>NW_027362761.1:797982307-803169807 GCF_046119375.1 Phyllobates terribilis
CTTGCCTGAGCATTGTGTTCTGTCAGTTGGCTTTTTGTCACTGATGTGCCACGTCCTGTCTATGTTTCCTACCTTGCAGTATCAGTTCCCGTGTCTGAACTGTGTCCTGTCTGAACTATCTTTTAGCCTGTTGTCTTCTGCCTATCCTGGAGGCTGTATTTCCAGGCCAGTGTGAACACGCTCCGAGCCTGTTCTTTCCGCCTTCTAGGGGCCGCATACCTAGACCCGTTCCTGTATCTTGCCTGTTCCTGTCTGAACACGCTCCTAGCCTGTTCGTTCCGCCTTCTAGGGGCCGCATACCTAGACCCGCTCCTGTATCTTGCTGCTGTGTCTGTTCTTGTCTGAATACTCTCCTAGCCTGTTACCTGTTTTTCTCTATGTTCGTACCTTCCCTTTTCCTGCAGTATCTGATCCCGTACCTAACTCCTACTCATTGTCCCTGTACTCCCGTTTGTGAGTTTAGAGTCCACTCGCTACTTCATTGCAAGTATCTTGTGTGTACCTGGTTCTGCCTTTCCCTTCCAGCCTGTTCCGTGTGAACAGAGCCCTGTCCCCTCTGCTCTGCCTTGCTCACCGCTCCGGCGGTTCTTGCCTGCTCTGCCTTGCTCACCGCTCCAGCGGTTTCCGCTCTGCTCTGCCTTGCTCACCGCTCCTGCGGTTTCCGCTCTGCTCTGACCCTTTGCTCGCTGCTCCAGCAGTCTCACTCTGCTCTGACCCTTTGCTCGCTGCTCCGACAGTCTCGCTCTGCTCTGACCCTTTGCTCGCTGCTCCGGCAGTCTCGCTCTGCTCTGACCCTTTTGCTCGCTGCTCCGGCAGTCTCGCTCTGCTCTGACCCTTTGCTCGCTGCTCCAGCAGTCTCGCTCTGCTCTGACCCTTTGCTCGCTGCTCCGGCAGTCTCGCTCTGCTATGACCCTTTGCTCGCTGCTCCGGCAGTCTCGCTCTGCTCTGACCCTTTGCTCGCTGCTCCGGTAGTCTCGCTCTGCTCTGACCCTTTGCTCGCTGCTCCGGCAGTCTCGCTCTGCTCTGACCCTTAGCTCGCTGCTCCGGCAGTCTCGTCCTGCTCTGACCCTTTGCTCACTGCTCCGGCAGTCTCGTCCTGCTCTGACCCTTTGCTCGCTGCTCCGGCAGTCTCGTCCTGCTCTGACCTTTTGCTCGCTGCTCCGGCAGTCTCATCCTGCTCTGACCCTTTGCTCGCTGCTCCGGCAGTCTCGTCCTGCTCCTCTCTCGCTCACCGCTCCAGGCGGTCTCGTCTTGTTCTGCTCTTGCTCGCCTCTCTGGGCGGCCTCACTCTGCTGTGTTTGTCCACCGCATCTGCGGTTCTGTTCCTGAGTCCCAGTCTGTACCGGGTCCTATCCACTCGGTGCTCCAAACTGTCGTACCTGCCAGTACCTCCCTGCCTGCATACCAGTCATGCTTACCAGCATCCGCCAGTCTGCATACCAGCCGTGTCTGCCTATACCCAGCAGTCTGTGTGCCAGCCTAACCTGCCTGTTCCTGTATTCCCCTGTGTGGGTCAACAGCCGTGTCCGGGGTCTGTCCTGGAGTAGCACTTGGTCCCTCTGCTCGGTTCCTCCTTGGTGCACTGGCGTCGTATGCCGTCGTGCGACCCTGGTCGGATCGGGTGGATACTTAGCTACGCCCCTCCAGGCATTCACTCTCCGGCATGGTCCAGTGGAATCACTACATATACACGCACACGCCACTCAGCCCGGGCGTGTGCATTACAGCATGCTCAGGCCATGGTTCTCGTTGAGCCCCACGGCCTTCGCTCTCTGAGACGTTTTCCAACGAATACGTGCATCTAGAAGATATTTTTATTTTTTTTGCTACTAGTTGAGTTCCAGGCGAATTATGCATCCGTCCAGATGGAGCTTTCTGCACCCGTTCCTGCGGATCCGCCACGTTACTATGGGGATCCAAGACAGAGTCGTGCATTTGTGGAGCTGTGCATGCTACACTTCAAGTTCTACCCTCTATGTTTTCCCACCGATCGGGTTAAGGTGGGATTCATGATGTCTTACCTAGCGGGTGATGGCTTGAAATGGATCACCCCCCTATGGGACGCACAGGATCCTATCGTCCTGGACCTGCAGGCCTTCCTGGTGGCCTTTCTATTGGTCTTCGATGACCCTAACCCGGAAGCCCCTGCTGAAGCTTCACTTCCCAATATCCCGGAGCAGCCCCGATGGGTAATGTGTGTGGGTAGCGCACTAGTCCTCCTGCCCGAAGAGACTACTGCCCATCCAGAATCCACACAGGATGACTACGCTCTCCGGAATACTTCTCCCAACCTCAAGACGCAGTCCAGACGTGCTAGGGTGTAGAGGCAAGCCGTCATGCCAGGGTCTGTCCTCCCAAAGACCTACTGATCCCAACCTTGAAGTCCCTGCTGAAGATTCATTTCCCTGTATCCCGGAGAAGCCCCGACGGGTAATGTGCATGGGTAGCGTACCAGTTCTCCTGCCCGAAGAGACTTCTGCCCACCTAGAATCCACACAGGAGGACTTCCTGCACCCGGTATCTGATGCTTCACCCACTTTAACCGGTGAGCCTGTCCAAGGGTACTCCGAAGCAGTGATTACCTCCGAGTCTGTGCATCTCTACTACCTGGCGGAGGACCCCCTGTTGCCTCCTGAATCCTCCGGGATACCACCTGATGACAAATTGAGAGAGACTTCCCTACACCCGATACCCGATACTTCGTCCGCTCCGTCCTGTGAGCCTGACAATGGGTACCTCAAAGCTGTAGTTAACCCCGAGTCTCTACACCCCTCCGACCAGGCGGAGGACCTCCAGTTGTCTCCAGAACCCTTCGGGGTGCTACCTGGTAGCGAATGGACAGAGTCTTCCCTATACTCGGTACCTGATACCTCGCCCGCTTCTTCCAGTGAGTCCGACCTAGTGTACTCTGAATTAGAGGTTACCCCCGAGTCTCTACACCCCTCTGACCAGGCGGAGGACCTCCAGCTGTCTCCTGAACCCTTCGGGGTGTTACCTGATAGCGAATGGACAGAGACTCTCCTATACTCGGTACCTGATACCTCGCCCGCTTCTTCCTGTGAGCTTGACACAATGTACTCCGAAGCAGAGGTTATCCCCGAGTCTCTGCACCCCTCCAACCAGGCGGAGGACCTCCAGTTGTCTCCTGAACCCTTCGGGGTGCTACCTGATAGCGAATGGATAGAGACTCTCCTATACTCGGTACCTGATACCTCGCCCGCTTCTTCCAGTGAGTCCGACCTAGTGTACTCTGAATTAGAGGTTACCCCCGAGTCTCTACACCCCTCCGACCAGGCGGAGGACCTCCAGCTGTCTCCTGAACCCTTCGGGGTGTTACCTGATAGCGAATGGACAGAGACTCTCCTATACTCGGTACCTGATACCTCGCCCGCTTCTTACTGTGAGCTTGACAAGATGTACCCCAAAGCAGAGGTTACCCCTGAGTCTCTGCCCCCCTCCAACCCGGCGGAGGACTTCCAGTTGTCTCCTGTACCCTCTGGGGTGCCACCTGAAAATATGTGGAGAGAGACTTCCTTGTGTGCTGTTCCTGGTACTCCACCCGTTTCGTCTGTTGCTGAGGATGGCTGGATAGAAGGTAGTATCCTAGCTACCCAGATGAGACCATTTTCTTCTGTGGACAGCAGAAGTAATCTCCTTGAAGTGAAGGATTGGCCCTCGAATTCCCTGCAGAAGATTCTGGCAGGCCTGAAGAAGAGGGGGCGTAAGGGGGGGTGTACTGTAACATACCTGGCGGCGTCCTTGCATAGTGGTCCATCTCCCACTGTGCAAGAGCGCGCACTTGATTTCCAGTCCAGACTATCACTTTGGCTTCTTTCCATATGGTCTGCTTTGCTCTGCTCTGTCTGCTTAGGGCGACGCCCGCTGAACTTCCTGTTTCTTATAGCTACTGCAGACACACCCCTGATGCTTCCTCAGCCTATTGCTGTTTGTCACCTGGTATTTAACCCAGCTCCTCCCTGGAATCCTTGCCTGAGCATTGTGTTCTGTCAGTTGGGTTTTTGTCACTGATGTGCCAGGTCCTGTCTATGTTTCCTGCCTTGCGGTATCAGTTCCCATGTCTGAACTGTGTCCTGTCTGAACTATCTTCTAGCCTGTTGTCTTCTGCCTATCCTGGAGGCTGTATTTCCAGGCCAGTGTGAACACGCTCCTAGCCTGTTCTTTCCGCCTTCTAGGGGCCGCATACCTAGACCCGTTCCTGTATCTTGCCTGTTCCTGTCTGAAAACGCTCCTAGCCTGTTCGTTCCGCCTTCTAGGGGCCGCATACCTAGACCCGCTCCTGTATCTTGCTGCTGTGTCTGTTCTTGTCTGAATACTCTCCTAGCCTGTTACCTGTTTTTCTCTATGTTCGTACCTTCCCTTTTCCTGCAGTATCTGATCCCGTACCTAACTCCTACTCATTGTCCCTGTACTCCCGTTTGTGAGTTTAGAGTCCACTCGCTACTTCATTGCAAGTATCTTGTGTGTACCTGGTTCTGCCTTTCCCTTCCAGTCTGTTCCGTGTGAACAGAGCCCTGTCCCCTCTGCTCTGCCTTGCTCACCGCTCCGGCGGTTCTTGCCTGCTCTGCCTTGCTCACCGCTCCTGCGGTTTCCGCTCTGCTCTGCCTTGCTCACCGCTCCTGCGGTTTCCGCTCTGCTCTGCCTTGCTCACCGCTCCTGCGGTTTCTGCTCTGCTCTGCCTTGCTCACCGCTCCTGCGGTTTCCGCTCTGCTCTGCCTTGCTCACCGCTCCTGCGGTTTCTGCTCTGCTCTGCCTTGCTCACCGCTCCTGCAGTTTCCGCTCTGCTCTGACCCTTTGCTCGCTGCTCCGGCAGTCTCTCTCTGCTCTGACCCTTTGCTCGCTGCTCCGGCAGTCTTGCTCTGCTCTGACCCTTTGCTCGCTGCTCCAGCAGTCTCGTCCTGCTCCTCTCTCGCTCACTGCTCCAGGCGGTCTCGTCTTGTTCTGCTCTTGCTCGCCGCTCTGGGTGGCCTCACTCTGCTGTGTTTGTCCACCACATCTGCGGTTCTGTTCCTGAGTCCCAGTCTGTACTGGGTCCTATCCACTCGGTGCTCCAACCTGTCCTACCTGCCAGTACCTCCCTGCCTGCATACCAGTCGTGCTTACCAGCATCCGCCAGTCTGCATACCAGCCGTGTCTGCCTATACCCAGCAGTCTGTGTGCCAGCCTAACCTGCCTGTTCCTGTATTCCCCTGTGTGGGTCAACAGCCGTGTCCGGGGTCTGTCCTGGAGTAGCACCTGGTCCCTCTGCTCGGTTCCTCCTTGGTGCACTGGCGTCGTATGCCATCGTGCGACCCTCGTCGGATCGGGTGAATACTTAGTTACGCCCCTCCAGGCATTCACTCTCCGGCCACTCAGCCCGGGCGTGTGCATTACAGCTATATTCCAAAGTTAATGCAAGAAAATGTTCATAAACTTTATATATACAGTACAAACCAAAAGTTTGGACACACCTTCTCATTTAAAGATTTTTCTGTATTTTCATGACTATGAAAATTGTACATTAACACTGAAGGCATCAAAACTATGAATTAACACATGTGGAATTATATACTTCCATGAAAACTGTTCGTCGGGAGCTGCACAAATCTGGATTCCACGGAAGAGCTGCAATTAGAAAACCGCTGCTCTCATTGACAAATGTTTCCAAGCGATTAGAGTGGTGTAGAAACCTCCAGAATTGGTCCCTCGAGCAGTGGAAACATGTGATATTCTCCGACGAATCATCGTTTACCCTTTTTCCGACCTCCGGCCGAGTGTACGTTTGGAGACAGCTGAAAGAAGCCTTCCATCCAGACTGCCCTCTCCCATCCGTAAAACATGGCGGAGGTTCTGTGATGATCTGGGGTGCTATTTCGTGGAGATCCGCCGGACCAATGATATCCCTTCATGGAAGAATTAACAGCCGAGATTATTTAGGCATTTTGGGCGACCAAGTGCATCCTATGGTTCAAGCACTGTTCCCGGAGGGGAATGCCATCTTTCAGGATGATAATGTACCAATTCATACAGCTAGAATCGTTAAAGCATGGCACGAGGAACATTCTAATGAAGTTGAGCATCTCATCTGGCCCCCACAATCCCCAGACCTCAACATTATTGAGCATTTATGGTCGATTTTAGAGATTCAAGTTAGACGTCGTTTTCCGCCGCCATCGTCGCTCAAAGAACTGGAGGGTGTATTAACTGAAGAATGGGCTAAAATTCCTTGGGAAACAATTCACACCTTGTATGAAGCCATACCTCGGAGAATTGAGGCTGCGATCGCAGCAAAAGGTGGACCTACACCATATTAAACAAACTTTTGTTGATGTTTCAAGGTGTTTCCATTATTTTGTCCAACCCCCGTGTGTGTATATATATATATATATATATATATATATATATATATATATATAACATTTCCTAATCCATTATCAAAACAAATTTAATGATGACAATTAAAAATGAGTATTATGCTTATGTTATTTCAGATTCTTCATCCTTCAGTGGTTACTTGTATTATGCATGCCTCTTGCAAGAAGGAGCTGATCAGACAAGTTCAATATTAAGTCAGTTCTAAGGCTTCCATGTAACTGCCATTGAGAATGCTAATAAGATATGATAAATATATTAAAAATAGTTTGCATGATTTGATGAAATTGCAAAGGACATAAAGTAATGCTTGAATAAAATATTGTTGTCTGTGTATACAGTAAGGACATTTTATGTTTGATTCTGAGATACATATGGTATGACACAAAATTATATCAACCAGGTGTGTGCAAATTTGCATACAATCTGCATAAATTAGTTAGAGATCTTGAACTAAAGACAAGTGTAGAGATACAGTGTATTGTGAAAGTATTTGGCCCCCTTGAACTTTTCTACCTTTTGCCACATTTCTGGCTTCAAACATAAAGATATAAAATTCTAATTTTTTTGGAAGAATCAACAACAAGTGGGACACAATCGTGAAGTGGAACGAAATTTATTGGATATTTTAAACTTTTTTAACAATTTAAAAACTGAAAAGTGGGGAGTGCAATATTATTCAGCCCCCTTGCAGGGTGCAGCTCACTAAATTAGAATATCATCAAAAAGTTAATTTATTTCAGTTATTCAATACAAAAAGTGAAAGTCATATATTATATAGCGTCATTACAAACAGAGTGATCTATTTCAAGTGTTTATTTCTGTTAATGTTGATGATTACAGCCAATGAAAACACAAAAGTTATTATCTCAGTAAATTAGAATACTTTATAACAACAGCTTGAAAAATGTTTTTAAAATCCGAAATTTTGGAAACTGAAATGTATGTTCAGTAAATGCACTCAATACTTGGTCGGGGCTCCTTTTGCATCAATTACTGCATCAATGCGGCGTGGCATGGAGGCGATCATCCTGTGACACTGCTGAGGTGTTATGGAAGCCCAGGTTGCTTTGATAGCAGCCTTCAGCTCGTGTGCATTGTTGGGTCTGGTGTCTCTTATCTTCTTTGTCGACAGAGGGAAGCATGAAGTGCTCTAAAATTTCCTGGTAGACGGCTGCGCATACTTTGGTCTTGATAAAACACTGTGGACCTACTCCAGCAGATGACATGGCTCTCCAAACCATCACTGAATGTGGAAACATCGCACTAGACCTCAAGCAGCTTGGATTGTGGCCTCTCCACTCTTCCTCCAGACTCTGGGACCTTGATTTCCAAATGAAAATTGGAACTCTGGGACCTTGTGGAGTGTGTCAATGACTGCCTTCTGGACATCTGTCAAGTCAGCAGTCTTCCCCATGATTGTGGAGCCTACTGAAACAGACTAAGGGACCTTTTTAAATGCTTAGGAAGTGTAGCGTCGGCGTCTCTGCCTCCTGCCGGGCAGGGACGCCGTTCCCCTTACCGCTGCGGTCCCGGTCTGGCATCCTCCAGCTCTCCTGCTGCTGCACGCACCGCACGCAGCTTCCCAGGCACTGTGCTTAGGGCGCGCGCTCCCTCCCTCTTAAAGGGCCCTCTTAAAGACTCCCCGGCCAATGGCCGGAGGACCACTCCTATTTAAAGCACCTCCTCCAAAATAGAGGTGCCTGTGCAAGGTTGTTGTTTGTGTGCTAACACTCTCCTCAGCCCTCAGGTTCCAGTGCCTGCCAGCCTGTCTATCAGCTGTGCCCCCCAGCCCTGCCCGCCAGCCTGTCTACCAGCCGTGCCCGCCAGCCTGTCTATCAGCCGTGCCCCCCAACCCTGCCCGCCAGCCTGTCTATCAGCCGTGCCCTCGAGCCTGTCTATCAGCCGTGCCCGCCAGCCTGTCTGTCAGCCGGGCCCACCAGCCTGTCTACCCGGTTCACCTGTCAGGTTACCTGCCGTGTCCGACTGCTTGCTTACCTGGATCACCCATCTGGCTACCTGCTGTGCCCGCCTGCTTGCCTACCCAGATCACCCATCAGGCTACCTGCCGTGCTCATCCGCTGTACCTGTCAGCTTCAGCCATCTGACCCGTGGGAGTCACCTGCTCTCACACAAGGTCGGTCTCAGAATGGCACCTGGTCCACCTGCCCGGTCCCTCCTTGGTTCACGGAGTCGACTAAGCCGTCGTTCGACCAGGGTCGGCCCGAGTAGGCACTTAGTTACGCCCCTCTGGTCCCTCCTTGCATCCCAGCACAGAGGTTCTACCACCCGGATCCATAATAGGAAGCCTTTGCAGGTGTTTTTTGTTAATTATTCTAATTTACTGAGATAATGACTTTTGTGTTTTCATTGGCTGTAAGCCATAATCATCAACATTAACAGAAATAAACACTTGAAATAGATCACTCTGTTTGTAATGACTCTATATAATATATGAGTTTCACTTTTTGTATTGAAGAACTGAAATAAATTAACTTTTTGATGATATTCTAATTTTGTGAGATGCACCTGCACCATCTGTATGCAATTATTTCTCATACTGTAAAACCCATTTAATGTTGTCCATTCCTAAGCCTTAAACAAGCTAAACAATTAAATCTTGGTCTTGGTCTTAAGTTCATGCTAATCTTGCAGTTTAAGAGGCTGCCAATCACCTGATAAACGTGCAAAACACTTGTTCATCAAGTAAAATGATCTTTTGATTTTCACAAAAGATCATAGTTCCCGGCATCATCCTGGGTAAACAGTTCTTGCGCTGCCAAGAACAATGGCAGCCTATGTGCACCCTACGATCTATTACAGACCATTCAGTGTGCATCATTTACCACACTCCTCCTGTGTAAACACACTATTACATTGAATGTTTATTGATCGGCGGTCATTTAATGCAACCGCCGATCAGTGTAAACTCTCAGTTCTTACTCACACGCTGAATTTTTTTCCTCGTGTTTTGCCACAGAAAAAAATGCTGCATTTTATTATACCAGCAAGGTGAATGAGATTTCTGAAATCTCACGCACATGATGCTTATATTTTTCTTGCAGATTTGAACCATCAGAGTGTTTTTTTTTAATCTGCAACATGTTAATTCTTTCAGCATTTTTGCCGTTTTTCACCCATGCAAATAAATGGGGGAAAAAATGTATGTAAAAAAGATATAAAAATGCATGCAGCAACCTTTTCCTGCTAATACTCTAGAAAAATCTACTGAACATGTTCAATTTGTGCTCAGACCCTCCCTTATAATGTTCAATTTGTGCTCAGACCCTTATAATGTTCAAATTAAAGAACTGGATCTAAAAATAATCGTGATTCACCCAATAATATTTAATTACATTGCAGACATCTGATTAGGGTTAATCAAAGGTATTTCCCACATAGAGCCCTTTGATTTAGGAAACTGAATACAGACACGACACTCCAATCTGACTGCTTATTTATCATCATAAAATGAAAAGTACTCAATATACAGGTAATGAACTCTGAACATTTAAAAGGACAGAAAGACATATCAGGCAAGTATCTATCCTTTAGGCACACACACCTAGACAAAAATATATCAAATGATTATTAGAAATGTCCTGCAAAAGGTCATTCAAAAATATTATGAATGTGGAATATAAATTATTCAAAAGAGCAAACTAAAAGTTGCTCTGCGTAAAATTGGAAATTTCCATCAGGCTTTTCAGTCATGAAGGACACTTAAGAAGTTTTCTGAACAATACCTTTATATTACTGTATGGCTAGAAAAGTTACCAAAGCTACATTTAACTAAATGTGTTAGTTTGTATCAGAAATGAAACATTCAACCCTTTAGCAATTTATTATGTAATTTGGAACTTCTATGTTTTGTTTCCTAATCTTTTTTTTAATTTAACTAAAGGATCGGATGGATACCTGCAGTATTGGATAAACCTCAATTTAGGAACACATTTTTGTTGATCAAGTCAAGACAATAAAATAAAGTATATTGCCATGTAATAAAATACTATAAGGCAAACAATAAGTAGACCTAACCACACATAAAATAAGTCATCTAATATATAATAAAATAGCAGACCATGGGGTAGTTAAAACAGGTCTTCCATTATTCTCCCTCCGTTACACAGAGTACTCAATTATTAGGCAAGTAAGCATTTTGACCATATCATCATTTTTATGCATGTTCCAACTCCAAACTGTTAGGAGGGCGGTTGCAGACAACTTTATTATAATGGAACGCAACCGACCCCGGGGTCCACGATGCAGCCTGGAGGACAGCTGCCGAACACTTTCCGGGTGAAACAGAAAGCAACCAACTTAAATGATAAACCCTTCCGTGTTACTGCACATAGGAACGGGTATAGCGGTTCGCTCTATCTCCGTTAGCAGCGTGAGAGATAGTTTTTCTCCGCCTATCTGTAGTCCTGTTAAATCACAGGGACTACAGTGGCGTCGCTAGGATGCGTGTGTGACTACGCCGACGGGTACACGTGCCTCCAGCCGGCGTGCTACCGGACTGAAGGGTACAATTCCACGTGGCTGACAGGCGATAGCCGTGGACAGGACGTCCGCAGGCTGCTCGGGGTGATAGGTGACCCCTTTGGCTGAGCCAGGCTGCAAGACAAAGCTACCTGCCTAAGCACATCTAAGCCTGCCTAAGCGACCTGTGCTAATCAGCCGAGCGAACTCTGGCATCAGCAGGTCACGGAGTGAACAGCTAGGGAGCACGTGGAACACAGTTCTCCACACAACAGCATCACTTGCTCAAATGATCAGAGCGCGCCACCATGTTTGTGGACGGGCCTTTTAAAGACTAAGCCCTGCCCACCGACGTGCCATTGGTGACGCCATCCGTGGACCAATCAGGCAGTGCCAGGTAACCGGGTCAGGTGGGTGCCAAACCACCAATCACGATCCGCCAGGTCACGGGCATGCTCAGTGCGGCAAATCCTGGACTTAGATTCCAAGCACCCTGTCTCCCTCTGCAACCTATGCTTAACATTGCTAGGTACCAATACACGGGAGACAATCTGTAGGTCTCGTGGACCAGCTAGGCGTTGGGGCTGACAACGATGATGAGCAGCATCAGCCCTGGCTGGACCAAAATGGGAGACCACAGAAGGTCCTGGACCCATTTCAAATCCAGCCACAGACCGACACCTAACATAATCTCCCCCTCCACTTGATGCTCATTTTCCTCCATGAGCAAGGGGGCAAAAATGTGGTCCACTCGGTCACAGAGGGAATTCACAGAACCGTGACCCCTCCGGTGTACAGGTACCCTTTTTTAGAGCGGAGGACAAACCTCGCAGATTCCCTGCGTACTTTAGTATCACAGGCCGTGGGCCACACTCTGTCGCCCGGATAGAATACGGGGGCAGGACGACGAGAAGTGACAGCCGACTCTCTATGTGTGGAGTCCGTCGCGGGTGACAGATGGGGAAGACCCGCCGGACTTTGGCGGAAAGATTTATCTCCTGCACAGACGGGACACGCGAGAACAAAGTCCTTAACATCCTAGCGCCACCGGGGCCACCAATAGGACCGTTGAAGGGACTTAGTGGTATGTTTGACCCCCAGATGAGCTCCGATCTTAGGGGCATGAGCCCAGGAGAGCACCATATTCTGTAGATTAGTGGAAACAAACGTCCTCCCCGACGGAACCGGTTAAGAGTACACTGCAGCCACCCTCTCTACCTGAGAGTTCTTTTCGACATAGTCTGACAAGACCCAGGTCCTGGGGACAGACAAAGAATCTATACCGGAGGCCACATCAGTAGAGGAATCAGAGACTACCCTCCGGGTGATTTTGACCATACACTGAGACACACAATTCTCACTTCAGGAAGAAATTCTCCCCGTATTCCAGTCAATGTGTGGAGTATGACAGCGTAGCCAGGGGAGACCCAATAACACCTCGTCTAATCCACCTGGAATAATAAGAAATGAGATGACCTCCCGGTGGCCCTGAGGAAATGACATGGTGAGGGGAATCGACTGGTGGGTGATTTGCGCGTCCAGGAATGAACCATTGACAACACTAATGTTCATTGGTCTTGAGAGTAACTCTATAGGAATGGCATGCCTCTGGGCAAACGTAGATGATAAAAAATTGCCATGAGCACCAGAGTCCACCCACGCCTTGGCAGCAACTGCAGATGTACCAAAAGACAATGTCACGTTTTATAATAATTTGGAGAAAGAAGTCCCAGAATTTAATACACCTCCTCCAACGGTAGTAAGACCTACTCGTTTTCCCGACTGCTTGGAACCCTTATTTACGGGTACTCCAAGAGATGTGCAGGACGGGAACGAGAAGGACCAGACTCAGTCCGGGATATATCCATAGCCTCAGGCTCCGGGTCGAGAGTCTCGGGTTTGGAAATGGGTCTAGAGAAGGATGGTGCCAACTGATACTGAGGTCTGGCAACCTCCAGCTCTAACTTGTGTTCCGCATGACGCAAATCTATACGGTCAGCGAGAGATATTAACTCCTCCAGGGAGCTTGGAATCTCTCTGGTAGATAGGAGCATCTTTAATATGCCCAGCCAGATCCTTCCAGAACACCGGGATAAGCGACCGCTCAGACCAATCCAGTTCAGCCGCTAGGGTTCTGAACTGGATGGCATAGTGGCTGGTGGTGGCCGAACCCTGGATCAACGCGAAAAGCTTAAGAGCCGTATCATGCGTGACCTGAGGACCTAAGAATACACCTTTTAAGGTCTTAAGGAAAAGACCCACATTTACTACAATCATTCCACTCCCATAGAGGAGTAGCCCACTCCAGAGCCCTGTGAGAGAGTAATGAGATGATATATCCCACTTTGGCTCTTTCGGAGGGGAACCGTGCCTCCATCATCTCCAAATGAATGGATCATACATTAATAAAGCCCCTGCAGAGTTTACTGTCCCCAGAAAATTTTTCCGGGAGAGCAAAAAGGGGTAATGGGGCACTTGCAGTGCTTGCAGTATTCACCGCAGCCGAGTTAATAATATTGGCTGCTAGAGTAGCCGTCTGGGTAGCTACTGCAGTGATATCAGCGACCGGGACAGCTTGTTCCAGAGATTTAAGTCTGGCCTCAATTCGCTGTATATACTGCAGCAATTGCTGGTTGTCGGCCATGTTCGGCAAGACCCTGGCACTCTGATACTGTTAGGAGGGCGGTTGCAGACAACTTTATTATAATGGAACGCAACCGACCCCGGGGTCCGCGATGCAGCCTGGAGGACTGCTGCCGAACACTTTCCGGGTGAAACGGAAAGCAACCAACTTAAATGATAAACCCTTCCGTGTTACTGCACACAGGAACGGGTATAGCGGTTCGCTCTCTCTCGGTTAGTAGCACGAGAGATAGGCGGAGAAAAACTATCTGCAGTCCTGTTAAATCACAGGGACTACAGTGACGGCACTAGGATGCGTGTGTGACTACGCCGACGGGTACACATGCCTCCAGCCGGCGTGCTACCGGACTGAAGGGTACAACTCCACGTGGCTGACAGGCGATAGCCGTGAACAGGAAGTCTGCAGGCTGCTCTGGGTGATAGGTGACCCCTTTGGCTGAGCCAGGCTGCAAGACAAAGCTACCTGCCTAAGCATATCTAAGCCAGCCTAAGCGACCTGTGCTAATCAGCCGAGCGAACTCTGGCATCGGCAGGTCACAGAGTGAACAGCTAGGGAGCACGTGGAACACAGCTGTCCACACAACAGCATCTCTTGCTCAAGTGATCAGAGCGCGCCGCCATGCTTGTGGGCGGGCCTTTTAAAGACTAAGCCCTGCCCACCAATGCGCCATTGGTGACGCCACCCGTGGACCAATCAAGCGGTGCCAGGTCACCGGGTCAGGTGGGTGCCAAACCACCAATCACGATCCGCCAGGTCACGGGCATGCTCAGTGCGGCGAATCCTGGACTTAGATTCCAAGCATCCTGTCTTCCTCTGCAACCTATGCTTAGCATTGCTAGGTACCAATACATGGGAGACAATATGTACGTCTTGTGGACCAGCTAGGCGTTGGGGGCTGATGATGATGCTGAGCAGCATCAGCCCTGGCTGGACCAAAATGGGAGACCACAGAAGGTTCTGGACCCATTTCAAATCCAGCAACAGACTGATGCCTAACACAAACTGTATTACCTTGAATCCTTATTGGATGCAGCAGATCAGGTGATGTGTATTTGTGTAATGAAGGAGGGTCATGGCACAAGGGTATTATCACCCTTTATCAAATTGTGGAGAATTATTAGGCAGCTTGTTTACCTCAGGCAAAATGGGCCAAAAAAGCAATGTAACTGATACTGAAAGTCAAAAAATTGTTACAAGTCTTACAGAAGGATGCAGCACTCTTGAAGTTGCTAAAAAAAAAATTGGCGTGATCACAGAACCATCAAAGGTTTTGCTGCAAATAGTCAACAGCGTTGCAAAAAACATGTTGAGAAAAAAGACACAGATAAACTACCAAAGATTTGAGAAGAGTCAGACATGAAGCGACCAGGAACCCACTATCCTCCAATGCTGTCATATGCCAGTCCTGAAACCTCCCTGGAGTGCCACAAAAGCACAAGGTGTTCAGTGCTCAGAGACATGGCAAGGGTAAGTAAGGCTGAAACCTGACCACCATTGAACAAGACACAGAAGTTGAAATGTCAAGACTGGGTCAACAAATAGCCAGCCAACCAGTGGAGTACTTCAATGCATGTGATGGAGAATTGTTCTGTATAAAAATAATGGTTTTCTTGAAAGATGCAGACTTTTTCCTGTACCGCTGCTTGAAGAAAGTATGTTCTAAAACTGGCAGTAGGTTTGGGAGTTGATTTTGAGTCCATCTTAAACCTGAAAAAGTCCAACTAGCTAATCTTTATTAATGCCAGCCTATATCAGTACCTCACCTCCACCTTGCTGGTGTCTGAGTCAAAGTGGAGGTCTGTTCTCATTACTGATCCAGCCAAGGGACCATCCATCTGGTCTGTCAAGAGTCACTCTCATCTCATCAGTTGATAAAACTTTTGAATAATCTGTATTCAGATATTTCTTGACCCAGTCTTGACATTTCAGCTGATGTGTCTTGTTCAGTGGTGGTTGGGTTTAATCCTATTTTACCTTGGTCATGTCACCGAGCACTGAACACCTTGTATTTCTGGGCACTCCATGGAGGCTGCAGTTAAGGAATATGACAATAACTAGAAGATAATGAGTTATTGGTCACTTCACTTTTGAGTCTTCTTAAAGCTTTGGCCGTTAATGTTCGTTTTTTTGTTTTTTTGTCTCAATACCAAGAGAGTTCATCATAAACAGGGAGGCAAGACAAAGGAGTAAACGGGTCATAGTCCTAGGTCAGACTTCTGTGGAGGTAGTGGATCAAGACAACGGGGCTAGGCAAATGGATGGTCAAAGGCAAGGTCGGGCAGCACAAGATCCGAAAACAGAGCACTAGAGAACAAGGCACGCACACCACCGAGCTAAAGCTATGACTGGCAATGATTTAATCGCTGTCAGCTAACTAAATAGCTAAGCAATCACTTAGAACTGGAGACACCAAGTTACATACTGTTATCATTATTGCAAGTAGAAAAAGAAACAATAACTATACTACAATGTGCCTAATGTTTAAAAGCTGTCTTGCTAACTGAAACCAATTAAAGTTTAAATTGTGTTCTTTAAACTGTCTATGAAAATCGAATAAGGGCTCTAATTTGTTATATTCAACAAAAACATCTGTTCAAGTTTATATAAATGTTAAGTCTGTCTGATATAAAAAACTATCTCAGACAGGCTTGTCACTAGCCACTCCATATAGCAGATCCCAAAGAAACCCCAGCCTTCACCCTTTAACACATATGCAGGGATCTGGACTTAAAACGGGCCCCTTGAGTTGCATCTATGGAGTAGCTGCTATCCAAAGGAGTGAGCTTGTGGCAAGAGTAGTCTAACTAGCCCGGTCAGCAACTATCATAGCAAAGTCAAGCTAGCCAGGGTCAGAGTCAGGAGGGATTACAGAATAAATGTGGTCAGGGTCACAATCCAGGTCAGAATCAGGATAAAAGTATCAAGAATAGCATCAGTGAACCAGTTAACCAGGAGAAATCCAAGTTGCAACTGGCAACTCCCATCAGTATGCTGGGAGATCAAGTAAGGTGTGGTACTGCCATTGGCCACAGCAGAGAGTTGATTACACCTGCTGAGCATTTTGACAGCACATTAATTCTGTCTGAGTGGGATGCACTACAGGACCCTGTCATCCCGGCCACACCTGTATATCTGGGTTGACAAACCCTGCACCAAATAGCAATATTGTCCAAAACATCTTCTTTATCACCAGTGCCTTCTGCAGGATGAATATGGCATTGCCTGGTGGGAAAGACAGATGTTGCTGGAGCAGGCCCAGGTAGCAATGTAACAAAAGCCCCTCTTTTACAAGGGGTCTCAGGACCCTTTGATCCAGGCTTACCAGAAAAAGAAGAAATTTCCTGATTAGGTTATGGATATACAGTAGATGCTACTAGTCGGAACTCAGGATCTATCCTCTGGACCATAAACTGTCCTGGAAGCCAGATACTGCAGAGACCCACTCACCACACAGGAATCAAAAATCTTATTCCAGGTTACCTCTGATCATAATGGGATGCAGAGTATTTTTGACAGACAATTTGTATATTTTTGAGCAGAGATTTCTTTAGCATATGCTATCTTAAAGGATGGAGTAGGTTTCAGACAGAAAGCCACAGGATTAATTACCACAATTATTTTATATGGACCAATGAATTTGGACTCTAGCTTGATAGATGGAACCATAAGTTTGATGTTTTTGGTGGAAAACCAAAACTTGTGCCAAAATTCAAACTTGACCCATTAGAGTGTTTCTTGATAAATGAATTCTGACTAGTCTGTGCTTTCCTTAAGCTCTTGACCTATCCACAGATTTTTCAGTCTAAGGAGCATCCATCTTGGAGGCCAAAATAGAACAAAAATCAGTATGATACCCCAAATAAAAAAAATGTTTTGATAAATTCTTGATATTAAATATTAACTGCAAATTTGATGAAAGATGTTCCACCCAGTCAAACTGATAATGTGAGACTTAGCACCGAAGATATTGCTCAAGCATCTGACTAATATTTTCTTTCTGACCATTGGTCTTTGGGTGGTAGGTTGAAGAAAAATACAACTCAACATTGACTCTATTACAGAATGCCTTCTAGAATTTGGAAATTAACTCCATAGCTGAATCAAAAACTGTATTTTTTTAATTTATTTTTTATATTACCATGCAGACGAATAATATGTTTGATGAATAACTTATTTAAGGTTTGAGAGGTAGGCAATTTGGACACAGGAAGCAAGTGACATTATTTCCTAAATCAGTCAACCACTACCCAACTTACAGTTTTGTTATCAGAGATCAAATCAGCAAATCAGTAAAGAATTCCATGGAGAGGTGGATCAAGAAATTTTTAGGAATAGGTATGGACTGGAGAAGTTCAGCAGGATGGGCTCTGAGCATTTTGGCTTAACGACAAATTCCACAAGCTTGCGCATATTTCTTATAGTCTTAAACTATAGTAGGCAACCAAAAAGACTTGGCTACAAACCAAAGTGTATTATTAAACCCAGGATGACCTGCTAATACTCAATTATGAGGCTTCTGTATGACTCGCAGATGGAACTGAGAAGGAATACCATTTTTTGGCTGGCAGCTTTCTCCAAGGCGAGATTTTGAGATATAGATCTTTTCAGTCACATTTAGAGAAAAGAGACACAACTTTGTCCTCAGCAAGAATAGAAACCTGTTTTAGTCCTCAGTCTGAGTCAAACACAAACTTCGGAAGAGTGTGTTTGCTTTTACATTTTAGATACCACATCTAAATGTTACCACACAATTAAATCTAGAAAAGAGCACCACCTATGGCTTAGTTTCTTACATAATTCTAGTAAGATTTTTGTGATCCGTAATGAATATGATTTTAGGCTTGGCTCCTTGTAGGTTTTTCTGGGGAGGTGGAAATTTTTGTGAAAAATGTAGGCACATGTAGCTGAATAATAGACAGAGTACTTTGTGATTACACCTCTAAGGCATCAACCTGTGTTATAAAAGGACATTCTAGGTCTAGTTAAGACCAAGACAGGATCAGATGAAAAGTATTTCTTTAATTTCATGACTGCATCAACTGCCTCAATTTTCCAGTTATAACATCAGCCCTCTTCTGAGTCAGATCAGTCAAAGATTTGGCAATCTTGCAAAAATATTTAATACATTTACGGTAGTAGTTAGCAAAACCTAAAAAAAAATGGTGCAAATCCTTGAGAGATTTTGGCTGCACCCTGTCATTGTAAGCTTTGACTTTTGAGGGATCCATTCGGAAATCTTTGTCAGACAAGATATACTGCGAGGAAGCTTACTTCCTGTACCAGGAAAACACATCTTTCATGTTTAGCAAATAAAGAATTGTCTCAGAGGTTTTGAAGTAGTGTACATACATTTGAAACCAGAAGTTTACATACACTCTATAAAAAGACACATATGCATATTTTTCTCAATATCTGACATGAAACCAAAATAAACCTTTCCCGTTTTAGGTCAATTAGGATTACCATAATTTTTAATATTTGCCAAATGCCAGAATAACGAGAGAGAATGTTTTAAGGCATTTTATTACTTACTGCAAAGTCAAAAGTTTAGATACATTTCATTAGTATTTGGTACCATTGCTCTTAAACTGAATGACTTGCGTGAAACATTTGGGATATCCTTCCACAAGCTTCTCACAATAGTTGGTTGGAATTTGGGCCCATTCCTCCTGACAAAACTGGTGTAACTGATCCAGGTTTGTAAGTCGCCTTGCTTGCACCTGCCTTTTCAGCTTTGCCCATAAATTTTCAATAGGATTGAGATCAGGACTTTGTGATGGCAACTCCAAAATATTGACAAAACCATAGTCAGGGTCAGGAGCATTGCTAGGGTCCTAAAAGATCAGGGGTCCATGCCCGCAAAGTATGTGTTTCCCCATACAACCTCCCCGCCACTTAAAAGAGGATCTACACATATATAATTACAGTATATCACTGTTGATAACCTAAAATACACAATGCAAAGACCAGTATTACCAAAATTACTACTATACAAGGCCAAAAAAATACTGCTACACAATGCCGTCTACCATCACTACTACACAGTAAGTACATAATATTATAATATGACCATTCAATACCTCTAAATAAAATCACACTGTACAAAGACCAATAATACTGCCATACATGTACCACTGCATGACTGAAAAGCATTAAGCTGTTACTAAATTAAAAAAAGAAAAAAAATGTTATTGAAAAGACTAACACTACTGCCATACGGTGACCATATAGTGGTAAATACCAGTCTTGCCAACCATGTTACAGAGGGATTACAGTATAGCTATATACAGTATAGTGACTTTCAGTTGACTTTCTTTCTGATGGAGTCATTTACTTTTCTCATCTTTTTCATTTGGTCCAGACCACTATAACTACTTCTTCCAGTCAGGACTCATCTGCAAGATTACAACAAAGACACATCTGACTTCTCACATTTCCAGCACTGTCCCCATCTATTCCCAACCTACACAACCACCTCACCCTGCCTACTCTTCCGGTGTGGGACACTGACTCCAATACTTCAGATATTATGTAATTACTATGATTACCCCTCCACCAAATAATGCTACAAAGACAATGTCCCAGATAGAGGGGGCCTATAAAAATAATAGCGTCCAATAGAAAGTAGTAAAGTTCCCATTGTGCTACCTAGCAAGTAATAATGCTAAATATGCTCTTTTGAAATTTATAATATCTGAATTGTCCCCTCCAAGCACCAAATACTCAAGGGAGTATCCCCTTTAAGTAATAATGTCCCTCCCCAAAAATAATAATGCCCCATCAAAGCCACACTCAAAACTAATAATGCACTCATTTAAAAGAAATAGTGTCCTTAGAACCCCCACAGCTCCTGTATATTGTATGATAGTCCCACAGCTCACTACACATTGTATGATGGACTCTACAGCTGCCTAGGCACTGTATGATGGTCCCCACAGCTCCCTAGGCACTGCATGATGGTCCCCACAGCTCCCTAGGCACTGCATGATGGTCCCCACTGCTCCCTAGACACTGTATGATGGTCCCTGCTGCTCCCTATTCTCTGTAAGATGGTCCCCACAGCTCCCTATACACTGTAAGTTGGTCCCCACACCTACCTAGACCCTGTATGATGGTCCCCACAGCTCCATATGCACTGTATGATGGTCCCTACAGCTCCCTACACACTGTATAATGGTCCCCACAGCTCCCTAGACACTGTATGATGGTCCCCACAGCTCCCTATTCATTGTATGTTGATCCCCACAGCTCCTTACACTCTGTATGAAGGTTCCCACAGCTCCCTAGACACTGTATAATAGTCTCCACAGCTCCCTATACACTTTTTGATGGTCCCCACAGCTACCTAAATACTATATGATAGTCCCACAGCTCCCTATGCTCTGTATGATTGTCCCCACAGCTCCCTATATACTGTATGATGGTCCCCACAGCTCACTATGCATTGTATGATGGTCCCCACAGCTTCCTCCACACTGAATGATGGTCCCCACAGCTCCCTATGCTTTGTATCATGGTCCCCACAGCTCCCTATGCTCTGTGTGATAGTCGCACAGCTCTTTACCCTCTATATGATAATCCCCACAGCTCCCTACGCACTGTACCATGGTCCCCACAGCTCTGTATACACTATAAGATGGTCCCCACAGCTCTTTATGCACTGTAGGATTGTCCTCACAGCTCCCTATGCACTGTAATATGGTCCCCACAGCTCCTTATACACTGTAAACTGGTCACCACAGCTCCCTATACCCTGTATGATGGTCCCCATAGCTCCCTGCACTTTTTATGACAGTCCCACAGCTCCCTATGCTCTGTACTATGGTCCCCACAACTCTCTACGCTCTGTATGATGGTCTCCACAGCTTTCTATGCTTTGTAAGATGGTCTCCACAGCTGTCTACGCTCTGTATGATGGCTCCCACTGCTCCCTACACTCTGTATGATGGTCCCCACAGCTCCCTACACTCTGTATGATGGTCCCCACAGCTCTGTACACTCTATATGATGGTCCCCACAGCTCCCTATGTTCTGTAGGATGGTCCCCACAGCTCCCTAAACACTGTATGATGGTCCCCAAAGCTCCCTATGCACTGTATGATGGTCTTCACAGCTCCCTATGCATTGTATGATGGTCCCCACAGTTCCCTATGCACTGTATGATGGTCCCCACAGCTCCCTATGCTCTGTATGATGGTCCCCACAGCTCCCTATGCATTATATAGCGCATAGGGAACTGTGGGGACCATCATACAGTGGTATGATGGTCCCCACAGTTCCCTATGCGCTATATAATGGTCTCCACAGATCCCTAGAAACTGTATAATGGTCTCCACAGCTCCCTATACACTGTATGATGGTCCCCACAGCTACCTAAATACTATATGATAGTCCAACAGCTCCCTATGCTCTGTATGATTGTCCCCACAGCTCCCTATACACTGTATGATGGTTCCCACAGCTCCCTGCACTTTTTATGACAGTCCCACAGCTCCCTATGCTCTGTACTATGGTCCCCACAACTCTCTATGCCCTGTATGATGGTCTCCACAGCTTTCTATGCTTTGTAAGATGGTCTCCACAGCTGTCTACGCTCTGTATGATGGCTCCCACTGCTCCCTACACTCTGTATGATGGTCCCCACAGCTCCCTACACTCTGTATGATGGTCCTCACAGCTCCGTACACTCTATATGATGGTCCCCACAGCTCCCTATGTTCTGTAGGATGGTCCCCACAGCTCCCTAAACACTGTATGATGGTCCCCAAAGCTCCCTATGCACTGTATGATGGTCTTCACAGCTCCCTATGCATTGTATGATGGTCCCCACAGCTCCCTATGCACTGTATGATGGTCCCCACAGCTCCCTATGCACTGTATGATGGTCCCCACAGCTCCCTATGCTCTGTATGATGGTCCCCACAGCTCCCTATGCACTGTATGATGGTCCCCACAGTTCCCTATGCGCTATATAATGGTCTCCACAGATCCCTAGAAACTGTATAATGGTCTCCACAGCTCCCTATACACTGTATGATGGTCCCCACAGCTACCTAAATACTATATGATAGTCCAACAGCTCCCTATGCTCTGTATGATTGTCCCCACAGCTCCCTATACACTGTATGATGGTTCCCACAGCTCCCTATGCATTGTATGGTGGTCCTCACAGCTCTCTATGCTCTGTATGATGGTCCCCACAGCTCCCTACGCTCTGTATGATGGTCTCCACAGCTCCCTATGCTCTGTATGATAGTCCCACAGCTCCTTATCCACTACATGATGATCCCTACAGCTCTCTACACACTGTACAATGGTCCCCACAGCTCTGTATACACTGTAAGATGGTCCCCAGAGCTATGTATGCACTGTATAATTGTCCTCACAGCTCCATATGCACTGTAATATGGTCTCCACAGCTCCTTATATGCTGTATAGGGAGCTGTGGTGACCAGTTTACACTGTATGATGGTCCCCACAGCTCCCTATGCTCTGTGTGATGATTCCACAGCTCACTATGCTCTGTGTGATGGTCTCCACAGCTCTCTATGCTCTGTATGATGGTCTCCACAGCTCTCTACGCTCTGTATGATGGTCCTCACAGCTCCCTATGCAATGTAATATGGTCCCCACAGCTCCTTATATGCTGTATAGGGAGCTGTGGTGACCAGCTTACACTGTATGATGGTCTCCACAGCTCTCTATGCTCTGTATGATGGTCTACACAGCTCACTACACTCTGTATGATGGTCCCCACAGCTCCCTGCGCTATGTATGATGGTCCCCATAGCTCCCTACGCTCTATATGATGGTCCCCACAGCTCCCTATGCTCTGTATGATGGTCCCCACAGCTCCCTATGCAGTGTATTATGGTCCCTACAGCTCCCTATGCACTGTATGATAGTTACCACAGCTCCCTTGCACTGTATGATGATCCTCACAGCTTCCTACACTCTGTATTATGGTCCTCACAGCTCCCTATGCTCTGTATGATGGTCCACATAGCTTCCTATGCACTGTATGATAGTCTCTACAGATCCCTAGAAACTGTATAATGGTCTCCACAGCTCCCTATACACTGAATGATGGTCCCCACAGCTACCTAAATACTATATGATAGTCCCACAGCTCCCTATGCTCTGTATGATTGTCCCACCGCACCCTACACTCTGTACGATGGTCCTCACAGCTCCCTACGCTCTGTATGATGGTCCTCACAGCTTCCTACACTCTGTATTATGGTCCTCACAGCTCCCTATGCTCTGTATGATGGTCCACATAGCTTCCTATGCACTGTATGATGGTCCCTACATCTCCATATGTACTGTATGATGGTCTCCACAGCTCCCTATGCATTATATGATAGTTCCCACAGCTCCCTTGCACTGTATGATGGTCCTCACAGCTTCATACGCTCTGTATGATGGTCCCCACAGCTCCCTACGCTATGTATGATGGTCCCCATAGCTCCCTACGCTCTATATGATGGTCCCCACAGCTCCCTATGCTCTGTATGATGGTCCCCACAGCTCCCTATGCAGTGTATTATGGTCCCTACAGCTCCCTATGCACTGTATGATGATCCTCACAGCTTCATACACTCTGTATTATGGTCCTCACAGCTCCCTATGCTCTGTATGATGGTCTCCTCATCAGTACAATTATAGAGATACAAAACGTGTGCAGTTTTTTAAATATTTCTGTTGTGAAAAGAAAAATTGGAAGTGTGTAAAATATGTTTATATAATTTTTTTTTTTTATTCTGTCGCCATTTCCAGAGACCCTTAATGTTTTTTATCTGTCAATTGAGCTGTGTCATTCCATATTTTTTGGGGGGCAACACTACTTTTATTTTCATAATATTTGGAATAGATATGACATTTTCATTACTCTTTACTGTATTTTTTTTTGAAGTTCTTCAAAGTCAAAAACATTTTTTTTTACATTCATGATGTTTACCTTTCAGGTCAATTAAAGCAGGGTTCCCCAACTCCAGTCCCCTATGTCCACCAACAGGTCATGTTTTCAGGATTTCCTTAATATTGCACAGGTGATAATTACATCACATGTGCAATACTAAGGAAATCCTGAAAACATGATCTGTTGGTGGGCCTTGAGGACTGGAGTTGGGGAACGCTGAGTTAAAGCACCACTCCAGCTTTTTTTTCCTTACAGCGCTGGATTGGTGCTGCTAATGTAATTTCCCTGCCCCTAGTCTTATACTTACTAGCTGCCATCTTCAGCTCTTCCCGCTGCATCTCCTGTCCACTATCTTGTGACTGCGAATTCTGTCTGAACAGAAGTCAGAGGTAACGGCCACAAGCTCTCAATGTAAGTCTATGAGATTCCCGATCTGGCTTTGTTCTGCCTCACATAGACTTACAATGAGTTGTGAATTCCGGATCACCCAGCGAACACTGCAGCGATCAAGCAGGTCACAAACTGCTGGAGACTCACCAGAGCGGACCTGAGAGCAGAGGAAACATAAGTAAGAATAGGTGCAGGAAATGTAGATTAGTAGCACCACTCCAGCACTGCACTAAAAAGAAATGCTGGAGAGGTGGTTTAAGTTTATACATTGATAGATTGGACTTTTATGGACATGGCATTATCACATATGTGTATTTTTTTCCCATTTTGTAACATCTATATTTTAAATGGGGAAATGGGGGATGAGTTTAATTTTTTCATGCTTTTTAAACCTGTTTTTTATACTTTTTACTGTATTTATTAGCCCCCTTAATGACCTGAACTTACGTTTGTGTGATCACTTGTGTTATATTCTGTAATACCTCAGTACTGCTGTATAGAGCTAAAGTCTTCTTTGAAACCCAGACACAGATGAGTTTCAACAGACAAGCATGGGGTCTTCAATAAACTCCCTGCTGTTATGGCAAATCATTAGAGCCCCGCGAGCACATCGCAGGGCAATCGATGGGCTCGCATTGTTAAATGGGTTGTCTGGTCTTTTTGCTAAAACTCTGAAGTCATTGTATGTGACTGCAGACTTCTGAATCATTTCATCATATGCATCACATGTTGTGAGGATTCTCCGGTGTTGACAGTGAGAATGGGCAGTCATGTGACCACAAATATTTGATTTCTAAACTTCCAGGCATATTCAGACTAGACATGCGTGTCCTTGCTCAATATACGTCTAGTGTGGCCAGAGGTAAAGAAATCACACTTGTGGTCACTTGACCGCCCACTCTTACCGTCAATACTGGAGAATCCTCACAGCGTGTGATGCTTGCTGTGAGGATTCAGAAGTCTATAGTCACATAGAGTGACTGCAGACTTTTAGAATAAGACTGGACAACTTCTATAACTGGACTGAGCCTTCACTATAATGCTAAAGACAAAAAAGGGGAGAGAAGCGCACCACTATAATGCATGCTCAGCCAGTGAGCCCGCTCCATTCACCTACTCTTAACTTGCACCGTACATGTACGACGAATGTCGGGAAGGGGTTAAAATGAACATGATACCTGATAATGAATGTGAGTGGGGGCTGGTTTTGTGTGGGGAAAGTTAGTGGCTTTATTGATAACATTTTGGGGTATATAATATTTTTTGATCGCTTTCAGTATAGGACTGGAATCACATTCTTGTGTTCTACACTGAGCACTTACATCAGGGTTTCCGTGTAAATCCCACAAAAATGTGATTCAGATGAAACCCCTGACAGAACCACCCACCATAATTAGGCATATGGAGACACTTTGTACTCCGTTTGGCGTCTGGTCTGGTGGTATCCATCTTTTTAGGCGTTCACAGACCTCTGGTCTACCATACTTGTAGGCTAAAAAGACACCTAAAATGATGGAACACTGCTGGAACAGAGACCAGACGGAGTTCAAAGTAATTCCACATGCCTCATAAGTGAGTGGTTCTGTCAAGCGTTTTCTCTGAGTCACAGTTTTTGGGATTTACACAGAAACCCCAATGTTAGGAAGCGAGCATAGGATAAATGTGAGTCAAGCCTTATTCCGACTTTGGGTGGTAGAATGAACAAATAGACAGCAGTACAAGTGTGACACCCCAGGGGTCTGGTTGCCACAGTGATAGAGATATTACGTCTGAGAGCAGGTGGGAGGTCTCTTGGTCAGGGATCCTATGCATGCCACACCTCCTGCCCAGTCCTGGGAGGGGAAGAACTTCCCCTATATAAACTTAGGGCTGAGGCAGGGTTAGTGAGTAGAGAAGAAGTAGAGACAGAGAAGCAGATATAGGAAAAGAACATCAGGAGCTCTGTGGGAGCAGTGCTACAAGGAGTCAGGGGCTGGCAGCTGCAGAGCTCGCCCTGACTGAGAAGTTATCACCGGACCCGGAGTCCGAGGCTGTGGGGACTAACTCCTATCCAGCAGCAGAAACCGACCGGCAGGGGATTGCAGGTCCTCTGGCCCAGAAACCCGAAGTCACGGTCACACGCATGGGACCAGCACCGCCGTCGTTCAGCGGAAGCTACTAGGAGGCCCCGAGTCACCGGCCATACGGGTGAGCACCACACGGTACACTCAGGGACGTGGGCTACTTATACCCGCCTCTAGCAAGGTAGCCAGAAGAGTACAGTTAGTTTGGGAGGCCTACAACTCCGCCTGGCCAGGGGAGATCCCATCTGCTCAAGGACTGACCAGGCCCCAATCGCTAGCCAGTACTCCGGGAGGGTCTATCTTTGTCACCAGTAAAGACCCTGAACTACACCGTACCGTCTCCGAGTGGTTCCTGCTACCCCCATCATCCACGTCGGCTGCCCTGAGGCCATACCCCTCCCGTTGGGGGTTATACTATCACGCTGCACAATCCTACCACCGGCCTCAGCGGTCTGCCCTGCAGCAGCAGCTCCTTAGCTGTACTCAACGGGTGGCGTAGTCGTCCAACATCTACCGCTGATACATCGCTGCTCAGTCTGACTCCCTGGGCACGGACCGGATCACCGCCACGAGGCTACAACCCTCAAGAGATCCGGCTCCGGGTAAGCTCCCGCGTGCGCAACGCAGCGCGACACAGGCCCAGGGGCGCGTCAACTTTTGGCGTAGTCGGCAGGATTTCGTGCCCGCAACCACCGGGTACTGCATGCCTGAAAAAGACTGTTCAAACTTACCTGTGGTGAAGATTCCCGCCATCCGGCGCCATCTTCGGCCTTCTTCCCGCCATACGTGGAGTTTTCCCGCCATTGGACGCCATCTTGAGGACGCCGCGCGGGAAGAAGAGGGGCGTAGACTCCGAAAGCGCGCGAGAACTGAAGCCCCGCCTCACGTCCGGACGTTGCGTAAGGTCCTGGAAGGAGCCCAGCAGACGCCGACGTCACAGGAGCGCGACGGAAGGTCCTCAACCCTGACGATCCACTGCGGAGCCGCGGCCTACGGAAGAGGATCATCGCAAGGTAGGCCACGGTCCACTAGGGGGGAGAAGGATGTCGGATACGGAGGAGAGCTTCACCGCTTCAACCCCCGCCAGCGCCACCGCTGTTGCGGTCATGCCTTTCACCATGCCCTATATCCCGGGGGCAGCCTGGCTACCCCAGTACTCAGGGGAGTCACATACCCTGCATGACTTTAGAGAAAAGCTGGATAGCCTCTTCCAGGTGTACCCCCTCACAGAGGAGCAAAAAGTGAGCATCCTGGTGGCCCAATTAACCGGGGCAGCCCAAAGGGAGGTAAAGTCCTGGCCACCTGGGGGGAGGACTGTCGCAGGGATACTGGCCCGGCTGAGGGACACCTTTGATACCCGCACCTCAGCCGAGATCAAGCTCAGATTCTACGGGTGCAAACAGCGGGCACATGAGAGTATAAGGGACTATGCATTAAACCTACAAGAAGCCCTGAGAGCCATTAAGCAGACCGACCCTGACGGCGTGGGAGACGAGGACAGGCTGTTGACTGAACAATTTATAGAGGGTTTATATTGCAATGCCCACCGAACCCAGTTGCGGGCAATGGCCTTACAGGATCCTCATCTGGGATTTGCACAGTTCAAGGACAGAGCCATCCGGGTGCTCCGAGAACCGGCACCAGGTGGCGTTGTGACCCACAGACGCCCCACTACTACTTACCACCAGGAGGCGGCGCCCTTGTTGGCAGGGCCTGTGGGAGCTGATGCGCAGGCTTTGAACAATGACCCGGCTCCAGACCTGCACCATCAGGTCCAAGAGCTAGCTAAAAGCGTTGCTGCGCTAACCCGAACTGTGCAGTCTTTACAGGTTTCCACTCCAGGGAAGATCCAGCTGGCATCCGGACCAGAGGACATCCCGTGGCGTCGACCAAGGAGGACCCCACTGGCCAGAGGAAGACCCAGCGACCGATACAACGAGGACGGACGACCCATCTGCCGCCGCTGCAATCAACCCGGACATATGGCAAGGTACTGTCCTTTAAACTGGCACAACCTGGGGTAGAGGGCCAACCCCCAGGAAAAAGATCACCAGGCCCATCGAACTGGCGCGACAAATATGTGGGAGGACGTCCAGTCTTACCCGTGGTACTGGATGGCATTCCTATGAGTGCCCTACTGGACACCGGGTCACAGGTCACCACCATCCCGTACGTGCTCTTCAAGCAGTACTGGAATGACTCGGATATCACCCGCTACCCTGACGACGACTTGAGTATCATCGCCAGCAATGGTCAGCCCGTGCCACAGATTGGATTTAAAGAGGTGACCATTAAAATCGGTAGAGTCGAATTGGCAGCACAGGGACTGATCATTGTAGACATTGACAAACACGAGAGTCACCCAAAGATAACTCTAGGAACTAATGTAATTGAAAATTGTCTTGCAGAGGTGATTTTCCTTTTACAGCAGGTTGCCAAGAACGCCAGCTCCGGCCAGCAGCGAGTGCTCCAGAAAGAGATCCGGGCACTGATGCGACGGCAACAGCTAGAACTCTCCGGTGGTGAGATTGGTAGCGTGCGAATGTGTGACCCTTTCCCTATTGCCATGCCCCCGAAAAGTGAAATGATGATTTGGTGCCGGGCAGCTATTGGTCTGAGAGGTAGAGATTACCAGGCAATGGTAGAACCAGTTTACTCAGACAGTAGGCCCACCATCTTGACAGCATGGGGGGTGGTTAATGTACGCCATGGGAGGGTGCCCGTTCGCATAATCAATATCGGGAAGAGGGAAGTGTACCTGCCCCGGTATGCCACGCTAGCCAAATTATATACCATTAACCAAAATGCTATACAATCTGTGGAACCCTTGCCTCCATCTCACCCGGAGGAAGGTAACGGCTCTAAGAAAACAATGGAGGACTGGTGTCAGCAACTACATTTGGGTACTGACTCCACTCCCTCACACCAGAAACAGGGAGTCTATCGGGTGGTTCAAGAGTACGAGAGAGTGTTTAGTAAACACCCGTTAGACTTCGGGCGAGTCAAGGGGGTAGAACACCACATCCCCACGGGAGACCATCCTCCCATAAAAGAGAGGTATCGACCCGTACCCCCTGCACACTACCAACACGCCAAGGGGATGCTTAGAGACATGAAGGAGGCTGGGGTGATCAGGGATAGCTGTAGCCCCTGGGCAGCTCCACTAGTCTTAGTCAAAAAGAAAGACAACACCATGAGGATGTGTGTAGATTACCGGAAAATCAACCGTATCACACACAAGGATGCGTACCCCTTACCAAGGATAGAGGAGTCTTTGGCTGCTTTAAGATCTGCTAACTTCTTCTCTACCTTGGATCTCACTAGTGGGTACTGGCAGGTTCCTGTAGCAGAGGCGGACCGGGAGAAGACCGCATTCACCACCCCGATGGGACTTAGCGAGTTTACCTGTATGCCGTTCGGACTCTGCAACGCACCAGGAACCTTCCAACGATTAATGGAGTGCTGTCTGGGCCACAGAAACTTCGAGACGGTCCTGTTGTACCTGGACGATGTCATCGTATATTCTAAGACTTATGAGGACCACCTGAAACACCTGGCGGAAGTGTTCGAAGCTCTGGCAAGCTACGGCCTAAAGGTGAAACCCTCCAAGTGTCACCTCCTGAAACCAAAGGTGCAGTACCTGGGACACGTGGTGAGCGCTGACGGAGTGGCTCCCGACCCTGATAAGATCACCGCAATTAAGGAATGGCCAAGTCCCTCCAGTGTAAAGGAAGTGCGGCAGTTCCTCGGGTTGGTAGGCTACTACCGCAGGTTCATCCCCGGTTTCACCAAAAAGGCAGCTCCTATGCAGGACCTCCTGATAGGCCAGTCCCGGAAGGCCAAGAACCAGAAGCCGCCCTTCAGATGGGAGAAGTTGGAAGAAGAGTCCTTCCGCCAGCTGAAGATGGCCCTCACGGGGGATGAAATCCTGGCATACCCGGATTACAGCCAGCCCTTTATCCTCTACACCGACGCAAGTAACATCGGGCTAGGAGCCGTGCTGTCCCAGATCCAGCAGGGGAAAGAATGAGTAATCGCTTACGCCAGCCGAAAACTGTGACCCACCGAGAGAAACCCTGAGAATTACAGCTCATTTAAGCTAGAGTTCCTGGCAGTGGTGTGGGCAGTCACCGAACGCTTTAAGCACTACCTCGCTTCCTCCCGGTTCATCGTGTACACGGATAACAACCCGTTGACACACCTGGACACAGCAAGACTCGGTGCCCTAGAGCAGAGATGGATGGCCCGTCTGTCCAACTACGAGTTCACAATCAAATACCGGGCAGGACGCTCCAATACCAACGCGGACGCCCTGTCCAGGATGCCAAACCTACCGGACGTAGGAGAAGATCCAGAGGGACTGGAAGAAGTCGAACTCCCCGCGTTCCACCGTCATGGGACTATCCAGTATTCCCACCGGGTAAGGAGTAAGCAAGCTGCTACGTTTAATCCCTTGCCTCACTACAACTGGGCGGAAACGCAAGACAGTGACCCTGCCGTCCGACTGGTGAAGGAGATGCTGACTCGGCCAGAGGCTCGCCTTGACCCAGACGCTCCGGAGGAAGCCAAGCAACTGTGGGCTGAGAAGAGTCGACTGTTCCTTTATAAGGGGAAGTTGTGCCGCCGAATGGTTAACTCCCGGACGCATGAACTAATCTGGCAAGTAGTGGTGCCACGAAGAGACGCAGCCGTGGTGATGGAGGCATACCACGACGGGGCTGGACACTTCGGATGGAAGAAGCTGGAGTTCCTGCTGCGCGGGCGGTTCCACTGGGTAGGCATGAGGGGAACCATCGAGAGGTGGTGCAGAGACTGTGGCCCGTGCAACCTAAGAAGGAAGGACCGTGCCAGCCAGAAGACTCCCCTGCAGTCCATCGTCACCCGGCAGCCGTTGGAACTGGTAGCCTTGGATCATGTAAAACTGACCCCAAGCAGAAGTGGCTACGTCTTCGCACTAACCATCGTGGATCAATACTCCCGGTTCTTGGTTGTCGTCCCCGTCAAGGACTTAACAGCTCGAACAGCAGCTAGAGCCTTCCAGCAGCATTTCTGCCGTCCACACGGGTACCCGGACCAAGTGTTGACAGACCAGGGACCTGCCTTTGAAGCGGAGGTCTTCCAAGAATTCTGCACTCTGTATGGCTGCCGGAAGATAAGGACGACACCCTATCATCCGCAAACTAATGGACTTTGTGAGAAAATGAACCAGGTGGTAATGGATCTTCTGAAAACGTTGCCCCTGGAAGAACGCAGTCTGTGGCCTGAGAAGCTGCCCGATCTGGTGGACCTATACAACCACATCCCGGTAGGTTCCACCAACTGTACCCCGGCTTACCTGATGAGGGCAAGGCCTGGTAAGTTACCTGTTGACCTGGAGATGGGAGTCTTGACACCCGAGGACACTTCACCAGAAGCAGACTGGGACACAGAGAGGCAGCAGCAGTACCGGAAAGTACAGGAGAGCGTGGAGCGAAGTCTCTGTCAAGCTAGGGAAAGACAAGAGAAAACTTACAACCAGTATGCTCCCGCTGTTCCCCTGGTACCCGGAGAGCAGGTCTTGAAGAGGAAAAGGCGGCTCCACAAGTTGGACGACCAGTGGGAGAAGGACCCGTACATCGTACTGCCCTCAAGCCACGACAACCCAAAGGTCTGTACCATCAGTAAAGACGGAGGGGAAACCACAACCATTGTATCCCGGGATCACCTGAAGAAGTGTCCCGAACAGCTACGGAACCCTGAAGAGGAACAAGAAGACCCTCGACCCGTAGAGGAAAGGGAAGACATGGTTAGTACTGTGCTCGGAGACTTCCCTCGGTCTTGGACTCAAGTCAATGGCGCAGTTGTGGTACCCGTACTCACCTTCCTCCAACCAGCATCCCAAGCACCTACGGAGCAACAGGTAGAGCTGGAAGAACAGCCGGACCAGGAGGCAGAAGACTCCACACAAGCAGAACAGGAGGATCAACCCTCTGCTTATAGTGAGCCTGCCGTACCCCTAGTGAGCCAAAGAGCCGGTAGACAGCTGCCCAGTTTACCCTTGACAGCTCCTACACCCTGTAGTTCAGGGCTAGACAGTCAGCTCCGTAGGTCCACTAGGGCCACTAGAGGCCAGTTACCCGCACGTTGGAGGATTTGAAATGTATAAATTGTTTTATTTGTGGTTACCTGTTTTTCTTGTTGCTTGTGTATAATTATGTGTTTCTAGTTATTTATAGGAGTCCTTGGTGGATTTACCGGGAATCCTTTGTACATGGTTGGAGCGTAACCTAGGAATGGACTAAAGACTGTTAAGGACTCGGGGCAGGACAGACCCCTACCTGGTTACGTCTCCCTGTTTTGGTGAAATGGACACCTTGCTTTTCTTCAAAAACTGCACCCGGTTGCGGACACGCCGTGACCATCTTTATGTGTTTTTCTTATTGTATTATTATTGTTTATACCTTGTTATGTTTTTCTAAAAAAAAAATATATGTTTAGTCCCGGAGTACTAAATTTCACTAGGGGGGAATTTGACACCCCAGGGGTCTGGTTGCCACAGTGATAGAGATATTACGTCTGAGAGCAGGTGGGAGGTCTCTTGGTCAGGGATCCTATGCATGCCACACCTCCTGCCCAGTCCTGGGAGGGGAAGAACTTCCCCTATATAAACCTAGGGCTGAGGCAGGGTTAGTGAGTAGAGAAGAAGTAGAGACAGAGAAGCAGATATAGGAAAAGAACATCAGGAGCTCTGTGGGAGCAGTGCTACAAGGAGTCAGGGGCTGGCAGCTGCAGAGCTCGCCCTGACTGAGAAGTTATCACCGGACCCGGAGTCCGAGGCTGTGGGGACTAACTCCTATCCAGCAGCAGAAACCGACCGGCAGGGGATTGCAGGTCCTCTGGCCCAGAAACCCGAAGGCACGGTCACACGCATGGGACCAGCACCGCCGTCGTGGAGCGGAAGCTACTAGAAGGCCCCGAGTCACCGGCCATACGGGTGAGCACCACACGGTACACTCAGGGACGTGGGCTACTTATACCCGCCTCTAGCAAGGTAGCCAGAAGAGTACAGTTAGTTTGGGAGGCCTACAACTCCGCCTGGCCAGGGGAGATCCCATCTGCTCAAGGACTGACCAGGCCCCAATCGCTAGCCAGTACTCCGGGAGGGTCTATCTTTGTCACCAGTAAAGACCCTGAACTACACCGTACCGTCTCCGAGTGGTTCCTGCTACCCCCATCATCCACGTCGGCTGCCCTGAGGCCATACCCCTCCCGTTGGGGGTTATACTATCACGCTGCACAATCCTACCACCGGCCTCAGCGGTCTGCCCTGCAGCAGCAGCTCCTTAGCTGTACTCAACGGGTGGCGTAGTCGTCCAACATCTACCGCTGATACATCGCCGCTCAGTCTGACTCCCTGGGCACGGACCGGATCACCGCCACGAGGCTACAACCCTCAAGAGATCCGGCTCTGGGTAAGCTCCCGCGTGAGCAACGCAGCGCGACACAGGCCCAGGGGCGCGTCACAAGAATAATTCTTAATTTTATTTTTGCACAATTCACCATGCGGTATACGTGATAATTAGTGTTGAGCGAACATGCTTGACACTGCTCGGTACTCGCCCGAGCATCACGCTACTCGGGATGTTCGGCGAGCACCGAGCATTTCCGGGTTACTCGGGCGGGAGCTCGGGTCTCCGCCCTGCATGTTTGGCGCTCTTTACAGAGCCAATGAACATGCAGGGATTGCCAGCCAGTCACTGTAATGCCGCAGCCATGTTGTTTGTGGGCATTACAGTGATTGGCTGGCCGCACAGCGTCACCTCGAGTATTTAAAACCGGGCGCCGCCATCTTGGACACAGTCGCTCCGGATCAGACAGTGTAGGGACAGCGCTGCTGATTTAGGGAGAGATATATCCTGCAAAATAGTTAGTGTAGGGTCTGTAAAGTCTGCCAGATCAAACAAACAGTCCTTCTCAGGACTAATATCCATCCCAGGTATATCAGGCAGGCAGGCAGGCTGTATAGGAGACGCAGTGGTTATACCAGCAAACGCTGCATTACAGTCCTGTGTGCTGCTCCTGTTACTGAAATTGCTGGACTTAGCTCCAGGTCCCGGGGGCCAGGAAAAATCCTTTTTTTTTATCCAAATCCTCTTTTTTTTCCTCCTTCACAATGTACAAATACCCATCTTATTAACCTTTTGGTGCCCCCCCCCCCCCCCAAAAAAAAAGTGTGCCTCTGATTTTTCAGACACAAATATATCTGTTGAAAATAGTCTGGTGTAGGCCAGAGAAATAGAAGTGTGGTTTTGCAGTTCTATGGGCCATTTGTATCTAAAAAAAACAGTTTGAGTGTGGCGCTCACTGTTCAGCCGCAAATATATATATATTTTAAAAAGCCTGGTATACACCAGTAAATTATTACTGTGGTTTTGATGTTCCACGGTAAAACATCTCTATTATCCTGTTTTTGGCATTTTTTGCTGTATAAAAATAATAAGTGTCTCCCTGATTTTTCAGACACAAATATATCTGTTGAAAATAGTCTGGTGTAGGCCAGAGAGACAGAAGTGTGCTTTTGCTGTTCCACGGTAAAAAATCTCTATTATCCTGCTTTTTGCATTTTTTGCTGTAAAAAAAAAAAAAAAATAGTGTCTCCCTGATTTTTCAGACACAAATATATCTGTTGAAAATAGTCTGGTGTAGGCCCGAGAAATACAAGTGTGGTTTTGCAGTTCCACGGTACGAACCTCTGTATTATCCACTTTTGGGCCATTTGTATCTAAAAAAAACAGTTTGAGTGTGTCACTCAATGTTCAGCCGCAAATATATATATATTTTAAAAAGCCTGGTATACACCAGTAAATTATTACTGTGGTTTTGATGTTCCACGGTAAAACATCTCTATTATCCTGTTTTTTGGCATTTTTTGCTGTATAAAAATAATAATAGTGTCTCCCTGATTTTTCAGACACAAATATATCTGTTGAAAATAGTCTGGTGTAGGCCAGAAAGACAGAAGTGTGCTTTTGCTGTTCCACGGTAAAAAATCTCTATTATCCTGCTTTTTGCATTTTTTTGCTGTAAAAAAAAAAATAGTGTCTCCCTGATTTTTCAGACACAAATATATCTGTTGAAAATAGTCTGGTGTAGGCCCGAGAAATACAAGTGTGGTTTTGCAGTTCCACGGTACAAACCTCTGTATTATCCACTTTTGGACCATTTGTATCTAAAAAAACCAGTTTGAGTGTGTCGCTCACTGTTCAGCCGCAAACATATATATATTTTAAAAAGCCTGGTATACACCAGTAAATTATAACTGTGGTTTTGCTGTTCCACGGTAAAAAATCTCTATTATTCAGGTTTTGGTAGTTTTTTCCGTAAAGAAAAACAGTAGTGTCTCCTGACTGTTGTGACACAAAAATATATCTGTTGAAAATAGTCTTGTGTAGGCCCGACATCCCAGTGTGGTTTCGCCATTCCACGGGTCAAATCGCTGTACTATCCAGTTTTGGGCCTTTGGTATCTAAAAAAAAAGCAGTTTGAGTGTGTCGCTCACTGTTCAGCCGCAAATATCTCTATTTAAAAAAGTGTGGTATACCCCAGTAAACAATAACTGTGGTTTTCCTCTTCCACGGTTCTAATCTACTCTTTATTACCCTTTTTCCATTGATAGTGCAAGTGTAAGCTATTTTACTTCATTTACAATGGGCAAGGCGTGTGGCAAGGAACGTGGAAGTGGACGTTCTGGTGATGGTTCGTGCAGAGGACGGGGCCGTGGCCAAGGTGAAAATGTGCCACAACCAACAGCCACATCTTCTCGCTCCCACTTCTTGACCGAATTACTAGGGAAGCACAGAACAACACCAGTATTGAGAACTGATCAGTGTGAACAGGTTATTAATTGGATAGCAGACAATACTTCCAGTTACCTGGGCACCACCACCTCCGATCTGTCTTCCACACGGTCAACTCTTAGTAGCCGTGAGTCTCGACCGCATACTCCTCCTCACCCTGATGCTCCTTCCTCCCACCATGCCGAGTGTCATCAGACAGCAAGTGATCCCACACTTGGACACTCTGAAGAGCTGTTCACTAGTCTATTTCCATATTTGGGCCCCTCGCCTGATACGCATGAAGTGGTGGAAGAGGAGATCCCATGTTGCGATGCCCAAATATTTGAACAGCCACGGCCACAGGAAGTCGACGTTGGCAATCTGTCACAAGAGGTGGACGATGACGAGACACAATTACCAGGAAGTGAGGAGGAGGATCGTGGTGTGCAAGTGGAAGAGGAGGAGGTGGTGGATGATCTAGTAACTGACCCAACGTGGAAGGAGGACATAAAACCAATCAATGTGAACTGAGGTCTAAGATGGTAGACATGCAAGAAATAGGAGCATGTTCACACTAGCAAAAAGAAGCAAAACCTACAAAAGACAAAAATATATCTCATACCCTACCATCATTATATATAAATGTAAAGCAAAGTTGCATAATAAATATAGGGTACTTAGTGAACTATTTTTGATCAAAAAAAGTATACAAGCCGTCCCACCAGCGGCAAGGTGACCCTAAATTGGGACGGTACCTATACTGTCTATATTAAAAACCTTACTGTATATCAAAGTTGAAGTAATGCATATAAAAGGGCAGACAAATAGGACCGGGTCCCAACTCCAGACCACCCAGGCCCGTGGTAAGCTACATATATACTAATCAGCTCAACAAAGGGGATGCCACACCCTTAAATTGCACAGAATGCAAACAAGACAAAAAAACAAGCAATGTGAACTGAGGTCTAAGATGGTAGACATGCAAGAAATAGGAGCATGTTCACACTAGCAAAAAGAAGCAAAACCTACAAAAGACAAAAATATATCTCATACCCTACCATCATTATATATAAATATAAAGATGGAAGGAGGACATGCAGAGTGAGGCCAGCAGCACACAGGGGGAGGGAGGCTGAGTACCCCAACAGGCAGGAAGAAGCAGTGTGGTGGCCGCAGACAGAAGGCAGGCAACCGTTCCCCGTAACACCAACACGAGGGATGTTGCCAGTACAAGCGGTAGGTCTTCCAGAGTCTGGAATTTTTTTAAAGACTCTGCTGATAACCCCAAAAAGGCCATATGTTCCACCTGCCATGCCAGCATCAGCAGGGGTGACAAAACTACCAGCCTGACCACCACCAGCATGATCAGGCACATGGCAGCAAAGCACCCGACTTTGTGGGGCGAAACCCAGGGTCCACGACCAGTGTCAGCGGGTGTCACCACTGCTTCTTCCGCTGTTGTGCGTGCAATAGAACCCCCTGTTGTGTGTGCAAGGCAATCCCCTGTCCATACTGCATGTAAAGATGCCCCCTCCTCTCAGTCTTCACTTGTTATGGCAGTTTCTCAAGAAACAGCATCAACGTCCACGTCCACGTCCCACCGCAGCGTTCAATTGTCCATATCCCAGACCTTTGAACGAAAGCGGAAATTCGCAGCTAACGCCCCACAGGCCACAGTCCTAAATTCGCACATTTCACGACTGCTTGCATTGGAAATGCTGCCTTTTAGGCTGGTGGAGACGGAATCCTTCCGCAATCTTATGGCGGTGGCCGTCCCTCGGTACTCGGTCCCCAGCCGACACTATTTTGCCCGGTGTGCCATCCCCGCACTACACAAGCACGTGTCCCAAAGCATCTGCCGTGCCCTCAACAACGCAGTTACTGGGAGAGTCCACCTGACAACGGACACGTGGACAAGTGCTTGTGGCCAGGGACGGTACATCTCTCTGACGGCACACTGGGTAAACATAGTGGAAGCCGGGACCCAGTCGGACCTTGGGACGGAACACATCCTCCCCACACCGCTCTGCTCAGCTTCCAGCCCCTCGTCTTCAAACCAGGGATTGAAGCTTGAAGAGGACAATTTGCATATTCCAGGTGCCTTCTGGGAAAAGCGAAGAGTCTCCTTCAGCTAGAAGATCGTTGGGTACAGCCGGGACCAGCTGCTTGGAAAGCATCGCCAAACCAGGGATTGAAGCTTGAAGAGGACAATTTGCATATTCCGGGTGCCTTCTGGGAAAAGCGAAGAGTCTCCTTCAGCTAGAAGATCGTTGGGTACAGCCGGGACCAGCTGCTTGGAAAGCATCGCCAAACCAGGGATTGAAGCTTGAAGAGGACAATTTGCATATTCCGGGTGTGTTTAATTTGTTTATCCTAGGGTATCACAAGAAAGAAGACAGACATCAAGTCAGCAGGGACAAGGAGCAGCATGGCAGATGTGACAACCTACATGGTGAGCTGCAACATGTGCTACATGTTCACAGATCGACCAGAAGCTGAAACCAACTTCACCTGCCAGAAGTGTAGACTACTGGCTCTTTTAGAAGAAAAGGTGCGGGGACTGGAAGAAAGAATTGCGACATTAAAACTCATCAAGGAAAATGAAGACTTCCTGGACAGAACAGAAGCGTCACTACTGGTCACGGAAAGTGAAGGAAGCGTCAGAGAACCTCCAGAGGCAGACAAGTGGAGGCAAGTGACCAAAAGAAGCAAGAAGACCATGGAGACACCACCAACCACACAACTGAGAAACAGATTCCAAGGACTTGTGGAGGACGAAGATGGCACACCTAAGGATGAGGAACTACCAGCAAGCAAAAAAGAAAAGAGTACCCAGAAAAACCCAGAAGCGACAAGAAAAAGGACAGCCAAGAAGGGAAGAAGAGTGGTGGTGGTGGGAGACTCACTACTGAGAGGAACAGAAGCCGCTATCTGCAGACCGGACATAACCGCAAGAGAAGTATGCTGCCTCCCAGGGGCGAAGATCAAGGATGTTACCGATAGGATACCGAAGCTCATCAGTTCCAAGGATGTCCACCCATTTCTTCTGATACATGTTGGCACCAATGACACGGCAAAGAAGGACCTACCGACAATCTGCAAGGACTTTGAAGCATTGGGGAAGAAAGTAAAAGAACTGGATGCGCAGGTAGTTTTTTCTTCTATCCTTCCAGTAGACGGGCATGGCGTCAGGAGATGGAACAGGATCCTTGATGTGAACAACTGGCTGAGACGATGGTGCAGACAACAAGGATTTGGATTCCTGGACCACGGTGTGAATTACCTCTATGACGGACTCCTTGCTAGAGACGGACTACACCTCAACAAACCCGGGAAACACACATTCGCCAGGAGACTCGCAACACTCATCAGGAGGGCGTTAAACTAGAAGAAGAGGGGATGGGAAGAAAAACGCCGGACACGAACATGCAACCAGAGAACATACTAATGAAAGATATGAAGTGCGACAAAGAAGGTCCAAGACAAGATACTTGGAAGGGAGGTAAGAAAATTTCAAATACAATCCACAGGGAGAAGATTGGAACAAAACAAAATCGTGTAAACTGCGTGCTAGCAAATGGCAGGAGCCTGACAAACAAGATGGATGAACTGGAAGCAGAAATATTTACAGGTAACTATGACATAGTGGGAATAACCGAGACATGGTTAGATGAAAGCCATGACTGGGCAGTTAACTTACAGGGTTACAGTCTGTTTAGAAGGGATCGAAGAAGTCGGAAAGGGGGTGGAGTCTGTCTATATGTAAAGACGTGTCTAAAGCCTACAATACGGGAGGATGTATGGGAGGGACATGAGGTGGTCGAGTCCTTATGGGTGGAGATACATGGGGCAAAAAACAATAATAAAATTATCATAGGAGTCTGTTATAAACCACCAAATATAGCAGAAGCCACGGAAAGTCTATTAATAAGACAAATAGACGAAGTAGCAAAAAATAACGAGGTGATTATTATGGGGGACTTCAACTACCCCGATATAGACTGGGAAACCGAAAGCTGTAGATCTCAGAAAGGAAACAGGTTTCTGTCAATTATCAAAGACAATTATTTGTCACAACTTGTGCAGGAACCAACTAGAGGGACGGCCCTTTTAGACTTAATTATTAACTAACAGGCCAGACAGAATAACTGAGGTGCAGGTCGGGGGGCAACTGGGAAATAGTGACCACAGCATTATACAATTCCACATGTGCTTCAGTAGGGAGCCCAGCAAGGGAGTCACAAAAACACTGAACTTCAGGAGGGCAAAGTTTGATCAGCTAAGAGATGCCCTTCACCTTATAGACTGGGATAGTATCTTTAGTAATAGGAGCACGGATAGAAAATGGGAAATTTTCAAAACAGTCCTACATAGTCACTGTAGAAGGTACATACCTTATGGGAATAAAAGGGCTAGGAATAGGAGGAAGCCAATGTGGCTAAATAAGGAAGTCAAGAGGGCAATGAAAAACAAAAAAAGGGCTTTCGGTAAACTTAAACAAGAAGGCAGCGAGGAAGCGCTAATATCTTATAGGGAAAAAAACAAAATCTGTAAGAAACAAATAAGAATAGCAAAAGAGGAGACAGAGAGACTAATTGCCAAGGAAAGTAAAACGAATCCCAAACTGTTCTTTAACTATATAAACAGTAAAAGGATTAAAACTGATGGAGTTGGCCCATTGAAAAATAACCTGGGTAAAATCATAGAGGGCGATGAGGGTAAAGCAAACCTACTCAATAGCTTCTTCTCCACTGTTTTCACAAAAGAAAACAATTTATCGGAGGAAATGCAGAGTGATAAAGTAAACCCTCCGCTAAATATCACCCACCTAACCCAGGAGGAAGTTCAGAAACGCCTAAATAATATCAAAATAGACAAGTCACCAGGCCCAGATGGCATACACCCCCGGGTACTAAAAGAATTAAGTAATGTGATAGACAGACCGCTGTATCTTATATTCAAGCACTCTTTATGGACAGGGACTGTCCCACTTGACTGGCGCCAAGCAAATGTGGTACCAATATTCAAAAAGGGGTCTAAAAGTGACCCTGGGAACTATAGACCAGTCAGCTTAACGTCTGTTGTGGGTAAATTGTTTGAAGGATTTCTTAGAGATGCTATTGTAGAATATCTTAATGATAATAACTGTCTAACTCCATATCAACATGGATTCATGAGGGATCGCTCCTGCCAAACAAACCTGATGGCCTTCTACGAGGAGGTGAGCTCACAGCTGGACCGGGGAGAGTCAGTGGATGTTGTATACCTTGACTTCTCCAAAGCGTTTGATACCGTGCCACACAAAAGGTTGGTATATAAAATGAGAATGCTTGGTCTGGGGGATAATGTATGCAAGTGGGTAAATAGCTGGCTGAGTGATAGAAAGCAGAGGGTGGTTATCAATGGAGTAAGCTCAGGGGGTGTCAGGGTTACTAGCGGGGTGCCTCAAGGGTCTGTCTTGGGCCCTATATTATTTAATATATTTATTAATGATCTAGTGGAAGGGTTGCATAGTAAAATAGCAATATTTGCAGATGATACTAAACTTTGTAAAGTAGTTAATACAGATGAGGATAGGGCACAGCTACAGGAGGATTTAGATAAATTGGGGAGTTGGGCCAAAAAATGGCAAATGGGGTTCAATGCCGATAAATGTAAGGTCATGCACATGGGAAAGAAAAACAGCAGTCACCCATACATATTAAATGGGAAACCGTTGGGGAAATCTGACATGGAGAAGGACCTGGGCGTCTTGGTTAATAGCAAATTAAATTGGAGTGCCCAGTGTCAGGCAGCAGCTGCGAAGGCAAATAGAGTCATGGCATGCATCAGAAGAGGAATAGGGGCATATGATGAGAACATTGTTCTTCCTCTGTATAAAGCGCTGGTAAGGCCGCACTTAGAATATTGTGCACAGTTCTGGGCTCCGGTGCTCAGGAAAGACATATTGGAGCTAGAGAGGGTACAAAGGAGGGCGACTAAGGTAATAAAGGGAATGGAGGGACTAGAATACCAAGAGAGGTTGTCAAAATTAGGCCTATTTACGTTGGAAAAGAGAAGGCTTAGGGGAGACCTCATAAACATGTATAAATACATCAGGGGGCAGTACAGAGATCTCTCCCATGACCTGTTTATACGAAGGATGGTGACAAAGACGAGGGGGCACACTATGCGTCTGGAGGAAAGGAGGTTCCTGCACCAGCATAGAAGGGGATTCTTTACGGTCAGAGCCGTGAGACTCTGGAACTCTCTGGAAGAGGAAGTGGTGATGTCCAACTCACTTAATGAGTTCAAGAGAGGCCTGGACGCCTTTCTTGAGAACAATAAAATTACATCTTATGCTTAGTGATAGTTAGTTAATCCAGGGATTTAATCTGACTGCCAGATTGGAGTCGGGAAGTGAATTTTTCCTCAATGATGTAAATTGGCCTATACCGCATGGGTTTTTTTTGCCTTCCCCTGGATCAACACTGCGGAATAGCTGCAGTGCACAAGAAATAGGCTGAACTCGATGGACGCTTGTCTTTTTTCGGCCTTATAAACTATGTAACTATGTAACTATATCTTTAGCTCCTAGCTCATACAGAGCTCCTTGCTGTTACTTTCCCTTGCTCTCACTCTGACTCTGACTGTTCTCTGTTCTCTGACTCACTCAACCCCACCCCAGATCCAGTTTATAAGGGCAGAATTCTCCCCTCCCAGGACTAGGGCAGGAGGATGTTGCATGTTTAAGGGATCCTGACCAGGAAACCTCCCACTTGCTCTCCGACGTAATCTCTATTACTGTGGTGACCAGACCCCTGGGGTGCCACACATGGCTCTTGCAAGGGGCATTGCAGTACCTCATAATTTTTGGAAAGCATTCCATTCACTGCTTAGGCCAACAGTGTACAGGAGACCCAGTTGCTATATATGGAAAAAAAGGTTTAGTTAACGCCCTCTGACCTCCATGTCATTTCCAAGGGGCATTGGAGTGCCTCGAAATTTTTGGTAGGCATTGCACTCACTGTATGCCCTATAACTGTGTAGCCGAACCGCTCCTTTTGTTACAGAAATATATCCTACAAGACATATCTGGTTGACTGGCCTGATATTGATGTGAATGGTCCCTGTTCCTCCTGCTCTTTCTCCTTTGCCACTACCTCATCCATCATTTATCACCTGAAGCTTTGTTTTAACGGGAGTCATAGAACTTGGATAGTAGCAGGAAAACATCCAGCAATCCTCGGAGGAGGTAGGATATGCGCCAAAACGCTGACCACCTCAGGCCTAGCCGCTACTACATACATGCGCTTGCATTACAACAAAACAAAGCAGATGCTAACTTCTATCATCCTCATCATGCTCCTCACCTTGGCACTCTCAACTCCCCTGATGGAGAAGCCAGGGCCCACCGGAGGAGTCTGATAGTCCGGTGGGCTCGGCCAATGCTGCCCTAAAGCAAGCCAGGCTAAGAAAAGTGTGGGAAAGGTTACCGGTACAAATAGGGGTGGCTGGGGACTGAGTATGGACACCCGGCCACCCCCTGGAGGCTGGGGAGCAAGCGGGGACACCCGGCCACCAGGCGGCTGGGGACTGAGTATGGATACCAGGCCGCCGACACAGCCATGGCGTGGCGGCCAGATTCCGCCTCCACATGCCTAAAAGGCCCAATTTAAAGTGCAAGCAAGCAAGCAGTATGGTATTGCAGCCTGGGGGTGGGTGGGTGGCAGGCTGCATACTTGCGCTTGCATTGCAAGGAATGGGAGAGGTACAATTGAACACTGCCCTGGGACAAGGACTTGAATGGGGATAGTTGCAAGTCTGCAACGACAGGTGCAAGGTGGGAGGCATCTTCACATGTACCATGAACTGGGGAGGGCACAGGTAATGTTTTGGTATACGCGCTTAATCTTATGTATAAGGCACACCAGGACAAATAGGCTGGGGACTGAGTATGGATACCTCGCTGCCGAAGCAGCCATGAGGTAGTGGCCAGCTTCGGCCTCCTCTAAACTAAAAGGCCCCATTTCAAGTGCAAGCTAGCAGTATGAATTTCAGTCTGGGGGTGGGTGGGTGGCAGGCTGCACACTTACACTTGCATTAAAAGAAAACATAGCAGATGCTAACTTATGTCATCATCATCATGCTCCTCACCTTGGCACTCTCAACTCCACCGATGGAGAAGTCAGGGCCCACCGGAGGAGTCTGGTTCTCTGGTGGGCTCGTCCAATGCTGCCTAAAGCAGGCCGGGCTAAGAAAAGTGTGTGGGGGGATGTTCCAAGGAGAAATGGGGGCAGCTGGGGACCGTTTATGGACACCCGACTGCCCCCAGGCGGCTGGGGACCGTGTGGACACTCGGCAGCGGGGCGGCTGGGGACTGAGTATGGACACCCGGCTGCCGGGTGGCTGGTGACTGAGTATGGATTCCAGGCCGCCAACACAGCAATGACGTGGTGGCCAGATTCCTCCTCCACATGCCTAAAAGGCCCAATTTCAAGTTCAAGCAAGCAAGCAGTATGGTATTGCAGCCTGGGGGTGGGTGGGTGGCAGGCTGCATACTTGCGCTTGTATTGCAAGGAATGGGGGAGGTACAATTGAACACTGCCCTGGGACTAGAACTTGCAAGGGGATAGTTGCAAGTCTGCATCTTCTGATGCGGCAAGGATCACTTATGATGGGTACACTTTTAGGCAGTGACCTGGGAGTCAGAGATGCTTCCAGGGGTCTTCCCCATGCTGTTCCCATGTCTTTTCAGCACTTTATGCATGTGTCACACAGCACATGGCCAGATAAGGTTGTAAAATGTTAAAATGACATTTCCCGGTGAATGCATTTGTCATAGTTGAAAGCAATACAAAAGTGCAAAAACGCATAAAAAATGCTACTTGTGAACATAGCCGAAGGTGTGGAGGAGTATTTTTGTTTTTGGTCATTTATTTTAACTTATACACAAGTCTTTTCCCTGGAAAGGATGTTCCTTAACATATTTCACAGGAAAAAAGTTTCACTTTCGTTTTATTGTGAGCCTGTAAAAGTGGCTTAATACCTCTGACCACGTTGTTGACAGCAGTGACCCGGGGGTCAGAAATGCTTCCTGGGGCGATCCCCATGCTGTGCCCATGTCATTTGAGCACTGTCACTATCGGTTTGGGCACTTGTTAGGCTTTTAAAAGACTGACGGGGGTGCCACCCCAAAAATGCTCGAGTCTCCCATAGACTAACATTGGGCTCGTTGCTCGGGTCGAGCACCCGAGTATCACGGCGAGCTCGGCCCGAGCTTCGAGCACCCGAGCATTTTAGTGCTCGCTCAACACTAGTGATAATATGACTTTATTCCTTGGGTCAGTGCGATTAAAGCGATTCCAGATTTATATCGTTTTGCTATCATGTAGTGAAAATGCTTTTTTTAATAAAAATTTGTATTTTTGTCGCCATATTCTGAGAGCTGAAACTTTTTTTTTTTGTGTGTGAACAGAGCTGTATGAGGGCTTTTTTTCACAATTAGTTGAAGATTTTTTTGCTACCATTATGTGTCTGAAAAATCTGAATAAAAAGCGATCAAAAATTTTATGGGGGTTGCTGCCTGGAGCTCCAGGTGAATGGTCACACTCTTCTGAGCTCCTGCTCAGTCAAGCCTGTTAAAGCTACTTACAAGCATACCCAAGGGATCTGAAAGCTTTTTTTGGAAGAAGACTTTTCCTGTACTGGGACAATCAATACAGGTCACAGCTGACAGCAGCGCTGGTATTAAAACATAAGCTGCTGCAGTTGTGAGACCAAAGGAGTCATTAAAGGGGAAGTACCACTCTGCTGGATCTTATAAGCAGGACACTATTGACTCAACTAGTGCCCCCATTAAAGATAATCAATGGGTGGCAAGCAAGGTTTTAATATTCAAGCAGAAAGGGGCCCCATCTTTCTCTTTGGACAAATCCATTTTTAATACACCTTTGACATTAAAGGATTCTCATTACAAAAGTGAACTCAAACGCTCTACCTCCCTCAAATCTTTAAACTCACTAGATAAAGAATATATAAGGACAGGGAATAATTTTTATTATGATTCCCAACCTATGGATATGAGCCAAGTAGCTACAAGGGGGAAAAGAAAAGGTCTAGGCAATGTAGGGGAATTTGAAGGGAAATCTAATTGTTATGATTCTGACTCAGAAGAAGAATCAGTGGACATTTCACCCAATGCTACCCCTGCAAAAAACAGACCTAGATTGGAACATAGTACTACAGCCCAATTTCCAAACAACAAGACTGATGACACAATTTGCCCTCTAATCTTGGAACTTATCAACAACATGCTTAATGACACAGTTAAACACCTTGAAAACAATCTTAGTCAAAAAATGGATAAGCTGCTCTCTTCCATGGATAGAATTAGTATAAGGCTGTGTGCCCACGTAGCATTTTTCAAGCGTATATGCTGCGGAATTTCCGCAGCGTAAACGCTTGAAAAACGCATGTATATCCGCACCCCATGGTCCCCAATGGCATTCCGCAATGTCAATGCCCATGCTGCGGATTTTTCCGCAGCGTTTATGCTGCGTTCAAAAATCCGCAGCATGTCATTTAATTTTGCGTTTCCGCATGCAGAATTGCCTTTGTCCAATGCATAAAAAACGCAAGGCAATTCCACATGTGGAAAACGCGTGATAAACGCGCGAAAAATGCGTGATAAACGCGTGCGGAATTCCGCATGCGTTTTTCCGGGAGAGGACTTGCATTTATGAAGCAGAAATTTTCTGCTTCATAAATGCAACGTGGGCACATAGCCTTAGAATAGTGGAAACTGGAAAGAAAGTGGAAGAAGTCTCGATAAAACAAACAGTACTAGAAAAAGATCAATCCGCTATGAAAAGTGAAATTAAACAGCTCAAAACAAAGCTAATGAATTTGGAGGATCGCAATCGACATAACAACATCAAATTACGGGGAATTCCAGAAAACATTTCTCCAAATAGTCTAATACCCTTTATTAAGGACCTAATCCATAAAACACTTCCCTCCACAAGCGAACTAGATCTTACCATCAACAGAGCTCATAGGCTCCCTAAACCCAAATTCTTACCTAAGGAGACCCCGAGAGAAGTAATTACCAAAATCCATTTTTATCATATCAAAGTATGATACCAACTGATGAATTACATGAAAAAAACATACTAACTTACCAGCACCATATGAAAATATTAAAATATATACAGACCTCTCAAAAGAAACTTTAAAGCTAAGAAAATCCTTCTCATAAATTACTACTATATTGAGATCACTGAACATTCCTTATAAATGGGGGTTTCCTACAAAACTGATTGTTTTCTACAATGGCAAGACCGTTACATTTCAGAACATAGAGGAAGGCCTTTCATTTTTGTCACAGAATGACCTGATGGAAGAAAACGGAAAGTCCCACTGAACAAAGACAGAGAAGATGTTACTTGACTTTCTATGTACTTTACCATATACTTTTTATGGTATTATTTATTCCATGGATTACAAGGATGACTATCTTTTTTGACTACTTCTTTTCTTGCTTGGATCATTAAAAACTTTAATAGCAGGCTTAACTTGGCTGCTGGATGAACTTTTCCTCCTGGTAAAGGTACTATCTAGTGTTGAGCGAGCATGCTCGACACTGCTCGGTACTTGCCCGAGCATCACGCTACTCGGGATGTTCGGCGAGCACCGAGCATTTCCGGGTTACTCGGGCGGGAGCACGGGTCTCCGCCCTGCATGTTTGGCGCTCTTTACAGAGCCAATGAACATGCAGGGATTGCCAGCCAGTCACTGTAATGCCGCAGCCATGTTGTTTGTGGGCATTACAGTGATTGGCTGACCGCACAGCGTCACCTCGAGTATTTAGAACCGGGCGCCGCCATCTTGGACACAGTCGCTCCGGATCAGACAGTGTAGGAACAGCGCTGCTGATTTAGTGAGAGATATATCCTGCGAAAAAGTTAGTGTAGGATCTGTAAAGGCTGCCAGATCAAACAAACAGTCCTTCTCAGGACTAATATCCATCCCAGATATCAGGCAGGCAGGCCGGCTGTATAGGAGACGCAGTGGTTATACCAGCAAATGCTGCATTACAGTCCTGTGTGCTCCTGTGGCTGAAATTGCTGGACTTAGCTCCAGGTCTCGGGGGCCAGGAAAAATCCTTTTTTTTTCAACTAAATCCTCTTTTTCTTTTCCTCCTTCACACTGTACAAATACCCGTCTTATTAACCTTTTGGTGTCCCCCCCCCCCCAAAAAAAAAAGTGTGTCTCTGATTTTTCAGACACAAATATATCTGTTGAAAATAGTCTGGTGTAGGCTAGAGAAATAGAAGTGTGATTTTGCAGTTCCACGGTTCAAACCTCTGTATTATTCAGTTTTGGGCCATTTGTATCTAAAAAAAAACAGTTTGAGTGTGTCGCTCACTGTTCAGCCGCAAATATATATATTTTAAAAAGTCTAGTATACACCAGTAAATTATAACTGTGGTTTTGCTGTTCCACGGTAAAAAATCTCTATTATCCTGCTTTTGGCATTTTTTGCCGTAAAAAAAAAACTAATAGTGTCTCCCTGATTGTTCAGACACAAATATATCTGTTGAAAATAGTCTGGTGTAGGCCCGAGAAATACAAGTGTGGTTTTGCAGTTCCACGGGTCAAATCTCTGTATTATCCACTTTTGGGCCATTTTTACCTAAAAAAAAACAGTTTGAGTGTGTCGCACACTGTTCAGCCGCAAATATATCTATTTAAAATTTTCTGGTATACCCCAGTAAACAATAACTGTGGTTTTGCCTTTCCACGGTAAAAAATCTCTATTATTCAGCTTTTGGTATTTTTTCCGTAAAGAAAAACAGTAAGAGTTTCTCCCTGATTGTTCAGATTGTTTAAAAGAGTCGGGTGTAGGACAGAGAAATAGAACTGTGGTTTTCCTCTTCCACGGTTCTAATCTACTTTTTGTTACCCTTTTTCCATTGATAGTGCGAGTGTAAGCTATTTTACTTCCTTTACAATGGGCAAGGCGCGCGGCAAGGGACATGGAAGTGGACGTTCTGGTGATGGTGCGTGCAGAGGATGGTGCCGTGGCCAAGGTGAAAATGTGCCACAACCAACAGCCACATCTTCTCGCTCCCACTTCTTGACCGAATTACTAGGGAAGCACAGAACAACACCAGTATTGCGAACTGATCAGTGTGAACAGGTTATTAATTGGATAGCAGATAATACTTCCAGTTACCTGGGCACCACCACCTCCGGTCTGTCTTCCACACGGTCAACTCTTAGTAGCCGTGAGTCTCGAACTCATACTCCTCCTCACCCTGATGCTCCTTCCTCCCACTATGCCAAGTGTCGTCAGACAGCAACTGATCCCACACTTGGACACTCTGAAGAGCTGTTCACTGGTCCATTTCCAAATTTGTGCCTCTCGCCTGCTCCACTTGAAGTGGTGGAAGAGGAGATCCCATGTAGCGATGCCCAAATATTTGAACAGCCATGGCCGCAGGAAGTCGACGCTGGAAATTTGTCACAAGAGGTGGACGATGATGAGACACAATTGCCAGGAAGTGAGGAGGAGGATCGTGGTGCACAAGTGGAAGAGGAGGAGGTGGTGGATGATCTAGTAACTGACCCAACGTGGCAGGAGGACATGCAGAGCGAGGCCAGCAGCACACAGGGTGAGGGAGGCTGAGTACCCCAACAGGCAGAAAGAAGCAGTGTGGTGGCCGCACACAGAAGGAGGGCAACAGTTCCCCATAACACCAACACGAGGGACGTTGCCAGTACAACTTGTAGGTTTTCCAGAGTTTGGAATTTTTTTAAAGACTCTGCTGATAACCCCAAAAAGGCCATTTGTACTACCTGCCATGCCAGCATCAGCAGGGGTGACAAAACTACCAACCTGACAACCACCAGCATGATCAGGCACATGGCAGCAAAGCACCCGACTTTGTGGGGCGAACCCCAGGGTCCACGACCAGTGTCAGTGGGTGTCACCACTGCTTCTTCCGCTGTTGTGCATGCAATAGAACCCCCTGCTGTGTGTGCAAGGCAATCCCCTGTCCATATTGCATGCAAAGATGCCCCTCCTCTCAGTCTTCACTTGTTATGGCAGTTTCTCAAGAAACAGCATCAACGTCCACATCTCACCGCAGCGTTCAATTGTCCATATCCCAGACCTTTGAACGAAAGCGGAAATTCACAGCTAACGCCCCAGAGGCCACAGTCCTAAATTCGCACATTTCATGACTGCTTGCGTTGGAAATGCTGCCTTTTAGGCTGGTGGAGACGGAATCCTTCCGTAACCTTACGGCAGTTGCCGTCCCTCGGTACTCGGTCCCCAGCCGACAATATTTTGCCCGGTGTGCCATCCCCGCAAAACACAAGCACGTGTCCCAAAACATCTGCCGTGCCCTCAACAACGCAGTTACTGGGAGAGTCCACCTGACAACGGACACGTGGACAAGTGCTTGTGGCCAGGGACGGTACATCTCCCTGATGGCACACTGGGTAAACATAGTGGAAGCCGGGACCCAGTTGTACCTTGGGACGGAACACATCCTCCCCACACCGAGGATTGCGGGCCCTATGTCAGTCAGAGTTGCCCCCACAGTGTACAGCTCCTGTGCATCATCCTCCTCCTCCTCCTCATGTTCAGCCTCCATCTCAGATATCACCACATCAGTTACAAGCTGGAAGCACTGCAGTACTGCCTCCGCCAAGCGGCAACAGGCTGTGCTGAAACTCATAAGCTTAGGTGAGAAACCTCACACTGCTTGTGAGTTGTGGACAGCTGTGCAAGAGCAGGCAGATCTGTGGCTGAGACTGCTGAACCTACATCCAGGCATGGTTGTGTGTGACAATGGCCGTAACCTGGTGTCAGCTCTGAAGCGAGGCGAGATCACACACGTACCATGCCTGGCTCATGTGCTTAACCTCGTGGTTCAGCGGTTTCTTAAATCGTACCCCGAGTTGCCAGATCTGCTCGTCAAAGTACGCCGCCTGTCAGCTCATTTTCGGAAGTCGGCTACAGCTTCCGCCGCCCTTGCTGTGTTGCAGCAGCCTTTGCAGCTTCCTTCACATCGACTGGTGTGTGATGTCCCCACACGTTGGAACTCTACCCTCCACATGTTGCAAAGGATTTGTGAGCAGAAGAGAGCAGTTATGGAGTACCAGCTGCAACAAGGCCGTCGATATTCAGGTCAGACTCCACACATAAGACCTCAGGAGTGGACCTGGATGTCTGACATATGTACTATCTTGACAAACTTTGAGGAGTCCACCAAGATGGTGAGTGGCGATGACGCCATCATTAGCGTCAGCATCCCACTTGTCTGTCTTTTGCAACTCTCTCTGCAGAGAATTAAAGAGAGGCATTGCAGCCAGAGTATGATGAAATGGATCAAGAAGCCTTAGCAGTCGATTACACACAGCCCAGCCTCATCTCATCCCAACGTGCATTGGGGGACAATGAGGGAGAGGAGGAGGAGGAGGAGGAAGAACAGGAGCTTGTATCATGCGCTGTAGACGGTAGTACATGTACAACTGTCATACCGTCGGTTCAGCGTGGGTGGCCTGAGGAAAGTGGGGAGGAGGAGGAGAGCATGGTCAGTCGTCATCTTGGTGAGGACACGGAAGTCTTGCCCATTACCAGTCTGGCAATCATGACTGACTTTATGTTACGCTGCCTTAAACGTGACCCTCGCGTTGTCAAAATGTTGTGTGACAGTCATTACTGGTTGGTGACACTTTTAGACCCCCGCAACAAGGAGAACTTTCACTCTCTTATTCCTGAGGTGGAGAGGTCTACAAAAATGGGGCAGTACCAGAAGGCCCTTGCTGCAGAACTGTTAAAAAAATTCCCATCTGAACACGCTAGCGGCAGAGGTCACAGTTCGTTGACCAACCAAGGCGTACAAGCGAGAGAGAGGCAACTCCAATCCAGCAGAGGCAGGGGAACACTGTCAACATTCTGGGACAGTTTTCTGATACCCACCCAGCTTACAGGCCCTGAGGCGCGGGGTACTCTCACAAGGAGTGGAAAGTTTCAAAAGATGGTGAGGGAGTACCTTGCTGACCGTACCAGCATCCTCCGTGATTCCTCTGTGCCTTTTAATTATTGGGTATCCAAGCCGGACACTTGGAATGAACTCACTCTGTACGCCTTGGAGGTCCTGGCCTGCCCTGCCGCTAGCGTGTTATCGGAGTGTGTTTTTAGTGTCGCTGGGGGAATTATAACTGATAAGTGCACTCGCCTGTCAACTGAAAATGCTGACAAGCTGACGCTTATCAAAATGAACAAGGGCTGGATTGGGCCAGACTTCTCATCACCAACAAATGACAGCAGAGTAACATAAAGTCAAATCCGCTGTGTTATTTTGGGAGGTGTATTCACATGCACCGCTTCACACCCACACATGGGTATACGCTTCCTCATTTCGGCTGTTTTATGTTCTTCTCCTTATCCTCTGCCTCCACCACCACTATACCACCAGGGTGACCGTGGTCCGTGTTGCCATTATAGAAAGTTCCTCCGTCCTTATTTTTGTCAGCTTTTGCTTGGAAGGCATAAGCAAAGACTGTGGGAGACCCACTCCCCAATAATGGGAATAATATTTTTAAGATGCTGTACTGTATGGCTCTTGTAAGGGGCATTAAAAGCTTCTTGTTAAGCTACTGCGACCTCCACCACTATTCCGATGGGCATTAAAAGCGTTTTGTTAAGCTACTGTGACCTCCACCATTTTTCCGAGGGGCATTAAAAGCGTCTTGTTAAGCTACTGGGACCTCCACCACTTTTCCGAGGGGCATTAAAACCATCTTGTTAAGCTACTGGGACCTCCACCACTTTTCCGAGGGGCATTAAAATCGTCTTTTTAAGCTACTGGGACCTCCACGTCTCTTCCAAGGGGCATTCAAACCGTCTTGTTAAGCTACTGTGACCTTCACCACTTTTCCGAGGGGCATTAAAAGCGTCTTGTTAAGCTACTGTGACCTCCACCACTTTTCCGAGGGGCATTAAAACCGTCTTGTTAAGCTACTGGGACCTCCACGTCTCTTCCAAGGGGCATTAAAACCGTCTTGCTAAGCTACTGGGACCTCCACGTCTCTTCTAAGGGGCATTAAAACCGTCTTGTTAAGCTACTGGGACATCCACCACTTTTCCAAGGGGCATTAAAACCGTCTTGTTAAGCTACTGGGACCTCCACGTCTCTTCTGAGGGGCATTAAAAGCGTCTTGTTAAACCACTCTGATCTCCACAGCTCTTCCAAGGGGCAGTTAAATGTTGTTTTTAATTAACTCTAACCTCCACGACTCTTTGAACGGGCATTGCATTTCCTATTAATTTTTGTCAGCTTTTGCTTGGAAGGCATAAGCAAAGACTATGGGAGACACACTCCCCAATAATGGGAATAATGTTTGTAATATGCTGTACTGCATGACTCTTGTAAGGGGCACTGCAAGTTCCTCCGTCCTAATTTTTGGCAGCTTTTGCTTGGAAGGCATAAGCAAATACTATGGGAGACCCACTCCCCAATAATGGGAATAATGTTTGTAATATGCTGTATTGCATGGCTCTTGTAAGGGGCATTGCAAGTTCCTCCATCCTAATTTTTGGCAGCTTTTGCTTGGAAGGCATAAGCAACGACTATGGGAGACACACTCCCCAATAATGAGAATAATGTTTGTAATATGCTGTACTGCATGGCTCTTGGAAGGGGCATTAAAAGCTTCTTGTTAAGCTACTGCGACCTCCACCACTATTCCGAGGGGCATTAAAAGCGTCTTGTTAAGCTACTGTGACCTCCACCACTTTTCCGAGGGGCATTAAAAGCGTTTTGTTAAGCTACTGGGACCTCCACCACTTTTCCGAGGGACATTAAAACCGTCTTGCTAAGCTACTGGGACCTCCACCACTTTTCCGAGGGGCATTAAAATCGTCTTTTTAAGCTACTGGGACCTCCACGTCTCTTCCAAGGGGCATTAAAACTGTCTTGATAAGCTACTGTGACCTCCACCACTTTTCCGAGGGGCATTAAAACCGTCTTGTTAAGCTACTTGGACCTCCACGTCTCTTCCAAGGGGCATTAAAACCGTCTTGTTAAGCTACTGCGACCTCCACGTCTCTTCTGAGGGGCATTAAAAGTGTCTTGTTAAGCTACTGTGACCTCCACCACTTTTCCGAGGGGCATTAAAACCGTCTTGTTAAGCTACTGGGACCTCCACGTCTCTTCCAAGGGGCATTCAAACCATCTTGTTAAGCTACTGCGACCTCCACCACTTTTCCAAGGGGCATTAAAAGCATCTTGTTAAACCACTCTGAACTCCACAGCTCTTCCAAGGGGCATTGAAATGTTGTTTTTAATTAACTCTAACCTCCACGACTCTTCGAACGGGCATTGCATTTCCTCCTAATTTTTGGCAGCTTTTGCTTGGAAGGCATAAGCAAAGACTATGGGAGACACACTCCCCAATAATGGGAATAATGTTTTTAAGATGCTGTACTGTATGGCTCTTGTAAGGGGCATTAAAACCGTCTTGTTAAGCTACTGCGACCTCCACCACTTTTCCGAGGGGCATTAAAACAGTCTTGTTAAGCTACTGTGACCTCCACGTCTCTTCCAAGGGGCATTCAAACCATCTTGTTAAGCTACTGGGACCTCCACGTCTTTTCCGAGGGGCATTAAAACCGTCTTGTTAAGCTACTGTGACCTCCACGTCTCTTCAAAGGGGCATTAAAAGCGTCTTCTTAAGCCACTCTGAACTCCACAGCTCTTCCAAGGGGCATTGAAATGTTGTTTTTAATTACCTCTAACCTCCACAACTCTTCCAACATTGCATTTCCTCCTAATTTTAGTCAGCTTTTGCTTTTCAATGCAAAGGCGAAAACTAAGGGAGACCCACTCCCCAATAATGGGTAGAAGGTTTTTAGTACGCTGTAATCCCCGTCTGTTTCAAGAGGCATTGTAGTTCCTCATAATTTTTGGAAAGCCTTCCATTCACTGCTTAGGCAAACAGTGTACAGGAGACCCAGTTGCTATAAATGGAAAAAACGGTTTAGTTAAGGCCCTCTGACCTCCATGTCATTTCCAAGGGGCATTGGAGTGCCTCAAAATTTTTGGTAGGCATTGCACTCACTGTATGCCCTATAAACTGTGTAGCCGAACCTCTCCTTTTGGTACAGAAACATATCCTACAAGACATATGTGGTTGACTGGCCTGATATTGATGTGAATGGTCCCTGTTCCTCCTTTTCTTTCTCCTTTGCCATGACCTCATCCATCATTTATCACCTGAAGCTTTGTTTAAACGGGAGTCATAGAACTGGGATAGTAGCAGGAAAACATCCAGCAATCCTCGGAGGAGGTAGGATATGCGCCAAAACGCTGACCACCTCAGGCCTAGCCGCTACTACATACATGCGCTTGCATTCCAAGAAAACAAAGCAGATGCTAACTTGTATCATCATCATCATGGTCCTCACCTTGGCACTCTCAACTCCCCTGATGGAGAAGCCAGGGCCCACCGGAGGAGTCTGGTTCTCTGGTGGGCTCGTGCAATGCTGCCCTAAAGCAGGCCGGGCTAAGAAAAGTGTGTGGGGGGAAGATGACAGGCGAAATAGGGGCGGCTGGGGACCATTTATGGACACCCGGCTGCCCCCAGGCGACTGGAGACCGTGTGTGGACACCCGGCCGCGGGGAAGCTGGGGACTGAGTATGGACACCCGGCCGCCCCCTGGCGGCTGGGGACCGAGTGTGAACTCCGGGCCGCCGGGCGGCTGGGGACTGAGTATGGATTCCAGGCCGCCAATGCAGCCATGACGTGGTGGCCAGAGTCTGCCTCCACAAGCCTAAAAGGTCCAATTTCAAGAGCAAGCAAGCAGTATGGTATTGCAGCCTGGGGGTGGGTGGGTGGCGGGCTGCACACTTACGCTTGCATTCCAAGAAAGCAAAGCAGATGCTAACTTGTATCATCATCATCATTGTCCTCACCTTGGCACTCTCAACTCCCCTGATGGAGAAGCCAGGGCCCACCGGAGGAGTCTGGTTCTCTGGTGGGCTCATCCAATGCTGCCCTAAAGCAGGCCAGGCTAAGAAAAGTGTGTGGGGGGAAGTTGACAGGAGAAATAGGGGCGGCTGGGGACCGTTTATGGACACCCGGCTGCCCCCAGGCGGCTGGGGACCGTGTGTGAACACCCGGCCGCGGGGCGGCTGGGGACCGAGTATGGACACCCGGCCGCCCCCTGGTGGCTGGGGACCGAGTGTGGACACCCAGTTGCCGGGCGGCTGGAGACTGAGTATGGATTCCAGGCCGCCAACGCAGCCATGACGTGGTGGCCAGATTCCAGCTCCACGTGTCTAAAAGGCCCAATTTCAAGTGCAAGCAAGCAAGCAGTATGGTATTGCAGCCTGGGGGTGGGTGGTTGGCTGCATATTTGCGCTTGCATTGCAAGGAATGGGGGAGGTACAATTGAACACTGCCCTTGGAGAAGAACTTGCACGGGGATAGTTGCAAGTCTGCATCTTCTGATGCGGCAAGGATCACTTATGATGGGCACACTTTTAGGCAGTGACCTGGGTGTCAGAGATGCTTCCAGGGGTCTTCCCCATGCTGTTCCCATGTCTTTTCAGCACTGTATGCATGTGTCACACAGCACATGGCCAGATAAGGTTGTAAAATGTTAAAATCACATTTCCCGGTGAATGCATTTGTCACGGTTGAAAGCAATACAAAAGTGCAAAAACGCATAAAAAATGCTACTTGTGAACATAGCCCAAGGTGTGGAGGAGTATTTTTTTGGGGTTATTTATTTTACCTTATACACAAGTCTTTACCCTGGAAAGGAACTTCCTTAACATATTTCACAGGAAAGCAGTTTCACTTTCGTTTTTGAACGTTTTATTGTGAGCCCTTAAAAGTGGCTTAATACCTCTGACCACGTTGTTGACAGCAGTGAGCTGGGGGTCAGAAATGCTTCCTGGGGCGATCCCCATGCTGTCCCCTTGTCATTTGAGCACTGTCACTGTCGTTTTGGGCACTTGTTAGGCTTTTAAAAGACTGCTGGGGGTTTCACCGCAAAAATGCTTGGGTCTCCCATAGACTAACATTGGGCTCGTTGCTCGGTTCGAGCACCCGAGTATCACGGCGAGCTCGGCCCGAGCTTCGAGCACCCGAGCATTTTAGTGCTCGCTCAACACTACTACTATCCTTTTTTCAGGTCGTCTGAGAGGCATCAGATGGACAATTTCTTCTTTTTTTCGTTCAGATTATTATTGGTTTGGTTTAACATAATTAGAATGTTATTGTTTGTATATAATGTGATTTTCTTTGCAAATGCCCGAAATAGGTCGATAAGGTTAACAAATCTTTTTTTTCTGAAAGAATCTTTAGGTTTCTGGTACAAGCCTTTACTTTCAGAAAATTTTGTTTTTAACAATGGTTAAATTTATGTCTCTAAATGTGAAGGGACTCAACAGCCCTAAGAAAAGGATGTTAGTCTGGAATGAAGCCAAAAATGCTAATGTAGATGTTATAGCTCTCCAAGAAACTAAATTTTCTGCTATCAATCCCCCCATATGTACACACAAAAATTGTACACATTTTTAGATCATCCGCAGAACAGAAAAAGGCAGGTGTCCTAACTGCAATAAAAGATAATGTTGCTTTTCAATTTATAGATGAAGTAACTGATATTAAAAAACATTTTCATATACTCATATGGAGAATAAATGATAATGAGTTCACCATTGTTAATATATATGCCCCGAATAGGGGTCAAATCTTATTTTTAAATAAAATTATGAAAAAAGTTACAAAAACCCAAAAAGGTGATCTTGTTATACTAGGAGACTTTAATATTATTCTGGATAAGTCCTTACACACTACATCAACATCTAGACACAAGATATTCACCATGAACAGTTGGGTCAATCAAGAAAATTCATATGACACTTTTAGGTGCCTCAACTCTACCTCAAGAGAGTATACCTATTATTCATATCCACACCAAACATATACAAGAATTGACTTGGTACTGATAAACATTAACAACTCCTTAAATTTAATAGTACAAGTAAATATTGGTACTATTACATGGTCTGACCATGCTACCGTATTCTTTAAATTCTCTACCGCAAACTCATACAACCAACCCAAAACATGGAGACGTAATTCATTTCTACTGAATCATCCTGTATTTAAAGATAAAATTGAAACATCCATAAAAAATTACTTTGAAGAAAATTCATCACAAAATATTTCACCAACTATTGTTTGGAATACCCACAAGGCTGTGATTAGGGAGATATTGATCCAGATCAATTCACAATATAATAAACAGGCTAAAACAAAAGTACAAGATATCCTGAACCAAATTGAGATTGAAAATAAAATCCAACAGTCCACTCCCTCAAATACGACCCAATTGAGAATCTTAAAACTTAGATCAGAATTAAAACCATTACAGTTAGAAAAATACGATAAACTAATGCAATCTGCTAAGGTAAAACATTATTATGACTATAATAAAATGTCACGTTTAATGGCCAATAAAATTGAACAATCAAGAATTAAAACAAAAATGACTAACATAAACCACTCCAATACTACAAATTCCCACCCCAAGGATACCTCAAAAGCCTTCATTTCTTATTATTCCTCTCTCTGTAACCTCAAACACAATATAGATACTCCTCAACCCAAAGAAAAAAATATATACAATTTTTTGTCAGCTATCCAGCTTCCAACCATAACCAAAGAAGAACTTCACAATTTGAATGCACCCTTTTCAGTTTTGGACGTGGAATCCGCTATAAATAATCTAAAAGAAGGTAAAGCCCCAGGACGTGATGGCTTTCCAAATAAGTAATATTACAATTTCAAACATGTATTATCTAACCCTTTAAATGATATGTTCAACCAAGCAATGAAAAATGGAGTCTTCCCCACTGAAAATTTACAAGTCTCAATTACAATTATCCACAAACGACAAACTGACTTATCTTTCATATCAAATTACAGACCAATATCACTTCTAAATATGGATCTTAAGATTTACGCAAAAATTTTAGCAAATAGATTATCCGAAATTCTTCCTAATCTAATTCATAAGGATCAAGTTGGATTTATTAAAAATAGACAAACAACTGATGGCACCAAAAGAATTATTAATTTACTATCACATATTGAAGAAAAACATACCCAAGCAATAATATTATCATTAGATGCAGAAAAAACATTTGATCGTATTAATTGGGATTATGCTTTCGCCACATTAGACAAATTCAGTTTTAAAGGCCCTATTTTATAAGCTATTCTTACTCTTTACTGTAATCCTTCAGCAAAAGTTGTAGTTAATAATATACCATCACATTATTTTCATATTTCAAATGGCACAAGACATGGATACCCTCTTTCACCTATTTTTTTTACACTTATAATTGAACCTTTAGTGGAAACCATTAGATTCAACAATTTAATTAAAGGTACTGTGGGTACGGAAAGTATTCAGACCCCTTTAAATTTTTCACTCTTTGTTTCATTGCAGCCATTTGGTAAATTCTAAAAAGTTCATTTTTTTTTCTCATTAAAGTACACTCTGCACCCCATCTTGACTGAAAAAAACAGAAATGTAGAAATTTTTGCAAATTTATTAAAAAAGAAAAACTGACATGGTCATACAGTGGTGGCCAAAAGTATTGGTACCCCTGCAATTCTGTCAGATAATACTCAGTTTCTTCCTGAAAATGATTGCAATCACAAATTCTTTGGTATTATTATCTTCATTTCATTTGTCTTCAATGAAAAAACACAAAAAGAATTGTCCTAAAGCCAAATTGGATATAATTCCACACCAAACCTAAAAAAGGGGGTGGACAAAAGTATTGGCACTGTTTGAAAAATCATGTGATGCTTCTCTAATTCGTGTAATTAACAGCACTTGTAACTTACCTGTGGCACCTAACAGGTGTTGGCAATAACTAAATCACACTTGCAGCCAGTTAACATGGATTAAAGTTGACTCAACCTCTGTCCTGTGTCCTTGTGTGTACCACATTGAGCATGGAGAAAAGAAAGAAGACCAAAGAACTGTCTGAGGACTTGAGAAACCAAATTGTGAGGAAGCATGAGCAATCTCAAGGCTTACAAGTCCATCTCCAAAGACCTGAATGTTCCTGTGTCTTCCGTGCGCAGTGTCATCAAGAAGTTTAAAGCCCATGGCACTGTGGCTAACCTCCCTAGATGTGGACGGAAAAGAAAAATTGAGAGATTTCAACGCAAGATTGTGCGGATGGTGGATAAAGAACCTCCACTAACATCCAAACAAGTTCAAGCTGCCCTGCAGTCCGAGGGTACAACAGTGTCAACCCGTACTATCCGTCGGCGTCTGAATGAAAAGGGACTGTATGGTAGGATACCCAGGAAGACCCCACTTCTTACCCCGAGACATAAAAAAGCCAGGCTGGAGTTTGCCAAAACTTACCTGAGAAAGCCTAAAATGTTTTGGAAGAATGTTCTCTGGTCAGATGAGACAAAGTAGAGATTTTTGGGAAAAAGCATCAACATAGAGTGTACAGGAAAAAAAAAGAGGCATTCAAAGAAAAGAACACGGTCCCTACAATCAAACGTGGCGGAGGTTCCCTGATGTTTTGGGGTTGCTTTGCTGCCTCTGGCACTGGACTGCTTGACCGTGTGCATGGCATTATGAAGTCTGAAGACTACCAAAAAATTTTGCAGCATAATGTAGGGCCCAGTGTGAGAAAGCTGGGTCTCCCTCAGAGGTCATGGGTCTTCCAGCAGGACAATGACCCAAAACACACTTCCAAAAGCACTATAAAATGGTTTGAGAGAAAGCACTGGAGACTTCTAAGGTGGCCAGCAATGAGTCCAGACCTGAATCCCATAGAACACCTGTGGAGAGATCTCAAAATGGCAGTTTGGAGAAGGCACCCTTCAAATATCAGGGACCTGGAGCAGTTTGCCAAAGAAGAATGGTCTACAATTCCAGCAGAGCATTGTAAGAAACTCATTGATGGTTCCCGGAAGCGGTTGTTCGCAGTTATTTTGGCTAAAGGTTGTGCAACCAAGTATTAGGCTGAGGGTGCCAATACTTTTGTCTGGCCCATTTTTGGAGTTTTGTGTGAAATGATCAATGATTTGATTTTTACTTCATTCTCTTTTGTGTTTTTTCCTTGCAAGCAAATTAAATGAAGATAATAAGACCAAAGAATTTGTGATTGCAATAATTTTCTGGAAGAAACTGAGTTTTATCTAACAGAATTGCAGGGGTGCCAATACTTTTGGCCACCACTGTAGATCCAGTAACAAAATCTTCGATTCTAGCCTGGAAATTTCTGCACGATGCTTCCTGCCAAAAATCCTCTGTATTACCACTCTGTATAATCCCCATTTCTTTTATAAATGTGGCTATTCCAAATTTCTACTTCAAACTATGGGAAAGGATAGACATCACTAACGTATTAGGAAATAATAATTTAGACTCCTTTTATACTTTTCAACAACTTAAACAGGAGTTTAATATCCCCGATATAGAATTTTATTCATATCTAGAACTACGAAAATATATATGAAACAATTTTAACTTTCCTATAGGACTTCCCCATATAATATTAAATTTGATCAAGAACACTGGTATTAACCCCTTTACCCCCGAGGGTGGTTTACACGTTAATGACCAGGCCAATTTTTACAATTCTGACCACTGTCACTTTATGAGGTAATTACTCTGGAACGCTTCAACGGATCCCTCGGATACATTTCCCACATGTATACTTTACATCAGCACAATTTTGGAACCAAATTTTTTTTTTTAGTAGGGAGCGATAAGGGTTAAAAGTTGACCAGTGATTTCTCATTTTTACAACAAAACCATTACAAAACCATTTTTTTAGAGACCACATCACATTTGACATGACTTTGAGGGGCCTTTATGACAGAAAATACCCAAAAGTGACACCATTCTAAAAACTGCACCCCTCAAGGTGCTCAAAACCACATTCAAAAAGTTTATTAACCCTTCAGGTGCTTCACAGGAATTTTTGGAATGTGGAAGAAAAAAATTAACATTTAACTTTTTTCCAAAAATGTTAATTTAGACCCCAATTTTTTTATTTTCCCAGGGGTAACAGGAAAAAATGGACCCCAAAATTTGTTGTGCAATTTCCCCTGAGGACGCAGATATCCCATATGTGAGAAAAAAACCACTGTTTGGGCGCACGGCAGGGCTCGGAAGGGAAGGAGCGCCATTTCACTTTTTGAATGTAAAATTTGCTTGAATAATTAGCGGACACAATGTTGCGTTTGGGGAGCCCCTGATGTGGTTAAACAGTGGAAACCCCCCACAAGTGACCCCATTTTGGAAACTAGACCCCTTAGGGAACTTATCTAGATGTGTGGTGAGCACCTTGAACCCCCAGGTGCTTCACAGAAGTTTATAACATTGAGCTGTAAAAATAAAATTTTCACATTTTTTCAGCAAAAATGTTTTTCAGCCCCAAATTTAGAATTTTCATAAGGGTAACAGGAGAAATTGCACCATGCAATTTGCTGTGCAATTTCTCCTGAGTAAACCGATACCCCATATGTGGGGGAAAACCACTGTTTGGTTGCACGGCAGAGTTCGGAAGGGAAGGAGCGCCATTTGACTTTTTGAATGTAAAATTTGCTTGAATAATTAGCGGACGCCATGTTGCATTTGGGGAGTCCCTGATGTGCCTAAAAAGTGGAAACCACCCCACCCTCCCCCCAGTGACTCCATTTTGGAAACTACACCCCTCCAGGATTTTATCAAGGGGTATAGTGAACATTTTGAACCCAGAGGTACGACACAGAATTTGATAACATTAGGTCATCATATTGAATAAGTTGTCATTAATCTTGAGTGCAAGTGCTCGCTATTTGAGTTTGCATCGGGCACTTGGGTATGCACCAAGTATTGCGGGTGCTCAAGTGACATGCTTGAGTCCCTGCCCTGCATGTTTCACAGTTATTAGACACCCCAAAAAAAGCATGCAGGGATTGCTCGTACATGGCAGGCAATCCCCACAAGGTTTTTTTGGCTGCATAACAGCTCAAAAACATTTGGGGCGGAGACTCGAGCATGTCACTTGAGCACTCGCTATACTCGGTGCATACCCGAGCACCCGATGCAAACTTAAATAGAGAGCACTTGCACTCAACATTAGTCGCCATACTGTCGTCATTTTTTTTTCTTTACTTCTGAAAAAATCCCAACCCCAACCCTAACCCTAGCCCAACCCTTGCCCAACTCTAACCCTAGCCTAACCCTAACTGTAGCCTAACCCTAGCCTAATCCTAAAGTTTATTTTTTACGCCGTTCCTTGTGCGGTATAAGTGATTAGACGTCTTTATTCTTCGGGTCGGCGTAATTACAGCGATGCCAGATTCATATCGGGTTTTTTTGATTGACAGCTGTCAAACACTAAGAGACGCATTTTTTGCAAAGACTAGATTTTGCGTCGCCATATTTTGAGAGCTATAATTTTTCCATATTTCAGCCGACAGAGTCATGTAAGGGCTTGTTTAATGAGGGACAAGTTGACGTTTTTATTGGTACCATTTTCGGGCACATGACATTTACTGATCGCTTTCTATTCTGATTTTTAGAAGGCAGAATAAACAAAAAACAACAATTCAGGATTTTTTTTTATGTCGTTCTGCGTGTGGTAAAATTGATAAGGTAGCTTTATTCTTCGGGTCAGTACGTTTACAGCGGTACCGCATTTATATTTTTTTGGTTTTCCGTAAGATTATTTATTTATCGGTACAATATATATATATGTTTTTTTCATTTTTTTTTATATTTTACAATTTTTTTTTTTTTCCACTTTCTGACATTTTTATGACTTTTACACTTTGTCCCACTATGGGACTTTCACTTTTTGCAGCCTGATCGGCTTTATAGCACAGTAATGCAGAGCTATCCCTGTGCTATGCAGCCTGCCAGCGCTGCACAGGTAGAAGTTACTTTGGTAGTGTACTGCCCATGACAAAAGCAACTTCCTGCCTCCTGGTGACCCGGATGTTGTCATGATGACATCGGGTCACCATGGCAACATCCGGGACCGGACTCAGATGCCGCTGGACGCCGGCAGAGAAGGTAAGTATAGCGCTTACCTCCTCTTGCCACCGGAATGCTGTGATCGATTTTGATCACAGCATTTCGGGGGTTAATGTGCCGGGAGCGGTGCGGGACCACTCCCTGCACATAGCACCGGGTGTCAGCTGTAACAATCAGTGTGCGGGCGAAATCGCCAGGGCGTATTAATACGTATCAGGCCCATAAGGCCCGGGGCACAGATACGTATTAATATGCCCTGGGCCAGAAAGGGGTTAAAACAATATGGAATACTAGATATCTCTACAATATATTTAATGAAAATATCTTCTTCTGTAAACATAATTATTCTATAAGTTGGGAAAACAACTTTGGATCCCAATTCTCTCTAGACAACTGGAAAGAAGCTTTAAAATTTACTTATTTACATAATAAAAGCGCAAATTTACACAAAACCCCACCTCAAAACAATAATGAGATGGTATTACACCCCGGTGAAATTACATAAAATTTTCCCAGGACATTCTGACAGATGTTGGAGAGAATGTGGTTTGAAAGGCAATTTATTTCATATTTTATGGGAATGCCCTCTAATCAAGAATCTATGGAAAGAATCTTTTGATTTAATCAATAAGGTATGTGGCAAAGAAATCTCTTTCTTGCCACAACTCGCCTTGTTGTCTCTAGAGTCAGACACTCTATTATCGAAAATAAAACCAATAGTTATCCATAGTCTTTCAGTAACTAAAGCCCTTGCAATTTCTAAATGGAAGCAAATTCATATTCCATCTATTACAGATGTCGTTGTTAGAATTTCTTCTAATAACGTATTCGAACTCTCATTCGCTATGAGAAATAACAAATTTCAAAAATATGAATCAGATTGGTTTCTTTGGAATTCCCTTTTTCCTCCTAACATAATAGTCTCATTTTTGCAAACACTAAGTCAGATTTCCAGAAACCTCATTAATCATCCTTTAAAAATACTTTTATTTGAACTGTTTGTTAATTTGGGAATACACTCTCTGTTGACCTTATTTTATTATATTATATGTAATATTTATATACTTATCCATTCCCTTTATCCCCCCACACCCTTGTTTCCCCATACCTTTGTCCTTTAGATAGTTATTTTGTCACTTATTATTTTATTAATATTTTGTTTGATTATATCCTTTGTGTGTATTGTTCCCACTCCCTTAACTACTTCCCGACCGCTCACCGTATATAAACATCGGCGCTGACTGGGCTCTCTGCAGCGCCGACGTTTATAAACGGTCGGTGGTCCCACAGTGCTCAGGACCCCCAGGGTCCTGTAAGCTCTGCGGGTGCAGTGCAGAGCAGTAGCTCTGGCAGGGGACATCATCAGGACCTGATTAGATCAGGTCCCAATGATGATAACCCTTTGCTATCTTCTAGATGCCACAATCCATAGCGATCGCGGCATTTAGGAGATAGTGAGGGGAAAGGGGGTCGTCCACTTACCTTTCCGACGGCCCCCGTGATGCCTGATAGGACCTGGCGTTGTCATGGCAGCCGGAGGTCACATGACCACCTCCAGGTCTGCCATGCACGGTGTCCTGCTAGACTCAGCCAGCAGCTGAGTCTAGCAGGAGATAATGACAGTGTAAAACTTTCAGCTGAGCTCTCATGCAATTCAATACATGTCTATTGCATTGCATGAGAACAGTGATTAGAAAAATAAAAATTTAAGTCCCATACAGGGACTAAGTAAAAATGTAAAAAAAAAAGTCTAAAAATCTCTTCAAACTGTTAAAAAAAATCACAAAATAAAAAATATATATATATATATTAAATCAATAAATCCATATATTTGTGCAAAAACAAAAAAAGTACACATGTTTGGTATCGCCGCGTCCAGAACAACCCGTCACACTAATTAACTCCTTCTGTGCACACCGTAAAAAAATAAAAATAAAAAACGGAGCAAAAAAGCTATGCTTTTTCATCACATCGCCAAACAAAAAGTGGAATAAAATGTGATCAAAAAGCCAAAAGGAAATAAAAATGGTAACGCTGAAAACGTAAAAAAAAAGTCGCCATACAGCTCTATCAGCCGTAAAATAAAAAAGTTATAGCTCTCAGAATAAAGCGATGCAAAAAAAATTATTTTTTTCTATAAAATAGTTTTATTGTGTAAAAGCGCCAAAACATAAAAAAAACTATATAAGTGTAGTATCGCTGTAAACATACTGACCCGAAAAATAAAGCTGCCTTATCACTTTTACCACACGCAGAACGGCATAAAAAAAACCCCCAAAAAACAAATACTGAATTGCTGGTTTTTGTTCATTTTACCTCCCAAAAAATGGAATAGAAAGCAACCAAAAAATGTCACGTACCCAAAAATGGTACCAATAAAAATATCAACTCGTCCCGCAAAAAACAAGCCCTTACATGACTCTTTCGGCCGAAATATGGAAAAATCATAGCTCTCAAAATATGGCGATGCAAAAACTAGATTTTGCAAAAAAAAGGGTCTTTTAGTGTGTGACAGCTGTCAAACATAAAAACCCGATATAAATCTGGTATCGCTGTAATCACACCGACCCAAAGAATGAAGTCGTCTAATCACTTATTCCACACGAAGAACGGCGTAAAAAATAAATAAAAACAATTCTTTACCTGCTGCTGATTTGTTTATTATGTCTCCCAAAGATCGCAGTAAGGCTCGACTCACATTTACCCTGCGCTCTGCACCGGGGTTTCTGTGTAAATCTCTGAAATACGTGATTCAGACAGAACCCCCAGCAGAAGATTCCCTGTAATGAGGCAGATGGAGGCACTATGGATGCCGTCTGGCCTGTGATCCCACGGTGTCAGTTTTTTTAGGCGTGCATAAAAGTGCGGTTGGCCACAGTTTTGTGCACTTCTGAAAAAAGGACACCGCTAACCAGAGGCCAGACGGAGTCCAGAGTAACTCTGTTGCCTCATTATAATGAATGGATCCCGCGGGGGTTTCATCTGAATTACATGACTTGGAGATTTAGATGGAAACCCCGATGTAAGTGTTCACCCTAGAGCACCGGATAAACGTTATGTAAAATGATCCCAATAAAAGTTTCAACTCAGTCCTCATAAAAAGCAAGTCCCCACTCAGGTCCATGATCTGTTAAAAATATAAGGGACTTCCAAGTTACTGGTAGCATAAAGGCTCTGGAAAAGCTAAATGGCTATTGCCCCCCAAAAGAAATTCAGAAAATGTTGTGCTCCCAAATCCAAATTCCTCCCTATCTTCTGAGCCCCACAATGTGCCTAAACTACATTTAGGGTCCACATGTTTGGCATTCCTAGCGATGAGAGCTTGCCTAATTTACAGGTGCATGTCTCCAGAATCATGAGCTAGGCACAACATACTGGTCACTACAGCGTACTGGTCACTTCAACGGCAGTTTGAAATTTTCACTCAGCAACATCCACTGCTGCTTGTTTCTGGATAAGACCCATGGAGTCAAAATCGTCACTACACCTGTAGGTAAATTCCCAAAGGGGTATAATTTCCAAAATGGGGTCACTTGAGGGGGGATTCTGCACTTCTAGCACTTAGGGGCTGTGTATATGGAGTCCGCAAACTATTCTACAATAATTTGTTCTCCAAGAGTCAATTGGCGCTCCGTTCCTCCGGGGTCTCGCCGTATGGCTAAGCGGTACTGTACAGCCACATATGGGGTATTGCCACGTTTAGAATAAATTGTGTGACACATTTCCACACCATTTTTACCCATTGCCCTGTGTGAAAATGTAAAATCTGAGGCTAAAACAATTTTTTTGTGGTAAAAATATAATTATTTTTCCTTCACTGTCCAATGGTATAAATTTAAAAATTAAAAAATACTCACTACTTCCCTATATGAATTCCTTGAGAGGTGTAGTTTACAAAATGGGGTCACTTGTGGGGGTTTCTGTTGTTTCGGCATGTCAGCGACTCTTCAAATGCTCCTTTCTCTTCCAAGCCCTGCCGTGTGCCAAAGCAGTAGTTTTCTATGGGGTATCAGCATACTCAGGAGAAATTGCACAACAAATTTCATGGTGCAATTTCTCCTGTTACCCTTATGATTATGCAAAATTGGGGGATGAAAAAAATTTTTGTGGGAAAAATGTGAAAATTTTATTTTTACAGCTCAACATTATAAACTTCTGTGAAGCACTTGTAGGTTCAAGGTGCTCACCACACATCTAGATAAGTTCCCTACAGGGTCCAGTTTCCTAAATTGTGTCACTTGTGGGGGGTTTCCACTGTTTAGGCACATCAGGGGCTCCCCAAATGCAACATGACGTCCGCTAATTATTAAAAAAAAATGTGCATTAATAAAGTCAAATGGCACTCCTTCCCTTCCGAACCCTGCAGTGCGCCCAAGCAGTGGTTTTCCCCCAAATATGGAGTATCTGCGTACTCAGGAGAAATTACACAACAAATTTAATGGTGCAAATTCTCCTGTTACCCTTATGATAATGCAAAATTAGGGGATGAAAAACATTTTTGTGGCAAAAATGTGAAAATTTTATTTTTACGGCTCAATATTATAAACTTCTGGGGGTTCACGGTGCTCACCACACATCTAGATAAGTTCCCTAAGGGGTCTATTTTTCCAAAATGGTATCACTTGGGGTTTCCGCTGCTTAGGCACATCAGGGGCTTCCTAAATGCAACATGGCATCCGCTAATTATTCAAAAAATTTCACATTCAAAAAGTCAAATCGCGCTCCTTCCCTTCCGAACCCTGCCGTGCATCCAAACAGTGGTTTTCCCTCACATATGGAGAATCAGAGTGCTCAAGAGAAATTGCACTACAAATTGTTTAGTCCATTTTTTCCTGTTACCCTTGTAAAAATAAAAAAATTGGGGTCTAAAGTAACATTTTTGTGAAAAAAAGTTAAATGTTCACTGTTTTCTATAACGTTCCAAAAATTCCCGTAAAGCACCTAAAGGGTTAATAAACTTCTTGAATGTCGTTTTGAGTACCTTGAGGGGTGAAGTTTTTAGAATGGTGTCACTTTTTTGGTATTTTCTGTCATAAAGGCCCCTCAAAGTCACCTCAAATAAGATGAGGTTCCTAAAAAAATGGTTTTGTAAATTTTGTTGTAAAAATGAGAAATCGCTGGTCAAGTTTTAACCCCTATAACTTCCTAACAAAAAAAAAACTTTTGGTTCCAAAATTGTGCTAATGTACAGTAGACATGTGGGAAATGTTATTTATTAACTATTTTTTGTGACATATATCTCTGATTTAAGGGCATGAAAATTCAAAGTTTGATAATTGCGAAATATTCAAAATTTTCGCCAAATTTCCGATTTTTTCACAAATAAATGCAAATCATATCAAAGAAATTTTACCACTGTCATGAAGTACAAGATGTCTTGAAAAAACAATCTCAGAATCAGTGGGATCCGTTGAAGCGTTCCAAAGCTATTACTTCATTAAGTGACAGTGGTTCGAATTGAAAAAATTGGCCTGGTCACTAAGGCGAAAACAGGCTCTGACATGAAAGGGTTAAAACTAGTGTTGAGCGAGCACTAAAATGCTAGGGTGCTCAAAGCTCGAGCTGAGCTCGCCGTGATACTCGGGTGCTCGAACCGAGCAACGAGCCCAATGTTAGTCTATTGGAGACCCAAGCATTTTTGCGGCGGCACCCCCGGCAGTTTGTAGGAAGCCTAAAAAGTGACTAAAACGATAGTGACAGTGCTCAAAAGACAAGGGGACAGCATGGGGATCGCCCCAGGAAGCATTTCTGCCCCCCAGGTCACTGCTGTCAGAGGTATTAAGCCACTTTAACGGGCTCACAATAAAACGTTCAAAAGCGAAACTGAAACTGTTTTCCTGTGAAATATGTTAAGGAAGTTCCTTTCCAGGGTAAAGACTTGTGTATAAGGTAAAATAAATAACCAAAAACAAAAATACTCCTCCACACCTTCGGCTATGTTCACAAGTAGCATTTTTTATGCGTTTTTACACTTTTGTATTGCTTTCAACCGTGACAAATGCATTCACCGGGAAATGTCATTTTAACATTTTACAATCTTATCTGGCCATATGCTGTGTGACACATGCATACAGTGCTGAAAAGACATGGGAACAGCATGGGGAAGACCCCTGGAAGCATCTCTGACACCCAGGTCACTGCCTAAAAGTGTGCCCATCAGAAATGATCCTTTCTGCATCAGAAGATGCAGACTTGCAACTATCCCCGAGCAAGTCCTTGTCCCAGGGCAGTGTTCAATTGTACCTCCCCCATTCCTTGCAATGCAAGCGCAAGTATGCAGCCTGCCAGCCACCCACCCCCAGGCTGCAATACCATACTGCTAGCTTGCTTGCACTTGAAATGGGGCCCTACAGTTTGGAGGAGGGCGAAGCTGGCCACTACCTCATGGCTGCTTCGGCAGCGAGGTATCCATACTCAGTCCCCAGCCGCCCGGCGGCCGGGTGTCCACGTTCGGTCCCCAGCCACCAGGGGGCGGCCGGGTGTCCATCCTCGGTCCCCAGCCGCCTGGGGGCGGCCGGGTGTCCATAAATGGTTCCCAACCGCCCCTATTTCTCCTTGGAACATCCCCCCACACACTTTTCTTAGCCCGGCCTGCTTTAGGGCAGCATTGGACGAGCCAACCAGAGAACCAGACTCCTCCGGTGGGCCCTGGCTTCTCCATCAGGGGAGTTGAGAGTGCCAAGGTGAGGAGCATGATGATGATAGAAGTTAGCATCTGCTTTGTTTTCTTGGAATGCAAGCGTAAGTGTGCAACCTGCCACCCACCCACCCCCAGGCTGCAATACCATACTGCTAGCTTGCTTGCTCTTGAAATGGGCCTTTTAGTTTGGAGGAGGCCGAAGCTGGCCACGACCTCATGGCTTTTCTTAGCCTGGCCTGCTTTAGGGCAGCATTGGACGAGCCCACCAGAGAACCAGACTCCTCCATCAGGGGAGTTGAAAGTGCCAAGGTGAGGAGCATGATGATGATGATAGAAATTAGCATCTGCTTTGTTTTCTTGGAATGCAAGCGTAAATGTGCAACCTGCCACCCACCCACCCCCAGGCTGCAATACCATACTGCTAGCTTGCTTGCACTTGAAATTGGGCCTTTTAGGCATGTGGAGGCAGACGCCGGCCACCATGTCATGGCTGCGTCGGCGGCCTGGTATCCATACTCAGTCCCCAGCCGCCCGGCGGCCGGGTGTCCACGCTCGGTCCCCAGCTGACAGGGGGCGGCCGGGTGTCCATACTCGGTCCCCAGCCGCCCCGTGGCCGGGTGTCCACACATGGTCCCCAGCCGCCTGGGAGCATGTATGTAGTAGCGGCTAGGCCTGAGGTGGTCAGCGTTTTGGATTAGGTGATGGCAAAGGAGAAAGAGCAGGAGGAACAGGGACTATTCACATCAATATCAGGCCAGTCAACCACACATGTCTAGTAGGATATGTTTCTGTACCAAAAGGAGAGGTTCGGCTACACAGTTATAGGGCATGCAGTGAGTGCAATGCCTACCAAAAATTTCGAGGCACTCCAATGCCCCTTGGAAGTGACATGGAGGTCAAAGGGCCTTAACTAAACCATTTTTTCCATTTATAGCAACTGGGTCTCCTGTGCACTGTTGGCCTAAGCAGTGAATGGAAGGCTTTCCAAAAATTATGAGGAACTGCAATGACCCTTGAAACAGACATGGATTACAGCATACTAATATCCTTCTACCCATTATTGGGGAGTGGGTCTCCCTTAGTGTTCGCCTATGCATTGAAAAGCAAAAGCTGACTACAATTAGGAGGAAATGCAATGCCCGTAGGAAGAATGGTGGAGTTCGCAGTGGAATAATAAGACAATATCAATGCCCCTTGAAAAAGTGGTGGAGGTCGCAGTAGCTTAACAAGACAGCTTTAATGCCCCTTGGAAAAGTGGTGGAGGTCGCAGTAGCTTAACAAGACGGTTTTAATGCCCCTTGGAAAAGTGGTGGAGGTCACATTAGCTTAACAAGACGGTTTTAATGCCTCTTGGAAGAGACGTGGAGGTTTCAGTAGCTTAACAAGATGGTTTAAATGCCCCTTCGAAGAGACGTGGAGGTCCCAGTAGCTTAACAAGACGGTTTTAATGCCCCTTCTAAGAGTGGTGGAGGTCACAGTAGCTTAACAAGACAGCTTTAATGCCCCTTGGAAAAGTGCTGGAGGTCGCAGTAGCTTAACAAGACAGCTTTAATGCCCCTTGGAAAAGTGGTGGAGGTCGCAGTAGCTTAAAAGACGGTTTTAATGCCCCTTTGAAAAGTGGTGGAGGTCGCTTTAGCTTAACAAGACGGTTTTAATGCCCCTTGGAAGAGACGTGGAGGTTGCAGTAGCTTAACAAGATGGTTTAAATGCCCCTTAGAAGAGACATGGAGGTCGCAGTAGCTTAACAAGACGGTTTTAATGCCCCTTGGAAAAGTGGTGGAGGTCGCATTAGCTTAACAAGACAGTTTTAATTCCCCTTGGAAGAGACGTGGAGGTCGCAGTAGCTTAATAAGACGGTTTTAATGCCCCTTGGAAAAGTGGTGGAGGTCGCATTAGCTTAACAAGACGGTTTTAATGCCCCTTGGAAGAGTGGTGGAGGTCACAGTAGCTTAACAAGACAGCTTTAATGCCCCGTGGAAATGTGGTGGAGGTCGCAGTAGCTTAACAAGACAGTTTAAATGCCCCTTGGAAGAGACGTGGAGGTCGCAGTAGCTTAACAAGACGGTTTTAATGCCCCTTGGAAGAGAAGTGGAGGTCGCAGTGGAATAAAAAGACAATGTCAATGCCCCTGGGAAAAGAGGTAGAGGTCGCAGTAGCTTAACAAGACGGTTTTAATGCCCCTTGGAAAAGTGGTGGAGGTCGCATTAGCTTAACAAGACGGTTGTAATGCCCCTTCGAAGAGAAATGGAGGTCGCAGTAGCTTAACAAGACGGTTTTAATGCCCCTTGGAAGAGTGCTGGAGGTCACAGTAGCTTAACAAGATAGCTTTAATGCCCCTTGGAAAAGTGGTGGAGGTCGCATTAGCTTAATAAGACGGTTTTAATGCCCCTTGGAAAAGTGGTGGAGGTCGCATTAGCTTAACAAGACGGTTTTAATGCCCCTTGGAAGAGACGTGGAGGTTGCAGTAGCTTAACAAGACGGTTTTAATGCCCCATGGAAAAGTGGTGGAGGTCGCAGTGGAATAAAAAGACAATATCAATGCAAGTGGGAAAAGTGGTGGAGGTCGCCGTAGCTTAACAAGACGGTTTTAATGCCCCTTGGAAGAGACGTGTAGGTCGCAGTGGAATAAAAAGACAATATCAATGCCCCTGGGATAAGTGGTGGAGGTCGCAGTAGCTTAATAAGACGGTTTTAATGCCCCTTGGAAAAGTGGTGGAGGTCGCATTAGCTTAACAAGACGGTTTTAATGCTCCTTGGAAGAGACGTGGAGGTTGCAGGAGCTTAACAAGACGGTTTCAATGCCCCTTGGAAGAGACGTGGAGGTCGCAGTAGCTTAACAAGACGGTTTTAATGCCCCTTGGAAAAGTGGTGGAGCTCGCATTAGCTTAACAAGACTGTTTTAATGCCCCTTCGAAGAGACGTGGAGGTTGCAGTAGCTTAACAAGATGATTTTAATTCCCCTTGGAGAAGTGGTGGAGGGCGCAGTGGAATAAAAAGACAATATCAATGCCCCGTGGAAATGTGGTGGAGGTCGCAGTAGCTTAACAAGACGGTTTAAATGCCCCTTGGAAGAGACGTGGAGGTCGCAGTAGCTTAACAAGATGGTTTTAATGCCCCTTGGAAGAGACGTGGAGGTCGCAGTGGAATAAAAAGACAATGTCAATGCCCCTGGGAAAAGCGTTGGAGGTCGCAGTAGCTTAACAAGACGGTTTTAATGCCCCTTGGAAAAGTGGTGGAGGTCGCAGTAGCTTAACAAGACGGTTTTAATGCCCCTTGGAAGAGTGCTGGAGGTCACAGTAGCTTAACAAGACAGCTTTAATGCCCCTTGGAAAAGTGGTGGAGGTCGCAGTAGCTTAACAAGAAAGCTTTAATGCCCCTTGGAAAAGTGGTGGAGGTCGCATTAGCTTAACAAGACGGTTTTAATGCCCCTTGGAAAAGTGGTGGAGGTCGCATTAGTTTAACAAAACGGTTTTAATGCCCCTTGGAAGAGACGTGGAGGTTGCAGTAGCTTAACAAGACAGTTTTAATGCCCCATGGAAAAGTGGTGGAGGTCGCAGTGGAATAAAAAGACAATATCAATGCAAGTGGGAAAAGTGGTGGAGGTCGCCGTAGCTTAACAAGACGGTTTTAATGCCCCTTGGAAGAGACGTGTAGGTCGCAGTGGAATAAAAAGACAATATCAATGCCCCTGGGATAAGTGGTGGAGGTCGCAGTAGCTTAATAAGACGGTTTTAATGCCCCTTGGAAAAGTGGTGGAGGTCGCATTAGCTTAACAAGACGGTTTTAATGCTTCTTGGAAGAGACGTGGAGGTTGCAGGAGCTTAACTATACGGTTTCAATGCCCCTTGGAAGAGACGTGGAGGTCGCAGTAGCTTAACAAGACGGTTTTAATGCCCCTTGGAAAAGTGGTGCAGCTCGCATTAGCTTAACAAGACAGTTTTAATGCCCCTTAGAAGAGACGTGGAGGTTGCAGTAGCTTAACAAGACAATTTTAATGCCCCTTGGAGAAGTGGTGGAGGTCGCAGTGGAATAAAAAGACAATATCAATGCCCCTGGGAAAAGTGGTGGAGGTCGCAGTAGCTTAACAAGACTGTTTTAATGCCCCTTGGAAGAGACGTGGAGGTCGCAGTGGAATAAAAAGACAATATCAATGCCCCTGGGAAAAGTGGTGGAGATCGCAGTAGCTTAACAAGACGGTTTTAATACCCCTTGGAAGAGACGTGGAGGTCGCAGTGGAATAAAAAGACAATATCAATGCCCCTGAGAAAAGTGGTGGAGGTTGCAGTAGCTTAAAAAGACAGTTTTAATGCCCCTTGGAAGAGACGTGGAGGTCACAGAGGAATAAAAAGACAATATCATGCCCCTGGGAAAAGTGGTGGAGGTCGAAGTAGCTTAACAAGACGGTTTTAATGCCCCTTGGAAAAGTGGTGGAGGTCGCATTAGCTTAATAAGATGGTTTAAATGATGTGGAGGTCAGAGTGGTTTAACAATACGGTTTTGATGCCCCTTACAAGAGCCATGCAGTACAGCATATTAAAAACATTATTCCCATTATTGGGAAGTGGGTCTCCCATAGTCTTTGCCTATGCCTTCCAAGCAAAAGCTGCCAAAAATTAGGACGGAGGAACTTGCAATAATGGCAGCACGGACCACGGTCACCCTGGTGGTATAGTGGTGGTGGAGGCTGAGGATAAGGAGAAGAGCAAAAAAAAGCCGAATTAAGGAAGCGTATACCCATGTGTGGGTGTGAAGCGGTGCATGGGAATACACCTCCCGAAATAACACAGTGGATTTGACTTTATGTTACTCTGCTGTCATTTGGTGGTGATGAGAAGTCTGGCCCAATCCAGCCCTTGTTCATTTTGATAAGGGTCAGCTTGTCAGCATTGTCAGTTGACAGGCGAGTGCGCTTATCAGTTATAATTCCCCCAGCGGCACTAAAAACAAGCTCCGATAACACGCTAGCGGCAGGGCAGGCCAGGACCTCCAAGGCGTACAGAGCGAGTTCATTCCAAGTGTCCAGCTTGGATACCCAATAATTAAAAGGCACAGAGGATTCACGGAGGACTCTGGTACGGTCGGCAAGGTACTCCCTCACCATCTTTTGAAACTTTCCACTCCTTGTGAGAGTACCCTGCGCCTCAGGGCCTGTAAGCTGGGCGGGTCTCAGAAAACTGTCCCAGAATGTTGACAGTGTTCCCCTGCCTCTGCTGGATTGGAAATGCGTCTCTCTCGCCTGTACGCCTTGATTGGTCAACGAACTGTGACCTCTGCCGCTAGCATGTTCAGATGGGAATTTTTTTAACAGTTCTGCAGCAAGGGCCTTCTGGTACTGCCCCATTTTTGTAGACCTCTCCAACTCAGGAATAAGAGAGTGAAAGTTCTCCTTGTGGCGGGGGTCTAAAAGTGTCACCAACCAGTAATAACTGTCACCCAATATTTTGACAACGCGAGGGTCAGGGTTAAGGCAGCGTAACATAAAGTCAGCCATGCGTGCCAGACTGGTAACGGGCAAGACTTCCATGTCCTCACCAAGATGACGACTGACCATGCTCTCCTCTTCCTCCTTCTCCTCCTCCTCCCGCCTGTCCTCAGGCCACCCACGCTGAACCGACTGTATGACAGTTGTACAGGTACTACCGTCTACAGTGCATGATACCAGCTCCAGTTCTTCCTCCTCCTCCTCTCCCTCATTGTCCCCCAATGCACGTTGGGATGAGATGAGCCTGGGCTGTGTGTAATCGCCCATTACGGGTTCTTGATCCATCTCATCATACTCTGGCTGCAATGCCTCCTCTTTAATTCTCTGCAGAGAGCATTGCAAAAGACAGACAAGTGTGATGCTGATGCTAATGATTGCGTCATCGCCACTCACCATCTTAGTGGACTCCTCAAAGTTTGTCAGGATGGTACATATGTCAGACATCCAGGTCCACTCCTGAGGTCTTATGTGTGGAGTCTGACCTGAATATCAACGGCCTTGTTGCAGCTGGTACTACACAACTGCTCTCTTCTGCTCACAAATCCTTTGCAACATGTGGAGGGTAGAGTTCCAACGTGTGGGGACATCACACACCAGTCGGTGTGCCGGAAGTTGCAAACAATGCTGCAACACAGCAAGGGCGGCGGAAGCTGTAGCCGACTTCCGAAAATGAGCTGACAGACGGTGTACTTTGACGAGCAGATCTGGCAACTCGGGATACGATTTAAGAAACCGCTGAACCACGAGGTTAAGCACATGAGCCAGGCATGGTACGTGTGTGATCTCGCCTTGCCTCAGAGCCGCCACCAGGTTACGGCCATTGTCACACACAACCATGCCTGGATGTAGGTTCAGCGGTCTCAGCCACAGATCTGCCTGCTCTTTCACAGCTGTCCACAACTCACAAGCAGTGTGAGGTTTATCACCTAAACTTATGAGTTTCAGCACAGCCTTTTGCCGCTTGGCTGAGGCAGTACTGCAGTGCTTCCAGCTTGTAACTGATGTGGTGATATCTGAGATGGAGGCTGAACATGAGGAGGAGGAGGATGATGTGCAGGAGCTGTACACTGTGGGGGCAACTCTGACTGACATAGGGCCCGCAATCCTCGGTGTGGGGAGGATGTGTTCCGTCCCAAGGTCCGACTGGGTCCCGGCTTCCACTATGTTTACCCAGTGTGCCGTCAGGGAGATGTACCGTCCCTGGCCACAAGCACTTGTCCACGTGTCCGTTGTCAGGTGGACTCTCCCAGTAACTGCGTTGTTGAGGGCACGGCAGATGTTTTGGGACACGTGCTTGTGTTTTGCGGGGATGGCACACCGGGCAAAATAGTGCTGACTGGGGACCGAGTACCGAGGGACGGCCACCGCCATAAGGTTGCGGAAGGATTCTGTCTCCACCAGCCTAAAAGGCAGCATTTCCAATGCAAGCAGTCGTGAAATGTGCGAATTTAGGTCTGTGGCCTGTGGGACGTTGGCTGCGAATTTGCGCTTTCGTTCAAAGCTCTGGGATATGGACAATTGAACGCTGCAATGGGACGTGGACGTGGACGTTGATGCTGTTTCTTGAGAAACTGCCATAACAAGTGAAGACTGAGAGGAGGGGGCATCTTTGCATGCAGTATGGACAGGGGATTGCCTTGCACGCACAACAGGGGGTTCTATTACACACACAACAGTGGAAGAAGCAGTGGTGACACCCGCTGACACTGGTCGTGGACCCTGGGTTTCGCCCCACAAAGTCGGGTGCTTTGCTGCCATGTGCCTGATCATGCTGGTGGTGGTCAGTGTTAGGAAGTCGGTTGCAGACAACTTTATTAAAATGGAACGCAAACGACCCCGGGGTCCGCGATGCAGCCTGGAGGACTGCTGCTGAACACTTTCCGGGTGGAAAGTAAAGTAACCAACTTAAATATTAAACCCTTCCATGTTTCTCCACACAGGAACGGGTATAGTGGTACGCTCTATCTCCATTAGCTGCACGAGAGATAGTTTTTCTCTGCCTATCTGTAGTCCTGTTACAGCACAGGGACTACAGTGGCGGCGCTAGGATGCGTGTGTGACTACGCCAACGGGTACATTTGTGCCCCCAGCCGGCTTGCTACCGGACTGAAGGGTTCAACTCCACGTGACGGACAGGCGTTAGCCGTGCACAGGACGTCTGCAGGCTGCTCGGGGTGATAGGCGACCCCTTTGGCTGAGCCAGGCTGCTAGACGAAGCTACCTGCCTCTATGGAGCTAACCTGCCTCTATGGAGCTAACCTGCCTGAGTGACCTGTGCTAATTAGCCGAGCAAACTCTGGCATCGGCAGGTCACGGAGTGAACAGCTAGGGAGCACGTGGAACAGAGTTGTCCACACAACGGCATCACTTGCTCAAATGATCAGAGCACGTCGCCATGTTTGTGGGCGGGCCTTTTAAAAACTAAGCCCTGCCCACCGACGCGCCATTGGTGACGTTACCCGTGGACCAATCAGGCGGTGCCAGGTCACCGGGTCAGGTGGGTGCCAACCCACCAATCATGATCCGCCAGGTCACGGACATGCTCAGTACAGCAAATCCTGGACTTAGATTCCACAAGCCCTGTCTCACTCTGCAACCCAGGCTTAACATTGCTAGGTACAAGTGGGAGGTAACCAGTGCTCGTGGACCAGCTAGGCATTGAGGCTGTCAGTGAAGCTGAGCAGCATCAGCCCTGGCTGGACCAAGATGGGAGACCACAGAAGTTGCTGGACCTATTTCAAATCCAGCACCAGACTGACGCCTAACAGTCAGGCTGGTAGTTTTGCCACCCCTGCTGATGCTGGCATGGCAGGTGGTACAAATGGCCTTTTTGGGGTTATCAGCAGAGTCTTTAAAAAAATTCCAGACTCTGGAAGACCTACCGGTTGTACTGGCAACGTCCCTCGTGTTGGTGTTACGGGGAACTTTTGCCCGCCTTCTGTGTGCGGCCACCACACTGCTTCTTCCTGCCTGTTGGGGTACTCTGCCTCCCTCCCCCTGTGTGCTGCTGGCCTCGCTCTGCATGTCCTCCTGCCACGTTGGGTCAGTTACTAGATCATCCACCACCTCCTCCTCTTCCACTTGCGCACCACGATCCTCCTCCTCACTTCGTGGCAATTGTGTCTCGTCATCGTCCACCTCTTGTGACAAATTGCCAGTGTCGACTTCCTCTGGCCGTGGCTGTTCAAATATTTGGGCATCGCTACATGGGATCTCTTCTTCCACCACTTCAAGCGGAGCAGGCGAGGGGCACAAATCTGGAAATGGACCAGTGAACAGCTCTTCAGAGTGTCCAAGTGTGGGATCAGTTGCTGTCTGACGACACTCGGCATGGTGGGAGGAAGGAGCATCAGGGTGAGGAGGAGTATGCGGTCGAGACTCACGGCTACTAAAATTTGACCGTGTGGAAGACAGACCGGAGGTGGTGGTGCCCAGGTAACTGGAAGTATTATCTGCTATCCAATTAATAACCTGTTCACACTGATCAGTTCGCAATACTGGTGTTGTAGTGTGCTTCCCTAGTAATTCGGTCAAGAAGTGGGAGCGAGAAGATGTGGCTGTTGGTTGTGGCACATTTTCACCTTGGCAACGGCCCCGTCCTCTACACGCACCAAAACCAGAACGTCCAGTTCCACGTCCCTTGCCACGTGGGAGACACTATTACAGTTTTTTTTACAGCAAAAAATGCCAAAAGCATGATAATACAGAGATTTGACCCGTGGAACTGCAAAACCACAGTTATAGTTATGTGGCGTACACCAGACTCTTTTAAACAGATATATTGGTGTCTGACCAGTCAGGGAGACACTATTACAGTTTTTTTTTTACGGCAAAAAATGCCAAAAACAGGATAATACAGAGATTTGACCCGTGGAACTGCAAAACCACAGTTATATTTTTCTGGCCTACACCAGGCTCTTTTAAACAGATATATTGGTGTCTGACCAGTCAGGGAGACACAATTACAGTTTTTTTTTATGGCAAAAAATGCCAAAAACAGGATAATACAGAGATTTGACCCGTGGAACTGCAAAACCACAGTTATATTTTTCTGGCCTACACCAGACTCTTTTAAACAGATATATTGGTGTCTGACCAGTCAGGGAGACACTATTACAGTTTTTTTTTACGGCAAAAAATGCCCAAAACAGGATAATACAGAGATTTGACCCGTGGAACTGCCAAACCACAGTTATATTTTTCTGGCCTGCACCAGACTCTTTTAAGCAGATATATTGGTGTCTGACCAGTCAGGGAGACACTATTACAGTTTTTTTACGACAAAAAATGCTAAAAACAGGATAATACAGAGATTTGACCTGTGGAACTGCAAAACCACAGTTATATTTTTCTGGCCTACACCAGACTCTTTTAAACAGATATATTGGTGTCTGACCAGTCAGGGAGACACTATTACAGTTTTTTTTACGGCAAAAAATGCCAAATACAGGATAATACAGAGATTTCACCCGTGGACCTGCAAAACCACATTTCTATTTTTCTGGCCTACACCAGACTCTTTTAAACAGATATATTTGTGTCTGAACAGTCACAGACACACTCAATTTTTTTTTTGGGTGGGTGGGATACCAAAAAGTTAATAAGATGCGTATTTGGACAGTCTGACTGAGGGGAAAAAAAATACAGGATTCATATGAAAAAAAAATAATTTTTCCTGGCCCCTGAGACCGGGGTGATAAGTCTAGCAATTTGACCAACAGGAGCACACAGGACTGTAATGCAGCATTTGCTGGTATAACCACTGCGTCTCCTATACAGCCTGCCTGCCTGCCTGATATCTGGGATGGATATTAGTCCTGAGAAGTACTGTTTGTTTGATTTGGCAGGCTTTAGAGACCCTACACTACCTATTTCGCACTATATATCTCTCCTTAACTCAGCAGCACTCTCCCTACACCATCTGATCCGGAGCGACTGTGTCCAAGATGGCGGCGCCCGGTTTTCAATACTCGAGGTGACGCTGTACGGCCAGCCAATCAATGTAATGCCCACAAACAATATGGCTGCGGCATTACAGTGACTGACTGGCAATCCCCTGCATGTTCATTGGCTCTGTAAAGAGCGCCAAACGTGCAGGGCGGAGACCCAAGCTCCCGCCCGAGTAACCCGGAAATGCTCGGTGCTTGCCGAACATCCCGAGTAGCGTGATGCTCAGGCGAGTAACGAGCAGTGTCGAGCATGCTCGCTCAACACTAGTTAAAACTTAAAAATAATTTGATGAAAAGCAAAAAAAAAATGTTTTGCACCCCATAACATTTTTTGACCACTTTTTATCCATATTTTTAAGATGCACAATGAATAAAAACCAGCAATTCAATTATTGTTTTTATAAAAAAAAAAATTTGCATGGATCACCATGCAGTCTTAGTGATAAGGCGACTTTAGTCTTCGGGTCAGCGCATATTTTATGCTTTGTTTCTTCTATACACTAAAAACAATATTTAAAAAAAATGAATTTGCTTTTTCATCGCCATATCCTGAGAGCTGTAGCTTTTTTATTTTTTTACTGAATGAGCCATATTACAGCTTGTTTTTTGCAGGGCATTTTGGTGTTTTCCTTTATACCATTTTTTTTATATGTATGATTTTTTAATCACTTTTTCTTAAATTTTTTGTGTCTTTTAATGGAAAAGTTACATTTTTGGCGTGTTTTTTTTTTTATAAAATTTTTCGCTGTATGGAATAAATAACATGACACTTTTATAGTTCGGGACGTTCCGGACATGTCAATACCAATTATGTGTATTTTTTTTTGTCTATATTTATTTTAACACAAAGACTGGGTTTGTGTGGATTTTTTTTTAACTTTTATTCATATTTTATTTAACTTATTTGTACTTCTTCACTTAGTCTCGCTGTGGGACATGAATTTTATTTTGTTTAGAGATAATTTAAGCATGGCACGTTTGAGACAGGATAATACTACCCGTCAGAAGAGGTGCTTGATGCTAGATGTGACAGTGTGTTGGGAGTGCTTGATGGGAGAATGCTGAATGAGGATATTGTTGGAATCTCTGGATCTTGGTATACTGCTTCGGGGTGATTTATGTGGAAAAGCTTTGGTTATCATTTACTCGTAATGGGGGCTTTGGTTACCAATGCTGTGAGGGGTCGGGAGCAGGATGTGGCTCGCAACCCTTTTGCGGAACTTAATGTGGCTTAAGACCCTCTCTCAGAGCTGAATTTGGCTCTCATGGTCAGAAAAGTTATGGACCTCTGCTATGCACAGTATAATGAGCCCACAGCTCCCCTATACACAATATAATGGCCTCCACATTAGCTGCCACACTTTATAATGTTCTCACATTAGCTTTCCACACTATATAATGGCCCACACATTAGCTGCCACAATATATAATGTAACAGCCGAGGTCAAATACCAGATGGCAGTGGCGTAACTAGAGTCCGAAGGACCCCAATACAAGTTTTGGACCTGGGCCCCCGCATGTTAGTCAGATGTATGGGCCCTTGTAACGGTCTAAGTTCTATAAGGACACATCACATAAGTTGCCCACCCTCTTCCATTCTGTAGTAACGTCCCCCATCATGTACTAATGTCCCGAATCCCGGGCACCTTCCAGGTATATGTGTCTGCCATCCTGGTATATATGTTCCCCATCCTGGTATATATATGTTTCCCATTCTGGTATATATGTTGCCCATCATGGTATATGTACCCCATTCTGCTGCTGTTCTTTAAGGCATAAAAAAATAAACAATTCTACTCACCTTCCCTTCGGTCCCCCACCATACGGTGTCCTCTTCTGAAGCTGGCCGCTGACTTCAGCGTGCAAGTGACAGGTAGCGCATGACATCACTGCCATGCGCCCCCAGTCACATGCACAGCAAAGTCAGCTGTCGGCCACTGATTGGCTTGCAGCGTGTATTGCAGCGCCCGGTCAGGATAAGACCATAAAGAGTACCATCAGTGAACCAGGAGAAACACAAGTAATATCTGGTAGCTGTGAGCTCATGTAGGGTGTAATACTGCCCCATTGGCTACAGCAGGAAGCTGATTACACATACTGAGCTGTTAGGCAGCACGCACACCAATTCTGGCTGAATGTGCAGCACCACACATCCCAGCCACATCAGTATACCTGGCTGGACAGAGCCTTCACTGCTCACAAATATTGACCATAACATTTCCTCTATCATCAGCACCTCCCACAGAATGAATACAGTAGTGTAGGAAACATAGGCAGATGTCGCTGGAGATAGTCAGAGTACAGATGTAACAGCCAGAGACTCAATGATCCCTTAAAATATTATCTGGAATACTAGACATAAAATCAATAGATCACATCTAATTATTATATTATGAATGGCAATTATCATTTCATCCTATTTTATGGAAGTCATTAAATGTTCACTATAATGTCAAAATATTTTGATATTTTTTCTCCTAGCCACTATCTGCACATGGTAGTGTGCACAAAGTTGTAGTTGTAAATGTGTAGCATTACTTGCAAAATATATAACTAAATAATTTTTATCCCATATGTGTTTTAGTGCAGATGAAAGATTTGATGCAACATTTCACACTAATGTCTTGGTGAATTCATCAGGAGCTTGTCAATATATCCCTCCAGGTAAGAGCCATGTGTGTTATTTGTACTAAGTTTAACACAACTATCCATACTATACATCATTATGCAGAAATCCATCCAGGCAATTATGTTCAGCCTAGGACATAGGAGTTGTTCATTACTTTTATATTGATGACCTATCCTATCTATAGTTCATCAATATAAGAACAGTGAGTGTCAGAGACCACTGAAAAGTGTACAAAGCTATTGTTTCCTGCTGTATAAGTCCAGTCGCCATTGGAGGTGTTAAAATCTGATCAGTGGGGTTGTCAGGTGGCAGACCCCCACTGATTTTAAATTGATCACTTAATTCAGGAATAAGTAATCAACACAAAATGAATGAAGAGTTCCTTTAAAGGGTTTGTCCAGTCAAAAACTACAAGTCTACAGTCACTCTGTGTGACTGCAGAGTTATGAATTTTCATGTAGCATGCACTTTGCGCTATGAGGATTCACCAGCTTACTACAAGTATACAGTGTCCATTTTAGGACATGATCAGCTATCAAAATCAGACATCAGAATGAAGTCAGTTTGAGGCTAAATACCCTGTCTAAGAACTGATTTTGATAAGTGATTCTGACGAGTGATTCTGATGAGTGATTCTGACAAGCGATTCTGACGAGTGATTCTGACGAGCGATGTTGACGAGCGATTTTGACGAGCGATTCTGCCGAACGATTTTGACGAGTGATTCTGGCGAGTGATTCTGACGAGTGATTTTGACAAGTGATTTTGACAAGTGACTCTGACAAGTGACTTTTACAAGTGACTTTTACAACTGTAATAATAATAAAAAAAAGTAACTGTTTGCTGATGGGACTTGAACCCAAAATTCTGTGTCCCAAAGCCAGTGCACTAACCACATGAGCTATAAACTCAATTGTGAAATCCTAGGAGTTCTATTTGGTTATATGATTTTCAGTGCAAACTTGTCAAAAACTCATTGGGACTTATGCACAAACTGCATGCAAGCCAAATTCAAATGATGTTTGATTTTGATGTGTGAGTCTGATGTGTGACTTTCTTCAAACATCAGAATCACAATGACTTTTAGTCACCCTGAGTATTTTCATGGTTGATCTCATAAGACAAGAAAAGCTCTCAGTTAGTGTGACTTGATTGGATAGTTTAATGGTAAGGCAATAATTTACTACATATCTATTTCCAAGTGACTTTATATTTGCATAATTTCTTAAAGGTGTCTAATGCTAAAATGTCTTTATTGTAAATTTTTATTTCCATCCACCCAAGTACCAGCTGCAAACTCCAAATTTACTTTTGCTATGTAATTTACCATACAAATAGACAGCGTGTTTGAAACTCTTAACACATCTGGATGGCCATCAGAGTGTCAGATATTAAAAGGAAAACACCCCTGTAGTTTGTTTGCTTAATAGCCATAATATATAAAAAAAAAAACCTTATTCTCATCAGGATTTGAACTTTAACACTGTAGTTTCCGAGGCTGATGCCTTACCATTAAGCTACCAGTCAAGGGTCACTACCTGATAGCTTTTCTTGTCTTATGAGACTTTTAGTTTTAGACCGGACAACTCCTTTAGGGATTTACTCTTATTATGTTCTCTAATAGGATAATTTATGCATAGGGCTATCATAATCAACCTTGCCACCTATCTATGAAAGATGACTTTTCACCAGGTCAAAAGTAGACAGTTTTGGCTCTTATTTTATTCATACCGCTCTGAGTTTTTTTCTAAAATCCTCTATACGGTTTCAGATATAAGGGCTTTTCTATTTCGTGCAAATTATTATGGTCTTTACCAAGAGGGTGTGGCTCACAAGATTATCTGGGGATGTGCTGTGCATAATTACTCTGTGAGCCACACTCCCTTCATAAAAACCATAAAAATTAGCATATTGGCTAATTTAGCGAATTTGGCTCTATGGCGAATTCAGAATACCCGGTAGAGACCATTGACGTCACTTGTGGGGGCGGCGCTAGTCTCCTGCACCGTCGGGTATAGTGACACTGCTCTGTTCCCAGCATATTACTATTCATCTAAGCAGACAACAGAGCACACACAGGGGAGACCGCGCACAGGGGAGGTATCAGGGACAGCACCGCACCTGAAACGAGCGTCACTGATAATGCTTTGTTTCAGGAAGGGGCAGGGATTGTGATAGTGACCCCAGCCTCTGCCCCCTGCTCTGATGACACTTCTTTTGAGTATCCCAGCATTCACTAGGATACTCAAACGAATTGGCATCACACAGGAGGTAGAGAAAAAATACAAGAACTGTTAGATAGTGTAGTTAGGGAGTAGTATGTAATTATTAAATCAAGTATATTAGAAAATAGCTTAGATTATAGCATCAAATAGTTAGGGAGTTAGGAGCAAAAATGATTTGGCCTTTGGACCACCCCTTTAAGAAAACTACCTATTGAATACCTAAGAAATTACAATGACGCCATTACTATAAATTAATTAAGAGATCTCTTTACTCACCTAAGATTAAACGACCAATAATGTCTAGTTCTTAAGTACATAATTACATTGCCAATACCTGACATATCAAGTACAACCGTTGGTAAAATTGTGCCAGAACTGATCTCACAAAAAAATGGAAAAAAGAAAATAAGATCAAAACTTTAAAAAAGTCTATGTAATAAACAATAAATACTTTTCTACATAAAAAAATGGGAAATAGAATTAAATACTTGTTTATACTACTTATGTACTAATATAATTAATAGTAAGGGGTTATTCGATACCTATAATGCCTTTTAAAGCATCTATATTTAAGCCCTATCCACTTTTGTAATTTGTTTTATTATAAAATTCCCTACCATCTCCCCAATCCTGCTATTCCCTATATCTGTTTTTTTTACTTTACTTCCTGAGACATTTCGTTTGAGAGGAGTCTCAAATGAGAGATTACAGGAGGAGGATTCTGCAGTCACTTCTCTACAGCTTCTATCCCTCCCCCACGACCCCCCGAAACAAGACATCATCAGAGGGAAACGCTATGGTCACTTACCACAGCTTGGTCACTGCAATTCCCTGATGATGTCCTGTTTCATGGGAGGGTGATATAAAAGTGACTGCAGCTTCAGTAGCCACCACCACACTTCATCTGTGCCCGCTACATTAATTTTCAATGGACACCACCACATTCAATGCTTCTATCAGCACCATGTCTTTCCCTGAAATGAGACATCATCAGGGGGTGGTGATAGGAGCAGGGTGAGTGACAGCAGAGCTTACCTACAGCTTCTATTACCGCCTTTAAATGAATCGTCATCAGGGGGCTGCTCTGGTGTTTGAGGGCTGTGATAGAAGTACCATTTTGTCCCCATCTTGACTTCCACCGATAAAATAGTGCCCATGCTTTTTCATAGTTATTTGTTTATGCTCGCCTAGCAATAGTCTGGTTTGTCCAAACATTAGTGACAAAGAACAGCCAAAAAACTCCAGTTTGTTGAGCAATTAAATATGTCAAAAATGTATCCAATAGTTTTAGCACTAAATTACATTCTCCTTGTTTGAACAGATGGAATGTATTTTCATTTTTCAGGTATTTTGAAGAGTACATGTTACATTGATGTACGATGGTTTCCTTTTGATGTCCAAAAGTGCAAACTAAAATTTGGTTCTTGGACTCATAATGGCTGGCTACTTGATCTACAAATGCTAGATGCCGATATTTCCGGTTATATTTCTAATGGAGAATGGGATTTAGTAGGTAAGACTTTCAGTATAATCAGAAGCAAAACTTCTATGGAATCAATTGTATATATTGTATTGCATATTAAACAAATAGATCCTATACTATGCTATGTTAGTAAGTAGTTCACTGCTTAGAAATTATACTGGTGCTATACTAGCCAAATATGCTCTGCCGCTTCCAATTATGTAAGAAACTGTGAAAATTTGTTTCTCACACTATATACTGTATTAGTCAAAAGGAACAGAGAATTTTGTGTTATAACTAAGGGGATTGCTGTATGGTGAGCCATAGAAGGTTGTGTTACTTTTTTTTTTTAAATCTAGCCTCCACGTTTTTCTCCACCACCATTAAAAATTACGGATGACTCAAAGCTTTTTGGACATTCACTCTGAGTGGGAATTTTAAATTACTATTATATAAAGTTGATTCCTAAGCCAGTTCGGGTTGCACTCTTCATGCCATACATTGGTGCGATGGGCATTTAGTCTGGACAGCTGAAGCCATGGCTTGTGTAGGGAGCTGTAAGTAGAGTTTAAAAAGGGCCTTTAAATATACAGTTCTGATTTCTAAAAAAAGGTAAAGTTCATAAAAGCTGCAAGCATGTATGAAGGCTGGTATAACAGCTATAGCCTTGTATATGGTACCTGAATGATTATATTCTCGTTATTGATCTTACTCCAGTCTAACATTGCCCAGCAATGGAAGAAAAGTTTACTCACTTGTTTGTCATTGATACCACTTCCCAAGAGGAAAAAAAGTATTGCTTCTAACTGAATCTGTAATAGAGGGGGAAAACAATTGCCGAAAAAATAGTATTTAAGAAAAAAAAATACAATTATTGTATCATATAAATGCAAGTAAGTGATCTCCAATCAGCTTACTATATCATTGGTTCTTGACTTTAATATGACACCTAGATAAAGACCTTTTTTTCTAGTCACTGCAAGCATTTAAAGTCGTGAACTACTACATATGTCCATGTCATTGAAAGGAGTGATATATGGAATATATTTCCAAACTGTATGTGTCTAGACTCCTTTAAATTTGGTGTTTGTCTTTAAAAATATACCTTTAAATTGATCTGTAATAATTTGTTGATTTGAAGCCAAATATAAAATTATTTCCCAAGATTATTTTGAAATATCTCATTCTAAGAGAAAAGAGCAATTCTCGTTTATCTGTGCCACACAGAGAGGACTGCAGTAACATAGCCTAACATTTCCTGCAGGCAGTGAGTATACTGACATCACAATAATCAATGTGACTGAAGAACCATGTTTTTACATTAGCTAGCAGCCCTTTTAGACATACCTGTCATAATGACTGAGAGAGAAAACCATACTATTCTAAGATATAGAACAATCTTATATATAAAGGTTGTGTCACAGGTACGTGCTTATCAAAATGACCTACACCTTGGCATTAAATAATATGAAATGATGGTAGGATTCATATGGAGTACTGCCAGAGAATACAACATATTACAGGAAAAGGAAGTATATACTTAAAGACCATGAGTTCTACTTATTACTACGAATTACAACATCCATTTAACATTCTCTGTGATAACCATATTGCTTGTCATCAAAATTTTAGAAAAACAATTTATTATGGTGTAGGTATGTTACTCACTCATCTCTGTGATACATACCTCCCATCGACTACGCGACCATTAGCCACCTTACATGCCTCCCCCCTCTGCCTAAACCGTGGGGCTTGGCACCTTCTACTGCCAGACAGGAGATTCTCGAGAGGGCATCAGCATTACCATGTAGCTTCCCTGCTCTATGTTCTACATGGAAGTTGAAGTCTGTAGGGCTAAAAACCAGCGGGTCAACCTGGCATTTTTTTCCTTTGTTTCCCTCATCCATCTGAGTGGGGCATGGTCGGATACTAATCTAAATTTTCGACCTAACAGATAGTATTGTAACATGTCCACCGCCCACTTTATGGCCAAGCACTCCTTCTCTATGACCGATTAATTTTTCTCGCAGGAGGACAGCTTTCTACTCAAGTAGAGGACAGGGTGCTCCTCCCAATGTATCTCCTGGGAAAGGACTCCTCCTAAACCAACATCTGAGGCATCTGTCTGGAGCATAAACTCTTTCTTGAAGTCGGGGGCAACCAGGACGAGTTGCCTACACAGAGCCACTTTCATCTCTTGAAAGGTCGTCTCCGCCTCTGCAGTACACTTGGCCATGGCTGATTTTGTCCTCTTGAGGAGGTCAGGCAGGGGTGCGGCCATCATGGCAAAGTTTGGGATGAACCTCCTGTAGTATCCCACAATCCCCAGGAAGGCTCTAACCTGCTTTTTTGACAGTGGTCTTGGCCAGGTTTGGATTGCCTCCATTTTACTGATTTGGGGTCTGATCTCGCCTCTACCAACTACATAAACCAGGTATTTGGCTTCTTCTTTCCCAATGACACATTTCTTTGGGTTTATTGAAAACCCCCCCTTCATTAGAGCATCAAACACTGCCTGGACCTTTTCCAGATGACTCTCCCTGTCCGGGCTGAAGATAACAATATCGTATTGCTTATGGGAAGCAAGGATTCGATCCATAGCTCTCTGGAAGGTAGCAGGGGCCCCCTGCAGTCTAAACAGCATCCGGACATACTGGAAGCATCTATCCGGCATAGAAAACGCAGTCTTCTCTTTGGCTCCCTGTGCTACGGGGATCTGCCAATAACCCTTAGTCAAATCCAAGGTGGTTATGTACCTTGCTGGCCGAAGTCGCTCGATCAGCTCATCGATGCGTGGCATGGGATATGCATCGAACTTGGAGACCTCATTCAACTTCCGATAGTCGTTGCAGAACCTCCATTCCCCATCGGGCTTTGGGACCAGGACAATCGGGCTTGACCACCCGCTCTTGGATTCCTCAAAGACCCAGAGCTTCAGCATACGAACCTCCTCTTTGGAGATCAACTCTCGTCGGGCCTCAGGTATCCGATAGGGCTTCAAGTTCACCCGCACATATGTCTCCGTCAGAACCTCATGTTCTATGACCCCTGTGCAGTCCGGCAATTCCGAGAACAGATCCTGGTTCTTCTGTAGCAACTCCCGACACTGCTGTTTCTGGGCCTTTGTTAGCATTTCCGCTATTGCGACTCCTCCAACGTCACCTTCTGGCTTGCCCAGCAAGCATGGATCTTCCAAAGCCTCTCTGTCTTGCCAGGGCTTAATGAGGTTGACGTGGTATACCTGGCACAGCTTACGTCATCCCGGTTGATGAATCTTGTAGTTCACTTCACCAATTTTTTCCACTACCTAATACGGCCCTTGCTACTTGGCCAAGAACTTGCTTTCCACCGTAGGAATTAGCACAAGGACTCAGTCTTCCGGATTGAATTGTCTCACTCTGGCTGACTGGTTGTAGACCAATGCCTGAGCTTCTTGTGCCTGGAGGTGATGTTCCTTTACAATGGGCATCACCTTCACAATCCTTTCCTGCATCAGAGCAATGTGCTCGATGACGCTCCTGTGGGGTGTGACTTTGGCTTCCCAGGTTTCCTTGTCTATATCCAGGAGACCTTGCGGATGTTGGCCATACGGAAGTTTGAATGGCGAGAACCCCGTAGATGCCTGTGGAACCTTTCGGATAGAGACCAACAGATGCGGTAAGAGACAGTCCCAGTCTCTACCGTCTTTTTCTATGGCCTTCCTCAGCATTTTATTAAACCTTTCCACCAGGCCATCTGTCTGGGGATGGTACACTGAAGTTCTCAGTTGGGAGATTTGCAGGACCATGCATAATTCCCTCATCACCTTACTCATAAAAGGTGTTCCCTGGTCGATCAGGATTTCCTTTGGAAAATCTGTCCGAGAGAAAACGTGGACCAATTCACGAGCTATACTCTTTGCGGAGGAGTTTCTCAGGGGAATTGCTTCCGGATAGTGTGTGGCATAGTCCAGGATGACCAAGATATATTGATGCCCACGAGCAGATTTAACCAGGGGACCGACCAAGTCCATGGCAATTCTTTCGAACGGCACTTCAATAATGGGCAATGGCACGAGGGGACTTCGAAAGTGAGAGGTGGGGGCGGTTAACTGGCACACGGGCAGGACCTTCAATACTTTAAGATTTACCAGTGACACCCGGGCCAAGAGAACCTCTGCATAATCCGTTTCTGCATTTTTTTCACCCCTAGATGTCCCCCCAAGTTATGTGAATGGGCCATGTCCAACATCTTCCGTGTATAGGGACCCGGCACTATTAACAGTTCCACCAGCTCTTCCCTCACTTTCGAGACATGGTACAACTCCCCACTCATCATACACCGCGTGCAGAATTATTAGGCAAATGTGTATTTTGATCACATGATACTTTTTATACATGTTGTCCTACTCCAAGCTGCATAGGCTTGAGAGCCAACTACCAATTAAGTAAATCTGGTGATGTGCATCTCTGTAATGAGGAGGGGTGTTGTCTAATAACATCAACATCCTATATAAGGTGTGCATAATTATTAGGCAACTTCCTTTCCTTTGGCAAAATGGGTCAGAAGAGAGATTTGACGGGCTCTGAAAAGTCCAAAATTGTGAGATGTCTTGCAGAGGGATGCACCAGTCTTGAAATTTCCAAACTTTCGAAGCGTGATCACCAAACAATCAAGCGTTTCATGGCAAATAGCCAACAGGGTCGCAAGAAACGTGTTGGCCAAAAAAGGCGCAAAATAACTGCCCATGAATTGAGTAAAATAAAGCGTGAAGCTGCCAAGATGCCATTCGCCACCAGTTTTGCCATATTTCAGAGCTGCAACGTTACTGGAGTATCAAAAAGCACAAGGTGTGAGATACTCAGGGACATGGCCAAGGTAAGGAAGGCTGAAAAACGACCACCGTTGAACAAGAAACATAAGATAAAACGTCAAGAATGGGCCAAGAAATATCTTAAGACTGATTTTTCAAAGGTTTTATGGACTGATGAAATGAGAGTGACTGTTGACGGGCCAGATGGATGGGCCAGAGGCTGGATCAATAAAGGGCAGAGAGCTCCACTCCGATTCAGATGCCAGCAAGGTGGAGGTGGGGTACTGGTATGGGCTGGTATCATCAAAGATGAACTTGTGGGACTTTTTCGGGTTGAGGATGGAGTGAAGCTCAACTCCCAGACCTACTGCCAGTTTCTGGAAGACAATTCTTCAAGCAGTGGTACAGGAAGAAGTCGGTATCGTTCAAGAAAAACATGATTTTCATGCAGGACAATGCTCCATCACATGCATCCAACTACTTCACAGCGTGGCTGGCCAGTAAAGGTCTAAAAGAAGAAAAAGTAATGACATGGCCCCCTTGTTCACCTGATCTCAACCCCATAGAGAACCTGTGGTCCATCATAAAATGTGAGATCTACAGGGAGGGAAAACAGTACACCTCTGGGAGCAGTGTCTGGGAGGCTGTGGTGGCTGCTGCACGCAATGTTGATCGAAAACAGATCAAGCAACTGACAGAATCTATGGATGGAAGGCTGCTGAGTGTTATCATAAAGAAAGGTGGCTATATTCATCACTAATTTTTTTGTTTTTTGTTTTTGCATGTTAGAAATGTTTATTTCTAAATTGTGTGCACGGATATTGGTTTACCTGGTGAAAATAAACAAGTGAGATGGGATTATATTTGGTTTTTATTAAGTTGCCTAATAATTATGCACAGTAATAGTTACCTGCAAAAACAGATAACCTCCTAAGATAGCCAAATCTAAAAAAAACCACTCCAACTTCCAAAAATATTAAGCTTCAATATTTATGAGTCTTTTGGGTTGATTGAGAACATAGTTGTTGATCAATAATAAAAATAATCCTGTAAAATACAACTTGCCTAATAATTCTGCACACAGTGTAAAATAGGGAAACCTTGTGTCAGCCCCCGGCTCCTATGCAACCCCATTTATAACTGTGATATTATTGAAGGCTTCCTTCAGAGTTAGGTCCCTATTTGGGCAGACCCAAAATTCTCACTGGTCACCCCTAACTTCGGAATGTCAGACTCAGGGGATACTACCTCCTCATCCCCCACAAGTACACAAAAGGGAAACCTGTCTGACTCTGGGTGTGGTAATACCTCATCAGGGTTAACTGCTTTTCTGTCTGAGCCAGCAAACCTGGAACCCTTCCTCCACAGATCCCAAAATAAACAAATGTCCCAACCTATAATTATAGAGTGCAACACGTCTTGAATGACGCCGACCTTGTGGGACTCAGTACCGTGGGCCATTTCAATGTCCACTCTGGCCATAGGGTAGTCCTTAGCATCACCATGAATGCATCGTATGCTGACCTTTTTTCCCGGGATCAATCGGAGAGGGAGGGTGGCCCTCACAAGGGTCACCAGACTCCCGGAGTCTAGCAGTGCCGTTACCTTCCGTCTGCTCACCTTCAGGGGACATTCTTGAGGCCCCTCGCTGGGTGGACAGTTCACACTGCAGGCCGGAAAATCATAATATGAACAATGGCGTCCTATGCTGCAGTTCATCGGCTCGGGTGGTCAGGGGACAATGGGCGGCTATATGGCCTGGGCCGTGGCTCCTCCAGCAAACAACATCACCTGTAGGGACCTTGGGCACCACCTCCCCCGCCCCTTTGGACCTTGGACGCCACATCCCCTTTTGGGCCTCCGCCCCCTGCTGGGACCCCCAGTATGGAGTGGGCTGCTTTCCCAAAGAATCTTCAACCCCCTGGTATCTCTCGACCAGTCCTACCAGTTCATCCACATTCCGTGGATCACCCTGGGCAAACCAAGTCTGTATGGGCCTAGGTAGGGCGTGCACAAACCGGTCCATCACCACCCACTCTACCATCTGCGCAGACTCCGGCTGCAGCCACTTCTGGACCAGGTGCAACAGGTCAAACATTTGGGAGCGAGGTGGTTTGTCCCGTTGATACACCCAGCAGTGAACCCACTGTGAATCTCAGTTTTTTGCTTGCCATACTCTTTGGCATCCTGCAAAGGTAAATCATAGTACTCCTTCTCAGGCTCTCCCATCAAGTATGGCACCAGTACCTCTGCCCACTGCTCTCACGGAAGTTTCTCCCTCTCGGCGACCCTTTCAAACACGGTCAGGAAGGCCTCAATGTCATCTCCCGGGGTCATTTTCTGCAAAGCCCGTCTTACCGCCTTCCGGACGTAGATGTTATCAGCCAGACTTGGGGTTGGGGCGCTCGTCCTGCCCTGATGGCGGTTGCCAGAAGCTGCATCTGCTGCCGTTGTTCCTGCTGGTGCTGCTGGATCTGCTGTAACAACAGCCTGTTGGTCTCCTGCTGCTGCGACTGAACTAGGTGTTTCAGCAGATCCTTCATTTTGTCTGGCAATGCTTGCTGACTTGCGACAGATTTCACCCAGGGCATGCAGTCTTACATGTAGCAGTAACACGTCTCAGCTGGGAACACTGCCTGCACGTCTACCAACAATTGTAGGGGTTTTACTCACTTGGGTGCGATGGGAAGAAAACAGGGAGCATGTTCCTTTAAGAGCCCATGTCGGTTTATTGCTTCATAAACCAACCAGCAAGAAAAAGCAAACAAATAGCCTTTAGTTTAGGCAAACAAAGTAAAGTGTCCTTAGCAGGTCTCTGCTTAGTCATTCCTGTGGGCACACAGGCTGCGTAACGTCCAGCATCCTGGCTCGGTCTGGAGCCAACCACACACAGGATTCCTTCTCCCTCCAAACACACAGACCATGTGCCAAACAACAGCCTCCATATAGGCTGTAAACCACATCCAGAGGTGAGGTATGTGGGTAGCTAGACCCACCCAACTCATCACAGCTACCCGTAACCCTGTCCCGGGTGCACCAATTAGTCCTCTTAGTGCGTGCGTGCACTAGAGAAAATATACCAGGTTACATCACAGAGACCAGCCATCTCTGTGATACATACCTCCAATCGACTACACGCCCTTAGCCACCTTACAATGGAAACAGCTAAATAATGTCCAACAACTGACAGAAAAAAAAACAAATTACATAATTACTGTTCTCTTTATAAAATTAACAAATTGTTTGTAATAAACTTTTATTTGAAAAATATTGATGTGCTTTAAGGAACAAAGTTAATCATATGTAATCATAGTCTAAGTAAAGAATTATTGGGTGAGGGCCTTGGTTAATAATGTTAATTTAGATTCTATTCACCACTCCAAACAGGGCACATTTAATATCTCCTATAGGGCATTTGTAAGACTAAGTTCACATCTACATTGGAACTTCTGCTGAAAATTCTGCAAACTACTGCAGCATTTTGAACTATTTTGACTGGTAAAATTCTTGACACCATGACTAAAACTCAACAGGTTCTACTACAGTCAAAGGGATCTGGAGATGCCACTGGTTTATATCATGTGACATATTCATAGATGGCTTCATAGAGCCAGAGAAGGTTGGCGATAGATGGAAAACAAGCAGGTGGAAAAGTCTAGTTAAATGTTTGGCCACGCCATGGTGCACCAAGCACCTGTACTTTGATTGAACAGTCTTTCTATGCTGACAGAGTCTCTTTAAAGTTTATCTGTCATTTCAGGGGACTTTTCAGCATAGGCTGTTGTGTGTGTATATGAAGAATAACACTATTTGTGGCCATTCTGTGATTTATATCCTACAGTTTTTACCATCCTCTGCAGACTTTATAACTAATCAAATGGTAGAGAGTATCCTCTGCTGTCTCTGAGTGAGTGCATAGAAACCACCTGCTATAATATTATTGTCAGGATTCCTGTTACCCTTCTACAGTTTGACCACTAGTTGCCACTATTGTTCATTTTAATAATTGTGCTGCAGTTTCACTCCTTACCACTGGAGGCTGCTGTTGTTTTGTGCAATTGCCCTTTACCAAGATGGCTTATTCTGAATCTATGGAATCCATATTGTTTCCTGATTGGTCCTACTTAAAGCCACATGGAACTCTCACTGATTGCTTGAGTATTGTGTCTAACTATTAGCCTAGTTTCAGTCTTCAGCTCCTGAACATTCTTACCCAGACTGTTCTAAGTCATTAATTGATTGTTTCCTACAACTCCTTGCTACCTTCAAGACTTTCTACTACCGCTTGCTGTTCCTGCTTGTGCTCCTTCGGCCACTGGTTTCCAGCAGTACTACGTCAGTATCGTAACAGTTATCCATACACAGTACACAGAAACATGAAGCACTCCTGCTCTCCTATCTCTGTTCAAAAGCATCAGCTTTAAAAACATCATTCAGCAGTGTAGCTGTGAATCCATCACTGGGAAGAGAAACTACTTATTAGAAAGCTGCAGTTTTTTATCACGACCTTTCTTCACTCTGCTCCTTTCTCCTTCTTCTCTCACTTTTACTCTCTACAGACTGCAATAAGTAACAGCAATATCTCAGTGATCCTTAAGTTGGAAGTCTGTCTTCTTTTTAGCAAGATAGATTTTAAAGAGAATCTGTCACCAGGTTTTTGCCACCTAATCTGAGAGCAGCATGATGTAGAGCAGGGGTCTCAAACTCGGCTGGGTATATGGGCCGCACATGGAAAAAATTTGAATTTGGGGGGCCGCATTCTTTGCAGGTAAAAGTGCCATTTTTAGTGATACCATTTTTTTTGTATATGCCATCTGAACATTTTTGCTGTGTTTATTTTATTTACAGCTTGGGTCGTTACGGATGTGACGATAATAAACATGCACTTTTCTGTGTTTACTTTAGTTTATATATAAAACAGCATTTTTAGCGGCAAAATATTTTTTCATCCTTTATTTATTTTTTGATTTTTACAATTTTGTTTCCCCCAATTGGCCACATACAGTAATATTGTTTTAAAATTAGCACCATATAGTAATTCTGGTAAACATCTAGTAATGTGCCCCATCTAGGTGGTCCCAATCTTGTAGTAATGTGCCCCATCCTGGTGGTCCCAATCTTGTAATAATGTGCCCCATTCTGGTGGTCCCCATCGTGGAATAATGTGCCCCATCCTGGTGGTCCCAATCTTGTAGTAATGTGCCCCATCCTGGTGGTCCCCATCTTGTTGTAAAGTGTCCCATCCTGGTGGTCCCCATCTTGTAGTAATGTGCCCCATCCTGGTGGTCCCCATCTTGTAGTAATGTGCCCCATCCTGGTCCCCACCTTGTAGTAATGTGCCCCATCCTGGTGGTCCCCATCTTGTAGTAATGTGCCCCCATCCTGGTCCCCATCTTGCAGTAATGTACCCCATCCTGGTGGTCCCCATCTTGCAGTAATGTGCCCCATCCTGGTGGTCCCCATCTTGCAGTAATGTGCCCCATCCTGGTGGTCCCCATCTTGTAGTAATGTGCCCCATCCTGGTGGTCCCCATCTTGCAGTAATGTGCCCCATCCTGATGGTCCCCATCTTGCAGTAATGTGCCCCCATCTGGTCCTCATCGTGGAGTAATGTGCCCCATCCTGGTGGTCCCCATCTTCTAGTAATGTGCCCCCATCCTGGTCCCCGTCTTGCAGTAATGTGCCCCCATCCTGGTCCTCGTCTTGCAGTAATATGCCCCATCCTAGTGGTCCGGATCTTGCAGTAATGTGCCCCATCCTGGTGGTCCCCATCTTGTAGTAATGTGCCCCATCCTGGTGGTCCCCATCTTGCAGTAATGTGCCCCATCCTGGTGGTCCCCATCTTGTAGTAATGTGCCCCATCCTAGTGGTCCCCATCTTATAGTAATGTGCCCCATCCTGGTGGTCCCCATCTTGCTCTAATGTGCTTCATCCTGGTGGTCACCATCTTGCAGTAATGTGCCCCATCCTGGTCCTCATCTTGGAGTAATGTGCCCCATCCTGTTCCTCGTCTTGGAGTAATGTCCCCCATCCGGTAGTAATGCCCCATCCGGGTCCCCATCTTGTAGAATTGTCCCCTGTGCTGTTCTTCACACACATAAAAGAGAAAAAGAAAAGATTCCTCTCACCTGTCCTTCGTTCCATTGTGCACATGCGGCCCAATCAGACGCCAGCAGCTGATATCTGCGCATGGCAGTGACGCCATACGCCGCTGCGCTGGGACGCAGATATCAGCTGCTGGCCTCTGATGTGCTGGGAGACGGTCTCTACGCGGCAATGCAGCGCTGCTGTCGGCGGTTCCTCCTGGACAAGGTCGGGAACGTCAAGGGGTCTGTGCCTGCGGGCCGCATAAAGCAGCATCAGGGGCCGCATGTGGCCCATGGGCCGTGTGTTTGAGACCTCTGCTGTAGAGGCAGAAATCATGATTCGAGCAATATGTCACTTACTGGGCTGTTTAGTGTAGTTTTGATAAAACCACAGTTTTATCATCAGTGAACTAGTAAACCTGCTGCTAAGTTGTCAAGCATATTCATGAGCTCTGCATAACCCTGCCACTGATTGACAGCTTTTGTGGGCAGAAAGCTCCTAATCAGTGTTGCGGACTTGTTATACAGAGCTCAGCGTTTAGAAAACTGGTAGATCAGCAGCAGAGAAATCAGTGATTTTATCGATATGACAGCAAGCAGCTCAGTAAGTGATATATCACTGGAATCAGAGTCTCTGCCCCTGCATTATGCTGCTTGCAAATAGGATAGCAAAGACCTGCTGACAGATTCGTTTTAGCTGTTTTTCAGAGTGAATGATGATTATAGGATGCCGAAAGGAGGAGAAGTGGCTCTTAAGTGTAAAAAACAACAACATTTCTCTAAGATATGCTTATACTATTCAGTTATGTAAAGATAGGTGAAATGACAATAAATTCATCTTTATAGTGGTAGGAGTTCTGTTTATAGCGCTTAAAAATCTCTGTGTAATGAATAATAAAAATATGTCTGTATGCAGTTAATAGTATACCGAGTGTGGGCGCCAACTAGACACTGTTTAATAATTGAGTTCAATATATGGTGTATGTCGTAAGCTCCTCAGCTCCCATTAGTGATAGCTGCAGACAAATAGAAGCTTCCCATTTAACTCCATATGTCTAAGCAGTGGCTTCTATGCTCAATATCAGAAAAATGGAGCTCCAGCCATTATAAAAATATATAAGCAAACCAATCGATACAGAATAAAACATATATTTAGATTAAAAAAAGTGAAGATGGAGAATTCTGTTTAGAGTATATTAAATCCATTATATTTTCTTTTGCAGATGTGCCAGGCAAAAGGAATGAATTGTACTACGACTGCTGTAAGGAGCCGTACCCAGATGTGACATACACAGTGACAATGCGTAGACGCACCTTATACTATGGATTAAATTTATTGATACCCTGCGTCCTTATATCTGGATTAGCGTTGTTGGTGTTCCTGCTGCCTGCTGATTCAGGAGAAAAAATATCGCTGGGTAGGTAATAACTTCTCTTTGGAAATATTAGAAACCAATATGTTTGAGATATGTGCTCACATTAGGAATAATGTCTCCTGACACTGTATGTTCCTTATTACTGCACTGCAGTGCGTAGTGGATACGAGCTGCGACGACTCATTTACCAATTACATTGAACCATCACATCAATACTGCTTGATACCCAACGTATTCTTTATTCTTCCATGGAACGAGCTCTATAGCAATTGAGACTTTATTAAAAGTCAGCACTTCACATTGCTGCAGTCAAATTCTCGATAAATGTTCAGATTTTACGGTCTGGAGGGATTTCTATCTTTTTTATTTTCCTATAATACAAATGACTAAACACATGAAAAACAAAAAATATTGCTTACTGCTCCCAAGACTTTGTGCTTAACACCATATTGTAGAAAATGAATGTAGAAAGTCAAGCAGAAAACTTGGCAATATCAAACTTTCCTATTCTTCTCACATTGCTATAATATTGCACATATGGTTGATAAAAACATATCTTTACTTGTTAGGCTCTGTTCACATGTAGGTTTATCCTTTCCGTTTTTTCTGTCTGCTCCATTTAGAACAGACAAATGGAAGAGGTAAATGAAATTAGGATCCTGTGCATTGCAGTTTCACATGGAAGCAGAGGGCCCATTGCTTTACATGGGGTTCATGCAGAACCTTTTTCTGCAGTTCCAAAAATAAACTGTGGATGGAAACCAGACAGATCCTGGTAATCTAGCTTTACTCGGTGCTGTAACACATTTTCATCTGCACTTGCGTTTTATTCTTCTGTAGTCCTATTGTCTGATTAAGGTCTGATTTAACGCTCTAAAGTTATATAATTTCTTTGGATTTCTTTTAATAAAATTGTCCTTGCCTAATTATAATTATACCTACTATTCCACTGATTGTGACTTTTAATGGGGTTTTACAGGGAAATTAATTTACAGAGTTGGCCATTTATATGGATATGTGGCGCCCCTGAGGGTTCAGTCACCACAGGGGTACTGCACCTCAGTTTAAGGTGTGGTATCTCCTCTTCCAGGTAAGGATGGAGCATTTCTCAGGACCCCACTTCACCACTCAACACTACACCACTCCTGTCCTGTAGGGGGCCTAAATGCACCAGGGTGCTGCCCTGGTTCGGGATAGAGGAGATGGGCGGGAACCAAAGATAGGGGGAACCATGTAGTGGGTGAGGGTGGAGAACACACTTTTAGGAAACACTTATTCCTTCATATTTAATCTACGGCCATCTTAGGTTCAAGGTCTTTGATTGTGATCTTCGTCCTTGATTGCGGTCTTTGTCTCTGATTGTGGTAGTCTGCCAGAGCCCACAAAAAGGCTGCATCCGACTGAAGATACACGGTCCTCGTACTCTGGCCTTGAGACGAGGAGCGGGTCAGAGTTAACCACTGTCTCTACCCGGTCAAGGTCCTGACCTAAGAAGGCCTGGAGGGGAGCAGAGGAGATAGGCTCCACAGGCAAAAGGATCCCAGGGGGATACGGATGGAGCGTAGTCGCTACCTGTATTCTTTACTCTGGCCTAGTCAGAGGGATTCCTGCTGCAAGAGGGGTGACCGGCCCCCGATATCTGACTTTGTTACTTCACGTCTCAGTCAGAAAAGCCTGGAGGCTTAGTGGATCCCAGGGGATACAGACGGAGTGGCCTACGCCACCTGTATCTCTTACACTGCGTTTATCCAGTGGGACCCGGCCTTACACCATGTTCTAACCACACACAGTCAGGAGAAGACTTAGTGGGAGAACTTACCAAGGAGAGGAACACACACCAGAGGGGTCTCAACAGGTGCTCCTGATCTACCTGGAAAGTGTTGAACCCCCTTCCCGGTGGCCGCAGTACGCCGTGAGTAGCAGAGAGAAGCTTTGCGGCTGAAAGTTCATTCCAAGTGAGTAAAGACCCGGATGACTTCATACAGCATCTCAGTTCGTTATTTCCTGCGCGGCACTGCACCCACCATTCCTCCTCACACGGCCCTGAGGCCTGCTCCGCCTGTGGGGAGCCGTCCCATCTTAGCTGCCCGTAACAACGGCCTCAGTGGACTGAATCAGCGCTGGTGTCTATCACCGGAAACCGCAGGTGGCGTAGTCGAAAAATACAACTCTTACTTGAAAGCCCATATATTTTTATGCGACTGCCCTGGGCACGGAACGGGTCCAGGCCACGACTGCCTCCCGTGCTACCCCTACACCAACCCGGCTCCGACTAACCCCATTTCCCAGGGAGGGCTGTGAGCATCACAGATACACCTAAATTAAATGGGAATGGTTGGTGATCTCAACTTCCTGTTTGTGGCACATTAGTATATGGGAGGGGGAAAACTTTTCCAGATGGGTGGTGACCATGGCGGCCATTTTGAAGTCAACTTTATTTTTTTCAATGGGAAGAGGGTCATGTGACACATCAAACTTATTGAGAATTTCATAAGAAAAACAATGGTGTGCTTGGTTTTAACATAACTTTATTCTTTCATGAGTTTTTTACAAGTTTATGACCACTTATAAAATGTGTTCAAAGTGCTGCCCATTGTGTTGGATTGTCAATGCAACCCTCTTCTCCCACTCTTGACACACTGATAGCAACACCGCAGAAGAAATGCTAGTACAGGCTTCCAGTATCCGTTGTGTCATATGACCCTCTTCCCACTGAAAAAAATTAAGTTGGATCCAAAATGACCAACCATCTGGAAAAGTTTTCCCCCTCCCATATACTAATGTGCCACAAACAGAAAGTTGATATCACCAACCATTACCATTTACCATTACCATTTAATTTAGGTGTATCAATATAAATGGCCCACCCTGTATTTTTAAACTGTGTTCACTTAGTCGTTGGCGGAGCAGACATTTCCACCAATTTCAGGTGTGTTGAGACAAGACCAGATAATAGAAACCAGAAAAGGCAAGTAAATGGGACAGGGATTGTGGGGATCAGTGAGTATTACTTCTTTTATTTTTTTTTAACAAGTCTGAGCCCTTTAAAATTAAATAAGTTGAAAAACCCTTTTACGTTAAGCGTCATTGATCCCTATTGACAATATATATACAGGTGCATCTCACTAATTTAGAATACCATCAAAAAGTTAATTTATTTCAGTTCTTCAATGCAAAAAGTGAAACTCATATTATATATAGTCATTACAAACAGAGTGATCTATTTCAAGTGTTTATTTCTGTTAATGTTGATGATTATGGCTTACAGCCCATGAAAACACAAAAGTCATTATCTCAGTAAATTAGAATACTTTATAACAACAGCTTGAAAAATTATTTTAAAATCCAAAATGTTGGCCTACTGAAATGTATGTTCAGTAAATGCACGCAATACTTGGTCGGGGCTCCATTTGCATCAATTACTGCATCAATGTGGCATGGCATGGAGGTGATCAGCCTGTGGCACTGCTGAGGTGTTATGGAAGCCCAGGTTGCTTTGATAGCAGCCTTCAGCTCGTCTGCATTGTTGGGTCTGGTGTCTCTCATCTTCCTCTTGACGGCAGAGGGAAGCATGAAGTGGTCTAAAATTTCCTGGTAGGCGGCTGCACTGACTTTGGTCTTGATAAACACAGTTGACCTACACCAGCAGATGACATGGCTCCCCAAACCATCACTGATTGTGGAAACTTCACAGTAGACCTCAAGCAGCTTGGATTGTATGCCTCTCCACTATTCCTCTGGGACCTTGATTTCCAAATGAAAATTGGAACTCTGGGACCTTGTGGAGTTTGTCAGTGACTGCCTTCTGGACATCTGTCAAGTCAACAGTCCTCTCCATGATTGTGGAGCCTACTGAAACAGACTAAGGAACCTTTTTAAATGCTTAGGAAGCCTTTGCAGATGTTTTTTGTTAATTATTTTAATTTACTGAGATAATGACTTTTGTGTTTTCATTGGCTGTAAGCCATAATCATCAACATTAACAGAAATAAACACCTGAAATAGATCACTCTGTTTGTAATGACTCTATATAATAGATGAGTTTCACTTTTTGTATTGAAGAACTGAAATAAATTAACTTTTCAATGATATTCTAATTTAGTGAGTTGCACCTGTATATGATCATATATCGAGGCAGTGTACTTTACTTCCCTTATTGCTGTACCATATTAGTTATTGTGCCCCTCCCCCTTTTTCCACATGTTTTTCGTATTTGTCTTGATGCATTATCTATGTGTGATCTTATTAAGAATGAAATAAAGCATATTTTTATATTTTCTACAGCACTTGACTCATGGTCCTCCTGTTTCTAAATGTATTTAGAGTCGCTATATATACAGGGGCTTCCCCTTAAGTCATTATTTTGGATCTTTTTTGAAATACCAATGCATATTCAGTTGAAACCAGAAGTTTACATACACTATATAAAAAGACACATATGCATGTTCTTCTCAATATCTGACATGAAATCAGAATAAACTTTTCCGGTTTTAGGTCAATTGGGATTACCACAATTTTTAATATTTGCCAAATGCCAGAATAGTGAGACAGAGAGAATGCTTTAAGGCATTTTTATTACTTACTACAAAGTCAAAAGTTTACATACATTTCATTAGTATTTGGTACCATTACCCTTAAACTGAATGACTTGGGTCAAACGTTTAGTATATCCTTCCACAAGCTTCTCACAATAGTTGGTCGGAATTTGGGCCCATTCCTCTTGACAAAACTGGTGTAACTGATCTAGGTTTGTAGGTCGCCTTGCTCGCACCTGCCTTTTCAGCTTTGCCAATAAATTTTCAATAAGATTGAGATCAGGGCTTTGTGATGGCCGCTCCAAAACATTGACTTTGTTATCCTTAAGCCACTTTGTTACCATTTTGGCAGTATGCTTCAGGTCATTGTCCATTTGGAAGACCTATTTCCACCCAAGCTTTAACTTCCTGGCTGATTGCTTGAGTTGTTGCTTCAGTATTGCCACATAATCTTCTTTTCTCAGGATGCCATCTATTTTGTGAAGTGCACCAGTCCCTCCTGCAGCTAAACAAACCCACAACATGATGCTGCCACTCCCATGTTTCACAGTTGGGATGCTATTCTTAGGCTTCCAAGCTTCTCCCTTTTTCCTCCAAACATAACGATGGTCATTATGCCCAAAAAGTTCACTTTTACTTTCATCAGACCACAGGACACGTCTCCAAAAATTAAGGTCTTTGTTCCTGTGTGCATTTGCAAACATTACTCTGGCTTTTTTATATTTCTTTTGGAGTAATGGCTTCTTCCTGGCAGAGATTACCTTTCAGCCCATGTTGATACAGTACTCGTTTCATTGTGGATATTGACACAATCTTACCAGCTTCCGCCATCATCTTTGCAAGGTCTTTTGCTTTTGTCCATGGGTTGATATGCACATGTTGGACCAAAGCACCTTCATCTCTGGGACAAAGAACCCCTCTCCTTCCTGAGCGGTATGATGGCTGGACATTTCCATCTTGTTTGTACTTGCGTATTATTGTTTGTACAGATGAACGAGGCACCTTCAGGTATCTTGCAATTGTACCCAAGGATGAGCCAGACTTGTGCAAGTCCACAGTTATCTTTCTGATATCTTGGCTGATTTCTTTTGACTTTCCCATGATGCTACGCAAAGAAGCAGTGTGTTTCAGGTGTGCATTAAAATACAAGCACAGGTGTGTCTCTAATTAACTCAGATGTTGCCAAAAAAACTATCAGAAGCTTCCAAACACATGACATCATCATATGGTCAGTCCAGAATTGTTTAACGGCATAGTAATCTTACTGTATGTAAACTTTTGACTTTGCAGTAAGTAATAAAAATCCCTTAAAACATTCTCTCTGTCTCATCATTCTGGCATATGGCAAATATTACAAATTATGGTAATCCTAATTGACTTAAAATGGAAAAGGTTTATTCTGATTTCATGTCAGAAATTGAGAAAAACATGCATATGTGTCTTCTTTTTATATTGTGTATGTAAACTTCTGGTTTCAACTGTATATCCATATATATCCATTTATCCAAAGAATATATATTATATATATTCATATACAGTGGGTACGGAAAGTGTATCCATATATATATCCATTAATCCAAAGAATATATATTCATATACAGTGGGTACGGAAAGTATTCAGACCCCTTTAAATTTTTCACTCTTTGTTTCATTGCAGCCATTGGGTTAATTCTAAAAAGTTCATTTTTTTTCTCATTAAAGTACACTCTGCACTCCATCTTGACTTAAAAAAAACAGAAATGTAGAAATTTTTGCAAATTTATTAAAAAAGAAAAACTGAAATATCACATGGTCATAAGTATTCAGACCCTTTGCTTAGACACTCATATTTAAGTCACATGCTGTCAATTTCCTTGGGATCCTCCTTAAGATGGTTCTACTGCTTCATTGGAGTCCAGCTGTGTTTAATTAAACTGATAGGACTTGATTTGGAAAGGCACACACCTGTCCATATAAGACCTCACAGCTCACAGTGCATGTCAGATCAAATGAGAATCATGAGCTCAAAGGAACTGCCCAAGGAGCTCAGAGACAGAATTGTGGCAAGGCACATATCTGGCCAAGGGGACAAAAGAATTTCTGCATTACTCAAGGTTCTTAAGAGCACAGTGGCCTCCATAATGCTTAAATGGAAGAAGTTTGGGACCACCAGAAGTCTTCCAAGACCTGGCCATCCAGCCAAACTGAGTAATCGTGGGAGAAGAGCCTTGGTGAGAGAGGTAAAGAAGAACCCCAAGATCACTGTGGCTGAGCTCCAGAGATGCAGTAAGGAGATGGGAGAAAGTTCAACCAAGTCAACTATCACTGCAGCCCTCCATCAGTCGGGCCTTTATGTCAGAGTGGCCCGACGGAAGCCTCTCATCAGTGCAAGACATATGAAAGCCTGCATAGAGTTTGCTCAAAAACACATGAAGGACTCCCAGACTATGAAAAATAAGATTCTCTGGTCTGATAAGACGAAGATAGAACTTTTTGGTGATAATTCTAAGCGGTATGTGTGGAGAAAACCAGGCACTGCTCATCACCTGCCCAATACAATCCCAACAGTGAAACATGGTGGTGGCAACATCATGCTATGGGGGTGTTTTTCAGCTGCAGGGACAGGATGACTGGTTGCAATTGAAGGAAACATAAATGCGGCCAAGTACAGAGAGATCCTGGATGAAAACCACTTCCAGAGTGCTCTGAATCTCAAACTTGGCCAAAGGTTCACCTTCCAACAAGACAATGACCCTAAGCACACAGTTAAAATAACAAAGGAGTAGCTTCAGAACAACTCTGTGACCATTCTTGACTGGCCCAGCCAGAGCCCTGACCTAAACCCAATTGAGCATCTCTGGAGAGACCTGAAAATGGCTGTCCACCAATGTTCAGCATCCAACCTGACGGAACTGGAGAGGATCTGCAAGGAAGAATGGCAGAGGATCCCCAAATCCAGGTGTGAAAAACTTGTTGCATCTTTCCCAAGAAGACTCATGGCTGTACTAGCTCAAAAGGGTGCTTCTACTCAATACTGAGCAAAGTGTCTCAATACTTATGATCATGTGATATTTCAGTTTTTCTTTTTTAATAAATTGGCAAAAATTTCTACATTACTGGTTTTTTCAGTCAAGATGGAGTGCAGAGTGTACTTTAATGAGAAAAAAAATGAAATTTTTAGAATTTACCAAATGGCTGCAATGAAACAAAGAGTGAACAATTTAAAGGGTCTGAATACTTTCCGTACCCACTGTATATCCATTAATATTAAGGTACTGGGCAACCCCTTCAAGCACTATCGAGTATGTTGATGCTATATAAGCAAAAGATACTTTTCCGGTTACCCATATGAGCTACCCATCACCATGAAAAGGGTGAAAAAACACAGGGCAAAAGAGTCAAGCAAACAAAACAACATCTTTATGAAACTCTTTTCAACATGGCAAATGTTTTGTTTTTGTTTCTTTCTTCCCCATCTTGTTTTTGCCAAATGACTTGTACTTTTGAATGACACCATCCATTTTGCCATTGCAGTGTACTGGGAAAAAGGGAAAAAATTCCAAGTACCGCAAAATTTGAGCTTTGTATTTATGGAGTTCATTTTGCAGCAAAAGTGACCTGGAAACATGATTCTCTGGGAAAGTATGATTACAGCAAAACCAAACTTGTATAGTTTTTTTTGTGGTGAAAAAAAAGTGGAATTTCATTAAAAAAAAGTTTGCTTGTGTTGTCATTTTCCAAGACCTGGCTGTAATGTTCCGAATGTTTAGTTAATCTATACGAGATCCTGTTTTTTACGTGGCAATGGGCAAGCTGATATTATTAATGACAGTTTCTGATACATATATGACAATTTGAACACTTCTTATTGCACTTTTTTGTAGTGTTGTGGCTGAAAAACTATAATTCTGGTGTTTCGATTTTTTCTCTCCTTATGGTGTTTACTGGTCAGATAAATTTATTTTATATTTTGATAGATCTGACTTTTACTGAAACAGCAATACTGCATATGTATTTTTTTATTATTTATTTATTTTTAAATAGGAGAAATAGGGAATAATTTGATTTTTTACTTATTTTTAAACATTTTTGTTTTATTTTTACTGTATTTTTTAGTCCCTTTAAGAGACTTGAACCTGCGATTGTCTGATTGCTTGTACTTTATACAACAGTAACATAATTTTGCAGTAATCATAATCTTCTATAAACTACAGCCACAGGCAGGACTTCAGCATCATGACAGGCACAGGGCTCTTCAGAGGACCCCTGGATGGCAAGCCATTGGCACCCCAAAGAGGGGCAGGTGGGTGTGTGGAACGGATCGCCCCCGGACCACACATTGTTAAGCCACTGTCAGAAATTGAAAACCATATTTAATAGGTTATCAGCTCCACCGACTGCTGTTAGATGCAGATGATGGCTGATATACTCAGCTATCATCTGCCATCAATTATGTGGGTTCATCTCCTGAGCCTACATCAAAGACAAGAACCTGACATTAGATACACCAGTACGTCCAATGTTGTGAAAGGGTTAATACATCTAAAATGGAATACACAGATGGTATTAGTATAGAGACAACATAAGATCACAATAATATTGACAAATGGTATGGGAAAACACCTGGGCAAGAATATACACAGCAATATGTGTTGCTATATAAGCAAGCAAAATAAATCATAAATCAGATAATAAATGCCTTTGTGCTGCCTGCAGCCGCCACTAGCTGTACTATTTAGTAATATACTGAAAATTAATTTTAATGGTCCTCAATTTGGAAGGAATACGTATTTTGTTATATAGCTTCATAAATGGAAGAATGCAATTTAAGGCACTGTGAAAATATATACAGTGGCATGGAAAAGATTGGGCACCTCTGGTCAAAATTACTGTTATTGTGAACAGTTAATCAAGTTGAAGATGAAATGATCTCTAAAAGGGCTAAAGTTAAAGATGACACATTTTTTTAGATTTTAAAAATTTCAAAAAGGAAAATGGGCCGATGCAAAAGTTTGGACACCCTTGGAGATTTGTGTGCTCAGATAACTTTGACCAATATTTCAGGCCTTAATTAGCCTGTTAGGGTCATGGCTTGTTCATTATCATCATTAGGAAAGGCCAGAAGATGCAGATTTCCCAGCTTTATAAAAATCCAGCCTCTTTTAACCTTCTGCCAAAAAATAGCAGCAAGAACCCATTTCTTCTAAACAGCATCCTAGCACTCTGAACATGAAAATGGTGGAGGCCCACAAAGCAGGAGAAGGCTATTAGTAGATAGCAAAGCATTTTCAAGTTGCCCTTTCCTCAGTTTAAAATGTAATTAAGAAATGGCAGTTAACAGGAACAGTGGAGGTCAAGACAAGGTCTGGAAGACCAAGCAAAAGATCAATAAGAGGTGATCGTAGAATTGCTAGAGAGGCAAATCAGAACCCCTGCCTGACTGCAAAAGACCTTCAGAAAGATTTAGCAGACTCTAAAGTTGTGGTACATTGTTCTACTGTCATAAACACCTGCACAAATATGGCCTTCATGGAAGAGTCATCAGAAAAAAACCTCTCCTGCGTCCTCACCATAAAATTCAGAGTTAGAAGTATGCAAAAGGACATCTAAATAAGCCTGATGCATTTTGGAAACAAGTACTGTGGACCGATGAGGTTAAAATAGAATTCTTAGGCTACGATGATCAAAGGTATGTGTAGAGATAAGAAGGCACAGAATTTCAGGAAAAGAATATCTCGTCAACCAATAAGCATGGGGGGTGGATCAGTCTTGCTTTGGGGTTGCGTTGCAGTCAATGGCACGGGGAACATTTCAAGGGTAGAGGTAAGGATGGATTCAATGAAATTTTAACCAATTCTTGATGTAAACATAACAGCATCTGTAAAAAAGAGGATGGCTTCTACAAATGGATAATGATTAGTGAAGAGCGAGCACTAAAATGCTCGGGTACTCATTGTTCGAGTCGAGAAAATTGGAATGCTCGAGTGCTTGGTCCGAGTAACGAGCCCAATGTAAGTCTATGGGAAACTCTAGCATTTTTCCGGCGGTTCCCCTCGGCGGTCTGCAGAGGGACTAAAAATTTTCCAAATCGATGGGAACAGTGCTTAAATGACATGGGAACAGCATGGGGAAGACCCCTGGAAGCATTTCTGACTCCCAGGTCACTGCTGTCAACAATGTTGTCAGAGGTATTACGCCATTTTTAAGGACTCACAATAATACATACAAAAGCGAAACCAAAATGAATTTTCCTGGGAAATATGTTAAGGAACATCCTTTCCAGGATAATGACCTGTATATAAGGCAAAATAAATATACAAAAACAAAAATGCTCCTTCACACCTTGGGCTATGTTCACATGAAGCATTTCTGCTGCGGTTTTGCACTTTTGCAACCAAGACAAATGCATTCACCAGGAAATGTCATTTTAACATTTTACAACCTTATCTGGCCATGTAGTGTGTGACACATCATCAGTCACATCCTGTTTCATTTATGATGGAGGGACTCTGAAAGTCACAAAGCCTATTTTTATGGGGCCATCAGGCTGCCCTTACTATTCTTAAAGGGTCAGCAGTCGACCCTCGCTATTGTTAGAGAGCCATAAGCCGGCTATGCTTTGTTGTTCCCATTATTAATGAGTGAGTCTCTTATACTGTTATTGCATATGCAGTGACTGCAAGGGCTGCCAAAAATTTGGACGCAACCCAATACCCCTTTGAAGAGACATAGAGGAGGGTCTCAGTAAAAAAAATGTTCCCATTATAAAGGAGCGGGTCTCCTATAGTGGTAATGCCCATGCTGTGACTGCAAGGGCTGCCAAAATTTGGGAAAACCCCACTAAGAATTTAAAGACACATAGAGCTGGGCCACAGTAATGAGTACGACATGTTCCTATTAGAAATGAGAGGGTCTGATATTCAGTTATAGGGTATACAATGAGTTCAACGGCTGCCAAAATTTAGGAAAAACCCCACTAACAATTTAAACACACATAGAGCTGGGCCACAGTAACGAGTACGACATGTTCCTATTATAAATGAGAGGGTCTGCTATTCAGTTATAGGGTATGCTGTGAGTTCAACGGCTTCCAAAATTTAGGAAAAACCCCACTAACAATTTAAAGACACAGAGCTGGGCCACATTAACGACATGTTCCCATTAGAAAGGAGAGGGTCTGCTATTCAGTTATAGGGTATGCCGTGAGTTCAACGGCTGCCAAAATTTAGGAAAAACCCCACTAACAATTTAAAGACACATAGACCTGGGCCACAGTAACGAGTACAACATGTTCCCATTAGATAGGAGAGTGCCTGGTATTCAGCTATAGGGTATGCAGTGAGTCCAATGACTGCCAAAATTTAGGAAAAACAACACTAACAATTTAAAGACACATAGAGCTGGGCCACACAAATGACATGTTCCTGTCACGGGTATGTCAGAGGCGACAGACAGTCGCCCTGCAGTGGTTTACAGGAGGTCTCCACATTTGGCAATGCAGACAGCTGCCTAGATAGAGGCTGTGTTTAGGACCCAGTGACTACCTCTCTTTAGTCTGGGTGTATATATACCTAGTGTGTCTAGGTGGGCGACACCGGTTATACTCATTCCTACTTGGAACTTGGCTGAAGTAGCATCACGTCCTCTTTGGAGTTTTGAGGCCTTGTGTCCTGTTGGAGTTTCTTCTAAAGCTAAGTTGTAATTCCCCTGTGTTGTCTTCCCCTTTTGTCTTTAGAGTGATAGCGGAGGTTGACTAGTGCTCATCTCCTTCCACCCCCAGCTATAGCCTTACGCCAGGGATAGTAGGGCGAGGCACGTGATCGGAAACAGCTGCGGAGGCTGTATAGAGATGTTAGGGGGAGACAGGGTGAAGCTAGTTCAGATCAGGAGGTCACCTCTTCCCCCTTTCCCTAGTGTCTCGGCTACTTTTCCCTTTCCCCTCTGTGTTTCACTCACACCTGGCATGACATTATAACCAGCTGAGCACGTTTTGAAAAAAAAACAACAAAAAAAACCCACAAGTTTGACTTTTTTTTTTTTCTTTGCGTGTTTTTAGGCGTGCACCTTTTTTTTCCCTTACTCCCTTTAGTATGGGATTAGTTGCAGAGTTTGCAGAGCAGTTCCGCTGTCTGTGTCTGGAGGTGAATGACCTCCGCTGTGAGGTTAAGCAGCGGTTACAGGCTGTCAATGTGGGGTTCTCTGCAGGTAGGCCTGTCCAGCCTGAATCCAATATTGCCCTCCCGGACAGGTTTTCAGGAGGTAGGGACAAGTTTTTTGAGTTTAAGGAGGCATGCAAATTATACTTCTAACTTCGTCCCTACTCCTCCTGTAATGAGGAGCAGCGGGTTGGTATTGTGATCTCTCTACTGTAGGGTGATCCTCAGTCATGGGCGTTTTCGTTACCGCAGGATTCGGTTTGTCTCCAATCTATGGAGGTTTTTTTTGGAGCTCTTGCCCTCATCTATGATGACCCTGACCGAGTTGCCTTGGCTGAGTCTAAGCTACGTCGCCTTCAGCAGGGGATTCAGTAAGTGGAAACATACAGTTCAGAATTCTGTAGATGGGCAATGGATTCCAAATGTAATTACTCAGCCCTTAAAAGTCAATTTTGAGAGGGGCTAATGGAAAGGTTGAAAGATGCCTTGGCTGTATATGATACCCCTCAGTCCTTGGAGGCTGCCATGTCTTTGGCCATACGTCTGGATAGGCGCCTTCAAGATAAACGGGTGCGACTTCCTTCTCCGGTGCCTTCTTGTTGGGGTTGTGTACCTTTGCCAAGGGAGCGGTCTGGGGGTGAACCAGAACTGGGGGAGGTGGAGGAACTTATGCAGTTAGGGGGTGTCTCTACATCATACATCTCCCCAGATATTTGCAAGAAAAAAGGAGTATGTTTTTTTTGCGGGAAAAAGGGACACTTTGTTGGGACCTGTCCTTCAATTCCTAAACAAAAAGAGACTCGATTAACTCTCGATAGTCTGGATTTGGATAAACAAGTGGTGCATTTGTGGCCAAACTGCAGTTCCCGCTTTGTCCTGACTGCAGAGGTGGTGCTAGAGAGCAAAATCAAAAAAAATTCTGTGTTTGTTGACAGTGGAACCGGGGTCAGCATGGTTGATGCTGAGTTTGTGAAAACTCATGGTCTCGCTTGCTGTGCTTTAGCTGAACCTATTTCCATCTTTGCCATTGACTCGGCGCCACGTGCACAGAACGCATTTACTCAGATTGTACATAATGTGAAACTGAGGGTGGGGTCAGTTCATTGTGAAATCATTCCTTGCTATGTTTTAGAGAATCTCCCTACTCCAATTGTTTTAGGTATCCCCTGGCTTGTTAAACATAATCCATTGGTGGATTGGCAAACCGGGGAGATTATTGAATGGGGAGATTACTGCCATGAGAACTGTCTGAATGTTTCCATTGCTGCTGTCTCTACGGAGTTTCTGCCTGCTTTTGTGTCTGGTTTTGAGGACGTTTTTTCTGAGAAGGGGTGTCAGGATTTGCCTCCTCATCGTACTTATGACTGTCCTATTAACCTGACCCCTGGAGCTAAACTACCCAAGTCCAGACTGTATAATCTTTCTGGCCCTGAGAGACAAGCCATGAAGCATTTCATTGCAGAAAGTCTGGAGAAGGGACATATAAGACCCTCATATTCGCCCGTGGAGGCAGGGTTCTTCTTTGTGAAGAAAAAAGATGGCAGTCTACGTCCCTGTTTAGATTTCCACGAATTGAATCAAATTACCATCCGTGATCCATATACTCTTCCTCTGATTCCTGATTTGTTCAGACAGGTTATGGGAGCTAAGGTATTTTCCAAGTTGGATTGAGGGGAGCCTACAATCTGGTTAGAATCAGAGAAGGGGACGAATGGAAGACAGCGTTCAATACCCCGGAAGGTCATTTTGAGAGTCTGGTTATGCCTTTTGGCTTGACCAATGCACCTGCGGTATTCCAGCATTTCATAAATGATATTTTTCATCATTTGGTGGGGAGGTTTGTGGTGGTCTATCTGGACGATATTTTGGTTTATTCACCTGATTTTGAGACCCATCCGGGGCATGTTAAGCAGGTGCTCCAGATATTAAGGGATAACAAACCTTATGCCAAACTAGAGAAATGTGTTTTCGCTGTTCAAGAGGTGCAGTTTTTGGGGTACTTGTTGTCATCTTCAGGTATTCGGATGGATCCAGAGAAGATCTGCGCAGTCCTTGACTGGAAACGTCCCATGAACCTGAAGGCCCTACAATGTTTTCTGGGCTTTACTAATTTTTACAGGAAATTCATCCAAAATTACTCTGTTGTAGTGAAACCTCTTACTGACATGACTAAGAAGGGGTCTGATTTTTCCAAATGGTCGGATGCTTCCCTCCATGCTTTTTCTTCCTTAAAGAATCATTTTGCCACTGCACCTATACTTAGTCAACCCGATGTTTCTCAACCCTTTATTGTGGAGGTCGATGCTTCGGATGTCAGGGTTGGGGCTGTGTTGTCTCAGGTTTCATCCCCTGGTAAATGGCGTCCATGCACCTTCTTTTCTAAAAAATTTTCTTCAGCTGAGAGAAATTATGACGTGGGTAATAGGGAACTTTTGGCGATCAAATTGGCTTTCGAGGAATGGCGACACTGGTTGGAGGGGGCTGTCCATCCTATTACTGTTATTACTGACCATAAGAACCTGTCATATCTCCAGTCAGCTAAACGTCTCAAATGGTCCCTGTTTTTTACTAGGTTCAATTTTGTTGTCACTTTTCATTCAGGGGTCAAAAACGTCAAGGCTGTTGCTTTGTCCCGGAGCTTCCCTGGTGGTGGTGACCATGAGAACCCTGCCCCGATATTACAGAGAGGGGTAGTTATTTTGGCTCTTTTTCCTGAACTGGAGGGTGTGGTGCTGGTGGCTCAGGGGTACGCCCCTGCCTCCTGTCCTTCAAGAAAATTATTTGTACTACCTGATCTGCGCCGTAAAGTAATCAAGGAACATCATAACTCTGTGCTTGCTGGGCATCCAGGTGGTAAGGCCACCGCGGATGTCCTCTCTCGTAATTGAACACGTAGCTGCTTGTAGTATTTGTGCGCATTCTAAGGTTTCGCACCCCCGTCCGTCTGGTACTCTTCTTCCGCTACCTATCCATAGCAGGCCATGGACACACTTGTCCATGGATTTTATTACTGACCTACCGGCTTCTGCAGGAAAAACAGTGGTTTTGGTAGTACTAGATAGGTTCAATAAAATGGTTCACTTTGTCACTTTACCTGCACTTTCCAATGCTAAGACACTTGCTGAGGTGTTCATATATGAGACTGTGAAGCTTCACGGGGTTCCCTCCGATGTGGTGTCTTATCAGGGGACCCAGTTTGTTTCCAAGTTCTGGAAGGCATTCTGTTCTCGACTGGGGGTGTAGCTGTCCTTTTCCTCTGCCTTCCACCCTCAGTCAAATGGACAGACCGAGCGGGTCAATCAGAACTTGGAGACATACCTCAGGTGTTTTGTCTCCGAAAATCAGGAGGATTGGGCATCCTACTTAACGCTGGCAGAATTTGCCATCAATAATCATCATCAAGAATCCACTGGCAGGTCAACGTTTTTCGGTGCATACGGTTATTATCCACAGTTTGGTATTTTCAGTGGGGGAGGAGATTCAGGAGTTCCTGAAGAGGAACAGTTTGCTTCATCGCTCTCCACGGTGTGGCAGGGTGTGCTGTGTAATTTGAAGACCATAGGTGACAGGTATAAACGTATGGCTGACAGAAAACGCTTGCCAGGTCCGGACCTGAATGTGAATGACTTTGTGTGGTTGTCTACCAAGAATATAAGATTGAAAGTTCCTTCTTGGAAGCTGGGACCTAGGATTATTGGTCCCTACAAAATTACCACCGTCATTAACCCAGCTGCGTTTTGTCTTGAACTTCCTCAGGCCCTTAAGGTTCACAATGTGTTCCACAGGTCCTTACTCAAAAGGTACGTAGAACCCCTTGAGCCCTCACCTCTACCACCGCCCCCAGTAATGGTTGATGGTAATTTGAAGTTTGAGATTTCGAGGATAGTAGATTCTCGTCTCCAACGTCGTTCTCTGCAATACTTGGTGCACTGGAAAGGCTATGGTCCGGAGGAGAGGACGTGGATTTCAGCATCAGTGGTGAACGCTCCCAGATTTGTTCACTCTTTTCACACCTCTTTTCCTGAGAAACCCGGTCCTGAGTGTCCGGAGGCCACTCATAGAGGGGGGTACTGTCACGGGTGTGTCAGAGGTGACAGACAGACGCCCTGCAGTGGTTTACAGGAGGTCTCCACGTTTGGCAATGCAGACAGCTGTTATGTTCTGCTACCAAAGCTAAGGAAAGAGAGGAGATCTGTCCCTACTATAAGACTCAGCTGAATCCCTACGATGTAACAGGGAACCTGATCCTGCGATCAGACCTGCTAAAGTCCTAATCTAGTCTGTACGGAGACCTATAGATGTGAGGAGGGAATCCCTACAAGTACTAAGGACTGGGAGGAATATGGGACACCTCCTAACAGAAATAGTAGCAGACAGACGAACAAACAAAATAGATAGAACATAGAGGTCCGTAGACCAAGCAAACTAACAGAGTAAGATACAGAGCACAGGCTAGCTAGAAAGTAGATATACAATGAAGTCCAGCAAAGCCAGAAGGGCGGAGCAGGATTAAATAGGCCAACAAGGTCATGTGACCAGCAAAGGAAAAAAAACCTAACAGCAAGGTTCTAACAGTACCCCCCCTTCTAAGAGGATCCTCCGGATCCCCTAGGACCAGGCTTATCAGGAAATCTCCTGTGAAACGCTCTGATAAGTCTGGACGCGGAAACATCATCTGACCTCACCCAAGAGTTATCCTCGGGTCCGAAACCTTTCCAGGCCACAAGATACTGCAAACTACCTCTATACCGTCTAGAGTCAAGGATGCGAGAAATTTCATATTCCCCGTCCTCCACCACCGGAGGAACAGAGGCAGAGGCGTCACCATCCGACACAACAGCTTTTTTTAACAGAGAGACATGAAAGACCGGATTAATTCTCCAGGAGGTAGGAACCTCCAACCTAACAGCAGATTGGTTGACAACCTGAAGCACCTTAAAGGGCCCTACAAACTTGGGACCCAATTTCTTAGAAGGAATCCTCAACCGCAGATTCCTAGAGGACAACCAAACCATGTCACCAACAGCGAACAAAACCTCCTGTCGTTTCCTATCAAAGTAGTCTTTAGATTTTCTGTTGGCCTCCTGAAGATTACCACGCACATCCGTCCAAACTCTTTCCAAATCACCGGAAAAATTCTCCTCCTCAGGCACGGCAGATCCCAACTTGGAGAACGACCCAAACGACGGATGTCTCCCAGAACAACAAAAAAAAGGCGAACAACCAGCAGAAGAAGATGTATGATTGTTCAGAGCAAATTCGGCAAGTGGCAGAAACTCAGACCACCCCTCTTGATTGTCTGCCACAAAACAACGCAAGAACTGCTCAACATCCTGGTTTTTCCTTTCTGTCTGGCCATTAGATTCAGGATGATATCCGGACGAAAACGACAAATGAATTCCCAACCTGTCACAAAAGGCACGCCAAAAACGAGCCACGAACTGAGGACCCCTATCAGAAACAATGTCAGTAGGAACGCCATGAAGTCTGACAATTTCCTTGACAAAGGCCTTAGCGAGAGTTTTAGCGCAGGGCAGTTTGACGAAGGGAACCAAGTGACATATCTTGCTAAAACGGTCCACGACCACCCAGATGACAGTAAAACCCTCAGAGGAGGGAAGGTCAGTTATAAAGTCCATAGCCAAATGTGTCCAAGGAGCACTGGGGACCTCCAAAGGACAAAGCAACCCCGCAGCAGGAGTATGTGAGGACTTAGATCTAGCACATATAGTACATTGGCGCACCCACTTAATGACTTCCTTCTGCCATCCAGGCCACCAAAAACTGCGACCCACCAGTCTCTTGGTCTCAGAGATTCCGGGATGACCTGCCAACCGAGATTCGTGACACTCAACAAACAAATCTCTCCTAAAGGTCCCAGGCACAAACAACCTCCCATGAGGAGTGTTAGATGGGGCATTCTCCTGTGCTTTAAGAATCTCATCTTCCAAAACGGAGTCTAAAGCAGCTATCACAACACCTTCTTGTAAAATGTTTTCCTCTTTCTCAGCACCGACTATGGGAGAAAAACTGCGAGACAAGGCATCCGCCTTAACATTCTTAGTACCAGGGATGTAAGTAACGGAGAAATTAAACCGCGAGAAAAACAGTGCCCACCTAGCCTGACGGGCATTCAGGCGCTTGGCAGCATCAAGATATATCAGATTTTTATGATCCGTAAGAACCTGAACGGGAAATTCCGCACCTTCCAAGAAGTGGCGCCAGTGTTCAAATGTGAGTTTAATAGCCAATAATTCCCGATTACCAATATCGTAATTCAGTTCAGTCTCCGAAAATTTTTTTGAAAAAAAGGCACAGGGATGTAATCCATCCCCGTTATCCTGAGACAATACTGTTAGAACCTTGCTGTTAGGTTTTTTTTCCTTTGCTGGTCACATGACCTTGTTGGCCTATTTAATCCTGCTCCGCCCTTCTGGCTTGGCTGGACTTACTGTTATGTTCTGCTACCAAAGCTAAGGAAAGAGAGGAGATCTGTCCCTACTATAAGACTCAGCTGAATCCCTACGATGTAACAGGGAACCTGATCCTGCGATCAGACCTGCTAAAGTCCTAATCTAGTCTGTACGGAGACCTATAGATGTGAGGAGGGAATCCCTACAAGTACTAAGGACTGGGAGGAATATGGGACACCTCCTAACAGAAATAGTAGCAGACAGACGAACAAACAAAATAGATAGAACATAGAGGTCCGTAGACCAAGCAAACTAACAGAGTAAGATACAGAGCACAGGCTAGCTAGAAAGTAGATATACAATGAAGTCCAGCAAAGCCAGAAGGGCGGAGCAGGATTAAATAGGCCAACAAGGTCATGTGACCAGCAAAGGAAAAAAAACCTAACAGCAAGGTTCTAACAACAGCTGCCTAGATAGGAGGCTGTGTTTAGGACCCAGCGACTACCTCTCTTTAGTCTGGGTGTGTCTAGGTGGGCGTCGCCGTTTATACTCATTCCTACTTGGAACTTGGCTGAGGTAGCATCATGTCCTCTTTGGAGTCTTGAGGCTGTGTGCCCTGTTGGAGTTTCTTCTAAAGCTAAGTTGTAATTCCCCTGAGTTGTCTTCCCCTTTTGTCTTTAGAGTGCTAGCAGAGGTTGACTAGTGCTCATCTCCTTCCACCCCCAGCTATAGCCTTACGCCAGGGATAGTAGGGCGAGGCACGTGATTGGCGACAGCTGCAGAGGCTGTATAGGGACGTTAGGGGGAGACAGGGTGACACTAGTCCAGATTAGGAGGTCACCTCTTCCCTCTTTCCCTAGTGTCTGGGCTCCCTTTCCCCTCTGTGTTTCACTCACACCTGACTTGACAGTTCCCATTAGAAAGGAGAGGGTCTGCAATACAGTTATAGGGTATGCAGTGAGTCCAACGGCTGCAAAGATTTAGGAAAAACCCCACTAACAATTTAAAGATACATAGAGCTGGGCCACAGTAATGAGTACGACATGTTCCCATTAGAAAGGAGAGGGTCTGCTATTCAATTATAGGGTATGCAGTGAGTGCAATGGCTGCCAAAATTTAGGAAAAACCTTACTAACAATTTAAATCCACATGGAACTGGGCCACAGTAGCGACATGTTCCCATTAGAAAGGAGAAGGTCTGCTATACAGTTGTAGAGTATGCAGTGAGTCCAACGGCTGCCAAAATTTAGGAAAAACCCCACTAACAATTTAAAGACGCATAGATTTGGGCCTCAGTAATGACATATTCCCATTAGAAAGGGAAGGGTCTCCCATACTGTTTGCATTGCAATGACTGCAATGGCTGTCAAAAATTTGGAGGCACTTCAATGCCCTTTGCAAGAGATGTATAGGTCAGCGGGCCTCCTGAAAACAATGTTCCCATTATTAGGAAGTGGGTCTCCCATAATTTTTGCATATGCAGTGAAGCAACGGCTGCCAATAATTTGGAGGAACTCCAATACCCTTTGCAAGAGACATAGAGGTCATAGGGCCTCCTGAAAACAATGTTCCCATTATTTGGAAGTGTGTCTCCCATACTGTTTGCCTATACAGTGAAGCAATGGCTTCCAAAAATTTGAAGGAACTCTAATGCCCCTTTCAAGAGACGTAGAGGTCGGAGGGCCTCCTGAAAACAATGTTCCTATTATTAGGAAGTGTGTCTCCCATATTGTTTGCCTATGCAGTGAAGCAACGGCTGCCAAAAATTTGGAGGAACTCTAATGTCCCTTGCAAGAGACGTAGATATGTTGATATGGTACATATGGTGGTGATATGGTGGTGGAGGATGAGGATGTGGAGAAGGAGAACAAGAGCAAATAGACAAAATCAGGAAACGTATACCCATGTCTGGGTGTGAGGACAGAGGTGCATGGGAATAGAGTTAGACCTCCCGAAAAAAAGACACTGTATTTGAGTTTATGTTACGCTGCTATCATTCGGTGGTGTTGAGAAGTCTGGCCCAATCCAGCCCTTGTTCATTTTTATAAGAGTTGACAGGCGGATGCGCCTATCGGTTATAATTCCACTAGCAGCACTAAAAACCCGCTCTGACAAAACGCTAGGGCCGGACAGGCCTGGATGTCCAAGGCGTAGAGAGTAGTGTTGAGCCACCCCCGTAGTGTTCGAGTTCGGTTCGGTTCGTCGAACTGTTCGTCGAACACCTTCGAACACCTTTAAAACCAATGGCAGGCAAACAAAAACACATAGAAACACATAGAAAACACCTTCAAAGGTGTCCAAAAGCTGACAAACTGCTCAGAAGACACAACTAACACATGGAAAAGTGACAAGTACATATAGTCATGCGAAAAGAAAAGAGGTGGAGGAGTAAAAGGAGGGGGAGACACAGATATAGGCATGTCATGCCCTTCTAAAATCCAAAAAGTGAGAAGCCGACACGTTCAGTCCGCTCCTGCCCGTGCCACCTCCGTGTCGCCGGGTTTGTGCCAGAGCCGCGGTGAACCCTGACGGCCAGCCCCCCTCTCCCATTACTGGTGCCTGTCCGCTGGTGGGTCGAGCGAGCCCCCCTGTGGTGGAGGCAGCTCTAAGCTTTTTAATTTAAATTGTCTCTCTAATTTGAATAAATACACTTTAAATCCATTTACAAGGATCTATTGGAGGGCAAGTCTCATGCCAGCAGCCGCGTAATTCCAGCTCCAGTAGCGTCCACTAAAGCTGCTGCAGTTAAAAAGCTTTTATAAGGATCGAGCTCGGCTGTTCACCGCAAGGCATCCTACTGCCAGTCCGAGCCCCTATGCTTTGGGGTGCCTCCTGATGCTCTTCACTGAGTATCCCGTGGTACTGAAGCATTTCCTTTGAAAAAATGAAGTGTCCAAACTACAGGTGGTGTAGCTTGCTTAACAGCCGGGATAATACGCTGACTAGCAGACACTGCTACTAGGCACAAAGTATTTCCTGGGCTAGATGCAGTTAAAAATTTGTAATTAGATACTCTCGTTGGATGCTGAGAAAGCATTCCATAGAGTCTCCTGGCACGCCATATATGATTCTCTTAAAAAGCTTGTGGTAGGGGTCTAGGGGACCCTTTTATAGCCAAAATCACGGCCCTGTATCGCAATACGTCACCTAGGCTGAAGATAAATGGAACTGTAGCACCCTGAGGGCTCGGTTGCTACAGAGGTATTGCACCTCACCCACAGGTGTGATATCTCACTCTCAGGTAAGGATGTAGTGTGGATCAGGACCCGACACCTGCATGCATTACACCACATTGCCGTGGGGCAGGGCGACCAATATGCCCCTGAGATGGGCACGACAGTCCCTGTCCCTGGCTGGAGTGGGGGGAGGGAACACTGAGGAAGGGGAACCCTGTAGTGCAGGAGCAGGGAGGAAGCAGTTCCTGGGTGCATTGAGAAGGGAGTATAAAAGGTGGGCACCATCTTAGTTCAGTGCAGAGAAGTCTGAGCAGAAGTGGCAGGGAGCAGGGGCTCTGCATGAGCTCTGCTCCGGAGGCGGGCCTAGTAACAGAGGCCCAGGCCTGGAAGAGGGAGAAGGAAGGAAGAGGAGCGGAGAAGGCTCCAGGAACGAGGAACGAAGGGATCTCAGGGGTGCGGACGGGCGAGTCGCCACCGCACGCCCGAATCCACCTGCGTGGAGGGGTCAGGCCAAAGGGGGAGACCGGTCCCCGAAACTAGTGGAGGCAGGAAACGACCCTAAGCTAGAAACAGGAGGCTGTGACATTTTATGTGGCGCAGCCCCTCGCTACACCCGCTAGGAAGGCACCACATAGGGTCAGGGAAACTGGCGCCAAGTTTACCAAGAGGAGGCCCGAGGCAGCCGGACAGAAGGGTTGGTAAGAAAGGCCAGACAAAGGACACACAAAGGGGGTCCTGTGAAGCACTCCAAAGTTATCTGGGAGTTGTCTGAGCCCCTCACCTGGTGAGCACAGTACGACGTGGGCAGCCGTTACCTGCAGACGTGGTCTGGATAATAAGAACTGTGAGTAAAGGCCCTGGACTGCATCACTGACTCCGTGTCATTACTGCTGCTGCCCTGCACCATCACCCCCATCCTCCGCATACACTGCCCTGAGGCTATACTCCTCCCGTGGGGAGTTATGCTACGCTCTGCTGCACCCACAACACCAGCCTCAGCGGTCTGCCCTGGAGCGGCGGTTCACTCTGACCGCAATCCACGGGTGGCGTAGTCGGACATTTAAACATCAAAACCACATGAATAGTTCCGCCACTGGTTTGACCGCCCTGAGCCACGGAACCGGGTTGCCGCCACGGAGACTACAACCACCAGCATCCACCAAAAAGGGTCCGGCTCCGGGTGTCCCAAGGCCCAAGGGGCGCGTCAGAACATTTTCATCACCTTTCACAATCACCAATGGGACAAGGCAGGGATGTTCTCTGTCCCCTCTCTTATACATCCTAGTGACGGAGCACCTGCTCTCATCAATTCGCCATAACCCCAATATTAGGTGGATTGAGGTGGGAGGCACCGAGTACAAGTGCTCTCTATTTGCTGATGATGTCCTAGTATATATCACTCAATCACATATATCCATCCATGCTGTTATGGCTGAAATAGATCACTTTGTTACATGGTCAAATTTTAAAATCAATGCAGCGAAGTCTGAGGCCTTCGATGTCTCCCTTCCCAAATCCATATAGGATTCCATCCAGTCCAACTTTCCCTTTGCCTGGCCCTCACAGGGTATAAAATACTTAGGAATTCCTATTCATAGAGACCTCTCCCATCTATGTTATCTTAATTTTGGGCCCTTTATTGAACAACTCCATACAGACCACGGTTGGCAAGTTAGAACTGTAAGATTCACTACGTGAACCACTGGTGTTTTGTGGAAAAGCACATGTAAGATTCTGCAACAGTCTCTGCTGATACTCCTGCATGCGTGCATCCCTTTCTATGGCAGGAATAATTTCTGCAAATTTACTTTTGTACCGGGGATCTAACAGTGTGGCAACCCAGTAGTCAGGATTATTTCTAATTCTCACAATTCGAGGGTCATGTTGCAGGTAGTGCAGCAAGAAGGCACTCATGTGTGTTGCGCATCCAGGAGCACCAAGTCCCTGTTGTGTTGGTGGTGAGGTAACAATCATGCTTCCTTCCTCTGTCCTCTCCCCCCAACCTCGCACAACAGAAATGTGATCATCTGATGAGTCTTCCATCAGTTCGTCCTCCACTTCTTCCTGGGCTCCTGCACCTTCCTCACTAGTTTGGCTGCTACCATGCGCCCTGGTAAAACCATCTCCCCCACCCTCACATGCCTGCCGCCTTGGTGCTGCCGACCGTCTGGACCTTGCAGATGTTAGCCCTTCCGCATACAACTCCTCCTCCTCTACTTCCTCCACCTCCTCTTGTGCCACCACCTGACTCCGAATTCTGTTTAACATGTGCTCCAGCATGTAAATCACCGGAATAGTCATGCTGATAATGGCATCGTCAGCACTAAACATCTTCGTCGCCATTTCAAAACTGTGCAGAAGGGTGCATAGGTCCCTGATCTGAGACCACTCCTCCAGCGTGATTTGCCCCACCTCTGGATCTCGTTGGCCCAGGCTATACGTCAGAACGTATTGCACCAGGGCTTGTCGGTGCTGCCACAGTCGCTGCAACATGTGCAGAGTTGAATTCCACCGGGTAGGCACATCGCATTTTAGCCGGTGAAGTGGCAGGCCCAACGACTTCTGTAGAGATGTAAGTCGCTGAGCTGCGGGATGCGAACGGCGAAAGTGAGCACACAGCGACCGTGCCCTCTGCAGAAGGCCATCTAGTCTGGGATAGTGGGCTAAAAATTGCTGGACAACCAGGTTCAACACGTGAGCCATACAAGGCACGTGTGTGACATTGCCCCGGCGAAGGGCCGCACCCAGGTTTGCAGCATTGTCGCACACGGCCTTCCCTGGTTTCAGGTCCAGTGGAGACAACCATTCATGAAATTGGTTCTCCAGAGCTGACCACAACTCCTCAGCTGTGTGACTCACATTTCCCAGACATTTCAATGTAAAAACCGCCTGATGACGTTGAGCCCTACTGCCAGCATAGTAAGGAGGTGTGCAGGATCCCTTCTGCGCAGTTAGAAAGCTTGTGGCATGACCAGACAGGCTTTGGGTGCAGGTGGAAGACCGAGAGGAGGTTGAGGAGGCAGAAGCAGTGGAGGAACTTTGACATAAAGAGGATTGACGCACAACTCGTGGGGACGGCAAGACTTGGACAGCAGCCCCTTGTCCTGCTGTCACCATAGTTACCCAGTGCCCAGTCAGCGACATGTAACGCCCCTGTCCATGCCTACTCGTCCAAGTGTCTGTGGTGAAATGCACCCTGTCACACACAGAGTTTCTCAAAGAAGCGGTGATGTTGTGTGCGACATGCTGGTGGAGCGCAGGCACACCTTTCTTTGAGAAGTAGTGCCGACTGGGCATCTGGTACTGGGGCACTGCGACGGACATAAGGTCTCGAAAATCCTCTGTGTCCACCAGGCGGAAAGGCAGCATTTCTGTAGCCAAGAACTTGCAGATGGTGAAATTCAACCTCTTAGCTTTCTCATGGCTAGGAGGAAATGGTCTTTTACTTGTCCACATCTGAGGGACCGAGGGCTGGCTATTGTGCTTAGACGGGGTTGATAAGGGTGTCCCCGGCAAACTGCCGGTCTGTGAGGAAGATGCAGGCGGACATGTTAGGTTGCCTTGATCCAAAGGTGGTGCTATCGATGTCGGACAGCGCTCAACACCAGCTGGTGTTACCACCTCCAAAGAAAATGATGACCTGCCAATCACGCTGGCTGTTGCGGGTAAAGAGGTGGCAGGTCTGCGCCCCAAAACAGGTGTGACTGCTGTCCCCCAGTCACAGAGGATGAAGAGGCCGCGGATGCACAAGATATGGCAGACGGTGGTTGGCCCGGCCGGCTAGGCCGCATTGTAGCACACTGAGCTTCCCACTGCAACTTATGCTTCATGTCCATGTGCCGGTTCATGCATGAAGTACTCAAACTATGTATTTTTTGGCCTCTACTTAGCTTTTGCTGACAAATGTTACAGATAACACGAGTTGGGTCATCTTTATCGATCTGAAAAAATGCCCAGGCTATGCAAGGCTTAGCACCCATGCGACCTGAAGAGCCACCACGACTTGTGGTGAGAGGCAGAGTTGTGTTTGAGGATCAGTTGTTGACGTGCTTCCAGTACTACGTCTCTGTCCAGGAAGGCGCAACCTGACCTCGTCGTCACTAGCATCTTCCTCCACCTCCTCTGCTGACCTCATCACTTGGCTGACTGTGGGTTGACAGTAAGTGGGATCTCCAACCTCATCATCATCACCCTGTGCTTTATCACACCCGTCGTCCTCAGAGCCAACCTGTTCCTGCCCTGACAAAAAACTAAAATTGTCGCTCCAATCAGGTATTTGAGTCTTATCATCGTCTTCCTCATTGTCTCCACCAACAGGAGTTACAGTTTGGGAATGAGGGTCTACATTATGGTCAGAACCTTCTGCGTCTGGTCCTGGATCCGACTCATAAAGATTCTGGGCATCAGTGCAGATCATTTCCTCGTCTGGATTCACAGAAGCGCTGGAGTCGACCTCTGATTCCCAGGCTATAGTATGAGTAAACAGCTCTGCAGACTCAACCATCTGTTCTACCTCATACTCAGACGGGCAGCTGGAGATTTGGGAGCTGTGAGGAAGCAAGTGCGATTGGGGTGACACCTTTGAGGACTGGAGTATTTGTGATGTTGAAGTTGATGTGGAGGAGAGCCCACTTAAAGGAGCACTTGATATCCGTTGAAGCACCTGCTGTTTTTGTGCCTCATCTGGAATTTGTAGCGATTGGCGTGGCCGTAAGAAAGGGATCTTATCACATTGTCCGCTAAAAGAAGTAGACATTTTAGTTTGGCTGGAAGATGGTCTTTCTTCTGCAGATGTTACTGTTGCTTTAACACCTACCCCACGGACACAACCTTTTTTCCCCTTCCCAACACGCCTATTCCCCTTTCCACCAGCAGCAGGCCTTTTTCCACTCATTTTGGTGGTTAACTAATTAACAACTCTGGAGTTGTTTGCACAAAAAAACAATGGATGGGAACCGAGCAGAGCTGAGTGGCCAAACTGTGGTATTAGGCCAAAACTATTGGCTGGGTTAGATGCAGAAAAAAATTATATTCAATTTGCAACCTGATGGAGGTCAGTATAGATGGACTAATAGAGAAAGTCCCACACACAGCTAGAAGCCCAATATTTTTTCAGAGGTAGATGCAGAAAAAAATATATTCAGTTTGCAACCTGATGGAGGTCTGTATAGATGGATTAATAGAACAAGTCCCACACACAGCTAGAAGCCCAATATTTTTTCAGAGGTAGATGCAGAAAAAAATATATTCAGTTTGCAACCTGATGGAGGTCTGTATAGATGGATTAATAGAACAAGTCCCACACACAGCTAGAAGCCCAATATTTTTTCAGAGCTAGATGCAGAAAAAAATTATATTCAATTTGCAACCTGATGGAGGTCAGTATAGATGGACTAATAGAATGATGCTATGCCCAAAAGATTTTACTTCACTAGGTGCAGTAAAAAAATTGGTATTCTATACACAGGTGGTATATCTTGCAACACAGATAGGCTACTCCACTGACTAACACACTCTGCAATAGGCCAAAAAGGATTAGCTTTGCTAGATTCAGCCAAATGCTGTGAAAAAAACTTGCACAGCACTGGCACAGACCTGCCTGGCAAAAACTGATAGGAACTGATGTAACCTAGTCCTGAAAAGGACTCCAATTACAATTAGTCTTTACTCCCACAATCTATCTATTTAAGAGCACAGACCTGCCTGATAAAAGTCGTAGGAAATGCTGTAACCTAGTCCTTAAAAGGACTGCAATCACAACTATTCCCTACTCCCAAGCTATCTGTAGATTTGTGCGAAAATTGGCTTGAAATTAACAAGGTATAGCGCACACAGCAACAGCGGTGCCGTCTAACACGCAGCTGCAGCAGTGAGAAAATGGTGGCGACGGGGAAAATGGCTTGGTCTTATAGGGCAAGGACATGTGACATACACTGCCAATGACACATGCCCTTGCTTGTGTGAAAAAAAGCACTTCGCTCCGTGTGTGCGCTGCTGATAGGCTGACAGATTGCACCTCCCCACTGTAAATGCGGGAAAGAGAAAAAAAAAATGGAGATCTTCATTGTTCCTGCAGAGATCCATCCCCTGCCCCTCCCCCCACCACGCTGTACACTCAAACTGCGTATTAACATTAATTTTCATCATTACTGAGAAAAAATCCAGTTATGATTTTGGTGCACGAACAGTTATCGAACATAACCTCGAACAGCCGAATTTTTCTCAAATTGTTCGTGTTCGCCGAACGGCTCGAACACCGCCCAAAACAGCTCGAATTTGAGATTGGCGAACAGTTCGAGTAGAACAACGCTCATCTCTAGTAGAGAGCCAGTTCATGCCACGTGTCCAGCTTGGATACCCAATAATTATAAGGCACAGAGGAATCACGGAGGACGTTGGTACGGTCGGCAAGGTACTCCCTCAGCATCTTCCGCAACTTTTCCCTCTTTGGAAGAGTACCCTGCGCATCAGGGCTTGTGCGACGGGAGGGTCTGAGAAAACTGTTCAAGAACTTTGACAGTGTTCCTCTGCCTCTGCTCGATTGCATTTGTGTCTCTCTCGCCTGTACTCCTTGGTTGTCCAACAAACTGTGACCTCTGCCCCCAGCGTTTTCAGATGGGAATTTTTTTAATAATTTCGCAACAAGGGCCTTCTTGTACTGCCTCATTTTATTAGGCCTGTCCTGCGCCGGAATAAGAGACAGAGAGTTCTCTTTGTAGCGTGGGTCTAGAAGTGTCACCAACCAATAATGACTGTCACCCAAATTTGGACAACATGAGGGTCACGGGAAAGGCAGCGTAACATAAACTCAGCCATGTGTGCCAGACTGCAAAGAGGCAAGCCATGTCCTCACCAATGGGATGACTGACTATGCTCTCCTCCTCATCCTCCTCCTCTTCCTCCTCCTCAATGTCCTCAGGCCATCCACACTGAACAGACGGTATGACAGTTGTGCAGGTAGTACCATCTATAGCCTAGGAAACTAGCTCTGTTCTTCCTCCTCCTCCTCTTCCTCATTGTCATCCAATCCACGTTGGGATGAGATGAGGCTTGGCTGTGTGGAATCATCCTGTATGGTTCCTTGCTCCATCTCATTGTCCTCTGCCTGCAATGCATCCTCTTTAATTGTGAGCAGAGAGCATTTCAAAAGACAGAAAAGTGGGATGGTGATGCTAATTAAGGCGTCATCGCCGCTCACCATCTTGGTGGAGTCCTCAAAGTTTTGGAGGATGGTACATATGTCTGAAATCCATGTCCTCTCCTGAGGTTGGTAGTCAACAACTGTCCTCTTCTGCTCACAAATCCTTCCCAACATCTGCAATGTAGAGTTCCAATGTGTGGGGACATCGCAGATCAGTCGGTGAGCTGAAGCTGCAAATGTTGCTGAAGCACGGCAAGGGTGGCGGAAGCTGTTGCTGATTCTCAAAAATGAGCACACAGGCGGCGTACTTTGACAAGCAGATCAGGCAGATCTGGGTAGGTTTTGAGAAACTGCTGAACCATGAGGTTAAGCACATGGGCCAGGCATGGTACGTGTGTGAGCTTGCCTCGCCTCAGAGCCGCCACCATTTTCCAGCCATTGTCACACACGACTATGCCTGGCTGTAGGGTCATCAGTGTCAGCCACAGATCTGCCTGCTCTTTCAGAGCTGTCCACAACTCTTCAGCATTGTGCGGTTTGTCACCTAATCATATTAGCTTCTGCACAGCCTGTTGTCACTTGACCGAGGCAATGCTGCAGTGCTTCTAGCTTGCGACTGATGTGGTCATTTCGGAGATAGGGGCTGAAGAAGAGGAGGAGGTGGAGGAGCTGTAGAATGTGGGGGCAACCCTGATTGACCCAGGGCACCCAAACCTTGGCGTCGGGAGGGTGTGTTCCGTCCCAAGGTCTGACTGCGTCACGGCTTCCACTATATTAACCCAGTGCACCGTCTCTGCCCACAAGCACTTGTCCACGTGTCCGTGGTTAGGTGGATTTTCCCAGTAACTGCGTTGTTGAAGGCACATCTAATGTTGTGGGACAAGTGCTCGTGTAATGGGGGAACGGCACACTGGGAGAAATAGTGGCGGCTGGGAACCAAGTACCGAGAGACGGCCTTCACCATCAGGTTGCGGAGAGCTGCCGTCTAAAAGACAACATTTCGAGAGCAAGCATTCATGAAACATGTGAATTTAGTAGTGTGGCCTGTGTGGCGTTGGCTGCGTATTTGCGCTTACATTCCAAGAACTGAGGTAGGGACAACTGAACGCTGCGCTGGGACAAGGACATGGACGTACTTGCTGATGGTGCTATTTGAGAGTGTTCAACGACAGGTGCAGGGCGGGAGACATGTTGGCATGCGCCATGGACAGGGGATTGGCGTGCACGCACAACAGCGGAACAAGCAGTGATGTCACCCGCTGACACTGTTGCTGGACCCTGGGGTTCGCCCCACTTAGTCGGTTACTTTGCTGCCATGTGCCTGATCATGTTGGTGGTGATCAGGCTGCTAGTTTGCTACCCCTGCTGATGCTGGCCTGGTAAGTGGTGCAAATGGCCTTTTTGAGGTTATCTGCAGAGTCTTTAAAAAATTACCACACTCGGAAAGACCTAACAGTTGTACTGGCAACTTCTGTTGTGTTGGCGTTACGAGGAACACTTTCCCGCCTTGTTTCTGTGGCCACCACACTGCTTCTTCCTTCCTGTAGTGGTGCTACGCCTCCCTCCCCTGTGTGCTGCTGTCGTAGCTCTGTATTTCCCCCTGCCAGGTTGGGTCAGTTACTATATCATTCACCATCTCGTCTTCCACTTCCACACCCTGGTTCTCCTGCTCACTTTCTGGCAATTGTGTCTCATCATCATCATCATCATTCACCTCTTGCGACAGTAATTGCACTTTCCCAGCATCGCCTTCATGTGACCATGGCTGCTCCAATTTTTGGGCATCGCTACACGCGTTCTCCTCTTCACTCGCTTGAAGCTGGCTGGGCGAGAGGTCCGAATCTACAAATGGAAAAGTGAAAAGCTCTTCTGAGTGTCCAAGTGTGGGATCAGTTTTCTCCGGGCACTCTACAAGGTGGGAGGAAGGAGGATCAGTGTGAGGAATATTCGGCCAAGACTCACGGCTACTGAGACTTGACCGTGGGAAGACAGGGTGGTGGTGGAAAAGTGACTGGAAGCATTATCTGCTATCCAACCAACAATCTTTTGACACTGCTCTGTGTTCAATAGTGGTGTTATGCGGTCTCCTATTAATTGGGACAGGAAGGTCGAGCAAGAATATGTGGGTGTTTGTTGTGCCACAATTTCAGCTTGCCCATGGCCACGTCCTCGGTCACGGCCTCTGCATGCACCATCACCATTACGTTCACTTCCCCGTCCTCTCCCACCCACCTTGCCCATTTTAAATGGAGGACAATATTTTACACGTTCACAAGAAATGGCTGATTTTGGAACGCAGTGAAATGTGATACATCTGACAGAGAATCATGATTTTAAATAGCAGGCCTGTAATTTACTAATATTATTCTACACAGAGACCTAGTGTGAATAGCTTGACCGACACACTGCAACAAAATTAAAATGGAAAAAATGGCTGATATTGGAACACTTTTATAGGTGATATATCTGACAGAGAACCATGGTTTTAAATAGCAGGCCTGTAATTTACTAATATTATTCTACAGACACCTAGTGTGAATAGCTTGACCGACACACTGCAGCAGAATGGAAAGGAGGCCAATATTTTCCATGTTCAGTTCAAATTTCTGGATTTTTATCGCTGAAATATGGAACAGACCTGGCTTTATTCTGCAGTGAGAACAAGCAAATGGAGCAGAAAAATGCTGTACTCTGGATTGTTTTATAAGCAAATAACCAGGATTAAGATAAAAAAAAAATTGCCCTGACCCCTGATATCTGGGGCTATGTGTACAAATATCTGTAATTACTACAGCAGCAGCAGACAGGATGTTCAATGGACCCTCTTGTGCTGTATCATACACTGCAGTCTGCCACATACACTGCCTGCCTGCCTAGCACTGATTATATGCAGCTGGATTAGTCATCAGAAGGACTGTTAGTTCAGTTGAATATATATATATATATATATATACATATATATATATATATATATATACACAGTACAGACCAAAAGTTTGGACACACCTTCTCATTTAAAGATTTTTCTGTATTTTCATGACTATGAAAATTGTACATTCACCCTGAAGGCATCAAAACTATTAATTAACACATGTAGAATTATATACTTAACAAAAAAGCGTGAAACAACTGAAAATATGTCTTCTATTCTAGGTTCTTCAAAGTAGTCACCTTTAGCTTTGATGACTGCTTTGCACACTCTTGGCTTTCTCTTGATGATTCACCCGAAATGGTCTTCCAACAATCTTGAAGGAGTTCCCAGAGATGCTTAGCACTTGTTGGCCCTTTTGCCTTCACTCTGCGGTCCAGCTCACCCCAAACCATCTCTATTGGGTTCAGGTCTGGTGACTGTGGAGGCCAGGTCATCTGGCGTAGCGCCCCATCACTCTCCTTCTTGGTCAAATAGCCCTTACATAGCCTGGAGATGTGTTTGGGGTCATTGTCCTGTTGAAAAATAAATGATGGTCCAACTAAACGCAAGCCGGATGGAATAGCATGCCGCTGCAAGATGCTGTGGTAGCCATGCTGGTTCAGTATGCCTTCAATTTTGAATAAATCCCCAACAGTGTCACCAGAAAAGCACCCCCACTCCATCACACCTCCTCCTCCATGCTTCACGGTGGGAACCAGGCATGTAGAGCCCATCCGTTCACCTTTTCTGTGTCGCACAAATACACGGTGGTTGGAACCAAAGATCGCAAATTTGGACTCATCAGACCAAAGCACAGATTTCCACTGGTCTAATGTCCATTCCTTGTGTTCTTTAGCCCAAACAAGTCTCTTCTGCTTGTTGCCTGTCCTTAGCAGTGGTTTCCTAGCAGCTATTTTACCATGAAGGCCTGCTGCACAAAGTCTCCTCTTAACAGTTGTTGAAGAGATGTGTCTGCTGCTAGAACTCTGTGTGGCATTGACCTGGTCTCTAATCTGAGCTGCTGTTAACCTGCGATTTCTGAGGCTGGTGACTCAGATAAACTTATCCTCAGAAGCAGAGGTGACTCTTGGTCTTCCTTTCCTGGGGCGATCCTCATGTGAGCCAGTTTCTTTGAAGCGCTTGATGGTTTTTGCAACTGCACTTGAGGACACTTTCAAAGTTTTCCCAATTTTTCGGACTGGCTGACCTTCATTTCTTAAAGTAATGATGGCCACTCGTTTTTCTTTACTTAGCTGCTTTTTTCTTGCCATAATACAAATTCTAACAGTCTATTCAGTATTCAGTATCAGCTGTGTATCCACCAGACTTCTGCACAACACAACTGATGGTCCCAACCCCATTTATAAGGCAAGAAATCCCACTTATTTAACCTGATAGGGCACACCTGTGAAGTGAAAACCATTTCCGGTGACTACCTCTTGAAGCTCATTAAGAGAATGCCAAGAGTGTGCAAAGCAGTCATCAAAGAAAAAGGTGGCTACTTTGAAGAACCTAGAATAGAAGACATATTTTCAGTTGTTTCACACTTTTTTGTTAAGTATATAATTCCACATGTGTTAATTCATAGTTTTGATGCCTTCAGTGTGAATGTACAATTTTCATACTCATGAAAATACGGAAAAATCTTTAAATGAGAAGGTGTGTACAAACTTTTGGTCTGAACTGTATATATATATATATATATATATATATATATATATATATACAGTACAGACCAAAAGTTTGGACACACCTTCTCATTTAAAGATTTTTCTGGTTTTTTGCAACTGCACTTGGAGACACTTTCGAAGTTTTCCCAATTTTTCGAACTGACTGACCTTCATTTCTTAAAGTAATGATGGCCACTCGTTTTTCTTTACTTAGCTGCTTTTTTCTTGCCATAATACTAATTCTAACAGTCTATTCAGTAGGACTATTAGCTGTGTATCCACCAGACTTCTGCACAACACAACTGATGGTCCCAACCCCATTTATAAGGCAAGAAATCCCACTTATTAAACCTTACAGGGCACACCTGTGACGTGAATACCATTTCCGGTGACTACCTCTTGAAGCTCATCAAGAGAATGCCAAGAGTGTGCAAAGCAGTCATAAAAGCAAAAGGTGGCTACTTTGAAGAACCTAGAATATAAGACATATTTTCAGTTGTTTCACACTTTTTTGTTAAGTATATAATTCCACATGTGTTAATTCATAGTTTTGATGCCTTCAGTGTGAATGTACAATTTTCATAGTCAAGAATATACAGAAAAATCTTTAAATGAGAAGATGTGTCCAAACTTTTGGTCTGTACTGTATATATATACATATGTTGTGGAATACCTATACTAACTATAAACAAGCAAATCTCTCCCTGACGCCGCAGCACCTCTCTCTACTCTGCCTGATTCCGGGGTACACTGTGACGAGCATAGCAGCGCCAGGTCTTATATAGACCTGATGATGCTATGCGGCCTGCCATCACTGTAATGCCCATAACTAACATGGCTACGGCATTACAGTGCGTGGCAGGTACTCAGGTAGAGGACCCGAGTTCCCGCTCAAGCAACCCAGAAATACTTGCCGAGTTTGTCGAGCACAGTGATGCTTGGGCGAGTACCGAGCAGTGGCGAGCACGTTCGCTCATCACTAACAATGATCCTAAACGCACATCAAAATCCACAATAGACTACCTCAAAAGGCACAAGCTGAAGGTTTTACAATGGCCCTCACAATCCCTTGATCTGAACATCATTAAAAATCTGTGGCTAGACCTCAAAATAGTGGTGCATGCAAGACGACCCAGGAATCTCACAGAACTGGAAGAATTTTCCAAGGAAGAGTGGAAGAAAATCCCTCAATCAAGAATTGAAAGTTTCTTGTCTGGCTACAAAAAGCGTTTACAAGCTGTAATACTTGTAAAATGGGGTGCTGCTAGGTACTAACCATGCAGGGTGCCAAAACTTTTGCATCAGCCCATTTTTCCTTTTGTAATTTTTAAAATGTAAAAATGTAAAAAGCTCACCAACTATGAAGACACCTATGCCACGAGGAGGAACAGTGCACGGTGCAGCCCAGGCCAGGGCTGCAGCAGGAAACAGGAAAAAAAAGGTAGATTCTCCAGTGAAGCGTCCTGAGGTAAGTAAAACTTGAAGTCTATTTCATATGAACATTGAAACCAGGAATGATAGTGTAGAGGTGTTCAAAGAACACCGCAAGGCAGGATTCAAGTACTGCACAGCAGACGAGAAGGCTGAAACAAAACTCCAGCTTTATTATGTACAAAGGGATTATATGCCGGGAAATGAGAATAACAGTATTTACAATGACAATATCATTAACATTAATACAGGAAGAAATAGCTGAGGCAAGTCACAAAACTATGCTCCAACTATGGCAATGAAAGCTCAATACAACAGTACACATCAAGTTTCACAAACTACTCTAAGCTAATCCCTTATCTGGCTTTCCGCCAATTGGGCCACTCTGCTACAAAATCCTAACTAAAGAAAACTACACTAAACCCTAGCACAGTTCACCACCGGTGAGTCACTCACTGTTGCGTAGATCAGATGCAGATGGAGATGGCGGTCGCCAATTGTTCGTGGTGTAACCGAGCAGTATCACGTCACTCGAGACCTTTCCTTTGTATATTGGATCTCTTTCTTCTGCAGGCAGGCAAATCTTACTTCACCTTCACTGAGGTTAAATGGCTGGTACTCTGTGTGGTGCTTTACCTCTGGTCAGCAGCCTTCAGGGAAAACGTTCTTCAAAAAGGAATGGATTTCTCTACTCTTAACACATTCCTGGCAACAAATCTTGATAAAGTCCGCACTATTATCTTTCCAGAGATTTACAGTTTCTTTTTATAGTCTCTCTTTATCAGGAACAGGCAGGAGCCTCTCTGCTTCCTGAGACACACACACACGAGGTCCCTCTGCTTCCTGGTTCATTTCCCTCTCCCAGCACAGACCAAGAAGCAGCGGGGTGACTAGTCCACAAGAAGAAAACCCAGATTGAAGCATGGTTTCTTAAAGCTACAGTGTATTCAATGTCCGGTAAGGGCTGATCCCCTACAATAGCACATAGCAGACTAGACTACAGAGAGCTGCTTAATCTCTCTGTAGTTTGGTCTGCTATGTGCTATCATTCCTGGTTTTAATGTTTATGTGAAATAAACTTCACATTTTACTTATCTGAGGACGTTTCGCTGGAGAATCTACCTTTATCTTTAACTTTAGCCCTTTTACAGATCATTGCATCTTCAACTTGCTTAACTGTTCACAATAACAGTTATTTTGACCAGGGGTGTCCAAACTTTTACATGCCACTGTATGTATATATATGTATCTATATATATATATACCGTACAGACCAAAAGTTTGGACACACCTTCTCATTTAAAGATTTTTCTGTATTTTCATGACTCTGAAAATTGTACATTCACACTGAAGGCATCAAAACTATAAATTAACACACGTGGAATTATATACTTAACAAAAAAGTGTGAAACAACTGAAAATATGTCTTATATTCTAGGTTCTTCAAAGTAGCCACCTTTTGCTTTGATGACTGCTTTGCACACTCTTTGCATTCTCTTGATGAGTGTAGCATCGGCGTCTCTGCCCCGTGCTAGGCAGAGACGCCGTCCCTCTCACCTCCCCACTCCTGGCGCGGCGTCCTCCAGCGCTTCTCTCCCCGCTGCTTCCGGCACGCGCTCCTTCCCCGGCAGTGTGCTTAGGGCACGCGCGCGCTCCCCCGCTCTTAAAGGGACCGCGCGCGTCGTCCTAAGGAGTCCCCGGCCAATTGCCGGAGGACCTCCCATTTATAAGGCACCTCCTCCAAAATGGAGGTGCCCGAGCTATGTTGTTTGCACTGTGTCTCACCTGTGCTTCAGCCCTCAGGTTCCGCTGCTAGCCTGACTTCCCGTCCTGCATGCCAGCCTGTTACTTGCCTAGTCCGTCAGACCGCTCACCTGGGAGCATCTTCTACTTACCTGCCTTGTCTGCCAGTCCGCTCACCTGGGAGCGTCCTTCAGTTACCTGCCTGTTACCTGCCTCGTCTGTCAGACCGCTCACCTGGGAGCGTACACCAGTTACTTGCCTGTTACCTGCCTTGTCTGCTGACTGCTTACCTGGGAGCGCCCACCAGTCACCTGCCTGTCTCCTGCCTCGTCTGTCAGACTGCTCACCTGGGAGCGTCCACCAGTTACCTGACTGTTTCCTGCTGTCTCAGTCTGCCCGCTCACCTGGGAGCGCCCGCCAGCTACCTGTCAGGTACCCGCCTCGCCTGTCTACCCAGAGACTGCCCCGGTCACTTGCCGTGACCTCCTGCCTATCTACCCAGAGACTGCCCCCATCACTTGCCGTGACCACCTGCCTGTCTTCCCAGAGACTGTCCCCCGTCACCTGCCGTGACCACCTGCCCGCTTACCCAGAGACTGTCCCCGTCACTTGCTGTGACTACCTGCTTGCCTTCCCTGGGAGTCACCCGCTTCCTTACAAGGACTTCCCCCTTGGATTGCAGCTCAGAGGTTCCACTTCCCGGACCCGTAACAGTTAGCTCGGGCCATGGAACCCGGTGGCACCCAAGCTCCCTCGCTCTCTGACCTATACCATGAACTCTCCCGTCAGAGATCCCAGCAGGAGTCCATCCTGAACCACCTGCGGAATGTCAACTCCCGCCTGGACACACTGTCTGCTCCACCAGCAACCACCGCTAGTGTCACGACTCGCACCCCGGCAGCACCATTGCCCACCAATACCATGACATCCTGTCCCGGAACCCGGCTGTCTGCACCTCCTCGCTTCGGAGGCGACCCCGCTCAAGCTCGGGGCTTCATAAACCAGTGCACCCTGCACTTTGAACTCTTGGCTCACCAGTTTATCTCCGACCGGGCCAAAGTGGCATTCATCATGTCCCATCTCACTGGGGAGGCACTGGCATGGCTTAACCCCCTGTGGGAGAGAGGGGATCCCCTGGTGTCCGACCTGTCGTCTTTCCTCATTGCTTTCCGGAGAGTCTTCGATGAACCGGGACGAAAGACCTCATCTGCCTCGTCTCCGTCAAGGGAGTCTCACTGTGGGCCAATATGCCATACAGTTCCGCACCCTCGCTTCTGAGCTTGCCTGGGATAATGAGGCCCTGGTGTCCGTCTTCTGGGAGGGCCTTTCCGGTCGGATTAAAGATGAGCTCGCCGGTCGGGATATTCCTACCACCCTGGATGACCTGGTGTCGTTGGCTACCCGGATTGACATCCGGTTTCAAGAACGCACCAAAGAGACCACCCGTGAGAGAAGGTTTCCCCGCCTAGCTCCTACTTTCCAGAAACCTGTCTCCTCTTCTGTCACTCCCCGGGCACACTCACCCGAGCCCATGCAGGTCGACCAGACCAAGATGGTCAAATCTCGCCAAGAGTCTCGCCGAGCCGAGGGGAGCTGCTTCTATTGTGGCAGTAAGGAGCACTTGATTCGTTCCTGCCCGGAGAGGCCGGGAAACTCCAGTGTCTAGGACCGATCGGAGAGGTCGCCCTAGACAAAAATAAATCCTCTCCAACCCTGACTTTGTCTGTATCTATCTCCTGGGGAGAGACCCGTCACTTTGAACTCGCCCACCTGAATTCTGGATCCGCTGGAAACCTCATCTCCCAGTCCCTGGTTGAGAAATACCGTATTCCCACCAAGTCTCTGGCTGAACCCTTGTCGGTCGCCTCAGTGGATGGAAGACTCCTTCCGGTGACCATCCTGCTCGCCACGGAACCCATAACCCTGCAGGTGGGAATGCTGCACTCTGAGGTAATCTCCTTCCATGTGTTGCCCGGACTCTCCCACTCCCTATTGCTAGGTCTACCTTGGCTCCAAACACACGAACCCGTGTTGAACTGGCATTCCGGTGAAGTACTCCGGTGGGGGCCGGACTGTCATAAGACCTGCCTGGTTCCGGTTCGTCCGGTTCGTCCTCCACCTACCCCAGCTAATTTACCCGGTCTTCCGGCTCCTTACTGGACCTATGCTGACGTCTTTGGTAAGAAGGAAGCAGAGACATTGCCACCTCATAGGCCATATGATTGCCCGATTGACCTGGTTCCTGGCGCCACTCCACCCCGTGGGCGTATTTATCCGTTGTCTGCGGCCGAAACCCGGGCCATGTCTGAGTACATAGAGGAGAATCTGGCCAGGGGATTCATCCGGAAGTCTACTTCCCCGGCTGGAGCCGGATTCTTCTTTGTCAAAAAAAAGGATGGCTCGCTACGCCCCTGTATTGACTATAGAGGACTCAATCAGATCACGGTTAAAAATAAATACCCCCTTCCGCTCATCTCCGAGTTATTTGATCGCCTTAAAGGCGCCAGGATCTTTTCCAAGCTGGATCTACGTGGAGCGTATAACCTGGTCCGTATCCGTCAGGGAGACGAGTGGAAAACGGCATTTAATACCCGTGACGGACACTATGAGTACCGTGTGATGCCCTTCGGTCTCTGCAATGCTCCCGCCGTCTTCCAAGAACTGGTCAACGACATCTTCCGTGACCTTCTTTACTCCTGCGTGGTGGTATACCTGGACGACATCTTGGTCTTCTCTCCGGATCTTCCCTCACACCGGAGGGATGTTCGTCAGGTCCTGCTGAGGCTCAGGCAGAACCACCTCTATGCTAAATACGAGAAGTGCCTTTTTGAGCAGACCTCTCTTCCATTCCTGGGCTATGTTATCTCCCAGACGGGTTTGCGAATGGATCCCGAGAAGCTCTCTGCTGTCCTAAAGTGGCCCCGTCCGGAGGGCTTGAAGGCGATACAGCGATTCCTGGGCTTCGCTAATTACTATCGTCTCTTCATTCCTCACTTCTCGTCTCGGACTGCGCCCATATCTGCGCTCACCCGTAAGGGAGCAAATCCCAAGGTATGGCCACCCGAAGCTGAGGAGGCCTTCCTTTCCCTGAAGCAAGCCTTCTCCTCTGCCCCTGTGCTGCACCGTCCGGACTGCAACAAACAGTTCTACCTGGAGGTTGATGCTTCCTCCTCTGGAGCCGGAGCGGTGCTCACCCAAAAGTCTTCTTCCGGGAGAATGGTAACCTGCGGCTTCTTCTCTAAAATCTTCTCCTCCTCTGAGCGCAATTACTCCATTGGAGACCGAGAACTGTTAGCTGTTAAATTGGCGCTGGAGGAGTGGCGTTACCTGCTTGAAGGGGCTCTATACCCGGTGATCATCTACACGGATCACAAAAACCTGGCATATCTTCAAAATGCCCAGAGACTTAATCCACGTCAGGCCCGGTGGTCTTTGTTTTTTGCCCGCTTCGATTTCATCCTTCATTTCCGCCCAGCGGACAAGAATGTCAAAGCTGATGCCTTGTCCCGATCCTTCCTGTCCTCCGACCAAGAGGAGGAGCCTATGCACATTATCGACCCCTCCAAGGTGATGAATGTGGCCCCCCTGGATTTGACTCGTCTTCCACCCGGCAAGACGTTCGTGGCGCCTCCTGACCGTAAGAAGGTTCTTCACTGGGGTCATTCTTCTAAACTTGCTGGCCATGCCGGCCAAAAAAAGACCTTCCTACTCATTTCCCGGCATTACTGGTGGCCTACCCTGCGTAAGGATGTGGTAGACTTCGTCTCTGCATGTTCATCTTGTGGCCGCAACAAGGTTCCCAGACACTTACCAGCTGGTCATCTCCTGCCGCTTCCCATACCTGTTGCCCCGTGGCAACACATCGCTATGGACTTCATTACCGATCTTCCTGTCTCTGCCGGGTGTACTGTCATTTGGGTGGTCGCTGACCGCTTTTCTAAAATGGCCCACTTCATTCCCCTGCCTGGTCTTCCATCTGCACCTGAGCTGGCTAAGGACTTTATCCGCCATATCTTCCGTCTTCATGGCCTACCCCTCCACATCGTGTCGGATCGAGGAGTTCAGTTCACCTCGCGCTTCTGGAGAGCCACATGTAAACTGCTGGACGTCACCCTGGACTTCTCCTCCGCTTACCACCCTCAGTCCAATGGTCAAGTGGAGCGGATCAATCAGATCCTTACCAGCTATCTCCGGCACTTTGTTAATGCCCACCATTCTGATTGGGTGGACCTCCTCCCTTGGGCCGAGTTCTCTTACAATAACCACGAGAGCGAGTCCTCTTCCAAATCCCCGTTCTTTGTTGTCTTTGGCCAGCACCCCCGGATTCCGTTTCCCGTCTCCGCCTCTGTGGACAACCCTGCCGCGCAGTCTCTTGTCAGCGAGTTTTCTACCATTTGGGAGAGTACTAGATCCGCACTTCTTCTGTCCTCCGAGCGGATGAAGAGATATGCTGATAAGAGACGTCTGGATCCGCCTCAATTCCGTCCGGGAGACAAGGTTTGGCTCTCCTCCAAACATGTACGGCTCAAGATACCCTCCTATAAGTTAGGTCCTCGCTTCATCGGCCCATTCGAAATCCTCAGGCAAATAAATCCGGTAGCCTACAAACTAAAACTCCCAGCCACCTTACGGATTCCTAACTCCTTCCATGTGTCTCTCCTCAAACCCGTTGTCTTTAACTCTTTTTCCAATAATCCAGGTGCCCCTCCTGCTCCGGTTTCCGCTGATGACGTCTTTGAGGTAGAGAGTATTCTGGCCTCCAAGAGGGTAAGAGGAGAGACCTTTTTTCTGGTAGATTGGAGGGGGTTTGGTCCTGAGGAGAGAACTTGGGAGCCCAGGGAGAACATCAACGCCCCGCTTCTCCTTGAAAAATTTCTTTCTGGCCAAAAAAAGAGGGGGCCTAAAGGGGGGGGTACTGTAGCATCGGCGTCTCTGCCCCGTGCTAGGCAGAGACGCCGTCCCTCTCACCTCCCCACTCCTGGCGCGGCGTCCTCCAGCGCTTCTCTCCCCGCTGCTTCCGGCACGCGCTCCTTCCCCGGCAGTGTGCTTAGGGCACGCGCGCGCGCGCTCCCCCGCTCTTAAAGGGACCTCGCGCGTCGTCCTAAGGAGTCCCCGGCCAATTGCCGGAGGACCTCCCATTTATAAGGCACCTCCTCCAAAATGGAGGTGCCCGAGCTATGTTGTTTGCACTGTGTCTCACCTGTGCTTCAGCCCTCAGGTTCCGCTGCTAGCCTGACTTCCCGTCCTGCATGCCAGCCTGTTACTTGCCTAGTCCGTCAGACCGCTCACCTGGGAGCATCTTCTACTTACCTGCCTTGTCTGCCAGTCCGCTCACCTGGGAGCGTCCTTCAGTTACCTGCCTGTTACCTGCCTCGTCTGTCAGACCGCTCACCTGGGAGCGTACACCAGTTACTTGCCTGTTACCTGCCTTGTCTGCTGACTGCTCACCTGGGAGCGCCCACCAGTCACCTGCCTGTCTCCTGCCTCGTCTGTCAGACTGCTCACCTGGGAGCGTCCACCAGTTACCTGACTGTTTCCTGCTGTCTCAGTCTGCCCGCTCACCTGGGAGCGCCCGCCAGCTACCTGTCAGGTACCCGCCTCGCCTGTCTACCCAGAGACTGCCCCGGTCACTTGCCGTGACCACCTGCCTATCTACCCAGAGACTGCCCCGGTCACTTGCCGTGACCACCTGCCTATCTACCCAGAGACTGCCCCGGTCACTTGCCGTGACCTCCTGCCTATCTACCCAGAGACTGCCCCCATCACTTGCCGTGACCACCTGCCTGTCTTCCCAGAGACTGTCCCCCGTCACCTGCCGTGACCACCTGCCCGCTTACCCAGAGACTGTCCCCGTCACTTGCTGTGACTACCTGCTTGCCTTCCCTGGGAGTCACCCGCTTCCTTACAAGGACTTCCCCCTTGGATTGCAGCTCAGAGGTTCCACTTCCCGGACCCGTAACAATGAGCTTCAAGAGGTGGTCACCGAAAATGGTTTTCACTTCACAGGTGTGCCCTGTCAGATTTAATAAGTGGGATTTCTTGCCTTATAAATGGGGTTGGGACCATCAGTTGTGTTGTGCAGAAGTCTGGTGGATACACAGCTGATAGTCCTACGAATAGACTGTTAGAATTTGTATTATGGCAAGAAAAAAGCAGCTAAGTAAAGAAAAACGAGTGGCCATCATTACTTTAAGAAATGAAGGTCCGTCAGTCTGAAAAATTGAGCAAACTTTGAAAGTGTCCCCAAGTGCAGTTGCAAAAACCGTGAAGCGCTACAAAGAAACTGGCTCACATGAGGACCGCCCCACGAAAGGAAGACCAAGAGTCACCTCTGCTTCTGAGAATAATTTGATCCAAGTCACCAGCCTTAGAAATCGCAGGTTAACAGCAGCTCAGATTAGAGACCAGGTCAATGCCACACAGAATTCTAGCAGCAGACACATCTCTACAACAACTGTTAAGAGGAGACTTTGTGCAGCAGGCCTTCATGGTAAAATAGCTGCTAGAAAACCACTGCTAAGGACAGGCAACAAGCAGAAGAGACTTGTTTGGGCTAAAGAACACAAGGAATGGACATTAGACCAGTGGAAATCTGTGCTTTGGTCTGATGAGTCCAAATTTGAGATCTTTGGTTCCAACCACCGTGTCTTTGTGCGACGCAGAAAAGGTGAACGGATGGACTCTACATGCCTGGTTCCCTCCGTGAATCATGGAGGAGGAGGTGTGATGGTGTGGGGGTGCTTTGCTGGTGACACTGTTGGGGATTTATTCAAACTTGAAGGCATACTGAACCAGCATGGCTACCAAAGCATCTTGAAGCGCCATGCTATTCCATCCGGTTTGCGTTTAGTTGAACCATCATTTATTTTTCAACATGACAATGACCCCAAACACACCTCCAGGCTGTGTAAGGGCTATTTGACCAAGAAGGAGAGTGATGAGGTGCTACGCCAGATGACCTGGCCTCCACAGTCACCAGACCTGAACCCAATAGAGATGGTTTGGGGTGAGCTGGACAGCAGAGTGAAGGCAAAAGGGCCAACAAGTGCTAAGCATCTCTGGGAACTCATTCAAGATTGTTGGAACATCATTTCCGGTGACTACCTCTTGAAGCTCATCAAGAGAATGCCAAGAGTGTGCAAAGCAATCATCAAAGCAAAAGGTGGCTACTTTGAAGAACCTAGAATATAAGACATATTTTCAGTTGTTTCACACTTTTTTGCTAAGTATGTATTAATTCATAGTTTTGATGCCTTCAGTGTGAATGTACAATTTTCATAGTCATGAAAATACAGAAAAATCTTTAAATGAGAAGGTGTGTCCAAACTTTTGGTCTGTACTGTATATATATATATATATATACAGTTAGGTCCATATATATTTGGACAGAGACGACATTTTTCTAATTTTGGTTCTAGACATTACCACAATGAATTTTAAATAAAACAATTCAAATGCTGTTGAAGTTCAGACTTTCAGCTTTCATTTGAGGGTATCCTCATTAAAATTGGATGAAGGGTTTAGGAGTTTCAGCTCCTTAACATGTGCCACCCTGTTTTTAAAGGGACCAAAAGTAATTGGACAGATTAAATAATTGTAAATAAAATGTTCATTTCTAGTACTTGGTTGAAAACTCTTTGTTGGCAATGACTGCCTGAAGTCTTGAACTCATGGACATCACCAGACGCTGTTTCCTCCTTTTTGATGCTCTGCCAGGCCTTCATTGCGGTGGTTTTCAGTTGCTGTTTGTTTGTGGGCCTTTCTGTCTGAAGTTTAGTCTTTAACAAGTGAAATGCATGCTCAATTGGGTTGAGATCGGGTGACTGACTTGGCCATTCAAGAATATTCTACTTCTTTGCTTTAATAAACTCCTGGGTTGCTTTGGCTTTATGTTTTGGGTCATTGTCCATCTGTAGTATGAAACGACGACCAATCAGTTTGGCTGCATTTGGCTGGATCTGAGCATACAGTATGGCTCTGAATACATCAGAATTCATTTGGCTGCTTCTGTCCTGTGTCACATCATAAATAAACACTAGTGACCCAGTGCCTCTGGCAGCCATGCATGCCCAAACCATCACACTGCCTCCGCCGTGTTTTACAGATTATGTGGTATGCTTTGGATCATGAGCTGTACCACGCCTTCGCCATACTTTTCTCTTTCCATCATTCTGGTAGAGGTTGATCTTGGTTTCATCTGTCCAAAAAATGTTCTTCCAGAACTGTGCTGGCTTTTTTAGATGTTTTTTAGCAAAGTCCAGTCTAGCCTTTTTATTCTTGATGCTTATGAGTGGCTTGCACCGTGCAGTGAACCCTCTGTATTTACTTTCATGCAGTCTTCTCTTTATGGTAGATTTGGATATTGATACGCCTACCTCCTGGAGAGTGTTGTTCACTTGGTTGGCTGTTGTGAAGGGGTTTCTCTTCACCATGGAGATTATTCTGCGATCATCCACCACTGTTGTCTTCCGTGGGCGCCCAGGTCTTTTTGCATTGATGAGTTCACCAGTGCTTTCTTTCTTTCTCAGGATGTACCAAACTGTAGATTTTGCCACTTCTAATATTGTAGCAATTTCTCGGATGTTTTTTTTCTGTTTTTGCAGCTTAAGGATGGCTTGTTTCACCTGCATGGAGAGCTCCTTTGACCGCATGTTTACTTCACAGCAAAACCTTCCAAATGCAAGCACCACACCTCAAATCAACTCCAGGCCTTTTATCTGCTTAATTGAGAATGACACAATGAAGGGATTGCCCACACCTGTCCATGAAATAGCCTTGGAGTCAATTGTCCAATTACTTTTGGTCCCTTTAAAAACAGGGTGGCACATGTTAAAGAGCTGAAACTCCTAAAACCTTCATCCAATTTTAATGTGGATACGCTCAAATGAAAGCTGAAAGTCTGAACTTCAACTGCATCTGAATTGTTTTGTTTAAAATTCATTGTGGTAATGTCTAGAACCAAAATTAGAAAAATGTTGTCTCTGTCCAAATATATATGGACCCAACTGTATATATACTAGCATAGGAATCTATTTAGATAAAAAGAAAACTTTATATAGGAAACTTTAATTTTACAATTTCAACCTCTATAATCAGCTATTTTTCTTGTATTCTGCACAGACGTGATCGTCTTTTCTGACAGTATTTTTCCAATAAAAGGAGTCCTGCAAATACATTTATCATATTTTTTTTTCCGGACTATAAGACGCACCAGACTATAAGATGCAGCTAGGTTTTAGAGCAAAAAATGTGGTCATGATGAACTGTTATGGGGGGTTCTGCTGCTGACACTGTTATAGGGATAATGTCCCCAAATTCTGAATGAATATCCCCCACCCTGGTATATATGCCCCCCATGCTGATATACGTGGCCCCCATCCCCATCCTGGTATACGTGGCCCCCATCCCCATCCTGGTATACATGGCCCCCATCCCCATCCTGGTATACATGGTCCCCCATCCTGGTATTCATGGTCCCTCATCCCCACCCTGACATATGTGCCCCCATCCCCATCCTGGTATACATGGTCCTCCATCCTGTTATATATGGCACCCCCATCCTGGTATACATGCCCCTCCATCCCCATTCTGGTATATATGGCATCCCCCATCCCCATCCTGGTATATATGGCACGTCCATCCCCATTCTGATATATATGGCACTCCCATCCCTATTCAGGTATATATGACACCCCCATTCCCACCCTGGTATATATGGCACCCCCTCCCATCCCCATCTTGGTATATATGGCACCGCCATCCCCATCCTGGCATATATGGCACCCCCCATCCCCATCCTGGTATATATGGCACCCCCCATCCTCATCCTGGTATATATGGCACCCCCATCCCAAAACTGGTATATATGACAGACGCCCCATCCCCATCCTGGCATATATGGCACCCCCATGCCCATCCTGTTATATATGGCACCCCCATCCCCATCCTGGTATATATGGCACCCCCCATCCTGGTATACATGGCACTGGCACTCCATCCTGTCATATATGGCACCCATCCTGGTATACATGGCCCCATCACACAGCACACATAAAAACAAAAAAAGATTCTACTCACCTTCCCTCTGCTCCAGCAGTGTTCTGTTCTGATGCCAGCAGCTGACATCAGCTTGTAAGCAGCGCATGACATCACAGACATTCACCCTCACATGCTGAGGTCAGCTGCCAGAATATTCACCGCTCCCCATGCCCATGGAAGTGGAGAGCAGTGAATATTCATGCTCTTTAGTAGCGGACACACGTGATCACGGAGCAGCTGCAGAAGCAGCGGCTGCGACTATCACTGTGTCCGTTATTAAAGAGCATATATATTCACTGCTCCACACACCTATAATCCCTCCTGCCGACTGCTTCAGTGCATAGAGGTGGGAGAGACTATGGGCGTGAGGAGCAGTGAATATTCATTTTCTATAACAGCGGACACAGTGTTAGCCGCAGCAGGCGGCTCCTGTCTCTGTGATCTGCTCCTCCGCCGCTCGCCCACTCACCATCCGCAGCCGGACAACCACCGACAACCGTACATCTGGAGTATAGGACTCACTCCCCACTTTCCACCAAAATTTTGGAAGAAAAAAGTGTGTCTTATAGTCCAAAAAATACGGTATTGCAAATACATTTAGCATTTATACAGCCCTATTGAAATACTGTAAAGTCAGCTTTTTAAATTACTTAAATTATTGCATAAGTCATACTTTATTACTTCCATACTTTTGGTGTGCTAGGCAAGGAATCTTGTAACCTTGGGGGTAGATAGGACATTTGGGTTTAGTATGACTGATGTGTTCTCAAAGAACTGCATCACCTAAAGCTTTACCTTGATAGTACAAAAGTAGAAAGTTATATTATGAATTTAGAATAGGAGCAAATTGTAAAATTAGCTGATAGCATTCTGTACACTTAATCGGATCAGAATGAGTCAAAAGTGGAAATTCATCTTGTCATTGTCCTTCTGTAAAGCTACAAATCTGTCTCGACTGTGACTTTGCTTGCAATAATATGTCCTTTTCCTACCTGCTGTTAAATTTTCAACTATTTTCTGGACTGACTGCGCATCATGAAAATCCATGCTTAAAGGAAACCTGTCATCTAATTCATGCTGACTGAAGTTACATGATTGCAGCTAGATATATCTATATAAAATAAAACTAAGTGTTATGAACTTTATTGGTATTTTAACATTAAAAGAAAATAAAAAACAAGGTGGGAGACTTCGCAATTGACAAAATATGACAAATATGATATTAAGGTTGAAGCATCTTTCCAAAAAGGGATTAATTTAGGGCACTCCAGAAAATATGTGACATTGTGACAACTTTATTGCGGTTTTTCCATCATTTATCAGATTGAGAAGAAGAAAATCTGTCTAATTAGGATTGCATTAGATCCCACGTGAATAAGAGCTAATAGTGCATGTCCTGAAGAGTAGTGCATAGAGAAGAGGAAGAAGAGGAGTAAGCCCATTTTGTAAATATTGACCACTGAGCAACAGAAAAGGATTTATGCAGATCTCTTCCGCAATTTAGAATAATATAGAACAACAATCCTTATATTGATACCATTAACAAATGGCGGTGATGCACACGATAATTAGCATGACAACAACACAAAATCCCATGCGGGTAACCCAAAAGGATAGTACAGGTGTAATGATAGTATTAAAACATGTATTTTCAGCAGCAGAAGGGAAGGAAGGGAGACACAAATCCATTACTTAGTGGGTAGGCGGAGCCCCATAGGATAGTTCACCTCAGATTAGAAAAAGTGACGACCGGCCCCTCCAGTATAAAGGCTCCTCCTACTCCCATGTTCTCCAGTCTTTTATCTGAGGTCTCAGAGGATAGTCGCTGCCAGGGCAGCTCCTCAGAAGAGTTTGTTTTTTTGTTATATCCAGCGAGACCTGGACCCCCCGTGGTCTAGAGTTCTCAGGGGGTCTCGGCACTACTGAGACCCCTGACCCTCCCCTGGCGGCTCTGTGTACTCCTTGAGGAGGTCCCCACAGAAGCCTGCCGGCCCCGGGGGATACAGGGCGCTCTCTGGCGGAGGTGCACACCACATCCGGGGGTCCCTGCGTGTTCTGCCGTAGGGGGGAGCAAAGGGCCACGGCGCCACACATCCCTGAGGATCTCTGTGGCGTTCAGCCGGGTAAGTGCTCTTTTGCATAAGAGTGCCTTAACGGCTGCGGCAGCAGCCCCCGCTTCTATAAGTGTGACTGCCTGTGTGTTTTTGTCTATTGCAGACGCTGCCTTTACTGGGGGGAGCAGAGACTCAGGCCAGTAATGTTTATATGTGGCCCCACATTGCTTAGCTTCCTGCCGTGTATCAGGCAGGAAGCTTTTTGTATAAGCTCACATTTTTTCTTTAAGTTTTTGGCTTCCTGCCATCATTGGGGCAGGAAGCTCTCTTTATTAGCGCACGCTTTTTCTTTTCTTGCTTCCTGCCTTCATAGAGGCAGGAAGCTCTCTGTCTAGCGCGCTTTTGCTTGACTAGCGTGGGCTCTGTCGGGGGCGTGGCTTAGCGGGGCGTGGCTTAGCGTCTCCTGGCTTCCTGCCGTCATATCTCAGGCAGGAAGCTCTTGGTTTGGGCGCGCGCTGTGTCAGTCCCTGCTTCTCCTCTGGCTTCCGTGTTCCATCGGGCACCTCCTGCTCTCTGCTCCCCGTCCACCGCAGGAGGAGCGGTCGCCGCGGTATCGGTGAGTTCCCTCTGCCTTTGGCAGAGGTTCCCTGACAGCGTTTTTCACTTTGACTAACCTGCTAGGGAGACATAGTGAGCGCTACCGCTTCTCTTTTGAAACTATTTACTTCGCTGACCTTAGTAGGCAGTGTAGTATTTTAGTTGCAGTGATATTAACCCCTTCTGAACAGAATAGTTCTTTAGGGTTGTTTTTTCTTTTCCTGTGGAAACACCTTGTGTTTGAGGGCGCTTCTCCCAGTTGATTAAGTTAAATTATTTGCTCTGCAGCTCTGGGGTAGCTCTCTCTAAGGGTGAGCTTTAACCCTTCAGAGCTTGAGGCATACAAAAAAAAAGAGTTTTTTAAAACAGGCTGTGCAATTTTCACACTTTTATTTGCCATCCTTATTGTAACATTCTGGCATCTGGTGTAGGTGGCATGTCGGATCAGGGGCCTGGGAGTGCGGACCGCTCTCCTGATCCGTTCCAAGTTCGGTCGAACGCTTCTGATACACCCAGGCCTTCCACGACGTCAAGTTCGACCCTTAGTGATGTTAAGGTGGAAGTGTGGCACCCCAGGGGTCTGGTTTCCACAGTAACAAGCAATGTTATGTCTGAGAGCAGGTGGGAGGTCTCTTGGTCAGGAATCCTATGCATGCCACACCTCCTGCCCAGTCCTGGGAGGGGAAGAACTTCCCCTATAAAAACCTAGGGCTGAGGCAGGGTTAGTGAGTAGAGAAGAAGTAGAGACAGAGAAGAGAAGCAGATATAGGAAAGAACATCAGGAGCTCTGTGGGAGCAGTGCTACAAGGAGTCAGGGGCTGGCAGCTGCAGAGCTCGCCCTGACTGAGAAGTTATCACCGGACCCGGAGTCCGAGGCTGTGGGGACTAACTCCTATCCAGCAGCAGAAACCGACCGGCAGGGGATTGCAGGTCCTCTGGCCCAGAAACCCGAAGGCACGGTCACACGCGTGGGACCAGCACCGCCGTCGTGGAGCGGAAGCTACTAGAAGGCCCCGAGTCACCGGCCATACGGGTGAGCACCACACGGTACACTCAGGGACGTGGGCTACTTATACCCGCTTCTAGCAAGGTAGCCAGAAGAGTATCGTTAGTTTGGGAGGCCTACAACTCCGCCTGGCCAGGGGAGATCCCATCTGCTCAAGGACTGACCAGGCCCCAATCGCTAGCCAGTACTCCGGGAGGGTCTATCGTTGTCACCAGTAAAGACCCTGAACTACACCGTACCGTCTCTGAGTGGTTCCTGCTACCCCCATCATTCACGTCGGCTGCCCTGAGGCCATACCCCTCCCGTTGGGGGTTATACTATCACGCTGCACTATCCTACCACCGGCCTCAGCGGTCTGCCCTGCAGCAGCAGCTCCTTAGCTGTACTCAACGGGTGGCGTAGTCGTCCAACATCTACCGCTAATACAGCGCCACTTAGTCTGACTCCCTGGGCACGGACCGGATCACCGCCACGAGACTACAACCCTCAAGAGATCCGGCTCCGGGTAAGCTCCCGCGTGCGCAACGCAGCGCGACACAGGCCCAGGGGCGCGTCAACTTTTGGCGTAGTCGGCAGGATTTCGTGCCCGCAACCACCGGGTACTGCGTGCCTGAAAAAGACTGTTCAAACTTACCTGTGGTGAAGATTCCCGCCATCCGGCGCCATCTTCCGCTTCCTTCCCGCCATCGGTGGAGTTTTCCCGCCATCCGGCGCCATCTTCAGCCTTCTTCCCGCCACACGTGGAGTTTTCCCGCCATTGGACGCCATCTTGAGGACGCCGCGCGGGAAGAAGAGGGGCGTGGACTCCGAAAGCGCGCGAGAACTGAAGCCCCGCCTCACGTCCGGACGTTGCGTAAGGTCCTGGAAGGAGCCCAGCAGACGCTGACGTCACAGGAGCGCGACGGAAGGTCCTCAACCCTGACGATCCACTGCGGAGCCGCGGCCTACGGAAGAGGATCATCGCAAGGTAGGCCACGGTCCACTAGGGGGGAGAAGGATGTCGGATACGGAGGAGAGCTTCACCGCTTCAACCCCCGCCAGCGCCACCGCTGTTGCGGTCATGCCTTTCACCATGCCCTATATCCCGGGGGCAGCCTGGCTACCCCAGTACTCAGGGGAGTCACATACCCTGCATGACTTTAGAGAAAAGCTGGATAGCCTCTTCCAGGTGTACCCCCTCACAGAGGAGCAAAAAGTGAGCATCCTGGTGGCCCAATTAACCGGGGCAGCCCAAAGGGAGGTAAAGTCCTGGCCACCTGGGAGGAGGACTGTCGCAGAGATACTAACCCAGCTAACCGAGGAGGAGCTGCAGTACTACCAATACGAGGAAAGCCAAGAGGACCCGGACGGGTCTGAGGACTACCCTCAGGAGGGAGCACAAAGAGGACATAGCTACTGAAGGGAAGTAGCGTGAATAAAGAGCTGTAAATAGTTACCCGTAAGGGTACAAGGACTGCTGCTAGTTAAAATATGGTCCCCGTTGGGATTAGTGAATTGTTCCCCATGTGCCCCTATCTTAAACCAGGCTGAGGACTGTGAGCAGCCATTCCTTATCCCCACTGGCCGAGGACTGAGAGCGGCCATATCCTGTAAATAATTATGTGTTTCTGGTAATTTATGGGAGTCTTTGGTGGATTTGCCGGGAATCCTTTGTACATAGTTGGAGCGTAACCCAGGACGGACTAAAAGACTGTTAAGGACTCGGGGCAGGACAGACCCCTACCTGGTTACGTCTCCCTGTTTTGGTGAAATGGACACCTTTGTTTTCTTCAAAGACTGCACCCGGTTATGGACACGCCGTAACCATCTTTATGTGTTTTTCTTATTGTATTATTATTGTTTATACCTTGTTATGTTTTTCTAAAAATATGTTTAGTCCCGGAGTACTAAATTTCACTAGGGGGGAATGTGGCACCCCAGGGGTCTGGTTTCCACAGTAACAAGCAATGTTATGTCTGAGAGCAGGTGGGAGGTCTCTTGGTCAGGAATCCTATGCATGCCACACCTCCTGCCCAGTCCTGGGAGGGGAAGAACTTCCCCTATAAAAACCTAGGGCTGAGGCAGGGTTAGTGAGTAGAGAAGAAGTAGAGACAGAGAAGAGAAGCAGATATAGGAAAGAACATCAGGAGCTCTGTGGGAGCAGTGCTACAAGGAGTCAGGGGCTGGCAGCTGCAGAGCTCGCCCTGACTGAGAAGTTATCACCGGACCCGGAGTCCGAGGCTGTGGGGACTAACTCCTATCCAGCAGCAGAAACCGACCGGCAGGGGATTGCAGGTCCTCTGGCCCAGAAACCCGAAGGCACGGTCACACGCGTGGGACCAGCACCGCCGTCGTGGAGCGGAAGCTACTAGAAGGCCCCGAGTCACCGGCCATACGGGTGAGCACCACACGGTACACTCAGGGACGTGGGCTACTTATACCCGCTTCTAGCAAGGTAGCCAGAAGAGTATCGTTAGTTTGGGAGGCCTACAACTCCACCTGGCCAGGGGAGATCCCATCTGCTCAAGGACTGACCAGGCCCCAATCGCTAGCCAGTACTCCGGGAGGGTCTATCGTTGTCACCAGTAAAGACCCTGAACTACACCGTACCGTCTCTGAGTGGTTCCTGCTACCCCCATCATCCACGTCGGCTGCCCTGAGGCCATACCCCTCCCGTTGGGGGTTATACTATCACGCTGCACTATCCTACCACCGGCCTCAGCGGTCTGCCCTGCAGCAGCAGCTCCTTAGCTGTACTCAACGGGTGGCGTAGTCGTCCAACATCTACCGCTAATACAGCGCCACTTAGTCTGACTCCCTGGGCACGGACCGGATCACCGCCACGAGACTACAACCCTCAAGAGATCCGGCTCCGGGTAAGCTCCCGCGTGCGCAACGCAGCGCGACACAGGCCCAGGGGCGCGTCAGAAGCACTCACTTGCTCCATTGATAGTCTTTCTAGCCTCCTGGGTCAGTGGGTGTCAGCCAGATCGCATCCGTCGCCACGAGGAAAAAAGTGCCGCAGGACTGTGGCACTATCTCGGTTCTCGGTTCGGTTGGGGAAATCTTTGATTCCGAGGAAGAGGATCGACGAGGTCGCTCTATTTCACTTTCAGGCCGCGTAGATGTGCTTATTAAGGACATGCGGGAAGTGTTACAGCTGTCTGAAGAGCCGGCAAGACCGTCTAAGTCTGCCCGGCTATATCAGGAAACGCGCCGTGCTCGTCCAACGTTGCCTGCGCATGAGCAACTTAACGAGGCAGTGGAGAAGGAGCGCCGGTGTCCGGATAAACGCTTCCAGGGGATGCGGTTTTTTGATGCTCTGTATCCCTGCGCTAAGGAGATGGTCACTGATTGGGTTCCTTCTCCCGAGGTAGATATATCCCTGTCTCAGTTGAGCAAGTCCTCCTTGCTTCCGGTTAAAGGGAAAGCCAATCTTCAGGATCCTCTGGACAGGAGATCGGAGTCAGCGGCGAAATCCATCTATGAAGCCGCAGGTCACGGTTTCTGAGCGGCCTTAGGGGCCATGTGGGCCGGTGAGGCTTCCCTGCGGTGGTTGGATCAGCTGCGAACGGCATGGCAAGATGGGACTCCGCGTTCAGAAGTGGAAAGGCTTTTTCAGTTGATGGAAGAAGCCATGTGTTATGGCAGGGATGCAGTACTGGACACTACTTCAATTTTGTCCAAGGCTCAAGCTTCGGCTGTCACAGTTAGAAGAGCACTGTGGCTTAAGCAGTGGACCGGAGATACAGTATCCAAGCAAGGTTTGCTTAGTCTTGCATATAGGGGCGGTCAGCTTTTTGGTTCGGACCTTTCGGAGCTGATTGCCAAGGCCAAGGACAAGGATGTTTCCCTGCCTCTAAAGAAGGCAGCGGCATCCACATCTTGCAGGTCAGGGCCCGGTAGAGGTCATCGGTCCTTTCGGACCAGGGGACGATTCGGTCAGCCTTCTTGGAGATCAGGTCGTCCTTCGTCCTCCGGCAGATCCTCCCAGAAATCTCGTACTCCTTGGAAGCAACAGTCCCGTCAGGACAGACGGGAGGTTGACAAAAGATCCGCTAAGGCTAATTGACACCAGGGATCCCCCCCGAGGGTTCTCGGGTGGGAGGTCGTCTGCTACAATTCGGGTCAATTTGGGCATCCCACATATCGGACGCCTGGGTGACGCGGGTTATGTCGGCAGGCTATTTCATACAGTTTCATTCTCCACCTCCAGACAGGTTTCGTCAGACATGCATTCCATCCGTGCCAAGGCTGGCTGCTGCACTGTTACAGGAGGTCGACTCTCTCCTGCAGCAGGGTGTGGTGGTTCAGGTTCCTCCGGAAGACCAGGGAAGGGGTTTTTACTCCAACCTTTTTGTGGTCCCCAAAAAGGAGGACAAGTTTCGCCCGGTACTGGATCTCAGAGATTTGAACATTTATGTCCGAACACGGAAGTTCCGCATGGAGTCTCTCCATTCGGTGATAGCGACCCTGTCGCAGTACGATTTCTTGGTGTCTATCAACATCCGCGACGCCTATTTGCATATCCCTATCGGCAGGGCTCACCAGCGTTTTTTGCGTTTTGCCATAGGTCAAACCCATTACCAGTTTGTGGCCCTACCATTCGGGTTGGCCTCGGCACCCAGGGTTTTTACAAAGGTTCTGGCTCCTCTCATGGCGCTTCTTCGAAGACAAGGGGTTACGATCCTCCCCTACCTGGACGACCTGTTCATAGTGTCGCCCACAGCGGAGGAGGCGATAACAGCTCGCGACCTCTCCCTTCAGTACCTGATGGACTTCGGGTGGCTGATCAATTGGAAGAAGTCGTCATTGGAACCAGCGCAGTCCATTCTGTTCCTGGGGATGCATTTCGATACAGTTCGGGCAGTTGTGTCTCTGCCTCCAGTCAAACAGGTGAACCTTCGGCTTCTGGTCCAGGCTATGAGGTCGACGTTGTCAATGTCCCTTCGGGAATGCATGCGCCTTCTGGGTCAAATGGTGGCAGCTATGGAAGCAGTACCGTTTGCACAATTTCATTCCCGGGATCTCCAAAATCTTATTCTGACACATTGGGATCGATCTCTGACTTCTCTGGATCGCTCGGTCGTTATCTCCCGCAGGGTGCGAGAGTCTCTTGGATGGTGGTTACGTCCAGAGACTCTATCCCTTGGGAAATCCTTCCTTCTCCCGAGGTGGTCGGTGATTACCACCGACGCCAGCCTGACGGGTTGGGGGGGAGTTTGGAACGACCTCTGGGTTCAGGGGGTCTGGTCGTCAGAGGAGTCGTCTCTCCCGATCAACATTTTGGAGTTGAGAGCGATATTTCTCTGCCTCCAACATTGGACGGTCCTTTTGAACGGTCTACCGGTCCGGATTCAGTCGGACAATGCGACGGCGGTCGCGTATATCAACCATCAGGGCGGGACGAGAAGTTCCAGACTCATGATGGAGGTCTCTCGGATCTTGGTTTGGGCCGAGTCCAGGATTCCAGCAATCTCTGTGATCCAGATCCCTGGTGTGCTGAATATCTCGGCGGACTTCCTCAGTCGCGAGCAGGTGGATCCTGGGGAATGGAGTCTCCATCCAGATGTTTTTTCTCTGCTGTGTTCCCGTTGGGGGACTCCTCAGGTGGACTTGATGGCGTCCAGGCTGAATGCCAGGGTTCCGACGTTCATGTCCAGGTACAGGGATCCGGAGGCTGTGGCGGTAGATGCTCTAGTAGCCCCGTGGGACCAGTTCAAGCTGGTCTATGTATTTCCGCTGATATCCTTACTTCCTCTGGTAATCCGACGGATCAAACTCGAACGAGTATCAGTAATCTTGATAGCACCGGGTTGGCCACGAAGAGCGTGGTATTCGACGCTGGTATCTCTTCGAGCGGCGCTTCCGTTTCCACTACCCCTTCGCTCGGACTTGTTAAGCCAGGGGCCCATTCGTCATCCGAACCTGAGGTCACTTTGTTTGACGGCGTGGCTCTTGAGACCGAGATCCTGACCCGTCGCGGGTTTTCGCCTGAGGTCATTGCTACCTTGCGGGCAGCCAGGGGTCCAGCTCCGACTAGGATTTATCACAGAACTTGGGAATCTTTCTATTCATGGTGTTCTGGATCTTCAAGAAACCCGAGGGTTTTTTCCATCCCCAACTTCTTGGCTTTTTTGCAATATAGTTTGGCCAGGGGTCTAGCGGTTAGTACTGTGCGGGGTCAGGTATCTGCACTTTCCGCACTTTTTAGAAGGGCTATTGCCTCACGCAGGGATGTGCGTTCTTTTTTCGCAGTGTCGCACGTGAGTTTCCGCCGCGGAGGGCAGTTGTGGCTCCGTGGCGGCTTAATCTAGTCCTGGAAGCCCTTCTGCATAGGCCTTTTGAGCCTATGGATTCTGCTAAACTTTCGTTACTTTCTTGGAAGGTGGCCTTCTTGGTGGCAGTCACCTCTTTGAGAAGGGTGTCGGAGTTGGCGGCCCTATCTTGCTCGCCTCCTTTTCTGGAATTCCTTCCGGATCGCGTGGTGCTTCGTTCCTGTGAAGATTTTTTACCTAAGGTAGTGTCACAATTCCACATTAATCAGGACATTGTGTTGCCTTCTCTTTGTCCAAAACCTAAGAATCCAAGGGAGCGGGCCTTGCACTCGTTGGACTTAGTGCGGGCATTGAAGTTCTATCTTACAATCACACAAGGTTTTCGGAAGTCGGACTCTCTTTTTGTGATTCCGGCTGGTCATCGGCGTGGTCAACGTGCTTCCAAGGACACGATAGCTCGGTGGATCCGTTCGGCTATCCTGGAAGCGTACCGGCTCAAGGGCAAGCCTTGTCCGGTTAAAGTTCAAGCTCATTCCACGAGAGCCATTGGCTCATCATGGGCTTTTCATCCGGGGGCCTCGGCAGCGCAGCTCTGCCGGGCGGCCACCTGGCACTCCGTTCACACCTTTACTAAGTTTTATAAAGTGGACGTGAGTGCTTCCGCTGATGCGGCCTTGGGACGCAGGATCCTGCAGGCGGCGGTAGTTTAAGTTATCTCTTTATTGTTTATTTTTTTCTTTATTCAGCGCAGTTTGCGCACTTGCCTAAGTTGTTGGGGTGTTGGAGATTCTGCCACTATTTCCCACCCTTAAGTGAGGTACTGCTTTAGGACGTCCCACTAAGTAATGGATTTGTGTCTCCCTTCCTTCCCTTCTGCTGCTGAAAGTCGGATTTTGGTAAGAACTTACCTGTAAAATCCTTTTCAGCGAAGGAAGGAAGGGAGACACAGCACCCTCCCATGGCAGAAGTGTTTTTTTTGTGTTTCTAGATGCAGCGCGTCTCCTTCCTGATGACGATCATCTGGACTGGGTTTAGCGCTCTACGGCTCTCCTTCCAGTATCACCAGCTCTACACAGTTGTCAGGTCCAGTGAGGTATGCCTAGGACTGTGTGTTTCTATTACATAACCTGTTTTCTCTCATTTCTGAACTTTCAGAAGGGGATGTGTTGTTCTGCTGGTGTTGTCTGCTCTTCCTTAGCTTGTGTACGGACTGGAGAACATGGGAGTAGGAGGAGCCTTTATACTGGAGGGGCCGGTCGTCACTTTTTCTAATCTGAGGTGAACTATCCTATGGGGCTCCGCCTACCCACTAAGTAATTGATTTGTGTCTCCCTTCCTTCCTTCGCTGAAAAGGATTTTTCAGGTAAGTTCTTACCAAAATCCGACTTTTTCAGAGTTACTAAAAAATTATTAAAAAATTCAAACACAGTAAAATACTAATAAAAAGCAAGGTACGCAACTGCGTTAGGCTATGTATAGTATGTTAGGACATATTTCTTCAATCTCGTGGTATAGAGATGTTATGCTAATGACAGCAATGGTTAACATAAATCTAAATATAAGTATGTAAAATGCAAAAAGATAGTATTCACAAATAAGTATGGTAAAAGGTTATAGGTTGGTATAATACAAGGGACAATAGGTGGAAATCAATAATTCTGAATAGTACTAGTAGGATCAATTGTGCAGGGTGGGCCATTTATATGGATACACCTAAATTAAATGGGAAACAACATTATGTAGAAACAACGGATACTGGAAGCCTGTGCTAGCATTTTTTCTGCGGTGTTGTTATCAGTGTGTCAAGAGTGGGAGAAGAGGGTTGCATTGACAATCCAACACAATGGGCAGCACTTTGAACACATTTGATAAGTGGTCATAAACTTGTAAAAACTCATGAAAGAATAAAGCTACGTTAAAAATAAGCACACCATTGTTTTTCTTATGAAATTCTCAATAAGTTTGATGTGTCACATGACCCTTTTCCCACTGAAAAAAATAAAGTTGGATCCAAAATGTCCGACTTCAAAATGGCCACCATGGTCACCACCTATCTGGAAAAGTTTTCCCCCTCCCATATACTAATGTGCCACAAACAGGAAATTGATATCACCAACCATTCCCATTTAATTTAGGTGTATCCATATAAAAGGCCCACCCTGTATATAGTATACATTCCAACCCATTATTCTACTGTGTCCATGTATTAGACCATATGGCAACATATGGAGAAGCAACATAAACAATTAACAGCATATCAAAGGATATGAAATTAATGATTAATAATTACATACCTATAGAAAAAGGTTTGCCGGACCTGAGTGTCCCAAGCCCCGACGCACGTTCCACCCTGCTTCCTCAGGGCACGTTTGTGAAATTTAGAATAATTGCAGTTTTGTAGAAGCTATAATCTTTATTGTAGATTTGGTAGTTGTCTTTTTTTTGTAGACCAAAATTGGCAGGTAAGAGGGCCAGAGAGAAGATCATCAATGTGTTTGTTCACTTTGAGTTTATCTAAATTGGTTTGAGATAGATAATATCTTGTTTGTAAAATTTTAAGAATTTTAACTTTTTGCTTTATTTGTAATTTTATCTATCAAATTTTTGAAGGATTTGAAGGAACCTTTTTTTTAGAGTTGAAGGATATTAACTATACTATTATGGATCCATCCTGAGGTACTCAGATCTGGGATAATGATTTTGAGTGCTGTGAGTGGAACTGGAAGATCAACAAAGGGTTGGTTGTGTGAATGTGTCGGGAGAAGTATTTTCCACAACAAGATTGTTCCTTTAATGGTTTGGAAGTAGGTTAGTGGAAGGTTATGGTCAATTAAGGGAGAGATTTGAGTGATGAAGAGTGTGAAAGTGCTTTTTCCATCCTATCCAGTTGGTAGAGTCAGAGGGGAGTAACCAACATTTTACTGATTAAAAAATGAAATATGATAGTAACTTGTGAGATTAGGTACCCCAAAGCCTCCATTAGTTGTATTTTTTAACAAAATGGTCTTCTCAATTCTTGAGCTTTTAGAATTCCGTAGGGCTGATAGGGACTGCTTCTGGAGTTTTTGGAGGCAAGAGTGGGGCGTAATTAGTTATTGAAAGTGTATTAAATATGTAATGTATTTTGATGAGAGTCATCATTTAATGGGAGATAACTCTAATCAGCCATGTGGGTTATACTTTATTAAAATTATCTAACTCTTCTTAGATGGAGTGTATGAGAAAAAGTTAGTTTTAGCAAGAGAAGAGGATGGATCAGTTCCTTGGATACCTAAGTAAGTTATTGCTTGCTGTTGTCACTGATAGGAAAATTCATTCTTGACTTATAATTGGAGGGATGGATCAATTTTAAATCCCAGTAGATATGATTTATTAGAATTAACTTTAACGTACAATACTTTGGAGTACTCTTTTAGGGAGCATTGAATACTTCAGAGTAAAATAAGTGGGTCAGTGAATGACAATATAATGTAATCTGCAAATCGACCTATTTTGTGCTGTCTCCTGCCCAAAGGGATACTTTTAATATGGGGGTCAGATCTTATTAGTTCAGCAAGGGGTTCCATAATTAAACTAAAAAGGAGCTGGAAAAGGGAACAACCTTGTCAGGTTTTATTGGTTGTGGGGAGATGAAAATCTGATAGCGAATTATTGGCAAATAATATTTTTAGGTTTTAAGAAAAGTGAAAATACCCCCCACCACCACCCAAAATTCCAGTTTTCCCAATATAAAAATGTTTAATTTTTAAAAAATAAACAATGCTATAAAAGTCACATATTTAGTATCACCGCATCTGCAGTAACATGTACTATACAACAATATAATTATTTATTTCACAAAATTAATAATGCAAAAAAAAAAAAAAATAATAATGCCAATATTGCTATTTTTGTTCATCCCATCACACACACACACAAAAAAAGAAGTTATCAACAAGTTGGATATATTAAAAAATGGTACCTTTAAATACTACAGCTTGTTATGCAAAAAAGAGCCCTTGTAGAGTGCTATAAGTTACAAAATAAAAAAAAGTTATTTTCTTGAGAATAAGAAAATCTATATCACTCTACTTGTAATGAACTGTACTGTATAACTATATCAGTATTTATCCCATTTTGTGCAAGCGATATAAATTAGATGTTGTTATTGTCATATCTACCTGTAAAATAAAGTTAATATGTCAATTAATATGAATAGTGAACAGTGTTTTAAGAAAAACAGAACTACTGTTACTTTTGTACAATGTAACACAGAAACACAGAGCAGCCAGTACAGGGTTAATAAACAAGGGGGATTTACTGTAACAGGGTCAATCTCCACGCAGGGAGTAACAGGGGAAATATGGGGAAATATGGGGACAACAAGGGGAGTAGCAGGTAACAGACTATAAACGACAATTCACAGTTTGGCTAGATGCAGAGTCGACACGGTTATAATCAGCAGTTTTACACTTAGCTGACTCTTGTTCACAACAAGGCAGATGCCGGCTGATGCCGGTGTTGTTTTTTTCTGGCTTCCCCGCTTAAACAATGCTCCATCTTCTGGCGGCAGCGGGCGGTCTCCGGTTTGACCCGCTGAGCCCCTAGTCCATAACACTGCACCTCACTTGCTCGGCTCCATGTCTTCTGGCGGCAGCGGGCGGTCTCCGGTTTGACCCGCTGAGCCCCTAGTCCATAACACTGAATCTCACTTGCTCGGCTCCATGGACCCTGCATCACTTCTCCCTCTAGTCGGGCTTGACTCCCACTGTCAACTGCCTGCTTTCCCGCGCAAAACTCCTTTTTCTCCCTCTTCCTAGACACGCTTCCAGCTCTCCGGTCACCTGACCCCTGAGCTCTGGCTCTCGACACGCCCCCTGCTTCCTGGTCACCTGACTCCTGTGCTCGCAGTCTGTCTTTCCCCTGCAACCAGAGGCACGGCCCCGGCAGTTCCGGATCCCTTGTTCTGAAAGTACTTACACCCCGGTCTTCCCCCTTACACTCCCGCTCTCCTTTAACTCGCCATTCCACGGGCGAGAGTTCCTTCACCAAACATTCACATTCTTGGACTTCCTGAACGATACGTTGCCATATAAATTGATCTTGTTCGTAACGATGAGGAGGCACTCCTGCTGTTGTCCGTTCTGACTGGCGTAACTCAGTTTGACCGATGGGGGTTGCAGGGACACTTGGATTCCCAATCTCCGCCTGCCCGGTGGCTTCAACCGATGGTGTTCCCTCACCGCCAACCTTGGGGACTGCAGGTAATCGAGTGCTGGGGCTCGGAGGTAGAATTAACAATTCTTCTTCATCCACATCGTGGCTTTGGGCAACTGTGACAGGACCCTCTCTAGAAGCAGGTGATCCTTCTTCATCTTCGTCATCTTTAGACAGACAGGGCCGCAGCATACTACGGTGAACCACTCTGGTAGGGGCTCCTTCAGCCCCCTCGGGTTGAACTTCATACACAGGTCCTTCAGCGCCAACCCTGCGCTTCACTCGGTGCGGGGTCCGTTCCCATCGCCTACTCAATTTGCATCGGGGCCGCCTGTCTTGAACCAACACCCATTCCCCGGGCCTCAGAGCTGTCCCTCGAAGAGGCAATGTCTCATGATGTTTGAGCTCCCGAAACTTTTGTTGTACCAACCGTCGGAGGGTTTGCAGTCGATGCCGGTGTTCCCGGACCCAGGAAGACATCCCCGTCCATGGGTAGTCCTCCTCGGGGTCCAGCTCTAACTCGGTAATCTCTCGCCCCTTTCGCCCGAACAGTAAGGTATAAGGAGTGAACCCCGCCGGACTATTCACTCGGTTGTTGTATACCCACACCTGCTCAGCCACAAACTCAGGCCACCGCACCTTCCGATCTTCCTCCAACGTGTGGAGCATTTGGATCAGTGTCTGATTAAAGCATTCACAGGCCCCATTTCCTTGAGGGTGGTAAGGAGCAGTCCGTGACTTCTCAATCCTGTACAACCGGTGCAGCTCTTCTATCACCCGGCCCTGGAAGCAGGCATCTTGATCGGAAAGGATCCTCTTTGGGCAGCCATACACCCGAATGAAGTCTCGGCAGATGCCTGTGCAGCAGATTCGGCGGTCTGGTCTCTGGGCGGGGTCACCACCGCAAACTTTGTGAAGTGATCTGTCATCACTAGGCAATGTTCATACCCGAGATGCGCCTGTCCAACAGTCAAATAGTCGATCATCAGCACCTCCAAGGGGGCAGAAGTCACAATGGTTTGTATGGGGACCTGCTGCTCCGGGGGCTTAACCAGCTCACAGCTCCGACATCTTCGACAAGTGTCTTCTATTGTTGCTCGCAGTCGGGGTGATACACCAGCCTCTGCAACCACTGAAATGTCTTCTCTGGTCCGAAGTGAGCCCCTCGTTCATGAGCGTCCTTAGCCACTACTTCGACCAACTTCTCTGGGATCACCACTTGCCAAGTGATCCCGAACTCTTGCAGTAGCTGTACCCGTCGGTACAGCAGCCCGTCTCGCAAACAAAGTCTCTCCCATTGTCCCAGCATTTTCAAGGCCCCCGGGGACAGGGTACTCCTCTCGTTTCGACTGGGGACCTGTCTCAAAGCCACCCATTGAAGTAATTGGGCGACTTCTTTGTCAGTCTGTTGAAGTCGGACCCAGTCTTCTCTTGGCTGCCCTAGCACTTGTTCTTCTGACATCTCTCCGATCTGTCCCTGCGCCGCGACCAGCGGTTCCACGAAACTTCGGAAGCCAGGGACCTCATCCGCCTCCAAATCTTCATCGCGGTCATGATCAGTCTGTTTTTATGTCACTCTGGAGAGGGCGTCGGCATGAGTATTCTCTGCCTTAGACCGGTAGGCGATCTTATACCGGTACCTGGCCATGCGGGCCACCCATCGCTGCTCCAGGGCCCCCAATTTCGCATTCTCCAGGTGAGCCAGCGGGTTGTTATCTGTTCTCACCAGTACTTCAGACCCGGACAAATACTCTGCAAACTTTTTGGTCATTACCCAAACCAGAGCCAGCAACTCTAATTTGAAAGAGCTATAATTATCTGGGTTCCTCTCAGAGTCGTGAAGGGAGCAACTGGCGTACACAATCACGCGCTCTTTCTCCTCCTGTACTTGGGATAACATGGCTCCCAGACCATGTAGGCTCCCATCAGTGTGGAGTATGAATGGTTGGGATAAATCCGCATAGGCAAGTATTGGGGCCTCGGTCAGGGCCATTTTTAGGGCACGGAAGGCCTCTTCCTGGCTGCTTCCCCACCGAATCGCCTGATTCTTGGAGCCCGCCGGCACTCCCTTAAGTAGCTCCAGCAATGGGTTGACTATGGGGGTTAAGTTCTTCACGAATCTTCGGTAGTATCCGGAAAGTCCCAGGAAGGCCCGAACGTCCTTCACTGTCTTCGGGGTAGGCCACTCCTGTACGACGGCCACCTTTTCTCTGGTGGGCCTGACTCCTTCACCGGACACAGTATGACCGAGATATTCGATCTGTTTGCGGAACAGGTGGTACTTCTGGGGCTTCACCTTTAGGCTATGACTCTGTAGGCGACTCAATACTTGCTCCAGTCGCTGGAGGTACTCCTCGAAGGTGGCAGCATAGATAATTATGTCATCAAGATAAATCAGTGTCGCCTCGAAGTTCAAATCGCCCAGGCACCTCTCCATCAGACGCTGGAATGTCCCGGGGGCGTTAGTCAGGCCAAAGGGCATCCGATTGAACTCGAACAGTCCCATGGGTAATATGAACGCCGTCTTCGCATGGTCATGTTTGGCCACGGGCACTTGCCAATATCCGCTGGCCAGATCCAAGGAGGAGAAGTATCTTTCCTTCCCTAAGGCCGACAGGGACTCTTCGATTCGGGGTAGTGGGTAAGAGTCTCGTACTGTACAGGCATTCAGTCGTCTATAGTCCACACAGAACCGCAGGGTCCCATCTTTCTTCCTGACCAGGACAATCGGGGCTGCCCACGGACTCTGACTCTCCCGTATCACACCATTCTGTAACATATGGGCTAGCATTTCCTTGACCTCTTTATACATCTGGGGAGGTATCTGCCGGTATCTCTCCTGCACTGGGGCAGCGCTCCCCATGGGAATCTCGTGGATAATGGCATTGGTGCAACCAAAATCATCCCCATGGCGAGCAAAGACTTCCTGGTACTGCTCCAGTACCTCCTCAACCTGCTGCACCTGTTGAGGTGAAAGTCCCGTCAATTCAGCCCGCATTTGTTCTAGGATTCTTCGTCCCCCCTTCGCACTAGCACGGTGGGATTCCAGCGGCACGGTGACCGCCAGAGTCCAGGGGTCTCCTCGTACAGCGGACAGCTGTACCACATCAGGTCGGACCAACTTCTCTGGCATTCCCATAATCTGGGCTATTTCCGCCCTGTGAGGGAGTGTGAGATCACCTTCGCCCAGATTAATGCACCGCACTATAACATTGCAACCCTGGACGGTGGCCAGTGTCCGAGCCACCAGGAGTCCGGGGGGGTACTTTGTCCATCGATGTTGGTTCTGTCTGAACCCCCACAAGAGGTGTACAGGCCCATGCGGGTAACGTGAGTGCAGTTTGTCCTGGCGGTAAGGTGAGTGCCGTAGCTGCAGGTACTATTATTTTCCCCAGGACCTTCCCTTCACTCGACATCTCCTGAGCCTGGGCGACTCGGATTAATTGTTGAAAAACCCTCCTTTGGGGGGTTCGTGGGTCCCACCGGTCTAGAGGAATCTCCGTCGGCTCACTAATCAGGATTAGCCCGATCTCTTTCAGCACATTCATTCCGAGGGTCACCGGGGGTCCACTTCCGGTTTCCCCTGTGACCAAGGCGACCTCTTTTTTTCCCACATTTTTTCCATACACTCGGATATTCAGCCATACCACCCCTGCGACCGGGATGGGTAATTGATTAGCTGCCGTGAGTCTAATTACTGGTCCCCATTCATGCCACGCTATCTCTGGAAATTGCTGTTGAAAGTAGGCTTTTGTCATCGTAGTCACCTGGGATCCCGTGTCAATCAGGCAGTGAACAGCCCGACCGCTTATTTCGGCCCAGACAGTCGGGCTGGTGGAAACTAGGTCTTTGGGACTTCCTCTTTTTCTTTCCCCTTCCTTAGGCTCTGGGCTGTGTCCCCCAAACACGGAGCCCGTTAGTTTAACGGCTGCCGCGACAGGGGCCGCCCTCGGCTTGCCCAGCCCCTGGTGTAATGTCCTGCGCCTCCGCACTTCCAGCAGGTCAAGTCTCTATCTGTGTAGGGCTGCCTCACTTCTCTACGGAACTCTTCTGCAGGGCGGGGCCTGAATTCAATTCTTTCCCTAACTGGGGCAATCGATCCAGGTATCTCTAGTGTCGGTGCAGGGGTCTTCTTGAGACTGGACCATTCACCCTGCATTTCCTGTATCTCCTTTCGCATCTCTCGAGCCCATTCCGGTTCAGCTGCAGGCGGGGTGGGTACCTCATTACTCCAGACCATCCCTGCCAGAGCAGTCACCCCCATCTCCTGCTCTCTCACACGTGCCTCCGCCCCCACTTCTAGAAAAGTCATACGTAGGTTAGCGCGCAGGCGCTCCTGCAAGGCCTGCTTCAGCTGCACATCCCTGAGGCCTGCCACAAATTGGTCCCTTAAGATCACATCAGGGGGGCCCATTCCCAAATTTCCCAAGTCGTCTTTTCTAGTGATATAGGCATGCACCCTCTGTAATGCATTAACATACTGTGTAACAGTATCCCCTTCCTGCTGCACTTGGTGAAACAGCTGTATCCTCAGCTCTCCTACATTGGTGGGATCCCTATGCATCTCCTCCAATATCGGCACCAATTTTTCTACAGTATCCCGGTCATGAGGAGGGCGGTACATCACGGAGTGCCGGGCCTCGCCGTCTAGGGCCAGTAGGGCTATTTCGGCTTGCATCGCTGGGGTCATCGGATGCATACGTAACATACTCCTAACTCTCTCAACCCAGTCCGACAGCATCATGTTGTCCCCGGTGAACTTTGGGAGATTGCTGAGCATGGCCCCCAGCGGCAAGCTAGATCCAGGGGCTCCCAGGATGGACTGATCTGCAGTGTCTGTGTCTAAAGACTGCATCCTGCCGACTACGCCAAATGTAGCACAGGTACTTTAGATGTTGTGACACAGAAACACAGAACAGCCATTACAGGGTTAATAAACAAGGGGGATTTACTCTAACAGGGTCAATCTCCACGCAGGGAGTAATAGGGGAAATATGGGGACAACAAGGGGAGTAGCAGGTAACAGACTATAAACGACAATTCACAGGTTGGCTAGATGTAGCAGAGTCGACACGGTTGTAATCGGCAGTTTTTACACTTAGCTGACTCTTGTTCCCAACAAGGCAGATGCCGGCTGATGCCGGTGTTGTTTTCTTCTGACTTCCCCGCCTAAACAATGCTCCGTCTTCAGGCGGCAGCGGGCGGTTTCCGGTTTGACCCGCTGAGCCCCTAGTCCATAACACTGCACCTCACTTGCTCGACTCCACGTCTTCTAGCGACAGCGGGCGGTCTCCGGTTTGACCCGCTGAGCCCCTAGTCCATAACACTGCACCTCACTTGCTCGGCTCCATGGACCCTGCATCTCTTCTCCCTCTAGTCGGGCTTGACTCCCACTGTCAACTGCCTGTTTTCCCGCCCAAAACTCCTTTTTCTCCCTCTTCCTAGACACGCTTCCAGCTCTCCGGTCACCTGACCCTTGAGCTCTGGCAATCGACACGCCCCCAGCTTCCTGGTCACCTGACTCCTGCGCTCGCTGTCTGTCTTCCCCCTGCAACCAGAGGCACAGCCCCGGCAGTTCCGGATCCCTTGTTCTGAAGGTACTTACACCCCGGTCTTTCCCCTTACAACAATCCACCTCCAAAAAAGTGTATTAAAAAGTAACCGAAAAGTTGTATGTAACAAAAAATGGCACCACTGAAAACTACATTTTGTAATGCAAAAAATAAGCCCTCATACATTTCCATTGACTTAAAATTGTAAAATGGGTGGCTTTCAGAATATGGCAACATGAATTAATTTTTTTTTTCAAACAGTGTATATAATATGCAAAAGTGAAAAATCATAAATAAAACTAAATAAATTTGGTATCGTAATAATCATGCTGACACACAGAATTAAAGTAACCCTTTATTTGTGCTGAATTTAAATACCGGAAAATATAAAACATTAAAAACCAACAGCAGACCTGTTGATTTTTTCAATTTCTCTAAATAAAGAGTTAATAAAAGTTAAGTAATAATTTATATGTACCCCAAAATGCTGCTACTGACAAATGCAACTCCATAACTTTCTTGTTAGTTGTGTGGTAATGATGCACCAGTGCAGAGGGCTGGACACTGCACTGCACTTGGTCTTTTCCTGCTAGTTTGGGTATTTGTTGGCCCTTCATCTGCTTTTTCCATAGCCTGCCTTCTCTGGCAAAAATTTCATCGATTTTGTGGCTCAATTACATAATGTGGATCTGCCTTCCCCAACAATGATGGTACCTGTGTGAGATTTTGGTAGGTGTTGTCACTGCCGGAGGAGGTGCTGTCATTGCCAGGGGAGGAGGCACATGTGCAGTAATTTCCTTTTGACCTTAATTGAGCCGGGAAATTGATCCTCACATGTGTACCCCATGGCATTGAAAACACCTGCGTGAGATTTTGGCGAGAGGAGACAGGTCACTGAAAAAGCATTGAACTGTTAGTCACAGACCAGAGGCAGGCAGAGGAAAATATCTAGACTGGCAGGAGAAGACCAAGTCCAGTGTCCAGCCCTGCTGCACTTGTACCTCATTATCATACAACTTCAATGGGTGATTACTGGAGGAGAACACAGATTTCTTCAAAAAAATTATCAATTTAATATACATAAAAGTGCCATTATAGCCATGTTTTTATTTTACATTCCAAAATCCTGCTGACCAGTCCTCGGTAAAGAGTTATTGGGCCTTTGCACATGACATAGGATAAGAAGGTTAACCAGAAACTCCATTAGCCGTTTTAAAGTGCAATTAAAAAAAAAGGTAAAAACTTTGTCGACCTCAGGAGATCTTGAAAATGGAAAGCTATTGGAGCACACAGTATATTAAATTTTTTTTTACAGCATTTATAATTTCCAATGCATAAAACTTCTAAGTCAAACCTTAATTTCAGATAATAAGTAAAATGAAGCTTAAATGTGGGTGATTGCGAAGATATACTAGTGCTCCTCAGATTTATCGCTTAGAGATCAATGTAGCCTTGACTGCCAATGAAAATTATCAAGAAAAAGTTTGTGAATAGGACACTGACAGCATGCTAGCTCATGATTTCACATGAAGGTACTTTACTGATTGCATGTAACAATAGCTTATAGTTGCAGGCAGAAACGAAAATCAGATATAATGTTGGAGCTGAGAGCCTGAAGGTTAATGTGTCGTGTATCTAGAGAACTAAAAGGTCTGGATTCAAGAAAGCAAAATAAGTTATATTTCTGGAAGACTAAATGGATCTATTGAATAAGGCCTAACAGGGGAGTTGTGGACCCATAAGGTTGAAATAAATTTGGGTTTGATGAAGCTGTAGAGCATAGTCTAAGAGATTCTCAGGTTCTCAGGTTTTCACCTTTTAATAGAGAAATCTGGACTTGTCTGCAGAAAATTCCTAGGTAGCGTTCTCTCTCAACCGAAAGCAGAAAGAAGGTCATGGCATGTGACGCGCCCCTGGGCCTGTGTCGCGCTGCGTTGCGCACGCGGGAGCTTACACGGAGCCGGATCTCTTGAGGGTTGTAGTCTCGTGGCGGTGACCCGGTCCGTGCCCAGGGAGTCAAACTGAGCGGCGATGTAACAGCGGTAGATGTAGGACGACTACGCCACCCGTTGAATGCAGCTATGGAGCTGCCGCTGCAGGACAGTCCGCTGAGGCCGGTGGATGGATGGTGCAGCGTAGATGGTATAACCCCCAACGGGAGGGGTATGGCCTCAGGGCAGCAGATGTGGATGATGGGGGTAGCAGGAACCACTCAGAGACGGTGCGGTGTAATTCAGGGTCTTTACTGGTAACAACGATAGACCCTCCCGGAGTACTTGCTAGTGAACGGGGCCTGGTCAGTCCTTGAGCAGATGGGATCTCCCCTGGCCAGGCGGAGTTGTAGGCCTCCCAAACTGACTGTACTCTTCTGGCTACCTTGCTAGAAGCGGATATAAGTAGCCCACGTCCCTGAGTGTACCGTGTGGTGCTCACCCGTATGGCCGGTGACTCGGGGCCTTCTAATGGCTTCCGCTCCACGATGGCGGTGCTGGTCCCACGCGTGTGACCGTGCCTTCGGGTTTCTGGGCCTGAGGACCTGAAATCCCCTGCCGGTCGGCTTCTGCTGCTGGGTAAGAGTTAGTCCCCACAGCCTCGGACGCCGGGTCCGGTAAGAAAGCTTCTGAGTCAGGGCGAGCTCTGCAGCTGCCAGCCCCTGACTCGTAGTAGTATTGCTTCTGCTGTTTCTTGTCTCTACTCTCCTTGACTAACCAACTCTGCTTCAGCCCCGGGTTTATATAGGGGAAGGTCTTCCCCTCCCAAGACTGGGCAGGAGGTGTGGCATGCACAGGATCCCTGACCAAAGGACCTCCCACCTGCTCTCAGACATAACATTACATTACTGTGGGAAACCAGACCCCTGGGGTGCCACATTCCCCCCTAGTGAAATTTAGTACTCCGGGACTAAACATATTTTAGAAAAACATAACAAGATATAACAACAATAATAGTACAATAAGAAGAAACACATAAAGGTGGTCACGGCATGTCCGTAACCGGGTGCAGTCTTTGAAGAAAGCAAGGTGTCCATTTCACCAAAACAGGGAGACGTAACCAGGTAGGGGTCTGTCCTACCCCGAGTCCTTAGCAGTCTCTAGTCCATCCTGGGTTACGCTCCAACTAATTGTACAAGGATTCTCGGTAGATCCACCAAGGATTCCTAAAAATAACTGGAAACACAAAATTATACACAAGCAACAATACACAGATAAACATAAATAAAACAATTTATACACTTCAAATCCTCCAGCGTGCGGGTAACTGGCCTCTAGTGGCCCTAGTGGACCTACGGAGCTGACTGTCTGGCCCTGAACTACAGGGTGTAGGAGCTGTCAAGGGTAAACTGGGCAGCTGTCTACCGGCTCTTTGTCTCACTAGGGGTACGGCAGGCTCACTATAAGCAGAGGGTTGATCCTCCTGTTCTGCTTGTGTGGAGTCTTCTGCCTCCTGGACCGGCTGTTCTTCCAGCTCTACCTGTTGCTCCGCAGGTGCTTGGGATGCTGGTTGGAGGAAGGTGAGTACGGGTACCACAACTGCACCATTGACTTGAGTCCAAGACCGAGGGAAGTCCCCGAGCACAGTACTAACCATATCTTCCCTTTCCTCTACGGGTCGATGGTCTTCTTGTTCCTCTTCAGGGTTCCTCAGTTGTTCGGGACACTTCTTCAGGTGGTCCCGGGATACAATGGCTGTGGTTTCCCCTCCGTCTTTACTGATGGTACAAACCTTCGGGTTCTCGTGGCTTGAGGGCAGTACGGTGTACGGGTCCTTCTCCCACTGGTCGTCCAACTTGTGGAGCCGTCTCTTCCTCTTCAAGACCTGCTCTCCGGGTACCAGGGGAACAGCGGGAGCATACTGGTTGTAAGTTTTCTCTTGTCTTTCCCTAGCCTGACAGAGACTTCGCTCCACGCTCTCCTGTACTCTCCAGTACTGCTGCTGCCTCTCTGTGTCCCAGTCTGTTTCTGGTGAAGTGTCCTCGGGTGTCAGGACTCCCATTTCCAGGTCAACAGGTAACTTACCAGGTCTTGCCCTCATTAGGTAAGCCGGGGTACAGTTGGTGGAACCTACCGGGATGTGGTTGTATAGGTCCACCAGATCGGGCAACTTCTCAGGCCACAGACTGCGTTCTTCCAGGGGCAACGTTTTTAGAAGATCCATTACCACCTGGTTCATTTTTTCACAAAGTCCATTAGTTTGCGGATGGTAGGGTGTCGTCCTTATCTTCCGGCAGCCATACAGATTGCAGAATTCCTGGAAGACCTCCGCTTCAAAGGCAGGTCCCTGGTCCGTCAGCACTTGGTCCGGGTACCCGTGTGGACGGCAAAAGTGCTGCTGGAAGGCTCTAGCTGCTGTTTGAGCCGTTAAGTCCTTGACGGGGACAACAACCAGAAACCGGGAGTAATGATCCACGATGGTTAACGCGTAGATGTAGCCACTTCTGCTTGGGGTCAGTTTTACATGATCCAAGGCTACCAGTTCCAACGGTTGCCGGGTGACGATGGACTGCAGGGGAGTCTTCTGGCTGGCACGGTCCTTCCTTCTCAGGTTGCACGGGCCACAGTCTCTGCACCACTTCTCGATGGTTCCCCTCATGCCTACCCAGTGGAATCGCTCGCGCAGCAGGAACTCCAGCTTCTTCCACCCGAAGTGTCCAGCTCCGTCGTGGTATGCCTCCATCACCATGGCTGCGTCTCTTCGTGGCACCACTACTTGCCAGAGTAATTCATGCGTCCGGGAGTTAACCATTCTGCGGCACAACTTCCCTTTGTAAAGGAACAGTCGACTCTTCTCTGCCCATAGTTGTTTGGCTTCCTCCGGAGCGTCTGGTTCAAGGCGAGCCTCCGGCCGAGTCAGCATCTCCTTCACCAGTCGGACGGCAGGGTCGCTGTCTTGCGTTTCCGCCCAGTTGTAGTGGGGTAAGGGGTTCAACGTAGCAGCCTGCTTACTCCTTACCCGGTGGGAATACTGGATAGTCCCATGACGGTGGAACGCAGGGAGTTCAACTTCTTCCAGTCCCTCCGGATCTTCTCCTCCGTCCGGCAGGTTGGGCATCCTGGACAGGGCGTCCGCGTTGGTATTGGAGCGTCCTGCCCGGTATTTGATTGTGAACTCGTAGTTGGACAGACGGGCCATCCACCTCTGCTCCAGGGCACCGAGTCTTGCCGTGTCCAGGTGTGTCAACGGGTTGTTATCCGTGTACACGGTGAACTGGGAAGAAGCGAGGTAATGCTTAAAGCGCTCGGTGACTGCCCATACTACGGCCAGGAACTCTAGCTTAAATGAGCTGTAATTCTCGGGGTTCCTTTCGGTGGGTCGCAGTTTTCGGCTGGCGTAGGCGATTACTCGTTCTTTCCCCTGCTGGATCTGGGACAGTACGGCTCCTAGCCCGATGTTACTGGCGTCGGTGTAGAGGATAAAGGGCTGGCTATAATCCGGGTACGCCAGGATTTCGTCCCCCGTGAGGGCCATCTTCAGCTGGCGGAAGGACTCTTCTTCCAGCTCCTCCCATTTGAAGGGCGGCTTCTGGTTCTTGGCCTTCCGGGACTGGCCTATCAGGAGGTCCTGCATAGGTGCTGCCTTTTTGGTGAAACCGGGAATAAACCTTCGGTAGTAGCCTACCAACCCGAGGAACTGCCGCACTTCTTTTACGCTGGAGGGGCTTGGCCATTCCTTAATTGCGGTGATCTTATCAGGGTCGGGAGCCACTCCGTCAGCGCTCACCACATGTCCCAGGTACTGCACCTTTGGTTTCAGGAGGTGACACTTGGAGGGTTTCACCTTTAGGCCGTAACTTGCCAGAGCTTCGAACACTTCTGCCAGGTGTTTCAGGTGGTCCTCATACGTCTTGGAATATACGATGACATCGTCCAGGTACAACAGGACCGTCTCGAAGTTTCTGTGGCCCAGACAACACTCCATTAGTCGTTGGAAGGTTCCCGGTGCGTTGCAGAGTCCGAACGGCATGCAGGTGAACTCGCTAAGTCCCATCGGGGTGGTGAATGCGGTCTTCTCCCGGTCCGCATCTGCTACAGGAACCTGCCAGTACCCGCTAGTGAGATCCAAGGTAGAGAAGAAGTTAGCAGATCTTAAAGCAGCCAATGACTCCTCTATCCTTGGTAAGGGGTACGCATCCTTGTGTGTGATACGATTGATTTTCCGGTAATCTACACACATCCTCATGGTGTTGTCTTTCTTTCGGACTAAGACTAGTGGAGCTGCCCAGGGGCTACAGCTATCCCTGATCACCCCAGCCTCCTTCATGTCTCTAAGCATCCCCTTGGCGTGTTGGTAGTGGGCAGGGGGTACGGGTCGATACCTCTCTTTTATAGGAGGATGGTCTCCCGTGGGGATGTGGTGTTCTACCCCCTTGACTCGCCCGAAGTCTAACGGGTGTTTACTGAACACTCTCTCGTACTCCTGAACCACCCGATAGACTCCTTGATTCTGGTGTGCGGGAGTGGAGTCAGTACCCAGATGTAGTTGCTGACACCAGTCCTCCATGTTTTTCTTAGAGCCGTTACCTTCCTCCGGGTGAGATGGAGGCAAGGGTTCCACAGATTGTATAGAATTTTGGTTAATGGTATATAATTTGGCTAGCGTGGCATACCGGGGCAGGTACACTTCCCTCTCCCCGATATTTATTATGCGAACGGGCACCCTCCCATGGCGTACATCAACCACCCCCCGTGCTGTCAAAATGGTGGGCCTACTGTCCGAGTAAACTGGTTCTACCATTGCCTGGTAATCTCTACCTCTCAGACCAATAGCTGCCCGGCACCAAATCATCATTTCACTTTTTGGGGGCATGGCAATAGGAAAAGGGTCACACATTCTTACGCTACCAATCTCACCGCCGGAGAGTTCCACCTGTTGCCGTCGCATCAGTGCCCGGATCTCTTTCTGGAGCACCCGCTGCTCGCCGGAGCTGGCGTTCTTGGCAACCTGCTGTAAAAGGAAAATCACCTCTGCAAGACAATTTTCAATTACATTAGTTCCTAGAGTTATTTTTGGGTGACTCTCATGTTTGTCAATATCTACAATGATCAGTCCCTGTGCTGCCAGTTCGACTCTACCGATTTTGATGGTCACCTCTTTAAATCCGATCTGTGGCACGGGCTGGCCATTGCTGGCGATGATACTCAAGTCGTCGTCAGGGTAGCGGGTAATATCCGAGTCATTCCAGTACTGCTTAAAGAGCACGTACGGGATGGTGGTGACCTGTGACCCGGTGTCCAGTAGGGCACTCATGGGAATGCCATCCAGTACCACAGGCAAAACTGGACGTCCTCCCACATATCTGTCGCGCCAGTTCGATGGGCCTGGTGATCTTTTTCCTGGGGGTTGGCCCTCTACCCCAGGTTGTGCCCGTTTAAAGAACAGTACCTTGCCATATGTCCAGGTTGATTGCAGTGGCGGCAGATGGGTCGTCCGTCCTCGCTGTATCGGTCACTGGGTCTTCCTCTGGCCGGTGGGGTCCTCCTTAGTCGACGCCACGGGATGTCCTCCGGTCCGGATGCCAGCTGGATCTTCCCTGGGGTGGAAGCCTGTAAAGACTGCACAGTTCGGGTTAGCGCAGCAACGCTCTTAGCTAGCTCTTGGACCTGATGGTGTAGGTCTGGAGCCGGGTCATTGCCCAAAGCCTGCGCATCAGCTCCCACAGGCCCTGCCGACAAGGGCGCCGCCTCCTGATGGTAAGTGATAGCAGGGCGCTTGTGGGTCACAACGCCACCCGGTGCCGGTTCTCGGAGCACCCGGATGGCTCTGTCCTTGAACTGTGCAAAGCCCAGATGGGGATCCTGTAAGGCCATTGCCCGCAACTGGGTTCGGTGGGTATTACAATACAGTCCCTCTATAAACTGTTCGGTCAACAGCCTGTCCTCATTTCCCACTCCATCAGGGTCGGTCTGCTTAATGGCCCTCAGGGCCTCTTGTAGGTTTAGTGCATAGTCCCTTATACTCTCATGCGCTCGCTGCTTGCACCCGTAGAATCTAAGCTTAATCTCGGCTGAGGTGCGGGTATCAAAGGTGTCCTTCAGCCGGGTTAGTATCCCTGCGACAGTCTTCCTCCCAGGTGGCCAGGATTTTACTTCCCTTTTGGCTGCCCCGGTTAGTTGGGCCACCAGGATGCTCACTTTTTGCTCTTCTGTGAGGGGGTACACCTGGAAGAGGCTATCCAGCTTTTCTCTAAAGTCATGCAGGGTATGTGACTCACCTGAGTACTGGGGTAGCCAAGCTGCTCCCGGGATATAGGGCATGGTGAAGGGCATAACTGCAGCAGCGGTAGCGCTGGCGGGGGTTGAGGCAGTGAAGCTCTCCTCCGTATCCGACATCTTCCTCCCCCCTAGTGGACCGTGGCCTACCTTGCGATGATCCTGTTCCGTAGGCCGCGGCTCCGCAGTGGATCGTCAGGGTTGAGGACCTTCCGTCGCGCTCCTGTGACGTCGGCGTCTGCTGGGCTCCTTCCAGGACCTTACGCAACGTCCGGACGTGAGGCGGGGCTTCAGTTCTCGCGCGCTTTCGGAGTCCACGCCCCTCTTCTTCCCGCGCGGCGTCCTCAAGATGGCGTCCAATGGCGGGAAAACTCCACGGATGGCGGGAAGAAGGCAGAAGATGGCGCCGGATGGCGGGAAACTTCACCGATGGCGGGAAGAAGGCTGAAGATGGCGCCGGATGGCGGGAATCTTCACCACAGGTAAGTTTGAAAAGTCTCTTTTTCAGGCACGCAGTACCCGGTGGTTGCGGGCACGAAATCCTGCCGACTACGCCAAAAGTTGACGCGCCCCTGGGCCTGTGTCGCGCTGCGTTGCGCACGCGGGAGCTTACCCGGAGCCGGATCTCTTGAGGGTTGTAGTCTCGTGGCGGTGACCCGGTCCGTGCCCAGGGAGTCAAACTGAGCGGCGATGTAACAGCGGTAGATGTAGGATGACTACGCCACCCGTTGAATGCAGCTATGGAGCTGCCGCTGCAGGACAGTCCGCTGAGGCCGGTGGATGGATGGTGCAGCGTAGATGGTATAACCCCCAACGGGAGGGGTATGGCCTCAGGGCAGCAGATGTGGATGATGGGGGTAGCAGGAACCACTCAGAGACAGTGCGGTGTAATTCAGGGTCTTTACTGGTAACAACGATAGACCCTCCCGGAGTACTTGCTAGTGAACGGGGCCTGGTCAGTCCTTGAGCAGATGGGATCTCCCCTGGCCAGGCGGAGTTGTAGGCCTCCCAAACTGACTGTACTCTTCTGGCTACCTTGCTAGAAGCGGATATAAGTAGCCCACGTCCCTGAGTGTACCGTGTGGTGCTCACCCGTATGGCCGGTGACTCGGGGCCTTCTAATGGCTTCCGCTCCACGATGGCGGTGCTGGTCCCACGCGTGTGACCGTGCCTTCGGGTTTCTGGGCCTGAGGACCTGAAATCCCCTGCCGGTCGGCTTCTACTGCTGGGTAAGAGTTAGTCCCCACAGCCTCGGACGCCGGGTCCGGTAAGAAAGCTTCTCAGTCAGGGCGAGCTCTGCAGCTGCCAGCCCCTGACTCGTAGTAGTATTGCTTCTGCTGTTTCTTGTCTCTACTCTCCTTGACTAACCAACTCTGCTTCAGCCCCGGGTTTATATAGGGGAAGGTCTTCCCCTCCCAAGACTGGGCAGGAGGTGTGGCATGCACAGGATCCCTGACCAAAGGACCTCCCACCTGCTCTCAGACATAACATTACATTACTGTGGGAAACCAGACCCCTGGGGTGCCACACATGCATAGGACAGAAAAATGAAGTCAAGGAGCTTGGCCAAATCAGTAATAGAGATTAAACTCAGGATCATTTTTTCAGTAAATAGGAATCTTAGGAACCTTATTACTTAACAACAGGTAATTGGCTAAGATGGAAGAGTTTTGGACGACTCCAAAGTGATGGGCAAGCAACATTCTGTAGACAGACTGGGAGGAGAATAGACATGAAGGGTGGAAAAGAGTAGCAGCAGCCATGGATAAGGCTGACAGTTAATATTCTGCTATGTAGATAACAGAATTTCAATTGTGTATTAATCTGATGTTCTCATAAAATGTCCCTGAAGTTACTTGACGGTAGCACACAACCTTTATTGCGATGACTCTCAATATTTATATGCACCCCACCTAGTTGTATTTTAGTACTACTCCTGTTACCCACAGCAATTATTTCATTAATAAGAATATATTAAGGAAACTTGATGTGTGGTTCCCTAATGTTTTATCACACATTCTAATTATCTGAGACTTGAGGCTATGGTAAACTCCAGGAGGAATGTTGCTGTTGTTTTATTACTTTTTGTCAATCAACTAAATGTGTTTAATAGAGATGAGCGGTGTTCGACTCGAACTGTTCGCCAATCTCAAATTCGAGCTGTTTTGGGCGGTGTTCGAGCCGTTCGACGAACCCGAACGATTTGCAAAAAATCCGGCTGTTCGAGGTTATGTTCGATAACTGTTCGTGCACCAAAATCGGAACTGGATTTTTTCACAGTAATACTGTTAATCAATGTTAATAGACAGTTTCAGTGTAGAGTGGGCGGGGGGAGGGGCAGGGGATGGATCTCTGCAGAAATAATGCCGATCTCCATTTTTTTTTCTTTCCCGCATTTACAGTGGGGAGGTGCAGTCTGTCAGCCTATCAGCAGCGCACACATGCAGCGAAGTGCTTTTTTTTCTCACAAGCAAGGGCATGTGTCATTGGCAGTGTATGTCACATGTCCTTGCCCTATAAGACCCAGCCATTTTCCCCATCGCCACCATTTTCTCACTGCTGCAGCTAAGTGTTAGCCAGCAACGCTGCTGCTGTGGGCGCTATACTTTGTAACTGTGTGAATTGCAAGCGAATTTCCTCTTAAATAGACAGATAGGTTTAGGGAGTAGGGACTAGTTGTAATTGCAGCCGTTTTGAGGGCTAGGTTACAGCAGTTCCTAGCGCTTTTTGCCAGGCAGGTCTGTGCCAGTGCTGTGCAAGTGTTTTTCACAGCATTTGGCTAAATCTAGCTAAGCCAATCCTTTTGGGTCTCTAGCAGTGTGTGTTAGTCAGATGAGTAGCCTATCTGTGTTGCAAGCTACACCACTGTGTATCTAATACCAATTTTTTACTGCACCTAGCCAAGTAAAACCTTTTGGGCATAGTAGCAGTGTCTGTTACTCATTGTAGTAGCCCATCTGTACCAAGCTACACCAGCTTTGTATCTAATAACAATTTTTTACTGCATCTAGCCCAGTAAAACCTTTTGGGCATAGTAGCAGTGTCTGTTACTCATTGGAGTAGCCCATCTGTACCAAGCTACACCACCTTTGTATTTAATAACAATTTTTTACTGCATCTAGCCCAGTAAATACTTTTGGGCCTGTAGCAGTGTCTGTTACTCATTGTAGTAGTCCAGCTGTACCAAGCTACACCACCTGTGTATCTAATAACATTTTTTTACTGCATCTAGCCCAGTAAATACTTTTGGGCATAGTATCAGTGTCTGTTACTCATTGGAGTAGCCCATCTGTACCAAGCTACACCACCTTTGTATTTAATAACAATTTTTTACTGCATCTAGCCCAGTAAATACTTTTGGGCCTGTAGCAGTGTCTGTTACTCATTGTAGTAGCACATCTGTACCAAGCTACACCACCTTTGCATTTAATAACAATTTTTTACTGCATCTAGCCCAGTAAATACTTTTGGGCCTGTAGCAGTGTCTGTTACTCATTGTAGTAGCCCATCTGTACCAAGCTACACCACCTTTGTATTTAATAACAATTTTTTACTGCATCTAGCCCAGTAAAACCTTTTAGGCATAGTAGCAGTGTCTGTTACTCATTGGAGTAGCCCATCTGTACCATGCTACACCACCTTTGTATTTAATAACAATTTTTTACTGCATCTAGCCCAGTAAATACTTTTGGGCCTGTTGCAGTGTCTGTTACTCATTGTAGTAGCACATCTGTACCAAGCTACACCACCTTTGCATTTAATAACAATTTTTTACTGCCTCTAGCCGAGTAAATACTTTTGGGCCTGTAGCAGTGTCTGTTACTCATTGTAGTAGCCCATCTGTACCAAGCTACACCACCTTTGTATTTAATAACAATTTTTTACTGCATCTAGCCCAGTAAAACCTTTTAGGCATAGTAGCAGTGTCTGTTACTCATTGGAGTAGCCCATCTGTACCATGCTACACCACCTTTGTATTTAATAACAATTTTTTACTGCATCTAGCCCAGTAAATACTTTTGGGCCTGTTGCAGTGTCTGTTACTCATTGTAGTAGCACATCTGTACCAAGCTACACCACCTTTGCATTTAATAACAATTTTTTACTGCATCTAGCCCAGTAAATACTTTTGGGCCTGTAGCAGTGTCTGTTACTCATTGTAGTAGCCCATCAGTACCAAGCTACACCACCTTTGTATTTAATAACAATTTTTTACTGCATCTAGCCCAGTAAATACTTTTTGGCATAGTAGCAGTGTCTGTTACTCATTGTAATAGCCCATCTGTACCAAGCTACACCACCTTTGTATTTAATAACAATTTTTTACTGCATCTAGCCAAGTAAAACCTTTTGGGCATAGTAGCAGTGTCTGTTACTCATTGGAGTAGCCCATCTGTACCAAGCTACACCACCTTTGTATTTAATAACAATTTTTTACTGCATCTAGCCCAGTAAATACTTTTGGGCCTGTAGCAGTGTCTGTTACTCATTGTAGTAGCCCATCTGTAACAAGCTACACCACCTTTGTATTTAATAACAATTTTTTACTGCATCTAGCCAAGTAAAACCATTTGGGCCTGTAGCAGTGTCTGTTACTCATTGGAGTAGCCCATCTGTACGGATATACAGCGATACTAAATAACCAATGGTGCACAAGCTTATGGCCTCCGTATTGGGCAGAACAAGTGCTGACAAAAAACAGACACTCCTGGAACTCTTCCCAATAGTGGTAGCAATAGAAATATGGGGCGCGCGCCTGGCTCACAAAAATATACGCTTCATAACAAAAAACACCAGCCTAGCGCACTGCATCGTCTCTCCCAGTGCTAGGCCTACTACGCCGGCTAGCATTCCTGTGCCTAAAACACAATGTATGGGTCCGCGCTAGCCACGATGCTGAGGGGTCTAACGCTGCTGCTAACGCTTTATCACAATTCAATTGGCAGATTTTCACAGGGCTCCTCCCCAACGCCCACCCATCGGGCAACAGTTGCCCACCTCCCTATGGGATCTAGTGGCGAATAGTTGATGCCATTAATCAGAGCGTCAGTTGCCCCGTCGACGTGGCAAGCATACGGTAAGGCATGGGAAGAGTGGACACGACTAGTAGCAAGCAGACGGGTTGACCAATGTGAACAAGCCAGATTACAAATCACCATAGAATTTCTCCACCAGCTAATAATGAGGGGCATATCAGGGGCATCAGCGCAGCGGTGTCTGACCGGAGTAGCATTTCACTTCCAACTACTGAATTGGGGAGATGTGACAAAGAGATTCATCATCAGACAATCCATAAAAGGATGGAAAAGGGGTCAGCCAAGTCAGGAGTGTAGACGTCCCGTCCCGTGTCACTAAAACTGATTTCTCACATCATATTCCTAACACCATTAACATGACACTCACAATTTGAAGCAACACTACTGTCTACTGCATTTGCGATCGCCTTCTTCGGGGCGCTATGCATAAGCGAATTAGTCCCTCAATCCAAAATTACCACCAGTGGAGGCTTATTACACCAGGACGTAGTCATAGCCAATAATGCAATACGTCTACGCATACGCAAATCGAAAATGGTACCAGCGGGCAGGGGCACTTGGGTACTTCTACAACCCACAAATGGTACACTGAGTCGAGTAACAATAGTAAAAACATATATAACCATCAGATCACAAAGTAATTTCTTCCTATCAAACATTCATGGAACGCCATTATCAAGATACCAGTTCCAAGCTATATTTAATAAATGCCTAACATCGGCAGGTAACCACCCCAAAAATTACGGGACACACTCATTCCGCATAGGCGCGGCCACAGAAGCAGCGAGAGCAGGACTGTCAGAAACGGAAGTTCAGAGGATAGGGAGATGACGATACACGTGTTTGGCGAGATACATAATACCGGACTTGTTATCCTAACGTGGTTTGTTTCATTTACAGGTGACGCTAAGCCAACAGTGTGGGTGATAGGCCACTCGTTTATATATTGGGCAGAAAAAAGGGCGAAAGTCCGCCCAGGCGGAAGGAAATTAGAGTTTCATAACACATATTTCAACTGGAGAGGTATTAGAGGCCTGCAATCGCCACAGGTACTAATGGAGGTAATCAAGGTAGGGAGAGAGGCAAGAGGTCTGGTCATCTTAGTTATACAGGCCGGGGGAAACGACCTAGGTCATCACAAGAGTGCATAACTAATGGCAATAATGAAACTAGACACTGAGCGCTTCAGAGAATTTTTCACAAAACTAACTATAGTATGGTCAGAGATTGTGCCGATAGCGGTATGGCAAGGTGCGCGAGACATCACGGCCATCAAACGGACAAGGCGGGTAATAAATATTCGGATGACAAAATTTAGAAGAGACAGAGGCGGTGTAGTGATACGACACCGACAACTGGAAGGAGATAAAGCAGGCCTCATACGCCCGACGGTGTTCACTTAATGGATATTGGACTGGACATATTCCTGTCAGGACTCCAGGACTGAGTGGAACAAGCGTTAAGAGTGATGGATGGGGGTTAGAGTCCTGCATACGAGTACGCAGGATCCTCCGTGGCCTGGAAATAGAAAGGACATGTTGGAGAGTAACACTTGTTGGCCAACTTGCCGGTGTGGAGACACAGGGCTTGCTGCAACAAGCTGAATTATTTTAGAAATAAAATGCCTTTCTAATGGAATGAGTATAAAGAGTTAATAAAGCTGTGACCGATCCTCACCGATCCAGTTGTAAGAGTTACATTATTGTATGGTCAAGGAAAGGGGGGCGGTAGGGGGGCTGAGCATCTGGGTTTGGTTGGGGGTCCCCACAGTCTGCCTAGGCTAGGTGCAATTAAAAATTCTTATTAGATACACAGGCGGTGCAGCTTGCTTCGCAGCTGGGCTACTACACCCAAAGTATTGCCTGGGCTAAATGCAGTTAAAAATTCTTATTAGATACACAGGCGGTGCAGCTTGCTTCACAGCTGGGCTACTACGCCCAAAGTATTGCCTAGGCTAGATGCAGTTAAAAATTCTTATTAGATACACAGGCGGTGTAGCTTGCTTCAGAGCTGGGCTACTACGCTGACTAGCAGACACTGAAGCTTTGGAGCAGACCTCTGAGTAAACAGCTCTTCAGACTCAACCATCTGTGTTACCCCAAGCCATAGTGTATGTAGTTTCTTACGGTTAAAAGGGGGGGGGGGAGCGACCTAACCCACCTGGAATTGACGATGCCAACGTCACGTAAACACAGCAAGGGGACACCAAAAAGAGTCTCCATTTTTTCCAAAAATTGTGGCACAGACACCACTTAAGTGGCATCAATTGCCCCAGAGTTGCTTAAAACAGTTGGTGAGATGATTTTACCAAGCTTTTAGTCTCCCCAGGATGACACAGGGGTAGAAAAGTCCTTGCGGATCCATGATTTGTTCATCTTTATGAATGTGAGTCTGTCTACATTCTCAGTGGACAGCCGTGTGCACTTATCTGTCAGCACACCACCAGCAGCGCTGAACACACGTTCAGAGAGAACGCTGGCTGCAGGGCATGACAAGATCTCCAAGGCGTGAGTGGCGAGCTCCGGCCATTTTTCCAGATTGGAAGCCCAAAATGAACAAGGGTCCAGTGACACAGTCATGGCTTCGATGTTCACTTGGAGATACTCCTGTACCATCCTCTCTAGGCGTTGACTATGTGTCAGACTTCTTGTCTCCTGTGGCCTTGCAAAGGATGGTCTAAAAAAGTGGTGAAACGATTTCACAAAATTGCTGTTACCAGCAGATACTGTGTTAATGTTACGGTTTGAGTGATGAAGACTCGACAGTCACACGGTTGGCAAGTTAGAACTGTGAGATTCACTACGTGCACCACTGGTGTTTTGTGGAAAAGCACATGTAAGATTCTGCAACAGCCTCTGCTGATACTCCTGCATGTGTGAATCCCTTTCTATGGCAGGAATTATATCGGCAAATTTACTTTTGTACCAGGGATCTAATAGTGTGGCAATCCAGTAGTCGGGATTACTTCGAATTCTGACAATCCAAGGGTCATGTTGCAGGTAGTGCAGCAAGAAGGCACTCATGTGTCTTGCGCATCCAGGAGGACCAAGTCCTTGTTGTGTTGGTAGCGAGGTAAGAATCATGCTTCCTTCCTCTGCCCTCTCCCCCCAACCTCGCACAACAGAAATGTGATCAAGGTCTCCCTCATCTGATGAGTCTTCCATGCCCATCGCCAGTTCGTCCTCCACTTCTTCCTTGACTCCTGCACCTTCCTCAACAGTTTGGCTGCTACCATGTGCCCTGGTTAATCCCTCTCCCCCACCCTCCCATGCCTGCCGCCTTGGTGCTGCCGACCGTCTGGACCTTGGAGATGTTATCCCTTCCGCATAAGACTCCTCCTCTACTTCCTCCACCTCCTCTTGTCCCACCACCTGACTCCGAATTCTGTTTAACGTGTGCTCCAGCATGTAAATCACCAGAATAGTCATGCTGATAATGGCATTGTCAGCACTAAAAAACATCTTCGTCGCCATTTCAAAACTGTGCAGAAGGGTGCATAGGTCCCTGATCTGAGACCACTCCTGCAGCGTGATTTGCCCCACCTCTGGATCTCGTTGGCCCAGGCTATACGTCAGAACGTATTGCACCAGGGCTTGTCGGTGCTGCCACAGTCGCTGCAACATGTGCAGAGTTGAATTTCACCATGTCGGCACATCGCATTTCAGCCCGTGAACTGGCAGGCCCAACGACTTCTGTAGAGATGTAAGTCGTTGAGCTGCGGGATGCGAACGGCGGAAGTGAGCACACAGCGACTGTGCCCTCTGCAGAAGGCCATCTAGTCCGGGATAGTGGGCTAAAAAATGCTGGACAACCAGGTTCAACACGTGAGCCATACAAGGCACGTGTGTGACATTGCCCCGGCGAAGGGCCGCACCCAGGTTTGCAGCATTGTCGCACACGGCCTTCCCTGGTTGCAGGTCCAGTGGAGACAACCATTCATGAAACTGGGTCTCCAGAGCTGACCACAACTCCTCAGCTGTGTGACTCACATTTCCCAGACATTTCAAAGTAAACACCGCCAGGTGCCGTTGAGCCCTGCTGCCAGCATAGTAAGGAGGTGTGCAGGATTCCTTCTGCGCAGTTAGAAAGCGGGTGGAATTACCAGACAGGCTTTGGGTACAGGTGGAGGACCGAGAGGAGGTTGAGGAGGCAGAAGCAGTGGAGGAACTTCTAGATAAAAAGGATTGACGCACAACTCGTGGGGATGGCAAGACTGGGACAGCAGCCCCTTGTCCTGCTGTCACCATAGTTACCCAGTGCCCAGTCAGCGACATGTAACGCCCCTGTCCATGCCTACTCGTCCAAGTGTCTGTGGTGAAATGCACCCTGTCACACACACAGTTTCTCAAAGAAGCGGTGATGTTGTGTGCGACATGCTGGTGGAGCACAGGCACACCTTTCTTTAAGAAGTAGTGCCGACTGGGCATCTGGTACTGGGGCACTGCGACGGACATAAGGTCTCGAAAATCCTCTGTGTCCACCAGGCGGAAAGGCAGCATTTCTGTAGCCAACAGCTTGCAGATGGTGAAATTCAACCTCTTAGCTTTGTCATGGCTAGGAGGAAATGGTCTTTTACTTGTCCACATCTGAGGGACCGAGGGCTGGCTGTTGTGCTTAGACGGGGTTGAGTAGGGTGTCCCCGGCAAACTGACGGTCTGTGTGTAAGATGCAGGCGGAAAAGTTAGGTTGCCTTGATCCAAAGGTGGTGCTCTCGATGTCGGAGAGCGCTCAACACCTGCTGGTGTTTCCACTTCCAAATGAAATGATGACCTGCCAATCACACTGGCTGTTGCCGGTAAAGAGGTGGCAGGTCTGCGTCCAAAAACATGTGTGAATGCTGTCCCCCCAGTCACAGAGGATGAAGAGGCCGCGGATGCACAAGATGGGGCAGACGGTGGTTGACCCGGCCCGCTAGGCCTGCATTGTTGCACAGTGAGCTTCCCACTGCAACTTATGCTTCATATCCATGTGACGGTTCATGCATGAAGTACTCAAACTATGGATTTTTTGGCCTCTACTTAGCTTTTGGTGACAAATATTACAGATAACACGAGTTAGGTCATCCTTATCTATCTGAAAAAATGCCCAGGCTATGCAAGGCTTAGAGCCCATGCGACCCGAAGAGCCACCACGACTTGTGGTCAGAGGCAGAGTTGTGGTTGAGGATGCAGTTGTTGACGTGCTTCCAGTACTCCGTCTCTGTCCAGGAAGGCGCAACCTAACCTCGTGGTCAATAGCATCCTCCTCCACCTCCTCTGCTGACCTCATCGACTGGCTGACTGTGGATTGACAGTAAATGAGATCTCCAACCTCGTCATCATCACCCTGTGTGTTCTCACACCTGTCGTCCTCAGAGCCAACCTCTTCCTGCCCTGACCGAAAAGTCAAGTAGTCGCTCCAATCAGGTATTTGAGTCTCATCATCGTCTTCATCATTGTCTCCACCAACAGGAGTTACAGTTTGGGAACGACGGTCTACATTATGCTCAGAACCTTCTTCATATGGTCCTGGATCTGACTCATAAAGATTCTGGTCATCAGTGCAGATCATTTCCTCGTCTGGATTAACAGAAGCTCTGGAGCAGACCTCTGTTTCCCAGGCTATAGTATGAGTAAACAGCTGTGCAGACTCAACCATCTGTGTTACCCCATACTCAGACGGGCAGCTGGAGACTTGGGAGCTGTGAGGAAGCTAGTGCGATTGGGGTGACACCTCTGAAGACTGGAGTTTTTGTGATGTTGAAGTTGAGGTGGAGGAGAGCCCACTTGAAGGAGCACTTGATATCCGTTGAAGCACCTGCTGTTTTTGTGCCTCATCTGGAATTTGTAGTGATGGGTGTGTCCGTAAGAAAGGGATCATATCACATTGTCCACGAAAAGAAGTAGACATCTTAGTTTGGCTGGAAGATGGTCTTTCTTCTGCAGATGTTACTCCCCCCCCACCACGGGGGGGCTCGACCCACCAGTGGACAGGCACCAGTATTGGGAGAGAGGGGCTGGCCGTCAGGGTCCACCGCGGCTCTGGCACAAACCCGGCGACACAGAGGTCACACGGGCAGGAACGGACTGGCCGTGTCGGCTTTGCACTCCAGCGTAGTCCCTCTGCCCGCTCGCGCCCGTAACCTCAAAGGGATGCGCAAGCGGCTTTTCTTCCCAGGGCTGTTCCCCGCTCAGCAGGAACGTGGGGGAGCTCAGGTCGGCCTTCCACTGTACTCCCTTACCTCCCTCGCCCTCTTTCCTTCTTCCGTTCTCCATCTAACCCCTCGGCTCTGTGGTGTCCGCTCTCCCTCCAGCTCTCTCCTTCTTACAGGTGGACTACTGCGTGTATTCACACTGTGGCGAATCTTTTGGACCCAGGCATAAGAAGTTGTCGAGGTAATGGATAATATGTGCCCCCTTAGAAACGTCCATTACAACCCATTCGAGGAAGCAACTAAACGCCTCAAATAGTGAGCAGGATCTGGACCACCCCATGGGCAAACAGCGATCTATATAGTATGCTCCTTCCCAGAAGCAGCCCAATAGGTGGACACTATTCGGAGGCACAGGTAGTAAGTAACCGGAACGCCGCATCAATGTCTGTTTTGGCCATTAGGGTGACCTTTCCCAACTTCTTGATCTGCCTGATTGCCTTGTCAAAGGATGTACAATATATACTACTGTACTTGGTTCCGCGTCGATGTTGTCGTTTCCTGACCTGCCCCTTGGATATGACAAATGGTGGATTAGTCCGAATGTATTGGGTTCCGTTTTTGGCACAACTCACAACGCGGATACCACTACGTCTTGTAAGGAAAGTGTTCTGAATGGAACCGCCATTCTACCTAAAGATATTTCTTTTTTTCATTTTCTTGTCACGACGTCTGGGTGTTGGTTGGCTGATTTTAGATTTTTACTCCAGCCTTTCTTGATTTTAGAAGGACATGACATGCTTATATCTGTGTCTCCCCCTCCTTTTACTCCTCCACCTCTTTTCTTTTCGCATGACTATATGTACTTGTTACTTTTCCATGTGTTAGTTGTGTCTTCTGAGCAGTTTGTCAGCTTTTGGACACCTTTGAAGGTGTTTTCTATGTGTTTCTATGTGTTTTTGTTTGCCTGCCATTGGTTTTAACGGTGTTCGACGAACAGTTCGACGAACAGTTCGGCGAACAGTTCGGCGAACACACCGGTGTTCGACGAACCGAACCAAACCCAAACACTACGGGGGTGGCTCAACTCTAGTGTTTAAATGGATTGTCCGGGATAAACTTTTAGTTTTCCAAAGACTTGTAGATATAAAATAATAAACTGAGCTTTTACTTATCCTCCCCAGCTCCAGTGCTGCCTAGCTGCTGCTACACCAGTCTTTGCTAATAGTCAGCAGTAGTGCAGTGCATGTGACCCCTGCAAACAATCACTGGGCTAAGCAGTTTGTGCACTTACAGACCCATGTAAGTTTTCCCAGATAAATCTATTTGCTGCCATAGAAGTCAATCAGATTAGTTTTTCTCATTCCACTGAAAAAGTAAAACATAAAACATTTGCTATAGACAACAACGCTGACATTACCTAGGGATCAGAGTCTCTGCCGCTGCTCCCAGTGTATGTTAATGTCTGCATTTCTTGTCGCCAGCTCTGCAGACAATCACACACCTCAGCGGCACTGCTAGAGTTGATGACATGAGCCGCTCAGAGCCGTTGAGCTCACTGATCGGCTGTAGTATTGTCGACATGACTTCAGCGCTGCAACAGACATCGTCGTAGACTCAGTGCTGGTCCTGGGGAGGGTGAACAAAGCACAGTTTGTTTTTATAAACAGTTGTTTTCTTGTTTATTACTATCCTAACTCTTCTAGCCATTACATGATATGACTCACAAATCTCCCCACTTTCTCACACAACCACCCTACTTACTTTGCCACAAACTGAAATGACTGGATTTGATATAGGTTTCAAAACATGATTTTTTTTCTATATTGTCATCTTTTTTACATTGCAACAGAAGATAACTAGGAAATATGTATTAACCAGCAGTTAACTTTATATTTTCTTCACATCCAGGGATTACCGTCCTCCTGTCACTTACCGTCTTCATGTTACTTGTGGCAGAGATAATGCCTGCAACATCGGATTCAGTCCCTCTGATAGGTAAGTGATGTATAAGGTGATCATTTAAACCTATAAGGATAGCTCCGTATCATAATCTGACACCAATGGAAAGAATAGAGAGATGTAACCAAGATCCACTAAAATGTATGTGGAGGACACCACTCTCAAACAAAAACAGCCAGAGATATAGCTATCAGTGCAAAAAATCAGTATGTTTTATTATACAAAATATTCCATATGATAAACGACAATAAAAAACAAATTATGAGTGACGGAGATGAGGGGCCAAGTGAAAGATAAGATGGAAATACCCAAAGGAAAGAGAGACCATTAACCAAGCTGCAGAATAATCCACACTGCGTGTGCACAAGTATATATTCAAGCATGCAACATAGCCTGTGTCTTACTTGTTAGGAGGACACCAGAGCTAAAAGCATAAAGCTCAACAAAGGGCTACAGAGGCAGGTAAGCGTTGTCTTCACAAAGCATGTAAATAACATCGATGTGCACAAATCTAAAATTGCCAAGCATTACCTTGAGACATAGTAGTCAGAGGTGTGGAGGATCTGCAGTGCCTCAACGCGCGTTTCACCTACGTGGCTTCATCAGTCTGGAAACCTGTACTGTCATCATTGTTCTTCACATAAAATAGTAATTGTAAAGCATTTCTAGGGTTGTGATTTTTTTTTATTTTTTCACTACCATATAAGTATTACGAAACTTTACTTGATTTATATATGTTTGCATTTTCTTGTGTAGCTGCTTATAACATAGATATTTTAAAATGTGGTAATTCATAAATTGAGCTAAATAAAACAATCTTTACTCGTAGTCAATAACTGTATTTGCCTTGAGGAGAGAAACCTTGTTTTTCTATTTTGTAGCTGACATTGTTGTTAAGACAGGGTGAAATATTCAGAATAATGCAAATTAACTAAACATGAAATATGAAATATTTAATCTTTTTGGAAAGTAGGAAGAACTTATGAATGTAATGAAATAATAGATTTATGTATATTAATGGCACCTATTTATTGGATTGGTTTATGGATTAAATCCGTACCAGATGCAGTACACATAGAGAAAAAAAATGGCACTATTTCTATCAACAAGGAATAAACTCAGAAAAAAATAGAGGATAAGTCTTTTCTGTATAGTTTTCCTCTCTTAAGAATCTACTTCTGGCTTTTGACAAACATATCAGAAACTACACCACAGTCTTGGAATTAAAATGGCAAAACAACCCCCCAATATTTTTTTATTTTTACTAATTATCAATTTTTTTCAGCACTTAAAACAAATGCAAGTTTGATATTGTTATAATTGTATTGACCTGAAGAATTTGTTTTATTTGGATGGTGCCACTTAAAAGTACAACTCGTCACCAAAAACAAGACCTCATACAGCTATGGGGATGGAAAAATAAAAAAGTTACTGCTATGAAGAAAACGAGGAAAAAAATGAAAACACAAAAATAAAAATTGCCCTGTCCTATGGGGTTAAAGAAGTTTGATGTGATTGGGAAAGCATGGAAGTTTACATCCAAAAATAGTGCTGTTCTTTTCTTTAGGGTGCAGTCAGACAGCAGTATTATTCTCGCGAGGATCACATCGCAAACCTAGGACTGGCCATCGGCTCCCCTGACCTGAGCGTAATAGCTGTATAGAAATACATGCTGTTACGCTAAGGTCAGGAGAACCAACGGCCAGTCCGAGGTTTGCAATGCGATCCTCGCACGAGTAATACGGCTGTCTGACTGCGTCATTAGGCTGTGTGCAGAGCAAGTTTTCCAGTTTATAACTGTATAGAGGAATTGCTATGTATTATATCTGAATTACCATTATAGCATTCTAACAATACTTTCCAATTTTTTTTTATTGAGTCAATTATTTAACCCGTTCCCAACTCATGACAAAAATGTACGTCATACTCGTGAGCTGGCTACGCCATGTCGCACATTTTCATCAGGTTGATCTCGCAGGTACTGTCAGTATCCTCGTGAGATCAGCAGCAGAAGAGAGGCTGTATCTTGTAGCCCTGCTCCTGGTGCAAATGCTGGAATTGAAGATAATTGTGATATCAGAAGTTTAACCCCTTAGATACTGCTGTCTATAGCAAGAGCAGCATTTAATAGTAGGACAGAGGGAGGGCGTGACATCTGTTACACCATCAATTGCCACCCATGATTGCTAAGTTCTGATTTGTTGCCATGGCCACCAGGGCCCTCATAATGGCTGCCATCTTAGTACACCTATTGGACCCAGCTAAAGGCCAGGCCCTCACAATAGCACCCATGGCTGCCATCTTATTACACATGTTACAGCCAGCAATAGACTAGGTCTAATAAAATGGCTGTCAATAATATACTGGCAGGCACTGTACATTGCAGTGTATATTGACTTGATCTGGCTCATACATGTTTTAAGTCTCAAAGTAGGACTAAAAAAAGTTAAAATAATATATTCAAAAATTTAAAAAATAAAAAAATAATAACATTTAAAAGAAAAACTCTTTCCCCAATATAAATTATTTTATTATATAAAAAAGTAAGAAAAGTGGGCATGAAGTTGATATTGTACTGTCCCAAAAAAAAAACCCAAGCTATATACTAAATAAGCAATTTAACCAATACAATGAAAACCATAAAAAAGAAAATTAAAACATTGTCAAAAGTGCTTTTTTGTTGCTCATCCAACAGAATGGAATAAAAGGTGTTGAAAAAGTCATATGTATCTCAAAATGATACCGATAAAGGCATCAACTCATCCTGGAAAAAGCGGATCCCCACACAGCACAGTCCACAGCAAAAATGAAAAAGTTATAGTGCATAGAAAATATACACACAAAATGAAATTATTTTTAGGTGCTTTTATTGCATGAAAGTTAAAAAATATATATTTTATACAAGAAGCCTGTTTCCTATGTGTTTTTTAATGCTACTCATGATTATCACAGACTATTCATAGCAGGATGGGCATATCGGAGGGTATCGATCTTCTTTATACCCTTCCTGCAAAAAGATGTAAAAAATCCTAAAATCAAATGCTGCCATTAAATGCAAACTGCCTAGCAAAAAACAAGTCCTCATAAAGTGATGATCGTGTAAAAATAAAAAATGTACAACTCCTGCTGAGCAGGGATGAAAGTAAAAAAGACAAATTTTTTTAGAGTTAGGGTTCATTTAGACGGTCTGTGCTCGGACTGATTTACACAGACATCTGCATGATCCCTTAATCAGAGTTCACTCCAAATGTCTTCAAGCAATATAATAAAAAAAACAACAAAACAGGAAATTATCATATATCAAACTAGCTACTAGGATCCAAATGCTGTCTACATTCAGGTTTTAATGAAGAGAGGCAGAGTACCGATTCCCTCTTGTGGTATCGTCTTTGGTCAGTGTAATTTAATTGATATGGATTTTGAATAATGGCTAAGTTTTATGGCCTGGCCAAGTAGTGAACATACTATAGGGCAGAATTATTAAAACTGATGTTTTATCTGCCAGTCTTAATGAAGGGCTCACTGGAGTACAATGTCCCAAAGTCATTCAGAGGCCACTTAAAGAAGTATTCCCATCTCCAAGTTCCTATCACAATAGGTAGTAGGTGTAATAATAATTATTATAGCAATTACCACCAATTAGAAATGAACTATAGTTCTACTGATTTGCTATGTCACTTACCCCATGTTCAGGGCATTGCAGTAGCTTATCCATGGTTACGACCGTTAACAACTAACTAACTAACTAACTAACTAACTGTCACTATATGAGTGTGCATAATCATGGATACCTAAGCTACCGCAATACCCTGCACATGGGGTAAGCAGCATAGCTTATTAGAAGAACTATGTTATATTTCTAATTGGAAATGGATCTTATCATTATAATTATTATTATTATTATTATTATTATTACACCTAGTACATATAGGGATATAAACTTGGAGAAGGGAATACCCCTTTAATGAATTCGGCACATCTTCTCAGCGGCATGTGTGGTGCCCCTGAGGGTTCAGTCGCCACAGAGGTACTACATCTAGTGGTGCTTCACTCTCTGGTAAGGAAAGGGTACAGCCCGGGACCCCAACACCTGCATCCAGCAATACACTGCTCCAGGCTGGCTGGAAGGGCAAAATGCGCTGTGTTCTACTGAGCCCTGTCCCTGGCTGGAGTGGGGGGAACCAGAGTGAGGGGGTAACCAAGTAGTGGGTGTGGGTGGAGGAAGGAGTTTAGGGGAGCATTTGTTAGGAGTATAAAAAGGGAAGCCATTTTTGGAAGAAGGGAGTAGTTGTGGTGGAGAGTTCTGAGTTTGGAGTCTGGTGAGAGGGGCAGGGGCTCTGCAGGAGCTCCGCTCCAGAGTGGGGCCTAGTAAGAGAGGCCCAGGAGTGAGAGGGGAACAAGGGAGGAATTCTCTGGAAACAGAAGGGATCCCAGCGGGTACAGTGAGTGCAGGACGGCACCCCTACGCCCGAATCTGCCAAGAGTCAGACGGATCAGGCCGCAAGAAGGGAACCGGTCCCTGGACCAGCCGTGTTACTCCAGGTCTCGACTGGAAAAACCGGAGGCTTCTGCACTTCCATGGTGCAGTTGCCACAACCTCACCCTAGCCGCCGTGAAGGGCACAAAGTAGGTCCGGGAACTCCAGGTTGCCCAGAGGGATCTCAGAGTACCCGATCGGGACTGTGTGTGGGGAGCGCATGGCAGGAGGGAGAAGACCCAGCGCAAGAAGTCGGCTGAGGAAAGGATCATATAGAAGGGGGGTCCCGATAAGTACTCTTGAATTGCCAGAGGGACTTCTGAACCCCTGCTTGGTGAACGCAGCGCGACGTGGGAAGCGGTAACCTGTGCAGTGTAACCCGAGGGACTTGTAAACTGTGAGTAAAATCAGAGGACTGCACTTCACTGTCTCTGTTGGTTATTGCTGCTGCGCCATCATCCCTCCTACAATACAACGCCCTGCATCCCTTCCATCAACCCTGCCCCGGGGGGGCCTGCTCTGCCTGTGGTGAGCAGAAACATCCCAGCGGCCATCCCATCACCCCCGGAGGTCTGCAGCAGCGCCGGTATTCATTACTGGGAACCACAGGTGACGTCACGAGACAAACTGTTAACAAAAACCCCCTTTTAAAGAGTGACCCCAGAGGACGGGCCCGGAAGCTGACTGCCGTGACATCCTACAAAGAAGGTAAAGGCCCGGGTACCGAGTCCCCCATATCCCCCTGGGCGAGTCACATGTACCTTTGTTTTGCCTCACCAGAAATGGTACTCCAATCTGGTGTTAAATACACCAGCAGTTTTTCAGAATTTGATGGGCATGTGTAGCCACACCTCAGTCCTACCCCAAATCTTCCCAGCTTTGCCAATTTTGTCAAAGCTCCTTCAAACGCTAAAAGTCTCAAAAATTAGTGCAACTCTGCGTTGCATAAAAAAAATGTGACTTTTCAAAGTGTCAGTTTTCTGGAAAAAAAACACTTTGATTAATTGCACACTATTTGATTATAACTAGATTAAAGAAAACAGCTCTTTTCCTAGTATACTTAATTATTCTTCTCCCTCTTGTGTCCCAAGCCTTATCCTTTTAATATTCTTTATGTATCTTCCCTGCCCAGACTCCTTCCTTTTCCCTTGTCTCACGCTACATCAACCAATCACAATGCAGCAGTAGTGACATTTCTGTTATTGTATGTTCAAATTCTGTATCTTCTGTCTCCTCCCAGGCGGAACTCCATTTGCCCATTTTAGGTAATTATTCTTCCTTGTAGCCAAATAGGGAACACTGTGCCAAGAGTGAAGTACAGCTTGTACTGGTTTAGAAATAATTAAATACAAATACCACATGTTGCAGCAATATTACCCTCCAATCCCTGCAGCAAGTATTCAGACAATCCACTAGTCACTGTAATTACTATAATAAAATGTGAAGTGAACTTGCGCTAAGGAAATTGGAGCAGGATAATACAGTACAATAATAAAGTCTGGAGAATAAAAATAATATATCCATTGTGATTGACCTAAAAATAGTGGTAAAATGATGGTACACCTACTTAATTGTGCTTGTAAGCTACCATATATATATTTTTTATTCTCAGTCGGGCACCAGCGGTTTGTGTATCGTCATACACTGCATCAATGCATATATATATAAAAAAGATAAAAAATACTGTTACAGTTCTGATATAAGGGTTTTTTGTTGTTAAAAAAGGAAGAACCAGGGGAGGAGTCCTGAGGAGACAATTTGCATATTCTCACTGCATTTTGGGATAAGTGAAGAGTCTCCGCGAGCTCAAAGAACACTGGATTTTGGCCATTGGAGCTGAAAGGAGGACATCGGTGAACCGCGCGCCGGGAATTTTGGAGCGTTTTTCACTGTTTTCATAACATATCAACAATAAGAACATGGAAGAGTCCAGGAGCCATTTGGTGAGCTGCATATCCTGCTACATGTTCACAGACTTGCCAGTGGAAAAGCCAAACTTCACATGCCAGAAATGCAAGCTTGTGTCCCTGTTGGAGGAAAAGTTGTGAAATCTAGAAGAGAGGTTAACTACCTTGAAAATCATTAAGGAAGGTGAAGAGTTCTTAGACAGAGCAGAATTATCTCTTCATGATACAGAAAGAGAAGAGATTCGAACTGCACCTGACGAAACAGAGGAATGGAAGCATGTGACCCAGTGAAGCAGGAGGATCGAGAGGCAGTCAGCACCCATACTGCTCAGGAACCAGTACCAGGCTCTCACGCAGGAGAACCATGAAGAAATACAGCAAGATAAGACTTTGCCCGCAATGAATAACCTTGTAAGCCCTCAGAATCCTCCTGGATGGAGAAAGAAAAATGTTGTGAAGAAAAAACGGAGAGTGGTGGTCATGGGGGATTCCCTGTTGAAAGGAACAGAGGCTGCAATCTGCAGACCAGACATAACCTCAAGAGAAATGTGCTGTCTTCCAGGAGCAAAAATTAAAGATGTGTCTGACAGGATATCAAGACTCTTCAGACCTACAGATCACTACCCATTCCTGCTAATACATGTGGGGACAAATGACACCGCAAGAAAGGACTTGGAAACCATCTGCAGTGACTTTGAAGACTTAGGCAAGGAAGTGAAAGAATTGGGAGCGCAGGTGGTCTTCTCATCCATCCTACCAGTGGATGGCCATGGAACAATGAGGTGGAATAAGATTCTACAGGTGAACAACTGGCTACGTCGATGGTGCCATCAACAAGGATTTGGATTTCTGGATCACGGAATGAATTACCTATATGATGGACTACTTGCTAGAGATGGGGTGCACCTTACGAAGACTGGAAAGCATGTATTTGGAAGTCGCCTTGCTACACTCATCAGGAGAGCTTTAAACTAGAACAATGTGGGAAGGGAAGCAAAAGGCCAGAAAAAGATATACAGCTGACAAATACTATTGAGATCTCTGCTACTGGAAGTGGAAAGGAAGAACAAAGACAAAAAAATGTAAATAATAAAAATATGGGAGGAAGAGAAACCAATCACAAACTAAAATGTTTTTATACAAATGCACAAAGCATGGGCAACAAACAAGGAGAATTGGAACTACTATCGCAGGAAAAGGAATATGATGTCATTGGAATCGCTGATACTTGGTGGGACGATGCACATGATTGGAATACAAGGCTAAAATGATACAACCTATTAGCTAGAAACAGACTTGATAAACGAGGAGGAGGAGGTTTCGCATTGTATGTTAGAAAAGCGTATATCTGCACAGAGATTGAAGCTTCAGAGACTGGGAGTTCTGTGGAAACTGGGTAAGAATACAAGGAGAGAACAATGGAAAGGACACCATTGTAGGCATTTACTACAGGCCACCTGAGCAAACTGAAAATATGGATGAACTCTTTATGTATCAAATGACCAAGTTCTCCAAAAAATATGACGTAGTGGTCATGGTTGATTTCAACTATCCAGACATTTGTTGGGAATCTCTCTCAAGTAAAGCTAACAGGTCAAGCAAATTCTTATCCTCTCTTGCTGACAGCTTTATCTTCCAAAAGGTAGGGGAGAAAACAAGGGGATCTGCTACATTGGATCTAATCCTTAAAAACAGGTAGGAAATGGTTGAGGAGGTAAAAGTGGCTGGAACCCTAGGAGGCAGCGATCATGCTATTATAGAATTTTGGATAACTAGAGGAGGAAGACATGTGAAGACTCAAACTTCAAGGTTAGATTTCAGAAAGGCAGATTTTAAGCGACTCAGAAAGAGAATAGGAGGGATCCAATGGCTGGATGTCCTTAAGGACAAAAATGTCCAGGAAGGATGGGAAATTTTTAAAAATGAGATTCTCAAAGCACAATCGTTAACAATCCCGAAAAGTAGGAAGAATGGGAAGCATTTAAGGAAACCAGGATGGATGAACACAGAACTTAAACACATGCTAAAAAGAAAGAAAGAAATGTTTATCAAATGGAAAGAGGGAGGCATATCTAAAGAAGATTATAATGCAGTCTGCAGATCCTGCAGGGCACATATCAGGTTAGCTAAAGCTGACAATGAATTAAGGCTTGCAAGAGATGTCAAAAGCAATAAAAAAGGATTTTGGGGGTATGTCAAAAGTAAAAGAAAAGTCAAAGATGCTATATGATTTTTACAGGATGAAAATGGTGAAATGGTAAGAAAGGACGTTGAGAAGGCCGAACTTTTTAATTCCTAATTTGCATCTGTTTTCTCTCAGAAAGAAAATGTAAGATCAACTGATCTTCACTGTCATGTTAAAGGAATAGAAGAATCCAAGTTATCTGTAAACAGAGAGATTGTGAGGGAATATTTAGCTAACATAAATGAGTTCAAGTCTCCAGGTCCAGATGAATTACACCCCAGAGTACTGAAGGAGATCGTAGAAGAAATTTTAGAACCACTCTCCATAATCTTTGAAAATTCTTGGAGGACAGGAAACGTCCCAGAAGACTGGAGAAGAGCAAATGTTGTTCCTATCTTCAAAAAGGGGAAGAAGGTGGACCCAGGGAACTATAGGCCGGTGAGTCTGACTTCTATACCAGGAAAGATCTTTGAACAAATTATTAACCAACATGTATGTAAGTACCTGGATAAGAATGAAGTGATTAACCAGAGTCAGCATGGGTTTGTAACTAACAAGTCATGTCAGACTAACTTAATTTCCTTCTATGACAGAATCACTGACTGGGTGGATCAGGGAAATGCTGTAGATATATCTTGACTTCAGCAAAGCATTTGACAAAGTATCTCACACCATCCTTATTGAAAAAATTACCAAGTATGGAATGGACAAGGCCACTGTTAGGTGGATTCATAACTGGCTTAGTGATCGGACTCAAAGAGTGGTCGTAAATGGCTTCACATCCAGTTGGATGAATGTCTCAAGTGGGGTACCACAGGGCTCTGTCGTGGGACCTGTATTGTTCAACATCTTTATCAATGATTTAGATGAAGGAATTGAGGGTAAACTGATTAAATTTGCTTATGACACAAAGCTAGGAGGGATAGCTAATACTAGAGAAGAGAGAGAGAGGATTCAAAAAGACCTAAATAAACTGGAGCAGTGGGCAGTAACTAACAGAATGTTTTTTAACAGGGAAAAATGCAAAGTACTACATCTGGGCAATAAAAATGAAAAAATCATATACAAAATGGGAGGAATAGAGCTAAGCAACAGTACATGTGAAAAAGACTTAGGTATACTAATAGATCATAGACTGAACTTGAGTCAACAGTGTGATGCAGCAGCAAAAAAGGCAAATACAATTCTCGGATGTATTAACTGAAGCATACAGTCTAGATCACGTGAAGTCATTATCGGACTTTACTCCTCTTTGGTCAGACCTCATCTGAAATACTGCGTCCAGTTTTGGGAACCACATTTTAAAAAAGACATCGACAAACTGGAGCAAGTTCAGAGAAGAGCGACCAGAATGGTAACTGGTCTGCAAACCATGTCCTATGAGGAACGGTTACAGGATTTGGGAATGTTTAGATTGCAAAAAAGAAGACTGAGAGGAGACTTAATAACTGTCTACAAATATCTCAAGGGCTGTCACATTGTAGAAGAATCATCTTTATTCTCATTTGCACAAGGAAAGACTAGAAGCAATGGGATGAAACTGAATGGGAGGAGACACAGATTAGATATTAGAAAAAACTTTTTGACAGTTAGGGTGATCAATGAGTGGAACAGGCTGCCACGAGAGGTGGTGAGTTCCCCTTCAATGGACGTCTTCAAACAGAGGCTGGACAGATATCTGTCTGAGATGGTTTAGTGAATCCTGCTTTAAGCAGGGGGGTTGGACCAGATGACCCAGGAGGTCCCCTCCAACTCTACCATTCTATGATTCTATGATTCTTAAGAAAAAAAAGTCACAAGTGGCTTTTTAAAAATGCTCAGTGCGATCAGTCTATGATGTTTGTGCTCAGTCACTCTGCATATGCATACTATCCTACCATGTATGTGATTTTTGTATTTAGTGGGGTACTTACAATTAAGCACACAAATATATGTATGATGCATAATAATGGTTCAGATAGGGTGGAGTGGGTCCTTTACACAAGGAGAAATCTGCTATAAAACAGGGTCACATGCGGCTATGAAAAGTGCTCCGTCCTGTCACTCCATTCACCTGCTGCGGTGAAGTTTCCAATTTAACACATAGGGAGTGTAGAAGTTCCAAGCCCAATATGACTGTGCTGAGCTGTAGTGCGTATAGCCGAACCTTCAGCTCTGGACCAGCCTAATATGCAGTAAAAATACCCGGTCAATGTAGTACCTTCTAATAGAGCCATACTGTATAAGTTTCCACTGAAGAGGTGCTCTGGGAAGTGACACCTTAAAGCAGAAGGTCTGAAAGCTTTACTACCTTGAGAGGATGTCGGTATATGGTAGCTTACAAGATCAATTAAGTTGGTATACCATCTTTTACCTGCATTTTTAGGTCAATTACAATAAATGTATTATTTTTATTCTCCAGACTTTATTATTGTACCGTATTATCCTGCTCCAATTTCCCTAGTGCAAGTTCGCTTCACATTTTATTTTGATTTAGAAGCAAGTAGACAAGCTCACTCTTACAATTTTTTTAAATGCTGCCAAAGATGCAAGTGTAACCCCCCTCCACCACAGCTACCACAACTATAAATGTTTTGAATCTTGGAATGACAAGAGGTGAAACCACAAAAATTGGTCAAGTCATGAAGCCTAAAGCTAACTGAGTCATTGAGAGGATACATGCCCCATGACTAGCATGTTAAAATGCATCTTTTCCATTGCACTATACAGTGGTCCTTGAAAGTTTGTGAGCTCTTCATAATTTTCTGCATATATTTGAACAAAAACTACATTAAAGTTTGTGAAAGTTTGTGAAACCTTTAGAATTTTTCATATTTTTGCATAAATTTGACCTAAAACTACATCAGGTTATCACACAAGTCCGAAACGTAGATAAAGAGAACCAGATCAAATGAGTCAAAAAATATTAGACTTTGTAATTTTTGTTTTTATCGAGGAAATTGCTGCTCAAGGAAGTCACACTAGATACTAAAACGAAAGGTTCACATACTTTTGACACTCACAGAAATGTGATATTTGATCATTTTCCACAATTAAAAAAATAATAAGTTTAATATTTTTGACTCGTTTCTTTTATTTAGTTCTATGTATCTACTTTAAGACTTATGAAAATCTATTATAGTTTTAAGTCAAATTTATGCAGAAATAAGAAAAATTCTAAAAGGTTCACAAACTTTCAAGTTCCGCTGTATATTGCTTGTTAGAAGAAATATTTCATTGGCTCAAAGAGTTATGCGTTCTTTCTGGTTGCAGCCTTCATGGTAACCTTTACGTTTTGCACCTTCCATCCTTTTATTACTAAATAATTAGAGCATATGAAATAGTATATTTGATATACGGCGTTCTGGAAGTTGGCATTTAGGTCAGAACATACTTTGTTCATCTGTTCATTAGATTTTTTCTCTCCCATGTGAAATAAGAGGATAAAGCTTTTCATGCCCTAGAATTTGAAAGCCCTGGGGGCTGGCTGAAGCTATCTGTAAATGACTGCCTAAAACAATCCAAGCCATCTCCCCTAATTGTAGAATGAAAATCTACGAACTGGGAATATATACATAGTAAAGAGTTGTGACGAGAGTTGGGAATACTACAATGGTGACTTGTTACATCCAGACTCATTCATTTTTTCCACTTTGGCTGCTAAATGTAAATGTGAAGATGCCTTTTTACTACACCAGAGTGTTTCTGTAGATAATGCATTCCCAATAATAGTGTTGGGACCTGCTAAATGACATTGTATTGTATGGCAGGGCAATCAAAGAGCACTCCGATGCAATTAATTCTAAATTTACCAAGCTTCACTGAGCAGAGATGATGTAGTTCACTAAGGAGCTACAGACAGGAATAGCGGAGGGAGAGTCTAAGGAGGCCGCCTTGTATTAACTTTCATTAGAGTTCTATAACACTTTAGGGTTTACTCTATATCCATACAGCCATGTTAGAAATACTGTAATGTGGTTAAGGGACTTGTCTGCTTTAAAAAATCTTATCTCAAAGTAGGAGAAAGAAAATGATCAGCTGTGACATAGGTGGACTACTGTAAAATTACTCATTTTCCCTGCAGCGGTGATGTTTTTATTTGGGGGTCTCTGGTCCATCAGAGCAAGGAGATCTGATAACTATAGATCTTGGCTTTAACCATTGGATTGTCTTGATCTACTTTCAACTAGACGGATCGTACAGAACTAGCACAATTCTCTCTTTATGGGCTAAATATGTCCTAATATATTATTGAAATGAGCAGTTGTAAATCACTTAAAGCGTAACAGTTGTTTTATTTTTTATTTCATAAATCAAAAGTACACATGAAAATAAGCAACTTTGCAATATATTCTATCTGCTTCTTTTTCTGTCAAAATTGATCAGTGATTATCAAAATTCTCAATTCTGATGTAAAATCTGTATTCAGTGAAGACTTTCCCATTACTGAGATAGATTGCAGTTGCTATGGATATGATTATATGTAGATGCAAGGGGGAGGAGCTAGAAACACAGCTCCTCCCATCTCCTCTCCCTCTTATTTAGATAGAATCTTATCAGTAGAAGCTGCCATCTCCTATCTCAGTAATGGGAAAGTCTGTCTTCACTGAACACAGATTTAACCTCAGAATTGAACATTTTGATAATGACTGATCAATTCTGGCAGAGAAAGAAGTAGATATATCTGAACAGATGTATTACAGAGTTGTTTATTTTCATGTGTACTATTAGTTTATTAAATAAAAATGTAAACGACAGTTACGCTTTAACGGTTCAAGCTAAAAGGATCCTGTCACTTGATTGGAACCAGTGTACCTAAACCACCACCATGGGGTTATACCAATAGATATGGGATAGATAGATAGATAGATAGATAGATAGATAGATAGATAGATAGATATGACTAGATGGTGGCCCGATTCTAAAGCATCGGGTATTCTAGCATATGTCTCCCGACCCTCCTTTATAATGCCCCAAGCAGAAAGTCACATCCCCCGTATATAATACCCCATGCATATAATACCCCATGCAGGATGTCACATCCCCCGTATATAATACCCCATGCAGGATGTCACCTCTCCCCCATATAATGCCCCATGTAGGATGTCACCTCTCCCCTCATATAATGGCCCATGCAGGATGCCACCTCTCCCCCTTATAATGCCCCATGCAGGATGTCATCTCTCCCCCCATATAATTCCCCATGCAGGATGTCACCTCTCCCCCCATATAATGCCCCATGTAGGATGTCACTTCTCCCCCTATATAATGCCCCATGCAGGATGTCACCTCTCCCCCCATAAAATGCCCAATACAGGCTGTCACATCCCCCCTATACAATATCCCATGCAGTATGTCACCTCTCCCCCCATATAATGCCCCATGTAGGATGTCACCTCTCCCCCATATAATGCCCCATGTAGGATGTCACCTCTCCCCCCATATAATGCCCCATGTAGGATGTCACCTCTCCCCCCATATAATGGCCCATGCACGATGTCACCTCTCCGCCATATAATGCCCCATGTAGGATGTCACCTCTCCCCCATATAATGCCCCATGTAGGATGTCACCTCTCCCCCCATATAATGGCCCATGCAGGATGTCACCTCTCCCCCATATAATGCCCCATGTAGGATGTCACCTCTCCCCCATATAATTCCCCATGCAGGCTGTCACATCCCCCCTATATAATACCCCATGCAGGATGTCCCATCCCCCCATAGTGCCCCATGCAGGTCACCTATGGCCCCATACAAAAAAAAAAAAAAATCCAATACTCGCCTCACCGGACTCCAGCGTATCCAGCATCTTCACGCTGTGCGCTGTGATCGGTCAGGAGAGAGCACGGTGTAAAGACGTCACCGCGCCCTCTGACCTGAAACGTCACAGAGCATCAGCGGAAGACGCAGGAGCTGCTGCACAGGCACGGGGAGGGGTAAGTATGACGCCGGGTGCCGGGGTCCTGATCGAGCGGGGGGAGGGACCAGAGGAGAGGAGAGGGGAGGGAAGAGGAGGGGAGGGGAGGGGTAAGTATGACGCCGTTGTCCTGATCGAGCGGGGGGAGGGACGGGAGGAGAGGAGAGAGGAGGAGAGGGGTAAGTATGACGCCGGGGTCCTGATCGAGCGGGGGGAGGGACGGGAGGAGAGGAGAGAGGAGGGGAGGGGTAAGTATGACGCCGGGGTCCTGATCGAGTGGGGGGAGGGACGGGAGGAGAGGAAAGAGGAGGGGAGAGGAGGGGAGGGGCGTCACACTTGTCCTCGGGAGATAAGCGGCTGTAGCCGCTGATCTTCCGACGATAGCCGCATGTAGGTCAGCGGCGCCTGCGGTCGGGGGACTTATGCTGCGAGCAGCCGGCTGCATCTCCCGGCTGCATCGCCGCTGACCTCCGTGCCTCACATGAGCCGCTAATGGCCTCCATGTTTTTCTGAAATGCCACGTCGCTGATTGGCCTCGGCCGGACCAATCAGCGACCCGGGATTTCCAGGACAGACAGACAGAAAGACAGACAGACAGAAAGACAGACAGACAGACGGGATAAGACAATTATATAGATAGGTATGGGAGATAGATAGATAATCTATCTATCTCCCATATCATATACATCTATCTCCCATATCTATATATCTATCTATCTATCTACCCCATATCTATCTATCTCCCATATCTATCTATCTACCTACCTACCCCATATTATATCTATCTATCTATCTACCTCATATCTATCTATTTATCTACCCCATATCTATCTATCTATTTATCTATTTATCTATCTATCTATCTATCTATCTATCTATCTACCCCATACCCCATAGTGTCTTGTGTGTATGGTTTCAGACAGATAGCTTATTGGCCACACCCAGCCTAAAAATACCACCTAACAACCGCCCCATAATTGTCACATCCAATAGATGGCGCTTTGCCTGTCTCTTCCTGATTGCTCTGGTACAGTGGCAAAGAGGTAATATTTTTTGGGTGCTGTGTCCAAAACGCTACTATTCGTGATCGTGGGAATGCAGCCATATTGTGTTACTCTGTCTGTATGCTTACTGCCATTGAAGAGTCATTTGGGTGGGGCTACTGCCAAAAATCCCATTCTTCAAACCACCTTACATCACTATCAGGCACCATCAAGTTTTGAGGATACGCTGTTACCTTGTACTCCCTGGACAAGCACCATGCAGAAAGATGTATTTTGCCTGACTTTCCTGTACAAGTCCAGGATGCACACTACGGGCAGCTGCACTGGGCATGACTGCAGTGTTCAAGACAATGGCGCATTGTTAAGATTTGGAGGAGGCTTCTGACAGCTTCTTTTCTTCTGCTGTGCTTTGTTGATAGGGTATGACAACTGATGTCATGCTGATCGACAACCTGCTCCACACAGCAAATCTGCGGGGAGTTGGGTGTCCATCACCATGACATCAGCAGCCCGATACAGGAAGAGTCACCAGCAGGAGCAGTTCATGACCGTTCTGAGCCGGCGCTGGGCAGAACAGGCAACTAGTTAGCAACTACCTGCCTGTCAGTTTATAGCCCAATGAGAAAAAAATAAAATAGTCCCGGAAAACTCATTTAGCTACGACAGGACTAGTTACTGTGCAGAGAAATATCAATAAACCTCTGCCCCTTTTTTGGGAGGGATAAAGATTAGTGTTGAGCGAACATGCTCGACACTGCTCGGTACTCGCCCGAGCATCACGCTACTCGGGATGTTCGGCGAGCACCGAGCATTTCCGGGTTACTCGGGCGGGAGCTCGGGTCTCCGCCCTGCATGTTTGGCGCTCTTTACAGAGCCAATGAACATGCAGGGATTGCCAGCCAGTCACTGTAATGCTGCAGCCATGTTGGTTGTGGGCATTACAGTGATTGGCTGGCCGCACAGCGTCACCTCGAGTATTTAAAATCGGGCGCCGCCATCTTGGACACAGTCGCTCCGGATTAGACAGTGTAGGGACAGCGCTGCTGATTTAGGGAGAGATATAAACTGCAAAATAGTTAGTGTAGGGTCTGTAAAGGCTGCCAGAACAAACAAACAGTCCTTTTCAGGACTCATATCCATCCCAGATACCAGGCCGGCAGGCTGTATAGGAGACACAGTGGTTATACCAGCAAACGCTGCATTACAGTCCTGTGTGCTCCTGTTGCTGAAATTGCTGGACTTAGCACCAGGTGTCGGGGGCCAGGAAAAATCCTTTTTTTTCATCTAAATCCTCTTTTTTTTTCCTCCTTCACACTGTACAAATACCCGTCTTATTAACCTTTTGGTGTGTCCCCCCCCCAAAAAAAGCGTGTCTCTGATTTTTCAGACACAAATATAACTGTTGAAAATAGTCTGGTGTAGGCTAGAGAAACAGAAGTGTTGTTTTGCACTTCCACGGTTCAAACCTCTGTATTATCCATTTTGGGCCATTTGTATCTAAAAAAAAAAAAACAGATTGAGTGTGTCGCTCACTGTTCAGCCGCAAATCTATATATTTAAAAAAGTCTGGTATACCCCAGTAAATAATAACTGTGGTTTTGCCATCCCACGGTAAAAAATTTCTATTATTCAGGTTTTGGTATATTTTCCGTAAAGAAAAACAGTAGTGTCTCCTGACTGTTGTGACACAAAAATATATCTGTTGAAAATAGTCTTGTGTAGGCCCGACATCCCAGTGTGGTTTCACAGTTCCACGGGTCAAATCGCTGTACTATCCAGTTTTGGGCCTTTGGTATCTAAAAAAAAAGCAGTTTGAGTGTGTCGCTCACTGTTCAGCCGCAAATATCTCTATTTAAAAAAGTGTGGTATACCCCAGTAAACAATAACTGTGGTTTTGCCATCCCACGGTAAAAAATCTCTATTATTCAGCTTTTGGTAGTTTTTTCCGTAAAGAAAAACAGTAGTGTCTCCTGACTGTTGTGACACAAAAATATATCTGTTGAAAATAGTCTTGTGTAGGCCCGACATCCCAGTGTGGTTTCGCAGTTCCACGGGTCAAATCGCTGTACTATCCAGTTTTGGGCCTTTGGTATCTTAAAAAAAAGCAGTTTGAGTGTGTCGCTCACTGTTCAGCCGCAAATATCTCTATTTAAAAAGTGTGGTATACCCCAGTAATCAATAACTGTGGTTTTGCCATCCCACGGTAAAAAATCTCTATTATTCAGCTTTTGGTAGTTTTTTCCGTAAAGAAAAACAGTAGTGTCTCCTGACTGTTGTGACGCAAAAATATATCTGTTGAAAATAGTCTTGTGTAGGCCCAACATCCCAGTGTGGTTTCGCAGTTCCACGGGTCAAATCGCTGTACTATCCAGTTTTGGGCCTTTGGTATCTAAAAAAAAAGCAGTTTGAGTGTGTCGCTCACTGTTCAGCCGCAAATATCTCTATTTATAAAAGTGTGGTATACCCCAGTAAACAATAACTGTGGTTTTCCTCTTCCGCGGTTCTAATCTAATCTTTATTACCCTTTTTCCATTGATAGTGCAAGTGTAAGCTATTTTACTTCATTTACAATGGGCAAGGCGCGTGGCAAGGGACGTGGAAGTGGACGTTCTGGTGATGGTTCGTGCAGAGGACGGGGCCGTGGCCAAGGTAAAAATGTGCCACAACCAACAGCCACATCTTCTCGCTCCCACTTCTTGACCGAATTACTAGGGAAGCACAGAACAACACCAGTATTGAGAACTGATCAGTGTGAACAGGTATTAATTGGATAGCAGATAATACTTCCAGTTACCTGAGCACCACCACCTCCAGTCTGTCTTCCACACGGTCAACTCTTAGTAGCCGTGAGTCTGGACCGCATACTCCTCCTCACCCTGATGCTCCTTCCTCCCACCATGCCGAGTGTCGTCAGACAGCAAGTGATCCCACACTTGGACACTCTGAAGAGCTGTTCACTGGTCCATTTCCATATTTGGGCCCCTCGCCTGATACGCTTGAAGTGGTGGAAGAGGAGATCCCATGTTGTGATGCCCAAATATTTGAACAGCCACGGCCACAGGAAGTCGACGTTTGCAATCTGTCACAAGAGGTGGACGATGACGAGACACAATTGCCAGGAAGTGAGGAGGAGGATCGTTGTGCGCAAGTGGAAGAGGAGGAGGTGGTGGATGATCTAGTAACTGACCCAACGTGGAAGGAGGACATGCAGAGTGAGGCCAGCAGCACACAGGGGGAGGGAGGCAGAGTACCCCAACAGGCAGGAAGAAGCAGTGTGGTGGCCGCAGACAGAAGGCAGGCAGCCGTTCCCCGTAACACCAACACGAGGGACATTGCCAGTACAAGCGGTAGGTCTTCCAGAGTCTGGAATTTTTTTAAAGACTCTGCTGATAACCCCAAAAAGGCCATATGTTCCACCTGCCATGCCAGCATCAGCAGGGGTGACAAAACTACCAGCCTGACCACCACCAGCATGATCAGGCACATGGCAGCAAAGCACCAGACTTTGTGGGGCGAAACCCAGGGTCCACGACCAGTGTCAGCAGGTGTCTCCACTGCTTCTTCCACTGTTGTGCGTGCAATAGAACCCCCTGTTGTGTGTGCAAGGCAATCCCCTGTCCATACTGCATGTAAAGATGCCCCCTCCTCTCAGTCTTCACTTGTTATGGCAGTTTCTCAAGAAACAGCATCAACGTCCACATCCACGTTCCACCGCAGCGTTCAATTGTCCATATCCCAGACCATTGAACGAAAGCGGAAATTCGCAGCTAACGCCCCACAGGCCACAGTCCTAAATTCGCACATTTCATGACTGCTTGCGTTGGAAATGCTGCCTTTTAGGCTGGTGGAGACTGAATCCTTCCGCAATCTTATGGCGGTGGCCGTCCCTCGGTACTCGGTCCCCAGCCGACACTATTTTGCCCGGTGTGCCATCCCCACACTACACGAGCACGTGTCCCAAAGCATCTGCCGTGCCCTCAACAACGCAGTTACTGGGAGAGTCCACCTGACAATGGACACGTGGACAAGTGCTTGTGGCCAGGGACGGTACATCTCTCTGACGGCACACTGGGTAAACATAGTGGAAGCCAGGACCCAGTCGGACCTTGGGACGGAACACATCCTCTCCACACCGAGGATTGCGGGCCCTATGTCAGTCAGAGTTGCCCCCACAGTGTACAGCTCCTGTGCATCCTCCTCCTCCTCCTCCTCATGTTCAGCCTCCATCTCAGATATCACCACATCAGTTACAAGCTGGAAGCATTGCAGTACTGCCTCCGCCAAGCGGCAACAGGCTGTGCTGAAACTCATAAGCTTAGGTGATAAACCTCACACTGCTTGTGAGTTGTGGACAGCTGTGAAAGAGCAGGCAGATTTGTGGCTGAGACCGCTGAACCTACATCCCGGCATGGTCGTGTGTGACAATGGCCGTAACCTGGTGGCGGCTCTGAGGCGAGGTGAGATCACACACGTACCATGCCTGGCTCATGTGCTTAACCTCGTGGTTCAGCTTTTTCTTAAATCGTACCCCGAGTTGCCAGATCTGCTCATGAAAGTACGCCGCCTGTCAGCTCATTTTCGCAAGTTGGCTACAGCTTCCGCCGCCCTTGCTGTGTTGCAGCAGCGTTTGCAGCTTCCGGCACACCGACTGGTTGTGATGCCCCACACGTTGGAACTCTACCCTCCACATGTTGCAAAGGATTTGTGAGCAGAAGAGAGCAGTTGTGGAGTACCAGCTGCAACAAGGCCGTCGATATTCAGGTCAGACTCCACACATAAGACCTCAGGAGTGGACCTGGATGTCTGACATATGTACCATCCTGACAAACTTTGAGGAGGCCACCAAGATGGTGAGTGGCGATGACGCCATCATTAGTGTCAGCATCCCACTTGTCTGTCTTTTGCAACGCTCTCTGCAGAGAATTAAAGAGGAGGCATTGCAGCCAGAGTATGATGAGATGGATCAAGAAGCCGTAGCGGGCGATTACACACAGCCCAGCCTCGTCTCATCCCAATGTGCATTGGGGGACAATGAGGGAGAGGAGGAGGAGGAGGAGGAGGAGGAGGAAGAACAGGAGCTGCTATCATGCGTTGTAGACGGTAGCACCTGTACAAGTGTCATACCGTCGGTTCAGCGTGGGTGGCCTGAGGACAGGGGGGAGGAGGAAGAGGAGGAGGAGAGCATGGTCAGTCGTCATCTTGGTGAGGACACGGAAATCTTGCCCGTTACCAGTCTGGCACGCATGGCTGACTTTATGTTACGCTGCCTTAACCGTGACCCTCGCGTTGTCAAAATGTTGGGTGACAGTCATTACTGGTTGGTGACACTTGTAGACCCCCGCTACAAGGAGAACTTTCACTCTCTTATTCTTGAGGTGGAGAGGTCTACAAAAATGGGGCAGTACCAGAAGGCCCTTGCTGCAGAACTCTTAAAAAAATTCCCATCTGAACACACTAGCGGCAGAGGTCACAGTTCGTTGCCCAACCAAGGCGTACAGGCGAGAGAGATGCAACTCCAATCCAGCAGAGGCAGGGGAACACAGTCAACGTTCTGGGACAGTTTTCTGACACCCGCCCAGCTTACAGGCCCTGAGGCGCGGGGTACTCTCACAAGGAGTGGAAAGTTTCAAAAGATGGTGAGGGAGTACCTTGCCGACTGTACCAGCGTCCTCCGTGATTCCTCTGTGCCTTTTAATTATTGGGTATCCAAGCTGGACACTTGGAATGAACTCGCTCTGTACGCCTTGGAGGTCCTGGCCTGCCCTGCCGCTAGCGTGTTATCGGAGCGTGTTTTTAGTGCCGCTGATAAGCGCACTCGCCTGTCAACTGACAATGCTGACAAGCTGACCCTTATCAAAATGAACAAGGACTGGATTGGGCCAGACTTCTCATCACCACCAAATGACAGCAGAGTAACATAAAGTCAAATCCACTGTGTTATTTCGGGAGGTGTATTCACATGCACCGCTTCACACCCACACATGGGTATACGCTTCATCGTTTTGGCTGTTTTATCTTCTTCTCCTTATCCTCAGCCTCCACCACCACTATACCACCAGGGTGCCAGCATTGCAAGTTCCTCCGACCATATTTTTGGCAGCTTTTGCTTGCAAGGCATAAGCAAATACTATGGGACACCCACTCCCCAATAATGGGACTTATGTTTGTAATATGCTGTACTGCATGGCTCTTGTAAGGGGCATTGCAAGTTGCTCCGTCCTAATTTTTGGCAGCTTTTGCTTGGAAAGCATAAGCAAATACTATGGGACACCCACTCCCCAATAATGGGACTTATGTTTGTAATATGCTGTACTGCATGGCTCTTGTAAGGGGCATTGCAAGTTGCTCCGTCCTAATTTTTGGCAGCTTTTGCTTGCAAGGCATAAGCAAATACTATGGGACACCCACTCCCCAATAATGGGACTTATGTTTGTAATATGCTGTACTGCATGGCTCTTGTAAGGGATATTGCAAGTTGCTCCGTCCTAATATTTGGCAGCTTTTGCTTGGAAAGCATAAGCAAATACTATGGGAGACCCACTCCCCAATAATGGGACTTATGTTTGTAATATGCTGTTCTGCATGGCTCTTGTAAGGGGCATTGCAAGTTGCTCCATCCTAATTTTTGGCAGCTTTTGCTTGCAAGGCATAAGCAAATACTATGGGACACCCACTCCCCAATAATGGGACTTATGTTTGTAATATGCAGTACTGCATGGCTCTTGTAAGGGGCATTGCAAGTTGCTCCGTCCTAATTTTTGGCAGCTTTTGCTTGGAAAGCATAAGCAAATACTATGGGACACCCTCTCCCCAATAATGGGACTTATGTTTGTAATATGCTGTACTGCATGTCTCTTGTAAGGGGCATTGCAAGTTGCTCCGTCCTAATTTTTGGAAGCTTTTGCTTGGAAAGCATAAGCAAATACTATGGGAGACCCACTCCCCAATAATGGGACTTATGTTTGTAATATGCTGTACTGCATGGCTCTTGTAAGGGGCATTGCAAGTTGCTCCGTCCTAATTTTTGGCAGCTTTTGCTTGCAAGGCATAAGCAAATACTATGGGACACCCACTCCCCAATAATGGGACTTATGTTTGTAATATGCTGTACTGCATGGCTCTTGTAAGGGGCATTGCAAGTTGCTCCGTCCTAATTTTTGGCAGCTTTTGCTTGCAAGGCATAAGCAAATACTATGGGACACACACTCCCCAATAATGGGACTTATGTTTGTAATATGCTGTACTGCATGGCTCTTGTAAGGGGCATTGCAAGTTGCTCCGTCCTAATTTTTGGCAGCTTTTGCTTGCAAGGCATAAGCAAATACTATGGGACACCCACTCCCCAATAATGGGACTTATGTTTGTAATATGCTGTACTGCATGGCTCTTGTAAGGGGCATTGCAAGAAGCTCCGTCCTAATTTTTGGCAGCTTTTGCTTGCAAGGCATAAGCAAATACTATGGGAGACCCACTCCCCAATAATGGGACTTATGTTTGTAATATGCTGTACTGCATGGCTCTTGTAAGGGGCATTGCAAGTTGCTCCGTCCTAATTTTTGGCAGCTTTTGCTTGCAAGGCATAAGCAAATACTAAGGGAGACCCACTCCCCAATAATGGGACTTATGTTTGTAATATGCTGTACTGCCATGTGTACACGTGTGTGGGATACCCGGTGCCGGGTCTCTGGGGTCTGTAGTCTCCGTGGCGGTGACCCGGTCCCTTGGCTCAGGCTGGTCAAACCAGTGGCAGTCTTTCTTAGGTTTTGAGGTTAATTGTCCGACTGCGCCACCCGTGGATTGCGGTCAGGGAGTACCACCGCTGCGAGGCAGACCGCTGAGGCTGGTGTTGTGTGCGCAGCAGAGAATGGGATAACTCCCCACGGGAGGAGTATAGCCTCAGGGCAGTGAGTGTGGATGATGGGGGTGATGGTGCACGAGCGCAGCAGGAACGACTCAGAGTCTTTGCAGTGCAGTTCAGGGTCTTTACTGATGATTATAAGGTAGACCCTCCCGGGAGTACCTTATACCTTGTGAGCAAGCAGGAGTTCCCCTGGCCAGGTGGAGTTGTAGGCCTCCCCATCTGTCTGCACTCTTCCTGGCTACCTTGCTGTAAGCGGATAGAAGTAGCCCACGTCCCTGAGTGTACCGTGTAGTGCTCACCCGTATGGTTGGTGACTTGGGGCATTCTGTTAGCCTCCGCTCCACGACGGTGGTGCTGGTCCCTTGCTTGTGACTGAGCCTCCGGGTTTCTATGGCCAGAGGACCTGAAATCCCCTGCCGGCTGGTTTCTGCTGCTGGATATATAAGTCCTCACAGCCTCGGACTCCTGTGTCCGGTTCCTATTGTCTTCTGCCAGGGCGAGCTCTGCTCAGCTTCCAGCCCCTGGTCTTTAGCTCCTAGCTCCTACAGAGCTCCTTGCTGTTTCTTTCCCTTGCTCTCACTCTGACTCTGACTGTTCTCTGTTCTCTGACTCACTCAACCCCGCCCCAGATCCAGTTTATAAGGGCAGAATTCTCCCCTCCCAGGACTGGGGCAGGAGGATGTTGCATGTTTAAGGGATCCTGACCAGGAAACCTCCCACTTGCTCTCCGACGTAATATCTCTATTACTGTGGTGACCAGACCCCTGGGGTGCCACACATGGCTCTTGTAAGGGGCATTGCAGTTCCTCATAATTTTTGGAAAGCCTTCCATTCACTGCTTAGGCCAACAGTGCACAGGAGACCCAGTTGCTATAAATGGAAAAAAAGGTTTAGTTAACGCCCTCTGACCTCCATGTCATTTCCAAGGGGCATTGGAGTGCCTCTAAATTTTTGGTAGGCATTGCACTCACTGTATAACCTATAACTGTGTAGCCGCTCCTTTTGTTACAGAAACATATCCTACAAGACATATCTGGTTGACTGGCCTGATATTGATGTGAATGGTCCCTGTTCCTCCTGCTCTTTCTCCTTTGCCACTACCTCATCCATCATTTATCACCTGAAGCTTTGTTTTAACGGGAGTCATAGAACTTGAATAGTAGCAGGAAAACATCCAGCAATCCTCGGAGGAGGTAGGATATGCGCCAAAACGCTGACCACCTCAGGCCTAGCCGCTACTACATACATGCGCTTGCATTACAAAAAAACAAAGCAGATGCTAACTTCTATCATAATCATCATGCTCCTTACCTTGGCACTCTCAACTCCCCTGATGGAGAAGCCAGGGCCCACCGGAGGAGTCTGATAGTCCGGTGGGCTCGGCCAATGCTGCCCTAAAGCAGGCCAGGCTAAGAAAAGTGTGGGAAAGGTTACCGGGACAAATAGGGGTGGCTGGGGACCGAGTATGGACACCCGGCCACCCCCCGGAGTATGGATACCAGGCCGCCGACACAGCCATGGCGTGGTGGCCAGATTCCGCCTCCACATGCCTAAAAGGCCCAATTTAAAGTGCAAGCAAGCAGTATGGTATTGCAGCCTGGGAGTGGGTGGGTGGCAGGCTGCATACTTGCGCTTATATTGCAAGGAATGGGGGAGGTACAATTGAACACTGCCCTGGGACTAGAACTTGCATGGGGATAGTTGCAAGTCTGCATCTTCTGATGCGGCAAGGATCAGTTATGATGGGCACTCTTTTAGACAGTGACCTGGGAGTCAGAGATGCTTCTGTGACACCCCAGGGGTCTGGTTGCCACAGTGATAGAGATATTATGTCTGAGAGCAGGTGGGAGGTCCTTTGGTCAGGGATCCTGTGCATGCCACACCTCCTGCCCAGTCTTGGGAGGGGAAGAACTTCCCCTGTAAAAACCCGGGGCTGAGGCAGGGTGAGTCAGACAAGGAGAGTGGAGAAGAGAAGCAGCATAGGAAACAGCAGAGTTACAAGGAGTCAGGGGCTGGCAGCTACAGAGCTCGCCCTGACTAAGAAGATTCTTTACCGGACCCGGAGTCCGAGGCTGTGGGGACTAACTCCTACCCAGCAGCAGAATCCGTCGGGCAGGGGATTTCAGGTCCTCTGGCCCAGAAGCCCGAAGGCACGGTCACACGCGTGGGACCAGCACCGCCATCGTGGAGCGGAAGCCATTAGAAGGCCCCGAGTCACCGGCCATACGGGTGAGCACCACACGGTACACTCAGGGACGTGGGCTACTTACATCAGCTTCTAGCAAGGTAGCCAGAAGAGTACAGTCAGTTTGGGAGGCCTACAACTACGCCTGGCCAGGGGAGATCCCATCTGCTCAAAGACTGACCAGGCCCCGTTTGCTAGCAAGTACTCCGGGAGGGTCTGTCGTTGTTACCAGTAAAGACCCTGAACTACACCGTACCGTCTCTGAGTGGTTCCTGCTACCCCCATCATCCACGTCGGCTGCCCTGAGGCCATACCCCTCCCGTTGGGGGTTATACTATCACGCTGCACAATCCTACCACCGGCCTCAGCGGTCTGCCCTGCAGCAGCAGCTTCCTGGCTGCACTCAACGGGTGGCGTAGTCATCAACTATTTACTACTAATAGACTGCCGTCTAGTTTGACTCCCTGGGCACGGACCGGGTCACCGCCACGAGATTACAACCCTCCACGGATCCGGCTCCGGGTAAGCTCCCGCGTGCGCACCGCAGCGCGACACAGGCCCAGGGGCGCGTCAACTTTGGCGTAGTCGGCAGGATTTCGTGCCCGCAACCACCGGGTACTGCGTGCCTGAAAAGCAAAGACTGTTCAAACTTACCAGTGGTGAAGGTTTCCCGCCATCCGGCGCCATCTTCTACCTTCTTCCCGCCATCCGCGAAGTTTTCCCGCCATCCGGCGCCATCTTCGACCTTCTTCCCGCCATCCGTGGAGTTTTCCCGCCATCGGACGCCATCTTGTGGACGCCGCGCGGGAAGAAGAGGGGCGTGGACTCCGAAAGCGCGCGAGAACTGAAGCCCCGCCTCACGTCCGGACGTTGCGTAAGGTCCTGGAAGGAGCCCAGCAGACGCCGACGTCACAGGAGCGCGACGGAAGGTCCTCAACCCTGACGATCCACTGCGGAGCCGCGGCCTACGGAAGAGGATCATCGCAAGGTAGGCCACGGTCCACTAGGGGGGAGGAAGATGTCGGATACGGAGGAGAGCTTCACTGCCTCAACCCCCGCCAGCGCTACCGCTGCTGCAGTTATGCCCTTCACCATGCCCTATATCCCGGGAGCAGCTTGGCTACCCCAGTACTCAGGGGAGTCACATACCCTGCATGACTTTAGAGAAAAGCTGGATAGCCTCTTCCAGGTGTACCCCCTCACAGAAGAGCAAAAAGTGAGCATCCTGGTGGCCCAACTAACCGGGGCAGCCAAAAGGGAAGTAAAATCCTGGCCACCTGGGAGGAAGACTGTCGCAGGGATACTAACCCGGCTGAAGGACACCTTTGATACCCGCACCTCAGCCGAGATTAAGCTTAGATTCTACGGGTGCAAGCAGCGAGCGCATGAGAGTATAAGGGACTATGCACTAAACCTACAAGAGGCCCTGAGGGCCATAAAGCAGACCGACCCTGATGGGGTGGGAAACGAGGACAGGCTGTTGACTGAACAATTTATAGAGGGTTTATATTGCAATGCCCACCGAACCCAGTTGCGGGCAATGGCCTTACAGGATCCCCATCTGGACTTTGCACAGTTCAAGGACAGAGCCATCCGGGTGCTCCGAGAACCGGCACCAGGTGGCGTTGTGACCCACAGACGCCCCACTACCACTTGCTACCAGGAGGCGGCGCCCTTGTCAGCAGGGCCTGTGGGAGCTGATGCGCAGGCTTTGGACAATGACCCGGCTCCAGACCTACACCATCAGGTCCAAGAGCTAGCTAAGAGCGTTGCTGCGCTAACCCGAACTGTGCAGTCTTTACAGGTTTCCACCCCAGGGAAGATCCAGCTGGCATCCGGACCGGAGGACATCCCGTGGCGTCGACCAAGGAGGACCCCACCGGCCAGAGGAAGACCCAGTGACCGATACAGTGAGGACGGACGACCCATCTGCCGCCGCTGCAATCAACCCGGACATATGGCAAGGTACTGTTCTTTAAACGGGCACAACCTGGGGTAGAGGGCCAACCCCCAGGAAAAAGATCACCAGGCCCATCGAACTGGCGCGACAGATATGTGGGAGGACGTCCAGTCTTGCCTGTGGTACTGGATGGCATTCCCATGAGTGCCCTACTGGACACCGGGTCACAGGTCACCACCATCCCGTACGTGCTCTTCAAGCAGTACTGGAATGACTCGGATATTACCCGCTACCCCGACGACGACTTGAGTATCATCGCCAGCAATGGTCAGCCCGTGCCACAGATCGGATTTAAAGAGGTGACCATCAAAATTGGTAGAGTCGAACTGGCCGCACAGGGACTGATCATTGTAGATATCGATAAACATGAGAGTCACCCAAAAATAACTCTAGGAACTAATGTAATTGAAAATTGTCTTGCAGAGGTGATTTTCCTTTTACAGCAGGTTGCCAAGAATGCCAGCTCCGGCGAGCAGCGGGTGCTCCAGAAAGAGATCCGGGCACTGATGCCACGGCAACAAGTGGAACTCTCCGGCGGTGAGATTGGTAGCGTAAGAATGTGTGACCCTTTTCCTATTGCCATGCCCCCAAAAAGTGAAATGATGATTTGGTGCCGGGCAGCTATTGGTCTGAGAGGTAGAGATTACCAGGCAATGGTAGAACCAGTTTACTCAGACAGTAGGCCCACCATTTTGACAGCACGGGGGGTGGTCAATGTACGCCATGGGAGGGTGCCCATTCGCATAATAAATATCGGGGAGAGGGAAGTGTACCTGCCCCGGTATGCCACGCTAGCCAAATTATATACCACTAATCAAAGTTCTATACAATCTGTGGAACCCTTGCCTCCATCTCACCCGGAGGAAGGTAACGGCTCTAAGAAAGACATGGAGGACTGGTGTCAGCAACTACATTTGGGTACTGACTCCACTCCCTCACATCAGAAACAAGGAGTCTATCGGGTGGTTCAAGAGTATGAGAGAGTGTTTAGTAAACACCCGTTAGACTTCGGGCGAGTCAAGGGGGTAGAACATCGCATCCCCACGGGAGATCATCCTCCCATAAAAGAGAGGTATCGACCCGTACCCCCTGCACATTACCAACACGCCAAGGGGATGCTTAGAGATATGAAGGAGGCTGGGGTAATCCGGGATAGTTGTAGCCCCTGGGCAGCCCCATTAGTTTTAGTCAAAAAGAAAGACAACACCATGAGGATGTGTGTAGATTACCGGAAAATCAACCGTATCACACACAAGGATGCGTACCCCTTACCAAGGATAGAGGAGTCATTGGCTGCTTTAAGATCTGCTAACTTCTTCTCTACCTTGGATCTCACTAGCGGGTACTGGCAGGTTCCTGTAGCAGAGGCGGACCGGGAGAAGACCGCATTCACCACCCCGATGGGACTTAGCGAGTTCACCTGCATGCCGTTCGGACTCTGCAACGCACCAGGAACCTTCCAACGCCTAATGGAGTGTTGTCTGGGCCACAGAAACTTCGAGACGGTCCTGTTGTACCTGGACGATGTCATCGTATATTCCAAGACGTATGAGGACCACCTGAAACACCTGGCGGAAGTGTTCGAGGCTCTGGCGAGTTACGGCCTAAAGGTGAAACCCTCCAAGTGTCACCTCCTGAAACCAAAGGTGCAGTACCTGGGACACGTGGTGAGCGCTGACGGAGTGGCTCCCGACCCCGATAAGATCACCGCAATTAAGGGATGGCCAAGCCCCTCCAGCGTAAAAGAAGTGCGGCAGTTCCTCGGGTTGGTAGGCTACTACCGAAGGTTTATTCCCGGTTTCACCAAAAAGGCAGCACCTATGCAGGACCTCCTGATAGGCCAGTCCCGGAAGGCCAAGAACCAGAAGCCGCCCTTCAAATGGGAAGAGCTGGAAGAAGAGTCCTTCCGCCAGCTGAAGATGGCCCTCACGGGGGACGAAATCCTGGCGTACCCGGATTATAGCCAGCCCTTTATCCTCTACACCGACGCCAGTAACATCGGGCTAGGAGCCGTACTGTCCCAGATCCAGCAGGGGAAGGAACGAGTAATCGCCTACGCCAGCCGAAAACTGCGACCCACCGAAAGGAACCCCGAGAATTACAGCTCATTTAAGTTAGAGTTCCTGGCCGTAGTATGGGCAATCACTGAGCGCTTTAAGCATTACCTCGCTTCTTCCCGGTTCACCGTGTACACGGATAACAACCCGCTGACACACCTGGACACGGCAAGACTCGGTGCCCTGGAGCAGAGGTGGATAGCCCGTCTGTCCAACTACGAGTTCACAATTAAATACCGGGCAGGACGCTCCAATACCAACGCGGACGCCCTGTCCAGGATGCCCAACCTGCCGGACGGAGGAGAAGATCCGGAGGGACTGGAAGAAGTTGAACTCCCTGCGTTCCACCGTCATGGGACTATTCAGTATTCCCACCGGGTAAGGAGTAAGCAGGCTGCTACGTTGAACCCCTTACCCCACTACAACTGGGCGGAAATGCAAGACAGCGACCCTGCCGTCCGACTGGTGAAGGAGATGCTGACTCGGCCGGAGGCTCGCCTTGAACCAGACGCTCCGGAGGAAGCCAAACAACTATGGGCAGAGAAGAGTCGACTGTTCCTTTACAAAGGGAAGTTGTGCCGCAGAATGGTTAACTCCCGGACGCATGAATTACTCTGGCAAGTAGTGGTGCCACGAAGAGACGCAGCCATGGTGATGGAGGCATACCACGACGGAGCTGGACACTTTGGGTGGAAAAAGCTGGAGTTCCTGCTGCGCGAGCGGTTCCACTGGGTAGGCATGAGGGGAACCATCGAGAAGTGGTGCAGAGATTGTGGCCCGTGCAACCTGAGAAGGAAGGACCGAGCCAGCCAGAAGACTCCCCTGCAGTCCATCGTCACCCGGCAACCGTTGGAACTGGTAGCCTTGGATCATGTAAAACTGACCCCAAGCAGAAGTGGCTACGTCTACGCGTTAACCATCGTGGATCATTACTCCCGGTTCTTGGTTGTCGTCCCCGTCAAGGACTTAACGGCTCAAACAGCAGCTAGAGCCTTCCAGCAGCACTTCTGCCGTCCACACGGGTACCCGGACCAAGTGCTGACGGACCAGGGACCTGCCTTTGAGGCGGAGGTCTTTCAGGAATTCTGCAATCTGTATGGCTGCCGGAAGATAAGGACGACACCCTACCATCCGCAGACTAATGGACTTTGTGAAAAAATGAACCAGGTGGTAATGGATCTTCTAAAAACGTTGCCCCTGGAAGAACGCAGTCTGTGGCCTGAAAAGTTGCCCGATCTGGTGGACCTATACAACCACATCCCGGTAGGTTCCACCAACTGTACCCCGGCTTACCTAATGAGGGCAAGACCTGGTAAGTTACCTGTTGACCTGGAAATGGGAGTCCTGACCCCCGAGGACACTTCACCAGAAACAGACTGGGACACAGAGAGGCAGCAGCAGTACCGGAGAGTACAGGAGAGCGTGGAGCGAAGTCTCTGTCAGGCTAGGGAAAGACAAGAGAAAACTTACAACCAGTATGCTCCCGCTGTTCCCCTGGTACCCGGAGAGCAGGTCTTGAAGAGGAAGAGACGGCTCCACAAGTTGGACGACCAGTGGGAGAAGGACCCGTACACCGTACTGCCCTCAAGCCACGAGAACCCGAAGGTCTGTACCATCAGTAAAGACGGAGGGGAAACCACAGCCATTGTATCCCGGGACCACCTGAAGAAGTGTCCCGAACAACTGAGGAACCCTGAAGAGGAACAAGAAGACCATCGACCCGTGGAAGAAAGGGAAGATATGGTTAGTACCGTGCTCGGGGACTTTCCTCAGTCTTGGACTCAAGTCAATGGTGCAGTTGTGGTACCCGTACTCACCTTCCTCCAACCATCATCCCAAGAACCTACGGAGCAACGGGTAGAGCTGGAAGAACAGCCGGTCCAGGAGGCAGAAGACTCCACACAAGCAGAACAGGAGAATCAACCCTCTGCTTATAGTGAGCCTGCCGTACCCCTAGTGAGACAAAGAGCCGGTAGACAGCTGCCCAGTTTACCCTTGACAGCTCCTACACCCTGTAGTTCAGGGCCAGACAGTCAGCTCCGTAGGTCCACTCGGGCCACTAGAGGCCAGTTACCCGCACGCTGGAGAATTTAAAGTGTATAAATTGTTTTATTTATGTTTTTCTGTGTCTTGTTGCTTGTGTATAATTTTGTGTTTCTAGTTATTTTTAGGAAACCTTGGTGGATTTACCGGGAATCCTTGTATATAGTTGGAGCGTAACCCAGGATGGACTAGAGACTGTTAAGGACTCGGGGTAGGACAGACCCCTACCTGGTTACGTCTCCCTGTGTTGGTGAAATGGACACCTTTGCTTTTCTTCAAAGACTGCATCCGGTTGCGGACACGCCGTAACCATCTTATGTGTTTTTCTTATAGTATTGTTATTGTTATACTTTGGTATGTTTTTCTAAATGTGTTTAGTCCCGGAGTACTAAATTTCACTAGGGGGGAATGTGACACCCCAGGGGTCTGGTTGCCACAGTGATAGAGATATTATGTCTGAGAGCAGGTGGGAGGTCCTTTGGTCAGGGATCCTGTGCATGCCACACCTCCTGCCCAGTCTTGGGAGGGGAAGAACTTCCCCTGTAAAAACCCGGGGCTGAGGCAGGGTGAGTCAGACAAGGAGAGTGGAGAAGAGAAGCAGCATAGGAAACAGCAGAGTTACAAGGAGTCAGGGGCTGGCAGCTACAGAGCTCGCCCTGACTAAGAAGATTCTTTACCGGACCCGGAGTCCGAGGCTGTGGGGACTAACTCCTACCCAGCAGCAGAATCCGTCGGGCAGGGGATTTCAGGTCCTCTGGCCCAGAAGCCCGAAGGCACGGTCACACGCGTGGGACCAGCACCGCCATCGTGGAGCGGAAGCCATTAGAAGGCCCCGAGTCACCGGCCATACGGGTGAGCACCACACGGTACACTCAGGGACGTGGGCTACTTACATCAGCTTCTAGCAAGGTAGCCAGAAGAGTACAGTCAGTTTGGGAGGCCTACAACTACGCCTGGCCAGGGGAGATCCCATCTGCTCAAAGACTGACCAGGCCCCGTTTGCTAGCAAGTACTCCGGGAGGGTCTGTCGTTGTTACCAGTAAAGACCCTGAACTACACCGTACCGTCTCTGAGTGGTTCCTGCTACCCCCATCATCCACGTCGGCTGCCCTGAGGCCATACCCCTCCCGTTGGGGGTTATACTATCACGCTGCACAATCCTACCACCGGCCTCAGCGGTCTGCCCTGCAGCAGCAGCTTCCTGGCTGCACTCAACGGGTGGCGTAGTCATCAACTATTTACTACTAATAGACTGCCGTCTAGTTTGACTCCCTGGGCACGGACCGGGTCACCGCCACGAGATTACAACCCTCCACGGATCCGGCTCCGGGTAAGCTCCCGCGTGCGCACCGCAGCGCGACACAGGCCCAGGGGCGCGTCACTTCCAGGGGTCTTCCCCATGCTGTTCCCATGTCTTTTCAGCACTTTATGCATGTGTCACACAGCACATGGCCAGATAAGGTTGTAAAATGTTAAAATGACATTTCCCGATGAATGCATTTGTCATAGTTGAAAATAATACAAAAGTGCAAAAATGCATAAAAAATGCTACTTGTGAACATAGCCGAAGGTGTGGAGGAGTATTTTTGTTTTTGGTCATTTATTTTAACTTATACACAAGTCTTTTCCCTGGAAAGGATGTTCCTTAACATATTTCACAGGAAAAAAGTTTCACTTTCGTTTTTTAACGTTTTATTGTGAGCCCGTAAAAGTGGCTTAATACCTCTGACCACGTTGTTGACAGCAGTGACCTGGGGGTCAGAAATGCTTCCTGGGGCGATCCCCATGCTGTCCCCATGTCATTTGAGCACTGTCACTATCGTTTTGGGCACTTGTTAGGCTTTTAAAAGACTGCCGGGGGTGCCACCGCAAAAATGCTCGAGTCTCCCATAGACTAACATTGGGCTCGTTGCTTGGGTCGAGCACCCGAGTATCACGGCGAGCTCGGCCCGAGCTTCGAGCACCCGAGCATTTTAGTGCTCGCTCAACACTAATAAAGATTATAGAGATGACTTAAATGGGTTTCCAGGACTATTTTATTTTTTTTTATCATGCGGCTAAGAACTGACGGGCAAGTAGTTGCAAAGTACTAGACTGTTGTGCGTGGCACCAACTCAGAGCGATCACAGACCGCTCCTGTCGGTTATTCTGCTGCTTCACATCAACAGAGCAGCTCTTTCTCTTCCAGGCTGCTTTGTCAATGGGGCGAGTCTGCCAAAGCTATGCTTATTGATAGCTGGCTCCCCGCAGTTAGGAGCACCTGGTCCCGGGTTATCAGACAACAGTATCATGACAGTTTGGTAGTGAGAGATGTCAATCAATTGACTAGCGCTTGACATCGAAGGCAGATGGTGCTAAAGTGAGGTCAGGTAACTATGTTAAAATTATATTTTTTTCCCTGTATAAGGTCCATTTTTGGTTTTGGCGTACAAATACTGACCAAAAAAACTGAACAAAATATGCGATTGTAAATGAATGCTAATAGTTCTAAACATTTAAAGGAAACTTGTCACTTGATTTTCCCCACTGGAAATCACTCCCAAATGTTACACTGTTTTGCAATAGCTTTATTAACCTGTTCCTATTTAAATTGTCCATTTTAGCATTGTTTGAAAATTGAAGTTATAATAGCGACTGCACTTTAGCTAATTACCTCTCAAGAGTAGAGGCAGTGGTGGCTAGGTGAAGAGTCACGCAGACCATCCGAGAATACATAATTCTACCATTGTCTTAATTGTGATCTGCTATTCATTTGTTCACATATCCAAAAAAATCACATTGTATTTTGAGTTTATAAGCTCATTAGTGCTGCTTTCCTGAATTAATAAGCAAAATGTATTCCTTTCAGTAAACTTATTTTATTAGATATTATTCAATAAGGTATGCATGTTCTGTAGAAGGTTTTAGCCTTCAGTACAATCATTTAGTTTAATTTTGGAGAATAAACTGTTTATTTTGGACATACAGCAATCATTAGCACATCATCACAACATGGATGGTTAAAGGAAAGAGCTGATACAAACAAGACTGAGTGATTACACAGCTTGCACTGCACCAACTGCTTTCTTCCCAGCAAAGCTGCAACTGTTACTATACTCCAACATCCCTTCCCAACTGATAGCACTTAGTCCGTTCGCTCCATCTTCTATATTAGCCGTAAATGTCTTTCTCATGGGCTCACCTGGTGAGGTGGATTCGCTAAGCCACAGTCAAGGTGAGCAGCACAGACTGAAAACGTTGACGTACTGGACCAGGACTTTTCAAACACACCTGGAACAATGATGACCAAGATATGCAAGATGGCAGGTGGATCGGTGGAGATGGACGTACTACACTGTGTTCCAAATTATTATGCAAATAATATTTTCTCAAATTTTCCAAAACAGTCATTGTAATTTTCCAGTCAAATAACTTTTAGAGTACAATTGAAAGGTTTTTGTACAAACTGCCTATGATAACAGTATATTTTCAAAAAAATTAAAAACACAAACTGCACTCAAAATGCATGTTCCAAATTATTATGCTCAGCAGAGTTTTCAACCTTTTCATTTTAATAAAGAACAAAAAAATGTTCATTTTTGAAATTATAAGCATTAGCAGGTTATTACAAACTGAAATCAAACAGTTTTCAACTCAAAACTTTATTCTATGTGATGTTACATTTGCACATAGGACCGCTTGTTCGAAAGGAGCTTCTGAACTCTCTCGTCCATTGAATTTGTCAGGTTTTGGATGGTTTCTGCTTCAATTGTTTTGCATGAGGACAGAATACCCTCCCAGAGCTGTTGCTTAGATGTGAACTGCCTCCCGCCATCATAGACACTCCTTTTGATGATGCTCCAGAGGTTCTCAATGGGGTTGAGGTCAGGGGAGCATGGGTGCCACACCATAAGTTTGTCCCCTTTTATGCCCATAGCAGCCAGAGATGCAGATGTGTTATGTGCAGCATGAGACGGGGCATTATCATGCATGAAATGATCTCGATGGTCCAGATGGATGGAGTGGAGGATGGCTGGTTGATAGACACCCCATGCAAACACGGCTACGGCGCTAACAAGGAGGAGGTGGAGTAATGTTTTGGGCTGGAATCATGGGGAGAGAGATTGTCAGCCCTTTTAGGATCCCTGAAGGGGTAAAGATGAACTCCATAATGTATGTTGAGTTTCTCAAACAGCACTTCCTTCCATGGTTCAAGAAGAACCGTGCATTCTGCAGCAAGATCATTTTCATGCATGATAATGCCCCATCTCATGCTGCACATAACACATCTGCATCTCTGGCTGCTATGGGCATAAAAGGGGACAAACTTATGGTGTGGCACCCATGCTCCCCTGACCTCAACCCCATTGAGAACCTCTGGAGCATCATCAAAAGGAGTGTCTATGATGGCGGGAGGCAGTTCACATCTAAGCAACAGCTCTGGGAGGGTATTCTGTCCTCATGCAAAACAATTGAAGCAGAAACCATCCAAAACCTGACAAATTCAATGGACGAGAGAGTTCAGAAGCTCCTTTCGAACGAGGGGTCCTATGTGCAATGTAACATCACCTAGAATAAAGTTTTTGAGTTGAAAACTGTTTGATTTCAGTTTGTAATAACCTGCTAATGCTTATAATTTCAAAAATGACAATTGTTTTGTTCTTTATTAAAATGAAAAGGTTGAAAACTCTGCTGTGCATAATAATTTGGAACATGCATTTTGAGTGCAGTTTGAGTTTTTTATTTTTTAAAAATATACTGTTATCATAGGCAGTTTGTATAAAAACCTTTCAATTGTACTCTAATAGTTAATTGACTGGAAAATTACAATGACTGCAATTCATATAGGTAATTTGGGAAAATCTGAGAAAATATTATTTGCATAAGAATTTGGAACACAGTGTAGATGCAGTACAACCAAATTTGTGCACAGCTCAGGAACAGCAAAGAAGAGTAGGTAATTGAGTACCTTGTTTCAGGAGTGTTGCAACATACAGGAACGTCAGAGTTGTCAGTGTGGACAGCTCCAAAAATAACTAATTCCACTTAGTCATAGAGTGTTCAGCAGAGTTGTGGGTGCAACAGCACCTGGAATGGCTGAAATTAGTTGGTTATCAGGTATCTTCATAGCAGTGATGAGTTTTTTATCTGGTATCTTGATTACAGAGTTAAGGAACAGCACTATGATTAGAATAGATGAGCTAGTTTTCTGGTTCCTTGATAGCAGAGTTGAGGTTGCTGATAGCACCCGGAATAGCAGGACTGAGCTTGATAGCAGAGGCTGGTTGTAGATAGCAGTCAGGAGCAGCTGAGAAGATAAACAGACATCTGGCAGATGCAGAGCCAAGTGGACAGTCAGGCTTGACTCATGGAAAGCACATAGTATCAGTTTTCTTCAGAGTTCTTTGTAGGTCCAATTAGTTGTTGGCCAAATCCATTACCAGCCAAATAACTTCTTGGCTTGCTTTTGCTGTGAGAACATACTCTGCCTCTGTTGAAGAAAAAGAGTATTCCAGACACTTGTTTTCTAGTAATCAGCTGTTGGTTCTACTTGAAAGCAGAAAATGAAAGCTACTGGTGGATTTCCAGTCATTGCAGTATCCAGCCCCATCAGCATCTTCTTATTCACTCAAGTTACATTTATCACTTGTTGATAACATTGCATTGAAATACATTATTCTTTTCAGATAGCAAATGATTCGCTTTACAGCATTGCAGTCCATCTGACCAGGCCATAAGATCTCTCTTATAGAAGTGGTAATGTATAGATATAGCAAAGTATACCTTAAAGAGGTTGTCTGGTCTAAATTGATAAGTCTGCGATCACTCTGCGTGACTGCAGACTTATGAATGGGGGGCAGTGCACTTAACAAGTGAATGACATAAAATACTTCTCCAAATTATTTCATTTATTGTATTTTCAGAAGAAAAAGTGATTTGAAATTATTTCTGTTTTGTCCAGAACCTGATCTAAACTCTTTTAATCTGTGGGAGGAGCTTGACCTCCTGATAGGAAAAAGGCATTCCTTCAAGACACCCAGGGTTTTCAAGGCCATAATTGCTGTAAATAAGGGATGGGGAACCTCAGACCCATGGGCCATTTACAGCCCTTGATAACCTTTTATCCGGCCCCTGGGCAGATTCACAGGGACCACAATGCTTGGGCCAGCCGCTTTATTTTGACGGCAGCCAGGCCATTAATTTCTTCTTGCTCTGAGCATGTGCACACAATGCTCATTACTGAATGCTGAGACTCGTGCAATGAAAAATTACGTCCTGACACCAGCGCCAGGACGCACTTTGTAGGCGGAGTGCAACTTGTACGACCCCCGGAGGATGGTATAAATATCCAAATGGCCCTTGGCAGGAAAAAGATTCCCCACCCTACTGTAAATAATGGAACTTTTAATTCTGCAGTGATAAATCATTTTATATAGTTAAAAGTGTTATCTGGTAGAAATCACTCTATATTATTTCATCATTAGCTCTAATTTTTAAGCTAATCAAAGTGAGTTTCCTAATGAGACATAATATTGTTTTCAGTATGAAAAAACTGATATCATTATAAGGGAAGTGCACTTCAAAGAATCAGCAGTGCAATTTTCTTACTAAAAGATACGGTAGATTGTGATACAAAATGCAGATAGCTATCTCCCAAATTGTCAGTCATTAAATATAAAACGTCTCATTAAACCAAATTTCCATTCTATTCACTAATTAAAATGCTTTAACTTTCTTTTCTTTTCCAAAATGATGTTGTTTGAGCTCAAATATGAAAACCTTATTACAGGTTATTATATGGGGAAATGCAGTATAATCTGAAAATGTCAAAAGTTCATGAAGAATAAAGTCCCCAAAGTGTTTTTTATACAGGTGGTACAGCAATCTCCTTTGACTTCTATATTGTGTGATTTTAAATCTCCATATAATGTTCATATAGTAACATGTAAAAGTTTGTTTCTTTTCTGTGTTGAAAGTCAGTGTAGCACTTTAACATGCTGATATCGGTGGTATGCAGGGGCGGACACAGACTGTAGTGGGCCCCTGTGCAAGAAATTTTTGGGGGCCCCCCCCCCTGCGCTTCATAAGGCAACAAAGTTATGTAAACATAACCCCCCCATGTGCAGCTCTCATCCCCCCCATGTGCAGCTCACCCCCCCGATGCATCTCTCATCCCCCCCCGTGCATCTCTCATCCCCCCCGTGCATCTCTCACCCCCCCATGTGCATCTCTCACCCCCCCATGTGCATCTCTCATCCCCCCCATGTGCATCTCTCATCCCCCCCATGTGCATCTCTCATCCCCCCCATGTGCATCTCTCATCCCCCCCATGCGCATCTCTCATCCCCCCCATGTGCATCTCTCATCCCCCCCATGTGCATCTCTCATCCCCCCCATGTGCATCTCTCATCCCCCCATGTGCATCTCTCATCCCCCCCATGTGCATCTCTCACCCCCCCCATGTGCATCTCTCACCCCCCCATGTGCATCTCTCACCCCCCCTCATGTGCATCTCTCATCCCCCCCACTCCTAGTTAATTAATTGTATTTAAGAAAAATAAAACTTGTTATACTTACCCCCATGCGATCCCTGCAGAATCCTGGCGCTCGTCCACGTCGCTGCCACCAGGCTCTCCTGACGTTCGGCCATGTGACGGTGCCACATACATAGCCAACAGCTTTTGTTTTGGCCAAAAGATTTTTAAAGCTGCCACTACGATAAGGTAGACTCTTCTGGCCGGGCCCTACTCTAACCTATTAAAATTTTCTTAAAATATCCAATACTCTTTTTAGATATATTTTTATTTAGTTTTCTTTAAGGGAATGTGTCATATACATTTTGTTTTTAAATGACCAATAATACCACATACAGGGAATACCGCCACACCATCACCAGACCACATATTACCACAACATAGTGACCGAATAATACCACACAGAAGGGAGAAAAACTGCCACACCATGACCAGACCACATATTACCACCACATTACTAATATTACCACCACATTACTAATATTACCATAAGTGTCATTATACACAGGAGCTCTATACATGGTATGTATAATGTAAGTGTCCAGGTAATCTAGTGATCACCAGTGACATTATACACAGGAGCTCTGTATATAGTGTCAGTGTACAGGTAATACAGTGATCACCAGTGACATTATACACAGGAGCTCTGTATATAGTGTACAGGTAATACAGGGATCACCAGTGACATTATACACAGGAGCTCTGTATATAGTGTACAGGTAATACATGGATCACCAGTGACATTATACACAGGAGCTCTGTATATATTGTCAGTGTACAGGTAATACAGTGATCACCAGTGACATTATACACAGGAGCTCTGTATATAGTGTCAGTGTACAGGTAATACAGTGATCACCAGTGACATTATACACAGGAGCTCTGTATATAGTGTACAGGTAATACAGGGATCACCAGTGACATTATACACAGGAGCTCTGTATATAGTGTACAGGTAATACAGGGATCACCAGTGACATTATACACAGGAGCTCTGTATATATTGTCAGTGTACAGGTAATACAGTGATCACCAGTGACATTATACACAGGAGCTCTGTATATAGTGTCAGTGTACAGGTAATACAGTGATCACCAGTGACATTATACACAGGAGCTCTGTATATAGTGTACAGGTAATACAGTGATCACCAGTGACATTATACACAGGAGCCCGGTACATAGTATATAGTGTAAGTGTACATGTAATGCACTGACTCACTGGTGACGTCTCTAGGTGAAGTCCTTCAGCTACGCTTTCCTCCTTCATCCAGCACAGACCGCCATCACGTCTTCCAGCCAGGACTCGTCTCTGCATAAAATAACACAGTTATCTAGAGCACATTCCCCAACTTCTACATTACACAGCTGAATACAGACGTGCATCCACCATCAATATATGGTTAGTTATTATGCAACCTACCATTCCAAATATAAATTGTAATCCACCACGGTGCCCCCATTAACTGTAAATAGGCACTTAATATATAATTTAATTAGAACCTCTACTCTATACTTCCTGCTCCCCGCATTCATTATTTACATGCACCCCCTGCCCCAATTCATTATATCATGTCCGTGCTCTCCCCACCCCATCGTCATTTATCATTTACTCTCCCCCACCCCACATTCATTATGTGCAGCTCATTATCCCCCTACTCCTAATTCCCCCATGTGCAGCTCATTTTCTCCCAATTCCCCCATGTGCAGCTCTCACCCCCCCATGTGCACATCTCTCATCCCCCTCCCCCACATGTGCCCCTCTCTCATCCCCCTCCCCCACATGTGCCACTCTCTCATCCCCCTCCCCCACATGTGCCCCTCTCTCATCCCCCTCCCCCACATGTGCCCCTCTCTCATCCCCCCATGTGCATCTCTCATCCCCCCCATGTGCATCTCTCATCCCCCCCACATGTGCACATCTCTCATCCCCCTCCCCCACATGTGCACCTCTCTCATCCCCCGCCATGTGCATCTCTTATCTCCCCCCATGTGCATCTCTTATCTCCCCCCATGTGCATCTCTTATCTCCCCCCCATGTGCATCTCTTATCCCCCCCCCACATGTGCACCTCTCTCATCCCCCCCACCCCATGTGCATCTTTTATCATCTCCCCCCCCACGTGCACCTCTCTCATCCCCCTCCCCCCACGTGCACCTCTCTCATCCCCCTCCCCCCACATGTGCACCTCTCTCATCCCCCCCACCCCATGTGCATCTTTTATCATCTCCCCCCCCATGTGCATCTCTTATCTCTCACACACACACACACACACACACACACACACACCTCCCATTCCCCCAGGGGCGGACACAGACTGTAGTGGGCCCCTGTGCAAGAAATTTTTGGGGGCCCCCCCCTGCGCTTCATAAGGCAACAAAGTTATGTAAACATAACCCCCCCATGTGCAGCTCTCATCCCCCCCATGTGCAGCTCACCCCCCCGATGCATCTCTCACCCCCCCCGTGCATCTCTCATCCCCCCCGTGCATCTCTCACCCCCCATGTGCATCTCTCACCCCCCCATGTGCATCTCTCACCCCCCCATGTGCATCTCTCACCCCCCCCATGTGCATCTCTCACCCCCCCATGTGCATCTCTCACCCCCCCATGTGCATCTCTCATCCCCCCCATGTGCATCTCTCATCCCCCCCATGTGCATCTCTCATCCCCCCATGTGCATCTCTCACCCCCCCCATGTGCATCTCTCACCCCCCCCATGTGCATCTCTCACCCCCCCCATGTGCATCTCTCACCCCTCCTCATGTGCATCTCTCATCCCCCCCACTCCTAGTTAATTAATTGTATTTAAGAAAAATAAAACTTGTTATACTTACCCCCATGCGATCCCTGCAGAATCCTGGCGCTCGTCCACGTCGCTGCCACCAGGCTCTCCTGACGTTCGGCCATGTGACGGTGCCACATACATAGCCAACAGCTTTTGTTTTGGCCAAAAGATTTTTAAAGCTGCCACTACGATAAGGTAGACTCTTCTGGCCGGGCCCTACTCTAACCTATTAAAATTTTCTTAAAATATCCAATACTCTTTTTAGATATATTTTTATTTAGTTTTCTTTAAGGGAATGTGTCATATACATTTTTTTTTTAAATGACCAATAATACCACATACAGGGAATACCGCCACACCATCACCAGACCACATATTACCACAACATAGTGACCGAATAATACCACACAGAAGGGAGAAAAACTGCCACACCATGACCAGACCACATATTACCACCACATTACTAATATTACCACCACATTACTAATATTACCATAAGTGTCATTATACACAGGAGCTCTATACATGGTATGTATAATGTAAGTGTCCAGGTAATCTAGTGATCACCAGTGACATTATACACAGGAGCTCTGTATATAGTGTCAGTGTACAGGTAATACAGTGATCACCAGTGACATTATACACAGGAGCTCTGTATATAGTGTACAGGTAATACAGGGATCACCAGTGACATTATACACAGGAGCTCTGTATATAGTGTACAGGTAATACATGGATCACCAGTGACATTATACACAGGAGCTCTGTATATATTGTCAGTGTACAGGTAATACAGTGATCACCAGTGACATTATACACAGGAGCTCTGTATATAGTGTCAGTGTACAGGTAATACAGTGATCACCAGTGACATTATACACAGGAGCTATGTATATAGTGTACAGGTAATACAGGGATCACCAGTGACATTATACACAGGAGCTCTGTATATAGTGTACAGGTAATACAGGGATCACCAGTGACATTATACACAGGAGCTCTGTATATATTGTCAGTGTACAGGTAATACAGTGATCACCAGTGACATTATACACAGGAGCTCTGTATATAGTGTCAGTGTACAGGTAATACAGTGATCACCAGTGACATTATACACAGGAGCTCTGTATATAGTGTACAGGTAATACAGTGATCACCAGTGACATTATACACAGGAGCCCGGTACATAGTATATAGTGTAAGTGTACATGTAATGCACTGACTCACTGGTGACGTCTCTAGGTGAAGTCCTTCAGCTACGCTTTCCTCCTTCATCCAGCACAGACCGCCATCACGTCTTCCAGCCAGGACTCGTCTCTGCATAAAATAACACAGTTATCTAGAGCACATTCCCCAACTTCTACATTACGCAGCTGAATACAGACGTGCATCCACCATCAATATATGGTTAGTTATTATGCAACCTACCATTCCAAATATAAATTGTAATCCACCACGGTGCCCCCATTAACTGTAAATAGGCACTTAATATATAATTTAATTAGAACCTCTACTCTATACTTCCTGCTCCCCGCATTCATTATTTACATGCACCCCCTGCCCCAATTCATTATATCATGTCCGTGCTCTCCCCACCCCATCGTCATTTATCATTTACTCTCCCCCACCCCACATTCATTATGTGCAGCTCATTATCCCCCTACTCCTAATTCCCCCATGTGCAGCTCATTTTCTCCCAATTCCCCCATGTGCAGCTCTCACCCCCCCATGTGCACATCTCTCATCCCCCTCCCCCACATGTGCCCCTCTCTCATCCCCCTCCCCCACATGTGCCCCTCTCTCATCCCCCTCCCCCACATGTGCCCCTCTCTCATCCCCCCCATGTGCATCTCTCATCCCCCCCACATGTGCACATCTCTCATCCCCCTCCCCCACATGTGCACCTCTCTCATCCCCCGCCATGTGCATCTCTTATCTCCCCCCCATGTGCATCTCTTATCTCCCCCCATGTGCATCTCTTATCTCCCCCCCATGTGCATCTCTTATCCCCCCCCCACATGTGCACCTCTCTCATCCCCCCCACCCCATGTGCATCTTTTATCATCTCCCCCCCCACGTGCACCTCTCTCATCCCCCTCCCCCCACGTGCACCTCTCTCATCCCCCCCACCCCATGTGCATCTTTTATCATCTCCCCCCACCCCATGTGCATCTTTTATCATCTCCCCCCCCATGTGCATCTCTTATCTCACACACACACACACACACACACACACACACACACACACACACACACACACACCTCCCATTCCCCCCACTCCTAGTAAATTGTATTTTGAAAAAAACAAAACTTGTTATACTTACCCCCATGCGATCCCTGCAGAATCCTGGCGCTCGTCCAAATCGCTGACACTAGGTTCTCCTGACTTCCGGCCATGTGACGGCGCCGTCACATGACCGGAAATCAGGGGAATCATGAAGGCGCTGCTGCAGGAGCGCAGCGCAGCGCTGAGATGTCCCGGACCCGGCGCTTAGCATGGGGCCGGGGGCCCCATGAGGAGAGAGACTCACAAGAGGGGGCCCCCAACGGGGCTCCAAGGGGGCCCCTACCGGCTGGGCCCCACACTGGAGTCAGGGCAGACATGCCCTGATGGCGGCCCTGCTGGAGGCTGGAGGGGCCCCCTCTCCCTCGGGGGCCGGGGGCCCCCGTTCAATGAACCGGCTGCACGGGCGGTAGTTCCGCCCCTGGTGGTATGCCCCTTTAGGAGTGTGGACAGAGCGGTTCCCCACTCAGAGATAGCAAAAGGAATGCAAGCATATTGTAGTAGTCATTTTTACCCACAGGTAGGCAGTGAGCTGGACGTCACACTGTCTTGTAGGAGACAACTAGTATAATGCTTTCAACAGTCGTACACGAGGCAACAGAATTCCTTGAACAGACACAGTTGGTAAACACAACAATGGTGGGCTTCTAGTGGTAGTCTCCAATGTAGGTGGGCTGGTTTCCTCCACTTGAGACAGACTACACCAATAACAGCAGCAGTAGGAGCTGAAGCTTCCTGCTTTGCTTCTCCATGGACCTCTCTATAGCACAGGAGCAGGGAAACATGTATGTACGTGTACATACATACGAAGCATGCACAGAATCCCAAAACATTTTTTTTAGATCACCATACTTACCTCCCAAATTTCCATGGAGAACGAGAGAGAATGTAAGGCAAAGGCTTACTTACCATGTTTTTTTGTGTCTCTTCATCTACAAAAATGTCCCTTTTTCAGGACAAAAAAGGTGTCCTGGGGTTCTCAGCAGTGCCTCCAAAATTGTTCTTACAGTCCTACTGACCCTCCTTTGTCACACCTCTCAACAAGTTTTTGTATCTGTGTGAGAATTACCTAATCACAGGAGATTTGGCAGGCCTGAATGCACTAACCTCTTCCTTACTTTAACTCTATAGTTCACATAGTTTTAGCCTCTAAAAAGATCCCAGGTTATTTTTAAATTCATTCAGCTGTATTAAAGAGATTTAAAACTTACAATATAGCATAACAAACAAAAGCATTGACTAATAAAAAAAACCACTGAAAATTGCTATAAATAAACAGAGGATTACAAAGGCATATCACATTGTATAAGTATGAAACTCCATAATCATTATGATACAATTATTCACAAATAGTGGTCTTAAAGGGAATCTGTCACCAGGTTTTTGCCTCCTAATCTGAGAGCAGCATGATGTAGAGACAGAAACTCTGATTCAAGTGATGTATCACTTACTGAGCTGCTTAATGTAGTTTTGATGAAATCATAGTTTTATCATCAGGAACTTATCACTAGAAGACTAGTAAACCTGCTGATAGGTAGACATTGATATTCAGGATCTCTGTATAACCCTGCCCCCACCACTGATTGGCAGCTTTCTGTGTACACTGTGCATAGGCAGAAAGCTGCCAATCAGTGGTGTGAGCGTGGTTATACAGAGCTCAATATTTAGAGAACTGGTAGATCTGCAGCAGATAAAATAGTGATTTTATCAAAATGACACCATTAAGCGCAATAAGCGAAACATCTCTGGAATCAAGATCTCTGTCCTTACATTATTCTGCCCTAAGATGCAGTAGCAACAACCTGGTGACAGATTCCCTTTAACTGACATTAAATGGGTTTTTAATCCACTGTTTTTTTATCCATCATAATTCTTTTTTTGCTGGTTGCAAAGTGTAGCCCTGCATTCATGCTATTCAATCCTGCTATCTGTATAGAGTGTTGATTTTTGTAGCAGTCTGAAGGTGGAGGCCCATTAGCCTTGTCTAGGTTGCCATAAAGCACTGCTAACAGTTTCAAAGTAGTTGTCCTTGCTATTGTTAAAATCTTAGAACTGTCAGACCAGCCTTAAATAGAAGATTGATTTCTTTCTGAACAAGTGATATTTCTTTACAATTGGCAACATATCGGAAAAATGTCAACTGATGAGATGGGATTGCAAGTAGAACAGAGATAGAACAGATTTACAAAGGACATAATTTTCAGAGAAGGTACATAGGATTGATAAATATACATAAATTAAATATGTTTTAGTACACTTAAAATGCAATAACTATAATAATATGCACATCCTTTTTAGCATAGCAGTGTCGTTAGAAAACTAGCTATTGTTTTATTCATGTTTTTATGCTTAAAACATTTTTCTAAAAACGTCTTTTTTTTAATGTTCCAAGTCAATATCTGTAATACTGTGCTAATAGTTTATTTTTATCAATTAACAAAAATGCAAAGATACAATTGCACAAAGTCAGGGATTTATAGGATTATAGTTAGGTGTAAGCAATTATACCAAACAGGTAATAATCATAATTATTATCAAAATTATAATCATAATTTTCATATTTAGGTTTGTGTTGGGGTTGTGTTGGAGCTGGGATTTTTTCAAAAGTAAAGAAAAAAAATGATGACGATATCGCAACTAGTTGTTAGGCGTCGGTCTGGTGCTGGATTTGAAATGGGTCCAGGACCTTCTGTGGTCTCCCATTTCAGTCCAGCCAGGGCTTATGCTGCTCAGCATCACCATGAGCCCAAACGCCTAGCTGGTCCACGAGCACTGTTTGTCTCCAGGTAGTTGTGTCTGGCAATGTTAAGCCTGGGTTGCAGAGGGAGACAGGGCTTGTGGAATCTAAGTCCAGGATTTGCCGCACTGAGCATGTCCGTGACCTGGCGGATCATGATTGGTGGGTCGGCACCCACCTGACCCGGTGACCTGGCACCGCCGGATTGGTCTACGGGTAACGTCACCAATGGCGCGTCGGGGGGCAGGGCTTAGTCTTTAAAAGGCCCGCCCACAAACATGGCGACGTGCTCAGATCATTTGAGCTGGCTGTTTGTGGTGTGCACGCTTACTCTTGGGCTCCTCGTAGAGCCATAGCTTTAGTTAGGCAGGTTAGAAAAAGTCTGTTCCGCCTGTGAGCTATATAGAGCGGGTTTGCTCAGTCCGGTAGCACGCCGGCTGAGTGCTCGAATACCCGGCGGGAATCACACTCGCACGCTAGCGCCAACTCCTATAGCGTAGCGCCTGTATCGAAGACAGGGCTACTGCTTCTCCTACGGTCACACGTCTCCCTGCGGTTCTTTGAGATTGTGTGAACCGTTATACTAGCGCCAAACCCCATAGCGTAGCGCCTGTATCAAAGACAGGGCTACTGCTTCTCCCACGGTCGCACGTCTCCCTGCGGTTCTTGGAGATTGTGCGAACCGTCTTACCCTTCCGTGTGCATTAACACAAAGGGCTAAGATAGTTGATAGGTGCGTCGCCGTGCACTCTCCCTCCGTGTAGTTAACGGAGATAGAGCGTACCGCTTTACCCGTTCCTGTGTGAAGAAACACGGAAGGGTTTTACATTTAAGTTGTCGCTTGCCTTTCCACCCGGAAAGTGTTCGGCAGCAGTCCTCCAGGCTGCATCGCGGACCCCGGGGTCGGTTGCGTTCCATTAAAATAAAGTTGTCTGCAACCGCCCTCCTAACACTAGTAATGAGCGCAAGTGCTTGCTACTTGAGTTTGCATCAGGTGCTCGGGTATGCACTGAGTATCGTGGGTGCTCGACATATGTTTCGCCGCTGTTATACAGCCAAAAAAACACGGAGGGATTGCCTACCATGAACGGGCAATCCTCGCATGTTTTTTTTGGGTGTCTAACAACCGTGAAACATGCGAGGTGGGGACTCGAGCATGTCACTCGAGCACCCACGATACATGGTGCATACCAGAGTACCTGATGCAAACTCAAGCAGCGAGCACTTGCACTCAAGACTAATGACAACTTATTCAATATGATGACCTAATGTTATCAAATTCTGTGTCGTACTTCTAGGTTCAAAATGTTCACTATACCCCTTGAAAAAATCCTTGAGGGGTCTAGTTTACACAATGGGGTCACTTGTGGGGGGTTTCCACTGTTTAGGCACATCAGGGGCTCTTCAAATATGACATAGCGTCCGCTCTCGATTCCAGCCAGTTTTGCATTCAAAAAGTCACACAGTGCTCCTTCCCTTCTGAATCCTGCTGTGCACCAAAACAGTGTTTTTTCCCCACATATGGGGTATCGGTGTACTCAGGAGAAATTGCACAATAGTTTTTGGGGCCCATTTTCTCTTCTTACCCTTGTGAAAATAAAAACATTTGGGGCTAAAGGTTTCATTTTTGTGGAAAAAGATTGATTTTTTTTATTTTCACGGCAAATGGTATGGTGCAATTTCTGCTGTTACCCTTATGAAAATGCAAAATTGGGGGCTGATAAACATTTTTGTGGGAAAAATGTGAAAATTTTATTTTTACGACTCAATGTTATAAACTTCTGTGAAGCACCTGGGGGTTCAAGGTGTTCACCACACATCTAGATAAGTTCCCTGAGGGGTCTAGTTTCCAAAATGGTGTCACTTTTAGGGGTGTTCCTCTGTTTAGGCACATCAGGGGCTCCCCAAACTGGACATGGCATCCGCTAATTATTCAAGCAAATTTTACATTCAAAAAGTCAAATGGCGCTCCTTCCCTTCCGAATCCTGCCGTGCACCCAAATAGTGTTTTTCCCCACACATATAGTATCGGCTTACTCTGGAGAAATTGCACAAGAAATGGTATGGTGCAATTTCTCCTGGTACACTTATTAAAGTGCAAAATTGGGGGCTGAAAAACATTTTTGTGGGAAAAATGTGAGCATTTTATTTTTATGGCTCAATGTTATAAACTTCTGTGAAGCACCTAAGGGTTCAAGGTGCTCACCACACATCTACATAAGTTCCCTGAGGGGTCTAGTTTTCACTGTTTAGGCACATCAGGGGATCCCTAAACGCGACATGGCGTCCTCTAATTATTCAAGCAAATTTTACATTCAAAAAGTCAAATGGCGCTCCTTCCCTTCCGAGCCCTGCCGTGTGCCCAAACAGTGGTTTTCCCCCACATATGGGGTATCGGCATGCTCAGGATAAATTGCACAACAAATTTTGTGGTCAATTTTTTCCTGTTACCCTGCGAAAATAAAAAAAATTGGGTCTAGAGTAAAATTTTTTGTGAAAAAAAGTTAAATGTTCATTGTTTTCTTCCACATTCCAAAAATTCCTGTGAAGCACCTGAAGGGTTAATAAACTTCTTGAATGTGGTTTTGAGCATCTTGAGGGGTGCAGTTTTTAGAACAGTGTCACTTTTGGGTATTTTCTGTCATAAAGGCACCTCAAAGTCGCTTCAAATGTGATGTGGTCCCTAAACAAATGGTTTTGTAAATTTTGTTGGAAAAATCAGAAATTGCTGGTCAACTTTCAACCCTTATAACTTCCTAATAAAAAAAAAAATTGGGTACAAAATTGTGCTGATATAAAGTAGACATGTGGGAAATGTTATTTATCAACTATTTTGTGTGACATATCTCTCTGATTTAAGGACATGAAAATTCAAAGTTTGAAAATTGCTAAATTTTCTACATTTTCTCCAAATTTCCAATTTTCTCACAAAGTAACGCAAGTCATATTGAAGAAATTTTACCACTATCATGAAGTATAATATGTCTCAAAATAACAATCTCAGAATCCGAGGGATCTATTGAAGTGTTCCAGAGTTATTACCTCATAAAGTGACAGTGGTCAGAATTGTAAAAATTGGCCTGTCATTAACGTGCAAACTACCTTGGGGGATAAAGGGGTTAAGGACCACAGGCGCAGTGATTGGCCAAGAACACTTAGTGCAACAGATGAATGAAACTTGATGCTTACTTACCTTGTAAATAGAAATAGGTCCAGCAGTGTCATCAACATAGAATTGACAGCATCCAGTGGGATCAATCTATACCAATTTATTCTTCAGCGGAGTTTGGCTAGAAGTGGTCATCATAGTAAAATTACAAAGAAAAAGCCATACCTCCAGCAGGAAACCAAGGCCAAGTGATTCTGACTCGCCCCCTGGGCCGTGGGGCACTCGGATCCGGGCAATAGGGGAACGATGGGGGTAGTAGTGGCAACCCGGTTCCGTGGCTCAGGGTGGTCAGACCAGTGGTAGTCCGCTATGTGCTGTTGATAATGTCCGACTACGCCACCCGTGGATTGCGGTTATTATGAACTGCCACTGCAAGGCAGACCGCTGGGGCTGATGATGTATGCAGCTGGGGTAGTGTGACTCCCCACGGGAAGAGTGCGGCCCCAGGGCAGTATAATGGAAGATGGGGGTGATGGTGTAGGACGTCCCAGTACCGTTAGTGCTGGAGGAGCAAGGAGCACGCAGACAACAGGTTGCAGTCCAGGGTCTTTACTAGAACAGGTGAACTGACCCACAAACAGTCCCGGCTAGGAGGGGACCTGGATGTCTGAGAGCAATTGGGAAATTGGCCCTGGTCACGGTGAGGGTGTAGGCCTACCGTGCGCTCTGCGCTCCTTCTGGCTATCTCCTCCTGATAGGGTAACAGCCCACGGTCCGAGCTCACCGTGTCTTCTCGCCTGTATGGCCTGCAACATGGGTCCCTTTCTACTCCCGGCCTGGTACGGCTTTGCTGGTCCCTTCTGTTGTGGCAGAGCCTCCGGGCTTCTCAGGCCAAGGAACATACAGTCCCCTGCGGACTGGTTATCTGCTGCAGGACGTGGAATCCTCACAGCCTCAGACACCAAAGTCTGGTAAATTGAGTTCTTTGTCTGCCAAGACAGGCTCACTTCGCCTCTTGTCTCTGGCTTGTGGCTCTCCTACTGCCACACTTCCTCTTAGGGTGCAATACAACTGTCCCTCTCTGCTCTGGGACACTTCTCAATCCTGAGACAGGTCGTCCAGTTCTCTCTAACCCTGCCCCCAGTTCCAGCTTTTATAGGGGCAGCCTGCTCCCCCTACTGGCCTGAGACAGGAGGTATTGCATGCTAATGTTCGCCTGACCAGAGAACCTCCCCCTTGCTCTCAGACACAGCTTTATTATATTTGTGGCATCCAGGCCAGGGTGACACAATTCAACTATGCATGAAAACATAGAACTGAGGTGAAGAAAAATGGTAACAGGTGCTCTGGGCTGATGAGTCAAAATGTGAAATATTTGCTGTAACAGAAAGCAGTTTATTCATCAAAGGGGTGGAGAGCGGTAAAATAATGAGTGTCTACAGGCAACAATGAAGCACAATGGAGGTTACTTGCAAGTTTGAGGCTGCATTACAGCAAATGGATTTGGGGATTTGGTCAGGATTAATGATGTCCTCAAAGCTGAGAAATGCAGGCAGATATTAACCGTTATCCAATAACATCAGGTAGGCATCTGATTGATTAAAAATTTATTCCACAGTAGGCAATGACCGCAAACATAAAGCCAATGTCATTAAGAATTATTTTCAGTGTAAAGAAGATCAAGGAGTGAAGTGAAAGTGATGATATAGTCACCATAGAGTCTTGATGTCTCAACAACATCAAATCTGTTTAAGTTTTTGTGAATAGGGTGAAGGATTTGCGCAAGTCTAAATCCATAGAAGATGTGTGGTTAGCTCTCTAAGATGTTTAGAAAAATCTCCTTTCTGAGTTCTTGCAAAAACAATGTGTAAGTGTACATAGAAGAATTTATGCTTAGCGTATGTTTTAAAGGTGAAGGGTGGTCAGAGCAAGTATTGATTGGATTTAGATATCTTTTTTGTTCATTCATTTTGCATTTTGCAAATTGATAAAAAAATAAATTATCAACACTTCTATTTTTGAAAGCTTTCTTACTGTGCAGCAATTTTTCAACACCTTCCTAAAACTTTTTCACAGTACTGTATATCTAAAGGTTACACAGAAGTTCTGCAATTTTTATTCTAGCCACTGAGCCTCATAAGAGACTGATATCTATTGTTCTTTAGTCAGCTGATTTTCATCAAAGGCAGGATTACAATGTAAAGCATTAGAAAACTACATTTGCACATGTGCACCTACAGTGGTTTGTGAAAGTATTGGCTTTTTATCTAGTTTGTTACATTATAACCTGTGGTTAAATATTTTTGTAATCCGATTTAGCACTAAATAGCCTAAGTTGGTGAGGTGAAGTGAGAAAAATATAGGCATAAATTACATTTATGGGATCAAATAACCAAAAATTGGCATGTGCATATGTATTCACCCCTCTTGCTATGAAGCCCCTAAAAATTTCTGGTGAAAGCTATTGCCTTCAAAAGTCATATGCTTGGTGAAAGGAAGTCTATCTATCTGCAATCTAAGTGTCACATGGTCTGTCAGTATATGCACACCTTTTCTGAAAGGTGGCAGAGGCTGCAACACCATTAAGCAAGAGGCATCACTAACAAAACACCATGAAGACCAAGGAGTTCTGTAAACAAGTGAGGGTCAAAGTTGTTGAGACATACAAGTCAGGGTTGGGTTATAAATAAAATATCCCAATCTCTGATGATCCCCGGAACACCATCAAATCCATTATCATCAAATAGAAAGAACATGGTACCACAACAAACCTGCCAAGAGAGGGCCACCCACCAGAACTCTCAGCCCGGGCACGGAGGGCATTAATCAGAGAAGCAGCACAGAGACCAAAGGTAACCCTGAAGGAGCTGCAGAGTTCCCTAGCAGAGACTGGAGTATCTGTCCATATGACCACAATAAGCTGTACACTCCATAGAGGAGGCCTTTATGATTAAATGCGAGTGACTCTCCCATGTTTGTCACTTTAATGGATACAGATTAAAGAATTATTGACTTTTATTTACCTCTTCAGTTTTACCCCTGGTTCATCATTACTGCCCTGCACCTGCCTGAGACATGGCACCCTTTGGTCTGATCCTCCTGTGTGCATTTGAACTAGCGTGATCAAGCTCCATCACCTCTCTTCTTACATATACTGTCTTTGACAAAAGCAAAAGGTTGTACATCAATACTTTTTTTTTAAAGGGATTTGATTGTGCAAAAGTATTAAAAAAAGAAAAAAAAATTAAAGGGAACTTGTTAAGTCCCCAAACGATATTAATCTGCAGATATGTGGTTAATCTGACGGTTAATAGCATTGTAAAGCTGTGCAGCTCCTCTACTGAAAGCCGCCAGCTTTCAGTCATAAAGGCATGGCTGGTGCTGTGCAAGTTACCACTCAGTACATAGTGAGCGGTGGCTGTAATCAAGCCCCAGCACTGACTTGACAAGTCAGGCGTGGTTACAGCCACCTCTCTATATGTACTGGGTGGTGAATGAAGCCACGCCTTCCACCCCTCTATTGCTGAAAGCAGGAGGCTGCTGGGAACGCTATTATCCTGCAAATTAATCCTATATCTGTAGGTTAAAAGCATTTGGGAATATGACAGGTTCCCTTTAATAATTAATATCACCATGTCCATAGCACCCAAACTTTAAATTTAACTTGTTATTTATGCTGCCTTGTGAACTATGGTTAAAAAAAAGAATAGAAAATGCAATGACTTACTAGCTGTTTTTTGTTCATCGTCCCTTCAATAAAATGTAATAAAAGTGATTAAAATAACAAAATGTGTCCCAAAATGATGACAATGAAAACACAAGCCCTCACACAGCTCCTTTAGCTCCATATGTGATAAAACAGAAATGTTATAGCTTTTAGAATATGGTAAGACATAATTTTTTAAAAATGAAATTGGATTTTATTTTAAAAAGTAATAAATTATAAACTATATGTTTTTTTGTATCATTCTGTCTGTAGTAATCCAAACTATAAGGCCACGTTCACACGTTCTGTATTTGGTCAGTATTTTACATCAGTATTTGTAAGCCAAAATCAGGAGTGGAGCAATCAGAGGGAAAGTATAATGGAAACACGGCACCCCTTCTGTATTTATCACCCACTCCTGGTTTTGGCTTATAAATACCGATGTAAAATACTGACCCAATGCTGAACATGTAAACATGGCCTAAGTTGAGCATGCTGTATATCCTGCCCTGTGAACACAATAAAGACACCATAGGAAAAAAAAGCACCAAGCCAGAAATCATGTTTTTTGTCACATTTTCTTACAATGTAATTAAAAATTATGAAAATTTACTTGAACCACATAAAGATGCTAACAAAAACTACAACTTGTCCCACAAAACATAAGCCTTTATATATACATTCAATGCCTTGAAAAAGTTTTCGTACTTCATGAACTTTTCCACATTTTTTTCACTTTATACCCACAAACTTAAATGTATTTTATTGGGATTTTGTGTGATACACCAACACAAAGTAGCAAGAATTTCTGAAGTGTAAAGGATATTATACATGGTTATCTAATTATTTTAAAAATAATTAATTAAAATTAATGGGGTATGAATACTTTTTCAAGGCACTAGGCTCTATCAACAGAAAAATAAAGTATAGATAAAATCCTAAATTTAGAATTGCATTAATTGTACTCACCTGTAGCCTAAAAAGTTAATAATATATTAAACCAGAAAGTAAAAAAATAAACCATAACTGGGAAAACATTAAATATTTACTTTTTTCAACCTGCTGTACCTTTAATTTTTGAAGACAGTTTGGAGGTCAAAATGATCACTACATCCCTTGATAAATGGCTTTAGGGGTATAGTTTCCAAAACTGGGTCAATTCTTTGGAATTGCCACTTGAATGGTACCGCAGGAGCTTTGCAAAGTGAAAACCATTCCACCAAAATTTGCTCTCCAAAAGTGCAATGGCGCTCTTTCCTTTCTTAGTTCTTCCATGTGCTAAAATCACATATACAACCCCTGGCAAAAAATATGGAATCACCGGGCTCGGAGGATGTTCATTCAGTTGTTTAATGTTGTTGAAAAAAAGCAGATCACCGACATGGCACAAAACTAAAGTAATTTCAAATGGCAACTTTAGTGCTTTAAGAAACACTAAAAGAAATCAAGATAAAAAATGTGGTACTCAATAAGGATAATTTTTTTCAGACCAAGCAGAGGGAAAACATTGTGGAATCACTCAATTCTGAGGAAAAAATTATGGAATCACCCTGTAAATTTTCATTTCCAATACTAACACCTGCATCAAATTAGATCTGCTCATTAGTCTGCATCTAAAAAGAAGTGATCACACCTTGGAGAGCTGTTGCACCAAGTGGACTGACATGAATCATGGCTCCAACACGAGAGATGTCAATTGAAACAAAGGAGAGGATTATCAAACTCTTAAAAGAAGGTAAATCATCACGCAATGTTGCAAAAGATGTTGGTTGTTCACAGTCAGCTGTGTCTAAAATATGGACCAAATACAAACAACATGGGAAGGTTGTTAAAGGCAAACATACTGGTAGACCAAGGAAGACATCAAAGCGTCAAGACAGGAAACCTAAAGCAATATGTCCCCAAAACAAGAAATGCACAACAAAACAAATGAGGAATGAATGGGAGGAAACTGGAGTCAATGTCAGTGACCGAACTGTAAGAAACCGCCTAAAGGAAATGGGATTTACATGCAGAAAAGCTAAACAAAAGCCATCATTAACGCCTAAACAGATAAAAAAGGTTACAATGGGCTAAGGAAAAGCAATCGTGGACTGTGGATTACTGGATGGAAGTCATATTCAGTAATGAATCACGAATCTTCATTGGGCAAGGTGATGATGCTGGAACTTTTGTTTGGTGCCGTTCCAATGAGATTTATAAAGATGACTGCATGAAGAGAACATGCAAATTTCCACAGTCATTGATGATATGGGGCTGCATGTCAGGTAAAGGCACTGGGGAGATGGCTGTCATTACATCTTCAATAAATGCTCAAGTTTACATTGATATTTTGAACAGTTTTCTTATCCCATCAATTGAAAGGATGTTTAGGGATGATGACATCATTTTTCAAGATGATAATGCATCCTGCCATAGAGCAAAAACTGTGAAAACATTCCTTGAAAGAAGACACATAAGGTCAATGTCATGGCCTTCAAATAGTCCAGATCTCAATCCAATTGAAAATCCTTGGTGGAAGTTGAAGAAAATGGTCCATGACAAGGCTCCAACCTGCAAAGCTGATCTGGCAACAGCAATCAGAGAAAGTTGGAACCAGATTGATGAAGAGTAGTGTTGAGCGATACCTTCCGATATCGGGAAATATCGGATCGGATTGGATCGGACCGATACCGAAAAAGTATCGGATATCGCCGATTCCGATACCGGAAACCAATGCAAGTCAATGGGACATAAATATCGGAATTAAAATAAACCCTTTCTTTCCTTGTAGGTTATTTCTACATGAAGGAAAACAACTAAGAATAATGTAGAATGTATTGGGGGAGGTGGGGGAGACAATAAAGGCATAGAGGTTTAGCCCAGTCAAATGGAATAGCAGGAATTAATATTTTTTTATTATGTTCTGAGTTACGGAAATATTAACTATGTTAAGTATTTTTATATTTTGTCAGATATTTATGTTTCACTACTTCCATGCTCTTCACCTTCTTTTTTACTTCTCCCACACTTTCTCCTTCATCATCCTCAGCATCTTTTTCATCCACTTCTTCTTCACCTTCTTCTTCTTCACCTTCTTCGTATTATTCTTTTTTTTACATTCTTCATATTCTACTTCTTCATCTTCTTCATATTCTTCTTCTTCATCATATTCTTATTTGTGACAGGCATTCCTGTAGTTGTTATCTATAAAAGGTTGGACATTACACCTTTCGTTCTGCCCGTCACAAAAGATTTACAACAGGATTTGTCCGCGTTCAGTTTGGCCTGCAGCAGCAGGTCTTTTCCAGGGGCACCACGAGGAGGAACGGACTCACCCCCATACACTGCTTAGTTATCTTCTGCTTATAATTTAGATATTATCTTTTGCTCTGATTTTTAGTCTTATGCTTAATGTTCTTCCGCTTTTTGTTCTGCAGCTTCTTGTATTTCTGCTTCTTGGTTTTCTGTCTCTTGTTTTTCTGTATCTTGGTGCTTGTCTTCTCTTCTTTGTCTTCTTGGTCAACTTCTTCAGGGTCATCTTCTTGGTCTTCTTCGGGGTGGTCTTCAGGGTCGTCGTCTTCGGGGGTCCTCGTCTTCGGGGTCCTCGTCTTCTTCGGGTTGGTCTTCTGGGTCCTCGTCTTCGGGGTCCTCGTCTTCTTCGGGGTGGTCTTCAGGGTCCTCGTCTTCTTCGGGGTGGTCTTCAGGGTCCTCGTCTTCTTCGGGGTGGTCTTCAGGGTCCTCGTCTTCAGGGTCATTGTCTTCGGGGTCCTCGTCTTCTTAGGGTTGGTCTTCAGGGTCCTCGTCTTCAGGGTCCTCGTCAGGGAGATCCAGAGTGATTACCAAGAACCATTTCAAAAAGCTTGAACTTGGAAATGTAGCAGAAGGTACAAGAAAGCTGAGGAACTACCGAGGACCAGCTGACGGTACTGGAACCCGGATGGATAGCAGAAGGTACAAGAGCCAATGGAACTACCGAGGACCAGCTGATGTTACTGGAACTCGGTTACTAAGCAGGAGGTACCTGTGCCAGAAAGCACTACCAAGGACCAGCAGACGTTGGTGGAACTTGGATACCGAGAAGGAGGCACCTAATCCAAAGGCACTGCCGAGAACCAGCTGACGGTACTGGAACCCGGATGGGTAGCAGAAGGTACAAGAGCCAATGGAACTACCGAGGACCAGCTGATGTTACTGGAACCCGGATGGGTAGCAGAAGGTACAAGAGCCAATGGAACTACCGAGGACCAGCTGATGTTACTGGAACTCGGTTACTAAGCAGGAGGTACCTGTGCCAGAAAGCACTACCAAGGACCAGCAGACGTTGGTGGAACTTGGATACCGAGAAGGAGGCACCTAATCCAAAGGCACTGCCGAGAACCAGCTGACGGTACTGGAACCCGGATGGGTAGCAGAAGGTACCCATGTAAAAAAAAAGTTCAAGGCCGCGAGCCGGCCGCAGTTACCAAAACCCACAGTCCTACAGAGGGTGCTTGTCCTATTGGCACTATGGAACCAGCCTTCATTGCCAGATCCCGCAGCCCACATAGGAGTCACCTAAACTGCAGGCACCATAGAGTCGGCTAACCCGACCGCAACACGACAGGACAACGCATTGGAGGCAAAGTGACGTTGACACTACCCGGAAACAGCTGGCGTGCTGGAACCAGGCTGGGCAGGAGGGAGTACCCGTGCCAAAGACACTGCCGAGAACCAGCTGACGGTACTGGAACCCGGATGGGTAGCAGAAGATACAAGAGCAAATGGAACTACCGAGGACCAGCTGACGGTACTGGAACCCGGATGGGTAGCAGAAGGTACAAGAGCCAATGGAACTACCGAGGACCAGCTGATGTTACTGGAACTCGGTTACTAAGCAGGAGGTACCTGTGCCAGAAAGCACTACCAAGGACCAGCAGACGTTGGTGGAACTTGGATACCGAGAAGGAGGCACCTAATCCAAAGGCACTGCCGAGAACCAGCTGACGGTACTGGAACCCGGATGGGTAGCAGAAGGTACCCATGTAAAAAAAAAGTTCAAGGCCGCGAGCCGGCCGCAGTTACCAAAACCCACAGTCCTACAGAGGGTGCTTGTCCTATTGGCACTATGGAACCAGCCTTCATTGCCAGATCCCGCAGCCCACATAGGAGTCACCTAAACTGCAGGCACCATAGAGTCGGCTAACCCGACCGCAACACGACAGGACAACGCATTGGAGGCAAAGTGACGTTGACACTACCCGGAAACAGCTGACGTGCTGGAACCAGGCTGGGCAGGAGGGAGTACCCGTGCCAAAGACACTGCCGAGAACCAGCTGACGGTACTGGAACCCGGATGGGTAGCAGAAGATACAAGAGCAAATGGAACTACCGAGGACCAGCTGACGGTACTGGAACCCGGATGGGTAGCAGAAGGTACAAGAGCCAATGGAACTACCGAGGACCAGCTGATGTTACTGGAACTCGGTTACTAAGCAGGAGGTACCTGTGCCAGAAAGCACTACCAAGGACCAGCAGACGTTGGTGGAACTTGGATACCGAGAAGGAGGCACCTAATCCAAAGGCACTGCCGAGAACCAGCTGACGGTACTGGAACCCGGATGGGTAGCAGAAGGTACCCATGTAAAAAAAAAGTTCAAGGCCGCGAGCCGGCCGCAGTTACCAAAACCCACAGTCCTACAGAGGGTGCTTGTCCTATTGGCACTATGGAACCAGCCTTCATTGCCAGATCCCGCAGCCCACATAGGAGTCACCTAAACTGCAGGCACCATAGAGTCGGCTAACCCGACCGCAACACGACAGGACAACGCATTGGAGGCAAAGTGACGTTGACACTACCCGGAAACAGCTGGCGTGCTGGAACCAGGCTGGGCAGGAGGGAGTACCCGTGCCAAAGACACTGCCGAGAACCAGCTGACGGTACTGGAACCCGGATGGGTAGCAGAAGGTACAAGAGCCAATGGAACTGCCGAGAACCAGCTGGCGGTGCTGGAGCCCAGGGTAAATACTAAAAACAGAAGAGCCAGAGGTGTATTTGGAGGAGGTTTTAAATCCGTACTACAGTGGATGTGGACAAAGCAGGAGAATTTGCCGGACACACAGCTGGGGATCAGCTGACGTTACTGAATCCCAATAACACTGGAGCAAGCGTTGACTGTGCAGACGGCACTTCTGAGCAGCAACTAGCGGTATTGGAGCCCAGGGTAAATACTAAAAACGGAGGAGCCAGAGGTGTAATTGGAGCAAGTTTTAAATAAGTAGCACAGTGAATATGGACAGAGCAGGAGAAATTGCCGTGAACACAGCAGGGGAACAGCTGACGTTACCGAACCCCAATAACACCGCAGCAAGTGTTGACTGTGCAGACGGCACTTCCGAGCGCCAACTGGCGGTGCTGGAGCCCAGGGATAAGAATGAAAACAGAGGAGCCAGAGGTGTAATTCGAGCAACTTTAAAATGTGTAGTACAGTGGATGTGGACAAAGCAGGAGAAATTGCCGTCCGCACAGCAGGAGAACAGCTGACGTTACTGAACCCCAATAACACGGCAGCAAGTGTTGACTGTGCAGACAGCACTTCCGAGCGCCAACTGGCGGTGTTGGAGCCCAGGGTAAATACTAAAAACGGAGGAGCCAGAGGTGTAATTGGAGCAAGTTTTAAATAAGTAGCACAGTGAATATGGACAGAGCAGGAGAAATTGCCGTGAACACAGCAGGGGAACAGCTGACGTTACCGAACCCCAATAACACCGCAGCAAGTGTTGACTGTGCAGACGGCACTTCCGTGCGCCAACTGGCGGTGTTGGAGCTCAGGGATAATACTGAAAACAGAGGAGCCAGAGGAGTAATTGGAGCAACTTTAAAATGTGTAGTACAGTGGATGTGGACAAATCAGGAGAAATTGCCGTCCGCACAGCAGGAGAACAGCTGACGTTACTGAACCCCAATAACACGGCAGCAAGTGTTGACTGTGCAGACGGCACTTCCGAGCGCCAACTGGCGGTGCTGGAGCCCAGGGATAAGAATGAAAACAGAGGAGCCAGAGGTGTAATTGGAGCAACTTTAAAATCTGTAGTAGTGAGAATGTGGACAGAGCAGGAGAAATTGCCGTCCGCACAGCAGGGGAACAGCTGACGTTACTGAACCCCAATAACATGGTAGCAAGTGTTGACTGTGCAGACAGCACTTCCGAGCGCCAACTGGCGGTGCTGGAGCCCAGGGATAAGAATGAAAACAGAGGAGCCAGAGGTGTAATTGGAGCAACTTTAAAATCTGTAGTAGTGAGAATGTGGACAGAGCAGGAGAAATTGCCGTCCGCACAGCAGGGGAACAGCTGACGTTACTGAACCCCAATAACACGGCAGCAAGTGTTGACTGTGCAGACAGCACTTCCGAGCGCCAACTGGCGGTGTTGGAGCCCAGGGTAAATACTAAAAACGGAGGAGCCAGAGGTGTAATTGGAGCAAGTTTTAAATAAGTAGCACAGTGAATATGGACAGAGCAGGAGAAATTGCCGTGAACACAGCAGGGGAACAGCTGACGTTACTGAACCCCAATAACATGGTAGCAAGTGTTGACTGTGCAGACGGCACTTCCGAGCGCCAACTGGCGGTGCTGGAGCCCAGGGATAAGAATGAAAACAGAGGAGCCAGAGGTGTAATTCGAGCAACTTTAAAATGTGTAGTACAGTGGATGTGGACAAAGCAGGAGAAATTGCCGTCCGCACAGCAGGAGAACAGCTGACGTTACTGAACCCCAATAACACGGCAGCAAGTGTTGACTGTGCAGACGGCACTTCCGAGCGCCAACTGGCGGTGCTGGAGCCCAGGGATAAGAATGAAAACAGAGGAGCCAGAGGTGTAATTCGAGCAACTTTAAAATGTGTAGTACAGTGGATTTGGACAAAGCAGGAGAAATTGCCGTCCGCACAGCAGGAGAACAGCTGACGTTACTGAACCCCAATAACACGGCAGCAAGTGTTGACTGTGCAGACGGCACTTCCGTGCGCCAACTGGCGGTGTTGGAGCTCAGGGATAATACTGAAAACAGAGGAGCCAGAGGTGTAATTGGAGCAACTTTAAAATCTGTAGTAGTGAGAATGTGGACAGAGCAGGAGAAATTGCCGTCCGCACAGCAGGGGAACAGCTGACGTTACTGAACCCCAATAACATGGTAGCAAGTGTTGACTGTGCAGACAGCACTTCCGAGCGCCAACTGGCGGTGCTGGAGCCCAGGGATAAGAATGAAAACAGAGGAGCCAGAGGAGTAATTGGAGCAACTTTAAAATGTGTAGTACAGTGGATGTGGACAAATCAGGAGAAATTGCCGTCCGCACAGCAGGAGAACAGCTGACGTTACTGAACCCCAATAACACGGCAGCAAGTGTTGACTGTGCAGACGGCACTTCCGAGCGCCAACTGGCGGTGTTGGAGCTCAGGGATTACAGTTCAGGTGGTAGAAACATGAACAGAACAGGAGACCTGGATACTGTTGCCAACCAATTATTTATTCTGGAAGAGGACTGGCAAATTCATGAGAGATCCAGGCCTTGTTCATTTTGAGAAAAGTAAGCCGGTCAACGTTATCGGAGGATAGTCGCATGCGACGGTCTGTTAGTACACCACCTGCGGCACTAAAGACGCGTTCCGATAATACACTAGCAGCAGGGCAAGCTAGCACCTCCAGTGCATACTGACTAAGCTCTGGCCATGTATCCAGCTTACAGACCCAAAACTTGAAGGGAGAAGAGCCGTCTGGGAGTACACTAAGAGGGCAAGACATGTAGTCTGTCACCATCTGACGGAAACGTTGCCTCCTGCTGACTGGAGCTGTCTGTGATGGTGTAGACATTTGTGGCGGCGGGGACACAAAACTTTGCCACATTTCGGCCATACTGGTCTTGCCTTGTGCTGAGGCGCTGCTTCTGCTCCCTCTTTGTGCAGAGCTTCCTCCACTGCCTCGACGCACTGAGCTGCTTTGTAAAGCACTAGCAGCACTGCTCTCGGTTGGAATGGAGAACATGATGGAATGCGCCAGTGCGTCTTGGTACTCCCGCATTTTACGCTCCCGGTTCAATGGTGTTATGAGGCTTTGTAAGTTGTCCCGGTAGCGAGGATCTAGGAGGGTGGACACCCAATAATCAGCCGTGTTGAGAATGTGGGCGATGCGGCGGTCGTTTCTGAGGCACTGCAGCATGAAATCAACCATGTGCTGCAGACTGCCAACTGGCCAAGAAACGCTGTCCCCTGCTTGAGGCGTGATCTCTGCCTGCTCTGCATCACCCCACCCTCGCTCTAGATACTGACTACTAGAGCATTGTGTACCTCCCTCCTCTGGACAGATGTCTTCCTCATCCATTGACTCCTCCTCATCCTCCTCACAAAGTGTCCCCTGCCTAGGCCTTTGTGAGGAACCACGTTGCGCAGACTGTAGAGAAGCAGATGGCATTTGTGACTCCTCATCCTCCACCTCTTCCAAAACCTCGTCCCTTAGTGCTTGCAGTGTTTTTTCAAGCAGGCAGATAAGGGGGATAGTCATGCTGACTAGTGCATCATCTGCACTCGCCATCCGCGTGGAATAATCGAAGGCACGCAAAACGTGGCAAATGTCCTTCATAGAGGCCCACTCAGTGGTGGTGAAGTGTGAACGGCGCGCACTGCGACTTGTTTGCGCCTGCTGCAGCTGGTACTCCATTACTGCTGCCTGCTGCTCACACAACCTCTCCAACATATGTAACGTTGAATTCCACCTGGTGGGTAGGTCACATATGATGCGATGTTCCGGAAGACATAATCGGCGCTGCAGAGCTGCAATGCGTGATCTTGCATTGCTGGAACGCCGCAAGTGAGCGCACTCTATGCGGACCTTGTGAAGCAGTGCATCAAGATCCGGATAGTCCCTCAAAAAACTCTGCACGACCAAGTTGAGCACATGTGCCAGACATGGGATGTGAGTGAGGTTGCCTAGGCCCAGAGCTGCCACCAGATTTCGGCCATTGTCACACACTACCATGCCTGGCTGGAGATTCGCTGGCACAAACCACACGTCACTCTGCTGCTTGATGGCATTCCAGAGCTCCTGCGCTGTGTGGCTTCGATTCCCCAAAGAAATTAATTTTAATACGGCCTGTTGACGTTTGGCCACGGCTGTGCTCATATCGGTCATCATAACAGGTAACCGTTCACGGGTCGATGTGGAGGTAGACCGTGACGGCTCCTGCAGCGCTGATTCAGAGGAACTGGAGTATGAGGAGGAGTCAATGTGTACAGACTGGATTCCTGCAATCCTTGGAGTTGGCAGAACACGTACAGCGCCACTCTCAAGATCTGTACCCGGCTCCACAACATTTACCCAATGGGCAGTGAGGGAAAGGTATCGTCCCTGTCCATGCTTACTGGTCCACGCATCAGTGGTCAGGTGGACCTTGCTACTGACGGCGTTTTGTAGCGCATGTTTAATTTTTCCCTCCACATGATGTTGCAGGGCAGGGACGGCTTGCCTGCTGAAATAAAAGCGGCTGGGCACGTTGTATTGTGGGACTGCCAATGCCATAAAGTTACGGAATGTGTCAGTCTCCACCAGCCTGAATGATAGCATTTCAAGGGCCAGTAGTTTAGCAATGCCAGCATTCAGAGCCTGTGCTCGGGGGTGGTTTGCCGAGTATGGGCGCCTTTTCTCCCATGCCTGTGCTAACGATGGCTGTAGACTGGCCTGGGAGTGTGAGGATGACTGGGAAAGTGGTGCTGTGGGTGGAATTACACTGTGTCTCTGTACAACAGTGCCAGAGATTCTTCCATGGCGATCCTGTGAGGAAGCCGAACCAGCTGTGTGTGAGCTGGAGGAAGAGGCTACAACACGAGCTGAAGAGGTGGTAGGTGGCGCTGTAGGTTGGCCTAGGTCTTCAGTGTGTTTGTGTAACTCCACCACGTGCTTGGTCCGCACATGTTTCCACATATTTGTGGTATTGAGGTTGCTGACACTTTTCCCTCTTTTCACCTTCTGATTACACAGCTTGCATTTGACAAAGCAAATGTCATCTGCAACTGTGTCAAAAAAGGACCAGGCACTGCAAGTCTTGGGAGCGCCCGCTTTGGATTTTGGAAGAGCCATGCTCCTAATGGGTGCCGAAGTGGAGGCTACAGGCAACCAAGTCTGCCCCCTCCCTCTCCCTCCTTTTTGGGCCGTTCGGGGAATCTCTTCCTCAGAGCTGCTCCCACCACCTTCCTGTCCCTCACGCCATGATGGGTCAAGGACCTCATCATCTACACCACCCTCTTCAAACAACTGCTTCTCCTGGGTAGTCTCGACAGCACAGTACGCACCAGAAAGTGGCACCTGAGTCTCATCATCAGATGCGTACTGAGGTGTGCTGCTGACCATAGGCACTGGCCCACCCGCCTCTTCAGATTCAGAGAGACAAAACGGTTGCGCATCACTGCATACTACCTCTTCTTCAAATTCTCGAATTCTGCTTGGCTGGCCCCCTCTTTCCAAGCCAAGAGATTCAGAGAACAGAAGTAGAGATGGCTCCTGTCCAGGGCTCTCTGACTGCCTGGGCAATTTGGCAGGTGGTGAAGAGACAGATGGGTGCTCTTCAGTGCTCAGGACCTGAGAGGATCTGGAACTAATTGAAGTCGATGCGTTAGCTGCCATCCATCCGACAACGGCTTCAATTTGGTCCTCGCGCAGCAGTGGGGTACGGCTAGCTCCTACAAAGCTGCGCATAAAGGACTGTTCCCTGGTAAAACTGGGGGATGCTGAGTCACTGGTGCCCGCAGCAGGCACAGAATCCCCACGTCCTCTCCCTGCAGGCACAGAATCCTCACGTCCTCTCCCTGCAGAAACTCCACGCCCACGCCCACGACCACGACCACATGCCTTACTCCCTGCCTTCTTCATCTTGGTAGACTGATAAAGATAGGCAGAAAAGTACTAAGGGCTTAGTGTGCTTATTCCTGAACAGCTGCTAACAGGTATAAGAAACACTAATTTTATAAAGTGTGGACTAGACTTTAATATGAGCTAATGTGGCCTACACAACTGTAAAGTGGAGTGTTTGGTGAACTTTATTTAGGTTTTTTTTGTCACAAAAAGACACTGGATGTGCCTAAAGATGTAATAACGATAGTATCACAAACTTTTTGTAGCTATTACAATGTAGGAAGGTAACCTACAATGCAATAGATGAGGCTGCAAAAAATAGGCTAATACTAATCTGGCTGGGGCTGCAGGGCCCAATGCTGCAGAAAGGCTCCTCTATCTACTCCTATATAGTGTGTTTGGAATCAATTTAGCTGAATATGGATGGAACCACCACACTAATAGGAGATATCAGGAAAAATTATGAATTGGCAATAAAGGACAATGTATGAGGCAGTGACACACACTGAGTGCACTACAACCAGACGGGGTTGAAGCACACACTACAGGGTGAGCTGCACTCACACACCAGACCTTGCAGACAGCGGTGAACAGTACAGATGCAGAGCACTGTGCACTAGTGCTGCAAGACGGAAAAAAAATTCTCTATCTACTCCTATATAGTGTGTTTGGAACCAATTTAGCTGAATACAGATGGAACCACCACACTAATAGGAGATATCAGGAAAAATTATGAATTGGCAATAAAGGACAATGTATGAGGCAGTGACACACACTGAGTGCACTACAACCAGACGGGGTTGAAGCACACACTACAGGGTGAGCTGCACTCACACACCAGACCTTGCAGACAGCGGTGAACAGTACAGATGCAGAGCACTGTGCACTAGTGCTGCAAGACGGAAAAAAATTTCTCTATCTACTCCTATATAGTGTGTTTGGAACCAATTTAGCTGAATACAGATGGAACCACCACACTAATAGGAGATATCAGGAAAAATTATGAATTGGCAATAAAGGACAATGTATGAGGCAGTGACACACACTGAGTGCACTACAACCAGACGGGGTTGAAGCACACACTACAGGGTGAGCTGCACTCACACACCAGACCTTGCAGACAGCGGTGAACAGTACAGATGCAGAGCACTGTGCACTAGTGCTGCAAGACGGAAAAAAATTTCTCTATCTACTCCTATATAGTGTGTTTGGAACCAATTTAGCTGAATACAGATGGAACCACCACACTAATAGGAGATATCAGGAAAAATTATGAATTGGCAAAAAAGGACAATGTATGAGGCAGTGACACACACTGAGTGCACTACAACCAGACTTGGCTGAAGCACACACTACAGGGTGAGCTGCACTCACACACACAGACCTTGCAGATAGCGGTGAACAGCACAGGGAACTGTGCACTAGCACTGCAAGGCACAGTGATTTAGAAAGTAGCTTGGGTAAAGCAGTATAGAGCAAATAGGTAGCTAAAACTGTCCCTCAGAACAACAGCGTCCTATCCCTAACTGAATTCACAGCAGAGTGAGCTCAAAATGGCGGCGGTGGCTTTTATAGTGCATCATGACATCATTTCAGCAGCCAATCACAGCCATGCCATTAGTTAAGATGCCTACATGCCTAACAGGATGTGCCCACACTTCTTAGGATCCTCATTGGCTGAATAAAATGAAAATGTCTCATTGCATTATGGGAACTTCCGATTCCGGTATACGATATTGCAATAGTATCGGAATTAAGTATCGGAATTCCGATACCGCGAATATCGGCCGATACCCGATATTTCAGTATCGGAATGCTCAACACTAATGAAGAGTACTGTTTGTCATTCATTAAATCCATGCCTCAGAGACTGCAAGCTGTTATTAAAGCCAGAGGTGGTGCAACAAAATACTAGTGATGTATTGGAGTGTTCTTTTTTGTGATTGTTTTTCATGATTCCATAATTTTTTCCTCAGAATTGAGTGATTCCATAATTTTTTGCCTCTGCATGGTCTGAAAAAAATTACCCTTACTGAGTACCACATTTTTTATCTTGATTTCTTTTAGTGTTTCTTAAAGCCCTAAAGTTGCCATTTGAAATGACTTTAGTTTTGTGCCATGTCTGTGATCTGCTTTTTTTCAACAACATTAAACAACTGAATAAACATCCTCCAAGCCCGGTGATTCCATAATTTTTGCCAGTGGTTGTAGGATATTGCTGTACTCAGGGAAAATTGCACAATAATTTGTGATATACATTTTTTCTTATTATCTTCTGATAAAATAAAAACTAAATATTTTTTAAATCATTTAATTTAGTGTTTCATGGCCCATTGTGATAAAAATCTATGAAACACCTGTGGGGTCAAAGTGCTCACTCTTCCTCTCAATTAATATCTTAAAGGATGTCGTTTTCAATTTGGGATGAAAGATTAGGGGTTTCTGCTTTTTCAAAGTCCAAATGTCGCTCCTTTCCTTCTGAGCCCTTCCATGTACCCAAACAGTAGTGTACAACCATGTAAAGGGTATTGCCATACTTTGAAGAAATTGTGTAACTCCTTGAGAAAAAGAAAAAAAAATAACATGTTTGTGAAAAAAATAAAGGTTTTAATTCCACTGTGCAATAATTTCTGTGAAGCACCTAAAGGATTAAAAGCTAACACTTTGAATCTTTTAAGGGTTGTACTTTTTAAAAAGAGATGATATGGGGGAGTAAGGGAGGGTACAATTCTAATACATAGACCCCCCTAAAAGGAACTTGAGAAAAGAATTGGCCCCTAAAAAATTAGGTTTCTGAAAGTAATATTGTTAGCATGAACTAGACATATGCTAAGCATTAATTGTTAACTATTTTCAGTGGCAGATATAAAAATTTTGAAAAAAAAAATTTTATATTACCCCTTCCCGACAAAGCCAACTTCCATTTTTTCGTTTTCATTTTTTCTTCCCCTTCTCCCCAAAGCCATAATTCTTTTATTTTCTGTCCACATAGACATATGAGAGCTTGTTTTTTACGGGATGAGTTGAACTTTTGAATGGCATCATTCATTTTAACACATTCTGGAAAACAGAAAAAAATTCCAAGTGTATGGAAATTTTGAAAAAAACACAATTCTGGCATTGTTTTTTGGCACTGGTTTTTACAGTGTACATTTTTGTGGTAAAAATGACCCTGTAATATGATTCTGCTCATCAGTACGTTTACAGCAATGCTAAAAATATCCAGGTTTTTTTATTATATTAGTGGTGAAAAAAAAATCAGAAGTTTGCAAAAAAAAATTTGTGTCGCCATTTATCGAGGCTCGTAAGGTTTTTATTTTTTGGTCTATGGAACTGGATGATGGCTTAGTTTTGTGGAACAAGTCAAAGTTTTTATGAATACCATTTTGGGATAGATGTGATATTTTGTTCTCTTGTTACAGCATTTTTTGGGGTATTGCAGTAACCAAAAAAATGTAATTTTGGCGTTCTTGATTTTTTTCTGTATACAGTGTTTACCAATCAAGTTAATTGTTTTTATGTTTTGATAGATCGGGCTTTTCTGAATGTGACGTTGCCACATATATGTATTTTTTTATTTTCTTAATATCTTTCTTTCTAATGGGGAAAAGGTGGGTGATTTGAACTTTTCAGTTTTTTGATTTTTTCATATTTTTTAAAACATTTTTTTTTACTTTTCACTGTACTTGTTAGTTTTCTTAGGAAAGGAGCGATTGTTTGATCCCTTGTGCTATATATAGCGATGCCACAGCATTGCTGTATATCGCAAAGATCGTGGGTCTCCTTTGAAAGCCAGCAACAGAAGACCTCCAGTTGTCATAGCAACCCATAGGTGACCGCGATCATGTTACAGGCGTGCAGATGGGCGCATGGAATGACGCATCCCCATGCTGGTGCATTTTAAATGCCGCTGTCAGAGTTTGACAGCGGCATTTAACAGTTTAATCAGCCCGTGATTGTTAGAAGCAGGTACTGGCTTTAACACGCAGACATGATCTACTGGGTATAGGGTGGGCTCACCCTGTGAGCCCGCTCCATACACCCGCTTCCGATTTGCGCCATACATGTACGGTGGATGACATGTGTAAAGTGCAGTATGTCATAAAAAAATAACAATCTCAGAATCACTTCTATACATAAGGACAATACAAAGTTATTGCTACATAAAGTGACAGATGTCAGGCTTAAAAACGTCTCCTAACTTCCCAAATATTATCATTAGGAGTTAAAAAGTGCTGATAGGGCCCATTGATGCCCATTAGCCCACCATGAATGCTTTTGGTCAGACCTATAGACATTGGGATTCAGTGCAATGGGTTGTTTACAAATGAGCTGACAATAAGTTGATAATAGTAGAACTTAGTGCTATAAAAAATATACAATTTTAGATTTTGTTTGTTTTTTTTTGTTTGTATTTTAACCTACTGTTTGCACACTGGTCATGTCATTGTGATGAAATAATAGGGTCATAATTTTAATCGCTCATTTACTTTACAAGAAACGCTCAAACCAGAACAAATGTAACTATAGAAAATAATGAATAACTATTAAGTAAATTACAGGCGGCATCTGGTGGGCTAACTCCTGGTGAAAAGAACATAATTGGAGATACAAAAATTAGAGACTTTTATTATTGGAGGGTGAAAAGTTCAGCATCTGTTAGATTTGTGTACAACACACAACAACATTTTCTTGTATTTCAAACCAATTTACAAAATGTTGATATGTCTTCCGCAAGTGTTAATTCAAAATTTACCTGTTGTTAACATTCAGCATTTCCATGTAATTCAATTATTTCTTCCCAGTTTTAATCAAAAGATCTTGTAAACTGCAAGACTGTTGTAGCAGTTATAAAATGGAACATATGTCATAATTCACACTGCCCTTTATCCTACCCCATGTCATGTCTAACTATCATTTCAGCAGAGAATAATCCATTTACCTATTTATTGTATAATTGCAATGAAAATTATTCAACTCCCATTGCAAATTAGTTTTTTTTAGCAAAATTTACAAACTTTCTGCTGTTTGCAAAAAAACAATGAAACTAGACTAATTTTACCTAGCTAAGCACAACTAATATAGCAAGTGATATCTCCAAATTCATCACAAAATGCCACTTATAATGACTACTGCGTTCTCAAAATTATTCATCCCATTCATGCCAAGCATCTTTAGAACTTAGCAGCTTTTGGCAGTATCATGGAGAAATCTTAGTCCATTCCCCAATGACAATGGCCTCCAGTTCACTAATATCTATGAGTTGTCAAGACATTGGTCCAAAAAGTTGAGTATAAATCTTTGTACATGCAAGGAAAAGGATACTGTGATGACACAGCTTTTATTCTTAATTATCCAGATGTCTAAATTCAGTAGGCCAGGAGAAATACACTATTATCTTAATGTTGACTTTTGAATTTATGTGTTTTTCTTTGATTGGTCAAGAAGGACATACTATTATTTGTATAAGCCTGAATGTTGACACTTGAGTTGATATTTACTGCAACATATTGTCTGTTATCTCTGGAGGACGGGGGCTGAGGGTCATGGAACAATGATGTTTGCTAATATGCTGATCACATATTGAACCTGGTCATCTAGTTTGTTGATCTGCAGAGCAATGGAAAACAAACTATGCAAATTGATTAAATGCTCAAACAATTAAACATGAGCCCCTGCCACCTTCCTGCCTGCCCTGTGAATGATGAGAAAGACCTTTACAAAATCACAGCCAAGAGAGACAGTAGGCCAGGAGAAATACACTATTATCTTCATGTTGACTTTTGAATTTATGTGTTTTTCTTTGATTGGTCAAGAAGGACAGACTATTATTTGTATAATCCTGAATGTTGACACTTGAGTTGATATTTACTGCAACTTATTGTCTGTTATCTCTGGAGGACGGGGACTGAGGGTCATGGAACAATGATGTTTGCTAATATGTTGATCACATATTGAACCTGGCCATCTAGTTTGTTGATTTGCAGAGCAATGGAAGACAAACTATGCAAATTGATTAAATGCTCAAACAATGAAACATGAGCCCCTGCCACCTTCCTGCCTGCCCTGTGAATGATGAGAAATACCTTTACAAAATCACAGCCAAGAGAGACTCATAGATACAGAGTAACTCTTCAGAACAGCAGCTAGGACACATGGCTCCATACAGAGGGACACTGATTTGGATTCTACAGGATGCCAGCTTAAGGAACCACGGCCGTGGCTGGAGGAATACAGATCTACTCCATTGACTATGAAAGAACCCATGGATACATTTGGGGAAACCAGGTTGGGACAGCCAGGTCACCTGGTTCAATGGATATGTTTGGAGAAGCCAGGTTGGGGTCTTCAGGTCTCCTGGCCACGTACCTCAATGGACTGTCAGCTTCCTAATCTTGCCACTACCTCTTCTCTGTGGGTGCCTGCCAAAAGTGGGGGACCACTGGTTGTGGTAGTTGGCCATGGAAGCTTCGAAATTGCAGCTGCTCAAATCCCAGCAAGCCAGCGGAACGGTGAGACTCTGTAATTTTGCACCATCTTGGATATTTGCTGGGACTGTTCTATATGTTAATTGTCTGTTTGGTGGTTCAAAAAAGTATTGCCACACTGTTTTACCCTCACCCTGTGTTGTCTGAGTAGTATTATGCCCACAGGAGACCCATGTGTCTTCACAGATACGAATAGTTAGCAAAAGTATTGCATGTTCTTTGGTGTCATAGAGAAAAATTAAAATCCATAATCTCCAGAGAGGATGCAATGATTCCACCCCTCAGTGTGTCTTAGGATGCAGTGATTGACAGCTCAGTCGTCCAGTCTGGTGCAGGGGCATGCTGAGCTGTCTGTGCAGTGATTGACAGCTCGGCCATCCAATTTGAGTCTGGGAGGTGCTGAGCTCCCTTCAGATGTTCGCTGATCCATTGATTACTTAGCTACTTAACTGAGCTGTCTGGCCTAGATAGCTCCCAGTCGTAGCTTTCCGCTCTGAGTGGCTTGTTCCTCTGTCCCTTGTTCTCAGCATTCTTATTTTCTGATACTTTGTTGCTGGACCCTGGACTTTCCTATTGACTACCCATTTGTATGACCCCTTTTGCTCTGATCCGCTATCTTCCTGGTATTCTGACCTCGGACCCTTACCTGACTACGATTTTGTCTCTTCCCTCTGTTTATGATGTTACCCTCCTTGTTATTGACTTTGGACTTAACTATCTTGACTCACGGCTTGTCCATGAGAAATGACTCAGTGTCACAGAGGGGACATATCACCCTTATATTGAACATATGGGATTAATTATAATGGGTGAAGAGAGAAACTAATTATAACTGGGGAAGTGAGAGGGAAAGATAAGACTTCAGCCTCAATTGAAGTAGGGGCCTCCTACAGTGAACATGTAATGATCACAGGAGATTTGTTCTGGGAAAAAAGCAGCAAGACTGAGATTCATTTATGCAGAGGTGGGAAAGCACGCTTTCCAGGCATAATCTTCCTCTGATCAGAGCACGACTCCTAGACCTTTCAGAGCCAGTGGTCAGTGATGAATATTGGGGTTTGCAGCGATCTGATATTTTTTCAACGTCATAGGAAAGGGATGAATATAACACATTTACTCACATCACCATATGGCCAGCAGAATTAGTCCAATGGATGGTGCTATCCATGATATGTTTCATCTATATAGACAGGTAAAATCACGATAAGAAGCATAACGACAATATCTTCCACCTGGGACCTACAGGGATGAAGATACCCTGTAAATTGGGGATCTCAAAATTCTGAAGGACCTTGCACATCCCACAATCAGCCCCTACATGAGCTCACCAAGGGGAGGTATGTGGGTGTAACCTTGATCTAATAGAAAGCAAAATTTGGGTTTTGTCATTTGTCAGTCCTGGAAGGTACAGCTTGCTGTGGGTTCTGGCCGTTTTCCTAAAGAGTACCTCCCTCCGCTAAGTTCTGAGCCATTTCCATGACATCAGGTTTAGTAATTTTCTTTTGTTATTCCTTTTATTATATGTAATTGTACATACCGTACTGTTTTGTTCCCATTTTGTATTATCTTTGTATATTTTTTTATAAACACTGGCTATCTTTCTGGATTAAATATATAAAATTTAATAGCTCTGCTCCTCTTGCTCTGTAAACGGCAATCCTGAAGCCATACGCTACCTGTAACGGTTGTCCAGTCAACCTGAATAAATGATTGGTGGTGGCAGCTAGTAGTTCCCTTTTCTTATTGTGGAGTTGGCAGTTTCCTACATGCCTCCTTACTAGCACTTAGGCGCCAAACCAAAAGGTGAAAAAAGGGCCTTAATATCCCCAAACACAATGGCTCTGCAGCGGCAGGAGATCCACCTAACATAAGGAAAAACAATATTTTTAAGGTTATTTTTTATAATAATATGAATTTGACACATTCCATGTATATGTTCACAATTGTGGAAGATTTTGGCATATGTCAGTAAAATCGTTAAAGTGTTGGTAGCTGACAACTCACAGGAACACAATGTCACCCTGAATTATGGTTATATCATATTCATGTTTGTTGTAGGTGGAATTCTTAAAGTGTGTTTGGTAAGATGACAGCGATATTTTTCTCTAGGAGGTTCCTGGGAAAAATTAGACCCACAGTAGAAATTAGAGACAAAACTGATGTATAGTCGCATCCAATCAGGCTCCCTCTTATTACCTCACCTGAGGGAGTAGTGAGGTAAAGAGGTGGCCCTTTATAACATCTACTATTGTCATATTCAAGGAGAAGCAACGTGGATGACAGTGTCCATATTTCCCGTGGCGTTCTCCTCCGCCAGAGTAAATTTGTAAGATATATCTATTTTATCCCTTTTATTTTATACTTTTTGTTTGTATTTATGTATTTTTATTATCCCATCTTTTGTAAACTATACTCTTTTTGTATATTAAATCTAAAATGTAATACGTTTGTTCATTAATGGTTTAACTTGGTGTGCGGCACTCTTCTCTTGCGCCCCAGTATCTTAGATGAAATGAGGGTCCTGGCTGGGTGTGTGAACTTGTGCTGTGAGGGCACTATGTCCATGCAGGCCATATGTAACCGATGTTGCTAGTTTGCCAGAACCAGATGTTTCACAGTTCAAGGAGGGATACCACCATTCAAAAGTAAACTCTTTACTGATCGTCAATTTGATAAAGATTACGTACAAGGGATAGTGGATACAAAGTCTTATGAACGTTTCTTTTACTACTCGAAGCAGTTTCCACACAGTTTCCTTTCCCAGTAGTTTACTCCAGGGCTCTCTATGTTCACTGCTTCTCCCTACTTCACCACAACCCAGTTTTAACACTACGGTCCTGATTAACAAGTGTCCTTTTACCTTCAGTCATATCAATAAACACTAGTGACCCAGTGCCATTGGAATTCATGCATGCCCATGCCGTCACACTGCCTCCACTACATTTTACAGAGGATGTGGTGTGCTTTGGATCATGAGCCGTTCCAAGTCTTTTTCCATACTTTCTTCTTCCCATCATTTTGGTACAGGTTGATCTTATCAATGAAGCTTTGATAAAGAATGCAGCTGGCGTTCGAAACTCATTGCTTTTTGACAATCGTGATATGGAAATTTTTTAATTTTATGTCTGAATAAAGTTTGCAATTTTTATGAAGCTGGATTTTTCTTCATCAATTTTCTACATTTGGTCCCATGAGATCCGTGCTTTGACATGCCTAGAGTCTTAGTGAGCTTGTTTTCTTAATTACATACAGGTTGATCTTAGTTTCATCTGTCAAAAGAATGCTTTTCCAGAACTGAGCTTGCTTTTTTAAATCTATTTTGACAAAGTCTAATCTGGCCTTTCTAACTTTTAAGGCTGATTAATGGTTTGCACATTGTGGAACCCTCTGTATTTGCTCTCATGAAGTCTTCTCTTTATGGTAGACTTACAGTGGTGGCCAAAAGTATTGGCAACCCTGCAATTCTGTCAGATAATACTCAGTTTCTTCCTGAAAATGATTGCCATCACAAATTCTTTGGTATTATTATCTTCATTTAATTTGTCTACAATGAAAAAACACTTAAAGAATTGTCCTAAAGCCAAATTGGATATAATTCCACACCAAACCTAAAAAAGGGGGTGGACAAAAGTATTGGCACTGTTTGAAAAATCATGTGATGCTTCTCTAATTCGTGTAATTAACAGCACCTGTAACTTACCTGTGGCACCTAACAGGTGTTGGCAATAACTAAATCACACTTGCAGCCAGTTAACATGGATTAAAGTTGACTCAACCTCTGTCCTGTGTCCTTGTGTGAACCACATTGTGAGGAAGCATGAGCAATCTCAAGGCTACAAGTCCATTTCCAAAGACCTGAATGTTCCTGTGTCTTCTGTGCGCAGTGTCATCAAGAAGTTTAAAGCCTATGGCACTGTGGCTAACCTCCCTAGATGTGGACGGAAAAGAAAAATTGACGAGAGATTTCAACGCAAGATTGTGCGGATGGTGGATAAAGAACCTCGACTAACATCCAAACAAGTTCAAGCTGCCCTGCAGTCCGAGGGTACAACAGTGTCAACCCGTACTATCTGTTGGCATCTGAATTAAAAGGGACTGTATGGTAGGATACCCAGGAAGACCCCACTTTTTACCCCGAGACATAAAAAAGCCAGGCTGGAGTTTGCCAAAACTTACCTGAGAAAGCCTAAAACGTTTTGGAAGAATGTTCTCTGGTCAGATGAGACAAAACTAGAGCTTTTTGGGAAAAAGCATCAACATAGAGTGTACAGGAAAAAAAAAGAGGCATTCAAAGAAAAGAACACGGTCCCTACAGTCAAACATGGTGGGGGTTCCCTGATGTTTTGGGGTTGCTTTGCTGCCTCTGGCACTGGACTGCTTGACCGTGTGCATGGCATTATGAAGTCTGAAGACTACCAACAAATTTTGCAGCATAATGTAGGGCCCAGTGTGAGAAAGCTGGGTCTCCCTCAGAGGTCATGGGTCTTCCAGCAGGACAATGACCCAAAACACACTTCCAAAAGCACTATAAAATGGTTTGAGAGAAAGCACTGGAGACTTCTAAGGTGGCCAGCAATGAGTCCAGACCTGAGTCCCATAGAAAACCTTTGGAGAGATCTCAAAATGGCAGTTTGGAGAAGGCACCCTTCAAATATCAGGGACCTGGAGCAGTTTGCCAAAGAAGAATGGTCTACAATTCCAGCAGAGCATTGTAAGAAACTCATTGATGGTTCCAGGTGTGCCATTTGCTTCCAAATGCAAATGGCACACCTGGAATCAGCTCCAGACCTTTTACCTGCTTAATTGAGGATGAGCAAAGCCCATCTATCAAATTAAAGAGCTTTTGAGATAATTGTCAATTACCTTTGGTCCCTTGAAGAAGAGGCAGCTACTTATTAAAGAGCTGTAATTCCTAAACGCTTACTCCAATTAGGATGTGAATACTCTCAAATTAAAGCTGAGAGTCTGCATTTTAAGCTTATACTGATTATATAACTGTATCTTGAATATGTTTTTGTAAACAACTAAAATACCAAAACTTGTGTCACTGTCCAAATATTTCTGTACCTAACTGTACATTCTGCCTGAAACAGGTAAAATTGGAAACTGTGCTTTTCACAGCAGCTCTTCTTTGAATTTTTCTAATTATTATCATTTAATTATAAACCTTGTCCACAAACACTGTTCTCTATAGGCTGCTCAGCCGATCAGACTTGCAAAATAAAAGTTCCCTCAGTTCAAGAAAGTGTGCATACTGACTCTCTGAACTCTTGGGCAGAGTGCCTCTGACACGCTGCTCTGCAGTTATAGCTGTTCTGTCCTCTTGCCCTCAAATAATCTGCACAGTGTATGCACTACTAATATGGCCAAACTACAAAACAGGTGCACTGTTCAGATTAGTAGGCTTGTCAGTATTGCATTCTGCTCTCACAAAGGCCACGTTGAAGTGGTTGCTAGGTTCTCCTTAAAAGTTTAAATAAATCTAAGCATTCTGATGACCTTATGACATCACATTATCTAGAAACCTCTGTAACCTTCACTTTGTCTCTCCATGGTTATCCTCCTCTCATTCTTCAGAGCACTATAAGACAAAATATTGTTTACATATGAATAGACACTAAACAGTGTACTCATAGGTACAGTGGTGGCCAAAAGTATTGGCACCCCTGCAATTCTGTCAGATAATACCCAGTTTCTTCCAGAAAATGATTGCAATCACAAATTCTTTGGTATTATCTTCATTTAATTTGTCTTCAATGAAAAAACACAAAAGAGAATGAAGCAAAAATGAAATCATTGATCATTTCACACAAAACTCCAAAAATGGGCCAGACAAAAGTATTGGCACCCTCAGCCTAATACTTGGCTGCACAACCTTTAGCCAAAATAACTGCGAACAAACGCTTCCGGTAACCATCAATGAGTTTCTTACAATGCTCTGCTGGAATTGTAGACCATTCTTCTTTGGCAAACTGCTCCAGGTCCCTGATATTTGAAGGGTGCCTTCTCCAAACTGCCATTTTGAGATCTCTCCACAGGTGTTCTATGGGATTCAGGTCTGGACACATTGCTGGCCACCTTAGAAGTCTCCAGTGCTTTCTCTCAAACCATTTTATAGAGCTTTTGGAAGTGTGTTTTGGGTCATTGTCCTGCTGGAAGACCCATGACCTCTGAGGGAGACCCAGCTTTCTCACACTGGGCCCTACATTATGCTGCAAAATTTGTTGGTAGTCTTCAGACTTCATAATGCCATGCACACGGTCAAGCAGTCCAGTGCCAGAGGCAGCAAAGCAACCCCAAAACATCAGGGAACCTCCGCCATGTTTGACTGTAGGGACCGTGTTCTTTTCTTTGAATGCCTCGTTTTTTTTCCTGTACACTCTATGTTGATGCTTTTTCCCAAAAAGCTCTAGTTTTGTCTCATCTGACCAGAGAACATTCTTCCAAAACATTTTAGGCTTTCTCAGGTAAGTTTTGGCAAACTCCAGCCTGGCTTTTTTATGTCTACGGGTAAGAAGTGGGGTCTTCCTGGGTATCCTACCATACAGTCCCTTTTCATTCAGATGCCGACGGATAGTACGGGCTGACACTGCTGTACCCTCAGACTGCAGGGCAGCTTGAACTTGTTTGGATGTTAGTCGAGGTTCTTTATCCACCATCCGCACAATCTTGCATTGAAATCTCGTCAATTTTTCTTTTCCGTCCACATCTAGGGAGGTTAGCCACAGTGCCATGGGCTTTAAACTTCTTGATGACACTGTGCACGGAAGACACAGGAACATTCAGGTCTTGGAGATGCACTTGTAGCCTTGAGATTGCTCATGCTTCCTCACAATTTGGATTCTCAAGTCCTCAGACAGTTCTTTGGTCTTCTTTCTTTTCTCCATGCTCAATGTGGTACACACAAGGACACAGGACAGAGGTTGAGTCAACTTTAATCCATGTTAACTGGCTGCAAGTATGATTTAGTTATTGCCAACACCTGTTAGGTGCCACAAGTAAGTTACAGGTGCTGTTAATTACACGAATTAGAGAAGCATCACATGATTTTTCAAACAGTGCCAATACTTTTGTCCACCCCCTTTTTTAGGTTTGCTGTGGAATTATATCCAATTTGGCTTTAGGACAATTCTTTTTGTGTTTTTTAATTGAAGACAAATTAAATGAAGATAATAATACCAAAGAATTTGTGATTGCAATCATTTTCAGGAAGAAACTGAGTATTATCTGACAGAATTGCAGGGGTGCCAATACTTTTGGGCAGCACTGTAAATGGCTACCCCAGTAGGTGACATTTCCTTCTAACCCCTTCACCTCCCTATACCACCAGAGACGGGTTGTCCGGTCAAAAGTGATAAGTCTCCAATCACTCTGTGTAACTGCAGACTTATGAATTACCCCAGAGCAGGCACTGTGGGCTGTGGGGATTTGCCGGTATGAGACCCGGTAACGGAGGGTATGTATGTGTTATACATACCCCCATCCAGTGGGCGCGGCCTTGCTCTCTATACACTTGTATTGAGCGAGGCCGTGCCTTGTAGTCGGATGTGCCCACTGGCCGTCCACATCACTAGATGGGGCATGGCCTTGTTCCATACAAGTGAATGGAGAGAGAAGGCACTGAATGGCCGGGGGTATGTATAACGTATACATAGCCTCCAGTCCCGGGTCTCATACCGGTGAATCTCCGCTGGATTCATAAGTCTGCAGTCACACAGAGTGACTGCAGACTTATCACTTTTGACCGGAAAACCCCTTTAAGCAGGGCCGGCTCCAGGTTTTTGTGGGCCCTGGACGAAAGAGTCTCAGTGGGCCCCTTTAACACATATTATGATTCAAGATGCACACCTTAACTGTGTAAGCCCCCCAACATGCAGCCCTGTGCATGCAGCATCAGTCAAATTCCATATGCAAGAGGAATGAAATGCAAGTTCACCCCCTTACATATGCAAGGCCCCAACATGCAACCTTAACTCATTCCCTGTGCAAGCCCCTATAAAATGCAGCACATGCATGTATCACCCCCTTCCCTGTGCTAGACCCTCAACATCACCCACTTACATATGCAAGCCTCCAACATGCAACATCACTCCCTTAAGCAATCCCCACAACATGCAGTGCCATGCATCACCCCCTTCACTGTGCAAGCCCCTCAAAATGCAGCCCTGTACATGAAGCATTAGCATATTCCATGTGCAAGACCAATGGCATACAACATCACACCCCTTCCCTGTGGAAGACCCACAATGTGCTACATTAAAGGGGTTATCCACTACTAGGACAACCCCTTCTCATTCCCACGCTTGGCCCTGATAAAATGAAAAAAAACTATACTCACCTCTCGAGCTAGCGCCGTTCCAGCTGTGTCGGCACTTGAGGTCCCAGGGCTCCCATGTGCTTGTTGTGACACGTGACCCCGTTGCCCAATCAGCGCTGGCATCACTGTCCCCACCTTCGGACAAATCGAACATGGAGAGGAAGCCTGCAGCTGATCTCTGACCTCCCCTTCATGTTCAGTTCATACGAAGGTGGGGACAGTGACGCCAGCGCTGATTGGGCACCGGGGTGACGTGTCACAACAACCGCACGGGAGCCCCAGGACCTCGAGTGCCGACACTGCGGAAACAGCATGGGATGTGAGTATAAGGCCACAGCCCCACTATCGGTATTTGGTCAGTATTCGGTCAGTATTTTTTCTCAGGAGTGGGAGACAAAACCAGGAGTGGGTGACAAATGCAGAATTGGTGACTTGTTTCCATTACACCTTTTCTCTGATTGTTTCTGATTTTCTTTTGGCTCCCACTCCGGAGAAAAAATACTGACTGAATACTAACCAAATACTGATAGTGGGACCGTGGCCTAAGCTTTATTATTTTATTGGGTCCAAACGTTGGGTATGAACAGGGGTTGTCCTAGTAGTGGACAACTCCTTTAACCACCTTCCCTGTGAAAGGCCCCAGAACATGCAGCACCATACATGCATCACTACAGTCCCTGTGCAAGACCCCCAACATCACCCCCTTATTTATGCAAGCCCCCACAACCTGCAGAACTGTGCCCATTCCCTGTGCAAGACAAATGACATGCAACCCCCCATGTAGTAACCTGATCCACTTTTTTTATGCCCTTAAAATACAGTATCAGACCACTTCCACTTAGTTCTATATATAAAAAACTAAAACACATAATTCATGTTTCCACACAGACCCATTATGCAGCTCCTCAGTCCACTTAGGATCTGTAGTTAATTATCATCTCATCTCCAGCAGCCTCAGCAGCACCACGCTGCTTCTTGGTAGCAGGTGCACACTGAATTGGAGGAGGCCTCGCCCTTTCCAATGACATCATCTCCTAACAGCAGCAACTCCATTATAGATGCTACCCAGAGCTGATACCAGGAAGCAGTGTTGTCCCAGACTGCCAGTGGGCCCCCCTGTTTGTCCAGGGCCCCGGCACTTGCCTGGGTGCGCTGGGTGTTGATGCCAGCCCTGCCTTTAAGACTTTTGCTGCCCTCATTTGAAGATTGTGTTTAAATCTGATATGAACACATCTTTATTGGGAAAAGTGCCCTGGCCCCAAGCTGCCCAAAATTCGGTGCTTGTCCATTCCTTTCTAACTTGATAAGAGTAAGTCATCAATGTCAAAGTCCCAGAAAACTCCTTTAAATTTATAACATTCTGGCTGTTTTCAATCAATGACTAGAATGAATCTTGCCAGCCTTCTACATACAATTCTGAATTCAAATGTATGCCGTTATCTAATAAGTCTGCTTTTATATTGTTATCTTTTAATCTATGCAGAGAAATTAGAACCCTGTATCAGATAAAGTTGGAAGTTGTTTGAGGTTTTCTTTTTTAAGACTTTTTTTTATTATTATACTTTCCATGCTGTTTGCCCACAGGAAACATTGATTGGTAGAGTACCTCCAGCAGGTATGGACAGCGCAGTTATAATACCGTATGATAAATCCTTCACCCTGAAGATATCAGCATTGATTATACTTGTTGCACTTCATTGCTTTTAGCTTAACATAGCACTAATTTTGATTTAATTATGAAAACTTAAAAAAAATTTTTGCAACAGACATAATCAATTCTTGTACTAAATGCATTTCTGAATGTATATTGATGATACAGTATTTCAAAGTACAGTTAAAAGAATTCTGGAAATAATACATTTACAAGAAAAAAAAACAACTTTTAAGAAGCTACAACATTTATCAGGCACATCTTTTGGAGCACTCATCATAGTTCATCCAGTGCAAGTATAAGTCACAAAAGGCATCCAGAAATCTAACTTGGGTGTTCAGGTGAGAGGTCCTGGAGATGGTAGCTAGTGTTGAGCAAATTTGTTCGGCATTTCAAATTCGTGTTTGTGTTTGGGGTTCCGGCTTGTTCGCGCCAAAAAATCAGCTGCACTCACAAACATCCCTGATTTGCCACGCTGTCACGCAGATAACATCTGGATTTTTGGATTTCTGGATTTTTTGGCGCGAACAAGCCGGAACCCCGAACACAAACGCGAATTTGAAATGCCGAACAAATTCGCTCAACACTAATGGTAACATGCGATACATGCAATGTAATGTATAAAGCTGTTTTGGTGTGCTAACAAAAGTGATGAGAGCAATATTAATATTACATTGCTCACATAGCTTTTATTTCCACACTAAACTACCATCTAATGAAGGAGGCCATGTTTCTGTGGTGATGTGGCACATATAATGAAAAAGTCTACACATGTGGAAATGCCAGGTTTTTGTTATATAAAAAAATCATACCAAGAAGAATCATTTCAGAACTGTTTACAACTTTAATGTTACCCATAATCTTTACAAATCCATTGAGACATAAACTGAAGTTATTTTGAAGGGGGTGGAGTGTGTAAAAATAACAAAACTAAAATAATGTGGTTGCCTAAGTGTGAACACCCTCTTATAATTGGAATTGTGGTTGTGAATTAGCCAATCACATTAAACGCATGTTAAGTAATAGTCTGTACAAAAATGGCATCATTTAAAGTGTTTCTGATTAACCCCAAATAAAGTTTAGCAACAGTTTTGCCAACTTGACTTTTTATTTTTTCTGGACAGCTTATCAAAAAATCACAGACAGCCAATAGTTTATATCGTTTTACGGACACCTTGGAAAACCATAATAAATCATTATGATTATAAAATATAAATTGTCTGAGGCCCATAATTCCGATATGAAGACATCAGCTGCATTCACTGTGAACTGTAAAGACAAAATAATCTGTATGAGTTTCTTCAGCTTGAAAAAATTCACAGACACCTTAAAAAATAAATTACTGACAGGGCAAAAAAGTGCCCTATTTTTACGGACTGTTCTGGACGGTTGGCAACCATGTTTAGCTGTTCCAGTAAGATTTTCCTGACTTCATCTTAGTTGCATTTTTATAGCAAAAGACATTGTCTGTCAACAGCTTACAACACAGAGATCTCATTGTTGAAAGTTATGAGTCATGAGAAGCATACTAAAAAATTTCCAAGGCTTAGAAATACCAAGGAACACTGTGAAGAAGTGGTCATCAAGAAGTGGCTTGAATTTGATTCAACAGTGACATTACCTAGGACTGGACATCCCTCAAAAATTGATGAATAGACGAGAAGGAAATTTTGTTCAGGAGGCTACTCATAGGTCCACAGCAACATTAAAGAGAATCTCTCAGCCCGTGGGATGCTTTTAACCTATTACTATGGCATACAGGTGATAGAATTGTTAAAATACTCCTACCTGTATGCCTCATAGTTGCTGTCTTGTTGTTGAGAAAATATCATTTTATACTGTATGTTAATGAGGTCTTCCAGGCTCCGGGGCGTGCGGTGCCTGGAAGAAAACCCCTGCCTCCGGTGTTCATTTGCGTTCCATCCCCCTTCCATCAGCGTCACATTTAGGGTGAATATTCATACTCTCTAAAAGCAGGCACAGATGATTAATGAGCCCCGGCGGGGGCTGCGACGATGCTGACACTGTGCACCCGCTATTAAATAAATGAATATTCACTTCTCCATGGGCGTGGAGAAGGGGGAATATTCATTTACCTTTAGCAGCGGGCACACGTGATAGCTGCAGCAGCGGCTACTGTGTGTGTCCTGCTCCCCCGCTGCCACACCCCCCACACCACCCACCACTATCCACCACCGGAATGTATATACTATATAAAGTATATTGCCGAGTATAAGCCAAATGTGGCTTTTTCAGCCTAAAAAATGTGCTGAAAAAGTTGGCTTATACTCGAGTGTATACAGTATGTAACATCTAAGTTGAAACCCAATAAAAGTTTTGTGCATACTGGTATGTGCAGTATATACTTGTTCTATTAGTTTGAACCATGTGAAACTTCACATTCCAGTATAATCCTAAGGGCTCGCTCACACTCCGTATAACACTGCAGAGTGCTATACTATATTTTATCTGATAGCATTCGGATCAATGTTATACTATGGGGCAGTGCAGAACTGATATTTTTTTCTCATACTTGGAGAATAACTTCTTTGAAAATGAAATTTCTCGCTTTACTTGGTGCTAATTCAAATTATCCCTGGTCCGCTCATCTCTTGTACTAGCCACTGCCATTTTAAAGTACTGATCCGCTCATCTCTAGTGCCAAATTGCCATTTTAAAGATGTTCTCACCCAAGTCACCTTTTCATCTCAATATGGCACTTGTTGCTTAGATCAGTGTTCCCCAACTCCAGTCCTCAAGGCTCACCAACAGGTCATGTTTTCAGGATTTCCTTAGTATTACACAGGTGATGGAATTATTGTCTGTGCAGGTGATGCAATTATCACCTGTGAAATTCTAAGGAAATCCTGACAACATGGCCTGTTGGTGGGCCTTGAGGACTGGAGTTGGGGTACCCTGGCTTAGATCATTAGACTTTTAATACTGAAGAACTTCATGAACACATATATTCCTTGTGTACCTGCTTCCTAGTACATCTCCCTCTCGACGGGTGCCATTATAATGAGATGTAATAATGTTATAGCTGTTCAATGTATATGTACATGGGAACTGTGTTCTCAAAATAATAGATCTTTCATTTACTTTTAGATGCATTGCACCTAAAAGGTTTTAAAAGTATACATAGTTTCTACTTTTTTTGTATTTTTGTTACATTTCTGAAATTGATTGTGTAAATAATTTTCCTAATTTAATTTATAAAAAAAAATGTAAAAAAAAAGCAAGGGGCATCGACTAAAAACTCTTTTTTCAACACCAGCCAGACCATATAAAGATAAAGAACAGCAGGACCAAATATTTTCTTACATAGAAAGACCGTAAGAGGTAATTGGCTGATAACTTTCTTAAGATCTTAGGCTATATGGCTGACTTAAGCCGGCAAAACTTTAACATCATTGCACTGCAAGAATAGTAGCATTTCTATCCAGCTAAGAAAACTAATTTACCCTGCTGCCACAGTGCTATCTTTTCTCAGGCCCCCCTTGGAGAGCATAGTCGCCTATTATTTCTGAGGTCAGGGATTCTTAAAACATCCAGACATAGGAAAGATTGATGTAAGCTATTACTGCATACAGTTATTCCCGTCATTATGCTCATGTCGTGTCAAATAATCAACTAACCTGAAAATACAGTTAATACATTATATTGGTATTCTGTACGTAACTCAAAATAAAAAAGAGACACAAGCATCCTTCATACATTCAGTGTATTATATTTTACATTTGCCCTTGCAGTCTTAAAGGGAATCTGTCACCAGGTTTTTCTATGTAATCTGAGAGCAGCATGATGTAGGAGCAGAGACCCCAATTCCAGTGATGTGTCACTTACTGGGCTGCTTAAATTAGTTTCTATAAAATCACTGTTTTATCAGCAGCTGATTATCATTAGAGAACTAGTAAACTTACTGCCATGTAGTTCTACATATTCAAGAGCTCTGTATAACCCTCCCCCACCACTGATTGGCAACTTTCTGTATATATTGTGCACAGGTAGAAAGCTCAGCTTTCTGAGAACTGCTAGACCTGCAGCAGATCAAACAGTGACTTTATCAAAATGACAGCAAGCAGCTCACATCGCTAGACTCAGGGCCTCTGTCTCGACATCATGCTGCACTCAGAGGAAGCAGCAAAATCCTGGTGACAGATTCCCTTTAAATGTTATATGCTTACAGCCTATTATATGGTTAGTTACATAAAAAATGTAGTTAGTATACTGTTAGCCTTTGTTGAAATTTAGGTTAGGGACTTATTTGGGATCATACTTTGCAAATTCTGATTTAATAAAGCAGTGAACACCAACATAAAACCAAGACTTGCTGTTTTTTGTGGGATCATGAGAAAAAGCTGTTGAACAAACAAATGCTTGCCAGGCATCTATTACATGAAGGATCACACGGCTTGAACGAGCAGGCTTCCCCATAATACCTTAAAGCTCTCACATCACATGGTATAGCACAGCCAATCAGGAGAGACTATCATAGCCTGTATAAAAGCAGAAGCAGAAAATGGAGCAGCCATTTTGTGATGAATCTAGACAGTGAGAGGATATCACAGCTCACAACTTAGCCATAGGTATAGGGAGAGAAAGAAATAAAAAACTGAATAAACTGTACCGAAAGTGTGCTTGATAGCACAGCAGTGAAAAAGATTAGTATGTGTGGAAAAGTGAACAATGCAAATTTAATGGCTAAGGAGAGTGATAGGAGAGCAGATCAAGTATATAAGGCAAGACCAGAAAGGACCATATGGTGGTTAGCTCCTGCTGCTTATGTGATCAGTGTGGTTATAATGCTGCTGCTGCTATTCAATCACATATTTTTTTTACATTTGCATTTCTTGATTGCTCGTTTTTGGGAAGGTGAAATTGTAGTTCAAAAAACAAGACACTTGTAGTGTAGTAAAAAAAAAATTGCCAAAAGAAAAAGCAGCTATTGCAATATTTGGGGTAATAAAAAAGGGAAAAACCCAAGCATCTGGCAATGAGAAAATGGGAGCCGCAAGTAGCAGCATCAGCTCCATCTGACGGGGCTGTAATTGTAGCACCCCGAGGGTTCGGTTGCTACAGAGGTATTGCATCTCACCCAGATGTGCGATATCTCACTTCCAGGTAAGGATGGAGTGTGGCTCAGGACCCTAACACCCACATGCACTACACCACATTTCCGGGGGACAGCTCGACGGTGCTCCCATTAGTTATGCAGGCACGAGTGAGCATGTCCCTGGCTGGAGTGGGGGGAGGGAACACCTAGAGAAGGGAACCCGGTAGTGTGTGCGAGGGGGAAGTAGATCCTGGGTGCACTCTGTACAGGAGTATAAAAGGAGGCACCATCTTGGAAAGGGAGTGAGTTGAGAGAGGAGAAGACAGGGAGCAGAGCTGCTTTATGGGCTCTGCTCCACAGGCAGGCCCTGTCAGGAGGCCTGAGCCTGGAGGAGGGAAGAAGGAGGAAGAGGAGCAGACTGGGCTCCAGGAAGGACAGAGGGGACCCCAGGGGTGTGGACTGGCTGGTAGCCACCACACGCCCGCCGCTACCTGAGTAGGGGGGTCAGGTCAAGAAGATGGGAACCGGATCCCAAATTAGTGGAGGAGAGAAACTACCCTCAACTAAGAACCGGAGGCTGCGACATTACATGTGGAGCAGCCCCTCACCACACCCGCTAGGAAGGCACCACATAGGACCTGGGAAACGCAGGCCAACGTTTGCCCACCAAGAAGGTCCGAGGCAGCTGGACATAAGCGTGGTCACTAGTGGGGTTGAAGACCAGAGACAGGGGACACAAAGGGGGTCCTGCAAAGCACTCCAGAAAGACCTGGGAGTTAACCGAGCCCCTCACCTGGTGAGCACAGCGCGACACAGGCGGCCACCTCTGCAGCGGTGGCCTGGAGCAGTAACCGAGTAACCGTGAGTAAAGACCCTGAACTGCACCACCAAGACTCCGAGTTGTCTTTGTTGCGCTCGTGTACCACCATCACCCCCATCATCTATCCCTGCTGCCCTGAGGCCATACCCCTCCCGTTGGGGGTTATACCACCACGCTGCACATTCTCATACACCTGGCCTCAGTGGACTGTTCTGCAGCGGCGGCTTCAAAGCCGCACTCAACGGGTGGCGTAGTCGATCAAGTTAACATCTACTGCCATAGACCGCCACTTAGTCTGACTCCCTGGGCACGAACCGGATCACCGCCACGAGACTACAACCCTAAAGAGATCCGGCTCCGGGTAAGCTCCCGCGTGCGCAACGCAGCGCGACACAGGCCCAGGGGCGCGTCAACTTTTGGCGTAGTCGGCAGGATTTCGTGCCCGCAACCACCGGGTACTGCGTGCCTGAAAAAGAGACTTTTAAAACTTACCATCCGTGAAGTTTTCCCCGCCATCCGGTGCCATCTTCAGCCTTCTTCCCGCCATCTGTGGAGTTTTCCCGCCATTGGGCGCCATCTTGAGGACGCCGCGCGGGAAGAAGAGGGGCGTGGACTCCGAAAGCGCGCGAGAACTGAAGCCCCGCCTCACGTCCGGACGTTGCGTAAGGTCCTGGAAGGAGCCCAGCAGACGCCGACGTCACTGGAGCGCGACGGAAGGTCCTCGACCCTGATGATCAACTGCGGAGCCGCGGCCTACGGAAGAGGATCATCGCCAGGTAGGCCACGGTCCACCAGGGGGGAGGAGGACACCAGGAACGGACAGCAAGATGGCGGACCGGCAGCAGACTAAGCTGCCCAGCATCGGCAGCGCCTCAGCCGTCGCGGGCCCCGACCAGCACCAGGAGAAGACGCGTGACGCAGGAGCGGTCGCGGGAGCAGGTAAGAGGAGTCTCCCTGTCCCGGACGCTGCCAGCGTCAGCCTGCTCCCGGGCCACCCGGTGGAGCCGCCGATCCCGGGCGCTGCAGACGCAGACCTGCTCCAGACCCCGCAACAAGCCCTGCAGCCGAGCCCTCCAGACCTGGGCACTGCCACCACTAGCCCGCGCCCAGGCCCAAAGTCGCACCCCCTGACCCCGGGCGTCATTAACAGTACCACTCAGACCCCGAGTACCAAGAGGGCCCGGACGGGTCTGAACCTGAGAAAGAGAAAGGAGCGTGAGGAGCACACCGTTAATCGTAAACGGTAAAAGAGGAGATGTAAATAGTTACCCGACCGGGTATAAGGACTGTTGTGGGACTGTTTCCACTAAGAGTGCGGTCCCCGTTGGGACAGAAAGAGAACTGTTTCCCTTACCCCTACCTGGCTGGGGACTGAGAACAGCCACCCCTACCTGGCCGAGGACTGAGAGCGGCCATATCCTGTAAATAATTATGTGTTTCTAGTAATGTATAGGAGTCCTTGGTGGATTTACCGGGAATCCTTTGTACAGTTAGTGGAGCGTAACCCAGGATGGACTAAAAGACTGTTAAGGACTCGGGGCAGGACAGACCCCTACCTGGTTACGTCTCCCTGTTTTAGGAAAATGGACACCTGGTTGCAGAATAAACTGTGACCTGTTATAAAGAGACTTCTTCGTGGATCTGCTGCTAGAAATGTTTTATATGAAAAATTTATATGCTAGAATGTGTTACTATGAAAAAGAGTTCCAGAACAGTACATATGCACTTATACCGTTTAAGAGAGAGCCGTTCCCATAAAGGGAAACTGAATGTTGATACCTGTTATACTTGTTGTTTATGAAAAATTTGCATGTTCTAATGTATACCCTGTCTTTTGCTCAGTTCCAGCCCGCGGACGTGCTGGGTTTTGCCAGGGGGGAATGTAGCACCCCGAGGGTTCGGTTGCTACAGAGGTATTGCATCTCACCCAGATGTGCGATATCTCACTTCCAGGTAAGGATGGAGTGTGGCTCAGGACCCTAACACCCACATGCACTACACCACATTTCCGGGGGACAGCTCGACGGTGCTCCCATTAGTTATGCAGGCACGAGTGAGCATGTCCCTGGCTGGAGTGGGGGGAGGGAACACCTAGAGAAGGGAACCCGGTAGTGTGTGCGAGGGGGAAGTAGATCCTGGGTGCTCTCTGTACAGGAGTATAAAAGGAGGCACCATCTTGGAAAGGGAGTGAGTTGAGAGAGGAGAAGACAGGGAGCAGAGCTGCTTTATGGGCTCTGCTCCACAGGCAGGCCCTGTCAGGAGGCCTGAGCCTGGAGGAGGGAAGAAGGAGGAAGAGGAGCAGACTGGGCTCCAGGAAGGACAGAGGGGACCCCAGGGGTGTGGACTGGCTGGTAGCCACCACACGCCCGCCGCTACCTGAGTAGGGGGGTCAGGTCAAGAAGATGGGAACCGGATCCCAAATTAGTGGAGGAGAGAAACTACCCTCAACTAAGAACCGGAGGCTGCGACATTACATGTGGAGCAGCCCCTCACCACACCCGCTAGGAAGGCACCACATAGGAACTGGGAAACGCAGGCCAACGTTTGCCCACCAAGAAGGTCCGAGGCAGCTGGACATAAGCGTGGTCACTAGTGGGGTTGAAGACCAGAGACAGGGGACACAAAGGGGGTCCTGCAAAGCACTCCAGAAAGACCTGGGAGTTAACCGAGCCCCTCACCTGGTGAGCACAGCGCGACACAGGCGGCCACCTCTGCAGCGGTGGCCTGGAGCAGTAACCGAGTAACCGTGAGTAAAGACCCTGAACTGCACCACCAAGACTCCGAGTTGTCTTTGTTGCGCTCGTGTACCACCATCACCCCCATCATCTATCCCTGCTTCCCTGAGGCCATACCCCTCCCGTTGGGGGTTATACCACCACGCTGCACATTCTCATACACCTGGCCTCAGTGGACTGTTCTGCAGCGGTGGCTTCAAAGCCACACTCAACGGGTGGCGTAGTCGATCAAGTTAACATCTACTGCCATAGACCGCCACTTAGTCTGACTCCCTGGGCACGGACCGGATCACCGCCACGAGACTACAACCCTAAAGAGATCCGGCTCCGGGTAAGCTCCCGCGTGCGCAACGCAGCGCGACACAGGCCCAGGGGCGCGTCATAATGCTACCAAACGAAGGTGACTATTCTCCTCCTTTGCCTTCAGAGAGCGTATTAGGGGTAAGGAAGCCAAGAAAGTTATGGATTATGTGACTCGTCACATCTCACAGTGACACCATCAATTTGAGACAGTGCTCTGCACATTCCTCCTCCGCCAACATCATAACAGTTAATCCTTTGATTGTGGACTTTCAATTCCATCAGAGACATCTCTGTCTTCTCTGACCCCTAGTCCCCAAGCCACAGTGCTTGAGGTTATAAGGAAGATATTTCACAACAACTTCTTCCAGTTGATTTGTTGGATGAGAACAGACAGTGTTTGAACTTCAATGAGATGGGGCAGAGGAGTTGAATGACATGACACAAGACCTTAGCAGTGGTGGTTTTTGTGGTAGGGGCACTGGCAGTGGCAGCCAAAGTGTTAGTGGCATTCTGATTCAAGGCAATTCTACAAGTAAGATGCAGGAATGAAGCGCAATAAGCTCAGGACATTTTCCATACTTAGACAACTGTCAGGGATGATGATAATGATTGTGTGGCGGAAAGCACCTGAGACCCAGATTGGGGTGATGAGAAGGTGATATCATAAGAGGAGGAGAGTGATGGGTTGGTAATAAAGAGAGTAGCTGACATCAAGCCAAAAGATCTTCCAAGGGTAGATCAGCTTCTTCTGCAGAAAGCTGCTAAGATCAGGTGATGCTGCAACTGCTGTTGGAGGAGGTCGACAAGCCTCTGAAAGCTCTGGTTGTGTTCATGGTGGTGGCGAGTCCTATGTGCAATCATCTTGTGTATGGTAATTCTCTTACACTTTGGTAGCCGACAAATCTTTTACAGGCTCTGTGTGGGCTCTGCAGGAGTAAAACAACATGGATGTCCCAGCAAAAATTGACAAGCAACTGCACGTCTCCACCAGCACATGAAGCGGCATCAACTGCTCATATTGTAAAAGCAAACTGCCAGCAATATGAGCAGGGTTCACACTGTCTTCCTCCTCCTTGTTGTATTTCTAGTAGTCAGGCTGCATGTTCAATCCACCTCTCTTTCTACACTTCATCCCAATACTCCTCAATGGACATCGCCCTGGTCCCAAAAGCAACAGGGCAGCCTTGTTAGCTTAAATAAGCTGTCACTTTATGTGACAGAAGACTTCTGAATCCTGACAGCATGCACAGCACATTTATGATTGCATATGACTGCAGACTTCTAAATCCGTACAGCATGCACACTTCAGAATTTTCCAGTGTTATCAGTGAGAGCAGGTGGTCACGCAATTGCAAGTATGTTATTTGCATACTTATGGCCACATTGTGACTAGACGTGATGGGCCTTGCTCAATTCACATGTATTATTCATATGTCTGAGCATGTCGCCTACCCAAGCCCTTCATCGAGGTTACTACATTTTTCAGTAGGGACAATTATTGCATCAACAATATCATCCTCCTCATAATTATATTGGAAAAGACACTCACAAGCTTACCACAAAAGTTGGAGGAAGAACAGCAAATTCGACATGTTCATCACAATCCTGGGGCAGTTAGGGACCCTCAGGCTCAATGTCAGATGCAGCACGATGTGAAGGAAGAGGGAAAAACATAGCAGATACATATGAAGATGAATATTTAGTTATCCTAGGCACAGGAAGGAAATGTGGATGACAGGCAGTGTGAAAATGATGAATATGACAACAACTCTGTCTGGGGTCACCAACTGATGCAGGAATTGCAGAAAATGAATCAAAGGGCACCTCAGTCTTGCTGGCAAGCACAACAAGCTACATGCTTGATTGCTTGTGGGTTGACAGGTATGTCATTAGCATCAAAGAGATGACTGTTAGATAGTCATATTTTTAGTCCCTCACTACAAAAGCTATTTTTTTCCAACTTGTTTACTATGTGGAAATCTTACAGCTGAGCAGATGCCTGCAAACTGCAAGTTTGACCAGGACACCACTCTCTGCTTCCAACAGAGTCAATATTTCCTTGTTTGTGTCAATGCTATTGCTACTAGTATTCAAACCAGTATCAGTGATTATAGTATATATGACATGATGGATCAGATAACTTTTCAACTGCTCTGCCAACTTGCTGTACATCAGCAAACATTTATGCACCTCCTGATCAACCAGGTTCAGTCATACCTGTACTCTGTCCTATCTCGAGAGGATATCCTGAGCCTTTACCCTATGGACTTTTGGGGTCAGCATATTGGATCAGTGGCAAAAGCTCACTACTGCTTGGACACATGGCAGGGCTCGGAAGGGAAGGAGCACCATTTTACTTTTGGAATGAAAAATTGTCTGGAACGATAGAATCGAGAGTCCCTGATGTGCCCAAACAGTGTAAACCCCCCACAAGTGACACCATTCTGGAAGCTAGACCCCTCAGGGAACTTGTATAGATATGTAGTGAGCACCAGATGCTTCACAAAAGTTTATAATGTTGAGCCATGAAAATAATAACAAATCACATTTTTCCCATAAAGTTTTTAAGTCCCTAATTTTGCATTTTCACAAGGGTAACAGGAGAAATCTCACCATACAATTTGTTGTGCAATTTCTTCTGCGTACACTGATTCCACAGATGTGTGGGAAAAGTACTGTTTGGTCGCATGGCAGGGCTCAGAAGGAAAAGAGCACCAATTCACTTTTTGAATGTAAAATTTGCTGGAATAATTAGTGGACACCATGTCGCGTTTGGAGAGCCCCTGATGTGCCTAAACAGTGGGAACCTCCACAAGTGACCCCATTTTGGATATTAGACCCCTCAGGGAATTTATCTAGATTTTTATAACATTGAGCCGTAAAAATAAAAGCTTGCAACAAAATCTTTTATTTTCACAAGGGTAGCAAAGAAAATGGACACCATACAATTTGTTGCTTTAAAAGGAAGGAGTGACATTTTAAAGCACAGACTTTGATGGAATGGTCTGTGGGCGCTATGCCACATTTGGAGAGCCCTTGATATACCTAAACAGTGGAAACCCCCCACAAGTGACCCCATTTTGGAAACTAAACCCATCAAGGAATTTATCTAGGCATTTGGTGAGCACCTTGAATCTACAGGTGTTTCACAGAAATTTACAATGTTGAACCATGAAAAGGAAAAAAAAATATTTTTCCCACAAAAATGTTGCTCTAGCCCCACATATTTTTCACTTTCACAAGGGTAGCAAGAGAAAATGGACCTCAAAATTTGTTGTTAAATTTCTCTTGAATGCACCAATACCCCGTATGTGGTGGGAAACTACTGATTGGACACACTGCCGAGCTCCAAAAGGAAGGAGTGACATTGATGAAATGGTCTATGGGCAACAAGTTGCGTTTGCAGTGCTCCTGATGTGCCTAAACAGTGGAAACCCCCGATAAGTGACCTCATTTTTGGAAACTACACCTCTCAAGTAATTGTCTAGAGGCATAATTATAGTAATGATAATAATGCTTTTGGTTTTACTGGTGCATGACTTAATAATGTGGTGGTATGTTTAAGTTGTGCGGAGTACATTAGACTATAAAAGTCTTATGACAACAGGCTAAAACCAAATTTTATCAATTCATGACCGTGTGGTATGTTACACGCATGCCGCTAGGTTCAGATAGGGGCGAGCCAGGTTACATGAATTCTTTGGAATCCTGGGGGAACCGTTACTCAGGACGACCATAAACCATGTGCTGCAGCTTCTCTCAGGCACACACGGGTATTGACACTCTGGCACAGACACGTAGGTTGTTTCACTTGCTGACCAGACACACTTGACAAGGGTCCTCATAAACTGTAGCATTTAATAAGAAACCGCACAGCCAGTGCAAGTTAAGTCTTATGAGCAACAGGCTCCAATGACAAACAGTACAGTTTCCTTAGCAGCACAGAAGTTCACAGTCTTCCCAGTACTACAGGACAGCACAGTTCTAATGCAAAGGCACATTAATGAATGCAGCATTCTTTACAGCACAGTGAGATGGAGGAGGGGGGAGGGTTTGCTGAGGGAGATAATCCCTGTGACACCATTTCTTCCAGTCCTTATCTTTCTGCTTGACAAAACTCTGCACTGCTAGTTCAGGAACTCTACCTGACCTGTGCTTAGCTTCACTCCTGACTTGAATCTTTTTCACTTGCAGGGGTGCTTCTGTCAGATGCAGAACACTCACACCACCTTTCTCTTTGGCTCCATCCTGACAGTAAACAACTTCCCCACAATCCCCCTGGGGCTCTGCTAAAACACTCCCCTTCTTCTGTGACTGTGTTAACCCCTCTAGTTGCTGGCTGCTTCTGGAGCACACTTCCTGTCTCATGTGCTTGTGTTACTCCTAATAGTTGCTGAATGCTTTTAGAGCAACAGCACTACTTCTGCATGTCACACTCTGCAACAGCACTACTTCTGCATGTCACACTCTTCCCTCCTTTTTGAATGTCGTCCTCGACATTCATCTTAATTGGTCAATCTGACCAATTCTGAGACAGTGGTGAAAGTTGGATAGCTTTATATACAAATTGGCATTGACAAATTGGTATAATGTTCATAAACATTGATAGCCTATTCTTACGACCTTATTCTTGTAGGACGCCTGTAAGAAATAAACAATTAAAACAATCAGCATCTCTTCAGCTGGAGCTTTTTGTATGTGTTCAACCAGCTCTCTCTATCTATGCTTTAAAAGTTCTTTGTTTATGCAAAGTCTTTTAAGAAAAATAAAAGCATGAAAACCAGTCTCGGTGGTGAATACTACTCAAGTGGGTTTACCTGGTCCGCAGGCAGAGATACCTGTTTCCAGTTGACAGTTCTTGGCACTTGATTCGGTTCACCAAGTGTCTCATATGTCAGCATCACGGGCCTCCTCACTTCTCGAGTTGACATTCTCCTGGTGAGATGTTCCTCAGATACCATGGGTTCTTTGGTCACAGGAGTTTCTTCCACCGCACTCAATTTCCCGTGCTTCCTCAGATGTTTTTGGCGCTGCCTCTGTAAGTTCCTGTACTTCTTCTGAGTCACTTGTTTCTGCACGGTTTGGTAATTCTGCTCCTGCTGAGTGTCGATCGGTCTCTTCAGGGGCCAGTGTTCGATCATCAGATCTGAATTGGACTTCATCTGTACTCCTTGGTACGAACTCTGGAGCCTCAGGACTTAGTTCACTCTCCTGAGGATGGTACATCCTTCTCCTTGCCTGTCTGAGAAATACAACGGTGTGTTCTTCTCCATCGGACTTCAGTCTGTTGTGGTCCCTTAGTCAATCTCGGACTATGTCGGTCTACTTCTGGGAAGTCTTATTGTGGTAGGAGATAATCACAGGGTAGTAGTAAATTCCGATGGACTATTCTGGTTTTCTTGTCTCCCATTTCCAATTGGATTTCATACACTGGGCTGTCATCAGCTTTCCTCCTTACGACTACATACACCTTGTCTTCCCAGTACGAACAAAGTTTTCCTGGACCGCCTTTCTCACGTACGTTTTTGACTAGCACCCGGCTTCCAGGTGCCAATTCTGCTCCATTACAATTTTGATCATAGTACTCCTTACTCTTGCTCTGTCCTTACGTAATCACTTTGGAAGCTATGTTGTATGCCTCTGCCATCTGATCCTTCCATTGCCGAACGTACTCTGGATACATTCTGTAAGTCTCTGACACCGGAGTATCGAACATGATGTCGATTGGCAGTCTTGGCGATCATCCATATAATAGGAAGAAGGATGAGCATCGCTCTTTGTACAGTTATAGGCATGTACCACTTTTGACAGAGAACTCTTGCAGTCTTTCTTCTCATCAGCTGTTAAAGTGCACAACATTGACAATAATGTCTGGTTAAAACGTTCCACTTGTCCATTACCCTCTGGGTGATAGGGCGTTGTGTGGGATCTCTGAATTCTACAGTACTTTCCTAACTTGGCAAAGAGCTGGCTCTCAAATTCTCTTCCTTGGTCATGCTGTAACCTCGTAGGGAACCCAAACCTCAAAGCAAAATCATTGAAGATCTTCTCTGCCGCTGTTCGACCTGATTTATTGGTGGTGGCATATGCTTGAGCAAATCAAGTGAAATGGTCCATCACTACCAAGATGTATTCATAACCACCCTTGCAAGTCTCGAGATGTAGAAAGTCTATTGAGACCATCTCAAACGGATGCGTAGTTTGGATGTTTCCCATAGGTGCCCAGGTTGATGTGTTGGGGCGTTTATCTTTCAGACACCCACACTCCCTGGTCACGTACCTCTCAATATCTCTCTGCATGTACGGCCAGAAGAAACGTTCACGGATCAAGTTGGTTGTCCTTTTCAATCCCAGGTGTTCATGGAGTTCTTTGAAGACCAACCTACGGAATACTCTGGGTAGTACAAACTGCAGGTTTTGTCCTCCTTTACGATACAGGATACCGTCTTCAATGAGGTAGAGATTCATCCATTCTTTAATTAAAACAGATACTGCTGGTGACTCATTGTCTTTCTCTCGTTTACTTGGAAACTGATTTTGGTCCACATAAAGTAGTATTCTACCAATTATCTGATCTTCCCGTTGTGCTCTATGGATTTTCCCTTTTGGTAGTTGTTGAATAGACAGGGGGTGATCTTGTTCTCTCGCCGTTATGGTGGTTTCTACTGTCAACGGACACCAGAATGGTGTGTCTTCCTCCTGATAAGCTTGTACTGCTTGGGTAGTACTCTCAATTGCTTTCAGACTGACTTCCTCTGAGCATTCTTGCATGAACTCCTCAGGCTCTAGTGGCATTCTTGATATTCCATCAGCATCCGCATTGCATTTTCCTAGCCTATAGTTGATGCTGAAATTGAAGTCAGCTAGTTCAGTGACCCATCTCTGCCCTGTTGCATTCAGTTTGGCTGTAGTAAGGACATAGGTCAAAGGGTTGTTGTCAGTGTATACCTCAAACTCTTTGCTGTAGAAAGAGATAATCTCTAAATCGTTCACAGATAGCCCATTTCAATGCCAGGAACTCCAATTTTCCGGAATGTAGATGGTAATTCTTCTCGGCGTCTGTCAACATTCCAGAACCGTAAGCGATGACCCTCATTTTTCCATCTTGATACTGATACAGGGCAACTCCCAGTCCAACTTGAGTAGCGTCACAATGAAGAACAAATGGTAAATTGAAATCAGGATATCCGAAGATGGGTGGTTTTACCAGGTAGTCTACTAGTTCTTCCAATACCTCCTGGTGATCTACTGTCCAGAGAATGGGCTGTTGGGATGAAACGGCTTTGTTTCTTTTAAGCCCGGTCCTACCCGTGCTCTTCTTTTTCTCCGTGAGTATTGTCATCTCTCTCGTCCCCTCCAAGAGGAAGTATAGTGGGGCGGCAGTCCTGTAGAAGTTCCGAATGTAAGTACGATAGTAGGAGAGGAATTATAATATCTGCCTCAACTCCCCGACGGTAGAGGGCCGCTTGTCTTTTAAGGCCACTACCGGAGCGATTTCTGCTGGGTCCATGGTATATCCTTCGCCGGACACAATTTTCCCTAGAAATCGGACTTGCCTTTTGAACAGTTCACACTTCTTTGGGGTGAACTTAACTCCGTGTTGTTGATACCACTGTAATACGGTCCTCACGTGTTCAACATGCTCCCGGAAGGTTTTGCTGTGTACCACATTGTCATCCAAGTACGGCTGGCAGATATCGTCCCTCAATCCTTCTAAACATGTCTCCATGCTCCTCTGGAATTCTGCTGGAGCTGAACTGAGCCCAAATGGTATGCGGATCCACTCATATAATCCCCACGGTGTGATGAATGCTGTCAAGGGTCTACTGGGCTCTTCGACAAACCCTTGGTGGTATGCCTTACCTTGATCGAGGACAGAGAACCAGGTGCTTCCTTATAGGCTATCCAGCATATCTTGGATCTTTGGTATCGGGTGTCAATCAGGTACTGACTTTCGGTTTAACTCCCAGTAATCACAACAGAGTTTCAACGTACCGTCCTTCTTCCTAGCACAGACAATAGGAGAGGAATAAGAAGACTTTGACTTTTGGACCCAACCTCTGTTGATGAGGTCTTGTAAATATTATTTCACTTCACGATGTAATGGTTTTGGCACAGACATGTAACTTCTGGTTACTGGGGTCATTTCTCTCAAATTAATTTTCAAATGCAACAACGGGATACAGCCTATATCAGAGTCACCTTTGGAGAACGCATGACATTCTTCTGTCAGCATCTGTTTTGCTACCGCTAGATCTTCAGCACACAAGTGTTCCAGGAGTACCGGGGGATCCCAGGACCCCGAGGTGGGTTACGCAATTTCCTCCCCTGGGCAACTCCTGTTCCTTGGTGGGGAGACTGAATTCACTGTAGACCCCTGGGCTGGTCACACACTGGCTGGATACACGGTTTCGATGTAACCTAAAAGAGTCTTTAGATCCAGTCTAATTTCGTGTTTCGTAGTATTCATCACCGATACTGACACTCAAGCAAACCCACCAGTAGGAATCGTAAGCACAGTCTCACCTTGAACTAGGCCTTTCGGAAGTTCTGAGGAGTCTTTTGGGACGAACAGTCTTTTCTGGACTTTTCTACCCGGACTCCACACCTCACCCCCACCATTTGGTTTGCATGGATGATGGTTGGGCACAAGCCTACCTTGACTTCTAGGTCCATTGTATTCTGTCCTTTCTTTACTCTATGAATCACATTTAATGCCACAGCGTTGGTGAACAATGTGGTGATTGCATCCACTACCAACGCCCCTGTCTTGTGTTTCGTGATGACCTCACTAATTACATTATAACCCAGGATAGGATCCTCTGCCACGTTCTGATCACTGGTCACTAGAAAAGGTACTAAAAGCTCGATGGTGTTGCTGTTCTTCGTGGCTCTGAGTTGGAAAGTCACTTCCACCCAGCCTATGAAAGGGATTACCGTCTGGTTGACGGCTTTGCCGTGGAGTTCCACTGGTCCCAAGAGTTCTTTTAATAACCATATGCAAGTGTGTGGCAGGTAGCGCCTTCTCCATTCTTCATTTAAAAGGCTCAGTTGGGCTCCTGTGTCCCACAGTCTTTTTTTCTAGGAGTCCATCTAGCTGGCACTGTATAAAGCATCTTTCATCGATTAGTGTGATGAGGCTATCTTAACTGACTGAAGAATCCTCCTCCCAGGAGTACATCGTTTGACCTCCACACTGGGCATTAAGTAAGTGATGCCCCTGTCTCCTTTGCAGCTGTTGTAGACGGGAACACACTTGGGGATAGTACTGACGCATCTGTTTTACCTTATGCGCCATTCTGGGGTTTGGTGAGATCTGGATTTGCTTCTGGGGCCTCCTCCGTGTCACTGTTACCAGTCGCCCTGCACTGGTAATCTCCTGTCTTTTAACCCAAACGACCGTGACCATTGTCATTCCTTGGCATAATGTCCTTCCTCACCACATCTTAGACAGTGGACGCACACCATACTCTGATTTGATGCACGGCACGCTTCACAAGCTGGGTATCTTCTGTTTTGGAACCGACTCCTTGGTCTGAGGGATACCGGTTCTGGCCTGGAACGAATCAACTTTTTCACCTCATTCAACTCGGCTCGCAGTTCTCCTATTACTTCCTCTCAGTCAGCGCTGGCAGTCCTCTCTTTTGCTGGTGATTTAAGGTTTCCTATCGCAGGTGGCACTGGAGGGTCTCTAGGATGATCTTCGGACTGGCCACTGGGAGTCTCCAACTTCAGCTGACTCATTTTGGTGATTTTAGCAGCAGAGCCTTTCTTTAACTTCTGTTCGCTCTCCAAACTAGCGGCCTCATTCATTTTTTTCAATGAGGACTTCATCCAAAATGCCAGGATCTTCAAGGTACTGTTTCAGCTGCAACTTGATATCTTTGCTGATTAATCCCATTCCCAATGATCTCAAGAACTTCTTCTGGACTAGTTCAGTATCAAACTTCTCTTCCGCTTCTACATCTCTGGATGCAAACAACAGTCTATCCTTCAGTTCAATTGCTCTGAACAAGAAATTTTGGGGTGATTCATTATTTTTCTGTGAGAGGTTAATGAGTCGGTGGAACAATTCTGAAGTACTCTCTTCTTTATAGTGCCCTTTTAAATTCATCTTCAGCTGTTGCAAGGTCAATTGACTTTTCATTTCTAGCATACTATGGAGGTTCAGTCCTGGGCTGATCGCTTTCACCACCCCCTCAATGATCTCATCTGGTTGGTAGCTTTTCTGTAAGCCTGCATTGATCTGGTGCAACAAGTTCCTATAAGACAGTCTCTCTTTCTGTTCATACTCTCCAATCTGTCCCAGGATGTTGAATTCTTTCCTTATGGTGATTTGTGGTGTTAGAGAGGACTGTCTCCCTGATTTATCTAAACTGAGCAGGTTAAAGGTCCTGTCTGAATCTATCACCCGTTCAGAGGTTTTGGTCGATTCCTGCAGGGCTGTTGTTAGGGCTTTGAATTGTTCTTTCAATTCCTGTAGTTCAGTCTGTGGACGGAGATTCACACTTTTGGTAATTGGTGCCGCCCCTCCATCCTCCAACTTCAACCTAGTTAGAAACTGTGTTACTTCCTAGAGGAATGTCCCCATGACGTCTTCAGCTTCTTTCTCCCCCAGCTGATCCATTTTTGCATTAATGGCAGCTAACAGTTGCCTGCAGTTGTGTGCTTTGGAAATCTGTTCCACTGACATCTTTTTATGTTCTGTTACTGTTCTCAATTCTTCACAGGTTAACTAAAGAAGCTGCTCACTAATTCTGCCCATTTGTATTTCCAAATCCATTGCTGCTAGTGAGTATTTCTTTAGAGATGGTCCCCTTTAACTGGTGTAGCAGAGTTGAATTGAGGTGCTGTGCTGCTGTGTTTTTCCAGACACTTTTCCTCTTCTCCCTCTACACGCTATTTCCCGCTCAGGATTCCCCATACGGGCCACCAATGTTACACACACGCCACTAGGTTCAGATAGGGGCGAGACAGGTTACATGAATTCTTTGGAATCCTGGGGGAACCGTTACTCAGGGCGACCATAGACCATGTGCTGCAGCTTCTCTCAGGTACACAGGGGTATTGACCCTCAGGCACAGACACGTAGGTTGTTTCACTTGCTGACCAGACACACTTGACATGAGTGCTCATAAACTGCAGAACAGTAGCATTTAATAAGAAGCCGCACAGCCAGTGCAAGTTAAGTCTTATGAGCAACAGGCTCCAGTGACAAACAGTACAGTTTCCTTAGCAACACAGCAGTTCACAGTCTTCCCAGTACTACAGGACAGCACAGTTCTAATGCAAAGGCACATTAATGAACACAGCATTCTTTACAGCACAGTGAGATGGAGGTGAAGGGAGGGTATGCTGAGGGAGATAGTCCCTGTGACACCATTTCTTCCAGTCCTTATCTTTCTGCTTGACAAAACTCTGCACTGCTACTTCAGGAATTCTACCTGACCTGTGCTTAGCTTCACTCCTGACTTGAATCTTTTTCACTTGCAGGGGCGCTTCTGTCAGATGCAGAACACACACCACCTTTCTCTTCGGCTCCATCCAGACTGTAAATGACTTCCCCACAATCCCCCTGGGGCTCTTCTAAAACACTCACCTTCTCCTGTGACTGTGTTAACCCCTCTAGTTTCTGGATGCTTCTGGAGCACAAAACTTCCTGTCTCATGTGCTTGTGCTACTTCTAATAATTGCTGAATGCTTTTAAAGCAACTGCACTACTTCTGCATGTCACACTCTGCAACAACACTACTTCTGCATGTCACAGGTATACTTTGAAGCAGTCCTTAATGCAAAGGCCAGGTTTCTCAAGGCAGGTTTCATAATGGTAAATTGTGTCTTTCATTTTCCCCTCTTGGAGCATGCACTGCGCCTTTTTTGTGTTCTTCCTTTCCTCGCAGTTTGGGGAACCTCACCGGAAAAATGTTGACCTGGTACAATACGGGCACGATCAGTTTCAGAAGTACTGGGACCCTCACCTTTCTGAGAGCCAAAGATTAGGGCTTTGATGACTACTAGTGATGGGCGAGCACTAAAATGCTTGAGTGCTCGATGCTCGGGTCGAGCAAATTGGAAAGCTCGAGTGCTCGACCCGAGCAACGAGCCCAATGTAAGTCTATGGGAAACTCAAGCATTTTTCAGGCGGCTCCCCCCAGCGGTCTGCAGAGGGCCTAAAAATTGCCCAAATCGATGGGAACAGTGCTCAACTGGCATGGGAACAGCATGGGGAAGACCCGTGGAAGCATTTCTAACTCCCAGGTCACTGCTGTCAACAACAATGCCTGAGGTGTTACGCCACTTTTACGGACTCACAATAAAACATACAAAAACTAAACCAAAATTGATTTTCCTGGGAAATATGTTAAGGAACATCCTTTCCAGGGTAATGACTTGTATATAAGGCAAAATAAATAACCAAAAACAAAAATACCCCTCCACACCTTGGGCTATGTTCACACGTAGCGTTTTTGATGCGTTTTTGCACTTTTGCATTGCTTTCAACCGTGACAAATTCATTCACAGGGAAATGTTATTTTAACATTTTACAACCTTATCTGGCCATGTGGTGTGTGAGACATGATCACACACATCCTGTTTCATTTATGAAGGAGGGACTATGAAAGTCGCAAAGCCTATTTTTATAGAGCCATCAGGCGACCTTTACTATTCTTAAAGGGCCAGCAGTCGGCCCTCGCTATTCCTAGAGAACCATCAGCCGGCTATGCTTGGTTGTTCCCATTACTAAAGAGTGGCTCTCCTATACTGTTATTGCGTATGAAGTGAGTGGCAGATCTGCCCAAAATTTGGAAGCAACCCAATACCCCTTTGAAAATTTGGACGCACCCCAATACCCCTTTGAAGAGACTTAGAGGAGGGCCTCCTGAAAACAATGTTCCCATTATTAGGAAGTGGGTCTCCCATTGTGTTTGCCTATGCAGTGAGTGCAAGGGTTTCCAAAAATTTGGAGGCACTCCAATGCCCCTTGGAAGAGATGTGAAGGTCAGAGGGCCTCCTGAAAATGATGTTCCCATTATTAGGAAGTGGGTCTCCCATAGTTTTGGCCTATGTAGTGAATGCAAGGGCTGCCAAAAATTGTGAGGCACTCCAATACCCCCTGGAGGAGATGTAGAGGACCTCATGAAAAAATGTTCCCATTATTAGAAAGTGGGTCTCCCATAGTGTTGGCCTATGTAATGAATGCAAGGGCTGCCAAAAATTGGGAGGCACTCCAATGCACCTTGGAAAAGACTTGGAAGAGGGACTAATGTTCCCATTAGAAAATAGCGGGTCTCCTATACTTGTAATGCCCATGCACTAAGTGTATGGGCTGACAAACATTTACCCCTGGGGGATATACATGAACATACTGTATAAAAAAATGTTTTAATGTTACGCTGCTATCATTCGGTGGTGTTGAGAAGTCTGGACCAATCCCGACCTTGTTCATTTTTATAACAGTCAGCCTGTCAGCATTTTCAGTTGACAGGCAGATGCGCTTATCAGTTATAATTCCACCATCTGCACTAAAATTCCGCTCTGATATAAAGCTAGTGGCAGGGCAGGCTTGGACCTCCAAGATGTAGAGAGCCAGTTCATTCCACGTGTCCAGCTTGGATACCCAATAATTATAAGGCACAGAGGAATCACGGAGGACATTGGTACGGTCGGCAAGTTACTCCCTCAGCATCTCCCCAAACTTTGCACTTCTTGTGAGAGTACCCCACACCTCAGCGCCTGTGCAATGGGAGGGGCTGAGAAAACTCTCCCAGAACTTTGACAGGTGTTCCCTTGCCTCTGCTGAATTGGAGTTGTGTCTCTCTCGGCTGTACTCCTTGGTTGTCCAACGAACTGTGACCTCTGCCGCCAGCGTTTTCAGATGGGAATTTTTTTAATATTTCCGCAACAAAGGCCTTCTGGTACTGCCCCATTTTTGTCCGCCTCAGGAATAAGAGATATAAAGTTCTCCTTGTAGCGTGGGTCTAGAAGTGTCACCAACCAGTAATGACTGTCACCCAAAATTTTGAGAACGCGAGGGTCACAGGAAAGGCAGCGTAACATAAGCTCAGCCATGCGTGCCAGACTGCTAACAGGCAAGACTTCCATGTCCTCACCAAGAGGATGACTGACCATGCTCTCCTCCTCCTCTTCCCTGTCATCAGGCCATCCACGCTGAACAGACGGTATGACAGTTGTGCAGGTAGTACCATCTATAATGCATGAAACTAGCTCCTGTTCTTCCTCCTCCTCTCCCTCATTGTCACCCAATCCACATTGGGATGAGATGAGGCTGGGCTGTGTGTAATTACCCTGTATGGTTCGTTGCTTCATCTCATTGTGCTCCGCCTGCAATGCATTCTCTTTGATTGTGAGCAGAGAGCGTTTCAGAAGACAAAGAAGCGGGATGGTGATGCTAATTATGGCGTAATTGCCTCTCACCATCTTGGTGGAGTCCTCAAAGTTTTGGAGGATGGTACATATGTCTGACATCCATGTCCACTGCTGAGGTCTTATGTGTGGAGTCTGATCTGAATACCGACAGCCTTGTTGATGCTGGTAGTCAACAATTGCCCTCTTCTGCTCACAAATCCTTCCCAACATCTGCAGTGTAGAGTTCCAACGCATGGGGACATCACACACCAGTCTGTGAGCCAGAAGCTGCAAATGCTGCTGAAGCACGGCAAGGGCGGCGGAAGCTGTAGCTGACTTTCTAAAATGGTCACACAGGCAGCGTACTTTGACAAGCAGATCTGGCAGCTCCCGGAAGCTTTTAAGAAACCATTGAACCATGGTACATGTGTGAACTCGCTTCGCGTCAGAGCCACCACCAGGTTCCGGTCATTACCACACACGATCTTGCCTGGCTGTAGGTTCAGCGGTGTCAGCCACAGATCTGCCTGTTCTTTCAGAGCTGTCCACAACTCTTCAGCATTTTGCTGTTTGTCACCTAAGCATATTAGCTTCAGCACAGCCCGTTGCCTCTTGGCCAGGCAGTGCTGCAGTGCTTTCAGCTTGTAACTGATGTGGTCATTTCGGAGATGGAGGCTGAAGAGGAGGAGGAGGCTGAGGAGGATGAGGTGCAGGAGATGTAGACTGTGCGGGAAACCCTGATTGACCCAGGGCCCGCAATCCTCGGTGTCAGGAGGATCTGTTCCGTCCCAAGGTCCAACTGGGTCCTGGCTTCCACTATGTTAACCCAGTGTGCCATCAGCGAGATGTACCGTCCCTGCCCACAAGCACTTGTCCACGTGTCCGTGGTTAGGTGGACTTTCCCAGTAACTGCATTGTTGAGGGCACGGCTAATGTTGTGGGACACGTGCTTGTGTGATGCGGGGACGGCACACCAGGAGAAATAGTGGTGGCTGGGAACCGAGTACCGAGTACCGAGGGACGTTCGCCGCCATCAGGTTGCGGAACGCTTCTGTCTCCACGAGCCTAATTGGCAACATTGGCAAGCAGTCGCGAAATGTGGGAATTTAGTAGTGTGGCCTGTGGGGTGTTGGCTGCGTATTTGCGCTAACGTTCTAAGGACTGGGGTATGGACAACTGAACACTGCGCTGGGACAACGACGTGCTTGCTGATGGTGCTAGTTGAGAGTGTGCAACAACAGGTGCAGGGCAGGAGGCATCTTCACATGCACTATGGACAGGGGATTTACTTGCACGCACAACAGCAGAAGAAGTAGAAGTGTCACCCGCAGACACTGTTCCTGGACCCTGGGGTTTGGCCCCCTTGGTCGGGTGCTTTGCTGCCATGTGCCTGATCATGTGGGTTGTGATCAGGCTGGTAGTTTTGCTACCCCTGCTGATGCTGGCCTGGCAGGTGGTGCAAATGGCCTTTTTGAGGTTATCGGCAGAGTCTTTAACCCCTTAATAACATCTGACGTACTAATACGCGTCTGTGCCCTGGGACTTAAGAGCCAGACCCGTATTAGTACGTCATCGCGATCGCGCGCGCACACAGGCTGTGCGGGCGCGATCGCCGCCGGGTGTCAGCTGATTGTCACAGCTGACACCCGGTACTATGTGCAGGGAGCGGTCCTGCACCGCTCCCAGCACATTAACCCCTGCAATGCTGCGATCGAAGTCAATCGCAGCCGATCGCAGCATTGCGGGGGCAAGGGGAGGTGATCGCAGATACTCACCTCCTTTTCCGGCTTCCAGCGCTGTCTGCAAAGGCTTCCCGGGTGTTGCCATGACGACCCGATGTCGTCATGACAACATCCGGGTCACCAGACAGCAGGAAGATTGTTTGGACATGCGCAGTGCATCTCCAAACAATCTTCTCACTGTGCAGCGCTGACAGCCTGTATGACACAGGGATGGTGCTGCATTCCTGTGCCATGCAGGCGATCAGAGAAAAAAAAGTGAAAGTCCCATAGTGGGACAAAGTAATAAAGTATAAAAACTGTCAGTAAGTGAAAAAAAAATAAATAAATAAATTGCAAAAATATAGAAAAAAAATAAATAAAATAATCCACCAAAAATAAAAATATAATGTACCCATCAATAAATATTATTATAAAAAATAAAATAAAAGTACACATATTTGGTATCGCCGCGTCCGGAACAACCTGACTTATAAAACTGTCCCACTAGTTAACCCCTTCAGTGAACACGGTAAAAAAAAAAAAAAAAAAAAAAACGAAGCAAAAAACAATGCTTTATCACCATACCGCCAAATAAAAAATGGAATAACACGCGATCAAAAAGACGAATATAAATAAAAATGGTACCGCTGAAAACGTCATCTCGTCCCGCAAAAAACAAGCTGACATACAGATCCATCAGCCGAAAAATAAAAAAGTTATAGCTCTCAGAATAAAGCTATGCTAAAAAATATTTTTTTCTATAAAATTGCTTTTATTATGTAAAAGTGCAAAACATAGAAAAGCGATATAAATGTGGTACCGCTGTAAATGTACTGACCCGAAGAATAAAGCTACCTTATCAATTTTACCACACGCGGAACAGAATAAAAAAAACAAAAAAAACAATTCCTGAATTGTTGGTTTTTGTTTATTCTGCCTCCCAAAAATCGGAATAGAAAGCGATCAAAAAATGTCACGTGCCTGAAAATGGCACCAATAACAACGTCAACTCATCCCGCAAAAAACGAGCCGTCACATGACTGTCTGCCAAAATCTGGAAAAATTATAGCTCTCAAAATATGGCGATGCTAAAACTAGATTTTACAAAAAATGCGTCTTTTTGTGTGTGACAGCTGTCAGTCATAAAAACCCCATATGATTCTGGTATTGCTGTAATCACACCGACCCGAAGAATAAAGTCGTCTAATCACTTATACCGCACGAGGAACGGTGTCAAAAATAAACTCTTGGGTTAGGATTGGGCTAGGGTTAGGGCTGGGTTTGGGGTTAGGGTTGTGCTAGGGTTAGGGTTGTGCTACGGTTAGGGTTGTGCTACGGTTAGGGTTGTGCTACGGTTAGGGCTGGGGTTGGGGTTAGGGTTGTGATGGGGTTGGGATTTTTTTCAAAAGTAAGAAAAAAGATGACGATATGGCGACTAGTGTTGAGCGCAAGTGCTCGCTACTTGAGTTTGCATCGGGTGCTCTGGTATGCATTGAGTATCGTGGGTATTTGAGTGACATGCTCGAGTCTCTGCCCCATATGCTTCGCGGCCAAAAAAACTTTACGGGGATTGCCTGCCATGCACGAGCGATCCCCGCATGGTTTTTTTGGGTGTCTAATAACCGTGAAACATGCGGAGCAAGGACTCGAGCATGTCACTCGAGCACACGCTGTACATGGTGCATACCTGAGTACCCGATGCAAACTCAAGTAGCGAGCACTTGCGCTCAAGACTAATGACAACTTATTCAATATGATGACCAAATGTAAACAAATTCTGTGTCGTACCTCTGGGTTCAAAATGTTCACTATACACCTTAATAAAATCCTTGAGGGGTATAGTTTCCAAAATGGGGTCACTTGTGGGGGAGCTCCACTGTTTAGGCACATCACGGGCTCTCCAAACGCGACATGGTGTCCGCTAACAAATTGAATGGAAAATCGGCTCAAATTGTTAGCGGACGCCATGTTGTGTTTGGAGAGCTACTGCGTGCACAAACATTGGAGCTCCCCCACAAATGACCCCATTTTGGAAACTAGACCCCCCAAGGCACCTATCTAGATGCATAGTGAGCACTTGGAACCCCCAGGTGCTTCACAAATTGATTCATAAATATGAAAAAGTGTTTTTTTTCACTTTTTCATTTTTACGAATCAATTTGTGAAGCACCTGGGGGTTCCAAGTGCTCACTATGCATCTAGATAGGTGCCTTGGTGGGTCTAGTTTCCAAAATGGGGTCACTTGTGGGGGAGCTCCAATGTTTGGGCACACAGGGGCTCTCCAAACACAACATGATGTCCGCTAACAATTTGAGCCGACAATTTGTTAGCGGATACCATGTTGCATTTGGAGAGTCCCTGTGTGCCCAAACATTGGAGCTCCCCCACAAGTGACCCCATTTTGGAAACTAGACCCCCCAAGGCACCTATCTAGATGCATAGTGAGCACTTGGAACCCCCAGGTGTTTCACAAATTGATTCATAAATATGAAAAAGTGTTTTTTTTTCACATTTTCATTTTTACGAATCAATTTGTGAAGCACCTGGGGGTTCCAAGTGCTCACTATGCATCTAGATAGGTGCCTTGGGGTATCTAGTTTCCAAAATGGGGTCACTTGTGGGGGAGCTCTAAAGTTTGGGCACACAGGGGCTCTCCAAACGCGACATGGTGTCCGCTAGCAAATTGAATGGAAAATCGGCTCAAATTGTTAGCGGACGCCATGTTGCGTTTGGAGAGCTACTGCGTGCACAAACATTGGAGCTCCCCCACAATTGACCCCATTTTGGAAAATAGACTCCCAAGGCACCTATCTAGATGCATAGTGAGCACTTGGAACCCCCAGGTGCTTCACAAATTGATTCGTAAAAATGAAAAAGTGAAAAAAAAAACACTTTTTCATATTTATGAATCAATTTGTGAAACACCTGGGGGTTCCAAGTGCTCACTATGCATCTAGATAGGTGCCTTGGGGGGTCTAGTTTCCAAAATGGGGTCACTTGTGGGGGAGCTCCAATGTTTGGGCACACAGGGACTCTCCAAATGCAACATGGTATCCGCTAACAAATTGTCGGCTCAAATTGTTAGCGGACATCATGATGCGTTTGGAGAGCCCCTGTGTGCCCAAACATTGGAGCTCCCCCACAAGTGACCCCATTTTGGAAACTAGACACCCCAAGGCACCTATCTAGATGCATAGTGAGCACTTGGAACGCCCAGGTGCTTCACAAATTGATTCGTAAAAATGAAAAGTGTTTTTTTTTTCACTTTTTCATTTTTACGAATCAATTTGTGAAGCACCTGGGGGTTCCAAGTGCTCACTATGCATCTAGATAGGTGCCTTGGGGTGTCTAGTTTCCAAAATGGGGTCACTTGTGGGGGAGCTCCAAAGTTTGGGCACACAGGGGCTCTCCAAATGCAACTTGGTGTCCGCTAACAATTTGAGCCGATTTTCCATTCAATTTGTTAGCGGATACCATGTTGCATTTGGAGAGTCCCTGTGTGCCCAAACATTGGAGATCTCCCACAAGTGACCCCATTTTGGAAACTAGACCCCCCAAGGCACCTATATAGATGCATAGTGAGCACTTGGAACCCCCAGGTGTTTCACAAATTGATTCGTAAAAATGAAAAAGTGAAAAAAAAAACACTTTTCATTTTTACGAATCAATTTGTGAAGCACCTGGGGGTTCCAAGTGCTCACTATGCATCTGGATAGGTGCCTTGGGGTGTCTAGTTTCCAAAATGGGGTCACTTGTGGGGGAGCTCCAAAGTTTGGGCACACAGGAGCTCTCCAAACGCGACATGGTGTCCGCTAGCAAATTGAATGGAAAATCGGCTCAAATTGTTAGCGGACGCCATGTTGCGTTTGGAGAGCTACTGCGTGCACAAACATTGGAGCTCCCCCACAAGTGACCCCATTTTGGAAACTAGACCCCCCAAGGCACCTATCTAGATGCATAGTGAGCACTTGGAACCCCCAGGTGCTTCACAAATTGATTCATAAATATGAAAAAGTGTTTTTTTTTCACTTTTTCATTTTTACGAATCAATTTGTGAAGCACCTGGGGGTTCCAAGTGCTTACTATGCATCTAGATAGGTGCCTTGGTGGGTCTAGTTTCCAAAATGGGGTCACTTGTGGGGGAGCTCCAATGTTTGGGCACACAGGGGTTCTCCAAACACAATATGGCATCCGCTAATTATTCAAGCAAATTTTACAATCAAAAAGTCAAATGGCGCTCCTTCCCTTCCGAGCCCTGCCGTGCGCCCAAACAGTGTTTTTTCCCCACATATTGTGTATCTGCGTGCCCAGGGGAAATTGCACAACAAACTTTGGGGTCCATTTTTTCTTGTTACCTCTGTGAAAATAAAAAAAATTGGGTCTAAAGTAACATTTTTGTGAAAAAAGTTAAATGTTAATTTTTTTCTTCCACATTCAAAAAATTCCTGTGAAGCACCTGAAGGGTTAATTAAGTTCTTGAATGTGGTTTTGAGCATCTTGAGGGGTGCAGTTTTTAGAATGGTGTCACTTTTGGGTATTTTCTGTCATAAAGACCTCTCAAAGTGACTTCAAATGTGATATGGTCCCTAAAAAAATGGTTTTGTAAATTTTGTTGGAAAAATGAGAAATCGCTGGTCAACTTTTAACCCTTATAGCTCCCTAACAAAAAAAAATTTTGGTTCCAAACTTGTGCTGATGTAAAGTAGACATGTGGGAAATGTTATTTATTAACTCTTTTGTGTGATATATCTCTCTGATTTAAGGGCATAAAAATTCAAATTTTGAAAATTGCTAAATTTTCAAAATTTTCGCCAAATTTCCGTTTTTTTCACAAATAAACGCAAGTGATATCGAAGAAATTTTACCACAATCATGAAGTACAATATGTCACTAAAAAACATTCTCAGAATCAGGGGGATCCGTTGAAGCGTTCCAGAGTAATTACCTCATAAAGTGACAGTGGTCAGAATTGTAAAAATTGGCCTGGTCATTAACGTGCAAACCACCCTCGGGGCTTAAGGGGTTAAAAAACAACCAGACTTGGGAAGTTGTACTGGCAACTTCCGTCATATTGGTTTTAGGGAGAAAGGTTGCCCCCCTTCTGTCTGCGGCCATCACACTGCTTCTTCCTGCCTTTTAGGGTGCTCTGCCTTCCTCCCTCTGTGTGCTGCTTTCCTTGCGCTACATGTTTTCCTGCCAGGTTGAGTCAGTTACTATATCATCCACCACCTCGTCTTCCACTTCCACACCCTGGTCCTCCTCCTGACTTTCTGGCAAATGTGTCTCATCATCGTCCACCACTTGTGACACTTTCCCACCGTCGCCTTCGTATGACCTTGGCTGCTCAAATATTTGGGCATTGCTACATGTGATCTCCTCTTTTCCCGCTTCAAGTGGACCAGGCGAGAGGCCCGAATCTATAAATGGAAAATGAACAGCTCTTCTGAGTGTCCAAGTGTGGGATCAGTTGTCTCTGGGCACTCGGCATGGTGGGAGGAATATGCAGTCCAGACTCATGGCTACTGAGACTTGACCATGTGGAAGACAGGGTGGTGGTGGTGGCTAAGTGACTGGAAGCATTATCTACTATCCAACCAAAAACCTTTTCACACTGCTCTGTGTTCAATAGTGGTGTTCTGCAGTCCCCTATTAATTGGGATAGGAAGGTCGAGCGAGAAGATGTGGGTGTTTGTTGTGGCACAATTTCAGCTTGCCCACGGCCTCGGCCTTTGCATGCACCATCACCATCACGTCCAGTTCCCCGTCCCTTGCCACGTGCCTTGCTCATTTTAAATGGAGGACAATATCTTCCACGCTCACTACAAATGGCTGAATTTGGAGCGAACTTATATGTGATCCGTGTGACGGACAAACCATAGTTTTAAATAGCTGGCCTGTAGGTAACTGTTTTTAACAGCGCAGCCCTCACGTCAATAAGTTCACTGACACACTGCAACAATATTGAAATGGAGGCCAGAAATGGCAATAATTTCAACGCAATTATATATGATCCGTGTGACGGACAAACCACAGTTTTAAATTGCTGGCCTGTAGGTAACTATTTTTAACAGCAAACTGGTGTCAATAACTTCACTGACACACTGAAGCAAAATTTAAATGGAGGCCAGAAATGGCAGAATTTTCAGTGCAATTATGTGTGATCCGTGTGACGGACAAACCACAGTTTTAAATAGCTGGCCTGTACGTATCTATTTTTAACAGCACCGACCTCGTGTCAATAAGTTCACTGACACACTGTAACAAAATTTCAAAGGAGGCCATAAATGGCAATATTTTCAGCGCAATTATATGTGATCCGTGTGACGGACAAACCACAGTTTTAAATAGCTGAATTTTTAGTGCTGTAATATGGAAAGGACCTGGCTGTATTTTGCAGTGCCAACAAGCAAATGGTGTTCTCTGGATTGCTTTTTAAGCAGGATTAAGATAAAAAAAAAATTCTGCTGAAGTGTTCAACTATTGGCTGAATTTTAGAAAGACGATCAAAGTCATCTCAGAGATGACACTGTGCATTATCACTATAATGCAAAAGTGTTTGGATAGCTTCAAATTGTGTCCTTTTCATGGCCATACGGAATACCGGTGTGCTCTAGAGTATATCAGTACTCCAGTATTGCCGAAGTTCTTTTTTTTTTCGCTATGCCCAAATGCAGCACAATGCCCCAAATTATCAACATTTCTGCTGCATTTACAGGTGTCCATCTGTCGTATGAGACATGGGATTTTGGGTGAAAAATTGATGGGCATACAAATTTGTCTGGGCCACCATAAGATTTATTATATCCTCGCTGAAAAAGAATTTGAAAAGTCAATTTCAATGAGGCCTGCAGTGTCAAATTGGATTCCTGAGCTGCCCATGCAATCTGGAATAACAGGCCATATTAGATCAATTACTGAAGAGGTTGCCTTGGTCCTAGGGCACCACAGATGTGTCAGATGTGACAGACAGTTGACCTGCAGTTTGCTGCAGGAGATCCCTTAATTTGGCATTACAGACACCTTCTTAGCTGTCTCACTCTAGGACCCAGCGGCTATCTCCCTTCTGCTCTAATTGACAATCAGGCCTGGGTGTTACACAGATGTGCCGGTGATATTCACATAACCCCTTGTGAAGGCTTGGAGCAAGTGCAGTTCTTACTTCCTCTCTGGTGCTTATAGGACATGTGTGCCATCTCTCCAAAGTTGACTCAAGCTAAGCTACTTCCCCCGTGTCTGTCTTCCCTGTCTTTAGTTGTCAGTGGGGATCGACTAGCGCTCACCCCCCCCTTCCGTATCCAGGGCCAAGCGCTAGGGAAACACAGGGATAGGTTCATGTGCGGCGGTTGGTGAGGAACCAATATAGGGATGGTAGGGGAGACAGGGTGATTACAGATCAGCCTAGGAGGTCTCCACTTCCCCCTTTCCCTAGTGTCTGGGCTCCCATCCCCTCATCCCTTTATGTCGCACTTTGTCTTTCCTACACTGTGCGTGACATTATCACCGGCCACGCACATTTAGAGGAAAAAAAAAACCTTACACTTGGGTTTAATTGTGTGGTTTTTTGAGGGTGTGTTTTTTCTTTCCTTTCTCTCTTGGTATGGGTTCAGTTGCAGAGCTAGCAGAGCGGCTGTGCAGTGTGTCTCTGGAGGTGAGTGACCTCCTATATGAGGTTCAGCAACAGCATCAGCGGCTACAGGTCGCTAATGTGGGGGTCTCTGCAGGTAGGCCTGTCCAGCCTGAACCCAAGGTTGCCCTCCAGGACAGGTTTTCGGGAGGTAGTTTTTTGTATCCCACCAAGGACAACATCTGCAAGGAGTTTGTATGTTCTCCCCATGTTTGCGTGGTTTTTCTCCGGTTTCCTCCCACGCTCCAAAGACATACTGATAGGGAATTTAGATTGTGAGCCCCAATGGGGACAGTGCCGATAATGTGTCTGAATTGTAAAGGGGTGCAGAATATGTTGGCGCTATATAAATAAAAAGGTTATTATTATTATTATTCAAGGAGGCCTGCAAACTGTATTTTAAACTTCATCCTTACTTCTCTGGAAATGAGGAGCAAAAGGTTGGAATTATGATCTCTCTACTGCAGGGAGATCCTCAATCATGGGCGTTTTCTTTACCGCAGGATTCGGTTTGTCTCCAGTCTGTAGAGGGGTTTTTCAGGGCTCTGGCCCTCATCTATGATGACCCTGACCGAGTCGCCTTCAGCAGGGGAATTGGTCAGTGGAGACGTACAGTTCTGAATTTCATAGATGGGCAACAGATTCTAAATAGAATGACTCAGCCCTTAGAAGTCAATTTTGTGAGGGTCTTACTGAAAGGTTTAAAGATGCCTTGGCAGTATATGAGACCCCTCAGTCCTTGGAGGCTGCCATGTCATTGGCCATACGTCTTGATAGACGCCTTCGGGATAGACGGGTGAGACCACCTACTCCAGGACCTTCTTGTCAGGGTTGTGTACCTCTGCCGTTGGAGCGGTCTGGCGGTGAACCAGTACTGGGGAAGGTGGAGGAGCCCATGCAGCTAGGGGTGCCTTTACATCACACGTTTCCCAGGAGATTCGTTAGAAAAAAGGCATATGTTTTTTTTGTGGGTAAAAGGGACATTTTATTGGGACCTGTCTTTCAATTCCAAAAACAAAAGGAGACTCGATTAATTCTTGGTAGTCTGGAGTTGAATAAGCAAGGCGGGCATTTGTTGCCAACCTGCAGTTCCCAACCTATTTCCATCTTCACCATCGACTCTGCTCCACTTGCACAGAAAGCATTTACTCACATTGCACATAATGTAAAACTGAGGGTGGGGCCAGTTCATTGTGAAATAATCCCTTGCTATGTCCTGGACAGTCTTCCCACCCCAATTGTTTTGGGTCTATCCTGGTTGGTGAAACATAATACGTTGGTGGACTGGCAAACCCGGGAGATTATTGAATGGGGAGATTACTGCCATGAGAACTGTTTAGATATTTCCCTTGCTACTGTCACTACGGAAATATTACCTGCTTTTCTGTCTGGTTTTGAGGACGTGTTTTCTGAGAGGGGGTGTCAGGATTTGCCTCCTCATCATGCATATGACTGTCCTATTAACCTGACCCCCGGAGCTAAACTACCAAAGTCCAGACTGTATAATCTTTCTTGCCCTGAGAGACAAGCCATGAAGGATTTCATTGCGGAGAGTCTGGAGAAGGGACACATTAGGCCCTCATCTTCATCTGTGGCTGCAGGGTTCTTTGTTGTGAAGAAAAAAGATGGCTGCCTACGTCCCTGTTTAGATTTCCGGGAATTAAATCAAATTACAATCCGAGATTCATACCCTCTTTCTCTGATTCCTGATTTGTTCAGGCAGGTTGTAGGAGCTAAGGTATTCTCCAAGTTGGATTTAAGGGGAGCCTACAATTTGATTAGAATCAGAGAATGGAAAACAGCATTCAGTACCCCTGAAGGGCATTTTGAGAGTCTGGTTATGCCTTTCGGTTTGACAAATGCACCTGCGGTATTCCAGCATTTCATAAATTATATTTTCCATCATTTGGTGGGGAGGTTTATAGTGGTCTATCTGGAAGATATTTTGGTTTACTCACTTGATTTTGAGACACATCGGGGACATGTTAAACAGGTGCTCCAGATATTAAGGGATAACAAACCTTATGCCAAACCGGAAAAATGTGTTTTCATCATTCAGAAGGTGCAGTTTTTGGGGTACTTGTTGTCATATTCAGGTTTTCAGATGAATCCGAAGAAGATCCGTGCAGTCCTTGATTGGGACCATCCCGAGAACCTGAAGGCTCTACAGCATTTTCTGGGCTTTACTAATTTTTATCAGAAATTCATCCAAAATGACTCAGTAATTGTGAAAGCCCTTACTGACAAGACTAAGAATGGGTCTGATTTTTCCAAATGGTCGGATGCCTCCCTCCTCAGTCAACCCGATGATTCCGAACCCTTTATTGTGGAAGTTGATGTGTTGGATGTGGGGGTTGGGACTGTGTTGTCTCAGGATCCGTCCCCTGGTAAATAGCGTCCATTAGCCTTCTTTTCTAAAAAATTGTCTTCGGCTGAGAGAAATTTTGACGTGGGTAATAGGGAACTTTTGGCAATCAAATTGGCGTTCGAAGAATGGCGACATTGGTTGGAGGGGGCTGTCCATCCTATTACTGTTATTACTGAACATAAGAACCTGTCATATCTCCAGTCAGCTAAACGTCTCAACCCTAGGCAAGCCAGATGGTCCCTGTTTTTTACTAGGTTAAATTTTAATGTCAATTTGTTTCGTCCAGGGGTCAAAAATGTCAAGGCTGATGCTTTGGCCTGGAGCTTCCCTGGTGGCAGTGACCATGAGAACCCTTCCCTGATACTACAGAAGGGGGTAGTCATTTCGGAATTATATCTTGAACTGGAGGATGAGGTGTTGGAGGCTCAAGGGGAACGCCCCTGCCTCCTGCCCTTCAGGAAGGTTATTTGTACCATCTAATCTGCACCGCAAAGCAATTAAAAGACATCATAACTCTGTGCTTGCTGGTCATCCAGGTGGTAAGGCAAACGCGGACCTCCTCTCTCGTCGTTTTTGGTGGCCAGGCTTGCCTCGGGATGTGATTGAACACGTATCCGCTTGTAGTATTTGCGTGTGTTCTAAGTTTTCGCATACCTGTCTGTCTGGTACTCTTCTTCCGCTACCTATCCCTAGTAGGCCATGGACACACTTGTCCATGGATTTTATTACTGATCTACCTGTTTCTACAGGCAAAACGGCGGTTTTGATGGTTGTAGATAGGTTCAGTAAAATGGTTCATTTTGTCGCATTACCTGCACTTCCAAATGCCAAAACAGTTGCTCAAGTGTTCATAAATGAGATCGTGAAGCTTCACATGGTTCCCTCCCATGTGGTGTCAGATCGGGGGACCCAGTTTGTTTCCAAGTTCTGGAAGGCATTCTATTCTCGACTGGGGGTGCAGCTGTCCTTTTCCTCTGCCTTCCACTCTCAGTCGAATGGACAGACCGAGCATGTCAATCAGATTTTGGAGACCTACCTCAGATGTTTCATCTCAGGAGGATTGGGCATCTTACCACTGGCAGAATTTGCCATTAATAATCATTATCAAGAATCCACTGGCAGGTAACCGTTCTTTGGTGCATAGGGTTACCACCCACAGTTTGGTGCCTTTAGTGGGGGAGGAGCTTCAGGAGTTCCTGGGGAGGAATGTTTTGCTTCGTCACTCTCTCGGTGTAGCAGGGTTTTCTGAGTAATTTAAAGATCATGGGAGACAGGTATAAACGCATGGCTGACAGAAAACGCTTGCCAGGTCCAGACCTGAATGTGAATGACTTTGTGTGGTTGTCTACCAGGAATATTAAGTTGAAAGTTCCTTCTTGGAAGCTGGGACCTAGGTTTATTGGTCCCTATAAAATAACCGCCATCATTAACCCAGCATCGTTTCGTCTTGACCTTCCTCAGGCCCTTAAGGTCCACAATGTTTTCCACAGGTCCTACTCAAGAAATATGTGGAACCTCTTGAGCCCTCACCCCTACCGCCGCCATCAATAATGGTTGAAGGTAATCTGGATTTTCAGATTTTGAGGATTGTAGATTCTCTTCTCCAACGTCGTTCCCTACAATACTTTGTGCACAGGAAGGATTATGGTCCAGAGGAGAGGATGTGGGTTTCAGCATCAGAGGTGAAAGCTCCCAGGTTGGTTCGTTCATTTCACACCTCTTATCCTGAGAAACCTGGTCCTGAGTGTCCAGAGGCTACTCCTAGAGGGGGTGTACTGTCACGGGTGTGTCAGATGTGACAGTCTCCCTGCAGTTGGTTGCAGAAGATCTCTTCGTTTGGCATTACAGACATCTTCTTAGCTGTCTCACTCTAGGACCCAGTGGCTACCTCTCTCCTGCTCTAATTGACAATCAGGCCTGGGTGTTCAAATACTTCCTGGTTGCTACACAGGGGTGCCAGTGATATTTACATGACCCCTTCTGAAGTGCAGTTCTTACTTCCTCTCTGGTGCTTAAAGGACGTGTGTGCCATCTCTCCGAAGTCGACTCAAGCTAAGCTACTTCCCCCGTGTCTGTCTCACCTTGTTGTCTTTAGTTGACAGTGGGGATCAACTAGCGCTCATCCTAGCCTTCCGTATCCAGGGCCAAGCGCTAGGGAAATACAGGGATAGGTTCCTGTGTGGCGATTGGTGAGGAACCAATATAGGGACAGTAAGGGAGACAGTGTGATTGCAGATCAGCCTAGGAGGTCTGCACTTACCCCTTTCTCTAGTGTTTGGGCTCCCTTTCCCTCATCCCTTCGTGTCGCACTTTGTCATTCCTACACTGTGCGTGACAGGAAACCTCCTCACTAAATGAGGACGAGGAGGGAGAAAAAAAGAGGAATGTGGGATCTTCCTCACTGACTGTATCTGTGTCTGAGGCAAGGAAAGCATATGCTTCCTCTGCTGAATAACATCTTCTTGACGAATGGGCCATTTTTATTTTATTCTTCTAACCAGAGGGGATGTGTGTAAGTGGTGCTTTTACACGTGTATTGGGTACTATTTACTATTAAATTTACTATAAAAAGTATAAAAAAAAAGTAAAAAGGAAAATTCAGAAAAAAACACTTAGAAGAAAAAAAAAATTAAAAGAAAAATCAGAAGTAAAAAAAGTTTAATAAAAAAAATGACAGTGATATTTACTACACTAACGTGCTACCTATAAAGCCACTCAGCGCTAACGATTCTTTTTATTCTGCAAAAGAAAAATGGATGTCAATTACACTGCAACATACGATCCGCTAATGCTCTAGCTAAGAAGTTACTCGACACTAACTATTCTTTTTTTGGTGCAAAAGAAAAACGGACGTCACTAGCACTGCAATGTATGCTCCCCTAATGTGCTAGCTAAGAAGCTACTTGGCACTACCTATTATTTTTTTCTGCAAAAGAAAAACGGAAGTCACTAATACTGAGACGCCTGTTCCCCTAATGCGCTACCTCCCTATCTATAAAGCTACTCTGTACTAACTGCTAATATTTATTGTGCAAGAAAATCACATGTCACTTACACTGCGATGTACGCTAGTCTACCTATAGCAAAAAAAAGAAAAAGTCCCTTGCTCAGACTCTGATCAGCAGCGATACTCATCAGAGCGGTGCACATGTTAGTGTCGTGAAAAAAGTGCGCCAAAAATTGAGCACAACTGTGACAAATACAATTGGGGTGTGCACACAGGACATGATGGTTGTCGTGAAGGGGTTAATATTAATACAAGCGTGAACCTGTGAGAGTGTCCTTAGTCTGTACTTGGCTAATTCTTGTGTGCAGATGTTTTATGTGACTGGCTAAGCCATCATGCAACATTTATCTGCCATTTCCTATTACTTGTAATATGGACCTATCCTGAGGACATCGCGTCTCCACATTGCCGATTACTGCTTATTTTAATAACTGTGTTCTATCTATTTTTATGGTTGCCATAATCCTCACTGTCAGACTTCATTGCTCCCCGGCCTGATACTGATACTGATATCTTATGAAGTTTTGTTTCAGTATTCCAGATGACTGAAGTTATGATATTTTCTTGTATTATTGTGACATAATGTATTGTCTGAGAGAACAGGTTTGCTGTATTTTCCCTATTTAAGGGTGCACAATAAATTTCATACAATTCACACATCCAAAAGTCCAAATCTGTCAGTCAACTATCTGCCTCAATGAGAAATACGTTCTTCTTATTTACATACAGTGGGTACGGAAAGTATTCAGACCCCTTTAAATTTTTCACTCTTTGTTTCATTGCAGCCATTTGGTAAATTCTAAAAAGTTAATTTTTTTTTCTCATTAAAGTACACTCTGCATCAGAGGCGTAACTAGGGTTTTGGTTGAGGGGGGGGCGAAGCTTCTGAGTGGGCCCCTAACCAGGTAACCCTGATTACAAAAATAGTGGCGCACCCAGATAGTGGATGTAGGGGAACCTCAGCAAATGACAGCACTGTTACTGAAAATAATCTCTATACAAAGACCAGCACTGCTATTACCGCCATATGGTGACATATTGCTAGATACCAGTCCTGCAGAACATATAAGAGATCACAGCACAGTTATATATAGTAACTTGTAACTTACAGCTGACATTCTTTCTGACTAAATTGTTCACTTTTCCCATCTTTTCCATCTGGCCCAGACCGACACGACAACTTCTTCATCCAGGACTCAGCGTCTCAGGTCTGCAGAGATCACAACAAATACACATTTGACTCCTTACATTTCAGGCCCTGTCCCCATATATTCCCAACCTGCACAAACACCTCTTCCTGCTGATACCCCAATACTGAGCCTCTGTTGCTGTACGTGTCCATATTACTGCACCTTCTGTGTGCTCTCAAGATGGTAAAACAACCTTCTAGAATATAGTAATGCAGTGTGCAAATGCCCTAGAAAACAGTGACCATTTTTTGCCCCCTACAAAGTAATAATGCCCTCTATGTGCCCCTCTGACATTCGCAATAACCTGAGTTACCCCTATAAGTGCCCACTTAACATTTAATAATGTCCTGAGTCCCCCCATGTATAGCTCCCCTATACACAGTATGATGCTCTCCTATACACAGTATAATGCCCCATCACTGTATAGTACCCAACACACAGTATACTGACCCCTTTGTAGCCTCCAAACTGATGTCTCCAACACTGTATGATGGATCCCACACTGTGCAAAGACCCCACATTATCTCCCACACTGTATGATGGACCCCACACTGTGCAAAGACCCCACATTATCTCCCACACTGTATGATGGCCCCCACACTGTGCAAAGACCCCACATTATCTCCCACACTGTATAATGGCCCCCACACTGTGAAAAGCCCCACATTATCTCCCACATTGTATGATGGCCTCCACACTTTACAAAGACCCCACATTATCTCCCACACTGTATGATGGCCTCCACAATATACAAAGACCCCACATAATCTCCCACACTGTATGACCCTAACTGTAATCCCCACACTGTATAAATAACCTCCATATAGTATAATGCGCCAGATATTCCTCAATATAGTATAATGCACTCCCCATAGGCAGAGTCTGTAGGATAATCCCCCCATAGGCAGTCTGTAGCATAATCCCCCCACCCCCCATAGGCAGTCTGTCGCAAAATCCTCCCACCCCCCTTAGGCAGTCTGTAGCATAATCCCCCCACCCCCTCCATAGGCAGTCTGTAGCATAATTCCCCCACCCCCCAATAGACAGTCTGTAGCATAATCCCCCCATCCCCCATAGGCAGTCTGTAGCATAATCCCCCCACAGGCAGTATGTAGCATAATCACCCCCACCCCCCATAGGCAGTCTGCAGCATAATCCCCCCACCACCCCATAGGCAGTCTGAAGCATAATTCCCCCACCCCCCAATAGACAGTCTGTAGCATAATCCCCTCACCCCCCATAGGCAGTCTGTAGCATAATCCCAGCACCCCCATAGGCAGTCTGTAGCATAATCCCCCCACAGGCAGTCTGTAGCATAATCCCCCCACCCCCCATAGACAGTCTGTAGCATAATCCCCCCACAGGCAGTCTGTAGCATAATCCCTCCACCCCCCATTGACAGTCTGTAGCATAATCCCCCCACCTCCCATAGGCAGTCTGTAGCTTAATCCCCCCCACCCCCATAGGCAGTCTGTAGCATAATCCCCCCACAGGCAGTCTGTAGCATAATCCCCCCACTCCCCCATAGGCAGTCTGTAGCATAATCCCCCCACCCCCCATATGTAGTCTGTAGCATAATCCCCCCACCCCCGCCATAGGCAGTCTGTAGCATAATCCCCTCACCCCCCATAGGCAGTCTGTAGAATAACCCCTCACCCCCCTATAGGTAGTCTGTTAGGCGTCTGTAGCATAATCCCCCCACCCCCATAGGCAGTATGTAGCATAATCCCCCCACATGCTGTCTGTAGCATAATCCCCCCACCCCCCATAGACAGTCTGTAGCATAATCCCCCCACAGGCAGTCTGTAACATAATCCCCCCACCCCCCATTGACAGTCTGTAGCATAATCCCCCCACCCCCCATAGGCAGTCTGTAGCATAATCCCCCCACCCCCATAGGCAGTCTGTAGCATAATCCCCCCACAGGCAGTCTGTAGCATAATCCCCCCACCCCCCATAGGTAGTCTGTAGCATAATCCCCCCCCCTATAGGCTGTCTGTAGCATAATCCCCTCATCCCCCATAGGCAGTCTGTAGAATAATCCCCTCACCCCCCTATAGGCAGTCTGTTAGGCGTCTGTAGCATAATCCCCCCACCCCCCATAGGCAGTCTGTAGCATAATCCCCCCCCCTATAGGCTGTCTGTAGCATAATCCCCTCATCCCCCATAGGCAGTCTGTAGAATAATCCCCTCACCCCCCTATAGGTAGTCTGTTAGGCGTCTGTAGCATAATCCCCCCACCCCCATAGGCAGTATGTAGCATAATCCCCCCACATGCTGTCTGTAGCATAATCCCCCCACCCCCCATAGACAGTCTGTAGCATAATCCCCCCACAGGCAGTCTGTAACATAATCCCCCCACCCCCCATTGACAGTCTGTAGCATAATCCCCCCACCCCCCATAGGCAGTCTGTAGCATAATCCCCCCACCCCCATAGGCAGTCTGTAGCATAATCCCCCCACAGGCAGTCTGTAGCATAATCCCCCCACCCCCCATAGGTAGTCTGTAGCATAATCCCCCCCCCCTATAGGCTGTCTGTAGCATAATCCCCTCATCCCCCATAGGCAGTCTGTAGAATAATCCCCTCACCCCCCTATAGGCAGTCTGTTAGGCGTCTGTAGCATAATCCCCCCACCCCCCATAGGCAGTCTGTAGCATAATCCCCCCACCCCCCATAGGCAGTCTGTAGCATAATCCCCTCACCACCCATAGGCAGTCTGTAGAATAATCGACTCACCCCCCTATAGGCAGTCTGTTAGGCGTCTGTAGCATAATCCCCCCACCCCCCATAGGCAGTCTGTAGCATAATCCCCCTCATAAGAAAAAATAAATAAATAAGCAGCACAATACTCACCTCTCTCGCCTCCTGCTTCCCCCGCTGCTCTGAGCGACCGGCACGCACACATCTTCAGCAGAGTGGGCCCAGCGCTAAGTGATGACATCAGTGATGTCAGACACAGAGGACGCTATGGGGACTGATGGCGAGGCACCGGGGGTCCCCCCTCCTGCTCAAGGGCCCCATAGTGGGCGTCAGGCAGTGCAGGGACATCGAGTCTCCCTTCATTGCCCGGAGTGTAACTGTAGCGGCGTGAGCAGCACGCCGCTACACTTACAATGGTGTAGCTATGGGTGGGTCCCCTCAGAGCGCCCCCTCTTTTCCATCCGATAGCTACGCTACTGCTCTGCATCCCATCTTGACTGAAAAAAAACAGAAATGTAGAAATTTTTGCTAATTTATTAAAAAAGAAAAACTGGAATATCACATGGTCATAAGTATTCAGACCCTTTGCTCAGTATTAAGTAGAAGCACCCTTTTGAGCTAGTACAGCCATGAGTCTTCTTGGGAATGATGCAACAAGTTTTTCACATCTGGATTTGGGGATCCTCTGCCATTCTTCCTTGCAGATCCTCTCCAGTTCCGTCAGGTTGGATGGTGAACGTTGGTGGACAGCCATTTTCAGGTCTCTCCAGAGATGCTCAATTGGGTTTAGGTCAGGGCTCTAGCTGGGCCAGTCAAGAATGATCACAGAGTTGTTCTGAAGCCACTACTTTGTTATTTTAGCTGTGACCTTAGGGTCATTATCTTGTTGGAAGGTGAACCTTCGGCCAAATCTGAGGTCCAGAATACTCTGGAAGAGGTTTTCATCCAGGATATCTCTGTACTTGGCTGCATTCATGTTTCCTTCAATTGCAACCAGTCATCCTGTTCCTGCAGCTGAAAAAGATCCCCATAGCATGATGCTGCCACCACTATGTTTCACTGTTGGGATTGTATCGGGCAGGTGATGAGCAGTGTCTGGTTTTCTCCACACATACCGCTTAGAATTATCACCAAAAAGTTCTATCTTTGTCTCATCAGACCAGAGAATCTTATTTCTCATAGTCTGGGAGTCTTTCATGTGTTTTTGAGCAAACTCTATGCGGGCTTTCATATGTCTTGCACTCAGGAGAGGCTTCCGTCGGGCCACTCTGCCATAAAAGCCAAACTGGTGGAAGGCTGCAATGATAAAGTTGACTTTGTGGAACTTTCTTCCATCTCCCTACTGCATTTCTGGAGCTCAGCCACAGTGATCTTGGGGTTCTTTTTTACCTCTCTCACCAAGGCTCTTCTCCCATGATTGCTCAGTTTGGCTGGACGGCCAGGTCTAGGAAGACTTCCGGTGGTCCCAAACTTCTTTCATTTAAGGATTATAGAGGCCACTGTGCTCTTAGGAACCTTGAGTAATGCAGAAATTCTTTTGTAACCTTGGCCAGATCTGTGCCTTGCCACAATTCTGTCTCTGAGATCCTTGGGCAGTTCCTTTGAGCTCATGATTCTCATTTGGTCTGACATGCACTGTGAGCTGTGAGGTCTTATACAGACAGGTGTGTGCCTTTCTAAATCAAGTCCTATCAGTTTAATTAAACACAGCTGGACTCCAATGAAGGAGTAGAACCATATCAAGGAGGATCACAAGGAAATGGACAGCATGTGACTTAAATATGAGTGTCTGAGCAAAGGGTCTGAATACTTATGATCATGTGATATTTCAGTTTTTCTTTTTTAATGAATTTTCAAAAATTTCTACATTTCTGTTTTTTTTCAGTCAAGATGGGGTGCAGAGTGTACTTTAATGAGAAAAAAAATGAACTTTTTAGAATTTACAAAATGGCTGCAATGAAACAAAGAGTGAAAAGTTTAAAAAGGTTTGAATACTTTCCGTACACACTGTATCTTATATACTGTCACCATATTTTGCAGCACTCTGCAAACATCATCATTACTGTCCCCATTGGGGTTCAAAATCTAAATTCTCTATCAGTATGTTCTTATAGTGTGGGAGGAATCATTATATTATTACAATTAGTATTATAATAATAATACTCCATTTTTACTACATACTACATACATCAGGGGTTGACACAGAAAGATTGGGGCCCCTGTGTAAGAAATGTTTCTGGGACCCTCTCTCTATTATGGCAACAAAAATAGAGAGAGACACATGTCACATAGATGCTAGGCATGGACTAGACAAGTACCATAAATACACTAGGCACTTGCCACATAGTTGCCAGTCATGTACTAAACATCTATCACGTTGACACCAGTCACATATTAGACACTTGTTACATACACCAAGTCACCCACTAGACAACATGCCACATAGATGCCAGTCATTCACTAGGTACATGTCACATAGACACATAACATACACTAGACACATATACACTAGTCACTCACGACTAGACACTAGCCACATAGATGCCAGTCTCAGTGAATCATGTGTGATTTATACTTCAGTCTTAGTGTTTCCTATGTCACTTATGGTATATAGCAGCCTCAATGTATCTTATGTGGTATACAGTGAGTTGCAAAAGTATTCACCTCCCTTGGCTTTTTACCTATTTTGTTACATTACAACTTGTGTCTAAATATTTTTGTAATCTGATTTGTGTGTGATGCACCAGCACTAAATAGCCTAAGTTGGTGAAGTGAAATGAGAAAAATATAGGCATAAATTAAATGTATGGGATCAAATAACTAAAAATTGGCATGTGCATATGTATTCACACCTTTTACTATGAGGCCCCTAAAACTTTCTGGTGTCACATGCTTTGTGAAAGAAGTCCACCTGTGTGCAATTTAAGTGTCATGGTCTGTCAGGGACAAAGTTGTTGAGAAGTACAAGTCAGGATTGGGTTATAAAAAAGAACCCAATCTCTGATTGGGCACCATAAAATCCATTAACATCAAATGGAAAGAACATGGTACCACAACAAACCTGCCAAGAGAAGGCCACCCACCAGAACTCTCAGCCCGGGCAAGGAGGGCATTAATCAGAGAGGCAGCACAGAGACTAAATGTAACACTGAAGGAGCTGCAGAGTTCCCAAGTAGAGACTGGAGTATCTGTCCATACGACCACAATAAGCTGTACACCCCATAGAGGTAGCATTTATGGAAGAGTTGGCAGAAAAAAGCCTTTACTTACACACAAAAATTGTAAAGCTCATTTTGAGTTTGTCAAAAGATATGTGGGAGACACCTCAAATCAATGGAAGAAGGTGCTGTGGTCAGATGAAACCAAAATTGAACTTTTTGGCCACCAAGGTGAACACTGTGTCTGGTGCCAAACCAACACAACTCATCACTCCAAGAACACCATTCAGCAGGGACAGCGAAAATGGTCAGAATTGAGGGGAAGATGGATATTGCGAAATACAGGGATATTCTTGCGCAAAACCTGTTTCAGTCTGTCAGTGATTTGAGACTGGGTCAGATGTTCACCTTCCAACAAGACAATGACCCAAAGCATACTGCTAGAGCAATACTCGAGTGGTTTAAGGGGAAATGTGTAAATGTTTTTGAGTGGCCTAGTCAAAGCCCGGACCTTAATCTAATTAAGAATCTGTGGTCAGACATGAAGATTGCATTTCATCAGAGGAAACCACCTAACTTGAAGGAGCTGGAGCAGTTTTGCTTTGAGGAATGGGCAAAAATCCCAGAGGCAATATGTGGAAAGCTCATAGAAACTTACCCAAAGCAATGCAAAAAAAAAGGAGGCTCTACAAAGTATTGACATTAGGAGGGGTGAATAGTTTTGTACACTGACGTTTTCAGTTATTTTGTCCTATTTTTTGTTTGCTTCACAATAAAAAGAAAACCAAATGTTCAAGTTGTAGGAATGTTCTTTAAATTAACTGACGCAAATCCTCAAAAAAACAGTGAACTTCCAGGTAGTTAGGTGGCAAAACATGAAAAATGCTAAGGGTGGTGAATACTTTGCAAGCTACTGTAAACAGCACTCTCAGTGTATCCTATGTGATGTATACAGTAGATTTTCAGTGTGCCCTATGCAATGTATAAAGCAGTGTCCTTGTATCTTATGTGATGTATACAGTAGATACTCAGTGAATGCTATGTCATGTATACGGCAGAGTCTCAGTGTATCCTACCTGATGCATACAGCAAAGTCCCAATGCATCTTTTTTCATGTTAACAGTGGAGTCTCAATGTATGTACCATCTAAGTTTACTTTATGCATATAGGCCTGCTCTAGGGCTGTTATGAGCTCATGCCTTTACATCCATCCTATGCACCAGTCCATATTGTGCCACTCCTGTTTTTGATTTTGAGTTTCAAGTTTGGTGAGGCTGAGGTGTATATACACCCCCTCACTGCGCATAACAGCGCATTGAGCCCAGTCTGCTCTTTCTGAGTCCGGGTGGACCCTAAAAACATGAGCAGGATTTCAGAAATGTCTGCTCTGACATCATCATATTGTAGAGCAATCAATCTAAAATGAATGGGCGTTGTTATAGGGACGACTCGGTCAGGATGCTATAACGTCCTGATGACTAATAGTAGCAATTTTCACACGTATGGGATCATTTTTGTTTTCTAACTATGACACAACAAGTAATCGTACAGTTTAGCTACAAATAACATTATTAGTATCATTCAGCTAGATGGTGGCCCGATTCTAACGCATCGGGTATTCTAGAATATGTATGCGGCCGACCGGGTGCGACTAATCAGCGAAGCAGTGTTTAAATGGGTTGTGCACTACTTTAAATTAACCCCCCAATGTATCTGACGCGCCCCATGGGCCGTGGGGTACCCGGAGCCGGTCCTGTAGATGCTGGGGGTTGTAGTCACCGTGGCGGTGAACCCGGTCCGTGACCCAGGTGGTCAATCTAAGGGTAGTTTATGTATATCTGTTATGTATAGTCCGACTACGCCACCTGTGGAATGCGGTTATTGGGAACCGCCGCTGCGGAGCAGTCCGCTGAAGCTGGTGGTATGTGCAGCAAGGTGATGTAACTCCCCACAGGAAGAGTGGAGCTTCAGGGCAGCGTGTATGGATGATGGTGGTGGTAGTGCAAGGTATCAGTAATGACAACACGGAGTCTTTGCAGTGCAGTCCCAGGGTCTTTACTGTTGGCAATTATATGGGCCCCAACGGGAGTACCGGCTAGTGATGAGGGCCTGATCAGTCTGGGAACATTCCTAGAGTCCTCCTGGCCAGGTGAAGTTGTAGGCCTGCCGTTCTGACTATACTCTTTGGCTATCCCACTTATAGTGGTGTTGTAGCCCACATCCCTGAGTGTAATGTGCTGCGCTCACCCTTATGGCTGGCGACTCGGACCTTGTGTATTCCTCGCTCCTCTGTGGCGGTACGGGTCCTTTCATGTGGCTGAGCCTCCAGGCTTCTGTTGGGCCAGGAGACCTGCAATCTCCTGCCCTGTGGTATCTGCTGCTGGGTATTCAATCCCCACAGCCTCGGACTCCGGCGTCCGGTCCTCTGTGTATACTATCCAGGACGAGCTAACTCCAGCTCCAGTCCCTGGCTCTTTACTCCTTCGTGTCCTACTTGACTCCTTGCACTGAACTAGACTAACCCCACCTCCAGATCCAGTTGCCAAGGGGAGGAGCTTCCCTTGCTGGCCTGGAGCCAGGAAAGTGTTGCATGTATAGTTTTCCTGACCAGGAAACCCCTGCTTGCTTCCAGACATGGCATTACCTCTTTTGAGGGAAGCAATACCACTGTGGCAACCAGACCCTCTGGGGTGCCACATATCCCCCAGGGGCCCCTAATGAATTTTGTAATTACGTCATGTTGTCAATACTGCTTGTGACAACATCGCTGACCACGCACAGCCAGCACGTAATTCCCCCGGCTGCAGCCGGCTCTTGCTTTTGCTTACATCACGACTATTTGCGGCTGCAGCCAGGGGTCTCCTGTTCGCCGTACCATGGTGAATGACGGGCTGTGGGCGAGGTTATCCCCCATCGTGTCACACCCAGCATCCACCGCGTGCTCTGTCAATGAATGCGCGTGCAGTGGATGCCGGGTGTGACGGGATGGGGGATAACCCCGCCCACAGCCCATCACTCATCGTGGAACGCGAAACAGGAGACCCCTTGGCTGCAGCCGCAAATAGTCGTGACATAAGCGGAAGCAAGAGCCAGCTGCAGCCGGGGGTCACATGCTGCCTGTGCACGGTGACCCGAGTATAAGCCGAGACCCCTAATTTTACAACAAAAAACTGGGAAAATTTATTGACTTGAGTATAAGCCTAGGGTGGGAAATGCAGCAGCTACTGTTAAATTTCCATATCCTGGTATGTATGGCTCCCTCATCCCCTAATTGTGGTTTGTAAGGCTCTGTCATTCCCCTAATCCTGGTTTGTATGGCCCCCTTATCTTGGCTTGTACGGCCCCCTCATCCTGGCTTGTATGGCCTCCTCATCCTGGCTTGCATGGCCTCCTCATCCTGGTTTTGTATGACCTCCTCATTCCCCCATCCCCACAGCACAGTTAAAAAATAAACACTAATACTCACCTTCTTTCCTTACCTATGCTCCAGCGCTGTTTGTCCTGTCTGCAGCAGCTCCTGGCAGGATCTGAGGCACAGCACGCGCTCTCAGATACTGCCCTGAGTTGCTGCTGTCTGTAGATTCGCTCCTCTCCACGCCGGGACTAAGTGCGTGGAGAGGCACAAATCTGCATTCACTTTAGTAGCAGATCCGGAAAGCATGTTTAAATTTGGTTCCAAAATCACTGATTGGTCGCGGCCGGCGGCCGCCACCAATCAGCGAACCGTGTTGGTGAGGATCGGGGAGCGGCGCTGCCTGTGCGGGTACTTCCGCTGCGAGCAGCCGGAAGATGACCGGCTGGCGCCGGTCATCTCCCGGCTGCATCGCCGGTGACCTCCGTGCTGCAGATGAGCTGCTAACGGCCGCCATCTTGTTCTGAAATCCCGCGTTGCTGATTGGCCGCGGCCGGACCAATCAGCGACGTGGGATTTCCTGGACGGACAGACAGACGGGATAAGCCGATTATATAGTAGATTGCCCAATGAGCATGGGTTCAGATTAATATGCCTTTTTCTGTTATCAGGTTCCTTGTAAGCAGTGTTTCATATATTCAGTATATTGACAATAACTGAACATGTGTTTTTTTTTTACTTGCAGCTCAGTATTTTGCAAGTATTATGGTCATTGTTGGACTCTCTGTAGTTGTTACGGTGCTGGTACTACAGTTTCACCATCATGATCCTCATGCAGGAAAAATGCCTAAATGGGTAAGTGTTTCTTAAAGTGGTTTTCCATGCTCAACTTTATACTCTGATGCAGTTGTGAGATCCATATTTTGAACAAATCAAAAAAATAGACACAAAACCAAAAACTAAGCAGACCCCATTTAGTCAGTTTGTCTTTTCTGCCTCAGTTCACATTTGTTTTGTAACAGAACAAACTAACAGAACTCAAAACACAAGTGTAAGCAAGTGTAAGCTGAGACTCATGTAGTTCTGCTATAATTAGAGGCCAGATCTATCAGGTATGAAGTTCGTCTTTTGGTCATAAGCTAAAATTCTGTGCCATTCATCAAAGCGTAACCATCATTTTAATTTTTATTTCATAATAATCAATAGTACACATGAAAATAAGAAACTTTGCAATATATCTTATCAGATAGATCAGCTTCCTTCTCTGCCAGAACTGTTCACTCCTCTCCCTCTTATCTAGATAGAATCTTATCAGTAGCTGCCATCTCCTATCTCAGTAATGGGACAGTCTATCTTCACTGAACACAGATTTTACCTCAGAATTGAGACTTTTGATAATAACTGATCAATTCTGAAGAGAAAGCAGCAAATTTATCTGATAATATTCAGTGGCATGTAAAAGTTTGGCTACTCCTGGTCAAAATTACTGTTATTGTGAACAGTTAAGCAAGTTGAAGATGAAATGATCTCTAAAAGGCCTAAAGTTAAAGATGTCACATTTCCTTTGTATTGTAGGCAAAAAAATATATATATACAACTGTATATATATATATATGTATATATATATATATATATATATATATATTCATCTTTTACATTTTAAAAATCTCAAAAAGGAAAATGGGCCAGTGCAAAAGTTTGGGCATCCTGCATGGTTAGTACCTAATAGCCTAGAACATGTCCTATAAGTTTTATATGGCGTGTGTTATATGGAGTGTGTTAGGTCATATATTATACTTACAATATGATTATTTTCACCACGACTTGTTCTTTGGCAGTGTGTTCTCCTTTTTTGCATTTTATTTATGTTTTAATATGTTTGTTATTGGTATATATGTTTAATAATATTTTTTATTAATGCGTTTATTCTTGTTCATATGGGAGGTTCTCTTTTGGTTTATTAATGGTTAGTACATAGTAGCTCCCCCTTTTGAAAATATAACAGCTTAGTGCATGCTGCAAAGCAATAGTGCATATATTGGGTACTTAGTAAACACCGTTTTTGATCGAAGTAAAGTTTTAATATTAGCGGTTAGGACCATCCCAAACTTGGGTACACCTTGACGTTGGTGGGATGGCTTTTATGCTTTTTTTGATAAAAAAACTGTGTTTACTAAGTACCCGATGCCATTTATATGCACTATTGCTTTTACTTATTTACTTACAGCAGGGTATTTATTTATTTTGTTTCTGTGTTGATTTTTGTCTGCTTGATGGCCAATGTGAACATGCTCCCATTTTGCATGAATACCAACTTGTACTCCAGTTCATTTTTTCCGCTTTATATCTTCCTGAAGGTCTTCTGCAGTCAAGCGTTGGTTCTTATTTGCCTCTCTAGCAATCCTACTCTCTAGCAATCTCAGTGAAATTTTGCTTGGTCTTCCAGACCTTATCTTGACTAGTGTTGAGCCACCCCCGTAGTGTTCGAGTTCGGTTCGGTTCGTCGAACACCCGTGTGTTCGCCGAACTGTTCGTCGAACACCTTTGAACACCGTTAAAACCAATGGCAGGCAAACAAAAACACATAGAAACACATAGAAAACACCTTCAAAGGTGTCCAAAAGCTGACAAACTGCTCAGAAGACATAACTAACACATGGAAAAGTGACAAGTACATATAGTCATGCGAAAATAAAAGAGGTGGAGGAGTAAAAGGAGGGGGAGACACAGATATAGGCATGTCATGCCCTTCTAAAATCCAAAAAGTGAGAAGCCGACACGGCCAGTCCGTTCCTGCCCGTGCCACCTCCGTGTCGCCGGGTTTGTGCCAGAGCCGCGGTGGACCCTGACGGCCAGCCCCCCTCTCCTAATACTGGTGCCTGTCCGCTGGTGGGTCGAGCCCCCCGCGGTGGGGGGGGAGTAACATCTGCAGAAGAAAGACCATCTTCCAGCCAAACTAACATGTCGACTTCTTTTCGTGGACAATGTGATACGATCCCTTTGTTACGGACACGCCCATCGCTACAAATTCCAGATGAGGCACAAAAACAGCAGGTGCTTCAGCGGATATCAAGTGCTCCTTCAAGTGGGCTCTCCTCCACCTCAACTTCAACATCACAAATACTCCAGTCCTCAGAGGTGTCACCCCAATCGCACTTGCTTCCTCACAGCTCCCAAGTCTCCAGCTGCCCATCTGAGTATGGGACAACACAGATGGTTGAGTCTGCACAGCTGTTTACTCATACTATAGCCTGGGAAACGGAGGTCTGCTCCAGAGCTTCTGTTAATCCAGACGAGGAAATGATCTGCACTGATGCCCAGAATCTTTATAAGTCGGATCCAGGACCAGATGAAGAAGGTTCTGAGCATAATGTAGACCCTCGTTCCCAAACTGTAACTCCTGTTGGTGGAGACGATGATGAGACTCAAATACCTGATTGGAGCGACAACTTGACTTTTCGGTCAGGGCAGGAAGAGGTTGGCTTTGAGGACGACGGGTGTGATAACACACAGGGTGATGATGACAAGGTTGGAGATCCCACTTACTGTCAACCCACAGTCAGCCAGTCGATGAGGTCACCCGGGCCTTTGCCTGGCCTTTGGGATGTCGCGGTGGTCGGGTCCCTGGCCCGTACCCTGGGGTCACTCTTTAAAAGGGTGGATAATTGTTAATTTTATAAGAGTTTGTGACACCACCTGTGGTATCTGGTGAGAAGCACCAGCGCTGCAGCAGTCCACTGAGGCCCGTGATAAGGCAGCTCGATGGTATAGCTCCCCACAGGTGGAGCTAGGTCTCAGGGCAGCGTATGCAGGGGGAATGCAGGACAGGCGAGACCCAGCTGGGTCAGAGCAAGAACGGAAATGGACACGGTAGTCACTTCAGTACCTCTACTGGAGGAAATTCAGGCACATCCTGGAGCACTGTAGGGTGAAGGGTGCATATCAGGATCCTCCCCAATGAGCGGGTGTAGGGCCTCCTGTTTCTTGCCTCTGCGCAGTAAGTTTCTGACCTGCCTGGAGCTAGGCCTAACTTTGTCTCTGTCCTGCGCTGGCTGACCTTGTGGTAGTTCACGCTCCCAGTATGCGGGGCCTAAGCGTCTCCTGGCTCTGTTACGTATCAGCACCTTAGCGATCCTGGGACTTGTAGTTCTCCAGGGATTCCGGTTATGCCTTACTCTGTCATAGAGATCCCGGTAAGCTCGGATCCGGTGTCCGGTAAATGCTTCGGGGTGAGCTGGTTAAGCTCCTCTGCCCCTTATGTACTAACTCGCCACTCGCCTTCGGCCTACTCGGGCCCTCAATAGGCTATACACACTAACGGCAGCTTGCCGCGCTTCACCGATCTTATGACGCCGGCACACCTTAAGCTCTATCTGGGCTCCCTGAATCTAGCTAGCAGGAGCCTCGTGCTCCACTGCTGAACTATTAACTGAGTTCTCTAGACTAGACTGAGCTCCACTGCAGACTGACCTCTCTTAGGCTTCTCTACTGCAGGAACTCTTCAGAGGAACTGAACTGCCTAGCTCCACCTTCCCTATTTATATCCCTAACGGGCTCCCTCTGCTGGTCTGAGGTGGAAGGTGGAGATGTGTGAATGTTTATGGGGGCCTCTTGTGGAGGATTCCATCAATACACTCTTCTAGGATCTGTGATACCAAGCACAGTGGGGTGTCACAGATGCTATTGACGACGAGGTTAGGTTGCGCCTTCCTGAAAAGAGACGGAGTACTGGAAGCACGTCAACAACTGCATCCTCAACCACAACTCCGCCTCTGACCACAAGTCGTAGTGGCTCTTCAGGTCGCATGGGCTCTAAGCCTTGCATAGCCTGGGCATTTATTCTGATCGATAAGGATGACCCAACTCGTGTTATCTGTAATATTTGTCACCAAAAGCTAAGTAGAGGCCAAAAAATCCATAGTTGGAGTACTTCATGCATGTACCGTCACATGGATATGAAGCATAAGTTGGAGTGGGAAGCTCACTGTGCTACAATGCGGCCTAGCAGGCTGGGCCAACCACCGTCTGCCCCATCTTGTGAATCCGCGGCCTCTTCATCCTCTGTGACTGGGGGGACAGCAGTCACACATGTTTTTGGACGCAGACCTGCCACCTCTTTACCTGCAACAGCCAGTGTGATTGGCAGGTCGTCAGTTCATTGGGAACTGGAAACACCTGCTGGTGTTGAGAGCTCTCTGACATCGAGAGCACCACCTTTGGATCAAGGCAACCTAACATGTCCGCCTGCATCTTCCTCACAGACCGGCAGTTTGCCAGGGACACCCTACTCAACCCCGTCAAAGCACAACAGCCAGCCCTCGGTTCCTCAGATGTGGACAAGTAAAAGACCATTTCCTCCTAGCCATGAGAAAGCTAAGAGGTTGAATTTCACCATCTGCAAGCTGTTGGCTACAGAAATGCTGCCTTTCCGCCTGGAGGACACAGTGGATTTTTGAGACCTTATGTCCGTCGCAGTGCCCCAGTACCAGATGCCCAGTCGGCACTACTTCTCAAAGAAAGGTGTGCCTGCGCTCCACCAGCATGTCGCACACAACATCACCGCTTCTTTGAGAAACTCTGTGTGTGACAGGGTGCATTTCACCACAGACACTTGGACGAGTAGGCATGGACAGGGGCGTTACATGTCGCTGACAGGGCACTGGGTAACTATGGTGACAGCAGGACAAGGGGCTGCTGTCCAAGTCTTGCCGTCCCCGCGAGTTGTACGTCAATCCTCTTTATCTAGAAGTTCCTCCACTGCTTCTGCCTCCTCAACCTCCTCTCGGTCCTCCACCTGCACCCAAAGCCTGTCTGGTAATGCCACCTGCTTTCTAACTGCGCACCTCCTTACTATGCTGGCAGCAGGGCTCAACGGCATCAGTGTTTACTTTGAAATGTCTGGGAAATGTGAGTCACACAGCTGAGGACTTGTGGTCAGCTCTGGAGACCCAGTTTCATGAATGGTTGTCTCCACTGGACCTGCAACCAGGGAAGGCCGTGTGCGACAATGCTGCAAACCTGGGTGCGGCCCTTCGCCGGGGCAATGTTACACACGTGCCTTGTATGGCTCACGTGTTGAACCTGGTTGTCCATAAATTTTTAGCCCACTATCCCGGACTAGATGGCCTTCTGCAGAGGGCACGGTCGCTGTGTGCTCACTTCCGCCGTTCGCATCCCGCAGCTCAACGACTTACATCTCTACAGAAGTCGTTGGGCCTGCCAGTTCACCGGCTGAAATGCGATGTGCCGACACGGTGGAATTCAACTCTGCACATGTTGCAGCGACTGTGGCAGCACCGACAAGCCCTGGTGCAATAGTTTCTGACGTATAGCCTGGGCCAACGAGATCCAGAGGTGGGGCAAATCACACAGCAGGAGTGGTCTCAGATCAGGGACCTATGAAGTTGACGCGCCCCCTGGGCCGTGGGGTACCCGGAGCCGGGCCGGTAGACGCTGGGGGTTGTAGTCACTGTGGCGGTGACCCGGTCCGTGACCCAGGGCGGTCAATCAAACGGTAATTTGTATATATGGATTTTATAATGTCCGACTACGCCACCTGTGGAGTGCGGCCAAAGGGGCCGCCGCTGCGGAACAGTCCTCTGAAGCTGGTGGTTTTGCTGCAATGGTATTATTACTCACCACAGGAAGAGTGTAGCTTCAGGGCAGTGTGGGTGGATGATGGTGGTTGTAGTGCAGGGAGTCAGTAATGAACACAGAGTCCGTGTGATGCAGTCCCAAGATCTTTACTCACAGTTGTTGCAGTCCAGATTACAGGTACCAGAGCTATCTCACCCGTCGTGCTGTGCGTACTTAGTGAGGGGCTCAGTCCACCCCCAGATAGCTCCGGAGTACTTAGCAGGACCCCCTTCTGTGTGTCCTTTCTCTGCCCTTCTCCCTGCACCTCACAACCAGTGACACTTCTATCCGGTATCCTCGGGCCTTGGCGGGCGACTTGTGTTCCGTCCCCTGGGTCCTATGTGGCTACCTTCTTAGTGAGACTGGTGTGGACTTTTGCCTGCAGTACATGAAATGCTGCAGCCTCCGGTTTCTAGTTGAGCCTTGCTGTTTCTCCTCTAGTTGAGGGACCGGTTCCCCTTATCTGGCCTGACCCCTCTACCTCCTGGTAGCAGCGGGAGTACAGGTGGCCTTCTGCACGGCCCGTAGCCCTAGGGTCCCTTCGGTTCCTGGAGCCTTCCTGCTCCCACTCCTCTCTTCTCTCCTTCAGTCCTGGGCCTCCCAGGCTAGGCCCGCCTCCGGAGCAGAGCTCATGCCGAGCCTCTGCTCCTGTCACTTTTCCTCCTCTGACTGGCTTGCTCTTTCTAAGATGGCTTCCTATTTATACTCTCCCTGTCATGTGCTCCCCTAAGCTGCTCCCCTAAGCACCCACTACATAGGATCCTCCCACCAGCTAGGGACCTGGGACTGTGCTCTCCCTTAGGAGCAATCTCGCCCTAACCCCACTGCGGGTATGTGTTGGATGCAGGTGTTAGGGTCCCGAGCCATACGCCTTCCTTACCTGAGGGTGAGATACCACACCTCTGGGTGAGATGCAGTAACTCTGTGGTGACTGCACCCTCAGGGGCGCCACACACCTTTCTGCACAGTTTTGAAATGGCGACGAAGATGTTTAGTGCTGACGACGATGCCATTATCAGCATAACTATTCCGGTGATTTACATGCTGGAGCACACATTAAACAGAATTCAGAGTCAGGTGGACGGACAAGAGGAGGTGGAGGAAGTAGAGGAGGAGTCGTATGCGGAAGGGATAACATCTCCAAGGTCCAGACGGTTGGCAGCACCAAGGAGGCAGGCATGGGAGGGTGGGGGAGAGGGATTAAACAGGGCGCATGGTAGCAGCCAAACTGTTGAGGAAGGTGCAGGAGCCGAGGAAGAAGTGGAGGATGAACTGGCGATGGGCATGGAAGACTCATCAGATGAGGGAGACCTTGATCACATTTCTGTTGTGCGAGGTTGGGGGGAGAGGGCAGAGGAAAGAAGCATGATTCTTACCTCGCTACCAACACAACAAGGACTTGGTCCTCCTGGATGCGCAAGACACATGAGTGCCTTCTTGCTGCACTACCTGCAACATGACCCTCAGATTGCAGAATTCGAAGTAATCTCGACTACTGGGTTGCCACACTCTTAGATCCCCGGTACAAAAGTAAATTTGCCGAAATAATTCCTGCCATAAAAAGGGAATGACGCATGCAGGAGTATCTGCAGACGCTGTTGCAGAATCTTACATGTGCTTTTCCACAAAACACCAGTGGTGCACGAAGTGAATCTCACAGTTCTAACTTGCCAACCGCGGGACTGTCGAGTCTTCATCACTCAAACCGTAACAGTAACACAGTATCTGCTGGTAACAGCAATTTTGTGAAATCGTTTCACCACTTTTTTAGACCATCCTTTGCAAGGCCACAGGAGACAAGAAGTCTGACACATAGTCAATGCCTAGAGAGGATGGTGCAGGAGTATCTCCAAGTGAACATCGAAGCCATGACTGTGTCACTGGACCCTTGCTCATTTTGGTATTCCAATCTGGAAAAATGGCCGGAGCTCGCCACTCACGCCTTGGAGATCTTGTCATGCCCTGCAGCCAGTGTTCTCTCTGAACGTGTGTTCAGCGCTGCTGATGGTGTGCTGACAGATAAGCGCACGCGGCTGTCCACTGAGAATGTAGACAGACTCACGTTCATAAAGATGAACAAATCATGGATTCGCAAGGACTTTTCTAATCCTGTGTTATCCTTGGGAGGCTAAAAGCTTGAGGATTTGGTAATATCACCTCACCAACCGTTTTAAGCAACTGTGGGGCAATTGATGCCACTTAACCCTAGAACGCATGACCATAAAAATCTACACTTTCATATACCTGGGGCCTTTTAGGCCCGTGTGCAAATAACATTGAATAACTCAAACTCAAATGACAAACAACTATATACATGAAGAATACCTAGAGTTTCAAAATTCTAACTAAAGTAATCTTGCAGAAAATAGAAAACAATTAACAGGGCGGGACTGCGAGGCCCCAGGTATGCGTTCTAGGGTTAAGTGGTGTCTGTGCCACAATTTTGGGAAAAAATGGAAACTCTTTTTGGAGTCCCCTTGCTGTGTCTTACGTGACGTTGGCATCGTCAATTCCAGGTGGGTTGGGTCGCTCCCCCCCCCCCTTTTAACTGTAAGAAACTACATACACTATGGCTTGGGGTAACACAGATGATTGAGTCTGAAGAGCTGTTTACTCAGAGGTCTGCTCCAAATCTTCAGTGTCTGCTAGTCAGCGTAGAATTTTTAACTGCATCTAGCCTAGGCAATACTTTGGGCGTTGTAGCCCAGCTGCGAAGCAAGCTGCACCGCCTGTGTATCTAATAAGAATTTTTAAATGCATCTAGCCTAGGCAGACTGTGGGGACCCCCAACCAAACCCAGACGCTCAGCCCCCCTACCGCCCCCCTTTCCTTGACAATACAATAATGTAACTCTTACAACTGGATGGGTGAGGATCGGTCACAGCTTTATTAACTCTTTATACTCATTCCATTAGAAAGACATTTTATTTCTAAAATAATTCAGCTTGTTGCAGCATGCCCTGGGTCTCCACTCCGGCAACTTGGCCAACAAGTGTAACTCTCCAACATGTCCTTTCTATTTCCAGGCCACGGAGGATCCTGCGTACTCGTATGCAGGACTCTGACCCCCACCCATCACTCTTAACGCTTGTTCCACTCCGTCCTGGAGTCCTGACAGGAATATGTCCAGTCCAATATCCATTAAGTGAACACCGTCGGGCCGTATGAGGCCTGCTTTATCTCCTTCCAGTTGTCGGTGTCGTACCACTACACCGCCTCTGTCTCTTCTAAATTTTGCCATCCGAATATTTATTACCCGCCTTGTCCGTTCGATGGCCGTGATGTCTCGCGCACCTTGCCATACCGCTATCGGCACAATCTCTGACCATACTATAGCTAGTTTTGTGAAAAATTCTCTGAAGCGCTCAGTGTCTAGTTTCATTATTGCCATTAGTTATGCGCTCTTGTGATGACCTAGGTTGTTTCCCCCGGCCTGTATAACTAAGATGACCAGACATCTTGCCTCTCTCCCTACCTTGATTACCTCCATTAGTACCTGTGGCCATAGCAGGCCTCTAATACCTCTCCAGTTGAAATATGTGTTATGAAACTCTAATTTCCTCCCGCCTGGGCGGACTTTCGCCCTTTAATCTGCCCAATATATATACGAGTGGCCTATCACCCACACTGTTGGCTTAGCGTCACCTGTAAAAGAAACAAACCACGTTAGGATAACAAGTCCGGTCTTATGTATCTTGCCAAACACGTGGATCACCATCTCTCTATCCTCTGAACTTCCGTTTCTGACAGTCCTGCTCTTGCTGCTTCTGTGGCCGCGCCTATGCGGAATGAGTGTGTCCCGTAATCTTTGGGGTGGTTCCCTGCCGATGTTATGCATTTATTAAATATAGCTTGGAACTGGTATCTTGATAATGGCGTCCCATCAATGTGTGATAGGAACAAATTACTTTGTGATCTGATGGTTAGATATGGTTTTACTATTGTTACCCGACTCAGTGTACCGTTTGTGGGTTGTAGAAGTACCCAAGTGCCCCTGCCCGCTGGAACCATTTTCGATTTGTGTATGCGTAGACGTATTGCATTATTGCCTATGACTACGTCCTGGTGTAATAAGCCTCCACTGGTGCTAATTTTGGATTGAGGGACTAATTCGCTTATGCATAGCGCCCCGAAGAAGGCGATCACAAATGCAGTAGACAGTAGTGTTGCTTCAAATTGTGAGTGTCATGTTAATGGTGTTAGGGATATGATGTGAGAAATCAGTTTTAGTGACACGGGACGGGACGTCTACACTCCTGACTTGGCTGACCCCTTTTCCACCCTTTTATGGATTGTCTGATGATGAATCTTTGTCACATCTCCCCAATTCAGTAGTTGGAAGTGAAATGCTACTCCGGTCAGACACCGCTGCGCTGACGCCCCTGATATGCCCCTCATCATTAGCTGGTGGAGAAATTCTATGGTGACTTGTGATCTGGCTTGTTCACATTGGTCAACCCGTCTGCCTGCTACTAGTCGTGTCCACTCTTCCCATGCCTTACCGTATGCTTGCCACGTCGACGGGGCAACTGACGCTCTGATTAATGGCATCAACTATTCGCCACTAGATCCCATAGGGAAGGTGGGCAACTGTTGTCCCGATGGGTGGGCATTGTGGAAGAGCTCTGTGAAAATCTGCCAATTGAATTGTTATAAAGCATTAGCAGCAGCTTTAGACCCCTCAGCATAGTGGCTAGCGCGGACCCATGCATTGTGTTTTAGGCACAGGAATGCTAGCCTGGGTAGTAGGCCTAGCACTGGGAGAGACGATGATGCCATCTTATTAATGCAGTGCGCTAAGCTGGTGTTTTTTGTTATGAAGCGTATATTTTTGTAAGCCAGGAGCGTGCCCCATATTTCTATTGCTACCACTATTGGGAAGAAAAATTATTTTCAGGGCTAGATGCAGCGAAAAATTATTATTAATTGAAAAGCTGGTGGAGCTTGGTATAGATGGCCTAATACAATGAGACCCACACACTGCTAGAAGGCCAAATATTTTTTCAGAGTTAGATGCAGAAAAAAATTATATTCAGTTTGCAACCTGATGGAGGTCAGTATAGATGGACTAATAGAACAAGTCCCACACACTGCTAGAAGGCCAAATATTTTTTCAGAGGTAGATGCAGACAAAAAATTATTTTGAATTTGCAACCTGATGGAGGTCAGTATAGATGACTAATAGAACAAGTCCCACACACTGCTAGAAGGCCAAATATTTTTTCAGTGCTAGATGCAGAAAAAAATTATATTCAGTTTGCAACCTTATGGAGGTCAGTATAGATGGACTAATAGAACAAGTCCCACACACAGCTAGAAGGCCAAATATTTTTTCAGAGGTAGATGCAGAAAAAAAATATATTCAGTTTGCAACCTGATGGAGGTCAGTATAGATGGACTAATAGAACAAGTCCCACACACTGCTAGAAGGCCAAATATTTTTTCAGAGGTAGATGCAGACAAAAAATTATTTTGAATTTGCAACCTGATGGAGGTCAGTATAGATGGACTAATAGAACAAGTCCCACACACTGCTAGAAGGCCAAACATTTTTTCAGAGCTAGATGCAGAAAAAAATTATATTCAATTTGCAACCTGATGGAGGTCAGTATAGATGGACTAATAGAACAAGTCCCACACACAGCTAGAAGGCCAAATATTTTTTCAGAGGTAGATGCAGAAAAAAATTATATTCAGTTTGCAACCTTATGGAGGTCAGTATAGATGGACTAATAGAACAAGTCCCACACACAGCTAGAAGCCCAAATATTTTTTCAGAGGTAGATGCAGAAAAAAATTATATTCAGTTTGCAACCTAATGGAGGTCAGTAGAGATGGACTAATAGAACAAGTCCCACACACAGATAGAAGGCCAAATATTTTTTTAGAGCTAGATGCAGACAAAAATATATTCAGTTTGCAACCTGATGGAGGTCTGTATAGATGGATTAATAGAACAAGTCCCACACACAGCTAGAAGCCCAATATTTTTTCAGAGGTAGATGCAGAAAAAAATATATTCAGTTTGCAACCTGATGGAGGTCTGTATAGATGGATTAATAGAACAAGTCCCACACACAGCTAGAAGCCCAATATTTTTTCAGAGGTAGATGCAGACAAAAAATTATTTTGAATTTGCAACCTGATGGAGGTCAGTATAGATGGACTAATAGAATGATGCTATGCCCAAAAGATTTTACTTCACTAGGTGCAGTAAAAAAATTGGTATTCTATACACAGGTGGTATATCTTGCAACACAGATAGGCTACTCCACTGACTAACACACTCTGCAATAGGCCAAAAAGGATTAGCTTTGCTAGATTCAGCCAAATGCTGTGAAAAAAACTTGCACAGCACTGGCACAGACCTGCCTGGCAAAAACTGATAGGAACTGATGTAACCTAGTCCTGAAAAGGACTCCAATTACAATTAGTCTTTACTCCCACAATCTATCTATTTAAGAGCACAGACCTGCCTGATAAAAGTCGTAGGAAATGCTGTAACCTAGTCCTTAAAAGGACTGCAATCACAACTATTCCCTACTCCCAAGCTATCTGTAGATTTGTGCGAAAATTGGCTTGAAATTAACAAGGTATAGCGCACACAGCAACAGCGGTGCCGTCTAACACGCAGCTGCAGCAGTGAGAAAATGGTGGCGACGGGGAAAATGGCTTGGTCTTATAGGGCAAGGACATGTGACATACACTGCCAATGACACATGCCCTTGCTTGTGTGAAAAAAAGCACTTCGCTCCGTGTGTGCGCTGCTGATAGGCTGACAGATTGCACCTCCCCACTGCAAATGCGGGAAAGAGAAAAAAAAATGGAGATCTTCATTTTTTCCTGCAGAGATCCATCCCCTGCTCCTCCCCCCACCCCGCTGTACACTCAAACTGCGTATTAACATTAATTTTCATCATTACTGAGAAAAAATCCAGTTATGATTTTGGTGCACGAACAGTTATCGAACATAACCTCGAACAGCCGAATTTTTCTCAAATTGTTCGCGTTCGCCGAACGGCTCGAACACCGCCCAAAACAGCTCGAATTTGAGATTGGCGAACAGTTCGAGTAGAACAACGCTCATCTCTAATCTTGACCTCCACTGTTCCTGTTAACTGCTATTTCTTAATTAAATTTCGAACTGAAGAAAGGGCAACTTGAAAACACTTTGCTATCTTCTTATAGCCTTCTTTTGCTTTGTGGGCCTCCACCATTTTCAATTTCAATGCTAAGCTGCTTAGAATAACCCATGGATGCTGTTTTTGGCACAAGGTTAGAGGAGGCTTGGTTTATATAAAGCTGGGAAATTTGCATCCTGACGATGATAGTGAACAATTTATAACCCTAACAGGCTAAGTAATGTCTGAAACCTTGGTCAAAGGTATCTGAGCACACAAATCTCCAAGGGTGCCCAAACTTTTGCATCGACCCATTTTCCTTTTTGTAATTTTTAAAATGTAAAAAATGACAATATTTTTTTTTACCTAAAATACAAAGGAAATGTGTCATCTATAACTTTATACCTTTTAGAGAACATTTCATCTTCAACTTGCTTAACTGTTCACAATAACAGTAATTTTGACCAGGGGTGCCCAAACTTTTACATGGCACTATATATTACAAAGCTGCTTATCATCATGTGTAGTAATGATTTATTAAATAAAAATTAAAACAAAGGTTATAAGTACAAGACTTTCCCTTACCGCCAGCCTCCATTGATGTATGTGTCATCAAAATTTACTTCATATACGTGGGCCAGCTCTAGTGCTGCTGGAGTTCTTGTGTTTGGAAAATATTTTGCCTGAGCAGTAGTGATGAGCAAGCATTCTCGTTTAACCCTTTAACTGAGCATGCTCAGGTGTATCTTCGGCGTGCTCGCATATTATGTTCGAGTCCCTCCGTCTGCATGATTTATAACTGGTAGATAGGTAGATAGCCTCAACACACAGGATTCCCTAATAAACAGGCAATCCCAGCATGTGTTGAGGCTGTTTAGAAAGCGAAAGCTGAGGTCTACTGAGCAGATACTGTTACAAGTACCAAGCCGTAAAGGCCGTGCATTGCACAGACAGAGGATGTGTACTGGGTGAAACTACACTAGCTTGGAGAGCTCAGTTTTATGATGAATACTCGCAAAATGACATGTTCCACTACCTCACGTCATTCAGGGCAACAAGTGGCAATTATTTCTAGGAGAATCTTTTATAATTCAGAAGAAGACATAAAGGTTAATGCTTTTCAATATTTTTAAATTTTGGGAAAGCCCTGTCATCATAATTTTTATTTAATAATAATGTAGAGCAAGCGATTTTAATAGTCGTTCAAATGTACCTTATAAATGAAATCTGAAAGATTTCATTTTCTGAAGCAAATCCATATTCAGTTCCACACACACTGAATACGGCTTTCAAAGGGTGGGGGCGGGGCAGGCCCCCATAGTATAATGCAGCCCCTCCATAGTATAATGCAGGCCCCCATAGAGTATAATGCAGCCCCCCCAATGTAGTATAATGCAGGCCCCCAAAGAGTATAATGCAGGCCCCCGCATAGTATAATCCAGGCCCCATAGAGTATAATTCAGCCCCCCCATATAGTATAATGCAGGCCCTACATAGTATAATGTAGGGCCCCCCCCAGAGTATAATGCAGCCTCCCCATAGTGTAATGCAGGCCCCCATAGAGTATAATACAGCCCCTCCAAAGTATAATGTAGCCCCCCCAGAGTATAATGTAGCCCCCCCAGAATATAATGCAGCCACCCAGTCCTGCAGTATTATAGCGACCGCATACTCACTGATTTACAAAAAAATAAATACATACTCACCTCTTCTCCTCGTTCCCCTACTGCCCCAGTGTCTGCAGCGCGTCTCAGCAGCTCCACTGCCGACACAGCGTGGCTCGATGAAATGATGTCATCGCACCCACTGCAGGCAGAAGGGGAATGATTGGATAGGGAGCGTCACATGACGCTCTCTCCTCCATCATTGCTTTCAACTGTAACAGTTGTAACCGATACAGTTGAATGCGCGATACGGAAGGAGGGGAGGGGGGCCAGTGCTGGCGTCCCCCTGACTCACCGGCAGCGTGCCACTGGTTGGGAGCCCCTGGGGAAGTGGGTGCCCTAGGCAGATGCCTAGTCTGCCTGCCGCTAACGCCGGCCCTGTGTATGAGAAATTACCGTATTATTCAGAATATAAGACACACTTTTTTTCCCCCAAAATTTGGGGGTAAATGGGGATGTGCATCTTATAATCCAAAGTTTAGCTGCGGTGGAGCTTACCGGCTGCGAAGAAGCAGGATCCAAAGGTCGCTGCTGCCGGATCTTCTGGTGGCAGCGGAGGCAGGAGAGGGCTGATGGCTGCAGGCCCCAGGCTGCTAGGACAAGGTGTTTGGTGGTGCGGGGGCTCCGCCGACATTTTGTGAAAGCCCAGAGCCCCACACTTTCCATACTCTTCAATGCGGGGGACTCCAGGAAAATGGCCGCCGGAGGTGATTGAGATCTCGGCACCAGGATCTCGGTTCCCGAGATCTCAATTGCGCATTCGTCACCTCCGTTGGAGTACCAACATATACTAATTCACAAGTAGTTCAAGTATTAATAATAGCAAAAAGGGAGTTGGGCTCATCCACCAAACACCCAACGTACATTTCACAAATGCTTTGTCAGGGGTGAGAATTTTGAAAACAAATCATCAGTCCAGGAGGGGAAAGAAGCAGATTTCTCTGATAAGATATATTGCAAAGTTTCTAATTTTCATGTGCACTATTGATTTATGAGAAAGAAAATTAAAATGATGGGTTCTCTTTTAGAGATGAGCGAATGGTTTTATGTTCGGGTTCGGCGAATAAACCCAAACAACAAAAAAATCTTCGTGTTCAGGCGCCCGATCACGAACCCGAACATCCCTAGTTTCCCACGCTGTTTTCTGCGTAACAGCATAGGAATTGATGGCTGTGACTGGCGGTAAGATCGCTACCGCCAGTCAAAGCGCTGCGGGATCGTGCTGACAGGTGTCAGCATGATCTTGCAGCTGTGACAGTGACCCGCAGTAATAAGCTTATCGTAGGTTACAGTACACAAGCTGCCCAAGTGCTGCTGATGGGAGAAGTAATCTCTCATCAGCTGCGCTTGTGCAGTGAAAGTGAAAGTAAAAAAAATGTAAAAAAAGTTAAAATAAATAATTATTTACATAAAAATAATGAACACAATATACTCACCTACCACTTACCTACACCTTGAGCCTGATGTTCTCGTCCCCTGTAAAACATAAAAAATAAAAAAACACCATATACTCACTTTACAGCTAATCCCCGAAGCCCATGTCCCCTGCAATAAAGGTAAAATAATAAACCACCATAATCCTCACCTTTCTGCCGTAGTCCATATACTGAGTGTCCCACGTCGATGTCACTGATAGCACAGTCACATCCGGAGATATGACCGTGCTATCCGGCAGCCGGCGATACACTGACAGGAGGGCTATGGCTCCCGCAGTGTATCGCGAGAAGCTGCCAACACTGAGGTCACCGGAGTTCAAACAGCTGAAGATCAGCTGAGCGCTCCAGGACCTCACCTACGGCATTGGTGCTGCGTGAGAATTTCCCACACAACACTAATGCCGTAAGTGAGATCACTGGAGCTTTCAGCTGTTTGAACGCAAGTGATCTCAGCCCCAGCAGCAGCGCAGCACTATACACTGACAGGAGTGGTCATGACGGCAGACAGGTGAGGGATATGGATGTTTTTTATTTTTGTTTTTTTCCAGGAGATGAGGGATTCTGGGATTAGGCATTAGGTGAGTATACAGTGTTTATTTTTAAATAAATTATTAAAACCGTGTGTAATTTTATTTCAATAAAAGACTTTATTCTGGCCGCGTCTTTATTGAAAAAGCTTCGTAAACATTACTACTGGGTTAGTAATGGGGGCGTCTTATAGATGCCCTCCATTACTAACCTGGGCTTCATTTCAGCCGCCAATACAAGGCTGACATGAACCCCACCCTACTACCCCACTCGCCACCGCTACACGGCAGTGGGAAGAGCGAGGCTAAGTGCCAGAATTGGCGCATCTTATGGATGCGCCGTTTCTGGGTCTGCTGAGGGCTGATGTTATTAGCCTTGGAGGGGGCCAGGATCCATGGCTCCTTCCCTGGCTATTAATATCAGCTCACAGCTGTCTGTTTAGCCTTTGCTGGTTAGATATTATAGTGGGACCCTAGCCCAGAGTAGGGGGGATGCACAGGAAAAATATTGTATGCGATTGTGGGAAGAGGAGATAAGATGGGTGTAGAGAAGGAGATATTGTGAAGATCGGAGGTTGCGTGCAGGTAAGTACCGGGAAACTAGGTCACAGATGTATGGAGGAGACAGGTTGTGGATGGCTTTGTATGCCAAGGTTTGGGTTTTGAACTGGAGTCTCTGGGCAATGGGAGCCAGTGAAGAGATTGACAGAGTGGAGAGTCCGGGGAATAGCGGGGGGTCAGGTGGATTAGTCTGGCAGCAGAGTTTAGGATAGATTAGAGGGGTGCGACAATGTTAGAAGGGAGGCCACAGAGCAGGAGGTTTCAGTAGTCAAGGCAGGAGATGATGAGGGCATGCACTAATGTTTTTGCAGATTCGTGGTTGAGGAATGTGCGGGTCCGGGAGATATTTTTGAGTTGGAGTCGGCAGGAAGTGGAAAGGGCTTGGATATGTGGTTTGAAGGAGAGATGAGAGTCCAGGGTTACCCCGAGGCAGCGAGCTTGCGGGACTGGGGAGAGTGGGCAGCCATTGACCATGATGGATAGGTCAGTTGGGGAGGTTGAGTGAGATGGGGGAAAGATGATGAATTCTGTTTTGTCCATATTAAGTTTTAGAAATCAGAGAAGAACAATGACATTAAGGGATTCTGGTTAGTAATGAGGTGATATCAGGTCCAGAGAGGTAGATCTGTGTGTTGCCAGCATAGAAATGATACTGAAAGCCATGGGACTCTATGAGCTGTCCCAGGCCAAATGTGTAGATGGAGAAGACCAGGGGTCCAAGAACTGAACCTAAGGGCACACCAACAGATAGGGGGCGAGATGAGGAGGTGGTGTGTGAGTAGGAGACGTTGAATGTCCGGTCTGTTAGGTATGAGGAGATCCAAGATAGGACCAGGTCTGTGATGCCAAGAGATGAGAGAGTCTGTAGTAACAGGGGATGGTCCACTGTGTCAAAGGCAGATGACACGTCTAGGAGGAGAACAAAGTAGTGTCGCTTGGATTTGGCAGTTAGTAGGTTGTTGGTGACTTTAGTCAGGGCAGTTTCAGTGGAGTGATCCAGTCGGAAGCCAGATTGTAAGCAGTCAAACAGAGAGCAGGAGAGGTGGGATGACAGTTCAGAATGGAAGTGTTGTTCCAGTAGTTTTGAGGCGTAGGTGAGAAGTGATATGGGGCGATAGCTAGTCAGAGAGGTTGGGTCAAGGGATGGCTTTTTGAGGATGGTTGTGATCGAGGCATGTTTGAAACATGAGGGGAAGACACTAGTTGTTAGTGACAGGTGGAAAGGTGGGTTAGAGTTGGGATGATGATTGTGGTAAGGTTAGGGATCAGGTGGGATGGGATTGGATCAAATTCACAGGTGGTGAGGTGTGATTTGGAGAGTAAAGAGGAAAGTTGATCTTCCGTAATGGTGGAGAAGCTGGTTTTGGAGGAGGAGGGTTGAGTAGATATGAGGAGGGGCTGTGGAGACTTTAGGCAAAAGCATTGTCTGATGGTGTCAATCATCTTCTTGAAGAATGAGGCAAAGTCTTCGGCTGAGATGAGAGGAGAGGGAGGAGGTGCTGGGGGATGGAGGAGAGAATTGAAAGTTTTGAATAGCTGTTTAGGGTTGTGAAACAGAGAGGATATGAGAGATGAGAAGTAGGTTTGTTTTGTACCAGTAAGTGTGGACTTGAACGAAGTGAGGGATTGTTTTAATGCAATGAAGTGCTCATTGGAGTGGGACCTTTTCTATCTCCACTCAGCGACCCTGGAGGCCCTTCACAGTTCTTTAGTCAGGTTGGTGTGTCAGGGTTGCCTATTGAGTGTGCGAGCTGTGGTATGTGTGGGAGGGGCGACCGAATTGAGAGCTGCAGCTGTTGTGGTGTTACATAAAGCGGCAAAGCATCTGCATTGTGCAATGAACTTATGCCTGTGAGACAGAGAAGGGATTCAGAGACTGAGTGTAGGTCAAGGTGTTTGAGATTTCTGCAAGGGTGTGCACGTTTGTGAAGTAGGGATAGTGGACCTGGAGAGGAGAGGGCAGAGAATGTAAGTAGGTTGTGGCCAGAAAGAGGGAGAGGTGAGTTGGAGAGGTTTAACAAGTCAAAAAATACTCAACGTGTACATGACACTTCACGTTTCTCATTCACTTTGCTGCAGAGTTTCTGGTGCATTTTTTGCATACGTTTTCGTACAGCAATGAAAGCTTTTTGGAGCTAAAGATATTTGAAAAAAGAAACGTGGGACAACAATTTAAGAGTATGTACACACGATCAGGAGCTGCTGCGGGTTTGAAGCTGCGTGCTTATGCAGTGTGAAACCCGCAGCGGCCTGATGTTACAACATAGTGGATGGGATTTATAGAAATCCCATGTCCACTATGCGTTCATCTGAGTCTGCGGATCACCAGTGGAAATGGACATGCAGCACGTCTTTCAAGATCGTACCATGTCAATTTCTCTTGCGGAGTTGCTAGTCTCCGCAAGAGAAATCTGATCAATATAATGTATTGAATGCGGTGAATCCACATGGTTCAATGAACACATGCTGATTCACCTGCGTTCAATAGAACGCAGCGCTTTGGATGCAGCATAAACTATGCGGCGTCCAAAACGCTGCCTGTCCGGATCGTGTGCACATACCCTAACCCTTGGATTACCATCAGACCAAGAGTGAGTATTTTCGCTGCGTCCAAAATGCTGAGTTCTAATGCCGCACTTGTTTTATCAGTACATACGGATCCACCGCATGTAATGACATTTCAATCGGTCAAAACTGCAGCGTAGACTTGTGTCTCCGCTACAGAAATTGACATGCTGCAGATGAGTTTACGCAGCATCAAAAACAAGCACAGTGGGCATAGGATTTCTTATAAATGAAATAAAATGAAGAATTAAATAAGAAAAATGGGCTTGGGCTCCCGCATCATTTTCATAACCAGCAGAGGGAAAGCTGACTGCTGGGGGCTGATATTACTAGCTAGGGAAGGGGCCATTAGCCAAAGACGTTCCCTGGTTACTAATAACAGCTCGCAGCTGTTTGCTTAGCCTTTACTTGCTAATTTACAGGGGGACCCCAGAAAAAAATTGACGTAGAGTCCCCCTATAAAATCTAACCAGCAAAGGCTAAACAGACAGCTGTGAGCTTATATTAATAGCCAGGGAAGGAGCCATGAATCCTGGCCCCCTCCAAGGCTAATAACATTAGCCCTCAGCGGACCCTGAAACGGTGCATCCATAATATTCGCCAATTCTGGCACTTAGCCTTCCCCTTCCCACTGCCATGTAGAGGTGGCAAGTGGGATAATAGCGTGGGGTTCATGTCAGCCTTGTATTGGTGGCAGACATGAAGCCCAGGTTAGTAATGGAGAGTCGTCTATAAGACGCCCCCATTACTAACCCCATAGTAAGGTTTACGACGCTTTTTCAATAAAGACACTGCCAGAATAAAGTCTTTTATTGAAAAAGGGGCCAGTAGTCACATCAGCCGGCGCCTGTGACCTGCGGTAAGCTTTTTACCGCGGGTCACTGTCACAGCTGCTGGACACCTGTCAGCATGGTCCTGCAGCGCTGTGACTGGTGTAGCGATCTTACCGCCGGTCACAGCACCATCTGTGTGACAGCGCGGGAAACCAGAGATATTCGTGTTCGGGGCCGACTTTTGCCAATTTTTGTGCAAAAGCTCCGTAACCCGAACACAAATCCGAATGTGCCATATTTGTGCCGATTTTAACATTTGAGATCGGATTTTGAACATATTCGCTCATCACTATTCTCTTTAAGCATATATACTTTCTGATACATCGTACATTCATGGTGATTGGCTTTATTTTATTATGGCGGTTTCCCTTGTTGGCTTACCCACCAACATATCTTTGGGTCTATCTTAATGGTTATATTATCACGCAGGGTGTGGGAGAGACTTAGTGCAACACAGAGAGAAGAGGGAAAGGGAGCCCAGAAACTAAGGAAAGGGGGAAGTGGAGACCTCCTAGTCTGGTCTAGTGTCACCCTGTCTCTTTACCAATCGCCGCACGCATGCCTCGCCCTAACTTTCCCTGGCGTATGGCTAAAGCTAAGAAAGGGAGGAGATGAGCACTAGTCAATCTCCACTAAACTATATAGACAACAAGGGTAGACAAACAGGGGGGATTGCTTAGCTTTAGATGACTCCAGCCAAATGCGCACACGGCCTCAAGCTCCAGAGAGGTAGAAGTACTGCTCTTGCTAAAGAGTAGTAATGAATATCGCCGGGACCTCTCTCTCAGACACACCACGTATTTATACAGTCAGGTCAGGGAGCTAATTAGCCAGAGGGAGGTAGCCGCTGCGTCCTAGAGACAGCCAACCTCTAATAAGATGTCTGTAAAACCAAACATAACAAAACATGCCATCTCCTGCAATCAACTGCAGGGCGACAGTCTGTCACCTCTGACACACCCGTGGCAGTACCCCACCTCTACGAGTGGCCTCCAGACACTCAGGACCTGGTTTCTTAGGAAAAGAGGTGTGGAATGAGAGAACCAATCTGGGAGCGTTCACCTCGGACGCTGAAACCCAAATCCTCTCCTCTGGACCATAGCTCTTCCAGTGCACCAAGTACTGTAGAGAACGACGTTGGAGATGAGAATCTACAATTCTCGAAATCTGGAACTCCAGACTACCATCAACCATTACTTGGGGCGGAGGTAGAGGCGAGGGCTCAAGAGGTTCCACATATTTTTTAAGTAAGGACCTATGGAACACGTTGTGGACTTTAAGGGCCTGAGGAAGTTCAAGACGAAACACTGCTGGGTTAATGATGGTGGTTATTTTATACGGACCAATAAACCTAGGTCCCAGCTTCAAAGAAGGAACTTTCAATCTTATATTCCTGGTAGACAAACACACAAAGTCATTCACATTCAGGTCCGGACCTGACAAGCGTTTTCTGTCAGCCATACGTTTATACCTGTCTCCCATGATCTTTAAATTACTCAGCACATCCTACCACAGGAGAGTGACAAAGCAAACCGTTCCTCCTCAGGAACTCCTGAAGCTTCTCCCCCACTAAAGGTACCAAACTGTGGGTGATAACCGTATGCACCAAAGAACAGTGACCTGCCAGTGGATTCTTGATGATGATTATTAATGGCAAATTCTGCCAGCGATAGGTAGGATGCCCAATCCTCCTGATTTTCGGAAATGAAACACCTGAGGTCTCCAAATTCTGAGTGACATGCTCAGTCTGTCCATTTGACTGAGGGTGGAAGGCAGAGGAAAAGGACAGCTGCACCCCCAGTTGAGAACTGAATGCCTTCCAGAACTTGGAAACAAACTGGGTACCCCAATCTGAGGCCACATCGGAGGGAATTCCATGAAGCTTCACGATCTCATTTATGAACACCTGAGCAAGTGTCTTGGCATTTGGAAGTGCAGTCAATGCGACAAAAATTAACCATTTTACTGAACCTATCTACTACCACCAAAACCACCGTTTTGCCTGCAGAAACCTGTAGATCAGTAATAAAATACATGGACAAGTGTGTCCATGGCCTACTAGGGTTAGGTAGCTGAAGAAGAGTACCAGACCGACGGGTTTGCGAAACCTTAGAACTCGTGCAAATACTACAAGCAGCTACATGTTCAATCACATCCCGATGCAACCCCGGCCACCAAAAAAAACGAGAGAGGAGGTCCGCGGTTGCCTTACCATCTGGATGCCCAGCAAGCACAGAATTATGATGTTCCTTAATAACTTTGCAGCGCAAATTAGATGGTATAAATAACTTTCCTGAAGGACAGGAGGCAGGGTCGTCCCCCTGTGCCTCCAACACCTCACCCTCCAGTTCAGGATAAATTGCCAAAATGACTACCCCTTTCAGTAATATCAGGGCAGGGTTCTCATGGTCACCACCACCAGGGAAGCTCCGGGACAAAGCACCAGCCTTGACATTTTTGACCCCTGGACGAAAAGTGACAAGAAAATTGAACCTAGTAAAAAACAGGGACCATCTGGCTTGCCTAGGGTTGAGACGTTTAACTGACTGGAGATATGACAGGTTCCTATGGTCAGTAATAACAGTAATAGGATGGACAGCCCCCTCCAACCAATGTTGCCATTGCTCGAATGCCAATTTGATCGCCAAAAGTTCCCTATTACCCACGTCATAATTTCTCTCAGCTGAAGACAATTTTTTAGAAAAGAAGGCGCATCGACGCCATTTACCAGGGGACGAACCCTGAGACAACACAGCCCCAACCCCGACATCCGATGCATCAACCTCCACAAAAAAGGGTTGAGAAATATTGGGTTGACTGAGTATAGGTGCAGTGGCAAAATGATTCTTTAAGGAAGAAAAAGCCTGGAGGGAAGCATCCGACCATTTGGAAAAATCAGACCCCTTCTTAGTCATGTCAATAAGGGGTTTCACTATAACAGAGTAATTTTGGATGAATTTCTTGTAAAAATTAGTAAAGCCCAGAAAACTTTGTAGGGCCTTCAGGTTCTCAGGACATTCCCTGTCAAGGACTGCACTGATCTTCTCCGGATCCATCCGAAAACCTGAAGATGACAACAAGTACCCTCAAAACAGCACCTCCTGAACAGCAAAAACACATTTTTCTAGTTTGGCATAAAGTTTGTTATCCCTTAATATCTGGAGCACCTGCTTAACATGCCCCCGATGAGTCTCAAAGTCAGATGAGTAAACCAAAATATCGTCCAGATAGACCACCACAAACCTCCCCACCAAATGATGAAAAATATTATTTATGAAATGCTGGAATACCGCAGGTGCATTGGTCAAACCAAAAGGCATAACCAGACTCTCGAAATGTCCTTCCGGGGTATTGAATGCTGTTTTCCATTCGCCCCCTTCTCTGATTCTAACCAGGTTGTAGGCTCCCCTTAAATCCAACTTGGAGAATACCTTAGCTCCCACAACCTGGCTGAACAAATCAGGAATCAGAGGAAGAGGGTATGGATCACGGATGGTAATTTGATTTAATTCCCGGAAATCTAAACAGGGACATAGACCGCCATTTTTTTTCTTCACAAAGAAGAACCTTGCCGCCATGGGCGAAGATGAGGGTCTGATATGTCCCTTTTCCAGACTTTCTGCAATGAAATCCTTCATGGCTTGTCTCTCAGGGCCAGGGAGCTAATCAGCTAGAGGGAGATAGCCGCTGGGTCCTAGAGACAACCAGCCTCTAAGAAGATGTCTGTAATGCCAAACGTAGAGATCTTCTGCAACCAACTGCAGGGCGACTGTCTGTCACCTGACACACCCGTGACATATATACAGTGCTCAGTATAAATGAGTACACCCCTTTTGAAAGGTAAAGTTTTAATCAATATTTTACTGAACACAAGAACAAGACTAAGTTTCCTAGAACATTTTTTAACCCATAACATGAAAGTAAAGTTAATAATAATATAATATTCATTACAAAATCTTCAGTTTTACTCAAATGAATTAATGCAAAAATGAATATAACTCGCCCCCTGGGCCATGGGGTACCCGGAACCGGGCTTCTATGCGATGCTGGGGGTAGTAGTGGCAACCCGATCCCGTGGCTCAGGGTGGTCAGACCAAATTGTGGCAGTCTATTTATCAGTGTTTTGAATGTCCAATTACGCCACCCGTGGATTGCGGTCAGAGATAACCGCCGCTGCGAGGCAGACCACTGAGGCTGGTGTTGGTGTGCAGCACAGGGGTAGGACAACTCCCCACGGGAAGAGTGTAGCCTCAGGGCAGTGTAGGTGAATGCTGGGGGTGATAGTGCAGGCCGCAATAGTGAGTTCAGAGTCTGCTTCATACAGTCCAGGGTCTTTATTGCAGATGTTATTACTGACCCAACAGGAGTACCGGTTAGGAATTGGCCTGGGTATCTGAGAGCATTCGGGCGAGCCCCACTGGTCCGGGTGAGTGTGTAGGCCTACCATTCTCTCTCTATGCTCTTGCTGACTATCCCCCTTTTCGTGGTGTAATAGCCCACGTCCCTGAGCTGTCCGTGTACTTTGCCTGTATGGCTTGCAACTCGGGCCTTGGGTACCTTTTGCTTCTCCTTGCTGTACTGGTCCCTCTGTGTGGCGAAGCCTCCAGGCTTCTTAGGCCAAGGGACCTGAAATCCCGCTCGGGTTGGTTCTCTGCTGCTGGGCTTGCAACCCTGACAGCCTCGGACCCCAATGTCCGGTTGTGTACTTCTCTCAGCCAGGACCGGCTCTCGTTGCCTCTGTCCCTGGCTCGCAGTCTCTCCTCTGCCTCACGGACTCCTCAGCTGCTGCTGACCTGTCCCTCTTCTCTGAGAACCCTTCTGGACAATTCAGAAGTGGGTTCTGGTCTCACTAACCCTGCCCCAGTTCCAGCTTTTATAGGGGCAGCCTGCTCCCCCTACTGGCCTGGGACAGGAGGTGCTGCATGCTAATGGTCCCTGACCAGGGAACCTCCCTCCTGCTCTCAGACACAGCCTTTAATATTTGTGGCATCCAGGCCTGGGGTGACACATTCCCCCCTAGTAAAATTTAGTACTCCGGGACTAAACAGGAAACACAAATACAGGATATAAACAATAACATAACATATATACAAGTACATTTTGTCCTTAAGGTCACGGCGCTTCCGTGACCGGGTGTCCATATCACCCAACAAGGTGAAGTTTTCCACGGTGTGGGGACCTGTCTCCATAAACCCCAAGTTCCTGGCCTTGGGCGTGGCGACAAGGCCGAGCTAGCTACTTTGGGCCACAAGGGAGCCACGCCGGACAGGTTTTTCTTCTGTGGCCATCTTCACAAGAGGGCACCACGTGCAACTATCTACAAGACAGTTCCGGCCATTCAGTGTCCATGACCTGTCAGTCCATTGAACTAGGAAACACTGGAAAACATTATTAATTGTCAGGTGACAACCATAAAACATTAAATATTTACAGGTAAATGTAGACTTTGTACTTAGATCTTCCAGCGAGCTGGTACTTGACCCCTAGTGCTCCGGGTTGACCTGCGTAACCCACTGTCTGGTGGTGGTCTAACCTGGCTTTCCCCACTAGCATTTAGGGTACAGCTACTAGCTGGGTTTACAGGCAGGGCAGGCAGCTGTCTGCGGGTCCTTTGGTTTACCGCAGATATGGCAGGCTCACTGTCAGCAGAGGGTTAACTCTCCTGGGCTGCTGGCATGGGTTCTTCTGCCTCCGGGGCTGCTTGTTCCTCTTGTTCTTCCTGCTCTCCTGTAGGCTCCTGCTGGGTAGGTTGAAGGAAGTGTAGGACGGGTACCACTATGGCATCATTTATCAGAGTCCAGGACCGGGGGAACTCTCCGAGAACGGTGCTGACCATTTCTTCCTTGTCCACTGCGGGCTCAAGGTCATCTTGATCTTCACTTGGACTCTGCAGTTGCTCGGGGCACCGTTTTAGGTGGTCTCTGGAGACAGTGCTAGTGGTTTCTCCTCCATCCTTGGTAATTACACATACCTTCGGGTTGTCGCGGTTGGACGGCAGTACTGTGTACGGGTCGCTCTCCCACTGGTCATCTAGCTTGTGAAGCCTTCTCTTCTGCTTCAGGACCTGCTCACCAGGTTCCAGGGGACCAGCAGGGGCATGTTGGTTGAACAGCCTCTCTTGTTTTTCTCTCGCTTGAGCCAGACTCCTCTCCACACTCTCCTGTACCTTCTTGTACTGTAGCCGCCATTCCGTATCCCAGTCCGCATCTGGGGAGGTGTCCTCGGGTGTCAGGACTCCCATCTACAGATCCATAGGCAGCTTACCTGGTCTTTCTCGCATCAGGTAAGCCGGGGTGCAGTTGGTAGCATTCACCGGGATATGGTTGTACAAGTCTATCAGGTCTGGCAGCTTCTCCGGCCTCAGGCTGCATTCTTCCAGAGGCAACGTCTTGAGGAGATCAATGACGATATTATTCATTTTCTCACACAGTCCGTTGGTTTGCGGGTGGTAAGGCGTTGTCCGAATCTTCCTACAGCCGTAGAGGTTGCAGAACTCCTGGAAGACTTCCGCCTCAAACGCTGGACCTTGATCTGTCAAGACCTGTTCCAGATACCCGTGTGGACGGAAGAAGTGTTGTTGGAAGCCTCTGGCCGCCGTTTGGGCCGTCAAGTCTTTAACCGGGACCACCACCAAGAACCGGGAGTAATGGTCCACAATCGTGAGGGCATAGATGTAGCCGGACCGGCTTGGAGCCAACTTCACATGGTCCAGAGCTACCAGCTCAAGAGGCTGCCTGGTGACGATGGGCCTCAAGGGTGTCTTCTGGCTGGTACGTTCGTTCCTTCTGAGGTGACATGGGCCGCAGTCCCTGCACCACTTCTCTATGGCCCCTCTCATACCGATCCAGTAGAACCGCTCTCTCAGTAGGAACTCCAGTTTCTTCCACCCAAAGTGTCCCGCTCTGTCATGGTAGGCCTCCAGGACCATTGCTGCATCCCGTCTCGGGACCACTACCTGCCAGGTCAGCTCGTGCGTCCGGTGGTTGACAAGCCTTCTGCACAGCTTACCTTCGTAGAGGAATAGCCTGCTTTTCTCCTTCCATAACTGCTTGGCTTCCTCTGGAGCGTCCGGGCCAGTGCTAGCGTCTGCCTGGGTTAACAGGTCTTTCACCAGGCGAACTGCAGGGTCACTATCTTGCGTTTCAGCCCAGCCGTGGTGGGGTAAGGGGTTGAACATGACGGTGGTTAGGTCTTTGTCTCTTACTCGGTGAAAATACTGGGTGGCCCCATACCTGTGGAACGCAGGGAGCTCTACTTTCTCCAGTTCTTCCGAGTCTTCTTCTCCTTCGGGTAGGTGGGGCATTCTTGATAGGGCGTCTCCGTTGGCGTTGGTTCTGCCTGCTCGGTATTTGATTGTGAAGTCATAATTTGATAGCCGGGCCATCCACCGCTGTTCTAGGGCACCTAGTCTTGCGTTGTCCAGGTGTGTCAACGGGTTGTTGTCCGTGTACACAGTGAACTTTGCGGAGGCCAGGTAATGTTTAAACCGTTCTGTGACGGCCCACACAACTGCCAAGAATTCTAGCTTGAAGGAGATGTAATTCTCCGGGTTCCTTTCAGTGGGCCTCAGCTTCCGGCTGGCGTACGCGATCACCCTTTCTCTGCCCTGTTGGTTTTGGGACAGTACGGCTCCTAGCCCCACATTACTGGCGTCTGTGTGGAGGATAAAAGGCTGGCCATAATCGGGGTAGGCCAGGATCTCATCCCCCGTAAGGGCCATTTTCAACTGGCGGAAGGACTCCTCTTCCGGCTTGTCCTACTTGAAGGGTGGCTTGTGACTTCTGATCTTAGATTGACCTATCAGGAGGTCCTGCATTGGAGCTGCCATCTTTGTGAACCCGGGGATGAACCTTCGGTAATAGCCTACCAACCCTAGGAATTGCCTCACTTCTTTGATGTTAGAGGGGCTTGGCCATCTCTTGATGGCTGTAACTTTGTCGGGGTCGGTGGCTACTCCCTCAGCACTCACCACGTGCCCTAGGTACTGTACCTTCGGCTTTAACAGGTGACACTTTGAGGGCTTCACTTTCAGGCCATAGCCTGCCAGGGCTTCGAACACCTCAGCCAGGTGCTTTAGATGGTCCTCGTAAGTCTTCGAATAGATAATCACGTCGTCCAGGTAAAGTAGGACTGTCTCGAAGTTTCGGTGCCCTAGACAGCATTCCATCAGCCTCTGGAAGGTCCCGGGTGCGTTGCAGAGCCCGAATGGCATACAGTTGAATTCACATAATCCCATCGGGGTGGTGAAGGCGGTCTTCTCCTTGTCAGCCTCTGCCACAGGAACCTGCCAGTACCCGCTAGTAAGATCCAAAGTAGAGAAGAAGTTAGCTGATTTTAGTGCGGCTAAAGACTCCTCTATCCTAGGTAACGGTTACACGTCTTTATGGGTGATACGATTGATTTGTCTATCGTCCACGCACATTCTCATGGTACCGTCTTTCTTTTTTACCAGAACCAAGGGGGCTGCCCAGGGGCTTCAGCTGTCTCTTTAGCTTCTTTCATTTCTCTCAGCATGCCCTTTGCGTTCTGATAATGTGCAGGGGGTACAGGTCTGTATCTCTCTTTTATTGGTGGGTGGCTCCCCGTGGGGATGTGGTGTTCTACCCCTTTTACCCTGCCGAAGTCTAGCGGGTGCTTACTAAAGATTCTTTCGTACTCCTGAACCACCCGGTAGACTCCTTGTTTTTGGTGCAAGGGAGTGGAGTCAGCACCCACGTGGAGTTTCTGGCACCAGTCCTCCTTGTGTTTCTGGGAGCCATTATCCTCCACTTGTGGAGATGGAGGCAAGGGTTCCAAGACCCTGAGAGCATTGTGTTCGACAGCAAACAATTTGGCTAATGTAGCATACCGGGGCAAGTGTACTTCCCTTTCCCCAATGTTTAAGATCCGGAAGGGCACCCTTCCATGGCGGACATCAACCACCCCCCAGGCTGTCAAAATGGTGGGCCTGCTGTTTGAGTACACGGGTTCTACCATGGCTTGGTAGTCTCTCCCTCTTAACCCGATTGCAGTCCGACACCAGATCATCATTTCACTTTTGGGAGGCATGGCAATGGGGAACGGGTCGCTAATCCTCACGCTACCGATCTCACCACCAGACAGTTCTACCTGTTGACGTCTCATCAGGGCTCTTATCTCCTTCTGGAGGACCCTCTTTTGGCTGGAGCTCGCATTTATCGCCACCTGCTGCAAAATTACAATCACTTCTGAAAGACAATTTTCAATCACGTTAGTACCTAAGGTTATTTTAGGGTGACTTTCTCGACGGTCACTGTCCACAATGATCACTGACTGTGCCGGCAGTTCAACTTTACCAATCTTAATGGTCATCTCTCTGAACTCCACCTGCGGCACGGGCTGACCATTGCTGGCAATGATGCTCAAGTCACTGTCTGGATAGCGGGTTATGTCAGTGTCACTCCAGTACTGCTTGAAAAGTACATAGGGGATGGTAGTCACTTGGGACCCGATGTCCAGCAGTGCACTCATGGGGATACCGTCCAGCACTATGGGTAAAACCGGGCGTCCCCTAGTTAACCGTGGCCTACCTTCCGGCGATCCTCTTCTGTAGGCCGCGGCTCCGCTCGCGATGCTCTGGGCGAGGACCTTGCGTCGCTCGGTGATGACGTCGGCGTCCGCTGGATCTCCTTCCAGGACCTTGCGCAGCGTCTCAGCGTAGGGCGGGGCTTCAGGTCTCGCGCGTTTTGACATCCATGCCCCTCTTCTTCCCACGCGGCGTCCCGAAGATGGCGCCCGATGGCGGGAAACGGCTCCGATTGGCGGGAAATGGACCCGAATGGCGGGAAACTTCACTCAGGTAAGTATAAAGTATTTTTCAGGCACGTAATACCCGTTTGTGGCGGGTTGGTCACAATCCTGCCGACTACGCCAAAGCTGACTGGCCCCCTGGGCCGTGGGGTACCCGGAACCGGGCTTCTATGCGATGCTGGGGGTAGTAGTGGCAACCCGATCCCGTGGCTCAGGGTGGTCAGACCAAATTGTGGCAGTCTATTTATCAGTGTTTTCAATGTCCGACTACGCCACCCGTGGATTGCGGTCAGAGATAACCGCCGCTGCGAGGCAGACCACTGAGGCTGGTGTTGGTGTGCAGCACAGGGGTAGGACAACTCCCCACGGGAAGAGTGTAGCCTCGGGGCAGTGTAGGTGAATGCTGGGGGTGATAGTGCAGGCCGCAATAGTAAGAGTTCAGAGTCCGCTTCAAACAGTCCAGGGTCTTTATTGCAGATGTTATTACTGACCCAACAGGAGTACCGGTTAGGAATGGGCCTGGGTATCTGAGAGCATTCGGGCGAGCCCCACTGGACAGGGTGAGTGTGTAGGCCTACCGTTCTCTCTCTATGCTCTTGCTGACTATCCCCCTTTTCGTGGTGTAATAGCCCACGTCCCTGAGCTGGCCGTGTACTTTGCCTGTATGGCTTGCGACTCGGGCCTTGGGTACCTTTTGCTTCTCCTTGCTGTACTGGTCCCTCTGTGTGGCGGAGCCTCCAGGCTTCTTAGGCCAAGGGACCTGAAATCCCTCACGGGTTGGTTCTCTGCTGCTGGGCTTGCAACCCTGACAGCCTCGGACCCCAATGTCCGGTTGTGTACTTCTCTCAGCCAGGACCGGCTCTCGTCGCCTCTGTCCCTGGCTCGCAGTCTCTCCTCTGCCTAACGGACTCCTCAGCGGCTGCTGACCTGTCCCTCTTCTCTGAGAACCCTTCTGGACACTTCAGAAGTGGGTTCTGGTCTCACTAACCCTGCCCCAGTTCCAGCTTTTATAGGGTCAGCCTGCTCCCCCTACTGGCCTGGGACAGGAGGTGCTGCATGCTAATGGTCCCTGACCAGGGAACCTCCCTCCTGCTCTCAGACACAGCCTTTAATATTTGTGGCATCCAGGCCTGGGGTGACACAAATACACCTAACATCAAGAACTATTGAATGATGGTAGCAGTGTCCTGGGGCTGCATGTGTGCTCTTGGTGCAGGGTGCCAAACTTTTGCATCGGTTCATTTTCCTTTTTGTAATTTTTAAAATGTAAAAAAAATGACAATGTTTTTTTTTCCCAAAATACAAAGGAAATGTGTCTTCTTTAACTTTAGCCCTTTTAGAGATCAATTCATCTTCAACTTGCTTAACTGTTCGCAAGAACAGTAATTTTGACCAGGGATATCCAAACATTTTCATGCCACTGTATAGGAAACACTGAAGAAACAAGTTGAGCATCACTCTCCATCCAACATCCAGGCTCTAAAAGAGATTGTTCTTGAAGAACGGAAAAATATGTTGAAATATGTCATCAGCTTGTTCATTCCATTCCTAGAAGACTTGGTGCTGTTCTTAAAAATCATGGAGGTCATACAAAATACTAGATGTAGTTGTTTTTGATGTTGCCACCTTGCACCAAGAGCACTCATGCAGCCCTAGGACACTGCTACCATTATTCAATAGTTTTTAATGTGGGGTGTATTCATTTTTGCATTAATTAATTTGAGTAAAACTGAAGATTTTGTATAATGAAAGTTATACTATTAACCCCACTTTCACATTATAGGTTAAAAAAATGTTCTATGAAACCCGGTCTTGACAACATTTTGAAAATTGTTCTTGTGAACATTAAGATATTGATTGAACTGTTACTTTTCAAAGTGGGTGTACTTATTTATGCGAGGCACTGTGTATGCCTTTTAATTGATATTCAGTAAAAACGTTGTAATACAAGGACAGCTCATTCAGAGAGGCTCTCTTTTCTTGTTAATAGTGAATGGTCCCAAGTTTGATTAAAAGATTTTATAGATATATTCAAGTGATCAGTGGAGAAATGTGAGATTTATACTTCTCACTGAAAACAAGGTAAAATACAGTATTTCCAGTATTTGCTTTCTGCTGAGTAATAAAGGCATTGCATTGCCAAAAGAAAAAAAACGTAAGAAGTTGTAAATGCAGGAGCATCATTATTCTTTAAATGCTTTACTGAGCACGAAAGTTAATACATTGGTTCTGGCAATGTATGGTTGGTGGATTGTGTTGAGATAAACATAAAGCAGGTAGGAAACGACATATGCTCCATTCTTAACTATGACAGCACATCTCATAAGTTTCTTCATGAGGCTTCAAGTGAAATAAAATCTTGAACAAATAGCTAATGAGCCTTGAATGATATATGGGGCTGCCTCGTGTGTGAAAAACAGAATTTTAAACATTTCTTTCTGCCACTCATTAGTTTTTTGATAAACACATTGTACTGACTTCCTATGCTTTATTTTAATAAGCAATGTCAAACTAGGTAAATTCTGAAGAAGAAAAAAATGTGAAAATGGGTATGTTCACATTAAGATTTTTCCTGTGGATTTTGACATGTATTTTGTGATGATGTCTTGTGCGATAATTGCCCACTCATGGACTTCCATTGTTTTTAATAGTTAATTTGTATTGCTAGACGTATATTTTTCTGTCGTTAATTTAAAAAAATTCTTCAAAGAGAGACATGGCTCCACCCAGACACCTTAGTGGCTTTGCACACATGGATTAACCCCATTGAATGTTCGTGCCCACCTGGTGCGTTTGCTGCAGAAGTCTGAGGGTCTCCAATGTAAACCTATCAAAATGAGTTTTCTGGATTTTTTAAATATAATTTTTCAATTTTTAAAGAACAAAAAAGTTATATTTTTTGCTTTAACGGATAGATGGGTATATATAAAACAATATCCTGTACCAGGAGGCAGTTAAAGCTAACCATGAATGATCAGATAATTCTGAAAATTATATCTATACTAATATTGCTCCAAAATTGTAAATATAAATTGGGCTCCCTTGCAAGTGCACAAGTGTACCTGGTCTCTACTATACCACCATGGGCTCTACTAATGTCCATATGCCTAAAATTATAGCATACTATAAAGTTAAAGAAAATACTTTAATAATATAATTATAAAAAAATATCCTGTTGTCATATCAGAATTGGGAGTGTCCCATAATAAAGTGAGATATGATAATAAACCTTATATATGGTCATACCAATTAATTTGTCCAGATTCTATTGATTTGGTACCATATACATAACATTACTTTCATGATTACTCATTAATGGTCCTTTAAATTTTCTATTTTAGGTAAGGGTGATCTTGCTCAACTGGTGCGCATGGTTTTTAAGAATGAGAAAACCTGGTGAAAATAGAAGGCCGATCCCTTGTAAATATATATACCCAAACCACCATTCAAGTATGAGCAGTATCGAAATGAACATTGTATCTGGGCACCAATCTACCAATGGCAACATTCTCTACTGTGGTTACCACAACCTGGAGAGCCCTTGCTGTCCACCTAACAGTGACTCTGGGGTTATGTGTGGAAGAGTAACATGCCCTTCTCTAGAAGACAGTGATCTCGTACAGAAGAAATGTTTAAGAGAGTGCATGCCAGAAATAACCAAGATATTAGAGGAGGTGCAGTACATTGCCAGACGATTCAGAGATCACGATGAAGGAGAAGAGATCTGCAGTGAATGGAAGTTTGCTGCTGCAGTCATTGACCGTTTGTGTCTTGTAGCATTCTCGCTTTTTGCCATTATCTGTACAATTGCAATCTTGATGTCCGCACCAAACTTTGTAGAAGCTGTTTCCAAGGACTTTACATGATGGAAACTTAGCTAATTTTGCTGCAAGGGCAAAAAAAAATCGAGTTTCAATGTTATTGCTTGTTATGTCTTCAGATGTATAACAATTGAGAAAAATAATTGTGTGTTGGTGAACAAATACTATTGAAAATATCCAGCCAACAAAAGACATGGAAATCAAAAGGTGTCTTAAATGTAGACGAAAATTGTACATACTGTATGTTAGTATTAGCAATCAGTTAAAGAACTGTTTGGCCATACATTATCCTATTATACTATAAATTATACAAGACTATCAGAAAACAATGAGACATAATGAAGTGATATGAAAACAAGGATGAGCCACATATCACAGTAAGTGTCACAATGTTTCACAATGCACTATTACTGCAGCCAATGGAGGGAACTACATCCAAGAACTGACTGAGCCTCATTGTTACCAACATTGACGTTAATAAAAACATTTTTTTTTTCTTGTCATGTTCATTCTTACTAGAAACGTGAATGTCTGATCTCCCTTTGGTTGTAAACAGTATATGCATTTTCAGGAGTGCACCTAAAAAGGTTTGAGTGGTAGCAGTTGCACCCAGATTCTGGTATCTAAGTAGGCGGAAAGATCTCTCTGATAAAGGTTTTAGTATGCGATTCATTTATCATAGACTAATATTAGCTGGATAAAAAATACTTCCATCTATCTTCTTTCATGACTATAAGAAGATGTGATGGGTTTCGGTATTAAGAGCATAATAGGAATCAGCAGAGGTGTATCTAGGTTTTCTGGCACCCAGGGCAAGAATTCAGTTTGGTGCCCCCCTAGCACATATGTGATTTCCAAACTTAGTCACGTGCCGACAAGCTGCTCTCCCTAATTCTCTCAATGTTCAGTGAAAAACATAGAAGCAAGAAGAGACGCTCATTGTCACGTGACCATAAGTATGAAAATCGCATATTAGTGAAGTGGCCATGTGATGACTGCTGGAACCTGCAAGCAGTGCTGAATCCTGACAGTGAGGATATTACACACTGTTAGGATTGGCTGCTACAGGGCTTCATTTTATAATTAAAGGGTTTGTCAAGGTTTGAGATGAAAGTCTGCAGTCACTCTATGTGACTGTGTGGCACCCCAGGGGGTCTGGTTGCCACAGTGGTAGAAATACCATGTCTGAGAGCGAGCATGGGTTTTCCTGGTCAGGAGCACTATTGCATGCAACGCCTCCTGCCCCAGTCCAGGGAGGGGAGGACCCTGCCCTTTATAAACTGGATCTGGGGCGGGGTTAGGGAGTCGAGTTCTAGTCCAGAGGAAGGGACAGAGGAGCAACAAGGAGCTCTATAGGAGACAGGAGCTGAAGGCCAGGGACTGGAGCTAGCAGAGCTCGTCCTGGACGAAGACGCAGAGAACCGGACACCGGAGTCGGAGGCTGTGAGGATATCCACATCCAGCAGCAGAAACCACCTGGCAGGGGATTTCAGGTCCTCTGGCCATAGAAAGCCCGGAGGCTCAGTCACACGCAAGGGACCGGCACTGCCATCGAGGAGCAGAAGGTACCAAAGGCCCCAAGTCACCAGCCATACGGGTGAGCACCACACGGTACACTCAGGGACGTGGGCTACTACACGACTACAGCAGGGTAGCCAGGAAGAGTGCAGTCAGACGGGAAGCTCTACACCTCCACCTGGCCAGGGGGACTCTTGTTCGCTCACAGACTGACCAGGCCTCTAATGTTAGCCAGTACTCCCGGCAGGGCCTTCTTCATTACCAACAGTAAAGACCCTGAACTGCACCGCACGGACTCTGAGTCATTTCTGCTGCGCCCATGCACCATAACCCTCACCATCTACACACGCTGCCCTGAGGCTATACTCCTCCCGTGGGGAGTTATACTACCCTCTGCTGCGCACCCAACATCAGCCTCAGTGGTTCTCAGTGACCGCAATCCACGGGTGGCGTAGTCGGACATTTAAACATTAAAAACCAAATAAACAGATCCGCCACTGGTTTGACCACCCTGAGCCACGGGACCGGGTCGCCGCCACGGAGACTACGACCCCTAGCATTACACAGAGACCCGGCTCTGGGTATTCCCCCACACACGGCCCAGGGGGCGCGTCAACTGCAGGCTTCTGAATTCTCACAACGCATGCACTGCACACTTTTAAAATACTCCGTTGCACAAGTATGCAATTTGTATATTTCTGGCCACATTCCGACTAGACATGTCCGGCCTCGCTCAATTCATTTTCATTGAATGAGGCCAAGCATTTCTAGTCAGCTTGTGACCGCATGTATGCAAATCGCCGGCACCTGAGAATCCTGACAGCATGCAGTGCGCACTGTGAGAATTCAGAAATCTGCAGTCACATAGAATGACTGCAGACTTATCACAAACCTGGACAACCCCTCTAATGCTCCTAACATAAATAAAAATATGAGAATTAGTAAGTATCACAAATAACATTTACATCCAGGTACCTGATAGATGAAGTTATATCTGGAATCGTTCTCTTTCTTTTCTTCTTCATCTTGTCCAGACTTCATGATGACTTTTCTCATTTACAGCTCGTCTCTGCAGACTTCCATCTTTTCCGGTCTTGTGCAGTACATCCCCACACGGTGCCCTTAAAGATAGAAGTGTCTTATAATGCTCTGAATAAAAATATCTGCCCTACGCTGAGCCCCTTAATAAATAATTGCCCTTCATTATAATCCCCCCCACAAAATATGACCCCCACACTGTCCCTCTTATGTTACATGCTCTCCACATGGCCGTCTCCTTTCAATACTGAGCCCCCTCCTCACACTGCCCTCTCAAATTGTGTCCCCTTCATAGGGTCCAGTCTCTATACTGTGCCCCCTCACCTCACTCCTTCTCCCTGGCTTACTATCCCTTCCTGGCTGTGCCCTTACACTGTTCCCCCATGCTACCCTACCTTCACAATACACAGTCTTAATTCTGTGCCCACTCACAGTTTGCTCCCCCTATACAGTCTCCTCGCACAATTCCCCTCAATAGTCTCCTCAGACATTTCCCCCTCCCTCCTCATACATTTACCCTCTCACTTTCCATACTGCCTCCTCATACATCCCCCCGACTCCCCATACTGTGTCCACACCCATCACCCTCACTCCCCTGCACCCATATCCCCATACATGCCCCATCTTACCCCTTGCTCCTCATATTGTGTCTTCAAATTTCTCCCGCTCCCTATATTGTGTCCCTTCCTGGCTCCCCAAACGTGTGTCCTCAAATCATCCCCCCTTTACAGTAAATCTCCCCTACACACTGTAAATAGGCCCCACACACTCTGTTAATAGCCCCCACACTCTGTAAATAGCCCCCATACTCTGTACATAGCTACCACATACTGTAAATAGCCCCCACACACTGTAAACTGCCCTCACATACTGTAAACAGCTCCCTCATACTGTAAATAGTCCCCATACTCTGTAAATAGCCCCCACACACTGTAAATAGTCCCAACACACTGTAAATAGCTCCCACACACTGTAAATAGCCCCCACACACTGTAAATCTCCCCCACACTCTGTAAATAGCCCCCACACATTGTGAATAGCTCCCACACACTGTAAATAGACCCCCCTTCGGTAAATTGCCCCACTATTCTGTAAATCTCCCCCACACACTGTAAATAGCCCCCACACATTGTGAATAGCTCCCACACACTGTAAATAGTCCCCATACTCTGTAAATAGCCCCCACACACTGTAAATAGCCCCACCTTCTGTAAATTGCCCCACTAGTCTGTAAATCTCCCTCACACTCTGTAAATAGCTCCCACACACTGTAAATAGCCCCCACACACTGTGAATAGCTCCCACACACTGTGAATAGCTCCCACACACTGTGAATAGCTCTCACCCACTGTAAATAGCCCCCACACACTGTGAATAGCTCCCACACACTGTGAATAGCACCCGCACACTGTGAATAGCCCCTACACACTGAAATAGCTCCCATACACTGTAAATCGCCCACACACACTGTAAATCTCCCTCATACTCTGTAAATAGCTCCCACACACTGTAAATAGCCCCCACCCTCTGTACATAGCCCCCACACACTGTAAATAGCCCCCACACATTGTGAATAGCTTCCACACACTGTAAATAGCCCCCACACACTGTGAATAGCTGTTATGATCTGCTACAGGGACTAAGGAAAGACAGGAGATCTGTCCCTACAATAGAACTAAACTAGATCCCTACGATGTAACGGGGAACCTGATCCTGCGATCAGACCCGCTAAAGTCCTCGGCTAGTCTGTACGAAGACCTATAGATGTGAGGGAGGGATCCCTACAAGAACTAGGGACTGGGATAAAGTTGGACACCTCCTAGCAGAAATAGTAGCAGTCAAAGACAAACACACAACAAAAAGCATAGAGGTCAGAAGACCTAGCAAAACTAACAGAGAACGGCAACAGAGCACCAAGCTAGCTAAAGAGTAGTAAATACAATGAAGTCCAGCAAGGCCAGAAGGGCGGAGCCGGATAAAATAGGCAAAAATGGTCATGTGAGCAGCAAACTAAAAAAAAACTAACAGGAGAGTTCTAACAGTACCCCCTCTTCTAAGAGGATCCCCCGGATCCCCTAGGCCCAGGCTTACCAGGAAACCTCCTGTGAAACGCTCTGACAAGTCTGGAAGCAGAAACATCATCCGCCCTCACCCATGAGTTATCCTCAGGTCCGAAACCCTTCCAAGCGACGAGATACTGCAAACTCCCTCTATACCGTCTAGAATTTAGAATGCGGGAAATTTCATATTCCCCGTCCTCCACCACCGGAGGAACAGTGGCAGAGGCGTCACCATCCGACACATCAGCTTTTTTCAACAGAGAAACATGAAACACCGGGTTAATCTTCCAGGACGTAGGAACCTCCAACCTAACAGCAGATTGGTTAACTATCTGAAGCACCTTAAAGGGCCCTACGAACTTGGGACCCAATTTTTTAGAAGGAATCCTCAATCGCAGATTCTTAGAGGACAACCAAACCATGTCACCAACAGCAAACAAAACCTCTTGCCGTTTCCTATTAAAGTACCTCTTAGATTTTTTGTTAGCCTCCTGAAGATTACCACGCACATCCGTCCAAACTCTCTCCAAATCACCGGAAAAACTCTCCTCCTCAGGCACAGCCGAAACCAATTTGGATAATGACCCAAAAGACGGATGTCTCCCAGAACAACAAAAAAAAGGCGAACACCCAGCAGAAGAGGATGTATGGTTGTTAAGAGCAAATTCAGCAAGTGGCAGAAACTCAGACCACCCCTCTTGATTGTCTGCCACAAAACAACGCAAGAACTGCTCAACATCCTGGTTCTTCCTTTCTGTCTGGCCATTAGACTCAGGATGATATCCGGATGAAAACGACAAATGAACTCCCAACCTGTCACAAAAGGCATGCCAAAAATGAGCCACGAACTGAGGTCCCCTATCAGAAACAATGTCAGTAGGAACACCATGTAGTCTGACAATTTCCTTGACAAAGGCCTTAGCGAGTGTCTTAGCGCAAGGCAGTTTGATGAAGGGAACCAAGTGACACATCTTGCTAAAACGGTCCACGACCACCCAGATGACCGTGAAACCTTCAGAGGGGGGAAGGTCAGTAATAAAGTCCATAGCCAGATGTGTCCAAGGTGCACTAGGAACCTCCAGAGGGCAAAGCAACCCTGCAGCAGGAGCATGCGAAGACTTGGATCTAGCACACACAGTACATTGGCGCACCCACTTAATGACTTCCTTCTGCCATCCAGGCCACCAAAAACTGCGACCCACAAGTCTCTTGGTCTCAGAAATTCCTGGATGACCTGCCAACCGAGACTCCTGACACTCAACAAACAAATCTCTCCTAAAGGTCCTAGGCACAAACAACCTCCCATGGGGAGTGTTAGATGGGGCATTCTCCTGAGCTTTAAGAATCTCATCCTCCAAAACGGAGTCCAAAGCAGCAATCACAACACCTTCTTGTAAAATGCTCTCCTCTTCCTCCTCAACGCCGACCATGGGAGAAAAGCTGCGAGACAAGGCATCCGCTTTAACATTCTTGGTACCCGGGATGTAAGTAACGGAAAAATTAAACCGTGAGAAAAAAAGTGCCCACCTAGCCTGACGGGCATTCAAGCGCTTGGCAGCATCAAGATAGATCAGATTTTTATGATCAGTGAAAACCTGAATGGGAAATTCAGCACCTTCCAAGAGGTGACGCCAGTGTTCAAATGCGAGTTTAATCGCCAGCAATTCCCGATTACCAATATCGTAATTAAGTTCAGTCTCAGAAATTTTTTTTTGTAAAAAAGGCACAGGGATGTACTCCATCCTTGTTTTCCTGAGACAACACCGCACCGACCCCCACCGAAGAAGCATCAACCTCAACCAAAAATGGCTTAGTCACATCAGGCTGCATAAGGATGGGAGCAGAGGTGAACCTCTCCTTTAGAAACACAAAAGCTTCAATGGCCTCAGAAGTCCACTGAACCGCATTAGCACCTTTCCTGGTGAGATCGGTCAGCGGTTTGACAATAATAGAAATTTTTTTTATGAATTTTCTGTAATAATTGGCGAAACCCAAAAACCTCTGTATCGATTTCAAACCAATAGGCCTAGGCCATTCCTGCACAGCTTGAACTTTAACCGGGTCCATCTCAAAACCTTCACTGGAGATAATGTAGCCCAAAAAACTAATTCTCTGTACAGCGAACTCACATTTCTCCAGCTTAGCAAAAAGCAAATTGTCCATTAATAGCTGTAATACCTCACGTACGCTCCGCCAATGAGACTCCAGATCAGGCGAATAAATCAGAATGTCATCCAAATACACAACCACATTTTTGCCGATTAAAGGTCTAAGGATGTCATTAATAAGATTCTGAAAAAATGCTGGAGCATTGGTAAGACCAAAAGGCATCACCAGATTCTCAAAATGACCCACAGGAGTGTTAAAAGCAGTCTTCCATTCATCACCCTCCTTCATGCGCAACAAATTGTATGCCCCCCGGAGATCAATTTTAGAGAACCACTTGGCCACTTGACCACTGGTTAAATAAATCAGGAATCAATGGCAGTGGGTAAGGATTGCGTACAGTAATTTTATTAATCTCACGAAAGTCCAGACAAGGACGTAAACCGCCATCTTATTTTTTTACAAAAAAAAATCCAACAGCCACAGGAGACTTGGAAGGCCTAATGTGACCGGCGGCCAAGCTTGTCTGTATGTATTCTTCTAAAGCTTTTCTCTCAGGAATAGTAAGATTAAATAAACGACTTTTAGGAAGAGTCGCTCCAGGGACAAATTCAATGGTACAATCATAGTCTCTATGGGGAGGCAAAATTTGTGACTCCTCCTCAGAAAAAACTCTCCAAAAATCCTGAATAGGTACAGGTAATTCCCCTTTATCCACAGCAGCAATGCGCCCGTTAAAACACTTGTCATAACACTTAGGGCTCCAGGACTTAATTTCATTGGTAGACCAATCCAGTACAGGATTGTGCAATTTTAACCAGGGTAACCCCAATATTACTGGAGAAGGCAAATTATCCAATACCACCAAATCCAAATTCTCTTGATGAATACCATTAATATTGAGGGGAAATTCACAGACCTTATGAGTAACACTCTTCAAGGGAGAGCCATCAACAGAAACCACAGCAATAGGGGATGACAAAGTTTTAGGTTCTAATCTAAGTTTTTCCAAGAATCCCCCATCAATCACATTCAGAGCAGAACCACAATCCACAAATACCCGAAATTCAATTAATTCATCCTGAGCAGCAGTAGTGGCAGATAGGAATACTCCCTTAGAATTTAAACAGGCTATACGTGCATGACTGACCATTTTTTTTTCTTTCTTCATACGAAGCACACAGTTCTTAATAAAATGACCAGAATTTCCGCAATAGAAGCACAAGCCTTCAGAAAGCCTGCTGTCTTTTTCCTGAGAGCGGGGTGCCATCGCCCCAATCTCCATCGGCTCTCCATTGTCAGCACAGACCCTCTCAGGACTCGGAGCTGACATAGCAGAGGATTTGCTCTCATTAACCCTTGCACGCAGTCTCCTGTCCACCCGTATAGCTAATTGCATTGCCTCCTGCAAGTTTCCAGGTGTGGGATAAGCAATCAGTAAATCCTTAACCCTTTCACCTAGCCCTGCAAGAAACAAGCTTTTCAAAGCTGAATCGTTCCACCCCACCTGGGCAGACCACCGACGGAAGTGAGAACAATATTTTTCCACATTACCTGATCCCTGCCTCAGATGTCTCAATGCAGACTCAGCAGATGAGACACGTACAACAAACCCAAAGCAGAAAAAAAACTATCCACTGATCTAAAGCACGGATCACTAGGTTGGAGAGGGAAGGCCCATCCCTGAGGATCTTTGCGTAAAAGTGACATTATGAACCCTATGCGCTGTGATTCATCACCAGAGGATCCGGGTCTCAAACGAAAATACAATAAACAAGCATTTTTAAAAGAAAAAAAATCTTGTTGTTCGCCAAAAAATAGATCAGGCAGATGTACCTTTGGTTCCACAAAATGCGCTCCAGGGCAGCTACTCACGTGTTGTTGGAGCTTGGCCACCTCCAGAGAGAGTCCCTGCAAGCGTTGAGCCAAATCTTGAACCGAGACCATGATGGAAAACTGGAGGTCTTTCCTTAGAAAATTTTTTTTTTTTTTTCTTTTAGGGCTGGACTTACTGTTATGATCTGCTACAGGGACTAAGGAAAGACATGAGATCTGTCCCTACAATAGAACTAAACTAGATCCCTACGATGTAACGGGGAACCTGATCCTGCGATCAGACCCGCTAAAGTCCTCGGCTAGTCTGTACGAAGACCTATAGATGTGAGGGAGGGATCCCTACAAGAACTAGGGACTGGGATAAAGTTGGACACCTCCTAGCAGAAATAGTAGCAGTCAAAGACAAACACACAACAAAAAGCATAGAGGTCAGAAGACCTAGCAAAACTAACAGAGAACGGCAACAGAGCACCAAGCTAGCTGAAGAGTAGTAAATACAATGAAGTCCAGCAAGGCCAGAAGGGCGGAGCCGGTTAAAATAGGCAAAAATGGTCATGTGACCAGCAAACTAAAAAAAACCTAACAGGAGAGTTCTAACAATAGCTCCCACACACTGTGAATAGCCCCCACACACTGTAAATAGCCTCCACACACTGTAAATAGCTCCCATACACTGTAAATAGCCCACACACACTGTAAATCTCCCTCATACTCTGTAAATAGCCCCATACTCTGTAAATAGCCCCCACACACTGTAAATAGCCCCCATACACTGTGAATAGCTCCCACACACTGTGAATAGCTGTCACGCTGTCTCTGTATACTGGAGGTAGGGGGCCTAAGCTGACCCTAAGCTGGGGCCCTGGCTAATCCCTCAACCTGGAGGTACTGTTAAAGGTACAGAGGTCCAGGCCGCCAGCGCAACCCCTACCTCCTGAGGATCCCTGCACCTAAGTAATCTAGTCCTGAGAAGGACCCCGATCACAACAAAAGGGGACAAGTAATAATATGCCCACACACAGTACTTAGACGAACGAGACAGTACAAGGGAAAAACCAAAACCACCTTGCATACAACAACTACACAACTACAACAGAGGGAACACCAACGGGAAAGGAGATAAATGATAAAGCGAGGAAGGGAAAAGACACTCCAAATACACTTATCTCAGAAACTCCAAACACCACGATCCGCTCTGTAAGTCTGAATGAAATGCTTTCACCGACACTTCCCAAACAGACCAGCAGGCATTTGAAGGAGTCTCACTACAGAAGTATTGATTGCAGCTGGGCGAGGCTGGACCTCGTCTAGCACAGAGAGAGAAAGAATTAACTCCCTCACTGCCGAAAAACACAAAGCACCAACAAGTCAGCTGCGAGAAGTCAGGCTGTGTACTCGTGACGATCTTCGTGGCGACACACCCGTGACAGTACCCCCCCTTCTACGAGGGGCCTCCGGACCCTCAGGGCCAGGTTTATCCGGGTGAGTCGTGTGGAAGGCCCGAACTAATCGGTCTGCGTTAATATCCGACGCAGGAACCCACATCCTCTCCTCAGGACCATACCCTTTCCAATGAACCAGGTACTGAAGGGACCGGCGATTAAAGCGTGAATCGATGACCCTCGATACCTGGAACTCCAAGTTACCATTGACCACCACTGGAGGGGGAGGTAAAGGTGACGGTACCACCGGCGCCACATACCTCTTAAGCAATGATCTGTGGAACACGTTGTGAATTTTAAACGTAGGGGGGAGGTCAAGACGGAATGCCACCGGATTAATAATAGAACTGATTCTGTACGGCCCGATGAACCTGGGACCCAGTTTCCAGGAGGGAACCTTAAGTTTAATATTCCTGGTAGACAACCATACCCGATCGTTCACACTTAGGTCCGGACCAGACACTCTCCTCCTATCAGCCATACGTTTGTATCGGTTCCCCATAGTATTCAGATTCTTCAGCACCCCTCTCCATACTGAAGCGAGTGATGAGGAAAATCGTTCCTCCTCAGGAACCCCCGAAGAGCCCCCCCCTACTGAAAGTACAAAACTGGGGGTGAAAACCATATGCCCCAAAAAACGGGGACTTACCAGTGGACTCGCTCCGCCTATTATTAAGAGCAAACTCTGCCAGAGGTAAGAAAGAAGCCCAGTCCTCCTGGTTCTCTGACACAAAACACCGGAGATATGTCTCCAAGCTCTGGTTCATACGTTCCGTCTGACCATTGGTCTGAGGATGAAAAGCCGATGAGAATGACAAATGCATCCCCCGCCGTGCACAAAACGCCTTCCAGAACTTGGACACAAACTGAGACCCCCGATCAGACACCACCTCGGAGGGTACCCCGTGAAGCCTCACAATCTCCCCAATGAACACCTGCGCAAGAGTTTTAGCATTAGGGAGAGCCGGAAGAGCGATAAAATGTGCCATCTTGCTGAACCTGTCCACTACAACGAGTATGACCGTTTTACCCGAAGACGGAGGGAGGTCCGTAATAAAGTCCATAGACAGATGAGTCCAAGGACGCTCCGGGATCTTCAAAGGTAAGAGGGCCCCAGACGGACGGGTATGTGAGGTCTTAGAGCGCGCACAAACCCCACAGGACGCGACAAAAGTTACCACCTCCTTATGTAAGTTAGGCCACCAAAACCGACGCGAGAGGAGATCCACAGTTGCTTTACTCCCCGAGTGACCTGCAAAAACTGAGTTATGGTGTGCCTCGATCACCTTTTGTCGCAACTGATCTGGAACAAACAGTCTCCCCGGAGGTCCAACAGGGGCGTCCCCCTGAGCCTCCAATACCTCCTCCTCCAGCTCAGAGCATACTGCCGAAACCACCACCCCCTCCTGAAGGATAGGAATCGGGTCGTCCGTATTCCCGGCCCCAGGGAAACTACGAGATAAGGCATCCGCCTTTACATTTTTTGACCCAGGACGATATGTAACGACAAAATTAAACCTGGTAAAAAACAATGACCACCTAGCTTGTCTGGGATTCAGACGTTTCGCGGACTCCAGATATAGCAGGTTCTTGTGATCGGTGATGACGGTGACCGGATGGACTGCCCCCTCCAAAAAATGGCGCCACTCCTCAAAAGCTAACTTAATGGCCAAGAGTTCCCTATTGCCGACATCGTAATTCCTCTCAGCGGACGACAATTTTTTAGAGAAAAAGGCGCACGGATGCCACTTACCAGGGGACGAACCCTGTGACAATACTGCTCCCACCCCTACCTCGGAAGCGTCTACCTCTACAATGAATGGCTGTGACGCATCAGGTTGAATGAGTATGGGTGCCGAGGCAAAACATTTTTTCAAGGAGGAGAATGCTTGACAAGCCTTGTCAGACCACCTAGAAAAATCCATCCCCTTTTTAGTCATGTCTGTGAGAGGCTTAACCATGGACGAGAAATTACGAATGAACTTCCGGTAATAATTAGCAAACCCCAGGAAACGTTGTAGTGCCTTAAGATTCTCTGGCCGATCCCACTCAAGAACTGCCCGCACTTTCCCAGGGTCCATACGAAAACCGGACGCTGAAACCAGGAAGCCTAAAAACTGGAGTTCTTGTACGGCGAACACACACTTTTCCCATTTGGCATACAGTTTATTATCCCGCAAGATCTGTAACACCTGCCTAACGTGCTCCTGATGAGACACCAGATCCGGCGAGTAAATTAAGATATCATCCAGATATATGACAACAAACTGTCCCACCAGGCGGCGAAAAATGTCATTAACAAAGTGTTGGAACACCGCCGGGGCATTAGTCAGACCGAATGGCATGACAAGGTTCTCATAATGCCCCTCCGGAGTGTTAAACGCCGTCTTCCACTCATCCCCCTCCTTCATCCTAATCAGATTGTACGACCCCCCTGAGATCCAACTTAGAGAACCATTTGGCGCCCACGATCTGATTAAAGAGATCGGGAATAAGTGGGAGCGGATACGGATCTCGGACCGTAATCCGATTAAGTTCACGGAAATCCAGGCAAGGGCGTAGGCCTCCATCTTTCTTCTTAACAAAGAAGAACCCCGCAGCCACCGGTGAAGATGAAGGTCTAATATGCCCCTTAGCCAGACTTTCTGAAATATAATCCTTCATGGCCTGCCTCTCAGGACCAGAAAGGTTATACAACCTAGCTTTAGGTAACTTGGCCTCAGGGAGCAGTTTTACAGAACAGTCATACTCGCGATGAGGAGGTAGTTCCTGACACCCTTTCTCCGAGAATACATCCTCAAAGTCCGCCAGAAATGGAGGTAAAACCCAAGGAGTAACCGCACCGATGACCGTGTTCATGCAGTTTTTATTACAGAATTTTCTCCATTGGCTTATCTCTCTGGTTTGCCAATTAATAACCGGGTTATGCTTAGCTAACCAAGGAAGGCCCAACACTATAGGAGTGGGAAGACCCTCCAACACGTAGCAAGACAACAGTTCTTTATGTATCGCCCCCACTTGAAGTTTTACGTCATGCACAGCTTGCAAAAAACTTCCCTGACCGAGAGGCCTGGCATCGATCGAGAATATGGGGATGGGTTTAGCCAACTCACTCAATCGCATACCTTGAACCCGGGCAAACCGAGCATCAACCAGATTAGCCCCGGCCCCACTATCCAGAAGAACAGATATCCTCTCAGTTCTCGTACCCACCACCACCTCCGCCGGTACGAGAAACTGAGACGAACCTAGGGACGAAATACCTACTCCCAGATTGCCGTCCACCACACAACCTGGGATCAACAGTTTTCCGACGACTCTTCACTCTGCAAGGGACAGGATGGACACCCCCCAATAAAATGTCCCTTTCTCCCGCAGAAGAAACACCTTCCTGTCTTATGGCGCACCACCGGTCCCCTCCCCCAAAATGATGTCCCTCCTAATTGCATAGGCTCCTCTGGACTGACCAGGGGAACCACCATATGAGGGGACCTTGTAGGAGGTGGAGTCATCACAGGGGGTAGAGTTATCCCGCACCTCTCCCGAAGCCGTCTGTCAACGCGAATAGCAAGGGCCATAGCGGCTTCCAGTGACGCAGGAGAGTCATACTGTGCCAACACATCCTGTAATTTGTTGGATAAACCATAACAAAACTGGCTCCTAAGAGCCGGGTCATTCCACTGGGTGTCCGTGGCCCACCTACGGAACTCCGAACAGAATTCCTCCGCCGGACGATCTCCCTGCTGGATCCTACGTAACCTAGACTCAGCAAGGGAGATCCGATCTGGGTCATCATATACGAGTCCCAGAGCAGCGAAAAACCTATCCACTGACTGGAGAGCCGGGGAGCCCGGGGGAAGAGAGAATGCCCAAGATTGTGGGTCCCCTTGTAGGAGCGAGATGACAATTCCCACCCTTTGTTCTTCACTCCCCGATGACCGAGGCCGCAGCCGAAAGTACAACTTGCATGCCTCCCGGAAAACAAAAAACTTGTCCCGCCCCCCAGTGAACCTGTCAGGGAGAGCTACTTTAGGTTCTGGTCCGGCTTGCTCCTGAGGATGCAAAACCTTGGACCTAACGTCCACCAGCTCCATGGACAAACTCTGCAACTGCCGAGCTAGACCGGCTACTGGATCCATGGTAGCTGGAGAAAAACTAAGTGGGTCGGTGAAAATGTCACGCTGTCTCTGTATACTGGAGGTAGGGGGCCTAAGCTGACCCTAAGCTGGGGCCCTGGCTAATCCCTCAACCTGGAGGTACTGTTAAAGGTACAGAGGTCCAGGCCGCCAGCGTAACCCCTACCTCCTGAGGATCCCTGCACCTAAGTAATCTAGTCCTGAGAAGGACCCCGATCACAACAAAAGGGGACAAGTAATAATATGCCCACACACAGTACTTAGACGAACGAGACAGTACAAGGGAAAAACCAAAACCACCTTGCATACAACAACTACACAACTACAACAGAGGGAACACCAACGGGAAAGGAGATAAATGATAAAGCGAGGAAGGGAAAAGACACTCCAAATACACTTATCTCAGAAACTCCAAACACCACGATCCGCTCTGTAAGTCTGAATGAAATGCTTTCACCGACACTTCCCAAACAGACCAGCAGGCATTTGAAGGAGTCTCACTACAGAAGTATTGATTGCAGCTGGGCGAGGCTGGACCTCGTCTAGCACAGAGAGAGAAAGAATTAACTCCCTCACTGCCGAAAAACACAAAGCACCAACAAGTCAGCTGCGAGAAGTCAGGCTGTGTACTCGTGACGATCTTCGTGGCGACACACCCGTGACAATAGCCCCCACACACTGTAAATAGCTCCCACATACTGTAAATAGCCCCCACACACTGTAAATAGCCCCCACACACTGTGAATAGCCCCCACACACTGTAAATAGTCCCCACACACTGTAAATAGCTCCCACACACTGTGAATAGCCCCCACACACTGTAAATAGCCCCCACACACTGTAAATAGCCCCCACCCTCTGTAAATAGCCCCAATATTCTGTAAATCTCCCTCACGCTCTGTAAATAGCCTCCATACGCTGTAAATAGCCCCCACATTCTGTAAATAGCCCCACACTGTAAATCTCCCCTCCCTCTGTTAATAGCCCCCACATTCTGTAAGTATCCTCCACATTCTGTAAATCTCCCCCACTCTCTGTAAATAGCCCCCATACTCTGTAAATAGCCCCCACACACTGTAAATAGCTCCCACACACTGTGAATAGCCCCCACACACTGTAAATAGCTCCCACATACTGTAAATAGCCCCCACACACTGTAAATAGCCCCCACACACTGTGAATAGCCCCCACACACTGTAAATAGTCCCCACACACTGTAAATAGCTCCCACACACTGTGAATAGCCCCCACACACTGTAAATAGCCCCCACACACTGTAAATAGCCCCCACCCTCTGTAAATAACCCCAATATTCTGTAAATCTCCCTCACGCTCTGTAAATAGCCTCCATACGCTGTAAATAGCCCCCACATTCTGTAAATAGCCCCACACTGTAAATCGTCCCTCCCTCTGTTAAAAGCCCCCACATTCTGTAAGTATCCTCCACATTCTGTAAATCTCCCCCACTCTCTGTAAATAGCCCCCATACTCTGTAAATAGCCCCCACATACTGTAAATCTCCCCACCCTCTGTTAATAGCCCCATCCTCTTGAAATAGCCTCCATACTCTGGAAATAGCCCCCACTCTCTGTCAATAGCCCCCACACTCTGTACAGATCCCTCCCTTTGTAAGTAGTCCCACACTGTCAGTAGCGTAGCTACCAGGGGGGGGCAAAGTGGGCGGGGGCCCACCAAGGGCTACGCTAGTGTAACTGTATCCGGCGTGTGCAGCACGCCGGATACAGTTGCACTCCGGGGAGAGCAGGGAGACTATGTCCCTGCACTGCCCGGTGGCCACTATGGGGCCCTTGAGTAGGAGCGGGGCCCCTGGTGCCAGCATCGGGCCCCCCTGCCCATCACCGCCGCAAGTTTACTGATGAGAGAGGGAGCACGTCTCCCTCTCCTATCAGTACCCTCTCTGTTACTGACGTTTCTGACGTCATCACTTGGCGCCCGGACCGCTGTGTTGAAGATGTGTGCGGGCCGGGCGCTCTGAGCAGCGAGGGATCCAGGAGGAGAGAGAGTACTGTTTATTTATTTTTTGCAGGGTGGGGGGCGGCATTATATTACAGACTCTGCCTATGGGGAGGGTGGGGCATTATCCTAAAGACTCTGCCTATGGGGAGGGGGGGAGCATTATACTAAAGACTCTGCCTATGGGTGAGGGGAGAGAATTTTACTAAAGACTCTTCCTATGGGTGAGGAGGGAGCATTATACTAAAGACTCTGCCTATGGGTGAGGGGGGAAGCATTATACTACAGACTCTGCCTATGGGGAAGGGGGGCATTATACTAAAGACTCTGCCTATGGGGGGCATTATACTACAGACTGCCTATGAGGAGGGGGGAGTATTATACTAAAGACTCTGCCTATGGGTGAGGGGGGGCATTATACTACAGACTCTGCCTATGGGGAGGGGGGGCATTATCCTAAAGACCCTTCCTATGGGGAGGGGGAGCATTATCCTAAAGACTCTGCCTATGGGGAGGGGGTAAGCATTATACTAAAGACTCAGCCTATGGGTGAGGGGAGAGCATTATACTAAAGACTCTGCCTATGGGTGAGGAGGGAGCATTATACTAAAGACTCTGCCTATGGGTGAGGGGGGGAAGCATTATACTACGGACTCTGCCTATGGGGAAGGGGAGGCATTATGCTAAAGACTCTGCCTATGGGGGGGCATTATACTACAGACTGCCTATGAGCAGGGGGGAGTATGATACTAAAGACTCTGCCTATGGGGAGGGGGGGGGCATTATACTAAAGACTCTGCCTATGGGGAGGGACGCATTATACTAAAGACTCTGCCTATGGGTGAGGGGGGGAGCATTATGCTAAAGACTCTGCCTATGGGGAGGGGGGCATTATACTAAAGACTCTGCCTATGGGGGGGCCATTATACTAAAGACTGCCTATGGGTGAGGGGGGAGCATTATACTAAAGACTCTGCCTATTGGGGGGGAGCATTACACTAAAGATATATGTCACAATATGGCAGTAATATTAGTGCTGATCTTTGTATAGAGATTATTTTTAGTAACAGCGCGGTCATCTGCTGAGGTTCTCCTACACTATCTGGGTGCGCCACTATAGTTGTAATCAGGGTTACCTGGTTAGGGGCCAATTGAGAAGTTTCACCCCCCCCCCGAACCAAAACCCTAGGTACGCCTCTGCACACTGTAAATCTCCCCCACCCTCTTCAGCTCCACTAACGTGGAGCACTTACCGCCTCTGGGCACGGGCGAGTGACATCAGCAGCGTGATCACATGACCTGATCTTTCAGATGTGAGTACAGCTGAACACTGGGAGCCAGCGTGCTATACAATCTGTGAGCTGGCTGTCAGCATGAGGCTATCAGTCCTGGAGGCAGCAGAATGCAGCCGTCGGGGGAGACACATAGGACCGTCGCATTAGGCGGCCTGACTGCGCCCCCCTGCCGGCTGCGCCCGAGGCACATGCCCTGCCTGCCCCCCCCCCCCCCAGTTATGCCCCTGGGAATCAGGGATCTGTACCAGTATATTAATACTCTGTTACTGGGAAGTTTGAACAAATACATGCCTTGTTCACATATGGTGTAGTGGATTGAAATCAATAGTATTATACATATAAATGCTTATGCATATAGTAGTATTACAGCTCTGTACAATCTCTGAATTGGTTCCTCTACTATTCTTCAATTCATTAAAAAATTGTCGAATATTCAGTTATAATCTGCATAGGGTAGCATTGATTCTAAGTGAGTGCAGGGATTCTTCATACATCCAGCCCCCACATGTCTGTACTGTATCACACATAGACTGATGCACCTCTGTATTGATCTGTGCCTGTACAAAGAGGATAAATGTAGCTCTCAGTGTTAGATGCAAAACATTGTAACAATTTTGACCTTGTGCTTTGTGCAAAATAGCCCACTAGATTGCTTTGTATATTTGGTCACATATAGTGTTGAGCGAGCACTAAAATGCTCGGGTGCTCGAAGCTCGGGCTGAGCTCACCGTGATACTCGGATGCTCGACCCGAGCAACGAGCCCAATGTTAGTGTATGGGAGGCCCGAGCATTTTTGCGGCGGCACCCCCGGCAGTCTGTAGAAAGCCTAAAAAGTGCCCAAAACGATAGTGACAGTGCTCAAAAGACATGGGGGCAGCATGGGGATCGCCCCTGGAAGCATTTCTGACCCCCAGGTCACTGCTGTCAACAACGTGGTCAGAGGTATTAAGCCACTTTTACAAGCTCACAATAAAACGTTCAAAAACGAAACTGAAACGGTTTTCCTGTGAAATATGTTATGGAAGTTCCTTTCCAGGGTAAAGACTTGTGTATAAGGTAAAATAAATAACGAAAAACAAAAATACTCCTCCACACCTTGGCCTATGTTCACAAGTAGCATTTTTCATGCGTTTTTGAACTTTTGTATTGCTTTCAACCGTGACAAATGCATTCACCGGGAAATGTCATTTTAACATTTTACAACCTTATCTGGCCATGTGCTGTGTGACACATGCATACAGTGCTGAAAAGACATGGGAACAGCATGGGGAAGACCCCTGGAAGCATCTCTGACTCCCAGGTCACTGCCTAAAAGTGTGCCCATCAGAAGTGATCCTTGCCGCATCAGAAGATGCAGACTTGCAACTATCCCCGTGCAAGTCCTTGTCCCAGGGCAGTGTTCAATTGTACCTCCCCCATTCCTTGCAATGCAAGCGAAAATATGCAGTCAACCACCCACCCACCCACCCGCAGGCTGCAATACCATACTGCTAGCTTTCACTTGAAATGGGGCCTTTTAGTTTGGAGGAGGCCGAAGCTGGCCACTACCTCATGGCTGCTTCGGCAGCAAGGTATCCATACTCAGTCCCCAGCCGCCCGGCGGCCGGGTGTCCACGCTCGGTCCCCAGCCGCCAGGGGGCGGCCGGGTGTCCATACTCGTTCCCCAGCCACCTGGGGGCGGCCGGGTGTCCATAAACGGTCCCCAGCCACCCCTATTTCTCCTGTCACCTTCCCACTCACTTTTCTTAGCCTGGCCTGCTTTAGGGCGGCATTGGACGCGCCCACCAGAGAACCAGACTTCTCCGGTGGGCCCTGGCTTCTCCATCAGGGGAGTTGAGAGTGCCTAGGTGAGGAGCATGATGATGATGATAGAAGTTAGCATCTGCTTTGTTTTCTTTTAATGCAAGCGTAAGTGTGCAGCCTGCCACCCACCCATTCCCAGGCTGCAATGCCATACTTCTAGCTTGCACATGAAATGGGGCCTTTTAGTTTGGAGGAGGCTGAAGCTGGCCACTACCTCATGGCTGCTTCGGCGGCCTGGTATCCATACTCAGTCCCCAGCCGCCCGGCAGCCGGGTGTCGATAAACGGTCCCCAGCCGCCCCTATTTCTCCTGTCACCTTCCCACACACTTTTCTTAGCCTGGCCTGCTTTAGGGCAGCATTGGACGAGCCCACCAGAGAACCAGACACCTCCGGTGGGCCCTGGCTTCTCCATCAGGGGAGTTGAGAGTGCCAAGGTGAGGAGCATGATGATGATGATAGAAGATAGCATCCGCTTTGTTTTCTTGGAATGCAAGCGCATGTATGTAGTAGCGGCTAGGCCTGAGGTGGTCAGCGTTTTGGTGCATATCCTACCTCCTCCGAGGATTGCTGGATTTTTTCCTGCTACTATCCCAGTTCTATGACTCCTGTTAAAACAAAGCTTCAGGTGAAAAATGATGGATGAGATGGTGGCAAAGGAGAAAGAGCAGGAGGAACAGGGACCATTCACATCAATATCAGGCCAGTCAACCACACATGTCTTGTAGGATATGTTTCTGTACCAAAAGGAGCGGTTCGGCTACAAAGTTATAGGGCATACAGTGAGTGCAATGCCTACCAAAAATTTAGAGGCACTCCAATGCCCCTTGGAAGTGACATGGAGGTCAGAGGGCCTTAACTAAACCATTTTTTCCATTTATAACAACTGGGTCTCCTGTGCACTGTTGGCCTAAGCAGTGAATGGAAGGCTTTCCAAAAATTATGAGGAACTGCAATGCCCCTTGAAACAGACGTGGATTACAGCGTACTAAAAACCTTCTACCCATTATTGGGGAGTGGGTCTCCCTTAGTGTTCGCCTATGCATTGAAAAGCAAAAGCTGACTAAAATTAGGAGGAAATGCAATGCCCGTTGGAAGAGTCGTGGAGGTCGCAGTAGCTTAACAAGACGGTTTTAATGCACCTTGGAAAAGACGTGGAGGTCGCAGTAGCTTAACAAGATGGTTTTAATACCCAGTGGAAGAGACGTGGAGGTCGCAGTAGCTTAACAAGACGGTTTTAATGCCCCTTGGAAAAGTGGTGGAGGTCATAGTAGCTTAACAAGATGGTTTTAATGCCCCTTGGAAAAGTGGTGGAGGTCGCAGTAGCTTAACAAGACAATTTTAATGCCCCTTACAAGAGCCATACAATACAGCATCTTAAAAACATTATTCCCATTATTGGGGAGTGGGTCTCCCATAGTCTTTGCTTATGCCTTCCAAGCAAAAGCTGCCAAAAATTAGGACGGAGAAACTTGCAATGCCCCTTACAAGAGCCATGCAGTACAGCATATTACAAACATTATTCCCACTATTGGGGAGTGGGTCTCCCATAGTCTTTGCCTATGCCTTCCAAGCAAAAGCTGCCAAAAATTAGGATGGAGGAACTTGCAATACCTCTTACAAGAGCCATGCAGTACAGCATATTACAAACATTATTCCCATTATTGGGGAGTGGGTCTTCCATAGTCTTTGCCTATGCCTTCCCAGCAAAAGCTGACAAAAATTAGGACGGAGGAACTTGCAATGCCCTTTACAAGAGCCATGCAGTACAGCATATTACAAACATCATTCCCATTATTGGGGCGTGGGTCTCCCATAGTCTATGCCTATGTCTTCCAAGCAAAAGCTGCCAAAAATTTGGAGGAAATGCAATGTCCGTTCGAAGAGTCGTGGATGTTAGAGTTAATTAAAAACAACATTTCAATGCCCCTTGGAAGAGCTGTGGAGTTCAGAGTGGTTAAACAAGACGCTTTTAATGCCCCTCAGAAGAGACGTGGAGGTCCCAGTAGCTTAACAAGACGGTTTTAATGCTCCACAGAAGAGACGTGGAGGTCGCAGTAGCTTAACAAGACGGTGTCACGCTGTCTCTGTGTACTGGAGGTAGGGTGCCTAAGCTGACCCTAAGCTGGGGCCCTGACTAATCTGTGTCACCCTGACCTGGATGCCACAAGTGTAATTAAAGCTGTGTCTGAGAGCAAGGGGGAGGTTCTCTGGTCAGGGGAACATTAGCATGCAATGCCTCCTGTCTCAGGCCAGTAGGGGGAGCTGGCTGCCCCTATAAAAGCTGGTACTGAGGGCAGGGTTAGAGAGAACTGGACGACCTGCATCAGCACTGAGAGGTGTCCCAGAGCAGGGACAGAAAGTTGCACTGCACCTAAGAGGAAGTGTGGCAGGAGGAGAGCCACAAGCCAGAGACAAGAGGCGAAGAGAGCCTGTCTTGGCAGAAAGAGGACTTAATCTACCAGACTTTGGTGTCTGAGGCTGGAAGGATTCCACATCCCCCAGCAGAGAACTAGTCGGCAAGGGACTGTATATTCCTTGGCCTAAGAAGCCTGGAGGCCCTGCCACAACCGAAGGGACCAGTAAAGCCATACAAGGCTGGGAGCAGAAAGGAACCCACGTCGCAGGCCATACAGGCGAGAATACACGGAAAGCTCGGAAACGTGGGCTGTTACTCTATAAGGAGGGGATAGCCAGAAGGAGCGCAGAAAGCACGGTAGGCCTACACCCTCACCCTGACCAGGGCCAATTTCCCCGTTGCTCTCAGACATCCAGGTCCCCTCCTAGCTGGGACTGTTTATGGGTCAGTTTACCTGTTCTAGTAAAGACCCTGGTCTGCAACCTGTTGTCTGCGTGATCCTTGCTCCTCCAGCACTATCAGCACTGGGACTCTCACTACCATCACTCCCAACATCCACTACACTGCCCTGGGGCCGCACTCTTCCCGTGGGGAGTCACACCATCCCAGCTGCACACCTCATCAGCCCCAGCGGTCTGCCTTGCAGCGGCGGTACCTAATGACCGCAAATCCACGGGTGGCGTAGTCGGACATTATCAGCAGAACATAGCAGACTACCATTGGCCTGACCACCCTGAGCCACGGAACCGGGTCGCCACTACTACCCCCATCGTCTCCCTATTGCCCGGATCCGAGTGCCCCACGGCCCAGGGGGCGAGTCAGCTTTGGCGTAGTCGGCAGGATTTCGTGCCCGCAACCACCGGGTACTGCGTGCCTGAAAAAGACTTTTGTAACTTACCTGTGGCCAAGTTTCCTGCCGTCCGGAGTCGTTTCCCACCATCCAGAGCCGATTCCCGCCATCAGACGCCATCTTGGACCTTTTCCCGCCGTTTTCTGCCGTCTTCCCGCCATCTGCAGCTGTTTCCCGCCATCGGACGCCATCTCCAGGACGCCACGGGGGAAGAAGAGGGGCGTGGACGTCAAAACCGCGCGAGATCCGAAGCTCCGCCCCACGCACCGACGCTGCACAAGGTCCTGGAAGGGAGAGACAGCGACGCTGACGTCATCAGGACGCAACGCCAGGTCCTCGTCCATAGCAGCAGCAGCGGAGCCGCGGCCTACAGAAGAGGATCGTCGGAAGGTAGGCCACGCTTAACTAGGGGGGAGGAAGATGTCGGACACAGAGGCGCCCACTACCACCAACGCAGCTGCAGCAGCGGTGATGCCCTTTTCCCTGCCCTACATCCCTGGAGCGGCCTGGCTGCCCAAATACTCAGGGGAGCCCCATGCCCTAACTGACTTCAAGGAAAGGCTATACAGTTTGTTCCACGTTTACCCCCTGACAGAGGAACAGAAGGTCAGCATATTAACAGAGCAGTTAACTGGCGCAGCCCAAAGGGAGGTAAAATCATGGCCCACTGAGGAGAAAAGGACTGTGAAGGGTATTCTGGCCCGGCTGCGGGGTACCTTTGACACACGTACCTCCGCTGAGATTAAAATGAGGTTCTATGGATGTAAGCAGCGGGCACAGGACAGCATCAGAGACTATGCCCTAAATCTGCAGGAAGCCATGAGGGCTATTCAACAAACTGACCCAGGCAGTGTGCAGGAAACGGATAAACTGCTAACAGAACAATTCATAGAAGGTCTGCTGTCTAGTGCCCACAGGGCCAAACTGCGCCTCATGTTCTTTCAGAACCCCGACCTGACCTTTGCCCAATTTAAGGACAGGGCCATAAGGGTGCTCCGTGAACCTGCAACCAGTGGCGCTATAAACCCCCGGCGCCCTGTTATCACCTACCACCAGGAGGCGGCGCCCTCCTCTATGGACTCTGTGGAGGCTGATGCACAGGCCCTGAACCAAGCCCCGTCGAAAGGCCTGCACCACCAAGTCCAGGAGCTGACCAGGAGCGTCGCGGCGTTGACCAGGACCGTCCAGGCGTTGCAAGTGGACCCGTCAAGACCCATCAAGCTGGCTTCAAGTCCGGAGGTTGTCCCGTGGCGTCGACAGAGGAGGATCCCGTCGTTCCGAGGGAGGCCCACAGACCACTACGCAGAGGATGGACAGCCCATTTGCCGTCGATGCAACCAGCCCGGACACATTTCCAGGTACTGTAATTTAAACGGGTCCAACCTGGGGCAGAGGGCCGACCCCCAGGCATAAGATCACGAGGCCCTTATAATTGGCGTGATAAGTACGTTGGGGGGCGCCCGGTTTTACCCGTGGTGCTGGACGGTATCCCCATGAGCGCCTTGCTGGATACTGGGTCGCAAGTAACCACAATCCCTTATGTACTTTTTAAGCAGTATTGGACTGATGCTGATATCACACGGTATCCAGACAGTAACTTGAGCATCATCGCCAGTAATGGCTTACCCGTGCCGCAGATGGGGTTCAAGGAGATGACCATTAAAATTGGTAAAGTTGAACTGCCGGCACAGGGAGTGATTATTGTGGACATTGACCGTCATGAAAGTCACCCTAAAATAACTGTGGGTACTAACATAATTGAAAATTGTCTTTCAGAGGTAATTGTAATTCTACAACAGGTGGCGGTGAATGCTAGTTCCAGCCAACAGAGAGTCCTCAACAAGGAGATAAAAGCCCTGATGAGACGGCAGCAGGTAGAACTGTCTGGTGGTTAGATCGGTAGCGTAAGACTCAGTGATCCATTCCCCATTTCCATGCCTCCCAAAAGTGAAATGATGATCTGGTGTCGGACTGCAATTGGGTTGAGAGGTAGAGACTACCAAGCCATGGTAGAACCCGTGTACTCAGACAGCAGGCCCACCATTTTGACAGCCCGGGGGGTGGTTGATGTCCGTCATGGGAGGGTGCCCGTCCGCATCCTCAACATTGGGGAGAGGGAAGTACACTTACCCAGGTACGCTACACTCGCCAAACTGTTTGTTGTCGAACACCAAGCTATCAGGGCCGTGGAACCCTTGCCTCCATCTCCTCAGGCGGAGGGTAATGGCTCCCAGAAACAAAAGGAGGACTGGTGCCAGAAACTCCATGTGGGTGCTGACTCCACTCCCCTGCACCAAAAACAAGGAGTCTACCGGGTGGTACAGGAGTACGAGAGAGTCTTTAGTAAGCACCCGCTAGACTTCGGCAGAGTAAAGGGGATAGAACACCACATCCCCACAGGGAGCCACCGACCAATAAAAGAGAGACACAGGCCTGTACCCCCTGCACATTATCAGAACGCAAAGGGCATGCTAAGAGAGATGAAAGAAGCTGGGGTCATTAGAGACAGCTGTAGCCCCTGGGCAGCCCCCTTGGTTCTGGTCAAAAAGAAAGACGGCACCATGAGAATGTGCGTGGACTATAGACAAATCAACCGTATCACTCACAAAGACGCATATCCGCTGCCTAGAATAGAAGAGTCTTTAGCCGCACTAAAATCTGCTAACTTCTTTTCTACTTTGGACCTTACTAGCGGGTACTGGCAGGTTCCTGTGGCAGAGGCTGACAAGGAGAAGACCGCCTTCACCACCCCGATGGGACTGAGCGAATTCAACTGCATGCCTTTCGGGCTCTGCAACGCACCAGGGACCTTCCAGTGGCTGATGGAATGCTGTCTAGGGCACCGAAACTTCGAGACGGTCCTCCTTTACCTGGACGACGTGATCGTCTATTCGAAAACCTACGAGGACCATCTAAAGCACCTGGCCGAGGTGTTCGAAGCCCTGGCAGGCTATGGCCTGAAGGTGAAACCATCGAAGTGTCACCTGCTGAAACCAAAGGTCCAGTACCTAGGGCACGTGGTAAGCGCGGAAGGAGTGGCCCCCGACCCTGACAAGGTCACGGCAATCAAGAGCTGGCCAAGCCCCTCGAACATCAAAGAGGTGAGACAGTTTATCGGGTTGGTAGGCTACTACCGAAGGTTCATCCCCGGGTTCACCAAGATGGCAGCTCCTATGCAGGACCTCCTGATCGGACAGTCTAAGTCCAGGAGCCAAAAGCCGCCCTTCAAGTGGGATAAACCGGAAGAGGAGTCCTTCCGCCAGCTAAAGATGGCCCTCACAGGGGACGAGATCCTGGCCTACCCTGATTATGGCCAGCCTTTCATTCTCCACACAGATGCCAGTAATGTGGGACTGGGAGCCGTACTGTCCCAAAACCAACAGGTCAGAGAACGGGTGATCGCATACGCCAGCCGGAAGCTGAGACCCACCGAGAGGAACCCGGAGAATTACAGCTCCTTCAAGCTAGAATTATTGGCGGTGGTGTGGGCCGTGACGGAACGCTTCAAACATTACCTGGCCTCCGCAAAGTTCACTGTGTACACAGACAACAACCCGTTGACACACCTGGACAATGCAAGACTGGGTGCCCTGGAACAGCGGTGGATGGCCCGTCTCTCCAACTATGACTTCGTGATCAAGTACCGGGCAGGCAAAACCAATGCCAACGCGGACGCCCTATCAAGGATGCCTCACTTACCTGAAGGTGACGAAGACCCAGAAGAGCTGGAGGAGGTAGAACTCCCCGCGTTTCACCGGTATGGAGCCGCTCAACACTCTCACCGCGTGAAGGAGGAGGATCTAACAACTGTGATGATGAATCCCCTACCTCACCAGAGCTGGGCCGAGACCCAAGATAGTGACCCTGCAGTCCGCCTGGTGAAAGATCTGCTGACCCGGGAAGACGCCCGCCTAGATCCAGATGCCCCAGAGGAAGCCAAGCAGCTGTGGAAGGAGAAGAGCAAGCTGTTCCTGCATGAAGGCAAGTTGTGCCGAAGGATTGTCAACCACCGGACGCACGAGCTGACCTGGCAAGTCGTGGTCCCCAGGCGGGATGCAGCTATGGTCCTGGGAGCTTACCATGACAGAGCGGGACACTTCGGTTGGAAGAAACTGGAGTTCCTACTAAGAGGAAGGTTCTTTTGGGTCGGCATGAGAGGAGCTGTAGAAAAATGGTGCAGAGACTGTGGCCCTTGTCACCTGAGGAGGAAGGACCGCACCAGCCAGAAGACACCCTTGAGGCCCATCGTCACCACGCAGCCTCTTGAGCTGGTAGCTCTGGACCACGTCAAATTGGCTTCAAGCCGGTCCGGATACATCTATGCCCTGACAATCGTGGACCACTATTCCCGTTTTCTAGTGGTGGTCCCGGTAAACGACTTGACAGCTCAAACAGCGGCCAGAGCCTTCCAGCAATACTTCTGCCGTCCACACGGGTATCCGGAACAGGTCCTGACAGACCAGGGTCCAGCGTTCGAAGCTGAAATCTTCCAGGAGTTCTGCAACCTCTATGGCTGTAAGAAGATTCGGACAACGCCTTACCACCCCCAAACCAACGGGATGTGTGAGAAGATGAACAATATAGTCATTGATCTCCTGAAGACGTTGCCCCTGGAGGAACGCAGCCTGTGGCCAGAAAAATTGCCGGACCTGGTAGACATGTACAACAATATCCCGGTGAACGCTACAAACTGCACCCCGGCTTACCTGATGCGAGCTAGACCAGGTAAGCTGCCCGTAGACCTGGAGATGGGAGTCCTAATACCTGAGGACACCTCCCCGGATGCGGACTGGGATACGGAAAGGCAACTGCAGTACAAGAAGGTACAGGAGAGTGTGGAGAAGAGCCTGGCCCAGGTGAGAGAGAAGCAAGAAAGACTCTTCAATCAACATGCCCCTGCTAGTCCCCTAGAACCTGGTGAGCAAGTCCTAAAGTGAAAAAGAAGGCTACATAAGTTGGACGACCAGTGGGAAAGGGAACCCTACACCGTACTGCAGTCTGACCACGACAACCCAAAGGTGTGCGTAATCACCAAGGACGGAGGAGAAACCACTAGTGTCGTCTCCAGAGACCACCTCAAAAGATGCCCCGAGCAACTCCGTAGTGCAGAAGAGGATCAGAGTGACCTTGAACCCGCAGAGGACAAGGAAGAAATGATCAGCACCGTTCTCGGAGAGTTCCCTCAGTCCTGGACTCGCATAAATGATGCCATAGTGGTACCCGTCCTGCATTTCCTGCAACCGGCCCAGCAACAACCAACACCAGAGCCGGAAGGTGAAGAGGAGCAAGCGGTTCCAGAGGCAGAAGAGCCTGTACCAGCAGCCCAGGAGAGTCAACCCTCTGCTGACAGTGAGCCTGCCATGCCTGTACCGCTAACGCTAGTGGGGAAAGCCAGGTTGGTCCACCACCAGACAGTGGGTTAAGGAGGTCAACCAGGAGCACAAAAGGGCAGATACCCGCTCGCTGGAGAATATAGAGTGTACTAAAATTGTAAATAACCCTGTTGCCAAATGTTGAATTGTTTGCCAAGTTACATGCATGTTTGGTAATACTCTGTTTCAGTTTCTTGCAGCTACCGTAAGGACTCACAGGTTATGGACTTTTTATAACCGGGACCTTGTATGGACTGCATACTGAGCCTAACCCAGGAATGAACTAAGACTGTGAAGGACTTGGGGTAGGACAGACCCCCACCTGGTTAAGGCTCCCCGTTGTATTGGTGATATGGACACCCGGTCACAGACCACACTGTGACCTTAAGAACTCAATTTGTGCGTCATCTGTCTATTAATGTTTTATTGTTATGCATATTGTCTTTGTTTACTGTTTAGTCCCGGAGTACTAAATTTCACTAGGGGGGAATGCGTCACCCTGACCTGGATGCCACAAGTGTAATTAAAGCTGTGTCTGAGAGCAAGGGGGAGGTTCTCTGGTCAGGGGAACATTAGCATGCAATGCCTCCTGTCTCAGGCCAGTAGGGGGAGCTGGCTGCCCCTATAAAAGCTGGTACTGAGGGCAGGGTTAGAGAGAACTGGACGACCTGCCTCAGCACTGAGAGGTGTCCCAGAGCAGGGACAGAAAGTTGCACTGCGCCTAAGAGGAAGTGTGGCAGGAGGAGAGCCACAAGCCAGAGACAAGAGGCGAAGAGAGCCTGTCTTGGCAGAAAGAGGACTTAATCTACCAGACTTTGGTGTCTGAGGCTGGAAGGATTCCACATCCCCCAGCAGAGAACTAGTCGGCAAGGGACTGTATATTCCTTGGCCTAAGAAGCCTGGAGGCCCTGCCACAACCGAAGGGACCAGTAAAGCCATACAAGGCTGGGAGCAGAAAGGAACCCACGTCGCAGGCCATACAGGCGAGAATACACGGAAAGCTCGGAAACGTGGGCTGTTGCTCTATAAGGAGGGGATAGCCAGAAGGAGCGCAGAAAGCACGGTAGGCCTACACCCTCACCCTGACCAGGGCCAATTTCCCCGTTGCTCTCAGACATCCAGGTCCCCTCCTAGCTGGGACTGTTTATGGGTCAGTTTACCTGTTCTAGTAAAGACCCTGGACTGCAACCTGTTGTCTGCGTGATTCTTGCTCCTCCAGCACTATCAGCACTGGGACTCTCACTACCATCACTCCCAACATCCACTACACTGCCCTGGGGCCGCACTCTTCCCGTGGGGAGTCACACCATCCCAGCTGCACACCTCATCAGCCCCAGCGGTCTGCTTGCAGCGGCGGTACCTAATGACCGCAAATCCACGGGTGGCGTAGTCGGACATTATCAGCAGAACATAGCAGACTACCATTGGCCTGACCACCCTGAGCCACGGAACCGGGTCGCCACTACTACCCCCATCGTCTCCCTATTGCCCGGATCCGAGTGCCCCACGGCCCAGGGGGCGAGTCAAATCCCTCTACCTGGAGGTTCTGTTAAAGGTACAGAGGTCCAGGCCGCCAGCGTAACCCCTACCTCCTGAGGATCCCTGCACCTAAGTAATCTAGTCCTGAGAAGGACCCCTGATCACAACAAAAGGGGACAGGTAATAATATGCCCACACTCAGTACTTAGACGAACGAGACAGTACAAGGGCAAAACCGAAACCACCTTGCATACAAAAACTACACAACTACAACAGAGGGAACACCAACGGGAAAGGAGATAAATGATAAAGCGAGGAAGGGAAAAAACACTCCAAATACACTTAGCTCTGACACTCCAAATACCACGATCCGCTCTGTTAGTCTGCATGAAATGCTTTCACCGACACTTCCCTAACAGACCGGCAGGCATTTGAAGGAGTCCCACTACAGCAGCATTGATTGCAGCTGGGCGAGGCTGGACCTCGTCTAGCACAGAGAGAGAGAGAGTTAACTCCCTCACTGCCGAAAAACACAAAGCACCAAAAACTCAGCTGCGAGAAGTCAGGCTGTGTAATCGTGACGATCTTCGTGGCGACACACCCGTGACAGTACCCCCCCTTCTACGAGGGGCCTCCGGACCCTCAGGGCCAGGTTTATCCGGGTGAGTCGTGTGGAAGGCCCGAACTAATCGGTCTGCGTTAATATCCGACGCAGGAACCCACATCCTCTCCTCAGGACCATACCCCTTCCAATGAACCAGGTACTGAAGGGACCGGCGATTAAAGCGTGAATCGATGACCCTCGATACCTGGAACTCCAAGTTACCATTGACCACCCCTGGAGGGGGAGGTAAAGGTGACGGTACCACCGGCGCCACATACCTCTTAAGCAATGATCTGTGGAACACATTGTGAATTTTAAACGTAGGGGGGAGGTCAAGACGGAATGCCACCGGATTAATTATAGAACTGATCCTGTACGGCCCGATGAACCTGGGACCCAGTTTCCAGGAGGGAACCTTAAGTTTTATATTCCTGGTAGACAACCATACCCGATCGTTCACACTTAGGTCCGGACCAGACACTCTCCTCCTATCAGCCATACGTTTGTATCGGTTCCCCATAGTATTCAGATTCTTCAGCACCCCTCTCCATACTGAAGCGAGTGATGAGGAAAATCGTTCCTCCTCAGGAGCCCCCGAAGAGCCCCCCCTACTGAAAGTACAAAACTGGGGGTGAAAACCATATGCCCCAAAAAACGGGGACTTACTAGTGGACTCGCTCCGCCTATTATTAAGAGCAAACTCTGCCAGAGGTAAGAAAGAAGCCCAGTCCTCCTGGTTCTCTGACACAAAACACCGGAGATATGTCTCCAAGCTCTGGTTCATACGTTCCGTCTGACCATTGGTCTGAGGATGAAAAGCCGATGAGAACGATAAATGCATCCCCTGCCGTGTACAAAACGCCTTCCAGAATTTGGACACAAACTGAGACCCCCGATCTGACACCACCTCGGAGGGTACCCCGTGAAGCCTCACAATCTCCCCAATGAACACCTGCGCAAGAGTTTTAGCATTAGGAAGAGCAGGAAGAGCGATAAAATGTGCCATCTTGCTGAACCTGTCCACTACAACGAGTATGACCGTTTTACCCGAAGACGGCGGGAGGTCCGTAATAAAGTCCATAGACAGATGAGTCCAAGGACGCTCCGGGATCTTCAAAGGTAAGAGGGCCCCAGACGGACGGGTATGTGAGGTCTTAGAGCGCGCACAAACCCCACAGGACGCGACAAAAGTTACCACCTCCTTATGTAAGTTAGGCCACCAAAACCGACGCGAGAGGAGATCCACAGTTGCTTTACACCCCGGGTGTCCTGCAAAAACTGAGTTATGGTGTGCCTCGATCACCTTTTGTCGCAACTGATCTGGAACAAACAGTCTCCCCGGAGGTCCAACAGGGGCGTCCCCCTGAGCCTCCAATACCTCCTCCTCAAGCTCAGAGCATACTGCCGAAACCACCACCCCCTCCTGAAGGATAGGAATCGGGTCGTCCGTATTCCCGGCCCCAGGGAAACTACGAGATAAGGCATCCGCCTTTACATTTTTTGACCCAGGACGATATGTAACGACAAAATTAAACCTGGTAAAAAACAATGACCACCTAGCTTGTCTGGGATTCAGACGTTTCGCGGACTCCAGATATAGCAGGTTCTTGTGATCGGTGATGACGGTGACCGGATGGACTGCCCCCTCTAAAAAATGGCGCCACTCCTCAAAAGCTAACTTAATGGCCAAGAGTTCCCTATTGCCGACATCGTAATTCCTCTCAGCGGACGACAATTTTTTAGAGAAAAAGGCGCACGGATGCCACTTACCAGGGGACGAACCTTGTGACAATACTGCTCCCACCCCTACCTCGGAAGCGTCTACCTCTACAATGAATGGCTGTGACGCATCAGGTTGAATGAGTATGGGTGCCGAGGCAAAACATTTTTTCAAGGAGGAGAATGCTTGACAAGCCTTGTCAGACCACCTAGAAAAATCCGTCCCCTTTTTAGTCATGTCTGTGAGAGGCTTAACCATGGACGAGAAATTACGAATGAACTTCCGGTAATAATTAGCAAACCCCAGGAAACGTTGTAGTGCCTTAAGATTCTCTGGCCGATCCCACTCAAGAACTGCCCGCACTTTCCCAGGGTCCATACGAAAACCGGACGCTGAAACCAGGAAGCCTAAAAACTGGAGTTCCTGTACGGCGAACACACACTTTTCCCATTTGGCATACAGTTTATTATCCCGCAAGATCTGTAACACCTGCCTAACGTGCTCCTGATGAGACACCAGATCCGGCGAGTAAATTAAGATATCATCCAGATATATGACAACAAACTGTCCCACCAGGCGGCGAAAAATGTCATTAACAAAGTGTTGGAACACCGCCGGGGCATTAGTCAGACCGAATGGCATGACCAGGTTCTCATAATGCCCCTCCGGAGTGTTAAACACCGTCTTCCACTCATCCCCCTCCTTCATCCTAATCAGATTGTACGCCCCCCTGAGATCCAACTTAGAGAACCATTTGGCGCCCACGATCTGATTAAAGAGATCGGGAATAAGTGGGAGCGGATACGGATCTCGGACCGTAATCCAATTAAGTTCACGGAAATCCAGGCAAGGGCGTAGGCCTCCATCTTTCTTCTTAACAAAGAAGAACCCCGCGGCCACCGGTGAAGATGAAGGTCTAATATGCCCCTTAGCCAGACTTTCTGAAATATAATCCTTCATGGCCTGTCTCTCAGGACCAGAAAGGTTATACAACCTAGCTTTAGGTAACTTGGTCTCAGGGAGCAGTTTTACCGAACAGTCATACTCGCGATGAGGAGGTAGTTCCTGACACCCTTTCTCCGAGAATACATCCTCAAAGTCCGCCAGAAATGGAGGTAAGACCCTAGGAGTAACCGCACCGATGACCGTATTCATGCAGTTTTTATTACAGAATTTACTCCATTGGCTTATCTCTCTGGATTGCCAATTAATAACCGGGTTATGCTTAGTTAACCAAGGAAGGCCCAACACTATAGGAGTGGGAAGACCCTCCAACACGTAGCAAGACAACAGTTCTTTATGTATCGCCCCCACTTGAAGTTTTACATTATGCACAGCTTGCAAAAAACTTCCCTGACCGAGAGGCCTGGCATCGATCGAGAATATGGGGATGGGTTTAGCCAACTCACTCAATCGCATACCTTGAACCCGGGCAAACCGAGCGTCCACCAGATTAGCCCCGGCCCCACTATCCAGAAGAACAGATATCCTCTCAGTTCTCGTACCCACCACCACCTCCGCCGGTACGAGAAACTGAGACGAACCTAGGGACGAAATACCTACTCCCAGATTGCCGTCCACCACACAACCTGGGATCAACAGTTTTCCGACGACTCTTCACTCTGCAAGGGACGGGATGGACACCCCCCAATAAAATGTCCCTTTCTCCCGCAGAAGAAACACCTTCCTGTCTTATGGCGCACCACCGGTCCCCTCCCCCGAAATGATGTCCCTCCTAATTGCATAGGCTCCTCTGGACTGACCAGGGGAACCACCATATGAGGGGACCTTGTAGGAGGTGGAGTCATCACAGGGGGTGGAGTTATCCCGCACCTCTCCCGAAGCCGTCTGTCAATGCGAATAGCAAGGGCCATAGCGGCTTCCAGTGACGCGGGAGAGTCATACTGTGCCAACACATCCTGTAATTTGTCGGATAAACCTTGACAAAACTGGCTCCTAAGAGCCGGGTCATTCCACTGGGTGTCAGTGGCCCACCTACGGAACTCCGAACAGAATTCCTCCGCCGGACGATCTCCCTGCTGGATCCTACGTAACTTAGATTCAGCAAGGGAGATCCGATCCGGGTCATCATATACAAGACCCAGAGCAGCAAAAAACCTATCCACTGACTGGAGAGCCGGGGAGCCCGGGGGAAGAGAGAACGCCCAAGATTGTGGGTCCCCTTGTAGGAGCGAGATGACAATTCCCACCCTTTGTTCTTCACTCCCCGATGACCGAGGCCGCAGCCGAAAGTACAACTTACATGCCTCCCGGAAAACAAAAAACTTGTCCCGCCCCCCAGTGAACCTGCCAGGGAGAGCTACTTTAGGTTCTGGTCCGCCTTGCTCCTGAGGATACAAAACCTTGGACCTAACGTCCGCCAGCTCCATGGACAAACTCTGCAACTGCCGAGCTAGACCGGCTACTGGATCCATGGTAGCTGGAGAGAATCTAAGTGGTCGGTGAAAATGTCACGCTGTCTCTGTGTACTGGAGGTAGGGGACCTAAGCTGACCCTAAGCTGGGGCCCTGACTAATCCCTCTACCTGGAGGTACTGTTAAAGGTACAGAGGTCCAGGCCGCCAGCGTAACCCCTACCTCCTGAGGATCCCTGCACCTAAGTAATCTAGTCCTGAGAAGGACCCCTGATCACAACAAAAGGGGACAGGTAATAATATGCCCACACTCAGTACTTAGACGAACGAGACAGTACAAGGGCAAAACCAAAACCACCTTGCATACAAAAACTACACAACTACAACAGAGGGAACACCAACGGGAAAGGAGATAAATGATAAAGCGAGGAAGGGAAAAAACACTCCAAATACACTTAGCTCTGACACTCCAAATACCACGATCCGCTCTGTTAGTCTGCATGAAATGCTTTCACCGACACTTCCCTAACAGACCGGCAGGCATTTGAAGGAGTCCCACTACAGCAGCAATGATTGCAGCTGGGCGAGGCTGGACCTCGTCTAGCACAGAGAGAGAGAGAGTTAACTCCCTCACTGCCGAAAAACACAAAGCACCAAAAACTCAGCTGCGAGAAGTCAGGCTGTGTAATCGTGACGATCTTCGTGGCGACACACCCGTGACAGATGGTTTTAATGCCCCTTGGAAAAGTGGTGGAGGTCACAGTAGCTTAACAAGACGGTTTTAATGCCCCTCGGAAGAGACGTGGAGGTCCCAGTAGCTTAACAAGACGGTTTTAATGCCCCTTGGAAAAGTGGTGGAGGTCGTAGTAGCTTAACAAGACGGTTTTAATGCCCCTTGGAAGAGACGTGGAGGTCGCAGTAGCTTAACAAGATGGTTTTAATGCCCCACGGAAGAGACGTGGAAGTCGCAGTAGCTTAATAAGATGGTTTTAATGCCCCTCGGAAGAGACGTGGAGGTCCCAGTAGTTTAACAAGACGGTTTTAATGCCCCTTAGAAAAGTGGTGAAGGTCACAGTAGCTTAACAAGACGGTTTTAATGCCCCTCGGAAGAGACGTGGAGGTCCCAGTAGCTTAACAAGACGGTTTTAATGCCCCTTGGAAGAGACGTGGAGGTCGCAGTAGCTTAACAAGACGGTTTGAATGCCCCTTGGAAAAGTGATGGAGGTCACAGTAGCTTAACAAGACAATTTTAATGCCCTTTGGAAAAGTGGTGGAGGTCACAGTAGCTTAAGAAGATGGTTTTAATGCCCCTCGGAACAGACGTGGAGGTCCCAGTAGCTTAACAAGACGGTTTTAATGCCCCTTGGAAGAGATGTGGAGATCGCAGTAGCTTAACAAGACGGTTTTAATGCCCCTTGGAAAAGTGGTGGAGGTAGCAGTAGCTTAACAAGACGGTTTTAATGCCCCTTGGAAAATTGGTGGAGGTCACAGTAGCTTAGCAAGATGGTTTTAATGCTCCTCGGAAGAGACGTGGAGGTCGCAGTAGCTTAACCAGACAGTTTTAATGCCCCTCGGAAGAGACGTGGAGGTCGCAGTAGCTTAACAAGACGCTTTTAATGCCCCTTGGGAAAGTGGTGGACGTCACAGTAGCTTAACAAGACGGTTTTAATGTCCCTTGGAAAAGTGGTGGAGGTCACAAGAGCTTAACAAGATGGTTTTAATGCTCCTTGGAAAAGTGGTGGAGGTCACAGTAGCTTAACAAGACGGTTTTAATGCCCCTTGGGAAAGTGGTGGAGGTCATAGTAGCTTAACAAGACGCTTTTAATGCCCCTCGGAAGAGACGTGGAGGTCGCAGAGGCTTAACAAGACGGTTTTAATGCCCCTTGGAAGAGACGTGGAGGTCGCAGTAGCTTAACAAGACGGTTTTAATGCCCCTCGGAAGAGACGTGGAGGTCGCAGTAGCTTAACAAGATGGTTTTAATGCCCCTTGGAAAAGTGGTGGAGGTCGCAGTAGCTTAACAAGACGGTTTTAATGCCCCTCGGAAGAGACGTGGAGGTCCCAGTAGCTTAACAAGACGGTTTTAATGCCCCTCGGAAGAGACGTGGAGGTCGCAGTAGCTTAACATGACGGTTTGAATGCCCCTTGGAAAAGTGGTGGAGGTCGCAGTAGCTTAAGAAGACGGTTTTAATGCCCCTCAGAAAAGTGGTGGAGGTCACAGTAGCTTAACAAGACAGTTTTAATGCCCCTTGGAAAAGTGGTGGAGGTCACAGTAGCTTAACAAGACGGTTTTAATGCCCCTCGGAAGAGACGTGGAGATCCCAGTAGCTTAACAAGACGGTTTTAATGCCCCTTGGAAGAGACGTGGAGGACGCAGTAGCTTAACAAGACGGTTTTAATGCCCCTTGGAAAAGTGGTGGAGGTAGCAGTAGCTTAACAAGACGGTTTTAATGCCCCTTAGAAAAGTGGTGAAGGTCACAGTAGCTTAACAAGACGGTTTTAATGCCCCTCGGAAGAGACGTGGAGGTCCCAGTAGCTTAACAAGACGGTTTTAATGCCCCTCGGAAGAGACGTGGAGGTCGCAGTAGCTTAACAAGACGGTTTGAATGCCCCTTGGAAAAGTGGTGGAGGTCGCAGTAGCTTAAGAAGACGGTTTTAATGCCCCTTGGAAAAGTGGTGGAGGTCACAGTAGCTTAACAAGACAGTTTTAATGCCCCTTGGAAAAGTGGTGGAGGTCCCAGTAGCTTAACAAGACGGTTTCAATGCCCCTCGGAAGAGACATGGAGGTCCCAGTAGCTTAACAAGACGGTTTTAATGCCCCTTGGAAGAGATGTGGAGATCGCAGTAGCTTAACAAGACGGTTTTAATGCCCCTTGGAAAAGTGGTGGAGGTAGCAGTAGCTTAACAAGATGGTTTTAATGCCCCTTGGAAAAGTAGTGGAGGTCACAGTAGCTTAACAAGATGGTTTTAATGCTCCTCGGAAGAGACGTGGAGGTCGCAGTAGCTTAACCAGACAGTTTTAATGCCACTCGGAAGAGACGTGGAGGTCGCAGTAGCTTAACAAGACGGTTTTAATGCCCCTTGGGAAAGTGGTGGACGTCACAGTAGCTTAACAAGACGGTTTTAATGTCCCTTGGAAAAGTGGTGGAGGTCACAAGAGCTTAACAAGATGGTTTTAATGCTCCTTGGAAAAGTGCTGGAGGTCAGAGTAGCTTAACAAGACGGTTTTAATGCCCCTTGGGAAAGTGGTGGAGGTCATAGTAGCTTAACAAGACGGTTTTAATGCCCCTCGGAAGAGACGTGGAGGTCGCAGTGGCTTAACAAGACGGTTTTAATGCCCCTTGGAAGAGACGTGGAGGTCGCAGTAGCTTAACAAGACGGTTTTAATGCCCCTCGGAAGAGACGTGGAGGTCGCAGTAGCTTAACAAGATGGTTTTAATGCCCCTTGGAAAAGTGGTGGAGGTCGCAGTAGCTTAACAAGACGGTTTTAATGCCCCTCGGAAGAGATGTGGAGGTCCCAGTAGCTTAACAAGACGGTTTTAATGCCCCTCGGAAGAGACGTGGAGGTCGCAGTAGCTTAACATGACGGTTTGAATGCCCCTTGGAAAAGTGGTGGAGGTCGCAGTAGCTTAAGAAGACGGTTTTAATGCCCCTCGGAAAAGTGGTGGAGGTCACAGTAGCTTAACAAGACAGTTTTAATGCCCCTTGGAAAAGTGGTGGAGGTCACAGTAGCTTAACAAGACGGTTTTAATGCCCCTCGGAAGAGACGTGGAGGTCCCAGTAGCTTAACAAGATGGTTTTAATGCCCCTTGGAAGAGACGTGGAGGTCGCAGTAGCTTAACAAGACGGTTTTAATGCCCCTTGGAAAAGTGGTGGAGGTAGCAGTAGCTTAACAAGACGGTTTTAATGCCCCTTGGAAAAGTGGTGGAGGTCACAGTAGCTTAACACGACGGTTTTAATGCCTCTTGGAAAAGTGGTGGAGGTCACAGTAGCTTAACAAGATGGTTTTAATGCCCCTCGGAAGAGACGTGGAGGTCGCAGTAGCTTAACCAGACAGTTTTAATGCCCCTCGGAAGAAACGTGGAGGTTGCAGTAGCTTAACAAGACGGTTTTAATGCCCCTTGGAAAAGTGGTGGACGTCACAGTAGCTTAGCAAGATGGTTTTAATGTCCCTTGGAAAAGTGGTGGAGGTCACAAGAGCTTAACAAGATGGTTTTAATGCTCCTTGGAAAAGTGAGAGGATAGGAGAACCACCGAATGTCCAGTCCAGAATGCAAGAAACATAAACAAATATAAATATAAAAGGACCTTTATTAAACAGTGGTCAAAAGTGGTGCTGCAAACACATGCAATCCCACCATATCATAAATCTTAAAGTGCAATGTACTAGTAGAAATAACATACATAGACCCATACAATAAGTAAGGTATATTGCAGATCCATGCATAAATGATCGAGAAGTATGTCAGAGAAAGTCACAACATGAAGGACACGTGTTTATATATTTCCAAGAAAAAATCACAAATTCATGTGCCAATGTGACTATACCATAGCAGTAATACATCTGTACAAATTAAATGTGCCCAGTATAAGGCAAAAGGCCTGACATACCTATATATAGGGGATGGAGGGATCACACAGGAAGAGCCCCGACGCGCGTTTCGGACTGTAGTGTCCTTCGTCAGGGGGGGTTTGATCTTTGGAGATACGGGCTATAAAAAGGGTTGTGTGGCCAATCACTGACAATGTAGAAAAGAGGGAGGACACCGTGTGTACGGCGTGACTGCTCCGAAAACCGGAAGTGCCTTGCAGGATCGCGTCAGAGGGGGCGGGCGTATCGGGTACCCATAATGCAGTATAAGATAAGGTCCTATACGATGGTTCATACAGCGTGATTGCGCACACGCCGTCTGGAGGCACCAGGACCTGCGGGTCCACCGCATCATGTGATCGGATGAATCGGGTCATGTGACCCGAGCCACCTTACACATAGAGATGCGGGGCCGGCAGGAACAAGGGGCACAGACGGTGCGAGCGCACTGGATAAGCCAAAGTAGGTGACCATGGTACAGCAACAAGGGGATATCTGATATACGATATATACCCAACCAAGGACGTATATATTTCAATCAGAGCGATAAAGTGCAATGTGCAAAGCTGTAACATTTGTAACTGTGTATGTGTAATTATGGAATAAATGTAAGTGAATAAATGATAAGGAAAGAAAAAAGAAAAAAAGAGAAAAGAGAAAAAAGAAGAAAGAAAGAATGAACCAGAAAAAAATGTGAATGTAAAATGCATAACAATGTATAAGAGTGTGAAAAATAGTGAAAATAACATAATAAAATACAATGGATCAAGAAAATAATACATACAAAAGAGTGTAAAAACAACTTCTCAATATACATGTGAATATAAATAAATAAATAAATAAATATAAATAGAGAAAATAAATATATATCTATCACAGGTAAAACTGGAATCATCACATGTTCAAAAATCCATATAAGTACAAATGAATTTAATGACATTATATAGGTACATACATATATACAACCATATATGGAAAGTAGTAAATGACAATTAAATAGTAAACAAGAATTGCAAAAACAAAAAAATAAAATTATATAATTGTGTAGGATGTGCAAGAAATGGGAGTGAAAAATAAAAGTGAAATATGTGTAAGACGACTAATGTGAAACCAGGATGTGATATAATCAAAGAATATATGTAGTGAAATTGGAAATGTGTATGTATGACAACAATGTAACTAATGGATAAAATAAAAGGAAGGTAAATCACGTGAAAGGAGAGGAAATAAAATGAAAATAAAAAAAATAAAAAAATAAAAAATAAAAAAAATAATATGAATGATATGAAAAATAATAAAAAATCAAAATAAGAAATGAAAATATATACATATATGGTAATAGATGAAACGCCGTAGACAAATCAATAATGATGTTTCAATGATCCATGATTCCAGATAGTACTCATGTAACGTGAGCAGGTATGTTGTTACTCAGATACAAAGGTGAACAAAGGCCGACACAGATCATACACTAAAAAGAAACATAGAGATAAATAGTTTAAAACACAAGAACAATATTTTAAAACCTATAAAAATGGTGCAAAGACCAAAAAGACAGATTACAGGAACGGGACAAAGCTTATATTTTCGTTAAGGCCCAGGGGATGTGTGGTTTTAAGCGTCCAAATCCACTTAGTTTCTAATTTTGCCAGAGATTTGCTAATTTTACCGCCCCTGATATTATGTGGGATGTGATCGATTCCAATAGCTCGTAATAGAGAGGCATTGCAATTGTGATGTTGTTTAAAATGCCGTGGCAGTGTTTTCAATGAGGACACGTCATCGACATCTTTTGCTGCTTCGATTCCTAATATGTGTTCGCGTATCCTGATTTTTAACTGGCGAGTCGTAAGTCCCACATACATGAGTGGACAGGGGCAGATAACACAATATATTACTGCAGATGTGGTACAGGTAATACAGTGTTGAATCTGATAGGTTAGTAATCCATCCGAGCTCCGGAAATCCCTTGCACGTCCAATGTTGGGACATGCGACACATTTTCCACATGGTTTACAGCCTTTTGGTGTTTCAAAATTGGACAGAAACGTGTCAACCTTGTTGGTATAATGACTCTTCACCAAAGAATCACGCAAATTGCGTGATCTCCTAAAGGTGATACTGGGTTTAGAATCGAGATATTGGGCAAGAACAGGATCAGATAAAAGAATTGGCCATGATTTATTTAAGAAGTGACGCATCAGATTTGTTTGGCCATGGTATTGAGTAATGAATCTGACCCGATTATCATGAGCAGGAGTTCTTTTTGAATATAGAGCCATATGACGTGAAGTATGCTTGGCCCTATTATATGCTTTTTTTATTGAGCGACGGCTATAACCTCTTTCCAGAAAACGATTTTTCAAATCATCAGCCTGCATTTCAAAATCAATATCGTTAGAACATATTCGACGCAGCCTCAGAAATTGACCCATTGGTATGGATCGAATCATGGCTGGTGGATGAGATGAGGAGGCTAGTAAAAGAGAGTTAACCGAAGTGGTCTTACGAAATAAATCCGTCTGTAAACAATTATATTTGTCAACACTAATCTTGACATCCAAAAAATCAATCGACTGCTTGTCGAAATGATATGTAAGATGGATGTTGTGTGAGTTATGATTTAAAATGCTCATAAATTCGTGTAATTCTTGTTCCGACCCCTGCCAGATCAGAAATATGTCGTCTATGTACCTCGTCCAAAAAAGGACACGGTCCATAGACGCATATCGATCAGACAGGAAGAGGTCCCTCTCCCACAGCCCCAGGAACAAGTTGGCATAGGATGGGGCATAGGAAGCCCCCATCGCAGTTCCCTGGAGCTGCAGGTAGAAAGACCCCTTAAAAAGAAAAAAAAAAAAAAATTATGGGACAACGTGAATTCCAATAGTTTTACGATGAAATTATTCATCGCAGAACAAGAGGTTGAGCTCATCAGAAAGTATTGGGTTGCTTGGATACCATCAGTATGTCGAATGTTGGTATACAATGCTTCCACATCGCATGTAACCAGGAGGGTGTTGCCGTCCACATGGAGACCATCTATCTTTTTAAGAAATTCGGTAGTATCTTTGGTAAAAGATGGAAGTAATTCGACCAAAGGCTGTAATTTGGAATCGATAAACTTATTGACATTTTCAAGATAGTTTCCTTTCCCCGATATGATAGGTCGGCCAGGTGGTATTAGACTATTTTTGTGAATTTTGGGGAGCAGATAGAGGGTGGGAATGGATGGCTCACAAACTCTCAATGCTTGATGTAACTCATTGGAAATGGTCGCATCATTCTTAGCTTCGAGCAGAAGGTTCGACAGTTCCTTTTGAAACTTGATAAGGGGATTGAATGTCATCTTCCTATATGTATTAGAATCACTCAACTGTCGAAAAGCCTCTGCTTCATACATAGTTTTAGGCCAAACCACCACATTCCCACCCTTATCTGCTGGCTTAAAGACAACATCATTGAGGTTACGTAGCCGGAGCAAGCCCAGTCTTTCAGTCCTTGTCAAGTTGTCAGAGGGTGGATATCGGGGAATATTAACAAAATCCTGGCTGACCATCCTAACAAAGATGTCAATAGTAGGACAAGTAGACAACGGTGGAAATTTTTGGGACCGTATTTTTATGGAGGCTGGAATCTTACCTCCATCTGAGTCATTATGTTCTTGGGCCAACTCCTCCAAGTTAGCTAGCGCCTCCTGTTCCGTCTCTGTGGGAAACAATCGAAAAATATCTTCATCATGAAAATAACGTTTGAAAAGGAGTTTACGTGCAAATAGATGTAAATCCTTAATTGCTGAAAATCTATCAAAATGTGCTGTGGGGCAAAACATTAGACCTCTGTTGAGTAATGAAATTTCAACATGAGAGAAATTTTGAGAGCTTAAATTAATTACCTTAAGATTATTTCTATTATTCTCAGGTGAGTACCCATAATTTCGCTTATTTGGCAAAAAACGTAACTCCCGTTTGCGCTTAGGTGTAGATGCCACAGAGACGGAAGAAGAGGCGTCAGACACTTCACTTGTTGGTGGATTGGATGAAATAGAAGGGGTACGGGACCTATCTGTACCAGGTGTTGGTTGTGTCCTCCATCTATATATTCTACCCACTGCAAAATCGCGTAAATCTCATTTCAGTTTATTTGTTTGGTTATCTTGAATATCTTTGACCCATTGATCTAAAGATTTGTTCATTCGAGTTTCAATAGATAATAGTTGATCAGACGTTAGATCAGCACTTGTATAGGTGGATTCAAGGGTTTGATCAATCTCTAAAATCGACTTGTGATTCAACTGAACAAGCAACTCCATTAACTTCTTTGATGTATCGTTACATATTTGTTCCCAACTATTAATAAAATCCTTATCTTCAACGATAAAGGATGGAGTGACACAAATCCTCAATCCCCTGGGGATTAACTGTTTAAGTATGTAGTTCTCTAAAAAAGCCTTATTCCACCAAAGACGAGTTCTTTTAAATAATAAATTTTTGATGGTATTAGTCACAGCATCGACCTGTGTACTGTCAAAACCAAGTGTTGTTACATCACTGTTGCCAAATACTTCTTTAATTTGTCCTTGCCAGGAAGATTCCCTGGCTTTAAAATCCATATTCCAAGAGAAGTAGCCTGTGCAAAACACAGTAAATAATTAGCGCAAAAACACTTAGGAAAATCCACAATAAAAAATGGGGATATGTCATAGAGACACGTCTGTCAATATGAACGGCCCAACAACAGTAAAAAGAATTGTATATATTATGTGGACAAAAGATGAATGGCAGACCATTCGGTTGAAAACACAGAGGATAGGAGAACCACCGAATGTCCAGTCCAGAATGCAAGAAACATAAACTAATATAAATATAAAAGGACCTTTATTAAACAGTGGTCAAAAGTGGTGCTGCAAACACATGCAATCCCACCATATCATAAATCTTAAAGTGCAATGTACTAGTAGAAATAACATACATAGACCCATACAATAAGTAAGGTATATTGCAGATCCATGCATAAATGATCGAGAAGTATGTCAGAGAAAGTCACAACATGAAGGACACGTGTTTATATATTTCCAAGAAAAAATCACAAATTCATGTGCCAATGTGACTATACCATAGCAGTAATACATCTGTACAAATTAAATGTGCCCAGTATAAGGCAAAAGGCCTGACATGCCTATATATAGGGGATGGAGGGATCACACAGGAAGAGCCCCGATGCGCGTTTCGGACTGTAGTGTCCTTCGTCAGGGGGTGTTTGATCTTTGGAGATACGGGCTATAAAAAGGGTTGTGTGGCCAATCACTGACAATGTAGAAAAGAGGGAGGACACCGTGTGTACGGCGTGACTGCTCCGAAAACCGGAAGTGCCTTGCAGGATCGCGTCAGAGGGGGCGGGCGTATCGGGTACCCATAATGCACTATAAGATAAGGTCCTATACGATGGTTCATACAGCGTGATTGCGCACACGCCGTCTGGAGGCACCAGGACCTGCGGGTCCACCGCATCATGTGATCGGATGAATCGGGTCATGTGACCCGAGCCACCTTACACATAGAGATGCGGGGCCGGCAGGAACAAGGGGCACAGACGGTGCGAGCGCACTGGATAAGCCAAAGTAGGTGACCATGGTACAGCAACAAGGGGATATCTGATATACGATATATACCCAACCAAGGACGTATATATTTCAATCAGAGCGATAAAGTGCAATGTGCAAAGCTGTAACATTTGTAACTGTGTATGTGTAATTATGGAATAAATGTAAGTGAATAAATGATAAGGAAAGAAAAAAGAAAAAAAGAGAAAAGAGAAAAAAGAAGAAAGAAAGAATGAACCAGAAAAAAATGTGAATGTAAAATGCATAACAATGTATAAGAGTGTGAAAAATAGTGAAAATAACATAATAAAATACAATGGATCAAGAAAATAATACATACAAAAGAGTGTAAAAACAACTTCTCAATAGACATGTGAATTTAAATAAATAAATAAATAAATATAAATAGAGAAAATAAATATATATCTATCACAGGTAAAACTGGAATCATCACATGTTCAAAAATCCATATAAGTACAAATGAATGTAATGACATTATATAGGTACATACATATATACAACCATATATGGAAAGTAGTAAATGACAATTAAATAGTAAACAAGAATTGCAAAAACAAAAAAATAAAATTATATAATTGTGTAGGATGTGCAAGAAATGGGAGTGAAAAATAAAAGTGAAATATGTGTAAGACGACTAATGTGAAACCAGGATGTGATATAATCAAAGAATATATGTAGTGAAATTGTAAATGTGTATGTATGACAACAATGTAACTAATGGATAAAATAAAAGGAAGGTAAATCACGTGAAAGGAGAGGAAAAAAATAAAATAAATAAATAAATAAATAAAATAATATGAATGATATGAAAAATAATAAAAAATCAAAATAAGAAATGAAAATATATACATATATGGTAATAGATGAAACACCGTAGCCAAATCAATAATGATGTTTCAATGATCCACGATTCCAGATAGTACTCATGTAACGTGAGCAGGTATGTTGTTACTCAGATACAAAGGTGAACAAAGGCCGACACAGATCATACACTAAAAGGAAACATAGAGATAAATAGTTTAAAACACAAGAACAATATTTTAAAACCTATAAAAATGGTGCAAAGACCAAAAAGACAGATTACAGGAACGGGACAAAGCTTATATTTTCGTTAAGGCCCAGGGGATGTGTGGTTTTAAGCGTCCAAATCCACTTAGTTTCTAATTTTGCCAGAGATTTGCTAATTTTACCGCCCCTGATATTATGTGGGATGTGATCGATTCCAATAGCTCGTAATAGAGAGGCATTGCAATTGTGATGTTGTTTAAAATGCCGTGGCAGTGTTTTCAATGAGGACACGTCATCGACATCTTTTGCTGCTTCGATTCCTAATATGTGTTCGCGTATCCTGATTTTTAACTGGCGAGTCGTAAGTCCCACATACATGAGTGGACAGGGGCAGATAACACAATATATTACTGCAGATGTGGTACAGGTAATACAGTGTTGAATCTGATAGGTTAGTAATCCATCCGAGCTCCGGAAATCCCTTGCACGTCCAATGTTGGGACATGCGACACATTTTCCACATGGTTTACAGCCTTTTGATGTTTCAAAATTGGACAGAAACGTGTCAACCTTGTTGGTATAATGACTCTTCACCAAAGAATCACGCAAATTGCGTGATCTCCTAAAGGTGATACTGGGTTTAGAATCGAGATATTGGGCAAGAACAGGATCAGATAAAAGAATTGGCCATGATTTATTTAAGAAGTGACGCATCAGATTTGTTTGGCCATGGTATTGAGTAATGAATCTGACCCGATTATCATGAGCAGGAGTTCTTTTTGAATATAGAGCCATATGACGTGAAGTATGCTTGGCCCTATTATATGCTTTTTTTATTGAGCGACGGCTATAACCTCTTTCCAGAAAGCGATTTTTCAAATCATCAGCCTGCATTTCAAAATCAATATCGTTAGAACATATTCGACGCAGCCTCAGAAATTGACCCATTGGTATGGATCGAATCATGGCTGGTGGATGAGATGAGGAGGCTAGTAAAAGAGAGTTAACCGAAGTGGTCTTACGAAATAAATCCGTCTGTAAACAATTATATTTGTCAACACTAATCTTGACATCCAAAAAATCAATCGACTGCTTGTCGAAATGATATGTAAGATGGATGTTGTGTGAGTTATGATTTAAAATGCTCATAAATTCGTGTAATTCTTGTTCCGACCCCTGCCAGATCAGAAATATGTCGTCTATGTACCTCGTCCAAAAAAGGACACGGTCCATAGACGCATATTGATCAGACAGGAAGAACCTTCTGCTCGAAGCTAAGAATGATGCGACCATTTCCAATGAGTTACATCAAGCATTGAGAGTTTGTGAGCCATCCATTCCCACCCTCTATCTGCTCCCCAAAATTCACAAAAATAGTCTAATACCACCTGGCCGACCTATCATATCGGGGAAAGGAAACTATCTTGAAAATGCCAATAAGTTTATCGATTCCAAATTACAGCCTTTGGTCGAATTACTTCCATCTTTTACCAAAGATGCTACCGAATTTCTTAAAAAGATAGATGGTCTCCATGTGGACGGCAACACCCTCCTGGTTACATGCGATGTGGAAGCATTGTATACCAACATTCGACATACTGATGGTATCCAAGCAACCCAATACTTTCTGATGAGCTCAACCTCTTGTTCTGCGATGAATAATTTCATCGTAAAACTATTGGAATTCACGTTGTCCCATAATTTTTTTCTTTTTAAGGGGTCTTTCTACCTGCAGCTCCAGGGAACTGCGATGGGGGCTTCCTATGCCCCATCCTATGCCAACTTGTTCCTGGGGCTGTGGGAGAGGGACCTCTTCCTGTCTGATCGATATGCGTCTATGGACCGTGTCCTTTTTTGGACGAGGTACATAGACGACATATTTCTGATCTGACAGGGGTCGGAACAAGAATTACACGAATTTATGAGCATTTTAAATCATAACTCACACAACATCCATCTTACATATCATTTCGACAAGAAGTCGATTGATTTTTTGGATGTCAAGATTAGTGTTGACAAATATAATTGTTTACAGACGGATTTATTTCGTAAGACCACTTCGGTTAACTCTCTTTTACTAGCCTCCTCATCTCATCCACCAGCCATGATTCGATCCATACCAATGGGTCAATTTCTGAGGCTGCGTCGAATATGTTCTAACGATATTGATTTTGAAATGCAGGCTGATGATTTGAAAAATCGCTTTCTGGAAAGAGGTTATAGCCGTCGCTCAATAAAAAAAGCATATAATAGGGCCAAGCATACTTCACGTCATATGGCTCTATATTCAAAAAGAACTCCTGCTCATGATAATCGGGTCAGATTCATTACTCAATACCATGACCAAACAAATCTGATGCGTCACTTCTTAAATAAATCATGGCCAATTCTTTTATCTGATCCTGTTCTTGCCCAATATCTCGATTCTAAACCCAGTATCACCTTTAGGAGATCACGCAATTTGCGTGATTCTTTGGTGAAGAGTCATTATACCAACAAGGTTGACACGTTTCTGTCCAATTTTGAAACACCAAAAGGCTGTAAACCATGTGGAAAATGTGTCGCATGTCCCAACATTGGACGTGCAAGGGATTTCCGGAGCTCGGATGGATTACTAACCTATCAGATTCAACACTGTATTACCTGTACCACATCTGCAGTAATATATTGTGTTATCTGCCCCTGTCCACTCATGTATGTGGGACTTACGACTCGCCAGTTAAAAATCAGGATACGCGAACACATATTAGGAATCGAAGCAGCAAAAGATGTCGATGACGTGTCCTCATTGAAAACACTGCCACGGCATTTTAAACAACATCACAATTGCAATGCCTCTCTATTACGAGCTATTGGAATCGATCACATCCCACATAATATCAGGGGCGGTAAAATTAGCAAATCTCTGGCAAAATTAGAAACTAAGTGGATTTGGACGCTTAAAACCACACATCCCCTGGGCCTTAACGAAAATATAAGCTTTGTCCCGTTCCTGTAATCTGTCTTTTTGGTCTTTGCACCATTTTTATAGGTTTTAAAATATTGTTCTTGTGTTTTAAACTATTTATCTCTATGTTTCTTTTTAGTGTATGATCTGTGTCGGCCTTTGTTCACCTTTGTATCTGAGTAACAACATACCTGCTCACGTTACATGAGTACTATCTGGAATCGTGGATCATTGAAACATCATTATTGATTTGGCTACGGCGTTTCATCTATTACCATATATGTATATATTTTCATTTCTTATTTTGATTTTTTATTATTTTTCATATCATTCATATTATTATTATTATTATTATTATTTTTTTTTTTTCATTTTATTTCCTCTCCTTTCACGTGATTTACCTTCCTTTTATTTTATCCATTAGTTACATTGTTGTCATACATACACATTTCCAATTTCACTACATATATTCTTTGATTATATCACATCCTGGTTTCACATTAGTCGTCTTACACATATTTCACTTTTATTTTTCACTCCCATTTCTTGCACATCCTACACAATTATATAATTTTATTTTTTTGTTTTTGCAATTCTTGTTTACTATTTAATTGTCATTTACTACTTTCCATATATGGTTGTATATATGTATGTACCTATATAATGTCATTACATTCATTCGTACTTATATGGATTTTTGAACATGTGATGATTCCAGTTTTACCTGTGATAGATATATATTTATTTTCTCTATTTATATTTATTTATTTATTTATTTATTTATATTCACATGTATATTGAGAAGTTGTTTTTACACTCTTTTGTATGTATTATTTTCTTGATCCATTGTATTTTATTATGTTATTTTCACTATTTTTCACACTCTTATACATTGTTATGCATTTTACATTCACATTTTTTTCTGGTTCATTCTTTCTTTCTTCTTTTTTCTCTTTTCTCTTTTTTTCTTTTTTCTTTCCTTATCATTTATTCACTTACATTTATTCCATAATTACACATACACAGTTACAAATGTTACAGCTTTGCACATTGCACTTTATCGCTCTGATTGAAATATATACGTCCTTGGTTGGGTATATATCGTATATCAGATATCCCCTTGTTGCTGTACCATGGTCACCTACTTTGGCTTATCCAGTGCGCTCGCACCGTCTGTGCCCCTTGTTCCTGCCGGCCCCGCATCTCTATGTGTAAGGTGGCTCGGGTCACATGACCCGATTCATCCGATCACATGATGCGGTGGACCCGCAGGTCCTGGTGCCTCCAGACGGCGTGTGCGCAATCACGCTGTATGAACCATCGTATAGGACCTTATCTTATAGTGCATTATGGGTACCCGATACGCCCGCCCCCTCTGACGCGATCCTGCAAGGCACTTCCGGTTTTCGGAGCAGTCACGCCGTACACACGGTGTCCTCCCTCTTTTCTACATTGTCAGTGATTGGCCACACAACCCTTTTTATAGCCCGTATCTCCAAAGATCAAACCCCCCCTGACGAAGGACACTACAGTCCGAAACGCGCGTCGGGGCTCTTCCTGTGTGATCCCTCCATCCCCTATATATAGGTATGTCAGGCCTTTTGCCTTATACTGGGCACATTTAATTTGTACAGATGTATTACTGCTATGGTATAGTCACATTGGCACATGAATTTGTGATTTTTTCTTGGAAATATATAAACACGTGTCCTTCATGTTGTGACTTTCTCTGACATACTTCTCGATCATTTATGCATGGATCTGCAATATACCTTACTTATTGTATGGGTCTATGTATGTTATTTCTACTAGTACATTGCACTTTAAGATTTATGATATGGTGGGATTGCATGTGTTTGCAGCACCACTTTTGACCACTGTTTAATAAAGGTCCTTTTATATTTATATTTGTTTATGTTTCTTGCATTCTGGACTGGACATTCGGTGGTTCTCCTATCCTCTGTGTTTTCAACCGAATGGTCTGCCATTCATCTTTTGTCCACATAATATATACAATTCTTTTTACTGTTGTTGGGCCGTTCATATTGACAGACGTGTCTCTATGACATATCCCCATTTTTTATTGTGGATTTTCCTAAGTGTTTTTGCGCTCCTTGGAAAAGTGGTGGAGGTCACAGTATCTTAACAAGACGGTTTTAATGCCCCTTGGGAAAGTGGTGGAGGTCATAGTAGCTTAACAAGACGGTTTTAATGCCCCTCGGAAGAGACGTGGAGGTCCCAGTAGCTTAACAAGATGGTTTTAATGCCCCTTGGAAGAGACGTGAAGGTCGCAGTAGCTTAACAAGACGGTTTTAATGCCCCTCGGAAGAGACGTTGAGGTCGCAGTAGCTTAACAAGATGGTTTTAATGCCCCTTGGAAAAGTGGTGGAGGTCACAGTAGCTTAACAAGACTGTTTTAATGCCCCTTAAAAGAGTGGTGGAGGTCACAGTAACTTAACAAGACGGTTTTAATGCCACTCGGAAGATACGTGGAGGTCGCAGTAGCTAAACAAGACGGTTTTAATGCCCCTTACAAGAGCCATACAGTAGAGATGAGCGTTGTTCTACTCGAACTGTTCGCCAATCTCAAATTCGAGCTGTTTTGGGCGGTGTTCGAGCCGGTCGGCGAACACGAACAATTTGAGAAAAATTCGGCTGTTCGAGGTTATGTTCGATAACTGTTCGTGCACCAAAATCATAACTGGATTTTTTCTCAGTAATGATGAAAATTAATGTTAATACGCAGTTTGAGTGTACAGCGGGGCGGGGGGAGGGGCAGGGGATGGATCTCTGCAGGAACAATGAAGATCTCCATTTTTTTTTCTCTTTCCCGCATTTGCAGTGGGCAGGTGCAATCTGTCAGCCTATCAGCAGCGCACACACGGAGCGAAGTGCTTTTTTTCACACAAGCAAGGGCATGTGTGATTGGCAGTGTATGTCACATGTCCTTGCCCTATAAGACCAAGCCATTTTCCCCGTCGCCACCATTTTCTCACTGCTGCAGCTGCGTGTTAGACGGCACCGCTGTTGCTGTGTGCGCTATACCTTGTTAATTTCAAGCCAATTTTCGCACAAATATACAGATAGCTTGGGAGTAGGGAATAGTTGTGATTGCAGTCCTTTTAAGGACTAGGTTACAGCATTTCCTACGACTTTTATCAGGCAGGTCTGTGCTCTTAAATAGATAGATTGTGGGAGTAAAGACTAATTGTAATTGGAGTCCTTTTCAGGACTAGGTTACATCAGTTCCTATCAGTTTTTGCCAGGCAGGTCTGTGCCAGTGCTGTGCAAGTTTTTTTCACAGCATTTGGCTGAATCTAGCAAAGCTAATCCTTTTTGGCCTATTGCAGAGTGTGTTAGTCAGTGGAGTAGCCTATCTGTGTTGCAAGATATACCACCTGTGTATAGAATACCAATTTTTTTACTGCACCTAGTGAAGTAAAATCTTTTGGGCATAGCATCATTCTATTAGTCCATCTATACTGACCTCCATCAGGTTGCAAACTGAATATAATTTTTTTCTGCATCTAGCTCTGAAAAAATATTTGGGCTTCTAGCAGTGTGTGGGACTTGGTCTATTAGTCCATCTATACTGACCTCCATCAGGTTGCAAATTAAAAATAATTTTTTTCTTCATTTATCTCTGAAAAAATATTTGGGCTTCTAGCAGCGTGTGGGACTTGTTCTATTAGTCCATCTATACTGACCTCCATCAGGTTGCAAATTAAAAATAATTTTTTTCTTCATTTATCTCTGAAAAAATATTTGGGCTTCTAGCAGCGTGTGGGACTTGTTCTATTAGTCCATCTATACTGACCTCCATCAGGTTGCAAATTAAAAATAATTTTTTTCTGCATCTAGCTCTGAAAAAATATTTGGGCTTCTAGCAGTGTGTGGGACTTGGTCTATTAGTCCATCTATACTGACCTCCATCAGGTTGCAAATTAAAAATAATTTTTTTCTTCATTTATCTCTGAAAAAATATTTGGGCTTCTAGCAGCGTGTGGGACTTGTTCTATTAGTCCATCTATACTGACCTCCATCAGGTTGCAAATTAAAAATAATTTTTTTCTTCATTTATCTCTGAAAAAATATTTGGGCTTCTAGCAGCGTGTGGGACTTGTTCTATTAGTCCATCTATACTGACCTCCATCAGGTTGCAAATTAAAAATAATTTTTTTCTTCATTTATCTCTGAAAAAATATTTGGGCTTCTAGCAGCGTGTGGGACTTGTTCTATTAGTCCATCTATACTGACCTCCATCAGGTTGCAAATTAAAAATAATTTTTTTCTGCATCTAACCTAGCCGATAGTTTTGGCCTAATACCACAGTTTGGCCACTCAGCTCTGCTCGGTTACCATCCATTGTTTTTTTGTGCAAACAACTCCAGAGTTGTGAATTAGTTAACCACCAAAATGAGTGGAAAAAGGCCTGCTGCTGGTGGAAAGGGGAATAGGCGTGTTGGGAAGGGGAAAAAAGGTTGTGTCCGTGGGGTAGGTGCAGAAGAAAGACCATCTTCCAGCCAAACTAAAATGTCTACTTCTTTTAGCGGACAATGTGATAAGATCCCTTTCTTACGGCCACGCCAATCGCTACAAATTCCAGATGAGGCACAAAAACAGCAGGTGCTTCAACGGATATCAAGTGCTCCTTTAAGTGGGCTCTCCTCCACATCAACTTCAACATCACAAATACTCCAGTCCTCAAAGGTGTCACCCAAATCGCACTTGCTTCCTCACAGCTCCCAAATCTCCAGCTGCCCGTCTGAGTATGAAGTAGAACAGATGGTTGAGTCTGCAGAGCTGTTTACTCATGCTATAGCCTGGGAATCAGAGGTCGACTCCAGCGCTTCTGTGAATCCAGACGAGGAAATGATCTGCACTGATGCCCAGAATCTTTATGAGTCGGATCCAGGACCAGACGCAGAAGGTTCTGACCATAATGTAGACCCTCATTCCCAAACTGTAACTCCTGTTGGTGGAGACAATGAGGAAGACGATGATAAGACTCAAATACCTGATTGGAGCGACAACTTTAGTTTTTTGTCAGGGCAGGAACAGGTTGGCTCTGAGGACGACGGGTGTGATAACGCACAGGGTGATGTTGATGAGGTCGGAGATCCCACTTACTGTCAACCCACAGTCAGCCAAGAGATGAGGTCAGCAGAGGAGGTGGAGGAAGATGCTAGTGACGACGAGGTCAGGTTGCGCCTTCCTGGACAGAGACGTAGTACTGGAAGCACGTCAACAACTGCATCCTCAAACACAACTCTGCCTCTCACCACAAGTCGTGGTGGCTCTTCAGGTCGCATGGGTGCTAAGCCTTGCATAGCCTGGGCATTTTTTCAGATCGATAAAGATGACCCAACTCGTGTTATCTGTAACATTTGTCAGCAAAAGCTAAGTAGAGGCCAAAAAATACATAGTTTGAGTACTTCATGCATGAACCGGCACATGGACATGAAGCATAAGTTGCAGTGGGAAGCTCAGTGTGCTACAATGCGGTCTAGCCGGCCGGGCCAACCACCGTCTGCCATATCTTGTGCATCCGCGGCCTCTTCATCCTCTGTGACTGGGGGGACAGCAGTCACACCTGTTTTGGGGCGCAGACCTGCCACCTCTTTACCCGCAACAGCCAGCGTGATTGGCAGGTCATCATTTTCTTTGGAGGTGGTAACACCAGCTGGTCTTGAGCGCTGTCCGACATCGATAGCACCACCTTTGGATCAAGGCAACCTAACATGTCCGCCTGCATCTTCCTCACAGACCGGCAGTTTGCCGGGGACACCCTTATCAACCCCGTCTAAGCACAATAGCCAGCCCTCGGTCCCTCAGATGTGGACAAGTAAAAGACCATTTCCTCCTAGCCATGAGAAAGCTAAGAGGTTGAATTTCACCATCTGCAAGCTCTTGGCTACAGAAATGCTGCCTTTCCGCCTGGTGGACACAGAGGATTTTCGAGACCTTATGTCCGTCGCAGTGCCCCAGTACCAGATGCCCAGTCGGCACTACTTCTCAAAGAACGGTGTGCCTGCGCTCCACCAGCATGTCGCACACAACATCACCGCTTCTTTGAGAAACTCTGTGTGTGACAGGGTGCATTTCACCACAGACACTTGGACGAGTAGGCATGGACAGGGGCGTTACATGTCGCTGACTGGGCACTGGGTAACTATGGTGACAGCAGGACAAGGGGCTGCTGTCCAAGTCTTGCCGTCCCCACGAGTTGTGCGTCAATCCTCTTTATGTCATTTTTCCTCCACTGCTTCTGCCTCCTCAACCTCCTCTCGGTCTTCCACCTGCACCCAAAGCCTGTCTGGTCATGCCACAAGCTTTCTAACTGCGCAGAAGGGATCCTGCACACCTCCTTACTATGCTGGCAGTAGGGCTCAACGTCATCAGGCGGTTTTTACATTGAAATGTCTGGGAAATGTGAGTCACACAGCTGAGGAGTTGTGGTCAGCTCTGGAGAACCAATTTCATGAATGGTTGTCTCCACTGGACCTGAAACCAGGGAAGGCCGTGTGCGACAATGCTGCAAACCTGGGTGCGGCCCTTCGCCGGGGCAATGTCACACACGTGCCTTGTATGGCTCACGTGTTGAACCTGGTTGTCCAGCAATTTTTAGCCCACTATCCCAGACTAGATGGCCTTCTGCAGAGGGCACGGTCGCTGTGTGCTCACTTCCGCCGTTCGCATCCCGCAGCTCAGCGACTTACATCTCTACAGAAGTCGTTGGGCCTGCCACTTCACCGGCTAAAATGCGATGTGCCTACCCGGTGGAATTCAACTCTGCACATGTTGCAGCGACTGTGGCAGCACCGACAAGCCCTGGTGCAATACGTTCTGACGTATAGCCTGGGCCAACGAGATTCAGAGGTGGGGCAAATCACGCTGGAGGAGTGGTCTCAGATCAGGGACCTATGCACCCTTCTGCACAGTTTTGAAATGGCGACGAAGATGTTTAGTGCTGACGATGCCATTATCAGCATGACTATTCCGGTGATTTACATGCTGGAGCACATGTTAAACAGAATTCGGAGTCAGGTGGTGGCACAAGAGGAGGTGGAGGAAGTAGAGGAGGAGGAGTTGTATGCGGAAGGGCTAACATCTGCAAGGTCCAGACGGTCGGCAGCACCAGGGCGGCAGGCATGTGAGGGTGGGGGAGATGATTTTACCAGGGCGCATGGTAGCAGCCAAACTAGTGAGGAAGGTGCAGGAGCCCAGGAAGAAGTGGAGGACGAACTGATGGAAGACTCATCAGATGAGGGAGACCTTGATCACATTTCTGTTGTGCGAGGTTGGGGGGAGAGGACAGAGGAAGGAAGCATGATTGTTACCTCGCCACCAACACAACAGGGACTTGGTGCTCCTGGATGCGCAACACACATGAGTGCCTTCTTGCTGCACTACCTGCAACATGACCCTCGAATTGTGAGAATTAGAAATAATCCTGACTACTGGGTTGCCACACTGTTAGATCCCCGGTACAAAAGTAAATTTGCAGAAATTATTCCTGCCATAGAAAGGGATGCACGCATGCAGGAGTATCAGCAGAGACTGTTGCAGAATCTTACATGTGCTTTTCCACAAAATACCAGTGGTGCACGTAGTGAATCTCACAGTTCCAACTTGCCAACCGTGGTCTGTATGGAATTGTTCAATAAAGGGCCCAAAATTAAGATAACATAGATGGGAGAGGTCTCTATGAATAGGAATTCCTAAGTATTTGATACCCTGTGAGGGCCAGGCAAAGGGAAAGTTGGACTGGATGGAATCCTATATGGATTTAGGGAGGGAGACATCGAGGGCCTCAGACTTCGCTGCATTGATTTTAAAATTTTACCATGTAACAAAGTGATCTATTTCAGCCATAACAGCAGGGATGGATATATGTGATTGAGTGATATATACTAGGACATCATCAGCAAATAGAGAGCACTTGTACTCGGTGCCTCCCACCTCAATCCACCTAATATTGGGGTTATGGCGAATTGATGAGAGCAGGTGCTCCGTCACTAGGATGTATAAGAGAGGGGACAGAGGACATCCCTGCCTTGTCCCATTGGTGATTGTGAAAGGTGATGAAAATGTTCTGACGCACCCCCTGGGCCTTGGGACACCCGGAGCCGGACCCTTTTTGGTGGATGCTGGTGGTTGTAGTCTTCGTGGCGGCGATCCGGTTCCGTGGCTCAGGGCGGTCAAACCAGTGGCGGAACTATTTATGTGGTTTTGATGTTTAAATGTCCGACTACGCCACCCGTGGATTGCGGTCAGAGTGAACCGCCGCTACAGGGCAGACCGCTAAGGCTGGTGTTGTGGGTGCAGCAGAGCGTAGCATAACTCCCCACGGGAGGAGTATAGCCTCAGGGCAGTGTATGCGGAGGATGGGGGTGATGGTGCAGGGCAGCAGCAGTAACGACACGGAGTCAGTGATGCAGTTCAGGGCCTTTACTCACAGTTCTTATTATCCAGACCACGTCTGCAGGTAACGGCTGCCCACGTCGTACTGTGCTCACCAGGTGAGGGGCTCAGACAACTCCCAGATAACTTTGGAGCGCTTCACAGGACCCCCTTTGTGTGTCCTTTGTCTGGCCTTTCTTACCAACACTTCTGTCCGGCTGCCTCGGGCCTCCTCTTGGTAAACTTGGCGCCAGTTTCCCTGACCCTATGTGGTGCCTTCCTAGCGGGTGGAGCAAGGGGCTGCGCCACATAAAATGTCAGAGCCTCCGGTTTCTAGCTGAGGGTCGTTTCCTGCCTCCACTAGTTCGGGGACCGGTCTCCCCCTTTGGCCTGACCCCTCCACGCAGGTGGATTCGGGCGTGCGGTGGCGACTCGCCCGTCCGCACCCCTGGGATCCCTTCATTCCTCGTTCCTGGAGCCTTCTCCGCTCCTCTTCCTTCCTTCTCCCTCTTGCAGGCCTGGGCCTCTGTTACTAGGCCCGCCTCCGGAGCAGAGCTCATGCAGAGCCCCTGCTCCCTGCCACTTCTGCTCAGACTTCTCTGCACTGAACTAAGATGGTGCCCACCTTTTATACTCCCTTCTCAATGCACCCAGGAACTGCTTCCTCCCTGCTCCTGCACTGCAGGGTTCCCCTTCCTCAGTGTTCCCTCCCCCCACTCCAGCCAGGGACAGGGACTGTCGTGCCCATCTCAGGGGCATATTGGTCGCCCTGCCCCACGGCAATGTGGTGTAATGCATGCAGGTGTCGGGTCCTGATCCACACTCCATCCTTATCTGAGAGTGAGATATCACACCTCTGGGTGAGGTGCAATACGTCTGTAGCAACCGAGCCCTCGGTGCTACAGTTCCATTTATCTTCAGCCTAGGTGACGTATTGTGATACAGGGCCGTGATTTTGGCTATAAAAGGGTCCCCTAGACCCCTACCCCAAGCTTTTTAAGAGAATCATATATGGCGTGCCAGGAGACTCTATGGAATGCTTTCTCAGCATCCAACGAGAGTATCTACTTACAAATTTTTAACTGCATCTAGCCCAGGAAATACTTTGTGCCTAGTAGCAATGTCTGCTAGTCAGCGGATTATCCCGGCTGTTAAGCAAGCTACACCACCTGTAGTTTGGACACTTAATTTTTTCAAAGGAAATGCTTCGGGACCACGGGATACTTAGTGAAGAGCATCAGGAGGCACCCCAAGGCATAGGGGCTGGGACTGGCACTAGGATGCCTTGCGGTGGACAGCCGAGCTCGATCCTTATAAAAGCTTTTTAACTGCAGCAGCTTTAGTGGACGCTACTGGAGCTGGAATTACGCGGCTGCTGGCATGAGACTTGCCCTCCAATAGATCCTTGTAAATGGATTTAAAGTGTATTCATTCAAATTAGAGGGACAATTTAAATTAAAAAGCTTAGAGCTGCCTCCACCACAGGGGGGCTCTCTCGACCCACCAGCGGACAGGCACCAGTATTGGGAGAGGGGGGCTGGCCGTCAGGGTTCACCGCGGCTCTGGCACAAACCCGGCGACACGGAGGTGGCACGGGCAGGAGCGGACTGGCCGTCTCGGCTTCTCACTTTTTGGATTTTAGAAGGGCATGACATGCCTATATCTGTGTCTCCCCCTCCTTTTACTCCTCCACCTCTTTTCTTTTCGCATGACTATATGTACTTGTCACTTTTCCATGTGTTAGTTGTGTCTTCTGAGCAGTTTGTCAGCTTTTGGACACCTTTGAAGGTGTTTTCTATGTGTTTCTATGTGTTTTTGTTTGCCTGCCATTGGTTTTAACGGTGTTCGAAGGTGTTCGACGAACAGTTCGGCGAACACACGGGTGTTCGACGAACCGAACCGAACTCGAACACTACGGGGGTGGCTCAACACTACCATACAGTACAGCATCTTAAAAATATTATTCCCATTATTGGGGAGTGGGTCTCCCACAGTCCTTGCTTATGCCTTCCAAGCAAAAGCTCACTGGTCTATTCGGGTACTCTGAAGAAAAAAGTAATCTCAATTGCAAAAAGAACTTCGGCACTCCATACATGAATATATAAGAAATATTGTATCTAGACTAATGTCACTTTGAAAAATGAAGGTTTTTGCGCATAATTTGGCCAATTTATGTGTGCCCATCAACCACGACAAGGTCACCTTCGTATGATGGGAAACTACGCTACGCTACCACTGGATATGCCACTCTTGGGCTGTAAGCCTGTATGAACAATATGTCTCTGCTTGGGCTTTTAACCTAGCTCTACCAGCCCATACATTGTAGGTTAAAAGCCCAAGCAGAGACATATTGTTCATACAGGGTTACAGCCCAAGAGTAGCATATCCTGTGGTAGCGTAGCGTAGTTTCCCATCATACGAAGGTGACCTTGTCGTGGTTGATGGGCACACATAAATTGGCCAAATTATGCGCAAAAAACCTTCATTTTTCAAAGTGACATTAGTCTAGAAACAATATTTCTTATATATTCATGTATGGAGTGCCGAAGTTCATTTTGCAATTGAGATTACTTTTTTCTTCAGAGCACCCGAATAGACCAGTGAGCGACCCCTCTCTTTTTTCTATTAATCATTTTTGGGATCCCGCTCCTGGAACATTGCAGCAGGTACGTGTTCACACTACTAGAAGTTTGACAGCCTTTTTTCTGACCATGTGTCCCTCCCATTCAGGCACAGGTGGTTTTAACTAGCTCTACCAGCCCATACATTGTAGGTTAAAAGCCCAAGCAGAGACATATTGTTCATACAGGCTTACAGCCCAAGAGTGGCATATCCAGTGGTAGCGTAGCGTAGTTTCCCATCATACGAAGGTGACCTTGTCGTGGTTGATGGGCACACATAAATTGGCCAAATTATGCGCAAAAAACCTTCATTTTTCAAAGTGACATTAGTCTAGATACAATATTTCTTATATATTCATGTATGGAGTGCCGAAGTTCTTTTTGCAATTGAGATTACTTTTTTCTTCAGAGCACCCGAATAGACCAGTGAGCGACATCTCTCTTTTTTCTATTAATCATTTTTGGGATCCCGCTCCTGGAACATTGCAGCTGGTAGGTGTTCACACTACTAGAAGTTTGACAGCCTTTTTTCTGACCATGTGTCCCTCCCATTCAGTTACAGGTGGTTTTAACTAGCTCTACCAGCCCATACATTGTAGGTTAAAAGCCCAAGCAGAGACATATTGTTCATACAGGCTTAAAGCCCAAGAGTGGCATATCCAGTGGTAGCGTAGCGTAGTTTCCCATCATACGAATGTGACCTTGTCATGGTTGATGGGCACACATAAATTGGCCAAATTATGCGCAAAAACCTTCATTTTTCAAAGTGACATTAGTCTAGATACAATATTTCTTATATATTCATGTATGGAGTGCCGAAGTTCTTTTTGCAATTCCAAGCAAAAGCTGACAAAAATAAGGACGGAGGAACTTTCAATAATGCCAACACGGATCACGGTCACCCTGGTGGTATAGTGGTGGTGGAGGCTGAGGATAAGGAGAAGAACATAAAACAGCCATAATGAGGAAGCGTATACCCATGTGTGGGTGTGAAGCGGTGCATGTGAATACACCTCCCGAAATAACACAGTGGATTTGACTTTATGTTACTCTGCTGTCATTTGGTGGTGATGAGAAGTCTGGCCCAATCCAGCCCTTGTTCATTTTGATAAGGGTCAGCTTGTCAGCATTGTCAGTTGACAGGCGAGTGCGCTTATCAGTTATAATTCCCCCAGCGGCACTAAAAACACGCTCCGATTACACGCTAGCGGCAGGGCAGGCCAGGACCTCCAAGGCGTACAGAGTGAGTTCATTCCAAGTGTCCAGCTTGGATACCCAATAATAAAAAGGCACAGAGGAATCACGGAGGATGCTGGTACGGTCGGCAAGGTACTCCCTCACCATCTTTTGAAACTTTCCACTCCTTCTGAGAGTACCCCGCGCCTCAGGGTCTGTCCAGAGGGAGGGTCTGAGAGAACTGTCCCAGAACGTTGACAGTTTTCCCCTGCCTCTGCTGGATTGGAGTTGCGTCTCTCTCGCATGTACGCCTTGGTTGGACAACGAACTGTGACCTCGGCCGCTAGCGTGTTCAGATGGGAATTTTTTTAACAGTTCTGCAGCAAGGGCCTTCTGGTACTGCCCCATTTTTGTAGACCTCTCCACCTCAGGAATAAGAGAGTGAAAGTATTTCTTGTAGCGAGGGTCTAAAAGTGTCACCAACCAGTAATGACTGTCACCCAACATTTTGACAACGCGAGGGTCACGGTTAAGGCAGCGTAACCTAAAGTCAGCCATGCGTGCCAGACTGGTAATTTGCAAGACTTCCGTGTCCTCACCAAGATGACGACTGACCATGCTCTCCTCCTCCTTATCCTCCCCCCTGTCCTCAGGCCACCCACGCTAAACAGACGGTATGACAGTTGTACAGGTACTACCGTCTACAGCGCATGATACAAGCTCCTGTTCTTCCTCCTCCTCCTCTCCCTCATTGTCCCCCAATGCACATTGGGATGAGATGAGGCTGGGCTGTGTGTAATCGACCGCTATGGCTTCTTGATCCATCTCATCATTCTCTGGCTGCAATGCCTCCTCTTTAATTCTCTGCAGAGAGCGTTGCAAAAGACAGAAAGTGGAATGCTGAAGCTAATGATGGCGTCATCGCCACTCACCATCTTGGTGGACTCCTCAAAGTTTGTCAAGATGGTACATATGTCAGACATCCAGGTCCACTCCTGAGGTCTTATGTGTGGAGTCTGACCTGAATATCGACGGCCTTGTTGCAGCTGGTACTCCACAACTGCTCTCTTCTGCTCACAAATCCTTTGCAACATGTGGAGGGTAGAGTTCCAACGTGTGGGGACATCACACACCAGTCGGTGTGACGGAAGCTGCAAACGCTGCTGTAACACAGCAAGGGCGGCGGAAGCTGTAGCCAACTTGCGAAAATTAGCTGACAGGCGGCGTACTTTGACGAGCAGATCTGGCAACTCGGAGTACGATTTAAGAAACCGCTGAACCACAAGGTTAAGCACATGAGCCAGGCATGGTTCGTGTGTGATCTCGCCTCGCCTCAGAGCCGCCACCAGGTTCCGGCCATTGTCACACACGACCATGCCTGGATGTAGGTTCAGTGGTGTCAGCCACAGATCTGCCTGCTCTTTCACAGCTGTCCACAACTCACAAGCAGTGTGAGGTTTCTCACCTAAGCTTATGAGTTTCAGCGCAGCCTGTTGCCGCTTGATGGAGGCAGTACTGCAGTGATTCCAGCTTGTAACTGATGTGGTGATATCTGAGATGGAGGCTGAACATGAGGAGGAGGAGGAGGATGATGCGCAGGAGCTGTACACTGTGGGGGCTACTCTGACTGACATAGGGCCCGCAATCCTCGGTGTGGGGAGGATGTGTTCCGTCCCAAGGTCCGACTGGGTCCCGGCTTCCACTATGTTTACCCAGTGTGCCGTCAGGGAGATGTACCGTCCCTGGCCACAAGCACTTGTCCACGTGTCCGTTGTCAGGTGGACTCTCCCAGTAACTGCGTTGTTGAGGGCACGGCAGATGTTTTGGGACACGTGCTTGTGTAGTGCGGGGATGGCACACCGGGCAAAATAGTGTCGGCTGGGGACCGAGTACTGAGGGACGGCCACCGCCATAAGGTTGCGGAAGGATTCCGTCTCCACCAGCCTAAAAGGCAGCATTTCCAACGCAAGCAGTCGTGAAATGTGCGAATTTAGGACTGTTCCCTGTGGGGCTTTAGCTACGAATTTCCGCTTTCGTTCAAAGGTCTGGGATATGGACAATTGAACGCAGTGGTGGGACGTGGACGTGGACGTTGATGCTGTTTCTTGAGAAACTGCCATAGCAAGTGAAGACTGAGAGGAGGGGGCATCTTTGCATGCAGTATGGACAGGGGATTGCCTTGCACACACAACAGGGGGTTCTATTGCACGCACCACAGCGGAAGAAGCAGTGGTGGCACCCGCTGACACTGGTCGTGGACCCTGGGGTTCGCCCAACAAAGTCGGGTGCTTTGCTGCCATGTGCCTGATCATGCTGGTGGTGGTCAGGCTGGTAGTTTTGTCACCCCTGCTGATGCTGGCATGGCAGGTGGTACAAATGGCCTTTTTGAGGTTATTAGCAGAATCTTTAAAAAAATTCCAGACTCTGGAAGACCTACAGGTTGTACTGGCAACGTCCCTCGTGTTGGTGTTACGGGGAACTGTTGCCTGCCTTCTGTGGGCGGCCACCACACTGCTTCTTCCTGCCTGTTGGGGTACTCTGCCTCCCTCACCCTGTGTGCTGCTGGCCTCGCTCTGCATGTCCTCCTGCCACGTCGGGTCAGTTACTAGATCATCCACCACCTCCTCCTCTTTCACTTGCGCACCACGATCCTTCTCCTCACTTCCTGACAATTGTGTCTCGTCATCGTCCACCTCTTGTGACAAATTGCCAGCGTCGACTTCCTGTGGCCGTGGCTGTTCAAATATTTGGGCATCGCTACATAGGATCTCCTCTTCCACCACTTCAAGCGGAGCAGGCGAGTGGCACAAATCTGGAAATGGACCAGTGAACAGCTCTTCAGAGTGTCCAAGTGTGGGATCAGTTGCTGTCTTACGACACTCGGCATAGTGGGAGGAAGGAGCATCAGGGTGAGGAGGAATAGGCGATCGAGACTCACGGCTACTAAGATTTGACCGTGTGGAAGACAGACCGGAGGTGGTGGTGCCCAGGTAACTGGAAGTATTATCTGCTATCCAATTAATAACCTGTTCACACTGATCAGTTCGCAATACTTGTGTTGTTCTGTGCTTCCCTAGTAATTCGGTCAAGAAGTGGGAGCGAGAAGATGTGGCTGTTGGTGGTGGCACATTTTCACCTTGGCCACGTCCCCGTCGTCTGCACGCACCATCACCAGACCGTCCAGTTCCACGTACCTTGCCACGCGCCTTGCCCATTGTAAAGGAAGTAAAATAGCTTACACTCGCAGTATCAATGGAAAAAGGGTAATAGAAAGTAGATTAGAACCGTGGAAGAGGAAAACCACAGTTCTATTTCTCTGGCCTACACCCGACTCTTTTAAACAATCTGAACAATCAGGGAGAAGCTATTACTGTTTTTCTTTACGGAAAAAATACCAAAAGCTGAATAATAGAGATTTTTTACCATGGAATGGCAAAACCATAGTTATTGTTTACTAGGGCATACCAGACAATTTTAAATAGATATATTTGGGGCTGAACAGTGAGCAACACACTCAAACTTTTTTTTTAGGTAAAAATGGCCCAAAAGTGGATAATACAGAGGTTTGAACCGTGGAACTGCAAAACCACACTTCTATTTCTCAGGCCTTCACCAGACTATTTTCAACAGATATATTTGTGTCTGAACAATCAGGAGACACTATTACTGTTTTTCTTTATGACAAAAAATGCCAAAAGCAGGATAATACAGAGATTTGACCCGTGGAACTGCAAAACCACAGTTCTATTTCTCGGGCCTACACCAGACTATTTTCAACAGATATATTGGTGTCTGAACAATCAGGAGACACTATTACTGTTTTTCTTTACAGAAAAAATGCCAAAAGCAGGATAATAGAGATTTTTTACCGTGGAATGGCAAAACCACAGTTATAATTTACGGGTTTATACCAGACTCTTTTAAACAGATATATTGGTGTCTGAACAATCAGGAGACACTATTACTGTTTTTCTTTACGGCTAAAAATGCCAAAAGCAGGATAATACAGAGATTTTTTACCGTGGAACAGCAAAACCACAGTTATAATTTACTGGTGTATACCAGACTTTTTTAAATATATATATTTGCGGCTGAACAGTGAGCGACACACTCAAACTGTTTTTTTTTTATGTACAAATGGCCCGAAAGTGGATAATACAGAGGTTTGAACCGTGGAACTGCAAAACCACACTTCTGTTTCTCTGGCCTACACCAGACTATTTTATACAGATATATTTGTGTCTGGACAATCAGGGAGACACTATTACTGTTTTTTTTTTACGGCAAAAAATGCCTAAAGCAGGATAATAGAGATTTTTTACCATGGAACAGCAAAACCACAGTTATAATTTACTGGTGTATACCAGACTTTTTTCAATATATATATTTGTGGCTGAACAGTGAGCGACACACTCAAACTGTTTTTTTTAGGTAAAAATGGCCCAAAAGTGGATAATACAGAGGTTTGAACCGTGGAACGGCAAAACCACAGTTATAATTTACTGGTGTATACCAGACTCTTTTAAACAGATATATTGGTGTCTGAACAATCAGAGACACTATAACTGATTTTATTTACGGCTAAAAATGCCAAAAGCAGGATAATACAGAGATTTTTTATTGTGGAACAGCAAAACCACAGTTATAATTTACTGGTGTATACCAGACTTTTTTAAATATATATATTTGCGGCTGAACAGTGAGCGACACACTCAAACTGTTTTTTTTTTAGGTACAAATGGCCCAAAAGTGGATAATACAGAGGTTTGAACCGTGGAACTGCAAAACCACACTTCTGTTTGTCTGGCCTACACCAGACTATTTTATACAGATATATTTGTGTCTGAACTATCAGCGAGACACTATTACAGTTTTTTTTTACGGCAAAAAATGCCAAAAGCAGGATAATAGAGATTTTTTACAGTGGAACAGCAAAACCACAGTTATAATTTACTGGTGTATACCAGACTTTTTTCAATATATATATTTGCGGCTGAACAGTGAGCGACACACTCAAACTGTTTTTTTTAGGTAAAAATGGACCAAAAGTAGATAATGCAGAGGTTTGAACTGTGGAACTGCAAAACCACACTTCTGTTTCTCTGGCCTACACCAGACTATTTTAAACAGATATCTTTGTGTCTGAACTGTCACAGACGCACATTTTTTTTTGGGGGGGGGGAGGGGACACCAAAAGGTTAATAAGACAGGTATTTGTACAGTGTGAAGGAGGAAAAAAAAAGAAGATTTAGATGGAAAAAAAAAGATTTTTCCTGGCCCCCCAGGACCTAGAGCTAAGTCCAGAAATTTCAGCAACAGGAGCACACAGGACTGTAATGCAGCGTTTGCTGGTATAACCACTGCGTCTCCTATACAGCCTGCCTGCCTGCCTGCCTGGCTGATATTTGGGATGGATATTAGTCCTGAGAAGGACTGTTTGCTTGATTTGGCAGCCTTTACAGACCCTACACTAACTTTTTCGCAGTATAAATCTCTCCCTAGCTCAGCAGCGCTTTCCCTACACTAGCTGATCCAGAGCGACTGTGTCCAAGATGGCAGCGCCCGGTTTTAAATACTCAAGGTGACGTTGTGCGGCCAGCCAATCAATGTAATGCCCACAACCAACATGGCTGCGGCATTACAGTGACTGGCTAGCAATCCCTGCATGTTCATTGGCTCTGGAAAGAGCGCCAAACATGCAGGGCGGAGACCCGAGCTCCCGCCCGAGTAACCAGGAAATGCTCGGTGCTCGCCGAACATCCCGAGTAGCGTGATGCTCAGGTGAGTACCGAGCAGTGTCGAGCATGTTCGCTCAACACTAGTGCTTACATGTACTAGAGCAGCATTCCGAATTACATCACAGAGGATAGCCATCTCTTTGATACATACCTCCCATCAACTATGTGTCCGTTACCTACCTTACATACATCCCACCTCTACATAAAGCCGTGGGGCTTGGCACCTTCTACTACTAAACAGGGGATTCTCGAGAGGGCATCGGCATTGCCATGTAGCTTCCCTGCTCAATGTTCCACATGGAAGTTGAAATCCTGAAGGGCTAAAAACCAGCAGGTGACCCTAGCATTTTTTCCCATTTTTCCCTCATCCATCTGAGTGGGGCATGGTCAGATACCAATCTAAACCTTCTTCCTAACAGAACAGTACCGTAACGTGTCCACCACCCACTTTATGGCCAAGCATTCCTTTTCTATGACAGCATAGTTCTTTTCACATGAGGATAGCTTCCTACTCAGGTAGATAACGGGGTGCTCCTCTCCGTGTATCTCCTGGGAAAGGACTGCTCCTAAACCGACATCTGAGGCATCTGTTTGGAGTATAAATTCCTTCTTGAAGTCGGGGGCAACCAGAACCGGCTGCTTACACAGAGCCCCTTTCATTTCTTGAAAGGTCGTCTCCGCCTCTGCAGTCCATTTGGCCATTTCTGATTTCGTCCCCGTAAGGAGGTCAGTCAGGGGTGCCGCCATCATGGCAAAGTTTGGGATGAACCTCCTGTAATATCCCACGATTCCCAGAAAGGCTCTAACTTGCTTCTTCGACAGCGGTCTCGGCCAGGTTTGGATTGCCTCCACTTTACTGATTTGGGGTTTTATCTCACCTTTACCTACTACATATCAAAGGTATTTGGCTTCTTCTTTCCCCATGGCACTTTTTTGGGGTTTATTGAAAACCCTGCCTTCGTTAGAGCATAAAACACTGCCTGGACCTTTTCCAGATGACTTCCTCAGTCTGGGCTGAAGATTACAATATCGTCCAGGTATGCCGCGGCGTATTTCTTATGGGGTTCAAGAATTCGGTCCATGGCCCTCTCTAAGGTGGCTGGGGCCCCCTGCAGTCCAAACGGCATCCGAACATATTGGAAGCATCCGTATGGCATAGAAAGCACAGTCTTCTTCTAGGCTTACGGTGACATGGGGATCTACCAAAATCCCTTCATTAAATCCAAGGTGGTTATGTACCTTGCTGGCCCAAGTCTCTCAAGTAGCTCATCAACACGTGGCATTGGATATGCTTTGAATTTGGAAACCTCATTCAATTTCCAATAGTCATTGCAGAATCTGCATTCGCCATCGGGTTTTGGGACCAGGACAATCGGGCTCGACCAATCACTCTTGGATTCCTCAATGACCCTGAGTTTCAACATCCGATCCACTTCCTTGGAGATCAATTCTCGTCAGGCCTCAGGAATTCGAGAGGGCTTCATGTTCACACACACACATGTGGCTCTGTCAGAACCTCGTGTTCTATGACCTTTGTGCAGCCAGGCAATTCCGATAACAGATCCCTGTTCTTCTGCAGCAATTCCTCACACTGCTGTTTTTGGGCCTTCGTTAGCGTCTCTGCAATTGCGACTTTTCCAACCTTGCCTTCTGTCTTGACCAGCAAGCATGGGGCTTCAACAGGCTCTCTCTCTTGCCATGGCTTGATAAGATTGACGTGGTAGATCTGGTATGTCTTCCGTCTTCCTGGTTGATGAATCTTATAATTCACCTCACCAAGCTTTTCCACCACCTCATACGGCCCCATGCCACTTGTCCAAGAATTTACTTTCCACAATAGGAATCAGCACGAGGACTCGGTCTTCAGGATTGAACTGCCTTACTCCGGCTGACCAGTTGTAGACCCTGGCCTGAGCTTCTTGTGCTTGGAGGAGATGTCTTTTTACAATTACCTTCACAATCCTCTCCTGCATCAGTGCAACATGCTCGATGACGCTTCTGTGGGGTGAGACTTCGGCTTCCCAGGTTTCCTTGGCTATATCAATGAGACCCCACGGATATCGGCCATACAGGAGCTCAAATGGCGAGAACCCCCGTAGAGGTCTGTGGAACCTCTCGCATAGAGAACAACAGATACGGTAGGAGACAGTCCCAGTCTCTACCATCCTTTTCTATAGCCTTGCTCAGCATACTCTTCAGAGTTTTATTGAACCTCTCCACAAGGCCGTCTGTCTGAGGATGGTACACTGAACTCCTCAGTTGGGAGATTTGCAGGGCCTTGCATAACTCCCTCATCACCTTACTCATAAAGGGTGTTCCCTGGTCGGTCAGGATCTCTTTTGGTAATCCTGTCTGGGAAAAACATGGACCAATTTGCAGGCTATACTGTTTACAGAGAAGTTTCTCAGGGGGATCACTTCAGGATAGCGTGTGGCATAGTCCAGAATGACCAATATATATTGATGCCCACGAGCAGATTTTACCAGGAGACCGACCAAGTCCATAGCAATTCTCTCAAACGGCAATTAAATGATGGGCAATGGCATGAGAGAACTTCAAAAGTGAGAGGTGGGGGTGGTTAACTGCCAAGTAGGGCAGGACCTGCAATGCTTTAAGATTTCACAGTAGAACCTGTGCACGATCCTTCCTGCGTTTTTCCACTCCCAGATGGCCACCCAAGACATGTGAATGGGCCATGTCCAACACCCTTCGTCTATAGGGCCCTGGCACCAATAACTATTCCACAAGCTCCTCCCTCACTTTCGTAACCCGGTACAACTCCCCACTCAACATAAAATAGGCTCCTTTGCAATACTATTTATGACTGTGACATTGTTAAATGCTTCCCTCAGAGTTAGGTCCATATGTTGGCCGGACCCAAAATTTTCCCTGGTCACCCCTAACTCATGTAGGGATTGTACTCACTGAGATGTGATGAGAGGCAAACAGGAGGCATGTTCCTATAAATGTCCATAGCGGTTTATTGGCATCATAAACTGGTCAAAAAGCAAATGCAAACAAACAGTCTTCAATGCAGTCAAAACCGAAAGAAAACAATCCTTTAAGAAAGTCTCTGGCAAACCGGACCTGTGGTCACACAGGTTGGTAAGCATCCAGTACACAGCTCAGTCTGGAGACAACCACACAGGAGGCCTTCTCCCTCCAAACACAGACCATGTGCCAAACAACAGCCTCCATTATATAGGCTGCTAACCACACCCAGAGGTGAGGTATGTGGGTAGCTAAACCTGCCCATCTCTCTAAACTAACCAAGAACCCGGCTCCCAGGTGCACCAAACGATCCTCTTAGTGCTTATGTAGCGCCCCGAGGGTTCGGTCGCTACAGAGGTATTGCATCTCACCCAAAGGTGTGATATCTCACTTCCAGGTAAGGATGGAGTGTGGCTCAGGACCCTAACACGCACATGCACTACACCACATTTCCGGGGGACAGGGCGACGATGCTCCCGGGTGTGAGCACAACAGTCCCTGTCTCTGGCTCGAGTGGGGGGAGGGAACACCTAGAAAGGGGGAACCCGGTAGTGCGTGGGTGGGGAGAGTAGCTCCACGGTGCACTGTATAGAGGAGTATATATGGTGGGCACCATCTTAGAGTCAGGGTAGAAGAGTAAGAGAAGTGAGAGAGAGAAGGAGGCTGGGAGCAGAGGCTCTGCATGGGCTCTGCTCCGCAGGCAGGCCAAGTCTAAAGGCCTGGTCCTGAAGGAGAGGAACGGAGAGGAGAAGAATGGAGGAAGCTCTAAGAGGAGACTGAAGGGACCCCAGGGGTGCAGACCGGCCAGCCGCCACCGCACGCCCGCCGCTACCAGAGTAAGGGGGTCAGGCCAAGAAAAGGGAACCGGATCCCTCATCTAGTGGAGGAGAGCATCTACCCTCAGCTAGCAACCGGAGGCCGTGGCATTGTACATGCACGGCCCCTCACTATACCCGTTAGGAAGGCACCATATAGGACCCAGGGAAACGGAACATACGTTTGCCCGCCAAGGCCCGAGGCAGCTGGACAGAAACGTGGTCAATTGTTGGGTACGACAGGCCAGAGAGAGGACACACGAAGGGGGTCCTGAAAAGCACTCCAAAGGTACCTGGGAGTTGGCCGAGCCCCTCACTTGGTGAGCACAGTACGACGCGGGCAGCCATCATCTGCAGAAGTGGCTTGGAGTGTAAAACTGTGAGTAAAGACCCTGAACGGCATCACGGGACTCTGAGTCATTACTGCTGCTCCCGCGCACCATCACCCCCACCATCTACACGTGCTGCCCTGAGGCTATACTCCTCCCGTGGGGAGTTATACTACCCTCTGCTGCGCACACTACACCAGCCTCAGCGGTCTGCCACGAAGCGGCGGTTCTCAGTGACCGCAACCCACGTGTGGGTTAATCATAAAAACCACTATACAATAGACTGCCACTGGTTTGACCACCCTGAGCCACGGGACCGGGTCGCCGCCATGGAGACTACAGCCCCCAGCATTATACAGAGACCCGGCTCCGGGTATTTCCCCTACACACACACGGCCCAGGGGGCGCGTCACTTACATGCACTAGAGAAACACTTTGGGTTATGTAGCATTGGCGTCTCTGCCCCCTGCCAGGCAGAGACGCCATCCCTCTCACCGCCACGCTCCCCGCCCAGCGTTCTCCAGCGCTCCTCTTCCTGCTGCTGCTGGCGCGCGCAGCTTCCCGGGCACTGTGCTTAGGGCGCGCGCGCTCCCTCCCACTTAAAGGGGCCGCGCGCGCCGCCCTAAGGAGTCCCCGGCCAATTGCCGGAGGTCCTCCCATATATAAGGCACCTCCTCCAAAATGGAGGTGCCCGAGCAATAGTTGATGCACAGTGTACTTACCTCTGCTTCAGCCATCAGGTCCCGCTGCTAGCCTGACTACTAGTCCTGCCCGCCAGCCTGACTATCAGGTCAAGTCTTGCCTAGAAACTCGCCGAACCGAAGGGAGCTGTTTCTACTGTGGCAGTAAGTAGCACTTCATCCGTTCCCGCCCGGTGAAGCCGGGAAACTCCAGTGACTAGGACTGCTCGGAGAGGTCGTCCTAGGCAAAAGTAAATCCTCTCTATCCCTGACTTTGTCTGTCTCTATCTCTTGGGGAGAGAACCGCTACTTTGAAATTGCACATCTGGATTCCGGAACTGCTGGGAACCTCATCTCCCAGTCAGTGGTAAAGAAATATCAGATTCCCACCAAACCTCTGGTTGAACCATTGGCAGTCGCCTCCGTGGATGGAAGACTCCTTCCGGTGACCATCCTGCTCATCACAGAACCTATAACCCTGCAGGTGGGAATGCTGCTCTCTGAGAGGATCTCTTTCCATGTGCTTTCCGGACTCTCTCACTCCCTATTGCTAGGTCTACCCTGGCTCCAGAAACATGAACTCGTGCTGAATTGGCAATCCAGTGAAGTTCTCCGTTGGGGGCAGGATTGCCATAAGACCTGCCTGGTCCCGGTCTGCCCGGTTCGTCCTCCACCCACCCTGGCTAATCTACCCGGTTTACCGGCACCTTACTGGTCCTATGCAGATGTCTTAGACAAAAAGGAAGCAGAGATACTGCCACCTCATAGGCCATACAGTATGATTGTCCGATTAACCTGGTTCCCGGTGCCACTCCACCTCGTGGGCGTATTTACCCGTTGTCATCGGCCGAAACCCGGGCCATGTCTGAGTACATTAAGGAGAATCTGGCTAGGGGATTCATCCGGAAATCTACGTCCCCGGCTGGAGCCAAATTCTTCTTCATCAAGAAGAAGGATGGTTCACTACGCCCCTGTATTGACTATAGAGGACTCAACCAAATCACGGACAAAAACAAATACCCCCTGCCGCTCATCTCCGAATTGTTTGACCGACTTAAGGGCGCTAGGATCTTTTCCAAGCTGGATCTACGTGGGGCGTATAACCTGGTCCGGATCCGTCAAGCAGACGAGTGGAAGACGGCATTCAATACCCGGGACGGTCACTATGAATACCGTGTGATGCCCTTCGGTCTCTGCAATGCTCCCGCCGTCTTCCATGAATTAGTCAATTACATCTTCCATGACCTTCTATTTTCCTGCATAGTGGTGTACCTGGACGACATCTTGGTCTTCTCTCCGGACCTTCCCACACACCGGAGGGATGTTCGTCAGCTCCTGCTTAGGCTCAGGCAGAATCACTTCTATGCCAAATTTGAGAAGTGCCTCTTTGAGCAGACCTCCCTTCCATTCCTGGGCTATATTATCTCCCAGACAGGTCTACGAATGGACCCCGAGAAGCTCTCTGCTGTCTTAAAGTGGCCCCGTCCGGAGGGGTTGAAGGCGATTCAGCGATTCCTGGGCTTCGCCAACTACTACCGTCTCTTCATCCCACACTTCTCTTCCCGGACTGCTCCCATCTCTGCGCTCACCCGTAAGGGAGCAAATCCCAAGGAATAGCCGCCCGAAGCTGCGGAGGCCTTCCTTTCCTTAAAGCAAGCCTTCTCCTCCGCCCCAGTGATGCACCGTCCGGACTGCGACAAACAATTCTTCCTGGAGGTTGATGCTTCCTCCTCCGGAGCCGGAGCGGTGCTCACCCAAAAATCTTCTTCCAGGAGAATGGTAACCTGCGGCTTCTTCTCCAAACTCTACTCCTCGTCTGAGTGCAACTACTCCATAGAAGACCGAGAACTGCTAGCCATCAAATTGGGACTGAAGGAGTGGCGTTACCTGCTTGAAGGGGCTCTATACCCTGTGATCATCTATACTGATCACAAAAACTTAGCATATCTCCAGTATGCCCAAAGACTCAATCCACGTCAGGCCCGGTGGTCTTTGCTCTTCGCTCGCTTCGACTTTATCCTACATTACCGCCTGGCGGACAAGAATATTAAAGCTGACGCCTTGTCCCGATCCTTCCTGTCCTCTGATTCTGAGGAGGAGTCTATGCACATCATCGACCCCTCCAAAGTGATGAGTATGGCCCCCTTGGCTCTGACTAGTCTTCCACCCGGTAAGACGTTTGTAGCGGTTCCAGATCGGGAGAAGATTCTTCACTGGGGCCATTCATCTAAACTAGCCAGCCATGCCGGTCAGAAGAAGATCTTCCTGCTCATTACCCGGCATTACTGGTGGCCTACCCTGCGCACGGATGTGGCAGACTTCGTCTCGGCCTGCTCGTCCTGTGCCCGCAACAAAGTTCCCAGACATCTTCCAGCCGGCCACCTTTTGCCCCTTCTCGTACCTGCTTCCCCGTGGCAGCACATTGCTATGGACTTTATCACAGATCTCCCTGTTTCTGTCGGTTGTACAGTCATTTGGGTGGTCGCCGACCGCTTTTCTAAAATGGCCCACTTCATCCCCCTGCCTCGTCTCCCATCTGAATCTGAGCTGGCTAAGGACTTCATCCTTCACATCTTCCGTCTCCATGGCCTACCCCTCCACATTGTGTCAGATCGAGGAGTTCAGTTCACCTCACGCTTCTGGAGAGCTACGTGTACGCTGCTGGATGTCACCCTGGATTTCTCCTCCGCTTACCATCCACAGTCCAATGGCCTAGTGGAGCGTATCAACCAGATCCTTACCAGCTACCTCTGGCACTTTGTTAACGCTCACCATTCCGATTGGGTGGAGCTCCTACCATGGGCCGAGTTCTCCTACAACAACCATGAGAGCGAATCGACTTCCAAGTCCCCGTTCTTTGTAGTCTACGGTCAACATCCCCAGATTCCATTCCCCATCTCTACCTCTCTGGACAACCCTGCAGCGGAGTCTCTGGTCAGCGAATTCTCCACCATTTGGGAAAATACTAGGTCCGCACTTCTTCAGTCCTCCGAGTGGATGAAGAGACATGCCAACAAGAGACGTCTGGATCCGCCTCAATTCCGTCCGGGAGGCAAGGTTTGGCTCTCCTCCAAACATGTTCGGCTCAAAATACCCTCCTATAAGTTGGGTCCTCGGTTCATGGGTCCATTTGAAGTCCTCAAACAAATCAACCCAGTGACCTACAAGTTGAAACTCCCGGCCACCTTGCGGATTCCCAATTCCTTCCACGTATCTCTCCTCAAACCAGTTGTGTTTAATTCTTTTTTCAACAATCCAGGTACTCCCCCTGCTCCGGTTTCCGCTGAGGACATTTTTGAGGTAGAGAACATTCTGGCCATCAAGAGGGTAAGAGGAAAGACCTTTTTTCTGGTGCATTGGAAGGGGTTTGGCCCAGAGGAGAGAACTTGGGAACCCAGGGAGAACATTCATGTCCCGCTTCTCCTTAATAAATTTCTTTCTGGCCTAAAAAAGAATGGGTGTAAAGGGGGGGTACTGTAGCATCGGCGTCTCTGCCCCCTGCCAGGCAGAGACGCCGTCCCTCTCACCGCCGCGCTCCCCGCCAACGTTCTCCAGCGCTCCTCTTCCTGCTGCTGCCGGCACGTGCAACTTTCCGGGCACTGTGCTTAGGGCGCGCGCTCCCTCCCTCTTAAAGGGGCCACATGCCGCCCTATGGAGTCCCCGGCCAATTGCCGGAGGTCCTCCCATATATAAGGCACCTCCTCCAAAATGGAGGTGCCCGAGCAATAGTTGATGCACAGTGTACTTACCTCTGCTTCAGCCATCAGGTCCCGCTGCTAGCCTTACTACTAGTCCTGCCCGCCAGCCTGACTATCAGGTCAAGTCTCGCCTAGAAACTCGCCAAACCGAAGGGAGCTGTTTCTACTGTGGCAGTAAGGAGCACTTCATCCGTTCCCGCCCGGTGAAGCTGGGAAACTCCAGTGACTAGGACTGCTCGGAGAGGTCGTCCTAGGCAAAAGTAAATCCTCTCTATCCCTGACTATGTCTGTCTCTATCTCTTGGGGAGAGAACCGCTACTTTGAAATTGCACATCTAGATTCCGGAGCTGCTGGGAACCTCATCTCCCAGTCAGTGGTAGAGAAATATCAGATTCCCACCAAACCTCTGGTTGAACCATTGGCAGTCGCCTCCGTGGATGGAAGACTCCTTCCGGTGACCATCCTGCTCATCACAGAACCTATAACCCTGCAGGTGGGAATGCTGCTCTCTGAGAGGATCTCTTTCCATGTGCTTTCTGGACTCTCTCACTCCCTATTGCTAGGTCTACCCTGGCTCCAGAAACATGAACTCGTGCTGAATTGGCAATCCAGTGAAGTTCTCCGTTGGGGGCAGGATTGCCATAAGACCTGCCTGGTCCCGGTCCGCCCGGTTCGTCCTCCACCCACCCTGGCTAATCTACCCGGTTTACCGGCACCTTACTGGTCCTATGCAGATGTCTTAGACAAAAAGGAAGCAGAGATACTGCCACCTCATAGGCCATACAGTATGATTGTCCGATTAACCTGGTTCTCGGTGCCACTCCACCTCGTGGGCGTATTTACCCGTTGTCATCGGCCGAAACCCGGGCCATGTCTGAGTACATTAAGGAGTATCTGGCTAGGGGATTCATCCGGAAATCTACGTCCCCGGCTGGAGCCAAATTCTTCTTCATCAAGAAGAAGGATGGCTCACTACGCCCCTGTATTGACTATAGAGGACTCAACCAAATCACGGACAAAAACAAATACCCCCTGCCGCTCATCTCCGAATTGTTTGACCGCCTTAAGGGCACTAGGATCTTTTCCAAGCTGGATCTACGTGGGGCGTATAACCTGGTCCGGATCCGTCAAGCAGACGAGTGGAAGACGGCATTCAATACCCGGGACGGTCACTATGAATACCGTGTGATGCCCTTCGGTCTCTGCAATGCTCCCGCCGTCTTCCATGAATTAGTCAATTACATCTTCCATGACCTTCTATTCTCCTGCATAGTGGTGTACCTGGACGACATCTTGGTCTTCTCTCTGGACCTTCCCACACACTGGAGGGATGTTCGTCAGCTCCTGCTTAGGCTCAGGCAGAATCACTTCTATGCCAAATTTGAGAAGTGCCTCTTTGAGCAGACCTCCCTTCCATTCCTGGGCTATATTATCTCCCAGACAGGTCTACGAATGGACCCCGAGAAGCTCTCTGCTGTCTTAAAGTGGCCCCGTCCGGAGGGGTTGAAGGCGACTCAGCGATTCCTGGGCTTCGCCAACTACTACCGTCTCTTCATCCCACACTTTTCTTCCTGGACTGCTCCCATCTCTGCGCTCACCCGTAAGGGAGCAAATCCCAAGGAATAGCCGCCCGAAGCTGCGGAGGCCTTCCTTTCCTTAAAGCAAGCCTTCTCCTCCGCCCCAGTGATGCACCGTCCGGACTGCGACAAACAATTCTTCCTGGAGGTTGATGCTTCCTCCTCCGGAGCCGGAGCGGTGCTCACCCAAAAATCTTCTTCCAGGAGAATGGTAACCTGCGGCTTCTTCTCCAAACTCTACTCCTCGTCTGAGTGCAACTACTCCATAGAAGACCGAGAACTGCTAGCCATCAAATTGGGACTGAAGGAGTGGCGTTACCTGCTTGAAGGGGCTCTATACCCTGTGATCATCTATACTGATCACAAAAACTTAGCATATCTCCAGAATGCCCAAAGACTCAATCCACGTCAGGCCCGGTGGTCTTTGCTCTTCGCTCGCTTCGACTTTATCCTACATTACCGCCTGGCGGACAAGAATATTAAAGCTGACGCCTTGTCCCGATCCTTCCTGTCCTCTGATTCTGAGGAGGAGTCTATGCACATCATCGACCCCTCCAAAGTGATGAGTATGGCCCCATTGGCTCTGACTAGTCTTCCACCCGGTAAGACGTTTGTAGCGGTTCCAGATCAGGAGAAGATTCTTCACTGGGACCATTCATCTAAACTAGCCAGCCATGCCGGTCAGAAGAAGATCTTCCTGCTCGTTACCCGGCATTACTGGTGGCCTACCCTGCGCACGGATGTGGCAGACTTCGTCTCGGCCTGCTCGGCCTGTGCCCGCAACAAAGTTCCCAGACATCTTCCAGCCGGCCACCTCTTGCCCCTTCTCGTACCTGCTTCCCCGTGGCAGCACATTGCTATGGACTTTATCACAGATCTCCCTGTTTCTGCCGGTTGTACAGTCATTTGGGTGGTCGCCGACCGCTTTTCTAAAATGGCCCACTTCATCCCCCTGCCTGGTCTCCCATCTGAATCTGAGCTGGCTAAGGACTTCATCCTTCACATCTTCTGTCTCCATGGCCTACCCCTCCACATTGTGTCAGATCGAGGAGCTCAGTTCACCTCACGCTTCTGGAGAGCTACGTGTACGCTGCTGGATGTCACCCTGGATTTCTCCTCCGCTTACCATCCACAGTCCAATGGCCTAGTGGAGCGTATCAACCAGATCCTTACCAGCTACCTCTGGCACTTTGTTAACGCTCACCATTCCGATTGGGTGGAGCTCCTACCATGGGCCGAGTTCTCCTACAACAACCATGAGAGCGAATCGACTTCCAAGTCCCCGTTCTTTGTAGTCTACGGTCAACATCCCCAGATTCCATTCCCCATCTCCACCTCTCTGGACAACCCTGCAGCGGAGTCTCTGGTCAGCGAATTCTCCACCATTTGGGAAAATACTAGGTCCGCACTTCTTCAGTCCTCCGAGTGGATGAAGAGACATGCCAACAAGAGACGTCTGGATCCGCCTCAATTCCGTCCGGGAGGCAAGGTTTGGCTCTCCTCCAAACATGTTCGGCTCAAAATACCCTCCTATAAGTTGGGTCCTCGGTTCATGGGTCCATTTGAAGTCCTCAAACAAATCAACCCAGTGACCTACAAGTTGAAACTCCCGGCCACCTTGCGGATTCCCAATTCCTTCCACGTATCTCTCCTCAAACCAGTTGTGTTTAATTCTTTTTTCAACAATCCAGGTACTCCCCCTGCTCCGGTTTCCGCTGAGGACGTGTTTGAGGTGGAGAACATTCTGGCCATCAAGAGGGTAAGAGGAAAGACCTTTTTTCTGGTGCATTGGAAGGGGTTTGGCCCAGAGGAGAGAACTTGGGAACCCAGGGAGAACATTCATGCCCCGCTTCTCCTTAATAAATTTCTTTCTGGCCTAAAAAAGAGGTGGTGTAAAGGGGGGGTACTGTAGCATCGGCGTCTCTGCCCCCTGCCAGGCAGAGACGCCATCCCTCTCACCGCCGCGCTCCCCGCCAGCGTTCTCCAGCGCTCCTCTTCCTGCTGCTGCCGGCACGTGCAACTTTCCGGGCACTGTGCTTAGGGCGCACGCTCCCTCCCTCTTAAAGGGGCCACACGCCGCCCTATGGAGTCCCCGGCCAATTGCCGGAGGTCCTCCCATATATAAGGCACCTCCTCCAAAATGGAGGTGCCCGAGCAATAGTTGATGCACAGTGTACTTACCTCTGCTTCAGCCATCAGGTCCCGCTGCTAGCCTGACTACTAGTCCTGCCCGCCAGCCTGACTATCCGTCCAGTCCGCCAGCCTGACTACTCTCCAGCCCAACAGTCTGTCTTCCGTTCAGTCCGCCAGTCTGTCTATGGGCTTTGCCCACCTGCTTACCTGGAAGCACCTGCCTACTACCTGGCGTGCCTACCTGGAGGCTCCTGCTGTCACTTGCCGTGACCACCTGACAGCCTACCTAGAGGCTCCTGCCTGTCACTTGCCGTGACCACCTGACAGCCTACTTAGAGGCTCCTGCCTATCACTTGCCGTGACCACCTGTCAGCCTACCTGGAGGCTCCTGCCCGTCACCTGCCGTGACCACCTGACAGCCTACCTAGAGGCTCCCACCTGTCACCTGCCGTGTCTGACAGGCCATCCACCCGGATCACTCGTCAGCCTGCCTGCTGTGCCCATCTGCAATACCGGTCAGTCCCTGCCATCTGTACCGTGGGAGTCACCTGTTCCCTTACAAGGTCATCCCCAGAGTAGCACCTGGGCCCTCTGCTCGGAGCCTCCCTGGTCACGGAGTCGATTGAGCTGCCGTACGACCTAGGTCGCTCCGAGTTGATACCTAGTTACGCCCCTCTGGGTCCCTCCTTGCACCGCAGCACAGAGGTTCCACCATCCGGATCCGTAACAGGTTACATCACAGAGACCAGCCATCTCCGTGACACATACCTCCCATCGAGTATCTCTGACTCCCAGGTCACTGCCTAAAAGTATGCCCATCATAAGTGATCCTTGGTGCATGCGAAGATGCCTCCCGCCATGCATCTGTCATTGCAGACATGCAGCAATCACCGTCCACGTCCTTGTCCCAGTGCAGCGTTCAGTTGTCCCTTCCCCATTCCTTGGAATGCAAGCGCAAGTATGCAGCCAGCCACCCACCCACCCACAGGCTGCAATACTATACTGCCAAATTTTTGATAGCTGCTTGCACTTGAAATGTGGCCTTTTAGGCTCGTGGAGGCGGAAGCTGTCCACAATCTTACCAGTGCCCTCCCCAGTGCACTTACTGGGAAGGACCGCCTAACCACAAACACGTGGACAGGTAAAAGTGGCCAGGGACTGTACGGAGCCAGTCCACAGCTTTTTTTGCTGATTTCACCACAGCCATATTCTTTAGCTTGGTGAAAGGACTTGAAAAACCATATCTTCCCAGGTGTCGTTTCTCCCAGGAAGTCCTCTAAAGCTGCTTTCACTTGAAATATGGCCTTTTAGGCTCGTGGAGGCAGAAGCTTTTTATAACCTCATGCCGGCGGCGGCCGGGTGTCCATACTTGGTCCCAGACAAATGCATTCTCTGCGAAATGTCATTTTAACATTTTACAACCTTATCTGGCAATGTGGTGTGTGACACATCATTAGACACATTCTGTTTCATTTATGATGGAGGGACTCTGAAAGTCACAAAGCCCATTTTTAAAGGGCCATCAGGCAGCCCTTACTATTCTTAAAAAGCCAGTCGTTGGCCCTCGATATTGTTAGAGAGTCATCAGCCGGCTATGCTTTGTTGTTCCCATTATTAACAAGTGGGTCTCCTATACTGTTATTGCATATGCAGTCACTGCAAGGGCTGCCAAAAATTTGGATGCAACCCAATATCACTTTGAAGAGACTTAGAGGAGGGTCTTATTAGAAAGGAGAGGGTTTGCCATACAGTTATAGGGTATGCAGTGAGTCCAACGGCTGACCAAATTTAGGAAAAACCCCACTAAGAATTTAAAGACACATAGAGCAGGGCCACAATAACAAGTATGACATGTTCCCATTAGAAAGGAGAGGATCTGCTATATAGTTATAGGGTATGCAGTGAATCCAACGGCTGACCAATTTTAGGAAAAACCCCACTAAGAATTTAAAGACACATAGAGCAGGGCCACAGTAACGACAAATTTCCATTAGAAAGGAGAGAGTCTGCTATACAGTTATAAGGTATGCAGTGAGTCCAACAGCTGACCAAATTTAGAAAAAACCCCACTAAGAATTTAAAGACACATAGAGCAGGGCAACAGTAATGACAAATTCCCATTAGAAAGAAGAGAGTCTGCTATACAGTTATAGGGTATGCAGTGCGTCCGACGGCTGACCAATTTTAGGAAAAACCCCTTAAAGACCCTGGGATTTTCCGTTTTAGCATTTTCGTTTTTTGCTCCCCTTGTTCCCAGAGCCATAGCGTTTTTATTTTTTGGTCAATATGACTGTGTGAAGGCTTATTTTTTGTGGGACGAGTTGTACTTTTGAACGACATTACTGGTTTTACCATATCGTGTACGGGAAAATGGGAAAAAAATTCCAAGTGCGGTGAAATTGCAAAAAAAGTGCAATACCACAGATGTTTTTTTTATTTTTTTACCACATTCAATGAATGCTAAAACTGACCTGCCATTCTTATTCTCCAGGTCATTACGAGTTTGAAGATACCAAACATATATAGGTTCTTTTTTATTTAAGTGGTGAAAAAAAATCCAAAGTTTGCTAACAAAAAAAATGGCGCCATTTTTCAAAACCTATAGCGTCTCCATTTTTCGGGATCTGGGGCCGGGTGAGGGTTTATTTTTTGTGCGGCAAGCTGAAGTTTTTATTGATACCATTTTGGAGTAGATCCGATGTTCTGATCGCCCGTTATTGCATTTTATTGCAATGTTGTGGCGACCAAAAACGTAAATCTGGCGTTTAGAATTTTTTTCTTGTTACGCCGTTCACCGATCGGATTAATTATTTTTTTATATTGATAGATCAGGCGATTCTGAACGCGACGATACCAAATATGTGTATGTGGGGTTTTTTTTTTTGATTGGGGCGAAAGGGGGGTGATTTAAACTTTTATATTTTTTTAATTTTTTTTATATTTTTAAAAACTTTTTTTTTACACTTTTTGCTTGCTTCTATAGTCTCCATAGGAGACTAGAAGCAGCAACTGTCCGATCGCCTCTGCTACATAGAGGTGATGAGCAGATCACCTTTATTTAGCAGAAATGCTCCTGTGCTATGAGCGCCGACCACTAGGTAGCGCTCATAGCGATCAGTACATGACAACCACTGGGGTCTACTGCAGACCCAGGGTTGTCATGTCCAGGGCCGGCTCCAGGTTTTTGTGGGTCCCGGGCGAAAGAGTCTCTGTGGGCCCCTTTAACACATACGACACTTCATGATGCACAGATACCGAAGAGAAAAATATATATAGTACAAGGCCAAAGATTTCACTTCTTACATTACATGACCGATATCTATTGTAAATTCCACAACAGCTCAGAAATCGGTGAATCGCTCCATACAGAATAATGGCCCCCATAAAATGCTCCATACAGGATACTGGCCCCCATATTACGCTCTGTACAGGATACTGTCCCCCTTATATTGCTCCATACAGAATACTAGCCCCAAAATAATGCCCCATGCAGGATACTGACCCCCATATTACGCTCTGCACAGGATACTGGCCTCCTTATAAAGCTCCATACAGAATACTGGCCCCAAAATAATGCTCCATGCAGGATACTGGCCCCCATATTATGCTCTGTACTGGATACTGGCCCCCTTATAATGCTCCATACAGAATACTGGCCCCCAAATAATGCTCCATGTAGGATACTGACCCCCATATTATGCTCTGTACAAAATACTGGCCCCCTTATAATGCTCCATACAGAGTACTGGCCCCCAAATAATTCTCCATGCAGGATACTGGCCCCCATATTATGCTCTGCACAGGATACTGGCCCTCTTATACTGCTCCATACAGAATACTGGCCCCAAAATAATGCCCCATGCAGGCTGTTCCCCCCACATAATGCCCCATGCAGTCCGTTTCCCCACATAATGCCCCATGCAGGCTTTTCCCCCCACATAATGCACCATGCAGGCTGTTCCCCCACATAATGCCCCATGCAGGATGTCACCTCTCCCCTCCCTTATAATGCCCGATGCAGGATGTCACCCCCTTATAATGCCCCATGCAGGATGACACCCCCTTATAATGCCCCATGCAGAATGTCACCCCCCTTATAATGCCCCAGGCAGGCTGTTCCCCCCCACATCATGCCCCATGCAGGATGTCACCCCTCTTATAATGCCCCATGCAGGATGTCACCCCCCTTATAATGCCCCTTGCAGGATGTCACCCCCTCCCCTTATAATGCCCCATGCAGGCTGTTCCCCCCACATAATGCCCCATGCAGGATGTCACCCCCCTTATAATTCCCCATGCAGGATGTCACCCCCTCTTATAATGCACCATGCAGGATGTCTTCCCTCATTTATTGCCCCATGAATGATGTCTTCCCTCATTTAATGCCCCATGCAGGATGTCACCCCTCATATAATGCCCCATGCAGGATGTCACCTCTCCCCCTATATAATGCCCCATGCAGGATGTCACCTCTGCCCCCATATAATGCCCCATGCAGGATGTCACCCCTTATAATGCCCCATGCAGGATGTCACCCCCCTTATAATGCCCCATGCAGGATGTCACCCCCCCTTATAATGTCCCTTCAGGCTGTTTCCCCCCACATAATGCCCCATGCAGAATGTCACCCCCTCTTATAATGCCCCATGCAGGATGTCACCCCCTTTATAATGCCCCATGCAGGATGTTACCCCCTCCCCTTATAATGCCCCATGCAGGCTGTTCCCCCCACATAATGCCCCATGCAGGATGTCACCCCCCCTTATAATGCCCCATGCAGGATGTCACCCCCCTTATAATGCCCCATGCAGGCTGCCCCCCCCCACATCATGCCCCATGCAGGATGTCACCCCCTCTTATAATGCCCCATGCAGGATGTCACCCCCTTATATTGCTCCATGCAGGATGTCACCCCCTCCCCTTATAATGCCCCATGCAGGCTGTTCCCCCCACATAATGCCCCATGCAGGATGTCACCTCCCTTATAATGCCCCATGCAGGATGTCACCCCCCCTTATAATTCCCCATGCAGGATGTCACCCCCTCTTATAATGCCCCATGCAGGATGTCTTCCCTCATTTATTGCCCCATGAATGATGTCTTCCCTCATTTAATGCCCCATGCAGGATGTCACCCCTCATATAATGCCCCATGCAGGATGTCACCTCTCCCTCTATATAATGCCCCATGCAGGATGTCACCTCTGCCCCCATATAATGCCCCATGCAGGATGTCACCCCTTATAATGCCCCATGCAGGATGTCACCCCTCTTATAATGCCCCATGCAGGATGTCACCCCCCCTTATAATGTCCCTTCAGGCTGTTTCCCCCCACATAATGCCCCATGCAGAATGTCACCCCCTCTTATAATGCCCCATGCAGGATGTCACCCCCTTTATAATGCCCCATGCAGGATGTTACCCCCTCCCCTTATAATGCCCCATGCAGGCTGTTCCCCCCACATAATGCCCCATGCAGGATGTCACCCCCCCTTATAATGCCCCATGCAGGATGTCACCCCCCTTATAATGCCCCATGCAGGCTGTCCCCCCCCCCACATCATGCCCCATGCAGGATGTCACCCCCTCTTATAATGCCCCATGCAGGATGTCACCTCCCTTATAATGCCCCATGCAGGATGTCACCCCCCCTTATGATTCCCCATGCAGGATGTCACCCCTCTTATAATGCCCCATGCAGGATGTATTCCCTCATTTATTGCCCCATGCATGATGTCTTCCCTCATTTAATGCCCCATGCAGGATGTCACCCCTCATATAATGCCCCATGCAGGATGTCACCTCTCCCCCTATATAATGCCCCATGCAGGATGTCACCCCCTCTTATAATGCCCCATGCAGGATGTCACCTCCCCCCCCATATAATGCTCCATGCAGGATGTCACCCCCCCTTATAATTTCCCATGCAGGATGTCACCCCCTCTTATAATGCCCCATGCAGGATGTCTTCCCTCATTTAATGCCCCATGCAGGATGTCACCCCTCATATAATGCCCCATGCAGGATGTCACCTTTCCCCCTATATAATGCCCCATGCAGGATGTCACCCCCTCTTATAATGCCCCATACAGGATGTCACCCCCTCTTATAATGCCCCATGCAGGATGTCACCCCCCCTTATAATGCCCCATGCAGGATGTAATCTCCCCTCCCTTATAATGCCCCACGCCTCCATATATTAAAAAACAAAAAAAACAAATACTCACCTCACTTCTCACCTGCTGCCGCTGCTCCAGACTCCTCACCCGCGCCGGCGTCTTCCCGTTCTGCGCTGCCTGTGACGGCTCAGGAGAGAGCGCAGTGTAAAGACGTCACCGCGCCCTCTGACCTGAGACGTCACAGTGCAGCAGCCGCGGAAGAGACTGGAACTGCTGCGGAGACACGGGGAGAGGTAAGTATTGTAGTATTGTGCCGGGGCCCTGAGCAAGCTGGGGGGGCACCGCACCGCTCACGGGTCTCAGAGCGGGCAGGGGTCCCCGACAGTGAGTGGGACCCTCCGCATGCTCAGGGCCCCGGCACTTGCCCGTGTGCGCCGGGTGGTGACGCCGGCCCTGGTCATGTCCACCCATCAGTAACCCGCGATCACGTGACGGGGCCACCGATGGGCAGGGTAAATGACGCACTACCGGTATGGCGCTGTTAAATGCCATTGTCAGAGATTGACAGCAGCATTTAACATGTTAACAGCCGCGGGTGGATCGCGATTCCAACCACGGGCTGTTGCGGGCACATGTCAGCTGTAAAAATCAGTTGACATGTGCCCGGTTCAGTGTGGGCTCAGCGCCGGAGCCCGCGCTGAAAATGGGGTGACAGCCTGGTGCATACTATTACTCCCCAGGCTGTAAAGGGGTTAAAGACACATAGAGTAGGGCCACAGTAACGACAAGTTCCCATTAGAAAGGAGAGAGTCTGCTATACAGTTATAGGGTATGCAGTGAGTCCAACGGCTGACCAAATTTAGGAAAAACCCCATTAAGAATTTAAAGACACATAGAGCAGGGCCACAGTAACAAGTACTACATGTTCCCATTAGAAAGGAGAGGGTCTGCTATACAGTTATAGGGCATGCAGTGAGTCCAACGGCTGACCAATTTTAGGAAAAACCCCACTAAGAATTTAAAGACACATAGAGCAGGGCCACATTAACAAGTACGACATGTTCCCACTAGAAAGGAGAGAGTCTGCTATACAGTTATAGGGTATGCAGTGAGTCCAATGGCTGACCAATTTTAGGAAAAACCCCTCTAAGAATTTAAAGACACATAGAGCAGGGCCACAGTAAAGACAAATTCCCAATAGAAAGGAGAGGGTCTCCCATAGTGTTGGCCTATGAAGTGAATGCTAGGGCTGCCAAAAATTGGGAGGCACTCCAATGCCCCTTGGAAGAGACTTAGAGGGCCTCATAGAAAAATGTTCCCATTAGAAAGGAGCGGGTCTCCTATACTTGTAATGCCCATGCACTAAGTGTATGGGCTGACAGACATTTACCCCTGGGGGGTATACATGAACATGCTGTATACATTTTTTTTTTTACGGGCATCGTAAACACCACAGAAGCATCACAGACCACGGTCACCCTGGTGATATGGTGGTGGAGGAAGAGGATGAGGAGAAGGAGGAAGACAAGAGCAAATAGCCAAAATCAGGAAGCATATACCCATGTGTGGGTGTAAAGAGGTGCATGGGAATACACCTCCCAAAAAAAGACACTGGATTTGAGTTTATGTTACGCTGCTATCATTCGGTGGTGTTGAGAAGTCTGGCCCAATCCAGCCCTTGTTAATTTTTATAAGAGTCAGCCTGTCAGCATTTTCAGTTGACAGGCGGATGCGCTTATCAGTTATAATTCTACCAGTGGCACTAAAAACCCTCTCTGATAAAATGCTAGCGGCAGGGCAGCAAAGGACCTCCAAGGCGTAAAGAGCCAGTTCATTCCACGTATCCAGCTTTGATACCCAATAATTAAAAGGCACAGAGGAATTACGGAGGACGTTGGTATGGTCGGCAAGGTACTCTCTCAGCATCTTCCCAAACTTTGCACTCCTTGTGAGAGTACCCCGCACCTCATGGCCTGTGCGATGGGAGGGTCTGAGAAAACTGTCCCAGAACCTTGACAGTGTTCCCCTGCCTCTGCTGAATTGCATTTGTGTCTCTCTCGCCTGTACTCCTTGGTTGTCCAACGAACTGTGACTTCTGCCGCCAGCATTTTCAGATGGGATATTTTTTAATAGTTCCGCAACAAGGGCCTTCTGGTACTGCCCCATTTTTGTAGACCTGTCCGCCTCAGGAAAAAGAGATATAAAGTTCTCCTTGTAGCATGGGTCTAGAAGTGTCACCAGCCAGTAATGACTGTCACCCAAAATTTTGAGAACGCGAGGGTCATGGGAAAGGCAGCGTAACATAAACTCAGCCTTGCGTGCCAGACTGCTAACAGGCAAGACTTCCGTGTCCTCACCAAGAAGATGACTGACCATGCTCTCCTCCTCCTCTTTGTCCTCTGGCCATTCACGCTGAACAGACGGTATGACAGTTGTGCAGGTAGTACCGTCTATAGCGCGTGAAACTAGCTCCTGTTCTTCCTCCTCCTCCTCTTCCTTATTGTCACCCAATCCACGTTGGAATGAGATGAGGCTGGGCTTTGTGTAATCGCCCTGTAAGGTTCCTTGCTCCATCTCATCGTGCTCTGCCTGTAATGCATCCTCTTTGATTGTGAGCAGAGAGCATTTCAAAAGACAGAAAAGCGGGATGGTGACGCTAATTATGGCTTCATTGCCGCTCACCATCTTGGTGGAGTCCTCAAAGTTTTGGAGGATGGTACATATGTCTGACATCCATGTCCACTCCTGAGGTCTTAAGTGTGGAGTCTGAACTAAATACCCACGGCCTTGTTGATGCTGGTACTCAACAACTGCCCTCTTCTGCTCACAAATCCTTTCCAACATCTGCAGTGTAGAGATCCAACGCTTGGGGACATCACATACCAGTCTGTGAGCCGGAAGCTGCAAATGCTGCTGAAACACGACAAGGGCGGCGGTAGCTGTAGGTGACTTTCTAAAATGGGCACACAGGCAGCGTATTTTAACAAGCAGATCCGGCAGCGCCTCAGAGCCGCTACAGGTTCCAGCCATTGTCACACATGACCAAGCTTGGCTGTAGGTTCAGCGGTGTGAGCCACAGATCTGCCTGCTCTTTTAGAGCTGTCCACAATTCTTCAGCATTGTGCGGTTTGTCACCTAAGCATATTAGCTTCAGCACAGCCTGTTGCCGCTTGGCCGAGGCAGTGCTACACTGCTTCCAGCTTGTGACTGATGTGGTCATTTCGGAGATAGAGGCTGAAGAGGAGGAGATGGCTGAGGAGGATGAGGTGCAGGAGCTGTAGACTTTGGGGGCAACCCTGATTGATCTAGGGCCCGCAATCCTTGGCGTCGGGAGGACGTGTTCCGTCCCAAGATCCGACTGGGTCCCAGCTTCCACTATGTTAACCCAGTGTGCCATCAGCGAGATGTATCATCCCTGACCACAAGCACTTGTCCACGTGTCCGTGGTTAGGTGGACTTTCCCAGTTACTGCGTTGCTGAGGGCACGGCTAATGTTTTGGGACACGTGCTTGTGTAATGCGGGGACGGCACACCAGGAGAAATAGTGGCGGCTGGGGACCGAGTACCGAGGGACCGCCGCCGCCATCAGGTTGCGGAATGCTTCCATCTCCACGAGCCTAAAAGGCAACATTTCGAGCGCAAGCAGTCGTGAAATGTGGGAATTTAGTAGTGTGGCCTGTGGGGCGTTGGCTGCGTATTTGCGCTTGCGTTCCAAGGACTGGGGTATGGACAACTGAACGCTACGCTGGGACAAGGCCGTGGATGTGCTTCCTGATGCTGCTACTTGAGAGTGTGCAACGACAGGTGCAGGGCAGGAGGCATCTTCGCATGCACCATGGACAGGGGATTGGCTTGCATCCACAACAGCGGAAGAAGCAGACTATGTTCCTGGACCCTGGGATTCGGCCCACAAAGTCAGGTGCTTTGCTGCCATGTGCCTGATCATGCTGGTGGTGGTCAGGCTGCTCGTTTTGTCACCCATGCTGATGCTGGCCTGGCAGATGGTGCAAATGGCATTTTTGCGGTTATCGGCAGAGTACTTAAAAAACAACCAGACTTGGGAAGACCTAACAGTTGTACTGGCAACTTCCTTTCTGTTGGTCTTACGAGGAACGGTTGCCCGCCTTCTTTCTGCGGCCACCACACTGCTTCTTCTTGCCTGTTGGGGTGCTTTGCCTCCCTCCCCCTGTGTGCTGCTGTCCTCGCTCTGCATGTCCTCCTGCCAGGTTGGGTCAGTTACTATATCATCCACCACCTCATCTTCCACTTCCGCACTCTGGTACTCCTCCTGACTTTCTGGCAATTGTGTCTCATCATCGTCCACCTCTTGTGACACTTTCCCACCATCGCCTTCTTGTGACCGTGGCTGCTCAAATATTTGGGCATTGCTACATGCGATCTCCTCTTGCCCCGCTTCAAGTGGACCGGGCGAGAGGCCCGAATCTATAAATGGAAAAGTGAACAGCTCTTTGGAGTGTCGAAGTGTGGGATCAGTTGTCTCTGGGCACTCGGCATGGTGGGAGGAAGGAGGTTCAGGTTGAGGGATATGCGGTCCACACTCACAGCTACTGAGACTTGACCGTTTGGAAAACAAGGTGGTGGTGGTGGCTAAGTGACTGGAAGCATTATTTGCTATGCAACCAATAACCTTTTCACACTGCTCTGTGTTCAATAGTGGTGTTCTGTGGTCCCCTATTAATTGGGACAGGGAGGTTGAGTGAGAAGATGTGGGTGTTTGTTGTGGCACAATTTCAGCTTGCCCACAGCCTCGGCCTCTGCATGCACCATCATCACCATCACGTCCAGTTCCCCGTCCCTTGCCACGTGCCTTGCCCATTTTAAATGGAGGACAATATCTTTCACACTCACAACAAATGACTAAATTTGGCGCAAATTTATATGTGATCAGTGTGACGGACAAACCACAGTTTTAAATACCTGGCCTGTAGGTAACTACAGTTGTGCTCAAAAGTTTACATACCCCCGCAGAATTTTTCCTTTCTTGGCCATGTTTCAGAGAATATGAATGATAACAAAAAAACTTTTTCTCCACTCATGGTTAATGGTTGAGTAAAGCCATTTATTGTCAAACTACTGTGTTTTATCTTTTTAAATCTTAATTACAACCAAAAACATTCAAATGACCCGGATCAAAAGTTCACATACCCTGGTGATTTTGGCCTGATAACATGCACAGATTTTGACGCAAATGGGTTTGGATTGCTACTAAAGGTAACATCCTCACCTGTGATCTGTTTGCTTGTAATCAGTGTGTGTGCATAAAAGCTGAGTGAGTTTCTGGGATCCAGACAGACTCTTGCATCTTTCATCCAGCCATTGACAATTCTGGATTGTGAGTCATGGGGAAAGCAAAAGAATTGTCAACGGATCTACGGTAAAAGGTAGTTGAACTGTATAACGCAGGAAAGGGATACAAAAAAATCCAAGGAATTGATAATGCCACTTAGCAGCATTCAAACTATGATTAGCAAATGGAAAATCAGGGGCTCTGTAAAAACCAAACCACAGTCAGGTAGACCAACAAAAATTTCGGCCACAACAGCCAGGAAAATTGTTTGTGATGCAAAGAAAAACCCACAAATAACATCAACTGAAATTCAGGACTCTGAAAACTAGCGGTGTGGCTGTTTCAAGATGCACAATAAGGAGGCACTTGAAGAAAAATGGGCTGCATGGTCGAGTCGCCAGAAGAAAACCATTACTGCACAAATGCCACAAAGTATCTCGCCTACAATATGCCAAACAGCACAGAGATAAGCCTCAAAACTTCTGGAATGTGATAGTTGAAGGAAAGATGAATGCAGCACATTATCAGCAAACACTGGAGGCAAATTTGCACTCATCAACCCGGAAGCTGCGCATGGGACGTACTTAGACATTCCAACATATCAAAGATCCAAAACACAAGGCCAAGTCAACCTGTCATTGGTTACAGCAGAACAAAGTGAAGGTTCTGGAGTAACCATCTCAGTCTCCTAACCTCAATATCATTGAGCCACTCTGGGGAGATCTCAAGCGCGCAGTTCATGCTAGACAGCCCTGGAATTTACAGGAACTGGAGGCTTTTTGCCAAGAAGAATGGGCAGATTTATCATCTGAGAAAATAAAGAACCTCATCCACAACTACCACAAAAGACTTCAAGCTGTCATTGATGTTAGAGGGAGCAATACACGGTATTAAGAACTGGGGTATGTTAACTTTTCATCAGTGTCATTTGGATGTTTTTGGTTGTCATTAAGATTTAAAAAGAGAAAACACAGTAGTTTGACAATAAATGGCTTCACCCAATCAATAACCATGAGGGGAGAAAAAGTTTTTTTTGTTATCATTCATATTCTCTGAAACAAGGCCGAGAAAGGAAAAGTCAACTTTTAAGCACAACTGTATTTTGTATAGCAAATTGGTGTCAATTGCTTCACTGACACACTGAAACAAATGTTTAGTGGAGGTCAGAAATGGCAGTATTTTCTGAAAACGTATATGTGATCCGTGTGACAGAGAAAACACGGTTTTAAATACTTGGCCTGTAGGTAACTATTTTGAACAGCAAACCAGTGTCAAAAACTTTGCTGACACACTGAAAATTTTTTTTAATGGAGGCCAGAAATGGCAGTATTTTCTGAAAACGTATATGTGATCCGTGTGACGGAGAAAACATAGTTTTAGCTACCTGGCCGGTAGGTAACTATTTTGAACAGCAAACCAGTGTCAAAAACTTTGCTGACACACTGAAAAAAAAATTAATGGAGGCCAGAAATGGCAGTATTTTCTGAAAATGTATATGTAATCCATGTGACGGAGAAAACACAGTTTTAAATGCTTTGTCTGTAGGTAACTATTTTGAACAGCAATCTGGTGTCAATGCTTCACTGACACACTGAAACAAATTTTTAATGGAGGTCAGAAATGGCAGTATTTTCTGAAAACGTATATGTGATCCGTGTGACGGAGAAATCACAGTTTTAAATACTTGGCCTGTAGGTAACTATTTTGAACATCAAACCGGTGTCAAAAACTTTGCTGACACACTGAAAAAAAAATTTAATGGAGGCCAGAAATGGCAGTATTTTCTGAAAACGTATATGTGATCCGTGTGACGGAGAAATCACAGTTTTAAATACCTGGCCGGTAGGTAACTATTTTGAACAGCAAACTGGTGTTAATTACTTCACTGACACACTGAAAAAATTTGTAATAAGGCCAGAAATGGCAGTATTTTCAGCGCAATTATATGTGATCCGTGTGATGGACAAACCATAGTTTCAAATAGCTGGATTTTTAGCGCTGTAATATGGAAAGGACCTGGCTGTATTCTGCAGTGCCAACAAGCAAATGGCACAGAAAAACTGTGTTCTCTGGATTGCTTTTTAAGCAAATAATGAGGATTAAGATCCAAAAAAAAAAATATTCCTGGCCCCTGAGACCTTGGCCTATTTCTAGAAATATCTAACAGCAGCAGCAGCAGACAAAACTGGAATGGAGCCTCTTGTCCTATGTGCACTGCAGTCTGCTATATACCCTGCCTGCCTATATACACTGCCTGCCTGATATCTCTGCAGATGGATTAGTCCTCAGAAGGAGTGTCTGTTGAGATAGATATGTGTCTCTAATATAGTTTGGCACACCTACACTAACTAGAAACAAGCAAATCTCTCCCTAGCTCAGCAGCATCTCTCCCTACACTGTCTGATTCCGGAGAGACTGTGACGAGCATGGCAGCGCCAGGTCTGATATAGACCTGATGATGCTGTGCAGCCATCCAATCACTGTAATGCCACAACCAACATGGCTACGGCATTACAGTGAGTGGCAGGCAATCACTGCATGTTCATTGGTGCTCTAAAGAGCGCCAAACATGTAGGGAGGAGACCCGGCCTCCCGCCGAGCAACCCCGGAAATGCTCGGCGAGCGCTGAGAATGTCGAGCAGTGAGATGCTCGGACGAGCACCGAGCAGAAGCGAACATGCTTGCTCATCACTACTGCCTACCATTTATCTTCACGGGGCAAGCTTGTGGCCCCTCGCTGGGTGGACAGTTCACACTGCAGCCCGGATACGCACAGTGACTTTTGGCATTACCTCCCCCGCCACTTTGGATCTTGGACTCCCCACCCCCTTTTGGGCCTCCGCCCCCTGTTGGGATCCTCAGTATGGAGTGGGCTGCCTTCTCAAGGAACCCTCCACCCCCTGATACCTCTCAACCAGTCCCATCAGTTCATCAGCATTCCGGGGATCACCCTGGGCAACCCAAGTCTGTATTTGCCTTGGCAGGGAATGCACAAACCGGTCCATCACCACTCTCTCTATCATCTGCGTAGGGGTAGAGGACTCAGCCATTTTATGACTAGGTGCAAAAGGTCAAACATTTGGGAGCTAGGGGGTTTGTCGCAGCAATGCGCTCAGCGGTGGACCAGCTGTGCCCTGATAGTTATTGTCACCCCCAAGAGCACCAGAATTAAATTTTTTAGCTTGCCATGCTCCTTGGTGTCCTGCAAAGCTAAGTCATAGTAAGTCATACTAAGCCTTCTGGGGCTCCCCCGTCAAGTATGGCACAAGCACCTCTGCCCACTGCTCTGGCGGAAGTTTCTTCCTCTCGGCGACCATCTCGAACACAGTCAAAAAGGCCTCCACATCATCACAAGGGGTCATCTTCTGCAAGGCCCGTCTTACCGCCTTCAGGACGTGGGAGTCATCCGCCAAACTTGGGGTTGGGGCGCTCGTCCTGCCCTGGATGGCGGTTGCCAGAAGCTGCATCTGCTGCCACTGCTTCTGCTGATGCTGTTGGATCTGTTGTAACAACAGCTTGTTGGTCTGCTGCTGGTGCTGCTGCAACTGGACTAGGTGTTTCAGCAGGTCCTCCATTTTGTCTGGCGTCGCTTGCTGGCTTGTGACAGACTTCATCCAGGACATACATCACATCTTGTACCAGTCACATGTATCTGCTGGGAACGCTGCCTGCACTTCTAACACCAATTGTAGGGTTTCTACTCACTTGGGTGCGTCGGGAGGCAAACAGAAAACATTCTCATTTAAATGTCCATCTCGGTTTATTGCTTCATAAACCGGTCAAAAGCAAAAGGAAAACAAACAGCCTTTAGTGCAGGCAAAAAACAAAGTAAACAGTCCCTTTGGCAAAGTCTCTGGTTAGCCAGTCCTGTGGTCACACACGCTGGATAGCATCCAGTTCACTGGCTCAGTCTTGAGACAACAACAAACAGGAGACCTTCTTCCTTCACACATACACTATGTGCCAAACAACAGCCTCCATTTTAACTTCTCAACCACACCCAGAGAGGAGGTATGTGGGTAGCCAGACATGCCCATCTCTCCAACTACCTGTAACCCGGTCCCAGATGCACCAAACAGTCCTCTTAGTGTTACGCTCGCGCCCGGACTGACTGGCGTGAGCGTGATTAGTGATCCCACTGTACCATGAACCGAGGATTGCCTGGAGGGGCGTAACTAAGTATCAACCCAATCCAACCAAGGTTGCACGGCGGCTTAGTCGACTCCGTGGTCCAAGGAGAAACCGAGCAGAGGGACCAGGTGCGACTCCAGATCAGACCCCGGCCACAGTTGTTGACCCACACTGGGGAATGCAGGAACAGGCAGGTTAGACTGGCATACAGGCAGGTGGGTATTGGCAAGTGCGGCTGGTATGCAGACAGGTGGGTACTGGCAAGTACGGCTGGTATGCAGACAGGCGGGAACTGGCAAGCACGGCTGGTATGCAAACAGGTGGGCACTGGCAAGCACGGCTGGTATGCAGACAGGGAGATACTGGCAAGCACGGCTGGAGTGCAGACAAGGAGGTACTAGCAGGTTGGAGCGCAGGCTGGATAGGGTCCAGTACAGACTGGGAGACAGGTACAGAGCCGCAGATGCGGTAGACAAGCAGAGTAAAGCGATACCAGGTCTGGGTATGCAGCCCCCAGAGATGGCGGAAACAGACGAGAAGCAAAACTGGACCTGGCAACTTCAGAGTCAAGGAGCACGCTGAATGTTAGTGTTGCTCAGGCACCTCCTACTGGGTGGAGGGGGTTTAAATATCAAGTGACTCACAGCAATAGGCTGGAGACGCATTAGGGGTGCGCCCACAGCAGCTATAAGAATCAGGAAGTAACCGGGCCGCCGCCCTAAGGAGTCAGTCAAGAGACATGCACACAGCATGAACTGGAGCAAGATTTGCAGGCTGGACTAACAGGTAAGATTGCGGTCTTGCATAGTGGGAGGTGGTGCACTATGCAAGAACGCTCCAGGGATGTTACATTAGTGCTTACATGTACTAGAGCAACATTCGGATTACATCACAGAGGACAGCCATCTCTGTGATACATACCTCCCATCAACTATTTGTCCGTTAGCTACCTTACAAGGTGCATTATACTATATAAAGTCTGCCTATGGGGGTGCATGATACTATACAGAGTCTGCCTATGGGGTGCATTATACTATATAGACTCTGCCTATGGGGTGCATTATACTATATAGACTCTGCCTATGGGGTGCATTATACTATAGAGGCCTATGGGGGTGCATTATACTATATAGAGTTTGCCTATGATGGTGCATTATACTATAGAGCCTGCCTATGGGGGTGCATTATACTATAGAGTCTGCCTATGGGGTGCATTACACTATATAGAGTCTGCCTATGGGGGTGCATTCTACTATATAGAGTCTGCCTATGGGGGTGCGTTATACTATAGAGGCCTATGGGGGTCCAATATACACAATATGGAGGCATATGGGGGTGCATTATACTATATAGAGTCTGCCTCTGGGGAGTGCATTATACTGTATGGAAGCCTTTGGGGGTGCATTACACTATAAAGAGTCTGCCTATGGGGAGTATATTATACTATATAGAGTCTGCCTATGGGAAGTGCATTATACTGTACTATAGAGGCCTATGGGGAGTGCATTATACTATATAGAGGCCTATGGGGAGTGCATTATACTATATTGAGGACTATCTGCTGCATTATATTATATGTAGGCTATTTAGGGAGCCATCATACAGTGTGGGAGATAATGCGGGGTCTTTGTACAGTGTGGGGGCCATCATACAGTGTTGGAGCCATCAGTTTGGAGGCTACTAAGGGGTCAGCATACTATGTGGGGGTTAATATACAGTGAGGGGGATTATACTATATATAAGAGAGCATCATACTGTGTAGAGGATAGCTTTACATGGGGGGAGACTCAGGACATTGTTAAATGTTAAGTGGGCACTTATCATTATAGGGGCACTCAGGTTATTGCGACTGCCAAAGGGGCAAACATAGGGCATTATTACTTTCTAGGGGGCAAAATGTGGGCACTGTTTTCTAGGACACTTGCACACAGTATTACTTTATTTTAGAGGTTTGTTTTACCATTTAGAAGGCACACAGTAGGTGCATTACTAAGGACACATACGGCAGCAGCGGCTCAGTATTGGGGTATCAGCAGGATGAGGCGTTTGTGCAGGTTGGGAATATATGGGGACAGTGCCTGAAATATAAGGAGTCAAATATGTCTTTGTTGTAATCTCTGCAGCCGAGTCCTGGATGGAGAAGTTGTCATGTTGGTCTGGGCCAGATGGAAAAGACGGGAAAAGTGAACATCAGAAAGAGCATCATCTGTAAATCAGTATCTGTAACTGTACTGTAATCTCTTATATGTTCTGCAGGACTGATATCTACCATTATATGGTCACCAAATGGCATTAATATCAGTGTTGGTCTTTGTATAGAGATTTCTTTTAGTAACAGCGTAGTCATCTGCTGAGGTTCTCCTACATCCTCTATTAGGGTGCGCCACCATAGTTGTAATCAGGGTTACCTGGCTAGAGTCCCACTCAGAAGTTTCGCCCCCCTTGAACCAAAACCCTAGCTACGCCTCTGTTACATACAATTCTCACACAGTGCCAGTGGTGTAAAGAAGTGGCACCTACCAAAATTGCTAATATGAACATTGGCCTGAGAAACTGAGACATGAAGCAACAAAGAAAGTGACCCAGTATTGGTGTAACATGAGGAACATACTGCATGTATGGATAAAGTAAAATCTGTGAGATTATCTGATATATATACAGTGCACATATACGGTACATATACCGCAAACAAGCAGTCCAGCAAAATAAGTTAGAAGATCATACAATGTATGTAAGGCTGCTGCATGAAGGATTAGACATTTTTTGATAGGCAATGCTGAAACCTTTTAGTCATTTTCCAAATCATAATCGCTAGTAAAAAGGCAATTTTCCTAGATAAATATTTAATTGTGGATGTTTAAATGAATTCAAACGCATGGTGTTGTAAAGCTTTTAAAACTCCACTCAATTCCCATGGCAGAGGAGGAATAAGGTCTGATATGTTACACATACTAAAAGAGTTGTTTATCCTTAGGTATTAAAGCTACTCTCATACAAATAAGTTCTCCAAATATGCATTAAAAGGACTGTATGAAAAATAGAACATCCATCCAAAATATCACGAGTTTCTCACAAAATAGAAAAATATATAAACAAAATAATATTAAGGTTATATTTAATATCGTGTTCAGTCTCCAACTTCAGACAAGTTATAAACTCCTTGTTCTAAACCTATTATGTCTGCTGGATCCGATTTTCATCCATTCTTAGCCTGTGTGCCCATTTTTACCATCCATGTATCATCTGTTCTTCTCATAAGAGCAAAATACACTTTTGAAGGTTTCTCCAGATTCTTTGAACATTAGTCGGTGAGAAACAGACAACGCACGGATACCACATGGATGGTATCCGTATACTGTATCCGTATACTGTTTGTTTGTTTTTTGCTGGCCCATTTACTTGAATGGCCTAGGTTTGAATCCACAAACCAGAACAATATCATGAAAAATCCCAGAGACTAGAATGGGTAGACTTTGAATTCACGAAAAAAACATCAGAACCCGTAAGACAATCATTCTTGTGAGTTGGGCTCTAGAGACAGCTCAAACAGATAGGCCCCGATTCATCAAAGCAATTTCTCCAGAATTCTTGTGTAAATTGGTTTGAAAAGTTGCTAAATTTTGGTGCAATTCAGAGTTGTACAAAATTTTGCAACTTTCACAACAGTTTCTCCCAGCTTCGCCAAAACCAGCAGAGCTGGGTGCAGCTAGGGCTCTTTCACTAGTCTTGTGTAAGATTTCTGGCGTGGTGCACGGAGGTACACGCCACTCTTCAGATGCTCATGATACATTAAAGGGGTTGTTCAGTCCAAATCAATAAGTCTGCAGTCAATCTGTGTGACTGCAGACATATGAATCCCCCCAGCACATGCACTGTGCACTGTGGGGATTTTCCAGTTTCTGACCCGGGACCGGAGGGTATGTATGCATTATACATACTCTCGGCCAGTGGGCGCAGGCTCGCTTCCATACATTGGGGGGATTCATAAGTTTGCAGTCACACAGAGTGACTGCAGACTTATCAATTTGGACTGGACAACCCCTTTAAGAGGCATGCATCTCTTCATGAATCAGGAGCGTTTGACTCTACCACGCCCCCCTTACAAGACCAGTGACAAAATCTCCAGTACTGATTAATCGGAGAATGAGTACTTGCTCAAAAAAATTCAGTTCAAAATATGCGATTTTCAAAACGCTTTCACTCATTGCATAATAAAATTCACAGATATGCCATGGACTTTCCCTGCATATTTCATTTATTGCAATAGAATGTGTGAAATTAGTAGATACAGATCAAGCATAGGGAAAGGGGAACAAAGAATGTGAATATGAAATATCTCTTTTATAATCACTAATTAAAATATTTTACATATGTGCACTCTGTATTATTGATAACATTTATTTAAATAACACTAGATCCTAGCAAATTTAGTTCAGGTCTATAAACCTCTTAGTGACGGAGCAAATTTTGACCTTAATGACCAAGCCAAATTTTACAATTCTGACTAGGTTAAGTGTAATGTTATGTGGTAATAACTCTGGAACATATCAATTAATCTGACTGATTCTGAGACTGTTTTTTTCATGAAACATTGTACTTCATGATTATGGTAAAAATTTGTTCAATATGATTTGCATTTATTTGTGGAAAAAAATGGAAATTTGGCACAATTTTCACAATTTTCAAACTTTTGATCTTCATGCCCTTAAACCAGAGAGTTATGTTACATAAAATAGTTAATAAATAACATTTCCCACATGTCTACTTTTACATCAGCAGAATTTTTGTTACATAATTTTTTTTTGTTAGGAAGTTATAAGAGTTAAAAGTTCACCAGCGATTTCTAATTTTTCCTACAAAATTTACAAAAACATTTTTTAGGGACCACATCCCATTTGAAGTGACTTTGAGGGGCCTATATGACAGAAAATACCCAAAAGTGACACCATTCTAAAAACTGCACCCCTGAAGGTGCTCAAAACCACATTCAAGAAGTTCATTAACCCTTCAGGTGCTTCACAGGAACCGAAGGAATATGGAAGGAAAAAATGAACATTTAACTTTTTTTCGCCAAAATTTTAATTTAGACTCAATTTTTTTTATTTTCACGAGGATAACAGGAGAAAATGGACCGCATAATTTGTTGCGCAATTTCTCCTGAGCATGCCAATACCCTACATGTGGTGGAAAACTACTGTTGGGGCACATGGCCGGGCTCGGAAGGGAAGGAGCGCCATTTGACTGTTTGAACGCAAAATTAGCTGGAATCAAGAGCAGACACTATGTCACATTTGGGGAGCCCCTGATGTGCCTAAACAGTGGAAAACCCCCACAAGTGACCCCATTTTGGAAACTATGCCCCTCAAGGATTTCATATAGTGAGCATTTGGAACTCACAGGTACTACACAGAATTTGATAACATTAGGTCGTCATATTGAAAAAGTTAATTTTTTTCACAAAAATCTTGCTTTAGCCCCAAATTTCTCACTTATGCAAGAGGTAACACCGGAAAGTGGACTTCTAACACTACCCTAACCCCAAACTTAACTGCAAAAAATATATATTTTTTTATTTTATAATTTTTATATGACTAAGAAGATGTGATAGGAACAAATAGGAACCAATAATTTGCTGTTGCTGGGTACTGGACGGCAGATCTCTGCAGGCGTATTGCACTTGCACCCGCCATTATTTTTAAGAAGATGACGCAAAGAGCCAGGGGATGGAGCAGGAGGGCCCGGGATTGGCGGAGGTACTGGGAGAGCTCAGGAGCATCATTTCTCTCTCCTATGTGTATATCATGTCAGAAGAGAGAGAAATGATTGTAACAGCGGGCACACTTTTTTTTTTACTTGATCGTCGTTATTCATTGATTAACGGTGATCACGTGATCGGAGACTGGAAAATCCGGCCCTGATCATGTTCTCCAGGGTCTCAGCTACCCCCGATAGCTGAAAGTCCAGAGATTTGTGGGCTCTGGGGGGCGCTATTCACTTACTCCTGATTGTCGTTTTAAAACGGCAATGAGGGAATAAGGCCCCTTAGCGCCATCAGTGGTAGTTAAGGGGTTAATAATAGCATTTGTATTGTGCATCCTATATGTACAATGTTTACTGTATTCTATTGTTAAATGCACAACTCTATTTTGCACTATATCATGAAAATATCAGGGCTGATCAAACTTTAATGAATTACCTAAGGGAGAGTTACCAAAGTACACTTGAGAACAATCAATTTGGTTACCTGAATATATAGAACCCTAAAATTGTGAGGGTTATGGAGAATAAATATAAGGAGTGTGGATGATCTATAATATCTCTATAAACTATGTAAATCCCCTTTATCACACCAAAACTGTAAAAAAAAACAGTTTAATTGATGCATTGATTGTATAGAAGAGGTTTATGTAACTGTTTAATGTCAGCAACGAAGAATAAAAGAGAAGGCGGCACTTACCATTTCAGTAAAAACATCTTAGTCCTTTATTTCATATGTGAGACTTAGACACGGTGTGCACGTTTTGGAGGAATGCAGGGGGAGAAAGGGGAGACCGGATGACGGCCATTTTGTACTTGAGTAGTGCTTCTACAGGTCCAGGTTTTTGTATTATGTAATTGTTTATTTAACATACAGGTGCTTCTCGCAAAATTAGAATATCATCAAAAAGTTAATTTATTTCAGCTCTTTAATACAAAAAGTGAAACTCATATATTATATTGAGTCATTACAAACTGAACTGAGTGATCTATTTCAAGTGTTTATTTCTGTTAATGTTGATGATTATGGCTTACAGCCAATGAAAACACAAAAGTCATTATCTCAGTAAATTAAAATAATTAACAAAAAACACCTGCAAAGGCTTCCTAAGTGTTTGAAAAGGTCCCTTCGTCTATTTCAGTAATCTTCACAATCATGGGGAAGACTGCTGACTTGACAGATGTCCAGAAGGCAGTCATTAACACACTCCACAAGGTCCCAGAGTTCCAATTTTCATTTGGAAATCAAGGTCCCAGAGTCTGGAGGAAGAGTGGAGACCGTCACTGTCAGCGCCCGCTCGCCCCGCTTGCTCAGGGCCCCAGCACAATACTTACCTCTCCCCGTGCCTCAGCAGCAGCTCCGGTCTCTTCCGCGGCTACTGCACTGTGATGTCTCAGGTCAGAGGGTGCGGTAACGTCTTTACACCGCGCTCTTTCCTGAGCCGTCACAGGCAGCGCAGAGCAGGAAGACGCCAGCTCGGGTGAGGGGTCCGGAGTAGCGGCAGCAGGTGAGAAGTGAGGTGAGTATTTGATTTTTTTTTTATATGTATGGAGGCATGGGGCATTATATGGTGGGGGGGGACAAGTGACATCCTGCATGGGGCATTATATGGGGGGGGACAAGTGACATCCTGCATGGGACATTATAAGACAGGGGACAAGTGACATCCTGTATGGGGCATTATATGGGGGGGGACAAGTGATATCCAGCATGGGACATTATAAGGGGGGGATGTGACATCCTGCATGGGGCATTATAAGGGGGGGAGAGGTGACAACCTTCATGGGGCATTATATGGGGGGGAGAAGTGACATCCTGCATGGGACATTATATCGGGGGGGTGACATCCTGCATGGGGCATTATATGGGGGGGCTGACATCCTGCTTGGGGCATTATATGGGGAGGAGAGGTGACATCTTGCATGGGGCATATGGGGGGAGAGGTGACATCCTGCATGGGGCATTATATGGGAGGGAGGTGACATCCTGCATGGGGCATTATATGGGGGGAGAGAGGTGACATCCTGCATGGGGCATTACATGGGGGGGAGAGGTGACATCCTGCATGGGGCATTATATGAGGGGGAGAGGTGGCATCCTGCATGGGGCATTATATGGGGGGGGAAGGTGACATCCTGCATGGGCCATTATAAGGGCGGGTGACATCCTGCATGGGGCATTATGTGGGGGCCAATATTCTGTATGGAGCATTATAAGGGGGCCAGTATACTCTATCGAGCGTTATATGGGGGCCAGTATCCTGTATGGACCATTATATGAGTACCAGTATCCTGTATGGAGCATTATATGGGGACCACTATCCTGTATGGAGTGTTATATGGGGACCAGTATCCTGTATGGAGCATTATATGGGGACCAGTATCCTGTACGGAGCGTTATATGGGGACCAATATCCTGTATGGAGCGTTATATGGGGACCAGTATTCTGCATGGAGCAATATATGGGGCCCATAATACTGTGTGGAGGACTATACTTTCCGGTCTGCACTGTGCGTTGAGAGAATTCGCCGGTTTCTGAATTTACAATAGATATCGCTCATATAATGTAAGAAGTGAAATCTTCGACATTGTACTATATATATATATTTCTCTGCTGTATCTGTGCATCATGAATCGTGATATGTGTTAAAGGGGCCCACTGAGACTCTTTCGCCCAGGGCCCACAAAAACCTGGAGTCGGCCCTGAGTAGAGAGGCACACAATCCAAGCTGCTTGAAGTCTAGTGTGACGTTTGCACAATCAGTGATGGTTTGGGGAGCCATGTCATCTGCTGGTGTAGGTCCACTGTGTTTTTGTTAGAACCCTCCTGTTTGTTTTTTCCATCTTGTGCTTTGCGGTCACGTGACCATGTGCCTTTATATTCCAGCTCTGCCCTTTTGGCTGTGCTGGACTTCAGTGTTGTTTGACTGTTTTGCTAGCCAGGTGCTTCTGTGCCTTTCTCTGTCAGTTCGCTTGGTCCTTCTGGGACCTCTAGTACCTTTTTGGCAGTTTATCTTTTTGTGTTCTGCAACAACTTTCTCGGTTCAGGAGGTGTCCCATTTTAATTCCAGTCCTTAGTTCTTTTAGGGACTCCTTCCCTTTATGCTATAGGTCTTCGTTCAGACTAGCCGAGGACTTAGGCGGGTCTGTTCGCAAGGAACAGGCAGCCCGCTACATCGTAGGGATTCAGCTTAGTCTTACTGTAGGGATAGGTTTCCCCTTTCTTTCCTTAGTACTTGACCAAAGTCAGCGCAGCAGTCTACCAGGAAATTTTAGAGCACTTCATGCTTCCCTCTGCCACTCCACAAGGAGGGTAAGCAACAAAAGGTCATTGCTAAAGAAGCTGGCTGTTCACAGAGTGCTGTATCCAAGCATATTAATGGAAGGTTGAGTGGAAGGAAAAAGTGTGGTAAAAAAAGGAGCACAAGCAACCGGGATAACCGCAGCCTTGAAAGGATTGTTAAGAAAAGACCATTCAAAAATTTTGGGGAGATAGACAAGGAGTGGACTGCTGCTGGAGTCATTGCTTCAAGAGCCACCACACACAGACGTATCTAGGACATAGGCTACAAGTGTCACATTCCTTGTGTCAGGCCAACACTGTTAAGCCAGAGACAGCATAGGGGCAATTTAACTCATTAACATATTGCCTGTTGCCAACTAAAGCTCTATAAAACTTAACTTTTAATAATTAAATCCTTTTTATAGTAGTAATTTATATTAAAATATAGGAGCAGGTGGAGAGGACTAGTGTTGAGCCACCCCCGTAGTGTTCGAGTTCGCTTCGGTTCGTCGGACACCCGTATGTTCGCCGAACTGTACGTCGAACTGTTCGTCGAACACCGTTAAAACCAATGGCAGGCAAACAAAAACACATAGAAACACATAGAAAACACCTTCAAAGGTGTCCAAAAGCTGACAAACTGCTCAGAAGACACAACTAACACATGGAAAAGTGACAAGTACATATAGTCATGCGAAAAGAAAAGAGGTGGAGGAGTAAAAGGAGGGGGAAACACAGATATAGGCATGTCATGCCTTCTAAAACCAAAAAAGTGCGAAGCCGACACGGCCAGTCCGTTCCTGCCCGTGCGACCTCCGTGTCGCCGGGTTTGTGCCAGAGCTGCGGTGGACACTGACGGCCAGCCCCCCTCTCCCAATACTGGTGCCTGTCCGCTGGTGGGTCGAGCGAGCCCCCCTGCGGTGGAGGCAGGTCTAAGCTTTTTAATTTAAATTGTCTCTCTAATTTGAATGAATACACTTTAAATCCTTTTACAAGGATCTATTGGAGGGCAAGTCTCATGCCAGCAGCCGCGTAATTCCAGCTCCAGTAGTGTCCACTAAAGCTGCTGCAGTTAAAAAGCTTTTATAAGGATCGAGCTCGGCGGTCCACCGCAAGGCATCCTACCGCCAGTCCCAGCCCCCATGCCTTGGGGTGCCTCCCCAATGCTCTTCACTGAGTGTCCCGGGGGCCCAAACCATTTCCTTTGAAAAAATTAAGTGTCCAAACTACAGGTGGTGTAGCTTGCTTAACAGCTGGGTTAATCCGCTGACTAGCAGACACGGCTACTAGGCACAAAGTATTTCCTGGGCTAGATGCAGTTAAAAATTTGTAATTAGATACTCTCGTTGGATGCTGAGAAAACACTCCAGAGAGTCTCCTGGCACGCCATATATTATTCCCTTAAAAAGCTTGGGGTAGGGGTCTAGGGGACCCTTTTATAGGCAAAATCACGGCCCTGTATCGCAATACGTCACCTAGGCTGAAGATAAATGGAACATTTTCATCACCATTCATAATCACCAATGGGACAAGGCAGGGATGTCCTCTGTCCCCTCTCTTATACATCCTAGAGACGGAGCACCTGCTCTCATCAATTCGCCATAACCCCAATATTAGGTGGATTGAGGTGGGAGGCACCGAGTACAAGTGCTCTGCATTTGCTGATGATGTCCTAGTATATTTCACTCAATCACATATATCCATCCCTGCTGTTATGGCTGAAATAGATCACTTTGTTACATGGTCAAATTTTAAAATCAATGCAGCGAAGTCTGAGGCCCTCGATGTCTCCCTCCCCAAATCCATACAGGATTCCATCCAGTCCAACTTTCCCTTTGCCTTGCCCTCACAGGGTATCAAATACTTAGGAATTCCTATTCATAGAGACCTCTCCCGTCAATGTTATCTTAATTTTGGGCCCTTTATTGAACAACTCCATACAGACCACAGTAGGCAAGTTAGAACTGTAAGATTCACTACGTGAACCACTGGTGTTTTGTGGAAAAGCACATGTACACTGTGTTCCAAATTATTATGCAAAACGTGTTTAGGAGTGATAAGGGAAGAATTTTTTTGTTTGTCAGTTAAACTCATTGATGGTGATGTGTGTCAGGGCTCTTTATATCACTGTAAGCAATTGCAGACACCTGTGCTAATTAGTTTGGCAGGTGTGTCCAATGAAAGGCAAGACTACTTAAGAAGGCTGTCCCACATTATTAAGCAGCCTACATTTTCTGCCAAAATGGGAAAGAAAAAGGATGTGTCGGCTGCTGAGAAGCAACAAATTGTGGAGTGTTTAGGTCAAGGCATGACTACAATCAACATTGCCAAGACACTTCATCCTGATCATCGCACAATCAAGAAGTATGTAGCTGATTCACAGTACACATGTGTGCGTGCTGATAAGGGAAAATTGAGGACTCTTTCCTACAGGCAATTACGTCAGGTTAAAAGAGCAGCGGCAAAAAAGCCTTGTCATAGCAGCAGACAAGTTTTTGAAGCTGCTGGTGCCTCCAACGTCCCCCGAACAACAAGATGCAGAGTCCTTCAGAGGTTTGCAGCTGTGCGTAAGCCATCCTGTCGACCTCCTCTATCCACTGCACACAAGCAGAAACGGCTCCAGTGGGCCAAACAATACATGAAGACTGACTTCAAAACTGTTTTGTTCACCGATGAGTGCCGTGCAACGCTCGATGGTCCAGATGGATGGAGTGGAGGATGGCTGGTTGATGGACACCCCACGCAAACACGGCTACGGCGCCAACAAGGAGGAGGTGGAGTAATGTTTTGGGCTGGAATCATGGGGAGAGAGATTGTCGGCCCCTTTAGGATCCCTGAAGGGGTAAAGATGAACTCCATAATGTATGTGGGGTTTCTCAAACAGCACTTCCTGCCATGGTTCAAGAAGAAGAACCGTGTATTCCGCAGCAAGATCATTTTCATGCATGATAATGCACCGTCTCATGCTGCACATAACACATCTGCATCTCTGGCTGATATGGGCATAAAAGGGGACAAACTTATGGTGTGACCCCTGTGCTCCCCTGACTTTAACCCCATTCAGAACCTCTGGAGCATCATCAAAAGGAGTGTCTATGATGGCGGGAGGCAGTTCACATCTAAGCAACAGCTCTGGGAGGGTATTCTGTCCTCATGCAAAACAATTGAAGCAGAAACCATCCAAAACCTGACAAATTCAATGGACGAGAGAGTTCAGAAGCTCCTTTCGAACAAGGGGTCCTATGTGCAAATGTAACATCACCTAAAAAAGTTTTGAGTTGAAAACTGTTTGATTTCAGTTTCTAATAACCTGCTAATGCTTATAATTTCAAAAATGACCATTTTTTTGTTCTTTGTTAAAATGAAAAGGTTGATCGAAGAGTGTGGGGGATCTAAGAGTGTGGCAACCCAGTAGTCAGGATTACTTCGAATTCTGACAATCTGAGGGTCATGTTGCAGGTAGTGCAGCAAGAAGGCACTCATGTGTCTTGCGCATCTAGGAGCCCCAAAATTATTTTCCGGGCTATATGCAGCTAAAAATTATTAATAATTTGAAAGCTGGTGGAGCTTAGTATAGATGGCCTAATAGAATCAGTACTGCAAACTGCTACAAAGCCCAAATTATTTTCCAGCCAAGATACAGATAAACATGATTAGCAATTTTAAATCTGGTGGAGTTTAGTATAGATGGCCTAATAGAATCAGTACTGCACACTGCTACAAGGCCCAAATTATTTTCCAGCCAAGATACAGATAAACATGATTAGTAATTTTAAATCTGATGAAGTTTAGTATAGATGGCCTAATAGAATCAGTACTGCACACTGCTACAAGGCCCAAATTATTTTCCAGCCAAGATACAGATAAACATGATTAGTAATTTTAAAGCTTAAAATGGTTGGTGAGGTGATTTTAACAAATCATCAAGCTTTTACTCTCCCCAGGTTGACACAGGGGTAGAAAAGTCGTTTCGGATCCATGATTTGTTCATCTTTATGAACGTGAGTCTGTCTACATTATCAGTGGAGAGCCGCGTGCGCTTAGCTGTCAGCACACCACCAGCAGCGCTGAACACACATTCAGACAGAATGCTGGCTGCGGAGAATGACAAGATCTCCAAGGCGTAAGTGGCGAGCTCCAGCCATTTATCCAGATTGGAAGCCCAAAAAGAGCAAGGGTCCAGTGACACAGTCATGGCTTCAATGTTTACTTGGAGATACTCCTGTACCATCGTCTCTAGGCGTTGACTATGTGTCAGACTTCTTGTCTCCTGTGGCCTTGCAAAGGATGGGCTAAAAAAGTGGTGAAATGATTCCGCAAAATTGATGTTACCAGCAGATACTCTGTTTCTGTTACGTTTTGAGAGCTGAACACTCGACGGTCCCACGGTTGGCAAGTTGGAACTGTGAGATTCACTACGTGCACCACTAGTGTTTTGGGGAAAAGCACATGTAAGATTCTGCAACAGTCTCTGCTGATACTCCTGCATGCGTGCATCTCTTTCTATGGCAGGAATAATTTCTGCAAATTTACTTTTGTACCGGGGATCTAACAGTGTGGCAACCCAGTAGTCAGGATTATTTCTAATTCTCACAATTCGAGGGTCATGTTGCAGGTAGTGCAGCAAGAAGGCACTCATGTGTCTTGCGCATCCAGGAGCACCAAGTCCCTGTTGTGTTGGTGGCGAGGTAACAATCATGCTTCCTTCCTCTGCCCTCTCCCCCCAACCTCGCACAACAGAAATGTGATCAAGGTCTCCCTCATCTGATGAGTCTTCCATCACTTCATCCTCCACTTCTTCCTGGGCTCCTGCACCTTCCTCACTAGTTTGGCTGCTACCATGCGCCCTGGTCAAACCATCTCCCCCACCCTCACATGCCTGCCGCCTTGGTGCTGCCGACCGTCTGGACCTTGCAGATGTTAGCCCTTCCGCATACAACTCCTCCTCCTCTACTTCCTCCACCTCCTCTTGTGCCACCACCTGACTCCGAATTCTGTTTAACATGTGCTCCAGCATGTAAGTCACCGGAATAGTCATGCTGATAATGGCATCGTCAGCACTAAACATCTTCGTCGCCGTTTCAAAACTGTGCAGAAGGGTGCATAGGTCCTTGATCTGAGACCACTCCTCCAGCGTGATTTGCCCCACCTCTGGATCTCGTTAGCCCAGGCTATACGTCAGAACGTATTGCACCAGGGCTTGTCGGTGCTGCCACAATCGCTGCAACATGTGCAGAGTTGAATTCCACTGGATAGGCACATCGCATTTTAGCCGGTGAAGTGGCAGGCCCAACGACTTCTGTAGAGATGTAAGTCGCTGAGCTGCGGGATGCGAACGGCGGAAGTGAGCACACAGCGACCGTGCCCTCTGCAGAAGGCCATCTAGTCCGGGATAGTGGGCTAAAAATTGCTGGACAACCAGGTTCAACACGTGAGCCATACAAGGCACGTGTGTGACATTGCCCCGGCGAAGGGCCGCACCCAGGTTTGCAGCATGGTCGCACACGGCCTTCCCTGGTTCCAGGTCCAGTGGAGACAACCATTCATGAAACTAGGTCTCCAGAGCTGACCACAACTCCTCAGCTGTGTGACTCCCATTTCCCAGACATTTCAAAGTAAAAACCGCCTGATGACATTGAGCCCTGCTGCCAGCATAGTAAGGAGGTGTGCAGGATCTCTTCTGCGCAGTTAGAAAGCTTGTAGCATGACCAGACAGGCTTTGGGTGCAGGTAGAGGACCGAGAGGAGGTTGAGGAGGCAGAAGCAGTGGAGGAACTTTGAGATAAAGAGGATTGACACACAACCTGTGGGGACGGCAAGACTTGGACAGCAGCCCCTTGTCCTGCTGTCACCATAGTTACCCAGTGCCCAGTCAGCAACATGTAACGCCCCTGTCCATGCCTACTCATCCAAGTGTCTGTGGTGAAATGCACCCTGTCACACACAGAGTTTCTCAAAGAAGCGGTGATGTTGTGTGCGACATGCTGGTGGAGTGCAGGCACACCTTTCTTTGAGAAGTAGTGCCGACTGGCCATCTGGTACTGGGGCACTGCGACGGACATAAGGTCTCAAAAATCCTCTGTGTCCACCAGGCGGAAAGGAAGCATTTCTGTAGCCAAGAGCTTGCAGATGGTGAAATTCAACCTCTTAGCTTTCTCATGGCTAGGAGGAAATGGTCGTTTACTTGTCCACATCTGAGGGACCGAGGGCTGGCTGTTGTGCTTAGACGGGGTTGAGAAGGGTGTCCCCGGCAAACTGCCAGTCTGTGAGGAAGATGCAGGCGGACATGTTAGGTTGCCTTGATCCAAAGGTGGTGCTATCGATGTCGGACAGCGCTGAACACCAGCTGGTGTTTCCACCTCCAAAGAAAATGATGACATGCCAATCATGCTGGCTGTTGCGGGTAAAGAGGTGGCAGGTCTGCGTCCCAAAACAGGTGTGACTGCTGTCCCCCCAGTCACAGAGGATGAAGAGGCCGCGGATGCACAAGATGTGGTAGACGGCGGTTGGCCCGGCCGGCTAGGCCGCATTGTAGCACAGTGAGCTTCCCACTGCAACTTATGCTTCATATGCATGTGCCGGTTCATGCATGAAGTACTCAAACTATGTATTTTTTGGCCTCTACTTAGCTTTTGCTGACAAATGTTACAGATAACACGAGTTGGGTCATCTTTATCGATCTGAAAAATTGCCCAGGCTATGCAAGGCTTAGCACCCATGCGACCTGAAGAGCCACCACGACTTGTGGTCAGAGGCAGAGTTGTGTTTGAGGATGCAGTTGTTGACGTGCTTCCAGTACTACGTCTCTGTCCAGGAAGGCGCAACCTGATCTCGTTGTCACTAGCATCCTCCTCCACCTCCTCTGCTGACCTCATCTCTTGTCTGACTGTGGGTTGACATTAAGTGGGATCTCCAACCTCGTCATCATCACCCTGTGTGTTATCGCACCAGTCGTCCTCAGAGCCAACCTCTTCCTGCCCTGACAAAAAACTAAAGTTGTCGCTCCAATCAGGTATTTGAGTCTCATCATCTTCCTCATTGTCTCCACTAACAGGAGTTACAGTTTGGGAACGAGGGTCTACATTATGGTCAGAACCTTCTGCGTCTGGTCCTGGATCCGACTCATAAAGATTCTGGGCATCAGTGCAGATCATTTCCTAGTCTGGATTCACAGAAGCTCTGGAGCCGACCTCTGATTCCCAGGCTATAGTATGAGTAAACAGCTCTGCAGACTCAACCATCTGTTCTACCCCATACTCAGACGGGCAGCTGGAGACTTGGGAGCTGTGAGGAAGCAAGTGCGATTGTGGTGACACCTCTGGGGAGTGGAGTATTTGTGATATTGAAGTTGAGGTGGAGGAAAGCCCACTTAAAGGAGCACTTGATATCCGTTGAAGCACCTGCTGTTTTTGTGCCTCATCTGGAATTTGTAGCGATTGGCGTGGCCGTAAGAAAGGGATCTTATCTCATTGTCCGCAAAAAGAAGTAGATATCTTAGTTTGGCTGGAAGATGGTCTTTCTTCTGCAGATGTTACGGTTGCTTTAACACCTACCCCACGGACACAACCTTTTTTTCCCTTCCCAACACGCCTATTCCCCTTTCCACCAGCAGCAGGCCTTTTTCCACTCATTTTGGTGGTTAACTTATTCACAACTCTGGAGTTGTTTGCACAAAAAACAATGGATGGAAACCGAGCAGAGCTGAGTGGCCAAACTGTGGTATTAGCACAAAAGTATTGGCTGGGTTAGATGCAGATAAAAATTATTTTGAATTTGCAACCTGCTGGAGGTTAGTATAGATGGACTAATAGAACAAGTCCCACACACTGCTAGAAGCCGAAATAGTTTTTCAGAGCTAGAAGCAGAAAAAAATTATATTGAATTTGCAACCTGCTGGAGGTTAGTATAGATGGACTAATAGAACAAGTCCCACACACTGCTACAAGCTGAAATAGTTTTTCAGAGCTAGATGCAGAAAAAAATTATATTGAATTTGCAACCTGATGGAGGTTAGTATAGATGGACTAATAGAACAAGTCCCACACACTGCTAGAAGCCGAAATATTTTTTCAGAGCTAGATGCATAAAAAAATTATATTGAATTTGCAACCTGATGGAGGTTAGTATAGATGGACTAATAAAACAAGTCCCACACACTGCTAGAAGCTGAAATAGTTTTTCAGAGCTAGATGCAGGAAAAAATTATATTGAATTTGCAACCTGATGGAGGTTAGTATAGCTGGACTAATAGAAAAAGTCCCACACACTGCTAGAAGCCGAAATAGTTTTTCAGAGCTAGATGCAGAAAAAAATTATATTGAATTTGCAACCTGATGGAAGTTAGTATAGATGGACTAATAGAACAAGTCCCACACACTGCTAGAAGCCGAAATAGTTTTTCAGAGCTAGATGCAGAAAAAAATTATATTGAATTTGCAACCTGATGGAGGTTAGTATAGATGGACTAATAGAACAAGTCCCACACACTGCTAGAAGCCGAAATATTTTTTCAGAGCTAGATGCATAAAAAAATTATATTGAATTTGCAACCTGATGGAGGTTAGTATAGATGGACTAATAAAACAAGTCCCACACACTGCTAGAAGCTGAAATAGTTTTTCAGAGCTAGATGCAGGAAAAAATTATATTGAATTTGCAACCTGATGGAGGTTAGTATAGCTGGACTAATAGAAAAAGTCCCACACACTGCTAGAAGCCGAAATAGTTTTTCAGAGCTAGATGCAGAAAAAAATTATATTGAATTTGCAACCTGATGGAAGTTAGTATAGATGGACTAATAGAACAAGTCCCACACACTGCTAGAAGCCGAAATAGTTTTTCAGAGCTAGATGCAGAAAAAAATTATATTAAATTTGCAACCTGGTGGAGGTTAGTATAGATGGACTAATAGAACAAGTCCCACACACTGCTACAAGCCGAAATATTTTTTCAGAGCTAGATGCAGAAAAAAATTAGATTGAATTTGCAACCTGCTGGAGGTTAGTATACATAGACTAATAGAACAAGTCCCACACACTGCTAGAAGCCGAAATATTTTTTCAGAGCTAGATGCAGATAAAAATTAGATTGAATTTCCAACCTGGTGGAGGTTAGTATAGATGGACTAATAGAACAAGTCCCACACACTGCTACAAGCCGAAGCCCAAATATTTTTTCAGAGCTAGATGCAGAAAAAAATTAGATTGAATTTGCAACCTGGTGGAGGTTATTATAGATGGACTAATAGAACAAGTCCCACACACTGCTACAAGCCAAAGCCCAAACATTTTTTCAGAGCTAGATGCAGAAAAAAATTATTTTGAATTTGCAACCTGGTGGAGGTTAGTATAGATGGACTAATAGAACAAGTCCCAAACACTGCTAGAAGCCGAAATAGTTTTTCAGAGCTAGATGCAGAAAAAAATTATATTGAATTTGCAACCTGCTGGAGGTTAGTATAGATGGACTAATAGAACAAGTCCCACACACTGCTACAAGCTGAAATAGTTTTTCAGAGCTAGATGCAGAAAAAAATTATATTGAATTTGCAACCTGATGGAGGTTAGTATAGATGGACTAATAGAACAAGTCCCACACACTGCTAGAAGCCGAAATATTTTTTCAGAGCTAGATGCAGAAAAAAATTAAATTGAATTTGCAACCTGATGGAGGTTAGTATAGATGGACTAATAGAACAAGTCCCACACACTACTAGAAGCCGAAATAGTTTTTCAGAGCTAGATGCAGAAAAAAATTATATTCAATTTGCAACCTGATGGAGGTTAGTATAGCTGGACAAATAGAACAAGTCCCACACACAGCTACAAGCCGAAATAGTTTTTCAGAGCTAGATGCAGAAAAAAATTATATTGAATTTGCAACCTGGTGGAGGTTAGTATAGATGGACTAATAGACCAAGTCCCACACACTGCTAGAAGCCGAAATAGTTTTTCAGAGCTAGATGCAGAAAAAAATTATATTGAATTTGCAACCTGGTGGAGGTTAGTATAGATGGACTAATAGAACAAGTCCCACACACTGCTACAAGCCGAAATATTTTTTCAGAGCTAGATGCAGAAAAAAATTATATTGAATTTGCAACCTGATGGAGGTTAGTATAGATGGACTAATAGAACAAGTCCCACACACTGCTAGAAGCTGAAATAGTTTTTCAGAGCTAGATGCAGAAAAAAATTATATTTAATTTGCAACCTGATGGAAGTTAGCATAGATGGATTAATAGAACAAGTCCCACACACTGCTACAAGCCGAAATATTTTTTCAGAGCTAGATGCAGAAAAAAATTATATTGAATTTGCAACCTGGTGGAGGTTAGTATTGATGGACTAATAGAACAAGTCCCACACACTGCTACAAGCCGAAATATTTTTTCAGAGCTAGATGCAGAAAAAAATTAGATTGAATTTGCAACCTGCTGGAGGTTAGTATAGATGGACTAATAGAACAAGTCCCTCACACTGCTAGAAGCCGAAATATTTTTTCAGAGCTAGTTGCAGATAAAAATTAGATTGAATTTGCAACCTGGTGGAGGTTAGTATAGATGGACTAATAGAACAAGTCCCACACACTGCTACAAGCCGAAGCCCAAATATTTTTTCAGAGCTAGATGCAGATAAAATTATTTTGAATTTGCATCCTGCTGGAGGTTAGTATAGAAGGACTAATAGAACAAGTCCCACACACTGCTACAAGCCGAAATAGTTTTTCAGAGCTAGATGCAGAAAAAAATTAGATTGAATTTGCAACCTAGTGGAGGTTAGTATAGATGGACTAATAGAACAAGTCCCACACACTGCTACAAGCCGAAATAGTTTTTCAGAGCTAGATGCAGAAAAAAATTAGATTGAATTTGCAACCTGGTGGAGGTTAGTATAGATGGACTAATAGAACAAGTCCCACACACTGCTACAAGCCGAAATATTTTTTCAGAGCTAGAGGCAGAAAAAAATTATATTGAATTTGCAACCTGCTGGAGGTTAGTATAGATGGACTAATAGAACAAGTACCACACACTGCTAGAAGCCGAAATAGTTTTTCAGAGCTAGATGCAGAAAAAAATTATATTGAATTTGCAACCTGATGGAGGTTAGTATAGATGGACTAATAGAACAAGTCCCACACACTGCTAGAAGCCGAAATAGTTTTTCAGAGCTAGATGCAGAAAAAAATTATATTGAATTTGCAACCTGATGGAAGTTAGTATAGATGGACTAATAGAACAAGTCCCACACACTGCTACAAGCCGAAATATTTTTTCAGAGCTAGATGCAGAAAAAAATTATATTGAATTTGCAACCTGGTGGAGGTTAGTATAGATGGACTAATAGAACAAGTTCCACACACTGCTACAAGCCGAAATATTTTTTCAGAGCTAGATGCAGAAAAAAATTTGATTGAAATTGCAACCTGCTGGAGGTTAGTATAGATGGACTAATAGAACAAGTCCCACACACTGCTAGAAGCCGAAATATTTTTTCAGAGCTAGATGCAGATAAAAATTAGATTGAATTTGCAACCTGGTGGAGGTTAGTATAGATGGACTAATAGAACAAGTCCCACACACTGCTACAAGCCGAAGCCCAAATATTTTTTCAGAGCTAGATGCAGATAAAAATTATTTTGAATTTGCAACCTGCTGGAGGTTAGTATAGATGGACTAATAGAACAAGTCCCACACACTGCTAAAAGCCGAAATATTTTTTCAGAGCTAGATGCAGAAAAAAATTAGATTGAATTTGCAACCTAGTGGAGGTTAGTATAGATGGACTAATAGAACAAGTCCCACACACTGTTACAAGCCAAAATAGTTTTTCAGAGCTAGATGCAGAAAAAAATTAGATTGAATTTGCAACCTGGTGGAGGTTAGTATAGATGGACTAATAGAACAAGTCCCACACACTGCTACAAGCCGAAGCCCAAATATTTTTTCAGAGCTAGATGCAGATAAAAATTATTTTGAATTTGCAACCTGCTGGAGGTTAGTATAGATGGACTAATAGAACAAATCCCACACACTGCTACAAGCCGAAATATTTTTTCAGAGCTAGAGGCAGAAAAACATTATATTGAATTTGCAACCTGATGGAGGTTAGTATAGATGGACTAATAGAACAAGTCCCACACACTGCTACAAGCCGAAATAGTTTTTCAGAGCTAGATGCAGAAAAACAGTATATTGAATTTGCAACCTGGTGGAGGTTAGTATAGATGGACTAATAGAACAACTCCCACACACTGCTACAAGCCGAAACAGTTTTTCAGAGCTAGATGCAGAAAAAAATTAGATTGAATTTGCAACCTGGTGGAGGTTATTATAGATGGACTAATAGAACAAGCTCCACACACTGCTACAAGCCAAAGCCCAAATATTTTTTCAGAGCTAGATGCAGATAAAAATTATTTGGATTTGCAACCTGCTGGAGGTTAGTATAGATGGACTAATAGAACAAATCCCACACACTGCTACAAGCCGAAATATTTTTTCAGAGCTAGAGGCAGAAAAAAATTATATTGAATTTGCAACCTGATGGAGGTTAGTATAGATGGACTAATAGAACAAGTCCCACACACTGCTACAAGCCGAAATAGTTTTTCAGAGCTAGATGCAGAAAAAAATTATGTTGAATTTGCAACCTGGTGGAGGTTAGTATAGATGGACTCATAGAACAAGTCCCACACACTGCTACAAGCCGAAAAAGTTTTTCAGAGCTAGATGCAGAAAAAAATTATATTGAATTTGCAACCTGGTGGAGGTTAGTATAGATGGACTAATAAAACAAGTCCCACACACTGTTAGAAGCCGAAATATTTTTTCAGAGCTAGATGCAGAAAAAAATTATATTGAATTTGCAACCTGATGGAGTTTAGTATAGATGGACTAATAGAACAAGTCCCACACACTGCTAGAAGCCAAAATAGTTTTTCAGAGCTAGATGCAGAAAAATTTTTTATTGAATTTGCAACCTGATGGAGGTTAGTATAGATGGACTAATAGAACAAGCCCACAAACTGCTAGAACCCGAAATAGTTTTTCAGAGCTAGATGCAGAAAAAAATTATATTGAATTTGCAACCTGATGGAAGTTAGTATAGATGGACTAATAGAACAAGTCCCACACACTTCTACAAGCCGAAATATTTTTTCAGAGCTAGATGCAGAAAAAAATTATATTAAATTTGCAACCTGGTGGAGGTTAGTATAGATGGACTAATAGAACAAGTCCCACACACTGCTGCAAGCCGAAATATTTTTTCAGAGCTAGATGCAGAAAAAAATTATATGGAATTTGCAACCTGGTGGAGGTTAGTATAGATGGACTAATACAACAAGTCCCACACACTGCTAGAAGCCAAAATATTTTTTCAGAGCTAGATGCAGATAAAAATTAGATTGAATTTGCAACCTGGTGGAGGTTAGTATAGATGGACTAATAGAACAAGTCCCACACACGCTACAAGCCGAAGCCCAAATATTTTTTCAGAGCTAGATGCAGATAAAAATTATTTTGAATTTGCAACCTGCTGGAGGTTAGAATAGATGGAATAATAGAACAAGTCCCACACACTGCTAAAAGACGAAATATTTTTTCAGAGCTAGATGCAGAAAAAAATTAGATTGAATTTGCAACCTAGTGGAGGTTAGTATAGATGGACTAATAGAACAAGTCCCACACACTGCTACAAGCCGAAATAGTTTATCAGAGCTAGATGCAGAAAAAAATTAGATTGAATTTGCAACCTGGTGGAGGTTAGTATAGATGGACTAATAGAACAAGTCCCACACACTGCTACAAGCCGAAGCCCAAATATTTTTTCAGAGCTAGATGCAGATAAAAATTATTTTGAATTTGCAACCTGCTGGATGTTAGTATAGATGGACTAATAGAACAAGTCCCACACACTGCTACAAGCCGAAATATTTTTTCAGAGCTAGAGGCAGAAAAAAATTATATTGAATTTGCAACCTGCTGGAGGTTAGTATAGATGGACTAATAGAACAAGTCCCACACACTGCTACAAGCCGAAGCCCAAACATTTTTTCAGAGCTAGATGCAGAAAAAAAATATTTTGAATTTGCAACCTGGTGTAGGTTAGTATAGATGGACTAATAGAACAAGTCCCACACACTGCTAGAAGCCGAAATAGTTTTTCAGAGCTAGATGCAGAAAAAAATTATATTGAATTTGCAACCTGCTGGAGGTTAGTATAGATGGACTAATAGAACAAGTCCCACACACTGCTACAAGCCGAAATATTTTTTCAGAGCTAGATGCAGAAAAAAATTATATTAAATTTGCAACCTGGTGGAGGTTAGTATAGATGGACTAATAGAACAAGCCCCACACACTGCTACAAGCCGAAATATTTTTTCAGAGCCAGATGCAGAAAAAAATTATATTGAATTTGCAACCTGGTGGAGGTTAGTATAGATGGACTAATACAACAAGTCCCACACACTGCTAGAAGCCCAAATATTTTTTCAGAGCTAGATGCAGAAAAAAATTAGATTGAATTTGCAACCTGGTGGAGGTTAGTATAGATGGACTAATACAACAAGTCCCACACACTGCTAGAAGCCAAAATATTTTTTCAGAGCTAGATGCAGATAAAAATTAGATTGAATTTGCAACCTGGTGGAGGTTAGTATAGATGGACTAATAGAACAAGTCCCACACACTGCTACAAGCCGAAATATTTTTTCAGAGCTAGATGCAGATAAAAATTATTTTGAATTTGCAACCTGCTGGAGTTTAGTATAGATGGACTAATAGAACAAGTCCCACACACTGCTACAAGCCGAAATATTTTTTCAGAGCTAGATGCAGAAAAAAATTATATTGAATTTGCAACCTAGTGGAGGTTAGTATAGATGGACTAATAGAACAAGTCCCACACACTGCTACAAGCCGAAATAGTTTTTCAGAGCTAGATGCAGAAAAAAATTAGATTGAATTTGCAACCTGGTGGAGGTTAGTATAGATGGACTAATAGAACAAGTCCCACACACTGCTACAAGCCGAAGCCCAAACATTTTTTCAGAGCTAGATGCAGATAAAAATTATTTTGAATTTGCAACCTGCTGGAGGTTAGTATAGATGGACTAATAGAAAAAGTCCCACACACTGCTACAAGCCGAAATATTTTTTCAGAGCTAGAGGCAGAAAAAAATTATATTGAATTTGCAACCTGATGGAGGTTAGTATAGATGGACTAATAGAACAAGTCCCACACACTGCTACAAGCCGAAATAGTTTTTCAGAGCTAGATGCAGAAAAAAATTAGATTGAATTTGCAACCTGCTGGAGGTTAGTATAGATGGACTAATAGAACAAGTCCCACACACAGCTACAAGCCGAAGCCCAAACATTTTTTCAGAGCTAGATGCAGAAAAAAAATATTTTGAATTTGCAACCTGGTGTAGGTTAGTATAGATGGACTAATAGAACAAGTCCCACACACTGCTAGAAGCCGAAATAGTTTTTCAGAGCTAGATGCAGAAAAAAATTATATTGAATTTGCAACCTGCTGGAGGTTAGTATAGATGGACTAATAGAACAAGTCCCACACACTGCTACAAGCCGAAATAGTTTTTCAGAGCTAGATGCAGAAAAAAATTATATTGAATTTGCAACCTGCTGGAGGTTAGTATAGATGGACTAATAGAACAAGTCCCACACACTGCTAGAAGCCGAAATAGTTTTTCAGAGCTAGATGCAGAAAAAAATTATATTGAATTTGCAACCTGATGGAGGTTAGTATAGATGGACTAATAGAACAAGTCCCACACACTGATAGAAGCCGAAATAGTTTTTCAGAGCTAGTTGCAGAAAAAAATTATATTGAATTTGCAACCTGATGGAAGTTAGTATAGATGGACTAATAGAACAAGTCCCACACACTGCTACAAGCCGAAATATTTTTTCAGAGTTAGATGCAGAAAAAAATTATATTGAATTTGCAACCTGGTGGAGGTTAGTATAGATGGACTAATAGAACAAGTTCCACACACTGCTACAAGCCGAAATATTTTTTCAGAGCTAGATGCAGAAAAAAATTAGATTGAAATTGCAACCTGCTGGAGGTTAGTATACATGGACTAATAGAACAAGTCCCACACACTGCTAGAAGCCGAAATATTTTTTCAGAGCTAGATGCAGATAAAAATTAGATTGAATTTGCAACCTGGTGGAGGTTAGTATAGATGGACTAATAGAACAAGTCCCACACAATGCTACAAGCCGAAGCCCAAATATTTTTTCAGAGCTAGATGCAGATAAAAGTTATTTTGAATTTGCAACCTGCTGGAGGTTAGTATAGATGGACTAATAGAACAAGTCCCACACACTGCTACAAGCCGAAATATTTTTTCAGAGCTAGATGCAGAAAAAAATTAGATTGAATTTGCAACCTAGTGGAGGTTAGTATAGATGGACTAATAGAACAAGTCCCACACACTGCTACAAGCCAAAATAGTTTTTCAGAGCTAGATGCAGAAAAAAATTAGATTGAATTTGCAACCTGGTGGAGGTTAGTATAGATGGACTAATAGAACAAGTCCCACACACGCTACAAGCCGAAGCCCAAATATTTTTTCAGAGCTAGATGCAGATAAAAATTATTTTGAATTTGCAACCTGCTGGAGGTTAGAATAGATGGAATAATAGAACAAGTCCCACACACTGCTAAAAGACGAAATATTTTTTCAGAGCTAGATGCAGAAAAAAATTAGATTGAATTTGCAACCTAGTGGAGGTTAGTATAGATGGACTAATAGAACAAGTCCCACACACTGCTACAAGCCGAAATAGTTTATCAGAGCTAGATGCAGAAAAAAATTAGATTGAATTTGCAACCTGGTGGAGGTTAGTATAGATGGACTAATAGAACAAGTCCCACACACTGCTACAAGCCGAAGCCCAAATATTTTTTCAGAGCTAGATGCAGATAAAAATTATTTTGAATTTGCAACCTGCTGGATGTTAGTATAGATGGACTAATAGAACAAGTCCCACACACTGCTACAAGCCGAAATATTTTTTCAGAGCTAGAGGCAGAAAAAAATTATATTGAATTTGCAACCTGCTGGAGGTTAGTATAGATGGACTAATAGAACAAGTCCCACACACAGCTACAAGCCGAAGCCCAAACATTTTTTCAGAGCTAGATGCAGAAAAAAAATATTTTGAATTTGCAACCTGGTGTAGGTTAGTATAGATGGACTAATAGAACAAGTCCCACACACTGCTAGAAGCCGAAATAGTTTTTCAGAGCTAGATGCAGAAAAAAATTATATTGAATTTGCAACCTGCTGGAGGTTAGTATAGATGGACTAATAGAACAAGTCCCACACACTGCTACAAGCCGAAATATTTTTTCAGAGCTAGATGCAGAAAAAAATTATATTAAATTTGCAACCTGGTGGAGGTTAGTATAGATGGACTAATAGAACAAGCCCCACACACTGCTACAAGCCGAAATATTTTTTCAGAGCCAGATGCAGAAAAAAATTATATTGAATTTGCAACCTGGTGGAGGTTAGTATAGATGGACTAATACAACAAGTCCCACACACTGCTAGAAGCCCAAATATTTTTTCAGAGCTAGATGCAGAAAAAAATTAGATTGAATTTGCAACCTGGTGGAGGTTAGTATAGATGGACTAATACAACAAGTCCCACACACTGCTAGAAGCCAAAATATTTTTTCAGAGCTAGATGCAGATAAAAATTAGATTGAATTTGCAACCTGGTGGAGGTTAGTATAGATGGACTAATAGAACAAGTCCCACACACTGCTACAAGCCGAAATATTTTTTCAGAGCTAGATGCAGATAAAAATTATTTTGAATTTGCAACCTGCTGGAGTTTAGTATAGATGGACTAATAGAACAAGTCCCACACACTGCTACAAGCCGAAATATTTTTTCAGAGCTAGATGCAGAAAAAAATTATATTGAATTTGCAACCTAGTGGAGGTTAGTATAGATGGACTAATAGAACAAGTCCCACACACTGCTACAAGCCGAAATAGTTTTTCAGAGCTAGATGCAGAAAAAAATTAGATTGAATTTGCAACCTGGTGGAGGTTAGTATAGATGGACTAATAGAACAAGTCCCACACACTGCTACAAGCCGAAGCCCAAACATTTTTTCAGAGCTAGATGCAGATAAAAATTATTTTGAATTTGCAACCTGCTGGAGGTTAGTATAGATGGACTAATAGAAAAAGTCCCACACACTGCTACAAGCCGAAATATTTTTTCAGAGCTAGAGGCAGAAAAAAATTATATTGAATTTGCAACCTGATGGAGGTTAGTATAGATGGACTAATAGAACAAGTCCCACACACTGCTACAAGCCGAAATAGTTTCTCAGAGCTAGATGCAGAAAAAAATTAGATTGAATTTGCAACCTGCTGGAGGTTAGTATAGATGGACTAATAGAACAAGTCCCACACACAGCTACAAGCCGAAGCCCAAACATTTTTTCAGAGCTAGATGCAGAAAAAAAATATTTTGAATTTGCAACCTGGTGTAGGTTAGTATAGATGGACTAATAGAACAAGTCCCACACACTGCTAGAAGCCGAAATAGTTTTTCAGAGCTAGATGCAGAAAAAAATTATATTGAATTTGCAACCTGCTGGAGGTTAGTATAGATGGACTAATAGAACAAGTCCCACACACTGCTACAAGCCGAAATAGTTTTTCAGAGCTAGATGCAGAAAAAAATTATATTGAATTTGCAACCTGCTGGAGGTTAGTATAGATGGACTAATAGAACAAGTCCCACACACTGCTAGAAGCCGAAATAGTTTTTCAGAGCTAGATGCAGAAAAAAATTATATTGAATTTGCAACCTGATGGAGGTTAGTATAGATGGACTAATAGAACAAGTCCCACACACTGATAGAAGCCGAAATAGTTTTTCAGAGCTAGTTGCAGAAAAAAATTATATTGAATTTGCAACCTGATGGAAGTTAGTATAGATGGACTAATAGAACAAGTCCCACACACTGCTACAAGCCGAAATATTTTTTCAGAGTTAGATGCAGAAAAAAATTATATTGAATTTGCAACCTGGTGGAGGTTAGTATAGATGGACTAATAGAACAAGTTCCACACACTGCTACAAGCCGAAATATTTTTTCAGAGCTAGATGCAGAAAAAAATTAGATTGAAATTGCAACCTGCTGGAGGTTAGTATACATGGACTAATAGAACAAGTCCCACACACTGCTAGAAGCCGAAATATTTTTTCAGAGCTAGATGCAGATAAAAATTAGATTGAATTTGCAACCTGGTGGAGGTTAGTATAGATGGACTAATAGAACAAGTCCCACACACTGCTACAAGCCGAAGCCCAAATATTTTTTCAGAGCTAGATGCAGATAAAAGTTATTTTGAATTTGCAACCTGCTGGAGGTTAGTATAGATGGACTAATAGAACAAGTCCCACACACTGCTACAAGCCGAAATATTTTTTCAGAGCTAGATGCAGAAAAAAATTAGATTGAATTTGCAACCTAGTGGAGGTTAGTATAGATGGACTAATAGAACAAGTCCCACACACTGCTACAAGCCAAAATAGTTTTTCAGAGCTAGATGCAGAAAAAAATTAGATTGAATTTGCAACCTGGTGGAGGTTAGTATAGATGGACTAATAGAACAAGTCCCACACACTGCTACAAGCCGAAGCCCAAATATTTTTTCAGAGCTAGATGCAGATAAAAATTATTTTGAATTTTCAACCTGCTGGAGGTTAGTATAGATGGACTAATAGAACAAGTCCCACACACTGCTACAAGCCGAAATATTTTTTCAGAGCTAGATGCAGAAAAAAATTAGATTGAATTTGCAACCTAGTGGACGTTAGTATAGATGGACTAATAGAACAAGTCCCACACACTGCTACAAGCCAAAATAGTTTTTCAGAGCTAGATGCAGAAAAAAATTAGATTGAATTTGCAACCTGGTGGAGGTTAGTATAGATGGACTAATAGAACAAGTGTTATGTTCTGCTACCATAGCTAAGGAAAGAGAGGAGATCTGTCCCTACGATAGAACTCAGCTAAATCCCTACGATGTAACAGGGGACCTGATCCTGCGATCAGACCTGCTAAAGTCCTAAGCTAGTCTGTACGAAGACCTATAGATGTGGGGTAGGAATCCCTACAAGTACTAAGGACTGGGAGGAATATGGGACACCTCCTAACAGAAATAGTAGCAGACAGACGAACAAACAAAATATATAGAACATAGAGGTCAGTAGACCAAGCAAACTAACAGAGCAAGACACAGAGCACAGGCTAGCTAGAAAGTAGATATACAATGAAGTCCAGCAAAGCCAGAAGGGCGGAGCAGGATTAAATAGGCCAACAAGGTCATGTGACCAGCAAAGGAAAAAAAACCTAAGAGCAAGGTTCTAACAGTACCCCCCCTTCTAAGAGGATCCTCCGGATCCCCTAGGACCAGGCTTATCAGGAAATCTCCTGTGAAACGCTCTGATAAGTCTGGACGCGGAAACATCATCCGACCTCACCCAAGAGTTATCCTCGGGACCGAAACCTTTCCAGGCCACAAGATACTGCAAACTACCTCTATACCGTCTAGAGTTAAGGATGCGAGAAATTTCATATTCCCCGTCCTCCACCACCGGAGGAACAGAGGCAGAGGCGTCACAATCCGATACAACAGCTTTTTTCAACAGAGAGACATGAAATACCGGATTAATTTTCCAGGAGGTAGGAACCTCCAACCTAACAGCAGATTGGTTGACAACCTGAAGCACCTTAAAGGGCCCTAGAAACTTGGGACCCAATTTCTTAGAAGGAATCCTCAACCGCAGATTCCTAGAGGACAACCAAACCATGTCACCAACAGCGAACAAAACCTCCTGTCGTTTCCTATCAAAGTAGTCTTTAGATTTTCTGTTGGCCTCCTGAAGATTACCACGCACATCCGTCCGAACTCTCTCCAAATCACCGGAAAAATTCTCCTCCTCAGGCACGGCAGATCCCAACTTAGAGAACGACCCAAACGACGGATGTCTCCCAGAACAACAAAAAAAAGGCGAACAACCAGCAGAAGAAGATGTATGATTGTTCAGAGCAAATTCAGCAAGTGGCAGAAACTCAGACCACCCCTCTTGATTGTCTGCCACAAAACAACGCAAGAACTGCTCAACATCCTGGTTTTTCCTTTCTGTCTGGCCATTAGATTCAGGATGATATCCGGACGAGAACGACAAATGAACTCCCAACCTATCACAAAAGGCACGCCAAAAACGAGCCACGAACTGAGGACCCCTATCAGAAACAATGTCAGTAGGAACGCCATGAAGTCTGACAATTTCCTTGACAAAGGCCTTAGCGAGAGTTTTAGCGCAGGGCAGTTTGACGAAAGGAACCAAGTGACACATCTTGCTAAAACGGTCCACGACCACCCAGATGACAGTAAAACCCTCAGAGGGGGGAAGGTCAGTTATAAAGTCCATAGCCAAATGTGTCCAAGGAGCTCTGGGAACCTCCAAAGGACAAAGCAACCCCGCAGCAGGAGTATGTGAGGACTTAGATCTAGCACATATAGTACATTGACGCACCCACTTAATGACTTCCTTCTGCCATCCAGGCCACCAAAAACTGCGACCCACCAGTCTCTTGGTCTCAGAGATTCCGGGATGACCTGCCAACCGAGATTCGTGACACTCAACAAACAAATCTCTCCTAAAGGTCCCAGGCACAAACAACCTCCCATGAGGAGTGTTAGAAGGGGCATTCTCCTGTGCTTTAAGAATCTCATTTTCCAAAACGGAGTCCAAAGCAGCTATCACAACACCTTCTTGTAAAATGTTCTCCTCTTTCTCAGCACCGACTATGGGAGAAAAACTGCGAGACAAGGCATCCGCCTTAACATTCTTAGTACCAGGGATGTAAGTAACGGAGAAATTAAACCGCGAGAAAAACAGTGCCCACCTAGCCTGACGGGCATTCAGGCGCTTGGCAGCATCAAGATATATCAGATTTTTATGATCCGTAAGAACCTGAACGGGAAATTCCGCACCTTCCAAGAAGTGGCGCCAGTGTTCAAATGCGAGTTTAATAGCCAATAATTCCCGATTACCAATATCGTAATTCAGTTCAGTCTCCGAAAATTTTTTTGAAAAAAAGGCACAGGGATGTAATCCATCCCCGTTATCCTGAGACAATACTGCGCCAACCCCCACAGAGGAAGCATCAACCTCAACCAAAAACGGCCTAGTCACATCAGGCTGCATAAGGATGGGAGCAGAGGTGAACCTCTCCTTGAGATACACAAAAGCTTCAATGGCCTCAGAAGACCACTGAACCGCATCAGCACCTTTCCTGGTGAGATCAGTCAGAGGTTTGACAATACTAGAAAATTTTTTTATGAATTTTCTGTAGTAATTGGCGAAACCCAAAAACCTCTGTATCGATTTCAAACCAATAGGCCTAGGCCATTCCTGCACAGCCTGAACCTTAACCGGATCCATCTCAAAACCTTTGCTGGAGATAATGTAGCCCAAAAAACTAATTCTCTGTACAGCGAACTCACATTTCTCCAGCTTAGCAAAAAGCGAATTGTCCATTAATAACTGTAATACCTCACGCACGCTCCGCCAATGAGACTCCAGATCCGGCGAATAAATCAAAATGTCATCCAAATACACAACCACATTTTTGCCGATCAAAAGTCTAAGGATGTCATTAATCAGATTCTGAAAAAATGCAGGAGCATTAGTAAGACCAAAAGGCATAACCAGATTCTCAAAATGACCCATAGGAGTGTTAAAAGCAGTCTTCCATTCGTCATCCTCCTTCATGCGTAACAGATTGTATGCCCCCTTAAGGTCAATTTTAGAGAACCACTTGGCCCCCATTAACTGGTTAAACAGATCAGGAATCAATGGCAGTGGGTAAGGATTGCGTACAGTAATTTTGTTAATCTCACGAAAATCCAGACAAGGACGTAAACCGCCGTCCTTTTTTTTTTATAAAAAAAAATCCAACCGCCACAGGAGACTTAGAGGGCCTAATGTGACCGGCGGCCAAACTTGTCTGTATGTATTCCTCCAAAGCATTCCTCTCAGGAATAGTAAGGTTAAATAAACGACTTTTAGGAAGAGTCGCTCCAGGGACAAATTCAATAGAACAATCATAGTCTCTATGGGGAGGCAAAACCTGCGATTCCTTCTCAGAAAAAACTCTCCAAAAATCCTGAATAGGAACAGGCAATTCTCCCCTATCCAAAGCTGCAATACGCCCGTTACAACACTTGTCATAACATTTATGGCTCCAGGATTTAATTTCACTGGTAGACCAATCCAGTACAGGATTGTGAAATTTTAACCAGGGCAATCCCAATATTACTGGAGAAGGCAAGTTATTCAACACTACCAAATCCAATTTCTCATGGTGAACACCATTAATAGTGAGAGGAAATTCACAGACCTTGAGAGTAATATTCTTCAAAGGGGAACCATCCACAGAAACCACAGCAATGGGGGATGATAAAGGTTCAGGTTTTAAATTGAGTCTTTCCACGAATCCCCCATCAATTACATTCAGAGTAGACCCGCAATCAACAAACACCCGAAATTCCATTAATTTTTTCTGAGCAATCGTGGAAGCAGCTAAAAACATACCCTTGGAATTTAAACAGGCAATACAGGCGTGACTGACCATTTTTTTTTCTTTCTTCATACGAAGCTCACAACCTTTAATCAAATGACCAGATTTTCCGCAATAGAAACACAAGCCTTCAGAAAATCGACGGTCTTTTTCTTGAGAGCGAGGTGCCACCGATCCAATCTCCATCGGTTCACCACTGTTAGTACACACATTCTCATAACCAGAAACTGACATAGCAGAGGATTTGCTCTCATTAACCCTTGCACGCAGTCTTCTATCCACCCGTATAGCTAATTGCATAGCCTGTTGCAAATCTTCAGGTGTAGGATAAGCAATTAGCAAGTCTTTAACCCTTTCACTGAGCCCAGCAAGAAATAGACTTTTCAGAGCAGAATCGTTCCACCCTGTTTGAGTAGACCAACGACGGAAATGAGTACAATATTTTTCCACATTACCTGATCCCTGTTTTAAACGTCTCAACTCAGTCTCAGCTGATGCGACACGGTCAGGATCATCATATAATAGTCCCAAAGCAGAAAAAAAACTATCCACTGATCTGAAGCATGTATCACTAGGTTGCAAAGAAAAGGCCCACTCCTGAGGCTCTTTGCGCAAAAGTGACATTATGAACCCTACGCGCTGGGATTCATCCCCAGAGGACTTAGGTCTCAAACGAAAATACAATAAGCAAGCATTTTTAAATGAAAAAAATTCTCGGTGTTCACCAAAAAATAAATCCGGCAAACATACCTTAGGCTCCAAGAAATGTGCTCCAGGACAGTTACTCACGTGCTGACGGAGCTCGGCCACCTCCAGAGAGAGTCCCTGCAGGCGATGAACCAAATCCTGAACCGACACCATGATGGAACAGAAAAATCTTTCCTTAGAGAATTTGCTGGCTGGACTTACTGTTATGTTCTGCTACCAGAGCTAAGGAAAGAGAGGAGATCTGTCCCTACGATAGAACTCAGCTAAATCCCTACTATGTAACAGGGGACCTGATCCTGCGATCAGACCTGCTAAAGTCCTAAGCTAGTCTGTACGGAGACCTATAGATGTGGGGTAGGAATCCCTACAAGTACTAAGGACTGGGAGGAATATGGGACACCTCCTAACAGAAATAGTAGCAGACAGACGAACAAACAAAATATATAGAACATAGAGGTCAGTAGACCAAGCAAACTAACAGAGCAAGACACAGAGCACAGGCTAGCTAGAAAGTAGATATACAATGAAGTCCAGCAAAGCCAGAAGGGCGGAGCAGGATTAAATAGGCCAACAAGGTCATGTGACCAGCAAAGGAAAAAAACCTAAGAGCAAGGTTCTAACAACAAGTCCCACACACTGCTACAAGCCGAAGCCCAAATATTTTTTCAGAGCTAGATGCAGATAAAAATTATTTTGAATTTGCAACCTGCTGGAGGTTAGTATAGATGGACTAATAGAACAAATCCCACACACTGCTACAAGCCGAAATATTTTTTCAGAGCTAGAGGCAGAAAAAAATTATATTGAATTTGCAACCTGATGGAGGTTAGTATAGATGGACTAATAGAACAAGTCCCACACACTGCTAGAAGCCGAAATAGTTTTTCAGAGCTGGATGCAGAAAAAAATTATATTGAATTTGCAACCTGATGGAGTTTAGTATAGATGGACTAATAGAACAAGTCCCACACACTGCTAGAAGCCAAAATAGTTTTTCAGAGCTAGATGCAGAAAAAAATTATATTGAATTTGCAACCTGATGGAGGTTAGTATAGATGGACTAATAGAACAAGACCCACACACTGCTAGAAGCCGAAATAGTTTTTCAGAGCTAGATGCAGAAAAAAATTATATTGAATTTGCAACCTGATGGAAGTTAGTATAGATGGACTAATAGAACAAGTCCCACACACTGCTACAAGCCGAAATATTTTTTCAGAGCTAGATGCAGAAAAAAATTATATTAAATTTGCAACCTGGTGGAGGTTAGTATAGATGGACTAATAGAACAAGTCCCACACACTGCTACAAGCCAAAATATTTTTTCAGAGCTAGATGCAGAAAAAAATTAGATTGAATTTGCAACCTGGTGGAGGTTAGTATAGATGGACTAATAGAACAAGTCCCACACACTGCTAGAAGCCAAAATATTTTTTCAGAGCTAGATGCAGAAAAAAATTAGATTGAATTTGCAACCTGGTGGAGGTTAGAATAGATGGACTAATACAACAAGTCCCACACACTGCTAGAAGCCAAAATATTTTTTCAGAGCTAGATGCAGATAAAAATTAGATTGAATTTGCAACCTCGTGGAGTTTAGTATAGATGGACTAATAGAACAAGTCCCACACACTGCTACAAGCCGAAGCCCAAATATTTTTTCAGAGCTAGATGCAGATAAAAATTATTTTGAATTTGCAACCTGCTGGAGGTTAGTATAGATGGACTAATAGAACAAGTCCCACACACTGCTACAAGCCGAAATATTTTTTCAGAGCTAGATGCAGAAATAAATTAGATTGAATTTGCAACCTGGTGGAAGTTAGTATAGATGGACTAATAGAACAAGTCCCACACACTGCTACAAGCCGAAATAGTTTTTCAGAGCTAGATGCAGAAAAAAATTAGATTGAATTTGCAACCTGGTGGAGGTTAGTATAGATGGACTAATAGAACAAGTCCCACACACTGCTACAAGCCGAAGCCCAAATATTTTTTCAGAGCTAGATGCAGATAAAAATTATTTTGAATTTGCAACCTGCTGGAGGTTAGTATAGATGGACTAATAGAACAAGTTCCACACACTGCTACAAGCTGAAATAGTTTTTCAGAGCTAGAGGCAGAAAAAAATTATATTGAATTTGCAACCTGATGGAGGTTAGTATAGATGGACTAATAGAACAAGTCCCACACACTGCTACAAGCCGAAATAGTTTTTCAGAGCTAGATGCAGAAAAAAATTATATTGAATTTGCAACCTGGTGGAGGTTAGTATAGATGGACTAATAGAACAAGTCCCACACACTGCTAGAAGCCAAAATATTTTTTCAGAGCTAGATGCAGAACAAAATTATATTGAATTTGCAACCTGATAGAGGTTAGAATAGATGGACTAATAGAACAAGTCCCACATACTGCTAGAAGCCAAAATATTTTTTTCAGAGCTAGATGCAGAAAAAAATTATATTGAATTTGCAACCTGGTGGAGGTTAGTATAGATGGACTAATACAACAAGTCCCACACACTGCTACAAGCCAAAATAGTTTTTCAGAGCTAGATGCAGAAAAAAATTAGATTGAATTTGCAACCTGGTGGAGGTTAGTATAGATGGACTAATAGAACAAGTCCCACACACTGCTACAAGCCGAAGCCCAAATATTTTTTCAGAGCTAGATGCAGATAAAAATTATTTTGAATTTGCAACCTGCTGGAGGTTAGTATAGATGGACTGTTATGCACACGCCCGGACTGACTGGCGTGTGCGGGTGTTGTGGTTCCACTGGACCATAGACCGGAGAGTGCCTGGAGGGGCGTGACTAAGTATCTGGCCGATCCGACCAAGGTGGCACGACGGCGTACGACGGCAGTGCACCAGGGAGAAACCGGGCAGAGGGACCAGGTGCTACTCCAGGTCAAACTCTGGACACGGGGGTTGACCCACACTGGGATTACTGGAACAGGCAGGTTAGGCTGGCACAGACTGGTGGATGTAAGCAAACACGGCAGGTATGCAGATGGGTGGATACAGGCGAGTATGCAGGCAGGGAGGTACTGGCCGAAAGGACGGGCTGGAGCACAGAGAGGTTAAGACCCAGTACAGACTGGGTCACAGAACCGCAGATGCGGTAGACAACCACAGCAGAGAGGGAACGCCCGAAGCGGTGGGCAAGAACAGAGCAGGACGGGGCTGCAGGAGCAGCAAGCACAAGCAGGGCAGGACAGGACTGCCGGAGCAGCGGGCAGAACCAGGGCGGGGCGGAAATTGCAGAAGCAGTAAGCAAGATAAGAGCAGAGCAGAAACCGCAGGAGCGGCAAGCAAGGCAAGAGCAGAGTGAAAACCGCAAGACCGGCAAGCTAAGCAGGAGCAGAGCGGACACCGCAGAGCGGTAAACAAGGCAGGAGCAGAGCAGAAACCGCAAGAGCGGCAAGCTAAGCAGGAGCAGAGCGGACACCGCAGAGCGGTAAACAAGGCAGGAGCAGAGTAGAAACCGCAAGAGCGGCAAGCTAAGCAGGAGCAGAGCGGACACCGCAGAGCGGTAAACAAGGCAGGAGCAGAGCAGAAACCGCAAGAGCGGCAAGCTAAGCAGGAGCAGAGCGGACACCGCAGAGCGGTAAACAAGGCAGGAGCAGAGCAGAAACCGCAAGAGCGGCAAGCTAAGCAGGAGCAGAGCGGACACCGCAGAGCGGTAAACAAGGCAGGAGCAGAGCAGAAGCCGCAAGAGCGGCAAGCTAAGCAGGAGCAGAGCGGACACCGCAGAGCGGTAAACAAGGCAGGAGCAGAGCAGAAACCGCAAGAGCGGCAAGCTAAGCAGCAGCAGAGCGGACACCGCAGAGCGGTAGACAAGGCAGGAGCAGAGCAGAAACCGCAAGAGCGGCAAGCTAAGCAGGAGCAGAGCGGACACCGCAGAGCGGTAGACAAGGCAGGAGCAGAGCAGAAACCGCAAGAGCGGCAAGCTAAACAGGAGCAGAGCGGACACCGCAGAGCGGTAAACAAGGCAAGGGGATAGGACTCTGTTCACAAAGAACAGACGGAGAAGGAAAGGCAGAACCAGAAGCACGCACAGTACTTACATAGAAGTAGCGAGCGTACACTAAATTCACAACAGAGGTACAGAGACGACGAGAAGGAATTTAGGAGCGGGTTCAGACTCTGCAGAAAGACGCAGAAAACAGACATAGAGGGAAAAGGGAGACAAGGTTAAAGTAGAAACGAGGCACAGACAACAGGGAACAGAGACAGCAAGGCAGGAACACAAACAGGACTCTGTTCAGACGGGAACAGATACCGCAAGGCAGGAACACAAACAGGACTCTGTTCAGACGGGAACAGATACCGCAAGGCAGGGACACAAACAGGACTCTGTTCAGACGGGAACAGATACCGCAAGGCAGAGACACAAACAGGACTCTGTTCAGACGGGAAAAGATACCGCAAGGCACAGACAGGCAGATCTAGGAATACGGCCCCTAGAAGGCGAAAGAACAGGCAAGAAGCGTGTTCACAAGAACAGACCACAGTTCAGACACAGAACTGGAAAACAGGCAGGAAAACAGGATAGGACCTGGCATGTCAGAGACAAAAAGCCAACTGACAAGAAACAATGCTCAGGCGCCATCTTGAGGAAGAAGGTGGTATAAATACCCAAAGATGGACAGCAATAGGCTGAAGGTGCAACAGGGGCGTGTCCGCAGCAGGTACAAGAAACAGGAAGTTCAGCGGGCGTCGCCGTATGCAGCCAAAGTGGAGCAGAGCAGAGCACAAGGAAAGAAGCCAGACCAGGAAGCTGGGCGGGAGATGAAGTTTGCGATCTTGCATGATGAGAGATGGAACACCATGCAAGAACGCCGCCAGGTATGCTACAGTACCCCCCCCCTTACGCCCCCTCTTCTTCAGGCCTGCAAGGATCTTCCGCAGGGAATTTGGGGGCCAATCCCTCTCTTCAAGGAGATTACTTCTATTGTCCACAGGAGGAGACAAAACTGGTCTCATAATCTGGATGGCTGGGATACGACTTCCCATCCAGCCATCTTCAGCAACAGATGAAACGGGTGAAGTACCAGAAACAGTACACAAAAAAGTCTCTCTACATTTATTTTTAGGCAGCACCCCAAAAAGTTCAGGAGACAACTGGAGGTCCTCTGCCGGGTTGGAGGGGTGCAGAGACTCGGGGGTAGCCTCTGCTTCGGGGTACATCTTGTCAAGCTCACAGGATGAAATGGGCAAAGTATCAGGTACAAGGTGTAGAGAAGACACTGCCTCTTTGTTATGTGGTGGTACCCCGGAGGATTCAGGAAACAACTGGGGGTCCTCCGCCAGGTTGGAGGGATACCGAGACTCGAGGGTAACCTCTGCTTCGGAGTACACAAGGTCAGACTCACTGGAAGAAGCGGGCGAGGTATCAGGTACCGAGTAAAGGAGAGTCTCTGTCCATTCGCTATCAGGTAGCACCCCGGAGGGTTCAGGAGACGACTGGAGGTCCTCTGCCTGGTCGGAGGGGTGTAGAAACTCGGGGGTAACCTCTGCTTCGGAGTACACTAGGTCGGACTCACTGGAAGAAGCGGGCGAGGTATCAGGTACCGAGTAAAGGAGAGTCTCAGTCCATTCGCTATCAGGTAGCACCCCGAAGGGTTCAGGAGACGACTGGAGGTCCTCCGCCTGGTCGGAGGGGTGTAGAGACTCGGGGGTAACCTTTGCTTCGGAGTACACTAGGTCGGACTCACTGGAAGCGGGCGAGGTATCAGGTACAGAGAATAGGAGAGTCTCTGTCCTTTCGCTACCAGGTAGCACCCCGAAGGGTTCTGGAGACAACTGGAGGTCCTCCGCCTGGTCAGAGGGGTGTAGAGACTCGGGAGTAACTACCACTTTGAGGCACCCATTGTCAGGTCCACAGGACTGAGCGGACGAAGTATCGGGTACCGGGTGTAGGGAAGTCTCTCTCCAATTGTCATCGAGTGGTATCCCGGAGGATTCAGGAGGCAACAAGGGGTCCTCCGCCAGGTAGTAGAGGTGTACAGACTCGGAGGTAAACACAGCTTCGGAGCATCCTTGGACATGCACACTGGTTAAAGTGGGTGTAGAATCTGATGCCAGGTGCAGGAAGCTCTCCTGTGTGGACTCTGGATGGGTAGCAGTCTCTTCTGGCTGGAGAACTAGTGCACCACCCACGCACATCACCCGCTGGGGCTTCTCCGGGATACAGGAAGATGAAGCTTCAGTAGGGACTTCAAGGTTGGGATCAGGAGGTCTCAGGGAGGACAGACCCTGGCGTGACGGCTTGCCTCTGCGTCTAGCACGTCTGGACTGCCTCTTGAGGTTGGGAGCAGTATTCCGGAGAGTGTAGTCATCCTGAGAGGATTCAGGGCAAGCAACAGGCTTTTCAGGCAGGAGAACTTGTGCGCTACCTATGCACATTACCCGTCGGGGCTGCTCCGGGATACAGGGAAGTGAAGCTTCAGCAGGGGCTTCAGGGTTAGAATCATCGAAAGCCAAAAGGAAGGCCACCAGGAAGGCCTGTAGGTCAAGAACGATAGGATCCTGTGCTTCCCATAGGGGGTTGATCCATTCCAAGGCATCACCCGCTAGGTTGGACATTATAAATCCCACCTTAACCCGATCAGAAGAATAAGCATTAGCATAGAACCGGAACTGCAGCAAGCATTGCCACACAAACGCACGGCATTGTTTTGGATCCCCGTAGTACCATGGTGGATCCGCGGGAGCAGGTGCAGCTTCAGCAGGGACTCCAGGGTTGGGGTCATCGAAGACCATTAGGAAGGCCACCAGGAAGGCCTGCAGGTCAAGGACGATAGGATCCCAAGCTTCCCATAGGGGGGTGACCCACTTCAAGGCATCCCCCGCTAGGTAGTCAATTATAAATGCCACTTTAGACCAATCAGAAGGAAAAGAAAGAGGGTAGAACTTGAAGTGCAGCATGCATTGCTCCACAAATGCACGACTTTGTTTTGGATCCCCATAGTACTGGGGCGGATCCGCAGGAACGGGTGCAGAAAGCTCCATCTGGACGGGTGCGAAATTAGCCTGGAACTCAGCTAGAGAAAAAAAAAAAAATTATTTATTTATTTTTAATGCACGTATTAGCTGGAAAACGTCTCAGAGAGCGAAGGCCGTGGGGCTCAACGGGAACCATGGCCTGAGCATGCTGTTATGCACACGCCTGGACTGACTGGCGTGTGCGGGTGTTGTGGTTCCACTGGACCATAGACCGGAGAGTGCCTGGAGGAGCGTGACTAAGTATCTGGCCGATCCGACCAAGGTGGCACGACGGCATACGACGCCAGTGCACCAGGGAGAAACCGGGCAGAGGGACCAGGTGCTACTCCAGGTCAAACTCCGGACACGGGGGTTGACCCACACTGGGAATACTGGAACAGGCAGGTTAGGCTGGCACAGACTGGTGGATGTAAGCAAACACGGCAGGTATGCAGATGGGTGGATACAGGCGAGTATGCAGGCAGGGAGGTACTGGCCGAAAGGACGGGCTGGAGCACAGAGAGGTTAAGACCCAGTACAGACTGGGTCACAGAACCGCAGATGCGGTAGACAACCACAGCAGAGAGGGAACGCCCGAAGCGGTGGGCAAGAACAGAGCAGGACGGGGCTGCAGGAGCAGCGAGCACAAGCAGGGCAGGACAGGACTGCCGGAGCAGCGGGCAGAAGCAGGGCGGGGCGGAAATTGCAGAAGCAGTAAGCAAGATAAGAGCAGAGCAGAAACCGCAGGAGCGGCAAGCAAGGCAAGAGCAGAGTGAAAACCGCAAGAGCGGCAAGCTAAGCAGGAGCAGAGCGGACACCGCAGAGCGGTAAACAAGGCAGGAGCAGAGCAGAAACCGCAAGAGTGGCAAGCTAAGCAGGAGCAGAGCGGACACCGCAGAGCAGTAAACAAGGCAGGAGCAGAGTAGAAACCGCAAGAGCGGCAAGCTAAGCAGGAGCAGAGCGGACACCGCAGAGTGGTAAACAAGGCAGGAGCAGAGCAGAAACCGCAAGAGCGGCAAGCTAAGCAGGAGCAGAGCGGACACCGCAGAGTGGTAAACAAGGCAGGAGCAGAGCAGAAACCGCAAGAGCGGCAAGCTAAGCAGGAGCAGAGCGGACACCGCAGAGCGGTAAACAAGGCAGGAGCAGAGCAGAAACCGCAAGAGCGGCAAGCTAAGCAGCAGCAGAGCGGACACCGCAGAGCGGTAGACAAGGCAGGAGCAGAGCAGAAACCGCAAGAGCGGCAAGCTAAGCAGGAGCAGAGCGGACACCGCAGAGCGGTAGACAAGGCAGGAGCAGAGCAGAAACCGCAAGAGCGGCAAGCTAAACAGGAGCAGAGCGGACACCGCAGAGCGGTAAACAAGGCAAGGGGATAGGACTCTGTTCACAAAGAACAGACGGAGAAGGAAAGGCAGAACCAGAAGCACGCACAGTACTTACATAGAAGTAGCGAGCGTACACTAAATTCACAACAGAGGTACAGAGACGACGAGAAGGAATTTAGGAGCGGGTTCAGACTCTGCTGAAAGACGCAGAAAATAGACATAGAGGGAAAAGGGAGACAAGGTTAAAGTAGAAACGAGGCACAGACAACAGGGAACAGAGACAGCAAGGCAGGAACACAAACAGGACTCTGTTCAGACGGGAACAGATACCGCAAGGCAGGAACACAAACAGGACTCTCTTCAGACGGGAACAGATACCGCAAGGCAGGGACACAAACAGGACTCTGTTCAGACGGGAACAGATACCGCAAGGCAGAGACACAAACAGGACTCTGTTCAGACGGGAACAGATACCGCAAGGCACAGACAGGCAGATCTAGGAATACAGCCCCTAGAAGGCGAAAGAACAGGCAAGAAGCGTGTTCACAAGAACAGACCACAGTTCAGACACAGAACTGGAAAACAGGCAGGAAAACAGGATAGGACCTGGCATGTCAGAGACAAAAAGCCAACTGACAAGAAACAATGCTCAGGCGCCATCTTGAGGAAGAAGGTGGTATAAATACCCAAAGATGGACAGCAATAGGCTGAAGGTGCAACAGGGGCGTGTCCGCAGCAGGTACAAGAAACAGGAAGTTCAGCGGGCTTCGCCCTATGCAGCCAAAGTGGAGCAGAGCAGAGCACAAGGAAAGAAGCCAGACCACGAAGCTGGGCGGGAGATGAAGTTTGCGATCTTGCATGATGAGAGATGGAACACCATGCAAGAACGCCGCCAGGTATGCTACATGGACTAATAGAACAAATCCCACACACTGCTACAAGCCGAAATATTTTTTCAGAGCTAGAGGCAGAAAAAAATTATATTGAATTTGCAACCTGATGGAGGTTAGTATAGATGGACTAATAGAACAAGTCCCACACACTGCTACAAGCCGAAAAAGTTTTTCAGAGCTAGATGCAGAAAAAAATTATATTGAATTTGCAACCTGGTGGAGGTTAGTATAGATGGACTAATAGAACAAGTCCCACACACTGCTAGAAGCCGAAATATTTTTCAGAGCTAGATGCAGAAAAAAATTATATTGAATTTGCAAACTGATGGAGTTTAGTATAGATGGACTAATAGAACAAGTCCCACACACTGCTAGAAGCCAAAACAGTTTTTCAGAGCTAGATGCAGAAAAAAATTATATTGAATTTGCAACCTGATGGAGGTTAGTATAGATGGACTAATAGAACAAGTCCCACACACTGCTAGAAGCCGAAATAGTTTTTCAGAGCTAGATGCAGAAAAAAATTATATTGAATTTGCAACCTGGTGGAGGTTAGTATAGATGGACTAATACAACAAGTCCCACACACTGCTAGAAGCCAAAATATTTTTTCAGAGCTAGATGCAGATAAAAATTAGATTGAATTTGCAACCTGGTGGAGGTTAGTATAGATGGACTAATAGAACAAGTCCCACACACTGCTACAAGCCGAAGCCCAAATATTTTTTCAGAGCTAGATGCAGATAAAAATTATTTTGAATTTGCAACCTGCTGGAGGTTAGTATAGATGGACTAATAGAACAAGTCCCACACACTGCTACAAGCCGAAATATTTTTTCAGAGCTAGATGCAGAAAAAAATTAGATTGAATTTGCAACCTAGTGGAGGTTAGTATAGATGGACTAATTGAACAAGTCCCACACACTGCTACAAGCCGAAATAGTTTTTCAGAGCTAGATGCAGAAACAAATTAGATTGAATTTGCAACCTGGTGGAGGTTAGTATAGATGGACTAATAGAACAAGTCCCACACACTGCTAAAAGCCGAAGCCCAAATATTTTTTCAGAGCTAGATGCAGATAAAAATTATTTTGAATTTGCAACCTGCAGGAGGTTAGTATAGATGGACTAATAGAACAAGTTCCACACACTGCTACAAGCTGAAATAGTTTTTCAGAGCTAGAGGCAGAAAAAAATTATATTGAATTTGCAACCTGATGGAGGTTAGTATAGATGGACTAATAGAACAAGTCCCACACACTGCTACAAGCCGAAATAGTTTTTCAGAGCTAGATGCAGAAAAAAATTATATTGAATTTGCAACCTGGTGGAGGTTAGTATAGATGGACTAATAGAACAAGTCCCACACACTGCTAGAAGCCAAAATATTTTTTCAGAGCTAGATGCAGAACAAAATTATATTGAATTTGCAACCTGATGGAGGTTAGAATAGATGGACTAATAGAACAAGTCCCACACACTGCTAGAAGCCGAAATATTTTTTCAGAGCTAGATGCAGAAAAAAATTATATTGAATTTGCAACCTGATGGAGGTTAGTATAGATGGACTAATAGAACAAGTCCCACACACTGCTAGAAGCTGAAATAGTTTTTCAGAGCTAGATGCAGAAAAAAAATTATATTGAATTTGCAACCTGATGGAAGTTAGTATAGATGGACTAATAGAACAAGTCCCACATACTGCTAGAAACCAAAATATTTTTTCAGAGCTAGATGCAGAAAAAAATTATATTGAATTTGCAACCTGGTGGAGGTTAGTATAGATGGACTAATAGAACAAGTCCCACACACTGCTACAAGCCGAAATATTTTTTCAGAGCTAGATGCAGAAAAAAATTAGATTGAATTTGCAACCTGGTGGAGGTTAGTATAGATGGACTAATACAACAAGTCCCACACACTGCTAGAAGCCGAAATATTTTTTCAGAGCTAGATGCAGATAAAAATTAGATTGAATTTGCAACCTGGTGGAGGTTAGTATAGATGGACTAATAGAACAAGTCCCACACACTGCTACAAGCCGAAGCCCAAATATTTTTTCAGAGCTAGATGCAGATAAAAATTATTTTGAATTTGCAACCTGGTGGAGGTTAGTAAAGATGGACTAATAGAACAAGTCCCACACACTGCTAGAAGCCGAAATAGTTTTTCAGAGCTAGATGCAGAAAAAAATTATATTGAATTTGCATCCTGATGGAGGTTAGTATAGATGGACTAATAGAACAAGTCCCACACACTGCTAGATGCCGAAATAGTTTTTCAGAGCTAGATGCAGAAAAAAATTAGATTGAATTTGCAACCTGCTGGAGGTTAGTATAGATGGACTAATAGAACAAGTCCCACACACTGCTAGAAGCCGAAATATTTTTTCAGAGCTAGATGCAGGAAAAAATTATATTGAATTTGCAACCTGATGGAGGTTAGTATAGATGGACTAATAGAATGATGCTACGCCCAAAAGGTTTTACTTCACTAGGTGCAGTAAAAAAAATTGTATTCTATACACAGGTCGTGTAGCTTGCAACACAGATAGGCTTCTCCACTGACTAACACACACTGCAAGAGGACAAAAAGGCACAGACCTGCCTTGCAAAAAGTGATAGGAACTGATGTAACCTAGCCCTGAAAAGGACTGCAATTACAATTAGTCTTTACTCCCAACCTATCTATTTAAGAGCACAGACCTGCCTGATAAAAATGATAGGAACTGATGTAACCTAGCCCTGAAAAGGACTGCAATTACAATTAGTCTTTACTCCCAACCTTTCTATTTAAGAGCACAGACCTGCCTGATATAAGTCGTAGGAAATGATGTAACCTAGTCCTTAAAAGGACTGCAATCACAACTATTCCCTACTCCCAAGCTATCTGTAGATTTGTGTGAAAATTGGCTTGAAATTAACAAAGTATAGCGCACACAGCAACAGCGGTGCCGTCTAACACGCAGCTGCAGCAGTGAGAAAATGGTGGCGACGGGGAAAATGGCTGGGTCTTATAGGGCAAGAACATGTGACATACACTGCCAATGACACATGCCCTTGCTTGTGTGAAAAAAAGCAGTTCGCTCCGTGTGTGCGCTGCTGATAGGCTGACAGATTGCACCTCCCCACTGTAAATGCGGGAAAGAGAAAAAAAAATGGAGATCTTCATTATTTCTGCAGAGATCCATCCCCTGCCCCTCCCCCCGCCCTGCTGTACACTCAAACTGCGCATTAACATTAATTTTCAGCATTACTGAGAAAAAATCCAGTTATGATTTTGGTGCACGAACAGTTATCGAACATAACCTCGAACAGCCGAATTTTTTTCAAATCGTTCGTGTTCGCCGAACGGCTCGAACACCGCCCAAAACAGCTCGAATTTGAGATTGGCGAACAGTTCGAGTCGAACACCGCTCATCTCTAGTGAGGACTATCAGGATTATTCAATTGGCGTAACTTGTGTGTCCAATAGTTATCCTATCTATTTCCATTATCTTATGCTTATGGCCGCGGACCACTTATCGCACTATTCCCCACCTGTCCTATTGTAAACTAAAATTATAGCCTCCCCGACATGTTTCGCCTAACCGGCGTCATCAGGGGATAGAGGCTAAATGACACCCAAAATGGCCGCCAGGTAGCTTTTATCACCTCTGTTTGGGCTCTAGGCCAATGTGTATTGTTGTAACCATGTGCCAATAGAATGGACTCCCTTATTTCCAATCATGAAGATCATATCATTATAATGTTACCTACCATTTAAATGATTGGAGGATAAAGCTGTCATTCAGGCCAAAAGGAACCAAATTGGTGGAGATTAAAGCGATATATCAGCATTCTCATAATAGCCTGAATGCCTCAGTTTAAGGAACCAATCTGCATTAACTTACCTACATCCAATCCACAAGTGGGAGGTAGTGTTAAACGATTGCTGCACTTGCGTGATCAGCTGACTCCAAATAAGAGGGATTCATGTCATGACCCTCACATGCTCCAATCGAAACACGCCACATAAGCAAGGTCCTTTTCTTGATACATATCGTTTACTGCGTCTGCACAATTTGTCCAAATCAATAGAGGAGATTTATAGCAGGACCTTTGCTTACTCCAATCAGATTAGGCCACATAGCCAAGGTCCTTTTCTTTATGCACATCAGTTATTGAGTCTGCACCATTGGTCCAAATCAATAGAAGGCATATATAGCAGGACCTTTGCTTACTCCAATCAGATTATGCCACATAGGCAAGGTTCTTTTCCTTAGCATATTTCATTTCTGCGGTTACTAAGGTAACCAAAACAAATAGAAGCCATACGTGTCAGGACCTTTATATATTCTAAACACGTGGTACCACGTAGCCAAGGTTCTTTTCTTTAGCATATTTCTTTCTATAGTTGCACAGGTTACTAAAATCATTAGAGATCATGAGTATCAGGACCTTTACATGCTCTAATCACGTGGTACCACGTAGGCAACGTCCTTTTATATCATTCCTTTTACACAATGTGCATGTCTATTTACTTGATTTATTTACGCTCTAATTTAATTTCTTGGAGTAATTAGACTTCACTGCGCATGCAACAGAGCCCTAATTTATAAGAGGTTTCTTATTGTCAATATATCACAGATAGCAATAAGGGGATAAACACTTTCATTTATATCAATATTCCATTCCACTATGGTTAATAAACCTATAAATAATAATTATGGTATAAACTATATAGTGATAATAGTAATGATATCCTATTCATTATTGAGCATAATTAGGAGTAAAATATGACTGCAAAAAAGGTAACTAGATTTTTGAGAGATATTTGGGCGTTTCAATCAGGGTGCGTTAAAATTACTATACCATAATAACAATATTCAATAGAGTATTTCATTTTTGTTATTATATTTGCAGGCTTCACATTAATTAATTATAAGAAGGATGCATAGGTAAATCCCTCATTTAAACCCCCCTCCCCAAGAGCGTTCAGTCTGAAAATCCATTTAGCTTCTTCTTGCTGTAAAATTCTATCAAGATTGCCTTTTCTGGGCCCCAACTTCATCTGTCTAATTCCAATAAATTGTAATTTTAATGGATTCTCAGAGTGAACTATTCTCATGTGGCGAGAGAGGGGGGTATCCAGATTAGTGTTTATACTGCTCAGATGTTTTGAAATACGTCTCCTAAATTCTTGTATTATTTTCCCTACGTATATCATAGGACAGGAGCAACATGCTATATATATGATCCCTTTGGTCTTACAATTTATATTATCCCTAATTTTATATATCCTCTGATCAGATGGATTACTGAACTCACTAGTATTTGGTAAGTATCTGCAAAAACTGCATATACCACAAGGCTTAGAGACTCCTGTAGTGTTGATATTCCTAAGGGGATCTTCTTTGTTTTGGAAATGACTGAGTGAGATATTCTCCCAAGTTTTTACCTCGTTTATATGTGATACTTGGATGTTTACTAATCACATCTCTAATATCTGGGTCTGCTCTTAGTAATGGCCAGAATTTCCACATGATATTATAAATATCCGAGGTATGTTCATCATACATTCCTATTAACCTAATCATTTTAGGACTGGAATTTTTAGGGGGGGACATTAGTAACATATCTCTATCACTCTTCTTGGCTCTATTGAAGGCTCTATAGAGGATTTTTTTAGGGTATCCTCTAGATGTAAATTTCTCAAAAAGATTTCTGCTCTCCCTAAAGAATGCTTCATCACTGGAGCAGTTACGCCTAGCCCTCAGGTATTGGCCAACTGGAATACCGGCCTTTAAGGACGGTGGATGCCAACTTTTCCAATGGAGGAGATTATTGGTGGCCGTGGGCTTTCTATATATATCTGTAAGGAGGTTACCTTCTCCGTCTATAGAAATAGTCAAATCCAAAAAATTGATCCTGTTCAACCCTACCTCATGGGTGAAAAGCATTCCAATCTTATTTTTGTTCAGGATGGCTACAAAATCTTCAAATATTTTAATGTCTCCTTCCCACAGAATCAATACATCATCTATGTATCTCCCCCAAAATAAGATGTGACTAGTGAAAAAACTCAAATCTTCATTAAAAACTAAGGTGTCCTCCCACCACCCTAGAAAAAGATTTGCAAAACTTGGTGCACATGATGTACCCATGGCGGTGCCCCTTATCTGTTGATAGAAGGCACCATCAAAGGTAACAAAGTTATGTGTTAAAGTAAATAATAAAAGTGACAGCAAAAATTCATTATGTGCTTTAAAGTGCTTAGATTTAGTGGATAAAAAGTAAGATACAGCTGTGACACCTAATTCATGAGAAATATTACTGTATAAAGCCTCTACGTCAAGGCTGGTTAGTATTGTTTGTGCTGAGACTGTGACATTACGTAGTTTTGAAACCATATCCTTGGTGTCTTTAACGTAGGAGGGGAGAGAGTTCACAAAGGGGGAGAGCAACTGATCAATGTATTGACTTATTCCGTCTGTGAGGCAGTTATTACCTGAGAATATAGGTCTCCCTGGTATCTGTCTTATTCTCTTATGCATCTTGGGTAATGCATAGAAGGTAGCCATTGTAGGGGTAGGGTTGAACAGAACCTTATATTCATCCTCAGTAATATGATCAGCGTCAAGGGCTTCCTTCAAAATTGATTGTAACTCTTGAGTAAATTTAACAGTGGGATACCTGAGTAACCGCTTATAAGCAGGGGTGGATTAAGAGTAGCAAGGGCCCCGGGCAGTTTAGAAGGCGCAGGCCCCCCACCCCCCACACACACACACCTGATGTATCACGTGACATGTCACATGATCCCCTGTGATAGATCATGTGATAGTTCACGTGAAATTAATTTGGCACAATATTAATTATAATATTTTTTTTTAGGCTGTGTGCCCACTCCGCGTTTTTTAAGCATTTCCGCAGCGGCAATTCCGCTGCAGAAACGCTTAAAAAACGCATGTTAGAAGGTCTGCCATGTTCCCCAATGATAATCCGCATGTGCTGTGCACATGCTGCGGAAATTTCCGCTACGGATTATCATTGCGGAAAAATCCGCAGCACTAACAATTATTTTGCGGAAGCGCTGCGTTTTCGCCGCCATTGACTAGCATTGGAACGCATTTAATCCGCATCACTGCATCTGTACATGCAGAATCCATGCGTTCCAATGTGCGGATGGTACCCGGGTGTGGAGGACAGGAGACTCTCCTCCGGACCCGGGTACATAGAACCTGTAAAAAAAAGAATAAAATGAAAAATAAATATTATACTTACCTTCTGATGGCCCCCGGTGTCTTTATCCGATGCGTCCTGGCTTGCCGGCAGCTCGCGATGGTCTGAAAAGGACCTGCCGTGACGTCATTTAGTCATGTGATGGGTCACGCGACCGCTGATGTCGGCAGGCCATCAGAAGGTAAGTATATATTTATTTTTTACCATTCTTTTACGGTCACACTATATATGCCAGTTGCATGGATTTATATAGTGTGACCAAGTTGTCAAGCACTTTCCAAGTGATGCTAAAATCGCTTGCAAAGCGCTTGTCAACCCGCATGCGGAAATGCAAGTGAAGAACGCTTCACTTCCGCTTGTCCCTGGCAGGAAAAATGCATGTACAATCCGCATGTACAATCCGCATGTACAATCCGCATGCGTTTTTTCTGCCAGGGAGATGCAGAAACGCTCAAAAAAAATCCGGAGCATTTCTGCATCGTGGGCACATAGCCATACATTAATTGTATGACTCAATATTGAGCACACGTAGCCATCTATACACAGCAGGAGGCTGCACGTAGCCATCTATACACAGCAGGAGGCCGCACGTAGCCATCTGTACACAGCGGGAGGCCGCACGGAGCCATCTATACACAGCAGGGAGCCGCACGGTGCCATCTATACACAGCGAGAGGCCGCACGTAGCCATCTATACACAGCGAGAGGCCTCACGGAGCCATATATACACAGCGGGAGGCCGCACGGAGCCATCTATACACAGCGGGAGGCCTCACTGAGCCATCTATACACAGCGGGAGGCCGCATGGAGCCATCTATACACAGCGGGAGGCCGCACGGAGCCATCTAGACACAGCGGGAGGCCGCACGGTGCCATCTATACACAGCAGGGAGCCGCACGGTGCCATCTATACACAGCGGGAGGCCGCACAGCCCCCCCTCCAGAGACAACAGGAGGCCGCACGGTGCCATCTATACTCAGCAGGAGGCCGCAAGCAGTCACGCACACAAACATATACAGACATATACATACACACAATGATATCTGCCTGCACACACATACATACATACACGCACACACACACTCACTCTCACACATACACACTCTCTCACACACACACACACTCACCATCCCCCAGCGCGGCTCCAGTCCTCCTGGCTCCTGCTCCTCTCCGGTGGTAAGTAGCAGTGCAGGCCGGGCTCGCACTGCGTGATTTCACAGCTAGGAGACACGGCCACGCACAGGGCCGTGTCTCCTAGCAGTGACGCGGCCGGGCCAGCACACAGGGAAGTTAACTGCTGCAGTGCTGGCCCGGCCAAAGATGTTAACATTGGAAAATGATAATGAAACTGGCCAAATATCTATTGCACCCCCCTTTTCCTCCTTGAAACCTAAAAGTAAAAACACTCCTAGTTTCTCTCAATATCATAACATTGATGCCTTTGTCAATATGGCACAGATAGAATTAAAAAAGCTATCTAAAAAGAGACCTGATAAGGATAAGAATTTGAGTCGAGAGGAGGAAAAGACAATTAAAGAATTGCAAACAAACAACAATGTTGTTATTAAACCCTCTGACAAGGGGAACAACATTGTTGTTATGGACGTAGTGGATTATAAGAAGATGGTTCTAGATCTGCTTAACGATGAAGATACTTATAAGCGGTTACTCAGGGATCCCACTGTTAAATTTACTCAACAGTTACAATCAATTTTGATGGAAGCCCTTGACGCTGATCATATTACTGAGGATGAATATAAGGTTCTGTTCAACCCTACCCCTATAATGGCTACCTTCTATGCATTACCCAAGATGCATAAGAGAATAAGACCGATACCAGGGAGACCTATTGTCTCAGGTAATAACTGCCTCACAGAAGGAATAAGTCAATACATTGATCAGATGCTCTCCCCCTTTGTGCACTCTCTCCCCTCCTACGTTAAAGACACCAAGGATATGGTTTCAAAACTACGTAATGTCACAGTCTCAGCACAAACAATACTAACCAGCCTCGACGTAGAGGCTTTATACAGTAATATTTCTCATGAATTAGGTGTCACTGCAGTATCTTACTTTTTATCCACTAAATCTAAGCACTTTAAAGCACATAATGAATTTTTGCTGTCACTTTTATTATTTACTTTAACACAAAACTTTTTTACCTTTGACGGTGCCTTCTATCAACAGATAAGGGGCACCACCATGGGTACATCATGTGCACCAAGTTTTGCAAATCTTTTTCTAGGGTCGTGGGAGGACACCTTAGTTTTTAATGAAGATTTGAGTTTTTTCACTAGTCACATCTTATTTTGGGGGAGATACATAGATGATGTATTGATTCTGTGGGAAGGAGACATTAAAATATTTGAAGATTTTGTAGCCATCCTGAACAAAAATAAGATTGGAATGCTTTTCACCTATGAGGTAGGGTTGAACAGGATCAATTTTTTGGATTTGACTATTTCTATAGACGGAGAAGGTAACCTCCTTACAGATATATATAGAAAGCCCACGGCCACCAATAATCTCCTCCATTGGAAAAGTTGGCATCCACCGCCCTTAAAGGCCGGTATTCCAGTTGGCCAATACCTGAGGGCTAGGCGTAACTGCTCCAGTGATGAAGCATTCTTTAGGGAGAGCAGAAATCTTTTTGAGAAATTTACATCTAGAGGATACCCTAAAAAAATCCTCTATAGAGCCTTCAATAGAGCCAAGAAGAGTGATAGAGACATGTTACTAATGTCCCCCCCAAAAAAATTCCAGTTCTAAAATGATTAGGCTAATAGGAATGTATGATGAACATACCTCGGATATTTATAATATCATGTGGAAATTCTGGCCATTACTAAGAGCAGACCCAGATATTAGAGATGTGATTAGTAAACATCCAAGTATCACATATAAACGAGGTAAAAACTTGGGAGAATATCTCACTCATAGTCATTTCCAGAACAAAGAAGATCCCCTTAGGAATATCAACACTACAGGAGTCTCTAAGCCTTGTGGTACATGCAGTTTTTGCAGATACTTACCAAATACTAGTGAGTTCAGTAATCCATCTGATCAGAGGATATATAAAATTAGGGATAATATAAATTGTAAGACCAAAGGGATCATATATATAGCATGTTGCTCCTGTCCTATGATATACGTAGGGAAAATAATACAAGAATTTAGGAGACGTATTTCAAAACATCTGAGCAGTTTAAACACTAATCTGGATACCCCCCTCTCTCGCCACATGAGAATAGTTCACTCTGAGAATCCATTAAAATTACAATTTATTGGAATTAGACAGATGAAGTTGGGGCCCAGAAAAGGCAATCTTGATAGAATTTTACAGCAAGAAGAAGCTAAATGGATTTTCAGACTGAACGCTCTTGGGGAGGGGGGTTTAAATGAGGGATTTACCTATGCATCCTTCTTATAATTAATTAATGTGAAGCCTGCAAATATAATAACAAAAATGAAATACTCTATTGAATATTGTTATTATGGTATAGTAATTTTAATGAACCCTGATTGAAACGCCCAAATATCTCTCAAAAATCTAGTTACCTTTTTTGCAGTCATATTTTACTCCTAATTATGATCAATAATGAATAGGATATCATTACTATTATCACTATATAGATTATACAATAATTATTATTTATAGGTTTATTAACCATAGTGGAATGGAATATTGATATAAATGAAAGTGTTTATCCCCTTATTGCTATCTGTGATATATTGACAATAAGAAACATCTTATAAATTAGGGCTCTGTTGCATGCGCAGTGAAGTCTAATTACTCCAAGAAATTAAATTAGAGCGTAAATAAATCAAGTAAATAGACATGCACATTGTGTAAAAAGAATCATATAAAAGGACGTTGCCTACGTGGTACCACGTGATTAGAGCATGTAAACGTCCTGATACTCATGATCTCTAATGATCCTAGTAACCTGTGCAACTATAGAAAGAAATATGCTAAAGAAAAGGACCTTGGCTACGTAGTACCACTTGTTTAGAATATATAAAGGTCCTGACACGTATGGTTTCTATTTGTTTTGGTTACCTTAGTAACCGCAGAAATGAATATGCTAAGGGAAATAACTTTGCCTATGTGGCATAATCTGATTGAAGTAAGCAAAGGTCCTGCTATATATGCCTTCTATTGATTTGGACCAATGGTGCAGACTCAATAACTGATGTGCATAAAGAAAAGGACCTTGCCTATGTGGCATAATTTGATTGGAGCAAGTAAAGGTCCTGCTATACATGCCCTCTATGGATTTGAATAAATAGTGTAGATGCAGTAATTGATGTGCATAAAGAAAAGGACCTTGGCTATGTGGCCTAATCTGATTGGAGTAAGCAAAGGTCCTGTTAGGCATCTCCTCTATTGATTTGGACAAATTGTGCAGACGCAGTAAACGATATGTATCAAGAAAAGGACCTTGCTTATGTGGCGTGTTTCGATTGGAGCATGTGAGGGTCATGACATGAATCCCTCCTATTTGGAGTCAGCTGATCACGCAAGTGCAGCAATCGTTTAACACTACCTCCCACTTGTGGATTGGATGTAGGTAAGTTAATGCAGATTGGTTCCTTAAACTGAGGCATTCAGGTTATTGTGAGAATGCTGATATATCGCTTTAATCTCCACCAATTTGGTTCCTTTTGGCCTGAATGACAGCTTTATCCTCCAATCATTTAAATGGTAGGTAACATTATAATGATATGATCTTCATGATTGGAAATAGGGGAGTCTATTCTATTGGCACATGGTTACAACAATACACATTGGCCTAGAGCCCAAACAGAGGTGATAAAAGCTACCTGGCGGCCATTTTGGGTGTCATTTAGCCTCTATCCCCTGATGACGCCGGTTAGGCGAAACATGGGGAGGCTATAATTTTAGTTTACAATAGGACAGGTGGGGAATAGTGCAATAAGTGGTCCGCGGCCACAAGCATAAGATAATGGAAATAGATAGGATAACTATTGGACACACAAGTTACGCCAATTGAATAATCCTGATAGTCCTCACCACCTGCTCCTATATTGGAATTTTAATATAAATTACTACTATAATAAGGATTTAATTATTAAAAGCTACGTTTTATAGAGCTTTAGTTGGGGGTTCTATTTGCCAACAGGCAATATGTTAATGACATTCCTTGTGTCGAGCCACACATAACCAATAGACAACGCCAGAAGCGTCTTACCTGGGCCAAGGAGAAAAATACCTGGACTGCTGCTCAGTGGTCCAAGGTGTTGTTTTCAGATGAAAGTAAATTTTGCATTTCATTTGGAAATCAAGATCCTAGAGTCTGGAGGAAGAGTGGAGAGGCACACAATCCAAGCTGCTTGCGGTATAGTGTGAAGTTTCCACAATCAGTGATGGTTTGGGGAGCCATGTCATCTGCTGGTGTAGGTCCACTGTGTTTTATCAAGACCAAAGTCAGCGCAGCCGTCTACCAGGAAATTTTAGAGCACTTCATGCTTCCCTCTGTCGACAAGCTGGAGATGGAAATTTCATTCTCCAGCAGGACATGGCACCTGTCCACATTGCCAAAAGTGCCAATACCTGGTTTAAAAGCAACAGTATCACTGTGCTTGATTGGCAATTAAACTCGCCTGACCTTAACCCCATACAGAATCTATGGGGTATTGTCAAGAGGAAAATGAGAGACACCAGACCCAACAATGCAGACGAGCTAAAGGCTGCTATCAAAGCAACCTGGGCTTCCATAACTAGTGTTGAGCATTCCGATACTGAAATATCGGGTATCGGCCGATATTCGCGGTATCGGAATTCCGATACTTAATTCCGATACTTTTGCAATATCGTATACCGGAATCGGAAGTTCCCATAATGCAATGAGACATTTTCATTTTATTCAGCCAATGAGGATCCTAAGAAGTGTGGGCACATCCTGTTAGGCATGTAGGCATCTTAACTAATGGCATGGCTGTGATTGGCTGCTGAAATGATGTCATGATGCACTATAAAAGCCACCGCCGCCATTTTGAGCTCACTCTGCTGTGAATTCAGTTAGGGATAGGACGCTGTTGTTCTGAGGGACAGTTTTAGCTACCTATTTGCTCTATACTGCTTTACCCAAGCTACTTTCTAAATCACTGTGCCTTGCAGTGCTAGTGCACAGTTCCCTGTGCTGTTCACCACTGTCTGCAAGGTCTGTGTGTGTGAGTGCAGCTCACCCTGTAGTGTGTGCTTCAGCCAAGTCTGGTTGTAGTGCACTCAGTGTGTGTCACTGCCTCATACATTGTCCTTTTTTGCCAATTCATAATTTTTCCTGATATCTCCTATTAGTGTGGTGGTTCCATCTGTATTCAGCTAAATTGGTTCCAAACACACTATATAGGAGTAGATAGAGACATTTTTTTCCGTCTTGCAGCACTAGTGCACAGTGCTCTGCATCTGTACTGTTCAGCGCTGTCTGCAAGGTCTGGTGTGTGAGTGCAGCTCACCCTGTAGTGTGTGCTTCAACCCCGTCTGGTTGTAGTGCACTCAGTGTGTGTCACTGCCTCATACATTGTCGTTTTTTGCCAATTCATAATTTTTCCTGATATCTCCTATTAGTGTGGTGGTTCCATCCGTATTCAGCTAAATTGGTTCCAAACACACTATATAGGAGTAGATAGAGAAATTTTTTTGGTCTTGCAGCGCTAGTGCACAGTGCTCTGCATCTGTACTGTTCACCGCTGTCTGCAAGGTCTGGTGTGTGAGTGCAGCTCACCCTGTAGTGTGTGCTTCAACCGCGTCTGGTTGTAGTGCACTCAGTGTGTGTCACTGCCTCATACATTGTCGTTTTTTGCCAATTCATAATTTTTCCTGATATCTCCTATTAGTGTGGTGGTTCCATCTGTATTCAGCTAAATTGGTTCCAAACACACTATATAGGAGTAGATAGAGAAATTTTTTTCCGTCTTGCAGCGCTAGTGCACAGTGCTCTGCATCTGTACTGTTCACCGCTGTCTGCAAGGTCTGGTGTGTGAGTGCAGCTCACCCTGTAGTGTGTGCTTCAACCCCGTCTGGTTGTAGTGCACTCAGTGTGTGTCACTGCCTCATACATTGTCCTTTTTTGCCAATTCATAATTTTTCCTGATATCTCCTATTAGTGTGGTGGTTCCATCCGTATTCAGCTAAATTGGTTCCAAACACACTATATAGGAGTAGATAGAGAAATTTTTTTGGTCTTGCAGCGCTAGTGCACAGTGCTCTGCATCTGTACTGTTCACCGCTGTCTGCAAGGTCTGGTGTGTGAGTGCAGCTCACCCTGTAGTGTGTGCTTCAACCCCGTCTGGTTGTAGTGCACTCAGTGTGTGTCACTGCCTCATACATTGTCCTTTATTGCCAATTCATAATTTTTCCTGATATCTCCTATTAGTGTGGTGGTTCCATCCGTATTCAGCTAAATTGATTCCAAACACACTATATAGGAGTAGATAGAGGAGCCTTTCTGCAGCCTTGGGCCCTGCAGCCCCAGCCAGATTAGTATTAGCCTATTTTTTGCAGCCTCATCTATTGCATTGTAGGTTACCTTCCTACATTGTAATAGCTACAAAAAGTTTGTGATACTATCGTTATTACATCTTTAGGCACATCCAGTGTCTTTTTGTGACAAAAAAAAACCTAAATAAAGTTCACCAAACACTCCACTTTACAGTTGTGTAGGCCACATTAGCTCATATTAAAGTCTAGTCCACACTTTATAAAATTAGTGTTTCTTATACCTGTTAGCAGCTGTTCAGGAATAAGCACACTAAGCCCTTAGTACTTTTCTGCCTATCTTTATCAGTCTACCAAGATGAAGAAGGCAGGGAGTAAGGCATGTGGTCGTGGGCGTGGGCATGGGCGTGGGCGTGGAGTTTCTGCAGGGAGAGGACGTGAGGATTCTGTGCCTGCAGGGAGAGGACGTGGGGATTCTGTGCCTGCTGCGGGCACCAGTGACTCAGCATCCCCCAGTTTTACCAGGGAACAGTCCTTTATGCGCAGCTTTGTAGGAGCTAGCCGTACCCCACTGCTGCGCGAGGACCAAATTGAAGCCGTTGTCGGATGGATGGCAGCTAACGCATCGACTTCAATTAGTTCCAGATCCTCTCAGGTCCTGAGCACTGAAGAGCACCCATCTGTCTCTTCACCACCTGCCAAATTGCCCAGGCAGTCAGAGAGCCCTGGACAGGAGCCATCTCTACTTCTGTTCTCTGAATTTCTTGGCTTGGAAAGAGGGGGCCAGCCAAGCAGAATTCGAGAATTTGAAGAAGAGGTAGTATGCAGTGATGCGCAACCGTTTTGTCTCTCTGAATCTGAAGAGGCGGGTGGGCCAGTGCCTATGGTCAGCAGCACACCTCAGTACGCATCTGATGATGAGACTCAGGTGCCACTTTCTGGTGCGTACTGTGCTGTCGAGACTACCCAGGAGAAGCAGTTGTTTGAAGAGGGTGGTGTAGATGATGAGGTCCTTGACCCATCATGGCGTAAGGGACAGGAAGGTGGTGGGAGCAGCTCTGAGGAAGAGATTCCCCGAACGGCGCAAAAAGGAGGGAGAGGGAGGGGGCAGACTTGGTTGCCTGTAGCCTCCACTTCGGCACCCATTAGGAGCATGGCTCTTCCAAAATCCAAAGCGGGCGCTCCCAAGACTTGCAGTGCCTGGTCCTTTTTTAACACAGTTGCAGATGACATTTGCTTTGTCAAATGCAAGCTGTGTAATCAGAAGGTGAAAAGAGGGAAAAGTGTCAGCAACCTCAATACCACAAATATGTGGAAACATGTGCGGACCAAGCACGTGGTGGAGTTACACAAACACACTGAAGACCTAGGCCAACCTACAGCGCCACCTACCACCTCTTCAGCTCGTGTTGTAGCCTCTTCCTCCAGCTCACACACAGCTGGTTCGGCTTCCTCACAGGATCGCCATGGAAGAATCTCTGGCACTGTTGTACAGAGACACAGTGTAATTCCACCCACAGCACCACTTTCCCAGTCATCCTCACACTCCCAGGCCAGTCTACAGCCATCGTTAGCACAGGCATGGGAGAAAAGGCGCCCATACTCGGCAAACCACCCCCGAGCACAGGCTCTGAATGCTGGCATTGCTAAACTACTGGCCCTTGAAATGCTATCATTCAGGCTGGTGGAGACTGACACATTCCGTAACTTTATGGCATTGGCAGTCCCACAATACAACGTGCCCAGCCGCTTTTATTTCAGCAGGCAAGCCGTCCCTGCCCTGCAACATCATGTGGAGGGAAAAATTAAACATGCGCTACAAAACGCCGTCAGTAGCAAGGTCCACCTGACCACTGATGCGTGGACCAGTAAGCATGGACAGGGACGATACCTTTCCCTCACTGCCCATTGGGTAAATGTTGTGGAGCCGGGTACAGATCTTGAGAGTGGCGCTGTACGTGTTCTGCCAACTCCAAGGATTGCAGGAATCCAGTCTGTACACATTGACTCCTCCTCATACTCCAGTTCCTCTGAATCAGCGCTGCAGGAGCCGTCACGGTCTACCTCCACATCGACCCGTGAACGGTTACCTGTTATGATGACCGATATGAGCACAGCCGTGGCCAAACGTCAACAGGCCGTATTAAAATTAATTTCTTTGGGGAATCGAAGCCACACAGCGCAGGAGCTCTGGAATGCCATCAAGCAGCAGAGTGACGTGTGGTTTGTGCCAGCGAATCTCCAGCCAGGCATGGTAGTGTGTGACAATGGCCGAAATCTGGTGGCAGCTCTGGGCCTAGGCAACCTCACTCACATCCCATGTCTGGCACATGTGCTCAACTTGGTCGTGCAGAGTTTTTTGAGGGACTATCCGGATCTTGATGCACTGCTTCACAAGGTCCGCATAGAGTGCGCTCACTTGCGGCGTTCCAGCAATGCAAGATCACGCATTGCAGCTCTGCAGCGCCGATTATGTCTTCCGGAACATCGCATCATATGTGACCTACCCACCAGGTGGAATTCAACGTTACATATGTTGGAGAGGTTGTGTGAGCAGCAGGCAGCAGTAATGGAGTACCAGCTGCAGCAGGCGCAAACAAGTCGCAGTGCGCGCCGTTCACACTTCACCACCACTGAGTGGGCCTCTATGAAGGACATTTGCCACGTTTTGCGTGCCTTCGATTATTCCACGTGGATGGCGAGTGCAGATGATGCACTAGTCAGCATGACTATCCCCCTTATCTGCCTGCTTGAAAAAACACTGCAAGCACTAAGGGACGAGGTTTTGGAAGAGGTGGAGGATGAGGAGTCACAAATGCCATCTGCTTCTCTACAGTCTGCGCAACGTGGTTCCTCACAAAGGCCTAGGCAGGGGACACTTTGTGAGGAGGATGAGGAGGAGTCAATGGATGAGGAAGACATCTGTCCAGAGGAGGGAGGTACACAATGCTCTAGTAGTCAGTATCTAGAGCGAGGGTGGGGTGATGCAGAGCAGGCAGAGATCACGCCTCAAGCAGGGGACAGCGTTTCTTGGCCAGTTGGCAGTCTGCAGCACATGGTTGATTTCATGCTGCAGTGCCTGAGAAACGACCGCCGCATCGCCCACATTCTCAACACGGCTGATTATTGGGTGTCCACCCTCCTAGATCCTCGCTACCGGGACAACTTACAAAGCCTCATAACACCGTTGAACCGGGAGCGTAAAATGCGGGAGTACCAAGACGCACTGGTGCATTCCATCATGTTCTCCATTCCAACCGAGAGCAGTGCTGCTAGTGCTTTACAAAGCAGCTCAGTGCGTCGAGGCAGTGGAGGAAGCTCTGCACAAAGAGGGAGCAGAAGCAGCACCTCAGCACAAGGCAAGACCAGTATGGCCGAAATGTGGCAAAGTTTTGTGTCCCCGCCGCCACAAATGTCTACACCATCACAGACGGCTCCAGTCAGCAGGAGGCAACGTTTCCGTCAGATGGTGACAGACTACATGTCTTGCCCTCTTAGTGTACTCCCAGACGGCTCTTCTCCCTTCAAGTTTTGGGTCTGTAAGCTGGATACATGGCCAGAGCTTAGTCAGTATGCACTGGAGGTGCTAGCTTGCCCTGCTGCTAGTGTATTATCGGAACGCGTCTTTAGTGCCGCAGGTGGTGTACTAACAGACCGTCGCATGCGACTATTCTCCGATAACGTTGACCGGCTTACTTCTCTCAAAATGAACAAGGCCTGGATCTCTCATGAATTTGCCAGTCCTCTTCCAGAATAAATAATTGGTTGGCAACAGTATCCAGGTCTCCTGTTCTGTTCATGTTTCTACCACCTGAACTGTAATCCCTGAGCTCCAACACCGCCAGTTGGCGCTCGGAAGTGCCGTCTGCACAGTCAACACTTGCTGCCGTGTTATTGGGGTTCGGTAACGTCAGCTGTTCCCCTGCTGTACGGACGGCAATTTCTCCTGCTCTGTCCATATTCACTGTGCTACTTATTTAAAACTTGCTCCAATTACACCTCTGGCTCCTCTCTATTTTTATTCTTATCCCTGGGCTCCAGCACCGCCAGTTGGCGCTCGGAAGTGCTGTCTGCACAGTCAACACTTGCTGCCGTGTTATTGGGGTTCGGTAACGTCAGCTGTTCCCCTGCTGTACGGACGGCAATTTCTCCTGCTTTGTCCACATCCACTGTACTACACATTTTAAAGTTGCTCCAATTACACCTCTGGCTCCTCTGTTTTCATTCTTATCCCTGGGCTCCAGCACCGCCAGTTGGCGCTCGGAAGTGCCGTCTGCACAGTCAACACTTGCTGCGGTGTTATTGGGGTTCGGTAACGTCAGCTGTTCCCCTGCTGTGTTCACGGCAATTTCTCCTGCTCTGTCCATATTCACTGTGCTACTTATTTAAAACTTGCTCCAATTACACCTCTGGCTCCTCCGTTTTTAGTATTTACCCTGGGCTCCAATACCGCTAGTTGCTGCTCAGAAGTGCCGTCTGCACAGTCAACGCTTGCTCCAGTGTTATTGGGGTTCAGTAACGTCAGCTGATCCCCAGCTGTGTGTCCGGCAAATTCTCCTGCTTTGTCCACATCCACTGTACTACGGATTTAAAACCTCCTCCAAATACACCTCTGGCTCCTCTGTTTTTAGTATTTACCCTGGGCTCCAGCACCGCCAGCTGGTTCTCGGCAGTTCCATTGGCTCTTGTACCTTCTGCTACCCATCCAGGTTCCAGTACCGTCAGCTGGTCCTCGGTAGTTCCATTTGCTCTTGTATCTTCTGCTACCCATCCGGGTTCCAGTACCGTCAGCTGGTTCTCGGCAGTGTCTTTGGCACGGGTACTCCCTCCTGCCCAGCCTGGTTCCAGCACGCCAGCTGTTTCCGGGTAGTGTCAACGTCACTTTGCCTCCAATGCGTTGTCCTGTCGTGTTGCGGTCGGGTTAGCCGACTCTATGGTGCCTGCAGTTTAGGTGACTCCTATGTGGGCTGCGGGATCTGGCAATGAAGGCTGGTTCCATAGTGCCAATAGGACAAGCACCCCCTGTAGGACTGTGGGTTTTGGTAACTGCGGCCGGCTCGCGGCCTTGAACTTTTTTTTACATGGGTACCTTCTGCTACCCATCCGGGTTCCAGTACCGTCAGCTGGTTCTCGGCAGTGCCTTTGGATTAGGTGCCTCCTTCTCGGTATCCAAGTTCCACCAACGTCTGCTGGTCCTTGGTAGTGCTTTCTGGCACAGGTACCTCCTGCTTAGTAACCGAGTTCCAGTAACATCAGCTGGTCCTCGGTAGTTCCATTGGCTCTTGTACCTTCTGCTACCCATCCGGGTTCCAGTACCGTCAGCTGGTCCTCGGTAGTTCCATTTGCTCTTGTATCTTCTGCTACCCATCCGGGTTCCAGTACCGTCAGCTGGTTCTCGGCAGTGTCTTTGGCACGGGTACTCCCTCCTGCCCAGCCTGGTTCCAGCACGCCAGCTGTTTCCGGGTAGTGTCAACGTCACTTTGCCTCCAATGCGTTGTTCTGTCGTGTTGCGGTCGGGTTAGCCGACTCTATGGTGCCTGCAGTTTAGGTGACTCCTATGTGGGCTGCGGGATCTGGCAATGAAGGCTGGTTCCATAGTGCCAATAGGACAAGCACCCCCTGTAGGACTGTGGGTTTTGGTAACTGCGGCCGGCTCACGGCCTTGAACTTTTTTTTACATGGGTACCTTCTGCTACCCATCCGGGTTCCAGTACCGTCAGCTGGTTCTCGGCAGTGCCTTTGGATTAGGTGCCTCCTTCTCGGTATCCAAGTTCCACCAACGTCTGCTGGTCCTTGGTAGTGCTTTCTGGCACAGGTACCTCCTGCTTAGTAACCGAGTTCCAGTAACATCAGCTGGTCCTCGGTAGTTCCATTGGCTCTTGTACCTTCTGCTACCCATCCGGGTTCCAGTACCGTCAGCTGGTCCTCGGTAGTTCCTCAGCTTTCTTGTACCTTCTGCTACATTTCCAAGTTCAAGCTTTTTGAAATGGTTCTTGGTAATCACTCTGGATCTCCCTGACGAGGACCCTGAAGACGAGGACCCTGAAGACCAACCCTAAGAAGACGAGGACCCCGAAGACAATGACCCTGAAGACGAGGACCCTGAAGACCACCCCGAAGAAGACGAGGACCCTGAAGACCACCCCGAAGAAGACGAGGACCCTGAAGACCACCCCGAAGAAGACGAGGACCCCGATGACGAGGACCCAGAAGACCAACCCGAAGAAGACGAGGACCCCGAAGACAAGGACCCCCGAAGACGACGACCCTGAAGACCACCCCGAAGAAGACCAAGAAGATGACCCTGAAGAAGTTGACCAAGAAGACAAAGAAGAGAAGACAAGCACCAAGATACAGAAGAACAAGAGACAGAAAACCAAGAAGCAGAAATACAAGAAGCTGCAGAACAAAAAGCGGAAGAACATTAAGCATAAGACTAAAAATCAGAGCAAAAGATAATATCTAAATTATAAGCAGAAGATGACTAAGCAGTGTATGGGGGTGAGTCCGTTCCTCCTCGTGGTGCCCCTGGAAAAGACCTACTGCTGCAGGCCAAACTGAACGCGGACAAATCCTGTTGTAAATCTTTTGTGACGGGCAGAACGAAAGGTGTAATGTCCAACCTTTTATAGATAACAACTACAGGAATGCCTGTCACAAATAAGAATATGATGAAGAAGAAGAATATGAAGAAGATGAAGAAGTAGAATATGAAGAATGTAAAAAAAAGAATAATACGAAGAAGGTGAAGAAGAAGAAGGTGAAGAAGAAGTGGATGAAAAAGATGCTGAGGATGATGAAGGAGAAAGTGTGGGAGAAGTAAAAAAGAAGGTGAAGAGCATGGAAGTAGTGAAACATAAATATCTGACAAAATATAAAAATACTTAACATAGTTAATATTTCCGTAACTCAGAACATAATAAAAAAATAGTAATTCCTGCTATTCCATTTGACTGGGCTAAACCTCTATGCCTTTATTGTCTCCCCCACCTCCCCCAATACATTCTACATTATTCTTAGTTGTTTTCCTTCATGTAGAAATAACCTACAAGGAAAGAAAGGGTTTATTTTAATTCCGATATTTATGTCCCATTGACTTGCATTGGTTTCCGGTATCGGAATCGGCGATATCCGATACTTTTTCGGTATCGGTCCGATCCAATCCGACCCGATATTTCCCGATATCGGAAGGTATCGCTCAACACTATCCATAACACCTCAGCAGTGCCACAGGCTGATCGCCTCCATACCACACCACATTGATGCAGTAATTCATGCAAAAGGAGCCCCGAAGTATTGAGTGCATTTACTGAACATACATTTCAGTAGACTATCATTTCGGATTTTAAAATGTAAAGTATTCTAATTTAATAAGACAATGACTTTTGTGTTTTCATTGGCTGTAAGCCATAATCATCAACATTAACAGAAATAAACACTTGAAATAGATCACTCTGTTTGTAATGACTCTATATAATATATGAGTTTCACTTTTTGTATTGAAGAACTGAAATAAATTAACTTTTTGGTGATATTCTAATTTTGTGAGAAGCACCTGCAATATTTATTTTATTAGTACAGTCATGGCCAAAAGTATTGAGAATGAGACAAATAGTAATTTTTCCAAAGTTTACTGCTTCATTTTTGTAATGGCAATTTGCATATACTCCTCAATGTCAAAGAGTGATCAGCTTAACAGCAATTATTGTACTTGCAAAGTCAATATTTGCCCAGAAAATGAACTTTAACCCCCAAAACACATTTCAACATCATTGCAGTCCTGCCTTAAAAGGAGCAGCTAACATCGTTTTAGTGATTGATCCATTAACACAGGTGTGGGTGTTGATGAGGACAGGGCTGGCGATCAATCAGTCATGATTAAGTAAGAATGACATCACTGGACACTTTAAAAGGAGGCTGGTTCTTGGTATCATTGTTTCTCTTCAGTTAACCATGGTTATCTCTAAAGAAACACGTGCAGCCATCATTGCACTGCACAAAAATGGCCTAACAGGGAAGAGTATCGCAGCTACAAAGATTGCACCTCAGTCAACAATCTATCGCATCATCAAGACCTTCAAGGAGAGAGCTTCCATTGTTGTCAAAAAGGCTCCAGGGCGCCCAAGAAAGACCAGCAAGCGCCAGGACCGTATCTTAAAACTGTTTCAGCTGCGGGATCGGACTACCAGCAGTGCCGAGCTTGCCCAGGAATGGCAGCAGGCTGGTGTGAGTGCTTCTGCACGCACTGTGAGGCGGAGACTCTTTGAGCAAGGGCTGGTTTCAAGGAGGGCAGCAAAGAAGCCACTTCTCTCCAGAAAAAACATCAGGGACTGACTGATATTCTGCAAAAGGTACAGGGAGTGGACTGCTGAGGACTGGGGCAAAGTCATTTTCTCTGATGAATCCCCTTTTCGATTGTTTGGGACAACTGGAAAACAGCTTATTCGGAGAAGAAGAGGTGAGCGCTACCACCAGTCTTGTCTCATGCCAACTGTAAAGCATCCTGAAACCATTCATGTGTCGGGTTGCTTCTCAGCCAAGGGAATCGGCTCACTCACAGTCTTGCCTAAAAACACAGCCATGAATAAAGAATGGTACCAGAATGTCCTCCAAGAGCAACTTCTCCCAACCGTCCAAGAGCAGTTTGGCGCCCAACAATGCCTTTTCCAGCATGATGGAGCACCTTGCCATAAAGCAAAGGTGATAACTAAATGGCTCATGGAACAAAACATAGAGATTTTGGCCTGGAAACTCCCCAGATCTTAATCCCATTGAGAACTTGTGGTCAATCATCAAGAGACGGGTGGACAAACAAAAACCAACAAATTCTGGCAAAATGCAAGCATTGATTATGCAAGAATGGACTGCTATCAGTCAGAATTTGGTCCAAAAGTTGATTGAGAGCATGCCAGGGAGAATTACAGAGGTCTTGAAGAAGAAGGGGCAACACTGCAAATATTGACTTGCTGCATTAACTCATTCTAACTGTCAATATAACCTATTGGTACTCATAATATGATTGCAATTATATTTCTGTATGTGATATAAACATCAGACAAACACTAATAAAAACCAGAGGCCAGCAGATCATGTGAAAATATAATTTTGGTGTCATTCTCAAAACTTTTGGCCATGACTGTAGTGATCATGAGACTAGAGATTTATATAAAGCTTCATAGGACATTTGGATGTGCATGGGAACATGAACTGGTTTTATATGGCTTGTATTGGATTTTATGGTCTTTATGTGACAAGGGCCTTTAACTTCATATTTTGAAGTATTTTGAATAAAAAGTCCTTATTTGCCTGGAGTCTTTTGGATCTACTCTATTTTTGTTCATTAAGAGTCTAAATTCCTGGGAAGGAATTAAAGACTAACTCTCTGCTTTGGTTAAAGGGCAGACACTGCTGGAGGGATAATTGAAGGGCTCGCTCACACATTCAGTATTTGGTCAGTATTTTACATCAGTATTTGTAAACCAAAACAAGGTGTGGAACAATCAGAGAAAAAGTATAATAGAAACACATCACCACTTCTGCTTTTTCACCCACTCCTCGTTTTGGCTTACAAACACTGATGTGAAATACTGACCAAACACTGAACGTGCGAATGTGGCCTTAAAGAAATACTTAGTCATGGACAATTCGGCTCCCATACATATTGTGACAAAGTCATTGGCAAAGTACTGGAGGGGAGATATGTTTCACTGAGGCTATTTGCTTCAGTTATGTGAAACCTTTAAGTTTTCTCCACCATGTTATGTGCTGAGGGGTTAATCAGCCATTTTTAATGGGCTAGGTTTTTATGTGAACAGCTGTAGAGCGGGTGGCAGGCTGTTCACCATATCTCCACCTCAGGGTGTGGCCTGGGCTATAAATAGCTGGCCTTTTGAATCATTTAGTGTTCGGTATGGCTGGAGAGTGGAACTCCAGTGCTTTGTGTCCTGACAATGAAAAGCTGAACCATAGTTACATAGTTACATAGTTAGCAAAGCCAAACAAAGACTTGCGTCCATCAAGTTCGACCTGTTAGTTCTGTAATTGCTAAAGTTGATCCAGAGGAGGGCAAAAACCCCAAATGATTTAGCCAATCTTCACCTGAGGAAAAATTCCCTCCCGACTCTGAAACCAGCAGTCAGAATAAATCCCTGTATCAACCTACTATTTTATTCTATTGTTAAGTATATGCAGAAATCTGCCTGGTATCTAGAAAAGCATCCAGTCCCCGCTTGAACTGGTTTAGTGAATCCGACATTACCGTCTCCTCACTCAGTGAATTCCATATTCTCACTGCTCTTACCGTAAAGAACCCCTTCCTATGCTGGTGCTGAAACCTTTTCTCTTCCAGTCTTAGTGAATGCCCTCTTGTTACCGTAATATCCCTCCTTTTGAACAAATCCCGGGCAAGGTCTCTATACTGTCCCCTAACATATTTGTACACATTTATTATGTCCCCCCTCAACCTTCTCTTTTCCAGGCTGAATAGTCCTAGTTTTGCCAACCTCTCTGGGTATTGCAGTCCCTCCATTCCCCTTATTAATTTTGTTGCCCTCCTTTGTACCTTTTCAAGCTCATTTATATCCTTTCTATATATTGGGGCACATAACTGAGCACAGTATTCCAAGTGTGGTCTGACCAGTGCTTTGTACAGTGGAAGAACAATGTTCTCATCCTTTGTAGCTATACCTCTTCTGATACATCCCATTACCCTGTTTGCCCTTACAGCAGCGGCCTGACTTTGGGCACTCCAATTTAGTTTGCTATCAATCAAGATGCCCAAGTCCTTCTCCATCTCTGAATTCCCCAATGATTTCCCATTCAGTGAGTACTGGTGACTTCCATTTTTCCTTTCCATATGTATGACCTTACATTTCTCCTCGTTAAACCTCATTTGCCATTTAATGCTCCACCTACCCAGCTTATCCAAATCCCTCTGTAGGTCTTCACTATCCTCTTTTGTATTAATTGTTTTACATAACTTTGTGTCATCTGCAAATATTGATATTTTACTATTTATCCCGTTGACTATGTCGTTAATAAAGATATTAAATAACATTGGGCCTAGTACAGACCCCTGTGGTACCCCACTAGTGACGCTTACCCAATCTGAGTATATTCCATTTATAACCACCCTCTGCCTTCTATCCTTTAGCCAGTTAGCTACCCACTTGCAGACATTTTCCCCCAGCCCCATCATTCTCATTTTGTATACCAACCTATTATGTGGCACGCTATCGAACGCTTTTGAGAAGTCGAGATACACGACATCCACTGGTTCCCCCTGATCTACTCGAGAGCTAACCTCCTCGTAGAAGTCAATCAGGTTTGTTTGGCAGGAGCAATTCCTCATGAATCCATGTTGGTTCGGGGTTAATAGATTATTAGCATCAAGATGCTCCATGATTGCCTCATTAATAAAGCCTTCAAAAATTTTGCCCACAACGGACGTCAGACTCACCGGCCGATAGTTTCCGGTGTTACTTTTTGCTCCCTTTTTGAATATTGGCACTACATTCGCCTGTCGCCAATCAAGTGGTACAGACCCAGTCTCAACAGAGTCCTTAAATATAAGATATAACGGTCTGTCTATCACATTACTTAGTTCCCTTAGTACCCGTGGGTGTATGCCATCAGGTCCTGGTGATTTGTTTATTTTAATGTTACTGAGGCGTTTCTGTACCCCAGCTTGGGTTAGATTTGTCATACTTAGTGGAGGATTAAGCTTGTCACTTCTCATTTCGCCTGTTAGTTCTTTTTCCTTTGTGAAAGTTGACGAAAAAAATTTATTTAATAGATTAGCTTTATCCTCATCTTTCTCTATGATTTTGCCTTCATCACTTTTTATCGGTCCAATATTATTCGATTTAATCCTTTTACTATTTATATACGTAAAGAACAGTTTGGGATTTGATCTACTTTCCCTAGCAATACGTCTCTCTGTTTCCTCCTTTGCTATTTTTATTTGTTTTTTGCAGGTTCTCGTTTTTTCCTTGTAACACATTAGTGCCTCCTTGCTGTTTTCCTGTTTTAATCTCTTGAATGCCTCTTTTTTGCTATTTAACGCCCCTTTTACGTTCTTATTCAACCATATTGGTTTCCTCTTATTTCTGGCCCTTTTATTCCCATACGGTATATACCTCTCGCACTGAGTATTCAGAATTCTTTTGAAGGTTTCCCATTTACTATTCGTATTTCCTTGATTAAGAACTTTGTCCCAGTCTATAAGTTGAAGGTTTTCTTTCAGCTGATCAAACTTCGCCCTCCTAAAGTTTAATGTTTTAGTTGTTCCCTTATTGATAACCCTACTGAAGGGCATTTTGAAATTGATAATATTATGATCGCTATTACCTAGGTGCCCCCCTATCTGTACCTCAGTTATTCTATCAGGCCTATTAGTCAATATTAAGTCCAACACTGCCTTCCCTCTCGTTGGTTCCTGCACTAGTTGGGAGAGATAATTATCCTTGATATTTGTCAAGAACCTTTTTCCTTTCTGCGATCTACAGGTTTCTGTTTCCCAGTCAATATCCAGGTAGTTGAAGTCCCCCATTACAATCACCTCATTATGTTTTGCTACTTTGTCTATTTGTCCTAATAGCAGTTTCTCATTCTCCTCTGTTATATTGGGTGGCTTATAGCAGACCCCCAGTAATATTTTATTATTATTTTTTGCCCCCTCTATCTCTACCCACATGGACTCGACCCCCTCTTCTCCCTCTCCTATATCTTCCCTTAGTCTGGGCTTTAGACGCGACTTTACATATAAGCAGACTCCTCCGCCCTTCCCCTGTTTCCGGTCCCTTCTAAATAAACTATAATCTGTTAAATTTACCGCCCAGTCGTAGCTATCGTCTAGCCAAGTCTCTGTTATACCTACGATGTCATACCTCTCCTCCGATATAAGCGCCCGCAGCTCATCCGCCTTATTGGTCAGGCTTCTTGCGTTGGTCAGCATGCAAGATAAAACTTTGGGGTTATTTAGCATCCTATTCTTCTCTAACGATCTAACTGTACTATCCCCACCCCCCTCTCCACCCTCATTATATTCACTTCTCCCCTTCCCCCTTGCTTGCCTCACATCCCACCTATTTCCTTGGTTCCCCCCCCCGTCTCTAGTTTAAAAACTCCTCCAACCTATTAGCCATCTTCTTCCCCAGCACCGCTGCACCCTCCCCATTGAGGTGCAGCCCGTCCCTACGGTAGAGCCTGTAGCCGACAGCGAAGTCTGCCCAGTTCTCCATGAACCCAAACCCTTCTGCCTTGCACCAACTCTTTAGCCACTTATTCACCTCCCTAACCTCCCGTTGGCGCTCCTGTGTGGCTCACGGGATTGGTAGTATTTCTGAGAAAACTACCTTGGAGGTCCTTGCCCTAAGCTTCCTACCTAGATCCCTGAAATCATTTTTAAGGACCCTCCATCTACCACTCACTTTGTCATTGGTGCCAATGTGGACCATGACCGCTGGGTCTTCGCCAGCCCCACCCAGTAACCTGTCAACCCGATCCGCGATGTGCCGGACTCGAGCGCCAGGGAGGCAGCACACCGTTCGGCGACCCCGGTCTTTGTGACAGATTGCCCTGTCTGTCCCCCTAATAATAGAGTCACCCACTACCAGGACCTGTCTAGCCTGCCCTACACTTCCCCCCTCCCCCTCATTACTGGAGCATACACTCCCCCGGCGGTCAGAGGATCTGTCGTGCTCCAATAATGCCGGTTCTGAACCAGCCTTCCTATACTTCTTCCCTCTATCCCTTCTAACTGTTACCCAGCTCCCTGCCTGTTCAGCCTGTGCTTCCCCACTAAGCTCCACCCCCAGTGTTGACCCATTGAGTGTCTGCTCGGTGAGCAGCAAACTCCGTTCCATGTTGTCGATGATCCTCAGTACCGCTATCTGAGCACTTAGATCCAGGATTTGGGCTTCCAAGTGCACGATATGCTCACATCTCTCGCAGCAGTATGGATCCCTGAGCGGTAGCTCAGGGAATGCATACATTGCGCAAGATGTACACTGCACGGCTCCGGCCAACATGGACGTCATTCTAAATATGGGGATACAGTCAGTATATATGTACAAGTACAAAACACAATTATTTATATATAGGTGTATGGACGGGGATCAATTAGGGATGTGCAAGTGTATCGATTAGATATCGGCGCGGGATCAGTTAAGTATGGACGGGGGATCAATTAAGTATCAATTAAGTATGGACGGGGGATCAGCTGAGTGGGTCAGGTGGATTAATTAAGTATGGACGGTGTGTCAATCAACTATGGACTGGGATCAATAAGTATGAACTGGGGAAATAATTAATTGTGGACTAGGGAATCAATCAATTAATTATGGACAGGGGGTTTAATTAAATAGGATGGGGGGTAAAGCAAATAAATAGGTATGGACGGTGGGTCAATTAACTAAGGACTGGGGATCAATAAGTATCAATAATATCAATAAATATGGACTGGGGAAATAATTAATTGTGGTCTGGGGAATCAATCAATTAATTATGGACAGGGGTTAATTAAATATGGTGGGGGATAAGGCAAATAGATAGGGACATTTGTTTGCTAAACTCTGAGCAGGCAGATCCCCGCTACCACAAGGACTGTGCTTTGTGCTACCACTTTGTTTTGTTTTCCTGTTTTGCCCAAAGGGTTGTGTTTATTTTTACTTCACCACGTTTTATGCTGCATGTATAATAAACCTGGGAAGAATTTAAAGAGACCGTGTGACCGTGTCTACCTCCATGTGCTGTCGAATGAGCCGATCTACCACAGGTGGTGGAGAATGTGGACAATTTCCCCAGGAAGCACGTGTGACAGCTGTGATTAACCTGCATGTCTTGGGTAAAGTCTGCAGTGAGCCAGGAAGTGAAGTCAGACAGCATGGAGGATCTGATTAAGCACCTTGTGAAAGCCCCACATCAACAACAGCTGGCCCAACAGCAGCAACAGCTGGCACATGAGGAGATGAGTAAGCTGCTGATGCAACAGATCCAACAACAGCAGCAGCAACAAGATCAGTACCGACAACAGCAGCAATAGATTGAGTTGCTCACAGAGGCGGTTCATGGGAGGCTGTATAGCCCCTCCCCCAAGTCCAGGTGATGACGACACATACGTTCGGAAGGCAGTAAGACGAGTGATGCAAAAAATGACCCCGGGCGATGATGTGGAAGCCTTTTTGACTGTATTTGAAAGGGTAGCAGAGTGGGAGAAACTGCCGCAGGCCCCCTATTTAACTGGCAAACCCCAGAAAGCTTATCATCACCTGGCCTTACAGGATGCCCACGAATATTTCAAACTAAAAACTGAGATACTTGCACGCTCAGGGGTAACTATGTCTGTCCGAGCTCAAAGGGTCCACCACTGGGCGTATTGCGGTGATAAACCCCATCGCTCCCAAATGTTCGATCTGCTGCATCTGGTACAGAAGTGGTTGTAGCCGGAGTCTTCCAACCCAGCCCAGATGGTAGAGCGGGTCGTAATGGACAGATTTATCCACTTCCTTCCCAGGTTGGTGCAGACCTGGGTTGCCCAGGGGGCCCCCAAAATGCAGACGACCTAGTTGACCTCGTGGAAAGATACCAGGTGGTCAAGAGGTCCCTAAGGATGCCAGGTGTTGTTGCATCCCCATACTGGGGTACTCAGAAGGAGCCCGAATCTCAAAAAAGGGGTAGTAAAGACAAAACTGGGCTGAGTTCGAGGTCCCAAGGGGTCGCTGAGGGGTTGCCAAAAGTCGACGGTAAAAACTTGACCTGTTGGAGAAGTCACGGTCCTGGACACATAGCCACCCGTTGTCCTATGTCCTCTGAACAGTTGGACTGCAGCATGGGGAGGCGCTGTTCGTATTATGCCTATACAGCCTGCAGTGTGGACTGTCAGCCCGGTGAGGGGCCGCAGGCATGTCCCGTAACAATAAATGGGATACTGGTGACGGGACTCTTGGACTCAGGGAGTTTGGTGACTCTGATAAGGGCCACACTTCCCCACCAGATTATCCCTAGAAAAAATGTTGCCAGAGTGACTATAAAAATGAACTGCGATACTGAGTCCCATGAGGTAGGAGTAGTAGACCTGATACACCCAGGGATAATAGGGAGGGACTTTAGCTTGTTCTAGGACTTCTGGTGTAAGGGGGGTGTGCCAAGTGACTCAGACATGAGCCGGTTCAACTATGATGAATCCCCATCGAAGTCGGAGGCGGATGAGTTCTCCTGTGTGTCCTTGCTGGTGACAAGGACGAGATGGTGACCGATCAGGCCGAGATTCCTGAATTGGGGGTTTCTGAGGAGAATTTTGGGACTGCTCAAATGCGGGATCTTACTTTAAAAGAGACATTTGACAATGTGTCTGTGATAAATGGGGTCGGTCAAGAGCCGGGGGCTGACACCAGGTTTCCACATTTTGCTTTAAATGAAGAGCTGCTATAATAGGTCACAAAACTAAGAGAAGAAGTGATAGTGCAGTTGTTGGTGCTGGGTCCCTATAGGAGTAGGGTATTAGATTTGGCCCATTCTCATGTCTTGGGTGAGCATCTGGGAGTAGAGAAAATCCAAGAGAGGATCCTGCAGAGGTTCTACTGGTCTGGATGTCACCAAGACATTGTTAATTTCTGCTGATCCTGCCCTACCTGTCAGCTAACTGCTCCAATATCCCACTTCCACAGTCCCCTAGTGCTGTTGCCCATTATAGAGATCCCATTCGACCGGATTGCCATGGTCCTTGTCGGATCTCTGGTTAAGTCCGCCAAGGGGCACCAGTTTATTTTAGTGGTGATGAACTACACAACACGGTACCCAGAGGCGGTATCCCTGAGAAACTCCTCTGCCAGGAGTATAGTCCGAGAGCTAGTGCTTATTGTCTCACAGACGGGCCTGACAAAGGATATCCTGACAGACCAAGGAACTCCTTTCATGTCAAAAGTGATGAGGGAGTTGTGTAAGGCTCTACAAACTACACAACTCAGGACGCCCGTGTACCATCCGCAGACAGACGGCCTGGTGGAGAGGTTCAACAAGACCCTAAAATCCATGCTGAAGAAGGTCGTGGAGAAGGATGGCCAAGACTGAGATAGTCTACTCCCCTACCTGCTATTTTCGATTAAGGCAGTTCCCCATGCCTCTACAGGATTCTCCCCCTTCGAACTGCTAAAAGGGTGGCACCCTCGTCGATTTTTGAACATGGCGAAGGAGACCTGGGAAGCCCACCAGAGCGTCATCGAACATGTAGCCCAGATGCAGGACAGGATTGAGAAGGTGATGCAGATTGTGAGGGAGAGCCTCCTTCAATCCCAAGAGCCCCAGGGAAGGGTCTATGACCGGTCAGCGAGACTGAGACAGTTTAGCCCTGGAGACCGGGTGTTGGTGTTGATCCCCCACGGTGGAGAGTAAGTTCCTGGCCATGTGGCAAGGGCCATATGATGTGGTCGAAAAGTTGAGTGATGTCAACTACAAGGTCCACCAGCCAGGGAGAAGAAAGAAATACCAGGTACATCACATCAACCTGCTTAAACCGTGGCAAGACAGGGAATCGATGGAAGCTATAAGCTATATTAGCATAAGGGGTTACATATCAAATACAGATATCACTTACAGTAAACAAACTAACAATGATAGACTGGTACAGAGGGAAGAGGACTCTGCCCTTGCGGGCTTACATTCTACGTGTATGGGGAAGGAGACAGTAGGTTCGGGGGTTGCGGTAGCTCAGGTCATTTTGAGGTGGCATCAGGCAAGGTCATGGCAGACTGTAAGCTTGTTTGAAGGGATAGGTTTTCAGGTTCCATGGCGGATAATCGGACGTGTTGAGGCACAGAATTCCATAGGATTGGGGATATTCGGGAGAAATCTTGGAGGCGATTGGGCAAGGAACGAATAAGTGTGGAGGAGAGAAGGCAGTCTTGGGAGGACTGGAGATTACGTAAGTGAATGTATCGGGAGATTAGTTCAGAGATGTACGGAGGAGAGAGGTTATGGATGGCTTTGTAGCTCAGTGTTAGTAGTTTGAACTGGATACACTGGGCAATTGGGAGCAGGTGAAGGGATTTGCAAAGGGGGTTAGCAGAGGAGTAGCGAGGCAAGAGATGAACTAGTCGCACAGCAGAGTTAAGGATGGACTGGAAAGGTGCAAGAGTGTTAGCAGGAAGGCCACAGAGGAGGATGTTGCAGTAGTCGAGGTGGGAGATGATAAGGACATTCACAAGCAGTTTAGTAGATTGAGGGTTGAGGAAAGCATGGATTCTGGAAATATTTTTGAGCTGGAGGCAACAGGAGGTGGCGAGAGCTGGGATGTGGGGTTTGAAGCACAGGGCAGAGTCAAGGATTACTCAGAGGCAGCAGATTGCCGGTACAGGGGGAAGAGTGATGTCATTTATTGTGATAGAAAGGTCAGGTGGGGAAGATATGTAAGATGGAGGAAAGATGATGAGTTCAGTTTTGTCCACATTGAGCTTGAGGAAGCGGGAGGAGAAGAAGGGGGATATGGCTGCTAGACATGCTGGGATTCTGGACAGCAGAGAGGTGACATCTGGGCCAGAGAGGTAGATCTGGGTGTCATCAGCGTACAGATGGTACTGGAAGCCATGGGATTTTATGAGCTGTCCTAGGCCAAGGGTATAGATTGAGAAGAGTAGGGGTCCTAGGACAGAGCCTTGAGAGACTCCAACAGAGAGGGGGCAGGGTGCGGAGGTAATGTGGGAGTGGGAGACACTAAATGTGCAGTTGGAAAGGTATGAGGACATCCAGGACAGGGCAAAGACGCCAAAGGACGAGAGGATCAGTAGTAGGTGGCAGTGGTCAACTGTGTCGAAAGCAGAGGACAGGTCAAATAGAAGGAGTACAGAGAATTGTCTGCTAGCTTTGGCTGTAAGTCATTGGTGATTTTGGTAAGGGCAGTTTCAGTGGAATGGTGGGGGCAGAAGCTAGATTGTTGTTTGTCAAAGAGAGAGCTAGATGAGAAGTGAGAGGAAAGTTTAGCGTGAACGTTTGCTCAAGGAGTTTGGAGGCAAAAGGGAGCAGCGATATGGGGCGGTAGCTGGACAAGGCGATTGGGTCGAGGGATGGCTTTTGAGGATTGGCGTGATTGTGGCATGTTTGAAGGCAGCAGACAAGGTACCAGAAATTAGGGATAGGTTGAAGAGATGGGTTAGGGATGGGATGAGTGTGGGGGTGAGGTTGGGGAGGAAGTGGGATGGGGTCGAGTGCACAAGTGATGAGGTGCGATTTGGAGAGGAGACGAGTAAGGTCTCCTTCCGTGATGTTGGGAAGGGAGGTTATGGGGGAAGGGCAATGGTCTGGAAAACAAAGGGGTTGTGGTAGTTGAGCAGTAAAGACTTGCCTTGTTTGGTCAATCTTGTTTTTGAAGTGTGTGGCAAACTCCTCAGCAGAGATGACGGAGGTCGGAGGGGGCAGTGGAGGGTGGAGGAGAGATTTAAAAGTGTTGAATAGCTGTTTGGGGTTGTAGGATAAGGAAGATATGAGGGTTGTGAAGTAGGCCTGTTTAGCAGAGGTGAGGGCTGATTTGAGTGTGACTGTTGCTTGTTTGACTGTAGTGAAGTCAATCTTGAGAATGTGTTTTCTTACAACGCCGCTCCGCAACCCTGGACGCTTGTCGAAGCTGTTTAATTAGGTTGTTGAGGGGCGACCGAGTCAATAGCTGATGCAAGAGTGGCATTGTAGAAAGCAGTGGTGCTGTCTGTGTTGTGGAGTGAAGATATGGATGTCAGTGGTAGAATAGAGTCAGAGAGTGTGTGATTGTCTAGATGTGCAAGGTTTCTTCGTGGGTGTGCTACTTGCTGGACATGGGTGACAGGTGAGGAGAACAGGGATGAGAATGTGAGTAGATGGTGGTCAGATAGGGGAGGGTGTGAGGTTAGATAGGGAGCAGAGTCGGGTGAAGATGAGGTCTAGTGTGTGTCCGTCTGTGTGGGTGGCTGAGGAGGACCACTGAGTAAGTCCAAAGGATTCAGTAAGTTACAGGAGTTTGGATGCTGCTCGCTGGTGAGTGTCAGTGGGGATGTTGAAATCGCCCATGATGATAGTGGGAATTTCAGCAGAGAAAAAGTAAAAGAGAGAGAAAGTAAAAGAGAGAAAGTACCAAAGTAAAAGCTTTGTTTTCCTGTTTTGTCCAAAGGGCCGTGTTTATTTTTACTTCACCACGGTTCATGCTGTCTTTATAATAAACCTGGGAAGAATTTAAAGAGACAGTGGTCCCGTGTCTACCTCCGTGTGCTGTCGAGTGAGCCGACCTACCACAATATACATATAATTCTTTTCCATGTGGAACAAAAAGGGTGGTTAGGGATATGTTCTTCCAGGACCCATTTTCCTTTTCAACTTGAAAAAGTTTAGAATGGCGAATTGTGTGTTATATTGGTATTTTCACTGGGATCTTTAAAGAGGACATTTCACCAAATTTTTCATGTTGAACTGGACACACAATTTAAAAAGCACTATAGAGCAGATTAAAACATTTTTTTATTTTGCCTCTAGGTTGTGGAGATATAGGCAATCAATTATTTGGCACCTAAAGAGTTATATTTTTTAAAGTTCAAGTGAGCATTACCAGAGAGATTTCACTGGGGAGTGTACTTCTTCCTCTTTCTGACCAATGATAAGCAGGCATCAACACAGTGGGGAAAGAACACGCCCCCACAATAACTTAGAACAGGCTCAGTATGACAGATACAGTATATATTTACAAGCTGTCTGCTCTCTTCACTGGAGAGTAATGACATGTGCTGGAGCACAGCAGACCTGAGTGTGATTAATGGATAGCTTTCAGATCCCATCTCTGGCAGTCAGTGTGGATGGAGGAACAGTGCTAAAGATTGAACTTCATTAAAACACTTTCAGTACTGATCCCATATCTACCATAGCCCCTTTTCTTGGCTTTATAGGAATTGTAGCTGTAATGCAAAATCAATTTGTTTACAGTTGACAATAGACCACAGACTGCATGTTAGACAGAAGGGAGTTACCTAATAGCCCACACTTTGGAGTGCTTTTCAATTTATAAAATACTAGCTTTTACCCGCGGCTTCGCTCGCGTGGAATTTGGTCTGCCACATTAAGTTTTGTGACAGATCATTTTAATACAAACAAGACAAAAAACCAAGCAATGTGAACTGAGGTCTAAGATGGTAGACATGCAAGAAATAGGAGCATGTTCACACTAGCAAAAAGAAGCAAAACCTACAAAAGACAAAAATATATCTCATACCCTACCATCATTATATATAAATGTAAAGCAAAGTTGCATAATAAATATAGGGTACTTAGTGAACTATTTTTGATCAAAAAAAGTATACAAGCCGTCCCACCAGCGGCAAGGTGACCCTAAATTGGGACGGTACCTATACTGCCTATATTAAAAACCTTACTGTATATCAAAGTTGAAGTAATGCATATAAAAGGGTAGACAAATAGGACCGGGTCCCAACTCCAGACCACCTAGGCCCGTGGTAAGCTACATATATACTAATCAGCTCAACAAAGGGGATGCCACACCCTTAAATTGCACAGAATGCAAACAAGACAAAAAACCAAGCAATGTGAACTGAGGTCTAAGATGGTAGACATGCAAGAAATAGGAGCATGTTCACACTAGCAAAAAGAAGCAAAACCTACAAAAGACAAAAATATATCTCATACCCTACCATCATTATATATAAATGTAAAGCAAAGTTGCATAATAAATATAGGGTACTTAGTGAACTATTTTTGATCAAAAAAAGTATACAAGCCGTCCCACCAGCGGCAAGGTGACCCTAAATTGGGACGGTACCTATACTGCCTATATTAAAAACCTTACTGTATATCAAAGTTGAAGTAATGCATATAAAAGGGTAGACAAATAGGACCGGGTCCAAACTCCAGACCACCTAGGCCCGTGGTAAGCTACATATATACTAATCAGCTCAACAAAGGGGATGCCACACCCTTAAATTGCACAGAATGCAAACAAGACAAAAAACCAAGCAATGTGAACTGAGGTCTAAGATGGTAGACATGCAAGAAATAGGAGCATGTTCACACTAGCAAAAAGAAGCAAAACCTACAAAAGACAAAAATATATCTCATACCCTACCATCATTATATATAAATGTAAAGCAAAGTTGCATAATAAATATAGGGTACTTAGTGAACTATTTTTGATCAAAAAAGTATACAAGCCGTCCCACCAGCGGCAAGGTGACCCTAAATTGGGACGGTACCTATACTGCCTATATTAAAAACCTTACTGTATATCAAAGTTGAAGTAATGCATATAAAAGGGTAGACAAATAGGACCGGGTCCCAATGTAACTTTGCTTTACATTTATATATAATGATGGTAGGGTATGAGATATATTTTTGTCTTTTGTAGGTTTAGATCATTTTAATAGTAAAAAAAAAATAATCTTAATAGTAAAAAAAAATAATCTTAATAGTAAAAAAAAATAATCTTATTTAGTTACTCGTACATACAAAATTTCAGATGTCTAACTTCAAAACTGACGGATTCCATACAATCTTTGAACCCCTATAATATGAAGAGGGAAACTCTTGAGGTGGAATTATCAAAATTCCTTTCATAGTGCTCATTTAAGCTATAATAGAACCTATCTGCAAATTTCAAGATGCTAAGTTCAGTGGTTTCGGCTGTGCGTTGACCGCTAGGTGTGTCAGTCAATCAGGTTTACAGTTTTATATAATCTTCGCCTGTATGGTGTGTTTTTAAAAAGTAGCCCTATGTCCTTCCCCAGGCTTGAAATTATCCATATCAAATTTCATCACAAACGGATTACTAAACACTGATTAATAAACAGGACGGACTGAAGTTACTTGCGTTTAATATTGTTCGTGTTAGTAAAGAATTAGTATGTAATTGGAATAATGGACATCTGCAGGTAATTTATCTATGTGTTTTTACTGCAATATACTCCTGTAAACTATGTTATTTGATTTCTTTCGTTCAGCGAAAATATGTAGACTTTCCGATTTAGAAACACGTGAGCAAGCTACATATAGCTGACCGTGGGAAAAACAGGGCGTGCCTAAATGTATCCCCGCTACCTTCTAAGTTTGCCCTTGCGATTTATTGATGGTCATTGAAAATGCAACTTTAAGTGGGAACTGCAAACGTTTGAAATTAAAGGGTAAGTTATTGGGTATTATTGGGATGCGTGGTATAAGAATATTTTCACCCTTAGCTTCTCCAGTTAAAATTGTGGCCTTTACAATGTGCCTGCCTAGTTCAGTGACTCGCAATCTAGTGCCATTACATAATCTCGGGGCGTCCAAGTTGCGCATTAACAAAACGGGTATACCGACCTTTAATTCGAGCTTATGAGATGGGACCCCGGATAGCTCCAAAGAGTTAAGAAACTCCACGGGGTAGCTCGTACAGTCTTCAGATGACATGACTGTGTCGATGGAGTTGTAGGTTGTTGCATCGCTGGTTACTTGGTCCAAGATAATTTTATTGATTTTCGCAACTGTTTCATTTCTTGGTGCTAGTATAGTTCTTTCACATAGCCAATTTTCATCGTGGATGTTTTGTTGCAAATTTGGAAAAACTTGAGCAATAAGTGCGTCTTCCGAATCCACAACATGACAAAATTGGTTAGTGAATAGAACCATACCTTCTTCGTCAGTTTCGATTCGACCTTCACCGATCTCGAGCAGTTTCTCAGTGTACGCGCCCGACTCTAGATCACTGAATAACTGGACATTCATGTTGGTGGTGAGGTGCAGCTTTTCAACTTTGGTCCATAAATATGAGGATTTCAGACATGCGTTAATTTCGTCTGCTGCAGTGCCTCGCTCGATGACAGGCAAAGTTTGCCTAAAGTCCACAGCCAATAAAACAACCACACCACCCATTATTGTTTGTTTACTGTGTAAGTCTTGTAGACAACGATCAAGAGCTTCGATGGCGCGTTTGTGTGACATTGTGCACTCGTCCCACACGATTAGTTTGCACTGTTGCAACAGGAGGCCACGGGCGCTGCTCTTGCTGATATTACACGATGGGGTTTCTTCGTTCACCAGATTAAGAGGTAATTTAAAGACTGAATGTGCCGTCCGTCCACCGCTTAGCAATGTTGCAGCAATTCCAGAGGAAGCCACAGCTAATGCAACGTTATGACCGCTACGAATTTTTGCTAAAAGTAAATTAAGCAAGAAAGTTTTTCCTGTACCACCCGGGGCATCAAGGAAAAAAAGTTCGCCTTCACCATTCTCAACTCGTCCTACTATTTTGTGATAAATCTCTCTTTGATCAGGTAGCAAACGTGGCTCAGTTTCGCAAACTTGAGCGTCTAACTGGTTGGTATCATAGCTTAGCTCTTTTATCAACTCGTTCGACAGCTCTCCTCTACGCCGCGGTGAGGGTAGACCAAAATCGGACAATTTCTTTCCAGAAATTATTAATATTTTGTCCTCGATAAGCCCCAACGCCTCATTGAAACAGAGATCATCGTTAACGTGATCCATTCTTTCAAATCTGTGCATGATATCCTCTGATAACGCAGTTTTATACTTGTGCCAGAGTTGTAGAGGATTGGATAAACCGCAAGTGCATATCAATATGGCAAACAGCTCTCTTATTTGCGCCGGGGAGCGACATAGCACGGCCTCTTCTAAGGTGGTATCCCAGTGGTTATCATCTTCCAACAACCCCATCTTCTCACACACCTGCCGAAAAGTTGCAAGTTCTTGACCTTCAAATGTTTTTAAATCCGAGGAGTTGGTTGGACCCCTTATTACATTCAGCAGCATACGCAAGCAATAACATTCAAAATTGCTAATGTGCACCGTGTAAATGCGACCTAAAGCGTCTCCTGCCTTCACACCTGGCCAGCCATCGACAGGTGTTCCTTGTAAACGACGTTTCCATTGCTTCCGTGCCACATTCCAAGTATAGTAGCGAGGCAGGTCAATGTAAAGTAATGTTTTGGCAAACCTATCACTTTGGCACAACAGGAAAAATGCAGTTAGTGTAGTTTTAGGTGGTGCTTCTAATCTGTCTCTAAAATTATTTTCCGTAAAGTAAACCCTCTCGCCATTGGGTAAATGAATCGCGAGATGAGTGACGGTTGGGTGTCTCTCGTGCAGAGGCAGACCTAAGATCCGCCACGCTGCTTCGTTACTACTAACATATCGGCCGGTTCTAAAGGTCTGCACCTCATCTCTTGGGTCAATGTTAACATTCCCTTGCTGGCAGATGTTAAAAATAGCCTGGTCGCTACCCTTATTAATATATTTACAAATATATTTTATCGCCTCTACCGTATTACAGAACTCTACATTTAAATGAGAATTAAAAATTTTTGATAAGAGTGGAGAATATGGGACAACCCAGCTATTGTCCACCAATATTTCCTGTGTTCCTCTACGGGTTTTTATAATCGTCATGTGTCCACCATTCTTTTGTGCTCTGCGCCTGTACAAAGGATAACCTTTGTCATTGATTTGAGTATCTTTTAAAAGCTTCCTCGGAAATTTTTTGGTACATTTTCCTTCCTTCATGCATGGCGATGAAGAATTGAATGTACCACATGGCCCGTGAATCATATTCTTTGTCACTGTATCATAGAGCTTTTGATTCGGTTGCAATTTTTCCTTTAACCACAGCAGTAAGTGCACATGAGGCAAACCTCGCTTTTGCCACTCGATCGAGTACATGAAGCATTGCATATCACCAAATATGTTACCTTTTGTAAGTAGAGCTACCAACTTCTGTACTTTTATTCTAAATACTCGAGCTGTTAAGTCATGTCTGTCCGTTGAATTTTGACCAGCCATAAGCTCTTTGGTGATTTCTGGCCAAGCGGGGTTGCAAGTCATTGTAATAAATAAATCAGGCCTCCCATAATTACGTTCGTATGTGAACGCATCTTGTGTGTATTCGTGTAGGTATCTCGGGCTATTTACAAATGATGACGGGAGAATCACCATCTGACCTAAGTTATTTGGATCCAAATCCACATCATTTCTTATTGCATCTTGCAAGTGAATATATTTTTCTGCGCGCAGTTTTTTTTTATTTAAAGAAATGAACCTTAAGCGCTCACTTTCCATCTTTACATACATGTTGACCAGAAACTGATGAAGTAGGAGCCTACACTTAAGCATCAAATTAAAATCGCTGCGACGGACCATCAAGTGAGAGGCATAAAAATCTTTGCAGGGCACCTTTTTGCTTGGCATTGCTTGTTTGGTAATTGGATTTATCTGAGGAATATCAATGCTGTACCCCTCTTGTCCTTTCCAAAAAATTATTGGGTACTCGAGAGCGTCATAGAATCTATGTGTATCGGGAACCCTAGTGAGCATGCCATCGCGCGGCTGCACAACGATGTCCCGAGACATAGTTTGTTCGCTACTAACTATTACAGCAGCTATTTCATTTGTAGTAGGGTCATTGAATCGTCTCCCAGGTACACGGTCTGGGTGAATCACTACTTTGAAATGATCGTCATTGATCATTCTGTCTCTAGCCGTTTTAAATTCATGCACCAAAATGTTGCGGTCGTGAAGTACTCGTAATTTTTTAACTATGTTTCTATCTACGCTTTGCACGCACTCAGTACGCCTGTTGATTTGTTCTTCTTCGTCACCTATGAAATAAACTTGTAAAAATTGTGGTTGCGAAATGGACGTAGGAATTAAAGAACCAATACGGTGGTATACTTGTCCTTGTATTGTAAAGGTCGGGCAAAACCCTGGCATTGAGACAATTTGATCTGCTCCAAAAGACGTCATATGAAAGCACATGTTGTATTTTCTTATATTATTTAGAAAAAGGCGAGATTCATCAGTTTCATTAGAGAAAAGCTCTTTTAAAGGTTGAACTGGCTCGTCTATATAAGGAAGAGCTACTTTCCCGCCCAAACAACACATACCTGCTGCTTCCTCTTTCCACTTAAGAGCTCCGCAATATTTGCAATCTATGGTCATTGCTTCTATTTTTATAAGCTTGTGAGTTTCATAATCAAGAGTCTCGTCATACTCAAATGCAGCTTTATTAAACAATATCCATGTATTTCTTGTAAATGTTTGACGTCGCTGTGCTGCCCTTTCAGCAACAGTGCGTCTGCGAGATTCGGCCATTTCATGAGTTTCAGTGGCTCTTTAGGACGCCATGTAAGTCGCTTGCTGCTGACGTCGAGCTTGGGACTGTTCTGGAGTTTCAGCAGCCCGTGGAGACGCCAGATACTCCGCATGCTGTTCACGTCGGGCTTGGGACTGTTCTGGAGTTTCAGCAGCCCGTTGAGACGCCAGATACTCCGCATGCTGTTCACGTCGGGCTTGGGACTGTTCTTGAGTTTCAGCAGCTCTATGTGCCGCACAACGCACCGCCTGCTCAAGCCTTCGTTGCTCGGCTTGTTGAGACGTCTCATCACGTCTAATTATTTTCATAGCTCGGGCTTTATTAGAGCTTTGCGAAATGTTAGACTTACGCTTTCGCGGCATTTTTATAAGTACTAATTACAAAATAGGTACTTAGTAAAGTTCAAACAAAATACTAAAACAATCTAATTAGTTGTATTACGATCGCTGTACAGACGATATCAGTTGTATATGACTGGTCTATGAGGAGCAGCTGTGGCGCGGTTACCCATAGCAACCATTCCCAGTGCTCTGTGGGAGCTGAGAGCAGCCTGCTGGTGCTGTGGGTGACATGCTGCGCTGCACACACACAGGGCTGTGCTGCACACAGGAGGGGAGGACGCCATTTGTGTAGCGCTGCTGCCGGTGCTGTCAGGCTGCAGTGTGTGCATCCTCCATGGAGCCGCGCTCAGGTTACTGCCCCTCCCCGTGTGTGAGTCACTTCCCCTCCGCCCAGGTGAGGCGCTCGCAACTTTCCCAGCTGCAGCAGCTGGCGCAGGTGAGCGCATGTTTTATTATACGGTGTTATGTGGAGGGACAATGGCGGCGGGGACCCCCTGTGTGAGGACAATGACGGCCCGGTGCCCCCGGGCAACCTGCAGGAGGAAGCCTCACACTCCCCCCGGGCTGTGGGCGCGGACAGGCCGTGCTGGGACGTGTAGTTCCCTAGTAACCTGTTCCTAACATATTGGCTGTTTTCTGGGCTATTTTTTTTTTTTTTTTTTTTTTTTAAGTCTGAGAAAATGTCATAAATAATCCTTCTCCCTTCAGCTGTTTCCAGAGTGTAATGTATCAGGGTGAGCTCATGACTGACAGCTGCCAAAGTTTCTAGGAAATGTCAGTCCCTGGGGGTCGTGTGTGAACCCCCTGTGCCACACTTGTACCTGGCCACGGTATATGATCACCCCTGTATTCTGACTGTGGACAGGCGGCAACTGTGACCTCACTATACAATGATCCACTATGGGCAAATTATTGTATTATCAATCTCTTCTGACTGCTGTAAATCAGCCATTTAAATATCACCTATGTATGTGTGTATATAAGAGTTTGATAAATATACTAAAAAGTTTGATAAATATACTAAAATGTGCATTGTAAAATAGTATCTAATTTAATTAAATTTATGGTTCACAATTTTGGTCATAGTGGCTTCCACATAAAAGGTAGATATATGCTGTCGCAGACTTTTATTTAGAACTATTAAAGACAAACAATTCTACGGTACATCATCTTTGTGTAACTCCAACGGTTTAGGCAGCATACGCCAAGATAGCTCTCAGAGGCCAGATTTTTTTCCGACTTAATTGACATGTATCGTTATATTACGACCAAAATTACATAAAATCATTTCAAATTGTAGCCTATATGTTATTCCGATGTATAATCTATATTACTGTAGAGTTTCATGCAAATCCGTCCAGTAGTTTTTTCGTGAAAGAGTAACAAACATACATACTCACAAACTTTCGCATTTATAATATTAGTAGGATGATTTTAAAATAAACTGATGTGTAAATGTGTCAGTCACTGCACTGATCATCAAATGAGCCTAAGTTTATTGGTACAATGGTTTAAGAAAAAAAAAAACAGTTTCAAAGGGTTCTCTTCCGGAATTAGATAAGAGAGAGAAGAAGGCATGTTGAATTTCTGACAGCAGATCCTTTAGTTCTCCAGGAGATAAGTTGATGCAAGATGAGCCTTGCAGCAGCTTTCTCATAGAGAACACAAGAGAGCATAGTCAAGCCAAGTTCCTGTATATGGGGGTCTAGGAAGTGATAGCTGTCAGCCAAACATGTATATGGGGGGGGCTTTATTGTTCTAAGCAATAGCTTTCAGTTATAACTACCAAAATCTAGATTATATTTTTGTTTTTGTAAATTATAAGAATTTTAAAAGAGAAAAAAATTTAGAATAGGAATTTTAAAAATGAAAAATTCAGCATTCAAAATCAAGTACCTAAAAAAAAATAACGAAAAATTTGCAGAATACACGTATTTTGTTAACATATTTTATCAACATAAACATTTTTATTTGGCACATTACATTGAAAGGGCATACATTTTTAATTTAGAAGTTATTCATTTAGCTGGCAGAGCAGCGCTGAGCCCTTTGATATCCAGTAATCGCTGTGTCTTTTTGAAGGTAGAAGCACCGTAACCACAAAATTAGTGGAGTGACCTGCCGAAAGAAAATAGGAATAGATAAGAATAAACACTTACTTTCACAACTCTATGAGAAAGATTCATGGGTACTTTACTAGAGTCACAACCTTTCATAGCTTAACAATAGCAATAAAATGAGCTTTTCTTATGTTTAGTATAGCAATTATAATAAAGTTAAAGGGAATCTATCAATAGGATCAACCCCCTTAAGCCATCTATATGGCCATGTACGACATAGGAATCTGAATAAAATGATACCTTGATAGCGGAGATGATAGCTCAAATGATACCTTGATAGCTGTTTTATTCCACAGAAATACAATTTTTTCTTATATGCAAATGAGCTGTTTAGGACTGTGGGCTGGACACTGATCTGCATGAGAATCTGCCTCCAGAGATTATTTTAACCCCTTTCCCGACATGCGAGCTGGTGTCTACTGGTGATCGCGCAGGCTCACGCTGAGCGCCGCAGCAATCAAGTGCGGGTGACAGCTATATGTGAAAGCTGACACCCCGCAGCAATACCCACTATCGATTCTAGCACAGATTGCAGGCATTTAACCCCTGTGATGCCGCTGTCCATAATGACAGCGACAGCGCAGGGCATCGCAGAGGGAGTGAGCTACTTGTCTGCTCCCGATCGCATTGTGCTGATAGTCTCCATGGTGATCCCCGGTCCCAAGATGGTCGTGGGGTCCTTCAGGGTCCTGCAGGAAGGTGGCCACTCTACGCCTGCTCAGAGAGCAGGAGCTGAGACGCCTCCTTCCTGCCTGTCAGACGCTGATCAGAGGCACTGCAGAGTATTAGATCTGTTATCAGGGCAGGGAAAGTTGATGTTCCATAGTGGGACAATGTAATAAAGTAAAAAAAGTTAATAAAAATTCTAAAAATAGTTTAAAAAAATCACAAAATAAAGAACAACAAAAAAAATATTAATCCAACAAATACATTTATCTGTGTAAAAAAAAAACAACAAATGTACACATATTTGGTATCGCCACATCTGGAACGACCCGACCTATAAAACTATCCCACTAGTTAACCCCTTCAGTGAACACCATAAAAAAAAAAAAAATTAAAAACAAGGCAAAAAACTATGCTTTATCATCATACCGCCGAATAAAACGCGATCAAAAAGACAAATGTAAATGAAAATGGTATCGCTGAAAACGTTATCTTGTCCCACAAAAAACAAGCCACCATACAGCTTCGTCAGCAGAAAAATAAAAAAGTTACAGCTCTCAGAATAAAGCGATTTAAAAATAATAATTTTTTTTATAAAATAGTTTTTATTGTAAAAGCGCCAAACATAAAAAACTTAATAAATGTGGTATTGCTGTAATCATACTGACCCGAACAATAAAGCTGCCTTATCAATTTTACCACAAGCGGAAACGGCATAAAAAAATCCCCAAAAAACAATTCCTGAATTGTTGGTTTTTGTTCATTCTGCCTCTCAAAAAACAGAATAGAAAGCGATTAAAAGATGTAATTTGCCAGAAAATGGTACAAATAAAAACGTCAACTCGTTCTGCAAAAAACAAGCAGTCACATGACTCTGTCGGCTGAAATATGGAAAACTTATAGCTATCAAAATATGGCGATGCAAAAACTTGTTTTTACAATAAAAAATGTATTTTAGTGTGTGGCAGCTGCTAATTATAAAAACCTGATATAAATCTGGTATTGTTGTAATCGCACCGACCCGAAGAATAAAGTTGCCTAATCACCTACCGCACGAGGAATAGAGTAAAAAATAAATAAATCTAATTCTTCACCTTCTGTTGATTTATTCATTCTGCTCCCAAAGATCGCAGTAAGGCTCAGCTCACATTTATCCTGTGCTCTACACTGAGCACTTATACTGGGGTTTCCATGTAAATCTCTGAAATACGGGATTCAGACAGAAACCCCAGTGGAAGATTCCCCATAAAGAATTAGATGGAGGCACTGTGAACGCCATCTGGCCTATGATCCAGCGGTGTTCGTCTTTCTATTAGGTGTGCATAAAAGTGCTGTCGGACACAGTTTTGTGCACTTCTGAAAAGAAGGGCGATGCTGAACAGAGGCCAGACGAAGTCCAGAGTAACTCTGTTGCCTCATTATAGTGAATAGATCCCTCGGGGGTTTCATCTGAATCACGTCACTTGGAGATTTAGATGGAAACCCCGATATAAGTGCTCAGCGAAGAGCGCCGGATAAATGTTATCCCAAATCTTATGTAAAATATTCCCAATAAAAGCTTCAACTCCATTCACAAAAAAGCAAGTCCCCACTCAGGTCTGTAATCTGTTAAAGGAAATATAGGGGGCTTCCATGTTACTGGTAGCACAAAGGCTCTGGAAAAACAAAATAGCTCTTCGCCCTCCAAAAGAAATCTGGCAAATTCTGCACTCTCAAATGCAAATGTCCCCCTCCCTTCTGAGCTCCACAGTGTGCCTAAACTGCAGTTAGCATCCACATATTTGGCATTCATGTAGCGATGAGAGTCTGCCTAATTTACGGGTGCATGTCTCCAGAAGCACAAACTGGAAATAAGGTACTGGTCATTACTAGTGATGAGTGAGCATGCTCGCCACTATTCATTATTCGCCCAAACATCACAGTGCTCGAGATTCTCGTTACTCAGCATGTATTTTTTTAATGTTCGGGCGGGAGGTCAAGTCCCAGCCCCGCATGTTTGGCACATATTAGGCAGCTAATTACTATGCAGGAATGGCATGATGGTCACTGTAATGCGGAAGACATGTTGGTTGTGACATTACAGTGATTGGCTGGCCGCATAGCGTCATCAGGTCTATATAAGACTCTGGACCCTATGCTCGTCACAGTCTACCGGTCAAAGAAGCAGCGTAGGGAGAGCTGCAGCTGAGTGAGGGAGAGAATTGGTGGTTATTTTAAACAGAGATTCCACACCACAATTATTAATCTACACTAACAGTCCTTGTAAGGGCTCATTCTGAAGAATATTAATCCTGCTGATAGCACTAGTTAGGCAGTTTTTGTGGAGACCTAGTATAGTACAGAATATGGTCCATTGCACGTTCTTTCTGCTGCTGGAATTCCTATCAATAGCCCTAGATATCAGGGCTAATAATATTCTTTTTGCTCTTAATCTTGATAATTTTGGGGAAAAGCAATAGAATACACCATTTTACTGCTCCATTTGCTTGTTAGCAGCATACAGCCAGATGTGGTTGATTTGAATAGCATTGCTGTATTGTGGAAGCAGAGAAACTTGTCCATCATCTCAGGCAATCAAATATTACTACAGTATTAATCCTGACATTTTTTTGCAAGCTGCACTCCATTTAAAGTCTGCTGCTTGTGTGTCCAAAATATATCCACACTTGTTCGCTGACCAATAGTATCGGTATACCAGCACTGGCCAAAAGAATTGGTCATCAGATGTAATCAAATACTGCGGCATTAATCCTGACATTTTTTAGCAAGCTGCAAAATATTATACTCATTTAAAATGGGCAATGCGCGTGGTAAGGAATGGGGAAGTGGACGTGATACTGATGGTGCACGCAGAGGCTGACGCCATGGGCAAGATGAAACTGTGCCTGCTGAGGGAGCACAACAAGCACCCACATCATGTTGACCTAGCTTTCTGTCCCACTTTCTAGGGGCCGTGGAACACCACTCTTGAAGTCAGAGCAGTGTGAAAAGGTTGTTGGTTGGATAGCAGATAATGCTTGCAGTCAGTTTGCCACCACCACCATCACCCTGTCTTCCACACAGCCCAGTCTCAGTAGCTGTAAGTCTGGACCACATATTCCTCACCCTGATCCTCCTTCCTCCCACCATGACGAGTGCCCGGAGACAAGTGATCTCACACTTAGACACTCCGAAGAGCTGTTCACATTTCCATTTATAGATTCTGGCCTCTCGCTCAGTCCACTTCAAGTGGGGCAAGAAGAGATCGGTGGGAAAGTGCGAGGATGACGGTGGGAAAGTGCAATTACTGTCGCAAGAGGTGGATGATGATGATGAGACACAATTGCCAGAAATTCAGGAGGAGGCCCAGGGTGCGTACATGGAAGATGAGGTGGTGGACGATGAAGTCACTGACCTAACCTGGCAAGGTGACATGCATAGCGAGGACAGCAGCACAGAGGGGGGGGAGGCGTAGCACCACAACAGGCAGGAACAAGCAGTGGGGTGGCCACAGATACAAGGCGGGCAACTGTTCCCCCAAAACACCAATACGAGGAAAGTTGCCAGTCCAACTGCTCGGTCTTCCCGAGTCTCTTTTTTAAAGACTGTCCAGTTAACCAAAAAAAGGCCATTTGCAACATCTGCCATGCCAGCATCAGCAGATGCAGCAAAACTACCAGCCTGAACACCACCAGTATGCTCAGGCACATGACCGCAAAGCACCCGACTAGTTGGGCCAAAAGCCAGGGTCTAGAAACAGTGTCTGCGGGTGACACCACTGTCTCTGTTGTACGGGCACGCCAAGCCTCTGTCCATGATGCAGGTGAAGATGCCTCACACCCTGGACCTGTCGTTTCACACTTTCATCCATCACCGTCAGCAACCACGTCCTTGTCACAGCTCAGCGTTCAATTTCCCTACACCATTCCTTGGAACACAAGCTCAAATACGCAGCCACCCACCCACAGGCCACAATACTAAACTGCCACATTTCTCGACTGCTTCCACTAGAAATGTTGACTTTCAGGCTCGTGGAGACTGAAGTTTTCTGAAACCTCATGGCGGCGGCTGTTCCTCGGTACTCAGTCCCCAGCCGCCACTATTTCTCCCAGTGTGCCGTCCCCGTCTTACACAATCACGTGTCCCAGAACATTACCCGTGCCCTCACCAATGCAATTACTGGAAAGGTCCACCAAACCATGGACACCTGGACAAGTGCTTGTGACAAGGAACGGTACATTTCACTGACGGCACACTGGGTTAATATTGTGGAAGCCAGGACCCAGTCGGACCCTGGGACGGAACACGTCCTCCCGATGCTGAGGATTGCAGGCTTGCAGGCCCTGGGTCACTCAGGTTTGCCCCCACATTCTACAGCTCCTGCACTTTGTTGCATATGTTGGGAAGGATTTGTGAGCAGCAGAGGGCAGTTGTTGAGTACCAGCTTCAACACGCCTGTCGGTATTCTGGTCAGCCTCCATACATAAGAGCTGATGAGTGGGCATGGATGTCTGACAAATGTGCCATTCTCCAAAGCTTTAAGGACTCCAGCAAGAGGGTGAGCGGCGATGACGCCATAATTAGCATCACCATCCTGCTTCTCTGCCTACTGAAACGCTCGCTGATCACAATTAAAGAGGAGGCATTGCAGGCGGAGCATGATGAGATGGAGCAAAGAACTATACAGGGTGATGCTACACAGCATAATGAGGAGGAGGAGCAGGAGGAGGAGGAACAGGAACTGATTTCCTGCGATACAGACAGTACTACCCACACCACATTCATACCATCTGTTCAGCGTGGATGGCCTGAAGAGGGGGGGGGGGGACGAGGAGGAGGACTGGGAGGAGGAGGAGAACATGGACAGTTGTCCTCTTGGTGGGGACAGGAAAGTCTTGGCTGTTGGCACACATGGCTGAGTTTATGCTCTGATGCCTTTCCCGTGACCCTACCATTGTACGCGTTTTGGGCAACAGTAATTACTGGTTGGTCACACTTCTAAACTCGCGCTACAAGGAGAACTTTCTATCTCTCCTTCCTGTGGCGGACAGGTCTAATAAAATGTTGTAGTACTAGGGGGCCTTTGTTGAAGAATTATAAAAAAAATTCCAAGCTGACAATGCTGGCGGCAGAGGTCACAGTTCCTTGGACAACAAAGGAGCATAGGCGAGGGAGACACAAACCAGATGCAGCAGAGGAATGGGAACACTGTCAAAGGAATGGGACAGTTTTTCAGACCCACCCAGCGCTCAGGCCCTGATGGGCGGGTTACTCTCACAAGGAGGGAAACGTTTTGGAAGATGCTGAAGGACTACCTTGCTGAACGAACCAGCGTCCTCCGTGATTCCTCTGTGCCTTACAACTATTAGGTATCCAAGCTGGACACGTGGCATGAACTGTCTTTCTGTGCCTTGGAGGTCCTGGCCTGCCCTGCCACTAGCGTTTTGTCAGAGCAGGTTTTTACTGCCGCCGAGGGTATTATAACTGATAGGCGCATCCACCTGTCAATTGAAAATGCTGACAGGCTGACTCTTATCAAAATGAACAAGGGCTGGATTAGGCCAGACTTCTCAACACCACCGGATGATAGCAGCGGAACATAAGCTCAAATCCAGTGTTTTTCTTGGAGGGTCTATTCCCATGCACCCCTTCACACCCAGACATGGGTATACACTTCAGGATTTTGTCTTTTTCATGTCATCCTCCTCCTTATCCTTTTCCTCATCCTCCACCACCATATTGCCAGGTTGACCATCATGCAACGCCCACATAATTTTTTTAAGGGTTTTTATGATGCCCTTAGGAACTATTTTTAGAGGCCTACCTCTAAAATTTTATATAATATATATGTATACCTCCCAGGAGTAAATGTTTTTCAGACCATGTACTTGGTGAATAGGCATTTCCAATCCAGGAGACCCACTCCCTTAATAATGGAAAATATTTTTTTTTACTGAGGCCCCCCACTATGTCTCTTCAAATTGGTGTTGGAGCGTGTCCTAATTTTTGGCATCCCTTGAACTTGCTGCATACGCAATAACAGTATAGGAGACCCAGTCCTTAATAATTTTTAAAACAATTTTTCTGAGGCCCTGCACTACATCTCTTCAAATTGGTATTTGACTGCGTCCTAATTTTTGGCAACCCTTGAACTTGCTGCATACACAATAACAGTATAGGACAGTTTGCGTGCTTTGAAATTATTTTTTATTAAATTAGTTTTGACATGCTTCCCGTCCGGTGAACGCAAAGAAATCTCCGCCTATTAGCTTCATTTCCACATTCCTCCCCTCCCCTGCACGCCACCGTGCCCTGTGGCGTGCAGTTCCCGTGGCCAGATCTCAGATTTACCTTGTACGCAAGGCACAGTAATCCCTGCGATCTGTGTAGCCTTGTGGAGCAGGAAACTTGTGCGAGGCGGCGGTGAGTCACTCTGCCTTCCCGGCACATGCATGTATAGATTTACATTTCTATCACCTGTAAGCCCATATTAGAGTCCATGGGGGTGACAGATTCCCTTTAATAATTTTTAAAACAATTTTTCTGAGACCCTTCACTACGTCTCTTCAAATTGGTATTTGACTGCGTCCTAATTTTTGGCAGCCCTTGAACTTGAGACTGAGACCCTTCCCTACGTCTCTTCAAATTTGACTGCGTCCTAATTTACTGCATACACAATAACAGTATAGGAGACCCACTCCTTAATAATTTTTTATACAATTGTTCTGAAGCCCTTCCCTATGTCTCTTCAAATTGGCATTGGAGAGCGTCGTAATTTTTGGCAGCCTTTGCACTTACTGCATACGCAATAACAGTATAGGAGAACCACTCCTAAATAACGGACAGGCCAATTCAAATCTATTCTATATTCTACAATATTAACTCTTATCTGAAATTTTTGTACGGGTGAGCTATCTAACTATGGATAGCGTATTACACGCTTCCAGGCAGGGATTATTGCCTTATATTCTTCCTACTGCAAGCAAACAACAAAAAAAAATCTATTCTCTAATGAATAGGGACAGGTGTTAGATGGTACCATCAGCTGGAAAGGAGTGTTCATTCTGGTCGCATACATTCCTAGAACAACATTAAAAATAATTTTTAACGGTGATCTGTAAGTAGAAATTCATGAAAGCAGGCAGGGCTGCTTGCGCTCCTTCACAGTTTGGTGGTGCAACGTACCAAAAAAACCTCGCCGGTTAAATTCTATTTTTTATTGTACTATATTACCTCTCTTATCTGAGATTCGTGTATGGGTGACCTATAGCAGTTGCTATAGCGTTTTACAGGCATCTAATCAGGGATTATTGTATTATACTCCATGCTGAAAAAAAAATTCTATTCCTTATTGATAACGCTGCTAGCTGCTTTAGAATAGGGACAGGTTCTAGATGGTACCATCAGCTGAAAAGGAGTGCTCATTCTGGTCGCATACATCACTAGAACAATCCAGAACTTGATCGATTTAATCCATGAACTCGTTGACCGATTCATAATTTTTAATGGTGATCTGTAATTAGAAATTGATGAAAGCAGACAGGGTTGCTTGCGTTTCTTCACAGTTTGGTGGTGCAACGTAGAGCAGGTTAAATTCTATTTTTTATTGTACTATATTACCTCTATTATCTGAGATTTGTGCACGGGTGACCCATAGCAGTTGGGATAGCATCTTACAGGCATCTAGTCAGGGATTATTGTATTATGCTGAAAATTTTTTGTTAAAAAATTCTATTCCCTATTGATAATGCTGTTAGCTGCTTTTAGAAAAGGGACAGGTGCTAGATGGAACCATCAGCCGGAAAGGAGTGTTCATTCTGGTCGCATACATATCTTCCACAGTGCATAACTTGATTGATGTTTTCCATGCACTCATTGACTGATTCCTAATTTTTATGGTGATCTATACTCAGAAATGAATCAAGGTTGACAGAAATGTATCAAACTTGACAAAAATTAATCAAAGTTTTCAGAAATTTTTCAATTTTGACAGAGATTAATTAAACTTAAAATAAATTCCTAATTTAATGTGTCCATTTGCAGTTTCTTTGTAGCGTCTGTATGTAAGAGGTAGTGGTGGGAGACTTGACGCTACTGGAGATGGAATTACCACTTCAGAACTCTCCAGTGCTTTGTTTCCATCTATTTCTGGGTGCTTCTTTAATTATGTTTGGGTGCATTTTCCTGCTGGAAGACCCATGACCTAGGATGCAAAGCCAGCTTTATGACACTGTGTATTACATTGCCAACCAAAATCCTTTGGGAATCTTCACAAAAAGCTCTATCTTTGTCTCAGATATAATTTCCAAAATGGGGTCACTTGAGGGGGAATTCTGCTCTACTAGCACGTAGGGGCTCTGTATATGGAGTCCGTAAACTATTCTAGGAAAATCTGCGCTCCAGGAGGCAAAAAGTGCTCCATCCCTCCCGAGTCTCGCCGTATAGCTAAGCAGTACTGCAGATCCACACATGGGGTATTTCTACATTCAGCCGAAATTGTGGGACAAATTTTGGTGCAATTTTTATCCATTTCCCAGTGTGAAAATGTTAAATCTGGGGCTAATGCAAAATTTTGGTGGTAAAAATTTAATTCTTTTTCTTCACTGCCCAATGGTATAAAATGCTGTGACACACATGTGGTGTCAATATGATCCCCTAGATGAATTCATTGAGAGGTGTAGTTTGTAAAATGGGGTCACTTATGGGGGGTTAGGTTGATCTGGCACCTCAGGGGCTCTACCAATGTGACATGGTACCCTCAAACCAGTCCAGCAAAATCTGAGCTCCCTTCTGAGCTCTGCACTATGCCTCAAAAGTTGTTTTTCTCCACATATGGGATATCTGCGTACTCAGGATAAATTGCACAACCAATTTTGGGGTCCATTTTCTCCTGTTACCTTTGTGAAAATGCAAAAAAATATTCTTGCGGGTAAAATGTGATTTTTTTTATTTTCAAGTCTCAACGTTATAAACTTCTGTGAAGCACCTGAGGCTTCAAGGTGCTCACCACACATCTATATAAGTTCCCTGAGGGGTCTAGTTTCCAAAATGGTGTCACTTGTGGGGGGTTTCCACTGTTTAGGCACATCAGGGGCCCTCCAAATGCGACATGGTGTCTGCTAATTATTCCAGCAAAATTTACATTCAAAAAGTCAAATGGCGCTCATTCCCTTCCAAGCCCTGCCGTGCACCCAAACATCAGTTTTTCACCACATATTGGTGGTGCTCAGGTGAAATTGTACAACAAATTTTGTGGTCCATTTTCTCCTGTTACCGTTGAGAAAGTAAAAAGTAAAGTAAATTTTTTGTGAAAAAAAGTTAAATGTTTATTTTTTCCTTCCATATTCCATTAATTCCTGTAAAGCACCAGAATGGTTAATAAATATCTTGAATGTGGTTTTGAGTACCTTGAGGGGTGAAGTTTTTAGAATGGTGTCACTTTTGGGTATTTTCTGTTATCTAGACCACTCAAAGTCTCTTTAAATGTGATGTGATCAAAAATGTTTTTTTAAATTTTGTTGTAAAAATTAGAAGTCGCTGGTCAACTTTTAACCCTTATAACTTCTTAACAAAAAAATGTTTCCAAAATTGTGCTGATGTAAAGTAGACATTTGGGAAATGTTATTTATTTACTATTTTGCGTGAAATGACTCTCTGATTTAAGGGCATAAAAATTAAAAATTTGAAAATTGCAAAATTTTCACAATTTTCACCAAATTTCCGATTTTTTCACAAATAAATGTAAGTCATATCGAATAAATTTTACCACTACTATGAAGTACAATACAGGAGGTAAGGAAAGTATTTAGATCCCTTTAAATGTTTCACTCTTTGTTTCATTACAGACATTTGGTAAATTATAAAAAGTTCATTTTTTTTCTCATTAAAGTACACTCTGCACCCCATCTTGACTGAAAAAACAGAAATGTAGAAATTTTTGCAAATTTATTAAAAAAGGAAAACTGAAATCTCACATGGTCATAAGTATTCAGACCCTTTGCTCAGACACTCATATATAAGTCACATGCTGTCCATTTCCTTGTGATTCTCCTTGAGATGGTTCTACTCCTTCATTGTAGTCCAGCTGTGTTTAATTAAACTGATAGGACTTGATTTGGAAAGGCACACACCTGTCTATATAAGACCTCACAGCTCACAGTGCATGTCAGACCAAATGAAAATCATGAGCTCAAAGGAACTGCCCAAGGAGCTCAGAGACAGAATTGTGGCAAGGCACAGATCTGGCCAAGGTTACAAAAGAATTTCTGCATTACTCAAGGTTCCTAAGAGCACAGTGGCCTCCCTAATCCTTAAATGGTAGAAGTTTGGGACCACCAGAAGTCTTCCTAGACCTGGAAATCCAGTCAAACTGAGAAATCATGGGAGAAGAGCCTTGGTGGGAGAGGGAAAGAAGAACCCCAAGATCACTGTGGCTGAGCTCCAGAGATGCAGTAGGGAGATGGGAGAAAGTTCCACAAAGTCGACTATCACTGCAGCCCTCCACCAGTCAGGCCTTTATGGCAGAGTGGCCCGACGGAAGCCTCTCCTCAGTGCAAGACACATGAAAGCCCGCATAGAGATTGCTCAAAAACACATGAATGACTCCCAGACTATGAGAAATAAGATTATCTGGTCTGATGAGACGAAGATAGAACTTTTTGGTGATAATTCTAAGCGGTATGTGTGGAGAATACCAGGCACTGCTCATCACCAGCCCATTACAATACCAACAGTAAAACATGGTGGTGACAGCATCATGCTATGGGGGTGTTTTTTAGCTGCAGGGACAGGACGACTGGTTACAATTGAAGGAAACATGAATGCGGCCAAGTACAGAGATATCCTGGATGAAAACCTCTGCCAGAGTACTCTGGACCTCAGACTTTGCCGAAGGTTTACCTTCCAACAAGACAATGACCCTAAGCACACAGCTAAAATAACAAAGGAGTGGCTTCAGAACAACTCTGTGACCATTCTTGACTGGCCCAGCCAGAGCTCTGACCTAAACCCAATTGAGCATCTTTGGAGAGACCTGAAAATGACTGTCCACTAGCATTCAACATCCAACCTGACGGAACTGGAGAGGATCTGCAAGGAAGAATGGCAGAGGATCCCCAAATCCAGGTGTGAAAAACTTGTTGCATCATTCCCAAGAATGATGGCTGTACGAGCTCAAAAGGGTGCTTCTACTCAATACTGAGCAAAGGGTCTGAATACTTATGACCATGTGATATTTCAGTTTTTCTTTTTTAATAAATTTGCAAAAATTTCTATATTTCTGTTTTTTCAGTCAAGATTGGGTGCAGAGTGTACTTTAATGAATAAAAAAAATGAACTTTTTAGAATTTACCAAATGGCTGCAGTGAAACAAAGAGTGAAAAATTTAAAGGGGTCTGAATACTTTCCGTACCCACTGTATGTCACAAAAAAAGAATCTCAGAATCACCGGGATACGTTGAAGCATTCCAGAGTTATTGCCTCATGAATTGACATTGGTCAGAATTAAAAAAAATTGGCCTGGTCAGGAAGGTGAAAACAGGCTTCGGCGTGAAAGGGTTAAATAAGATGTGCTACCAGTGTGAGTCATGTAAGTAACTAACACAGAACAGTAGAACAGAATTTTTTCTTTTTGCAAACACATTTCCTGTGGCTCTCACCGCTCTGCTGTATAGCAATAACATTGCAACACTGGCAGCCTGTGAGATGGAAGGCAGATTCTCATGAAAATCTGTGCCTGGACCATAGATCTCAACATCTCATTTAAATATAAGAAAAACTTAGATTTCTCTGTAATAATACATCACATTACAGATATCAAGGTATTATTCAGCTTCCTATGACCAACATACCCATATAGACCGCTTAGGAGGGTTGATCCTACTGACAGATTCCCTTTAAAGCTAGTCAATTACATGAGCAAAGCAACTGAGCTAGGTACAGTAGGTTGCCATGTGATTTAGGCATTACCTGTGGTGGATAGTGTGCCAGCTCTGGCTCCAGTTTTATATAGAGGTGCTTGATATAATGCAGGACTGGGATGATAATTCCGTTGGGGCTCAAAGTGGACCACAGGCAACATTGGGTTCATCTGCCTTGGCAATGCATCTTCTATTACCATATCTTCATCATCCCAGCGACTGGCATCCATGAACATCCCATGGACCAAAACACCATCTTCAGGAGTAGGTAACTGAAAAAGATATATGATTGTTAATTTGTTACTGATTGATAAGTACTATAGAAACCATTTATGGAGGTCTTATCATAACTTGCCACAAAAATATATCATAATTTACATGTTATTAGTGAATTACACAGAATTATATCAAATTCTAAAACTGTATATGATGATGAAATTCATTCCTATGAGATTAGGGCTTTGAACTTGAGAAGCCTTTGTTTTTCTGAATTTCAAAGGGAATAGTAGATTAAAAATGGATAATCTGTGCAACATACTATAAAGTAATTTCTCGTCCCAGTTTTTTTTTTTTACCAGCATTTAGTGTTTTGAAAAAGTGCAGTTAAAAAAGCCAATGAAAAACTAAATGCTTTAAAAAAAAAAAAAAAAAAAAGAAAAACTTTTTAACCAACGCCACTTTTGGATCCAAGAAACAAGTTTCATGTATGAAGGAAAAAGACATATGTTCCTCCACATACAAAAGGTAGATTAAAAACTGCATGGATGAATTCAGTCTTAGATATAATTAATTAACTGGATTTTGTTATCATTTAAAGGAAATCTGTCAGCAGGTTTTAATCTGAGAGTAGCATAACATAGGGCAAGAAAGCCTGATCCCAGGGATGTATCACTTACTGGGCTGCTTGGTATAAATTTGATAGACTACCTGTTTTGTCTGATGTAGATGTAATAGAGCTAAGACTTCTGGGCTGTGCATAATCTCACCCATATCATTGACTGTCATCTTCCTGTGTACACTGTGAATTGTCAGCAAGCTACCAATCAGTGGTGGGGGCAGGTTTACACAGATTAGCTGGTCTACTCTGGGGGTGAGATGTATTCCAGCAGTGTTAATCTCCTGCTGATAAAATACTGTTTGTATTGAAACTACAACACATAGCCTAATAAGTAACACACCCCTGGAATCAGGGTATTCTACCCTGTATTATGCTACTCTCGGATTAAATAGGAAAAATCTTCTGACAGATTCTCTTTAAACAAATGACATACAGTTAAGAATAGGAATTACATTTTCATTTCTGGGGATAAAATAATTAGTTTATATAGACAAATTTTCTTTGATTTTGAAAATTACAACTTTAAAATAGATAATTCAAATTAATTCCGATAGATTCTAACTCCTCAATGATTTATAAAGGATAACAAGATTCTAAACAGAGCATCTTCTGTGTAAACAGCCGCATCTATAAATCTATTACAAAAATTGAAATGTGGTGAATCATATAGAAAATGTAAGCAATTATCTAAACCCCCCAAAAAAAAGAAAATCACTACTGGCCTTTGATGATGAGCTTATAATTGTAGACAGGCTGCAATCTGTTGTATACTATGGCTGATAGAAATGTGCTTTTCAGAACAGACCATCTGTCATCTAATTTCCCATCCTCTTGTATCATCAATTTACATTTGGAACAATTTAGCTGTGGTACAAAATTCTAAGAAATAGTAATAGACTGTACCTCTTTATCCATGGGCAACTCCTCTCCGAACTTCATAGTTTTTATTGCTTCAATGACAGCCGCTTGGTCTCGATAACATGGGAGGACATTGTAGTGGAAACTAAGTTCATCTATCGGCAAGTTATATTTCCTTGCATGGTTTTGAAGGATCCCTAAAAGTTAGAAATCATGTTTAAACCCTCAAACATGTCATTAACAATTTGAATGCTCCACAAATGACATTTTGATGCAGTTTTTGAAGCTTAGATCAAGAGTGCATGGTAAAGCATAGGAAGGAAAGCATATAGTAAAGAGTCAACTTTTATTATTTTGGCTTCAAAAACTGCATCAGAACACCATGTGAGAAAGTTATAGTTCAGCGGATCGCTTCGTGCAACCCCAGTCTATGGTCCAGGTCATTAGTCTTTGAGCAATTTGCTCATCTTTAGAGAAAGTTACATTAAAAGTCTAATTCAAGTTAATCACAGTTATAGTTTGGAGGGGTAAAAAAGTAAATATTGCTCCCCAAGGATATACGGTATACAGGTGCTGGAGGTGTGTGACAATGACTTAATTCTATCTCCCATAGAAAAAACATACATATTAAGCCAAGAGTGTTTGTTTATGGTGGAATCTAGAGGAAATGAGTGGGATACAAATATGGATGTAATAGATGGAAAAAAAACAAAAGAGTAGTAGAGTTATGATAGATATTGTTCTCATCAGAATAAAAATTATACATTCTTATTAGAAGACACTGTAAATAAATTGTTGATTTGGCCAAAATTAAAATCATCAAACTCATACATGGAGAAATAAAGAAGAGAATTAGATAGCAGAGGCTAGCTCAAGAAGCCAGGAGATATTTAGCAATCTTAGTGGAGGTAAAACATTAGTAGTTGAAGTTAAAATAGTTTGATCAGAACCAAAAAGTACTTAGAAGAGAGATTGTGAAACAGTTCATGTATCAGTCATTGTAGAAGCAACCAACGTCAGTAGATTGAAAGGTCTAAGAGGTTTTTGCTTTTTTTTATATTACAGCAATATATATGACCAAGGAAGGAAAGCTGCTAGTACAAGAGAAAAAGGAAAACAGACTGGGATGAAACAGGTCGGGAATGAGATAGAACGGAATAGGATTAAAAGGGCAGGAGGTGATGTGAGACTAGAAATGAAGAAAAAGATATTGTTCATTTACGAGTGACGCTTAACAGGATGGATGTCAGAAGAACGGTATAAATAGGCAACCAGGGTAGTAGGTTAGTCATTTTTGATGAAACATCAGGAGCGGCTTTGCTGAACTCCTGTAATAGAATACACTGCGGAGCAATTCTAGAGAAGTATTACTGATATCTGAGAGAGTACAAAAGATTTATATGGAATAAAATACAATGCCCACATTATACCACAGCAGAGCATGGGCACTGACCCAGCAAGGGGCGCAGAGAACGGAGATCCTGTAGCTGCGCTGCTGACATGAAGCCTGAAAATTTTTGATGTATTTCATAACCTAACATAACTTAAGATCAATAACTTTCAAGTAAGGAATTAGCAAAATGACTTACTATTTTAACTGTAAGAGGATGTTTAAAAGGAAAGTTGAATCCATATTCAATGACTTAATGGGTATAGTGATTTGTTCTAAATTTTTCTATATTACATAACACATGAGCAAGAGAATGATGCTTACATAGAAAGCCATCAAAATAACAATAGAAAGGACAGGAGACGGCTGCCTCAGAAAACTAAATAATAAAGTAGTTTTTATACACATTTATAATGCCTGAGTCTCAGACTAATAGGATAATTAGGGAATATATACTTAGCTATGTTCTGTTATCCCTTATATTTGTGAAAATGTATTTGTACTAATTTGTATAGATGCTTCCCAGAATTACAAATAATATCTTTATCTGTGCAAATTGTACTGTGAGACCATGACTAAATGTAACAAGTCTGGTGATAACTAAGGGACGACTTTACTTCTTTGACACAACAAAATTACATATTTTTGTCAATTTGGGTTTGTCAAATAATGGTTTTCATAACTGATTTTATCTTGGGATATCCACTTTATATAAAACACAAATATGTAAAATATAAATGACTGTGGAAATTTCACATTTCCATATGAAGCCACCTTCACCACCAGGTCATTAAATAACCACCAAAGCTTTTCACAGCACAAGAATTTTATCATTTAAAAGGGTTGCCCATATAATTAACATCTTTTCCAGAAGAAGCCAGCTTCTTTTACCCCAGCAATTAGCTGATATTATAGGAGCAAGACACAGTAAGCTGCATAATTCCCTTGGTGCAAAACCACGAGGGCAAATGCAACATTACATGCTGGTCTTTCAAATATATAGTTTTCTATCTATTGCATGTATGTTCTAAGTTCTATGATTTAATGGCCTTTCAGGGAATGGAAAATATATGTTACTAAACATAATAATAAACATGGTTTTAGGAGGAAGAGATTGAAAAATTAAAATCTTTTACTCTGTTTGTCATAAATATACAAAAAAAGTTTGATCTAAACTAAGTCATGTACAGAAGTTTTACCTGTGAGGAAACCTTGAGGGAAGAAGAATCCGGAAATCCAGAATGACTTTGGCTGACCTTGGCGAATCCATGTCTACAAGAAAAAAATATGTGCTTTGAAATCAGCACCCATTCATATTCTAAACAAATATACATGTTGTTTAGCAGAAACCTTTTTTTGCCTATAACTGTTACATCACTGTATCATTTGTATTTATTTTGTTTCTTCTGTAACAGCAAATAGTTAAAGAACTTGTATCCTTTAACCAAAACTTTTTAAAGAGAAACATAGATGACAGTTAAAGGGTGGGGGTACTCCAGTGAGAGGAGATGAGGGAGACCCCCTCACAAATTATGGCCCTGATTAGAAAGGTGTTTCTATCAGTTTTCTGGCATAATAAACTTCCTAATGTTTTTTGCACAGCTCAGAAGTTACGCAAAAATGTTGCAACTTTTGATGTTTTTATGCCAGCTTTGTAAAAATGAGCGGGGCAGGGCAAGTCGAGGCATGGCTAAACCCGCCCATATAATTCATCATAATTAATTCAACTTTAGTGGCATAAATTTCACCACAAATGTACTCCAGTCCCTGACTGGAGTAACATTTTTGGAAATGACGCCCACCAGTTGTAAGGTACATCTAATTCATTAAGTAGCGTGAGACAAAACGCAAGGGTTAAAGAGTCAAGCCCTATATGTTCAGAATATTCTATGATTGCCCTCTTTAGCAAAATAGCACATTTTTTAATCCACCACTTTTGCTAACAGGAGAGCAGATACTAAACTCCCCTTTCATAGGTTTGTCTGGTGGCAGATCCACTTTATGATTGTTGCCTAATGCTGCATTATGTTTAGAAATATTTAGACACAATAGCAATCTATGTAACCATATTGCAATTTGACAGATAATATTATTCTAAGCGGCTTAAAATGGTTTTTGGGGGATTTCATAAATCTCACTAAAATAACAATATTTGGGAATCTATCAAAATAATATCTCTGAGTGTTGACATTGTCGACCATTTCTGTAGGAAGGTAGCTTGAGTAGAACATTTGTGTACATACATTCTGATCATACAAGATTGTTCATGGATAAAATAAGAGAAACAAGTGCTTAAGAAACTTTAAAGGGGTATTACAACTTTTAAATTAGTAGGGGTTGACTGTGGAGGGGGTTCAGCAATATTTCTATCAGTCTGATAGATTTTGACTTGAGCAGCACACATGCTCGATCACTGCTCCATTCAAACTTCTCTTTGCAGCAGTCTTGTAACTCGGGGAAAAGGAACCAAGGTCCCCCTGTGACAATGGGTAGGAGTACCAGTGGTCAGATTCCCATTAATCTAACATTTACAGGTAAGTAACAACACATGTAGTGCTTTTGTATTTTAGGATGATTAATAAAATCCAGTCCTGATTGTCACAGCGATAACCTGTATGCCTCCTCAGCGCCTCCCCGCTCACCGTGGTCATTACATGGGTCGTTGAGTTTTGCCTCTTGCTGCACTGCTGCATCTAGGGTGGTTTCCGTTTTGCTTTAGGGGGGGCATGGCCGGTCTCTGCAGGAATTTAACCCTGCTGTGTCCTACAGAGATTAGGTTCTCCGGCCAATCCCATGTCAGCAGGCTCTATATCTGGTAGCACCCTCCACCACTCCTTGCCTGAACATTGGTTCCTAGCCTGTTTGTGCATTGTCTGTTTGTTTCTCCTGTTACTGATCGTCTCGTATACCCGTCGTATCTGATTTCTCCGCTCCTGACCTTGGCTACGCATTCTGAACCTGGGCTGCCTGCCCCTACCTTGGCCCGTCTGAGCACGTTTTTGTCTTTGCCCTCCTGTATCGTGTTCCCGTGCCTCTGACCCTCCGGTCAGCTGATGCAGTCCCTGGAATGGTACCTGACAACTATCTGTGGCCAAGGCTTTCCTCACCACCAGAGGCTCTAGCGAAAACAAGGTAGTCACGCCCCTCCAGGGTAAGCCCAGCCCGTGGGAAGGTGGGTCCACATCCATCAGCGTTACATTTGCCCCTCTGAGTTATGTAGTGTCGGCGTCCCTGCCTCCTGCTAGGCAGGGACGCCATTCCCCTCACCTCTCCGCTCCGTGCCCAGCGTCTTCCTCCCTCTCCGTCCTAAGGAGTCCCCGGCCAATGGCCGGAGGACCTCACCATATATAAGGCATCTCCTCCAAAAGGGAGGTGCCCGAGCAATGTTGTTGCAAAGCCTTTCAACTCTGTTCAGCCCTCAGGTCCCGTTACCAGTTACCTGCCAGTTACCTGCCAGTCACCTGCCAGTCACCTGCCAGATTCCTGCTTGATACCTGCCTGAAACTTATCTATCTGCTTTCATTCCTGCGGTCCGACAGTCTGCCTACCAGCCCTGCCAGTCTGTCTATGGATCAGTCTGCCCGCTCACCTGGGAGCGCTCACCTGCTACCTGCCTGCTAGCCTACCTGGAGACTGTCCCCGTCACTTGCCGTGACCTCCTGCCCTTCTACCCAGAGACTGTCCCTGTCACTTGCCGTGACTACCTGCCCGCCTTCCCTGGGAGCCACCCGCTTCCTTACAAGGACTGCCCCTTTGTATAGTTGCTCAGAGGTTCCACCTCCCAGACCCGTTACAGTTTGCTCAGGCCATGGAACCCGGTGGCACCCAAGCTCCCTAGCTCTCGGACCTATGCCATGAACTTTCCCGTCAGAGGTCTCAACAGGACTCCATCCTGGGTCACCTGCGTAATGTTAACTCTCGCCTGGACACATTGGCTACCTCATCGGGAGCGGCCTCCACTCGCACACTTTCTACCCCGGCACCGCCGCTGCCCATCAATACCATGGCATCTCTTCCAGGTCCCCGCCTCTCCGCCCCGCCTCGCTTTGGCGGAGATCCCTGCCAGGCACGGGGCTTCATTAACCTGTGCACTCTGCACTTCGAACTGTTGGCACACCAGTTTTCCACCGACCGAGCCAAAGTAGCCTTCATCATGTCCCATCTCACGGGGGAGGCACTGGCTTGGCTAAATCCTCTATGGGAGAGAGGAGACCCCCTGGTGTCCAACCTGCCAGCCTTTCTCACGGCTTTCCGGAAAGTCTTTGATGAACCAGGACGGAAGACCTCATCTGCATCATCTCTGCTACGCCTCCGTCAAGGAAGTCTCACCGTGGGCCAATATGCCATACGGTTCCGTACCCTTGCTTCGGAGCTGGCCTGGGATAACGACGCCCTGGTGTCTGTCTTTTGGGAGGGTCTGTCCGGCCGTATTAAAGATGAACTCGCCGGTCGGGACATTCCTACCACTCTCGACGACTTAATAACACTTGCCACCCGGATTGACATCCGGTTCCAGGAGCGCGCCAAAGAGGTCACCCGTGAGAGGAGGTTTCCACGTCTAGCCCCTACCTTCCAGAAACCCGTCACTTCTCCCGTTACTCCCCAGGCGCACTCACCCGAGCCTATGCAGGTCGAACAGACCAAGATGGTCAAAACCCGTCAAGAGTTACGCCGTGCCGAGGGGAGCTGCTTCTACTGTGGCAGCAAGGAGCCCCGGATCCGTTCCTGCCCGGAGAGGTCGGGAAACGCCTGTGTCTAGGATCGCTCAGAGAGGTCGTCCTAGACAAGAGTAAACCCTCTCCATCTCTGTTGCTGTCGGTCTCTATCATCTGCGGGGAGAAGAGTTATTTTGAACTAGCTCAACTGGACTCTGGAGCTGCCGGAAATCTCATTTCTCAGTCCCTGGTAGAGAAATACCGCATTCCCACCAAACCTCTGGCTGTACCCTTATCTGTCGCCGCCGTGGATGGGGGCCTCTTACCACATCCCATCCAACTCATCACCGAATCCATAACTCTGCAGGTGGGAATGCTGCACTCTGAGAGCATCTTCTTTCATGTTCTGCCTGGACTCTCTCACGCCCTCTTGCTAGGCCTACCTTGGCTTCAGAAACATGCACCCGTGCTTGATTGGCAGACCGGAGAAGTCCTTCGCTGGGGACAGGACTGCCATAAGACTTGTTTAGTTCCCGTCCATCCTGTCAGTCCTTCTCCTACCCCAGCCAATCTACCTGGTCTTCCGGTACCCTATTGGTCTTATGCGGACGTCTTTAATAAAAAGGAGGCAGAGACATTACCCCCTCATAGACCATACGACTACCCAATCGGCCTGATACCCGGCGCTACTCCTCCCCGTGGGCGTATTTACCCTTTGTCCGCTGCTGAGACCCGGTCCATGTCTGAATATATTGAGGAGAATCTGGCCCGGGGATTTATCCGGAAATCTACCTCCCCGGCGGGAGCAGGCTTCTTCTTCATCAAAAAGAAGGACGGCTCACTTCGTCCCTGTATAGACTATAGAGGCCTTAACCAGATCACGGTGAAAAATAAATACCCCCTTCCGCTCATTCCTGAATTATTTGACCGTCTGAGGGGGGCTAGAATCTTCACCAAGCTGGACCTCCGTGGGGCCTATAACCTGGTCCGTATCCGTCAGGGGGATGAATGGAAGACGGCATTCAACACCCGGGACGGCCACTATGAATACCTTGTAATGCCCTTCGGTCTCTGTAATGCTCCCGCCGTCTTTCAAGAGTTGGTTAATGACATCTTCCGGGACCTTCTCTACTCCTGCGTAGTGGTGTACATGGATGACATCTTGGTCTTCTCTCCGGATCTTCTCACTCACCGGAGGGATGTTCGTCAGGTCCTGCTCAGGCTCAGGCAGAACCACCTCTACGCTAAATATGAGAAGTGCCTCTTTGAGCAGACCTCGCTTCCGTTTTTCGGCTACATAATCTCTCAGACCGGCCTACGAATGGATCCTGAGAAACTGTCTGCCATCCAGAAGTGGCCCCGACCAGAGGGGTTGAAGGCTAGTCAGCGGTTCCTGGGCTTCGCCAACTACTACCGCCTCTTCATACCGCACTTCTCTTCCCGGACTGCCCCAATCTCTGCGCTCACCCGTAAGGGCACTAATCCCAGAGAATGGCCGCCCGAAGCAGAGGAAGCCTTTCTTTCCTTAAAACAGGCTTTCTCTTCTGCCCCGGTGCTGCATCGTCCAGACGGCAACAAACAATTCTTCCTGGAAGTTGATGCCTCCTCCTCCGGAGCCGGAGCGGTACTTATCCAAAAGTCGCCTTCCGGAAGAATGGTAACTTGCGGCTTCTTCTCCAAACTCTTCTCCCCTTCTGAGCGCAATTATTCTATAGGAGACCGAGAGTTATTGGCCATTAAGCTGGCACTAGAGGAGTGGCGTTACCTGCTCGAGGGGGCTCTTCACCCCGTAATAATTTACACGGACCACAAGAACTTGGCTTACCTCCAGAGCGCCCAGAGACTTAACCCGCGCCAAGCCCGGTGGTCCTTGTTTTTTGCGCGCTTTGATTTCGTTCTTCATTTTCGCCCGGCAGACAAAAACATCAAAGCTGACGCCTTGTCCCGATCCTTTCTGGTCTCTGATCTAGAGGAGGAACCTAAGCACATCATTGATTCCGCCAGAGTAATGCAGGTGGCCCCCGTGAATCTAAATCGTCTCCCTCCCGGTAAGACGTTCGCAACAGTAGCTGATCGGGAGAAGGTCCTACACTGGGGTCACTCGTCTAAGCTAGCTGGCCACGCCGGTCAGAAAAAGACCCTCCAGCTTATTAACCGGCATTACTGGTGGCCTACCCTGCACAAGGACGTAATAGACTTTGTTTCAGCCTGTGTGTCCTGCGCCCGCAACAAGGTTCCGAGACACCTGCCAGCCGGTCGCCTCCTTCCCCTTCCAGTACCTGCTGCCCCGTGGCAGCATATAGCTATGGACTTTATAACGGATCTCCCTGTCTCTGCCGGTTGTACGGTCATTTGGGTGGTCGCTGACCGCTTTTCCAAGATGGCCCACTTCATTCCCCTGCCGGGTCTCCCGTCTGCACCCGAGCTGGCTAAAGACTTTATCCGCCACATCTTCCGTCTCCATGGCCTGCCCCTCCACATCGTGTCGGATCGTGGGGTTCAGTTCACCTCACGCTTCTGGAGAGCCACATGTAAGCTGCTAGACGTCACCCTGGACTTCTCCTCCGCTTACCACCCACAGTCCAATGGTCAAGTGGAGCGGATCAATCAGATCCTGACCAGTTACCTCCGGCACTTCGTTAATGCCCACCATTCGGACTGGGTGGATCTCCTACCATGGGCCGAATTCTCTTACAATAATCACGAGAGCGAATCTTCCTCCAAATCCCCGTTTTTTGTAGTCTTCGGTCAGCATCCTCGGATCCCGTTTCCCGTCTCCACCTCGGTGGACAATCCGGCTGCGGAATCTCTCGTTAGCGAATTTTCTTCCATTTGGGAGAGTACCCGATCCGCACTTCTTCGGTCGTCCGAGCGGATGAAAAAACACGCTGACAAAAAATGCCTGGATCCTCCACAATTCCGTCCTGGAGATAAAGTCTGGCTCTCGTCCAAGTATGTCCGGCTCAAGATTCCTTCCTACAAGTTAGGGCCTCGGTTCATCGGCCCACTGGAAGTTATCAAACAAATCAACCCGGTGGCCTATAAATTGAAACTCCCAGCCAACTTGCGGATTCCTAACTCCTTCCATGTATCTCTACTCAAACCCGTGGTACTTAACTCTTTTTCCAAGTCTACAGGTACGCCCCCTGCTCCGGTTTCTGCTGAAAATGAGTTTGAGGTAGAGAACATTCTGGCCACCAAAAGGGTAAGAGGAAAGACCTTTTTTTCTAGTAGATTGGAAGGGGTTTGGTCCTGAGGAGAGAACGTGGGAGCCCCGGGAGAACATCCATGCCCCTCTCATCCTTGGTAAATTTCTATCTGGCCTAAAAAAGGGGGCCCTAAAGGGGGGGGTACTGTAGCGTCGGCGTCCCTGCCTCCTGCTAGGCAGGGACGCCGTTCCCCTCACCTCTCCGCTCTGTGCCCGGCGTCTTCCTCCCGCTCTGCTGGCAGCGCGCGCTGCTTCCCGGCCACTGTGCTTAGGGGCCGCGCGCGCCGTCCTAAGGAGTCCCCGGCCAATGGCCGGAGGATCTCACCATATATAAGGCATCTCCTCCAAAATGGAGGTGCCCGAGCAATGTTGTTGCAAAGCCTTTCAACTCTGCTTCAGCCCTCAGGTCCCGTTACCAGTTACCTGCCAGTTACCTGCCAGTCACCTGCCAGATTCCTGCTTGATACCTGCCTGATACTTATCTATCTGCTTTCATTCCTGCGGTCCGACAGTCTGCCTACCAGCCCTGCCAGTCTGTCTATGGATCAGTCTGCCCGCTCACCTGGGAACGCTCACCTGCTACCTGCCTGCTAGCCTACCTGGAGGCTCTGCCGTCACGTGCCGTGACCACCTGCCTGTCCAGAGGCTCTTGCCCGCTCACCTGGGAGCGTTCACCTGCTACCTGTCTGCTAGCCTAGCTGGAGGCTCCGCGGTCACGTGCCATGACCACCTGCCGGTCCAGAGACTCTTGCCTGCTCACCTGCTACCTGTCTGCTAGCCTACCTGGAGGCTCTGCCGTCACGTGCCGTGACCACCGGCCTGTCCAGCGACTCATGCCCGCTCACCTGGGAGCGCTTATCTGCTACCTGCCTGCTAGCCTACCTGGAGGCTCCGCCGTCACGTGCCATGACCACCTGCCTGTCCAGAGACTCTTACCCGCTCACATGGGAGTGCTCATCTGCTACCTGCCTGCTAGCCTACCTGGAGGCTCTGCCGTCACGTGTCGTGACCACCTGCCTGTCTAGAGACTCTTTCCCTGCTGTCACTTGCTGTGACCACCCGCCTGTCTAGAGACTCTTATCCTGCTGTCACTTGCCGTGACCACCTGCCTGTCTAGAGACTCATACCCTGCTGTCACTCGCCGTGACCACCCGCCTGTCAAGAGACTGTCCCCGTCACTTGCCGTGACCTCCTGCCCTTCTACCCAGAGACTGTCCCTGTCACTTGCCGTGACTACCTGCCCGCCTTCCCTGGGAGCCACCCGCTTCCTTACAAGGACTGCCCCTTTGTATAGTTGCTCAGAGGTTCCACCTCCCAGACCCGTTACAAGTTACACTGATTCAAAAAATTGTCCGATTTCAGAAACATGCAGTACATCCTAAACACAAGTTGCATTATTCATTTCTAGGTTCCTTTAGATCACTTTGAAAATAAACACAGAGAGATGAGATCAACTATGTAAAAATTCCTGGTACTCACATCAATAAATGATGTTCTAACAAGCAGATCTTTGACCCATGATCCTAAGGGTTTCAGGGATGGATAAGCAGCATCAGCCCACAGTGTGGGAACCTGATTGTTCAGGAAACTTTTGTATATTCTCTCCATTTCCTCAGACATAACCACAAACCCAGCAATGGCTTTGTTAAGGGTCTCTAAAGAATTCTGCGGGATAAAATAAATAGAAATATTAACAAGCATTCCTTGGTAAGTTAAAATCACATTATATTAATCATATGCTGAATATATGTATGAATATATGTATGAATTTTTGCTACAAAGTACTCTATCATTAATAACCTGCACCAACAAACTGGGGGTTCCTCTATATTGTGTTCCTCTGGTAGCCAGGACAATTTTCGTACTTTTGACGCACACAGCTAAAACCTAGATTACTAAACAATATATTAATAATCTCCCATGTTTATATATTTTCTGAAAGTAGATACCCGGCACATTGTCAAGATGCCACTAAGCACTTTATACATGCAGACATCCACATACATTTTTAGTCAAAGTGATTTTTTTTAATGCATAAAAATTGATATTAAAGGGCTAAAAGTGTGCCCCAACAGAAAATTGGATACACCATACTTCCTTAAAAGAAAAGTTTAACATATGCAAAGTCCATACATACCACTTAGGCCTATGTCTAAATCTGATATATATTTACAAAATAATCAGAACTGGAAAGACCAAAAATCTAGTTTTGATCCTTTCACAATCCTTTCATAATGGGGCCAATTTCTGTCCTTGCGTTTTTGTTTTTTCCTCCCCTCCTCACTCCATACAAGTGTATGAAAGAGACCGTGCCCACTGGCCGGGAGTATGTACAACTCTTACATACCCTCCGGTCCCGGGTCAGAGACCGACGAATGAGCTGCTGCGAGCGGGCCGATGAATTGTGGTGTCCTCAATGAGATCACCGCTAACATCATGAGAAAAATTCTCACTGTGCTTGCGCTGAGCTCAGTGAGATCACTGCAAATACCGTGAGAAAGTTCTCACGGTGCTAGTGGTGGTGTCAAGAAGGTTACCTCAGTTCACTGTGAGCCGGCCGGATGAGCTGGGGTAACCTTCATGACGTCACTGCTATCACCGTGAGAATTTTCTCACAGCGCTAGTGGTGATGTTATTGAGGTCACCGCAATTCATCGGCCAGCTCGTAGCAGCTCATTCTACCCTGGTTTTCAGCATGAACGGTAGCATTATGCCACCGTTCATTTTGAAAAACAGATGTCGCACAGACAGATTATGGCGTGGGACAGTATGGATTATTTTCACATTAGACAGGTGAGAGATATGGTTGTTTACTATTTTTGTTTTTTTACAGGGGACATGGACATCGGAGGAATATCTTCACAGTGGACAGGTGAGGGATATGGTTGTTTATTATTTTTGTTTTTTTACAGGGGACATTGGCTGCAATGGATTAGATTTAAAGGTGAGTATAAATGATTTTATTCTTGCTGTGTGTTTATTTCAAAACTTACTATGGGGTTAGTAATGGTGGCGCCTTATAGACGCCTCTCCATTACTAACCCCTGGGCTTAATGTCAGCTGGCAATATAAGGCTGACATCAACCCCAACCCTATTACACCACTTGCCATCGCACAAGGGCAAGTGGGAGGAATGAGGCTAAGTGCCAGAATTGGAACATCTTATTGATGCATTATTTCTGGGGCAGCTGAGGGCTGATCTTATTAGCCTTGGGGGGGAACCAATATCCATGGCCCCTTCCGTGGCTATTAATACCAGCCCTCAGCTGTCTGTTAGCCTTTGCTGAGTAGAATTGACCCTATGTCAATTATTTTCTGGTGTAACCCTATAATCTAGCCAGTAAACGCTAATCAAACAGATGTGAGCTGCTATTAATAGCCAAGGAACATTTTTGGCTAATGGCCCTTTTCCTTGGCTAGTAATATCAGCCCCCAGCGGGCGCTTTCCCTCTGCTGGTTATGAATAATCGGCAGGAGCCCACGCTGTTTTTTTTTCATTTAATTCTTGATTTTACACACAATGTACACTGCGGGTGCTGAATACAACTCCCATCATTGTCGGCTGCTGGCGCTGATAGCAGCCTGCTCATGCCGCGCTCTGCCTGCTCATGCCGCGTTCTGCCTGCTCATGCCGCTCTGCTCAAACTGCTCATACCACTGTGCTCTGCCTGCTCATGCCGCTCTGCTGCTCTGCTCCGCCTGCTATGTTGTATCAGGATCTAGTGCGGTAGTAAGCTTTGAATTGTACAGCTGAGTTTGTCATTTGGTTCTGTGATGTCACTGCATAAGACTACAGGGAATCCTACTGTCTCATAGATCTTATAGTACAAAGGTTGTCTGCTGCAATTCTGCCTGAGGAATCCCTGACATTAGATACAGCGGTCAGTGAATCATTCGGCTGATCCCGGCGGCGTGTACGGCATAATTGCGCTGGTGTTCCGCTGGTGGTACCGTGCAAGAGGCTGCGTACGGCGTATACAGTGTGTGTGTGTGTGGTGCATACGGCATATACAGAGTGTGTGTGTGGTGGTGCATATGGCGTATACAGTGTGTGTGCGGTGCATACGGCGTATACAGTGTGTGTGTGTGTGTGTGTGTGTGTGGTGCGTACGGCATATACAGTGGGTGTGTGTGTGGTGCATACGGCATATACAGAGTGTGTGTGTGGTGGTGCGTACGGCGTATGTGTGTGTGTGGTGAGTACGGCGTATACAGTGTGTGTGTGTGTGTGTGGTGCGTACGGCATATACAGTGTGTGTGTGTGGTGCATACGGTGTATACAGTGTGTGTGTGTGGTGCGTACGGCATATACAGTGTAGTGCGTACGGCGTATACAGTGTGTGTGGTGCATACGGCGTATACAGTGTGTGTGTGTGTGTTGCGTACGGTGTATACAGTATGTGTGTGGTGGTGCGTATGGCGTATACAGCGTGTGTGTGGTGCGTATGTGACGCCTCTCAAGCCCTGTCCTGGGAAGATGGGGTACTCGGAGCCGGGTCAGATGTTGAGAAGGGGGATGCAGTCGTGGCCTTGACCCGTTCCGTGCCCCGGGCCGTCACATTAAAAATGATGTTAGGGCTATCCGGGTTGAGTGGTAATTTATCGACTACGCCACCTGTGGTGTCTGGTGATACGCCATCAGCGCCGCTACAGTCCGCTGAGGCCCGGTGTCATGGCGGCTAAAGTTCTCGCTGCTCCCCACAGGCGGAGCGCGGTCTCAGTGCAGGCAAGACAGGACAAAGGGGGGGTAATAGTGCGGGAGTAGAGACACGGGCACCGTGTCGCGTGGTATGGCGCGTAATGAACAGTCCGGAGGCCATAGGGGTGAATTTCCAAGGCTTTACTCACAGTTCTCATAAGTAGCGCAAGGCTTCTCCCTGCTCCTCGCGGAGTCCTGCGGCCACCAGGGACGGGGGTCCGACTACCTCCGAGGAAGTCCAGTGTCCGGCAGGGTCCCTACACCAGAGTGTTCCTGCACTACAGACTTTACCCCTTCCCGTCTGTGCGTGTGTGGATAGGCCGGGTCTCCCTCTGAGCTCCTCTCAGGTGTACGGCTCGGGTGGCAATTCCTCTCCATCCGAAGCCCGCCGGGATCCTCTGGGCCTAACCGGGCTTTCCCGTCCTGGGCATAGAGTACGAGGTCGGGTGTCGGGGGCCGGTACCCCTCTTGCAGCCGGAATCCCTCTGAATAGATCAGGTAGAAGAGGACAGGTGGCGTACTCCGCTCCGTCTGCATCCTCCCCGGGACCCATTTGCTAGGGAGCCACACTCTAAAGCTCCCGGGCCTTCTTGATCCTGGTCCTTGGTTGGGTTGAGACATTCCTTGTCTGCAACCTCCCTCTCGTCCCATGGATCGGGGTACGAGGGTTGTGTCCCATACCGGTGCAGGCCCACACAGGATCTGCGCTCCCGGAGGGAAGTCACATTAACACACAGTAGATGACAGCACAGTACGACCACTTGACAGGCACACTGTCCGAGACCACACAGGTCTAAAGGACTCGACTCTGCCCTAGGCAGACAGGGTCAGAAGGACCGAAGGACCAAGATCTAAGATGGCATTCTATTAAATATGAAATTAGAAGTGTCACTAACTAACTGTTCCTCCACCCACACCCACTAACTGGTTCCCACCACTTTGTGTTCCCCAGTCTCCCTGTAACCAGGGGAGCAGCACCTAGTGCATACTAGCTCACTCTGGTGGAAAAATGTGGTGTTGGATGCAAAACTAGGTAACCACCATCACACTAGACTTACCTCAGAGGAGGAACACCACACTCCATTGAAGAAGTGCAGCATTCCTGTGGCGGCTGAACCCTCAGGGGCGCCACATTCCCCCCTGGTAAAACACGGGACGTCCGCGGTCTGCAAAGGAATATCACCCAGGAAAATTCTTTTTATATATAAACAAGTAGAACTATCATCCCTTTATGGGAGGCACATTTCTTATAACGTTGCATAACAGTATAAAAGTACAAAAGTATAAAATCATAAAAGTACAGAGACATAAAAGTGCAAAGTTATAAATTAGGACAAGAGACTTTTTGATTAAGGCAGCGGACTGGTTTAAAGTGACGACTACACCAGTGATGCAGCGGCGGTAAGTTCAGTAGCAAGAGGGACCTGCCCTAAACCCTCTACGTGGGCCCTGGGGTGGCTGCAGGGCATGAAGATCCGGTGCTGGACCCCCACACGTGCCACTCCAGACAGGTTTTGCTTCTGAGGTCTTGAGGTAGTAAGAAAGGCACGGTTTTCTGAGGTCTTGAGGTAGTAAGAAAGGCACGGTTTTGTATAAAACCAATAGGGAGCACCTAAATAGGTGCATAACTATTTACATTGCAGTCCGCCGCCTGCCATAGTCCGCAGGGACCAAAGTCTCTGTATAAAGAAAAGGATCACACAGAAATAGAAATAGCAGCAACAGTCAAACTTCAAACAGTAACAACAGCAGCCGGGGCTACTTTAGACTTGGGGCTCGCGAGGAGGGAAGGGCTCGCTCCTCCCGACAGAGGGCAGCTGGTCACCCGAGGCTGAGGAGGTGGTGGCGTCACTCCCGGACACTTTACGGATGTCCAGGGCATACCACCCACGCTCCCCCTGGTGGCGGGCGAAAGTCACAGTATCGCCCGGGAAAAGGTTCCGGCCGGGGTGTCCCTTCCCGAGGTGCGGCTCGACGTCCCGCCGACTGACGAACACGTCATCACGGAAGAGGGGACACCGAATAAACCCCCACCCCGCCTCGTGGTGAAACCGCACAACCTTGCCCTCATACCGGGGACCGGGATGGGTAGCCTCCTCCAGTCGCGCCCGAGTCTTGGAAGCCTTGGTCCGGACTTCAAGGCGCTCGCAGAGTTGCTCCCTCCGACATTGCTCCCTGGCTAGTTGGGAGACCTGCTCACTACACCAGCGGCTCCTCCTCTGCGCTTCCGCTGCGGTCTCTCGCGGGAAGCCCATCAGGTCGCCCCCCTGGTTTTCCCAGGCCCACTCTTCGGCCTCGGGCCAGGTCACCGCCAGTGCAGGTAGCGGTGTTAGGACGGGCTGCTGCAAGTCCTCCAATATCGCGGACCAGTCCGGGTTGGAGTCGGTAGTCTCCTCCGCAACTCCAGGCACCTCCGTTAGAGCACTTTCGGGGCAGTGCAAATCCCCACCGATAGCTGCCGCCTGCAGCTCAGGAGCCAACGCTTGCTCCCAGGTGACGGCTTGGGGATGTACATACTCCGCCATAAGGTCCAAGATCAGCTCAGAGGGCTCCGCAGCCGGGGCAGGGGTTGCCTCCTCACCTGCCATCAGGTCGGTTTCTACCTCGACCTCCGGGCCGACTGCTTCCGGAGCCTCCACTCCTCGGCGGCGGTCTCGGATCCGCTGCAGCATTTTTGCCTTCAATGCAGCTGTTGCCGCCTCCTGGGCCTCTCTCTTCCTTCTCGCCAGTTCTGGAGCCTCCCGATTGAGAAACTCAAAGTCTCCCGGTGTCAACGCACTGCCGCTAGACTCGCCTCCGGGTGAAGGGCCTGGACTGGGTGCAGCAGTCGCACGGCTTGTTTCTCCAGGGTCATCCATGACCGCTTCCATTCAACGCCAAACTCCAACTGCAATGGCCGCACCTTGTTGCTTTGCTACTTGTTCCTCCTCTTTCGGGGCGGTTCCTGGGCGGCATGTTGACAGGCCCGCCTTCGTTCAGCCCATCCAGTTTGATGGGCATTACCCCGCGGACAGTCTCTGATGGAGGGGGCAGTCCACATTTTTGGCGCCAAGCGGGAGCCCAGCCCACGATGGGAGGTGTACAAAGTCAGTCTTTTCACTGCGTGATGGCGCCTGTTCTTCTTGGGCGGGCGCCATTTTAAGTGTAAAAACAACAGTCCAAGGTGTAAGGCACACAGTACCCGATAGCAATGGGCACTCTTCTCCGCTGCAGCGGGCACGATATCCTGCTGACTATGCCAGTGATGTGACGCCTCTCAAGCCCTGCCCTGGGAAGATGGGGTACTCGGAGCCGGGTCAGATGTTGAGAAGGGGGATGCAGTCGTGGCCTTGACCCGTTCGGTGCCCAGGGCCGTCACATTAAAAATGATGTTAGGGCTATCCGGGTTGAGTGGTAATTTATCGACTACGCCACCTGTGGTGTCTGGTTATGCGCCAAAAGCGCCGCTACAGTCCGCTGAGGCCCGGTGTCATGGCGGCTAAAGTTCTCGCTGCTCCTCACAGGCGGAGAGCGGCCTCAGGGCAGGCAAGACAGGACAAAGGGGGGGTAATAGTGCGGGAGTAGAGATGCGGGCACCGTGTCGCGTGGTATGGCGCGTAATGAACAGTCCGGAGGCCATAGGGATGAATTTCCAAGGCTTTACTCACAGTTCTCATAAGCACCGCAAGGCTTCTCCCTGCTCCTCGCGGAGTCCTGCAGCCACCAGGGACGGGGGTCCGACTACCTCTGAGGAAGTCCAGTGTCCGGCAGCGTCCCTACACCAGAGTGTTCCTGCACTACAGACTTTACCCCTTCCCGTCTGTGCATGTGTGGATAGGCCGGGTCTCCCTCTGAGCTCCTCTCAGGTGTACGGCTCGGGTGGTAATTCCTCTCCATCTGAAGCCCGCCGGGATCCTCTGGGCCTAACCGGGCTTTCCCGTCCTGGGCATAGAGTACGAGGTCGGGTGTCGGGGGCCGGTACCCCTCTTGCAGCCGGAATCCCTCTGAATAGATCAGGTAGAAGAGGACAGGTGGCGTACTCCGCTCCGTCTGCATCCTCCCCGGGACCCATTTGCTTGGGAGCCACAATCTAAAGCTCCCGGGCCTTCTTGATCCTGGTCCTTGGTCGGGTTGAGACATTCCTTGTCTGCAACCTCCCTCTCGTCCCATGGATCGGGGTACGAGGGCTGTGTCCCATACCGGTGCAGGCCCACACAGGATCTGCGCTCCCGGAGGGAAGTCACACTAACACACAGTAGATGACAGCACAGTACGACCACTTGACAGACACACTGTCCGAGACCACACAGGTCTAAAGGACTCGACTCTGCCCTAGGCAGACAGGGACAGAAGGACCGAAGGACCAAGATCGAAGGTGGCATTCTATTAAATATGAAATTAGAAGTGTCACTAACTAACTGTTCCTCCACCCACACCCACTAACTGGTTCCTACCACTTTGTGTTCCCCAGTCTCCCTGTAACCAGGGGAGCAGCACCTAGTGCATACTAGCTCTCTCTGGTGGAAAAATGTGGTGTTGGATGCAAAACTAGGTAACCACCATCACACTGGACTTACCTCAGAGGAGGAACACCACACTCCATTGAAGAAGTGCAGCATTCCTGTGGCGGCCGAACCCTCAGGGGCGCCACACGTACAGCGTATACAGAGTGGGTGTGTGGTGCGTACAGCGTATACAGTGTGTGTGTGTTGCGTATGGCGTATACAGTGTGTGTGTGGTGTGTACGGCGTATACAGCGTGGGTGGGGTGCATACGCTGTATACAGAGTGTGTGTGTGGTGGTGAGTACAGCGTATACAGTGTGTGTGTGGAGTGCACAGCATATACAGTGTGTGTGTGTGCATGTGTGGTGCGTACGGCGTATACAGTGTGTGTGTGTGTGTGCATGTGTGGTGCGTACGGCATATACAGTGTGTGTGGTACGTATGGCGTATACAGTGTGTGTGTGGTGCATACGGTGTATACAGTGTGTGGTGCATACGGCGTATACTGTGTGTGTGTGTGTATGTGTTGTGCGTACAGCATATACAGTGTGTGTGTGTGTGTGTGTGTGTGTGCATGTGTGGTGCGCACGGCGTATACAGTGTGTGTGGTACGTACGGCGTATACAGTGTGTGTGTGGTGCTTACGGCGTATACTGTGTGTGTGTGTGTATGTGTGGTGCGTACGGTGTATACAGTGTGTGTGTATGTGTGGTGCGTACGACGTATACAGTTTGTGTGTGTGGTGTGCACAGCATATACAGTGTGTGTGTGTGGTGCATACGGCATATACAGTCTGTGTGTGTGTGGTGTGTATGGCGTATACAGTGTGTGTGTGTGTTGCATACGGCGTATACAGTGTGTGTGTGTGGTGCGTACGGCGTATACAGTGCATAACTATTTACATTGCAGTCCGCCGCCTGCCATAGTCCGCAGGGACCAAAGTCTATGTATAAAGAAAAGGATCACGCAGAAATAGAAATAGCAGCAACAGTCAAACTTCAAACAGTAACAACAGCAGCCGGGGCTACTTTAGACTTGGGGCTCGCGAGGAGGGAAGGGCTCGCTCCTCCCGACAGAGGGCAGCTGGTCAACCGAGGCTGAGGAGGTGGTGGCGTCACTCCCAGACACTTACGGACGTCCAGGGCATACCACCCACGCTCCCCCTGGTGGTGGGCGAAAGTCACAGTATCGCCCGGGAAAAGGTTCCGGCCGAGGTGTCCCTTCCTGAGGCGCGGCTCGATGTCCCGCCGACTGACGAACACGTCATCACGGAAGAGGGGACACCGAATAAACCCCCACCCCGCCTCGTGGTGAAACCGCACAACCTTGTCCTCATACCGGGGACCGGGATGGGTAGCCTCCTCCAGTCGCGCCCGAGTCTTGGAAGCCTTGGTCCGGACTTCAAGGCGCTCGCAGCGTTGCTCCCTCCGACATTGCTCCCTGGCTAGTTGGGAGACCTGCTCACTACACCAGCGGCTACTCCTCTGCGCTTCCGCTGCGGTCTCTCGTGGGAAGCCCATCAGGTCGCCCCCCTGGTTTTCCCAGGCCCACTCTTCGGCCTCGGGCCAGGTCACCGCCGGTGCAGGTAGCGGTGTTAGGACGGGCTGCTGCAAGTCCTCCAATATCGCGGACCAGTCCGGGTTGGAGTCGGTAGTCTCCTCCGCAACTCCAGGCACCTCCGTTAGAGCACTTTCGGGGCAGTGCAAATCCCCACCGATAGCTGCCGCCTGCAGCTCAGGAGCCAACGCTTGCTCCCAGGTGACGGCTTGGGGATGTACATACTCCGCCATAAGGTCCAGGATCAGCTCAGAGGGCTCCGCAGCCGGGGCAGGGGTTGCCTCCTCACCTGCCATCAGGTCGGTTTCTACCTTGACCTCCGGGCCGACTGCTTCCGGAGCCTCCACTCCTCGGCGGCGGTCTCGGATCCGCTGCAGCATTTTTGCCTTCCATGCAGCTGTTGCCGCCTCCTGGGCCTCTCTCTGCCTTCTCGCCAGTTCTGGAGCCTCCCGATTGAGAAACTCAAAGTCTCCCGGTTTCAACGCACTGCCGCTAGACTCGCCTCCGGGTGAAGGGCCTGGACTGGGTGCAGCAGTCGCACGGCTTGTTTCTCCAGGGTCATCCATGACCGCTTCCATTCAACGCCAAACTCCAACTGCAATGGCCGCACCTTGTTGCTTTGCTACTTGTTCCTCCTCTTTCGGGGCGGTTCCTGGGCGGCATGTTGACAGGCCCGCCTTCGTTCAGCCCATCCAGTTTGACGGGCATTACCCCGCGGACAGTCTCTGATGGAGGGGGCAGTCCACATTTTTGGCGCCAAGCGGGAGCCCAGCCCACGATGGGAGGTGTACAAAGTCAGTCTTTTCACTGCGTGATGGCGCCTGTTCTTCTTGGGCGGGCGCCATTTTAAGTGTGAAAACAACAGTCCAAGGTGTAAGGCACACAGTACCCGATAGCAATGGGCACTCTTCTCCGCTGCAGCGGGCACGATATCCTGCCGACTATGCCAGTGATGTGACGCCTCTCAAGCCCTGCCCTGGGAAGATGGGGTACTCGGAGCCGGGTCAGATGTTGAGAAGGGGGATGCAGTCGTGGCCTTGACCCGTTCCGTGCCCAGGGCCGTCACATTAAAAATGATGTTAGGGCTATCCGGGTTGAGTGGTAATTTATCGACTACGCCACGTGTGGTGTCTGGTGATGCGCCAACAGCGCCGCTACAGTCCGCTGAGGCCCGGTGTCATGGCGGCTAAAGTTCTCGCTGCTCCCCACAGGCGGAGCGCGGCCTCAGGGCAGGCAAGACAGGACAAAGGGGGGGTAATAGTGCGGGAGTAGAGATGCAGGCACCATGTCGGGTGGTATGGCGCGTAATGAACAGTCCGGAGGCCATAGGGATGAATTTCCAAGGCTTTACTCACAGTTCTCATAAGCACCGCAAGGCTTCTCCCTGCTCCTCGCGGAGTCCTGCGGCCACCAGGGACGGGGGTCCGACTTCCTCCGAGGAAGTCCAGTGTCCGGCAGCGTCCCTACACCAGAGTGTTCCTGCACTACAGACTTTACCCCTTCCCGTCTGTGCATGTGTGGATAGGCCGGGTCTCCCTCTGAGCTCCTCTCAGGTGTACGGCTCGGGTGGCAATTCCTCTCCATCTGAAGCCCGCCGGGATCCTCTGGGCCTAACCGGGCTTTCCCGTCCTGGGCATAGAGTACGAGGTCGGGTGTTGGGGGCCGGTACCCCTCTTGCAGCCGGAATCCCTCTGAATAGATCAGGTAGAAGAGGACAGGTGGCGTACTCCGCTCCGTCTGCATCCTCCCCGGGACTCATTTGCTAGGGAGCCACACTCTAAAGCTCCCGGGCCTTCTTGATCCTGGTCCTTGGTCGGGTTGAGACATTCCTTGTCTGCAACCTCCCTCTCGTCCCATGGATCGGGGTACGAGGGCTGTGTCCCATACCGGTGCAGGCCCACACAGGATCTGCGCTCCCGGAGGGAAGTCACACTAACACACAGTAGATGACAGCACAGTACGGCCACTTGACAGACACACTGTCCGAGACCACACAGGTCTAAAGGACTCGACTCTGCCCTAGGCAGACAGGGACAGAAGGACCGAAGGACCAAGATCGAAGGTGGCATTCTATTAAATATGAAATTAGAAGTGTCACTAACTAACTGTTCCTCCACCCACACCCACTAACTGGTTCCTACCACTTTGTGTTCCACAGTCTCCCTGTAACCAGGGGAGCAGCACCTAGTGCATACTAGCTCCCTCTGGTGGAAAAATGTGGTGTTGGATGCAAAACTAGGTAACCACCATCACACTGGACTTACCTCAGAGGAGGAACACCACACTCCATTGAAGAAGTGCAGCATTCCTGTGGCGGCCGAACCCTCAGGGGCGCCACACGTACAGCGTATACAGTGTGGGTGTGTGGTGCGTTCAGCGTATACAGTGTGTGTGTGTTGCGTATGGCGTATACAGTGTGTGTGTGTGTGTGTGTGTGGTGCGTACGGCGTATACAGCGTGTGTGGGGTGCATACGCTGTATACAGATTGTGTGTGTGGTGGTGCGTACAGCGTATACAGTGTGTGTGTGGAGTGCACAGCATATAGTGTGTGTGTGTGCATGTGTGATGCGTACGGCGTATACAGTGTGTGTGTGTGTGCATGTGTGGTGCGTACGGCATATACAGTGTGTGTGGTACGTATGGCGTATACAGTGTGTGTGTGGTGCATACGGTGTATACAGTGTGTGGTGCATACGGCGTATACTGTGTGTGTGTGTGTATGTGTTGTGCGTACAGCATATACAGTGTGTGTGGTACGTACGGCGTATACAGTGTGTGTGTGGTGCGTACGGCGTATACAGTGTGTGTGTGTGGTGCTTACGGCGTATACTGTGTGTGTGTGTGTGTGTGTATGTGTGGTGCGTACGGTGTATACAGTGTGTGTGTATGTGTGGTGCGTACGGCGTATACAGTGTGTGTGAGTGGTACGTAAGGCGTATACAGTGTGTGTGAGTAGTACGTATGGCGTATACAGTGTGTGTGTGTGGTGCGTACGGCGTATACAGTTTGTGTGTGTGGTGTGCATGTGTGGTGCGTACGGCGTATACAGTGTGTGTGGTACGTACGGCGTATACAGTGTGTGTGTGGTGCGTACGGCGTATACAGTGTGTGTGTGTGGTGCTTACGGCGTATACTGTGTGTGTGTGTGTATGTGTGGTGCGTACGGTGTATACAGTGTGTGTGTATGTGTGGTGCGTACGGCGTATACAGTGTGTGTGAGTGGTACGTAAGGCGTATACAGTGTGTGTGAGTAGTACGTATGGCGTATACAGTGTGTGTGTGTGGTGCGTACGGCGTATACAGTTTGTGTGTGTGGTGTGCACAGCATATGCAGTGTGTGTGTGTGGTGCATACGGCATATACAGTCTGTGTGTGTGTGGTGTGTACGGCGTATACAGTGTGTGTGTGTGTTGCATACGGCGTATACAGTGTGTGTGTGTGGTGCGTACGGCGTATACAGTGTGTGTGTGTTGCATACGGCATATACAGTGTGTGTGTGGTGCGTACGGCGTATACAGTGTGTGTGTGTGGTGCGTACGGCGTATACAGTGTGTGTGTGTGGTGCGTACGGCGCATACAGTGTGTGTGTGTTGCATACAGCATATACAGTGTGTGTGTGTGGTGCGTACGGCGTATACAGTTTGTGTGTGTAGTGTGCACAGCATATACAGTGTGTGTAGTGTGCACAGCATATACTGTGTGTGTTTGTTGCATACGGCGCATACAGGGTGTGTGTGTGGTGCGTACGGCGTATACAGTGTGTGTGGTGCGTACGGCATATACAGTGTGTGTGTGTGGTGAGTAAGGCGTATACAGTTTGTGTGTGTGGTATGCACAGCATATACAGTGTGTGTGTGTGTGGTGTGTACGGCGTATACAGCGTGTCTGTTGCATACGGCGTATACAGTGTGTGTGTGTGGTGCGTACGGCATATACAGTGTGTGTGTGTGGTGCGTACGGCGTATACAGTGTGTGTGTGTATGTTGCATACGGCATATACAGTGGGTGTGTGTGGTGCGTACGGCGTATACAGTGTGTGTGTGGTGCGTACGGCGTATACAGTGTGTGTGGTACGTATGGCATATACAGTGTGTGTGTGTGGTGCGTACAGCGTATACAGTGTGTGTGTGTGTTGCATACGGCATATACAGTGTGTTTGTGGGGTGCGTACGGCGCATACAGTGTGTGTGTGGTGCATACGGCGTATACAGCGTGTGTGTGTGGTACGTATGGCGTATACAGTGTGTGTGTGTGTGTGGTGCGTACGGCGTATACAGTGTGTGTGTGTTGCATACGGCATATACAGTGTGTGTGTGTGTGGTGCGTACGGCGTATACAGTGTGTGTGTGTGTTCCATACGGCATATACAGTGTGTGTGTGTGGTGCGTACGGCGTATACAGTGTGTGTGGTGCGTACGGCGTATACAGTGTGTGTGTGTGTGTGGTATGTATGGCGTATACAGTGTGTGTGTGTGTGTGTGGTGCGTACGGCGTATACAGTGTGTGTGTGTGTTGCATACGGCATATACAGTGTGTGTGGGGGGTGCGTACGGCGCATACAGTGTGTGTGTGGGGTGCGTACGGCGCATACAGTGTGTGTGTGTGGTACGTATGACGTATACAGTGTGTGTGTGTGTGGTGCGTACGGCGTATAGAGTGTGTGTGTGTGTGGTACGTATGGCGTATACAGTGTGTGTGTGTGTGGTGCGTACGGCGTATACAGTGTGTGTGTGTGTGTGGTGCGTACGGCATATACAGTGTGTGTGTGGTGCGTACGGCGTATACAGTGTGTGTGTGTGTGTGGTGCGTACGGCGTATACAGTGTGTGTGTGTGTGTGTGGTGTGTACGGCATATACAGTGTGTGTGTGTGTGTTGCATACGGCATATACAGTGTGTGTGTGGTGCTTACGGCGTATACAGTGTGTGTGTGTGTGTTGCATAAGGCATATACAGTGTGTGTGTGTGGTGCGTACGGCATATACAGTGTGTGTTGCATACGGCATATACAGTGTGTGTGTGGTGCGTACGGCGTATACAGTGTGTGTGTGTAGTGCGTACGACGTATACAGTGTGTGTGTGTGGTGCGTACGGCGTATACAGTGTGTGTGTGTCGTGCGTACGACGTATACAGTGTGTGTGTGTGGTGCGTACGGCGTATACAGTGTGTGTGTGTGTGTGGTGCGTACGGCGTATACAGTGTGTGTGTGTGGTGCGTACGACGTATACAGTGTGTGTGTGTGGTGCGTACGACGTATACAGTGTGTGTGTGTGGTGCGTACGGCGTATACAGTGTGTGTGTGTGGTGCGTACGACGTATACAGTGTGTGTGTGTGGTGCGTACGGTGTATACAGTGTGTGTGTGTGGTGCGTACGACGTATACAGTGTGTGTGTGTGGTGCGTACGGCGTATACAGTGTGTGTGTGTGGTGCGTACGGCGTATACAGTGTGTGTGTGTGGTGCGTACGGCATATACAGTGTGTGTGTGTGGTGCGTACGACGTATACAGTGTGTGTGTGGTGCGTACGGCATATACAGTGTGTGTGTGGTGCGTACGGCATATACAGTGTGTGTGTGTCGTGCGTACGACGTATACAGTGTGTGTGGTGCATACGGAGTATACAGTGTGTGTGTGTGGTGCGTACGGCGTATACAGTGTGTGTGTGTGGTGCGTACGGCGTATACAGTGTGTGTGTGTGGTGCGTACGACGTATACAGTGTGTGTGTGTGGTGCGTACGGCGTATACAGTGTGTGTGTGTGGTGCGTACGGCGTATACAGTGTGTGTGTGTGGTGCGTACGGCGTATACAGTGTGTGTGTGTGGTGGGTACGACGTATACAGTGTGTGTGTGTGGTGCGTACGGCGTATACACTGTGTGTGTGTGGTGCGTACGACGTATACAGTGTGTGTGTGTGGTGTGTACGACGTATACAGTGTGTGTGTGTGGTGCGTACGGTGTATACAGTGTGTGTGTGTGGTGCGTACGGCGTATACAGTGTGTGTGTGTGGTGTGTACGACGTATACAGTGTGTGTGTGTGGTGCGTACTGTTATGTTCTGCTACCAAAGCTAAGGAAAGAGAGGAGATCTGTCCCTACTATAGGACTCAGCTGAATCCCTACGATGTAACAGGGAACCTGATCCTGCGATCAGACCTGCTAAAGTCCTAATCTAGTCTGTACGGAGACCTATAGATGTGGGGAGGGAATCCCTACAAGTACTAAGGACTGGGAGGAATATGGGACACCTCCTAACAGAAATAGTAGCAGACAGACGAACAAACAAAATATATAGAACATAGAGGTCCGTAGACCAAGCAAACTAACAGAGTTAGATACAGAGCACAGGCTAGCTAGAAAGTAGATATACAATGAAGTCCAGCAAAGCCAGAAGGGCGGAGCAGGACTAAATAGGCCAACAAGGTCATGTGACCAGCAAAGGAAAAAAAACCTAACAGCAAGGTTCTAACAGTACCCCCCCTTCTAAGAGGATCCTCCGGATCCCCTAGGACCAGGCTTATCAGGAAATCTCCTGTGAAACGCTCTGATAAGTCTGGACGCGGAAACATCATCTGACCTCACCCAAGAGTTATCCTCGGGTCCGAAACCTTTCCAGGCCACAAGATACTGCAAACTACCTCTATACCGTCTAGAGTCAAGGATGCGAGAAATTTCATATTCCCCGTCCTCCACCACCGGAGGAACAGAGGCAGAGGCGTCACCATCCGACACAACAGCTTTTTTTAACAGAGAGACATGAAAGACCGGATTAATTCTCCAGGAGGTAGGAACCTCCAACCTAACAGCAGATTGGTTGACAACCTGAAGCACCTTAAAGGGCCCTACAAACTTGGGACCCAATTTCTTAGAAGGAATCCTCAACCGCAGATTCCTAGAGGACAACCAAACCATGTCACCAACAGCGAACAAAACCTCCTGTCGTTTCCTATCAAAGTAGTCTTTAGATTTTCTGTTGGCCTCCTGAAGATTACCACGCACATCCGTCCAAACTCTTTCCAAATCACCGGAAAAATTCTCCTCCTCAGGCACGGCAGATCCCAACTTGGAGAACGACCCAAACGACGGATGTCTCCCAGAACAACAAAAAAAAGGCGAACAACCAGCAGAAGAAGATGTATGATTGTTCAGAGCAAATTCGGCAAGTGGCAGAAACTCAGACCACCCCTCTTGATTGTCTGCCACAAAACAACGCAAGAACTGCTCAACATCCTGGTTTTTCCTTTCTGTCTGGCCATTAGATTCAGGATGATATCCGGACGAAAACGACAAATGAATTCCCAACCTGTCACAAAAGGCACGCCAAAAACGAGCCACGAACTGAGGACCCCTATCAGAAACAATGTCAGTAGGAACGCCATGAAGTCTGACAATTTCCTTGACAAAGGCCTTAGCGAGAGTTTTAGCGCAGGGCAGTTTGACGAAGGGAACCAAGTGACACATCTTGCTAAAACGGTCCACGACCACCCAGATGACAGTAAAACCCTCAGAAGGGGGAAGGTCAGTTATAAAGTCCATAGCCAAATGTGTCCAAGGAGCACTGGGGACCTCCAAAGGACAAAGCAACCCCGCAGCAGGAGTATGTGAGGACTTAGATCTAGCACATATAGTACATTGGCGCACCCACTTAATGACTTCCTTCTGCCATCCAGGCCACCAAAAACTGCGACCCACCAGTCTCTTGGTCTCAGAGATTCCGGGATGACCTGCCAACCGAGATTCATGACACTCAACAAACAAATCTCTCCTAAAGGTCCCAGGCACAAACAACCTCCCATGAGGAGTGTTAGATGGGGCATTCTCCTGAGCTTTAAGAATCTCATCTTCCAAAACGGAGTCTAAAGCCGCTATCACAACACCTTCTTGTAAAATGTTCTCCTCTTTCTCACCACCGACTATGGGAGAAAAACTGCGAGACAAGGCATCCGCCTTAACATTCTTAGTACCAGGGATGTAAGTAACGGAGAAATTAAACCGCGAGAAAAACACTGCCCACCTAGCCTGACGGGCATTCAGGCGCTTGGCAGCATCAAGATATATCAGATTTTTATGATCCGTAAGAACCTGAACGGGAAATTCCGCACCTTCCAAGAAGTGGCGCCAGTGTTCAAATGCGAGTTTAATAGCCAATAATTCCCGATTACCAATATCGTAATTCAGTTCAGTCTCCGAAAAATTTTTTGAAAAAAAGGCACAGGGATGTAATCCATCCCCGTTATCCTGAGACAATACTGCGCCAACCCCCACAGAGGAAGCATCAACCTCAACCAAAAACGGCCTAGTAACATCAGGCTGCATAAGGATGGGAGCAGAGGTGAACCTCTCCTTGAGATACACAAAAGCTTCAATGGCCTCAGAAGACCACTGAACCGCATCAGCACCTTTCCTGGTGAGATCAGTCAGAGGTTTGACAATACTAGAAAAAATTTTTATGAATTTTCTATAGTAATTGGCGAAACCCAAAAACCTCTGTATCGATTTCAAACCAATAGGCCTAGGCCATTCCTGCACAGCCTGAACCTTAACCGGATCCATCTCAAAACCTTTGCTGGAGATAATGTAGCCCAAAAACTAATTCTCTGTACAGCGAACTCACATTTCTCCAGCTTAGCAAAAAGCGAATTGTCCATTAATAACTGTAATACCTCACGCACGCTCCGCCAATGAGACTCCAGATCCGGCGAATAAATCAAAATGTCATCCAAATACACAACCACATTTTTACCGATCAAAGGTCTAAGGATGTCATTAATCAGATTCTGAAAAAATGCAGGAGCATTAGTAAGACCAAAAGGCATCACCAGATTCTCAAAATGACCCACAGGAGTGTTAAAAGCAGTCTTCCATTCATCACCCTCCTTCATGCGCAACAGATTGTATGCCCCCTTAAGGTCAATTTTAGAGAACCACTTGGCCCCCAATAACTGGTTAAACAGATCAGGAATCAATGGCAGTGGGTAAGGATTGCGTACCGTAATTTTGTTAATCTCACGAAAATCCAGACAAGGACGTAAACCGCCGTCCTTTTTTTTACAAAAAAAAATCCAACCGCCACAGGAGACTTAGAGGGCCTAATGTGACCGGCGGCCAAGCTTGTCTGTATGTATTCCTCCAAAGCCTTCCTCTCAGGAATAGTAAGGTTAAATAAACGACTTTTAGGAAGAGTCGCTCCAGGGACAAATTCAATAGAACAATCATAGTCTCTATGGGGAGGCAAAACCTGCGATTCTTTCTCAGAAAAAACTCTCCAAAAATCCTGAATAGGAACAGGCAATTCTCCCCTATCCAAAGCTGCAATACGCCCGTTACAACACTTGTCATAACATTTATGGCTCCAGGATTTAATTTCACTGGTAGACCAATCCAGTACAGGATTGTGAAATTTTAACCAGGGCAAACCCAATATTACTGGAGAAGGCAAGTTATTCAACACTACCAAATCCAATTTCTCATGGTGAACACCATTAATAGTGAGAGGAAATTCACTGACCTTGAGAGTAATATTCTTCAAAGGGGAGCCATCCACAGAAACCACAGCAATGGGGGATGATAAAGGTTCAGGTTTTAAATTGAGTTTTTCCACGAATCCCCCATCAATTACATTCAGTGTAGACCCGCAATCAACAAACACCCGAAATTCCATCAATTTTTCCTGAGCAATCGTGGAAGCAGCTAAAAATATACCCTTGGAATTTAAACAGGCAATACGGGCGTGACTGACCATTTTTTTTTCTTTCTTCATACGAAGCTCACAGCCTTTAATCAAATGACCAGATTTTCCGCAATAGAAACACAAGCCTTCCGAAAAACGACGGTCTTTTTCTTGAGAGCGAGGTGCCACCGATCCAATCTCCATCGGTTCACCACTGTTAATACACCCCTTATCATAACCAGAAACTGACATAGCAGAGGATTTGCTCTCATTAACCCTAGCACGCAGTCTTCTATCCACCCGTATAGCTAATTGCATAGCCTGTTGCAAATCCTCAGGTGTAGGATAAGCAATTAGCAGGTCTTTAACCCTTTCACTGAGCCCAGCAAGAAATAGACTTTTCAGAGCAGAATCGTTCCACCCTGTTTGAGTGGACCAACGACGAAAATGTGTACAATATTTTTCCACATTACCCGATCCTTGTTTTAAACGTCTCAACTCAGTCTCAGCTGATGCGACACGGTCAGGATCATCATATAATAGTCCCAAAGCAGAAAAAAAACTATCCACTGATCTGAAGCATGAATCACTAAGTTGCAAAGAAAAGGCCCACTCCTGAGGCTCTTTGCGCAAAAGTGACATTATGAACCCTACGCGCTGGGATTCATCCCCAGAGGACTTAGGTCTCAAACGAAAATACAATAAGCAAGCATTTTTAAATGAAAAAAATTCTCGGTGTTCACCAAAAAATAAATCCGGCAAACATACCTTAGGCTCCAAGAAATGTGCTCCAGGACAGTTACTCACGTGCTGACGGAGCTCGGCCACCTCCAGAGAGAGTCCCTGCAGCCGATGAGCCAAATCCTGAACCGACACCATGATGGAACAGAAAAATCTTTCCTTAGAGAATTTGCTGGCTGGACTTACTGTTATGTTCTGCTACCAAAGCTAAGGAAAGAGAGGAGATCTGTCCCTACTATAGGACTCAGCTGAATCCCTACGATGTAACAGGGAACCTGATCCTGCGATCAGACCTGCTAAAGTCCTAATCTAGTCTGTACGGAGACCTATAGATGTGGGGAGGGAATCCCTACAAGTACTAAGGACTGGGAGGAATATGGGACACCTCCTAACAGAAATAGTAGCAGACAGACGAACAAACAAAATATATAGAACATAGAGGTCCGTAGACCAAGCAAACTAACAGAGTTAGATACAGAGCACAGGCTAGCTAGAAAGTAGATATACAATGAAGTCCAGCAAAGCCAGAAGGGCGGAGCAGGACTAAATAGGCCAACAAGGTCATGTGACCAGCAAAGGAAAAAAAACCTAACAGCAAGGTTCTAACACGTACGGTGTATACAGTGTGTGTGTGTGGTGCGTACGACGCATACAGTGTGTGTGTGTGGTGCGTACGGCGTATACAGTGTGTGTGTGTGGTGCGTACGGCGTATACAGTGTGTGTGTGTGGTGTGTACGACGTATACAGTGTGTGTGTGTGGTGTGTACGACGTATACAGTGTGTGTGTGTGGTGTGTACGACGTATACAGTGTGTGTGAGTAGTACGTACGGCGTATACAGTGTGAGTGTGTGGTGCGTACGGCGTATACAGTGTGTGTGTGTGGTGTGTACGACGTATACAGTGTGTGTGTGTGGTGCGTACGGTGTATACAGTGTGTGTGTGGTGTGTACGGCGTATACAGTGTGTGTGTGTGGTGCGTACAGCGTATACAGTGTGTGTGTGTGGTGTGTACAGTGTGTGTGTGTGGTGCGTACGACGTATACAGTGTGTGTGTGTGGTGTGTACGACGTATACAGTGTGTGTGTGTGGTGCGTACGGTGTATACAGTGTGTGTGTGTGGTGCGTACTGCGTATACAGTGTGTGTGTGTGGTGTGTACGACGTATACAGTGTGTGTGTGTGATGCGTACGGTGTATACAGTGTGTGTGTGTGGTGCGTACGACGTATACAGTGTGTGTGTGTGGTGCGTACGGCGTATACAGTGTGTGTGTGTGGTGTGTACGACGTATACAGTGTGTGTGTGTGGTGTGTACGACGTATACAGTGTGTGTGTGTGGTGTGTACGACGTATACAGTGTGTGTGAGTAGTACGTACGGCGTATACAGTGTGTGTGTGTGGTGCGTACGGCGTATACAGTGTGTGTGTGTGGTGTGTACGACATATACAGTGTGTGTGTGTGGTGCGTACGGTGTATACAGTGTGTGTGTGGTGTGTACGGCGTATACAGTGTGTGTGTGTGGTGCGTACGGCGTATACAGTGTGTGTGTGTGGTGCGTACGGCATATACAGTGTGTGTGTGTGGTGCGTACGGCATATACAGTGTGTGTGACTTTATCAAGTGACTCACCTTAAGTACTCTGAGAAGATTATTAAATCTGTCCACTTCTTGCCCAAGTACAGTAGTCAATGAACTCACTCGACCTTTAGAGTCTTTAGCAGACAGCATCTCTGATGCAACCTCCATGTCTAACTTGTCTGCAGAAAAATATCAGGTAAAGATACATAAATTAAGATGAGCTATTAGAGTTTAAAAAATAAAATATATATTTACTGAAGAGTCAAAGAAAAATGTACACATCCAGAAAGTACAACAGCCGTCATAGCAAAATGAAAATTTGGCCTCTTCCTGAAGCTGGTTAATGACACTAGGCCAACCTGGTAATAGGACAATTTGTATTTTATTCACACTCCTAGGAGAGAAAAAACTTGTGGCTTTTGGCTACTTTGTAGATACACTTGCAAGCAATTTTGAAGGAACTTGGAAGGAAGGCTGTTCCAAATATCTTGGAGAACTAACCACCCACAGACATTCTGTGGATGTAGGCTCGTGCAAATCCTTCTGTCCCTTCATGTAATGCCAGATAGGCTCAGTGATGATGAGATCAAGGCTCTGTTGGGGACATAACATCACTTCCAATACTGCTTGTTTTTCTTAAGTTAAAAATAGTTTTCAATGGCATTGACTGTTTGCTTGGGGGTTATTTTCCTGCTGCAGAATAAATTTAGAGCCAATCAGACACCTCCATGATAGGATTGCATGATTGATAATTATCTGAGCACCATTACGACACCATTAATCTTGACCAAATTCCCAACTCCATTTGCTCAAATGGAGCCCAAACTTGAAAGAACTCTCCACCATGCTTCACTGTTGCATGCAGAAGCTCATTATTGTACTGCTCTCCAGCCCTTCGGTGATCAAACTGTCTATTACAGTCAAATATTTCACATTTTTAATCATCAGTCCAAAACTACTACTGTGATTTTTCTACACCCCAGTTCCCAAGCTTTTGTTAATTGTGAGTTATTTTGTTTTTTTTTTCCATGTCGAAGGTATGACTTTTTGGCAACAATTCTTCCATAAAGACTACTTCTAGCCAGACTTCTCCAAACAATAGCTGGCTACCACTGCTTGCTGCCAGCTCTGAGCTGATGGCACTGCTGGACATCTTCCGGTTTAGAAGGGAAGTAAACATGATGTATCTTTCATCTGCTACAATAAGTTTCCTTGGCCACCACTGTATTTACAGTCCTCAGCAAAGCCCTTTTCTTGGTGTCCTCAATACTGGAAGTAACAGGGAGACTCTTATCCATCTGCAATACCATTAGGAAGGCATCTGATTGGCTCCAAATTAATTCTGCAGCAGGACAACGTCACCAAATATACAGCCAATGTCATTTTCAGTTATCTTCAGTGTAAATAAGTACAAGGAGTCCTGGAAGTGATGATATGGCCCCACAGTGCCCTGAGCCCAACAGCATCAAGTCTGTCTGAGATTACACACAGACAGATGTGCAGAGAGCCTACATCCACAGAAGTTCTGTGGTTAGTTCTCCAAATATACAACAACCTCCCTGCCGAGTTCCTGTAAAAAACTGCAAGAGTACCTAGAATAATTGATGCTTTTTTCAAAGCAAAGGGAGATCACACAAAATTTGATTTGATTTAGATTTCTCTTTCTCTCATTCACTTGGCCTTTTGTTAACTAATAATAATAAACTATTAACACTTCTGTTTTTGAAAGCATTCTTACTTTGCAGCAATTTTCTATACCTACCCAAAACTTTTGCGGAGTACTATATATATTTGTGTATATATTAGATCTCTTGCAGCAAATCATTTAATTGCAAGCAGGAGATGGCTAGTTTACTATCCACCTTAAATTTAGAACATTACAATGCATAATATAATATACTGTATGAAGGAATATACAATTATGGTACAATTGCTATAGAAAAATGAAAATGACTGATTACAGTGGCTACGGAAAGTGTTCAGACCCCTTTAAATTTTTGACTCTTTGTTTCATTGCAGCCATTTGGTAAATTCTAAAAAGTTCATTTTTTTCTCATTAAAATACACTCTGCATCCAATCTTGACTGAAAAAAACAGAAATGTAGAAATTTTTGCAAATTTATTAAAAAAGAAAAACTGAAATATCACATGGTCATAAGTATTCAGACCCCTTGCTCAGACACTCATATTTAAGTCACATTCTGTCCATTTCCTTGTGATCCTCCTTGAGATGGTTCTACTCCTTCATTGGAGTCCAGCTGTGTTTAATTAAACTGATAGGACTTGGGGCACACACCTGTCAATATAAGACCTCACAGCTCACAGTGCATGTCAGACCAAATGAGAATCATGAGCTCAAAGGAACTGCCCAAGAAGCTCAGAGACAGAATTGTGGCAAGGCATAGATCTGGCCAAGATTACAAAAGAATTTCTGCATTACTCAAGGTTCCTAAGACCACAGTGGCTACCATATTCCATCAATGGAAGAAGTTTGGGACCACCAGAGGTCTTCCTAGACCTGGCCGTCCAGCCAACTGAGCAATCGTGGGAGAAGAGGCTTGGTGAGAGAGGTAAAGAAGAACCCCAAGATCACTGTGGCTGAGCTCCAGAGATGCAGTAGGGAGATGGGAGAAAGTTCCACAAAGTCAACTATCTCTGCAGCCCTCCACCAGTTGGGCCTTTATGGCAGAGTAGCCCGACGAAAGCCTCTCCTCAGTGCAAGACATATGAAAGCCCGCATAGAGATTGCTCAAAAACACATGAAGGACTCCCAGACTATGAAAAATAAGATTCTCTGGTCTGATGAGATGAAGATAGAACTTTTTGATAATTCTAAGTGGTATCTGTGGAGAAAACCAAGCACTGCTCATCACCTGCCCAATACAATCCTAACAGTGAAACATGGTGGTGGCAGCATCGTGCTATGGGGGTGTTTTTCAGCTGCAGGGACAGGACGACTAGTTGCAATTGAAGGAAACATGAATGCGGCCAAGTACAGAGATATCCTGGATGAAACCTCTTCCAGAGTGCTCTGGACCTCAGACTTGGCCGAAGGTTCACCTTCAAACAAGACAATGACCCTAAGCATACAGCTAAAATAACAAAGGAGAGGCTTCAACAACTCTGTGACCATTTTTGACTGGCCCAGCCAGAGCCCTGACCTAATCCCAATTAAGCATCTCTGGAGAGACCTGAAATTGTCTGTCCACCAACGTTCACCATCCAACCTGATGGAACTGGAGATGATCTGCAAGGAAGAATGTCAGAGGATCCCCAAATCCAAGTGTGAAAAACTTATTGCATCATTCCTAAGAATACTCATGGCTGTACTAGCTCAAAAGGGTGCTTCTGTTATGATCTGCAACATAAACTAAGGAAAGATAGGGGAAAGCTGTTCCTACAGTAAGACTAAGCTGAATCCCTACGATGTAGCGGGCTGCCTGGTCCTTGTGAACAGACCTGCCTTCGTCCTCGGCTAGTCTGAATGGAGACCTATAGAATCAAGGGAGGGGTCACTAGATGAACTAAGGACTGGGTCAAAAATGGGACACCTCCTAAACAGAAGTTGTTGCAGAGCAAAAAGGACAAACTGACAAAAAGTACTAAAGGTCCCAGAGGACCAAGAACTGACAGAGATAGGCACCGAAGCACCTGGCTAGAGAGACAGTCTAAACAACACTGAAGTCCAGCAAAGCCAGAAGGGCGGATCTGGAATATATAGGCAGCTGGTCATGTGACCGCAAAACACAAGATAGCAAAAACTAACAGGAGGGTTCTAACAGCACCCCCTCTTCTATGAGGATCCTCCGGATCCTCCAGGCCCAGGCCTATCAGGAAACCTCCTGTGGAAAGCTTTAACAAGCCTAGGAGCAGAGACATCATCCGTCCTTACCCAGGAGTTGTCTTCGGGACCGAAACCCTTCCAGGAGACAAGATACTGTAATTTCCCTCTATGCCATCTTGAATTCAAAATACGAGAAATTTCATATTCGCCATCTTCCACCACAGGAGGAACTGTGACAGTGGTGTCCCTATTAGAAACGTCAGCCTTTTTCAACGAGGAAACATGAAACACAGGATTAATCTTCCAGGAAGTAGGGACATCCATCCTGACAGCAGATGGGTTAACAACCTGAAGCACTTTAAATGAACCCACAAACTTAGGACCCAGATTTTTAGAGGGAATCCTCAACCGCAGGTTCTTCAAGGACAACCAAACCATGTCACCCATAGTAAACAAAACCTCTTTACGTTTCCTGTCAAAATACTTCTTGGACTTCTTGTTAGCCTCTTGTAGGTTACAATGTACATTAGTCCAAACTCTCTCCAAATCACCGGAAAAATTCTCCTGCTCCGGCACCGTCGGCCCCAATTTGGAGAACGAACCAAAAGACAGATGTCTCCCAGTACAACGAAAAAAAGGAGAACACCCAGCAGAGGAGGATGTATGATTGTTAAGAGCAAATTCTGCGAGAGGCAGAAACTCAGACCACACCTCTTGATTGTCTGCCACAAAACAACGCAAAAACTGTTGAACTTCCTGGTTCTTTCTTTCAGTCTGTCCATTAGACTCAGGATGATAACCAGACGAAAATGACAAATGAACTCCCAACCTGTCACAAAAAGCACGCCAAAAGCGAGCCACAAACTGAGGTCCTCTATCAGAAACAATATCCGTGGGAACGCCATGGAGCTTGACAATCTCCTTAACAAACGCCTTAGCGAGTGTCTTGGTGCAGGGCAACTTAATGAATGGAACCAAATGACACATCTTTCCAAAACGGTCCACGACCACCCAGATGACAGTAAAACCCTCAGACACAGGAAGATCAGTAATAAAATCCATAGTGAGATACATCCAAGGCGCACTAGGAACCTCCAGAGGGCAAAGCAACCCCGCAGCAGGAGTATGTGAAGCCTTTGACCTAGCACACACAGTGCACTGACGCACCCACTTGATGACTTCCTTCTGCCATCCAGGCCACCAAAAACTGCGACTGATAAGTCTCTTAGTCTCCGAAACTCCTGGATGACCTGCCAACCGAGACTCATGACACTCCACAAACAAATCTCTCCTAAAGTCTCTAGGCACGAACAACCGCCCATGGGGAGTGTTAGATGGAGCATCATCTTGAGCATTCAGAATCCCATTCTCCAAATCGAAGTCCAATGCTGCCACCACAACTCCTTTCTGCAAAATGCTCTCCTCCTCCTCGGCACCGACCGTAGGAGATAAAGCATCGGCTTTAACATTCTTAGTACCAGGGATATAGGTAACAGAAAAATGAAACCGAGAAAAAAAAAGTGCCCACCTAGCTTGACGGGCATTCAAGCGCTTGGCAGCATCCAGATAGATCAAATTCTTATGATCAGTGAAAACCTGAATAGGAAATCTAGCGCCTTCCAAAAAATGACGCCAGTGTTCAAACGCAAGTTTAATAGCCAGCAACTCCCGATTTCCAACATCATAATTCAGTTCGGTTTCCGAAAAAAATTTCGAAAAGAAGGCACAAGGATGTATTCCACCCTTGTTCTCTTGAGACAAAACTGCTCCGACCCCCACTGATGAAGCATCGACCTCGACCAAAAAAGGTTTGGTCTCATCAGGCTGTATAAGGATAGGGGCAGAACTGAACCTCTCTTTGAGATACTCAAACGCTTCAATGGCTTCAGTAGTCCACTGGGCCGTATTCGCACCTTTCCTGGTGAGATCGGTTAGAGGTTTAACAATTACAGAAAAATTCTTAATGAATTTCCTGTAATAATTGGAAAAACTCAAAAACCTCTGTATAGATTTCAAACCAATAGGCCTAGGCCATTCCTGCACAGCCTGAACCTTCACAGGGTCCATCTCAAAACCTTCGCTGGAGACAATGTAGCCCAAAAAAATAATTTTCTGCACAGTGAACTCACATTTCTCCAGCTTAGCAAAGAGTGAATTATCACTCAATAACTGCAAAACTTCACGTACACTCTGCCAATGGGACTCTAGATCTGGTGAATAAATCAAAATGTCATCCAAATACACAACCACATTCTTACCAATCAAAGGTCTCAGGATGTCATTAATAAGGTTCTGAAAAAATGCAAGTGCATTGGTAAGACCGAAAGGCATTACCAGATTCTCAAAATGACCTACCAGAGTGTTAAAAGCAGCTTTCCATTCATCACCCTCCTTCACACGTAACAAATTGTATGCCCCTCGGAAATAAATTTTTGAGAACCACTTGGCTCCTACTAACTGGTTAAACAAGTCAGGAATTAACAGCAATGGGTAGGAATTGCGTACGGTAATTTCACGAAAATCCAGACATGGACGCAAACCGCCGTCCTTTTTTTTAACAAAGAAGAATCTGACTGCCACAGGCGACTTAGAAGGTCTAATGTGACCAGCAGCTAGACTAGTCTCTATATACTCCTCCAAGGCCTTTCTTTCAGGGATAGTCAGATTAAACAAGCGACTTTTGGGAAGAGTAGCACCCGGAACAAACTCAATGGCGCAATCATAATCCCTATGAGGAGGTAAAACTTGCGACTCCTCCTCCGAAAAAACCCTCCAAAAATCTTGAATAGGTACTGGTAATTCCCCTTTTTCCACAGTCGCAATGCGACCATTACAACATTTATCATAGCACTTCGGACTCCAAGACTTAATCACATTAGTAGACCAGTCCAACAAAGGATTGTGCAGTTTTAACCAAGGCAATCCCAGAACAACTGGAGAGGGCAAATTATCCAAAACAACCAAGTCCAAAATTTCTTGGTGAACACCATCGATAGTGAGAGGAAATGCAGCAGTCTTGTGAGTAATACATGTCAAAGGAGTGTTATCAATTGCAACCACAGAAATAGGTGATGACAAAGGTTTGGATTTCAATTTAAGGTTTTCCAAAAACCCTTTATCAATCACATTAAGTGTTGAACCACAATCCACAAATACCTGAAATTCAATCAAATCTCCCTGCAGAGTAGTACACACAGAAAGAAACACTCCTGCAGAGCGTAAACAAGCTATACGGGCGTAACTGACCATTTTTTTTTTCTTTACCTAAACGACGCTCACAATACTTAATCAAATGATCATCTTTACCACAATAAAGACACAAACCTTCGGCGAATCTCCGATCTCTTTCCTGAGAGCGGAGTGACATCGCCCCAACCTCCATTGGTTCTCTGCTGTCAGAGCAGATTTTCTGGGAACTAGGACCTAAAGTTACAGGAGTTTTTACATCATTGACCCTGGACCTCAGTCTCCTGTCCACACGAACAGCTAACTGCATAGCTTCCTGCAGAGTATCAGGTGCAGGGAATGCAATTAGCAAATCCTTAACCCTTTCAATCAAACCAGCAAGAAATAAACATTTCAGCACCGAATCATTCCATTTAACTTCTGAGGCACATCTTCAGAAGTGTGTGCAATAAATTTCAACATCATCTGACCCCTGATTCAAACGTCTAAGTTCTGACTCAGCAGATGAGATTCGATCAGGATCATCATATAATAGCCCCATAGCAGAAAAAAATTCTTCAACAGAACTTAAACACGGATCATAAGGTTGGAGAGAAAGGCCCACTCCTGTGGTTCATTGCGCAAAAGTGACATAATAAAATTAATGTGCTGTAATTCATTCCCAGAGGATCTTGGTCTCAAACGAAAATATAACAAACAAGCATTTTTAAAGGAAAAAAAATCTTGCTGTTTACCCTAAATAACATCAGGCAGTCCTACCTTCGGTTCGACAAAATGCACTCCAGGACAGCTACTCACGTGTTGCTGAAGCTCGGCCACCTCCAGAGACAATCCCTGCAGGTGATGAGCCAACTCCTGGACGGAAACCATACTGATCCCCGCATTTCTTTCCTTTAAGTTTTTTTTTTTGGGGGGGGGGGCTGGACTTACTGTTATGATCTGCAACATAAACTAAGGAAAGATAGGGGAAAGCTGTCCCTACAGTAAGACTAAGCTGAATCCCTACGATGTAGCGGGCTGCTTGTTCCTTGTGAACAGACCCGCCTTCGTCCTCGGCTAGTCTGAATGGAGACCTATAGAATCAAGGGAGGGGTCCCTAGATGAACTAAGGACTGGGACAAAAATGGGACACCTCCTAAACAGAAGTTGTTGCAGAGCAAAAAGGACAAACTTTCAAAAAGTACTAAAGGTCCCAGAGGACCAAGAACTGACAGAGATAGGCACCGAAGCACCTGGCTAGAGAGACAGTCTAAACAACACTGAAGTCCAGCAAAGCCAGAAGGGCGGAGCTGGAATATATAGGCAGCTGTTCACGTGACCGCAAAACACAAGATAGCAAAAACTAACAGGAGGATTCTAACAGCTTCTACTCAATACTGAGAAAAGGGTCTGAATACTTATGACGAAGTGATATTTCAGTTTTTCTTATTTAATAAGAGTGTCAAAAGAGTGTCACTTTAAGGAGAGTTGGCAGATGAAACCAATATCAAGCTCAATAATTAGAACAAATTAATGGAATTTACAGAAAATTAGCTAAGTAATGCTAATCAGGAATATGAACCATTAAAAATAATGCATTGACCCTGCTGTATGTAATTTTATTAGAAACATGTTTAAAAAGACATAAGAAATTCAGAGCTATAAATCTGTGTTTTGTTCCTGGATGGTTCAGCAAGCACGGTGACTTGATCAAGAGATGATATTGTGAATACAATGAACATCTGCCATGTAATATATATTATTAACACTACAGCAGTTTTCAAAATAATATAATTCATTCCTATTTTGGAATTATTTCATTAAATTTGTTCTTCACGAATGTAGTAAAACATCCCATCACGTAATTGAAATGACAATCCGTCCTAGACACGTGTCAGGACGGACCACAGTCTGAAGAAACGAAGAAACACAGCTCCTGAGATCTGTGACTCAACTGATGGAGGAACTGTATCATAAACACAAATACCTCAGTCAAATAAGGGCTATGACATGGGAAGAAATAAATTTCCTTGCTGACTGCGCATGCAAGACTGAGACTGGAGAAAATATCCTTTGTACTCAGTCAGCCAAGGAGAAAATTTATTTATTCTGATGTCACAGCACTTTTCCTCAGCTCACGGAGGTATGTGTGAGTTGACACACAGGTCTCAGGAGCAGTGCTTCTTCAGACTGCAGCCCATCCGGTTGGGCAGCCGTGTAAATTACGTTATTGGGGGCATTTTAATACATTCTTGGAGAACCCTTTTAATCATTCATTTAGTATGTTTTGTGCTGTAAACAGTTTGAAAGATATAGCAGGACAATACTTCCTAAACGCAGATATCATATAACTACAAGTAAACTTAGTGGAATTTCTTTAATCCATGGTATTATAATTTCAACAATTTTGAGCTTTCTTTCTTCAATTCATTCTACAATTGAGTGTTCTATATTTTTTATGACCATCTAATAATCCAGAATATAATCTGGCACCTATCAGGTCCCACTGATGTTGGATTCAAATAATGAATATGGATATCATCCTAATATTACCTGGTAACTTTGACAGGATTGAGGCAGCCAGCTCACTAACAATTTCATCGTTACTTTTTCCTGCTCCTTGTGATGTAGATCTTGGCTGTACATCCAATATTGTATTAATTAGAGTGCTTGTTTCTTTGCGCTATAGATAGATAGACAGATAATCAGGAGGACTTCTATTTTTTTGACTAGAAAATATTATTCCTCCTCATTCTAAATATTAAGCTATAACAGTGGGTATGCTGAAGGTTCACTACAAATCAGACAATAATGTAACTACCATTTCTTTAACATAAACTAGGCCAAAGTGCAGTGAGTGAAAAATTAAGTTAAAAAGTATTCCTTCCATTAGAGTTGAAAGGGTAAGTATCAGCCAGATGCTAGTAAAAAATGCCCTAGATTAATTGTTTATAAGCCAATGTGACTATAAAAGCAGAAGTTTTGGATGTCTACAGGTCTGGAGCATTCAGGCACATATTAACACAATGCCAAGGAAGAAAGACATCAGCAATGACCTTGTTACTGTTGTTACTGCCCATCAAATTTGGGAAGGATTATATGTCAATTTACATACAATTTAGAGTCGATCATTCTACAATAAGAAAGATTATTCACAAGTGGAAAAAATCAAGACCCTTGACAATCTTCCCAGGAGTGGACATCTTAGGAAATTCACAACAAGGTCATACAATGCAATGCTTAGAGAAGTCCCAAAAACCCAAGAGTTAAAGCACAAACATTAATCCGAAATAGCATGTTAAATGTTCAAGTTCATAACAGTTCACTTAGAAAAAGACCAACCAAGCATGGCTTACTTGTAGGGATTGCCAGGAGAAAGCCTCTTCTTTCTATACAGAACATGACAGCAAGGCTAAACTTTGTAAACTTGGTCTGATTGAACCACAAGTGTTTGGACAGATGAGATCAAAGTGAAGATTCTTAGTCATAATGCCTTTTGCCCAGGGCCAGTTTTAGGCCACGGCCCCACTATCAGTATTCGGTCAGTATTTTTTCTCAGGAGTGGGAGCCAAAACCAGGTGAGGAACAATCAGAGAAAAGGTATAATAGAAACAAGTCACCAATTCTGCATTTATCACCCACTCCTGGTTTTGGCTCCCACTCCTGAGAAAAAATACAGAGCAAATACTGATAGTGGGGCCGTGGCCTTAGACAAAGTATGGTCCTGGGCAAAAATTAAATGTGGGGCCCCAAATGTTAACATATTGCAGCATCACACAAATATTTGAGGTGCATTTACATCCGTTAAACGAGTGGTAATAGAATATATTCAATGTGCTATATACTGATGTGATCTGATAACACACTGATCACTATATAAGATCTCATTCAGATGTCAGCGATTGTTTGTCAGTATTTGTATGCCAAAACCAGGAGAGTCTCCGAAACACAGAATAGGTGTCAATCTTTCAATTATAGCTTTTCAGTTCCACTACTGGTTTTGGCTTGCAAACACTGGTGAAAAATCACTGATGTCTAAATGAGCCCTTACACACACACAGACACATCCATCAGGTTATGCATTATAAGAAAAAATACCAGGAAGTATAAAAAACAATGCAGCTTTGTTTAAAACATGACACCAACAAGGGACAAAAGAATGCAGCATCAAAAACATGATAAAAGCATGTAAAAAAAATGCACCCAAAAATGCAAAGAAAAAACGCAAGTAACCTAATTTACTTAATAGGTGCAGAAAATCTGCAACATCAAAAACTTATCAAGAGCTCATCGTAGGAATATAACTTTAGAGTACTTGCACACTGCGGCTTTTTGATGAATTTTGGTTTTTAAGGAGTTTTCAGTTTTTGGGGAGGATTTGGAAAGTCTTTGCTCAGTTTCTACTCCAAAAACTCTTAAAAAAAAACCTCAGTGTGAACATACCCTTAGAGCTGCCTAAGTAATAGTTGTGATTTCAATTGCAGTTTTTTCCATGAGGAATAATATTACTGGCAGATTGACATACAATAGCAGCTACTGCCTATTATTTGTGTTTAACAGACTATTATGATTAAATCATTATTCTCCTTTGAGCGATAGTCGAATCCATGCTTCCCACAATTAAATTAGAGCAAGTACCCATAAGCACACAAACCTGGAAAGCTAAATTGGCATTTTCATGCATTCCAAATATTTCCGGATCATCAGTTAAGGGCAGATTTTCTATGTAGTCCTTGTAATACTGCAGACTGTCAGCATCTGGACTGAAATATATACCTATAGAGTGTATAAAACACAGCTCATTAGTTTGTCAGCTCAATGTTTTAAGTATGAATAAAAAATACTGGAGAGAAATCAAGGCCGTCGAATAGTGTCTATGTGCTTTGAAATTAAATATCCCAAAGCTTGAGGAAGAAAGATTTACTAGAATGCACATACCAATTAGATATAATATTATCTACCTTACGGACCTTTCAAGAAGAAGAAGTATATGGCTTTTTTACATTACAAGCATTTCAATTTCCTCCATATTTTATAGGATAGTGAAGGATAGTAATGGTATTATTTTGGACATCCACCAATGTCTGCTTTGCATTACCAAATGTCACACGGTACCGCTCAGCTGTAACACTACAAATTTAATGTGGTTACTTGACCAGTATGAATAATGCATTTAAGGAATGAGGCATTTCATCGTACTCAGGAAGGCATTTTAGTCACGTGCACCACAGAAGTCATTTGGAGTTTGTAACCCCTTCAGGTACTTAATAATTTAATGTATAATGCGTGTTACAACCACAAAAGCTAATTTTACCTAAACAACTTATTTAAGATTTAACAACATGAAAAATTCTCTTAATGGGTTGTTCCAAAAAAACAAGTTATCCCCAAGAATAGTGGATAATTTGCTGATCGCTGGGGGTCTGACCACTGGGAACCACAGCATTCTCAAAATCGGAGCTCTGGAACCTAAATAATGGGACTTTGCAGCCCCATCTTGAATACACATGCCCAGCCTCCCATGCCCAGCCTCCGCTCCAATAATTGTCATTGGAACTACTAAAAACAATGCTCAGCAATTTCCAGCAGTCTCACACACAATGAATGGAGCAGAGGCCAAGCATGCACACCTTCGCTCCATTCAAGACCAAGCTACAGAGCCCTGTTTTTGAGGCTCCAAAACCCCAATCTTGGGATCACTGGATCTCCCAGTGGTTCGACAAATTGTTTTCAAGGCACCAGAGTTGTAATTTCATTCCTATATTTATCCAAAATGCATCAAGGTGATGTTCTGGCCAACAAACGGCCTTTTTCAAGCATAGGCAGAATGTCAGATTAAAGTGGTTTGACCGTCAGCAATCAACAAGTTATGCGCTATTCTATGGATAAGGGATAACTTGTTTTGGGTAATAAGTAGCGATGAGCGAGCATGCCTCATTAACCCTTTCGGTGAGCTATCTTGGCGTGCTCGGCGTTTCATTCATTGTCGCCGCGCCTGCAGGTGTCACAGCTGTTAGACAGCTGGTGAACAGGCTATCTAACAGCCGTGACACCTGCAGGCGCGGAGACAATGAATAAAACGCCGAGCACGCCAAAATACTTGGCAAGCACCCAAGCGTGCTCGCCAAAAGGGTTAATGAGGCATACTTGCTCATCACTAATAATAAGCCTTTAAAACAATGATAGTAACACAACTTGGTAACAATGTGGAATGAAGGTATGTCTATATTAATAATAATAATAATAATAATCTTTATTTATATAGCGCCAACATATTCCGCAGCACTTTACAATTCAGACAAATTACAGACATTTTGGGCACTGTCCCCGTTGGGGCTCACAATCTACATTCCCTATCAGTATGTCTTCGGAGTGTGGGAGGAAACCGGAGAACAGAGGAAACTCACGCAAACACGGGGAGAACATACCAATATTATGAAAAAAAATAAAATAAAAAAAGTACACATTTGGTATCGCCACGCCTGGAACGACATGACCTATAAAATTGTTCCACTAGTTAACCCCTTCAGTGAACACAGTAAAAAAAAAGATAAAGCATTGCTTTTTGCTTCGTTTTTTTATTTATCATCATACTGCCAAACAAAAAATGGAATAACACGCGATCAAAAAGACAAATATAAATTAAATTGGTACCGCTGAAAACGTCATCTTGTCCAGCAAAAAAACAAGCCGCCATACAGCTCCATCATCCAAAAAGTCAAAAAGTTATAGCTCTCAGAATAAAGCGATGCAAAAAAAAATATTTTCTACAAAATAGCTTTGTGTAAAAGCGCCAAAACATAGAAAAACGATATAGATGTGGTACCGCTGTAAACGTACTGACCCGAAGAATAAAGCTACCTTATCAATTTTACCACACGCGGAGCAGAATAAAAAAATAAAAAAATAAAAAAAAATGTAAAAAAACAATTCCTGAGTTGTTGGTTTTTGTTTATTCTGCCTCCAAAAATCTGAATAGAAAGCGATCAAAAAATGTTACGTGCCCGAAAATGGCACCAATAAAAAAAGTCAACTCATCCCACAAAAAGCAAGCCATCACATGACTGTCGACCAAAATATGGAAAAATGATAGCTCTCAAAATATGGCGATGGAAAAACTAGATTTTACAAAAAAAAAAAAAGGGCGTCCTTTAATGTGACAGCTGTCAATCATAAAAACTCGATATGATTCTGGTATCTCTGTAGTCGCACTGACCCGAAGAATAAGGTCGTCTAATCACTTTTACGCCGTTCCTAGTGCGGTATAAAATAAACGCTAGGGCTGTTTGTTTTTTTTTTACTTTTGAAAAAAAAAAGATGACGACATGGCAACTAGTGTTGAGCTGAGCGCAAGTGCTCGTTATTTGAGTTTGCATCGGGTGCTCGAGTCTCTGCCCCATATGCTTCACGACCCAAAAACAACCCTCGCGGGGATTGCCTGCCATGCACGAGTGATCCCCGCATGTTTTTTTTGGGGTGTCTAATAACCATGAAACATGCGAGCGGGAACTCGAGCACCCTTGATATTCTACTATAATCTGCTTATACAAGTTCTTACACATCTGTCATACATTATTAAGGTGCCCACAACTTGTGAAATTGCTTGTTCAGCTGACAGCTATCTTTAAACGCTCCCACATACATATGCACACTCAGTTTAGCCGATTATGCATGTGTTTTAATGGGGAGAGTCCTGAGAGAACAAAAGGATTGGCTTTCAAAATTAAATATGACCAATCCCTCTCTTCCTGGACATCTTTTGTTGGGTCAGTTTTGCTAGTCGAAATCAGCAAGTTCAGAAATTCTTTTCTCAAATGTGTATAGGGGCCTTTAAAAGGGTTATTCTCATCTTCTAAGTAAATTTGTAATTTTTTCTCTCCTTTTTTATTTTATTGTTTACTATTCATTGCCAAGGGGACCTTGATTATAAACACTGAAGTCTGGCAGGGATCACTCCTGATACTAGCCAGCTTCAGTTTAAATTTACTGATGCTGCTAAGGCAAATATGCCTCAGCAGCATCATAAGCGCACAGTTCGGGCCTGCAATACAACAGTGACGTTGGAACAAACTGTCAATCAATCAGGAGTGCCACCCCTCAGCAATCAGGAAGTAGGAAGGCTGAGGAGCAATGTGCTCCTGAATACAAAAGCTGAGATTAACCTTCTAATCTTGTCTCAGAAAAAAACTACTATAAATTTAGCTCTTCCTTAGCGCTTGGAGCTCAGCTTTTAATTAACCCCTTTACAACCCAAGGTGGTTTGCACGTTAATGACCAGGCCAATTTTTACAATTCTGACCACTGTCACTTTATGAGGTAATTACTCTGGAACGCTTCAACGAATCCCCCTGATTCTGAGATTGTTTTTCGTGACATATTGTACTTCATGATTGTGGTAAAATTTCTTCGATATCACTTGCGTTTATTTGTGAAAAAAACAGAATTTTGGCGAAAATTTTGAAAATTTTGCAATTTTCAAAATTTTAATTTTTATGCCCTTAAATCAGAGAGATATGTCACACAAAATAGTTAATAAATAACATTTCCCACATGTCTACTTTACATCAGCACAATTTTGGAGCCAAATTTTTTTTTATTGGGGAGCTATAAGGGTTAAAAGTTGACCAGCGATTTCTCATTTTTCCAAAAAAATTTACAAAACCATTTTTTAGGGACCACATCTTATTTGAAGCCACTTTGAGGGGTCTTTATGACAGAAAATACACAAAAGTGACACCATTCTAAAAACTGCACCCCTCAAGGTGCTCAAAACCACATTCAAGAACTTTATTAACCCTTCAGGTGCTTCACAGGAATTTTTGGAATGTGGAAGAAAAAAATTAACATTTAACTTTTTTCCCACAAAAATGTTAATTTAGACCCATTTTTTTTTATTTTCGCAGGGGTAATAGGAAAAAATGGACCCCAAAATTTGTTGTGCAATTTCCCCTGGGCACGCAGATACCCCATATGTGGGGAAAAACCACTGTTTGGGCGCACGGCAGGGTTCGGAAGGGAAGGAGCGCCATTTGACTTTTTGATTGTAAAATTTGCTTGAATAATTAGCGGACGCCATGTTGCATTTGGGGAGCCCCTGATGTGCCTAAACAGTGGAAACCCCCCACAAGTGACACCATTTTGGAAACTAGACCCCTCAGCGAACTTATCTATATGTGTGGTGAGCACCTTGAACCCCCAAGTCCTTTACAGAAGTGCAATTTCTCCTGAATACGCCAATACCCCATATGTGGGGAAAATACAGTGTTTGGGCGCACGGCAGAGTTCAGAAGGGAAGGAGCACTGTGTGACTTTTTGAAACCAAAATCGGCTGGAATCAAGAGCAGACACCATGTCGCGTTTGGAGAGCCCCTGATGTGCCTAAATAGTGGAAACCCCCCACAAGTGACCCCATTTTGGAAACTACACCCCTCAAGGATTTTATCAAGGGGTATAGTGAACATTTTGAACCCAGAGGTACGACACAGAATTTGATAACATTAGGCCATCATATTGAATAAGTTGTCATTAGTCTTGGACAAGAGTGCTCGCTACTTGAGTTTGCATCGGGTACTCAGGTATGCACCATGTATCAAGGGTGCTCGAGTGACATGCTCGAGTCCCTGCCCGCATGTTTCACGGTTATTAGACACCCAAAAAAAAAAATGCGGGGATCGCTCGTGCATGGCAGGCAATCCTCGCAAGGTTTTTTTGACCGCGAAGCATATGGGGCGGAGACTCGAGCATGTCACTCGAGCACCCACGATACTCAATGCATACCCAAGAACCCGATGCAAACTCAAATAACGAGCACTTGCGCTCAACACTAGTTGTCATATCATCATCTTTTCTTTTTTTTACTTTTGAAAAAAACAACCCTAACCCCAAACCTAACCCCAACCCCAGCCCTAGCGTTTATTTTTTACGCCGTTCCTAGTGCGGTGTAAGTGATTAGACGACCTTATTCTTCGGGTCGGTGTGACTACAGACATACCAGAATCATATCGGGTTTTTATGACTGACAGCTGTCACACACTAAAAGACGCATTTTTTTGTAAAATCTAATTTTTGCATCGCCATATTTTGTGAGCTATAATTTTTCCATATTTTGGCCGAAAAAGTCATGTAACAGCTTATTTTTTGCGGGATGAGTTGACGTTTTTATTGGTGCCATTTTCAGGCACGTGAAATTTTTTGATCGCTTTCTATTCCGATTTTTGTAAGGCAAAATAAAAAAAAACAACAATTCAGTAATTGTGCTTTTTTACATTTTTTTATTCTGCTCTGCGTGTGGTAAAATTGATAAGGAAGCTTTATTCTTCAGGTCAGTACGTTTACAGCGGTACCACATTTATATTGTTTTTCTATGTTTTGGCGCTTTTACACAATAAAAGCTATTTTATAGAAAAAAATATTTTTTTGCATCGCTTTATTCTGAGAGCTATAACTTTTTGATTTTTCGGATGATAGAGCTGTATGGTGGCTTGTTTTTTGCGGGACAAGATGACTTTTTCAGCGGTACTATTTTTATTCATATTTGTCTTTTTAATCACATGTTATTCCATTTTTTGTTTGGCAGTATGATGATAAAGCATTGTTTTTTGCTTCGTATTTTTTTTTTTTACCGTGCTCACTGAAGGGGTTAACTAGTGGGACAATTTTATAGGTCAGGTCGTTCCGGATGCGACAATACCAAATATGTGTACTTTTATTGTTTGTTTGATTTTTTTCCATAATAATATTTATTGATGGATACATTATATTTTTATTTTTGGTGGATTATTTTTTTAATTTTTTTTAATATTTTTACAATTTTTTTTATTTTTTTTTTCACTTTCTGGCAGTTTTTTTTTTTTTTTATACTTGTCCCACTATGGGACTTTCACTTTTTTATCCCTGTGCTATACAGGCTGTCACCGCTGCACAGGGAGGAGATCATTTGGTCATGCACTGCGCATGACTAAAAAATTTTCCTGCTGTCTGGTGACCCGGATGTTGTCATGACATCTGGCAAGCTGCGGCAGACAGCACTGGAGGCCGGAAGAGGAGGTGAGTATTGAGATCACCTCCCCTTAGCCACCGCAATGCTGCGATCGACTTCGATCGAAGCATTGCTGGGGTTAATGTGCCGGGAGCGGTGCCTGTGTGCACGCGCGATCGCCATGACGTATTAATACGGGTCAGGCTCTTAAGGCCCAGGGCACAGACGCGTATTAATACGTCATGGGCTTTAAAGGGGTTAATACAGTTAGGTCCATATATATTTGGACAGAGACAACATTTTTCTAATTTTGGTTCTAGACATTACCACAATGAATTTTAAACAAAACAATTCAGATGCAGTTGAAGTTCCGACTTTCAGCTTTCATTTGAGGGTATCCACATTAAAATTGGATGAAGGGTTTAGGAGTTTCAGCTCCTTAACATGAGCCACTCTGTTTTTAAAGGGACCAAAAGTAATTGGACAATTGACTCCAAGGCTATTTCATGGACAGGTGTGGGCAATCCCTTCGTTATGTCATTCTCAATTAAGCAGATAAAAGGCCTGGAGTTGATTTGAGGTGTGGTGCTTGCATTTGGAAGGTTTTGCAGTGAAGTAAACATGCGGTCAAAGGAGCTCTCCATGCAGGTGAAACAAGCCATCCTTAAGCTGCAAAAACAGAAAAAACCCATCCGAGAAATTGCTACAATATTAGGAGTGGCAAAATCTACAGTTTGGTACATCCTGAGAAAGAAAGAAAGCAAGCACTGGTGAACTCATCAATGCAAAAAGACCTGGGCGCCCACGGAAGACAACAGTGGTGGATGATCGCAGAATAATCTCCATGGTGAAGAGAAACCCCTTCACAACAGCCAAAGAAGTGAACAACACTCTCCAGGAGGTAGGCGTATCAATATCCAAATCTACCATAAAGAGAAGACTGCATGAAAGTAAATACAGAGGGTTCACTGCACGGTGCAAGCCACTCATAAGCATCAAGAATAAAAAGGCTAGACTGGACTTTGCTAAAAAACATCTAAAAAAAGGCAGCACAGTTCTGGAAGAACATTCTTTGGACAGATGAAACTAAGATCAACCTCTACCAGAATGATTGAAAGAGAAAAGTATGGTGAAGGCGTGGTACAGCTCATGATCCAAAGCATACCACATAATCTGTAAAACACGGTGGAGGCAGTGTGATGGCTTGGGCATGCATGGCTGCCAGTGGCACTGGGTCACTAGTGTTTATTGATGATGTGACACAGGACAGAAGCAGCTGAATGAATTCTGATGTATTCAGAGCCATACTGCGTGCTCAGATCCAGCCAAATGCAGCCAAACTGATTGGTCGTCGTTTCATACTACAGATGGACAATGACCCAAAACATAAAGCTAAAGCAACCCAGGAGTTTATTAAAGCAAAGAAGTGGAATATTCTTGAATGGTCAAGTCAGTCACCTGATCTCAACCCAATTGAGCATGCATTTCACTTGTTAAAGACAAAACTTCAGACAGAAAGGCCCACAAACAAACAGCAAGTGAAAACCACCGCAGTGAAAGCCTGGCAGAGCATCAAAAAGGAGAAAACACAGCGTCTGGTGATGTCCATGAGTTCAAGACTTCAGGCAGTCATTGCCAACAAAGGGTTTTCAACCAAGTATTAGAAATGAACATTTTATTTACAATTATTTAATCTGTCCAATTACTTTTGGTCCCTTTAAAAACAGGGTGGCACATGTTAAGGAGCTGAAACTCCTAAACCCTTCATCCAATTTTAATGTGGATACCCTCAAATGAAAGCTGAAAGTCTGAACTTCAACTGCATCTGAATTGTTTTGTTTAAAATTCATTGTGGTAATGTCTACAACCAAAATTAGAAAAATGTTGTCTCTGTCCAAATATATATGGACCTAACTGTATATCACAAAAAGATGATTGCTCCAGCATTCAATAATCTATTTTAATGGGACCAATACATGGTACCACATATCAGCCCGTAAAAGTGATAAAGACCCCTGTTCAAGTAGAGACGTGGTGTATAAGCTTCTGCAACATCGAGAGCATGGTGGAGCATAAGAGGGGTGACTGGGATAAAGGGGTAATCACATTTTTTTGATCTTGTAAGCACTGCCCTGATACTGACCAAGCTCAATAGAAAAGAGCTTGGAAGCACTGTGCATGTTCGGCATGGCAAAGATTTATAAACAATAAAGCAGCATATAAATTGGAGAGTAGCTCAGCCAAGGTATATGTAATACAGTATATAATGAATAAGGGTGTCACCATGCCAGAGACACTGTCACTGGCCAGAAACAACAGTGCCGACAACTGCTTCAGCAGAACCGGGACCTGTTTTCGGAGTTGCCAAGACATACACAGGTTGGTCAACATGGAGTCCTGACGAAACCATATGTGCAAGTGAACCAAAAACCATACAGAATCCACAAGGTGATTTCGAAGGAAGGGGCTAAATTTGATGCGTATCCGCTACCCCGTGAAGATGAACTCATATCAAAGCTGCGATCAGCCAGATACATCACCTCTCTGGACCTAATGAAAGGGTACTGTCAAATCCTCCTCTCTCACAGTGCCAAAGAGAAGACGGCCTCTTTTACACCTGATGGTTGCCTCCAGTATATCAGAAGCCCATTCGGGCTGCAAAGAGACCCAGATACCTTCCGGATCTTAGCCCTTTACAAAAAGTAAGCCGCAGCTTACCTTGACGATATTGTGATATTCAGCCCAGATTGGGGAAGTCATCTGCAGAAGGTCCAGGCCGTGCTGGATGCACTGAGGAAAGGGGGGTTTACCATAAACCATAAGAAGTGTGCCATCAGGAAAAAGAAGGGAAAATACCTGGGCTACATCGTTGGAAGAAGCAAAGTAAAGCCGTAAGTGAATAAGGAGGAGGCAGTCCAAAATTGTCTGAAACCGGTTTCCAAGGATTAGATTCGGGCATTTCTAAGAATGATGGGATGCTAACAGCGGTGTCTACTGAATTTCGCCATGTTAGCCGACTCCTGACCGACCTTCTTTAGGGCAAGAAGACGTCAATGGCCAAATGGCCTCTTGAAGCAGAGATGGCATTCCAAGAGTTGAAACTCAGGGCTACAGGTCTTCATCTTTCATGTGGAACACGGGCCTGGGAAGTTGCATGGTAAAGCAGATGCCCAGTTTAGACTTCCATGTTTGCTGACTGAAGGTACAAAACATACGGCTTTGGGTAGAGGGGGGCATATGTGAAAAAGTCACTGGCAAAGTACTGGAGGGAAGATGTGTAGCACTAAGATTGTTAGCTACAGTAATATAAACATAGAAAAAGTGTTCCAGCACACAAAGCATAGAAAGGGGTTAATCAGCCATCTTTACTGCTAGGGTGATTAAACACCTGTAGAAAGGGAGGAACTAAGAGGATAAAATGCCAGCCTTTTAGAGCATTTGGTGTAGGGTGGGTGTGGAGGCACAAGCTCTGGTTCTGTTTCATCATGTGAAGGAAAGCAAAACCTTGGGTTTTTTGTTTCTGAAGTGGGCGGTTACCCGTAGCAACAAGGACTATGCAATACGTTATGTTTAGATTTTTCCTGTTAGGCCAGGAAGGCCGTGTTTGTTTTGCTAACATTGCCATGTTTTATGCAGTGCTCTTAACAAACCGCAGAATATTTAAAGAGACAGTGTTCCTGTGACTATCTCTATGTGCAACCAAGTGAGCCAATCTACCACAGTATATAGGTTGATAGAAGGTTCCTTTTTCTGTATCTATTGGATTTAATTTGTGTATAGTGATATTTGGAGTGTTGTCCAGCCCATTCTGGTGGTCTTGTCTAACACACATTATAAAGCCCAACACTAAAGTGGAAACGTGTAGGACCACAGGATTTTATATTTTGTATTCTATGTGTGTTCATATGAATAGAGCAGAAGTTTTTTTTTAACCCTCCGTCACATACAATAGGCCTGACAGGCACATCTCTTTTACTTTCATTTCTCCTTCCTCACCAGATTGTGAAGAAATTCCCTCCCTCCATGTAGTCTCCTGTCTCTAGCAGCTCTGTGAAACCTCATACCACAGTTGGATTGCAGAGCTTCAGGAGGACAGATATAACTGTGCTAATCTCTCAGGCTCATTGTATGTGAACACGTCACACTCAATAAGGTTGGTATTTTATGTTTTTATTCATCACAATTATTTATTTAGCTTGTTTTATGAATGTATAGCACAAAGTGTGAGGATATTTCATAGAAATAAGGCAGGTTAAAAAAGAAAGTGTGCTGCTCAGGCATATACAGTAGTTCCCTAACACATATTCCTTCTCTTGCTTCAGATTATCTGCTGAAATGGAGAGGAAAATGTACAATTTATCAAAAAACCTTGATGTTGAGGAAGTAACAAACATGCTGTTAGATGATGCAGACCCCACACTGAATGAGGATTTAGGAGAAGAAAGTGAGATTGATTCTCATGATGAGGTGGAAGTATGTGAAGTGGATTCTGAAACAGAGCAAGATGGTGACAGTGATGAGGATGAAGATGTAGAATCTTATTATATGGGAAAAGATAAAAAAAAACAATGGAACAAGAAGCCACTCCAGAAAAAACGTAGGGAACCTCAAAACATTATTACTCACCTTCCTGCAGTTATAGGAGCTGCAAGTAATGCAAAAACTGCAGTTGAATGCTGGAATAGTTTATTCACAGATGACATTCTGGACTCTATTGTCACATATACCAACCAATATATAGACATTATAAAGGACAAGTTCATCTGCAACAGAACCATCAAGGCCACAGATGAAATAGAACTGCGTGCTTTTTTTGGATTATTATACCTTGCAGGAGCTTATAGGGCAAATAGACAAAGTTTGGAGGAACTTTGGAGTAAAGATGGGGATGGAGTTGAAAAATTTGGCCTTGTTATGTCAATAAACAGATTCAAGCTTCTAATTCGTTGCCTTCGGTTTGACGACAGAACTACCCGAACCAAACGTAAAACACATGACCGACTTGCTCCAATTCGTGATATATTCCAAAAATTTGTTGAAAACTGTAAAAAAAGCTATTGCCCTGGGGAGAATCTCACTATTGACGAAATGCTCCCTGGTTTTCGTGGTAAATGTGCCTTTCGTCAATATATTCCATCAAAGCCTAACAAATATGGAATAAAAATGTATGCCCTTGTTGATGCCAGTAAGACCTACACTTACAACCCGGAAGTTTATGCAGGAAAACAACCAGAAGGTCCTTACTGTGTCAGCAACAAACCCAGTGATGTTGTAAACAGACTGGCTGAGCCCTTATTTGGATCGGGTCGCAATATAACAGCTGACAATTGGTTTTCAAATTGTGATTTGATTGATTATCTGAAAATGCAGAAGCTTTGATATGTCGGAAGAAAAAATAAAAAAGAATTGCCTACACAGTTTGTAAGTCTGAAAGGGAGACAACAGTACAGCAGTATGTTAACATTCCATAATGGAAAGGTTTTGGTTTCCTATGTACCACAAGAAAAAAAAATTGTACTTCTTCTATCAACACTTCATGATGATGATGCCATCGATCCTGGGACTGAGGCACAAAAAAAAACGGAGATAATTACATTTTATAATGCAACCAAAGGGGGTGTTGATACAGCTGATCAGATGTGCTCAACTTTCAACGTCAGCAGAAACACCAAACGCTGGCCAATGGTCATATTTTTTGCTATGTTGAATTTGGGTGGTATAAATTCACAAGTCATTTACCTTGAAAACAAGCTTGATTCACTCCGTAGACGATTCTATCTGAAAAAATTGGCCCATGAACTAGTGCTTGGAGAGCTACGCAGGAGAAGTATGAAAACAATCGGTATCCCCTCTCGCCTTCAAGTTCAGCTCAAAAGATTCCGCCCAGAAGATGATATTGAAAATTCACCACCTGCATCACCTCCCAAAAGAAGGAGATGCACCACCTGCACCACGGAAAGCGGAATCAGAAGGCTTTCTAATTATGAATGTCACAAATGTCATAATGCAATCTGCCTGACACATGCAAAAATGATGTGTAATTCTTGCTCTTTGCTCTGCAAGTGTAATTTTTCTGGGGAAACTTCAGGATCTAATTCTGATTGAATATGTGCTTAATAGTACTTAAGGTACCTTAAAATTAAGTTTGTTTCCATCAATTTTCTTTGTAGAGTTTTTTTACAGAGTCGAACTGGGGACTATTTGGCGGGAGTTTTGAAATGTTTGTATTTCAGAGTTATTAGTTTTATGTTAAGTAAATGGTTTTTTTTGCACCTGATTATGTGTAGTCTCTTTTATTACATCCCTATGAAGGTCACTGATCACTTTTAGAGCACTGAAATTGCAAACATTAGATATTATAGGTATTTTTCTAGCCTGCGCCTGACAGTCACATTGTATGTGAACTCGTTAGAACCGATATTGTATGTGACGGAGGGTTAATGATTTTGGAGTGCTGCAGTACCTCACCTTTGCACTGGATGTTTGTTCCTGAACAAGCTAGCCCTACAAAACCTCATGCATTGCTGAATCTGTTGCCAGTTGAATGAAACTCTTTTGAAATGGGTGAACTGATCAATCTCTAATATTTCAAAATTCTTCAAAATCACACACGTGGTTCATGAATCTTGCACAAAGTCAAAAATGGTCTGCATTTTTGTCTTTAACAATTTGTGCAACCTTTTGGAGCAAAAAGTCACACGTTTTTGAAAACGGCACCAAATTATTTGGCATACATAAAATCACTAAAGGGAGTACGAAAGTACATTTGTGACAAATTTTGCAAAATTTTGAAAAGTTGCAAATGATTCATCAGGTGCAAACATCTGGAAACGCTAAACTCTGCCCACAGTGGCGAACTGAAAAAAACACACCCAATGAACACATAAAAAAGTGATTCTAAAAAAGGTGCAAATGGAAAGAGGAATAAAAACAGGGACAAATACATTTCAACACATTTATATTTTTTCCCATTTTCAGTATGTTGTAAGGTAAAAATGATGGCGTAATTTAAACCTATAATTCATCCTGTAAAAAACAAGCCCGCAAATGGCTTTGTTGGTGGAAAGAAAAAAAAGTGTAAAAATGAAAAATCTCCTGGGAGTGAATGTGTAAAACGTCTTTTCCATTGTATTTGTTATAAAGTCTATTGTAAAAGAGGCTTTATCTACACTGTACATGCCTAGTACAGTGTTATTGATTGTTGACTATTGATTGTGTGACTATATCGAGTGAGTACTATATCAAGAACTACGAGTTTGATTACGTTTTTAGACTGGTTACAAAATAAAGCTGAGTAATCCCAGATGTTTTATACATGTACAGTTAGGTCCAGAAATATTTGGACAGTGACACAAGCTTTGGCATTTTAGCTGTTTGCCAAAATCATATTTAAGATACTGTTATATTATCAATATGGGCTTAAAGTGTAGACTTTCAGCTCTAATTTGAGGGCAGTCAAAACCTAATTGAAGTAGGGGTTTAGGAATTACAGTTCTTTAATATGTAGCTGCCTATTTTTAAAAGAGACCAAAAGTAATTGGACAATTATCTCATAAGCTCTTTAATGGTCTGCATGAGCTATCCCCTCATTACTCGGTCTGCATGAGCTATTCCCTCATTACTCCATCAAAAATTTAGCAGGTAAAAGGTCTGGAGCTAATTCCAGGGGTGGCATTTATATTTTGAAGCTATTGCTGTGAACCCACAACATGCAGTCAAAGGAGCTCTCAATGTAAGAGAACCTATCCATTATTATTCTGAAAAAAAAAGAAGAAAATATCCATCAGAGAGTAGAAATTTTATGATTGAGTAAATCAACAGTTTGGTACATTCTGAAAAACAAAAGAGCACACTTGTGAGTTTGGGAACTCAAAAAGGCCTGAATGTCAACGGAAGACAACAGTGGTGGATGATCGCAGAACCCTTTCCATGAAAAAGAAAAACTACTGCACAACATCCACCCAAGTGAAGAACACTCTCTGGGAAGTACAGTTAGGTCCAGAAATATTTGGACATGGACCAAATCTTCATGACTTGGGCTCTGCCTGCCACTATTTTATATTTAAAATTAAACAACTAATATGAAATTTAAGTGTAGACTTTCAGGTTTAATTAAACATTCAAAACAATAATCAACCTTAAAAATAGAAAGGCCAAATTAGACTTTGCCAAAAAAAAAACCATCTAAAGACGCCAGCCTAGTTCTGGAGAAACATTCTTTGGACAGATGATACTAAGATCAATATGTACCCGAATGATGGAAAGAAGAAAGTATGAAAAAGGTTCATGATCCAAAGCACACAAATCGTCTGTAAAACATGGTGGAGGCAGTGTGATGGCATGGGCATGCATAGCTTCCAATGGCACTGGGTCATTAGTGTTTATTGATGATGTGACTGAAGAAATAAGAAGTCAGATGAGTTATGAAGTGTACAGGGCTATACTTTCTGCTCAGATTCAACCAAATGCAGCAGGGTTGATTGGACAGCGCTTCACAGTACAGATGGACAATGACCTAAACATACTGCAAAAGCAATCCAGGAGTTTAAGGCAAAGAAGTGGAATATTCTGGCATGGCCGAGTCAATCACCAGATCTCAAACCCATTGAACATGTATTTCATATGCTTAAGACCCACAAACAAGCAACAAGTGAAGTCAGCTGCAGTAAGGTCTGGCAAAACAACACAAAGGAGGGAACCCAGCATTTGGTGATGTCCATGGCTTCCAGACTTCAGGCAGTCATTGCTTGCAAAGGATTCAAAAAAACATTTTATTTATGGTTAAGCTAATTTGTCTAATTACTTATGAGCACCTGAAATGAGGAGACTTTGTAAAAAAATGCTTGCAATTCCTAAACATTTTACAGAATAATTTTGTTAAACCCCATTAATTAAATCAGAAAGTCTACATGTCAATTACATCTCAGTTGTTTCATTTTAAATAAAAAATAGTGGAATGCAAATCACAAAGATTCGGTCACTGTCCAAATATTTCTCGACCTAACTAATTCAGTAGGACATATTTAAAACTTACATTTGCCTTTATTTAAAAGATCTAAAGTAATAATATGCATAAAAATACATATTAATCTAAAAAAAAACTATATATATAGTGCTCAGCAAAAATGAATACACCCCCTTTTAAAAGTACAATTTTAATCAGTTTCTCACTCAATGCAAAACAATTTCTAATATTTTTTACTAGACTGAGTTTCATGGAACATTTTTTAACTCATAACATGAAAGTTTAATAATATAATATAACTACCTTATTTTTTGGACTATAAGACGCACTTTTTTCCTCCAAAATTTTGGAGGAAAGTGGGGGGGCATCTTATAGTCCAAACTGTGCCCCGTACTCTATACCTATGGCTGTGGGTGGTGGGTGTGTGTGGGGAGCAGCAGCAGGGGATGAGCGAGGCACAGGAGGCAGCAGCCGCCTGCTGCAGCATAAGCTGTGCCCGCTGCTAAAGAAAATGAATATTCACAGCTCCCCATGCCCAAGGGCATGGAGAGTAATGAATATTCATCTTCCTTAATAGGTTGCACACTGTAGCCGCAGCGCGGCTCCTGCTGGCGTTCTGCAGTCTGTGTGCCCGCAATTAAAGACCATGAATATTCACTACAATCCACTCCCATGGGTTGTAGTGAATATTCATGCTCTTTAATAGCGAGCACACAGACTGCCGGCCACAGCAGGAGCCACGCTGCGGCTACAGTGTGCGCGCTGTTAAGGAGAGTGAATGGTCACTGCTCCCCACGCACACAGTTCTGGTGCAGGGAGAAGTGACTATTCCGGCACAGCATCTGACACTGTGTGAGGGCGCATGGCAGTAACTGTTAGAACCTTGCTCTTAGGTTTTTTCCTTTGCTGGTCACATGACCTTGTTGGCCTATTTAATCCTGCTCCGCCCTTCTGGCTTTGCTGGACCTCATTGTATAACTACTTTCTAGCTAGCCTGTGCTCTGTATCTAACTCTGTTAGTTTGCTTGGTCTACGGACCTCTATGTTCTATATATTTTGTTTGTTCGTCTGTCTGCTACTATTTCTGTTAGGAGGTGTCCTATTTTCCTCCCAGTCCTTAGTACTTGTAGGGATTCCTTCCCACATCTATAGGTCTCCGTACAGACTAGCTTAGGACTTTAGCAGGTCTGATCGCAGGATCAGGTCCCCTGTTACATCGTAGGGATAAAGCTGAGTTCTATCGTAGGGACAGATCTCCTCTCTTTCCTTAGCTCTGGTAGCAGAACATAACAGTAAGTCCAGCCTGCAAATTCTCTAAGGAAAGATTTTTCTGTTCCATCATGGTGTCGGTTCAGGATTTGGCTCATCGCCTGCAGGGACTCTCTCTGGAGGTGGCCGAGCTCCGTCAGCACGTGAGTAACTGTCCTGGAGCACATTTCTTGGAGCCTAAGGTATGTTTGCCGGATTTATTTTTTGGTGAACACCGAGAATTTTTTTCATTTAAAAATGCTTGCTTATTGTATTTTCGTTTGAGACCCAAGTCCTCTGGGGATGAATCCCAGCGCATAGGGTTCATAATGTCACTTTTGCGCAAAGAGCCTCAGGAGTGGGCCTTTTCTTTGCAACCTAGTGATACATGCTTCAGATCAGTGGATAGTTCTTTTTCTGCTTTGGGGCTATTATATGATGATCCTGACCGTGTCGCATCAGCTGAGACTGAGTTGAGACGTTTGAAACAGGGATCAGGTAATGTGGAAAAATATTGTACTCATTTCCGTCGTTGGTCTACTCAAACAGGGTGGAACGATTCTGCTCTGAAAAGTCTATTTCTTGCTGGGCTCAATGAAAGGGTTAAAGACCTGCTAATTGTTTATCCTACACCTGAAGATTTGCAACAGGCTATGCAATTAGCTATACGGGTGGATAGGAGACTGCGTGCAAGGGTTAATGAGAGCAAATCTTCTGCTATGTCAGTTTCTGGTTATGAGAATGTGTGTACTAACAGTGGTGAACCGATGGAGATTGGATCGGTGGCACCTCGCTCTCAAGAAAAAGATCGCAGATTTTTTGAAGGCTTGTGTTTCTATTGCGGAAAATCTGGTCATTTGATTAAAGGCTGTGAGCTTCGTATGAAGAAAGAAAAAAAAATGGTCAGTCATGCCCGTATTGCCTGTTTAAATTCCAAGGGTGTATTTTTAGCTGCTTCCACGATTGCTCAGGAAAAATTAATGGAATTTCGGGTGTTTGTTGATTGTGGGTCTACTCTGAATGTAATTGATGGGGGATTCTTGGAAAGACTCAATTTAAAACCCGAACCTTTATCATCCCCCATTGCTGTGGTTTCTGTGGATGGTTCCCCTTTGAAGAATATTACTCTCAAGGTCTGTGAATTTCCTCTCACTATTAATGGTGTTCACCATGAGAAATTGGATTTGGTAGTTTTGAATAACTTGCCTTCTCCAGTAATATTGGGATTGCCCTGGTTAAAATTTCACAATCCTGTACTGGATTGGTCTACCAGTGAAATTAAATCCTGGAGCCATAAATGTTATGACAAGTGTTGTAACGGGCGTATTGCAGCTTTGGATAGGGGAGAATTGCCTGTTCCTATTCAGGATTTTTGGAGAGTTTTTTCTGAGAAGGAATCGCAGGTTTTGCCTCCCCATAGAGACTATGATTGTTCTATTGAATTTGTCCCTGGAGCGACTCTTCCTAAAAGTCGTTTATTTAACCTTACTATTCCTGAGAGGAAGGCTTTGGAGGAATACATACAGACAAGTTTGGCCGCCGGTCACATTAGGCCCTCTAAGTCTCCTGTGGCGGTTGGATTTTTTTTTGGAAAAAAAGAGGACGGCGGTTTACGTCCTTGTCTGGATTTTCATGAGATTAACAAAATTACTGTACGCAATCCTTACCCACTGCCATTGATTCCTGATCTGTTTAACCAGTTAATGGGGGCCAAGTGGTTCTCTAAAATTGACCTTAAGGGGGCATACAATCTGTTGCGCATGAAGGAGGGTGACGAATGGAAGACTGCTTTTAACACTCCTGTGGGTCATTTTGAGAATCTGGTTATGCCTTTTGGTCTTACTAATGCTCCTGCATTTTTTCAGAATCTTATTAATGACATCCTTAGACCTTTGATCGGCAAAAATGTGGTTGTGTATTTGGATGACATTTTGATTTATTCGCCGGATCTGGAGTCTCATTGGCGGAGCGTACGTGAGGTATTACAGTTGTTAATGGACAATTCGCTTTTTGCTAAGCTGGAGAAATGTGAGTTCGCTGTACAGAGAATTAGTTTTTTGGGTTACATTATCTCCAGCGAAGGTTTTGAGATGGACCCGGTTAAAGTTCAAGCTGTGCAGGAATGGCCTAGGCCTATTGGTTTGAAATCGATACAGAGGTTTTTAGGTTTCGCCAATTATTACAGAAAATTCATAAAAAATTTTTCTAGTATTGTCAAACCTCTGACCGATCTCACCAGGAAAGGTGCTGATGCGGTTCAGTGGTCTTCTGAGGCCATTGAAGCTTTTGTGTATCTCAAGGAGAGGTTCACCTCTGCTCCCATCCTTATGCAGCCTGATGTGACTAAGCCGTTTTTGGTTGAGGTTGATGCTTCCTCTGTGGGGGTTGGCGCAGTATTGTCTCAGGATAACGGGGATGGATTACATCCCTGTGCCTTTTTTTCAAAAAAAATTTCGGAGACTGAACTGAATTACGATATTGGTAATCGGGAATTATTGGCTATTAAACTCGCATTTGAACACTGGCGCCACTTCTTGGAAGGTGCGGAATTTCCCGTTCAGGTTCTTACGGATCATAAAAATCTGATTTATCTTGATGCTGCCAAGCGCCTGAATGCCCGTCAGGCTAGGTGGGCACTGTTTTTCTCACGGTTTAATTTCTCCGTTACTTACATCCCTGGTACTAAGAATGTTAAGGCGGATGCCTTGTCTCGCAGTTTTTCTCCCATAGTCGGTGCTGAGAAAGAGGAGAACATTTTACAAGAAGGTGTTGTGATAGCTGCTTTGGACTCCGTTTTGGAAGATGAGATTCTTAAAGCACAGGAGAATGCCCCATCTAACACTCCTCATGGGAGGTTGTTTGTGCCTGGGACCTTTAGGAGAGATTTGTTTGTTGAGTGTCACGAATCTCGGTTGGCAGGTCATCCCGGAATCTCTGAGACCAAGAGACTGGTGGGTCGCAGTTTTTGGTGGCCTGGATGGCAGAAGGAAGTCATTAAGTGGGTGCGTCAATGTACTATATGTGCTAGATCTAAGTCCTCACATACTCCTGCTGCGGGGTTGCTTTGTCCTTTGGAGGTTCCCAGTGCTCCTTGGACACATTTGGCTATGGACTTTATAACTGACCTTCCCCCCTCTGAGGGTTTTACTGTCATCTGGGTGGTCGTGGACCGTTTTAGCAAGATGTGTCACTTGGTTCCCTTCGTCAAACTGCCCTGCGCTAAAACTCTCGCTAAGGCCTTTGTCAAGGAAATTGTCAGACTTCATGGTGTTCCTACTGACATTGTTTCTGATAGGGGTCCTCAGTTCGTGGCTCGTTTTTGGCGTGCCTTTTGTGACAGGTTGGGAGTTCATTTGTCGTTCTCGTCCGGATATCATCCTGAATCTAATGGCCAGACAGAAAGGAAAAACCAGGATGTTGAGCAGTTCTTGCGTTGTTTTGTGGCAGACAATCAAGAGGGGTGGTCTGAGTTTCTGCCACTTGCTGAATTTGCTCTGAACAATCATACATCTTCTTCTGCTGGTTGTTCGCCTTTTTTTTGTTGTTCTGGGAGACATCCGTCGTTTGGGTCGTTCTCCAAGTTGGGATCTGCCGTGCCTGAGGAGGAGAATTTTTCCGGTGATTTGGAGAGAGTTTGGACGGATGTGCGTGGTAATCTTCAGGAGGCCAACAGAAAATCTAAAGACTACTTTGATAGGAAACGACAGGAGGTTTTGTTCGCTGTTGGTGACATGGTTTGGTTGTCCTCTAGGAATCTGCGGTTGAGGATTCCTTCTAAGAAATTGGGTCCCAAGTTTGTAGGGCCCTTTAAGGTGCTTCAGGTTGTCAACCAATCTGCTGTTAGGTTGGAGGTTCCTACCTCCTGGAGAATTAATCCGGTATTTCATGTCTCTCTGTTAAAAAAAGCTGTTGTGTCGGATGGTGACGCCTCTGCCTCTGTTCCTCCGGTGGTGGAGGACGGGGAATATGAAATTTCTCGCATCCTTAACTCTAGACGGTATAGAGGTAGTTTGCAGTATCTTGTGGCCTGGAAAGGTTTCGGACCCGAGGATAACTCTTGGGTGAGGTCAGATGATGTTTCCGCGTCCAGACTTATCAGAGCGTTTCACAGGAGATTTCCTGATAAGCCTGGTCCTAGGGGATCCGGAGGATCCTCTTAGAAGGGGGGTACTGTTAGAACCTTGCTCTTAGGTTTTTTCCTTTGCTGGTCACATGACCTTGTTGGCCTATTTAATCCTGCTCCGCCCTTCTGGCTTTGCTGGACTTCATTGTATAACTACTTTCTAGCTAGCCTGTGCTCTGTATCTAACTCTGTTAGTTTGCTTGGTCTACGGACCTCTATGTTCTATATATTTTGTTTGTTCGTCTGTCTGCTACTATTTCTGTTAGGAGGTGTCCTATTTTCCTCCCAGTCCTTAGTACTTGTAGGGATTCCTTCCCCACATCTATAGGTCTCCGTACAGACTAGATTAGGACTTTAGCAGGTCTGATCGCAGGATCAGGTCCCCTGTTACATCGTAGGGATAAAGCTGAGTTCTATCGTAGGGACAGATCTCCTCTCTTTCCTTAGCTCTGGTAGCAGAACATAACAGTAACACCATGCACGGCTCACACAGTGAGTGTTGAAAGCAGAGCGGGACGCAGCGCTGGAGAAGAGAGGAGGTGAGTATAATTGTTTATTTTTATGTGTGCAGCATGATGGGGATCAGGGGGTGCCAAGCATACCAGGATGGGGATCAGGGGTGCCATGCATACCAGGATGAGGGTTCAGGGGGTGCCATGCATATCAGGATGGGGATCAGGGGAGCCATGCATACCAGGATGAGGGATAAGGGATGCCATACCTACCAGAAAGAGGGATGAAGGGTGCCATGCATACCAGGATGAGGGATGAGGGGTGCCATGCATACCAGGATGAGGGATCAGGGGTGCCATGCATACCAGGATGAGAGATAAGGGGTGCCATACATACCAGGAAGAGGGATGAAGGGTGCCATACATACCAGGAAGAGGGATGAAGGGTGCCATACATACCAGGAAGAGGGATGAGGGGTGCCATGCATACCAGGAAGAGGGATGAGGGGTACCATGCATATCAAGGTGAGGGGGCATGCATAACAGGATGAGGAGTGCCATGCATACCAGGATGAGGGGGGGCATGCATACTTGGATGAGGGGTGCCATACATACCAGGATGAGGGGTGCCATGCATACGAGGATGAGGGTTGCCATGCATACCAGGATGGGGATCAAGGGATGCCATACATACCAGGATGAGGGGGGCATGCATACTTGGATGAGGGGTGCCATGCACACCAGGATGAGGGGTGCCATACATACCAGGATGAGCGGTGCCATGCATACCAGGATGAGCGGTGCCATGCATACCAGGATGGGGGATTGGGGTGCCATACATACCAGGATGGGGGATTGGGGTGCCATGTATACCAGGATGGGGATGAGGGGTGCCATGCATATCAGGATGTGGATGAGGGGTGCCATGCATATCAGGATGGGGATGGGGGCCACATATAACACCAGGATGGGGGATTGGGGTGCCATGCATACCAGGATGGGGATCAGGGGTGCCATGCATTCCAGGATGAGGGATAAGGTGTGCCATACATACCAGGAAGAGGGATGAAGGGTGCCATGCATACCAGGATGAGGGATGAGGGGTGCCATGCATATCAGGATGGGGATCAGGGGTGCCATGCATACCAGGATGGGGGATAAGAGGTGCCATACATACCAGGAAGAGGGATGAAGGGTGCCATACATACCAGGAAGAGGGATGAAGGGTGCCATACATACCAGGATGAGGGATGAAGGGTACCATGCATACCAGGAAGAGGGATGAGGGGTGCCATGCATACCAGGAAGAGGGATGAGGGGTGCCATGCATATCAAGGTGAGGGGGGGCATGCATAACAGGATGAGGAGTGCCATGCATACCAGGATGAGGGGGGCATGCATACTTGGATGAGGGGTCCCATGCATGCAAGTATGAGGGGTGCCATGCATACCAGGATGAGGGGTGCCATGCATACCAGGATGGGAATCAAGGGATGCCATACATACCAGGATGAGGGGGGCATGCATACTTGGATGAGGGGTGCCATGCACACCAGGATGAGGGGTGCCATGCATACCAGGTTGGGGGGATTGGGGTGCCATGCATACCAGGATGGGGGATTGGGGTGCTATGCATACCAGGATGGGGATGAGAGGTGCCATGTATATCAGGATGGGGATGAGGGGTGCCATGCATTTCAGGATGAGGATGGGGGCCACATATAACAGGAAGGAGGGGGCCGTATATACCAGGATGGGGGATATTAACATAATTGGGGATATTACCCCTATAACAGTGTGAGCAGCAGAGCATCATGACCACATTTTTTGCTTAAATTTTTTTTTCCTATTTTCCTCCTCTAAAACATAGGTGTGTCTTATGGTTCGGTGAGTCTTATAGTCCGAAAAATACGGTATATAGTTATATCATTTTCATTGCAAAATCTTCAGTTTTACTCAAACTAGTTGATGCAAACACGAATACATCCCACTTACAGTGCTCAGCATCATAGAGTATACCCCTTTTGAAAAGTAAGATTTTAATCAATATCTCACTGAATAATACAAAAACAATTTCCAAAACTCTAACAGGACTGAGTTTCATAGAACATTTTTTAACCCCTAACATGAAAGTAATGTTAATCATATAACATATATATATTTATATACAATATATATAAATACACACTATATATATGTATATACAGTTGAAACCAGAAGTTTACATACACTATATAAAAAGTCACATTATGCATGTTTTTCTCAATATCTGACATGAAACCAGAATAAACTTTTCACGTTTTAGGCCAATTAGGGTTACCATAATTTTTAATATTTGCTAAATGCCAGAATAATGAGAGAGAGAGAGAATGTTTTAAGGCATTTTTATTACTTACTGCAAAGTCAAAAGTTTACATACACTAAGATTACTATGCCTTTAAACAATTCTAGACTGGCCATATGATGATGTCATGTGTTTGGAAGCTTCTGTTTTTTTTTAAACATCTGAGTTAATTACAGACACGCCTGTGGATGTATTTTAATGCACACTTGAAACACACTGCTTCAGGAAGATATCAGGAAGAGAATTGTGGACTTGCACAAGTCGGCCTCATCCTTGGGTACAATTTAAAGATACATGAGGGTGCCTCCTACATCTGTACAAACAAGATGGGAATGTCCAGCCATCATACCAATCAGGGAGGAGAGGGGTTCTTTGTCCCAGAAATGAACGTGCTTTGGTCCGACATGTGCATATCAACCAAAGGACAAAAGCAAAAGACCTTGTGAGATGATGGCGGAAGCTGGTAAAATTATGTCAATATCCACAGTGAAATGAGTACTGTATCAACATGGCCTGAAAGACCACTCTGCAAGGAAGAAACCATTACTCCAAAAGAAACATAAAAAAGCCAGATAAATGTTTGCAAATGCACACAGGAACAAAGACCTTAATTTTTGGAGACATGTGGTCTGATGAAACTAAAATTTAACTTTTTGGGCATAATGACCATCGTTACGTTTGGAGGAAAAAGGGAGAAGCTTGGAAGCCTAAGAACACCATTCCAACTGTGAAACACGGGGGTGGCAGCATTGTGCTGTGGGGTTGTTTTGCTGCAGGAGGGACTGGTGCACTTCACAAAATAGATGGCATCATGAGAAAAGAAGATTATGTGGCAATACTGAAGCAACATCTCAAGACATCAGCCAGGAAGTTAAAGCTTAGGCGGAAATGGGTCTTCCAAATGGACAATGACCCGAAGCATACTGCAAAATGGTAACAAAGTGGCTTAAGGATAATAAAGTCAATGTTTTGGAGTGGCCATCACAAAGCCCTGATCTCAATCTTATTGAAAATTTATGGGCAAAGCTGAAAAGGCAGGTGCGAGCAAGGCGACCTACACACCTGGATCAGTTACACCAGTTTTGTCAGGAGGAATGGGCCCAAATTCCGACCAACTATTGTGAGAAACTTGTGGAAGGCTATCCCAATCGTTTGACCCAAGTCATTCAGTTTAAGGGCAATGATACCAAATACTAATGAAATATATGTAAACTTTTGACTTTGCATTAAGTAATAAAAATGCCTTAAAACATTCTCTCTCTCATTATTCTGGCATTTGGCAAATATTAAAAATTATGGTAATCCTAATTGACCTAAACCGTGAAAGGTTTATGCTAAGTTCATGTCAGATATTGAGAAAAATATGCATATGTGTCTTTTTATATAGTGTATGTAAACTTCTGGTTTTAACTGTATATCCACAAGATAAACTTTCTTTACAGTGTCTAAACAATACAGCAATTGTCATTGATGTACGATAAGTAAATAATAATACCCCCATATAATATCCACTTAATAATTTCATATTTTCTAACAATCCTGATTCCAATACTAAATATTATGTACACACCTACACTGTCATTCAAAGCTAAAATAAAAATGTCATTGGGTGTTCAAATAATACTGCTATACAACCTTAAAATAATACAGTATCTATACAAAACACTGACATATACTCAGGAAAATGCTTGGCCCTCAGTTTGAATAAATGTTTTTTCTAAATACTGGACTTGATAATGTCGGAGTATTTTTTCTAATTTCTCTCAGATTGCTCCTCAGGAGACCTTCTAGAAAATGGGGACCCTTGGCAAATGCCACCTGCTAAAACCACCTGCAAGTCATGGGCAATAAAACAGAGTTATGGGAAAACTATTTTTACTGGTGTGATCTTTTAATCAATGCTAAGTGGTTGCTTTATTTGATGTTCTACATAAGAACTTTTAATAAACGTATCATCTAATTTTGCTCTTCTCCTAGCACAAGGAAAAAAACACCATTCAGCTTTTAAAGCAAATCTAATCATTCATGATTTGGTCAGTTAAGTTGCAATATGGACATATAATGGTAATTATGGATACAAAAATGATTAAACTGTCAAGCTTTGAAAGTCATAGAGAATATACTTGTATGTAGAAAGTTCAGTGTAGTAGAAGAAGTAAAGGACAATGAAGGACATGTTGTTTACTTCTACAGATCAATTTCAAAGTGGAAGCAGTTGACCGCAATGGTGCGTAGGCAGAGAAGGGCTGACATGGGGATATTTGAAAAATAGACTGTGCAAGCGATAATATTTTCCAAAGTATTACAAGAAAAAGACATACACAACAATCACAATATTGTAACTCACTTACGTTATGCCTCAATAATATTGAAAAACAAAAGGTTAAAGATTAACGAAACTTCTTTCATTTTTTTTTAGAATTTTGTCAACCTGAGAAAGTTATGAAATCTTGCCAGTCACTTTGTTAGGAGTTTATTCTTCATTCCTGTAAAAAAAATGCATGTAGGTGACTTCCAGACCCCTGCTTTTCCACATTCTATTTGCCTGCCTTCAACTGCATTGTTATCAGACCATATTCATTTGGAGTACAGATAATGGCAGTGAAAGAGTCTGAACTTGTCTCTTCCTCTGAGAGTTGTGTTTATCAAAACAATCTCTTTCCCCAATGTTAGTGAGATACAGATGCTGAGCTGACTTTTTCACTGCCATCATCTGAATGCCAAATGATATCAATGCAGCTAAAGGCTGGCACATAGACTGGAAATCTTGGGTTTGGAAGCCACCTACATGCTTTTTGCAAACTTCAGAACTTTTCATACTATAGAAAATTATTCATAAAAAATAAAGTTTAATGACTTTAAATTTTGCAGGAACATGAGAAAAATGTAGAAAAAAAAATAATGGCATGTTTGTATCTCAAATATTCTTCTTGTCCAACCTTGGTCATGTAATGAGACACCTAAATATCCCCTTCAGTTGAAGATCACCATTACCTAGAATCCTTAAAGTTTACAATCAAAAGTGAATTTCCCCACACAGGTGGAACTCTCAGGAGCTATAGTATCTTATGCTGTATATTGTTCACTTTTTTTGCCTGAAATAACAATACCTTAGGAACCATGTGTTATATTTCACTGACAGTCTTCTAACAAGCAGTGGCAGAAGAAATGCCAGCAGATGGTAAGTGAACTGTTGGTAAGTTTAAGTCAGGAGTGGGAACTTCTCATTTTGTAGCTAACAGATGGAAGGTCATGTCAAATCCAGAACGCTAGGCTGGAAAGAAGAAGACTGACTCATTAAGGTAATACAGGGGTCCCAGTGTTAGGCTATGTGCCCACGATGCAGAAATGAAGCAGAAAATTTCTGCAGCATTTCTTTTCTGCATCTCCCTGGCAGAAAAAACGAATGCAGATTGTGCATGAGTTTCTCCTGCAGAATACATGCGGAATACATGCGGATTCACATGCGGATTCACATGCGTTTCCGCATACAGATTGACAAGCACTTTCCAGGCGATAGCATCACTTGGAAAGTGCTTGACAACTAGGTCACACTATATAAATCCATGCAAACAGCATGGATTTATATAGTGTGACCGTAAAACAATGCTTAAAATAAAGCTATACTCACCCCCGAGGCCCCGGCGTGGCTGCAGCGCTCGTTCCTGTCTGGTTCCCGGCTGCCGGCATATCGCGAGACAGAGCGGTGAAGGGCCTGCGGTCACATGACTGTGACGTCACCGCAGGTCCTCAAGCGATGCCGGCATTCAGAGACAAGCCGCCGGACAGGTGAGTATAAACTTTATTTTTTATTTTATTCTTTTTTCTACAGGTACAATTGTACCCAGGTCTGGATGAGAGTCTTCTCTCCTCCAGAACTGGGTACCATCCGCACATAGAGACGCATAGAATCCACTTGTACAAATGTACAGACGCGTTCTATGCGTCTCAATGCAAGTCAATGGCGGCGTTTCCGCTGCGCTTCCGCAAAATTAATGAACATGCTGCGGATTTATGAGCGCTGCAGAAACGCTGCGGAAAAATGCGCAGCATGTGCATTGACATTGCGGAATGCCATTGGGGACCATGGGGTGCGGATTACCATGCGTTTTTGAAGTGTTTCCGCTGCTGAAATTCCGCAGCATAAACGCATGAAAAACGCATCGTGTGCATGCAGCCTTAGTGGGCATGGTACATACGCCTAGATGACACACAGATTCCTCTACACCCATGCTCTCTGCATGATAAATTACTCATAGAGGGATGTTTAATTGAGTACTTTGCTTAGCAACAAGCAAAGCTGAAACAGGTGTGCTGACCCATCTTGTCATACAATATCTGGAACCACTTTATTTCTTTCAAAAACAGGATAGACCTGACTTGTGAGACAATCCAGGAAACCGTAAAGTCTAATGTGAAGTAAAACCTGAACTTTGTTTTACACTTTTTCTAAAAAAACAAAACAGCTTAAAGGGGTGGTCCGAAACAAACATTTATTTTTATACTAAATGCCTATCTATTTATTAATGTCATAATCTAATCTCTTTTCTAATATACTTTAATTAAAAAGTCCTTATCGTTCTCTCACAACGCTAACTGCTTTATTTTTCTTACCTTCTTCCTGTTAAATGATGCTTTATTTGAGAACCCCAGTGCATGCTGGGATACTCAAACAAGACGTCATCAGGGGGCAGAGGATGCAGCGGGGGTCACTGCAGCAGCCTCTGCCCCCTCCCTGAAATGAAGCATCATCAGTGATGTTCGTTTCAGGGCCTGGGCTAGTCTCTGCACTAATGAGACTATCCTCAGAGTTCTTAATTTCGACTTATGCTCAGAATGAGCCCTCTTCTTACTGTGCACTATTCTTCTCAGTGCACAGGACAGCATGCTAACTCACTGGCTCTTATGTGGTGTCAATTTCGGGGGTGGCACTGATCCACTGCTCTGGGTGCTCGCCTTCCAACACGCACTGACAGTGTAATCTCTTGCCAGCTCGTCCCTTCTCATCAGAACTGGTGAGGGAGTGCACTCTCACTGTGCACTGAGAAAAGAACCAACACATGCACAGGGACTAGCCCAGTCTCTGAAACAGATGTCACTGACGATGCTTCATTTCAGGATGGGGGCAGAGGCAGTGACAGTAGCCGCAGCGTCTGTTCCCTGAAGACGACTCGTTTGAGTATCCCAGCATGCACTGGGGGCTCTTAAATGAAGTATCATCAAACAGGAAGTTGGAATAAAATAAACAAAGCAGTTAGCGTAGTGAGGGAACAGTAAGGAATTTTTAATTGATGTATATTATAAAAGAGATTACATTATGAAATGAAATAGGCAGACATCTAGGATTAAAATAAATGTTCGTTTCGGACCACCCCTTTAAATTGGTCACAAGGCAATTGGCTAAGAGTAAAAAAAACAATTATAATACATTATATAGAAATCTTTTGTCCTTATCAGCTTTCACTAGTTCTGTAGTCAGCATGGTTGGAAAACACTAGTCTGGGCTACTCTAATTTTGCTGATCCCATGAAACAGATACATATTGCCTGAGCCAATTTGACTCAGAAGAGAAAAATAAATCGTATGACCCAACAGTAGAAAGAAAAATCAAAGTGACATTCTAAGCCGCTTCACAGATACACTTGCAGCAAAAACAACATTTTGTCTGGATATTAAAACTTTTTCCACACATCAAGAAAAGGTAACGTATTGCCTTAACAGGTGACTCTTAAACACCGACCAGCTGTTATACTGTATTTCTGTACCAATCCGTAATTTCTGCCCCTTAGATTGCCCATCGACATAACAATAATTGTTGCCAATCAGAACGAGTTTACGGTTGGTAATGATAATTGTTACGTTTATGGTACTAAAAAGGATTGGATCAAACCCAAAGAAATCTGCTCCAATTCTAATATATAACATTTGTGTTTCAAAGGCCATTATTGGTGAGTGTCACAATTGTGAAAAGTACACAGTACAGTTTTCCTTTGAAAAGTTATTGGTATCCTCGAGAAGAATGCTTGTCGCATTTTGTTTTTTACAAATAATGTTTATAGATATAGAGAGAAATACAGAACTTTAGAACGCATAAAATCTTGCAGTTTAGGGACTCATTCAGACGTCAGTGATTTTTCTTGTACACAAAAAATGATCCGACTTTCATCAGCCTTTTTGATCAGAGTGTTATCAGAATTCGGTCAGTGTTTTACTATCAGAGTTTGGTCAGAGTTTTAGCACTTTTTCTCAAATGGGAAAAAAAGTTTCTTCAGCTTTTCCTATCAGACAGTCTGCATATAAATAGCATCTGCATTTTTACAGTCTCCTCATAGAAGCTTCTAGAGAAAAAAACACGGCAAAATTGCACAGTTCAGCATCATTTTTAAGTGCACAGTGGTCTGGAGCTTTCATGAAATCTCATCCACTTTGCTTGGACACTTAAATGCAGAAGATTTTCTGCACAAAAGAAAACACAGCAGTAAAAATGCAGTATTCACGCTATATGGGAACATGGCCTTCACCTGGTTGTCTTTGGGGGACGCCCAACAGAGTGAACTATAATGATGCTAATTAACTAATTCAGGACTGGGTCATTTTTCCCTGGCACATTTCTACTTTTTTTTCAAACCTGCAGTTTAAAGAGCTGTAAAAAAATTCTCACTTGGATATACAAATAATTTTGCACCTTTTTTACGTGATACGTTGGGCCTAATTTTTAATATTTTCATTTTTTCTTTTCAGATACCAAAAATAAAGAAAATATGTGTCTGTTTTTCACATTTCTTTTCTTTATTTTTCCTTTTTATAACCACAAAGGACCACTAAAATAAATCTGAAATTCTCTTCCCCTTTCTGTAACAATTATTTTTTTATAATAGACACGTTTTTTTTTATGGCGGGTTAAAGGCAAGTAGTAAAAGTGATTTGCATAGGCAGCAGCTTTTTATTTATTTACTGTTTTCATGCTTTTTATTTATGTTTAATTCAATTCACACACTATCCACCCTAAAAGATCAAAAAATATCTTTGGTGAGGCATTTCAACATTTAAATGTTTCTTTTATTATTTGATTTACCCTATAACTGGGTCTGGTATATTAGCCCCAGTTACATGGGAAATTCAGCCTCCTGCCTGATTTGCAGAGGTGATCAGGGTCTTTTAGGACCCAACAGCTCTTGCGCTCTCTCTACATCCAGCAATCACATGATCACTGGGTCTGGAAAAGGAAGTACTAACTATATTGCATACACAGGGCTTGTTCAGCATTGTGTGTACAGCAATCAGGAAGGCAGAGACGGTAATAAATCTTCTCTGCTTTCTCAATGAGGAGTCCTGCTGTTTCTGACAGCTGGTTCCTCAGTCCTGCATCTGGAGGACTTTGTGTTTTAAAACATAACTGCAAAGAAGAATGCAGACAGCCCAAACGTTTAAAGTCTGGTCCGCAAGTAGTTAACTTGATTCCTTCAAATGCACTGCCTGCATATTATTACTCATTACTTAGAAGTGGCAATGTCTGTTTATGGAATCAGCTAAAGATGGTCAAAAGACGAGCTTAAATGCTCCCATATAAATAAGACAAAGGTGGACTGACAAATTATCGCTCGCCAGTAGGACGAATTGTTGTTTATCAGCAATAAAAAAAACATCTAGGCCCATGTTGCCCATGTTAGATTTTTTTCAGACAATGATGCAGCCAAAGCTTATCATTAGCTGAAGAAATCCAACATGTCCGATTAGTGTTGTGGACAGTAAAGGTCATTCATTGGTCTCGCATCTGTCCAAATGAACAACCATTAATTTCACCAAGTCAGTCAACAATTGAAGGGGTATTCCCATCTCTAAAGTCCTATCCCAATATGTAGTAGGTGTAATAATAATAATATTAGCAAATACCTCCAATTAGAAATGTAGTATAGTTTTTCTGATTCGCTACGACTCTTTCCTCATGTGCAGGCATTGCAGGACCTTATGTATCCATGGTTACGACTACTAGCAACTAGCTAACTAACTGTAACTGTTTCAGTGGTCGTAACCATAGATACCTAAGGTCCTGCAATGCCTGCACATGAGGAAGGAGACATAGTGAATCAGAAAAACTATACTACATTTCTTTTTGGAGGTATTTGCTAATATTATTATTATATCTACTACATATTGGGATATGATCTTGGAGATGGGAATACCCCTTTAATTGTTACAATCAAAATCAGCCATTAGGTCGACTTTTATCCTTTGAGTATAGGGGTCTTAAAGAGTCACCGGCAGGTGATGAGTCACTGCTGCATTAGAGGATATAAGGATTATAGAAGCATTTGAAAAAAATAATACAATCTCAGACTCTACTTTTCAGCTAAAAACAATTTGCACACAAACATTAAAATAGCTTAATTTTATTTTTTTTATCTGAATTTTAGAACTGCATCTTATTTGGACAAGTTATTTATTGAGATACTAATTAGAAAACCATTAATGTGTGGAGAGTATAATTACTTGATTAGGAAGTACAGTACTTTTCGGACTATAAGACGCACTTTTTCCTCCAAAATTTTGGAGGAAAGTGGTCCGAACATATGTACTGTGGCTGTGTGTGGTGGGGGGATGGGGGAGAGCGGCAGCGGTGGAGGAGCGGGGCACAGGAGGCTGCAGCCTACGCTGTGCCTGCTGCTAAAGAAAATGAATATTCCCTGCTCCCCATGCCCATTTTTCTTAATAGCGCGCACACTTTAGCCTCAGCGTGGCTACTGCTGCGGCCGGCGGTCAGTGTGCCCACTCCCATGGGTTGTAGTGAAAATTCATGGTCTTTAATAGCGGGCACACAGACCGCAGAGTGGCAGCAGGAGCCGCGCTGCGGCTACAGTGTGCGCGTTATTGAAGAGAGTGAATGGTCACTGCTCCCCACGCACAGAGTTCCAGCGTGGGGAGCAGTGACTATTCCAGCACAGCACTTCACTGTGTGAGGGCGCATTGCATGGACGCCATGTGCACCCTGCTATGTGTGGCTCACACAGTGAGAGCGTCGGCAGCAGAGCAGGACGCAGCGCTGGAGGAGAGAGGAGGTGAGTATGATTGTTTATTTTTTTTGTGGGCAGCGTGATGGGGATCAAGGGGTGCCATGCATACCAGGAAGAGGGGTGCCATGCATAATAGGATCAAGGGGTGCCATGCATACCAGGATGGGGGAATCAAGGGGTGCCATGCATACCAGGATGGGGGAATCAAGGGGTGCCATGCATACCAGGATGGGGGAATCAAGGGGTGCCATGCATACCAGGATGGGGGAATCAAGGGGTGCCATGCATACCAGGATGGGTGAATCAAGGGGTGCCATGCATACCAGGATGGGGGAACCAAGGGGTGCCATGCATAACAGGATGGGGGATCAAGATGTGCCATGCATACCAGGATCAAGGGGTGCCAAGCATACCAGGATCAAGGGGTGACATGTATACCAGAATCAAGGGGTCCCATGCTTACCAGGATGGGGGATCAAGGGGTGCCATGCATACCAGGATGGGGGAACCAAGGGGTGCCATGCATACCAGGATGGGGGATCAAGGGGTGCCATGCATACCAGGATGGGGGAATCAAGGGGTGCCATGCATACCAGGATGGGGGAATCAAGGGGTGCCATGCATACCAGGATGGGGGAATCAAGGGGTGTCATGCATACCAGGATGGGTGAATCAAGGGGTGCCATGCATACGAGGATGGGGGAACCAAGGGGTGCCATGCATAACAGGATGGGGGATCAAGATGTGCAATGCATACCAGGATCAAGGGGTGCCATGCATACCAGGATCAAGGGGTGCCAAGCATACCAGGATCAAGGGGTGCCATGCATACCAGGATCAAGAGGTGCCATGCATAAAAGGATGGGGGATCAAGGGGTGCCATGCATACCAGGATGGGGGATCAAGGGGTGCCATGCATACCAGGATCAAGGGGTGCCATGCATACCAGGATCAAGGGGTGCCAAGCATACCAGGATCAAGGGGTGCCATGCATACCAGAATAAAGGGGTCTCATGCTTACCAGGATGGGGGATCAAGAGGTGCCATGTATACCAGGATGGGGGACCAAGGGGTGCCATGCATGCCAGGATGGGGGATCAAGGGGTGCCATGCATGCCAGGATGGGGGATCAAGGGGTGCCACGTATACAAGGATGGGGATGAGGGCCACGTATACCAGGACAGGGATGAGGGCCACGTATACCAGGAAGGAGGAGCCATACATACCAGGATGGAGGATATTAACAGAATTGGGGGACATTACTCCAATACCAGTGTCAGCAGCAGACCCCCTCCTCCATAACAGTGCATCATGACCACATTTTTTGCTTACATTTTTTTTTCTATTTTCCTCCTCTAAAACCTTGGTGCGTCTTATGGTCCAGTGCGTCTTATAGTCCGAAAAATACGGTACAAACAGTACAGACCAAAAGTTTGGACACACTTTCTCATTTAAAGATTTTTCTGTATTTTCATGACTATGACAATTGTACATTCACACTGAAGGCATCAAAACTATGAATTAACACATGTGGAATTATATACTTCAAAAAAGTGTGAAACAACTGAAAATATGTCTTATATTCTAGGTTCTTCAAAGAAGCCACCTTTTGCTTTGATGACTGCTTTGCACACTCTTGGCATTCTCTTGATGAGCTTCAAGAGGTAGTCACCGGAAATGGTTTTCACTTCACAGGTGTGCCCTGTCAGGTTTAATAAGTGGGATTTCTTGCCTTATAAATGGGGTTGGGACCATCAGTTGTGTTGTGCAGCAGTGTGGTGGATACACAGCTGATAGTCCTACTGAATAGACTGTTAGAATTTGTATTATGGCAAGAAAAAAGCAGCTAAGTAAAGAAAAACGAGTGGCCATCATTACTTTAAGAAATGAAGGTCAGTCAGTTCGAAAAATTGGGAAAACTTTGAAAGTGTCCCCAAGTGCAGTTGCAAAAGCCATCAAGCGCTACAAAGAAACTGGCTCACATGAGGACCGCCCCAGGAAAGGAAGACCGAGAGTCACCTCTGCTTCTGAGGATAAGTTTATCCGAGTCACCAGCCTCAGAAATCGTAGGTTAACAGCAGCTCAGATTAGAGACCAGGTCAATGCCACACAGAGTTCTAGCAGCAAACACATCTCTACAACAACTGTTAAGAGACTTTGTGCAGCAGGCCTTCATGGTAAAATAGCTGCTAGAAAAGCACTGCTAAGGACAGGCTACAAGCAGAAGAGACTTGTTTGGGCTAAAGAACAGAAGGAATGGACATTAGACCAGTGGAAATCTGTGCTTTGGTCTGATGAGTCCAAATTTGAGAACTTTGGTTCCAACCACCATGTCTTTGTGCGACACAGAAAAGGTGAACGGATGGACTCTACATGGCTGGTTCCCACCGTGAAGCATGGAGGAGGAGGTGTGATGGTGTGGGGGTGCTTTGCTGGTGACACTGTTGGGGATTTATTCAAAATTGAAGGCATACTGAACCAGCATGGCTACTAGTGTTGAGCCACCCCCGTAGTGTTCGAGTTCGGTTCGGTTCGTCGAACACCCGTGTGTTCGCCGAACTGTTCGTCGAACTGTTCGTCGAACACCTTCGAACACCGTTAAAACCCATTGCAGGCAAACAAAAACACATAGAAACACATAGAAAACACCTTCAAAGGTGTCCAAAAGCTGACAAACTGCTCAGAAGACACAACTAACACATGGAAAAGTGACAAGTACATATAGTCATGCGAAAAGAAAAGAGGCGGAGGAGTAAAAGGAGGGGGAGACACAGATATAGGCATGTCATGCCCTTCTAAAATCCAAAAAGTGAGAAGCCGACACGTTCAGTCCGCTCCTGCCCGTGCCATCTCCGCGTCGCCGGGTTTGTGCCAGAGCCGCAGTGAACCCTGACGGCCAGCCCCCCTCTCCCAATACTGGTGCCTGTCCGCTGGTGGGTCGAGCGAGCCCCCCTGTGGTGGAGGCAGCTCTAAGCTTTTTAATTTAAATTGTCTCTCTAATTTGAATGAATACACTTTAAATCCATTTACAAGGATCTATTGGAGGGCAAGTCTCATGCCAGCAGCCGCGTAATTCCAGCTCCAGTAGCGTCCACTAAAGCTGCTGCAGTTAAAAAGCTTTTATAAGGATCGAGCTCGGCTGTCCACCGCAAGGCATCCTACTGCCAGTCCCAGCCCCTATGCCTTGGGGTGCCTCCTGATGCTCTTCACTGAGTATCCCGTGGTCCCGAAGCATTTCCTTTGAAAAAATTAAGTGTCCAAACTACAGGTGGTGTAGCTTGCTTAACAGCCGGGATAATCCGCTGACTAGCAGACACTGCTACTAGGCACAAAGTATTTCCTGGGCTAGATGCAGTTAAAAATTTGTAAAGGTGGCTGGGACCCTAGGAGGCAGCGATCATGCTATTATAGAATTTTGGATAACTAGAGGAGGAAGACATGTGAAGACTCAAACTTCAAGGTTAGATTTTAGAAAGGCAGATTTTAAGAGACTCAGAAAGAGAATAGGAGGGATCCAATGGCTGGATGTCCTTAAGGACAAAAATGTCCAGGAAGGATGGGAAATTTTTAAAAATGAGATTCTCAAAGCACAATCGTTAACAATCCCGAAAAGTAGGAAGAATGGGAAGCATTTAAGGAAACCAGGATGGATGAACACAGAACTTAAACACATGCTAAAAAGAAAGAAAGAAATGTTTATTAAATGGAAAGAGGGAGGCATATCTAAAGAAGATTATAATGCAGTCTGCAGATCCTGTAGGGCACGTATCAGGTTAGCTAAAGCTGACAATGAATTAAGGCTTGCAAGAGATGTCAAAAGCAATAAAAAAGGATTTTGGGGGTATGTCAAAAGTAAAAGAAAAGTCAAAGATGCTATAGGATTTTTACAGGATGAAAATGGAGAAATGGTAAGAGAGGATGTTGAGAAGGCCGAACTTTTTAATTCCTATTTTGCATCTGTTTTCTCTCAGAAAGAAAATGTAACATCAACTGATCTTCACTGTCCTTTTAAAGGAATAGAGGAATCCAAGTTATCTGTAAACAGAAAGATTGTGAGGGAATATTTAGCTAACATAAATGAGTTCAAGTCTCCAGGTCCAGATGAATTACACCCCAGAGTACTGAAGGAGATCGTAGAAGAAATTTTAGAACCACTCTCCATAATCTTTGAAAATTCTTGGAGAACAGGAGAAGTCCCAGAAGACTGGTGAAGAGCAAATGTTGTTCCTATCTTCAAAAAGGGGAAGAAGGTGGACCCAGGGAACTATAGGCCGGTGAGTCTGACTTCTATGCCAGGAAAGATCTTTGAACAAATTATTAAACAACATGTATGTAAGTACATGGATAAGAATGAAGTGATTAACCAGAGTCAGCATGGGTTTGTAACTAACAAGTCATATCAGACTAACTTAATTTCCTTCTATGACAGAATCACTGACTGGGTGGATCAGGGAAATGCTGTAGATATAGTATATCTTGACTTCAGCAAAGCATTTGACAAAGTATCTCACACCATCCTTATTGAAAAAATGACCAAGTATGCAATGGACCAGGCAACTGTTAGGTGGATTCATAACTGGCTTAGTGATCGGACTCAAAGGGTGGTTGTAAATGGCTTCACATCCAGCTGGATGAATGTCTCAAGTGGGGTACCACAGGGCTCCGTCCTGGGACCTGTATTGTTCAACATCTTTATCAATGATTTAGATGAAGGAATTGAGGGTAAACTGATTAAATTTGCTGATGACACAAAGCTAGGAGGGATAGCTAATACTAGAGAAGAGAGAGAGAGGATTCAAAAAGACCTAAATAAACTGGAGCAGTGGGCAGCAACCAACAGAATGGTTTTTAACAGGGAAAAATGCAAAGTACTACATCTGGGCAATAAAAATGAAAAAAGCATATACAGAATGGGAGGAATAGAGCTAAGCAACAGTACATGTGAAAAAGACTTAGGTATACTAATAGATCATAGACTGAACATGAGTCAACAGTGTGATGCAGCAGCAAAAAAGGCAAATACAATTCTGGGATGTATTAACAGAAGCATACAGTCTAGATCACGTGAAGTCATTATCGGTCTTTACTCCTCTTTGGTCAGACCTCATCTGGAATACTGTGTACAGTTTTGGGCACCACAATTTAAAAAAGACATAGACAAACTGGAGCAAGTTCAGAGAAGAGCGACCAGAATGGTGACTGGTCTGCAAACCATGTCCTATGAGAAACGGTTGCAGGATTTGGGAATGTTTAGCTTGCAAAAAAGAAGACTGAGAGGAGACTTAATAGCTGTCTACAAATATGTCAAGGGCTGTCACATTGTAGAAGGATCATCTTTATTCTCATTTGCACAAGGAAAGACTAGAAGCAATGGGATGAAACTAAATGGGAGGAGACACAGATTAGATATTAGAAAAAACTTTTTGACAGTTAGGGTGATTAATGAGTGGAACAGGCTGCCACGAGAGGTGGTGAGTTCCCCTTCAATGGACGTCTTCAAACAGAGGCTGGACAGACATCTGTCTGAGATGATCTAGTGAATCCTGCTTTGAGCAGGGGGTTGGACCAGATGACCCAGGAGGTCCCTTCCAACTCTACCATTCTATGATTCTATGATTCTATGATTCTATGATTAATTAGATACTCTCGTTGGATGCTGAGAAAGCATTCCATAGAGTCTCCTGGCACGCCATATATGATTCTCTTAAAAAGCTTGGGGTAGGGGTCTAGGGGACCCTTTTATAGCCAAAATCACGGCCCTGTATCGCAATATGTCACCTAGGCTGAAGATAAATGGAACTGGAGCACCCTGAGGGCTCGGTTGCTACAGAGGTATTGCACCTCACCCAGAGGTGTGATATCTCACTCTCAGGTAAGGATGTAGTGTGGATCAGGACCCGACACCTGCATGCATTACACCACATTGCCGTGGGGCAGGGCGACCAATATGCCCCTGAGATGGGCAATACAGTCCCTGTCCCTGGCTGGAGTGGGGGGAGGGAACACTGAGGAAGGGGAACCCTGTAGTGCAGGAGCAGGGAGGAAGCAGTTCCTGGGTGCATTGAGAAGGGAGTATAAAAGGTGGGCACCATCTTAGTTCAGTGCAGAGAAGTCTGAGCAGAAGTGGCAGGGAGCAGGGGATCTGCATGAGCTCTGCTCCGGAGGCGGGCCTAGTAACAGAGGCCCAGGCCTGGAAGAGGGAGAAGGAAGGAAGAGGAGCGGAGAAGGCTCCAGGAACGAGGAACGAAGGGATCCCAGGGGTGCGGACGGGCGAGTCGCCACCGCACGCCCGAATCCACCTGCGTGGAGGGGTCAGGCCAAAGGGGGAGACCGGTCCCCGAAACTAGTGGAGGCAGGAAACGACCCTCAACTAGAAACAGGAGGCTGTGACATTTTATGTGGCGCAGCCCCTCGCTACACCCGCTAGGAAGGCACCACATAGGGTCAGGGAAACTGGCGCCAAGTTTACCAAGAGGAGGCCTGAGGCAGCCGGACAGAAGGGTTGGTAAGAAAGGCCAGACAAAGGACACACAAAGGGGGTCCTGTGAAGCGCTCCAAAGTTATCTGGGAGTTGTCTGAGCCCCTCACCTGGTGAGCACAGTACGACGTGGGCAGCCGTTACCTGCAGACGTGGTCTGGATAATAAGAACTGTGAGTAAAGGCCCTGGACTGCATCACTGACTCCGTGTCGTTACTGCTGCTGCCCTGCACCATCACCCCCATCCTCCGCATACACTGCCCTGAGGCTATACTCCTCCCGTGGGGAGTTATGCTACGCTCTGATGGACCCACAACACCAGCCTCAGCGGTCTGCCCTGGAGCGGCGGTTCACTCTGTCCGCAATCCACGGGTGGCGTAGTCGGACATTTAAACATCAAAACCACATAAATAGTTCCGCCACTGGTTTGACCGCCCTGAGCCACGGAACCGGGTCGCCGCCACGGAGACTACAACCACCAGCATCCACCAAAAAGGGTCCGGCTCCGGGTGTCCCAAGGCCCAGGGGGCGCGTCAGAACATTTTCATCACCTTTCACAATCACCAATGGGACAAGGCAGGGATATTCTCTGTCCCCTCTCTTATACATCCTAGTGACGGAGCACCTGCTCTCATCAATTCGCCATAACCCCAATATTAGGTGGATTGAGGTGGGAGGCACCGAGTACAAGTGCTCTCTATTTGCTGATGATGTCCTAGTATATATCACTCAATCACATATATCCATCCATGCTGTTATGGCTGAAATAGATCACTTTGTTACATGGTCAAATTTTAAAATCAATGCAGCGAAGTCTGAGGCCCTCGATGTCTCCCTCCCCAAATCCATATAGGATTCCATCCAGTCCAACTTTCCCTTTGCCTGGCCCTCACAGGGTATCAAATACTTAGGAATTCCTATTCATAGAGACCTCTCCCATCTATGTTATCTTAATTTTGGGCCCTTTATTGAACAACTCCATACAGACCACGGTTGGCAAGTTAGAACTGTAAGATTCACTACGTGAACCACTGGTGTTTTGTGGAAAAGCACATGTACACTGTGTTCCAAATTATTATGCAAAAAGTGTTTAGGACTGATAAGGGAAGAATTTGTTTGTTTGTCAGTTAAACTCATTGATGGTGATGTGTGTCAGGGCTCTTTATATCACTGTAAGCAATTGCAGACACCTGTGCTAATTAGTTTGGCAGGTGTGTCCAATGAAAGGCAAGACTACTTAAGAAGGCTGTCTCACATTATTAAGCAGCCTACATTTTCTGCCAAAATGGGAAAGAAAAAGGATGTGTCGGCTGCTGAGAAGCAACAAATTGTGGAGTGTTTAGGTCAAGGCATGACTACAATCAACATTGTGCGATGATCAGGATGAAGTGTCTTGGCAATCAAGAAGTATGTAGCTGATTCACAGTACACACGTGTGCGTGCTGATAAGGGCAAATTGAGGACTCTTTCCTACAGGCAATTACGTCAGGTTGAAAGAGCAGCGGCAAAAAAGCCTTGTCATAGCAGCAGACAAGTTTTTGAAGCTGCTGGTGCCTCCAACGTCCCCCGAACAACAAGATGCAGGGTCCTTCAGAGGTTTGCAGCTGTGCATACGCCATCCTGTCGACCTCCTCTATCCACTTCACACAAGCAGAAACGGCTCCAGTGGGCCAAACATTACATGAAGACTGATTTCAAAACTGTTTTGTTCACAGATGAGTGCCGTGCAGCTCTCGATGGTCCAGATGGATGGAGTGGAGGATGGCTGGTTGATGGACACCCCACGCAAACACGGCTACAGCGCCAACAAGGAGGAGGTGGAGTAATGTTTTGGGCTGGAATCATGGGGAGAGAGATTGTCGGCCCCTTTAGGATCCCTGAAGGCGCTAAAGATGAACTCCATAATGTATGTGGATTTTCTCAAACAGCACTTCCTGCCATGGTTCAAGAAGAAGAACCGTGTATTTCACAGCAAGATCATTTTTTTGCATGATAATGCACCATCTCATGCTGCACATAAAACATCTGCATCTCTGGCTGATATGGGCATAAAAGGGGACAAACTTATGGTGTGACCCCCATGCTCCCCTGACCTCTACCCCATTCAGAACCTTTGGAGCATCATTAAAAGGAGTGTCTATGATGGCGGGAGGCAGTTCACATCTAAGCAACAGCTCTGGGGGGGTATTCTGTCCTCATGCAAAACAATTGAAGCAAAAACCATCCAAAACCTGACAAATTCAATGGACGAGAGAGTTCAGAAGCTCCTTTCGAACAAGGGGTCCTATGTGAAAATGTAACATCACCTAGAATAAAGTTTTGAGTTGAAAACTGTTTGATTTCAGTTTCTAACAACCTGCTAATGCTTATAATTTCAAAAATGACCATTTTTTTGGTCTTTATTAAAATGAAAAGGTTGATCGAAAAGTTTGGGGGATCTAAGAGTGTGGCAACCCAGTAGTCATGATTACTTCGAATTCTGACAATATGAGGGTCATGCTGCAGGTAGTGCAGCAAGAAGGCACTTATGTGTCTTGCGCATCTCGGAGCCCCAAAATTATTTTCCGGGCTAGATGCAGCTAAAAATTATTATTAATTTTAAATCTGGTGAAGCTTTAGTATAGATGGCCTAATAGGATCAGTGCTGCACACTGCTACAAAGCCCAAATTATTTTCCAGTCAAGATACAGATAAACATGATTAGTAATTTTAAATCTGGTGGAGCTTATTATAGATGGCCTTATAGAATCAGTGCTGCACACTGCTACAAAGCCCAAATTATTTTCCAACCAAGATACAGATAAACATGATTAGTAATTTGAAAGCTTAAAACGGTTGGTAGGGTGATTTTAACCAATCATCAAGCTTTTACTCTCCCCAGGATGACACAGGGGTAGAAAAGTCGTTTCGGATCCATGATTTGTTCATCTTTATGAACGTGAGTCTGTCTACATTATCAGTGGAGAGCTGCGTGCGCTTATCTGTCAGCACACCACCAACAGCGCTGAACACACGTTCAGACAGAACGCTGGCTGCGGGGCATGACAAGATCTCCAAGGCGTAAGTGGCTAGCTCCGGCCATTTATCCAGATTGGAAGCCCAAAAAGAGCAAGGGTCCAGTGACACAGTCATGGCTTCAATGTTTACTTGGAGATACTCCTGTACCATCGTCTCTAGGCGTTGACTATGTGTCAGACTTCTTGTCTCCTGTGGCCTTGCAAAGGATGGGCTAAAAAAGTGGTGAAATGATTCCGCAAAATTGATGTTACCAGCAGATACTGTGGTTCTGTTACGGTTTGAGTGCTGAACACTTGACGGTCCCACGGTTGGCAAGTTGGAACTGTGAGATTCACTACGTGCACCACTGGTATTTTGTGGAAAAGCACATGTAAGATTCTGCAACAGTCTCTGCTGATACTCCTGCATGCGTGCATCCCTTTCTATGGCAGGAATAATTTCTGCAAATTTACTTTTGTACCGGGGATCTAACAGTGTGGCAACCCAGTATTCAGGATTATTTCTAATTCTCACAATTCGAGGGTCATGTTGCAGGTAGTGCAGCAAGAAGGCACTCATGTGTGTTGCGCATCCAGGAGCACCAAGTCCCTGTTGTGTTGGTGGCGAGGTAACAATCATGCTTCCTTCCTCTGTCCACTCCCCCCAACCTCGCACAACAGAAATGTGATCAAGGTCTCCCTCATCTGATGAGTCTTCCATCAGTTCGTCCTCCACTTCTTCCTGGGCTACTGCACCTTCCTCACTAGTTTGGCTGCTACCATGCGCCCTGGTAAAACCATCTCCCCCACCCTCACATGCCTGCCGCCTTGGTGCTGCCGACCGTCTGGACCTTGCAGATGTTAGCCCTTCCGCATACAACTCCTCCTCCTCTACTTCCTCCACCTCCTCTTGTGCCACCACCTGACTCCAAATTCTGTTTAACATGTGCTCCAGCATGTAAATCACCGGAATAGTCATGCTGATAATGGCATCGTCAGCACTAAACATCTTCGTCGCCATTTCAAAACTGTGCAGAAGGGTGCATAGGTCCCTGATCTGAGACCACTCCTCCAGCGTGATTTGCCCCACCTCTGGATCTCGTTGGCCCAGGCTATACGTCAGAACGTATTGCACCAGGGCTTGTCGGTGCGGCCACAGTCGCTGCAACATGTGCAGAGTTGAATTCCACCGGGTAGGCACATCGCATTTTAGCCGGTGAAGTGGCAGGCCCAACGACTTCTGTAGAGATGTAAGTCGCTGAGCTGCGGGATGCGAACGGCGGAAGTGAGCACACAGCGACCGTGCCCTCTGCAGAAGGCCATCTAGTCTGGGATAGTGGGCTAAAAATTGCTGGACAACCAGGTTCAACACGTGAGCCATACAAGGCACGTGTGTGACATTGCCCCGGCGAAGGGCCGCACCCAGGTTTGCAGCATTGTCGCACACGGCCTTCCCTGGTTTCAGGTCCAGTGGAGACAACCATTCATGAAATTGGTTCTCCAGAGCTGACCACAACTCCTCAGCTGTGTGACTCACATTTCCCAGACATTTCAATGTAAAAACCGCCTGATGACGTTGAGCCCTACAGCCAGCATAGTAAGGAGGTGTGCAGGATCCCTTCTGCGCAGTTAGAAAGCTTGTGGCATGACCAGACAGGCTTTGGGTGCAGGTGGAAGACTGAGAGGAGGTTGAGGAGGCAGAAGCAGTGGAGGAACTTTGACATAAAGAGGATTGACGCACAACTCGTGGGGACGGCAAGACTTGGACAGCAGCCCCTTGTCCTGCTGTCACCATAGTTACCCAGTGCCCAGTCAGCGACATGTAACGCCCCTGTCCATGCCTACTCGTCCAAGTGTCTGTGGTGAAATGCACCCTGTCACACACAGAGTTTCTCAAAGAAGCGGTGATGTTGTGTGCGACATGCTGGTGGAGCGCAGGCACACCTTTCTTTGAGAAGTAGTGCCGACTGGGCATCTGGTACTGGGGCACTGCGACGGACATAAGGTCTCGAAAATCCTCTGTGTCCACCAGGCGGAAAGGCAGCATTTCTGTAGCCAAGAGCTTGCAGATGGTGAAATTCAACCTCTTAGCTTTCTCATGGCTAGGAGGAAATGGTCTTTTACTTGTCCACATCTGAGGGACCGAGGGCTGGCTATTGTGCTTAGACGGGGTTGATAAGGGTGTCCCCGGCAAACTGCCGATCTGTGAGGAAGATGCAGGCGGACATGTTAGGTTGCCTTGATCCAAAGGTGGTGCTATCGATGTCGGACAGCGCTCAACACCAGCTGGTGTTACCACCTCCAAAGAAAATGATGACCTGCCAATCACGCTGGCTGTTGCGGGTAAAGAGGTGGCAGGTCTGCGCCCCAAAACAGGTGTGACTGCTGTCCCCCCAGTCACAGAGGATGAAGAGGCCGCGGATGCACAAGATATGGCAGACGGTGGTTGGCCCGGCCGGCTAGGCCGCATTGTAGCACACTGAGCTTCCCACTGCAACTTATGCTTCATGTCCATGTGCCGGTTCATGCATGAAGTACTCAAACTATGTATTTTTTGGCCTCTACTTAGCTTTTGCTGACAAATGTTACAGATAACACGAGTTGGGTCATCTTTATCGATCTGAAAAAATGCCCAGGCTATGCAAGGCTTAGCACCCATGCGACCTGAAGAGCCACCACGACTTGTGGTGAGAGGCAGAGTTGTGTTTGAGGATGCAGTTGTTGACGTGCTTCCAGTACTACGTCTCTGTCCAGGAAGGCGCAACCTGACCTCGTCGTCACTAGCATCTTCCTCCACCTCCTCTGCTGACCTCATCTCTTGGCTGACTGTGGGTTGACAGTAAGTGGGATCTCCAACCTCATCATCATCACCCTGTGCGTTATCACACCCGTCGTCCTCAGAGCCAACCTGTTCCTGCCCTGACAAAAAACTAGTTGTCGCTCCAATCAGGTATTTGAGTCTTATCATCGTCTTCCTCATTGTCTCCACCAACAGGAGTTACAGTTTGGGAATGAGAGTCTACATTATGGTCAGAACCTTCTGCGTCTGGTCCTGGATCCGACTCATAAAGATTCTGGGCATCAGTGCAGATCATTTCCTCGTCTGGATTCACAGAAGCGCTGGAGTCGACCTCTGATTCCCAGGCTATAGTATGAGTAAACAGCTCTGCAGACTCAACCATCTGTTCTACCTCATACTCAGATGGGCAGCTGGAGATTTGGGAGCTGTGAGGAAGCAAGTGCGATTGGGGTGACACCTTTGAGGACTGGAGTATTTGTGATGTTGAAGTTGATGTGGAGGAGAGCCCACTTAAAGGAGCACTTGATATCCGTTGAAGCACCTGCTGTTTTTGTGCCTCATCTGGAATTTGTAGCGATTGGCGTGGCCGTAAGAAAGGGATCTTATCACATTGTCCGCTAAAAGAAGTAGACATTTTAGTTTGGCTGGAAGATGGTCTTTCTTCTGCAGATGTTACTGTTGCTTTAACACCTACCCCACGGACACAACCTTTTTTCCCCTTCCCAACACGCCTATTCCCCTTTCCACCAGCAGCAGGCCTTTTTCCACTCATTTTGGTGGTTAACTAATTCACAACTCTGGAGTTGTTTGCACAAAAAAACAATGGATGGGAACCGAGCAGAGCTGAGTGGCCAAACTGTGGTATTAGGCCAAAACTATTGGCTGGGTTAGATGCAGAAAAAAATTATATTCAATTTGCAACCTGATGGAGGTCAGTATAGATGGACTAATAGAACAAGTCCCACACACAGCTAGAAGCCCAAATATTTTTTCAGAGGTAGATGCAGAAAAATTTTTTATTCAGTTTGCAACCTGATGGAGGTCTGTATAGATGGATTAATAGAACAAGTCCCACACACAGCTACAAGCCCAATATTTTTTCAGAGGTAGATGCAGAAAAAAAATATATTCAGTTTGCAACCTGATGGAGGTCAGTATAGATGGACTAATAGAGAAAGTCCCACACACTGCTAGAAGGCCAAATATTTTTTCAGAGCTAGATGCAGACAAAAAATTATTTTGAATTTGCAACCTGATGGAGGTCAGTATAGGTGGACTAATAGAACAAGTCCCACACACTGCTAGAAGGCCAAATATTTTTTCAGAGCTAGATGCAGAAAAAAATTATATTCAGTTTGCAACCTGATGGAGGTCTGTATAGATGGATTAATAGAACAAGTCCCACACACAGCTAGAAGCCCAAATATTTTTTCAGAGGTAGATGCAGATAAAAATTATTTTTAATTTGCAACCTGATGGAGGTCAGTATAGATGGACTAATAGAGAAAGTCCCACACACTGCTAGAAGGCCAAATATTTTTTCAGAGGTAGATGCAGATAAAAATTATTTTTAATTTGCAACCTGATGGAGGTCAGTATAGATGGACTAATAGAGAAAGTCCCACACACTGCTAGAAGGCCAAATATTTTTTCAGAGCTAGATGCAGATAAAAATTATATTCAATTTGCAACCTGATGGAGGTCAGTATAGATGGACTAATAGAGAAAGTCCCACACACTGCTAGAAGGCCAAATATTTTTTCAGAGCTAGATGCAGATAAAAATTATATTCAATTTGCAACCTGATGGAGGTCAGTATAGATGGAGTAATAGAACAAGTCCCACACACAGCTAGAAGCCCAAATATTTTTTCAGAGGTACTGTAGATGCAGATAAAAATTATTTTTAATTTGCAACCTGATGGAGGTCAGTATAGATGGACTAATAGAGAAAGTCCCACACACTGCTAGAAGGCCAAATATTTTTTCAGAGCTAGATGCAGAAAAAAATTATATTCAGTTTGCAACCTGATGGAGGTCAGTATAGATGGACTAATAGAGAAAGTCCCACACACTGCTAGAAGGCCACATATTTTTTCAGAGGTAGATGCAGAAAAAAATATATTCAGTTTGCAACCTGATGGAGGTCTGTATAGATGGATTAATAGAACAAGTCCCACACACAGCTAGAAGCCCAATATTTTTTCAGAGGTAGATGCAGAAAAAAATATATTCAGTTTGCAACCTGATGGAGGTCAGTATAGATGGACTAATACAACAAGTCCCACACACAGCTAGAAGCCCAATATTTTTTCAGAGCTAGATGCAGAAAAAAATTATATTCAATTTGCAACCTGATGGAGGTCAGTATAGATTGACTAATAGAATGATGCTATGCCAAAAAGATTTTACTTCACTAGGTGCAGTAAAAAAATTGGTATTCTATACACAGGTGGTATATCTTGCAATACAGATAGGCTACTCTACTGACTAACACACTCTGCAATAGGCCAAAAAGGATTAGCTTTGCTAGATTCAGCCAAATGCTGTGAAAAAAACTTGCACAGCACTGGCACAGACCTGCCTGGCAAAAACTGATAGGAACTGATGTAACCTAGTCCTGAAAAGGACTCCAATTACAATTTGTCTTTACTCCCACAATCTATCTATTTAAGAGCACAGACCTGCCTGATAAAAGTCGTAGGAAATGCTGTAACCTAGTCCTTAAAAGGACTGCAATCACAACTATTCCCTACTCCCAAGCTATCTGTAGATTTGTGCGAAAATTGGCTTGAAATTAACAAGGTATAGCGCACACAGCAACAGCGGTGCCGTCTAAAACGCAGCTGCAGCAGTGAGAAAATGGTGGCGACGGGGAAAATGGCTTGGTCTTATAGGGCAAGGACATGTGACATACACTGCCAATGACACATGCCCTTGCTTGTGTGAAAAAAAGCACTTCGCTCCGTGTGTGCGCTGCTGATAGGCTGACAGATTGCACCTCCCCACTGTAAATGCGGAAAAGAGAAAAAAAAAATGGAAATCTTCATTGTTCCTGCAGAGATCCATCCCCTGCCCCTCCTCCCACCCCGCTGTACACTCAAACTGCATATTAACATTAATTTTCATCATTACTGAGAAAAAATCCAGTTATGATTTTGGTGCACGAACAGTTATCGAACATAACCTCGAACAGCCGAATTTTTCTCAAATTGTTTGTGTTCGCCAAACGGCTCGAACACCGCCCAAAACAGCTCGAATTTGAGATTGGCGAACAGTTCGAGTAGAACAACGCTCATCTCTAATGGCTACCACAGCATCTTGCTGCGGCATGCTATTCCATCCGGTTTGCATTTAGTTGGACCATCATTTATTTTTCAACAGGACAATGACCCCAAACACACCTCCAGGCTGTGTAAGGGCTATTTGACCAAGAAGCAGAGTGATGGGGTGCTACATCAGATGACCTGGCCTCCACAGTCACCAGACCTGAACCCAATCGAGATGGTTTGGGGTGAGCTGGACCGCAGAGTGAAGGCAAAAGGGTCAACAAGTGCTAAGCATCTCTGGGAATTCCTTCAAGATTGTTGGAAGACCATTTCCGGTAACTACCTCTTGAAGCTCATCAAAAGAATGCCAAGAGTGTGCACAGCAGTCATCAAAGCAAAAGGCGGCTACTTTGAAGAACCTAGAATATAAGACATATTTTCAGCTGTTTCACACTTTTTTGTTAAGTATATAACATGTGTTAATTCATAGTTTTGATGCCTTCAGTGTGAATGTACAATTTTCATAGTCATGAAAATACAGAAAAATCTTTAAATGAGAAGGTGTGTCCAAACTTTTGGTCTGTACTGTATTTATAATGCCTCTGGGAACTCTCCATTGAAAGATGAGCTAGAAAATTTGTTTGTCACTTTACCACTATCAAATTTTTCAAAAAACACAAAGCATTGTTGGCTATACAGTATATGTATGAGAAATAGATATACGTATTTTCCTTACCAGAGCTAGAATAAACATAATTGTCTTCAAGCGTCTCAGGAGAAAAGAACCTTCTTAGAATTGTTCTCAAACATCTTTGGTCCCATGCATCAGTTACTCTTCCCCCATATGTTATTTCTCCTAGAAAAGATAGCATCATGCTTCAGTTAAATTCTATGTGTGGATTTCTTTGTTTAGTCTTTCAATAGTAATTTATTACAGCTTGACCGATGCACTATTCATATTTATGCCCAAAGGACCTGCGTGGTAACACATACTGGCAGAGAGTGGCAAGTAAACAGCATGCATACATTTCAACTTTCATTCTATATTCCACTAACAAAACAAAATAACATATTTCTAAAATAACCTTTTATATAACTGAAGGCCGTTTTGGGTCAGTGAATCCAAAAAAAGACTCATAAATCCTAAACAATTAAACAATAGAATCTGAAGATATATAATGCTATTTTTTTATATTTTAATCAAGACAATTCACAATGTCCTGCATGTATTCCCATTTTCAATATTTATGGCAAATTTACCAGTGGGATCTTCATCTACTGGAAGAACAGGGCCCTGATCAACATTCATAAATTCATGTTAACCACTTTCCCAATACAGGGGAATGCAGAATTGACTATGTACAGGTGCTTCTCACAAAATTAGCAGATCATCAAAAATTTAATTTATTTCAGTTCTTCAATACAAAAAGTGAAACTCATATTAGATAGAGTCATTACAGAGTGATCTATTTCAAGTGTTTATTTCTGTTAATGTTGATGATTATGGCTTACAGCCAATGAAAACACAAAAGTCATTATCTCAGTAAATTAGAATACTTTATAACAGCTTGAAAAATGTTTTTAAAATCAGAAATGTTGGCCTACTGAAATGTATGTTCAGTAAATGCACTCAATACTTGGTCGGGGCTCCTTTTGCATCAATTACTGCATCAATGTGGCGTGGCATAGAGACGATGAGCCTGTGGCACTGCTGAGGTGTAATGGAAGCCCAGGTTGCTTTGATAGCAGCCTTCAGCCTGTCTGAATTGTTGGGTCAGGTGTCTCTCATCTTCCTCTTGACAATACCCCATAGATTCTCTATAGGGATAAGGTCAGGCGAGTTTGCTGGCCAATCAAGCACATTGATACTGTTGTTTTTAAATCAGGTATTGGTACTTTTGGCAGTGTGGACAGGTGCCAAGTCCTGCTGGACAATGATATTTCCATCTCCAAAAACCTTGTCGGCTGAGGGAAGCCTGAAGTGCTCTAAAATTTCCTGGTAGACGGCTGCGTTGACTTCGGTCTTGATAAAATACAGTGGACCTACACCCGCAGATGACATGGCTCCCCAAACCATCACTGATTGTGGAAACTTCACACTAGACCTCAAGCAGCTTGGATGGTGTGCCTCTCCACTCTTCCTCCAGACTCTGCAACCTTGATTTCCAAATGAAATACAAAATTTACTTTCATCTGAAAACAACACCTTGGACCACTGAGCAACAGTCCAGGTCTTTTTCTCCTTGGCCCAAGTAAGACGCTTCTGGCGTTGTCTATTGGTCATGAGTGGCTTTACACAAGGAATGCGACACTTGTAGCCCATGTCCTGGATACATCTGTGTGTGGTGGCTCTTGAAGCAATGACTCCAGCAGCAGTCCACCTCTTCTGAATCTCCAAAAAATTTTTGAATGGCTTTTTCTTAACAATCCTTTCAAGGCTGTGGTTATCCCGGTTGCTTGTGCACCTTTTCCTACCACACTTTTTCCTTCCACTAAAAACTTTTCATTAATATGCTTGGATACAGCACTCTGTGAACAGCCAGCTTCTTTAGAAATGACCTTTTGTGGCTTACCCTCGTTGTGGAGTGTGTCAATGACTGCCTTCTGGACATCTGTCAAGTCAGCAGTCTTCCCTATCATTGTGGAGCCTACTGAAACAGACTAAGGGACATTTTTAAACGCTTAGGAAGCCTTCGCAGGTGTTTTTCGTTAATTATTCTAATTTACTGAGGTAATGACTTTTGAGTTTTCATTGGCTGTAATCCATAATCATCAACATTAACAGAAATAAACACTTGAAATAGATGACTGTGTTTATAATGACTCTATATAATATATGAGTTTCACTTTTTGTATTGAAGAACTGAAATAAATTATTTTTTTTTTAATGCAAAGGATGACCATTCAGTTCTACAGGAAGAGCATCCAGTGTAAACTGGGGAGAGGAGATGACAGAATCTCTGTTCCCCATGTGGAAGTGGGACCCACAAATTCTTGTATGACATATCCTGTGTATATGCCATAAATGTTAAAGAATACCTGTCATTTTAATTTTTATTTCATAAATCAATAGCAGACATGAAAATAAGAAACTTTTTTGTCATAGATGTGATGGTAAAATGGGACCAATATTTATACTGTCTCTTCAGAGGAGAAATGACACCCTCACATTGAGCACTGAAGCATGGCTTCATCATAACTTGAAAGGAAAAAGAGCTAACAATTCATTCCAACCCCTGTTCAGCTATGACCCCCCGCTGTGAACAGGTAATAGAAGTTGGTTATCTGATGGAGAGCAGGCAAAGTCTGAACTCCGTGTATACAAGAGGCTAGGAGGTGACAAATTTATTGTCCCTGGAGATAACTCTTTCTGCCTTCAAAAGAACTACAAGCAGACTCTTTGAAGCCAGATTCCAGATATGATTATTGTTTTTTTTGTGACAGGCGTAGGTCCTATAGGTATAGGAGACATATTTTCAGTGTCATGACAAAGTGGCAATTGAAAGGTATTTACTTACAAGGCTGTGCATTCTGCGCATCAGCCCTAAATTAATATCGGCCAGATGGATAACGATATATATGCCCTGTTTCCCATGACATATATATCGAAAGATAAAATCATGATGGGGAATATAGCATTAATATCACCCATATGGGACCTCCAGGGGGCCAGATATCCTGAAGATCGGGGATCCCATAATTTTTTGGGACCTAGCTGCATTGCATTTACCAGCCCCTATCTGAGCTCACGAAGGGGAGGTATGTGGGAGTGACTTATTTAATAAAAGCAGATTCTGAATTATAATCATTGTTCAGTTCTGGGAGACACAGCTTGCTATAGCATTGTTCCATATTTCAACTGGAGTGCTTCCCTCCGATAACATCTGTGCTATTTCCGTGACATCAGGTCTAGTACTTTTTCTTTTGTTATCGCCTTTTATTTTATGTGATTGTACTTACTATATTGCTTTGTCTCTTTTTGTAATATCTGTTGTATATTTTTAGAAACACTACCTACTTTTCAGATTAAATATATAAAATTTAATAGCTTAGTCCCTCTTTCGCTATAAACCGCATCCCTGAAGCCTTGTGAGGTCGTACGTTACCAGAAAGGGATGTCCAATCGATCTGTATAAACGGTTGGTGGTGGCAGCAGTGGGATATCTGCATGATTCCTCGGATGTTCCTTAACAACTTGGCGGCAAACGGTGGGATATAGAGAATTTGTGATCTGGCTTGAGCAATCATTTCTGTCACTAAAAACTGGCTTAGTCCCTGCGAGGATTCAGTGCAGAGTTTTGAGAATTGGACATTACTGTACATGTAGCAGTTACACCCCTCCGTCCTCTATTGTTTTCTGTCCTATATTTTGTTTTGCAATCATGTCTGCAGTTGTGGAGACCTGGTACAAACAGCAGAACAAGGAGGTTCTCGCTACCATCTGTAGGACAAAACAGATTGACACCACTGGCAAAAACAGGTAGCATATGATCACTCAACTGTTGCAATGGTATGTGGAGCAAGTCCCTTACCCGTGCCTTGATAAAGGGGTGGTGATCCAAGGCCTGGACGGTGCTGCTGCAGGGGTTCCAGGGTAGCATGGACTCCCACCTGGAGATGGCCCTACTGCAACTCAGTGCAGAGGATCGTGAGGGATGACTAAAGCTCATTGAGCAATTCCAAAAGCAAACTCAAGCAGAACATCATGTTGTGCGAGAGTCTGCAGAGCATCAGGCTGAGCGACAAGCCGAGATAGAGGCTGCAGAGTGACAGACCCAAGCCGAGTAAGAGGTTGTGGAATGACAAGCTGAGAGAGAGCAACAGCAGGCATTAGCCCAACTCCAGATGCAGCAATCTATCCCAGGGAGCAGTATGTCCAGTACTGTCAACTCCTTTAAACCCTGTCCCGAGCATTTTCCTGTCATGAAAAAGGATAGGGACTTGGACACATTTTTTAGAGGATTTGAAAATGCCTGCAGACATTGCCAGTTGGCCAATGACCAGTGGGCTCGATGCTTAACTCCAGGGCTTAGAGGCAAAGCTCTGGAGGTGTTTGCCGCTCTCCCTCCAAGTCCCAGACCAAGATGGGAACTATAAGGCCATCAAACGGTCCCTGATAAGGAAATATCAGCTGACTCCGGAAGAGTACTGCAAAAGATTCTTGACCCTCCAACGTGGACCTAATGATAGCTACAATGTTGTGGTGGACGGGTTTAGAACCAACTTGAGCAGTAGGTTCAGGGACTATTGATTGCCACCTTCGAGGAATTGAAGGACCTGATGGTGAAGGACCAATTTCTGCATCTTTGCCCTGTGGAGGTGCAACAGTTCATGATGGACCAGCAGCTAAAGGAGGCAGCTATGGCCGTATAGATCGTCAATACCTATGCGGCCAATCAAGAGCTGTGGCCTCAGGAGAGTTAAAGGGTTCACTGGAAAGGCCTCTGCAAAGGCTAACCACTCGTCCTGCCAAAGGCTCAGCCATGGGGTCTGTCACAGTTGCCTGCAGCAAGCCTGTCCCTGATTCCTGAAGGTGCTTTAACTGCAATCAGAGAGGACACCTCAGCATTGGTAGAAGAGGAATCCCACATCTGAGGTCTAGGGACCTAATGCAGCTTTTTTTTGTGGGTGGGGCAGTTGGGAGGCCCTGTGAAAACTTGCAACCAGTTACTGTGGGCAACACCGGTGCCAAATGAACCCTCATGCACCCTGAATTGGTGTCCTCTGAAGACCTTATTCCTGGGAAACCCTGACTGTCACCAAGATTAGGGGTGTTCACCAACATTTGCAGATGGTCTTGGTTTTCCTAAACTGGGGTGCCAGGAAGGGGTTGAGTAAAGTGGGGGTGTCCGAGAACCTATCCATGAATGTTTTATTGGGGACCGATCTGGGATGGTTGGTCACTCAATACTGTACGTTCCTGACTCAATACGTTCCTAGTGCTCTATGTAATCCAAATGTTGATAATATGGAAGTCAATTTTGTGCATGATGATGTGTTTCATTGTACAGGAGAACTCAACATGACTATCCTCCCAGGTAATGTTGCTGAGGATCCCCTCAAAGAAATGAGAATCAGTGCTAAGGGCGATGGGGATAGGCACGATGATGATGGGGAAGATGGTCATGTGCAGCTGGCCAGTGTCACTATGGACTGTGACATGGTTGGTGGTAGCTGCCCCATGATTAGCACTGCTCCCGAGGTATTATAGGAGGATGGGAAGGTGTACCCACAGCCCATCAGGGTGATGGGATCTCCTGGACCCTCATCATCCAGAGGGATTACAGAACCAGTTACTGACCCAGAGCAGGTATCAGAGGGGTTCTGTGAGTTGGGACCTTAACGTTGCTTCTGGCTATGTCTAGTCTAGAAGGGTTGAGGGACCTTGTGGAGAAGCCCTCCGCCAAGTCCAAGAAGGAGAGGATATTGTGGGTTACAAAGAGATTGTGCTAGGAAATGGGCTTAAGAGATGATCTATAAATCTGTCTCCCATGCCATCTCTAAAAGGGGGAAGTGTCATAGATGTAATGGTAAAATGGGCCCATATGTAAACAGTCTCTTGAGAAGGGAGGTGTCACCCTATCATTGAGCATTGAAATATGGCTTCATCATAACTTGAAGGGAACCCCTGCTGCGAACAGGTAATTGGAGTGATTTATCTGATGGAGAGCAGACATAAAGTCCAGACTCAGTGTATACAGCAGGCTGGGAGGTGACAAATTTATTGCCTCTGAAGATAACTCTTCCTGTCTTCAAAAGAACTACAAGCAGATTCTTTGGAGCCAGATTCCAGATCTGAATATTGTTTTTTTTTGTCAGCGATGTAGGTCTTATGGTTATGGGAGACATATTTTCGGCATCGTAACGAAGTGTTGAACATAACACATTTACTTACATGACTGTGTGTTCTGCGCATCAGTCCCAAATTAATATCGGCCAGATGAATAATCATATTTAAGCCATGTTTACTATCTAACAAAAGCTAAAATCATGATAAGAAATATGGCATTAATATCTCCCATGATTGCTGGTGGCAGTGGTGGGTTTTTTGCGTGATTTCCATGCTGTTCCCTGACACTTTGTAATATATCTAATTAGAGAAATCTGCTTCTTTCTCCTCCTGGACTGATCATTAGTGTTGAGCGATACCTTCCGATATCAGGAAATATCGTATCGGATTGGATCGGGCCGATACCCAAAAAGTATCGGATATCGCCGATTCCGATACCGGAAACCAATGCAAGTCAATGGGACACAAATATCGGAATGAAAATAAACCCTTTCTTTCCTTGTAGGTTAATTCTACATGAAGTAAAACAACTAAGAATAATGTAGAATGACATGAAAAGCCGGCAATTCATCAGCGGCATACACCGGTACCCGACAATTTACAACAGAAAGAATAGAGCATCACACATAGATTAGATAGATAGAAACATGTCAGTCACATATATATGAAGTACAGTGACAGTGCTGCTTACTGTACTTGTCATTTAGTGTAAAGGATTTATTAAAAAAAATATTAGTGTTTTCGTGCACCGTCTCTTTAAAAAAGCCGGCCGGCAATTCAGCAGCGGTACCCGACAATTTATAACAGACAGAATATAGCTTCACACATAGATTAGATAGATAGAAACATGTCAGCCACATATATAAGAAGTACAGTGACAGTGTTGCTTACTGTACTTGTCATTTAGTGTAAAGGATTTATTTAAAAAAATAATAGTGTTTTCATGCACCGTCTCTTTAAGAAAGCCGGCCGGCAATTCAGCATCTGTACCCGACAATTTAGAATAGAAAGAATAGAGAATCACACATAGATTAGATAGATAGAAACATGTCAGTCACATATATATGAAGTACAGTGATAGTGTTGATTACTGTACTTGTCATTTAGTGTTAAAATAAAGGATTTATTTAAAAAAAAATTGGCGTGGGGTTCCCCTTAATTTTAGGCTCTAGCGGAGGTTAAGCAGACAGCTGGGGCAAATGTTTGAAGCCTGGGAAGGGGGTAATACCCACGGAGCTTCCCAGGCTACTAATATCAGCCCCCAGCTGAATACCTAGCCTTTACTAGCTATTAAAATGGGGGAACCCCCCAAAAAAAATAACGTGGGGTCCCCCCTAATTTAATAGCTAGCACAGGCTAGGCAGACAGCTGGGGGCTGATATTAATAGCCCAGGAAGGGTGCCATGAATATTGGCCCCCTCCCAGGCTAGAAACACCAGCCGTCAGCCGCCCCAGAAATGGCGCATCCATAGGATGCGCCAATTCTGGCACTTAGCCTCGCTCTTCCACGCTGCCCTGGTGCGGTGGCAGGGGGTAATAGGGCTGGGGTTGATGTCAGCTTATAATGCCAGCTGACATCAAGCCCAGGTTACTAATGGAGAGGCGTCTATAAGACACCCCCATTACTAACCCCATAGTCAAAGTTAAAAGAAAACACAACACCCAGAATAAAGTCCTTTAATTGAAATAAAGACACAATCCTTTATTGTTCTAAATTAAACCATACTTACCATCACGCCCATTCCAGCTGAAGCCAACGATCTCCTGCAATAAAAGTAAAATAATAAAGCAACCTCATCCTTACCTTTCCATGGTTCCCACGACAGCTTCAGCTCTGCTACATCGAGATGACAGGCTGGACCGCAGCAGAACGCTGCCATCCAGCCTGTCATCCCGCAGACACTGAGAAGCGCAGGCATGCTTGCGCTCTGCAGTGTCTGGCTGTGACGGCATAAAGATGAGACGAGTTCATGTCCAATGAACTCAGCTCACCTCATGCACGTCACTGACAGCGTGGGAAAATTCTCATGCTGAAGTGCTGAGTGCAGGAGAATTTTCCCACGCTGTCAGTGACGTACATGAGGTGAGCTGAGTTCATTGGACATGACCTCGGCTCATCTGGATGCCGTCACAGCCAGACACTGAGGAGTGGAAGTATGCCTGCGCTTCTCAGTGTCTGCGGGATGACAGGATGGATGGCAGCGTTCTGCTGCGGTCCAGCCTGTCATCTCAATGTAGCAGAGCTGAAGCTGTCGTGGGAGCCATGGAAAGGTAAGGATGATGTTGCTTTATTATTTTACTTTTATTGCAGGAGATCGTTGGCTTCAGCTGGAATGGGCGTGATGGTAAGTATGGTTTAATTTAGAACAATAAAGAATTGTGTCTTTATTTCAATTAAAGGACTTTTTTCTGGGTGTTGTGTTTTTTTAAATACTTTACTAGAAATTCATGGTGGTCATGTCTAATATTGGCGTGACCCCATGAATTTCGGGCTTAGGGCCAGCTGATAATGCCAAGCTGGCCTTAACCCCTTTATTACCCAGTGAGCCACCGCACCAGGGCCCTGGATGAGTTGGGTACAGCGCCAGAAGATGGCGCTTCTATGAACGCGCCATTTTCTGGGGCGGCTGCGGACTGTAATTTGCAGCGGGGGTGGCCCAGAAAGCTTGGGTCTCCCTGCGCTGCGGATTCCAGCCCCCAGCTGCCTAGTTGTATCTGGCTGGGCACAAAAATAGGGCGAAGCCCCACGCATTTTTTTTTTAAATTATTTCATGAAATTCATGGAATAATTAAGAAAAAAAGGGCTTCCCTATATTGTTGTGTCCAACCAGGTACAAATAGGCAGCTGGTGGTTGGGGGCAGCCCATTCCTGCCTGCTGTACCTGGCTGGACACAAATATAGTGCGAAGCCCCACGTCAATTTTTTTTTAATTATTTCATGAAATAATTTTTTTAAAAAAGGGCTTCCCTATATTGTTGTGTCCGGCCAGGTACAAATAGGCAGCTGGTGGTTGGGGGCAGCCTGTTCCTGCCTGCTGTACCTGGCTGGACACAAATATAGGGCGAAGCCCCACGTCAATTTTTTTTAAAATAAATCCTTTATTTTAACACTAAATGACATTTGAGGAGTTAATAAAGATGCAGTCCCTAAATTATTATTTATTTTTTAATTAATTTTTCCCAAAACTTTTGACGTGGGCTTCGCCATATTTTTGTATGCCAGCCAGGTACAGCATCCAGCTTCTATGAACGCGCCATTTTCCGGGGTGGCTGCGGACTGCAATTTTCAGCGGGGGGGGGGGGGGGGGGGGGCAGAAAGCTTGGGCCTCCCTGCGCTGCAGATTCCATCCCCCAGCTGCCTAGTTGTACCTGGCTGGACACAAAAATAGGGAGAAGCTTCAAGTATTTTTTTTTTTAATTATTTCATGAAATTCATGAAATAATTAAGAAAAAAAGGGTTTCCCTATATTGTTGTGTCCAACCAGGTACAAATAGGCAGCTGGTGGTTGGGGGCAGCCCGTTCCTGCCTGCTGTACCTGGCTGGACACAAATATAGTGCGAAGCCCCACGTCAATTTTTTTTAAATCATTTCAGGAAATTCATGAAATAATTAAAAAAAATTGATGTGGGGCTTCGCCCTATATTTGTGTCCAGTCAGGTACAGCAGGCAGGAACGGGCTGCCCCCAACCACCAGCTGCCTATTTGTACCTAGCCGGACACAACAATATAGGGAAGCCCTTTTTTTCTTAATTATTCCATGAATTTCATGAATTTAAAAAAAAAAACGTGGAGCTTCGCCCTATTTTTGTGTCCAGCCAGGTACAACTAGGCAGCTGGGGGCTGGAATCTGCAGCGCAGGGAGGCCCAAGCTTTCTGGGCCCCACCCGCTGCAAATTGCAGTCCGCAGCCGCCCCGGAAAATGGCGCGTTCATAGAAGCGCCATCTTCTGGCGCTGTACCCAACTCATCCAGGGCCCTGGTGCGGTGGCTCACTGGGTAATAAAGGGGTTAAGGCCAGCTTGGCATTATCAGCTGGCCCTAAGCCCGAAATTCATGGGGTCACGCCAATATTAGACATGACCACCATGAATTTCTAGTAAAGTATTTAAAAAAAACACAAACACCCAGAAAAAAGTCCTTTAATTGAAATAAACACACAATTCTTTATTGTTCTAAATTAAACCATACTTACCATCACGCCCATTCCAGCTGAAGCCAACGATCTCCTGCAATAAAAGAAAAATAATAAACCAACCTCATCCTTACCTTTCCATGGCTCCCACGACGGCTCCAGCTCTGCTACATCGAGATGACAGGCTGGACCGCAGCAGAACGCTGCCATCCAGCCTGTCATCCCGCAGACACTGAGAAGCGCAGGCATACTTCCACTCCTCAGTGTCTGGCTGTGACGGCATCCAGATGAGCCGACAATGAACTCGGCTCACCTCATGTACGTCACTGACAGCGTGGGAGAATTCTCCTGCACTCAGCGCTTCAGCGTGAGAATTTTCCCACGCTGTCAGTGACGTGCATGAGGTGAGGTCATGTCCAATGAACTCGGCGCACCTCATGCACGTCACTGACAGCGTGGGAAAATTCTCACGCTGAAGCGCTGAGTGCAGGAGAATTTTCCCACGCTGTCAGTGACGTGCATGAGGTGAGCTGAGTTCATTGGACATGACCTCCGCTCATCTGGATGCCGTCACAGCGAGACACTGAGGAGCGCAAGCATGCCTGCGCTTCTCAGTGTCTGCGGGATGACAGGCTGGATGGCAGCGTTCTGCTGCGGTCCAGCCTGTCATCTCGATGTAGCAGAGCTGAAGCTGTCCTGGGAACCATGGAAAGGTAAGGATGAGGTTGCTTTATTATTTTACTTTTATTGCAGGAGATCGTTGGCTTCAGCTGGAATGGGCGTGACTGTAAGTATGGTTTAATTTAGAACAATAAAGAATTGTGTCTTTATTTCAATTAAAGGACTTTTTTCTGGGTGTTTGTGTTTTTTTTAAATACTTTACTAGAAATTCATGGTGGTCATGTCTAATATTGGCGTGACCCCATGAATTTCGGGCTTAGGGCCAGCTGATAATGCCAAGCTGGCCTTAACCCCTTTATTACCCAGTGAGCCACCGCACCAGGGCCCTGGATGAGTTGGGTACAGCGCCAGAAGATGGCGCTTCTATGAACGCGCCATTTTCCGGGGCGGCTGCGGACTGCAATTTGCAGCGGGTGGGGCCCGGAAAGCTTGGGCCTCCCTGCGCTGCGGATTCCAGCCCCCAGCTGCCTTGTTGTACCCGGCTGGACACAAAAATAGGGCGAAGCCCCACGTATTTTTTTTTTTTAATTATTTCATGAAATTCATGGAATAATTAAGAAAAAAAGGGCTTCCCTATATTGTTGTGTCCGGCTAGGTACAAATAGGCAGCTGGTGGTTGGGGGCAGCCCGTTCCTGCCTGCTGTACCTGACTGGACACAAATATAGGGCGAAGCCCCACATAATTTTTTTTTAATTATTTCATGAATTTCCTGAAATAATTTAAAAAAAATTGACGTGGGGCTTTGCACTATATTTGGGTCCAGCCAGGTACAGCAGGCAGGAACGGGCTGCCCCCAACCACCAGCTGCCTATTTATACCTGGTTGGACACAACAATATAGGGAAGCCCTTTTTTTCTTAATTATTCCATGAATTTCATGAAATAATTAAAAAAAAAAAAACGTGGAGCTTCTCCCTATTTTTGTGTCCAGCCAGGTACAACTAGGCAGCTGGGGGATGGAATCTGCAGCGCAGGGAGGCCCAAGCTTTCTGCCCCCCGCTGAAAATTGCAGTCCGCAGCCGCCCCGGAAAATGGCGCGTTCATAGAAGCTGGATGCTGTACCTGGCTGGCATACAAAAATATGGCGAAGCCCACGTCAAAAGTTTTGGGAAAAATTAATTAAAAAATAAATAATAATTTAGGGACTGCATCTTTATTAACTCCTCAAATGTCATTTAGTGTTAAAATAATGGATTTATTTAAAAAAAAAATGGCGTGGGATCCCCCATAATTTTAGTCTCTAGCGGAGGTTAAGCAGACGGCTGGGGCAGATGTTTGAAGCCTGGGAAGGGGGTAAAACCCACGGAGCTTCCCAGGCTACTAATATCAGCCCCCAGCTGAATACCTAGCCTTTACTAGCTATTAAAATGGGGGACCCCCCCAAAAAAAATGACGTGGGGTCCCCCCTATTTTAATAGCTAGCAAAGGCTAGGCAGACAGCTGGGGGCTGATATTAATAGCCCAGGAAGGGTGCCATGAATATTGGCCCCCTCCCAGGCTAGAAACACCAGTCGTCAGCCGCCCCAGAAATGGCGCATCCATAGGATGCGCCAACTCTGGCACTTAGCCTCGCTCTTCCACGCTGCCCTGGTGCGGTGGCAGGGGGTAATAGTGGTGGGGTTCATGTCAGCGCCAGCTGCCATGAAGCCCAGGTTAGTAATGATGGGCGTCTATAAGACACCCCCATTACTAACCTACAAAGTGTTAAAAAGAAAAAACACACACTACACCCAGAAAAAAATAATTTATTTGAAATAAAACACACAATTTTATTTAATTCTTAGTTTACTAAAAATAATAGTTACCTGTCCACGTTCCTGCGCTGATCTCCCATGCACAGCTGTCACATCTGGAGATGGTGACAGCTGTGCATGGCTGCTGTAAGCTCACGCTGCCGGGAACACGTCCGCTCCCGGCAGCGGGAGCCACTGACTGAGGTCACCGGAGTGCATTCAGTCAGCGCAGCTCCGGAGACCTCCTTTACGGCACTGCTGTACCGTGGGAATTTCTCACTATACAGCAGGGCCGTAAAGCAGCTAACCGGAGCAGCGCTGCCTGAACTCCGGTGAACCCGCTTATGCTGTCATTCTAGCGGCGGCAGCGGTTCAGAGCGGTCACATTCTATGTGGCTGCTCTGAACTGGAGATCTTCGTGGGACACTCGTGGACTACTACGGAGGGGTAAGGATAAGGTTGTGGTTTATTATTTTATATTTTATTACAGGAGATCGATGGCTTCGGGGAATTAGGTGTCTTGGTGAGTATAGGTGTAGTTTTTTATTTTTTACTTTATTTTAGGTGGCGATCGGCGGGGACAGGTAATGTATGAACTAATTTCTTTTAGGTAACCACTGGCCACCAATGACGTGTATTTAACATTTATTGGGGACACAGTAGGGCAATTTAAATAGCAGGATCAGTCTGATGGGAACTACTGCTCCCATTGAGCTGATCCTGCTGGCAGGAGTGGACGGGGGACAGACATAGGCCGATGGGAGTAGTAGTGTCACATCGGCCTATGTCTGCCTGCACGCACACACCCGCACACATCGCACAGACACCCCGCACACATCGCACAGACACCGCGCACACCCGCACAAACATCGCGCACACACCCCGCACACACACTAATCATGACGGGTCTGGGAGGTGAGGCTGACCTGTGCGGCCGTGGGAAAGTTCATGTGAGTTCATGCAGTCAAGCATGAACTCACATGAACCCTCTGAGGGCACCGCGGCGACTTCAAATGAACAGCTGATCGGCATCACCTGATACCTCAGCTGTTCATTTGAAATAACCGGCGGGAAAGCACAGAACGGGAAAGCCGGCGGTGAAGTCTTTTCACTGCCGGCTTCCCCGCCCGGGTCCTTCACTCCCCGCTCCTTGGAGCTGCGCTCCCCGCCCGGTCCTAACTTACGATCGGGATGGGAGGTGGCGAGGGGAGCGGAGGATCGGGGTGGGAGGCTGCGGGGAAGCAGTATGGGGCTGTGTGATTGTTTAAAAGCCGGCGGCTTTATACCGCCCGCCGGCTTTTAAACAATCAGGAGAATTCTCCCCCGCTGGGATGGCATTCTGATGACAGGCTGGATCGCGCTGCCATCCAACTTGTCATCCTTCACAGACACTACAGAGCGCAGGCATTATGGGAACTTCCGATTCCGGTATCCGATATTGTAAAAGTATCGGAATTAAGTATCGGAATTCCGATACCGCGAATATCGGCCGATACCCGATATTACAGTATCGGAATGCTCAACACTACTGATCATTCATCTTCGTAATTCACAATTCACAGATAAAATTTGTCTTCAGCAAATTCAGATTTTCCTATTACTGAGAAAGGTGATGACAGTAGGTGCCCATAAAGTTCTAAGGAGAATTATCGTTTCAGAAGTATTTGCAGCAGAATATCTGTGTCTGCCTTTAGCACCTCCATCCATAAAGTCTTATGCACACCAACTGCCAACTTCTATCACAGTAATAGTAAAATCTGTTTTTACTGAATACAGATTTTACCCATAAATTCAGAGTGTAAGATCAATTCAGGTGGAAAAAGAAACAAATGTATCTGATAAGATATATTACAAAGCTGCTTATTTTCAAGTATACTATAGATTTATGAAATAAAAATTAAAACCATGTTCACTCTTTAACCATGGGAAGACCCCTTTGAATCTTAATGTTCTTGCAGCAGCACTGTATGAATATTGTCATAGCTTTGGTAACCTATTTTATGACCATTATACAGAATGCCTACAGGTAACCAGATTACGATAACCAATTGTTTGTACTTGGAATAATATCCGTAAATTGTATTCACTTCCTCAACCCTGTGATGATGAAAAGATCCTGGGTCAACTGATGACCAGTGGTACAACTGGTAATCAATTGACAGGGGACACTATATAGCCATGCAATCCCTATGTGTTATGCCTTGCACTATTATTTCTGGATCTTTATTACATTAAAAGAACAGAGGAAAACAGAAATAATGGCAATAATGGAACCTGGACATGATGGACACCAAACCTTGCCCATTGGACCTCACTGACTATAATGGGGTCAGTTGTGTTTCCATCACATTATGCCACACAAAATAGCACAGTATGATGAGCTATTTTGTCTAACATTTTTAGTGAAATCTGCAAAAGAGGAGCCCCCAATGTATATTTGAACACCATCACATGGCAAAATTTTATACTACATTCAAATGTACATCTGATCATGTACTACATGAACAGTCAAGACTATCAGAACTATAGAAACTCTTTGGTTGTCATCATAAATTTTAGAAATGACACAGCATGCATATAGCAGTAAGTTTAGTTAGGGGACCAGCTCCTTGAATTGGCATTGTGAAATATAGCATAGCTAGAAATACTTTAAATGGAACTGGTCAGTAACATCAACCCCCTCAAACTGCCTATATGGGCATAGAGGTTTTTGAAATATAATTTTATATCTTTTATTTATAACTTCATTCCTAAGAATTCAGAACATGCATTCATATGCAAATGAAGTATTAAGTGATATGGGTGTGACAAAGCACCTAACAATCCACTCCCTCCCGAGGAACTTTCCCCACCCAGCACCAGACTCTTTAGCCTGATAGCTCTCCTTGCCCAGCATCTGACCTCACACCAGCAGTGAGCTATCAATGAAACTAAAGAGGGTGGTGCTGGACGAGGAAACAACCTGGATAGGCAGTGGCTTGTTAAGTGCTCTCTCACACCCAGAGTACTTAATGCCTCATTTGCATATGAATTACAATGTTGATCTCCAGGAATGCAGCAACAGATAGAAGATATATTGGCCCCAATTCATCAAGATGCGTGATCAACGGAAACACATACCACTCACTTGTCAGATGCTTGTGATTCATTAAGAGGCATGAGCCTCACCACAAATCTCTTTGACTGAAGATTTCTAGAGGAAGTGACATCACAGCTCAACTTGAATTATGCGAGCTGTGGTTTCGCACTCCCATTCCACTCCAGCGCTGCCCATTTTGGTGGAGTGATCAAAACCGGAGTAAAAATGTCAAAAGTCGCAAAATTTTACAGAAACTTAGCATTGCACAAAAATGTTGCAGCTTTTCAAAGCAATTTACGTCATAAATCTGGAGTAATCGATTTGATGAATCAAGACCAAAGTGTTGATGGATTTATACTTCAAAGACCTGCATGCCTATATATGCAGTTTTGGAGGGTTGATCTTGCTGACGGAAGCCCTTCAATGTTGAGTAAGTATAAGAAAATATAACTTGGTCAGAGCTGAGAAATGGAAAGTCAAACCTAGTTTACCTGTTATGTAGGTCAGGGCATCCCATGGTATCTTTCCTTCCTGACAATATAGGTTTAGGTTGAGTAAAGCGCACTCTCTGTCACTGTCAGTAAATTCATAGCAGATGTTCCATCCTAATGGTCCAAACTTCTTCCTCTCCTATGATTAGATTATAGACACCTTTTTTTAAGCATAGTAGTACAGAAGAGTAGCTTTCAGCTCAGTTTCATGGATATTTTATTTTTTGTTTTGCACGTTGTTCCGAGAGGTACAGTGCATTGTGAAGGTATTTGGCCCCCTTGAACTTTTCTACCTTTTGCCACAATTCTGGCTTCAAACATAAAGATAAAAAATTCTAATTTTTTTGGGAAGAATCAACAACAAGTGGGACATAATCGTGAAGTGGAACGAAATTTATTGGATATTTTAAACTTTTTTAACAAATTAAAAACTGAAAAGTGGGGCGTGCAATATTATTCGGCCCCCTTGAGTTAATACTTTGTAGCGCCACCTTTTGCTGCGATTACAGCTGCAAGTCGCTTGGGGTATGTCTCTATCAGTTTTACACATTGAGAGGCTGAAATTCTTGCCCATTCTTCCTTGCAAAACAGCTTGAGCTCATTGAAGTTGGATGGAGAGCATTTGTGAACAGCAGTTTTCAGCTCTTTCCACAGATTCTCGATTGGATTCAGGTCTGGACTTTGACTTGGCCATTCTAACACCTGGATACGTTTATTTTTGAACCATTCCATTGTAGATTTTGCTTTATGTTTGGGATCATTGTCTTGTTGGAAGATAAATCTCTGTCCAAGTCTCAGGTCTTTTGCAGACTCCAACAGGTTTTCTTCCAGAATGGTCTTGTATTTGGCTCCGTCCATCTTCCCATCAATTTTAACCATCTTCCCTGTCCCTGCTGAAGAAAAGCAGGCCCAAACCATGATGCTGCTACCACCATGTTTGACAGTGGGGATGGTGTTTTGAGGGTGATGAGCTGTGTTGCTTTTACGCCAAACATATTGTTTTGCATTGTGGCCAAAAAGTTCGATTTTGGTTTCATCTGACCAGAGCACCTTATTCCACATGTTTGGTGTGTCTCCCAGGTGGCTTGTGGCAAACTTCAAACGAGACTTTTTATGGATATCTTTGAGAAATGGCTTTCTTCTTGCCACTCTTCCATAAAGGCCAGATTTGTGCAGTGTACGACTGATTGTTGTCCTATGGACAGACTCTCCCACCTCAGCTGTAGATCTCTGCTTCATCCAGAGTGATCATGGGCCTTTTGGCTGCATCTCTGATCAGTCTTCTCCTTGTTCGAGATGAAAGTTTAGAAGGATGGCCAGGTCTTGGTAGATTTGCAGTGGTCTGATACTCCTTCCATTTCAATATGATCGCTTGCACAGTGCTCCTTGAGATGTTTAAAACTTGGGAAATCATTTTGTATCCAAATCCGGCTTTAAACTTCGCCACAACAGTATCTCGGACCTGCCTGGTGTGTTCCTTGGTCTTCATGATGCTCTCTGCACTTGAAACAGAACTCTGAGACTATCACAGAGTAGGTGTATTTATACAGAGACTTGATTACACACAGGTGGATTCTATTTATCATTACCAGTCATTTAGGACAACATTGGATCATTCAGAGATCCTCACTGAACTTCTGGAGTGAGTTTGCTGCACTGAAAGTAAAGGGGCCGAATAATATTGCACGCCCCACTTTTCAGTTTTTAATTTGTTAAAAAAGTTTAAAATATCCAATAAATTTCGTTCCACTTCACGATTGTGTCCCACTTGTTGTTGATTCTTCCCCAAAAAATTAGAATTTTATATCTTCATGTTTGAAGCCAGAAATGTGGCAAAAGGTAGAAAAGTTCAAGGGGGCCAAATACTTTCACAATGCACTGTAACTAATTTGACCTAAGACTTAGAACAGTTAGTGCAATTATAGTTTCTCATATACAACGAAGGACTAATTCTGTGTATGTTAAATATGATAACCTTTAAAATATTCTTAAGTTTAGTTTTTCCAAGTCACCATTTTACATGGCTTGAGTATTGAATGTGTGACCATTTATTGTCTTTCTTAGTTTTCTCTATATGATATATTAAAGTGTCTTAAGGGGACTGTGTCAGCACAGAATGACTGTTCAAATCAAGTACAGGAGCTTGGTGCATCATGGCATGGACACACATTTAAGTACTCATTCCCGCCTGCTTGAATTTCCCTTTATCGCCACCCTCTTTGATTGACAGCTCCGGCTTCATATAGCTATAGAAGGTGGAGATAGATGGAAAACAAGCAGGTGGGAAGATGTATATAAATGATTGGTCCCGCATTGATGCACCGAGCACCTGCACTTGGTTTGAACAGTCATTCTGTGCTGAAAGAGTCCCATTAAGGCCCTTTTCCTTTGATCAGTTATCAACCAATTATCCAGTTGTTCACCAGCTGATTGCATCTACCATATGGGCCTAAAAATCATTGTCCACAGTAATGTATCCCCTAGAGTAAATAGGAGATGTGATGGTGATGCCAGTAAAATGCAAACTGTATGGGGGCCAAACAATCATCCTTATGCAGTTTGTATTGGCCCACGTTAAAGGTAAGCCAATGCAACCAGCCAGGTCTTTGAGCTTTGTAGCACTGCCATATGGGTGACATTAACAATTATACAATACCCAAGACATACCTGATGACATTCCATTTAGCATCATGAATAAAAGCATTTGTCCCCATAGCTGCTTTGGACCCCAGTAAACTTACAGTAGTGTTCAAAATAATAGCAGTCCAATATGACTAACCAGATTAATCACTGTTTTTGCCATAAATTACATTACCAGACGTCAAACAATTTACCAGTTGGTGCAGTAGATTCTAAGAAAACCAACAGACTCAGCATTCATGATCTGCATGTTTTGGAGTCTGCATTTGACTAATTAATTGAAAGGGGGTGTGTGCAAAATAATAGCAGTGTAGAGTTCAATTAGTGAGGTGAATCATTCTGTGAAGAAACAGGTGTGAATCAGGTGGCCCTTGTTTAAGGGTGAAGCCAGCACATGTTGTACATGAATTTCTCCTTGAAAGCCTGAAAAATATGGGTCGTTCGAGACATTGTTCAGAGGAACAGTGTACTTTAATTAGAAAGTTAATTGGAGAGGGTAAAACTTATAAAGAAGTGCAGACAATGATAGGCTGTTCAGCTAAAATGATCTCCAATGATTTAAAATGGAAAGCAAATCCAGAGAGACGTGGAAGGAAACGGAAGACTGCCATTCGAATGGATCGATGAATAGCCAGAATGGCAAAGGCTCAGCCAATGATCAGCTCCAGGATGATCAAAGACAGTCTCAAGTTACCTGTGAGTACTGTGACAGTTAGAAAATTCAGCAGGAGAGATTATACTAGGGAATATTTCATATTTAATATAACTTTTAATAAGACCATTTAAAACAACCGTACCTAGGATTCAAATACAAACATATAGTGCAATTGCTCCACAAAGTGATTAGTGCTTAAAAAAATAAATGTAAAAAGACTGCCTAGAGTTGTCATGCTAGTTGGGAGCGGTATGGCATACCGCTCTCAACTAGCAGGACAATGCTAGGCAGTCTTTTTACGTCTATGAGAACTGCCACGGCAGGAACCCTTATACTTAAACTCCTATATCCCCTGATGAATCCCCCCTATGGGGGAGGAAACGCGTAGGGATTGCATACATAGAAGAATTTTGTAGTGGCTTTCGTGGGGACAGTAGGCCTAGTCTCAAACTTGGGGACTGCCCTTGTAAGGGTGGGAGCTTTGCAGGGGCACGACAGGGGAAAGTAGCATATTACTAACATTTCTCCGGATCGTTGTGAAGTCCGGATTATCTTCTATAGCCCCTAAGGTCTTGGAACTTCGGGTCCTTCAGCCTGTGAAACTTCATCTGAGTGGTGACACCAAACCACTTATTTTTTTAAGCACTGATCACTTTGTGGAGCAATTGCACTTTATGTTTGTATTTGAATCCTAGGTACGTTTGTTATAAAAGGTCTTATTAAAAGTTAATTTTTATATGAAATATTCCCTAGTATAATCTCTCCTGCTGAATTTTCTGATTGTATACTGAGAGTTGTCATAGGGACGACTATAGGTCGTCATCCTTTGCTGTTTTTTTTACTGTGACAGTTAGAAGAAGCCTGTGTGAAGCTAATCTCTTAGCAAGAAGTCCCCACAAAGTGCCACTGTTAAAAAAAGACATATACTGAAGAGGATACAATTTGCCAAAAAACACATCAACTGGCCTAAAGAGAAATGGAGAAACATTTTGTGAACTGATGAAAGCAAAATTGTTCTTTTTGGGTCCAAGGGCCACAGACAGTTCGTCAGACGACCCCCAAACTCTGGATTCAAGCCACAGTACACTCTGAAGACAGTGAAGCATGATGGTGCAAGCATCATGATATGGGCATGTTTTTCTTACTTTGGTGCCGGACCTATTTACTACATACCAGGGATCATGGACCAGTTTGCATATATTGAAATACTTGAAGAGGTCATGTTGCCTTATGTTGAAGAGGATATGCCCTTGAAATGGGTGTTTCAACAAGACAACGACCCTAAACACACCAGTAAACAAGCAAAATCCTGGTTCCAGTCCAACAAAATTGAGGTTATGGAGTGGCCAGCTTAATCCCTGGAGCCTAATGCAGTAGAACACTTGTGGGGTGACATCAAAAATGCCGTTTCTGAGGCAAAGCCAACAAATGCCAAAAAAATGTGGGATGTTGTCAAAACATCCTGGGCTGGAATAACAGTTGACAGGTGCCAGAAGTTGGCTGACTCTATGCAACATAGATGTGAAGCAGTTCTAAAAAACTGTGGGTATACAGCTAAATATTAGGTTAGTGATTCACAGGAATACTAAATCCTCAAAAAAAAGAGTACATACTGTGATTTTGTAAAGACAAATGCAGAACAGCCCAATGCTCATTTTTTGTTATTTTTTGTAAAATAGTTACAAATCATATACATTTCTCTTCATGCTTTGAATTAGAAAACAGTGTGCAATGTTTCCAATGCATGGAAATAAAAACTAGTGTAAAGATTTTGTGCTTAACTCATGTTTTTGAACACACTGCTATTATTTTGAACACTACTGTAGAAGACAAGAAAAACCACGCAAGGTTCATATATTGCAGACACAATTTGGATGCTAATATGCTGCATTATGGCTTTCAGAAGCTGGAGTGAAACTAATTAAACAGAGAAGTATATACATAAATCATAAAGTCAGTCCCACTATATTTCTATGCAAAGCACATAATTACTAATGATTTGCACTTATCTGTAATTATAATAATGAGACCTAAAAGAAAAACGATAATACCACAACAAACGTAGTGATATAGAAAACTATCATTGATTATCATTCAATATTGTCAGAGCTGTTCCCATACATACATTATCTGTAATATAAACAAGTGTATGGCGGTTTTAAAGAGTGTTTGACATTGCAGTCATAGATCCAAGGGCATAATAAAAGCAATTATTCCACACAGATTTTAGATACAGCTGCCACTGTAAAAGTACAAATAAAAAGAATATATTTCCATAAACTCCACTTGATCACAGTTATGCAATGCTCTACACATGTTTACACCCTATTATAATATTAGTTTTAGTCATGTAGGAAAAAATAAGCATATACCACTATCTCCATCACAAGACCTTAACCTATCATCATCCAATGATTGTTCTCTAGATTAGTGAGCAAAACTTGAGTCTCACCTGAATGATGGCATGGAAAAAGCAAATTCCAAAAATAACCTTCCTCCATTTCCTGCCAAGTAGATGCTCTTCAAAGAACGTGGGAGTAATTTCTGTAAATGCGCGACGGATATTAGCACGGAGACCTTTCGGAGGCTCATTAGTAACCTGCAACAAAAAGTCATTTGTTGAAAATGTAATAACCTCTTTGTTGAACATTACTTTTTAACATCTCATTGTCCCCTTGTCTGACTCAATTATCTGGATTCCATATTGCAGCATTTCAGAGCGTTTCAGAGGCAATGTTGAAAAAATGTCTGATTGAAGTCAATCAAAGGTGGACTTTCTAATTTCAGAGCAACGGTGTGTTCTAAATTGCATCAGTAGCAAAAAAAATTACCCGTGGATATTGCTTAGTGCCGGCTTTTCATTTGTTTAATTTTTGTTCCACCAAAGTCTATTTGCATACTAACATTTTCTCAGAAGTAAACAATTAAAAAGCTGATATGTGTTTGGCTCTGGTTACATTGCTGTTATTCTTAGTACGTCAAGGTTTCTGGAATTTTTGATGGTAAGAGTAGCACAGTTATTGTGTATAGGGGACTCCCAACTCTTCCTTGACAGATGATGTCAGGGAAGAAAAGGATCCAGCAAGTTGAATTCCAATGGCCTATCCTTTTGTTCCGTGAGGACACAAGTCTATGCCAGAGCAGTCAGGCAGCGGCTCTCTTATTGAGAACATAAGTGTGCTCAGCCAGGCGAGTGTTTAAGGGGCTTCGAGACATGAAGGAAGACTATTTGGGGTAATTTGTAAAATCTACCAATAAGATTGTCACGGTAATGCAACCCCTGTAGGACAAAAAGCAGGAATTTGATACTTTACTTCACTACACTTGTTTTGGGAAAGGCTAGCTATTAGTAGGCAGTGCAGAAATCAGATAATGATTGATATGCATAAAATATAGATTATCGATAAGGAATCACACAAAAAAGGCAAAAAAAGAGACAATGTGTAACATTATCCATAGTATGGTTACCCTATGAACATATGAAAATCATAGTTTGCTGCTCACATTAACTTTCTGTGTCCACACATACAGTACAGACCAAAAGTTTGGACACACCTTCTCATTTAAAGATTTTTCTGTATTTTCATGACTATGAAAATTGTACATTCACACTGAAGGCATCAAAACTATGAATTAACACATGTGGAATTATATACTTAACAAAAAAGTGTGAAACAACTGAAAATATGTCTTATATTCTAGTTTCTTCAAAGTAGCCACCTTTTGCTTTGATGACTGCTTTGCACACTCTTGGCATTCTCTTGATGAGCTTCAAGAGGTAGTCACCGGAAATGGTTTTCACTTCATAGGTGTGCCCTGTCAGGTTTAATAAGTGGGATTTCTTGCCTTATAAATGGGGTTGGGACCATCAGTTGTGTTGTGCAGAAGTCTGGTGGATACACAGCTGATAGTCCTACTGAATAGACTGTTAGAATTTGAATTATGGCAAGAAAAAAGCAGCTAAGTAAAGAAAAATGAGTGGTCATCATTACTTTAAGAAATGAAGGTCAGTCAGTCTGAAAAATTGGGAAAACTTTGAAAGTGTCCCCAAGTGCAGTTGCAAAAACCATCAAGCGCTACAAAGAAACTGGCTCACATGAGGACCGCCCCAGGAAAGGATGACAATCGTGCTGCCAATTAGTGCTGGCTTAAAACTCCTCTCCTACGGACGTAATAGACTCCCGGAAGAAGCGAGAGCTGCGGCAGCTGTCACTTTCTGTGGATGTCTTTATCTGTTTAAAGGAGGAGACAATGAATCCAGGGCTGATTGTCACACGATCGTCGGGAGAGCCAGTGCTAACACTGCTGGAATGGTGCCGACACCGAAGAGGAGTATAGGTGTTATTATTTTATTGGGGAAAAACATATGAATTCAGAAGGGGTTGTCCGAGTACTGGACAAACCTTTTAAGATAAATCAATGTCAGACTGATGGGGGTTCAACACTTGTCACCTCCATCAGCTGCTATTAGCTCCAGTGGCATCCGAATAAAAACTCTTGAAGGGGTTTTCCCACAAACAAAGATAATTTTAATCAACATTTTAATTAATAGATTTTTGAACAATAATAAGTTTCACAATTGAATGTTTTTAAAAAATTGTTCTTGTGCTGAGATCATCTTATAAATGTGCTGTGTAATGGCTGTGTCTGACCGTGCAGGGGCATGGTCTGATCATACCACATCTCCTGGGCAGAGGAGGAAAAGACCATACAGACATTACAGCAGGGGATCGCAGCTGATTCTTTCTGTGAGGAAAAACATTTCCCTGCCTGTTTTTAAACAATGTTTTACCCCACAGAAAGAATCAGCTGTGATCCCATGCTGTCCTGTCTGTATACTCTTTTGCTTCCTCCCTGGCCCAGGAGATGTGGTACGTTCAGACCCACATGGGTCAGCACGTCAGACTCATGGTCAGAGACAGCCATTACATAGGGGCACAATTATAAGATTATCGCGGGACATGAACATTTTTTTAACACATCCAATTGTGGAACTTATTTTTGTTCCAAAATCTAATAATTAAAATGTACTTTGTTTGTGGGGAAACCCCTTTAATGGGGCTGCTGAGTGCATTTCCATTCAATATGTAGCTGCCCATGCCGATTACTGCACATTAGCTTCTATTCTTTTGGTGCTGCAGTGCAGCTCCATTCATTGTTTTCATCGGCCACTGTCAGAGCTGCTAGCGACTGATCGGTGGGGGATCTGATATTGACAACCTGTCTCAAGGATGAATGTCACATGCCAGTAGAACCACTTTAACTAGGGTATCCTTTTTACTGCAGGTATAATTGCAGTCACAAGTGCTGTCTGTAGAGTGCTCCCATCAGATCCTAATTTCTTGTGACTTGCGAGTCCAGATGTGTCAGATAATTTTTTGCGGCAGTACTTCTACTACACATGACGGCATGCTGATTTGACTCTGCATATAACAAATGAATTTCCATGGGCTTCATGCACAAAGTTTTGAAAACCGTATCCACATGTATTAATCTGTAGATTGGCATGAGCTGTGCTGCAGAAATGTGAGACAATTCCACCGCTTCCAGACCCAGCTCAATATGTAGGATGGCTGAAGTGTTTGCACTTTATATGTCAATAAAAATGAAAAGTTTAGAAAAAAAATATATAGGTTTTCAAAGCTTTAGTGAACCAGAATTGTACTTTGCACAAAAATGTAAAAAATTTGTAAAATTTCACATCTTGTATATATGTAGAATAACCATAGAGGTGTTTATATAACCATAAAAATTTAAAGAGGTTGTCCACTACTATATAAAATGCCCCAATGTATTTAAATGGTGGAGATAAGCGTTTTTGTAATTACCTTACATTGTATATACTGCCTGTGAGTGGCGCAATCACTGGCCACTCACAGGCATCACGTGACCCCCCCGGCTGCAGCCGGCTCTGGCATCCGCTGATGCCACGTCAAGTTTCAGCTACAGCCGGACGTGACTCAGTGACACGCTCCCCCCTGATTGAGCCGTGGGCGGGGTCTCCCCATACTTCACAGCCCAGCATCCACCGCACGTTTTCCCAATGAATGCAGGAGAGGAAAAGCACGCTGTGAATTCTGGGCTGTGATGCGTGGGTGAACCCTGCCCACAGCCCATCACTCACCATTGAACGCTGCACTGAGTCATGCCAGGCTGCAGCCGAAACTTGACGTGACATCAGCGGATGTCAGAGCCGGCTGCAGGCGGGGGTCACGTGATGCCTGTGAGCGGCCAAGGATAGCGCCGCTCACAGGCAAGAAGAACAGCAGAAGGTATTTAAAAAAACATGTATCGCCACCGTTTAAATACATTGGGGCATTTTATATAGTAGTGGACAACCTCATTAATGGAGCTTCCTGGACCCTTCTTAAAGAGGATCTGTTATCCTCAAGTCTTCTCTGTGAGGATCTTCATAATAATCAAGACTACGTTTACAACAAGGAAGAGTGGGCTAAATCTCAGGAACAAAGAGTAGCAGGAACAAAGAAAATGACAGCAGATTCAGGAGGTCAACCAATTCTATTTTAAAATTCTATTGGTGACAGAGGTGTAGTTACAAAGGGTAAGACATGTGCCCTAGGGGCCAGTTTGTGTAGAGTGGTAAACAATGGAGCAGTCACTGATATACTAGGTATACTTACTTTATAAGCAGTTAGATGAGTTATAACTGATATAGACCTGTAGATGACCAGGATATTCCATTTTTTAAAGAGAACATATAAAGGTAAATTTGCAGACAGTGCTGGGCAATTGGATATTTGTGAGATCTGAATTTAAAGTCTCGGTTGGTTTTTAGAATGATAGCAATGGATTGGTTCTGGGGTATGCGATACAGAAGTAAAATTCCTTCTAAAGTAATAACGTCATTTCTATTTATGCTCCATTGTCAGCTGTACAACATAATGAACTCTACACTTATCCACTTTTTATTTTACATATACTTTGTTCGATAAACGGCAAACATCACATTGTGAAGTCTTTATCAAATCATGAAATTACAAGTATTCAGGGAGGAAATTGTTACATGCACATTTCTGTGTGAACTAAGATGTAATCAGACTGAAAACACTATTCTGTAAAGACAAAGATGTAATCACATTCCAAAGCTGAAACATTCAGGATTGAAAGGATTATTACGACTTTGCCTGCGCTGATGAAAGGGTCTTTAGCTGAGCTGCAGATAACATTTCGAGCCTCACTCGGCGGTATTATGCAGATGCATAAGCGATGGCAAACCTTTCAAAAATCACTCTTGCGAAAGCATTTCTCGGCTGAAACTAAATTGAGATCACGATGCTTTCCTACAAAAGACGACTTAAAAGCTTTAGTATTATTGTCAAGATGAGTGTCAGTGGTAAACAGGATACAGCGATGATTTCAGACTGAATGCGCCTTTTAAAGTCATGTAAGGTTTTCTTTGTGCTAACTTTAATCAAAAAGAAATCCTTGAATGCATATAACAGTATGAATTGATAATATGTGCACACTTCCAGCAGGAAGCATTAACATCATAGAGGAATACTTCAGTCAATAATAGCTATGTAATGAATCGATCAGCTGGTGGAATATAGTCATTTGGGTGGTGTCCTGTTTCAAACTATTGTCATGCAAAGTGTCCCAAATGTCAGTAAAATAAACTTTATAATAAATCTTTATTAAAACCTTGATTCCAAATCAGCCCTGACCTTGGCGGTCAAGCAATTTCCTGCTTATATCTTCTCTACAGGTCATGGGCTGGAGTGCCTCCAAAGCACAAAGATGGGACATCAGCACAAATGTTCCTGCTCTTGGTGGTGGTCATCTGAGGTGTGCGCATGCACCATCTCATCACATAGTTCATGGATTTACACATGCATGGTTGAATCAGAGTGCAGCCCCTGTTCTGTACTGTATGTGGCATGTCATGGATAGTACTGAGCAGAGGTGGGCTAGGCACTGTGGAAAGCTAGGACTCCAAACCCATGCAGCCATGACTGCCCTGTGATGTAAACAAGTAGCGCATGCCTGATACTGAGAAGGCCAAAAATAGGACTTTGCTTCAGAAATGTATGTATTACCTGATTTTCAAGTATTTTGACCAGGGACTGTAGACAGTTTTGGGTGAGAAATAACAACCTTCTTAAAAGGGAATCTGTCAGGTGATTTTTACTGCCAAAACCGTTTGAATCGCAGCCTGGCTGCAACATAGATGTTAGATATAATATTCTCTGAAATGATCCGGCATTTCAGAGAAAATATACCTTGCAGCGCCACTCCAAGTGATTGACTGGTCTCTTCCTATGTACACATGGGATAGAGCTGTCAATCATCTCCAGCAACACTGGGTAGAGCCAACCAGGGATCAAAGCTGTAGATGTGATTCGTCTGACTTCATACCCGGACAGCTTTTCCCAGGTCCGCTTCAAAGTATATTTTCTCTGAAACACTGAAGTATTTCAGAGAAAGATATATGTGGCTGCCATTGTGCAGCCAAGCTATGATGCATGGACATTACGTTTATATAGTTTCCCATAGCTGGGTGTCCATAGTAGGGACCCAGACCTGCTCGGTCCTTATTCACATTGAGGTCATTTTTGACACATGGTAAGGTTTTAATACTAGAGGTTAGGACCGTCCTGATTTGGTACACCTTAGTGCTGGTGGGATGGCTTTTACAAACAGTGTTTACCAAGTACAATATGTTATTTATATGGACTATTGATTTTTACTTACAGCAGGGTATACAGTTAGGTCCATATATATTTGGACAGAGACAACATTTTTCTAATTTTGGTTCTAGACATTACCACAATGAATTTTAAACAAAACAATTCAGATGCAGTTGAAGTTCAGACTTTCAGCTTTCATTTGAGGGTATCCACATTAAAATTGGATGATGGGTTTAGGAGTTTCAGCTCCTTAACATGTGCCACCCTGTTTTTAAAGGAACCAAAAGTAATTGGACAATTGACTCCAAGGCTATTTCATGGACAGGTGTGGGCAATCCCTTCGTTATGGCATTCTCAATTAAGCAGATAAAAGGCCTGGAGTTGATTTGAGGTGTGGTGGTTGCATTTGGAAGGTTTTGCTGTGAAGTAAACATGCGGTCAAAGGAGCTCTCCATGCAGGTGAAACAAGCCATCCTTAAGCTGCAAAAACAGAAAAAAAACATCCGAGAAATTGCTACAATATTAGGAGTGGCAAAATCAACAGTTTGGTACATCCTGAGAAAGAAAGAAAGCACTGGTGAACTCATCAATGCAAAAAGACCTGGGCGCCCACGGAAGACAACAGTGGTGGATGATCGCAGAATAATCTCCATGGTGAAGAGAAACCCCTTCACAACAGCCAACCAAGTGAACAACACTCTCCAGGAGGTAGGCGTATCAATATCAAAATCTACCAGAATGAGAAGACTGCATGAAAGTAAATACAGAGGGTTCACTGCATGATGCAAGCCACTCATAAGCATCAAGAAGAAAAAGGCTAGACTGGACTTTGCTAAAACACATCTAAAAAAGCCAGCACAGTTCTGGAAGAACATTCTTTGGACAGATGAAACCAAGATCAACCTCTACCAGAATGATGGAAAGAGAAAAGTATGGCAAAGGCGTGGTACAGCTCATGATCCAAAGCATACCACATCATCTGTAAAACACGGCGGAGGCAGTGCGATGGCTTGGGCATGCATGGCTGCCAGTGGCACTGGGTCACTAGTGTTTATTGATGATGTGACACAGGACAGAAGCAGCCAAATGAATTCTGATGTATTCAGAGCCATACTGGTGCTCAGATCCAGCCAAATGCAGCCAAACTGATTGGTCGTCGTTTCATACTACAGATGGACAATGACCCAAAACATAAAGCCAAAGCAACCCAGGAGTTTATTAAAGCAAAGAAGTGGAATATTCTTGAATGGCCAAGTCAGTCACCTGATCTCAACCCAATTGAGCATGCATTTCACTTGTTAAAGACTAAACTTCAGACAGAAAGGCCCACAAACAAACAGCAACTGAAAACCACCACAGTGAAGGCCTGGCAGAGCATCAAAAAGGAGGAAACACAGCGTCTGGTGATGTCCATGAGTTCAAGACTTCGGGCAGTCATTGCCAACAAAGGGTTTTCAACCAAGTACTAGAAATGAACATTTTATTTACAATTATTTAATCTGTACAATTACTTTTGGTCCCTTTAAAAACAGGGTGGCACATGTTAAGGAGCTGAAACTTCTAAACCCTTCATCCAATTTTAATGTGGATACCCTCAAATGAAAGCTGAAAGTCTGAACTTCAACTGCATCTGAATTGTTTTGTTTAAAATTCATTGTGGTAATGTCTAGAACCAAAATTAGAAAAATGTTGTCTCTGTCCAAATATATATGGACCTAACTGTATGTTTATTTTGTTTCTATCTTAGGTTAAAGGGGTTGTCCTCTACTAGGACAACCCTTTCTTATACCCAACGCTTGGCCCCGATAAAATAAAAAAGCTTATACTCACCTCCCATGCCGGTGCCGGTCCAGCAGTGTCGGCACTCACTCTCCCTGGGGCTCTCGTGGGTTGTTGTGACACCAGCGCCCAATTAGAGCTGGCGTCACTGTCCCCGTCTCCTGTCGAATTGCACATGGAGAGGAAGTCCGGGCTGTGGTAGCTCTCTGACTCCCTCTTCATGTTTAATTTGTACGAAGGTGGAGACAGCTACGCCAGCGCTGTTTGGGCGGCGGGGTCATGTGTCACAACACCGCACGAGAGCCCCGGGGAGAGCAAGTGCCGACACCGCAGGAACGGTGCCAGCACAGGAGGGGAGTATAAGCTTTTTAATTTTATCGGGGCCAAGTGTGGGGTATGAGAAGGGGCTGTCCTAGTAGTGGACAACCCCTTTACGATGTGATGCAGTTTAGGCAGCATGAGTTGCTTGTGAGGTTCCCGTTAAGCATTGTCTTTTAGGCCACTTTATTGGAGACACATGTTCTTTCATGATTGCAGCTAATAATGGAAAATAGACACATGAGACTGGAGTGTCGCCTAAATGTGAGCAAGTTTTCTATAGATGAGTTTCAGTGTGAATTTATATGAGGAGGAGAAAATTTAGCAATGTGGGTTACTTCAAATGAGGCTTGGCCATTGGTGCTAGACCAGGCATGGTCGGTGTTGCAAAAATTGCCAATCTAGTGGGGGTTTCTCTGTAAAAATGTCAAGAGTATACAGAGAATGGTGTGATCAACAAAATATATCTAGTGAAAGGGAGTCCTGTGTATGCAAATAGCTCATCGACATAAAGAGTCAGAGGAACAGTCGGTGTACAGTCAAGTAAACTGCAACCGAAATCAACACTTGTGCTTCAACTAATGTGTCTGATTAATGTATCTGTTGTCATTCCTTAGCATGGATGAGCTATAACAGAGTACTGGGTTCTTTGATAACTGTGGATGGACCATTGGACAGTAGGACTCACTTAAAAATTGTGCCTGATCAAGTGCATCCCCTCATGGGAGCTCTTTACCCTGTACCAGGACACTTTCAGGAGGACAATGAATCTTGCCACAAGTGTCTTATAGTCGTGGATTGATTCCAAGAATGTGTTTTCTGTGCTTTTCTGGCCTTTGCTATACTCAAATCTTAATCCTACAGAGTATCTCTAGGATGAGGTACATAAGAGAAGCTATCCTGTGTACAAGGGCCAATATTCCTACCCACTAGAATCTATGACTCCAAGAATTGCTGCAATTAGAAAGGCCAAAGAATGTCTAATTCACTACTGGATGGTGTCTATAATAAAGTGCCAGGGTACAATGCTATGAGGTAAAAGTACCTATTGAATAACATGACTTTGTAATATATGCTGTCCTGCACAAAGAGTTTGCAACCCTTAAGTGCACATCCTTGTAACCATGCGCCCCCTGGGGGTGATACTAATAAAGGTATCCCATTGAGCAGGCTTTAACAGAGACTGTTTGTAAGGTTCATTAACACAAATTCAATTAACATTTCTGGCTCCCAAGTCTGCAGCCATCCATTTTATTTTTCCACTGAGACCTGACAAAAGCCTTTGAGACTAACTGTATAGATATCAACCATAAAAAAGTCTGCACATTATTATTATTATTATTATTTATTATTATAGCGCCATTTATTCCATGGCGCTTTACATGTGATAGGGATATACATAACAAAAGCATTTACATAATCTTAACAAAACGAGTCAGCGACTGGTACAGGAGGAGCGAGGACCCTGCCCGCGAGGGCTCACAGTCTACAAGGGATGGGTGAGGATACAGTAGGTGAGGGTAGAGCTGGTCGTGCAGCGGTATGGTGGAGCGAGGGTTACTGCAGGTTGTAGGCTTGTCGGAAGAGGTGGGTCTTCAGGTTCCTTTTGAAGGTTTCCACGGTCGGCGAGAGTCTGATATGTTGGGGTAGAGAGTTCCAGAGTAGGGGGGAAGCACGGGAGAAATCTTGTATACGATTGTGGGAGGAGGAGATAAGAGGGGAGTAGAGAAGGAGATCTTGTGAGGATCGGAGGTTGCGTGCAGGTAAGTACCGGGAGACTAGGTCACAGATGTATGGGGGAGACAGGTTGTGGATGGCTTTGTATGCCATGGTTAGGGTTTTCAACTGAATTCTCTGGGCAATGGGGAGCCAGTGAAGGGATTGACAGAGAGGAGAGGCCGGGGAATAGCGGGGGGACAGGTGGATTAGTCGAGCAGCAGAGTTTAGGATAGATTGGAGAGGTGCAAGAGTGTTGGAAGGGAGGCCACGGAGCAGGAGGTTGCAGTAGTCGAGGCGGGATATGATGAGGGCATGCACTAGTGTTTTTGCAGAGTCTTTGCTGAGGAATGCACGGATCCGGGAGATGTTTTTGAGTTGGAGTCGGCAGGAGGTGGAAAGGGCTTGGATATGTGGCTTGAAGGAGAGATCAGAGTCCAGGGTTACCCCAAGGCAGCGAGCTTGTGGGACTGGGGAGAGTGAACAGCCATTGACGTTGATGGATAGGTCGGATGGGGGATGTGAATGAGAGGGTGGAAAGATGATGAACTCTGTTTTATCCATGTTGAGTTTTAGAAATCTGTCGGAGAAGAAGGATGAGATGGCGGACAGACATTGTGGGATTCTGGTTAGTAGGGAGGAGATATCGGGTCCAGAGAGGTAGATCTGTGTGTCGTCAGCATAGAGGTGATACTGAAAGCCGTGAGACTCTATGAGCTGTCCCAGGCCGAAGGTGTAGATGGAGAAGAGCAGAGGTCCTAGAACTGAACCTTGGGGGACACCGACAGATAGGGGGCGAGATGAGGAGGTGGTGCGTGAGTGGGAGACGCTGAATGTCCTGTCTGTTAAGTATGAGGAGATCCAAGATAGAGCCAAGTCCGTGATGCCAAGAGATGAGAGAATCTGGAGTAAGAGGGAATGGTCCACTGTGTCAAAGGCAGATGACAGGTCCAGAAGGAGGAGGATGGAGTAGTGTTGCTTGGATTTGGCATTTAGTAGGTCGTTGGTGACTTTGGTCAGGGCAGTTTCAGTCGAGTGATGCGGTTGGAAGCCAGATTGTAGACGGTCGAAGAGGGAGCAGGAGGAGAGGTGGGAGGACAGTTCAAGGTGGACATGTTGTTCTAGAAGTTTTGAGGCAAAGGGGAGGAGTGATATGGGGCGGTAGCTGGTCAGAGAGGAAGGGTCAAGGGAGGGCTTTTTGAGGATGGGTGTGATTGCGGCATGTTTGAAACATGAGGGGAAGACTCCGATTGTTAGTGATAGATTGAAGAGGTGGGTTAGGGTTGGGATGAAGACTGTGGTGAGGTTAGTGATGAGGTGGGATGGGATTGGGTCAAGTTCGCAGGTGGTGAGGTGTGATTTGGAGAGTAAAGAGGAGACTTGACCTTCTGTAATGGTGGAGAAGTGGGGTTTGGAGGAGGAGGGTTGAGTAGATATGAGGAGGGGTTGTGTGGACTTTAGGCCAAAGTTTTGTCTGATGGTGTCAATCTTCTGTTTGAAGAATGAGGCAAGGTCGTCGGCTGAGATGAGAGAAGAGGTAGGAGGTGCTGGGGGACGAAGGAGAGAGTTGAAAGTGTTAAATAGCTGTTTAGGGTTGTGAGATAGGGAGGATATGAGAGATGAGAAGTAGGTTTGTTTTGCTGTAGTGAGTGCGGACTTGAAATTAGTGAGGGATTGCTTGAATGCGATGAAGTGCTCGATGGAGTGAGACCTTTTCCATCTCCGCTCCGCAACCCTGGAGGCCCGGCGCAGTTCTTTGGTAAGTTTAGTGTGCCAGGGTTGCCTGTTGAATGTGCAAGGTGTGGTGTGTGTGAGAGGGGCGATCGAGTCTAGAGCTGAAGCTATTGTGGTGTTATATGAAGCAGCAGCAACGTCTGCATCGTGTAAGGAATTTATGTCTGTGAGAGGAAGGAGGGATTCAGAGAGAGAGTGTAGGTCAAGGTGTTTGAGATTTCTGCGAGGGTGTGTGAGTTTGTGGAGTGGGGATTGTGCACCCGGAGAGGAGAGGGTAGAGAATGTGAGGAGGTTATGGTCAGAGAGAGGGAGTGGTGAGTTAGAGAGGTTAGATAGGGAACAGAGGCGGGTGAAGATGAGGTCCAGTGTGTGGCCATCTTTGTGGGTGGGTGTGGAAGACCATTGAGTGAGTCCAAAGGAGGAAGTGAGGGATAGGAGCTTAGAGACAGACGAGTGGGGAGTGTCAATGGGGATGTTGAAGTCACCCATTATGATAGTGGGGATGCACATATGCTTTGTCTCTGTTGTAAGGTAAAACTTCGGCTAGGTGGAACATGGAACACAAAAAGTTCTGTAGACCAGGATTAATACTGCATTATGTGCCCAACTGGTCAGGGTGGTATAAAGACCTTACTTATTTTAAAAAGACCATAGTGACCACAGGACGTAAAACTAATATTCAGGTATGTAATTGTTATCTATATTTTTCTCTGTGATACCCAAAAGCTTATGACAGTTATAGGGTTTATCTGCTTTTGACAATTCATTTTTCATTAGAAGGATGTCAGAAATATCAGCTAAATGCTAGAATTCACCTTCAGAAACTCAGCAATTATTTGTAGTCTGCAAGGAAACCTGGTAGCAAGGACATCTAGTAGCAAGGAAACCTGGTAGCAAGTGTTCAATTTTCCAACAAAACCATCACAGTGAAAATAAAGAGTAACCATGTTGACCCCTAACACCTTAAAGGGTTACTCAGGGGAGATGAAAAAAAATTGTACTGTCCCTGCCCTCATAAATTATAAAGACGAGATGCCCAGTGCTCTTCTATTATCTTTAGAACACTTGTAATTCAGTGTGACAGGAGCTGTTCCTCACTGCTCTCCCATCCTGTCCAGGACATAATGTCACACAGCATTGTGCAGCGCCCCACGGTGAGTAACAGTCAGTCCAAGAATAGGGAGCATAGTGTGGACGTGGCCTGCTCATGCCCCTTCATCTCTGACTACAGACAAGGAGACATTATCAGAGGGTTGGAGTGACAGGAGCAGCCCTTCACACACTGCTGGGACATTACAGCAGTGTGCCACTCTATGCTGCTACCATCAGCCAGTCTCCTGATAATAGCTGTTTCTCTGCGGAGCAGAGCCACACTCCCTATTCTCTGACTGGCTGTTACTCACAGCGGGGAACTGCACACTGCTTTGTGATGTATTGTCCCACATGGGAGGGGGAGCTGTGAGGAGCAGCTCCTGTCGCACTGAATTAGAAATGTTCTAAGGATAGTAGAAGTGCACTGGGCATCTCATCTTTATAGTTTATGAGGGCCGGGACAGTACAACATTTTTTTATCTCCCCAGAGTACCCCTTTAAGGACCTAAAAATTTTTACTTTTTTAGCACAATCATTGTTTATTCCCTTCTTCTAAGAGTCATAACTTTTTAATTTTTCTGTTGACACAACCAGGCAAGGGCTTGTTTTTTGTAGGATGAATTTTAGTTTTGATTCACACCCTTGACTTTACGATGTAATAAACTCAAAAAACTACATAAAACTTCCAAGTGGGGTGCAACTGAAAAAACGCCAATGTATTTTTGTCAGATTCGTTTATAGATTGTTAATTGTTCAGTTAACATGACCAGGCAACATGATTCTCCAAGTGATTATTAATGCAGAGATACTAAACTTATTTAAAAAAATAATATTTTTTGTGGTTACATTTATTTTTAGAGCTTTATAAAAAAAATGGTTTGTGCTACCATTTTCTGCCTTTTTTATTTTCCTGCTGGGCAACCCGTGTGAGAGCTTCTTTTTGGCGTTGTGAGCCTTTGTTTTATTGGTACCATTTTGGAATACATAGGATGGTTTGATTGCTTCTTATTACAGTTTTTTCTATGATTAAAAAAACAACAATTCTAAAGTTTTGATTTCTTTTTTCTGTTTACGCCATTTAATTTAAAGTTTAATTTTCTTTATAGTTTCAAAGATCTTTTTTAAGGCATAGTAAAAGCAATTTTGTTTTCAACATTTGTTATTTTTAGAGGTGATTTGAGTTTTTGTGGCTTTTTTTCTTTTTTTTTTAAACATTTTTTTTAATTATATTTGAATTATTTTTTTAGTTCCGCTAAAGGAACTTGAATGTAGAAACAGGCATGCAACCATTTAAATGCCGCTGTCAGAGACTGACAGCGGCATCTAAATGGCTAAAAGGCATAGGAGCTAGCTTCGATGGCTGCTTCTGGAGGCAGGTGCTCCATAAAGGTATGGCACGGTATACAGGATAAGATTAATAGGATTTCCATGTAATACACAAATGTGCTAGGTTCTTTTGAGTTCATATATTTCATCTAATAGAAATGAGGCTCAAATGAGAGACTCCTCTTCATATGCAAATTGCCTCTTCAGAGAGGAAGAGGACTTGAAGTCTATAGTGCCACCTGTTGGAAGCAACAATCCTACAAGTCATGATCGACCTTTTAACAAGTCTTGCAATATGACTTAGGATAAAAGCCAAATCACAATCTCAATTTGCAGACATGGTGTTTCGGGCTGTTGGTCCTCGTCAGTGCAAAGTATGAGAACTGATTTGGCTAGATGAGAGGCTCTGGACTGAGGTCTAAGGGGTAACGTTTCTCCTAGTGGAGAGTGACATACCAGCTCTCTCATGCCAAGGTAAGGAGGCTTATTCACCGTGCAATGCTCCTCTTGGAAATTTAATATGCAAATTGCCTCTTCAAAGAGGAAGAGGACTTGAACTCTATAGTGTCAACTATTGGAAGCAGCAATCCTACAAGTCACTATTGACCCTTTAACAACTTTTCATTAATTTTTAATTCTTTATTAATGTACCTGAAAAACAGTTTATTTAAAGGGGTTGTTCCATAAATAATATTTATCCCCTAACCACAGGATAGATGATATGATAAAAGCATGATCACTGGGGTCTGGCTGCTGAGACCTTCACCGATCCTCAGAACAGGCTCCAAAGTCCCCTGTGTGAATGAAGCGGCACTGCGACCACCCCTCCTATAGACTGTGCGACCACCATGCGTATAGATAGTGAATTGGAATTGCACTTGCTCACTACTGCTCTATTCACAGAATGAACACTGGAATCCCCACCGATCGTGAGAACGAGTGTCCCACAGATCAGTCCTCCTGTGATCAATCACTTGTCATCTATCCTATGGATAAGTGAAAGATTGCATTTTAAAAATATTTAGAAAACAGAAAAGTAACATGAAAATAAAATGTTAGGGCTAACTCACCTTTACAGAATTCTGGAGAACTGTAACAGGGAATGTTCTGCTTGGCATGGAGCTTAAAAACAATCTGAAGTTTTCATTTATGGAAACATCTGTAACAAATAGAAAGAAGAATTATTATTTCTGGTGATTGAAGTTTATTAAATTGTAGCAATAACGGGAAACAATGTAGAATCAGTCCTTTCATGAAGTCTAAATAAAGATTTTCTTATATAAATGAAGGGGTTTCACACTGATCAGATGCTTTTCAAGCTTCTTTATTAAAACCAAAATGACAGGGGATCGCCCTTAATCTTTATTTCACAGCAGGGTTCAGGGTCAGTATAATTTTCCCCATGAAGAATAGAAGAACAAGGGCAGTTCTACTTGGCCTTTTCTAGGCAAAACAAAATTGAATTGATTTCTGCAAGCAAAAGCAGAACCAGGCAAGTGTCACTTCAATAGTCCCACATCTCAACTTCCTATCAGGTCACTGATCTCATTCAGAAGATGAATGACAGCTAGAGACCAGTAAAATGGAAGTGAGAAAAGTCACACGACTAATTGTTAACTATGTAGGATATATTATAACACATATTTTTAATATTCTCTCTAAGTTGTATAGATACTGTATTATTATTGCTCTATCCCTATTCACGTGAATAAGTAAGCAACAGGTTACATGTAGTCAGTTGTAACTAAAATGCACCAGTTGGCGGAGCTGGTTAACAGCATCATAGGACCATAAAAAGTCTGCAAATAAATCAATGTATTAAACTTGGTGCAACTTATTAGGAATGTCATACAATTTTCTTTATGTAACCTCATCAATGGTGTCCAATAAAACAATACAATATGTTAATATGTCATGTATCCTTCATAAAGGAGGTGTATTCTGCAACACTTGCGCCTTTTTCAAGGTTCAGTTGAACTGAAACGTCGCTGAGCCCCTATGGGCTATTAAACTACAATCTCTATTTTTTATAAATTGTGTGCTGCCTTCATTTTTTATTGATATATATACATATACAGTTGTTATTGCCAAACTTTTTTTTTACTGATATTTGGAGGATTGGCCTATGCCTTGTAGTTTTTTGGCATCCATATCATTATTGTATAGCTTGCTAGTGCTGCGTTAATTTTTTTATATACTGTGTGTATGTATATATATATATATATATATATATATATATATATATATATATATATATATATATATATATATATATATATATATATATATATATATATATATATATATATATAGTAAGGCAGTGACTGGGATCGTATAAGAGGGACGTTATATATCCCCCAGAATGTGTACAGAGACCTATTAAACCCATTGAAGTGCATTGCAGTCACAGACACAGCTGCGGCTGCAATGCAGCAATGAAGGTGAGCATTGACCTGGTCAGGCTATCCGGCTAAGGCAGATTAAGTAAAACCCGGCAGGGCCTTCATCTCTTGGAGGAGGCTACAGGAAGGCAGTGGAGCGGCTGCCTCCCTCCAACCCGGGTTTTCCAGTGGCTCTTGCCACAAGTCCTTTAAAAACCCTGCACTAAGGATTAGTGTTGTTCAGTGTTGGGACCTGCTAGGAGCATAGCAAGAAAGCTTGGCGGGCCTGTGAGCAGCTGAACCCACACCTTGGAAGGCTCTGTACCCGTCAGGCTCTGAGCTGCCCGGCGCGGCTGTTGCCCCCGGCAACCGTTGTTATAGACTTGTGGTAACCCGGCTGCGAACTGGAGGATTTTCTGTTTACCCGTGAGTCTGCTGAATAAAAGCTGTTTATATTGGACTTGCTTGGGTCACTGCCTCAGTTACTGCACGGTGTGAACACCGCCGCCTTACAGCTTGGTGGAGAAAGCGGGCATTGTGACTGAGGCATATCCCACCGGCAGCTGCATGACCACAATCCAGCCTGCCACCTTTCAGTCCCAACCCCGTGGACAAAATGGAGGAGCTGTTAAAGCAGTCGGTACTCACCCAGCAGCAGCAGCTGCAGTCTCAGCGGCAACAGCAGGAGAGGGAACAGCAGCACAATCAGTAGCAGCAGCTATTGTACCAGCAGCAGCAAAGAACAAATGAACTGATGCTGCAACAGATTGCTGCCCTGCGGGAAACGGCCACAACGCAGATCCTGGAACGTCAAGAGGCCCGGGACAAGGTTCGCTCAGCGTTGAGGAAAATGGGACCGGAGGACGATGTGGAAGACTTCCTGTCCATCTACGAACGCACAGCAGAGCGGGAAAACCTACCAGCCGGCCAGTGGGCAGAAGTGGTGGCTCCGTTTTTGGTCATCGATGCCCAGAAGGCCTACCTCGACCTCAGTCGGGAGGATGCCCAGGACTACCAGAGGCTCAAAGGTGAGATCCTTGCCCGACTGGGGGTCAATACATATGTGAGGGCTCAGCAAGTATTTTCATGGGCCTATGTGGAGACCCGACCCGCCCAGTCTCAGGCTTATGACCTTCTGCAGCTGGTAAAGAGGTAGCTCCAGCCTGAGACTTTGACTCCAGCTCAGATGGTGGAGAGGGTGGTGGTCGACCGGCTGGTGAGGACTCTGCCGGCCGCTATCCAACGTTGGGTGGGGCAAGGGGACCCCTGCACCCTCGACCAGGTGGTCAGCCTGATCGAGCATTACTCGGCCACTCAGGACTTTATCCGGGACTCTGCCCCCTCGCGGCTGTCACATCGATCCCTGCCAACCCAGGAACCGGGAAAGGGTTCGCGTCCCTCTGCTGAGGACAGTCAGCACCGTACCCGTGCTGATGGGGTACCCCAGGGTGAGAGTGTCGGGAGACCAGTTCCCTCCCAAACTGTCAAAAGAACTAACCATGCCTCTGCCATTAGGTGCTGGCGGTGTCAGGGGCCGGGACATGTAGTTGCTAACTGCCCTCTGACTACAGAGCCCATGGACTGCTGGTATAACCGCCGGGTCTCAATGTACGCCCAGACCATCTGCACTGCGAGTGCTGACCCCCCCGGAAAATGAACCCCAACTGTGCCAGGTACTGGTTAATGGGTACTCTACGGAGGCCATCCTAGATTCAGGGAGCCTAGTGACCTTGGTACATGGGTCACTGGTGGCAGGAGACAACCCCAGTGGACAGACAGTCGGGGTTGTGTGTATCCATGGGGAGCTACGAGAGTACCAAACCGCGGAGGTAGTTTTGTCCACGCCATGTGGCGACATGAAATATGTGGTAGGGGTGGTAAAAACTCTTCCCTATGGGACTGTGTTGGGAAGAGACTTGCCCCTGTTCTGGACTCTGTGGAAAAACAAAATCTACTCTCCCCCGGTAAAATTTATTACAGTCGCTGTACCCGAAGAACCCGAGTCAGGGGTCCCAACCTAGGGACAGTGTGACCCCGATAAGTTTCCCCTAGAGGTGCTGGTGGGAGAGGTTGAGGAGACCCCATTGATCCCTGAGCTGGAAGTGCCCCTGGGCACGTTTGGGACAGCTCAGTTACAGGATCCCACCCTGACTCGGATCAAGGGACCTCTTTTATGTCCAAGGTGACGAGGGAACTGTGCAAACTGCTAAAAATAAAACAACTGCGTAGCACCCTCAAACTGACGGGCTAGTAGAACGGTTCAATAAAACCCTCAAGTCCATGCTAAAAAAGGTAGTTTCTAAGGATGGAAGGGATTGGGACATGTTGCTACCCTATTTGATGTTTGCCGTTCGTGAGGTACCCCAGGCTTCCACAGGGTTCTCTCCCTTGAGATATTGTACGGCAGACACCCTAGGGGTCTGTTGGACGTATCCAAAGAGACGTAGGAACAAGAGCCGACTCCACATAGAAGTATAATTGAACACGTGGCTAGTATGCAGGACCAGATTGTGGCGGTAATGCCTACCGTGAAAGAACATCTGCTAGATGCCCAGGCAGCACAGAGGCGCACATATAATAAAAGAGCCACGGTCAGGGCTTTTAACAAGGGCGACCGGGTGTTAGTACTTGTACCCACACACGAGAGTAAGCTCATGGCCAAGTGGCAAGGGCCATATGAAGTTCGAGAAAAGGTGGGGGAGGTAAATTACCGGGTGTATCAGCCCGGAAGGAGGAAACCGGAGCAGCTTTATCATGTAAACCGGCTAAAATCTTGGAAAGATCGAGAGTGTTTAGTTACAGACGTCACTTCAGGCATGCCGTCAGAGAGTTCTCCACCTTCAGCCAGGGATGAGTCCGGGGAAGAGGTCAAGATAAGTGATGCTCTCACTAAACAGCAGCGACGGGAGGCTCGCTCGCTGGTACAGCAGAATACCGACGTGTTCTCAGAGCTACCTGGTAGGACTACGGTTCTTCAACATGACATTGTCACCGAACCGAGGGTAACGGTACGAATGAGACCGTACCGGGTACCCGAAGCCCGGAGGCAAGCCATCACGGCTGAGCTAGAACAAATTCTCCGGTTAGGCGTCATCGAGGAATCATGGAGTGAGTGGGCTAGCCCCATCGTACTGGTCCCGAAAACAGACGGATCGTTACGCTTCTGTAACGATTTCCGGAAATTAAATGAAGTGTCGAAGTTTGACCTTTATCCAATGCCCAGGGTGGATGAGCTGATTGAGAGACTGGGCAGGCCCAGTGCTTTACCATGCTCGATCTCACCAAGGGTTACTGGCAGGTACCTCTCATGGAATCGGCGAAGTAAAAGACCGCCTTCATAACTCTGAAGGGTCTATGTCACTATGTGGTCTTACCTTTTGGGTTACATGGGGCCCCGGCTACATTCCAGAGGCTGATGGACATAGTGCTCAAGCCTAATTAGGAGCATGCGTCCGCGTATCTAGATGATATTATCATCTTTAGCACCAACTGTCATACGCACCTATCCCAGGTACAAGCGGTGCTGGATTCTCTCAGAGCCACAGGGTTAACGGCAAACCCCAAAAAATGTGCGATAGGGCTAGAGGAAGCCCGATATTTGGGGTATGTGACTGGCCGAGGAATTATCAAGCCCCAAATCAATAAAGTTGAGGCCATAAAAAACTGGCCTAAACTGTCAAGTACAAAGCAGGTGAGGGCGTTCCTTGGCATCCTTGGGTATTACCGCCGGTTTATACCTAATTTTGCTGGGCGAACGGCGGCCCTGACTGATCTCTTGAAAGGAAAAAAATTGGTAATGGTTTGGTGGAACCCTCAGGCAGAAGAAGCGTTTCAGTCCATGAAGTTGGCCCTGTATGGACCGGTCCTCATCAGCCCCAACTTCAAAGAAACCTTCATTGTACAGACAGATGCCTCGGAGGTAGGACTAGGGGCGGTATTGTCACAAAAAGAGAATGGTGAAGAGCACCCGGTCACCTACTTGAGTAGAAAGCTTATCCCGGCAGAGAAAAACTATAGCGTGGTAGAGAAGGAGTGTTTGGCTATTAAGTGGGCCTTGGAATCGCTACGTTATTATTTACTCGGGCATCAGTTCCGCTTGGTGAAGGACCACTCACCCTTGGTATGGATGAGGAATGCCAAGGAGAAGAATGTGCGAGTCACCAGGTGGTTCCTGTCAGAGATAGATGCTGGGAAAGGAAGTTGTTTCTGCGCTCTCTGGAGTCACGACAAATCAATAGTATGGATAAAAATGTAGGTTTATTGTCTACGCGTTTCAGAGTCCACCGACTCCTTCCTCAGGACAACCATACATAACAATGGGGTAATCAACATACATGGTATAAATACAAGGGGGAGAAAAAAAGAAAATTCAAAAACGCCATCAAAGAACAGAGGGAGGGGTGTGTGCAATCACATGCCTATTACCGTCACATGTTTAGAACAGACCATCTGAAGATATGCAAATTGCAAGTATTTTCTACTAGGCAGGGAAAATGAACATATGTTGAAATCTGCCAAAACCCAAATAATTAAATAAATAAAATATGTTAGTATCGATGTGACATACTACTTGGGATGCGAACTGGTTGTGAAAAGGGAAAAAAAAAAAAAAGAGGGAGTGGATTGCTACCTGTAGAGCAATAGATTGGTACAATTAACAATTGTGCTAGTGGGTTTATACAGGTTCAAATGACCTGGTAACTAGAATTATATCTGTAAATAATTTAAAATTATTGAATGGGTCGCTCTTCATGTTCTAATATATGCTTTAATGGTTTTATAAAAATATAATATTTATATCCATGTTCATTTCATTTATTTCAATTTTAATAAGGTTCACTAAGAACACTTCTTTGAGTTAAAATCATAGTGAGCTCACCCTTCACTGAGGAGCAGGTAAAGAAAACGGAGAATCAAGAGAATGAGCCGATCGCTGCAACAGAAGGACTCTCTGAGATGGAGTTTCCTTCACTGATAAGTTCAAATGAGTTCAATAGGGTGCGGATCTGCTGAGCTCACACATAGCAGCCTGAACAGAAATGAAAAGGCAATATACCAGGATCATGGACAGAATCAGGAGTTCCATTGAAACAGAATTAATAATTTCTGAAGTACTGGTGTGTATTTTTTGTGACTGTTTAATGTATAAATAGTGTTAATTGTATTTATATTGTTCTTTAATTAAAAAAAACACACTTGTTTGAGTGAAGGGAATTCTAGGTTCAGACTTCACTGCCTGTAGAACAGGAGGCAGTGAATCAAACAGAAGGACATTGCATCAGGGCTGGGAGTCCCCTCACTGAGCTCAGAAAGTGAGGTGAATTGAGTTCAATAGCATGGAAAGAAGAGTTTTGGCCTGGAGACCACATCTGGGGAGCCTTAAACCACAGCTGTGGCAGAACAGAGCTGATAGAGGCAGCTAAGACCCGGCAAAGGTAAAAACGGTGCTTTATAAGGACATTGTTGTGTTACCTTGCTGAAGTCTGTATTTGAAGCCAAGCGGGCATAGCTGCCACTGAAAAGGCTCTAGGATATTACAAGTGTAACATTCCTGCAAGTCACTGAGATGGACTATGTTATGAGCAGTTTATGATGTGTAATAAACTGCTGGTCTTCATATTACCGGAAAACGTTGCATGTGTGACCTGGTTATATGTAACATAATCAAAGATTTCACATGAAAGACTTTTATACAAAAGGTAATTTTTTGATAACATGTTCCCTTTAAAAGCAGACACATCTGTACATATAGGTGATTATAAATTGATAACAATATTATTATTATTATTATTGTTATCAATTAGGTTATTAATAATTGTCTGAAGAATGTTTCATTTTTCAACATAAAAAGCCAGGGTAAATGTTGTTAGTGCTACTGTGAGCAGCTTGTTTCACCTAAATCTACTACCATGGCCTTGAGCATCTCTGGACTTGTCTCCCATCGAGCACATCTGGGACGTCATTGATCGGAAATTGCAATGGTAGCTGTCAGCAGTGGCTCTGATGATTTGAGTGCTCAAGTGCATTTAGCATGGCAGGGCATTCCTTAGACAAACATTGATAACCTTAATGATAGCATGTTGAGGTATGCGAGTGCGTGTATTTCTGCGTGTGGCGGTGATACTCAAAATTTTTGAAAGATCTCGATTTATTCAGTATTGTTTCCATTTTTTTCCATCATATGCATATCAGTAGCATGTCTATCAATTCTGTGATTTCCATAACTTCCATCATTTTTCTTTCTCAGTGCTGCAATTTCAATGTTGCAAAATTGAAAAAGTGGTAAATTAAATATCGCATAAAGTAAAACTGGCATCTCCTGATAGGCTTCTATACGGAGCCACTATTGAAATCCCTCTGTTTCTGGTCAATGAATAAAAATGTCTCTAATATTGGCAATTTTAGTCAACCAGTCACATACGCTACTTCTTTAATTACAATGAACTTTGTGATGAATTCAATATAACATACTTGGTTCTGTAAAGGTTTTTATCAGTTCTTCCATGGGCAACATCCATGACACAGCTAGGTGGCAATTTTGTAGAAACACCCAGTTTCCACTCTTCATAGCATCTTTTATCATTCTTTCTGCAATTGGCCCCTGTCCTTGTCCAAGAGAAATCGACTGCACCCTAGAAACAATTGAAAAACCACAAATCATTGACACTTGTACAGTATGTGGTTGTGTGTTCTGTACAACCCATGTGAATAGCTCAGTAGATTAACATTAGCTCTGTATTAGCGTCCTTTCACATTGCGTTCTGTGTCCCCGTTGCGGTATATATCCAAAATCCCCCGCAAAAAGGGGTCTGGACGTATGCGCTGATGGGGGCCATAGCCTGCAATGGTGACGGCAGAGTGAACGTGCACTTTTTTGGGGAGTGTACGCCTACAGTGGGGGGACACTCAGACGCAGTAGCCTACGCTGCCTACACCTAAAATATGGACTGCTAATGTAAAATACAATTGTGTGAAAAAACCCAGGACTCTTCTTATTTCTAAAGAGTCACAAGCACCTTTAGGGAAAAAGCCACATAGTGCATACTATTTAATTCACACATTCAAGCAGTGGTCCAGGTTTGTCACAAAAGTCTGCAGTCACGCTATGTGACTCCAGTGCCGCCGCCACTGAGAGCAGACAGTCATGTTTCCGCAAGTATGCTATATGCATACTCACAGCCACACTCCGACTAGTCGTGCGCAGCCTCGCTCAATACAAGTGAATTGAGCGAGGCTGTGCATATATAGTGCTATTAAAGAGTGACTGCAGACTTTCGTGGCAAACTTGGAAAACCCCTTTAAGAAAACCCCTATTCTAAAGTGACCTAACATAGTGACAGGCTCCTTATAAATAATTCATAGTTATTACTAGAATTTAGTAAACAGTCATACAACATTGTGATATGTGGTTTACCGTTCCAAGTATCCCTTTTCTTTAGCAAATCGTTGAAATGCTCCCATCGGATCTGATCCAGTGCTTAATATAAAGATTAATGGAGTAGATGGTGACATGTCTGGGTAAAGGGTAGAAAGATCAACAGGAGGGTTCTCGATGAATTTCTTCCCCAAATTATTAATCACAAACTCTGTGATAGCAAAGACGACCTAGAATGAAGATTCAATTAAACAAAATTAAAGAAAAGCCTTAGTAATTTAATGGAGTACTTAGCAATGATACATAGGAAATCAATATACTCAATGCTGATATATGATATGGAGATCAGTGAATATATTGCCATAGAAAATGCTGTAACTTAAAGGGATTGTTCCAACTTAGCAAATTATTAGCTATTTACAATAAAAGTGATACTTAGCTGATCACTATGGGTCCTAAGACTGGGACTCCCAGAAATTCCAAAACAGGGCTCTTAGTCTATCACAAAGTTTATACTACCCCATCTGATAGCAGCATGATGTAGGGGTAGAGACTCTGATTCCAGCGACATATCACTTACTGGGCTGCATGTTGTATTTTTTATAAATTTACTTGTTTATCTGCTGTAGATCTATCAGTTCTCTGAATGCTGAGCTCTGTATAACCCTGTCCACATCACTGATTGACAGATTTCGGAGCACACTGTGCATAAGAAGAAAGTTGCCAATCAGTGGTGGGGGCGGGGTTATAAAGAACTTATGAATTTGGAAGACTACATGGCTGCAGGTTTACTAGTCCCCTAGTGATAATCTTCTGCATATAAACCAATGATTTTATCAAAATTAGAGCAAGCAGCTCACTAAGTGACACATCACTGGAATCAGGGTCTACGCCTGTATATTATACTGCTCTCTGATTAGGTGGCAAAAAACCTGCTGACAGATTCCCTCTAAGTACCTTGTTTTAATGGAGTAATAGCCACATAGGTACTCAACTGCTCTATTCATTGTCTATGGCTCTGCTGGAGATAGCCGAGTGTTCTACTTCATTCAAAGAGGGCACCTTCAGAGGCTCATTCATAGGACTGGTGTGGGTCGCAGCAGTTTGGACCCCCAGTGATCAACAAGTTATCAACTGTGGTGACAGTTTGGATACCCATTAAGAACTGTGAACACATTGGAGGAGATTTATCTTCTGGAAATTGGCGTCTTTGTACCATACTTGTTCTCTCTCCTGGAGCATCCGAGAGGCTCCCAGAAAAAGAGGAAACCTCCTGTACTCTCAGGAGAGTTGGCAAATATCCTGAGCACATTGAAAACTCAGATCTTTTGAAAGACTTCTTGTGTATAACACGGGAAGGCTCTATTATTACACAGAACATTGAAATCCAACTGCACATTTCTGGGGGTGGGGAAAGAAGGGGGCAATACTATTTGTTAACTTTTTTAACGCCTCACTTTGCACACCTTAACCATATTACAGTTTATAAGTATGCTTTACACAAGGGAAGGTACAAAGTAATCTGCAGAGGACAAATGCCCCAATAGTATAATGGTAGCACAACTAAGGTGTTAGAGTTGTTCCAGTCAATGCAAAGTTGACTGACTAACCCGGTACAACAGAAGTTTGAATGCAGCTCTGAATTTTAATGAACTTTAAACACATGTAATAGCCCAATATCAGTATAACCAGGGTGTAAGATAGAGCCTGCGCAGTAGAATGAAGGAGAGGGGAAGATGCACGTTTTCCCTTTCCTCCAATAGGGGAAATGAGCTAGCTTGAACACAGCTATCCTTTTGAACCAAAAGTCCTAGCGGCTTTCACCAATTCTATTTGCTAAAGGCCATCATGCATATTAATGCAAGGCAGTTGAACGCACTGATTTTGGCAATGCTGACAAATACCTTATGTGTATAGTTGCCTCCCCTCTCTCCTCGACAGTTGATAGTGGCATCCAGAAGGATCAGGCAGGTTGAAATTTAATGTTGAAGTGTCTAGTAGTGGTTTTTCCCACTTTCCTTATTGAAGAAATATACAGTACAGACCAAAAGTTTGGACACACCTTCTCATTTAAAGATTTTTCTGTATTTTCATGACTGTGAAAATTGTACATTCACACTGAAGGCATCAAAACTATGAATTAACACATGTGGAATTACATAATTAACAAAAAAGTGTGAAACAACTGAAAATATGTCTTATATTCTAGGTTCTTCAAAGTAGCCACCTTTTGCTTTGATGACTGCTAGTCACCGGAAATGGTCTTCCAACAATCTTGAAGGAGTTCCCAGAGATGCTTTCCACTTGTTGGCCCTTTTGCCTTCACTCTGTGGTCCAGCTAACCCCAAACCATCTTGATTGGGTTCAGGTCTGGTGACTATGGAGGCCAGGTCATCTGGCGTAGCACCCCATCACTCTCCTTCTTGGTCAAACAGCCCTTACACAGCCTGGAGGTGTGTTTGGGGTCATTGTCCAACAAGACAACAAGATTGACCAAACACGGCAAGTCTTTACTGTCCGACCACAACAACCCCTCTGTCTTCCACACCACTTCCCCACCCCTATAACCTCCCTTCCCAACATCACGGAAAGAGAACTTACTCGTCTCCTCTCCAAATCACACCTCACCACATGTGCACTCGACCCCATCCCATCCCACCTCCTCCCTAACATCACCCCCACACTCGTCCCATCCTTAACCCATCTCTTCAACCTATCACTATCCTCTGGTACTTTCCCTGCTGCCTTCAAACATGCCACAATCACACCCATCCTCAAAAAGCCATCCCTCGACCCAACCGCCCTGTCCAGCTATCGCCCCATATCGCTGCTCCTATTTGCCTCCAAACTCCTTGAGCAACATGTTCACGCTCAACTTTCCTCCCACTTTTCATCTAACTCTCTCTTTGACAACCGACAATCCGGCTTCCGCCCCCACCATTCCACCGAAACTGCCCTTACCAAAATCACCAATGACCTACTTACAGCCAAAGCTAACAGACAATTCTCTGTACTCCTTCTACTTGACCTGTCTTCTGCTTTCGATACAGTTGACCACTGCCTCCTACTGCAGATCCTCTCTTCCTTTGGCGTCAAAGACCTTGCCCTATGCTGGATCTCCTCATACCTTTCTAACCGCACATTTAGCGTCTCCCACTCCCATGCTACCTCCTCACCCATCCCCCTCTCTGTTGGAGTCCCTCAAGGCTCTGTCCTAGGACCCCTACTCTTCTCAATCTATACCCTTGGCCTGGGACAGCTCATAAAATCCTATGGCTTCCAGTACCATCTGTACGCTGATGACACCCAGATCTACCTCTCTGGCCCAGACGTCACCTCTCTGCTGTCCAGAATCCCAGCATGTCTAGCAGCCATATCCTCCTTCTTCTCCTCCCGCTACCTCAAGCTCAATGTGGACAAAACTGAACTCATTATCTTTCCCCCATCTCGCATAACTTCCCCACCTGATCTATCTATCACAATAAACGACATCACTCTTTCCGCTGTACCGACAATCCGCTGCCTCGGAGTAACCCTTGACTCTGCCCTGTCCTTCAAACCCCACTTCCAAGCTCTCGCCACCTCCTGTCGCCTCCAGCTCAAAAACATTTCCAGAATCCGTCCTTTCCTCAACCCTAACTCTACTAAACTGCTTGTGCATGCCCTCATCATCTCCCGCCTCGACTATTGCAACATCCTCCTCTGTGGCCTCCCTGCTAACACTCTCGCACCCCTCCAGTCCATCCTCAACTCTGCTGCATGACTCGTTCATCTCTCGCCTCGCTACTCCTCTGCTAAGCCCCTTTGCAAATCTCTTCACTGGCTCTCAATTGCCCAGCGCATCCAGTTCAAACTACTAACACTGACCTACAAAGCCATCCATAACCTCTCTCCTCCGTACATCTCTGAACTAATCTCCCGATATATTCCCTCACGTAACCTCCGGTCCTCCCACGACCTCCTTCTCTCCTCCACACTTATCCGTTCCTCACGCAATTGCCTCCAAGATTTCTCCCGAATATCCCCCATCCTATGGAATTCTGTGCCTCAACACGTCCGATTATCCACCACATCCGGATCCTTCAGACGGAACCTGAAAACCCATCTCTTCAAGAAAGCTTACAGCCTGCAATGACCCCGCTGCCTCCTCAACAATGCCGAAGCTACTACTACTGCAACCCACCAACCTACTGTCTCCTGCCTATTCCCGTAGAATGTAAGCCCGCAAGGGCAGGGTCCTCTTCCCTCCGTACCAGTCTATCATTGTTACTTTGTTTACTGTAGTGATATTCTTATTTTGTATGTAACCCCCTTACGTACAGCGCCATGGAATCAATGGCGCTATATAAATTAATAATAATAATAATAATAATAATTGTCCTGTGGAAAAATAAATGATGGTCCAACTAAACGCAAACCGGATGGAATAGCATGCCACTGCAAGATGCTGTGGTAGCCATGCTGTTTCAGTATGCCTTCAATTTTGAATAAATCCCCAACAGTGTCACCAGCATAGCACCCCCACACCATCACACCTCCTCCTCCAAGCTTCACGGTGGGAACAAGGCATGTAGAGTCCATCCGTTCACCTTTTCTGCATCGCACAAAGACACGGTGGTTGGAACCAAAGATCTAAAATTTGGAATCATCAGACCAAAGCACAGATTTCAACTGGTTTAATGTCCATTCCTTGTGTTCTTTAGCCCAAACAAGTCTCTTCTGCTTGCTGCCTGTCCTTAGCAGTGGTTTCCTAGCAGCTATTTTACCATGAAGGCCTGCTGCACAAAGTCTCCTCTTAACAGTTGTTGAAGAGATGTGTCTGCTGCTAGAACTCTGTGTGGCATTGACCTGGTCTCTAATCTGAGCTGCTGGTATCCTTAGAATTAGAGGTGACTCTTGGTCTTCCTTTCCTGGGGCGGTCCTCATGTGAGCCAGTTTCTTGGTAGCGCTTGATGGCTTTTGCAGCTGCACTTGGGGACACTTTCAAAGTTTTCCCAATTTTTCGAACTGACTGACCTTCATTTCTTAAAGTAATGATGGCCACTCGTTTTTCTTTACTTAGCTGCTTTTTTCTTGCCATAATACAAATTCTAACAGTCTATTCAGTAGGACTATCAGCTGTGTATCCACCAGACTTCTGCACAGCACAACTGATGGTCCCATCCCATTTATAAGCCAAGAAATCCCACTTACTAAACCTGACAGGGCACACCTGTGAAGTGAGAACCATTTCCGGTGACTACCTCTTGAAGCTCAACAAGAGAATGCCAAGAGTGTGCAAAGCAGTCATCAAAGCAAAAGGTGGCTACTTTGAAGAACCTAGAATATAAGACATATTTTCAGTTGTTTCACACTTTTTTGTTAAGTATATAATTCCACATGTGTTAATTCATAGTTTTGATGCCTTCAGTGTGAATGTACAATTTTCAAAGTCATGAAAATACAGAAAAATCTTTAAATGAGAAGGTGTGTCCAAACTTTTGGTCTGTACTGTACACGCTTGGCCAAACTGAGTGAGTCGGTCTAATAGCCATTGGCCAAACAAGCTATTGAAAGTGTATAGGTGCCTTAACCCCTTTACTCCCAAGCCTGTTTTTACCTTCATGACCAGGCCAAATGTTACAATTCTGACCAGTGTCACTTTACCTGTAATAACTCTGGAACGCTTTAATGGATCCCACTGATTATGACACTGTTTTTTTGTGACATAATTTGCTTCATGATAGTGGTAAAATTTGTTCGATATGACTTGCGTTTATTTGTGAAAAAATTGGAAATTTGGCAAAAATGTGGCAAATTTTGCAATTTTAAAATTTTTAATTTTTATGCTCTTAACCCAGGGAATTATGTTACACAAAATGGACCCCATTATTGTGCAATTTTTCCTGAGTACACCGATACCCCATATGTGGGGGAAATCTACTGTTTGGGCACACGGCAAGGCTCGGAAGGGAAGGAGCACAGTTTGACTTTTTGAATGCAAAATTCGCTGGATTCGAGAGAGGATGCCATGTCGCTTTTGGAGAGCCCCTGATGTGCCTAAACAGTAAACCCCATTTTGGAAACTAGACTCCCCTAGGAACTTATCTAGATGTGTGGTGAGCACCTTGAAATCCAGGTGCTTCCCTGAAATTTATAACCTTGAGTCGTGAAAATAAAAAAAATCAAATTTTTCCACAAAAATGTTCTTTTATCCCCAATTTTTTGAATTTTCACAAGGGTAACAAAAGAAAATGGACCGCAAAATCTGTTGTGCATTTCTCCTGAGTACGCTGATACCCCATACGTGGGAGAAAACTATTGTTTGGGCGCACCGCAGGGCTCGGAAGGGAAGGAGTGACGTTTTGGAATGCAGACTTTGATGGAATGGTCTGAGGGCATCATGTCGCGTTTGGAGAGACCCTGATTTGCCTAAACAGTAGAAACCCCCCACAAGTGATCCTATATTGGAAGTCATATAGTGTTTTCCTGGTATATAAATTTTATAATGTGGTGGCATACGTAAATTGTGTAGATTGCATCAGGTTGGCATGCGTGAGTTGTGTAGTGTACGTCAGGTTGGCATGCATGAGTTGTGTAAGTCAGAAATGAATCTAGTAATCCATGGATGAGTGGTACAGTTTGAAGCATTCTTTTATATACAGGCCAGGTTTGTCGGGGCAGGTGTCACATTGCCAAAGGGTGTCCTTGCATATCCCCCTTCTGTAACACACTCGGCACCTCTTTTGCAACCTTTCTTTCTTTGAGGTTTGATGCACCTCACCGGGAAAAAGTTGGCCTGGTACGATAGGAGCACCTTCAGTTCAGAAAGTAATGGGGCCCACTCCATCCTGACTGTCAAATATTAGGGCCTTAATCACTGCCTCCTGGAACTCAAGGTGCAACGTACCAGTCTGGCCTGCACATCGTGAAAGCACAAGAGCATTGTACATTGCCTTCTGTACGATGTGCGTGCTCAGCTTCTTGTATCACACCCTGGCTTTTCTCATAGCACTGTATGGCAGGTGGATTTGATCAAAGATCAACTCCCCCCATGTTCTTGTTGTACCCCAGTACACAGTTTGGTTTGTGGACCTGTGTAGAGGTACCTCGTACAGTGGTGGGGGTGCTGCCATCACCATGTATGGTTGTCAAGAAAAGGACATTCCTCTTGTCCTTGTACTTGATCACCAGCACGTTGTTGCAACATTGGGCTCTGTTCTCATCCTTTCTGAGCAGCTGCCCAATTAGCATCTTAGGGAGGCCTCTCTGATTTTTGCAGGCTGCGGTAGCTCGCACATAGAGGGACTTGAAGAGTGGGATGCTCGTATAAAAGTTATCTACGTAGAGGTGATAACCTTGATCCAGCAGTGGGTCCACCAAATCCCCCACAGGTGGGAATTCAGGAGTCCTTCCCTTCATAAACTGATTGGCCGTTCAGAATTGAACAGCCAAACACAGCAATCGTAGTTGCGGGGGGTGGGGGGGGTGAAACCCCCCATGATGAAGAGCCCAGGTGCCCTGCTGTGAGAATCAGCAGGTACCTTAATGTGATCACCACGACTACGTCCAAGGTCGGGAAGGAGTTAAAAATGGTAAGTAGAGCAGCAGGTGAAGTGTTGGGTCCCATTTATCTGGAATAGGGAACATGTATCAATTAATGTTAGGGGTCATGGTATACTTTTTGCCATATCTTCCATGTATGTCCATATACAAGAGAGATCAAGTATTTTCATTGTTACTCAGTATTAAATGTATGTTACTCAGTATCACATGTATATCATTTGTAATTAACGTTTATCCAAGTTTACCTAATAATGCAGGACATTAAGAAAATTAAGTGATTTTATGTAAAATATTAAACAAAGTAAGCCTTCAAATGCAAAATAAAAGGATTCATCGTCATCATTAATGCACCACCCCAGCATTTTGTTTTTTTTCAGCGCTGGAATGGTGCTTCAAATCTAAGGTCACTACCCCTACTCTCATACTTACCCGCCGTTGTTTTCACCTTCTATCGCTGCCACTCCCGTCCAACTCCAGCAGTTTATGACTTGCCAGATTGGTCCTTGTTCTGGTTCTCTCAGACTTGCGTTGAGAGCTTGTGACTGTTACCTCTGACTTCCGACAACTCAGAAGTTCAAGTCACAAGATTGCGCTGTGGGTCTGGTGCAGCGCCGATAAAGGGTGATGATGCCAGCGGGTAAGTATGAGTGTAGGGGCAGGGACCTTAGATTTGAAACACCACTCCAGCACTGGAAGAAAACAAAAATGCTGGAGTGGTGATTTAAAAGAAATATATCTTTTCATTTTAAGAAATTACATATCTGAAAGCAATATGCCATGATTCCTCCTCGCAGTGTGTCTGCGATGAAGTTATTGACGGCTCAGCCGTCCAATCTGGTACAGGGGCGAGCTGAAGCTGTCAGTACTTTGATTGACAGCTCAGAGTCCAGTCTGGTGCAGGGGCGTGCTGAGCTGTCAGCGTCTTGATTGACAGCTCGACCATCCAATCTGAGACTCGGAGTTGCTGGCTGTCTCCAGTTGTTCATTGTCCCGGGTGATTGTCTGGGTACTTAGCTGGACTGTTAGTCCCAGATCTCTACCAGATGGAGCTTCAGCTAAGTGCGGTTGGTTTTCTCTGTGCCTAGTTTTTTACTTGAGGATCTTTCGTTGCCTGACCTTGGACCTCATCCTGACCATCCGTCTGTTTAACCCCTTTGTTTTGATCTGCTATCTTCCTGGTATTTTGACCTTGGACCATTACCTGACTACGCTTTTGACTCCTTGACTATCCCGACTCATGGCTTGTCCCTGAGAAATGACTCAGATTCAAAAGATAGTTGTTGCCCCTGACTTATTACAAGGCGCACATATTCTAATTAATCAGAAGAGTCAGGCAAGTGGTGTGCTCCGTGTCACAAATCCTACTCCAATCCCTGCTGGAGTAAGTTTTGTGCAGTGAACGCCACCCCTATGTCCCACCTGAGCTCCATACACTTTGTCAGAGTTAGGCAACAATGGTGTGAGAACGCCAAATTTGGCAAAATTCTAGCACAGCCTTGAGTTGCGACAAAATTTTGCAACTTTTCAAAGGTTTTTAAGACAGAATACTGCCATAAAAGCTTTGATAAATTGGGCCTTTTTACACAAACTTGTTAAAATATAAAGTTGTTGAAGCAGTTAGAATGAACTTCAGCTGGAATCCATATTTCTATTTGTACATAAAAAACTGATTGTATTTCCTTGTAGAAAAGCACAAGGGCAATTAAGAAAATGAAATAGTTCACTATTGTATAAATATTAAACACTGTTTGTAGAAGTTAAGCTTTCTAGTCTGGGTATAAAATATGCTAAGACGTTCCTTCATTTGTTTGCTTAAGTAAACAAATGTTTCCAATTCTTTAATCCTGAGCCTGGCAATTAACTGGTAATTAAAGCAAGGATTGTTACACAAACAAATGGCATGAAGTGCAGTAGTAGAATTTATTTCATTACAGCAGTGCAAACAACGTGCATATTTCAGCTGAGAAAGAAGATTAGTTTCTTAACCAATAAAGTATAATGGATGACAGCAATTGTAGGGATATACAAGGACTTGGCATAATAATGCAGAAGAACAGTGCATCAAACTATGAAAGTCACATATCATACACTACATATTGTATTATTGCTAAGTGCAGGCTCCAAAGCCATTATACAGTGCCCATATATATCTACAGAGTTAGAACATAGCAAAGCGAGCCGCTGATTGCATATGGCAGCATACAGCGTTTCAGTTTATACAGAGTTTAAAAAAGTTATAGGTTCACATATACTACTGACCATTACTAGGCTTTCCCACTGATTACCACATACATTACAGAATAACTTTTTTCCTTTAGGTCTGATTTTCTCATTTTAGTCTACGATCAATATACACTTACCTTCTCTTCCATCACACTTTTAACAAGAATTAACTTCTGAAATAAATTGAGCTTCTCATCCCATATCCCGTGTGTTTCATTAGTAGATGCTTGTAATTTATAGCCATTCCAAGTACTGGGGTTAATCAGAACTTCAAGAGTCCCTGTGAAATCAAGAACAAAAAAATAAAATACAAAGACTATGTATTATATAGTCGATTGGCGATCACTTAATGACTGCGGTTGGCACGTGTAAATTCAGCTTAACCCATGATACCCATGAGTGTAATATCAGCTTTGTTTTGTCTCACTTAAGACAAGTTAAATTAGAAAACACTATAGAGGAGAAACACAAAGCCTCTGATTCATCAAAGTCTTTATGAAAGAAAACTGGAGTAAAATACTTTGAAAAGTTTCAGGTAGCAACAACACAATGGGCAGAGCTGGGATGGGGCAGGCATGACTACACCAGGAATGTTACTCTAGTCCAGACTGGAATAACATTTCAGGTGAGGAAAAGACCACTGTTAAGATGCACTTAAATCTTTAAGCGGCGTGCGCCTCTTAATGAAATTTAGCGCATCTTATTCCGGCACACCCCTTATTTAGAATAGCGCACAAAATCAGGACCATAGTCCCTTGCAGGTACTCAAATCATGTTCATATTAGAAATAGACAACATAAGTCTTGCCTGGAAAATGTGAGTTGGCAGCTGGAATCTATAATCGATCTCCGCCACCCATTTTCTAACTTTGGTTGTCACTATAGTTCTACAGTATGAAAACACTGGATCTGCCCACAAATGCAAGTAAATAAATATAAATATATATTGAACTGTGTAGATGCTTCAAGTTCCTAGTTCTATGAAATAAACCGTATGCTACCTTAGTATTACACAAATAAAACACAGGGAGGGCGGGGATGCAGCTGCAGTATTTTACTCAGTTTCAGTGAAACAACAAAAGGGCCAGATGGAGAGGGAGCACTCAGAACAGTTATAACGAGAAAAATGTACATTTACAGAAAGTGACAGAGGGAGGCAAAAGACCCTAAATCTGAATATAACATTGATCAATTCTGTGCACTACATATAAGTACACAGCTAAAGCTGCCTAGTGAAAGATTGTCTTTTGGGTTTTTTTTTTGTTTGTTTTTACAGTTAGCTACACTTTTATGATACACTTTAGGCTGTTAATTACCAAGGCTCATTTGCCTAATTTTTCTCAGTATATTTGTGAAGCAATAGCTAGATAATAGTCTATTTTCTCACTCGTGGTTTAGTAATCTGTACTCAATAATCATTCTCCCTCTTTGATAATACAAGTTTTTCCCTGTGCATGGACTTCTTGGTGATCCTGTGATAGCAGCCAATCAGAATGAGAGCAAGGCAGCAGCCTAAACCATTTTGGGGTAGATATGATGTTTTTATTGCCTCTTATTGCATTTTATTGCAATGTTGTGGTGGCAAAACAAAAGTCTGTCGCAGTACTGTTGCAGGATATCCTGAGTGAAGGGGCTCCTTCCCTATCCCTCAAGCAAGGGGGGCACCTAGTGTATCCCTGTCTCCTGGATTGCTCCTGAAAGTGAAGACGCGGGGTCATGTGCCTTGCTGTACTCCCTGTCTTACCCTTATCTGTACCCTCCCCCACCTAGGAAGGTGTGAAGTGTATAGGATTACACTAACCAGACAGACAAGGGAAGACAGACAGGGATAAATGAAAACTACAATCATACAAAATACACTCATTAAACAACAGAGTGGTACACAGGGGAGGGTAAGGTAGGTGAAACCAAATAGGAAAGAACGAGGATGAACACACAAACAAACTTCGTGCAGAAATCTACAGAACATCTCTAAAACCGCCAACTCCAATCACCGAACAACTCCTCCACCTCCAAACCAGGCAGAATGAACTATCACTTTTCAAATGCCAGTGGCGAGCATATATATCAGAGGGGAGTGGCCAACACAGAACAGCTGAGGAAATCCAGGATGGAGAGCTCCAGGAGATCAAGTGAACTGATTAACCCTAGTAATGCTAGAGCAAAGAATACCTGCACTGTTTAGTAGGATGGTGAAGCAGTTCTAACCAGTGCAGGAGTACGGGAGACCAGACACCATGATCTTCTGATCTTCTCTATCGCGGTATACATGTGACAGTGTCATTCTGTCGTTGTGTTTATTTTTTTTCATTAAGCCGTTTACCAATTAATATTTTCATAGATCGGACTTTTACGAACTCAGCGATACCAAATATGTGTATTTTTTATTAGTATTTTTTAATTGTTTTATTTTTAATGAGCACTGCTATGCACAGCAGCATGGCCATGACATCTGCCGGGAAAGATGCATGCAAGCTTGCATCAAAGTCAGGGACACAATATATGACGTATCTGTACATCATATTCTGTGAAGCGATTAAAAGCCGGCATGGGTGACTTGTAAAAAAGTCGGGTCCCTGATGGCTTCTTCCTGCCACAGCATTTCAGAGTCAAACATACATGGCCGAAATCACATAATCAGTGTCTGTTACATGCTGCCTGGTGTTGGGGTAGCATGTATTTGCTTTCAGGTTTCCTTTTAACAAGTGCAGGATGAGAATCTGTATGGCTTATATATTATCAAGTGACACAAAATCATGTCCTCAACAGTCAACAGATCTGTCAAAGTAAAGATATAGTGACCAACCCCTTTAAGACCTAAAATGTTGACAACTCATTGCTCTATTAAATTCAAATTAAAGTAGTGTGCCTGAAACCTCCATCTTTGAACACAACACAATGACTTTTTTCTACATTGTTTTTGATTAAATAATTTTTTCTTTCTTCCCATAGGAAGACAGAAATAATTATGAGAATCTCATCTAATTACATAGTTCTGTGGAGGATATAAAGATTTCAACATATCACTAGCATTAAAAAAATACAAAATCATAATACCTTCACTCTCAAGACAATTGTGTTCCTTGACTATCGCTAACCCTTTGTTTCCATTTTCAGGAGTACAAAATCCAATTAAATTGATTGGAAGTGAAATAGCTGGATTTTCTCTCCAGAGATATACAAGTATAATAAATACAAAGGGGGTGGACATGTCTACCAGCAGTGGTGGCCATGATAGCAATATGTTTGTACAGAATTAAACTGTTGCTTTCTATACAGCATTACACTGATGTTTTCTATACAGGCGAGTGCAATGTGAGAAAAAATTGCATTGCACTTTCAACAATGTTATTCAATTAGGCAGTGTTCATCTGTGAGTTTTTCCTCACTTGGAATTGGAGTGAGGGAAAAAATCGCAGCATGCTGTGTATGGCAGCGTAAAATGGCCGAGACTCCGCAATGCAAGTCAATCAGTGCAAGAAAAAAATCGCACGGCACATGGACCATGCCTGTGCCATGCGATTTTTACACATTCATCTCATAGGAAACCCGACATTTTATCAGCTGAGTACAGTAAATTCACAGCATGAACCGTCAGAATAGAATAGATAGAATAGATATATAGACAGAATAGATTGATAGAAAGATGTCAGTGAGATATATAATTAGTGCAATGCATGTGTAGTTTACTGTACATGTATTTAGCTAATCAATATAAAATTAAATTTAAAAAATGGCGTGGGGTCCCCTTTATTTTTATTAAACAGCTGAGGAAAAGCAGACAACTGGGGGCTTGTGTTATTATTCTGGGAAGGGACCAATATCCATAAAGGTTCCCAGTCTATTAATATCAGCTCACAGCTGCCTGCGTAGCCTTTACTGGTTATTAAAAAGGGGGGACTCAAAAAAAATGATGTGGAGTCCCCCCTATTTTTAATAAACAGCAAAGGCTAAGCAGACAGCTGTGGGCTGATATTAATAGGCTGGAAAGGGACCACGGATATTTGCCCCCTCCCAATCTAATAAATCCAGCCCTCAGCTGCCCCAAAAATGGCGCGTCCATTAGATTCGCCAATTCTGGAGCTTAGCCTTGGCTCTTCCCGCATGCCCTGGTGCATTGGCAAGTGGGGTAATGGTTTTGGGGTTGATGTCAGCTGTGTAATGTCTGCTGAGATCAAGCCCAGGGGTTAGTAATGGGGAGGGGTCTATAAGACACCCCCATTACTAACCCTGTAGTCAAAAACAATGACGTCAGCGGTCACGTGACCTGTCACATGACTAAATGACGTCATGGAAGGTCCTTTTAGACCATCGCAAGCCGCCGGGAAGCCAGGACGCATCGCTATTGAGACCGCGGGCCATCAGAAGGTGAGTATAATGTTTTTTTATTTTAAATTCTTTGGTTTTTTTTTTACAGGTACTATGGTACCCGGGTCTGGAGGAGAGTCTCCTCTTCTCTAGACCCGGGTACCATCCGCACATTGAATCGCTTAATATCCGCATGTGCACATGTAGTCATGTGGATATTAAGCGATCCAATGCAAGTCAGTGGAGGCGAAAACGCCATGATTGCGTAAAATAATTGGTAGTGCTGCGGATTTTTCCAGAATGATAATCCGCAGTGGAAATTTCCGCAGCATGTGAACAGCACATGCGGATTATCATTGGGGAACATAGCAGACATTCTACCAAGCGTTTTTTAAGCGTTTCTGCGGCAGAATTGCCGCTGTGAAAACGTTTAAAAAAAGTATAGTGGGCACACAGCCTAACTCATTTATTACCTTTAAAAAATAAATTTCTCACACTGCGAGTGATGATGTCAGTAAGGTTACCGCAGTTCATCTGCTATGAACTGCGATAACCTAACCAAAGTCAGCGCTTGTTGCAGTAGCCGGATTCACATGCTACTGTCAGGGTGTTCCAGCCACCATGCAGAGCGGTCACATTACTCATGTCACCGCTGAGCACAGCATCCAGATGTAGCAGAGTTGGGGATCATGACTGGACATGGAATGGATTTACAGCGGAACCCTTTGTATTATTTTATTTTTTAAAGGTAATGGTAAAAGAGGGTGGCTGGGGTGGCTGATGGCTAGTGTTATTAGTCTGGGAGGGGGCCAGTATCCATGGCCCCTTCCCAGCCTATTAATATCAGCCCATAGCTGTCTGCTCAGCCTTTGCTGTTTATTAAAAATAGTGGGGACCCCACGCCATTTTTTTGGGGATTCCCCCCTTTTTAATAACCAGTAAAGGCTACGCAGACAGCTGTGAACTGTTATTAATAGGCTGTAAAGATTCATGGATATTGACCTCTTCCCAGAATAATAACACCAACCCCCAGATGTCTGCTTTCCCTCAGCTGGGTATTAAAAATAAGGGGGACCCCACGCCATTTTTTTCTTTTATTTCTTTATTAGCTAAATACATGTACAGTAAGTTACACACGCACTGCACTAATTATATATCTCACAGACATATTTCTTACTATTATCTATCTATCTATCTATCTATCTATCTATCTATCTGTGTCACCCCAGGCCTGGATGCCACAAATATTAAAGGCTGTGTCTGAGAGCAGGAGGGAGGTTCCCTGGTCAGGGACAATTAGCATACAGCACCTCCTGTCCCAGGCCAGTAGGGGGAGCTGGCTGCCCCTATAAAAGCTGGAACTGAGGGCAGGGTTAGAGAGAACTGGACGACCTAGCTCAGGACTGAGACTAGTCCCAGAGAAGGAGGGACAGTTCAGCTGTAGCCGAGGAGTCCGTGAGGCAGAGGAGAGACTACGAGCCAGGGACAGAGGCGACGAGAGCCGGTCCTGGCTGAGAGAACTACACTACCGGACATTGGGGTCTGAGGCTGTCAGGGTTGCAAGCCCAGCAGCAGAGAGCTAACCCGCGAGGGATTTCAGGTCCCTTGGCCTAAGAAGCCTGGAGGCTCCGCCACACAGAGGGACCAGTACAGCACGGAGAAGCAAAAGGTACCTAAGGCCCGAGTCGCAAGCCATACAGGCGAAGTACATGGCCAGCTCAGGTACGTGGGCTATTACACCACGAAAAGGGCGATAGTCAGCAAGGGCAGAGAGAGAACGGTAGGCCTTCACACTCACCCTGACCAGTGGGGCTCGCCCGAATGCTCTCAGACACCCAGGCCCATTCCTACCCGGTACTCCTGTTGGGTCAGTAGTAATACCTACAATAAAGACCCTGGACTGTTTGAAGCGGACTCTGGACTCTTATTACTGCGGCCTGCACTATCACCCCCAGCATTCACATATGCTGCCCTGAGGCTACACTCTTCCCGTGGGGAGTTATCCGACCCCTGTGCTGCACACCAACATCAGCCTCAGCGGTCTGCCTTGCAGCGGCGGTCATCCCTGACCGCAATCCACGGGTGGCGTAGTCGGACATTCATAACTCTACAAATAGACTGCCACAGCATTTGGTCTGACCACCCTGAGCCACGGGATCGGGTTGCCACTACTACCCCCATCGCACTGAAGCCCGGTTCCGGGTACCCCACGGCCCAGGGGGCGAGTCATATCTATCCTCTATCTATGTCTGTATATAAAATTGTTTTATTAGTTTGAAAACTAGATTGAAATGACATAGAGAATTACTGTATGTAAAACCTGATGTTAAAAACGTATTGCATACGCATGTCATACGCATGCTAGGTAAGGAAAAAGGAAAAAAAAAGCACACTCGCATAGCACTCGGATGACATACAGATGCTAATTGAGAAAAAAAATGCATGCCACTCACCTTACACTATCCAACTTTTCTGGCTGAGAATCTGAGCTATTTATATACATAGATGTGAGCGTACCCTAGACTGATGTTTTCTATACAACATTCGACTGATGTTTTCTATACAGCATCAGACAGTGGTGTCTTGAGCCAGACATAATTAAAAGAGCTTTATCTGCTCTGTTGCTCACATTGTACACAAAAATGATATCATCCAGAGGGATCAATAGGTTATATATTATGTGACCCACATCAGTAATAAACCTTTTCAGTATTTGCTCCATTGTCAAATATGATTGTCTGCTGCTGGACCTCATGAGCTTTAGTTTAACACACCCATGCAATCCTGCTTTCAGATCCTAGTTTAGCTTGAATTGGACATCTTATAATAGAATGTTAAACCTACAGTGACTAAAAATTATTTAACAAAATCTTGTTTAAATAGTTATTCCCAAAAAAACAAGCTATCCTCTCTCCATGGAAGAAGAGCTAGCTTGCTGATCATTGAGGGTTCGGCCACAGGGACCCCAGCAATCCCGAGATAGGGGCTGTAGAACACCAGAGAACAGGGATTTTCAGCCCTGTCCTTAATGGAGTAGAGGAGTGTATATGTGTCCCGCTACATTTATTGAATATCTGGCTCATGGATGCAAAAATCATGCTCAACTGCTATACAGATTTTCATTATAAAATTAACCTCCGGTGGATAAAAATTGTTTAGGAAAATCTTAAACACTTATTCCCAGAAAACAAGCTATCCCCTATTAGATACGGATTAACTTGCTGATGCTGAGGCTATTGGAATCCAAATGTTTATGACATTGGGGCTGTAGAATCCCGAGAACAAGGATTTGCAACCCTGTAATGAATGGAGTAGAAAACCACGTGTGTCCTCCTCACTACTTATTGTCTGAGAAGTAATAAGGCTATGTGCCCACGATGCAGAAATTCTGCATATTTTTTCCACTTCTCTCTGGCAGGAAAAACGCATGCGGATTTTACATGCGTTTTTCCCGCCAGGTAGAAGCGTTTGTGAAGCGTTTTTGCATGCATTTCTGCATGCGGGTTATCAAGCGCTTTTCCAAGTGATTTTAGCATCACTTGGAAAAGTGCTTGACAACTTGGTCACACTATATAAATCCATGCAAACGGCATGGATTTATATAGTGTGACCAAGTAATAGTTAAAAAAGAATAAGAATGGTAAAAAATAAAAAACAAAGATTATACTTACCTTCCGATGGCCCCCGGTCTCCTTTTCCTCTCGGTCCGGTCTCCCCGGTGTCTCGCGGTGGTGTGAAGGACCTGCGATGACGTCATTGAGTCATGTGACAGGTCACGCGACCGCCGACGTCAGCGGTCACGTGACCGGTTGCATGACTCCATGACATCATGTCAGGTCCTCACACCACAGCGAGACGCCCAACACACTGCACGCATCGCTGAGGAAGCCGGGGGATATCGGAAGGTAAGTATAATCTTTATTTTTTATTTTAAATTCTTTTTTTTACAGTTTCTATGGTACCCAGGTCTGGAGGAGAGTCTCCTCTCCTCCAGACCTGGGCACCATCCGCACATTGAATCGCTTCATATCCGCATGTGCCGATGCAGTGATGCGGATGTCACGCGGTCCAATGCAAGTCAATGGCGGCGATTACGCTGCGTGTCCGCCAAATTAATAGACATGCTGCGTATTTTTCCGCAATATCCTGAGGATAGGTCCTCAATGCAAAAGTAATGGACAACCGCTTTAAGACTTAACACGTGTTTGTTTGTTTTTATAAATTTGTAATTTCATTTTATCAATTCCGGGGAACAATCTATTTATTGACTTTGGGAGCGGTCACCTGGATTTTCTCCTCCTGACAGGAGCTTGGCTCATTATAGTTAACATAAAGTTATCAGAGCTGAATCTTTGCTTCTGTGTGATCACAACGTGATCAGGAGAGATTTGAATCCACTGGAAAGATCAAACCGATCATTTATTAAGAATCATGAAGCTCCTAATAAATACCAACAAGCAGAGATTTTGAAAACCTGGACTCATGTATACAAATAGCATACTGAAATGGTGTATAACATTTAATAATACAATCAATAAATTCAATATGATATTTAAATATGATAGAAGATTTATTGACATCATAAAACCTATTTGAACACACAATCTAATTGGAATGTGTAAATTAATACTGCAGGCACATTACTCTGCGTCAATTACGTAAAGAATCTGCTTTCTAAAATCTGGCTTGTTTCAACGAAGTAAGTTTTGAAGAGTTTTATTCTGTTCCCTTTAAAGGGAATCTGTCACCAGGCTTTTGATGTGTTATCTGTAGGCAGCATGATTAACTGACTTTAAGGAAAGACTGCACAGTTTATTTAAAGTTTATCCCCTGACAGAAGAACAGAAAGTGAGCATTCTGACGGGGCAGCTAACAGGTGCAGCCCAGCGGGAAGTGAAATCATGGTCAGATGAGGAGAAAAGGACTGTAAAGGACATTCTGACCCGGCTGCGGAGTACCTTTGACACCCGTACCTCAGCAGAAATCAAAATGCGGTTCTATGGCTGTAAGCAGCGAGCCCAAGATAGTATCAGAGACTATGCCTTGAACCTGCAAGAAGCTCTGGGAGCAATCAAACAAGCTGACCTTGGCAGCGTGCAGGATACCGATAAACTGTTGACTGATCAGTTCATAGAAGGTCTGCTGTCCAGCGCCCACAGAACCCAGCTGCGCCTCATGGCCCTACAGAATCCCAATTTGACTTTTGCACAGTTCAAAGATAGGGCCATCCGGGTGCTCCGAGAACCCGCACCAGGTGGCGCTGTAGTTTCCCGGCGCCCTGCCATCACTTACCACCAGGAGGCAGCGACCTACCCTGCAGACCTTGTGGGGGTTGATGCGCAGGCCCTAAACCCATCCCCGCCTGCAAACCTGCACCATCAGGTCCAAGAACTAACAAAGAGTGTTGCTGCATTGACCAGGACCGCACAGTCGTTACAGATGGACCCGTCAGGACCAATCAAGCTGGCTTCCAGTCCGGAGGATGTCCCGTGGCATCGACGGAGGAGGATCCCGTCGTTAAGAGGGAGGCCCGCCGATCGTTACACTGAGGATGGACAGCCGATTTGCCGCCGTTGCAGCCAGCCGGGACACGTAGCCAGGTACTGTACTTTAAATGGGTCCGACCTGGGGCAGAGGGCCAACCCCCAGGCATAAGGTCACCAGGCCCGTCTAATTGGCGTGATAAGTGCGTAGGGGGACGCCCGGTTTTACCCATAGTGCTGGACGGTATCCCCATGGGTGCACTGCTGGACACCGGGTCCCAAGTGACTACCATCCCCTATGTACTTTTCAAGCAGTACTGGAGTGACACTGACATAACCCGCTATCCAGACAGTGACTTGAGCATCATCGCCAGCAATGGTCAGCCCGTGCCGCAGGTGGGGTTCAGAGAGATGACCATTAAGATTGGTAAAGTTGAACTACCGGCACAGGAAGTGATCATTGTGGACATTGACCGTCGAGAAAGTCACCCTAAAATAACCTTGGGTACTAACGTGATTGAAAATTGTCTTTCAGAAGTGATTGTAATTTTGCAGCAGGTGGCGATGAATGCGAGCTCCAGCCAACAGAGGGTCCTCCAGAAGGAGATAAGAGCCCTGATGAGACGGCAACAGGTAGAACTGTCTGGTGGTGAGATCGGTAGCGTGAGGATGAGCGACCCGTTCCCCATTGCCATGCCTCCCAAAAGTGAAATGATGATCTGGTGTCGGACTGCAATCGGGTTAAGAGGGAGAGACTACCAAGTCATGGTAGAACCCGTGTACTCAGACAGCAAGCCCACCATTTTGACAGCCCGGGGGGTGGTTGATGTCCGCCATGGAAGGGTGCCCATCCGGATCTTAAACATTGGGGAAAGGGAAATACACTTGCCCCGGTACGCTACATTAGCCAAATTGTTTGCTGTCGAACACAATGCTCTCAGGGTCGTGGAACCCTTGCCTCCATCTCCACCGGTGGAGGATAATGGCTCCCAGAAACACAAGGAGGACTGGTGCCAGAAACTCCACGTGGGTGCTGACTCCACTCCCTTGCACCAAAAACAAGGAGTCTACTGGGTGGTTCAGGAGTACGAGAGAATCTTTAGTAAGCACCCGCTAGACTTCGGCAGGGTGAAAGGGGTAGAACATCACATCCCCACGGGGAGCCACCCACCAATAAAAGAGAGATACAGACCTGTACCCCCTGCACATTATCAGAACGCAAAGGGCATGCTGAGAGAAATGAAAGAAGCCGGGGTCATTAGAGACAGCTGTAACCCCTGGGCAGCCCCCTTGGTTCTGGTAAAAAAGAAAGACGGTACCATGAGAATGTGCGTGGACTATAGACAAATCAATCGTATCACCCATAAAGACGCGTACCCGTTACCTAGGATAGAGGAGTCTTTAGCCGCACTAAAATCAGCTAACTTCTTCTCTACTTTGGATCTTACTAGCGGGTACTGGCAGGTTCCTGTGGCAGAGGCTGAAAAGGAGAAGACCGCCTTCACCACCCCGATGGGATTGAGTGAATTCAACTGTGAATTCAACTGTGAATTCAACTGTATGCCATTCGGGCTCTGCAATGCACCCGAAACTTCCAGAGGCTGATGGAATGCTGTCTAGGGCACCGAAACTTCGAGACGGTCCTACTTTACCTGGACGATGTGATTGTCTATTCAAAGACTTACGAGGACCATCTAAAGCACCTGGCCAAGGTGTTCGAAGCCCTGGCAGGCTATGGCATGAAAGTGAAACCCTCCAAGTGCCATCTGTTAAAGCCGAAGGTACAGTACCTGGGGCATGTGGTGAGTGCAGAAGGAGTAGCCCCCGACCCCGACAAGGTCACAGTAATCAAGAGCTGGCCAAGCCCCTCAAACATCAAAGAAGTGAGGCAGTTCCTCGGGTTGGTAGGCTACTACCGAAGGTTCATCCCCGGGTTCACAAAGATGGCGGCTCCAATGCAGGACCTCCTGATAGGTCAGTCTAAATCCAGAAGTCAAAAGCCACCCTTCAAGTGGGACAAGCAGGAAGAGGAGTCCTTCCGCCAGCTGAAGATGGCCCTCATGGGGGATGAGATCCTGGCCTACCCCGATTATGGCCAGCCTTTTATCCTCCACACAGACGACAGTAATGTGGGGTTAGGAGCCGTACTGTCCCAAAACCAACAGGGCAGAGAAAGGGTGATCGCGTACGCCAGCCGGAAGCTGAGGCCCACTGACTTTAAGGCAAAAACGCTGCAGAAACGCTTAAAAACACTTGGTAGAAGGCCTGCCATGTCCCCAAATGATAATCCGGATGTGTTGTGCACATGCTGTGGAAATTTCCGCTGCGGATTATCACTGCGGAAAAAAACGCAGCACTACCAATTATTTTGCGGAAGTACTGCGTTTTTGCTGCCATTGACTTGCATTAGAACGCGCCAATTCCGCAAGACTGCATCTGTACTTGGGTAATTGGCGCGTTCTAATGTGCGGATGGAACCCGGGTGTAGAGGAGAGGAGAGTCACATCCACACCCAGGTACCATTAAAAAAGCTGTAAAAATAGAATAAAATAAAAAATAAATGTATACTTACCTTCTGGCTAATTAGGAATATAACACGTAGCACTACTGGACCAGGGTGCACGAGAGGAATCCAAGACCATAAAGTTAGTAGAAAAAATCTCGGCACACCATTAGCTGAATAATAGGTAATATTTTATTTAAGCAGTCCACATCAGTGGACTGCTTAAATAAAATATTACCTATTATTCAGCTAATGGTGTGCCGAGATTTTTACTACTTACTTACCTTCTGGCGGCCCGCGCTGCGCTCCTCCTTGCTTCCCGGTACTTCGCGATGGAATGAAGGACCTGCGCTGAAGTCAGAGTCATGTGACGGGTCACGCGACGCTGACGTCGGCAGGTCCTTCAATCCACAGCTGCTGGCAGCCGAGACGGTGAAGCAAGACACTGGGGACCATCGGAGGGTAAGTATACATTTATTTTTTTATTTTTTGACATTCTCTCGGTCACACTATATAAATCCATGCCGTTTGCTTGGATTTATATAGTGTGACCAAGTTGACAAGCACTTTCCAAGTGATGCTAAAATCACTTGGAAAGCGCTTGTCGACCCGCATGCGGAAATGCAAGTGAAGAACGCTTCACATCCCCTTGTCCCTGGCAGGAAAACGCATGTACAGTCCGCATGTACAATCCGCATGAGTTTTTTTTCTGCCAGGGAGATGCAGAAACGCTCAGGAAAAAATCCGGAGCATTTCTGTATCATGGGCACATAGCTTTATTCCAGCGATGTGTCACTTTAATGATCTGCCTGCTGTCATTTTCATAAAATCCCTATTCTCTCTGTTGCAGATCTAGTAGTTTTCTGAATGCTGAGCTCTGTATAACCCCACCCACACCACTGATTGGCAGCTTTCTGTGTACACTGTGCATAGGCAGAAAGCTGCTAATCAGTGGTGGGGTTGCATGGAGCAGAGCATGAGGCAACTAGTTCTCTAGTGATAATCTCCTGCTGATAAAACAGTGATTTTATCAAAACTACAGCAAGTAATACATCGCTGGAATCAGGGTCTCTGCCCCTACATCATCCTGCTCTCAGATTAAATAGCAAACACCTGCTGACAGATTCCCTTTGTTTCTTAATAGAATTGACAGATTTATTACATAAAGCTATAATATCAGTATATTTACACTGACCTAAATGGATAAGAATAGGAGCTGATAATACATCAACTCTTAAACCTTTGAAACATGTAAGTATCTCTTCTAGGTCACAACAACTATTCCAAAGAACATCATGAAGCCAGGGAACATCTGGTTTAGTTGGGCGCTCCTAATAAAAAGAAAAAAAGGCATCATCATTCATAGTTATAATTGCAAAACATGAATTTATTAACCATACAGAAACTGAAAACGTGGTAGGCAGTGCACATTTTAGGATGCATATATAATGATGTCATCACTTTAAACACAGAGATTTTTTCTCCCGCTACTCAATTTCATTTTCAATATCCTCGAAAGAAAATACTTCAAATCAAAATGTCAAATCTGGTAATTAGATCAATCTTAACTTGTTTAATAAAAATTGTCTCATTCTTTTAGCTCCATTAAGGACAAGTAAAAAACACATTACCTTTCAAAATGGTATACACAGTAATGAATAGAAAAAAATACATGTAAAAAAAAATATAAAAGAATCAGTAAAGAAATCTTTCCTAGAGGCATTTATTTAGTTTCTACCTCGCTCGTTTTCTTAGTGAAGGATTTACACGGCTTTGTCTCTTAGAGCTTGTGCACACGACCAACCCATCTTATTTCTAAGGGGCTGTGCACGTCTGATTTTTTTCCCTCGGACCGACCGAGTGGTCCGAGGAAAAAAATTGGTCAAATGTCCTGGTTTTGATGCAAGTCTATGGGTTCGTGGAAAACATCGGATCCCACTTGGATGACAACAGAGTGTGGTTCGATATTCACGGGCTGACATAATTGAGAAGGTGACAAAACTTTTTTTTTCTCTCCGCGTCCGAGAAAAACTGATCCCACTCTGATCAATCTCAGATCAAACTCTAATCAGAGTCTGATCAGCATATTTAGACCATATTTCTCAGATGGAGAGAAAACGGTGGTGTGCACTTGCCCTAACTAAGAGGCAGCTCGGTTTCAGTAACAATCTACCCCACCTGTTTGCAATGGAGATAAGGCAAAACCAAGTCTGGGAAACCCATCCCAGACTACCATTGGAGAGACCAAGAGAAGAAGAGTCCAATGCTCAGAGATTTTTACAAAACTGTTTATTATTCTTTTTATTCAAATGGTTTAAGTGTCCCTATAAATAGGCAATGGATGGCTATACACTTTAGATAGGTGTTGGCCAAACATACATTTGGCGAATAGCCATTCTTCTCAATCTTTCGAGTACATGCCCACTTGGCTTGACCAAGCATACGTGTATTTTTATAGGATAAAAGTTGGAATAAATCACTGCTGTCATCTTTGGCAGAGACTTATCTCCCACGGGGAAAAACACTCTTAACATGTCTGAACTTCCTTCCCTAAATGTCTGCTGTTGGCAGAAAGTCAGGACACCCAAATAACCATTTAGTGGGCATCTGATCTTGCCGAAATTGTCTAGTTTGGCCAACATTAATCCAAAGTGTGTGACCCTCTGATTGTAGTGTGTCAAATACCAGTATTTTCACAAAAGGCATTCATATACTATGAACAGATAAAAAGTCCTAATGTCAATCCTAATGTTCTAACAAAACAATAATCTATGGCAATTTATTATGGTTTTCCATAAGAAGTCAAATAAAAAATGATATATATACTTAAAGTATAATTAATATTTTTTTTGTGATCATACACAGCCATAATATTCAAGAGCAAATTGTAAAATGGTCTCATTATGGGTTAATGGTTTGATGTGCAAGATTAAGCTTATCACGTTATTTACATGAACCCTTCCAGCCTTCAGGCTATAGTTTTTGATTCCAGCTATTAAGATAAAATTACATCCAGATTTATCTGCACTAAAAGCATTGAGACCCCACCTTATCTAAGCTTGCAGCCCCCCGGAGGAAGAAATTCCATTCTGATTCAGTGATTTCTTCTTTCTGTCGCATGATTTCTATACAGAGCATAAAACTGTAGATAAGCTTGTGCTGTTCAAAGAGACCTCGTGAAACATTGGTGTAAGATGAGAAAAGAGTTTGGGCGAGCAAGGTTGCCAGGCGAATATCGAGATTGTTACTCTTCTCAGCAGTCTCAATTGTTGTGTTAAATAGCTGCAAAGAAAGTATAAAATGAAATACAAAAGAGAACAATAAAAAAACATCAAACCTCTACTGACATGAGATAATTCCAAAGTGATTAAAAGCAATGGATCTAATAGAGGTTAAAGACCAACTCTGGTTATTCAAGGAGTCAGCTCTATTGCTTAGAGTTTTATTCTCCCCATATAAAAGTGAGTAGGAAGAGGCAGTCGTTTTATATAGTAACACTCTTCCAGAGCCGATGCGCCACACCGAGACTAACCCTAACAAAGTCTGGGACAAGTTGGAAGCTCCCAAATAAACCAGCTGTTTCTAACTGAAAGTTTTGATATTTTCAGAGAGCAATACAATGCTCCATGTAACATCATATACTTGAGATGTAACAAATTTACAATCAGATTTTTACTCACTTGGGTTGCATATAATAAAATTACAAATATTCTCAAATTCTGACATATATATATATATATATATATATATATATATATATACAGTACAGACCAAAAGTTTGGACACACCTTCTCATTTAAAGATTTTTCTGTATTTTCATGACTATGAAAATTGTACATTCACACTGAAGGCATCAAAACTATGAATTAACACATGTGGAATTATATACCTAACAAAAAAGTGTGAAACAACTGAAAATATGTCTTATATTCTAGGTTCTTCAAAGTAGCCACCTTTTGCTTTGATGACTGCTTTGCACACTCTTGGCATTCTCATGATGAGCTTCAAGAGGTAGTCACCGGAAATGGTTTTCACTTCACAGGTGTACCCTGTCAGGTTTAACAAGTGGGATTTCTTGCCTTATAAATGGGGTTGGGACCATCAGTTGTGTTGTGCAGAAGTCTGGTGGATACACGGCTGATAGTCCTACTGAATAGACTGTTAGAATTTGTATTATGGCAAGAAAAAAGCAGCTAAGTAAAGAAAAACGAGTGGCCATCATTACTTTAAGAAATGAAGGTCAGTCAGAGCGAAAAATTGGGAAAACTTTGAAAGTGTCCCCAAGTGCAGTTGCAAAAACCATCAAGCGCTATAAGGAAACTGGCTCACATGAGGACCGCCCCAGGAAAGGAAGACCAAGAGTCACCTCTGCTTCTGAGGATAAGTTTATCCGAGTCACCAGCCTCAGAAATCACAGGTTAACAACAGCTCAGATTAGAGACCAGGTCAATGCCACACAGAGTTCTAGCAGCAGACACATCTCTACAACTGTTAAGAGGAGACTTTGTGCAGCAGGCCTTCATGGTAAAATAGCTGCTAGGAAACCACGGCTAAGGAAAGGCAACAAGCAGAAGAGACTTGTTTGGGCTAAAGAACACAATGAATGGACATTGGACCAGTGGAAATCTGTGCTTTGGTCTGATGAGTCCAAATTTGAGATCTTTGGTTCCAACCACCGTGTCTTTGTGCGACGCAGAAAAGGTGAACGGATGGACTCTACATGCCTGGTTCCCACCGTGAAGCATGGAGGAGGAGGTGTGATGGTGTGAGGGTGCTTTGCTGGTGACACTGTTAGGGATTTATTCAAAATTGAAGGCATACTGAACCAGCATGGCTACCACAGCATCTTGCAGCGGCATGCTATTCCATCCGGTTTGCGTTTAGTTGGACCATCATTTATTTTTCAACAGGACAATTACCCCAAACACACCTCCAGGCTGTGTAAGGGCTATTTGACCAAGAGGGAGAGTGATAGGGTGATGACCTGGCCTCCACAGTCACCAGACCTGAGCCCAATCGAGATGGTTTGGGGTGAGCTGGACCGCAGAGTGAAGGCAAAAGGGCCAACAAGTGCTAAGCATCTCTGGGAACTCCTTCAAGATTGTTGGAAGACCATTTCCGGTGACTACCTCTTGAAGCTCATCAAGAGAATGCCAAGAGTGTGCAAAGCAGTCATCAAAGCAAAAGGTGGCTACTTTGAAGAACCTAGAATATAAGACATATTTTCAGTTGTTTCACACTCTTTTGTTAAGTATATAATTCCACATGTGTTAATTCATAGTTTTGATGCCTTCAGTGTGAATGTACAATTTCCATAGTCATGAAAATACAGAAAAATCTTTAAATGAGAAGGTGTGTCCAAACTTTTGGTCTGTACCGTATGTATGTATATTATATATATATATATATATATATATATATATATATATATTACATGTTGGTTTAAAAAGAATATTATGGTATTTAAAGATATATTCAGAGACTGCAAGCTGTTATTAAAGCCAGAGGTGGTGCAACAAAATACTAGTGATGTATTGGAGTGTTCTTTTGTGTGTTTGTTTTTCATGATTCCATAATTTTTTCCTCAGAATTGAGTGATTCCATAATTTTTTCCCTCAGCTTAGTCTGAAAAAAAAATACCCTTACTGAGTACCTGTAGCGTCGGCATCCCTGCCTCCTGCTAGGCAGGGACGCTGTTCCCCTCATCTCTCCACTCCGTGCCCGGCGTCCTCCTCCCACTCTGCTGGCAGCGCGCGCTGCTTCCCGGCCACTGTGCTTAGGGCGCGCGCGCGTGTGCTCCCCCTCTCTTAGAGGGGCCGCGCGTGCCGTCCTAAGGAGTCCCCGGCTAATGGCCGGAGGACCTCACCATATATAAGGCACCTCCTCCAAAATGGAGGTGCCCGAGCAATGTTGTTGCAAAGCCTTCACTCTGCTTCAGCCCTCAGGTCCCGTTGCCAGTAACCTGCCAGATTCCTGCCTGTTACCTGCCAGTCACCTGCCAGATTCCTGCCAGTCACCTGCCAGATTCCTGTTTGATACCTGCCTGATATCCGTTTACCTGCTTGCAAGCCTGCGGTCCGACGGTCTGCCTTCCGACACCTGTTAGTCTGTCTATGGACCAGCCTGCCCGCTCACCTGGGAGCGCTCATCTGCTACCTGCCTGCTAGCCTACCTGGAGGCTCAGCCGTCACTTGCCGTGACCACCTGCCTGTCCAGAGACTCTTGCCTGCTCACCTGGGAGCGCTCACCTGCTACCTGTCTGCTAGCCTACCTGGAGGCTCTGCCGTCACTTGCCGTGACCACCTGCCCGTCCAGAGACTCTTGCCCGCTCACCTGGGAGCGCTCACCTGCTACCTGCCTGCTAGCCTACCTGGAGGCTTTGCCGTCACTTGCCGTGACCACCTGCCTGTCAAAAGACTCTCGCCCGCTCACCTGGGAGCGCTCACCAGCCACCTGCCTGCTGTCCTTCTACCCAGAGACTGTCCCTGTCACTTGCCGTGAGTACCCGTCCTTCTACTCAGAGACTGCCCCTGTCACTTGCCGTGACTACCTGCCTTTCTACCCAGAGACTGTCCCTGTCACTTGCCGTGACTACCTGCCCTTCTACCCAGAGACTGTCCCTGTCACTTGCCGTGACTACCTGCCCGTCTTCCCTGGGAGCCACCCGCTTCCTTACAAGGACTGCCCCCTTGTATAGTTGCTCAGAGGTTCCGCCTCCCAGACCCGTTACAGTTTGCTCGGGCCATGGAACCCGGTGGCGCCCAAGCTCCCTCGCTCTCGGACCTATGTCATGAACTGTCCCGTCAGAGGTCCCAACAGGAGTCCATCCTGAGTCATCTGCGGAATGTCAACTCTCGCCTGGACACTCTGACTGCTCCACCAGCAACCACCGCTAGTGTCTTGACTCGCAGCCCGGCAGCGCCGCTGCCCACCAGTACCATGGCATCCTGACCCGGTCCCCGGCTTTCTGCACCTCCTCGCTTCGGAGGCGACCCCGCTCAAGCTCGGGGCTTCATAAACCAGTGCACCCTGCACTTTGAACTCCTGTCCCACCAATTTATCTCCGACCGGGCCATAGTAGCCTTCATCATGTCCCATCTCACGGGGGAGGCACTGGCTTGGCTAAATCCTCTATGGGAGAGAGGAGACCCCCTGGTGTCCAACCTGCCAGCCTTTCTCACGGCTTTCCGGAAAGTCTTCGACGAACCCGGACGGAAGACCTCATCCGCATCATCTCTGCTACGCCTCCATCAAGGAAATCTCACCGTGGGCAAATATGCCATAAGGTTCCGTACCCTTGCTTCGGAGCTGGCCTGGGATAACGACGCCCTGGTGTCTGTCTTTTGGGAGGGTCTTTCCGGCCGTATTAAAGATGAACTCGCCGGTCGGGACATACCTACCACTCTCGACGACTTAATAACTCTTGCCACCCGGATTGACATCCGGTTCCAGGAACGCGCCAAAGAGGTCACCCGTGAGAGGAGGTTTCCACGTCTAGCCCCTACATTTCAGAAACCTGTCACGTCTCCCGCTACTCCCCAGGCGCACTCACCCGAGCCTATGCAGGTCGACCAGACCAAGATGGTCAAAACCCGTCAAGAGTTACGCCGTGCCGAGGGGAGCTGCTTCTACTGTGGCAGTAAGGAGCACCGGATCCGTTCCTGCCCGGAGAGGTCGGGAAACGCCTGTGTCTAGGATCGCTCAGAGAGGTCGTCCTAGACAAGAGTAAACCCTCTCCATCTTTGTTGCTGTCGGTCTCTATCATCTGCGGGGAGAACCGTTATTTTGAACTAGCCCAACTTGACTCTGGAGCTGCCAGAAATCTCATTTCTCAGTCTCTGGTAGAGAGATACCGCATTCCCACCAAACCTCTAGCTGTACCCTTATCTGTCGCTGCCGTGGATGGGGGCCTCTTACCACATCCCATCCAACTCATCACTGAATCCATAACCCTGCAGGTGGGAATGCTGCACTCTGAGAGCATCTTCTTTCATGTTCTGCCTGGACTCTCTCACGCCATATTGCTGGGCCTACCTTGGCTTCAGAGACATGCACCCGTGCTTGATTGGCAGACCGGAGAAGTCCTTCGCTGGGGACAGGACTGTCATAAGACTTGTTTAGTTCCCGTCCATCCTGTCCGTCCTTCTCCTACTCCAGCCAATCTACCTGGTCTTCCGGCTCCTTATTGGTCGTATGCGGACGTCTTTAATAAAAAGGAGGCAGAGACATTACCCCCTCATAGACCATACGACTGCCCAATCGACCTGATGCCCGGCGCTACTCCTCCCCGTGGGCGCATTTACCCTTTGTCCGCTGCTGAGACCCGATCCATGTCAGAATATATTGAGGAGAATCTGGCTCGGGGATTCATCCGGAAATCTACTTCCCCGGCGGGAGCAGGCTTCTTCTTCGTCAAAAAGAAGGATGGCTCACTCCGTCCCTGTATAGACTATAGAGGCCTTAACCAGATCACGGTGAAGAATAAATACCCCCTTCCGCTCATTCCGGAATTATTTGACCGTCTGAGGGGGGCTAGAATCTTCACCAAGCTGGACCTCCGTGGGGCGTATAACCTGGTCCGTATCCGTCAGGGGGATGAATGGAAGACGGCATTCAACACCCGGGACAGCCACTATGAATACCTGGTAATGCCCTTCGGTCTCTGTAACGCTCCCGCCATCTTTCAAGAGTTGGTCAATGACATCTTCCGGGACCTTCTCTACTCTTGCATAGTGGTGTACCTGGACGACATCTTGGTCTTCTCTCCGGATCTCCCCACACACCAGATCGATGTTCGTCAGGTTCTGCTCAGGCTCAGGCAGAACCACCTCTACGCTAAATATGAGAAGTGCCTCTTTGAGCAGACCTCGCTTCCGCTTTTGGGCTACATAATTTCTCAGACCGGCCTACGAATGGATCCTGAGAAACTGTCTGCCATCGAGAAGTGGCCTCGACCAGAGGGGTTTAAGGCTATTCAGCGGTTCCTGGGCTTCGCCAACTACTACCGCCTCTTCATACCGCACTTCTCTTCCCGGACTGCCCCAATCTCTGCGCTCACCCGTAAGGGCACTAATCCCAGAGAATGGCCGCCCGAAGCTGAGGAAGCCTTTCTTTCCTTAAATCAGGCTTTCTCTTCTGCCCCAGTGCTGCATCGCCCGGACGGCAACAAGCAATTCATCCTGGAAGTTGACGCCTCCTCCTCTGGAGCCGGAGCGGTACTTACCCAAAAATCGTCTTCCGGGAGAATGGTAACTTGCGGCTTCTTCTCCAAACTCTTCTCCTCTTCCGAGCGCAACTATTCTATAGGAGACCGAGAATTATTAGCCATTAAGCTGGCATTGGAGGAGTGGCGTTACCTGCTCGAGGGGGCTCTTCACCCGGTAATAATTTACACGGACCACAAGAACTTGGCTTACCTCCAGAGTGCCCAGAGACTTAACCCGCGCCAAGCCCGGTGGTCCTTGTTTTTTGCTCGCTTTGATTTTGTTCTTCATTTTCGCCCGGCTGACAAAAACATCAAAGCTGACGCCTTGTCCCGATCCTTCCTGGTGTCTGATCTTGAGGAGGAACCTAAACACATCATCGATCCCGCCAGAGTAATGCAGGTGGCCCCCGTGAGTCTAAATCGTCTCCCTCCCGGTAAGACGTTCGTAACGGTACCTGATCGGGAGAAGATCCTACACTGGGGTCACTCGTCTAAGCTTGCTGGCCATGCCGGTCAGAAAAAGACCCTCCAGCTTATCTCCCGGCACTACTGGTGGCCTACCCTGCACAAGGACGAAATAGACTTTGTCTCTGCCTGTGTGTCCTGCGCCCGCAACAAGGTTCCGAGACACCTGCCAGCCGGTCGCCTCCTTCCTCTTCCAGTACCTGCTGCCCCCTGGCAGCATATAGCTATGGACTTCATAACAGATCTCCCTGTCTCTGCCGGTTGTACGGTCATTTGGGTGGTCGCTGACAGCTTTTCCAAAATGGCTCATTTCATTCCCCTGCCAGGCCTCCCGTCTGCACCCGAGCTGGCTAAAGACTTTATCCGCCACATCTTCCGTCTCCATGGCCTGCCCCTCCACATCGTGTCGGATCGTGGGGTTCAGTTCACCTCACGCTTCTGGAGAGCCACATGTAAGCTGCTAGACGTCACCCTGGACTTCTCCTCCGCATACCACCCTCAGTCCAATGGTCAAGTGGAGCGGACCAATCAGATCCTGACCAGTTACCTCCGGCACTTCGTTAATGCCCACCATTCAGACTGGGTGGATCTCCTGCCCTGGGCCGAATTCTCTTACAATAATCACGAGAGTGAATCTTCCTCCAGATCCCCGTTTTTTGTAGTCTTGGGCCGGCATCCTCGGATCCCATTTCCCGTCTCCACCTCGGTGGACAATCCGGCTGCGGAATCTCTCGTTAGCAAATTTTCCTCCATTTGGGAGAGTACCGGATCCGCACTCCTTCAGTCGTCCGAGCGGATGAAAAAACACGCTGACAAAAAATGCCTGGATCCTCCACAATTCCGTCCTGGAGATAAAGTCTGGCTCTCGTCCAAGTATGTCCGGCTCAAGATTCCTTCCTACAAGTTAGGGCCTCGGTTCATCGGCCCACTAGAAGTTATCAAACAAATCAACCCAGTGGCCTATAAATTGAAACTCCCGGCCAACTTGCGGATCCCTAACTCCTTCCATGTATCTCTCCTCAAACCCGTGGTACTTAACTCTTTTTCCAAGTCTACAGGTACGCCTCCTGCTCCGGTTTCCGCTGAAAACGAGTTTGAGGTAGAGAACATTCTGGCCACCAAAAGGGTAAGAGGAAAAAACTTTTTTCTGGTAGATTGGAAGGGGTTTGGTCCTGAGGAGAGAACGTGGGAGCCCCGGGAGAACATCCATGCCCCTCTCATCCTTGATAAATTTCTGTCTGGCCTAAAAAAGGGGGGGGCCTAAAGGAGGGGGTACTGTAGCGTCGGCGTCCCTGCCTCCTGCTAGGCAGGGACGCTGTTCCCCTCACCTCTCCACTCCGTGCCCGGCGTCCTCCTCCCGCTCTGCTGGCAGCGCGCGCTGCTTCCCGGCCACTGTGCTTAGGGGGCGCGCGCGCGCGCTCCCCCTCTCTTAAAGGGGCCGCGCGCGCCGTCCTAAGGAGTCCCTGGCCAATGGCCGGAGGACCTCACCATATATAAGGCACCTCCTCCAAAATGGAGGTGCCCGAGCAATGTTGTTGCAAAGCCTTCACTCTGCTTCAGCCCTCAGGTCCCGTTGCCAGTTACCTGCCAGTCACCTGCCAGATTCCTGCCTGTTACCTGCCAGTCACCTGCCAGATTCCTGCCTGTTACCTGCCAGTCACCTGCCAGATTCCTGCTTGATACCTGCCTGATATCCGTTTACCTGCTTGCAAGCCTGCGGTCCGACGGTCTGCCTTCCGACACCTGTTAGTCTGTCTATGGACCAGCCTGCCCGCTCACCTGGGAGCGCTCATCTGCTACCTGCCTGCTAGCCTACCTGGAGGCTCCGCCGTCACTTGCCGTGACCACCTGCCTGTCCAGAGACTCTTGCCTGCTCACCTGGGAGCGCTCACCTGCTACCTGTCTGCTAGCCTACCTGGAGGCTCTGCCGTCACTTGCCGTGACCACCTGCCTGTCCAGAGACTCTTGCCTGCTCACCTGGGAGCGCTCACCTGCTACCTGTCTGCTAGCCTACCTGGAGGCTCTGCCGTCACTTGCCGTGACCACCTGCCCGTCCAGAGACTCTTGCCCGCTCACCTGGGAGCGCTCACCTGCTACCTGCCTGCTAGCCTACCTGGAGGCTTTGCCGTCACTTGCCGTGACCACCTGCCTGTCCAAAGACTCTCGCCCGCTCACCTGGGAGCGCTCACCAGCCACCTGCCTGCTGTCCTTCTACCCAGAGACTGTCCCTGTCACTTGCCGTGAGTACCCGTCCTTCTACTCAGAGACTGCCCCTGTCACTTGCCGTGACTACCTGCCCTTCTACCCAGAGACTGTCCCTGTCACTTGCCGTGACTACCTGCCCTTCTACCCAGAGACTGTCCATGTCACTTGCCGTGACTACCTGCCCGTCTTCCCTGGGAGCCACCCGCTTCCTTACAAGGACCACCCCCTTGTATAGTTGCTCAGAGGTTCCGCCTCCCAGACCCGTTACAGTACCACATTTTTATCTTGATTTCTTTTAGTGTTTCTTAAAGCCATAAAGTTGCCATTTGAAATGACTTTAGTTTGTGCCATGTTTGTGATCTGCTTTTTTTCAATAACATTAAACAACTGAATGAACATCCTCCGAGCCCGGTGATTCCATAATTTTTGCCAGGGGTTGTATAATTAGTTTAGACAGGATTATTTTAGAATATCATAATCATTTTGGGATTAGAAATTGTGATATGAAGCCAATTAGCTGCATCCTACCATGACCTGTAATATCAACACAAGTAGAGAAATTGTTCTTCCAGTCCTAGAAGTAAAGCTGAATACTGATAAATGAAGCACTGTATGTATTAATATGACCCCAGAGAACCCTTTCACCTATTTAAGAATCTGAAAAACAACATACAAAGTTCTATATCAACCTGTGTCTTCTGCTTTTCATCTATAACAGACATTTCCATGGCTTGGGTAAAGCAGATAGGTGTGGAATATCGTTTCATATTGTGACTGATAAAAGCCTGGCTCAATGAAGAATGCTATATGCAGATAACTGGAATGAATATTTAACATACTTGTTTGAAGTACTTCAATGAGAATTGATACATTGGATCTATTTCTGAGAGACTTGCAATGACAAAGTAAATGACGGATCCCTGAGTGGCAACCGTCCTGTACTTCTCCCGAGCTGTGTTTATCTTTTGTTCTGTGGCTTCGGCTTCTTCTAGTCTAGTTTTAATAGCGCCTGAGGTTATCTGAAATCATATAGAGAAAAGTTACTTGAAAATAACCATTTGCAAATATGACAAAATCACAATGTCTAATAATGCCAACAAATTATTGATAATTCTTGAAATAAAGAACTTTTATATTGTTTTTTTATACAACCCCAATCCCCAAAAAGTTGGGACGCTGTGTAAACTGTAAAGAAACCAAGAACGCAATAATTTGGAAATCTCTGCTAACCTTATTTTATTCAGAACAGAACATAGAACAAAAGATGAAAGTTAGACATTTTTCCATTTCATTTTAAAAAAAAATAACTCATTTAGAAATTGATAGCACCAATACATTGCAAAGTTACAGCCTTTTGTTACCTCTGTCCCAAAAGTAAGTGGTACTAACGAAAAACAGCTAAAGGGTCAATTTTCATTTAAGTTACATGACTATAAAAAGAGCAAGTTAGAAAGGCAGAGTCTCCCAGAAGTAAGGATGGTCAGAGGTTCACCAATCTGTGAAAAGATGCATCAAAAAATTGTGGAATAATTTTTGAAAAATGCTCCTCAATGAATAATTGCAAACATTTTGAATATCCCACCATCTACAGTACATAATATCAGAAATGCATAAATACTGGAGAAAAATATGTGCACAACGGACAATATTTTGTATACTTGTAATTCACGGGCCCTCAGACTGCACTGCATTGAAAGCAGGCAGAATTGGGTAATGCAAATCACTGTATGGGCTCAGGAATACTTCCAGAAATCACTGCTATATGAACATAGTTAGCCAGGCAATCCATAAATGTAAGTTAAAACTTCATCATGCAAAGAAGAAGCCATATATCAACACAATCCAGAAATGTTGCCATCTTTTTGGGCCAAACCTCATTTAAAATGGACTGAGGCAAAATGTAAAACTATTCTATGGTGAGATGAAGCAAAATTTGAAATTCTTAATGGAAACCACAGACCTTGTGTCCTGTGGACCCAATAAGAGAGGGACCATCCAGTTTGTTGTCAGGGCACTGCACACTGAAGTCTGCATCATTGATTGTATGAGGTTGCATTAGTCCAAAGACATGGGTAGCTTACACATCTTAAAAGGCATTATCAATGCTGAGCATTATATAGAGGTATTAGGCTATGTGCCCACGATGCAGAAATGCTCCGGATTTTTCCTGAGCGTTTCTGCATCTCCCTGGCAGGAAAAAACGCATGCGGATTGTACATGCGTTTTTCCTGCCAGGGACAAGCGGATGTGAAGCGTTCTTCACATGCATTTCCGCATGCGGGTTGTCAAGCGCTTTCCAAGCGATTTTAGCATCACTTGGAAAGTGCTTGTCAACTTGGTCACACTATATAAATCCATGCAAACGGTATGGATTTATATAGTGTGACCGAAAGAATGGTAAAAAATAAATATATACTTACCTTCTGATGGCCCTCGGTGTCCTTGTCTTGGCTTGCCGGCAGCTCGCGGTAGATTAAAGGACCTGCCGACGTCAGCGGTCGCGTGACCCATCACATGACTAAATGACGTCACCGCAGGTTCTTTTAGTCTATCGCGAGCTGCTGGCAAGCAGAGACAAGGACACCGGGGGCCATCAGAAGGTAAGTATAATATTTATTTTTTATTTTATTCTTTTTTTTACAGGTACTATGGTACCCGGGTCCGGAGGAGAGTCTCCTCTACTCCAAACCCGGGTACCAAACGGTTAGAAACCGACTCCATGAGGGTGGTATGAGGGCCTGATGTCCACAGATGGGGGTTGTGCTCACAGCCCAACACCGTGCAGGACGCTTGGCATTTGCCACAGAACACCAGGATTGGCAAAGTCGCCACTGGCGCCCTGTGCTCTTCACAGATGAAAGCAGGTTCACACTGAGCACATGTGACAGACGTGACAGAGTCTGGAGACGCCGTGGAGAGCAATCTGCTGCCTGCAACATCCTTCAGCATGACCGGTTTGGCAGTGGGTCAGTAATGGTGTGGGGTGGCATTTCTTTGGAGGGCCGCACAGCCCTCCATGTGCTTGCCAGAGGTAGTCTGACTGCCATTAGGTATGATGACATCCTCAGACACCTTGTGAGACCATATGCTGGTGCGGTTGGCCCTGGGTTCCTCCTAATGCCGGACAATGCCAGACCTCATGTGGCTGGAGTGTGTCAAGATGAAAGCATTGAAGCTATGGACTGGCCCGCTTGTTCTCCAGACCTGAATCCGATTGAGCACATCTGGGACATCATGTCTCGCTCCATCCACCAACGTCACGTTGCACCACAGACTGTCCAGGAGTTTGCGGATGCTTTAGTCCAGGTCTGGGAGGAGATCCACAGTAGACCATCCGCAACCTCATCAGGAGCATGCCCAGGCGTTGTAGGGAGGTCATACAGGCACGTGGAGGCCACATACAATACTGAGCCTCATCTTGACTTGTTTAAGGACATTACATCAAAGTTGGTTCAGCCTGTAGTGTGTTTTTCCACTTTAATTTTGGGCGTGACTCCAAATCCAGGCCTCCATTGGTTAATAAATTTGATTTCCATTGATGATTTTTGTGTGATTTTATTGTCAGCACATTCAACTTTGTACAGAACAAAGTATCCAATGAGAATATTTCATTCATTCAGATCTAGGATGTGTTATTTGAGTGTTCCCTTTATTTTTTTGAGCAGTGTATTTATCAGAGAGCTCTACTTTTACTCCACTTATGAGCCACTTCTTGTTCTCCCCTCCAGCCTCCTAAACTTTAAATTCACTCTGAGAAACAGCTCAAATCCATCTTCATCAAGACAATTGAGACTGTCAACAAAGTGATGTTTTAGGTTACAACTAGCTATTAAAGCTTATAGAGATGGAACGGGGTGTAGGTGTGAGGAACAGAGAGAGAAAAAAAGCAAAGGCAGAGACAGGCAGATAGCATTGCAGTTAGTGAGTGATTTATTTCATCCCATTGCTGGATTTACAGCTACTGTGCTCAATACTGCTGTATAATGTTCTAAATTCTGCTGCTGTTACTTTCAAACATGCCCTATAGAAAGAAGCAGGAATATTTCCATTTCTGTGTGCTTTGTCAAGGAGATATCATGGCAAGGAGTCTTCTCTCATTAGTTAAAAAAAAACCCTGAATGTTAGAGATTAGGCCTGCATTGGAGAGAACATTAGTGGAAAATACAGAATACAAGTCATCATTTCCAGGTCAGAAGTTATTCCTTGTACATGACACCTTATTCTGAAAAGTTACTTGTAACAACAGGCACACTTTCAATAAAATGATATGATATGGGCTTTGTAGTCATGTTCAGATACAGAAGATTTTGTAAGGAGAAACAGATTCATGAATCCACTAAAATGATACCTAAATTGTCAAAACAAAATTCTGTGTTGGAAAGTTATAGCATATACAGTACAGACCAAAAGTTTGGACACACCTTCTCATTTAAAGATTTTTCTGTATTTTCATGACTATGAAAACTGTACATTCACACTGAAGGCATCAAAACTATGAATTAACACATGTGGAATTATATACTTAACAAAAAAGTGTGAAACAACTGAAAATATGTCTTATATTCTAGGTTCTTCAAAGTAGCCACCTTTTGCTTTGATGACTGCTTTGCACACTTAGCATTCTCTTGATGAGCTTCAAGAGGTAGTCACCGGAAATGGTTTTCACTTCACAGGTGTGCCCTGTCAGGTTTAACAAGTGGGATTTCTTGCCTTATAAATGGGGTTGGGACCATCAGTTGTGTTGTGCAGAAGTCAGGTGGATACACAGCTGATAGTCCTACTGAATAGACTGTTAGAATTTGTAATATGGCAAGAAAAAAGCAGCTAAGTAAAGTAAAATGAGTGGCCATCATTAATTTAAGAAATGAAGGTCAGTCAGACCGAAAAATTGAGCAAACTTTGAAAGTGTCCCCAAGTGCAGTTGCAAAAACCATCAAGCGCTACAAAGAAACTGGCTCACATGAGGACCGCCCCAGGAAAGGAAGACCAAGAGTCACCTCTGCTTCTGAGGATAAGTTTATCCGAGTCACCAGCCTATGGAATCGCAGGTTAACAGCAGCTCAGATTAGAGACCAGGTCAATGCCACACAGAGTTCTAGCAGCAGACACATCTCTACAACAACTGTTAAGAGGAGACATTGTGCAGCAGGCCTTCATGGTAAAATAGCTGCTAGGAAACTATTGCTAAGGACAGGCAACAAGCCGAAGAGACTTGTTTGGGCTAAAGAACACAATGAATGGACATTAGACAAGTGGAAATCGGTGCTTTGGTCTGATGAGTCTAAATTTGAGATCTTTGGTTCCAACTACCGTGTCTTTGTGCGACGCAGAAAAGGTGAACGGATGGACTCTACATGCCTGGTTCCCACCGTGAAGCATGGAGGAGGTGTGATGGTGTAGGGGTGCTTTGCTGGTGACACTGTTGGGGATTTATTCAAAATTGAAGGCATACTGAACCAGCATGGCTACCACAGCATCTTGCAGCGGCATGCTATTCCATCCGGTTTGCGTTTAGTTGGACCATCATTTATTTTTCAACAGGACAATGACCCCAAACACACCTCCAGGCTGTGTTAGGGCTATTTGACCAAAAAGGAGAGTGATGGGATGCTATGCCAGATGATCTTGCCTCCACAGTCACCAGACCTGAGCCCAATCGAGATGGTTTGGGGTGAGCTGGACCGCAGAGTGAAGGCAAAAGGGCCAACAAGTGCTAAGCATCTCTGGGAACTCCTTCAAGATTGTTGGAAGACCATTTCCGGTGACTACCTATTGAAGCTCATCAAGAGAATGCCAAGAGTGTGCAAAGCAGTCATCAAAGCAAAAGGTGGCTACTTTGAAGAACCTAGAATATAAGACATATTTTCAGTTGTTTCACACTTTTTTATTAAGTATATAATTCTACATGTGTTAATTCATAGTTTTGATGCCTTTAGTGTGAATGTACAATTTTCATAGTCATGAAAATACAGAAAAATCTTTAAATGAGAAGGTGTGTCCAAACTTTTGGTCTGTACTGTATAACAAAATATGAATCTTTGCCAGAATTATATATGTAAATAAAAATATTAGTGCTATTTTGTTTCACAGAATGATATTTCATGTTAAAGGGAATCTGTCAGCAGGTTTTGTTATGTAATCTGAGGACAGCAAGGTAGAGGTAGAGGTTTAAACACAGAATTCAACAATGTGTCACTTAGCTAACTGTGTGCTGTTTACTTACACTGAAGATTTTATCCCTAGGAGATTATCATTGCCAGGTTTGATGTGCAAGCAACTGCTAGTCCAACTCCGCCCCCTCCTCTGATAAGCAGCTCATTGTCTATGAACATTTTATATACAGAGCCTGGTGTGGGTGGGATTAGGTTTCTCAGCTCTGCTGCATTGCTAAATCTAAAACTCCGATTGTGCCAGAACTGCTGCACCCAGTAAGTGATACATTATTGGATTCAAGGTCTCTTTTCCTACGTTATGCTGCTCTCAGATGAGGTACAAAAACCTGCTGACAGATTCCCTTTAAAATTAACATGGTATTATATGGCACTGATCATTATTTTATTGTTAATTTACAGATTTGTTCTTCTTTATCTTTCTTCTTGGCTTAACATATACTGAGCTGAGTGGCACAAAATGACCAGCTTTAAAAAAAAATTAAAAAAATGTGTCTATATGTGGATACCCAATGGTTGTGAATTATAGCCTGTCGATGGTTTTGCTACAATCTTTTCATAACACATTGAGTTTGTAAGGAGTTGGAGTCCTTAATAACATTTGCAGAAAGGCAAGTGTGGACACATCTATAGGTGCATGTGAATATGTATCATCCATAATCCCAGAATGATTTGATAGAGGTGCTGTGTATTTAGAACCTCCAACTACAACCCAGAGACTGTACCACAATTTATGCCAGAAGAAAAATCTATCATTTCAGTAGTTCACAATAACATTATGCTTTATTACTCTGACTGATGTCGCATTGTAAGGCTGTGTGCACACGATGCGTTTTTTATGTGTTTCCGCAGCGTTTCTGCAGTTGCGGAAAAGCTGTGGAAACGCATTAAAAACGCATGGTAGAAGGGCAGCAATGTTCCCCAATTGAAATCCGCATGTGTTGTGCCCATGATGCGGATTTTTCCGCAGCGTTTATGCTGCGCTCAAAAATCCGCAGCATGTCCATTAATTTTGCGGAAACGCGGCGTTTTCCCCGCCATTGACTTGCATTAGAACGCGCCAATTCCGCAAGACTGCATTTGTACTTGCGTTATTGGTGCGTTCTAATGTGCGGATGGTACCCGGGTGTGGAGGACAGGAGAGTCTCATCCACACCCAGGTACCATTAAAAAATCTGTAAAAAAAGAATAAAATAAAAAATAAATGTATACTTACCTTCTGTCGGCCCGCGCACCGCTCCTGCTTGGTTCCCGGCACTTTGCAGTGAGTTGAAGGACCTGCGCTGACGTCAGAGTCATGTGACGGGTCACGTGACGCTGACGTCGGCAGGTCTTTCAATTCAATGTTGCCGGCAAGGGAGAACGGAGTGAGCAGGACAGCGCGGGCCATCGGAGGGTAAAGTATACATTTATTTTTTATTTTTACCATTCTCTCGGGTCACACTATATAAATCCATGCTGTTTGCATGGATTTATATAGTGTGACCTAGTTGTCAAGCACTTTCCAGGTGACGCTAAAATCGCCTGGAAAGCGCTTGTCAATCCGCATGCGGAAACGCATGTGGAAACGCATGTGAATCCGCATGTATTCCGCAGGAAAAACGCATGTACAATCCGCATGCGTTTTTCTGCCAGGGAGATGCAGAAATGATGCAGAAATTTTCTGCTTCATTTCTGCATCGTGTGCACATACCCTACATTAGGTAACCTCTGGGCATTACATTTTACAAGACTTGAAAGAAAGATACATTCTACACTTTACATGCATTCTTCGAACTAGACTAGAGGGGCAAAAGGCACAAAAGAAAAAATACTAGAAGGTAAGAGATGAATAAATTGGTGACCTTGGATTCCTGCAGTGTATTGATAAGTTCTTCATTATCCAAGATATTTCCTTCAGATGTGAAGAGTAACTTGAGGATTCGCTCTTCTATTGCTTTCAGTTGATTTTTATCAGAATTGATTCTAATTATAAGTTGATTTCTTTGTTCCTCTAGATCTGGTCTCTCAATTCTTACTACATCACTGAAAAATAGAAAACCAATTTATAGATGGTGTTAGTGTAAGGAAGGGGGTAATGTCTTCAGGTCTGCCATATCTCATAGGATGCAGTAGATCTCACGAAAACTACTCAGAACAAAGACTTACAAACTAGGCTTGGTGGACACAGGGAGTCTTTTTTACTAGTGATGAGCCAGTATGTTCGGTTAACCCTTTCAGCAAGCATGCTCAGGTGCTCTCCGAGTATCTTCAGCTTGCTCGGGTGTTATGTTTTAGTCACGCCGTGCGCATGTTTTGCGACTGTTTTGACAGCTTTAATACATGTGAGGAATGCCTAACAAACAGGCATTCCTCACATGTATTAAAGCTGTCAAACAGTCGCAAATCATGCACATGGCCCGACTCAAACATAACACCCGAGCACACTGAAGATACTTGGGAAACACCCAAACATGCTCGTAAATCTCGAGTAACAAGCATGCTTGCTCATCACTATTTTTTACTTATTATGAAGATATGTATTCTGCTATTTGATAACATGTAAGAAACGCCTATAATCATGAAGATTCTAAATTAAACAAACACTCCTGTACAGTTTGGAGACTTTTGGAAATCAAAAGCCTATATATTTCTCTTTTCTCACCGGCTATTGACTGAATCTCAAAAACTTCCAAGTTGGACTTAAAGCTGCTCTTACAACAGGTAACAATAATGCACTGGCATTTTGAAAAAAGTCACTTGAGTTTTCCATAAAGAGCAGTTTGCCAACTCTGAGAAAAAAAATAAATAAATAAAAAAAATTATACCATTTATTTCCTGACAGTGTTTTTAAGACATTAACATTTAATATCATTTCCAGGGGACTTTCAATATCACTTTGTACACCTTTTTTTTTTTTTTTTTTTTTAGCAAACATCTTGGGTTTGTAAAGATAAACTGCCCTTGTTCTTTACATTTGGAGGATAAATAAACGAATCTAACCTGAGCAGTTGATCCTCGAGGCCAGATCTGGTCACAGTAAAATTAATTATCGTAACTTTGATGCACACCTAGACAACAAAGACAGATAAGGAAAAGCAAACAACAAATATGGTACAGTAGTCAGAACCCAAGCTTTTGTGCATTTAATTTTTATTGAAAGGGATATTCTCACACAGTAGATGATAGATGTCTGAACAATGAAGTCCTACTGCTGGGATCCCCACGAATCACTAGAATGGGGGATCTGAACTCTCTCACCGCATGCTGCAATGAGAAGTAGCACAGTCAATGGTATTGACTGAGACAGCAGAATACAGCTCTAGTTTGCTTTGATCAGTTCCTCTGCAGAGAGGAGGAATGGACGTTTGAGGGGTCCCAGCTTGGGGTGGTGTTAAAGGGGTGATCCGAAACTAACATTCATTTTAATTCTAAATGTCTGTCTATTTAATGTCATGCTATAATCTATTTTCTAATATATTTTAATTAAAAAGTCCCTACCATTCCCACACTACACAATCTAACAGCTTTATTTTAATTTGTTTTACTACTGTCGCAGCCTCTGCCCCCCACCCCACCCTGAAATCAGTGACATCCGTTTCAGTGGTTGGGCTAGTCCCTGCTCTACTGAGAATAAGTTGGTTGCTAATTACATTTGTTAATTATCAGTAGCATACTGTCACTGTGCACGATTCTTCTCAGTGCACAGTGACAGTGCATTCCCTTGCTGACTCTGATCAGAAGTGTCAACTAAGCAAGAGAGCACATTGTCAGTGCCCATTGTAAGGAGAACGAGCGAGCAGAGAGTGCACTGAGAATAACAGTGCACAGTAACAAGATCCTATTGAGCATCTGTTGGACCTTCCATGACGTCATTTAGTCATGTCACAGGTCACGAGACCGCTGACGTCGGCAGTCACGTGACCTGTCACATGACTAAATGACATCACTGCAGGTCCTTTTAGACCACCGCGAGCCGTACAACAGACCGGACGTAGCGGAAGGTGAGTATAATCTTTATTTTTTATTTTTTACCATTTTTATTCTTTTTTTTAACTATTCACTTGGTCACACTATATAAATCCATGCCAGTTGTATGGATTTATATAGTGTGACCAAGTTGTCAAGCACTTTTCCAAGTGATGCTAAAATCGCTTGGTAAAGCGCTTGATAACCCGCATGCAGAAATGCATGCAAAAACGCTTGACAAATGCTTCTACCTGGCGGGAAAACGCATGTAAAATCCGCATGCGTTTTTCCTGCCAGAGAGAAGCGGAAAAAATCTGCAGCATTTCTGCATCGTGGGCACTTAGCCTTATGGTTTTCTCAGGTAATGGTTAGCAATAAAACTGTTACCTTGACTTTATTATGACGACCTGTTGCATTGTATGGATGAGTGCTATTGTGCTGGAAAACTCAATCACTTTAAAATCGTTTGACGTTTGGCAATTTCAATAAATCTGAAGTAAATGTAATATTTAATTTCTTTTTATAAACTTTTTAGCTACATTAGGCGGTTGTGAACATTTGTCTACCAGCATGTAACACACCACTAAAAAGGTCAGCACATCCATTCAGAAAAGAATATTTGCTTACAAATATAATAATTTGACAGCTCAGTGGAGCAGCGAATGCTGCAGGCAGCAGTAAATACCTATAATCTTTGAAATCAATTATCTTTAATAACACAGTGACGGGATTATTATGTGCAGGATGGAGCTATGACTTTACAGGCTTGATACAAGAGTCATTTTATTTTCCTTTCACTGTCTTTGTATGTTTATTTTCACAAACGCTATGAGCGGCTTGTTAAAACTATTAGCATTAATATGACAGTGACATTTTGTTTGGGAAGATGATCTAAGAACATTTGGTAATAGATGGTGAGGAGGGCTTGTCTAGAAATTGGAGTTGCGCCATCACTTACTATTCAATGTAATAGAGTACATTCAGGTCAATGTTAAAACTTTTCAATTGCAATTAAAATGGCCATTTGGAGTTTATATATTTACAATGAACTGTAAATGCACCTATTGCTTGTGCAATAAGGCACCCCATATTGTGATAAATAAAATTCAAAAGAGAAAAAAAAATCAGAATACATAATGGAGCCAATTGTAATCAGACAGAACGCACAATATCTGTCAGTTATCACAAGGCATATGACTACTTTTGGTTTTAAATTTCCAGTGAAAAAATGGCCAATATGACTGTCATGTATCGCTCCATACTGTCCCTTATATGCCTCTAGCATCATATGGAGGCATACCAAGGTTTTCTAAAAATTGTGGCATTTTCCATCATATTGTAATATTCATGTTGGTACATGCCCCCTCTGTTTTTGGGCAACACCGCACCTTAGTTGGAAGTGATGCAGTGTGACAACGTGGCAATCCTGTTTAATTTTCTTGGACTTGTGCTGCCGTCCAGTCAGGGAGCTAAATTCCAATCTTTGGTTTAGTATTCACTCACTTTTATGAGCCATAAACGGGGCTGCTCACTATGTAAGCTCCTGAATCTCTGTCTCCCAGTTGCAGTTATAAGTACTATTTACCTGGTGCAAACCCTTGTTCTCAGCTCCTCTTGTGCTAGTGATGATTCATTTCAGACCCCAGCTCATTTCAACTATTCTTCTGACATTTTTGCCCCTTATCTCTTGGTTCTGACCCAGCTATTTGACATTCCCTGCTAGCCTGCTCAAGCAGCCAGCAGCTGGACTCAGCCAAGGGCTCCCTGCCGTGATTTGGCAGTGGGCTTCATATAGTCTGATCAGACTTTTAAACTAAGAACTTCATGTTCAGTTTTGTAAATTTTTGCCTGGCGGCATTAGATCAACATATCATTTTTGGATGTGCGGTCCATGTCTTTTTTTAGTTTAGCATATTGCATGGTCTCTCCCCTTTATTTTTTTACTTGGACCAGCACACCTCCCACTTGACGCAGGAGCTATGAAATAGGAGACTGAAAGAGGGGTTCTGCCTATTTTTACTCTCAGTTCACAGTCTGAGAGCTTGTGGAAGGTGACTTTTTTGCTCCTTTCATTTGGTGTTGGTGTGGATTGGCGGCCATTGTTGCTGTGGTTTTGTGCTTGTGGGGCAATGAGACCTAGGGTCATAGGGACTTAGTCTTGCAGCATGGGTGCTGTGAGGCACCAGGTCGCTCGCCCTGCTGGTGCACTGATGCTGTGGTGATGGGTGGCATAAGGCATCACTCCTTTAAGGCTATAATAAGTTAGGGACCCACTGAGAGGTTCGCCATGACGTGGCAGTGGGCTTCATACAGTCTGATCAGAATGTTAAGCTAAGAATGTCATGTTTAGTTTTGTAAATTTTAGTCTTCCAGCATTAGATCAACGTATGATTTTTGGATGAACGGTCCATGTCTTTTTTGTAGAGTTCAGCAACTATTCTTCTGCCTCACATTTTTGCCACTTATCTCTTGGTTCTGACCCGGCTATTTGACATTCCCTGCTAGTCTGCTCAACCAGCCAGCAGCTACTCCATGGACGCCATGAAAGCCGGGTTTCCCTTGGGACCTGATTTATTCAGAGCTGCCAGGCTACCACGTACTTAACAACTAGACACATATGCCTTATTACAGAAGTATTCTCCGCACTGCTTCTAGGGAAGAATATGGTGTCAAATAAGGCAACACTGTAATTTTTTAAATTCAGCTTTTTCAATATATTCAATGCATATCTATTATAACTTTACTCCATTATGACCTTTGCTAAGTATTATTTTAGTTATCAGAATGCAAGACTTAACCTGTAGGAAATATTGTTACAAATTTGTGTTAATTCACTCTTAATAATCATCCAGTGGATAAATGCATAATGGCTGTTATCCTTACCTCGGGAAGATAGTGTGGATTTGGCATTTTAGTTGTCATATAGAACTTAAAATTTTTGTCATAATCAATGTCAGAGTCTCCAAGGCGAATTAGTGTTCTTCCGCCTGACACAAAGGTCTGCTTCAGAAGAATTGGCTCCAAAGCAGGATCCAAGGTTTCCTTCAACTTTAATTAAAATGTTAGAATTTTAACCTCACATAACTAAACATGTATCTTAGCTTATACATAATATATTTATCTATCTATCTATCTATATATGTATATGCACACTTCTTTTTTATTAATCCCATATTACTGTCGATTGAAGATTTGATGTGCTGAAAACATTCATTTTCCTGAATGTCCTGAGCAGAATTACACCTTTTAGAATTGCACACACTGTGAAATATGGACCATCCTTGAATTGTAATACCAGGCTTGCCCCAACATCTTCTGACTTAAAGGGGTATCCCCATCTCCAAGATCCTATCCCAATATGTAGTAGGTGTAAAAATAGTAATATTAACAAATACCTCCAATTAAAAATGTAGTATAGTATTTCTGATTCACTATGTCTCTTTTCTCATGTGCAGGCATTGCTGGACCTCATGTATCCATAGGATCTTGGAGATGGGAATACCCCTTTAAGTTAAGTGCCTCATATATATCCAAAGGCAGTTAGATTGGGTTAGGCAACCCAGTGGTTGGGCCGGAATGCCAAGCAAAGTCCGTCACATTTCATGATGAGGGAAACAAGGACTAATGGTGATTTTTTTTTAGACTTTCTGCAGTTTTTCCCTTTTGAATTACAGGTGAGACTTTTATGTGGTATGAAACAGCACAAGTATTTTTTTTTATTTCTAACTTTATTAAAAAGAACAACAGAAAAAGGATAAATATGCAAATTATTGAAATAATGACTGAAAACAAAGGCTACATTTGTCAAGTGTTTCTCCTGCATTTTATTTGGGATCTGTAAATGGGTACAAAACAGCAGAGTGCAAATTTTTTTCTTATAGGCATAAAAATAAATGTAGGGTTAGGGAGATAAAAACCACTGATGGTTAATCTTTGGTGAATTTGATTCAGCATATATTTTGTGAAATGGATGCATTATTTTATGTGTAAAATGTGTCCATGCATTCCAACTCTCACTCACTCACGCACTCTGTATGCAGATCACACATAGCAGTGATCAAATACCTACTGGTTTACAGAGGAATGATCGGAGGACACAAATCATGTCCTTCAAGCATGATCCTCTCACCCAAATTAGAAATGAAGGCCCATGATGTCATTATAACGTCCTGGATTTTCATGGCAACAATGGGAACACAGGAATAAAGCGTCCGTTGTTCTTGTCTTATTGCAGATAAGTACTCACTTTGGGGATTTTTTTTTTGACTGGATGCCAATAATTTCAGCAGGCATATTATATGCTCTGGTCTCAGATTGATGATGTCACGTCTACAGTGATCATCATTGGCCAATCATTGAGCTCAGCGGCTTGTGCTGTCTACCTCAGCACAGCAAACTTGTAGCTCTGATGCGCGCTGTTGATGTGACATCACCAAAGCATCCAAAACACCAAGCAGCGGCAGGAAGGGTGAATATCTACTGCGTTCATTTATTTTTACAGTGTTTGGGGGTTGAATCTCCTTAAAGTGGACAATCCTTTCAATACAATGAATCCTACAGGTATGGACTCTCTGACTAAGAAACCTCATCTTGTAGGCTACAAACTTTATCCGAAAATATAGTGTAAGTTAAAGTACACAAATAAACTAGAAATAACAGTTTGAATGTAAAAACGCTTACTACAGTAAATATTAAAGACACATGATTTATTTCGGTAAACCAATAACACAAAATGAGGCAATTTATAAAAGTTAACAATACAATGTCAAGAATAAAGGCTAATTAACTATAAAATATGCAAAGGCAAGGCACAGCATACTAATTGAAATTAATATGACCCTTGGAGATTGCCCCCTATTGCTAATTCTGTCCTGTAAGGTATGCTTATCAACCAAGGGATTTTACTAGATGCAGGTCAGTAACAAATACAGTACATTCAATTAAAAGGCTCAGCGCTATTCATTTCAATTACACTGAATTCTTCCGGAAACAAGCTTAGGTTTATTGCGTTCAACTTCAATGAGAAAAGAAAGGAACCAACATCATGACATACAGACCGGCGTAATCTATCTGCATTATTTAATTATAAGCAAAACCCATATAACTGCTAAACTTAAGGGGGTTGGCCACTTTATCTTTATTTTCACAGATGTGTTTGGGACATGATTTGTGGCACTTACTGATATATAAGTATTACAGAATCTCCTGTACCTGTTAGTACAACCTTCCCTATATAATGCACAGCTCTCCTGTTCTCAGTTGGAGGAGGCTAATGGACAGGTCTGGTCAAATGACCCTCAATCAACTGCCCAAATGAATCCTTTGTAAAACTGATGCAAACTGATGCAAGTTAACGCAAGCATATCTGTTTTTTTAACTTATACATTGTATTAATTAGAATTTTTTTTTAATGAGTCCAATTTTTTTTTTAAAAGACACGAAAGAGGAAAATAGAGAAAAAATGGATGCAAACATAATAATTCCATAGACTACAATGTTCTAAAAAGCAAATGTTTTACATCAATTTTGTTTTAAAGGATGAAAAAGCTTAGCACACTGGGAAAAAAAACTAACTGAAATGGATAAGTGAACGAATATACAGTACAGACCAAAAGTTTGGACACATCTTCTCATTTAAAGATTTTTCTGTATTTTCAATGACTATGAAAATTGTACATTCACACTGAAGGCATCAAAACTATGAATTAACACATGTGGAATTATATACTTAACAAAAAAGTGTGAAACAACTGAAAATATGTCATATTCTAGGTTCTTCAAAGTAGCCACCTTTTTCTTTGATGACTGCTTTGCACACTCTTGGCATTCTCTTGATGAGCTTCAAGAGGTAGTCACCTGAAATGGTCTTCCAACAATCTTGAAGGAGTTCCCAGAGCTGCTTAGCACTTGTTGGCCCTTTTGCCTTTACTCTGCGGTCCAGCTCACCCCAAACCATCTCGATTGGGTTCAGGTCTGGTGACTGTGGAGGCCAGGTCATCTGGCGTAGCACCCCATCACTCTCGTTCTTGGTCAAATAGCCCTTACACAGCCTGGAGGTGTGTTTGGGGTCATTGTCCTGTTGAAAAATAAATGATGGTCCAACTAAGCGCAAACCGGATGGAATAGCATGCCGCTGCAAGATGCTGTGGTAGCCATGTTGGTTCAGTATGCCTTCAATTTTGAATAAATCCCCAACAGTGTCATCAGCAAAGCACCCCCACACCATCACACCTCCTCCTCCATGCTTCACGGTGGGAACCAGGCATGTAGAGTCCATCTGTTCACCTTTTCTGCGTCGCACAAAGACACGATGGTTGGAACCAAAGATCTCAAATTTGCACTCATCAGACCAAAGCACAGATTTCCACTGGTCTAATGTCCATTCCTTGTGTTCTTTAGCCCAAACAAGCCTCTTCTGCTTGTTGCCTGTTCTTAGCAGTGGTTTCCTAGCAGCTATTTTACCATGAAGGCCTGCTGCACAAAGTCTCCTCTTAACAGTTGTTGTAGAAATGTGTCTGCTGCTAGAACTCTGTGGGGCATTGACCTGGTCTCTAATCTGAGCTGCTGTTAACCTGCGATTTCTGAGGCTGGTGACTTGGATAAACTTATCCTCAGCAGCAGAGGTGACTCTTGGTCTTCCTTTCCTGGGGCGATCCTCATGTGAGCCAGTTTCTTTGTAGCGCTTGATGGTTTTTGCAACTGCACTTGGGGACACTTTCAAAGTTTTCCCAATTTTTCGGACTGACTGACCTTCATTTCTTAAAGTAATGATGGCCACTCGTTTTTCTTTACTTAGCTGCTTTTTTCTTGCCATAATACAAATTCTAACAGCCTATTCAGTAGGACTATCAACTGTGTATCCACCAGACTTCTGCACAACACAACTGATGGTCCCAACCCCATTTATAAGGCAAGAAATCCCACTTATTAAACCTGACAGGGCACACCTGTGAAGTGAAAGCCATTTCCGGTGACTACCTCTTGAAGCTCATCAAGAGAATGCCAAGAGTGTGCAAAGCAGTCATCAAAGCAAAAGGTGGCTACTTTGAAGAACCTAGAATATAAGACATATTTTCAGTTGTTTCACACTATTTTGTTAAGTATATAATTCCACATGTGTTAATTCATAGTTTTGATGCCTTCAGTGTGAATGTACAACTTTCAAAGTCATGAAAATACAGAAAAATCTTTAAATGAGAAGGTGTGTCCAAACTTTTGGTCTGTACTGTATGTCAAACGGATACCCATTTGACATATCTTTTTCCCGTTACATTCCATGTAATTACAAATGAATCTGTTTAATATACCTTTTTACTGAATAATAGGTTTCATCCAAGTACACGACAAAAAAGTTGTGTGCAAAAAGTCTTACAAGTAATGTCATGTCGCCAACATATTAGTTAAAAGAAAAGAAAAAGGCCAACCCCTTTAATAATATAAATTAGAAACGCAAATAAGCATCAATATAGCCCATGATCAGACAACCTTTTTTTTTTTTAAATTCTGGACAACCACTTGAACAATGGACAACTATAGATGAAGTCACATAAGAGAACATAAGATAAAAGTACATACCTCTTCTAACAGCACAGGCAGACCAAGCCTAATAGCATTCTCCAATGTCCGAAGGAAACCAGCATCAGTCAGCTTAATTATCTTCAAGCCATTCTTGGTTTCTTTGTTTCTGATCCAACGGTTGGCCTAACGTAAATAGTAGGTTTTAATTATGGTCTAGTTAATGGTGCCAATGAGCTATTTGCTATGCCAAATGTCTGCTGTTCCCATCTCAATGGGAATACAGTAGAAAGCGCAACATTTGATTTTTTACTATAAGAAGAAAGAGTAAATCTTAGATCTAGCTAATGTGCAGTTTAAGCTATTGTTCCCTTACAAGCAATGGCAGGCTAGGGAATATCTGACTGTGATGTCAGGTGATGACTATCACAAACACAAGAAAAATGACTGCCCCACTAATTATTCATAATTTCTTATATCGTACATGCCTCTAGTTCTGAAAACCTATAGGTGTTGGAGCATGCGTGATTATTTTCCCCATGGGTTCTCATAAAATCCTCAAAGTGCCCTGGAGGTATAGCCTGGACCTAATGATTTCTATTACCATTGTACTCAGGATCCTAGGGACAGGGGTTTCATATATAGCCATGTACATGGTGCCTTAGAACAGATTGCTGCATTACACTTTTTTTCCCCAGGGGCTATAGTTCAAATATATGATACCTGATCTTGTGGATCGATCATTAGGGGCCAACGCCTTCCACGAGTCACAAGGATGCCATTTTCAGTTGAGACAAGATCTCGAGGTAAGCCATCTGTATTCCACTGGCGAATTTCATAGGCATCACCCAAAATATTTATTAGGCTGAAATTTGAACTTATAGGAATGTCAAGTTCTTGGCATTTTGTAATCCAACAGTCTATAAGCTTGATGAAAGAAGCAAATAAAATAAGGTATACTGTATATACAATACCAGTAATAATGCTGCATTTAACATTATGAACGTCAACAATACTGTTATAAGTTATATTATTATGCAAGATTGTATAATTAAATTTTTTTCAGGATTGCAAGATGGAGGCATGACGCTGCAGAGCCAATCAACCAAATATTAACATTAATTATTTTAATGAGGACCTGTCAGTTGCTAAAAAAAAAACGAGTCAAGTATCTTGTAAAAATCCCTGAGCTCCCCTTATTCTCATGCTCTTTTCCATTTTGTGCTGTATCACTCTATTGCAGAGATCTTCACATTTTTGGCTTTAGGAATGCAATATGTGAAATCTCTGCTTGTAGTTCAACTGGCTGTTTCTCCAGAGTCTACTCTGGGGATGTGCACTTTCACCAATCTTAGACACTGCGAATCAGAGGGTCTAGAAGGGAGGGGTGATTAGCACCATCTGTGAGGGAGATGTGAAAAAGCATGTCCCCAGAGAAGACGCTAAAGCAATGCCCAGTTGAACTTCAAGCAGAGATTTCACATACTGCAATCTGAAAGAAAGAAATGTGAATATCTCTGCAATGGAGCGATGCAACACAAAATGGAAAAGAGAAGCAGAATCATGGATTTTTACTGTGACATATCCTCTTTAAAGCCCTAATTATTTAAAGGTGCTGTTCATTTGAAGAGGCTATACATACATGTAATACAATATATAAAATACAAGCAAGTACAATAAACATAAACTAACAGACTATTACAGAGGGGGAGAGGATATTGACCTCACAGGCTTACAAACTATAAGGTTTATGGAAAGTAAATACTAGCACTTATACAGCAGTTCTTAATAGTTATTATTTAGGCATAGATAACATTTCACTCAAGATGATTATTATGTGCTAAACACTATGGCCCTCGATTCATGATTTACGTTGGTTCAGAAATAATTTTTTTTGCACTCTTTTTGCACTGGTGAACTTTCTTCCAAATTGATAAAATATGGCACACATTGTTTGATGAATTGGTACAAATTCAACGATCCTTTTTTTTGTCTCTTTTGCTTTCTTTGCCTTTTTAGAATATAAAAGTTGCATGGCCCTCTTAATAAGCTATAACATGCCGCACACTAGTCTTTAACTGTACTGAAGTGCAACTGAGCAGAAATCTGGCAACATTTTGAAAAGTCACGAATGAGCAATTAGGCTGAGACATCCGGATAACTAAAACCACATGCACCAAGTAGAAAAAAGAAGACAAAACCAATTAAAGTTAACTTAAAAAATGTTGTAAATGAAATGAATAAGGCAGAAATGAAAAAAGTCACTATTAGATCCATTTTTACTCCAAAAAAAAAGGTGCAAAAGCAATGATGAATCAGCAGCCATTAGTGATGAGCGAGCGTGCTCGTTTAACCTTTTAAACGAGCATGCTCGGGTACTCGCCGAGTAGTTTCAAAGCTGTGACACAAGTAGGGATTGCCTGTTTGTCAGGCAATCCCTACATGTGTCAAAGATGTGTAACAGCCGCGACATATGCAGCCGTGGTGGCTGTAACTGAAATGCCGAGCACGCCGAAATTACTCCGCGAGTACCCGCGCGTGCTTGTTTAAAGGGTTAAACGAGCACACTGGCTCATCACTAGCAGCTATGCCTTACAAACTACCAGGAAAGTAGGTACTATACACTTCAGAGTTTTAAAGGGAACCTGTCAAGTGAATAAACGCTATTAACCTGCAGATATCGGATTAATCTAAGGGCCTGGCACCCGCACTTAGATCCCTGCTGCTGGGAGGAAATTACTTTATTCCCCCCAGCAGCTTTCGGGTTTCAGTCACGGGCGTGGTGCCGGCGCAGGTTCAGTCACCGCTCTGTGTGTATAGAGAACAGCGGCTGTTATTGCACCCCCTACACTGACTGACAGACGGACTTTAATGCTGAGCTGCTGTTAGTCAGGGCCAGGGCGCAGTTGCTGTGGCTGCTGTCTACACACAGAGATGTGACTGAACCCCCTCCGGCACCACACCCATGACTGAAACCCAAACACTACCGGGGGAATAAAGTTAATTTCCTCCTGCAGCCAACCCATTTCTTTTTTAGCATAATTTAATTAGAGAGTGAATTCTGTTAAGCATTTTGAAAATGTAGATTAATGTAGAATATACTAAACATCTTCTTTTGGGATGATAATAAAGTATGATAGTATTTATAGTATTTGTATCAGTAGAAGCTGTGCTTTTAATACTAATACGGTTGAAACTTCCTGAGGGGAGAGAGCAGTGTTATTTCTTGGCCAAGATTAAGATTGTTGTCAGACCGTCAACTTTATATCAGCATCAATTATATACTACAGCCATATCAATTTCTTATGTTTTACATTATTTGGATTATTAAAAAAAAGGACTCGGCAAACTAGATTATACTTGCATAAAAGAGTGTATATTATTAATAAAGTCTGATGCTATTTCTTTAGATATGACACCAAAAGAAAAGCATGATGGCCAAAGGGAAACCCAGAAAGGTAGTAATAAATTATGTGAAGTCTGATAGAACCTTGGGGAATTGAGAAGAAAGCTGCAGAAGTGAAGCATTGAATGAAAAACAAGTAATGTCTGAAACCTTAGTTCTGTGAACACCGCTATAACATCTCTTAAATAAGAACAAGTAACAGCATAGAAACAGGCGCTGTGGGTTAAAGTGGTTGAATAGCTTTGAAAAATCTTCTTCAAATACGCTTAAAGGGCTTGTCCACTACTAGGACAACCCCTTCTTAAACTAAATGTTCGGTCCTGATAAAATAATAAAGCCTATGCTCAACCTCCCGTGACGACTCCGTTCCAGCGGTGTCGGCACTCGCGGTCCCGGGGCTGTGATGTGGTGGAATGGTACGCGGAGCCCGGAGTTCAATCAGCACTGGTGTCACTGTCCCCGCCTTCGGACAAACTGAACTTGAAGAGGAAGTCTGGGATCAGGTGCAGCCCTGGCTTCCTCTTCATGTTCAAGTTGTACAAAGACGGGGACAGTGACACCAGCGCTGATTGGGCGCTGGGCACCACGTGTCATTCCACCACAATACAGCCCCGGGACCACGAGTTCTGACACCGCTGGAACGGTGCTTGCACGGGAGGTAAGTATAAGCTTTAGTATTTTATCGGGGCCAAACATTTAGTTTAGAGAGTAGTACCTTGTCTTGTTAACTACAAAAAAAGGCTGTAAAGCATGGAAGAAAAGTGGGACATGCCTGACTTGGAAAAACAATTGTACATTTTATAGTTTAGAACTCTAGATATTTCCATTTTTGTTTTAAGAATGAAAAAGTCCCTTTGATCAAGCATGACATCTGGTTATTCTTGAGGAATATGTTGAATGGCAAATGCACCTTTGATCAGTAGCTCACCCGGGATCCCTCTTCTGGCACCTCCAGCAAACAGCAAGTTTTGCTAAGGAAAGTTACAGCCAGCCATGTAATGTTACAAAGAGAGTCCCGAGAATGGCCGTCCATGGAAAATAAGGGCCGTGCAATGCTGCCAGAGCGGAAGCTGCTCCTCCAGAGACTCTGAGGAAAGGGGGCTCTGAAGTGTGATATTTTAGTTTTAGATATATAAATGTAAAAGTGAATCAATAGAACGCAAGACTTGTATGGCATAAAAAATCCTGTAAATTACCAGTGTGACATTTCATCTTATGTTATTAAAAGCCATTCCTATTAGAAGATACAGTATCTTCACTATAAATCCTGGGTGTAGCATAACTAAGAATCATCTCATTTACGGGTTTTTTATGTTTTCTTGATGGTGTCACATAAATTATCAAACGGGCAGAAAGTTGACATAGTTGAAAGATTAATCTTCAAAATATCATTTAGTAATAAGTCGCAGTGTGGCTACTGTGGGCATGATACATATTCTCAGGTCCTGTAGTGATGTTTAACGCTTCATGAGATCAGCCTAAGAGAAGAAGCCACATTGCAGAACATCAAACCTAGCCTAGGGAGATTCCAGTCTGACTAGGATGGATCTCAGGCTCACTATATGCCTCACTAACCAAAGAGTGCAGAATCTGAATGTACAACTCATCCCAGTGTGGCTGAAATACCAGGGAATATATTCAAACATTTTAAAAAAATTAATGCATATTATCGGATTAAATATTTGGATGGTGATCATTGCTGAAAGAGAGTTATCAGTAGAAACAACACATTAAATACTAGAAAATATAATTCCATGTAACAACAATAGAACAAATTTGTATGATGCAATATACTTTTTACCCACATAACTAAAAACGGAAATATGGCATACCTGTGGCGTAATTATCTAACTCATAAATGTCAAACTCTGGCCTGTAGGCCAAATCTGCTCCACAGTTCTGGTGTCGCGGGCCAAATATAACCACCCTATGTGGGGCCATTATACTGTATCGAGGACTTTGTGGGGACCATTATACTGTATACTGGTTGGCCCGCGACTTTGTCCAAGTTTTTCATTTTTGCCCTCTGTGTGTTTGAGTTTGACTTCCCTGGTCTAGCTCCACTGATTTTATTCAGGTGAAACTGTGCCTGCAGCCATGTAAACCATACTTGCCAATAGTCCTGCAGAACTGTCTCACTAAAACTGTCTGTACAAGCTTTATGGTTGGTGCTAACTTCCATTAAACAGTTTTCTCTGTGCAATTTAGTGGGTGGGACATAAAAAAATCAAGCAATTTAGGAATTGGTATTCAAATCTCAGTATTTATTGACTTGCTAATGGACTGCAACTTTAGGGGTTTTGAGTATTGAGGGTCAATTTAACCATGATAATAATGGAAAGTGTCTAATCTAAGGAAAAACTGTGTTTGTTGCTTATTAAAAGCACTCAGTAGTCCAAAGTGGGAGACCACCCTCTCTCTCCAATGCCCTTCTGCCCTAAAGCAGTGATTTCCAACCTTTCATAACCAAAGAGCCACATTTAGCTCTGACAGATGGTCACAAGCCAAATCCAGAGCCCTGCCAATAGTGACACCCAGAGCCCCCCATTACCTGTATAATGACAGCCAAAGCTTCCCCCTCAGAAATCACACTGATACTCTGTACCGCCTGGTCCTATAAGCAGCATACTTGCCACCAGGGGCTCCTAATTTATCTCCATTTGGTATTCTCGTATCAAGCACTCCAACCACACTACCATATCCAGCTTCAAGCATCTCCAATATCTGGTAGTAACATCCTATTTCCAGCTCACCATATTTATCTATCCACCCCCATGGGCCAGTATATACACCTCCAAATCTGCTCTTCTGTGTGGGCTTAGGCTATGTTCACACATGTTGGGTTTTTCAGCATTTTTTGCTGCAGATTTTTATGCAAATTTTCATCTGCGTTTTGCAGTACCAGCAAAGTCTATGAGAAACCAGAATTCTCTGTTCACACATCTTGTTTTCTTTTTGCTGCGTATTTTGTGCCTTGGTTGGGTTTTTGGAAAATAGAGCAAGTTACTTGTTTCAGCGTTTTTTCGCGTTTTTCAGCGTTTTTCACCCATTGGAAGTAATGGGTAGTGAAAAAAACGCTGAAAAAAACATGATGTGTTTTGCTATCAGGTTTTGCTGCATTTTTAGTGAAAATAAGCAAGTACAGCAGTATGTGAAACTCATTTAGTTTTGTGATTTTACCATCTTGTCTTGGTCACTGAGATGGTTGTTTGTATTAGGAGAGTTTAATTAAATTAGTGATGTGTAGAATCGTAAACATTAGCTGAGCTATGTGTGAGATTGAACAATTCCTGTGTCCCAGTGAGGTGGGAAATTGAACAATGCCTGTGCAACTGAATGGCAGACCACATAGTGTGAAAGTAAATAGTGTCATACAAACTCAATGCATTGCCAGTGTCTAAACTATTCCTGAACCTCCCCCAACGCCAAAACCAGAATGAGATTTTTTTTTTCACAGAACTTTATGTACATGCAAAAATAGAGACAGAAGGACAATGAAAACAATGCTGAAAAAATGCAGCAAAAAACACAGCAAAACCTGCGTTTTTGACACAGCTGATTTTCTGCCAGAGTTGGGTTTTGCTGCAGATTTGTGTCGCTAAAAAAAAAAACAACATGTGTGAACATATAATGAAAAGTCTGGAGACCTACTCTTCTTAGCTGTTTGCTAGACCTGGTCCTAATGCACTGTAAGGTAGCGCTATTCATCACGCTGGGGGTACTCGCTTCACTGGATCAATTAAAGCACACATGCAACGTTTTCCGGTAATATGAAGACCAACAGTTTATTACACATCATAAACCGCTCATAACATAGTCCATCTCAGTGACTTGCAGGAATGTTACACATGTATCCTAGAGCCTTTTCAGTGGCAGCTATGCCCGCTTGGCTTCAAATACAGACTTCAGCAAGGTACAGCAACAATATTCATTTAAAGCGCCAATTTACCTTTGCCGGGTCTCAGCTGATTCTATCAGCTCTGTTCTGCCACAGCTGTGGCTTTAAGGCTCCCCAGACGTAGTCTCCAGGCCACGTTCCTTCCAAGGCTACTGGTACCCCAGACACAGGGATCCAGCCTCTGCCTTCCAGGCTTCTTGCCTCACAAGGCCACGTGCCTTCCAAGGCTACTGGTATCCCAGACACAGGAATCCAACCTCTTGCCTTCCAGGCCTCTTGCCTCACCAGGCCTCTTGCCTTCCAAGGCTACTGGTATCCCAGACACAGGGATCCAGCCTCAGCCTTCCCGGCCTCTCTCTCTCAGTTTCAAAACCACCAGGATTTATATATCCTTTTGTGCACACAGGACCTGTGATGATGTCACAGTCACGTGATCAGTCACCTGAGGGGGAGGTAAATGGTCAGCCAGAACACACCCCCTGGACATTATAGCAATGCAGCAAGCCGCTGCATTACAGCACCAAGTTGGCAGAGATACGCAAAGCACATCTGGCTCCCGAGCCACAGGTTAGGGACCCCTGCTCTAAAGGGACATATAGAAAGGGGATATCTTATTGGCAAGAAAAAGAAATATAATCTTTGTAGTATTGAATATAACATGAAATATAAAAAGCTTGCAATGATAGAAGATGCATATGGACATTATAAGTCTTGGGGTTAATTTACATGCGTGTTCTTATGCACTATATTACTTTCAGTGGCGCAACACTAATAGCAGCAGTTGACAAGATGGGGCCCAAATTTCATCAACATCTACCCCCACCTGATGTTGAAATTTCAACAATATCTGCAGTCTCAGGAAGCAGATACAGTTGAAACCAATGGTGGAGTTGGGAGCAGTTTGTTCCCTCTTCCTATATTTAACATGTGTATCTAAGACCCAGCATAGCAGGCTCAATGACATCCTTAGATCATGCCTGCTGCATGGAAACTCATTCCACATTCTCAAGTCTTGAGCAGCGTATTAGTAGGATGGGGCCAGATGAGATCTTTTTAATTTTTAATTTTATTAGCCAGCACTAGTAGGGGTATGTGTGAGCATCATACTGTATGGTGGTGACTATGGGGGCATCATACTGTGTTGGGTGTCTGTGGGAGTATTATACTGTATTAGGGGCGGTGGGACCATCATACTGTGTGGGAGGGAAGAAGTGGGGGCTATCGTACTGTGTGGGGGAGGCTTTTAGGGCATTATACAGTGTTGGGTACTGTCATACTGTGTGCGGACTGTGGAGCGCCCTCATACTTTGTGTGGAGACTATAGGGACCATCATACATTTGTGAGAAGGCTAAGGGAGCTAACATACATTGTGGGCAGCTGTGTAAAGGATCATACTGTCTGGAGGGTAGACTGTGTGTTCCATCAAACTGTGTAGATAGCTTTGGGGGCCCATCATACAACGTGTGGAGCTGTGGGGGCATCATACCATGTGTGGAGCTGTTGGGGTATTATACTGTCTTATGTGAACTGCAAGGTCATCATACTTTGTGGTGGGGATTGTTATGGCATCATAATGTGCGTGGCCAGCACAGTGCAACTGGAGAAAGTGGAGATGAAACCGCTCTGCCAGTAGTAAAGATGAAGTAGTAAAAAATCTGAAAACAAAGACACGTTTTTATTTATCAATGCGTTTTGAAGTGCACCTGCTTCTTCATCAAGATAAACTACAGAAGTTTACTTTTCTAGTTGCACAAGAAATCTCCTTTTGTGGATCTGCAGTAGCCAGTCTTTTCAGCATTCACAGGGGTTGTGCCTTTCACAACCTTTGAAGGTGAGCATATTCTTTGCTTTCATTTATGTAATTTTAAATTTTATTTTACTCACTTATATAGCGCCATTAATTCCACAGCGCTTTACAGACATTATAAAGCCACATTGGCTCTCACAATCTAAATTCCCCATCAGTATGTCTTTGGAATGTGGGAGGGAAAACCGGAGTACCCGGAGGAAACCCATGCAAACACGGGGAGAACATACAAACTCCTTGCAGATGTTATCCTTGGTGGGATTTGAACCCAGGACCCCAGCGCTGCAAGGCTGCAGTGCTAACCACTGAGCCACCATGCTTCCATTTAACTTTTTAACCCAGATAAGACCCCATTGCACTCATTATCTTTCCAGTTTTTCATCATAATTGTAGGCCATCACAGTGTGAGGGGGATGTTGGGGCCCTCTTACTGTGTAGGAGGGCCAAGGGGGCCAACATAGTGTGTGAGGCCTGTGGGGGCCATCATACACAGTGTGTATGTAAAGGGGCGAGGGCTGTGGGGGCATTATACTTTATATAGGAGGGTGTAGGGGCATCATACAGTGTGGTGGAAACTGTAGGGTCATCATACTTTGTGGGGGATGTTGTGGCCATCATCCTACATAGGAAGGCTGAGGGGGCAAACATAGTATGTGGGGCCTGTGGGGGTCATCAGACAGCATGAGCGTGTGTGGAAGGGTTGTGGGGGCATTATACTGTTTGTGTTACGATTATGGTGGAGCACAGCTGGAATCCATGGCCGCAGGAGCATGAACAGGGAAAAGAATGTAGTAGTAGAAGTCCTTGGAAGTAGCAACAGGAGTTGTAGGAACAATGCAGAGTTGAGTAGGAACAGTCTGGGTAAGTCAATTCTCAGGAGTTGGAGACTGGAACTAGACTAAAAGCTAGACACAATATTCAAGTAATGAATGAGAGTTCCATGTGGCCATAAGTAGGTCCAAACAGGAAACAAGATGGCCTCCACAGGTTTAACATTGGCCGTCTTACTTCAGGGCGATTGCAGAAACATAATAGCAACCTCCAGTGGTAAGGAGTGTAAATGCAGCACAATTTATCAAGATGAATTATAGCAGCCAGTAGTGATCAATCAGCAAAAAGACAACATAATCCCGACAGGGAGGTTCTAGGGGCATTATACTGTGTTGGGGGGCTGTGGGAGCTAAAATACTGTGTGGGGGATTTATGGGGGCACTAAACTGTGTGGGGCCATCAGACTGTATGTGGGCATTATACTGTGGGGAGATCATATTGTGTCGGGGGCATAATACTGCCTCAATGTGTGTAAGAGCATTGTGGGTCATCATACTGTGGGGGATCATGATAGGAGCGTCATAATAGGTGTGGGGTAACTGGTGCGTCATCATACTGTGTGTGGAGTACTGTAGGGACAACATACTGTGTAGAAACTGTGGGGCATTATATTGTGTTTGGGGCACTGTGGCAGAATTATACTGTGTTGGGGGCATCATATTATGCGTATGTAGGGTATTGTGGGGTAAGGTACTGCGGAGATATCATACTGTGTGTGGGGGGCCATCATACTCTATGGGCACCTTGAAAGAGGTATCATAGCAAGTGAGAACATTTAGGAGCTTCTTTAGGGGCAAAATTACTGTGTAAGTACTGCAATACATGTCCCTCTCCCTGTCTTTAAAAGTTCTGAGGCATCATGGGGCCCAATTAGGACTTTTGCTATAGGGCCCCATGATTTCTATGTATAACCCTAATTACTATATATAATAATATACAGTATTTGTTTTGAAATTTGCATTCTTAAATCATTTAAATGGAACATTGAAGGATATATAATTGTTTCATAAAGGAAAATAACTTTCTTGCACCTACTGAAAATGAAGCAAGAAAATATACTTACCAGTTGTCTATAGACAGCAGTAAAAGCACCAAAATAGGCAACACATGCAGCAGCGATGAAAACATTTCCAATAACATTTGAGATCTCTTCTTGAAAACTCTCAATGCTTTCTTTCCACCGAATCTGTTCATCGCCTAGTGCTGCTGTCAGCTTTCCAGCCCGGTTAAGTCGTGCTTGTGTGAGGGCCATGGTTTTTGCTAAAACAAGGAATATAAGCTTTTAAAGGGGTATTTCCATCTTCAAGATCCTAACCCAATATGTAGTAGGTGTAATAATAATAATATTATTAAATACCTTCAATTAGAAAAGTAGCACAGTTTTTCTGATTTGCTATGTCTCTTTCCTCATGTGCAGGTATTGTGTGGCACCCCAGGGGTCTGGTTTTCCACAGTAATGTAATGTTATGTCTGAGAGCAGGTGGGAGGTCCTTTGGTCAGGGATCCTGTGCATGCCACACCTCCTGCCCAGTCTTGGGAGGGGAAGGACTTCCCCTGTATAAACCCTGGGCTGAGGCAGGGTTAGTCAGTCAAGGAGAGTAGAGACAAGAAACAGCAGAAGCAATACTACTACGAGTCAGGGGCTGGCAGCTGCAGAGCTCGCCCTGACTGAGAAGCTTTCTTACCGGACCCGGCGTCCGAGGCTGTGGGGACTAACTCTTACCCAGCAGCAGAAGCCGACCGGCAGGGGATTTCAGGTCCTCAGGCCCAGAAACCCGAAGGCACGGTCACACGCGTGGGACCAGCACCGCCATCGTGGAGCGGAAGCCATTAGAAGGCCCCGAGTCACCGGCCATACGGGTGAGCACCACACGGTACACTCAGGGACGTGGGCTACTTATATCCGTTTCTAGCAAGGTAGCCAGAAGAGTACAGTCAGTTTGGGAGGCCTACAACTCCGCCTGGCCAGGGGAGATCCCATCTGCTCAAGGACTGACCAGGCCCCGTTCACTAGCAAGTACTCCGGGAGGGTCTATCGTTGTTACCAGTAAAGACCCTGAATTACACCGCACCGTCTCTGAGTGGTTCCTGCTACCCCCATCATCCACATCTGCTGCCCTGAGGCCATACCCCTCCCGTTGGGTGTTATACCATCTACGCTGCACCATCCATCCACCGGCCTCAGCGGACTGTCCTGCAGCGGCAGCTCCATAGCTGCATTCAACGGGTGGCGTAGTCGTCCTACATCTACCGCTGTTACATCGCCGCTCAGTTTGACTCCCTGGGCACGGACCGGGTCACCGCCACGAGACTACAACCCTCAAGAGATCCGGCTCCGGGTAAGCTCCCGCGTGCGCAACGCAGCGCGACACAGGCCCAGGGGCGCGTCAACTTTGGCGTAGTCGGCAGGATTTCGTGCCCGCAACCACCGGGTACTGCGTGCCTGAAAAAGAGACTTTTCAAACTTACCTGTGGTGAAGATTCCCGCCATCCGGCGCCATCTTCAGCCTTCTTCCCGCCATCGGTGAAGTTTCCCGCCATCCGGCGCCATCTTCTGCCTTCTTCCCGCCATCCGTGGAGTTTTCCCGCCATTGGACGCCATCTTGAGGACGCCGCGCGGGAAGAAGAGGGGCGTGGACTCCGAAAGCGCGCGAGAACTGAAGCCCCGCCTCACGTCCGGACGTTGCGTAAGGTCCTGGAAGGAGCCCAGCAGACGCCGACGTCACAGGAGCACGACGGAAGGTCCTCAACCCTGACGATCCACTGCGGAGCCGCGGCCTACGGAACAGGATCATCGCAAGGTAGGCCACGGTCCACTAGGGGGGAGGAAGATGTCGGATACGGAGGAGAGCTTCACTGCCTCAACCCCCAGGAAAAAGATCACCAGGCCCATCGAACTGGCGCGACAGATATGTGGGAGGACGTCCAGTCTTGCCTGTGGTACTGGATGGCATTCCCATGAGTGCCCTACTGGACACCGGGTCACAGGTCACCACCATCCCGTACGTGCTCTTTAAGCAGTACTGGAATGACTCGGATATTACCCGCTACCCTGACGACGACTTGAGTATCATCGCCAGCAATGGCCAGCCCGTGCCACAGATCGGATTTAAAGAGGTGACCATCAAAATCGGTAGAGTCGAACTGGCAGCACAGGGACTGATCATTGTAGATATTGACAAACACGAGAGTCACCCAAAAATAACTCTAGGAACTAATGTAATTGAAAATTGTCTTGCAGAGGTGATTTTCCTTTTACAGCAGGTTGCCAAGAACGCCAGCTCCGGCGAGCAGCGGGTGCTCCAGAAAGAGATCCGGGCACTGATGCGACGGCAACAGGTGGAACTCTCCGGCGGTGAGATTGGTAGCGTAAGAATGTGTGACCCTTTTCCTATTGCCATGCCCCCAAAAAGTGAAATGATGATTTGGTGCCGGGCAGCTATTGGTCTGAGAGGTAGAGATTACCAGGCAATGGTAGAACCAGTTTACTCGGACAGTAGGCCCACCATTTTGACAGCACGGGGGGTGGTTGATGTACGCCATGGGAGGGTGCCCGTTCGCATAATAAATATCGGGGAGAGGGAAGTGTACCTGCCCCGGTATGCCACGCTAGCCAAATTATATACCATTAACCAAAATTCTATACAATCTGTGGAACCCTTGCCTCCATCTCACCCGGAGGAAGGTAACGGCTCTAAGAAAAACATGGAGGACTGGTGTCAGCAACTACATCTGGGTACTGACTCCACTCCCGCACACCAGAAACAAGGAGTCTATCGGGTGGTTCAGGAGTACGAGAGAGTGTTCAGTAAACACCCGTTAGACTTCGGGCGAGTCAAGGGGGTAGAACACCACATCCCCACGGGAGACCATCCTCCCATAAAAGAGAGGTATCGACCCGTACCCCCTGCCCACTACCAACACGCCAAGGGGATGCTTAGAGACATGAAGGAGGCTGGGGTGATCAGGGATAGCTGTAGCCCCTGGGCAGCTCCACTAGTCTTAGTCCGAAAGAAAGACAACACCATGAGGATGTGTGTAGATTACCGGAAAATCAATCGTATCACACACAAGGATGCGTACCCCTTACCAAGGATAGAGGAGTCATTGGCTGCTTTAAGATCTGCTAACTTCTTCTCTACCTTGGATCTCACTAGCGGGTACTGGCAGGTTCCTGTAGCAGAGGCGGACCGGGAGAAGACCGCATTCACCACCCCGATGGGACTTAGCGAGTTCACCTGCATGCCGTTCGGACTCTGCAACGCACCGGGAACCTTCCAACGACTAATGGAGTGTTGTCTGGGCCACAGAAACTTCGAGACGGTCCTGTTGTACCTGGACGATGTCATCGTATATTCCAAGACGTATGAGGACCACCTGAAACACCTGGCGGAAGTGTTCGAAGCTCTGGCAAGTTACGGCCTAAAGGTGAAACCCTCCAAGTGTCACCTCCTGAAACCAAAGGTGCAGTACCTGGGACACGTGGTGAGCGCTGACGGAGTGGCTCCCGACCCTGATAAGATCACCGCAATTAAGGAATGGCCAAGCCCCTCCAGCGTAAAAGAAGTGCGGCAGTTCCTCGGGTTGGTAGGCTACTACCGAAGGTTTATTCCCGGTTTCACCAAAAAGGCAGCACCTATGCAGGACCTCCTGATAGGCCAGTCCCGGAAGGCCAAGAACCAGAAGCCGCCCTTCAAATGGGAGGAGCTGGAAGAAGAGTCCTTCCGCCAGCTGAAGATGGCCCTCACGGGGGACGAAATCCTGGCGTACCCGGATTATAGCCAGCCCTTTATCCTCTACACCGACGCCAGTAACATCGGGCTAGGAGCCGTACTGTCCCAGATCCAGCAGGGGAAGGAACGAGTAATTGCCTACGCCAGCCGAAAACTGCGACCCACCGAAAGGAACCCCGAGAATTACAGCTCATTTAAGTTAGAGTTCCTGGCCGTAGTATGGGCAGTCACCGAGCGCTTTAAGCATTACCTCGCTTCTTCCCGGTTCACCGTGTACACGGATAACAACCCGTTGACACACCTGGACACGGCAAGACTCGGTGCCCTGGAGCAGAGGTGGATGGCCCGTCTGTCCAACTACGAGTTCACAATCAAATACCGGGCAGGACGCTCCAATACCAACGCGGACGCCCTGTCCAGGATGCCCAACCTGCCGGACGGAGGAGAAGATCCGGAGGGACTGGAAGAAGTTGAACTCCCTGCATTCCACCGTCATGGGACTATCCAGTATTCCCACCGGGTAAGGAGTAAGCAGGCTGCTACGTTGAACCCCTTACCCCACTACAACTGGGCGGAAACGCAAGACAGCGACCCTGCCGTCCGACTGGTGAAGGAGATGCTGACTCGGCCGGAGGCTCGCCTTGAACCAGACGCTCCGGAGGAAGCCAAACAACTATGGGCAGAGAAGAGTCGACTGTTCCTCTACAAAGGGAAGTTGTGCCGCAGAATGGTTAACTCCCGGACGCATGAATTACTCTGGCAAGTAGTGGTGCCACGAAGAGACGCAGCCATGGTGATGGAGGCATACCACGACGGAGCTGGACACTTCGGGTGGAAGAAGCTGGAGTTCCTGCTGCGCGAGCGGTTCCACTGGGTAGGCATGAGGGGAACCATCGAGAAGTGGTGCAGAGACTGTGGCCCGTGCAACCTGAGAAGGAAGGACCGTGCCAGCCAGAAGACTCCCCTGCAGTCCATCGTCACCCGGCAACCGTTGGAACTGGTAGCCTTGGATCATGTAAAACTGACCCCAAGCAGAAGTGGCTACGTCTACGCGTTAACCATAGTGGATCATTACTCCCGGTTTCTGGTTGTCGTCCCCGTCAAGGACTTAACGGCTCAAACAGCAGCTAGAGCCTTCCAGCAGCACTTTTGCCGTCCACACGGGTACCCGGACCAAGTGCTGACGGACCAGGGACCTGCCTTTGAAGCCGAGGTCTTCCAGGAATTCTGCAATCTGTATGGCTGCCGGAAGATAAGGACGACACCCTACCATCCGCAAACTAATGGACTTTGTGAGAAAATGAACCAGGTGGTAATGGATCTTCTAAAAACGTTGCCCCTGGAAGAACACAGTCTGTGGCCTGAGAAGTTGCCCGATCTGGTGGACCTATACAACCACATCCCGGTAGGTTCCACCAACTGTACCCCGGCTTACCTAATGAGGGCAAGACCTGGTAAGTTACCTGTTGACCTGGAAATGGGAGTCCTGACACCCGAGGACACTTCACCAGAAACAGACTGGGACACAGAGAGGCAGCAGCAGTACCGGAGAGTACAGGAGAGCGTGGAGCGAAGTCTCTGTCAGGCTAGGGAAAGACAAGAGAAAACTTACAACCAGTATGCTCCCGCTGTTCCCCTGGTACCCGGAGAGCAGGTCTTGAAGAGGAAGAGACGGCTCCACAAGTTGGATGACCAGTGGGAGAAGGACCCGTACACCGTACTGCCCTCAAGCCACGAGAACCCGAAGGTTTGTACCATCAGTAAAGACGGAGGGGAAACCACAGCCATTGTATCCCGGGACCACCTGAAGAAGTGTCCCGAACAACTGAGGAACCCTGAAGAGGAACAAGAAGACCATCGACCCGTAGAGGAAAGGGAAGATATGGTTAGTACTGTGCTCGGGGACTTCCCTCGGTCTTGGACTCAAGTCAATGGTGCAGTTGTGGTACCCGTACTCACCTTCCTCCAACCAGCATCCCAAGCACCTACGGAGCAACAGGTAGAGCTGGAAGAACAGCCGGTCCAGGAGGCAGAAGACTCCACACAAGCAGAACAGGAGGATCAACCCTCTGCTTATAGTGAGCCTGCCGTACCCCTAGTGAGACAAAGAGCCGGTAGACAGCTGCCCAGTTTACCCTTGACAGCTCCTACACCCTGTAGTTCAGGGCCAGACAGTCAGCTCCGTAGGTCCACTAGGGCCACTAGAGGCCAGTTACCCGCACGCTGGAGGATTTGAAGTGTATAAATTGTTTTATTTATGTTTATCTGTGTATTGTTGCTTGTGTATAATTTTGTGTTTCCAGTTATTTTTAGGAATCCTTGGTGGATTTACCGGGAATCCTTGTACATAGTTGGAGCGTAACCCAGGATGGACTAGAGACTGTTAAGGACTCGGGGTAGGACAGACCCCTACCTGGTTACGTCTCCCTGTTTTGGTGAAATGGACACCTTGCTTTCTTCAAAGACTACACCCGGTTACGGACATGCCGTGACCACCTTTATGTGTTTCTTCTTATTGTACTATTATTGTTGTTATATCTTGTTATGTTTTTTTTCTAAAATATGTTTAGTCCCGGAGTACTAAATTTCACTAGGGGGGAATGTGGCACCCCAGGGGTCTGGTTTTCCACAGTAATGTAATGTTATGTCTGAGAGCAGGTGGGAGGTCCTTTGGTCAGGGATCCTGTGCATGCCACACCTCCTGCCCAGTCTTGGGAGGGGAAGGACTTCCCCTGTATAAACCCTGGGCTGAGGCAGGGTTAGTCAGTCAAGGAGAGTAGAGACAAGAAACAGCAGAAGCAATACTACTACGAGTCAGGGGCTGGCAGCTGCAGAGCTCGCCCTGACTGAGAAGCTTTCTTACCGGACCCGGCGTCCGAGGCTGTGGGGACTAACTCTTACCCAGCAGCAGAAGCCGACCGGCAGGGGATTTCAGGTCCTCAGGCCCAGAAACCCGAAGGCACGGTCACACGCGTGGGACCAGCACCGCCATCGTGGAGCGGAAGCCATTAGAAGGCCCCGAGTCACCGGCCATACGGGTGAGCACCACACGGTACACTCAGGGACGTGGGCTACTTATATCCGCTTCTAGCAAGGTAGCCAGAAGAGTACAGTCAGTTTGGGAGGCCTACAACTCCGCCTGGCCAGGGGAGATCCCATCTGCTCAAGGACTGACCAGGCCCCGTTCACTAGCAAGTACTCCGGGAGGGTCTATCGTTGTTACCAGTAAAGACCCTGAATTACACCGCACCGTCTCTGAGTGGTTCCTGCTACCCCCATCATCCACATCTGCTGCCCTGAGGCCATACCCCTCCCGTTGGGTGTTATACCATCTACGCTGCACCATCCATCCACCGGCCTCAGCGGACTGTCCTGCAGCGGCAGCTCCATAGCTGCATTCAACGGGTGGCGTAGTCGTCCTACATCTACCGCTGTTACATCGCCGCTCAGTTTGACTCCCTGGGCACGGACCGGGTCACCGCCACGAGACTACAACCCTCAAGAGATCCGGCTCCGGGTAAGCTCCCGCGTGCGCAACGCAGCGCGACACAGGCCCAGGGGCGCGTCAACTTCATGACGTTAGGTATTCATGGTTACGACCATTAGCAACTATCTAATACTATATCAGTGGTCATAACCATGGATACCTAAGGTCCTGCAATACCTGCACATGAGGAAAGAGACATAGCGAATCAGAAAAACTATACAACATTTCTAATTGTAGATATTTGCTAATATTATTATTATTATTACACCCACTACATATTGGGATAGGATCTTGGAGATGGCAATACCCCTTTAAATGAACACAAATTATTTAGAAAATAGAGATACATAAATGATGAAAAAATAAATCCTTATATATAATGAAAATAATTTCCTTATTTTATAAATAACTATTATCTAAGAAAAACAATCAGAAGAGTAAAAGTATGTTGATGTGTAGCATTTTGATGTGTTTTTTTTCTGCATGAAAAATTAAGGCTCTAGAATAACCATAGCAGAAATTACGCACATTTTTAGTGCTTTTGTAATGCATTTTTATGTGTTTCCGGTGTGTTTTGTTGTGTGGTTTTTTGTGTCAAGCCATTTTGATCTCAATGTGGAAAATCTTCAGTAAATACACTGAAAGCAATTTTCACAAACGAACCACATGTCAAAAAATGCAAGGAAACTATGCATTGTGTGAATAATCTCATTGTTTATACTGTAAAATTATGTGTCTTTTCCACATTGAAAAAATGCATCAAGAACGCTAAGTGTGAACAAGCCCTAATTTTATTTCTGTGTCTTGATAAGACATTAATCAGAACAATAGAAGGGTGGTCCACTACATAATATTTTCAGTTAATTTCTGTAAAATACCAAGATATACAACTTACTCAGATATATTAATGTTAATTAATAAAGAGGTTATTGTCTCCAGATTTCAGCATTGGCCTTAGGTCCGATCAGCTCCACTTCCGGCTTGTGTTTAATACAAGAGAAAGCTTATTGTGCCAGACATGTCATCAGTACTGAATGTGAAGCACCTGCCTGATTGGCTCATTTAAATGGCTAAGCCAGACCCCTTCTCTATCTATGGATTGTACCTAACACAGATAGGACCTGGCTTAGATATTGAAAGGAGCAAATGAGCTAGCCCCCTTCACACACATCACCATTCATGTGCCGACACAGGAATAAATTGTATATCTCTATGTTTTACACAAATATAACGATACTCTAATGATAGTGGATAACTTTTTAAAGGTAGTGTAGGTGAATAACATCTATTATTGTTTTTGGCATGGATTGCTAACCAATGTCTGTCCGTTATTAAATTATGCCTTTTGCTGCCATTTAATATATTTGGTACAGCCGTCATAGCTATTTGATGGCCAGCTATTATGTCATAATATTACATGTGTTTACATATTTACATGAATGGAGGTTGTTTTTTTTTTTGTTTTTTTTTAGGGGGGGGGCAATAGCTTCTTGGTACCGCTCTGCTTTTTACTGAAACAGCATTGCCTAGGAAAGCTTGCACACACCATTACAGATCTTTATATACAGTACAGACCAAAAGTTTGGACACACCTTCTCATTTAAAGATTTTTCTGCATTTTCATGACTATGAAAATTGTACATTCACACTGAAGGCATCAAAACTATGAATTAACACGTGGAATTATATACTTAACAAAAAAGTGTGAAACAACTGAAAATATGTCTTATATTCTAGGTTCTTCAAAGTAGCCACCTTTTGCTTTGATGCCTGCTTTGCACACTCTTGGCATTCTCTTGATGAGCTTCAAGAGGTAGTCACCGGAAATGGTCTTCCAACAATCTTGAAGGAGTTCCCAGAGATGCTTAGCACTTGCTGGCCCTTTTGCCTTCACTCTGCGGTCCAGCTCACCCCAAACCATCTCGATTGGGTTCAGGTCTGGTGACTGTGGAGGCCAGGTCATCTGGCGTAGCACCCCATCACTCTCCTTCTTGGTCAAATAGTCCTTACACAGCCTGGAGGTGTGTTTGGGGTCATTGTCCTGTTGAAAAATAAATGATGGTCCAACTAAACGCAAACCGGATGGAATAGCATGCCGCTGCAAGATGCTGTGGTAGCCATGCTGGTTCAGTATGCCTTCAATTTTGAATAAATCCCCAACAGTGTCACCAGCAAAGCACCCCCACACAATCACACCTCCTCCTCCATGCTTCACGGTGGGAACCAGGCATGTAGAGTCCATCCGTTCACCTTTTCTGCGGCGCACAAAGAGACGGTGGATGGAACCAAAGATCTCAAATTTGGACTCATCAGACCAAAGCACAGATTTCCACTGGTCTTTTGTCCATTCCTTGTGTTCTTTAGCCCAAAAAAGTCTCTTCTGCTCGTTGCCTGTCCTTAGCAGTGGTTTCCTAGGAGCTATTTTACCATGAGGGCCTGCTGCACAAAGTCTCCTCTTAACAGTTGTTGAAGAGATGTGTCTGCGGCTAGAACTCTGTGTGGCATTGACCTGGTCTCTAATCTGAGCTGCTGTTAACCTGCGAGTTCTGAGGCTGGTGATTCGGATAAACTTATCCTCAGAAGCAGAGGTGACTCTTGGTCTTCCTTTTCTGGGGTGGTCCTCATGTGAGCCAGTTTCTTTGTAGCGCTTGATGGTTTGTGCAACTGCACTTGGGGACACTTTCAAAGTTTTCCCAATTTTTCTCACTGACTGACCTTCATTTCTTAAAGTAATGATGGCCACTCATTTTTCTTTACTTAGCGGCCTTTTTCTTGCCATAATACAAATTCTAACAGTCTATTCAGTAGGACTATCAGCTGTGTATCCACCAGACGTCTGCACAACACAACTGATGGTCCCAACCCCATTTATAAGGCAAGAAATCCCACTTATTAAACCTGACAGGGCACACCTGTGAAGTGAAAACCATTTCCGGTGACTACCTCTTGAAGCTCATCAAGAGAATGCCAAGAGTGTGCAAAGCAGTCATCAAAGCAAAAGGTGGCTACTTTGAAGAACCTACAATATAAGACATATTTTCAGTTGTTTCACACTTTTTTGCTAAGTATATAATTCCGCATGTGTTAATTCATAGTTTTGATGCCTTCAGTGTAAATGTACAATTTTCATAGCCATGAAAATACAGAAAAATCTTTAAATGAGAAGGTGTGTCCAAACTTTTGGTCTGTACTGTACATATATAAAAAAACCTGTCAATTTACATTAAATCATTCAAATATTTTACAATACCTTCCCTCTATGCTGAGATATTTTTTGCAGGTATGTAAACAAGTTACCATATGCTTTGATGTTTACATACAATGCCTTGAAAAAGTGTTCACACCCTGTGAACTTTTTTACATTTTTTCACGTTACAACCACAGACTTAAATGTATTTTATTGGGATTTTGTGTGATATACCAACACAAAGTAGCATGTGAATTGTAAAGGATACATGATTTTCTAAATATTATAAAAATATATATCTGGAAATAGTGACGTTCGTTTTGATTTCTACCCCCAAGTCAATATTTTGTAGGACCACCTTTTGACTGCGATTACTGAAGCAAGTCTTTTTGGGTATGCATCTTCCAGCTTTGCACATCTAGAGACTGAAATTTTGATCATTCTTCTTTGCAAACTAACTCTAGCTCAGTGAGATTGGATAGAGAGCGTCCGTGAACAGCAATTTTGAAGTCTTGCCACAGATTCTCAATGAGATTTAGGTCCGGACTGTGTCTGGGCCATTCAAACACATTAATATGCGTTACTCTGAACCATTCCAATGTAGCTCTAGCAGTTTGTTTAGGGTCATTATTCTGCTGCAGGGAGAACTTACACCCCAGTCTCAAGTCTTTTGCAGCCTCTAGCAGGTCTTCCTCCAAGATTGCCCTGTATTTTACTCCATGCAAGTTCCCATCAACTCTGACCAACTTCCCTGTCCCTGCGGAAGAAAAGCATTCCTACAGCATAATGCTGCCACACTATGTTTGATGGTGGGGGTGGTGTTTTCAGGGTGATGTGCAGCGTTAGTTTTCCACCACGCATAGTGTTTTACATTTAGCCCAAAAAATTCTACTTTGGTCTCATCTGACCACAGCATTTTCTTTCACATGCTAGCTGTGTCCCTTACATGTTCTTTGTAAAATGGGACTTCTTGTGGCTTGTCTCAAAAAAATGGCTCTCTTTGTCACTCTTACAAAAAGGCCATATTTGTGGTATATACAATCAATAGTTGTCCTTTGGACAAATTCTCCCACCTGAGCTGTGGATCTCTGCAGCTCCTCCAGAGTGACCATGGGCACCTCAACTGCTTCTCTATTTAATGCTCTCCTTGCTTGGGTTGTCTATTTAGGTGGACGGCCAAGTCTTGGTAGGTTTGCATTTGTGCCATACTCCTTCCATATTTGGATGATGGATTGAACACTGCTCTGTGAGTTTGGGCTATTTTTTTTATAACCAAACTTTGTTTTACTCTTCTCCACAACTTTATCTCTGGCATGGCTGACGTGCACTTTAGTTTGCATGATGCTTTTTGATCCCTAATGTTCACAAACAAACCTCTGAGGTCTTCACAGAACAGCTGTACTTATGCAGAGAATAAATTACACAAAAGTGGGCTTAACTTGCTAATTATGTAACTTCTGGTAGCAATTGGTCACTCAGGATTTTATTTAGGGACTTCAGACTACAGGTGTCACGGGGGTGTCAGAGGTGACAGACAGTCGCCCTGCAATTAGTTGCAGGAGGTCTCTACATTTGGCATTACAGACATCTTCTTAGTGGTAGTCTCTAGGACTAGAGATGAGCGTTGTTCTACTCGAACTGTTCGCCAATCTCAAATTCGAGCTGTTTTGGGCGGTGTTCGAGCCGGTCGGCGAACACGAACAATTTGAGAAAAATTCGGCTGTTCGAGGTTATGTTCGATAACTGTTCGTGCACCAAAATCATAACTGGATTTTTTCTCAGTAATGATGAAAATTAATGTTAATACGCAGTTTGAGTGTACAGCGGGGCGGGGGGAGGGGCAGGGGATGGATCTCTGCAGGAACAATGAAGATCTCCATTTTTTTTTCTCTTTCCCGCATTTGCAGTGGGGAGGTGCAATCTGTCAGCCTATCAGCAGCGCACACACGGAGCGAAGTGCTTTTTTTCACACAAGCAAGGGCATGTGTGATTGGCAGTGTATGTCACATGTCCTTGCCCTATAAGACCAAGCCATTTTCCCCGTCGCCACCATTTTCTCACTGCTGCAGCTGCGTGTTAGACGGCACCGCTGTTGCTGTGTGTGCTATACCTTGTTAATTTCAAGCCAATTTTCGCACAAATATACAGATAGCTTGGGAGTAGGGAATAGTTGTGATTGCAGTCCTTTTAAGGACTAGGTTACAGCATTTCCTACGACTTTTATCAGGCAGGTCTGTGCTCTTAAATAGATAGATTGTGGGAGTAAAGACTAATTGTAATTGGAGTCCTTTTCAGGACTAGGTTACATGAGTTCCTATCAGTTTTTGCCAGGCAGGTCTGTGCCAGTGCTGTGCAAGTTTTTTTCACAGCATTTGGCTGAATCTAGCAAAGCTAATCCTTTTTGGCCTATTGCAGAGTGTGTTAGTCAGTGGAGTAGCCTATCTGTGTTGCAAGATATAACACCTGTGTATAGAATACCAATTTTTTTACTGCACCTAGTGAAGTAAAATCTTTTGGGCATAGCATCATTCTATTAGTCCATCTATACTGACCTCCATCAGGTTGCAAACTGAATATAATTTTTTTCTGCATCTAGCTCTGAAAAAATATTTGGGCTTCTAGCGGTGTGTGGGACTTGGTCTATTAGTCCATCTATACTGACCTCCATCAGGTTGCAAATTAAAAATAATTTTTTTCTGCATCTACCTCTGAAAAAATATTTGGGCTTCTAGCAGTGTGTGGGACTTGGTCTATTAGTCCATCTATACTGACCTACATCAGGTTGCAAATTAAAAATAATTTTTTTCTGCATCTAGCTCTGAAAAAATATTTGGGCTTCTAGCGGTGTGTGGGACTTGGTCTATTAGTCCATCTATACTGACCTCCATCAGGTTGCAAATTAAAAATAATTTTTTTCTGCATCTAGCTCTGAAAAAATATTTGGGCTTCTAGCGGTGTGTGGGACTTGGTCTATTAGTCCATCTATACTGACCTCCATCAGGTTGCAAATTAAAAATAATTTTTTTCTGCATCTAGCTCTGAAAAAATATTTGGGCTTCTAGCAGTGTGTGGGACTTGGTCTATTAGTCCATCTATACTGACCTACATCAGGTTGCAAATTAAAAATAATTTTTTTCTGCATCTAGCTCTGAAAAAATATTTGGGCTTCTAGCGGTGTGTGGGACTTGGTCTATTAGTCCATCTATACTGACCTCCATCAGGTTGCAAATTAAAAATATTTTTTTTCTGCATCTAGCTCTGAAAAAATATTTGGGCTTCTAGCAGTGTGTGGGACTTGGTCTATTAGTCCATCTATACTGACCTCCATCAGGTTGCAAATTAAAAATAATTTTTTTCTTCATTTATCTCTGAAAAAATATTTGGGCTTCTAGCAACGTGTGGGACTTGTTCTATTAGTCCATCTATACTGACCTCCATCAGGTTGCAAATTAAAAATAATTTTTTTCTGCATCTAACCAAGCCAATAGTTTTGGCCTAATACCACAGTTTGGCCACTCAGCTCTGCTCGGTTACCATCCATTGTTTTTTTGTGCAAACAACTCCAGAGTTGTGAATTAGTTAACCACCAAAATGAGTGGAAAAAGGCCTGCTGATGGTGGAAAGGGGAATAGGCGTGTTGGGAAGGGGAAAAAAGGTTGTGTCCGTGGGGTAGGTGCAGAAGAAAGACCATCTTCCAGCCAAACTAAAATGTCTACTTCTTTTAGCGGACAATGTGATAAGATCCCTTTCTTACGGCCACGCCAATCGCTACAAATTCCAGATGAGGCACAAAAACAGCAGGTGCTTCAACGGATATCAAGTGCTCCTTTAAGTGGGCTCTCCTCCACATCAACTTCAACATCACAAATACTCCAGTCCTCAAAGGTGTCACCCAAATCGCACTTGCTTCCTCACAGCTCCCAAATCTCCAGCTGCCCGTCTGAGTGTGAGGTAGAACAGATGGTTGAGTCTGCAGAGTTGTTTACTCATACTATAGCCTGGGAATCAGAGGTCCACTCCAGCGCTTCTGTGAATCCAGACGAGGAAATGATCTGCACTGATGCCCAGAATCTTTATGAGTCGGATCCAGGACCAGACGCAGAAGGTTCTGACCATAATGTAGACCCTCATTCCCAAACTGTAACTCCTGTTGGTGGAGACAATGAGGAAGACGATGATAAGACTCAAATACCTGATTGGAGCGACAACTTTAGTTTTTTGTCAGGGCAGGAACAGGTTGGCTCTGAGGACGACGGGTGTGATAACGCACAGGGTGATGATGATGAGGTCGGAGATCCCACTTACTGTCAACCCACAGTCAGCCAAGAGATGAGGTCAGCAGAGGAGGTGGAGGAAGATGCTAGTGACGACGAGGTCAGGTTGCGCCTTCCTGGACAGAGACGTAGTACTGGAAGCACGTCAACAACTGCATCCTCAAACACAACTCTGCCTCTCACCACAAGTCGTGGTGGCTCTTCAGGTCGCATGGGTGCTAAGCCTTGCATAGCCTGGGCATTTTTTCAGATCGATAAAGATGACCCAACTCGTGTTATCTGTAACAGTAGAGGCCAAAAAATACATAGTTTGAGTACTTCATGCATGAACCGGCACATGGACATGAAGCATAAGTTGCAGTGGGAAGCTCAGTGTGCTACAATGCGGCCTAGCCGGCCGGGCCAATCACCGTCTGCCATATCTTGTGCATCCGCGGCCTCTTCATCCTCTGTGACTGGGGGGACAGCAGTCACACCTGTTTTGGGGCGCAGACCTGCCACCTCTTTACCCGCAACAGCCAGCGTGATTGGCAGGTCATCATTTTCTTTGGAGGTGGTAACACCAGCTGGTGCTGAGCGCTGTCCGACATCGATAGCACCACCTTTGGATCAAGGCAACCTAACATGTCCGCCTGCATCTTCCTCACAGACCGGCAGTTTGCCGGGGACACCCTTATCAACCCCGTCTAAGCACAATAGACAGCCCTCGGTCCCTCAGATGTGGACAAGTAAAAGACCATTTCCTCCTAGCCATGAGAAAGCTAAGAGGTTGAATTTCACCATCTGCAAGCTCTTGGCTACAGAAATGCTGCCTTTCCGCCTGGTGGACACAGAGGATTTTCGAGACCTTATGTCCGTCGCAGTGCCCCAGTACCAGATGCCCAGTCGGCACTACTTCTCAAAGAAAGGTGTGCCTGCGCTCCACCAGCATGTCGCACACAACATCACCGCTTCTTTGAGAAACTCTGTGTGTGACAGGGTGCATTTCACCACAGACACTTGGACGAGTAGGCATGGACAGGGGCGTTACATGTCGCTGACTGGGCACTGGGTAACTATGGTGACAGCAGGACAAGGGGCTGCTGTCCAAGTCTTGCCGTCCCCACGAGTTGTGCGTCAATCCTCTTTATGTCAAAGTTCCTCCACTGCTTCTGCCTCCTCAACCTCCTCTCGGTCTTCCACCTGCACCCAAAGCCTGTCTGGTCATGCCACAAGCTTTCTAACTGCGCAGAAGGGATCCTGCACACCTCCTTACTATGCTGGCAGTAGGGCTCAACGTCATCAGGCGGTTTTTACATTGAAATGTCTGGGAAATGTGAGTCACACAGCTGAGGAGTTGTGGTCAGCTCTGGAGAACCAATTTCATGAATGGTTGTCTCCACTGGACCTGAAACCAGGGAAGGCCGTGTGCGACAATGCTGCAAACCTGGGTGCGGCCCTTCGCCGGGGCAATGTCACACACGTGCCTTGTATGGCTCACGTGTTGAACCTGGTTGTCCAGCAATTTTTAGCCCACTATCCCAGACTAGATGGCCTTCTGCAGAGGGCACGGTCGCTGTGTGCTCACTTCCGCCGTTCGCATCCCGCAGCTCAGCGACTTACATCTCTACAGAAGTCGTTGGGCCTGCCACTTCACCGGCTAAAATGCGATGTGCCTACCCGGTGGAATTCAACTCTGCACATGTTGCAGCGACTGTGGCAGCACCGACAAGCCCTGGTGCAATACGTTCTGACGTATAGCCTGGGCCAACGAGATTCAGAGGTGGGGCAAATCACGCTGGAGGAGTGGTCTCAGATCAGGGACCTATGCACCCTTCTGCACAGTTTTGAAATGGCGACGAAGATGTTTAGTGCTGACGATGCCATTATCAGCATGACTATTCCGGTGATTTACATGCTGGAGCACATGTTAAACAGAATTCGGAGTCAGGTGGTGGCACAAGAGGAGGTGGAGGAAGTAGAGGAGGAGGAGTTGTATGCGGAAGGGCTAACATCTGCAAGGTCCAGACGGTCGGCAGCACCAAGGCGGCAGGCATGTGAGGGTGGGGGAGATGGTTTTACCAGGGCGCATGGTAGCAGCCAAACTAGTGAGGAAGGTGCAGGAGCCCAGGAAGAAGTGGAGGACGAACTGATGGAAGACTCATCAGATGAGGGAGACCTTGATCACATTTCTGTTGTGCGAGGTTGGGGGGAGAGGACAGAGGAAGGAAGCATGATTGTTACCTCGCCACCAACACAACAGGGACTTGATGCTCCTGGATGCGCAACACACATGAGTGCCTTCTTGCTGCACTACCTGCAACATGACCCTCGAATTGTGAGAATTAGAAATAATCCTGACTACTGGGTTGCCACACTGTTAGATCCCCGGTACAAAAGTAAATTTGCAGAAATTATTCCTGCCATAGAAAGGGATGCACGCATGCAGGAGTATCAGCAGAGACTGTTGCAGAATCTTACATGTGCTTTTCCACAAAATACCAGTGGTGCACGTAGTGAATCTCACAGTTCCAACTTGCCAACCGTGGGACCGTCAAGTGTTCAGCACTCAAACCGTGACAGAACCACAGTATCTGCTGGTAACATCAATTTTGCGGAATCATTTCACCACTTTTTTAGCCCATCCTTTGCAAGGCCACAGGAGACAAGAAGTCTGACACATAGTCAACGCCTAGAGACGATGGTACAGGAGTATCTCCAAGTAAACATTGAAGCCACGACTGTGTCACTGGACCCTTGCTCTTTTTGGGCTTCCAATCTGGATAAATGGCCGGAGCTAGCCACTTACGCCTTGGAGATCTTGTCATGCCCCGCAGCCAGCGTTCTGTCTGAACGTGTGTTCAGCGCTGCTGGTGGTGTGCTGACAGATAAGCGCACGCGGCTCTCCACTGATAATGTAGACAGACTCACGTTCATAAAGATGAACAAATCATGGATCCGAAACGACTTTTCTACCCCTGTGTCATCCTGGGGAGAGTAAAAGCTTGATGATTGGTTAAAATCACCCTACCAACCGTTTTAAGCTTTCAAATTACTAATCATGTTTATCTGTATCTTGACTGGAAAATAATTTGGGCTTTGTAGCAGTGTGCAGCACTGATCCTATTAGGCCATCTATACGAAAGCTTCACCAGATTTAAAATTAAAAATAATTTTTAGCTGCATCTAGCCCGGAAAATAATTTTGGGGCTCCGAGATGCGCAAGGCACATAAGTGCCTTCTTGCTGCACTACCTGCAGCATGACCCTCATATTGTCAGAATTCGAAGTAATCATGACTACTGGGTTGCCACACTCTTAGATCCCCCAAACTTTTCGATCAACCTTTTCATTTTAATAAAGACCAAAAAAATGGTCATTTTTGAAATTATAAGCATTAGCAGGTTGTTAGAAACTGAAATCAAACAGTTTTCAACTCAAAACTTTATTCTAGGTGATGTTACATTTTCACATAGGACCCCTTGTTCGAAAGGAGCTTCTGAACTCTCTCGTCCATTGAATTTGTCAGGTTTTGGATGGTTTCTGCTTCAATTGTTTTGCATGAGGACAGAATACCCTCCCAGAGCTGTTGCTTAGATGTGAACTGCCTCCCGCCATCATAGACACTCCTTTTAATGATGCTCCAAAGGTTCTGAATGGGGTAGAGGTCAGGGGAGCATGGGGGGTCACACCATAAGTTTGTCCCCTTTTATGCCCATATCAGCCAGAGATGCAGATGTTTTATGTGCAGCATGAGATGGTGCATTATCATGCAGAAAAATGATCTTGCTGTGAAATACACGGTTCTTCTTCTTGAACCATGGCAGGAAGTGCTGTTTGAGAAAATCCACATACATTATGGAGTTCATCTTTAGCGCCTTCAGGGATCCTAAAGGGGCCGACAATCTCTCTCCCCATGATTCCAGCCCAAAACATTACTCCACCTCCTCCTTGTTGGCGCTGTAGCCGTGTTTGCGTGGGGTGTCCATCAACCAGCCATCCTCCACTCCATCCATCTGGACCATCGAGCGCTGCACGGCACTCATCCGTGAACAAAACAGTTTTGAAATCAGTCTTCATGTAATGTTTGGCCCACTGGAGCCGTTTCTGCTTGTGTGAAGTGGATAGAGGAGGTCGACAGGATGGCGCATGCACAGCTGCAAACCTCTGAAGGACCCTGCATCTTGTTGTTCGGGGGACGTTGGAGGCACAAGCAGCTTCAAAAACTTGTCTGCTGCTATGACAAGGCTTTTTTGCCGCTGCTCTTTCAACCTGACGTAATTGCCTGTAGGAAAGAGTCCTCAATTTGCCCTTATCAGCACGCACACGTGTGTACTGTGAATCAGCTACATACTTCTTGATTGCCAGGACACTTCATCCTGATCATCGCACAATGTTGATTGTAGTCATGCCTTGACCTAAACACTCCACAATTTGTTGCTTCTCAGCAGCCGACACATCCTTTTTCTTTCCCATTTTGGCAGAAAATGTAGGCTGCTTAATAATGTGAGAGAGCCTTCTTAAGTAGTCTTGCCTTTCATTGGACACACCTGCCAAACTAATTAGCACAGGTGTCTGCAATTGCTTACAGTGATATAAAGAGCCCTGACACACATCACCATCAATGAGTTTAACTGACAAACAAACAAATTCTTCCCTTATCACTCCTAAACACTTTTTGTATAATAATTTGGAACGCAGTGTACATGTGCTTTTCCACAAAACACCAGTGGTTCACGTAGTGAATCTTACAGTTCTAACTTGCCAACCGTGGTCTGTATGGAGTTGTTCAATAAAGGGCCCAAAATTAAGATAACATAGATGGGAGAGGTCTCTATGAATAGGAATTCCTAAGTATTTGATACCCTGTGAGGGCCAGGCAAAGGGAAAGTTGGACTGGATGGAATCCTATATGGATTTGGGGAGGGAGACATCGAGGGCCTCAGACTTCGCTGCATTGATTTTAAAATTTTACCATGTAACAAAGTGATCTATTTCAGCCATAACAGCATGGATGGATATATGTGATTGAGTGATATATACTAGGACATCATCAGCAAATAGAGAGCACTTGTACTCGGTGCCTCCCACCTCAATCCACCTAATATTGGGGTTATGGCGAATTGATGAGAGCAGGTGCTCCGTCACTAGGATGTATAAGAGAGGGGACAGAGGACATCACTGCCTTGTCCCATTGGTGATTGTGAAAGGTGATGAAAATGTTCTGACGCACCCCCTGGGCCTTGGGACACCCGGAGCCGGACCCTTTTTGGTGGATGCTGGTGGTTGTAGTCTTCGTGGCGGCGACCCAGTTCCGTGGCTCAGGGCGGTCAAACCAGTGGCGGAACTATTTATGTGGTTTTCATGTTTAAATGTCCGACTACGCCACCCGTGGATTGCGGTCACAGTGAACCGCCGCTACAGGGCAGACCACTGAGGCTGGTGTTGTGGGTGCAGCAGAGCGTAGCATAACTCCCCACGGGAGGAGTATAGCCTCAGGGCAGTGTATGCGGAGGATGGGGGTGATGGTGCAGGGCAGCAGCAGTAACGACACGGAGTCAGTGATGCAGTTCAGGGCCTTTACTCACAGTTCTTATTATCCAGACCACGTCTGCAGGTAACGGCTGCCCACGTCGTACTGTGCTCACCAGGTGAGGGGCTCAGACAACTCCCAGATAACTTTGGAGCACTTCACAGGACCCCCTTTGTGTGTCCTTTGTCTGGCCTTTCTTACCAACACTTCTGTCCGGCTGCCTCGGGCCTCCTCTTGGTAAACTTGGCGCCAGTTTCCCTGACCCTATGTGGTGCCTTCCTAGCGGGTGTAGCGAGGGGCTGCGCCACATAAAATGTCAGAGCCTCCGGTTTCTAGCTGAGGGTCGTTTCCTGCCTCCACTAGTTCGGGGACCGGTCTCCCCCTTTGGCCTGACCCCTCCACGCAGGTGGATTCGGGCGTGCGGTGGCGACTCGCCCGTCCGCACCCCTGGGATCCCTTCATTCCTCGTTCCTGGAGCCTTCTCCGCTCCTCTTCCTTCCTTCTCCCTCTTCCAGGCCTGGGCCTCTGTTACTAGGCCCGCCTCCGGAGCAGAGCTCATGCAGAGCCCCTGCTCCCTGCCACTTCTGCTCAGACTTCTCTGCACTGAACTAAGATGGTGCCCACCTTTTATACTCCCTTCTCAATGCACCCAGGAACTGCTTCCTCCCTGCTCCTGCACTACAGGGTTCCCCTTCCTCAGTGTTCCCTCCCCCCACTCCAGCCAGGGACAGGGACTGTCGTGCCCATCTCAGGGGCATATTGGTCGCCCTGCCCCACGGCAATGTGGTGTAATGCATGCAGGTGTCGGGTCCTGATCCACACTCCATCCTTACCTGAGAGTGAGATATCACACCTCTGGGTGAGGTGCAATACGTCTTTAGCAACCGAGCCCTCAGGGTGCTACAGTTCCATTTATCTTCAGCCTAGGTGACGTATTGCGATACAGGGCCGTGATTTTGGCTATAAAAGGGTCCCCTAGACCCCTACCCCAAGCTTTTTAAGAGAATCATATATGGCGTGCCAGGAGACTCTATGGAATGCTTTCTCAGCATCCAACGAGAGTATCTAATTACAAATTTTTAACTGCATCTAGCCCAGGAAATACTTTGTGCCTAGTAGCAGTGTCTGCTAGTAAGCGGATTATCCCGGCTGTTAAGCAAGCTGCACCACCTGTAGTTTAGACACTTAATTTTTTCAAAGGAAATGCTTCGGGACCATGGGATACTTAGTGAAGAGCATCAGGAGGCACCCCAAGGCATAGGGGCTGGGACTGGCAGTAGGATGCCTTGCGGTGGACAGCCGAGCTCGATCCTTATAAAAGCTTTTTAACTGCAGTAGCTTTAGTGGACGCTACTGGAGCTGGAATTACCGCGGCTGCTGGCATGAGACTTGCCCTCCAATAGATCCTTGTAAATGGATTTAAAGTGTATTCATTCAAATTAGAGAGACAATTTAAATTAAAAAGCTTAGAGCTGCCTCCACCACAGGGGGGCTCGCTCGACCCACCAGCGGACAGGCACCAGTATTGGGAGAGGGGGGCTGGCCGTCAGGGTTCACCGCGGCTCTGGCACAAACCCGGCGACACGGAGGTGGCACGGGCAGGAGCGGACTGGCCGTGTCGGCTTCTCACTTTTTGGATTTTAGAAGGGCATGACATGCCTATATCTGTGTCTCCCCCTCCTTTTACTCCTCCACCTCTTTTATTTTCGCATGACTATATGTACTTGTCACTTTTCCATGTGTTAGTTATGTCTTCTGAGCAGTTTGTCAGCTTTTGGACACCTTTGAAGGTGTTTTCTATGTGTTTCTATGTGTTTTTGTTTGCCTGCCATTGGTTTTAACGGTGTTCGAAGGTGTTCGACGAACAGTTCGACGAACAGTTCGGCGAACACACGGGTGTTCGACGAACCGAACCGAACTCGAACACTACGGGGGTGGCTCAACACTATCTAGGACCCAGCGTCTACCCCTCTCTAGCTAATTAACAACCTGCCTGGGTGTATAAATACCTGCTGTGTTTCAGAGGGAGTTGCCGGCGATATGCATTACTACTTGTGAAGGCTTTAGCAGAGCAGTACTTCGTCCTCTCTGGAGCTTGAAGACGTGTGCGCATTTGTCGGGATTTGTCTAAAGCAAAGCTAATTCCCCTGTTTGTCCACCCTTGTTGTGTTTAGTGGAGATCGACTAGTGCTTATCCCCTCCCTTCCCTAGCCTGAGCCATACACCAGGGAAAGACAGAGCGAGGCACGTGTGCGGCGATTGGTGAAGAGCCAATACAGGGACATTAGGGGAGACAGGGTGATGCTAGATCAACTTAAGAGGTCTCCACTTTCCCCCGTTCCCTAGAGTCTGGGTTCCCTTTCCCTTTCACTTTGTGTTGTACTAAGTCTCAACCACACCTTGCATGACAACAGGGGGCTGAATACATATGAACGTCACAATTTCCAGATTTCTACTTTTAATATATTCAGAAAATCATGGGTCATTTCCTTTACTCTTCCCAAACACTTGCTACTCTGTATTGATATATCACATAAAATCCCAATAAAATGCATTTAAGTTTGTGAGTGTAAGGTGAAAAAATGTGGAAAAGTTAATACTTTTTTCAGGCACTGTAGGTATAGGCATCAATCATTACATTCATAGAGCACCGTGCAATTGATGTAGCACACTACTGTGATATACTTAACATTGAACGTCGCCCTAAGGTAGTTGCATAGTGAGCTGTCTGTCAATGTTGCTACATCGGTAACTGACACTAGGCTAACTTAATAGTTGCAATTAGTTGTATTTTTGGTAGTTTAAATTTCTGGGACTGCTCTATCCATTGAATGCAGATATACATGCAGTTGCTGCAGAAACAAATCAAATGAGCTATAAGGATTGGAAATTGCAATGGTACGTGAACATGAAAGTGGTACTTCAGAATATCTGCACATTATTTTCAAGGAAAATGTAAATGTGCCATGTGTCAGTGTATTGTTGTTAACGGTGTTTCCTCAGTGGTGCAGTTAATGCTCAAGAACAAAATGCAAATTTCATTGCTTACCAAGAGTTTCCTTTTCTCCAAGGCTTTTATCATATTGATCCTGCAGCTGCTTAATTTGCTCTTCTACGTCTTTCAATTTTCTTTGCTTTTCTCGAAGAGTGGCCATAGTAGCATCAAGCTCAGTCTAAAGAAATGGGGAAACCATCGTATAAGAAATGGGAACTCATAATGTTGTACAGATGTGACCGTGCTTTAACATACAAGAAAGAAATCATGATACTGAAAGTTAACCACTAAATGCAAATTGGCATACATGAACGTCATTGCAGAGGTTATCGTGTGTGGAGAAGGCTCGGTAGCTGAGCTTTTTCCACACACGATAGATGCCAGCTATAATACAAAGCCAGCATCTGTGTCTAATAGCAGCATTCAGTGCTGAGCTCCGATTGCTGCTATTAACCATTGAAATGTTGAGGTCAATGTTTGACAGAAGCACTTAAATGGAAGACACTTGTGCTCATGCATTGGCTTCCATCGCCCCCCCACGTGACGTAATTGAAGGGCGCTGATTGTTTACCATGGGAGCAAGCAGCCTGCTAAAGGCCTCACATAGCTGACATATTGTTACTCCTGTGAAGCTCAGTGATTTTCACTATGTACTGCAGTACTGTGGTATAGTAGTATATAGTATAAGCAATCAGACTATCACAGGTTCCCCTAAGGGGACTAATAAATAAGGTACAAAAAAAAAAATAATAAAAAGGTTTTAAAATGAAAAAAGAATAAAAAATAAGCATATGTGTATTGCCACATCTAATAAAAGTCCAGTCTATCGAAATATAAAATCGATTAACCCAATCGGCATAGTGGGGAAAAAATCAAAACAGCAGAATTACGCATTTTTTGGTCACCACTCCTCTCTAAAAAAATGCAATACAAATTAATCCAAACAAAATAACTACCCAAAATGGTATCAATAAAACTGTAGGCTATACTAGCTGTCACACAGTTCAGCTGACGTAAAAATAAAAATGTTACGGGTCTCAAAAAAGGATGATAAACCAATTTTTTTTTTTTTTTTTACAAACTTCAGAATTTGTTTTCTCTGGTTAAATAAAAAAAACTAATTATGATAGGTTGGTATCGCCATAAAGGCGTCATTTTTTACCATACAATGAACACCTTAAAAGCAAAACCTGCCAAAATTGCATTTTTTTCACAATTTCACTGTACTTGGATTTTTTTCCTGCTTCCCAGTACAATTAATGTTAAAATTAATGGTGCCATTCAAATCTAGAACTTCTCATACCACTATCTAATGGAAAAATAAAAAAAGTTATGGCTCTTGGAAGAAGGAGAAAGAAAAATTCAAATGTAAAAATGAAAGTGGCTTCCTCTTTAAAGAGGACCTTTTACCAGTTTGAACATGTTAATCTGGTCACATCAGAGCACGGTGGCTGCAGATTTGAGTAAAACGTAAATTTTATTTCTTAATTTCTCATCTCTATTGTGGAGATATTAGTTTGCAAATTTTAGGTTATGATTTACAGTACAGACCAAAAGTTTGGACACACCTTCTCATTTAAAGATTTTTCTGTATTTTCATGACTATGAAAATTGTACATTCACACTGAAGGCATCAAAACTATGAATTAACACATGTGGAATTATATACTTAACAAAAAAGTGTGAAATTACTGAAAATATGTCTTCTATTCTAGGTTCTTCAAAGTAGCCACCTTTTGCTTTGATGACTGCTTTGCACACTCTGGGCATTCTCTTGATGAGCTTCAAGAGGTAGTCACCGGAAATGGTCTTCAAACAATCTTGAAGGAGTTCCCAGAGATGTTTAGCACTTGTTGGCCCTTTTGCCTTCACTCTGCGGTCCAGCTCACCCCAAACCATCTCGATTGGGTTCAGGCCTGGTGACTGTGGAGGCCAGGTCATCTGGCGTAGCACCCCATCACTCACCCTATTGGTAAAATAGCCCTTACACAGCCTGGAGGTGTGTTTGGGGTCATTGTCCTGTTGAAAAATAAATGATGGTCCAACTAAACGCAAACTGGATGGAATAGCATGCCGCTGCAAGATGCTGTGGTAGCCATGCTGGTTCAGTATGCCTTCAATTTTGAATAAATCCCCAACAGTGTCACCAGCAAAGCACCCCCACACCATCACACCTCCTCCTCCATGCTTCACGGTGGGAACCAGGCATGTAGAGTCCATCCGTTCATCTTTTCTGCGGCGCACAAAGACACGGTGGTTGGAACCAAAGATCTCAAATTTGGACTCATCAGACCAAAGCATAGATTTCCACTTGTCTAATGTCCATTCCTTGTGTTCTTTAGCCCAAAAAAGTCTCTTCTGCTTGTTGACTGTCCTTAGCAGTGGTTTCCTAGCAACTATTTTACCATGAAGGCCTGCTGCACAAAGTCTCCTCTTAACAGTTGTTGAAGAGATGTGTCTGCTGCTGGAACTCTGTGTGGCATTGACCTGGACTCTAATCTGAGCTGCTGTTAACCTGCGATTTCTGAGGCTGGTGACTCGGATAAACTTATCCTCAGAAGCAGAGGTGACTCTTGGTCTTTCTTTCCTGGGGCGGCCTTCATGTGAGCCAGTTTTTTTGTAGCGCTTGATGGTTTTTGCAACTGCACTTGGGGACACTTTCAAAGTTTGCCCAATTTTTCAGACTGACTGACCTTCATTTCTTAAAGTAATGATGGCCACTCGTTTTTCTTTACTTAGCTGCTTTTTTCTTGCCATAATACAAATTCTAACAGTCTATTCAGTAGGACTATCAGCTGTGTATCCACCAGACTTCTGCACAACACAACTGATGGTCCCAACCCCATTTATAAGGCAAGAAATCCCACTTATTAAACCTGACAGGGCACACCTGTGAAGTGAAAACCATTTCCGGTGACTACCTCTTGAAGCTCATCAAGAGAATGCCAAGAGTGTGCAAAGCAGTCATCAAAGCAAAAGGTGACTACTTTGAAGAACCTAGAATATAAGACATATTTTCAGTTGTTTCACACTTTTTTGTTAAGTATATAATTCCACATGTGTCAATTCATAGTTTTGATGCCTTCAGTGTGAATGTACAATTTTCATAGTCATGAAAATACAGAAAAATCTTTAAATGAGAAGGTGTGTCCAAACTTTTGGTCTGTACTGTATGTTAAGTCCTAATGGGGCGTGTAATAAGTAAGATCAGACTGTCTATCATTACATGTCTCACACAGAGGAAAACCTGTTCTAAGCTATTGTGGGGGTATGTTCTTTTTCCCCAGTATGTTGCTTCATGATTATGATTGGTCAACCTCAAGCAGGGGGAGAAGTACACGCCCCCAGAGACAAATCTCTGGTAATGCCCAGTTAAACTATAATACATTTTTATCTAAACTTTAATATCTCAACAATGGAAAGGAGAAATGAAAAAATAAAAACTACGTTTCACTTAGCTCTGCAGCCATTTTTCCATGATGTGGCCAGTTTAACAAGCTGAAACTGGCGAAAGGCTCTCTTTAAACGGTTGAGTAAAAACAACAAAGTCATTGAATTTGTATGGTTAGGAGTCCAGTTACACCCTCCCATACAGGGGTATCTTTATGCATCGTTATGTCATTTTAAGAATATATCTGTATGTATCTGTGCTTCATGACTATCTTTGTGGGCAGAACCTGCATTCTAGTATGATTTTAAAACAATATATAAAGAAAGCTGCAAAATTAAGTGTTTAAATAGGTTTGGGCAGTTGTAGAAATCATAACACAATATTTCAGAGAATCTTAATATATTATATAAAGAAAATAACACATCAAAGACCACGTATGACCGATACTACCTGTGCAGCTGCCAGTTTTTGTTTCTTTGGTTCAACTTCTTTTAGCACTCTGGAATACAGGTCCATGGCTCTAACCCACATACACATGGACCGACACGCTTTAGACACTTTTTCAACCTTCTCCGGTATAAAATTAGGATTAGAAATATATTTCTGCAGTTTCAGCAAAATTTGAGGCTTTATGTTTTCCTTATCATATTCCATAAGTCTTCTTAGGAAATTGGAGTCTCCCAGGAGTTGTTTTGCAGTCATCCAATCTGGCCTAAACGACAAGACATATATTTGGAAAAACCACACTTGACGTATGGCAATGGATTAATTAGAAAAATACAATTGTTCAAGTTTTACATTGTGGTGAAATATTTGAAATTCATGAATTCACAAAAACAGGCTACCATGATGTCCTGATGGGTCACCCAATATGTGAAGGTCACTGACCATAATGAATATGTAGGTATTAATGTGGTATATGACATTGCTATGATTAATCATACATTTAATCATGGATCCCATTGTTTTTTAACTAAATACAAAATCTATTAAATGTAGAACCACTCAACTTTAATTAATGTTAAAAGGGGTATCTGCTCTCAGTGATATCAATTTAATTGTTGGAGGAACTGTAACGTAATAACTTAAAAATTCCCTAAAAGTGTATTTGAAAATTGTTTTTCTAATCATGTACAGTACTGTTGATACATTCTGGAGCCCTCTCACATACCAAGACAACATTGCACAAGACTTACTTGGAATTTAATAGAATACATATGGCTTCCATAACAGTCATGACCATATCAGGTGGGCTAGTGAATACTCTAATTTCAGATATGTCTGCTTTATCCAGGGAATCCAATGCTTTATTTGCAGCTTCTAAAGCAGGCATTGCCTCATCAAGGTCTCTTTGGGCATCATCAGCGATTGCCTGAGTTTCCTCTGCTTTAACTTTTGCAATGGCCTCATCCTCTTTCACAATGCGCCGCACCTGCCACAAGAGAGTCAGCATGGATATTCTAGGTAAAATACCATGAAAATCTAATGATATAGATCTAAAATAATCCATCCAAGGAAAATCCATTTCAATGAAAAACAAACCATATTTACAGTTTTATTATTCTACCAGATCTCTACTCTCGGATTTTTCTGATGCTCATAAGATTTGCTGTTTGCTCTCTTCTCATATAAAGACTCGGCACTAAAAAAATATATTTTGTTGAAAGAAGGAAAGGGGTACATGAAGGCAATATATGATATACATGCAGAATGCAAAGGGAATGAGTCTACCAGAAAACAGATGAATATATTTAACCAAAGGCAGTGCAACATATGTCTTGAAAACAATTTGCAATTTCTTCATGAAGATAATATAATGTGAAAGCTTCCAAAGCAAAAATGATATTATGCAAATACCAATATTGAGCGAGGTGAATGTGCAGTGCATTTAATGGAACTGTAGACTTTACATATGGTACTGACAGTCCCCATAACATGACTTGGGTGTCTGGGAAATAGGCAGCTGCACAAATGAAAGCAACTGTTTCCTGATTGTGGAATAATAAGGGTAAATTCAGGCAGTGTGGTCATGTGCCATTAAAAGGAAATCTGTCAACAGGATTTCACACCCTAAACTATATACACTGCTCAAAAAAATAAAGGGAACACTTAAACAAAAGAATCTAACTCCAAGTAAATCAAACTTCTGTGAAATCAAACTGTCCACTTAGGAAGCAACACTGATTGACAATCAATTTCACATGCTGTTGTGCAAATGGAATAGACAATAGATGGAAATTATTGGCAATTATCAAGACACCCTCAATAAAGGAGTGGTTCTGCAGGTCGGGATCACAGACCACATCTCAGTACCAATGCTTTCTGGCTGATGTTTTGGTCACTTTTGAATGTTGGTTGTGCTTTCACACTCGTGGTAGAATGAGACGGACTCTACAACCCACAGAAGTTGCTCAGGTAGTGCAGCTCATCCAGGATGGCACATCAATGCGTGCTGTGGTAAGAAGGTTTGCTGTGTCTGTCAGCGTAGTGTCCAGAGGCTGGAGGCGCTACCAGGAGACAGGCCAGTACACCAGGAGACGTGGAGGGGGCTGTAGGAGGGCAACAACCCAGCAGCAGGACCGCTACCTCCGCCTTTGTGCAAGGAGGAACAGGAGGAGCACTGCCAGAGCCCTGCAAAATGACCTCCAGCAGGCCACAAATGTGCATGTGTCTGCACAAACGGTTAGAAACCGACTCCATGAGGGTGGTATGAGGGCCCGAAGTCCACAGATGGGGGTTGTGCTCTCAGCCCAACACAGTGCAGGACGCTTTGCATTTGCCACAGAACACCAGGATTGGCAAAGTCGCCACTGGCGCCCTGTACTCTTCACAGATGAAAGCAGGTTCACACTGAGCACATGTGACAGACGTGACAGAGTCTGGAGATGCCGTGGAGAGAGACCTGCTGCCTGCAACATCCTTCAGCATAACCGGTTTGGCAGTGGGTCAGTAATGGTGTGGGGTGGCATTTCTTTGGAGGACCGCTCAACCCTTCCCCAGACCTGAATCCGATTGAGCACATCTGGGACATTATGTCTCGCTCCATCCACCAACATCACGTTGCACCACAGACTGTCCAGGAGTTGGCGGATGCTTTAGTCCAGGTCTGGGAGGAAATCACACAGGAGACCATCCGCAACCTCATCAGGAGCATGCCCAGGCTTTGTAGGGAGGTCATACAGGCACGTGGAGGCCACACACAATACTGAGCCTCATTTTGACTTGTTTTACGGACATTAAATCAAAGTTGGATTAGCCTGTAGTGTGTTTTTCCACTTTAATTTTGGGAGTGACTCCAAATCCAGGCCTCCATTGGTTAATAAATTTGATTTCCATTGATGATTTTTGTGTGATTTTGTTGTCAGCACATTCAACTTTGTACAGAATAAAGTATTCAATGAGAATATTTCATTCATTCAGATCTAGGATGTGTTATTTGAGTGTTCCCTTTAGTTTTTTGAGCAGTGTATATTTGCATGGAGCTCGTTCAAAGACAGGTCCAGCAATACCTTTATGACGCGTCCCCTGGGGCCGTGGGGTACTCAGTAGCCGGGCCAGTCGGTGCTGGGGATGTCACAGTGGCAGTGACCCGGTCCGTGACCCAGGGCTGTCAATTAAAGGGAAAGTAAAAGGGGGAATAAAGTTTTTGGAGATAATGTTTTTGACGTCACCTGTAGTATGCGGGCGGCTATATGGGGCCGCCGCTGCAGTGCAGATCCACAGGCAGAGCTAAGCTCCAGGGCAGTATATGAAGAATTATGGAGGTAGATGTTGTTGGTGCAGTGTAGTGCAGGGCAGGTGACACAGTAATTAGTCGAGGACACAGTGGGGTACAGTCTTCAGGTTTTACTCACAGTTCTTAAGTTCTCCAAGTTACAGTAACCGGTGTGCAACCGCCCACGTCGTCCTGTGTCCTCCGGGGTAGTGATCCAGCAAACTCTCAGGTATCTCAGGAGCACTTGGACGGGACCCCGTTCTATGTACCTTTTCAGGTCGTCTGACTGGGCTGGGTCTCACCCTCCTGCCCTGCGCCTCACAATCAGTGTCCCAAGCCAATAGCCTCGGGCCTTGTCGGGCGACTTGCTCTCAGTCCCCTGGATCCTATGTGGCCACCTTTTCAGCGATGTAATTGTGGATTTTGGCTTCAACACCTTAAAAATGCTGTAGCCTCCGGTTGGCTAGCTGAGCCTGGTTGTTCTCCACTAGTCTGGGGCCTGGTCCCCTTCTGCGGCTTGAATTCGGGGGCACGGGTGGCATCCTGCACTCGCCGTGCCCCTGGGATCCCTTCTGTCTACTGGAGCCTGTCCCACTGCTCCTCTCTCCTCTCCTCCTGGGCCTCTCTCACTAGGCCCGACTCCTCTCTCTCTTTCCTTGCTCTCCTGAGCAGGACTGGATCTTTCTAGATGTTTCTATCCGCCTTTTATACCCTTTCTGTCTGCGCTCCACTAATCTTCTTCCTCTACCCACCTCCTCTACCTAGCTCCACCCTCCAGCTAGGGACCAGGGACTGTGCTCTCCCTTAGGAGCAATCTCGCCCTTCCCTACTGAAGTGGAGTGTATTGGATGTGGGTGTGTGGGTCCCGGGTAGTACTCCCTCCTTACCTAAGAGTGGGGTACCACACCTCTGGGAGAGATGCAGTACCTCTGTGGCAACTGGACCCGCAGGGGCGCCACATTTACATGGCCAGTCTGTTCCTCCATTACTGAGAAAAAGTGTTTCAATTGATATGCAAATGAGGCTGAAGGGCTATTTAAGGATAAGGAGCCTCTGTCACTCCAGCTCTACTTCCCTCCCAGCATTGCCTCTTCCTGCTTGACAGGTGACTCTTTTGCCTGAAGTCACACTAGATAGAGGCTATCAGTAAAGCAAGGAGGAGGTGGCGTTGGGCGGGGAATAGAGCTGGAGTGACAGAGGCTTCAGATCTAAAAATAGTTCTTCAGTCTTCTTTGCTTATTTAAACACTGATTTCTCTGTAACGGAGGAACAGACAGGCCATGTAAAGGTATTGCTGGACTAGGATTTGAAAGAGCTATATACGCACAGAAATACTTTGAGGCATGAAATCCTGCTGACAGATTACCTTTAAAGTTGCATCAGCTCCAAATCAGAAAAGCTGCATGTGTTTTTGCTGTGATTCCTGTTTTTATGTACATGAAGCTCTTTCAAAGACAAGTCCTGAAATACCTTCACATTCCTCCATTCCTGGGAAATCAGCATTTAAATTGATATGTAAATGGCTATGAAAGACGGGAATAATTAGCATATTACCACCGCAGTTCTAAAATTGTTTTTGGCACATGCAGTAATAAATAGGACAATAAAATGAACTTATTGATCTTACAGTATGTTCAAATACTAGGAAACTTGTCCACATATTCAGAGCTTCCACTTGGAAATATGACATGGGAACCTTGTACTATCATATTATCAAGAATCACTTACCTGATCTGCATTTTCCTGATCGACTGACAATTTCTCCATTAAGGCATCCACATCAATAGACTTCTGTTTCAGCACTGGCTCTAATGCAGACAGTTCAATCTTCATTTTATCAACCAGCTGGTTAGTCTCAAGTAACTTGCTTAGCCCATTCTTTACACGGTCTCGAGCCTAATGTACAGCAAAAAAAAAGTGTTAAGTAACAGAACGCATAAGCCATAGAAGAAGATATCAGGTTGTTAAACATAGCAAAAAACAAGCAAAATAAATTGGTATTGCCATAAATGCTTAAAAGATATACAGAGGGGAGGAGTGAGGAGCATTCAGCAGAGTAAAAGACCAGGCAGACACATGCAGAGCTGCAACTTTCAGTACAAACGTATTTCACTTCAGTGCTGAATTCACAGCCACAAAGCTCAGTATTGCTGTTCAATGGCTTCACTTATGTGCCTTATGTTTGTGTTACATAAGGAAAGAAGAACATGAATAAATCTCTCTCTGTGCATGAGAGACATCATAGCTGCTTGCTCCCACCCACTAGCTCAGAGACCACGGTAAATTAGATGCAGAGTCAGCAAAGGGAAAGATTGATGAAAATTGCAGGATACAAGTCATACAATGTCTAGAATTAGTGTTATTGCTTACATGTGTAACTATAGACCTTTTTAGCCCTCATACTGAAAGTTCTATACTAAAAGGCTACTGTATGTACCATTGAATTAAAAAAAATACATATGGTAGTGGTACCTTGAATTTAAAAAGTTGCACTAAGCAGGTTTGTAATATGCTCCGGGATTCATGCTGGATGTAAGTCTTGTAAATTCAGAAAGCTTCTCTTTCCAGTGTACACAGGACTGCTCCAATTCTGTAGTCTTTCCCTCTACTGCAGACACTGATACAGACTCTGAGGGACCACATCTTCCCTTTAGAGACACAGATACTGCTAATACAGGTGCATCTCAGTAAATTAGAATATCATCAAAAAGTTAATTTATTTCAGTTCTTCAATACAAAAAGTGAAACTCATATTATATAGAGTCATTACAAACAGAGTGATCTATTTCAAGTGTTTATTTCTGTTAATGTTGATGATTATGGCTTACAGCCAATGAAAACACAAAAGTCATTATCTCAGTAAATTAGAATACTTTATAATAACAGCTTTAAAAATGTTTTTAAAATCAGAAATGTTGGCCTAGTGAAATGTATGTTCAGTAAATGCACTCAATACTTGGTCGGGGCTCCTTTTGCATCAATTACGGCATCAATGTGGCGTGGCATGGAGGCGATCAGCCTGTGGCACTGCTGAGGAGTTATGGAAGCCCAGATTGCTTTGATACATCTGCATTGTTGGGTCTTGTGTCTCTCATCTTCCTCTAGACAATACCCCTTAGATTCTCTATGGGGTTAAGGTCAGGCAAGTTTGCTGGCCAATCAAGCACAGTGATACTGTTGTTTTTAAGCCAGGTATTGGTACTTTTGGCAGTGTGGACAGGTGCCAAGTCCTGCTGGAGAATGAAATTTCCATCTCCAAAAAGCTTGTCGGCAGAGGGAAGCATGAAGTGCTCTAAAATTTCCTGGTAGACGGCTGCGCTGACTTTGGTCCTGATAAAACACAGTGAACCTACACCAGCAGATGACATGGCTCCTAAACCATCACTGATTGTGGAAACTTCACACTAGACCTCAAGCAGCTTGGATTCTGTGCCTCTCCACTCTTCCTCCAGACTCTGGGACCTTGATTTCCAAATGAAAATTGGAACTCTGGGACCTTGTGGAGTGTGTCAATGACTGCCTTCTGGACATCTGTCAAGTCAGCAGTCTTCCCCATGATTGTGGAGCCTACTGAAACAGACTAAGGGACACTTTTAAACACTTAGGAAGCCTTTGCAGGTCTTTTTTGTTAATTATTTTAATTTACTGAGAGATAATTACTTTTGTGTTTTCATTGGCTGTATAAGCCATAATCATCAACATTAACAGAAATAAACACGTGAAATAGATCACTCTGTAATGACTATATAAAATGAGTTTCACTTTTTGTATTGAAGAGCTGAAATTAATTAACTTTTTGATGATATTCTAATTTAGTGAGATGCACCTGTATGTTTGATCCCCAATCATGTTTTTTGCCCTCTTCTCTTTTGTAGACTGTTTTCTGTGTGATTTTTTTTCCACTTTTCTTGTGAATTTTCTGGACACAATCCTATACTATTGCAGGCGTCCTGCTCCTCCCTGCAGTGTCTCGGCATATGGGAGTTTCTCCTGAGGATCTACAGAAATGTCCATTAAGGTAGCAGTATGCACCGAAAGTGAACTATTTTCTGTATATATCCCCACTGGATTGTACTTTTTGCACTTTATTGGATAAAAATATTTTGATTTGAAAAATATATTTGTATGGGGGTTTTAATTTATAAGAGATTTTAGAGAGTAGGAGACCACTCTGACACACCAAATTGGACATGCTTAGCTGGTTGACTTTTTTTTTTAATGCACAGTCCTATACTACCCTTTACTCTCCCCTGTTCTCGCATCCCTACTCCTATCGCCCCAAGACCCTGATCACAGTTTCGGGATTTTATAAACATTAGGTTGTCGATTCTGCACCGCATTTTATCAACATTCTGCATCTAATGCACTTAGCCTGTAGTATATGTCAAGAGCTTTTCCCAATGTATACTGAAACATATCCATAGGTCCCCATTCAGCAGACTGAAGGTAAAAGTGTGGGGGGGTTTTACCTCTGTATGGTATGTTCCTTCATACCATTTGTTTAACAGGAGACTGCTCTTTTCTATATAGAGGGCTACTACAAAGAAACATTTACAATGCAGTATACATTTCTTTACTATGGGTCCCTAGGGTGGACGGATGCTGAGGCATCCAACCTGACTGCCCACTAATGAGTGCATACCTCCTGTGAGTACGCACCTGACAGTGGCCATAATTGTAGTGTGGACATAGCCTCAATTGGGCTTTCTCAAATCCATTCCTACACTTCACAAAAAAGTTATGAGCTGATTAGGTCTATTAAATGACAGTAGAGTTCATCCTCGGGGGAAGGATCTGCTGGAACATTTGCATGAGAAATCTGATACTCAGATTCTCTTCTGCAAACACTTCAGATTTGCAATAGGAACATTATCAACCTGGGAACATACCGTAAGAGAAGGGAGATAGAGAGGGACAAACTCCCAAGTAGAAAAAGTAGGCTCTTAATAAAGTGGAACGAAGTTATCCATAACATTTAAAGGATATTCCCATCTCAGCCTTTTTATGACACGGATATAAATGTGCAGGTGGCAGCCACAAGACATGGGGTTATAAAAACAGTCAAGTTCGGTTCCGGCATGCCGTTTCTATAACCCCCATTAATTTCTATTAGAGTTACAGAAACTACAAGGTTCAGGCTCAGCTGAGTAAACACAGTAAGAGCCGCTTTTTTAACAGACAGTACACTGACATATTAATTTCAATTGGTATAGTCACATGTCCTTTTTTTGTAGACCACAAACAAAAAAAAACTGAGACATGTCCTATGTTGATCCAATTTGCAGATCAAAGTGGCTCATTCAAGTGAATGGGTCCATTACAAAAAATTGATAGTACTCAATTGCCATCCATGTGTCATCCTAATGCTGTCCACACGTTAGTCCCATTGCTCAGACTTGACAAGTCTCTTTGACCGACCTAAAGGCAGATTTTAGGTCCACTGTATCATTAGCTTGGTCAAAATCACGGATCAGCAACCTTCAGCTGTTGTTAAACTACAATTCACAGCATTACCAGACAGTCATGCGGCTCTCATGCGGCTGTCAAGACATATTGGGAGCTGTAGCTTCACATTACCTGTAGTGTCGTCAATTGCTAATCCTTTGGCAGACGACCGTATATTATCTCATCCAATTGGGTCAATTACACAAATCACACTCTAATCAGAGTGTGATCATAATGTGCTCCAATTCTCTAGGATGATGAGAAGATGGAGAAAATAAATTCTCCATCTTCTTCATTTTGTCAGTCTGTGCAAATCGGACTGCACTCTGATGTCTTCCGAGTGCAGTCCGATGGTTTCCAAGACTCATTGACTTGCATGGCTGAATGCGATCTGAATATCAGCTCAAACTGCAGTGATTTTCTCCTTGGACTGGCTCGGTCCAAGGAAAAGTTCTGACATGTGCACGGCCCCATACAATAACATTGGTCCGAGTGCGATCTAATGTTTTATCTGATCGCACTTGGGCCGAAAATACAGCCATGTGTACAAGCCCGTAGTCTAGGTAATAATCCAGAAGGTTTGATAATCTGGCGCCCATCATAGGAAAATTAATTAACACTGTTTTAATCTAGTACAAATTAACTCTATTTTAAAGATGAATTCTTCGCAAAATTGCCTGCATTCTTGGCCTAATTATTCAGATTTTAGCCCCTGTTTCAATTACAAATACACAGCTTGGGGAAGGGAAAACAGATGGGGCAGAATTACTCCTGGGTATAAATGGTAAATCAGCTGTAAAAAAAGGCGTTTTATAAACTTCATATAAATAAAAGATGCAAGCTGGATAAATCAGTGAAACACATAAATGAAAACCTAAAAACGTGTCTAATGACTTTACTTGTCAAAGTGGAACGAATGAGAGCAATAGAAATGGAAACGTTTGTAGTGAAATATATCTATACAGTTAGATGTTTAACTATATATGGAGAGACTGCATTTAATTAGATAAATTAGAAAATGTTAGAAGAAATACTGAACTACACTCGTGTAGTAATGTAAAAGGTATGGCCAATTAGGGATCCATATGTACTGACAGAACATCTGCATATGTAATCTGCCAGTTTGCTTCAGTATTAATTTGCATAAGTGGACCTGATGAAATAATGTACAGTGGTGTGAAAAAGTGTTTACCCACTTCCTGATTTCTTATTCTTCTGCATGTTTGTCACACTTAAATGTTTCAGATCACAAAACAAACTAAAATATTTGACAAAGATAACAAAAGGAAACACAAAATTCCATTTTTAAATGAAGGTCTTTAATATTAAGGGAAAAAGAAGTCCAAACCTACAGGGCTCTGTGTGAAAAAGTGATTCCCCCTCCCCCCTTAAAACATAAATTAACTGTAGTTTATCACATCTTTGGGAAGCTGAGTTCAATTTCCCTAGCCATACACAGGTCTGATTACTGCCACACATGTTCTCAAGCAAGAAATTACTTGAATAGGACCTGCCTGACAAAGTGAAGTAGACCAAAAGATCCTCAAAAGCTAGACATCATGCTGCGATCCAAAGAAATTCAGGAACATATGAGAAACAAAGTAATTGAAATCTATCAGTCTGGAAAAGGTTATAAAGCGATTTCTAAAGCTTTGGGACTCCAGCAAACCACAGTGAGAGCCATTATCCACAAATGGTGAAAACATGGAACAGTGGTGAACCTTCCCAGGAGTGAACGGCCAACCAAAATTACCCCAAGTGAGCAGCGACAACTCATTCAAGAGGTCACAAAACACCTCACAGCAGCATCCAAAGAACTGCAGGCCTCACTTGCCTCAGTAAAGGTCAGTGTTCATGACTCCACCATAAGAAAGAGACTGGGCAAAAATGGAATGTATGGCAGAGTTCCAAGACAAAAACCACTGCTGAGAAAAAAGAACATAAAGATTCGTCTCAGTTGTGCCACAAAATACTTTGATGATTGCCAAGACTTTTGGGAGAATACTCTGTTGACTGACGAGACAAAAGTTGAACTGTTGGAAAGTGTATGTCCCATTACATCTGGTGTAGAAGTAACACAGCATTACAGAAAAGGAACATCATACCAACAGTAAAATATGGTGGTGGTAGTGTGATGGTCTGGGGCTGTTTTGCTGCTTCAGTACCTGGAAGACTTGGTGTGGTAAATGAAACCATAAATATTGCTGTCTACAAAAAAATGCTGAGGGAGAATGTCCGGCCATCTGTTTGTGAGCTGAGGCTGAAGAGCACTTGGGTTATGCTGCAGGACAATGATCCAAAACACACCAGCAAGTTCACTTCTGAATGGCTTAAGAAAAACAAAATTAAGACTTTGAAGTGGCCTAGTCAAAGTCCTGATCTTAATCCTATTGAGATGCTGTGACATGACCTTAAAAAGGCGGTTCATGCTCGGAAACCCTCCAATGTGCCTGAATTACAAGAATTTTGCAAAGATGAGTGGGTCAAAATTCCTCCAGAGCGTTGTAAAAGACTCATTGTCAGTTATCGTAAACGCTTGATTGCAGTTGTTGCTGCTAAGGGTGGCCCAACCAGTTATTAGGTTTAGGGGGCAATCACTTTTTCACACAGGGCCCTGTAGGTTTGGATTTCTTTTTCCCTTAATGATAAAGACCTTCATTTAAAAACTTAATGCATCAGATACTGAAATTTTCTCTATGCCTGCCACGAGCTGGAGCAGATTTCTGCTATAATGATAAAATATAATGTATAATCATAGTAAGTCTGTCAGATAGAGATCAGTAATCCCCGACGACCTTTTAGAATAGAGCCATGACCAGTGACAAAATACCAAAAATTGCTAAATTTTGTGCATGACATGAAAATTTTCAACTCTCATATGCAAAAAAAAGTGGCGTAAAGTGACCATATAATTTAAAAAGGAGCAGGAAAAGGAAAGAACAGTCATCTAGCCAGCTCCGTTCTGGTCTCTCCCTTGTCATTTACACAAGACTGGAAAGCCCTTTGATGACTGAATGACAGGTGGAGTCCTTCTGTGACCATTGAGGGGACGAGGGTAGTTTGTGTAGATTGCTATGAATGCACTGCTTCCTTTCTAATCCTCGTATCCCTGGAGTGCATTTCAGCACTGAATTTTGAATATCATGTTAGAAACTCAGAACTGTAGGTCAACTCCATTATTTGAGTTGTATTAAAAAAATGATTGAGATGCATGATCAATTTATGAGTTTGTGAGGGTGTAGCATAACTAGAAGCTGGTTGGAATAATTTTTCGGGACTATAAGCGACAATTAGTTTGGAGGAATACACAGTCTGCATGTAGAAATCTGATCACACATAAGAAAAGATCAGCTAGGCTTCCTATAGTGTCACATACATTACCCTCAGGTGAAAACAAATAACTATAATGAATTATGCCTCATAGATCCAATGCAATAGTGTTTGGGTCCACGTAGCGAATCTGACAATTTATGTAGGAGGAAAACCTAATTATAAGATGTCTATTTAATCTAATGATCTTTCAATCTAATTTATGGTAGTGGGACAGGTCTTTTTAAAATAAGGTGAAGATAGTCTTCTATTGATCTAAACACACTAAATATTTGAAATTTGGCAAAACATGATCCAAAGATTTTGTGGGTGGATCACTATGTTAGCCAAATAGACGGGAGCCGCCTTCTGCCTGCCACCAGTATTATTCTAGTAGCGGGTCAGGAAACCAAGCAGAGACTGCAAGCTAAGCGAGGACTTGCTAAAAGAGGCTTGTTTCGCCAGATGGAGAGCAGAGTTATAAGTTTTATGGTAGATGAAGTCTTCTGCTGAAAGTGATTTTCTCCACTGACACTCGGAACAACTTGAGCAACGCAACGTTTGCCAGGGTTGCCGTCGTCTGGGTCATTCTGCGTGTAGCAGGTGCTGCTTCATCCAGGGCACTCTACAATGTATTATTATAATGTGACAATGCTGAGTCTGAACAGCAGAAGGAGGAGATCAGAGCTAAAGATGACTATAGATAGTTCACAAGCTGCTGGGTATTGAGGTACATAGATTTCTGTATGTGTGGTAAGTGGGGGTGTCCTGAGTGGTCTGCGCATCTCAATTGGGCACATGCACATTACAAACTTAGAATCCCCCCCAAAAAATGAACGGACGGTGTTTTCTGCCAAAAACTACAGATGACAGAAAAGGTTTTTGCGGACTATCCGTTAATTTACATATGGTTTGCAATCCTGCCCTACATTTCAAGAGATTTATATTTTGTAATCTATGATATTTCTATTACCCGAGTACCATTGAGCTTTGGAGAAATTGATTCTATGCTGTTTTTTTTGTGGGACTTTTTCTTGCATAATAAAACCAGCCCACTGAAGGGCAGCCTGGAAATTAGAGTTCTCTAGGAGAAGGGTCATCCTAATTCCCTAATATTGAGAAAACTTCCCGATCACATGGATTCACTGATGGAACTCCACTTTTAATTTCAAGTATATAATAGTATGTTTTAACTTGTATTAAAAAGTTTAATATATAATTAAAAATAAAAGAAATAATAGTGCAGTAATACATCGAAAAGTATATATATTCTCAGTATCACTTACTGAAACCAGCTGATTCCTTTTCTCACCAAGCATGGACAAATAAAGGTTAATTAACTCTAGATAGGAGGTTGGTGTTGTATAGTATCGTCTCCTTAGTTCTGCATAGTAGCGGTCGGCCATTTCTGTAACGCTCACGTGAATCTCCACACACATCTCTGAAAGTCTCTCCTTCATTTCTTCCCGGCCAAGGTCAATGTTAGTGAAAAACGTTTGGGAAACTGAGAGCAGTGCTTCTCTAGGCCACTGCAAATAAAATCAAGAGAACAGAAATCAGAAATTTCCTTTGTGATAATATTTGCTTAACTGGAGCAGAATCAATGATGTTCCTTCACAATGAGAGACGTTTCCCATGGCCGTTTCAAATATCCATATAAAAGGAACCAAAATCAAACACATTCCTTCAGTTCTCTTTTTTTCCTTGCATTTGAAAAAATGAAATACGTAATATTTTCTGAACACAATGTGCCTTGCTCTCTAGCGTATAGGAGATTTAAAGATTACCCACATTTAATGAAATTAAAAGGGGCTAACACTTTATTAAAGCCATTAATTGCAATTGTGTAATTCCATTTTACAAGCAGTAAAAGATTTGGATACAATTATTGTTATATGCAGAGGTGTAATAGTCGAAGTCGCAGGGGGTATGACCACAATCGGGCCAGTACAGGAGGGGAGGCCCCAGTTTCAACTAAATGTGTGTCCTGTGATGCACATCCTATTGGAAACTATTGTGGAGCAGAGGCATTTGTTCCTTGTGCTGCACTAATTCTGGAAGCCACCTTCGTATGAAAGGCCTGCAACTGTAGAGGACGACAGCAAATTGTATATGTCCTCCCGCTATTGCCGCTGTCACAGAAGAATCCTGACAGCGAGCAGTGCGCACTATGAGGATTCAGAAGTCTGCAGTCACATAGAGGGACTGCAGACTTTCATCACAAACTTGGACAAGCCCTTTAATTATAAAATTAAGCACAGCTGCATGCCAACTGTAACAGTGTGTAATATACTCACTGTCAGGATTTGGCTCTGCTTGCCACTTCCAGCTGTCATCACATGACCGCTCATGTGCAATTTTATTACTTACGGTCATTTGCTGACTAGCTTCTCTTCCTGCTTCTCTCAATGAAGCAGGGGCAGTAGTACTTCACTGAACATTGTGAGAATTAGGAAGAGTAGCTAGTCACTAGTGTTGAGCGAATTTGTTCGGCATTTCAAATTTGGGTTCGTGTTCGGGGTTCCGGCTTGTTCGCGCCAAAAAATCGGCTTTGCCCATGAACATCTCTGATTTGCGTGACAGCGTGGCAAATCAGGGATGTTCGTGAGTGGAGCCGATTTTTTGGCGCGAACAAGCCGGAACCCCAAACACGAACCCGAATTTGAAATGCTGAACAAATTTGTTCAACACTACTAGTCACTACACTACGTGACTGTAAGTATGTAAATTATAAGCAGCCACATAACGAGTGCTCAAACCGCTTAAGCTGTGAATAAGAGGAATCATCAAACTGAATTTCTGCCCCCGGGCGTTGTAAAACCTAGATCCACCCCTGCAATCAGTGTTTTATCAGCAGGAGATTATCACTACAGGACAACTGCCCTCATGCATCCCAGTCCAACCACACCGCAGCACTGATTAGCAGCTCTCTGTCACTATATAGTGTACACAGAAAGCTGTGACTTTATTATAACTGCTGCACCCAGTAAACTAAATGATACATCACTGGAATCAGGGTCTCTGTCCCAATCTCATGCTGCTGTCAGATTACATAGTACAAACCTGCTGACAGATTCCCTCTAAATATATTATTAGTTACACACAACAAAAATGATACTTTAATTCAAAATAAACAAACATTTTGCATGACACATGGTAAAATGGGGTTATCTAACATAATGGGGTTATCGAACATTCCAGAAACAGCTCCAACTCCAGTCCTGACCATTCACTTGATTGGGTCTGAGCTGCATTACTAGACACAGTACATGTATAAAAGTAGTGATGTTTCTAGAGAAAAAGAAAACAGTTTTTCTGATCTTAAAGAACATATGGATTGCAGTGAAACTATTTAATTCATAGTGATCAGTACATTCTTCATGATACTAACCTGCACAAACCAGTCAATAGTGCAGCAATTGACCAGCGATGGAAACATACGACATCTTGCTCTAAAAGATTCTCCAACTGGACTCATACAGAGCACAATGTGCAGCTTTTGACGCACTCGATTGATAAAAAACTGAAATACCTAGATTGCAAAACCAGAGACAGAATCTGTATATCAATGGAAAGTACACACAAATCCTGTTTTACAATCCATATGTAATGAGTTGGAAAGGTGTTGTAAAGGAACATTTTAGAGCTTTATGGAGCTGAAAAAGAAGTAGAGTTGAAGTGGATGTATCAGAACAAGCTTGTAGATAATGAGAAAGTGATATGTAATCCAGTCATAAAAAATATAATAGTAATACAAAAAAATAAGACAGAAAATGGTTAGGAATGGTTATCTTTTGGGAATCATGCTGCAAAGTTAGTTTTTGGTGTGATTTTTTTTCATTTCTTATCTCCGATGTGGAGCTATTAGCTTGTAAAGATTAAGTTATAATTTATGATAAATCGAAGGGCGAATTAGCACAGATTCCTCTCTGGATGCATGTACTGTCCCCTGCATGATCTTGATCAATCATAAGCAGTCATGCAGGAGGGGTGGACATCCCCCAGAAAGTCAGAAGAATGTCCCTTCTCCTGTGAGACATCTATTGACAGACAGCACCCCTGCTCTTAGCCCTGATCTCTGCACTTACTGTGTAATATAGATCAGAGCAGAGCTTCATTACTCATACTTCCACATCTCCTCTGAGGGAGGTCAGTGTGGGAGTGGAGAACATAGCAGAGCTGAGTGATTGCAAACATTTTCAGATCTCCTCTCACTGCAGTCAGTGTGGGTGGAAGGGAGTACAGCAGAGCTGAGTGTGATTGCAAACACTTATAGATCTCCTCTCAAAACAAAATCATTGGGGGGAGGGGAAGAGCTGATAGAGTTCTGAGAGGAGATCTGAAGTTGCAGATGTGTCCGTAATAACACTCAGCTTTGTTGTATTCTCCCTACCTGCACACTAACTGTTGTGAGAGGAGATTTGGAAGTATTTGTAATCACACTCAGCTCTGCTCTACACTACTGTAGAGAGCACGTCATGTTCTTTCCCATGCAATGAGCATGCACATGCCCCCAGAGAAGACTCTGTAATGCGCAGCATGTAGTATCATCAATCATAACCTAAAGTTAACAAGCCAGAGTCTATGAAACGGAGATGAGAAATTAAAGAAAAATAATATGATTAATTCAGCTCTGCAGTCACTATTCCATAATGTAGTAAGTTTAAAATGCTCAAACTGGTGAAAGGTCCCCTTTAACGCTACCATATTAATAGGGGTAATTATGCTAATGCAACTAATCAGCGTGCCACTACATTTCTTCATTTCTGCATTATAGGTCTATTAGGCCCTACTGCACCCCTATCACATACAGAGTCATACAGAAATTTGGTATAAATCATCCCGCAAGAAAATAGTGACATTCTACAGTAGATATCATGTTATTGAGTTTTTTGTCTAAAATGATTGCTTTCACAGGAGAATATCTGGTATGATGTTGTCTGTAGACACCATACAGTGGTACACAGTGGATGTGTGTAGAAAATGTTTGAAAGAGATCTGTATCCAGAGCGTTCCAGTAAAATTACAATTACTGGTGTGCCATGAAGAAAGCATATACATCCTATAGGTGTACCTCATCTCTGTTTCCTTCAGGTATACCAGCTTCTTTAGCTTTAGGTCTTGTTGCAGCCAATACAAACTCTAGCTCATCTTTCTCAAATAAATTAGGCACTTCACCAGAATTCAGCATGTTGTTGATGTCTTCCAGAAACTCCTCCACAACAATCTATAGAATTTACAAATACTGGTGAACAGATTAAATAAAGTTGTGTTCACTAGATAACTAAGCAGATTATTACTCGGGAATCTTGAGAAGCTCAGAAACCAGCCCTTTGGAGACTGTAATGGGAGCCATGTGGCTGAGCGGTCACATGGGTAGTTGGGCAAGGGGACCGATGGAGAGCACCAAAGCAGAAGGGGCTAGAATTAGTGTCTTTATTTACTTTATGCAATTTTCATCCCTTTGACCCAATTTTTGAAGAAATTGGAAGGCCCCATTTAAAGAAGGATTTTTTTTCCTAATTCTCTCTATTTACATAATGTAGTATAAGTACATTAATATACTTACTGATCACCATCTTCCCAGTTTTCTTCTAGGTCATGTCATTTAAATTCCAAGTTTCCGGATCACATAGGAGTTTGTGTGAACTGGAAGTCACCTTCACATTTTAAAGGGGTTGTCCACTACTAGGACAACCCTTTCTTGATCAAAACGTTTGGTCCTGATAAAATTAAAAAAACTAAACTCACCTCCCGTGCTGTCGCCATGTTCCCGCGGTGTCGGCACTCACTCTTCGGGGCTCCCGTGCTGTTGTTGTGACACGTGAAACCGGCTCTTAATCAGTGCTGGTGTCACTGTCTCTGCCTTTGGACAAATCGAACATGAAGAGGAAGTCCGGGCTGCAGCTGAACTCGGACTTCCTCTTCATGCTCGATTCGACAGGAGGCAGGGACAGTGATGCCAGCGCTGATTGGGCGCCGGCATCACGTGTCACAACAACAGCACGGGAGCCCCTGGGAGAGCGAGAGGCGACACAGCGGGAAAGGCGCTAGCACAGGAGGTGAGTATAAGTTTTATTATTTTATGGGGGCCCAGTGTAGGGTATGAACAGGGGTTGTCCAAGTAGTGGACAACTTCTTTAAGTCTAAGGAGCATCAGAACAAGACTCCATAGGCTTACATTGAGAATATAGCACTGCCCCACAAATCAATCCTTGTGTGAGTTGGAAAAGAAGATGATTGCTTACAATACCTAGAGGAAGACCAGGGAAACTGGGGAAGATAGCAATCGGTAGGTATATTAACGTACCTACACTGTATTATATACATGAGTGGCCAAAAGTATTGGCACCCCTGCAATTCTGTCAGATAATACTCAGTTTCTTCCTGAAAATGATTGCAATCACAAATTCTTTGGTCTTATTATCTTCATTTAATTTGCTTGCAAGGAAAAAACACAAAAGAGAATGAAGCAAAAAGCAAATCATTGATCATTTCACACAAAACTCCAAAAATGGGCCAGACAAAAGTATTGGCACCCTCAGCCTAATACTTGGTTGCACAACCTTTAGCCAAAATAACTGCGAACAACCGCTTCCGGTAACCATCAATGAGTTTCTTACAATGCTCTGCTGGAATTGTAGACCATTCTTCTTTGGCAAACTGCTCCAGGTCCCTGATATTTGAAGGGTGCCTTCTCCAAACTGCCATTTTGAGATCTCTCCACAGGTGTTCTATGGGATTCAGGTCTGGACTCATTGCTGGTCACCTTAGAAGTCTCCAGTGCTTTCTCTCAAACCATTTTATAGTGCTTTTGGAAGTGTGTTTTGGGTCATTGTCCTGCTGGAAGACCCATGACCTCTGAGGGAGACCCAGCTTTCTCACACTGGGCCCTACATTTTGCTGCAAAATTTGTTGGTAGTCTTCAGACTTCATAATGCCATGCACACGGTCAACCAATCCAGTGCCAGAGGCAGCAAAGCAACCCCAAAACATCAGGGAACCTCCGCCATGTTTGACTGTAGGGACCGTGTTCTTTTCTTTGAATGCCTCTTTTTTTTTCCTGTACACTCTATGTTGATGCTTTTTCCCAAAAAGCTCTACTTTTGTCTCATCTGACCAGAGAACATTCTTCCAAAACGTTTTAGGCTCTCAGGTAAGTTTTGGCAAACTCCAACCTGCCTTTTTAATGTCTCGGGGTAAGAAGTGGGGTCTTCCTGGGTCTCCTACCATACAGTCCCTTTTCATTCAGATGCCGACGGATAGTACGGGTTGACACTGTTGTACCCTCGGACTGCAGGGCAGCTTGAACTTGTTTGGATGTTAGTCGAGGTTCTTTATCCACCATCCGCACAATCTTGCGTTGAAATCTCTCGTCAATTTTTATTTTCCGTCCACATCTAGGGAGGTTAGCCACAGTGCCATGGGCTTTAAACTTCTTGATGACACTGCGCACGGAAGACACAGGAACATTCAGGTCTTTGGAGATGGACTTGTAGCCTTGAGATTGCTCATGCTTCCTCACAATTTGGTTTCTCAAGTCCTCAGACAGTTCTTTGGTCTTCTTTCTTTTCTCCATGCTCAATGTGGTACACACAAGGGCACAGGACAGAGGTTGAGTCAACTTTAATCCATGTTAACTGGCTGCAAGTGTGATTTAGTTATTGCCAACACCTGTTAGGTGCCACAGGTAAGTTACAGGTGCTGTTAATTACACGAATTAGAGAAGCATCACATGATTTTTCAAACAGTGCCAATACTTTTGTCCACCCCCTTTTTTAGGTTTGGTGTGGAATTATATCCAATTTGGCTTTAGGACAATTCTTTTTGTGTTTTTTCATTGAAGACAGATTAAATGAAGAGAATAATACCAAAGAATTTGTGATTGCAATCATTTTCAGGAAGAAACTGAGCATTATCTGACAGAATTGCAGGGGTGCCAATACTTTTGGCCACCACTGTAGATAGTCTGGATTAGGTAAAAAAAAATTGGGAGTGCTACTTTAAAAAAAAACAATCACTGAGTCTGTTATTTGAGTCTGTTAGAATCTGTTACTCTTATTTACAGACGGATACTTCACTTCATGTCCTCTTCATTCAGATTATGAAACATTTGGCCATTCATATTCATGTATAACTAGATGGCTACTTCTTAGGGTCCTTTGGAACAGCATTTTCTCCTACATTAAGTGGACCGTGTCAGGGCTTATGTCCGAACACCCTGCAAAACAGAATTTAGGTGTATGCAATGACAGGGCCATTGACTAAAACGGTGAAGACAGAGTCACTGTGTACTCTGTTGTGCATAATTTTTGAACGTATACGCCTAATGGAAGCGGACAGCAAGATGCAGTAAACTGCGCATTGCTGTCCCCCTCCAATAGGCGTATACGGTCAAAAGTGATGCAAACGGTGACTCCATCTCCGCCATTATAGTCAATGACCCTGTCAGCACATACACCCAAAATCCCATTTTACTGAGGGTTTGGAAGTAAGCCTTCACGTGGACACTGAACGTAGGAGAAAACGCTGTGTGAAAGAGCTCTTAGCCTGGATGATGATATGCTATAATTAGCAGGGACTTTGTGCTAGATGGTATGCCATGTTGCTGTGCTACAACAAGTGTGCAGAGCACTGAAATCCTTCCAAGTCATGATTAGTTGTGCATCTTAAAACCTCTGGATTACACAGACAGGTGAATTTAGTGAACTCTGTTTACCTGTGTGTCAGTAAAAAGAAAAACCATGTCCTTGTCTTCTACTCCAGCCAATTTGTACAATTTCCTTAGGTCTTCATGGAAAGATTCATAATTGTAGCCCCGACTCAGCTCAATTTGGAAGCACTTATAGCCACATATATGGGCTGCAAGTCTGGTAAGGGACTGTTTGCCGGTTCCACCAACACCCACCAGTAGAGAATTTCCCCTTTCCTGGCGGATCATTCGAGCAATCCTATGAACACATAGTAATACACATTTTTTTTCAATCTATCTTATATGTTTATATATGTATTGTTTATGTTTTAAATGAGGAAAATAAATAGTTTTTAAATATAACATCAACCTATTTAGCAAGATAATGTTTTTTCAAAATAATAATTACGTATAGGAAACTTTAGTACTAAACATGGGAATTTGAAAAGCAGTTATAAAGCTATATGCATGCGTCAGCAATAAATTCACAATTTGTTTCCATCTGTGTATAAAAATGTTTAAAAAATCATAGCGATAGCAAACATTTTTGGGTTTCTTTTGCAACCCGTAGGGCTCTATGTTGCATATTCATCTAAAGCAGGTATGTCAAACTCAAACACACAGAGGGCCAAAATGAAAAACTTGGACAAAGTCGCGGGCCAGCCAGTATACAGGTATAAGGGGTCCCACATAGTCTTCCATACAGAATAATGGCCCCACATAGTCCTCCATACAGAATAATGAGCCCCACATAGTCCTCCATATAGTATAATGGGCCCCACATAGTCCTCCATACAGAATAATATTCCCCACATAGTCCTCCATACAGAATAATGAGCCCCACATTGTCCTCCATACAGTATAATGGGCCCCACATAGTCCTCCATACAGAATAATATGCCCCACATAGTCCTCCATACAGAATAATGGGCCCCACATAGTCCTTCATGCAGAATAATGGGCCCCACATAGTGCTCCATACAGAATAATGGACCCCACATAGTCCTCCATACAGAATAATGAGCCCCACATAGTCCTCCATACAGTATAATGGGCCCCACATAGTCCTCCATACAGAATAATATGCCCCACATACTGTACAGTCCCTGACAGAAGTTATGTCACTTATCCATGTTATGTAAATAAAAGCTTATAACCTGGCGTTAAATTCATCCATTGGTTTTATAAATTACTCTTTTGAAAGCTGAAACCCTCCCAAATTTGGTTTGGGTTAAGAAAATAATTTGGCATCAATGCTGAAATATTGATCATTTCATGAACACAGAATGGTCAGATTTTGGCAAGACAAAAGTTTTGTCGCCCACAGAAAGTAATGTGATATTCAAACAAATAATTATCTTAAAATACAAATATATGTTGCATAACATTGGTGAATGAAGTTGTGCTGTTATTAGAGTCATATTTAATATTTTGTGTGACTTCCATGAGCTTGAAGGACTGCATCCATGCGGTTCAACAATGATTCATACAATTTATTAATGAAGTCATCAGGAATAGCAGAGAATGCCATCTTACATGCCTCCCAGAGTTCATCTAGATTCTTTGGTTTTGTCTTCCAAGCTTTCTCTTTCATCCAACCCCAAACATGCTCAATGATGTTCATGTCTGGTGACTGGGCTGGCCAGTCCTTGAGCACCGTGATCTTTTTTGCCTGGAGGAACTTTGTTGTAGAGATGGATGTATGAGATGGCGCACCATGTAAGAGGTAGCTAATACTTCTTGATATTTTAGGCTATTGATATTGCCTTCCACCTTGCAAATGTTTCGCACACCCCCATACTGAATGTAACCCCAGACCATGATCTTTCCACCACCAAATGTAACTGTTTTCTGGGTGTATTTTGGATCCATACAGGCTCCAGTAGGTCTCCTGCAGTATTTGCAGCGGCTGTGGTGTAATTCTACTGAAGATTCATCAGAGAAATCCACCTTCTGCCACTTTTCCAGCGTCCATCTATATAGCAGGCTGTGGGACTTTGCAAATACTTTTTATTTGCCTTTTGTTTAGTGTTGGTTTCTGGGCACTGATTCGACCATGGAGGCCATTTCGAGACAGAATCCTACAAACTGTTCTAGTTGACACAGGGACTTGAGGTGACCAGGCCTGTTGGAGCTCTGCTGCAGTGGAAGAGGGGCTTGCTTTGGATTTTCTAACCAACAAACGTTCCTCCTGAGCAGTTGTCTTGCCGGGACTGCTGGACCTGGGCTTGTCAAACACATCTCCAGTCTCTTCAAATCTTTTTTAAATTCTTAGTACTTGAAGCTAAGACACATTAAAGGTGCCAGCCACCTCTGCAGTGGATCTGGTCTTCAGCCTCTTGATAATCAAGGCTTTGGTGGCACGGTGGATTTTTGGCATGTTGTCAGAGCTCAAGTTGCAGTTAAAGTGAAGGTCTGGGGTGCTGGGTTTCTTTTTATACACACCCACTAATTAACCGATCATTTACTGAGCACTGGTGAGGATGTAAACTAGGAATTGGGTGCATTATATCACCAGGCGACAAAACTTTTGTCTTGCCAAAATCTGACCATTCTGTGTTCACTAAATGATCAATATTTCAGCATTGATGCCAATTTATATTCTTAACCTAAACCAAATTTGGGAGGGTTTCAGCTTTCAAAAGAGTAATTTATAAAACCAATGGATGAATTTAACGTCAGGTTATAAGCTTTTATTTACATAACATGGATAAGAGACATAACTTCTGTCAGGGAGTGTAGTCCTCAATACAGAATAATGGACCCCACATAGTCCTCCATACAGTATAATGGGCCCCACATAGTCCTCCATATAGAATAATATGCCCCACATAGTCCTCCATACAGTATAATGGGCCCCACATAGTCCTCCATACAGAATAATGAGCCCCACATAGTCCTCCATACAGTATAATGGGCCCCACATAGTCCTCCATACAGCATAATATGCCCCACATAGTCCTCCATACAGAATAATGGGCCCCACATAGTCCTCCATACAGTATAATGGGCCCCACTTAGTCCTCCATATAGAATAATATGCCCCACATAGTCCTCCATACTGTATTATGGGCTCCAGATAGTCCTTCATGCAGAATAATGGCCCCACATAGTCCTCCTTACAGTATAATGGGCCCCACATAGTCCTCCATACAGAATGATGGCCCTACATAGGGATGGTGGTTCTGGGGTCGCCGGCCAAATATAACCACCCAGCGGGCCAGATTCGGTCCGTGGGCCGGAGTGTGACATGTATGATCTAAAGCATTTCCCAATGCATAAACCAAAAGTACACTACAAACATCTTAATCTAAGGTACCTGGAATGTTTTAGAGTTACAGTAGGTGTTAAAGAGTTGCACTCATGAGAACTCCTGTACATGTGTCATATTAGAGAATATGGGAATCCTAGAAAGGAATCCCCTCTTGGGACCCTTTTTTATAAGCCAGGACAAAAAGCTGCTTTACAAGAACAGCTCCCATTTTGGCGAACTTGAGCCACTGACCAAAACTGATATTGATACAGTAGGTATAAGTAAATACAATATGCACTTCATGAATGAATGTGTTCCCCGGGTCAACATGAATGTACACATTTGCATAAGAAATCTCAGTGTTGTTTATGAGTGTATGCATTGTCTTTTCCTGATTTATCTACAAGGGCTTTCCATACAGCACTATGTATAGCCTGTACCTGGAAACATGCTCTATTGCATCCTGGAAAAATACTAGCTTGACATCTTTAGTGTTAGTCATGTTATAGTCATCAAGATAGTCCTGCAACACCGATCTAATCTTCTCCATATCTGTCAGATCCTCATAAACCCTGTCAGCCTTGTCTGCTCCAACCTAAAATCACAAATAGCATGATAATCTTTATAGAGAAATAATACCACATAAAATATGTACAATTGTTTCAAAGAATTTCAATTTCATAATATTAATAAATACAAGTATGTTTTTTCGGTCGGCGAGTATTTCCAGGTTGCTCGGGCAGGAGCTCGGGTCCCCTCCCTGCATGTTTGGTGCTCTTTGGAGAGCCAATGAACATGCAGGAATTGCCTGCCACGCACTGTAATGCCGTAGCCATGTTGGTTGTGGCATTACAGTGATTGGCTGGCCGCACAGCATCATCAGGTCTATATCAGACCTGGCGCCGCAATGCTCGTCACAGTCTAACCTTCAGACAGGCAGAGTAGGGAGAGGTGCTGCTGAGTCAGGGAGAGATTTGCTTGGTTATAGTTAGTATAGGTATTCCACAACATATATATATATATATATATATATATATATATATATATATATCCATCTCATCTAACAGTCCTTCTGAGGACTAATCCAGCTGCATCTATTCAGTGGTGACAGCAGGAGTTAGGCAGGCAGGGTTTGTGGCAGACTGTAGTGCATACAGCACAAGAGGGTCCATTGAATGTTCCTGCTGCTGCTGTTCTTACAGATATTTGCAGACATAGCCCCAGGTATCAGGGGGCCTGGGATAATTTTTTTTTATCTTAATCCTGATTATTTGCTTAAAAAGCAATCCAGAGAACACCGTTTTTCTGCTCCATTTGCTTGTTGGCACTGCAGAATACAGCCAGATCCTTTTCATATTACAGCGATAAAAATCCAGAAATTTGTAGTGAACGTGGAAAATATTGGCCTCCATTTAAATTTTTGTTGCAAGGTGTTAGTGAAGTTATTGACACAAGGTCGCTGTTAAAAATAGTAACCTAGAGGCCAGCTATTTAAAACTGTGGTTTTCCGTCACACGCATCACATATAAGTGCGCTCCAAATGCAACCATTTCTGGCCTCCATTTAAATTTTGTTGCAGTGTGTCAATGAAGTTATTAACACAAGGTCGCTGTGAAAAATAGTAACCTACAGGCCAGCTATTTAAAACTGTGGTTTTCCGTCACACGTATCACATATAACTGCGGTTCAAATCCAGCCATTTGTAGTGAATGTGGAAAATATTGTCCTCCATTTAACATGGGAAAGGAGAGTGGCAAGGGATGGGGAAGTGGATGTGACGGTGATGGTGCATGCAGAGGCCGAGGCAGTGGGCAAGTTGAAATTGTGCCACAACAAACACCCACATCTTATCGCTCGACCTTCCTGTTCCAATTAATAGGGGACCGCAGCACACCACTATTGAACCCAGAGCAGTATCAAAAGGTGGTTGGTTGGATAGCGGATAATGCTTCCAGTCACTTTGCCACCACCACCACCACCCTGTCTTCCACATGGTCAAGTCTCAGTAGCCGTGAGTCTGGACTGCATATTCCTCATCCTGAACCTCCTTCCTCCCACCATGCTGAGTGCCCGGAGACAACTGATTCCACGCTTGGACACTCCGAAGAGCTGTTCACTTTTCCATTTATAGATTCGGGCCTCTCGCCCGGTCCACTTGAAGCGGGGCAAGAGGATATCGCATGTAGCAATGCCCAAATATTTGAGCAGCTACGGTCACACGAAGGCGATGGTGGGAAACTGTCACAAGAGGTGGATGATGATGAGACATAATTGCCAGAAATTCAGGAGGAGGACCAGGGTGCGGAAGTGGAAGATGAGGTGGTGGACGATGAAGTCACTGACCCAACCTGGCAAGGTGACATGCAGAGCACAGGGGGAGGGAGGCGTAGCACCATAACAGGCAAGAACAAGCAGTGTGGTGGCCACAGACAGAAGGCGGGCAACCGTTCCCCGTAACACCAACACGATGGAAGTTGCCAGTACAACTGTTAGGTCTTCCAGAGTCTGGTTGTTTTTTAAAGACTCTGCCAATGCGTGCACGCAAATCCCCTGTCCATGGCACATGCGAAGATGCCTCCTGCCCTGCACCTGTCATTGCACACTCTCAACTAGCACCATCAGCAAGCACGTCCACGTCCTTGTCCCATCTCAGCACTCAGTTGTCCCTACCCCAGTCCTTGAAACGCAAGCGCAAATGCGTAGCCAACGCCCCACAGGCCACACTACTAAATTCACACATTTCGCGAATGCTTGCGCTCGAAAAGTTGCCTTTTAGGCTCATGGAGACAGAAGCTTTCCGCAACCTCATGGCGACAGCCGTCCCTCGGTACTCGGTCCCCAGCCGCCACTATTTGTCCCGGTGTCCCGCATTACACAAGCACGTGTCCCTCAACATTAGCCGTGCCCTCAACAATGGAGTTACTTTGAAAGTCCACCTAACCACGGACACTTGGACAAGTGCTTCTGGGCAGGGACAGTACATCTCGCTGATGGCACACTGGGTTAACATAGTGGAATCCGGGACACAGTCGAACCTTGGGACGGAACACATCCTCCCAACACCGAGGATTGCGGGTCCTAGGTCAATCAGGGTTGCCCACATTCTACAGCTCCTGAACCTCATCCTCCTCCTTCTCTTCAGCCTCCATCTCCGAAATGACCATATCAGTCACAAGCTGGAAGCACTGCAGCACTGCCTCAGCCAAGCGGCAACAGGCCGTGCTGAAGCTAATATGCTTAGGTGACAAACCGCACAATGCTGAAGAGTTGTGGACAGCTCTGAAAGAGCAGGTAGATCTGTGGCTGACACCGCTGAACCTACAGCCAGGCATGGTCGCGTGTGACAATGGCTGGAACCTGGTGGCAGCTCTGAGGCGAGGCAAGCTCGTACCATGCCTGGTCCATGTGCTTAACCTCGTGGTTCAGCGGTTTCTCAAAACCTACTTGGATCTGCCGGATCTGCTTGTCAAAGTACGCCGCCTGTATGCCCATTTTAGAAAGTCAGCTACAGCTTCCACCGCCCTTGCTGTGCTTCAACAGCGTTTGCAGCTTCTGGCTCACCGACTGGTGTGTGATGTCCCGACACGTTGGAACTCTACATTGCAGATGTTGGGAAGGATTTGTGAGCAGAAGAGGGCAGTTGTTGACCAGCATCAACAAGGCCATCGGTATTCAGTTCAGACTCCACACATAAGAAGTCAGGAGTGGACATGGATGTCAGACATATGTACCATCCTTCAAAACTTTGAGGACTCCACCAAGATGGTGAGGGCGATGACGCCATAATTAGCGTCAACATCCCGCTTCTCTGTGACAATCATTACTGGTTGGTGACACTTCTAGACCCACGCTACAAGGAGAATTTTCTATCTCTTATTCTCAAGGCGGACTGGTCTACTAAATTGGGGCAGTACCAGAAGGCCCTTGTTGCGGAATTATTAAAAAAATTCCCATTTGAAAACACTAGCGGCAGATGTCACAGTTCGTTGGACAATCAAGGAGTACAGGCGAGAGAGACACAAATCCAATCCAGCAGAGGCAGGGGAACTCTGTCAAAGTTCTGGGAGAGTTTTCCCAGACCCTCCCATCGTACAGGCCGTGAGGCGTGGGGTATTCTCCCAAGGAAGGAAAAGTTTCAGAAGATGGTGAGGGAGTACCTTGCCGACCGTACCAATGTCCTCCGTGATTCCTCTGTGCCTTACAATTATTGGGTATCCAAGCTGGACATGTGGCATGAACTGGCTCTCTACGCCTTGGAGGTCCTGGCCTGCCCTGCCGCTAGCGTTTTGTCAGAGCGGGTTGTTAGTGCCGCTGCTGGAATTATAACCGATAGGCGCATTCGCCTGTCAACTGAAAATGCTGACAGGCTGACTCTTACAAAAATGAACAAGGGCTGGATTGGGCCAGACATCTCAACACCACCAAATGATAGCAGCGTAACATAAACTCAAATACAGTGTCTTTTTTTTGGGAGGTCTAACTCTATTCCCATGCATCTCTGTCTTCACACCCAGACATGGGTATACGCTTCCTGATTTTGTGTATTTGCTCTTGTCCTAATCCTTCTCCGTATCCTCATCCTCCACCACCATATCACCACCATATCAACATATCTACGTCTCTTGCAAAGGGAATTGGAGTTCCTCCAAATTTTTGGCAGCCGTTGCTTCACTCCATAGGCAAACAGTATGGGAAACACACTTTCTAAGGCAGCGTGCACACGATGGGTTTTTCATGCGTTTCCGCTGCGGAATTTCCGCAGCGGAAACGCATCAAAAACGCATGGTAATCCGCACCCCATGGTCCCCAATGGCATTCCGCAATGTCAATGCACATGCTGCGGATTTTTCCGCAGCGTTTCTGCAGCACTCATAAATCCGCAGCATGTTCATTAATTTTGCGGAAGCGCAGCGGAAGTGCCGCCATTGACTTGCATTGAGACGCATAGAATCCGTGTCTGTACATTTGTACAAGCGGATAATATGCGTTTCAATGTGTGGATGGTACCCAGTTCTGGAGGAGAGAAGACTCTCATCCAGACCTGGGTACCATTGTACCTGTAAAAAAAAGAATAAAATAAAAAATAAAGTTTATATTCACCTGTCCGGCGGCCCCTGCAGTGCTTCTCCTTCCAGGACCTGAGATGACGCCGCGGTCATGTGACCGCAGCCTGTCTCGCGAGATGCCGGCAAGCCAGGAAGGAACCAGGAAGGAGCGCGACAGCAAACGCGGCGGCATCGGAGGTAAGTATAGCTTTATTTTTTTCATTTTTACGGTCACACTGTATAAATCCATGCCGTTTGCATGGATTTATACAGTGTGACCTAGTTGTCAAGCACTTTCCAAGTGATGCTATCGCCTGGAAAGTGCTTGTCAGTCCGCATGCGGAAACACATGTGTTAACGCATGTGGATACGCATGTGAATCCGCATGTATTCTGCAGGAAAAACGCATGCACAATCTGCATGCGTTTTTTCTGCCAGGGAGATGCAGAAATGCTGCAGAAATTTTCTGCTTCATTTCTGCATCGTGGGCACATAGCCTAATAATGGGAGCATTTTTTGCAGGAGGCCCTCCGACCTCTACGTCTCTTGCAAGGGGTATTGGAGTTCCTCCAAATTGTTAGCAGCCGTTGCTTCACTGCATAGGCAAACAGTATGGGAGACACACTTCCTAATAATGGGAGCATTTTTTGCAGGAGGCCCTCCGACCGCTACGTCTCTTGCAAGGGGCATTGGAGTTCCTCCAAATTTTTGGCAGCCGTTGCAGTCACTGCATACGCAATAACAGTATAGGAGACAAACTTGCTAATAATGGGAACAACAAAGCATAGCCGGCTGATGGCTCTCTAACAATAGCGAGGGCCGACTGCTGGCCCTTTAAGAATAGTAAGGGCCGCCTGATGGCCCTATAAAAATAGGCTTTGTGACTTTCAGAGTCCCTCCATCATAAATGAAACAGGATGTGTTTCATGATGTGTCACACACCACATGGCCAGATAAGGTTGTAAAATGTTAAAATGACATTTCCCGGTGAATGCATTTGTCTTGGTTAAAACCAATGCAAAAGTGCTAAAACGCATCAAAAACGCTACATGTGAACATAGCCAAAGGTGAGGAGGCGCATTTTTGTCTGTGTGTATTTATTTTACCTTATATACAAGTCATTACCCTGGAAAGGATGTTCCTTAACATATTTCCCAGGAAAATTCATTTTGGTTTCATTTTTGTATGTTTTATTATGAGTCCATAAAAGTGGGGTAATACCTCTGACAACGTTGTTGACAGAAGTGACCTGGGAGTCAGAAATGCTTCAAGGGGTCTTCCCCATGCTGTTCCCATGTAATTTGAGCACTGTTCCCATCGATTTGGGCAATTTTTAGGCCCTCTGCAGACCGCCGGGGGAAGCTGCTGGAAAAATGCTCGAAATGGGCTCATTACTCGGACAGAGCACTCGAGCATTTCAATTTACTGGACTCAAACAATGAGTACTCGATCATTTTAGTTCTCGTTCATCACCAGTGATAAACCATTACCAAAATTTCAATTTGGATTTTACAGTTAGAAAATTGGCTTCATTGGACAGTACAAGTGTTGTGCATGGGAACTGCGCCATTTCTGTAAGAAAATCTGAGGCTGCATTTATTATGTGCACATACCCTGAGAGAGACCAGGGAGTGAAGGGGAGATGCATCCACAGCCTTATCTGTATATATAGTTTTATTATCCAACTGATTTTGGCTTTAAAATAAAGCCATCCCTACTGAAACAGGAAAAGTTATGATGACAATATTTATTCTTTTCCAGTCTGCACAGTCAAGCTGATGAGCGGGCTACAGAAAACAGAGTCAGCCTACTGACATTGCTCTATTGGTTTTAAAAACTAAAGCATGTCTAAATTTTTAAGGAAAATGTAACAAGAAAAAAAAGCAGTAAAAAAATTAAATAAAAAATCTGTTTATTACTATATGGTTTTATGAGAAAATATTTCTGAGAAAAGAATAGTATAACCTGTTTTTTAATCTTTTAAACCTTCGCACTTTCTGTGATTTTCGGTCCAGCGGGCGGTCCTATCAGTGACTGACATCTATCTTTGCATAGCTGTCAGTCACTGATAGGACCACCCACTGGCCCAAAAATCATAGAAGGAGCAGAGGATTAAGGTCACAGCCCCACTATCAGTATTTGGTCTATATTTGGTCAGTATTTTTTTTCAGGAGTGGGAGCCAAAACCAGGTGAGGAACAATCAGAGAAAAGGTATAATAGAAACAAGTCACCAATTCTGCATTTATCACCCACTCCTGGTTTTGGCTCCCACTCCGGAGAAACAATACTGACAGAATACTGATAGTGGGGCCATGGTCTAAATGATTAAATCACAGGTTATACTGATTTTTTTTTTTATAAAACATGCATATCAATTTACTCTGCTCCTCCTGCTCTATAACACGATATCTGCAGATTAGACTGCATTTTTATGGGGACAGGTTCCCTTTAAATTATATGTAATTGTCTGATGATGCATTACTTTTACCAGAATGAGTCATTTGACAATGGATGCCCAAATATTTGCATAGGCTGCACATATATTAGCATTTGGACACACATAAAATACAATATATAACCATGTAGATTCATAGACAGATAGCTGTAGCACATTTATGAATGTGTTTTGCCTAGAAATCTTTCAACGCGATATACTCTGTTTGACAATACGTCCCTTTAAGTGCATCAAAGAAAGATAATTTCATGTTATATTTGGCACACTGAACTGAGTGGTGCATTTCCGCTAGACATATGTGATTTATAGCTTGCCATAGCTGACATTTATGTGATTGTATGCAAGCCAGGCAACCCAAAGGCCTGTCATGCTGTCACTGCAGGGGCTCTGTGTAAACATATGTAGTGCGTCTACACAACAGCCTCGGATGGATGTTTTCTTACTGTACATTTCACTGCAAAGTGTACGTGATCACTGCTGACATGAAGACAATCTGTTTTACCTTAATGAAATCACCAAAAATAATTGGCTTTGTAACAAAGTATTCTGGATCAATCTGAACTCCAAAATGTTTACCTGCAAAAAATGAAACAATAGTAAGTTAACAATCCTTTAGTCAGTTTTCTCGCACTTCATAAATGACTTTTTATTCAGTTTTAAGGTTTTTTATTCATCTTAATTCATTTAATGTACCTATTTAAAAGACAAAGGCCCCAATAAATCAAAAGAGCTGTATTGTACCCCAGGTTTGATGAAGATTGAGCTGGAGTAAGATGCGCCAGATTCATTAAGAGGTAAGCAACTCTTACTAAATTTGGCACGTATTAGCTGTTGTGCAGTACCGCAAATAACTTACTCCAATCACAATTGTTAGTCACTTCACCCTCCAGGCTAAGCTCAGGGTTGCCAACCATCCAGAAATTCCAGGTCAGTCCGTAAAAATAGGGCACTTTTTTGCCTTGTCAGTAAAAAAAAATCAAAATTATCGGCTGTTAACATATATCACCTATAATCATAATGATCGGTTATGGTTTTCCAATGTGTCCATAAAAAATATTGTCTGCCCTTTATTTTTTGAGAACCTGTCCAGAAAAAATAAAAGTCAAGTTGTCAACCCTGCCTAAGCTTTGCTCAATTTTCAAAAAGTCAAAAATATTTGGTCAACTACAAATTGTGCAAAAAACATGGCATATTTCAAAAATTTTATACCCAAACATCTGGCAAAAAACTGGTGAATTGAAGCTTATGTGCCTGATTCAATAAGACTGGTATTGTACGTGCCGGTTTTACTGAAGGGGCATTTTGGAGTCGGGTGCTCTGAATTCATTAAGAGGCCTATGCCACTTAATGAAATTGGTGTATCTTCTCAGTGGAGTGTGCCTCTGTGCGCCTGGCCCAAAGTGTTAGAAACGCAGCCACTTTACATGAATTTTATGGATGGGAGTAACCATGCCCTGTCCCACCTCGGCTCCTCCCCAGTTCTGCCCATTCTGGCAGAGCTACTTGAAACTGGCGTGAAAACACCAAAGGTTGCAAACTTTTTGTGCTATTTAAAGTGTTTTACGCTGGTTTTCTGGTGTAAGCACTTTCAGGTATTGGCCCTTATGCATCTAATCAGATTTTTCCACCAGTTTTATTCACCTGAATGGAACTTGCCAAAATCCATGCACTTGCTGCAGAAAAATGCCATTGATTTTCAGCCATGTGAATATATACTCTTCAGTAAAATATAAAGGCTAAGCTGAGAAAAAAAGCTTTTCCTTTAAAGAGGTTGTCTGGTCAAAAGTGATAACTCTGTGTGACTGCAGACTTATGAATCCCCCAACCCAGCCACTGTGCGCTGCGGGGATTCGCTGGTTTAAGACCCGGGATCGTAGGGTATGTATAAATTATACATTCAGCGCTACCTCATTCCGTACACTTGTATGGAGCAAGGCCACGCCAAGTCTAGTGACGTGGATGGCCAGTGAGCACGTCCGACTAGAAGGAGCGGCCTCGCTCAATACAAGTGTATGGAGAGCAAGGCCGCGCCCACTGGCCGGGTGTCACGCAAGGTGTGGGAAAGACTAAGTGTAACACAAAGGGAAGAGGGAAAGGGAGACCGGACTCTAGGGAAAGGTGGGAGTGGAGACCTCCTAGGCAGATCTAGTGTCACTCCGTTTCCAGTAACGTCCCTATATTGGTTCTTCACCAATCGCTGCACGCGTACTTTGCCCTGTCTTTCCCTGGTGTTAGGCTCAGGCTAGGGAAGGGAGGGGATGAGCACTAGTCGAACCCCACTGAACACTAAAGACAAGGGGGTACAAACAAGGGAAAATCGCTTAGCTTTAGTCGACTCCAGACAAATGCGCAAACGTCCTCTAGCACCAGAGAGGAAGAAGTACTGCTCTTGCTCAAGCCTTTACAAGGGGTAATGAATATCGGCGGCACCTCCCTCTGACACACAGCAGGTATTTATACACCCAGGCCAGGGTGTTAATTAGCCAGAGGAAGGTAGCCGCTGGGTCCTAGAGATACAGCTTCTAAATAGTTGTCTGTAATGCCAAACGAAGAGATCTCCTGCAACCAACTGCAGGGTGACTGTCTGTCACTTCTGACACACCCGTGACACTGGGGGTATTTATAACACATACATACCCTCCATTACCGGGTCTCATACCAGAGAATCCCCGCAGCGCATGGTGCCTGCGCTGGGGGAATTCATAGGTCTGCAGTCACACATAGTGACTGCAGACGTATCACTTTTGACCCGACAACCCCTTTAACACCCCCAAGTCTGCTATACCTCCAAATATATAGAGCGGGTGAAATAAGTATTTAACACCACCAATTTTTTAAGTACATATATTTCTAAAGGTGCTATTGACATGAAATTCTCAAGAGATGTCGGTAACAACCCATCCAATGCATACAGGCAAAAAAAATCAAATCATAGATGTCCATAAATTAAGTTAAGTTATGTGTAATAATGAGAAATGGCACAGGGAAAAAGTATTGAACACATGAAGAAAGAGAGGTGCAAAAAGTCATGGAAATTCATGACACCAGCTGAAATCTATCAGAAATTAGAAAGCAATCCTGCCACTTATTGAAAAGTAATATCAGTTGGTTCAACTGATGGCCTATAAAAAGGTGTCTCATTACCAAGGTACCACAAAAGAAACATCTCATAATGGGTAAAACCAGTGAGCTGTCTCAAGACCTTCGCAATCTTATTGTTGCAAAACATACTCATGACATCGGTTACAGAAGAATTTCTATACTACTGAAGGTTCCAGTGAGCATTGTTGGGCCATATTCCGGAAGTGGAAAGAACATAATTCCCCGCAAGATTTCACACAGAGGAGTGAAAAGAATCAGAAGAGTTTTCCAAGAGCCAAGGACCACCTGTTGAGAGCTACAGAAAGACCTGAAATCAGCAGGTACAAAGAAAACTAAGTAATGCATTCAATCTCCATGGTCTGCTTGCACACTCACCTGGCAAGACTCCATTGCTGGACAAAAATCATGTTCAAGCGCGTTTAAAGTTTGCACAACATCATTTAGACAAGCCTGGAAAATCCCTGGGAGAATATAGTCTAGTCAGATGAGACCAAAATGGAACTCTTTAGATGCCATAATACACACCATGTTTGGATTTCAAAAGACATTGAATATCACCCCAAAAATACCAAAACAACAGTGAATTTTGGAGGTGGAAACATCATGGTGTGGGGCTGTTTTTCAGCAAACAGCAATGGCAAACTTCATATTGAAGGAAGAATGAATGGACAAATGTACCTAGACATTCTTAATAAAAATCCATTGCCATCTACCAGGATGATGAAAATGGAAGGGGAGACATTTCAGCAAGATAATGATCCCAAACACACAGCCAAGGAAACTCTCAATTTGTTTGAGAGAACGAAAATAAAGCCGCTAGAAGGGTCCAGCCAATCACCTGACCGGAGTCCAATAGAAAATTTATGGAAGGAACTAAAGCTCAGGGTTCATAGAAGGAGCCCACAAAACCTTCAGGATTTGAAGAGTGTGTGGAAGAATTTTCCAAAATCACACCTGAGCAATGAATGCAGTTAGTTTCTCCATACAGGAGGAGTCTTGAAGCTGTCATCACCAACAAAGGCTTTTGTACGAAGTATTAATTACATTTCAGTAAGCGTGTTCAATACTTTGTCCCAGTATCCTTTCTAATTATTACACATAACTTAATTCATGCACATCTATGCTTTGATTTATTTGCCTGTGTAGATTGGATGGGTTGTCTGGTGAGAATTTCATGTCAAGCGCACCTTTAGAAATACCTTTACTTAACTATAGAAGACGTCACCAATTTTCTATTTCACCCACTATACACTGTGTGCAGAATTATTAGGCAAATTAGTATTTTGATCACATGATACTTTTTATACATGTTGTCCTACCCCAAGCTGCATAGGCTTGAGAGCCAACTACCAATTAAGTAAATCTGGTGATGTGCATCTCTGTAATGAGGAGGGGTGTTGACTAATGACATCAACACCCTAAATAAGGTGTGCTTAATTATTAGGCAACTTCCTTTCCTTTGGCAAAATGGATCAGAAGAGAGATTTGACGGGCTCTGAAAAGTGCAAAATTGTGAGATGTCTTGCAGAGGGATGCAGCAGTCTTGAAATTTCCAAACTTTTGAAGCGTGATCACCGAACAATCAAGCGTTTCATGGCAAATAGCCAACAGGGTCGCAAGAAGCGTGTTGGCCAAAAAAGGCGCAAAATAACTGCCCATGAATTGAGGAAAATAAAGCGTGAAGCTGCCAAGATGCCATTCGCGACCAGTTTTGCCATATTTCAGAGCTGCAACATTACTGGAGTATCAAAAAGCACAAGGTGTGCGATACTCAGGGACATGGCCAAGGTAAGGAAGGCTGAAAAACGACCACCTCTGAACAAGAAACATAAGATAAAACATCAAGAATGGGCCAAGAAATATCTTAAGACTGATTTTTCAAAGGTTTTATGGACTGATGAAATGAGAGTGACTCTTGATGGGCCAGATGGATGGGCCAGAGGCTGGATCAGTAAAGGGCAAAGAGCTCCACTCCGACTCAGACGCCAGCAAGGTGGAGGTGGGGTATTGGTATGGGCTGGTATCATCAAAGATGAACTTGTGGGACCTTTTCGGGTTGAGGATGGAGTGAAACTCAACTCCCAGACCTACTGCCAGTTTCTGCAAGACAACTTCTTCAAGCAGTGGTACAGAAAGAAGTCGGTATCGTTCAAGAAAAACATGATTTTCATGCAGGACAATGCTCCATCACATGCATCCAACTACTCCACAGCGTGGCTGGCCAGTAAAGGTCTTAGCGAACCTGTGGTCCATCATAAAATGTGAGATCTACAGGGAGGGAAAACAGTACACCTCTCGGAACAGTGTCTGGGAGGCTGTGGTGGCTGCTGCACGCAATGTTGATCGAAAACAGATCAAGCAACTGACAGAATCTATGGATGGAAGGCTGTTGAGTATCATCATAAAGAAAGGTGGCTATATTGATCACTAATTTTTGGGGTTTTTGTTTTTGCATGTCAGAAATTTTGTACACTGATATTGGTTTACCTGGTGAAAATAAACAAGTGAGATGGGATTATATTTGGTTTTTATTAAGTTGCCTAATAATTCTGCACAGTAATAGTTACCTGCACAAACAGATATCCTCCTAAGATAGCCAAATCTAAAAAAAAAAAACACTCCAACTTCCAAAAATATTAAGCTTGGATATTTATGAGTCTTTTGGGTTGATTGAGAACATAGTTGTTGATCAATAATAAAAATAATCCTCTAAAATACAACTTGCCTAATAATTCTGCACACAGTGTATATACATACAGTGCTTTGCGAAAGTATACACCCACTTGGCATTTTTTCGTGTTTTGCTATCTCACAACCTGGAATTTCTCTGTTTTTTTTAGGGTTTCCAACTTTTTATTGTGAAGCAAACAATAAATAGGACAAAATAACTGAAAACTCCCGTGTACATAACTATTCGCCCCCCTAAAGTCAGTACTTTGTAGAGCCTCCTTTTGTGGCAATTAGAGCTGCAAGTCACTTTGGATAAGGCTGAGTTCACACGATGCGTTTTTCATGCGTTTCTGCGGCGTTTTTGCAGTTGCGTAAACGCCGCGGAAACGCATTAAAAACGCATGGTAGAAGGGCAGCAATGTTCCCCAATTGAAATCCGCATGTGCTGTGCCCATGATGCGGATTTTTCCGCAGCGTAAACGCTGCGGTCAAAATTCCGCAGCATGTCAATTAATTTTGCGGAAACGCTGCTCTTTTGCCGCCATTGACTTGCATTAGACCGCATGGAATCCGCATCACTGTATATGTTGATGCGCTTTTCATGCGGTCTAATGTGCGGATGGTACCCGGGTGAGGATGAGAGGACTCTCATCCAGACCCAGGTACCATTAAAAAAAAAAAAGAATAAAATAAAAAATATATACATACTCACCTTCTGACGGCCCGCGCACCGCTCCTGCTTGATTCCCGGCACTTCGGGGTTGAATGAAGAAGGACCTTCGCTGACGTCAGAGTCATGTGACGGGTCACGTGACGCTGACGTCGGAAGGTCCTAAAGTCTTCACTGCCGGCAGCCGGGACCGAGCGAAGCAGGACATCGGGGGCCATCAGAGGGTAAAGTATATATTTATTTTTTATTTTTTGACATTCACACACTATATAAATCCATGCCGGCTGCATGGATTTATATAGTGTAAAGTTGACAAGCACTTTCCAAGTGATGCTAAAATCGCTTGGGAAGCGCTTGTCAACCCGCATGTACAATCCGCATGCGTTTTTTTCTGCCAGAGAGATGCAGAAACGCTCAGGAAAAAATCCTGAGCATTTCTGCATCGTGTGCACATACCCTTAGTCTTTATGAGCTTTCCAGATCTCACCAATGGGATTTTTGCCCATTCCTCAAGGCAAAAGTGCTCCTGGTCCTTCAAATTAGATGGTTTCCTATGGTGAACACCAATTTTCAAGTCTGACCACAGATTCTCAATTGGATTAAGGTCTGGGCTTTGACTAGGCCACTCCAAAATATTTACACATTTCTCCTTAAACCACTCGAGTGTTGCTTTAGTAGTATGCTTTGGGTAATTGTCTTGTTGGAAGGTGAACCTCCGTCCCAGTCTGAAATCACTGACAGACTGAAACAGGTTTTGCTGAAGAATATCCTTGTATTTTGCACCATCCTGCTGCCGAAAAACATCGCCACAGCATGATGTTTCACTGTGGGAATGGTGTTCTTAGCTGATGAGCTGTGTTGGTTTGGCGTCAGACATAGCGCTTACCTTGGTGGCCAAAAAGTTTTATTTTGGTCTCATCTGACCATAGCACCTTCCTCCATACATTTGGGGAGTCTCCCACATGTCTATTTGCAAACTCAAAACGAATCTTACAATTTTTGTGTGTAAGTAAAGGCTTTACTTACACACAAAAATTGTAAGACTCGTTTTGAGTTTGCAAAAAGACATGTGGGAGACTCCCCAAATGTATGGAGGAAGGTGCTATGGATTTGAAGGTGCTCCGGGGAAGTATCAGAGATAGGGATATTTTTTTTTATAACCAAACCCTGACTTGTACTTCTCAACAACTTTGTCCCTGACTTGTTTGGAGGTCTCCTTAGTCTTCATGGTGTTTGGCTAGTGGTGCCTCTTTCTTAATGATGTTGCAGCCTTTGTGGCCTTTTGGAAAAAGTGTGTATATACTGACAGACCATGTGACACTTAGATTGCACACATATGGGCTTCCTTTCACTAAGCATGTGACTTATGAAGGTAATTGCTTGCACCACAAATTTTTAGGGGCTTCATAACAAAAGGGGTGAATACATATACACATGCCAATTTTTTGTTACTTGATCTCATAAATTTAATCTATGCCTATATTTTTCACACTTCACTTCACCAACGTACACTATTAAGTGCTGGAGCATCACACACAAATCAGATTACAAAAATATTTAAACAAAGGTTGTAATGTAATAAAATAGCTAAAAAGCCAAGGGGGGATGAATACTTTCACAAGCCACTGTGTGTGTGTGTATATATATTTATTGCAGGGGTTTTACTCACTTGGGTGCGACGGGAGGAAAACAGGGAGCATGTTCCTTTAAGAGTCCATGTTGGTTTATTGCTTCATAAACCAACAAGCAAGAAAAATAAAAACAAACAGCCTTTAGTTCAGGCAAACAAAGTAAAGTGTTCTTAGCAGGTCTCTGCTAGGTCAGTCCTGTGGGCACACAGGCTGCATAACGTCCAGCATTCTGGCTCGGTCTGGAGCCACCCACACACAGGAGGCCTTCTCCCTCCAAACACACAGACCATGTGACAAACAACAGCCTCCACTATATAGGCTGTTAACCACACCCAGAGGTGAGGTATGTGGGTAGCTAGACCTGCCCAACTCTTCACAGCTACTAGTAACCCGGTCCCAGGTGCACCAATTAGTCCTCTTAGTGCGTGCACTACAGAAAATACACCGGGCTACATCACAGAGACCAGCCATCTCTGTGACACATACCTCCCATCGACCACGCGACCATTAGCCACCTTTATATTTATTTTTATATATATATATATATATATATATATATATATACACACACATATATGTAAGTATATATATGTATATACACTGCACAAAAAATAAAGGGAACACTCAAATAACACATCCTAGATCTGAATGAATGAAATATTCTCATTGAATACTTTGTTCTGTACAAAGTTCAATGTGCTGACAACAAAATCACACAAAAATCATCAATGGAAATCAAATTTATTAACCAATGGAGGCCTGGATTTGGAGCCACCCCCAAAATTAAAGTGGAAAAACACACTACAGGCTGATCCAACTTCGATGTAATGTCCTTAAAACAAGTCAAAATGAGGCTCAGTATTGTGTGTGGCCTCCACGTGCCTGTATGACCTCCCTACAACGCCTGGCCATGCTCTTCATGAGGTTGCGGATGGTCTCCTGTGGGATCTCCTCCCAGACCTGGACTAAAGCATCCGCCAACTCCTGGACAGTCTGTGGTGCAACGTGACGTTGGTGGATGGAGCGAGACATGATGCCCCAGATGTGCTCAATCGGATTCAGGGCTGGGGAACGGGTGGGCCAGTCCATAGCTTCAATGCCTTCATCTTGCAGGAACTGCTGACACACTCCAGCCACATGAGGTCTGGAATTGTCCTGCATTAGGAGGAACCCAGGGCCAACCGCACCAGCATATGGTCTCACAAGGGGTCTGAGGATCTCATCTCGGTACCTAATTTCAGTCAGGCTAGCTCTGACGAGCACATGGAGGGCTGTGCGGCCCTTCAAAGAAATGCCACCCCACACCATTACTGACCCACAGCCAAACCGGTCATGCTGAAGGATGTTGAAGGCAGCAGATCACTCTCCACGGCATCTCCAGACTCTGTCACGTCTGTCACAAGTGCTCAGTGTGAACCTGCTTTCATCTGTAAAGAGCACAGGGCGCCAGTGGCGACTTTGCCAATCCTGGTGTTCTGTGGCAAATGCAAAGTGTCCTGCACGGTGTTGGGCTGTGAGCACAACCCCCATCTGTGGACGTCAGGCCCTCATACCACCCTCATGGAGTCTGTTTCTAACCGTTTGTGCAGACACATGCACATTTGTGGCCTGCTGGAGGTCATTTTGCAGGGCTCTGGCAGTGCTCCTCCAGTTCCTCCTTGCACAAAGGCAGAGGTAGCGGTCCTGCTGCTGGGTTCTTGCCCTCCTACGGCCCCCTCCACGTCTCCTGGTGTACTAATCTGTCTCCTGGTAGCGCCTCCAGCCTCTGGACACTACGCTGACAGACACAGCAAACCTTCTTGCCACAGCTCACATTGATGTGCCATCCTGGATGAGCTGCACTACCTGAGCAACTTCTTTGGGTTGTAGAGTCCGTCTCCTACTACCACAAGTGTGAAGGCACAACCAACATTCAAAAGTGACCAAAACATCAGCCAGAAAGCATTGTTACTGAGATGTGATCTGTGGTCCCCACCTGCAGAACCACTCCTTTATTGAGGGTGTCTTGATAATTGCCAATAATTTCCATCTATTGTCTATTCCATTTGCACAACAGCATGTGAAATTGATTGTCAATCAGTGTTGCTTCCTAAGTGGACAGTTTAATTTCACAGAAGTTTGATTTACTTGGAGTTATATTCTGTTGTTTAAGTGTTCCCTTTATTTTTTTGAGCAGTGTATATATATATATATATATATATAAATATATATATATATATATATATACACATACACGGTATATCTTTATCTCAAAAAACTTACCATGAATAAATTGATCAAGCGAAGATAAATAATAATTATATCTTAATATAAAAAATAAGCCTTTTCCCACACATCAGACACCTCGACCTCCAGAACTGATCACTCAGGAGACTAGGTGGTCTGTTGCCTCCATACACTGCACGCAGGGAGAAGAGAATATCTTGCTCCCAATTCTCTTATTTACATTTTTAAACAAATTAAAAGAGATTACAAGCGATTTAAAATTTGAACAATTTTGGAGCGAATAAATAGTTTATAGTTGTCTTTCAGTTTGTATTGTATTATCCATATTCAGTATGTGCACACATTAAGTATTTGCCACTTTTTAATCGCATTTTTTCGGTGTAGTTTTGTTACAAAAACTGAAGGATTTCCTAATACCATCAAAGTGAATGAGATTCTTGAAATCTCATGCACACTGCTTATTTGTTCCTTGCAGGTATGAAGCAGTTTCATATCTGCAGCATGTCAATTCTTTCAACATTTTTGCAGCATTTTTTCACCCAATCTAATGACTGGGAAAAAAACACAGCAGCATTTTTCCTGCCAAGAGAGACGTTTTTGATGCAAAAATCTCTGCAACAAATAAAGGTGTGCGCATACCGTTAGAAAGAAAATGTGCAAAAAAATCTGTGACTGCTGCTAGATGGAAAACCTTTTATTTTTCCTCTTACTGTATATATAGGATAGCTTAGGTCTTAACACACTGATGTCAAGAATTAATTCCAAAGTTTGTCAGTATACTGTCAGGAGATAGTGACTAGCCGAGGGGGATGGGGACGACTCGGTACCCGGGCCTTTTGCCTGACCTTGGGGATGTCGCGGTGGTCGGCTCCTGGGCCCGTACCCTGGGGTCAGCTTTTTAAAGAGTGGTTTGTTAATTATATGAAAGTTCATGACGCCACCTGTGGTTTCTGGTGAGAATCACCAGCGCTGCGGCAGTCCGCTGAGGCCGGTGATAAGGCAGCTCGATGGTATAGCTCCCCACAGGTGGAGCTAGGCCTCAGGGCAGTATATGGAGAGGGGCGATGCAGGCCAGGCGAGACCCAGCGAGGTCAGAGCAAGAACAGGGACGGACACGATAGTCACTTCAGTACCTTTTACTGGTGGTAATTCAGGCACATCCCGGAGCACTGTAGGGTGAAGGGTGCATATCCGGATCCTCCCCAATGAGCGGGTGTAGGGCCTCCTGTTTCTTGCCTCTGCGTAGTAAGTTTCTGACCTGCCTGAAGCTAAGCCTAACTTTGTCTCTGTCCTGCACCGGCTGACGTTGTGGTAGGGCCTTCTTTTGGAGTGCACGCTTCCTGCTTACGGGGCCTATGTGTCTCCTGGCTCTGTTACGTATCAGCTCTCTGGTGATCCTGGGACCTGTAGTTCTCCAGGGATTCCGGTTATGCCTTACTGGGTCGTAGAGATCCCGGTAAGCTCGGACCCGGTGTCCGGTATATGTTTCGGGGTGAGGTGGGTAAGCTCCTCTGCCCCCACTGCTACTCACTTTCCACCGCACTCGGGCCCTCACTAGGCTACTCACACTAACGGCAGCTTGCCGCTCTTCACCGCTCTTACAGGCGTCGGCACACCTTAAGCTCACTTGCTTGAGCTCCTGAGTCTAGACTGGGCTTCAGGACCACTGGAGGCCTATCTTGCCTTCACAGCTACCCGGGTGCTTCTCCGCACACACAGCTCTTCACTCTCTGTGCACTCCAGACTAAACTGCTAGACTCCACTGAACTGCCTAGCTCCACCTTCCCTATTTATATCCCTAACGGGCTCCCTCTGGTGGTCTGAGGTGGTAAGGTGGAGATGTGTGAATGCTTATGGGGGCCTCTTGTGGAGGATTCCATTAATGCACCCCTCTAGGATCTGTGGTACCAAGCGCAGCTGGGCGCCGCAATAGTACATAAGAGATTAGTTTAGACTCTATTAAAACTTGATGCTAATGTTAGATTGCCGTAATGTATTTGCATTTTTGCAAGTGTATTAACCAAAATACATTATTATAGTTTTTCATTTTTCTTTTTCCACCCAAATAGATTTCAGTTTATTTTTAAATTGAATTGTACAGATTATGGGCGACATTAAACGAGTAAAAAGTTCTGAAATTATTCTTCTTGGTTTCGTTTTTTTTTACATGACAAAATCTGGCATTTTAACAGGGGTGTGTAGTCCTTTTATATCCACTAGACATGAAGAATAAAACCATTTCTGTCCATTTGACTTGCAACCTACATTTTCACCAGTTTCCCCATTCTATTAGAAAGTCTATATCTGAAATTTTCAGTTCTCTCTGAATTAGTGGGTGGAGATTAGCTGCTATGATTTCTCCCATACACAGAACACAGAAACAGAGGGATTCCTACTTCCTTCCAAGTTTAGCACATTTATAAATAGCAGCATGGAGGAAATATTACAGCAAACCTGAGCTATGTTGCTGTGAATCCAGCTCTGGGATAAGTTAAATCACTCTCACTAACTGCAGCACAATCTGCTTGTCTTTTCCTCCTCTGCTTGACTTTTCACTCTGCTCCTCATTCTTTCTTCCCCTCACCTCTCCACTGAGTAGAATAGGAGGTGTATCCTCACACTTCATGGTGCTGACAGTCTTTATTTGACAAAGATGGATTTCAGCTGATACTTTTAACAATGAATGGTAATTTCAGGAGGTTGGACAGGAAAAAAACATTGGGCTCATAAATGGATAAGGAAGCAGATGTCTCTGACAAGATGTATTACAAAGTTTCTTATATTCACTTGAACTATTGATTTATTCTATCTTTTTTTAAACAGTGACCATTTAATAAAATCTGAAAGTATAATGAAAAACTCACTAGCCATCTCCGAGAGCATTGTATGGAAATACTGTTTGTCTTCACTGTTGATTAGACGATCATGGAAGACTCTTTGACATTCATGGCAAAACAATCTGAAAATCTGAGGTTGATCACGTACTGATCCAGGATCACACTGAAGAATGCCTGTGAAATATGAGATTACATGAATTACTTCAATATGCAAGCACCAATAAAAAAATAAGACTAAATAAATAGCAAAATTATAATTCTAATGTACATCTTTCAGATACTGCAGGTTACGGATACTTAGCTCACTTTCAATAATGTAGTCAGTACATATGTAAATCTCATGCAGCTGTATGCTTATAACTTTTCCATTAAGCTGTTGGAAGAGCTAAGGTTCATGGTATGGTAGATTATGCTTGGAGCTGTGGACCACCCTTGCATACTAACTATTTCCTATTTATCAAAGATGCAAACATATGGCCCATTTTCAGATTTCTGTATGTGTAAACCGAATGCTATGAATTTCATTATTGCTTGGAATGGTTAGGTATACATATTGTAGAATTTTAAAATTCAGCCAAGCAAATAGGAGACAATAATATTGTCCTGCTACAGATACTCATGTTCTATACATTGCAGATGAAAGATGATAAAACAGTCTGTATATTACATGTGCTACTTCAAGCAAGCTAGTACAGTGGCTAAGAGAGCCACACTATGGGCAAGCTAGTATAGTGGCTAAGAGAGTGACACTATGAGCAAGCTAGTACAGTGGCTAAGAGAGTCAAACTATGAGAAAGCTAGTATAGTGGCTAAGAGTCACACTATGGGCAAGATAGTATAATGGCTAAGAGAGTCACACTATGGGCAAGCTAATACAGTGACTAAGAGAGTCAAACTATGAGAAAGCTAGTACAGTGGCTAAGAGTCACACTATGGGCAAGCTAATACAGTGACTAAGAGAGTCAAACTATGAGCAAGCTAGTACAGTGGCTAAGAGAGCCACGCTAAGGGAAAGCTAGTACAGTGGCTAAGAGACTGACACTATAAGCAAGCTAGTACAGTGGCTAAGAGAGCCACACTATGGGCAAGCTAGTATATTGGCTAAGAGAGTCACACTATGGGCAAGCTAGAACAGTTGCTAAGAGAGTCACACTATGGGCAAACTAGTACAGTAGTTAAGAGATTAACACTATGGGCAAGCTAGTATAGTAGCTAAGAGAGACACACTATGGGCAAGCTAGTATAGTGGCTAAGAGAATCACACTATGGGCAAGTTAGTATAGTGGCTAAGAAAGCCACACTATGGGCAAGTTAGTATAGTGGCTAAGAGAATCACACTATGGGCAAGCTAGTACAGTAGTTAAGAGATTAACACTATGGGCAAGCTAGTATAGTAGCTAAGAGAGACACACTATGGGCAAGCTAGTATAGTAGCTAAGAGAGCCACACTATGGGCAAGTTAGTATAGTGGCTAAGAGAATCACACTATGGGCAAGCTAGTACATTGGCTAAGAGAGTCACACTATGGGCAAGCTAGTATAGTGGCTAAGAGAGTGACATTATGAGCAAGCTAGTACAGTGGCTAAGAGAGCCACACTATGGGCAAGCTAGTATAGTGGCTAAGAGAGTCACACTATGGGCAAGCTAATACAGTGGCTAAGAGAGTGACACTATGAGCAAGCTAGTACAGTGGCTAAGAGAGCCACACTATGGGCAAGCTAGTATAGTGGCTAAGAGAGTCACACTATGGGCAAGCTAATACAGTGGCTACGAGAGCCACACTATGAGCAAGCTAATACAGTGGCTAAGAGAGTCAAACTATGGGCAAGCTAATACAGTGGCTAAGAGAGTCACACTATGGGCAAGCTAGTACAGTGGCTAAAAGAATCACAATATGGGCAATTTAGTATAGTGGCTAAGAGAGTCACACTATGGGCAAGCTAGTACAGTAGCTAAGAGATTAACACTATGGGCAAGCTAGTATAGTAGCTAAGAGAGACACACTATGGGCAAGCTAGTATAGTGGCTAAGAGAGCCACACTATGGGCAAGTTAGTATAGTGGCTAAGAGAGTCACACTATGGGCAAGCAACTACAGGGGCTAAGAGAGACACACTATGAGCAAGCTAGTACAGTAGCTAAGCGAGTGACACTATGAGCAAGCTAGTACAATGGCTAGGAGAGTCACACTATGGGCAAGCAAGTACAGTGGCTAAGAGAGCCACACTATGGGCAAGACAGTATAGTGGCTAAGAGAGTCACATTATGGGCAAGCTAATACAGTGACTAAGCGAGTCAAACTATGGGCAAGCTGGTACAGTGGATAAGAGAGCCACACTATGAGCAAGCTAGTACAGTGTCTAAGAGAGTCAAACTATGGGCAATTTAGTATAGTGGCTAAGAGAGTCACACTATGGGCAAGCTAGTACATTGGCTAAGAGAGCCACACTGTGGGCAAGCTAGTACAGTGGCTAAGAGAGCCACACTATGGGCAAGCTAGTACAGTGGCTAAGAAAGCCACACTATGGGCAAGCTAGTACAGTGGCTAAGAGAGCCACATTATAAACATATACCACATGCTTTTGTGGCAACTCCACAAACTCAAGTCAGAAATGCATTTAATGGGTGCATTACTGCCCACTGCTTCATTTCAATTAGGGCACCTAAAGTAAATTTTCTACCATGACATCTCATATTTATACATATGATTATCGTATGTTATGGTAAAAGGAACCTGCCATGTTGAAAATGGTATCTGATTTGAAGGCAGGATGTTGTAAAGCTGGAGGAGCTGATCTTACATTTTTCTGGGAAAAGTTTCAGTATGACTTGTATTTTATCTATTAGTCTCCCTGATGTTTGTATGTATATGAGTCCACTGGGCGGTCCTACTAGTGATTGACAGTCTTCCCTGTATGTCTGTGCATGCAGATAAAGCTGTGAATCACTAGTAGGACCACCCACTGCATACAAACACCAGGGATTTCAATGAATAAAATTTAAGTTATACAGAATCAAACAAAAACAAACAAACCTAAATATCATTCTTTTCAGCTTCTCCTTCTTCTCTATACCATGGTGCCTACAGATCAGACTACATTTACAACATGCTCACGCAGATGACTGTATGTTCGGATCACACTCGACCAATGTTATTGTATAAGTATATGTGCATATGTCAGATTTGTATCCGATATCCGGATCGCACTAGGCCATGTAAGTTAATGAATCAATGGAAAAAATCGGACTGCACTTGAATAAAATTTGAGTGCAGTCTGATTTTCAGGAACTGACAGAATGGAGAAGATGGATACTTTTTTTCCCATCTTCCCCTCATCTGGGAAAAACAGATAACTCTATGATTACACTCTGATCAACCTCAGATCAGAGTCTGATTAGAGTGTCTATAGCATATTTGGCCCGATTCTCTTGGATGAGAGAAAATAGAGTTGTGTGATCCTAGCCTAATATGGGTTTTCGGCTCCTATGATATTGAAGAGCTATCCTCAGGATAGATTATCAATATCAAATTGGTGGTGAGCACACCCGCCACCTTAAAAATCAGCTGTTAACAGTTCCAGAGGCAGCCAGATGTAAACAGTGTACAGAGTAGACCACCACCACTATGTATTTCAATAGAAACTGACCTGCATGGAGAGACCTTAATAGTCTGATTGAGCATGTGTGCTTTGCTGCAAACACTGTTTACATCCGGCCACTGCCGAACCTGGTAACACCTGATCGTGGGGGAACCTGGTGATGGACTCCCTTCCGTCAGATATTGATGACATGTCCTAATGGTAATTTGTTAATATAAAAGTACTGGAAACCTACATTAGGCCTCATTCAGGCGTCTGTGTTGCACGTACGTGTTGTATCAGTATTTTTCATGGATACAACACATCCCCATTTTAGTCTATGCTACTGTGCACATGTCCGTTTTTTTCATGGACTGTGTATCCATGCAAAACACACGTAGACATGTCAGGTTTTTTTTTCCGGCAGAACAGATGAAAAGGGCAAATACAAGTCAATGGGTGTCACGGGTGTATCAGAGGTGACAGACAGTCGTCCTGCAGTTGGTTTCAGGAGATCTCTACGTTTTGCATTACAGACATCTTCTTAGATGAGAAGCTGTCTCTAGGACCTAGCGGCTACCTCCCTCTGATAATTAGCTCCCTGGCCTGGGTGTCTGAGAGGGAGGTGCCAGCTATATTCATTTCTACTTGTGAAGGCTTAACAAGAGCAGTACTTCGTCCTCTCTGGAGCTTGAGGCCGAGTTCGCATTTGTTTGGAGTCGTCTAAAGCTAAGCATTCTCCCCCTGTTTGTCTACCCTTGTTGTCTATAGAGTTTAGTGGAGATCGACTAGTGCTCATCTCCTCCCATCCCTAGCATTAGCCATATGCCAGGGAATGATAGGGCGAGGCAAACGTGCGGCGATTGCTGAAGAGGCAATATAGGGACGGTAGTTGAGACAGGGTGACACTAGACCAGTCTAGGAGGTCTCCACTTCGCCCTTTCCCTAGTGTCTGGGCTCCCTTTCCCTCTTCCCTCTGGGTTTCACTAAGTCTTTCCCACACCTGGCGTGACAATCCATGTGCTCTCTGTGTTTAACATTACAAAGTATAAGAAAAGATTTGTCATTTACTTATTTATCTATCCGTGAAAAAGGCTGATGGTAAAAAAAGCCACACAGATGACACGCTGATGCAAAGCACGGATGACACCGGAGCCATTTTTTTCACATATGTGTGGTAAGATTGCAGCTGGACGAGTCCTGCATGAAGTGTATATATCACCGAGGTTCCTGGCCTCGGTGATGTGAAACCTGGAAAGAAGGTTAGTTTAATAGAGCAGCATGGGTCCAGGTTTCAGGAAGGGCTGGTAGAGATGGGTGGGACCAGTCATTCCCATCCTCCAATCCGACAGGTGCAGCTGATTTAGAAGAGCAGCTGAGCTGCTCACAAGTGTCTGTGAGTGCAAGGGAGAAATAACTTGTGTGTGCGGCTCAGACGCTGCTAGAGTCTGAGTATAGAGGTGGTAACACCTCTGAGGCCACGGCCCCACTATCAGTATTTGGTCAGTATTGTTCTTCACCTGGTTTTGGCTCCCACTTCTGAGAAAAGATACTGACCAAATACTGATAGTGGGGCCATGGCCTAAGACTTTGGTCTGGGGACCAGGAACTGACCAAGTGATTTATTAGATGTAAGCCTGACTAGGTCTGTAGAAATCTGCTAGCAATATATGAACTTTTTGTTTATGTTCTATCTTTGCATGCCGGAGAAAGGCATTTGTTTAGTTTTCCTTTGGAAGACTGGTGGATTTTAATGAATGGCTGATGGATTTTAATAAATCTTCCAGTTTGATTAAGCCCGTGCCTACCTCAACCACTGCCAAGAGTGAGTGAATCCCTACAGTGTTTAAATACAGACGTATGAATGAGGTCTTAGAATGGTGTTTCCCAATAATTAAGCATGCTAACATTTAAATCTACGTCTATGCAGGTGATCTGTAGCTCTGTATCAGAAACACAGTGCTTTGAATCTTATAAAGGTATACAAGTATTAAGTAATTAATCAGAACAAAATTGACATAAAAATAACATAATGAAAAAAATGTGGAAACTTGCTTTATGGTTTTGTAGTTATGTTCACATACTAAAAATTGAAAAGAAAACACAATGCAGAGCCCATTATCAGCAAATTCGATTTCATTAAAACTAAAACATATATTTTGTTTTTTTTAGCATTTTTAGCAAAAAAAAATAATTCAGTGTTAGCATCATTGTACAGTACCTTGAACACATTTTGACAAGTCACGTAAGTTGAATACATAATGGGATTTTGCAGGAGTTGGGAGAAGATCAATGCTCATTCTATGGTAAATTTCCACTGCTGCATCCACTATATTAGTTGCACTCTGCTTTACAGCTGGAGGAAAATCCATCAAAAAGCCACTTAAAATTGCCTGTTTATAGCAGGAAAACACAGAGTGATTACTTCTTATAAGCAAAACAGGAATTAGAATTGTGTTATTTTACAAGAAAGTATATAGAAGCTTCCGGTTACACAGAAGGCTCAACTGCATGTCTCTGTATTGGTATACATTGTCATACATTGCTCGTTGACTCTTATTTCAGAAAAAAAAAAGTTTTCTGCACAGCACAGTATTGCAGATATACAAAATCATAACATCGACTACAGTTTTCTATACAGTAGAACAAAAAAAAAGATATAGTGACGTACACCAGCCCAACACAAACCAAAAGGACATGCACAGGGATCTTTCCCAGCAAGCAGACATAGAGCTTGAAAGTAGTGTGAACAATGCTAACTTTAAAGAAAAAATGCGACATACATTGGGTATAAAAGTATAGAAGCATATACTGTGTATATACACACACACACATACAAAGGGGCAAACATATCATCAGCACAACCTGTGCAGTCGAACAGGAGCCCAAGAGATAAGGGGGACCCATTTCCATCTCCAAAGAAGGTGGAATTGTGCATTATGATAAGCTATTGGACTGCAAAAGGGCCCATATTCATGCACAGGGGCCCTCTTCTGTCTGTGGCCGTCAGTGCAGATATGGTATATACACTCCTCAACCTTGAACATTCAGATAACTATTATTAAACTCATTGATAGCATACCAAATTGTGTAAGTGAGTGAATTTTTGCATGCGACTCTCATACTTGATAATAAATAAATTGAGATATTTTGGAAAATGTATTTTCATTTCTTCATCATTATCATTTACATGTCTATAAATCCTGTGATTTTTAGAATACAATGACTTTTTTCTTCTTGGTGTGCAATTTCAATATTGAGGAGTGTACATTCATTTAACTTAGAATAACCAAAAATTGTGAGTGGTTTTCTCAGAAAAGAGGGACAATATACACAGGATATAAGAGGATCTGGTCTAGCTCAACGGTGAACTTTTGGAGAGATTCTATTTTTTTTTTGTCTCATCTAGATGTATAATGCCACGGTGCACTGGATATGACATCTGCAGTTACAGATCGAGAAACAGGATGTTCGGGGCTCCATCTGTCTGGCTATTAATGATAAAATATTTTAGTACAAACAATGAGCAACTCAAGACTGACCATCTGGTTTCAGGTAAACAAGAGTCGAAAGAGCCATCTGAACAAAGAAGACTTCCCTCCAATCAAGCCGAACAAGTCATTCGTTCTATATAGTTGATGATCCCCCTAATCCAATAAATACTCATTCCTTAATGAATTCTTATTTTATGCACGTGATCATTTTGCCATTTATTTCAGTATCCAAAAGAATTTTACACTTTCCCAGTTATCAAAAAATTGGAGGTAGTGGAATACAAAGCACAACGTGGATCTCTTTCCCTTATAATGATGTCATATTCAATGGAGATAGATGATAAAGATTTGACATCTGACAATTTATTGATGTTTTCTACCTGTAGTCTGAATATATTTTAATACATTATTCATTTTGTGTTGTGCTCCTATACTACACTAGCATGCTTATTAGGACAGTCAAAGTAATGTTTTGACCAAACTTTTCCTTTAATTATTCTCCGCTAATAACCCGTTTGCCCATTCATGTTCGACCTTGGACTGCCTGACTCTGGCTGTCCATGAATGTGTTTTTGGATCAAATTATTTGTTACTTATTTTATGGCTCGCTTGTTTAGTTTTACCTCCAACCTGCTCCACCAGTCAGCAGCTATCCTGCAGATGATACATTTATGCCCCAACAGCAAAAATCAGATCCCTATATAAAAGTTAAAGGGTGAAAACCATGGAGCCCCTGCTAAACTGAGTGAACATAGCCAAGCCTGAACGTAGAAGCCTGCTTTATGCTTATGGATTGCTATAGGGAGGTTCAGGGTGGAGTCTTATTTTAGATGGGCCATCAATGGGTGGTCTATGAGCACCGTTTTGTATGTTTTCATAAAGAAAACAATATTTCTATAGTGTGTGCAAATATGAATTACAAAAAAACCCCAGCAAATTGGAATCTTTGAGTGTTCATATTAGTTTATGACGTTTCAGGGATCCTATGAAACGTTATGACGTGTCCTAGCCCAAGGGTGTTCTGGATTAAGAATGCTGAGGAAAGTGGATATGTATGTAACTGAGACAATATAAACCTGGAATACTTTGTTACATGTGTTTATTATAGTTTTAAGGGTTTTTTTTCCTTCCCATCTTTAGCAATATGACCCCTGGCATCTTGATCACTTAAAAGGGTGGGAAGGGAATAGAAACATATCATTTACCATGGCTAATAGTGCTAAAAAAATCTGAATATGTAATGAATTGAAAGAAAAGAGAGATGATAATTCATTAGAAAACTTTATAGAAAAGAAAATTGGGTGTTCCTTTTAAAAAAACAATATAGTTATTTTTTAAAAAAGAAAAACTTTCTTTAGGCCTAAAATAGGAGGCACACTTTCCTCATGACAGTAAGGGTATGTGCCCACGATCAGGAAATGCTGCGGTTTTGACGCTGCGTGTTTATGCAGTGTCAAACCTGCAGTGGCTAACATATTGGTGGGATTTGTAGAAATCCCATGCCCACTATGCGTCTCTGGGCACCCGCGGATCACCCCCGGAAACTGACATGTGACGTGTCTTTCAGATCTGCAGCATGTCAATTTCTCTTGCGGGTCTGCATGTGGAATTTCCCCATAGACAAACATCAATAAGGAAAGTCCGCAAGTGAAAAAAGAAAAATTGCGGCCGCTAATGAGGGCAGAAGTAGTACGGCTATTCTGCAGCATCGGGGCCGCAGCGGCTCCTCATCTTGGGCACATACCCTAAGACAAAGTGTCCTTATCTATCCATGAGCATGAACAGAGCGATGTATGAGCTCAATAGGAATGCTGTAGGTCTAAACACTGCTCTGCTTTATCCAGGAACCAGAAGCTTAGTCATTCTGTCCCTTGGTTTGAGTGATCAGCGGGTCTCGTGACACCAAACTGGGTCTAGCTATTCTTTAATATAAAATACTTGATTTAAACTATAAGTCATTTTCTGATGACATTCTCTTTAAAGTTATTCGTAACTGAGTGAAACATAAGGTGACAGGCTAAAAATACGTTTTAACTAATAGAAATGCCCTAAACTGTGTGAAGTGAAATTACCCAATGTGCACTAGGCATCTCCGTTTTGGCAATTCCCTATGACCTTTTTTGACTTTTCTCCCAATTATAGAGTTGCTAAATTTCAGCCTAGGATAAAATGTTTTCTCTTCTGGTTTAAGAAAAATCCAATCTTACTGAAGCTTGTCAGCGCACATGAAATTGACGTAACTACTTTTCCTGGTTGTGTTGAAGGAGTCACTGACCTGAAAAATCTGTTTAAGGCTGTGCTCGGAGGGTGTTGGCAGGCACAACATGCTGAAGTGTCGTAGAAAGCGTGGAGTTACTGGATTCCGACCCCCACCTGGAGGAGCACAAGCAGCTGCAATAGTTACATCCTGGGGGAGAAGAAAATAACATCATGCACAATTTGAATCAAAGAGGACAGTGAGATACAGAAGAAAGCAGCCAAAGCTAGGAAATGATACGCACATCAGAATACAGCCACAAAATAGAAAAACAATGTAGCTCTCTATTTTATTAGCAAAATGACCAGTCAGTGTAACATAGTTTCCAGCTGTGAAATCTATTGACTAGAAAAGCAAAAAAGGCATTTTTCTTTTGAGATCATAAAACATTAGAGTCATTATGAATTACAAGAATGTAAGACTATAGATATAACAAGTTATGTGTTGTAATGGTTGTACCAAAAGGAAGCTTTCTCTTAATTCTTACCAAAAACAGTGGCACTCTCCTCCATGGGCTGTGGCTGGTATTGCAGATCAGCTTAAAGAGTAACAGTCGTAATTTTTATTTCCTACATCAATAGTACACAAGAAAATAAGCAACTTTGTAATATATCTTATTAGAGAAATCTGCCAGGACTGATCTTTTACACTCAAAATTCTCAATTCTCAGGTAAAATCTGTATTCAGTGATGATAGACTTTCCCATTACTGAGATAGGAGATGGCAGCTGCTACTGATAAGAATCTATGTAGATAAGAGAAGTGATGAGGAAGGAGCTCCACCTCTAGCTACCCCTCTTTCCCCATCCCCCTCCTCACTTCCCTATATCTGGAATCTAATCAGTAGCAGCTGCCATCTCCGATCTCAGTAATGGGAAAGCCTGTCTTCACTGAATACAGATTTTACCAGTGAATTGAGAATTTTAAGAATGAATCATTTTTAGCAGAGAAAGAAGCAGATTTCTCTGATGAGATATATTACAAAGTTGTTTATTTTCATGCGTACTATTAATTTATGAAATCAAAATAAAATCTCTAACGTACAGGTTTGTACTCTTAGTTATTCTTGAAGGAACAATTATCAATAGATCATCTAAAATATATCCAAACAGAAGTTACATTTTAACGGTTATAATAGGAAGCATTAAATAATTGCTAGAATGGAGGACATATGTGAGATTATTTTCCCCTGACTCTTCTTGACCATAGCAAAAGTTTAGGGTAAGAGTAGGAAATTAAAAAAATATATATTTTAATAATTGCTATTGGCCAGTGTCTCTCTTCCTCTGTGTTAACGTAAAGGGGCTGTCCCATAAACACATTATATTACCTATTCACGGGATTGGTGATAAATACAGTATATGCTCAAAGTCTTCTATGTGAATATAGCATTAGTGAGCATGTGCAACCGCTGCTCTACCAGGTGTTCATAAACTAAGGCTATGTTCACACGCAGCGTTTTTGCTGCATTTTTTTTCTGCGTCCAAAACCTGCTCTTTTGGCAATAAAAACACTGCATTCAAACACCTGTTTTTCAGTGTTTTCGCTGCATTTTTTTTGCAGTGATTTTTGGCTGCAATAAAAAAGGAAAGAAAAGCTGCACAGAAAAAAAATTGCACACCCAAACATAAAGGATGGTAAAAAGATATGGCTGTATTAATGAACAATAAGATTCTAACAAACATCATTAAAAACACAAACAGAATGACAACAAGCAGGGAAAGGACATGATAGTCGAAAAATACACTTATGTATATACAGTACAGACCAAAAGTTTGGACACACCTTCTCATTTAAAGATTTTTCTTTATTTTCATGACTATGAAAATTGTACATTCACACTGAAGGGATCAAAACTATGAATTAACACATGTGGAATTATATACTTAACAAAAAAGTGTGAAACAACTGAAAATATGTCTTATATTCTAGGTTCTTCAAAGAAGCCACCTTTTTCTTTGATGACTGCTTTGCACACTCTTGGCATTCTCTTGATGAGCTTCAAGAGGTAGTCGCCGGAAATGGTTTTCACTTCACAGGTGTTTCCTGTCAGGTTTAATAAGTGGGGTTTCTTGCCTTATAAATGGGGGTGGGACCATCAGTTGTGTTGTGCAGAAGTCTGGTGGATACACAGCTGATAGTCCTACTGAATAGACTGTTAGAATTTGTTTTATGGCAAGAAAAAAGCAGCTAAGTAAAGAAAAATGAGTGGCCATCATTACTTTATTAAATGAAGGTCAGTCAGTCTGAAAAATTGGGACACCTTTGAAAGTGTCCCCAAGTGCAGTTGCAAAAACTATCAAGTGCTACAAAGAAACTGAGTCACATAAGGACCGCCCTAGGAAAGGAAGACCAAGAGTCACCTCTGCTTCTGAGGATAAGTTTATCCGAGTCTCCAGCCTCAGAAATCGCAGGTTAACAGCAGCTCAGATTAGAGACCAGGTCAATGCCACACAGAGTTCTAGCAGCAGACACATCTCTTCAACAACTGTTAAGAGGAGACTTTGTGCAGCAGACTTTCATGGTAAAATAGCTGCTAGGAAACCACTGCTAAGGACAGGCAACAAGCAGAAGAGACTTGTTTGGGCTAAAGAACACAAGTAATGGACATTAGACCAGTGGAAATCTGTGCTTTGGTCTGATGAGTCCAAATTTGAGATCTTTGGTTCCAACCACTGTGTCTTTGTGCGACGCAGAAAAGGTGAACGGATGGACTCTACATGCCTGGTTCCCACCGTGAAGCATGGAGGAGGAGGTGTGATGGTGTGGGGGTGCTTTGCTGGTGACACTGTTGGTGATTTATTCAAAATTGAAGGCATACTGAACCAGCATGGCTACCACAGCATCTTGCAGCGGCATGCTATTCCATCCGGTTTGCGTTTAGTTGGACCATCATGTATTTTTCAACAAGATAATGACCCCAAACACACCTCCAGGCTGTGTAAGGGCTATTTGACCAAGAAGGAGAGTGATGGGGTGCTACGCCAGATGACCTGGCCTCCACAGTCACCAGACCTGAACCCAATCGAGATGGTTTGGGGTGAGCTGGACCGCAGAGTGAAGGCAAAAGGGCCAACAAGTGCTAAGCATCTCTGGGAACTCCTTCAAGATTGTTGGAAGACCATTTCCGGTGACTACCTCTTGAAGCTCATCAAGAGAATGCCAAGAGTGTGCAAAGCAGTAATCAAAGCAAAAGGTGGCTACTTTGAAGAACCTAGAATAGAAGACATATTTTCAGTTGTTTCACACTTTTTTGTTAAGTATATAATTCCACATGTGTTAATTCATAGTTTTGATGCCTTCAGTGTGAATGTACAATTTTCATAGTCATGGAAATACAGAAAAATCTTTAAATGAGAAGGTGTGTCCAAACTTTTGGTCTGTACTGTATATGTATAGAAACCCCGCCAAATAGGTATAGAATATATGTTTAATAAAAAACAATATCCCAGGTTATAAATTATGCAGGGGCAGGACAAAAAATTATAAATGCAACAAATGACAAATGTATGGGTACTAAATATTAATCAAAGTGCTATATGTAGAGACTTCCAATATATTGGAATTACCATAGATATATGGCACAAATAAATATTAAATGATTCAAAGTGCTAAGTGCAGAAGACTTCCAATACAGTGGAATTATAACTCTTCGGAATGAACATTTTTTTTGCACAAAAGTATATAGACACTTATATGGCGAATAACACCATGTGACTGCTAATAGCAATTAATCAATTTTAAGTGCAAAGTGCCAGATATCACAATAGAAAATAGGAAGCCTAAATGATGCCCAAAAAAAACTATAATAAATAATAATAAACCCTAGAGGAGATATAGATACCTAAATAAATATTAGAGCCACTAGTCCTGCAAGAACATAGACATGGAATGGTAAGTATAATAAATGCCAAAAGGACATATATGCAAATAATATAAGCCCCTAATAGAGAAATGTTGGAGCCACTTATCCTGAAAAAACATAATCCTGAAAGGTACCTATAATAAATACAAAAAGGACATATATACAAATAATGGTATACCCGGTATGGAGCCTTGACCCAATGTGTGTCGCTACCAGATGCACATAGCTCCATGAGGGGTGGACTTTTTGGATGTGGATAACCTATGTGATTTGTCTACAGTACATGTTTAACATAGTTAGTTTTATGACATTTTTGCAGTGTTTTTTCACTTTCTCATTGCTCTTTGTGGGTAAAAAAGTTGCAAAAAAAGCGGTAAAAAAGGCTGAAAAAATTGACATGCTGCAGATTTCTAATTCAGTTAGGAATAAAAAACAAGTGTGTGGATAATATTTCTGAAGTCGCATAGCTTTTGTTGGTACTGTAAAAAGCAGCTTTTAATTTGCATAAAAAAACGCTGCATGTGAACATAGCCTAAAGAAGTTTCCTCTGAGTTATTCACAAAGGTGTCTTTAACACCCTTTTTCTGCAGGATCAGATGGGTTCTCAGCAGATACATTTATCATGTATCCTGTGGAAAGGTGATATCTGTTTATGGGACAACCATTTTACCCGTTGTGTTTCATACACGTTCATTACACTTTCCTGTGCCGGTGAATGGCGTTGAGTCCACATCAAACCACACGCAGGGAAAGAAAAAAAACAGCTCACAAAAATGTAAAAATAAACTGGTCATGAAGGAGTTAATATAAATGTGTATTTTTTTTATCTTCTATTAAATAGAATAAAATATGCTAGATTGCTTGGTTAGGATTTAGGAAAGTACAGGTCCCAGAAATGCTCAAGTCATGATTAATAGTACTAGCAATAAATTACCATATTGAAAGGACAAAGCAAATCAATTTAAAGGGGTTTTCATACTAACAAAATACATTTTAATTAATAGATTTTGGAATAAAAATAAGTTCCACAATTGGATGTGTTTAGATAAAATGTTCCTGTGCTGAGATAATCTTATAAATGTGCCCCTGCTGAGTATTGTGTAATGGTTCTCCTGGGCACGGGAGGACGCAAAAGAGTATACAGACAGGACAGCACAGGATCGCAGCTGCTGGTTTCTGTAAGGAAAAACATTTCCCTGCCTGTTTTTAAGCAATATTTTACCTGAAAGAAAGAATCATTTGTGATCCTGTGCTGGAATATCTGTATACCCTTTTCCTTCCTCCCCTGCCCAGGAGATGTGGTATGATCAGACCATGTCCCTGCGTGGTCAGACACAGCCATTACACAGTACACAGCAGTCACTAGATACGGACATTGGCCAAGTGAGACATTTCCATAACAATATGTTATATCATTATGAATAGAACAACCTGCCAAAAATTAGTTCTTTAAGCGCTAAACGTTTTACTGAAGCATTAAATCTGGAGACATCTAAGAAGTTGTTGTCCAAAAATATCACAGCAGAGGTGAAAATTGATTTGGTCATAAGTCAACTTAGAGGATACATGAGAAAAAGGTTATGGGCTACAAACCCTGCCGTCAGAACAAGCACCCTGATGGATTCACCGTTAATTCATCCTCTTATATATTCTGACACAGAGGGGCTGCTAAAGTCAAATGAGCCAAAACATTTTAAGAAAGTTTATTGCAAAATAAGTTTTGTTTTTTTTAACCAATACCTGTATATTAGTGAAATAATTGTCCCCAAAGGTGTTCAAAGTCTATACATTTTTAACTACAGTCACAAAAGAAGGACAATTTATAGCAAAACAGATGAGAGAACCAAGCAAAGGTGCACTCAAAGAAAATGATAATCCTTCACATAAGTCATTTGTCACTGAAGGTTATTTGCCAGGGTCAACACAATTTTCCAAATATAAAAAGTACCTGATACTGATACACACCACACCCATGTCTCTTGTTCGTTTTAATAGAATCATTCAATTTCAAATGACACCTGAGCATCACAGATCAATCGGGCAGCCATCATTGTAGCTTGTCAAGTCTCTTATTGATTCCTGTCTGACACCTAGCCTTCTCCCATCAGTTCTTCATATATACCACTGAACCAATGCCATTTTTGGTTCCTCTGGTCTTTAGGACCTACATTATCCCTACACTTCTTAATGCTCATCTACAGTACAACCCAATGCTGCTCCTACTACTATGGCCAATCATCTAATTGTATTTTTAATAGACAAATAGCAGTTTAAGGTATACACACCTTTTTCACAAGATTTTAGCTCCAAAACATCTAAAATCAAAAACTCAAGCAATGCTACAAACATCCTTGATTAACACTCTTTGGTAAGTTTTGGTATTGATTGTACAGCAGCTTGTAAGAGCTACTGCTCTCTGGTTACAGACCACAAGCAAACCCACACTGTGTGTAAGGTATCTGTAGTCCCATAGTCATGGGGCAAGAACACCCACTGAGCTCTGAACTTAAAGGTCCAAAAGCAGGCATGTATAGTTTAATTAATCTAGGCTGGTCAATCCTCTAGCCATTGGTCCTGATACCTTCGCTTCTGGTCCTGTGCTCAACCACACAGGCATAGGCTTTGTATGAAGGGGGCTGGCTGACTACTCATTTCAATACCTGTACTTACCAGATTTTCTTACAATAAATACATGCACAGAGAAGAGATCTGGCTTATAAATTAGTGCAGTCCAATAGCTCCCTTTATCCACATCGCTGGGCTTGTGCTGATGTAGGAAATACTGTCCAGTGTTGAGCAATGAACTGGAAATTAAGCTGACGGGATTTACGACCAGTGACTGAATGACCACCAGAGGAGCAGGACATTTAGTCTAATTAAACTAAATTAATAAGTTGTGTTACTTACTACTTAAAGCTTATTTTTGACTAGGAAAACCCTTTAAGGATCTGCATGGGTATAATGTATTGTGTTATTCAAATATTCATAAATGGATATCATAGAATGTTAGAGTTGAAAGGGACCTCCAGGGTCGTGTCCAACCCCCTGCTCAATGCTGGATTCACTAAACCATCTCAGACAGATATCTGTCCAGCCTCTGTTTGAAGACGTCCATTGAAGGGGAACTCACCACCTCTCGTGGCAGCCTGTTCCACTCATTGATCACCCTAACTGTCAAAAAGTTTTTTCTAATATCTAATCTGTTTCTTTTCCCTTTCAGTTGCATTCCATTGCTCCTCGTGTTTTCATGCGCAAATGAGACTTGGTCAGAACTCATCTGTTCAGTTCTGGGTACTATATTTTAAAAAAGACATGAAGAAACTGGAGCAAGATCAGAGAAGAGCGACCAGAATGGTGACCGGTCTGCAAACAATGTCGTATGAGGAACGGTTGCAGGATTTGGGAATGTTTAGCTTGCAAAAGAGAAGACTGAGAGGAGACTTAATAGCTGTCTACAAATATCTCAAGGGCTGTCACATTGTAGAAGGATCATCTTTATTCTTGCTTGCACAAAAGAAAGACTAGAAGCAATGGGATGAAACTGAATGGGAGGAGACACAGATTAGATATTAGAAAAAACTTTTTGACAGTTAGGGTGATCAATGAGTGGAACAGTCTGCCACGAGAGGTGGTGAGTTCTCCTTCAATGGACGTCTTCAAACAGAGGCTGGACAGACATCTGTCTGAGATGGTTTAGTAAATCCTGCATTGAGCAGGGGGTTGGACCAGATGACCCAGGAGGTCCCTTCCAACTCTACCTTTCTATGATTCTATGATTCTATCCAACGCGGTTCATCTATGAAGATGGGAATAACCTTTTAAAGCCTTCCACAACTTTTTACAGAATCCAATGGTGATGTGTAGATAGATGTTCAGATACAATAATTTCCGATGAGCTGCCGATGTAAAAGAATAGTTTGTAGCGCCAGATCCCCTTTTCCCATCTTCTAAAATGTCACTTTTAAGAAGATGGGATTGTAAAGTATAAAATGTGATACCTGAATTTCTTTCCAAAACATTTTTTCTCTGTCATAAAATCCTTTGAAATCTTGGTACTGGCGCAATAATTCAATGGGGGGTTGAGATCCATATCGATCTAGCTTTGGCATATTTAAATCATCAACAAATATGATGACTCTCTTGTTCCCAGGAGCGCCTGTGTAAATATAGGTGAAATAGCATTAGGCACAGATTGACGCTTGGTATTAACCCTCTAAAAATGTCAGCTCTCTAAGGCCACGTGCACACGTTGAGTATTTGGTGAGTTTTTTACCTCAGTTTTTGTAAGACAAAACCAGGAGTGGGTGATAAATACAGAAGTGGTGACGTGTTTCTATTATACTTTTCCTCTGATTGTTCCACTCCTGGTTTTGGCTTACAAATACTGATGTAAAATACTGACCAAATACTGAACATGTCCATGTGGCCTAAAGGCTATGGGGAAAAACATCTAAGCAGCAGAGAAAATGTTAAGCTTGCTAACTCAACCTGGACTATACCGTACACTTCAAAAAGTGTCTGCATTACACAAGGCTTGGCTGATATTGGGGGTTTTCATTTATATCTTTTTGCATTTTTCATTTGAAATTATTGAAAAACTGAATCACATCTTTAAGTAAAGCAATAATGTAATAACCAACCGTGCAAATATAAGAAGTATGTGCATCTCTCGAAACAAGTCTGTCTTGTAGCACCCTCCAGTGGCCAATAAGGTGTATAGAAATGACCTTTATAATATACCGGTAGTTATGTTATTAATGTAATGTGCATGGCACTGACTCAGTTTAGTTAAGCATATAAGCCTAAAAACAAAGCTGCAATGCCAGACTTTATTTAATTTACTTTAACTTTGAGGCTTTGTGGGCTTTCATACAGAATGTAAAACAATAATAAACTTAAAGGGTTTGTCAGGAAAAACATATGCGGATTTTACATGCGTTTTTCCCGCCAGGTAGAAGCGTTTGTCAAGCGTTTTTGCATGCATTTCTGCATGCGGGTTATCAAGCGCTTTCCAGGCGATTTTAGCATCACTTGGAAAAGTGCTTGACAACTTGGTCACACTATATAAATCCATGCAACCGGCATGGATTTATAGTAGTGTGACCAACTTAGTTAAAAAAAAGAATAAGAATGGTAAAAAATAAAAAATAAAGATTATACTCACCTTCCAATGTCCTCCCGGTGTTTTCTCTGCTGTGTCCAGTGTCTTGGGCGGCTCGCGCTGTTGTGAAGGACCTGCGGTGACGTCATTCAGTCATGTGTCAGGTCACATGACTCAATGACGTCATGGCAGGTCCTTCACAACAGCGCAAGCCGCCCAAGACACCGGACGGAGCGGACAAAACACCGGGAGGACATCGGAAGGTGAGTATAATCTTTATTTTTTATTTTCAATTCTTTTTTTTACAGTTTCTATGGTACCCAGGTCTGGATGAGAGTCTCCTCTCCTCCAGACCTGGGTACCATCCGCACATTGAATCGTGTGATATCCGCTTATCCACATGTAGTGATGTGGATGTCACGCGGTCCAATGCAAGTCAATGGCGGCGATTCCGCAAAATTAATGGACATGCTGCGGATTTTTGAGCGCAGCATAAATGCTGCGGAAAAATCTGCAGCATGGGCAATGACATTGCGGCTTGTCATTGGGAACCATGGGGGACGGATTACCAAGCGTTTTCCAAGTGCTAACACTGCGTAAATTCCTCAGCATAAACGCTTGGAAAATGCTTCGTGGGCACACAGCCTGAGTGTGCTCTAAAAAAGAGGCGGTTATAGCGGTCAGGGGCCAACAGAAGAAACCAGTGAGCGACTCGAGTAGAGGTATGGAGAAGCGGTGAGAGATCGCCAAGTGAGTATGTGCTTTCAATAATGCACACTCGGGTCTTTATTGATTGCAGCGGTCACAGGCCAACAACACCAGAAGAGAATGAAAGGAGAATGGCTTAGATCAAAAAGAAAAACAGTAGGTATGTGATTTTATTTTAAATGCACAGACCAACAACATCTAAAGAGAAGGAGAGGAAAGTGCAAGGGGACTTGTCCAGCGGTCTGAAAAAACAACAACGAATTGGTAGACGAGTATGTGCTTTTTAATGTTTTCAAAAGACCCCCCAAAACTCTTAGGCTATGTTCCCATGATCAGTATTTGGAGAGGTTTTGATATTTCAGATTCTGGTAAATTAGGTTACTTGCGTTTTTTATTTTGTTTTTGAGCGTGTTTTTAATCACATTTTTGATGCTGTGTTTTTTGTCTCTTTTTGATATGTCATGTTTTAAATAAAGCGTTTTGATTTTTGATTTTTCCTGGTATTTTGCTTTAACAAAATGTTATTGATCGTTATGTGTGGATTAAATGTGTTTTTAGTGAGATTACGCCACGAAAACCCACTCAAAACGGTGGCTAGTGTTATAAGTGACATGTTTCCTAATATGTAGCAGAATTTTTTTGTTACATGCATAAAATCACTACAGGTAGAACTGATGTACATTTGTGACAAATTTTGCGATTTTTAGAAAAGTTGCAAAGGATGAATCAAGTGAAAACATGGAAACCTTAAACTGTGCTCACAGTAGCAAACTACCGTATTTTTCGGACCATAAGACTCACTTTTTTCCTCCAAAATTTTGGAGGAAAATGGGGGGTGCATCTTATAGTCCAAATGTTGGGGGGGGTGTATATTTATGTGTGGTGTGGGGGGGAGCAGTATCGGTGGAGGAGCGGGGCACAAGAGGCAGCAGCCACCCGCTGCAGCCTACACTGTCCCCGCTGCTAAAGAAAATGAATATTCACTGCTCCCCACGCCCATGGGGCGTGGGGAGCACTGAATATTCATGCTCCTTAATAGCGGTATACAGTGTTGCTGCGCACGGGCTCCTGCTGCTGCCGGCTATCTCCTGTGCCCGCTGTTAAAGGGCATGAATATTCAACCTCTCTCCACCCCATGGGCGTGGGGAGGGGGTGAATATTCATGCCCTTTAATGAGCGGGCACAAGAGATAGCCGGCAGCAGCAGCAGCCGCAGCGCGGCTCCGCTGTGTGCCGGCTATGAAGGAGAGTGAAGTCATTGATCCCCGCGCACACAGACCCAGCGTGGGGAGCAGTGACTTCCGGCAGCTGATCTCTCCATGTGAGCCGCGCATTGGCAGTGACGTCATGCGCGGCACACAAGGAGAGATCAGTGCAGGCAGACCGGCGCAGCGCTGGAGGAGAGAAGAGAGGTGAGTATGAGTGTTTATTTTTTTTTTTAATGTGCAGCATGATGGGGATTAGGGGGACCATGCATACTAGGACAGGGATTAGGGGTGCCATGTATACCAGGACAGGGATTAGGGGTGCCATGCATACCAGGACAGGGATGAGGGGTGCCATGCATACCAGGACAGGGATGAGGGGTGCCATGCATACCAGGACAGGGATGAGGGGTTCCATGCATACCAGGACAGGGATGAGGGGTGCCATGCATACCAGGATAGGGATTAGGGGTGCCATGCATACCAGGACAGGGTTGAGGGGTACCATGCATACTAGTACAGGGATGAGGGGTGCCATGCATATCAGCATAGGTATGAGGGGTGCCATGCATACCAGGATAAGGATGAGGGGTGCCATGCATACCAGGATGGAGGGATGCCAGGCATACCAGTATGGAGATGGGGACCACGTATAAAAGGAAGGGGAGGCGGCATATATACCGGGATGGGGGATATTGTCAGAATTGGGGGACATTACCCCTATACCAGTGTCAGCAGAAGACCCCCTCCCCCTTAAAAGTGCATCATGACCACATTTTTGCTTAAATTTTTATTTTTTTATTTTCCTCCTCTAAAACCTAGGTGCGTCTTATGGTCCGGTGCATCTTATAGTCTGAAAAATACGGTAAATAAAAAAACAGGTGAACACATAAAATAGATTTTAAAAAGGGGGAAATGGAAAGATGAATTTGGTGCACACAAAAAAGAAAAACCCTAAAAACTTATCAGAAAGCAGGAACAAATGCAATAATGAATCAGGCTCTTATCCTTACACTTAAATTAATTAATCCCTGCACCGCCATTGACATATGTAATATGTCAAGACTTGCTTAAAGGGAGCCAATCATGTAAAATAACGCTATTAACCTGCAGATATGGGGTCAATCTTATTAGCGTTCTACCACCGAGCGGCACCCGCACTGAGAGCCCCGCTGCCAGGAGGAAATTAACTTTATTCCCCTTGGCAGCCTTGTTCTTTCAGTCATAGGGGTGGCGCCAGAACGATTTCGGTCACTGCTCAGTGTATAGTGATCGGCAGCTGTAACTGCGTCCCAGGCACTGACTGACAGCAGGCTCATTATTAAAGCCGGCTGTCAGTCAGTGCCAGGGGGTGCGGTTACAGTCACTGCTCACTATACACAGAGCGGTAACTGAAGCCGCAGCGGCGCCACCCCCATGACTGAAAGCCAAAACACTACCGGAAGGAATAAAGTTAATTTTCTCCCGGCAGCGGGGCTCTCAGTGTGCAGTTTTAGAACGCTATTAACCTGCAGATTCACCCCATATCTGCAGGATAATATCATTATTTTACATGACAGGTTTCCTGGTATGTAAAAATTGGTATTTTTAATTTTGGTATTCAAATGTTACAAAGATCAACATCCTAGGTGCAATATTTAGGGAGCAGGACTTGTTTAAGGCTAGGATGTACTGTACCATGACTAGGACAGTGGAATAAAGGGACAGTAGGAAGTATCATAGACTATTCTCCCCAGACTGTCATCTCTCCCTGTACATCTCTTCAGAAAACCCAGCATGGGAGACAATGGCTTTTCTTCATATTATCGACACTTTTACAATGAGAGAGGTTATGTGCCCTTTGAGGGTCAGTCAGACTCTTAGGCATAGACATAATATTTTTGTATGTTTTTTACAAAATAATACGCTTAGTGCAAAATTGCCTGAAGGTGCACATGATTGTAAAGTGCTGAGGGGCATTGTGATATGTGCCATGTGCCTGTTGTCAGGATATATATATAGGTGTATATATAGGTTATTTTTATATTATAATTCAGGTTTTATTTATATTTGTCAAGAGCGTGAATATTGTCCAGACAGAGATTACATACCCAAAATGGTTTTCCGCTTCTTCTCCAATTTTGACTCTATAATTTCCTGAGTTCGTGCAGAGGATGTCTGGGCTGAGAAGTTTATATACACAGAAACATAGCCTGCTTCTTCTTGTATACTGTTCAGCAATCCTCGAGCTACTACAGACTAAATAGACAGAAAAAAAAAAACAGGTGAACAAATAATAAATAATCTTTATATACAAGTGAATCACTTAAAGAAAGTCTGTCACCAGGTTTTTGCTACCTAGTCTAAGAACAGCATGATATTGTGACAGAGATTCAAGTGATGTGTCACTTACTGTGCTGCTTTATCAGCAGGAGTTTACTAGAAGACTGGTAAACTTGCAGACAGGTAGTCCAACCCCACCCCACCAATGATTGGCAGTTTTCTGCCTATGCACAGTGTACACAGAAAGCTACCAATCAGTGATTTGGATGGGGTTATATAGAGCTCACTATTCAGAGAACTGATAGATCTGCAGCAGAGAAAACAGTGATTTTATCCAAACTGCAGCAAACATCCCAATAAGGGATACATCCCTGGAATCAGGGTCTCTGCCCTTACATCACGTTGCTCTCAGATGGGGTAAGAAAAACCAGATGATATATTCCCTGTAACCAAAGAAATAGAGGTAAAAATCGCTTTATTTCATACTTCAGAGTCGTTCAAAGAAATTTGAAGGGACACATTGTGAAGAATATAATGCAGCTAAACGTCAAAATGTAATTGTACACCACATTTCCATTACTCATAAAATCGATAAACTATATCTCTACCCACCTTGCCAACCCCTGTGGTGCCAGTAAACAGCACAGAGTGCTTTACAGCCAACAGCTTTTCCATAAGATAGCCATAGCGCACTGTATCAGTCGTTGGAACCAGCATTTCAAAAAATGGCACATTGCTGTTATACTTGAAGGAAGGTATAATTCTCTCCCATGGATCCAGGCGTTTTGTGTCATAATCCATATAGACACTCCACAGGTCACCAGAGGTTGGGAGCTGGAGGACAAGAGTAAGGCCAGAATCACACATCCGTATGTCCCAGTCTGAGTACGGACTGTGATCTACGGGCTGGCCGTAACTCTCTTGACCCAAACTTGACAAGATCATATATGCCTATGAGACTGTTAAGTTCTGATCAGGAGCAATCGCGGCTGATCCGTGGATCACGGACCGTTAATAAAGACAATCAAAAAATTAATAATGTTCTGATACTCTTGAATAATCAGTCAAATAGAAATTGCATGTTCTAAACAGTAAAACAAGAAGGAAGGGAGAGGAGGCGAACTGTGACTACTTCCTATTGTGAATATATAGCAGAGTCCATTATTCATCATTTAAAATTAATTAAAAACTATATCATTTTTTACTATTGTGACTTTGTCAATAGTAATGAATGTATTTTCGGAAAATTATAAATAATATGCAATATCACTTTCTTGTCATTGACTTGAAAAAAATATACACGTGTGACTATAAATCTATTAAAATAATAGTAATGAACCAATATCTTGGATATCGATATTTAAAGACAAGTGGTGTTTACGTTAAACACAATTGTTTTTTCTGAAAATTCACAACTGAATAGTTGAAACTACATACAAATATGCAGAGAATGGAGTTCTGCACAATTCTAAATAATTGGGAGTGCCATTAATCGGATTTAGCGGAGATATATTCTGTAGGTTATGAAACACTGACACCTAGTGGCCAAGTTAAAATATATACCTGGATAAAAGTGTAACCAGCAGAAGGATTGTTCAGACTCTATTTGCTATGATTGTGGGGGTGTAAGGATAATCTTTTGCTGCTTACCTTGGCTTCAGGGTTATCTTCAAACTGGTGTCTGACAAATGTATCAAAAGCATCCCAATGATTTTCTGTTAGATTTCCACCAATAGACCAGACATAACAGAAGACAAATGTCTGACATATTATGCTATTTAGTCTTGAGTGCTCCTAAGAATGATAACAATGAATAAGCAAAAAAAAAAAATTCCATATTCCAGAAGACTAACCATATAGATCACAGGAACATCTGTATAACAATACCGCCGTATTCGGTAGCCTAATTAGCTCACTTCACATGTCAGGACAAAAGACAGGTGTGCAATGTGATTTTGGGCATGCACAATGATGACTGAAGTCACCAGCGCCATCTTGGAAAAGGTTAGTGAGCGCTGTGCACATGTCCACACTCATTCAATAGTATGAAAGGGATGTGAATTGACATCACAGTGTGTGAAGGAAGCCAGATGCATTGCTGCACATTGGATACATTTCCGGGAGAGAAAAAACAGTTTAGGGTGATCAGGGAGAGCTGTAGGCTATTTTTTACCCTGCGACCTCAGTCTTCACGGGATAAGTTTCAACGGGTGGAGATAATCATGTCCCTACTACGAGGGGGCCCTCAGACCTCGGCATTTTCTTTGTCCCCATAAGTCCCAGAAGGGTTTTCTGTTGACGCCTTAGGTTCTATCTATGATGAACCTAACAGGATCCAGGTCGCTGAAGCAAAGATCATGAACATGCTGAGGACTACCACACCGAGTTCCGGCAATAGTCAATTGAAGTTCTATGGAATGATGCAGCTCTCAGGTGCCAGTTCCGCAAAGGTCTTTCTGATACTCTCAAGGACACTTTGGTTCTTCATGATTACCCTTAATCTCTGGCAGTGGCCATGACCCGGGCCATATGGATGGACCGCAGAATCCGTAAGAGACGTGTGAGCAGCAGGGTGCCCATTATATTCCTCCAGAGCACTTCCATTTACCGGAGATGGAGCCATTGGAGGTGGGAGTTGCCAGTTTTTGTGCTGTGGAGAAAAGGCGAAGACAATATCTTGGACTTGGACTTTGGAATCTAGTCTATACTGTGGTCTCACAGGACATTTTTTAATGGACTGTCCAAATCGCCCTCAAGTGAACAAGCCTTTGTGAAAACTCCTAAGTCTGGGTGATTGTCAAGGACGTCACTCAGACTTCAAGGTACCTTTTTTCTCCTAAGATAAAGTTCTGCTTAATACGGTTTTGTCCTTCAAGAACCAGGTATTGCCAGCATTGACTTTCATTGACTGTGGGTCGGCAGCTAACTATTGATTCGGGACTGATTCTGAAATTAGGATTAAGGACAGTTTTCTGGAAAAACACATTTAAATTTTGTTATTGACAAAACACCACTACTTCAGAACTTTGTTTAATGGGTGGAGTTCAATCTTCAAGTGGGAGCACTTCACTCTGAATCCATCTCCAGTTTTGCCTTGGATAATTTGCCTGCTGGGGTGGTTCTGGGGCTTACATGGCTGCTTATTGACAATCCTGGTTTTGATTGGTGTCAGAAGGAAATAGTTAAGTGGAGCCTCAAATGACATAAGAAACATCTCAGTTCTGTACAAATATGCTCCGCTAGTCTGGATGGTCTGCTGGTGTACCTGAAGGACTTCGGAGTTGTGTTTTCGGAAAGCAAGGCAAAGATATTACATCCCCATCGTCCTTACAATTGCGCTATTGATCTTGTCCCTGGTGTCAAATTACCTATAGCTCGCCTTTACAATTTGTCTGGGCCTGAACGGACCGCCATGAAAAATTATGTAAATGAAAGTTTACGAAAGGGTCATATCCATCCTTCCTCCTTCCCTGTAGCTGCTGGATTTTTTTTGTAAAAAAGAAAGATGATGGTCTCTGTCCTTGCCTCGATTTCCAAGGACTGAACAAAATCAGGGTTAAGAATACATACCCACTTCCACGCATCCTCAACCTATATAATCAGCTGATGGGAGCTAAATGGTTTTCGAAACTTGACCTTAGAGGGGCTTACAATTTAATACACATGAAAAAGAGTGATGAGTGGAAAACTGCGTTTTTTAACGTCCAAGGGTTTATTTGAAAATCTTGTCATGCCATTTGGGTTATCCAATTCACTAGCAGTATTTCAAAACTTTATGAATGATATTTTTTCTGATTTCACTGGGAGATTTGTTGTGATTTACCTTGATGATATTTTAATTTTCTCTCCTGATTTGGATTTTCATCATGAACATGTCCGTGTAGTATTACAAAGATTGAGGGAAAATTCTCTGTTTGTGAAAATTGAGAAACGTATTCTTTCTGTTTAGGAAATTTCATTCCTGGGGTTCATTTTATCAACTGATGGGTTTAAGATGGATCCTGGGAAGGTGTAAACCATAATAGATTGACTCCAACCTAGTGACCTGAAAGTGTTGCAACGTTTTCTAGGATTCGCCAACTATTATAGGAAATTTATCAGGGATTTTTCTCTGATTGCTAAATCTCTTACTGACCTCACATGTAAAGGGAACGGACCTGAAGGTTTAGGCACCAGATGCTATTAAGGCTTTTGAAAAATTGAAAGAGTGTTTTATGTCTGCTCCTGTTCTAATCGAACCCAATCTCCAAGAACCATTCATTGTGGAGGTGGATACTTCGAAGGTCGGGGTAGGTGCCGTTTTAACTCAGGGTACCAAAACTCTGACAAATCTGCAGCCATGTGCTTTTTTCTCAAGAACATTTTCATCTGCTGAAGAAATTATGATGTTGGGAGTCATGAGTTACTCGCTGTTAAATTAGCCTTTGAAGAATGGAAACATTTCTTGGAGGGGGCAGTTCATCAAGTCACTGTGATCACTGACCATAAGAATTTAGCGTACATTGAATCAGCTAAATGGCTAACTCTTAAACAGGCCAGATGGTCCTTATTTTTCTCTAGATTCAATTTCTCTATTATGTTCAGGCCAGGGTCCAAGAATGTGAAGGCTGACAAACTATCTTAGTCTTAGTTCAGTTTCTCTTCCAGAAACTCCATCCTACATTCTCCCTAAGGGCATTGTAGTTTGTGTGGTATCCTCAGAGTTGGAAGATGATATCTGTGAAGTCCAAATCATTGGCTCCTTCCTCCACTCTAGGGTCCAAATTATTTGTACCTGTGTATCTAAGATTGCGTCTGTTGCAGGAATTTCATGGTTCCGTCTTGAGTGGTCATCCTGCGGTCACAGCTACATGGAAAGCTATTTCTAGGCTTTTTTAGTGGCTGTCTATGAATAATGATGCTAAAGATTTTGTATCCGCTTGTGAAGTTTACGCACACGCTAAAGTCTGTCATAACTGGCCAGCTGGGGAATTGGCTCCACTGCCAATTCCAGAAAGACCATGCACTTATCTATCCATGATTTCATCACAAATTTGCCTCTGTCTGGTGAGAAAACGGTTATTTGGGTGGGTGACCGATTCAGTATAGCTCATTTTGTTCCTTTACCAGGGTTACCAAATGCTGAGACACTCTCCAGATTGTTTATTTGCCATGTTGTGAGATTGCATGGAATTCCTCTTAACAATGTGTCTGTTAGGGGGGTGCAATTTGTGTCCAAATTCTGAAGAGCTTTTTATAACAAACTGAGGATTGACTTGTCATTTTCGTCTGCCTACCACCCTGAAACCAACAGACAGAAAGGACAAATCAATCTTTGGAATAAATTTTAAGGTGTTTTGTTGCGGCTCAGCAGGAGGATTAGACTTAATTCTTACCTCTTGCTGAATTCGCCTTTAACAGTCAGGTCAATCAGTCCAATGGGACCTTGCTGTTTTTTTGTAATTAGGGTTTTCACCCCCAATTTGGTGAATTTTCTAGGCTATTTATAGAATATTGATGTGTTTATTTGCCGTATATTAAGACAATATACGGCCCTTTCTAAACCTAAAAAACAGAGAATAAAAGTTCTTTTACTATCTAATCCAGAGGATGGTAATCCTATGAGCTAATTTGCCCTCTAAGTGACTGTCAAATACATATATGTAAACTGGACTCTCGTGTCTTACATCATGTGATAGTAATAATTAGCCATTAGCACATATACCATTTTTAGGTCCGGTCCTCCTTTTCCAAGTAGCAGTGATTCGAGAAGACAGCAGAGAGTAGTGACTTTACTGATATCCACATGTGAGATGGCTTGAGTGCATTTTCTGGTGACAAATTTGAGGCCATCGTCAACATAGCGTTCAAATAAATCCAAAAGAAGCTGCTTCATTTCATCAGTGAGCTGTAAATGACAAAATATGAATTAAACATGGCTACTTTCTACATACACTGCGAAATATGTGCATGTAAAACAGAAAAATAGTGTATTAAATGAAAAATAATCGGTCTCCTTTAGGAGTACCTAAAAATAATTGACTATTATAAAACACCCCAGTAATAGAAAAAATACACTACTACTATCTTCCAAGGTTAGAACCATCTCTGTCTGACTTCATAGTCAAGTATAGTCTAAAGAGAAGGAATTACAAAATATCCAATGTTTTATTATATTTTGTGCATAAATAAATAATTAATGCATAAAGCATGAGCAATAGGTAAACTGTAAAAGCTAGGTCAGGTTCACACACCGAGTATTTGGTGGGGATTTAACACATAAGATCCACAGCATTTTACAGCACCAGCAGAGTGGATGACTTCTAACTTTATCTCTTGCACATGCTGCTAGTGTGGAATCCACAAGGACTATGGAGCTGACTCATCAAGACTGATGTGGCGCTCACTTGTGCTGGACAAGTATTGCTGGAATAGAAGGCGCCAAATTCATTAAATCTGTGTCTCTATGTGACACGCCAGAAAATGCAACTCGATTCAGAGATTGGAATAGCACTTCTGGCGTACAAGCCAAATTAATTTGATGGGCAGACTTGGTCATACCCCTGCCACAGTTCCTTCCCAGCTCCACCCAGTTCAGCTCAGCTGAGTCAAACTGGTGTGAAAACGCCAAAAGTGGCAACATTTTCAAAGCTTTTAGGCAATTTTTCTGTCCTAAAAGCTGTGATGAATATGCCCCATTGTTTTTTATTACATTCTTTTAAAAGCCGCAACATATCAATTTTTTGTGCAATGGAAAAGGGTGAAATCTGCACGCTTATTCTGCTGTAGAGTGTGCTGGAGAAAAGCTGCAGAAACGCTGTCAAAAATTCCATACCAAATCCTCAACGTGTAAACACAGCCTTCTTACTGCAACTGGAATATCCATCTAATAAGGTTTGATGCTAGTTTCTGCTTCTCACATGATCCACTGTACCAAGGTCCAATCAAATCTTAAATACACTCACAGGTAAAAAACTTAAAGGGGTATTCCCATATCCAAGATCCTATCCCAATATGCAGTAAGTGTAATGATAATAATATTAGCAAATACCTCCAATTAGAAATGTAGTATAGTATTTTTGATTCGCTACTAATCTTACCTCATGTGCAGGCATCGCAGGACCTTAGGTATCCATGGTTATGACCACTAGCAACTAGCTAACTAACTGACTTTATCAGTGGTCGTAACCATGGATACCCAAGGTCCTGCGATGCCTGCACATGAGGAAAGAGATAGCAAATCTGGAAAAATATACTACATTTCTAATTGGAGGTATTTGCTAATATTATTATTACACCTACTACATATTGGGATAGGATCTTGGAGATGGGAATACCCCTTTAACTCAAAGTGTCAGGATCTTGAATAGCAGATACGGAGATCAAATCTTTGTCCATGTATGAATGTAAAATCTCCACTTGAGTGGGGAAAGTAAAAAAAAAGTCTCAAATAGTGAAAAATCGCTAATAATGAGGCACTGCACCCCAAAGTTTTCAATATACTCACAAAATACCAATGAATAAAGACAGAGAAATGCAGTGTACTGCACTTAATTCAAACAGTGTGTGTATTGCACACCTACTCAAATTGAGTTTCACCTGATCGGTTTGCTGAACACTGTTTTTCACTGTATATTGCTTGGTATATTGTGAGCATAATAACAGCTTTGGGGGGATGTGCCTCATTATTAGCGGTCTTTCAATATTGGACGCCTCTTTGGTTTTTCCTAAACCATTCGCTCAGTGGAAATTTTACATCCAGATATAGCTGAAGACTTAATCTCCTTGTCTGCTATTCAGAACCTGGTTGTGGAACCTGGAAACACCTGTACAAGATCCTGACACCTTTGGGTACATTTTTTTACCTGCGCAATGTATCTAGGATGTGGTTATTTAATTGTGATTGACCGGAGCTCTCCACACCTGTTACAGTTATTGTAATAGACTGCGAGGTCCAGAGGTTGTACGACTACATGTACCACCATGAAGGCTCTGTGCGCATGGTTTTGCTGTTTGCACAAGCCCTATTTTTCATAAAATGGAAGTAAAATAACTAGCCCATTATTTGGCTCACTATTTGGTTGCTTTTTCAATACTTGTGGAGAATTTAGCAATTTATAAGATAGGGAAAACAGAGAATTGTTCCAAATTTATAATGACGACAATGTCTTTATAAATGTAATACAATATATTCAAGCAAATGTCACATACTTTCGCTGAAAGCCCAGCTATCCAGGTTTGTACGTAGGGCATCCATTTAAGCTCCTCAGGATCAATGTAAACCATTCCACAGCGGCTGACAGTAGCCGGAGATGCAACTTTCAAATCCTGGACCTAAAACATAAAGAAAATGCTTAACAAGATAAATTGATGGTTTATTACTTACTGAAAAGCCTATACAATCCTTTATTGGCATGGCTAAACTATTTCATGCACTTTGAGATCATTAAACAGATGCTTGTTACAGTAGCTCGGATGCTGAAGGTTTACTTAATTATTGAGCTCTTTAGATTCAAGCTGCTCAGATACACATTCTAGTATATGGAAATGAAAATAGCTCTCACACAGATGCCATGTGAATACAGTGTAATTGTGGCGATGCTTAGCTAGTAAACATATCTCAGAGCATCTTTACTACTATTTTCCTTGGAAACTTATTTTCCACTGAATTCAAATTTCTTTGAATTTAGATGAAGCAATTTAATGACAAGTGACTTAGAACACCCATGCCTAAAATAAGATATGGCGTAGCTACCGGGGGTGGAGGGGCAGAGGGTGCGGTGGCCCAGGCCCCACGCTCAGAGCTGCCCAACCGGAGTTACGCTACACTTAACTGTATCAGCATGCACTGCACGCAGATACAGTACAGCTCTGCGGTAGAGCAGGGAGAGATGATCACCCTGCACTACCATTCTCAGCCACAGCAGGAAAATGCAATGGACGAGGCGCCAACCCACGCACGGGAAGGTCAGAGTTCCGGCGCGGTGACGTCATCACACCGCGTTGGGACTCTTACGTCCTGTGAGTGCACCAGCGCCATCATCCTGCCATGGCTGAGAGTGGTAGTGCAGGGACAACAGCGAGTTGTTATACCCGGTGGTCAGTATCCTGGATTAGGTGAGTATATGACATTTTTAATTTTAAAACTTTTTGTGTGACTGTGGGTGCATCATATATTGTGGGGGACGCTCGTACAGTGGAGGTGGGGGGCTCTCATACATTTTAGGTGTTACTGTGAGGGGCCCTCAAAATGTGGGGGCCGTTATACAGCGTGGAAGCTAATGCGGTGGCCATCATATAGTGTAGGGACTATTTTGGGGGCCCTCATACAGTATGAGTGCTAATGTGGGGGCCAATATACAACTTGAGGACTAATGTGGGGGCCATTATATAGTGTTGGAACTGTTGTGGGGGCCATCATACAGTATGGGAGCTAATGTGGGGGCCCTTAAAGTGAGGACTAATGTAGCGACCACCATAAAGTGTGGGGACTACAGCAGGGGCCATCATACAGTGTGAGGGTCATTATACAGTTTGGAGGCCATCATACAGTGTGAGGACTACTGTGAGGGGCATTAAACTCAGTTTTGGGGGAGCTGTGAGGACAGCATACTATGTATAGGGAAGCTGTGAGACCATCATTCTATGTATAGGGGAGCTGGGGGCCTATAATACTGTGTATAGGGAAGCTGTACATGGGTGGGACTCAGGGGGACATTATTAAAGAGATTTTCCACTACTAATTTCACCCTTTTATATTAGTCCTAACTCTTCTGAACTAACACTTTTCTAATACACTTTTAGTACCTGCCCTGCTCCTGTAAGCTCCTCTCCCTGTGGGTCATATATTCTTCTGTTTTGATTCTGGCTGCTACTTCTGATCTGGGCACTGGAATCGGACGAACAGAGCAGGGCACGTCACTGGTGGGGGCAGGGCTACATCTCGATGAGTGACAGCGGTCTGAGCACGCATGCTCAGATCAGACATCACTATCCTCTCTGTGATCTGCGATTCCCTCCTTAGTAGACCAAAAAGTCAGAGTGGTTTGAGCCTCCTGGATGTAAAAATGTACTATTTGTCTGCTCATATGTCTACAGTCATGGCCAAAAGTATTGAGAATGAGACAAATAGTAATTTTTCCAAAGTTTACTGCTTCATTTTTTGTAATGGCAATTTGCATATACTCCTGAATGTCAAAGAGTGATCAGCTTAACAGCAATTACTGTAGTTGCAAAGTCAATATTTGCCCAGAAAATGAACTTTAATCCCCAAAACACATTTCAACATTGTAACGGGTCTGGGAGGTGGAACCTCTGAGCTACTATACAAAGGGGCAGTCCTTGTAAGGAAGCAGGTGGCTCCCAGGAAAGGCGGGCAGGTAGTCACGGCAAGTGACAGGGACAGTCTCTGGGTAGAAGGGCAGGAGGATAAGGCAAATGACAGGGACAGTCTCTGGATAGAAGGGCAGGAGGATACGGCAAGTGACAGGGACAGTCTCTGGGTTGAAGAGCAGGAGGACACGGCAAGTGACGGGGACAGTCTCTTGACAGACGGGTGGTCACGGCAAGTGACGGCAGAGCCTCCAGGTAGGCTAGCAGGCAGGTAGCAGATGTGTGCTCCCAGGTGAGCAGGCGAGAGTCTCTGGACAAGCAGGTGGTCACGGCAAGTGACGGCAGAGCCTCCAGGTCAGCTAGCAGGCAGGTAGCAGGTGAGCGCTCCCAGGTGAGCGGGCAAGAGTCTCTGGACAGGCAGGTGGTCACGGCAAGTCACGGCGGAGCCTCCAGGTAGGCAAGCAGGCAGGTAGCAGGTGAGCGCTCCCAGGTGAGCGGGCAAGAGTCTCTGGACAGGCAGGTGGTCACAGCACGTGACGGCGGAGCCTCCAGGTAGGCTAGCAGGCAGGTAACAGGTGAGCGCTCCCAGGTGAGCGGGCAGACTGGTCCATAGACAGACTGGCAGGTGATGGTAGGCAGACTGTCGGACCGCAGGAAAGCACACAGATTAGTCAGGAATCAGGCAGGATTCTGGTAGGTAACAGGCAGGTATCTGGTAACGGGACCTGAGGGCTGAAGCAGAGTTGAGAGGCTTTGCAACAACATTGCTCGGGCACCTCCATTTTGGAGGAGGTGCCTTATATATGGAGAGGTCGGGGACTCCTCAGGACGGTGCGCGCGGCCCCTTTAAGAGAGGGGGAGCGCGCGCCCTAAGCACAGTGGCCGGGAAGGAGCGCGCGCTGCCAGCAGAGCGGGAGGAAGACGCCGCGTACGGAGCGGAGAGGTGAGGGGAACAGCGTCCCTGCCTAGCAGGAGGCAGGGACGCCGATGCTACAGTACCCCCCCCTTTAGGCCCCCCCTTTTTTAGGCCAGACAGAAATTTATCAAGGTTGAGCGGGGCATGGATGTTCTCCCGGGGCTCCCACGTTCTCTCCTCAGGACCAAACCCCTTCCAATCTACTAGAAAAAAGGTCTTTCCTCTTACCCTTTTGGTGGCCAGAATGTTCTCTACCTCAAACTCGTTTTCAGCAGAAACCGGAGCAGGAGGCGTACCTGTAGACTTGGAAAAAGAGTTAAGTACCACGGGTTTGAGGAGAGATACATGGAATTAGTTAGGGATCCGCAAGTTGGCCGGGAGTTTCAATTTATAGGCCACAGGTTGATCTGTTTGATAACCTCCAGTGGGCCGATGAACCGAGGCCCTAACTTGTAGGAAGGAACCTTGAGCCGGACATACTTGGACGAGAGCCAGACTTTATCTCCAGGACGGAATTGTGGAGGATCCAGGCGTTTTTTGTCAGCGTGTTTTTTCATCCGCTCAGACGACTGAAGGAGTGCGGATTGGGTACTCTCCCAAATGGAGGAAAATTCGCTAACGAGGGATTCCGTAGCCGGATTGTCCACCGAGGTGGAGACGGGAAATGGGATCCGAGGATGCTGACCGAAGACTACAAAAAACGGGGATTTGGAGGAAGATTCGCTCTCGTGGTTATTGTAAGAGAATTCGGCCCATGGTAGGAGATCCCCCCAGTCTGAATGGTGGGCATTAACGAAGTGCCAGAGGTAACTGGTCAGGATCTGATTGATCCGCTCCACTTGACCATTGGACTGTGGGTGGTAAGCGGAGGAGAAGTCCAGGGTGACGTCTAGCAGCTTACATGTGGCTCTCCAGAAACGTGAGGAGAACTGAACCCCACGATCCGACACGATGTGGAGGGGCAGGCCATGGAGACGGAAGATGTGGCGGATAAAGTCTTCAGCCAGCTCGGGTGCAGACGGGAGGCCCGGCAGGGGAATGAAGTGAGCCATCTTGGAAAAGCGGTCAGCGACCACCCAAATGACTGTACAACCGGCAGAGACAGGGAGATCTGTTATAAAGTCCATAGCTATATGCTGCCAGGGGGCAGCAGGTACTGGAAGAGGAAGGAAGCGACCGGCTGGCAGGTGTCTCGGAACCTTGTTGCGGGCGCAGGACACACAGGCAGAAACAAAGTCTATTACGTCCTTGTGCAGGGTAGGCCACCAGTAGTGTCGGGTAATAAGCTGGAGGGTCTTTTTCTGACCGGCGTGGCCAGCTAGCTTAGACGAGTGACCCCAGTGTAGGATCTTCTCCCGATCAGGTACAGTTACGAACGTCTTACCGGGAGGGAGACGATTTAGATTCACGGGGGCCACCTGCATTACTCTGCGGGATCGATGATGTGTTTAGGTTCCTCCTCAAGATCAGACACCAGGAAGGATCGGGACAAGGCGTCAGCTTTGATGTTTTTGTCAGCCGGGCGAAAATGAAGAACGAAATCAAAGAGAGCAAAAAACAAGGATCACCGGGCTTGGCGCGGGTTAAGTCTCTGGGCACTCTGGAGGTAAGCCAAGTTCTTGTGGTCCGTGTAAATTATTACCGGGTGAAGAGCCCCCTCGAGCAGGTAACGCCACTCCTCCAGTGCCAGCTTAATGGCCAATAACTCTCGGTCTCCTATAGAATAGTTGCGCTCAGAAGAGGAGAAGAGTTTGGAGAAGAAGCCGCAAGTTACCATTCTTCCGGAAGACGACTTTTGGGTAAGTACCGCTCCGGCTCCAGAGGAGGAGGCGTCAACTTCCAGGAAGAATTGTTTGTTGCCGTCCGGGCGATGCAGCACCGGGGCGGAAGAGAAAGCCTGTTTTAAGGAAAGAAAGGCTTCCTCTGCTTCGGGCGGCCATTCTCTGAGATTAGTGCCCTTACGGGTGAGCGCAGAGATTGGGGCAGTCCGGGAAGAGAAGTGCGGTATGAAGAGGAGGTAGTAGTTGGCGAAGCCCAGGAACCGCTGAATAGCCTTCAACCCCTCTGGTCGGGGCCACTTCTGGATGGCAGACAGTTTCTCAGGATCCATTCGTAGGCCGGTCTGAGAGATTATGTAGCCCAAAAACCGAAGCGAGGTCTGCTCAAAGAGGCACTTCTCAGATTTAGCGTAGAGGTGGTTCTGCCTGAGCCTGAGCAGGACCTGACGAACATCCCTCCAGTGAGTGAGAAAATCCGGAGAGAAGACCAAGATGTCGTCCAGGTACACCACTACGCAGGAGTAGAGAAGGTCCCGGAAGATGTCATTGACCAACTCTTGAAAGACGGCGGGAGCGTTACAGAGACCAAAGGGCATTACCAGGTATTCATAGTGGCCGTCCCGGGTGTTGAATGCCATCTTCCATTCATCCCCCTGACGGATACGGACCAGGTTATAGGCCCCACGGAGGTCCAGCTTGGTGAAGATTCTAGCCCCCCTCAGACGGTCAAATAATTCCGGAATGAGCGGAAGGGGGTATTTATTCTTCACCGTGATCTGGTTAAGGCCTCTATAGTCTATACAGGGACGGAGTGAGCCGTCCTTCTTTTTAACGAAGAAGAAGCCTGCTCCCGCCGGGGAGGTAGATTTCCGGATAAATCCCCGGGCCAGATTCTCCTCAATATATTCAGACATGGACCGGGTCTCAGCAGCGGACAAAGGGTAAATACGCCCACGGGGAGGAGTAGCGCCGGGTATCAGGTCGATTGGGCAGTCGTATGGTCTATGAGGGGGTAATGTCTCTGCCTCCTTTTTATTAAAGACGTCCGCATAAGACCAATAGGGAACCGGAAGTCCAGGTAGATTGGCTGGGGTAGGAGAAGGACGGACAGGATGGATGGGAACTAAACAAGTCTTATGGCAGTCCTGCCCCCAGCGAAGGACTTCTCCGGTCTGCCAATCAAGCACGGGTGCATGTTTCTGAAGCCAAGGTAGGCCTAGCAAGAGGGCGTGAGAGAGTCCAGGCAGAACATGAAAGAAGCTGCTCTCAGAGTGCAGCATTCCCACCTGCAGAGTAATGGATTCGGGTGATGAGTTGGATGGGACGTGGTAAGACGCCCCCATCCACGGCAGCGACAGATAAGGGTACAGCCAGAGGTTTGGTGGGAATGCGGTATTTTTCTACCAGGGACTGAGAAATGAGATTTCCGGCAGCTCCAGAGTCAAGTTGGGCTAGTTCAAAATAACGGTTCTCCCCGCAGATGATAGAGACAGACAACAACAGAGATGGAGAGGGTTTATTCTTGTCCAGGACGACCTCTCTGAGCGATCCTAGACACAGGCGTTTCCCGACCTCTCCGGGCAGGAACGGATCCGGTGGTCCTTACTGCCACAGTAGAAGCAGCTCCCCTCAGCTCGGCGTAACTCTTGACGGGTTTTGACCATCTTGGTCTGGTCGACCAGCATAGGTTCGGGTGAGTGCGCCTGGGGAGTAGCGGGAGAAGAGACGGGTTTCTGAAAGGTTGGGGCTAGACGTGGAAACCTCCTCTCACGGGTAACCTCTTTGGCGCGCTCCTGGAACCGGATGTCAATCCGGGTGGCAAGAGTTATTAAGTCGTCGAGAGTGGTAGGAATGTCCCGACCGGCGAGTTCATCTTTAATACGGCCAGACAGACCCTCCCAAAAGACAGACACCAGGGCGTCGTTATCCCAGGCCAGCTCTGAAGCAAAGGTACGGAACCGTATGGCATATTGGCCCACGGTGAGATTTCCTTGATGGAGGCGTAGCAGAGATGATGCGGATGAGGTCTTCCGTCCGGGTTCGTCGAAGACTTTCCGGAAAGCCGTGAGAAAGGCTGGCAGGTTGGACACCAGGGGGTCTCCTCTCTCCCATAGAGGATTTAGCCAAGCCAGTGCCTCCCCCGTGAGATGGGACATGATGAAGGCTACTTTGGCCCGGTCAGAGATAACCTGGTGGGACAGGAGTTCAAAGTGCAGGGTGCACTGGTTTATGAAGCCCCGAGCTTGAGCGGGGTCACCTCCGAAGCGAGGAGGTGCAGAAAGCCGGGGTCCGGGGCAGGATGCCATGGTATTGGTGGGCAGCGGCGCTGCCGGGTTGCGAGTCATGACACTAGCGGTGGTTGCTGGTGGAGCAGTCAGAGTGTCCAGGCAAGAGTTGACATTCCGCAGGTGACTCAGGATGGACTCCTGTTGGGACCTCTGACGGGACAGTTCATGACATAGGTCCGAGAGCGAGGGAGCTTGGGTGCCACCGGGTTCCATGGCCCGAGCAAACTGTAACGGGTCTGGGAGGTGGAACCTCTGAGCTACTATACAAAGGGGCAGTCCTTGTAAGGAAGCAGGTGGCTCCCAGGAAAGGCGGGCAGGTAGTCACGGCAAGTGATAGGGACAGTCTCTGGGTAGAAGGGCAGGAAGATACGGCAAATGACAGGGACAGTCTCTGGATAGAAGGGCAGGAGGATACGGCAAGTGACAGGGACAGTCTCTGGGTTGAAGAGCAGGAGGACACGGCAAGTAACGGGGACAGTCTCTTGACAGACGGGTGGTCACGGCAAGTGACGGCAGAGCCTCCAGGTAGGCTAGCAGGCAGGTAGCAGATGTGTGCTCCCAGGTGAGCAGGCGAGAGTCTCTGGACAAGCAGGTGGTCACGGCAAGTGACGGCAGAGCCTCCAGGTAGGCTAGCAGGCAGGTAGCAGGTGAGCGCTCCCAGGTGAGCGGGCAAGAGTCTCTGGACAGGCAGGTGGTCACAGCACGTGACGGCGGAGCCTCCAGGTAGGCTAGCAGGCAGGTAACAGGTGAGCGCTCCCAGGTGAGCGGGCAGACTGGTCCATAGACAGACTGGCAGGTGATGGTAGGCAGACCGTCGGACCGCAGAAAAGCACACAGATTAGTCAGGAATCAGGCAGGATTCTGGCAGGTAACAGGCAGGTATCTGGTAACGGGACCTGAGGGCTGAAGCAGAGTTGAGAGGCTTTGCAACAACATTGCTCGGGCACCTCCATTTTGGAGGAGGTGCCTTATATATGGAGAGGTCCTCCGGCCATTGGCCGGGGACTCCTCAAGACGGTGCGCGCGGCCCCTTTAAGACAGGGGGAGCACGCGCGCGCGCCCTAAGCACAGTGGCCGGGAAGGAGCGCTGCCAGCAGAGCGGGAGGAAGACGCCGGGCATGGAGCGGAGAGGTGAGGGGGAACAGCATCCCAGCCTAGCAGGAGGCAGGGACGCCGACGCTACAAACATCATTGCAGTCCTGCCTTAAAAGGAGAAGCTAACATCGTTTTAGTGATTGATCCATTAACACAGGTGTGGGTGTTGATGAGGACAGGGCTGGCAATCAATCAGTCATGATTAAGTAAGAATGACATCACTGGACACTTTAAAAGGAGGCTGGTTCTTGGTATCATTGTTTCTCTTCAGTTAACCATGGTTATCTCTAAAGAAACACGTGCAGCCATCATTGCACTGCACAAAAATGGCCTAACAGGGAAGAGTATCGCAGCTACAAAGATTGCACCTCAGTCAACAATCTATCGCATCATCAAGAACTTCAAGGAGAGAGCTTCCATTGTTGTCAAAAAGGCTCCAGGGCGCCCAAGAAAGACCAGCAAGCGCCAGGACCGTATCTTAAAACTGTTTCAGCTGCGGGATCGGACTACCAGCAGTGCCGAGCTTGCTCAGGAATGGCAGCAGGCTGGTGTGAGTGCTTCTGCACGCACTGTGAGGCGGAGACTCTTTGAGCAAGGGCTGGTTTCAAGGAGGGCAGCAAAGAAGCCACTTCTCTCCAGAAAAAACATCAGGGACCGACTGATATTCTGCAAAAGGTACAGGGAGTGGACTGCTGAGGACTGGGGCAAAGTCATTTTCTCTGATGAATCCCCTTTTCGATTGTTTGGGACATCTGGAAAACAGCTTATTCGGAGAAGAAGAGGTGAGCGCTACCACCAGTCTTCTCTCATGCCAACTGTAAAGCATCCTGAAACCATTCATGTTTGGGGTTGCTTCTCAGCCAAGGGAATCGGCTCACTCACAGTCTTGCCTAAAAACACAGCCATGAATAAAGAATGGTACCAGAATGTCCTCCAAGAGCAACTTCTCCCAACCGTCCAAGAGCAGTTTGGCGCCCAACAATGCCTTTTCCAGCATGATGGAGCACCTTGCCATAAAGCAAAGGTGATAACTAAATGGCTCATGGAACAAAACATAGAGATTTTGGGTCCATGGCCTGGAAACTCCCCAGATCTTAATCCCATTGAGAACTTGTGGTCAATCATCAAGAGACGGGTGGACAAACAAAAACCAACAAATTCTGGCAAAATGCAAGCATTGATTATGCAAGAATGGACTGCTATCAGTCAGGATTTGGTCCAAAAGTTGATTGAGAGCATGCCAGGGAGAATTACAAAGGTCTTGAAGAAGAAGGGGCAACACTGCAAATATTGACTTGCTGCATTAACTCATTCTAACTGTCAATATAACCTATTGGTACTCATAATATGATTGCAATTATATTTCTGTATGTGATATAAACATCAGACAAACATTAATAAAAACCAGAGGCCAGCAGATCATGTGTATAATTTTGGTGTCATTCTCAAAACTTTCGGCCATGACTGTAGAGTTATAGATTGTACCCATGGCTTCGCCGAGGTGTGCCTGCATCAAACAGAACAAAGATTTTCAGAGGCCACTTCTGCTGCCCTCCCCTGGGTATCTTTCATTTCCCAATCTTCACGAAGAGACCGGCTCTCTACACAGCATTTCCAATGCCAGCCGCCGGCCAATCAGAGGCCAGCAGCTGATATCTGCATCTCAGCGCAGCGGCGTGTGACGTCACTGCCATGCGCAGATGTCAGCTGCTGTCTGAGGCTCCTCCTGGACCAGGTCGGGATCGTCAAGGGGTCTGTGCCTGTGGGCTGCATGTGCACAAAGGACGCCGAGGGAACGGAGGACAGGTGAGAGGAATCTTTTTTTTTTTCTTTTTTATGTGTGTGAAGAACAGAGCAGGGGACAATTCTACCATATGGGGACCTGGATCGGGCATTACTACCAGATGGGGGACATTACTCCAAGACGAGGACCAGGATGGGGCACATTACTGCAAGATGGGGACCACCAGGATGGGGCACATTACTGCAAGATGGGGACCACCAGGATGGGGCATATTACTATAAGATAGGGACCACCAGGATGGGGCACATTACTGCAAGATGGGGACCACCAGGATGGGGCATATTACTACAAGATACGGACCACCAGGAAGGGGCATATTACTGCAAGATGGGGACCACCAGGATGGGGCATATTACTACAAGGTGGGGATCAGGATGGGGCACATTACTGCAAGATGGGGACCAACAGGATTGGGCATATTACTACAAGATAGAGACCACCAGGATGGGGCACATTACTACAAGATAGGGACCACCAGGATGGGGCACATTACTGCAAGATGGGGACCACCAGGATGGGGCATATTACTACAAGATAGGGACCACCAGGATGGGGCATATTACTGCAAGATGGGGACCACCAGGATGGGGCATATTACTACAAGGTGGGTACCAGGATGGGGCACATTACTACAAGATGGGGACCACCAGGATGGGGCACATTACTGCAAGCTGAGACCCCTGGCGTAGATAATGATTGGCCTTCATTAGAGGCACTTCAAGCTATCACTGATCCCTTACCACTGGGCACATGGCGTTCTCTCCAACTCCATCACTATGTTCACTCCCTTCCAAATTACGCTCAATATACATGAACCCCTTCTGCATTTGAAAATCTTTGTATGGGCAAGGGGATGATTCGTCATAAACTTTCCTCTGTACACTCAATGCTATCTAACCCAATGGATCAGCCTACTCCTCCTAACACAATGGGAAGAGGACTTGGGCATCACTCTCTCCATGGAACAAAATGAAAAGGTGCTGTCCCTAGCGCATAAATCTTCCATATGTTCTCAGCTTCAGGAAGTGAACTTCAAACTTCTTTCAAGGTGGTGCAGGATTCCGGTTAAGTTAAACAAAACGTTCCCCTGTATTGACCCTAAGTGTTGGAGATGTGGATCAGTCGAGGGAGATTTCCTTCATATCTTCTGGTCCTGTCTGGTTTTACAACTATTCTGGACTAAAGTGAAAAACATTATCAGGTCCATTACAGGCATTTCATCTGAAAGGGGTCCTGAACTATTCCTTCTACAGCTCTGTGAGACCTCTGTTTCCTCCTACAAATGGTCGTTACTAAAATTTTTGGTAATCGCTGCCAGAGCTTGTATTCCGTTGTTATGGAAGAAAGTTAGTCCACCTAGTCCGTCCCTCTGGATTTCTAAGTTCAATAATTTAATGTACATGGAGGACTTGACAGCTTCTCTCTACAGTAGATATGAGGTAGTCTAAAAAACTTGGTTCTATTGGATGAAATTCAAGCAATCTAATGAATATGGAAGCCTTGTGCAGTTTGACTCTCAGACTTGATTGCCATTTGGGAGTTTCTGTTCGAGTGGTTGCCTGGATTGGGGTGGTTTTCTCCCACCCCCTTTTTTGTCTTCTCCCCATCTTCTTTTCTCTTTTTTTTCTCCTCCTTTTTATCAGAGATGCTACTCTTTTCTATCCACTCTTCTTCTCCTTCCTGTCTTAATATAAAAACTGGATAAAACTAAAGTCACAATGTGGATTCTTGCTCACGTTACAGATGTTTTTTTGTTATATATTTTGACAGTTCTATAATACTTTTGTATTCTACGATATTACTCTGTCAAAAATATGCCTAATGCTGACCAATCATAAACAGGTAGCAACACACTGGGGAAAAAAGAACACGCCTCACAATAGCATTGACAAACTGTCTGCTCTCCTCACTGTAGAGCAGGGTTCCCCAACTCCAGTCCTCAAGACCCACCAACAGGTCATGTTTTCAGGATTTCCTTACTATTACACAGGTGATGGAATTATTGCCTGTGCAGGTGATGCAATTATCACCTGAGCAATACTAAGGAAATCCTGAAAACATGGCCTATTGGTGAGCCTTGAGGACTGGAGTTGGGGAACCCTGCTGTAGAGTGATATGTGCTGCAGCACAACAGAGCTGAATGTGATTAACTGACAGCTTTCAGCTCTCACCTCTGGCAGTCTGTGTGGGGGGATAGGCAGTACTGCAGAGTAGAGTATCATTATAAACACTTCTAGTAGCTCGCTGCTCGTATTTAAATGAGCTTTATTGGCAGGACCAAATACACATTAGCATTCCCAAGCAATTGTAGTGCTGTCAACTCTGCTGTACTGCACCTCCTCCCACTGACTGCTGAAGATAAAAGCTGAAAGTTATTAATCACGCTCAGGTCTGTTGTGCTCTAGAAAATGTCACTCTGCAGTGAGGAAAGCAGATGAGAGCGACAGTGTCATTATGTCTCACATAGAGCCTCTTCTAAGCTGTTGTGGGGGCGTGTTCTTTTTCCACTTGTATATGGATGATAGTTTACAATTGGCTAAGTTGGCAGCACTATGGGAGGAGAGCTACTAGAACTATTTGTAATGAGACTACAAGAGATGAGAGCTGAAAGCTGTTAGTTAATCACACTAATGTCTGCTGTTCTCCAGCACATGTCATCACACTGCAGTGAGGAGAGAAGACTGTTTGTCAATGCTATTGTGGCAACATGTTCTTCTTTCCCCAGTGTGTTGCTGCCTGCTTATGATTAGTCAGCATCAAAAAGAGGAAGAAGTTCATGCCCCCAGTGAAATCTCTCTGGTAATGCCCAGGTGGACTAAAGCAAAATTAACTGTTTAAATGGCAAATACTTTAATTGCGAAAATCTCTGCAAAGAAGAGGCAAATTTAAATATATCTGAAAAATTTGGTGAAAAGGTCCCCGGTAAGAAAAAAAGACTTCTTAGAAAGCTTAGCATGATCTTTCTTTGTCTTGTTTTCTCACTATGCCTCTTACTCCTCCATCTTTCCCTGTCCATAGAGTATAATAGGAGATGTAATCTTGCCACCTCATTGCGCTGGTTTCAAACTTGTCTTGAGCAAGACAGTGCTCTGAGTGAATGATGAATTAAGGAGACAGTGGATAGAGGACAAACTGGCAGATAAGAGGAGAAAAAAGCAGATTTCTACTATAAGATATATTTTAAAGTTTCTAATAATTGCATTCTACTATTATATATGCAAAGTTGTTGCAAATACAGTTCCCTTTTAAGTCTATAAGCTTTAAATGTAGTGTTCGACAGTAGTACTACATTTTCTGCCTACTGCTTATCTTACCTGTATTAGGATTTAATTGGATTATGAATGGAAAATATAAAGTATAAGATATACCCTACTAACTTACCTCAAACACCATATGAATATGGGGAGTGAATTTGATCCTCTCACTATTAGCCAGGCAGAGCATCTTATTATCATCCAAGACAGTATTCATGTTTTCAATCCATAATGCATCAACAGGACCGTCACAGATGATCCATTTGTGGTCTTTTGAAGTGTCATTTACAGCTGACCGGACACTGAGTGCCATTAAACCATCCTTCCATTCCAAGGTTAAATTGTTCACTTCTCCATACAATTCTCCCATTGTGATGGATTTGGGATTCAGTACATATGTTTTAACAGGCTGGTAGAAATAATGGGTCTCACCAGCCTGATGCAATGCTGTCAGTGCATCTGCCAGGACCTGATAGACAGTTGTTTTTCCTCCTCCGGTGGGTCCAACTAACATGACTCCATGTCTGACAATCATAGTCTCAAAGAACTGAATGACTTTGTGCACCATGCTGGACACTGGCTGCAGCCCACGAGCTAGCATTACTTTTATAATGGTGGATTGTAGAGTGCCATAGTCGTGTTCAGGGATGACAACTCCAGGGAAAAGGTCAGATATAATCCCACTAAAAAAAGTGAAAATAGATGATGATTATGGGACTACTGAATAGTTATCAAAAACATCTACTAATGCAAAATGAGTTGTATTATATTAAGCATAATAGAAGAAAAATAGGTCTCTGTTTTCCAGCATTCCTGTGAGCTGTCCGCATTTATTGATGTGAGTATGGATAGTTTGGCGTTGAAGAATTAGTAAAATGCTACAAGTGCATAGGTGATATTTATTAACTCCCAAACATATATGACATCAACTTCCAATGTTTCGATCCATGTCCCACAATTCCATTGATGTCAGTCCCTGATCCACTGCTTCTTACAAATTACCTTGACAGAGACCATTTCAGTCAAAACGTCGGAAGTTTAAGTCTGTATATACGTTTGGAAGTTAATAAATATCACTTATGCAGCTACATCATTTTATTAATTATTCAGTGCTGAAGTATCTTCTAATTTTGGGAATTTTTGTCTTTCTTATGAGCACGAACATATGCATTAGAGCGAAGCTGTGTATTTTTCTGAGTATGGAGTGTCTGGACTGTTTTTTTAAGCACTCCTATGACAAATCCAGTGGCGGACATACAGCCGATGCAGCCGGTGCAGCTGCACCGGGGCCCAGAGGGTCAGGGGAGCACTTGCCGGGCGGCTAATACTGAGGGCAATCTGGCCTGCTTCTCGGAGACTGAAGCTCCGGGGGGCCCATGGCCAGATTGCCCTCTCATGTGCGGTGGGCAGGGAGCGATCCCTTCAGCTCCGCTGCCTACAGGAGGAAAACAGCAGCAGAACCGAGGGATCCGTCCTCTCCTTCCTGCCCTGCGCTTCCTCCCTGACACAGACGAGCAAAGCTTGATGATGTCATCATGCAGCACGCGCCTGGGTCAGGGAGAAAGTTACCGGCAACGAGGATGCTGCAGGGGATCAGGCTGAGAGGTAAGTTGTTTTTTCTGCTTTTTTTTTACTGAAACGCTGCTGAGAGGAACAGGAGAATGAGGGGAGGTGGGGGAGAGTAATGATGGGGATGGTGGAGATGGGAAGAGCAATGATGGGGATGGGGAGAGCAATGATGGGATGGAGAGAGCAATGATGGAGATGGTGGCGATGGGGAGAGCAATGATGGGGATGGTGGCGATAGGGAGAGCAATGATGGGGATTGGGAGAGCAATGATGGGGGTGGTGGCGATGGGGAGAGCAATGATGGGGATGGTGGCAATGGGGAGAGCAATGATGGGGATGGTGGGGATAGGGAGAGAAATGATGGGGCTGGGGAGAGCAATGATGGGGGTGCTGAGAGAGAGCAATGATGAGGATGGGGAGAGCAATGACGAGTTGCTGGGAGAGAGCAATGACGCGGGTGCTGGGAGAGAGCAATTATGGGGGTGCTGGGAGAGCAATGACGGGGGTTCTGGGAGAGCAATGACGGGGGTTCTGGGAGAGCAATGATGGGGGTGCTGGGAGAGCAATGATGGGGTTGCTGGGAGAGCAATGATGGGGTTGCTGGGAGAGAGCAATGACGGGGTGCTGGGAGAGAGCAATGACAGGGGTGCTGGGAGAGAGCAATGACAGGGGTGCTGGGAGAGAGCAATGATGGGGGTGCTTGGAAAGAGCAATGATGGGTGTGGTGGGAGAGAGTAATCATGGGGGTGGGGAGAGCAATGATGGGGGTGCTGGGAGAGAGCAATGACGAGAATGGGAAAAGCAATGACGAGTTGCTGGGAGAGAGCAATGACGGGGGTGCTGAGAAAGCAATTATGGGGGTGCTGGGAGAGAGCAATGACGGGGGTGATGGGAAAGAGCAATGATGGGGGTGGGGAGAGAAATGATGGGGGTGCTGGGAGAGAGCAATGACGAGGATGAGGAGAGCAATGACAAGTTGCTGGGAGAGAGCAATGACGGGGGTGCTGGGAGAGCAATTATGGGGGAGCTGGGAGAGAGCAATGCTGGGGGTTCTGGGAGAGAGCAATGATGGGGGTTCTGGGAGAGAACAATGATGGGGGTGCTGGGAGAGAGCAATGATAGGGGTGCTGGGAGAGAGCAATGATGGGATGCTGGGAGAGAGCAATGACGGGGGTACTGGGAGAGAGCAATGACAGGGGTACTGGGAGAGAGCAATGATGGGGGTTTCACTTTGCTTGTACTGTAAGGCCTTTATCTATATTTTCTGTGTGCACATAGCCTTACAGTTAATTGGGGAGAGTCACAGAGACTGAATAATTTATATTATTGGTCGGTGGAGATTATAGTTAATGGGGGGCACAGTGCTGCTTATCATTTTATATTTTGATTGGTGCAAGACTAATAGTATATTAATGGGGGGTACATATCTGTATTCAGGGGCGCAGTGCGAGTGAAACCCATGTATATATACAATATATGTGACCTTGGTTTTTTTAGGGCTGCACTGATCATTGTGACAAGACGAGTCGTGGCTGGGAGATGTCGACTGTGGCGCCCCTGAGGGTTCGACCGCCACAGGGATGCTGCACTTCTTTAATGGAGTGTAGTGTTCCTCCTCTGAAGTAAGAACAGTGTGATAGTCGTGACCCAACCTTTGCATCCAACACCACATTTCTCCACCGGAGGGGGCTAGTATGCACTAGGTGCTGCCCTCCTGGTTACAGGGAGACTGGGGAACCAAGAGTTAGGGGAACCATTTAGTGGGTGAGGGTGGAGGACTCACATTTTAGTGACACTTAATAATTCATATTTAATAAAAAGCCATCTTGGTTGTTGGTCCTTGTTAGAAGTCTTTTGATCGTGATCTCCCTCCCTGAGCGTGGATCCTGTGTGGGCCTGCATCGGATGGGGACACAGCCCTCGTACCCCGGCCTTGGGTCGAGGGACAGGTTGTAGACAAGGAATGTCTCAACCCGGTCAAGGACCACGACCAAGAAGGCCTGGAGCTTAAGGGTGTAGATCCATAGCAAATGGATCCCGGGGAGGATGCAGAAGGAGCGGCGTACGCCACCTGTCCTCACCACCTGATATATTCAGAGGGAGTCTGGCTGCAAGAGGGGTACCGGCCCCCGACACCCGACCTTGCTACTCTATGTCCTGGTCGAGAAAGCCCGGAAGGCCCTGAGGATCCCATCGGGTATCGGACGGAGCGGAGCTGCCACCCGTACCCTTGTTCTGAGAGGAGCTCAGAGGGAGACCCGGCCTATTCGCACACACACGGACAGGAAAGGATTCGGTCTGTAGTTCAGGAACACTCTGGTGTAGGGTGCCGATTGAACGCTGGACTTACTCGGAGATTGTCGGACCCCCGCCCCTGGTGACCGCAGGACTCCATGGGGAGCAGGGAGTCGCCTTCCTTCTGCCAACTCTAAAGTGAGTAAAGCCTTGGAAGTTCACCCCTATGGCCTCCGGACTGTTTATTCTGCGCCACACCGCGCGACGCGGCATCCGTTCTCCTCTGCTACTACCCCCTCCATCCTGTCTCTCTGCCCTGAGGCCCTGCTCCGCCTGTGGGGAGCAGTAATAACCTTGGCCGCTATAACACCATGCCTCAGTGGACTGCAGCGGCGCTGGTGGCCTTCACCAGGTGCCACAGGTGGCGTAGTCGTAAATCAGCCACTCAACCCGGATAAGCCCACACCATCCTTTTTAATGTGATGGCCCTGAGCACGGGTCGGGTCCGGGCCACGGCTGCACCCCATCTCTCCATCACAGGACCCGACTCCGAGTCCCCCAACTCCCAGGGTAAACAAAAGGGCTTCCGAGAAGAGGCGTCACACGACATGAAGGTCTGACCAGATGGAGAAGAAGCAGCAGAAACCGACTCTGATCAGATGAGACATCAGTGGTAAGCGCCTGGATATAAATATTATTCTGTATCTGCACTGTGTGACTTGGAGTGATAATGTTATCTGAAAAATCCCTTAGGCTGTATTCTCACATTTGTGTGAAATATCCATGTGTTGCCAGATTTTTTTATCGGATGGTCCACGGACTCGTAGAGTTTTATAGATCCATTCACACATCCATGAAAATCACGGATCTGAGAATGAGATCTGTGAGGGTCAGAGAATGTCCTGTTCTGATCCAATTTTGAGGATTAGAATAGGACATGCTCAATGCGTCTGTAAAAGGGGCAGCACACCGACACTGCACACAGATACAGGAATGTATAGTGTACTCACTTATTATGTATAGCGCCATCCTTAGTTATATAGTTTCATCTTTTATTATGTATAACACCCTCCTTTATTACGTACCATTCTCTCTAGTTATATATAGCTTCCTCTGCTGTTATGTACAGTGCTGTCCCTTACATAGCATATTCTTATTTTTGTCTGTCACAGCGCCCTCTTTTATTACATAGTCGTCTCTTGTTTGATATAAGGCTATGTAAGAGGTATATATATGTGTGTGGCTATATATACATCTGTAGCTTTGTCGCCATAAAAGGTGGGGAGCCCAGACACATTTCTTGCACAGGGGCCCCAAGCAGCCAGTGTCCGCCCCTGGACAAATCTGTATCAGAAACAAGATGATCCTGTTCACAGTAACCAAGGTCAGCATCCATATTCTACAGCCCACAGAAATGTTGACAATGGCACTGCTATTGTTTCCAATTTTCCAATGGGCAATTGTTATGATCTGCTACAAGCACTAAGGAAAGAAAGGAGATCTGTCCCTACAATAGAACTAAGCTAGATCCCTACAATGTAACGGGGAACCTGATCCTGCGATCAGACCCGCTAAAGTCCTCGGCTAGTCTGTACGAAGACCTATAGATGCAAGGGAGGGATCCCTACAAGAACTAGGGACTGGGATAAAGTTGGGCACCTCCTAGCAGAAATTGAAGCAGTAAAAGACAAACACACAACATAGAACATAAAGGTCCGAAGACCAAGCTAAACAGACTAAGAAAGGTAACTAAGCACCAGGCTAACTTAAGAGTAGAAATTACAATGAAGTCCAGCAAGGCCAGGAGGGCGGAGCAGGATTAAATAGGCAAACAAGGTCATGTGACCATCAAGATAGAAAAAACCTAACAGGAGAGTTCTAACAGTACCCCCTCTTCTATGAGGATCCTCCGGATCCCCTAGGCCCAGGCTTATCAGGAAACCTCTTGTGAAATGCTCTGACAAGTCTGGAAGCAGAAACATCATCCACCCTCACCCATGAGTTATCCTCGGGTCCGAAACCCTTCCAAGCGACGAGATACTGCAAACTCCCTCTATACCGTCTAGAATTTAGGATGCGGAAAATTTCGTATTCCCCGTCCTCCACCACCGGAGGAACAGTGGCAGAGACGTCTCCATCCGACACACAAGCTCTTTTCAACAGAGAAACATGAAACACCGGATTAATCTTCCAGGAGGTAGGAACCTCCAACCTAACAGCAGATTGGTTAACTACCTGAAGCACCTTAAAGGGCCCTACAAACTTGGGACCCAATTTTTTAGAAGGAATCCTCAACCACAGATTCTTAGAGGACAACCAAACCATGTCACCAATAGCAAACAAAACCTCTTGCCGTTTCCTATCAAAGTACCTCTTAGATTTTTTGTTAGCCTCCTGAAGATTACCACGCACATCTGTCCAAACTCTCTCCAAGTCACCGGAAAAACTCTCCTCCTCAGGCACAGCCGATACCAATTTGGAGAATGACCCAAAAGACAGATGTCTCCCAGAACAACAAAAAAAAGGCGAACAACCAGCAGAAGAGGATGTATGGTTGTTAAGAGCAAACTCAGCAAGCGGCAGAAACTCAGACCACCCCTCCTGATTGTCTGCCACAAAACAATGCAAGAACTGCTCAACATCCTGATTCTTCATTTCTGTCTGGCCATTAGACTCAGGATGATATCGGGATGAAAACGACAAATGAACTCCCAACCTGTCACAAAAAGCATGCCAAAAACGAGCCACGAACTGAGGTCCCCTATCCGAAACAATGTCAGTAGGAACGCCATGTAGTCTGACAATTTCCTTGACAAAGGCCTTAGCGAGTGTCTTAGCGCAGGGCAGTTTGATGAAAGGAACCAAGTGACACATCTTGCTAAAACGGTCCACGACCACCCAGATGACTGTGAAACCCTCAGAGGGGGGAAGGTCAGTAATAAAGTACATAGCCAGATGTGTCCAAGGTGCACTAGGAACCTCCAGAGGGCAAAGCAACCCCGCTGCAGGAGTATGTGAAGACTTAGATCTAGCACACACCGTACATTGACGCACCCACTTAATGACTTCCTTCTGCCATCCAGGCCACCAAAAACTGCGACCCACAAGTCTCTTGGTCTCAGAAATTCCTGGATGACCTGCCAACCGAGACTCATGACACTCAACAAACAAATCTCTCCTAAAGGTCCTAGGCACAAACAACCTCCCATGGGGAGTGTTAGATGGGGCATTCTCCTGTGCTTTAAGAATCTCATCTTCCAAAACGGAGTCCAATGCAGCAATCACAACACCTTCTTGTAAAATGCTCCCCTCCTCCTCAGCACCGACCATGGGAGAAAAGCTGCGAGACAAAGCATCAGCTTTAACATTCTTGGTACCCGGGATGTAAGTAATGGAAAAATTAAACCGCGAGAAAAAAAGTGCCCACCTAGCCTGACGGGCATTCAAGCGCTTGGCAGCATCAAGATAGATCAGATTTTTATGATCAGTGAAAACCTGAATGGGAAATTCAGCACCTTCCAAGAAATGACGCCAGTGTTCAAATGCGAGTTTAATAGCCAGCAATTCCCTATTACCAATATCGTAATTAAGTTCAGTCTCAGAAAATTTTTTTGAAACAAAAGCACAGGGATGTACTCCATCCTTGTTTTTCTGAGACAACACCGCACCGACCCCCACCGAAGAAGCATCAACCTCAACCAAAAACGGCTTAGTCACATCAGGCTGCATAAGGATGGGAGCAGAGCTGAACCTCTGCTTTAGAAACACAAAAGCTTCAATGGCCTCAGTAGTCCACTGAACCGCATTAGCACCTTTCCTGGTGAGATCGGTCAGTGGTTTGACAATAATAGAAAAATTTGTAATAAATTTTCTGTAATAATTGGTGAAACCCAAAAACCTCTGTATTGATTTCAAACCAATAGGCCTAGGCCATTCCTGAACCGCCTGAACCTTCACAGGGTCCATCTCAAAGCCTTCGCTGGAGATAATGTAGCCGAAAAAACTAATTCTCTGTACAGCAAACTCACATTTCTCCAGCTTAGCAAAAAGCGAATTGTCAATTAATAACTGTAATACCTCACGTACGCTCCGCCAATGAGACTCCAGATCAGGCGAATAAATCAAAATGTCATCCAAATACACAACCACATTTTTGCCGATCAAAGGTCTAAGGATGTCATTAATAAGATTCTGAAAAAATGCTGGAGCATTGGTAAGACCAAAAGGCATAACCAGGTTCTCAAAATGACCCACAGGAGTGTTAAAAGCAGTCTTCCATTCATCACCCTCCTTCATGCGCAACAAATTGTATGCCCCCCGGAGATCAATTTTAGAGAACCACTTGGCCCCCACTAACTGGTTAAACAAATCAGGAATCAATGGCAGTGGGTAAGGATTGCGTACAGTAATTTAATTAATCTCACGAAAATCCAGACAAGGACGTAAACCGCCGTCCTTTTTTTTAACAAAAAAAAATCCAACAGCCACAGGAGACTTGGAAGGCCTAATGTGACCGGCGGCCAAGCTTGTCTTTATGTATTCCTCCAAAGCCTTTCTCTCAGGAATAGTAAGATTAAATAAACGACTTTTAGGAAGAGTCGCTCCAGGGACAAATTCAATGGTACAATCATAGTCTCTATGGGGAGGCAATATTTGTGACTCCTCCTCAGAAAAAACTCTCCAAAAATCCTGAATAGGTACAGGTAATTCCCCTTTTTCCACCGCAGCAATACGTCCGTTACAACACTTGTCATAACACTTAGGACTCCAGGACTTAATTTCATTGGTAGACCAATCCAGTACAGGATTGTGCAATTTTAACCAGGGTAACCCCAAAATTACTGGAGAAGGCAAATTATTTAATACCACCAAATCCAAATTTTCTTGGTGAACACCATTAATAGTGAGGGGAAATTCACAGACCTTGTGAGTAACACTCTTCAAGGGGGAGCCATCGACAGAAACCACAGCAATAGGGGATGACAAAGGTTTGGGTTTTAATTTAAGTTTTTCCAAGAATCCCCCATCAATCACATTCAGAGTAGAACCACAATCCACAAATATCCGAAATTCAATTAATTCTTCCTGAGCAGCAGTAGTAGCAGAAAGAAATACCCCCTTAGAATTTAAACAGGCAATACGGGCGTAACTGACCTTTTTTTTTTCTTTGTTCATACGAAGTACACAGTTCTTAATAAAATGGTCAGATTTCCCGCAATAAAAGCACAAACCTTCAGAAGATCTGCGGTCTTTTTCCTGAGAGCGGGGTGCCATTGCCCCTATCTCCATTGGCTCTCCAATGTCAGTACAGACCCTCTCAAGACTCGGAGCTGACATGGCAGAGGATTTACTTTCATTAACCCTTGCACGCAGTCTCCTGTCCACCCGTATAGCTAATTGCATAGCCTCCTGCAAGTTTCCAGGTGTGGGATAAGCAATCAGCAAATCCTTAACCCTTTCACCTAGCCCCGCAAGAAACAAACTTTTCAAAGCTGAATCGTTCCACCCCAACTGGGCAGACCACCGACGGAAGTGAGAACAATATTTTTCCACATTACCTGATCCCTGCCTCAAATGTCTTAATTCAGTCTCAACTGATGAGACACGATCAGGATCATCATACAACAAACCCAAAGCAGAAAAAAAAACTATCCACTGATCTAAAGCATGGATCACTAGATTGGAGAGAAAAGGCCCATCCCTGAGGTTCTTTGCGCAAAAGTGACATTATGAACCCTATGCGCTGTGATTCATCACCAGAGGATCTGGGTCTCAAACGAAAATACAATAAACAAGCATTTTTAAAGGAAAAAAATTCCTGTTGATCACCAAAGAATAAATCAGGCAAACGTACCTTTGGCTCCACAAAATGTGCTCCAGAACAGCTACTCACGTGTTGTTGGAGCTCGGCCACCTCCAGAGAGAGTCCCTGCAGGCGTTGAGCCAAATCCTGAACCGACACCATGATGGAAACTGGAAGTCTTTCCTTAGAGATATTTTTGGGCTGGACTTACTGTTATGATCTGCTACAAGCACTAAGGAAAGAAAGGAGATCTGTCCCTACAATAGAACTAAGCTAGATCCCTACGATGTAACGGGGAACCTGATCCTGCGATCAGACCCGCTAAAGTCCTCGGCTAGTCTGTATGAAGACCTATAGATGCAAAGGAGGGATCCCTACAAGAACTAGGGACTGGGATAAAGTTGGGCACCTCCTAGCAGAAATTGAAGCAGTAAAAGACAAACACACAACATAGAACATAAAGGTCCGAAGACCAAGCTAAACAGACTAAGAAAGGTAACTAAGCACCAGGCTAACTTAAGAGTAGAAATTACAATGAAGTCCAGCAAGGCCAGGAGGGCGGAGCAGGATTAAATAGGCAAACAAGGTCATGTGACCAGCAAGATAGAAAAAACCTAACAGGAGAGTTCTAACAGCAATCAGGCCATTTTTTTTCTGAAATGGTTTTATTACATTACATTCAATTGTACAACTGTACTGTGGGTGGCCACGCCTATTATCACATCTATTATCTTTGTGTTTTTTTTAAGATATCTTATTTAGAGCTATATTATTTGATAAGAATTATAAATCACTTTTAGAGCAATTTAATAATGTTTGTAATAGAAAACATGATCTATTGCCAAAAATGAAGTTAAATCTGACATTGACAGAATGAGCTCACTGATGAATTCTCACGTAACCCTTTTTGCAGTAAGTAAGATAAAATTTTTAATGAAATCCAGATTAAAAAAATATATTTTTAGACAAAAGTAAGAAAATAAATTGTCACCAAAGGTGGATAATCCCTTTAATGAATGGATATTGGTAAATTATTCTACTTAAATGGATATGATAATTTCTGCAAATTCATTTTATTCTTTGAATAATAAAAAATTATTAACATTGCTACTTTCTATCAATATGAAAATTTATTGTTTACTTGCCATGGATGCAAATGTATCCCGGTCAATGTGAAGAACATACAGGTTCACGGCCGGTGACCGTACAGTTAGCAGAGCTGAGTCTTATAATGTACCAAGCACCAGCAAGTCCATCACTTGTCTCTGACTGATGCCCAAAATGATGGCATTTTGTCATAAAAAACAGCAACCATGTTACATGGTAGAGATCTAGAAGCCAAATGTTCTGGGCCTTAGATTATGAATGTTAAATACAACTTCACAACCATTTGTTTTCATTGCACAGATATTTATTTAATTATTTTACTCACTTATATAGCGTCATTAATTCCACAGCGTTTTACAGACATAATCATCACTGTCCCCATTGGGGCTCACAATTTACATTACCTATCAGTATGTCTTTGGAGTGTGCGAGGAAACCGGAGAACCTTAGGAAATCCACACAAACACGGGGAGAACATACAAACTACTTGCAGATGTTGTCCTTGGTGGGATTTGAACCCAGGACCCCAGCGCTGCAAAGCAACAGTGCTGTTCCATGCAAAGAGTATTAACTAAAAGTATACTACCATTAAGGTTCATGCAGACGAATAGAACTCATTCCCATGTTATTCTATGGGGCTGTTCACATATCAGATTTTTTGCATGGACCAAAACGGTCCAAGGAAAAAAATTGCAGCATACACGATTTGCCTACTATCGGATGGCACATGCCCATTCATGCCTATTCATGCCTATGGTTCAGCGGAAAACATTGGACCGCACTCGGATGAGAAAATCGAATCACACTCTGATCATACTTTGACTCTCAGCGTGTGATTGGCATAATCAGACCAATTTTCTCGGATGTGGACAAAACGGTTGTGTGACCCTCTGAATGAAATATGATACAAGAGTTTTTCCCATATTACAGCATATTCAGTATAATGTTTGCATCAGCCATAAGTGAGTTCCTAGAAAGGAAGGTTATGCAGCGGGCCATGTTACAGATTTACACACCTGAATAATTCAGCATCATCTGTTAAGAACTTTGGTAGATTTGAGTCCCTCAAAGCCCGAATCAGGACCACATCTTCATCTAAATCAGGATTCTCTCTCTTTAATGAGCTTAAAAAGAAAGAAAGTTGCACATATTTTAGTATATCTTTTTAAGGTAAAAGTCTAGTATAATGCACAGACATTTCTTACCCAGCCATAACTAAAACTGATTTGACAGCTCTCATCCCAAAATCATAGTGATCTTGTTGGGACAACTGCTCACTGCAAAGTTTATACATTTGTGTCATCTTGCGTGCCAGAACTTTACTGGATTCAAAACCTTCAGAATACAGAATGACCTGAAAATTAAAAAGAAAAGAAAAAAGATGTATTTTTTTTTTTTTAAACGGACAGATAATTTTATTATAATTATTATTATTGTTATTATTTAACTTTACTCTTACCTCAGCAATCAAAGCATAATTTGGCACCATCATAGAAAATGGTCTGAAAAGTGCCTTCAGGTTGTCTGGTAGCTCAGTCCTTCCTGCATAGCCTGGGTTCATTGTAATAAATGCTGCACATGTCATAACCAGCTTGATCTCTCGACCTTCAAACATAAATCTGGAGAGCTACAGAGAAAGTTACATAGTTTTGATGAACTACCGGTATTTTTTATACACATACAGTATTTGTAGTTACCCTTAGTTTAGTAAAACGTTGTACAATGTTTTAGACTGCTATCATCATTCCTTCATTCATTTTCAGATTCCTTGATTTTTCAGTTTAGTCTGCTTCTAGTTTCACATTTTTCTTGTGTTTTTCATGTTGTATTTGAGGTATATTGTTGTAGAATTCTGCTTTTACTAGTTCTTAATTATCAGCACACCTTTACTAGTTCTTAATTATCAGCACACCTTAATTCCAGAGCTGTTCTTTATTTCTATAGCTCATGAGGGATCTACTCTCTAATTTGCTAAAAAGTAATGATGCTGTAGAGCAGGGTCACTAACAGGGCAGGCGTCAGCACCCGGCGCACCTGGGCAAGTGCCGGGGCCCGGAGCAGGCGGGGGGGGGGGGCACTCACCGTCGGGCACCCCGGCGCGCTATGGGACCCATGAGCGGTGAGGTGCCGGTGTCAGCGCCCGCTCCCCACGCTTGCTCAGGGCCTCGGCACAATACTCACCTCTCCCCGTGCCTCCGCAGCAGCTCCGGTCTCTTCCGCGGCTGCTGCATGGTTACGTCTCAGGTCAGAGGGCGCAGTGACATCTTTACACCGTGCTCTCTTCTGAGTCATCACAGACAGAGCAGAGTGGGAAGACGCCGGTGTGGCACCCCTGCGGGTTCGGTCGCCACAGAGGTACTGCATCTCACCCAGAGGTGTGGTATTTCACTCTCAGGTAAGGAAGGAGTACTGCCCGGGACCCTAACACCTGCATTCATTACACCACACTTCAGAGGGCAGGGCGAGATTGCTCCTACGGGAGAGCACAGTCCCTGGTCCTTGACTGGAGTGGGGGGAACCCAGTAAGGGGGAACCATGTAATGGGTGTGGGTGGAGGACGTAGATCAGGGGAGCACTTCAGTAGCTGTATAAAAAGGGGAGCCATCTTAGAAAGACAAGCCAGTCAGAGGAGGAAAGTGTGTGGAGCAGAGGCTCTGCAGGAGCTCTGCTCCGGAGGCAGGCCTAGTGAGAGGCCCAGGACTGAGAGAGGTGAGGGAGCAGGAGAAAGGCTCTAGGACCAGAAGGGATGCCAGGAGTACGGGAAGTGCTGGAGGCCACCCGTACGCCCGAATCGGCCAGGCGGTGGAGGGATCGAGCCGCAGAGGGGACCGGCCCCTAAACTAGTGGAGAACTACAAGGCTCAGCTAGGAACCGGAGGCTGCTGTACTTGTAAGGTGCAGTGGCCACATCCGCAATTATATCGCCGAGAAGGTGGCCACAGAGGGTCCAGGGGACTGCAGGTCGCCTGATAAGACCCGAGGTTACCAGATTGGGACACTGATTGCGAGGCGCAGGGCAGGAGGGTGAGAGCCAGCGCAGGAAGACGACTGAGAAAGGCACACAGAAAGGGGTCCCGTTAAGTGCTCCTGAATTATCTGAGGGATTGCTGAACCCCTGCTTGGTGAACGCAGCGTGACGTGGGAGGCTGTACCTGTACAGTGCAACCTGGGTGGAGGACGTAGATCAGGGGAGCAACCTGAAGGACTTAAGAACTGTGAGTAAACTTGGAAGACTGCACCCCACTGTCTCTGTGATTATTACCTGCGCCATCACCCCCTGCACTACAACGCCCAGCATAACCTATAACATCTACACTGCCCTGGAGCTAAGCTCTACCGGTGGAGAGCCACACCATCCCTGCTGCACTCACATCAGCTCCAGAGGACCTGCTCCGCAGCGGCAGCTCCCTTTAGCCGCATACCACAGGTGGTGTCATGAACTTTATACAAACTTTATAAATCCCCTGTAAATAATTCCCCTTTTGATTGACCGCCCTGGGTCACGGACCGGGTCACCGCCACTGTGACATTTCTCCAAATGACGACCGGCCCGGCACCGAGTATCCCACGGCCCAGGGGGCGCGTCAACTTTGGCGTCACGAACAGGATATGCAACCCACCCGTTATCACCGGGTATTGTGCGCCTACAGACTGTTTTCTATACTGAATGTGGCGCCAGCCCCATTCAGTTTTCTATACTGAATGTGGCGCCATTATGTGCGTGATCAAAGACAACAATACAGAACCTCTCATCGTGGGCCGGGTCCCAGAATGGCGCCAAAAGCGCAACCTGCCCCCTGCAACTGTGGCCATACACATAGATGTGTCCATCAAGGTGGGGAAGACACCCCCAGGTGTGACCGACAGCAAGCAGCCATGGGACCGCCCCAGAAAGGGGAGAGGGGAAAAGAAAACTTGGAAACAGGGTGTGGTCTCCAGCAGACCAGACAGACCACACCCGGCAGGCAAGATGGAGGGAGGTGAGCCTGAGACCCCGGCCCGCGGCCTGCAGCCAAGCGAGACACCTCTTACCCTGGCAGAGGTGATCTACAAGTTGACCCTGGAGGATGCGGAGTTACTCCATGCCGAGATGCGTGAGCTCAGTCGGCGGGTAGGAGAGGCCAAGAGGACAGCCATCGCCGGCTGGAAGATGGAGGTGCTGGGGAAGATAGAGGCCAGGCGGCAGCGAGTCCCGTGTTCCACCGACAGCGCCCCAGCCCCAGCGGAGCCAAACCAGGACCAGGAGGCAGAGAGCAGCCAAGGAGCGGCCACAGGAGCAGGTAGGAAGAGTTTCCCTGTCCCGGGCGCAGACCGCGCTGACCTGCTCCTGGGCCCCCTGGCGGCGCCTCCATACCCAGGCGCGCACGCTCCCAACTTGCTCCCAGGCCCAGAATTTACTACACCGGGTGCCTGCTCCACCGACCAGCTCCGCGATCCCCCAGCGAAATCCCCATACCACCTGGCCAGCTCCGCCAATCCGCTCCTCGATCCCCTGGCGGAATACCCATACCACCCGGGCGCCTGCTCAGCTGACCTGCTCCTGGGCCCCCTACCAGAGCCGCCTGCCCCCGCATCCGAGTGGGGATACAGAACCCCCTCTTTCGACTGGTCCACCAGGAATGAAGGCCAGCAGAGACGCCCTCTGGCTCCCACACCTGCGCCCCCGATTACCTGCGCAGAGGGAGAGGAGTTCCGGTGGGACGACCGGGCAGGGGACCTCATGGGGTTCCTGAGCGAGACGCAAGCCCAGGCCCTCTGGAGGGAAGAGCACTGCAGGAGGGAGCTCTGACAGTTAGAAAAGGAGAGGCACGACCGGCAAGTGCGGTCGGAGCACATGGAGGCCAGAAATATGGCGGCCAAGGCCCGGGCCCGCCAGGTAAAGTCCACCACACCCAGTCCCCGTCTGGAGGGGATAGTGGTCAAATTTGACTTGGACGCTGGGTGGAGCTTTATACGGGAGCCCCACACTGATAGTGACATATTTGTTAACCGGCGGTATGTAGAACCCCACCTCCAACAGAGGCATTCCGGGATGGACTTAAGCCCCGGCGACTACGTTACCTTTACACGACACAAGGGCGAGCGCGGGTGGTATGCCCTCCAAGTCTACAAGGCGGCGAAGGAGAGAAAGGACATGCCCCCGCAGAACAAAGCTGTAGACCCGGCTGGGTCAGTCGGTAAGAATCAGGAGTTCCCCCGGCGGGAACACCACTATTGAACTACGTGTTGTGGAAACTGTATATAGTTACCTGGAAAGGTATGGCAGAGACACTGCAAGTTAATAGAGTTTGTGTGTGTTACCAAGTTACCCAGTAAGGGTATAAAGACATTAAGGTAGAGGACGGTGATCTTCCTAAAAACTTTCCACTGTATATAATTGCACTTCTTAAAGTGCCCCTTATTGGCTTTATGTAACAACGAATGACCTCAGAACAAAAACCTGTTTGGCGTGGCCGAAGACGTGGTCCAACACCTGGATCACCTATGCCCTGCAGCTACGCCCAGGGCCTACATTGAGGGTTTTCGGACGGGTCCCTCATGCTGTTCATGTTGCACCTTTACCAGTGAAAAGGACATCCGGCTATAAATTTCACTGCAGTTGATTAAAAATGTTTTATATGAAAAATGTTTGACGTGAGAAATGTTTTATATGTATGAAGGAAAATGTTCTTTAAAAAGTCTCACAATGTTTTGATATAGTAACCAGTAACGTTCAAGAAAATGTGCCTCCCATAAAGGGAAGAAATGTTATGTTTATGATCTTATATGTGAATGCATTCTAAAATTTTTGTAACTCTGAAATACCTTGTGTTTGCTCTGTGCCAGCCCGCGGACGTGCTGTGTTTTACCAAGGGGGTATGTGGCGCCCCAGCGCGTTCGGTCACCACAGAGGTACTGCATCTCACCCAGAGATGTGGTATCTCACTCTCAGGTAAGGATACAGTGCTGCCCGGGACCCTAACACCTGCATTCATTACACAACACTTCAGAGGGCAGGGCAAGATTGCTCCTACGGGACAGCACAGTCCCTGGTCCCTGGCTGGAGTGGGGGGAACCCAGTGAGGGGGAACCATGTAGTGGGTGTGGGTGGAGGACGTAGATCAGGGGAGCAACCTGAAGGACTTAAGAACTGTGAGTAAACTTGGAAGACTGCACCCCACTGTCTCTGTGATTATTGCCTGCGCCATCACCCCCTGCACTACAACGCCCAGCATAACCTATAACATCTACACTGCCCTGGAGCTAAGCTCTACCGGTGGAGAGCCACACCATCCCTGCTGCACTCACATCAGCTCCAGAGGACCTGCTCCGCAGTGGCGGCTCCCTTTAGCCGCATACCACAGGTGGCGTCACGAACTTTATACAAACTTTATAAATCCCCTGTAAATAATTCCCCTTTTGATTGACCGCCCTGGGTCACAGACCGGGTCACCGACACTGTGACATTTCCCCAAACGTCGACCGGCCCGGCACCGAGTACCCCGCGGCCCAGGGGGCGCGTCACCGGCGCGGGTGAGGGGCCCGGAGCAGCGGCAGCAGGTGAGAAGTGAGGTGAGTATTTGATTTTTTTTTATATGTATGGAGGCATGGAGCATTATATGGTGGGGAGTGACATCCTGCATGGGGCATTATAAAGGGGGGGAGTGACATCCTGTATGGGGCATTATATGGGGGGGTGAGGTGACATCCTGCATGGGGCATTATATGGGGAGGAACAAGTGACATCCTGCATGGAGCATTATATGGGGGGGAACAAGTGACATCCTGCATGGGGCATTATATGGGGGGAGGTGACATCCTGCATGGGGCATCATATGGGGGGGGTGAGTTGACATCCTACATGGGACATTATATGGAGGGGGAGAGGTGATATCCTGCATGGGGCATTATATGGAGGGGGAGAGGTGACATCCTGCATGGGGCATTATATGGGAGGGGAGAGGTGACATCCTGCATGGGGCATTATATGGGGGTGACATCCTGCATGGGGCATTATATGGGGGGGGTGACATCCTGCATGGGCCATTATATGGGGGGGTGAGGTGACATCCTGCATGGGAAATTATATGGGGGTGAACAAGTGACATCCTGCATGGGGTATTATATCGGGGGGAACAAGTGACATCCTGCATGGGGCATTATATGGGGGGGAGGTGACATCCTGGATGGGGCATTATATGGGGGGGTGAGGTGACATCCTGCATAGCGCATTATATGGAGGGGGAGAAGTGACATCCTGCATGGGGAATTATATGGAGGGGGAGAGGTGACATCCTGCATGGGGCATTATATGGGGGGGAGGTGACATCCTGCATGGGGCATCATATGGGGGGGGTGAGTTGACATCCTACATGGGACATTATATGGAGGGGGTGAGGTGACATCCTGCATGGGGCATTAAATGGGGGGGTGACATCCTGCATGGGGCATTATATGGGGGGGATGACATCCTGCATGGGGCATTATATGGGAGGGTGACATCCTGCATGGGGCATTATATGGGGGGGAGAGGTGAAATCCTGCATGGGGCATTATATGGGGGGGGGAGAGGGTGACATGCTGCATGGGGCATTATAAGGGGGGGAGACATCTATCAGATGCAATCTTTATGTTGTACAACTAAAGTTACCGAGAAAACAAGGCTGTGTGTAAGCAACACTTTAGGTGGCCACTGTTGTAGCTAACTCTTGCCCTTTAGTCTGAATAAAAGACATTATGTATAAATCTAGGGGCTACACATTACATTACAAAATCAGAGCCTCATTGTGCATGGGAAACATATGGTAATTTAATTTACACTTTGCATAGGAAATAAGAATTACCTTTGCAGCTTTTGCATTCCTTATTGTGATGAGCTGCTGGGCAATAACGGACAGCACTTCAATGTCAATTCGATTAAATTCATCAAAACAACACCAGGCTCCAGACTGGGCCAAACCACTGAAGAATCGACCCATCATCTGCAAAACAAGAGCAGGAGGTGTAAAGAGCAGATGTCTCACAAATGATCGGTTTGTCATTCCGCATTATGTGCTGTGATATCAGGATGTGATACTGGTTCTCGTTAGTTCTCCATGTGAAAACACTGCATTATCTTAATTCAGAGAGCTATCATTATCTTAATTCAGAGAGTCGGTCTTAAAAACTACAATTTCCACATGCTGCTGAAACCACGCTCACATGAGGTGGCTTTGTGTGAGGGATGGCATTACTTTGAAAACTAGCCACTGTCCGTAGATGTGGTTTTGGCCATATGTGGCAACCTCATTTTGAAAAGCAAGCTATGGCTGGTAAAGAAATCTCACTCACTTGCAAATGGCTTGTAAATTCCTTATTAAGTACTGCAAAGCTGGCTGTACACATGAGATAGCTCTCGCTATCTCTCCTGACTCCTCCATACACATAAATACACATAAGAGCTCGGCTCCATTGAGTGTGTTCATGTGATTTCAACAGGAAGAAAGGAGAAAGCCACTGCCAGACATTTTTGTCAGAGGCTTAGCTCCCCTGAAAATGAAAGGATCAGGTACTGAATTTCCAACTGATCACTGCTTCTCTCCCCTAACAGTATCTGTTGGGGGAGGCTCTGAAGGCCCCATACACATCAGATGGTCAGCTGGTCCCACCGAAATTATTAGATAAGGCTAACTTTGATCTAATGTGTATGGGGCAAGGGTGTACTGCCAATAGCAGCAGAACACGTGGCCGCTAAGGGTGCACTTGGCTCTTTTCCTGCCTGTCATCACAATTTTAGCAGTATCCGTTGCATAGAATGATAGATCAGTGAGCCAAAGGCTCCGTAATCCGCTGTGGGTCTGAGACTCCGTGCACTGCACGCATGATGATTTCACTACATAGCGTCTGCAGTGCGGAGCATCAATACTCACACGGAAATGACTGGAAAATCACAAATCAAACTTTTGCTGGTGGGCCCCATGAATTTTATGTATGCCTTTAGTATGGGGACCTTAACCCCTTAAGCCCCGAGGGTGGTTTGCACGTTAATGACCAGGCCAATTTTTACAATTCTGACCACTGTCATTTTATGAGGTAATTACTCTGGAACGCTTCAACGGATCCCCCTGATTCTGAGAATGGTTTTTCGTGACATATTGTACTTCATGATTGTGGTAAAATTTCTTCGATATCACTTGCGTTTATTTGTGAAAAAAACGCAAATTTGGCGAAAATTTAGAAAATTTTGCAATTTTCAAAATTTGAATTTTTATGCCCTTAAATCAGAGAGATATGTCACACAAAAGAGTTAATAAATAACATTTCCCACATGTCTACTTTACATCAGCACAATTTTGGAACCAAAATTTTTTTTTGTTAGGGAGCTATAAGGGTTAAAAGTTGACAAGCGATTTCTCATTTTTCCAACAAAATTTACAAAACCATTTTTTTAGGGACCACATCACATTTGAAGTCACTTTGAGAGGTCTTTATGACAGAAAATACCCAAAAGTGACACCATTCTAAAAACTGCACCCCCAAGGTGCTCAAAACCACATTCAAGAACTTCATTAACCCTTCAGGTGCTTCACAGGAATTTTTTGAGTGTGGAAGAAAAAAATGAACAATTAACTTTTTTCACAAAAATGTTACTTTAGACCCAATTTTTTTTATTTTCACAGGGGTAACAAGAAAAAATGGACCCCAAAATTTGTTGTGCAATTTCCCCTGGGCACGCAGATACCCAATATTTGGGGAAAAAACACTGTTTGGGCGCACGGCAGGGCTCGGAAGGGAAGGAGCGCCATTTGACTTTTTGATTGTAAAATTTGCTTGAATAATTAGCGGACGCCATGTTGTGTTTGGAGAGCCCCTGTGTGCCCAAACATTGGAGCTCCCCCACAAGTGACTCCATTTTGGAAACTAGACCCCCCAAGGCACCTATCTAGATGCATAGTGAGCACTTGGAACCCCCAGGTGCTTCACAAATTGATTCGTAAAAATGAAAAAGTGAAAAAAAAAACACCTTTTCATTTTTATGAATCAATTTGTGAAGCACCTGGGGGTTCCAAGTGCTCACTATGCATCTAGATAGGTGCCTTGGGGGGTCTAGTTTCTAAAATGGGGTCACTTGTGGGGGAGCTCCAATGTTTGGGCACACAGGGACTCTCCAAATGCAACATGATATCCGCTAACAAAATGTCGGCTCACATCAAAGGCACCTATCTAGATGCATAGTGAGCACTTGGAACCCCCAGGTGCTTCACAAATTGATTCATAAAATGAAAAAGTGTTTTTTTTTTTCACTTTTTCATTTTTATGAATCAATTTGTGAAGCAAATACCTCCAACTTCTAATTGGAGGTATTTGCTAATAATTGTTATTATTATTATTATTATTAATATTATTACACCTACTACATATTGGGATAGGATCTTGGAGAAGGGAATGCCCCTTTAAGTCTTACTACAAAAACTATAGGTGTAACCCTAGTTTAAAGCTTCTTTCACAGACAACTAATTTGGAAGTTTTTGGGGGGCCTGGAAAAAAAAACACATTTTTTTTCACATTTAATTAAATCGCATAGCCTACCTTGTAGTCCAGACCATCAGAGCAGTTGAACACAACACACTGTATAGCCAGTGCTTTGGCGAGGTCTTTTGTGGTCTCCGTTTTCCCAGTACCTGCAGGCCCCGCAGGTGCTCCTCCAAGATCCAGCTGTAGAGCACCCATGAGACAAAGATAACATCGATCCTTGGAGAAAGAAGGAAAAAAAATGTATTCTTTTATTTTGCTCCCTCTCCACTGGAGAAAGTGGAGTCTGCAGAGTTACATTTATGATTGATATTCACCATAATTTTCTTTTTACTTACGTTAGTTCATTTATGCATTTAATATATTGTACTTTGTGTCCAGCACAATAAAGTGCATCTGATGCTGCTAATGGTTAGAACACAATATGAGTGTAAGATTTTGTGGTCCTTCTATTCCAATGAGTGCCCAATAATAATCAGGCCCTATTGTTAGTGATGAGTGAGTATGTTCTGTTAACTCTTTCGGCGAGTATGCTCAGTCGAGTACCGAGTATCTTCAGGGTGCTCGGTGATATGTTTGAATCATTCCCGTGTGCATGATTTGCGAATGTTTGACAGCTTTAATACATGTGAGGAACGCTTAAGAAACAAGTGTGGCGCCCCTGCGGGTTCAGTCACCACAGAGGTACTGCATCTCACCCAGAGGTGTGGTATCCCACTCTCAGGTAAGGAGGGAGTACTGCCCGGGACCCACCCACCTGCATCCAACACTACACCATTCCAGACCAGCAGGCAGGGCAAGATGCAATGGCTTATGCTGAGCCCTGTCCCTGGTTGGAAGTGGGGGGAACCGAGAGAGGGGAAACCATGTAGTGGGTGTGGGTGGAGGAAGCAGAAAGGGGAGCACTTGAGTAGGAGTATAAAAAGGGGAACCATCTTGGAGGAGTCAGTTCAGTCTGAGGAGAAGTAGTGGGAGCAGGAGCTCTGTAGGAGCTCTGCTCAGAGGAGAGGAGAGAGGAAAGGGCCTAGATTGAGAGGCCCAGGAGGACAGGCTAGAAGAGGACGGGAGCAGAGGGAAGGCTCCAGGAGTGAGGGGATCCCAGGGGCACGGCGAGAGCGGAAGCCACCCGTGTGTCCGAATCTACAGGAACGTGGAGGGATCAGGTCGCAAAGGGGACCGGCCCCTAACTAGTGGAGAACTACAAGGATCAGCTAGAAACTGGAGGCTACTGTACTTTCAGGGTGCAGCTGCTCACAACCGCAACTAAATCGCTAAAAAGGTAGCCACATAGGATTCAGGGGACTGCATGTTGCCCGCCAAAATCCGAGGTTACCGGCTTGGGACACTGATTGTGAGGCGCAGGGCAGGAGGGTGAGAGCCAGCGCAGGAAGACGACCGAGGAAGGCACACAGAACGGGGTCCCGTTTAAGGACTCCTGAGATACTTGAGAGATTGCTGAACCCCTTCCTTGGTGAATGCAGGACGACGTGGGAGGTTACACACTGGCGCTGGTAACCTGGAGTCTTGAACAACTGTGAGTAAAATCTGAAGACTACAACCCACTGTGTTCTAGAATTATTGCTGCGCCATCACCAGCCCTGCACTACACCTCACCAGCAACATCTACCTCATAACATCACTATTTCCTGCCCTGGAGCTAAGCTCTGCCTGTGGAGAGCTGAATCAACTCTGCTGCGTCACCATCAGCTCCAGAGGATCTGCACCGCAGCGGCGGCCCCATATAGCCGCATACCACAGGTGGCATCACGAACATTATCTATAAAAACTTTATTCCCCTTTCACTAATCCCCTTTTATTGACTGCCCTGGGTCACGGACCGGGTCAGCGCAAATCAGTATAAGACCACGGCCCCACTATCAGTATTTGGTCAGTATTCGGTCAGTATTTTTTCTCAGGAGTGGGAGCCAAAACCAGGAGTGGGTGATAAATGCAGAATCGGTGACTTGTTTCTATTATACCTTTTCTCTGATTGTTCCTCACCTGGTTTTGGCTCCCACACCTGAGCAAAAATACTGACCGCATACTGACCAAATACTGATAGTGGGGCCGTGGCCTTAGGCAGTATAAAAAATCTGTTTGAATTTCATCCAGAAAAGTGGGACGATTTTTTTCTCACCTGTCTTCCATGCGCAGTCCGTATGCAATACATTTTTTTACAGCAGCTATTAATAATTTATAAAAACCATTTACAGTTTCCTATGTTACAGAACTGCAATGTGTCCATAAAAAATGGATGCTCTACTTTGTCTCTTTACAGCATCTGATTTTTTTCTCATACCCATAGAATGAATAGGTGAGTTTCATCCGATTTTCGGAGGAAAATCATGCAAGCTGCGATTATTTTCACATGCAGATTCGGTCAGTGAATAAATTGCTCATCTACACTGCCCCATTGAAAAATACTGATCCGAGTGCAATCTGTTTTTTTAACGGATTGCACTCGGTCCGAATGTACGATTGTGTGCACAATCCCCAAGACTGAATAACATTTCCTAGTAAACCTCCCCTAATATGTTCTACACCTCTGTAAATGACAACCTACACAAATTAGTAAATATTCTTACAGTTAGAGGAGTGATGACCAGTCGAGGACAAGCACCAAGATACTCATAAGCATACGTATACTGAGACAAAGCCATCCGAGCCACGCAGTTGTCAAAATCTAGGTCCCAATAGTAGCGCAGTTGTCTCTGCCACTCAAAACTGTCAATGCTGTTAACCTAAAAAGAAAAATATTATAAATATTTTTATACATAATCTAGACAGAAAATTGTATCAAGATTTGTATTATTAAAAGAGGAATCACCACAACCTAGTGTATACAGGGTCCTAATTTCTACAGTATGGTTTGGCGGTATTCAGCCTCTTCTTTGACCACATGGACATGGCAGAGAACAAAGGATCGAAGGGGGTATATGTGGGAATTAAAAATGGTGTAAGAGATAAAAGTGCAGTTTTTACTATTAGAGAACCTACAGTATAAGATAGAAAAAACTGTTTTTCTGTTAGACTATGTGCCCACGATGCAGAAATGCTCTGGATTTTTTCCTGAGCGTTTCTGCATCTCCCTGGCAGAAAAAAACGCATGCGGATTGTACATGAGGATTGTACATGAGGATTGTTCATGTGGATTGTACATGCGGACTGTACATGCGTTTTTCCTGCCAGGGACAAGCGGATGTGAAGCGTTCTTCACATGCATTTCCGCATGCGGGTTGACAAGCGCTTTCCAAGCGATTTTAGCATCACTTGGAAAGTGCTTGACAACTTGGTCACACTATATAAATCCATGCAACCGGCATGGATTTATATAGTGTGACCGTAAGAATGTTAAAAAATAAAAAATAAATCTATACTTACCTTCCGATGGCCCCCGCAGTCTTGCTTCGCTCCGTCCTCCCTTGCCAGCAGCTCGCGGTACACTACACTGAAGGACCTGCCGTCACATGACTATGACGTCAGCGCATGTCCTTCAGTCCACCGCGATCTGCCGGCTTCTTTTTTTCACAGGTTCTATGGTACCCGGGTCCGGAGGAGAGTCTCCTGTCCTCTAGAGCTGGGTACCATCCGCACATTGAAACGTTTGGATTTCTTAACTACAGATCCAGTGATACGGAATCCAAGCGTTCCAATGCAAGCATGAAGGTCTTCAGCAGACCTCCGGATGCCAATGCAACCCACCGGCGCCCTATGATCCCATCACGGGCGTGCCAATGGACCCATGGAATGAGACGCTCCCTGCTGGCAAGTGTTAAGTGCCGCTGTCAGAGATTGTCAGCGGCACTTAACAGGTTAACAGCCACAGTCGGAGCTGCGCAGCCCCACAGTTATTAAAGGCACATGAAAACTGATTAAATCAGCCATCATCAGCCGAGAACGATGCAGGCTTGGCGTGCGTCAAAGGCAGAGACACGACTTTTGGCGTAAATGTACGTCAAAGGTCGTGAAGGGGTTAAAGGGAATCTGTCACCAGAGTTTTGCCACCTAATCTGAGAGCAGCAGTGTGGGCACCCGCTGCTGCAGTGCCACCATGTAACCAATGGCTTGTGAAATAAAGTTTTTTTACGTTTTCAACTTCACGTTTCTGACCTTCCATGACCTTATGTTCAGTGTTTTCGCTTTGAGTTTCCTAATCTGGGAGCAGCATAGTGTAGAGACAGAGACCCTGATTCTAGGGATGTCACTTACTGGGCTGCTTGCTTTAGGTTTGATTAAATCATTGTTTTCATCCCTAGTAAACCTTTTACCATGCAGTACTCCATATTCATGAGTTCTTAATAACCTTGTCAGCTTTCTGCCTATGCACAGTGTTTACAGCTGTCAATCAGTGGTGGGACGGGGTTATAAAAAGCTCAACATTCAGAGAACTGGTAGAGGAGAAAAACAGTGATTTTATGAAAACTGCAGCAAGCAGCCCAGTAAGTGATACATTGCTGGAATCAGGGCCTCAACACCTACATCTGATGGGGTAGCAAGAACCTGGTGATAGATTCCCTTTAAATATAAATATATATATATATATATATATATATATATATATACTGTCCTTCATGCATTTGGAATGGGTTCAAGGATGCCACTATTGTAAGTAAGAAAAACACAGAGGTACATTAGGGCCACATAAACTTCTATATGTGGCATATCTTGACTCCATACAAGTCTTAGTGACGCGCCCCCTGGGCCTGTGCTGTGCAGGGGGATACCCGGAGCCGGATCGCTGGGGGTTGTAGTTCTCCATGGCGGTGACCCGGTCCGTGCCCAGGGCGGTCAAACCAGTGGCAGTCTATTGGTATTGTAATTGTCCGACTACGCCACCCGTGGATTGCGGTCAGTGGGGACCGCCGCTGCGCTGCCGACCGCTGAGGCTGATGTTATATGCGCAGCCAAGAATGGGATGACTCTCCACGGGAGAAGTATTGCCTCAGGGCAGCTAATGTGGATGATGGGAGTGATGGTGTGAGCGTTCCAGTAGTAATGGTGCTGGCGCGGCGATGAAACACAGAGACTTGTAATTGCAGTTTCCAATGCTTTACTCACGGTTGTTATTCTGGTCACTTGTGCACATGAGGGACCGCCTGAGCCGGGCTGCGTTCACCAGGCAAGGGACTCGGTCAACTCCCAGGCAATTCCAGAGCGTGGCACAGGGCTCCCTTCCTTTCCTTTCTCTGGCCGTCCCCACCAGTGACCCACCTTTGTCCAGCTACCTCGGGCCTTCTCTTGGCGAAACCTATCTCCGGTTTCCCTGACCCTATGCGGTATGCTTTCCTGGTGGATGTAGTGAGGGGTCGCACCAAGATGTGGTAACAACCTCCGGTCTTTGGCTGAGGAATCTGTTGCCTCCACCAATTTGGGTTTCGGTACCCTGTTCTGCCAACCCTTCACCCTGTATCTCCTGGGCATATGGGGTTCCTTCTGTCCTCGTGTCTCTGGGCCTTTCTCTGTGTTCCTTGCTTCCTTTCTCCTCTGTTCCAGTTCCTTTCTTACTTTCCTTTCTGTTCTTTCTTCTCTCTCTCAGGCTCCAGCCTTCTGACAAGGCCTGCCTGCGGAGCAGAGCCCATGCAGAGGCTCTGCTTCCTGTCTTCTCCTCTCACTCTTAACACTGACTCTAAGATGGTGCCCACCTTATATACCTCCTTCTGACACCCGAGCCCAGGTGACTAGCCACCAATGGGCTCCTACCTATGCCCAGAAACCCACCCCTATCTGCTCCTACACCACTGGGTATTCCACCCCCCGCCCCACTCCAGCCAAGGACAGATGCTGTCGTGCCTGCACTTCTGTCTAGTGGGAGCACCATTGACCTGTCCCTCGGAAATGGGGTGTGTGTGGTGCATGCAGCTAAACAAGTCCTGGTCCACACTCCATCCTTACCCGGGAGTGGAATACCACACCTCTAGTTTGAGGTGCAATACCCCTGTAGCAGCCGAGCCCTCGGGGTGCTACATTAGCTCATATGAAGCTTTAATACGTATGGGTACATGATACCTTCTACAGTCACTTCTACTTATTAACACTTCATTAATTCCACTTTGCTTTGGGTCTCTTTCACACGTCCTGATATTTCCGGTACTGGAAAAACCAGTACCGGAGATATCAATGTCCGTGTGTACCTGTGTGGCACATGTGTGGCAACCGTGTGCTGCATCAGTATCACACATACTGGGAATCAGCAGAACAGTTTGCACTGTTCCCAAGCGCCAGATGCTGGAGGCAAGTCTCATCATTGTCCACTGCTGGTGCTGAGATCAGCGCCAGCAGGGGACATCATTGACAGTTGTATTCAGCCCCCGTTGTAACCAACAAGTGTAAAAAAAAAAAGAATAAAATAAAAAACACTTATACTCACCTTCACACCTAATTCCCTGAAGCCATTGTCCCCTGTAAACAAAACAAAAATAAAAAAAAAAACAATATCCCTCACCTGTCCAAAGTTTAAATAATCCATAGTGTCCCACGCAGTAATCCATCTGTGCAATATTTCTTCATCAGCATGTGCAGTGGCTTGAGTCTACCGCACACACTGAGGATCAGGGGAGAATGACTCGCAACAGCGAGCGGGCCCCTGAACTGCGCTGAGCTCACTGAGTGACAGGACACCGCTCGGTGAGCTCAGCACAGTTCAGGGGCCTACTCACAGCATCAAATCATTCTCCCCTGCTCCTCAGCGTGTGCGGTCGCCTCAAGCCATCGCACACACTGATGAAGAAATGTCAGTCAGATGGATTACTGTGTAGGACACTATGGATTATTTAAACTTTGGACAGGTGAGGGATACTGTTCTTTTTTATTTTTGGTTTGTTTACAGGGCACAATAGCTTCAGGGAATTTTTTATTTTATTCTTATTTTTACACTTGTTGGACACAGCAGGGGCAGAATACATCTCTCAACATTGTCCCCTGCTGGTGCTGATATCAGCGCCAGCAGGGGACAATGATGAGACTTGCCTCCATCACCCAGCGCTTGGGAACAGCGCGAACTGTACCGCTGTTTCCCAGGCACTGGTAGGTGTCACACTGATGACACATGGATGTCATCGTTGTGTCATCAGTGTGCATGTGTGTGGGACGTTTTGCGGCCCATGTAGCATGCAAAAAATGTACATGTCAGCGTGTTTTGCCCAAGGACACACGGTCCATGGAAACACACTGACGTGTGCGCAGACCCATTCATTTGAATGGGTCTATGTGTGTATGTGTCTCCAGTACGTGTGAAAACTGTCACCACAAGACTGGAGACACCGACTTGTGAATGAGGCCTTAGGATGCATTAGTCATTTTTTGCTAAAGTAAATATTTGAAGTTTTTAGTGGTTTAGACTTCCACTGATTTTACTAAATGCAAATCACAAAGAAAAAGATTACCTGGTCCTTTACAAGGTCACTGACAATGTCTCTTGCATGAACATCAATTGTTATCAAAGCCGTAATAATGTTTCTATGCAAAGCAGGAAGCTGCCCTCGCACAAGCCCGGCTAAAGCATTCAGTCTCTAAATGAAAGAGGTAAGCAGATGTTACAAGAAGAGTAAAACTTTGAGATAATTAAATGTCCCTATATGTAACATATGGATTTTCCCTTGAGGAAAGAAAGAGAACGTAGCACTTTCTAAGCATAGTAAATTTAAAATCAAAGTGACCATTAAAGGACAAGCTTCTCACCTGATAAGGTTGTGCAGATTCACCGAAAACGATGGGAAAATAAAAATGTATTAAAACCACAACGCGTTTTGACAGTAACCAGCCTTCCTCAGGTGTCTGCAGAGCAACTGATACAAAAAATGTCTATGTCCCCCTTCATAATAGATGCGCTGAGCTGTTATTACAAAATTAACATAAAATAAAACACATACATAAAAATTATTTTTTTTCTTATTGGTCATGTGTTTTTTTAGGTATGTGTTTCATTTTATGTTAATTTTGTAATAATAGCTCCGCCCACCCATTACAGAGATGGGCATATGAGCTTTTTGTATCAATTATTCCCCAGTTACCTGAGGAAGGCTGGTTACAGCCGAAACACGTTTTGTTTATAATAAATTTAATTTTTTTCCCTGTTTTCGGTGAATCATTATTTTGGTGAAATTTCTCCTTTTTGGGAGTGCCAATAACCTGGATTTTCTATTCCTACATACATATACAATTGTTTGACCAAGAACTATGCTTCCTGACTCCCTGTTACATAGGAATGCTCAGTTAAACTGTGCGCTCCTGGGTTCTCTATGAGAGGGCCCTTGCCAGATATCTTTGGCAGCAGCTTATCTCTCAACCACCCACATACATATTAGGATGCATTCACACATCCATGTGTCATGCTCCGACTACAGATCATAATTCACAGACTGGTGGCGGTTCTTCTCAACTTGACAGCTTCCCAGGCCTATGTGAGGCTGTCAAGATGGGGTCAGGAGACTCGTGGTTGATCCATAAATCTGGGAACATTTTCAGACTTTGACACATAGATGGGTGAATGTCAGCCGATTCCGTTGATGCCATTGAGTCTGGCTGACCTTAAGGGTAATGTACAACCAAACTTCCATTATTTTGGAACTTTCAAAATTTCACTCAACCAATGATAATATATTTTTGGAATCTGACTGCATTAATAGTTTTTGATCTATGTGTAATGCCACGAGATATCCATGTATCTCGTAACAAGTAATTCTTTTTCAGGAATCATGTACAAATATACCTCAAAATTAACTTTTTCAAACTCTGCCACAGAATTTTGATTTTCTTCTGCCTCTCCTTCAAGACAATGAGTTAGATCTCTGCACCACATGAGCTGAGAGATCGTCAACACCACCTGGAAGATAAGTAATAGAAAACCATTTAGCCATATCTTACATGCCGTATTGCAGTGGTAATTTCTGCAAAACCCAAAACACTAATTCTGATAATAGATAAAGCTGGATAATCATTTCTAGAACACCAGAATACATTTATTATCTGACTGAATGATACCACAATAAACTGACATTTCATGGCTGACATCCTTTTATTATTCGGTATGAACAATTCCTCATATATTAGAGCTGATTGTGGGATCCTGTTTCATTCAGTAGTTTACTATAAGAAACTTGTAGTGCTAATGGTAATTCTCTCTACAGAGCCAGTACATAGAAAATAAAACTTTGTAACACGCTTTAACATGCATGGGCTACCATGGTGTCCACGGTTTCCATGAATGGTCTATCAGTTCCTCCTCAAAGCATGCATGCAGGATGCTTGGAGCTCTCTATGGGAATTACTTATAGGTTTGAAGAGCACAAGTGTAAGGTACCGTCAATCTGTGTATTATGGGATGCAACATGTTTTTTACAATTTTGAAATAAATATTGATTAATAGGCGAGTAAAATAAATTAATAAAAATCGTGTTAAAGGATAAACCAGATCGTTTTATGTTTGCTTGTATCTTTACTCTGCAACCCAATACAGAATCAGAGCTCCCTGCACTTTATTATCATGGCTGATCTTATAGTCAACAGTTTTCCGAGAAAACATGGTTAATGATTTTTTCATGTCTGTGTAATAGTGATGAGCGAGAGTGCTTGTTGAACCCTTTAAACGAGCATGCTCGGGTACTCGCCGAGTAATTTCGGCGTGCTCAGCATTTCAGTTTCAGCCGCCGCAGCTGCATATGTCGCGGCTGTTACACAGCTGTGACAAATGTAGGGATTGCCTGACAAACAGGAAATCCCTACATGTGTCACAGCTGACAAACAGCTGACAAACAGGCAATCCCTACATGTGTCACAGTTGACAAACAGGCAATCTCTACATGTGTCACAGCTGTGTAACAGCCGTGACACATGCAGCCGCGGCGGCTGAAACTGAAATGCTGAGCACTGTAGGAGGCTTTGCTGTTGTTCTTAGAGCGGCTCTTTTTTTCTATACTGTGAAGTATAGACAGCAGATGGCTTACCCTAGAAAGAATTAGCATGGCACTTATTTTAACCGCTCCAGGGTTTCCAAACCCTGAAGTGGTTAAAAAAAGTGACATAAGACGGAACATGTGCACTGAAATGTTGTTTTTACATTGTTCTGCACTATGTTCATTTTATGGGGCGCTTTTGCAACGCTTTTTCAGGCATATGAATTTGGTTGAAAAAGATGTCATGTGCATACACCCAAGAACTGCTTCAAAAACTCTTGGTAAAAAATTCTAAATCATTTCTATTGGAAAAAACAGTTTGCTGCTCATGTGAGGAGTTTTTTATCTTTTTTTTTCTGAAGAAGTTTTGAATAAAAAAACAGCTGAAGAAAGTACACGTCACTTCTTTGAAGAGGATCCTGATGGAAGTAGGCATTTTCCAACATTTTCCAATCAAAAGGCTGTGAAGAACACTTTGAGAATAGTAACTTTTCCAAAACTCTTCAAGGATTTGTACACACAACACATTCTTCAGGGTTTGGGCACACAATGTCTTTTTCAGGTGTATTTCATCTTGGATCTCCTTAAAAAATGCCAAAATACAGATGTAACAAATTAACATAATGCACAGCAATGTGCACATGTTAAATCTTTTGTTATTTCTTTTAACCACTTCACTCTGCGAAAATCATGAAATGGTTCTGTGACGACACAGCTTTTTTTAATGCCAGACATACTTTCTGTAGGCCAGGAGCACATACTCTTATCTTTATGTGTCCTTTTAAACTGTTGTTCTTCTTTGGTTGCTCAACAAAGACTATTGTTCGTATAAACCTGAATGTTGATCATTTGAGGTGATATTGGTAATTGATGAATGGCTGCTATTCACATTTTATATCAGCTCTTACAACGTATCGTCTGCCAGTCTTGCAATACAGGGACTCTGAACAATGGATGTTTGCTAAGATATGTTAAATACCATTGTAGGGTGTTTGCCAGCCAACATTGGGGGGATAAGCTGTGGATATTCGAGCATTGTACATTAATATCATGATCCCTAACCTCTGTCCTGTGAATAATGGCTTGAAAGGACAAATGTGAACTATAAAAAGGGGGTCTCTGTGTCTATTCTAGGAGACACTACATGATGACAGCCTAAGGGACCACAGCCTTGGCTGGAAAAATACAGAACTGCTCCATTGACTAATGCTAAACTCTCAGAGACGATTTGAAGAATCCAGGTTGGGACGATCAGGTCACCTGGCCACATATCTCACTACCCAAAACCCGGTGGGCCAGCGGAAGGGTGAGACTGTAATTTGCACCATCTTGTGTTTTGCTGGGACTGTTCTATATGTCATTGATTGCTGGTGGTTCAATAAATTATTGCCACACTGTTTACTACCACCCTGTATTGTCTGAGTAATGTTCTGCCCACGGAAGACCCTGGGTCTTCACAGGTTCAAAGATATTACATGTACACTCTTAGAGCGTCTTCGTTTGGAAGCCTCCCGCTCTCTATAATAGAAGATGCAGGAAAAAGATGCCAATGACAGCTCCTCCGCGAAAACGACCACAAACCGCCGCCTGAGCCGATTCTGTAAAAAAGACACTGGCTGATTAATGACGTCATGTGCACATACCCTTTAAGTGATTATTTGGGTGTTTTTTTTTAGCGGACCTACTTAAAAAAAGCCTCAAAAACCTCTTTATGCGCATACTAAAAGTTATTACCGAACCTAGAGCAGCTTGTCAGATCTATGTTTGTCAAAACTACCCAGAGCTAAGGCCACATTTGCATCTTCAGTATTTGGTAAGTTTTTTACCTCAGTTTTTGTAAGCCAAAACCAGGAGTGGGTGATAAATACAGAAGTGGTGACGTGTTTCTATTATACTTTTCCTCTGCTTGTTCCACTCCTGATTTTGGCTTACAAATACTGAATACTAAGAGGGTTTGTCCAGGCCCTAGATGTTTATACTAGAAACAAAGAATGTTAGAAGAAACAAACTGTGGAAGGGTATGTGCACATGTTAACTATTTGCTGCAGACATTTCTGCATTAAAAAGGTGTATAAAGAGAAAAGATATCCAGCTCACCGTTAACACATCCTTTTGGCCCTTGGCAATTTCTTTATTTACATGAATACCATACAGTTTGTTAATTTGCTTTACATGTATATTTTAATGATGCATATTAATAAATTAGTGAACCAGTGAGCTAACCGGAACTTAGCAGTATTTAAAGAACAGCTTACTAATGATGAGTGAACATGCTTGGTTAAGGGCAGGGCCGGCGTCAGCACCCGGCGCACCCTGGCAAATGCCGGGGCCCTGAGCACACAGAGGGGCCCACTGGCGGTCGCGCACCCCGCTGGGCTATGGGCGGAGGAGAGCGGTGTCAGCGCCCGCCCTTCTCCGCCGCTTGCTCAGGGCCCCGGCAGCCGGATACTTACCTCTCCCCGTGCCTCCGCAGATCAGCTGTCTTCCTGCTCTCCGCTCCCTGTGACGTCTCAGGTCAAAGGGCGCGGTGACGTCTTTACACCGCGCCCTCCCCTGAGCCGTCACAGGGAGCGCTGAGGGGGAAGACGCCGACAACGCTGGAGTTCGGACCCGAGCAGCGGGCAGCGGACAGCGGGCAGCAGGTAGCAGGTGAGGAGAAGGAAGGTGAGTACTTGATTTTTTTTTTTTAATGTATGGAGGCATGGGGCAGTATAAAGAGAAGGGGGGGGGCATCCTGCATGGGGCATTATAAAGAGAGGGGGTGACATCCTGCATGGGGCAGTATAAAGAGAAGGGGGGGGGCATCCTGCATGGGGCATTATAAAGAGAGGGGGGGCATCCTGCATGGGGCATTATAAAGAGGGGGGGGTACATCCTGCATGGGGCATTATAAAGGGGGGGGGGCATCCTGCATGGGGCATTATAAAGAGGGGGGGGTGACATCCTGCATGGGGCATTATAAAGAGAGGGGGGGTACATCCTGCATGGGGCATTATAAAGAGGGGGGGTACATCCTTTATGGGGCATTATAAAGGGGGGGGGCATCCTGCATGGGGCATTATAAAGAGGGGGGGGTGACATCCTGCATGGGGCATTATAAGGTGGGGAACAGCCTGCATGGGGCATTATAAAGGGGGGGCCTGTATGGGGCATTATGTGGGGGGTAACAGCCTGGATGGAGCATTATAAGGGGGCACAGCCTGCATGCAGCATTATATGGGGGCCAGTATCCTGTATGGAGTTTTATAAGGGGACCAGTATCCTGTATGGAGCGTTATATGGGGGCCAGTATCCTGTATGGAGCTTTATAAGGGGACCAGTATTCAGTATGGAGCGTTATATGGGGGCCAGTATTCTGTATGGAACCTTATATGGGGGCCAGTATTCCGTATGGAGCCTTATATGGAGGCCAGTATTCCGTATGGAGCCTTATATGGGGGCCAGTATTCCGTATGGGGGCCAGTATTCCGTATGGAGCCTTATATGGGGGCCAGTATTCCGTATGGGGCCTTATATGGGGGCCAGTATTCCGTATGGGGGCCAGTATTCCTTATGGGGCCTTATATGGGGGCCAGTATTCCGCATGGAGCCTTATATGGGGGTCAGTATTCCGCATAGAGCCTTATATGGGGGTCAGTATTCCGCATGGAGCCTTATATGGGGGCCAGTATTCCGTATGGGGCCTTATATGGGGGCCAGTATTCCGTATGGGGGCCAGTATTCCTTATGGGGCCTTATATGGGGGCCAGTATTCCTTATGGGGCCTTATATGGGGGCCAGTATTCCGTATGAAGCGTTATATGGGGGCCAGTATTCTGTATGGAGCTTTATATGGTGGCCACTATTATGTGTGGAGCGATTCACCGGTTTCTGAGCTATTGTGGAATTTACAATAGATATCACTCATGTAATGTAAGAAGTGAAATCTTTGCATTGTACTATATATATATTTCTCCGCCGTATCTCTGCATCATGAATCGTGGTATGTGTTAAAGGGGCCCACTGAGACTCTTTCGCCCAGGGCCCACAAAAACCTGGAGCCGGCCCTGGTTAAGGGGTTAACCAATCACGCTCGGGTGTTATCCGAGTATCTTCGGCGTACTTGTATATTATGTTCGAGTCTCTGCGACTGCATTATTCACAGCTGTAGGACAGCCTCAACACATGCAGGGATTGCCTGTTTGTTAGGGAATCCTCACTGTCTAATAGCCGCAAATCATGCAGACACAGGGACTCGAACATAATATACAAGCACGCTGAAGATACTCGGAAAACACTCGAGTGTGATCAGTTAACCCCTTATCCGAGCACATTCGATCATCACTACAGCTTACCAATGAGAAAGCATCATGATTAAGGGTGCCTAGCCACTAGAAACGTGTCAATGCTATCATGAAAGCCTTGCTTTTATTCCTCTGTACTATATTCACGTGAATAACGAAATTGCCAAGTGCCCATGAGCTGGAGGAAAAAAATGTTTCTCTTGGCAGAAAAAAACACTGAATAAAGAAAAAGCACGTTTTTGCAGAGTTTGATGCTTTTTTCATGCGTTTTTTTCCCATTCATCACTGAAAAAATGCTGAAAGAACTGACATGTTGCAGATTTGAATCTGCTTTAAATCTGCAAGGAAAAATAAGTAACATAAGGATGAGACTTCATGAATCTCTTTCACTTTGCTGGGAGAATAAAATACTGCAAAAACGCATGGAAAAATGCAGGATAAAAGCTGCAAAAACGCAATGTGTGAACGTACCCTTATACTCACCTTACTGACTCCTTGCTTCCTGTGCTGCGCACATATTCAGTCCCTTGTTACTTCTTTTACCACCTTCAGGGTTCGGAAACCATTGAGCAGTTAAAAGAAGTATCATGACAGCAAAGCCGCCACTAGATCAGCTTCAGGAAAAAGCCGCCAGCTTTTTTCCTGAAGCACTTCGTGAGCAAAAACTCCGGTGGCTGTGGCTGCATCTAAAAGATTCCATGTACACATACCCAGTGCCGCCATCGGAGCATTACTGCCCTTACTGGCATATGGGGCCCGGTGAGCAGAGGGGCCCAGCGAACTGAATTTGCGTCCTCGGATGCACGTTCACTTGAAATCTTTAGTTAACAGCCGACAGCCAATCACAACCCAACAGCTGGCGTCAACACACACGTCGCCGGTGTATGACGTCACAGCTGGCCTGTGACTGACTGGCGTCTGACGAAGGAGAGTCGCCGCTGGACTGGAGGCCAGGTAAGGAGAAAATTTTTTTTTTTTTTTACTTTTTTGTAAAACCGCACGATGACATGCGGCAGAATAGGAGATGACATGGGGCAGAATGGAGACACATGGAGGCAAAATTCAGACATGGGGGCAGAATGGAGATGACATGAGGGCAGAATTCAGACAAATAGGGGCAGAATAGAGAGACATGGGGGCAGTATGGAGACGTGGGGGAAGAATGGAGAGATGACATGGGGCAGAATGGGAGAGACGGGGGCAGAATGGGAGAGACGGGGGCAGAATGGAGAGACATGGGGGCAGAATGGAAAGACACGGGGGGCAGAATGGAGAGACGGGGCAGAATGGAAAGACACTGGGGCAGAATGGAGAGACACGGGGCAGAATGGAGAGACACAGGGGCAGAATGGAGAGACACGGAGCAGAATGGAGAGACACTGGGGCAGAATGGAGAGATGACACAGGAGTAGAATGGAGAGACGACACAGGGGTAGAATGTAGAGGCGACATGGGGGCAGAATGGTGAGGCGACACGGGGGCAGAAAGGAGAGATGACACGAGTGTAGAATGGAGAGACATGGGGGCAGAATAGAGAGACACAGGGGTAGAATGGAGTGACATGGGGGCTGAATGGAGAGACATGGGGGCAGGATGGAGACAAATGGGGCAGAATGGAAAGAAGACATGGGGGGCAGAATGGAGACATGGGGGCAGGATGGACATATAAGGGGGCAGGATGGAGACATGGGGGCAGGATGAAGTCACATGGGGCCAGGCTGGGAGGACATATGAGGGCAGGATGAAGACATATGGGGCCAGAAGTGGGAGAACACAAGGGGCCAGGAAGGAGATATGTGGGGTCAAGAATGGAGTACATATGTGAGCAGGATGTAGGACATTATTACTGTAGGGGCTATTTAAGGGATATTATTACTGCTGTGATGCATTTTATTTTTGAGAATACTGTTTTCAGTGGGGGAAGGTACTGTTACTGTGCAGGGCGCCACTATGTCGCTTTTTTTTCTTCATCTGATGTAGTGTACAAGTTGGGGAATGTGCTCTGCAAACTGCGCTAGATAACTGTGTTATTTTCTGCAGAGACGAGTCCTGGTTGGAAGAAGTGATGGCGGTCTGTGCTGGATGAACAGTGAAGATGAAGGACTTCAAGTAGAGATGTCATCAGGGAGTCAGTGTGTTACCTGTACACTGACACTATACACTGTATACTATACACAGGACTCCCGGGTATAATGTCACTGGTGATCCCTGTATTACCTGTACGCTGACACTATATACAGAGCTCCTGTGTATAATGTCACTGGTGATCACTGTATTACCTGTATATTATACACTATATACAGAGCTCCTTTGTATAATGTTACTGGTGATCACTGTATTACCTGTACACTATATACTATATACAGAGCTCCTGTGTATAATGTCACTGGTGATCACTGTATTACCTGTACACTATACACTATATACAGAGCTCCTGTGTATAGTGTCGCTGGTGATCACTGTATTACCTGTACACTATACACTGTAAATATATATATATATAGTACAGACCAAAAGTTTGGACACACCTTCTCATTTAAAGATTTTTTTTGTATTTTCATGACTATGAAAATTGTACATTCACACTGAAGGCATCAAAACTATGAATTAACACATGTGGAATTATATACTTAACAAAAAAGTGTGAAACAACTGAAAATATGTCTTATATTCTAAGTTCTTCAAAGTAGCCACCTTTGATGACTGCTTTGCACACTCTTGGCATTCTCTTGATGAGCTTCAAGAGGTAGTCACTGGAAATGGTCTTCCAACAATCTTGAAGGAGTTCCCAGAGATGCTTAGCACTTGTTGGCCCTTTTGCCTTCACTCTGCGGTCCAGCTCACCCCAAACCATCTCGATTGGGTTCAGGTCTGGTGACTGTGGAGGCCAGGTCATCTGGCGTAGCACCCCATCACTCTCCTTCTTGGCCAAATAGCCCTTACACAGCCTGGAGGTGTGTTTGGGGTCATTGTCCTGTTGAAAAATAAATGATGGTCCAACTAAACACAAACCGGATGGAATAGCATGCCGCTGTAAGATGCTGGGGTAGCCATGCTGGTTCAGTATGCCTTCAATTTTGAATAAATCCCCAACAGTGTCACCAGCAAAGCACCCCCACACCATCGCACCTCCTCCTCCATGCTTGACGGTGGGAACCAGGCATGTAGAGTCCATCCATTCACCTTTTCTGCGTCGCACAAAGACACTGTGGTTGGAACCAAAGATCTCAAATTTGGACTCATCAGACCAAAGCACAGATTTCCACTGGTCTAATGTCCATTCCTTGTGTTCTTTAGCCCAAACAAGTCTCTTCTGCTTGTTGCCTGTCCTTAGCAGTGGTTTCCTAGCAGCTATTTTACCATGAAGGCCTGCTGCACAAAGTCTCCTCTTAACAGTTGTTGAAGAGATGTGTCTGCTGCTAGAACTCTGTGTGGCATTGACCTGGTCTCTAATCTGAGCTGCTGTTAACCTGCGATTTCTGAGGCTGGTGACTTGGATAAACTTATCCTCAGAAGCAGAGGTGACTCTTGGTCTTTCTTTCCTGGGGTGGTCCTCATGTGAGCCAGTTTCTTTGTAGCGCTTGATGGTTTTTGCAACTGCACTTGGAGACACTTTCAAAGTTTGTCCAATTTTTCGCACTGACTGACCTTCATTTCTTAAAGTAATGATGGCCACTCGTTTTTCTTTACTTAGCTGCTTTTTTCATGCCATAATACAAATTCTACCAGTCTATTCAGTAGGACTATCAGCTGTATATCCACCAGACTTCTGTACAACACAACTGATTGTCCCAACCCCATTTATAAGGCAAGAAATCCCACTTATTAAACCTGACAGGGCACACCTGTGAAGTGAAAACCATTTCCGGTGACTACCTCTTGAAGCTCATCAAGAGAATGCCAAGAGAGTGCAAAGCAGTCATCAAAGCAAAAGGTGGCTACTTTGAAGAACCTAGAATATAAGACATATTTCAGTTGTTTCACACTGTTTTGTTAAGTATATAATTCCACATGTGTTAATTCATAGTTCTGATGCCTTCAGTGTGAATGTACAATTTTCATAGTCATGAAAATACAGAAAAATCTTTAAATGAGAAGGTGTGTCCAAACTTTTGGTCTGTACTATATAAATAGAGAGAAAGAGAGAGAGAGCTCCTGTGTATAATGTCACTGGTGATCCCTGTATTACCTGTACAATGACATATACAGAGCTCCTGCGTACAATGTCACTGGTGATCCCTGTATTACCTGTACACTATACACTATATACAGAGCTCCTGTGTATAATGTCACTGGTGATCTTTATATTACCTGTACACTTACACTACACACTGTAAATTATGTACAGAACTCCTGTGTATAATGGCACTTATGGTAATATTAGTATTGTGTTGTTTTTTTTTAATAATCAGTATTGTAGTATTCAGTTACTATGTGGTGGTAATATGCAGTCTGGTCATAGTGTGATGGTATTTTCCATTGTATGTGGTATTATTCGGTCATTATGTGGTGGCAATATGTGATCTAGTAATGGTGTGACAGTATTTGTTCCTTGTATGTAGTATTATTTGGTCACTATGTGGTGCTAATATGTGGTCTGATCACGGTGTTACGTTATTTGTCCCTTGTATGTGGTATTGGTCATTTTTAAAAAATGTATGTGACACATTCCCTTAAAGAAAATAAAGAAAAATATATCTTAAAAGAGTATTGGATATTTTAAGAAATTTTTAATAGGTTAGAGTAGAGTAGGGCCCGGCCAGAAGAGTCTACCTTGTTGTGGTGGCGGCTTAAAAAATCTTTAGGCCAAAACAAAAGCAGCTGGCTATGTATGTGATATGGTTCAATGGGAACTGTTAATGTATGATTCGTGAGGACGTGGTGCAGAAGTGGAGTTTTTCCAAGAGTGGGTGGTGGGATTGTGGAAGGTTCAAGGGGTGGAGGCGCAGCTGGGGTGGAGGCAAAGCTGGGGTGGAGACTGGGTGGAGTCTCAAGGGAGCCCGAAAATGTTGCCAGTATGGGGCCCTGAAATTCCTGGTGGCACCGCTGCACATACCCACTGAGTGGAAACTTAGCAGGAACTCTCCAAATCCTCCTAGAAATCTCAAAACTGCTGAAAAACATTAAGCTTCCATTCAGTTTCAACTTTGGAAACTGAGCAAAAAGACTCACAAAGCCTTAGAATAGAAAAAATAGAAAACTTATTGAGTATTTTTCTCTTCTATTTTGGGCAATATAATACATATTATTAAAGCTAATTACCTGAGAAGGATGTCCAGCAACTACCCATTCAACTCTGCTTTTACTTTGGTAATCTGCTATTGCAGCCTTGCTAAGACGTCTCAGAGAACTGTACATTGCTTCTTCCACCTTGCCCAGCCAGTCCTCCACATTTCCTCTTGCTTTCAGACCTTTGCCCAGGCTCACCTATAGAACAGCACACGGTGCATTTTAATCATCAGCACTAAGTAGAAACAAATATACACAAATAATAATGGCACAAAATATAAGATGAATTTTCAGTAACAGAATCATTAACATTACCCGCTCTTCTTCAGGTGACAGCATGGCAAGAATATCATTGGTGAACACCTTCTCCTGATCTCCATCAGACGCTATAGTGGCAAACTCAAGTTTAGCAATCGAGTCAAAGCATTTCCGTAGATGAGGCTGCACTGCTTGAGGATTGCGTGTCTGAGCAAGTATTTCCAGCAGTTCATCATTGGATAGGAAGTAAAATCTGTTCAGAATATTAACACACGTGTTACTAAAAAAGCAGTGCAATGATTAAAATGATGACTCAATGTTAGTGAGCAGTCAAAATATCGTATAAATTGGACCGAGATTAGACTACACTGTACTGAGTGGCCGGCGGGTCTCCTAACATGAACGTGACAGCTTCATACAAATATATGAAGCTGTTACTCAGTAGAGCCACCGACCAGTCTGTGCACAGCAGTCCGATATCGGTCCGATTTATACGTCTGTTTGATTGCACCCTTAGACTGTGGTCAGACCCACACCACTCAGCAAGTGATGGCATATCATAGTCATCTTCAGCCTTCTTAACAATCCTTTTAACCCCTTAATGACATCCACCATACAAAGTCGGGAGCGCCCCATTCCCGACAAATATTGGCTGCGATACACAGCCAGGATCTGCCTCTAACAGAAACAGGTAGAGCAGAGCTCTACAAACAACTGTTATCCTGTTAAATGCCGCTGTCAATCTCTTACAGCAGCATTAACAGCCCGTCTTTCTATGCACCAATCAGTTGTCATGACATGATTGTGGGGTGCTGATAGATTGCTATGAATGAAAGCCGGGGGTTTGTTGGTGGGGCCTGTGGCTGGGCTTCAAAGGAGATCATGATTTTTGCTAAATATATACAGTGGTATACAGTGGTGTGAAAAAGTGTTTGCCCCCTTCCTGATTTCTTATTCTTTTGCATGTTTGTCACACTTAAATATCGTATTTTTTGGACCATAAGACGCACTTTTTTTCCCCAATATTTGGGAGGAAAATGGGGGGTGCGTCTTATGGTCCGAACATTATCTGCGGTGGTGGTGAAGTGGGATTGCAGGGCCCTCCAGGATCGCGGTGGTGGTAGCGGTGGCGTCAGCGGCAGCAGAGGTGAGGCAGAGTGGCTGGGGCCGGGACCTGTGCCCGGCCGGTACTGGGGCTGGGGCCGGTGTCGGGCTGTGAGTGGTCTCGGGCGGGGAAGCAGTGCGGCCTGCGAAGGTTTCCGGTGTGCGCAGCCATCTTCCTAGAGCTGTGATCTACAGGAAAATGGCCGCCCGAGCATGCGCAGACCGGTAGCTCTGGCAGCCATTTTCCTGTAGATCACAGCTCTAGGAAGATGGCCGCGCTCACCGGAAACCTGCGCAGGCCGCACTGATTCGCCGCCCAACGCCGCTCACTGCCCAGCACCTGCCGCAGCCCGGTACAGGCCCCAGCCCGAGATCCGGGCCTCAGCACAGTACAAGCCCCAGTACAAGGCCCCGGGCTCAGTCCGGTTCAGGCCCCAGCCCGAGGCTCCGGCCTTATCCTCAGCCCCAGCCAAAGGCCTCAGCCCCAGACAGAGGCCTCAACCCCAGCCAGAGGCCTCGGCCCCAGCCAGAAGCCTCGGCCTCAGCCCCAGCCCCAGCCACAGGCCCCAGTACAGGAACCGGCCAGGCTAAGGGCCTCAGCCAGGCACAGGCCACGGCCCGGCACAGGCTCCACAGCACCTGACCTCTTCTGCTGCAGCCGCCGACTTCCTGAGGGACCCTGCCTCCTGTGACCCTCGCTCCACTGCCCCCCAGGTAAGATACCGTACCTATTTAGACTATAAGATGGACCCCCATTTTATAAAAAATATTTTTTTCTATTTTCCACCCCAAAATATGGGGTGCGTCTTATGGTCCGGTGCGTCTTATAGTCCGAAAAATACGGTGTTTCAGATCACAAAACAAATTGAAATATTAGACAAAGATAACACAAGTAAACACAAAATGCAGATTTTAAATTAAGGTCTTTGCTATTAAGTGAAAAAGAAATCCAAACCTACAGGGCCCTGGGCGAAAAAGCGATTGCCCCCTAAACCTAATAACTGGTTGGACCACCCTTAGCAGCAATAAGTGTTTGCAATAACTGACAATGTGTAGCATCGGCGTCCCTGCCTCCTGCTAGGCAGGGACGCCGTTCCCCTCACCTCTCCGCTCCGTGCCCGGCGTCTTCCTCCCGCTCTGCTGGCAGCGCGCGCTGCTTCCCGGTCACTGTGCTTAGGGCGCGCGCGCGCTCCCTCTCTCTTAAAGGGGTCGCACGCGCCGTCCTAAGGAGTCCCCGGCCAATGGCCGGAGGACCTCACCATATATAAGGCACCTCCTCCAAAATGGAGGTGCCCGAGCAATGTTGTTGCAAAGCCTATCAACTCTGCTTCAGCCCTCAAGTCCCGTTACCAGATACCTGCCAGTTACCTGCCAGATTCCTGCTTGATACCTGCCTGATACCAGTCTATCTGCTTGCATTCCTGCGGTCCGACAGTCTGCCTACCAGCACCTGCCAGTCTGTCTATGGATCAGTCTGCCCGCTCACCTGGGAGCGCCCACCTGCTACCTGCCTGCTAGCCTACCTGGAGGCTCTGCCGTCACTTGCTGTGACCACCTGCCTGTCCAGAGACTCTTGCCCGCTCACCTGGGAGCACCCACCTGCTACCTGCCTGCTAGCCTACCTGGAGGCTCTGCCGTCACTTGCTGTGACCACCTGCCTGTCCAGAGACTCTTGCCCGCTCACCTGGGAGCGCTCACCTGCTTTCCGCCTGCTAGCCTACCTGGAGGCTTAACCGTCACTTGCTGTGACCACCTGCCTGTCCAGAGACTCTTGCCCGCTCACCTGGGAGCGCCCACCTGCTACCTGCCTGCTAACCTACCTGGAGGCTCTGCCGTCACTTGCTGTGACCACCTGCCTGTCCAGAGACTCTTGCCCGTTCACCTGGGAGCGCTCACCTGTTACCTGCCTGCTAGCCTACCTGGAGGCTCTGCTGTCACTTGCCGTGTCCACCCGCCTGTCAAGAGACTGTTCCCGTCACTTGGCGTGTCCGTTCTGTCCTTCTACCCTGGGACTGCTCTTGTCACCTGCCGTGTCTTCCTTCCCGCCTTCCCTGGGAGCCACCTGCCTCCTTACAAAGACCGCCCCTTTGTATAATAGCTCAGAGGTTCCACCTCCCAGACCCGTTACAGTTTGCTCGGGCCATGGAACCCGGTGGCACCCAAGCTCCCTCGCTCTCGGACCTATGTCATGAACTCTCCCGTCAGAGGTCCCAACAGGAGTCCATCCTGGGTCACCTGCGTAGTGTTAACTCCCGCCTGGACACATTGACTGCCTCATAGGGAGCTGCCTCCACTCGCACACTTACTACCCCGGCACTGAAGCTGCCCATCAATACCATGGCATCTTTTCCCGATCCCCGCCTCTCTGCCCCGCCTCGTTTTGGCGGAGATCCCGGCCAGGCACGTGGCTTCATTAACCTGTGCACTCTGCACTTCGAACTGTTGGCACACCAGTTTTCCACCGACCGAGCCAAAGTAGCCTTCATCATGTCCCATCTCACGGGGGAGGCGCTGGCTTGGCTAAATCCTCTATGGGAGAGAGGAGACCCCCTGGTGTCCAACCTGCCAGCCTTTCTCACGGCTTTCCGGAAAGTCTTTGACGAACCAGGACGGAAGACCTCATCCGCCTCATCTCTGCTACGCCTCCGCCAAGGAAGTCTCACCGTGCGCCAATATGCCATACGGTTCCGTACCCTTGCTTCGGAGCTTGCCTGGGATAACGACGCCCTGGTGTCCGTCTTCTGGGAGGGTCTGTCCGGCCGTATTAAAGATGAACTCGCCGGTCGGGACATTCCTACCACTCTCGACGACTTAATTACACTTGCCACCCGGATTGACATCCGGTTCCTGGAGCGCACCAAAGAGGTCACCCGTGAGAGGAGGTTTCCACGCCTTGCCCCTACCTTCCAGAGACCCGTCACTTCCTCCGTTACTCCCCAGACGCACTCACCCGAGCCTATGCAGGTCGACCAGACCAAGATGGTCAAGACCCGTCAAGAATTATGCCGTGCCGAGGGGAGCTGCTTCTACTGTGGCAGTAAAAAGCACCGGATCCGTTCCTGCCCGGAGAGGTCGGGAAACGCCTGTGTCTAGGATCGCTCAGAGAGGTCGCCCTAGACAGAAGTAAACCCTCTCCATCTCTGTTGCTGTCGGTCTCTATCATCTGCGGGGAGAACCGTTATTTTGAACTGGCTCAACTTGACTCTGGAGCTGCCGGAAATCTCATTTCTCAGTCCCTGGTAGAGAAATACCGCATTCCCACCAAACCTCTGGCTGTACCCTTATCTGTCGCCGCCGTGGATGGGGGCCTCTTACCACATCCCATCCAACTCATCACCGAATCCATAACTCTGCAGGTGGGAATGCTGCACTCTGAGAGCATCTTCTTCCATGTTCTGCCTGGACTCTCTCACGCCCTCTTGCTAGGCCTACCTTGGCTCCAGAGACATGCACCCATGCTTGATTGGCAGACCGGAGAAGTCCTTCGCTGGGGACAGGACTGCCATAAGATTTGTTTAGTTCCCGTTCATCCTGCTCGTCCTTCTCCTACCCCAGCCAATCTACCCGGCCTACCAGTTCCCTATTGGTCTTTTGTGGACGTCTTTAATAAAAGAGAAGCAGAGACATTACCCCCTCATAGACCATATGACTGACCAATCGACCTGATGCCCGGTGCTACTCCTCCCCGTGGGCGCATTTACCCTTTGTCCGCTGCTGAGACCCGGTCCATGTCTGAATATATTGAGGAGAATCTGGCCCGGGGATTTATCCGGAAATCTACCTCCCCGGCGGGAGCAGGCTTCTTCTTCGTCAAAAAGAAGGACGGCACACTCCGTCCCTGTATAGACTATAGAGGCCTTAACCAGATCACAGTGAAAAATAAATACCCCCTTCCGCTCATTCCTGAATTATTTGACCGTCTGAGGGGGGCTAGAATCTTCACCAAGCTGGACCTCCGTGGGGCGTATAATCTGGTCCATATCCGTCAGGGGGATGAATGGAAGACGGCATTCAACACCCGGGACGGCCACTATGAATACCTTGTAATGCCCTTCGGTCTCTGTAACGCTCCCGCCGTCTTTCAAGAGTTGGTCAATGACATCTTCCGTGACCTTCTCTACTCCTGCGTGGTGGTGTACCTGGACGACATCTTGGTCTTCTCTCCGGATCTTCTCACTCACCGGAGGGACGTTCGTCAGGTCCTGCTCAGGCTCAGGCAGAACCACCTCTACGCTAAATATGAGAAGTGCCTCTTTGAGCAGACCTCGCTTCCGTTTCTGGGCTACATAATCTCTCAGACCGGCCTACGAATGGATCCTGAGAAACTGTCTGCCATCCAGAAGTGGCCCCGACCAGAGGGGTTGAAGGCTATTCAGCGGTTCCTGGGCTTCGCCAACTACTACCGCCTCTTCATTCCGCACTTCTCTTCCCGGACTGCCCCTATCTCTGCGCTCACCCGTAAGGGTGCTAATCCCAGAGAATGGACGCCCGAAGCAGAGGAGGCCTTCCTTTCCTTAAAACAAGCTTTCTCCTCCGCTTCTGTGCTGCATTGTCCGGACGGCAACAAACAATTCTTCCTAGAGGTTGACGCTTCCTCCTCCGGAGCCGGAGCGGTACTTACCCAAAAGTCGTCTTCCGGAAGAATGGTAAACTGCAGCTTCGTCTCCAAACTCTTCTCCTCTTCTGAGCGCAATTATTCTATAGGAGATCGAGAATTATTGGCCATTAAGCTGGCACTGGAGGAGTGGCGTTACCTGCTCGAGGGGGCTCTTCACCCGGTAATAATTTACACGGACCACAAGAACTTGGCTTCTCTCCAGAGCGCCCAGAGACTTAACCCACGCCAAGCCCGGTGGTCCTTGCTCTTCGCCCGCTTTGATTTCATTCTTCATTTTCGCCCGGCAGACAAAAACATCAAAGCTGATGCCTTGTCCCGATCCTTTTAGGTCTCTGATCTTGAGGAGGAGCCTAAGCACATCATCGACCCCGCCAGAGTAATGCAGGTGGCCCCCGTGAATCTAAATTGTCTTCCACCCGGAAAGACGTTCGTAACAGTACCTGATCGTGAGAAGGTCCTACACTGGGGACACTCGTCTAAGCTAGCTGGCCACGCTGGTCAGAAGAAGACCCTCCAGCTTATTACCCGGCATTACTGGTGGCCTACCCTGCACAAGGACGTAATAGATTTTGTTTCTGCCTGTGTGTCCTGCGCCCGCAACAAAGTTCCGAGACACCTGCCAGCCGGCCGCCTCCTTCCTCTTCCAGTACCTGCTGCCCCGTGGCAGCATATAGTTATGGACTTTATAACGGACCTCCCTGTCTCTGCCGGTTATACGGTCATTTGGGTGGTCGCTGACCGCTTTTCTAAGATGACTCAGTTCGTTCCCCTGCCAGGCCTCCCGTCTGCATCCGAGTTGGCTAAAGACTTTATACATCATATTTTCCGTCTTCATGGTCTTCTTCTCCACATTGTATCCGACCGATGGGTTCAGTTCACCTCTCGCTTTTGGCGAGCCATGTGTATATTGCTGGGGGTCACCTTGGACTTTTCTTCTGCTTATCACCCACAGTCCAACGGTCAAGTAGAACGGATCAACCAAAATTTAACCAGTTACCTCCGGCACTTTATTAATGCTCAACATTCCGACTGGGTGGATCTTTTACCGTGGGCTGAATTTTCCTACAATAATCACGAGAGCGAATCTTCCTCCAAATCCCTGTTTTTTGTAGTCTACGGTCAGCATCCTCGGATCCCGTTTCCCGTCTCCACCTCGGTGGACAACCCGGCTGCGGAATCTTTTGTTAGCAAATTTTCCTCCATTTGGGAGAGTACCAGATCCGCACTTCTTCAGTCATCCGAGCGGATGAAAAAGCAGGCTGACAAAAGACGTCTGGATCCACCGCAATTCCGTCCTGGAGATAAAGTCTGGATCTCGTCCAAATATGTCCGGCTCAAGATTCCTTCTTACGAGTTAGGGCCTAGGTTCATCGGCCCACTGGAAGTTATCAAGCAAATCAACCCGGTGGCCTATAAATTGAAACTCCCGGCCAACTTGCGGATCCCTAACTCCTTCCATGTATCTCTACTCAAACCCGTGGTACTTAACTCTTTTTCCAAGTCTACAGGTACGCCTCCTGCTCCGGTTTCCGCTGAAGACGAGTTTGAGGTAGAGAACATTCTAGCCACCAAAAGGGTAAGAGGAAAGACCTTTTTTCTAGTGGATTGGAAAGGGTTTGGTCCTGAGGAGAGAACATGGGAGCCCCGGAAGAACATCCATGCCCCTCTCATCCTTGATAAATTTCTCTCTGGCCTAAAAAAGGGGTGGCCTAAAGGGGGGGGGGTACTGTAGCGTCGGCGTCCCTGCCTCCTGCTAGGCAGGGACGCCGTTCCCCTCACCTCTCCGCTCCGTGCCCGGCGTCTTCCTCCCGCTCTGCTGGCAGCGCGCGCTGCTTCCCCTCTCTCTTAAAGGGGCCGCGCGTGCCATCCTAAGGAGTCCCCGGCCACTGGCCGGAGGACCTCACCATATATAAGGCACCTCCTCCAAAATGGAGGTGCCCGAGCAATGTTGTTGCAAAGCCTATCAACTCTGCTTCAGCCCTCAGGTCCCGTTACCAGATGCCTGCCAGTTACCTGCCAGATTCCTGCTTGATACCTGCCTGATACCAGTCTATCTGCTTGCATTCCTGCGGTCCGACAGTCTGCCTACCAGCACCTGCCAGTCTGTCTATGGATCAGTCTGCCCGCTCACCTGGGAGCACCCACCTGCTACCTGCCTGCTAGCCTACCTGGAGGCTCTGCCGTCACTTGCTGTGACCACCTGCCTGTCCAGAGACTCTTGCCCGCTCACCTGGGAGCGCCCACCTGCTACCTGCTTGCTAGCCTACCTGGAGGCTCTGCCGTCACTTGCTGTGACCACCTCCCTGTCCAGAGACTCTTGCCCGCTCACCTGGGAGCGCTCACCTGCTATCCGCCTGCTAGCCTACCTGGAGGCTTAACCGTCACTTGCTGTGACCACCTGAATGTCCAGAGACTCTTGCCCGCTCACCTGGGAGCGCTCACATGCTACCTGCCTGCTAGCCTACCTGGAGGCTCTGCTGTCACTTGCCGTGTCCACCCGCCTGTCAAGAGACTGTTCCCGTCACTGTTCCGTTCTGTCCTTCTACCCTGGGACTGCTCTTGTCACCTGCCGTGTCTTCCTTCCCGCCTTCCCTGGGAGCCACCTGCCTCCTTACAAAGACTGCCCCTTTGTATAATAGCTCAGAGGTTCCACCTCCCAGACCCAATGAGTCTTTTACAACGCTCTGGAGGAATTTTGGCCCACTCATCTTTGCAAAATTGTTGTAAATCAGCCACAGTGGAGGGTTTCTGAGCATGAACGACTTTTTAAGGTCATGCCACAGCATCTGAATCAGAGTAAGGTCAGGACTTTGACTAGGCCACTCCAAAGTCTTAATTTTGCTTTCTTAAGCCATTCAGAGGTGGACTTGCTGGTGTGTTTTGGATCATTGTTCTGCTGCATAACCCAAGTGCATATCAGCTTGAGGTCACGAACAGATGGCCAGAAATTCTCCTTCAGCATTTTTTGGTAGAAAGCAGAATTCATGGTTCCATTTACTACAGCAAGTCTTCTAGGTCCTAAAGCAGCAAAACAGCCCCAGACCATCACGCTACCTCCACCATATTTTACTTTTTGTATGGTGTTCCTTTTCTGAAATTATGTCTTACTTCTACGCCAAATGTAATGGGACATACACCTTCCAAAATGTTTAACTTTTGTCTTGTCAGCCCACAGAGTATTCTCCCAAATCTCTTGGCGATCATCAAGATGTTTTCTGGTAAAACTGAGATGAGCCTTTATGTTCTTTTTGCTCAGCAGTGGTTTTCATCTTGGAACTCTGCCATGCATGCCATTTTTGCACAGTCTCTTTTTTATGGTGGAGTCATGAACACTGACTTTAACGGAGGCAAGTGAGGCCTGCAGTTCTTTGGATGTTGTTGTGGGGTCTTTTGTAGCTTCTTGGATAAGTCGTCACTGCACTCTTGGGGTAATTTTGGTCGGCCAGCCACTTCTGGGAAGGTTCAACAATGTTCCATATTTTTGCCATTTGTGGATAATGGCTCTCACTGTGGTTCGATAGAGTCCCAAACTTCACTTTGTCAGGTAGGTCCTATTTCAGTGATTTCTTGATTGAGAACAGGTGTGGCAGTAATTAAGCCTGTGTGTGGCTAGGGAAATTGAACTCAGCATCCCAAAGATGTGATAAACCACAGTTAATTTATGTATTAAGGAGGAGGGGGGAATAACTTTTTCACACAGAGCCCTGTAAGTTTGGATTACTTTTTCCCTTAATCATAAAGACCTTCATTTAAAAACTGCATTTTGTGTTTACTTGTGTTATCTTTGTCTAATATTTAAATTTGTTTTGTGATCTGAAATATTTAAGTGTGACAAACATGCAAAAGAATAAGAAATCAGAAAGGGGGCAAACACTTTTTCACACCAGAAATATTGTGGTATTGCTGTGTATAGGACAAGCAATCAGATGATCGCAGGTACAAGTCTCCTAAGGGGACTAACAAATACAGTAAAAAGTAAGAATGACATTTTTTTAAAAAGTACACTATGTTGTAAAATGGATGGTGTCAATCAAAAGTACAACTTGTCCCGCAAAGATAAAGTCCTCATACGTCTATGTGGACAGAAAAATAAAAAAACGTTATAGCTCTTGGAAGAAGGGGAGGAAAAAACTAAAATGCAAAAATTGAAACTGGTCATATTGGGAAGGGGTTAATGTATCAGTTATTTCCTTCAAGAATAAAATATAAAAGTAACGTAAATGTAAAATATAAGAAGAAAGCATCCTCTGCATTGCATTTAGCTAGGGCACTAGTGATACCCAGTTTTCGGGAAGGTTTTGTTATAGAGTGCACAAGCAGTGTAGCACAATAGGTCACTGGAGACCTAGAAAGTGGTTGCTCCATGCACTTCTATATAGTAACATTTACTTTACTCACTTTTATTATGTCCATCTTGTTTACTGTCAAGTGTCGTAACTTAAAGAAGTAAAATCAATACAAACCAGAACAGCCTGCCTCGCTGATAAAATAGCTTATATGTTACTGACCTTGGAAACACAACGCGTTTGGATTCCAAGTAAGCCTCCAGGCATTTCTGAATTTGATCAAGGAGTGCATTGTTATTTTGAAATGTCTCCAGAAGACCTGAACATAATGGAATATTACATTAATTAAAACATTTCTACTAACTCCAGAGTCACTGGAAAAAAAAATAATACAATGGATGCTGTAATCACAATGGGTGCATAGAGTTCAACAAGGAATAAAGAAAAAAACTTCAAACCTCCTTGGAAAATGTTCATTAGGGTTCCGTCACACTCAGTCTTTTCAAGCACTCATTGAAAACACCATGCATTTCAAGCATTTTTTCATTGCGTTTTTACATGCATTTTGAGTTGTTCTAATCGTGTAGTATGCCATTTGTTTGCTGTTTTTTAGGTCCCATAAAGAAGCAAAGATGTCAGAAAAGATCCAAATGCACAGCATGCTGAGTTTACCAAAAAACAGAGATGAAAAAAGCAGCCTGTCTGACAGTTGCGACATGTACTGAGTGAAGGAGGGTGGTAGGCTGATGAAGACGCCGTGGCAACAAGTGGGTTAAATGTGTTATGTTTAGTGATGAGCGAGCATGCTCGCTACTGCTCGGTGCTCGCCCGAGCATCTCACTACTCGACTTGCTCAGAGCTCGCCGAGTATTTCCGGGTTAGGTCGGCGGGAGCTCGGGTCCCCTCCCTGCATGTTTGGCGCTCTTTAGAGAGCCAATGAACATGCAGGGAATGCCTGCCATGCACTGTAATGCCGTAGCCATGTTGGTTGTGGCATTACAGTGATTGGCTGGCCGCATAGCGTCATCGGGTCTATATCAGACCTGGCGCCGCTATGTTCGTCACAGTCACTCCAGAATTAGACAGTGCATCAGGGAGAGATTTGCTTGTGTATTAGGTAGTGTAGGGAGAAAAACCGTACATTACACATATCCATCTTAACAAACAGTCCTTTTGAGGACTAACTAATCCATCTGCAGAGATATCAGGCAGGCAGTGCATATAGGCAGGCAGGGTATATAGCAGACTGCAGTGCATATAGCACAAGAGGCTCCATTCCAATTCTGCCTTCTGCTGCTGTTAGATATTTCTATACAAAGGCCCAGGTCTCAGGGGCCAGGAATACTTTTCTTTGGATCTTAATCCTCACTACTTGCTTAAAAAGCAATCCAGAGAACACCGTTTTTCTGCGCCATTTGCTTGTTGGCACTGCAGAATACAGCCAGGTCCTTTCCATATTACAGCGCTAGAAATCCAGCTATTTAAAACTGTGTTTTCTCTGTCAAACAGATCACATATACGTTGTCAGAAAATAATGCCATTTCTCCTCCATTAAAAATTTCCTTTAGTGTGTCATTGAAGCAATTCACAGCAGTTTGCTGTTCAAACTACTTACCTACAGGCCTGGTATTTAAAACTTTGTTTTCTCCGTCACACGGATCACATATACGTTGTCAGAAAATACTGCTATTTCTGGCCTCCATTAAAAATTTCTTTCAGTGTGTCAGTGAAGCAATTCACACTAGTATGCTGTTCAAACTACTTACCTACAGGCCAGGTATTCAAAACTCTGTTTTCTCCGTCACAAGGATCACATATACGTTGTCAGAAAATACTGCCATTTCTGGCCTCCATTAAAAATTTCCTTTAGTGTGTCAGTGAAGCAATTCACACCAGTTTGCTGATCAAACTACTTACCTGCAGGCCAGGAATTTAAAACTCTGTTTTCTCCGTCACACGGATCACATATACGGTGTCAGAAAAACTGCCATTTTCTGGACTCCATTAAAAAATTCCTTTAGTGTGTCAGTGAAGAAATTCACAGCAGTTTGCTGTTCAAACTACTTACCTACAGGCCAGGTATTTAAAGCTCTGTTTTCTCCGTCACACGGATCACATATAAGTTCGCTCCAAACTCAGTCATGTGTAGTGAGCGTGGAAGATACTGTCCTCCATTTAAAATGGGCAAGGCACGTGGCAAGGGACGAGGAACTGGACGTGATGGTAATGGTGCATGCAGAGGCAGAGGACAAGGCCGTGGACAAGCTGAAATTGTGCCACAACAAACACCCACATCTTCTCGCCTAGGGGACCGCAGCACACCACTATTGAACTCAGAGCAGTGTCAAAAGGTTGTTGGTTGGATAGCGGATAATGCTCCCAGTCACTTAGCCACCGCCACCACCCTGTCTTCCACACAGTCAAGTCTCAGTAGCCATGGGTCTGGCTTGCATATTCCTCACCCTGATCCTCCTTCCTCCCACCATGCCGAGTGCCCAGAGACAACTGATCTCACATTTGGACACTCTGAAGAGCTGTTCACTTTTCCATTTATAGATTCGGGCCTCTCGCCCGGTCCACTTGAAGTGGGGCAAGAGGAGATCGCGTGTAGCGATGCCCAAATATTTGAGCAGCCACGGTCACACGAAGGCGACGGTGGGAAAGTGTCACAAGAGGTGGACGATGATGAGACACAATTGCCAGAAAGTCAGGAGGAGGACCAGGGTGCGGAAGTGGAAGAAGAAGGTGGTGGATGATATAGTAACTGACCCAACCTGGCAGGAGGACATGCAGAGCGAGGACAGCACCCCACAGGGGGAGGGAGGCAGAGCTCCCCAACAGGCAGGAAGAAGCAGTGTTGTGGCCGCAGATAGAAGGCAGGCAACCGTTCCCCGTAACACCAACACGAAGGAAGTAAACAGTACAACTGTTAGGTCTTCCCGAGTCTGGTTGTTTTTTAAAGACTCTGCCGATAACCCCAAAAAGGCCATTTGCACCACCTGCCAGGCCAGCATCAGCAGGGGTGGCAAAACGACCAGCCTGGCCACCACCAGCATGGTCAGGCACATGGCAGCAAAGCACCAGACTTTGTGGGCCGAATTCCAGGGTCCAGGAACAGTGTCTGCAGGTGGCACCATTGCTTCTTCCACTGTTGTGCATGCAAGCCAATCCCCTGTCCATGGTGCATGCGAAGATGCCGACTGCCCTGCACCTTTCGTTGCACACTCTCAAGTAGCAGCATCAGGAAGCACGTCCATGTCCTTGTCCCAGCGCAGCGTTCAGTTGTCCATACCCCAGTCCTTGGAACGCAAGCGCAAATATGCAGCCAACGCCCCACAGGCCACACTACTAAATTCTCACATTTCACGACTGCTTGTGCTCGAAATGTTGCCTTTTAGGCTCGTGGAGACGGAAGCATTCCGCAACCTGATGGCGGCAGCCATCCCTCGGTACTCGGTCCCCAGCCAACACTATTTCTCCCGGTGTGCCGTCCCCGCATTACACAAGCACGTGTCCCAAAACATTAGCCGTGACCTCAACAACTCAGTTACCGGGAAAGTCCACCTAACCACGGACACGTGGACAAGTGCTTGTGGGCAGGGACGGTACATCTCGCTGACGGCACACTGGGTTAACATAGTGGAAGTCGGGACCCAGTCGGACCTTGGGACGGAACACGTCCTCCCGACGCCAAGGACTGCGGGCCCTAGGTCAATCAGGGTTGCCCCCACGGTCTACAGCTCCTGCACCTCATCCTCCTCAGCCTCCTCCTCCTCTTCAGCCTCCATCTCCGAAATGACCACATCAGTCACAAGCTGGAAGCACTGCAGCACTGCCTCGGCCAAGCGGCAACAGGTTGTGCTGAAGCTAATATGCTTAGGTGACAAACCTCACAATGCTGAAGAGTTGTGGACAGCTCTGAAAGAGCAGGCAGATCTGTGGCTCACACCGCGGAACCTACAGCCAGGCATGGTCGTGTGTGACAATGGCCGGAACCAGGTGGCGGCTCTGAGGCGAGGCGAGCTCACACACGTACCATGCCTGGCCCATGTGCTTAACCTCATGGTTCAGCGGTTTCTCAAATCCTACCCGGAGCTGCCAGATCTGCTTGTTTAAGTACGCCGCCTGTGTGCCAATTTTAGAAAGTCAGCTACAGCTTCCGCCGCCCTTGCCATGTTTCAGCAGCGTTTGCAGCTTCCGGCTCACAAACTGGTGTTTGATGTCCCCACGTGTTGGAACTCTACACTGCAGATGTTGGAAAGGATTTGTGAGCAGAAGAGGGCAGTTGTTGACTACCGGCATCAACAAGGCCGTCGGTATTCAGTTCAGACTCCACACATAAGACCTCAGGAGTGGACATGGATGTCAGACATATGTACCATCCTCCAAAACTTTGAGGACTCCCCCAAGATGGTGAGCGACGATGACGCCATAATTAGCGTCTTCTGAAACGCTCTCTGCTCACAATCAAAGAGGATGCATTGCAGGCGGAGCACGATGAGATGGAGCAAGGAACCATACAGGGTGATACACACAGCCAAGCCTCATCTCATCCCAACGTGGATTGGGTGACAATGAAGAAGAGGAGGAGGAGGAGGAAGGACAGGAGCTAGTTTCATGCACTATAGACGGTACTACCTGCACAGCTGTCATACCATCTGTTCAACGTGGATGGCCAGAGGACAGAGAGGAGGAGGAGGAGAGCATGGTCAGTCATCCTCTAGGTGAGGACACGGAAGTCTTGCCTGTTAGTAGTCTGGCACACATGGCTGAGTTTATGTTACGCTGCCTTTCCCATGACCCTCGTGTTCTCAAAATTTTGGGTGACAGTCATTGCTGGTTGGTGACACTTCTAGACCCACGCTACAAGAAGAACTTTATATCTCTTATTCCAGAGGCGGAGAGGTCTACAAAAATGGGGCAGTACCAGAAGGCCCTTGTTGCGGAACGATTATAAATGTTTGTCAGCCCATACACTTAGTGCATGGGCATTACAAGTATAGGAGGCCCGCTCCTTTCTAACGGGAACATTTTTTTATGAGGCCCTCCTCCACGTATCTTCCAAGGGGCATTGAAGTGCCTCCAAATTTTTGGCAGCCCTTGCATTCACTGCATACTCCAACACTATTGAAGACTCTCTCCTTTCTAATGGGAATTTGTCGTTACTGTGGCCCTGCTCTATGTGTCATTAAATTCTTAGTGGGGTTTTTCCTAAAATTGGTCAGCCTTTGGACTCACTGCATACCCTATAACTGTATAGCAGACCCTCTCCTTTCTAATGGAAACATGTCATACTTGTTACTGTGGCCCTGCAATGTGTGTCTTTAAATTCGTAGTGGGGTTTTTCCTAAAATTGGTCAGCCGTTGGACTCACTGCATACCCTATAACTGTACAGTCATGGCCAAAAGTTTTGAGAATGACACCAAAATTATCTTTTCACATGATCTGCTGCCTCTGGTTTTTATTAGTGTTTGTCTGATGTTTATATCACATACAGAAATATAATTGCAATCATATTATGAGTACCAATAGGTTATATTGACAGTTAGAATGAGTTAATGCAGCAAGTCAATATTTGCAGTGTTGCCCCTTCTTCTTCAAGACCTCTGTAATTCTCCCTGGCATGCTCTCAATCAACTTTTGGACCAAATCCTGACTGATAGCAGTCCATTCTTGCATAATCAATGCTTGCATTTTGCCAGAATTTGTTGGTTTTTGTTTGTCCACCCGTCTCTTGATGATTGACCACAAGTTCTCAATGGGATTAAGATCTGGGGAGTTTCCAGGCCATGGACCCAAAATCTCTATGTTTTGTTCCATGAGCCATTTAGTTATCACCTTTGCTTTATGGCAAGGTGCTCCATCATGCTGGAAAAGGCATTGTTGGGCGCCAAACTGCTCTTGGACGGTTGGGAGAAGTTGCTCTTGGAGGACATTCTGGTACCATTCTTTATTCATGGCTGTGTTTTTAGGCAATACTGTGAGTGAGCCGATTCCCTTGGCTGAGAAGCAAGCCCACACATGAATGGTTTCAGGATGCTTTACAGTTGGCATGAGACAAGACTGGTGGTAGCGCTCACCTCTTCTTCTCCAAATAAGCTGTTTTCCAGATGTCCCAAACAATCGAAAAGGGGATTCATCAGAGAAAATGACTTTGCCCCAGTCCTCAGCAGTCCACTCCCTGTACCTTTTGCAGAATATCAGTCGGTCCCTGATGTTTTTGCTCAAAGAGTCTCCGCCTCACAGTGCGTGCAGAAGCACCATTCCTGAGCAAACTCGGCACTGCTGGTAGTCCGATCCCGCAGCTGAAACAGTTTTAAGATACGGTCCTGGCGCTTGCTGGTCTTTCTTGGGCGCCCTGGAGCCTTTTTAACAACAATGGAAGCTCTCTCCTTGAAGTTCTTGATGATGCGATAGATTGTTGACTGAGGTGCAATCTTTGTAGCTGCGATACTCTTCCCTGTTAGGCCATTTTTGTGCAGTGCAATGATGGCTGCACGTGTTTCTTTAGAGATAACCATGGTTAACTGAAGAGAAACAATGATACCAAGAACCAGCCTCCTTTTAAAGTGTCCAGTGATGTCATTCTTATTTAATCATGACTGATTGATCGCCAGCCCTGTCCTCATCAACACCCACACCTGTGTTAATGGATCAATCACTAAAACGGTGTTAGCTGCTCCTTTTAAGGCAGGACTGCAATGATGTTGAAATGTGTTTTGGGGGTTAAAGTTCATTTTCTGGGCAAATATTGACTTTGCAAGTACAGTAATTGCTGTTAAGCTGATCACTCTTTGACATTCAGGAGTATATGCAAATTGCCATTACAAAAAATGAAGCAGTAAACTTTGGAAAAATTACTATTTGTCTCATTCTCAATACTTTTGGCCATGACTGTATAGCAGACTCTCTCTTTTCTAATGGGAATTTGTCGTTACTGTGGCTCTGCTCTATGTGTCTTTAAATTCTTACTGGGGTTTTTCCTAAAATTGGTCAGCTTTTGGACTCACTGCATACCCTATAACTGTATAGCAGACTCTCTCTTTTCTAATGGGAATTTGACGTTACTGTGGCCCTGTTCTATGTGTCTTTAAATTCTTAGTGGGGTTTTTCCTAAAATTGGTCAGCCGTTGGACTCACTGCATACCCTATAACTGTATAGCAGCCTCTCTCCTTTGTAATGGGAATTTGTTGTTACTGTGGCCCTGCTCTATGTGTCTTTAACCCCTTAAGCCCCGGAGCATTTTTCGTTTTTGCATTTTCGTTTTTGCTCCCCTTGTTCCCAGAGCCATAGCGTTTTTATTTTTTGGTCAATATGGCCATGTGAGGGCTTATTTTTTGCGGGACGAGTTGTACTTTTCAACGCCATTACTAGTTTTATCATATCCTGTACGGGAAAACGGGAAAAAAATTCCAAGTGCGGTAAAATTGCAAAAAAAGTGCAATACCACAGTTGTTTTTTATTTATTTTTTTTACCATGTTCACTGAATGCTAAAACTGACCTGCCCTTCTTATTCTACAGGTCATTGCGAGTTCATAGACACCAAACATGTATAGGTTCTTTTATATTTAAGTGGTGAAAAAAAATTCCAAAATTTGGTAAAAAAAAAAATAAAAAAATAGCGCCATTTTCTAAGACCCGTAGCGTCTCCATTTTTCGTGATCTGGGGCTGGTTGATGGCTTATTTTTTGCGTGCCAGGCTGACGTTTTTATTGATAACATTTGGGGTAGATCCGATGTTTTGATCGCCCGTTATTGCATTTTATTGCAATTTTGCGGCGACCAAAAAACGTAATTCTGCCGTTTAGAATTTTTTTCTCGCTACGCCGTTTACCGATCGGAATAATTCTTTTTTTATATTGATAGATCGGGCGATTCTGAACGCGGCGATACCAAATATGTGTATGTGGGTTTTTTTTTTATATATTTTATTTTGAATGGGGCGAAAGGGGGGTGATTTAAACTTTTATATTTTTTTATTTTTTTTTATATTTTTAAAAACTTTTTTTTTTTACTATTTGCATGCTTCTATAGTCTCCATAGGAGACTAGAAGCAGCAACTGTCCGATCGCCTCTGCTACATACAGGGGACGAGCAGGTCCCCTGCATGCAGCAGAAATGGTCCTGTGCTATGAGCGCCGACCACTAGGTGGCGCTCATAGCGACAAGATCATGACAACCACAGGCGTCTGCTGCAGACCCTGGGTTGTCATGCACGCCCATCGGCGACCCGCGATCACGTGACGGGGTCGCCGGTGGGCGGGGCTTATGACGCGCTACCCGGAAGCGCGCGTTAAATGCTGCTGTCGGAGATTGACAGCAGCATTTAACTGGTTAACAGCCGCGGGTGGATCGCGATTCCACCCGCGGCTGTTGCGGGCACATGTCAGCTGTAAGAATCAGCTGACATGTGCTCCGTTCAGTGAGGGCTCAGCGCAGCAGCCCTCACTGAACGGAGGGTACGCAAATATGCGTACTAATACGTCACCGGGGGTTAAGTGGTTAAATTCTTAGTGGGGTTTTTCCCAAATTTTGGTAGCCCTTGCAGTCACAGCAAGGGCATTACCACTATAGGAGACCCGCTCCTTTATAATGGGAACATTTTTTTTACTGAGACCCTCCTCTATGTCTCTTCAAAGGGGTATTGGGTTGCGTCCAAATTTTTGGCAGCCCTTGCAGTCACTGGATACGCAATAACAGTATAGGAGACCCACTTGTTAATAATGGGAACAACAAAGCATAGCCGGCTGATGGCTCTCTATCACTATTTATGTTATGTGTTATATTAGTATGATAAAGTTTGCTGTGTTTTATCCCTATGGCCGTTATTGTATGCCGGATCTCCTACAGGCTCCGCCTAAGGCCACCGCCCCACTATCAGTATTTGGTCAGTATTCGGTCAGTTTTTTTTCTCGGGAGTGGGAGACAAAACCAGGTGAGGAACCTGGTTTTGTCTCCCACTCCTGAGAAAAAATACTGACCGAATACTGACCAAATACTGATAGTGGGGCCCATAGTGGGGCCGTAGCCTTAGGTCGTCCCTGGGAATGCGGGAAGTCTGTCCAGTAGGGGAACCATACAATAGGTAGGGATATAGCTTGCATTACATTGCTTAGACACTAGACAGTTAACGCAGGGATTAGCTCACCAATTGGGAGGGGTTGAGAGTAGTTTTATAAAAAAAACTATTTCCGGGTTGCAGGGAGTTAGTCGGGGTGTGGAGTCCATGAAACACACATCCTAGTTCTGGGTCCATGACCCTTATAGCACAGGACCGGTGCAGGTCCTGTTAAAGAAGAGTGAGTGGAGAAAGGAAGGCTGAACAGACAGGGAGACAGGTTCCAGCAAGCAGATACAGTGGAGAAGAAAGTGTTTTATCAGCGCAAGTTTTCTAACAGAATGAGGACACATCTGATGCTCGATCTGGACGCCGGCACAGTCCTGGGTTTAAAGCTTGAAAGAGGTACTAAGAAGCAGACCTCTGTATCCCTCATGGGAAAAATGTCAGCTGAATCGCAGAGGAAGTGGAAGATAGTGGGTCTCAGGACAAGACGAGAACAAACACTGAAAAGGCACATAACCAAGGGAACATCACTAACTAAAGACTCTACAATCTGTATGATGCAGCCGTGTGTAGAAGAATTGCACAATAAAAGTGAACCTGTTAATCCGGATCTAAGATCTCCTGTCTTGTTTGAAGCCGGTTCCGGTCCCATGGACGAAGTAACAGTGAGTAAAGAACAAATTCCATCACACAAAGCACTACACTCTCAGTCCTTTATAGAAGAGATGACACAGGGCGAAGAGAACTCAGTTCTGGCCCACAGCGTGTTGATACCGGCCCTGTGCCCCCTTCATGAGAATTGTGAGATCTCAGTAGGAGGAGGGACACTGGAGGTGACAATCAGGCTGGATGGACAGATAAAGTTTGGACCCAGCTGCAGTTTGTTAAAAAATAACACCTTTCCCAGATCCATCGTCGAGTCTCTGCCACTGCAGCCAATCAGTGAGCTCAGTCGCTCTGCCAGTGTAGACGGATCTTCAGAGCCGCTAAACTCACTGATGACGTGACATCAGCAGAGATTTGCCGGCAGACCCAGCACAGTTTGTTGTTGTTTTTTGACAAACTGAAATCCGGGGCCGAATATTATCTGGAAGGGACCAACCCCTTTAATCCTTTAATGGGATTTTCTCACAAAAAAAGTTGATTTTAATCAATAGATCTTGGAATAATAATAATTTCCACAATTTGATGTGTTTAAAAATAAATGTCCCTGTGCTGGGATAATCTTATAAATGTGCCCCTGCTGTGTGCAGGGGCAGATACAATAGTGCTGGTTAGCCCACCTGGCTTAGAGTCCAACATCCATGTACTTTAGCAAAGAGATTCAATCCAGGAGACCTGCAATCTCCATACATCCAGCATGTTGGAAACAAGCTTAGCGCTTTCACTTCCAGGCCCACCCCACACCAAATGCTCTAAAGGCTGTGAATTTTATTCTCTGACCTCCTCCTTCTCTACAGGTGTTCAATCATCCTAGCACTAAAGATGGCTGATTAACCCTTTTATGTGCTAGAACCTTTTTCCTATGTTTAATTACTGGAACTAATAATCTCGGTGCTACATATCTCCCCTCCAGTACCTTGCCAGTGACTTTGTCACAATATATATAGTCACTGTCAAGGTACTGGAGGGGAGATATGTAGCACCAAGATTTTTAGCTCCAGTAATTAAATATATAGCTCCAGTAATTTTATATATATTTATATATACATATATATATATATACATATATATATATATATATATATATATATATATATACAGTACAGACCAAAAGTTTGGACACACCTTCTCATTGGGAAAACTTTGAAAGTGTCCCCAAGTGCAGTTGCAAAAACCATCAAGCGCTACAAAGAAACTGGCTCACATGTGGACCGCCCCAGGAAAGGAGGACCAAGAGTCACCTCTGCTTCGGAGGATAAGTTTATCCGAGTCACCAGCCTCAGAAATCGCAGGTTAACAGCAGCTCAGATTAGAGACCAGGTCAATGCCACACAGAGTTCTAGCAGCAGACACATCTCTACAACAACTGTTAAGAGGAGACTTTGTGCAGCAGGCCTTCATGGTAAAAAAGCTGCTAGGAAACCACTGCTAAGGACAGGCAACAAGCAGAAGAGACTTGTTTGGGCTAAAGAACACAAGGAATGGACATTAGACCAGTGGAAATCTGTGCTTTGGTCTGATGAGTCCAGATTTGAGATCTTTGGTTCCAACCACCGTGTCTTTGTGCGTCGCAGAAAAGGTGAACGGATGGACTCTACGTGCCTGGTTCCCACCGTGAAGCATGGAGGAGGAGGTGTGATGGTGTGGGGGTGCTTTCCTGGTGACACTGTTGGGGATTTATTCAAAATAGAAGGCATACTGAACCAGCATGGCTACCACAGCATCTTGCAGCGGCATGCTATTCCATCCGGTTTGCGTTTAGTTGGACCATCATTTATTTTTCAACAGGACAATGACCCCAAACACACCTCCAGGCTGTGTAAGGGCTATTTGATCAAGAAGGAGAGTGATGGGGTGCTAGGCCAGATGACCTGGCCTCCACAGTCACCAGACCTGAACCCAATCGAGATGGTTTGGGGTGAGCTGGACTGCAGAGTGAAGGCAAAAGGGCCAACAAGTGCTAAGCATCTCTGGGAACTCCTTCAAGATTGTTGGAAGACCATTTCCGGTGACCACCTCTTGAAGCTCATCAAGATAATGCCAAGAGTGTGCAAAGCAGTCATCAAAGCAAAAGGTGGCTACTTTGAAGAACCTAGAATATAAGACATATTTTCAGTTGTTTCACATGTGAGCCAGTTTCTTTGTAGCAGTTGATGGTTTTTGCAACTACACTTGGGGACACTTTCAAAGTTTTCCCAATTTTTTGCACTGACTGACCTTCATTTCTTAAAGTAATGATGGCCACTCGTTTTTCCTTACTTAGCTGTTTTTTTCTTGCCATAATACAAATTCTAACAGTCTATTCAGTAGGACTATCAGCTGTGTATCCACCAGACTTCTGCACAACACAACTGATGGTCCCAATCCCATTTATAAGGCAAGAAATCCCACTTATTAAACCTGACAGGGCACACCTGTGAAGTGAAAACCATTTCCGGTGACTACCTCTTGAAGCTCATCAAGAGAATGCCAAGAGTGAGCAAAGCAGTCATCAAAGCAAAAAGTGGCTACTTTGAAGAACCTAGAATATAAGACATATTTTCAATTGTTTCACACTTTTTTGTTAAGTATATAATTCCACATGTGATAATTCATAGTTTTGATGCCTTCAGTGTGAATGTACAATTTTCATAGTCATGGAAATACAGAAAAATATTTAAATGAGAAGGTGTGTCCAAACTTTTGGTCTGTACTGTATATATATATATATTCTGTATGTGTGTATATTCTGTATGTGTGTGCATTTTGTGTGTGTATATATACCTTGAGTGTATATATAAGGTGTGTGCGCCAAGGATAGCTGAATACATTGCTCAGATTTCTATGGATGTCCTATAGGCAAAGAATGGTGTAGTGAAATGCATGCATGCCATAACTCTATTGTAACAAGGCATTTCAGAGGGTTCTCAGCAATCAGCATGTTATCACTTATAATGTGAATAGGTAGCAACTTGCTAAGGTGAAAATAACCTGCAGCACGGTGGCTCAGTGGTTAGCACTGCAGCCTTGCAGCACTGGGGTCCTGGGTTCAAATCCACCCAAGGACATCATCTGCAAGGAGTTTTTGTGTTCTCTCCATCTTTCTGTGGGTTTCTTCCAGGTTCTCCAGTTTCCTCCCACATTCCAAAAAAACAAATAGGGATAGGCAATCTGGATTGTGAGCCTCATTGGGGACAGCAATGATAATGTATGTATAGCGCTGCGGAATATGATAGCGCTATATAAGAAAATTATAATAAATAAGTAAACACATAGAGAGGAAAAATGAAAAGTATCCATACCAGGTTGAGTGGCTGCTCTAAGTGCATTGGGTAGACGGTTCACTTTTCTCATAATCTCTTTCCAGGATTTGTCTACTTGCAAAAACATCTTGGCTTCTGCTGGCAACTGCCTAGAAATATCAGGAGCGCTAAAAATACTTTCCAAATACAGCCAGTTTCTTTGACAAGTCAGCCACTCATCCTAAAACCAAACGATGAGACAGGAGGACACAAATCACTGAAAGCGTTCTTCATTAGTCAAAAAATCAGATTTGTTTCATAATTCCATATAAAAGTAATATACTCATCTAAAAATATGAATTTATTTTCCAGACATATACTGCATGTGTAGAAAGACACAATAAGTAAGACGGTATGGCATAAAGAAGTGAGAAACAGCTTGAGACTTCATCAGCTCTTATTTTAGAGAAACTAAAATACTCAACATGATAAGAAGCAATAACTCAGAACCAAGACTGAATTCACACTGCAATATATGTCAGAGGTATATATCAGAAAATATCTGCTTATCTGAGTATCTAATATATGACATGACCCTGAATACAGACGCATATGTTGCCGATTGACTTACGCTTGAAAAAAAATGTATACTGTGACGAACGTTTTTCTTAGTAGCATGTCTATGTATTGAATAGCATAGTTCATTACATTATTCAATACATGTTAAATTAAAAAAGTACTTGACATACACTACCCTGAGTATTGTAGCGTCGGCGTCCCTGCCCTCTGCTAGGCAGGGACGCTGTTCCCCTCACCTCTCTGCTCCGAGCCCGGCGTCCTCCTCCCGCTCTGCTGGCAGCGCGCGCTCCTTCCCGGCCACTGTGCTTAGGGCGCGCGCGCGCTCCCATATATAAGGCACCTCCTCCAAAATGGAGGTGCCCGAGCAATGTTGTTGCACTGTTCACTACTCTGCTTCAGCCCTCAGGTCCCGTTGCCAGTTACCTGCCTGATTCCTGCCAGAGTCCTGCCAGTTTGCTGTCTGTTTCCTGCCTGATACTCCTGCTACCTGCTTGCTAGCCTGAGGTCCGACGGTCTGCCTTCCTACTCCTGTCAGTCTGTCTATGGACCAGCTTGGCCGCTCACCTGGGAGCGCACATCTGCTACCTGCCTGCTAGCCTTCCTGGAGGCTCTGCCGTCACGTGCTGTGACCACCTGCTATTCCAGAGACTCCTGCCCGCTCACCTGGGAGCGCACATCTGCTACCTGCCTGCTAGCCCTCCTGGAGGCTCCGCCGTCACGTGCTGTGACCACCTGCTATTCCAGAGACTCCTGCCCGCTCACCTGGGAGCGCTCCTCCGCTACCTGCCTGCTTGCCTACCTGGAGGCTCCGCCGTCACGTGCTGTGACCACCTGCTATTCCAGAGACTTTTGCCCGCTCACCTGGGAGCGCTCATCTGCCTGTCTGTTGGTCTTCCTGGAGGCTCCGCCGTCACATGCTGTGACCACCCGATTATCCAGAGACTCTCGCCTGCTCACCTGGGAGCTCACGTCTATCATCTGCCGCCACAGGTCGTACCAATCCTTTACCCAGAGACTGCCCCGGTCACTTGCCGTGACCTCCTGCCCGTTCATCCAGAGACTGCCCCGGTCACTTGCCGTGACCTCCTGCCCGTTCATCCAGAGACTGCCCCGGTCACTTGCCGTGACCTCCTGCCCGTTCATCCAGAGACTGCCCCGGTCACTTGCCGTGACCTCCTGTCCGTTCATTCAGAGACTGTCCCAGTCACCTGCTGTGACTGCCTGCCCGTCTACCCTGGTCGCCACCCGCTCCCTTACAAGGACCGCCCCCTTGTATAGTAGCTCAGAGGTTCCACCTCCCAGACCCGTTACAGTTTGCTCGGGCCATGGAACCCGGTGGCACCCAAGCTCCCTCGCTCTCGGACCTCTGTCATGAACTGTCCCGTCAGAGGTCCCAACAGGAGTCCATCCTGGGTCACCTGCGGAATGTCAATTCTCGCCTGGACACTCTGACTGCTCCACCAGCAACCACCGCCAGTGCCATGACTCGCAACCCGGCAGCTCCGCTGCCCACCAATACCATGGTATCCTACCCCGGACCCCGGCTTTCTGCTCCTCCTCGCTTCGGAGGCGACTCCGCCCAGGCCCGGGGCTTCATAAATCAGTGCACCCTGCACTTTGAACTCCTGTCCCACCAGTTTAACTCCGACCGGGCCAAAATTGCCTTCATCATGTCCCATCTCACCGGGGAGGCCCTGGCCTGGCTAAATCCTCTATGGGAGAGAGGAGACCCCCTGGTGTCCGACTTGCCTGCCTTTCTCATGGTTTTCCGGAAAGTCTTCGACGAACCCGGACGGAAGACCTCATCCGCATCATCTCTGCTACGCCTCCGTCAGGGAAGTCTCACCGTGGGCCAATATGCCATACGGTTCCGTACCCTTGCCTCGGAGCTGGCCTGGGATAACGACGCTCTGGTATCCGTCTTCTGGGAGGGTCTGTCCGGCCGTATTAAAGATGAACTTGCCGGTCGGGACATTCCTACCACCCTCGATGACCTAATAACTCTTGCCACCCGGATTGACCTACGGTTCCAGGAGCGTGCCAAAGAGGTCACCCGTGAGAGGAGGTTTCCACGTCTAGTTCCTACTTTTCAGAAATCCGTCTCTCCCCAGGTACACTCTCCTGAGCCTATGCAGGTCGACCAGACCAAGATGGTCAAAACCCGTCAGGACTTACGCCGTGCCGAAGGGAGCTGCTTCTACTGTGGCAGTAAGGAGCACCGGATCCGTACCTGCCCGGAGAGGTCGGGAAACGCCTGTGTCTAGGTTCGCTCAGAGAGGTCAACCTAGACAAGAATAAATCCTCTCCATCTCTGCTACTGTCAGTCTCTATTATCTGCGGGGAGAATCGTTATTTCGAACTAGCCCAACTTGACTCTGGAGCGGCCGGGAATCTTATCTCACAGTCCCTGGTAGAAAAATACCGCATTCCCACCAAACCTCTGGCTGTACCATTATCTGTCGCTGCTGTGGATGGGGGCCTCTTACCACGTCCCATCCAACTCATCACCGAATCCGTAACTCTGCAGGTGGGAATGCTGCATTCTGAGAGCATCTCTTTTCATGTTCTGCCTGGACTCTCTCACGCCCTCTTACTAGGTCTACCTTGGCTCCAGAGACATGCACCCGTGCTTGACTGGCAGACCGGAGAAGTCCTTCGCTGGGGACAGGACTGTCATAAGACTTGTTTGGTTCCTGTTCATCCTGTCCGTCCTTCTCCTACCCCAACTAATCTACCTGGACTTCCGATTCCCTATTGGTCATTTGCTGATGTCTTTAATAAAAAGGAGGCAGAGACATTACCCCCTCATAGACCATACGACTGTCCTATCGACCTGTTACCCGGTACTACTCCTCCCCGTGGGCGTATTTACCCATTGTCCGCTGCTGAGACCCGGTCGATGTCCGAATATATTGAGGAGAATTTGGCCAGGGGATTCATCCGGAAATCTACCTCCCCGGCGGGAGCAGGTTTCTTCTTCGTAAAAAAGAAGGACGGCTCTCTCCGTCCCTGTATAGACTATAGAGGCCTTAACCAGATCACGGTGAAGAATAAGTACCCCCTTCCGCTCATTCCAGAATTATTTGATCGCCTGAGGGGGGTTGAGTCTTCACCAAACTGGACCTCCGTGGGGCGTACAACCTGGTCCGTATCCGTCAAGGGGATGAATGGAAGACTGCATTCAACACCCGGGACGGCCACTATGAATATCTGGTAATGCCCTTTGGTCTCTGTAACGCTCCTGCCGTCTTTCAAGAGTTGGTCAATGACATCTTCCGGGACCTTCTCTACTCCTGCGTTGTGGTGTACCTGGACGACATCTTGGTCTTCTCTCCGGATCTCCAGACTCACCGAAGGGACGTTCGTCAGGTCCTGCTCAGGCTCAGGCAGAACCACCTCTTCGCTAAATATGAGAAGTGCCTCTTTGAGCAGACCTCGCTTCCGTTTTTGGGCTACATTATTTCTCAGACCGGCCTACGAATGGATCCAGAGAAACTGTCTGCCATCGAGAAATGGCCCCGACCGGAGGGGTTGAAGGCCATTCAGCGGTTCCTGGGCTTCGCCAACTACTACCGCCTCTTCATACCGCACTTCTCTTCCCGGACTGCCCCAATTTCCGCGCTCACCCGTAAGGGTACTAATCCCAAAGAGTGGCCGCCCGAAGCAGAGGAGGCCTTTCTTTCCTTAAAACAGGCCTTCTCTTCCGCCCCGGTGCTGCATCGTCCTGACGGCAACAAGCAGTTCTTTCTGGAGGTTGACGCCTCCTCCTCTGGAGCCGGAGCTGTACTTACTCAAAAATCTTCTTCCGGGAGGATGGTAACTTGCGGCTTCTTCTCCAAACTCTTCTCCTCTTCTGAGCGCAATTATTCCATAGGAGACCGAGAGTTATTGGCCATCAAGCTGGCATTGGAGGAGTGGCGTTACCTGCTCGAGGGGGCTCTTCATCCGGTAATAATTTACACTGACCACAAGAACTTGGCTTATCTCCAGCATGCCCAGAGACTTAATCCGCGCCAAGCCCGGTGGTCCTTGTTTTTTGCTCGCTTTGATTTTGTTCTACATTTTCGCCCGGCTGACAAGAACATCAAAGCAGACGCCTTGTCCCGATCCTTTCTGGTATCTGATCTCGAGGAAGAACCTAAACATATCATCGATCCCGCCAGAGTAATGCAGATGGCTCCCGTGAGTCTAAATCGTCTCCCTCCCGGTAAGACGTTCGTATCGGTACCTGATCGGGAGAAGATCCTACACTGGGGTCATTCGTCTAAACTAGCTGGCCACGCCGGTCAGAAAAAGACCCTCCAGCTTATTTCCCGGCACTACTGGTGGCCTAACCTGCGCAAGGATGTAATAGACTTTGTTTCTGCCTGTGTGTCCTGTGCCCGCAACAAAGTTCCGAGACACCTGCCAGCCGGTCGCCTTCTTCCTCTGCCAGTACCTGCTGCCCCCTGGCAGCATATAGCGATGGACTTCATAACTGATCTTCCCGTCTCTGCCGGTTGTACGGTCATTTGGGTGGTCGCTGACCGCTTTTCCAAGATGGCTCACTTCATTCCCCTGCCAGGCCTCCCGTCTGCACCCGAGCTGGCTAAAGACTTTATCCGCCACATCTTCCGTCTTCATGGCCTGCCCCGTCACATCGTGCCGGATCGTGGGGTACAGTTCACTTCCCGTTTCTGGAGAGCCACTTGTAAATTGCTAGACGTCACCCTGGACTTCTCCTCCGCTTACCACCCACAGTCTAATGGTCAAGTGGAGCGGATCAATCAGATCCTGACCAGTTACCTCCGGCACTTCGTTAATGCCCACCATTCTGACTGGGTGGATCTCCTGCCATGGGCCGAATTCTCGTACAACAATCACGAGAGCGAATCTTCCTCCAAATCCCCGTTTTTTGTAGTCTTCGGTCAGCATCCTCGGATCCCGTTTCCCGTCTCCACCTCGGTGGACAATCCGGCTGCGGAATCTCTTGTTAACAAATTTTCCTCCACATGGGAGAGTACCCGGTCCGCACTCCTTCTGTCATCCGAGCGTATGAAAAGACATGCTGACAAAAAACGTCTGGATCCTCCTCAATTCCGTCCAGGGGATAAGGTCTGGCTCTCGTCCAAGTATGTCCGGCTCAAGATTCCTTCCTATAAGTTAGGGCCTCGGTTCATCGGTCCTCTGGAGGTCATCAGTCAGATCAACCCGGTGGCCTATAAATTGAAACTCCCGGCCAACTTGCGGATCCCTAACTCCTTCCATGTATCTCTCCTCAAACCTGTGGTACTTAACTCTTTTTCCATGTTTACAGGTACGCCTCCTGCTCCGGTTTCCGCTGAAAACGAATTTGAGGTAGAGAACATTCTGGCCACCAAAAGGGTAAGAGGGAAGACCTTTTTTCTAGTAGATTGGAAGGGGTTTGGTCCTGAAGAGAGAACGTGGGAGCCCCGGGAGAACATCCATGCCCCTCTCATCCTTGCTAAATTTCTGTCTGGCCTAAAAAAGGGGGGGCCTAAAGGGGGGGTACTGTAGCGTCGGCGTCCCTGCCCTCTGCTAGGCAGGGACGCTGTTCCCCTCACCTCTCTGCTCCGAGCCCGGCGTCCTCCTCCCGCTCTGCTGGCAGCGCGCGCTCTTTCCCGGCCACTGTGCTTAGGGCGCGCGCGCTCCCTCCCTCTTAAAGGGGCCGCGCGCGCCGTCCTAAGGAGTCCCCGGCCAATGGCCGGAGGACTTCACCATATATAAGTCACCTCCTCCAAAATGGAGGTGCCCGAGCAATGTTGTTGCACTGTTCACTACTCTGCTTCAGCCCTCAGGTCCCGTTGCCAGTTACCTGCCTGATTCCTGCCAGAGTCCTGCCAGTTTGCTGTCTGTTTCCTGCCTGATACTCCTGCTACCTGCTTGCTAGCCTGAGGTCCGACGGTCTGCCTTCCTACTCCTGTCAGTCTGTCTATGGACCAGCTTGGCCGCTCACCTGGGAGCGCACATCTGCTACCTGCCTGCTAGCCTTCCTGGAGGCTCTGCCGTCACGTGCTGTGACCACCTGCTATTCCAGAGACTCCTGCCCGCTCACCTGGGAGCGCACATCTGCTACCTGCCTGCTAGCCCTCCTGGAGGCTCCGCCGTCACGTGCTGTGACCACCTGCTATTCCAGAGACTCCTGCCCGCTCACCTGGGAGCGCTCCTCCGCTACCTGCCTGCTTGCCTACCTGGAGGCTCCGCCGTCACGTGCTGTGACCACCTGCTATTCCAGAGACTTTTGCCCGCTCACCTGGGAGCGCTCATCTGCCTGTCTGTTGGTCTTCCTGGAGGCTCCGCCGTCACATGCTGTGACCACCCGATTATCCAGAGACTCTCGCCTGCTCACCTGGGAGCTCACGTCTATCATCTGCCGCCACAGGTCGTACCAATCCTTTACCCAGAGACTGCCCCGGTCACTTGCCGTGACCTCCTGCCCGTTCATCCAGAGACTGCCCCGGTCACTTGCCGTGACCTCCTGCCCGTTCATCCAGAGACTGCCCCGGTCACTTGCCGTGACCTCCTGCCCGTTCATCCAGAGACTGTCCCAGTCACCTGCTGTGACTGCCTGCCCGTCTACCCTGGTCGCCACCCGCTCCCTTACAAGGACCGCCCCCTTGTATAGTAGCTCAGAGGTTCCGCCTCCCAGACCCGTTACAAGTATGATAAAAGAACTATCATTCAACAAACTTTGCCAATATTTCGTCAATAGGAAACTATTCAGACATTCATTGTAGGGTAAACATGACCAAAAAGTACCTCTCCATCTCTCAGCAAATGCAATTACTATTTTTTTTATGGTTTAGTAATCTACTCTTTATAACTATTTTATCATTATCCTTATGGACATTTGCCATTCATGGACTGACTTCTTGCTGAGTTTGTGATACACTTGTGTTTAAACACAGCCATCAAACCAATGAGGAAGAGCTGCAGGGGGCATAGAAAAGAGCAGGGGCCTGACCTGAATGGTGAGAAAGGGGGTGTGTCTCAGACTACCTCAGACTCACAGCAGACACTGCAGCTAAGCTGTAGTAATAGATTACAGCTCTGCATTAAAGGGAATCTATCAGCGGGTTTTTGCTATGTAATGTAGGAGCAGCATAATGTAGGAGCTAGGAACAAATCTGGAAGCAATGGGTTATTCTGCTCTGCCGTGGAGAAGGAATGAAGGGATACAGATCCAAGTTTATGCGGTTTAATTGTCAACGCGTTTCAAAATTTTAGGACTTCTTCATCAGGACAAACCATGACATCATCATTGTCCTGATGGAGAAGTTGTAAAACTCTGAAACATGTTGACAATTAAAACATTTAAACTTGGATCTGCATCCCTTCATTCCTTCTCCGCGGCAGCGCAGAATAACCCATTGCTTCCAGTTTTATTTTTTTCCAATTTCCATCATGGGTCAGCAGCAGCCTTATCGTGGCTCAGCAGCAGCCTTTAAACTCTTTCAGTGGTTGTGTACACACAACCACACCAGGTGAGCACCACTATGCATGTTCTTTTATCATTATTTATCCCAGATAAGATTCTAATTGCACTTTTTTATGTTTTACAGCATTTGTCTCTTCATCATTGTTTCCAGGGAAGTGTCACCTATTAGGCTTTGTGCTGTAGATTCAATACAATCAGTATTTTATCAGCAGGAGATTATTACAACAGGACTAGGTCTCACGTGCAGACAAGTCAGGCTAATCTATGTAACCCAGCCCCACCACTGATTGGCATCTTACTGACAATGCACAGTGTGCACAGGAAGCTGGCAGTCAGGGGTGTGGGTGGGGTTATACAGAGCTCAGCATTCTGACCAGTGTTCCATCTACACCAGAGAAAATAGGGATTCTATCAAAACTACACCAAGCAGTCCGGTAAGTGATACATCACTGGCATTAAGGGCTCTGCATGCTGCTATCAGATTTCATAGCAAAAAAAACTGCTGACAGATTCCCTTTAATGGTGCAGAGCTAAAAGTAACTAAGGAAAAGTAATAAGGAAAAATAAATAGCAGGTAAGCATCTTTACTGACTTATATTTTATTTTTGCTCTCACAACTAAACATTTGCTCTAATGTTAATATAACTACAATTAAGAGAAAACATAACTCACAAGAGTTTGATTAAACAAGGCTAGATTCTTCTGCCATTCATCCACACGAGGCCTGATGGGTCCAACATAGCGAGAAGAGGCAATGGTTGATATATTTATAGTGCTGTCATCAAGAAGAACCTGCAAAGGAACATATCTTATCAGTAATGTTACGAAGCATTTTTAAGACTGAATTGAAAATCTAAGATCTTTTATTTGTCTCATATTAACAAATTAATACAATTATCTCATATCATTTTCTAAAAGCAACAATGAATGCCAGCTTTGTCAGTGAAAATAGCTACAGAGAAATATCATTTAGCAGAACAATTCAAAATAATTTTATTTCTGAGAAATAATTGAAATTTGCCTGCTCTGCATACCAATATATCACAGTAAGGGCTCGTGCACACAACAGATTTCCTTGTCCAAGTGCTATCTGTGGTTTTCACGGATAGCACTTGTACCTCTGATATTTTATGGGGCTGTACACATGTTCCATTTTTTCCTTGGACTTTGTGGTCTGTGAAAAAATCAGAGACATCTCCGACTTTGATCCACGTGCTGGATCAAAATCGGCAATGCAAGTCTATGGGTCCGTGGAAAACATCGGACAGTACTCGGATAACATCCGAGTGCAGTCCAATTTTCACAGACTGACAGAATGGAAAAGGTGGAGAACCTTTTTTTTTCTCTCCACGTCCAATAAAAAATGATGCCGCTCTCATCAAACTCTCAACAAACTCAGATAAAAGTCTGATCAGAACAACCAGACCGTTTTTCTCGGACGTGTGACCCTACCCTAGTAGAGGACATTATATGTGTGTCACTACAATAAATTATAGTTTCTTTACCCTATGGATCTAACCATACACTAAACCAGTGATTCTGACTATTGAACAAGCACTCCCAGGAAAATGTCTTCCTGTGCATTGCTTATGTACTTCAGTAGTGATGAGCGAGCATGTTCGCCACTGCTCGGTACTCGCCCGAGCATCTCAGTACTCGAGATACTTGGAGCTCGCCGAGTACTTTCGAGATGCTCGGGCGGGAGCTCGGGTCCCCGTCCTGCATGTCTGCGCTATTTAGAGCACCTATCATGCAGGGATTGTCTGCCACTCACTGTAATGTCACAGCCATGGTGGTTGTGGCATTACAGTGATTGCCCAAATCGATGGGAACAGTGCTCACAGTGAAACATGAAAAGCCGGCAATTCATCAGCGGCATATACCGGCACCCGACAATTTAGAACAGAAAGAATAGAGCATCACACATAGATTAGATAGATAGAAACATGTCAGTCACATATATAAGAAGTACAGTGGCAGTGTTGGTTACTGTACTTGTCATTTAGTGTTAAAATAAAGGATTTATTTAAAAAAAAATTGTCGTAGGGTTCCCCGTAATTTTAGTCTCTAGCGGAGGTTAAGCAGACGGCTGGGGCAGATGTTTGAAGCCTGGGAAGGGGGTAATACCCACGGAGCTTCCCAGGCTACTAATATGAGCCCCCAGCTGAATACCTAGCCTTTACCAGCTATTAAAATGGGGGACCCCAAAAAAATGACGTGGGTTCCCCCCTATTTTAATAGCTAGCAAAGGCTAGGCAGACAGCTGGGGACTGATATTAATAGCCCAGGAAGGGTGCCAAGAATATTGGCCCCCTCCCAGGCTAGAAACACCAGCCGTCAGCCGCCCCAGAAATGGCGCATCCATAGGATGTGCCAATTCTGGCACTTAGCCTCGCTCTTCCCACTGCCCTGTAGCGGTGGCAATGGGGTAATAGGGCTGGGGTTGATGTCAGCTTATAATGCCAGCTAACATCAAGCCCAGGTTAGTAATGGAGAGGCGTCTATAAGACACCCCCATTACTAACCCCATAGTGAAAGTGAAAAAAAACACAAACACCCAGAATAAAGTTCTTTAATTGAAATAAGCACACAATTCTTTAATTTTCTAAATTAAACCATACTTACCATCACGCCCATTCCAGCTGAAGCCAATGTCTTCTGCAATAAAAGTAAAATAATAAACCAACCTCATCCTTACCTTTCCATGGTTCCCAGGATGGCTCCAGCTCTGCTAGATTCACATGACAGGCTGGATCGCAGCCGAAAGCAACCATCCAGCTTGCCATGCCGCAGACACTGAGAAGCGCAGGCATGCTTGCGCTCCTCAGTGTCTGGCTGTGACGGCATCCAGATGAGCCGAGTTCATGTCCAATGAACTCAGCTCACCTCATGCACGTCACTGACAGCGTGGGAGAATTCTCCTGCGCTTGCCGTGAGTGCAGGAGAATTCTCTCACGCTCACCGCAAGCGCAGGAGAATTTCCCACGCTGTCAGTGACGTGCATGGGATGAGCTGAGTTCATTGGACATGAACTCGGCTCATCTGGATGCCATCACAGCCAGACACCGAGGAGCACAAGCATGCCTGCGCTTCTCAGTGTCTGCGGCATGGCAAGCTGGATGGCAGCTTTCGGCTGCGATCCAGCCTGTCATGTGAATGTAGCAGAGCTGAAGCTGTCCTGGGATCCAATTTTGTCCCTGGTGTCCTTAGACAGCTCTTGGTCTTGGCCATGGTGAATTCGTTGGAGTGGGATTGATTGGGTGTGTGTCTTTTATACAGGTAATGAGTTCAAACAGGTGCAATTAATACAGGTAATGAGTGCAGAGTAGGAGGGCTTCTTAAAGAAAAACTAACAGGTCTGAGAAAGTCAGAATTCTTGCTGGTTGGTAGGTGATCAAATACTTATTTCATGCAATAAAATGCAATTTAATTATCTAAAAATCATACAATGTGATTTTCTGTTTTTTATTTTTAGATTCTGTCTCTCACAGTTGAAGTGTACCTACGATAAAAATTACAGACCTCTCCATTCTTTGTAGGTGGGAAAACTTGCAAAATCGGAAGTGTATCAAATACTTATTTTCCCCTCTGTAGCTAAGCTTTCTTCTAATTCAGGGGTTTCAAACACATGGCCTGGGGGAAGCATGTAGCTGTCAAATGTAACCCGCAAAATACCGGAGCTCCCGAGACATCCTTTGTACTTTGCAATTTGTACTTTATACAAACAGGGGCATGGCTCTCTCTTTTTGAGCTGGGGAATTCATATATATAGTTTTCCACAGACAGGTGTCTAACCAGTCGGGCTTTGGTCCTGCTCTGCCCCCATCTATTTTGAGGTCTGCTGACACATAGAGAGGGTTAATACTAGGGATAGGACTGTCCGGTGGGATGGCTTTTACGCTTTTTTGATCAAAACAGTGTTAACTAAGTACCTTATGCTATTTACATGTACTATTACTATTTACTTACTACAGGGTATCAGGGTATTTGCTCATTTTGTTTTTATCTTAGGTTTTGTCTGTTTAACGGCCACAGTGTGAACATGCACCTGCACACTGCACTTATACCAATATATGTCCCGGCTCATTTCTTTGGTGTTGTGCAGGAAACCTTTGAAATTAACTTATATGAAGTTTTTTGCTGACTGATCTATACATTTCCAAGAGGTTGTCTATGACTTATATACTGATAATATATCCTTTTGATATGTCATCAACATCAGATTGGTGAAGTACCGACACCCGGCGCCCCCATCAGCAGTTTTAGTTAATTACATAAGTATGTAGTTATTATTCTAACTCTGAACACATAGATGGAATTATGTAGGTAGCAGAGTCAACCCCACCTGGATATCATCTGTTCCACCAAGAATGAACACATCTTTAGAATCTCGGTGTGGGACAGAAGAAAATTCGGTAGTTTTCCAGGAATCCTCCACCTTGATAAAAAATATTGTCTTTACATTAATAAGCAAATAGAAAAAGTCAAATCCAAAACCTGCACTTTGGAAAAATATTACTCATATGGTAGGCAAGAGTTTAAATCCACATAACAATTGATGAGTACAAATCTAATTTTGCATACTTTATAACATGTCTCTAAGACATACATTACAAGAAAATATTGATAAATCTGGCACGTAGGAGCCAATTACCAGAATTATAAAGTCCATGCTGCTCTTTAGCTTCTAGTCGGAAGGACTCTTTATATATAAAAGCTTGAAAGGTTTTATATGACATTTGGAAAATCTCAGCAAAAGTAATGCTCTGAATAAAAGTTTTCTATCCCAATAGTTACTTCTCAGGTATTGTTAAAAGACTATGGGTGTCATATCTGGGGTTAGTGTTCTGTGAATAAAGGCATTCTTATTTCTTTATAAGCCGGTTTGGGCGTAAATGAACAGTTGATTTTTTGTTTTAGTCTTTCTACATTTCCACAGCCATAAAGGGGATGTTCTCTTTGATGACGCCAAGGTTATGAACTGATGTAGACATGCATGCTCAACTTAGTTAATAAGGAGGAGGAAATTAGCCACTACTGAATATTGATATTAAAGACAGAGAAAAAAAATTATATGGTAGACAAATTCTGCCAGTAAAGAAAACAAAAAAACAATGGTGGAAATGTATTCAAAATGTGTGTGTTCTTCAGTAGTTAGGAAAAGTGTATCTCTTTCAAAACCCTATGTTAAAGATACTTTAAATGAGTTGTACTGCAAATAACTTATATCAACTATCTATAGAATAGGTCATAACTGCATGATTGCTAAGACCTGACCACTGAGACCCCCACTGATCACAAGAAAAGGTGTTTTAAGGTCTCCTGTGTGAATGACGCATTTGTAAGTATGTACAACCAACGCTCCGTTAATAAGGTTGTCCCCTTTCGAAAACCTTTTTTCCCCCACAGGCCCAGTTACCTTTTTTTTAAAAACAAACAGAGTTTCACATACCTTCCCTAGGTTCAGTGCTATGTTCCCCACCGCTGCCTCAGTCTCTGTTGTTTGGCTGCAGCTGTGACGTCACACCAACAAAGATTTAGCCAATCATTGAGCTCAGTTGATCATGCCCGCTGCATTGACCGAGCTGCTGAGCTCAGTGGTTGGCGTGAGCACTTTCGATATGATGTGGATGCTGCAGGCCACACAACAGACACCAGGGAAGCAATAGAGACACAGCCCTGGACCTGGGAAGGGTAACTAAAGTTCAGTGTCTTATTTTTTAACGGTAACTGAGCCTATGGCAGGGTTCCTCAACTCCACTCCTCAAGAGCTAACAGTATTGCACAGGAGATAATTAGGAAATTCTGAAAACATGATCTGTTGGTGGCTCTTGAGGACTAGAGTTGGAGAACACTGGCCTATGGGATAATGTTTTTCAAAAGGGTACAACTCCTTTAACTGTATATACAAGTTATGCACTCTACTTTATATATTCAGTGTTCGCACATGCTCACTAATGCTTCATTCAAACAAGGGACTTTAGGACCTCCGTTCTTGTGAAAGGTGGACTGCCCCCAGCAATCATACTTTTCTCAGCTATACTGTAGATGAAGTATATAGAACAATCCCTTTACGTCAATGTATTTTAGATAATAATAGGTCATTAAAATAATGCACACAGAAAAATAAGTAAAATTGTATATCACAAGTCAGGTTTTAAACAGTACCTTTTTGAGTATAGTTTCTAATGAAGCTTCTCCTGATGCCTGCCCAGATATATCCTGAATATTCTGTGCATATTCAAATGCGTGAATATCTATCAGCTTCTCTAGAGAGAGTGGGTGTTCTGGGTCTAACAACGCTGCATTAATCGCTTCTTCCAGGATAGCCCAATGCCTTGGTTTCAAAAATGGATTTCTTAAATCTGTTATCACAGGTACCTGTAAAAATGTGTTATATATATAGTAATTATATAAAATTGAAGACAGGTATAATGTGTGTACAACACAGATCTGTAGCGCAGTCCTGCACTTGGGCACTAGGACTTCCATTTCTTTTATAGGGTGAACTGTGGAAGTAACGCTCTACATTTTTATACCTTTGATGTGGAAGCTATGAGAAAACAGAACACTTTGACCTGTTTAGGACTTAAAAATGTGTCTTTGCCTTTCTTCAATCTTTCATGTTGTCCCAAGTTGTATAACAGTTTCTATTATTAATCCTCATTAGTGTACTGTAACAATAACAGAATGTACTCTGGCTATTACACAGATGTTTCCCATTAAATAATGCATGCACAAGAATAAAAAACAGGATTCCGTATAGTCCCTGCAATCTGTCTATGGTATTAGCAAGCAACATTTAAGTCAGAAATGGAGATCAAAACTCTATATAATAATATAAGTTAGGTCTATATAAAATACAACAATACAACACTCTCCATTCTGGATAATACAGTATACAGTGGGGGAAAAAAGTATTTAGTCAGCCACCAATTGTGCAAGTGTGGCACCCTGCTATTACATGTACCACAGGACCCAAAAGGGTGCATGGACGGACTTCTCCACAAGAGGCCCTCATTACATAACAGACACCTCCACCCTTCCACCTGATACCACCAGAGAGAGCCCTGTTAGGGATATATATACTGGAGTGTGGAGTTAGGTAGGCAGAGTGTGCTGGCACTGAGATCAGTGAAGAAGCAGCATGTGAGCTGCTGTGCTGAGGGCCAGCCAGGGCCTAAAGCACGTGCTGAAGCCCTGGGGGCCTAGAGCGGGGCCGGAGGCAAGGAGAAGAGTGAGAGGAGTTATGGGGGCAGAGGAGCATTTTAGGCTCACCCCAGAACACAAGCCGGACACCGTGTCCGCGCCTACAGGGTTCTCTACGCCCAGTAGGTACAACCGGTATACCAGGAGGATTCTAGACCCCTGGTCAACCTGAAGCTACAAAGAACTAGGCACCACGATGGCCCCAGCGTCCAGGGATAGTGGTAGCCAGAAGAAAGTTCTTACCACCAAGCATGCAGGTGAGGAGAGTGAAAGAGTACAGAAGCTAGGCCTAGTTTAAGACTGGTCAGAAGCTTCAGAGAGAGAGGAAGAAACAGATCAGGAGGCCTTATACCCGCTCACTGGGGAGAGTCCTGAAGTGCACCCTTCCGATCAAGTACCCTGGACCGTACCTGCCATCTACACCAGTAAAAGTACTGAAGCGAACCCCCTGTGTGCGTGTCTGTTATTCTCCCTGGCCCGGCTGGGCCACCTCTCACCTGCATCCCTTTCATCAAGCCTGCCCTGGGGGCCCGCTCTGCCTGTGGGGAGCAGAGACATCCCAGCTGCCATCCCATCACCCCCGGAAGTCTGCAGCAGCGCTGGTACCCATTACCAGGAACCACAGGTGGCGTCACGAGACAAAACTGTTAACAACACCCCTTTTAAAGACTGACCCCAGGGTACGGGCCCGGGAGCCGACTGCCGTGACATCCCAAGAAGGTAAAGGCCCGGGTACCGAGTCCCCCATATCCCCCTGGGCGAGTCACAAGTTCTTCCACTTAAAAAGATGAGAGAGGCCTGTAATTGACATCATAGGTAGACCTCAACTATGAGAGATAAAATGAGAAAACAAATCCTGAAAATCACATTGTCTGATTTGGAAAGACATTTTTTTCAAATTTTGGTGGAAAATAAGTATTTGATCAATTACAAAAGTTCATCTCAATACTTTGTGATATATCCTTTGTTGGCAATGACAGTGGTCAAATGTTTTCTGTAATTCTTCACAAGGTTGGTAAACACTGTTGCTGGTATATTGGCCCATTCCTTCATGCAGATCTCCTCTAGAGCAGTGATGTTTTGGGGCTGTCGCTGGACAACACGGACTTTCAACTCCCTCCAAAGGTTTTCTATAGGGTTTAGATCCGGAGACTGGCTATGCCACTTCAGGACCTTGAAATGCTTCTTATGAAGCCACTCCTTCATTGCCCTGGCAGTGTGCTTGGGATCATTGTCATGCTGAAAGACCCAGCCACATTTCATCTTCAATGCCCTTGCTGATGGAAGGAGGTTTGCACTCAAACTGTCACAATACATGACCCCATTCATTCTTTCATATACATCAGTCGTCCTGGTCCCTTGGCAGAGTAACAGCCCCAAAGCATGAGGTTGCCACCCCCATGCTTCACTGTAGCTATGGTATTCTTTGGATGCAACTCAGCATTCTTTCTCCTCCAAACACGACGAGTTGTGTTTCTACCAAACAGTTCTACTTTGGTTTCATCTGACCATATGACATTCTCCCAATACTCTTCTGGATCATTCAAATGCTCTCTAGCAAACTTCAGACGGGACCAGACATGTAATGGCTTAAGCAGGGGGACACGTCTGGCACTGCAGGATCTGAGTCCCTGGCGGCGTAGTGTGTTACTGATGATAGCCTGTGTAACGTTGGTCCCAACTCTCTGCAGGTTATTCACTAGGTCCCCCTGTGTGGTTCTGGGATTTTTGCTCACTGTTCTTGACATCATTTTAACCCCACGGGGTGAGATCTTGTGTGGAGCCCTAGATCGAGGGAGATTATCAGTGGTCTTGTATGTCTTCCATTTTCTAACTATTGCTCCCACAGTTGATTTCTTCACACCAAGCTGCTTGCCTATTGCAGATTCAGTCTTCCCAGCCTGGTGCAGGGCTACAATTTTGTTTCTGGTGTCCTTCGACAGCTCTTTGGTCTTCACCATAATGGAGTTTGAAGTGTGACTGTTTGAGGTTGCGGACAGGTGTCTTTTATACTGAGAACAAGTTCAAACAGGTGCCAGTACTACAGGTAATGAGTGGAGGACAGAGGAGCCTCTTGAAGAAGTTACAGGTCTGTGAGAGCCAGAAATGTTGCTTGTTTGTAATTGACCAAATACTTATTTTCCACCAAAAATTTTTTAAAAAATTCTTTCCAAATCAGACAATGTGATTTTCAGGATTTGTTTTCTCATTTTGTCTCTCATAGTTGAGGTCTACCTATGATGTCAGTTACAGGCCTCTCTCATCTTTTTAAGTGGGAGAACTTGCACAATTGGTGGCTGACTAAATACTTTTTTTCACCACTGTATAAGGATGAGTAAAGGGGGAATTCTCACTAATTCAGATTCTATAAGAGTTTTTATAAATCAGTGTTCTAAACCAGACCTTTCTAAATCTTAACTAAAAACTGGACAACAGTGAAAAAAAATTACCATCATGTAAGTGGCTTAGGATAGTCTGAAATACAGGATTCCCTTCTTTTACTTTATTCCATCCCCCTTTCCAACCCTAAATGACTGCTTATCTTTTTCTTCCTTCATGGCTTTTAATTAATTTTATTGGTCAGAGCTTCCTACTGCGTCTTTATAATTTTAATGATTATGTCTTTCTATTTTTACTACTGTCATTCTATTTTTCACTTTGTAGATTTCCTTTCAAGCAAATGTGTCTTCAGACAATGACCTGTTCTTTAAAGATAATTGTATATTAAACATATATTTTTAAGAATTTTAGTATTTTTTCAAAAATCTTGAAATCTTGCAGTTTTCACTGTAGCAATTGAGCCTCATAATAGGCTGACACTTTCTGTTCTTTAGTAATCACTTTTCAGCAGGCATTCCATTATCAACATAGACAGGAATACAATGAAAGGTACTAATTAAAGGAAAACTCTTACATAGAAATCAATAAACATCTCCAGACTACAGATTCCTATGACTGCTGTAAAGCATATTTCTAAATGCTGTTGATAGCCGCCCAGGCAAGATGGCCGCCCCCCAAAATCATGTACATAAAATATAATAAAAAAAGATCTGCAATCAGAAAACAAAAACAGATCAGAAAAAAAAATATGTTTATCTACCTGGTTCTACTTAGAAAGAAAATTATAAATGAAACTTTAAGTTTGTGTTTTACCCACAAGGCTATAACAATATATACTTTACTACATAACTTACCTTTTCTCTCATTTTTTCCACCTTTGCCTTCAGACATGGCACTACATTATTTGGGGGGAGACCTTTTTCAAGCTGGTTTACAAATTTGGCATATTTAAGAACTAGGGAATTCAGTTGTTCTGGATCCAATATTTCAAATTTTGACTGTAAAATACATAAAGCCAAAAAGCATTATTCTAGTTTACCGGCCCTTGTATTCATTTACAAAAGTGTAGTGTAGATTAAACAGGTTGTTCACTACTTTAGCAGGGATGACCTATCCTTAGGATAGGTCATCAATGTCTGATCAATCAGGGTCCGACACCCGGCAGCCCCGCCAATCAGTTGTTCTCAGTGTCGGCAGCCGCCAGATGGAAATGATCACTTGTGAAGCTGTCTGTCTTCTGATAGTGGCCTCGGCTGGGTATTACACATCCGCCTTTTATTGATTTGAATAGGAGGTGGATGTGCAATACCGAGCCACAGCCACTATCAGAAGATGGCTAGCTTAGCAAGTGAGCATTCCCAGTTTGAGGCCGCTACCACGGACACCGAGAACAGCTGATGGGTTTGGGTGCTGGGTGTCGGACACCAACCGATCAGACACTGATGACCTATCCTAAGGATAGGTCATCCCTGCTAAAGTAGTGTAAACCTCTTTAATGTCTTACCCGCATCCATTCAGCTTGCAGCATATCCCATTCTGCCATTGAGTCCCATAGCAGGTCATCCCTGCTAAAGTAGTGTAAACCTCTTTAATGTCTTACCCGCATCCATTCAGCTTGCAGCATATCCCATTCTGCCATTGAGTCCCATAAAAGATGCTTTAGCTTCAGTTCTGCACTTACTTCTTCCAGCTCATCAAACTTTGTCACTTCAACCTGTAAAAATTTAGGACACGTCCGCTTACTTTTGCCAATGATTCTTCAAGTTAGGAGAAATGCTAAAAATATCATATTATTCTCTACTATACTATTTTCAACAAAATTGCTATAATAACTTTGCTCGGATATTTAAGGAGAAGTCCATAGAAAAAATGGTAACCTAATTTAGTTCGCATCTTTACATCTTACACACCATCCCAATCTTTGGGGAATTGGGGACATGGTATGAAAACATTCAAAGTGATAATCCCTTCTACTGTAAATCAAATGAAGGTGGACTTAATCAGTAATTAGCATGAAAGTGAAAGAAAAAAGGTAGTTAAAGGGGTTGTCCACTAATAGAACAACCCCTTCTTGATCTAAATGTTTGGCGCCAATAAAATAAAAATCTTATACTCACCTCCCGTTCCAGCGGTGTCAACACTCACATTCCCGGGACTCTCGTGCGGTTGTTATAACATGTGAGACCGGCACCCAGTTAGATCTGGCGTCACTGTCCCCGCCTTCAGACGTATAAGTAATCAAGAAGAAGTGAGAGAGCAGCCGCAGCCCTGACTTCCTCTTAATGTTCAATATGTCCGAAGGCGAGGACAATGATGCCAGATCTGACTGGGTGCCGGGCTCACATGTTATAACAACCGCACGAGAGTCCCAGGAACGCGAGTGCCGACACCGCTGGAACGGCCCCGGCATGGGAGGTGAGTATAGGCTTTTTTATGTTATCGGGGCCAAGCTTTGGGTATGAGAAGGGGTTGTCCTAGTAGTGGACAACTTCTTTAACTGGACAGGTCCATGGGTTTAATAATCATAATAATACTGTAGATAAAATAGTGAATCGTTGGGTTGCCCTTTATTTCTTAAACAATTATTTGGTCCCACTGGTAGCTAATGTTTTGCAATTCTGACAAAATTTACAACATAATCACAGGATACTAAGCACCAAATGAACAGAAGACAGTCATTTCTATTGCTTTACCTTGAAATTTTTCTGATATGTTTTGTACTGGAATGCACGTTTTTGTAACTCATCTATGATGATCTGCAAGTCAGCCAGGATTTGTCTAACTTTAGTCTGATCAGCACCGATATCCAAAATTTGTGGATCCTGCAAAACAATTCAAACCTGTGTTACAAATTCACCCTTCACTAATACATGTACATTCTCCAATATTAGAAATAAAAAAATCTGTAATCACCGTTGTCATTGATCAGATAAATGGTTCTTTATGTTTTTTACTATAATCTAAGTCAGCAAAGAAATATTGTTGTATCATCATTCCTTAATGACAAACATATGTGCTTGAGATACACATACGGAGAGATGGACAAGGATCATGTCACTGGTAAACACACAAATATATCATAAACTGAATAGTCATTTTACTTGGGCCTATGAGTATCAAACGATTAAGAGAGTTTTATTCCCTTTACCCCATGGAGAATTTTTGTGTGATGTTTCAGTGTTTCTTCCTTGCAACATATTTCAATTTCTCACACAGCTCCTTGATTAGATTTGGAGTTTGATTATGTAAAGGGAACCTGTCATTAGATTCATGCTGCCCGAACCACATGGCGCATGAATCAGAGCCTGGTTGCATGATTGCAGTCATGCATGTTTTTCTTGGAAAGTTCCAGAATTTCAGAGAAAACTGTTTAAAGAGACACTGGGGACTATAGAGAGAGACGAGACTAGTCCAGCGCCACCTCGAGACACTACTCTAGTTGATTGATAGGTCTCTCCTGATATACGTACAAACAAAACATACCTTGCTGTAATTGTGCAGCCAGTCTCTGACTCATGCTGCCCATGGTTAAGTGAGCATGAATCAAATAACCGGTTACTTTTAAACCCTTCGTGACCTTTGACGTAAAGGTACGTCAAAGTCATTACTGTGCCTTTGATTTGGGCTCCGACGCAGAGCCTGCATCTTTCCCCGCACATGTGTCTCTCAGCTGTGGGTGGATTCGAGATCCAGCCGCAGCTGTTAACCAGTTAAATGCTGCTGTCAATCACTGAAAGCTGATTTAACATACACCAGGTGCAAGTGCATCACAAGTTCCCCCCATCAGTGCGCTTGTCACATGACCGGGGGCGCTGATGGGCTGTCATGACAGCCGGGGGTCAGCAGAAGACCCCCATGCCTGTCACTGTGAATCTCCTATGAACGCTGGCGCGTGGCCGGCGTTCATAGGAGATAGTGATTTTTGCTACACAAAGCAGGGCTGAAACCTTGCACAGGTGATTGATCGAATGATCGCAGCTTCAAGTCTCCTAAGGGGACTATAGAAGCCAGTAAAAAGTTAAAAAAAAAAAAAGTTTTAAAAAGTATTTAAAAATACATTAAACACAAAAGTTCAAATCACCCCCCTTTTGCCCCATTGAAAATAAAACAATTAAAAATACATATATTTGGTATTGCTGCAGAAATGTTCAATCTATCAAAATGCAGAGTAAATTAATCAGATCAGTAAATGGTTTAATGAGAAAAAATTGAAACGCCAGAATTATGCTTTTTCGGCTGCCGCAACATTGCAATAAAGTGCAATAATGGGCGATCAAAACATCGTATCTACCCCAAAAGGGTATCAATAAAAACTCGAGGAGCAAAAAAATAAGCCATTATCCAGCCCCAGTTTTCGAAAAATGGAGACGCTATAGGTCTATTAAATAGCGACATAAGTAAAAAAAAAATTCTTTCAAATTTCGGACTTTTTTTCACTGCTTAAATAAAAAAGAACCTATACATGTTTGATATTTACGTACTCCTACTGACCTGGAGAATCATAATGGCATGTCAGTTTTAGCATTTAGTGAACATGGTAAATAAAAAAAAACAAAAAACAATTGTGTAATTGCACTTTCTTTTGCAATTTCACCACACTTGGATTTTTTTACCCATTTCCCAGTACACTATATGGTAAAATCAATGTAGTCATTCAAAAGTACAACTCGTCCCATAAAAAACAAACCCTCACATGGCCATATTGACCAAAAAAATAAAAACGTTATAGCTCTGGGAGAAAGCGGAGCAAAAAAAACGAAAGCGCAAAAATGGAAAATCGCAAGGTCATGAAAGGGCTAAAATCCTTTTTTTTCATTAATTTTCATTAATTGATGGATTTACCGGTACGTTAATATTATATAGTAAGGTCATTTTAGGTTTGCTTAAGCAGGTGCAGTAAAGCATCCCCTCTCAATAACATTTCCCTAATTCATACTTTACAGCTGGTATCAGGATTGGTTAAAGTGGTCATATCTGATTGTTTAAATAGGTTCGTGGGCAAACTTTAGTACTATGTTTCGACAGTGGAATCAGTATTGAATGATAAGAGTTAACGGTGGGGGTCGTGATGAAATTCTGGAGTTCTTTTTTTAGCATTTAGCATCTCACTCTCAGGCTGAACCTGCTTAGACAACCCAGCCTGGGCGAGGTTCTTGGTTATTTGGAATCATCCCCACTTATAGATGATCTTCTGGATAACATACAGTTTGAACATAAATAGGCGCAGTTCTGTAATGCTTGGTGTGACGATACAGCGTAAAATCTTAATTAGCCAGACAATTAAATTTGTTAATCCAAGAGAAATACACTATTGTGTTTAAATTGACTTGTATATGTTTGTGTATTTCTGAAGGTCAGACCAGTATTGGTGTAACACTGAATGCTGAATTCTATTCCTTTGGAAACAATCATGTTTACTATGCTAATGACAAATTGTACTAAGTGAGATGAAGGTCTATTTTCAATAGCCCCTGTGAAACCATCTATGTAAATAGATTATCTAAAACAATGATAGCTGAGCCATGTGAGGCTGCCCTCCAAAACCCCTTTGACCTGTGTATGTGTATTTAAAAAGGAGATGTGCTTCTGTAGGTGGCAGGCTTGAGTCAAGCAGAGTCAGAAGGACTTTGGAAGGAGAATGGGAGACATCCTTCAGGAAAGTAGATGGATTGCATGGCATCTAAAGAGACACAGATTTGTATTCTACATGATTCTAGTCTAAGGGTACCGGCCCTGACTGGAAAGATTCGGATCTGCTCCATTAACCATCAGAGAGACATGGATACATTTTAGGGAGTTCATGAGAGGACAAAGAAGTCACCTGGCCCCATGGATATGTTATTTTGGGGTTGCTTGGAGGGACCCACCGGTCACCTAGAACCCATGGAGACATATGGAGCTGCCAGGAGGGACCCACCGGTCGCTTGGCCCCATGGAAACACTTGGAGAGGCCAGATTTGGAACCTTGGGTCTCCTGGCCTTGTACCTCGATGGACTGCTAGCTTCCTAAGCTTGCCGCTACCTCCTCACTGTGGGGGCCCCCCAGAAGCAGGGGGACACTGGTTGAGGTAGTCAGCCCTGTAAGTCTCCAAAGTCACGGCTGTTCGTTCCCAGGCGGGCGGAGAAGTAAGGGTGAGACTGTGTAATTTTGTACCATCTTGGGCATTTGCTGGGACTGTTCTATATGTTTATTTATTTGTGGTTCAATAAAGTATTGCCACGCTGTTTTACTCTCACCCTGTGTTGTCTGAGTAGATGTACGCCCATGGAAGACCCCGGGTCTTCAAACTTGGTTTTGGCCAGCAGAATCTTGCAGATGAAGCATATGTGCAGACAGGAAAGGCAGCCAATCTTCAGCCACTACATGTAGCTTGACAATAAATGTTTTTCCAGAGAATGAAAGCTAATTTGTTATATTCTGAAAACCTCTGAACACAACAACAGTATTTTACATTTTTGTAAAATAAACTTCAAAACAATAAAAATATTTTAACAGTCAAATGTATCAGATTTGGATTCAATTGCCTTTAAAAATGATGAAAAATGATTTGTATATCTGCCCAGTCTGTAAACTATACCTGAGATTGCTGTTTGACACCCTTCACTTCCGTGTTCAGCTCTGCAATGTCTTTGTCCAAGGATCGACAGAATTTCTCTATGCTGCCATCTCTCTCACCTACAGACTTGTCAATAGCATTTCGAACAGCCAATATTGAAGGCTTCAGAGTAGCAAATACTGCAAAATCCTCGGGAGGTGTAGGAACGGTATAGCTGTCAATTAGCTGATACATCTGTGCAATCACATTGGACTCTTCTTCAAGAACGTCAATCTAAAAGTGAATAGTAAATCAGTTGTGGAATTTTTAATCTATGAGAAATACGGAGCTTATTTTACATAAATACTGAAGAACTGGATCAATAGTTTATAATTCTGCATTGTTTTTACCAATTTCAGTGCTTTATTATTTTGCTTTTTACAAGTCTGATGGCATTCTGGGTCTCATCAAGATCATCAGTAAATTCTCAGGAATAGTACCATGAACTTAGCAATTAGGCCGGGGTCCCACTAGCGTATGGCATCCAATGCATGAGCATCGGATGCGATATGCTAATGGCACTCGGTTCTTGCTCTGCTGCGAGCGGGAGCCGAGTGTCAGTGCTCTGTGTTCCGATACTCATGCACAGAGAGGATCGCAGCACAGCAGCGGAGGGGACGGAGAAATCAATTCCTCCATCTGCTCTGTTGCTGGCATCGGCGGGAATCGCACTACACTCGGGTGATATCCGAGAGCAGTGCGATGTTTCACACGCACCCATAGGCTTATATGGGTGCGTGCAATCCGAATCCAGCATGCAATTGCAAAAGTGAACAGAACCTGTCACCCATCTTTTCAGAGAAAACCGTCCATCAGATGAAACACCAACACGTTTCAGGTGCTTATGACGAAAGGTTTCGCATGCACCAGAAATCCTTTGATATCTCCACTGATGGATGGTTTTTGAATGCAACAATGTTTTATAACTTTCCAATCAGAGTTGAAGGTTTTATATCCAATGAGTGGGAACTTTTCTTTGAAAATGATGGCTAATTTTGTGCTTGTCAGTGAAAGAAACAGGCTGTTACGGTGAGCTGGCTTTGTTATAACCACAATGTGTGAACACAGTCTAAATGGAAAGTGAATAGGATCTTCACATTACCCAATGGGTTTGTTAAGCACCACATTTTGGACTAAAATAGGCACTTCTTAAAAGGTCAAAATGCATAGTAATATGAATACAATTTCTTCACAATCAAACCCTGAATGAAGAAGAATTTCCATTGGTTTCTATTAGTTAATAAGCACTTCATTTTCTTCATCAATGCAATCATGTTGAATCAACTCAACTATATAGAAATATAAGATATGTGGCCAATGAGCTCTTTTAGACCCGAGTGAGTATACACAATATATTGCCTTGTATTGCTATATGATTAAGCTACCTTATAGCAATGCAGGATAATAATATCCAATATTTACATGACCAAATAAACATTAGACTAGATATACGACCCTGTTTCCAAGGGCTGCATACACCTTTGAATGAGTCGGGCTTTTAAGCATAGTGTGTATTTATTTCTTTTTACCATTTGTACGTCAAGATTTCCTTATTACAAAATGACGTTCATAACTTACCCGTTCTTGAATCTCATCCAAGAATATTAAAGTGTTTACATAGTCCAAGGTTGTGGTGGGATAAAATTCAAGCTTAAACTGAGCATCTTGAGCCTCAGCTATGATAGCATCCATCTTTTTCTTAGCAAGAATTGGTAGAATTTCATTTATTGCCTAGAAAGGAGAGAATAATTTATCATGAAATCCCATATGTCTCTAAAATTAGGAAAAAGGTTTAGGATAGCAGTAAGAGATGAGTACATTGATATGAGGCAAATGACTCTTAAAACAACAAAAAACACACATTCATGAGTATTCAAATGTTTTGCAAGATGATTCTCGACAATCCAGCATCATGGCAGCTGACTGAACTACAGAGGGCCAATAAGTGGTTTAAAAAATATCTTATGTACTCATCTTTCCTCGGTCCTTTCTGTACTTGTCCTGATGCTGCCTGTCTTCCAGATAACTCTTCTATTTTCCCTCCAGTTGGATTTTCCATCCACTAGGCCCCACACTGTCACATGGGATGCAATATGTGTCCATGATGTGTATTTGCACTCAATGTGACTATAAGTGGTGAGAATCACATCAATGATGCGCAATGCGCTCCATATGACAATATGGAGCCTAATAAATGGATAACCTGGCTGAGAGGAAGACAGCAGATAGACGACAACAGATAGAAGAGAAAATCAGAGGATTGGTGGAACAGCTACAGGAACCACAGAAGAGAAGTTGGCCAATTCAATTTGCATCTAATGTATTTGATACAAATCAAATCTACTGTATGCATTGAGCAAATCGGCCCAAATCAAATTTTGTAAAATTCTCTCAACTCTAAATCACTATATCCTAACAGGCTAAATGCAATATTCTAGTATGTTCACGCATGACAGAAATTCCTGTGTCTCCTCCATTGGTTTAAAGGGGTATTCTCATGTCATTAAATTGCTTTAGTTAATTACTTGTTTTTTCTATTTGTTTTCATGCTACTGCTGTGAGAGCTTTTATCTTACACAATGTACAGCTTATTTTGAAGAAGCTCAGCCACCAGACCCTGACTGAGTGTGCATAGTAGGTACATTACAGGAGAGTTAATTCCTAAGATCTCAGTCAGGTCTCTCCAGCCCATTTATTGCTATGCAGCAGTTAGCTGCTCACCGCCTTCACAGTTCCTGTTGCTCAGCTCCTGACAAAGGTGCTCTTATCAGTCTTGTAGAATCACAATCCTCAATGCACCCATAGTCAGCAGTTTCCAGAGAAGTTCTCCTTATCATGGCTCTCACTTTCTTGAATTTTGCGCTTATTCAAATGTACTGTTATCTTTATGTGTAAATATAGTGATAACAGTGAAGGCTTCAGAGCAAACACTGACAGATTGTTAATGGGTTGTAGCAAGATGGAGCTCCTGACCAGAATCTCACTCAAGGAGGAGAACCTTCTTCTCTACCAACAAGGAAGTAAGAAGACTGCATAGCTCTGAGCTGCTCAAGAGAAAACTTGAGAATACCCCTTTAAATGAGGTTTGCCTAAATTAATTCGCATGATGCAGAAATAAACCCATTCAGATCTATGGAACAGATTTTCAGTTGCAGGAAATCTCTGGAACAAGTCTGCTGTATATGGATATACCCTAACTGTATTAAAGGGAATCTGTCAGGTAATTTTGCCTACCCTACTAATAGTATCCTGAAATAGGACTTGAGCAGCCCTTTCAGGATATGTAACTTTTATTCATGTACGTTGCCCCGTGGTGTTGCTGTAAGCCCCTGAAAGATTACATCATATGTCGTGAAGAAGTTAATACACAAAACAATCAATGATACAAGCCATACTCTGCACTGGTGAAAACAACTGTTCAGCTTGTAGAAAAGTTCTGTGTCCCTAATTTGTTTAAATATATGAAATAAATTGTTCATAATGTGCACAATAATTGCTATAGTTCAAATTGCCTTTTCATGGATGAAACAATTTTGGGAATCAATTATAGCCAATCAGCAGTGGAAGAAAATAGTAATTAGCAAAGGATCTTCAAAGTGGTTTTCCAGGTTTATACAACTATTTTCAGGAAGCAAATACAAAAAATAAGCAATCTCTACACACTTTACAAATTCAATTATAGTCTAGTCAACCCCCATCTATCACTCAATGGATCACTGGCCCCTTTCTTATAAATGTTGTTGCTTTTTGTAGTCTACAGGAAAGACACATTACATTATCATGATGGGCGATCATATCCAACTGAGGTGACATCACTAAGGATGATGTTAGAGCCAGAGTCGGACATACCATTGGTGCAACCACACAGGAGCCCAAGAGGTAAAGGGGCTACTTCTACCTCCAAAACTGCAAGCAGATTCTGTCTCACCTATATAAAAAGATGCATTATGGACTGCAAAGGGTCCATATACTGTTCTCGCCCAGGGGCCAAATTCTGTCTGTGTCCGAGCAGTGAGCTGTCCCTACAATGATCACATGCTATTTCAATGTGTGGAAGACACATTCTTACACCAATAAAAGTAACAAAGGAGCAGCCTGGAACCAGGAGTAGATATATTGACTTACTATATTTGAATTTAACAGTACAGTTGTATATGCCTGGAAAAATGTCATAATTATTAGGAACAAATCTAGAATTCACGAGTTGTAAAGATTTAATCTTTTTGCAGTTACGGAGACTTACAAGTGCAGCCAATTTCAACAAAAAAGCTATGGTTCAAAAAACATGTCACTTTCTTAACAGTGTGTGTGAATGAGTTTAAAGGGGCATTCCCATCTCCAAGATCCTATCCCAATATTTAGTAGGTATAATAATGATAATATTAGCAAATACCTCCAATTAGAAATGTAGTCTAGTTCTTCTGATTAGCTATGTCTCTTTTCCCATGTGCAGGGCATTACAGTAGCTTAGGTATCCATGGTTATGATCACTAACAGCTAGCTAACTGTCACTATATGAGTGGTCGAACCATGGATACCTAAGGTCCTGCAATGCCCTGCACATGAGGAAAGAGACATAGCGAATCAGAAAAAAGATACTACATTTCTAATTGGAGGTATTTGCTAATATCATTATTATTACACCTACTACACATTGGGATAGGATATTGGAGATGGAAATACCTCTTTAACAATTTGAAACTAAAGGCCCCTATATACATTATACTAATGTCGGCCGCACCAGCCGATATCAAGGGGTTTGGCCAATAGTCTAATGTGTATGGGGGCAATTGATAGATGATTTGTGGAGGAGTTAAGAATTGGGCATGTCTGATTTCAGACTGTCGATCCTTTGTGCTCCATGAGATAAGCCACCATCAGAGATGTGTAGGGCTATTCTCTCATGGAGAACACATGAGAGCTCACAGACTGGGGGCTGCTGTATATGGGAGAGTCAGGCGAAATAGCTGCCGGACAAACTATTGGCCACACAATGGTTATCTGAAGTTTATGGAGGGGCATAAGACAGACATAGAGGAAGATTTTCTAATCCTAATATTTAGACAGTATATATACACACCACCAGGCAGCCTAAATATGCATCAAATTATGATAAATTTGGTGCATATTTCTAGCTATAGCAGACATTTTTTTTCTAACATTATACCACATTTTGATTGGCTTACTTTGCGCTAATATTTTGCATATATTTCCCCAAGCATTCCTCAGCTTAATATGATACTTACTTCTAAGCATCTTTTTGGTGAAGGTATTAATTTCTGTTTTAATATTTTGGAATCTATTACCAGTAATCCTAGATTTTTGTTCTGTATGATTGCCATAGCGTCCTTGTGTTCTTTGTGGTATTTTTGTAACTGTTCAGCAAAGAAATCAACCCCTAATGGAAATAAGATCAACATTTGTAAAGAAAAACAAGAACAACAATGAGGCATAGTGCAGATTTCATACTAAATAATGAATAAATAGTTAACCAAGTAAGCTTGAAGAGCTTTGACATGGAGAAAAATAATTTTAGATATGTTAGTGGTTACCTTTTGCTAATAAAACTGCACTACGTTTCATTTAGGTTCTTCCTTCATTTTCAGATCCCTGATATGAAGTTTGCAGTCAAATACAAGTTTCAGATTTTTCTCTAGTGTGAGAGTGTCTCCAGGATAGATGTAAGATAATTATGTACCCAAAGTGCTGTTGTCTTCATTGTAAGTGCATATATCATCATTATTTCTATACTACACTTATTTTCTCTTTGTGAGCTTTCCTGCTTATCTACAGCCTGTTTTCTCTGCCCTCCCTGAGACTCGACATGCTTTTTTATCTGTCTCTTCCTCCCCCCACCTCCATGCTGCTATTTCTAACAGAAAAAAGAAGGCATAGAGAACATTTTTAAAGAGCACCTGTCAGCAGGATTAATCAGTGTAATGTGACCCACCTGACAGTGTATGTGGTTTACTAAGCACACCTCTGAATGGCTTAAGAAAAACAAAATTAAGACTTTGGAATGGCCTAGTCAAACTCCTGACCTTAATCTGATTGAGATGCTGTGGCATGACCTTTAAAAAGGCGGTTCATACTTGGAAACCCTCCAAAGTGGCTGAATTACAACAATGTTGCAACGATGAGTGGGCCGAAATTCCTCCAGAGCGTTGTAAAAGACTCATTGCCAGTTATCGCAAACGCTTGATTGCAGTTATTGCTGCTAAGGGTGGCCCAACCAGTTATTAGGTTTAGGGGGCAATCACTTTCTCACACAGGGCACTGTAGGTTTGGATTTCTTTTTCCCTTAATAATAAAGACCTAAACGGCATTTTGTGTTTACTTGTGTTATTTTTGTCAAATGTTTAAATTTGTTTTATGATCTGAAACATTTAAGTGTGACAAACATGCCAAAGAAAAAGAAATAAGGAAGGGAGCAAATACTTTTTCACACCACTTTATTTGCACTTCAAGAAGGAATATTGGCTAAGAGGTTTAAGGAGAAAAATGATTACTCTAGCTTCATTCAGGGGGCCTGTGAAAAAGCCTCAACATTCTTACAATAAGATTGGTTTAAAAAATGAATGTTCCCAACAATGCGAATCTCAACTTTATAACCACGTACAATACAGGCCACACTGATATAACAAACATTTTTTTCAAAATGCTAGCACATATTGCTCAATGATCTATACCTGAAACACCTTCTTGCTTCAAAACCCCCACTGAGACCCTGATTCCAGTGATATGTCATTTACTTTACAGGGTGCAACAGTTGTGATACAATAAGAGTTCTTAGATGTAGCATGTAGCAGAGCTCAGAAAGCTAAGTCCGCCAACACCACAGTTTTCCATGTATACTGTATATTGACAGTAAGTTGCTAATTGGTGGGGGCGTAAATTGAACCAGGAGGCACGCAAGCAGCTAGTCCGGCAGTGATTATCTCCTGCTGATAAAGCACTGATAGTATTGAAACACAGCCTAGTAAGTGACCACACCACTGAAATCAGTGTCTCAGCCCTACATCATGGTGTTCTCAGATTACATAGCAAAAACCTTCTAACAGATTCCCTTTAATGAATATTTAGTTATCAAAGTAACTAGTCCAGGACTAGGTTCTTCTCCACTTTCAATGAGGTTAGGGGTCAATGAACTTGGCACATTTCCCTTCATACCAGGGCATATATAGCAACTAATGACTAGGGGTTTTTTTGGCTGATGAAGATGCGGTCCAGTGTTAGAATGCATTGCATGGGCTTTATACCTCTAATGTTATGCTTGTTTCTTGATTTTTATACTTCTAAGTAAAATATTATCAATAACATACCCATCGAATTTACAACCTACTGAATCCATTTTTGTATTCCATCTGTTTTTTCTCAATTACTGGAGCCCCAGGCTCAATTTTTTTCTCTGGACTCTATGTTAAAAGGGTTGTCCAGTCTTAGTGTACAAGTCTGCTGTCACTCGTGTGTACTGTCAAGATCCCCCGGTGCCAAGAGCAGGCGGTCATGTGACTGCAAGTATGTGATTTGCATACTTCCAGACACATTCTGACTAGACGTTTCCAGCCTCACTCAATACACTTGCTTTGAGCAAGGCCATATTTGCGGACATGAGCCCGCCGCTCTTGACACCGAAGAATCCTCACAGCACACAATGGGCGCACTGTGAGGATTCACAAGTCAGCAGTCAGCCATGCTCACAGGTTCCATTATTTGTGGACCAAAGTTCACAAATAAGCGTCATGTAAAGGTAATACTTATCGCTGTCACTGCGCTTACATAAGGGATTACCGGGCTTACAATTCTACAATTAGAATGTGATGATGTTTATAGAACTGATTCATTCTGTCTAAACAGCTGTTATAGGAAAAGAAATGAAATGCTTATCAAATATATATCCTACCATGGTCTTCTTCTTTTAATGCTTCTAAATCCAGACTCTCATTTTCTTGGAAAAACAAGCGAAACTTCTCAAATGTCCCGGCATATACATTGGCTGTATTAAACGCAGACTGGACGGCTTCCTGAAATAGAAAGAAAAGTGGACAGGAATTCTTTCTAAGAGCAAAGAATATTGTACCTATTAGGATAAACTTCATTTCCAAACTAAAACCTGTACAGATGTCCTCTACTATAACATTTAGGTATTGGTCATTGGAAATCTGATTTATGTAATATTAGAGAGGACCTGTCACTTGCCATGCATTTTATCACCTGGTGTAAATGCCGCTGTTCTCCTTAATCTGGCATTGTTTGTTATTGCTGCACCTCTCTGTGATTTTCAAAAAGACCCACAGAGAAGAGCTAAGGGACAACCCTCTTGGCTAACAAGATATAATTTACATGTAGGAAGCAAAAAGGAAGAGGGAGCCATATCTGAGGAAAGGAGAGGCGCAGAAAAAATAAAAACAGATTCAGAACAGCTTTAGACAAGGGGAAAAAATGACATGTGTACACGTTCACTCTGTCGGCACCATTATAGTCTATGGCCGCGTCAGCACATACACTCGAATCCCATTTTTGCAAGGGGTTCGGACATAAGCCCCGACGGGACCAATGAACGGGTTCCAAAAACCAGTGTGAAAGCACTCTAACAGAAGAAAAGGAGAAAAACGGCAAAAAGTCTCCCACTTCTTGTAACCCAAATTAGTGTCTCCGCTGCTGGAGATGAATTACAATTGACAGCAAGCACTTTAGCCAGAAGGGAGACACCTAGTGGCCAGTATAGAGCAGTCATTTTTTGGGTTGAAAACATAATTTAGGGTAAATAAGTTGTTCTTCTATTTTGTTAATTATTGCCATATTCATCAGATGAGCTTACAGGGCTTTTGCAACAGTTGTTTTTTTTAAGGCAGGCTACTCCAGAGGTCTATGGCACCTTCCGGTGCAGTATCTGCCCTGTTTGGAAGAAACAGCTCAGGTGACTGTAAGAACAGGTCATCGGAGAGACATCCAATCATACTGTGATTTCTGAACGAGGCAAACAACTTTACCGAAGCCGGCACAGACCAGTAAAGTTGTACATGTAGCTCTGGACTATAATGCTGGTTGTAGCTCATCATCCGCGTTCAGTGAAACATCAGAAGATGCGCTCTTATAGTCACATGACTGGGGCAGCTAATTAAGGCTCCAGCGGTGATGTGACTTCCGAATGGGCGAAAGACACTGCAGACAGTGCTGGAGTGGTCTGTGTTGGATCTGCGGGCGCACTGGAAGGTGAGTATGGTTCTATTTATTATTTTTAATTAATCCATGCCTTAAAGAAATAGGTTTCACTGTTAGACTTTTCAGTTTATATATGTTACATTATTTTTGTGCACATAAAAATGTTTTTTAAAAAAATTAAAAATACTCCTTATAAATGCATATGGATATACAGTCCACAGTTTGGAACCCCTCTTTATGTAGAAGAGAGGAGTGTCAAACTTTTGGAGAAACTACAGTGGGTAATCTATATTTTGTCTAATCCTCATATTATATTATTCACTCCCAGACAACATTTCATCTTGTGTCAATGCATCAACTATTCAGACTTTTTTGCAATATTTTACATTTTGAATAAAGATGTAATCTTCATAGAAATGGTGAGATTCCTTGTACTGAGCGACATCCATTATTATAGTCCAGAGCTGCACATGCAACTTTATTGGTTTACCAGAAACAAGCATGTTGTCAGACACGTACAAGAATACTGATGTTAAAGGGGTCGTCCATTCTTAAACTACAAGCCTTAATTCACTCTATGTGACTGCAGACTTGTGAATCCTCACATCACATGCACTGTGAGGATTCTCTGGTGCATATCGCATACTTGCGGTCACAAGACCACCCACTCAGGGCCGTCACTGGAGATTCCTCCATTTCTTGAGAATGCAGCAACAGAAGACATCCAGGTGTTGATTGATTTACATTTAAAATAGTACTGAATGGTGAACATACAGCTTACAAAATATAGCAAGAAATTGCATTGTAAGTAAGTAATGCAAAAGGCCTGCACAACTTGCGGCCCCCCAAAGGATGTTTTGCAGCCCACGGAGAACCAGAAGACTCTGGTTCTCATCTTCCTGAAAGACGCGAATACAGTTGAACATTTTGGCACTAGGACAGGGGCAGAGCAGTGTTCGTCTGCCTGCGCCCCGATGTGCAGAGGCGTGAAAGGTCATCATGCTGTGACCTCATCACACTGCTGCTGGCCCCGCAGGGCAGAGAGGACAAGGACTAGACGGGAAACAGTAAGAAGTCTATGCAGTAGCCGAAGATTAAATATCCTATTAGGAGGGGTGTTTGTGTTACTATGAGAGCACCTTATGGGGCAATGGGGGGCAAATTGTGAAAGGGACACAGTATGCAGAGGGGCAATGTTGGAGATATTTTGGAGAGAGGCAGTGTGTTGTGGAATATTATTGAGAAGTGCATTGTGTGGGTGGACATTATGGAGAGGGGCAGTGTGTGGTGGGATATTATTGAGAAGTGTATTGTGTGAGGGACATTAGGGAGAGGAGCAGTATGTGGTGGATTATTATTGAGAAATGTATTGTGTGGGGGACATTATGAAGAGGGCTGTGTGTGGGCGACATTATTGAGAGTGGCAGTGTGTGGGGGATATTATGGAGGGGGGAAGTGTATGTGGGGGACATTATGGAGAAGAGCAGTGTGTGAGGATATTATGGTGAGGGGCAGTGGGGGGTATTGTGGAAAAGAGCAGTGTGAGGGCAGGCATTACAGAGAGGGGTAGTGCGGGATGGACAATACAGAGACGAGCAGTGTGGGGCATTTTATAGAGAGGTGCAGTGTGGGTGATATTACAGAGAGAGGCAGTGTGGAAGAATATTAGTATGTGATATTATGGAGAAGGGCAGTGTATGGGGCATATTTTGTGCAGGAAGAATAGTGAGGGGCAATTATTTATTCAGGGGAACAGCATGGGAGATATTTTTATTCATAGGGCATTATAACAATACTTTTATTTTTAAGGGCACCATTATGGGAAGTGCTTCAGAAGGCAGGAGAAAAGGGAAGTCTGAAGAGATGAGCTCTGGGCGTGAATTCTCATTATGGTATCTGTACTATAACAAAAGGGTTGGAGACAAAAGAGATGGGAATGACTTCAATCAGAGAAGATGTCACTTACAGTATAAGGTACCTGGATATTAACGTTTATTTGTGATACTGAATACGTCTCATCAGTACTGTGGTTTCTGTATGGTCCACAGTCTGACAAAGGCTGGTAATTCCCAGTATCTCCTTACCATTGTTAACCCCTTCATGATGGGGCCAATTTCCGATTTTGCATTTTTGTTTTTTCCTCCCCTTCTTCGCAGAGCCATAACTCTTATTTTCCTGATCATATAGACATTTGAAGGTTTGTTTTTTGCTGGACGAGTTGTACTTTTGATCGAAACCGTTCATTTTACCACATAGTGAACAGGGAAATGGGAGAAATTGTGTAAAAAACACAATTTTGACATTGATTTTTAGGAATTGCTTTTACGGTGTACATTTTGTGGTAAAATTACCTTGCAACATGATTCTGCTCATCATTACGATTACGGCAATACCAAATATGTCCAGTTTTTTTTATTATTTTAGTGGTGAAAAAAAATCTGAAGTTTTCCCCCAAAATTTTGGGGGTTATGTTGCCATTTTCCGAGACAGGTAACGTTTTTACTATTCAGTTGATGGAGCTGTGTGAAAGCTTATTTATTGCGAGATGAGATGACTATTTCGATTGATACGAGATGTGATGTTTTTATTGCTTAATACAGCATTCTTTGTGGAATTGTAGCGACTAAAAACACTTAATTTTGTCATTCTTGATTTTTTTTTCGTTTACAGTGTTTATCAATCGGGTTAATTATTTTTATATTTTGATAGATTGGATTTTTTTGTGAAAGCGGTGATACCACATACTGTATGTGTATTTTTTTAAATTTTTTAAATATTTTTGATGGAAGAAAAAAAGGGTGATTTGAACTTTTATGGTATTATTATTTTTTTCATATTTTTTCACTGTACTTGTTAGTCCCCTTAGGGAGCTTTAAGTTGAGATCGTCTGATTACTTGTGCTATAGACAGTAATGCCACAACATCACTGCATACAGTAAAAATCACGGTCTCCTTTGAAGCCCAGCCACAGGCAGGGTTTCAGAGGAGCTCTGTAATGACAAGCATGGAGGTCTTCAACTGTCCCCTGGCTGTCATCGGCTCAGCTCCACCCACGATTATTAGAGGCAGGTCCTGCTGTAATATGCAGCCATGATCTGCCGGGTATGGGGTGGGCTTATCCCGTGAACCTGCTCCATACACCCGCTTTCAATTTGTGTTGAGAAGGGGTTAAGGACATACTGGGAGTTGCAGGTTCACATGATACAAGTGTATATTGGGCTGACCTGAAACTGCAATTGATCACTGTACTAAGCTTGGTGATGTATTCCTGTACTGACGGTGGTTCTGGTGACGTATTCATGTACTGACAGTGGTCCTAGTGATGTATTTATGTACTCATGGTGGTTCTGGTGCTGTATTTATGTACGGATGGTGGTACTGGTGATGTATTCATGTACTGATGGAGGATCTGGCAAAGCAGTCATTTAATGATGGTTTTGGCACTGCAATCATGTATTGATGGTGGTTCTGGTGATGTATTCATGTACTGACGGTGCTTCCGGTGATGCATTGATGTACTGATGATGGTTCTGGTGCTCTATTCATGTACTGATGGTGGTTCTGGTGCTGCATTCATGTACTGACGGTGGTTCTGGTAAAGTATTTATGTATTGATGGTTTTTCTGGCACTGCATTCATGTACTGATGGTGATTCTGGCACTGCATTCATGTACTTACGGTGGTTCTGGTGATGTCTTCATGTACTGACAGTGGTTCTGGCACTGCATTCATTAATTAACAGTGGTTCTGATGGTGTATTTATGTACTGACGGTGGTTCTGGTGATGCATTTATGTACTGACAGTGGTTCTGACACAGTATTTATGTACTGATGGCGGTTCTGGGACTATATTCATGTACTGATGGTGGTTCTGGCGCTGCATTCATGTACTGTCGGTGGTTCTGACATTGTATTTATGTACTGATGGTGGTTCTGGCACTGCATTCATTTATTGACGGTGGTTCTGGTGATGTATTCATATACTGACAGTTTTTCTGGCACTGTATTCATGTACTGATGGTGGTTCTGGTGCTGGATTCATGTACTGACGGTGGTTCTGATAATGTATTCATGTACTGATTGTGGTGCTAGTGATATATTCTTGTACTGATGGTGGTTCTGGCACTACATTCATGTACTGACAGTGGTACTGGCACTGTATTTATGTACTAATGGTGGTTCTGGCTCTGTATTAATGTACTGATGGTCGTTCTGGTCGTGTATTCATGTACTAACAGTGGTTTTGGTAGTGTATTTATGTACTGATGGTGGTTCTGGTGCTGTATTCATGTACGGATGGTGGTTCCGGTGCTGCATTCATGTACTGACTGTGGTTCTGATCATGTAGCAATCTATAATGTGCTTCATGTTAAAACTGAAACATCCTCAAAACTTAGTTGTGTGTTCACACTGACTTTTTTTTTAGCAGAAACTTTTCAAATCCTTTGTAAATACTCAAAACTTGGATCTGATGAGGTATTAATATACTGTCCGTGGTTCTGGTGATGTATTCAAGTAAGCAATCCTTTAAATTTGTTTGCGGCCCTACGGATTGGTTCAGTATGACAATGTGACCCTTGAACCAAAATATGTTGTCCACCCTTGCCATAGAAGGACGTGGCAACAGCAATACACTTTGCATCTTAGCATCCTGTATTCTGTGCATAGATTCATCACACTTCGCATACTGGTGGCAGTGTTATTAACCCACAACAAAGAATAAGTATCTGAATTGTTCCTGCTGTAAAGTCAGAAAATGCTCACCATTGTCACTATAAAGAGCAGATTTGCATACCTGAATAATCTGCAGATGGATTACATTTAAAACTCACTTTTATTTGACAAACTAGACACTGTAAATGCTTGTCATCTTCAAACATTGTGCTTAAACTTGGTCCCTCTCCGCAAGTCTTCTCCTCCAGCTTATTGTTAATAGTAGGCTGAGTAAAGGCATCAAAATAGGGGTCGGGGACAAGGTTGGCTAATGACAAAACGGTTTCTTGGAATTGGTTGACCACTTCAGTAATGCGGTCCTACAAAAATTAAAATGTGTTAAAAATAAGTTGGATATTATATGAAGTCTATCTATAATTTCTACATACAGCTGTGCTCAAAAGTTTACATACCCCGGCAGAATTTTTGCTTTCTTGGCCTTGTTGCAGAGAATATGAATGATAACAAAAAAACTTTTTCTGCACTCATGGTTATTGGTTGGGTGAAGCCATTTATTATCAAACTACTGTGTTTTCTCTTTTTAAATCTTAATGACAACTAAAAACATCCAAATGACCCTGATCAAAAGTTCACATACCCTGGTGATTTTGGCCTGATAACATGTTCAGAATTTGACACAAATGGGTTTGAATGGCTACTAAAGGTAACATCCTCACCTGTGACCTGTTTGCTTGTAATCACTGTGTGTGCATAAAAGCTGAGTGAGTTTCTTGGATCCATACAACAGACTCTTTCCTATTTCATCCAGCCACTCACATTTCTGGATTGTGAGTCATGGGGAAAGCAAAATAATTGTCAGCGGATTTACGGGAAAAGGTAGTTGAACTGTATAACACAGGAAAAGGATACAAAAAGATATCCAAGGAATTGATAATGCCAGTCAGCAGTGTTCCAACTGAGATTAACAAATGGAAAATCAGGGGCTCTGTAAAAACTAAACCATGGTCAGGTAGACCAACAAAACTTTAGGCCATAACTGCCAGGAAAATTGTTCGGGATGCAAAGAAAAACCCACAAATAACATCAGCTGAAATTCAAGACTATCTGAAAACTAGCGGTGTGGCTGTTTCAAGATGCACAATAAGGAGGCCCTTGAAGAAAAATGGGCTGCTTGGTCGAGTCGCCAGAAGAAAGCCATTACTGCGCAAATGCCACAAAGTATCTCTCCTACAATACGCCAAACAGCACAGAGACAAGCCTCAAAACTTCTGGAACAAGGTACGCAATTTGGAGTGATGAGACCAAAATTTAACTTTTTGACCACAACCATAAGGTCAACAAGGCCTATGATGAAAGGAACACCATTCCTACTGTAAAGCAAAGAGGTGGATCGCTGATGTTTTGGGGATGTGTGAGCTACAAAGGCACAGGAAACTTGGTAAAAGTTGAAGGAAAGATGAATGCAGCATATTATCAGCAAATGCTGGAGGCAAATTTGCACTCATCAGCCCGGAAGTTGCGCATGGGACGTACTTGAACGTTCCAACATGACAACAATCCAAAACACAAGGCCAAGTCGACTTGTCATTGCCTACAGCAGAACAAAGTGAAGGTTCTGGAGTGGCCATCTCAGTCTACTGACCTCAATATCATTGAGCCACTCTGGGGAGATCTCAAGCGCGCAGTTCATGCTAGACAAGCCCAGGAATTTACAGGAACTGGAGGCTTTTTGCCAAGAAGAATGGGCAGCTTTACCATCTGAGAAAATAAAGAACCTCATCCACAGCTACCACAAAAGACTTCAAGCGGTCATTGATGTTAGAGGGGGCAATACACGGTATTAAGAACTGGGGTATGTGAACTTTTGACCAGGGTTATTTGGATGTTTTTGGTTGACATTGAGATTTAAAAAGAGAAAACACAGTAGTTTGACAATAAATGGCTTCACCCAACCAATAACCATGAGTGGAGAAAAAGTTATTTTGTTATCATTCATATTCTTTGAAACAAGGCCAAGAAAGCAAAAATTCTGCCGGGGTATGTAAACTTTTGAGCACAACTGTATCTATCTATAGATCATAAAGTAGCGAAGCAGCACAGATATATGCAACAGTAAGTGCTAAACCCTCCTGGACAGGTACCCAATTTGTCTACTAAAATACAATAAAATAGGAGGAAGTATAGCCTATATGGCGACGTTTCGGTCCCATCACCAAACCGTCTGCGTACTATTTTATTTTATCTATCTATCCATGTGTTCATATTTATGTTTGTCTCCCTCTGAATTTACCAGCTCTATACAGCTATATACAGTACAAACTAACTGTAGGTCGTTTACTGGTCTCTTTAGACAGACCAACTGGAATATCATTGTTCTCGTCAGCACATGTCCTGGTTACACAAGACGATGTACTGTAGATAATTATTTTTAAGCTTGGTGTTTGCTGGCCAGATCAGATGAGCTGATAATCAGGAACGAGAATTCCTACTAATGCTCATTTCCCAATTGTGTGCCTATCTATAGGGGTTCTAATTGTTCCACTAAAACCATTTTCCTCTTTCCATGTATATACTAGGGAGAGACCTGTCAATTACTTCTAGCAGTCCTGGGAGAAGGCGGTCAGGGGTGGAGCCAGACTAGTCATGTTTCTCACTATGGTCTCCAGCCTGATCTTTAAAAGGGTTGTCTGGTCTAAAATGATAAGTCTGAGTCACTCTATGTGGCTGCAGACTTATGAATCCCCGCAGTGAATGCACTGTGCGCTGTGAGGATTCACAGGTTTCTGAGCCAGGGCCCAGTAGATATGTATGCATTATGCATACTCCCGGCCAGAACCTGACTACACTGTGTTCCAAATTATTATGCAAATAATATTTTCTCAGATTTTCCCAAATTAACTATATGAATTGCAGTCATTGTAATTTTCCAGTCAAATAACTATTAGAGTACAATTGAAAGGTTTTTGTACAAACTGCCTATAATAACAGTATATTTTTAAAAAAATAAAAAACTCAAACTGCACTCAAAATGCATGTTCCAAATTATTATGCACAGCAGTTTTCAACTTTTTCATTTTAATAAAGAACAAAAAAATGGTCATTTTTGAAATTATAAGCATTAGCAGGTTATTACAAACTGAAATCAAACAGTTTTCAACTCAAAACTTTATTCTAGGTGGTGTTACATTTGCACATAGGACCCCTTGTTCGAAAGGAGCTTCTGAACTCTCTCGTCCATTGAATTTGTCAGGTTTTGGATGGTTTCTGCTTCAAATGTTTTGCATGAGGACAGAATACCCTCCCAGAGCTGTTGCTTAGACGTGAACTGCCTCCCGCCATCATAGACACTCCTTTTGATGATGCTCCAGAGGTTCTCAATGGGGTTGAGGTCAGGGGAGCATTGGGGTCACACCATAAGTTTGTCCCCTTTTATGCCTATATCAGCCAGAGATGCAGATGTGTTATGTGCAGCATGAGACGGGGCATTATCATGCATGAAATGATCTCGATGGTCCAGATGGATGGAGTGGAGGATGGCTGGTTGATGGACACCCCATGCAAACACGGCTACGGCGCTAACAAGGAGGAGGAGGAGTAATGTTTTGGGCTGGAATCATGGGGAGAGAGATTGTGGGCCCTTTTAGGATCCCTGAAGGGGTAAAGATGAACTCCATAATGTATGTTGAGTTTCTCAAACAGCACTTCCTTCCATGGTTCAAGAAGATGAACTGTGCATTCCGCAGCAAGATCATTTTCATGCATGATAATGCCCCGTCTCATGCTGCACATAACACATCTGCATCTCTGGCTGATATGGGCATAAAAGGGGACAAACTTATGGTGTGACCCCCATGCTCCCCTGACCTCAACCCCATTGAGAACCTCTGGAGCATCATCAAAAGGAGTGTCTATGATGGCGGGAGGCAGTTCACATCTAAGCAACAGCTCTGGGAGGGTATTCTGTCCTCATGCAAAACATTTGAAGCAGAAACCATCCAAAACCTGACAAATTCAATGGATGAGAGAGTTCAGAAGCTCCTTTCGAACAAGGGGTCCTATGTGCAAATGTAACATCACCTAGAATAAAGTTTTGAGTTGAAAACTGTTTGATTTCAGTTTGTAATAACCTGCTAATGCTTATAATTTCAAAAATGACCATTTCTTTGTTCTTTATTAAAATGAAAAAGTTGAAAACTCTGCTGTGCATAATAATTTGGAACATGCATTTTGAGTGCAGTTTGAGTTTTTTATTTGTTTTAAAAATATACTGTTATCATAGGCAGTTTGCACAAAAACCTTTCAATTGTTCTCGAATAGTTATTTGACTGGAAAATTACAATGACTGCAATTCATATAGCTAATTTGGGAAAATCTGAGAAAATATTATTTGCATAATAATTTGGAACACAGTGTAGTTATTTGACTGGAAAATTACAATGACTGCAATTCATATAGGTAATTTGGGAAAATCTGAGAAAATATTATTGGCATAATAATTTGGAACACAGTGTAGTGGGGCAGCACTCAGATGGCAATTGAGTATGGACCAATTTTCATGTACTGTTAGATAGGGGCAGTACAGAGATCTCTCCCATGACCTGTTTATAACAAGGATGGTGACAAAGACGAGGGGGCACACTATGCGTCTGGAGGAAAGGAGGTTCCTGCACCAGCATAGAAGGGGATTCTTTACGGTCAGAGCCGTGAGACTCTGGAACTCTCTGGGAGAGGAAGTGGTGATGTCCAACTCACTTAATGAGTTCAAGAGAGGCCTGGACGCCTTTCTTGAGAACAATAAAATTACATCTTATGCTTAGTGATAGTTAATTAATCCAGGGATTTAATCTGACTGCCAGATGGGAGTCGGGAAGTGAATTTTTCCTCAATGAAGTAAATTGGCCTATACCGCATGGGTTTTTTTTGCCTTCCCCTGGATCAACGCTGTGGAATAGCTGCAGTGCACAAGAAATAGGTTGAACTGGATGGACGCTTGTCTTTTTTCGGCCTTATAAACTATGTAATAGGAGAAGGTGTAAAAACTTTTTTTTTTCATGTACGAGAAAAACTGATGACTGTCAGACCAAATTCTGATGAAACTCTGATGACAATCACTGATAAAACTTGGTCCATTTTTCTTGTACGTGACAGAAACTGACGTGTGAATGAGGCCTTAGTCTGCGAGAAGTGTCCTATCTTTTTTTCCCCTATTAACTGTGAAACAAACCTGAAAATCATCCATAGAAGGCTCAAACCATAACGATTGAGTATCAAGAATTATCTCTGAGAGGAACATTGGCACTATTTCTTCTTCAACAGGAGCACTGGATATTGGAGCAGCTGCTGCGGGCTACATAAATATATAAAATAGTCAACATTTAAAATATGAGGACAACTGCAGCAAACATAACAACAATGCAGACAAAATTATCATACTTATTAACTCATTCAGACATGCCACATACTACCGGACTATTCTGCTGCACAGTAGCTGTGGGGGAGGGGAGCCCAACAAGGCTGACATGTGTCCACACTTAGGCTGAATAATTCAATCATAGTACATACATCCTGTTTGTGTTTATCATCTCCCTTTATAAATAGGAAAGAGGGGCCCTCGTTGCATGCAACTGACTTCATCTCCCTATGTAGACAAGATTCCTCTCTAAATGTGAATGTGTTCACATCATGCCGCTATAAATTTAATTTTCTTGTATCAGGCCTTACCAAGGATTCAAACTGGTGGCCTTCTAGCCTAGAGAGCAGAATTATTAACTGTGAGCCACAGGCTACACAGTTGTGTGTGCGGTAATTTATTATTTTTTTAAAGATCTAAATGTTATTCTTCTTCTTTACAGGCAAAATGTACTGGTACATACAGATAGTTATCTATATAACAGTACATCTCTATAAATCGATATAGCTTTATATGCCTGTAGGTTATGGGAAAAAGAGCTGAAAAGTAAAAGATTTTTTTTCAACAAAATTCCTAAAACATAATGGTGCAAAAACAATTTTGATAATCGCATTATTCTTTACACTTTTTTTAATAAACAAACCACTAAATAACATAGATATATTTGATATTCCTGTGATCATAACAACCTGTATAATAGAGTCAACCTTAATTACTGAATTTGTTAAATTACATGAAAATGATGCAATATTTTTTTCTTCATTTAAATCAACTACCTTATTATAAATATGGCATTTACATTTGTGTATGGTAAAATGGCTCCTAAAGAAATCTATTTCCCGTTTGGTAATAAAAAAGACCTTGTATAGTGATTCTATGTATAAAAATAAAAAAAGTTAATGGTTGTTGTTACGTATGTGGGAAGGTAAAAACAAAATTATTCTTCTGATCATCTGAAAAAAAAAACAGCAAAGAAATTAAATTACGGTACAAACATTGATGATCACCTATGATGATTTTTTTCCCTTCGTTGTGGTAGAATATGCTACTTGTACTTTTGGCACTGTGGACAGGTGCCAAGTCCTGCTGGAGAATGAAATTTCCATCTCCAAAAAGCTTGTCGGCAGAGGGAAGCATGAAGTGCTCTAAAATTTCCTGGTAGATGGCTGCGCTGACTTTGGTCTTGATAAAACACAGTGGACCTACACCAGCAGATGACATGGCTCCCCAAACCATCACTGATTGTGGAAACTTCACACTAGACCTCAAGCAGCTTGGATTGTGTGCCTCTCCATTCTTCCTCCAGACACTGGGACCTTGATTTCCAAATGAAAATAATTGGAACTCTGGGATCTTGTGGAGTGTGTCAATGACTGCCTTCTGGACATCTGTCAAGTCAGCAATCTTCCCCATGATTGTGGAGCCTACTGAAACAGACTAAGGGACCTTTTTAAACACTTAGGAAGCCTTTGCAGGTGTTTTTTGTTAATTATTTTAATTTACGGAGATAATGACTTTTGTGTTTTCATTGGCTGTAAGCCATAATCATCAACATTAACAGAAATAAACACTTGAAATAGATCACTATGTTCGTAATGACTCTATATAATATATAAGCATCACTTTTTGTATTAAAGAACGGAAATAAATTAACTTTTTGTTGATATTGTAATTTAGCGGCCATGTTCCCACGTGCAAAAACAGGTATCTGCACCATTATGCAAAATAGAAAACTGCTCTGATTGAGATATATATATATATATATATATATATATATATATATATATATATATTTACAATTTTTCCTCTTTTATTTGGTGAGTTTGTGGTGCTGATTTAAAGCAACATTTTTAATGTATTCATTTTTTAGCGCAGAAATGATGGGTTTCCACAACTTAAAAATGCAACTGCGTTTTCAACATGTGAATTTTGTTTTTTTCAGACTCCTGATAAACGTACAGTTCAACAGCATCTCTGAACGTACAGTGGGCATGAGTTTTCATGAAATTACACCTGCCTGAACTGTGACACACAGCAGATGTTCTGTACAAAATAATGCACCGAAAAAAACTGCACGGTTTACACTACATGGCTAAATGGCCTAAGAGGGTTTGAAAAATGGCTGATGGAAAAAAATTCATGTCACTTCTTTGAAGCAGATCCTGGTGGAATTTATATCAAACTATTAACTGTCCAATTAAAAGGCTGCAAAAAAAACTGCTTTAGGAGAAAAATTCTAAAAACCTTTCAGTCATAGTGCATCAGTGTTGAGCTGGCTGTCAGTCAGTGCCGGTTATAGCCACCATTCACTATGTACTTAGTGACAACTGAAGCTGCACCTCTATGACTGAAAGCCGGAGGAATAAAGCTCATTATGCTTTTAAAGTTCATTATTCATTATGCAATATGCTGCTGAGAACAATGATATTTGTTCTGGTATAAACTATCCCAGACCTAGGCAAAGTGTGGCCCGCGGGCCACATCCGGCTCTCTGGCTGTTCCAGTCGAGCCCGCGGACTGCAGACAGGCTATGTGGGGCTAATGCTGTACATAGGGAGGCTATGCGGGGCTCATGTGGTATATAGGCAGGCTATGTGGGGCTCCGGCGGTTTCTCTCTGCTCTGACTTACACACCGCTCCGGCGGCTTCTCTATGCTCTGCCTTGTCCACCGCTCCGGCGGCTTCTCTCTGCTCTGCCTTGCCCACCGCTCCGGCGGTTCCGCTCTGCTCTGCCTTGTCCACCGCACCTGCGGTTTCTCTCTGCTCTGCCTTGCCCACCGCTCCGGCAGCTTCTCTCTGCTCTGCCTTGCCCACTGCTCCGGCGGTTCCGCTCTGCTCTGCCTTGTCCACCGCACCTGCGGTTTCTCTCTGCTATGCCTTGTCCACCGCTCCGGCGGTTCCGCTCTGCTCTGCCTTGCCCACCACACCTGCGGTTTTCGCTCCGCTCTGCTTGCTCACCGCACCAGCAGTTCCTCTCTCCTCTGCCTTGTCCTCCGCTCCGGCGGTTTCGCTTTACTCTGCTTGTCTACCGCATCTGCGGCTCTGTACTTGTCTCCCAGTCTGTACCGGACCCTATCCAGCCTGCACTCCAACCTGCTAGTACCTCCCTGTCTGCACTCCAGCCGTGCTTGCCAGTATCTCCATGTCTGCATACCAGCTGTGCTTGCCAGTGCCCACCTGTCGGCATACCAGCCGTGCTTGCCAGAGCCCACCTGTCTGTATACCAGCCGTACTTGCCAGTACCCACCTGCCTGTATGCCAGTCTAACCTGCCTGTTCCTGCATTCCCCGGTGTGGGTCAACAACTATGACCGGGGTCTGACCTGGAGTCGCACCTGGTCCCTCTGCTCGGTTCCTCCTTGGTCCACAGAGTCGACTAAGCCGCCGTGCGACCTTGTCGGATCGGGTTAATACTTAGTTACGCCCCTCCAGGCACTCCTCGGTTCATGGTACAGTGGGATCACTAATCACGCTCACACCAGTCAGTCCGGGCGCGAGCGTAACACTATGTGAGGGCTCATGCTGCATATAGGGAGGCTATGTGTGGCTCATGCTATGTGTGGCTCATGCTGTATAATAATTGTAAAGTGCTGCAGAATATGTTGGTGCTATATAAATAAAAATTATTATTATTTTATAGGGAGGCTATGTAGGGCTCATGCTGTTTATAGGGAGGCTATGTGGGGCTCATGCTGTATATAGAGAACCTATGTGGGGCGCATGCTGTATATATGGAGGCTATGTGGAGCTCATGCTGTATATACGGATGCTTTTTTGGCTCATGCTGTATAAAGGGATTCTTTTCTGGCTCATGCTGTACAGTCATGGCCAAAAGTTTTGAGAATGACACCAAAATTATATTTTCACATGATCTTCTGGCCTCTGGTTTTTATTAGTGTTTGTCTGATGTTTATATCACATACAGAAATATAATTGCAATCATATTATGAGTACCAATAGGTTATATTGATAGTTAGAATGAGTTAATGCAGCAAGTCAATATTTGCAGTGTTGCCCCTTCTTCTTCAAGACCTCTGTAATTCTCCCTGGCATGCTCTCAATCAACTTTTGGACCAAATCCTGACTGATAGCAGTCCATTCTTGCATAATCAATGCTTGCATTTTGCCAGAATTTGTTGGCTTTTGTTTGTCCACCCGTCTCTTGATGATTGACCCATCCTGGTGGTCCCTATCTTGTAGTAATATGCCCAATCCTGTTGGTCCCCATCTTGCAGTAATGTGCCCCATCCTGATCCCCACCTTGTAGTAATATGCCCCATCCTGGTGGTCCCCATCTTGCAGTAATATGCCCCATCCTGGTGGTCCGTATCTTGTAGTAATATGCCCCACCCTGGTGGTCCCCATCTTGCAGTAATTTGCCCCATCCTGGTGGTCCCTATCTTATAGTAATATGCCCCATCCTGGTGGTCCCCATCTTGCAGTAATGTTCCCCATCCTGGTGGTCCCCGTCTTGCAGTAATGTGCCCCATCCTGGTCCTCGTCTTGGAGTAATGTCCCCCATCTGGTAGTAATGCCCGATCCAAGTCCCCATATGGTAGAATTGTCCCCTGCTCTGTTCTTCACACACATAAAAAAGAAAAAAAAAAGATTCCTCTCACCTGTCCTCCGTTCCCTCGGCGTCCTTTGTGCACATGCAGCCCACAGGCACAGACCCCTTGACGATCCCGACCTGGTCCAGGAGGAGCCTCAGACAGCAGCGCTGCATGTCTCTGCGCGCAGAGACCGGCTCTCTGCACAGCATTTCCAATGCCAGCCGCCGGCCAATCAGAGGCCAGCAGCTGACATCTGCGCATGGCAGTGACGTCACACGCCGCTGCGCTGAGATGCAGATATCAGCTGCTGGCCTCTGATTGGCCGGCGGCTGGCATTGGAAATGCTGTGTAGAGAGCCGGTCTCTTCGTGAAGATTGGGAAATGAAAGATACCCAGGGGAGGGCAGCTGAAGTGGCCTTTGAAAAGCTTTGCTCTGTTTGATGCAGGCACACCTCGGCGAAGCCATGGGTACAATCTATAACTCTACAGTCATGGCCGAAAGTTTTGAGAATGACACCAAAATTATACACATGATCTGCTGGCCTCTGGTTTTTATTAGTGTTTGTCTGATGTTTATATCACATACAGAAATATAATTGCAATCATATTATGAGTACCAATAGGTTATATTGACAGTTAGAATGAGTTAATGCAGCAAGTCAATATTTGCAGTGTTGCCCCTTCTTCTTCAAGACCTCTGTAATTCTCCCTGGCATGCTCTCAATCAACTTTTGGACCAAATCCTGACTGATAGCAGTCCATTCTTGCATAATCAATGCTTGCATTTTGCCAGAATTTGTTGGTTTTTGTTTGTCCACCCGTCTCTTGATGATTGACCACAAGTTCTCAATGGGATTAAGATCTGGGGAATTTCCAGGCCATGAACCCAAAATCTCTATGTTTTGTTCCATGAGCCATTTAGTTATCACCTTTGCTTTATGGCAAGGTGCTCCATCATGCTGGAAAAGGCATTGTTGGGCGCCAAACTGCTCTTGGACGGTTGGGAGAAGTTGCTCTTGGAAGACATTCTGGTACCATTCTTTATTCATGGCTGTGTTTTTAGGCAAGACTGTGAGTGAGCCGATTCCCTTGGCTGAGAAGCAACCCCACACATGAATGGTTTCAGGATGCTTTACAGTTGGCATGAGACAAGACTGGTGGTAGCGCTCACCTCTTCTTCTCCGAATAAGCTGTTTTCCAGATGTCCCAAACAATCGAAAAGGGGATTCATCAGAGAAAATGACTTTGCCCCAGTCCTCAGCAGTCCACTCCTTGTACCTTTTGCAGAATATCAGTCGGTACCTGATGTTTTTTCTGGAGAGAAGTGGCTTCTTTGCTGCCCTCCTTGAAACCAGCCCTTGCTCAAAGAGTCTCCGCCTCACAGTGCGTGCAGAAGCACTCACACCAGCCTGCTGCCATTCCTGAGCAAGTTCGGCACTGCTGGTAGTCCGATCCCGCAGCTGAAACAGTTTTAAGATACGGTCCTGGCGCTTGCTGGTCTTTCTTGGGCGCCCTGGAGCCTTTTTGACAACAATGGAAGCTCTCTCCTTGAAGTTCTTGATGATGCGATAGATTGTTGACTGAGGTGCAATCTTTGTAGCTGCGATACTCTTCCCTGTTAGGCCATTTTTGTGCAGTGCAATGATGGCTGCACGTGTTTCTTTAGAGATAACCATGGTTAACTGAAGAGAAACAATGATACCAAGAACCAGCCTCCTTTTAAAGTGTCCAGTGATGTCATTCTTACTTAATCATGACTGATTGATTGCCAGCCCTGTCCTCATCAACACCCACACCTGTGTTAATGGATCAATCACTAAAACGATGTTAGCTGCTCCTTTTAAGGCAGGACTGCAATGATGTTGAAATGTGTTTTGGGGGTTAAAGTTCATTTTCTGGGCAAATATTGACTTTGCAAGTACGTAATTGCTGTTAAGCTGATCACTCTTTGACATTCAGGAGTATATGCAAATTGCCATTACAAAAAATGAAGCAGTAAACTTTGGAAAAATTACTATTTGTCTCATTCTCAATACTTTTGGCCATGACTGTATATAGGGAGGCTATGTGTGGCTCATGCAATATATATGGAGGCTATGTGGTATACAGGAGGTTATCAGCATACTTAATATTAAGTGATACAGTTAAAGAGGTTGTCTACAACTTTTACATGATGGCTTATCCTTAGGATAGGTCACCAATGTCTGATTGACCAGGGTTCGACATCAGGCACCCCCGCCGATCAGCTGTCATCGAAGGCGGTGGCAGCTGGTGGCCAGAGGTATTCTCTTGCAGAGCTGGCCATCTACTTGTAGTGGCCGTGGCTTGGTACTGCACATCCACCTTCCAGTCCAATCAATAGGAGGCGGATGTGTAGTACCCTGCAGCAGCCACTACAAGACGGCCAGCTCCGCAAGTAAGTACTTCCGGCCGGCAGCTGCTGCCACCCATACCGATAGCAGCTGATCGACAGGGGTGCCAGGTGTCGAACCCCCGCCCATCAGACATTGATGACTTATCCTAAGGATACGCCATCAATGTAAGAGTTGTGGGCAACCTCTTTAATATTAATACAAAATAGTTACAATGAATATGTTAATATCAATATTGAGCAGAATTAATTTCAGCCTATTGGTTCTGCCCTCCACAACAGTCATGGTCTCTCATGTGGCCCCTTGGGAAAATTAATTGCCCACCGCTGAACTATCCAATCACCCAATAAATTAGCATTTTGCTTGTTCGTTGGGTGAATACCAACATGCACCTACAAACACTTGTCTGCAATGCTGGTATTTTTAAATATGGATGCTACACACACTATATATTACACACACACACACACACACACATACACACACTTCATGTTACACTCAAACACACACTGCATGTTACACACACAGGATGTTAGACACAAAAAGTATGTTAAACTGAATTCATGAGGCACGCATGCACTGCAGTTTACACAAACGCAAACAGTTCATGTTACACACACAGCATGTTACACACATGTGTGCACACTGCACAATACACACATTCCATGTTATACACACATCATGTTACACACACTCCAACTGCATGTTATACAAACTGCATGTTATACACTCACTGCATCTTACACACTGAATGTTGCACGCACATATTGCATATTACACACACATTAACTGAATGTTACACACACATACAGTGTAGAGAACATACCAGGCTCTCTCCTCCTCTTCAGCTCCAACAGACTTTTGCATGGTGAAGTGATGTGATCATGATGTCACCAAGATCCTTCTACACTTTTAAGCTCAGACACGGCACTGATTATGCAGGTCTGGCATTATTAGTGCAGGTTTGGATTGGACGGGTTTGGGGCTCTTTTGGGAATGAGGCCCTGAGTAATTGCCCAGTTTTTATGTCCCCAACGACCTGACTACATATATGCAAAAGTAAATAAATGAAGCTGAATCTTTTATGTCCCTTTCATAACAATACAATGGAGATTATATTTCTCTAAAACTGAAGATACATGAATTTTAGATTAGATAGATTTTGGAACAGCATTATATTCTGGCTTTGGAAATGATATGTTGTCAAGAGATATCATCAGATGTTTAATATAATGTTCTGAAACAGAAATGAATACGTTGTAATTGGCAGGCAAAGACACAGCAACTGTGAATTGACAAAAAAGTTATATTTTTTTCAGTACATTCTAAAACGTATACATCTAAAACATAAATCATCTGAATTTTTGTTTTTACTTTTCCTTGTAAAAACTGCTGATAAACGTCTTGGAAGTAGCCCATTATCTTACTAAGCAATGAAACGTTTCGCCATATACAATAAAGCATTTAACCTTGTCAATCATATCACAGCAATCTTAAATTGGCAAGATACAAGTTCTTAACATTTAATACAGTAATGCAGCTAGAGGTTTCTTCTTAATGGAATTAAATTCTCTCTTCAAGATACTCATTAATTTTTCAGTGGTGACATAACTGTTAGGTTTCGACATCCTTCAAGATATAATAAATTGAAAAAATATTTAACAGCTAAAAAATTATACAAGTAAAGGGAGATAGCCTTAGGAACTCAGTCACATGCATTGATAAATGAAATAGCTCACTCTACAGCATCTGTATAAAATATTGAGCCAGAGCTATAGTAGCTACATTGGTCTACGTACAGACATTGTACAATAAAATGAGAAACAATGCAACTGAAATTGTAACACCAAGAGAAAAAAGTCATGGAATTCTGGAAATCACAACATCGATAGACATGTTAAAGGGAGCCTGTCACCAGGTTTCCAAAATAAACTAAAGCCACCATCCTTAACTGCTCTATTATTGCATCAACCTGCATTTAAGCTCCCAACTAACCCTCCATATGCCAATAGCCCAAATATTTATGGCATATGTCATAGCCCAGTCCGATGGTCATCTATTTTCTTTTCTCTGCGCCTGCTCAATCCCTGAAGCTGCAAACCTTCTGGTTTGATTGGCATGGATGACAAGTCCTATGTCATCCACAGATCACTGCAAATCTTGTACCTGCGCAGTTGAAACACAGGCGCTTTATGCTTTGCACTAAGGGCTGAGCAGAGTTCTATAATACACCGGCGCCGGTACCTATTAACCTGGAAGTGAAGTAGATGCCGGCGCATGCGCAATGCAGGTTTTTGATCAGCCCCCTCCTCAAGAAGCGTGTTACCTGGGCCAAGGAGAAAAAGACCTAGACTGGTGTTCAGTGGTCCAAGGTGTTATTTTCAGATGAAAGTAAATTTTGTATTTCATTTGGAAATCATGGTCCCAGAGTCTGGAGGAAGAGTGGAGAGGCCACAATCCAAGCTGCTTGAGGTCTAGTGTGAAGTTTCCACAATCAGTGATGTTTGGGGAGCCATGTCATCTGCTGGTGTAGGTCCACTGTGTTTTATCAAGACCAAAGTCAGCGCAGCCGTCTACCAGGAAATTTTAGAGCACTTCCTGCTTCCCTCTGCCGACAAGCTTTTTGGAGATGGAAATTTCATTCTCCAGCAGGACTTGGCACCTGTCTACACTGCCAAAAGCACCAATACTTGGTTTAAACAACAGTATCACTGTGCTTGATTGGCCAGCAAACTCGCCTGACCTTAACCCCATAGAGAATCAATGGGGTATTGTCAAGAGGAAAATGAGAGACACCAGACCCAACAATGCAGATGAGCTGAAGGCTGCTATCAAAGCAACCTGGGCTTCCATAACACCTCAGCAGTGCCACAAGCTGACCGCCTCCATGCCACGCCGCATTGATGCAGTAATTGATGCAAAAGGAGTCCCGACCAAGTACTGAGTGCATTACTGAACATACATTTCAGTAGGCCAACATTTCTGATTTTAAAAACATTTTTCAAGCTGTTATTATAAAGTATTCTAATTTACCGAGATAATGACTTTTGTGTTTTCATTGGCTATAAGCCATAATCATCAACATTAACAGAAATAAACACTTGAAATAGATCACTCTGTTTGTAATGACTCTATATAATATACTGTAGGAGTTTCACTTTTTGTATTGAAGAACTGAAATAAATTAACTTTTTGATGATATTCTAATTTAGTGAGATGCATCTGTATATCTGTGTTATTTACTAGTTTGTAATGGGTTTTTGTTTTTTAAAGTGTATTAAAAAAAATCTAAATTTTTTATAATTGTTTTTTAGTAATTGTATAGGAAAAAAACTTTTATTTTACCCTTACCTACAGGTATATAGAGATGTATTGGCATATAGAGACATAACAGTACATTTTGCTTGTAATGAAGAAGAATATCATTTCGATCTTTGGACAGAGAAAATTTCCATCTATTTCGCTGTGCAGCCTATGGCTCACTGCTAAAGCTGCTGCCTGCCATGCTAGAGGTTGTGTATGTATATTCTGTATGTTCTGTATGTCTATGAGTCCTGTGTGTGGTCCTACACAGTGAGTGACATCAATGGCTACATGAACCGTGACACAGGGAAAACTGTCAAAGACTGAGTAGTTCTGCCCACAGGACTCATAGTACAAATACCAGAGATTTTAAAGGGGATATCAGGGACTTTGTGAAAAACAAAAAAATAACAGGCAGGTAATTGCTACCTATCTGCCTCTTGTGTACGGCACCATTATTCCCCGGCACAGAGCAGTCACGGACTGTTCCTGCCAGGGTTTCAGCTGCCTCTACTGACATCATGTCGATACAGATACAGTTCATGGAAACGGTAGTATATTACACCCTAACTGGGTTTTATATGTATATAACAATATTGTTGCATTTAAGACTACCAAATTACGGACAATAAAGGCTAAATCGCAAACATCAACAAAATTACAAACAAGAAGAAAAAACGATCATAAAGCCTATAACTTCGTATATAAAGTATCAAAATTTATTAGAAGTCATACAAAAAAACGTCCCCGTGTGTGCGGCACATTTTTGGGATTACCTCTGCTATATAGTGACTGCGTGCCCTGTACGCATGCGTGCCACTGCTTCGTTACGGTGGCCGGCTCTCTGTGTCTGTAGCGGAGCGTGACGTCGGGTCACCTCTGACCTGCCGTCACGTGATGCATGACGTGGACGCCGGCTAGCGTCTCGGTTGCTGTGGTTACGCATGCGTCACTTCCTGGTCACGTGTCACTCGGCATCATGCATCACGTGGTTGGCTTGCGCTCACGTGATGCGGATATCCTTAATTATTGCCATGTATCATCTGTGCCTAGCGCCGGTGGGCGCCTATAAATATCCAAGGGATGTATCCATCGTCACGCCCCCTGACGAAGGGTTAACCGAAACGCGCATCGGGGCTGCTGCTCCACGCGTACAGCCTTCTGATTTGTGCCCTCCTTCCTGTTGTCCTGTCCTCCTGCCTTTACCTGATATTGTGGGTCTCACTGGTATGTATATTACTATATTATTATTTGGTAGTGGGACTTACTATCTAGGGGCACCTGATGATGATGTTGTGGCTTTGGTACTTAATACTGGAATATAGTATATGTTCCTGCACAAATTTGTGACTATTCTACATAAAATGATTATTATGCTGTACTGCGTGTAGCTGGATCTATCTGGTTCACAGTAGCTATTTCTATATTCCCCCCTATGTCTGTTTTTTTGTATGACTTCTAATAAATTTTGATACTTTATATACGAAGGTATAGGCTTTATGATCGTTTTTTCTTCTTGTTTGACATCATGTCGACAGAGCGGCGGCTTCTTTTCCGCCCTGCTCTGTTGACCGGGTGTGTCTTCCGACATCATTCTGATTGACAGTCAGCTCCCCAGTTCGGCAGCGGGAATCCAGCTATCAATCAGAATGATGTCGAAGTCCCACCCCATCCGCAGAGCGGAGCAGAAAAGAGGCTGCCGCTCTGACGACGTGACGTCAGCACAGTCAACTGAATCGCCGACAGGAGTGGTCTGTGACCATTCTGTGCCGGCACTGAACAGTACCGGCCACAACAGGTGGTTAGGTAGCAACTACCTGCCTGTTAGTGCTTAGGCACATTATTTGTTTTTCACAAAGTCCCTGATATCCCCTTTAATGAATAAAATGTTTTTTATTTATTTTCGTTTTACTGAAACTTTTATCACAAAATTGCATATCATTCTGATCAGCTCCTCCTGCTCTATACCATCCTGCCTCCAGATCAGATACCATTTTCAATGTGACAGGTTCCTTTTAAGGAATAACACATCTGTGAACATCTATACGATGATTCAGAGTTATTTCTGCCTTGAGATATAATTGTTCTTTCTTACTTTAGCTCAGAGTTTAGCTGACATACTAGTACTTCCCTAATCCTGTTTAAAACAATTACAAATCAATGTTTTTTAATCCAATGCAATTTAATATAGGTGCAGGTAGACATGAAGATTTATTTTATCATCATATTTATAACATGAAATCTAACCATACATAGCATTAATACATTGCTGTAATCACACTTAGCAACAAGACAATAAGCAAGAAAATGATTATTTCTTATTTAAAATGTGCATTATTTATCTAAGGAAGTGTAAATAATCTCGTAAATGTGAATGAAAGGTAATCATCACACACATTAAATATAGGCAGAAGTATACATGGAAAGAACAGAACCATATCACTAATCAATGATCACCTATCGGCAACTGCTTTCAGTTAAAGAGCCTTTAGTACTTAAAGTGTCTTTTAGCATAAATGCAATTTTGCAAACCTCCAGCAACTTTACCTCTTGCTCGTTGCTGGAGGTTCCCTTACTGGGAACCCCAAATAATCTAACAACAGGCCTCTAGAGTGCCCCTTTGGAATAGTCAGATGGTCCTGCATGTGCACTTGTATATCATGGGTGTGTTGGAGATAGACTCCTTTAATTTGATCTTTTCAGTGCATAGTTGCTCATTACTCTTTTATTCCTATCACTTTATTCTTGTAATTTATTTGAAATGGTTTTACCTTCGTGCCTGCAGATTCTTTCGAAACATTCGTGTTCCAGGTCTGTATCACCTCATGAGATGGTGTACCTTTCAATTTTTCTAGCAGGTACTTGAGCAGGTAGGAGACTGAATTTACAGCTAAGACATGCATAGTGTTCACTATCAAGTAATCAGCCAGTCGAATAAAGCTTTGTAAGAAAAAAGGTAGTAATTACAAATTCTGATTGCAAAATTAGAACATTATGTAAAAAGCTAAATATTTCTATGTATAACCAGAAACCCAGGGACAAAAAACACACCATCGCCTTAAATGTCACCCAATATGGATCATAATCCTAATCTCATACTTATTGTCTATACCTTTATTTTCTCATGATCATCTATACAAATTACACAGAAAACAGCATTATCAAAATTTTCCGGTGCTCATGCTGTTCATCCACTGTGTAATGGCCAAACATCTAGAGAATTTTTACACCAGTCATGACCCAATATGTATTATACCTGCACTTCAACATCTATATACAACAGGGGAAAATGTTGGCTGATACCGATAAATCAAGCCTGATACACTGAGAAATGGTGCATTTAAATGTGTTGATTTCAGCTATCTTTATGCGCTTTGATCAATTATATTACAGTTTTTTGGTGCTTGTTTATAGATCTGTTTACAAAGGGTGATGAAAAATGAAGGGGACAGAACAGTCACTAATACAATCATTCTGTACCCATACTGCAACATTTTAGCGGCAGCACATCTCCTGTTTACATTGTGAATGTGCTGCCAAAAATAATAACTTGTTTTGCCAGCATAAATGCTCTGTTTACCCAACAAATTAGTGTTTTGCTCATTTGTCAGGAGATCATAATCATGGCAGATAATCAGGGATGAGAGTTCCTGTGAACACTCCTTAACTGATTATTTACTCATCTTAATGCTTCTTAAAAGTCAAACTTGCAGGAAGGCCATCCCAAATCACAAGGGGATATTGGCTTAAATTTGTTTGCAGTGTGAGGCAGTGACCGGGATCGTATACGAGGGACATTATATATCCCCCAGAATGTGTACAGAGACTCATTAAATCCATTGGAGTGCACTGCAGTCACAGACACAGCTGCGGCTGCAATGCAGGAATGAAGGTGAGCAATGACCTGGTCAGACTACCTGGCTAAGGCAGATTAAGTAAAACCCGACAGGGCCTTCATTTCTTGGAGGAGGTAACAGGAGGCAGTGGGGCGGCCTCCTCCCTCCAACCCGGGTTTTCCAATGGCTCTTGCCACAGGTCCTTTAAAATCCCTGCACTAAGGATTAGTGTTGTTCTATGTTGGAACCTGCTAGGAGCATAGCAGGGAAGCTCAGCAGGATTGAGTGTGGCTGAACCACCGCCTGGGAAGGCTCTGCACCTGTCAGGCTCTGAGCAGCCCGGCGCAGCCGTTGTCCCCAGCAACCGTTGTTTATGGACTCATGTTAACCCGGCTGCGAACTGGAGGACTTTCTGTTTACCCGTGAGTTGCTGAATAAAAGCTGTTTATGTTGGACTTGCTTGGGTCACTGCCTCAGTTACTGCACGGTGTGAACACCGCCGCCTTACAGTTTGGTGGAGAATGCGGGCATTGTGACTGAGGCATACCCCCCACCGGCAGCTGCATTTATTATTATTATTATTTATTATTATAGCGCCATTTATTCCATGGCGCTTTACATGTGATAGGGATATACATAACAAAAGCATTTACATAATCTTAACAAAACGAGTCAGCGACTGGTACAGGAGGAGCGAGGACCCTGCCCGCGAGGGCTCACAGTCTACGAGGGATGGGTGAGGATACAGTAGGTGAGGGTAGAGCTGGTCGTGCAGTGGTGTTTACTGCAGGTTGTAGGCTTGTCGGAAGAGGTGGGTCTTCAGGTTCCTTTTGAAGGTTTCCACGGTCGGCGAGAGTCTGATATGTTGGGGTAGAGAGTTCCAGAGTAGGGGGGAAGCACGGGAGAAATCTTGTATACGAGTGTGGGAGGAGGAGATAAGAGGAGAGTAGAGCAGGAGATCTTGTGAGGATCGGAGGTTGCGTGCAGGTAAGTACCGGGAGACTAGGTCACAGATGTATGGGGGAGACAGGTTGTGGATGGCTTTGTATGCCATGGTTAGAGTTTTGAACTGAATTCTCTGGGCAATAGGGAGCCAGTGAAGGGATTGACAGAGAGGAGAGGCCGGGGAATAGCGGGGGGACAGGTGGATTAGTCGAGCAGCAGAGTTTAGGATAGATTGGAGAGGTGCAAGAGTGTTGGAAGGGATGCCACGGAGCAGGAGGTTGCAGTAGTCGAGGCGGGATATGATGAGGGCATGCACTAGTGTTTTTGCAGAGTCTTTGCTGAGGAATGCACGGATCCGGGAGATGTTTTTGAGTTGGAGTCGGCAGGAGGTGGAAAGGGCTTGAATATGTGGTTTGAAGGAGAGATCAGAGTCCAGGGTTACCCCAAGGCAGCGAGCTTGTGGGACTGGGGAGAGTGAACAGCCATTGATGTTGATGGATAGGTCAGATGGGGGATGTGAATGAGAGGGTGGAAAGATGATGAACTCTGTTTTATCCATGTTGAGTTTTAGAAACCTGTCGGAGAAGAAGGATGAGATGGCGGACAGACATTGTGGGATTCTGGTTAGTAGGGAGGAGATATCGGGTCCAGAGAGGTAGATCTGTGTGTCGTCAGCATAGAGGTGATACTGAAAGCCGTGAGACTCTATGAGCTGTCCCAGGCCGAAGGTGTAGATGGAGAAGAGCAGGGGTCCTAGAACTGAACCTTGGGGGACACCGACAGATAGGGGGCGGGATGAGGAGGTGGTGCGTGAGTGGGAGACGCTGAATGTCCTGTCTGTTAAGTATGAGGAGATCCAAGATAGAGCCAAGTCCGTGATGCCAAGAGATGAGAGAATCTGGAGTAAGAGGGAATGGTCCACTGTGTCAAAGGCAGATGACAGGTCCAGAAGGAGGAGGATGGAGTAGTGTCGCTTGGATTTGGCATTTAGTAGGTCGTTTGTGACTTTGGTCAGGGCAGTTTCAGTCGAGTGATGCGGTCGGAAGCCAGATTGTAGACGGTCGAAGAGGGAGCAGGAGGAGAGGTGGGAGGACAGTTCAAGGTGGACATGTTGTTCTAGAAGTTTTGAGGCAAAGGGGAGAAGTGATATGGGGCGGTAGCTGGTCAGAGAGGAAGGGTCAAGGGAGGGCTTTTTGAGGATGGGTGTGATTGCGGCATGTTTGAAACATGAGGGGAAGACTCCGGTTGTTAGTGATAGATTGAAGAGGTGGGTTAGGGTTGGGATGAAGACTGAGCTGCATGACCACAATCCGGCCGGCCACTTTTCAGCCTCACCCCGTGGACAAAATGGAGGAGCAGTTAAGGCAATTGATCCTCACGCAGCGGCAGCAGCAGGAGCAGTTCAAGCATCAGCAGCACACCAATGAGCTGATCGTGCAGCAACTCAGCCCTGCAGGAGACGCTGACGGCACCAGCCCCAGAACGTCGAGAGGCACGGGACAAGGTTCGCTCAGCGTTGAGGAAGATGGGACCTGAGGACGACGTGGAAACCTTCCTTACCATCTATGAACGCACGGCAGAGCGGGAAAACCTACCAGCCGGCCAGTGGGCAGAAGTGGTGGCTCCGTTTTTGGTCGGCGATGCCCAAAAGGCCTACTTCGACCTCAGTCGAGAGGATGTCCAGGACTACCAGAGGCTCAAAGGTGAGATCCTTGCCCGGCTGGGGGTCAATACATACGTGAGGGCTCAGCGTGTGTTTTCGTGGGCCTATGTGGAGACCCGACCCGCCCGGTCTCAGGCTTATGACCTCCTGCAGCTGGTAAAGAGGTGGCTACAGCCTGAGACTTTGTCTCCAGCCCAGATGGTGGAGAGGTTGGTGGTTGACCGGCTGTTGAGGACTTTGCCAGCCGCTATCCAACGTTGGGTGGGGCAAGGGGACCCCGGCACACTCGACCAGGTGGTCAGTTTGATCGAGCGCTACCCGGCCACTCAGGACTTCACTCGAGACTCCGCCCCCTCTCGGCTGTCACGCCGATCCCTGCCAAACCAGGAATCGGGAAAGGAGTCGCGTCCCTCTGCTGGGGACAGACAGCACCGTACCCGTGCTGAAGGGGAACCCCGGAGTGAGAGTGACAGGAGACCGGTTCCTTCCCAAACTGTCATAAGACCTACCAGTACCTCCACCCTTAGGTGCTGGCGGTGTCAGGGGCCGGGACATGTGGTTGCTAATTGTCCCCTGACTACGGAACCCATGGACTGCGGATATAGCAGCCGGGTCTCAATGTATGCCCAGACCGTCTGCTCGGCGAGGTCCGACCCCCAGGACAGTGAACTCCAACTATGCCAGGTACTGGTTAATGTGTACCCCACGGAGGTCCTCCTGGACTCAGGGAGCCTCGTGACTCTGGTACATGGGTCGCTGGTGGCAGGAGACAACCCCAGTCGACGGCCAGTCGGGGTTGTGTGTATCCATGGGGACCTCCGAGAGTACCCAACTGCAGAAGTAGTTTTTTCCACGCCATGTGGAGATATAAAACATGTGGTGGGGGTGGTAAAAACTCTTCCCTATGGAACTGTGTTGGGAAGAGACTTTCCCCTGTTCTGGACTCTGTGGAAAAACAAAATCCACTGTGCCCCGGTAAAATGTATTACAGGCGCTGTACCCGACGAACCTGCCGTAGGGGTGTCCAACCTAGGGACAGAGTGTGACCCCGATAGGTTTCTCTTAGAGGTGCTGGCAGGAGAGGTCGAGGAGACCCCATCGATTCCCAAGCTGGAAGTGTCCCGGGACACGTTTGGGTCAGCTACAGGATCCCACCCTGACTCAGGCGCCGGAAAGGGTGGTAGAGGTAAACGGCGTAGCCCAACAGCCCGGTGCAGATACTGAACTTCCCCACATGGTAGTCAATGGTGAGTTGCTCTATAGGATAGATAAGATCAGGGACGAGGTCGTGGAACAGTTGGTGGTACCTCAGTCGTACCGTCGGGTGGTTCTAGATTTGGCACACACACACTTGCTGGGTGGACACTTAGGGGTAAAAAAGACGCAATAACGCATCTTGCAGCGGTTCTTTTGGCCTGGGGTTTACGCGGAGGTCAAAAGGTACTGCGAATCCTGCCCCGAATGTCAGTTGACCACACCCACCGCAAGTTTCCGTAGCCCATTGGTACCCCTGCCAGTGATAGAGGTACCTTTTGAACATATTGCAATGGACTTGGTAGGACCCATTGTAAATCCGCCCGTGGCCACCAACAAATACTGGTGGTCGTCGACTATGCCACCCGGTACCCGGAGGCTATACCATTACGCCACACCTCGGCAAAACTGATAGCACGGGAGCTGTTTGCCATGTTCTGTCGCCTTGGACTACCTATAGAGATCCTGACGTATCAGGGAACCCTTTTATGTCCAAAGTGACAAGGGAACTGTGCAAATTGCTAAAAATTAAACAATTGCGCACCTCGGTGTACCACCCTCAAACCGACGAGCTAGTAGAACGGTTCAATAAAACCCTAAAGTCCATGTTAAAAAAGGTGGTTTCTAAGGACGGAAGGGATTGGGACATGTTGCTACCCTATTTGATGTTCGCAGTCTGTGAGGTACCCCAGGCTTCCACAGGGTTCTCTCCCTTTGAGTTATTGTACGACAGACACCCTAGGGGTCTGTTGGACGTAGCCAAAGAGACATGGGAACAAGAGCCGACTCCACATAGCAGTATAATTGAACACGTTGCTAGTATGCAGGACCGGATTGCGGCGGTCATGCCCATTGTGAAATAACATCTGTTAGATGCCTAGGCAGCCCAGAGGCGCACATATAATAAAAGAGCCAGAGTCAGGTCTTTTAACAAGGGAGATCGTAAGCTCATGGCCAAGTGGCAAGGGCCATATGAGGTTCGAGAAAAAGTGGGGGAGGTAAATTACCGGGTGTATCAGCCCGGAAGGAGGAAACCTGAGCAGCTTTACCATGTAAACCTGCTAAAGCCTTGGAAAGATCGAGAGTGTTTAGTTACAGACGTCACCCCGGGCATATCGCCAGAGAGTTCTCTACCTTCAGCCAGGGAAGCGTCCGAGGGGGAGGTCAGGATAAGTGATGCCCTCACTAAACAGCAGCAATGGAAGGATCGCTCGCTGGTGCAGCACAATACCGACGTGTTCTCAGAGCTACCGGGTAGGACTACAGTTATCCAACATGACATTGTCACCGAACCTGGGGTAAGGGTGCGAATAAGACCATACCGGGTACCCGAAGCCCGGAGGCAAGCCATCACGGCTGAGGTAAAACAAATGCTTCAGTTAGGCGTCATAGAGGAATCATGGAGTGAGTGGGCTAGCCCCATCGTACTGATTCCAAAACCAGACGGATCGTTACGCTTCTGTAATGATTTCCGGAAATTGAATGAAGTGTCAAAGTTTGACCTCTATCCAATGCCCAGGGTGGACGAGCTGATTGAGAGACTGGGGCAGGCCCAGTACTTTACCTCGCTCGATCTCACCAAGGGTTACTGGCAGGTACCTCTCACAGATTTGGCGAAGGAAAAGACCGCCTTCGTAACTCCGGAGGGTCTATACCACTATGTGGTCTTACCTTTTGGGTTACATGGGGCCCCAGCTACATTCCAGAGGTTGATGGACATAGTGCTCAAGCCTCACCAGGGGTACGCGTCCTCGTATCTAGATGATATTATCATCTTTAGCACCGACTGGCATACGCACCTATCACAGGTATAAGCGGTGCTGGATTCTCTCAGAGCCGCGGGGTTAACGGCAAACCCAAAAAAATGTGCGATAGGGCTAGAGGAAGCCCGATATTTGGGGTATGTGATAGGCCGAGGAGCTATCAAGCCCCAAATCAATAAAGTTGAGGACATAAAAAACTGGCCTAAACCGTCAAGTACAAAACAGGTGAGGGCGTTCCTTGGCATCCTTGGGTATTACCGCCGGTTTATACCTAATTTTGCTGGGCGAACGGCGGCCTTGACCGATCTCTTGAAAGGAAAAAAATCGGTAATGGTTCGATGGAACCCTCAGGCAGAAGAAGCTTTTCAGTCCATGAAGTTGGCTCTTTGTGGACAGCCGGTCCTCATCAGCCCCAACTTCAAGGAAACCTTCATTGTACAGACAGATGCCTCGGAGGTAGGCCTAGGGGCGGTATTGTCACAAAAAGTGAATGGTGAAGAGCACCCGGTCACCTACTTGAGTAGAAAACTTGTCCCGGCAGAGAGAAACTATAGCGTGGTAGAGAAGGAGTGTTTGGCTATTAAGTGGGCCTTGGAATCACTACGCTATTATTTACTCGGGCGTCAGTTCCGCTTGGTGACGGACTACTCACCCTTGGTATGGATGAGGAATGCCAAGAAGAGGAATGCGCGAGTCACCAGGTGGTTCCCGGCACTGCAAAATTTCAGTTTCTCTGTAGAACATCGCCCTGGGAAGTTGCAAGCAAACGCGGATGCCCTTTCCCGGGCACCCTGTATGGTGGCAAATGTTCAACCCCACAAATTTGAACAGAGGGGGGGGGGATATGTGAGGCAGTGACCAGGATCGTATACGAGGGACGTTATATATCCCCCAGAATGTGTACAGAGACCTATTAAATCCATTGGAGTGCACTGCAGTGACAGACACAGCTGCGGCTGCAATGCAGGAATGAAGGTGAGCAATGACCTAGTCAGACTACCTGGCTAAGGCAGATTAAGTAAAACCTGACAGGGCCTTCATTTCTTGGAGGAGGTAACAGGAGGCAGTGGGGCGGCCTCCTCCCTCCAACTTGGGTTTTCTAGTGGCTCTTGCCACAGGTCCTTTAAAACCCCTGCACTAAGGATTAGTGTTGTTCTATGTTGGAACCTGCTAGGAGCACAGCAGGGAAGCTCAGCAGGATTGAGTGTGGCTGAACCACCGCCTGGGAAGGCTTTGCACCTGTCAGGCTCTGAGCGGCCCGGCGCGGCCGTTGTCCCCGGCAACAGTTGTTTATGGACTCATGTTAACCCGGCTGCGAATTGGAGGACTTTCTGTTTACCGGTGAGTTGCTGAATAAAGGTGTTTATGTTGGACTTGCTTGGGTCACTGCCTCAGTTACTGCACGGTGTGAACACCGCCGCCTTACAGCAGGTATAGAATTTGAGGAATTAAGGGCTTCTCCAGCCAAGGAAATAAAAAAAGACAAATAAAACCCAGCTTAGAATGTTATAAAAAGTCATGGTCAGCTGATCAATCCCCAGCTATCCCACTTCCTATGCTTCCCAGGACTCTGGCCCCAGTTATTGAAGGTGGCTTTGCCAGAATACTGGCATAAAACACCTTCAAATGTCACAATTTTTTTGTACACAGCTAGGTTACGTAAAAAAATTGTGAATTTTGGCGTTTTCACACCAGTTTAGTCCAGCTCAACCAAAGTGGGTGAAGCTGGGTTTGGATGGAGCATGGTGATAAATTTATCACAAGTTGTGGCAGATCTTACATAAGAAATGTTAATCCAGTCCAGGCATAGAGGCACACGCCAGTGATAAGATGCACCAAAATCATTAAATGGAGTACTACTACACACCCCTTCATTAAGGCTATGTTCACATGTTCAATAATCATCCTTTAGAACGAATCTAGTAGCAATTCGTTGGCAAAATAGTTGTGCAGACACATAGGAAGTTGGAGGGAGAGTGGATATTAACAGAGTGTACTTCAGAAGAAGGGAGGCTAAACGAGGGTAAATGTGTAATTGGGTTGAAGGTGCCGTTGTTAGGAAGGAGAAGACCAACTCCTCGTGGATTGCGGCTATCATGAACCGCCGCTGCAAGGCAGTCCACTGAGGCGGATGGTGTGTGCAGCTGAGGTAGTGTAACTCTCCACGGGAAGAGTGTTGCCCCAGGGCAGTGAGCGTAGATGGTGGGGATGGTAGTGCAGGGCATCCCAGCACCGGTAGTGCTGGCGCGGCAAGAAATGCAAAGACAACGTGTTGCAGTCCAGGGTCTTTTACTCACAGTTCGTATATTCCAAGTCACTTCGGCCAGCAATGACTGCCCGAGCCGTGCTGCGTCCACCAGGTGAGGGGCTCGGTCAACCCCCAGGCAATTCAGGAGTATGGTACAGAACTCCCTTCTATCCTTCCTCTGGCTCGTGCCCCACCAGTGACCAAGCTTTTGTCCAGCTGCCGCGGATCTATGCGGGTAAACGTGGGCCCCGTTTATGGTGCCTTCCTAGTAAGGTTTAGCAGGGGGTCGCACCAAGTGATGATCACGACCTCCGGTTCTTGGCTGAGGATTATTTGCCTCCACCAACTTGGGATCCTGTACCCTTTTCTTGCCTGACCCGTCACCCGTAATTTCCTGGGTCCTTAGGGTCCCTTCTGCCTTCTTGTTTCTGAGCCCTTCTGTTTCTGCTTCTCTGTCACTCCTCCTTCTTTCCTGTTCCTTCTTCTCCTCCTTCCCTCGGCCTCTTCTCCAGGCCTACTTCTCCTTCTCCTCCCAGGCTCTGGCCTTTTCTCTAGGCCTGCCTCTGAGCAGAGCTCCTACAGAGCCTCTGCTCCCTGTCACCTCTCCACTGTACTTCTGTCTGACTGAACTGAACCCTGTCCTAAGATAGTGCCCACCTTTTATACCTCCCCTCTGAGTGTGAGCTCAGGTGACCAGCTCAGAAACCGTCCCCTTCTGCTCCTATGTGGCGCCCCAGGGGTCTGGTTTCCACGGTAACAAGCAATGTTATGTCTGAGAGCAGGTGGGAGGTCTCTTGGTCAGGAATCCTATGCATGCCACACCTCCTGCCCAGTCCTGGGAGGGGAAGGACTTCCCCTATATAAACCTGGGGCTGAGGCAGGGTTAGAGAGTTCAGAGGGAGAGATCAGCCAGGAGGGCTGACAGGGAGCTGTGGCTCCGGCTGGGCCCAGCTCCTGGGCCATGCCAGAAGTAGAGACAGAGAAGAGAAGCAGATATAGGAAAAGAACATCAGGAGCTCTGTGGGAGCAGTGCTATAAGGAGTCAGGGGCTGGCAGCTGCAGAGCTCGCCCTGACTGAGAAGCTATCACCGGACCCGGAGTCCGAGGCTGTGGGGACTAATCTTTACCCAGCAGCAGAAACCGCCCGGCAGGGGATTTCAGGTCCTCTGGCCAAGAAACCCGAAGGCACGGTCACACGCGTGGGACCAGCACCGCCGTCGTGGAGCGGACGCCACTAGAAGGCCCCGAGTCACCGGCCATACGGGTGAGCACCACACGGTACACTCAGGGACGTGGGCTACTTATACCCGCCTCTAGCAAGGTAGCCAGAAGAGTACAGTCAGTTTGGGAGGCCTACAACTCCGCCTGGCCAGGGGAGATCCCATCTGCTCAAGGACTGACCAGGCCCCGATCGCTAGCCAGTACTCCGGGAGGGTCTATCTTTATCACCAGTAAAGACCCTGAACAACACCGCATCGTCTCTGAGTGATTCCTGCTACCCCCATCATCCACGTCGACTGCCCTGAGGCCATACCCCTCCCGTTGGGGGTGATACTATCACGCTGCACAATCCTACCACCGGCCTCAGCGGTCTGCCCTGCAGCGGCAGCTCCTTCGCTGCATTCAACGGGTGGCGTAGTCGTCCAACATCTACCGCTAATACAACGCCACTTAGTCTGACTCCCTGGGCACGGACCGGGTCACCGCCACGAGACTACAACCCTCAACAGATCCGGCTCCGGGTAAGCTCCCGCGTGCGCAACGCTGCGCGACACAGGCCCAGGGGCGCGTCACCTACATCACTGGGTTTTCCTCCCCCCTCCCCACTCCAGCCAGGGACATGGTCTGTCGTGCCTGCATTACTGTATAAATGGGAGCACCGTTGAGCTGTCCCCCGGAAATGGGGTGTGTGTGATGCATGCAGCTAACTGAGCCCTGGTCAATACTCCATCCTTACTGGAGCTCATGTATTGATTGATTGGAGTGTGCTGACGCATTGTGTATACATACAGTATGTATGTTTGTGTAATAGCGTTTTTGTGCACCTGTACATTAATTAACCATATGTTCACTCTTTAACACAAACAGTGACACCGCTTTCTACAACACCACACCTTCATCAGCTATTGGCTTGTGCATGGCAGAGTGCGACAAATCAATAGGCAACCCTGGCACCACAACCTCACTAGAACACTCCGGCAAGTGTTCTGGGTTGACCACGTCAAAACTTTCAGGTACTTGAAAACCCTTCTCTTCAAGAAAGCTTACAGCCTGGAATGACCACATTACCACCTCATCACCACCGGAGCTACCACAATCCTCCACCCTACTGTCTCCTTCCCCATTATTCTGTAGATTGTAATCTCGCATGGGCAGGGTTCTCTCCCTTCTCTACCAATCTGTCACTGTTATTCTGTTCATTGGAATCTATATTCGTATTTTGTATGTAAACCCTTTTTCACATGTACAGCACCATGGAATGATTAAATAATATCCGTCAGCCAAGTTTTCTTAATCAGATAAGAACAAGTGTAAAGTTTGTGAACAACATTGCTTTTACTCGTTAATAAAGCATATACTAACCATGTCAGTCGTCTGCAGTGTGTTCTCTTATTGGCTTGCTCTGTGTAACTCATTTTATCAGAAGATTCTCCGAAAAGGTCTCCATCAAAATGTGAGAGCGTTAAAATATCTGTAGCTTCAGGTCCTGGTATTGTATTTATCATGCCTTCAGGCCAGGAAAATAGTAAAATATGATAAATCATGAAAATAGTGGGGCTACACATTCAGTACATGTGACTAAGGAGTCTATTGCGTAACTTTCTTCTGCTCTTTCAATTACAGAACAACTAGTAAAAAACATGCATTGCCATACTGTACATTGTGAGAAATAGGAGAGTTGTCTAATTATTCGTTTTTACAGCTTGTACAATGTTTTCTGGCCTGGGAAAAGCAAACTTGTATCATAATCTGAGTTATTTTCAATTCTGTCTTGTATCTTTTGTGTTACAAGACTTTATAACAATTTCTTAAAAGGTATTGGCCCGCCATGGACCCTCTCTGTTTTGTTTTATTTTTAAAGAGGAACTAAACTTTTATTTATTTATTTTTTATCATTTTGCCCAGCTTGTAAAGTTATGAAACTTTGCAAATCACTTAGGGAATTTATCTTCATTCCTGTAAAAAAAAAATGCTTACTTTTCCCCAACATGGGCACTGGAGAGAAACTGAACTCTTATACTCATTTGGAGTACAGATGATGGCACAACATTCAGAGGAGGAGACAGGTGCTGACGATTTCACAGCCAACATAAGTACTCCAAAAGAGTACATTCTGATAGCAATCCAGCTAAAGGCAAGCAAATACACTGGAGATAAGCTGGTTTTTGGAAGCCACCTACATGCAATTTTTTAAAGGAATTAAGACAAATTCCCTAATAAAGTAATTTGCAAAGTTTCGTAACATTTAATACTAGAATTATTAAAAAAGGAAAGTTTAGTTACTTTTTAAAGGGTATCATCAAAATAAACTGATCAACTAATTGTAGGGTGCGCAAACTAGGTGGGAATGTAGCACACATCTATCATTTCTAGGGAATCCCATCAAAAGAAGCTCAGTTCCTTTACAATGCTATTATGAAGAAAATAAAGTATTATGCAGTTCTTATTAAACATAAATGGCTATATAATGCAGAGATGTGTTTTGTCCTCCAGAGCAAGGGATACTTTTGTAGCAAAAATCTGTTTTGGCTAAATGGTGAAGCTTCCAAGAGAAGAACACTTCTTTTCAGGGTTGCCAATCATCCAGAAAACACTACATACAGGTGCATCTCACTAAATTAGAATATCATCAAAAAGTTAATTTATTTCAGTTCTTCAATACAAAAAGTGAAACTCATATATTATATAGAGTCATTACAAACAGAGTGATCTATTCCAAGTGTTATTTCTCTTAATGTTGATGATTATGGCTTACAGCCAATGAAAACACAAAAGTCATTATCTCAGTAAATTAGAATACTTTATAACAACAGCTTGAAAAAAGGTTTTTAAAATCCGAAATGTTGGCCTACTGAAATGTATGTTCAGTAAATGCACTCAAAACTTGGTCGGGGCTCCTTTTGCATCAATTACTGCATCAATGCGGCGTGGCATGGAGGCGTCAGCCTGTGGCACTGCTGAGGTGTTGTGGAAGCCCAGGTTGCTTTGATAGCTGCCTTCAGCTCGTCTGTATTGTTGGGTCTGGTCTCTCATCTTCCTCTAGACAATACCCCATAGATTCTCTATGGGGTTAAAATCAGGCGAGTTTGCTGGCCAATCAAGCACAGTGATACTGTTGTTTTTAAACCAGGTATTGGTACTTTTGGCAGTGTGGACAGGTGCCAAGTCCTGCTGGAGAATGAAATTTCCATCTCCTAAAAGCTTGTCAGCAGAGGGAAGCATGAAGTGCTCTAAAATTTCCTGGTAGACGGCTGCACCGACTTTGGTCTTGATACAACACAGTGGACCTACACCAGCAGATGTCATGGCTCCCCAAACCATCACTGATTGTGGAAACTTCACACTAGACCTCAAGCAGCTTGGATTGTGTGCCTCTCCACTCTTCTTCCAGACTCTGGGACCTTGATTTCCAAATGAAAATTGGAACTCTGGAACCTTGTGGAGTGTGTCAATCACTGCCTTCTGGACATCTGCCAAGTCAGCAGTCTTCCCCATGATTGTGGAGCCTACTGAAACAGACTAAGGGACATTTTTAAACGCTTAGGAAGCCTTTGCAGGTGTTTTCGTTAATTATTTTAATTTACTGAGATAATGACTTTTGTGTTTTCATTGTCTGTAAGCCATAATCATCAACATTAACAGAAATAAACACTTGAAATAGATCACCCTGTTTGTAATGACTCTATATAATATATGAGTTTCACTTTTGGTATTGAAGAACTAGAATAAATTAACTTTTTTATGATATTCTAATTTAATGAGATGCACCTGTAGTTTGTATAAATAAAACACTTTTTTCCCTGTGCGTAAAAAAATTGATATTGTGACATGCAGAAGTAGTGCTGTTGCTTTAAAAGCATTCAGCAACCATTAGAAGTAACATAGTCACAGGAGAAGGGGAGTGTTTTAGCAGAGCCCCAGGGGGATTGTGGGGAAGTTGTTTACTGTGTGGCTGGAGCCGAAGAGAAAGGTGGTGTGTGTGATCTGTATCTCACAGAAGTGCCCCTGCAAGTGAAAAGGATTCAAGTCAGGAGTGAAGCTAAGCACAGGTGAGGTAGAGTTCCTGAATTAGCAGTGCAGAGTATTGTCAGGCAGAAAGCTAAGGACTGGAAGAAATGGTGTCACAGGTATCATCTCCTTCAGCAAACCCCCCCCCCTCCATTTCACTGTGCTGTAAAGAATGCTGTGTTAATTAATGTGCATTTGCATTAGAACTGTGCTGTCCTGTACTACTGGCAAGACTGTGAACTGCTGTGCTGCTAAGGAAACTGTACTCTTTGTCACTGGAGCCTGTTGCTCATAAGATTTCACTTCCACTGGCTGTGAGTCTTCTTATTAAATGCTACTGTTCTAATGTTTATGAGGACTCTTGTCAAGTGTGTCTGGTCAGCAAGTGAGACAAGCTACGTGTCTGTGCCTGAGGGTCAATACCCCTGTGTGCCTGAGAGAAGCTGCAGCACATGGTCTATGGTCGCCCTGAGTAACGTTTCCCCCAGGATTCCAAAGAATTCATGTAACCAGTCTCACCCCTATCTGAACCTAGCGGCGTGCGTGTAACTTATGTCTGATTTTTTTGAGGTTGGAGAAATTTTCTGCAGATTATTATGACTGAAATTATCATCATTTTACAGTTCACAGTAAATGCTGCCAATCAAAATTATATTGTAGACAAACATCACTTAAAATCCTAATGATTCATTATAGTTTTACAGTGTGTCTGTAAAAAATGTTATCAGTCCGTGATCTTTTCATAAGTTGTCCAGAAAAAATCTAAATCAATTTGACCCTAATAGGTTATGTAGAAATGTGTTTTCTAAACGAGATTACACCTTTATGATATTCACACCAGTACAATACTGATGACTGAACCATCACAAATTCTCTCTATGGGATTGAGGGTTGACAGTTCTAAAGGGGTTGTCCAGTACTTTTAAAAATATGACAATGTGTTTTACTGATCAATAGAAGCTTCTTTCTAATTACCTCCTGGTGCTGTTTCTGCCTGTGAGCGGCGCTATCGGTGGCCGCTCACAGGCACCACGTGACCCCCTGCTGATGTGACATGAGGCGTGACTCAGCGCTGGGGTGCCCGCGGTCGCTGCTGGCTTGTGGTCGGGGTTATTCCCCGCGTCACACCCAGCAGCCACCAGTGGAACGCGGAAGAGGAACCCTCAGCTGCAGCCTGGACTTGTCAGCGGATGTCAGAGCCGGCTGCAGCCAGGGGTCACGTGCTGCCTGTGAGCGGCCACCAATAGCGCCGCTCACAGGCAGAAACAGCACCAGGAGGTAATTAGAAAGAAGCTTCTATTTATCAGTAAAACCCATTGGCAGATTTTTAAAAGTACTGGACAACCCCTTTAACTATTTCACTTCACTATAGGATTTTCTCACTTTGAACATGGCATAGAAGTAGCTCAAAAGAACAATCACCATCCACAGCAAAGGAGATACAGCATACTCTCCAATGTAGATACAGAAACAGTCTAGTGAGTACATCAAGGAGTCGGATTGTTTCCATATCTCCTATTCAAGAATACAGAAGAGTATTTTACATTGGTAATGTCGAGTCACCTGAGTTGTCAGAATCATTCATGTAGTCATCCGGTGTAAACCCAGCCTCCAATAAAGCAGTTCTACTAGCGCTCCTGACAACTTCTTTGGCTAGGCCGCGGAACTCAGATAGATGGTTGGCCACCTAAGAATTACACAATTTCCAAAGTGGAAATTAACGCATGGTCATATTTCCCATTGATTCTGAAGAAATTAATAAAACATACCTCTTCTAGTTGTTTAAATTGAATGTCTGTGAACTCTTTCAAAGTATATGTGTACCCCTTCTCAATGCGACACAGACCCATGTCACTGATTCGGTAACACATTTCTTGGATATTGAGGAGAGCAGGGCGCACATACTGCAGGAGGAAAAGGTAATGATTAAGCTAAGCCTTTTTTCACTATACATATAAAATAAATTAGTTAATTATACAACAATTCTAGTAAAGGGAATCTGCCACCACATTTCTGTTACTGCATCTAAAAGCAGCATGATGTAGGTGCAGAGACCCTGATTCCAGTGATGTGTCACTTACCGGGTTGCTTGCTAATGTTTTGATATAATTATCGTTTTCCCTGCTGCAGACTTACTAGTTCTCAGAATGCTGAGCTTTGTATAACCCTAGCCACACCGCTGATTGGCAGCTTTCTCTTTATACTGTGCATAGGCAGAAAGCTGCTAATAAGGTGAGGGCAGGGTTATACAAAGCTCATGAATATGGAAGGCTACAGGTTTATTAGTGATAATCTCCAGCTGATAGAATAGTTATTTTGTCAAAACTACAGGAAGCAACCCAGTAAGTGACACATCACTGGAATCAGGGTCTCTGTCTCTATATTATGCTGTTCTAAGATTAGGTGGCAAAACCTAGCGACAGATCCCCTTTAAATCTGCAGAAAACTGCACATATAGGCTAGACTTGATAATTAGCCGGCTTGGGATACATACTGAATTAACAATGAACAGATTCTCCTGCAGGGCTTTACGACATTTACTAATTTTCTTGGCACGAACATTTTTTCTCCATACAGTAAAAGCTTTCCATTTTCTGAACAGAGCAAATGTAGGAATCTGTTTCATTGACTTATGGTAAAGATATTCCTGTTTCCAGCGCTCCAGCTCCAAGAATAATACGTCTCCATCACACATGTGGGTGACTCCTCTGTCACTTATGGTGTAGTAGTCGTGTTTGTTGATGTTTTCATGGCTTACAATTCTATGTAAAGGCAAGGAAAAATAAACTTAAATATGTAAAAAAAAAAAAAAAAAAACTATTATTATTATTATATTTCATTATTTTGTAATAGTAAAAGACAACTTAATATTGTAGGAGAAAACTATTTTAATTTTTGTGTTAATCAAATTTTAAAATAGATATTTTCATTGGCCTGAAGCATTCAGATCTTTATCAAAGACAGATCTCCAATCTCCAAGTCATTATTAGGCATGTTTGACTGAGGTAGACATATTACTGTAGAGCATTACTAGGACAAGAAGAGTTCCATAGAAACTAACCCAAAAATTGCCCCTCTAATGCAAAACTTTGGGGCACAATATAAATAACAACCTATTTCTAATGCAACAAATCATTTACACAATTGCACAATGAAGTTTTAAATGTTTCTTCTACGTACCTCAAGTTGTATGGATCATATTCAACTGAAGATCTGGGAACAGCAGGGGACATATACAGAAAGCCCAAATTCTTATTTCCCAGTAGTATGCTGATAATCTGGAGGGGGTCACTAATCTCGGCCTTTATGACATCTTCTGCACTCTCAAACAAACTAGTTGGAGGTGAGGGAACTCTTTTATAAGAGCTAGGTCTTGAATAAGATGTCCTTGGCTGCTTTGGTGGAGTTGGAGATAAGGTTCTACTGACGTCCATCTGTAACTAAAGGATTAAAAGTATATTAGTGATGAAGACTAAAAATATTACAATCACCGCAGTAAACTAGAAAGATATCTCATCAATGGAAAACAATTGAAAAATAAGAAATGACATTGTGGTGAGATAATATAGTAATGCGCGTTAGGGGCAGTGGAAGGTGGTGGGAGCAGCCCCTACAGTTAGATTTTGGTTTCTTACAGTTTTGAGGCATGTTTACATACAGTACTGTACAAATATTTTAAGCAAGCATGGAAAAACATTGTAAAGTAAGAATGATTTAAAAAATAGAAGTGTTAAAGGGGTTGTCCAGTACTTTTACACTAATGGCCTATTTTTCAGATGGCCTATTCATCAATATCAGATCGGTGGGGGGCACTAAACACGGCACCCCGGCCGATCAGCCGTCTCAAATGCCAGAGGCCAGATGTAATCCCAAGGCAGGCAGCAGGCGGTTGTAGCAACCCAGCAATCGGATCCACTACTGCTTCGAACGTGACACTACCATCATTTTATAGACAATCATCTTGGCTATCTCACACATAAATTTGACTTGCAACTATTTAGCATAAGATTAGTTGTGCAGATTCGAGTCATGTCACTGTATCATTACTGTATTGTTGGTGAAAAATCTTTTTCTTCCTGTATACTACAAAATACAACCTGTTCTCACATTCCCTAATAGCTCAGTGTGTTATCAGGTTGATTCCCAAGCGAAAAGTCACTGGTTCAAATCGAGGAGCAGTCATGAAAAAGATTTCCCAAGAAAACAGAAACCGTATCATCCAGCTCATCGATAGGGGTCTCTCGACCAAGAAAATTGGCAAACTGCATCATGTGAGTGCCATGACAGCGGGAAGAATATGAAATGAAGTCTGTCCATCCATTCAAAAGCCAAGAGGTGGACGTCCAGGCAAAATATCGGAGTCAACAAGTCGGCTCATCACAAGGTCTATCAGTTCTGGCATAACAAACACAGCAGTGGAGGTGGCTCACATGCTTCATAATAGTGAGATCACAGACGTCCATTCAAGCAAGCAAGCAACGTGTGATGCACATTACGCAAGTCTGGAATGGTGGCCAGAAAAAAGATGAAGAAGTCTGGACTTCAACATCGTCATAAGAGGCATCGGCTCGGGTTTGCAGAAAGTAGGAAAACTGGACAGTAAGAGATTGGAAATGGGTGATTTGGAGAGATGAGACGAAAGTCAATAGACTAGGCATTGATGGGTGCAAATGGGTCTGGAAGAAACAAGAGAAAAAAAGGCTAACAGATCAAGAAATTGAAGGAGCTGTCAAGTTCGGTGGAGGAAGCCTGATGTTATGGGGTTGTTTCACAGCCAAAGGCATTGGATACTTGACCAGGATCGATGGTGGTCTCATTTCTGAGCTATATGTGAGTACACTACAAGACGTATGAAGAAAAGGTGAAAAAAATCGGCACATCCATCAAGATTGTAAAATAATGAAATGTAAAAACTTTAGTGGTACATAATTAAAAATTAAAAATAGAAACCTCCTACAAGATGAATTACTTCGTACACTCACATACTATGGGTATGAAAAGGACGACATAGTGTTCCAGCAGGACAATGACCCGAAGCATACGTTGAGATTGGTGAAGAAATAGTTCAAAGACAATGAAGTAGAGGTGCTGGATTGGCCCCGACAGTCCCCAGACCTCAACCCAATCAAACACTTGTGGGTAGAGTTGAAGAAAAACCTGTATACATACAGCAGTTAGAGCAGTTCTCTGAACAGTTATACCTATATAACCCCGCCCACACCACTGATTGGCAGCTTTCTGACCATGTACAGTGTGCACAGCTACCAATCAGTGTCAGGTTTGGCATTATACAGAGCTCTTGAATATGGAGCTGGTACCTGGCAGCAGGTTACTAGTCCTCTAGTGATAATCTCCTGTTAATAAAACAGAGATTTAATCAAATTTACAGCAAGCAGCCCAGTAAATGACACATCGCTGGAATCAAGGTCTCTGTCTCTACATTATGATGCTCTCAGATTAGGTGGCAAAAACCTGGTGACAGATTCCCTTGAAGGAGAACCAGCCAGCAATAAGAGGATTTTTACATTTTTTGGGACTTAAATATTATAGGACCAATTTGCTTATGGCTGTGTGCCCACGATGCGTTTCTTAAGCGTTTCCGCAGCCGCAATTCCGCTGCAGAAACGCTTAAAGAACGCTTGGTAGAAGGTCTGCCATGTCCCCCAACGATAATCCGCATGTGCTGTGCACATGCTGCAGAGATTTCCGCTGCGGATTATCATTGCGGAAAAATACGCAGCACTACCAATTATTTTGCGGAAGCGCGGCGTTTTCGCGGCCATTGACTTGCATTGGAACGCATGGAATCCACATCACTGGATCTGTACACGTGCATTCCATGCGTTTCAATGTGCGGATGGTACCCGGGTCTCTCCTCCGGACCTGGGTACCATAGAACCTGTAAAAAAAAGAATAAAACAAAAAATAAATATTGTACTTACCTTCTGATGGCCCCCGATGTCTTTTTCTGGGCTTGCCGGCAGCTCGCGGTGGACTCAAGGACCTGCGCTGACGTCATTTAGTCATGTGAAGGGTCATGCGACCGCTGACGTCGGCAGGTCCTTTAGTGTACCGCGAGCTGCCGGCAAGGCAGGACGCATCGAATAAAGACACCGGGGGCCATCAGAAGGTAAGTATGTTATTTATTTTTTAACATTCTTTTGGTCACACTATATAAATCCATGCTGTTTGCTTGGATTTATATAGTGTGACCAAGTTGTCAAGCACTTTCCAAGTGATGCTAAAATTGCTTGGAAAGCGCTTGTCAAGGCGGGAGTGCCGAAACGCGCGTCGGGGAGCCACACAGCGTGCAGTCTCGATCCCATTACAAGGTGAATCATATCTCTGATGTGACATTTCTTTCTTCTGGTACTTTCTATAATCGATATGCATTATGAAGGCTTATGTCTCTATGCGGGTGTACTAGTGGTAGCCATTTATTTGTCTATAGATATGATTACCCTAAGTGATATGTCTATAGTTTAAAACGATATGTGAGGCATGCGATATCTGTACTCTGTGGTGACACCTGGTGGTTGTTTTTAAGTATGTTTTATTTGTCTATGTGTAATGGCTTCTGACATATGCTGTGCCACCATAGCCTTATATGATGTTATGATTATTTATATATATATTTCTCAATAAAGATACTTTTTCTATTATTTTCTTTATAATTTTTTGGCCGTATATTCGTATTTCTTTCTTGCTTCGGCACTTCGGGATATATGTTGCTTATACGAATGGCCCTAGATATATAGTCTTCTGATTGGTTGTAATATGGAGATACTTGTTATCTTCACAATATATGTATATGGCAACCTTATATTCGGTTCTAATCCTTCTTCTAATCACACTCTAAACAGACTCTGATCAGAGTTTGATAATAGTGTGTTCCGATTTTCTTGGATGAGTTGAAGATGGAAAAAAATTCTTCATATTCTCCATTGTCAGTAAGTGAAAATTGAACTACACTCAGATTTCATCCAAGTGCAGTGCAATTTTTTCCACTGACTTATTGACTTGGATGGTTGAGTGTGACCCGAATATCGGATTTTTTTCTTAGGACAGACTCTGCCCGAGGAAAAAAAAAAATCGGCATGTGTACGGCCCCATAGAATAACACTGGTATGAGGACCAAAAATACGGTCATTTGCACGAGCCATAATGCTTAACATTAGCTTGGATATGACAGATGGGCTATTTAGTAGCCACAGTGCAAAATTGTATATTTCTACTGTATCTTACCTGTTTTTCTTTTAAATCATCTGGAAGATCAGGAAGCCTTATAGTAGATGAGACTGATCGCAGTTTCTTTTCCACAGAAGATGCACGTAAAAGTATACCTTGATTTATCAAATCTTCTTTGTTCTTTTGGTATATATATTCAGGTTGATTTTGATCCTGATATGTTTTTAGTACAGGCTTTTAAACATGTAAAGAAAATAATGTGTTAATAGACACGTACAACATGGTTTTACTTTCATCTAATAAAAAGTACATAACTGCAATGCTTTTATGAAGATCTGTAGATAGATATTGTCACGATTATCGCAGCACGGGAAGGTCACGCAGAACTGTAGCACCCTGAGGACTCGGTTGCTACAGGGGTATTGCACCTCAGACCAGAGGTGTGGTATTCCACTCCCGGGTAAGGATGGAGTGTGGAACTGGGCTCAGTTAGCTGCATACACCACACACACCCCATTTCCGGGGGACAGACCAACGGTACTCCCACCAGATAGATGTGCAGGTACGACAGCTTCTGTCCCTGGCTGGAGTGGGGAGGGGGGAGGAACATCCAAGTGGTGTAGGAGCAGACAGGGGAGGGACTCTGGGCATAGGTAGGAGCCCATTGGGTGCTGGTCACCTGGGCTCGGGTGTCAGAAGGGAGTATATAAGGTGGGCACCATCTTAGGACAGGGTCTGTCTGTTCAGAGAGGAGCTCAGCCAGAGAGGGCTGACAGGGAGCTGTGGCTCAGTCTGGGCCCAGCTCCAGAGCCAGGCCTGGAGAGGAGCCCTGAAGCAGAGAGAGAGAGAAGTAAGAGGAAGAAGGAACAGAAACACCAGGAAAGGCCCAGAGACGCAGGAAAAGAGGGAACCCTAAGATCCCACGGAATAACGGGTGAAGGGTTGGCAGAACAGGGTGCCGGAGCCCAAACTGGTGGAGGCCAATTATCCTTAGCCAGGAACCGGAGGTCGTGGACAAGTTTTGGCGCGACCCCTCGCCATATCTACCAGGAAGGCATACCATATAGGGTCAGGGAAACCGGGAAAGGTTTCACCACCAGAAGGCCCGAGGGAGCTGGACAAAGGTGGATCCCTGGTGGGGACGGCCAGTAGAAAGGAAGAGAGGGGAGCTCAGGACCACGCTCTGGAACTGCCTGGGAGTTGGCCGAGTCCCGCACCTGGTGGACGCAGCACGGCTCGGGTGGTCCTAACTGTGCACAAGGGACCTGATAAAGAACTGTGAGTAAAGCTGTGAAAACTGCAATTGCACGTCTCTGAGCTTCCTTGTCACACCACCAGAACCACCATCATTCCTCCCTGCCTCATTAGCTGCCCTGAGGCTATACCCCTCCCGTTGGGGGTTATACCATCCACGCTGCACCACCGTACCACCGGCCTCAGCGGTCTGCCCTGCAGCGGCGGCTTCATAGCCGCAATCAACAGGTGGCGTAGTCGAACTCTATAACATCTTAATGCCGAGCACTGCCACTTAGTTTGACCACCCTGGGCACGGACCGGGTCACCGCCACGAGGACTACCACCCCCAACAGATCCGGCTCCGGGTATTCCCCGCGTGCGCAACGCTACAGAACATGGCCCAGGGGGCGCGTCAGAACCACCCTCTGTGATCTCTTGAGCGAACAGCTCTCTGCTGCCCCCTATCGTCCGGACAATTACATGATTGGCCGAAGATTAACGTAGGAGGTTTATGGCTTTAGGTTTATGGAGGGAGACTTTTCAGAAAAACAAACAGCACCTACAATGAACTGTTCCTCCACGTACTGACGACGCCCAAAAGTTGGCATTTGCCTTTTATTAGCTCCTAAGTTACACCCACACACTGCCCTTCATGACTCCTACAAGGTTGGACTTTTCAGTTTCAGAAAATTATGAGATTCCCTAAATGGACCATATCTTCGCTCAGGAGAGTTGCATGTGCTCGATATCAACGTCATATTTTGTATCATGATTTTATCTTTGCATAGAGATCAAGTATGCCAGGTGTAGCCTCGTCTATCAGGTCCGTATTCAATTGATAGGATTCTGGTCATTGCTCATCGACTTGAAACCATGCTTTGCATTCGTCACTTCATCACCTTCCTCACGTTTCCGAAAACATGATTTTCCTATCTATTGGATTGAAGCAGTTCATGCAAACCTCCCTTCTTACTTTTCTAGTAAGCAGACAAAGACATCCCAGTTCTTTATGTTCTTAAAACGCTTATCTCTAATCCACATTCCTGAAGCAGGGCCGCACCTCTGTTTAGCCATTGGAGTATCTATGGTTACCTAATTCCAAAGGAGGGGGTTAGCTGCACAGAGGAGCATGCATGCTCTTAACTCTTATCTCTGTAAGCATTTTACTTTTCTCCATGACAGATACGTCACATTCCAATAATCCATCACAGTTTATTTATAGCCTTATGGCAATAAAGTTTGAAATGAGATACAGTTGGTCAGATTAACGACCACAAACATTTATGGAGAACCTGTAAGATACGTCAAAAATGTGTGATAGGGTAGGATCACACAACCGATGTTTCCACCTCCGAGAAAACGGTCCGACTATTCTGATCATACTTTGATCAGAGTGGCAACAGATTTTCGGGGATGTGGAGAGAAAACAAAAAGTTTCTCAACTTTTTCTATTCTGTCAATCTGTGAAAATGGGAAAGAACTCGGATGTCATAGGACCCATAGACTTTCATGGTCGATTTTGATTTGACACTTGGATCAAAATCGGACATGCCTCAGATTTTTTCTGCGGTTCACTCGGTCCGAGGAAAATATCAGACATGTGCAAAGCCCCATAGAATATCATGCAGCACTCATATGACAAAATCGGTCGTGTGCATGAGCCCACGGTCGGATTGGGCTGGCGGGGTACTGGGAATTTTCCCGGTGGGCCCCACCCCCTGCCGCAGAGGAGAGGAGGAGAAGAGAATGGAAAAAAAAAACCTGCGGTTTTAAAGGTCACGGACCCTTTAAAAGCGCAGGCACAGTGTATGCAAGGACGCGCGCACGCGGCGTTCATTACCTGAACCGCCACGGCGCACATCCCAGTGAAGCAGCTGAAGCTGCGCGTCTCCCTTCAACGTCATCGTCATGCGCCTGCTGTGAAGGAGGAGCGCAATTCAGCTGCCGGAGAAGGAGGACACCGCACGGGAGGAAGGTAAGAGGTATCTGTGTGTCTGTCTGTGTGTGTGTGTGTATATGAGTGGATGCAGAATGGGATGGGCCCCTGGCTGGACACACAAGGGGGGACCCATCTGGACACACAAGGGGGAGCCCCGGATGGACACACAAGGGGGGCCCGGATGGACACACAAAGGGGAGCACTGGCTGGACACACAAGGGGGAACCCTGGCTGGACACACAAGGGGGAACCCTGACTGGACACACAAGGGGGGGCCCGGCTGGACACACAAGGGGGAACCCTGGCTGGACACACAAGGGGGAACCCTGGCTGGACACACAAGGGGGGCCCTGGCTGGACGCACAAGGGGGGGCCCGGATGGACACACAAGGGGGAGCCCTGGCTGGACACACAAGGGGGAACCCTGGCTGGACACACAAGGGGGAACCCTGGCTGGACACACAAGGGGGAACCCTGGCTGGAAACACAAGGGGGGCCCTGGGTGGACACATGAGGGGGAACACTGGCTGGATGTAGCATCGGCGTCTCTGCCCCGTTCTAGGCAGAGACGCCGTCCCTCTCACCTCCCCGCTCCTGGCGCGGCGTCCTCCAGCGCTTCTCTTCCCGCTGCTTCCGGCACGCGCTCCTTCCCCGGCAGTGTGCTTAGGGCGCGCGCGCGCGCGCTCCCCCTCTCTTAAAGGGACCGCGCGCGCCGTCCTAAGGAGTCCCCGGCCAATTGCCGGAGGACCTCCCATATAAAAGGCACCTCCTCCAAAATGGAGGTGCCCGAGCAATGTTGTAGCACTGTTCACTACTCTGCTTCAGCCCTCAGGTCCCATTGCCAGTTACCTGCCAGATACCTGCCAGATTCCTGCCAGTCTGCTGTCTTATTCCTGCCTGATATCCTACTACCTGCCTGCTAGCCTGAGGTCCGACGGTCTGCCTTCCAACTCCTGTCAGTCTGTCTAAGGACCGGCTTGCCCGCTCACCTGGGAGCGCACATCTTCTACCTGCCTGCTTGCCTGAGGTCCGACGGTCTGCCTTCCAACTCCTGTCAGTCTGTCTAAGGACCAGCTTGCCCGCTCACCTGGGAGCGATCATCTGCTGCCTGTCTGCTAGCCTACCTGGAGGCTCTGCCGTCACGTGCTGTGACCACCCGCCTGTCCAGAGACTCCTGCCCGCTCACCTGGGAGCGCTCATCTGCTACCTGTCTGTTGGTCTTCCTGGAGGCTCCGACGTCACATGCTGTGACCACCCGTTTATCCAGAGACTCTCGCCTGCTCACCTGGGAGCTCACGTCTATCATCAGCCGCCACAGGTCGTACCAATCCTTTACCCAGAGACTGCCCCGGTCACTTGCCGTGACCTCCTGCCCGTTCATCCAGAGACTGCCCCGGTCACTTGCCGTGACCTCCTGCCCGTTCATCCAGAGACTGCCCCGGTCACTTGCCGTGACCTCCTGCCCGTTCATCCAGAGACTGCCCCGGTCACTTGCCGTGACCTCCTGTCCGTTCATTCAGAGATTGTCCCGGTCACCTGCTGTGACTGCCTGCCCGTCTACCCGGGTCGCCACCCGCTCCCTTACAAGGACCGCCCCCTTGTATAGTAGCTCAGAGGTTCCGCCTCCCAGACCCGTTACACTGGACACACGAGGGGGAGCCCTGGCTGGACACACAAGGGGGAGTCCTGGCTGTACACACAAGGGGGAGCCCTGGCTGGACACACAAGGGAGGGCCCGGCTTGGCACACAAGGGGGAGCCCTGTCTGGACACACAAGGGGGAGCCCTGGCTGGACACTAGAGGGGGAACCCTGGCTGGACACACAAGGGGGAACCTTGGCTGGACACACAAGGGGGAACCCTGGCTGGACACACGAGGGGGAACCCTGGCTGGACACACGAGGGGGGAGCCCAGCTGGACACACGAGGGGGGAGCCCCGCTGGACACATAAGGGGCTGGCTGGATACATTAAGGGGGGAGCCTGGCTGGACACATAAGGGGGGGAGCCTGGCTGGACACATGGGAAGGGGGGGCAGGATGGATATATGGGGGGGTAGGCTGGATATACGGAGGCCAGGATGGATATGTGGGGGGGCAGGCTGGACACATGGAGGCCAGGATGGCTATATGGCGGGGGCAGATATATGGGGGGCGGGGCAGGCGGGACACATGGAGGCCAGGATGGATATGTGGGGGGGCAGGCTGGACACATGGGGTGCTAGGATGGATATGTGGGGGGGCAGGTTCGATACACATGGGCTAGGATAAATATATGGAGGGGCCACGCTGGACATATGGGGGCCAGAAGGGATATATGGGGGGGTGTCAGGATGGATATATGCAGGGGGGAAGGGCAGGATGGATATATGAGAGGGCAGGCTGGACACATGGAGGCCAGGATGGATATATGGGGGGTGGCAGGCTGAACACATGGATGCCAGGATGGATATATGAGGGAGCAGGCTGGACACATGGAGGCAAGGATGAATATGTAGGGGGGCAGGCTGGACACATGGAGGCCAGGATGGATATATGGGGGGGCAGGCTGGACACATGGGACGCTAGGACAGATATATGGGAGGGGGCAGGCTGGACACATGGAGGCCAGGACAGATATATGGGGTGGCAGGCTGGAAACATGGAGGCCAGGATGGATATGTGGGGGGGGGCAGGCTGGCCTCATGGGGGACTAGGATAGATATATGGGAGGGTGCAGGCTCGATACACATGGGCTAGGATAAATATATGGAGGGGTCACACTGCTGGACATATGGGGGCCAGAAGGGATATATGGGGGTGGGTGTCAGGATGGATATATGCAGGGAAGGGGGGGGCAGGATGGATATATGGGGGTGCCAGGCTGGACAAGGGACTTAATTACTGTTTGGGGGCCAGATTGAGGAACATACTTTATTAGTTTATGGTGGCCAGTGGGGAACATTATTATTTTAGAGTCCAATTAGGGACATTATTACGTCTGTAATATAATTTACTTTTTAGGAAATTGTTTTCCATGGGATGGGACAAAAGAGGAGTCCTGTTACTGTGCAGAGCGGCACTATATCGCTTTTTTTCTTCAACTTGTGTAGTGTAGAAGTCGGGGGGGGGAATATTCTCTAGAAGAGATCAGTTATTGATAACTGTGTGTTATTTTCTGCAGAGATGATTCCTGGCTGGAAGAAGTGATGGCCATCTGTGCCAGATGAAGAAACAAAAGCGAAGATGAAGGACTTCACCTAGAGACGTCACTGGTGAGTCAGTGTATTACATGTACACTTACACTACACACGTGGTCAAAATTATTGGTACCCCTCGTTTGATGAAAGAAAAACCCACAATGGTCACAGAAATAACTTGAATCTGACAAAAGTAATAATAAATTAAAAATCTATGAAAATGAACAAATGAAAGTCAGACATTGCTTTTCAACCCTGCTTCCACAGAATTTTTAAAAAAATTAAACTCTTGAAATAGGCCTGGACAGAAATGATGGTACTCTTCTTAACTTAATATTTTGTTGAACAACCTTTTGAGGCAATCACTGCAATCAAATGATTCCTGTAACTGTCAATGAGACTTCTGCACCTCTCGACAGGTATTTTGGCCCACTCCTCATGAGCAAACTGCTCTAGTTGTCTCGTGTTTGAAGGTTGCCTTTTCCAGACGGCATGTTTCAGCTCTTTCCAAAGATGCTCAATAGGATTTAGGTCAGGGCTCATAGAAGGCCACTTCAGAATAGTCCAATGTTTTCCTCTTAGCCATTCTGGGGTGTTTTTAGCTGTGTGTTATGGGTCATTATCCTGTTGCAAGACCCATGACCTGCGACTGAGACCAAGCTTTCTGACACTGGGCAGCACATTTCTCTCTAGAATCCCTTGATAGTCTTGAGATTTCATTGTACCCTGTACAGATTCAAGACACCCTGTGCCAGATGCAGCAAAGCAGCCCCAGAACATAACAGAGCCTCCACCATGTTTCACAGTAGGGACAGTGTTCTTTTCTTGATATGCTTCATTTTTCCATCTGTGAACATAGAGCTGATGTGCCTTGCCAAAAACTTCCATTTTTTGTCTCATCTGTCCATAGGATATTCTCCCAGAAGCTTTGTGGCTTGTCAACATGTAGTTTGGCAAATTCCAGTCTGGCTTTTTTATGATTTTTTTTCAACAATGGTGTTCTCCTTGGTCGTCTCCCATGAAGTCCACTTTGGATCAAACAATGACGGATGGTGCGATCTGACACTGATGTTCCTTGAGCTTGAAGTTCACCTTTAATCTCTTTAGAAGTTATCCTGGGCTCTTTTGTTACCATTCATATTATCCGTCTCTTTGATTTGCTATCAATTTTGCTCCTGTGGCCACGTCCAGGGAGGTTGGCTACAGACCCATGGATCTTAAATTTCTGAATAATATGTGCAACTGTAGTCACAGGAACATCAAGCTGCTTGGAGATGGTCTTATAACCTTTACCTTTAACATGTTTGTCTATAATTTTCTCTTTCTAATCTCCTGAGACAACTCTTTCCTTTGCTTCCCCTGGTCCATGTTGAGTGTGATACACACCATGTCACCAAACAGCACAGTGAGTATCTATAGCCCTTTATACAGGCCCACTGACGGATTACAAGATTGTAGACACCTGTGATGATAATTAGTGGACACAACTTGATTTATCATGTCCCTTTTGTCACATTATTTTCAGGGGTACCATCATTTCTGTCCATATTTCAAGAGGGTTGAAAAGCAATGTCTGACTTTCATTTGTTCATTTTCATAGATTTTTAATTTATTACTTTTGTCAGATTCAAGTTTTTTCTGTGACCCTTGTGGGTTTTTATTTCATTAAACGAGGGGTACCAACAATTTTGACCATGTGTGTATATAGTATATACAGAGCTCCTGTGTATGTCACTGGTGATCACTGTATTACCTATACACTATATACAGAGTTCCTGTGTATAATGTCACTGGTGATCACTGTGTTACCTGTACACTGACACTATATACAGAGCTCCTGTGTATAATGTCGCTGGTGGTAATAACAGTGTTGTTAGTATTGTGGTTTGTATTCATGATCAGTATTGTAGTATTTGGTCACTTTGGGGTGGTAATATGTGGTCTGGTCATGGTATTTGTTCCTTGTATGTGGTATTATTCAGTCACTATGTGGTGGTAATATGTGATCTAGTCAGGGTGTGGCGATATTTGTCCCTTTTGTATGTGGTATTATTGGTGTTGATATAGTGGACTGTGTTGTGTATGGCGGTCATTTTGTTCTCGTTGATATTAACTAGGAAAATATTTTTTTCCATTAGGCCACACCCCACCATCAGTATTTGGTCAGTATTTTTTCTCAGGAGTGGGAGCCAAAACCTGGAGTGGGTGATAAATGCAGAATTGGTGACTTGTTTCTATTATACCTTTTCTCTGATTGTTCCTCACCTGGTTTTGGCTTCCACTCCTGAGAAAAAATACTGACCGAATACTGATAGTAGGGCCGTGGCCTTAGCGATTAAATACTTGGACCAGAGCGGCAGAGATGCACTTACAGGGGTTCTCCAGTGAAAACATGTAATCACCTCTCCACAGGATCAGTGATAATATTGATAGGTGGGGGTCTGACTGCTAGCACACACCGGCAGAATGTGGAGCTTTTCTCCCCATTAGACTGGAGCGGCATGTGAGATGCGACCACTGATCCATTCATTCCGTTAATTGCTGTGAGCGCTGCTCTTTTTTGGAAGTCTCCAAGAGAATGAATAGAGCTGCAGTCAGACGTCCCACCTGTCGATGCATTTTAAAATGGGGATAAGTGTCCTGACAGGGATAAAATTTCCCCATTCTTCCGATAGGTGCGTTTTCCAATGTTCGGACACAAACGCTCAATAAGTGATCACCTATCCTGTAGAGCCCATGGATCGGTGATAACTTGTTTTAACCAAAGAAGCCCTTTAATGCAAACATGTACATCCCAGTTATAGTGTCGAACAGTAGATGTGCAGGAGCCGCCAGTCAATGCTCCACTATAACAGGGATAGCGGATAACAGATATTTGCATATTGCTTTAGGTGGGCCCCTAGAGTTAATTCCCCCTATGGGCCCCAGACACCCCAGTCCGACCCTGCATGAGCCCTAAAAATGAGAGCAACTGGGACATTAGCACATTTCTTGTTACAGCACAGAGACACTTATTTAGGGTTGACTTTTTCAGTAAATCTCTATCCATATTTCCTATTGGAGAAGGGTTCCCCTCTCACTGTGGAGAACATGTGCCGATTATTAATATCAATGATTCTATGTAATGCTCCATCCTCCCGTACCTATAGGGAGAATGAGGATCCACTAGTAGCAGCGGTCTTGCAATCAGCTAATCATCTTACTAATAAAAAGTGGTTGTAAAAAAGAAACAACACCTTCAAAAGCAGAATTGAGTATACAAGTTATGTCAGTATTAGACATATTTCTCACTGTGCAACATTTTACTAAATATGCTGCATATTAAATATGTTAAAGTGAATGATTTTTGTACACAACAGCACGACTTGTCACTGTCATATAATGTATGTCACAGCCGCTCTTTAATAAGAGCTTTGTACCTGAGAATAATAAAGCGTGTTATCTTACCAGGGGCTCCAGTTTAACAGTCTGCTGTCTTTTTCTTGTTTTAGCTCTTGCCTTTGTGTCTTGGCTAAATAGTAGCGCTTCTGGATTTAATACTATCTGCTTTGGCGCTATGGAGATTATTCTATTTTTTAATCTGTTCAAATCCGGTCTCTGACTCCACTCCATTGGCTCCATGCTTAGAGCTCCATTTATGTTTGGTGGTGAAGCTCCTTGATTATTGTTAGCCGACATTGCTACCTGCAGTATAAAATATTGGAAAATATAGCTGTATTTAACAAAAAAATGGAAAATATAAGCAACTACCTAACTTGAATACAGAAGTAAAAATGTAAAAACTGTAAACATAGTCAATGACTAAAACACTTTATAAACATTAAAGGGATTGTCTGGTCTTAAGTTCCAAGTCTGCAGTCACTCTATGTGACTGCAAACTTGTGAATCCTCACATTGTGCACACTACGCGCTGTCAGGATATCCTCGAGTATGTGATTTGCAAAAACAGGGTCACGTGTCAACTAGATGGGTGCAGCCTCACTCAATGCAAGTGTATTGAGAGAAGCCGAATAAAACCTAGTCGGAATATGACCGGAAGTATGCAAATCGCATACTTGTGGTCAAATGACCGCCCGCTCCAGGTGACAGCACCATAGAATCCTCACAGCATGCAGTGCACACAATGTGAGGTTTCACAAGTCTGCAGTCACAAAGTGAAAACCACCAAAAAAGATCACAAATACATCAAAACATAAACAGCCAAAGGTAACCGAGATATGCCACAGAATATAACATATAGACCAACAAAATGAAAAAGAAGGCACAAAAGGTATCTCAAAAGGTATAGATATATTTTATTGAAATATATTAAAACACAAGGGTTAGCATATAACGTAAGGTGTCCATGAAAAAGAGATGGGGACGTGCAAACATAATGAGTAAAAAAGTCTAGCAGGATGCAAAACTATATATATATATAATATAACGCTAGATGCGTCTCTCTGTCCGAAGCCTCTGTAGACTGCACAAGCGCGAAGCGCCTGTGCACTCTGGCTCCAGACAGAAGACCGCATCCAGCCGTAACAGGTAAGAGGAGTGAATGGCGCCAGAGATCATGGTATGAATAGACACTGACCGCATACCGCGATCTCCGGCGCCATAAGGACATACTTACCTCACCAGGAGGAGGGTTGGCGCGCCGCCTCTGTTTTGACCGCAGGCCGAGGCAGGAGTGCGGCATCGGAATCGGCGCATGCGCATAGCGCGCTGTCCGACACCATTTTACTGAAGACACATTTGCGGACAGCGCGATATGGGCACCCGCGTACTCCGGCGCCACACTCCTCCCCCGACCTCCAGCAGAAAGGGAGGCAGCACTGGAGCACAGGGAAGAAAGGTGAACATAAGTGTTTATTTTTTTGTGTGTGTGTGCAGCGTGATAGCGATGAGGGGTACCATGCATACCAGGACTGGGGGATGAGGGGAACCATACATACCAGGATAGGGATGACGGGGTACCTTGCATACCAGGGATGAGGGATTGGGTGCCATGCATACCAGGATAGGGATGAGGGGGTACCATGCATACCAGGATAGGGATGGGGGGCTATACATACCAGGATAGGGATGAAGGGGTACCATGCATACCAGGGATGAGGGATGGGGTGCCATGCATACCAGGATAGGGATGAAGGGGTACCATACATACCAGGATAGGGATGAGGGGGTACCAAGCATAACAGGGATGAGGGATGGGGTGTCATGTGTACCAAGATAGAGATGAGGGGTACCATGCATACCAGGATGAGGGGTACCATGCATACCAGGTCAGGGATGAGGGGTACCATGCATACCAGGATAGGGATGAGGGGTACCATGCATACCAGGATAGGGATGATGGGTGTCGAGCATACCAAGATAGGGATGAGGGGTACCATGTATACCAGGATAGGATGAGGGGGTACTATGCATACCAGGGATGAGGGGTGCAATGCATACCAGGGATGGGGGATGGGGTGCCATGAATACCCGGATAGGGATGAGGGGTACCATGCGTACCAGGATAGGGATGAGGGGTGCCATGCATACCAGCATTAGGGAACAGGGGTGCCATGCATACCAGGATTGGGGATGAGGGGGCCATGCATAACAGGATTGGGGATGAGGGGGGCATGCATACCAGGATTGGGGATGAGGGAGCCATGCATACCAGGATGGAGGGGTGCCATGCGTACCGGGATGGGGATCAGGGGTGCCATGCATACCTGGATGGGATGAAGGTCGTGTATAATAAGAAGGGGGGCATATACACCATGATGGGGGATATTAACAGAATTGGGGGACATTATGATATAATCAGGGATGTGTCCTTCTATTACGAAGCCTCAATACACTGTGTTCCAAATTATTATGCAAATAATATTTTCTCAGATTTTCCCAAATTACCTATATGAATTGCAGTCATTGTAATTTTCCAGTCAAATAACTATTAGAGTACAATTGAAAGGTTTTTGTACAAACTGCCTATGATAACAGTATATTTTAAAAAAATAAAAAACTCAAACTGCACTCAAAATGCATGTTCCAAATTATTATGCACAGCAGAGTTTTCAACCTTTTCATTTTAATAAAGAACAAAAAAATGGTCATTTTTGAAATTATAAGCATTAGCCGGTTATTACAAACTGAAATCAAACAGTTTTCAACTCAAAACTTTATTCTAGGTGATGTTACATTTGCACATAGGACCCCTTGTTCGAAAGGAGCTTCTGAACTCTCTCGTCCATTGAATTTGTCAGGTTTTGGATGGTTTCTGCTTTAATTTTTTGCATGAGGACAGAATACCCTCCCAGAGCTGTTGCTTAGATGTGAACTGCCTCCCGCCATCATAGACACTCCTTTTGATGATGCTCCAGAGGTTCTCAATGGGGTTGAGGTCAGGGGAGCATGGGTGCCACACCATAAGTTTGTCCTCTTTTATGCCCATAGCAGCCAGATGTGTTATGTGCAGCATGAGACGGGGCATTATCATGCATGAAATGATCTCGATGGTCCAGATGGATGGAGTGGAGGATGGCTGGTTGATGGACACCCCATGCAAACACGGCTACGGCGCTAACATCGAGGAAGTGGAGTTATGTTTTGGGCTGGAATCATGGGGAGAGAGATTGTCGGCCCTTTTAGGATCCCTGAAGGGGTAAAGATGAAATCCATAATGTATGTTGAGTTTCTCAAACAGCACTTCCTTCCATGGGTCAAGAAGAAGAACCGTGCATTCCGCAGCAAGATCATTTTCATGCATGATAATGCCCCGTCTCATGCTGCACATAACACATCTGCATCTCTGGCAGCTATGGGCATAAAAGGGGACAAACTTATGGTGTGGCACCCATGCTCTCCTGACCTCAACCCCAGTTTGCAGTTACTTTATGTGCAGTCACTGTGCACTGTGAGTATTCTCCGACGTTGGTGCTGGGAGCGGGACCACAAGTATGCGATTTCCATACATGTAGTCACGTGTCCACTAGATGGACACAGCCTTGCTCAATGCAAGTGTATTTTTGCTGCATTTGTTATGCGTTTTACACCTTATTTGATGCGTTTTTGGTGCAGATGTGAAGCAGCTTTCTTAGGCCACAGCCCCACTATCAGTATTTAGTCAGTATTTTTTCTCAGAATTGGGAGCCAAAACCAGGTGAGGAACAATCAGAGGAAAGGTATAATAGAAACAAGTCACCAATTCTGCATTTATCACCCACTCCTGGTTTTGGCTCCCACTCCTGAGAAACAATACTGACTGAATACTGATAGTGGGGCCATGGTCTAAATGTGATTTTTATAGTACAGAAAAGCTTTGATTCTGCACTTAAAAAAGTACCAGCAGTTTTTTTCATGCATTTTTTTGGCTCCATATATACAGTAAATATATATATATATATACAGTACAGACCAAAAGTTTGGACACACCTTCTCATTTAAAGATTTTCTTGACTATGAAAATTGTACATTCACACTGAAGGCATCAAAACTATGAATTAACACATGTGGAATTATATACTTAACAAAAAAGTGTGAAACAACTGAAAATATGTCTTATATTCTAGGTTCTTCAAAGTAGCCACCCTTTGCTTTGATGACTGCTTTGCACACTCTTGGCATTCTCTTGATGAGCTTCAAGAGGTAGTCACCGGAAATGGTCTTCCAACAATCTTGAAGGAGTTCCCAGAGATGCTTAGCACTTGTTGGCCCTTTTGCCTTCACTCTGCGGTCCAGCTCACCCCAAACAATCTTGATTGGGTTCAGGTCTGGTGACTGTGGAGGCCAGGTCATCTGGCGTAGCACTCCATCACTCTCCTTCTTGGTCAAATAGCCCTTACACAGCCTGGAGGTGTGTTTGGGGTCATTGTCCTGTTGAAAAATAAATGATGGTCCAACTAAACGCAAACTGGATGGAATAGCATGCCGCTGCAAGATGCTGGGGTAGCCATGCTGGTTCAGTATGCCTTCAATTTTGAATAAATCCCCAACAGTGTCACCAGCAAAGCACCCCCACACCATCACACCTCCTCCTCCATGCTTCAGGGTGGGAACCAGGCATGTAGAGTCCATCCGTTCACCTTTTCTGCGTCGCACAAAGACACAGTGGTTGGAATCAAAGATCTCAAATTTGGACTCATCAGACCAAAGCACAGAATTCCACTGGTCTAATGTCCATTCCTTGTGTTCTTTAGCCCAAACAAGTCTCTTTTGCTTGTTGCCTGTCTTTAGCAGTGGTTTCCTAGCAGCTATTTTACCATGAAGGCCTGCTGCACAAAGTCTCCTCTTAACAGTTGTTGAAGAGATGTGTCTGCTGCTAGAACTCTGTGTGGCATTGACCTGGTCTCTAATCTGAGCTGCTGTTAACCTGCGATTTCTGAGGCTGGTGACTCGGATAAACTTATCCTCAGAAGCAGAGCTGACTCTTGGTCTTCCTTTCCTGGGGCGGTCCTCATGTGAGCCAGTTTCTTTGTAGCGCTCGATGGTTTTTGCAACTGCACTTGGGAACACTTTCAAAGTTTTCCCAATTTTTCGGACTGACTAACTTTCATTTCTTAAAGTAATGATGGCCACTCATTTTTCTTTACTTAGCTGCTTTTTTCTTGCCATAATACAAATTCTAATAGCCTATTCAGTGGGACTATCAGCTGTGTATCCATCAGACTTCTGCACAACACAACTGATGGTCCCAACCCCATTTATAAGGCAAGAAATCCCACTTATTAAACCTGACAGGGCACACCTGTGAAGTGAAGACCATTTCCGGTGACTACCTCTTGAAGCTCATCAAGAGAATGCCAAGAGTGTGCAAAGCAATCATCAAAGCAAAAGGTGGCTACTTTGAAGAACCTAGAATATAAGACATATTTTCAGTTGTTTCACACTTTTTTGTTAAGCATATAATTCCACATGTGTTAATTCATAGTTTTGATGCCTTCAGTGTGAATGTACAATTTTCATAGTTATGAAAATACAGAAAAATCTTTAAATGAGAAGGTGTGTCCAAACTTTTGGTCTATACTGTATAAAAAAGCACTAAAACCGCAGGGTTCAGCAACGTCTTTAGACGCACAGTGGGCGCATAAAAAACGCAGCATTTACACTACTGGTTTTGTTGTTTTTGTCTACAAGCTTCTATGTTGAGCCTGGAAAAAGCATATGTAAAAAAAAAAAAAAAGACACCATTGGATTTTAACCCCTTCACCTCCAGGCGATTTTCAGTTTTTCCTTTTTTTCCGCCCCTTATTCCCAGAGCCATACCTTACTTATTTTTCCGTCAATATGGCCATGTGAGCGCTGTTTTTTGCAAGACGAGTTTTACTTTTGAATGACACCATTGGTTTTACCATATTGTGTACTGGAAAACAGGAAAAAAAATTCCAAGTGCGGTGAAATTGCAAAAAAGTGCAATTCCACAATAGTTTTTTGGTTGTTTTTTTTTTACCATGTTCACTAAATACTAAAACTGACTTGCCTTTATAATTCTCCAGCTCAGTGCGAGTTTGCAGATACCAAACATGTATAGGTTCTTTTTTATTTAAGTGGTGAAAAAAAATCCAAATTTTGTAAGAAATAAAAATGTCGCCATTTTCCAAGACCCTTAGCGTCTCCATTTTTTCGGGATAAGGGGTTGGGTGAGGGCTTATTTTTTGCGTGCCGAGCTGACATTTTATATGATATCATTTTGGAGTAGATACAATGTTTGATCGTTTGTTATTGCATTTTATTGCAACAGCCAAACAAATATAATTCTGGTGTTTTGATTTTTTTCTCATTACGCCATTTACCGATCGGATTAATTTACTTTATATTTTGATAGTTTGGACATTTCTGAATGCAGCGAAACAAAATATGTGTATTTTTTATTTTTCATTAATTATTTTGAATGTGATTTGAACTTTTGTGTTTTTTTATTTTTTTAATATTTAAAAAAAAAAAATTTTACTGGCTTCTATAGTCCCCTTAGATCACCTGTACTTCAACTCTGCTATGTGTAACATAAATCATGATCTCCTATGAACACCAGGCCACGGCCCGGTGTTCATAGGAGATCTACAATAACAGGCAAAGGGGTATTCTGCAGATCCCCAGCTGTCATGACAACCCATCGGTGCCCTGTGATCACGTGACAGGAGCACCGATGGGCGGGTCATGTGACACGCTTCCACTGGGCACATTTTAAATGCACTGTCAATCTCTGTCAGAGATTGACAGTGGCATTTAACTTGTTAACAGCCGCGGGTGGATCACAAATCCACCCGAGGCTGTTAGATGAACATGACAGCTGATTATATCAGCTGTCATGTGCAGGAAAAGATGCGGGCCCATTGCCGGAGCCCACATCAAAGGCGGGGACACGACTGATGACGTACCTATATGTCATCAGTCCTGGAGGGGTTAAGCGAAGAATCAAAGCTTTCCTGTACTATTAAAAAATCATTAAAAACGTGGCTTCACATCTGCACCAAAAACGCATCAAATAAGGGGGAAAACACATAAAAAAAGCAGCAAACACGCAATATTTAGAGATTGTTATTGCGTCGTGTGGTGAGGACACCTGCAGAAAATGTGCAGAAAAAAAGCAATACGAACAGCTGCTGCCGACAATGATGGAGGATGTGAGTTTGATGCATGGGGGGACCAGATTACAAGAAGAGAATTGTTTATTTAATTAATATAAGTGCAGAGCAGAAATGCTGGCCCCATCCTCCTGAGGAGAAGGAGGCGATATGGACCAACGAAGACGACAAGAGAAAACACGGCACACAAAGAGTGATTGGAAGTCGGGGCAAAACCTTGACCTGGCAGGACCCCTCAAATCGGAACAGTCCCGCTAAATCCGGGACAGTTGTGAGTTATACATGTGACCAGACCAATCCATCTACCTCCTCCAATAGAAAACAAATGACGTAGGAAAGTTGCTATTCTATTCGAGGACACTAATGGACTGATCTGGTCACATGCTCCTCCACCAGCAGCCATTTTAGGGTCAGAATTGCTGGTCAGTTTGTAAGGAAAGCTGCATTAATAAGAGAAAGTGGTCATAAATACATCTCTGTTATATTATTTGCTGATATTTAAAAAAAAAATCTATAGAGATTTACAAAAAAAAAAGAAAAAAAAAAGTATGTAAGCTAATATTAAAAGGAACCTGTCATGTCCCTTAATGGTATAAACCTGCAGATATAGGGTTAATTTGCAGGTTAATAGCGTTCTGAAGCTGTGCAGCCGCCGTATAGAAAGCCCGGCTACACGGAGCAAATGATCTTTAGGAAATGCAGGCTGCGGCTTTTAGTCATACAGGAGCAGCCGATGTGGCTTCAGTCATCATTCAGTATGAAGCGAGAGGCGGCTGTAAGCACATTTTGCACATTGACTGACTGTCTTTGCACTGATATGTCGCAAAGACAGTAGTCAGTCAGTGTTGGGGAGCCAACACTCGCTGCATACTGAGCGGTGACTGAAAGTCCGAGGTTGCCGGGAGGAATAAAGTTCATTTCCTTCCGGTAGCCGTGCTTTCAGTATGACAGCTGCCCAACTTTGGAACGCTATTAATTTGCAGGATAACCACATATTTGCAGGTTAATAGTATTTGGGGACATGACAGGTTCCCTTTAAACTAGGATTTTAAAGGAGCACTTCCAATATTTTTTTTAATTAGCTAAACCTGTGTAAATGTATATGTTGTGTAGGGTAGTGTAAGTGCGGTAATGTACGATCACCGTCTTCCCCGGGTCCAGCACCGTTGCGGTGCTCCTCTCACTCACTTGACTGCAATTGTAACTTGCAGGATCACACTGGACTCTATGTGAGCCGGAAATCACTTTTAGGCCAGGGTCACACCAGCGTAATTTCTCTCATCTGAGAGAATCAGGCTGATTATGCTAATTTGATGCTGATTTTCAGTCACATGAATGAGAAGAGGACCAGAGCGGTGCTGGTAACTGGGGAATATGGCAATCGGTGAGTATATTAGCGAACTTACACTACACTGCATATACAGTTGTGCTCAAAAGTTTACATACCCCGGCAGAATTTTTCCTTTGGCCTAGTTTCAAAGAAAATGAATGATAACAAAATAACTTTTTTTCCACTCATGGTTATTGGTTGGGTGAAGCCATTTATTGTCAAACTACTGCGTTTTCTCTTTTTAAATCTTAATGACAACCAAAAACATCCAAATAACCGTGATCAAAAGTTCACATTCCCTGGTGATTTTGGCCTGATAACAAGCACAGAATTTGACACAAATGGGTTTCAATGGCTACTAAAGATAACATCCTCACCTGTGACCTGTTTGCTTATAATCAGTGTGTGTGCATGAAAGCTGAGTGAGTTTCTGGGATCCAGACAGACTCTTGCATCTTTCAAGTTCATGCTAGACAGCCCAAGAATTTACAGGAACTGGAGGCTTTTTGCCAAGAAGAATGGGCAGCTTTACCATCTGAGAAAATAAAGAACCTCATCCATAACTACCACAAAATACTTCAAGCTGTCATTGATGTCAGAGGGGGCAATACACGGTATTAAGAACTGGGGTATGTGAACTTTTGATCAGGGTCATTGGGATGTTTTTGGTTGTCATTAAGATTTAAAAAGAGAAAACACAGTAGTTTGACAATAAATGGCTTCACCCAACCAAAAACCATGAGTGAAGAAAAAGTTTTTTTGTTATCATTCATATTCTCTGAAACAAGGCCAAGAAAGGAAAAATTCTGCCGGGGTATGTAAACTTTTGAGCACAACTGTACATTTGCACAGGCTTAGGGAATAAAAAATGATGATGGGAGTGCTTCTTTCATGACATCATCCCACAGACTATGTTTAATGTACACATTGAGTATATCCTTATAACTATAGTGAACTAAAGTTATTGCCAACAGTGACAAAAAATGTTTGACATATTGCAAGTGATAACTTTTTTACAATTTTCACATAGTAAATACTAGGAAGATTCAATAAGTAACTCCTACAAGTTAAAACAAAAAAGAAATAAAGAATATATGTTTTGTGAAAAGGGCTTTAAATAATGTACATGGCACCCACAACTGCAGGGGGTCACATGGCTTCCTAGTATGGAGCAGTGCTGCCGAACATGCTCCAATGCTCACATGTACAGTGGTATGCTGGTATGCTTCTATGGGAGGATGACAATTTTTTGTATGGAATCCAACAGAAAAAAAAATCTGTAAGTCTCCATATAAGATCCAAGCCATATGGAGGTACTGTAGAGGGCTTATGTTAAACAGGGATTTGGCTTAAAGGGGTTGTCCACTCACATCATATTGATGACCTATCCTCGAGGTAGATAATCACTACTGGATTAGTGGGGGCCCGAAACCCAGCGGCAAATACATGGAACAAAGCTACAAAGCGCAGCACCATTCAATAAGTAGTGGCTGCTACAGGAAACTGGACAACAGCACTTATTCAAGGGGCTGCAGTACTCGGCACTGAACATTACACACTGGATGGATCTGTGCTTTGCAGCTCAATTTCATGGGCCTGATTTATCAAGATTGGCGTTGTTTGTGGCGGTCTTAATGAGGAAATGTGCTGGAGTTGGACGCCCCTGATTCATGAACAGACGTGTGCCTCTTCATGAATCAAAAGTGCTGGACGAGTGGCATGCACCCCTGTATGCACCTTGCCACAAATCCTACTCCAGTCTCTGCTGGAGTAAGATCTGTGGTGTAGCAAACGTCGCCGCTTTCAATGAATTTGAAGAGCTGCGGTCAGCACGCCCATGTGCCGCCCCAGCTCCTCCCACTTTGTAGGAGCTGGCCAGAAATGGCATAAGAACGCCAAAAGTTGTAAAATTGTAGCGGAGTCTTGACTTGCAACAAAAATAATAATGGGGTAAAGGCTTTGATGAATCGGGTCCTATATGTTCACATCTGGCAGTCGCAAATATGAGCTGATCGGTGTGGAGGGGAGGGGCGGTTATTGGAAACCTACCGATCAGGCAATGATGCCTTATCCCATAGAAAGGTCATCAAGATGGTGCAAGCAAACAACTGTTACTCTAAATAGGCTTCTGTTTGCCAAGTGGAAAAGTTAGGAAAACTGACAATCATATTGTTGACAATTGAAGTGACAAAAAAAAACATATAAACATGTCATCCAAAGATCCACTGTGTGGTGTCACATACCCCGTAACAAAACATAAAGGTAAAAATGTAAGAAAAAAACCACTAGTTCCCTATAAAACAGCCAGTGCCAACAGTGAGCAACAGTGATTGCCTGACAGCTGGCAATGCTGCCACTTAATGACTGGCAGTCACCAATAATGCGTGGCGCTGATTACTTAGTGAGGGGCAGCAGCTGGAATCACCATGTATGGACGAGTCAGCCCTGATCACGTATATACTCATGTATTATATCCCTGCAGCTCCTGATCAGCGCACTGTATATGGCAGCACTATGTATAATCCCACTCTCCAGCTGACTACATGGATATACGTGGTATATGGTATATACATTACTAAATAACAACTTACCACCCGCCCGCAGGAAAGTTACAGCAAACTTTTCCAGCGTCCCGGCGTGTTTACCGTCGCCTAGCAACCACCGGCCTGCCTACATCCGCCGTACTGAGATGGAAGCGGGCGGGCCCTGCCGCCAACCACATAGCTCATTACAGCTCCGTGCACACTCATTACACTGGAGTACCCCATCATTACATGACAGTAGGGAGCATTTGGAGAGAATTACACTAGAGCTATTAAAAAATGAACAAGGGGGTCATTAACCCCTTAATGGGGTATGCTGAAGTCTGCAAGTTATCCCCTATCCATAGGAAAGAAGATAACTTTGTTTGCTGAGGGTCTGACCTCTGGGACCCCACCAATCCTAAAAACTGGGAGCCATTTGTGAAAGGAGAGGTGGTCGATCATGCACACTGCAGCTCCATTCATTCTTAATGGGACCCCCAGAGATTGAGGAGTGCAGCACTTAGATGGGTTTTGACACTCCTATAAGAATGAATGGTGCCGCAGTGCCCACAATCGACCACCCCCCAGTCACACAAGGCTCTCTAGAACCCTGGTTCTTGGCCCCATCTGTCAGGACCCCCAGTGATCGAAATGTTATGGGGATAACTTCCAAACTTAAGAATACCCTTTAAACCCTTCACACCCCAGCCTGTTTGGGCACACGTGTACATGTCCCCTGCGTGTGTTTGGCCCCAGCACTGATGGGGTGTGTGTGTTTTTGTGTGACCCCAGCACTAAAGGGATGTGTGTCTGTGGCCCCAGCAATAAAGGGGTGGCTGTGTAAGGGTTTATGTGTCCCCACACAAGTAACGGGGTGTGTGTTTATGTATTTGTGTGTTGAGGTGTGTGTATATGTGTGTGAGTGTGCATGTACCTGTTAAAGGTAACCTGTCACTTTATTTCAGGCCCCTAAACCCCCACAATTGTGGAATACCACTGTGTAATGTGTTTATAAAGATACCCCTGTTTAACCCCTTTACTACCCAAGGTGGTTTGCGCGCCAATTTTTACAATTCTGACCACTGTCACTTTATGAGGTAATTACTCTGGAACGCTTCAATGGATCCCACTGATTCTGAGACTGTTTTTTCGTGACATATTGTACTTCATGATTGTGGTAAAATTTCTTCGATATCACTTGCGTTTATTTGTGAAAAAAATGGAAATTTGGCAAAAATTGTGAAAATTTAGCAATTTTCAAAATTTGAAATTTTTTGCCCTTAAATCAGAGAGATATGTCACACACAATAGTTAATAAATAACATTTCCCACATGTCTACTTTACATCAGCACAATTTTGGAACCAAATTTTTTTTTTATTAGGGAGCTATAAGGGTTAAAAGTTGACCAGCGATTTCTAATTATTCCAACAAAATTTACAAAACCATTTTTTTAGGGACCACATCACATTTGAAGTCACTTTGAGGGGTCTTTATGACAGAAAATACCCAAAAGTGACACCATTCTAAAAACTGCACCCCTCAAGGTACTCAAAACCACATTCAAGAAGTTTATTATTAAGAAGTTTAGGTGCTTCACAGGAATTTTTGGAATGTGGAAGAAAAAAATTAACATTTCACTTTTTTCACAAAAATGTTACTTTAGACCCAATTTTTTTTTTATTTTCGCAGGTGTAACAGGAAAAAATGGGTAAACCACTGTTTGGGCGCACGGCAGTGTTCGGAAGGGAAGGAGTGCCATTTGACTTTTTGAATGTAAAATTTGCTTGAATAGCAGACGCCATGTTGCATTTGGGGAGCCCCTGATGTGCCTAAACAGTGGAAACCCCTCAAAAGTGACACCATTTTGGAAACTAGACCCCTCAGAGAACTTATCTAGATGTGTGGTGAGCACCTTCAACCCCCAGGTGCTTCACAGAAGTTTATAACATTGAGCCGTAAAAATAAAATTTTCACATTTTTCCCACAAAAATGTTTTTCAGCCCCCAATTTTGCATTTTCCTAAGGGTAACAGGAGTAATTGCACCATGCAGTTCGTTGTGCAATTTCTCCTGAGTAAGCAGATACCCCATATGTGGGGGAAAACCACTCTTTGGGCGCAAAGCAGGGTTCGGAAGCGAAGGAGCGCCATTTGACTTTTTGAATGTAAAATTTGCTTGAATAATTAGCGGACGCCATATTGCGTTTGGGGAGCCCCTGATGTGCCTAAACAGTGGAAACCCCCCAAAAGTGACACCATTTTGGAAACTAGACCCCTCAGTGAACTTATGTAGATATGTGGTGAGCACCCTAAACCCTCAAGTGCTTTACAGAAGTTTATAACATGGAGCCGTGAAAATAAAAAAATCAAACTTTTTCCACAAAAACGATGTTTTAGCACCAATTTTTTATTTTCACAAGGGTAAGAGGAGAAAATGGACCCCGAAAACTTTTGTACAGTTTCTCCTGAGTACGCCAATACCCCATATGTGGGGAAAATACAGTGTTTGGGCGCACAGCAGAGTTCAGAAGGGAAGGAGCACTGTGTGACTTTTTGAACGCAAAATTGGCTGGAATTGAGAGCGGACGCCATGTCGCGTTTGGAGAGCCCCTGATCTGCCTAAATAGTGGAAACCCCCTACAAGTGACCCAATTTTGGAAACTACACCCCTCAATGATTTTATCAAGGGGTATAGTGAATATTTTGAAACCAGAGGTACGACACAGAATTTGATAACATTAGGTCATCATATTGAATAAGTTGTCATTAGTCTTGAGCGCAAGTGTTTGCTACTTGAGTTTGCATCGGGTACTCAGGTATGCGCCATGTATCGCGCGTGCTCGAGTGATATGCTCGAGTCCCCGCCCGCATGTTTCACAGTTATTAGACACATGCGGGGATCGCTCGTGCATGGCAGGCAATCCCCGCAAGGTTTTTTTGGCCACAAAGCATATGGGGCGGAGACTCGAGCATATCACTCGAGCATCCGCGATACTCAGTGCATACCCGAGCACCCGATGCAAACTCAAGTAGCGAGCACTTGCGCTCAACACTAGTCGCCATATCGTCATCTTTTTTTTTTTACTTTTGAAAAAAATCCAAACCCTAACCCCAACCCTAATACAACCCTAACCATAGCCCAACCCTAATCCTAACCCCAACCCCAACCTTAGCCCAACCCAAACCCCAACCCTAACCCTAGCCCAACCCTAACCATAGCCCAACCCTAACCCTAGCACAACCCTAATACAACCCCAACTCTAATACAACCCCAACTCTAATACAACCCTAACCCTAGCCCAACCCTAACCCTAGCCCAACCCTAACCCCAACTCGAACCCTAACCCTAGCCTAACCCTAACCCTAGCACAACCCTAATGCAAACCCAACCCTAATACAACCCTAGCCCAACCCTAACCCTAGCCCAACCCTAACCCCAAGCCTAACCCTAGCCCAACCCTAACCCTAGCACAACCTTAATACATCCCCAACCCTAGCTCAACCCTAACCCTAGCACAAGCCTAACCCTAACCCCAACCCCAACCCTAACACAACCCTAACCTCAACCCTAGCACAACCCTAACCCTAGCACAACCCTAACCCTAACCCTAGAGTTTATTTTTTACGCTGTTCCTCGTGCGGTATAAGTGATTGAACGACTTTATTCTTTGGGTCGGTGCGATTGCAGCGATACCAGAATCATATCAGGTTTTTATGATTGACAGCTGTCACACACTAAAAGACGCATTTTTTTGCAAAACCTAGTTTTTGCATCGCCGTATTTTGAGAGCTATAATTTTTCCATATTTTGGCAGACAGAGTCATGTGATCGCTTGTCTTTTGCAGGACAGGTTGACGTTTTATTGGTACCATTTTCATGAACGTGACATTTTTTGATCGCTTTCTACACTGTGTTCCAAATTATTATGCAAATAATATTTTCTCAGATTTTCCCAAATTACCTATATGAATTGCAGTCATTGTAATTTTCCAGTCAAATAACTTAGAGTACAATTAAAAGATTTTTGTGCAAACTGCCTATGATAACAGTATATTTAAAAAAAAAAAAAAAAAATTCAGACTGCACTCAAAATGCATGTTCCAAATTATTATGCACAGCAGAGTTTTCAACCTTTTCATTTTAATAAAGAACAAAAAAATTGTCATTTTTGAAATTATAAGCATTAGCAGGTTATTACAAACTGAAATCAAACAGTTTTCAACTCAAAACTTTATTCTAGGTGATGTAACATTTGCACATAGGACCGCTTGTTCGAAAGGAGCTTCTGAACTCTCTCGTCCATTGAATTTGTCAGTAGAGATGAGCGTTGTTCTACTCGAACTGTTCGCCAATCTCAAATTCGAGCTGTTTTGGGCGGTGTTCGAGCCGGTCGGCGAACACGAACAATTTGAGAAAAATTCGGCTGTTCGAGGTTATGTTCGATAACTGTTCGTGCACCAAAATCATAACTGGATTTTTTCTCAGTAATGATGAAAATTAATGTTAATACGCAGTTTGAGTGTACAGCGGGGCGGGGGGAGGGGCAGGGGATGGATCTCTGCAGGAACAATGAAGATCTCCATTTTTTTTTCTCTTTCCCGCATTTGCAGTGGGGAGGTGCAATCTGTCAGCCTATCAGCAGCGCACACACGGAGCGAAGTGCTTTTTTTCACACAAGCAAGGGCATGTGTGATTGGCAGTGTATGTCACATGTCCTTGCCCTATAAGACCAAGCCATTTTCCCCGTCGCCACCATTTTCTCACTGCTGCAGCTGCGTGTTAGACGGCACCGCTGTTGCTGTGTGCGCTATACCTTGTTAATTTCAAGCCAATTTTCGCACAAATATACAGATAGCTTGGGAGTAGGGAATAGTTGTGATTGCAGTCCTTTTAAGGACTAGGTTACAGCATTTCCTACGACTTTTATCAGGCAGGTCTGTGCTCTTAAATAGATAGATTGTGGGAGTAAAGACTAATTGTAATTGGAGTCCTTTTCAGGACTAGGTTACATCAGTTCCTATCAGTTTTTGCCAGGCAGGTCTGTGCCAGTGCTGTGCAAGTTTTTTTCACAGCATTTGGCTGAATCTAGCAAAGCTAATCCTTTTTGGCCTATTGCAGAGTGTGTTAGTCAGTGGAGTAGCCTATCTGTGTTGCAAGATATACCACCTGTGTATAGAATACCAATTTTTTTACTGCACCTAGTGAAGTAAAATCTTTTGGGCATAGCATCATTCTATTAGTCCATCTATACTGACCTCCATCAGGTTGCAAACTGAATATAATTTTTTTCTGCATCTAGCTCTGAAAAAATATTTGGGCTTCTAGCGGTGTGTGGGACTTGGTCTATTAGTCCATCTATACTGACCTCCATCAGGTTGCAAATTAAAAATATTTTTTTTCTGCATCTAGCTCTGAAAAAATATTTGGGCTTCTAGCAGCGTGTGGGACTTGTTCTATTAGTCCATCTATACTGACCTCCATCAGGTTGCAAATTAAAAATAATTTTTTTCTTCATTTATCTCTGAAAAAATATTTGGGCTTCTAGCAGCGTGTGGGACTTGTTCTATTAGTCCATCTATACTGACCTCCATCAGGTTGCAAATTAAAAATAATTTTTTTCTGCATCTAGCTCTGAAAAAATATTTGGGCTTCTAGCAGTGTGTGGGACTTGGTCTATTAGTCCATCTATACTGACCTCCATCAGGTTGCAAATTAAAAATATTTTTTTTCTGCATCTAGCTCTGAAAAAATATTTGGGCTTCTAGCAGTGTGTGGGACTTGGTCTATTAGTCCATCTATACTGACCTCCATCAGGTTGCAAATTAAAAATAATTTTTTTCTTCATTTATCTCTGAAAAAATATTTGGGCTTCTAGCAGCGTGTGGGACTTGTTCTATTAGTCCATCTATACTGACCTCCATCAGGTTGCAAATTAAAAATAATTTTTTTCTGCATCTAGCTCTGAAAAAATATTTGGGCTTCTAGCAGTGTGTGGGACTTGGTCTATTAGTCCATCTATACTGACCTCCATCAGGTTGCAAATTAAAAATATTTTTTTTCTGCATCTAGCTCTGAAAAAATATTTGGGCTTCTAGCAGTGTGTGGGACTTGGTCTATTAGTCCATCTATACTGACCTCCATCAGGTTGCAAATTAAAAATAATTTTTTTCTTCATTTATCTCTGAAAAAATATTTGGGCTTCTAGCAGCGTGTGGGACTTGTTCTATTAGTCCATCTATACTGACCTCCATCAGGTTGCAAATTAAAAATAATTTTTTTCTGCATCTAGCTCTGAAAAAATATTTGGGCTTCTAGCAGTGTGTGGGACTTGGTCTATTAGTCCATCTATACTGACCTCCATCAGGTTGCAAATTAAAAATAATTTTTTTCTGCATCTAACCCAGCCAATAGTTTTGGCCTAATACCACAGTTTGGCCACTCAGCTCTGCTCGGTTACCATCCATTGTTTTTTTGTGCAAACAACTCCAGAGTTGTGAATTAGTTAACCACCAAAATGAGTGGAAAAAGGCCTGCTGCTGGTGGAAAGGGGAATAGGCGTGTTGGGAAGGGGAAAAAAGGTTGTGTCCGTGGGGTAGGTGCAGAAGAAAGACCATCTTCCAGCCAAACTAAAATGTCTACTTCTTTTAGCGGACAATGTGATAAGATCCCTTTCTTACGGCCACGCCAATCGCTACAAATTCCAGATGAGGCACAAAAACAGCAGGTGCTTCAACGGATATCAAGTGCTCCTTTAAGTGGGCTCTCCTCCACATCAACTTCAACATCACAAATACTCCAGTCCTCAAAGGTGTCACCCAAATCGCACTTGCTTCCTCACAGCTCCCAAATCTCCAGCTGCCCGTCTGAGTATGAGGTAGAACAGATGGTTGAGTCTGCAGAGCTGTTTACTCATACTATAGCCTGGGAATCAGAGGTCGACTCCAGCGCTTCTGTGAATCCAGACGAGGAAATGATCTGCACTGATGCCCAGAATCTTTATGAGTCGGATCCAGGACCAGACGCAGAAGGTTCTGACCATAATGTAGACCCTCATTCCCAAACTGTAACTCCTGTTGGTGGAGACAATGAGGAAGACGATGATAAGACTCAAATACCTGATTGGAGCGACAACTTTAGTTTTTTGTCAGGGCAGGAACAGGTTGGCTCTGAGGACGACGGGTGTGATAACGCACAGGGTGATGATGATGAGGTCGGAGATCCCACTTACTGTCAACCCACAGTCAGCCAAGAGATGAGGTCAGCAGAGGAGGTGGAGGAAGATGCTAGTGACGACGAGGTCAGGTTGCGCCTTCCTGGACAGAGACGTAGTACTGGAAGCACGTCAACAACTGCATCCTCAAACACAACTCTGCCTCTCACCACAAGTCGTGGTGGCTCTTCAGGTCGCATGGGTGCTAAGCCTTGCATAGCCTGGGCATTTTTTCAGATCGATAAAGATGACCCAACTCGTGTTATCTGTAACATTTGTCAGCAAAAGCTAAGTAGAGGCCAAAAAATACATAGTTTGAGTACTTCATGCATGAACCGGCACATGGACATGAAGCATAAGTTGCAGTGGGAAGCTCAGTGTGCTACAATGCGGTCTAGCCGGCCGGGCCAACCACCGTCTGCCATATCTTGTGCATCCGCGGCCTCTTCATCCTCTGTGACTGGGGGGACAGCAGTCACACCTGTTTTGGGGCGCAGACCTGCCACCTCTTTACCCGCAACAGCCAGCGTGATTGGCAGGTCATCATTTTCTTTGGAGGTGGTAACACCAGCTGGTCTTGAGCGCTGTCCGACATCGATAGCACCACCTTTGGATCAAGGCAACCTAACATGTCCGCCTGCATCTTCCTCACAGACCGGCAGTTTGCCGGGGACACCCTTATCAACCCCGTCTAAGCACAATAGCCAGCCCTCGGTCCCTCAGATGTGGACAAGTAAAAGACCATTTCCTCCTAGCCATGAGAAAGCTAAGAGGTTGAATTTCACCATCTGCAAGCTCTTGGCTACAGAAATGCTGCCTTTCCGCCTGGTGGACACAGAGGATTTTCGAGACCTTATGTCCGTCGCAGTGCCCCAGTACCAGATGCCCAGTCGGCACTACTTCTCAAAGAAAGGTGTGCCTGCGCTCCACCAGCATGTCGCACACAACATCACCGCTTCTTTGAGAAACTCTGTGTGTGACAGGGTGCATTTCACCACAGACACTTGGACGAGTAGGCATGGACAGGGGCGTTACATGTCGCTGACTGGGCACTGGGTAACTATGGTGACAGCAGGACAAGGGGCTGCTGTCCAAGTCTTGCCGTCCCCACGAGTTGTGCGTCAATCCTCTTTATGTCATTTTTCCTCCACTGCTTCTGCCTCCTCAACCTCCTCTCGGTCTTCCACCTGCACCCAAAGGCTGTCTGGTCATGCCACAAGCTTTCTAACTGCGCAGAAGGGATCCTGCACACCTCCTTACTATGCTGGCAGTAGGGCTCAACGTCATCAGGCGGTTTTTACATTGAAATGTCTGGGAAATGTGAGTCACACAGCTGAGGAGTTGTGGTCAGCTCTGGAGAACCAATTTCATGAATGGTTGTCTCCACTGGACCTGAAACCAGGGAAGGCCGTGTGCGACAATGCTGCAAACCTGGGTGCGGCCCTTCGCCAGGGCAATGTCACACACGTGCCTTGTATGGCTCACGTGTTGAACCTGGTTGTCCAGCAATTTTTAGCCCACTATCCCAGACTAGATGGCCTTCTGCAGAGGGCACGGTCGCTGTGTGCTCACTTCCGCCGTTCGCATCCCGCAGCTCAGCGACTTACATCTCTACAGAAGTCGTTGGGCCTGCCACTTCACCGGCTAAAATGCGATGTGCCTACCCGGTGGAATTCAACTCTGCACATGTTGCAGCGACTGTGGCAGCACCGACAAGCCCTGGTGCAATACGTTCTGACGTATAGCCTGGGCCAACGAGATTCAGAGGTGGGGCAAATCACGCTGGAGGAGTGGTCTCAGATCAGGGACCTATGCACCCTTCTGCACAGTTTTGAAATGGCGACGAAGATGTTTAGTGCTGACGATGCCATTATCAGCATGACTATTCCGGTGATTTACATGCTGGAGCACATGTTAAACAGAATTCGGAGTCAGGTGGTGGCACAAGAAGAGGTGGAGGAAGTAGAGGAGGAGGAGTTGTATGCGGAAGGGCTAACATCTGCAAGGTCCAGACGGTCGGCAGCACCAAGGCGGCAGGCATGTGAGGGTGGGGGAGATGGTTTAACCAGGGCGCATGGTAGCAGCCAAACTAGTGAGGAAGGTGCAGGAGCCCAGGAAGAAGTGGAGGACGAACTGATGGAAGACTCATCAGATGAGGGAGACCTTGATCACATTTCTGTTGTGCGAGGTTGGGGGGAGAGGACAGAGGAAGGAAGCATGATTGTTACCTCGCCACCAACACAACAGGGACTTGGTGCTCCTGGATGCGCAACACACATGAGTGCCTTCTTGCTGCACTACCTGCAACATGACCCTCGAATTGTGAGAATTAGAAATAATCCTGACTACTGGGTTGCCACACTGTTAGATCCCCGGTACAAAAGTAAATTTGCAGAAATTATTCCTGCCATAGAAAGGGATGCACGCATGCAGGAGTATCAGCAGAGACTGTTGCAGAATCTTACATGTGCTTTTCCACAAAATACCAGTGGTGCACGTAGTGAATCTCACAGTTCCAACTTGCCAACCGTGGGACCGTCAAGTGTTCAGCACTCAAACCGTAACAGAACCACAGTATCTGCTGGTAACATCAATTTTGCGGAATCATTTCACCACTTTTTTAGCCCATCCTTTGCAAGGCCACAGGAGACAAGAAGTCTGACACATAGTCAACGCCTAGAGACGATGGTACAGGAGTATCTCCAAGTAAACATTGAAGCCACGACTGTGTCACTGGACCCTTGCTCTTTTTGGGCTTCCAATCTGGATAAATGGCCGGAGCTAGCCACTTACGCCTTGGAGATCTTGTCATGCCCCGCAGCCAGCGTTCTGTCTGAACGTGTGTTCAGCGCTGCTGGTGGTGTGCTGACAGATAAGCGCACGCGGCTCTCCACTGATAATGTAGACAGACTCACGTTCATAAAGATGAACAAATCATGGATCCGAAACGACTTTTCTACCCCTGTGTCATCCTGGGGAGAGTAAAAGCTTGATGATTGGTTAAAATCACCCTACCAACCGTTTTAAGCTTTCAAATTACTAATCATGTTTATCTGTATCTTGACTGGAAAATAATTTGGGCTTTGTAGCAGTGTGCAGCACTGATCCTATTAGGCCATCTATAATAAGCTTCACCAGATTTAAAATTAAAAATAATTTTTAGCTGCATCTAGCCCGGAAAATAATTTTGGGGCTCCGAGATGCGCAAGACACATAAGTGCCTTCTTGCTGCACTACCTGCAGCATGACCCTCATATTGTCAGAATTCGAAGTAATCATGACTACTGGGTTGCCACACTCTTAGATCCCCCAAACTTTTCGATCAACCTTTTCATTTTAATAAAGACCAAAAAAATGGTCATTTTTGAAATTATAAGCATTAGCAGGTTGTTAGAAACTGAAATCAAACAGTTTTCAACTCAAAACTTTATTCTAGGTGATGTTACATTTTCACATAGGACCCCTTGTTCGAAAGGAGCTTCTGAACTCTCTCGTCCATTGAATTTGTCAGGTTTTGGATGGTTTCTGCTTCAATTGTTTTGCATGAGGACAGAATACCCTCCCAGAGCTGTTGCTTAGATGTGAACTGCCTCCCGCCATCATAGACACTCCTTTTAATGATGCTCCAAAGGTTCTGAATGGGGTAGAGGTCAGGGGAGCATGGGGGTCACACCATAAGTTTGTCCCCTTTTATGCCCATATCAGCCAGAGATGCAGATGTTTTATGTGCAGCATGAGATGGTGCATTATCATGCAGAAAAATGATCTTGCTGTGAAATACACGGTTCTTCTTCTTGAACCATGGCAGGAAGTGCTGTTTGAGAAAATCCACATACATTATGGAGTTCATCTTTAGCGCCTTCAGGGATCCTAAAGGGGCCGACAATCTCTCTCCCCATGATTCCAGCCCAAAACATTACTCCACCTCCTCCTTGTTGGCGCTGTAGCCGTGTTTGCGTGGGGTGTCCATCAACCAGCCATCCTCCACTCCATTCATCTGGACCATCGAGCGCTGCACGGCACTCATCCGTGAACAAAACAGTTTTGAAATCAGTCTTCATGTAATGTTTGGCCCACTGGAGCCGTTTCTGCTTGTGTGAAGTGGATAGAGGAGGTCAACAGGATGGCGTATGCACAGCTGCAAACCTCTGAAGGACCCTGCATCTTGTTGTTCGGGGGACGTTGGAGGCACAAGCAGCTTCAAAAACTTGTCTGCTGCTATGACAAGGCTTTTTTGCCGCTGCTCTTTCAACCTGACGTAATTGCCTGTAGGAAAGAGTCCTCAATTTGCCCTTATCAGCACGCACACGTGTGTACTGTGAATCAGCTACATACTTCTTGATTGCCAAGACACTTCATCCTGATCATCGCACAATGTTGATTGTAGTCATGCCTTGACCTAAACACTCCACAATTTGTTGCTTCTCAGCAGCCGACACATCCTTTTTCTTTCCCATTTTGGCAGAAAATGTAGGCTGCTTAATAATGTGAGAGAGCCTTCTTAAGTAGTCTTGCCTTTATTGGACACACCTGCCAAACTAATTAGCACAGGTGTCTGCAATTGCTTACAGTGATATAAAGAGCCCTGACACACATCACCATCAATGAGTTTAACTGACAAACAAACAAATTCTTCCCTTATCACTCCTAAACACTTTTTGCATAATAATTTGGAACGCGGTGTACATGTGCTTTTCCACAAAACACCAGTGGTTCACGTAGTGAATCTTACAGTTCTAACTTGCCAACCGTGGTCTGTATGGAATTGTTCAATAAAGGGCCCAAAATTAAGATAACATAGATGGGAGAGGTCTCTATGAATAGGAATTCCTAAGTATTTGATACCCTGTGAGGGCCAGGCAAAGGGAAAGTTGGACTGGATGGAATCCTATATGGATTTAGGGAGGGAGACATCGAGGGCCTCAGACTTCGCTGCATTGATTTTAAAATTTTACCATGTAACAAAGTGATCTATTTCAGCCATAACAGCAGGGATGGATATATGTGATTGAGTGATATATACTAGGACATCATCAGCAAATAGAGAGCACTTGTACTCGGTGCCTCCCACCTCAATCCACCTAATATTGGGGTTATGGCAAATTGATGAGAGCAGGTGCTCCGTCACTAGGATGTATAAGAGAGGGGACAGAGGACATCCCTGCCTTGTCCCATTGGTGATTGTGAAAGGTGATGAAAATGTTCTGACGCACCCCCTGGGCCTTGGGACACCCAGAGCCGGACCCTTTTTGGTGGATGCTGGTGGTTGTAGTCTTCGTGGCGGCGATCCGGTTCCGTTGCTCAGGGCGGTCAAACCAGTGGCGGAACTATTTATGTGGTTTTGATGTTTAAATGTCCGACTACGCCACCCGTGGATTGCGGTCAGAGTGAACCGCCGCTACAGGGCAGACCGCTAAGGCTGGTGTTGTGGGTGCAGCAGAGCGTAGCATAACTCCCCACGGGAGGAGTATAGCCTCAGGGCAGTGTATGCGGAGGATGGGGGTGATGGTGCAGGGCAGCAGCAGTAACGACACGGAGTCAGTGATGCAGTTCAGGGCCTTTACTCACAGTTCTTATTATCCAGACCACGTCTGCAGGTAACGGCTGCCCACGTCGTACTGTGCTCACCAGGTGAGGGGCTCAGACAACTCCCAGATAACTTTGGAGCGCTTCACAGGACCCCCTTTGTGTGTCCTTTGTCTGGCCTTTCTTACCAACACTTCTGTCCGGCTGCCTCGGGCCTCCTCTTGGTAAACTTGGCGCCAGTTTCCCTGACCCTATGTGGTGCCTTCCTAGCGGGTGGAGCAAGGGGCTGCGCCACATAAAATGTCAGAGCCTCCGGTTTCTAGCTGAGGGTCGTTTCCTGCCTCCACTAGTTCGGGGACCGGTCTCCCCCTTTGGCCTGACCCCTCCACGCAGGTGGATTCGGGCGTGCGGTGGCGACTCGCCCGTCCGCACCCCTGGGATCCCTTCATTCCTCGTTCCTGGAGCCTTCTCCGCTCCTCTTCCTTCCTTCTCCCTCTTGCAGGCCTGGGCCTCTGTTACTAGGCCCGCCTCCGGAGCAGAGCTCATGCAGAGCCCCTGCTCCCTGCCACTTCTGCTCAGACTTCTCTGCACTGAACTAAGATGGTGCCCACCTTTTATACTCCCTTCTCAATGCACCCAGGAACTGCTTCCTCCCTGCTCCTGCACTGCAGGGTTCCCCTTCCTCAGTGTTCCCTCCCCCCACTCCAGCCAGGGACAGGGACTGTCGTGCCCATCTCAGGGGCATATTGGTCGCCCTGCCCCACGGCAATGTGGTGTAATGCATGCAGGTGTCGGGTCCTGATCCACACTCCATCCTTATCTGAGAGTGAGATATCACACCTCTGGGTGAGGTGCAATACGTCTGTAGCAACCGAGCCCTCGGTGCTACAGTTCCATTTATCTTCAGCCTAGGTGACGTATTGTGATACAGGGCCGTGATTTTGGCTATAAAAGGGTCCCCTAGACCCCTACCCCAAGCTTTTTAAGAGACTCATATATGGCGTGCCAGGAGACTCTATGGAATGCTTTCTCAGCATCCAACGAGAGTATCTACTTACAAATTTTTAACTGCATCTAGCCCAGGAAATACTTTGTGCCTAGTAGCAGTGTCTGCTAGTCAGCGGATTATCCCGGCTGTTAAGCAAGCTACACCACCTGTAGTTTGGACACTTCATTTTTTCAAAGGAAATGCTTCGGGACCACGGGATACTCAGTGAAGAGCATCAGGAGGCACCCCAAGGCATAGGGGCTGGGACTGGCACTAGGATGCCTTGCGGTGGACAGCCGAGCTCGATCCTTATAAAAGCTTTTTAACTGCAGCAGCTTTAGTGGACGCTACTGGAGCTGGAATTACGCGGCTGCTGGCATGAGACTTGCCCTCCAATAGATCCTTGTAAATGGATTTAAAGTGTATTCATTCAAATTAGAGGGACAATTTAAATTAAAAAGCTTAGAGCTGCCTCCACCACAGGGGGGCTCTCTCGACCCACCAGCGGACAGGCACCAGTATTGGGAGAGGGGGGCTGGCCGTCAGGGTTCACCGCGGCTCTGGCACAAACCCGGCGACACGGAGGTGGCACGGGCAGGAGCGGACTGGCCGTCTCGGCTTCTCACTTTTTGGATTTTAGAAGGGCATGACATGCCTATATCTGTGTCTCCCCCTCCTTTTACTCCTCCACCTCTTTTCTTTTCGCATGACTATATGTACTTGTCACTTTTCCATGTGTTAGTTGTGTCTTCTGAGCAGTTTGTCAGCTTTTGGACACCTTTGAAGGTGTTTTCTATGTGTTTCTATGTGTTTTTGTTTGCCTGCCATTGGTTTTAACGGTGTTCGAAGGTGTTCGACGAACAGTTCGACGAACTGTTCGGCGAACACACGGGTGTTCGACGAACCGAACCGAACTCGAACACTACGGGGGTGGCTCAACACTATTTGTCAGGTTTTGGATGGTTTCTGCTTCAATTGTTTTACATGAGGACAGAATACCCTCCCAGAGCTGTTGCTTAGATGTGAACTGCCTCCCGCCATCTTAGACACTCCTTTTGATGATGCTCCAGAGGTTCTCAATGGGGTTGAGGTCAGGGGAGCATGGGTGCCACACCATAAGTTTGTCCCCTTTTATGCCCATAGCAGCCAGAGATGCAGATGTGTTATGTGCAGCATGAGACGGGGCATTATCATGCATGAAAATGATCTTGCTGCGGAATGCACGGTTCTTCTTCTTGAACCATGGAAGGAAGTGCTGTTTGAGAAACTCAACATAGATTATGGAGTTCATCTTTACCCCTTCAGGGATCCTAAAAGGACCGACAATCTCTCTCCCCATGATTCCAGCCCAAAACATTACTCCACCGCCTCCTTGTTAGCGCCGTAGCCGTGTTTGCATGGGGTGTCCATCAACCAGCCATCCTCCACTCCATCCATCTGGACCATCGAGATCATTTCATGCATGATAATGCCCCGTATCATGCTGCACATAACACATCTGCATCTCTGGCTGCTATGGGCACAAAAGGGGACAAACTTATGGTGTGGCACCCATGCTCCCCTGACCTCAACCCCATTGAGAACCTCTGGAGCATCATCAAAAGGAGTGTCTATGATGGCGGGAGGCAGTTCACATCTAAGCAACAACTCTGGGAGGGTATTCTGTCCTCATGCAAAACAATTGAAGCAGAAACCATCCAAAACCTGACAAATTCAATGGACGAGAGAGTTCAGAAGCTCCTTTCGAACAAGGGGTCCTATGTGCAAATGTAAAATCACCTAGAATAAAGTTTTGAGTTGAAAACTGTTTGATTTCAGTTTGTAATAACCAGCTAATGCTTATAATTTCAAAAATGACAATTTTTTTGTTCTTTATTAAAATGAAAAGGTTGAGTTTTTTATTTTTTTAAAAATATACTGTTATCATAGGCAGTTTCTACAAAATCCTTTCAATTGTACTCTAATAGTTATTTGACTGGAAAATTACAATGACTGCAATTCATATAGGTAATTAGGGAAAATCTGAGAAAATATTATTTGCATAATAATTTGGAACACAGTGTATTCCGATTTTTGGGAGGCAGAATAAACAAAAAACAACAATTCAGGAATTTTTATTTTTTATTTTTTATGCTGTTCCACGTGTGGTAAAATTGATAAGGTAGCTTTATTCTTTGGGTCAGTATGTTTACAGCGTACCACATTTATATAATTTTTCTATGTTTTGGTGCTTTTACACAATAAAAGCTATTTTAAAGAAAAAAATATTTTTTTGCATCGCTTTATTCTGAGACCTATAACTTTTTTATTTTTCAGCTGATGGAGCTGTATGGCAGCTTGTTTTTTGCGGAACAAGATGACATTTTCAGTGGTACCATTTTTATTTATATTCGTCTTTTTGATCACGTTTTATTCCATTTTTTGTTTGGCGGTATAATGAGAAAGCATCATTTTTTGCTTCGTTTTTTATTTTTATTTGTTACCGTTTTCACTAAAAGGGTTAACTAGTGGGACAGTTTTATAGGTCAGGTCGTTCAGGATGCGGCGTACCAAATATGTGTACTTTTATTGTTTTTTTTTTTTTTTTTTTTCATAATAATATTTATTGATGGGTACATTATATTTTTATTTTTGGTGGATTATTTTTTTTATTTTTTTTATATTTTTACAAACAAATTTTTATTTTGTTTTATTTTTTTAACACTTTTTTTTACTTTTATACTTTCTCTCACTATGGGACTTTCACTTTTTTTACTCTGATCGCCTGTATAGCTTAGGGATGAAGCACCATCCCTGTGCTATACAGGCTGTCAGCACTGCAGATGCAGAAGATACTTTGGTCATGCACTGCGCATGATCAAAGTATCTTCCTGCTGTCTGGTGACATCCGGGTCACCATGACAACCACGGAACCTGGCCTCAGACAGCGCGGGATGGCGGGGAAGTGAGTATTGGCACTTACCTCCGCAATGCTGCGATCGACTTCGATCGCAGCATTGTGGGGGTTAATGTGCCGGAGCGGTGCAGGACCGCTCCCAGCACATAGCACCGGGTGTCAGCTGTGACAATCAGCTGACACCCGGCGGCGATCACGCCCGCACAGCCTGTGCGCGAGCAAAATCAACAGGGCGTACTAATACGTATTAGGCTCTTAAGTCCCAGGGCGCAGATACATATTAGTACACCCTGGGCTTTAAAGGAGTTAAATCATCCATTTCTGCATTGTGTAGAAAATGAGCTTATAATGAATCAACACTTTATACAAGGACATTTTGACATGCGGAAGTAGTGCTGTTGCTTCCAAAGCATCCAGCAACTGTTACAAATAGCAGAAGCACAGGAGACAGGAAGTGCTGTGCTTCAGAAGCATCCAGCAACTAGAGGGGTTAACACAGTCACAGGAGACAGGGAGTGGTTTAGCAGAGCCCCAGGGGGATTGTGGGGAACTTGTTATTGTAGTCTGGCTGAAGCCGAAGAGAAAGGTGGTGTGTTATCTGGATCTGACAGAAGGCAACTGAACAGAATTAAGATCAGGAAAGAAACTAAACACAGGTCAGATACACTGCCCGAACTAACAGTGCAGAGTATTATCGAGCAGGGAGATAAGGACTGGAAGGAATTGTGTCAAAGGGATCATCTCCCTCATCAAACCCTCCCCACTCCATCTCCATGCAGGATAAAGAATGCTGTGTACTATTGTGTCCTTGTGAAGGAAAAGCCTGTGGTTGTGTATGCATAGAAGTGTGCTGCTAAGAGACCTAATCTATGCTGAATTATGCTACTGAAAAGACTGTAATACTGTGCCTTGTGAAGCAACTACTGTATTGTTACTGGAGCTGGTTGCTCAAGAAACTCAGACTGTACTGTAATGAAGATTGTTGCTGTAATATCCCTGAATTGCACTGGTCGTGCTTCAGATTAAATTCCACTGTTAAACTGTGAAAAAAGACTCTTGTCAGATGTGTCTGGTCAGCAATTGAATATATTGTGTGCCTGAGAGAAGCTGCAGCCTATGGTCGCCCTGAGTAACGGTTCCCCCAGGATTCCAAAGAATTAATGAAACCCGTCTCGCCCTATCTGAACCTAGCGGCGTGCGTGTAATATTGGTGGCCCGCACGGGGAATCCTGAGTGAGAATTAGCGTGTAGAGGGAGAAGAGGAAAAGTGTCTGGAAAAACACAGCAGCACAGCGCGTCAATTCAACTCTGCTACACCAGTTAAAGGGGACAAGCACTAAAGAAAACTCACTAGCAGCAATGGATGTGGAAATACAAATGTACAGAATTAGTGAGCTGCTTCTTCAGTTAACCTGTGAAGAATTGAGAACAGTTGCAGAACATATAAAGATGTCAGATGAACAGATTTCTAAAGCACACAACCTCAGGCAACTGTTAGCTGCCATTAATGCAAAAAGGGATGAGCTGGGAGAGAAAAAAGCTGAAGACGTCATGGGGACGCACCTCTAAGAGCTAACACAGTTTCTAACCAGGTTGAAGTTGGAGGATGGAGGGGTGGCACCAATTACCAAAAGTGGGAATCTCAGTCCGCAGATTGAACTACAGGAATTGAAAGAACAACTCAAAGCCCTAACAACAGCCCTGCAGGAATCGACCAAAACATCTGAACGGGTGACAGACTCAGGCAGAACCTTTAACTTGCTCAGGTTAGATAAATCAGGAAGACAGTCCTCTCTAACAACACAAATCACCATAAGGAAAGAATTCAAGATCTTGGGACAGATTGGAAAATGTGAACAGAAAGAGAAACTGTCTTATATGACCTTGTTGCGCCAGATCGATGCAGGCTTACAGAAAGGCTACCAGCCAGATGAGATCGTTGAGGGGGTGGTGAAAGCCATCAGCCCAGGATTGAACCTCCGTAGTATGCTAGAAATGAAGAGTCAATTGACCTTGCAACAGCTGAAGATGATTTTAAAAGGGCACTATAAAGAAGAGAGTACTTCAGAATTGTTCCACCGACTCATTAACCTCTCACAGAAAAATAATTAATCACCCCAAAGTTTCTTGTTCAGAGCAACTGAACTGAAGGATAGACTGTTGTTTGCATCCAGAGATGTAGATGAGGTGGATAGGTTTGATGCTGGACTAATCCAGAAGAAGTTCTTGAGATCATTGGGAACGGGGTTAATCAGCAAAGACATCAAGTTGCAGCTGAAACAGCACCTAGAAGATCCTGGCATTCTGGACGAAGCCCTAATTGAAAAAATGAATGAGGCAGCTAGTTTGGAGTCAGAGAACAAACAAAAGTTAAAGAAAGACTCTGCTCCTAAAATCACAAAAATGAGTCAGCTGAAGTTGGAGACCCCCGGTGGCCAGTCCGAAGATAATCATGGAGACCCTCCAGTACCACATCTGAAAGGGAACCTTAAAGCACCAACAAAAGAGAGGACCGCCAGCGCTGACTGGGAGAAAGTAATAGGAGAACTGCGAGCCGAGTTGATTGAGGTGAAAAAGTTGTTTCGTTCCAGGCCAGAACCTGTATCCCTCAGACCAAGGAGTGGGTCCCAAAACAGAAGATACCCGGCTTGTGAAGCGTGCCGTTCATCAAATCAAAGTACCGCATGTGTCCACTGTCTAAGATGTGGTGAGGAAGTGCATTATGCCAAGGAATGCCAATGGTCACGGTCATTTTGGTTAAAAGACCAGAGGTTGCCAGTGCGGGGTGACTGGTAACCGCGACACGGAGGAGGCCCCAGAAGCAAATCCAAATCTCACCGAACCTCAGAATGGCACATGATGCAAAACGGCTGCGTCAGTACTATCCCAAAGTGTGTTCCCGTCTACAGCAGCTGCAAGAGAGACAGGGGCATCAGTTACTTAATGCCCAGTGAGGAGGTCAAACTATGTACTCCTGGGAGGAGGATTCCTCGGTCAGTAAAGATAGCCTCATCATCCTAATTGGTGAAAGGTGCTTTATACAGTGCCAGCTAGATGGACTCCTGGTAAAAGCACTGTGGGACACAGGAACCCAAGCGAGCCTTTTAAATGAAGAATGGAGAAGGCACCACCTGCCTTCGGTCGCTAAAAGAACTCTTAGGACCAGTGGAACTCCACGGCAAAGCTGTCAACCAGACCGAAATCCCTTTCATAGGCTCGGTGGAAGTGACTTTCCAACTGAGGGCCACGAAGAACAGCAAAACATTGAGGTTTTGATACCTTTTCTCGTGAATAGTGATCAGAACATGGCAGAGGATCCAATCCTGGGTTATAATGTAATCAGTGAGGTCATGATGAAACACAAGTCAGGGACTCTGGTGGTAGATGCAATTGCCACATCACTTGCCATACCCAACACCGTGGCGGAAAATGTGATTCATAAAGTAAAGAAAGCACAGAATACAATGGACCTAAAAGAAGTGAAGGTAGGCTGGTGCCCAATCATCATCCCTGCAAACCAAATGGTGGGGGTGAGGTGTGGAGTCCGGGTAGAACTGGTAAGAAAAGTCCAGAAAAGACTGCTCGTGCCAAAAGACTCCTCAGGACTTCCGGAAGGCCTAGTTCAAGGTGAGATTGTGCTTACGATTCCTAGTTGTGGGTTGCTCGAGTTACAGTACTGGTGATGAATACTATGAAACACAAAATTAGACTGCATCCAAAGACTGTGTCAGGTCACATTGAAACCGTTAAAACGGTATGTCCAGCCAGTGTGAGACCCGTGGATCTTCTGTAAATTCAGTCTCCCCACCAAGGAACAGGAGTTGCCCAAGGGAGGAAATTGCACGACCCACCTCATGGTCCTGGGATCCCCCAGTATCCCTGGAACACTTGTGTGCTGAAGATATAGCGAAAGCAAAACAGATGCTGAGAGAAGAGTGTCATGCATTCTCTAAAGATGACTCTGATATAGGCTGTATCCCGTCGTTGCAATTGAAAATCAATTTAAAAGTCACGACCCAGTAACCAGAAGTTATATGTCTGTGCCTAAACCATTACACCATGAAGTGAAAGAGTATTTACAAGATCTAATCAACAGAGGTTGGGCCCAGAAATCAAAGTCGTCTTATTCCTCTCCCATTGTTTGTGATAGGAAGAAGGACGGTACGTTGAGACTCTGCTGTGATTACCGAGAACTAAACCAAAAGTCAGTACCTGATCAGCACCCGATACCAAAGATTCAAGATATGCTGGATAGCCTATCAGGAAGTACCTGGTTCTCTGTCCTTGATCAGGGTAAAACATACCATCAAGGGTTTGTTGAAGAGTCCAGTAGACCCTTGACAGCATTCATCACAACGTGGGGGTTATATGAGTTGATCCGCATACCGTTTGGGCTCAGTTCAGCTCCTGCAGAATTTCAGAGGAGCATGGAGACCTGTTTGGAAGGATTGAGGGACGATATCTGCCAGCCGTACTTGGATGACAATGTGGTACACAGCAAAACTTTCCGGGAGCATTTTGAACACGTGATGACCGTATTACAACGGTATCAACAACACGGAGTTAAGTTGACCCCAAAGAAGTGTGAACTTTTCAAAAGGCAAGTCCAATTTCTCGGGAAAATTATGTCCGGAGAAGGATATACCATGGACCCAGCAGAAATCGCTCCGGTACTGGCCTTAAAAGACAAGCGGCTCTCGACTGTCGGGGAGTTGAGGTAGATCTTTGGATTCCTCTCCTACTATCGTAATTACGTTCGGATCTTCTCCAGGATTGCCACCCCATTATACCTCCTCTTGAACAGTCAACAACAGCCATGGACAAAAAAAAACGTGGATAGGACCGGGCTTAAAAGAAACAACGCTGTTTCGTCCCAACAGCTCATTCTCTGGACAGCAGACCACCAGGAGAAGTTGGAAGAACTAGTAGACTATCTGGTAAAACCACCCATCTTGGGATATCCTGATTTCAACTTACCATTTGTTCTTAATTGTGATACTTCTCAAGTTGGACTGGGACCTGGCCTGTATCAGCATCAAGATGGAAAATTGAGAGTCATCGGTTACAGTTCTAGAACGCTGCCAGACGCCGAAAAGAATTACCATCTACATTCCGGAAAATTGGAGTTCATGGCATTGAAATGGGCTATCTGTGAACGATTTAGAGACTATCTCTACTACGGCAAAGAGTTTGAGGTATATACTGACAACAACCCTTTAACCTATGTCCTCACTACTGCCAAACTGAATGCAACGGGTCAGAGATGGGTCGCTGAACTAGCTGACTTCAATTTCAGCATCAAGTACAGGCCAGGAAAATGCAAGCGGATGCTGATGGATTGTCGAGAATGCCACTAGAGCCTGAGCAGTTCATGCAAGAATGCTCGGAGGAAGTCAGACTGGAATCAATTGAGAGCACTACCCAAGCAGTGCAAGCTTATCAAGAGGAAGACACACCATTGTGGTGTCCGTTGACAGTGGAAACCACCATAAAAGCGAGAGAACAAGATCACCCGCTAACCATTCAACAACTACCAAAAGGAAAAATCTGTAGAGCACAACAGGAAGATCAGATAATTGGTAGAATACTACTTTATGTTGACCAAAATCGGTTAGAAGTAAAAGGGACAGAGATAATGAATCACCAGCAGTATCTGTTTTAGTTAAAGAATGGATGAAGCTCTACCTCAGTGAAGACGGTATCCTGTATCTTAAAGGAGGACAAAACCGGCAGTTGGTACTACCCAGAGTATTCCGTAGGTTGGTCTTCAAAGAACTTCATGAAAACATGGGATACCTGGGAATGGAAAGGACAACCAACTTGATCGTTGAACGTTTCTTCTGGCTGTACATGCAGAGAGATATTGAGAGGTATGTGACCAGGGAGTGTGGGTGTCTGAAAGATAAACGTCCCAACTAGAGATGAGCGGTGTTTGAATCAAACTGTTCACCAATCTCAAATTCGAGCTGTTTTGGGCGGTGTTCGAGCCGTTCGACGAACCCGAACGATTTGAAAAAAATCCGGCTGTTCGAGGTTATGTTCGATAACTGTTCGTGCACCAAAATCGTAACTGGATTTTTTCACAGTAATGCTGATAATCAATGTTAATACACAGTTTGAGTGTACAGCGGGGCGGGGGGAGGGGCATGGGATGGTTCCTTGCAGAAATAAAGAAGATCTCCATTTTTTTTTCTATTTCCCGCATTTACAGTGGGGAGGTGCAGTCTTTCAGCCTATCAGCAGCGCACACACTGAGCGAAGTGCTTTTTTTCACACAAGCAAGGGCATGTGTCATTGGCTGTGTATGTCACATGTCCTTGACCTATAAGACCCAGCCATTTTCCCCGTCGCCACCATTTTCTCACTGCTGCAGCTGAGTGTTAGACGGCACCGCTGCGGCTGTGTGCGCGCTATACAGTATAACTGTGTGAATTGCAAGCAAATTTTATCTGAAATAGACAGATAGCTTGGGAGTAGGGACTAGTTCTAATTGCAGCCCTTTTGAGGGCTAGGTTACAGCATTTCCTACGAGTTTTAGCAGGCAGGTCTGTGCTCTTAAATAGACAGATAGGTTGGGAGTAGTGACTAGTTGTAATTGCAGCCCTTTTGAGGGCTAGGTTACATCAGTTCCTATCACTTTTGCCAGGCAGGTCTGTTTTAGTGCTGTGCAAGTGTTTTTCACAGCATTTGGCTAAATCCAGCTAAGCAAATCCTTTTGGGCCTCTTGCAGTGTGTGTTAGTCAGTGGAGTAGCCTATCTGTGTTGCAAGCTACACCACCTGTGTATGTAATACAATTTTTTTACTGCACCTAGCCAAGTAAAACCTTTTGGGCATATTAGCAGTGTGTGTTAGTCAGTGGAGTAGCCTATCTGTGTTGCAAGCTACACCACCTGTGTATGTAATACAAATTTTTTACTGCACCTAGCCAAGTAAAACCTTTTGGGCATATTAGCAGTGTGTGTTAGTCAGTGGAGTAGCCTATCTGTGTTGCAAGCTACACCACCTGTGTATGTAATACAAATTTTTTACTGCACTTAGCCAAGTAAAACCTTTTGGGCATAGTAGCAGTGTGTGGTACTCATTCTATTAGGCCATCTATACTAAGCTCCACCAGCTTTCAAATTACTAATAATTTTTAGCTGCATCTTGCCTGGAAAATAATTTTGGGCATAGTAGCAGTGTGTGGTACTCATTCTATTAGGCCATCTATACTAAGCTCCACCAGCTTTCAAATTATTAATAATTTTTAGCTGCATCTTGCCTGGAAAATAATTTTGGGCCTGTAGCAGTGTGTGGTACTCATTCTATTAGGCCATCTATACTAAGCTCCACCAGCTTTCAAATTACTAATAATTTTTAGCTGCATCTTGCCTGGAAAATAATTTTGGGCCTGTAGCAGTGTGTGGTACTCATTCTATTAGGCCATATATACTAAGCTCCACCAGCTTTCAAATTACTAATAATTTTTAGCTGCATCTTGCCTGGAAAATAATTTTGGGCCTGTAGCAGTGTGTGGTACTCATTCTATTAGGCCATCTACACTAAGCTCCACCAGCTTTCAAATTACTAATAATTTTTAGCTGCATCTTGCCTGGAAAATAATTTTGGGCCTGTAGCAGTGTGTGGTACTCATTCTATTAGGACATCTATACTAAGCTCAACCAGCTTTCAAATTAATAATAATTTTTAGCTGCATCTAGCCCGGAAAATAATTTGGGGCCTGTAGCAGTGTGTGGTACTCATTCTATTAGGCCATCTATACTAAGCTCCACCAGCTTTCAAATTACTAATAATTAGTGTTGAGCATTCCGATACTGAAATATCGGGTATCGGCCGATATTCGCGGTATCGGAATTCCGATACTTAATTCCGATACTTTTGCAATATCGTATACCGGAATCGGAAGTTCCCATAATGCAATGAGCCAGTTTCATTTTATTCAGCCAATGAGGATCCTAAGAAGTGTGGGCACATCCTGTTAGGAATGTAGGCATGTTAACTAATGGCATGGCTGTGATTGGCTGCTGAAATGATGTCATGATGCACTATAAAAGCCGCCGCCGCCATTTTGAGCTCACTCTGCTGTGAATTCAGTTAGGGATAGGACGCTGTTGTTCTGAGGGACAGTTTTAGCTACCTATTTGGTCTTTTCTGCTTTACCCAAGCTACTTTATAAATCGCTGTGCCTTGCAGCGCTAGTGCACAGTTCTCTGTGCTGTTCACCGCTGTCTGCAAGGTCTGTGTGTGTGAGTGCAGCTCACCCTGTAGTGTGTGCTTCAACCACGTCTGGTTGTAGTGCACTCAGTGTGTGTCACTGCCTCATACATTGTCCTTTTTTGCCAATTCATAATTTTTCCTGATATCTCCTATTAGTGTGGTGGTTCCATTCGTATTCAGCTAAATTGGTTCCAAACACACTATATAGGAGTAGATAGAGAAATTTTTTTGGTCTTGCAGCGCTAGTGCACAGTGCTCTGCATCTGCACTGTTCACCGCTGTCTGCAAGGTCTGTGTGTGTGAGTGCAGCTCACCCTGTAGTGTGTGCTTCAGCCACGTCTGGTTGTAGTGCACTCAGTGTGTGTCATTGCATCATACATTGTCCTTTTTTGCCAATTCATAATTTTTCCTGATTTCTCCTATTAGTGTGGTGGTTCCATCCGTATTCAGCTAAATTGGTTCCAAACACACTATATAGGAGTAGATAGAGAAATTTTTTTGGTCTTGCAGCGCTAGTGCACAGTGCTCTGCATCTGCACTGTTCACCGTTGTCTGCAAGGTCTGTGCATGTGAGTGCAGCTCACGCTGCAGTGCGTGGTTCAGCCACGTCTGGTTGTAGTGCGCTCAGCGTGCGTCACTGCCTCATACATTTTCCTTTTTTGCTGATTGAACATTTTTCCTGATTTCTCCTATTAGTGTGGTGGTTCCATCCGTATTCAGCTAAATTGGTTCCAAACACACTATATAGGAGTAGTTAGAGGAGCTTTTCTGCAGCATTGGGCCCTGCAGCCCCAGCCAGATTAGTATTAGCCTATTTTTTGTAGCCTCATCTATTGCATTGTAGGTTACCTTCCTACATTGTAATAGCTACAAAAAGTTTGTGATACTATCGGTATTACTTCTTTAGGCACATCCAGTGTCTTTTTGTGACAAAAAAAACGTAAATAAAGTTCACCAAACACTCCACTTTACAGTTGTGTAGGCCACATTAGCTCATATTAAAGTCTAGTCCACACTTTAGAAAATTTGCGTTTCTTATACCTGTTAGCAGCTGTTCAGGAATAAGCACACTAAGCCCTTAGTACTTTTCTGCCTATCTTTATCAGTCTACCAAGATGAAGAAGGCAGGGAATAAGGCATGTTGTCGTGGTCGTGGTCATGAGCGTGGGCGTGGAGTTTCTGCAGGGAGAGGACGTGAGGATTCTGTGCCTGCAGGGAGAGGACGTGGGGATTCTGTGCCTGCTGCAGGCACCAGTGACTCAGCATCCCCCAGTTTTACCAGGGAACAGTCCTTTGTAGGAGCTAGCCGTACCCCACTGCTGCGGGAGGACCAAATTGAAGCCATTGTCGGATGGATGGCAGCTAACGCATCGACTTCAATTAGTACCAGATCCTCTCAGGTCCTGAGCACTGAAGAGCACCCTTCTGTCTCTTCACCACCTGCCAAATTGCCCAGGCAGTCAGAGAGCCCTGGACAGGAGCCATCTCTACTTCTGTTCTCTGAATCTCTTGGCTTGGAAAGAGGGGGCCAGCCAAGCAGAATTCGAGAATTTGAAGAAGAGGTAGTATGCAGTGATGCGCAACCGTTTTGTCTCTCTGAATCTGAAGAGGCGGGTGGGCCAGTGCCTATGGTCAGCAGCACACCTCAGTACGCATCTGATGATGAGACTCAGGTGCCACTTTCTGGTGCGTACTGTGCTGTCGAGACTACCCAGGAGAAGCAGTTGTTTGAAGAGGGTGGTGTAGATGATGAGGTCCTTGACCCATCATGGCGTGAGGGACAGGAAGGTGGTGGGAGCAGCTCTGAGGAAGAGATTCCCCGAACAGCCCAAAAAGGAGGGAGAGGGAGAGGGCCGACTTGGTTGCCTGTAGCCTCCACTTCGGCACCCATTAGGAGCATGGCTCTTCCAAAATCCAAAGCGGGCGCTCCCAAGACTTGCAGTGCCTGGTCCTTTTTTGACACAGTTGTAGATGACATTTGCTTTGTCAAATGCAAGCTGTGTAATCAGAAGGTGAAAAGAGGGAAAAGTGTCAGCAACCTCAATACCACAAATATGTGGAAACATGTGCGGACGAAGCACGTGGTGGAGTTACAAAAACACACTGAAGACCTAGGCCAACCTACAGCGCCACCTACCACCTCTTCAGCTCGTGTTGTAGCCTCTTCCTCCAGCTCACACACAGCTGGTTCGGCTTCCTCACAGGATCGCCATGGAAGAATCTCTGGCACTGTTGTACAGAGACACAGTGTAATTCCACCCACAGCACCACTTTCCCAGTCATCCCAGTCATCCTCACACTCCCAGGCCAGTCTACAGCCATCGTTAGCACAGGCATGAGAGAAAAGGTGCCCATACTCGGCAAACCACCCCCGAGCACAGGCTCTGAATGCTGGCATTGCTAAACTACTGGCCCTTGAAATGCTATCATTCAGGCTGGTGGAGACTGACACCTTCCGTAACTTTATGGCATTGGCAGTCCCACAATACAACGTGCCCAGCCGCTTTTATTTCAGCAGGCAAGCCGTCCCTGCCCTGCAACATCATGTGGAGGGAAAAATTAAACATGCGCTACAAAACGCCGTCAGTAGCAAGGTCCACCTGACCACCAATGCGTGGACCAGTAAGCATGGACAGGGACAATACCTTTCCCTCACTGCCCATTGGGTAAATGTTGTGGAGCCGGGTACAGATCTTGAGAGTGGCTCTGTACGTGTTCTGCCAACTCCAAGGATTGCAGGAATCCAGTCTGTACACATTGACTCCTCCTCATACTCCAGTTCCTCTGAATCAGCGCTGCAGGAGCCTTCACTGTCTACCTCCACATCGACCCGTGAACGGTTACCTGTTATGATGACCGATATGAGCACAGCCGTGGCCAAACGTCAACAGGCCGTATTAAAATTAATTTATTTGGGGAATCGAAGCCACACAGCGCAGGAGCTCTGGAATGCCATCAAGCAGCAGAGCGACGTGTGGTTTGTGCCAGCGAATCTCCAGCCAGGCATGGTAGTGCGTGACAATGGCCGAAATCTGGTGGCAGCTCTGGGCCTAGGCAACCTCACTCACATCCCATGTCTGGCACATGTGCTCAACTTGGTCGTGCAGAGTTTTTTGAGGGACTATCCGGATCTTGATGCACTGCTGCACAAGGTCCGCATAGAGTGCGCTCACTGGCGGCGTTCCAGCATCGCAAGATCACGCATTGCAGCGCTGATTAAGCCTTCCTGAATATCGCATCATATGTGACCTACCCACCAGGTGGAATTCAACGTTACATATATTGGAGAGGTTGTGTGAGCAGCAGGCAGCAGTAATGGAGTACCAGCTGCAGCAGGCGCAAACAAGTCGCAGTGCGCGCCGTTCACACTTCACCACCACTGAGTGGGCCTCTATGAAGGACATTTGCCACGTTTTGCGTGTCTTCGATTATTCCACGCGGATGGCGAGTGCTGATGATGCACTAGTCAGCATGACTATCCCCCTTATCTGCCTGCTTGAAAAAACACTGCAAGCACTAAGGGACGAGGTTTTGGAAGAGGTTGAGGATGAGGAGTCACAAATGCCATCTGCTTCTCTACAGTCTGCGCAACGTGGTTCCTCACAAAGGCCTAGGCAGGGGACACTTTGTGAGGAGGATGAGGAGGAGTCAATGGATGAGGAAGACATCTGTCCAGAGGAGGGAGGTACACAATGCTCTAGTAGTCAGTATCTAGAGCGAGAGTGGGGTGATGCAGAGTAGGCAGAGATCTCGTCTCAAGCAGGGGACAGCGTTTCTTGGCCAGTTGGCAGTCTGCAGCACGTGGTTGATTTCATGCTGCAGTGCCTGAGAAACGACCGCCGCATCGCCCACATTCTCAGCACGGCTGATTATTGGGTGTCCACCCTCCTAGATCCTCGCTACCAGGACAACTTACAAAGCCTCATAACACCGTTGAACCGGGAGCGTAAAATGCGGGAGTACCAAGACGCACTGGTGCATTCCATCATGTTCTCCATTCCAACCGAGAGCAGTGCTGCTAGTGCTTTACAAAGCAGCTCAGTGTGTCGAGGCAGTGGAGGAAGCTCTGCACAAAGAGGGAGCAGAAGCAGCGCCTCAGCACAAGGCAAGACCAGTATGGCCGAAATGTGGCAAAGTTTTGTGTCCCCGCCGCCACAAATGTCTACACCTTCACAGACGGCTCCAGTCAGCAGGAGGCAACGTTTCCGTCAGATGGTGACAGACTACATGTCTTGCCCTCTTAGTGTACTCCCAGACGGCTCTTCTCCCTTCAAGTTTTGGGTCTGTAAGCTGGATACATGGCCAGAGCTTAGTCAGTATGCATTGGAGGTGCTAGCTTGCCCTGCTGCTAGTGTATTATCGGAACGCGTCTTTAGTGCCGCAGGTGGTGTACTAACAGACCGTTGCATGCGACTATCCTCCGATAACGTTGACCGGCTTACTTTTCTCAAAATGAACAAGGCCTGGATCTCTCATGAATTTGCCAGTCCTCTTCCAGAATAAATAATTGGTTGGCAACAGTATCCAGGTCTCCTGTTGTGTTCATGTTTCTACCACCTGAACTGTAATCCCTGAGCTCCAACACCGCCAGTTGGCGCTCGGAAGTGCCGTCTGCACAGTCAACACTTGCTGCCGTGTTATTGGGGTTCAGTAACGTCAGCTGTTCCCCTGCTGTGCGGACGGCAATTTCTCCTGCTCTGTCCACATTCTCACTACTACAGATTTTAAAGTTGCTCCAATTACACCTCTGGCTCCTCTGTTTTCAGTATTATCCCTGAGCTCCAACACTGCCAGTTGGCGCTCGGAAGTGCCGTCTGTACAGTCAACACTTGCTGCCGTGTTATTGGGGTTCAGTAACGTCAGCTGTTCCCCTGCTGTGCGGATGGCAATTTCTCCTGCTCTGTCCACATTCACACTACTACAGATTTTAAAGTTGCTCCAATTACGCCTCTGGCTCCACTCTGTTTTTAGTATTTACCCTGGGTTCCAGCACTGCTAGCTGTTTCCCAGCAGTGTCTTTGGCACGGGTACTCCCTCCTGCCCAGCCTGGTTCCAGCACGCCAGCTGTTTCCGGGTAGTGTCAACGTTACTTTGCCTCCAATGCGTTGTCCTGTCGTGTTGCGGTCAGGTTAGCCGACTCTATGGTGCCTGCAGTTTAGGTGACTCCTATGTGGGCTGCGGGATCTGGCAATGAAGGCTGGTTCCATAGTGTCAATAGGACAAGCACCCCCTGTAGGACTGTGGGTTTAGGTAACTGCGGCCGGCTCACGGCCTTGAAACTTTTTTTTACATGGGTACCTTCTGCTACCCATCCGGGTTCCAGTACCGTCAGCTGGTTCTCGGCAGTGCCTTTGGATTAGGTGCCTCCTTCTCGGTATCCAAGTTCCACCAACGTCTGCTGGTCCTTGGTAGTGCTTTCTGGCACAGGTACCTCCTGCTAAGTAACCGAGTTCCAGTACCGTCAGCTGGTCCTCGGTAGTTCCATTGGCTCTTGTACCTTCTGCTACCCATCCCGGTTCCAGTACCGTCAGCTGGTTCTCGGCAGTGCCTTTGGATTAGGTGCCTCCTTCTCGGTATCCAAGTTCCACCAACGTCTGCTGGTCCTTGGTAGTGCTTTCTGGCACAGGTACCTCCTGCTTAGTAACCGAGTTCGAGTACCGTCAGCTGGTCCTCGGTAGTTCCATTGGCTCTTGTACCTTCTGCTACCCATCCGGGTTCCAGTAGCGTCAGCTGGTTCTCGGCAGTGCCTTTGGATTAGGTGCCTCTTTCTCGGTATCCAAGTTCCACCAACGTCTGCTGGTCCTTGGTAGTGCTTTCTGGCACAAGTACCTCCTGCTTAGTAACCGAGTTCCAGTACCGTCAGCTGGTCCTCGGTAGATCCATTGGCTCTTGTACCTTCTGCTCCCCATCCGGGTTCCAGTACCGTCAGCTGGTTCTCGGCAGTGCCTTTGGATTAGGTGCCTCCTTTTCGGTATCCAAGTTCCACCAATGTCTGCTGGTCCTTGGTAGTGCTTTCTGGCACAGGTACCTCCTGCTTAGTAACCAAGTTCCAGTACCGTCAGCTGGTCCTCGGTAGTTCCATTGGCTCTTGTACCTTCTGCTACCCATCCGGGTTCCAGTACCGTCAGCTGGTCCTCGGTAGTTCCATTTGCTCTTGTACCTTCTACTACCCATCCGGGTTCCAGTACCGTCAGCTGGTTCTCGGCAGTGTCTTTGGCACGGGTACTCCCTCCTGCCCAGCCTGGTTCCAGCACGCCAGCTGTTTCCGGGTAGTGTCAACGTCACTTTGCCCCCAATGCGTTGTCCTGTCGTGTTGCGGTCAGGTTAGCCGACTCTATGGTGCCTGCAGTTTAGGTGACTCCTATGTGGGCTGCGGGATCTGGCAATGAAGGCTGGTTCCATAGTGCCAATAGGACAAGCACCCCCTGTAGGACTGTGGGTTTAGGTAACTGCGGCCGGCTCGCGGCCTTGAAACTTTTTTTTACATGGGTACCTTCTGCTACCCATCCGGGTTCCAGTACCGTCAGCTGGTTCTCGGCAGTGCCTTTGGATTAGGTGCCTCCTTCTCGGTATCCAAGTTCCACCAACGTCTGCTGGTCTTTGGTAGTGCTTTCTGGCACAGGTACCTCCTGCTTAGTAACCGAGTTCCAGTACCGTCAGCTGGTCCTCGGTCGTTCCATTGGCTCTTGTACCTTCTGCTACCCATCCGGGTTCCAGTACCGTCAGCTGGTTCTCGGCAGTGCCTTTGGATTAGGTGCCTCCTTCTCGGTATCCAAGTTCCACCAACGTCTGCTGGTCCTTGGTAGTGCTTTCTGGCACAGGTACCTCCTGCTTAGTAACCGAGTTCCAGTACTGTCAGCTGGTCCTCGGTAGTTCCATTGGCTCTTGTACCTTCTGCTCCCCATCCGGGTTCCAGTACCGTCAGCTGGTCCTCGGTAGTTCAATTTGCTCTTGTACCTTCTACTACCCATCCGGGTTCCAGTACCGTCAGCTGGTTCTCGGCAGTGTCTTTGGCACGGGTACTCCCTCCTGCCCAGCCTGGTTCCAGCACGCCAGCTGTTTCCGGGCAGTGTCAACGTCACTTTGCCTCCAATGCGTTGTCCTGTCGTGTTGCGGTCGGGTTAGGCGACTCTATGGTGCCTGCAGTTTAGGTGACTCCTATGTGGGCTGCGGGATCTGGCAATGAAGGCTGGTTCCATAGTGACAATAGGACAAGCACCCCCTGTAGGACTGTGGGTTTTGGTAACTGCGGCCGGCTCGCGGCCTTGAAACTTTTTTTTACATGGGTACCTTCTGCTACCCATCCGGGTTCCAGTACCATCAGCTGGTTCTCGGCAGTGCCTTTGGATTAAGTGCCTCCTTCTCGGTATCCAAGTTCCACCAACGTCTGCTGGTCCTTGGTAGTGTTTTCTGGCACAGGTACCTCCTGCTTAGTAACCGAGTTCCAGTACCGTCAGCTGGTCCTCGGTAGTTCCATTGGCTCTTGTACCTTCTGGTACCCATCCGGGTTCCAGTACCGTCAGCTGGTTCTCGGAAGTTCCTCAGCCTTCTTGTACCTTCTGCTACATTTCCAAGTTCAAGCTTTTTGAAATGGTTCTTGGTAATCACTCTGGATCTCCCTGACGAGGACCCTGAAGACCAACCCGAAGAAGACGAGGACCCTGAAGACCACCCCGAAGAAGACAAGGACCCTGAAGACCACCCCGAAGAAGACGAGGTCCCCGAAGACGAGGACCCTGTGTAACATACCTGGCGGCGTCCTTGCATAGTGGTCCATCTCCCACTGTGCAAGAGCGCGCACTTGATCTCCTGTCCAGAATGTCTCTCTGGCTTCCCTCCATGCTGTCTGTTTGTGTCTGTTTCTGCTGCTTAAGGGCGGCGCCCGATCACTTCCTGCTTTTTGTACCTGCTGTGGGTCACACCCCTTGTGCGTCCTCAGCCTATTGCTGTCTGTCACCTGGTATATAGCTCAGCTGCTCCAATCAATCCCTGCCTGAGCATAGTGTTTCTTTCAGTGTGTGCTCGCACTCTGAAGGTGCCAGGTCCCGTTCTGTGTTCTCTTGTCTGCCTATCCTGGAGGCTGTATTTTCAGGCCTGTCTGAACACGCTCCTAGCCTGTTCCTCCTGCCTTCTAGGGGCTGATTACCTAGACCCGCTCCTGTATCTTGTCTGTCCTGTCTGAACACGCTCCTAGCCTGTTCCTCCCGCCTTCTAGGGGCCGATTACCTAGACCCGCTCCTGTATCTTGTCTGTCCTGTCTGAACTCGCTCCTTGCCTGTTCGTCCCGCCTCTCTGGGGGCCGTATTCCCAGACCCGCTCCTGTATCCCGCTGCAGTGTCGGTCTCCTCCGTACACTCAGTTCCAGTCTGAACTCTCTCCTATCCTTTACCTGTTTTGCCTCTATGTCCGTTCCTTTCCTTTTTCTGCAGAGTCTGAACTTGTACCTAACTCCTGCTTGTTGTCTCTGTACTCCCGTTTGTGAGTTTGTGGTCCACTCGTTACTTCACTTCAAGTACCCTGTGGGTATCTGGCTCTGCCTTTCTCTTCCTGTCTGTTCCGTGTGAACAGAGCCCAGTCCCCCCATCTCTGCCTTGCTCACCGCTCCGGCGGTTCTAGCCTGCTCTGACTCCTTTGCTCACCGCTCCGGCGGTTCTAGCCTGCTCTGACTCCTTTGCTCACCGCTCCGGCGGTTCTAGCCTGCTCTGACTCCTTTGCTTACCGCTCCGGCGGTTCTAGCCTGCTCTGACTCCTTTGCTTACCGCTCCGGCGGTTCTAGCCTGCTCTGACTCCTTTGCTTACCGCTCCGGCGGTTCTAGCCTGCTCTGACTCCTTTGCTCACCGCTTCGGCGGTTCTAGCCTGCTCTGACTCCTTTGCTCACCGCTCCGGCGGTTCTAGCCTGCTCTGACTCCTTTGCTTACCGCTCCGGCGGTTCTGGCCTGCTCTGACCCTTTTGCTCGCTGCTCCGGCAGCCTTGCTCCGCTCTGACCCTTTTGCTCACTGCTCCGGCAGTCTCGCTCCGCTCTTATCCTTTTGCTCACTGCTCCGGCAGTCTTGCTCCACTCTTGCTCACCGCTCCAGGCGGCCTCGTCCTGCTTTACTCTTGCTCACTGCTCCGGCAGTCTCGCTCAGCTCTGACCCTTTGCTCACCGCTCCTGGCGGCCTTGTCCTGCTCTACTCATGCTCACCGCTCCAGGCGGTCTTGTCCTGCCCTGTTCTCGCTCACCTCTCTGGGCGGCCTCACTCTGCTGTGTTTGTCCGCCACATCTGTGGTTCTGTTCCTGAGTCCCAGTGTGTACTGGGTCCTATCCCGCCAGTGTCCCTACCTGCTAGTGCCTCCCTGTCTGCACTCTAGCTGTGCTTGCCTGTACCCCTCTGCCTGTATTGTTCCTGAGTCCCAGTGTGTACTGGGTCCTATCCCGCCTGTGTTCCTACCTGCTAGTGCCTCCCTGTCTGCACTCTAGCTGTGCTTGCCTGTACCCCCCTGCCTGCATACCCGCCTGCCTGCATACCAGTCGTGCCTGCCTATACCCACCAGTCTGTGCGCCAGCCTAACCAGTCTGTTCCTGTATTCCCCTGTGTGGGTCAACAGCCGTGTCCGGGGTCTGTCCTGGAGTAGCACCTGGTCCCTCTACTCGGTTCCTCCTTGGTGCACTGGCGTCGTATGCCGTCGTGCGACCCTGGTCGTATCGGGTGAATACCTAGTTACGCCCCTCCAGGCATTCACTCTCCGGCACGGTCCAGTGGAATCACTACAATCACACGCACACGCCGCTCAGCCCGGGCGTGTGCATTACAGCATGCTCAGGCCATGGTTCCCGTTGAGCCCCACGGCCTTCGCTCTCTGAGAAGTTTTCCAGCGAATACATGCATTAAAATAAATAAATATTTTTTTTTTTTCCCTTTAGCTGAGTTCCAGGCGAATTACGCACCCGTCCAGATGGATCTATCTGCTCTCGTTCCTGCGGATCCGCTACGTTATTATGGGGATCCAAGACAAAGTCGTGCATTTGTGGAGCAATGCTTGCTACACTTCAAGTTCTACCCTCTATGTTTTCCCACCGATCGGGTTAAGGTGGCATTCATTATGTCTTACCTGGCGGTGATGCCTTGGAATGGATCAACCCCCTATATGAAACACAGGATCCGATCCTCCTGGACCTAATGGCCTTCCTGGTGGCCTTTCTAATGGTCTTCGATGATCCTAACCCGGAGGCTCCTGCTGAAGCTTCACTTCCCAATATCCCGGAGCAGCCCCAATGGGTAATGTGTGTGGGTAGCGCAATAGTCCTCCAGCCTAATGAGACTACTGCCCACCCAGAATCCTCTCAGGGTGACTACGCTTTCCGGAATACTTCTCCCAACCTCAAGAGGCAGTCCAGACGTGCTAGGCGTAGAGGCAAGCCGTCACGCCAGGGTCTGTCCTCCCTGAGACCTCCTGACCCCAACCTTGAAGTCCCTACTGAAGCTTCATCTCCCTGTATCCCGGAGAAGCCCCAATGGGTAATGTGCGTGGGTAATGCACCAGTTCTCCTGCCCGAAGAGACTTCTACCCATCCAGACTCCACACAGGGGAACTTCCTGCACCCGGCATCAGATGCTTCACCCACTTTAACCGGTGTGCATGTCCAAGGATGCTCCAAAGCTGTGGTTACCTCAGGGTCTGTGCACCTCTACTACCTGATGGAGGACCCCCTGTTGCCTCCTGAATCCTCCGGGATACCACTCGATGACAAATGGAGAGAGACTTCTCTACACCCGGTACTCGATACTTTGTCCGCTTCGTCCTGTGAGCCTGACAATGGGTACTCCGAAGCAGAGGTTACTCCCGAGTCTCTACACCCCTCCGACCAGGCGGAGGACCTCCAGTTGTCTCCAGAACCCTTCGGGGTGCTACCTGGTAGCGAAAGGACAGAGACTTTCCTATACTCTGTACCTGATACCTCGCTCGCTTCGTCCACTGAGTCCAACCTAGTGTACTCTGAAGCAGAGGTTACCCGTGAGTCTCTACACCCCTCTGACCAGGCGGAGGACCGCCAGTTGTCTCCAGAACCCTTCGGGGTGCCACCTGGTGGTGAAAGGACAGAGACTCTCCTATACTCTGTACCTGATACCTCGCTCGCTTCGTCCACTGAGTCCAACCTAGTGTACTCTGAAGCAGAGGTTACCCATGAGTCTCTACACCTCTCTGACCAGGCGGAGGACCTCCAGTTGTCTCCAGAACCCTTCGGGGTGCCACCTGGTGGTGAATGGACAGAGACTTTCCTATATCCTGGATCTGATACCTCGCTTGCTTCGTCAAGTGAGTCCGACCTAGTGTACTCTGAAGCAGAGGTTACCCGTGAGTCTCTACACCCCTCTGACCAGGCGGAGGACCGCCAGTTGTCTCCAGAACCCTTCGGGGTGCCACCTGGTGGTGAATGGACAGAGACTTTCCTATACTCGGTACCCGATACCTCGCCTGCTTCGTCCAGTGAGTCCGACCTAGTGTACTCTGAAGCAGATGTTTTCTCTGAGCCTCTGCACTCTTCTGACCCGGCGGAGGACCTCCAGTTGTTTCCTGAATCCTCCGGGGTACCACCAGATAACAAAGAGACAGTGACTTTTCCTCATTATGTACCTGATAACCCGTCTATTTCTTCCTGTGAGTTTGACAAGATGTACCTCGAAGCAGAGATTACCCCCAAGTCTCTGTCCCCCTCCAACCCGGTGGAGGACTTCTAGTTGTCTCCTGTACCCTCTGGGGTGCCACCTGAAAATATGTGGAGAGAGACTTCCTTGTGTGCTGTTCCTGGTACTCCACCCGTTTCGTCTGTTGCTAAGGGTGGCTGGATGGGAGGTAGCATCCTAGCTACCCAGAGGAGACCAGTTTTTCCGGTCGACAGTGGAAGTGATCTCTTCGAAGTGAAGAATTGGCCCTCGAATTCCCTGCGGAAGATTCTGGCAGGCCTGAAGAAGAGGGGGCGGAAGGGGGGGGGGTACTGTAACATACCTGGCGGCGTCCTTGCATAGTGGTCCATCTCCCACTGTGCAAGAGCGCGCACTTGATCTCCTGTCCAGAATGTCTCTCTGGCTTCCCTCCATGCTGTCTGTTTGTGTCTGTTTCTGCTGCTTAAGGGCGGCGCCAGATCACTTCCTGCTTTTTGTACCTGCTGTGGGTCACACCCCTTGTGCGTCCTCAGCCTATTGCTGTCTGTCACCTGGTATATAGCTCAGCTGCTCCAATCAATCCCTGCCTGAGCATAGTGTTTCTTTCAGTGTGTGCTCGCACTCTGAAGGTGCCAGGTCCCGTTCTGTGTTCTCTTGTCTGCCTATCCTGGAGGCTGTATTTCCAGGCCTGTCTGAACACGCTCCTAGCCTGTTCCTCCTACCTTCTAGGGGCTGATTACCTAGACCCGCTCCTGTATCTTGTCTGTCCTGTCTGAACACGCTCCTAGCCTGTTCCTCCCGCCTTCTAGGGGCCGATTACCTAGACCCGCTCCTGTATCTTGTCTGTCCTGTCTGAACTCGCTCCTTGCCTGTTCGTCCCGCCTCTCTGGGGGCCGTATTCCCAGACCCGCTCCTGTATCCCGCTGCAGTGTCGGTCTCCTCCGTACACTCAGTTCCAGTCTGAACTCTCTCCTATCCTTTACCTGTTTTACCTCTATGTCCGTTCCTTTCCTTTTTCTGCAGAGTCTGAACTTGTACCTAACTCCTGCTTGTTGTCTCTGTACTCCCGTTTGTGAGTTTGTGGTCCACTCGTTACTTCACTGCAAGTACCCTGTGGGTATCTGGCTCTGCCTTTCTCTTCCTGTCTGTTCCGTGTGAACAGAGCCCAGTCCCCCCTTCTCTGCCTTGCTCACCGCTCCGGCGGTTCTAGCCTGCTCTGACTCCTTTGCTCACCGCTCCGGCGGTTCTAGCCTGCTCTGACTCCTTTGCTCACCGCTCCGGCGGTTCTAGCCTGCTCTGACTCCTTTGCTTACCGCTCCGGCGGTTCTAGCCTGCTCTGACTCCTTTGCTTACCGCTCCGGCGGTTCTAGCCTGCTCTGACTCCTTTGCTTACCGCTGCGGCGGTTCTAGCCTGCTCTGACTCCTTTGCTCACCGCTTCGGCGGTTCTAGCCTGCTCTGACTCCTTTGCTCACCGCTCCGGCGGTTCTAGCCTGCTCTGACTCCTTTGCTTACCGCTCCGGCGGTTCTGGCCTGCTCTGACCCTTTTGCTCGCTGCTCCGGCAGCCTTGCTCCGCTCTGACCCTTTTGCTCACTGCTCCGGCAGTCTCGCTCCGCTCTTATCCTTTTGCTCACTGCTCCGGCAGTCTTGCTCCACTCTTGCTCACCGCTCCAGGCGGACTCATCCTGCTTTACTCTTGCTCACTGCTCCGGCAGTCTCGCTCAGCTCTGACCCTTTGCTCACCGCTCCTGGCGGCCTTGTCCTGCTCTACTCATGCTCACCGCTCCAGGCGGTCTTGTCCTGCCCTGTTCTCGCTCACCTCTCTGGGCGGCCTCACTCTGCTGTGTTTGTCCGCCACATCTGTGGTTCTGTTCCTGAGTCCCAGTGTGTACTGGGTCCTATCCCGCCAGTGTCCCTACCTGCTAGTGCCTCCCTGTCTGCACTCTAGCTGTGCTTGCCTGTACCCCTCTGCCTGTATTGTTCCTGAGTCCCAGTGTGTACTGGGTCCTATCCCGCCTGTGTTCCTACCTGCTAGTGCCTCCCTGTCTGCACTCTAGCTGTGCTTGCCTGTACCCCCCTGCCTGCATACCCGCCTGCCTGCATACCAGTCGTGCCTGCCTATACCCACCAGTCTGTGCGCCAGCCTAACCAGTCTGTTCCTGTATTCCCCTGTGTGGGTCAACAGCCGTGTCCGGGGTCTGTCCTGGAGTAGCACCTGGTCCCTCTGCTCGGTTCCTCCTTGGTGCACTGGCGTCGTATGCCGTCGTGCGACCCTGGTCGTATCGGGTGAATACCTAGTTACGCCCCTCCAGGCATTCACTCTCCGGCACGGTCCAGTGGAATCACTACAATCACACGCACACGCCGCTCAGCCCGGGCGTGTGCATTACACCCTGAAGACCAACCCGAAGAAGACGAGGACCCCGAAGAAGACTAGGACCCCGAAGATGAGGACCCCCGAAGATGACGACCCTGAAGACCACCCCGAAGAAGACCAAGAAGATGACCCTGAAGAAGTTGACCAAGAGGACAAAGAAGAGAAGACAACCACCAAGATACAGAAGAACAAGAGACAGAAAACCAAGAAGCAGAAGTACAAGAAGCTGCAGAACAAAAAGCGGAAGAACATTAAGCATAAGACTAAAAATCAGAGCAAAAGATTATATCTAAATTATAAGCAGAAGATGACTAAGCAGTGTATGGGGGTGAGTCCGTTCCTCCTCGTGGTGCCCCTGGAAAAGACCTGCTGCTGCAGGCCAAACTGAATGCGGACAAATCCTGTTGTAAATCTTTTGTGACCGGCAGAACGAAAGTAGTAATGTCCAAACTTTTATAGATAACAACTACAGGAATGCCTGTCACAAATAAGAATATGATGACGAAGAAGAATATGAAGAAGATGAATAAGTAGAATATGAAAAATGTAAAAAAAAAGAATAATACGAAGAAGGTGAAGAAGAAGAAGATGAAGAAGGTGAAGAAGAAGTGGATGAAAAAGATGCTGATGCTGAAGATGATGAAGGAGAAAGTGTGGAAGAAGTAAAAAAGAAGGTGAAGAGCATGGAAGTAGTGAAACATAAATATCTGACAAAATATAAAAATACTTAACATAGTCAATATTTCCGTAACTCAGAACGTCTTAAAAAAAATATTAATTCCTGCTATTCCATTTGATTGGGCTAAACCTCTATGCCTTTATTGTCTCCCCCACCTCCCCCAATACATTCTACATTATTCTTAGTTGTTTTCCTTCATGTAGAATTAACCTACAAGGAAAGAAAGGGTTTATTTTCATTCCGATATTTCTGTCCCATTGACCTGCATTGGTTTCCGGTATCGGAATCGGCGATATCCGATACTTTTTCGGTATCGGTCCGATCCAATCCGATCCGATATTTCCCGATATCGGAAGGTATCGCTCAACACTACTAATAATTTTTAGCTGCACCTAGCCCGGAAAATAATTTTGGGCATAGTAGCAGTGTGTGGTACTCATTGTATTAGGCCATCTATACCAGGCTCCACCACCTTTGAAATTAATAATAATTTTTAGCTGCACCTAGCCCGGAAAATAATTTTGGGCATAGTAGCAGTGTGTGGTACTCATTGTATTAGGCCATCTATACCAAGCTCCACCAGCTTTGAAATTACTAATAATTTTTAGCTGCATGTAGCCCAGAAAATAATTTTGGGCATAGTAGCAGTGTGTGGTACTCATTGTATTAGGCCATCTATACCAAGCTCCAACAGCTTTGAAATTAATAATAATTTTTAGCTGCATCTAGCCCGGAAAATAATTTTGGGCATAGTAGCAGTGTGTGGTACTCATTGTATTAGGCAATCTATACCAAGCTCCACCAGCTTTGAAATTAATAATAATTTTTAGCTGCATCTAGCCCAGAAAATAATTTTGGGCATAGTAGCAGTGTGTGGTACTCATTGTATTAGGCCATCTATACCAAGCTCCACCAGCTTTGAAATTAATAATAATTTTTAGCTGCATCTAGCCCGGAAAATAATTTTGGGCATAGTAGCAGTGTGTGGTACTCATTGTATTAGGCCATCTATACCAAGCTCCACCAGCTTTGAAATTAATAATAATTTTTAGCTGCATCTAGCCCGGAAAATAATTTTTCTTCCCAATAGTGGTAGCAATAGAAATATGGGGCGCGCGCCTGGCTAACAAAAATATACGCTTCATAACAAAAAACACCAGCCTAGCGCACTGCATTAATAAGATGGCATCATCGTCTCTCCCAGTGCTAGGCCTACTACGCCGGCTAGCATTCCTGTGCCTAAAACGCAATGTATGGGTCTGCGCTAGCCACGATGCTGAGGGGTCTAACGCTGCTGCTAACGCTTTATCACAATTCAATTGGCAGATTTTCACAGAACTCCTCCCCAACACCCACCCATTGGGCAACAGTTTCCCACCCTCCCTATGGGATCTAGTGGCGAATAGTTGATGTCATTAATCAGAGCGTTAGTTGCCCCGTCGACGTGGCAAGCATACGGTAAGGCATGGGAAGAGTGGACACGACTAGTAGCAGGCAGACGGGTTGACCAATGTGAACAAGCCAGATTACAAGTCACCATAGAATTTCTCCACCAGCTAATGATCAGGGGCATATCAGGGGCGTCAGTGCAGCGGTGTCTGACCAGAGTAGCTGTAACGGGTCTGGGAGGCGGAACCTCTAAGCTACTATACAAGGGGGCGGTCCTTGTAAGGGAGCGGGTGGCGACCAGGGAAGACGGGCAGGCAGTCACAGCAGGTGACCGGGACAGTCTCTGAGTGAACGGGCTGGAGGTCACGGCAAGTGACCGGGGCAGTCTCTGGATGAACGGGCAGGAGGTCACGGCAAGTGACCGGGGCAGTCTCTGGATGAACGGGCAGGAGGTCACGGCAAGTGACCGGGGCAGTCTCTGGGTAAAGGGTAGGTACGACCTGTGATGGCAGAGCCTCCAGGTAGGCTAGCAGGCAGATGGTTGATGTGTGCTCCCAGGTGAGCAAGCGAGAGTCTCTGGAATGGTAGGTGGTCACAGCACCTGACGGCGGAGCCTCCAGGTAGGCTAGCAGGCAGGTAACAGGTGTGTGCTCCCAGGTGAGCGGGCAGGAGTCTCTGGAATGGCAGGTGGTCACAGCACGTGACGGCGGAGCCTCCAGGTAGGCTAGCAGGCAGGTAACAGGTGTGCGCTCCCAGGTGAGCGGGCAGGAGTCTCTGGAATGGCAGGTGGTCACAGCACGTGACGGCGGAGCCTCCAGGTAGGCTAGCAGGCAGGTAGCTGATGTGCGCTCCCAGGTGAGCGGGCAAGCTGGTCCATAGACAGACTGACAGGAGTTGGAGGGCAGACCGTCGGACCTCAGGCTAGCAGGCAGGTAAGTAGAATATCAGGCAGGAATCAGACAGCAAACTGGCAGGAATCTGGCAGGTAACTGGCAACGGGACCTGAGGGCTGAAGCAGAGTAGTGAACAGTGCAACAACATTGCTCGGGCACCTCCATTTTGGAGGAGGTGCCTTATATATGGTGAAGTCCTCCGGCCATTGGCCGGGGACTCCTTAGGACGGCGCGCGCGGCCCCTTTAAGAGGGAGGGAGCGCGCGCGCGCCCTAAGCACAGTGGCCGGGAAGGAGCGCGCGCTGCCAGCAGAGCGGGAGGAGGACGCCGGGCTAGGAGCAGAGAGGTGAGGGGAACAGCGTCCCTGCCTAGCAGAGGGCAGGGACGCCGGCGCTACAGTAGCATTTCACTTCCAACTACTGAATTGGGGAGATGTGACAAAGAGATTCATCATCAGACAATCCATAAAAGGGTGGAAAAGGGGTCAGCCAAGTCAGGAGTGTAGACTTCCCGTCCCGTGTCACTAAAACTGATTTCTCATCTCACATCATATCCCTAACACCATGAACATGACACTTACAATTTGAAGCAACACTACTGTCTACTGCATTTGCGATCGCCTTCTTCGGGGCGCTATGAATAAGCGAATTAGTCCCTCAATCCAAAATTACCACCAGTGGAGGCTTATTATACCAGGACGTAGTCATAGCCAATAATGCAATACGTCTACGCATACGCAAATCGAAAACGGTTCCAGCGGGCAGGGGCACTTGGGTACTTCTACAATCCACAAACGGTACAATAGTAAAAACATATATAACCATCAGATCACAAAGTAATTTCTTCCTATCACACATTGATGGAACGCCATTATCAAGATACCAGTTCCAAGCTATATTTAATAAATGCCTAACATCGGCAGGGAACCACCCCAAAGATTACGGGACACACTCATTCCGCATAGGCGCGGCCATGGAAGCAGCAAGAGCAGGACTGTCAGAAACTGAAGTTCAGAGGATAGGGAGATGGCGATCCACGTGTTTGGCGAGATACATAAGACTGGACTTGTTATCCTAACGTGGTTTGTTTCTTTTACAGGTGACGCTAAACCAACAGTGTGGGTGATAGGCCACTCGTATATATATTGGGCAGAAAAAAGGGCGAAAGTCCGCCCAGGTGGGAGGAAATTAGAGTTTCATAACACATATTTCAACTGGAGAGGTATTAGAGGCCTGCAATGGCCACAGGTACTAATGGAGGTAATCAAGGTAGGGAGAGAGGCAAGAGGTCCGGTCATCTTAGTTATACAGGCCGGGGGAAATGACCTAGGTCATCACAAGAGCGCATAACTAATGGCAATAATGAAACTAGACACTGAGCGCTTCAGAGAATTTTTCACAAAACTAACTATAGTATGGTCAGAGATTGTGCCGATAGCGGTATGGCAAGGTGCGCGAGACATCACGGCCATTGAACGGACAAGGCGGGTAATAAATATTCGGATGGCAAAATTTAGAAGAGACAGAGGCGGTGTAGTGATACGACACCGACAACTGGAAGGAGATAAAGCAGGCCTCATACGGCCCGACGGTGTTCACTTAATGGATATTGGACTGGACATATTCCTGTCAGGACTCCAGGACGGAGTGGAACAAGCGTTAAGAGTGATGGATGGGGGTCAGAGTCCTGCATACGAGTACGCAGGATCCTCCGTGGCCTGGAAATAGAAAGGACATGTTGGAGAGTTACACTTGTTGGCCAACTTGCCGGTGTGGAGACACAGGGCATGTTGCAACAAGCTGAATTATTTTAGAAATAAAATGCCTGTCTAATGGAATGAGTATAAAGAGTTAATAAAGCTGTGACCGATCCTCACCCATCCAGTTGTAAGAGTTACATTATTGTATTGTCAAGGAAAGGGGGGCGGTAGGGGGGCTGAGCGTCTGGGTTTGGTTGGGGGTCCCCACAGTCTGCCTAGGCTAGATGCAGTTAAAAATTCTTATTAGATACACATTCGGTGCAGCTTGCTTCAGAGCTGGGCTACTACGCTGACTAGCAGACACTGAAGCTTTGGAGCAGACCTCTGAGTAAACAGCTCTTCAGACTCAACCATCTGTGTTACCCCAAGCCATAGTGTATGTAGTTTCTTACAGTTAAAAGGGGGGGGGGAGCGACCCAACCCACCTGGAATTGACGATGTGTCAGACTTATTGTCTCCTGTGGCCTTGCAAAGGATGGTCTAAAAAAGTGGTGAAACGATTCCACAAAGTCGCTGTTACCAGCAGATACTGTGTTACTGTTACGGTTTGAGTGATGAAGACTCGACAGTCCCACGGTTGGCAAGTTAGAACTGTGAGATTCACTACGTGCACCACTGGTGTTTTGTGGAAAAGCACATGTAAGATTCAGCAACAGGAGCCTCTGCTGATACTCCTGCATGCGTGAATCCCTTTCTATGCCAGGAATTATTTCGGCAAATTTACTTTTGTACCGGGGATCTAAGAGTGTGGCAACCCAGTAGTCGGGATTACTTCGAATTCTGACAATCCGAGGGTCATGTTGCAGGTAGTGCAGCAAGAAGGCACTCATGTGTCTTGCGCATCCAGGAGGACCAAGTCCTTGTTGTGTTGGTAGCGAGGTAAGAATCATGCTTCCTTCCTCTGCCCTCTCCCCCCAACCTCGCACAACAGAAATGTGATCAAGGTCTCCCTCATCTGATGAGTCTTCCTTGCCCATCGCCAGTTCGTCCTCCACTTCTTCCTCGGCTCCTGCACCTTCCTCAACAGTTTGGCTGCTACCATGCGCCCTGGTTAATCCCTCTCACCCACCCTCCCATGCCTGCCGCCTTGGTGCTGCCAACCGTCTGGACCTTGGAGATGTTATCCCTTCCGCATACGACTCCTCCTCTACTTCCTCCACCTCCTCTTGTCCCACCACCTGACTCCGAATTCTGTTTAACGTGTGCTCCAGCATGTAAATCACCGGAATAGTCATGCTGATAATGGCATCGTCAGCACTAAACATCTTCGTCGCCATTTCAAAACTGTGCAGAAGGGTGCATAGGTCCCTGATCTGAGACCACTCCTGCAGAGTGATTTGCCCCACCTCTGGATCTCGTTGGCCCAGGCTATATGTCAGAACGTATTGCACCAGGGCTTGTCGGTGCTGCCACAGTCACTGCAACATGTGCAGAGTTGAATTCCACCGTGTCGGCACATCGCATTTCAGCCGGTGAACTGGCAGGCCCAACGACTTCTGTAGAGATGTAAGTCGTTGAGCTGCGGGATGCGATCGGCGGAAGTGAGCACACAGCGACCGTGCCCTCTGCAGAAAGCCATCTAGTCCGGGATAGTGGGCTAAAAATTGCTGGACAACCAGGTTCAACACGTGAGCCATACAAGGCACGTGTGTGACATTGCCCCGGCGAGGGGCCGCACCCAGGTTTGCAGCATTGTCGCACACGGCCTTCCCTGGTTGCAGGTCCAGTGGAGACAACCATTCATGAAACTGGGTCTCCAGAGCTGACCACAACTCCTCAGCTGTGTGACTCACATTTCCCAGACATTTCAAAGTAAACACAGCCTGATGCCGTTGAGCCCTGCTGCCAGCATAGTAAGGAGGTGTGCAGGATTCCTTCTACGCAGTTAGAAAGCGGGTGGCATTACCAGACAGGCTTTGGGTGCAGGTGGAGGACCGAGAGGAGGTTGAGGAGGCAGAAGCAGTGGAGGAACTTCTAGATAAAGAGGATTGACGCACAACTTGTGGGGACGGCAAGACTTGGACAGCAGCCCCTTGTCCTGCTGTCACCATAGTTACCCAGTCCCCAGTCAGAGACATGTAACGCCCCTGTCCATGCCTACTCGTCCAAGTGTCTGTGGTGAAATGCACCCTGTCACACACAGAGTTTCTCAAAGAAGCGGTGATGTTGTGTGCGACATGCTGGTGTAGCGCAGGCACACCTTTCTTTGAGAAATAGTGTCGACTGGGCATCTGGTACTGGGGCACTGCGACGGACATAAGGTCTCGAAAATCCTCTGTGTCCACCAGGCGGAAAGGCAGCATTTCTGTAGCCAACAGCTTGCAGATGGTGAAATTCAACCTCTTTGTCATGGCTAGGAGGAAATGGTCTTTTACTTGTCCACATCTGAGGGACCGAGGGCTGGCTGTTGTGCTTAGGTGGGGTTGAGTAGGGTGTCCCCGGCAAACTGCCGGTCTGTGAGGAAGATGCAGGCGGAAAAGTTAGGTTGCCTTGATCCAAAGGTGGTGCTCTCGATGTCGGAGAGCGCTCAACACCAGCTGGTGTTTCCACTTCCAAATGAAATGATGACCTGCCAATCACACCGGCTGTTGCGGGTAAAGAGGTGGCAGGTCTGCGTCCAAAAACATGTGTGACTGCTGTCCCCCCAGTCACAGAGGATGAAGAGGCCGCGGATGCACAAGATGGGGCAGACGGTGGTTGGCCCGGCACCCTAAGGCCGCATTGTAGCACAGTGAGCTACCCACTGCAACTTATGCTTCATATCCATGTGACGATTCATGCATGAAGTACTCAAACTATGGATTTTTTGGCCTCTACTTAGCTTTTGGTGACAAATATTACAGATAACATGAGTTGGGTCATCCTTATCGATCTGAAAAAATGCCCATGCTATGCAAGGCTTAGAGCCCATGCGACCTGAAGAGCCACCATGACTTGTGGTCAGAGGCTGAGTTGTGGTTGAGGATGCAGTTGTTGACGTGCTTCCAGTACTCCGTCTCTGTCCAGGAAGGTGCAACCTAACCTCGTCGTCAATAGCATCCTCCTCCACCTCCTCTGCTGACCTCATCGACTGGCTGACTGTAGGTTGACAGTAAGTGGGATCTCCAACCTCGTCATCATCACCCTGTGTGTTCTCACACCCGTCGTCCTCAGAGCCAACCTCTTCCTGCCCTGACCGAAAAGTCAAGTTGTCCCTCCAATCAGGTATTTGAGTCTCATCATCGTCTTCATCATTGTCTCCTCCAACAGGAACATACGGGTGTTCGACGCACCGAACTCGACACTACGGGGGTGGCTCAACACTAGTCCCAACACATCAACCCGGGCACCTATGGGCAACATCCAAACTACGTATCCGTTTGAGATGGTCTCAATAGACTTTCTACATCTCGAGATGTGCAAGGGTGGTTACGAATACGTATTGGTGGTGATGGACCATTTTACTCGATTTGCCAAAGCATATGCCACCAATAAAGCTGGTCGAACAGCGGCAAAGAAGATCTTCAATGAATTTGCTTTGAGGTTTGGGTTCCCTACGAGGTTACACCATGACCAAGGAAGGTAATTTGAGAACCAGCTCTTTGCCAAGCTAAGAAAGTACTGTAGATTTCAGAGATCCCACACAACGCCCTATCACCCAGAGGGTAATGGACAAGTGGAACGTTTTAACTGGACATTATTGTCGATGTTGCACACTTTAACAGCTGATGGGAAGAAAGACTGGAAGAATTCTCTGTCAAAAGTGGTACATGCCTTTAACTGTACAAAGAGCAATGCAACGGGTTACTCACCCTTGTTCCTATTGTATGGACGAACACCAAGACTGCCAACTGACATCATGTTCGATACTCCGATGTCAGAGACTTACAGAACGTATCCGGAGTACGTTCGGAAAAAGAAGGAACAGATGGCAGAGGCATACAACATAGCATCCAAAGTGGTTACGCAAGAACAGAGCAAGAGTAAGGAGTACTATGATCGAAAATGTTATGGAGCAGAATTGGCACAGGGAAGCCAGGTGCTAGTCAAGAATGTACGTGAGAAAGGTGGTCCAGGAAAACTTTGTTCATACTGGGAAGACAAGATAACAGCCCAGTGTATGAAATCCGATTGGAAAGGGGTGACAAGAAAACCAGAATAGTCCATCGGAATTTACTACTACCCTGTGATTATCGCTCACCACAACAAGCCTTCCCAGAAGCAGACCGACATCGTCCGAGATCGACTAAGGGACCACCACAGACTGAAGCTCCGGAGGTGGATAGTGACCTTGAAAGTTCAGATGAAGAAGAACACACCGGTGTATTTCTCGGACCGGCAAGGAGAGGGATGTACCATCCTCAGGAGAGTGAACTAAGTCCCGAGGCTCCAGAGTTTGTACCAAGGAGTAGAGATGAAGTCCAATTCAGATCTGATGATCGAACACCGGTTCCTGAAGAGACAGATCACCTGTAATGCACACGCCCGGACTGACTGGCGTGTGCGTGTATATGTAGTGATTCCACTGGACCGTACCGGAGAGTGAATGCCTGGAGGAGCGTAACTAAGTATCCACCCGATCCGACCAAGGTCGCACGACGGCCAGTGCACCAAGGAGGGACCGAGCAGAGGGACCAGGTGCTACTCCAGGTCAGAGCCCGGACACGGCTGTTGACCCACACCGGGGAATACAGGAACAGGCAGGTTAGGCTGGCACACAGACTGGTAGGTACAGGCAGACACGGCAGGTATGCAGACGGGTGGATGCTGGCAAGCACGACTGGTATGCAAACAGGGAGGTACTGGCAGGTGCGGCCGGTATGCAGGCAGGTGGATGTTGGTAAGCACGACTGGTATGCAGGCAGGTACGACAGGTTGGAGCACAGAGTGGATAGGACCCAGTACAGACTGGGACTCAGGAACAGAACCGCAGATGCGGTGGACAAACACAGCAGAGTGAGGCCGCCCGGAGCGGCGAGCAAGAGCAGAGCAAGACGAGACCGCCTGGAGCGGTGAGCGAGAGTAGAGCAGGACGAGGCCGCCTGGAGCAGCGAGCAAAGGGTCACAGCAGAGCGAGACTGCCAGAGCAGCGAGCAAAGGGTCAGAGCAGAGCGAGACTGCCGGAGCAGCGAGCAAAGGGTCAGAGCAGAGCGAGACTGCCGGAGAAGCGAGCAAAGGGTCAGAGCAAAGCGAGACTGCCGGAGCAGTGAGCAAAGGGTCAGAGCGAGACTGCCGGAGCAGTGAGCAAAGGGTAAGAGCAGAGCAAGACTGCCGGAGCAGTGAGCAAAGGGTCAGGGCAGAGCGAGACTGCCGGAGCAGTGAGCAAAGGGTCAGAGCAGAGCAAGACTGCCGGAGCAGCGAGCAAAGGGTCAGAGCAGAGCGAGACTGCCGGAGCAGTGAGCAAAGAGTCAGAGCAGAGCGGGACTGCCGGAGCAGTGAGCAAAGGGTCAGGGCAGAGCGAGACTGCCGGAGCAGTGAGCAAAGGGTAAGAGCAGAGCGAGACTGCCGGAGCAGTGAGCAAAGGGTCAGAGCAGAGCGAGACTGCCGGAGCAGTGAGCAAAGGGTCAGAGCAGAGCGAGACTGCCAGAGCAGTGAGCAAAGGGTCAGGGCAGAGCGAGACTGCCGGAGCAGTGAGCAAAGGGTAAGCGCAGAGCGAGACTGCCGGAGCAGTGAGCAAAGGGTCAGAGCGAGACTGCCGGAGCAGTGAGCAAAGGGTAAGAGCAGAGCAAGACTGCCGGAGCAGTGAGCAAAGGGTCAGGGCAGAGCGAGACTGCCGGAGCAGTGAGCAAAGGGTCAGAGCAGAGCAAGACTGCCGGAGCAGCGAGCAAAGGGTCAGAGCAGAGCGAGACTGCCGGAGCAGTGAGCAAAGAGTCAGAGCAGAGCGGGACTGCCGGAGCAGTGAGCAAAGGGTCAGGGCAGAGCGAGACTGCCGGAGCAGTGAGCAAAGGGTAAGAGCAGAGCAAGACTGCCGGAGCAGTGAGCAAAGGGTAAGAGCAGACAAGAACTGCCGGAGTGGTGAACAAGGCAGAGCAGGCAGAAACCGCCGGAGCGGCGAGCAAGGCAGGGAAGAGGGAACAGAGCTCTGTTCACACGGAACAGACAGGAAGGGAAAGGCAGAACCAAATACCCACAGGGTACTTGCAGTGAAGTAGCGAGTGGACCACAAACTCACAAACGGAAGTACAGTGTAGCGTTGGCGTCCCTGCCTCCTGCTAGGCAGGGACGCCGTTCCCCTCACCTCTCCGCTCCGTGTCCGGCGTTTTCCTCCTGCTCTGCTGGCAGCGCGCGCTGCTTCCCGGCCACTGTGCTTAGGGCACGTGCACGCTCCCTCTCTCTTAAAGGGGCCGCGCGCGCCGTCCTAAGGAGTCCCCGGCCAATGGCTGGAGGACCTCACCGTATATAAGGCACCTCCTCCAAAATGGAGGTGCCCGAGCAATGTTGTTGCAAAGCCTTTCAACTCTGCTTCAGCCCTCAGGTCCCGTTGCCTGATACCTGCCTGATACCTGCCTGATATCTGCCTGATTTCTGTCTACCTGCTTGCTATCCAGTGGTCCGACAGTCTGCCTACCAGCACCTGCCAGTCTGTCTATGGATCAGTCCTCCCGCGGACCAGGAAGTACCTGCCAGATACCTGCCTGATACCTGCCTGCCTGTCCAGAGACTCTCACCCGCTCACCTGGGAGCGCTCTCCTGCTACCTGCCTGCTAGCCTACCTGGAGGCTTAGCCGTCACTTGCTGTGACCACCTGCCTGTCCAGAGACTCTTACTCGCTCACCTGGGAGTGCTCACCTGCTAACTGCCTGCTAGCCTACCTGGAGGCTTAGCCGTCACTTGCTGTGACCACCTGCCTGTCCAGAGACTCTTACTCGCTCACCTGGGAGCGCTCACCTGCTACCTGCCTGCTAGCCTACCTGGAGGCTTAGCCGTCACTTGCTGTGACCACCTGCCTGTCCAGAGACTCTTACTCGCTCACCTGGGAGCGCTCACCTGCTACCTGCCTGCTAGCCTACCTGGAGGCTTAGCCGTCACTTGCGGTGACCACCTACCTGTCCAGAGACTCTTACTCGCTCACCTGGGAGCGCTCATCTGCTACCTGCCTGCTAGCCTACCTGGAGGCTCTGCCGTCACTTGCCATGACCCCCTGCCTGCCTAGAGACTCTTACCCTGTTGTCACTTGCCGTGACCACCCGCCTGTCAAGAGACTGTTCCCGTCGCTTGCCGTGACCACCCGCCTTCCCTGGGGCCACCCACTTCCTTACAAGGACTGCCCTTTGTATAATAGCTCAGAGGTTCCACCTCCCAGACCCGTTACATACAGTGACAACGAGCAGGAGTTAGGTACGAGTTCAGACTCTGCAGAAAAAGGGAAGATATAGGCATAGAGAGAAACGGGAAACAGGCTGGAAGATGGTTAGGGCAGGAACAGACACTGGGAAAAGACACAGACAACAGATCTAGGTATACCGCCCCTAGAGGGCAGAAGGAACAGGCTAAGAGCGTGTTCACACGGGCCTGGAAATACAGCCTCCAGGAAAGGCAGCTGGCTAGAGAACACAGACAGGACTCAGTTCAGACACGGGAACTGATACCACAAGGCAGGAAACATAGACAGGACCTGGCACATCAGTGACTAGAAGCCAACTGACAGTACAAGATGCTCAGGCAAGGATTCCAGGGAGGAGCTGGGTTAAATACCAGGTGACAGACAGCAATAGGCTGAGGAAGCATCAGGGGTGTGTCTGCAGTAGCTATAAGAAACAGGAAGTTCAGCGGGCGTCGCCCTAAGCAGACAGAGCAGAGCAAAGCAGACCATATGGAAAGAAGCCAAAGTGATAGTCTGGACTGGAAATCAAGTGCGCGCTCTTGCACAGTGGGAGATGGACCACTATGCAAGGACGCCGCCAGGTATGTTACATCACCACTCAAGAAGAGCGGAATTTCCAGACCGTGCGGAAACAGGTGATTCAGGAGTACAGGAATTTACAAAGGCAGCTCCAAGAGAATCTGAGGAAGCACAGGAAATGAGTGTGGCGGAATAAACTCCTGTGACCAAACAACCCGTGGTATCTGAGGAACAACCCACCAGGAGGATGTCGACTCGACAAGTGAGGAGGCCCATGATGCTGACGTACGAGACACTTGGAGAACCGAGTCAAGTGCCAAGGACTGTCGACTGGAAACAGGTATCTCTGCCTGCGGACCAGGTAAGCCCACTAAAGTGGTATTCACCACTGACAGAAAAGTATGGACAATGTTACCTGGTGGAAAGACTTGTTTAGGCCTAGTGAGAGAGAGAGCTGGTTGAAGATGTACGAAAAGCTCCAGCGGAAAAGATGCTGATTGTTTTAATTGTGTTAATTGTTTATTTCTTACAGGAGTCCTACAAGAAAAAGGTTGTAAGAATAGGTTGTTATCAATGTTTATAAATGTTATACAAATTTGACAATGACAAATTTATATATATAGTTACTAAGCTTTCACCACTGTCTCAGAATTGGTCAGATTGACCAATTAAGACGAATGTCGAATGTCGAGGACGACATTCAAAAAGGAGGGAAAAGTGTGACATGCAGAACAGTTACAAATAACAGAAGCACAGGAGACATGAAGTGTTGTGCTTCAGAAGCATCCAGCAACTAGAGGGGTTAACACAGTCACAGGAGACAGGGAGTGGTTTAGCAGAGCCCCAGGGGGATTGTGGGAAACTTGTTATTGTAGTCTGGCTGAAGCTGAAGAGAAAGGTGGTGTGTAATCTGGATCTGATAGAAGACAACTGAACATGATTCAGATCAGGAAAGAAACTAAACACAGGTCAGATAAACTCACAGTGCAGAGTATTATCGGGCAGGAAGATAAGGACTGGAAGGAATTGTGTCACAGGTATCATCTCCCTCATCAAACCCTCCCCCCTCCATCTCCATGCAGGATAAAGAATGATGTGTACTATTGTGTCCTTGTGAAGGAAATGCCTGTGGTTGTGTATGCATAGAAGTGTGCTGCTAAGAGATCTAATCTATGCTGAAATATGCTACTGAAGAGACTGTAATACTGTGCCTTGTGAAGAAACTACTGTATTGTTACTGGAACTGGTTGCTCAAGAAACTCAGACTGTACTGTAATGAAGATTGGTGCTGTAATATCCCTGAATTGCACTGGCCGTGCTTCAGATTAAATTCCACTGCTAAACTGTTGAAAAAGACTCTTGTCAGATGTGTCTGGTCAGCAATTGAATCTATTGTGTGCCTGAGAGAAGCTGCAGCCTATGGTCGCCCTGAGTAACGGTTCCCACAGGATTCCAAAGAATTCATGAAACCCATCTCGCCCTATTCGAACCTAGCGTCGTGCGTGTAACAATATATTTATTATTCTGTTGATGCCTTGGTGGTGATTTCATTACCAGTTCTCTTAAAGGGATTATCTGCCTTCCTCTCTGCCTTCGAACATACCACAATCACTCCCATCCTCAAAAAGCCATCCCTCAACCCAACCGCTTTGTCCAGCTATCCCCCCATATTGCTGCTCCCATTCTCCTCCAAACTCCTTGAGCAACATGTTGACGCTAAACTTTCCTCTCACCTCTCATCTAACCAACAATCTGGCTTCCGTCCCCATCATTCCACCAAAACTGCCCTTACCAAAATTACTAATGACTTACTTACAGCCAAAGCTAACAGACAGTTCTCCCGACTAGTTTATCTGTCGCCTCACTACTCCTCTGCTACCCCCCTCTGCAAACCTCTTCACTAGCTGCCAATTGCGTAGCGTATCCAGTACTAACATTGACCTACAAAGCCATTCATAACCTTTTTCCTCCATGCATCTCTGAACTAATCTCCCATATATTCCCTCACATACTCTCCGGTCCTCCCAAGACCACCTCTACTCCTCCACACTTATTCGTTCCTCACCCGAACGCCTCCAAGACTTCTCCCGAATATTCCCCATCCTCTGGAATTCTGTGCCTCAACAAGTCCGATTATCCGCCACATTCGGATCCTTCAGACAAAACCTGAAAACCCACCTCTTCAAGAAAGTTTACAACCTGCAATGACCACGCTGCCTCCTCAACACCACTGGAGCTGCTGCCTTACCAACACCAGATCTACGCCTCACAACCACCAGAATTCTGCACCCCCCCAACCCACTGTCTCCTTCCCAATCATCCTGTAGAATGTAAGCCCGCAAGCGCAGGGTCCTCTTCCCACTGTACCAGTCTATTATTGTTTATTTGATACTGTAAGTGATATCTGTATTTTGTATGTAACTCCTTCTCATGTACAGCACCATGGAATCAATGGTGCTATATAAATAAATAATAATAATAATCTGGGATTTAATAATTGATGATCTATCTGTAAGATAGATCATCAGTATGAGATCGGTGGGGTCCGACACCTGGCACCCTCTCAAAAAGGAGAATTGGACTCTGACATTCCCTAAGCAATAAGTACCCATACAATTGGAGGGATAAATTGCTGGCCCTTGCTGCACCATGGTGTATGTCCAGTGGTGACAATTCTTAGTCTAAGTTGGCTCTTCAGATTGCATGGTGATAAAAAATATGAGGGCCACATACTTTCAGGAAAAAAATAACATAAGTGCACACTACCTTGTATTGTGAAGAACACAATAATATTTTCCATACAATTCTATTTTGTTATATTCAAGATATATTTTTAAAAAAGCCTGGTCTTTAGCAGTAATAAAATGAGGTCAATACAACCTCAGGTGAACAACAACACATGATTACACTAGGTCATCATTTATTTACCAAAACATAGACATATGCAGAAACTGTGTGTGAAAAATTAAAAGGGTTGTCCAGTGAAAAACTCCAATCTACAGGAACCCTTATCTTCTTTACAATGGAGCGGTGGTGCGCATCCTCAAATGCTGCTCTATTCATTCCATATGAGGCGGCCATGCAGTGCGCTGACTTTTTGGGGCAGCCCCATAGAGAATGAAGGGAGTGGCAGTCGGACATCTGATTGCTGCTCTATTTTGTAAAGAAGATAAAAACTCCCTGTAGTTCCGATTGTGCAGGAACCAGCAGTGGGACAACCAGTAATCAGTAAGTAATCACCTATCCTGGTAATAAGGGGGTTGACTGGTGAAAACAAGTTATTTACACCTCATGAACCAATAGCTTGTAGAACCACCTTTAGCAGCAATAACTTGAAGTAATCGTTTTCTATATGACTTTATCAGTTTTTCAAATCATTTCGGAGGATTTTTGGGCAATTCTTCTTTCCAATATTGCCTAACCCCTTCACGACATTTGACGTACCTATACATCATGGTCAGATAAGGGTTCCCATACCTCCCAACCAGGGAAGGACTGTGACCAGGGCCGGCGTTAGGGGCAGCCAAACTAGGCATTTGCCTAGGACCCCCACTCTTCCAGGGGCCCCCAGCCAGTGGCGTCCCGCTGATAGCAGCATACCACGCGGCCGCCATGAGGCCCGTGAGTCAGGGGGGCCCAGCGCCAGTCCCCCTCCCCCATATCGCGCATTCAACTGTGGCGCTGTCATGTGACGCTGCCTCTCCCATCATTCCCCCTCTGCAGCGGTGCAATGACGTCACTTCATAGCGCGCCGGGCGGTGGAGCTCCTGAAACGCCCTGAAGAGACCGGAGGAACGAGGAGAAGTAAGTATTGTATTTATTTATCTTTTACATCAGTGAATACATGGTGGCCATAATACTGGAGGACTGGGGGCTGCATTATACTGTATGGGGGCTGCATTATACTATGTGGAGTCTACATTATATTATATGGCGCTACATTATACTCTATGGGGGCTGTATTATACTATATGGGGGCTACATTATACTATGGGGGTCTACATTATATTATATGGGGCTGCATTATATTATATGGGGGCTGAATTATATTATATGTGGGCTGTATTCTATTATATGGGGGCTGAATTATATTATATTGGGGCTGCATTATACTATGTGGGGTCTACATTATATTATAGGGGGCTGCATTATACTATATGGGGGCTACATTATATTATATGGGGGCTGCATTATACTATATGGAGGCTGCATTATATTATATGGGGGCTGAATTATATTATATGTGGGCTGTATTCTATTATATGGGGCTGCATTATACTATATGGGGGTTACATTATACTATGTGGGGTCTACATTATATTATAGGGGGCTGCATTATACTATATGGGGGCTACATTATATTATATGGGGGCTGCATTATACTATATGGAGGCTGAATTATATTATATGGGGGTTGAATTATATTATATGGGGGCTGCATCATATTATATGGGGGCTGCATTATACTCTAAGGGGGCTGCATTATACTCTATGGGGGCTGCATTATACTCTATGGGGGCTGCATTATATTCTATGGGGGCTGCATTATATTATATGTGGAGGACTGTAGGGTGCATTATAATGAACGAGCAAAATGCTGTCTATTCATCGAGTGATTGGATTGTTTATGCCGGAACAAAAATCATTGATCTCAGCAGCAAATTCTCGGTGAAAACTGCAGATATCATGACACTGTATGGGGACAGCTTCATCTATTAGTGATCATTCTGTGCCCATAATTCTTCCTCAGCCGGTGTAAAGAGGCCGGGAAACAAGCGCAGAATGACATCAATATTGTCGATCTCGCTCATTTAATGGCCTAAAAGCAGGGCATGTAAATGCACCCAATATGTTTCTGTGTGATGGTACAATAAGTGAGCATTTGGGGCCCCACTTTAAACTCTTGCCCAGGGCCCCATTGTTAGGCGTCGGGCTGTTGCTGGATTCAAAATAGGTCCAGAACCTTCTGTGGTCTCCCATGCTGGTCCAGACAGGGCTGATGCTGCTCAGCATCGTTGTCAGACCCAACATCTAGCTGGTCCACGAGATGTACAGATTATCACTTGGGTATTTGTGCCTAGCAATGTTAAGCATAGGTTGCGGAGGGAGACAAGACTGTTGGAGCCTAAGTCCAGGATTCTCCGCACTGAGCATGTCCGTGACCTGGCGGACGGTGATTGGTGGTTTGGCAACCACCTGATCCGGTGACCTGCACCGCTTGATTGGTCGCGGGTGACGCCACCAATAGTGCGAAGGTGGGCAGGGCTTAGTCTTTAAAAGACCCGCCCACAAACATGGCGGCACGCTCTGATCATTGAGCAGTGATGCTGATGTGTGGACGACTGTGTTCCACGTAGTTTCCATAGGCAGGTGTAGTGGAAATATGCAGGTAGCTCCATCTTGCAGCCTGGCTCTGCCAAAGGGGTTGCCTAACACCCCGAGCAGCCTGCAGACATCCTGTCCACAGCTATCGCCTGTCAGCCACGTGGAGTAATTCCCTTCAGTCCGGTAGCACGCCGGCTGAAGGCACGTGTACCCGTCGGCGTAGTCACACACGGATCCTAGCGCCGCCAGTGTATTCCCTGTGTAGTTAACAGGGCTACAGCTACTTCCCCGGTCCCGCATCTCCCGTGCAGTCAACGGAGATAGAGCGAACCGCTATACCCGTTCCTGTGTGCAGTACACGGAAGGGTTTATCATTTAAGTTGGTTGCTTTCCTTTTCACCCGGAAAGTGTTCGGCAGCAGTCCACCAGGCTGCATCGCGGACCCTGGGGTCGGTTGCGTTCCATTATAATAAAGTTGTCTGCAGCTGCCCTCCTAACAGTATCAGAGCGCCAGGGTCTTGCCGAACATGGCCGACAACCAGCAACTGCTGCACTATATACAGCGAATTGAGGCCAGACTTAAGTCTCTGGAACAAGCTGTCCCAGTCGCTGATATCACTGCAGTAGCTACCCAGGCGGCTTCTTTAGCAGCCAATATTATTAACTCGGCTGCGGTGAATACTACAACCACTGCAAGTGCGCCATTATCCCGTTTTGCTCTCCCGGAAAAATTTTCTGGGGACAGTAAATTTTGCAGGGGTTTTATTAACTTATGCTCCATTCACTTGGAGATGATGGAGGCACGGTTCCCCTCCGAAAGAGCCAAAGTGGGTTATGTTATCTCATTACTCTACCACAAGGCTCTGGAGTGGGCTACTCCTCTATGGGAGTGGAATGATCCGGTTGTAGCAAATGCGGGTCTTTTCCTTAAGACCCTAAAAAGTATATTCCTTGGTCCTCAGGTCACGCATGATACGGCCCTTAAGCTTCTTGCGTTGATCCAGGGTTCGGCCACCGCCAGCCACTATGCCATCCAGTTTAGAACCCTAGCGGCTGAACTGGATTGGTCTGAGCGGTCGCTTATCCCAGTGTTCTGGAAGGGTCTGGCTAGTCATGTTAAAAATGCTCTATCTACCAGAGAGATTCCAACCTCCCTGGAGGAGTTAATATCTCTCGCTAACCGAATAGATTTGCGTCATGCAGAACACAGGTTAGAGCTGGAGGTCGACAAACCTCAGTATCGATTGGCACCATCCTTCTCTAGACCCATTTCCGAACTCGCGACTCCCGACCCGGAGCCTGAGGCTATGGATATATCCCGGACTGAATCTAGTCCCTCTCGTTCCCGACCTGCACATCTCTTGGAGTACCCTGTAAATAAGGGTTCCAAGCAGTCGGGAGAACGAGTAGGTATTACCACCATTGGAGGAGGTGTATTAGATTCTGGGACTTCTTCCTCCAAATTATTATATAATGTGACATTGTCCTTTGGTACATCTGCAGCTACTGCCAAGGCGTGGGTGGACTCTAGTGCTGATGGCAATTTTTTGGCATCTACGTTTGCCCAGAGGCACGCCATCCCTATAGAGTTACTATCAAGACCAATGAACATCAGTGTAGTCAATAGTTCACTCTTGGACACGCAAATCACCCATCAGTTGATTCCTCTCACTATGTCATGTCCTCGGGGCCACCGGGAGGTCATCTCCTTTCTTATTATTCCCGGTGGATTAGACGAGGTGTTATTGGGTCTCCCCTGGCTACGTTGTCATACTCCACACATTGACTGGAATACGGGGAGAATTTCTTCCTGGAGTGAGAATTGTGCGTCTCAGTGTATGGTCACAGTCACCTGGAGGGTAGTCTCTGATCCCTCTACCGTTGTGGCTTCCGGTACAGATTCTTCGTCTGTCCCTAGGACCCGGGTCTTGTCAGACTATGTAAAAAAAAACTCTCAGGTAGAGAGGGTGGCTGCAGTGTCCTCTAACCAGGTTCCATCGGGGAGGACGTTTGTTTCCCCTAATCTACAAAATATGGTGCTCTCCTGGGCTCATGCCCCTAAGATCGGAGCTCATCTGGGGGTCAAACGTACCACTAAGTCACTTCAATAGTCCTATTGGTGGCCCCGGTGGCGCCAGGACGTCAAGGACTTTGTTCTCGCGTGTCCCGTCTGTGCGAGAGATAAATCTTTCCGTCAAAGTCCGGCTGGTCTTCTCCATCTGTCACCCGTGACGGACTCCACACATAGTCGGTTGTCACTTCTTGTCGTCCTGCCCCCGTATTCTATCCGGGCGACAGAGTGTGGCTCACGGCTCGCAATACTAAAGTACGCGGGGAGTCTGCTAAGTTTGCCCCCCGCTTTAAAAAAGGGTACCCTGTACACCGGAGGGGTTACAGTTCTGAGGATCTTCTCTGTGACCCGGTGGACCACATTCATGCTCCCCTGCTCGTTGAGGAAAATGAGTGTCAAGTGGAGGGGGAATAATGTTAGGCGTCGGGCTGTTGTTGGATTCGAAATGGGTCCAGAACCTTCTATAGTCTCCCATTCTGGTCCAGCCAGGGCTGATGCTGCTCAGCATCGTCATCAGCCCCAATGCCTAGCTGGTCCACGAGATGTACAGATTGTCGCTTGGGTATTTGTACCTAGCAATGTTAAGCATAGGTTGCAGAGGGAGACAGGGCTGTTGGAGCCTAAGTCCAGGATAAGTCCGCACTGAGCATGTCCGTGACCTAGCGCACCGTGATTGGTGGTTTGGCAACCACCTGATCCGGTGACCTGGCACCGCCTGATTGGTTGCGGGTGACGCCACCAATAGTGCGAAGGTGGGCAGGGCTTAGTCTTTAAAAGACCCGCCCACAAACATGGCGGCACGCTCTGATCATTGAGCAGTGATGCTGATGTGTGGACGACTGTGTTCCACGTAGTTTCCATAGGCAGGTGTAGTGGAAATAGGCAGGTAGCTCCGTCTTGCAGCCTGGCTCTGCCAAAGGGGTCGCCTAACACCCCGAGCAGCCTGCAGATGTCCTGTCCACGGCTATCGCCTGTCAGCCACGTGCAGCAATTCCCTTCAGTCCCGTAGCACACCGGCATAGTCACACACGCATCCTAGCACCGCCAGTGTAGTCCCTGTGTAGTTAACAGGGCTACAGCTACTTCCCCGGTCGCGCATCTCCCGCGCAGTCAACGGAGATAGAGAGAACCGCTATACCCATTCCTGTGTGCAGTACACGGAAGAGTTTATCATTTAAGTTGGTTGCTTTCCTTTTCACCCGGAAAGTGTTCGGCAGCAGTCCACCAGGCTGCATCGCGGACCCAGGGGTCGGTTGTGTTCCATTATAATAAAGTTGTCTGCAACTGCCCTCCTAACAGTATCAGAGCGCCAGGGTCTTGCCGAACATGGCCGACAACCAGCAACTGCTGCACTATATACAGCGAATTGAGGTCCTGTCTGAAGTTTGCTAGAGAGCATTTGGATGATCCAGAAGAGTATTGGGAGAATGTCATATGGTCAGATGAAACCAAAGTAGAACTGTTTGGTAGAAACAAAACTCGTCGTGTTTGGAGGAGAAAGAATGCTGAGTTGCATCCAAAGAACACCATAGCTACTGTGAATCAGCATGGGGGTGGCAACATCATGCTTTGGGGCTGTTTCTCTGCCAAGGGATCAGGATGACTGATCCGTGTTCATGAAAGAATGAATTGGGCCATGTATCTTTAGATTTTAGTGCAAACCTCCTTCCATCAGCAAGGGCATTGAAGATGAAACGTGGCTGGGTCTTTCAGCATGATCCCAAGTACACCGCCAGGGCAACGAAGGAGTGGCTTTGTAAGAAGCATTATAAGGTCCTGGAGTGGCCTAGCCAGTCTCCAAATCTAAACCCTATAGAAAACCTTTGGAGGGAGTTGAAAGTCCGTGTTGCCCACCTACAGCCCCAAAACATCATTGCTCTAGAGGAGATCTACTTGGAGGAATGGGCCAACATAACAGCAACAGTGTGTGGCAACCTTGTGAAGAATTACAGAAAACGTTTGACCTCTGTCATTGTCTACAAAGGATATATAACAAAGTATTGAGATGAACTTTTGTAGGTGACCAAATACTTATTTTCCACCAAAATTTGAAAAAAAATTCTTTCCAAATCAGACAAAGGGATTTTCAGGATTTGTTTTCTCATTTTCTCTCTCATAGTTGAGGTCTACCTATGATGACAATTACAGGCCTCTCTCATCTTTTTAAGTGGGAGAACTTGCACAATTCGTGGCTGACTAAATATTTTTTTTCCCCACTGTATGAGTACTATGCAGGTTCTCACCAGTGACGTTCTCGCTGATTGTTGTCATTCATTTTCCCTTTTCTTTTTCACTCGACCCAGACAGCCGTGATCTTTTCTTCCATCCATAACTCGTCCCTGTGTAAGGATACAAAACCCTGAGGAACTAATACAGAGGAGAGAAGTTGCAAGGGTACGAGGTTAGCCAGTGCTCCGGGTCGGGTAACGTCAGGGAGGCCAGTCCAGGAGATAAAAAGCAAGCGCGCCAAAAGCAAGGGAGACTTGGCGCCAAGAAGAGAGACAGTGAAGGCCGCAGCAGTTCCCCAAGCCATCATCGCAGTCGGCAATTGCGTGCATCAGCAGAGCCCAGATGTTGACAGTCAAGCCCCGAAGGCCTGAACAATGTCAGTCAAGGTTCCGAGCCAAGACGTCGACAGTCAAGCCCCAAAGATCCGAACAATGCCAGTCAAGGTTCCCAGCCAAGACATCGACGGACAAGCCCCGAAGAACCGAACAATGCCCGTTAAGGTTCCCAGCTCAGACGTCGACAGTCAAGCCTTGAAGAGCTGAACAATGCTGGTCAAGGTTCCCTATCTGAGTGAAGCCGGTCAACAATGTAGTAATTGACAATTTAGCTTTCCCCTTTCCCCTGGGAATAATATTAAGCTATAAGCCCCTGAGCTCAAACACATTTGTTACAGTGTGTTGATCGATATTTCATTCTGTTGTGTGAATTGCTGTTTGCGTTATTGCCTGATATTGTGAATATTGTTCCTGAATAACCCATGATAAGCAACCATCCTAATTCTTATTAATCTGTTAAATAAAAGAAATAGACTGTTGTTCCGACTGTGTCTCCGCTGTTGCATTCTGATCTCCTGCTTACACCTGCAAAATGTAAGACAGAGAAATATGTGGATTACTGCTTTTCCAGGACCCTCCTCTAATTCCACCACCTCTATACAAACTATATAGCACCATAACCAATGCCCTAGACCAGTGTTTCCCAAACCCCATCCTCACGGCCCCCCACAGGTCATGCTTTCAGGATCTCCTTAGTATTGCACAGGTGAGAGAATTCCTGATGCCTTGATGATACTTCAATCACCTGTGTAATACTAAGGAAATACTGAAAACATGACCTGTGGGGGGCCGTGAAGATGGGGTTTGGGAAACACTGCCCTAGACAGTAATAATGCCCCCTCTGTAATAGTGTCCTTCTTTGTCCCCCCACACAGTAACAGAGCCCCCTCTGTGCCCCTGCACAGTAATAATGTTCCCTCTGTACTTCCTCGTAGTAATAATGCTTCCCTGTGCATCATTACAGTTATACAGCATCCTATATAAATAATATCCACCTGTGCCTCCTTATAATAAGAATTTGCCCTGTGCCTCCTTACAATAATAATCCCCCTTGACCACTTTTTAAAATAACCATGAACCTCCTTATAAAAGTACAAACTCCCAGGTGCAATATTATAATAATAATAATAATAATAATAATGCCTCTTGTGTTCTCTCGATAATGATTCCCCAATGTGGCTCCTTTCCCTCCCCCCACACTGTGCCTCCTTATAATAATGCCCTGAGCAGGGGTTTACATACAGGACCCCTTTGCAAAAGTCTTTTCACTGCACATAGGCGCAGTCACAGGTCATACCTCCAAACTTTTAAGACAAGGAGAGGGATATGTGTTGCTAGACTTACAGTTATTTTGCTCCTACTGAAGCCCCTTAGTGTTCTCACCAACTATTAGAACTGCTCCATGGCCACCATAGAGTATGGTCCTCCAAAATATTCCCCCTACAGAATAATAATACCACATTCTTCCACCAACACAGCATGATGGCCCCAAACACCTCCCACAATAAAATGGTCACTCCAGCCCCCTACATATTATGATGGTCATCCCAGCACCCCACATATTACTATTGCTTACACTGACCCCCACACAGTATGGTGGTTTCCACAGCCCCCCACACAGTATGATGGTTCTCACACAGTCCCCCACACAGTATAATGGTTAACCCACAGCCAACACACAGTATGATGGCCCCCCCACAGCCCCAAAACTGTATGATGGAGCCCCCCCATATAGTATGATGAATCCCGCACAGGCCTCCACGTAGTATGACGGTCCCCACAACCCCAATACAGTATGATGGACCCCTCACAGCCCCAAGAAAGTATGATAGTTGCCTACAGCCCCCATATAGTATGATTAACCACTTTACAGCCCCAATACTGTATGATGGCCCCCGCAGAATCCATATAGTATGAGGGTCCCCCTCACAGCCCCAATAAAGTATCATGGTCCCCCACAGCCCCATATAGTATGAGGGTCCCCCTCACAGTCCCAATACAGTATGATGGCCCCCACAGCTCCCATATAGTATGAGGGTTCCTCTAACAGCTCCAATACATTATGATGGTTCTGGTCCCCGTCACATCTCTACTGATGCCGCTGGCAAAGGCTATTTCATATTAATGCCATTTCTTTTCCCTCCAGTTTCCTCTCTAAGCAGCATTCCTACAAAGGATCTTTGAATTCACCTAAATAAATCCCACCAGTGATCAGTAGCCTGATATACATGCTGTTTTTTTCCTTTTATTTGTCCAATCACCAGGGGTGGAATTATTGCGGTCGCAGAGGGTATGACCGCGACCGGGTCAGTACTGGAGAGGGGCCCACTGACACCAGTGCCTACCTCCACAGACTCACACCCAGTTGAATTGTATTGCAGCACAGGGACACTCCGGCTACCTACACTATGCTGCAATACACGCTGTCGGCCAATCAAAGGCACATCAAGCATTGGCGTCACATGGCAGTGACGTTATGCATCGCCATAGCAGGAACGCCAATATCAACTGCTGGCCTCAGAGGCAGCTAACGTGGAATTGGAGGAAGGTGAGTAAAAAATTTTTTTTCTTTCATGCAGAGGAAGAATTGGGAACATATATAAAGCCCTGCTCATTGTTATTGGCACCCATGAAGTTTAAGTACATAATGTCTCCTGAAAAATATTAATCAAGTGAAACAGTTTTTTTGTATAGAGCACTCATGTAAAATACAAAAGAGGAAATGAGAAGCAATAATTTAAAACAAAAAACAATTGGAGGGAAAAATAGAAAAACCTAAAGCTTACTGTGACACTGGTATTGGCACCTTTACATTGATGTAGTATGGAAACACATTTTGACTCGCCTGTGGTAAATCACAAAAGAGATTCACCTGTGATTAATTGTCAGTGCCCATGTGACATGAATTAGCCAATGAATGATGACTTCCCTGTTCTAAAAAGCCACATGGTAGGCCCTGTTCCTTTGTAACATTGGTGAAGACAATGGAGCTGTCTGAGGACATCAATACTGCTATTATTAGCAAACACAAGACTTCCAAAGGGTATAAGGCCATCTCCAAAGACCTTGGTATACCAGTTTCAACAGTGCGCAATGTTATTATTTTTTTCTTTTTTATAAATTTATTTTTATTAAGTTTCAATGACAAATACAAACATAAGGCACTAATTGTGCCGATAATAGTAGGTCAAACGTGACTACATAGAATTAACAAATACAACAGTGTTCTTGTAATATTTAAGAAGAAAACACAATCCAAGATAACTCGTAGTTAACGACTTAAATTTAGAGTTATTTCGTAGAATAACAAGGAAGAGAAAAGAAGAATAAAAAAAGGAAAAGTAGAGAAAGAACTAAACCATACACACAGATTCACAGAAAAACACAGATTCACATAAAGAGGGAGAAGGAGGGAGTAAAGGAAAGAGGGCAAGGGCAATATTGGATAGGCTCCTAGAATGTGGACTTAGTTATCGTGTGCAATGTTATTAAGAGGTTTGCCAAGCATGGAACCACCAAGAACCTACCTGGACGTGGGTGAAAGAGGAAAATTGACAAGAGATGTCTTCGAAGGTTGGTGCGAATGGTGGGAAAAACACCACGTCAAACATCCAAAGACCTGAAGGCCAACCTGGAACAGTCTGGGGTCATGGTTTCAACAAGTACCATACACCGCACACTAAACCAAGCAGAGCATTATGGGTGAAGGGCAATGAAGAAACCATTATTGAAGAAAAGACATAAAAAGGAACGACTGATCTTAGACAAAGAGTACCTTGACAAACCACAATCCTTCTGGGAAAATTTTCTGTGGACAGTTGAAATAAAAAAAGAGCTTTTTGGCAATGCAAAGCACCAGTTTGTTTACAGACGGCACAGTTAAGCTAGTAATGAAAAGAATACCTTACCAACAGTTAAGCATGATAGAGGATCCATAATGCTGTGGGGTTGCTTTGCTGTGTCTGGTACTGGAGGCCTTGACTGTATCACAGGAATCATGAAAACAGAGAATTATCAAGAGATTTTAGAGCGAAATGTCCTAACAAGTGGAAGAAAAATTGATTTGAGTGGAAGATCATGGGTCCTCCAGCAAGACAATGACCGAAAGGACACATTCAAAACTACATAGGAATGGTTGAAAAACAAAAAATGGACTGTTTTAAAATGGCCAGCAATGAGTCTTGACCTCAATCCCATTGAAAAGCTTTTGGTGAGCTGAAATCTGCCATTGGAAAAAAGAACCCTGCAAACATACAAGAGATTGAACAAACTGCAAAGGAAGATTGAGAGGAAATTCCTGCTGAGAAGTGCAAGAAGCTTATAGATTGCTACAAGAAACACAAGAAACGTTTGGAGGCTGTCATCAATGACAAAGGGTGTGCAACCAAAAATTAATTAGGGGTGCATTTATTGCTGCACATGCTGTTTATTCTGTTTCTTCTTTGAAATTGCAACATGGAAGTTGAAAAACAATGTTTTATTGTTGTATTACTTTGGACCACTAGTTAAAAAATCCTGAGGATATAACTTTAGTACATTTCCATTTATTTTTGAAGATATTGTACAGTCTATGAAAAAAATGAAGGTGTGACAATAACAGTGATCAGCACTGTACACAAAATGGGCCCAGAATGGGGGACATAAATACCAGAAAGAGGCCCATGATGGAAACATATATACCAGAATGGAGGACATATATCAGAAAGGGGCCCAGGATGGCAGACATAAATATACCAGGATTCGGACATATATTCCAGAAAGGGTCCCGGATGGAAACATATATACCAGGAGACATATAAGATATATATTTGATACACTGCCAGTTTTGCTAGTTTTCCCACCTACAAAGAATGGAGAGGTCTGTAATTTTTATCATAGGTACACTTCAACTGTGAGAGACAGAATCTTGAAAAAAATCCAGAAAATCACATTGTATGATTTTCAAATAATTAATTTGCGTTTTATTGCATGAAATAAGTATTTGATCACCTACCAACCAGCAAGAATTCTGGCTCTCAAAGACCTGCCAGCTTTTCTTTAAGAAACCCTGCTACTCTTCACTCATTACATGTATTAATTGCACCTGTATGAACTCATTACCTCTATAAAAGCCACCTGTCTACACAGACAATCAAGCGGGCTCAAAGTTCTCCACCATGGCCAAGACAAAAGAGCTGTCTTAGGACACCAAAGACAATATTGTAGACCTTCACAAGGCTGGGATGGGCTACAGAACAATAAGCTTGGTGAGAAAGCAACAACTGTTGGCACATTTATTAGAAAATGGAAGAAACACAAGATGACTGTCAATCTTCCTCAGTCTGGGGCTCCATGCAAGATCTCGCCTCGTGGGGTAAGGAAGATTATGAGAAAGGTCAGGAATCAGCCCACAACTACATGGGAGGACCTGGTTAATGACCTGAAGAGAGCTGGGACCACAGTCTCAAACATTACCATTAGTGACACACTACGCAGTCATGGATTAAAATCCTGCAGGGCACGCAAGGATCCCCTGCTCATACTGGCACATGTCCTGGCCCGTTTGAAGTTCGCCAATGACCATCTGGATAATCCAGAGGAGGCATGGGAGAAGGTCGTGTGGTCAGATGAGACCTAAATAGAACTTTTTAGCATCAACTCCACTCACCGTGTTTGAAGGAAGAAGAAGGATGAGTACAACCCCAAGAACACCGTCCCAACCGTGAAGCATGGTGGGGTTAACATCATATTTTGGGGGGTGCTTTTCTGCAAAGGGAGCTGAATCTCAATGTTGCCCAGTGACAGCCCCAAAACCTGAAAGATCTGGAGAACATCTGTATGGAGGAGTGGGCCAAAATCCCTGCTGCAGTGTGTGTAAACTTGGTCAGGAACTACAGGAAACGCCTGACCTCTGTAATTGTAAACAAAGGTTTCTGTACCAAATATTAAATTCTGTTTTTCTATTGTATCAAATACTTATTCCATGCAATAAAATGCTAATTAATTATATAAAAATCATACAATGTGATTTTCTGTTTTTTATTTTTAGATTCTGTCTCTCACAGTTGAAGTGTACCTACGAAAAAAATTACAGACCTCTCCATTCTTTGTAGGTGGGAAAACTTGCAAAATCGGCAGTGTATCAAATACTTATTCTCCCCACTGTATATGGTCACCATATGGTGGTAATATTAGTGTTGGTCTTTATATAGAGATTTATTTTCAGTAACAGCGCGGTTATCTGCTGAGGTTCCTTTATACCCACGATCAGGGTTCACCACTGTAGTTGTACACATGTACAACTACATGGGTCACCTACTTAGGGGCCCACTCAAATGTCTCCCCCCCCCCCCCAGCTGAACCCCTAGCTATGCCTCTGGAAAGGGGTTGTCCACTACTAGGAGTAATCCACTACATATTAGTAATCCAGAGGAAGTGAGGGACCAGCCACAGCTCTCACTTCCTCTTAATTACTAATAAGTCCGAAGGCAAGGACAATGACGCCAGTGGTGATTGTGTGCTGGGTTCACATGTCATAACAACCTCTCGTGAACCTCGGGAATGAGAATGCCGACACCGCTGGAATGGCGCCAGAACGAGAGGCGAGTTTAGGTGTTTTTACTTTCACGGGGGAAAACATTCAGACCTAGGAGGGGTTGTTCTTGAATTGTTATCTTTGTCTAATATTTAAGTTTGTATTGTGATCTGAAACATTTAAGTGTGAAAAACATGCAAAAGAATAAGAAATCAGGAAGCGGGTAAACACTTTTTCACACCACTGAACATACATACATATCTAAATATATACAATTCACATTGGGGTGAACTTTTTTTCATGACCGTATGACCATTTATGTGTTCTAATACAGTATAACTGCAAAATGGTATAATTCTCTGTTCATAGAAAAAAAATGTTTTCCAGCTCACCGTGAGGTTATTCCCATGCAGTCTGGAGCACGGATAGCAGCTCTGCTTAGGCACGGATAGGATAATTCAGCCTAATGGACATGCAATCTTCTTTATTCAAGTAAGTATCATACAAAGGATGACTGGAAAAAGATTCATGTTAAAATCAAAAATGGCATCTACGCGTTTCAAGTGCCGCAGCACCCTTAATCACGATGGAGTATGGAGTCATGTATTTTCCTTTAACTCAAAGCAGTAGGTAACTTGGATTAAAATAAAGGTTCCTTTAAATAGGTGTCATGAATTATAACATTGGGCTGTGGGATATTTTCAGTCTGTAATTTTTTTGTTTATTTATTTACTGAAGTTGTAAACTTGATACATAAAACAGCAGTGGCAGTTATGATGACATCGCAAGGCACATGGCAGCACAGGGCATATGACATAATAGATCTCAAATGATATCACTATTGCTATAGAATATACAAAGTTCTATTCCTGAGCCATCTTGTGTCCCAGCTTGAAGAGGATGATCCCAGGTAAGTAGCTCATCACTGTAGCTGAGGAAAAAGGAAAGGGAGGAGGACTGGCGGCACAGCATTATGCACAGCGCAAACAGCACATCAGGACCGGGAAGAGATCTGCAGTGTGTACTATATGAACTGTAGCCTCATCATCCCCATGATTTTTCCAGATAATTATTAGTTGCATTGTTTTCTTTCTTCCTGACCTTCCCCAAGGCTGTTCTGACATCTTTGGAGTAACTTTCATAGGACCGGCAAATATCAAGCGAAAAGACATGTGTGTGTGTGTGTGTGTGTGTGTGTGTCCCCTGAAATACAGCATTGAAGGGCTGTGTGTTTGGCCCCAGCACTGAAAGGGTGTGTATGTGTTTTTGGGTGACCCCCAGCACTAAAGGGATATGTGTCTGTGACCCCATCAATAAAGGGGGTGGTTTTGTGATGGTTTGCATGTCCCTGCACTAATGGGGTGTGTGTTTGTGTCTTCAACACTGCAGCACTGAAGGGGTGTGTGCATGTGTATTTATTGTGTGTGTGTTGAGGTGAGAATACATGTGTGTGTATGTGTAGGCACACGTGTACATGTCCCCTGAAATGCAGCACTGAAGGGCAGTGTGTTTGGCCCCAGTACTGAAAGGGTGTGTATGTGTGACCCCCAGCACTAAAGGGATGTGTGTCTGTAACCCCAGCACTGAAGGGGTGTGTGTTTGTGATCCCTATCAATAAAGGGGGTGGCTGTGTGATGGTTTGTGTGTCCCTGCACTAACGGGGTTTTTGTTTGTGTGCTCATCACTGCAACACTGAAGTGGTGTGCGCATGTGTGTTTATTGTGTGTTGAGGTGAGAATACGTGTGTGTAGGCACACGTGTACATGTCCCCTGAAATGCAGCACTGAAGAGCTGAGTGTGTGGCCCCAGCACAGAATGTGTGTTTGTGTTTTTGTGTGACCTCAGCACTAATGGGCTGTATGTCTGTGACCCCAACAATAAAGGGATGGCTGTGTGATGGCTTGTCTTTCACTGCACTAAAGGGGTGTGCGCTTGTGTACACAGCACTGAAGGGGTGTATGCGAGTGTGTTTATGTGTGTGTATTGAGGTGAGTATACATGTGTGCGTTTGCATGTGTGTGCTGAGGTGTTCATGACCACTGAAATGCAGCACTGAAGGGCTGTGTATGTCCCCCCAGAATTGAACGGGTTGCTGTGATGGTTTGTGTGACCCCAGCACTAAAGGGATGTGTGTGTAACATCCCTGGTGGCGAGCTGGCATGGCTTACCATCTCCCACCATGCAAAACAGCCAACTCACCTACCAGTCCAGGCTGCGCACTATGCTCCTCTACTTGCTGTGTGCTTGTCTCTTGTCTGCTGGCTTAGGCCGGCGGTGCTGGAACTCCCTGATTCTTAAAGTTACAGTGTGCGCAGTCCTAATGCGTCCCCAGCCTATTGCTGTGAGTCACTGGATACTTAAACCTCCTCCACCCAGTGGGAGGTGCCTGAGCTACACTTTCTTACTATGTGTTCTGTGCAACTGTGAGTTGCCAGGTCCTGTCCTGAATCTTGCCTGTTTTTGCCACACTGGGGGCTGAGTACCAAGGCCCGTTACCTGTATCTGTGACTTCTAGTCTATTTCTGCCACCCGGGGGGCTGAATGCCCAGGCTCGTTCCAGTATCTCTTTCCTGTGTCAGTTCCTGTCTGAACTGTGTCCTAGCCCGTTACCTGTTTGTCTCTATGTCCGATCCTTCCCTTTTCCTGCAGTGTCCGAACCAGTACCTAACTCCTACTTGTTGTCTCTGTACTTCTGTTTGTGAGTTTTGTGTTCACTTGCTACTTCATAGTAAGTACCTTGTGTGTATCTGGTTCTGCTTGTCCCGTTTCCCTGCCTCCGTATCTACATCCTGTGTTCTGGCTATTGTCCTGTGTTTCCCGGGCCCTGTCTGTTCCATGTGAACAGAGCCCTATCCTATCTGTCCGCTCCTGCGGCACTGCTCTGCTCCGCTTCTTGTCCACACCTGCTGCTCTGCTCTGCTTCCCCTCCGCACCTGCGGCTCTGTTCCTGTATCCCAGTCTGTACTGGTCCCTATCCAGCCTGTTTACCTACCTGCCAGTACCCGCCTGTCTGCATACCAGCCGTGCCTGCTAGTACGCACCTGTCTGCATACCAGCCGTGCATGCCAGTACTCGCCTGTCTGCATACCAGCCAAACGTGCCCGTTCCTGCATTCCCCGGTGTGGGTCAACAGCTGTGTCCGGGGTATGACCTGGAGTAGCACCTCGGCCACCTCCCACGTCCCTCCTCAGACCACGGAGTTGATTAAGCCGCCGTGCGTTCGTGGTCAGATCTGGCGAGGTCCCTAGTCACGCCCCTCCAGGCACTCCTCGGTTCGTGGCCCAGTGGGACCACTAACCACGCTCACGCCAAACAGTCCGGGTGTGAGCGTAACAGTGTGTCTGTGACCCCAGAAATAAAGGGGTGGCTGTGTGATGGTTTGTGTGTCCCTGTACTAATGGGGTGTGTGTTTGTGTCCCCAATACTGCAGCACTGAAGGGGTGTGTGCAGGTGTGTTTATGTGTGTGTGTTGAGGTGTGTATGTGTCTGTGTGTTTAAGGCCGATTTCACACATCCAAATATTTCCGATAAAGGAAAAAACGGTACGGGAGATATCCGTGCCCCATGTGTCCGTGTGTGCCACACGTATGGCAACCGTGTGCCGCCCGTGTGCAGCATAAGGACCACACGGACCGGCGCCTGGGAATCAGCGCTACAGTTAGCGCTGTTCCCAAGTGTCGGGTGCTGAACGCTGCGATCAGCACCAGCAAGGACAATGATGAGGGTGTGATGCCTCATGCTCGAAAAAGCCCTTTACTTTACCCTGGGTGATGGGGGACTTGGAGTCGGGTCCTGTGATGGAGAGATGGGGTGCAGCCGTGGCACGGACCCAACCCGAGCTCAGGGCCATCACATTAAAAGAGATGGTGTGGGCTCATCCGGGTTGAGTGGCTGATTTAACGACTACGCCACCTGTGGCACCTGGTGAAGACCACCAGCGCCGCTGCAGTCCGCTGAGGCATGGTGTTATGGCGGCCAAAGTTATTACTACTCCCCACAGGCAGAGCAAGGCCTCAGGGCAGAGGGACAGGATGAAGGGGGTAGTAGTAGAGGAAGACGGGCGCCGCGTCATGCGGTGTATAGCGGAATAAACAGTCCGGAGGCCATAGGGGTGAACTTCCAAGGCTTTACTCACTTTAGAGATGGCAGAAGGAAGGCGACTCCCTGCTCCCCGCGGAGTCCTGCGGTCACCAGTGACAGGGGTCCGACAACCTCCGAGTAAGTCCAGCATTCAGTCGGGACCCTACACCAGAGTGTTCCTGAACTACAGACCGATTCCTTTCCTGTCTGTGTGCGTGCAAATAGGCCGGAACTCCCTCTGAACTCCTCTCAGAACAAGGGCACGGGTGGCAGCTCCGCTCCTTCCGATACCCGGTGGGATCCTCTGGGCCTACCGGGCTTTCCCGACCAGGACATGGAGTAGCGAGGTCGGGTGTCGGGGGCAGGTACCCCTCTTGCAGCCAGAGTCCCTCTGAATATATCAGCATGGCTAGGACAGGTGGCGTACTCCACTTCATCTGCATCCTGCATGGGATCCATTTGCTGTGGAGCCACACTCTTGAACTCCGGGCCTTCTTGGTCCTGGTCATTGGCCGGGTTGAGACATTCCTGGTCTGCAACCTGCCCCTCGTCCCACGGCTAAGGTACGAGGGCTGTGTCCCTAGCCGGAGTAGACCCACATAGGATCTGCGCTCCGGGAGGGAGGTCACATTTACACACAGTATATGACAGCACAGAGAACAGCCAAAAGACCTTGACTAACTAAGAGCAGCGAAAGACCAAGACCGAAGATGGCTTTTTATTAAATATGAAATTTAAAGTGTAACTAACTTGTAAGTCCTCCACCCTCACCCACTAACTGGTTCCCCTAACTCTTGGTTCCCCAGTCTCCCTGTAACGAGGGGAGCAGCACCTAGTGCATACTAGCCCCCTCTGGTGGAGAAATGTGGTGTTGGATGCAAAGGTTGGGTCACTGTAGCGCCCCGAGGGTTTGGCCGCTACAGGGGTATTGCACCTCTGCCAGAGGTGTGATATTCCACTCCCAGGTAAGGATGGAGTGTGGACCAGGGCTCAGTTAGCTGCATGCAGCACACACACCCCATTTCCGAGGGACAGCTCAACGGTGCTCCCACTAGACAGAAGTGCAGGCACGACCGACCATGTCCCTGCTGGAGTGGGGAGGGAGGGGTGGAACACCCAGTGCTGTAGGGGCAGATAGGGGGCGGTTCCTGAGCGTAGGAAGGAGCCCATTGGTTGCTGGTCACCTGGGCTCATGGCTAGAGGGAGGTATAAAAGGTGGGCACCATCTTAGATCTAGGTTCGTTCTGTGGAGAGGAGAAGACAGGGAGCAGCAGCTCAGGCTGAGTGCTGCTCCAGAGGCAGGCCTAGGGAAGAGGCCGGGGCCTGAGAGGAGAAGGAGAAGTGGGCCTGGAGAAGAGGCAGAGGAGGAGGTGAAGGGGAGCTGAGATTCTGGCTCATCTCAGCTCCAAGAGAAAGGAACAGAAACAGAAAGGAACTGCAAAGAAGGAGAGACAGAGAAACAGAAGGGCTCAGGAACAAGAAGGTGGAAGGGACCCTAAGAACCCACGAGAATCCAGGGTGCAGGGTCAGGCAGATTAAGGGTACCGGATCCCAAGTTGGTGGAGGAGAAACAACCCTCAGCCAAAGACCGGTCGTCGTGATCATATATTGGTGCGACACCTCATCAAACCTGCTAGGAAGGCACCATATAGGACAGCGGAGGACGGGGCCCACGTTTAACCGCACAGGTCCGCGGCAGCTGGACAAAAGTGGGTCACTGGTGAGGCAGGCCAGAGAAAGGATAAAAGGGGGTCCTGTGCCATGCTCCTGAACTGCCTGGGAGTTGACCGAGCCCCTCACCTGGTGGACGCAGCACGGCTCGGGCGGTCACTGCTGGCCGAAGTGACCTGGAACAAATGAACTGTGAGTAAAGATCCTGGACTGTAACTTGTTGTCTGTGTGCTCCTTCGCGCCTCCAGCACTATCAGCACCGGGGCCCGCACTACCATCACTCCCAACATCCACTACACTGCCCTGGGGCTGCACTCTTCCCGTGGGGAGTCACATCACCTCAGCTGCACCCATCATCAGCCCCAGCGGACTGCCTTGCAGCGGCAGTTCCTAATAACCGCAATCCACGGGTGGCGTAGTCGGACATTACTTGGAGCGCATAGCAGACTACCATTGGCCTGACCACCCTGAGCCGTGGGACCGGGCCGCCACTACTACTACCCCCATCGTTCCCCTATCGCCCGGATCCGCATGCCCCACGGCCCAGGGGGCGAGTCATCACGACTATCACACTGTTCTTACCTCAGAGGAGGAACACTACACTCCGTTAGAGAAGTGCAGCATCCCTGTGGCGGTCGAACCCTCAGGGGCGCCACAAGGGTAGTAGTGTCTGCTCCCGCAGTGTTTCTGTGTAAAAATAAGAATAAAATATTAAAATCCATATACTCACCTGTTCGGAGACTTCCCCCGCTATAATCCATGTGACCGCTCACACCGAGGAGCCAGGGAGAATGAGCTGCTGCAGCGAGCGGGCCCTGGAGCTGAGCTCAGGAGCGGTGTCCTGTCACTCACTGAGCGCAGCTCCGGTGCACCTCATTCTCCCCGGCTCCTCGGCTTCAGCGGTCAGAGGATTACAATGGGGGACATCTTCAGACAGGTGAGTATAAGGAATTTATTCACATTTTTACACAGGGACACGGAGGGAACAGACTACTACTACCCTCAACATTGGCCATGATGAGGGCAGCGTTCAGCTAACTGTAGCGCTGATTCCCAAGCGCCGGAACGTGTCACACGGATGACCCACCGATGTCATCCATGTGGGACATTTTGCGGACCGTGCATCTGCAAAAAGATGGACATGTCAGCGTGTGGAGCACTCGTACACGAGGTCCGTGGAAACACACTAACTTGTCCACAGACACATTCATTTGATTGGGCCTATGTGTGTCAGTGTCTCCAGTAGTGTGGAAACTGTCACCACTCGTACCCGAGATACTGACGTGTGAAAGAGACCTAAGTGTGTGTATGTACGTGTGTGTTGAGGTGAGTGTGCAAGTATGTATATGTGTGTGAGTGTTCATGTATGTATTAAAGGTAACCCATCACTTCATTTCAGGCCCCTAAACACCCACCATTGTGGAACACCACTGTGTAATGAGTTTATAAATATGCCCCTGTATAAATCGTCCATTTCTGCATTGTATAGAAAATGAGCTTATAATGAACCAACAGTTTATACAAGGACATATTTATTATTCTGTTGGTGCCTTGGTGGTGATTTCACTCCTATTTCTTTCAAACGGATTATCTGGGATATAAGAATTGACGACCTATCTGTAAGACAGATCATCAGTATGAGATCGGAGGGTCTGACACCTGGCACCCCCACGATCAGCTGAAATCTGATACATGATAAGCATACATGATAGGACGCTGCTTCTGGTCTATAAGATGCACACAATATTGAGCAAGATTTTTTGTTTTTAAAAAGTGTGTTATATAGTCTGGAAAATATAGTTAATGACAGTCACTCTTTATCTAAGAAATGCATCTTAACCTCTTAACAACTTATGATGGACTATATCCGTCATAAGTCCATTCCCAAACTTTTACGCAGGTTCGCTCACTGAGCCTGTATCTTTCTGGGCATATGACTGCTGTGTTATTCAGCAATCATATGCCTCTAACAGCTGTGAGTGGACGGCTGTTAACCTGTTAAATGCCTCCGTCAATCAATGAAAATGGCAAGGGGGTGCACCGTTCTTTCTGTGCACCCGTTACGGGATCACTGAAGATCCCTGTGTCTGTCATCACTGTAGCCTTGTGAAAGACAACCTATGGCTACTGTTTATAGGAGACCGTAATTTCTGCTATATATAGCAGTGCTGTGGCAATCAGTTGATAGTCACATCTTCACTGGAAACCCTATTAGGAGCCTCCATCGCAGATTTTATAATATAGGACGAGTGCTCGGCCAATAGCTATTTGGCCATTGTTCACATGGCTTAAGCCTATGTCATATACAGCAATATGCAGCAGGACACACGAGATCCAGGGAAATATCCAATCGCCAGCAATGGGGTCAGGAAGGAATCCCCCCACACACCCCCTCCGAATCAGAATTCTTTTGGGGGGTTTCTTTGCCTTCTTCTGGATCTTTGGGTCCCAGTGGCTCTCAGGTTGTCCTAAATGACTGCATCTCGTTCTGTGGTCTCCACTGAGGCCAACCTGAGAGTGACTGTGACAATAGTTTAATTTCTTAAAGGGCCAGTAATATTTTCATTACAATGTTGCTTATTGCTATTTCAATAAAAAAAAAAAATTATATATATATTGTATTGTGTGTTTTGTGCCTGGATTTTGCCTTACCCAGTTACAATGATGGGAGTAATCACAACTACTCTGAATATTCCATAACTAGACCTGGAATTATAGGGGGCTTCATGCACAGAGCTGAGTCATAATGTCAACTCCGGTACCAAAATACATTACAATTGGTATAGGGTTCAGTCTGTAATGGGGCACTAACATTGTATACAGTGTGTCCTACACAACATACTACAGAAAGAAGACTGAAGACCGCAATACAGAGCGACAGATTACAGAAGACATAGAGTCTTGTGTAAAAGTAAGAAACAGAGTAAAGATCCAAACCAGGAGGGAGGCCTCAGTCTTCAGTGGCCACTGTTTGCATGAAATGGCCCACATTTACCAAACATTCTGCAGCAACGTCTTTACCTTTGTCTAACACCTCCATCGGTTCTTGCAGTTATTAGGCCACAACTGAAATTCTTTCCTGACTACACACAGAAAAATAGGTACAAACCAAGCATGCCTCCATCACCGTACACAACCATAGTCCTATTCCAGACCAGTGGCCTTTACAATTAAAGTCTAAGTGGGTTTAAACAATGGTGCTGTCTCTATAAGAGAACCAAGTGCTTGGAACAGCAGTAATACAGTAACACCAGGTTAATATTCTTTGGGCATAGAGATGCACATGCAGCGAGCCCTCTCAAAAAGGAGACTTGGACTCTGACATTCCCTAGCAATAAGGATCCATACAATTGGGAAGACAAATTGCTGGCCCTTGCTTCACCATGGTGTATGTCCAGTGGTAGCCAATCTTAGTCTAAGTTGGCTCTTCAAATTGCATGGTCATAAAAAATCTCATATTGCATGGTCATAAAAAACCTGAGGGCCACATACCTTCAGGAAAAAGATCTCATGGGCACGGTTCCTTGAATTGTGAACAACACAATAATGTTTTCCACACAATTCTATTGTGTTATATTCAGGATACAGTATATTAAAAAAAAGCCTGGTCCTTAGAAGCTATAAATTAAGGTCAATACAACCTCAGGTGAACAACAACACATGACGAATTACACCGGGTCATCATTTATTTACCAAAACATAGACTTAAATGCAGAAACAGTGTCTGAAAAATTAAAGGGGTCCAGTGAAAAGCTCCAATCTACAGGAACCTTTATATCCTTTACAATGGAGAGGTGGTGCGCATCCTCAAATGCAGCTCTATTCATTCCATATGAGGCGGCCATGCAGTGCGCTGACTTTTTGGGGCAGCCCCACAGAGAATGAAGGTGGCGGTCAGACTGACTTGCTGCTCCATTTTGAAAATAACATAAAAATTCCCTGCAGTAACAATTGTACAGGAACCAGGAGTGGGACGACCAGTGATCAGTAAGTAATCACCTATCCTGGTAATAAGGGGGTTGACTGGTGAAGACAAGTCATTTACACCTCATGAATCAACAGCTTGTAGAACCACCTTTAGCAGCAATAACTTGAAATAATCATTTTCTATATGACTTTATCAGTTTCTAAAATCATTCTGGCCAATTTTTGGTCAGTTCTTCTTTACAATATTGCTTAACCCCTTCACGACATTTGACATACCTATACGTCATGGTCGGATAAGGGTTCCCATATCTCTCAACCAGGGACGGACTGGGACTAAAATTCTGCTCTGGAATTTGAAAGCACACAGGCCCATGCCCGGTCTGTCCACTTCCTCAGATTGAGGTCTCTATTACTTAACCCCTTAGTGACTGAGCCAATTATGTCCTTAATGACCAAGTCAAATTTTACAATTCTGACCAGTGTGACTTTGAGGTAATAACTCTGAATCGCTTCAACGGATCTCACTGATTATGAGATTGTTTTTTTTGTGACATATTCTACTTCATGATGGTGTTAAAATTTGTTCAATATGACTTGTGTTTATTTGTGAAAAAAACAGAAATTTTGCGAAAATTTGAAACTTTTTATGCCCTTAAATCAGAGAGTTAAGTCACACAAAATAGTTAATAAATAACATTTCCCACATGTCTACTTTTTACATCAGCACAATTTTTTTTTTTTTTTTTTACATTTTGTTAGGAAGTTAGAAGAGTTAAAAGTTGACCAGTGATTTTTCTTTTTTCCAACAAAAATTACAAAATCATTTGTTTTAGGGACCACATCACATTTGAAGTGACTTTGAGAGGTCTATATGACAGAAAATACCCCAAAGTGACACCATTCTAAAAACTGCACCCCTCAAAGTCCTCAAAACCACATTCAAGAAGTTTATTAACCCTTCACGTGCTTCACAGGAACTAAAGCAACGTGGAAGGAAAAAATTAACATTTAACTTTTTTTCACAAAGATTTTACTTCAGACCCCAATTTTTTTATTTTCAAAATGGTAACATGAGAAAATGGACCACAAAATTTGTTGTGCAATTTCTCCTGAGTTCGCTGATACCCCATGTGGGAAAAACCACTGTTTGGGCGCACGGCAGAGCTCCGAAGGGAAGGAGCACCGTTTGACTTTTTTAATGCAAAATTGGCTGGAATCAAGAGCGGACGCCATGTCGGATTTGGAGAGCCCCTGATGTGCCTAAACAGTGGAAACCCCCCACAAGTGACCCCATTTTGGAACCTACACCCCTCAATGATTTTATACCGCGGTATAGTGGCATTTATTTATTTATTTATAGTGAGGTACTACACAGAATTTGATAACTTTAGCTCGTCATATTGAGAAAGTTAATTTTTCATTCACAATAGACTACCTCAAATGGTGCAAGCTGAAGGTTTTACAATGGTCCTCACAGTGCCCTGATCTGAACATCCTTAAAAATCTGTGGTTAAACCTCAAAACAGCAGTGCATTCAAGACGACCCAGGAATCTCACAAAACTGGAAAAATGTTCCGAGGAAGAATGGATGAAAATTAGTGTTGAGCGAACATGCTCGACACTGCTCGGTACTCACCCGAGCATCACGCTACTCGGGATGTTCGGTGAGCACCGAGCATTTCCGGGTTACTCGGGCGGAAGCTCGGGTCTCCGCCCTGCATCTTTGGCGCTCTTTACAGAGCCAATGAACATGCAGGGATTGCCAGCCAGTCACTGTAATGCCGCAGCCATGTTGTTTGTGGGCATTACATTGATTGGCTGGCCACACAGGGTCACCTTGAGTATTTAAAACTGGGCGCCGCCATCTTGGACACAGGCGGCTGGGATCAGACAGTGTAGGGACAGCGCTGCTGATTTAGGGAGAGAGATATATTGCGAAATAGTTTGTGTAGGGTCTGTAAAGGCTGTCAGATCAAACAAACAGTCCTTCTCAGGACTAATATCCATCCCAGATATCAGGCAGGCAGGCAGGCTGTATAGGAGACGCAGTGGTTATACCAGCAAACGCTGCATTACAGTCCTGTGTGCTCCTGTTGCTGAAATTGCTGGACTTAGCTCCAGGTCTGGGGGCCAGGAAAAATCCTTTTTCTTTCATCTAAATCCTCTTTTTTTTTCCTCCTTCACACTGTACAAATACCCGTCTTATTAACCTTTATGTGTCGTCGTCCCCCCAAAAAAAAAGGGTGTCTGTGACAGTTCAGACACAAATATTTCTGTTGAAAATAGTCTGGTGTAGGTCAGAGAAACAGAAGTGTGGTTTTGCAGTTCCATGGTTCAAACCTCTGTATTATCCACTTTTGGGCCATTTGTATCTAAAAAAAAAACAGTTTGAGTGTGTCGCTCACTGTTCAGCCGCAAATATATATATTTAAAAAAGTCTGGTATACACCAGTAAATTATAACTGTGGTTTTCCGTTCCACAGTAAAAAATCTCTATTATCCTGCTTTTGGCATTTTTTGCCGTAAAAAAAAACTAATAGTTTCTCCCTGATTTTTCAGACACAAATATATCTGTTGAAAATAGTCTGGTGTAGGTCAGAGAAACAGAAGTGTGGTTTTGCAGTTCCACGGTTCAAATCTCTGTATTATCCACTTTTGGGCCATTTGTATCTAAAAAAAACAGTTTGAGTGTGTCGCTCACTGTTCAGACGCAAATATATATATTTAAAAAAGTCTGGTATACACCAGTAAATTATAACTGTGGTTTTGCTGTTCCACGGTAAAAAATCTCTATTATCCTGCTTTTGGCATTTTTTGCCGTAAAAAAAAAAACTAATAGTGTCTCCCTGATTTTTAAGACACATATATATCTGTTGAAAATAGTCTGGTGTAGGCCAGAGAAACAGAAGTGTGGTTTTGCAGTTCCACGGTTCAAACCTCTGTATTATCCACTTTTGGGCCATTTGTATCTAAAAAAAAACAGTTTGAGTGTGTCGCTCACTGTTCAGCCGCAAATATATATATTTAAAAAAGTCTGGTATACACCAGTAAATTATAACTGTGGTTTTGCTGTTCCACGGTAAAAAATCTCTATTATCCTGCTTTTGGCATTTTTTGCCGTAAAAAAAACTAATAGTGTCTCCCTGATTTTTAAGACACATATATATCTGTTGAAAATAGTCTGGTGTAGGCCAGAGAAACAGAAGTGTGGTTTTGCAGTTCCACGGTTCAAACCTCTGTATTATCCACTTTTGGGCCATTTGTATCTTAAAAAAAAACAGTTTGAGTGTGTCGCTCACTGTTCAGCCGCAAATATATATATTTAAAAAAGTCTGGTATACACCAGTAAATTATAACTGTGGTTTTTCCGTTCCACGGTAAAAAATCTCTATTATCCTGCTTTTGTTATTTTTTCCGTAAAGAAAAACAGTAATAGTTTCTCCCTGATTGTTCAGATTGTTTAAAAGAGTCGGGTGTAGGCCAGAGAAATAGAACTAAGTATAACTAATCTACTTTTTATTACCCTTTTTCCATTGATAGTGCGAGTGTAAGCTATTTTACTTCCTTTACAATGGGCAAGGCACGTGGCAAGGGACGTGGAACTGGACGTTTTGGTGATGGTGCGTGCAGAGGACGGGGCCGTGGCCAAGGTGAAAATGTGCCACAACCAACAGCCACATCTTCTTGCTCCCACTTCTTGACTGAATTACTAGGGAAGCACAGAACAACACCAGTTTTGCGAACTGATCAGTGTGAACAGGTTATTAATTGGATAGCAGATAATACTTCCAGTTACCTGGGCACCACCACCTCCGGTCTGTCTTCCACACGATCAAATCTTAGTAGCCGTGAGTCTCGAACGCATACTCCTCCTCACCCTGATGCTCCTTCCTCCCACCATGCCGAGTGTCGTGAGACAGCAACTGATCCCACACTTTGTGCCCCTCGCCTGCTCCGCTTGAAGTGGTGGAAGAAGAGATCCCATGTAGCGATGCCCAAATATTTGAACAGCCACGGCCACAGTAAGTCAACGCTGGCAATTTGTCACAAGAGGTGGACGATGACGAGACACAATTGCCAGGAAGTGAGGAGGAGGATCGTGGTGTGCAAGTGGAAGAGGAGGAGGTGGTGGATGATCTAGTAACTGACCCAACGTGGCAGGAGGACATGCAGAGTGAGGCCAGCAACACACAGGGTGAGGGAGGCAGAGTACCCCAACAGGCAGGAAGAAGCAGTGTGGTGGCCGCACACAGAAGGCAGGCAACAGTTCCCAGTAACACCAACACGAGGGACGTTGCCAGTACAACCTGTAGGTCTTCCAGAGTCTGGAATTTTTTTAAAGACTCTGCTGATAACCCCAAAAAGGCCATTTGTACCACCTGGCATGCCAGCATCAGCAGGGGTGGAAAAACTACCAGCCTGACCACCACCAGCATGATCAGGCACATGGCAGGAAAGCACCCGACTTTGTGGGGCGAACCCCAGGGTCCACGACCAGTGTCAGCGGGTGTCACCACTGCTTCTTCCGCTGTTGTGCGTGCAATAGAACCCCCTGTTGTGTGTGCAAGGCAAGCCCCTGTCCATACTGCATGCAAAGATGCCCCCTCCTCTCAGTCTTCACTTGTTATGGCAGTTTCTCAAGAGACTCATCAACATCCACGTCCCACCGCAGCGTTCAATAGTCCATATCCCAGACCTTTGAACGAAAGCGGAAATTCGCAGCTAATGCCCCACAGGCCACAGTCCTAAATTCGCACATTTCATGACTGTTTGCGTTGGAAATGCTGCCTTTTAGGCTGGTGGAGACGGAATCCTTCCGCAACTTTATGGCGCTGGCCGTCCCTCGGTACTCGGTCCCCAGCCGACACTATTTTGCCCGGTGTGCCATCCCCGCACTACACAAGCACGTGTCCCAAAACATCTGCCGTGCCCTCAACAACGCAGTTACTGGGAGAGTCCACCTGACAACGGACACGTGGACAAGTGCTTGTGGCCAGGGACAGTACATCTCCCTGATGGCACACTGGGTAAACATAGTGGAAGCCGGGACCCAGTTGGACCTTGGGACGGAACACATTCTCCCCACACTGAGGCTTGCGGGCCCTATGTCAGTCATAGTTGCCCCCACAGTGTACAGCTCCTGCGCATCATCCGCCTCCTCCTCCTCATGTTCAGCCTCCATCTCAGATATCACCACATCAGTTACAAGCTGGAAGCACTGCAGTACTGCCTCCGCCAAGCGGCAACAGGCTGTGCTGAAATTCATAAGCTTAGGTGAGAAACCTCACACTGCTTGTGAGTTGTGGACAGCTGTGAAAGAGCAGGCAGATCTGTGGCTGAGAACGCTGAACCTACATTCAGGCATGGTCGTGTGTGACAATGGCCGTAACCTGGTGGTGGCTCAGAGGCGAGGCGAGATCACACATGTACCATGCCTGGCTCATGTGCTTAACCTCATGGTTCAGCGGTTTCTTAAATCGTACCCCGAGTTGCCAGATCTGCTCATCAAAGTACGCCGCCTGTCAGCTCATTTTCGCAAGTTGGCTACAGCTTCCGCCGCCCTTGCTGTTTTGCAGCAGCGTTTGCAGCTTCCGGCACACCGACTGGTGTGTGATGTCCCCACACGTTGGAACTCTACCCTCCACATGTTGCAAAGGATTTGTGAGCAGAAGAGAGCAGTTGTGGAGTACCAACTGCAACAAGGCCGTCGATGTTCAGGTCAGACTCCACACATAAGACCTCAGGAGTGGACCTGGATGTCTGACATATGTACCATCTTGACAAACTTTGAGGAGTCCACTAAGATGGTGAGTGGCGAGGACGCCATCATTAGCGTCAGCATTCCACTTGTCTGTCTTTTGCAACGCTCTCTGCAGAGAATTAAAGAGGAGGCATTGCAGCCAGAGTATGATGAGATGGATCAAGAAGCCGTAGCGGTCGATTACACACAGCCCAGCCTCATCTCATCCCAAAGTGCATTGGGGGACAATGAGGGAGAGGAGGAGGAGGAGGAGGAAGAACAGGAGATTGTATCATGCGCTGTAGACGGTAGTACCTGTACAACTGTCATACCATCGGTTCAGCGTGGGTGGCCTGAGGAGAGGGGGGAGGAGGAGGAGGAGGAGGAGAGCATGGTCAGTCGTCATCTTGGTGAGGACACGGAAGTCTTGCCCGTTACCAGTCTGGCACGCATGGCTGACTTTATGTTACGCTGCCTTAACCGTGACCCTCGCGTTGTCAAAATGTTGGGTGACAGACATTACTGGTTGGTGACACTTTTAGACCCCCGCTACAAGGAGAACTTTCACTCTCTTATTCCTGAGGTGGAGAGGTCTACAAAAATGGGACAGTACCAGAAGGCCCTTGCTGCAGAACTGTTAAAAAAATTCCCATCTGAACACGCTAGTGGCAGAGGTCACAGTTCGTTGCCCAACTAAGGCGTACATGCGAGAGAGACGCAACTCGAATTCAGCAGAGGCAGGGGAACACTGTCAACATTCAGGGACAGTTTTCTCAGACCCTCTCTTCGGACAGACCCTGAGGCGCGGGGTACTCTCACAAGGAGTGGAAAGTTTCAAAAGATGGTGAGGGAGTACCTTGCCGACCGTACCAGCGTCCTCCGTGATTCCTCTGTGCCTTTTAATTATTGGGTATCCAAGCTGGACACTTGGAATGAACTCGCTCTGTACGCCTTGGAGGTCCTAGCCTGCCCTGCCACTAGCGTGTTATTGGAGCGTGTTTTTAGTGCCGCTGGGGGAATTATAACTGATAAGCACACTCGCCTGTCAACTGACAATGCTGACAAGCTGACCCTTATCAAAATGAACAAGGGCTGGATTGGCCAGACTTCTCATCACCACCAAATGAAAGCAGAGTAACATAAAGTCAAATCCACTGTGTAATTCCGGAAGGTGTATTCACATGCACCGCTTCACACCCACACATGGGAATACGCTTCCTCATTTCGGCTGTTTTATGTTCTTCTCCTTATCCTCAGCCTCCACCACCACTATACCACCAGGGTGACCGTGGTCCGTGTTGCCATTATTGAAAGTTCCTTATTTTTGTCAGCTTTTGCTTGGAAGGCATAGGCAAAGACTGTGGGAGACCCACTCCCCAATAATGGGAATAATATTTTTAAGATGCTGTACTGTATGGCTCTTGTAAGGGGCATTAAAACCTTCTTGCTAAGCTACTGCGACCTCCACCACTTTTCCAAGGGGCATTAAAACCGTCTTGTTAAGCTACTGTGACCTCCACGTCTCTTCCGAGGGGCATTAAAACCGTCTTGTTAAGCAACTGTGACCTCCACCACTTTTCCAAGGGGCATTAAAACCGTCTTGTTAAGCTACTGCGACCTCCACCACTTTTCCAAGGGGCATTAAAACCGTCTTGTTAAGCTACTGGGACCTCCACGTCTCTTCCGAGGGGCATTAAAACCGTCTTGTTAAGCTACTGTGACCTCCATGTCTCTTCCGAGGAGCATTAAAACCGTCTTGTTAAGCTACTGTGACCTCCACGTCTCTTCCGAGGGGCATTAAAACCGTCTTGTTAAGCTACTGTGACCTCCACCTCTTTTCCAAGGGGCATTAAAACCGTCTTGTTAAGCTACTGGGACCTCCACGTCTCTTCCGAGGGGCATTAAAACCATCTTGTTAAGCTACTGTGACCTCCATGTCTCTTCCGAGGGGCATTAAAACCGTCTTGTTAAGCTACTGTGACCTCCACGTCTGTTCCGAGGGGCATTAAAACAGTCTTGTTAAGCTACTGTGACCTCCACCACTTTTCCAAGGGGCATTAAAACCGTCTTGTTAAGCTAGTGGGACCTCCACGTCTCTTCCGAGGGGCATTAAAACCGTCTTGTTAAGCTACTGTGACCTCCACGTCTCTTCCGAGGGGCATTAAAACCGTCCTGTTAAGCTACTGTGACCTCCACCACTTTTCCAAGGGGCATTAAAACCGTCTTGTTAAGCTACTGCGACCTCCACCACTTTTCCAAGGGGCATTAAAACTGTCTTGTTAAGCTACTGGAACCTCCACGTCTCTTCCGAGGGGCATTAAAATCGTCTTGTTAAGCTACTGTGACCTCCACGTCTCTTCCGAGGGGCATTAAAACCGTCTTGTTAACCTACTGTGACCTCCACCACTTTTCCAAGGGGCATTAAAACCGTCTTGTTAAGCTACTGGGACCTCCACGTCTCTTCCGAGGGGCATTAAAACCATCTTGTTAAGCTACTGTGACCTCCACCACTTTTCCAAGGGGCATTAAAACCGTCTTGTTAAGCTACTGTGACCTCCATGTCTCTTCCGAGGAGCATTAAAACCGTCTTGTTAAGCTACTGTGACCTCCACGTCTCTTCCGAGGGGCATTAAAACCGTCTTGTTAAGCTACTGTGACCTCCACCACTTTTCCAAGGGGCATTAAAACCATCTTGTTAAGCTACCGGGACCTCCACGTCTCTTCCGAGGGGCATTAAAACCGTCTTGTTAAGCTACTGTGACCTCCATGTCTCTTCCGAGGGGCATTAAAACAGTCTTGTTAAGCTACTGTGACCTCCACGTCTCTTCCGAGGAGCATTAAAACCGTCTTGTTAAGCTACTGTGACCTCCACCACCTTTCCAAGGGGCATTAAAACCGTCTTGTTAAGCTAGTGGGACCTCCACGTCTCTTCCGAGGGGCATTAAAACCGTCTTGTTAAGCTACTGTGACCTCCACGTCTCTTCCGAGGGGCATTAAAACCATCCTGTTAAGCTACTGTGACCTCCACCACTTTTCCAAGGGGCATTAAAACCGTCTTGTTAAGCTACTGCGACCTCCACCACTTTTCCAAGGGGCATTAAAACTGTCTTGTTAAGCTACTGGAACCTCCACGTCTCTTCCGAGGGGCATTAAAACCGTCTTGTTAAGCTACTGTGACCTCCACCACTTTTCCAAGGGGCATTAAAACCGTCTTGTTAAGCTACTGGGACCTCCACGTCTCTTCCGAGGGGCATTAAAACCGTCTTGTTAAGCTACTGTGACCTCCATGTCTCTTCCGAGGGGCATTAAAACCGTCTTGTTAAGCTACTGTGACCTCCACGTCTCTTCCGAGGGGCATTAAAACCGTCTTGTAAAGCTACTGTGACCTCACCACTTTTCCAAGAGGCATTAAAACCGTCTTGTTTAGCTAGTGGAACCTCCACGTCTCTTCCGAGGGGCATTAAAACCGTCTTGTTAAGCTACTGTGACCTCCACCACTTTTCCAAGGGGCACTAAAACCGTCTTGTTAAGCTACTGTGACCTCCACGTCTCTTCCGAGGGGCATTAAAACCGTCTTGTTAAGCTACTGTGACCTCCACCACTTTTCCAAGGGGCATTAAAACCATCTTGTTAAGCTACTGCGACCTCCACCACTTTTCCAAGGGGCATTAAAACCGTCTTGTTAAGCTACTGGAACCTCCACGTCTCTTCCGAGAGGCATTAAAACCATATTGTTAAGCTACTGGGACCTCCACGTCTCTTCCGAGGGGCATTAAAACCGTCTTGTTAAGCTACTGTGACCTCCACGTCTCTTCCGAGGGGCATTAAAACCGTCTTGTTATGCTACTGTGACCTCCACCACTTTTCCAAGGGGCATTAAAACCGTCTTGTTAAGCTACTGTGACCTCCACGTCTCTTCAAAGGGGCATTAAAAGCGTCTTCTTAAACCACTCTGAACTCCACAGCTCTTCCAAGGGGCATTGAAATGTTGTGTTTAATTACCTCTAACCTCCACGACTCTTCCAACGGGCATTGCATTTCCTCCTAATTTTAGTCAGCTTTGCTTTTCAATGCAAAGGCGAAAACTAAGGGAGACCCACTCCCCAATAATGGGTAGAAGGTTTTAGTACGCTGTAATCCACGTCTGTTTCAAGGGGCATTGCAGTTCCTCATAATTTTTGGAAAGCCTTCCATTCACTGCTTAGGCCAACAGTGTACAGGAGACCCAGTTGCTATAAATGGAAAAAACGGTTTAGTTAAGGCCCTCTGACCTCCATGTCATTTCCAAGGGGCATTGGAGTGCCTCGAAATTTTTGGTAGGCATTGCACTCACTGTATGCCCTATAACTGTGTAGCCGAACCGCTCCTTTTGTTACAGAAACATATCCTACAAGACATATGTGGTTGACTGGCCTGATATTGATGTGAATGGTCCTTGTTCCTCCTGCTCTTTCTCCTTTGCCACCACCTCATCCATCATTTATCACCTGAAGCTTTGTTTTAACGGGAATCATAAAACTGGGATAGTAGCAGGAAAACATCCAGCAATCCTCGGAGGAGGTAGGATATGCGCCAAAACGCTGACCACCTCCGGCCTAGCCGCTACTACATACATGCGCTTGCATTCCAAGAAAACAAAGCTAACTTCCATCATCATCATCATGCTCCTCACCTTGGCACTCTCAACTCCCCTGATGGAGAAGCCAGGGCCCACCGGAGGAGTCTGGTTCTCTGGTAGGCTCGTCCAATGCTGCCCTAAAGCAGGCCAGGCTAAGAAAAGTGTTTGGGAAGGTGACAGGAGAAATAGGGGCGGCTGGGGACCTTTTATGGACACCCTGCGCCCCCAGGTGGCTGGGGACCGTGTGTGGACACCCGGCTGCCGGGCAGATGGGGACTGAGTATGGATACCTAGCTGCCGAAGCAGCCATGAGGTAGTGGCCAGCTTCGGCCTCCTCCAAACTAAAGGCCCCATTTCAAGTGCAAGCTAGCAGTATACTATTGCAGCTTGCGGGTGGGTGGTTGGTTGGCTGCATATTTGCGCTTGCATTACAAGGAATGGGGGAGGTACAATTGAATACTGCCCTGGGACAAGGACTTGCACGGGGATAGTTGCAAGTCTGCATCTTCTGATGCGGCAAAGATCACTTTTGATGGGCACACTTTTAGGCAGTGACCTGGGTGTCAGAGATGCTACAAGGGGTCTTCCCCATGCTGTTCCCATGTCTTTTCAGCACTGTATGCATGTGTCACACAGCACATGGCCAGATAAGGTTGTAAAATGTTAAAATGACATTTCCCGGTGAATGCATTTGTCACGGTTGAAAGCAATACAAAAGTGCAAAAACGCATAAAAAATGCTACTTGTGAACATAGCCCACGGTGTGGAGGAGTATTTTTTTGGGGGGTTATTTATTTTACCTTATACACAAGTCTTTACCCTGGAAAGGAACTTCCTTAACATATTTCACAGGAAAGCAGTTTCAGTTTCGTTTTTGAACATTTTATTGTGAGCCCTTAAAAGTGTTTTAATACCTCTGTCCACGTTGTTGACAGCAGCGACCTGGGGGTCAGAAATACTTCCTGGGGCGATCCCCATGCTGTCCCCATGTCATTTGAGCACTGACACTATCGTTTTGGGCACTTGTTAGGCTTTTAAAAGACTGCCGGGGGTGCCGCCGCAAAAATGCTAGGGTCTCCCATAGACTAACATTGGGCTCGTTGCTCGGGTCGAGCACCCGAGTATCACGGCGAGCTCGGCCCGAGCTTCGAGCACCCAAGCATTTTAGTGCTCATTCAACACTAATGAAAATCCATCCAACAAGAACTGAAAGACTCTTAGCTGGTTACAAAAAGCATTTACAAGCTGTGGTACTTTCAAAAGGGGGTGCTACTAGGTACTAACCATGCAGGTTGCCCAAACATTTGCATCGGACCATTTTCCATTTTGTAATTTTTAAAATGTAAAAGATGAAAATATATACAGTACAGACCAAAAGTTTGGACACACCTTCTCATTTAAGATTTTTCTGTATTTTCATGACTATGAAAATTGTACATTCACACTGAAGGCATCAAAACTATGAATTAACACATGTGAAATTATATACTTAACAAAAAAGTGTGAAACAACTGAAAATATGTCTTATATTCTAGGTTCTTCAAAGTAGCCACCTTTTGCTTTGATGACTGCTTTGCACACTCTTGGCATTCTCTTGATGAGCTTCAAGAGGTAGTCACCGGAAATGGTCTTCCAACAATCTTGAAGGAGTTCCCAGAGATGCTTAGCACTTGTTGGCCCTTTTGCCTTCACTCTGCGGTCCAGCTCACCCCAAACCATCTCGATTGGGTTCAGGTCTGGTGACTGTGGAGGCCAGGTCATCTGGCGTAGCACCCCATCACTCTCCTTGTTGGTCAAATAGCCCTTACACAGCCTGGAGGTGTGTTTGGGGTCATTGTCCTGTTGAAAAATAAATGATGGTCCAACTAAACGCAAACCGGATGGAATAGCATGCCTCTGCAAGATGCTGTGGTAGCCATGCTGGTTCAGTATGCCTTCAATTTTGAATAAATCCCCAACAGTGTCACCAGCAAAGCACCCCACATCATCACACCTCCTCCTCCATGCTTCACAGTGGGAACCAGGCATGTAGAGTCCATCTGTTCACCTTTTCTGTGTCGCACAAAGACACGGTGGTTGGAACCAAAGATCTCAAATTTGGACTCATCAGACCAAAGCACAGATTTCCACTGGTCTAATGTCCATTCCTTGTGTTCTTTAGCCCACTTATGAAACCTGACAGGGCACACCTGTGAAGTGAAAACCATTTCCGATGACTACCTCTTGAAGCTCATCAAGAGAATGCCAAGAGTGTGCAAAGCAGTCATCAAAGCAAAAGGTGGCTACTTTGAAGAACCTAGAATGTCAGCCCTGACTGAATGAGCCCCCTCTACTTGCATCACCCTTGACTGACTGGGCCCCTTCTTCTTGTATAACCCCTTACTAACTGTACTCCTTCCCCCTGTATCTCCCCTGACTGAGCCCCTCCCACTGTATTGCCCCTATCTAACTGAGCCCCTTCTTCCTGCATCACCATTGACTGACTGAGCCCCCTCTCCCTGTATCGCCCTGTCTGACTGAGCTACCTCACCCCGTATCACACCTGACTGACTGAACCCTCTCCTCCATATCACCCCTGTCTAATTGAGCCCCTTCTCCCTGTATCACCCCTGACTGAATGATCCCCCTCTACTTGTATCACCCCTGACTGACTGAGCCCCCTCTCTCTTTATCACCCTGACTGACTAGGCCCCTTCTCCCTGTACCACTCCTGACTAACTGTACCACTTCCCACTGTATCACTCCAGACTGTGCCCTCTCCCCCTGTATTACTCTTGTCTGACTGAGCCCCTTCTCCCTGTATCACCCTTGACTGACTGCACCCCTTCTTCCCTTATCACCTGACTGAATGAGCCCCTTTATCTTGTATCACCCCTGAATTACTGATCCCCTTCTCCCCGTATCACTCATCACTGACAGTGCTCACTCCCAATGCATCATCCCTGACTGCGCTCCCTTGCCCTATATCACTCCTGATTGACTGTGGACCCTCCCCCTGTATCACGCCTGTCTGACTAAGCTTTCTCACCCCGTATCACTCTTGAATGACTGAGCCTCTTCTCCTCGTATCACCCCTGACTGACTGAGCCCCTTCTCCATGTATCAGCCCTGACCGACTGAGCCACTTCTCCCTGTATCACGCCTGTCTGACTGCACTCCCTCCCCATATCACCCCTGTCTTATGGAGTTCCTTATCCTCATATCACCCCTGACTGAATGAGCCCCCTCTCCTTGAATCACCCCTGACTGAGCTCCCTCACTCTTTATCACCCCTGACTGACTGGGCCCCTTCTCCCTGTATAACCCCTGTCTGACTGCACTCCCTTCCCCATATCACCCCTGTCTTACTGAGTTCCTTATCCTATTATCACCTCTGACAGAATGAGCCCCCTCTCCTTGTATCACCCCTGATTGACTGAGCCCCCTCACACTTTATCACCCGTGACTGACTGGGTCCCTTCTGTCTGTATCACCCCTGACTAACTGTACCCCCTTCCCCATGCATCACCCCTGACTGCACCACTCTTCCTGTATCACCCCTGACTGTGCCCACTTTCCTTGTATCACCCCTGGCTGACTGAGCCCCCTCCCCCTGTATCATCCCTGACTTCCTGTGCCTCCTTCCCCTGTATCACTCCTGACTGAGCCCCTTCTCCCTGCATCTCCCTTGACTGACTGAGCCCCTTCTCTCTGTATCACCCTTGACTGACTGAGCCCCTTCCCTCTGTATCATCCCTGACTGCATCCCCTTCCCCTGTATCACCCTTGACTCACTGTGCCCACTTCCCCTGTATCATCCCTGACTGACTGAGCCCCTTCTTCCTGTATCACCCCTGACTGATTGAGTCTCTTCTCCCTGTATCAACTGTCTGACTGAGCTTCCTTTCCCTGTATCACCTCTGACTGACTGTGCCCTTTTCCCCATGTATCACCCCCGACTGACTCTCATCCCCCTGTATCACTCTGGACCCTGACTGACTGAGCCCCATACTTCTTAATGTCCCTGACTGACTGAGCCCCATCCCCCTGTATCACCCCTGACTGAATGAGCCCCTTCTCCCCATATAACAACTGACTGAGCCCCCTCTCTCTTTATCACCCCTGACTGACTGGACCCCTTCTCCCTGTATCACCGTTGACCAACTGTACCTTTTCCCCTGTATCACCCCTGACTGTTCCCCTCCCCTGTATCACTCCTGGCTGACTGTGCCCCCTCCCCCTGTATCATTCCTGACTGACTTTGTCCCATCCCCTGTATCACCCCTGACTGACTCTGCCCCCTCCCTCTGTATCGCCCCTGACAGACTGAGCCCCTTCTCCCTGTATCACCTCCATCTGACTGAGCCCTTTCTCCTTGCATCACTCCTGACTGACTGTGCCCCTTCCCCTGTATCATCCCGGACAGACTGTGCCTCCTCCACCTGTATCACCTCTGACTAACTGAGCCCCCTCTCTCTGTATGACCCCAGACTGACTGAGCACCCTCCCCTGTACCACCCCTGACTGACTCAGCCTTTTCTCCCTGTATCACCCCTGTTTAACTGAGCTTCCTTTCCCCGTATCACCCCTAACTGGCTGTGCCCCTTTCCCCATGTATTAATCCTGACTGACTGTGCCTCCTCTCCCTGTATCACCCCTGACTGACTGAACCTCTTCTCCCTGTATCACCACTGACGGACTGAGCTTCCTCCCCCTGTATCACCCCTGGCTACACTCCCTTACCCTGTATCAACCCTGACTGTGCCCCCTCCCCTATATTACCCCTGACTGACTCTCACCCCTCTCCCTGTATCACCCCTGATTGACTGAGCCTGTTCTCCTTGTATCACCCCTGACTGACTGATTCCCCTCCCCCTGTATCACCCCTGACTGTGCCCCACCCCCTGTATCACCCCTGACTGACTGTGCCCCCTGTATCATCCCTGTCTGACTGTGCCTCCTCCCCCTGTATCATCCCTGACTGACTGTGCCCCCTCCCCTGTCCTGTATCACCTCTGACTGACTGAGCCCCTTCTCCTTGTATCACCCCTGTCTGACTGAGCTTTCTTTACCCATATCACCCCTGACTGGCTGTGTCCCTTCCCACATATATTACTCGTGACTGACTGAGCCTCCTCTCTCTGTATCACCCCTGACTGACAGTGCCCCATTTATCACCCCTGACTGACTGAGCCCCTTCTCACTGTATCACCCCTATTTGACTGGGCTCCCTTTACCCAGATCACCCCTAACTGACTAAGCATCATCCCCCTGTATAACTCTGGGCCCTGACTGACTGACTCTGCTCCCCCTGTATCACCCATGACTGACTGAGCCCCATCCCCCTGTATCACCCCTGACTGACTAAAGGTTTTCTTCCCCTACCACAAACAAGATGAGGTACTTCATAAAAATTTATGGCCTCATAGGTGGCAGAGAGATTTCTGTAAAAAGTGTATGGGTGGGATGTGTGGAAAATCTCTTTTGATATCACTCCAATGTCATACATAACTGATTTAAGGCCCACACCACTATTAGTGGATACATTCACAAAATGCATTTGCTGCAGAATTTCTACAATGGAAATCCCACAGCAAATTAACCCCTTCCTGACAAGGCCAACTTTTTTATTTTTCTGTCCACATAGCCATATGAGGGGTTGGTTTTTGCAGGACGAGTTGTACATTTGAATGACACCATTCATTTTACCACAAAATGTACTGTAAAATAAGAAAAAAAATCCAAATTTCAAGTGCGGTGAAATTGTGAAAAAAAGGGAATTCTAACATTGTTTTTTGGGAATTGTTTTTATTGCATACATTGTGTGATAAAAATGACCTCACAATAAGATTCTCCTCCTCAGTACGAATAAGGCAATACCAAACATGTCAAGTTGCTATATTATTTTATTGGTGAAAAAAAACTGAAGTTTAAGAAAAATGTTTCTGAGGTTGTGTCGCCTTTTTCCGAGACCCATAACGTTTTTCAGTTTTTGGTCAATGGAGCTGTGTGAGGGCTTAGTTTTGCAGGTTGAGGCAATGTTTTTATTAATACCATATTGGAATGGATATGGCATTTTGATCGCTTGTTACAGCATTTTAGTGTTATTGCAGGGACCAAAAAAGCTAAATTTGACATTCTTTTTCCATTTACGGTGGGTTTTCATATCTTCCTGCACGCTTTCTTCTCCTCTTGTTGCCAATGTGTTGTAGCTTTCCCTATGGTTCCTCAGGAGGTACAAGAAACCCCTCGATAGTCTTTTAGGCAGCCAGGTCCGAGGTGGTGTTTTTGAGTTTTCATTAAATCAGGAACCTGCTATACCCTTTCTGGCCATAAGAAAGTGCACATCCATTGATATAAATGACTGATTCAAAGGGGTGGACAATACACTTCTTTTTTAGAACTGGCGACGTTAGGATTTTTCCAGTGTTACCTTATGTACTTATGTAATTCAATGAAATCAGTGTTTATTTTTCCCACCTATTAAACTGCATTCCATTATTTTCAATTGCAGAATAGAGCTATAAAGATACATGTAGTAAAAAGTCTGTTGGTTGGTCTTCCAAATATGTTATCTTAACTAGCTCCGCCATTTTAATGCCCCTTGTTATATCATCATTTCATTTAACTTTATTGTTGATCTGGGCAACTTTATCACATTTCCAGTGCTTATATTTTCAAAGGAATCCAATTTGACTTAGGAACCAAGCTGCGGATGTCCTGCCAAGCTTATTACAATAGTATTAAACATAGTATTTAAATACAGACAAGGTCTTCTTTGTAGCCACAGCTTACAAAACATAGAAAAGAGACTAGTGTTGTAACCTTGCAAATAATCTAACAGATATTTCTTTCTTCCGTAGAATTTGAGAGTATGAGATGAATGCACGTCTTTGATGACCACATGTGCTCTTTGTAATGACATCACTATAGAAGATGAAGACTAAGTTAAAACACATTAAAGCTATTTTTCAATTACATTTCCTGTGGGTGCTACAAATTGACATGTATATCATTCATATCAAAAATCCCTAAAGTCATGTATGATACAATATACACATTTCTAGAAAATGCGTTATCAATAAGTGTAAAATATATTATGATATACATAACTGTGAAGAACATATCTAGTAGTCTCTGTTAGAAAAAAAACAACCATATACAGTTATGGCCAAAAGTGTTGGTACCCTTGAAATTTTACAAGAAAATGAAATATTTCTCCCAAAAAATTATTGCGATTAGATGTTTTGTTCTACACGTTTATTTCCGTGTATGGAACAACACAAAAATGCACAACCCATAGTCCTCCATAAAGTATAATGCACCCCCATAATCATCCATAAGGTCTAATGCACCCCCATAGTCATCCTATAAAGTATAATGCACCCCCATAATCATCCATCGTAGTATAATGCACCTCCATAGTCATATATAGTGGTGTGAAAAAGTGTTTGCCTCTTCCTGATTTCTTATTCTTTTGCATGTTTGTCACACTTAAATGTTTAAGATCACAAAACAAATTTAAATATTAGACAAAGATAGCACAAGTAAACACAAAATGCAGTTTTTAAATTAAAGTCTTTATTATTAAGGGAAAAATAAATCTAAATCTACAGGGCCTTGTGTGAAAAAGTGATTGCCACTCCCCCCTTAAAACATAAATTAACTGTGGTTCATCACATCTTTGTGAAGCTGAGTTCAATTTCCCTAGCCACACACAGGCCTGATTACTACCACACCTGTACTCAATCAAGAAATCACTTAAATAGGACCTGCTTGACAAAGTGAAGTAGACCAAAAGATCCTCAAATGCTAGACATCATGCTGGGATCCAAAGAAATTCAGGAACAAATGAGAAACAAAGTGACTCACCCCCTGGGCCATGTTGTGCTGCGTTGTGCATGCAGGGGATACCCGGAGCCGGATCCGACGGGGGTCGTAGTCTCCGAGTGGCGGGGACCCGGTCCGTGCCCAGGGTGGTCAAACCGACGGCAATCTATTTGTAATGTTGTTATAGAGTTCGACTACGCCACCCGTTGATTTGCGGTCACAAGGCCGCCGCTGCAAAACAGTCCGCTGAGGCCGGTGGTATATATGTGCAGCTATGGTGGTATAACCCCCAACGGGAGAGGTATAGCCTCAGGGCAGCTGGTGCGGGAGAAGGGAGTGATAGTGAGAGCGTCCCGGTACCTATGGTGCTGGTGGTGCGATGGAACACAGAGACTGATTGCAGTTTTCAATGCTTTACTCACAGTTGTTATCAACGTCAGTCCTGCAGGTGATGACGACCCGAGCCGTGCTGCGTCCACCAGGTGCGGGACTCGGCCAACTCCCCGGCAGTTCCAGAGCGTGGTCCTGAGCTCCCCTCTCCTCCTTCCTACTGGCCGTCCCCACCAGGGATCCACCTTTGTCCGGCTCCCTCGGGCCTTCTGGTGGTGAAACCTTTCCCGGCTTCCCTGACCCTATACGTGGTTTGCCTTCCTGGTGGATATGGCGAGGGGTCGCGCCAAAACTTGTCCACGACCTCCAGTTCCTGGCTGAGGATATTTGGCCTCCACCAGTTTGGGATCCGGTACCCTGTTCTGCCAACCCTTCACCCGTTAGCTCGTGGGATCTCAGGGTTCCCTCTTCTCTTGCGTCTCTGGGCCTCTCCTGGCGTTTCTGTTCTTTCTCCCTCCTCTGTCTCTCTGCTTCAGGCCTCCACTCCAGGCCTGACTCTGGAGCTGGGCCCGGACTGAGCCATAGCTCCCTGTCGGCCCTCTCTGGCTGAGCTCCTCTCTTAACAGACCCTGATCTAAGATGGTGCCCACCTTATATACTCCCTTCTGACACCCGAGCCCAGGTGACTAGCACCCAATGGGCTCCTACCTATGCCCAGAGTCCCTCCCCTCTCTGCTCCTACACCACTGGGATGTTCCTCCCCCCTCCCCACTCCAGCCAGGGACAGAAGCTGTCGTACCTGCACATCTATCTGGTGGGAGTACCGTTGGTCTGTCCCCCGGAAATGGGGTGAGTGTAGTGCATGCAGCTAACTGAGCTCAGTTCCACACTCCATCCTTACCCGGGAGTGGAATACCACACCTCTGGTTCGAGGTGCAATACCCCTGTAGCAGCCGAGTCCTCGGGGTGCTACATTCCCCCCTGGTAAATCACAGCACGTCCTCGGGCTGAAACAGAGCAAAACAATATAAAACATACAATAATTTTAAAGTGTACACTTGCATGTAAGACCTATCAACTATGAACTCATCCCTTATGGGAGGTACTCTGTTCTTCTTAACGTTACAGGTATAAAACATTACGGAAGCATTATCAGACTTTCTGCACACACTTATAAAATACCATTAACTCTTTTAGCATCATATAAAACTTTTTCATATAAAACATTCTTGACCAACACGTTCTTGATCTCTGGCCACCGTGCAACTTGTGACCAGGTAAAGTGCAACAGTCACTACTTTCGTGATAGAAAAACAGTTCTTTATAAAACCAGTAGGGGGCGCTTTAGGAAGCGCAACTATTTACAGGGTGACCGCTCTCAGTCCTCGGCCAGTGGGGAATAAGGAAGTGGCTGCTCACAGTCCTCAGCCTTGTTAGAGATAGGGGCACACAGGAAACAGTTCCACGCTAGTCCCAACGGGGACCACACTCCAATTAGCAGCATGACAGTTTCCCTTACGGGTAACTATATACAGTTTCAGTTACCGTACATTAGTAACGATGTCCTCCTGCTCCTTCCTGAGGGTAGTCTTCAGACCCGTCCGGGTCCTCTTGGTCTTCCTCATCCTGCAACTCCTCCTCAGTCAGCCGGTGTACGTGGAGGGCGTACGGTCCTTTAGCACATTGATGCCGGGTGAAGGTGACCACATCACCCGGGTAGAGGTCACGTCCACGGTGTCCCTCCGGCAGGTGGCTCTCGACATCCCTGCGGGTGACAAAGACGTCGCCGGGGGTTCGGTGGTCTCGGATAAAGCCCCAGCCGTGTTCCAGTTGAAACTTTATTACGGTCCCGTTGGCGCGGGGACCGTGGGCCGTACGGGGGTTTCGTCGGGCCCGGCGTTTCTGCTCCGCGCTTTGGACCTGCAGCTGTTCCTCGCGGATCCGCCTCTCTCGCCGTTCTCTCCCAAAGACCTCTAGCTGTTGACGGCAGCACTCCTCACGCCGGGCTGCGGCCGCCCGGGTCTCCTTGGTGAACCCCATGAGGTCCTCACCGGTCGGGTCCCATGCAAATTGGGCATCCTCCAACGGGAGCGGGACAATTTTGGCGGGCGCCGGTGCCGGGATCAGAGGCTCACACAGGGGTCGTTCCCTCCGGAGTCGGGGGTTGATGTACTCCGGTGGCCACACAAAGGGCAGCCCGTCCGGGCTAGTATGCTGCGCAAAGAGATCTTCGCCCAGGGGCAGCACTGTGGAAGTTGAGGGCGCTGGGGCAGCGGTGCCCGGAGGTACCCAGCCTTGCGTCCAGGCCGGAGGCATCCTCTTTGGGTCCAGGTATGGCACCTTTGGAGAGGAGGGCGCCGTGGGGGCAGCGGCGCCCGGATGCACCAGGCCTTGCGACCAGGCCGGCGGCACAGTGGAGGTAGAGGGCGCTGTGGAAACTGCGGCGCCCGGGGGTACTCGGCCTTGCGCCCAGGCCGGTGGCACTTCCTGTTTTGCCGCGCTCAGGGTCAAGGGGCGTGGCGTAACAGAGGGCGTGACCGCGGCTCCTGCCGCTTCAGGCCTAGTTGGGAGCAGCGGCGGTGCGGCAACGGGCTCGGTGAGTATGACTTCGGGCTCTGCGACGGGGAGCTGGGGCAGGCTTACGGCTACTGGGCACGGGGTGATGACGTCCCCATTACCTGCTTCCATCCTTGCAGCTCCCTCCGCGGCGTCGTCTCTGGCCTTCGTCCCTCCTGCACCATCCTCAGGGGCAGACATGCCCCACGTTGCGGGTGGCGTCCTCTGCTGGCGGGTTCCAGCCTGCTGGGCCATCTCCCTTCTCCATTCGGCCAGTGCTTCTTGCTGTACTCGGGCCATCTTCCGGGCCAAGGCCTCCACCAGGCCTTCTGGGGTGGCGGCCTGCAACAGGCTCCGGACCACGGGGTCGGTGCTGCTCGACTCTCCCTCCATCTCCGGGTGCAATCTGTCCAGACTCCTCCAGGCCGCACCCATCTTCTCAGCTTTGTTCTCTCTCCGCCCCCATTGGGAGTGGTCCCGGGGCAACTTGGTGACTGTCAGTTTCAGGGGCAGCCCCCCCACTCTGATGGACATCTCCATTATTCTAGTCTCGGCTGGTGGGGGCGGTCTCTTCCTTTGGCGCCACTCTGGGGCCATGCCCACGATGGGAGGTGGTCTCTTGCCACCCTCTGGCACGCCCATAATGGCGTCCGCTCTGCCAGGGCGGGAAACCTTTTCAGATGACGGGAATCGTCTCCTGATGGCGGGAAACTCCGCGGATGGCGGGTAAAGGCTGCAAATGGCGGGCAAACGGCGGGAAACGACTCCGGACGGCGTCCGATGGCGGGAACCCTCTGGAATTGGTGGGAGACTCCTTTTTGAGGTATATATGCACTTTTCTTCAGGCACGCAGTACCCGGTGGTTGCGGGCACGAGATCCTGCCGACTACGCCAAAGTTGACTCACCCCCTGGGCCATGTTGTGCTGCGTTGTGCATGCGGGGGATACCCGGAGCCGGATCCGACGGGGGTCGTAGTCTCCGAGTGGCGGGGACCCGGTCCGTGCCCAGGGTGGTCAAACCGATGGCAATCTATTTGTAATGTTGTTATAGAGTTTGACTACGCCACCCGTTGATTTGCGGTCACAAGGCCGCCGCTGCAAAACAGTCCGCTGAAGCCGGTGGTATATATGTGCAGCTATGGTGGTATAACCCCCAACGGGAGAGGTATAGCCTCAGGGCAGCTGGTGCGGGAGAAGGGAGTGATAGTGAGAGCGTCCCGGTACCTATGGTGCTGGTGGTGCGATGGAACACAGAGACTGATTGCAGTTTTCAATGCTTTACTCACAGTTGTTATCAACGTCAGTCCTGCAGGTGATGACGACCCGAGCCGTGCTGCGTCCACCAGGTGCGGGACTCGGCCAACTCCCCGGCAGTTCCAGAGCGTGGTCCTGAGCTCCCCTCTCCTCCTTCCTACTGGCCGTCCCCACCAGGGATCCACCTTTGTCCGGCTCCCTCGGGCCTTCTGGTGGTGAAACCTTTCCCGGCTTCCCTGACCCTATACGTGGTTTGTCTTCCTGGTGGATATGGCGAGGGGTCGCGCCAAAACTTGTCCACGACCTCCGGTTCCTGACTGAGGATATTTGGCCTCCACCAGTTTGGAATCCGGTACCCTGTTCTGCCAACCCTTCACCCGTTAGCTCGTGGGATCTCAGGGTTCCCTCTTCTCTTGCGTCTCTGGGCCTCTCCTGGCGTTTCTGTTCTTTCTCCCTCCTCTGTCTCTCTGCTTCAGGCCTCCACTCCAGGCCTGACTCTGGAGCTGGGCCCGGACTGAGCCACAGCTCCCTGTCGGCCCTCTCTGGCTGAGCTCCTCTCTTAACAGACTCTGATCTAAGATGGTGCCCACCTTATATACTCCCTTCTGACACCCGAGCCCAGGTGACTAGCACCCAATGGGCTCCTACCTATGCCCAGAGTCCCTCCCCTCTCTGCTCCTACACCACTGGGATGTTCCTCCCCCCTCCCCACTCCAGCCAGGGACAGAAGCTGTCGTACCTGCACATCTATCTGGTGGGAGTACCGTTGGTCTGTCCCCCGGAAATGGGGTGAGTGTAGTGCATGCAGCTAACTGAGCTCAGTTCCACACTCCATCCTTACCCGGGAGTGGAATACCACACCTCTGGTTCGAGGTGCAATACCCCTGTAGCAGCCGAGTCCTCGGGGTGCTACAAAAGTAATTGAGATCTATCAGTCTGGAAAAGGTTATAAAGCCATTTCTAAAGCTTTGGCACTCCAGCAAACCACAGTGAGAGCCATTATCCACAAATGGTGAAACAATGGAACAGTGGTGAAGTTTCTCAGGAGTGGCCGGCCGACCAAAATAACCCCAAGAGAGCAGCGACGACTCATCCAAGGTCACAAAAGACTCCACAACAACATCCAAGGAACTGCAGGCCTCACTTGCCCCAGTTAAGGTCAGTGTTCATTACTCCACCATAAGATAGAGACTGGTCAAAAATGGCATGCATGACAGTGTTCCGAGACAAAAACCACTGATGAGCAAAAAGAACATATAGGCTCGTCTCAATTTTGCCAGAAAACATCTTGATGATCGCCAAGAGTTTAGGGAGAATACTCTGTGGACTGACGAGTCTACAGTGCAGGCCAAAAGTATTGGCACCCCTGCAATTCTGTCAGATAATGCTCAGTTTCTTCCTGAAAATGATTGCAATCACAAATTCTTTGGTATTATTATCTTCATTTAATTGGTCTTCAATGAAAAAACACAAAAAGGATTGTCCTAAAGCCAAATTGGATATAATTCCACACCAAACCTAAAAAAGGGGGTGGACAAAAGTATTGGCACACTTTGAAAAATCATGTGATGCTTCTCTAATTCGTGTAATTAACAGCACCTGTAACTTACCTGTGGCACCTAACAGGTGTTGTCAATAACTAAATCACACTTGCAGCCAGCTAACATGGATTAAAGTTGACTCAACCTCTGTCCTGTGTCCTTGAGTGTACCACATTGAGCATGGAGAAAAGAAAGAAGACCAAAGAACTGTCTGAGGACTTGAGAAACCAAATTGTGAGGAAGCATGAGCAATCTCAAGGCTACAAGTCCATCTCCAAAGACCTGAATGTTCCTGTGTCTTCCGTGCGCAGTGTCATCAAGAAGTTTAAAGCCCATGGCACTGTGGCTAACCTCCCTAGATGTGGATGGAAAAGAAAAATTTAGATTCAACGCAAGATTGTGCGGATGGTGGATAAAGAACCTCGACTAACTTCCAAACAAGTTCAAGTTGCCCTGCAGTCCGAGGGTACAACAGTGTCAACCCGTACTATCCATCGGCGTCTGAATGAAAAGGGACTGTATGGTAAGATACCCAGGAAGACCCCACTTCTTACCCCGAGACATAAAAAAGCCAGGCTGGAGTTTGCCAAAACTTACCTGAGAAAGCCTAAAACATTTTGGAAGAATGTTCTCTGGTCAGATGAGACAAAAGTAGAGCTTTTTGGGAAAAAGCATCAACATAGAGTGTACAGGAAAAAAAAAGAGGCATTCAAAGAAAAGAACTCGGTCCCTACAGTCAAACATGGCGGAGGTTCCCTGATGTTTTGGGGTTGCTTTGATGCCTCTGGCACTGGACTGCTTGACCATGTGCTTGGCATTATGAAGTCTGAAGACTACCAACAAATTTTGCAGCATAATGTAGGGTCCAGTGTGAGAAAGCTGGGTCTCCCTCAGAGGTCATGGGTCTTCCAGCAGGACAATGACCCAAAACACACTTCCAAAAGCACTATAAAACGGTTTGAGGGAAAGCACTGGAGACTTCTAAGGTGGCCAGCAATGAGTCCAGACCTGAATCCCATAGAACACCTGTGGAGAGATCTCAAAATGGCAGTTTGGAGAAGGCACCCTTCAAATATCAGGGACCTGGAGCAGTTTGCCAAAGAAGAATGGTCTACAATTCCAGCAGAGCATTGTAAGAAACTCATTGATAGTTACCGGAAGTGGTTGTTCGCAGTTATTTTGGCTAAAGGTTGTGCAACCAAGTATTAGGCTGAGGGTGCCAATACTTTTGTCTGGCCCATTTTTGGAGTTTTGTGTGAAATGATCAATGATTTGATTTTTGCTTCATTCTCTTTTGTGTTTTTTCCTTGCAAGCAAATTAAATGAAGATAATAATACCAAAGAAATTGTGATTGCAATCATTTTCAGGAAGAAACTGAGTATTATCTGACAGAATTGCATGGGTGCCAATACTTTTGGCCACCACTGTAAAGTTGAACTTTTTGGAAGGTGTATATCCCATTACATCTGGCGTAGAAGTAACATAGCATTTCAGAAAAGGATCATCATACCAACAGTGAAATATGGTGGTGGTAGTGTGATGATCTGGGGCTGTTTTGCTGCTTCAGGACCTGGAAGACTTGCAGCAGGACAGTTATCCAAAACACACCAGCAAGTCCACCTCTGAATGGCTCAAGCAAAGCAAAATTACAGTTAGGTCCATATATATTTGGACAGAGACAACATTTTTCTAATTTTGGTTCTAGACATTACCACAATGAATTTTAAACAAAACAATTCAGATGCAGTTGAAGTTCAGACTTTCAGCTTTCATTTGAGGGTATCCACATTAAAATTGGATGAAGGGTTTAGGAGTTTCAGCTCCTTAACATGTGCCACCCTGTTTTTAAAGGGACCAAAAGTAATTTGACAATTGACTCCAAGGCTATTTCATGGACAGGTGTGGGCAATCCCTTCGTTATGTCATTCTCAATTAAGCAGATAAAAGGCCTGGAGTTGATTTGAGGTGTGGTGCTTGCATTTGGAAGGTTTTGCTGTGAAGTAAACATGCGGTCAAAGGAGCTCTCCATGCAGGTGAAACAAGCCATCCTTAAGCTGCAAAAACAGAAAAAACTCATCCGAGAAATTGCTACAATATTAGGAGTGGCAAAATCTACAGTTTGGTACATCCTGAGCAAAAAAGATAGCACTGATCAATACAAAAAGACCTGGGCACCCACGGAAGACAACAGTGGTGGATGATCGCAGAATAATCTCCATGGTGAACAGAAACCCCTTCACAACAGCCAACCAAGTGAACAACACTCTCCAGGAGGTAGGCGTATCAATATCCAAATCTACCATAAAGAGAAGACTGCATGAAAATAAATACAGAGGGTTCACTGCACGGTGCAAGCCACTCATAAGCATCAAGAATAAAAAGGCTAGACTGGACTTTGCTAAAAAACATCTAAAAAAGCCAGCACAGTTCTGGAAGAACATTCTTTGGACAGATGAAACCAAGATCAACCTCTACCAGAATGATGGAAAGAGAAAAGTATGGCGAAGGCGTGGTACAGCTCATGATCCAAAGCATACCACATCATCTGTAAAACACGGCGGAGGCAGTGTGATGGCTTGGGCATGCATGGCTGCCAGTGGCACTGGGTCACTAGTGTTTATTGATGATGTGACACAGGACAGAAGCAGCCAAATGAATTCTGATGTATTCAGAGCCATACTGTGTGCTCAGATCCAGCCAAATGCAGCCAAACTGATTGGTCGTCGTTTCATACTACAGATGGACGATAACCCAAAACATAAAGCCAAAGCAACCCAGGAGTTTTTTAAAGCAAAGAAGTGGAATATTCTTGAATGGCCAAGTCAGTCACCTGATCTCAACCCAATTGAGCATGCATTTCACTTGTTAAAGACTAAACTTCAGACAGAAAGGCCCACAAACAAACAGCAACTGAAAACCACCGCAGTGAAGGCCTGGCAGAGCATCAAAAAGGAGGAAACACAGCGTCTGGCGATGTCCATGAGTTCAAGACTTCAGGCAGTCATTGCCAACAAAGAGTTTTCAACCAAGTACTAGAAATGAACATTTTATTTACATTTATTTAATCTGTCCAATTAAATAGATACTTAACATTTGGGATTAGCCCACGGTTTGAGAAGGGTCAGAGACATTTTTACAGAAAATGTTTTCCGGGTTAGGCTATGTGTGCACGTTCAGGATTTGAATGCAGAAATTTCTGCAGCGTTTCTGCATCTATTGGCAGGAAAACCGCTGCTGAAATAAAAGCGCATATTGCCACGTTTTTGATGGGTTTTTATTTCATTTTTTTTATGTAGTTTTGTACATCAATGAATGCTTTTTGGCGTTTAATAAAGATATTTGAAAAAAGAAACGTGGGACATCGCTTTAACCCTTGTATTACCATCAGACCTGGGGTGAGTATACTGGTTAATTTAAATAATTAAAGAATGTGTCTGTTGTATTTCAAATAAAGTGTTTACTCTGTGTCCGTGTGCTTATTTAACTCTTTACTTTACTTTAATTAGGTTTAGTAATGAACGGGTCTGATTGATACCTTGTCATCACCAAACAAAAGGGCTAGGTGTCAGCTAATCCCATACACCCAATCTTCATTAGCATTTCGTTTCAAGTCATTTCTGGGGCAGCTGAGAGCTGCTATTTTTAGCCTAGCAAGGTGCCATTAGGCAAACATGTTCCCTGGCTACTAATAACAGCTCATAGCTGTTTTGTTAGCTGCTATGTCTCCTCTACAGAAATTGACATGCTGCAGGTTAGTTTGGGTATGTGTGCACGATCCAGAACCGCTGTGGGTTGGAAGCTGCATGTTTATGCAGCGTCAAACCCGCAGCATTCACATGTTACAGCATAGTGGATGGGATTTCAAGAAATCCCATGTCCACTATGCATGCATCTGATGCTGCAGATCGCCCTTGGACACTAACATGCAGCGCGTCTTTCAGGACCGCACCATGTCAAATTCTCTTGTAGAGTCGCTAGTCTCTGCAACAGAAATTTGACCACTAGAATGTATTGAATGCGGTAAATCGGCATGATTCAGTGAACACGGATTTGCGGCATTTTGGACGCAGCAAAAATATGCTGCATCCAAAGCGCTGCTACGAATCGTGGGCACATAGCCTAAAAAATAAACAAAAAAAGAAAAAGAGACATCGGATACTGGAAGCCTGTGCTAGCATTTCTTCTGCGGTGTTGCTATCAGTATGTCAAAAGTGGGAGAAGACGGTTGCATTGACAATCCAACACAATGGGCAGCACTTTGAACACATTTTATAAGTGGTCATAAACTTGTAAAAAACTCATGAAAGAATAAAGTTACGTTAAAACCAAGCACAGCATTGTTTTTCTTATGAAATTCTCAATAAGTTTGATGTGTCACATGACCCTCTTTCCATTGAAAAAAATAAAGTTGGATCCAAAATGGCCGACTTCAAAAGGGCCGCCATGGGAAAAATTTGGGATACAACGCTGATAGTATCCCACGGTTCTCAGAAATGTCTGAACCTGTTTCTTGCAGACCAGTTTTGGCTAATTTTAGACTGCCTCCACCTTATTCACTTTACTTCTTCCGATGATGTAGGCCAGGTATTTTCCCTTCTTTTTTCCAATGGTACACTTTAGGTTTGTGGTAACACCCCGCCCTCCTTCCGCTTCCTCAATGCATCCAGCACCCCCTGTACCTTCAGCAGATGACTTCCCCAATCTGGGCTGAATATCACAATATTGTTGAGGTAAGCTGTGGTGTACTTTTTGTGAGGGGATAAGATCCGGTCCATGGCCCTCTGGAAGGTAGCTGGGTCTCTTTTCAGCCTGAATGGGCTTCTGGTATACTGGAAGCAACCATCAGGTGTAAAAGAGGCCATCTTCTCCATGGCACTTTGAGAGAGGATGATTTGCCAGTACCCTTTCATTAGGTACAGGGAGGTGATGTATTCTGGCTGTCCCTAGGTTCTCTATGAGTTGATTGACGCAGGGATCAGATATGCAATAAATTTAGCCACCGGTTGAAATAACCATGCAGCAGCTTCTGGGGATTCTATATGGCTTTTGGTTCATCTGCACTTGTGGTTCCATCAGGATTCCATGGTTGTTGAACATGGAACCCTGATGGAACCACATGTGCAGGTGAACCAAAAGCCATATAAAATCCCAAGAGGGACATTCGTACATCCTGGCAACTCTTCAAAACAGGTTCCAGTTCCGCTGAAGCAGTTCTCGGCACTGTTGTTTCTGGCCCGGTGACAGTGTCCCTTTCTGGCCTGTTCAGCCAACATGGAGTTTCAACGTGGTTTCTCTGTTGCCCTGTATTGATGGGTAGCGGCACGAGAGGATTTTGGAAGGGAAAGGTGGTAGCTAGTGATGAGCGAGCACTAAAATGCTCAGGTACTTGTTGTTCAGGTCGAGCAAATTGGAATGCTCAAGTGCTCGGACTGAGTAACGAGCCCAATGTAAGTCTATGGGAAACTCGAGCATTTTTCCGGCGGCTCCCCCCGGCGGTCTGCAGAGGGCCTAAAAATTGCCCAAATCGATGAGAACAGTGCTCAAATGACATGGGATCAACATGGGGAAGAACCCTGGCAGCATTTCGGATGCCCAGGTCACTGCTGTCAACAATGTTGTCAGAGGTATTACGTCACTTTAACGGACTTACAATAAAACATGCAAAAACAAAAACAAAATGGATTTTCCTGGGAAAAATGTTAAGGAACATCCTTTCCAGAGTAATGACTTGTATATAAGGCAAAATAAATAACCAAAAACAAAAATGCTCCTCCACACCTTGGGCTATGTTCACATATAGCGTTTTTGATGTGTTTTTGCACTTTTGCATTGCTTTCAACCAAGACAAATGCATTCACTGGATTTGGCATTTTAACATTTTACAACCTTATCTTTCCATGTGATGTGTGACACATCATCAGACACATCCTGTTTCATTTACGATGGGGGGATTCTGAAAGTCACAAAACCTATTTTTATAGGGTCATCAGGCGACCCTTACTATTATTAAAGGGCCAGCAGTCGGTCCTCGTTATTGTTAGAGAGCCATCAGCCTTTGTTGTTCTCATTATTAACGAGTGGGTCTCCTATACTGTTATTGCGTATGCAGTGACTGAAAGGGCTGCCAAAAATTTGGACGCAACCCAATACCCCTTTGAAGAGACATAGAGGAGGGTCTCAGTAAAAAAAATGTTCCCATTATAAAGGAGTGGGTCTCCTATAGTGGTAATGCCCGTGCTGTGACTGCAAGGGCTGCCAAAATTTGGGAAAAACCCCACTAAAAATTTAAAGACACATAGAGCTGGGCCACAGTAACAAGTACAACATGTTCCCATTAGAAAGGAAAGGGTCTGCTATACAGTTATAGGGTATGCATTGAGTCCAATGGCTGCCAAAATTTAGGAGAAATCCCACTATCAATTTAAAGATACATAGAGCAGGGCCACAGTAACAACATATTCCCATTAGAAAGGAGAGGGTCTCCCTTAGTGTTTGCCTATGCAGTGACTGCAATGGCTGTCAAAAATTTGGAGGCACTCCAATGCTCCTTGCAAGAGACGTAGAAGTCGTAGGACCTCCTGAAAACAATCTTCCCATTATTAGGAAGTGGGTCTCCCATAGTGTTTGCCTATGCAGTGAAGCAACGGCTGCCAAAAATTTGGAGGAACTCCAATGCCCCTTGCAAGAGACATAGAGGTCAGAGAGCCTCCTAAAAACAATGTTCCCATTATTAGGAAGTGGATTTCCCATAGTGTTTGCCTATGCAGTGTAGCCACGGATGCCAAAAATTTGGAGGAACTGCAATGCCCCTTGCAAGAGACGTAGAGATCAGAGAGCCTCCTAAAAACAATGTTCCCATTATTAGGAAGTGGGTCGCCCATAGTGTTTGTGTTAGAACCCTCCTGTTTGTTTTTTCCATCTTGTGTTTTGCGGTCACGTGACCATCTGCCTTTATATTCCAGCTCCGCCCTTTTGGCTGTGCTGGACTTCAGTGTTATTTGACTGTTTTGCTAGCCAGGTGCTTCTGTGCCTTTCTCAGTTCGCTTGGTCCTTCTGGGACCTCTAGTGCCTTTTTGTCAGTTTACCTTTTTGTGTTCTGCAACAATTTTCTCTGTTTAGGAGGTGTCCCATTTTTGTTCCAGTCCTTAGTTCTTTTAGGGACCCCTCCCCTTATGCTATAGGTCTTCGTTCAGACTAGCTGAGGACTAAGGCGGGTCTGTTCACAAGGAAAAGGCAGCCCGCTACTTCATAGGGATTCAGCTTAGTCTTACTGTTGGGACAGCTTTCCCCTTTCTTTCCTTAGTACATGTTGCAGATCATAACAGTAAGTCCAGCAAAAAAGCTAAAAGGAAAGAAATTCGGGGATCAGTATGGTTTGCATCCAGGATTTGGCTCAACGCTTGCAGGGATTATCTCTGGAGGTGGCCGAGCTCCAGCAACACATGAGTAGCTGTTCTGGAGCACATTTTGTGGAACCCAAGGTAGGACTGCCTGATGTTTTTTATGGTAAACAGCAAGATTTTTTTTCCTTTAAAAATGCTTGTTTGTTATATTTTCGTTTGAGACCAAGGTCCTCTGGGAATGAATCACAGCGCATTGGTTTTTTTTATGACACTTTTGCGCAATGAACCACAGGGGTGGGCCTTTTCTCTCCAACCTAATGATCCATGCTTAAGGTCTGTAGAAGAATTTTTTTCTGCTATGGGTCTATTATATGATGATTCTGATCGAATCTCATCTGCTGAGGCAGAACTCAGGCGTTTGAATCAGGGGTCAGGTGATGTTGAAAATTATTGCACAAACTTTAGAAGATGGGCTTCTGAAGTTAAATGGAATGATCCTGGTCTGAAATGTCTATTTTTTTTGGTCTGAGTGAAAGGGTAAAGGATTTGCTAATTGCATTCCCCACACCTGAGACTCTGCAGGATGCCATGCAATTAGCTGTTCGTGTGGATAGGAGGCTGAGATTTAGACAGAATGAGGTAAAGACTCCTTTAATGCCAGGTCCTAGTCCCCAGAAAATCTGCTCAGACGGCGGAGAACCGATGGAGGTTGGGGCGAAGTCGCTCCCCTCTCAGGAAAGAGACCGGAGGTTCGCCGAGGGATTGTGTCTTTATTGTGGTAAAGCTGACCATTTGATTAAGTATTGTGAGCTTCGTTTAAGTAAAGAAAAATAAAAGGTCAGGTACGCCCGTATAGCTTGTTTACGCTCTGCAGGAGTATTTCTTTCAGGCAGTACTACTTTGCAGGAAAATTTGACTGAATTTCAGGTATTTGTGGATTGTGGTTCAACACTTATTGTGATTGATAAAGGGTTTTTGGAAAAACTTAAATTGAAATCCAAACCTTTGTCATCACCTATTTCTGTGATTGCAATTGATAACACGCCCTTGAAATGTATTACTCACAAGGTTGCTGCATTTCCTCTCACTATCAATGGTCTTCACCAAGAAATTTTGGACTTGGTGGTATTAGATAATTTACCCTCTCTGGTCGTTCTAGGATTGCCTTGGTTAAAACAGCACAATCCTTTGCTGGACTGGTCTACTAATATGATAAAGTCTTGGAGTACGAAGTGCTATGATAAATGTTGTAATGGTCGCATTGCGGCTATGGAAAAAAGGGAATTACCTGTACCTATTCAAGATTTTTGGAGGGTTTTTTCAGAGGAGGAGCAGCAAGTTTTACCCCCTCATAGGGATTATGATTGTGCCATTGAGTTTTTTCCGGGAGCTACTCTTCCTAAGAGTCGCTTGTTTAATCTGACTATCCCTGAAAGAAAGGCCTTGGAGGAGTACATACAGACTAGCCTGGCTGCTGGTCACATTAGACCTTCTAAGTCGCCTGTGGCAGTTGGATTTTTCTTTGTTAAAAAAAAGTACGGGGGTTTACGTCCATGTCTGGATTTTCGTGAAATTAATAAGATTACCGTACGCAATTCCTACCCATTGCTGTTAATTCCTGATTTGTTTAACCAGTTACTGGGGGCCAAGTGGTTCTCTAAGATTGATCTCCGGGGGGCATACAATTTGTTACGAGTGAAGGAGGGTGATGAATGGAAAACTGCTTTTAACACTCCGGTAGGTCATTTTGAGAATCTGGAGATGCCTTTTGGTCTTACCAATGCACCTGCATTTTTTCAGAACCTTATTAATGACATCCTGAGACCTTTGATTGTTAAGAATGTGGTTGTGTATTTAGATGACATTCTGATTTATTCGCCAGATCTGGAGTCCCATTTGCAGAGTGTCCGTGAAGATTTGCATTTATTGAGTGATAATTCACTCTTTGCTAATCTGGAGAAATGTGAGTTCGCTGTGCAGAAAATTTGTTTTTTGGGCTACATTGTCTCCAGCGAGGGCTTTGAGATAGACCTGGTGAAGGTTCAGGCTGTGCAGGAATGGCCTAGGCCTATTGGTTTGAAATCTATACAGAGATTTTAGGGTTTTGCCAATTATTACAGGAAATTCATTAAGAATTTTTCTGTAATTGTTAAATCTCTAACCGATCTCACCAGGAAAGGTGCGAATACGGTCCAGTGGACTACCGAGGTCATTGAAGTGTTTAAGTATCTCAAAGAGAGGTTCAGTTCTGCCCCTATCCTTATGCAGCCTGATGAGACCAAGCCTTTTTTGGTCAAGGTCGATGCTTCATAGGTGGGGGTCGGAGCAGTTTTGACTCAGGAGAACAAGGATGGAGTACATCCTTGTGTCCTTGTGGCTTCTTTTCGAAAAAAAATTCGGAAACCAAACTGAATTATGATGTTGGAAATCGGGAGTTGCTGGCTATTAAACTCGCATTTGAACATTGGCGTCATTTTTTGGAAGGCGCTAGACTTCCTATTCAGGTTTTCACAGATCATAAGAATTTGATCTACCTGGATGCTGCCAAGCGCTTGAATGCCCGTCAAGGTAGGTGGGCACTTTTTTTTTCTCGGTTTCATTTTTCTGTTACCTATATCCCTGGTACTAAAAATGTTAAAGCCGATGCTTTATCTCGCAGCTGCTCTCCTACGGTTGGTGCCGAGGAGGAGAGCATTTTACAGAAAGGAGTTGTGGTGGCGGCATTGGACTCTGTTTTGGAGAATGGGATTCTAAAAGCTCAAGATGATGCTCCATCTAACATTCCCCATGGGAGGTTGTTCGTGCCTAGAACCTTTAGGAGAGATGTTTTTGTGGAGTGTCATGAATCTCGGTTGGCAGGTCATCCAGGAATTTCTGAGACTAAGAGACTTATCAGTCGCAGTTTTTGGTTGGCTGGATAGCAGAAAGAAGTCATCAAGTGGGTGCATCAATGTACTGTGTGTGCTAGGTCAAAGGCTTCACATACTCCTGCTGCGTGGTTGCTTTGCCCTCTGGAGGTTCCTAGTGCGCCTTGGATGCATCTAACAATGGATTTCATTACTGATCTGCCTGTGTCCGAGGGTTTTACTGTCATCTGGGTGGACCGTTTTAGTAAGATGTGTCATTTGGTTCCATTCATTAAGTTGCCCTGCGCCAAGACTCTCGCTAAAGCGTTTGTTAAGGAGATTGTCAAGCTTCATGGCATTCCCACGGATATTGTTTCTGATAGAGGACCTCAATTTGTGGCTCGCTTTTGGCATGCTTTTTCTGACAGGTTGGGAGTCCATTTGTCATTTTCGTCTGGGTATCATCCTGAGTCTAATGGACAGACTGAAAGAAAGAACCAGGATGTAGAACAGTTTTTGCATTGTTTTATTGCAAACAGTCAAGAGGTGTGGTCTGAGTTTCTGCCTCTCGCAGAATTTGCTCTTAACAATCAAACATCCTCCTCAGCTGGGTGTTCTCCTTTTTTTTGTTGTACTGGGAGACATTCGTCTTTTGGTTCGTTCTCCAAATTGAGGTCGGCGGTGCAGGAGGAGGAGAATTTTTCCGGTGATTTGGAGATAGTTTGGACTAATGTACGTTGCAACCTTCAAGAGGCTAACAAGAAGTCCAAGAAGTATTTTGACAGGAAACGTAAGGAGGTTTTGTTTACTGTGGGTGACATGGTTTGGTTGTCCTCAAGGAACTTGCGGTTGAGGATTCCCTCTAAAAAACTGGGTCCTAAGTTTGTGGGTCCATTTAAAGTGCTTCAGGTTATTAACCCGTCTGCGGTTAGGTTGGATGTCCCTACTTCCTGGAAGATTAATCCTGTGTTTCATGTTTCCTTGTTGAAAAAAGCTGATGTATCAGATAGGGATGTCACTGTCACAGTTACTCCTGTGGTGGAAGACGGTGAAATTTCTCGTATCTTGAATTCTAGATGGCATAGAGGGAGATTACAGTATCTCGTCTCCTGGAAGGGCTTCGGTCCCGAAGATAACTCCTGGGTAAGGGCGGATGATGTCTCTGCTCCTAGGCTTGTTAGAGCTTTTCACAGGAGGTTTCCGGATAGGTCTGGGCCTGGAGGATCCGGAGGATCCTCATAAAAGAGGGGGTACTGTTAGAACCCTCCTGTTTGTGTTTTCCATCTTGTGTTTTGCGGTCACGTGACCATCTGCCTTTATATTCCAACTCTGCCCTTTTGTCTGTGCTGGACTTCAGTGTTATTTGACTGTTTTGCTAGCCAGGTGCTTCTGTGCCTTTCTCTGTCAGTTCGCTTGGTCCTTCTGGGACCTCTAGTACCTTTTTGTCAGTTTACCTTTTTGTGTTCTGCAACAATCTTCTCTGTTTAGGAGGTGTCCCATTTTTGTTCCAGTCCTTAGTTCTTTTAGGGACCCCTCCCCTTATGCTATAGGTCTTCATTCAGACTAGCTGAGGACTAAGGCGGGTCTGTTCGCAAGGAACAGGCAGCCCGCTACATCGTAGGGATTCAGCTTAGTCTTACTGTAGGGACAGCTTTCCCCTTTCTTTCATTAGTACATGTTGCAGATCATAACAGTTTGCCTATGCAATGAAGCAACGGCTGCCAAAAATTTGGAGGAACTCCAATGCCCCTTGCAGGAGACGTAGAGGTCAGAAAGCCTCCTAAAAACAATGTTCCCATTATTAGGAAGTGGGTCTCCCACAGTGTTTGCCTATGCAGTGAAGCAACGGCTGCCAAACATTTGGAGGAACTCCAATGCCCCTTGCAAGAGACGTAGATATGTTCATATGGTACATATGGTGGTGATATGGTGGTGGAGGATGAGGATGCGGAGAAGGAGGAGAACAAGAGCAAATATACAAAATCAGGAAGCATATACCCATGTCTGTGTGCAGGGCCGGCCCGAGAGATTACGGCGCCCTAGGCGAAACTATTTTGTTGCGCCCCTACTATTCTTGGCAGTAGATGAAAACTTGGGATATAAATTTAGGAGCAAAATAAACCACAACAACAATGATTAATTAACTCTCTCCTAACTCTTTAATCTTCTGAGAAGTTGTATAGGACAAATATATACAAAGTAATCATTAACACAAAACAAAAACGACCATAGGTAATTAAAATTTTTGTTTCCTTGCCTTTTTTTTAAAAAGGATGACACTAAGTCACCGAGATTAATTTGTTTAGCAACTTCAGATTCTATCGAAATTGTTGCCAACCCAACCAACCTCTCTTGCGTCATATTTGCCCTTAAATATGTTTTAATTAGCTTTAGTTTTGAGAAGCTTCTCTCTCCTGAGGCCACGGACACAGGCAGAGTCAAAAGAATTCTTAGAGCCACCACCAGGTTGGGGACACTTTCTTTCAAGTCAGATTTAAGCAAAAGTTCAAGAACGTCTTTTGGTGATGAATCTTCTGGAACACGTCTTGACATTGCCTGCAGTTCACCACATAGCTCTATGGCATCGATGTCTTTTACTTCGTTGTGTGTAAGAGACTTTTCCAGAGCTTTACACTTATCCAGAACAAATTTGCTTGGTTTTCTCTCAAGTGAACGGATGTGGTACAAAAATCCAAATTTCAATTCCATTTCTCTCAGCTGAGTGAACCGCTCATCAACTGAATTTATATCAGTATCTAAGATCGCAAAGTAAAAGTTAATTTTGAAACTCTGTTTCTCATCTCTTATGGGCTCATCTTTCCCTTCATAAGAGAACTGTCTGGTTTTTTTCTTTAAACGTTTTGGCGCAGACCTTGACTCAAAATTAGCTGGTATGCCAAGCTCTTCTGCGATTTCCCTCGCATCAACTAACAGCTTCTCAAACTCTTCATCGCTTCTTAATGATTGCAGATATTTCTTTGTTTTGTCAAGGTGTTGAGAAGCAGCAGCTAAATCGAATTCTTGTGACTGAAGTAACTTACTTGTCAAATTGATTTCATACAAAATGTTGAACCATACTAGAACAGATGTAACAAAAGAAAAGGTTCCAACTTGTTTAGCAAGACCTTGAGCTTCTAGCCGGGAGACATTTCCAGAGCTTCCTGTGAGACTAATATTTTCTGCTATGTCCATTAGGGCATCATGGACTTCGCTCAATTGGTAACGGAGGGGGGCCAGAGCATCAATTCTACTTTCCCACCTTGTTTTGCTTAGAGGTTTTAGAGTCAGAGATGGCAAATGACGCACGAGTACTTCCCAACGCTGAGTTGACAAAGAAAAAAATACGTAGAGATTTTGAACTAACAGGAAAAAAGTTGTCGCTCCAAAACAACATTTAGCGGCATCGTTGACGACTAAGTTTAGAGAATGGGAGCTGCAAGGCACAAAGAATGCACGTGGGTTTATGTCCAAAATTCGTCTTTGTAGTCCAATGTTTTTTCCCTTCATGTTGCTCCCATTGTCGTAGCCTTGCCCTCGTAAGTTGTCCACAGAGAGCGACAGTTCTTCAAATTTGTTCAAGACAGCGGCTGTCCAACCACCTCCAGTTGTATCAGAAACAGGAATGAATCCCAAGAAGTGCTCTTTAATTTCAAACTTTTTGTCTTCTGATGTGGAAACAAACCGAACAATGATAGTCATTTGTTCAACATGAGTAGTGTTGAGTCACCCCCGTAGTGTTCGAGTTCGGTTTGGTTCGTCGAACACCCGTGTGTTCGCCGAACTGTTCGTCGAACACCTTCGAACACCGTTAAAACCAATGGCAGGCAAACAAAAACACATAGAAACACATAGAAAACACCTTCAAAGGTGTCCAAAAGCTGACAAACTGCTCAGAAGACACAACTAACACATGGAAAAGTGACAAGTACATATAGTCATGCGAAAAGAAAAGAGGTGGAGGAGTAAAAGGAGGGGGAGACACAGATATAGGCATGTCATGCCCTTCTAAAATCCAAAAAGTGAGAAGCCGACACGTTCAGTCCGCTCCTGCCCGTGCCACCTCCGTGTCGCCGGGTTTGTGCCAGAGCCACGGTGAACCCTGACGGCCAGCCCCCCTCTCCCATTACTGGTGCCTGTCCGCTGGTGGGTCGAGCGAGCCCCCCTGTGGTGGAGGCAGCTCTAAGCTTTTTAATTTAAATTGTCTCCCTAATTTGAATAAATACACTTTAAATCCATTTACAAGGATCTATTGGAGGGCAAGTCTCATGCCAGCAGCCGCGTAATTCCAGCTCCAGTAGCGTCCACTAAAGCTGCTGCAGTTAAAAAGCTTTTATAAGGATCGAGCTCGGCTGTCCACCGCAAGGCATCCTACTGCCAGTCCGAGCCCCTATGCCTTGGGGTGCCTCCTGATGCTCTTCACTGAGTATCCCGTGGTCCCGAAGCATTTCCTTTGAAAAAATGAAGTGTCCAAACTACAGGTGGTGTAGCTTGCTTAACAGCCGGGATAATACGCTGACTAGCAGACACTGCTACTAGGCACAAAGTATTTCCTGGGCTAGATGCAGTTAAAAATTTGTAATTAGATACTCTCGTTGGATGCTGAGAAAGCATTCCATAGAGTCTCCTGGCACGCCATATATGATTCTCTTAAAAAGCTTGTGGTAGGGGTCTAGGGGACCCTTTTATAGCCAAAATCACGGCCCTGTATCGCAATACGTCACCTAGGCTGAAGATTAATGGAACTGTAGCACCCTGAGGGCTCGGTTGCTACAGAGGTATTGCACCTCACCCAGAGGTGTGATATCTCACTCTCAGGTAAGGATGTAGTGTGGATCAGGACCCGACACCTGCATGCATTACACCACATTGCCGTGGGGCAGGGCGACCAATATGCCCCTGAGATGGGCACGACAGTCCCTGTCCCTGGCTGGAGTGGGGGGAGGGAACACTGAGGAAGGGGAACCCTGTAGTGCAGGAGCAGGGAGGAAGCAGTTCCTGGGTGCATTGAGAAGGGAGTATAAAAGGTGGGCACCATCTTAGTTCAGTGCAGAGAAGTCTGAGCAGAAGTGGCAGGGAGCAGGGGCTCTGCATGAGCTCTGCTCCGGAGGCGGGCCTAGTAACAGAGGCCCAGGCCTGGAAGAGGGAGAAGGAAGGAAGAGGAGCGGAGAAGGCTCCAGGAACGAGGAATGAAGGGATCCCAGGGGTGTGGACGGGCGAGTCGCCACCGCACGCCCGAATCCACCTGCGTGGAGGGGTCAGGCCAAAGGGGGAGACCGGTCCCCGAAACTAGTGGAGGCAGGAAACGACCCTCAGCTAGAAACCGGAGGCTGTGACATTTTATGTGGCGCAGCCCCTCGCTACACCCGCTAGGAAGGCACCACATAGGGTCAGGGAAACTGGCGCCAAGTTTACCAAGAGGAGGCCCGAGGCAGCCGGACAGAAGGGTTGGTAAGAAAGGCCAGACAAAGGACACACAAAGGGGGTCCTGTGAAGCGCTCCAAAGTTATCTGGGAGTTGTCTGAGCCCCTCACCTGGTGAGCACAGTACGACGTGGGCATCCGTTACCTGCAGACGTGGTCTGGATAATAAGAACTGTGAGTAAAGGCCCTGGACTGCATCACTGACTCCGTGTCGTTACTGCTGCTGCCCTGCACCATCACCCCCATCCTCCGCATACACTGCCCTGAGGCTATACTCCTCCCGTGGGGAGTTATGCTACGCTCTGCTGCACCCACAACACCAGCCTCAGCGGTCTGCCCTGCAGCGGCGGTTCACTCTGACCGCAATCCACGGGTGGCGTAGTCGGACATTTAAACATCAAAACCACATAAATAGTTCCGCCACTGGTTTGACCACCCTGAGCCACGGAACCGGGTCGCCGCCACGAAGACTACAACCACCAGCATCCACCAAAAAGGGTTCGGCTCCGGGTGTCCCAAGGCCCAGGGGGTGCATCAGAACATTTTCATCACCTTTCACAATCACCAATGGGACAAGGCAGGGATGTCCTCTGTCCCCTCTCTTATACATCCTAGTGACGGAGCACCTGCTCTTATCAATTCGCCATAACCCCAATATTAGGTGGATTGAGGTGGGAGGCACCGAGTACAAGTGCTCTCTATTTGCTGATGATGTCCTAGTATATATCACTCAATCACATATATCCATCCATGCTGTTATGGCTGAAATAGATCACTTTGTTACATGGTCAAATTTTAAAATCAATGCAGCGAAGTCTGAGGCCCTCGATGTCTCCCTCCCCAAATCCATATAGGATTCCATCCAGTCCAACTTTCCCTTTGCCTGGCCCTCACAGGGTATCAAATACTTAGGAATTCCTATTCATAGAGACCTCTCCCATCTATGTTATCTTAATTTTGGGCCCTTTATTGAACAACTCCATACAGACCACGGTTGGCAAGTTAGAACTGTAAGATTCACTACGTGAACCACTGGTGTTTTGTGGAAAAGCACATGTACACTGTGTTCCAAATTATTATGCAAAAAGTGTTTAGGAGTGATAAGGGAAGAATTTGTTTGTTTATCAGTTAAACTCATTGATGGCGATGTGTGTCAGGGCTCTTTATATCACTGTAAGCAATTGCAGACACCTGTGCTAATTAGTTTGGCAGGTGTGTCCAATGAAAGGCAAGACTACTTAAGAAGGCTGTCTCACATTATTAAGCAGCCTACATTTTCTGCCAAAATGGGAAAGAAAAAGGATGTGTCGGCTGCTGAGAAGCAACAAATTGTGGAGTGTTTAGGTCAAGGCATGACTACAATCAACATTGTGCGATGATCAGGATGAAGTGTCTTGGCAATCAAGAAGTATGTAGCTGATTCACAGTACACACATGTGCGTGCTGATAAGGGCAAATTGAGGACTCTTTCCTACAGGCAATTACGTCAGGTTAAAAGAGCAGCGGCAAAAAAGCCTTGTCATAGCAGCAGACAAGTTTTTGAAGCTGCTGGTGCCTCCAACGTCCCCCGAACAACAAGATGCAGGGTCCTTCAGAGGTTTGCAGCTGTGCATACGCCATCCTGTCGACCTCCTCTATCCACTTCACACAAGCAGAAACGGCTCCAGTGGGCCAAACATTACATGAAGACTGATTTCAAAACTGTTTTGTTCACGGATGAGTGCCGTGCAGCGCTCGATGGTCCAGATGGATGGAGTGGAGGATGGCTGGTTGATGTGTAATGCAGGTGCCGGAATGCAACGCACAGAGACACAAGGCGAGAACAGTCAGAGATGTTTGGAAACAGTTTTATACAACAGGTATACTGAAACAAGGGATTAGCAACAAGGGTAATGAACAGTGGTTTGAAATATCAGAAAAATACAAAATTTCTCAAAATAAGGCGCAGTCTCTTAAAATAAGGCGCAGTCTCTTAAAGTAAGGTGATGCCCTCAAGCATGAGAAGCACCACACAAGTTCTTTGGCCCTAGCGGGGGTCACCGGTTATTCCCGCTAGGCCGTGAGTCTCTTTCCGGATGAATTCAATTAAATCACGTTGTGCTACTTTAGCCCCAACCGTCCCCCTCCCAACCTGAGTACTTAAACCCAATTGTCCCCGGTACCGTGGGTGAGCAGTGGAAGTGACGGCCCTGCTCACGTATGCAGCTCCTCTCTGCTTGGCTGTTGGGGGCAGTCTCTCGAGCCTTGGATAGGGGGGTCCAGGCCTCGTCTGTCGGCGGCCGACGTCGGGTTCCGCGAACTCACTCAGCACAGCGATCAGGTTCCTAGTATCCTCAGCAGGCACAGCACTCGAGTCACAACTGTGAGGGATCCGGAGCTCTTTTACCGGTGCCCGGCTGGAGCACCTCTCAGGCCTCTGGATTTGGCCTGTCACGCGGGGTTTCTCAGGACGCAGGGAGCACGTCTGCTCCTCTCTGCTGCTTGGCGCCAAAGACCCCTCAGGTTTGGCGCGCTGGCCTCTTATCTCTCTGAACTCCTTCCTGGAAGTCACCTGATCGGGTCCAGCCTCTGAATCTGCCCTGTCTGCAACTTCCTTTGTGTATTTTGGTTCCGCTTGACTGTCTCTGGCCAGTAGATGGCAGTCTCGCTCCATCCTTGAAACGTCATGTTGAAGTTCTGTTACAAGCTTTTTAGCTCGTTCTACATTCCTCCCTCCTTTTTGCTCGCCAGTCCTCGGGCGAGTGGACTCCTCGCAGAATTGATGTCTCCTTCCAGGCAGTGCAAGCTCAGACAGGAGTTGGGCACACTCCTGCGTTTTCTGTTGGATTCGAGACCAGATAAACTCTTCCTGAGCATACCGGTTAGGAGGAATTCCGGCATTAGCCCGCTCAGTTCTGCGGGGCTCTTCTTGCGGAGGAGATTCCGGGAGATCCGAGGAATCAACTACTGTGGATTGCAAATCATTTCCTGACTCATTCTGACTTCCACTCGGGAGTGGCACCAACGGTTCTGACGGGCCCAACTGCATTGTGGCCCACCCTTCTTCATCCCCCAAGGTTCCTGTATGTGGCACTTCAGCCAACACGTCTGAGGGCCCAGCCCTGTTACAGACTTCTGCTTCAGAGGAGCAAGGTCGCAACATATTACGGTGCAACACCCTGGATGTCGCGGTGTCATCCCCTTCGGGCCTAACCTCGTAGACGGGGTTGTCTGGGTGAACCTTCTTCACCACCCGATATGGTATTGCCTCCCAACGATGGTCCAGCTTACTCCCAAATCGTTTAGCCCTCACCAGCACTCGGTCTCCTGGCTGAAGCGATCCACCTGTGGTCGGGGGCCGAACTGCATGCTCTACTTCCTGAAACTTCTGAGCAACCAGTCTTCTCACGGTATGGAGTCGACGCTGGTGTTCTCGAATCCAGGTACTTGGGCTACTGCCCGGACCGGGGTCTTCTGAGTCTAGCTCCAGTTCGGTGATTTCTCGGCCACTTCTTCCAAACAGCAACATGTAGGGGGTGTAGCCGGTGGTTGCATGAACTCGATTATTATACACCCACACCAGCTCGGACACGAATTCGGGCCACTTCATCTTTTTGTCCGCTTCCAGTGTTCGCAACATTTGCAACAGGGTTTGGTTAAAGCGCTCGCAAGCCCCGTTCCCTTGCGGGTGGTAGGGCGTTGTCCGGGAACGGTCGATCCCATAGATGCGGTATAGCTCATCCATCACTCGTCCTTGGAAGCAGGCCCCCTGGTCAGAATGTATTCGCTTCGGGCACCCATAAATCCGGATGAAATCTTGACAGATGGCCTTGGCTGCGGCTTCTGCCGTCTGATCTTTAGTGGGCGTCACTACTGCAAACTTGGTGAAGTGATCAGTCATGACTAAACAGTGTCCATAACCGTTGTATGAAGTTCCTACCATCAAGTAGTCAATCATCAAGACTTCCAAGGGGGCAGAAGTTCGGATGGTCTGAATGGGAGCTCTTTGCTCCGGGGGCTTGTTCAACTCACACTGGCGACATGTTCGGCAGACCCCCTCGACTTCTTGTCGCAGTTGAGGCCAATACACCAGCCGTTGCAACCACCGGAAGGTCTTTTCTACTCCGAAGTGAGCACCTCTTCTATGAGCTTCTTGGGCTAGCTGTGTTACGAGTGCTCCTGGAACTACCACTTGCCAGGTAACATCAAACTCTCGAGGCAGCTGGATTCTTCGGCATAGCAAGCCATCCTTCAGGAGGAGCCTCTCCCACTGGCCTAGAATTTGTAGGGTAGTTGGAAGTGAAGCGGCTCTGGTTTCCTGGTCGGGTCTCTGATTAAGGGCGACCCATTCTCTCAACTTTGCTAGCTCCGGGTCGGATTGCTGCAGATGTATCCATTCGTCTCTTGAACGTCCCAGAATCTGAGTGGGCCTCGGCTCCCCTCTGGTCTCTTGGGCGTCGACCACAGCAGCGGCGAACTGGCTGAAATCCGGGATCTCGTCGCTTTCGAGCTCCTCATCTCTGTCCTTCTTCGGCCCCGCCTGAGTGACCCGGGACAGGGCATCTGCATGTGTGTTCAGGGCCTTGGACCGATAGGCGATTTTATACTGGAATTTGGACATCCTTGCGACCCACCGCTGTTCTAACGCGCCCAGTTTGGCGTTCTCCAAGTGGGCCAAAGGGTTGTTATCTGTCCGCACTTGCACTTCTGACCCTGACAGGTACTCAGCAAACTTCTCGGTCATGGCCCACACCAGTGCCAGTAGCTCCAGCTTAAACGAACTGTAGTTGTCCAGATTCTTCTCCGTATCTCGGAGTGACCTGCTGGCATACGCGATCACTCGCTCTTTCCCTCCTTGTACTTGAGCCAGCACTGCTCCCAGCCCATGCAAGCTTCCATCAGTGTACAACATGAACGGCTGCGAAAAGTCAGCATAGGCCAGAATCGGGGCATCTGTTAGTGCCATTTTCAATGCTCGGAATGCCTCTTCTTGTCGTGGGCCCCACTGAATGGGCTGCCGCTTGGCTCCCCCGGCTGTTCCTCTCAGCAATTCATTGAGCGGGTTCGCAATCTTAGCGAAGTCTTTAATGAATCTGCGGTAGTATCCAGCGAGCCCCAGGAATGCCCTTAGTTCCCTTAGATTGGCGGGCGTGGGCCACTTCTGCACGGCAGCTACTTTCTCCGCAGTGGGGTGCACCCCTGCACTGGACACAGTGTGCCCCAGATATTCAATTTCTCGTTTGAAGAGACGACACTTACGAGGCTTAATTTTCAGGCCGTGCCTTTGTAGCCATTCTAACACTTGTTCCAATCGGCGGAGATGATCCTCAAACGTTGCGGAATAGATAATTATATCGTCCAGATATATTAAAGTGGCTTCAAAGTTGAGGTCCCCCAAGCATCTCTCCATCAGCCGTTAGAAGGTTCCTGGCGCATTTGTTAGTCCGAACGGCATTCGATTGAACTCAAACAGGCCCATAGGGAGAACAAAAGCTGTCTTCGGACGATCCTTCTCAGCTACTGGGACCTGCCAATAGCCACTGGCCAGGTCGAGGAAGGAGAAGAATTTGGCGCTCCCTAGTGCAGATAGAGACTCTTCAATTCGGGGGAGTGGATAGGAGTCCCGTACTGTACAGGCATTCAGCTTCCGATAGTCTACGCAGAATCTCAGGGTACCGTCCTTCTTTCGGACCAGCACGATCGGAGCCGCCCAGGGGCTCTGGCTTTCACGGATCACACCGTTCCGCAACATGTGGGCCAATAGCTCTTTCACCTCCTGGTACATTTGAGGCGGGATCTGCCGATATCTCTCTCGGATGGGAGCAGTATTTCCGGTGGGTATTTCGTGCTGAATGTCCCGAGTGCACCCGAAATCATCTTCATGCTGTGCAAACACTCCCTGATATCGCTGTAGAAGTTGTTCGATCTGCCTCACTTGTCCAGCAGAAAACTCAGTCAGGTTAGCTTCCATTTCTTCCAGGAGGTGGCGTCCAGCCAACGGTTCTCTTCCATGTTCCTGGCTATTGAGGGACACCTCTAGGGTCCATGGTTTTCCTTCCACAGGTGCCAGCCCTATAGCGTCAGCTCTAGTAAGGGCCTCCGGCATTACGCACACTCGCGCCACCTCTTGTCGGGGCAACAACTGTAAACTGGTGCCACTTAAATTGATGCAGCGCACGGGTACTCGACCGTGCCGCACGGTGGCCAGAGTTCGAGCAATCATGAGTCCAGAGGGCACTTCTTCTCCCTCCATTGGTTCAACTTGAATGTCCACGCCCTCTAAGGACACATGTGCCAGCACCGGCAAAGTGAGTACAGTCTGTCCCACCGGCAGTGTTATTGTGGCTTCGGGCGGTATCGATACCTTACCAAGGTACTGGGAGGTAGTGGGCAACTTTTGAATCTGACTGACCCGCACGAGGTGCTGGAACACTCTCTTGTTAGCTGGGTCTCGAGTGGCGCGGGTCCAGTTGTTTTTGCTACAGCCCTCAGCCAGGAACTTTCCGACTTCTTTCAGCACATTCATGCCCAGGGTTACAATGGGCCCATCGCCTCCGGGCCCGGTGGTCAGTACAATCCCTTTTCGACCGAGGTCCTTTCCACATGCCCGCACAGACATCCATACTACTCCCGCTACTGGGATAGGTAGTTGATTAGCCGCCACCAGTTTGACAGTGGGTTCCCGGCAGGAACGAGCGACTTCAGGAAAGTGACTTTGGAAGTACGTCTCAGGCATAGTGGTCACTTGAGACCCGGTGTCCATCAAACAACGGATCCGCTGCCCATTGAATTCAGCCCAGATAATGGGCCTCTCGGAGACAATGTCTTCAGAGCTCCCTCTTCTACTCTCTGAAGCTCGAGACCCCACGGTATGCTCCACAACCGTGGGGCATTTTAGTTTAACGGCTGTCCCCTCCTCCTCCTTTCTCGGTTGGGACAGTCTTTGGAGATATGCCCCCTACCTCCGCAGGTCCAGCACTCCGGTCCTCGTTCTGCCGATAGGTCGGGTACATGTCGTGCTGGGGCCGGATAGGAACGTCTTTCTCGTTCTGGTCTCCGTCCGCGTTGAGCAGTACGGTCCGTCGGCAAGGGGGAAGTAGGAGTCTTCCTAATAGAATTCAGCTCACCCCGAATGTCTCGAATTTCCTGACGTATTTCCCGTACCCAATCAGGCTCTTGGTTGGTGAATCCAGGAGCAATTGCCTCATGACTTCTAACTGTGGCTTTGAGAACAGGAACTTCTCTCTCCAGGACTCTAGCTTCAGCCCCTACCTCCAGGAAGCCCATATCAGGGCTCAATCGCAGCCGCTCCTTCAGGATCTGCCTCAGGGAAGGGTCTTTCAAGCCAGCAATCAGTTGGTCACGCAACACCTCATCCAATGGTCCCAGTCCTCGGTTCCCATCTGGAGTTTTCTTAGTGATATGGGCCGTCACTTCCTGTAATGCATTAACATACTGATTTACTGTCTCATTTTCCCCTTGGACCCGCTGAAACAACCGTAAGCGCAAGTGTCCCAAATCTGTAGTGTCACAGTGCATGTCCTCTAAAATTTTTATCACTTTATCCACGGTGTCACGGTCCCCAGGTGGGCGGTACATCACAGTCTGTCGGGCCTCTCCATCAAGGGTTAGGAGGGCCAACTCCGCCTGGGCTAGAGGGTCAAGGGGATACATACGTAGCATACTTCTCAGTCTTTCTGCCCAGTCCCAAAGTGACATGCCATCCCCTGTAAACTTGGGAAGATGGCTGAGCATAGCCCCCAGGGGTATATGGCTCCGGCCGGACCCAGCCATAGACTGATCCGCCATCTCTGCTTCTGAATGTTGCATCCTGCCGACTACGCCAAATGTAATGCAGGTGCCGGAATGCAACGCACAGAGACACAAGGCGAGAACAGTCAGAGATGTTTGTAAACAGTTTTATACAACAGGTATACTGAAACAAGGGATTAGCAACAAGGGTAATGAACAGTGGTTTGAAATATCAGAAAAATACGAAATTTCTCAAAATAAGGCGCAGTCTCTTAAAATAAGGTGCAGTCTCTTAAAGTAAGGCGCAGTCTCTTAAAGTAAGGCGCAGTCTCTTAAAGTAAGGTGATGCCCTCATGCATGAGAAGCACCACACAAGTTCTTTAACCGTGAATTTGGCCCTAGCGGGGGTCACCGGTTATTCCCGCTAGGCCGTGAGTCTCTTTCCGGATGAATTCAATTAAATCACGTTGTGCTACTTTAGCCCCAACCGTCCCCCTCCCAACCTGAGTACTTAAACCCAATTGTCCCCGGTACCGTGGGTGAGCAGTGGAAGTGACGGCCCTGCTCACGTATGCAGCTCCTCTCTGCTTGGCTGTTGGGGGCAGTCTCTCGAGCCTTGGATAGGGGGGTCCAGGCCTCGTCTGTCGGCGGCCGACGTCGGGTTCCGCGAACTCACTCAGCACAGCGATCAGGTTCCTAGTATCCTCAGCAGGCACAGCACTCGAGTCACAACTGTGAGGGATCCGGAGCTCTTTTACCGGTGCCCGGCTGGAGCACCTCTCAGGCCTCTGGATTTGGCCTGTCACGCGGGGTTTCTCAGGACGCAGGGAGCACGTCTGCTCCTCTCTGCTGCTTGGCGCCAAAGACCCCTCAGGTTTGGCGCGCTGGCCTCTTATCTCTCTGAACTCCTTCCTGGAAGTCACCTGATCGGGTCCAGCCTCTGAATCTGCCCTGTCTGCAACTTCCTTTGTGTATTTTGGTTCCGCTTGACTGTCTCTGGCCAGTAGATGGCAGTCTCGCTCCATCCTTGAAACGTCATGTTGAAGTTCTGTTACAAGCTTTTTAGCTCGTTCTACATTCCTCCCTCCTTTTTGCTCGCCAGTCCTCGGGCGAGTGGACTCCTCGCAGAATTGATGTCTCCTTCCAGGCAGTGCAAGCTCAGACAGGAGTTGGGCACACTCCTGCGTTTTCTGTTGGATTCGAGACCAGATAAACTCTTCCTGAGCATACCGGTTAGGAGGAATTCCGGCATTAGCCCGCTCAGTTCTGCGGGGCTCTTCTTGCGGAGGAGATTCCGGGAGATCCGAGGAATCAACTACTGGGGATTGCAAATCATTTCCTGACTCATTCTGACTTCCACTCGGGAGTGGCACCAACGGTTCTGACGGGCCCAACTGCATTGTGGCCCACCCTTCTTCATCCCCCAAGGTTCCTGTATGTGGCACTTCAGCCAACACGTCTGAGGGCCCAGCCCTGTTACAGACTTCTGCTTCAGAGGAGCAAGGTCGCAACATATTACGGTGCAACACCCTGGATGTCGCGGTGTCATCCCCTTCGGGCCTAACCTCGTAGACGGGGTTGTCTGGGTGAACCTTCTTCACCACCCGATATGGTATTGCCTCCCAACGATGGTCCAGCTTACTCCCAAATCGTTTAGCCCTCACCAGCACTCGGTCTCCTGGCTGAAGCGATCCAACTGTGGTCGGGGGCCGAACTGCATGCTCTACTTCCTGAAACTTCTGAGCAACCAGTCTTCTCACGGTATGGAGTCGACGCTGGTGTTCTCGAATCCAGGTACTTGGGCTACTGCCCGGACCGGGGTCTTCTGAGTCTAGCTCCAGTTCGGTGATTTCTCGGCCACTTCTTCCAAACAGCAACATGTAGGGGGTGTAGCCGGTGGTTGCATGAACTCGATTATTATACACCCACACCAGCTCGGACACGAATTCGGGCCACTTCATCTTTTTGTCCGCTTCCAGTGTTCGCAACATTTGCAACAGGGTTTGGTTAAAGTGCTCGCAAGCCCCGTTCCCTTGCGGGTGGTAGGGCGTTGTCCGGGAACGGTCGATCCCATAGATGCGGTATAGCTCATCCATCACTCGTCCTTGGAAGCAGGCCCCCTGGTCAGAATGTATTCGCTTCGGGCACCCATAAATCCGGATGAAATCTTGACAGATGGCCTTGGCTGCGGCTTCTGCCGTCTGATCTTTAGTGGGCGTCACTACTGCAAACTTGGTGAAGTGATCAGTCATGACTAAACAGTGTCCATAACCGTTGTATGAAGTTCCTACCATCAAGTAGTCAATCATCAAGACTTCCAAGGGGGCAGAAGTTCGGATGGTCTGAATGGGAGCTCTTTGCTCCGGGGGCTTGTTCAACTCACACTGGCGACATGTTCGGCAGACCCCCTCGACTTCTTGTCGCAGTTGAGGCCAATACACCAGCCGTTGCAACCACCGGAAGGTCTTTTCTACTCCGAAGTGAGCACCTCTTCTATGAGCTTCTTGGGCTAGCTGTGTTACGAGTGCTCCTGGAACTACCACTTGCCAGGTAACATCAAACTCTCGAGGCAGCTGGATTCTTCGGCATAGCAAGCCATCCTTCAGGAGGAGCCTCTCCCACTGGCCTAGAATTTGTAGGGTAGTTGGAAGTGAAGCGGCTCTGGTTTCCTGGTCGGGTCTCTGATTAAGGGCGACCCATTCTCTCAACTTTGCTAGCTCCGGGTCGGATTGCTGCAGATGTATCCATTCGTCTCTTGAACGTCCCAGAATCTGAGTGGGCCTCGGCTCCCCTCTGGTCTCTTGGGCGTCGACCACAGCAGCGGCGAACTGGCTGAAATCCGGGATCTCGTCGCTTTCGAGCTCCTCATCTCTGTCCTTCTTCGGCCCCGCCTGAGTGACCCGGGACAGGGCATCTGCATGTGTGTTCAGGGCCTTGGACCGATAGGCGATTTTATACTGGAATTTGGACATCCTTGCGACCCACCGCTGTTCTAACGCGCCCAGTTTGGCGTTCTCCAAGTGGGCCAAAGGGTTGTTATCTGTCCGCACTTGCACTTCTGACCCTGACAGGTACTCAGCAAACTTCTCGGTCATGGCCCACACCAGTGCCAGTAGCTCCAGCTTAAACGAACTGTAGTTGTCCAGATTCTTCTCCGTATCTCGGAGTGACCTGCTGGCATACGCGATCACTCGCTCTTTCCCTCCTTGTACTTGAGCCAGCACTGCTCCCAGCCCATGCAAGCTTCCATCAGTGTACAACATGAACGGCTGCGAAAAGTCAGCATAGGCCAGAATCGGGGCATCTGTTAGTGCCATTTTCAATGCTCGGAATGCCTCTTCTTGTCGTGGGCCCCACTGAATGGGCTGCCGCTTGGCTCCCCCGGCTGTTCCTCTCAGCAATTCATTGAGCGGGTTCGCAATCTTAGCGAAGTCTTTAATGAATCTGCGGTAGTATCCAGCGAGCCCCAGGAATGCCCTTAGTTCCCTTAGATTGGCGGGCGTGGGCCACTTCTGCACGGCAGCTACTTTCTCCGCAGTGGGGTGCACCCCTGCACTGGACACAGTGTGCCCCAGATATTCAATTTCTCGTTTGAAGAGACGACACTTACGAGGCTTAATTTTCAGGCCGTGCCTTTGTAGCCGTTCTAACACTTGTTCCAATCGGCGGAGATGATCCTCAAACGTTGCGGAATAGATAATTATATCGTCCAGATATATTAAAGTGGCTTCAAAGTTGAGGTCCCCCAAGCATCTCTCCATCAGCCGTTAGAAGGTTCCTGGCGCATTTGTTAGTCCGAACGGCATTCGATTGAACTCAAACAGGCCCATAGGGAGAACAAAAGCTGTCTTCGGACGATCCTTCTCAGCTACTGGGACCTGCCAATAGCCACTGGCCAGGTCGAGGAAGGAGAAGAATTTGGCGCTCCCTAGTGCAGATAGAGACTCTTCAATTCGGGGGAGTGGATAGGAGTCCCGTACTGTACAGGCATTCAGCTTCCGATAGTCTACGCAGAATCTCAGGGTACCATCCTTCTTTCGGACCAGCACGATCGGAGCCGCCCAGGGGCTCTGGCTTTCACGGATCACACCATTCCGCAACATGTGGGCCAATAGCTCTTTCACCTCCTGGTACATTTGAGGCGGGATCTGCCGATATCTCTCTCGGATGGGAGCAGTATTTCCGGCGGGTATTTCGTGCTGAATGTCCCGAGTGCACCCGAAATCATCTTCATGCTGTGCAAACACTCCCTGATATCGCTGTAGAAGTTGTTCGATCTGCCTCACTTGTCCAGCAGAAAACTCAGTCAGGTTAGCTTCCATTTCTTCCAGGAGGTGGCGTCCAGCCAACGGTTCTCTTCCATGTTCCTGGCTATTGAGGGACACCTCTAGGGTCCATGGTTTTCCTTCCACAGGTGCCAGCCCTATAGCGTCAGCTCTAGTAAGGGCCTCCGGCATTACGCACACTCGCGCCACCTCTTGTCGGGGCAACAACTGTAAACTGGTGCCACTTAAATTGATGCAGCGCACGGGTACTCGACCGTGCCGCACGGTGGCCAGAGTTCGAGCAATCATGAGTCCAGAGGGCACTTCTTCTCCCTCCATTGGTTCAACTTGAATGTCCACGCCCTCTAAGGACACATGTGCCAGCACCGGCAAAGTGAGTACAGTCTGTCCCACCGGCAGTGTTATTGTGGCTTCGGGCGGTATCGATACCTTACCAAGGTACTGGGAGGTAGTGGGCAACTTTTGAATCTGACTGACCCGCACGAGGTGCTGGAACACTCTCTTGTTAGCTGGGTCTCGAGTGGCGCGGGTCCAGTTGTTTTTGCTACAGCCCTCAGCCAGGAACTTTCCGACTTCTTTCAGCACATTCATGCCCAGGGTTACAATGGGCCCATCGCCTCCGGGCCCGGTGGTCAGTACAATCCCTTTTCGACCGAGGTCCTTTCCACATGCCCGCACAGACATCCATACTACTCCCGCTACTGGGATAGGTAGTTGATTAGCCGCCACCAGTTTGACAGTGGGTTCCCGGCAGGAACGAGCGACTTCAGGAAAGTGACTTTGGAAGTACGTCTCAGGCATAGTGGTCACTTGAGACCCGGTGTCCATCAAACAACGGATCCGCTGCCCATTGAATTCAGCCCAGATAATGGGCCTCTCGGAGACAATGTCTTCAGAGCTCCCTCTTCTACTCTCTGAAGCTCGAGACCCCACGGTATGCTCCACAACCGTGGGGCATTTTAGTTTAACGGCTGTCCCCTCCTCCTCCTTTCTCGGTTGGGACAGTCTTTGGAGATATGCCCCCTACCTCCGCAGGTCCAGCACTCCGGTCCTCGTTCTGCCGATAGGTCGGGTACATGTCGTGCTGGGGCCGGATAGGAACGTCTTTCTCGTTCTGGTCTCCGTCCGCGTTGAGCAGTACGGTCCGTCGGCAAGGGGGAAGTAGGAGTCTTCCTAATAGAATTCAGCTCACCCCGAATGTCTCGAATTTCCTGACGTATTTCCCGTACCCAATCAGGCTCTTGGTTGGTGAATCCAGGAGCAATTGCCTCATGACTTCTAACTGTGGCTTTGAGAACAGGAACTTCTCTCTCCAGGACTCTAGCTTCAGCCCCTACCTCCAGGAAGCCCATATCAGGGCTCAATCGCAGCCGCTCCTTCAGGATCTGCCTCAGGGAAGGGTCTTTCAAGCCAGCAATCAGTTGGTCACGCAACACCTCATCCAATGGTCCCAGTCCTCGGTTCCCATCTGGAGTTTTCTTAGTGATATGGGCCGTCACTTCCTGTAATGCATTAACATACTGATTTACTGTCTCATTTTCCCCTTGGACCCGCTGAAACAACCGTAAGCGCAAGTGTCCCAAATCTGTAGTGTCACAGTGCATGTCCTCTAAAATTTTTATCACTTTATCCACGGTGTCACGGTCCCCAGGTGGGCGGTACATCACAGTCTGTCGGGCCTCTCCATCAAGGGTTAGGAGGGCCAACTCCGCCTGGGCTAGAGGGTCAAGGGGATACATACGTAGCATACTTCTCAGTCTTTCTGCCCAGTCCCAAAGTGACATGCCATCCCCTGTAAACTTGGGAAGATGGCTGAGCATAGCCCCCAGGGGTATATGGCTCCGGCCGGACCCAGCCATAGACTGATCCGCCATCTCTGCTTCTGAATGTTGCATCCTGCCGACTACGCCAAATGTAATGCAGGCGCCGGAATGCAACGCACAGAGACACAAGGCGAGAACAGTCAGAGATGTTTGTAAACAGTTTTATACAACAGGTATACTGAAACAAGGGATTAGCAACAAGGGTAATGAACAGTGGTTTGAAATATCAGAAAAATACGAAATTTCTCAAAATAAGGCGCAGTCTCTTAAAATAAGGTGCAGTCTCTTAAAGTAAGGCGCAGTCTCTTAAAGTAAGGCACAGTCTCTTAAAGTAAGGTGATGCCCTCATGCATGAGAAGCACCACACAAGTTCTTTAACCGTGAATTTGGCCCTAGCGGGGGTCACCGGTTATTCCCGCTAGGCCGTGAGTCTCTTTCCGGATGAATTCAATTAAATCACGTTGTGCTACTTTAGCCCCAACCGTCCCCCTCCCAACCTGAGTACTTAAACCCAATTGTCCCCGGTACCGTGGGTGAGCAGTGGAAGTGACGGCCCTGCTCACGTATGCAGCTCCTCTCTGCTTGGCTGTTGGGGGCAGTCTCTCGAGCCTTGGATAGGGGGGTCCAGGCCTCGTCTGTCGGCGGCCGACGTCGGGTTCCGCGAACTCACTCAGCACAGCGATCAGGTTCCTAGTATCCTCAGCAGGCACAGCACTCGAGTCACAACTTTGAGGGATCCGGAGCTCTTTTACCGGTGCCCGGCTGGAGCACCTCTCAGGCCTCTGGATTTGGCCTGTCACGCGGGGTTTCTCAGGACGCAGGGAGCACATCTGCTCCTCTCTGCTGCTTGGCGCCAAAGACCCCTCAGGTTTGGCGCGCTGGCCTCTTATCTCTCTGAACTCCTTCCTGGAAGTCACCTGATCGGGTCCAGCCTCTGAATCTGCCCTGCCTGCAACTTTCTTTGTGTATTTTGGTTCCGCTTGACTGTCTCTGGCCAGTAGATGGCAGTCTCGCTCCATCCTTGAAACGTCATGTTGAAGTTCTGTTACAAGCTTTTTAGCTCGTTCTACAGATGGACACCCCACGCAAACACGGCTACAGCGCCAACAAGGAGGAGGTGGGGTAATGTTTTGGGCTGGAATCATGGGGAGAGAGATTGTCGGCCCCTTTAGGATCCCTGAAGGCGCTAAAGATGAACTCCATAATGTATGTGGATTTTCTCAAACAGCACTTCCTGCCATGGTTCAAGAAGAAGAACCGTGTATTTCACAGCAAGATCATTTTTTTGCATGATAATGCACCATCTCATGCTGCACATAAAACATCTGCATCTCTGGCTGATATGGGCATAAAAGGGGACAAACTTATGGTGTGACCCCCATGCTCCCCTGACCTCTATCCCATTCAGAACCTCTGGAGCATCATCAAAAGGAGTGTCTATGATGGCGGGAGGCAGTTCACATCTAAGCAACAGCTCTGGGAGGGTATTCTGTCCTCATGCAAAACAATTGAAGAAGAAACCATCCAAAATCTGACAAATTCAATGGACGAGAGAGTTCAGAAGCTCCTTTCGAACAAGGGGTCCTATGTGAAAATGTAACATCACCTAGAATAAAGTTTTGAGTTGAAAACTGTTTGATTTCAGTTTCTAATAACCTGCTAATGCTTATAATTTCAAAAATGACCATTTTTTGGGTCTTTATTAAAATGAAAAGGTTGATCGAAAAGTTTGGGGGATCTAAGAGTGTGGCAACCCAGTAGTCATGATTACTTCGAATTCTGACAATATGAGGGTCATGTTGCAGGTAGTGCAGCAAGAAGGCACTTATGTGTCTTGCGCATCTCGGAGCCCCAAAATTATTTTCCGGGCTAGATGCAGCTAAAAATTATTATTAATTTTAAATCTGGTGGAGCTTAGTATAGATGGCCTAATAGGATCAGTGCTGCACACTGCTACAAAGCCCAAATTATTTTCCAGTCAAGATACAGATAAACATGATTAGTAATTTTAAATCTGGTGGAGCTTATTATAGATGGCCTAATAGAATCAGTGCTGCACACTGCTACAAAGCCCAAATTATTTTCCAGCCAAGATACAGATAAACATGATTAGCAATTTGAAAGCTTAAAACGGTTGGTAGGGTGATTTTAACCAATCATCAAGCTTTTACTCTCCCCAGGATGACACAGGGGTAGAAAAGTTGTTTCAGATCCATGATTTGTTCATCTTTATGAACGTGAGTCTGTCTACATTATCAGTGGAGAGCCGCGTGCACTTATCTGCCAGCACACCACCAGCAGCGCTGAACACACGTTCAGACAGAACGCTGGCTGCGGGGCATGACAAGATCTCCAAGGCGTAAGTGGCTAGCTCCGGCCATTTATCCAGATTGGAAGCCCAAAAAGAGCAAGGGTCCAGTGACACAGTCATGGCTTCAATGTTTACTTTGAGATACTCCTGTACCATCGTCTCTAGGCATTGACTATGTGTCAGACTTCTTGTCTCCTGTGGCCTTGCAAAGGATGGGCTAAAAAAGTGGTGAAATGATTCCGCAAAATTTATGTTACCAGCAGATACTGTGGTTCTGTTACGGTTTGAGTGCTGAACACTTGACGGTCCCACGGTTGGCAAGTTGGAACTGTGAGATTCACTACGTGCACCACTGGTGTTTTGTGGAAAAGCACATGTAAGATTCTGCAACAGTCTCTGCTGATACTCCTGCATGCGTGCATCCCTTTCTATGGCAGGAATAATTTCTGCAAATTTACTTTTGTACCGGGGATCTAACAGTGTGGCAACCCAGTAGTCAGGATTATTTCTAATTCTCACAATTCGAGGGTCATGTTGCAGGTAGTGCAGCAAGAAGGCACTCATGTGTGTTGCGCATCCAGGAGCACCAAGTCCCTGTTGTGTTGGTGGCGAGGTAACAATCATGCTTCCTTCCTCTGTCCTCTCCCCCCAACCTCGCACAACAGAAATGTGATCAAGGTCTCCCTCATCTGATGAGTCTTCCATCAGTTCGTCCTCCACTTCTTCCTGGGCTCCTGCACCTTCCTCACTAGTTTGGCTGCTACCATGCGCCCTGGTAAAACCATCTCCCCCACCCTCACATGCCTGCCGCCTTGGTGCTGCTGACCGTCTGGACCTTGCAGATGTTAGCCCTTCCGCATACAACTCCTCCTCCTCTACTTCCTCCACTTCCTCTTGTGCCACCACCTGACTCCGAATTCTGTTTAACATGTGCTCCAGCATGTAAATCACCGGAATAGTCATGCTGATAATGGCATCGTCAGCACTAAACATCTTCGTTGCCATTTCAAAACTGTGCAGAAGGGTGCATAGGTCCCTGATCTGAGACCACTCCTCCAGCGTGATTTGCCCCACCTCTGGATCTCGTTGGCCCAGGCTATACGTCAGAACGTATTGCACCAGGGCTTGTCGGTGCTGCCACAGTCGCTGCAACATGTGCAGATTTGAATTCCACCGGGTAGGCACATCGCATTTTAGCCGGTGAAGTGGCAGGCCCAACGACTTCTGTAGAGATGTAAGTCGCTGAGCTGCGGGATGCGAACGGCGGAAGTGAGCACACAGCGACCGTGCCCTCTGCAGAAGGCCATCTAGTCTGGGATAGTGGGCTAAAAATTGCTGGACAACCAGGTTCAACACGTGAGCCATACAAGGCACGTGTGTGACATTGCCCCGGCGAAGGGCCGCACCCAGGTTTGCAGCATTGTCGCACACGGCCTTCCCTGGTTTCAGGTCCAGTGGAGACAGCCATTCATGAAATTGGTTCTCCAGAGCTGACCACAACTCCTCAGCTGTGTGACTCACATTTCCCAGACATTTCAAAGTAAAAACCGCCTGATGACGTTGAGCCCTACCGCCAGCATAGTAAGGAGGTGTGCAGGATACCTTCTGCGCAGTTAGAAAGCTTGTGGCATGACCAGACAGGCTTTGGGTGCAGGTGGAAGACCGAGAGGAGGTTGAGGAGGCAGAAGCAGTGGAGGAACTTTGACATAAAGAGGATTGACGCACAACTCATGGGGACGGCAAGACTTGGACAGCAGCCCCTTGTCCTGCTGTCACCATAGTTACCCAGTGCCCAGTCAGCGACATGTAACGCCCCTGTCCGTGCCTACTCGTCCAAGTGTCTGTGGTGAAATGCACCCTGTCACACACAGAGTTTCTCAAAGAAGCGGTGATGTTGTGTGCAACATGCTGGTGGAGCGCAGGCACACCTTTCTTTGAGAAGTAGTGCCGACTGGGCATCTGGTACTGGGGCACTGCGACGGACATAAGGTCTCGAAAATCCTCTGTGTCCACCAGGCGGAAAGGCAGCATTTCTGTAGCCAAGAGCCTGCAGATGGTGAAATTCAGCCTCTTAGCTTTCTCATGGCTAGGAGGAAATGGTCTTTTACTTGTCCACATCTGAGGGACCGAGGGCTGGCTATTGTGCTTAGACGGGGTTGATAAGGGTGTCCCCGGAAAACTGCCGGTCTGTGAGGAAGATGCAGGCGGACATGTTAGGTTGCCTTGATCCAAAGGTGGTGCTATCGATGTCGGACAGCGCTCAACACCAGCTGGTGTTACCACCTCCAAAGAAAATGATGACCTGCCAATCACGCTGGCTGTTTCGGGTAAAGAGGTGGCAGGTCTGTGACGCGCCCCCTGGGCCTGTGCTGCTGCTGCTGTGCAGGGGGAATACCCGGAACCGGATCGCTGGGGGTTGTAGTTCTCCGTGGCGGTGACCCGGTCCGTGCCCAGGGTGGTCAAACCAGTGGCAGTCTAAATGTTGTAATAAGTGTCCGACTACGCCACCCGTGGATTGCGGTCAGTGGGGACCGCCGCTGCGCTGCCGACCGCTGAGGCTGATGTTGGTTGCGCAGCTGAGTATGGGATGACTCCCCACGGGAGAAGTATTGCCTCAGGGCAGCTAATGTGGAAGATGATGGGAGTAATGGTGTGAGGGTCCCAGTGCTAATGGTGCAGGAGCGGCAAGGAATCACAGAGACGGGAGGTGCCGTTTAGGGTCTTTACTGATGGTACAAGGCAGACCCTCCCGGGAGTACTGGCTAGTATAAGGGGGCCTGGTCAGTCTGCGAGCAAGCAGGAGTTCCCCTGGCCAGGTGGAGTTGTAGGCCTCCCCGTTTATCTGCACTCTTCCTGGCTACCTTGCTGTCAGCGGTTACAAGTAGCCCACGTCCCTGAGTATACCGTGTGGTGCTCACCCGTATGGCTGGTGACTTGGGGCCTTCTGTTAGCCTCCGCTCCTGGATGGCGGCGCTGGTCCCTTCTTTGTGACTGAGCCTCCGGGCTTCTATGGCCAGAGGACCTGGAATCCCCTGCCGGCTGGTTTCTGCTGCTGGGTGTATATCAGTCCCCACAGCCTCGGACTCCTGTGTCCGGCTTTAGTATCTTCGTCCAGGGCGAACTCTGCTCAGCTCCAGCCCCTGGACTTCTGCTGCTGCTCCTACAGAGCTCCTAGTTCTTCCTTTCCCTCTCCAGGCTCTGACTCTGTCTGCAGCTTCACTCTGACTCTAATCCCGCCCCAGACCCAGTTTATAAGGGTAGATTCCTCCCCTCCCAGGTCTGGGCGGACCGTGTTGCATGTTTAGGGATCCTGACCAGAGAAACCTCCCACTTGCTCTCAGACATAATATCTCTATTACTGTGGCAACCAGACCCCTGGGGTGTCACATTCCCCCCTAGTAAATTTTAGTACTCCGGGACTAAACACATTTTTAAAGAAACATAAATACAAGGTATAACAATAACAAGACAACATATTTACAAGAAACTTTAGTCTGTAGAGGTCACGGCGTTTCCGTGACCGGGTGTCCATATCACCCAAGGTGAAGTTTATGAAACAAAGGGGGTGCCCATGTCACCCAACAAGGCGAAGTCTTGGCACAGAATAGGGGACCTGTCCAAAGCAAACCCCTTGCGTTGTCCTTGGGCGTGGCTGCAAGGGTAGACTAACTACTTTGGGCCGCAAGGAGGCCACGCCAGACAGGTTTTCTCTTCCGCGACCGTCTTCGCAAGAGGCACCAAGGTGCAACTATCTACAAAACTGTTCCGGTTATCCAGTGTCCATAACCTGTTAGTCCAAATAAATCTGCAGGGTAACTGAGAAACATAATTAGTAACAGGCAACAAACATAAACCATAAACATTTTGCAATAAACAGTCAACTTTACAGTGTATTGGTTTAGATTCTCCAGCGAGCGGGCATCTGACCTCTAGTGACTCTAGTGGACCTACGGAGCTCACTAACTGGTTCTGCACTACAGGGTGTAGGAGGTGTTATGGGCAAGCTGGGCAGCTTTCTGCGCACTCTTTGGCTCACTAGGGGCACGGCAGGCTCACTACTAGCAGAGGGTTGATTCTCCTGGTCTGCTGGTGTGGACTCTTCTGCCTCTTGGGCCGGCTGCTCTTCCAGCTCTACCGGTTCCTCTGTAGGCACTTGCGGGGCTGGCTGGAGAAAGGTGAGGACGGGTACCACGACAGCGCCGTTTACTTGTGTCCAAGACCGGGGGAAGTCTCCGAGTACGGTACTGATCATTTCTTCCCTTTCCTCTGCGGGTTGAGGGTTTTCTTGATCTTCTTCAGGGCTTTGCAGCTGCTCGGGACACTTCTTCAGGTGGTCTCTGGAGACAATGGCTGTGGTTTCTCCTCCATCCTTACTGATTACGCAGATTTTTGGGTTCTCATGGCTTGATGGCAGTACGGTGTACGGGTCCTTCTCCCACTGGTTGTCCAACTTGTGGAGCCGCCTCTTCCTCTTCAAGACCTGCTCTCCAGGTACCAGGGGAACAGCGGGAGCATACTGGTTATAAGCCTTCTCTTGCCTTTCTCTAGCTTGAGACAGACTTCGCTCGACGCTCTCCTGTACTTTCCGATACTGCTGCTGCCGTTCTGTATCCCAGTCTGCCTCTGGCGAGGTGTCCTCAGGCGTCAGGACTCCCATATCCAGGTCAATAGGCAGCTTACCAGGTCTTGCTCTCATTAGGTAAGCCGGGGTACAGTTGGTGGAACCTACAGGGATGTGGTTATACAGGTCCACCAGATCGGGCAGTTTCTCAGGCCACAGACTGCGTTCTTCCAGGGGCAATGTTTTTATCAGATCTATCACCACCTGGTTCATCTTCTCGCAGAGTCCATTGGTTTGAGGGTGATAGGGCGTTGTTCTTATCTTCTTGCAGCCATACAGGTTGCAGAACTCCTGGAAGACCTCCGCTTCAAAGGCTGGTCCTTGGTCTGTCAGCACTTGGTCCGGGTACCCGTGTGGACGGCAGAAGTGCTGCTCGAAGGCTCTAGCTGCTGTTTGAGCCGTTAAGTCCTTGACCGGGACCACCACCAGGAACCGGGAGTAATGATCTACGATTGTGAGGGCGTAGACATACCCAGATCTCCTTGGAGCCAGTTTCACATGGTCCAGTGCTACCAGTTCCAGTGGCTGTCTGGTGATGATGGGCTGCAAGGGAGTCTTCTGGCTGGCACGGTCCTTTCTTCTCAGGTGGCACGGGCCACAGTCTCTGCACCACCTCTCGATGGCTCCTCTCATGCCTACCCAGTAGAACCGTTCACGCAACAAGAACTCCAGCTTCTTCCATCCGAAATGCCCTGCTCCGTTGTGGTATGCCTCCAGAACCATAGCCGCGTCTCGTCTTGGGACCACTACCTGCCAGGTCAACTCATGCGTTCGAGAATTAACCATTCTCCGGCACAGCTTCTCCCTGTAGAGGAACAGCTTACTTTTCTCCTTCCACAGTTGCTTGGTCTCCTCCGGAGCATCTGGGTCAAGACGGGCATCGGCCTGGGTCAGCATTTCCTTCACCAAATGGACTGCGGGATCACTGTCTTGCGTCTCCGCCCAGTTGTAGTGGGGCAAGGGATTGAACGTCATGGAGCGCCTGTCCTTCACACGGTGGGAATACAGGGTAATCCCATGACGGTGGAACGCAGGGAGCTCAACTTCTTCCAGATCTTCTGGATCTTCCCCTACATCCGGTAAGTTCGGCATTCTAGACAGGGCATCCGCGTTGGCATTTGATCGTCCTGCCCGGTATTTGATGGTGAATTCAAAGTTGGACAGGCGGGCCATCCATCTCTGTTCCAGGGCACCGAGCCTTGCAGTGTCCAGGTGTGTCAACGGGTTGTTATCCGTGTACACAGTGAATTTGGAGGAGGCAAGGTAATGCTTGAAACGTTCGGTCACTGCCCACACTACTGCCAGGAACTCCAGCTTGAATGAGCTATAATTCTCAGGGTTCCTCTCCGTGGGCCGTAGCTTTCGGCTGGCGTAAGCGATTACCCGTTCTTTCCCTTGCTGGATCTGGGACAGTACGGCTCCTAGCCCGATGTTGCTTGCGTCCGTGTGGAGGATAAAGGGCTGGCTGTAGTCTGGATATGCCAGGATTTCATCCCCCGTCAGGGCCATCTTCAGCTGGCAAAAGGACTCCTCTTCCAGCTTTTCCCACCTGAAGGGCGGCTTCTGGTTCTTGGCTTTCCGAGATTGACCTATCAGGAGGTCCTGCATAGGGGCTGCCATTTTGGTGAAACCGGGAATGAATCTTCGGTAGTAGCCTACCAACCCGAGGAACTGCCGCACTTCCTTTATGCTGGAGGGTCTTGGCCAGTCCTTAATTACGGTGATCTTATCAGGGTCGGGAGCCACTCCGTCAGCACCCACCACGTGTCCCAGGTACTGCACCTTTGGTTTCAGGAGGTGACACTTGGAGGGTTTCACCTTTAGGCCGTAGTTTGCCAGAGCTTCGAACACTTCTGCCAGGTGTTTCAGGTGGTCCTCGTAGGTCTTGGAATAGACGATGACATCGTCCAGGTATAACAGGACCGTCTCGAAGTTCCGGTGTCCCAGACAGCATTCCATCAACCGTTGGAAGGTTCCTGGTGCGTTGCAGAGCCCGAACGGCATGCAGTTAAATTCGCTGAGACCCATCGGGGTGGTGAATGCGGTCTTCTCCCGGTCCGCCTCTGCTACAGGAACCTGCCAGTACCCGCTAGTGAGATCCAAAGTAGAGAAGAAGTTAGCAGATTTTAATGCAGCTAAGGACTCTTCTATCCTTGGTAACGGGTATGCATCTTTGTGTGTGATACGGTTGACCTTCCTGTAGTCTACACACATTCTCATAGTGTTGTCTTTCTTTTTCACTAAGACTAGTTGTCACGCTGTCTCTGTATACTGGAGGTAGGGGGCCTAAGCTGACCCTAAGCTGGGGCCCTGACTAATCCCTCAACCTGGAGGTACTGTTAAAGGTACAGAGGTCCAGGCCGCCAGCGTAACCCCTACCTCCTGAAGATCCCTGCACCTCAGTAATCTAGTCCTGAGAAGGACCCCGATCACAACCAAAGGGAACAAGAAATAATATGCCCAAACACAGTATTTAGACGAACGAGACAGTACAAGGGAAAAACCAAAACCACCTTGCATACAAACAACTTCTCAACTACAACAGAGAGAAAACCAAAGGGAAAGGAGATAAATGATAAAGCGAGGAAAGGGAAAAAACACTTCCAAGTACACTTATCTCAGCAACTCCAAACACCACGATCCGCTCTGTCAGTCTGAATGAAATGCTTTCACCGACACCTCCCAGACAGACCAGCAGGTATATGAAGGAGTCTCACTACAGAAGTATTGATTGCAGCTGGGCGAGGCTGGACCTCATCTAGCCCAGAGAGAGAGAGAGAATTAACTCCCTCACTGCCGAGAAACACAAAGCACCAACAAGTCAGCTGCGAGAAGTCAGGCTGTGTACTCGTGACGATCTTCGTGGCAACACACCCGTGACACTAGTGGAGCTGCCCAGGGGCTACAGCTGTCCCTGATTACCCCAGCCTCCTTCATGTCTCTAAGCATCCCCTTGGCGTGTTGGTAGTGTGCCGGGGGTACGGGTCGGTATCTCTCCTTTATGGGAGGATGGTCTCCCGTGGGGATGTGGTGTTCTACCCCCTTTACTCGCCCGAAGTCTAGCGGGTGTTTGCTAAACACTCTCTCATACTCTCGAACCACCCGATAGACTCCCTGTTTCTGGTGTGAGGGAGTGGAGTCAGTACCCAAATGCAGTTGCTGACACCAGTCCTCCATTGGTTTCTTAGAGCCGTTACCTTCCTCTGGTTGAGATGGAGGCAAGGGTTCCACGGCCTGTACAGAATTCTGGTTTATGGTGAACAATTTGGCTAGCGTGGCATACCGGGGCAGGTGTACTTCTCTCTCCCCGATATTTATGATGCGAACGGGCACCCTCCCATGGCGTACATCGACCACCCCCCGTGCTGTCAAAATGGTGGGCCTACTGTCTGAGTAGACGGGTTCTACCATTGCTTCGTAGTCTCTACCTCTTAGACCAATAGCTGCCCGACACCAAATCATCATCTCACTTTTTGGGGGCATGGCAATAGGGAACGGGTCACACATTCTCACGCTACCTATCTCACCACCAGATAGTTCCACCTGTTGCCGCTTCATCAGTGCCCGGATCTCTTTCTGGAGCACACGCTGCTGGCCGGAACTGGCGTTCTTGGCAACCTGCTGTAAAATGAGAATCACCTCTGCAAGACAATTTTCAATCACATTAGTTCCCAAGGTTATTCTAGGGTGACTCTCATGACGGTCTATGTCCACTATAATCAGTCCTTGTGCCGCCAGTTCGACTTTACCGATCTTAATGGTCACCTCTTTGAATCCCACCTGCGGCACGGGCTGACCATTGCTGGCGATGATACTCAGGTCGTCATCTGGGTAGCGGGTTATGTCCGAGTCATTCCAGTACTGCTTGAAGAGCACGTACGGGATGGTGGTGACCTGTGACCCGGTGTCTAGTAGGGCACTCATAGGAATGCCATCCATTACCACAGGCAAGATTGGACGTCCCCCTACGTATTTATCACGCCAGTTTGATGGGCCTGATGGTCTTATGCCTGGGGGTTGGCCCTCTACCCCAGGTTGTGCCCGTTTAAATGACAGTACCTTGCCACATGTCCGGGTTGATTGCAGCAGCGGCAGATGGGTCGTCCGTCCTCGTTGTATCTGTCGCTGGGTCTTCCTCTGGCCGGTGGGGTCCTCCTCAGTCGGTGCCACGGGACGTCCTCCGGTCCGGATGCCAGCTGGATCTTTCCTGGAGAAGAGACCTGTAAAGACTGCACAGTTCTGGTTAGCGCGGCAACGCTCTTAGTCAGCTCTTGGACCTGATGGTGCAGGTCTGTAGCCGGGTCACTGTTTAAAGCCTGCGCATAGGCCCTGCAGACAAGGGCGCCGTCTCCTGGTGGTAAGTGATAGCAGGGCGCCTGTGGGTCACAGCGCCACCTGGTGCCGGTTCTCGGAGCACCCTGATGGCTCTGTCCTTGAACTGTGCAAAGTCCAGGTCAGGGTCCTGTAAGGCCATTGCCCGCAACTGGGTTCGATGGGCATTGCACAGTAGACCCTCAATAAATTGTTCAGTCAACAGCTTATCTTCATTTCCCACGCTGTCAGGGTCTGCCTGCTTAATGGCTCTCAGGGCCTCTTGTAGGTTTAAAGCATAGTCTCTTATACTCTCATGTGCCCGTTGTTTGCACCCATAAAATCTTAGTTTTATTTCGGCTGAGGTGCGGGTGTCAAATGTGTCTTTCAGCCGGGTTAGTATGTCTCTGACAGTCCTCTTCCTCCCAGGTGGCCAGGACTTTACCTCCCTTTGGGCTGCCCCGATTAATTGGGCCACCAGGATGCTCACTTTTTGCTCTTCTGTGAGGGGGTACACCTGGAAGAGGCTATCCAGTCTTTCTCTAAAGTCATTTAGAGCAGAGGTCCCCAACCGCCGGTCCGCGGACCAGGACCGGGCCGTTGGGGTTTTTCAGCCGGTCCGCGGGGAGAGGGGGCCCCTCCAGCCTCCAGCAGGGCCGCCATCAGGGCATGACTGCCCTGACTCCAGTATGGGGCCCGGCCGGTAGGAGCCCCCTCGGAGCCCCCCTCTTGTGCGTCTCTCTCCTCATGGGGCCCCCGGCCGCATGCTAAGCGCCGGGTCCGGGACATCTTAGCGCTGCGCTGCTGCGGCAGCACCTTCATGATTCCCCTGACTTCCGGTCATGTGACGGCGCCGTCACATGGCCGGAAGTCAGGAGAACCTGGTGTCAGCGATTTGGACGAGCGCCAGGATTCTGCAGGGATCGCATGGGGGTAAGTATAACAAGTTTTATTTTTTTTTAAATACAATTAACTAGGAGTGGGGGGAATGGGAGATGCACATGGGAGGAGGGGAGAGATGAGAGATGCACATGGGGGAGGGGAGAGATGAGAGATCCACATGGGGGGGAGGGGAGAGATGAGAGATGCACATGGGGGAGGGGAGAGATGAGAGATCCACATGGGGGGGAGGGGAGAGATGAGAGATGCACATGGGGGAGGGGAGAGATGAGAGATCCACATGGGGGGGAGGGGAGAGATGAGAGATGCACATGGGGGAGGGGAGAGATAAGAGATCCACATGGGGGGAGGGGAGAGATGAGAGATGCACATGGGGGGAGGGGAGAGATGAGAGATGCACATGGGGGGAGGGGAGAGATGAGAGATGCACATGGGGGAGGGGAGAGATGAGAGATCCACATGGGGGGAGGGGAGATATGAGAGATGCACATGGGGGAGGGGAGAGATGAGAGATCCACATGGGGGGGAGGGGAGAGATGAGAGATGCACATGGGGGAGGGGAGAGATGAGAGATCCACATGGGGGGAGGGGAGAGATGAGAGATGCACATGGGGGGAGGGGAGAGATGAGAGATGCACATGGGGGGAGGGGAGAGATGAGAGATGCACATGGGAGGGAGTGGAGAGATGACAGATGCACGGGGGGGTGAGAGATGCACGGGGGGATGAGAGATGCACGGGGGGTGGATGAGAGATGCACGGGGGGGTGAGAGATGCACGGGGGGGTGAGAGATGCACGGGGGGTGGATGAGAGATGCACGGGGGGTGGATGAGAGATGCACGGGGGGGATGAGAGATGCACGGAGGGGATGAGAGATGCACGGGGGGTGGATGAGAGATGCACGGAGGGGGATGAGAGATGCACGGAGGGGGATGAGAGATGCACGGAGGGGGATGAGAGATGCACGGGGGTGAGCTGCACATGGGGGGGTGAGAGATGCACATGGGGGGGTTATGTTTACATAACTTTGTTGCCTTATGAAGGGCGGGGGGGGCCCCCAAAAATTTCTTGCACAGGGGCCCACTACAGTCTGTGTCCGCCCCTGGGATGAAGTAAATGCAGCTGAACAGCAGCTGTCAGGACAGCTGCCCTGTCCTGCTGCAGGGCGTGATGGGGCCTCAGTGATGCGGCTCCTGGCACAGCACATTATGTGGGGCTCCTGGCATAGCTCCTGGCGGGGACCTGGTCTACACTATATGATAAGTATGCACTAAACTCCAAATCCCTCCATTACCCCGCCCCCATATGACCAAAGCCCCGCCCACCCCACCCCCTCCTTGCTGGGCCATGGAAAAATGATCTTGCTTCAAGCCGGTCCCTGGTGCAAAAAAGGTTGGGGACCACTGATTTAGAGTATATGACTCCCCTGAGTACTGGGGTAGCCAGGTTGCCCCCGGGATATAGCGCATGGTGAATGGCATGACTGCTGCAGCGGTTGCGCTGGCGGTGGCTGTGGCAGTGGAGCTCCCCTCGGTATCCGGCATCCTCCTCCCCCCTAGTGGACTGTGGCCTACCTTGTGATGCTCTTCTTCCGTAGGCCGCGGCTCCGCAGTCGATCGCCGGGGTTGAGGACCTGGCGTCGAACTCCGATGACGTCAGCGTCGCTCTTCCTCCCTTCCAGGACCTTGCGCAGCGTCAGAGCGTGGGGCGGAGCGTGGGGCGGAGCTTCGGATCTCGCGCGCTTTCGGCGTCCACGCCCCTCTTCTTCCCGTGCGGCGTCCCGAAGATGGCGTCCGAAGGCGGGAAGCAGCTGCGGATGGCGGGAAGAAGGCAGAAGACGGCGGGAAACGGTCCAAGATGGCGTCTGATGGCGGGAATCAGCTCCGGATGGCGGGAAACTTCACCACAGGTAAGTATAAAAGTCTCTTTTTCAGGCACGCAGTACCCGGTGGTTGCGGGCACGAAATCCTGCCGACTACGCCAAAGTTGACGCGCCCCCTGGGCCTGTGCTGCTGCTGCTGTGCAGGGGGAATACCCGGAACCGGATCGCTGGGGGTTGTAGTTCTCCGTGGCGGTGACCCGGTCCGTGCCCAGGGTGGTCAAACCAGTGGCAGTCTAAATGTTGTAATAAGTGTCCGAATACGCCACCCGTGGATTGCGGTCAGTGGGGACCGCCGCTGCGCTGCCGACTGCTGAGGCTGATGTTGGTTGCGCAGCTGAGTATGGGATGACTCCCCACGGGAGAAGTATTGCCTCAGGGCAGCTAATGTGGAAAATGATGGGAGTAATGGTGTGAGGGTCCCAGTGCTAATGGTGCAGGAGCGGCAAGGAATCACAGAGACGGGAGGTGCAGTTTAGGGTCTTTACTGATGGTACAAGGCAGACCCTCCCGGGAGTACTGGCTAGTATAAGGGGGCCTGGTCAGTCTGCGAGCAAGCAGGAGTTCCCCTGGCCAGGTGGAGTTGTAGGCCTCCCCGTTTATCTGCACTCTTCCTGGCTACCTTGCTGTCAGCGGTTACAAGTAGCCCACGTCCCTGAGTATACCGTGTGGTGCTCACCCGTATGGCTGGTGACTTGGGGCCTTCTGTTAGCCTCCGCTCCTGGATGGCGGCGCTGGTCCCTTCTTTGTGACTGAGCCTCCGGGCTTCTATGGCCAGAGGACCTGGAATCCCCTGCCGGCTGGTTTCTGCTGCTGGGTGTATATCAGTCCCCACAGCCTCGGACTCCTGTGTCCGGCTTTAGTATCTTCGTCCAGGGCGAACTCTGCTCAGCTCCAGCCCCTGGACTTCTGCTGCTGCTCCTACAGAGCTCCTAGTTCTTCCTTTCCCTCTCCAGGCTCTGACTCTGTCTGCAGCTTCACTCTGACTCTAATCCCGCCCCAGACCCAGTTTATAAGGGTAGATTCCTCCCCTCCCAGGTCTGGGCGGACCGTGTTGCATGTTTAGGGATCCTGACCAGAGAAACCTCCCACTTGCTCTCAGACATAATATCTCTATTACTGTGGCAACCAGACCCCTGGGGTGTCACATCTGCGCCCCAAAACAGGTGTGACTGCTGTCCCCCCAGTCACAGAGGATGAAGAGGCCGCGGATGCACAAGATATGGCAGACGGTGGTTGGCCCGGCCTGCTAGGCCGCATTGTAGCACACTGAGCTTCCCACTGCAACTTATGCTTCATGTCCATGTGTCGGTTCATGCATGAAGTACTCAAACTATGTATTTTTTGGCCTCTACTTAGCTTTTGCTGACAAATGTTACAGATAACACGAGTTGGGTCATCTTTATCGATCTGAAAAAATGCCCAGGCTATGCAAGGCTTAGCACCCATGCGACCTGAAGAGCCACCACGACTTGTGGTGAGAGGCAGAGTTGTGTTTGAGGATGCAGTTGTTGACGTGCTTCCAGTACTACGTCTCTGTCCAGGAAGGCGCAACCTGACCTCGTCGTCACTAGCATCTTCCTCCACCTCCTCTGCTGACCTCATCTCTTGGCTGACTGTGGGTTGACAGTAAGTGGGATCTCCAACCTCATCATCATCACCCTGTGCGTTATCACACCCGTCGTCCTCAGAGCCAACCTGTTCCTGCCCTGACAAAAAACTAAAGTTGTCGCTCCAATCAGGTATTTGAGTCTCATCATCGTCTTCCTCATTGTCTCCACCAACAGGAGTTACAGTTTGGGAATGAGGGTCTACATTATGGTCAGAACCTACTGCGTCTGGTCCTGGATCCGACTCATAAAGATTCTGGGCATCAGTGCAGATCATTTCCTCGTCTGGATTCACAGAAGCGCTGGAGTCGACCTCTGATTCCCAGGCTATAGTATGAGTAAACAGCTCTGCAGACTCAACCATCTGTTCTACCTCATACTCAGACGGGCAGCTGGAGATTTGGGAGCTGTGAGGAAGCAAGTGCGATTGGGGTGACACCTTTGAGGACTGGAGTATTTGTGATGTTGAAGTTGATGTGGAGGAAAGCCCACTTAAAGGAGCACTTGATATCCGTTGAAGCACCTGCTGTTTTTGTGCCTCATCTGGAATTTGTAGCGATTGGCGTGGCCGTAAGAAAGGGATCTTATCACATTGTCCGCTAAAAGAAGTAGACATTTTAGTTTGGCTGGAAGATGGTCTTTCTTCTGCAGATGTTACTGTTGCTTTAACACCTACCCCACGGACACAACCTTTTTTCCCCTTCCCAACATGCCTATTCCCCTTTCCACCAGCAGCAGGTCTTTTTCCACTCATTTTGGTGGTTAACTAATTCACAACTCTGGAGTTGTTTGCACAAAAAAACAATGGATGGGAACCGAGCAGAGCTGAGTGGCCAAACTGTGGTATTAGGCCAAAACTATTGGCTAGGTTAGATGCAGAAAAAAATTATATTCAATTTGCAACCTGATGGAGGTCAGTATAGATGGACTAATAGAACAAGTCCCACACACAGCTAGAAGCCCAAATATTTTTTCAGAGGTAGATGCAGAAAAAAATTGTATTCAGTTTGCAACCTGATGGAGGTCAGTATAGATGGACTAATAGAACAAGTCCTACACACAGCTAGAAGCCCAAATATTTTTTCAGAGGTAGATGCAGAAAAAATATATATTCAGTTTGCAACCTGATGGAGGTCAGTATAGATGGACTAATAGAGAAAGTCCCACACACTGCTAGAAGGCCAAATATTTTTTCAGAGCTAGATGCAGACAAAAAATTATTTTTAATTTGCAACCTCATGGAGGTCAGTATAGATGGACTAATAGAGAAAGTCCCACACACTGCTAGAAGGCCAAATATTTTTTCAGAGCTAGATGCAGATATAAATTATTTTTAATTTGCAACCTGATGGAGGTCAGTATAGATGGACTAATAGAGAAAGTCCCACACACTGCTAGAAGGCCAAATATTTTTTCAGAGCTAGATGCAGAAAAAAATTATATTCAGTTTGCAACCTGATGGAGGTCAGTATAGATGGTCTAATAGAACAAGTCCCACACACAGCTAGAAGGCCAAATATTTTTTCAGAGGTAGATGCAGATAAAAATTATTTTTAATTTGCAGCCTGATGGAGGTCAGTATAGATGGACTAATAGAGAAAGTCCCACACACTGCTAGAAGGCCAAATATTTTTTCAGAGCTAGATGCAGACAAAAAATTATTTTGAATTTGCAACCTGATGGAGGTCAGTATAGATGGACTAATAGAGAAAGTCCCACACACTGCTAGAAGGCCAAATATTTTTTCAGAGCTAGATGCAGACAAAAAATTATTTTTAATTTGCAACCTGATGGAGGTCAGTATAGATGGACTAATAGAGAAAGTCCCACACATTGCTAGAAGGCCAAATATTTTTTCAGAGCTAGATGCAGATAAAAATTATTTTTAATTTGCAACCTGATGGAGGTCAGTATAGATGGACTAATAGAGAAAGTCCCACACACTGCTAGAAGGCCAAATATTTTTTCAGAGCTAGATGCAGAAAAAAATTATATTCAGTTTGCAACCTGATGGAGGTCTGTATAGATGGATTAATAGAACAAGTGCCACACACAGCTAGAAGCCCAAATATTTTTTCAGAGGTAGATGCAGAAAAAAATTATATTCAGTTTGCAACCTGATGGAGGTCTGTATAGATGGATTAATAGAACAAGTCCCACACACAGCTAGAAGCCCAATATTTTTTCAGAGGTAGATGCAGAAAAAAATATATTCAGTTTGCAACCTGATGGAGGTCAGTATAGATGGACTAATAGAGAAGGTCCCACACACTGCTAGAAGGCCAAATATTTTTTCAGAGCTAGATGCAGACAAAAAATTATTTTTAATTTGCAACCTGATGGAGGTCAGTATAGATGGACTAATAGAGAAAGTCCCACACACTGCTAGAAGGCCAAATATTTTTTCAGAGCTAGATGCAGATATAAATTATTTTTAATTTGCAACCTGATGGAGGTCAGTATAGATGGACTAATAGAGAAAGTCCCACACACTGCTAGAAGGCCAAATATTTTTTCAGAGCTAGATGCAGAAAAAAATTATATTCAGTTTGCAGCCTGATGGAGGTCAGTATAGATGGACTAATAGAACAAGTCCCACACACAGCTAGAAGCCCAAATATTTTTTCAGAGGTAGATGCAGAAAATTTTTTTATTCAGTTTGCAACCTGATGGAGGTCTGTATAGATGGATTAATAGAACAAGTCCCACACACAGCTAGAAGCCCAATATTTTTTCAGAGGTAGATGCAGACAAAAAATATATTCAGTTTGCAACCTGATGGAGGTCAGTATAGATGGACTAATAGAACAAGTCCCACACACTGCTAGAAGCCCAAATATTTTTTCAGAGCTAGATGCAGAAAAAAATTATATTCAATTTGCAACCTGATGGAGGTCAGTATAGATGGACTAATAGAATGATGCTATGCCCAAAAGATTTTACTTCACTAGGTGCAGTAAAAAAATTGGTATTCTATACACAGGTGGTATATCTTGCAACACAGATAGGCTACTCCACTGACTAACACACTCTGCAATAGGCCAAAAAGGATTAGCTTTGCTAGATTCAGCCAAATGCTGTGAAAAAAAACTTGCACAGACCTGCCTGGCAAAAACTGATAGGAACTGATGTAACCTAGTCCTGAAAAGGACTGCAATTACAATTAGTCTTTACTCCCACAATCTATCTATTTAAGAGCACAGACCTGCCTGATAAAAGTCGTAGGAAATGCTGTAACCTAGTCCTTAAAAGGACTGCAATCACAACTATTCCCTACTCCAAAGCTATCTGTAGATTTGTGCGAAAATTGGCTTGAAATTAACAAGGTATAGCGCACACAGCAACAGCGGTGCCGTCTAACACGCAGCTGCAGCAGTGAGAAAATGGTGGCGACGGGGAAAATGGCTTGGTCTTATAGGGCAAGGACATGTGACATACACTGCCAATGACACATGCCCTTGCTTGTGTGAAAAAAAGCACCTCGCTCCGTGTGTGCGCTGCTGATAGGCTGACAGATTGCACCTCCCCACTGTAAATGCGGGAAAGAGAAAAAAAAATGGAGATCTTCATTATTCCTGCAGAGATCCATCCCCTGCCCCTTCCCCCACCCCGCTGTACACTCAAACTGCGTATTAACATTAATTTTCATCATAACTGAGAAAAAATCCAGTTATGATTTTGGTGCACGAACAGTTATCGAACATAACCTCGAACAGCCGAATTTTTCTCAAATCGTTTGTGCTCGCCGAACGGCTCGAACACCGCCCAAAACAGCTCGAATTTGAGATTGGCGAACAGTTCGAGTCGAACAACGCTCATCTCTAAACATGAGACACGTCAGAAGTACAATCCAGCACTACAGAAAAGTATTTTGCAGTTTTGACATCGTTAAGAATCTTTTCCTGAATACCATTACTTAGCAGTTGAATCATCTCATTCTGTATTGTTTTTCCCAAATAATGTGCATGAATCTCGTTGTCCCGGATTTTCCGAATGTGCTCACACATGACGGGATTGAACATAGCCAAATACTCCACAAATTTCAAAAAGTTCCCATTATTAGATGCAAACAATGCATCATTTGATCCACGGAACGCTAAGTTTTGCGTACCTAGTACCCTCACTAGAGCTATCAACCTTTCTAAAATTTGATGCCAGTATTTTTCTTGCTCTTCAATTTTGCGTAAGTGTTCTTCGTCAATGGTCTTGTTCATCTTAAGTCTATTTTCGAGTTCCTTCCATTTTTGAAAGCTAATCATGTGATCTTTGCTTTTTTCGTGGCTGGCTAAAATAGCAGATATGTTTTTCCAGTCATTTACACCATCAGTATCTAAGGCTGAGCGTTTGATGATTCCTAGTTGAAGTGATGAGTCTGGAAACAACGTGCAGCAAAAACAAAAAAATGAATTTTTCTGAATAGAATACGTTAGCCAATTGCGTTCAAGACTTTCACCATTGACAAGACGACGTTTATAGTGAACACAAGAAAATTTTCTACGATTAGTGTCCAAAGGAAAATCGAAATCTTTAACTTGTGTGGGGCCGAGTTTTACTACATCTAGGCGTAAGTCATCATTGATTACGGTTCACGTAGCGGGATCGTCCGAATAGTCTTTGCGTAGTATTTCTATAGATGTACCAGCCTCCATGTCAGTACTGGTATTTTGATCAGATCTACCACCAGATATTGATGGTTGTAGTTCACTATTTTCAGCATGAGAAACAAATTCTATTTCCACATTCGATATTTCCGAGGCAACAGAAGCCTGTTGTTCCAACGTTTGGAATTCCGCGTCTTCATTTCTATTGCTTAGATATTTTAAAAATGACCCTTTGATTTTTGAAAGTGATTTCTCCTCTTCAGCTTTTATTTTACGGTTCTGAAACCCCGAAAGTTTTTTCTTTTTATCAGCCATGACTCGTTACAACACACAACATTTACCTAAAAGTTAACGCGCCGATTAAAATTGTTATCTGAACATTATATAATACGATTTTACTTTTAAGACAAAAACCACAAATTTCTTTAACAATTTCCAATGTTTCCAATATTTTTGAAAATCAAAACAATATACCTACCTCGCAGCGCCTAACACTTTAGAACCTAGGCCAAAAATTTAGTAAAAACCTCCTATTTTCTATTTGCATTCATGAAACCTCATGGAACAATGAATCTAATGAATATTCAAAATAACAGCAATGGCTCACATGATAAAGCATGCAAACAGTAGAGACATACCTCGAAAATATTATAATCGCGCGCGCCGATATGCAAAAAACGTAGATACTATCTCCCTTGCCTTAGCTGGCCTGACTGGCAGTCCAGGCAGTCTACGCCAATGCGTCAAAACAGACTCCTCCCACTAGCCGCATCGACTGCTGTTGACATCTATCAATATAATCGCCAACTAGTACCTAGTACCTAAAGTCCAAACTACGTATAAATAGGCCATATGGTACACCTACCTTTTAAGTATACGTATTTTTTTCTCTCGGGCGCCCCCTTAGTGTAGTGTGTGCATTTTTGGTTGTTTGCCTTGCTTTGCCAACATTTGAAAACTTAGGAGCAAAATAAACGCGCGGGATCAAACACCTGTCAGCAGACGATGCAAACGACTCACGTCCATAGTTTAGCGCCTCCTTTCCATGCGTAAATTGAAGCTCAACGGTTTTTCTTTTAAATTTATGGTAAAAAAATTTATGTACACTTTTCTTTCCATCCCTAAAACTTTTTGCCTTTTGAAAAGATTTTTTATAATTTTTTCTATTTTTTCTCTGGCGCCCCCTTAGGATCGGCGCCCTAGGCGGCCGACTAGTTTGCCTATACGTTCGGGCCGGCCCTGTCTGTGTGTGAAGACTGAGGTGCATGGGAATAAAGTTAGACCTCCCAAAAAAGACACTGTATTTGAGTTTATGTTATGCTGCTATCATTCGGTGGTGTTGAGAAGTCTGGCCCAATCCAGCCCTTGTTCATTTTTATAAGAGTCAGCCTGTCAGCATTTTCAGTTGACAGGCGGATGCGCCTATCGGTTATAATTCCACCGGCGGCACTAAAAACCCGCTCTGACAAAAAAAGCAGGGCAGGCGAGGACCTCCAAGGCGTAGAGAGCCAGTACATGCCACGGGTCCAACTTGGATACCCAATAATTATAAGGCACCGAGTAATCACGGAGGATGTTGGTACAGTCGGCAAGGTACTCCCTCACCATCTTCCGAAACTTTGCACTCCTTGTGAGAGTACCCCCCGCCTCAGGACCTGTGTGATGGGAGGGTCTGAGAAAACTGTCCCAGAACTTTGACAGTATTCCCCTGCCTCTGCTGGATTGCATTTGTGGCTCTCTCGCCTGTACTCCTTGGTTGTCCAATAAACTGTGACCTCTACCGCCAGCGTTTTCAGATGGGAAGTTTTTAACTAATTCCACAACAAGGGACTTCTCATACTGCCCCATTTTATTAGGCTTGTCCAGCAAAGGAAAAAGAGACATAAAGTTCTCGCTTTAGTGTGGGTCTAGAAGCGTCACCAACCAGTAATGACTGTCTCTCAAAATTTGGACAACGTGAGGGTCATGGGAAAGGCAGCGTAACATAAACACAGCCATGTGTGCCAGACTGCTAACAGGCAAGACTTCCGTGTCACCAAGAGGACGACTGACCATGCTCTCCTCCTCCCTGTCCTCAGGCCATCCACGCTGAACAGACGGAATGGCAGTTGTGCAGGTAGTACCGTCTATAGCGCAGGAAACTAGCTCCTGCTCTTCCTCCTCCTTCCCCTCTTCCTCATTGTCACCCAATCCACATTGGGATGAGATGAGGCTGGGCTGTATGTAATCATCCTGTATGGTTCCTTGCTCCATCTCATCGTGCTCCGACAGCAATGCATCCTCTTTAATTGAGAGCAGAGAGCGTTTCAGAAGACAGAGAAGCGGGATGGTGACGCTAATTATGGCGTCATCGCCTCTCACCATCTTAGTGGAGTCCTCAAAGTTCTGGAGGATGATATATATGTCTGACATCCATGTCCACTCCTGAGGTTTTATGTGTGGAGTCTGACCTGAATACCAACGGCCTTGTTGAAGCTGGTAGTCAACAACTGCCCTCTTCTGCTCACAAATCCTTCCCAACATCTGCAATGTAGAGTTCCAATGTGTGAGGACATCGCAAATCAGTCGGTGAGCTGGAAGCTGCAAACGCTGCTGAAGCACAGCAAGAGCGGCGGAAGTTGTAGCTGACTTTTTAAAATGGGCACACAGGCAGTGTACTTTGACAAGCAGATCTGACAGATCTGGGTAGGTATTGAGAAACTGCTGAACCACGAGGTTAAGCACATGGGCCAGGCATGGTACGTGTGTGAGCTCGCCTCGCCTCAAAGCCGCCACCAGGTTCCGCCCATTGTCACACACGACCATGCCTGGCTGTAGGTTCAGCGATGTCAGCCACAGATCTGCCTGCTCTTTCATAGCTGTCCACAACTCTTCAGCGTTGTGTGGTTTGTCACCTAAGCATATTAGCTTCAGCACAGCCTGTTGCAGCTTGGCCAAGGCAGTGCTGCAGTGCTTCCAGCTTGTGACTGATGTGGTAACTTCAGAGATGGAGGCTGAAGAGGAGGAGGAGGCTGAGGAGGATGAGGTACAGGAGCTGTAGACTGTGGGGGCAACCCTGATTGACCTAGGGCCCGCAATCCTCGGTGTTGGGAGGACGTGTTCCGTCCCAAGGTCTGACTGGGTCCCGGCTTCCACTATGTTAACCCAGTGTGCTGTCAGCGAGATGTACCGTCCCTGCCCACAAGCACTTGTCCACGTGTCCGTGGTTAGGTGGACTTTCCCAGTAACTGCATTGTTGAGGGCACGGCTAATGTTGTGGGACATGTGCTTGTGTAATGAGGGGACGGCACACCAGGAGAAATCAAGGCAGCTGGAGACCGAGTACCGAGGAACAGCTGCCGCGATCGGGTTGCGGAATGCTTCCATCTCCACGAGCCTAAAAAGCAACATTTCGAGCGCTAGCATTCGGGAAATGTGTGAATTTAGTAGTGTAGCCTGTGGGGCGTTAGCTGCGTATTTCCACTTTCGTTCCAAGGACTCGGGTAGGGACAACTGAACGCTGCACTGGGACAAGGACGTGTTTGCTGATGGTGCTAGTTGAGAGTGTTCAACTACAGGTGCAGGGCGGGAGGCATCTTGGCATGCGCCATGGACAGGGGATTGGCGTGCACGCACAATAGCGGAACGAGCAGTGGTGTCACAGCGGAACGAGCAGTGGTGTTCAGCTACTTAGTCGGGTGCTTTGCTGCCATGTGTCTGATCATGCTGGTGGTGGTCAGGCTGGTAGCTTTGCAACCCCTGCTGATGCTGGCCTGGCAGGTGGTGCAAATGGCCTTTTTGGGGTTATTGACAGAGTCTTTAAAAAACAACCAGACTCGGGAAGACCTGACAGTTGTACTGGCAACTTCCGTCGTGTTCATGTCACGGGGAATCGTTGCCCGCCTTCTGTCTGCGGCCACCACACTGCTTGTTCTTGCCTGTTGTGGTGCTACGCCTCCCTCCCCCTGTGTGCTGCTGTCCTCACTCTGCATGTCACCTTGCCAGGTTGGGTCAGTGACTTCATCGTCCATAACCTCATCTTCCGCTTCCACACCCTGGTCCTCCTCCTGACTTTCTGGCAATTGTGTCTCATCATCATCCACTTCTTGTGATAGTTTCCCACCATCGCCCTCGTGTGACCGTGGCTACGGAAATATTTGGGCATCACAACATACAATCTCCTCTTGCCCCACTTCAAGTGGACCGGGCAAGAGGCCCGAATCTATAAATGGAAAAGTGAACAGCTCTTCGGAGTGTCCAAGTGTGGGATCAGTTGTCTCTGGGCACTCGGCATGGTGGGAGGAAGGAAGATCAGGGTGAGGAATATGCGGTCCAGACTCACGGCTACAGAGACTTGACCGTGTGGAAGACAGGGTGGTGGTGGTGGCTAAGTGACTGGAAGCATTATCTGTTATCCAACTAATAACCTTTTCACACTGCTCTATGTTCAATAGTGGTGTTCTGTGGTCCCCTATTAATTGGGACAGGAAGGTCAAGCGACAAGATGTGGATGTTTGTTGTGGCGCAATTTCAGCTTGCCCACGGCCTCGGCCTCTGCATTCACCATCACCATCACATTTACTTCCCCGTCCCTTGCCACGCGCCTTGCCCATTTTAAATGGAGGACAATATTTTCCACCTTCACTACAAACGGCTGGATTTGAACCGCAGTGATATGTGATACGTGTGACGGAAAACCATAGTTTTAAATAGCTGGCCTGTAGGTTACTATTATTCACAGCGACCTCGTGTCAATAACTTCACTGACACACTGCAACAAAATTTAAATGGAGGCCAGAAATGGCTGAATTTAGAGTGAACTTATATGTGATACATGTGACGGAAAACCACAGTTTTAAATAGCTGGCCTCTAGGTTACTATTTTTCACAGCAACCTGGTGTCAATAACTTCACTGACACACTGCAACAAAATTTAAATGGAGGCCAATATTTTCCACATTCACTACAAATTTCTGGATTTTTATTGCTGTAATATGGAAAGAATCTGGCTGTATTCTGCTGTGCCAACAAGCAAATGGAGCAGAAAAACAGTGGTCACTGGATTGGTTTTTAAGCAAATAATCAGGATTAAGATCAAAAAAATAATTATCCCTGGCCCCTGATACCTGGGGCTATTTCTAGAAATATCTGTAACAGTAGCAGCAGCAGACAGAACTGGAATGGAGCCTCTTGTGCTGTATTATACACTGCAGTCTGCCACATACACTGCCTGCCTGCTTAGCTCTGATATATATACAGTATATATATATATATATATATATAAGAAAATATATATATGTTGTGGAATACCTAGACTAACAGGACGTTCAATGGACCCTCTTGCTATATGCACTGCAGTCTGCCACATACACTGCCTGCCTGCCTATCTCCTGCTATCACCTTCACCACTGAAAATATGCAGCTGGATTAGTCCTCAGAAGGACTGTTAGTCCAGATGGATATACAGTACAGACCAAAAGTTTGTACACACCTTCTCATTTAAAGATTTTTCTGTATTTTCATAACTATGAAAATTGTACATTCACACTAAAGGTATCAAAACTATGAATTACCACATGTGGAATTATATACTTAACAAAAAAGTGTGAAACAACTGAAAATATGTCTTATATTCTAGGTTCTTCAAAGTAGCCACCTTTTGCTTTGATGACTGCTTTGCACACTCTTGGCATTCTCTTGATGAGCTTCAAGAGGTAGTCACTGGAAATGGTTTTCATTTCACAGGTGTGCACTGTCAGGTTTAATAAGTGGGATTTCTTGCCTTATAAATGGGGTTGGGACCATCAGTTGTGTTGTGCAGAAGTCAGGTGGATACACAGCTGATAGTCCTACTGAATAGACTGTTAGAATTTGTATTATGGCAAGAAAAAAGCAGCTAAGTAAAGAAAAACGAGTGGCCATCATTACTTTAAGAAATGAAGGTCAGTCAGTCCGAAAAATTGGGCAAACTTTGAAAGTGTCCCCAAGTGCAGTTGCAAAAACCATCAAGCGCTACAAAGAAACTGGCTCACATGAGGACCGCCCCGGGAAAGGAAGACCAAGAGTCACCTCTGCTTCTGAGGATAAGTTTATCCGAGTCACCAGCCTCAGAAATCGCAGGTTAACAGCAGCTCAGATTAGAGACCAGGTCAATGTCACACAGAGTTCTAGCAGCAGACACATCTCTACAACAACTGTTAAGAGGACACTTTGTGCAGCAGGCCTTCATGGTAAAATAGCTGCTAGGAAACCACTGCTAAGGACAGGCAACAAGCAGAAGAGACTTGTTTGGGCTAAAGAACACAAGGAATGGACATTAGACCAGTGGAAATCTGTGCTTTGCTCTGATGGGTCCAAATTTGAGATCTTTGGTTCCAACCACCATGTGTTTGTGCGACACAGAAAAGGTGAACGGATGGACTCTACATGCCTGGTTCCCACCGTGAAACATGGAGGAGGAGGTGTGATGGTGTGGGGGTGCTTTGCTGGTGACACTGTTGGGGATTTATTCAAAATTGAAGGCATACTGAACTAGCATGGCTACCACAGCATCTTGCAGTGGCATGCTATTCCATCCGATTTGCGTTTAGTTGGACCATCATTTATTTTTCAACAGGACAATGACCCCAAACACACCTCCAGGCTGTGTAAGGGGCTATTTGACCAAGAAGGAGAGTGATGGAGGGCTACGCCAGATAACTTGGTCTCCACAGTCACCAGACCTGAACCCAAACGAGATGGTTTGGGGTGACCAGGACCGCAGAGTGAAGGCAAAAGGGCCAACAAGTGCTAAGCATCTCTGGGAACTCCTTCAAGATTGTTGGAAGACCATTTCCGGTGACTACCTCTTGAAGCTCATCGAGAGAATGCCAAGAGTGAGCAAAGCAGTCATCAAAGCAAAAGGTGGCTACTTTGAAGAACCTAGAATATGACATATTTTCAGTTGTTTCACACTTTTTTGTTAAGTATATAATTCCACATGTGTTAATTCATAGTTTTGATGCCTTCAATGTGAATGTACAATTTTCATAGTCATGAAAATAGAGAAAAATCTTTAAATGAGAAGGTGTGTCCAAACTTTTGGTCTGTACTGTATATATAGATGTTGTGGCATACCTACACTAACTAATAAACAACCAAATCTCTCCCTAGCTCCTCAGAATCTCTCCCTATACTGCCTGTTTTTGAGGTAGACTGTGACGAGCATGGCGGCGCCAGGTCTTATATACACCTGATGATGCTGCGTGGCCAGCCAATCACTGTAATGCCACAACCAACATGGCTACGGCATTACAGTGTGTGACAGGCAATCCCTGCATGTTCATTGGCTCTCTAAAGAGCACCAAACATGCAGGAAAGGGACCCGGGCAACCAGGAAATACTCGCAGAGCTCCCAGCATCTCGAGCAGTGAGATGATCGGGCGAGTACCGAGCAATGGCGAGCACGCTCGCTCATCACTAGTGGTAGCGGTTAACTGGCTGGTGGGACAGGACTTGCAATACCTTAGGATTTACCATTGACATCTAGGCCAATAGTATCTCCGCATAACCCGTTCGAGTTTTGTCCACCCCTAGATGGCCACCCAAGACATGTGAATGGGCCCTGTCCAACACCACCCTTTGTCTAAAGGGTCCTGGTAACAACAATTGCTGCACTATCACCTCCCTCACCTTAGTAACCCGGTACAATAAGTCCCCGCTCAATCTGAAATAGGGAAACCAGGTTTCAGCCCCGACTCTTGTGTTATGCCGTTTATAACGGTTACCTTATTGAACACTTCTTTAGAGTTAGGTTCCTATGTTGGGTGAATCCAAAATTTTCGCTGGTCACCCATATCTCAGGAATGTCTGCCTCAGGGGATACTACCTTCTCCTCTTCACCCAGTACACAGAAGGGAAACTCGTCAGACAGGGTTGGTGAGACTTTTTTAGGGTCAACCCGTTTCTTACCCAAGGTCTCCGCTCCTCCCCCACAAGTCTTAAAACAACACAAAGTCTCGGCCTATGATAATTGGGTGCAATAAATCCTGGAACACGCTGACCTCATGGGACTCAATACCTTTAGCCATCTCAGTGACTACTCTGGCCACTGGATGGTCTTTAGTATCCCCGTGAATGCAGCGGACACCCACCTTCTTCCCGGGGATCAATTGAAGGGGCAGTATGGCTCTCACAAGGGTCAACAAATTCCCTAAGTTAGGTAGCCAAGTCATTTGCATTCACAATTACAAGACAAGTTTGGGGCCCCTCGCCAGGTGGACAGTCCACACTGCAAGCTGAATATGCGTAGAATGAACACCGGTGTCCAATGCTACAGTCCATTTGTTCGGTGTTTAGGGGATAATGGACAGCTATATAATATGGGCCGTGACATCTCCAGTAAATTAAATCCCCCTATGAGGCCCTCGGAATGACCACCGCCCCCTTGGACTTTGGATGGCCCAACCCTTTTTTTAACCTACGCCCCCCTTGTATGAAGTTGGTTGCCTCCCCAAGGACCCATCGACCCCCTGATACCATTTGACCAGTCCAACCAAGTCATCTGTGTTTCGGGGATCTCCCTGGGAAACCCGAGTCTGCATCAGGCTCAGAAGGGAGTGCACAAATCGGTCCATTACAACTCACTCAACCATCTGCGCTGAGGTAGAGGATTCCGGCTGTAACCACTTTTAGACAAGGTGCAGCAGATCAAACATTTGGGAGCACGGGGGTTTGTCACGGTGATATGCCCAGCAGTGGACCCATTGTGCCCGACAGACAATGTCACCCCCAAGCTTGCCAAAATTTCTGTTTTCAATTTTTCTTATTCTTTGGCGTCCTGTAAGGCCAAATCTTAGTAGGCCTTTTGTGGCTTCCCTGTTATGGCGCCAGGACTTCCCCCCACTGCTCTTTGAGACCCTTTCAAAAATGGTTTAAAAGGGCTCTATGTCGTCACCCGGGATCATTTTCTGCAAGGCTCTCCTCACCGCCTTCTGGACAGAGAAATCATCAGCTGACATTGTAGTCGGAGCTGCTGCCGTGCCACGAACCTCCTCTGTGAGTAAATCAATCTGCCGTTACACTTGCTTCCTGGGGATCTTGCCGGGACTTCTAACACCAACTGTGGAAGATCAGCTCACTCAGCTGCTCATAGTGGTAGACACAGGAACACTGTCTCTTTAAATCTTCCACTCTTTTATTAAGAGTACTGCATAAGACAGTGCAAAGTTAGCAAAACAAACACGGCCTTCTTGGCCTAACAGGAAAAACAAAACATAATGTATGGCACAGGCCTTTGTTGCTACAGGAAAGCGCCCGATTCAGGAGCAAACAACACAAGGTTTTGCTATCCTTCACATGAAAATACAGCTCCAGTACTTTCACCACCAGGCCCACCCTGCACCAAATGCTGGGTATTTATCCTCAGGACTCCTCTCACTCTGCAGCTGTTTAATCATCCTAGCACTAAACAAGGCTGATTAACCCCTCTCAGCACTTTGTGTGCTGGGGCATTTTCCTATGTTTATATTAGTGGAGCTAATAATCTCAGTGCTACATATCCCCCCTCCAGTACTTTGCCAGTGACTTTGGCACGACAACCTTTGGAGTAAATTACTGCCATTAATCGCATCCTATAACCATCAACAAGCTTCTTACACCTCTCAACTGGAATTTTGGACCATTCTTCTTTGCAAACTGCTCCAGGTCTCTCATATTTGAAAGGTGCCTTCTCCCAACAGCAGTTTTAAGATCTCTACACAGGTGTTCAATGGGATTTAGATCCGGACTCATTGCTGGCCACTTCAGAATTCTCCAGCGCTTTGTTTCCATCCATTTCTTGGTGCTTCTTGAAGTATGTTTGGGGTCATTGTCCTGCTGGAAGACCCATGACCTAGAACGCAAACCCAGCTCTTTGACATTGGGCACTACATTGAGACCCAAAATCATTTGGTAATCTTCAGATTTCATGATGCCTTGCACACAGTGAATGCACCAAGTGCTAGATGCAGTAAAACAACCCCAAAACATCTTTGAACTTCCACCATATTTGATTGTAGGCACTGTTTTCTTTTCTTTGTAGACCTAATTCCGTTTTCTGTAAACAGTAGAATGATGTAATTTACCGAAAAGCTCTTGGTCGCATCTGTGCACAAAATGCTTCCCATGAAGGATTTTGGCTTACTCACGTCCATTTTGGCAAACTGCAGTCTAGCTTTTTATGTCTCTGTGTCAGCAGTGGGGTCCTCCTGGGTCTCCTGCCATAGCATTTCATTTCATTCAAATGTCGACGGATAGTTCACACTGACACTGATGCACCCTGAGCCTGCAGGACAGCTTGAATTTCTTTGGAACTTGATTGAGGCTGCTTATCCACCATCTGGACTATCCTGCGTTTCAACCTTTCATCAAGTTTTCTCTGCCATCCACATCCAGGGAAATTAGCTACAGTACCATGGGATGTAAACTTCTTTATTATGTTGCACACTGTGGACAAAGGAACATCAAGATCTCTGGAGATGGACTTGTAACCTTGAGATTGTTGATATTTTTCAACAATTTTGGTTCTCAAGTCCTCAAGACATTTTTCTTCTCCTCTTTTTGTTCTCCATGCTTAGTGTGGCACACACAGACACACAATGCAAAGATTGAGTCAAAGTCTCCCCTTTTTACCTGTTACAGGTGTGATTTTCATATTGCCACACCTGTTACTTGCCACAGGTGAGATTTAATGAGCATCGAATGCTTGAAACAAAGTTGTTTACCCACAATTCTGGAAAGGTGCCATCAATTTTCTCCGGCCCATTTGTAGGGTTTTGTGTGAAATTATGTCCAATTTGCCTATTTTTCTCTATTTTTTGTGTTGTTCCAATACACAAAAAGGAAATAAACATATGTGTAACAAAACATATGTAATTGCATTAATTTTCTCAGAGAAATACTTAATTTCCTGGTACAATTTCAAGGGTGCCGACACTTTCGGCCATGATAGTATATAGTAAATAAAAAATTACTGACCGGTTAATAACTATGCTCAACTCCTTCCTGATATCTGCTGAATATGTATGTTGGAAGTTGGAAAAACTGGTATTTAGAAGGCTCTGAAGCTGAGCCAGCGTCATACTCAGATGGTACCCCTGCAACTGTAATTGGAGCCAGTTTAATCTTTCAAATGACACCATCAATAGAAACCACAGCATCTAACCTCTCTATTGCCCCACTACCAAAACACGATCAACATAATGCCAATACAGTTCCTGTGATACAGCAATGAGTCAGTCACATTTCCCTGCCTTATCAGACTCCCTCTTGTAAGCTAGTGTCAGTGAGGCAGCATCATACTGTGTTAGGAAGCTGTGGGAGCATTGTAATGCATTTGGGGCTCCATGTGGACATCATGCTGTTTTGGTTGCACAGTGCACTGTCCCAGCATCATACAGAGTTGGTACTATGGAGGCATCATACTGGGGACACTGTGAGGTCAACATACTGGGCATGTGGGGGAGGAGGGGGCATTATATCATGTGGGGAAGGCATTTTTAGGAACATTATACTCAAATAGGACCATAAAAGGGGTATCGTAGTGGATGAGGACAATAAAGGGCTTCAATAAAGGCTAATTTACTGTGTGACACAATACAGTGGGGGAAATAAGTATTTGATCCTTTGCTGTTTTTGTAAGTTTGCCCACTGACAAAGACATGAACAGTCTATAATTTTAAGGGTAGGTTAATTTTAACATTGAGAGATAGAATATCCCCCCCAAAAAAATCAAAAATCACATTGTATACATTTTTTTGCATTTTGCAGTGAGAAATAAGTATTTGATCCCTCTGGCAAACAACCCTTAATACTTGGTGGCAAAACCCTTGTTGGCAAGCACAGCAGTCAGACGTTTTTTGTAGTTGATGATGAGGTTTGCGCACATGTCGAGAGGAATTTTGGTCCACTCCTCTTTGCAGATCATCTCTAAATCATTAAGATTTTGAGGCTGTCGCTTGGCAACTCGGAGCTTCAACTCCCTCCATAAGTTTTCTATGGGATTAACTCCTTTAAAGCCCGAGACGTACTAATATGTATCTGCGCCCTGGGCTTTAAGAGCCTAATACGTGTTAGTACATCTTGGCAATCGCATCCGCACACAGGTTGTGCAGGCGCGATCGCCGCCGGGTGTCAGCTGATTGTCACAGCTGCAGTCCCGCACCGCTCCCGGCACATTAACCCCCGCGAAGTCGATCGCAGCATTGCGGTGGCAAGGGGAGGTGATCGCGATACTCACCTCTCCTGCAGGCATCCAGCGATGTCTGCCGCAGCTTCCCGGATGTTGCCATGACGACCCGACGACAACATCCGGGCAGCCAGACAGCAGGAACATATTTTGGTCATGCGCAGTGCATGACCAAAGGATCTTCTGCATCCGCAGCGCTGACAGCCTGTATAGCACAGGGATGGTGCTCCATCCCTATGCTATACAGGCGATGAGAATAAAAAAAGTGAAAGTCCCTTAGTGGGACAAAGAATAACAGTAAAAAAAGTGTTTAAAAAAAAAAAATTGTAAAAATATAAAAAAATAAATAAATAAAAATAATCCACCAAAAATAAAAATATAATGTACCCATCAATAAATATTATTATGGAAAAATAAAAAAAAACAATAAAAGTACACATATTTGGTATTGCCACATCCAGAACGACCTGACCTATAAAACTGTCCCACTAGTTAACCCCTTTAGTGAACACGGTAAAAAAAAACAAAAAAAAACAAAGCAAAAAAAATGCTTTATCATCATACCGCCAAACAAAAAATGGAATTACACGCGATCAAAAAGACAAATATAAATAAAAATGGTACCACTGAAAACGTCATCTTGTCCCACAAAAAAGAAGTCACCATACTGCTCCATCAGCCGAAAAATAAAAAATAGCTCTCAGAATAAAGCGATGCAAAAAAATATTTTTTTCTATAAAATAGCTTATATTGTGGAAAAGCGCCAAAACATAGAAAACGATATAAATGTGGTACCACTGTAAACATACTTACCCAAAGAATAAAGCTACCTTATCAATTTTACCACACGCGGAACAGCATAAAAAAATAAAATAAAAAACAATTCCTGAATTGTTGGTTTTTGTTTATTCTGCCTCCAAAAAATCGGAATAGAAAGCGATCAAAAAATGTCACATGCCTGAAAATGGCACCAATAAAAACGTCAACTCATCCCGCAAAAAACAAGCCATCACAAGACTCCAAAATATGGAAAATTATAGCTCTCAAAATATGGCGATGCAAAAATTAGATTTTACAAAAAAATGCGTCTTTTAGTGTGTGACAGCTGCCAGTCATAAAAACCCGATATGATTCTAGTATCGTTGTAATCACACCAACCCGAAGAATAAAGTTGTCACTTATAACGTACGAGGAGCGGCGTAAAAAATAAACTCTAGGGTTAGGGTTAGGGTTGTGGTTAGGGTTAGGGTTGGGTTAGGGTTAGGGTTGGGCTAGGGTTGGGCTAGGGTTAGGGCTAGGGTTAGGGCTAGGGTTAGGGCTAGGGTTAGGGCTAGGGTTAGGGCTAGGGTTAGGGGTGGGCTAGGGTTAGGGCTGGGGTTAGGGTTGGGGTTGGGGTTAGGGTTGGGGTTAGGGTTATGGTTAGGGTTGGGGCTAGGGTTAGGGTTGGGGCTAGGGTTAGGGTTGGGATAGGGGTTAGGGTTGGGCTAGGGTTATGGTTAGGGTTGGGCTAAGGTTAGGGTTGAGCTAGGGTTAGGGCTGGGGTTAGGGTTGGGGTTAGGGTTGGGGTTAGGGTTGGGGTTAGGGTTGGGCTAGGGTTAGGGTTGTGGTTAAGGTTGAGCTAGGGGTTAGGGTTGGGCTAGGGGTTAGGGTTGGGCTAGGTTTAGGGTTAGGCTAGGCTTAGGGTTGGGATTTTCTTCAAAAGTAAAAAAAAAGATGACGATATGGCGACTAGTGTTGAGCGCAAGTGCTCGCTACTTGAGTTTGCATCGGGTGCTCGGGTATGCACTGACATGCTCGAATCTCCGCCCCATATGCTTCGCGGCCAAAAAAAACTTGCGGGGATTGCCTGCCATGCACGAGCGATCCCCGCATGGTTTTTTTGGGGTCTCTAATAACTGTGAAACATGTGGGCGGGGACTCAAGCATGTCACTCGAGCACCCGCAATACATGGTGCATACCTGAGTCCCGATGCAAACTCAAGTAGCGAGTACTTGCGCTCAAGACTAATAACAACTTAATCAATATGATGACCTAATGTTATCAAATTCTGTGTTGTACCTCTAAGTTCAAAATGTTCACTATACCCCTTGATAAAATCCTTGGGTGTAGTTTCCAAAATGGGGTCACTTGTGGGGGGTTTCCACTATTTAGGCATATCAGGGGCTCCCGAAATGCGACATGGTGTCCGCTAATTATTCAAGCAAATTTTACATTCAAAAAGTCAAATGGAGCTCCTCCCCTTCCGGACCCTGCCGTGCACCCAAACAGTGTTTTTTCCCCACATATGGGGTATCTGTGTGCTCAGGGGAAATTGTACAACAAATTTCGGGGTCCATTTTTTCCTGTTACCTGTGCAAAAAGAAAAAAAATTGGGTCTAAAGTAACATTTTTGTGAAAAAAGTTAAATGTTAATTTTTTTCTTCCACATTCCAAAAATTCCTGTGATGCACCTGAAGGGTTAATAAAGTTCTTGAATGTGGTTTTGAGCACCTTGAGGGGTACAGTTTTTAGAATGGTGTCACTTTTGGGTATTTTCTGTCATAAAGACTCCTCAAAATGACTTCAAATGTGATGTGGTCCCTAAAAAATGATTTTGTAAGTTTTGTTGGAAAAATGAGAAATCGTTGGTCAACTTTTAACCCTTATAGCTCCCTAATAAAAAAAAAAATTGGTTCCAAAATTGTGCTGATGTAAAGTAGACATGTGGGAAATGTTATTTATTAACTATTTTGTGTGACATACAGTATCTCTCTGATTTAAGGGCATAAAAACTAAAATTTTGAAAATTGAAAAACCTTGCGGACACTGCAGGATTTTAAACATTTAGGGCATAATGTGTTACCAATGGTTTCCTTGGTGACTGTGGTCCCAGCTGCCTTGAGATCATTAACAAGTTCCCCCCGTGTAGTTTTAGGCTGATTTCTCACCTTCCTCATGATCAAGGATACCCCATGAGGTGAGATTTTGCATGATGCCCCAGTTCGATGTCGATTGACAGTCATTTTGCATTTCTTCCATTTTCTTACTATTGCACCAACAGTTGTCTCCTTCTCACCCAGTGTCTTACTTGTGGTTTTTTAGCCCATTCCAGCTTTGTGTAGGTCTATGATCTTGTCCCTGACATCCTTAGAAAGCTCTTTGGTCTCGCCCATGTTGTAGAGGTTAGAGTCTGACTGATTGAGTCTGTGGACAGGAGTCTTTTATACAGGTGACTATGCAAGACAGCTGTCTTTAATGCAGGTAACGAGTTGATTAGGAGTGTCTAACTGGTCTGTAGGAGCCAGAACTCATAATGGTTTGTAGGTGATCAAATACTTGTTTTTCAGCAAAATGCAAAAATAATTATCTAATTTATACAATGTGATTTTCTTGATTTCTTTTTGGATATTCTATCTCTCAATGTTAAAATTAACCTACCCTTAAAATTATAGACTGTTCATGTCTTTGTCAGTGGGAAAACTTACAAAAACTGCAAGGGATCAAATACTTATTTCCCCAACTGTACATGTCCTTCTCCATTTCTTAAAAAGTTGGGAGATATGCCCTTTAATGACCCGACCTACTCTGACAAATAGTTTTCTATTTTTTTAAATATGTTTAATAGTACCTATAATATGTACACCACTGGTTAGGGGCACTAATTCTGCAGGGAGCAATCAACCTTATTTGTATTGAATATAGGCATTATTCGTTTTGATTTGGACCCTCGGGCGGCATTATTACTTTTTAAGTGGGCAATTAGGGAATTATTACTTTTTAATGCAGCTTGTTGGACAGTATTACTTTTTTCAGGGGCACTAGGGGCATTATTACTTTTAAGAGGCTACTAGGGACATTATTACTTTTTGGGAGGCATTGTTACTTTAAGAGCACATTCAAGGATCATTATTACTTGAAGAGGGCACTTGCAGCATTATAATCTTCAAAGTAGCATACTGGGCATTATTACTGTTGAGGCAAAAAGGAAAAGGGGGCTTATTACTTTATGATAGCACAGTGGGGCCATTATTACTTTCTATAGGATTCTATTATTTTTAGAGGCACTCTCTATCTGGCACACTTTCTCTGTCACATTTTTGGGGGAAGGATTTAATTATAGTAATGACACACTTGATGCCTCAGGTTCAGACAGGATGGGGAGTATGTGTAGGTTGTGAATAGGTGGCAATGATGCTGGAAATTTTAAAACCTAAATGTGCAAACTATTTGGGTCCACCATACCACTGCACGACCAGCTCTACCCTCACCTACTGCATCCTCACCCATCCCTTGTAGATTGTGAGCCCTCGTGGGCAGGGTCCTCTCTCCTCCTGTACCAGTCGCTGACTCGTTTTGTTCAAGATTATTGTAATTGTTTCTGCTATATATACCCCATTTTCACATGTAAAGTGCCATGGAATAAATGGCGCTTTAATAATAAATAATAATAATAACTATGTAGTGATATGGCACTATTATTGATTCAGCATGTTGTGGTAAAGGCAGTGGTCATCACGTCATAGTTTTTTTTGGCTTTATAAAAGGGTAATTCTGATAATATTGGTCTTTGTATAGTGTGTAGGTATTATTCATTCCTGGTATAGAGGCAACAGTGATATATGATAATTATATATGTATATATATATACTTTTAAAGGGAATCTGTTACCAGGTTTTTGCCACCTAATCTGAGAGCAAGAGACATAGAACCTGATTCCAGCGACCGTTGATTCCACTTACTTGCTGTAGTTTTGATAAAATCACTGTTTCGTCAGGAAGAGATTATCACAAGAGGTATAGTAAACCTGTTGTCATTTAATCCTCCATATTCATGAGCTCTGTATAACCTCACCTCCACCACTGATTGTCAGCTTTCTGTCTATGCACAGTGGATTGGGCAGGCTTATATAGAGCTCAGCATTCAGAGAACTACTAGATCTGCAGTACATAAATCACCAACAACTAAACATGTTTGACAGAGGGTCCACAAAAATAAAATCACAAAAAAATAAATTAATAAAATCATAGTATATATTTGTTATGCTTTAAAACGGAACAACTTAATAATGGTCCAAACACACAAAAAGGAGTACAAAAGCCCAGGACAAATATGACTATGGAAGTATCATAGACATATGCAAATAATAATTTCCTTATAATGTGGTGTCAGAAGATCAGCAAAGTAAGAGGGGGCCTGGTGACAAAATCAATGGCTCACTAGAAATATATACGATTATCAGCATTCCCCCAGTCGGGATGTGTCAGTAACAGAAATGTCACACGGGGCTTTAAGAAGACATGAGAAATGTGTACCTACGTTGGTTATACACAGGTCATACCTGATATGCCCAGTCAGAATACATGAAGGAAATTAATTAATCGCACACTCATAAGTTGCTGGTGCAGTATACATTTATTTACAGGCAAAAAATCAGCTCATATAAATAAGAGTGGGGGTGACAGTAGACGTTTCGGCCAACATCTAGACCTTATTCACTAAGTTGCTACTGCAAAAAGAGACACAATATCAGAATAGGAACATAAGTTGGGGGCGTGGCCAAGCTAGGGATATAGGCAGACGTGGTCCGGAGCTCTCCCGCTGACTGTCGCTGTGTGCACTGAGCCGGTGTACCGCCGAGCCCTTCAAACACCGCCAGATCCTGTGGGAAGCTCTCCTGCCGCCCTAGGGAGCATTTCTGGCGAGCAGGAAAGTAGTAATGACCCTCACCAGGCAGCGAGATCCCGGCCCTGGCAGAGGAGGTAGGGGCCAACACGGCGCCGAGGCCCAGGAGGAGGCGGCCAGAGAAAATGCGGCGTGCTCCAGGAGGATGTCGGCTGCTGCACTCCTTGAGAGGTTTGCGAGAGTGGAAGTGGGTGAGCACAGTGCTGGACTCTCAGAGCGGGAGGCTGGGGCTGAAGATGTTATGGAGGATCAGGTGAACACCGTGGGTGCAGTGGACTGTGAGGCTGATGACTCTGGAGATGATGTGCAGGACAAAAATGTGGAATCTGCTGCTGATCCTGCTGTGGGGGAACCCACTTTGAAAGATGTGTTCACTGTGGTGTCATATTGCAAACAGGCGCTTACAAAGTTGTCAAAACAGGTTACTGATGTGCAAACAGAAATTACTAACATTAAAGCTGCCATGCAGAAAGCTGACATTCGCACAGGAGAGGTAGAGGAAAGAGTGAGCACGGCTGAGGACACCATAATATCTTTACAAGCTGCTCAGAAAAAGCAGGACAAGCAATTAACAGATGTCATTGCTAAAAATGATGATTTGGAAAACAGGTCGCGACTAGTGTTGAGCATTCCGATACTGAAATATCGGGTATCAGCCGATATTCGCGGTATCGGAATTCCGATACTTAATTCCGATACTTTTGCAATATCGTAAACCGGAATCGGAAGTTCCCATAATGCAATGAGCCAGTTTCATTTTATTCAGCCAATGAGGATCCTAAGAAGTGTGAGCACATCCTGTTAGGCATGTAGGCATGTTAACTAATGGCACGGCTGTGATTGGCTGCTGAAATGATGTCATGATGCACTATAAAAGCCGCCGCCGCCATTTTGAGCTCACTCTGCTGTGAATTCAGTTAGGGATAGGACGATGTTGTTCTGAGGGAGAGTTTTAGCTACCTATTTGGTCTATTCTGCTTTACCCAAGCTACTTTATAAATCGCTGTGCCTTGCAGCCCTTGTGCACAGTTCTCTGTGCTGTTCACCGCTGTCTGCAAGGTCTGTGTGTGTGAGTGCAGCTCACCCTGTAGTGTGTGCTGCAGCCACGTCTGGTTGTAGTGCACTCAGTGTGTGTCACTGCCTCATACATTGTGCTTTTTTGCTAATTCATAATTTTTCCTGATATCTCCTATTAGTGTGGTGGTTCCATCCGTATTCAGCTAAATTGGTTCCAAACACACTATATAGGAGTAGATAGAGATTTTTTTTTTGTCTTGCAGCGCTAGTGCACAGTGCTCTGCATCTGCACTGTTCACCGCTGTCTGCAAGGTCTGTGTATGTGAGTGCAGCTCACGCTGTAGTGCGTGCTTCAGCCACGTCTGGTTGTAGTGCGCTCAGCGTGCGTCACTGCCTCATACATTTTCCTTTTTTGCTGATTGAACATTTTTCCTGATTTCTCCTATTAGTGTGGTGGTTCCATCGGTATTCAGCTAAATTGGTTCCAAACACACTATATAGGAGTAGATAGAGGAGCCTTTCTGCAGCATTGTGCCCTGCAGCCCCAGCCAGATTAGTATTAGCCTATTTTTTGAAGCCTCATCTATTGCATTGTAGGTTACCTTCCTACATTGTAATAGCTGCAAAAAGTTTGTGATACTATCGGTATTACATCTTTGGGCACATCCAGTGTCTTTTTGTGACAAAAAAATCCTAAATAAAGTTCACCAAACACTCCACTTTACAGTTGTGTAGGCCATATTAGCTCATATTAAAGTCTAGTCCACACTTTATAAAATTAGTGTTTCTTATACCTGTTAGCAGCTGTTCAGGAATAAGCACACTAAGCCCTTAGTACTTTTCTGCCTATCTTTATCAGTCTACCAAGATGAAGAAGGCAGGGAGTAAGGCATGTGGTTGTGGTCGTGGGCGTGGAGTTTCTGCAGGGAGAGGACATGAGGATTCTGTGCCTGCAGGGAGAGGACATGGGGATTCTGTGCCTGCTGCGGGCACCAGTGACTCAGCATCCCCCAGTTTTACCAGGGAACAGTCCTTTATGCGCAGCTTTGTAGGAGCTAGCCGTACCCCACTGCTGCGGGAGGACCAAATTGAAGCCGTTGTCGGATGGATGGCAGCTAACGCATCGACTTCAATTAGTTCCAGATCCTCTCAGGTCCTGAGCACTGAAGAGCACCCATCTGTCTCTTCACCACCTGCCAAATTGCCCAGGCAGTCAGAGAGCCCTGGACAGGAGCCATCTCTACTTCTATTCTCTGAATCTCTTGGCTTGGAAAGAGGGGGCCAGCCAAGCAGAATTCGAGAATTTGACGAAAAGGTAGTATGCAGTGATGCGCAACTGTTTTGTCTCTCTGAATCTGAAGAGGCGGGTGAGCCAGTGCCTATGGCCAGCAGCACACTTCAGTATGCATCTGATGATGAGACTCAGGTGCCACTTTCTGGTGCGTACTGTGCTGTCGAGACTACCCAGGAGAAGCAGTTGTTTGAAGAGGGTGGTGTAGATGATGAGGTCCTTGACCCATCATGGCGTGAGGGACAGGAAGGTGGTGGGAGCAGCTCTGAGGAAGAGATTCCCCGAACGGCCCAAAAAGGAGGGAGAGGGAGGGGGCAGACTTGGTTGCCTGTAGCCTCCACTTCGGCACCCATTAGGAGCATGGCTCTTCCAAAATCCAAAGCGGGCGCTCCCAAGACTTGCAGTGCCTGGTCCTTTTTTGACACAGTTGCAGATGACATTTGCTTTGTCAAATGCAAGCTGTGTAATCAGAAGGTGAAAAGAGGGAAAAGTGTCAGCAACCTCAATACCACAAATATGTGGAAACATGTGCGGACCAAGCACGTGGTGGAGTTAGAAAAACACACTGAAGACGTAGGCCAACCTACAGCGCCACCTACCACCTCTTCAGCTCATATTGTAGCCTCTTCCTCCAGCTCACACACAGCTGGTTCGGCTTCCTCACAGGATTGCCATGGAAGAATCTCTGGCACTGTTGTACAGAGACACAGTGTAATTCCACCCACAGCACCACTTTCCCTGTCATCCTCACACTCCCAGGCCAGTCTACTGCCATCGTTAGCACAGGCATGGGAGAAAAGGCGCCCATACTCGGCAAACCACCCCCGAGCACAGGCTCTGAATGCTGGCATTACTAAACTACTGGCCCTTGAAATGCTATCATTCAGGCTGGTGGAGACTGACACCTTCCGTAACTTTATGGCATTGGCAGTCCCACAATACAACGTGCCCAGCCGCTTTTATTTCAGCAGGCAAGCCGTCCCTGCCCTGCAACAGCATGTGGAGGGAAAAATTAAACATGCGCTACAAAACGCCATCAGTATCAAGGTGCACCTGACCACCGATGCGTGGACCAGTAAGCATGGACAGGGACGATACCTTTCCCTCACTGCCCAATGGGTAAATGTTGTGGAGCCGGGTACAGATTTTGAGAGTGGCGCAGTACGTGTTCTGTCAACTCCAAGGATTGCAGGAATCCAGTCTGTACACATTGACTCCTCCTCATACTCCAGTTCCTCTCAATCAGCGCTGCAGGAGACGTCACGGTCTACCTCCACATCGACCCGTGAACGGTTACCTGTTATGATGACCGATATGAGCACAGCCGTGGCCAAACGTCAACAGGCCGTCTTAAAATTAATTTATTTGGGGAATCGAAGCCACACAGCGCAGGAGCTCTGGAATGCCATCAAGCAGCAGAGCAACGTGTGGTTTATGCCAGCGAATCTCCAGCCGGGCATGGTAGTGTGTGACAATGGCCGAAATCTGGTGGCAGCTCTGGGCCTAGGCAACCTCACTCACATCCCATGTCAGGCACATGTGCTCAACTTGGTCGTGCACAGTTTTTTGAGGGACTATCCTGATCTTGATGCACTGCTTCACAAGGTCCGCATAGAGTGCGCTCACTTGCGGCGTTCCTGCAACGCAAGATCGCGCATTGCAGCTCGGCAGCGCCGATTACGTCTTCCGGAACATCGCATCATATGTGACCTACCCACCAGGTGGAATACAACGTTACATATGTTGGAGAGGTTGTGTGAGCAGCAGGCAGTAGTAATGGAGTACCAGCTGCAGCAGGCGCAAACAAGTCGCAGTGTGCGCCGTTCACACTTCACCACCACTGAGTGGGCCTCTATGAAGGACATTTGCCACGTTTTGCGTGCCTTCGATTATTCCACGCGGATGGCGAGTGCAGATGATGCACTAGTCAGCATGACTATCCCCCTTATCTGCCTGCTTGAAAAAACACTGCAAGCACTAAGGGACGAGGTTTTGGAAGAGGTCGAGGATGAGGAGTCACAAATGCCATCTGCTTCTGTACAGTCTGCGCAACGTGGTTCCTCACAAACGCATAGGCAGGGGACACTTTGTGAGGAGGATGAAGAGGAGTCAATGGAGGAGGAAGACATCTGTCCAGAGGAGGGAGGTACACAATGCTCTAGTAGTCAGTATCTAGAGTGAGGGTGGGGTGATGCAGAGCAGGCAGAGATCACGCCTCAAGCAGGGGACAGCGTTTCTTCGCCAGTTGGCAGTCTGCAGCACATGGTTGATTTCATGCTGCAGTGCCTGAGAAACGACTGCCGCATCGCCCACATTCTCAACACGGCTGATTATTGGGTGTTCACCCTCCTAGATCCTCGCTACCGGGACAACTTACATAGCCTCATAACACCGTTGAACCGGGAGCGTAAAATGCGGGAGTACCAAGATGCACTGGTGCATTCCATCATGTTCTCCATTACAACCGAGAGCAGTGCTGCTAGTGCTTTACAAAGCAGCTCAGTGCGTCGAGGCAGTGGAGGAAGCTCTGCACAAAGAGGGAGCAGAAGCAGCGCCTCAGCACAAGGCAAGACCAGTATGGCCCAAATGTGGCAAAGTTTTGTGTCCCCGCCGCCACAGATGTCTACACCATCACAGACGGCTCCAGTCAGCAGGAGGCAACGTTTCCGTCAGATGGTGACAGACTACATGTCTTGCCCTCTCAGTGTACTCCCAGACGGCTCTTCTCCCTTCAAGTTTTGGGTCTGTAAGATGGATACATGGCCAGAGCTTAGCCAGTATGCATTGGAGGTGCTAGCTTGTCCTGCTGCTAGTGTATTATCGGAACGCGTCTTTAGTGCCGCAGGTGGTGTACTAACAGACCGTTGCATGCGACTATCCTCCGATAACGTTGACCGGCTTACTTTTCTCAAAATGAACAAGGCCTGGATCTCGCATGAATTTGCCAGTCCTCTTCCAGAATAAATAATTGGTTGGCAACAGTATCCAGGTCTCCTGTTGTGTTCATGTTTCTACCACCTGAACTGTAATCCCTGAGCTCCAACAAAGCCAGTTGCTGCTCAGAAGTGCCGTCTGCACAGTCAACGCTTGCTCCAGTGTTATTGGGGCTCAGTAACGTCAGCTGATCCCCAGCTGTGTGTCCGGAAAATTCTCCTGCTTTGTCCACATCCACTGTACTACTGATTTAAAACTTGCTCCAATTACACCTCTGGCTCCTCTGTTTTTAGTATTATCCCTGGGCTCCAATACCGCTAGTTGCTGCTCAGAAGTGCCGTCTGCACAGTCAACGCTTGCTCCAGTGTTATTGGGGTTCAGTAACGTCAGCTGATCAACAGCTGTGTGTTCGGCAAATTCTCCTGCTTTGTCCACATCCACTGTACTACTGATTTAAAACTTGCTCCAATTACACCTCTGGCTCCTCTGTTTTTAGTATTTACCCTGGGCTCCAATACTGCTAGTAGCTGCTCAGAAGTGCCGTCTGCACAGTCAACGCTTGCTCCAGTGTTATTGGGGTTCAGTAACGTCAGCTGATCCCCAGCTGTGTGTCCGGCAAATTCTCCTGCTTTGTCCACATCCACTGTACTACTGATTTAAAACTTGCTCCAATTACACCTCTGGCTCCTCTGTTTTTAGTATTTACCCTGGGCTCCAATACCGCTAGTTGCTGCTTAGAAGTGCCGTCTACACAGTCAACGCTTGCTCCAGTGTTATTGGAGTTCAGTAACGTCAGCTGATCCCCAGCTGTGTGTCCGGCAAATTCTCCTGCTTTGTCCACATCCACTGTACTACTGATTTAAAACTTGCTCCAATTACACCTCTGGCTCCTCTGTTTCTAGTATTATCCCTGGGTTCCAATACCGCTAGTTGCTGCTCAGAAGTGCCGTCTGCACAGTCAACGCTTTCTCCAGTGTTATTGAGTTTCAGTAACGTCAGCTGTTCCCCTGCTGTGTGTCCGGCAAATTCTCCTGCTCTGTCCACATTCACACTACTACAGATTTTAAAGTTGCTCCAATTATGCCTCTGGCTCCACTCTGTTTTTAGTATTTACCTTGGGTTCCAGCACCACCAGCTGTTTCCCAGCAGTGTCTTTGGCACGGGTACTCCCTCCTGCCCAGCCTGGTTCCAGCACGCCAGCTGTTTCCGGGTAGTGTCAACGTCACTTTGCCTCCAATGCGTTGTCCTGTCGTGTTGCGGTCGGGTTATCCGACTCTATGGTGCCTGCAGTTTAGGTGACTCCTATGTGGGCTGCGGGATCTGGCAATGAAGGCTGGTTCCATAGTGCCAATAGGACAAGCACCCCCTGTAGGACTGTGGGTTTTGGTAACTGTGGCCGGCTCGCGGCCTTGCAACTTTTTTTTACATGGGTTACATGGGTACCTTCTGCTACCCATCCGGGTTCCAGTACCGTCAGCTGGTTCTCGGCAGTGCCTTTGGATTAGGTGCCTCCTTCTCGGTATCCAAGTTCCACCAACGTCTGCTGGTCCTTGGTAGTGCTTTCTGGCACAGGTACCTCCTGCTTAGTAACCGAGTTCCAGTACCATCAGCTGGTCCTCGGTAGTTCCATTGGCTCTTGTACCTTCTGCTACCCATCCGGGTTCCAGTACCGTCAGCTGGTCATCGGTAGTTCCATTTGCTCTTGTACCTTCTACTACCCATCCGGGTTCCAGTACCGTCAGCTGGTTCTCGGCAGTGCCTTTGGCTTAGGTGCCTCCTTCTCGGTATCCAAGTTCCACCAACGTCTGCTGGTCCTTGGTAGTGCTTTCTGGCACAGGTACCTCCTGCTTAGTAACCGAGTTCCAGTACCATCAGCTGGTCCTCGGTAGTTCCATTGGCTCTTGTACCTTCTGCTACCCATCCGGGTTCCAGTACCATCAGCTGGTTCTCGGCAGTTCCTCAGCCTTCTTGTACCTTCTGCTACATTTCCAAGTTAAAGCTTTTTGAAATGGTTCTTGGTAATCACTCTGGATCTCCCTGACGAGGACCCTGAAGACGAGGACCCTGAAGACCAACCTGAAGAAGACGAGGACCCCGAAGACGACGACCCTGAAGACGAGGACCCTGAAGACCACCCCGAAGAAGACGAGGACCCTGAAGACGACAACCCTGAAGACGACGACCCTGAAGACCACCCCGAAGAAGACGAGGACCCCGAAGACAACGACCCTGAAAACGAGGGCCCTAAAGACCACCCCGAAGAAGACGAGGACCCCGAAGACGACGACCCTGAAGACGAGGACCCTGAAGACCACCCCGAAGAAGACGAAGACCCCAAAGACGATGACCCTGAAGACCACCCCGAAGAAGACCAAGAAGATGACCCTGAAGAAGTTGACCAAGAGGACAAAGAACAAGAAGACAACCACCAAGATACAGAAGAACAAGAGACAGGAAACCAAGAAGAAGAAGTACAAGAAGCTGCAGAACAAAAAGCGGAAGAACATTAAGCATAAGACTAAAAATCAGAGCAAAAGATGTTATCTAAATTATTAGCAGAAGATGACTAAGCACTGTATGGGGGTGAGTCCGTTCCTCTTCGGGTGCCCCTGGAAAAGACCTGCTGCTGCAGGCCAAACTGAACGCGGACAAATCCTGTTGTAAATCTTTTGTAACTGGCAGAACGAAAGGTGTAATGTTCAAACTTTTATAGATAACAACTACAGGAATGCCTGTCACAAATAAGAATATGATGAAGAAGAAGAATATGAAGAAGATGAAGAAGTAGAATATGAAGAAGAATAATAGTTGAATAAGAAGAATATGAAGAATGTAAAAAAAAAGAATAATACGAAGAAGGTGAAGAAGAAGAAGAAGATGAAGAAGGTAAAGAAGAAGTTGATGAAAAAGATGCTGATGCTGAGGATGATGAAGGAGAAAGTGTGGGAGAAGTAAAAAAGAAGGTGAAGAGCATGGAAGTAGTGAAACATAAATATCTGACAAAATATAAAAAAGCTTAACATAGTCAATATTTCCTTAACTCCGAATGTCTTAAAAAAAATATTAATTCCTGCTATTCCATTTGATTGGGCTAAACCTCTATGCCTTTATTGTCTCCCCCACCTCCCCCAATACATTCTACATTATTCTTAGCTGTTTTCCTTCATGTAGAATTAACCTACAAGGAAAGAAAGGGTTTATTTTATTCCGATATTTCTGACCCATTGAGTTGCATTGGTTTCCAGTATCGGAATCGGCGATATCCGATACTTTTTGGGTATCGGTCCGATCCAATCCGATCCGATATTTCCCGATATCGGAAGGTATCGCTCAACACTAGTCGCGACGTAATAATGTCAGGATAGTGGGGGTCCCGTAAAAAGCAGAGGGATCAAACCCTACAGAGTTTATTGAGAACTGGCTGCTGGGAAAATTTGGAGGTGATAAACTGTCAAAGGTCTTTGTTGTAGAAGGAGCTCACAGAGTTCCACTGAGACCCCAGCCTCCAGGAGCAGCTCCCCGAGCCATGTTGGCTAGGTTCTTAAGTTACAGGGATAGAGACACTATCCTGCGTACGGCGAGGAAGATCAAGGATTTAGCAATTGATGGACAAGACATCTCGTTCTACTCAGACTATTCACCCACGGTGCAAAGAATGCGCATGAATTATAGAGATGTAAAGAAAAAATTGAGAGACATGGGACTTGCGTATTCTATGATGTATCCGGTCAAGTTAAGACTGGGTAGAATACACTTTCTGCAATCTCCAGAAGAAGCATTGGACTGGATTGAAAAGAATTCTAGACGAGTGCGGGAGCACAAGGACAGCTGAAGAGATGCAGACTGTGTTTTTGTGCATGTGATTTATATTTATCCTTTGTTACCCCTTTTCGGTTAACTATTTGTTGCAGGATACAAGTCTGATCATGGACTGGAGCGGCGTACTCGTGGTGCATACAGTTTATATACCTTTTATATAATATGATTTTCATAAGGCGGGAGAGGCCTTGGGGAAGACAGTGGATTTTTGTTTTTCTGCAGTTTAGTCGGGAGAGATCATCTGGTGGAATAGGCCGGTTTCATTCACCCACTCTCGGATAGAGAGAACGGAACGACAAATTTGGAGGTGGATTGGGGGAGATAGGGGTGGTCAGAGGAGTTTTAGTTTGGGGTATGAGGGGTGGGCGTTGGATGCGGGGGGACGGAGACGGACGGAATGGGGGACACTTTATGATATGGTCATATACACAGACGTTGAATCTGATAAACAATGGCGGGTATGGTTAAGGTGTTAAGCTGGAACATACGTGGTTTGGCGGACCGTAAGAGAAGGGCCACTGTTCTCCAAAATATTATGGCCCAAGGGCCTTCCATTATCTGCCTCATGGAAACACACCTGACGAGGGACAAAATTGGGCTCTTGGCGAGGAAATGGGTTCAAAAAGCATACCACTCTACTTACTCTGCATATGCGAGGGGGGTTTCCATCATGGTGCATGTTGGGACTCCATTTGAGGAGGTTGAGATTAAAATAGATAAAAATGGGCAGTACTTTTTTCTAGTCTGCAGACTTTATGGCAAATTATATTGTGTAGTGGCAGTGTATTTTCCACCGCCATTTACTGGGACGAAACTGCAAGAGATTATAGAGCTCACGAGGCATTGGACAGGGACTCCTGTATTACTGATTGGAGATGTTAACAATATAATTAACAAAATTTGAGACAAAACTAGTAGGCAACCGGGAAGAACTGACGGAGAGGGGGAGACACCCTTTGCTAAATATGTGTCAGAGGTGGGCCTGATAGATTTGTGGAGAGTGAGACATATGGGAGTGAAGACATACTCATGTTACTGCTCGACGCACGGCTCTATGTCTAGAATACACTTAGCCTTGGGAAATGGGATGGTTGACCAAAGCATTGCTCATATTGAATATTTGCCTAGGATACTCTCTGATCATAGTCCCTTGTTGGTGGAGCTGAGGTTCGGTATGTGTGGAGATGGTAGACGGAAAGAGTGGAAGGTTCACCCGGTATGGCTGGAAACGGTAGATACTCAGAAAATAGCAGGAGAGGTGGAGGACTTCTTCCAGAATAACGTGGGAAGTACAGCCATAGGAACTGTGTGGGACACAATGAAGGCCTATGCTAGGGGTTTACTGATTCGAGATATCTTCATATGCAAAAGTCAGAGCAGAGTGGAGGAAAGAGAGGCATTGGCTGCGCTGAGGAGGGCAGAGGAGGAGTTGGTGCTTAATCCCACCGTAGAGGCGCAACAGAACATGAATGAAGCTCAAAACGGGGTGGATAAAATATTTCTGGCCAATGGGGAAAAGAAGAGGGAATTCCAAAAAATTGCCTTTTATGAAGAGGGTGAAAAAGTTGGTCACCTGTTGTCTACTATAGCGGCAGCGCAGAGAGAACTGGGATTTGTATATGGTCTCTTGGATACAACTGGCACCCTAGTCACTGAAAAGCGAGATATCTTGAGGGTGTTTAGGGACTTCTATAGCGACCTATATAACTCTAAAGTAAGGAACACGGGAGATGATATAGACCAATTTTTGAGGGGAACTCAGATATCTAGGCTTAGTGAGGAGGATAGGGATAGCTTGGAGGGCCCCCTGACGGTGGAGGAGTTGGAGGAAGCTTTGGCTTCAATGGCAAATAATAAAGCCCCAGGAGCAGATGGTCTACCAACAGAATTCTATAAACATCTTAGAGATGTACTATTGCCAAAATTGAAAGATGTGTTTTTGGCGGCCCTGGAGGTGGGAGAATTACCGGAGTCAATGCGGGAGGCTACGGTGGTGGTTTTGCCCAAGGCAGATAAGGACCGGACACAGCCAGATTCGTGTAGACCCATATCCCTACTACCGGCTGATATTAAAATTTTAGCTAAAGTATTGTCTAACCGACTGAGCCGGGTGGTTTCTGGTGTTATACACCCGGATCAGTCAGGATTTATGCCGGATAGATCGACGGTCATTAACTTGAGGCGACTATTCTTTAATATGCAGTTGGCCACTGATAATGCTGGGCATAGAGTTGTGGTCTCATTGGACACACGGAAAGCCTTTGATAGTGTGGAGTGGAGCTATCTCTGGCGTGTTCTCCAGTTGATGGGAATTGGTCCGGTTTTTGTGGCATGGATAAAACTATTATATACACGCCCGGTGGCCAGGTTGAGAGTAAATGGGGAACGGTCAGATAAATTAGATATGACAAGAGGAACCAGACAGGGCTGCCCCCTCTCCCCGCTGTTATTTGCCCTGGCCATAGAGCCGTTGGCTGCTGTACTGAGACAGTCAGACGTGGTGAGGGGATTCCGGTATGGTGTGGCGGAGGAGAAGATAGCGCTGTACGCAGATGATATTTTATTATTCTTACAGGACCCTCAGATGTCACTACATGGTGCAATAGCTATCATCAGTAGATTTGGCTTGTTATCTGGGTTACAAATTAACTGGGATAAATCTCATATTAGGGAAATAGATACCCTGGATAGTTTAGATGTTGAACAGGTGGAGCGTACACAACTCATATTGGTACGAGAATTTAAGTATCTTGGAATTATAATAACATTACCAGTAAAGGAGTACCTTCAGTTGAATGTATACCCGATACTGGGGAAATTAAAAGATAAAGCATCTACATGGAGCAAAATGAGCCTCTCGGTGGTGGGACGCACCAATCTTCTTAAAATGGTGCTGATGCCCAAATTGTTGTATGTCTTACATAACTCCCCTGTGTGGATTCCTCAGCCGGTGTTCCAGCGCATCAATGCAATATTTAGAAATCTTGTCTGGGGTGGAGGGCAGCCTTAGATTAAGCTGGAGACTCTCCAGAGGCCGAAAGAGGAGGGTGGTCTCGCCCTACCAAACCCATGGGTATATTTTTTGGCAGCACAGTCCCAGCATATTAGAGGGTGGGTGCAGAGGGCAGTGAAGGGGACTATTCAGGCAGTTCTGGAACTTCATCTTAAAAAGAGTCCATTGGTAATGGGTCTAGAGACGGGACTTTTAGGGAAGATGGGCAAGTCATACCCGACCTGTGGCCTAGTCCATAAATTGTGGACAAGGGTGAAGAGGATTAGAGGCCTAGTGGGGCTGACGATGTATACTCCTATTTGGGATAACGAAAACCTATGTGAATTTTACAAAATAAGAGAGCTGAGAGGCTGGGTGGCAAAGGGTGTACAATATATCTACCAACTGATGGATAATCAAAACCCTAGAGATGTTGAAAGAGGAATTTCACTTATCGGACGGACACAGCTATCAGTATACACAGGTTAAACATGTGTTTATTAAACAAGGGAAAATGAGGAACCTATCTGTTCAAAGGGATATCGTCATTGATTATATTTGTATAGGGGGAAGTACAACAGGCGTCATATCTACGGTGTATGCTGATCTGCTTCACAGCTTTCTACTGAATTATCCTGTCTTGGCGAAGGGAAAGTGGGAAGCAGATGTTGGTACCATTGAAGATGACAAATGGGAATCCATATTAGAATATATGCCCAAGTTGTCTCTAAGTGAACCTGCCAGAATGTCCCAACTACTTCTTGTTCACAGAGCGTATAGGTCGCCCGATTTTCTGTTTAGAATAGGGGTACGGGAGACTTCGGATTGCCCGAGATGTGGGTCAGAAGCTGCCGGTATACTACATGTTATGTGGAGTTGCCCAAAACTTGCAAACAATTGGTCTGAAGTAGCTGGCCTAATTGAAGGGCGTTATCACTGTATAATTCCTAGAGATCAAATGGTTTGCTTGTTGGGATACGTAGAGGAACTTGTGGGGAATGATGTTGCAAAATTGGCAATTGCCAGACTCTTATATGCAGCTAGAAAGGTAATAGCTAGGTATTGGGTGCGAATGGAACCTCCCTCTAGACAAGAGTATATAAGGCAGGTGGATTATGTGGTACGGATGGAGGAGAAAATTTATTTCAAAAGGAAAAATGCCAAACTCAGTGACAACCTATGGGCACCATGGAAGGTGTGATTAATGCTATTGGAGGAAAGATTCCGGTGAATACACTACGAAATGTATTGAAATGGTTATAGAATGCTTTGTGTGATATTGGACCATATCTTACAGTATATAATGTTGATGGATTATTGTTGTCCGTTAAAGGGGGGGGGGTTGAGGGTGGGGTTCTTTTTGCTAATAAGAAAATGGAAAATTGTTGTGTTGAAGTTGTATTTCATTATTTTTTCTTTAAATGAATAAAAATATATCTGATTTAAAAAAAAAAAGAATAGGAACATAAGTTAAAATATACAGGTACTACAAATATTTCCAAAAGTTTGAGAAATAGGGGAAGTATGACAAGGGGAAGGGAGAGGATAGGGGGAGGAGAAAGGAGAGGGACAGGGAGGTCAGGAAAAAATGGGGGGATACAATATACATAAATACATATATACAAAAGGTAGTATCATAGACAGCCCAATAGTATGGGGGAGGGAGTTTCCTTACTTGAATTTAGATATGAGCAAATGCCAGAAAAATGAGTGGGTGTCAAGGTATGGGAATAGTCCAATGGAGAACTGTAGTAGTAAAGGAAAGCATGTCAGTATCAAACACACAACTAATGGGGGGGAGGGAATTATGTAGGAGAATACCTTCACTAAGGTTCCGTAGCTGGACAGCCTGAAGGGATCTAAAAGATATGCACCAGTGGTTAATGAGGCAACCAAAGGTATGGGGTAATATATGGCAGTCTGTTGTCAATGGTAAGTACCTGTGGTTCAGTGGAGATGGCGCTCCTGCGCCTAAAGGGTAATTAAGGTAAGGTCCCACATGGTGCTGCTGCGGGGGGTAGAGGAGCAACGTACCAACGCCTTGCTGATAGCAGGTGTGGGGACTGAATACTGCCTGTTGCACTATATAGAGCCGGCATTGCGTGCTGGGCCAGAAGTATGTCACCGGCGGGGGGCGTGGCCCCGGAAGTGACGCGCTGCGACTGGTCCCGTGTTGAGGGGATGTGATCAGGGGTTGCCAGGGAGACAATGGTATACTATACTATACGGAACATCATGGAATAAAGACAGACAAAATATTGTCTGTCCTGATGGGAATAGCATGGTACAGAAAAACAAATTGGTTCTATCCCTACAATATAGCACTGAATTTTCAGCGATTAAATCGATGTTTTACAAGCACTTACCCATTTTATTTGAAGACCCTATCTTATCTAAGATATTAAATTCAGGGTGTTCTGTTGTAGCACGTAGAGGGAAAACCATTGGCAATATGTTGTCCCTATCTCTTTTTTCTTCAGTTAAAAAAAGGTCCACATGGCTCAACTTTCAGGGTTTTTATGGTTGCGGTCAGGCTAAATGCCGTACGTGCAGCCATATGATTCCTGTAAAAGAGTTTTTCAACTACTCTCATACTAAATCATTCCCTATTAAGACATATATCAATTGTAATACTACAGGAGTGGTTTATATTATATTATGTAAGGAGTGTAAATTGATCTATGTGGGATGTACCACCAGGAGATTGAAAGACCATATTTCTGAACACTTGACTGACATTTTTTCTCTTTGTAGTAGTAATCGGAATGTTTTACATGCTTCTAAACATTTTATTGAATGTCATCAGAGAAACACCCATGCTTTACAAGTGATTGGTATTGAACGGCTCAAGCACATGCAAAGAGGGGGAGATCGCAGATGACATCTTCTCACCAGAGAAGCATTCTGGATTTATTCTCTGGACTCGCGATATCCTAATGATCTTAATGCACGTCGGGAGATTATGTATCATTATACCTAAGTGAATTTCTTTTTTATTATATACATTTGTATGTTCTGATTTTTTGTATGTTTCCATATTATTTTTTCGGAATGTTTAAACATAATTTTTGTATGGTAGTTTTCTTCTTTCTTTTTCCTTTTGTGTTTTTAATTAGCTTATTATCTTTCATGTGTCTAGATCCAATGCTCACATGTTTCAAACCCGCTTTCCTGATTGGCAGTTCAGTATATATATACTCTTTCTGACCATCAGTATATCAGATTTGACAAAGAGCAGAGCAACATGCTCGAAAACGCGTAGCTGGATTCTATGATGTGATTTGTCCATCGAATCTCATTTCATTACCTGAACTGTTTTGAACTATTTTTCTATGAATAAAACAAATTGGGGGGAAATTTCTATATTTCTGGAAGCCGTTTTTTTCTTCCATTTATATTGCTTCTCTTACGTGAGACCACACGTTACCAGGCTTCCCTGCACCAGGAGCATGTGAGAACCAGGTGAGCTGAATTATTTTTATCCTTTATAGTATACTATGGGCAATGCTGAGGCAGCGCATGCGTGGACAGCAGCTGGGGCTATTTTTATGAAGATCAGGCTGTTGCGCTGCAGTAATGGGAAGGGCACAATGCAGATATAAAGGGGTAATAAGTACGAACAAAGGGGGACTGGTGGTATTAAGAAAATCCCATATTATAATGTGGTGCATATAGTGGATAGGTACATCTTGAGTCAAAACCATAAAGCCTCCCAGGCAGTTGCATGAGGGCATATATAGAGGATGTTGGATTTTTTTACCATAGGATTCCAGGTGTAGGGGTAAAGGAAGTTCATATGTGATTAGATCAGAACCTAGAATGAGGGGTATCACTCACCTAGATGATCAAGAGAACTCAGTGGGTTTGTAAAAAGAAGGAATAAATTAATGAATCCAGTCTATCTCTCTGTTTAGAAGAATTTGTCTACACGGATGAGTCCTTTAAATTGTGTTGCACCACGTATCATCGCTATATCGATGATATTTTCCTCATATGGCAAGGACCTGTCGAGACACTCCCCACCTTCTTCAACTCAATCAGACCTGAGCTACAATTCACCCTCAGTTATGATTTAAAACAGATTTCCTTTTTGGATATCATGGTCATCAATGACGAAACGGTAAACTCATGAGTCATGACTGACCTGTTCACCAAACCTACCGACTGTAACAGTCTGTTACACTACTCCAGTTGCCATGCTAAGACTACCAAGCACAGCCTCCCTCATTCCCAGTTCCATAGGGTCACCAGGATCGTCTCTGACCCCAATGTTCTTCCCCAACGCCTCCAGGACATTAGTGATGGGCGAGCACTAAAATGCTCGGGTGCTTGTTGCTCGGGTTGAGCACATTGGAATACTCGGGTGCTCAACCCGAGCAACGAGCCCAATGTAAGTCTATGGGAAACTCAAGCATTTTTCAGGCGGCTCCCTCCAGCGGTCTGCAGAGGGCCTAAACATTGCCCAAATCGATGGGAACAGTGCTCAACTGGCATGGGAACAGCATGGGGAAGACCCCTGGAAGCATTTCTGACTCCCAGGTCACTGCTGTCAACAATGTTGTCAGAGGTATTACGCCACTTTTACGGACTCACAATAAAACATACTAAAACTAAACCAAAATAGATTTTCCTGGGAAATATGTTAAGGAACATCCTTTCCAGGGTAATGACTTGTATATAAGGCAAAATAAATAACAAAAACAAAAATACTCCTCCACACCCTGGGCTATGTTCACACGTAGCGTTTTTTATGCGTTTTTGTTCTTTTGCATTGCTTTCAACCATGACAAATGCATTCAGCGGGAAATGTCATTTTAACATTTTACAACCTTATCTGGCCATATGGTGTGTGAGACATGATCAGACACATCCTGTTTCATTTATGAAGGAGGGACTCTGAAAGTCACAAAGCCTATTTTTATAGGGACATTATACGGCCTTTACCATTCTTAAAGGGTCAGCAGTTGGCCCTTACTGTTCTTAGAGAGCCATCAGCTGGCTATGCTTTGTTGTTCCCATTACTAAAGATTGGGTCTTCCATACTGTTATTGCGTATGCAGTGAGTGGCAGGTCTGCCCAAAATTTGGACGCACCCCAATACCCCTTTGAAGAGACTTAGAGGAGGGCCTCCTGAAAACAATGTTCCCATAATTAAGAAGTGGGTCTCCCATACTGTTTGCCTATGCAGTGAATGCAAGGGCTGCCAAAAATTTCTACCTACTCCAATGCCCCTTAGAAGAGACGTAGAGGAGGGCCTCCTGAAAAAAAAATTTCCCATTATTAGGAAGTGGGTCTCCCATTGTGTTTGCCTATGCCGTGAATGCAAGGGTTGCCAAAACTTGGGAGGCACTCCAATACCCTTGGAAGAGACGTGGAGGTGGGCCTCATAAAATAATGTTCCCATTAGAAAGGAGATGGTCTCCTATACTTGTAATACCCATGCACTAAGTGTATGGGATGACAAACATTTACCCCTGGGGGGTATACATGACCATACTGTATAAAAGATTTTTTTACGGGCATCATAAACACCCTTTAAAAAATTTATGTGGGTGTTGCATCACGGACCACAGTCACACTGGTGATATGGTGGTGGAGGATGAGGATGAGGAGAAGGAGGAGGACAAGAGCAAATAGCCAAAATCAGGAAGCGTATACCCATGTGTGGGTGTGAAAAGGTGAATGGGAATACACCTCCCAAAAAAAGACATTGGATTTGAGTTTATGTTACGCTATCATTCGGTGGTGTTGAGAAGTCTGGCCCAATCCAGCCCTTGTTCATTTTCTATAAGAGTCAGCCTGTCAGCATTTTCAGTTGACAGGCGGATGCGCTTATCAGTTATAATTCCACCAGCGGCACTAAAAACCCGCTCTGATAAAACGCTAGCGGTAGGGCAGCAAAGGACCTCCAAGGCATAGAGAGTCAGTTCTTTCCCCGTATCCAGCTTGGATACCCAATAATTATAAGGCACCGAGGAATCACGGAGGACATTGGTACGGTCGGCAAGGTACTCCCTCAGCATCTTCCCAAACTTTGCACTCCTTGTGAGAGTACCCCGCGCCTCAGGGCCTGTGCGATGGGAAGGGCTGAGAAAATTCTTCCAGAACTTTGACAGTGTTCCCCTGCCTCTGCTGGATTGGAGTTGTGTCTCTCTCGCCTGTAGTCCTTGGTTGTCCAACGAACTGTGACCTCTGCTGCCAGCGTTTTCAGATGGGAATTTTTTTAATAGCTCCGCAACAAGGGCCTTCTGGTACTGCCCATTTTTGTAGACCTGTCCGCCTCAGGAATAAGAGATAGAAAGTTCTCCTTGCAGCATGGGTCAAGAAGTGTCATCAACCAGTAATGACTGTCACCCAAAATTTTGAGTACGCAAGGGTCATGGGAAAGGCAGCGTAACATAAACTCAGCCATGTGTGCCAGACTGCTAACAGGCAAGACTTCCGTGTCACCAAGATGACTGTAACGGGTCTGAGAGGTGGAACCTCTGAGCTACGATACAAAAGGGCAGTCCTTGTAAGGAAGCGGGTGGCTCCCAGGGTAGGCGGGCAGGTAGTCACCTCAAGAGACGGGGACAGTCTCTGGGTAGAAGGGCAGGAGGTCACGGCAAGTGACGGGGACAGTCTCTGGGTAGAAGGGCAGGAGGTCACGGCAAGTGACGGGGACAGTCTCTGGGTAGGGGGGCAGGAGGTCACGGCAAGTGACGGGAACAGTCTCTTGACAGGCGGGTGGTCACGGCAAGTGACGGCGAAGCCTCCAGATAGGCTAGCAGGCGGGTAGCAGGTGGACGCTCCCAGGTGAGCGGGCAAGAGTCTCTGGACAGGCAGGTGGTCACAGCAAGTGACGGCAGAGCCTCCAGGTAGGCTAGCAGGCAGATAGCAGGCGGACGCTCCCAGGTGAGCAGGTAAGAGTCTCTGGACAGGCAGGTGGTCACAGCACGTGACGGCAGAGCCTCCAGGTAGGCTAGCAGGCAGGTAGCAGGCGGACGCTCCCAGGTGAGCGGGTAAGAGTCTCTGGGCAGGCAGGTGGTCACAGCACGTGACGGCGGAGCCTCCAGGTAGGCTAGCAGGCAGGTAGCAGGCGGACGCTCCCAGGTGAGCGGGTAAGAGTCTCTGGGCAGGCAGGTGGTCACAGCACGTGACGGCAGAGCCTCCAGGTAGGCTAGCAGGCAGGTAGCAGATGAGCGCTCCCAGGTGAGCGGGCAATCAGATCCATAGACAGACTGGCAGGGCTGGTAGGCAGACTGTCGGACCGCAGGAATGCAAGTAGATAGACAAGTATCAGGCAGGTATCAAGCAGGAATCTGGCAGGTAACTGGCAGGTAACTGGCAGGTAACTGGTAGGTAACTGGTAACGGGACCTGAGGGCTGAAGCAGAGTGATAGACTACGCAACAACATTGCTCGGGCACCTCCATTTTGGAGGAGGTGCCTTATATATGGTGAGGTCCTCCGGCCATTGGCCAGGGACTCCTTAGGACGGCGCGCGCGGCCCCTTTAAGAGAGGGGGAGCGCGCGCCCCCTAAGCACAGTGGCCGGGAAGCAGCGCGCGCTGCCAGCAGAGTGGGAGGAGGACGCCGGGCACGGAGCGGAGAGGTGAGGGGAACAGCGTCCCTGCCTAGCAGGAGGCAGGGACGCCGACGCTACAGTACCCCCCCCTTTAGGCCCCCCTTTTTTAGGCCAGACAGAAATTTATCAAGGATGAGAGGGGCATGGATGTTCTCCCGGGGCTCCCAAGTTCTCTCCTCAGGACCAAACCCCTTCCAATCCACTAGAAAAAAGGTCTTTCCTCTTACCCTTTTGGTGGCCAGAATGTTCTCTACCTCAAACTCGTTTTCAGCGGAAACCGGAGCAGGAGGCGTACCTGTAGACTTGGAAAAAGAGTTAAGTACCACGGGTTTGAGGAGAGATACATGGAAGGAGTTAGGGATCCGCAAGTTGGCCGGGAGTTTCAATTTATAGGCCACTGGGTTGATTTGTTTGATAACTTCCAGTGGGCCGATGAACCAAGGCCCTAACTTGTAGGAAGGAATCTTGAGCCGGACATACTTGGACGAGAGCCAGACTTTATCTCCAGGACGGAATTATGGAGGATCCAGGCGTTTTTTGTCAGCGTGTTTTTTCATCCGCTCTGACGACTGAAGGAGTGCGGATCGGGTACTCTCCCAAATGGAGGAGAATTCGCTAACGAGAGATTCCGCAGCCGGATTGTCCACCGAGGTGGAGACGGGAAATGGGATCCGAGGATGCTGACCGAAGACTACAAAAAACGGGGATTTGGAGGAAGATTCGCTCTCGTGATTATTGTAAGAGAACTCGGCCCATGGTAGGAGATCCACCCAGTCCGAATGGTGGGCATTAACGAAGTGCCGGAGGTAACTGGTCAGGATCTGATTGATCCGCTCCACTTGACCATTGGACTGTGGGTGATAAGCGGAGGAGAAGTCCAGGGTGACATCCAGCAGCTTACATGTGGCTCTCCAGAAGCGTGAGGTGAACTGAACCCCACGATCCGACACGATGTGGAGGGGCAGGCCATGGAGACGGAAGATGTGGCGGATAAAGTCTTCAGCCAGCTCGGGTGCAGACGGGAGGCCCGGCAGGGGAATGAAGTGAGCCATCTTGGAAAAGCGGTCAGCGACCACCCAAATGACCGTACAACCGGCAGAGACAGGGAGATCCGTTATAAAGTCCATAGCTATATGCTGCCACGGGGCAGCAGGTACAGGAAGAGGAAGGAGGTGACCGGCTGGCAGATGTCTCGGAACCTTGTTGCGGGCGCAGGACACACAGGCTGAAACAAAGTCTATTACGTCCTTGTGCAGGGTAGGCCACCAGTAATGCCGGGTAATAAGCTGGAGGGTCTTTTTCTGACTGGCGTGGCCAGCTAGCTTAGACGAGTGACCCCAGTGTAGAATCTTCTTCCGATCAGGTACTGTTACAAACGTCTTACCAGGAGGGAGACGATTTAGATTCACGGGGGCCACCTGCATTACTCTGGCGGGATCAATGATGTGCTTAGGCTCCTCCTCTAGATCAGACACCAGGAAGGATCGGGACAAGGCGTCAGCTTTGATGTTTTTGTCTGCCGGGCGAAAATGAAGAACGAAATCAAAGCGGGCAAAAAACAAGGACCACCGGGCTTGGCGAGGGTTAAGTCTCTGGGCGCTCTGGAGGTAAGCCAAGTTCTTGTGGTCCGTGTAAATAATTACGGGGGGAAGAGCCCCCTTGAGCAGGTAACGCCACTCCTCCAGTTCCAGCTTAATGGCCAATAACTCTCGGTCTCCTATAGAATAATTGCGCTCAGAAGGGGAGAAGAGTTTGGAGAAGAAGCCGCAAGTTACCAATCTTCCGGAAGACGACTTTTGGGTAAGTACCGCTCCGGCTCCAGAGGAGGAGGCGTCCACTTCCAGGAAGAATTGTTTGTTGCCGTCCAGACGATGCAGCACCGGGGCAGAAGAGAAAGCCTGTTTTAAGGAAAGAAAGGCTTCCTCTGCTTTGGGCAGCCATTCTCTGGGATTAGTGCCCTTACGGGTGAGCGCAGAGATTGGGGCAGTCCGGGAAGAGAAGTGCAGTATGAAGAGGCGGTAGTAGTTGGCGAAGCCCAGGAACCGCTGAATAGCCTTCAACCCCTCTGGTCGGGGCCACTTCTGGATGGCAGACAGTTTCTCAGGATCCATTCGTAGGCCGGTCTGAGAGATTATGTAGCCCAAGAACGGAAGCGAGGTCTGCTCAAAGAGGCACTTCTCATATTTAGCGTAGAGGTGGTTCTGCCTGAGCCTGAGTAGGACCTGACGAACATCCCTCCGGTGAGTGAGAAGATCCGGAGAGAAGACCAAGATGTCGTCCAGGTACACCACTACGCAGGAGTAGAGAAGGTCCCGGAAGATGTCATTGACCAACTCTTGAAAGACGGCGGGAGCGTTACATAGACCGAAGGGCATTACCAGATATTCATAGTGGCCGTCCCGGGTGTTGAATGCCGTCTTCCATTCATCTCCCTGACGGATACGGACCAGGTTATACGCCCCACGGAGGTCCAGCTTGGTGAAGATTCTAGCCCCCCTCAGACGGTCAAATAATTCCGGAATGAGCGGAAGGGGGTATTTATTCTTCACCGTGATCTGGTTAAGGCCTCTATAGTCTATACAGGGACGGAGTGAGCCGTCCTTCTTTTTGACAAAGAAGAAGCCTGCTACCGCCAGGGAGGTCGGTTTCCGGATAAATCCCCGGGCCAGATTGTCCTCAATATATTCAGACATGGACCGGGTCTCAGCAGCGGACAAAGGGTAAATACGCCCACGGGGAGGAGTACCGCCGGGCATCAGATCGATTGGGCAGTCGTATGGTCTATGAGGGGGTAATGTCTCTGCCTCCTTTTTTTTAAATACGTCTGCATAAGACCAATAGGGAACCGGAAGACCAGGTAGATTGGCTGGGGTAGGAGAAGGACGGACAGGATGGACGGGAACTAAACAAGTCTTATGGCAGTCCTGTCCCCAGCGAAGGACTTCTCCGGTCTGCCAATCAAGCACGGGTGCATGTTTCTGAAGCCAAGGTAGGCCTAGCAAGAGGGCATGAGAGAGTCCAGGCAGAACATGAAAGAAGATGCTCTCAGAGTGCAGCATTCCCACGTGCAGGGTTATGGATTCGGTGATGAGTTGGATGGGATGTGGTAAGAGGCCCCCATCCACGGCAGCGACAGATAAGGGTACAGCCAGAGGTTTGGTGGGAATGCGGTATTTCTCTACCAGGGACTGAGAAATGAGATTTCCGGCAGCTCCAGAGTCAAGTTGGGCTAGTTCAAAATAACGGTTCTCCCCGCAGATGATAGAGACCGACAGCAACAGAGATGGAGAGGGTTTACTCTTGTCTAGGACGACCTCTCTGAGCAATCCTAGACACAGGCGTTTCCCGACCTCTCCGGGCAGGAACGGATCCGGTGCTCCTTACTGCCACAGTAGAAGCAGCTTCCCTCGGCTCGGCGTAACTCTTGACGGGTCTTGACCATCTTGGTCTGGTCGACCTGCATAGGCTTGGGTGAGTGCGCCTGGGGAGTAGCGGGAGAAGTGACAAGTTTCTGAAAGGTAGGGGCTGGACGTGGAAACCTCCTCTCACGGGTGACCTCTTTGGCGCGTTCCTGGAACCGGATGTCAATCCGGGTGGCAAGAGTTATTAAGTCGTCGAGAGTGGTAGGTATGTCCCGACCGGCGAGTTCATCTTTAATACTGCCGGACACACCCTCCCAAAAGACAGACACCAGGGCGTCGTTATCCCAGGCCAACTCCGAAGCAAGGGTACGGAACCGTATGGCATATTGGCCCACGGTGAGATTTCCTTGATGGAGGCGTAGCAGAGATGATGCGGATGAGGTCTTCCGTCCGGGTTCGTCGAAGACTTTCCAGAAAGCCGTGAGAAAGGCTGGCAGGTTGGACACCAGGGGGTCTCCTCTCTCCCATAGAGGATTTAGCCAAGCCAGTGCCTCCCCCGTGAGATGGGACATGATGAAGGCTACTTCGGCCCGGTTGGAGATAAACTGGTGGGACAGGAGTTCAAAGTGCAGGGTGCACTGGTTTATGAAGCCCCGAGCTTGAGCGGGGTCGCCTCCGAAGTGAGGAGGTGCAGAAAGCCGGGGTCCGGGGCAGGATGCCATGGTATTGGTGGGCAGCGGCGCTGCCGGGCAGCGAGTCATGACACTAGCGGTGGTTGCTGGTGGAGCAGTCAGAGTGTCCAGGCGAGAGTTGACATTCCGCAGATGACTCAGGATGGACTCCTGTTGGGACCTCTGACGGGACAGTTCATGACATAGGTCCGAGAGCGAGGGAGCTTGGATGCCACCGGGTTCCATGGCCCGAGCAAACTGTAACGGGTCTGGGAGGTGGAAACTCTGAGCTACGATACAAAGGGGCAGTCCTTGTAAGGAAGCGGGTGGCTCCCAGGGTAGGCGGGCAGGTAGTCACGGCAAGAGATGGGGACAGTCTCTGGGTAGAAGGGCAGGAGGTCACGGCAAGTGACGGGGACAGTCTCTGGGTAGAAGGGCAGGAGGTCACGGCAAGTGACGGGGACAGTCTCTGGGTAGGGGGGCAGGAGGTCACGGCAAGTGACGGGAACAGTCTCTTGACAGGCGGGTGGTCACGGCAAGTGACGGCGAAGCCTCCAGATAGGCTAGCAGGCAGGTGGCAGGCGGACGCTCCCAGGTGAGCGGGTAAGAGTCTCTGGACAGGCAGGTGGTCACAGCACGTGACGGCAGAGCCTCCAGGTAGGCTAGCAGGCAGGTAGCAGGCGGACGCTCCCAGGTGAGCGGGTAAGAGTCTCTGGGCAGGCAGGTGGTCACAGCACGTGACGGCGGAGCCTCCAGGTAGGCTAGCAGGCAGGTAGCAGGCGGACGCTCCCAGGTGAGCGGGTAAGAGTCTCTGGGCAGGCAGGTGGTCACAGCACGTGACGGCAGAGCCTCCAGGTAGGCTAGCAGGCAGGTAGCAGATGAGCGCTCCCAGGTGAGCGGGCAATCAGATCCATAGACAGACTGGCAGGGCTGGTAGGCAGACTGTCGGACCGCAGGAATGCAAGTAGATAGACAAGTATCAGGCAGGTATCAAGCAGGAATCTGGCAGGTAACTGGCAGGTAACTGGTAGGTAACTGGTAACGGGACCTGAGGGCTGAAGCAGAGTGATAGACTATGCAACAACATTGCTCGGGCACCTCCATTTTGGAGGAGGTGCCTTATATATGGTGAGGTCCTCCGGCCATTGGCCGGGGACTCCTTAGGACGGCGCGCGCGGCCCCTTTAAGAGAGGGGGAGCGTGCGCGCGCCCTAAGCACAGTGGCCGGGAAGCAGCGCGCGCTGCCAGCAGAGCGGGAGGAGGACGCCGGGCACGGAGCGGAGAGGTGAGGGGAACAGCGTCCCTGCCTAGCAGGAGGCAGGGACGCCGACGCTACAGTACCCCCCCCTTTAGGCCCCCCTTTTTTAGGCCAGACAGAAATTTATCAAGGATGAGAGGGGCATGGATGTTCTCCCAGGGCTCCCAAGTTCTCTCCTCAGGACCAAACCCCTTCCAATCCACTAGAAAAAAGGTCTTTCCTCTTACCCTTTTGGTGGCCAGAATGTTCAGGAGGCAGGGACGCCGACGCTACAAGGACGAGTGACCATGCTCTCCTCCTCCTCTCTGTCCTCAGGCCATCCACGCTGAACAGACGGTAATACAGTTGTGCAGGTAGTACCGTCTATAGTGCATGAAACTAGCTCCTGTTCTTCCTCCTCCTCCTCTTCCTCATTGTCACCCAATCCACGTTGGGATGAGATGAGGCTGGGCTGTGTGTAATCACCCTGTATGGTTCCTTGCTCCATCTCATCATGCTCCGCCTGCAATGCATCCTCTTTGATTGTGAGCAGAGGGCGTTTCAGAAGACAGAGAAGCGGGATGGTAACGCTAATTATGGCGTCATCACCGCTCACCATGTTGGTGGAGTCCTCAAAGTTTTGGAGGATGGTACATATGTCTGACATCCATGTCCACTCCTGAGGTCTTACGTGTGGAGTCTGAACTGAATACCGATGGCCTTGTTGATGCTGGTACTCAATAACTGCCCTCTTCTGCTCACAAATCCTTCCCAACATCTGCAGTGTAGAGTTCCAATGCATAGGTTCAGTAATGTGAGCCACAGATCTGCCTGCTCTTTCAGAGCTGTCCACAAGTCTTCAGCATTATGCGGTTTGTCACCTAAGCTTATTAGCTTCAGCACAGCCTGTTTCCGCTTGGCTAAGGCAGTGCTGCAGTGCTTCCAGCTTGTGACTGATGTGGTCATATCGGAGATGGAGGCTGAAGAGGAGGAGGGGGCTGAGGAGGATGAGGTGCAGGAGCTGTAGACTGTGGGGGCAACCCTGATTGACCTAGGGCCTGCAAACCTTGGCGTCGGGAGGACATGTTCCGTCCCAAGGTCCGACTTTGTCCTGGGAGAAATAGTGATGGCTGGGGACCGAGTAGAGAGGGACGGCCGCCGCCATCAGGTTGCGGAATGCTTCGGTCTCTATGAGCCTAAAAGGCAACATTTCGAGCGCAAGCAGTCGCAAAATGTGGGAATTTAGTAGTGTGGCCTGTGGGGCATTGACTGCGTATTTGTGCTTGCGTTCCAAGGCCTGGGGTATGGACAACTGAACTCTGCACTGGGACAAGGACGTGGACGTGCTTCCTGATGCTGCTACTTGAGAGTGTGCAAAGACAGGTACAGGGCAGGAGGCATCTTCGCATGCAACATGGACAGGGGATTGGCTTGCATGCACAACAGCGGGAGAAGCAGTGGTGCCACCCGCAGACACTGTTCCTGGACCCTGGGGTTCGGCCCACAAAGTCAGGTGCTTTGCTGCCATGTGCCTGATCATGCTGGTGGTAGTCAGGCTGGTAGTTTTGCCACCCCTGCTGATGTTGGCCTGGCAGGTGGTGCAAATGGCCTTTTTGGGGTTATCGACAGAGTCTTTAAAAAACAACCAGACACGGGAAGACCTAACAGTTGTACTGGCAACTTCCTTCGTGTTGGTGTTACGGGGAACAGTTGCTTGCCTTCTGCCTGCGGCCACCACACTGCTTCTTCCTGCCTGTTGGGGTGCTCTGCCTCCCTCCCCCTGTGTGCTGCTGTCCTCTCTCTGCATGTCCTCCTGCCAGGTTGGGGCAGTTACTATATCATCCACCCCGTCATCTTCCATTTCCACACCCTGGACCTCCTCCTGACTTTCTGGTAATTGTGTCTCATCATCGTCCACCTCTTGTGACACTTTCCCACCGTCGCCTTCGTGTGACCATGGCTCAAATATTTGGGCATCGCTACATGCGATTTTCTCTTACCCCGCTTCAAGTGGACCGGGTCAGAGGCCCGAATCTATAAATGGAAAAGTGAACAGCTCTTCGGAGTGTCCAAATGTGGGATCAGTTGTCTCTGGGCACTCGACATGGTGGGAGGAAGGAGGTTCAGGGCGAGGAATATGCGGTCCAGACTCACGACTACTGAGACTTGACCGTGTGGAAGACAGGGTGGTGGTGGTGGCTAAGTGACTGGAAGAATTATCTGCTATCCAACTAATAACCTTTTCACACTGATCTGTGTTCAATAGTGGTGTTCTGCGGTCCCCTATTAATTGGGACAGGAAGGTAGAGCGAGAAGATGTGGGTGTTTGTTGTGGCACAATTTCAGCTTGCCCACAGCCTCGGCCTCTGCATGCACCATCGCCATCACATCCAGTTCCTGTCCCTTGCCACGTGCCTTGCCCATTTTAAATTAAGGACAATATCTTCCACGCTCACTACAAATGGCTGAATTTGGAGCGAACTTATATGTGATACGTGTGACGGAAAAAACACAGTTTTAAATACCTAGCCTGTAGGTAACTATTTTGAACAGCAAACTGGTGTCAGTAGCTTCACTGACACACTGAAACAAATTTTTAATGGAGGCCAGAAATGGCAGTATTTTCTGAAAACGTATATGTGATCCGTGTGACAGAGAAAACACAATTTTAAATATCTGGCCTGTAGATAACTATTTTGAGCAGCAAACTGGTGTCAATAGCTTCACTGACGCACTGAAACAAATTTTTAATGGAGGCCAGAAATGGCAGTATTTTCAGCGCAATTATATGTGATCCGTGTGACGGACAAACCACAGTTTTAAATAGCTGAATTTTTAGCGCTGTAATATGGAAAGGACCTGCTGTATTCTGCAGTGCGAACAAGCAAATGGCGCAGAAAAACGGTGTTCTCTGGATTGCTTTTTAAGCAAATAATGAGGATTAAGATCTAAAAAAAAATTATTCCTGGCCCCTGAGACCTGGGCCTATGTCTAGAAATATCTAACAACAGAAGCAGTAGCAGACAAAACTGGAATGGGGCCTCTTGTGCTATATGCACTGCAGTCTGCTATATACACTGCCTACCTGATATCTCTGCAGATGGATTAGTCCTCAGAAGGACTGTTTGTTGAGATGGATATGTGTCTCTAATATAGTTTGGTATACCTACACTAACTAGAACCAAGCAAATCTCTCCCTAGCTCAGCAGCAGCTCTCCCTACACTGTCTGATTCCGGAGCAACTGTGACGAGCACGGCGGCGCCAGATCTGATGAAGCGGTGCGGCCGGACAGTCAATGTAATGCCACAACCAACATGGCAGCGGCATTACAGTGAGTGGCAGACAATCCCTGCATGTTCATTGGTTCTGTAAAGAGCGCCAGACATGCAGGGAGGGAACCCCGGAAATACTCGGCGAGCGCCAAGCATCTTGAGCAGTGAGATGCTCGGGCAACGTGAATCTTACTGGATATATACTCTCCAAATTTTATCCCCCAGAGGGCTAAACAGAGAGATATACTGGATTCATTAATTTATTCCTTCTTTTTACAGACCCACTGAGTTCTCTTCATCATCTAGGTGAGTGATACCCCTCATTCTAGGTTCTGATCTAATCACATATGAACTTCCTTTACCCCTATACCTGGAATCCTATGGTAAAAAATTCCAAAATCCTCTATATATGCCCTCATACAACTGCCTGGGAGGCTTTACGGTTTTGACTCAAGATGTACTTATCCACTATATGCACCACATTATAATATGGGATTTTTTAATACCATCAGTCCCCCTTTGTTCGTACATATGGTCCCCAGCAAGACTCTTTATTTACAGTATGTACCACAATGCATATAGGTGCCCCTTATTACCCCTTTATATCTGCATTGTGCCCTTCCCATTACTGCAGCGCAACGGCCTGATCTTCATAAAAATAGCCCGAGCTGTCCACGGATGCGCCGCCTCAGCATTGCCCATAGTATACTATTGTCCCCCTGGCAACCCCTGATCACATCCCCTCATCACGGGACCAGTCGTGGCGCGTCACTTCGGGGGCCACACTCCCCGCCGGTGACATACTTCCAACCCAGCGCGCAATGCCGGCTCTATATAGCGCAACAGGCAGCATTCAGTCCCCACACCCGCTATCAGCAAGGCGTTGGCCGCTCCTCTACCCCCCGCAGCAGCACCACGTGGGACCTTACCTTAATTACCCTTTAGGCGCAGGAGCGCCATCTCCACTGAACCACAGGTACTTACCATTGACAACAGACTGCCATATATTACCCCATACCTTTGGTTGCCTCATTAACCACTGGTGCATATCTTTTAGATCCCTTCAGGCTGTCCAGCTACGGAACTTTAGTGAAGGTATTCTCCTACATAATCCCCCCCACTAATTAGTTGTGTGTTTGATACTGACATGCTTTCCTTTACCACTACAGTTCTCCCTTCCCCTTGTCATACTACCCCTATTTCTCAAACTTTTGGAAATATTTGTAGAGTTGATGCGCCCAGGGGATGGGGACGACTCGGTACCCGGGCCTTTACCTGGTTTTGGGGATGTCACGGTGGTCGGCTCCTGGGCCCGTAGCCTGGGGTCACTCTTGAAAAAGGGGATTGGAACTTGGATAGAAAATAAAAATAAAGTAAATAGTTTGTGACGCCACCTGTGGTACCTGGTAATTATTACCAGCGCTGCTTCAGACCTCCGGGGGTGTTGGGATGGCAGCTGAGGTATTTCTGCTATCCCCGGGGCAGGGATAGTGTGAAGGGATACAGGAGACAGGGGACCCAGCCGGGTCAGAGGAAGAACAGACACACACACCGGGGCTAGTTTCAGTACCTTTACTGCAGATGGTAGTCAGGTACGGTCCGGGGTACTTGTGGGTGGTGTGCACTTCTGGTCTTGCTCCCCAGTGAGCAGGTGTAAGGCCTCCTTTCTGTATCTTCCTGTCTCTCTCCCTGGAGCTTATGACCTGCCTGGAACAGGGTATAGCTCCCTTGATGTTTCTCTCACCCCTCTTGCTTGGCGGCGAGGGTTTTCCCACTGGTTACCACGATCCCTGGACGCTGGGGCTTTCGTGGTACCTAGTCCTCTGAATGTGCGGTATTCACGGGTGGACTGAGGGATATGAAATCTTCCTCAGTATGCCAGATTCCCTACTGGGCATAGAGATCCCAATAGGCTCGGGCCCGGTGCCCGGCTTGCATCAGGGGACGAACCCTCTGTGGTTCTTCTGTCCCTCATGGCTCTTCTCTTCTCCTTGCCTTCTAGTGCACTCTAGGCTCTCACTGGCCAGACTAGCCCGCAGCTTGGGCCTAGCCTGGCTTTCAGCCACACAGACTTCAGCTTGTCTGGTGCTGCAGCATCATGTCACACTCACGGCTTCCCACTGACTGACTTGCCACCCTAAGATAGCTTCCCTTTATATCCCTCCTTCTATGGTGCTCCCCTACTCTGCTTCCTCCACCCACACCCACTACTGGTTCCCCCTACCTTTGGGTTCCCCCCACTCGAGCCAGGGACGGGGCTCAGCAGGAAAACACAATGCATCTTGCCCTTCCAGCCGGCCTGGAGCACTGTAGTGTTGAATGTGGGTGTTTAGGTTCCGGGCAGCACTCCCTCCTTACCTGAGAGAAGGAGATACCACACCTCTGGGTGAGGTGCAGTATCTCTGTGGCGACTGAACCCTCAGGGGCGCCACACTCCCCCCTGGTAAAACACAGCATGTCCGCGGGCTGCAACTGAGCAAAACACGGTATATTAGACATGCAGTTTTTAGAATGCATTCGCATATAAGATTGTAACAAAAACATTTCTTCCATTTATGGGAGGCACTTCTCTTTAAACGTTACAGGTCATCATTACACTATAAAACACTTTTAATAACATTCTGTAACAGGTTACAGCACATTCTGTAACCGGGTGTCCATTTTCCTTTCTAAACAGGTGCAAAAGTAGCAGCATGAGGGACCTGTCCACAAACCCTCAACGTATGCCCTGGGCGTGGCTGCAGGGCATAAGTGATCCTGGTGCTGGACCACGTCTTCCTCCACGCCAAACGGGTTTTTGTTCTGAGGTCACTTGGTTACACTTATAAAACCAATAGAGAGCACTTTAATAAGTGCAGAACTATATACAATATCAGTCTTTGGCTGTTCACAGTCCCCAGCCTGAAGTCTGTATACCCTGACTGGTAATTATGCACACAATAAGAAACACATTTTTAAACTCCTATACCCTTACGGGTGACTATATACAGTTTAGTTCCACCTACTGTACTAGTAGTGGGGTCCCCGCCTGGGATACTTTAGATTTTTGCTGGACCCAGCCGGGTCATCAGCCATGTCCTGCGGGGGCGAGTCCTCAATCACGCGGTACACCTGGAGGGCATACCACCCGCGTTCCCCGTGGTGTCGAGTGTAGGTGACAGGGTCACCGGGGTACAAGTTCCGGTCGGGATGGCCTTGTTCCAGCTCGGGCTCAACATCCCGCCGGTTCACGAAAATATCCCTGTTGAAATTGGGATCGCGGATAAAGCCCCACCCAGCCTTCAAGTCAAACTTTACTAATAGTCCTTCTTCACGGGGGCTGGGGTGGGCAGATTCCGCCTGCCGGGCTTGAGCTTTTGCGGCCTTGTTCCGGGCCTCTATCTGCTCACAACGCGCTCGCCGAGTGCGCCGCTTCTTCTCCAGCTGTTGGAGCTCCCGCTTGCAGAACTCCTTTCTCTGCAGGGCCTTGGCTTGGGTTTCCTGCGGGAACCCCATCAGGTCCCCCTCCCCGGTTGTCCCAACTAAATTCTACTCCGCTGGGGCAGGAAACCGGGGGCGCTGGTGTCGGGAGTAGTGGGCACGGCTGCTGGTCCTCAAACCGGGCGGACCAATCAAAGGAAGGCGCGCCGTACACCCACTCGGGTGCTGAAGTGGCGGTTCCGGGAGGGAGCCGAGCAGGAGGTCCTCAGGATTAGCGCCCGGGGGTGGAGGTTCCGGGCTGAGCAGCTGCTCCAGGGAATACATGGCGGGGTACGGGGAGTGCTGGTGTAGGAGGCCCAGGAGCAGGTCGGCGCTTGCAGCGCCCGGGACAGGGGAACTCTTCCTACCTGCTCCTGTGCTGTACACGGCCTCCTGGTGCTCCTCTGGCTCCGCCGGGGCTAGAGCGCTGCCGCTGGTATCCGGTGCTGTCCGCCGCCGAGCTACTAACTTTTCCAGCAGCTCGCCCTTCCACTTGGCGACCGCTGCTTGCTGGGCCCGTTCCACCTGCTGGCTCAGATCCAGGATCTCTCGTTGGAGGAATTCCGTATCCTCCGGGGACAGTTTACTTGATTCCCCCTCCAGGGTGAGTGGGGTCGCTTGTTGCTGCAGGCCAGAGGCGGAGGCTGGATCCTTGCTTCCGTCCATACTGGCTGCCAGGTGCGGTCTGTCTAGACTTGTTAAGGCCACACCCTGTCTCCATTCCTTCTCTCTTCCTCCCCTCCCCTTTCGGGGGTGGTCCCATAGCAGCCTGCTGTCAGTCACTCCCTGTGACGTCCTCCCTGCCTTGACGGACACATCTATGAGGACAGTCACTGTTGCAAGGGGCAGGGTGTGCTTTTGGCGCCATTCTGGGACCCGGCCCACGATGGGAGGTTCCATATTGTTGTTTTTGATCACGTACATAATGGCGCCCGTTCTTCTGGGGCGGGCGCCACATTCAGTAACATAACACAGTTCTTTAAGGCCCACAGTACCCGGTGGAAACGGGCACGAAATCCTGTTCATTGCAACGGGCACGAAATCCTGTTCGTGACGCCAGTAAGATTTGACGCGCCCAGGGGAAGGGGACGACTCGGTACCCGGGCCTTTACCTGGTTTTGGGGATGTCACGGTGGTCGGCTCCCGGGCCCGTACCATGGGGTCACTCTTGAAAAAGGGGATTGGAACTTGGATAGAAAATAAAAATAAAGTAAATAGTTTGTGACGCCATCTGTGGTACCTGGTAATGATTACCAGCGCTGCTTCAGACCTCCGGGGGTGTTGGGATGGCAGCTGAGGTATTTCTGCTCCCCACAGGTGGAGCGGGCCCCCGGGGCAGGGATGGTGTGAAGGGATGCAGGAGAGAGGGGACCCAGCCGGCTCAGAGGAAGAACAGACACACACACAGGGGCTAGTTTCAGTACCTTTACTGCAGATGGTAGTCAGGTACGGTCCGGGGTACTTGTAGGTGGTGTGCACTTCTGGTCTTGCTCCCCAGTGAGCAGGTGTAAGGCCTCCTTTCTGTATCTTCCTGTCTCTCTCCCTGGAGCTTATGACCTGCCTGGAACAGGGTCTAGTTCCCTTGATGTTTCTCTCACCCGTCTTGCTTGGCGGCGAGGGTTTTCCCACTGGTTACCACGATCCCTGGACGCTGGGGCCTTCGTGGTACCTAGTCCTCTGAATGTGCGGTATTCACGGGTGGACTGAGGGATATGAAATCCTCCTCAGTATGCCGGATTCCCTACTGGGCATAGAGATCCCAATAGGCTCGGGCCCGGTGCCCGGCTTGCATCAGGGGACGAACCCTCTGTGGCTCTTCTGTCCCTCATGGCTCTTCTCTTCTCCTTGCCTTCTAGCGCACTCTAGGCTCTCACTGGCCAGACTAGCCCGCAGCTTGTGCCTAGCCTGGCTTTCAGCCACACAGACTTCAGCTTGTTTGGTGCTGCAGCATCGTGTCACACTCACTGCTTCCCACTGACTGACTTGCCACCCTAAGATAGCTTCCCTTTATATCCCTCCTTCTATGGTGCTCCCCTACTCTGCTTCCTCCACCCACACCCACTACTGGTTCCCCCTACCTTTGGGTTCCCCCCACTCCAGCCAGGGACGGGGCTCAGCAGGAAAACACAATGCATCTTGCCCTTCCAGCCGGCCTGGAGCAGTGTAGGGTTGAATGTGGGTGTTGGGGTTCCGGGCAGCACTCCCTCCTTACCTGAGAGAAGGAGATACCACACCTCTGGGTGAGGTGCAGTACCTCTGTGGCGACTGAACCCTCAGGGGCGCCACAGTACCTGTATATTTTAACTTATGTTCCTATTCTGATATTGTGTCTCTTTTTGCAGTAGTGACTTAATGAATAAGGCCTAGATGTTGGCCGAAACGTCTACTGTCGCCCCCACTCTTATTTATTTAAGCTGATTTTTTGCCTGTAAATAAATGTATACTGCACTAGCAATTTATGAGTGTGAGATTAATTAATTTCCTGCATCGATTGGGCATCTTAGGCCCTTTCCCTCTGCACCTCTTACCATTGACAGAGTGCACACTAATTACTTACCAGTTATACACAGTTATACACAGGTAAAGCTTTGGTCCATCGCACTGTGAGTAGAGACAGGTTTCCACATGGGGCACCAATTTTTATTTGCTGGTGGTGTGTAAGTATCTGAGCACGACACTGACACACCGCAAATATGGCAGCCCCTGGGCATAGGAGATGCAGTCGTTGTCCGCCGCATGCTCTACACTGTGACTGCCTCAGCTGTGAACTGGGAACACCCTCTGGGCTGTCCAGTCTATAGCTGTGGGGCGAGATGGACACCGTCTTATTCTAATGCCGAGCTGTGCTCTGAGCTGCACAATTTCACTCTGTCACCGTTCAAAGTGTTCTGCAGGCGGTAACGGGTAGAGCCGGAGTGTACAGGACTAGCTGATACAGTGATAGGAGTCCTGGTGAGCGCAGGTCTGCAGCCTTACATTATGCTACTAATACCAGGCTACCAAGTTGTTTCACAGCAGGAAGAAGGGCTCCTCTTAATGATCAGAGCAGTGCTTCAGCACTAACTTCTTCCAGTAGGGAGAACAGCTCGGTAGCCTGGTAGGAGTAGTACAATGTAAGGTTGCAGACCTGCACTCACGACCGCTGCTGTCATCGCAGTGTTTAGAGTACAGCAGTGTACTCTAAACACTGTTGTACTCTACTGCACACACTGCTGAGCTCAGAACACTGACTCGACTCTTCTGAGTCAGTGTAAGGCTGTGTGCCGACGATGCATTTTTTAAGCGTTTCCACAGCGGCAATTCCGCTGGAGAAACGCTTAAAAAACGCTTGGTAGAAGGCCTGCCATGTTCCCCAATGATAATCCGCATGTGCTGTGCACATGCTGCGGAAATTTCCGCTGCGGATTGTCATTGCGGAAAAAAACGCAGCACTACCAATTATTTTGCGGAAGCGCTGCGTTTTCGCCGCCATTGACTTGCATTGGAATGCATGGATTATGCATCACTGCATCTGTACATGCGGAATCCATGCGTTTCAATGTGTGGATGGTACCCGGGTCTGGAGGAGAGGAGACTCTCCTCTGGACCCGGGTACCATAGAAAACTGTAAAAAAAGGAATAAAATAAAAAATAAATATTATATTTACCTTCTGATGGCCCCCGGTGTGCTTGTCTTCGATTGCCGGCAGATTGCGGTGGACTGAAGGACATGCGCTGACGTCATTTAGTCATGTGCTGGCAGGTCCTTCAGTGTACCGCGAGCTGCCGGCAAGCCATGACGGATCGAATAAAGACTCCGGGGGCCATCAGAAGGTAAGTATGATATTTATTTTTTTATTTTTTACCATTCTTTACGGTCACACTATATAAATCCATGCCGCTTGCATGGATTTATATAGTGTGACCAAGTTGTCAAGCACTTTCCAAGTGATGCTAAAATTGTTTGGAAAGCGCTTGTCAACCCGCATGCGGAAATGCAAGTGAAGAACGCTTCACATCCGCTTGTCCCTGGCAGGAAAAACGCATGTACAATCCGCATGTGTTTTTTCTGCCAGGGAGATGCAGAAACGCTCAGAAAAAATCCGGAGCATTTCTGCATCGTGGACACATAGCCTAACACCTCATTCAGATGTCTGTGTGTGCAGAGACGTCTGAAAGAGGATTTATTGCTGCGTCTGCAAAGCTCATCATAAGTAAAGTGTCATTCAGACATCCTTTCATTACAGACATCTAAACAAAGGCGTTACACTAACTGAGCAGAGCCATGCATCCAGCGCCGGCTCCAGGTTTTTGTGGCACTGGGCGAAAAAGTCTCAGTGGGTCCCTTTAACACATACCACGATTCATGATGCGCAGATACCGCAGAGAAATATAAAAATAAAGGGAACACTTAAACAACAGAATACGATAACTCCAAGTAAATCAAACTTCTATGAAATCAAACTGTCCACTTAGGAAGCAACACTGATGGACAATCAATTTCACATGCTGTTGTGCAAATGGAATAGACAATAGATGGAAATTATTGGCAATTATCAAGACACCCTCAATAAAGGAGTGGTTCTGCAGGTGGGGACCACAGACTACATCTCAGTACCAATGCTTTCTGGCTGATGTTTTGGTCACTTTTGAATGTTGGTTGTGCTTTCAAACTTGTAGTAGCATGAGACGGACTCTACAACCCACAGAAGTTGCTCAGGTAGTGCAGCTCATCCAGGATGGCACATCAATGCGAGCTGTGGCAGGAAGGCTGTGTCTGTCAGTGTAGTGTCGAGAGGCTGGAGGCGCTACCAGGAGACAGGCCAGTACACCAAGAGACGTGGAGGGGGCCGTCGGAGGGCATCAACCCAGCAGGAGGACCGCTACCTCCGCCTTTGTGCAAGGACGAACAGGAGGAGCACTGCCAGAGCCCTGCAAAATGACCTCCAGCAGGCCACAAATGTGCATGTGTCTGCACAAATGATTAGAAACCGACTCCATGAGGGTGGTATGAGGGCCCAACGTCCACAGATGGGGGTTGTGCTCACAGCCCAACACCGTGCATGACTCTTGGCATTTGCCACAGAACACCAGGATTGGCAAAGTCGCCACTGGCGCCCTGTGCTCTTCACAGATGAAAGCAGGTTCACACTGAGCACATGTGACAGACGTGACAGAATCTGGAGACGCCGTGAAGAGCGATCTGCTGCCTGCAACATCCTTCAGCATGACCGGTTTGGCAGTGGGTCAGTAATGGTGTGGGGTGGCATTTCTTTGGAGGGCCGCACAGCCCTCCATGTGCTCGTCAGAGGTAGCCTGACTGCCATTAGGTACCGAGATGAGATCCTCAGTCCCCTTGTGAGACCATATGCTGATGCGGTTGGCCCTGGGTTCCTCCTAATGCAGGACAATGCCAGACTACATGTGGCTGGAGTGTGTCAGCAGTTCCTGCAAGATGAAGGCATTGAAGCTATGGATTGGCCCGCCCGTTCCCCAGACCTGAATCCGATTGAGCACATCTGGGACATCTTGTCTCGCTCCATCCACCAACATCACGTTGCACCACAGACTGTCCAGGAGTTGGCTGATGCTTTAGTCCAGGCCTGGGAGGAGATCCCACAGGAGACCATCCGCAACCTCATCAGGAGCATGCCCAGGCGTTGTAGGGAGGTCATACAGGCACAATATTGAGCCTCATTTTGACTTGTTTTAAGGACATTACATCAAAGTTGGATCAGCCTGTAGTGTGTTTTTCCACTTTAATTTTGGGGGTGACTCCAAATCCAGGCCTCCATTGGTTAATAAATTTGATTTCCATTGATGATTTTTGTGTGGTTTTGTTGTCAGCACATTCCACTTTGTGCAGAACAAAGTATTCAATGAGAATATTTCATTCATTCAGATCTAGGATGTGTTATTTGAGTGTTCCCTTTACTTTATTGAGCAGTGAATATATATATATATATATATATATATATATATATATATATATACAGTACAGACCAAAAGTTTGGACACACCTTCTCATTTACAGATTTTTCTGTATTTTCATGACTATGAAAATTGTACATTCACACTGAAGGCATCAAAACTATGAATTAACACATGTGGAATTATATACTTAACAAAAAAGTGTGAAACAACTGAAAATATGTCTTATATTATAGGTTCTTCAAAGTAGCCACCTTTTGCTTTGATGACTGCTTTGCACACTCTTGGCATTCTCTTGATGAGCTTCAAGAGGTAGTCACCGGAAATGGTTTTCACTTCACAGGTGTGCCCTGTCAGGTTTAATAAGTGGGATTTCTTGCCTTATAAATGGGGTTGGGACCATCAGTTGTGTTGTGCAGAAGTCTGGTGGATACACAGCTGATAGTCCTACTGAATAGACTGTTAGAATTTGTATTATGGCAAAAAAAAAGCAGCTAAGTAAAGAAAAATGAGTGTCCATCATTACTTTAAGAAATGAAGGTCAGTCAGTCCGAAAAATTAGGCAAACTTTGAAAGTGTCCCCAAGTGCAGTTGCAAAAACCATCAAGCGCTACAAAGAAACTGGCTCACATGAGGACCGCCCCAGGAAAGGAAGACCAAGAGTCACCTCTGCTTCTGAGGATAAGTTTATCCGAGTCACCAGCCTCAGAAATCGCATATTAACAGCAGCTCAGATTAGAGACCAGGTCAATGCCACACAGAGTTCTAGCAGTAGACACATCTCTTCAACAACTGTTAAGAGGAGACTTTGTGCAGCAGGCCTTCATGGTAAAAATAGCTGCTAGGAAACCACTGCTAAAGACAGGCAACAAGCAGAAGAGACAAGTTTGGGCTAAAGAACACAAGGAATGGACATTAGACCAGTGGAAATCTGTGCTTTAGTCTGATGAGTCCAAATTTGAGATCTTTGGTTCCAACCACCGTGTGTTTGTGCGACGCAGAAAAGGTGAACGGATGGACTCTATGTGCCTGGTTCCCACTGTGAAGCATGGAGGAGGAGGTGTGATAGTGCTTTGCTGGTGACACTGTTAGGGATTTATTCAAAATTGAAGGCATACTGAACCAGCATGGCTACCACAGCATCTTGCAGCGGCATGCTATTCCATCCGGTTTGCGTTTAGTTGGACCATCATTTATTTTTCAACAGGACAATGACCCCAAACACACCTCCATGCTGTGTAAAGGCTATTTGACCAAGAAGGAGAGTGATGGGGTGATACGCCAGATGACCTGGTCTCCACAGTCACCAGACCTGAACCCAATCGAGATGGTTTGGGGTGAGCTGGACCGCAGAGTGAAGGCAAAAGGGCCAACAAGTGCTAAGCATCTCTGGGAACTCCTTCAAGATTGTTTGAAGACCATTTCCGGTGACTACCTCTTGAAGCTCATCAAGAGAATGCCAAGAGTGTGCAAAGCAGTCATCAAAGCAAAAGGTGGCTACTTTGAAGAACCTAGAATATAAGACATATTTTCAGTTGTTTAACACTTTTTTGTTAAGTATATAATTCCAGATGTGTAAATTCATAGTTTTGATGCCTTCAGTGTGAATGTACAATTTTCATAGTCATGAAAATACAGAAAAATCTTTAAATGAGAAGGTTTGTCCAAACTTTTGGTCTGTACTGTACTGCGGTCTACTGAGCTGTGCATCTAATGTCATCATGTGTGATACGGTCAGCTGAACCCTGTAACGAATCCCATAATGTGATACACTCCGCTGAGTGTTGAGGCCTGTATCTAATCCCATCATGTGGGATAAACTACGCTGAGCCCTGTATCTAATCCTCTAATACACTCTGTGTATCTAACCTCATCCTGTGTGATAAACTCCATGTATCTAACCCCATCCTGTGCGATTCTCTCTTCCATTCTATGTGATACCGGCTGTATAACTAATCCCAGCATGATACAGTCCACGTAAAGTATCTAATCCCATTTTGTGATAAAGTCCATGTATCTAATCCCAGCACGTGATACGGTGAGCAGCACCAACTAACTTGCTGCCAGCCGACCTCAGTGACACTTTCCACATATCAATATAATTTTGCAGTTTAAACTTCATCCATCCTATTGCAAAAAGTCCAGAAGGGGAGGGGAAGAGTGACATCAGATACATGAGAGCAAATCCCACCCACTTTTACTGCAGACGTGTACTAAGTTTTCATGTCAAATTTCAGCAGTTGCTCTCCCTAGTGAATGAAAATGGAAAATATCAATCATTTTTTAAATTATTTTTCATATTTTATACACAAAAAACATCTTATTTTGCAGTGGCTTGCCGACATTAGACGTACTGGTACGTCCTGGCAATCGTGCGGGCATAGGAGCTCAGTTTAAGTGATAGCCGAGACCTTGCTTTCACAGACAGAGGTGGCGCTTGCACTGCCCCCGGCTGCTTAACGCTCGAAATGCCATGATCAACAGCGATCACAGCATTTAGAAGGCTAGGAGAAGGAGGGGCCCGATGGTTGCCTTGAAAGCAGTAGGTCAAATATACGACCTCCTGATCTGTTAGTTACGGTGGCCTGTTAGACCATGCCAGGAGCGTGGTCTAAGAGGCTTCTGTCAGTGTAACACTGTCAGGTATAATGCATTGCAATGTTGGTGCATTATACTAGTGATCAGAGTAATAAAAGTTGAAGTCCCATAGAGGGACTAAGTAAAAATGTAAAACAATTTTTTTTTAAAAAATCACAAAATAAAGACCAAAAAAATAAAAAAAATATTATACCAGTAAATACGTATATTTATGTAAAAAAAAAGTACACATATTTGACAACATCACATACGGAACGACCTGATCTATAAAACTGTCACACACGTTAACCTCTTCAGTGAACACTGTAAAAAAAAAAAAAAGTGGCAAACAACTATGCTTTCTCATCATACCACTGAACAAAAAGTGGAATAAAACAAGATTAAAAAGACAAATATAAATAAAAACAGTATTGCTGAAAACGCCATCTTGTCCCACAAAAAGCAAGCCACCATACAGCTTTGTCAGCAGAGAAATAAAAAAGTTATAGCTCTCAGAATATAGCGATGCAAAAAAAACCTTGTTTTACTTGTGTTAAAGCGGCAAAACATAAAAAAATATACATACAGGTGCATCTCAGTAAATTAGAATATCATCAAAAAGTTAATTTATTTCAGTTCTTCAATACAAAAAGTGAAAGTCATATATTATATAGAATCATTACAGAGTGATCTATTTCAAGTGTTTATTTCTGTTAATGTTGATGATTATGGCTTACAGCCAATGAAAACACAAAAGTCATTATCTCAGTAAATTAGAATAATTAACAAAAAAACACCTGCAAAGGCTTCCTAAGGGCCCTTAGTCTGTTTCAGTAGGCTCCACAATCATGGGAAGACTGCTGACTTGACAGATGTCCAGGAGGCAGTCATTGACACACTCCACAAGGTCCCAGAGTTCCAATTTTCATTTGCAATTCAAGGCCCTAGAGTCTGGAGGAAGAGTGGAGAGGCCACAATCCAAGCTGCTTGAAGTCTAGTGTGAAGTTTCCACAATCAGTGATGGTTTGGGGAGCCATGTCATATGCTGGTGTAGGTCCTCTGTATTTTTATCAAGACCAAAGTCAGCGCAGATGTCTATCAGGAAATTTTAGAGCACTTCATGCTTCCTTCTGCCGACAAGCTTTTTGGAGATCGAAATTTCATTCTCCAGCAGGACTTGGGACCTGTCCACGCTGCCAAAAGTACCAATACCTGGTTTAAAAACAACAGTATCACTGTGCTTGATTGGCCATCAAACTCGCCTGACCTTAACTCCATAGAGAATCTATGGGGTATTGTCAAGAGGAAGATGAGAGACACTAAATCCAACAATGCAGACGAGCTGAAGGCTGCTATCAAAGCAACCTGAGCTTCCATAACACCTCAGCAGTGCCACAGGCTGATCGCCTCCATGCCACGCCGCATTGATGCAGTAATTGATGCAAAAGGAGCACTTTGAGGGTTGCAATTTTTCAAATGATGTCACTTTTGGGTATTTTCTGTCATATAGGCCCCTCAAAGTCACTTCAAATGTGATGTGGTCCCTAAAAAAAATATGTTTTGTAAATTTTGTGGAAAAATGAAAATTGCTGATAAATTAAGCCCTCTAACTTTCTGACAAAAATAAATTAACCCTTCTAACATCCTAACAAAAAAAAATTATGTTTCAAAATGATGCTGATGTAAAGTACACATATGCTAAATGTTATTTATTATCCATTTTTTTGAGGCATAACTATCTGGCATAAAAATTAAAAGTTTGAAAATTGCAAAATGTTCAAATGTTTTGCCAAATTGTCGATATTTTCATAAATAAGCGCAAAAAATATCGATCAAAATTTACCACTAACATGAAGTAAAATATGTCACGATAAAACAATCTCAGAATCGCTGGGATACGATGAAGTGCTCCATAGTTATTACTTCATAAAGTGACAGTGGTCAGAATTAAAAAAATTGGCCTGTTCAGGAAGGTGAAAACAGGCTTCGGGATGAAGGGGTTAAAAAAAATGTAATACTTTACATTTTTTCAATTGTTGAAAAATGTTTTTTGATGACACATTCCCTTACATCAGAGAAAAATAAAAGAACAATACACTTAAGATTTTCCGTTTATTGTACCAATTATAAAGCGATTGCAGGTTCAGATTCTAGTATAAAGGTCCAAAAAAAAGAATTTTTGAAATCTAAAGAGCAAAACATAAAACTTTAATCCATCCAAATCAACCATGTTTTCCTATTTTGAAAATTGTAAAAATCTACAAAAAAATCCTAACTAAAATAGTACATGAAAAATGTTACATTATTTATCCTAAATGTTGAAAGGGTTAAACAAAAATGACAGGATTGCTGGTGTATGATCAGCTCACCACCCTCAAAAAAATGGTTTAAAAATTTGTAGAGTATCAGTATCAAGAGTATCAATAAAAACTATAGCTCACCCTTCAAAAAGACAGCTCTCATACAGCTCTGTCAATGGGCCTCAATATCTGGTTACACAAGCCAAAGTAAAAAATAAATTAGTAAAACATAAAAAAGTATACAAATGTTATATAATTTGGATCATAGTGACCCTCTGAATAAAGGGATTCTTTGCATTTAACTTATTTTTTTCTTTACACTTATCTACTTACACCCTGACACTCAAGCGCCGCCTCCAGTCTTTGTGGACTAGGCTGCAATGGTGAAGTCATGACTAATGGCTCAATACCAGCTACATTCCAAAGGTGCTACTAAAAGTGACAATGTGTCTCATAATAAACCAAGCCCTCATACAACTTCAAATGCAGGGATGAAAAAATGAAAGAAAAAACCCAAAAAACTGGTAACCGGAGTTAAAGGGAACCTGTCACGTCCTAGCTACTATCTACACTGCCCCCATTGCGTTGTTAGAGATGCAATGTGCATCACTAACAAGCTTTTATCATTAAAATTGGTGGTGTTATAATGAATCTATAAAATTTTATGTACTTCCTACCTGCTTGTTTTCAGTCATAGGGGTGTGATCCTCATATTCAGTCACGGGCGGGCGCAGCATTCAGTCACTGCTGGCGCCACCAATGCATTTGAATTTTGCTCCCAGCCAGCACTGATATTTGTGGGGCACATGCTCAGTTTTACATGTCCGGCCGTGGGTCCCTGCACGTGCACAGTGAGGCTATGTAGTTCGCAGCTTCACTACACATGCGCTATGAACTGCGGCTCGCTGCATATGTGAACTACACAGCCTCACTGCGCACGCGTGGGGAGCAGCGGGTCATAGCGCATGCGCAGTGAAGCTGCGAACTACACAGCCTCACTGCGCATGTGCGGGGAACAGCGGGTCATAGCGCATGCGCAGTGTAGCTGTGAACTACACAGCCTTAATGCGCACACGCGGGGAACAGCGGGTCATAGCACATGCGCAGTGAAGCTGCGAACTACACAGCCTTAATGCGCACGCACGGAGAACAGCAGGTCATAGCACATGCGCAGTGAAGTGGCCGGACATGCAAAACTGAGCATGCGCCCCACAAATATCAGCGCTGGCCGAGAGCAAAATTCAAATACGTGGGCGGTGCCAGCAGTGACTGAATGTGGTGCTGCCCATGACTGAATATGAGGAGCACACCCCTATGACTGAAAACAAGCAGGTAGGATATAAGTTTATAAAATGTTATAGATTCATTATAACACCACAAATTTTAATGAAAAAAGCTTGTTAGTGATACACATGGCATCACTAACAACGCAATGGGGGCAGTGTAGATAGTTGATAGGACGTGACAGGTTCCCTTTAAAGGGGTTGTGCAGTCAAAAATCACTCTGTGTGACTGCTGACTTATCACTCCCCCCATGCTTCGTGCACTGCCCAGATTTGCCGGTTTCTGAGCCAGGAACGACGGTGATGTATGCAACATGAATATTCCTGGGTAGAAGCCATCTAGTGGGCACAGCCTCGCAATATACAAGTGTATGGCGTGAGGCCACGCCCACTAGACGGGTTCTGCCCGGAAGTATGAATATATCACATACATCACCATTGTTCCTGGCTCAGAAGCCAGCGAATCCTTGCAGGGCACATTGCGTGCACTGACGGGATTCATAAGTCTGCAGTCACACAGAGTGTCTGCAGACTTATCATTTTAAATTGGACAACTCCTTTAACCGCCCATACACATAAAAACAGAAGCCGCTGAGGGGCCTTATTCCCTCATCGCCATTTTAAAATGGCGATCGGGAATAAGAGAATAGTGCCCTCCAGAGTCGGAAAATCTCCAGGGTTTCAGCTACTGGGTGTACCTGAGACCCTGGAGAATATGATCAGGGACATTTTTTTCAGTCCCCTATCCTGTGATCGCTGTTATTCAACACAGCAAAAAAGGGCAGCAGTGTTTACCTGCCCAGATCTTCAGACATAAATGCAGTACGAGGGAGCAGTAAACCCACATAAAGATGGCGGTTACACAGGTGCAAAATACTGATGAGACAACCACTCACAACCTACCAATTTCATGGAGGGGGTGACTGCTTAGTATTTGAATTGCACACAAAAAGGCTTGTATAGGGTGCTGTTCACACTAGGGTAGTGCACAGTATCCGGCTTACAGCCTATTAGTTACGCCCATACTATTAGATTAGGTGGGCTGCCCAGTACTATCCAAGTGCACCCCATGGGAACAGACACCCCAGTTTACAATGCCCGCACTGATGGGCCTAGCTGCACCCTGGAATAAAAAAGTGCAAAAATACATATATATAATATATGAGATATTAGTTGATATTTTGGCAAAAATACATAAGCTCGTAACCGTGGTATTCCTTTCAGCCCGAGCTCCCGCAGCTTCTAGCGCCAAACAGAGTATTCAACTCTGGGCACAGTTCACACTGAACAGGCTGCAGCTTACACACAGTTTTCTGCAGCTGTCACAAACAAACTGGTTAGCGCAGTCTCCATTCAGAGAGAGGCCCCGTCATGTCTCTCTCAGCTACAGCTCATATTTTTATCAAGACTGACCGTCACTTCCAAACAGAAAAACAGGTGTGAACAGGTGAAAGCTAAGAGAGCCACCTTCATATGTAACTAACAAATTAAAGCTGCACTCTGTAACGCTACAGTATGCAAATTAGAATTGTATTGCTCTAGAAAAAAAGTTAAAATGAAGATACTTGGAGCATAACTTGGCCAATTCATGTATGCCCAGTAGCAAACAACAAGGCGACCTTTTTTACTATTTGCTGGGAACCTAACCTAATATGATATCTCTCCTCAGCTGATAGGATCGAGCTGTGATTAAAACCGCCATAGCCTGATGGGTGGAGTGCCCAGTCAGAAAGCTTGGGTATACAAATATCAAAGACTGACCATCACTTCCAAACAGAAAAAAAGGTGTGAACAGGTGTAAGCTAAGAGAGCCACCTCCATCCGCTAAGTATCTTCATTTTAACTTTTTTTCTAGAGCAGCAATGCAAGTCCAAATTCATATATGTCATGTTTGCATACTATGGCGTTAAAGAGTGCTGCTTTAATTTGTTAGTTACAGCTCACATTTTGGCTGGTCACTGACCAGTAGCACACTCAACGCTACTCAATATGCACCAGACTGACACTCCCATTAGAAGACTGCCACTCCATGAAGCTACGTCCTGCATTTTAGAAAACTCTACAGGTCTATTCAAGGTCCTGCAGAGCTGGGATTTACAGTAACCCAGCCCTTCCTAGCAATGCTACAATGTCTATACCTCTTTATGTCAATCTTTCAAAAATGGGCACTGAATAAGAAAAATGCTAAAATATCTCTAAGTAAAACAAATATAATTTTCCAAACTTTGGCAACCGCTTTAGCTTGATTTTCTAATATATAGCAATTGGTAAGATTTTATTTAAAGTTGAACAGTCCCAAATGACACTGCTTTACAGAAACCAACTAATAGTCTTGACATAACAGTGTATTCTATTGCTCATATAATGCCTCTATTATATGACTATTGATTTGCTAATGGCAATGAGCCTTCTCTTATGCCTGGATCTGACACTGATTCATACATACTATGTACGTTAATTCACAATAAACATGTATGTTCAGTCACCGCTAAAAAATTATATCTGTCTTAATCAAAGAATGAAGATGCATACATAATGTCGAGGTCAGATGAAACTGTGTGTTTTACACATCAAGTGACATGAAGCTGAAAATTTCAGTTCCTAGTAGCTTTGCGGGAAACAATTCTTACTGTGTGGGAAGTGATTTAAAGGGGTTTTCTTATGAACAAAGTTAATTTTAATCAACATTTTTATCAATAGTTTATCAATAGATCTTTGACTATTAATAAGTTCCACAATTAGATGTTTAAAAAAAAATATTCCAGTGCTGTGATAATCTTATAAATGTGCCCCTGCTGTGTACTGTGAAATGGCTGTGCCTGACCGTACAGGGACATGGTCTGATCATACCACATCTCCTGGGCAGGAGAGGAAGCAAAAGAGTATACAGACAGGACAGCACAGGATCGCAGCTGATTCTTTCTTTGATGTAAAACATTGCTTAAAAACAGGCAATGAAATACTCTGCCTCACAAAAATAATCAGCTGCGATCCCATGCTGTGCTGCCTGTACTGTATACTCTTTTGCATCCTCCTCTGCCCAGGAGATGTGGTATGATCAGACCATGTTAGAGCACGGTCAGACACAGCCATTACACAGTACTCAGCAGGGGCACATTCATAAGATTATCACAGCACAGGGACATTATTTTTTAACGCATCCAATTGTGGAACTTATTTTTTTCCAATATCTGTTGATTAAATTGTACTTTGTTTGTGGGACAATCCCTTTAAAACTTTAATCTCTTATTACATATACTGTACAGAATCTCTTCTTGGGGCTCGTTCACACTAGCGTATAACACTGCCGAGTGATGTTCAATGTTTTATCGCACAGCACTCGGCCCAATGTTTTACTTTGGGGCAGGGCAGATCTGCTATTTTTTTCTCATGCTGGTTCAGCATGAGAAAACAATCACAACATGTTGAGAGTACACCCAATAATTCGCTAAGAAAGAAAAGAGTATATGCATACTAATATGATCACCTCAAAAAGACAATTTGTATTATTACATATAATATATCAAAAACACCAAGCCTCAAGAAAGTATTAAAAACATTAAAAAGCACACAAAGGCATACATAGAAATGAACACACACCAGGTCTATATTAAGGCCAGGTGATCCTAACCCGTGGTGCTTTGTCCAAAAAACTCATGGATGAATGGAATAAATTAGTGCACAATTACACTAAAGATACCAGTTCTACTATTAGATATAGGGGCACCATACAGATATTGATAAAAGGAAGACAGCAACCTCACAAAAAAATTCATATACAAAATATTATTTGATGCAATTTCATATATATGAAGCACTTAACATAAATACAATAAACAGCAAATGCAGTATAAGTATAATAAAAATTTAAATTTAGGACATGATTAATGGTGTAAAGTCCTGTTCAACCATTTAAAGTGCTTAGTTCATTCAAAAAAAATCATATAGATATCACCAAAGAGTAGATATAGTACAGTATGGGAGGGTTCATCTAAATCAATATTAAGCAGTGTGATCAACTAATCACTGATATAGATCATGCACAGGAGAGCCAATCGAAGGCACATGCTATCTCACCTAAGTATAGAAAAATTATAAACATGATAGATTTCCCATTAGATCATGCCAAAATATCCAAACATATTTGAGAGGGACATTAGAGAGGACACCACAAGTGTTACCACGGGCATAGGTATGAGTCCAACGCGTGTCGCCGCTAGACATGGGGCTTCATCAGGGACAGCGTTCTGAAAGGAGCAGCGGGTGAGGTTTAAATATCATGAGAAACCACATAAATTACCTCTCAGCTGAGTATATGGCGGCATGAATAGACGCAGTGTGTTGCAGACTTTGAAAGGCCCGAAGGCCAGAAGCGATGCACTGTGACGCTTGCGCATGCTCAAGAGCCCAGAAGGTACGGTGCTGCCAGGGCAGCCAGTCCCGGCTAAAGGAAATGGTATAGGCAAGCGAAAAGCAGTGAAGTCCTGAGTATGGGCTACAAAAACATGGTGGTCATATATACCTTACTAAGAGTAAGCTTTGATCGAGTAGAAGAACATGGAGAATGATCTCAAGAACAGTGAGGAAAAATCCCAGAACCACACGGGGGGACCTAATGAATGACCTGCATAGAGCTGGGACCAACGTTATACATGCTACCATCAGTAACACACTACGCCGCCAGGGACTGTCCCCCCCTGCCATTACATGTCCGGGCCCATCTGAAGTTTGCTAGAGAGCATTTGGATGATCCAGAAGAGTATTGGGAGAATGTCATATGGTCAGATGAAACCAAAGTAGAACTGTTTGGTAGAAACAACTCGTCGTGTTTGGAGGAGAAAGAATGCTGAGTTGCATCCAAAGGACACCATACCTACTGTGAAGCATGGGGGTGGCAACATCATGCTTTGGGGCTGTTTCTCTGCCAAGGGACCAGGACGACTGATCCATGTACATGAAAGACTGAATGGGGCCATGTATCGTGAGATTTTGAGTGCAAACCTCCTTCCATCAGCAAGGGCATTGAAGATGAAACGTGGCTGGGTCTTTCAGCGTGACAATGACCCCAAGCACACCGCCAGGGCAACGAAGGAGTGGCTTCGTAAGAAGCATTTCAAGGTCCTGGAGTGGCGTAGCCAGTCTCCAGATCTAAACACTATAGAAAACCTTTGGAGGGAGTTGAAAGTCCGTGTTGCCCAGCGACAGCCCCAAAACATCACTGCACTAGAGGAGATCTGCATGGAGGAATGGGCCAACATGCCAGCAACAGTGTGTGCCAACCTTGTGAAGACTTACAGAAAACGTTTGACCTCTGTCATTGCCAACAAAGGATATATAGCAAAGTATTGAGATTAACTTTTGTAATTGACCAAATACTTATTTTCCACCAAAATTTGAAAAAAAATTATTTCCAAATCAGACAATGTGATTTTCAGGATTTGTTTTCTCATTTTGTCTCTCATAGTTGATGGAGATGGAGGACATATACCAGGATGGGGGACATATACCAGGATGAGGGCCATATACCAGGATGGAAGACATATCAGGATGGGGGGACTGTGAAGACCCGGGGTCTTCCGTGGGCGTAACACTACTCAGACAACACAGGGTAAGGGTAAAACAGCGTGGCAATACTTTATTGAACCACAAAGCGGACAATAAACACATAGAACAGTCTCAGCAAATACCCAAGATAGTACAACATTACACAATCTCATCCTTCCGCTCCGCCCGCCTGAGATAGAACAGCTGCGACTTTGGAACTTCCAGGGCCAATTACCTAAACCAGTGGCCCCCCGCTTCTGGCAGACCCCCACAGAGAAGAGGTAGAGGCAAGTTTAGGAAGTTAGCAATCCATCGAGGTACAAGACCAGGAGACCCGAGGGTCCCACCATGGCCTCTGAGAGTTTCCATGGGGCCAGATGACCGGCGGGTCCCAATCTGGCTTCTCCAAATGTCTCCATGAGTTCCAGGCGACCGGTGGGTCCTTCCTGGCAACCCCAAACAACATATCTATGTGGCCAGGTGACTTCATCGTCCCAACCTGGCTTCCCCAAATGTATCCATGGTCTCTCTGATGGACAATGGAGCACATTCGTATCTTTCCAGTCAGAGCTATATACCCTTAGGCTAGAATCATGTAGAATCCAAATCTGTGTCTCTTTAGGTAAGGCCATGCTTCCAAGCTGATGGTGTGAAGAGAGTCTGAGTGTGTCCTCTCGCTTCTCCTTGATTCTCTGTTTTAAGTCTGACTGCTACAGAAACACATGTCCTTTTTAAATATACATCCACAGGTTAGGGGTTAGGGAGGGCAGCCTCATGTCTCATTGTTTGAGCATTTAATGAATTTGCTTAGTTTGTCCTCCTGTCTTGTCATTCAATAAGCCACAGGGTCCACAGAGGTTAATTAACATAATTAGCAAACATTCATTGTTTCCAAAAGAAGATAAGTCAACATTCAGTTTTATACAAACAGTATGACATTCTTGACCAGCCACAGAAATACACATACAATTATAAATCAACATGAACACAATAGTGTATTTCTCTTGGCTTAACTAATCGAATCGTCTGGCTTATTAAGATTTTAAGTGGTATCGGCACAGGGACATATACCAGGATGAGGCGACATGTACCAAAATGGGGACCATGTACCAGGATGGGGGCCATGTACCAGGATGGGCTGTGCATTATACTATATGGAGGACTATGGGCTGTGCATTATACTATGTGTAGGACTATGGGCTGTGCATTACACTACATGGATGACTATGGGCTGTACATTATACTACATGGATGACTATGGGCTGTGCATTATACTGTATGGAGGACTATGGGGGGGGCGCATTATACTGTATGGAGAAATATGGAGGGTGCATTATATTATTTGGAGGACTATGGAGAGTATATTATACTATATGGAGGACTACGAGGGGTGCATTATAGTATATGAAGGACTATGAGGGGTGCATAGTACTGTATGGAGGACTATAGGGAGTGCACTATACTATATTGAAGACTATAGGGAGTGATTTATACTTCTGCCATGGGGCCCCATCACTTCTATGTTCACCCCTGGTGAGTATAATGGTCTACTTTTTTTTCTACACATTAAAGAACAGCGGCAGAACGAGGAATATATATACCTGGCTGGGGGATAAATATATACACAAGAATGGGACCCAAGATAAGGGACATATACCAGGATGGAGGGCATATATTATATATATACAGTATATACACATACACATACATACACACTGCTCAAAAAATAAAGGGAACACTCAAATAACACATCCTAGATCTGAATGAATGAAATATTCTCATTGAATACTTTATTCTGTACAAAGTTGAATGTGCTGACAACAAAATCACACAAAAATCATCAGCGGAAATCAAATTTATTAACCAATGGAGGCCTGGATTTGGAGTCACCCCCAAAATTAAAGTGGAAAAACACACTACAGGCTGATCCAAATTTGATGAAAAAGTCCAATTATATAAAACTACTGCGCTGATGTACTGAGGAGGGTAGGTGAGGATTATAGGGGGTAGTAATAGAAGAATATACAATTGTTGGTGAATTTAATTATTTTATTAATGATGAACCACTATTTAGAAATGTTATGGATACATATTAGCATAAAACCAAGGGTTAAAAATAGAACATTTGGTAAGTCCTCCGGGGATCCAGAGCTGTTTGGGACCTGTAGTGGGATAGATAAGGACTGTGATTACTGACCTGTATAAGTTAGTTGATTTTCTGTAGAGCTACTGTGCATGTATTTACCTTGGATAGCAGGAGGATCTTATTTAGAAGATGAGGAGGAGAAAAGGAACGGGATAATGGATCTTCTTATTAAATAGGATGTTGGAATGAGTGCTGTAATGAAAGAATTTGCATTAAATCACAAGCTATATCTTGCTTTAGATTCAGATACCTCTATTGTGATGGCTTACATAAAAAGCACGATCCTAGATGTTCAATAAATACCCAGGGGTGTGCCCCAGGTTGACGAGTACACGCTTCTGTGGGGTTATAGAAGCTTGATTCTAGTTTATAAAACTGGTAGAGCCTGTGGTCTGAATTGATAAATAATAAATAAGATTATAGTTAAAATTATAAAGTATTTAGGGCTCTTTATAAATGCTATCTGGAAAAAGGTTTACCTGGTATAGTACAGGTTTGCTTGTGGATAAACATGAACCAGATCGGGGTATTTATTTGTCCTGTAGAGGCAAATTAGCAACATGTGTGGTAGGTGTTAATACCCGGCAGATGGACCCTAAACCAGAAGGAGTAGCGGTTGGTTGAGTTGCCAGCTAATGGCTGGTGCAGGTAGCTAGTGGAAAAATAGCAATTTGATTAACATTGGTACAAATGCATGTATAAGTAAGAGGGAGTTATCGTGTAAAATATATAAGAGGAGAAACCTCTATGTGTAGTCAGGGTTCAAAGTTCAACACCCGTTGGTGATACAGTTCAGTACCTTTATGTGTAACCAGGGCGTCTGATGGTGGTCTTGTGGTGTCCAGAGGCTGATGTCAGTCTGTTGTGGAGAACACCTTTTCCTCCGCTGGTTAATTGCTGGTCGGAGGAGAGAGATGCAGGAGGAGATGGGTGTCAGAGTCCCGGTCGGAGACTCCGACACCACGATGCAGCGTGCGGCGTGCAGCGGGCGCTTTCCGGAGGAAGCGCTGAAACAAAGCAAGGACCTTCGTGCAGGGCCTTGCGTGACGTCAGAGGTAGCGGTCACGTGCTACCAGCGGCAAAAGGCTTTTCCTACGCGTTTCGGATACACGGTATCCATCATCAGAGATAGCCTCTGGTCTCCTGGTCCTGTTTAAATACCCTCTCAATCAGAGAGTAACGATTGGAAGGTGTAGTTAATCAAAGGCAAACAATTCTACACCACAGTTGAGGCCTCTTGGTTTTAAAGAGTCCATTTCATAAATCCATTTAGTTTCATTTCTTGACATTTGATTAATGTAGTTCCCTTTTCTCCAATCTTTCTGTATAAGCTGTATACCTGTCACTTCACTTCCCAGAATTGAGCCATCATGTTTATCTTTAAAATGTTTAGATAAAGGGTGGCCTTCAAACTTATTTCTGATGTTTCGTAAATGCTCACTTAATCTTTTTTTTTAAAGGGCGGATGGTGCGTCCTATGTAAAGTTTTTTGCAGGGACATTTAAGCCCATAGATCACTCACTTGCTAGTACAAGATATGAAATCTTTTATTGAGTGTTCAATCTTTCCATGAGAGATGGTGTTCTGTTTTTTAGTATTTAGGGTTCTACAAGTCGAGCATTTTTTGCATGGGAAGAAACCAGGCGGCTTATGAGAAAGAGAAATGGGTGGATGTGTTATCGTGGGAGCTACCCTAGTGCCTATTTTTTTCACAGGGGCACTCAAAGAAACGGAAAAGAGGTTGTAGGGGGGGGAAACTCTCCAAAAAAAAGATACAATTTCAGGAGGTAGATAAAGAAAAAGAAAACCTCCATCCCCCCCTCACCACCATCTACAACCTCAGCAAATACCAACTACAGCCCAACGAAATACAATTATTAAACAAAGGCCTTAAATACACACCCGCCACCAGGTTTAATAAGTTTGAAGCCTTCATAGGGGTCAAACAATTTATGAGAAAATTATCTATAAAAAAGCACTTCACCAAAAAAAAACAACTAAATACAGCATCACCACCCAACCCAATATACTGTAATTACATCCACACGAATGTGAAAAAGAAATCTAACTTCCACCCTACTCATGAATACTCAGAAGCATTCGAAACCTTCCAAAAAATGTGATTGATGACATCAGAAAAACAAGTGACAAAAAATGTTCAAGATATAAATATAACCTCACAGCTAGTGAACAAAAAGCCATTCAACAATTGTCCAAAAATAAAAATGTGGTCATACGCCCAGCCGACAAAGGAGGGGGTATTGTCGTACTGGACTATGAACAATACCACGCAGAATCTACGAGGTGTGATGTAGCAGACATCCCTTTAATGGTTCAGTGTGTTTGAAGGACCATGTACCTTCCCCTTTAACTGACTGGTCACATGACCGTGACATCACACAGGTCCTTATGCACACAGTTAAGGTCCTATCTGTGTGTGTGTGTGCTGCAGTATACAGTTATATGAAAAAGTTTGGGCACCCCTATTAATCTTAAGCTTAATGTTTTATAAAAATTGGTGTTTTTGCAACAGCTTTTTCAGTTTGATATATGTAATAACTGCTGGACACAGTAATGTTTCTGCCTTGAAATTAGGTTTATTGTACTAACAGAAAATGTGCAATCTGCATTCAAACAAAATTTGACAGGTGCATAAGTATGGACACCTCACCAGAAAAGTGACATTAATATTTAGTAGATCCTCCTTTTGCAAAAATAACAGCCTCTAGTCGCTTCCTGTAGCTTTTAATGATTTCCGGGATCCTGGATGAAGGTATTTTTGACCATTCCTCTTTACAAAACAATTCCAGTTCAGTTAAGTTTGATGGTCGCCGAACATGGACAGCCCTCTTCAAATGATCCCACAGATGTTCAATGATATTCAGGTCTGGGGACTGGGATGGCCATTCCAGAACATTGTAATTGTTCCTCTGCATGAATGCCTGAGTAGATTTGGAGCGGTGTTTTGGATCATTGTCTTGCTGAAAGATCCATTCCCTGCATAACTTCAACTTTGTCACTGATTCTTGAATATTATTGTCAAGAATCTGCTGATACTGAGTGGAATCCATGCGTCCCTCAACTTTAACAAGATTCCCGGTGCCGGCATTGGCCACACAGCCCCAAAGCATGATGGAACCTCCACCAAATTTTACTGTGGGTAGCAAGTGTTTTTCTTGGAATGCTGTGTTTTTTTGCCGCCGTGCATAACGCCTTTTTGTATGACCAAACAACTCAATCTTGGTTTCATCAGTCCACAGGACCTTCTTCCAAAAAGAAATTGGCTTCTCCAAATGTGCTTTTGCATACCTCAGCCGACTCTGTTTGTGGCGTGCTTGCAGAAACGGCTTCTTTCGCATCACTCTCCCATACAGCTTCTCCTTGTGCAAAGTGCGTTGTATAGTTGACCGATGCACAGTGACACCATCTGCAGCAAGTTGATGCTGCAGCTCTCTGGAGGTGGTCTGAGGATTGTCCTTGACTGATCTCACCATTCTTCTTCTCAGCCTTTCTGATGTTTTTCTTGGCCTGCCACTTCTGGCCTTAACAAGAACTGTCCCTGTGTTCTTCCATTTCCTTACTATGTTCCTCACAGTGGAAACTGACAGGTTAAATCTCTGAGACAGCTTTTTGTATCCTTCCCCTGAACAACTATGTTGAATAATCTTTGTTTTCAGATCATTTGACAGTTGTTTTGAGGAGCCCATGATGCCACTCTTCAGAGGAGATTCATACAGGAGAACAACTTGCAAGTGGCCACTTTAAGTAGCTTTTCTCATGATTGCAAACGCCTGGCTATGAAGTTCAAAGTTCAATGAGGTTACAAAACCAAAAAAAGGGCTTTAGTAAGTCAGTAAAAAGTAGGTAGGAGTATTTAAACCAAGAAAATGATAAGGGTGCCCATACTTATGCACCTGTCAAATTTTGTTTGAATGCAGATTGCACATTTTCTGTTAGTACAATAAACCTCATTTCAAGGCAGAAACATTACTGTTTCCAACAGTTATTACATATATCAAACTGAAATAGCTGTTGCAAAAACACCAATTTTTATAAAACATTAAGCTTAAGATTAATAGGGGTGCCCAAACTTTTTCATATAACTGTATATAAACCCTGTGTGTTCCTGTGTGGGTGTGTTCCGGTGTGTAGGAGTTCCTGTGTGCTGGGAGCTCCTGTGTGGGCACCGTGTGAGAGGCACGAGGCTGTTCCCTGTATGTGTGTGTGGTGAAGCCTGGGTATGAGAGGTGTAATACGCCAGTAAACCTTAGAGGGAGTGACGGCTGGAGACCACGTGTGGGAAGCCGTAGAGCCACAGTGGTGGCGTATGGAAAGGACTATAACAGCTAAAGTCGGCAAAGGTAATACTCGTGTGTTATGGACATTTAAATGGACATTGTTTTAGTATTTCCTTGCGGAAGGCTGTAATTAGAGCCAAGTAGGCCGGTCTGCCACTTGGGCTCGTGGACTTTATCAGTGTGTCGGCGGGCCACGGAGTTGGACCCGGACATAAGCTGTTTATGAAGTGTAATAAACTGCTGAGCATTGTTTAAAATGGAAAGCTTATCATATGTGAGTTGATTGACGCAGTGAAGCGAGTATCCCCCAGGATAATGACAAGTGCTGCCTTACATGTGGTTTGAGAGTGCGGGCAACTGCAGTCTGGTTGCTAGGGGCAGCTGCAGTCTGGTTGCTAGGGGCACTCTGCAGTCTGGTTGCTGGGAGCAACTGCAGTCTGGTTGCTGGGAGCAACTGTACAGGTCGACGAGTGTGGTGGAGCATCTGGCTGCAACTCGGCGGGGTTGTGAAGGTCATCGTCGCACTCAAACCTGGTTTGCTGTGGCTCGGCGGGGCTCACGAAGGTCAAAGCATCTGGCTGCAACTCGGCGGGGTTGCGAAGGTTGTCGTCGAACTCAAACCTGGTTTGCTGTGGCTCGGCGGGGCTCACGAAGTTCAAAGCATCTTGCTGCAACTCAGCGGGGTTGCGAAGATTGACATCGCACTCAAATCCTGTTTTGCGGTGGCTCGGCGGGGCCACGAAAATTTTTTCGGGGAGAGCGGTGAAGTTCAAGTGTGAACAGTGTACCGTGATGGCTGTGAGCAAAGCAGCAGAGGTGTCTGGAGCTATTGAGCGTTTGAAGGGCCGGTTGGGACCGGAGCAGATATTTGAGAAACTCTTACAGGACATGGTGCGGGAACCGCAGGAGCTGTGGGCACCGTATAGAATGGCGGCGGTGGACCATTCTATGGACTCTCCGGGGGCGCCCGTGTTGTCCCAGAGTGCCCGGGGAGGTGGTAAGAGATCTTGTGAACTGAGTCCTAAGACTGTCGCTGATGTTTTGTGTAAAAATTCCCTTACAGGTGTGGTTGTTTAACCCCTTAATAACATCTGACGTACTAATACGCGTCTGTGCCCTGGGACTTAAGAGCCAGACCCGTATTAGTACGTCATCGCGATCGCGCCCGCACACAGGCTGTGCGGGCGCGATCGCCGCCGGGTGTCAGCTGATTGTCACAGCTGACACCCGGTACTATGTGCAGGGAGCGGTCACGCACCGCTCCCAGCACATTAACCCCCGCGATGCTGCGATCGAAGTCGATCGAAGTCGATCGCGGCATTGCGGGGGCAAGGGGAGGTGATCGGCGATACTCACCTCCTCTTCCGGCTTCCAGCGCAGTCTGCAAAGGCTTCCCGGGTGTTGCCATGACGACCCGATGTCGTCATGACAACATCCGGGTCACCAGAGAGCAGGAAGATTGCTTGGACATGCGCAGTGCATCTCCAAGCAATCTTCACACTGTGCACTTCTGACAGCCTTCATGGCATAGGGATGGTGCTCCATTCCTGTGCCATGCAGGCGATCAGAAAAAAAAAAGTGAAAGTCCCAGAGTGGGACAAAGTAATAAAGTGTATAAACTGTGTGAAAGTGGAAAAAAAAAAAAAAAAAAAAAGTGCAAAAATATTATAAAAAAATAAAAAAAATAATACACCAAAAATAAAAATATAATGTACCCATCAATAAATATTATTATAAAAAAAATTAAAAAAAAACAATAAAAGTACACATATTTGGTATCGCCGCGTCCGGAACAACCTGACCTATAAAACTGTCCCACTAGTTAACCCCTTCAGTGAACACGGTAAAAAAAAAAAAAAAAAAAACAAGCAAAAAACAATGCTTTATCACCATACCGCCAAACAAAAAGTGGAATAACACGCGATCAAAAAGACGCATATAAATAAAAATGATACCGCTGAAAACGTCATCTCGTCCCGCAAAAAACAAGCTGCCATATAGCTCCATCAGCCGAAAAATAAAAAAGTTATAGCTCTCAGAATAAAGCGATACTAAAAAATATTTTTTTCTATAAAATAGCTTTTATTGTGTATAAGCGCCAAAACATAGAAAAATGATACAAATGTGGTACCGCTGTAAACGTACTGACCCGAAGAGTAAAGCTGCCTCATCAATTTTACCACACGCGGAACAGAATAAAAAAAAAAAAAAAAAACAATTCCTGAATTGTTGGTTTTTGTTTATTCTGCCTCCCAAAAATCGGAATAGAAAGCGATCAAAAAATGTCACGTGCCTGAAAATGGCACCAATAACAACGTCAAGTCATCCCGCAAAAAACGAGCCGTCACATGACTGTCTGCCAAAATCTGGAAAAATTATAGCTCTCAAAATATGGCGATGCAAAAACTAGATTTTACAAAAAATGCGTCTTTTAGTGTGTGACAGCTGTCAGTCATAAAAACCCCATATGATTCTGGCATTGCTGTAATCACACCGACCCGAAGAATAAAGTCGTCTAATCACTTATACCGCACAAGGAACGGCGTCAAAAATAAACTCTTGAGTTAGGATTGGGCTAGGGTTAGGGCTGGGTTTGGGGCTAGGGTTGTGCTGGGGCTAGGGTTGTGCTGGGGCTAGGGTTGTGCTGGGGCTAGGGTTGTGCTGGGGCTAGGGTTGTGCTAGGGTTAGGGCTGGGGTTGGGATTTTTTTCAAAAGTAAGAAAAAAAGATGACGATATGGCGACTAGTGTTGAGAGCAAGTGCTCGCTACTTGAGTTTGCATCGGGTGCTCTGGTATGCATTTAGTATCGTGGGTATTTGAGTGACATGCTCGAGTCTCTGCCCCATATGCTTCGCGGCCAAAAAACTTTACGGGGATTGCCTGCCATGCACGAGCGATCCCCGCATGTTTTTTTTTGGGTGTCTAATAACCGTGAAACATGCGGAGCAGGGACTCGAGCATGTCACTCGAGCACACGCTGTACATGGTGCATACCTGAGTACCCGATGCAAACTCAAGTAGCGAGCACTTGCGCTCAAGAATAATGAAAACTTATTCAATATGATTACCTAATGTAAACAAATAATGTGCCGTACCTCTGGGTTCAAAATGTTCACTATACACCTTAATAAAATCTTTGAGGGGTATAGTTTCCAAAATGGGGACACTTGTGGGGGAGCTCCACTGTTTAGGCACATCACGGGCTCTCCAAACGCGACATGGTGTCCGCTAACAAATTGAATGGAAAATCGGCTCAAATTGTTAGCGGACGCCATGTTGCGTTTGGAGAGCCCCTGTGTGTCCAAACATTGGAGCTCCCCCACAAGTGACCCCATTTTGGAAACTAGACCCCCCAAGGCACCTATCTAGATGCATAGTGAGCACTTAGAACCCCCAGGTGCTTCACAAATTGATTCGTAAAAATGAAAAAGTGAAAATAAAACACTTTTTCATTTTTATGAATCAATTTGTGAAGCACCTGGGGTTCCAAGTGCTCACTATGAATCTAGATAGGTGCCTTGGGGGGTCTAGTTTCCAAAATGGGGTCACTTGTGGGGGAGCTCCAATGTTTGGGCACACAGGGACTCTCTAAATGCAACATGGTATCCGCTAACAAATTGAATGGAAAATCGGCTCAAATTGTTAGCGGACACCACATTGCGTTTGGAGAGCCCCTCTGTGCCCAAACTTTGGAGCTCCCCCACAAGTGACCCCATTTTGGAAACTAGACCCCCCAAGGCACCTTTCTAGATGCATAGTGAGCACTTGGAACCCCCAGGTGCTTCACAAATTGATTCGTAAAAATGAAAAAGTGAAAAAAAAAACACTTTTTCATTTTTATGAATCAATTTGTGAAGCACCTGGGGTTCCAAGTGCTCACTATGAATCTAGATAGGTGCCTTGGGGGGTCTAGTTTCCAAAATGGGGTCACTTGTGGGGGAGCTCCAATGTTTGGGCACACAGGGACTCTCCAAATGCAACATGATATCCGCTAACAAATTGTCGGCTCAAATTGTTAGCGGATATCATGTTGCATTTGGAGAGTCCCTGTGTGCCCAAACATTGGAGCTCCTCCACAAGTGACCCCATTTTGGAAACTAGACCCCCCAAGGCACCTATCTAGATGCATAGTGAGCACTTGGAACCCCTAGGTGCTTCACAAATTAATTCGTAAAAATGAAAAAGTGTTTTTTTTTTCACTTTTTCATTATTACGAATCAATTTGTGAAGCACCTGGGGGTTCCAAGTGCTCACTATGCATCTAGAAAGGTGCCTTGGGGGGTCTAGTTTCCAAAATGGGGTCACTTGTGGGGGAGCTCCAAAGTTTGGGCACAGAGAAGCTCTCCAAACGCAATGTGGTGTCCGCTAACAATTTGAGCCGATTTTCCATTCAATTTGTTAGCGGATACCATGTTGCATTTAGAGAGTCCCTGTGTGCCCAAACATTGGAGCTCCCCCACAAATGACCCCATTTTGGAAACTAGACCCCCCAAGGCACCTATCTAGATGCATAGTGAGCACTTGGAACCCCTAGGTGCTTCACAAATTGATTCGTAAAAATGAAAAAGTGTTTTTTTTTTCACTTTTTCATTATTACGAATCAATTTGTGAAGCACCTGGGGGTTCCAAGTGCTCACTATGCATCTAGAAAGGTGCCTTGGGGGGTCTAGTTTCCAAAATGGGGTCACTTGTGGGGGAGCTCCAAAGTTTGGACACAGAGAAGCTCTCCAAACGCAATGTGGTGTCCGCTAACAATTTGAGCCGATTTTCCATTCAATTTGTTAGCGGATACCATGTTGCATTTAGAGAGTCCCTGTGTGCCCAAACATTGGAGCTCTCCCACAAGTGACCCCATTTTGGAAACTAGACCCCCCAAGGCACCTATCTAGATGCATAGTGAGCAGTTGGAACCCCCAGGTGCTTCACAAATTGATTCATAAAAATGAAAAAGTGTTTTTTTTTTCACTTTTTCATTGTTACGAATCAATTTGTGAAGCACCTGGGGGTTCCAAGTGCTCACTATGCATCTAGATAGGTGCCTTGGGGGGTCTAGTTTCCAAAATGGGGTCACTTGTGGGGGAGCTCCAATGTTTGGGCACACAGCAGCTCTCCAAACGCAACATGGTGTCGCTAACAATTTGAGCCAATTTTGCGTTAAATTTGTTAGCGGACACCATGTTGCATTTAGAGAGCCGCTGTGTGCCCAAATATTGGAGCTCCCCCACAAGTGACCCCATTTTGGAAACTAGACCACCCAAGGCACCTATCTAGATGCATAGTGAGCACTTGGAACCCTCAGGTGCTTCACAAATTGATTCATACAAATGAAAAAGTGTTTTTTTTTTCACTTTTTCATTGTTACGAATCAATTTGTGAAGCACCTGGGGGTTCCAAGTGTTCACTATGCATCTAGATAGGTGCCTTGGGGGGTCTAGTTTCCAAAATGGCGTCACTTGTGGGGGAGCTCCAATGTTTGGGCACACAGGGACTCTCTAAATGCAACATGGTGTCCTCTAACAAATTTAACGGAAAATCGGCTCAAATTGTTAGCGACACCATGTTGCGTTTGGAGAGCCGCTGTGTGCCCAAACATTGGAGCTCCCCCACAAGTGACCCCATTTTGGAAACTAGACCCCCCAAGGCACCTATCTAGATGCATTGTGAGCACTTGGAACACTCAGGTGCTTCACAAATTGATTCATAAAAATGAAAAAGTGTTTTTTTTTTTCACTTTTTCATTGTTACGAATCAATTTGTGAAGCACCTGGGGGTTCCAAGTGCTCACTATGCATCTAGAAAGGTGCCTTGGGGGGTCTAGTTTCCAAAATGGGGTCACTTGTGGGGGAGCTCCAAAGTTTGGGCACACATGGGCTCTCCAAACACAACATGGCGTCCGCTAATTATTCAAGCAAATTTTACAATCAAAAAGTCAAATAGCGCTCCTTCCCTTCCGAGCCCTGCCGTGCGCCCAAACAGTATTTTTTCCCCAAATATTGGGTATCTGCGTGCCCAGGGGAAATTGCACAACAAATTTTGGGGTCCATTTTTTCTTGTTACCCCTGTGAAAATAAAAAAAATTGGGTCTAAATTAACATTTTTGTGAAAAAAGTTAAATGTTCATTTTTTTCTTCCACATTCAAAAAATTCCTGTGAAGCACCTGAAGGGTTAATAAAGTTCTTGAATGTGGTTTTGAGCACCTTGAGGGGTGCAGTTTTTAGAATGGTGTCACTTTTGGGTATTTTCTGTCATAAAGACCCCTCAAAGTGACTTCAAATGTGATGTGGTCCCTAAAAAAATGGTTTTGTAAATTTTGTTGGAAAAATGAGAAATCGCTGGTCAACTTTTAACCCTTATAGCTCCCTAACAAAAAAAAATTTTGGTTCCAAAATTGTGCTGATGTAAAGTAGACATGTGGGAAATGTTATTTATTAACTCTTTTGTGTGACATATCGCTCTGATTTCAGGGCTTAAAAATTCAAATTTTGAAAATTGCAAAATTTTCAAAATTTTCGCCAAATTTCCGTTTTTTTCACAAATAAACGCAAGTGATATCGAAGAAATTTTTCCACAATCATGAAGTACAATATGTCACGAAAAAACAATCTCAGAATCAGGGGGATCCGTTGAAGCGTTCGAGAGTAATTACCTCATAAAGTGACAGTGGTCAGAATTGTAAAAATTGGCCCGGTCATTAACGTGCAAACCACCCGCGGGGCTTAAGGGGTTAAAAGGGGGCGGAGTCTAAAAAGGGGGCGGGTTTTCACAAGAGTGTGGAGTGTAGAAAACTGGAAATTGTTGATGATTGTGGGTGGGTAAATCCTAAAAATGACAATGTGACCGTTGATAACGGGGTAGCTCCAGTGGAAGGGGGTGAAGTCAAAGTGGGAGGTGACCTGGTAGTCCACAACATCATGTGGAGTGACACAGACCCCATAGCTGACGGTGACACTACGGAAGTAGAGGGAGAGGTCAGTCAGGAGGGGCTAGACGAGGGGAGAGAGTCCACCTCTCGTCGTAGACGGCGCAGGGGCCACAAAAAGGTTGCTCCTGTACTCTTTGCTGAAAGTGAAAGTAAAGAAAATGTAATGGTGTGTGCCATTGTGTCAAGTGTGGATCCTCCTTCAGAGGCAGAAGAGGAGGTGACGGACCTGGAGGACGTGTCCTCAGACCAGCGGAGCCTGGAGTCTGAACGGCAGAGGGTATACCAGGTTGTAAAGAACTTACAGCAAGATCTAAAGGGAAGCAACGAGGAAGTTGTCCAGTGGAAGGAGATGTTCCACGCAATTAAGGAGGACCGCCGCAAAATCAAGGAAGAGGTTTTGCAGTTGAAGCTTGAGAAGGAGGCGCGGCAGGATGGAGGTTCTGGAAGAGATACAGGCCTGGTACGACTGCGTGAACAGTTCAACCGGGAACTGTCTGACTCCAAGAAGGAGTGTGGTGAACGCAGTAGGGAACTGCAACAGAGTAAGAGAGATTATGAGGATCTCCTCAAAGTTAAAGAAAAACTAGAGGAGGATAAGGCGGATGCAGAGCAAGAGCGCCAAGTGGTTGAGACCACTCTGCAAGATATCCGTGAGGAGAATGATGATCTCCGGGGAAAGACCCTAGATCTGGAAGCTCAGGTGAAGGAGCTACAGATGTCCTGTGATACTCTCCAGAAGGCGGAGACGCACCTTAAGGAAACAGTCAGCAAGATGGAAGTTGAGCGAGAGAAGATGGAGGAGTCCATCGGAAAAGCCACAGACCAGGGCCAAGAGTTGACTGCTTCATACCTCCCATCACCAGCGAATACCTCCTCGAGTGATGTGGGCTCGGAAGATTCGGTGGATGTCGGAGCCGAGATCAAGCAGCTCAAGGAGTTGCTACAAGCCCAGTGGACGCAAGAGAAGCGTGAGAGACTGGCTATTGAGAGCCGAGTGGGCGCATTGGAGACGGAGATGTCTGAGAGAGCTCTGCTGCTGGAAGAGCAGTTGAAGCAGGAAGAGCTTCAGAGATGGACTGCTGAGAGGTGAGTAACTGAGCTGGAAGGAGAAGTTTTAGAGCTCAAAGATCGCCTAGCAAAGTGTCACGCAGTGAACGAGGTCTCCTTGGAGAAGGGAAAAGGCAAACAAGTTGCACGTACTCCCTTAGACCATGAGAAGGTGGACCTGAGGAGAGCTAAGAGTATGGTGTTGGAAGATAAAGGTGAAGTGGAGGTGGTCAAGACGAAAAGTTGTGAAGTTGTAGCTGTGAGTCAGCTCAGGGGAAGCATCCAGGGTGAAGAACCTGGAAGTCAGTTGTCCCTGAAACCTGAGCTGGTTGATCGTCTGGAAACCACTGGTGAGACCGAAACGTCTCGGTACAAGTGCCTCGTAGATGTACCCGAGGACTTGAGGGAAGAATGCGCCCGTTAGTTCGTGCATGAGGAGTTTAAGAAGGCCGTGGGAGCCTGTAAGATGTACTCGACCTCAGAAGCTAAACAGCTGGTGGTCCTGTCCACAACCGAAGTCACGGTGAAGAGGGTGGCGATCCTGAGTGACATACATTGGCGATGTATTGATGTATTCGCACGAAGCGGTTTCTCCGGTTGAAGACGGAGCAAGCCATTAGACAACTGGAGCTGATGAGAAAGGCTCACAGTCTGCGAGAAGAGGTCATCCGGGTGCCTCGTGTTCTGGTGAGAGAGCTCATTGGGAGAAATGGCCGAGCCATGCAGATGATGGTGAAGAAGTCTGGTGTGGTAAAAGTAAGCAGTCCACGTGATCGTCGGGACTGGATGCCGGATGAAGACGGCATGGTGTCGTTCTACGCTGTAGGAACGGAAGAAAGTCTTGCAGATATGAGCATGCTGGTGGAGTACCGAGTGACCTACCAGCGAGAGGTGGAAAAGTTGAATCTCGCTAGACTGCGAGTGGATAGACAGCATCATCTGAGTAGCAGAAGATGGCAGCCGTCTAGAGAGTGTGAGACCAGACAGAGAAAGGGCTCCCTAAATATCAGAACAGCTGAGGTTAGGGACCTTTCAAGATGTCCTGGGAGTGGGTTTGGAGGTAGTGAGACCTCCAGTGACTCAGGGTTGAGTGGCCCATACAATCGACCCAATAGAGGACGGAGCTATGTAGTGTCACACTGTTGTATTGACCGCTGGGAGAGGGGGAGACCTGGTAGGGTTTCGACTGACCACTGGGAGCGGGGGAGACCTGACAAGGTTACGACTGACCGCTGGGAGTGGGGGAGCCGCTGGGAGCGGGGGAAGTCTGACAAGTTTACGACCCGGAAATGTGACTTGACGGAGTCGATGACATTGACAGATGGTAGGTCCCTAAGGAGTGGGCTAATGTCAATGACTAATGTTCCAGGGGCTGGACAACGCAAGGGTCAAATGCATGGTCTCAGTGTGAACTGTGGGATATAGACTGTTTGTGTATATTATGTGTTCAACCCCACAAGTTTGAACAGAGGGGGGGAATATGTGATGTAGCAGACATCCCTTTAATGGTTCAGTGTGTTTGAAGGACCATGTACCTTCCCCTTTAACTGACTGGTCACATGACCGTGACATCACACAGGTCCTTATGCACACAGTTAAGGTCCTATCTGTGTGTGTGTGTGCTGCAGTATATATAAACCCTGTGTGTTCCTGTGTGGGTGTGTTCCGGTGTGTAGGAGTTCCTGTGTGCTGGGAGCTCCTGTGTGGGCACCGTGTGAGAGGCACGAGGCTGTTCCCTGTGTGTGTGTGGGGGAACACCGCTCGTGTGAGGCCTGGAGAGGCCTGGTGGACTCCGGTGGAGGTGAAGCCTGGATCCCTGTGTGAGAGTGTGGGGGATGCCAGTAAGCCTCGGAGTGCCACACAAGAGGCCTGATGGACTCCGGTGGAGGTGAAGCCTGGATTCCTCTGTGAGAGTGTGAGGGATGCCAGTAAGCCTCGGAGTGCCACACAAGCGTCCTGGAAGGTGAAGCCTGGGTATGAGAGGTGTAATACGCCAGTAAACCTTAGAGGGAGTGACGGCTGGAGACCACGTGTGGGAAGCCGTAGAGCCACAGTGGTGGCGTATGGAAAGGACTATAACAGCTGAAGTCGGCAAAGGTAATACTCGTGTGTTATGGACATTTAAATGGACATTGTTTTAGTATTTCCTTGCGGAAGGCTGTAATTAGAGCCAAGTGGGCCGGTCTGCCACTTGGGCTCGTGGACTTTATCAGTGTGTCGGCGGGCCACGGAGTTGGACCCGGACATAAGCTGTTTATGAAGTGTAATAAACTGCTGAGCATTGTTTAAAACGGAAAGCTTATCATATGTGAGTTGATTGACGCAGCGAAGCGAGTTTCCCCCAGGATAATGACAAGTGCTGCCTTACAGAGGCTATTAAATGATACACGTACTTATGAGCTATTAAGTAATGACCCCACCAAACACCATCTCAATGACATGAAAATCTTGATTAATAAGGGCCTTGATATGGGCTTTCTGAATAAACAAGAATTCGACTATATAAATACACCATTCCCTAGGACTGCCATTTTTTATCATCTACCAAAGATTCACAAAACTTTGGAAAACCCGCCAGGTAGGCCAATCATTTCAGGGATCCAGAGCCTGACTTCAAATCTATCCAGATATGTTGACTGCCACATTCAAAAATTAGTACCCCAACTACCGGCTCACCTAAAGGACACCAAACACACCCTACAATTGCTCAGCCAAATTCAATGGCAGGACCACTATATCCTAGGAACCATAGATATTACCTCTCTGTACACGGTAATACTACACGACAAAGGGTGCCAATCCACATGTTTTTTTCTCAAAGAACTGAGTGATATGCCAAATACCCAAATCGACTTCATTAAGGATTGTATGCTTTTCATCTTAAATCATAATTCTTTTAAATATGAACATAATTTTTATACACAGAGATGGGGTACCGCCATGGGGACCAGGTTTGCACCAAGTTATGCAAATTTATACGTAGGTATGTGGGAACATAATAACATATACCCAAATAGGAAGCTATGTGCGAACCTGGTCCTATGGCGCCGTTTCATAGACGATATCATATTCATCTGGTCAGGAGACCGTCCCTCTCTGGACACCTTTTTAACTGATATTAATAAAAATGATTTTTATTTAAAATTTACTTCCTCTACCAGCCAGAAAGAAATAAGTTTCTTGGATCTTAACATTTTTATAAGCGGAGGACAAATATGCACTAGGACACACTTCAAACCTACAGACACAAATAGTTTTATTCACATGGACAGCTGCCATCTACCCAGTTGGCTATTAAATGTACCCAGAAGTCAATACTTGAGACTTCAAAGAAACTGCTCTCATAGCCAAGATTTTACAAATGAAGCAGACACACTAACACAGAAATTCCTTAACAAAGGATACAGTGAAGAATTCCTCAGCAAAACCAAAGAGGAAGTAAGTAAAATACCCCGCTCGACCATACTTATGGACAAAAAACAGGAACCAGCTAGACCCACAATGGACATTCCCCCCATTATAACTACATATAACTCCAATGTCTACATCCTCAAAAACATCATAAAAAAACATTGGGGTATATTAAAAGATGATCAAGTATTGGGGGAACAAATACCGCCATATCCTAAATTTATATTCAGGAAAGCCAGAAATATAGGCAATAGGGTAGCTCCCACGATAACACATCCACCGATTTCTCTTTCTCATAAGCCACCTGGTTTCTTCCCATGCAAAAAATGCTCGACTTGTAGAACCCTAAATACTAAAAAACAGAACACCATCTCTCATGGAAAGATTGAACACTCAATAAAAGATTTCATATCTTGTACTAGCAAGTGAGTGATCTATGGGCTTAAATGTCCCTGCAAAAAACTTTACATAGGACGCACCATCCGCCCTTTAAAAAAAAAGATTAAGTGAGCATTTACGAAACATCAGAAATAAGTTTGAAGGCCACCCTTTATCTAAACATTTTAAAGATAAACATGATGGCTCAATTCTGGGAAGTGAAGTGACAGGTATACAGCTTATACAGAAAGATTGGAGAAAAGGGAACTACATTAATCAAATGTCAAGAAATGAAACTAAATGGATTTATGAAATGGACTCTTTAAAACCAAGAGGCCTCAACTGTGGTGTAGAATTGTTTGCCTTTGATTAACTACACCTTCCAATCGTTACTCTCTGATTGAGAGGGTATTTAAACAGGACCAGGAGACCAGAGGCTATCCCTGATGATGGATACCGTGTATCCGAAACGCGTAGGAAAAGCCTTTTGCCGCTGGTAGCACGTGACCGCTACCTCTGACGTCACGCAAGGCCCTGCACGAAGGTCCTTGCTTTGTTTCAGCGCTTCCTCCGGAAAGCGCCCGCTGCACGCCGCACGCTGCATCGTGGTGTCGGAGTCTCCGGCCGGGACTCTGACACCCATCTCCTCCTGCATCTCTCTCCCCCCGACCAGCAAGTAACCAGCGGAGGAAAAGGTGTTCTCCACAACGGACTGACATCAGCCTCTGGACACCACAAGACCACCATCAGACGCCCTGGTTACACATAAAGGTACTGAACTGTATCACCAACGGGTGTTGAACTTTGAACCCTGACTACACATAGAGGTTTCTCCTCTTATATATTTTACACGATAACTCCCTCTTACTTATACATGCATTTGTACCAATGTTAATCAAATTGCTATTTTTCCACTAGCTACCTGCACCAGCCATTAGCTGGCAACTCAACCAACCGCTACTCCTTCTGGTTTAGGGTCCATCTGCCGGGTATTAACACCTACCACACAGGTTGCTAATTTGCCTCTACAGGACAAATAAATACCCCGATCGGGTTCATGTTTATCCACAAGCAAACCTGTACTATACCAGGTAAACCTTTTTCCAGATAGCATTTATAAAGAGCCCTAAATACTTTATAATTTTAACTATAATCTTATTTATTATTTATCAATTCAGACCACAGGCTCTACCAGTTTTATAAACTAGAATCAAGCTTCTATAACCCCACAGAAGCGTGTACTCGTCAACCTGGGGCACACCCCTGGGTATTTATTGAACATCTAGGATCGTGCTTTTTATGTAAGCCATCACAATAGAGGTATCTGAATCTAAAGCAAGATAAAGCTTGTGATTTAATGCAAATTCTTTCATTACAGCACTCATTCCAACATCCTATTTAATAAGAAGATCCATTATCCCGTTCCTATTCTCCTCCTCATCTTCTAAATAAGATCCTCCTGCTATCCAAGGTAAATACATGCACAGTAGCTCTACAGAAAATCAACTAACTTATACAGGTCAGTAATCACAGTCCTTATCTATCCCACTACAGGTCCCAAACAGCTCTGGATCCCCGGAGGACTTACCAAATGTTCTATTTTTAACCCTTGCTTTTATGCTAATATGTATCCATAACATTTCTAAATAGTGGTTCATCATTAATAAAATAATTAAATTCACCAACAATTGTATATTCTTCTATTACTACTCCCTATAATCCTCACCTACCCTCCTCAGTACATCAGCGCAGTTGTTTTATATAATTGATTCTATTTCCCTTAGTGGTCTATGGTGACACATACCATTTGCAGCAGATCTACTGAGCTTACCTACCAGCGCCCCTATTTTTATATTAATTTTCTAAGTAAATATATTTCTAAAGGTGCTCTTTGATATGAAAGTCTCACCAGATGTCAGTAACAACCCATCCAATCCACATTAGCAAAGAAATCAAACCATAGATGTCCATAAATTAAGTTATGTGTAATAATGAGATTTACTTAGACCAAAATTAATAAAGGTAGAGGAAAATCTTTTTGTGCGAACATATAACCCTCTAAAAACATATATTTTATTAATATTCATTAAAAACATCAAAACCCGTGTAGTGAGGACACATTATGATATGTAGATAATACAGGTGCATCTCACTAAATTAGAATATCATCAAAAAGTTAATTTATTTCAGTTCTTCAATACAAAAAGTGAAACTCATATATTATAGAGACTCATTGCAAACAGAGTGATCTATTTCAAGTGTTTATTTCTGTTAATGTTGATGATTATGGCTTATAGCCAATAAAAACACAAAAGTCATTATCTCATTAAATTAGAATAATTAACAAAAAACACCTGCAAAGGCTTCCTTAGCGTTTAAAAAGGGCCCTTAGTATGTTTCAGTAGGCTCCACAATCATGGGGAAGACTGCTGACTTGACAGATGTCCAGAAGGCAGTCATTGACACACTCCACAAGGTCCCAGAGTTCCAATTTTCATTTGGAAATCAAGGTCCTAGAATCTGGAGGAAGAGTGGAGAGGCACACAATCCAAGCTGCTTGAGGTCTAGTGTGAAGTTTCCACAATCAGTGATGGTTTGGGGAGCCATGTCATCTGCTGGTGTAGGTCCACTGTGTTTTATCAAGACCAAAGTCATCGCAGCCATCTACCAGGAAATTTTAGAGCACTTCATGCTCCAATTGAGAGTGTTGAGGTTGATTGAAGTCAAGCATCTAGATCGACGGGTAGAAATCTCAGTGAGGTATGTGGTATAAAATCCTATGAATTAGAATCAAACAGTTATGTGGTGGGCAAGGGCATGAGGTACGTGACCAGTGATATCCTAGGGGTAAAAATTACCTGGTGTAGGAGAGGCCTAGCACAATTACATCATTAAACCTGATGGCGGCAGTAGGTACCCTGTAGATAGTTTAGGAAAGAGGCTCCGGTAGCCAGGCAGGATACCAAAGTAAGCCAATGTGGGTAGTCCTGGTTGGTGCTGTCCTTGTAGGTGGAAGAGAGTAGTAGAGTAGAGCGGTGGGGGTTAGGCACACCAATCCCTGGTGTTAGAAGACGTAGCCAAGGCTTGAGGCCTAGTAATGAATGAGGCTTGCAGCGTGGCCAATATGTAATATACTGGACCGTACTTGGTAACAAGTAGCAGTAGTGCTGGTCGGTAGCCCCGGAGGGGTGCAGTAGTTCGAGGCCAGAAATGCGTGCAGCTGGCGGTGTCAGCAGGCTGCTCGATGCGTGCAGCTCACGGCATTGCCAAGATGTAATATGATATATCGTACCTGGTAGCAGGTAGCGGTAGTGGTGGTCAGTGTTACCGGAGGGGTGCAGTGGCTTAAGGCCAAGATTCGTGCAGCAGGCGAAGTCACCAAGCTTCACGTGGTTTGATCATACCTGGATGTCAGGTGCGGCGGTATCCTCCGATGATCCAGGGTAGCTGGGTGTCAGAGCATTGCCTGCTCTTGTCAGAGCCTCCAGCCGGGACTCCACAAGAAGTCAGGCACCTACATCACAGGGACAGCCAGTCAAGCCCTCCTTGGACTTGCCGGTGAGTTACCAAGCCTTCCAGCTACCCTGATCATCAGCGGTTACCACCGCATCTAACACCCAGCAACCCTGGATCATCAGCAGATACTGCCGCGCCTGACATCCAGGTACGATCCAACCACGTGAAGCTTGGTGACTTCGCCTGCTCCACGAATCTTGGCCTCAAGCCACTACAATGACAAAGATGGAGTGAGGTGAAAGGTCCTTAAAAATGATTACAGGGAACTAGGAGAGAAGCTGAAGGCCAGAACCTCCAAGGTGGTGTTTTCAGAAATACTGCCGTTACCACAAGCCTCACTAGAAAGACAGTGGGAGCTTAGGGAGATTAATAAATGGCTTAGAAATTGGTGCAGGAAGGAAAGGTTTGGGTTCATGCAGAATTGGGACGACTTAGCTGTCGGCTACAGGCTCTATGATAGGGACGGACTGCACCTCACTGGGAAGGTTGCAGCTGTGCTTGGGGAAAAAATGGTCAGACGCATGGAGGAGCTTTTAAACTAGGACTTGGGGGAGGGAGGGTAGTTGTGCTAATAATGGCATAGATAGAGTAGACAGAGAGAGTGAGACAGTAGGGGTTAATGAGGATTTGGGGGGCTGGGATATGCAAGGAAAGTAGGGAGCTGAGTAGGAGTAACAAATGTGTTAATAGTATTAAATGTCTACTGGCAAATGCAAGAAGTCTCGCAAACCAAATGACTGAACTGGAGACTCTTATGTCGGTCACAGAATATGATGTGGTGGGCATTACGGAAACCTGGCTGGATGAAAGCCATGACTGGGTGACAATCGTAGAGGGTTACTCTACATTTAGAAAGGACAAGAAAGACAAAAAAGGTGTAGGGGGTGTATTTTCGTAAAATACAACTTAAAACCTGTGCCCAATCAGGGGCGTACATAGGAATCATGGGGCCCCATAGCAGAAGCTCTAATCCCCCCCCCCCCCCCCAAAAAAATGTAAATAATTGTCGGGGTCAGCAAAGATCTCACAACTTTCCATCCTTTACATAGTCATTTTCCTCCTGCTGACGTCCTAGATCTCTTTCTTTGCCCCATAAAGTGTGATGCCAATAAAAGGGCCCCCCAAACACAGTATGAAACCCCCATGGTGAATTCCACCACATGCACAGTATAATGACCCTACTGTACCCCACCTCAACTCCCAGGGTAAAGTATGCTGTCCCCAATACAGTTTGACCCCACAACTGTGAACCGCTAGAGAGGATGGTACATAATAAGGGACGGCGCTATACATAATAAAAGAGGAAACTATATAACTAAGGATGGCGCTATACATAATAAGTGAGTACACTATATACTAAGGGACTGTGCTATACATAATAAGGCTACATTCCTGCATCTGTGTGCAGTGTCAATGTGCTGCCCTGTTTTACTGACGCATTGAGCATGTCCTATTCTAATCCTCAAAATCGGATCAGAACAGAACATTCTCTGACCCTCTTAGATCTCATTCTCAGATCCGTGATTTTCATGGATGTGTGAATGGATCTATAAAACTGTACGAGTCCGTGGACCATCCGATAAAAAGATCTGGCAGCACACGGACATTTCACACAAATGTGAGAATGTGGCCTAAAGGATTTTACACATAACATTATCACTTCAAGTCACACAGTGCAGATATAGAATAATATTTACATCCAGGCACTTACCGCTGACGTCTCATCTGATCAGAGTCGGTTTCTGCTGCTTCTTCTCCATCTGGTCAGACCTTCATGTCGACATCTCCCAGCCACGACTCGTCTTGTCGCGATGATCTCCAGCCTAGAAAATAGCAAGGTCATACATTGTAAGCATACATGTGTCTCCCCCACACTGCGTCCTCGAATACAGATATGTACCCCCCCCCCCCATTAATATACTATTAGCCACTTAGTAATCAAAATATAAAGTGATAAGCAGCACTGTGCCCCCCATTAACTATAATCTGCACCGGCCAATAATATAAATTATTCAGTCTCTGTGACTCTCCCCAATTAACTGTAAGGCTATGTGCACACGGAAAACGTACAAGCAAAGTGAAACCCCCATAATTGCTCTCTCCCAGCACCCCAATCATTGCTCTCTCCCAGCACCCCCGTCATTGCTCTCTCCCACCACCTCCATCATTGCTCTCTCTCAGCACCCCCATCATTGCTCTGTCTCAGCACCCCCGTCATTGCTCTGTCTCAGCACCCCCATCATTGCTCTGTCCCAGCACCCTCATCGTTGCTCTCTTCCAGCACCCTCATCATTGCTCTCTCCCAGCACCCCCATCATTGCTCTCTCTCAGCACACGCATCATTGCTCTGTCCCACCACCCCCATCATTGCTCTCTCCCAGCCCCATCATTGCTCTGTCCCAGCACCCCCATCATTGCTCTGTCCCAGCACCTCCATCAATGCTCTCTCCCAGCCCTCCCATAATTGCTCTCTCCCAGCACCCCCATCATTGCGCTCTCCCAGCACCCCCATCATTTCCTCTCAGCACCCCCATCATTACTCTGTCCCAGCACCTCCATCATTGCTCTCTCCCAGCCCCACATAATTGCTCTCTCCCAGCCCCCCACCATTGCTTTGTCCCAGCACCCCCATCATTGCTCGCTCCCAGCACCCCATCATTGCTCCCTCCCAGCAACACGTCATTGCTCCCCCCTTCCCCACCATCCCCATTATTGCTCTTCCCAGCCCCATCATTCCTCTCCCCAGCCCCATCAGCCCCATAATTGCTCTACCCAGCCCCATCAGCCCCATTATTGCTCTTCCCAGCCCCATCATTCCTCTCCCCAGCCCCATCAGCCCCATTATTGCTCTCCCCAGCCCCATCATCCCATCATTCCTCTCCCCAGCCCCATCATTCCTCTCCCCAGCCCCATCATTGCTCTCCCTAGCCCCACCATCCCATTATTCCTCTCCCCAGCCCCATCAACCCCATCATTCCTCTCCCAAGCCCCATTATTGCTCTTCCCAGCCCCATTAGTCCCATTATTCCTATCCCAAGCCCCATCACTCCTCTCCCCAGCCCCATCAGCCACATTATTCCTCTCCCCAGCCCCATCAACCCCATTATTCCTCTCCCCAGCCCCATCAACCCCATTATTGCTCTCCCCAGCCCCATCAACCCCATTATTCCTCTCCCCAGCCCCAATATTTTTCTCCCCAGTCCCATCAGCCCCATTATTGCTCTTCCCAGCCCCATCATTCCTCTCCCCAGCCCCATCATCCCACCATTGCTCCCCCCCCCACCTCCCCTCCCCAGCATTTCAGTAAAAAAAAACAAAAAAAAAAAACAACTTACCTCAGCTCGCTCCCCTGCAGCAGCATCCTCCTGGTTGCCGGCAGCTTTCTTCCTGACCCAGGCGCGCGCTGCATGATGAAGTCATCAAGCTGCACGCGCCTGGGTCAGGGAGGAAGCAGAGGACGAACCCTCCAGCTCCGCTGCTATTCTCCTCCTGACAACAGCGGAGCTGCAGGAATCGCTCCCTGACCGCCGCGTGCAAGGAGCAGCTGCACCTTGCGGGCCCCTTGGTGCAGCTGCATGGTGGGGTCCCGGCGCAGCTGCACCGGCGGCGGTATGTCCACCCCTGGACTGCTATGGGGCCCCCCCGGCTCACGGGCCCCATAGCAGTCGCGTGGTCTGCCGCCATTGGCGGTACGCAACTGTGCCCAATGATGACATTGGGGGGAGCTTTGACAATGTAAAGTCAGTATGGGTAAATGTACATGGTGTGACAAAGTCACTGGCAGAGTGTCAGAGGGGAGCCATGTTTCACTGAGGCTATTAGCTTCAGTGATGTGAAACTGGAAGTCTTCTACTGCATGGTATGTGCTGAGAGGGTTAATCAGCCATATTTAAATGGGCCAGATTTAGTGAACGACTATAGAGTGGGTGGGAGGTCATTCACCATATCTCCACCCCAGGGTGTGGTCTGGGATTGAAATACTCGGCCTGTTGAGGTATTTAGTGTTCAGTAGGTCTGGACAGAGGAACTCAAGACATGTTTGTGTTGAGCTGACCTGAACCATGTGGAGTTGCTGAACTCTGAGCAGGCGGATCTCTGCTACCACAAGGACTGTGCTTTGTGTTACCATTTTGTTTTGTTTTCCTGTTTTTGCCCAGAGGGCTGTGTTTTCTTTTATGGACTCAATGTTGGTTTATACTGCATTTTAATAAACCAACAAGATATTTAAAGAGACAACGTACCTGTGTCTACCTCCGTGTGTAGCTAAGTGAGCGATCTACCACAATGGGGATGGCAACAATGGAAACCTGCTAATTGGAGTTTGCTACAGGCCACCTAATATAGCTGAACAGGTAGAGGATGAAATGCTGGAACAAATTAAAAAGGCAGCAAATAATAATAGTGTCCTCATTATGGGGGATTTTAACTATCCAAACATTCAATGGGACATGGAATATTCTGGTTGTGCTAAAAGTTGCAAGTTCTTATTCCAAGTTCAAACAATTACCTCTCTCAGCTGGTAGATGAACCAACCAGGGAAGGTAATCTGCTGGATCTGCTTCTGTCAAACAGACCAGATACAATTTCAGATTTACAGGTCAGGTAACATTTGGGAAGCAGTGACCATAATATGGTAAGTTTCAATGTAAGGGGAAATGCAAAAACCTGGAACTTTAGGAAAGCTGAGATCAACAAATTAAAGGAAGAGCTTAATGGGGTAAGACTGGGAGCATGTCATGGTAACGGCTGATGTGATTTATCTGGACTTTGAAAAGGCATTTGATACTGTACCACATTACAGCCTCATACTGTCATGGGTTTGTCAGGAGTGACACAGTCGCCCTGCATTTGGTTGCGGAAGATCTCTTTGTTTCGCATTACAGACATCTTATTAGCTGTCTCACTCTAGGACCCAGCAGCTACCTCTCTCCGGCTAATTGACACCCAGGCTGTGTGTTTAAATACTGGCTGTTGCTAGAGGGAGGTGAAGCTAGGGAAATACAGGGATAGGTTCCTGTGCGGCGATTGGTGAGGAACCAATATAGGGACGGTAGGGGAGACAGTGTGATTGCAGATTAGCCTAGGAGGTCTCCACTTCTCCCTTCCCCTTTCCCTACTGTCTGGGCTCCCTGACCCTCATCCCTTCGTGTCGCACTTTGTCTTTCCTGCACTGTGCGTGACATACAGAAGCAAGGACTTGGGGGAATTATATGCAGATGGGTAAGGATTTGGCTAAACGTCAGGAAACAAAGAGTCATCATAAATTTTACGTTCTCTATATGGGATATAGTGTCAGTCTTTGCTGACTACACCAAACTATGTAGGGTATTAAAATCTGATATTGACATTACAATATTGCAAAACGATCTGGATAAGATGTTTGAATGGGCATACACTTGGCAAATGAGGTTTAATATAGATTAATGTAGAGTAATGCACCTAGGACGGAGTAATCCTATTGCTGCATATACATTAAATGGGAAATGGGAGTATACTCAGGACTACAGAACAGGAGAGGGCTTGGGTATTCTGGTTACAAGTAAGCTGAGCAGCAGTACTCAATGTCAAGCAGCAGCCACAAAAGCAAACAAGATTTTAGGATGTATAAAAAGAGAGATAAAATCCCGCGATCCCAGCAAACTGTTATCCCTTTTTAAGTCACTGATGAGGCCACATCTAGAATATGGGAGCCAGTTTTGGGCTCCTGATTTTAAAAAAGATAATTCAGAAGTTAGTCAGTTCAAAGGCGGGAAACTAGATTATTACAAGGGATGGAAGGTCTCTCATGAAGAGAGGTTGAAAAAGTTGGGCTTGTTTAGCTTAGAAAAAAGATGCCTCAGAAGAGATCTCATTTACATGTATAAATATATGTGTGGTCAGTACAAAGGACTGGCACATGACTTATTCCTTCCAAAGACCATACTAAGGACCAGGGGTCACTCATTACGAGTGGAGGAAAGGCGGCTCCGGCAGCTAAATAGGAAAGGGTTCTTTACAGTTAGAGCAGTCAGACTGTGGAATGCCTTACCACAAGAGGTAATAATGGCAGACACTATAACAGCTTTTAAAAAAGGGCTGGATGATTTCCTCACTACACATAAGATTGTGAGTTATAGATAAATTAGTGACAAAATTTAAAATTGGGGGAGGAAGGTTGCACTTGATGGATCGAGGTCTTTATTCAACCTATGTAACTATGTTCTAACCTGCAAATTTCATTGTTGGTATGGTGTTTTTGGGGTGATATGCAGTGCCTTTTGGCCTCCAAACATGGTATGTATTATGGCATCCAAAGAGTTCAATATTGGTCTCATCTGACCAGACTATATTCTCTCAATATTTCACAGGTTTGTCTAAATGTTGTTGAGCAAATTTTAAACACGCTTGAACATGCTTTTTGTACAGCAATAGTCTTGCGTGGTGAGAGTGCTTACAGGCCATGAAGGTTTAGTGCATTACTTATTGTTTTCTTTGAAACAATTGTACCTGTTGATTCCTGGTCTTTCTGTAGTTCTCCACTGGTGGTCCTTGGCTCTTGGACAACTCTTCTGATACTTCTTTTGACTCCTCTGTCTGAAATCCTGCGAGAGGCACCTGTTCGTGGCCGGTTTAAGGTGAAATGGTGTTCTTTCTACTTCCGGATTATGGCCCCAACAGTGCTCATTGAAACCTTCAGTAATTTAGAAATTCTTCTGTAACCAAAGCTATCAGTATGTTTGAAACAATATAAGTTTGTGAAGGTCTTGAGATAGATCACTGGTTTTACCCATCATGAGATGTTTCTTGTGATAATGAGACACCTTTTTTATAGGCCATCAGTTGAACCAGTGGCAGGATTGCTATCAAATTCCTAATTGATTTCAGCTGGTGACATGACTTTCTATGGCTTTTTGCACTTCTCTTTTTTCATGAGTTCAATATTTTTTCCGTGTTATTTCTCATTATTACACATAACCTAATTTATGGACATCTGTGATTTAATTTCTTTGCCTGTGTGGATTGGATGGGTTGTTACCAACACCTAACGAGAATTTCATGTTACTAGCACCTTTAGAAATAAATTTACGTGTTCAACACTTATTTCACCGCTGTGTGTGTGTGTATACAGTACAGACCAAAAGTTTGGACACACCATCTCATTTAAAGATTTTTCTGTATTTTCATGACTATGAAAATTGTACTTTCACACTGAAGGCATCAAAACTATGAATTAACACATGTGGAATTATATACTTAACAAAAAAGTGTGAAACAACTGAAAATATGTCTTATATTCTAGGTTCTTCAAAGTAGCCACCTTTTGCTTTGATGACTGCTTTGCACACTCTTGGCATTCTCTTGATGAGCTTCAAGAGGTAGTCACTGGAAATGGTCTTCACTTCACAGGTGTGCCCTGTCAGGTTTAATAAGTGGGATTTCTTGCCTTATAAATGGGGTTGGGACCATCAGTTGTGTTGTGCAGAAGTCTGGTGGATACACAGCTGATAGTCCTACTAAATAGACTGTTAGAATTTGTATTATGGCAAGAAAAAAGCAGCTAAGTAAAGAAAAACGAGTGGCCATCATTACTTTAAGAAATGAAGGTCAGTCAATACGAAAAATTGGGAAAACTTTGAAAGTGTCCCCAAGTACAGTTGCAAAAACCATCAAGCGCTACAAAGAAACTGGCTCACATGAGGACCGCCCCAGGAAAGGAAGACCAAGAGTCACCTCTACTTCTGAGGATAAGTTTATCCGAGTCACCAGCATCAGAAATCGCAGGTTAACAGCAGCTCAGATTAGAGACCAGGTCAATGCCACACAGAGTTCTAGCAGCAGACACATCTCTACAACAACTGTTAAGAGGAGACTTTGTGCAGCAGGCCTTCATGGTAAAATAGCTGCTAGGAAACCACTGCTACGGACAGGCAACAAGCAGAAGAGACTTGTTTGGGCTAAATAACACAAGGAATGGACATTAGATCAGTGGAAATCTGTGCTTTGGACTGATGAGTCCAAATCTGAGATCTTTGGTTCCAACCACCGTGTCTTTGTGCGACGCAGAAAAGGTGAACGGATGAACTCTACATGCCTGGTTCCCACCGTGAAGCATGGAGGAGGAGGTGTGATGGTGTGGGGGTGCTTTGCTGGTGAAACTGTTGGGGATTTATTCAAAATTGAAGGCATACTGAACCAGCATGGCTACCACAGCATCTTGCAGCGGCATGCTATTCCATCCAGTTTGTGTTTAGTTGGACCATCATTTATTTTTCAACAGGACAATGACCCCAAACACACCTCCAGGCTGTGTAAGGGCTATTTGACCAAGAAGGAGAGTGATGGGGTGCTACGCCAGATGACCTGGTCTCCACAGTCACCAGACCTGAACTCAATCAAGATGGTTTGGGGTGAGCTGGACCGCAGAGTAAAGGCAAAAGGGCCAACAAGTGCTAAGCATCTCTGGGAACTCCTTCAAGATTGTTGGAAGACCATTTCCGGTGACTACCTCTTGAAGCTCATCAAGAGAATGCCAAGAGTGTGCAAAGCAGTCATCAAAGCAAAAGGTGGCTACTTTGAAGAACCTAGAATATAAGACATATTTTCAGTTGTTTCACACTTTTTTGTTAAGTATATAATTCCACATGTGTTAATTCATAGTTTTGATGCCTTCAGTGTGAATGTACAATTTTCATAGTCATGAAAATACAGAAAAATCTTTAAATGAGCAGGTGTGTCCAAACTTTTGGTCTGTACTGTATATATACTGCTCAAAAAATAAAGGGAACACTCAAATAACACCTCCAAGATCTGAATGAATGAAATATTCTCATTGAATACTTTGCTCTGTACAAAGTTGAATGTGCTGTCCACAAAATCACACAAAAATCATCAATGGAAATCAAATTTATTAACCAATGGAGGCCTGGATTTGGAGTCACCCCCAAAATTAAAGTGGAAAAACACATTACAGGCTGATCCAACTTTGATGTAATGTCCTTAAAACAAGTCAAAATGAGGCTCAGTATTGTGTGTGGCCTCCACGTGCCTGTATGACCTCCCTACAATGCCTGGGCATGCTCCTGATGAGGTTGCGGATGGTCTCCTGTGGGATCTCCTCCAGGATGGTACATCAATGCGAGCTGTGGCAAGAGGGTTTGGTGTGTCTGTCAGCGTAGTGTCCAGAGGCTGGAGGCGCTACCAGGGGACAGGCCAGTACACCAGGAGACATGGAGGGGGCCGTAGGAGGGTAATAACCCAGCAGCAGGACCGCTACCTCCGCCTTTGTGCAAGGAGGAACAGGAGGAGCACAGCCAGAGCCCTGCAAAATGACCTCCACCAGGCCACAAATGTGCATGTGTCTGCACAAACTGTTAGAAACCAACTCCATGAGGGTGGTATGAGGGCCCGACGTCCACAGATGGGGGTTGTGCTCACAGCCCAACACCGTGCAGGACGCTTGGCATTTGCCACAGAACACAAGGATTGGCAAAGTCGCCACTGGCACCCTGTGCTCTTCACAGATGAAAGCAGGTTTACATTGAGCACATGTGACAGACGTGACAGAGTCTGGAGACGCCGTGGAGAGCGATCTGCTGCCTGCAACATCCTTCAGCATGACCGGTTTGGCAGTGGGTCAGTAATGGTGTGGGGTGGCATTTCTTTGGAGGGCCGCACAGCCCTCCATGTGCTCGTCAGAGGTAGCCTGACTGCCATTAGGTACCGAGATGAGATCCTCAGATCCCTTGTGAGACCATATGCTAGTGCGGTTGGCCCTGGGTTCCTCCTAATGCAGGACAATGCCAGACCACATGTGGCTGGAGTGTGTCAGCAGTTCCTGCAAGATGAAGGCATTGAAGCTATGGGCTGGCCCGCCCGTTCCCCAGACCTGAATCCGATTGAGCACATCTGGGACATCATGTCTCGCTCCATCCACCAACTTCACATTGCACCACAGACTGTCCAGGAGTTGGTGGATGCTTTAGTCCAGGTCTGGGAGGAGATTCCACAGGAGACCATCCGCAACCTCATCAGGAGCATGCCCAGGCATTGTAGGGAGGTCATACAGGCACGTGGAAGCCACACACAATATCGAGCCTCATTTTGACTTGTTTTAAGGGCATTACATCAAAGTTGGATCAGCCTGTAGTGTGTTTTTCCACTTTAATTTTGGGGGTGATTCCAAATCCAGGCCTCCATTGGTTAATAAATTTAATTTCCATTGATGATTTTTGTGTGATTTTGTTGTCAGCACATTCAACTTTGTACAGTACAAAGTATTCAATGAGAATATTTATTTCATACAGATCTAGGATGTGTTATTTGAGTGTTCCCTTTATTTTTTTGAGCAGTGTATATATATATATATTGTAAGGCGGCAGTGTTCACACCGTGCAGTAACTGAGGCAGTGACCCAAGCAAGTCCAACATAAACAGCTTTATTCAGCAACTCACGGGTAAACAGGACAGTCCTCCGGTTCGCAGCCGGGTTAACACAAGTCTTTAAACAACGGTTGCTGTGGGCAACGGCCGCGCCGGGTCGCTCAGAGCCTGACAGGTGCAGAGGCTTGCCAGGCGTGGGTTCAGCCACACTCAATCCTGCTGAGCTTTCCTGCTATGCTTCTAGCAGGTTCCAACATAGACCACCGCTAATCCTTAATGCAGGGATTTTAAAGGACCTGTGGCAAGAGCCACTGGAAAACCCGTGTTGGAGGGAGGAGGCCACCCCACTGCCTCCTGTGACCTCCTCCAAGAAATGAAGGCCCTGCCAGGTTTTACTTAATCTGCCTTAGCCAGGTAGTCTGACCAGGTCATTGCTCACCTTCATTCCTGCATTGCAGCCGCAGCTGTGTCTGTGACTGCAATGCACTATAATGGATTTAATAGGTCTCTGTACACATTCTGGGGGATATATAACGTCCCTCGTATACAATCCCGGTCACTGCCTCACATATCCCCCCCCTCTGTTCAAACTTGTGGGGTTGAACATTTGCCACCATACAGGGTGCCCGGGACAGGGCATCCGCGTTTGCTTGCAACTTTCCAGGGCGATGTTTTACAGAGAAACTGAAATTTTGCAGTGACAGGAACCACCTGGTGATTCGCGCATTCCTCTCCTTGGCATTCCTCATCCATAGCAAGGGTGAGTGGTCCGTCACCAAGCGGAACTGACGCCCGAGTAAATAATAACGTAGTGATTCCAAGGCCCACTTAATAGCCAAACACTCCTTCTCTACCACGCTATAGTTTTTCTCTGCCCGGACAAGTTTTCTACTAAAGTAGGTGACCGGGTGCTCTTCACCATTCACTTTCTGTGACAATACCGCCCCTAGGCCTACCTCCGAGGCATCTGTCTGGACAATGAAGGTTTCCTTGAAGTTGGGGCTGATGAGGACCGGCTGTCCACACAGAGCCAACTTCATGGACTGAAAAGCTTCTTCTGCCTGAGGGTTCCACCAAACCATTACCGATTTTTTTCCTTTCAAGAGATCGGTCAGGGCCGCCGTTCGCCCAGCAAACGTAGGTGTAAACCGGCGGTAATACCCAAGGATGCCAAGGAACGCCCTCACCTGTTTTATACTTGACGGTTTAGGCCAGTTTTTTATGGCCTCAACTTTATTGATTTGGGGCTTGATAGCTCCTCGGCCTATCACATATCCCAAATATCGGGCTTCCTCTAGCCCTATCACACATTTTTTTGGGTTTGCCGTTAACCCCGCGGCTCTGAGAGAATCCAGCACCGCTTGTACCTGTGATAGGTGCGTATGCCAGTCGGTGCTAAAGATGATAATATCATCTAGATACGCGGACGCGTACTCCTGATGAGGCTTGAGTACTATGTCCATCAACCTCTGGAATGTAGCCAGGGCCCCATGTAACCCAAAAGGTAAGACCACACAGTGGTATAGACCCTCCGGAGTTACGAAGGCGGTCTTTTCCTTCGCCGAATCTGTGAGAGGTACCTGCCAGTAACCCTTGGTGAGATCGAGCATGGTAAACTTCTGGGCCTGCCCCAGTCTCTCAATCAGCTTGTCCACCCTGGGCATTGGATAAAGGTCAAACTTTGACACTTCATTCAATTTCCGGAAATCGTTACAGAAGTGTAACGATCCATCTGGTTTTGGAATCAGTACGATGGGGCTAGCCCACTCACTCCGTAATTCCTCTATGATGCCTAACTGAAGCATTTGTTGTACCTCAGCCGTGATGGCTTGCCTCCGGGCTTCGGGTACCCAGTACGGTCTTATTCGCACCCTTACCCCAGGTTCGGTGTCAATGTCATGTGGGATAACCGTAGTTCTACCTGGTAGCTCTGAGAACACGTCGGTATTGTGCTGCACCAGCGAGTGAGCCTCCCGTCGCTGCTGTTTAGTGAGGGCATCTCTTATCCTGACCTTCCCCTCGGACGCTTCCCTGGCTGAAGGTAGAGAACTATCTGGCGATATGCCCGGGGTGACGTCTGTAACTAAACACTCTCGATCTTTCCAAGGCTTTAGCAGGTTTACATGGTAAAGCTGCTCAGGTTTCCTCCTTCTGGGCTGATACACGCGGTAATTTACCTCCCCCACCTTTTCTCGAATCTCATATGGCCCTTGCCACTTGGCCATGAGCTTACTCTCGGCTGTGGGTACCAGTACTAACACCCGATCACCCTTGTTAAAAGACCTGACTCTGGCTCTTTTATTATATGTGCGCCTCTGGGCTGCTTGGGCATCTACTCCTTTACTCCTCTTTGGTCAGACCTCATCTGGAATACTGTGTACAGTTTTGGGCACCACATTTTAAAAAAGACATAGACAAACTGGAGCAAGTTCAGAGAAGAGCGACCAGAATGGTGACTGGTCTGCAAACCATGTCCTATGAGGAACGGTTGCAGGATTTGGGAATGTTTAGCTTGCAAAAAAGAAGACTGAGAGGAGACTTAATAGCTGTCTACAAATATGTCAAGGGCTGTCACATTGTAGAAGGATCATCTTTATTCTCATTTGCACAAGGAAAGACTAGAAGCAATGGGATGAAACTAAATGGGAGGAGACACAGATTAGATATTAGAAAAAACTTTTTGACAGTTAGGGTGATTAATGAGTGGAACAGGCTGCCACGAGAGGTGGTGAGTTCCCCTTCAATGGACGTCTTCAAACAGAGGCTGGACAGACATCTATCTGAGATGATCTAGTGAATCCTGCTTTGAGCAGGGGGTTGGACCAGATGACCCAGGAGGTCCCTTCCAACTCTACCATTCTATGATTCTATGATTCTATGATTCTTTCACAATGGGCATGGCTGCCGCGATCTGGTCCTGCATACTAGCCACGTGTTGAATTATACTCCTATGTGTAGTCGGCTCTTGTTCCCATGTCTCTTTGGTTACGTCCAGCAGACCCCTAGGGTGTCTGCCGTACAATAACTCAAAGGGAGAGAACCCTGTGGAAGCCTGGGGCACCTCACGGACGGCGAACATCAAATAGGGTAGCAACATGTCCCAATCCCTTCCGTCCTTAGAAACCACCTTTTTTAACATGGACTTGAGGGTTTTATTGAACCGTTCTACTAGCCTGTCGGTTTGAGGGTGGTACACCGAGGTGCGCAATTGTTTAATTTTTCGCAATTTGCACAGTTCCCTTGTCACTTTGGACATAAAAGGGGTCCCCTGATCCATCAGGATCTCCTTAGGTAGTCCAAGGTGACAGAACATGGCAAACAGCTCCCGTGCAATCAGTTTTGCCGAAGTGTGGCGTAGTGGTATAGCCTCCGGGTTCCGGGTGGCATAGTCGACGACCACCAGTATATGTTGGTTGCCACGGGCGGATTTTACAATTGGCCCTACCAAATCCATTGCAATCCGTTCAAAAGGTACCTCTATCACTGGCAGGGGTACCAATGGGCTACGGAAACTTGCGGTGGGTGAGGTCAACTGACATTCGGGGCAGGATTCGCAGTACCTTTTGACCTCCGCGTAAACCCCAGGCCAAAAGAACCGCTGCAAGATACGTTCTTGCGTTTTTTTTCCCCTAAGTGTCCACCCAGCAAGTGTGTGTGTGCCAAATCTAGAACCACCCGACGGTACGACTGAGGTACTACCAACTGTTCCACGACCTCGTCCCTGATCTTATCTATCCTATAGAGCAACTCACCGTTGACTACCATGCGTGGAAATACAGTATCTGCATTGGGCTGTTGGGCTACGCCGTTTACCTCTACCACCCTTTCCCACGCGTGAGTCAGGGTGGGATCCTGTAGCTGAGCCGTCCCAAACGTATCCCGGGACACTTCCAGCTCGGGGATCGATGGGGTCTCCTCGACCTCTCCTGCCAGCACCTCTAAGGGAAACCTATCGGGGTCACACTCTGTCCCTAGGTTGGACACCCCTACGGCAGGTTCGTCGGGTACAGCATCTGTAATACATTTTACCGGGGGGAGAGTGGATTTTGTTTTTCCACAGAGTCCAGAACAGGGGCAAGTCTCTTCCCAACACAGTCCCGTAGGGAAGAGTTTTTACCACTCCCACCACATGTTTTATGTCTCCACATGGCGTGGACAAAACTACCTCCGCAGTTGGGTACTCTCGGAGGTCCCCATGGATACACACAACCCCGACTGGCCGTCCACTGGGGTTGTCTCCTGCCACCAGCGACCCATGTACCAGAGTCACGAGGCTCCCTGAGTCCAGGAGGGCCTCCGTGGGGTACCCATTAACCAGTACTTTGCACAGTTGAAGTTCACTGTCCCGGGGGTCGGCGTTCGCTGTGCAGACGGTCTGGGCATACATTGAGACCCGGCGGCTATATCCGCAGTCCATGGGCTCCGTAATCAGGGGACAATTAGCAACCACATGTCCCGGCCCCTGACACCGCCAGCACCTAAGGGTGGAGGTACTGTTAGGTCTTATGACAGTTTGGGAGGGAATCGGTCTCCTGCCACTCTCACTCCGAGGTTCCCCTTCAGCACGGGTACGGTGCTGACACTGTCCCCAGCAGAGGGAAGTGACCCCTTTCCCGACTCCTGGGTTGGCAGGGATCGGCGTGACAGCCGCGAGGGGGCAGAGTCCTGGATAAAGTCCTGAGTGGCCGAGTAGCACTCGATCAGGCTGACCACCTGGTCAAGTGTGCCGGGGTCCCCTTGCCCCACCCAACGTTGGATAGCGGCTGGCAGAGACCTCCCCAGCCGGTCAACCACCACCCTCTCCACCATCTGGGCTGGAGACAAAGTCTCAGGCTGGAGCCACCTCTTTACCAGCTGCAGGAGGTCATAAGCCTGAGACCGGGCGGGTTGGGTCTCCACATAGGCCCACGAAAACACACGCTGAGCTCTCACGTATGTATTGACCCCCAGCCGGGCAAGGATCTCACCTTTGAGCCTCTGGTAGTCCTGGGCGTCCTCTCGACTTAGGTCGAAGTAGGCCTTTTGGGCATCGCCGACCAGAAACGGAGCCACCACTTCTGCTCACTGGCCGGTCGGTAGGTTTTCTCGCTCAGCTGTGCGCTCATAAATGGTCAGGAAGGCTTCCACGTCGTCCTCCGGTCCCATCTTCCTCAATGCTGAGCGAACCTTGTCCCGGGCCTCTCGACGTTCCGGGGCTGATGCCGTCGGTGTCTCCCGCAGGGCAGCAATCTGTTGCAGCAGCAGTTCGTTTGTTTTTTGCTGCTGCTGGTACAATAGCTGTTGCTGCTGATTACGCTGCTGTTGCTCCTCCTGGTGTTGCCGCTGAGACTGCAGCAGCTGCTGCTGGGCGAGTGTCAGCTGCTTTAATAGTTCGTCCATTTTGTCCACGGGGTGGAACTGAAAGGTGGCAGGCCGGATTGTGGTCATGCAGCTGCCGGTGGGGTATGCCTCAGTCACAATGCCCGCAGTCTCCACCAAGCTGTAAGGCGGCGGTGTTCACACCGTGCAGTAACTGAGGCAGTGACCCAAGCAAGCTCAACATAAACAGCTTTATTCAGTAACTCACGGGTAAACAGGACAGTCCTCCGGTTCGCAGCCGGGTTAACACAAGTCTTTAAACAACGGTTGCTGTGGGCAACGGCCGCGCCGGGCCGCTCAGAGCCTGACAGGTGCAAAGGCTTCCCAGGCGTGAGTTCAGCCACACTCAATCCTGCTGAGCTTTCCTGCTATGCTCCTAGCAGGTTCCAACATAGACCACCACTAATCCTTAGTGCAGGGATTTTAAAGGACCTGTGGCAAGAGCCACTGGAAAACACGGGTTGGAGGGAGGAGGCCGCCCCACTGCCTCCTGTGACCTCCTCCAAGAACTGAAGGCCTGCCGGGTTTTACTTAATCTGCCTTAGCCAGGTAGTCTGACCAGGTCATTGCTCACCTTCATTCCGGCATTGCAGCCGCAGCTGTGTCTGTGACTGCAATGCACTCCAATGGATTTAATAGGTCTCTGTACACATTCTGGGGGATATAACGTCCCTCGTATACGATCCCGGTCACTGCCTCACAATATATATACAGTGCTGGTCAAAAGTATTGGCACCCCTGCAATTCTGTCAGATAATACTCAATTTCTTCCTAAAAATGATTGCAATCACAAATTCTTTGGTATTATTCTCTTAATTTAATTTGTCTTCAGTGAAAAAAACACAAAAAGAATTGTCCTAAAGACAAATTGGATATAATTCCACACCAAACCTAAAAAAGGGGGTGGACAAAAGTATTGGCACTGTTTGAAAAATCATGTGATGCTTCTCTAATTCGTGTAATTAACAGCACCTGTAACTTACCTGTGGCACCTAACAGGTGTTGGCAATAACTAAATCACACTTGCAGCCAGTTAACATGGATTAAAGTTGACTCAACCTCTGTCCTGTGTCCTTGTGTGTACCACATTGAGCATGGAGAAAAGAAAGAAGACCAAAGAACTGTCTGAGGACTTGAGAAACCAAATTGTGAGGAAGCATGAGCAATCTCAAGGCTACAAGTCCATCTCCAAAGACCTGAATGTTCCTGTGTCTTCCGTGCGCAGTGTCATCAAGAAGTTTAAAGCCCATGGCACTGTGGCTAACCTCCCTAGATGTGGATGGAAAAGAAAAATTGATGAGAGATTTCAACGCAAGATTGTGCGGATGGTGGATAAAGAACCTCGACTAACATCCAAACAAGTTCAAGCTGCCCTGCAGTCCGAGGGTACAACAGTGTCAACCTGTACTATCCGTCGGTGTCTGAATGAAAAGGGACTGTATGGTAGGATACCCAGGAAGACCCCACTTCTTACCCCGAGACATAAAAAAGCCAGGCTGGAGTTTGCCAAAACTTACCTGAGAAAGCCTAAAACATTTTGGAAGAATGCTCTCTGGTCAGATGAGACAAAAGTAGAGCTTTTTGGGAAAAAGCATCAACATAGAGTATACAGGAAAAAAAGAGGCATTCAAAGAAAAGAACACAGTCCCTACAGTCAAACATGGCAGAGGTTCCCTGATATTTTGGGGTTGCTTTGCTGCCTCTGGCACTGGACTACTTGACCGTGTGCATGGCATTATGAAGTCTGAAGACTACCAACAAATTTTGCAGCATAATGTAGGGCCCAGTGTGAGAAAGCTGGGTCTCCCTCAGAGGTCATGGGTCTTCCAGCAGGACAATGACCCAAAACACACTTCCAAAAGCACTATAAAATGGTTTGAGAGAAAGCACTGGAGACTTCTAAGGTGGCCAGCAATGAGTCCAGACCTGAATCCCATAGAACACCTGTGGAGAGATCTCAAAATGGCAGTTTGGAGAAGGCACCCTTCAAATATCAGGGACGTGGAGCAATTCCAAGCAATTCCAGCAGAGCATTGTAAGAAACTCATTGATGGTTACCGGAAGCGGTTGTGCGCAGTTATTTTGGCTAAAGGTTGTGCAACCAAGTATTAGGCAGAGGGTGCCAATACTTTTGTCTGGCCCATTTTTGGAGTTTTGTGTGAAATGATCAATGATTTGATTTTTGCTTCATTCTCTTTTGTGTTTTTTCCTTGCAAGCAAATTAAATGAAGATAATAAGACCAAAGAATTTGTGATTGCAATCATTTTCAGGAAGAAACTGAGTATTATCTGACAGAATTGCAGGGGTGCCAATACTTTTGGCCAGCACTGTATATATATATACAGTACAGACCAAAAGTTTGGACACACCTGCTCATTTAAAGATTTTTCTGTATTTTCATGACTATGAAAATTGTACATTCACACTGAAGGCATCAAAACTATGAATTAACACATGTGGAATTATACACTTAACAAAAAAGTGTGAAACAACTGAAAATATGTCTTATATTCTAGGTTCTTCAAAGTAGCCACCTTTTGCTTTGAAGACTGCTTTGCACACTCTTGGCATTCTTTTGATGAACTTCAAGAATGGCACCTTCCGCTAACAGACAGTGGACCCTTGACAATGCGTCAACATTGCCATGCAGTTTCCCAGGCCTATGTTCCACATGGAAACTAAAGTCCCGAAGGGCTAGGAAACACCATGTCACTCGAGCATTATTCCCCTTTTTCTCACTCATCCAGCTTAGTGGGGCATGGTCTGATACCAGCCTAAACTTCCTGCCTAAGAGGTAGTACTTTAAAGTGTCCAACACTCACTTGATGGCCAAACATCCCTTCTCCACTATGGTGTAATTTTTCTCACAGGATGTCAGCTTCAGGTTTAAGTACATTATGGGGTGCTCTTCCCCGTTCAGCTCTTGTGATAGGACAGCCCCCAGTCCAACATCTGACACGTCCGTCTGGACCACAAACTCCTTTGAGAAATCCGGTGCCACCAGAACTGGCTGTTTACACAGAGCCTGCTTTAGTTCCTGAAAAGCCGTCTCAGCTTCTGGAGACCACTTACCAATAGCCGTTTTCGTCCCTTTAAGGAGGTCTGTCAAAGGGGCGGCTATCATCGCGAAGTTAGGGATGAACCGGCGGTAGTATCCCATGATGCCCAAGAAGGCTCTTACTTGTTTTTTTGAGAGAGGTTGTGGCCAACTCTGGATCGCTTCAATTTTATTTATTTGGGGCTTTATCACACCTCTGCCTATGACATAGCCCAAATATCTGACTTCCTCCATGCCCATGGCACATTTCTTCGGGGTGATGGAAAACCCCGCCTTCCGTAGAGCATTGAATATCACCTGGACTTTGCTCAGATGGCTTCCCCAATTCCTGGCTGTAGATCACGATATCATCCAGGTAAGCCGCAGCATACTTCTTGTGGGGATCTAGGATCTGGTCCATGGCTCTCTGGAAAGTAGCTGGAGCTCCTTGCAACCCAAACGGCATCCTGGTGTATTGGAAACACCCCTCTGGCGTTTCAAATGCTGTCTTCTCCTTGGTCTCTTGGGACATAGGAATTTGCCAATAACCTTTTGTAAGGTCAAGGGTGGTAATGTACCTGGTCGGCCCTAGCCTTTCAATTAGTTCATCTACCCTTGGCATTGGGTACGCATCAAACTTAGAAACCTCATTTAGTTTCCTATAGTCATTGCAGAACCGCCATTCTCCATCTGGTTTCGGCACCAAGACTATCGGACTGGACCAGTCACTACTGAACTCTTCAATGACACCTAGACTTAGCATGCGCTTCACCTCCTTCGAGATTACCTTTCGGCGGGCTTCAGGAATCCAATATGGCTTTAGGTTCACTCGGACATGAGGCTCCATAAGCACCTCATGTTCTACGATCTGAGTACACCCCGGTAGATCCGAGAACAGGTCCTTGTTCCGTTGCAGCAACTCTTGGCATTGTTGCTTCTGGGCACGTGACAGCGATTCTGCCACCTTTACTTCTCCCATGTCGGGTTCTGGCTTCGCCACCAAACACGAAGCTTCCACGGGCTCCCTATCTCGCCAGGGCTTTATCAGGTTGACGTGGTACACCTGGTAGGGCTTCCTTCTCCAGGGTTGGTGGACACTATAGTTGACATCGCCAACCTTTTCAACCACTTCATATAGGGCCCTGCCACTTGGCCAGGAATTTGCTCTCCACCGTAGGTACCAGCACCAGTACCCGATCCCCAGGGTTGAAGTGTCTCACCCTCACTGACCTGTTGTACACCCTCAACTGTGCCTCTTGTGCTTTGAGGAGGTATTCTTTCACAATGGGCATCACCTCTGCAATCCTCTCTTGCATCTGGGCCACATGTTCGATTGCACTCCTGTAGAGTGGGGATTCCACCTCCCAGGTCTCCTTTGCCACGTACAGGAGTCCACGGGGTGTCGGCCATACAACAGCTCGAAAGGGGAGAATCCAGTAGAGGCCTGTGGGACTTCTCTGATGGAAAATAGAAGGCATGGCAGTAGACAGTCCCAGTCCCGGCCGTCTTTCTCTACGACCTTCTTCAACATGGCCTTCAAGGTTTCATTAAACCTCTCCACCAAGCCATCTGTCTGTGGGTGGTAGACTGAGGTCCTGAGTTGTGTGTTCTGCAGGATCTTGCACAACTCCCTCATTACCTTTGACATAAACGGAGTCCCTTGGTTTGTTATGATCTCTTTAGGCAACCCCATCCTGGAAAAGATATGGACCAACTCCCGGGCTATACACTTGGAGGAGTTTCGGAGTGGTACGGCCTCCGGATACCGTGTAGCATAGTCCAGCACCACCAGGATGTACTGATGTCCTCTGGCAGACTTGACCAGGGGTCCCACTAAATCCATTGCGATGCGATCTAACTGGATCTCAATGATAGGCAGAGGCACTAAAGGGCTACGGAAGTGAGCCACTAGGGAGGTCAGTTGACAAATGGGACAGGACCTACAATAATTAACTATCTCTCGGTGACATCCAGGCCAGTAGAACCTCTGAGGGATCCTTTCTTGGGTTTTTTTCTATCCCCAGATGACCACCTAAGACATGTGCATGGGCCATATCTAACACCTTGCGTCTGTACGGCCCTGGCACTAGTAACTGCTCGATTACCTCCCCTCTGAGCTTGGTGACCCGATATAGTAACTCCCCATTTATGGTGAAGTGCGGATATAGGGTGTCAGCCCCTGGCTCCTGAACAACATCATTAAGGACAGTGACATTATCAAACGCCCCTTTTAGAGTCAAGTCCCTGAGCTGGGCGGTTCCAAAGTTTCCCTCGGACACCTCCAGTTCAGGGATGTTGGCCTCCGGGGATGCTGCCTCATCCTCATCCCCAACAAGCACACAAAACGGAAAGAAGTCGGCAGCGGCCTGTGACGAGGTTTCTTCCGGAGTGACCTGGTTGTTGTCCGGACAACCTGGCTTCTTCCCTTTCTCCCACAAGTCCTAAAACAATGCAAAGTCTAGCCCTATTATAACAGGGTGCAACAGGTCCTTGACTACGCCCACCTCATGGGCCTCGGCGCCACAGTTTATGTCTATGACCACTTGGGCCACAGGGTAGTCCTTAGCGTCCCCATGGATACAACGGACGCTAACCTTTTTCCCCGGAACCAGTTGATGAGGAACTGTGGCCTGCACTAGGGTTACCAGACTCCCCAAGTCTAACAGAGCAGTCACTTGCACTCCATTCACCGATACGGAACACGCCTGCGATCCCTCGCCTGGTTGAGGGACAGCACTGCAGGCAGAATATGCAAAATATGAGCAACGCCGTCCTGCGCTGCAGTCCATTGGCTCGTTGGTCATGGGACACCGGGTGGCTATGTGACCTGGGGTATGACATCTCCAACACACTACGGTATGGGGCGGGACCTTGGGCAGCAACTCAGACCCCTCCTGAACTCTAGGACGCCCCCCAGGTGTGGCTCTAGCTCCCCTCTTTTGGTTGTCCGCCCCCTTTTGGGAACCCCAGTATGGAGAGGCTACGACCCCTTGTTTCCCCAAGGAACTCTCAAACACCTGGTACCTTTCCACCAACCCCACCAAGTCATTGGCATTATGGGAATCTCCCTGGGCAACCCAGGATAGCACCGACCTCGGAAGAGAGTGTATGAACCTGTCTATAACCACCCTTTCTACAATCTGTGATGGGGAGGAAGATTCAGGTTGCAACCACTTTTGGACCAGGTGTAGGAGGTCGAACTTTTGGGACCGGGGAGGTTTGTCACTGCAATAGGCCCAGTGGTGCACCTGTTGCGCCGACAGTCAGAGTTACTCCCAAGTGCGCCAAGATCTCCGTTTTTAATTTAGCGTACTCTTTTGCATCCTGCAATGCCAAGTCATAATAGGCTTTCTGCGGCTCGCCTGTTAAATATGGCACCAAAACCTCCGCCCACTGCTCTGGGGGCAATTTCTCCCGCTCTGCCACACTCTCAAAGACAGTCAGGAACGCCTCTACGTCATCACCGGGGTCATCTTTTGTAATGCTCTTCTTACCATCTTCCTCACGTGAGAGTCATCACCTGGAGTTGGGGGTGGGGTGGTTGCCCTGCCATGGATCACCTCGGCTAGGAGCTCCATCTGCTGCCACTGCTGCTGCTGCTGCTGGAGATTAGCCTGCACGAGTTGCTTTATCAGCTGCTCCATGTTGCCGGACGTCCTTGGCTGGCTGGCGGCCTTCACTCAGGACATAAACGGTTTCTTGTAGCAATCACACTGCCCCTTAGGATTCGTGCCCGTGCTTCTAGCACCAATTGTAGGGTTTGGTACTCACTTAGCCGCGTTAGAGGTAGACAAGACACAGGATACTGTTTCTTTAAAAATGTCCAAGGCAGGTTTATTATGCCTGCATAAACCACACTTTTAGAAGTAAACAAAAGAAGGCCTTGTCCGGCACAGTGTCCTTTTGCACAAACACTCTGGAGGCCTCCACACCTCCAGCCACAGATACTGAATGAGACACTTGGTCTCCATTTTATACACATGCCCTGGGGTGGGGATATGTGCGCAGCCAATCCCCCCCATCTCATATGACTGCTCGTAAAAGCCAGCCCTGATACACCTAATTAACTCTCTCAGCACTACTTGTGCTGGAGCATGTTTACTGGTTTTACATCACTGAAGTTACCATCCTCAGCGATACATATCTCCCCTCAAGGACATGTCCGGTTGCCATCTTACAATACGCAGAGTGCATCATGCACTGCAGTTAGATACGTGGAGTATATCATGAACTGTGATTAGTTTAAATTTGCAGAGTGTACCCCACAATGGGGTTAGATACCCAGAGCGTACCATGTGCTGAAGTTGGGTAAGCGGCAAGCATCCTGCACTGGGGTTAGATACCCGGAGTGTATTACACGCTGGGGTCAGATACCCGGAGTGTATTATGCGCTGGGGTTAGATACATGGAGTGTATCACGAGCAGGGATTAGATATGCAGAGTGTATCACGTGCAGGGGTTAGACACATGGAGTGTATCACGTGCTGGGGTTAGATATACGGAGTAGATCACACGTTAGGGTTAGATACGCCAAAATGTATTACACTCTGGGGTTAGATACGCGGAGTGTATCACACACTGGTGTTAAATAAGCAGAGTGTATCACGTGCTGGGGTTAGATACGCAAAGTGTATCCCGCGTTGGGCTTAGACATGTGAAGCGTATCAACCGTGCTGGAGTGTAACACACGCAGATCTGCGGGCTGTATCACATAAGCTGGGATAAGATAGACGGTTCTATGGCTGTATCACACACGATGGGTTTAGCTACGTGGCTCTGCGGGCTGTATTACACACACTGGGATTAGATATGCAGCTCTGCAGGCTGTATCAAACATGATGTGTTTAGATATGTGGCTCCACTTCTGTCGCCTAAGCTGTGCACCTCTCAGGGAGTTTTTCGGGCGATCAGTGGAGGTTTCAGGACCCATTCCCCCAATGATCAGCTTGCAATTAAAACAGCACACAAAAAAGTGATAAAGGTTTAGTTATTCTTAAAATTACCAGCTTCTGCTTTCCTCCTTTATGAGAACTGATCCAGGTGAATTCTCACACAATAGCCCAATTATCACTACTAGAAAAACATCCAGTTTGTTCCCTTCACATATGCTGCTTGTCTGTCTCAGACAACCTTTGGTTTCCCAGCTGTAACAATAATCATGTGTCCAAGTCAGGAATAACAGCTCCACAACAGCTGGAAGTCTCTGGCTGTTGGCATCTGCTACAATATCTGCAGTGTTGCTTTTACATGTGTCACTGCACTACTTGATTCCTGATGAGCCGTCTGTGATCTGGCCCAAACCGTCACAAAGAGGAAGAAACAGTAACATCTTGTGAAGGTTCATAAAACTGTATTTTGTATATATTCTGACAATCATTTCATGATGTACTACTGTTCTATTGCTGTACCATGAAACACAATATTTTTGCAGTTATTTATATAAATGTGATTGACTTTTTCATTTCAGAAATTCTAAACATCCCAGAAACTGCATGACAGCAGTACTAGAATAATTTGTCATATATCACTATATCATCTTCCAATTGAGGAGCTGATGAGCAGATCTATCAAGTCTGGATCATGACTGATAGATGTAAAAAGCATTTCACCAGAATTGTGAAGTGGTTTTCAATGGAAGTAGTTCTGGGAGTATTTTCCTAGAACAGTCTCTTTGACTGTGACAAAAACCACATGCAATAACTAACATGTGGTTTTAGCTGTGGTTTGGGGTAGTAATGTAGCATTCTGCAGCACTGCTAAAGTTGTATGTGATGGCCTTTAAAAGAGGATGGCAGCTCTTGGCTAAAAGGGTCCTCTGATAATAAACCAATTCAGAGCTGCTGCTTGGACCCTAGACGGTCAGTTGTAATCTGTGGGAGAACCTGACAGCGAGTGTTTAATTCCCTGCAGAGCTTTGAAATCGATGAGCTGTTTCAGCAATTTATAGATGTGCAAAAAAAACCTTTCTTTGTAGCTGCTCTTTTCTCTAGCTGATAGATGAGTATTTTTAGGGGTCACTTAATTAACTCAAAATTCACTATTAAGGTATGTGGAAATGTATGACTAAACCAGACAACCCCTTTAACTACGGTATTTTAAATCAAGTTGTTTAAACTGATAACGAACAAGCGTCATAAATTCATGGTGCTTGTTCTTTGGCTTTAACCTTGGCTATTATACTATTGTAAATTTATGATGCAAGGTTAAAGGCCAAAGAAGTAAGTCTGGACCTGGGAGGAAGACGGAAGTGGTTTATTTTTGCTTCTATTTCGCCAGCTACAAAGTACTTAATGAGCACTCTACAGTGAACATTGCTGATACTTCTTTTGGACCTAATGATCACATGATCTCGGGTGTCTGGTTGGCATAGTTCTGTGGTACACACCCAGTTGGTTGAAGGGAAAATTGGCTCATAAATGTAAACAATAACTAAGGGACAAAGTGCGTACATATGACCCTTAAAAACTAGTATTTTAATGTAATGATAATAATAACCTTTATTTTTATATAGCGCTAACATATTCGGCAGCGCTTTACATACATTATCATGGCTGTCCCCATTGGGGCTCACAATCTACATTCCTCATCAGTATGTCTTTGGAGTGTGGGAGAACAGGAGAACCAGGAGGAAACCCACACAAACACAGGGAGAACATACAAACTCCTTGCAGATATTGTCCTTGGTGGGATTTGAACCCAGGATCCAAGCACTGCAAGGCTGCAGTGCTAACCACTGAGCCAATGATAAATTTAAAAAGACACCTAGAGACACTAAAGTGCACAATAGCAAAAACAAACCAGTCTGAAAAGTCTTCGGCCCATGCAACTCTGAGGTAAACGTCTAACTGTCCTGCCTAGCAGCGGGGGTTGGCACCCTAGATACCTGCCGTGGAGTGGAGGCGCCAAAACCATGCTGTCTCTCACCCTCCTTATGTGTCCCTGACATAACAGATACTTCTACGGGAACCTAAACTAGATATAGACCAACTGTCTAGTAAGGGGAGAAGGGAAAAACCAAAAATATAAGATGTATGAGATATCACTTATCATTTTGATGCTCGTAAGTGGAGATAGCTTCCATGCCTCTGTCTCGATGGGTTTCCCGATCCGTATTTAGTCAATATTCGGTCAGTTCCTCACCTGGTTTTGTCTCCCACTCCTGAGAAAAAATACTGACATAATACTGATCAAATACCGATAGTGGGGCCGTGGCCTTAGAATGAGGTACAGACGCTGTGATGATCATAAGCCCAGGATGGTATACCTGGGCAGAGCAAGCTGTGCTATTTAAATATGGCTCCACAGACAGGGAACCACCACCCACTGTGGAGCCCGAGTTAGACATTTATCTCAGGGTTGCATGGGCCAAAGGTGGCATTAACTGGGAAGGTTTAGCACTCCACAACCTAGTCTAATACATCAGTTTCATTGAATGATGACTGTGATACATCTGTTTCTCTGAATCATGTTTTTTTATCTGATACATCTCTGCTCCTACATAAGGGAGACAACATTAATGTTGGTTGGTGGATTTATTCACTGGGTCTGTTCCCAGTTAGTCTGACTATTTAGACTGGTTTGCTTTTGCTGTTGTGCACTTTATGCTATGTTCACATGACGCACCCCTGGGCCTGTGTCGCACAGCGTTGCGCATGCAGGAGCTTACCCGGAGCCGGATCTGTTGAGGGTTGTAGTCTCGTGGCGGTGACCCGGTCCGTGCCCAGGGAGTCAGACTAAGTGGCGTTGTATTAGCGGTAGATGTTGGACGACTACGCCACCCGTTGAATGCAGCGAAGGAGCTGCCGCTGCAGGGCAGACCGCTGAGGCCGGTGGTAGGATTGTGCAGCGTGATAGTATCACCCCCAACGGGAGGGGTATGGCCTCAGGGCAGCCGACGTGGATGATGGGGTAGCAGGAATCACTCAGAGACGATGCGGTGTAATTCAGGGTCTTTACTGGTGATAAAGATAGACCCTCCCGGAGTACTGGCTAGCGATCGGGGCCTGGCCAGTCCTTGAGCAGATGGGATCTCCCCTGGCCAGGCGGAGTTGTAGGCCTCCCAAACTGACTGTACTCTTCTGGCCACCCTGCTAGAGGCGGGTATAAGTAGCCCACGTCCCTGAGTGTACCGTGTGGTGCTCACCCGTATGGCCGGTGACTCGGGGCCTTCTAGTAGCTTCCGCTCCACGACGGCGGTGCTGGTCCCACGCGTGTGACCGTGCCTTCGGGTTTCTTGGCCAGAGGACCTGAAATCCCCTGCCTGACGGATTCTGCTGCTGGGTAGGAGTTAGTCCCCACAGCCTCGGACTCCGGGTCCGGTAAGAAATCTTCTCAGTCAGGGCGAGCTCTGCAGCTGCCAGCCCCTGACTCCTTGTAACACTGCTCCCACAGAGCTCCTGTTGTTTCTTCCCATAGCTGCTTCTCTTCTCTGTCTCTACTTCTGGCATGGCCCAGGAGCTGGGCCCAGCCGGAGCCACAGCTCCCTGTCAGCCCTCCTGTCTGAACTCTCCCTCTGAACTCCCCAACCCTGCCTCAGCCCCAGGTTTATATAGGGGAAGTTCTTCCCCTCCCAGGACTGGGCAGGAGGTGTGGCATGCACAGGATCCCTGACCAAGAGACCTCCCACCTGCTCTCAGACATAACATTGCTGTTACTGTGGAAACCAGACCCCTGGGGTGCCACATTCCCCCCTAGTGAAATTTAGTACTCCGGGACTAAACATATTTTTAAACATAACAAGGTATAAACAATAATAGTACAATAAGAAAAACATATAAAGATGGTCACGGCGTGTCCGCAACCAGGTGCAGTTTTTGAAGAAAAGCAAAGGTGTCCATTTCACCAAAACAGGGAGACGTAACCAGGTAGGGGTCTGTCCTGCCCCGAGTCCTTAACAGTCTTTAGTCCATTCCTGGGTTACGCTCCAACCATGTACAAAGGATTCCCGGTAAATCCACCAAAGACTCCCATAAATTACTAGAAACACATAATTATTTACAGGATATGGCCGCTCTCAGTTCTCGGCCAGTGGGGATAAGGAATGGCTGCTCACAGTCCTCAGCCTGGTTTAAGATAGGGGCACATGGGGAACAATTCACTAATCCCAACGGGGACCATATTTTAATTAGCAGCAGTCCTTGTACCCTTACGGGTAACTATTTACAGCTCTTTATTCACGCTACTTCCCTTCAGTAGCTATGTCCTCTTTGTGCTCCCTCCTGAGGGTAGTCCTCAGACCCGTCCGGGTCCTCTTGGCTTTCCTCGTATTGGTAGTACTGCAGCTCTTCCTCGGTTAGCTGGGTTAGTATCTCTGCGACAGTCCTCCTCCCAGGTGGCCAGGACTTTACCCCCCTTTGGGCTGCCCCGGTTAATTGGGCCACCAGGATGCTCACTTTTTGCTCCTCTGTGAGGGGGTACACCTGGAAGAGGCTATCCAGCTTTTCTCTAAAGTCATGCAGGGTATGTGACTCCCCTGAGTACTGGGGTAGCCAGGCTGCCCCCGGGATATAGGGCATGGTGAAAGGCATGACCGCAACAGCGGTGGCGCTGGCGGGGGTTGAAGCAGTGAAGCTCTCCTCCGTATCCGGCATCCTTCTCCCCCCTAGTGGACCGTGGCCTACCTTGCGATGATCCTCTTCCGTAGGCCGCGGCTCCGCAGTGGATCGTCAGGGTTGAGGACCTTCCGTCGCGCTCCTGTGACGTCGGCGTCTGCTGGGCTCCTTCCAGGACCTTACGCAACGTCCGGACGTGAGGCAGGGCTTCAGTTCTCGCGCGCTTTCGGAGTCCACGCCCCTCTTCTTCCCGCGCGGCGTCCTCAAGATGGCGTCCAATGGCGGGAAAACTCCACGTATGGCGGGAAGAAGGCCGAAGATGGCGCCGGATGGCGGGAAAACTCCACCGATGGCGGGAAGGAAGCGGAAGATGGCGCCGGATGGCGGGAATCTTCACCACAGGTAAGTTTGAACAGTCTTTTTCAGGCACGCAGTACCCGGTGGTTGCGGGCACGAGATCCTGCCGACTACGCCAAAAGTTGACGCACCCCTGGGCCTGTGTCGCACAGCGTTGCGCATGCAGGAGCTTACCCGGAGCCGGATCTGTTGAGGGTTGTAGTCTCGTGGCGGTGACCCGGTCCGTGCCCAGGGAGTCAGACTAAGTGGCGTTGTATTAGCGGTAGATGTTGGACGACTACGCCACCCGTTGAATGCAGCGAAGGAGCTGCCGCTGCAGGGCAGACCGCTGAGGCCGGTGGTAGGATTGTGCAGCGTGATAGTATCACCCCCAACGGGAGGGGTATGGCCTCAGGGCAGCCGATGTGGATGATGGGGTAGCAGGAATCACTCAGAGACGATGCGGTGTAATTCAGGGTCTTTACTGGTGATAAAGATAGACCCTCCCGGAGTACTGGCTAGCGATCGGGGCCTGGCCAGTCCTTGAGCAGATGGGATCTCCCCTGGCCAGGCGGAGTTGTAGGCCTCCCAAACTGACTGTACTCTTCTGGCCACCCTGCTAGAGGCGGGTATAAGTAGCCCACGTCCCTGAGTGTACCGTGTGGTGCTCACCCGTATGGCCGGTGACTCGGGGCCTTCTAGTAGCTTCCGCTCCACGACGGCGGTGCTGGTCCCACGCGTGTGACCGTGCCTTCGGGTTTCTTGGCCAGAGGACCTGAAATCCCCTGCCTGACGGATTCTGCTGCTGGGTAGGAGTTAGTCCCCACAGCCTCGGACTCCGGGTCCGGTAAGAAATCTTCTCAGTCAGGGCGAGCTCTGCAGCTGCCAGCCCCTGACTCCTTGTAACACTGCTCCCACAGAGCTCCTGTTGTTTCTTCCCATAGCTGCTTCTCTTCTCTGTCTCTACTTCTGGCATGGCTCAGGAGCTGGGCCCAGCCGGAGCCACAGCTCCCTGTCAGCCCTCCTGGCTGAACTCTCCCTCTGAACTCCCCAACCCTGCCTCAGCCCCAGGTTTATATAGGGGAAGTTCTTCCCCTCCCAGGACTGGGCAGGAGGTGTGGCATGCACAGGATCCCTGACCAAGAGACCTCCCACCTGCTCTCAGACATAACATTGCTGTTACTGTGGAAACCAGACCCCTGGGGTGCCACACACACATCATGTTTTTTTCAGCATCTTTTGCTGCAGATTTTTATGCAAATTTTCAGCAGCCTTTTGCAGTACCAGCAAAGTCTATGAGAAAGCAGAATTCTCTGTTCACACATCATGTTTTTTTTGTTCAGTATTTTGTGCCTTGGCTGTGTTTTTGGAAAATACAGCATGTCACTTCTTTCAGCGTTTTTTTTTACCAATAGGAAGTAATGGGTGGTGAAAAAAACCGCAACAAAAACGCAGGTATCATTTTTGTTCAGCGTTTTTTCAGCATTTTTGATGGCAAAATAGAATAGGGATCTTTTTTTCACAGAACTTTATGTACATGCATGAAAAGAGACAGAAGGACAGTGATAAAAAAAACCACTGAAAAAACACACCAAAAAAAGCACCAAAACTGCAAGAAAAATCAGCAGCAAACCTCCCTTGAGAGATCAGGTTTTGCTGCAGATTTGTGACGCAAAAAAACACCATGATTTGTAAACATAGCCTTAGGGTCTCCAGGTGCCTTTTTAAATTTATCATTCAAATACTAGTTTTTAAGGGTTATATGTACGCACATTGAAGGGAAAATTAGCATCTTTATTTCCGAGAGGGGCTTAACTATGGAGAAGAGGAGCACAGAAGAAAAAGTAACTGTTCAAGAATCAGTGAAGCATCGACAATTAACCCCTTCACCCCCGGGCTATTTAGCATTTTTCTGTTTTCATTATTCCTCCCCTTCTTCTAAGAGCCATAATTTTTAATTTATCCATTCACATATGAGCGCTTGTTTTTTGCAGGACGAGTTGTACTTTTGAATGACACCATTCATTTCATCATGTGATTCACTGAAAAAAAAAATGCAACTCCACAATTGTTTTTTTCTATTTACCATGATCACTATATATTAAAACTGACCTGGCAATATGATTCTCTAGGTCAGTACAAATACGCAGATACCAAAAATTTAGTTTTTTTTATTTAAGTGATGAAAAAAAATGTGGAAATTTGTAAGAATTTTTTTTTTTTTTGCTTGTGTCACAATTTTCCGAGACCCGTAAAGTTTTAATTTTTCAGGATATGGGGCTGTATGTGGGCTTATTTGCAACCTGAGCTGACATTTTTATTGATACAATTTTGGAGTACATAAAATGCTTTCATCAGCTCTCGTTGCATTTTATCGCAATGATGTGGCAGCCAAAAAAAGTAATTCTGGCGCTTTAAATTTTTGTTCGTAACGCCATTACCGATCGCATTAATTTATTTTAGATTTAATTTTTAATTGTTTTATTTTTAATAGGGCAAAAGGGGGTGATTAGCACTTATTTTTTTTTTACATATTTTTAAAACTTTTCACTATATTTAATAGTCTCCTTAGAGCAGTGGTCCCCAACCTTTTTTGCACCAGGGACCGGCTTGAAGCAAGATCATTTTTCCATGGCCCAGCAAGGAGGGGGTGGGGTGGGCGGGGCTTTGGTCATATGGGGGCGGGGTAATGGAGGGATTTGGAGTTTAGTGCATACTTATCATATAGTGTAGACCAGGTCCCCGCCAGGAGCTATGCCAGGAGCCGCATCACTGAGGCCCCATCACGCCCTGCAGCAGGACAGGGCAGCTGTCCTGACAGCTGCTGTTCAGCTGCATTTACTTCATCCCAGGGGCGGACACAGACTGTAGTGGGCCCCTGTGCAAGAAATTTTTGGGGGCCCCCCCCGCCCTTCATAAGGCAACAAAGTTATGTAAACATAACCCCCCCATGTGCATCTCTCACCCCCCCATGTGCAGCTCACCCCCGTGCATCTCTCATCCCCCTCCGTGCATCTCTCATCCCCCTCCGTGCATCTCTCATCCACCCCCCGTGCATCTCTCATCCCCTCCGTGCATCTCTCATCCCCCCGTGCATCTCTCACCCCCCCGTGCATCTCTCATCCACCCCCCGTGCATCTCTCACCCCCCCGTGCATCTCTCATCCACCCCCCGTGCATCTCTCATCCCCCCGTGCATCTCACCCCCCCGTGCATCTCTCACCCCCCCCGTGCATCTCTCATCTCTCCCCTCCCTCCCATGTGCATCTCTCATCTCTCCCCTCCCCCCATGTGCATCTCTCATCTCTCCCCTCCCCCCATGTGCATCTCTCATCTCTCCCCTCCCCCCATGTGGATCTCTCATCTCTCCCCTCCCCCATGTGCATCTCTCATCTCTCCCCTCCCCCCATGTGCATCTCTCATCTCTCCCCTCCCCCCATGTGGATCTCTCATCTCTCCCCTCCCCCATGTGCATCTCTCATCTCTCCCCTCCCCCCCATGTGGATCTCTCATCTCTCCCCTCCCCCATGTGCATCTCTCATCTCTCCCCTCCCCCCCATGTGGATCTCTCATCTCTCCCCTCCCCCATGTGCATCTCTCATCTCTCCCCTCCCCCCATGTGCATCTCCCATTCCCCCCACTCCTAGTTAATTGTATTTAAAAAAAAATAAAACTTGTTATACTTACCCCCATGCGATCCCTGCAGAATCCTGGCGCTCGTCCAAATCGCTGACACCAGGTTCTCCTGACTTCCGGCCATGTGACGGCGCCGTCACATGACCGGAAGTCAGGGGAATCATGAAGGTGCTGCCGCAGCAGCGCAGCGCTAAGATGTCCCGGACCCGGCGCTTAGCATGTGGCCGGGGGCCCCATGAGGAGAGAGACGCACAAGAGGGGGGCTCCGAGGGGGCTCCTACCGGCCGGGCCCCATACTGGAGTCAGGGCAGTCATGCCCTGATGGCGGCCCTGCTGGAGGCTGGAGGGGCCCCCTCTCCCCGCGGACCGGCTGAAAAACCCCAACGGCCCGGTCCTGGTCCGCGGACCGGCGGTTGGGGACCTCTGCCTTAGAGGACTTGAAGCTGCGACCATCCCACAGCTGTTTAAGGCACATGATGGCTGATTAAAGGGTGAAGCCGGCACATGTTTTACATACAGTTAGGTCCATATATATTTGGACAGAGACAACATTTTTCTAATTTTGGTTCTAGACATTACCACAATGAATTTTAAACAAAACAATTCAGATGCAGTTGAAGTTCAGACTTTCAGCTTTCATTTGAGGGTATCCACATTAAAATTGGATGAAGGGTTTAGGAGTTTCCGCTCCTTAACAAGTGCCACCCTGTTTTTAAAGGGACCAAAAGTAATTGGACAATTGACTCCAAGGCTATTTCATGGACAGGTGTGGGCAATCCCTTCGTTATGTCATTCTCAATTAAGCAGATAAAAGGCCTGGAGTTGATTTGAGGTGTGGTGCTTGCATTTGGAAGGTTTTGCTGTGAAGTAAACATGTGGTCAAAGGAGCTCTCCATGCAGGTGAAACAAGCCATCCTTAAGCTGCAAAAACAGAAAAAAAACATCAGAGAAATTGCTACAATATTAGGAGTGGCAAAATCTACAGTTTGGTACATCCAGAGAAAGAAAGAAAGCACTGGTGAACTCATCAATGCAAAAAGACCTCGGCGCCCACGGAAGACAACAGTGGTGGATGATCACATAATAATCTCCATGGTGAAGAGAAACCCCTTCACAACAGCCAACCAAGTGAACAACAGTCTCCAGGAGGTAGGCATATCAATAACCAAATCTACCATAAAGAGAAGACTGCATGAAAGTAAATACAGAGGGTTCACTGCACAGTGCAAGCCACTCATAAGCATCAAGAATAAAAAGGCTAGACTGGACTTTGCTAAAAAAAAAAAAACATCTAAAAAAGCCAGCACAGTTCTGGAAGAACATTCTTTGGACAGATGAAACCAAGATCAACCTCTACCAGAATGATGGAAAGAGAAAAGTATGGCGAAGGCGTGGTACAGCTCATGATCCAAAGCATACCACATCATCTGTAAAACACGGCGGAGGCAGTGTGATGGCTTGGGCATGCATGGCTGCCAGTGGCACTGGGTCACTAGTGTTTATTGATGATGTGACACAGGACAGAAGCAGCCAAATGAATTCTGATGTATTCAGAGCCATACTGTGTGCTCAGATCCAGCCAAATGCAGCCAAACTGATTGGTCGTCGTTTCATACTACAGATGGACGATGACCCAAAACATAAAGCCAAAGCAACGCAGGAGTTTATTAAAGCAAAGAAGTGGAATATTCTTGAATGGCCAAGTCAGTCACCTGATCTCAACCCAATTGAGCATGAATTTCACTTGTTAAAGACTAAACTTCAGACAGAAAGGCCCACAAACAAACAGGAACTGAAAACCACCGCAGTGAAAGCCTGGCAGAGCATCAAAAAGGAGGAAACAGAGCGTCTGGACAGATTAAATAATTGTAAATAAAATGTTAATTTCTAGTACTTGGTTGAAAACCCTTTGTTGGCAATGACTGCCTGAAGTCTTGAACTCATGGACATCACCAATTACTTTTGGTCCCTTTAAAAACAGGGTGGCACATGTTAAGGAGCTGAAACTCCTAAACCCTTCATCCAATTTTAATGTGGATACCCTCAAATGAAAGCTGAAAGTCTGAACTTCAACTGCATCTGAATTGTTTTGTTTAAAATTCATTGTGGTAATGTCTAGAACCAAAATTAGAAAAATGTTGTCTCTGTCCAAATATATATGCACCTAACTGTACATTTCTCCTTGAAAGCCTTAGAAATAAGGGTCGTTCGAGACACTGTTCAGAAAAACAGCGTACTTTGATTAAAAAGTTGATTGGAGAGGGTAAAACTTATAAAGAAGTGCAGACAATTATAGGCTGTTCAGCTAAAATGATCTCCAATGCTTTAAAATGGAAAGCAAAACCAAAGAGACGTGGAAGAAAACGGAAGACTGCCATTCGAATGGATCGATGAATAGTCAGAATGGTAAAGGCTCAGCCAATGATCAGCTCTAGGATTATCAAAGACAGTCTCAAGTTACCTGTGAGTACTGTGACAGTTAGAAGATGCCTGTGTGAAGCTAATCTCTTAGCAAGAAGTCCCCGCAAAGTCCCACTGTTAAAAAAAAAAAAAAAAGAAAAAAAAAAGACATGTACTGAAGCGGATACAATTTGCAAAAGAACACATCAACTGGCCTAAATAGAAATTGAGAAACATTTTGTGGACTGATGGAAGTAAAATTGTTCTGTTTGGGTGCAAGGGCCGCAGACAGTTCATCAGACGACCCCCAAACTCTGCATTCAAGCCACAGTACAGTCTGAAGACAGTGAAGCATGGTGGGGCAAGCATCATGATATGGGCATGTTTCTCTTACTATGGTGGTGGACCTATTTACCGCATACCAGGGATCATGGACCAGTTTGCATATATTAAAATACTTGAAGAAGTCATGTTGCATTACGCTGAAGAGGATGTGCCCTTGAAATAGGTGTTTCAACAATACAACGACCCTAAACATACCAGTAAACAAGCAAAATTTTGGTTCCAGTCCAACAAAATTGAGGTTATGGAGTGGCCAGCCCAATCCCCGCACCTTAATGCGACAGAGCACTTGTGGGGTGACATCAAAAATGCCGTTTCTGAAGCAAAGCGAACAAATGTCAAAAAATTGTGGGATGTAGTCAAAGCATCCTGGGCTGGAATAACAGTTGACAGGTGCCAGAAGTTGGTTGACTCTATGCAACATAGATGTGAAGCAGCTCTAAAAAACTGAGGGTATACAGCTAAATATTAGGTTAGTGATTCAAAGGAATGCTAAATCCTCAAAAAACTGCTATTTCCTTAGAACAGACCAGTGTTCATTTTTTGTTATTTTCTGTAAAGTAGTTAAAACTGATAAACATTTCTCTTCATGTTTTGAATTAGAAAAGTGTGCAATGTTCCCAATGCATGAAAATAAAAAGCAGTATAAAGATTTTGTGCTTATTAACTGTTTTTGAACACACTGCTATTATTTTGAACACTACTGTATGGTGTAAATTTACGTCATGAAGGGTTAAAGGAGATACCCAGTTTAAATAAAAAATCCTGTGAAAGGTACTCTTCTTTAAATGAAGGGGTGATTTGTATATAGCCTATTCAGCACATTATGTAATAATTAGATCAAGTTGTTTAAAAGTACAAGACAGATTTCCTGTATGTAGCAATATTATGTGAGCATACTAGACAGTTAATTTTGCTGCTCCATTCTTCATAAATTGTGAACAATGAAAACTTGCCTGCAGGGCAAAGTCTTGATGCAAATTTGACATGCAGTGTTAAGGCCCTCATAAACATTACATAGCTATCAGCTGAACCATCATGATCATCTGACAGCTATCTCTCCTGACTTCCTCAGCTCGACCCAGACCTCCAGTCTTCTGTATAGGAGAGCCACTTCCAGACAGGAAGAACAAAATTCAGCAGGCTGGATGCTTCTTTCATACGAAATCATGCCTGGGTAAAGTCAGGAGGCCCATTTACACATTAGACTGATTGCAGATCCCGGTGATATCAGTGAATATGGCTGACTTTAGTCTAATGTGTAGTGTATGTGATCCTTAAACCTTGAAGTTAAAGGGATTGTCCAGAATCACTTTATATCCTAATTTTACATATGTTTGAAACGATAATCGCATCCTTACAGATTCTGGCTACAGGTTATGTGGAGCTTGGTGCCCTCTTCCTGCTACCTGCCTTATAAGATACTGTACATCATGATTTTTCCCTGTTTGGCCCAGACACAATCTTTTGGCTATGCAGCACTCCTGTCTCCGGTCTCTACAGGCCTCCTTCTCCTCCTTTTCTCCCCAAATAACAAGTTCACTCCCCTGAAGAGTCCCCCAACTGGGGACGAAACGTGTCAGGTACATTGGGGCACATGTAGAGGTAAAGGTCTTCACTTGGGTACTGTCCTTGTCAGGACGGGAGACCACACATGGGGCACAACATGGAGTTTACAAGTACCCGTGTCCTTATTATCTCCTTTTCCTGAATCCTTGGACAGCTCTTCTTTGACCATGTAGGTGAGACCGAACCAACATTATACTTGCAGGTGATATTGGGCACATTTTTATCTTGTTTGATGTGTCTTTTCACTGTATTATACATGTGTTTGTTAGGCAGTTGTTAAATTTTAAACATTATTAATAAAAGTTAGGTTTTAGCCCTATTCTATATACTACTACTCCTGCTGCCTACCACCTGCTTGGCCCTTCCCCAAATTTACATATTGTCATTTATGACATCATACACATGGACAAGCTAAAGTGCAGTGGCTGAAACAAAAAAAGGCACTTCATATTGGCTGTGTATCATAGTTATGACGTCATGTACAGAATGGAAATGCCTGAGCAAGGAAAAATCAAGATTAAGATGTTCTGTGATTGGCGATTCGCTGGATGGAAACGCTGCCTGCATATTTCCCATATCCTACAACTCGGCATCTGTCATTAGAGGATATGAAGTTACAGTGCAAATTCTCAGTAGAGGTTTTCATATAGACAAGTGGGGGTCTGATAACTTCAGGAACCACCAAGATAGGCACAATGTTAGTCCTCTTTGCTGGAAAGACAAGAGTGCCCATGAGAGCTTTCTCCCAATTGAAACTGAAGCAAGCAAACCCCTTCTATCTGCTTACTATTTCCTTAAATCGCCACCTCTGTGCTCAATTACCATATTCCCCCCCTCCACTGCACGTGACAGGGCCCTGTGACGTGCCCTGCTCTGCCTCCCCTCCCGCGCATGCGCAGAGCGCCACTCCCAAGGAGCGCGCTTTGTTTCCCTCCGGCTCCGTTTGGTTGCGTACTGCGCCGCAGCCTTATATTGCGCAAGTGACGATGAGTCACAGACTTCCGCTCCGCTGGCAGTACGCAGCCAAACGGGGCCGGAGGGAAACAAAGCGCGCTCCATGGGAGTGACGCTCTGTGTCATAGGGCCTGTCACAGGGCCCTGTGACGTGCAGGGGAGGGGGAAAATATGGTAATTGAGCACAGAGCGGCGATTTAGGGTAATAGTAAGCAGATAGGAGAGGTTTGCTTGGCGTCCCCCGGTCGCCAAGCCTCTGGAAAACAGACTTTATAAAACCAGATTTCTCTGCAATCAGACCTCTGCTATGAGCCATACAGGTATGTATAGATTTACTTTCCTATCACCCGTATGCCCACAGTAGAGGTCTGATATCGCCCAGGGGGGTGACAGATTCCCTTTAAACATCCGTGTGCTGTAAATATGCAAAACTGACAGCATACAGACAGCAAACTGACCAATCCAAGTCAATGAGATAGTTCACATGAACGCTTTTACACACAGACCCAGCCGATGGTGTAAAAATCAAAGCATGCATGACTGTGATTCGTGTTCCAGATAAGACTCGCCCATTATAAGTCAATGGGTGCGTATAAAGCGGATCACATACAGGTTACCATCCGTATGTCTTGTAATTCTCAAGGATACATTACAACTATAAAGATACTAAACTGTATTTGGCCTTCATTATTGATTTAATCTTCCTTGTAAAATAGATGGACGTAAAAACGAATACAAGGATGAAAAATCTTTTTTTTTTCTGGACATAAAACAGATGATTTTGCATATGCTCGTAAGGCCTCATTCAGACACTTGCTTTTTTTCTCGTGAAAAAAAAACCCAGACCAATTTTCACTAGTGATCCAATGTTTAACCATTTTTGGTCTGTGTGTCAGCTTGTACCATCAATGTATCATCTGCTTTCCTTTTAAGCAAAAAAAAATGTTTTCAAGCTTCTCATACTCATTAGGCTGGGGTCACATCAGTGTATGAAAAATTGTACAATTTTCATCCAGAAAACTCAAAGACAATCCTCATCTGTAGTGTCATCCATTTTAAAATATCAACATTTTAAAATGTACATGAAATATATATATGTAATATTAGGAAGCAATACGGATGTTCCATATGGCATTCAATTGTTTTTTGTGCACCCATAGACTTGAATGGGCGAGTTTTGTCCAAGACTCAGAAGTGAATAGTGCATGCTACAATTTTTTTCACTTGGTCTGTGTGAAAAAATACTGTCATTTTAACAGCCCCATTAAATTACATTGGTCAATGTACTGTCCATTTTTTAATTGGACAGCACATGTCCATATTATACGCTCAACTGAAAGAGTCGTTATACTGGATTCAGATGGCCGTATTTCCAGCAGCGTAACGACCACGGTAGCAGCCAACCAAAAACATCCAAATGACCCTGATGAAAAGTTCACATACCCTGGTGATTTTGGCCTGATAACATGCACAGAATTTGACACAAATGGGTTTGAATGGCTACGAAAGGTAACATGCTCAACTGTGACCAGTTTGCTTGTAATCAGTGTGTGTATGCATAAACGCTGAGTGAGTTTCTGGGATCCAGACAGACTCTTGCATCTTTCATCCAGCCACTGAAGTTTCTGGATTGTGAGTCATGGGGAAAGCAAAAGAATTGTCAACAGATCTACGGGAAAGGGTAGTTGAACTGTATAACACAGGAAAGGGATACAAAAAAATATCCAAGGAATTGATAATGCCAGTCAGCAGTGTTCAAACTGTGATTAACAAATGGAAAATCAGGGGCTCTGTAAAAACCAAGCCATGGTCAGGTAGACCAACAATGGGTTCAGCCACAACTGCCAGGAAATTTGTTCGGGATGCAAAGAAAAACCCACAAAAAACATCAGCAGAAATTCAGGACTCTCTGAAAACTAGCGGTGTGGCTGTTTCAAGTGCACAATAAGGAGGCACTTGAAGAAAAATGGGCTGCATGGTCGAGTCGCCAGAAGAAAAGAAAGCCATTAGTGCGCAACTGCCACAAAGTATCTCACCTACAATACGCCAAACAGCACAGAGACAAGCCTCAAAACTTCTGGAACGAGGTAATTTGGAGTGATGAGTCCAAAATTGAACTTTTTGGTCATAACCATAAACGTTACATTTGGAGAGTAGTCAACAAGGCCTATGATGAAAGGAACACCATTCCTACAGTAAAGCATGGAGGTGGATCGCTGATGTTTTGGGGATGTATGAGCTACAAAGGCACAGGAAACTTGGTAAAAGTTGAAGGGAAGAATTTACAGGAACTGGAAGCTTTTTGCCAAGAAGAATTGGCAGCTTTACCATCTGAGAAAATAAAGAACCTCATCCACAACTACCACAAAAGATTTCAAGCTGTCATTGATGTTAGAGGGGGCAATACACGGTATTAAGAACTGGGGTATGTGAACTTTTGATCAGGGTCATTTGGATGTTTTTGGTTGTCATTAATATTTAAAAAAAGAAAACACAGTAGTTTGGCAATAAATGGCTTTACCCAACCAATAACGATGAGTGGAGAAAATTTTTTTTTATTATAATTCATATTCTCTGAAATAAGGCCACGAAAGGAAAAATTCTGTCGGGGTATGTAAACGTTTCAGCACAGCTGTACGTGCACCCCACAGGACAGACGCCCCAATACACCCAACCAACACCAAAGGGCCCGGCTGCATCCTGCAAAAAATGAAAAATGTGCAATAAAAAGATGAAAAATAATGTATAAGATAAATACATTACATGAGGTATTGGTCGATATTTTGGCCAAAATACAAGTCCCTACTCTAAAATTAAAAACAGCGCACAGAAAAGGACTTGAATTCAAATAACATCACAGAAAAGAAGCAGGCCTTACCAACACCAAATCAGATTACCAAAGAACAAGCAGAATGCAGGGGGGGGGGGCAAACACAGGTGCTTTGGTAATCTGACCTGGTGTTGGTAAGGTCTGCTTCTTTTCTATGCTTTAAAGAACAGAGGCAGAACGGGAGTGATATACCAAGATGGGAGATATATACCAGGATGGGGCCCAGGATAATAATTTTTTTTATTTCTATAGCACTAACATATTCTGCAGCAATTTACATTTTAGAGGAGAATTGTACAGACTTGTGCATGTCTGTGTATGCATTTCCGTGCGTGTCTGGTGTGCGCGTTCTGTGTGCGAATCTGTGTATGTGCATGACTGTGTCTGCGTGTTTACGTGTGCATTTCTGTGTATGTACAGTACAGACCAAAAATTTGGACACACCTCATTTAAAGATTTTTCTCTATTTTCATGACTATGAAAATTGTACATTCATACTGAAGGCATCAAAACTATGAATTAACACATGTGGAATTATATACTTAACAAAAAAGTGTGAAACAACTGAAAATATGTCTTATATTCTAGGTTCTTCAAAGTAGCCACCTTTTGCTTTGATGACTGCTTTGCACACTCTTGGCATTCTGTTGATGAGCTTCAAGAGGTAGTCACCGGAAATGGTCTTCCAACAATCTTGAAGGAGTTCCCAGAGATGCTTAGCATTTGTTGGCCCTTTTGCCTTCACTCTGCGGTCCAGCTAACCCCAAACTATCTCGATTGGGTTCAGGTCTGGTGACTGTGGAGGCCAGGTCATCTGGCGTAGCACCCCATCACTCTCCTTCTTGGTCAAATAGCCCTTACACAGCCTGGAGGTGTGTTTGGGGTCATTGTCCTGTTGAAAAATAAATGATGGTCCAACTAAACGTAAACCGGATGGAATAGCATGCCGCTGCAAGATGATGTGGTAGCCATGCTGGTTCAGTATGCCTTCAATTTTGAATAAATCCCCAACAGTGTCACCAGCAAAGCACCCCCACACCATCACACCTCCTCCTCCATGCTTTACGGTGGGAGCCAGGCATGTAGAGTCCATCCGTTCACCTTTTCTGCGTCGCACAAAGACACGGTGGTTGGAACCAAAGATCTCAAATTTGGACTCATCAGACCAAAGCACAGATTTCCACTGGTCTAATGTCCATTCCTTGTGTTCTTTAGCCCAAACAAGTCTCTTCTGCTTGTTGTCTGCCCTTAGCAGTGGTTTCCCAGCAGCTATTTTACCATGAAGGCCTGCTGCACAAAGTCTCCTCTTAACAGTTGTTGTAGAGATGTGTCTGCTGCTAGAACTCCGTGTGGCATTGACCTGGTCTCTAATCTGAGCTGCTGTTAATCTGTGATTTCTGAGGCTGGTGACTCGGATAAACTTATCCTAAGAAGCAGAGGTGACTCTTGGTCTTCCTTTCCTGGGGTGGTCCTCATGTGAGCCAGTTTCTTTGTAGCGCTTGATGGTTTTTGCAACTGCACTTGGGGACACTTTCAAAGTTTTCCCAATTTTTCGCATTGACTGACCTTCATTTCTTAAAGTAATGATGGCCACTCGTTTTTCTCTACTTAGCTGCTTTTTTTCTTGCCATAATACAAATTCTAACAGTCTATTCAGTAGGACTATCAGCTGTGTATCCACCACACTGCTGCACAACACAACTGATGGTCCCAACCCCATTTATAAGGCAAGAAATCCCACTTATTAAACCTGACAGGGCACACCTGTGAAGTGAAAACCATTTCCGGTGACTACCTCTTGAAGCTCATCAAGAGAATGCCAAGAGTGTGCAAAGCAGTCATCAAAGCAAAAGGTGGCTACTTTGAAGAACCTAGAATATAAGACATATTTTCAGTTGTTTCACACTTTTTTGTTAAGTATATAATTCCACATGTGTTAATTCATAGTTTTGATGCCTTCAGTGTGAATGTACAATTTTTATAGTCATGAAAATACAGAAAAATCTTTAAATGAGCAGGTGTGTCCAAACTTTTGGTCTGTACTGTATGTCTGCACACCTGTGTACATATCTGTGTGTATCTGCATGTGTCTGTGCATGACTGTGTGTGCATTTCTGTGTGTGTTTGCGTGTGTATGTGCGCGTGTCCCCATTTCTGCGTGTGTGCTCTTCTGAAGATTTATTATAATTGGGGAGAGATGGGGGGAAAAATTTTAGCAGGCAGTATGGGAACAATGTGTGAAGAAACAGTATGGTGAATGAGTGGAGAGGGGAGGAATGGGTGTGAGAACAGAATGGGGAAGGGGTGTATGAGGAGACAGTATGGAGAATGGGGGGATGTGTGAGGAGACTAGTGAGGGAAATGGTGTGAGGAGACATTATGGGGGAAGAAAAATGTGAGGGGACACAGATCAGAGACTAGGTAGTGTGGGGGAAGATATAGAGATGCGGCAGTATGGGGGGAAAGTGTGACAGCACAGCAAGGAGAGAACAGTATGCTGAGGAGGGGGTAGTCTGATGAAGGGGCACAGTATATAGACTGGACAATATAAGGGAGACACCATGTGAGAGGACAGTCTGAAGAGGAGACCCAGTATAGAAAAGAGCGGACAGTGTGGAAGACATGTACCATAAGAGGTGTAGAGTGTGGGTCATATTTTGTGCAGGGAGTATTTTGAGTGTTAATAGTTTATACAGGGGCTCAGCATAGGGTAGATATTTTTATTAAGGAGCATTATAAAGACATTGTTATTTTTAAGGGATGTGCTGCAGAAAACCGGAGAAGATGGGAGTCTGCAGAGACCAACTCTGGGTGTGAAAACTCATCATGGAGTCTGGACAAGATGGAGAGGAAAAGAAAGAAAAACTTTAATCAGAGAAGACGTCACAGGTAAGATACTTGGATGTAAATGTTTGTGATACTATATGCATCTCATCAGTACTGTGCTTCCTTTATGGTCCACTGTCTGATGATGACTGGTAATAACTCCCAGTAGCTCCATTGTTAAGGACATACTGGGAGTTGTACATTAATGCGATACAAAGGTATATAGCTCTGACCTGACATTACAATTGATGTACCATGTACTGATGGTGGTTCAGGTGATATATTTATGTACTGATGTGTGTGTGTTTGTCTGCGTGGCTGTGCGTGTCTGCATATATGTCTTTGTATCTGTAATTATATGTATTTTTGTAAAATATGTGTATGTAACAGTGCATTGAGGTGTGTAAAACATTCATATGCTTGGGGCACATTTACAAAATCTATAAAGGATTCTTTAACATGTGTTAGGGAATTCCATTTGTCTTTCCACGTTTAAGAAGAGAGAAGTGAAATTTGTTAACCTTGACTGTCAACATAGGGTTGTAGTTTTATGGAGCGGGTTCAGGAGTTGAAAACACTCCATACCAGGCAGATGTGGGCTGTGATACATAGCTGGCGTCTGTTTGTAACAGCAGTGATCAGAGCTCGCCTTGACTGTTGCTGTTTTAAGTATTAAAATGCCCTTGTCAATCACTGACAGCGGCATTTAGGTGGCCGATGCATGCACTCACCTGCTCCCATCTGCCCCGTGACACAGTTGTGGGTTGCTGATGGGTTGCCATGTGTTGCTGCCGTTAGTTGTTCAATGAAGCCCATCATGAGGTTGAGTTCCTTGGACGATGTCACAATCAAGGTGCCGGGACGTTATTACAGCACGCTTACTTTGTAGTTAGCGATTATTAATGTCTTCCTCCTTGCTCCAACCCTATGACAGGAAGGGAGTGGTGGCAGGGACAATAAAACTTAATTTTCTCCCTGTAGCCAATGCTTTTCCATTAAGCTGGCTAACCAGGCTTTAAACCCTATTTACCTGCAGCTAAACCCTATATCTGTAGATAAATAGCGTTTCTCAAGGTGACAAATATCTCAAGGTGACAAATTACCCTTAAAGCACACATGACAAACTCTGGTCCGCGGGCCAAATCTGGTCCTCAGGGTGATTATATTTGGCCCACGACGTCGGGGACTATGGGGCCATTATACCGTATGGAGGACTAATGTTGGGCCATTTGTCATGCAAGGTGAAGGAAAGACTAAGTGCAACATGAAGTGAAGGGGAAAGGGGCGCCCAGACTCTAGGGAAAGGGGGTAGTGGAGACCTCCTAGGCAGACCTTATACCACCCTGTCTCATCTAACGTCCCTATATTGGTTCCGCACCAATCGCCGCACAGGAACCTCGCCCTGTCTTTCCCTGGGGTTTGGCCTTGGCTAGGGAAGGGAAGCGATGAGCGCTAGTCGGTCCCCACTGACAACTAAAGACAACAAGGCGGAACAAACAAGGGAAGATAGCTTAGCTTTAGTCAACTTCAGAGAGTTGAACACACTTCCTCTTAGCACCACAGGTCATGTGCGTATGGCCGGCACCTCCCTCTAGCAAACAGCAGGTTATTTATACACTCAGGCTAGGGTGTTAAATAGCAAGAGGAAGGTAGCCGCTGGGTCCTAGAAAGACAACTTCTAAGAAGGTGTCTGTAATGCCAAACGAAGAGATTTCCTGTAACCAACTGTCTGTCACTTCTGACACATCCGTGACAGTACCCCCCCTCTACGAGTGGCCTCCGGACACTCAGGACCGGGTTTCTCAGGATGAGAGGTGTGGAATGAACGAACCAACCTGGGAGTGTTCACCTCTGATGCTGAAACCCACATCCTCTCCTCTGGACCATAACCCTTCCAGTGCACCAAGTATCGTAGAGAACGACGTTGCAGACGAGAATCTACAATCCTCAAAATCTGGAACTCCAGATTACCATCAACCATTACTGGGAGCGATGGTAGAGGTGAGGGCTGAAAAGGTTCCATATACTTCTTGAGTAAGGATCTGTGGAACATGTTGTGGACCTTAAGGGCCTGAGGAAGTTCAAGAGGAAACGCTGCTGGGTTAATGACGGTGGTTATTTTATAGGGACCAATATACCAAGGTTCCAGCTTCCAAGAAGGAACTTTTAATCTTGTATTCTTGGTAGACAACCACACAAAGTCATTCACATTCAGGTCTTGACGTGGCAAGCGTTTTCTGTCAGCCATACGTTTATACCTGTCTCCCATGATATTTAAATTACTCAGAACACCCCGCAATACTGAGGAGAGTGACGAAGCAAACCGTTCCTCCTCAGGAACTCCCGAAGCTCCTCCTCCACTAATGGTACCAAACTGTGGGTGGTAACCGTATGCACCAAAGAACGGTGACCAGCCATTGGATTTTTGTCGATGATTATTAATGGCAAATTCTGCCAGCGGTAAGTAGGATGCCCAATCCTCCTGATTTTCGGAGACGAAACACCTGAGGTAGGTCTCCAAATTCTGATTGACACGCTTGGTCTGTCCATTCGACTGAGGGTGGAAGGCAGAGGAAAAGGACAGCTGCACCCCCAGTCGAGAACAGAATGCCTTCCAGAACTTGTAAACAAACTGGATCCCCCAATCTGACACCACATCGGAGGTAACCCCATGAAGCTTTACAATCTCATTTATGAACACCTGAGCAAGTGTCTTGGCATTTGTAAGTGCAGGTGCGACGAAGTGAACCATTTTACTGAACCTATCTACAACCACTTAAACCACTGTTTTGCCTACAAAAACCGGTAGGTCAGTAATAAAATCCATGGACAAATATGTCCATGGCCTACTAGGGATAGGTAGCGGAAGAAGAGTACCAGACGGACGGGTATACGAAACCTCAGAATGCGCGCAAATACTACAATCAGATACGTGTTCAATCACATCCCGATGCAACCCTGGCCACCAAAAACAAAGAGAGAGCAGATCTGCGGTTGCCTTACCACCTGGAAGACCAGCAAGCACAGAGTTATGATGTTCTTTAATAACCTTACGGCGCAGATTGGATGGTACAAATAACCTTCCAGGAGGGCTAGAGGCATGGGGCGTCCCCCTGAGCCTCCAACACATCACCCTCCAGTTCAGAATATAATGCTGAAATGACTACCCCCTTCTGTAATATTGGGGCATGGTTCTCATGGTCACCACCACCAGGGAAGCTCCAAGACAAAGCATCAGCCTTGACATTTTTGACCCCAGGACGAAAAGTGACAACAAAATTTAACCTAGTAAAAAACAGGGACCATCTGGCGTGCCTAGGGTTGAGACGTTTAGCTGACTGGAGATATGACAGGTTCTTGCGGTCAGTAATAGGATGGACAGCCCCCTCCAACCAATGTCGCCATTCTTTGAACGCCAATTTGATTGCCAAGCGTTCCCTATTACCCACGTCATGATTTCTCTCAGCCAAAGACAATTTTTTAGAAAAGAAGGCACATGGACACCATTTACCAGGGGACGAACCCTGAGACAAGGCAGCCCCAACCCCCACATTCAACGTATCAACTTCCACAATAAAGGGCTGGGAAACATCGGGTTGACTGAGTATAGGTGTAATGGCAAAATAATTCTTTAAGGAAGAAAAAGCCTGGAGGGAGGCCTCTATTTGGAAAAATCAGACCCCTTCTTAGTCATGTCAGTAAGGGATTTAACAATTACTGAGTAATTTTGGATGAATTTCTGGTAAATTAGTAAAGACCAGAAAACGTTGTAGAGCCTTCAGGTTCTCGGGACGGTCCCAATCAAGGACTGCACGGATCTTCTCCGGATCCATCCGAAAACCCGCAGATGACAACAAGTACCACAAAAACTGCACCTCCTGAATGGCGAAAACACATTTTTCCAGTTTGGCAAGTACCACAAAAACTGCACCTTCTGAACGGCGAAAACACATTATTCCAGTTTGGCATAAAGTTTGTTATTCTTTAATACCTGGAGTACCTGTTTAACATGCCCCCGATGTGTCTCAAAATCAGGTGAGTAAACCAAAATATCTTCCAGATAGACCACCACAAACCTCCCCACCAAATGATGTAAAATATAATTTATGAAATGCTGGAATACCGCAGGTGCGTTGGTCAAACCAAAAGGCATAACCAGACTCTCGAAATGGCCTTCAGGGGTATTGAATGCAGTTTTCCATTCGTCCCCTTCTCTGATTCTTACCAGATTGTAGGCTCCCCTTAAATCCAACTTGGAGAACACCTTAGCTCTTACAATCGGGTTGAACAAATCAGGAATCAGAGGAAGAGTGTATGGATCTCGGATGGTAATTTGATTTAATTCCTGGAAATCTAAACAGGGACGTAGACCGCCATCTTTTTTCTTCACAAAGAAGAACCCTGCCGCCACAGGCGAAGATGAGGGCCTAATGTGTCCCTTCTCCAGACTTTCCACAATGAAATCCTTCATGGCTTGTCTCTCGGGGCCAGAAAAGCTTATACAGTCTGGACTTAGGTAGTTTAGCTCCGGCGGTCAGGTTAATAGGACAGTCATATGCACGATGAGGAGGCAATTCCGGTCACCCCCACTCAGAAAAAAACATCCTCAAAACCAGACAGAAAAGCAGGTAATGTTTCCGTAGAGACAGTAGCAAGGGAAATATCTAAACAGTTCTCATGGCAGTAATCTCCCATTCAATGCTCTCCATAGTTTGCCAATCCACCAACGGATTATGTTTCACCTGCCAGGGGAGACCCAAAACGATTGGGGTGGAATGAACCGACCCCACCCCCAGGTTTACATTATGTACAATCTGAGCAAATGATTTCTGTGCAAGTGGCGCCGAGTCAATGGCGAAGATGGAAATAGGTTTAGCTAAAGTACAGCAAGCAAGACCATGAGTTTTCACAAACTCCGCATCAACCATGCTGACTCTGGCTGCACTGTCAACAAACACAGAAATGTTCTCGGTTTTGCTCTCTAGCACCACCTCTGCCGTCAGGACAAACCAGGAACTGCAGGTTGGCAACAAATGCATTCCTTGCTTATCCAACTCCAGACTACCAAGAGTTAATCGAGTCTCCTTTTGTTTAGGAATTGAAGGACAGGTCCCAACAAAATATCCCTTTTTCCCACAAAAAACATACACCTTTTTTCTTGCGAATTTCCGGGAAATGTATGATGCAGAGATACCCCCTAACTTCCTCCACCTCCCCCCGTACTGGTTCACCGCCAGACCGCTCCCACGGCAGTTGTACATAACCCCGACAAGAAGGCCCCGGAGAAGGTGGTCTCACCCGTCTATCTCGCAGGCGTCTATCAAGATGTATGGCCAATGACATGGCGGCCTCCAAGGACTGAGGGGTTTTATATACTGCCAAGGCATCGTTCAACCTTTCAGTAAGACCCTCACAAAATTGGCTTCTAAGGGCTGAGTCATTCCATTTAAAATCCATTGCCCATCTACGGAATTCCGAACTGTACGTCTCCACTGACCAATTTCCCTGCTAAAGGCGACGTAGCCTAGACTCAGCCAAGGCGACTTGGTCAGGGTCATCATAGATGAAGGCCAGAGCCCTGAAAAACCCATCCATAGACTGGAGACAAACTGAATCCTGCGGTAAAGAAAATGCCCACGACTGAGGAGCTCCCTGCAGTAGAGAAATCACAATTCCAACCCGTTGCTCCTCATTTCCGGAGGAGTAAGGACAAAGTTTAAAATACAATTTGCAGGCCTCCTTGAATACAAAAAAACTTGTCCCTACCTCCTGAAAACCTGTCCGGGAGAGCAACCTTTGGTTCAGGCTGCACAGTCCTACCTGCAGAAACCCCCACATTAGTGACCTGTAGCCGCCGATACTGTTGCTAAACCTCACAGCGGAGGTCATTCACCTCCAGAACCAGACTGCGCAACCACTCTGCAACTGAAACACTGAAACCATAGCCCAAAATACACACATTTTCTTTTTTAAAATGTGCACGGCCGGCGATAATGTCATGCAAGGTGAAGGAAAGACTAAGTGCAACACAAAGGGAAGGTGGAAAAGGGGGCCCAGACTCTAGGGAAAGGGGGTAGTGGAGACCTCCTAGGCAGACCTTATATCACCCTGTCTCCCCTAACGTCCCTATATTGGCTCCGCACCAATCGCAGCACAGGAACCTCGCCGTCTTTCCGTGGCGTTTGGCCCTGGCTAGGGAAGGGAGGGGATGAGCGCTAGTCGATCCCCACTGACAACTAAAGACAACAAGGGGGAACAAACAAGGGAAAATAGCTTAGCTTTAGTCGACTTCAGAGAGATGAACACATGTCCTCTTAGCACCAGAGAGGAAGAAGTAATGCACTTGCTCCAAGCCTTTACCAGGGGTCATGTGAGTATCGCCCGCTCCTCCCTCTAGCAAACAGCAGGTATTTATACACCCAAGCCAGGGTGTTAATTAGCAAGAAGAAGGTAGCCGCTGGGTCCTAGAGAGACGGCTTCTTAGAAGGTGTCTGTAATGCCAAACGAAGAGATCTCTTGCAACCAACTGCAGGGTGACTGTCTGTCACTTCTGACACCATTATACTGTATGGAGGACTATGCCGGGCCCATTATACTGTATGGAGGACTATGTGGGGCCCATTATACTGTATGGAGGACTATATGGGGCCCATTTTTCTGTATTGAGGACTATGTGGAGCCCATTATTCTGTATGGGACTATGTGAGGCCCATTATACTCTATGGAGGACTATGTGAGGCCCATTATTCAGTATGGAGGACTATGGGGCCCATTATTCTGTATGGAGGACTATGTGGGGCCCATTATTCTGTATGGAGGACTATGCGAGGCCCATTATACTGTATGAAGGACTATGTGAGGCCCATTATACTGTATGGAGGACTATGTGGGGCCCATTATTCTGTATGGAGGACTATGTGTGGCCCATTATTCTGTATGGAGGACTATGTGAGGCCCATTATTCTGTATGGAGGACTATGTGAGGCCCTTTATTCTGTATGGAGGACTATGTGGGGCCGATTATTCTGTATGAAGGACTATGTGGGGCCCATTATTTTGTATAGAGGACAGAATAATGGGCCGCAGTGGACTCACTCTTGTGAAACTACCCTAAAGGTGTTATCCAGGGATTTTGTTAAAGGGATTCTGTCACCGATATCATGGTATCCTAACTAAGGGTAACAAACTAGTGACAGATACCCCTAGCAAAATGCTGGATCACTCATTTGCACAAAAATCTTGTATTGGACAGCTCCAGGACTTAATGATGAGTCCTGAATATTCATGCGTTCCTGACTTTCTTCGTCCCACGCTGCTAATTCAATTTAAAAAAAAAATCAGGGGCAGGGTGTAGAGAAAGCCGGGACCTCACGAACATCAGGACTCGTCAATCGGCCCTGACAGAAATGTATTTTCATAATGAAGTACAGTACAGACCAAAAGTTTGGACACACATTCTCATTTAAAGATTTTTCTGTATTTTCATGACTATGAAAATTGTACATTCACACTGAAGGCATCAAAACTATGAATTAACACATGTGGAATTATATACTTAACAAAAAAAGTGTGAAACAACTGAAAATATGTCTTATATTCTAGGTTCTTCAAAGTAGCCACCTTTTGCTTTGATGACTGCTTTGCACACTCTTGGCATTCTCTTGATGAGCTTCAAGAAGTAGTCACCAGAAATGGTCTTCCAACAATCTTGAAGGAGTTCCCAGAGATGCTTAGCACTTGTTGGCCCTTTTGCCTTCACTCTGCGGTCCAGCTCACCCCAAACCATCTCGATTGGTGACTGTGGAGGCCAGGTCATCTGGCGTAGCACCCCATCACTCTCCTTCTTGGTCAAATAGCCCTTACACAGCCTGGAGTTGTGTTTAGGGTCATTGTCCTGTTAAAAAATAAATGATGGTGCAACTAAACGCAAACCGTATGGAATAGTATGCCGCTGCAAGATGCTGTGGTAGCCATGCTGGTTCAGTATGCCTTCAATTTTGAATAAATCCCCAACAGTGTCACCAGCAAAGCACCCCCACACCATCACACCTCCTCCTCCATGCTTCACGGTGGGAACCAGGCATGTAGAGTGCATCCGTTCACCTTTTCTGCGTCGCACAAAGACATGGTGGTTGGAACCAAAGATCTCAAATTTGGACTCATCAGACCAAAGCACAGATTTCCACTGGTCTAATGTCCATTCCTTGTGTTCTTTAGCCCAAACAAGTCTCTTCGTCTTGCTGCCTGTCCTTAGCAGTGGTTTCCTAGCAGCTATTTTACCATGAAGGCCTGCTGCACAAAGTCTCCTCTTTACAGTTGTTGAAGAGATGTGTCTGTTGCTAGAACTCTGTGTGGCATTGACCTGGTCTCTAATCTGAGCTGCTGTTAACCTGCGATTTCTGAGGCTGGTGACTTGGATAAACTTATCCTCAGAAGCAGAGGTGACTCTTGGTCTTCCTTTCCTGGGGCGGTCCTCATGTGAGCCAGTTTCTTTGTAGCCCTTGATGGTTTTTGCAACTGCACTTGGGGACACTTTCAAAGTTTTCCCAATTTTTCGCACTGACTGACCTTCATTTCTTAAAGTAATGATGGCCACTCGTTTTTCTTTACTTAGCTGCTTTTTTCTTGCCATAATACAAATTCTAACAGTCAATTCAGTAGGACTATCAGCTGTGTATCTACCAGACTTCTGCACAACACAACTGATGGTCCCAATCCCATTTATAAGGCAAGAAATCCCACTTATTAAACCTGACAGGGCACATACCTCTTGAAGATCATCAAGAGAATTCCAAGAGTGTGCAAAGCAGTCATCAAAGCAAAAGGTGGCTACTTTGAAGAACCTAGAATATAAGACATATTTTCAGTTGTTTCACACTTTTTTGTTAAGTATATATTTCCACATGTGTTAATTCATAGTTTTGATGCCTTCAGTGTGAATGTACAATTTTCATAGTCATGAAAATACAGAAAAATCTTTAAATGAGAAGGTATGTCCAAACTTTTGGTCTGTACTGTATATTACAAATATTTTTGACATCCCTGTCCTTACATTATATAAAAATGAACATGTAATAAAACCATTTATGGTGGCTATACTGTGGGCCCCTAGAGTCAATTCCACTGGAGGGCCCTAGGCACCCCAGACCAACCCTGCGCTATTTGACTTTTTGAATGTAAAATTTGCTTGAATAATTAGCGGACGCCATGTCGTGTTTGGGGAGCTCCTGATGTGCCTAAACATTGGAAATCCCCCACAAGTGACCCCATTTTGGAAACTAGACCTCTCAGGGAACTTATCTAGATGTGTAGTGAGCACCTTGAACCCCCAGGTGCTTCACAGAAGTTTATAACATTCAGCCGTAAAAATAAAATTTTCACATTTTTCCCACAAAAATGTTTTTCAGCCCCCAATTTTGCATTTTCATAAGGGTAACAGGAGAAATTGCACCATGCAATTTGTTGTGCAATACCCCATATGTGGGAAAAATACAGTGTTTGGGCGCACGGCAGGGTTCAGAAGGGAAGGAGCACTGAGTGACTTTTTGAAAGCAAAATTAGCTGGAATCGAGAGCGGATGCCATGTCGCATTTGGAGAGCCCCTGATGCACCTAAACAGTGAAACCCCACACAAGTGACCCCATTTTGGAAACTAGACCCCTCAAGGATTTTATCAAGGGGTATAGTGAACATTTTGAACCCAGAGGTACAACACAGAATTTGATAACATTAGGTCATAATATTGAATAAGTTGTCATTAGTCTTGAGTGCAAGTGCTCGCTACTTGAGTTTCATAAGTTGTGGATGCAAGAAAGTGCCAATGATTCCGCGCTCCTCCGGGTCAAAACGAAGTGATGCAATACCCAGTGCTTGGTTAAGAATCCATTTATTTAGAAGCTAAAATAAGACGCGTTTCGTGGACATCCTGTCCACTTCATCAGTGCATAGCTTGTGTCAGGTATAGCAAGGAGTGGACATATATATACAAAAAATGTGAAAAAAAACTGGCGCCAAAACAATGTGGCCGTTAAGGCAGAAAATACAATCAATAAAAAGGCATAAATTTATATTGCTAGCATGATTAAAAATTAATTAAAAACAGATATAGTTCAATGCAAAAAAAATATAATAAATAATTTAAAAAATATATATATGTATAATTCCTGAAGCGGGAATTGAACCTGTTGCATTGCGATCAACTGGATCATGTTTAGATCCTAATCATGGTACAACCCTCTAAGCCACGGGTGCTCATGTATATTGTGATTGATCTTGTTCTGATAGGAAGTAATAAACGGATATTAGATGATATATCTAACTTATATGTACATACTAAACAAAATAATTTTAATTCTTATAATAGAATATGTGATCGTATCTGCAACATGAATAATTTCTTTAGGAGTGTGTCCGTATTATCAGTGTAGTACTAGAGAATAGTCGTGCGCATTAATGTTCACTAGGTGGTATGATGAGCACTGAAAGTGTCCTAGGGAATGGTGCAGACTACTGGGAACAGAACGCAATGATCATAAGAAGAAAGGAAACGTAACTCAGTGAAAACCTGAATCGGGACAGTGGAACAAGAACAAGCCAAGACATATGTTCCTGACCATGTAGAGGTAAATTATATTTGTCAGTGCTTTCAAATAAAAACCTCTGATATTTCATTGAGACCCCAAGGTTTCAAAGTATTTAGTTGATATATCCAGTATATCTCTTTCCTATTGAGACACTGAAATCTATTGGGAGTGGTGCACGGAATATGCTCTATGGGCATGATTTTAAGACACCCAAAGTCTTTATTGTGATGGATTGCCATATGTCGTGATAAACCATGTTTTAAAAAACCTGTAGCGACATTATGCCTATGAGAATTTAGTCTTTTATGAAAGGGTTGCATAGTTCTGCCGACATATTGCTTGGGACATGTGCATTCCATCAGATATATGACAAAATCAGTGTCACAGGACATATTACTATTTATTTTGAACCGTTCATTGCTTGATGTGGATGCAAAAGTGTCGGCTCCACGAGTGATATTCATGCAACACATGCAGTTCTTTTTGCCACATTTGGTAATGATTTTATTCTTATTATTGATCTTGCTACAATCTAGAGTAGAAACGGTATGTGTCCTACTGGGGGCTAAAATGTTCCTTAGAGTGGGGGCTCTCCTATACACAATGGAGGGTTTTTCTGGGATAATCTACTTGAGTATCGGATCATTTAACAGAATATGCCAATTCTTCTGCAGAATATCTCTAAATGATTTATACTGAAAATTGTATGTAGTGATGAATTTTACACAGTGCTCAAAGGACATTTTATCTGAATTAGATTTTAAAAGAAGTGAATTCTGGCTACAGGTATCCCTTACCCTTTCAAATGATTCGCCAATAAGATTTTTGGGATAACCCTGTTGTAGAAATTTCTGTTTCAGCATACCTGATTGCTCTGAAAAATAATTTTCAGAAGTGCACTTCCTTCTGATCCTCTGAAATTGATTAAAAGGAATATTACGTAGCCATTTCTGGTAGTGGCCACTGCTGTAGTGGATGTAACTATTCGCATCCACTTGTTTAAAATAAGTCTTGGTACAAATCCTATTGTTCTCTATAAATAAAGTCAGATCCAGAAAATTAATACTGGTGTTATTTGTATCGGAATTGAAGGAAATAACCCAGCAGTTGTTATTTAGAAAACTGGCAAGGGCTGAGGGTTCTGCGATGTCCTTATTAAGAATGAAAATTAAGTCATCAATGTATCTTTTGTAAAATATAATGCCTTCCCAAAATGGGCCCCCATAGATGAACACCAGTTCAAATATGCCCATGAAAATATTAGCGAACGTAGGTACGACCTTTGACCCCATCGCGGTCCCTTTGATCTGATGGGAAGTGTGTAGGAGAATTTGATAACATTAGGTCATAATATTGAATAAGTTGTCATTAGTCTTGAGTGCAAATGCTCGCTACTTGAGTTTGCATCGGGTACTCGGGTATGCACCATGTATCGTGGGTGTTCAAGTGACATGCTCGAGTCCCTTCCCCGCATGTTTCACGGTTGATAGACACGCAAAAAAACCATGCGAAGATTGCCCGTGCATGGCAGGCAATCCTCGCGCTTTTTTTTTGGCTTTATAACAGCCACAAAACATATGGGGCGGAGACTCTAGCACCTGCCATACTAGGTGCATACCTGAGCACCCGATGCAAATTCAAGTAGCGAGCACTTGCGCTCAACACTAGTCGCCATATCGTCATCATTTTTTTTTTATTATTATTTTGATTGCGTTTTATTCCATTTTTTGTTTGGCAGTATGATGATAAAAAATTGATTTTTGCCATGTTTTTTATTTTTATTCTTAACTGTGTTCACTAAAGGGGTTAACTAGTGGGACAGTTTCATAGGTCAGGTCGTTACAGATGCAGCGATACCAAATATGTGTACTTTTATTCTTTTTTTTTTCATAATAATATTTAGTTATGGGTACAGTATATTTTTTATTTTTGTTGGGATTATTCTTTCTAAAGATTTTTACTATTTTTTTTTTCACTTTCGCAAACCTTTTTGCATTTTTTCACTTTGTCCCACTATATGACTTTTATTTTTTGCAGGCTGATCCCTTGCACAGCATAGGGATGCAGCAGCATCTCCTATGCTGTGCAGGCTGTCAGCCCTTCACACACAAGTTAGGTAGATTGTGCACTGAGCAAGATCTACCTAACTTCCTAATGTCTGGTGACCCGGATGTTGACATGCCGACTTCGGGTCACCAAGGCAATGATCCGGACCCAGCACACACAGCGCGGGACCCCGGATACAAGGTAAGAGGGGCGCTCTTAGGCTAAGTGCCCACGATGCAGAAATGCTGCATATTTTTTCCACTTCTCCCTGGCAGGAAAAACGCATGCGGATTTTACATGCGTTTTTCCCGCCAGGTAGAAGCATTTGTCAAGCGTTCTTCACATGCATTTCTGCATGCCGGTTATCAAGCGCTTTTTCCAAGCGATTTTAGCATCACTTGGAAAAGTGCTTGACAACTTGTTCACACTATATAAATCCTTGCAACCGGCATGGATTTATAGTAGTGTGACCAAGTTAGTTAAAAAAAAAAAGAATAAGAATGGTAAAAAATAAAGCTTATACTCACCTTCCGATGTCCTCCCGATGTTTTCTCCGCCGCGTCCGGTCTCTTGCACTGCTCGCGGTGGTGTGAAGGACCTGCGGTGACGTCATTCAGTCATGTGTCAGGTCACATGACTCAATGACGTCATGGCAGGTCCTTCACAACACCGCGACCCATAGAGCAGACCAGACTGAGGGGAGAAAACACCGGGAGGACATCGGAAGGTGAGTTAAAGCTTTATTTTTTATTTTAAATTCTTTTTTTTTACAGGTTCTATGATACCTGGGTCTGGAGGTATAGAAACGCATAATATCCGTGTGTACAAATGTACTGACACGGATATTATGCATTACAATGCAAGTCAATGGCGGCAATTACGCTGCGTGTCCGCAAAATTAATGAACAAATTTCTGCAGCATGTGCATAGCACATGCGGATTATCATTGGGGATCATGGGGCACGTATTACCAACCCTTTTTTAAGCATTTTCGCTGCGGAAATTCCGCAGCAAAAACGCTTGAAAAACGCATAGTGGGCACGCAGCCTTACTGGTGCTTGCCCCGGAAATGCTGCGATCGACTTCGATCGCAGCATTCCGGGGGTTAAGGTGCCAGGAGCAGTGCGGACCGCTCCTGGCACATAGTACTGGGTGTCAGCTGTTTGAATCAGCCAGCACAGCCTCTGCGTAATAATATGTATCTGGTCCAATAGGCCCAGGGCGTACATACGTATTATTACGGCCGATGTCAGAAATGGGTTAATGTAATAAATAAGTTATTCACATAATGCTGAATGAACCAGTCACCAACCAATATGTGTACAAGTACAGATATAGAGGGCTATTAAGTGCATGGGGGTGTGTGAACAGATGATACGAGGGTCCTGATTTGGATGGAAATGTTGTATGGGAAAAACAGGGATGGTTAGACAAGTGGTGAGGTGATATGCCAGTCTAAAGAAATGCGTTTTTAGGGCACAATTAAAACTGTGGGTATTGGGGATTAATCGAATGGTCCTGGGTAGTGCGTTCCAAAGAATTGGTGCAGCACGAGAGAAGTCTTGGAGATGGGAGTGGGAGTTTCGGATTATTGAGGATGTTACTCTTAGGTCATTAGCAAAACGGAGGGCAGGGGTAGGGTGGCAGACTGACACGAGGGAGGAATGCAGGGTGGTGCTGAAGAGTTGAGTGCTTTGTGGGTGAGAGTGGTGAGTTTATACTGAATTCTGTAGCGGATGGGTAACCAGTGCAACAGCTATACATATGTGTATAGGATGTTTGCATATATAGGAGGCTATGTGGGGCTTATACTGCATATAGGGGGCTTTGTGAGTGCTCATACTGTATATAGGAGGCTATGTGGGGGCCAATACTGTATATAGGAGGCTATGTGGGGGCTCATACTGTATATAAGATGTGTTATTTGGGGCTGATACTGTATCTAGGAGGCTATGTGGGGCTCACACTATATATAGAGGCTATGTAGGGGCTCGCACTGTATATAGGAGGCTATATGGGGACTCATTATATAAGAGGCTATGTGGGGGCTCACACTATATAGGGGGCTCATACTGTATATAGAGGGGCTATGTGGGGGCTCATACTGTATATAGGGACAATGTGGGGGCTCATACTCTATATAGAGTGGCTATGTGGGGGCTCATACTGTATATAGGAGGCTACATGGGGGCTCATACTGTATATAAGAGGTTCTGTGGGGCTCACACTATATATAGAGGCTATGTCGGGGCTCACACCGTATATAGGAGACTATGTGGGGGCTCATACTGTATATAGGAGGCTATGTGGGGGCTCATACTGTATATAGGAGGCTATGTGGGGACTCACTATATAGGCTATGTGGGGGCTAACACTATATAGGGGGCTCATACTGTATATAGAGGGGCTATGTGGGGGCTCATACTGTATATAGGGACTATGTGGGGGCTCATACTGTATATAGAGGGGCTGTGGGGGCTCATATTGTATGTAGGGGCGGTTTGTGTGCTCATACGGTATATAGGAGGGCTATGTCAGTCTCTCATGTGGCCCCTCAGGAAATTAATTGCCCACCCCTGCTCTTGTCCATTGCATTTAATTGCCCACCCCTGCTCTTGTCCATTGTATTTAATTGCCCACCCCTGCTCTTGTCCATTGTATTTAATTGCCCACCCCTGCTCTCGTCCACTGTATTCGCTGATGTCGGATTACATATGGATGACAATACTGATGAAAAATCGTCCTTATTTTTCTATTTTGTTTTACGGTGGTGTTAACTTAGTTTTATGGTGTAATATGGTTTTGGAGGAGAATTCCACAAGTGTCTATGCCAATAATGTGGAGCCATCGAAGCTTTGCTAGAGCACACAGGTCACCCCTCACCCCTGTAACTGACCCCGCCATGGGTGCTCGGACCAAATACACCCATTTCTCCGTTCACAGGTCACTAATGAGAGCAACCATTACTCGGTTACTATTGAGAAGACCGGGCCGCTGCCATGTAACGTTTCCTCAGTCTCCCTGACAGAAACCTCCCCACAAGTAGCCGAGCTGCATTCAATCAAACCTCTTCCCAAATCAAAGATGGCCGCGCAGACCCCTCCCTTGCTCCACGGGCAGCTCCATCCCTGCTTCGTCACAGCCTCGCCTCTCTCCTGGTCCAAAGGGAGGAGGAGAGGCCGGGACACTAGGCGGCTACTCTGACGTTGGTTCTGGGAGCTCGGTGTGTAACTGTACAGGGCCGGAGGAGAGACAGACGCAGAGTCACATCCTCTGCCCGCGTCGTGTCTGTACCGAGCTCGGAGCCACGGGAGGTGCCCGGATGTGCCGGAGAACCGGAGCCGCGAAGCAACATGGCGGAGAAACAGCTAACGGCCCAAGAGGAACGGGTGAGCTGAGGACGGTGGGCTAGGGAGCTCCGTGTGAGGCAGGGTGTGTGCCGCCATCCGTAGCTCCGGGGGTGGACACGCGTGGGGCCGTGTGTGACTGTGCAGCGGTGCCTCCTCCTTCCAGCTGCTGATTGATCTGGCCGACCCCTCCCTGGCTGCTGCCGCTGCTGGCCTCCTAGCCACATGGATGGTCCCTACTGCTCCATGGCTGCCTCCTGCCCCACAGTGAGGGGCACACTGCTTATGTCTCTGTGACTTCTCACTGATGACTGTGGGAACATTCACAGAAGAATGGCTCCTGTCTCACTGACCCTCGAGACGTGGCCACTGTCATCAGCAGTCTGTTCATGGACTTGTGGTTAGAATGGCTCCCGTGTCATTAACCCTAAAGACGTGGCCACTGTCACCAGCAGATTGTTCGTAGACTTGTGGTTAGAATGGCTCCCGTCTCACTGACCCTATAGACGTGTCCACTGTCATTTACCGGCAGATTGTACGTAGACTTGTCTTGTGGTTAGAATGGCTCCTGAGCCATTAACCCTATAGACGTGGCCACTGTCATTTACCGGCAGATTGTACGTAGACTTGTGGTTAGAATGGCTCCCGTCTCACTGACCCTATAGACGTGTCCACTGTCATTTACCGGCAGATTGCACGTAGACTTGTCTTGTGGTTAGAATGGCTCCTGTGTCGTTGACCCTATAGACGTGGCCACTGTCGTAATTCATAGACTTGTGGTTAGAATGGCTCCCAAGTCATTAACCTTATAGATGTGACCACTGTCACCGGCAGATTGTTCGTAGACTTGTGGTTAGAATGGCTCCCGTCTCACTGACCTTATAGACGTGTCCACTGTCATTTACCAGCAGATTGTATTTAGGTTTGTCTTTTGGTTAGAATGGCTCCCGAGTCATTAACCCTATAGACATGGCCACTGTCACTGGCAGACTGTTTGTAGACTTGTGATTAGAATGACTCCCGGGTCCTTGACCCTATAGACTTGGCCACTGTCGTTCATAGACTTGTCAGAATGGCTCCTGTGTCATTGACCCTACAGACGTGGCCACTGTCACCGGCAGATTGTTCATTGTGGTTAGTACATGGATAGGTGTCCGGAGTTAATAAATGGTCACTAGTTTCCCAAAAACACTTTGGCAGATCTGATGGATGACTATCAAAGCCGCCAAATCCTTTACTTCCACAAAATGATGTTGTCAGTTTGTAAAAAGTAGCGGCCACTTTCCTGTTGTCAGATGTAATCCGCCTGTAGGAACAGAGACTGATTGCAGGGACTAGGATCAGGCCTCTGCTTTTGTTCCTGTCTGTCCAGTTCAGGGCAGGCCACATTTGGAGATTGTTCCAGAACCCAAAGTCCTGGTAGAATGCCAACAAAGAGGAACCATCCACTTGGTGGATGGCAGGTTGTAGAGACTGAGAATCAGACAGCCTCTGGGGATTTTAGTCTGGTATGTACTCCAAATAATTTTTATCTTGCAGGGGAACCGAGTGCAGTAAGACCCTGCTTTTATTGGTGGTGGGATAAGTCTGATGTTTTTCAGTACTGTGCCCTGTTAGAGGTCCTGTCACCTGCTCTAAAGTGGCCACTTTTTGATCTTGCTTTATTCCCGCTGCTCCCCTGAGTATTCCATTCATTTTTTATTTTACAATCCGCCATGCTTTTCTGCCCTTATTTAGTGCTGATTTTCTAATCTTTACTAAGGGGGTGTGACTCAGGATTATCTGGGGGCGTGTCTTTAGGATGTTCTGCATTACTCTGTAAGCACCGCCCCCTTGTAAAGACCCCAATAAGCACTAAATGAGCTTGCCCACATCTCTGGAATTGGTTTAAAAAAAAAAAAAAAAAGTGAATACTTGGAAATAAAATAAGGGCAAAAACTATCCACTAGTGACAGATCCTCCCTAAGGGTCAGGCTAAGCTCGCACAAGCAAATAAGAAAAATCATCCAATATTCATCTAGAAAAAAAACTTCTTTTTTTTTTCTATGTATACATCCATATTTATACATGAGCAGTTATTAAAATTTACCAGACCATTAGTTTCCTATGTTAATAACTGCAGTGTATCTGCAGCAATGTGATGCTTTAAAGTTGATCCGTGTGGCATAGGGTTTTCTTTATTTTTTGCACATCCATAGATTTGAATAGATGAGTCTTATGTGAAATATGGAGGATGCCATTTTTTTTTCTTTTTCATGCAGACGTTTGGTCTGTGATCTAAAACACAGTCATCTGAACATCTCCATTTAATATCAGCTGTCTGAGTGCTGTCCATTTTTTTTTTCATGGACACAGATTGGACCAAAATCCGATCATGTGAACGTAACCTTATGAACAATACGTCTTTTGATAGTCCATTGCTGGTCTCCACTTTGTTTCACTGTACTCATCTAACTATTTAAAGGGAACGTGTCACCAGTTTTGTCCCATATGAGAAAAGACCACCACCTTTCATCCCTCATATTCAGCATTCTCTAATGCTGTAGAAGACAAGAAAAAAGTTTTTATTATACACACCTGGAGGGGTGTCGCTGTCTTGGTCTGTTGCCTCCCTTCTTCTTTCAATGCCATCCTCCTTCTTGCTTCGTGTGGATGACATGTCCTACGTCATCCACACAGGGTCTTTGGCTCCTGCGCAGGCATACTTCTTTTCCCTGTCGAGGGCAGAGCAAAGTACTGCGCATGCGCCGGGAAAGGTCAAAGATCCCTGGCACATGCGCACTGAAGTACGTTACTCTGCTCTGGTCAGCAGGGCTGTGGAGTCGGTAAGCCAAACCTCCGACTCCTCAATTTCCATGACACCGACTCCACGACTCCCTCATACATGGCTCATGTTTAAGTGATAAATTTACTGTAGCACAGATTCATCTCAGCTAAAAGTCTGGACCCTTAGATCAGGAAAAGGACAGACATTTATAGGACATTTCATAACTTTCCCAAATTCTTATGAAAAAATATTCTCCACAAACTGCATTGAACTACTGTACCCAATTTACTATATATTTTAGGAGTCTGAGTCAGTCCATTTTATGCCGACTTTGACTCCACGACTCCGACTCCACAGCCCTTCTGGTCAGGGCAGAGAAGTATGCCTGTGCAGGAGCGCGATGCCGGGGAGCCTGTATGGATTACGTAGGACACATCATTCACAGGAAGCAAGAAGGAGGATGGCATCGAAAGAAGGGAGGCATCGGTCCAAGACCAGTGAAACCCATCGGCCCCGGGCGCCCCCCAGGTGAGTGTAATAAAAGGTCTTTTTCTTGTCTTGCAGGCTGGATTGGGGGCATATATACAGCATTCTAATGCTGTATCTCAGGACTGAAGGTGGTGGCCTTACCTCATATGGGTCAAACCTGCTGATAGGTTCGCTTTAAAGGGGACCTGTCAGCTCGGAAATGCCGTGCAATCTGCAGGCATCATGTTATAGAGCAGGAGAAGCTGAGCAGATTTATAGTTCTGTTTCATGCTATGAAATCTCTGCACACCGGCGGCGGTCCTACTCAGTAATTGACAGGCTTCCCTGTGTGACTGTGTTTGCAGAGATGGCTGTCAATCACTGACTAGGACTACCCACTTGACCTGTGTGCACAGATAGCAGAGATCTCATTGCATAAAACACCGTTTATGCTGATTCTTTTCCCACAAACCTACATATCCTGCTCTATAACATGGTGCTGGCAGATTCCCTTTATTGGCTGACTGATCAGTGTGGCGACAGCGATTTGATGGTTGTCTGTACATGTGTATTTTCTTAAATAGCGGCTGCAGTAGCTAAATAGTTTCGTTTGCCGGCATCATTTTTGTAGTTATTCCTGGACGTGGGTTAGTTATACTTGCTATGAGGAAAACTTGCATGCAGGATGATGAGGGAAAGGGAGTTTTGGCACCTATAGTACTAACAGAAATCTGCCAAAAAGGAGTGGATGGTAATTTACAGAGCGTGAGAATCATGGCGATTGCTAGGCATGTTAGGGTGGTACATGTACCAAAAGAAGTTTTAACTTGTTGGGAAGGAAGGGGTGATGTGGGCAGCAAGACCATGCTCTTACTCTGGTTTTGAGTGCAATGAGGGGTATGCTTTAAAGGGAGCCTGTTAGATTCATGATATCTAAACTACAGGTGTGTCACAGAAAGCATATTTGGAGCCTAAAACTTTCTCCTGTTACAATTTGGTTGCTTATGTTGGGGGTCTACTTTCACTCTACAAAAGCAATTAATCCTATCCATACGAAAAGAAAAACTAAAACAAAAAATCTTTCCTTTTTTTATTTTTTTGGTGAGATTGAGCTGTTTTATTGAAAGGGGGTGTTGAGTACTCAATATTGCTGACCTATCAGTGGGCTGTGACACCCGGCATGCCCATGATCTGCTGTGCAGACACAAAGCAGCACAGCTCTGTACTTTGTTGTTGTTGTGGCCATTCTTGGGTACTGCAGCTCAGCTCCCATTCACTTCAGGGATATACCAGGCTGTCACAGGTGCTGCAAACTTAGTCAGGTGCCCCCACTGATCAGGTATTGATGACCTAAATGCTGAATAACCCTTTAAGGTTCACAACCATTTTTTTATGAACATCCACACAATTTTTGACTGTCACCCCACAATTGTTTTGGTTGAAATAGACTATTTTGATCAACTTTAGGTTAAACTTCTATTGGAGTTTGTGCATGTGACAATGTGCACAACCCTATGCTAGGAGATCCATGCACAAGAGTCTTGGACCAGTGACCAGTCAATCTTGGTACCCACCTTCATGTCATCACACAGCAGTGACTATTACACTGGTATACAGTGATTTTGGTGCCAACGATGTCTGAATGATTTTATATTAAAGAGATTGTCTACTACTTTTTGATAGGATAGGTCATCAATGTCTGTCTGGCTGGGGTCTGGCACGCCCGCTGATCAGCTGTTATCGATGTCGGCGGCCGCTGGCCGGAAATACTTTTTTGTGGGCTGGCTGTCTTCTCTTATTGGCCAAGGCTTGGTACTGCACATCTGCCTCCTGTTCAAATCAATAGGAGGCGGATGTGTAGTACCCTGCTATGGCTACTACCAGAAGATGGCCAGCTCTGAGCACTTCCGGCCGGCCACCGACACCGATAGCAGCTGATTGGCTGGGGTCCAATACCCGGCACCCCCGCCAATCAGACATTGATGACCTATCCTAAGGATAGGTCATTAATCAAAAAGTAGTGGACCACCTCTTTAAGTTGACAATTGCTTCTGTGTAGCAGAGGCGATCAGACAATTGCAGCTTCTAGTCTCCTATGGAGACTATTGAATCATGCAAAAAGTAAAAAAAAAAAAAACGTTTAAATCACTCCTCTTTTGCCCCATTCAAAATAAAACCATAAAAAAATCACACATATCGCCGGGTTCAGAATTGCCTGATCTATCAATATAAAAAAAAATCAGTTCGGTAAGTGATGTAACGAAAAAAAAAAATTCAAAACGCTAGAATTACGGGTTTTTTTGGTCGCCGCTACATTGCAATAACGGGCGATCATAGCGTTGTATCTACCCCAAAATGGTATCAATAAAAACGTTAACTTGGCGAAGAAAAAATAAGCCCTCACCCGGCCCCAGATACCGAAAAAATGAATGCGCTACTGATCTCGGAAAATGGAGACTTTTTTTTTTTTTTTCTAACTTTTGGATTTTTTTTTCACCACTTAAATAAAAAAAAAACAAACCTATGCATGTTTGATATCTACAAACTTGTAAAGACCTGGAGAATAATAATGGCAGGTCAGTTTTAGCATTTAGTGAATATGGTAAAAAACAAAACTGGAATTGCACTTTTTTTGCAATTTCACCGCACTTGGAATTTTTTTCCTGTTTTCCAGTACACGATATGGTAAAACCAATGGTGTCGTTCAAAACTACAACTCGTGCCGCAAAAAATAAGCCATCACATGGCCATAATGACCGAAAAATAAAAAAAGTTATGGCTCTGGGAAGAAGTGGAGTAAAAAACGAAAACCAAAATTGGCCGGGTCATGAAGGGGTTAATGGATTATCTAAAAAAAAAAAAAAAAAGAATTAGAAATTAAATGATTTAGATTAATTATCTAAAAAAAATAGAACCAATTCAGCAAAAGTAATGGGATTTTTTAATTCAGCACCCTCAAAATACCCTAAATCCATTAAAAAAAACTTGGCAATTGAGAGAATTTTTTTTTTCTTTTGTAGACCTGTGTAATATTAGTGTGTTTTATTACCTCAGATGCACATTTGTCACTTTACACTTTTGGATAAACCTTTTAAAGAGGACCATTGGAGCATGTTAAACTGGCCACATCATGCCCTTGAGGAAGAACGCTGGATTGCATTCGAAACGCGTCGCCATTTCCTGCTCCCTGCTTGATTGTCATGGATTTTTAAATATTTGAATAAATACCCATTTTTTTCCCATCATACCAGAAGCTGGAATCTTCGTCTTTTCCTACAATTTGTTATAGTTCAACTGGACGTTACCAGAGATTTGTCCCCACAGTGCTGTCTGCTCTGACCTTCCCTCCAAACTGACTGCCATGGCATGAGATCTGGAATTGTATGTGATGATACAGCAGAGCTGAGTTATGTTTCTCTCCACAGTAGCTGCAGATATCTGTGAGGAGAGGAGGGCTTGTTCTTTTCTCCTGTGCAGGACGTTGACCAATCATAAGCATGCACCATGCAGGGGACAAATCATTTGTCAAGGGACAATTGGGAGGTCCTACATACATATGTGTATGGGGTCCTTGTTCTTTATAGTATCTGTTACTTCAGGCTTAGGGCTCTTTCACACGTCCGTGTTTCCAGTATGTGTGGTGAAGGTTTCCACACGTACTGGAGACACTGACACACGTAGACCCATTCAAATCTATGGGTCTGCGCACGTGTCGGTGTGTTTCCACGTGTGTCCGTGGGCAAAACACGCTAACATGTCTGTTTTTACATGCACGGTCCGCAAAATGTCTCACTCTGGACACACACGGATGATATCAGTGTGACACGTACCGGTGCCTGGGAATCAGTGTACAGTTAGCGCTGTTCCCGAGTGCTGAACGCTGCCCTCATCATTGTCCCTTGCTTGCACTGCGATCAGCACAAGCAAGCGACTATGTTGTGAGTCTGCTCCCACAGTGTCCATGTGTAAAAATAAGAATAAAATAATAAAATCCATCTACTTAACTGTCCGGAGATGTCCCCCGCTGTAGTCCTCTAACCACTGACGCCGAGGAGAATGACCCGTACTCACTGAGTGACAGGACACAGCTCCTGCGCAGCTCCGGGGCCCGCTCGCTGGAGCTGCTTATTCTCGTCAGCGGTTAGAGAATTACAGTGGGGGACATCTCCGGATAGGTGAGTTTATGGATTTTTTTTTTTTTTTTTTTTACACATGGACACCACGGCTGTGGAGTTGGAGTCGGTGTCCATTTTGGTGGAGTCTGTATAAAATAGACGGACTCCAACTAATAAAATATATTGTAAATTGGGTACAGTAGTTCAGTGCAGTTTGTGGGGAATATTTTTTTCATAAGAATTTGGGAAATTTATGAAATGTCCTATTCCTGATCTAAGGGTCTAGACTTTAAGCTGAGATGAAACTGTGCTACAGTAAATTCATCACTTAAACATGAGCCATGTATGAGGGAGTCGGTGTCATGGAAATTGAGGACTCGTAGGTTTGGCTTACCGATTCCACAGCCCTGATGGACACTGCGGGAGCAGACTACTACTCCCAACATTGTCCCTTGCTCGTGCTGATCACAGCGCAAGCAAGGGACAATGATGTGAACAGCGGCACTTGGGAACAGCACTAACTGTACCGCTGATTTCCAAACACCTGTACATGTGCTCCTGATGCTACACACGTGTGCCACACAGGTGCACACGGACATCTCCGGTACGGGTTTTTCCGGTACCAGAAATATCCGGACGTGTGAAACCGCCCTTATGCTATATTTTGTGCGTGTGTGTGTTAAGCCTTATGCTGTATAATGTATGTGTATAAGCTCAGACTTGTGCTGTATAGCGTGTGTGGACACAAGCTCAGACTTGTGCTGTATAGCGTGCGTGGACACAAGCTCAGACTTGTGCTGTATAGCGTGCGTGCGTGGACACAAGCTCAGACTTGTGCCGTATAGCGTGCGTGCGTGGACACAAGCTCAGACTTGTGCCGTATAGCGTGCGTGCGTGGACACAAGCTCAGACTTGTGCCGTATAGCGTGCGTGCGTGGACACAAGCTCAGACTTGTGCCGTATAGCGTGCGTGCGTGGACACAAGCTCAGACTTGTGCCGTATAGCGTGCGTGGACACAAGCTCAGACTTGTGCCGTATAGCGTGCGTGCGTGGACACAAGCTCAGACTTGTGCCGTATAGCGTGCGTGCGTGGACACAAGCTCAGACTTGTGCCGTATAGCGTGCGTGCGTGGACACAAGCTCAGACTTGTGCCGTATAGCGTGCGTGCGTGGACACAAGCTCAGACTTGTGCCGTATAGCGTGCGTGCGTGGACACAAGCTCAGACTTGTGCCGTATAGCGTGCGTGCGTGGACACAAGCTCAGACTTGTGCTGTATATCAGTGTTCCCCAAGTCCAATCCTCGAGCCCCCAGCAGTCCATGTTTCCTTAGGGAATCGTGGACCCATGATCTGTTGGTGGCTCTTGAGGACTGGAGTAGGGAACCACTGCTCTCTAATGTGTATGTACTGTCTTGCTTGGTCTTCATTTCTTGTTGTACTTGCTGTATAACTGTTTTCTGCAATCCTGTTGTAGAGGCAGATAGTTGCCATAATCCGGTTTTTGAATTTCTTATGATAAAGCTTGTATGTGGCTGGATAACACTGTGCCTTTTTGTTTTCTTTTTGGCTTTTCAGTTGAGTGGCTATTCTGGGTGAGACTGCAGTATTAGTGATATTATTGACCCCCAAGAGGTGTCCTCTCCTGATGATGATCTTTCTCTACTTACCGTACCTCTCTTCACACATTCACCCTCGTGCCAAGTATGTACAGTTAAAACTAGACGTTTACATACACTATAAAAAGACACGTGCATGTTTTCTCAATATCTGACATGAAATCAGAATATACCTTTCCCAATTTAGGTTAATTAGGATTACCATCATTTTTAATATTTGCCAAATGCCAGAATAATGAGAGAGAGAGAGAATGTTTTAAGGCATTTTATTACTTACTGCAAAGTCAAAAGTTTACATACATTTCATTAGTATTTGGTACCATTGCCCTTAAACTGAATGACTTGGATCAAATGTTTGGGATATCCTTCCACAAGCTTCTCACAATAGTTGGTCGTAATTTGGGCCTATTCCTCCTGACAAAACTGGTGTAAGGCTAAGTGCTCACGATGCAGAAATGCTGCATATTTTTTCCACATCTCCCTGGCAGGAAAAACGCATACAGATTTTACATGCGTTTTTCCTGCCAGGTAGAAGCGTTTGTCAAGCGTTTTTGCATGCATTTTCGCATGCGGGTTATCAAGCGCTTTTCCAAGCGATTTTAGCATCACTTGGAAAAGTGCTTAACAACTTGGTCACACTATATAAATCCATGCAACCGGCATGGATTTATATAGTGTGACCAAGTTAATAGTTGAAAAAAAGAATAAAAATACCATTATACTTACCTTCCGATGGCCCCTGGTCTTTTCTCCGCTGCGTCCGGTCTCTTGTACGGCTCGCGGTGGTGTGAAAGGACCTTTCATGACGTCATTTAGCGGTCACGTGACCTGTCACATGACTAAATGACGTCATGGAAGGTCCTTTCACATCACCGCGAGCCGTACAAGAGACCGGACGCAGCGGAGAAAAGACCAGGGGCCCATCGGAAGGTGAGTATATGTTTATTTTTTATTTTAAATTCTTTTTTTTTTTTAACAGGTACCATGGTACCCGGGTCTGGAGGAGAGTCTCCTCTTCTCCAGACCCGGGTACCATCCGCACATTGAATTGCTTAATATCCGCATGTGCACATGTAGTTATGTGGATATTAAGCGATTCAATGCAAGTCAATGGCGGCATTTACGCTGTGTGTCCGCAAAATTAATGGACATGCTGCGTGTTTTTCCGCAATGATAATGGGGCACGTATTACCAAGCTTTTTTTTAAGTGTTTTCGCTGCGGAAATTCCGTAGCAAAAACGCTTGAAAAATGCATAGTGGGCACGCAGCCTTACTGATCCAAATTTGTAGGTTGCCTTGATCACACCTGCCGTTTGAGCTTTGCCCATACATTTTCAATAGGATTGAGATCAGGGCTTTGTGATGGCCACAAACATTGACTTTATCATTAAGCCACTTTGTTACCATTTTGGCAGTATTCTTCTAGTCATTGTCCATTTGGAAGACCCATTTCCGCCCAAGCTTTAACTTCCTGGCTGATGTCTTGAGATGTTGCTTCAGTATTGCCACATCATCTATTTTGTGAAGTTCACCAGTCCCTCCTGCAGCAAAACAACCCCACAAAATGATGCTGCCACCCCCGTGTTTCACAGTTGGGATGGTGTTCTTAGGCTTCCAAGCTTCTGCCTTTTTCCTCCAAATGTAATGATGGTCATTATGCCCAAAAAGTTACATTTTAGTTTCATCAGACTACAGGACATGTCTCCAAAAAGGGAGGTCTTTGTTCCTGTGTGCATTTGCAAACATTAATCTGGCTTTTTTATGTTTCTTTTGGAGTAATGGCTTCTTCGTGGCAGAGTGGCCTTTCATCCCATGTTGATACAGTACTCATTTCACTGTGGATATTGACACAGCTTCTGCCATTATCTTCACGAGGTCTTTTGCTTTTGTCCTTGGTTTGATATGCACATGTCGGACCAAAGCACGTTCATCTCTGGGTCACAGAATCCATCTCCTTCCTGAGCGGTATGATGGCTGGACATTCCCATCTTGTTTATACTTGCATATAATTGTTTATACAGATGAACGAGGCACCTTTGGGTATCTTGAAATAGTACCTAAAGATGAGCCAGACTTGTGCAAGTCCATAATTCTCTTCCTGATATCTTGTCTGATTTCTTTAGACTTTCCCGGGATGCTACACAAAGAAGCAGTGTGTTTCAGGTGTGCATTAAAATGCATCCACAGGTGTGTCTCTAATTAACTCAGATGTTGCCAAAAAAACATATCAGAAGCTTCCAAACACATAACATCATCATATGGGCAGTCCAGAATTGTTTAAAGGCATAGTAATCTTAGTGTATGTAAACTTTTGACTTTGCAGTAAGTAATAAAAATGCCTTAAAACATTCTCTATCTATATATATTTTCTCTCTATCTCGGCATTTAGCAAATATAAAAAATTATGGTAATCCTAATCAACCTAAAACGGGAAATGTTTATTCTGATTTCATGTCAGATATTGAGAAAAACATGCATATGTGTCTCTTTATATAGTGTATGTATGCATGTTTTCTCTACAGGGATAGGGCAGTAAGCCCCTGGTGGCAGTTTATTTCCTGTTTCATCCCCCTTACTCCCAGAAAGCTTACCAGAGGATGAGTCTGGCATGTTCATAAACAGTCAGTTGGCCTTGTTGATTTCTAGCAAGTTTGTCCAGCACTTGTCTTATGTTGATGACCACCTTGAGACCCTTTGCTCACTGCTCAGAGATTTGATGCTGGAAGTCTAATCAAATTTCAATCCAAGCAAGGGCTCTTTGCGGATATCTCTGCATCACGAGGGATCTGTGATCTTCTCACATGTACCTATGACCCATCAGAGGATGATTTCGTACTGCAGTTCAGATCATACTGTTTATTTCAGCTTACTGGCAAATGCTTAATATAGCCATCTGTGATATTTCTTTTACTGTACAGCAGATGTTTGTATGGATTTTTCTTTTTTCTTTCACTTAATAGAATTTCTCTGTCTTAAACACAAGTAAGAGTAATTACATCTTAAATGTGCCATGTGTTTGGCAAGAAGAGCAGAAGTAAAGTAATTGAGGACTGAATGACTAATGATAGCTGCTGCTTGCTCTTCCAGTTTCTGGCTGATTAAATTGATTTTGTAGGCTCGATTAGTATTATAATGCCTCTTACTGAGTCCAAGCGTGTGGTGAGATGAAAAGTTGTGCGGTCATGTAACGTTTGGACCCAAGCAGTGGACTCTTGGTGTGGACTGGCATCACTTTGCTATTTCCTATAGAAATCAATTACTGGTGACCTTCGGAAACATAAGGTCATTGTTTCTTGTTCTTGAAGAGAAGCTTTCATCAGAAAATTCTATTGATTTAAATCATTTTTTGTGTTTAAATATGTTTGACATTTCTTTTTACGTATCACATATATTATAAATAAAAAAAATTGCAATTTTCACACTGACCACGGGCGCTTTTTTTTTATACACTTGTCTCCTGAAACAAAAGGACGTTAACACGTTCTTGGTCACAATGCTCAGACCCTGACACTGTGCTTTTATATTTAAGTGTCTAATGAGCCTGTGCAGTGGTCACTGTGAAGTGAGGAGGAGCAGGGTCATCACCTATTGTAAATGGTGAATCTTGTGTTATCAGCTGTGTATTCCTGTCACTGTAATCCTGCCTCTGATGGTAAGGAACCTGCTGAAAACTCTTCTTGAAAATCGATTTTAAAAAACTATGTAGCACAAACACCTGATTTTAAACAGTAAGTCATTTTCACATGTTAGGATAGGAGTAAAAGAATGGTCACATTGTAAATTTTGATTGCATTATTTAATTAATACTTTAATATAATCCCATAAGTAATCAGCTACCATACCAGTCTTCAGAGGATTTGTACATTGTAACCTTTAATGTCATTCTCCAGGTTATTATTAGCAGCAGGTGAAGCATTGGCACGACATATCTGTGAGCTGTACTTCCTGCACTTACATGAGATGACTATTAGATGTGGCGTGGTCAGCAAGCATCTCCTTTATTTAGGCTCTTCCTCTTTAGTCATTGACGTTTGCCTTCTTAGTATTTCCTCTCTGGGCTTCCCTAATTTTGTGATTCAGAAAGGATTGCAACCATTTATTTTTTTTTTCTCTAAAATAATACTTTGAATACTATGAAACTTTTTGTTTCTTAAAAAAGTTATTTCCTAGCCCTTCCACAGCTCTTGTGTAGACTTGTGTCTCTATGGGTACAGGCTGCAAACTGTGTGTAGTGTGTTCCTCTACTCCAGGGGTGGGGAACCTCAGGTCCACGGGCTGTTTACGGCCCTTGATGACCTATTATTCGGCCCCCAGGCAGATTCTCATGGACCACAGGGCTTGGGCAGGCTGCTGTATTTCACCCATTAATTTCTTCTTGCTCTGTACGCGCCTTATAATATATACATATATAATATATGAATATAGCATGAAACCACTGTGACTCCTCGCCCTCTCTACTGAATATAGCATGAAACCACTGTGCCCCCCCCCCCCCTCCCTACTGAATATACACTGCTCAAAAAAATAAAGGGAACACTTAAACAACAGAATCTAACTCCCAAGTAAATCAAACTTCTGTGAAATCAAACTGTCCACTTAGAAGCAACACTGATTGACAATCAATTTCACATGCTGTTGTGCAAGTGGAATAGACAATAGATGGAAATTATTGGCAATTATCAAGACACACTCCATAAAGGAGTGGTTCTGCAGGTGGGGACCACAGACCACATCTCAGTACCAATGCTTTCTGAATGATGTTTTGGTCACTTTTTTGAATGTTGGTTGTGCTTTCACACTCATGGTAGCATGAGACGAACTCTACAACCCACAGAAGTTGCTCAGGTAGTGCAGCTCATCCAGGATGGCACATCAATGCGAGCTGTGGCAAGAAGGTTTGCTGTGTCTGTCAGCATAGTGTCCAGAGGCTGGAGGTGCTACCAGGAGACGTGGAGGGGGCCGTAGGAGGGCAACAAACCACTGTACCCCCCGCAGCCTCCCTACTGAATATAGCATGAAACCACTGTGCCTCCTCACACTTCCTACTCAATATAGCTTGAAACCATTGTGTCCTTTCACCCTCCCTACTGAATATAGCATGAAACCTCTGTGCCCCCTCACCCTCCCTGCGGAATATAGCATATAATCACTGTGCCTCCTCACCCTCACTACTGAATATAGCATGAAACCACTGTGCCTCCTCACCCTCCCTACGGAATATAGCATGAAAACACTGTGCCCCCTCACCCTCCCTACTGAATATAGCATGAAACCACTGTGCCCCCTCACCCTCCCTACTGAATATAGCATGAAACCACTGTGCCCCCTCACACTCCCTACTGAATATAGCATGAAACTACTGTGCCTCCTCTCACTCGCTACTGAATATAGCTTGAAACCATTGTGTCCTTTCACCCTCCCTACTGAATACAGCATGAAACCATTGTGCCCCCTCACCCTCCCTACGGAATATAGCATGAAACCACTGTGCCCCCTCACCCTCCCTACGGAATATAGCATGAAACCACTGTGCCCCCTCACGCTCCCTACTGAATATAGCATGAAACTACTGTGCCTACTCACCCTCACTACTGAATATAGCATTAAACCACTGTGCCTCCTCAACCTCCCTACTGAATATAGCATGAAACCACTGTGCCTCCTCCCACCATACTGAATATAGCACGAAACCACTGTGCCTCCTCACCCTCACTATTGAATATAGCATGAAACCACTGTCCCTCCTCACCCTCCCTACGGAATATAGCACAAAACCACTGTGCCTCCTCACCCTCCCTACGGAATATAGCACAAAACCACTGTGCCTCCTCACCCTCCCTACGGAATATAGCATGAAACCACTGTGACTCCTCACCCTCTCTACTGAATATAGCATAAAACCACACTGTGCCTCGTCCCACCCTACTGAATATACACTCCTCAAAAAAATAAAGGGAACACTCAAATAACACATCCTAGATCTGAATGAATGAAATATTCTCATTGAATACTTTGTTCTGTACAAAGTTGAATGTGCGAACAACAAAATCACACAAAAATCATCAATGGAAATCAAATTTATTAACCAATGGAGGCCTGGATTTGGAGTCACCCCCAAAATTAAAGTGGAAAAACACACTACAGGCTGATCCAACTTTGATGTAATGTCCTTAAAACAAGTCAAAATGAGGCTCAGTATTGTGTGTGGCCTCCACGTGGCTGTACAATGCCTGGGCATGCTCCTGATGAGGTTGCGGATGGTCTCCTGTGGGATCTCCTCCCAGACCTGGACTAAAGCATCCGCCAACTCCTGGATAGTCTGTGGTGCAATGTGAAGTTGGTGGATGGAGCGAGACATGATGTCCCAGATGTGCTCAATCGGATTCAGGTCTGGGGAACGGGCGGGCCAGTCCATGGCTTCAATGCCTTCATCTTGCAGGAACTGCTGACACTCCAGCCTCATGAGGTCTGGCATTGTCCTGCATTAGGAGGAATCCAGGGCCAACCGCACCAGCATATGGTCTCACAAGGGGTCTGAGGATCTCATCTCGGTACCTAATGGCAGTCAGGCTACCTCTGGCGAGCACATAGAGGGCTGTGCGGCCCTCCAAAGAAATGCCACCCCATACCATTACTGACCCACTGCCAAACCGGTCATGCTGAAGGATGTTGCAGGCAGCAGATCGCTCTCCAAGGCGTCTAGGCGTCTCTAGACTCTGTCACGTCTGTCACATGTGCTCAATGTGAACCTGCATTCATCTGTGAAGAGCGCAGGGCGCCAGTGGCGATTTTGCCAATCCTGGTGTTCTGTGGCAAATGCCAAGCATCCTGCACGGTGTTGGGCTGTGAGCACAACCCCCATCTGTGGACGTCGGGCCCTCATACCACCCTCATGGAGTCGGTTTCTAACCGTTTGTGCAGACACATGCACATTTGTGGCCTGCTGGAGGTCATTTTACAGGGCTTTGGCAGTGCTTCTCCTGTTCCTCCTTGCACAAAGGCGGAGGTAGCGGTCCTGCTGCTGGGTTGTTGCCCTCCTACGGCCCCCTCCACGTCTCCTGGTGTACTGGCCTGTCTCCTGGTAGCGCCTCCAGTCTCTGGACACTACGCTGACAGACACAGCAAACCTTCTTGCCACAGCTCGCATTGATGTGCCATCCTGGATGAGCTGCACTACCTGAGCAACTTCTGTGGGTTGTAGAGTTCGTCTCATGCTACCACGAGTGTGAAAGCACAACCAACATTCAAAAGTGACCAAAACATCATCCAGAAAGCATTGGTACTGAGATGTGGTCTGTTGTCCCCACCTGCAGAACAACTCCTTTATTGAGGGTGTCTTGATAATTGCCAATAATTTCCATCTATTGTTTATTCCATTTGCACAACAGCATGTGAAATTGATAGTCAATCAGTGTTGCTTCCTAAGTGGACAGTTTGATTTCACAGAAGCTTGATTTACTTGGAGTTAGATTCTGTTGTTTAAGTGTTTCCTTTATTTTTTTGAGCAGTGTGTGCATGAAACCACTGTGCCCCCTCATCCCCCCCTACTGAATATAGCATGAAACCACTGTGCCTCCTCCCACCCTACTGAATATAGCATGAAGCCACTGAAGCTGTTGTGGCCCCTGAGGAATATAACATTAAACTACTGTGCTCCGTGGAGTGAAACAAAACCCACTTAGGCTATGTGCCCACGATGCAGAAATGCTGCATATTTTTTCCGCTTCTCCCTGGCTGGAAAAACGCATGCGGATTTTACATGCGTTTTTCCCGCCAGGTAGAAGCGTTTGTCAAGCGTTTTTGCATGCATTTCTGCATGCGGGTTATCAAGTGCTTTTCCAAGCGATTTTAGCATCACTCGGGAAAGTGCTTGACAACTTGTTCACACTATATAAATCCATGCAACCGGCATGGATTTATATAGTGTGACCAAGTTAGTAAAAAAAAAAAAAAAAAAAAGAATAAGAATGGTAAAAAAAATAATTAAAAAAAAATTATACTTGCCTTCCGATGTCCTCACGGCGTTTTCTCTGCAGCGTCCGGTGTCTTGGGCGGCTCGCGGTGGTGTGAAGGACCTGCAGTGCCGTCATTGAGTCATGTGACAGGTCACATGACTCAATGACGTCATGGCAGGTCCTTCACAACACCGGGGGCCATCGGAAAGTAAGTATAATCTTTACTTTTTATTTTAAATTCTTTTTTTAACAGGTTCTATGGTACCCAGGTCTGGAGAAGAGTCTCCTCTCCTCCAGACCTGGGTACCATCCGCACATTGAACCGTGTGATATCCGCTTGTGCAGATGCAGTGATGTGGATGTCACGCGGTCCAATGCAAGTCAATGGCGGCGATTACGCTGCGTGTCTGCAAAATTAATGGACATGCTGCTTATTTTTCCGCAATGATAATCCGCAGCGGAAATTTCTGCAGCCTGTGCACAGCACATGCGGATTATCATTGGGGACCATGGGGCACGTATTTAAGCGTTTTCGCTGCGGAAATTCCGCGGCAAAAACGTATAGTGGGCACGCAGCCTTACTGTCTGATTCTGTTGCATTATTTTTATTTATTTATTTGCATTATGCTTTGTTCTGCACTCTCTGGCGTCAGAATAATGTCAATGTATTGCCAGCACCATTCAGCAAGAGTCAACTTAGAGAAGACATGAGGGTTTAAGGCATGGAGGTAAGCCAATTGTGGCTTCCTGTCATATCGTTGCTATATTACATTGTGTCCACGTTTTAACACTAGGACTACTGGACTCGTGACCCCGCCTAGAACTACTGAAAGGAGTCATTTTGACTCCTTGCTTGTTTTCGTTTATTTTTAGAGTTTCATTTGTGGTTATTTATTAATAATTATATTTTTTGTAATGTATTATTATTGTGAGATCCAACAGTAATGCTTTTGATTGTTTTTTTTCTGCTTTTCTTATTTTTCTACAGAAAATAACAATAATTATAATAGACATTTTTCAAACATTTTTTTTTATTCAAGTGCACACATATAAACAACAACTGAAGAACAAAAAGCAGAGAAAATGTAGATGGAGGAGCATAAAAATGAAAATATGGCGCAGAATTCACCTTCTAAACATTTGGTGTTTCGCATTTTAGGCATTGCCTTTGATTTATGGCAGTACATTGCCCACACAAAGACTTACCACAAGTCTTACAATTTCCGACAGATCTATTTTTCTTGCACTTTTCTTTGATCTGGCAAAATTTTGTTTGAACCATCCCTTCTGAGCATGTAGAAACTTGGGACGTGGAACCCTTTTCCCTATCTGTGACATAAGGGCCACTCAACTCTCTCACAAGCGTTTGCAAAAATGCCTTGCGTGACATTTTTTGGTGGGTAATCTCCTTGAATATTATCCATGCATTTATACCCGCAAAGTCTAAGGCATTTTCAAATGCATGAACAGGCCATCTCCTTGTGCATGTTCGTGTGGTATATTTTCGTGCCATCTGATCCACTACATCTACTCCATATTTTGTTTCATTGTAAAACTTTACCGTTTCTGGAGTTTTTTTAGCGGAATCAGACGCAACAACAACATCTGGATGGACGGAACTCAAAATGACAACATTTTTGTTGGGCTTTCCTTGATATACTGTAAGTGTAAAATTGTCTTCATTTCTAAACACTTTAGTGTTGTACAATTCCTCTTTCATGGATTTTATTTCTTTAGGCACTTCTCGCCTTATCTTGTTCAGTGTTCCCACGATGGTTGTTCCTTTGCTTTTTAGCTGTTTAGCTAATTTTACTGAAGTAAAATAATTATCGGTTGTAACATTGCGACCTTTTTTCAAAAACGGGTCCAATAACTTCATTACCACATGGTCAGCTAAACGGTCCTCAGCACGGCGTGTGTCATCTTTGCCTAGATAAGGGAAGCCATTTGCCAGATATTTGCTCCTCTTATCAACAGCTAGCCAATATTTGTGGCCATATTTATCTGGTTTGGAAGGCATGTACTGCGTGAATGGACACCTAGTTTTGCTTGGGAAAAGTTGCTCATCCACCGTTATGTATGGGCCAGGTTTGTAACACGCAATACAATTTTCAATAAACCTGTCCCACACAGTAGAAAATAGAGCAAACTTGTCCGTTTGCAGTCTCTCCGATCGAGTAGATTTCTCATCAAATCTGAGAAACCTCATAATTTCAACAAAGCGGTCCCTAGACATTGTCGCTTTGCAAAACGGTATTCCCCAGTCATTACACCAAATACTGCTAATCGAGTGACGGTTCGTGCCAGATATTCCACGAGCATAGAATATCGCAATGAATGCATCTAGCTCCTCATCAGATAGAGTAAACTGTAAATTATTGTTCCTGCATGCTTCTGCAAGCGTACAGTTCTTTATATGTGTCAATATATATGAATCAAAAAATAAACGCCATGCGCTCAAAGGACTATCGATAATGATATTTCTTCTGGCGTATCCTGTAGGGCCAGGTGCTTCTCGAAGAATATTTTGGCTGTCACGCCTACCAGGCAAGTGTTCTCCAATTTCAACAGGTTTCCATTGAATACCATTCGCTGAAACTAGTATTCCTTCAGATTCGCCTTCTCTGGTGTTTGTTGTTGCATTACCTTCGCCGCCATCGTTATCTGTTGTTCTTTCATTTCTGGGACGTTTTGCTGATTTTTTCTGTCCACGACCAGGAGGATGGTCACGAGGCAACATAACTGAATGAGCCCGATCCCCAGTTGATGTGCTTGGAATATCTGTAAAAAAGTTGATGAATATTTAGAATTTTTGTTTTGTAAGGGTCCGTGCACACTGGCTGGATTAGCGGCGGAATATCCGACCGGATATTCTCACCACAATCCGGCCAGTACCTGCCCACTCAGGTACAGAGCGGAGTTTCATACCTGAAGCTCCGCTCCGAACCCCGGGCTGGAGCCGCTGTCTGGGACGGAGCCGGGCTCGCGCGTAAGCAAGCGCTGCTCTGTCCCTGACAGCGGCTCCAGCCCGGGGTTCGGAGCGGAGCTTCAGGCATGAGCGGGCAGGTACGGCCTGTATTGCGGCAAGAATATCCAGATGGCTATTCAGCCAGAATTCTGCTAGTGTGCACAGGCCCTAACTCAGTGTGTGGAAGAACAAATAAATACACATAACTACTTACCTTCTGGATTTGTTCCTTCTGAGTCTTCAGATTCACTTGATATGTTCTGAGGAATGAAATCTTCATCACTGTCAGAATCAAATACATGTTCCTGCAATTCGGATTCCGATTCATCCTCCGGTATGGATTGCAAAGTAGCCAGAATATCCTGAGGCTTTATCAAACGTCTTCTCTCCATATTCCTCACAAATTCCATAATTCTATATAGTTCCCTGCTGAAAAATAGAAATGAAATGAAAACTAAAAGAAATAATAACTGTTCTGCCACCTTCAAAAGTAGGTGGGCTGAATCGGTTGACAGACAGCTAAACTATTTCATAACAATTCATACCTGTATGAGTCTTCAGAGCTCGTATGTCTGCGTCTGTTCTCTTTGTCTCTTCAGCTGAACTGAAAGTAAAGTTACTATCCAGAATACTGTCTCCTGCTAGGACCTTAGAAAAACACCACCCTTCATTAGCATAAGATAAGAGCCTAGAGTAAACAAGCTATTTTGTTCAGCATTACACAGTAATACAAGCAGGTAAAACACAAGGAAAATGTGAAAAGTTGACATGTAAATTGAACTACATCTATATGAACATCAGGGTAAATAAGACAGAGTGAAAAAATTATGCACAAAACTTTATAGCAACATTTAGTGACAAAAGGACCTCAAAATATAGTAGGGAGTCAAAATGACTCCCTTCAGTAGTTCTTGGTAAATTTTGAAAAAAACGCGCAAATTTTTCACCAAAATTATTTATTCTCACAAAATCTTTTTTCACATCATATTTGAGGAAAAGTCACCGAGTTTCAAGCCGGAATTCTGAAAAATGTAGTCACAGAAGAGAAATAAAAAACGAAAGGAGTCAAAATGACTCCATCAGTAGTTCTAGTGTTAAAGGACCACTCCAGCGGTTTTTATTTCAGTTCTGGAGTGGTGCCACTAAGGTAAGGTCCCTGGTAAAGATTATACTTACAAGCCGCTGTCTTCAGCTGTTACCTACACTGCCATCTTGTGACCGCAACTTCTGCCTGACCGTAAGTCAGAGGCAATGGTCACAAGTTATCCATGGAAATCTGAGAGCCTCATTCTGGCTCTCATAGACTTACATTGAGTTGTGCCTTCCAGATCGCCCAGCAGATCGCAAACTGCTGGAGACCGACTAGAACGGCACTGGGAACCAATGAAGACTGTGGTGGGTAAGTATGTTACTAGGGACAAGGAACTTGGATTAGTGGTATCCCTCCAGCAGTAAAATTAAAAAAAAAATAAGAAATAAAAAAAAATTAAAAAATCTGGAGTGCTATTTTAAGGACACGGGTGCAATGAAACATTACAATGGAGTGTTGCAACACCCTAGTTAAAAAACTCTTGTCTAGACCTTCTTTACTACGTTCCTCAGTTGCACTGTGACATACTGGCTTTGGGAGACTTATAAGCCATGTGATGCTCGTCTGGGAATTTAAATATGCCAGGTTATGTAACATGAACTCTTAAAGGGTCGATATTGACTTTTAGAATTGCTACCTCCAGCAGGTAGCACTTGAGTTCATGTCCTCTTCCTGTCTGAAAAAGCAATATGCATGCTACGACATACGCCAATGGTTGTGGTTAGTTATGGAACAGTGAATCCTCAACCACCGTGACACCACATTGTGTCTACATGTATTGTCTGTAGGAAACATTTCTCATTTGAGCGGTAATTCACTTTTGATTTCAGATATCTCAAATTTATTTATTTTTTTTGCTTTATAAGAATATTGTCACATGTATGTCGTAAACAGCAGAACTGTGACAACTACTGATGTTTCCACATAAAATAAAGTTTCTTAGGGTGCTTTCACATTGCATTTAGTACACGCTCTGTGGCCTTGTCAGGGCATACGTCCGAACCCCTCGCAAAACTGGATTTGTACATATGCACCAACGGGGCCATAGACTATAATAGTGCCGGCAGAGCGAACATGCTTTCTGCTTTGCATCATTTTTGAAGCGTATATGCCTACTGGAGGCGGACACTCAGACGCAGTCTACTACATCTGAGTGTCCACCTATAGTAGGCGTACACGCTCGAAAATGATGCACGTCAGAGCGCACGTTCGCTCTGTTGGCACCATTATAGTCTATGGCATTATCGGCACATGCTTCCAAACCCCGTTTTGCAGGCAGGGGGGAGGTTCAGGCATATGCACCGATGGTGCCACCAAGAGTAGAACATACAAACTCCTTGCAGATGTTATTCTTGGTGGGATTTGAACCCAGGACCACAGTGCTAATCATTCAGCCACTGTGCTGCATATTAATTTTTTATCTTCCCCTCCCCCCTCCATTATGCTTTTAATTTACATATTAAACCTTGTTCAGATCATGCCTAGAACTAGGTATACAATCACGTACTTCCAGGTCTTCATTGTCTTATACAGTTCCTAGGAGAGAAACATCCAAGCTGGATAAAGAGGAGCTCTATTCACAGGAGCAGAAGCTGCACATCTTCGCTCTGCCCTAAAAAGCTCCAGTGATGTAACGTTCTTTATGTGGATGGCCACATTACTGGAGCTTCCCTGGGGAGTGCAGAGTTGTAGGCTGGAGCAATGGGTGGGTTCTGAGTGGACAGGTGTTCTTCTGAGTAGAAAGGGGTCATCTTCTCTGGGGTGATTGCTTCTGCCCCTGTGAATAGCGCTCTTCTTCCGGCTCCACCTATCTAACTGTTGTTCCTCTCCAATAGGTTACATAGGTGACATATGACAATCGTTGCAGTCTTCTATTTGAGTTATTCTTTGAGAGTTCTTCAAATGTGATGCTAACAGGCCCTAATCTTCCATTTACCTTCTACTGTTTTTTATGGTCACGGCATAAACCAGGCGTGTCCAACCTTTTTCCGTCTCCGGGCCACATTAGAAGAAGGGCTGTCTTGGGCAGCATATTACGTGCACAAAAGCTGATGAGCAAGAAAAGGGTCCATTTGTAATTTTTGTCTTATCTGCCACTACAGAAAAGTAAAAAAAGAAAAAATACACATAATATTCCAGCAGATAGACCTTCAGCGAGCATGAAGTTATCCCATCGATGATCCCTTCCAAACTTGAGATAACCCCTTTAAACAGGTTTCCACTGGTTGTCAAAAATTAATATTTATTTGCCCATAGGCTTGCCGATATAAATAATAAACGCAACTATACTGAGGTAGTATTAGTAGGATACACTGAAACTGGTGTCTCCACATCCCATAGGAGATGCTGAGAAAGGTACACCTTGTCGTGGCTGGGTGACCCTCATGAATTGGCCAGTTTATGCGATATGTACCTTCATTTTTGCTAGTACATTCTATATAGCAGCAATGCAGTCCTAATTTCATATATTCAATGTTTGCATACATCTTAGCACTCTGAGTGCTGCTGTATTCTTTTGTTTGTATATTGTGCTGTCATAGCAGCTGTTCACAGATTTTATTCTGTTCAGAGGTGTTTGTCAGCTTTTTGTATTTTGTACATCGCATAGACACCAAGACTGCCGGATGGGCATGACGCAGGGGACACCGAGACTGCCGGATGGGCATGACGCAGGGGACACTGAGACTGCCGGATGGGCATGACGCAGGGGACACTGAGACTGCCGGATGGGCATGACGCAGGGGACACTGAGACTGCCGGATGGGCATGACGCAGGGGACACTGAGACTGCCGGATGGGCATGACGCAGGGGACACTGAGACTGCCGGATGGGCATGACGCAGGGGACACTGAGACTGCCGGATGGGCATGACGCAGGGGACACTGAGACTGCCGGATGGGCATGACGCAGGGGACACTGAGACTGCCGGATGGGCATGACGCAGGGGACACTGAGACTGCCGGATGGGCATGACGCAGGGGACACTGAGACTGCCGGATGGGCATGACGCACCTGGCATAAACTATTCCTCCAATGGCACCTGGTCAAATGAATAAGTGAGGACATTATGGGGAAAGCTGGAGCCTTGTTTTCCTTGTGACTGTCTTTATGTATGGCACTGCTAAAATCTGGGCACAAGGATTAAGACCCCCATACACATTTCAGCTGATGTGTATTTGCTTGCAGTGCCTGGGCTCATCCCAGACAACAGATATTGGGAAAGCATGGGGGCATGCCCTATCTTTTGTTCTCACTGGTAAAAAGCGCTGCCAAAGGTGTCTGCCAGTGGCTTATTCTCGTCTCCCCATTCATAGCACATGCATGCAAGGAGTGTGCATGTGTATTGGGGAGCTGTTCGTAAAGGAGTAGCTATCTTTCGGCCGCTTCTTATCTAGCAGACTTCAGGGAACATCCCAGATGACTTGCTTCTCAGAGAGGTCCTTTATTGCCATGCTGTTGTGCTGCACATATAATGAAAGCTGCTAGACCGGCCATATTGATTTTTTTTTTTTCTTAAACTACAGTCAGGCTTTTATCATTTGTAACTGGCTTCCCCTTTCTATTGACAGCTCTCATCTGTCTCTCTCAATGTCTGCATACTGGAATATTTCCGACAGCTCTCTTGGGGAACCAAATGACCTGATAAATAGACTCTTATTCTATGCATTGTGTGATGAATTCCCTCTCTTCTCCTGATGGTCTTTCATTGATTCTCTCTACAGGCAGTATCAATGAAAGCATAAGAATAAGGCAACTGTTTGCTGCTCATTAGAGAGGACACCAGGACTCTGATATTGTCCTTTCTATACCTTGTAACAATTCTTCAGAATCCTTTTATACCGAGATGTTATCAAAATGTGAATACTGTATTTTACTACAGTCATAACACCATTCTGCCCAACGTTGCCATCTTGATTGTACACAAATGATACAAGACTACAGCCCATAATTCTGATATTAAGACATTAGTTACATTTACTGTGATATGATAATTATGGTCAAAATCTGTATTTTCTACAATTTAAAAAAAAAAATCAGACACATTAAATATTTTTTTATGGACCGGAAAAGAAAATGTTTTTTTTTGTGGGGTGGGGGTGGTTTACGGACTGTCTTGGAATTTCTGGACGGTTGGCAACCCAGGTTCTGCCGCTTAGGTCCTCTTTATTTCAAAGGACTTATTGATATGTCAACAGAGGGCAGTTCTTATTTTAGTCCCACTGCTCCTCTGATTATCCTGTTTGTATTTTTCTTACTTGCAGTACAAATCCAGAGATATGGACCTTTTAATATAGTGCATATTTTTATGGTCTCTACTGTATGTATGTATTTATAATTATGTATATCTATATCACTGACTGACAGCTTTCTGCCTATGCACAGTGTACACAGAAAGCTGCCACATTGCGGTGGGGGCGGGTTATACTGCGCTCATAAATGCTTGACCTCCAAGCGGCAGATAGAAAAACAAAACAGGGGTCTCTCTTCCGACATTATGCTGCTCTCAGGTTAAGTGACAAAAACCTGGTGAGATGTACCGTACTTCACACATCCGATGTACGTTTATTGTAAAATCTCATTGTACTTTTATTTTTCCCTGAATTATAGGTCTTCTGTCTGATGTGATTGTGTAGTTTACATTTCACGTGTTCTTTTTGATATCTATGCAGAAAAGTTGTTACTGCTGGTAGGTAGCAATATTTTAAGAAGTGTTTTAATCCGTTCATCATTTTAATAATTTCTTCTCGATTTACAGGCAATTGAGGAATTTATCTCGGAACTGAAGAATCGCGAGCAACCACAAGTGGTTACGGTGCCTCCTAACACTGCTGTGAAATTTTTAATGGCTCGGAAGTTTGATGTTTCTAGAGCAATCGATTTATTTCAAGCTTACAGGGTACGTCCAGGCTTATTTCTTGGTTCCTAGCCATTCATGAGTTATGTTTGCTTTTTTTTGCCATTTTCTTTATGATCTGCTAATAGTATTTGAAAAGATTTTGCATATATGGCTGTTTCATATCATGCTGGTCTTGACTGAAAATACTAGTCTTCAAATTATGGTTACCTGGTTGAGGGAAGGGTTTTTGGATAATTGCTTAATGGGAATCTTGTCACTAGATTTTTGAAACCCCATATGAGAGCAGCATGATTCCAGTGATGTGTCACTTACTGGGCTGCTTGCTGCAGTTTTGATTAAAATCACTGTTTTATCTGCTTCAGATCTACCAGTTCTCTGAATGCTGAGCCCTGTATAATCATGCCTACACCACCAATTTACAGCTTTCTGTGTACACTATGCATAGGCAGAAAGCTGCCAATCAGTGGTGGGGGCGGGGTTATACAGAGCGCATGAATATGGAGGACTACATGGCAGTGGGTTTACTAGTGATCTGCTGATACAATTAGTGATTTTTGTCAAACCTACAACAAGTATGCTAGTAAGTGACACATCGCTGGAATCAGAGTCTAGGTTTCTAAATCATGCTGCTCTTAGATCAGGTGGCAAAATCCTGGTGACACATTTAATTTCAAAGGGGTTGTCTGTGAAGCCACAAACATGTCATAATTTTTTGTAAATGGTTAATTAATCTTTACACACATCCTATATATGCTGCCATCCTGGGTGGTTATGGTGTGAAAGGCATCTAGTGACTAAGCCTGTGACCCAGGAATCTGGTCTGGTTGGAAGCTCAGCATTTTGTGGAAACTCCCCGTTCTCATTGCTTTCTAATTACTAATTACACCTTCTCTCCACCAGGTATCCAATGAATCTTTGGCTCCTATGATTTGTCACATGTAATGAAATGAGTCCGCTGTTTACAGCAGACCGCTATAGAAGCACCCTTTCTTTATCGCAGTAACAAGCTTTGATGGTTTGCGCAATAGAGGTAAAGCTACGTCCCTCGCTCATCTGCATTCTGTTGTTTCTCTTACCAGAACACAAGACTTAAAGAAGGGATCTACAACATAAATCCTGATGAAGAACCCTTACGCTCTGAGCTACTGAGTGGTAAATTTACGGTTTTAGTAAGTATTCTTATTAGTTTAAGACGTTCTGTCAGTTTACAGAAGATTATATCTAAAGGGGTTTAGTAAAAGTAAATTCTCCATGATTAATATGACAGTTTAAGGCTATGTGCACGCGAAGCGATTTTAATGCGTTTTTTGCGGCACATTTTCAATGCAAAAACGCTGCGAAAAAGCATTAAAATTGCTTGTAATAGGTCTGCCATTTACTGCAATGCAAATCCGCATGTGCTGTGCACATCATGCGGAAATTTCTGCTGCAAATTCGCATTGCGGTAAAACCCGCAGCAAGACCAATTCTAGTGTGATTTCGCTGCGAAATCTCCGCCATTGACTTGCATTGAATAGCATAAGATCTGCATGACTACATGTAGTCATGCGGATCTTATGCAATTAATGCGCGGATGGTACCCGGGTCTGGAGAAGAGGAGACTCTCCTCCAGACCCGGGTACCTGTAAGTAAAAAAAGAATTAAAACAAAAAATAATCTTATACTCGCCTTCCGATGGCCCCTCTCTGCTCCCGGCATCGCTGCTGGCTCCGTGGCGGGTACCGGTAATATAAAAGGACCTTCCATGACGTCAGCAGTCATGTGACAGGTCACGCAACCGCTGACGTTGGCGGTCGCGTGACCTGTCACATGACCGCTGACGTTATGGAAGGTCCTTTTACATTACCGGTACCCGCCACGGAGCCAGCAGTGACGCCGGGAGCAGACCGAGGCCAACGGAAAGGTGAGAGTATAAGGTTATTTTTTACGTTCTAATTCTTTTTTTTTTTTTTTTTTTTAACATTATGTTGGTTACACAATATAAATCCATGCCAGTTGCATGAATTTATATTGCGTGACCAACTTTCAAGCACTTTTCCAAGTGATGCTAAAATCGCTTGGGAAAGCGCTTGACAAAACCATGCAAAACCGCATGCTAAAAACGTTTGATAAACGCTTGTCCCTGGCAGAAAAAAACACATGTAAAATCTGCATGCGTTTTTTTTCTGCCGGGGAGATGCAGAAACGCTCAGGAAAAATCCAGAGCATTTCTGCATTGTGGGCACATAGCCTGAAGGTCTGTCTACACCACCTGACCGGCAGCACTACAAGACCACTTGTTTGCTGATCGGGGGTCGTTTAATGGCTTGTTTATACAGGCCGATCCTGCTTCATGAATGATGTATATAGATCATTCAGTGCTCATAAGCTGCCATTGTTCTTGACAGCGCAGGTCTTGTTTAAACTATGATCTTTTGGGCAAGCCGGAAGATCCTGTTACCTAACGAATGAGCGTTTTGCTTGTTCGTCGGGTGATCAGCAGCCTGTTCAGACTGCACAGTTATTGTGAAACGAGCTTTGCTTGGAATTCTCATTTGTGATCTTGCAAGGTAAATGCCCCTTAAAGGGAACCTGATAGCAGGATCTAACTAGATGGCTGCATTTGTCTCTAATAGTTGATTATAGACCACCCCATTGTGTGGGACAAGTTTTCAGTATATCATAATGCTCGCTTTATGAAAAATTTTGCGCCGTATATTCGGAAAGGCGTGCACTCCATGCTTGACCAGTCCTGCCCTGTCTGCTGTTAGCGTGCCCATGAGGCTTTACTGAGATCCCTGACTTGTCCTTACATTATCCTCCCAGAAATTTTGATTTTGCGGCTGCTTGTGAATACCGTGACTTCAGGCATGTGCAGTGTACCGCAAACCACTAACCAGTAGGTCATGATCTACTGCGCTGTTGCACATGTCAAGTTATTTTTAAGGCCACATGCAGTGTCAGGATCCCCAATTCATATTTGATGGTTGAATCATTCCACCCATATTGGCGGCTTCAGGCAACATAGCCATTGTCTGATAACCCGATGAACGAGCAAACCGCTGGTAATGGAAGCCCTCTTTTAGGACAATAAGGCACAGGAGCTATGAGATTTATGAGGGGAACTCTGCGACTTGCACTCCTATGTTAGTCCTTGTAGCTAGTACTAGTATTAAACAAGTTTTTCCAATATGGGAAGTTCTCCTTTATCCATAGCCCTCTGCTTTCCCAAGAAGTCCCATATGCAAAGAGGCGGCATGTCAAGCATGTGCGCACTTCTCCTCCATTCAAGATGGGTTCCAGAAACTCATCATCATTTTGTGTTCCCAGAACTCCTACCCCGGTGATCAGTAAGATCACTTACCATCTTCAGAATAAAAGTACTGCTTCTACCTACCCTCAGCCAGAACACATGGCCTATTTATAGCTGTATTTGTGGTCTGTGTTCGGTTGATATACATCGCCAAAATCTGGAACCACGCTATATAATTTATCCCCGAATCTGAGCATGTGTTTACCATGTGTTCTAGCCATGATCAAATGGAATATGTGGCCCTCTGTAACATGCTGCCACATATTATCCAAAATATAGTTTTATTAAGCAAAGAGACTGATACTGGAAAGGAAATGTGACATATAATTGCCAAAATGGAATGTAATAGGTGCCAGGTTGTAAAATTATTGGACAGTCATGGAAAAGGATCTTAAAATTATTCTGTAAAGAAAAGCAGTTCAAACTAAAATGTGAACATAAGTACAATATACATAAAAATGTTTCAGGTCTTTATTCCTCCATTAAACATTTGGACGTACGTTACATAAAAGCATCTTTTTTTATTAACAAATAAGCCCCAATTCTAACACTGGTATTTTCCTTGGCTCTGCCTAGTGTATTGGTATGGATTGCTAATGGGATTTAAGCTGTAAGATGTAGGGCTATACATTTCTTCCTTAGCGTATCATAATGAGTGTGTTTGTGCTTCTCAATTACAGCCCGGAAGAGATGCAAATGGAGCAGCGTTAGCCTTGTTCACTGCTAGACTTCATCGGCCGGATGTAACCACGCATAAGGCAGTTCTCCAGGCAATTATCTACCAGCTAGATAAAGCCATTGAGAGGTAATTTATTGATGCGTGATCACTTAATTCTTTCCTTCCCATCAGAGCAAAGCAATGTACCAGAGGAAGCTTTGCGATAATCTATTTTAGGGAAAAAATTAGTAATCCGTTTCGGGCAAATGCTTTATTGGTGTGTAGAGATTATCATTTGGGATGGTATTGGTATTTCAGTGTATGACATTACTTGCCAGCATGTGAAAACTGATCTCCTTATATTACCTTATTGATTTTTAACTTTACTGCCTGTTCTGTGCCAATATTACTTTCTGGAAGAAAGCCTGTACATTAATAACCATATGAATGAATAAGACGCTGGCACGGAAATGAATTCTCATTTGGATACAAGCTATTTCCCCAAATCCCATTATATATTACAGATTGGATGAAATTGCTGGTGATCTGAAACAAGTGGCCATTTTGACGAGTATTGAAATATTTCCTTTGGTTCAGATTTTTTGCTTTTACTGATAGAACGTGTAAGGGTATACACGTAGCGTTTTTGTCACATTTCCACCCCACCCCCCACGCAATTTTGTCACCAAAACGGAAGGGTTTCTTAGTACCAAGAAAGTGAATGAGGTTCCTGAAGTCTCATGCACACCTTGCTTATTTTTTACTTGCAGATTTAAATCTGCAGCATGTCAATTCTTTCAGCGTTTTTGCAAAATTCATCCATACTAATGAGTGGGGAAAAAAGCCGCACAAATTTTACACAGCTTTTTTCCTGCTAACACATCCGTATTTGCAGCATATCCTAAAGTGTGTATTTTTTTTCTTCATTGTGTATATTTTGTGAATGGTTAATACATTAGCCTATTTTTGTAAATAATGTTTTTTTTGGTCATAGGGTGGAGACACAGAGGAATGGGCTCATCTTCATTTACGACATGATTAATTCCACTTACGGAAATTTTGATTATGAGCTTTGTGTAAAGATATTGAACCTTTTAAAGGTATGTTGTTGAGTACTACTTTGTTTTTAATCCTTATTTTACCCTAATTAACCAAGGCCAGTATGCTTTGTCATGGCATATATATTTTAATTTTAAAAACTAACCTAGAAATGAAAGTTTGAATTCAACGAGAAATATACCATATTTTTCGGATTATAAGACGCACTTTTCCCCCCAAAATATCTGGGAGAATAAAATGGGGGTGCGTTTTATAATACGAAGGTAGCTTACCCAGTTAGGCAGCTGCGGTGGAGCTGGAGGCAGGGTCACTGCTTCAAGAGGCGGGCGGCAGGAGTGGGGCGATGCTGCGGGGCCTGGGCTCTCATAAGATGCCGGGGAGCGGAGTCCCCTTTCCCATTGATCTCCCTGCGGTGCATCTCGATCTGCACATATTCCACCTCTGGCGGCCATTTTTCCGAAGCCCACCACTGGGAAATCGGTGGGAAAGGGGACTCCTCTCACTGGCGCTGACATCTTATAAGAGCCCAGTGCTCGCAGCTTTGCACCTCCTGGACACCCCTCCTTTCGCCCCACTCTTGTCGCCGGCCTCTTGAAGCAGTGAGCCTGCCTCCTGTGACCCCACTCCTCCGCACCCCATCCTTCTCCAGTAAGCTACCGTTAAAGCACACTACAAAATGTACCACCATTTTATTTAAAAAAAAAAAAAATCCCATTTTCCACCCCAAAATTTGGGGTGCGTCTTATGGTCCGGTGTGTCTTCTAGTCAACAAAATACGGTGTTTGTCCTCACTATTTTTCTGCAGCATTTCCTGCATGATCCTAAAAATGTCAGTCTTGTAGGAATACTGCTAATCTTACTGCTGATTGGCTCCTCTCCTGTTCGTTGGCCTGTGAAGCTAATAAGTGGGGCTTAGGTTTTTTGGTTTTTTTTTAATTACAGTCTAGACACAGCTGGGAGGTTTCTGCTGCAGCCAGCTGTACTACAGCCAGACACAGACCAGTAAGGAGAGGGGTGTGGCTCCAAGCCTTCAGCACTGCCAGAAATGCTCATATGGAATTTGATAAAACGAGACTAGCAGTTGTGCTTGATGATTTTAATTTATTTATTTTTTAATTCAAAAAAGCAATCTTGCAATATTTTTTTTTGCCTGTATCATGTAAAATGGGCTGTTGATATTCACAAAATTATTTACATTATTTTATGTTTTAGTTAAGGGGTTCTCCATTAATGTAATGAAATGGCAGCTATTATCTAATTAAAACTATAGTCTGTCCTCAAATGTGACTAGGATGAAGACATACAACTCCTAAGACCTGTGTCCCAGAAAAGTGAGATCACACATACCTCAGTCAGCCGGGATATATGATATATATGTGATATATATGAAAAAAGTCTTTTGTGCTCAGTGAGAAGATTGTCTCCAGCTTCCTCCTGCTCCAGTTCATTAGGTTTGACCGCTTTATAGCAGTACACAGTGACTGGCTGCACAAAACTGTAAAACAAATAAACATTGAGGAAGAGGAAGCTGGAGATCTCAGTGAGCACATCGGGGTTAAGACTTTTTCTTCATGTGTTTGTCTGGCTCTTCTGTCAGTTGAGACACAGGTCTCAGGAGCTGTATGTCTTCAGTTAGCAGCCCTCCCTGGCAGGTGACTTGGACGAGCTACAGTTAAAATTTGATCACTGGTGCCATTTTATCATATTCTCTTAGAACCCCTGTAATGTGTCATTTCTTAATTGTTTGCCATCGTAATACCTCCTTTCACTCTGATATGGATCCTCCTAATGCTGTCTACATTTCTCATGATGTCTCTGGCTTTCCAGGGGAAACACAGAGCGTTATCACATTGCTCCTATCTAATGGCAGATTAATGAAATTATCCAACAGAGAAACTTTTAACAACCAGTCACAGCGCAGTTTAATTTGTCAGGAGCAGAACATAACATGAAAGTTTTGTGGTGATGGAATAAAGGTGGGTGTAGTTGGTTGGAGAGCGGAGGGATTGATGGGTGATGTCCATCCTGTAGGACACAGGAAGTTCGGAGACTGACTACACATAAGAGCATGCCTATAAATAATAAGTGCTGCACTCAGATGGGGCTTTAGAATGACTAGGTAGGTGATCGGAGGAATATATATTCAGTCTATATCATGCTAATGTTTATCAGCTGTATTTTATGACCTGTTGTGGAGTCATACAGAAATCTTCTGTAGGATACATATATATTTTTTTTCTTTTTCGTGTGTTCAATTTTTCATTCCTTCCTTTTGTCTCTAGGGTGCTTTTCCTGCGCGGTTAAAATGTGTTTTTATTGTATCCTCTCCTCTTTGGTTTCGAGCTCCATTTGCTGTTTTACGCCTTTTCGTCCGAGAAAAGCTGAGAGAACGGGTAGCGTATTATATATTTTTATATGTTTTGCTTTTTTGTTTGTTTTTTACTTTTGCTTGTTGATTTTTATGATTTTGTTTTTTTCTGTGATCACAGATTATTGTAAGATCAATAAATTGGTGTTTTTCTACCACAGGTCTGGATTATCTGTTAAGTAGTATTGTCTTTGAATGTATCTTGTTGCTTTGGACATTGATGGGAGTGCCTCTTTTTTGCTTTTTTTTAAAAAAAAAAAAAAAAAAATTTATCCTCTTAATATATTGCAATATCAGGGTTGTGGAGTCGGTATAAAATTGGCAGACACCAACTCCTAAAATATATAATAAATTGGGTACAGTATTTCAATGTAGTATGGCTGAATATTTTTTCATAAGAATTTGGTAAAGTTATGAAATGCCCTATAAATGTCTGTTCTGTTCCTGATCTAAGGATCTCAGCTTTTAGTTGAGATGAATCTGTTCTCTAGCCTTAGAATAATTTAGATCAGATTTGAGGTCATCTATGAAGGAGGATCTGATGGAGGCGATACTATTTTTCAGAACAAATTCAGACTGCACAAATGTTGTTCAGTGTTTTTGTTGAAAACTATTTTTTCCCCCAATTACTGCATAGTGTATTGCATATTTACAATTAAAGTTTTTTTGTGTTCTAGAGTTGTATTCCAATAAATATATTATGTTCTATCTAAATAGCTTGAATATTGTATCATAATGATTAAAAGCCTGATGTTACTATTTTACTACAGTAAATGTATCACTTAAACATGAGCCATGTATGAGGGTTGTCAGATTCAGGGAAATTGAGGAGTCTGAGTCAGACGTTTGGCTTACCGACTCCACAGCCCTGCTTACAATTGCTCATTTTGCCTTTCTACCCCGCTATTTTTTCTCTTTTACCTTAGGTCTATGAGATTGCGTGATTTAAAAACGGACTATCTGAAGCCTCCTAAGCTCTATGTAGAAACAGGAGGTCAATTTTCCCTGTAGGAGTCATGTTACTGCAAATGTCTCTGGCAGGGGGAGTAACGGAGCAGTTGGGTCATGAGTTGAAGAGGGGAATGATTTATGCAGGAAAAATACTTCCTGTTTCTACATAGAGCAGCGAAAAAGGGAACAATTTACTGGGTAGAAAGGCAAAATGAGCCAGTACATAATGCTATATAATATGATGACTGCAATATATTAAGAGGATAAAAACTTTGATGGGAGTGCTTTTTTAAAGGGTATCCATCCATATTTTTTTCATAAATGAATATGGACTTTCCCATTACTGAAATGGGAGAGGAAAGTTGGTGCTCATAATGTTCTTTGGAGAACTGTAACTGTTGTTTGAGGAGAAATTGTAGCATAATGTATCGGCTTCTGTCTCTCCTCCATAGAATTTTAGAAGTACCAACTGTCTCCTCCAATCTCAGTAATGTGAAAATCTGTGAAATCTGTATTCATTGAGAATGAGTTATCAGTCCATAAGGAGATAGAAGCAGATTTCTCTGATATATATTACAAAGTTTATTTTCATGTGTACTATTGATGTATGAAATAGAAATTTAAAACGATGGTTACTCTTGTTTTTCAAGCCAAGTTGTCGCGGGTGTAATAAGCATAGTGGCCATTGAAATCAGTAGACATCCATTCAGTCCATTGTTTTCTATGAGTTTCCCCTGTGGACTCCATATGCCTAGGCTGATGGCTCTTTAATCCTAAACTAGAAACCTGATACTAGTTTTACTATTTAATGCCTTTGAGAAGTGACAGTGACCCTGACCCTATCCTAATGTTTCCACCACAGGTGCGCACAGTAAAAGCCCATGAGTTGGTGAACCACATACCGAAGGAATCTTTACCAGAGCATTTGGGAGGAACATCTAAAATAAGCCATGTTGCTTGGATTCAGGCATGTGTTAATTCAAGACAAGGCCAAGAAAATGGAGACTGCATGGACCATCTCTTTGTGATCTACTCCTCGGAGCAGAATCCTGTGAGTGACAGACTGAACTCTAATTGCACCCAGCAGAATGTGACTGATAATACCAGACTTATTCACAATCATTACCATGAAAACAGGACTAAAAATTACGCCGAGACACACAGAGTGAGTGGCTGTGTGCACTGGAATGGTTCTGCCATTGGCGGAAGCTACGATTGTTGTGATAAGAGCTCCAGCGTAAATACAAACTGTAGGAGACCGCCGCCTCAATCTGAAACCCCTCCGGACACGCCATTGTATAAACAGCCTGCCGACAATCCTTCCATCCCGCCTTTACCCCAAAAATCTCGACCACTGCCTGCAGACATGGAGCAATCCTTACATATGCCTGAAGAAGGAGGCATGACAGTGTTAGGTCTGGTTCAGCACGTCAAGAGGATGAAAAAGAGGGGCATTTTTCAGGAGTATGAAGAAATCAGAAAAGAGCCACCAGTCGGTGCTTTCGATATATCAAAGTAAGTGTCAGCCTCCTGGTAAGAAAAGTGTTTCAGGTTTATTTTCATTCTGAATAGCCATTTGGGGGCTTGTGATTTGTATTAAGAATGCATTATATGCACTTGCTACAGAAACAGCCCCATTCACATTTGTAGAACTGATTGTCAATTCAGTACTACAAAATGGCGTATTAAATGGTGTAAAACTATTGATAACGTTGGCGCACGCATTTACAGTAAGCAAATGTCACAATGCAACATTTGGGGTGCAAACGGAATAATATGTTGTTACATTCCTCACCAATTTGAGATAGTTGCTGCAAGGCTGCTTTCACATTGCGTTTTGACACCCATTGGTTGATACCGTTGGCGCTTAAGTCCAGACCCCCCAGCAAAACAGGATTAGGGCGTTTGTGCCAGTGGGGCCATAGACTAAATTGGTGCCGACAGAGTGAATGTGCGCTCTTTCGCGCATCATTTTTAGGCGTATACACCTACTGGAGGTGGTCTCCCAGATGCAGTCTACTATGTCTGAGTGTCTGCCTTCAGTAAGCATATACACCCGAAATGATGCATGACCGAGCGCATGTTCACTCTGTCTGCACCATTACAGTCCATGGCCCCATCAGCACATTCGTCCAAATCTTGTTTTGCGAGAAGTGGGGTTTGGACGTAAACCCCAACATGATCAATGAACGGGTGAGTGGCAGCTTGGCTGTGTAGAGATCGTCTGCTAATCCAAAATCCTATAAGGGCCCCACTAGATACCCTTTTCTCACAGTATTGTTTTCTGGGCCTGTTAAAGTCCCATCCCCGATGACACTGATGATTCGGTGAAACATGTTGGAGGTTTGAATTTTACATACCCAATATTTGCCTCATCTATTGATGGCACCCCGGGTGATATCTTTAATATGCGGAGATAAGCAATTGCTACTGGACACATACTGAGTAATAATGGTAAATATGGATTATTTTAACCCATTACCCTTCTCAAATGAACTATTTAAAGGATACGTTTTATTGACCTGTTAGAGAAGGGCAGCATCTAGTGTGGCTTAGCCCTTATAGGATTTTGGATCAATAGATTTACTCCCTTCCCAGGTCACCTGATCTCAATATGTGTACATTTTGCATTTTGAGTCTGCTAATCCATTTACAAATCTGCTTTCTGTATCAAACTGCAAATCCAGTGTAGAAATCAGATTCAGTTTGGCGTTTTTGCACAGTTTCTCTTGCAAATATATGTTGGATTTTCTACATGGAAAATTTGGTGTGCGAGCCTAGCTTGACATTCATCTTTACAGAAACTGAAATCCTTCTGACCTGTTCGTACAGCTTCATCAAGTTATGGCGCAGTTCCATCACTGCTCTGTCATACCGTGGGAACTGCATATTTGCCACAACATACTACTATGGCACCAGTGTAAGGGTATGGACTTCTGACTTCATGATGTCTAAAGGATACGAGGATTGTACTTTGGGTTTCATCATGTTCTACCAGGAGAGACGTGTCTGGTTGTGGTTGTGGTCTTTCTTTCATTTATTTAAAATTTCACCATCATCGGATATATACATGTTATTCGGGTTGTTGAGAGATGCCGACCAGCTAGACTTGTTAACTTGTGTATGGCCATCTTAAGGCTTTATTCACACACACAGACCCGATTCATCACAGCAATTTCGACACCTTAAATTTTTGCACAGCTAGAGTTGTGCAAAACTGTTGTAACTTTTGGCATTTTCACACCAGGTTCTCCAAGCTTTGACAAAATGGACTGAGCTAGGGTGGGACGGGGGTGTGACACCACAGCTCATCTAATTTATGATGAGCTGTGGGGTACCTTACGCCAGAAATCTTACTCCAGTCCAGGTGAACGGATGCGCATGCCACTCATCAGACACTCCAGATTGATTAAGAGTTGTCTGACGAGATCGCTGATCTTGGTGAATCGGGGGCAACAAACTCTTCTACGCCTTGTAGTGTCCTTTTAGCCATCAGACAAATGTAGAGTGCGAATTCACTCATGAGGCTGCGGGCATGGTTGTATTTCATTGTGGCCTGTCTGAGGTGTTTTAGGACACCCTCTATAATTGAACTTCACCCTACATTCTTTGATGTATCCACATTTCATAAAGGCAGCACATGCTGTTAGCTGACGTTTTACTGATTCACCTGCTCATTTAAAGATTTATGATGTTAAGAATATGAACTGCTCTCTTCAGTAGCCATGAAATCCTTCTGACAGCACCTGACTATCCATAATGACATGGATCAGGGATGGGCAGTACATTTTCCTTAGAAACCACACAAGAGAATGAACTTTTGAGGAGGGCTAAACCGCACGAGAGACGATGACTTTTGAGAAAGGCCGAACCAATCTGAATTCAGTAAAGACAGATTTTTACATTACAGATATAGGAGATGGCAGTTGGTGCTGATAAGATTCTATGTAGATTGGGGAGTAGAGTAGGAGCTAGAGGCACAGCTCCTCCTTCCTCCCGCCTCCCCTCTACATGGTAGTTGGCGCTGATGAGATTCTATGTAGAGGGGAGGAAGGAGGAGCTATGCCTCTAGCTCCTCTTCTACTCTCCAATCTACATAGAATCTTACTGTCCACCCATACAATATACATTGTATTTGGGGGTAAAAATCATTCTCGCAAATTTGGTTTCAGTAAAACTGTTGCTCCGTTTGGCTTATACTGGCTCTTAAATATTGACATTTAACTTTTGTGGTTTGTGGTCTTAAATTGGCTGAGGGCTTGGAAAAAGTGAAGAAAAAAAGTTACAAACTCTGTCACTCATAGAAGGCTGACTGACACATTCTTAGTTAAAGGGAATCTGTCAGTAGGACCAACCCTCCTAAGCCGTCTGTATGTAGGTCATAGGAAGCTGAAAAAAATGATACCGTGATATCTGTGATCTGATGTTTTATTCCAAAGAAATCCAGATTTTTCTTATATGTAAATGAGCTGTTCAGGACTATGTGCCGGACACTGATCTGTATGAGAATCTGCCTCCAGAGATTATTTTACATGAAGGGGAAGTTACCAGTGTAAAATGCAATGGCCGCTCTCTGCTCTCCTGATCTCACTGTAGAGCTCTGTGTGGTTATAAAGCCACGGCCCCACTATCAGTATTCGGTCAGTATTTTTTCTCCGGAGTGGGAGCCAAAACCAGGAGGAACAATCAGAGAAAAGGTATAATAGAAACAAGTCACCAATTCTGCATTTATCACCCACTCCTGGTTTTGGCTCTCACTCCTGAGAAAAAATACTGACCGAATACTGATAGTGGGGCTGTGGCCTAACTGACATATCTGCAGGCTCCTCTCTGCTACAGCTTCCATCTCGCAGTCAGTGCTGCAATACAGCAGAGCTGTAGCTGCTAACGTGTTTTTTATGAAACAAAGTTCAGTTCTAATGTTCTGTGTTAGTTACATGTCTCACACTAGTAACATCCATATTCAGTTAAAATAAAATAATCTGTTGAGGCAGATTCTCATGCAGATCAGTGTCCAGCCCATATCCCTGAACATTTACATATAAGAAAACTGAGGATTCTCTGGAATAAGACAGGATTAGGCTGTGTGCCCACTATGCGTTTTTTAAGCGTTTCCGCAGCGGCAGTTCCACTGCAGAAATGCTTAAAAAATGCTTTGTAGAAGGTCTGCCATGTTCCCCAATGATAATCCGCATGTGCTGTGCACATGCTGCGGATTATCATTGCAGAAAAATCCGCAGCACTACCAATTATTTTGCGGAATCACCGCCATTGACTTGCATTGGACCGCATGACATCCGCATCACTACATGTGCACATGCGGATATCATGCGGTTCACTGTGTGGATGGTACCCTGGTTTGGAGAAGAGGAGACTCTCCTCCAGACCCGGGTACCATAGAACCTGTAAAAAAAAAAGAGTAAAAAAAAGAATAAAATAAAAAATATACATTATACTCTCCTTCTGAAAGAATAAAATAAAAAATATACATTATACTCTCCTTCTGATGGCCCCTGGTGTCCTTATTCGATCCGTCCTGGCTTGCCGGTAGCTCGCGATGGTCTAAAAAGACCTGCCATGACGTCATTTAGTCATGTTACGGGTCACACGACCACTGACGTCTTTTACGGTCACATTATATAAATCCATGCCATTTGCATGGATTTATATAATGTGACCGAGTTGTCAAGCACTTTCCAAGTGATGCTAAAATCGCTTGGAAAGCGCTTGTCAACCCGCATGCGAAAATGCATGTGAAGAGCGCGACAAAACCGCTGCAGAGACGCTTAAAAAAACGCTTGGTAGAAGGTCTGCCATCTTCCCCAATGATAATCCGCATGTGCTGTGCACATGCTGCGGAATTTTCCGCTGCGGGTTATCATTGCAGAAAAAACGCAGCACTACCAATTATTTTGCGGTAGCGCTGTGTTTTCGCCGCCATTGACTTGCATTGGAACTCTTGGATTCCGCATCACTGGATCTGTAGATGCGCATTACATGCGTTTCAATGTGCTTATGGTACCCGGGTGTAGAGGAGAGGAGACTCTCCTCCGGACCTGGGTACCATAGAACCTGTAAAAAAAAGAATAAAATAAATATATTTACCTTCTGAAGGACCTGCGCTGACGTCAGTCATGTGACAGCAGGTCCTTCAGTGTAGTTTACCCCGAGCTGCCGGCAAGGGAGGACGGAGCGAAGCAAGACTGCGGGGGCCATCAGATGGTAAGTATAGATTTATTTTTTTCTTTTTTACCATTCTTTCGGTCACACTATATAAATCCATGCCGTTTGCATGGATTTATATAGTGTGACCAAGTTGACAAGCACTTTCCAAGTGATGCTAAAATCGCTTGGAAAGCGCTTGTCAACCCGCATGCGGAAATGCAAGTGAAGAACGCTTCACATCCGCATGTCCCTGGCAGGAAAACGCATGTACAATCCGCATGCGTTTTTTTCTGCCAGGGAGGTGTAGAAACGCTCAGGAAAAAATCCGGAGCATTTCTGCATCGTGGGCACATAGCCTTACAGATCTCAAGGTATCACTTTATTCAGCCTCCTATGACCTACATGCCCCTACACTGTGCCCACAGTCACGAGCTGCATCTTCCAGCCTCTTTTTACTTTGAGCCGGAGCTTCTAGCTGCAACCAGGCCTCACAGGTCCCTGTGCATTGCTTGTCGTGACATCATTGACGTGCAATGACCTACGGAGGCCTGGTTCCCGGCCAAGATTGAACAAGCGTGAGCTATGATGGCAAAGATAAGTGGACTGTACGTCAGGCAGGGAGCAGTGATGCCCGCTGTCTAATCTTCAACCTGTTCACTCGAAGCTGGGATATAAAGCATCACTAACAAAACAGCCACCAATGCACCAAAAAATGTAGCTTGAAGTTACATCTTTATAATTGGTCCAAATAGTTGGTTGAAATCATACAGTGTAGCTGGGAACTCTAAATTATAAATCCCAAAAAGTCTCTCTATTAAAAAGTGATTATATATTACTTAAAAGCAAAGAAAAGACACACACTAGATATGCACGCAACTGTAGTAACCTGAAGAATTATTTCAAATAGCTATTCAGTGTGAAAACTAAACAGTATAAAATAATTCTAAGAATTACACTATTATGTGCACAGAGAATGAATTAAAATAGTTTCGGATGTAGTTATCTTCTGTCGAAAAATATTAAAATTTACCTACATAAAATGCAATTTAATACAACCAGTATGAAAACTTAAAAAAAATAAAATAAATTAAAAAAAAATACATAAGTTATGGCCGCTAAAATGTGGAGATGCAACTTGGTTGGTTATTAAGGGTTAAAGTAAAGTCGAAAAAAAAATGATTATTGTAAGCATAACGAATATTCGACGGGTGAAATATATAGCGTCACTGTGATCTGATTGTTGAGACCCTTCCTGGTCTCTGAAGACTACCTGTCAGGACACGAGCACAATCAGCAGGTGTCATATACTTGTATCGATCACATGGGAATATCTCATTAAGGTAGCACTCCGGTGATTTTTAGCCCCTTACCCATAGTTATCATGTGCACAGAGCATGAATTATTATACTTTTATTGATTTGCCTCTTCCATTTTCAATGCAGTTTTGGTCCTCTTTTACACCATGTAACCAGTAGTGAGCTCAGCCAAATACCACTCGAAATAAAAAAAATAAATAAAAAAAAAAAAAAAAAAACCTTGTGCGCGGTGCTACTTTACAGAGACTGATGACGTGTCACCGTTATTTTAACTTTGTGCATAAATGGTTTTGTCTGTGGCTGAAACATCAGAGTTGGAGAAACCTCCCCTGCAGTAGAGATCAGCAGTGCTAAGGCTGGAATCTTACATGCCGTGAACAGAAAAGGAGAGTCAGTCGTCCCTTCTCGCCTTCTCTGACACTCTTGGCTTTGGCTCAAAATTTTTTGACAAAAACTGCATATGTGATTCCAGCGTATACCATGAGCTGCAAAATTTAGATTTTTTACTGATCCATAAATGTGAATAATGGTGGTTTAGTTTTCATTTTAACATTGTTTCTCTCTTCTTCTCATAGGAAGCCTTACAATCAAGCAAAGAATAGATACAGTGATGTTCTGTGCTTGGACCAGTCCAGGGTTAAACTGGGGCTTATTGGCACAGATGAGGTAATATATTATTGGTGTCCCTCCCATTGTATGGAGAAATATGCTGTATCTTGTGTAAACGCCTCACAATTTTCTTTAGAGTAGGGGGTCTCAAACTTGGCTGGGTATATGGGTAGCACATAGAAAAAAATTTAATTTGATGGGCCACAGGATGAGATGACATTTTCAGTGATTTTTCCCATACAACTTTTTGATCATTTTTTTGGCATTTTTTTTTTTAATGCCATTCATCATATAAATTATGGTACAATTTTATAGCTGGTCACCTTGTTGGATCAAATGTCCTAATCTTGGTCACCTTGTTGAAGCAATTGTCCCTAATGTTGCAGATCCTTCTCACCTGACCTCACTCCCTTTGCGAACAGCGACCTCTTCCTCCTGCACAGCTGGGGCAGCGCATGGCAGTGACCTCATACGCTGCCGGCCTCTTCATTGGCTGGTATTGGTATTGTGGTGTAGAGAGATGGTCTCTGCGCTGGAATACATTTCAATTGACTGTGCATCCAAGGACGCGTGTTCAGCTGAAACTAAGCGCTGGCATTGGCAGCCACAGGATCGGGCCGCGATCTTCACTGGGAGCTCCGGTGCCTGCAGGCCATGTAATGCAGCCTCAGGGACAGGATCATCCTCATAGACCTTTCCAGAACAACATATTCTGGTGTTCTAGGTAAATTGTGCCCGTGCCCAACTTGAGTCACTGACAGATTATCTTAAAGGGGTTGTTCAATCTAATGCTACAAGTCTGCAGTTACTCTGTGTGACTGCACTCATGAATCCTCACCGCGTGAGGATTGTCTGGTGCCGAGAGAGGAGGGGGCTTAACCATAAGTATGCAATTTGCATATATGCAGTTACGTGCCGACTAGACTGTATCCGACATTGCTCAATGCAAGTGTATTGAGCGAGGCCGGATACAGTCTAGTCTGAATGTGGCCGGCACATGACCCAGTGACCACTCCTAACACTGGAGAATCCTCACCGTGCAGTGCGAAGAGTTACATGTGAAGATTTACAAGTCTGCAGTTAATGACTGCAGACTTGTAGTTTTTGGTCAGACAACCCCTTTTAAGGGTATGTTCACACAGTGCTGTTTTCTGCCCTAAAAATGCATAGTGTTGGCAGGAAAAAATCTTTGTTTTTGATGAGTTTTATAAGTGTTTGTGATGGGGTTTGTGTTTTCGTTTCATGCAGTTTTTATGTATTCATTTGAGTAAAAAAACAGCAAAAAAAACAAAAACACTTAACCGCCTTTTTAAAAATGCACACAGCAGCTCTAAAAGCTCAAGGGGAAAAGTGTGTGAATGAGATTTTAAATCTCATTATTTTTGCTACTATTGTAAATCGCATTTTTAAGCACAAACGTAAGAGAAATTCAGCATCTTTATTTTTTCAAGTACATAAAAACACAGACTATTACGTGTTTTGGATCAGAATTTTATCAGTGTTTCATTTTGATTTAGGGAAAATATATATTTTGATATATGTGACTCTTCAGATTTTGTGTTATACTAGCCTGATGAAGAGACCTGAGTAGTCTTGAAAACTTGCAATTTGTTACCATCTTTTCAGTTAGCCATTAAAAGGTATCAACCACTGAGGACTCTCAAATCTAAATATTTTTCTATCAGTGTTTCAGTTATCATCCGTGTTTTATCAGTGATTTTCGCATATGAATAAAAAAAGCCAAAGCTTCTCCTACCTGTTAGTGTTGGTCACGGACAGCACACAGATTGCACTCTGATGACGATGTGTGCTCTTAGTGATTTTCCCAGACCCAGAGACTTGTATTGGAAATTTAGATTCATGACTCTGATCAAAAAAAACAGACATATCGCCAAGATTTGTGTGGCCCTCTTGGTCTGAAAAACAAGCGTGGGTATGAGAACAGCCCCATAGAATGTAATGGTTACGTGTTTGATCCTTGAAAAACACAGAACACGTACATGACTCAGACATCTGAAGGAGGCCTAGGGCGGCATTCATATTTTGCGGCCACGTTTGTTTTTTGTTTGTTTTTTTTAAACCAAAATGCTACTGCAATGTGTAAACGTAGTCCGAAATCATATAGTGTGTCTGAGAAGGGGGCTCCGCTGGTTAGTATGTACACACCAGGAGAAGGATGCTGTGGATGGAGTACGGTTGAGCAGGGCAGCGTGTAGGGAGGAGATGCTCAGGGCCCACCATGGCGGTGCCTGGAGTAACCAGCCAGAGGAGTAGTGAGTTGTCAGCTGCACTCGCTGTTCAGTCCTCCTGTACCAGTGAGCGCGTCTCTCCTCACTCACACTGATAAAGGCGCTCCTTGCTTGTTGAGCGCTTCCATTAGTCAGAGAAGGGAGGTGCCCATTTGAAATCACCACAGGAATTCTTTTTTTTCTGTTTTTTAAATGATCGGTTCATATGACGTCCCCCTTCCTTCACCTGGTACGAGTTGTCGCCCTAGGTAGACGCCTCGTCCCGGCCCTGTTCCTAGGCCCCTCTAGACATTAAGAAGCCGCTTGGTAAGATGAAGAGGAGATGCAGTGTGACCCTCGTGTATTGTCCGCTGCCTTCCTCCTCTGTGTTATGAGCACCATATAGACACTTCTTGTTCTATTCCTATAGCATGGTATTAAATGGCTTCTTAAGGTGTGCCATGTGTGACGCTCTGCCGTGCCCACGTAATAAATCGATTATAGGTATTCTATAAAAAAAAAAAACAGTAAGCCACGGTGTCCCTGTGGACATGTCCTGTGCAGGTATGCGTGGTCATTAGACTGCATATTACTTGGTGTGGACACTGCCCTGTGGATAGGGTAGCTGTATATTGTGGAAGTGTGTGTAAGCTTTATATCATATATTGCTTTCTACACCCTTATTAATTGAAGAGGATACAATAAGGCAGCGAATATGACACACAGAGGAGTGCGCAAACATGTCCAAACGAAAAATCAATGACCAGAGGGAATGGATGCAGTTCAGGAAATACGCTATTAAGCACGTTCACCACAAGGGGGAGCTAAATAATCACTTGTCATAGCTGGTTGAACCCACCAGACTGGAAATGACAGTGTGCAACTCCTCTATTGCCAGCAGTAGTGTTTTATATATTGCTGGCTGCAGGTCTGTTCAGGGTTATGTTAATGCCACTGGTTCAAAGCTTTAGTAGGCCACGTGCACACATTGAGTATTTGGGGAGTTTTTTACCTCAGTTTTTGTAAGCCAAAACCAGGAGTGGGTGATAAATACAGAAGTGGTGACGTGTTTCTATTATACTTTTCCTCTGATTGTTCCACTCCTGGTTTTGGCTTACAAATACTGAGGTAAAATACTGACCAAATACTGAACGTGTCCTAAATGTAATAACCTTTGTGGAGCTAACATTGTCTCTTCAGGGGTACCCAGAGCCTTACGGTTAATGTCTTGGCCTCTGGTTTTGTGAAAGTTAATAAAATTACCTGAAAAGTAATCACTGTGTGCACAGGGCAAAATCATCATATGTAGAAACATGGCGTATAGCCTAGAGGTCACACAGCTTCAAAGCTGAAGTGTAGTAATGAGCACACTGATGTACTGGGGCTCCTAACCGATATTAATACACACATTTCATCAACACCTTTAAATTAACTTTACACTAAAAAGGAAACCTGTCAGCAGGATTTTGCCCTATAAAGCCATGGCTATGATGGCGCTGTGATTGTGATTAATCTGATACCTGATGTGTAGGGATCTGCTCAGTGGCTGCTGAATTCTCACCCTATGAAGTTTTCAGAAAATGATGTCTTGTGTACTTTGGGGCAGGGTCTTCTCCTCTTCAGCCCCCCACCAGTCTCCTCTGTTTCTTCTGCAGGCCACTGATTATTCAGTGACCTGCCTCCTTTTTAAAATTCAGCGCCACCGCCATCATTGTGCCGGCGCCAATTTATTGAAGTCCTGCACATAGGACTCCGGCTCCCACTGTACACATGCCACCCACACAATGATGGCGGCGGCACTGAATTTTAAAAGGGATGCAGGTCAGTGATCTGCAGAGGAGGCTGGTGGGGGGGCTGAGGAGCTGAAGACCCTGCCCTCACGTCCAGCCCCGAAGTACACAAGACGTCATTTTCTGAAAACTTCATAAGGTGAATATTCAGCAGCCACTGAGCGGATCCTTGCACACCAGGTATCAGATTAATCGGCATCACAGCGCCATTATAGCCATGTCCTTAGTTTATAGGGCTAAATCCTGCTCACAGGTTTCCTTTGAGCCCATAGTCTATATCTGAGGAGAGTTGCACTCTGCAGAAACAGAGCAGGAATGCTTAGCTATCTGTGGGGCGCATTAGATTACATTATATATAGCGGGTGAAATAAGTATTGAACACGTCACCAATTTTCTAAGTAAATATATTTCTAAAGGTGCCTGTGTGAATTGGGTTGTTACCGACATCTGGTGAGAATTTCATGTCCATAGCACCTTTAAGCTGTGTGGACACGTTGCAGCAAAGTAAACGAGAAACTTGAAGAGGCATGCCCACGTTGGGTATTTTTGACTTGCAGAGAATAATCTGCAGCATGTCAATTCTCTGTGCGTTTTTGCCTGCGTTTTTCACCCATTGAATGCACTGAAAAAACGCAGGCAAAAACGCAACATTTTTGAGGCTGCGTTTTCCTTGCCAAGAGATGCAGAAATTACTGCACACAATACTCAACGTGTGCACATACCCTTAGGAATATATTTACGAAGGGTGTTTTTACATTGTGTTCGTGAGTCCCATAGGGGCATACGTCCGATCCCCCCCGAATGTACGCCTATAGGAGGCGGACACCCGGACGCAATCTAGTACATCTGAGTGTCCACCTCCAGTAGGCGTACACTCCTGAAAATGATGCCATCACCATTACAGTCTATGGCCTCGCCGGTGCATCCATCCAAGACCCACGAATGCAATGAATATAGAAAATTGGAGACTTGGTTCACCCGCTGTATGTACAGATATACGGTATATATTTATAGCAATAACACCTTGATTCAGTAAGGGTACATTTAAATACTGCAGATTTGTTCCAGAGATTTCTCAGACTAGAAACATGTGCATACATTTTTTTTTTCTAAAGAGGACCTGTCACCTGGTGAAAAGTGACTCATTTTTTCTATTAATTTATTCTCACTGTGCCTCTGGAATCATATAGTGGATTTTAAAAAAAATCCCAGGGAATCCTGTGAGCTGCTCCCCTTTGGTAAAGACTATAAAATTAGCATTAAATAAAAAGGCCCATTTCTCTGCAACCATATAGCAGATTTAGAAAAAATAAATGAATCTCCGCAGCAGTGGGAATAAAATAAAAGCAAAAATGTCTTCTTTTGACCTGGTGACAGGTTTTATTTAAAACGTCCATTGAGATTATTGGAGCAGTCTCAGAAATATCTGCATTTAGCCGTTTTACAAGCTGTCCTGATAGTGGGGGTAACTCCTCCATTGTGCCGAGCAATGTTCCAGTCCTGGAGAATCCCTCCATTCAAGAGGAGAACAACTTAGATGAAGGTAAACAAATGACTTGCAGACTTTGTACATATCTACTGTAGTGAGAGTGTAGAGCTAGAGGGAGATGTGTGTGTACATATGTAGAACCCCTGGCAAAAATTATGGAATCACCGGGCTCGGAGGATGTTCAATCAGTTGTTTAATGTTGTTGAAGTAAAGCAGATCACAGACATGGCACAAAACTAAAGTCATTTCAAATGGCAACTTTACGGCTTTAAGAAACACTAAAAGAAATCAAGAAAAAAAATGTGGTACTCAGTAAGGGTAATTTTTTTCAGACCAAGCAGAGGGAGAAAATTATGGAATCATGAAAAACAAACACACACAAGAACACTCCAATACATTACTAGTATTTTGTTGCACCACCTCTGCCTTTAATAACAACTTGCAGTCTCTGAGGCATGACAAACAGTACTCTTCATCAATCTGGCTCCAACTTTCTCTGATTGCTGTTGCCAGATCAGCTTTGCAGGTTGGGGCCTTGTCATGGACCATTTTCTCTTTCCCCATGACGGCACCACGGAGAGAGGGGATCCGCCCTTCAAGGACAGGAAACCTACAGATAAAAAGGGCGGCACCTCTCTCCCGCATCAGTTGGTTTCCTGTCCTTGACAGGGACCTACGGATGAAATCCTGAAGAAAAGAAGAAAGAAGATTTTACTTACCAGGCCCGACCAGTCCGGCTCAGGCAGCGGGGGTTCCCTGCCTCGGCTGGTGCGGTGTCCTGAAGCGCCACAGCTGGGGTCAGCGGGCCTCTAGGGTGGCAGGGAGACGCGAAGCAAGCCGCGGTCTCCTGTGGCGTCGGGCCCAGGCGGTAAGTATAGGAGGCTCAGGGCTCGGGTTGGGAGTAGGCCTGAGCCCTGGGTCAGGGTCTGGGCCTTGTGCAGCGCGCGCCCCGCATGCTTGCCGGATAGCGATTCGGCGTTTGGGTGGGTGCGCGCGCACACCGATGCTCCCCCACGCGCGCGCGCCGGAAGTGACGCGGGAGGCGCCCGGAAGTGATGCGGCCGCAGGAGCGGCGAGTTCAAACGCGCGCGCGGGAAAGGCCTAACATGGAGGACACAGCGGTGCCCTGGCCAGAGGGGGGCGCTCCCCACATCGGTGTTGGAGGGGGAGGGGGCGGTCACCTGCATAGCTTAAATTGCCAGGGAAGCAAAGGAAAAATGCTTCCTGGCATACGTGAAAATCAGCAGTATGAGTGACCAGTAGCCCCAGGAGGTGCAGTCCCTGCGCCCCCACTCACCATCTCCATCACCATCGCCTCAGAGGAAACGCACGAAAGGACCCTCCAGCGGCCCTCCGCGTCAACATATTCAAGGTGACGGAGGAAGCGGTCGGTCCGGCAGGTCTTCTCAGCGTGGCAAAGATTCCGGCACGGCATCAGCCTCGGCGAAAGACCCAGCTACCAGAGCAGGTTCCTCTTCGAATGCGGTATTCCCTCTCTCTCTTTCGTATAGGCGGTAAGTGATCTTCGTGAAAGTTCACTTGTAATTTGGACCCTCCCCCCTCTCTTTTCTTCTTAGGGAAGGAAGAGCACGGCAAAGTTTAAAAACAGGGCCTGCGCACTTTGCGCAGCAGATCTACCCACCACATGGCAAAAGAGACTATGTAGCTCATGCATCGAGCAAACCATCTGTGAGGAGACCCCTAAGTTTGCTACCGAGCTCAGATCCCTGATAAAATCACAAGTCGAAGATACCTTTAAATCCCTCCAAAAGGGGGGGAAGAAGCATAAAAAAACTAGGCACCTTTCCCCGGAGTCAGAGTCTAGTAAATCAGATGAGGAAGTATCTGAATCATCCGGTTCATCATCTGCTTCCTCATCTTCAGAGGACGGTGGTCGTAACTGTTTCCCTATAGACGGAACAGATGGCTTAATCAAAGCAGTTAGGTCCACCATGGGGTTTGTAGACCCTCATCCCAAAAAGTCCATCCAAGAGATAATGTTCAGTGGCTTAGGTCAGAAAAGAAAGAGATCCTTCCCTCTTAATGATCAGGTACACGACCTGATTAAGAGAGAATGGAAGAAGCCAGAGAGAAAAGGGTTATTGACCCCAAAAAGGAAATACCCCTTTGAGGACCCTGTATGCTCTTTCTGGAATAAAGCGCCAAAAATTGACGTGGCGGTAGCCAAAGCCTCTAAAAAATATTCCCTGCCGTTTGAAGACATGGGGGTACGCAAAGACCCTATGGACAAAAAAGCGAACTCCTTTCTGAAAGGAGCCTGGGAAGCGGCAGGGGGGGGGGTTAAAACCTGCAGTGGCAGCCACTTGCACAGCCAGATCCTTGATGGTTTGGCTGGACCAGCTGGAATCTCAGCTAAAAGACAAGGCTTCAAGGGAGGATATTATAGGGGCCATCCCTGTGATGAAAGGCGCAGCGGCTTTTCTGGCGGACGCCTCAGCCGACTCCGTCAGACTGGCAGCCAGAGCAGGGAGTTTTTCAAATGCAGCTAGACGGGCCCTATGGCTCAAATGCTGGCCAGGCGACCTCCAAACAAAATCCAAACTGTGCTCCATCCCGTGTGAAGGGGAATTTTTGTTCGGATCTACCCTAGATGACATCCTGGTTAAAGCCGGGGATGACAAAAAACGATTTCCGGTCCTCTCCGGTTCATCATTCAGGAAGGGTTTTCGGAGCAAAAAATTCATGCGAAAGAGGCCCCTCAAAGATCAGGACAGGTGGGATGATAGGAGACAGAAGAAAGCCAAGGGGTTTATGTTCAACAGGCCCTTTAGTGACAGCAAGAAGCCCGCCTAATGAAACGCAGCCCCAGGTGGGGGGAAGGCTGCTCCATTTCCTCCCAGCCTGGGAAAAGATTTCAAATGTGGGCTGGATTTTGGGCCTGATAAAATCTGGGCTAAAACTCCAGTTCCTCTCCACTCCCCGAGGAAATTTCACAGTAACCCCCGTAAGGTCCTCAGCGGTAGAGCAGTTGGCTCTAGAACAGGAAGTCCTAGACCTAGTGGACAGAGCAGTCCTGCAGGAGGTCTCAGCTCAGGAGGCAGGCGAGGGGGTTTTACTCCCCACTATTCCTCAGGAGAAAACCGGATGGTACACTCAGGACTATCGTAAACCTGAAGAAATTAAACAAGTTTCTAAATATACAACCTTTCAAGATGGAGTCAATAAAAACTTGTGTGAAATTACTGTTTCCAGGCTGTTTCATGACGGTCTTAGACCTAAAAGACGCCTACTATCATGTCCCCATTCACAGGGACTACCAGAAATTCCTGAGGGTAGCTATACCAATAAGGGGCACAATCAGACACTTCCAGTATGGGGCCCTTCCCTTCGGGTTAGCAATAGCCCCCAGAGTCTTCACGAAAGTGATGTCGGAAGTCATGGCTCATCTGAGGGAGAGGAACATCCTGATAGTCCCATACCTGGACGATCTACTGGTTATAGGCAACTCGTTCAGCCACTGCAAAGACCAGCTAGCAGTAGTCATGGATTCTTTGACAAGTTTGGGATGGCTTCTAAATCTAAAAAAATCCAGAGTGGAGCCAGTTCAGCTACAGGAATACTTAGGTATCCTGTTAGATTCAAGAAGTCAGGAATGCCGTCTTCCGGAAGAGAAAGTCCAAAATATGATAGCCCGTGTGTCCTATGTGAGGAAGCATCCGGTTATGACACTAAGGGGAGCAATGTCCCTCCTCGGTTCTATGACTGCCTGCATCCCGGGGGTCCGCTGGGCTCAGTTGCACACCAGGGTCTTACAATGGGAGATTTTGAGGGCGGAAAAATCTCTAAGAGGGCACTTAGAAGGTCGACTGACCTTATCCTCAAAAACTTTACTTTCCCTAACATGGTGGACAAAGAAAGAAAATCTAGGCAGGGGCGTCCCATGGACAATACCGTCACCCCAGATTCTGACGACAGATGCAAGCCCCAGGGGGTGGGGGGCTCATCTAGAGGACCGAGTGGCTCAGGGAGTCTGGGCAAAGGGGGTGGAAGGTTCTTCCTCCAACATGAAAGAACTTCTGGCGGTGAAGTATGGCCTCTTGGAATTTCTAAACGTGTTGAAAGGTCACCACGTGAGAGTGTTCTCGGACAACCGAGTAGTGGTGGCATATCTAAATCACCAGAGGGGTACCCGGTCCATCTCCCTTCTTCAGGCGTCAAGCTCCATCCTCCACGTAGCAGAGAGGAATCTAGAGTCCTTATCAGCTCTGCACATAAAAGGGTCAATGAACGTCACGGCGGACTTCCTAAGCCGGACCCAGTTGAGACAGGGCGAGTGGGAGTTGAACCAGCTAGTGTTCAAAAAAATCACGAGGGCTTGGGGAATCCCATGTATAGACCTATTCGCCAACTGGAAAAACAAAAAGGTGGACACGTTTTGCTCGATCGACCCCAGGGGGAACCCAGTAGCACTAGACGCTTTTTTGATTCCATGGGGCCACCAGCTAGTATATGCCTTTCCTCCGATTGCTCTCATTCCGGCAGTTCTGAGGAAGATCAGGGAAGACGAGGCGAATGCGATCCTGATCGCCCCTTTCTGGCCAAGAAGGCCTTGGTTTTCCTGGCTGAGGATCATGTCAGTCTCCGACCCCTGGGTCCTTCCGGAAGTTCCGGACCTGCTGTCTCAGGGTCCAGTACTCCACCCGCAGGTAACAAACCTGCACTTGACAGCTTGGAATTTGAGAGGTCACTCTTGAGGGATAAAGGGTTTTCCCCCAATCTAATCTCTACCTTGCTGCAGAGTAGGAAACCTGTAACTACTAGGCTCTACGGGAAAACTTGGAAGAAATTCCTTTCCTTTGCAGGTACGGATATAGTGGGGGAGGCCCCCGTGGTTACCATCCTGGAGTTCCTTCAGAGGAGGTTGGAGCTGGGGTTGGCCACGAGCACGCTGAAGGTTCAGGTGGCAGCTCTGGGAGCCCTGTATAACTGCAACCTGGCAAGGGATAGATGGGTCTCCAGGTTCATCAGAGCATCTCATAGATCCAGGCCCATCCCCTCCCGGAAGGCTCCTCCGTGGGATTTAAATCTTGTTCTTTCAGCCCTGACCAGAGGCCCCTTTGAACCTCTAGGGGAAGCGTCCCTTAAAACCTTGTCCCTTCTGGTAGCCCTCACCTCGGCTCGCCGCATTAGTGACATCCAAGCACTATCCGCAGGACCCCCTTTTACACAAATACTAGACGACAGAGTGACGCTTAGGACCGACCCTGTGTACCTTCCTAAGGTGGGGTCCCTTTTTCACAGGTCACAGGAGGTTACCCTCCCTTCCTTCTGCGCAGCCCCAAAAAACAAGGGGGAAGAGGCCCTTCACACCTTGGACGTCAGGAGGTGCATTATGCAATATTTAGAGGCCACACGGGAGTGTAGGAAGGACAGGGCTCTTTTTGTGTGCTTCCAGGGATCTCGGAAGGGACAGAAAGCTTCCAAAGGAACCCTGGCAAGGTGGATAAGGGAAGCCATTTCCCTGGCTTATTCCTCAAGCGGGGAAACAGCGCCGGTGGGCTTAAGGGCTCACTCGACGAGGGCAGTGGCAGCCTCCTGGGCGGAGAAGGCCGGAGCTTCAATCGAACAGATATGTAGAGCGGCGACCTGGTCTTCTCCCTCCACGTTCTTTAAACACTACCGGCTGGATCTAACATCGTCTTCAGATCTTACCTTTGACAGAAGGGTTCTGGAAGCGGTGGTCCCTCCCTAATCTTCACTGCTCTGCAATCTCTCCGTGGTGCCGTCATGGGGAAAGAGAAAGAGTAGTTACTTACCGGTAACGAAATTTCTCGGAACCCATGACGGCACCCGTACATTCCCTCCCCTTTTTTCTTACACATGGGTGTGCACAATCGTTACTACCTGTTGTTTAGTCACAGGGTGTGTCTGAAAAAAAAAAAAAAAAAATACATATATAATATATATAAATAAAAATGCCATATTTGGTGTTACTAACCTGGCGGTCCTCTCGGTGCTCTGTAAACCAACTGATGCGGGAGAGAGGTGCCGCCCTTTTTATCTGTAGGTTTCCTGTCCTTGAAGGGCGGATCCCCTCTCTCCGTGGTGCTGTCATGGGTTCCGAGAAATTTCGTTACCGGTAAGTAACTACTCTTTCTTCAACTTCCACCAAACATTTTCAATTGGATTGAGATCCGGACTATTTGCAGGTCATGACATTGACCTTGTGTCTTCTTTCAAGGCATGTTTTCATCTTTTTTGCTCTATGGCAGGATGCATTATCATCTTGAAAAATGATGTCATCATCCCCAAACATCCTTTCAATTGATGGGATAAGAAAACTGTCCAAAATATCAATGTAAACTTGGGCATTTATTGAAGATGTAATGACAGCCATCTCCCCAGTGCCTTTACCTGACATGCAGCCCCATATCATCAATGACTGTGGAAATTTGCATGTTCTCTCCATGCAGTCATCTTTATAAATCTCATTGGAACGGCACCAAACAATAGTTCCAGCATCATCACCTTGCCCAATGCAGATTCGCGATTCATCACTGAATATGAGTTTCATCCAGTCATCCACAGTCCACGAATGCTTTTCCTTAGCCCATTGAAACTTTGTTTTTTTTCTGTTTAGGTATTACTGATGGCTTTTGTTTAGCTTTTCTGTATGTAAATCCCATTTCCTTTAGGCGGTTTCTTACAGTTCGGTCACAGACATTGACTCCAGTTTCCTCCCATTCGTTCCTCATTTGTTTTGTTGTGCATTTCCTGTTTTGGAGACATATTGCTTTACGTTTCCAGTCTTGACGCTTTGATGTCTTCCTTGGTCTACCAGTATGTTTGCCTTTAACAACCTTCCCATGTTGTTTGTATTTGGTCCAGATTTTAGACACAGCTGACTGTGAACAACCAACATTTTTTGCAACATTGCGTGATGATTTACCTTCTTTTAAGAGTTTGATAATCCTCTCCTTTGTTTCAATTGACATCTCTCGTGTTGGAGCCATGATTCATGTCAGTCCACTTGGTGCAACAGCTCTCCAAGGTGTGATCACTCCTTTTTAGATGCAGACTAACGAGCAGATCTAATTTGATGCAGGTGTTAGTTTTGGAAATAATTTACAGGGTGATTCCATAATTTTTTCCCTCTGCTTGGTCTGAAAAAAGTACCACATTTTTTATATTGATTTTTTAGTGTTTCTTAAAGCCATAAAGTTGCCATTTGAAATGACTTTAGTTTTGTGCCATGTCTGTGATCTGCTTTTTTTCAGCAACATTAAAAACTGAATGAACATCCTCCGAGCCCGGTGATTCCATAATTTTTGCCAGGGGTTGTATATATATATATTTTTCCGCCTTATAGAGCATTGTAAGAGTGTATGTTCATAGAATCTGCTGCTGTAACTTCATATTGCATTTCAGTAAATCATTAAATTCACTGCTGGTCGAAAGCTTTTTATTATACATGTAGTAAACTTTTATTTGATCTTTCATAGACAACTGACTACATCAATGCAAGTTTTATGGATGGATACAAAAGAAAATATGCCTACATTGCTACTCAAGGTAATTTTTTTTGCGTTAAGGATTTGTCCAGAATAATTTTTTTTTCTCTTAACAGGGTTTGTTTTATTTTTTTTTATAGCATGTCTTTCTTTTAAATTCCCTCCTCTCTCTGTTAGTTCCCTCTTTCTATTTACTATGCTAGAGTAGTCTTTGTGCTATAAATCTGTGACCGCTGCAGTCGGTCGTATCGGTACTGACTCCTGTATATATGGCACCTGACAGCGGAGGCTAGTGATTGGCTACAGCTGACAAGTGGACGCATGCCATATGATCACTGCAACAAAGTAAATTTTCTTAGAAACTTTTATTTTCAGATCCTGGACAACCTCTTTAATATAAGAACAGATGATCAAATGCAGCAAGAGTTGCATCAAACAAGCAAAATACTGGCCTGAGCATTGCATGCTTTACAAATGATCAAGGTGATACAGCTGGCGAAATATGATCAACTGTATGCACATATATTAATTAGCAAGGAATGTTTCACTTCTAAAACCTTCAGAATTGTGAATGCAGCTCTTGATTAAAACATCTGTAGCTCAGTATTCATACAATATAAGTAATTGTATTTACAAGTTATTTATGTAGATTAAAAAATGAATGTATTAACCCAACTCCATTGTAATTTGTTACAAAACCTTTTGGAGGTTTTTGCGGTTACCCTTCAGTGGTTGGTAATGTGTGTGGTGCACACTCACTATATGAGACTATGTTGGTTCTTATGTGTGTGGCACAGGTAAGAACCAGTTTATTGGATCACCATTAAAGGCTTTTTTTTTTCCCTCTCTCTAACCAGGTCCTTTGCCAAAAACCTTTGATGATTTCTGGCGTATGGTGTGGGAACAAAGAGTTTTAATCATTGTCATGACAACAAGGTAAATATACTTGTACTAGTAGATGGTTGGTTTCGCCATGGACATAACTTTTCCAACTCCTTAAAGGGAACCTGTCACCATGAAAATGCAGTTCAATCTGCAGGCACCATGTTACAGAGCTGGGGTTGCTGAGCAGATTATTACATAGTTTTATGATAGTAAATTCAGTATAACCTGTGTTTTAATCATTTAAACCTCTGCTTTTTCTGGGATTTTCGGTCCAGTGGGCAGTCCTATCAGTGACTGACTACCATCTCTGCGTGCATACTTATACATACAAATCTGTCAGTCACTGATAGGACCTCCCACCGGACCCAAAATCCCAGAAAAAGCAGAGGTTTAAATGATTAAAAAGGGAATTAGACCTACTGGTAATTCTGTTTCCAGGTAGTCCCTTCGGACAGCACACATGGAGGTAGTCCTTTCCTTGACCTATGATGGGACAGGATCACAGAGATGTTAAAAGGCCCCTCCCACCTCCACCCTCCAGTGTTTTTTAACAATTACCACCGAAGGATGGATGCAAATGGTCTATACGGGCTACTAGAAACTCATATACAAGAACCACTTTAACAGCTCCAGCTCAACCCAGAGCCATGGCGACCAGACGAATGAATGACACGTGGGAAGACCGATTCTGCGAAAGCCCAAAGATAAAAATAAGGGAGGGAATTAATGGTGCTGTCCCGAGGAACTACATGGAAACAGAATTACTGGTAGGTCTAATTCCCTTTTTCCAGTACATCCCTCAGGACAGCACACATGGAGAAATACCAAATCAATAGCACCAGGGTGGGTACAGAAGCCTCCAGGGACCAAAGTCCTGGGCAAGAACCAGCCAGATATAGAAAAGATCCCCACCCCCTGTGGTGCTGATGTTTAAGACACAGGGAGTCTGGGCTCTGAAATTAATTAAAGAGGCCTAAATAAATGCCCTTACTGTTGATTGTGTCATATACATAAATATAATACACACACACACACACACACACACACACACACACACACACACACACACACACACACACACACACACACACACACACACACACACAGAAAATCAAGAACTGATTTGTCATATTCACATCTGGCTCATAATCCAGGACCTTGGTAAAACTCCGGGGACTGATAAGAACCCCTTCCCACAAGAAAGAATACTTTAGAAACTGTCTCTATACAAGTAACTAGCTCAGACCTTTCATGTCAATGTTTGTATTATATATAATTTTATTTTTAATATATTCAGGACCAGTTATCAAACTTGGGCTCGGCCTGGAGAAAATAAAGGCCTAAAAGGCGATCCCACTACCATATGCAAAATAAATGTGGGAACAAGATGAGATATTCTCAGTGATATTTGTACCCCCGGACTGCGCCCGTACCAGGGATCCTCCTTATTAGCTAGAGGAATGATATTTTCTTCCCATCGCTGAGGGAGATTATCTACTGTGAGGCAGTGGGACTATGGGTTCTTAAATTCCTTATTGTAGGCGCCCTGACTGCTGTAACAGTAGTGAGAGTACTGGGTCTTCTGCCATATCATGCTGTACTGTTGATTCACAACAAAAGTACAAAGAGGGTCAATATACCCTCCTTGATGATAATATAATATTACAGACTATAGGACTAGAATTTTTAACAGGATGATGATCAAGGATACGATCGCCATATGTGGAGTCGGGAAGGATTCTTTCCCCCAACATGATTTGCACCTATCTCATGGGTTTATCTACTCCTGGAACAGTAGTATGTTATAGGATGAACTCAATAGACATATGTCTCCCCTCAACCACAACCCCTTGTATTTAAAGGCAGTAGCTGAATTGAGATCCCTGTTCCAAAACAGAATACTAGGTCAATCAGAGCCAAGTTGTTCCTCTGGCTAAGCCCAGATGCACAGATTGAGGCAAAGGAAGCTGGATCTGGGTCCAGAAATACGAAGATTCTATAACCAGATACGAGCCTGGAGACACAAGGTACGAGGCACGATGCCAGCATCCCAAAGCATAAGCCGTAGGCACAGAACCTCAGGCACAAGGCCACAGGCACAATGAGAAACTATTAAGTACAATGAGGTACTATGAGGTCCAGAGGCACTATAAAGTACAATGAGGTACTATGAGGTCCAGAGGCACTATAAAGTACAATGAGGTACTATGAGGTCCAGAGGCACAGAGTTACCGTGAGGCATTATTACTCTACCGTGAGGCCCTGTGACTGTACCGTGAGGCACTATGATTGTTCCATGAGCCATAATGATGAGGGACTATGATTGTACCATGAGGTACTATGATATACCATGAAGCATAATGATTGTACCATGAAGCATAATGAGGCACTATGATGTACCATGAAGCATAATGAGGCACTATGATTACCATGAAGCACAGAGGCACTATAAAGCACAGACTAGAGCTGTGTTTGAAGGCGCTAGACAAGAGACTAGACGCTTTCAATCAGGAGAGTAATTAATCTGAATCTGAAGAATAAACCTCCTATATGAGTAGTACACCTCAATTGTCAGACTAGCCCCACCTGAAGGAGCCACTTTAATCAGGCACAGCTGGAGAGCAGCCTCCATGAAGATAATGTGCTGAATTAACACGGTGTCTTTTAGGCTATGTGCCCACGATGCAGAAATGCTCTGGATTTTTTCCTGAGCGTTTCTGCATCTCCCTGGCAGAAAAATGCATGCGGATTGTACATGCAGATTGTACATGCGTTTTTCCTGCCAGGGACACGCGGAAGTGAATCATTCTTCACATGCATTTCCGCATGCGGGTTGTCAAGGGCTTTCCAAGCGATTTTAGCATCACTTGGAAAGTGCTTGTCAACTTGGTCACACTATATAAATCCATGCAAACAGCATGGATTTATATAGTGTGACCTTAAGAATGGTAAAAAATAAAAAAACAAATCTATGCTTACCTTCCGATGGCCCCCGGAGTCTTGCTTCGCTGTGTCCTGGCTTGCCGGCTGCTCGCAGTGCACTACACTGAAGGACCTGCCGTCACATGACTATGACGTCAGCGCAGGTCCTTCAGTCCACCGCGAGTTGTCGGCAAGTGAAGACAAGGAGACCGCGTTTCATCAGAAGATAAATATAATATTTATTTTTTATTTTATTCTTTTTTTTTAAAGGTTCTATGGTACCCGGGTCCAGAGGAGAGTCTCCTGTCCTCCAGACCCGGGTACCATCCGCACATTGAAATGCTTGGATTCCGCATGTACAGATGCAGTGATGCGGAATCCAGGCCTTCCAATGAAAGTCAATGGCGGCGAAAACGCAGCGCTTGCGCAAAATAATTGGTAGTGCTGCTTTTTTTTTCCTCAATGATAATCCGCAGCGGAAATTTCCGCAGCATGTGCACAGCACATGCGGATTATCATTGGGGGACATGGCAGGCCTACTACCATGCGTTTTTTAAGCGGTTCTGCAGCATTTTTGCCACTGTGGAAACACTTAAACGCATCGTGGGCACACAGCCTTAGACTGATACTGGTCTGCAGACAACAGTGAAGCATGTGTTTATTCCACCATACAGAGAGACAAACATGCTTGGCATAAGTCAAACTGTGAAGCCCAATCATGAAGTCCTGTGCAGCCATGACATGCGGCTAACTGAAGTAAAACTTTAGCACATGGGGCTCTAGGCCCAGCTTTGGCATAAGGCATGAGGCTAGTAACTGCCCAGAGGCCTAGCCCCGTGCACTTACCTTTGCTGGCTCCACACCCATTGGAACAACAGGGGGAGCTGGTAATGCCGAGAGCCCATCATGGAGGGATGCGGGGTCACCACTGGCACTGCTGCACAGGATGGCTGCTGGCTGAGGGACCTCTGCCCAGAGAGGTATCAGCCCCGGACTGCTTGACAGAGGGAAGGGAAGGCCGAGACTCCCCGATCCACCTGAGTCCGTAAAACGAAGCTCCACCTTGGAGCACATGCACCTTGATACCAAGAGCCCTACACTGAGGGAAGCGCCAAAGCCAGGAGCCACTTCCCACTCTTCTGACCTGGCTGGGGGACCCCCGCCCAGTGAGGTATCAGCCCAGAGCATCTTCACAGAGGGAAGAGCAGAGATCGATTCCCTCCGATCCCCCTGAGCTCCCAGGTAATCTTTTCTCTGATGTGCATTCCTCTCCTGCGTCTGTCCTGCAAGGGACAGGAAAAAACACTGGAGGGTGGAGGTGGGAGGGGCCTTTTCACCTCTCTGCGATCCTGTCCCGTCATAGGTCAAGGAAGGACTACCTCCATGTGTGCTGTCCTGAGGAATGTACTGGAAAACAGTTTATACTGAATCTATTATCACAAAACTATATATGAATCTACTCCTCTCCTTCTGGTCTATAGCATGGTGCCTGCAGATTGGACTGCATTTTCATGGTGACTGGTTCCCTTGAAAGGGATTGTCCCATCTTCTGGAAAACTTTTGGGAACAGGCAGGCAATGGTATCATTTAACACAATAAGCCTTACTTATTGCTTCTTCCTTGTCCCCACAGCAGTGACTCCCTAATCTAGAACGTGAGACAATTGCAGCCAGTCACTGGAATCAGCAGTGATTCCATGGAAGACCACATGAGACTACTGCTGAGCTAACTGGTTATTTATAGGGCTACAACATTGGAGACATGCCACTGGGAATGGAGGCTTCAGTGGATATATAATGCTTATTGCATTAGTTTAAAGCATTCCTGACAACCCCTTTAAATTAGTCAGTTACATTGCTATCTATTGATCGTTTTGCTGATCTGGTCTAACATATTTGTTTTTGTTTTCACTTGAGTATTAAACCTTTTTCTATGTCTTTCTCATCCTGTAGAGTAATAGAAAGAGGACGAATAAAATGTGGACAATACTGGCCTCTGGAAGCTGGAAGAAGTGAGGATTCTGGGCACTTCATTATCAGGAACATTCATATAGACCTCTTTCAAGACTTCAAGTTAACTCATCTGGACCTCTACAATAAACAGGTACAAAATGAGCTTAGCAGTTTAGTCTGACCTTGGCACCCTGATCAAGAGCATGTAGTGCACCATTCTCATAGTCTGCAGCAACATTATGGACTAGTGGAATTAGAAGTGTAATTAAAAATTGGTTGCCATTAAATGAATTCTTAAGATTTGTTATACTTTCCTTCTCTCTGTCACCTTCCAGTATCTACTGTCTTTTGTTTTTTCCAGACCAATGAAAGTCGAAGTGTTGCCCATTACCAATACATGAGTTGGCCTGATTTTGGGGTGCCTAAATCTGCTTCTGCCATGTTGGACTTTAGAGCCCAAGTGAAGCAACATCAAGCCATGGCTGTGCAAGCATTGGGGTCAGAGTGGACTGGACATCCTGCTGGGCCACCCATAGTGATCCACTGCAGTGCAGGCATTGGAAGAACAGGTGAATATGACTGCTGTTGGTGCACAGTACTTGTGGCGGTGCCTCACCAAATACTGTGTGTAAGTGGGGTGTGCATAAACGGCTCTAAAGTGTGGCTTTAATATTTTTAATTAAAGTATACAGCATTATCTAGTATATACAATTTTGTTTGTTTTTTTAGTCCATGTTCACACGTTCAGTATTTGGTAAGTATTTTACATCGGTATTTGTAAGCCAAAACCAGGAGTGGGTGATAAATACAGAAGTGGTGACGTGTTTCTATTATACTTTTTCCCCTAACTTTTCCACTGCTGGTTTTGGCTTACAGATACTGAAGTAAAACACTGACCAAATGCTGAACATGTACTTACAGCGTTAGTATACTTGTTTTGTCAGAATTCACTCCTTTTCAGGAACTAATGGGAGGTGACTTTAACAGGCTGTCAGATCGTTTCTAAAGCATATATAGGTGTTCAGTGTGTGTGTTCTCTAGAACAAAATAAATGGATGGTTTATCCTGGCACCTGAAGGCCTACCTTCACTGCCATCTTTGTATTCCTACAGGCTGTGCTTTATAGGAGATCATTGTATTATTATTTACTGCAATTGCCAAAGTGTTGCATTTAAATACTAAAGGGAAAAAAAGTGTGTGAAAAATGAATACAGAATGTTAAAACTATCTAGAAAAATGTATAAATAACACCCATGCTTGAAAAACCCCACCTCCCTTTTCACAATTCTAAATGAAAAAAAATCAACATGTTTGATATTGCCACATACATGAAAGTCCAACCTATGAAAATATAAACTAAAGATACTATGTAAAAAATTTCACATCCAAATAAAATTTGAAATATCTTCATCCACTATGTGTGTGTATGTATATATGTGTATGTATATAATGCAGGGGTCCTTCAACTTTTTAAACAGGGGGCCAGTTCACGGTCCCTCAGACTATTGGAGGGCCGGAATATAGTTTTTAAAAAAAACTATGACCAACTTCTATGCACACTGCACATATCTTATTTTGAAGTAATAAAAACAATATAGGAACAAATACAATATTTAAAATGAAGAACAAGTAAAGTTAAATCAACCGGTATTTCAATAGGTAGGTAACTGTACCCAATAGGCAGCATAGGTTCCCAATAGGCAGGTAAATGTACCCAATAGGCAGCATAGGTCCCCAATAGGCCGGTAAATATCCCCAATAGGCAGCAAAGGTCCCCAATAGGCAGCAAAGGTCCCCAATAGGCAGCATAGGTCCTCAATGGGCAGGTAAATGTTCCCAATAGGCAGGCTGTTTCCCCCTTATAATGCCATATGCAGGCTGTCCCCCCCCCCTTATAATGCCCCATGCAGGATGTCCCTTTCTCACACCATATAATGCCCCATGCAAGATATCACTCCCCTGTCTTTATAATGCCCCATGCAGGATGTCCCTTTCCCCCCCATATAATGCCCCATGCAGGATGTCACCCCCCCATATTATACCCCATGCAGGATGTCACACACCCCCCCCATATTATACCCCTTGCAGGATGTCACCCTCCATATAATGACCTATGCCTCCATAGATTAAAAAAAAAAAAAAATCCAATACTCCCCTCACTTGCTGCCGCTGCTCTGGTCTGGACTCCAGCGTCGCCGCGGCGTTGTCCCGCTCTGCGCTGCCTGTGACAGCACTCGGGAGGGCGCAGTGTAAAGACGTCACCGCGCCCTCTGACCTGAGACGTCACAGGAAGCGCAGAGCACGGAAGACAGCGGATCTGCGGAGGCACGGGGAGAGGTAAGTATCTGCCTGCCGGGGCCCTGAGCAAGCGGGGGGAAGGGCGGGCAATGGCACTGCTCTCCTCTCCTCCGCCCATAGCCCGGCGGGCCGGATGAAAGTCCTCCGCGGGCCGCATGTGGCCCGCGGGCCGTAGTTTGAGGACCCCTGATATAATGTATTACAATGTGTTTTGTTTTTTTTTTACTTCAAAATATTAACGTCCTTGATTATCATCTGATTTGTTTGTGCTGGTTACATTACACTTGCTGAGTTCTGGTGGTTTTATAGTTGGACTTTATATTCCAATTGGGCTTCCCGGTGGGTGTTGTGTTCAGCACCCTATTCAGGTCTTACACTGTATGTTCACATTGTCCCATGTGGGTGTTTAACCTAGTCTTTCTTAAAGCTCACCTGTCGGCAGGATTGTGCTTAGTAAACCACATACACTGTCAGATGGGCGCTGTTACACTGAGTAAAAATTATACTTTTTGATGATGAAGTCTGTCCACTGGTTCTTTTATAATCTTTACTTTTATTTCTGCCATAATGATATGCATGTACTCTGGTGCTCTCATTATGTATTCATGTATGCCTATCTCTGCCTTGTGACAGGTCACTGTGCTATCAGTGACCCACCTACTATTTTAAATACTGTGTAATGTGTGTGTCATATTGAAATTTACATTCCCCAAAATGGCCATGGCGGCCAGTTCATGCGCAGTAGAATTTATCGTTTGCCGAGAGATGCTACTGCACACGCACGGGCCTCATTTTGCTTTTGGAAAGAGAATTTGGGTGTAGCAATATGTCGCCGTGCATTCGCAGTAGCATCTCTCGGCGACCGAGAAATGCTACTGTTCAAGCACGGGCGGCATCGAGGGCCATATTGCTGCAGGCAAATTTCTTTTTCCTCTACAAAATGGTGCATGCGCAGCAGCTAGTCAGTATTTAAAATAGTAGGCAGATCACTGAAAGCACAGTGACCTGTCACAAGGCAGAGATAGGCATACATGAATACATGTGAGAGCACATGCATGTCATTATGTCAGAACTGAAAATAAAGATTACAGAAGAACCACTGGACGGATTTCATCAACAAAGGTATCATTATACTTAGTATAATGGCACCTACCTGACAGTGTATGTGCTTTACGAAGCACAATCCTGCTGACAGGTGCGCTTTAAGTGATATGTATGTCTCTGTATTGTGTATGTACAGTACAGACCAAAAGTTTGGACACACCTCATTTAAAGATTTTTCTGTATTTTCATGACTATGAAAATTGTGCATTCACACTGAAGGCATCAAAACTATGAATTAACACATGTGGAATTATATACTTAACAAAAAAGTGTGAAACAACTGAAAATATTCTAGGTTCTTCAAAGTAGCCACCTTCTGCTTTGATGACTGCTTTGCACACTCTTGGCATTCTCTTGATGAGCTTCAAGAGGTAGTCACCGGAAATGTTTTTCACTTTACAGGTGTGCCCTGTCAGGTTTAATAAGTGGGATTTCTTGCCTTATAAATGGGGTTGGGACCATCAGTTGTGTTGTGTAGAAGTCAGGTGGATACAAAGCTGATAGTCCTACTGAATAGACTGTTAGCTGCTTTTTTCTTGCCATAATACAAATTCTAAGTAAAGAAAAACGAGTGGCCATCATTACTTTAAGAAAAGAAGGTCAGTCAGTGCGAAAAATTGGGAAAACTTTGAAAGTGTCCCCAAGTGCAGTTGCAAAAACCATCAAGGGCTACAAAGAAACTGGCTCACATGAGGACCGCCCCAGGAAAGGAAGACCAAGAGTCACCTCTGCTTCTGAGGATAAGTTTGTCAGAGTCACCAGCCTCAGAAATCGCAGGTTAACAGTAGCTCAGATTAGAGACCAGGTCAATGCCATACAGAGTTCTAGCATCAGACACATCTCTTCAACAACTGTTAAGAGGAGACTTTGTGCAGCAGGCCTTCATGGTAAAATAGCTGTTAGGAAACCACTGCTAAGGACAGGCAACAAGCAGAAGAGACTTGTTTGGGCTAAAGAACACAAGGAATGGACATTAGACCAGTGGAAATCTGTGCTTTGGTCTGATGAGTCCAAATTTGAGATCTTTGGTTCCAACCACCTTGTCTTTGTGCGACGCAGAAAAGGTGAACGGATGGACTCTACATGCCTGGTTCCCACTGTGAAGCATGGAGGTGTGATGGTGTGGGAGTGCTTTGCTGGTGACACTGTTGGGGATTTATTCAAAATTGAAAGCATACTGAACCGGCATGGCTACCACAGCATCTTGCATGCTATTCCATCCGGTTTGCGTTTAGTTGGACCATCATTTATTTTTCAACAGGACAATGACCCCAAACACACTTCCAGGCTGTGTAAGGGCTATTTGACCAAGAAGGAGAGTGATGGGGTGCTACGCCAGATGACCTGGCCTCCACAGTCACCAGACCTGAACCCAATCGAGATGGTTTGGGGTGAGCTGGACCGCAGCGTGAAGGCAAAAGGGCCAACAAGTGCTAAGCATATCTGGGAACTCCTGCAAGATTGTTGGAAGACCATTTCCGGTGACTACCTCTTGAAGATCATCAAGAGAATGCCAAGAGTGTGCAAAGCAGTCATCAAAGCAAAAGGTGGCTACTTTGAAGAACCTAGAATATAAGACATATTTTCAGTTGTTTCACACTTTTTTGTTAAGTATATAATTCCACATGTGTTAATTCATAGTTTTGATGCCTTCAGTGTGAATGTACAATTTTCATAGTCATAAAAATACAGAAAAATCTTTAAATGAGAAGGTGTGTCCAAACTTTTGGTCTGTACTGTATATAGAAATAATAGATATAGAAATGTATTTTAAGTTTATTTTTATCAATTAACAAAAAACAAAGTGAATGAAAAGCAGAAATATCTAAGTCAAATCATATATACTACAAAAAAAAGGGGGGGTCCGCACACCTTTAGTATTAAATTAATGTACAGGTGCACAAACACGCTATGAGTCCAGTATACAAACATATACAATTGTGCTCAAAATTTAACATACCCCGGCAGAATTTTTCCTTTCTTGGCCGTGTTTCAGAGAATATGAATGGTAACAAAAAAAACTTTTTCTCCACTCATGGTTATTGGTTGGGTGAAGCCATTTATTGTCAAACTACTGTGTATTCTCTTTTTAAATCTTAATGACAACCAAAAACATCCAAATGACCCTGATCAAAGGTTAACATACCCTAGTGATTTTGGCTGATAACATGCACAGAATTTGACACAAATGGGTTTGAATGGCTACTAAAGGTAACATCCTCACCTGTGACCTGTTTGCTTGTAATCAGTGTGTGTGCATAAAAGCTGAGTGAGTTTCTGTTGCATCTTTCATCCAGCCGCTGATGTTTCTGGATTGAGAGTCATGGGGAAAGCAAAAGAATTGTCAACGGATCTACGGGAAAAGGTAGTTGAACTGTATAACAGTTCTCTGAAAGAAGGCCAAGAAAGGAAAAATTCTGCCGGGGTATGTAAACTTTTGAGCACAACTGTACATACACAATGCATCAGCACACTGTGACTAATGAATGCTGAAGCACAGTCTAGGTATATGTTCCTATATTGGCCACATAGCGTGTTTGTGCACCTGTGCTTTCATTTAATACTATGGCTAAGTGCCCTACGATGCAGAAATGCTGCATATTTTTTCCACTTCTCCCTGGCAGGAAAAAACGCATACAGATTTTACATGCGTTTTTCCCGCCAGGTAGAAGCGTTTGTCAAGCGTTCTTCACATGCATTTTCGCATGCGGGTTATCAAGCACTTTTCCAAGCGATTTTAGCATCACTTGGAAAAGTGCTTGACAACTTGGTCACACTATATAAATCAATGCAACCGGCATGGATTTATATAGTGTGACCAAGTTAATAGTTGAAAAAAAAAAAAATGGCAAAAAATAAAAAAAAAAAACATTATACTCGCCTTTCAATGGCCTCCGCGGCAAAAACGCTTGAAAAACGCATAGTGGGCATGCAGCCTAAAGGTGTGCTGGCCCTATTTTTTTCTAATTTTTTTCTTTCTCGATGATTCTTCAATCCGGGCACTGTGGGGGCCAGGGGACCATATCATCACTTCCAGGACTCTGTTCTTCATTATGCTGAAGATAGTGTTTTTGTTTTTTTTATGATATTGGCTGTATGTTTGGGGTCTTTTTGTTACTGCAGAATAAATTTGGATCCAATCAGACTCCTCCCTGATAGTATTAAATGATGGTGAAGTATCTACCTGTATTTCTCAGAATTGAGGACACTATTAATCTAGACCAAATCCCCAATCCATTTTCTGAATTGTAGCCCAAAACTTGCAAGCAACCTCCTCCATGCTTTACTGTTGCCTGCAGACACTGCTTCTTGTATTGCTTGCCAGCCCTTCGCCAAACAAACGGTCTTCTGTTACAACCAAATATTTCATATATTAACTCCTCATTCATGAGCACCTGCTGCCATTTCTCTGCACCCCTGTCCTATGTTTTTGTGCATACTTAAGCCACTTGGCTTTGTTTCTGTCAGTTTTTGGCTGTAGTTTTTCTATGGAGACCATTTCTGGCCAGACTTCTCGAACAGTAGATGGGTGTACCTTAACCAATTCTGAGCTAATTCCACTGCTGGATATATTGTGATTTCAAAGGGAAGTAAGCATGATGTCTCTTTCGTATGCACCACTGAATTTCCTTGGCCGAGCACTGCATCTACAGTCCTCAACGTTGCCCATTTCTTGGTGCTTCCTCAAAAGAGCTTGAACACCAAGCTCACATCTTTAAATCTGCCTGCATTGAAATCTTTGCCTGGCATAGATCTTGTTACTGTGCGCAGTATTGCTATGGTGTATGATCTGATCTGTGATGTGAAATGGTCTTCCGCAACCTCACCTTTTTAGCAGATTTTGGCTGTTTCTCACCCAGTCTTAAGCCTCATATGCAGCTGTTTCTGTTTCAATGACATTAACTCTACATATAAAAGTAATGATCATTATCATCTGTTTGGCATAATTGTTTACTCCTACACCTGAGTATAATACTACAGAGTCCCTGTCTTTGTGATAGTGTACATCGAAGAATTCATGATGTTTTGAGAGCGAAGGGTGATGACACCAAATATTGATTTGATTTTTAGATTTTTTTTTTGTTCATAAAATTTATTTTTATCAATTGACCAAATGCAAACTAGTAACACTTCTGTTTTTGAAAGTGTTCTTACTTTGCAGCATTTGTTTTGCATAGTACTGTACCATTTTATACTGACATAAGCTCTTTTTATGATGGTCTTCTTGCTGAAGTGTTGCATGTAACAGCACAAAGGGGGAGCATGCGTGAGATGTATTCCTATGTATGCTATTAAAGCATGCACTATGTTATACCACTAGGTCAGGGATGTCAAACTCAAATACACAGAGGGCCAAAAGGCCAACCAGTATACAGTATAATTGGCCCCACATAGTCCTCCATACAGTATAATGGGCCCACATAGGGGTGGTAATTCTGGTGTCGTGGGCTAAACTAAACCACCCTGCGGGACAGATTTGGCCCTCGGGCCAGAATTTGACATGTATGCACTAGGCAAAGCTCAGATTTTGTGCTGAAAGTATGCAGGTTTGAGTCTCAATATATAAATGACATTATAGGTCATCTGCCTGTCGTCCCCCTATGTATACATGTACCATATATAAATGTGGTAGAAAAAAGTAGCTGAAGATTTGTCTTATGCTAATTCTAATAATTTCTTGTATCAATAGGTACCTTTTGTACTTTGGATATTTGTTTGTCCAGGCTGGAGAACATTGGGACAGTGGACGTTCTACAGACAGTGAAGAGAATGAGAACTCAACGTGCTTTCAGTATTCAAACATGGGATCAATATTACTTTTGTTACATGGCAATTATTGAATATGCACAAAGAAAAGGTCTTCTTGCCCCTGTGGAATGGTCCGACACTGAATTTGAGACCGATAGCGAGTGATTATTTCCCTCTCCATGGTACTAAAACATGTTTTCTGGGCTTTTCTTGGCCATAGCTGGTCCATTCTAAACTGGGTGGTGCTGGAAGGCTCTGCCCCTTTGCTGCCATGCAGTGTGAAGTACAGATCCCTTCAGTACACCTTAGGTTTGAGCTATTAATGCACTGGAAAGTGTCATAATTTATTGTAGCATGAATGCAATGGAGTAACTTGCACATAATTTTCTAGACTTGAACTAAACTGTACTTTTTATTTTTTTTTTTTCTTTGCTGTTCTGCGCAGAAAAAAATATGTACAACGTGTCACGGATCCCTTTGTAAAGTGTGTAGTATCTTGTAGATTTGTTTAGTCCTTCTTTTTATGATTTATTTTTTATGTCAATTGTATTGTGTCCTCGAAAGATCGCTTCGAATTCTTTAACATTCAACCAATGTCACCAAGTAGAGGTCCACATACCTGGTCACTTTGGCACTGTTGTATATAGCTAACCTTATCCGAATACAAGTTTCCCAATTGATTGAAGGTTGTGTCAAGACGAATCGCCAGTTACTGGTCAGAAGTGTTATGCAAACTCTTACTCGTTTCCCTTAATTCTTTCACAAGTGGAAGATTTAAGACAAAAGCCTTAAGCTATGTTTGGTTTGTTTGCATTTTGTTTAGGATGCTGAGGAATGATGGTTATGAAAGGCTTTCTTTTTTCTTTTTTTTACTTTTTTCTTTTTGCCGGACACTACATAAAGTGTAGGGTTTTGCGTACAATATTACACTGCCTGCATTGATGTGCCTTTTTAATGTATTATGTGTAGCACAAAGTCATAATGTATCCAAATTGAAAAAACAAATGCCTGCATTTATATTCTCAGGGGCCTCTTTCTAATTTCCATGTGTATTAGGGGAAAGGAATTGTTCTTTATTTTTTTTTCTTATTCTCACTGTCCCATGTACTTGAGAACAGAATTCTTTAGCGGTTATATTATTTTTAATATCAATGTATTTCTCCAATTAATTTAATTATTTTATACTTTAACAGTATTACTTTATTTCTCCAGTTTGGTACGACCGACTACATGGCAGTGGCTGCATAAAAAAATGAACCCAGCTACTGTATTTATAAGACTACATAATCATTGTAAATGTTTATATATGCTTTGGAATTGCAAAAAAAAATAGAATGCATTTATTTCCTTGCCATATTTAAAATTGCAGGACATGTTGGTACTAGACTGGCAAATACATGGAAAGCTACTCGGATGAACTTGTATGTCAGATTAAATATTTCTTTAGCCTTCAATGTTTCATTGTTTTTCTTTTTCTACCATCATTATTGTGGTTGTAATTTCCAAAATATAGAATTTAAAGGGAAACTAAGTAAATAGAACTCTCCCCTGCAGCCCCCAAACCGGACAAGCAGATCTCTAAAGGGAACCTGTCATGTCCGATAACACAATTAATCTGCAGGTTAATAGCATTATTGAGGTTTCCCGACACTATACGAAAGTGCGGTATCTGGGAGAGAATTAACCTTTATTCTACCGGAAGCTGCTAGCTTTTAGTCATGCAGGTGTGCCCGGAGCAATTAGTCACTGCTCTCAGCACTGAGAGCAGCAACGAAAGACACCATGGCACTATGACTGACAGCCAGCTCTGTATTGATAAACTGTATGAAACTGTATCGGCATGCTTGCATGACTGAAAGCCGGTGGCTCCCAGCAGAAATGGTCCATTTTCTCCCGGGTACCTCACTTTCAGTATAGCCACTGGGCTTTTCCATGCTGTTAACCTGCAGATTAATCCTTAATCTGGAGGTTAATGGCGGTATTGACAGGTTCACTTTAAAAGCTAAATCCATAGACACCTTTTATATCTCTTATCTGTTGCTGCATTCCTGAGAAATTGGCAGTTTAATCAATATGCAAATGAGTTAAGGGCTCTGGGTGTGACAGCACTTTCTGAGCCTCTGCCTTCTGAGGTTGTTTCCCCACCTAGCACCTCTTTAGCTTGGTTGATTGCTCACTGTCTGATTTCCTTGTCACAAAAAACTGACATATCTTCAAATCAGAACACCACCTGGGTATTGGCCCACTACCGGACAACTTTGGTATAACTCAGCTATGCATAATTGCATTTAAAAAAAAAAAACAGTATACTTTACAAATTGGCGCCGTTCTCCGGATCTACGCAGTGCATGGTCTACTGGCAGTGACGTGACCTAAACAATGATGTGACTTCTGCAGTCAATTCAGCCGCGGCTGACCTTCAACTGTCACTTTTCCTAAAGGTATTTTTTTCTAGTGGACAACCCCCATTTAGCAGTTGTGAGCGTTATTTGTCTTTTGGGGGATGAAGTGACCACATCTGATTAAAATGAAGATGGCAGTTTCCTGTATGTTAACAGTGAGGGTTTTATAATAGTAATACCTTATTCACTTAATCATGTAGCTGCTGTATTTTATGTTCTATTACAGTGTTTCCCAAACTCCAGTCCTCACGGCCCCCCAACAGGTCATGTTTCCAGTATCTCCTTAGTATTGTGCAGGTGGTGGAAGTATATCAGCAAGGCATCAGGAATTCTCTCACCTGTGCTATACTATGGAAATCCTGAAAACATGACCTGTGGGGTTACTGTGAGAACTGGAGTTTGGGAAACTCTGGTCTATGATATGGCCAGAATTATTGGCCCGACTGCTGGTTTCCTTTACCTGAACTAACAATCTCATTTATGCTTCTGAACCAACTGGTTCAGGTCAGGAAACCTGCGGTATGGGCAAAAATTGCAGCTAGAACATGGACTAAAAAATAAAACCACTATACAATGGAATCCAATAACTCCTAAAAGAAGAGGAAAGGGGGAAAAAAAACACTTCTGAAGGGAACCGGCTCACTGACACTGTAATTTTATTAAAGGGAACCTGACAGGTCCGCCATTGCCATGTGTTCGTACTTATGTTAACACCCTTTGTACAGTAGAAGAGATTGCAGTGTATGACACAAAAAAAAAGTTTCAAATCCGTTTCCAATATGCTAATTTGGCTAGTCAAAGGGGCATTGGTTTCCCGATACCAGCTGTCCCACCAAGCATGGTTCCATGCCCTTGTGGGTGTAATAACTTGATTTGCTAGAGCCGGTGTCACCGTATACGTGCAACTTTTTATCATTTCATTTCCATGCTTAGTGAAGATGTACGTTCCCCAGCTTCACTGCTCACCAACATGAAATGAAGAAAGTAGCACTCGTGCAAGACTTGCAGAAAGCCGGTGCTGATGCTGGCTCTTGCACATCATGTTATCACGCCCACTGGGGCACGGTATCATGATTGGTGAGCATAGTAGTCTGGGGAAACAAACACCCCCTCAACTAGTCTGAAACTGATTTGCATATTGGAAATGGATTTTTAACATTCTTTTTTGCCATACACTGCAATCGCTTATACTGTATAAAGGGCTTGTTAGGCAGGATGTTAACATAAGAATAAATACATGATTTTAGTTTAGTGGGCATGAAGGACCTATTAGGTTCCCTTTTAAATATGCTTTTCAAATTAAAACAAATTACAGTATAGTGCTCCTTTTCTGCTGGATAGCGTGAAGTGCCTTACAGTGTCTTAATATGAGCCACCTGAACGTTAGTGATCACTGTTTTTGGTGAAAAAAATAAGATTCAAATCTAGTAACTAAAATGTAAATTTTAAATGTTGAAAGATTACTTGACTGAATAAAGTCATTAATACATATTTAGGCCCCTTAGCCTTATGGGTAAGTTTGAGTCTTCACTGCAGATTTCTGGACAGAATATACAGCACATTACAAAAGCAGCATTTTACCAAATCTTATCCACATAAATTTGTTGCAGATTTTCAATCCTTTCTATAAAGAAATTGAAATCTGCTTTCAAATCCTGGGGAAATTACATCCCAAATGGAGGTCACCTCTTTTCAGTGGATTTTTTTTATGCATGATGTGATTAATGGTGAAAGTGAAATGAAATATTTGGTATGTAAGGTTATGTGCACTTGTTGAGTGTCTGCAGGTAAAATACTGCATAAAATATACGTGTTTTGTATGCGATCTTGATGCCTTTTTACCAGCAGTTTTTTTTTACTCATTTATTTGAATGGGTGAAGTATGCTGAAAGAATTGACCTGCTGTAGAGCCAGCTGTCCAAGTGCTGGGATGTGCTTAGAGCCACAGCTCACAGTATAGTGAACGGTGACTAGCCTCTCTGTACATGCCCCTATGATTGAAAGCTGGCAAGTCCTTGAAGGAAATATGTTAATTTTTCCTTTCACACATGACAGCACCACACAAGAGGGGATCTGCCCATCAAGAACAGGAAACCTACAAAATAAAAGTGTGGAACCTCTCCCCCGCATCAGTCGGTTTTCTGTCCTAGAGGAGAACTTAAATCTGAGGATTCGGTGCAGAAGAATCGAAGAAAATCTTACCCAGGCCTGGCCCGGTTGTCTGGAAGAGCAGTGCGGAGGTCCTGGAGGCACCACCGTAGGTCCAGGGGGAGTTCATGCAGACGTGGACGGCGGCCTTTCCCTGTGTCTGCCAGCTGCTGACCCAGAAGTGTTTGTTCACTTCCTTAGGGTCTAGAGGAGATGTCTGTGTGGAGGGAGGCACTGTACCTGGCTGGTTCCTCATTTAATTGTGGTTAAGACCACCAGCGAGGAAGTTGGCTCCAATTCTCCCTCCAATATGGCAATGGAACAGCAGTAGAATAATCATCATGGCACTGGTGATAAAAGGCACACCAGAAGCGAAAGTAAGACCAGCCAGCATAGTAACAGCACTAGAAGAGCGGCCTCCTGTGGAAATCACTCGGGTGATATGTTTTCGCCTCCAAATTCGGTAGCCTTGTAAGACTCCACAGGCAGTGAGGTCTGAGCCTAGAATTCCTTTCACTCAAACAAGTGTGTTTTTTTAATTAAAGGACAGTTAAAATTAATATTATTTATACAATAAACAGTCACACAAAATACACACCAGTACTTGAGAAATGATTTATTCTATTTCACTGGAACTCATGATTCTGTCCATGATCCTGGTATATTGCCTTTTCATTTCTGTTCAGGCTGCTTTGTGTGAACTCAGCAGATCCGCACCCTATTGAACTCATTTGACCTCACTCTTTGAGATGGAGTTTCCTTCACTGCTAAGTTCAGAGTGTCCTCTTGTTGCAACAATCGGCTCATTCTTTTGTTTCTCCGTTTTCTGTACCTGCTCCTCAGTGAAGTGTGAGCTTACTATAATTTTAACTCAAATAAGTGTTTTTAGTGAATTTTATTAAAATTTAAATAAATAAAATGAACATGGATACAAATATTTTGATAAAACCATTAAAGCATATATTAGAACATAAGGAGCAACCTATTCAATAATTAAAAAATAAATAATTACAGATATAATTCTAGTTACTAGGTCATTTGAACTTGTATAAACCCACTAGTACAATTGTTAACTGCACCAATCCATAGCTCTACAGATAGCAGTCCACTCTTTGGTATTTTTTTTCCCCCTTTTACTACCAGCTCACAACCCAAGAAGTATGTCACGTCGATACTAACATATTTTATGTATTTAAATATTTGGGTTTTGGCAGATTTCAACATATGTTCATTTTCCCTACCTAGTAGAAAATACTTGCAATTTTTCAGATGGTCTGTTCTAAACATGTGACTGTAATAGGCATGTGATTGCATACACCCCTCCCTGTTTTTTGATGGCTTTTTAAAAAATAAAAAATTTTTTTTGTGTATTTATACAATGTATGTTGATTACTCCGTTGTTATGTATGGTTGTCCTGAGGAAAGAGTCGGTGGACTCTGAAACGCGTAGACAATAAACCTACATTTTTATCCATACTAATGGTTTGTCGTGACTCCAGAGAGCGCAGAAACAACTTCCTTTCCCAGCATCTATCTCTGACATATCCATAGGAAGCTGCAGCATCTGGAGTCCAGGCTTTATAGGTGTTGTGTCCCACACAACCCTACTAGGTGAGCAGTTTTTAATACTTCTGTAACAATTATTAATTGGATAAGACCCTATTGCGCTCTTGCATTTTTTCACATCTTTGTAATAGGTCCTTTCTCTTGTTTAATTGTTAGAGATGTAGGAAATGTGTGGCAAAGCTTAAACATATTGTGCGCTTTGCAGAGAAATTACCCAGCTCGTGGCAGAAGAGACTTTTTTTTTACCTGCATTGAAAAACCAGCATGCAAGGAATTTCACCTTACAATTGAGATCGGTTATTAGGGCAAAGGTGAAATGCTCCCTAAAATCCTTGATTCACCAAGAAAGGGATCGATGCAGGAAGAAAAAAGGAACTAAAATGTTATCATCTGATTACGAATAATTGGTGAAGTCAGAAGGGCAATGTGTGTCTTCAGAATCCTTTTCATCCTCAGACGGTGATGCAGAAGGTGCTACTCAGTAGAAGACACTGATCGGGTCAAGGCTGTAAGCTCCACCATAGACGTCGTAGTTTCTAGGGCAAAAAAGTCAGTGCAGGACATAATGTTCGGGGGCTTTGAACAGAAAAAAAACAACCTTTTCCTGAATAAAGAGTTCCAGGCCCTCCTTCAGAAAGAGTGGAGAAGGCCTGAAAAGAAAGGTTCACAACCCTCATCATCCAAGATGAAGTATCCTTTTGAGGAAGATGCAACATCCCTGTTGAATAAAGCACCTAAAATTGATGTGGCAGTGGCCAAGTTATAGAAAATATCTACATTACCCTTTGAAGATATGGGAATTCTTAAAGGTGTTTTCCCACGAACAAAAGTTTATTTTAATCAATAGATCTTGGAATATTTATAACTTCCACCATTGGATGTGTTTAAATTAAATAAAATGTTCCTGTGCTGAGAATCTTATAAATGTGCCCCTTCTGTGTACTGTGTAATGGTTGTCTGTCCGGGCAGGGACATGGTCTGATCATACCACCTCTCCTGGGCAGGGGAGGAAGCAAAAGAGAGGGTACAGACAGCATGGGGCACAAATGATTCTACCTTTGAAGTAAAACATTGTTTTAAAAGCAGGCAGGGAAATGTTTTACCTCCCAAAAAGAATCTGCTTTCATCCCATGCTGTCCTGTCTGTATAGTCTTTTGCTTCCTCCCCTGCCCAGGAGCTGTGGTATGATTAAACCATTTCCCTGTAGGTCAGACACAGTCATTACACAGGACACAGAAGGGGCACAATTATAAGATTATCTCTGCACAGGAACATGTTATTTAAACACGTCCAGTTTTGGAACTTATTGGAATAATATCTATTGATTAAAATCAACTTTTGTTCTTGGGAAAACCCCTTTTAAGGATCCTTGGGATAGAAAGGCTGTTGGTTACCTGAGAGATGCCTCAGCGGGGGCCCTAAAACCGGCTATGTCAGTGACCTGTACAGCCAGGTCCATGGTGGTCTGGCTAGACCAACTGGATAGTCGGCTAAGGAATGAAGTGAAAAGAGAAAACATCCTGGCCACTATCCTGTTAATGAAGGGTGCAGCAGCATTCCTAGTGAATGCATCTGCAGACTCTGTGAGATTAATGGCTAGATCAGCGGTTCTTTCCAACGCAGCCCGCAGAGCCCTATGGTGTAAATGCTGGCCGGGTGATATATTCAGCTCTGGCTCGGGATAGCACGCGTGCTGGGTCACGCGTGCAATAGATTTTAAGTGCAATACTTACAAGTGCAGTTATACAATGGCAGTTGGACAGGGCAGGAGACAGGTAAGGTGCATAAGATATTCATACAAACACGCTTCTCGGTCAGTCATACTGCATTATGCATTAGTCTTATCAATCCGCTTTTTATTTGTTTTCACTTCTGCTTTCTCACAACTCGCCCGCCCTTTAACACATTCTGTGCACTCACTCTATATCAACCCCTCCCTTCTCCCCTCTCCCATGTATAACTCTGAGGCTTTACTGACATTCCTCACCCACTGCAAACCATCCTCTACCTCCATACAGCACTCAAAACGTTCATACAAATCATTGCACCGCCTGCTCTTTCTCTTCTTTCTCCTTTTACTAGTCGCAGGCGACATCTCCCCCCAACCCTGGGCCTCCCTCCACTAGCATACATTACTCTCCTCCAGCTTCATATAGAAACCCTGCTAATCTTATTAACGTTCAGTGCATGCCCTCTCCTATCGATTTCTATTGTGCTCTCTGGAACGCACGGTCTGTGTGTAACAAACTCGGTTACATCCATGATTTTTTCCTCTCTAATTCCCTTAACCTTCTGGCTATCACAGAAACCTGGATTCAACAGCCAGACACCACCACTGCTGCTGCTCTCTCATTTGGTGGGCTGAAATTTTCACATACCGCCAGACCTGGCAACAGACAGGGTGGAGGTGTTAGTCTGCTCCTTTCCTCACAATGTGCTTTCCAGGTCATCCCCCCGGTTCCCTCACTTATGTTTCCTTCCTTTGAAGTCCACACCATCAGACTCTTCAAACCCTTCTCCCTGCGAGTGGCAGTTGTGTATTGCCCTCCAGGCTCCTCCCACCAGTTCTTGGATCACTTTGCCACCTGGCTTCCTCACTTTCTATCCTGTGACATCCCCACCCTCATCATGGGTGATTTTAACATCCCCATCGATGATCCCCTCTCCCAATCTGCCTCTCATCTACTTTCTCTAACCTCTTCATTCCGTCTCACAGTTTACTAATTCTCCTACCCATGAAGACGGGAATACTCTGGACCTGTTTTTTTCCAGTCTCTGCTCGCTTGATGACTTTACCAATTCCCCTCTCCCGCTCTCAGACCACAACCTTCTTTCCTTCTCTGTTAAGAATTGTTTCCTCACCCGGGACACCCCCACTTACCACACTTATAGGAATACACGTACCAATAATACCCAGCTGCTTATGGCCAATCTCCACACATCTTTAGCCCCCATCTCCTCCTTCTCCTGTCCAGACTTAGCATTGTCATACTATAATAATACACTGAAGAGTTCCCTAGATGAAGCAGCACCTTCTACATGCAGAAAGACCCGACACAGACAACGGCAGCCCTGGCACACGATGCAAACACGTTTTCTTCAATTTTTCTCAAGGTGTGCTGAGCGTCAGTGGAGAAAATCTCTTTTAGTTGAGGACTTCATCCACTATAAATTCATGCTCAAAACCTATAACTCTGCCCTTCATCTGGCCAAACAATCCTACTTCACCACCCTCATCACTTCAATGTCCAACAATCCAAAACGACTTTTCGAAACCTTAAACTCCCTCCTGAAACCTAAAGCACAGGCCCCCACCACCAACCTCAGCGGGGAGGATATGGCCACTTATTTCTTTGAAAAAATCTACCACATCCATCAGGACATCTCAGCCCAATCTCCTCAGTGCCTGGATCCCCTTCCCTGCCGCACTTCAAGCTCACTAGCCATCTTTGAGCCTGTTACAGAAGAAGAAGTTACCCAGCTCCTCGCTTCTTCTCGTCCTACAAACTGCAACAGTGACCCCATTCCTTCACATTTCCTGCAGTTCCTCTCACCGGTGGTCACCACTCACCTGACTAAAATATTTAACCTCTCTCTTTCTTCAGGTATCTTTCCCTCCTCACTTAAACATGCCATCATAACCCCTTTACTTAAAAAGGCATCCCTGGACCAGAACTGCGCTGCTAACTACAGACCTGTCTCTAACCTTCCTTTCATCTCTAAACTCCTGGAAGGCTTGGTCCACTCCCGTCTAATCCGCTATCTCTCAGATAACTCTCTCCTCGACCCTCTACAATCTGGTTTCCGCTCCTTTACACTCCACTGAAACTGCCCTCACTAAAGTCTCTAATGATCTACTAACAGCCCAATCCAAAGGTCACTGCTCCCTGCTGATTCTCCTGGATCTCTCTGCAGCATTTGACACTGTGGATCACCAGCTCCTCCTCACTATGCTCCGCTCTATAGGCCTCAAGGAAACCGTTCTCTCCTGGTTCTCCTCCTACCTCTCTGACCACTCCTTCACTGTATCTTTTGCCGGCTCCTCTTCCTCTCCTCGTCCCCTTACTATCGGGGTTCCGCAGGGCTCAGTCCTAGGCCCCCTCCTCTTCTCTCTATACACTGCCCCTATTGGACAAACAATCAGCAGATTTGGGTTCCAGTATCATCTCTATGCTGACGACACCCAATTATACACTTCTTCCCCTGACATCACCCCTACCCTAATACAAAATACCAAGGATTGTTTGTCTGCTGTGTCTAACATCATGTCCTCCCTCTATCTTAAACTGAATCTCTCCAAAACTGAACTTCTTGTGTTTCCCCCCTCTAGTAACCTAACTCTACCTAACATCGAAATTACCTTGGAGGGTACAACCATAACTCCCAAGCAGCACGCCCGCTGCCTCGGGGTCATATTCGACACTAACCTTTCCTTTACTCCCTATATCCGATCACTCACTCGCTCTTGTCACCTGCATCTTAAAAACATCTCCAGAATCCGATCTTTTCTCACTTTTGAAACTGCTAAAACTCTTACTGTCGCTCTTATTCACTCTTGTCTGGACTACTGCAACTCTCTTCTAATCGGTCTCCCTCTTACCAAAATTTCCCCTCTCCAATCTGTCCTGAATGCGGCAGCCAGGGTCGTATTTCTGTCCAGCCGCTTCACCGATGCCTCCACCTTGTGCCAGTCATTACACTGGTTACCCATTCGCTACAGGGTCCAATATAAACTCATTGCTCTCACCCACAAAGCTCTCCACAGTTCTGCACCACCTTATATCTCCTCTCTCATCTCAGTCTATCGTCCTACATGTGCCCTCCATTCCACAAATGACCTAAGACTAACATCCCCCATAATCCGAACCTCGCACCTCCATCTCCAAGACTTCTCTCGTGCTGCGCCAGTTCTCTGGAATGCTCTACCCCAGACGATCCGATTGATGCCTAGCCCCGATGTCTTCAAGCGCGCTTTAAAAACCCATTTCTTTAAACAAGCCTACCACATCAAATACCCAGTAAACTAACTTTCAGCAGCAGAAGGGAAGGAAGGGAGACACAGATTCTCTACTTCCTGGGTAGGCGGAGCCCCATAGGATAGTCACCTCAGATTGGAAAAAGACGACCGGCCCCTCCAGTATATAGGCTCCTCCTACTCCCATGTTCATCAGTCTTTTTATCTGAGGTCTCAGAGGATAGTCGCTGCTTCGGCAGCTCCTCAGAAGAGTTGTTATTTTATATCCAGCGAGTCCTGGACCCCCCGTGGTCTAGAGGTCTCTGGGGGTCTCGGCGCTGCTGAGACCCCTGACCCTCCCCTGGCAGCTCTGTGTACCCCTTGAGGAGGTTCCCACTTATGCCTGCCGGCCCCGGGGGATACAGGGCGCTCCCTGGCGGAGGCGCACACCACACATCTGAGAGGGTCCCTGCGTGCTCCGCCATAGGGGGGAGCAAAGGGCCATGGCGCCACACATCCCTGAGGATCCCTGTGGCGTTCAGCCGGGTAAGTGCTCTTTGGTCTAAAGAGTATCTTTGACGGCTACGGCAAGTGTACTGCCTGTGTGTTTCTTGTCTATTTCAGACACTGCCTTGACTGGGGAGCAGAGACGGAGGCCAGTAATTTTTATTTTTATTTTTTATTTGCACATGCTTTTTCGTTTTTGCTTCCTGCCTTCATTGAGGCAGGAAGCTCCCTGTATTGGCGCGCGTTTTCTTGCTTTTATTGACTTGCTTCCTGCCTTCATAGAGGTAGGAAGTTTTCTGCCCTCATTTTTTGTTTGAATAAGGCGGGGGGCGTGGCCTAGCGTCTCCTGGCTTCCTGCCGTCATTACTTAGGCAGGAAGCGCTTGGTTGAGCGTGCGCTGGCGGTCCCTGCTTCTCCCTCCGGCGTCCAGCGGCGCCTCCTGCTCTCTGCTCCCCGTCCGTCCACACACTTAGGAGGAGCGGTCGCCGCAGTACCGGTGAGTCCCCTCTGCCTCTGGCAGGGGTTCTTTGTCAGTGCTGTCTCTCCAGGCTACCTATTAGGAGTCCTCAGGAGCACTGCCGCTTTCTCTCCTAAAGCTATTTACTTCACTGACCTTTTAGGCTGTGTAGTATTATAGTTGCTGTGATGTTAACGCCTTCTGAAAAAGTGGAACTTTAGGGGAAACACATGGTGTTTAAGGGAGTTTCCCCCTATTGATTTTTTGCTCGGCATTTCTGGGGTAGCTCTTTTCTAAGGGTGAGCTTTAACCCTTCAGAGCCTGTCGCATATATAAAATAAATAAATAAATAAATAAAAATATTAAAAAAAAAAAAAAAAAAATGAGTTTTGAAAACAGGCTGTGCAGCTTTCACACTTTTTTGCCATCCTTGTTGTACATCCTGGCATCTGGTGTGGGTGGCATGTCGGATCAGGGGCCTGGGACTGCGGATCGGTCTCCTGATCCGTTTCAGGTTCAGTCGCACGCCTCTGATACACTCAGGCCTTCTACTACATCAAGTTCAACGCTCAGTGATGTTAATGTGGAGGCGCTCACTCGCTCCATTGATAGTCTCTCTAGTCTCCTGGGACAGTGGGTGTCAGCTAGATCACACCCAATGCCACGAGGTAAAAAGCGCCGCAAGACTATGGTGGCGTTGTCTCCCTTGCAGAGCGCATCAGAGGCTTCGGATTCACCAACAGATTCGGTTGATGAAATTTCTGAGTCCGAAGAGGAGGATCGCTCTGTTTCTCTTTGTGGTCGCGTAGATGGGCTTATTAAGGACATGCGGGAAGTATTAGAGCTGTCTGAAGAGCCGACAAGACCGTCTAGGTCGGGCCGTCTGTATCAGAAGACGCGCCGTGTTCGTTCTACATTACCTGCGCATGAGGAACTTAACGAAGCGGTGGAGAAGGAGCATCAGTGTCCGGATAAACGCTTCCGAGGAACGCGTTTTTTTGATGCCCTATATCCCTGTGCCAAGGAGATGGTTACTAATTGGGTTCCCTCTCCTGAGGTGGATATATCTCTGTCTCAGCTGACCAAATCTTCCCTGCTTCCTGTTAAAGGGAGAGCCAATCTTCAGGATCCTTTGGACAGAAGATCGGAGTCAGCGGCGAAATCCATCTATGAAGCCGTGGGTCATGGTTTCCAAGCAGCCTTGGGGGCCATGTGGGCCGGTGAGGCTTCTCTGCGATGGTTGGATCAGCTGCGTGCGGCGTGGCAGGATGGGACTTCGCATTCAGAAGTGGAAAAGCTTTTTCAGCGAATGGAAGAAGCTATGTGTTATGGCAGAGATGCAGTACTGGACACTGCTTCAATTCTGTCCAGGGCTCAGGCTTCGGCAGTCACGATTAGAAGAGCGGTCAGCTCTTTGGTTCAGATCTTTCGGAACTAATTGCCAAAGCTAAAGCTAAGGATATTACTCTGCCTGGGAAAAAGGCAGTGGCATCCACAGCCGGCAGGACAGGGCCCAGCAGAGGTCTTCGGTCCTTTCGGGCCAGGGGACGATTCAGTCAGCCTTCTTGGAGATTGGGTCGTCCCTCATCCTCCGGCAGATCCGCCTAGAAATCTTGTACTCCTTGGAAGCAACGGTCCCGTCAGGACAGATGGGAGGTTGATAAAAAGTCCGCTAAGGCTGACTGACGCCAGGGATCCCCCCGAGGGCTCTCGGGTGGGAGGTCGTCTGCTACAATTCGGGTCGATCTGGGCATCCCACATAGCAGACGCCTGGGTGACACGGGTTATGTCGGCAGGCTATTTCATAGAGTTTCATTCGCTGCCTCCAGACAGGTTTCGTCTGACGGACATTCCGTCCGTGCCAAGACTGGCTGCCGCACTGTTTCAGGAGGTCGACTCTCTCCTACAGCAGGGTGTGGTGGTTCAGGTTCCTCCGGAAGACCAGGGAAAGGGTTTTTATTCCAACCTTTTTGTGGTCCCCAAAAAGGAGGACAAGTTTCGTCCGGTGCTGGATCTCAGGGATTTGAATATTTACGTCCGGACACGGAAGTTCCGCATGGAGTCTCTCCGATCGGTGATAGCGACCCTGTCGCAGTACGATTTCTTGGTGTCCATAGACATCCGCGACGCCTATTTGCATATCCCTATCGGCAGGGTTCACCAGCGTTTCTTGCATTTCGCTATAGGTCAAACCCATTACCAGTTTGTGGCCCTGCCTTTCGGGTTGGCCTCAGCTCCCAGGGTTTTTACAAAAATTCTGGCTCCTCTCATGGCGCTTCTTCGAAGACAGGGGGTTACAATCCTCCCCTACCTGGACGACCTGTTCATAGTGTCACCCACAGCGGAGGAGGCAATAGCGGCTCGCGATCTCTCCCTTCAGTACCTGATGGACTTCGGGTGGCTGATCAATTGGAAGAAATCGTCATTGGAGCCAGCACAGTCCATTCTTTTCCTGGGGATGCAGTTCGATACTGTTCGGGCAGTTGTGTCCCTGCCTCCTGTCAAACAGACGAACCTTCGTCTTCTGGTCCAGGCTATGAGGTCGGCGCTGTCAATGTCCCTTTGGGAATGCATGCGCCTTCTGGGTCAAATGGTGGCAACTATGGAAGCAGTACCATTTGCATAATTTCATTCCCGGGATCTCCAGAGCCTTATTCTGACACATTGGGATCGATCGCTAACTTCTCTGGATCGCTCGGTCATTATCTCCCGCAGGGTGCGAGAATCTCTTGGATGGTGGTTACGTCCGGAGACTCTATCCGTGGGGAAATCCTTCCTTCCTCCGAGATGGTCGGTGGTGACAACCGATGCCAGCCGGACAAGCTGGGGGGGAGTTTGGAACAACCTCTGGATTCAGGGAGTCTGGTCGCCAAAGGAGTCGTCTCTCCCGATCAACATTTTGGAGTTGAGAGCAATATTTCTCTGCCTCCAACATTGGGTGGTCTTATTGAGCGCTTTCTACCGGTCCGGATCCAGTCGGACAACGCTACGGCTGTTGCGTACATCAACCACCAAGGCGGGACGAGGAGTTCCAGTCTCATGTCGGAGGTCTCTCGGATCCTGGTCTGGGCCGAGGCCAAAGTTCCAGCAATCTCTGCAATTCACATTCCAGGGGTGTTGAATATCTCGGCGGACTTCCTCAGTCGCGAGCAAGTGGACCCTGGGGAATGGAGTCTCCATCCAGAAGTGTTTTCTCTGCTGTGTTCCCGTTGGGGGACTCCTCAGGTGGACTTGATGGCATCCAGGCTGAACGCCAGGGTTCCGACGTTCATGTCCAGGTACAGAGACCCGGAGGCGGTGGCGGTGGATGCTCTAGTGGCCCCGTGGGGTCAGTTCAAGCTGATCTATGCGTTTCCGCCGATATCCTTACTACCTCTGGTGATCCGACGGATCAAACTCGAAAGGGTATCAATAATTCTGATAGCACCAGACTGGCCGCGGAGGACATGGTATTCGACGCTGGTGTCTCTTCAGGCGGCACCTCCGTTTCCGCTGCCCCTTCGCCCGGACTTGCTCACTCAGGGGCCCATTCGTCATCCGGACCTGAGGTCCCTTCGTTTGACGGCGTGGCTCTTGAGACCGAGATCTTGACCCGTCGCGGTTTTTCGCCCGAGGTCATTGCTACCTTGCGGGTGGCCCGGAGTCCAGCTACGTCCAGGATTTATCACAGAACTTGGGAGTCTTTCTATTCATGGTGTTCTGGATCCTCAAGAAACCCGAGGGTTTTTTCCATCCCCAACTTCTTGGCCTTTCTGCAATCTAGTCTGGCCAGGGGTTTGGCAGTTAGTACGGTGCGGGGACAGGTATCTGCTCTTTCCGCACTTTTTAGGAAGGCTATTGCCTCTCGTAGGGATGTGCGCTCTTTTTTTCGCGGAGTCGCACGTCAGTTTCCGCCACGGAGGGCAGTTGTGGCTCCATGGCGGCTTAATCTAGTCCTGGAAGCCCTTCAGCATAGGCCTTTTGAGCCTATGGATTCTGCTAAACTTTCACTACTTTCTTGGAAGGTGGCCTTCTTGGTGGCAGTCACCTCTTTGAGAAGGGTATCGGAATTGGCAGCACTTTCTTGCTCACCTCCTTTTCTGGAATTTTTTCCGGATCGCGTGGTGCTTCGTACTCGTGAAGATTTTTTGCCTAAGGTAGTTTCACAATTCCACATTAATCAGGACATTGTGTTGCCTTCTCTTTGTCCAGGACCTAAGAATCCAAGGGAGCGGGCCTTGCACTCGTTGGACTTAGTGCGGGCATTGAAGTTCTATCTTACGATCACCAAGGTTTTTGGAAGTCGGACTCTCTTTTTATAATTCCGGCAGGTCGTCGGCGTGGTCAACGTGCTTCCAAAGACACGATAACTCGGTGGATACGTTCAGCTATCCTGGAAGCGTACCAGCTCAAGGGCGAGCCTTGTCCGGTTAAAGTTAAAGCTCATTCCACGAGAGCCATTGGCTCATCGTGGGCTTTTCGTCAGGGGGCCTCGGCAGCGCAGCTCTGCCGGGCGGCCACCTGGCGCTCCGGTCACACCTTTACTAAGTTTTATAAGGTGGACGTAAGTGCTTCAGCCGATGCGGCCCTGGGACGCAGGGTCCTGCAGGCGGCGGTAATTTAAGTTATCCCTTTACTTAGTTTTCCGTTATTTTAGCGCGGTTTGCGCTCTTGCCTAAGTTTTGGGGTATGGAAGCTTCTGCCTCTATTTCCCACCCTTAAGTAGGTACTGCTTTAGGACTTCCCACGAAGTAGAGAATCTGTGTCTTCCTTCCTTCCCTTCTGCTGCTGAAAGCCGGATTTTGGTAAGAACTTACCTGTAAAATCCTTTTCAGCGAAGGAAGGAAGGGAGACACAGCACCCTCCCAGGGCAGAAGTGGTTTTTTGTGTTTCTAGATGCAGCGCGTCTCCTTCCTGATGTCGATCTTCTGGACTGGGTTTAGCGCTCTACGGCTCTCCTTCCAGTTTCGCCAGCTCTACACAGTTGTCAGGTCCAATGGGGTATGCCTAAGACTGTGTGTTTCTATTACATAACCTGTTTTCTCTCATTTCTGAAATTTCAGAAGGGGATATGTTGTTCTGCTGGTTGGTCTGCTCTTCCTTAGCTTGTGTACGGACTGATGAACATGGGAGTAGGAGGAGCCTATATACTGGAGGGGCCGGTCGTCTTTTTCCAATCTGAGGTGACTATCCTATGGGGCTCCGCCTACCCACGAAGTAGAGAATCTGTGTCTCCCTTCCTTCCTTCGCTGAAAAGGATTTTACAGGTAAGTTCTTACCAAAATCCAGCTTTCCCCTGTTCCCTCCTAAATACTATTCAGAATCTGCTCCCTACTGTTCATCTGTCTCTACACCCTCCATGCACACGATAACGGCACTCGGTAATTGAGTATTGCACTTGAACATACAGGCTGATGACCGGATCATACAGCTTTATATGATAATCCTGACTTATTATAATTGCCAGACCTGAAATAACAAGCACTTTCCACCTATTGCGTCCCCCCATTTCCTTGTAGAATGTAAGCTTGCGAGCAGGGACCTCACTCCTGATGTAACTGTTTAAACTGTCTCACCTTGTATTGAATTTGTCTGTACATGTCCCCGCTTAATTGTAAAGTGCTGCGGAATATGTTGGCGCTATATGAATAAAAATTATTATTATTATTATTATTATTATATCCAATCAAAAACCAAGCTATTTTCCATCCAATGTGATGTTATTTATTTGGCCCTGTGTTGGATGACATCCTGGATAAAGCTGGAGATGGCAAGAAGGGGTTTCCTTATTTGTCTATCCCTGCGTACATGAGGTCCTTTCAGAGGAGAAGATATGGCCAGAGGAGACCTAGAGAACAAGAGAAATGGGAAGACTGGCAAAGGAAAAACAGAGGATTCATGTTTAGGGATCCATCCGAGGGTAGGGTGGAAGGCTTTCCCTCGTCTTCCATGCCTGTCAAAGAATCTCATCAAATTCTCTGGATTCTAAATATTGTGGAGTTCGGCCTGAGTTTGGAGTTTGACTGTTCCTCCACAGACCTTTGTGGTAACGACTCATTGGAAGTCTCTGGGGGAACAGTTAGCTCTGGAAACAGAAGTCCTGGAACTTGTTCAAAAACATGATCTCATGAAGTTCCTGTAAATGAAAAAATGAATGATCATAGTCCTGAAGGTGTCATCTATCTAAAAAATATAAACCAGTTCCTAAACAAAACAGCCTTTCAAGATAGAGTCCTTAAAATAAACTATAAAGCTTCTGTTTCCAGACTATTTTATATAGTCGTTCTGGACCTAAAGGAGGCATATGATCATGTCCCGATTCATACAAAGGAGCAGAAGTTCCGAAGAGTGGCGCTGCCCATGAACGGAAAGGTCAGACCTTTTCAATTTAGGGCCCTCCCCTTCGTTCTGTCAATGTCCACAGGGATCTTTACAAAAATTATAGCAGAAATGACAGCTCCCCTTCTGGAGCAAAATACCCTAGTTATACCATACTTCGATTGATCTTCCCACAATCTGAAAATCGTCTAACATTGCAAGCTCCCAGTTAGCAGGAGTCAGAATCACTCTGACTGAATTGGGCTGGCTTCTGAACCTAAAGAAGGCAAGGCGTTGGTTATTTTGAGAGTTCAGACATTTCTGGGCCTTCTCTTTAGACTCAGTAAGCCAGAGCTGTTATCCTCCAGAAGAAAAGAAAGTAAACTTATCAGTAGTGATAAACAACTTTATCATGACTCTGAAGAAGACCATGTTTTTTGCTGAGGATGCTGACATTTTGTATCACAGCAGTGCTATGGGGTCAGTTGCATACCAGATGGTTACAGCAAGGTATTCTGACAAGCGAAAGTGCACTAAAAGGGTGTTTAGAAGGAAGATTAATACTTACTTCAGCTGTGATCATTTTCTTCTTTTGGTGGTTAAGCATAGAATAGCTATCAAGGGGAGTTCCGTGGCTAAATCGGGTTTTAAGCATCCTGACTACATATGTGAATCCAAAGGGATGGGGGCAGTGCATTCGGGTGCAAGGTGCTTGGACAAGAGAAGAAAGGCTAAGTTCCATCAACCTGAAAGAGTTGCTGGCAGTGAAGTATGCGGTGGAGAAGTTTCTCTCGCCTTTACATAGCCAGCATGTTTCTATCCTGTCAGACAACCAAACAACGGTAGCTTACATCAATCTGAGGAACGATAATTTCCTAAAGGAGAAAAAACATGGCGCTGCCTAAGCGTAGTAAGATTTGATCAATTAAAAGGGTGAGTATCTATAGGAAATTGCTCACCTGATGCGGTTGTGCAAGCCGAGGCACAACTCCAGCTTGTAGTATGGATGAATTTTCAAAAGACTGCGGCCGACCTGGTGAGGTGGGATTGAATTCTGAGACAGGAGTATCCCACAACGAGAATGCCAAAAGGAAGAACCAGGTGATGGCGCTGTCTTTGCCACCAAGTGAAATCAAGGTGCAGGAACTTCAGGTTGCTCGTAAGTAAAATAAATTTTTTTATTCATTTTTAACTTTCTAATTTTTTATTTATTCCATTATTAGAAAGCTAAAAAGTATCACTTCAACACAAAAATACAAATCTGTTCTTTTTGTGTTTAAAAAATATTGAATGGTTAAAAAAGAAATGTGGGATGTTAATCAGATTGACATGTTTCTATTTGTTATTTTATATATATAATATTTGTTTTTATGTTTTGTTTTTCGTTTTTTATATATATGTATGTATATATGAAAAAAACTGAGAACAATGCAGTATGAAGCACTCCTCCTCTTCCTCTTTTTGTAACCCCTCTCTCACTCATAGCAAAGGGCTATAAAAGAAGGGTCAAATTCATTTTTTCCATACACCTGAAGAAGGCTGCAAACAGCAGAAATGCGTTGTGTGTATATAGGTTTTATTGTTTTATATTAGTGTGAATAATAAAAAAAATTCTTTTACTTACGAGCAACCTGAAGTTCCTGCACCTTGATCTCACTTGGTGGCAAAGACAGCGCCATCACCTGGTTCTTCCTTTTGGCATCAATCTGAGGAACAAGATCCGTCTCTCTTATGGCGGTAACTGAGCAAATTTTTCAGACAATGGAAACCCATCTCTTAACAGTGCTGCACAAACAATAAGAGGAAAAGAAAATGACAGAGCACATTTCCTAAGCCTCAATAGGTTGAGACAAGGAGAATGGGCCCTGACTCCATCAGTTTTCAAACAAATGGTGAATCTATGGGGTCTTCTGGATACAGACCTGTGCTAAACAAGCAGAACAGGAAAGTAAAGAGATTCTGCTCCTTGGATCACAGAGAAACCCCACGTATGGCAGGTGCCTTTCAAGTTGGATGGGACTTTCTTCAGCAGAGCTGAAAAAGATCGGGAAAGAGTGATCCTGATGGCTCGGTTCTGGCCTAAAAGACCATGGTTCTCGTGAATGAGATTGATGTCGATCACCGATCCATGGATCCTGCCAGAGGTCCCAAACCTACTCATCCAAGGTCCAGTTTGGCATCCACAGGCAACTGGTCTTCACTTGACAGCATGGAACTTGAGAGGTCACTTTTAAAACAGTGAGGATTTTCTTTGTCTGGTCTCCACCTTACTACAGAATAGAGAACCAGTAACAACAACAATATATGGTAGAGCCTGGAAGAAGTTACTAACCAGTTCAGGGAAAAGGCTAGGAGATGAAGTTCCAATCAAACCTATCCTAGAGTTTGTCCGAAAGGGTTGAGTGTGGGTTATCCACTAGCACTCTTAAAGTACAAGTTTCAGTTTTAGGGGCATTATATAATTATGACCTGAAAAGTGACTGATGGATAGCAAGGTTCATTAGAGCATGTGGCAGATCAAGACCCACTTCTAGTCCAAAAGTACCACCTTGGGATCAGAATCTGGTACTGGAAACAGTAACCAGCTCTCCTTTTGAACCATTAGACTCATCTGTCAAAAATCTTACATTGAAGACTTATTTTGGTAGCGTTAAGTTCATCCCCCAAAGTTTGTGATATCCAGGCCCTGTCGGTTAGCACTCCCTTTACACAAGTTTTGGAGGATCAGGTTGTTTTAAAACCAGAACCAGCTTATCTTCCTAAAGTTGCCACTAGGTTCCATAGGAATCAGGAGATCATTCTTCCCTCCTCCTCTGCTAATCCCAGGACTCCTAGAGAAGAAAAATTCCACTCCCTAGACGTCAGGAGATCCTTGATAAATTACATCTCGGTCACAAAATCTTGGAGGAGAAAATAGTAATTTTTCGTTTACATCCAGGGCCCTAGAAAATGTCTGAAAGCCTCGAGAAGTACTTTAGCTAGGTGGATTAGAGAGGCCATTTAATTAGCATATTCCTCAAGTGGTAGGTCAGCTCCAGGGGACCTGAGGGCTCACTCTACTCGGGCCATTGCATCCTCCTAGGCAGAGAAGGCGGAAGTGTCTATCAAACATGTAAGGTGGCAACAAGTGGTCTTCTCCTTCCACATTCTATAAGCACTATACTGTATGCTTGATTTGACAACATCTGCTGATCTATCATTTGGGAGAAGGGTTCTATAGGCGGTGGTCCTTCCTGAGGTGGATTTGTTTTCTCTGCAACTCTCTCGTATGGTGCTGTCATGGGTGAAAGGAAAAGGCATAATTACTTAACGGCAGTGGGATATTCCAGAGCCCATGACAGCACCCTTACACCCCCCCCCCCTACAGTCATTGATAATGGGTGTGCACTAGTTGAAATTTGGGTGCGCATTTTATGTGGTGTATTATATAGGCTGCGGTTTGGTGATGGTATGTAAATTTGTATATAGCTGTATTTTAGGTTCTCCCATGCTCTGTAACCCAGCTGATGTGTGGGAGAGGTTTCTGCCCTTTTATTCTGTAGGTTTCCTGTCTTTAATAAGCAGGTCCCCTCTTGTGTGGTGCTGTCATGGGTTTTAGAAAATCTCCCAGTTTCCCATTTCTCCCAGTAGCCGCACCTTCACTAATGCAGCATTGTAATGCGATTTACCAGTAGATTAACCCTATATCTGCATGTAAATTAGCTTTTTCTGAGGCAACTTTTTCTGAGAATTTTTAATAACCGGAAAATCGCAAAGCATTTTAAGTGGCTTTTCCTTGGTAGACTCCTTGTATAATTTTCCCCAAACTTCTCTAGAGACTGGCTACTATGAGTCTCTTAAACAGCACATATTAAGGCCCTTATTCATCAAAGGTTTTACGTCAAAAAAAGTTGTGTTAAAGCTTTGAAAGGTCACAAACTTTTAGCGCAATTATGGGTTTTACGACTTTTGCCATTTTTACGCCAGAGTCTGCGGACCCTGCTGAAATGGGTGGAGCTATGCCAGGACACTACAAATCGTCAAATTCATGAGGAGCTGTGGAGTTCAGTCACGCCACTCGGCAGATGGTCAAGATTCATGGAGGGGCATGCACCTCTTCATGAATCCCGAGCATCGGACTGCACCATGCCTTCTCATCAAGAACGGCAAGAAAATTCTTGTCATTCTTGGTGAATTGGAGCCTAAGAGAAAATCTTATACTATAGCACACCCCCATAATCAGCAGCAGTTACTCATCTCCCTCCCTCTCCAGAGACTATAATGGGCAGCTGCTGACTGTATCCCTCAGTAAGTTGAAATTCTGTCTCCTCTACAAATAAAGGTTTTGCCAATGATTATAAGAATGAATAGAGAAGGAGACAAGTCTGCTAATTGGAGAAAGAAATATTTTTCTGTTGCAAGATTAGATTAGAAAGATTATCTACTCAATACTATTGATTTAAGCAAACCTGATTGGAAGTACAGGTTTTCAAAGGGTGAATTCACAAGTTTGAGGATGGGGACAGATGCAGAACTTTCTACAAGTAAATCTGAACAACCCAATTTGGATAAATGGAACAGACTTATTTATTTGCAGAAGTTTCTGCAGTATAGTCTTCATGGTGGAAATTCACTTTAAGTCTAGAGTGACAGATTTTCCTGTAGGAGTCTAAGCCGTTGGCATGTTGTGCAGTGTATCTGTTTGACTATTGGAACTGTTCATCTTAAGAAATTGTCAGCTCCATATAGACTAAAATTACAGATCTACGGATTTCATGGGGACAGAGTACAAACAAATCCTTCCAGCTTGAACTTGTTTGGCCTGGTCTTCTGGTATGAATTAGAGATGAGCGAATGTTTTCAATATTCGATTTGGATTACGATCGCTGAAATTGCAATATTCGCCGATTTATTCGTCGAATGATAGTCGAACGTTACCGAACGCCGTAGGATTCAATGGGGGGACAAAAAAAAAAACGCATACACAACACCTTAAAACGGGCCCAAAAGCTGCCAAAACACATGAAATTAGGGGTGGACACCTGGAAAGTGCCATCAATTGACCCCGAGTACACGTACTATAATTATTACTATTACAGCAACATTAAGGCTGTGTGCCCACTATGCATTTTTCAAGCATTTTTGCCGTGGAATTTCCGCAGCGAAAACGCTTAAAAAATGCTTGGTAATACATGCCCCTTGGTCCCCAATGATAATCCGCATGTGCTGTGCACATGCTGCGGAAAAATACGCAGCATGACCATTAATTTTACGACACACCGCGTAATTGCCGCCATTGACTTCCATTGAAACGCATATTATCCGTGTCAGCACATTTGCACACACGGATATTATGCGATTCTATGTGCGGCTGGTACCCGGTTTTGGAGAAGAGGAGACTCTCCTCCAGACCCAGGTACCATAGAACCTGTTAAAAAAAAAAAGAATTTAAAATAAAAAATAAAGATTATACTTACCTTCTGATGGCCCCCGGTCTGTTGTATGGGTCGCGGTGGTGTGAGGACCTGCCATGACGTCATTTAGTCATGTGACAGGTCACACGACCGCTGATGTCGATGGTCGCATGACCTGTCACATGACTCAATGACGTCAGCGCAGGTCCTTTCACACCACCGCGACCCATACAACAGACCAGATGGAGCGGAGAAAATACCGGGGGCCATCAGAAGGTAAGTATAATCTTTTTTTTTTTTTTTTTTTTTTAACTATTACTTGGTCACACTATATAAATCCATGCCGGTGCAAAAGTCCTTTGAGATCCATGACTTGTTCATCTTGATGAAAGTTAGGCGGTCAACACTGTCATGGGACAGCCAGGTGCGCTTATCCGTCAGGACACCACCAGCAGCGCTGAACACATGTTCTGAGAGAACGCTGGCTGCCGGGCATGATAAAACCTCCAAGGCGTGACAGGCGAGCTCAGGCCATTCATCCATTTTTGAAGATCAAAATGTGAAAGGGTCAAAATCCTCACTGATGGTATTTGTATTGAGCTCTACATAGTCCTCCACGTGTCAGACTTGAACTCTGTTGAGCTGGTGCACTAGCTGGTCAAAAAAATTACTGAAAAGACTCACAGAAATTGCCTCTGTCACTTACCCTGCTGCTAATGTTTTGGCTTTGACGAACTGACGTGCCGGAGGTTGAAAGACTATGGCTGCGATGCACACTGTGTGCCTCACTCCTATCTTGGGGAAAAGCTCTATTAAGGTTGCTTAAAAGTTTGTTTCGATACTCCAACATTAGTGTGTCCCTTTCCAGGACGGGAAGCATCTGGCAAAATGTACTCTTATAACGTGGATCTAACAGAGCGGCAACCCAGTAGTCAGCATTATTTCGAATCCTAACTATACGGGGATCATGTTGCAGAAAATGCAGCATGAAGGCACTCATATGTCGGGCTCTTCCAGGTGGTCCAAAGCCAGACTCTATTGTTGGCTGTGTAACACTGATGCATGTTTCCTCCGTCCCCTCCTGCCAACTTTGTTCAACAGAGATGGGATGATTATCCTCTTCGTGTCTTCATCTTCTGACTGTTGCTCATCCATCACCACTTCCTCCTCCATTTGTTCCTCGGCATGTAGATGACCGGAATAGTGATGCTGATGACGGCATTGTCAGCGCTAACTAGTTTAATAGCCATTTCAAAACTGTTCAGAAGGGTGCAGAGATCCTTAATCTGTTCCCACTCAGTAAACGTGATATGCCCCAAGTCCGTACTTAGTTGGCTTAGGCTATAAGACATGATCTACTGCGTCAGGGCTCGTTGCTGCTGCCACAGTCGCTGCAACATGTGCAGAGTGGAATTCCACTGCGTCGGCACATCACATATCAACCTGTTAACTGGCATGGACAAAGACCTCTGTATTGATGCAAGTCAATGACATGAGGGATGCGAACGGTAGAAGTGAGCACACAGCTTCCGTACCTTCTGAAGCAGTTCATCCAGGCCGCAATGGTGGCGGAGAAATCGCTGTACCACCAGGTTGAGGACATGAGCCATGCAAGGCATGTGTGTGAGTTCGCCTCGGTGTAGGACCACCAACAGGTTTGCACCGTTATCGCACACGGCCTTCCCTGGCTCCAAGTTCAGCGGAGACAGCCATTGCTGAAACTGAGCCTGGAGAGCTGTCCACAACTCTTCAGCTGTATGACTGCGATCTCCAAGCCATATTACTTTGAAGACTGCCTGATTGCGGTGAGCCCTGGTTGCGCAGTACGGAGGTGGTGTGGATTTGCTGTGCAGTGTTGGAACGCGTGTCTTGTTAAGGCAGAGGTTGATTGCGCAGGTCGAGGCCCTGGAGGAGGTGGAGGGCGCAGAAGCCGTGGAGGAAATGTGAAATACAGAGGTTTGTTCTGCAAGCCTTGAGGATTCTAAGAATTGTGGAGCAGACCCTTCCCCGCCTGTCCCCACAGCCACCAGAGTCACCCAGTGCCCAGTCAGCGAGATGTAACTCCCTTGGCCATGCTTACTCGTCCAGGTTTCTGTGGTGAAATACACCCAGGCAGATATAGATTTAGTCAAGGAACGATTGATGTTGTCTGTGGCATGCTGGTGTAGCGCAGGCACAGCTTTCTTAGAGAAGTAATGGCGACTGGGCAACTGGTTCTGGGGGACTACAACGGCCATCAACTTTCAGAAACTGTCTGTATCTACCAGGCGGAAAGGCAGCATTTCCGTGGCCAACAGATTGGATGGTGGAGTTCAACCTCTTAGCTTTGTCATGTGTAGGATGAAACAATCTTTTACGTGACTACAACTGCGGGACCGAGGGCTGGTTGTGGTGCTGAGAGAGGGTGGAGTAGGGTGAAACAGACAAACTGCTGGACTGTGAGTGAGTTGCAGGCGCAGATGTTACGGTGGATTGAGAAACGTGTGGTGTGCTTGGTGAAACAAACACAGCAGGCATGTCCGCTTCCGTTACAGCTGACAGGCTCTTGCTCAGCCTGACTGGAGCGGGTAGAGAACCAGGAGTTTTGCAGTGGGAGACCTGAGTGCCAATACTTGGCACAGTAACAGAGGAGGAGGAAGAAGCAGCGGATGCGGTTGATGGTGCTGCAGCTGCTGATTGTTGAGGTCCGCTGGTCTGCATTTTAGCACAGTGAGATTCCCAGCTTAATGCTTGTTGTGTGCGAATGTGAAGGTTCATGCATGTAGTAGTCAAATTATTACACTTTTTCCCTCTACTGAGTTTTTTCTTGCAAAGTGTGCAAATAACGTGAGTTGGCTCATCCTTTGCGGTCTCGGCTAGGCAACTCTTGCCACCCCTGCAAGCTGCAGACCCCCGACCGCTGCTGGCCACAGCCACAGTTGTGGCTAAGGATACAGTGCTCCTCGTGCTTGCATCACTCCGTGTCTGCGCCGTAGGGCAGAAGGTAACTTCCTCATCTTCATCCTCCACCTCCTTAGATGAGCTACTCGGCTGGATGACACTGGGTTCCAACCAAGTAGGATCTTCAACCTCGTCATCATCCAATATGTTATCCCATTCCTCGCCCTCAGAGTGACCCTTCTCCCCTTGTTGCACTGACAGCACAGTACAGTCCGCATGAGGCTCAGGTATCTGAGTCTCATCAGGATCACCTACCTTGCCAGTGGTTAACGTCTGGTGTCGAGGGTAAGGAACCTGCTCAGATCCCACTCTGTCCTGCCCTGAATCCAACGTCAAAAAATTTTGGGCAGCGGTGTAGATGCTTTCCTCCTCTTCTTGACTCTGTGAATGTTTGGAGTACACTTCTAATGCCAATGGTATAGAATGGGTGAACAGTTCTACAGACTCGCCCATCTGTGGTTCGCTAAGTCAGTTGGGCACTTGGACAGTTGTGACACGGAGGGAAGCAAGGGTAATTGGGGTGACACCTCTGTGGACTGTACTGTGTGTGATGTTGAGATGGAGGAAGAAGAGAAGAGGCCACTTGAAGCAGCGCTTGCTATCCACTGGAGCACCTGCTCTTTCTGGCCCTTGTCAACAAGGCATACCACTGTGCAGCTGCCAAAGAAAGGGAGTGGAATAGCCCATCCAGTAACAGAAGTTCTCAGCTGTCTTTGGATAGGACATGACGGTGTTGGTTCACTAGTGCTTTCACTAACATTACCACCTACCCCATGTATACCTTGAACACCAAGCCTATTCCCCCTTCCACCACGACCAACAGCTCTGCACACACCTGAATTTCAGCGGCACTAAATGACAAGGTAAGATATGGCTTGCTGTATAACATTACTAACTGAACAAAATGTTTTTTTTACTGTGGATGACGCCTATATAATATAGGAGATATTTTCCAAACTATTTCAAACGGAGATGTCCCTGCTGTATAACGTTAGGAACCGAACAAGGTATTTTTTTTACTGTGGATGACACCTGTATAACATAGGAGATATTCTCCAAACTATTCGAAACTCAGATCTAGCCTGCTGTAAAACATTAGCAACAGCAAAAAATTTATTTTTTGACTCTGCACAAGCTCTGAATACAGTTGAATTTCACCGCCACTAAGAGGACTAGGTGTATTATAGCAAAGTGTAACACGTTTGTGACAGAAAAAAATATTTTTTGAACTCTGTCTAGCAACAGAAAAAATCTTTTTTTTTAACTCTGAAAACAGCTGATTTTCACCGCCATTAGCGTAGTAGCTGACATATAGCAGAGTGTATGATGTTTGCCACACAAAAAAATCGTTTGTGGACTCTGCCTAGCAAGACAAAAAATCATTTTTTATAATTTGAAAACAGTTGAGGTTCACTGCCACAAAAATATCTGGTGGATTTTAGCAGACTGTATCACGTTTGCCACACAAAAAAAATCTTTGGTGGACTGTGGCTAGCAACAGAAAAAATCTTTTTTTTTATTCTGAAAACATCTGAATTTCACTGCCACTAACGGAGTAGCTGACGTATAGCAGAGTGTATGACGTTTGCCACACACAAAAATAATCTTTGGTGGACTGTGGCTAGCAACAGAAAAAAACATTTTTTTTACTCTGAAAACAGCTGAATTTCACCACCACTAAAAGCACTAGGTGGCTTATAGCAGAGTGTAACATGTCTGCGACACAAAAAATCTTTTGTGGACTCTGCCTAGCAAGACAAAAAATTTTTTTTTTTACTCTGAAAAGAGTTGAGGTTCACCACCACTAAGACAGTAGGTGGTTTTTAGCAGAGTGTATCACGTTTGCGACACAAAAAAATCTTTTGTGGACTCTGCCTGCCAACAAAAATATATTTGTTTTACTGTGCATACAGTTGAAGTTCACCCACCAAAAAAATTACAAACTGGGCTAACACAGCTTGCACTATAATATTATCAAATGGAAAAAAAATGTTGTGCTCTGAACTCAGAAGCTCTGCAGATAGCTGAATTTCAACCCCACAAAATAAAAAAGTGGCCTACAAGGGCTTGCTTGCTTGCTTTATCACATTAGCAAGGGGAAAAATAGATTGAAGGTCTGCATGGAGCACAGACAGTACAAGCGGTGCACAACACTGTTCTATGGCATAGGCCCTGCTCTTTCTGTCAGAATCTCAGTAATTGCACAAAAACAAAAAAGGGCAGCAATGTTGATTGAACAGGTACACAGGACAGGAATTATCTACACTATCTGACTTCCACAGAAGCGCCCATCTATCTAGTTAATATCCCTTATTACACAGGACCTGGGTGCAGGAACAGCGTCTGTCTCCAGCAGTGATATGCATAAAATGGCGCTGAGGGAACATGGCCGGTTTTTATATGAAGAGGACGTGTGATTTCAGCAGCCAATTGCAGAAGCCCTTGTGTCTGGACACTGTGGATGCCTCCTGCGCTCTGATTGGCTAGCCGCGCTTTCCTGACTTAAAGGTACCACCTACAGGAAGGAAAAAAAAAAAAAACAGCGCACTGCTGGTCTGACCTGTTCTGAGCTATCACCAGTCCCCCCACTCATCTGCGACGTCTCCCCGCTCGTCATACACAAGTACTATGCTAGCAAAACTGTAAAAAATGCTGTAATTGGCCCGCAATCACGTAACCACAGAAATTCGCCGAACGTTACCGATTTTCCCGAATTTAACAACCAGTTAGTTCCCCGGCAGCTTCTCCTCATCTGCTGCCCTGTGAACTTGTATAGAGAGAAACTATATAAAAACAGTAGTTATCAGGCCAAATGATAAAAGGTAAATCTTTATTAATGAAATAACACTATAATAAGAGAGTGCCAACACAGAAGGTTATTCCACCAGGTAAGCCTGAACATTAATTCCATAATTGACACATAGATCCTAGTTGTAAAATATAACACCAATGTGAACAAAGATCCGCCAGGATACAATGAATTACCAAAAGAAATAAAATATCCAATCAGAATAAAGGGTAAAAAAAAAGTCTGCAGAGAGATGCCTAGTGGCTCTAATCTGGTATAGCCTGCACAGTGTGGCCGGAGTCAGAAGAACACATCCAGCGTTAATAGACCGGGAGGAGGACGAGGCTGGAGAAGTGTGGAGCCATAGTCAGCGCCGGCGCAAGGCACAATTTTATTGAAGACAAATTCACACACAGTGTCTTCAACAAAATGGTGCCAGGTAGCGCTGTGGCTCCTTTGCTATTTTATTTAAATATTTAACACAGACAGCGTGCTGCGGGGGAAAGGTGAGTAGGAGTGTGTGTTTGTTTATGTATGTATGGAACAACAGCAGCGCAGGCAGGATGGGTAGCATATAATAGGATGGAATACCAGGATGGGGGAGCATATAATAGGATGGGGGACCAGGATGGGGGTATAACCCGGAGATATACGGTTAATCTGCAGGTTAAAAGTGTTTATTATGCTGCCCCGCTCCTGCACGCAGCCAAATACAGTGATGAGAAAATTAATTTTATTTTAACCTGCAGCATTCGATTTCAGTCATGGGGGCGCCGTTTCAGTCATTGCTCTAAGAATACAGAGAGGCGTTGTGACCACGTCCTCAACCCTGACTGACAGCCAGCCTCAATGTAGAGACAGTGTCAGTCAGTCAGTGCTGGGGGCACGGTTACAGCGGTCGCTCTGTATACTCAGAGCGGTGACTGAACCTGTGGCGCCCCCGCCCCCATGACTGAATCCGAATGCTGCCGGGGAGAATAAAGTTAATTTTCTACCTGCTGCATTCGGCTGCGTGCAGGTGCCCGGCAGCATAATAGCACTGTTAACATGCAGATATGAGGTTAATCTGCAGGTTAACAGCATTATTTCTGGTGACAGGTTCCCTTTAGTTTTGTAGTACAATACTTCAATATAATGGATCCGGAGTTGGCGCGTGCACATACCGCAATCTCCGGCGTCATTTTATTGCCGGATATGTACCAATAAAAATGCTTGTCACCCGGGGGTAGAACGGATTCAATAGCTAGTGTATATATAGCCAAAGTGAAGCCTAGCAGATGGAAAAAGCAATGTGAGTAATCAAAAAAAGACCAAAAAGAGTGCCACATCGCACACTAGCCCAAGGGGGAATCAGGAAACTACCAAATGGCTAATTGCAAGAGTTACAACATGATAAGCTGCTGTAAAGTAGAAATAATAGTAACATGAGGCCACCGTTAAGCATTTAGCTTCTTCCAGGTCAAACATAAGTGTTTGTATAGGGAGAAATCTGTCACACCAGGGGAGCGGGCACAGAGAAGCTGCCAGGGACCTACCTGTCCGACTGGTTTCTCATGAGGTTCAGTGGCTTTTAAAGTATGTTTTTCCTGAAACATCACATCTTTTCTGAGTCAAACATAGCTGCCTAAAATCATGCAGCCAGTGTCTGATATTTGTATCAGCTGTCAGGTTCCGTTTAATAAAATCATAGTCAATGCAAATATGGAATAATTGCAATAAAACGTAACATTTTATCCGGTCTATGTTGTGTGAGTTGATTTCAAATTATAATCTTTCTCTGCAATAATCCAGAATACCATTTGATAATACTAATATGTATATCTATGCTTGGCACCCGCCCAAGGAAATCATGTGTGCTCTACATGTGTAAGGATAAAATTTACATCACCTGCAACAGCCAGAAGTTTACAGTTTGGTCCAGAAATACTTGGACAGTGACTGAATCTTCTTGATTTGGGCTCTGCATGGCACTATTTTTTTTTTAAATAAAACAACTGAGATGCAATTGAAGTGTAGACTTTAAGGTTTAATTAAAGTAGTTGAACAAAAATATCCTGTGGAACATTTAGGAATTGCAACCATTTTTTCTACAAAGCCTCCTAATTTCAGGGGCTCAAAAGTAATTGGACAAATTAACTTTACCATAAATAAAATGTCCATTTTTAATACTTTGTAGAGAATCCTTTGCATGCATTGACTGCCTGAAGTCTGGAAGCCATGGACGTCACCAAACGTTGGGTTTCCTCCTTTGTGTTGCTTTGCCAGACCTTTACTGCAGCTGACTTCAATTGTTGCTTGTTTGTGGGTCTCTCTGCCTTAAAGGGAAGGTGGCGCAATTTTTATTTTTGTATTAATAATTATTGATTATATAATTTTTTATACAAAATTAAATGTACTACTTTAATAGTTTATTAATTTTTACTTCAGGCACTGGGGGCTGCCATTTGCATTTTCTGGTGTGTAAGTGTCTGAGCTATGACACTTGCACACCTCAAATACAGCAGCCCCTAAGAGACTGGGCATAAGAGACTGCAGTCACCGTCTAACCGCATCTCTTGTTTTGAGGCTGCTCCTCCTGCCACTAGCTGTGACAGAATGATTCACCTCACTAATTGAACTCCAAACTGCTATTATATTGAACACTCCCCCTTTCAATTAATTATTCAAATACACAGACTCAAAAATATGCAGATCATGAATGCTGAGTCTGTTGGTTTTCTTAGAATCTACTGCATCAACTGGTAAATTGTACTTATATGGTACTGCTTCATACAGGGAGTTGGACACCTGGTTTAAGTTTTTTAAACGTCCCTTAGTCCGTTTCAGTAGGCTCCACAATCATATGGAAGACTGCTGACTTGACAGATGTCCAGACGGCAGTCATTGACACACTTCACAAGGAGAGTAAGCCACAAAATGCCATTGCTAAAGAAGCTGGCTGTTCACAGACTGTTGTATTCAAGCATATTGATTAAGAGTTGAGTGGAAGGAAAAAATGTGGCAGAAAAAGGTGCACAAGCAACCGGGATAACCACAGACTTGAAAGGATTGTTAAGAAAAGGCCATTTAAACATTTGGGGGAGATTCACAAGGGGGGACTGCTGCTGAAGTCATTACTTCAAGAGCCACCACACACAGACGTATCCAGGACATGGGCAACAAGTGTCGCAATCTTTGTGTCAAGCCACTCATGCCCAATAGACAACGCCAGAAGCGCCTTACCTGGCTCAAAGAGAAAAATACCTGAACTGTTGCTCAGTGGTCCAAGGTGTTGTTTTCAGATGAAAGTAAATTTTGCATTTCATTTGGAAATTAAGGTCCAGAGTCTGGAGGAAGAGTGGAGAGGCACACAATCCAAGCTGCTTGAGGTCTAGTGTGAAGTTTCCACAATCAGTGATGGTTTGGGGAGCCATGTCATTTGCTGGTGTAGGTCCACTGTGTTTTATCAAGACCAAAGTCAGTGCAGCCATCTACCAGTAAATTTTAGAGCACTTCATGCTTCCCTCTGCCCAGGGCCGGCGTCAACACCTGGCATACCCGGCAAGTGCCAGGGCCCTGGACCATCAGGGGGGCCCACTGCCGCTTCCCCGGCATCTGTGCAGGGCCGCCGGTGCTGTCCGAGCCCTGCTCTGCTTTATGTGCTGCTGCTCCACCAATCAGGCCAAGTCAGGGGCGTCGCTATGCACTTAGATCGGGGCCTGGGCCCTGGATCATAAGTGCGAGTGCACGCACCCCACAACATGCAGGGTTCAGGCTCCCCTGCGTGCAGTGGATGTGTCACCACCTCTCAGCTTCTCTCCCTGCTCGTACTTCTGGCAATTCAGAGCAGAGGATCCATGTGCAGAGCAACTGCACAGCGCCACCTAGGGGGAGTATATGTTGGAAGGGGGAGAAAGGAGGTTAAATAGGCCTCAGGCCAGGTCTGTCAGGGAATATAGCTACCGGCTTTAGGGAGAGGTGATAGAGATCACAACTCTCTCCTCTGTGCCTGCACAGCACACCATCCCCCACCTTCTGTAATGTTACAGGCAGCTCAGCAGTCGTGACGGAGGAGGGTGTGCAGGGCTGACAGGGTGAACAAGCCTGACTCCACATTGAAACATATAAACCACAAATTATACATACAAAATTCAAACACCGGCAAAGGTTCATCAGCGATTGTCTTGTTCGGACCACCAATTACCTGTCTTGAAGCCCTCTAGGTAACACTGAATTTTTAGTAACACAGTGGGCTACTCACCGCGGATCATTCAGTGTTTCCGAGAGAGATATCCTTGCAGTCGGGTCCAAAGGAGGTCCAGTTCTGAGAATCCCATGTTTTGGCACCATGTAATGATGTGGAAACCTGCATGGAGTGTTTTAGGAGAAACTCAAAAGGTTTCACACGTTTACCAGTTTTGATCAAATCAGTTAGTTGATCGATCAGAGACAAGAGTACACAACCAGTTCTGTCTGTGTACAAGGCTTGTCTGCTCTCAGATGCCCAGTCACAAGTCTTTTTTACAACCACAGAGATATGAAAAGAGGGATGGCTTTACATTACCTAATGTAGAAACTATGTAAGTTGGGAATAACAAGGTCATAAATCATGGAAATTGTTGAATTCCTTGAAAACTGGTTCTACCCAGCTTTTCCTATGCCTTCTATAACAAAGAAAACTTAACACAAAGACACCTCTATATTAGAGACAACGCCCTGTGTTATTGCTTTTATAAATAACACTTATGAAGCTAATACTAAAATACAAAATCATCAAAGATCTATGAATTGTCTAAATAATAATCAAAGCAAAGTATAAATATTTACCATAACATTACCAACACGGTTACTGGGATTGTCCCCTTAACGATCGACACATGGAGAAGCGTTTGTGGCTATGGATGCTACATTTGCCTGATGGCACACTGGTGGAACATTGTGGAGGCCGGGGTAGAGTCACACCCTGGCACGGCACATGTGCTACTGACGCCGAGGATTGCTGGTCCTACTTCGATCAGGGTTTCCTCCACCTCCTACAACAGTTCCTGCATTCCCTCCTGCTCATCCTCCATCTTTTGAGCAACAGGCTCTGTTCAAGCTAATTTGTCTAGGAGACACCGCACACCGTGGCAGAGTTATTGAAAGGAAAAAGAGACATAGCTGTGGCTCTCACCACTGAACCTCCAACCAGGCATGGTGTGACATGCAGAAGAAGTAGTGTGCTTCAGAAGCATCCAGCAACTAAAGGGGTTAACATAGTCACAGGAGACAGGGAGTGTTTTAGCAGAGCCCCAGGGGGATTGTGGGGAACTTGTTAATGTAGTCTGGCTGAAGCCGAAGAGAAAGGTGGTGTGTTATCTGGATATGACAGAAGGCAACTGAACAGGATTCAGATCAGGAGAGAAACTAAACACAGGTCAGATAAACTCCCTGAACTAACAGTGGAGAGCATTATCGAGCAGGAAGATAAGGACTGGAAGGAATTGTGTCACAGGGATCATCTCCCTCATCAAACCCTTCCCCCCTCCATCTTCATGTAGGATAAAGAATGCTGTGTATTATTGTGTCCTTGTGAAGGAAAAGCCCGTGGCTGTGCATGCATAGAAGTGTGCTGCTAAGAGATCTAATCTATGCTGAATTATGCTACTGAAGAGACTTTAATACTGTGCCTTGTGAAGAAACTACTTACGTTACTGGACCCGGTTGCTCAAGAAACTCAGACTGTACTGTAATGAAGATTGTTGCTGTAATATCCCTGAATTGCACAGGCCATGCTTCAGATTAAATCACACTGTTAAACTGTTGAAAAAGACTCTTGTCAGATGTGTCTGGTCAGCAATTGAATCTATCGTGTGCCTGAGAGAAGCTGCAGCCTATTGTTGCCCTGAGTAACAGTTCCCCCAGGATTCCAAAGAATTCATGAAACCCGTCTCGCCCTATCTGAACCTAGCGCCGTGCGTGTAACATTGGTGGCCCGTACAGGGAATCCTGAGCAGGAAAAAGAGGGAGAAGAGGAAAAGTGTCTGGAAAAACACAGCAGCAGAGCACCTCAATTCAACTCTGCTGCACCAGATAAAGGGGACCAGCCCTAAAGAAAACTCACTAGCAGCAATGGATGTGGAAATACAAATGGACAGAATTAGTGAGCTGCTTCTTAAGTTAACCTGTGAAGAATTGAGAACAGTAGCAGAACATATTAAGATGTCAGAAGAACAGATTTGTAAAGCACACCGCCGCAGGCAACTATTAGCTGCCATTAATGCAAAAATGGATGAGCTAGGGGAGAAAGAAGCTGAAGATATCATGGGGACGCTCCTCCAGGAGCTAGCACAGTTTCTAACCAGATAGAAGTTAAAGAAAGGCTCTGCTCCTAAAATCACCAAAATGAGTCAGCTCAAGTTGGAGACCCCCGGTGGCCAGTCCGAAGATCCTCATGGAGACCCTCCAGTGCCACCTCCAAGAGGGAACCTTAAATTACCAACAAAAGAGAGGACCGCCAGCGCTGACTGGGAGGAAGTAATAGGAGAACTGCGAGCTGAGTTGATTGAGGTGAAAAAGTTGATTCGTTCCAGGCCAGAACCTGTATCCCTCAGACCCAGGAGTGGGTTCCAAAACAGAAGATACCCGGCTTGTGAAGCGTGCCATTCATCAAATCAGAGTACGGTGTGTGGCCACTGTCTAAGATGTGGTGAGGAAGGACATTATGCCAAGGAATGCCAATGGTTAAGGTTGTTTGGGTTAAAAGACAGGAGGTTGTCAGTGCAGGGCGACTGGTAACCGTGACACAGAGGAGGCCCCAGAAGCAAATCCAAATCTCACCAAACCCCAGAACAGCGTGTAACATCCCTGGCGGCGTGCTGGTATAGCTTACCATCTCCCACCATGCAAGACCGCCAACTTACCTATCAGTCCAGGCTGCACACTTTGCTCCATTACTTGCTGTGTGCATGTCTTTTGTCCGATTGCTTAGGGTGGCGGCCCTGTTACTTTCTGATTCTTAAAGTTGCAGTGTACGCAGTCCTAATGCGTCCCCAGCCTATTGCTGTGAGTCACTGGATACTTAAACCCCCTCCACCCAGTAGGAGGTGCCTGAGCATCACTTTCTTTCAGTGTGTTCTGTGCAACTGAGTTGCCAGGTCCTGTCCTGTATCTTGTCTATTTCCGCCACCCTGGGGGCTGAGTACCCAGGTTCGTTCCTGTATCTTGTTCCAGGTTCAGTTCCTGTCTGAACAGTGTCCTAGCCCGTTACCTGTTTGTCTCTATGTCCAATCCTTTCCTTTTCCTGCAGTGTCTGAACCTGCACCTAACTCCAACTCATCTCTGTACTTCTGTTTGTGAGTTTTGTGTCCACTCGTTACTTTGTTGCAAGTACCTTGTGTGTATCCGGTTCTGCTTGTCCCGTTTCCCTGCCTACGTTTCTACCTCCTGTGTTCTAGCTATCTTCCTGTGTTTCCCAGTCTGTTCCATGTGAACAGAGCCCTATCCTGTCTGCCTGCACCTTCTGCTCTGCGGTTACGCTCGGCTCTGTTCTGCCTCGCTTGTCCTCCGCACCTGCGGTTTCGCTCTGCTCTGCTTGTCCTCCGCACCTGCGGTTTTCGCTCTGCTCTGCTCCACTTGTCCTCCGCGCCTGCGGTTCTGCTCTGCTTGTCCACCGCACCTGCGGCTCTGTTCCTGTATCCCAGTCTGTACTGGTCCCTATCCAGCCTGCGTTCCTACCTGCCAGTGCCCACTTGTCTGCATACCGGCCGTGCCTGCCAGTACCCACCTGTCTGCGTACCAGCCGTGCCTGCCAGTACCCACCTGTCTGCATACCAGCTGTGCCTGCCAGTACCCACCTGTCTGCATACCAGCCATGCCTGCCAGTACCCACCTGTCTGCATACCAGCCGTGCCTGCCCGTTCCTGCATTCACCGGTGTGGGTCAACAGTTGTGACTGGGGTCTGACCTGGAGTAAGCACCTAGGCCACCTCCCATGTCCCTCCTCAGACCACGGAGTCGATTAAGCCGCCGTGTGTTCGTGGTCAGATCTGGCAAGGCCCCTAGTCACGCCCCTCCAGGCACACCTCGGTTCGTGGCCCAGTGGGACCACTAACCACGCTCACGTCAGTCAGTCCGGGCGTGAGCGTAACAGTTTGCTCAGGCCATGGTCCCCGTTGAGCCCCACGGCCCTTCGCTCTCGGTGACATTTGAATCCTTGTCTGGCGAATACGTGCACCAAGGAAAAAAATTTTCTCAAGCTGAGGTCCAGGCGATTTACGCACCAGCCCAAATGGAGCTATCAGCACTCGTTCCTGTGGATCCACCACGGTACTATGGGGATCCAAAACAAAGCCATGCGTTTGTGGAGCAATGCATGCTGCATTTCAAATTCTATGCTCACTATTTTCCCACCGATCAGGTTAAAGTAGCATTTCTGATGTCCTACCTAGCGGGTGATGCCTTGAATGGGAACACCCCCCTATGGGAAGCACGGGATCCTATCGTCTCTGACCTGCAGGCCTTCCTGGTGGCCTTTCTAATGGTTTTTGATGACCTTAACCCTGATGCTTCTGCTAAAGCTTCCCTTCCCAATATCCTGGAGCAGTCTCAATGGGTGATGCATGTAGGTAGCCCACCAGTTCCCCAGCCTGAAGAGGCTGCTGCCCACGCAGAATCCACACAGGATGACAATGCTCCGCAGAATACTTCTCTTCCCAACCTCAAGAGGAAGCCCAGATGTGCAAGGCGTAGAGGTAAACCGTCACGTCAGGTTCTGTCCTCCCAAAGACCTCCTGTTCCCCAGCCTGTAGAGGCAGCTATCCGCACAGAATCCATGAAGGTTGACCATGTTCGTCAGGCAAAGCAAATGTCGGAACTCAGTCATAAAATCAGATTGCGGACCCGCTGCGGTTGTTTTGGTCACCCTGATGGTCTTTGTCCAGCGAAGGTTGGAGAGTCCCAAGACACTAGGCCTGTAGGAGAGGATGCACTTGGCGTTTGTGTTTCCTCTCCACAGATGACCATGACTGTCTCCATGGCAAGTGAAGGCCTCGGATTAACCAGAAGTTTCGGGCTTAAAGCCTTGAAGAGTCGGTGTCTGATTCCCGTTTCAACTCCAGAATCCGGTTTGGGCATTGTCAGCGGAGAGACGAGCCCTACTCAGAAACAGTCAAAATATGTCTGTACAAATTAAGCTCCAGATTGGAGCATTATACATGAAGAAGTTCACATTCCAGGTGCTGTCTGGTTTACCCACAGGTCGTCCAGAGCCGAGAGTTCTAGTGCCCGCTCAGGTCTGGAGATCCTGCATTGTGTTTCCTGGGGGACTGCTGAGGTACAAGGGGTGTCCAGTCCCCATACCTTCAGGACAGTCAGCAATGTCTTCTTCTTCTTCACCAGATCTGCTAGTCGCTGACTCGCTGTGCGCAGAAGTCTCCGAAGAAAGGGAAGCGGAGGCAATGTCCCCACACAGTCTTGACGATTGTACCAATGATCTGGCTTCAGGTACCTCCCCGCCTTGCAGACGTGTCATCTCAGAAACCAGACTGAAGGTGGTCCCAAAGAAAAGATCCTCCATCTCTAATAAATCTGGCAATAAGTCCATCAAGGCGGTGGCTACTTCCAAGTCTCTGCACCCCTCCAACCAGGCGGAGGACCTCCAGTTGTCTCCTGAATCCTCCGGGGTGCTACCTGATAACAAATGGAGAGAGACTTTTCTGCACCCTGTACCTGGTACTTCGCCCACTTCATCCAGTAAGCTTGGCAAAGTGTACGTCAAGGCAGTGGTTACCCCAGAATCTCTACACCCCTCCAACCCGGTGGATGATCTCCAATTGTCCCGTGAATCCTTTGAGGTGCTACCCTATATTAACAAATGGAGAGAGACTTTCCTGTGTCCTGTTCCTGGTACTTCATCCACTTCATCTGATGCTGACGATGGCTCGATGGGAGGAAGCATCCTAGTCACCTAGATGGTGAGACCAGTCTCGTTCCCTCTAGTGCAGAGGTCCCCAACCGCCGGTCCGCGGACCAGGACCGGGCCGTTGGGGTTTTCAGCCGGTCCGCGGGGAGAGGGGGCCCCTCCAGCAGGGCCGCCATCAGGGCATGACTGCCCTGACTCCAGTATGGGGCCCGGCCGGTAGGAGCCCCCTCGGAGCCCCCCTCTTGTGCGTCTCTCTCCTCATGGGGCCCCCGGCCGCATGCTAAGCGCCGGGTCCGGGACATCTTAGCGCTGCGCTGCTGCGGCAGCACCTTCATGATTCCCCTGACTTCCGGTCATGTGACGGCGCCGTCACATGGCCGGAAGTCAGGAGAACCTGGTGTCAGCGATTTGGACGAGCGCCAGGATTCTGCAGGGATCGCATGGGGGTAAGTATAACAAGTTTTATTTTTTTTTAAATACAATTAACTAGGAGTGGGGGGAATGGGAGATGCACATGGGGGGAGGGGAGAGATGAGAGATGCACATGGGGGAGGGGAGAGATGAGAGATCCACATGGGGGGGAGGGGAGAGATGAGAGATGCACATGGGGGAGGGGAGAGATGAGAGATCCACATGGGGGGGAGGGGAGAGATGAGAGATGCACATGGGGGGGAGGGGAGAGATGAGAGATCCACATGGGGGGAGGGGAGAGATGAGAGATGCACATGGGGGGAGGGGAGAGATGAGAGATGCACATGGGGGGAGGGGAGAGATGAGAGATGCACATGGGAGGGAGGGGAGAGATGAGAGATGCACGGGGGGGTGAGAGATGCATGGGGGGTGAGAGATGCACGGGGGGGATGAGAGATGCACGGGGGGTGGATGAGAGATGCACGGGGGGTGGATGAGAGATGCACGGGGGGTTGAGAGATGCACGGGGGGGATGAGAGATGCACGGGGGGTGGATGAGAGATGCACGGGGGGGTGAGAGATGCACGGGGGGGATGAGAGATGCACGGAGGGGATGAGAGATGCACGGAGGGGATGAGAGATGCACGGGGGGTGGATGAGAGATGCACGGAGGGGGATGAGAGATGCACGGAGGGGGATGAGAGATGCACGGGGGGGATGAGAGATGCACGGGGGTGAGCTGCACATGGGGGGGTGAGAGATGCACATGGGGGGGTTATGTTTACATAACTTTGTTGCCTTATGAAGGGCGGGGGGGCCCCCAAAAATTTCTTGCACAGGGGCCCACTACAGTCTGTGTCCGCCCCTGGGATGAAGTAAATGCAGCTGAACAGCAGCTGTCAGGACAGCTGCCCTGTCCTGCTGCAGGGCGTGATGGGGCCTCAGTGATGCGGCTCCTGGCACAGCACATTATGTGGTCTACACTATATGATAAGTATGCACTAAACTCCAAATCCCTCCATTACCCCGCCCCCATATGACCAAAGCCCCGCCCACCCCACCCCACCCCCTCCTTGCTGGGCCATGGAAAAATGATCTTGCTTTAAGCCGGTCCCTGGTGCAAAAAAGGTTGGGGACCACTGCTCTAGTGGACAGAAGAGATAATCTTCTTGAAGAGAAGAGTCGGCCTCCAAATTCTCTGCAGAAAATCCTTGCAGGTTTGAAGAAGAGGGGGCGTAAAGGGGAGGTACTGTAACATCCCTGGCGGCGTGCTGGCATGGCTTACCATCTCCCACCATGCAAGACCGCCAGCTTACCTATCAGTCCAGGCTGCACACTTTGCTCCATTACTTGCTGTGTGCATGTCTCTTGTCTGATTGCTTAGGGCGGCGGCCCAGTTACTTTCTGATTCTTAAAGTTACAGTGTGTGCAGTCCTAATGCGTCCCCAGCCTATTGCTGTGAGTCACTGGATACTTAAACCCCCTCCACCCAGGAGGAGGTGCCTGAGCATCATTTTTGTTCAGTGTGTTCTGTGCAACTGAGTTGCCAGGTCCTGTCCTGTATCTTGTCTATTTCCGCCACCCTGGGGGTTGAGTACCCAGGCTCGTTCCTGTATCTTGTTCCAGGTTCAGTTCCAGTCTGAACAGTGTCCTAGCCCGTTACCTGTTTGTCTCTATGTCCGATCCTTTCCTTTTCCTGCAGTGTCTGAACCTGCACCTAACTCCAACTCGTTGTCTCTGTACTTCTGTTTGTGAGTTTTGTGTCCACTCGTTACTTCATTACAAGTACCTTGTGTGTATCTGGTTTAGCTTGTCCCATTACCCTGCCTCCGTTTCTACCTCCTGTGTTCTAGCTATCTTCCTGTGTTTCCCAGTCTGTTCCACGTGAACAGAGCCCTGTCCTGTCTGCCTGCACCTTCTGCTCTGCGGTTACGCTCGGCTCTGTTCTGCCTCGCTTGTCCTCCGCACCTGCGGTTATGCTCTGCTCTGTTCTGCCTCGCTTGTCCTTCGCTACTGCGGTTTCACTCTGCTCTGCTTGCCCTCTGCACCTGTGGTTTCGCTCTGCTCTGCTTGTCCTCCGCACCTGCGGTTTCGCTCTGCTCTGCTTGTCCTCCGCACCTACGCTTTTCGGTCTGCTCTGCTGCGCTTGTCCTCCGCGCCTGCGCCTCTGCTCTGCTTGTCCACCGCACCTGCGGCTCTGTTCCTCTATCCCAGTCTGTACTGGTCCCTATCCAGCCTGCATTCCTACCTCCCAGTGTCTGCATACCGGCCGTGCCTGCCAGTACCCACCTGTCTGCATACCGGCCGAGCCTGCCAGTAACCACCTGTCTGCATACCGGCCGTGCCTGCCAGTACCCACCTGTCTGCATACCAGACGTGCCTGCCCGTTCCTGCATTCTCCGGTGTGGGTCAACAGCTGTGACTGGGGTCTGACCTGGAGTAGCACCTGGGCCACGTCTCATGTCCCTCCTCGGACCACGAAGTCTATTAAGCCACCGTGTGTTCGTGGTCGGATCTGGGAAGGCCCCTAGTCACGCCCCTCCAGGCACTCCTCGGTTCGTGGCCCAGTGGGACCACTAACCACGCTCACGTCAGTCAGTCCGGGCGTGAGCGTAACACAGCGCATGAGGTAAAACGGCTGCGTCAGTACTATCCCCAAGTATGTTCCCGTCTACAACAGCTGCAAGAGAGACAGGAGCATCAGTGACTTAATGCCCAGTACGGAGGTCAAACGATGTACTCCTGGGAGGAGGATTCCTCGGTTAGTAAAGATAGCCTCATCAGCCTAATCGATGAAAGGTGCTTTATACAGTGCCAGCTAGATGGACTCCTGGTAAAAGCACTATGGGACACAGGAGCCCAAGCAAGCCTTTTAAATGAAGAATGGAGTAGGCGCTACATACCACATACCTGCCTTCGGTCGCTAAAAGGACTCTTAGGACCAGTGGAACTCCACGGCAAAGCTGTCAAGCAGACCAAAATCCCTTTCATAGGCTGGGTGGAAGTGACTTTCCAACTGAGGGCCACGAAGAACTGCAACACCATTGAGCTTTTGGTACCTTTTCTCAGTGATCAGAACGTGGCAGAGGATCCTATCCTGGGTTATAATGTAATCAGTGAGGTCATCACGAAACACAAGTCAGGGTCGCTGGTGGTGGATGCATTTGCCACATCACTTGTCATACCCAACGCCGTGGCGGAAAATGTGATTCACAGAGTAAAGAAAGCACAGAATACAATGGACCTAAAAGAAGTCAAGGAGGGCTGGTGCCCAATCATCATCCCTGCAAACCAAATGGTGGGGGTGAGGTGTGGAGTCCGGGTAGAACTGGGAAGAAAAGTCCAGAAAAGAGTGTTCGTGCCAAAAGACTCCTCAGAACTTCCGGAAGGCCTAGTTCAAGAGACTGTGAGACTGTGCTTACGATTCCTACTGGTGGGTTTGCTCGAGTGACAGTACCGGTGATGAATACTACGAAACACGAAATTAGACTGGATCCAAAGACTGTGTTAAGTCACATTGAAACCGTAAAAACGGTATATCTAGCCAATGTGAGACCCGCCCATGGGTCTACCGTAAATTCAGTCTCCCCACCAGGAGTTGCCCAGGGGAGGACATTGCACGACCCACCTCAGGGTCCTGGGATCCCCCAGTATCCCTGGAACACTTGTGTGCTGAAGATATAGCGATAGCAAAACAGATGCTGAGAGAAGAGTGTCATGCATTCTCTAAAGATGACTCTTATATAGGCTGTATCCCATCGTTGCAATTGAAAATCAATTTGAAAGACACGACCCCTGTAACCAGAAGTTGCATGTCTGTGCCGAAACCATTACACCATGAAGTGAAAGAGTATTTACAAGATCTAATCAACAGAAGTTGGGTCCGAAAGTCGAAGTCATCTTATTCCTCTCCTATTGTTTGTGTTAGGAAGAAGGAAGGTACGTTGAGACTTTGCTGTGTTTACCAGGAACTAAACCGAAAGTCAGTACCTGATCGGCACCCGATACCAAAGATTCAAGGTATGCTGGATAGCCTATCAGGAAATACCTGGTTTTCTGTCCTCAATCAGAGTAAAGCATACCATCAAGGGTTTGTTGAAGAGTTCAGTAGACCCTTGACAGCATTCATCACAACGTGGAGGTTATATGAGTGGATGCGCATACCGTTTGGGCTCAGTTCAGCTCCAGCAGAATTTCAGAGGAGCATGGAGACCTGTTTCTAAGGATTGAGGGACGATATCAGCCAGTCGTACTTGGATGACAATGTGGTATATAGCAAAACCTTCCAGGAGCATGTTGAATATGTGAGGACCGTATTACAGCGGTATCAACAACACAGAGTTAAGGTGACCCCAAAGAAGTGAGAACTGCTCAAAAGGCAAGTCTGATTTCTAGAGAAAATTGTGTCCGGAGAAGGATACACCATGGACCCAGCAGAAATCGCTCTAGGACTGGCCTTAAAAGACACTCTGGTACTGTCGGGGAGTTGAGGCAGATTTTAGGATTCTTCTCCTACTATCGTACTTACGTTTGGAACTTCTCCAGGATTGCCGCCCCGCTATACCTCCTCTTGGGGGGGACGACAGAGTCAACAACACCCATGGTGAAAAAGAAGAATGCGAGTAGGATCGGGCTTAAAAGAAACAACGCCGTTTATTCCCAACAGCCCATTCTCTGGACAGCAGACCACCAGGAGGTATTGGAAGAACTAGTAGACTACCTGTTAAAACCACCCATCTTGGAATATCCTGATTTCAACTTACCATTTGTTCTTCATTGTGATGCTTCTCAAGTTGGACAGGGAGCTGCCCTGTATCAGCATCAAGATGGAAAATTGAGAGTCATAAGTTACGGTTCTAGAATGTTGACAGACGCCAAAAAGAATTACCATCTAAATTCTGGAAAATTGGAGTTCCTGGCATTGAAATGGGATATATGTGAATGATTTAGAGATTATCTCTACTACAGCAAAGAGTTTGACCTATGTCCTCACTACAGCCAAACTGAATGCAATGAGTCAGAGATGGGTCGCTGAACTAGGTGATTTAAATTTCAGCATCAAGTACAGGCCAGGAAAATGCAATGCGGATGCTGACGTATTGTCGAGAATGCCACTAGAGCCTGAGGAGTTCATGCAAGAATGCTCGGAGGAAGTCAGTTTGGAAGCAATTGAGAGCACTACCCAAGCAGTCCAAGCTTATCAAGAGGAAGACACACCATTGTGGTGTCTGTTGATGGTGGAAACCACCATAAAAGCGAGAGAACAAGATCACCCCCTGTACATTCAACAACTACCAAAAGGAAAAATCTGTAGAGCACAATGGGAAGATCAGATAATTGGTAGAATACTACTTTATGTGGACCAAAATCGGTTTCCAAGTAAAAGGGAGAGAGATAATGAGTCACCAGCAGTATCTGTTTTAGCTAAAGAATGGGCGAAGCTCTACCTCAGTGAAGACGGTATCCAGTATCGTAAAGGAGGACAAAACCGGCAGTTGGTACTACCCAGAGTATTCTGTAGGTTGGTCTTTAAAGAACTCCATGAAAACATGGGACACCTGGGAGTGGAAAGGACAACCAACTTGATCCGTGAAAGTTTCTTCTGGCGGTACATGCAGAGAGATATTGAGATGTATGTGACCAGGGTGTGTGGGTGTCTGAAAGATAAACGTCCCGACACATCAACCCGGGCACCTATGGGCAACATCCAAACTATGTATTCGTTTGAGATAGTCTCAATAGACTTTCTACATCTCGAGACGTGCAAGAGTGGTTACGTATTCATATTGGTGGTGATGGACCATTTTACTCGATTTGCCCAAGCATATGCCAGCACCAATAATGCTGGTCGAACAGCGGCAGAGAAGATCTTCAATGATTTTGCTTTGAGGTTTGGGTTCCCTATGAGGTTACACCACGACCAAGGAAGAGAATTTGAGAACCAGCTCTTTGCCAAGCTAAGAAAGTACTGTAGATTTCAGAGATCCCACACAACGCCCTATTACCCAGAGGGTAATGGACAAGTGGAACGTTTTAACCGGACATTATTGTCGATGTTGCGCACTTTAACAGCTCATGAGAAGAAAGACTGGAAGAGTTCTTTGTCAAAACTGGTACATGCCTATAACTGTACAAAGAGTGATGCAACGGGTTACTCATCCTTCTTCCTATTGTATGGACGATCGCCAAGACTGCCAATCGACATCATGTTCGATACTCCGGTGTCAGAGACTTACAGAATGTATCCGGAGTACGTTCAGAAATGAAAGGAACGGATGGCAGAGGCATACAACATAGCGTCCAAAGTGGTTACGCAAGGACAGAGCAAGAGTAAGAACTATGATCGAAAATGTTATGGAGCAGATTTGGTACCGGGAAGCCGGGTGCTTGTCAAGGACGTACGTGAGAAAGGTGGTCCAGGAAAACTTTGTTCGTACTGGGAAGACAAGGTGTATGTGGTCATAAAGAGGAAAGCCGATGTCAGTCCAGTATATGAAATCCGATTGGAAAGAGGGGACAAGAAAACCAGAATAGTCCATCGGAATTTATTACTACCCTGTGGTTATCTCCCACAACAACAAGACTTCCCAGAAGCAGACCGACATCGACCGAGATCGACTAAGAGACCTCCACATATTGAAGCTCTGGTGGTGGATAGTGACCTTGAAAGTTCCGATGAAGAAGAGCACACAGTTGTATTTCTCGGACCGGCAAGGAGAGGGATGTACCATCCTCAGGAGAGTGAACTAAGTCCCGAGGCTCCAGAGTTTGTACCAAGGAGTAGAGGTGAAGTACAATTCAGATCTGATGATCGAACACCGGTCACTGGAAAGACCGATCGATACTCAGGAGAAGCAGAATTACCAGACCGCGTAAAACCAGGCGATTCCGGAGAAGTACAGGAACTTACAGAGGCAGTTCCAGGAGCATCTGAGGAAGAACGGGAAATGAGTGTGGCAGAAGAAACTCCTGTGACCGAACAACCCGTGGTATCTGAGGAACAACCCACCAGGAGGATGTCAACTCAAGATGTGAGGAGGCCTGTGATGCTGACGTATGAGACACTTGGTGAACCGAGTGAAGTGTCATGGACTGTCGACCGGAAACAGGTATCTCTGCCTATGGACCAGGTAAGCCCACTACTTTGGTATTCACCACTGAGAGGTAGCATGGAAGATGTTGCTTGGTGGAAAGACTTGTTTTCATGCTTTGATTTTCCTTAAAAGACTTTGTAGAAACAAAGAACTGTTAAGGCCTAGTGTGAGAGAGAGCTGGTTGAAGACGTACGAAAAGCTCCAGCTGAAGAGATGCTGATTGTGTTACTTGTTTATTTCTTACAGGAGTACTATAAGAAAAAGCTCATAGAATAGGTTGTTATAAATGTTTATAAGTGTTATGCCAATTTGTATATAAAGTTACTCAACTATCACCACTGTTTTAGAATTGGTCAGATTGACCAATTAAGACGAATTTCGAGGACGACATTCAAAAAGGAGGGAAGAGTGTAACATGCAGAAGAAGTGTTGTGCTTCAAACGCATCCAGCAACTAGAGGGGTTAACACAGTCACAGGATACAGGGAGTGTTTTAGCAGAGCCCCAGGGGGATTGTGGGGAACTTGTTATTGTAGTCTGGCTAAAGCCAAAGAGAAAGGTGGTGTGTTATCTGGATCTGACAGAAGGCAACTGAACAGGATTCAGATCAGGAGAGAAACTAAACACAGGTCAGATAAACTTCCTGAACTAACAGTGCAGAGTATTATCCAGCAGGAAGATAAGGACTGGAAGGAATTGTGTCACAGAGATCATCTCCCTCATCAAAGCCCCCCCCCCTCCATTTCCATGCAGGATAAAGAATGCTGTGTATTATTGTGTCCTTGTGAAGGAAAAACCTGTGGTTGTGTATGCATTGAAGTGTGCTGCTAAGAGATCTAATCTATGCTGAATTATGCTACTGAAGAGACTGTAATACTGTGCCTTGTGAAGAAACTACTGTATTGTTACTGGAGCCGGTTGCTCAAGAAACTCAGACTGTACTGTAATGAAGATTGTTGCTGTAATATCCCTGAATTGCACAGGCCGCGCTTCAGATTAAATTCCACTGTTAAACTGTTGGAAAGGACTCTTGTCAGATGTGTCTGGTCAGCAATTGAATCTATCGTGTGCCTGAGAGAAGCTGTAGCCTATGGTCACCCTGAGTAATGGTTCTCCCAGGATTCCAAAGAATTCATGAAACCCGTCTCGCCCTATCTGAACCTAGCGCCGTGCGTGTAACAATGGTCGTGTGTGATAATGGCTGTAACCTTGTGGCAGCTGTAAAGTTGGCAAGCTCACACATGTACCATGCTTGGCCCATGTGCTCAACTTGGTAGTTTAGCGGTTTTTGAAAACTTACCCAGATTTGCCAGAGCTTTTGGTCCAGGTACGCCACGGCAGCGCCCAATTTCACAGTACTGCATTTCTGTCAGTGCTGCAACAGCGCATGCAAGTGCCAGCTCACCAACTGGTGTGAGACGCCACCACAAGGTGGAACTCCACACTTCACGTGCTGGCAAGGCTTTGTGAGCAGCAGAGGCCAGTTATGGATTACCAGCTCAAACACGCCCATCGGTATTATGGTCAGCCTCTGCACATAACTGAAGAGTGGGCATGGCTGTCTTGTGCGGTTCTCCAAGAGTTTGAGGACTCCACAAAGATGGTGAGCAGCGATGATTCCATCATCAGCGCAACGATCCCGCTTCTGTGCCTACTTAAACAGTCGCTGCTGGCAATTAAACATTAACCTTTGCATGCAGACCAGGTCAAGATGGAGGAAGACATGAGACAAGGAAATACGACCCAGCAAAGCCTCATCTCATCTGCTCAGCGCGGATTGGGTAACAATGAGCTGGCGCAACAAAGGCTAGTACTCACACAAGCTTCGTCTCGTCTCTCCTACGTGGATGGGCTGAGGAGGGGAATGAGGAGGAGATGGAGAGTAGTCATCATGGTGGAGACAGGGAAGTGTTGGCTGTAGGGACCTTGTCACATATGGCAGACTTTATGTACCGCTGCCTTTCCCGTGACTCTCACGTTACAGTCATCTTGGCCAAAAAAGTGTACTGGTTGTTCACCCTGCTAGACTCACTCTACAAGGAGAACCTTTAATCTCTCCTTCCTGAGGCAGAGAGGTCTACTAAAATGGTGCTATACAGAAGGCCATTGTGGAAAATATGTTGAAAAAATTCCCATCGCACAACACTAGCTGCAGGGGGCACGCTTCCTTGCCCGACCAAGGAGGAGAGGCGAGGGAAACACACACAAGGTACAGCAGAGTCAGGGGTACACTGTCAAAGGCCTGGGGAAATTTCAAGACACCCTCTCAGCATCCTTGATGACCAGGTATTTTTGACAAGGAGAGAAAAGTTTTTAAAGATGGTCAAGCAATACATGGCCAACAAAACCAGCGTACTTTCTAATTCCTCTGTGACCTTCAGCTATTGGATCTTAAAGCTGGACACCTGGCATAAGCTGTCTCTCTATGCCTTGAAGGTGCTGTGCTGCCCTGCCGCTAGCGTCTTGTCTGAGCGGATTTTTAGTGCCGCCGGGAGGGAGCGTGGGTTTCCACCCCACCAGATGACAGCAGCACATAGTGTTTTTAATCTTCAATATTTGAACCAGGCCTGCTAGTTGTTGCTTTCAAGGGTCTATGGATGACTGTATTATCCTACTTATAGTTTTCTCCTGGCTTTGCATTTGCATCAACTACACTTTCAAAATATTTTAATGAGGCCCGCAAGTTGTTGCCTTCAAAGGTCTATGGATGACTGTGTTACCCTCATTTTTTCATGGCTTTGCACTGTGTGCAGAGCTTTTATGAGTGTAGAAGTACCACAACTACACTTTGGTTCACAATATTTGAATGAGGTACTACAGTTGGTGCCTTCAAGGGTGTATGGATGACCCTGCTTGAAATTTTTGGCAGGCTTTCCACTTAGTACATGGCCTTTATGAGTCTAGGAGTACCACTACATGACAATTTGAAGAGAATGTGTATGAGGCCCTCCTTTATTTCTAACGCTATGTGCCCACGATCAGGAGCCGCTGCGGGTTTGTTTGCGCAGTGTCAAACCCGCAGCGTCCAGATGTTACAGAATAGTGGATTTGATTTCTAGAAATCCCATGTCCACTGTGCATCTCTGTACCTCTGTGAATCACCCACGGAAACTGACATGCAGCGCGTCTTTCAGACCCACAGCATGTCAATTTCTCATGCGTTTCCACATGTGGACTTTCCCCATAGGCTAACATCAATGAGGAAAGTCCCCTTGTGAAAAAAAAAAAATTGCGGCCGCTCATTTGCTTAATGAGCCGCACGGCTCTTCTGCAGGACCTCCGGATTGTGGGCACATACCCTAATGCAGGGTGTATCCGAGTCCCTCTTCCATCAAATTTTTGACAGTTCTTACTTCCTTCATAAATTATACACTGAAATTTCCAATGTTTTAATAAAAATTTCAATTTTGGTTTACTTAAATTATTTTTTTTAAATCCTTTTTAAATTTTGCATTATATACAAGTCATTATACAGGAAAGAATGTTTCTTAACATTTTTTTCCTGTAAACTCCAATTTCTCGATTTTGAATGTTTTATTGTCAGTCCTTAAAGTGAAGTCAAAGTTTGACACCGTTGTTCTCAACAGCGAACTAGGAGTCAGAGATGCTTCCAGGGGTCTTTCCCATGCTGTTCTCCTTCCATTCAAACTTTTTTCATCTATTTCAACATTTTCACTGCCCCCCAGACCTCCTTGTAGGGTCTGCCGGAAAAATGCTCAGATTTCCCATTGACTCCCATTATACTCGTTACTCGAAATGAGCATCTGAGCATTAGAAATTGCTTGGTTCAAGTAATGAGCATCCAAGCATTTTAGTGCTCGCTCATCCCTAATGTGGTGTGTTTTGGATGTTGAGCTGTTTCAAGCCTTCTCATTACTTTCTTCTTCCCATCATTCTGGTACAGGTTGATCTTAGTTTCATCTGTCCAAAGAATGCTTTTCGAGAACTGGGCTGGCTTCTTTAGAATTTTTTTTTTTTTGAAAAGTCTAATCTGGCCTTTCTATATTTAAGGCTGATTAACGGTTTGTACCTTGTGAAATCCTCTGTAAGTGCTCTCATGAAGTCTTCTCTTTATGGTAGACTTAGGTACTGAAACACCTACTTCCTGGAGAGTGTTCTTCACTTGGGTGGATGTTATGAAGGGTTTTTTCTTCACCATGGAAAGGATTCTGTGATCATCCAGCACTGTTGTCTTCCATAGACGTCTGGACCTTTTTGAGTTTTTCAAAACCACACATTTTTTCATCTTGGGTGTCCTGATTCATCCATGGAACTCGACCAGCAGTGCAGAAAACCACTTCCTTATTCAATTATTATTCATCAGGTGATCAAGTTTTCTATATCATTTATTCCTTTACCATTGCACAAAACCCTATTGCACTCTGTTTGCCCCCAGCTCTCTCCTGTCTCTTCCATTGAGAGCTCCTTTGACCACATGTTGTGGGCAGGGTCGGCGTTAGGGGCAGGCAGACTAGGCATCCCCACTGCCCTAGGGGCCTACAGACAGTGGCATGCTGCTAATAGCGGCACACCACGCAGCCAGTATGGGGCCCGTGAGTCAGGGGGACCCTGCTCCGCCCCCCACCTCAAACATTCAACTGTATTGGCATCTATGATATTATACTATGTGGAGTACACATTATACTATGTGGAGTACTATAGGGTGCATTATACTAGGTGGAGGACTATGGGGTGTATTACACTAAACAAGCAAAATGCTATCTATTCATTGAGTGATCGGATTGTTTATGCTGTAACAAAAATCATTGTTCTCAGCAGCACATTGCCCCGTGAAAACTGCAGAAATGCTGCTGATAATATACTTAATGGGGACGGATTGATCTATTAGTGATTGTTCAGTCCCCATCATTCTTCCTCAGCCGGTGTAAAGAGGCCGGGAAACAAGCGTTGAACGACTTCAATATTGTCAATCTTGCTCGTTTAGCTTCCTGAACTCAGTGCATGTAAATACAACCAAAATGTTTCTGTGTGATGGTGAAAAATTTAGCATTTGGGGCCCCACTTTGTCTAAAACCGGTCCTGGTTGTGAGTTCACATTAAAAGCTTCCAAATGCTTATACCACATCTGGAATCAGGTACAGAACTTTTACATGCTTAATTGATGATGGATTAAAGAGGGAGCAGCCCATTAAAAAGCTTTTGAGATAATTGTCCAATTACTTTTTGTCGCTTGAAAAAGTGGTAGCCACATATTAAAGAGCTGTATTTCCTAAACCACTGGGGGACACAGACGGAAGAGGGCCCCTGTGCAAGAACACTATATGGACCCCATTTGCAGTTCAATAGCTCATCATAATGCACAATTCCACCTGCTTTGGAGGTAGAAATGGGCCCCTTTACCTCTTGGACCCCTGTGCGACTGCACATGTTGCGCCAATGATATGTCCGCCCCTGTCCTAAACCCTTACTCCAATGAGGATGTGAATACCTTCAAATTAAAGCTGAGGGTCTGCACTTTAAGACCATATTTATTATATAGCTATCTTGAATATGTTTTGATAAACAGCTAAAATGCCAAAAACTTATGTCAGGTCCAGAAATATTTGGACAGTAACTGAAGATCTCTCAACTGTGACTGGATAACAATGCTGACTGCTGTAGCCAAAATTACATATTTGTGTGCTGTCTGTTTTAACTTTGCAATGTGGTAGGAGAATCTTTGATCTTTATTTTTTTTGTTTGAAAATCAATTATGAAACACTGAAGGTACAAAGTGATGAAAATTGGACTGATTTTTTTGAATCTGAGAAAAATCATTGCTTTCTGAATGAGGCTTTATGTGGTTTTGTGTAAGTGGCTTAGGATTTGGTGAAGGAAGGAGTACTTTGGCCCGATTCATTAAAGCTCTTATGCCAGAATTCTGGAGTAAAAAGTTTTTAAAAGTTTCAAAATGATGCCACAAGGCAAAGCTGCACTAAAATTTAGCAACTTTCGGCGATCACTCCATTTTTTTTGCCCTGGTTCTACAAAGTAAGCAGGATGACCAGCGGTAGGATTCCTTAAGCTACAAATCTTACTCCACTTCCCGACTGGAGTAAGATTTGTGGTGAGACGCCCAAGGAAGTACACACCACTTGTCAGACACTCCTAATTCATTAGGATGCATGTGTAATAGTGGGGAAGGAAGTAGCCTTCCCTTGGCACCGAAGTGGTTAAAGGAAGTGCTCCCGTAGTTAGACCTCTCTGAACTGTTGGTAGGCCAAGCTAAGGGGTTAGCTGTAGTGGTTCAGTCAGTAGAGTAGAGGGGGGAACTTAGTGCCCTGATCAAGCCTTGAGTGTTATAGAGCTTGTTCCTGGCTTAATTCCTTGTGGGAATCAGCCACAAGATGCCACTGTCCTGGGTGCAGATGTCAGGTTGAGTCTGCTAGCAGTGTTACAGACAGTCATGGATTAATGCTGTGTGATGACAGCTCACAGAGGATGGGCACATTAGAAAATCCCTGCTTAGTTTCCAGAAAGCAGGGAGTGATGTCCTTTAAGAGATAGGACAGTGAACTGTACGGGCAGCCTGACTATATGTGGCTGCTAGGGTAGACAGGAGCCCCATACCCTCAGACAGTGGGATCAATAGTGCAGAAGTCTCCCTGCGCAAGAGTCCTGTTAGCCGGCCGGAGAAACTCATAAGAGGTAGTGAGGACCCGGGGCACTTCTAGTCTGCAGGAAGCAGAAGAAGATAAATAGGACTCCAGGCTAAGACGTGGGGGAGATATCAGATCTGGAACACTGCTGGTATTGCAGAAGAGTGTCTTGGGCTAGAGAGAGAGTCACAGATGCTTCACTCAAAGAGGGAACCAGGGCTGAAGATGTTGCCAGCGCCAGTGAGAGAGATAATAACCTGTCTGGCCTTATCCATTATATCTGCCTGTAAAAATTGTACATATTCCTCTTCCCCAAGTAAAGTCCAAGTTCTGGTTAAGAACCTTGTGTCCTCTGAATTTATTGCTGCCTTGGTCCCAGAAGAGAAATGCCTGGAGACAGCCGCGATCGGATGGTTTGAAGTAAGTGGAGAGCACCACATACACAGCCACACATCAGAGGGAGGACACGAATTGTCGCATCTCTTAATAAATCAGAAGCGTCTGATCCAGCACGCCGCTTCATTAAGACCAGCATGAAAATTGGTGGTCTTGATGAATCTGGTCCTTTTGGTTTATGGAATCCTAGGCTGACTTCTCTGGTGGCTACAGGTTGCACCTCAAGAGAGAGAGTACGGCTGTGTATTTAGTGGCTGTAAGCATGCCTCTTCGCAACAGAGTGAGCTTTCATGTGTCGGGGTGTGCTTACAGATGCTGCTGAGCTGACAGTGCTGAGAGCAGTGACTGTAAATACTCCGTGCAAGACCCTATGACTAAAAGGTGGCGGCTCTCGGGAGAAAAAAAAAGTTTATTTTCTTCCAGTAGTCACACTTTTAGTAAAGCAGCCAGGCAGTACTGTAATGCTATTTACCTGCACATTAACCCTACAGGTATTTATTAAGCTTACTTATATAGCACCATCATATTCCACAGCATTTTACAGACATCATCACTGTCCCGATTGAGGCTCACAATCTAAATTCTCCATCAGTATGTCTGTGGAGTGTGGAAGGAAACTCCAGCAAACACGGGAACAACATACAAACTCCATGCAGATGTTGTCCTTGGTGGGATTTGAACCCATGACCACAGCACTATAAGGTTATGTGTGCACAATCAGGATTTGCTTGCAGAAATTTCTGCAGCATTTCTGCAAGGTTCTGCACCTCTTGGCAGGAAGAACGCTGCGGAAAATCCACAGCATTTTGGATGCGTTTTTGCCTGCGGATTTGCCATGCGTTTTTTCCAATGCATTGTATAGGAAAAACGCAGGCAAAAAAGCACAAACAATGGACATGCTGCTTCTTTTAACGCACATGAAATTCTGTAAGGAAAAATCCTGATCATGTGCACAGATCTTGTAAAATCTCTTAGAAAATTCTGGGAAAAGGTTTGCAATGCGTTTTTAGGGCCAATTTTGCGTGGATTTGCTGCATCAAAAATGCATAAAAAATGCACTGTGTGCACATAGCCTAAAGCTATAGCGCTAACCACTGAGCCACAGTTAAACCGCATTTTCTCTGGCTAGTATTTTTAGACTGGGAGAGGCACGATAACCAGCCTGATAATGTCAGCTCACAGCTGTCTGCTTTACCAGATGGTTTGGGGTGAGCTGGACTGCAGAGTGAAGGCAAAAGGGCCAACAAGTGCTAAGCATCTCTGGGAACTCCTTCAAGATTGTTGGAAGACCATTTCCGGTGACTACCTCTTGAAGCTCATCAAAAGAATGCCAAGAGTGTGCACAGCAGTCATCAAAGCAAAAGGTGGCTACTTTGAAGAACCTAGAATATAAGACATATTTTCAGTTGTTTCACACTTTTTTGTTAAGTATATAATTCCACATGTGTTAATTCATAGTTTTGATGCCTTCAGTGTGAATGTACAATTTTCATAGTCATGAAAATACAGAAAAATCTTTAAATGAGAAGGTGTGTCCAAACTTTTGGTCTGTACTGTATATTACATAAGATACACATCACTTTTACATATAAAACCGCACGACAGTATTCACATGACGCGTCTGTTGTCTTCAGGGGCAGGAACAGGGTAAGACAGTCCACATCCCTACAAAGGGATGCAGGCACAGCGCGACATCCATTCCAACACTGGACGTGAACACCACGTGGCACCCACTCCAACACTGGACACAAATACCTTGTGGGACTCCAACAATTGACATGAACAATGTGTAGCACTCACTCCAACAACTCATACGATCACCATGCGGCACTCACTACAACTATGGACATATATGTTCAGTATCTGAGTGCCGTCTGGTGCATATTTTATATGCCACTCACACATTGATGCCACTAATACATTAGACAACTGACACACACAGTTTAGGTATGTTCACTTAAACAATGGACTACTACACCTAACACTCACAAAGCAAACATCAATAAACACAGCACTTAATTCACATTGCTATGCTTACCTGCTTTCTTTCATAGACCGCAGAACATGCAGAACCTGGTAGGCAGGATATAAGCAGGCCAAATGTATCTGTATGTGTCTACTTGCAAAGTACTAAGCTCACCCCCCTATCTACACTACACGAGCAGTATGTTGGTTGACGAACACCCCTTGTTTGTGCTATGCTGTTATCTCGTCTGCTACACTGGAGCAGTGCTTTGAGAAATAAACTGCAAAATTCAGCAGAGGAGGAACAGGCATTACAAAGCGGGAAAACAAAAACTAACGGAAAAGCATAGTCTTGTAGACTTGATCATGTTCTGGTTGATGGGGATGCAAAATATAAATGAGGAATTTTTAAAGATATACTGATTGATAGTAGTAAGTTTATACCTTCTGGCATCAAATGTCTAGCAATAAAAATGTATGGTTAAACAGGGCAGTATTAAGTATAATAAGACAAAAACAAAGGGCATTTAAAATGCTGAAGGTTGAGAAGTCAGAAATAGAATTACAGGAGTATAAAGATAGAAAAAAGAAATCAAGCTAGCGAAGTTATCTACTGAGACACAAATTGCTAATTACATTAAAATAGCAACTGCAAAAGCAAAATAAGATTTTAGGGTGTATAAAGAGAGAAAAATGTGAACCCAGTTTAATATTAACCCATATAAATTACTTGTTTGGCTACATCTTGAATTTGTTGAATCAGTTTTTGGCTTAATGTTTTAAAAAGGATAAATCGGAGGTTAGAGTCCATACAAGGCCAGAGAATTAGATTATTACATAGGATGGAAGGTCTCTCCTATGATGAGAGGTTGGAAAAGTTGGGCTTGTTTAGCGCAAAGGAGATCTCATTTATATGTATAAATACATGTGTGGTCAATACAAAGGACTGGCACATGACTTATTCCTACCAAGTATCTTACAAAAGGAACAGGGGGCACTCATTGCATGAGGAGGAAAGACAATTCCGGCACCTAAATAGGAACAGGTTCTTTATAGTTTGCCCAATTTCACAAGAGTGTATAAAAAAATTGTCCAGTTTTCATCCAAGACAATTTTAATCTGTATTATCATTCGTATAGCATATGGTTTTATACATCAGCAGTAGTGTTGAGCGATACCTTCCGATATCGGGAAATATCGGATCGGATTGGATCGCACCGATACCGAAAAAGTATCGGATATCGCCGATTCCGATACCGGAAACCAATGCAAGTCAATGGGACAGAAATATCGCAATGAAAATAAACCCTTTCTTTCCTTGTAGGTTAATTCTACATGAAGGAAAACAACTAAAAATAATGTAGAATGTATTGGGGGAGGTGGGGGAGACAATAAAGGCATAGAGGTTTAGCCCAATCAAATGGAATAGCAGGAATTAATATTTTTTTTAAGACGTTTGGAGTTAAGGAAATATTGACTATGTTAAGTATTTTTATATTTTGTCAGATATTTATGTTTCACTACTTCCATGCTCTTCACCTTCTTTTTTACTTCTCCCACACTTTCTCCTTCATCATCCTCAGCATCTTTTTCATCCTCTTCTTCTTCACCTTCTTCATCTTCTTCTTCTTCAGCTTCTTCGTATTATTCTTTTTTTTTACATTCTTCATATTCTACTTCTTCATCTTCTTCTTCTTCATCATATTCTTATTTGTGACAGGCATTCCTGTAGTTGCTATCTATAAAAGTTTGAACATTACACCTTTCGTTCTGCCCGTCACAAAAGATTTACAACAGGATTTGTCCGCGTTCAGTTTGGCCTGCAGCAGCAGGTCTTTTCCAGGGGCACCACGAGGAGGAACGGACTCACCCCCATACACTGCTTAGTCATCTTCTGCTTATAATTTAGATATTATCTTTTGCTCTGATTTTTAGTCTTATGCTTAATGTTCTTCCGCTTTTTGTTCTGCAGCTTCTTGTATTTCTGCTTCTTGGTTTTCTGTCTCTTGTTCTTCTGTATCTTGGTGCTTGTCTTCTCTTCTTTGTCCTCTTGGTCAACTTCTTCAGGGTCATCTTCTTGGTCTTCTTCGGGGTGGTCTTCAGGGTCGTCGTCTTCGGGGGTCCTAGTCTTCGGGGTCCTCGTCTTCTTCGGGTTGGTCTTCTGAGTCCTCGTCTTCGGGGTCCTCGTCTTCTTCGGGGTGGTCTTCAGGGTCCTCGTCTTCTTCGGGGTGGTCTTCAGGGTCCTCGTCTTCTTCGGGGTGGTCTTCAGGGTCCTCGTCTTCAGGGTCGTTGTCTTCGGGGTCCTCGTCTTCTTAGGGTTGGTCTTCAGGGTCCTCGTCTTCAGGGTCCTCGTCAGGGAGATCCAGAGTGATTACCAAGAACCATTTCAAAAAGCTTGAACTTGGAAATGTAGCAGAAGGTACAAGAAAGCTGAGGAACTACCGAGAACCAGCTGACGGTACTGGAACCCGGATGGGTAGCAGAAGGTACAAGAGCCAATGGAACTGCCGAAGACCAGCTGACGGTACTGGAACTCGGTTACTAAGCAGGAGGTACCTGTGCCAGAAAGCACTACCAAGGACCAGCAGACGTTGGTAGAACTTGGATACCGAGAAGGAGGCACCTAATCCAAAGGCACTGCCGAGAACCAGCTGATGGTACTGGAACCCGGATGGGTAGCAGAAGGTACCCATGTAAAAAAAAGTTCAAGGCCGCGAGCCGGCCGCAGTTACCAAAACCCACAGTCCTACAGGGGGTGCTTGTCCTATTGGCGCTATGGAACCAGCCTTCATTGCCTGATCCCGCAGCCCACATAGGAGTCACCTAAACTGCAGGCACCATAGAGTCGGCTAACCCGACCGCAACACGACAGGACAACGCATTGGAGGCAAAGTGACGTTGACACTACCCGAAAACAGCTGGCGTGCTGGAACCAGGCTGGGCAGGAGGGAGTACCCGTGCCAAAGTCACTGCCGAGAACCAGCTGACTGTACTGGAACCCGGATGGGTAGTAGAAGGTACAAGAGCAAATTGAACTACCGAGGACCAGCTGACGGTACTGGAACCCGGATGGGTAGCAGAAGGTACAAGAGCCAATGGAACTGCCGAAGACCAGCTGACGGTACTGGAACTCGGTTACTAAGCAGGAGGTACCTGTGCCAGAAAGCACTACCAAGAACCAGCAGACGTTGGTGGAACTTGGATACCGAGAAGGAGGCACCTAATCCAAAGGCACTGCCAAGAACCAGCTGACGGTACTGGAACCCGGATGGGTAATAGAAGGTACAAGAGCAAATGGAACTACCGAGAACCAGCTGGCGGTGCTGGAACCCAGGGTGAATACTAAAAACAGAGTGGAGCCAGAGGTGTAATTGGAGCAAGTTTTAAATCAGTAGTACAGTGGATGTGGACAAAGCAGGAGAATTTGCCGGACACACAGCAGGGGAACAGCTGACGTTACTGAACCCCAATAACACTGGAGCAAGCGTTGACTGTGCAGACGGCACTTCTGAGCAGCAACTAGCGGTATTGGAGCCCAGGGTAAATACTAAAAACAGAGGAGCCAGAGGTGTATTTGGAGGAGGTTTTAAATCAGTAGTACAGTGGATGTGGACAGAGCAGGAGAAATTGCCGTCCGCACAGCAGGGGAACAGCTGACGTTACTGAACCCCAATGACACGGCAGCAAGTGTTGACTGTGCAGACGGCACTTCCGAGCGCCAACTGGCGGTGTTGGAGCTCAGGGATAATACTGAAAACAGAGGAGCCAGAGGTGTAATTGGAGCAACTTTAAAATATGTAGTAGTGAGAATGTGGACAGAGCAGGAGAAATTGCCGTCCGCACAGCAGGGGAACAGCTGACGTTACTGAACCCCAATGACACAGCAGCAAGTGTTGACTGTGCAGACGGCATTTCCGAGCGCCAACTGGCGGTGTTGGAGCTCAGGGATAATACTGAAAACAGAGGAGCCAGAGGTGTAATTGGAGCAACTTTAAAATCTGTAGTAGTGAGAATGTGGACAGAGCAGGAGAAATTGCCGTCCGCACAGCAGGGGAACAGCTGACGTTACTGAACCCCAATAACACGGCAGCAAGTGTTGACTGTGCAGACGGCACTTCCGAGCGCCAACTGGCGGTGTTGGAGCTCAGGGATAATACTGAAAACAGAGGAGCCAGAGGTGTAATTGGAGCAACTTTAAAATCTGTAGTAGTGAGAATGTGGACAGAGCAGGAGAAATTGCCGTCCGCACAGCAGGGGAACAGCTGACGTTACCGAACCCCAATAACATGGCAGCAAGTGTTGACTGTGCAGACGGCACTTCCGAGCGCCAACTGGCGGTGTTGGAGCTCAGGGATAATACTGAAAACAGAGGAGCCAGAGGTGTATTTGGAGGAGGTTTTAAATCAGTAGTACAGTGGATGTGGACAGAGCAGGAGAAATTGCCGTCCGCACAGCATGGGAACAGCTGACGTTACTGAACCCCAATGACACGGCAGCAAGTGTTGACTGTGCAGACGGCACTTCCGAGCGCCAACTGGCGGTGTTGGAGCTCAGGGATAATACTGAAAACAGAGGAGCCAGAGGTGTAATTGGAGCAACTTTAAAATCTGTAGTAGTGAGAATGTGGACAGAGCAGGAGAAATTGCCGTCCGCACAGCAGGGGAACAGCTGACGTTACTGAACCCCAATGACACGGCAGCAAGTGTTGACTGTGCAGACGGCACTTCCGAGCGCCAACTGGCGGTGTTGGAGCTCAGGGATTACGGTTCAGGTGGTAGACACATGAACAGAACAGGAGACCTGGATACTTTTGCCAACAATTATTTATTCTGGAAGAGGACTGGCAAATTCATGAGAGATCCAGGCCTTGTTCATTTTGAGAAAAGTAAGCCGGTCAACGTTATCGGAGGATAGTCGCATGCGACGGTCTGTTAGTACACCACCTGAGGCACTAAAGACGCGTTCCGATAATACACTAGCAGGAGGGCAAGCTAGCACCTTCAATGCATACTGTCTTAGCCCTGGCCATGTATCCAGCTTACAGACAAAACTTGAAGGGAGAAGAGCCGTCTGGGAGTACACTAAGAGGGCAAGACATGTAGTCTGTCACCATCTGACGGAAACGTTACCTCCTGCTGACTGGAGCCGTCTGTGATGGTGTAGACATTTGTGGCGGCGGGGACACAAAACTTTGCCACATTTCGGCCATACTGGTCTTGCCTTGTGCTGAGGCTCTGCTTCTGCTCCCTATTTGTGCAGAGCTTCCTCCACTGCCTCGACGCACTGAGCTGCTTTGTAAAGCACTAGCAGCACTGCTCTCGGTTGGAATGGAGAACATGATGGAATGCACCAGTGCGTCTTGGTACTCCCGCATTTTACGCTCCCGGTTCAACGGTGTTATGAGGCTTTGTAAGTTGTCCCGGTAGCGAGGATCTAGGAGGGTGGACACCCAATAATCAGCCGTGTTGAGAATGTGGGCGATGCGGCGGTCGTTTCTCAGGTACTGCAGCATGAAATCAACCATGTGCTGCAGACTGCCAACTGACCAAGAAACGCTGTCCCCTGCTTGAGGCGTGATCTCTGCCTGCTCTGCATCACCCCACCCTCGCTCTAGATACTAACTACAAGAGCATTGTGTACCTCTCTCCTCTGGACAGATGTCTTTCTCATCCATTGACTCCTCCTCATCCTCCTCACAAAGTGTCCCCTGCCTAGGCTTTTGTGAGGAACCACGTTGCGCAGACTGTAGAGAAGCAGATGGCATTTGTGACTCCTCATCCTCCACCTCTTCCAAAACCTCGTCCCTTAGTGCTTGCAGTGTTTTTTCCAAGCAGGCAGATAAGGGGGATAGTCATGCTGACTAGTGCATCATCTGCACTCGCCATCCGCGTGGAATAATCGAAGGCACGCAAAACGTGGCAAATGTCCTTCATAGAGGCCCACTCAGTGGTGGTGAAGTGTGAACGGCGCGCACTGCGACTTGTTTGCGCCTGCTGCAGCTGGTACTCCATTACTGCTGCCTGCTGCTCACACAACCTCTCCAACATATGTAACGTTGAATTCCACCTGGTGGGTAGGTCACATATGATGCGATGTTCCGGAAGACGTAATCGGCGCTGCAGAGCTGCAATGCGTGATCTTGCATTGCTGGAACGCCGCAAGTGAGCGCACTCTATGCGGACCTTGTGAAGCAGTGCATCAAGATCCGGATAGTCCCTCAAAAAACTCTGCACGACCAAGTTGAGCACATGTGCCAGACATGGGATGTGAGTGAGGTTGCCTAGGCCCAGAGCTGCCACCAGATTTCGGCCATTGTCACACACTACCATGCCTGGCTGGAGATTCGCTGGCACAAACCACACGTCGCTCTGCTGCTTGATGGCATTCCAGAGCTCCTGCGCTGTGTGGCTTCGATTCCCCAAAGAAATTAATTTTAATACGGCCTGTTGATGTTTGGCCACGGCTGTGCTCATATTGGTCACCATAACAGGTAACCGTTCACGGGTCGATGTGGAGGTAGACCGTGACGGCTCCTGCAGCGCTGATTCAGAGGAACTGGAGTATGAGGAGGAGTCAATGTGTACAGACTGGATTCCTGCAATCCTTGGAGTTGGCAGAACATGTACAGCGCCACTCTCAAGATCTGTACCCGGCTCCACAACATTTACCCAATGGGCAGTGAGGGAAAGGTAACGTCCCTGTCCATGCTTACTGGTCCACGCATCGGTGGTCAGGTGGACCTTGCTACTGACGGCGTTTTGCAGCGCATGTTTAATTTTTCCCTCCACATGATGTTGCAGGGCAGGGACGGCTTGCCTGCTGAAATAAAATCGTCTGGGCACGTTGTATTGTGGGACTGCCAATGCCATAAAGTTACGGAATGTGTCAGTCTCCACCAGCCTGAATGATAGCATTTCAAGGGCCAATAGTTTAGCAATGCCAGCATTCAGAGCCTGTGCTCGGGGGTGGTTTGCCGAGTATGGGCGCCTTTTCTCCCATGCCTGTGCTAACGATGGCTGTAGACTGGCCTGGGAGTGTGAGGATGACTGGGAAAGTGGTGCTGTGGGTGGAATTACACTGTGTCTCTGTACAACAGTGCCAGAGATTCTTCCATGGCGATCCTGTGAGGAAGCCGAACCAGCTGTGTGTGAGCTGGAGGAAGAGGCTACAACACGAGCTGAAGAGGTGGTAGGTGGCGCTGTAGGTTGGCCTAGGTCTTCAGTGTGTTTTTGTAACTCCACCACGTGCTTGGTCCGCACATGTTTCCACATATTTGTGGTATTGAGGTTGCTGACACTTTTCCCTCTTTTCACCTTCTGATTACACAGCTTGCATTTGACAAAGCAAATGTCATCTGCAACTGTGTCAAAAAAGGACCAGGCACTGCAAGTCTTGGGAGCGCCCGCTTTGGATTTTGGAAGAGCCATGCTCCTAATGGGTGCTGAAGTGGAGGCTACAGGCAACCAAGTCTGCCCCCTCCCTCTCCCTCCTTTTTGGGCTGTTCGGGGAATCTCTTCCTCAGAGCTGCTCCCACCACCTTCCTGTCCCTCACGCCATGATGGGTCAAGGACCTCATCATCTACACCACCCTCTTCAAACAACTGCTTCTCCTGGGTAGTCTCGACAGCACAGTACGCACCAGAAAGTGGCACCTGAGTCTCATCATCAGATGCGTACTGAGGTGTGCTGCTGACCATAGGCACTGGCCCACCCGCCTCTTCAGATTCAGAGAGACAAAACGGTTGCGCATCACTGCATACTACCTCTTCTTCAAATTCTCGAATTCTGCTTGGCTGGCCCCCTCTTTCCAAGCCAAGAGATTCAGAGAACAGAAGTAGAGATGGCTCCTGTCCAGGGCTCTCTGACTGCCTGGGCAATTTGGCAGGTGGGGAAGAGACAGATGGGTGCTCTTCAGTGCTCAGGACCTGAGAGGATCTGGAACTAATTGAAGTCGATGCGTTAGCTGCCATCCATCCGACAACGGCTTCAATTTGGTCCTCCCGCAGCAGTGGGGTACGGCTAGCTCCTACAAAGCTGCGCATAAAGGACTGTTCCCTGGTAAAACTGGGGGATGCTGAGTCACTGGTGCCCGCAGCAGGCACAGAATCCCCACGTCCTCTCCCTGCAGGCACAGAATCCTCACGTCCTCTCCCTGTAGAAACTCCACGCCCACGCCCACATGCCTTACTCCCTGCCTTCTTCATCTTGGTAGACTGATAAAGATAGGCAGAAAAGTACTAAGGGCTTAGCAGCTGTTCAGGAATAAGCACACTAACAGGTATAAGAAACACTAATTTTATAAAGTGTGGACTAGACTTTAATATGAGCTAATGTGGCCTACACAACTGTAAAGTGGAGTGTTTGGTGAACTTTATTTAGTTTTTTTTTGTCACAAAAAGACACTGGATGTGCCTAAAGATGTAATAACGATAGTATCACAAACTTTTTGTAGCTATTACAATGTAGGAAGGTAACCTACAATGCAATAGATGAGGCTGCAAAAAATAGGCTAATACTAATCTGGCTGGGGCTGCAGGGCCCAATGCTGCAGAAAGGCTCCTTTAACTACTCCTATATAGTGTGTTTGGAACCAATTTAGCTGAATACAGATGGAACCACCACACTAATAGGAGAAATCAGGAAAAATTATGAATTGGCAAAAAAGGACAATGTATGAGGCAGTGACACACACTGAGTGCACTACAACCAGACGTGGTTGAAGCACACACTACAGGGTGAGCTGCACTCACACACCAGACCTTGCAGACAGCGGTGAACAGTACAGATGCAGAGCACTGTGCACTAGCGCTGCAAGACCAAAAAAATTTCTCTATCTACTCCTATATAGTGTGTTTGGAACAAATTTAGCTGAATACGGATGGAACCACCACACTAATAGGAGATATCAGGAAAAATTATGAATTGGCAAAAAAGGACAATGTATGAGGCAGTGACACACACTGAGTGCACTACAACCAGACGTGGTTGAAGCACACACTACAGGGTGAGCTGCACTCACACACAGAGACCTTGCAGAAAGCGGTGAACAGCACAGAGAACTGTGCACTAGCACTGCAAGGCACAACGATTTATAAAGTAGCTTGGGTAAAGCAGAATAGACCAAATAGGTAGCTAAAACTGTCCCTCAGAACAACAGCATCCTATCCCTAACTGAATTCACAGCAGAGTGAGCTCAAAATGGCGGCGGCGGCTTTTATAGTGCATCATGACATCATTTCAGCAGCCAATCACAGCCATGCCATTAGTTAAGATGCCTACATGCCTAACAGGATGTGCCCACACTTCTTAGGATCCTCATTGGCTGAATAAAATGAAAATGGCTCATTGCATTATGGGAACTTCCGATTCCGGTATACGATATTGCAAAAGTATCGGAATTAAGTATCGGAATTCCGATACCGCGAATATCGACCGATACCCGATATTTCAGTATCGGAATGCTCAACACTAGTTATCACCTCTATGTTGACAACTTCTACACCAGTATCCCACTCTTCAAAAGGCACATTCCTACAGTTTTAGGAGGCAGTGATAGAGGCCCTAATATTGGGAAGTCAGGAAGGGGAGGGGCCAGTGCTTCTGGAACGGAAGTTGCTTGTATTGTACCAGGGCAGCATTTTCCCGGTAAGTTCCCCAAACTGCAAGGAAGGGAAGAACACAGAAAAGGTGCAGTGTGTGCTACAAAACGAGGATAAGAAAGGACATCACTTGGCAATGTAACATCTGCCGTGAAAAACTAGGTCTGTCCATGAAAGACTGCTTCAAAGTCTATCACTCATCCATGGATTACTAAATTTATGTTTGATTTATCCTGCACCACTTGATGTACTCTGTACATCTTACATATACCACCCATATAGTGGCGATCAAAAGTTTTTCTTTTTTTTTTTTTTTTAAAGTGTGATTACTTCTGTTTGGTTGTTGTGATGCCATTTCCCTGGTGATTAATTGAAAGTACATGAAATTATTATCATGCAAGACCTTAATTTTGATCACAACATAGAGAATAATTCATTGTTTACAATTCCATAACTTAGTATTTTCTATTATAACCTCTTGCTTTAATCACTGCACCACACCAAGGGGGCATTGAAGCCACTAGGGTATTGTCATGCTATGGGTATGGGAAGGACCCAGCATACAACGAGGGGAAAAAAAGGGGGGGGGTGAGCCCAGGAACTAGGGAAAGGTGGAATGGATACCCCTAGGCAGATTTTACAACACTCTGGCTTCCCTAGGGTCCCTAAGTAGGTGCCTCATCTATCGCCCAGCAGGATAACTAATCCCTTCTAACCCTAGAGCTAGGCCATAGATAGGGAGGGGAAGGGGTGAGCACTACTCAGCCCCACTGCAACTAAAGACAAACAAGGTAAACAGACAAGGAGATACACTTAGCTTTGAGAAGACACCAGAGCGATCACAACGATCACAAAGGAACTCCAAAAAGAAACTAGCCGACTGCTAGAAACTTCAGGCCTGAACAGAGGAAAATGCTTCTATCACCAGCGATTCTCTGGAGAGACTGGGTGTTATTTAAAGCATACACCTGACCACCATCTGTGTTATTTAAAGGTTCAGCAAGGGTGTGTTAATTAGCAGCAGAACTAAATGTGGGGAACAGAGCGCACAATAGGGTGATACCCTATGGAGGGAGAGTAGGAGAGTGCTGGTTACACTCACCTGATGGAGTTGTGACAGGCACAACTCCTATGAAGGCATGAAGAAAAACAGCTGCTGCTGCCCCGTGGCTGGAAGATGAATCCTCCAGGAGATATTGGATCCAGTTGGATAAACACGTAGGTGGGCTGCGCTGCTGAAGTGAATCAATTCTTCAGAGATGATGATGATGATGAAAAAGGCTTTTTATTAACAACGCGTTTCCACGCCGTACCGGCGTCTTTTTCAAGTTTTTTACTTGAAAAAAATTGCAAAGTTTTTGATCCCCACTGTGTGCCACGACATTATAAATTCACGTACTAGTAAAATACAACCCTAAATCAAAAGCAAACTGGGGTCACTTGTGGGTGGTTTCTACTCCTTTGGCACCTCAAAGGCTCTGCAAATGAAACATGGAGCCCGCTAACAATTCTATCAAAGTCTGTGTGCCAAAATGTCGCTTCTTCCTTTTGGAGCTCAGCAGTGTGCCCAAACAGTAGTTTTCCAGGAGAAATTGCACAACAAATTCTATGGTCCATTTTCTACTGTTGCCCTTGTGAAAATAACTATTTGGGGCTAAAGCAACATTTTTTGTGGGATAAATTTGATTTTTTTATTTTCATGGCTCAACATTATAAAAATTCTGTGAAGAACCTGTGGGTAAATTCCTTCAGGGGTGTAATTTCCAAAATGGGGTCACTTGCGGGGGATCTCCACCATTTGGGCACACAACAGCACTCGGAAGGGAAGGAGCACCATTGGACTTTTGGAACACAAAATTAGCTGAAATAGATTGTGAACGCCATGTCGTGTTTGCAGAGCCCCTTATGTGCTTAAACAAAAGAAGTTCTCAAATACATATGGGGTACCTTCATACTCAGGAGAAAATGGACAGTACAATTTATTGTGTAATTTCTCATGTTACCCTCGTGAAAATGCAAGATTTGGGGCTAAAGCAACATTTTTGCGGAAAAAAGTACAATTTTCATATTTTTTTTCCTTCCATATTGCTTTAATTCCTGTAAAGCACCTGAAGGATTAATAAAATTCTTGAATGTCACATCTACAGGTGTCCTCTCAGTGCTTCAGTTTCCATCTCACAGGCAGCCAAGTGTTGCAATACTGCAGAGCTGTGAGAGCTGCAGCAAATGTGTTTGTAAAGAGACAAAGTTCAGTTGTACTGTACTTTGATAGATACATTTCATAATAGTAACACCTCCTTTTAAAATCATTTAAAATTATCGTAAAGTCCAGGATATAAAAATGTTCTTTTGAAAGGCAGAGCATGCTTTTCAGCTTATTCGCCATTTACTCCATTGCAGCCGATTACAAGGCATCTACACCGAAGGGTTGTGGGATTTTACAGGTAAGTAATGTCAGGCAGTTATCATATTTTAAAGTAATTCCAGAAAGAAAAAAAGTTATATATTGGACAACCACTTTAATATAGAATGCTAAACCATAAGAGGATAGCAAATTGGTCATATGGAGGACAGCTAATATGCTCTTCTATGTTTGTTATATCATGTACAGTGGTATGAATCCAAAGAGTTTTCTAGAAACCGCAAATCAAGTATTAGTGTCATTGTTGCCTATAAGGTAAAAAAATGTTCAGGGAGAGCATCTGTGAGTTGTACAGTGGGTACGGAAAGCATTCAGACCCCTTTAAATTTTTCCCCTCTGTTTCATTGCAGCCATTTGGTAAATTCTAAAAAGTTAATTTTTTTTTTAAGTTAATTTTTTTTTCTCATTAATGTACACTCTGCACCCCATCTTGACTGAAAAAAAACAGAAATATAGAAATTTTTGCAAATTTATTAAAAAAGAAAAACTGAAATATCACATGGTCATAAGTATTCAGACCCTTTGCTCAGTATTGAGTAGAAGCACCCTTTTGAGCTAGTACAGCCATGAGTCTTCTTGGGAATGATGCAACAAGTTTTTCACACCTGGATTCACCTGGCCATTCTTCCTTGCAGATCCTCTCCAGTTCCGCCAAGTTGGATGGTGAACGTTGGTGGACAGCCATTTTCAGGTCTCTCCAGAGATGCTCAATTGGGTCTAGGTCAGGGCTCTGGCTGGGCCAGTCAAGAATGGTCACAGAGTTGTTCTGAAGCCACTCTTTTATTATTTTAGATGTGTGCTTAGGGTTATTGTCTTGTTGGAAGGTGAACCTTCGGCCAAGTCTGAGGTCCAGAGCACTCTAGAAGAGGTTTTCCTCCAGGATATCTCTGTACTTGGCGCATTCATGTTTCCTTCAATTGCAACCAACCAGTCATCCTGTCAATGCCGCTGAAAAACACCCCCATAGCATGATGCGGCCACCACCATGTTTCACTGTTGGGATTGTATTGGGCAGGTGATGAGCAGTGCCTAGTTTTCTCCACACATACAGCCTAGAATTATCACCAAAAAGTTCTATCTTCATTTTATCAGACCAGAGAATCTTATTTCTCATAGTCTGGAAGTCATTCATGTGTTTTTGAGCAAACTCTATGCGGGCTTTCATATGTCTTGCACTGAAGAGAGGCTTCTGTTGGGCCACTCTGCCATAAAGGCCCAACTGGTGGGGGGCTGCAGTGATAGTTGACTTTGTGGAACTTTCTCCCATCTCCCTACTGCATCTCTGGAACTCAGCCACAGTGATCTTGGGGTTCTTCTTTACCTCTCACACCAAGGCTCTTCTCCCTCGATTGCTCAGTTTGGCTGGACGACAAGGTCTAGGAAAACTTCTGGTAGTCCCAAACTTCTTCCATTGAAGGATTATGAAGGCCACTATGCTCTTAGGAACCTTGAGTAATGCACAAATTCCTTTGTAACCTTGGCCAGTTCTGTGCCTTGCTACAATTCTGTCACTGAGCTCCTTGGGTCGTTCCTTTGAGTTCATGATTCTCATTTGGTCTGACATGCACTGTGAGCTGTGAGGTCTTATATAGACAGCACTTGATTTGGAAAGGCACACACCTATCAGTTCAATTAAAAACAGCTGGACTCCAATGAAGGAGTAGAACCAGCTCAAGGAGGATCACAAGGAAATGGACAGCATGTGACTTAAAAATGATTGTCTAAGCAAAGGGTCTTAATACTTATGACCATGTGATATTCAGTTTTTTTTTGTTTTTTAAATAAATTTGCAAACATTTCTACATTTGTTTTTTTTCAGTTAAGATGGGGTGCAGAGTGTACATCAATGAGAAAAAAAATGAACTTTTTAGAATTTACCAAATGGCTGTAATGAAACAAAGAGTGAAAAATTTAAAGAGGTCTGAATACTTTCCGTACCCACTGTAGGAGTACCTAGAGATCTGCAGTAATAAAGGCAGTCCTGAAAACTCTGTCCAAAGGAGTGTAAGAGACAGCAGGGAAGACTGTACAGATGTCCAAGAAAGAAATTAAATAAGTAACAGGGAGGATAGGAAGGATGTCCAAGAAACCGTGTTGGAATAATATGAACTCCTCCAGGGTCTAAACTATTTTTTTAATTTGTTGCATTAGCGTTACATCCCTGGATGAATCCTCCATATGACCATTGTTGCAGTTTGTAAAAAGGTGGCATAGAAGAGGAACTCAGCTGGTATGCTGAACTTAAAGGGCAGCACCATCTTTGATTTCTCATCTTATTCCCAATCATGAACAACAAATGATGCCAAAAAAGGAAGCTCCACCCTATGTGACAGTGCCCAGTGTTATTTATTGCTAGAAAGACAGTTGGATTATGTCTTGCAATACAGTGCAGACCAAAAGTTTGGACACACCTTCTCATTTAAATATTTTTCTGTATTTTCTTGACTTTGAAAATTGTACATTCACACTGAAGGCATCAAAACTATGAATTAACACATGTGGAATTATATAGTTAACAAAAAAGTGTGAAACAACTGAAAATATGTCTTATATTCTAGGTTCTTCAAAGTAGCCACCTTTTGCTTTGATGACTGCTTTGCACACTCTTGGCATTCTCTTGATGAGCTTCAAGAGGTAGTCACCGGAAATGGTTTTCAATTCACAGGTGGGCCCTGTCAGGTTTAATAAGTGGGATTTCTTGGCTTATAAATGGGGTTGGGACCATCAGTTGTGTTGTGCAGAAGTCTGGTGGATACACAGTTGATAGTCCTACTGAATAGACTGTTAGAATTTGTATTATGGCAAGAAAAAAGCAGCTAAGTAAACTGTTAAGAGGAGACTTTGTGCAGCAGGCCTTCATGGTAAAATAGCTGCTAGGAAACCACTGCTAAGGACAGGCAACAAGCAGAAGAGACTTGTTTGGGCTAAAGAACACAAGGAATGGACATTAGACCAGTGGAAATCTGTGCTTTGGTCTGATGAGTCCAAAATTTGAGATCTTTGGTTCCAACCACCGTGTCTTTGTGCGACGCAGAAAAGGTGAACGGATGGACTCTACATGCCTGGTTCCCACCGTCAAGCATTGAGGAGGTGTGATGGTGCTTTGCTGGTGACACTGTTGGGGATTTATTCAAAATTGAAGGCATACTGAACCAGCATGGCTACCACAGCATATTGCAGAGGCATGCTATTCCATCCGGTTTGCGTTTAGTTGGACCATCATTTATTTTTCAACAGGACAATGACCCCAAACAAACCTCCAGGCTGTGTAAGAGCTATTTTACCAAGAAGGAGAGTGATGGGATGCTACGCCAGATGACCTGGTCTCCACAGTCACCAGACCTGAACCCAATCGAGATGGTTTGGGGTGAGCTGGACCGCAGAATGAATGCAAAAGGGCCAACAAGTGCTAAGCATCTCTGGGAACTCCTTCAAGATTGTTGGAAGACCATTTCCGGTGACTACCTCTTGAAGCTCATCAAGAGAATGCCAAGAGTGTGCAAAGCAGTCATCGAAGCAAAAGGTGGCTACTTTGAAGAACCTAGAATATGACATTTTCAGTTGTTTCACACCTTTTTGTTAAGTATATAATTCCACATGTGTTAATTCATAGTTTTGATGCCTTCAGTGTGAATGTACAATTTTCATAGTCATGAAAATACAGAAAAATCTTTAAATGAGGTGTGTCCAAACTTTTGGTCTGTACTGTATGTGCACTTAGCAAGTTGTGTGTATGTATACAGCTAGGTAGAGCGTTCAGCAGTCAGCTATTCTACAATACATAGGATCGAAATTGTAGTTTAGTTAATGGCACTAATCCAGGAGAAATTCTTGTTTAAATGTGAAGTTAGCTTTATTGACCTTGGACTCTGTTCAGGACCATCCTAGCCCATTCAGCCCTTCCCAATGCACATGTCTGGTTCTGCAGCATGTACTCTAAATATTTTCTGACAAACTCAAATTTTATTTTGGGGGAGAATAATTTGAAAACTGTGTATAACTTCAAACTTTTTTTTTTCACTAATTTGCTTTCTACATGCAAAGTGAAGCAGTCCCCTAAATAGTTTTCTTTAATATATGCCACCATTTTGCTGCTACACACCAAGTATTTTATCAAACTCGGCGATCTGCAAATATGTCAAAAATAAATTAGAGGAACATCTAGATTTCCATAGTACGAATAGTAGGGAAGAGTTTCTCACAGAGAAAAAACAGCAATGAAGAGGTAATTTCAGGAGAGAAGTGGTGATAATATATTAGCTTCTGTAGCCTTCAATGCCTAGTTACACACAGACCTCACACTCAAATCTATGTTACTAAAAGAGACTCTTACAAGAGAAAAATCAAACCTGGGTCATGCTGCAAATTGCATATCAATTTCTCCACGTCAAAAGGTGACTTACTTAACCAGTAAGGTAACTTGGCTGTGAAAGTTTACCTCTACCACTCATTAGAACCTACAGTTGAAACCAGAAATTTACATACACTATATAAAAAGATACATATGCATATTTTTCTTAATATCTGACATGAAATCAGAATAAACCTTTCCCGTTTTAGGTCAATTAGGATTACCATAATTTTTAATATTTGCCAAATGCCAGAATAATGAGAGAGAGAGAATACTTTAAGGCATTTTTATTACTTCATGCAAAGGCAAAAGTTTACATACAATTCATTAGTATTTGGTACCATTGCCCTTAAACTGAATGACTTGGGTCAAACGTTTGGGATATCCTTCCACAAGCTTCTCACAATAGTTGGTCGGAATTTGGGCCCATTCCTCCTGACAAAACTGGTGTAACTGATCCAGGTTTGTAGGTCGCCTTGCTCGCACCTGCCTTTTCAGCTTTGCCCATAAATTTTCAATAGGATTGAGATCAGGGCTTTGTGATGGCCACTCCAAAACATTGACTTTGTTATCCTTAAGCCACTTTGGCAGTATGCTTTGGATCATTGTCCATATGGAAGACCCATTTCCGCCCAAGCTTTAACTTCCTGGCTGATGTCTTGAGATCTTGCTTCAGTATTGCCACATAATCTTCTTTTCTCATGATGCCATCTATTTTGTGAAGTGCACCAGTCCCTCCTGCAGCAAAACCACCCCACAACATGATGCTGCCACACCCATGTTTAAAAGGTGGGATGGTGTTCTCAGGCTTCCAAACTTCTTCCTTTTTCCTCCGAACGCAACGAGGGTCATTATGCCCAAAAAGTTAAATTTTAGTTTCATCAGACCACAGGACATGTCTCCAAAAATTAAGGTCTTTGTTCCTGTGTGCATCTGTAAACATTAATCTGGCTTTTTTAGGTTTCTTTTGGAGTAATGGCTTCTTCCTGGCAGAGTGGCCTTTCAGCCCATGTTGATACAGTAATCATTTCACTGTGGTTAACAACACAATCTTACCAACTTCTTCCGCCATCATCTTCACAAGGTCTTTTGCTTTTGTCCTTGGGTTGATATGCACATGTCGGACCAAAGCACGTTCATCTCTGGGACACAGAACCCATCTTCTTCCTGAGCGGTATGATGGCTGGACATTCCCATCTTGTTTGCACAGATGAACGAGGCACATTCAGGTATCTTGAAATTGAACCTAAATTTTTTTAACTTAACACCATGACATTCAGATTTTCCCTTTTTTTCTCCTCTTTTTTTGCTTTTTCCTTACAAGAGCCATAACTTTAGTTTTCCGTTGACAACCTTATGAGGGACGAGTTGCAGTTTTGCATGGCCCTATTCCTTTCAACATGGAATTTTTTCCCCTATTATCCAGTAAATTATAAATGGGGTGAAATCATGAATAAAACCCCACAGTACCTACATTGTTTTTTGGGTTCTGTTTTTATGGCATAGCGTGGTAAAAATGAACTGTTAATACGATTCTGCAAATCAGAATTAGGGGGATAAAAAAAAAAAACACGTATATTACTTACCGGTAATGTGTTTTTTCGGAACCCATGACGGCACAACGAGAGAGGGGATCCGCCCTTCAAGGACAGGAAACCTTCAAGATAAAAAAGGGCGGCGCCTCTCTCTGCCTCAGTGGATTACAGAGCATGAGAGGACTCTCCGGTTAGAGCACATAATTTTATTAACCATAAACGAATTTCACCCATGTGAATACTCAACACCCTCCAACCGGAAGGTGAACACCATAGTGATAGGGAGGGAATGTAAAGGTGCCGTCATGGGTTCCGAAAAAACACATTACCTGTAAGTAATATACGTGTTTTTCTGTCACCCATGACGGCACAACAAGAGAATTACAGGGAACTAGGTATGTAAGGGAGGGACCACAGCCTGCAGAACCCTTCTCCCAAATGTGAGATCAGAGGAGGCAGAAAGGTCAAGTCTATAGTGATTATAGCAAGTGGACGGAGATGACCACGTGGCCGCCTTACATATTTGCTCAATGGGCATGTCCGCTCTTTCTGCCCAGGAAGCAGCCATGCCCCGTGTAGAGTGGGCCTTCAGATTGTTAGGAGGATCTCTGCCTGATCCCGTATAGGCCATCGTGATGGCTTCCCGGATCCACCTTGATAGAGTGCCTTTTGAGACCTTTGATCCCTTTTGGGAGCCCTGAAAGGAGACAAATAGAGCCCTATGCTTCCTCCATGAGCTTGTGGATGCTAAATAATCTATAAGGCATCTCCTGACATCCAAGGTATGAAATCTTTCCTTCCTGCTATTTTTTGGTTCAGGACAGAAGGAAGGTAGGGTTATCTCCTGAGACATATGAAACTTAGAAAGAATCTTAGGAAGGAAAGCAGGGTCTGGTCTCAAAACTACCCTATCGTCTAGCACCAAGGTAAAAGGTGGATCTGCAGACAAAGCCTGTAACTCACTAACCCTCCGTCCTGATGTTAAGGCCACCAGAAGTATTGTTTTTAGGGTGAGTAATTTTATGGACTCTGAGCTAAGGGGCTCAAAGGGAGAACCTGTTAATGCGTTTAGCACGAAGTTTAAATCCCAAGAAGGGACCCTTATTATAGGGGCTGGATTGGCTCTACTGCATGCCCTCACGAACCTGGAAATCCATTTGTTACCGGCCAGATTACAATTATACAAGGCCCCTAAGGAGGAGATTTGGACCTTTAAGGTGCTAACTGCTAGGCCTTTTTCCAGCCCTTTTTGAAGAAATCCCAAAATGGCCGTTATTGAAACCCCCCCCCCCCAGGGAGAATCCCTGAGATGACAAGAACTTCTTCCAGACTCTACTGTAAATTTTAGTAGTGATTGGTTTCCTACTACCTAGAAGAGTAGTAACTAGATTCGATGAGAAACCCCGACCCTCTAGCAACGACCTCTCAAGTTCCAGGCCGCTAAGTGCAATCCTTTCACCTGAGGATGGAATATAGGTCCTTGAGCAAGGGGTTCGTGACTGACATGCTCCTTAGCCAAAAGAACCACGGTCTCTTGGGCCAGAAGGGGGCTATGAGGACCACTCGAGCCTGATCCTCCCGGATCTTCCTCAACACTGCTGGAATTAGGCACGTTGGGGGGGAAAGGCATAGGCCAGACTGAAATCCCATCTGCACTGGAAGGAGTCTACTACTAAAGGGTTTTCTGTGGGATTCAGTGAGCAAAACTTTTTTAACTTGCTGTTCTGACGAGTCGCAAACAGGTCGACCTCTGGAGACCCCCACATGGCCACTAGCTGGCGGAAGACTGAGTGATTTAGAGTCCATTCTCCCTGCAATAATGGCCTGCGACTTAGAAAGTCTGCCTTCGTGTTGTCCTCTCCTCTGATATGAAGGGCCTTTAAAGAGAGAACTTTTCCTTCCACTAGAGAAAATATCCTCCCTGCAATCGGCATTAGTGATTTTGAGCGAGTTCCCCCCTGGTGGTTTACATATGCCACCATGACCTGGTTGTCGGACAGAATTTTTATGTGATGTCCTCGTAGAAGGGGTAAGAAGCTGATTAGTGCCTTCTCTACTGCTCGTAGTTCCCACATGTTGGAAGACTCCAGACTCTCCTCCTCTGACCAAGTCCCCTGTATCGGGCGGTTGTCTAGGTGCACCCCCTGGGGCTGGCATCCGTAGTAATCACTCTGGTAAATTGGGGAACCCAGGGGACGCCTGTCTGGAACGTGTTTGTCTCTAACCACAAATACAGAGACTGAATTACATTTTGTGGGAGTGTTAACCAGCCCTCCAGATGTCCCCTGAGGACGATTTCGTTATTTAGGACGTCCCATTGTAATTTTCTTGAATGAAATTAAGCCCAGAATACTGCTGGGATGCAGGAGGTGAGGGACCCCAACAGAGACATGGCCCCCCTGAGAGTCATTACTGGGTCTGTTATGGCTGTCGAGACTAAATTTTTTATTTTCTCTCTTTTCTGCTCGGGCAGGCGGCATTCCTGTCGAACCGAATCCAGAGTAAGGCCTAAAAAGATCTGAGTTGTATGCGGGATCAGCTTTGATTTTTCTAGGTTTAAACACCATCCTAAGTTTTTTAAGATGGTGCACAACTGATCCACTTGGGCCAGGCAGTGATCGTAAGTTTTGCCCACTATTAGGAAGTCGTCCAGGTACAGAATGATCAATCTGTTTTCCTCCCTGAGATGAGCCGTAACCTCCGCTATAAGTTTTGTGAATATGCGGGGCGCCACTGCTAGGCCGAAGGGAAGAGCTCTGTACTGGAAGTGCTTGACGACTCCCTGTACAGCTATGGCTACTCTGAGGTATTTTTGAAAGTCGTGATGGATTGACACATGGTAATACGCATCCTTTAGGTCCAACACTGCCATGTAGCAGCCGGGAAATAGAAGGCTTGATTTTATTGTTTCCATCTTCAATGATGGAATGTTCAGGAATTAGCTTAGGCCTTTCAAGTTGAGGATGACTCTGTATGAATTGTCCGGCTTCTTTATAAGGAACAAGGGAGAATAGAATCCTCCTCTTTCTTCTTGTGGTGATACCTCCAGCATGAAGTTCTTTTGCAGGAGACCTGAAATCTCTTCCTCCAGTGCCCCCTGTTCTGGTAGAGAGGATCTTAAGGCAGTCGGGATAAATTTCTCTGGTGGGTTCCTCAGAAATTCCAGTTTTAAACCTGATTTTACTAAATTGAGGATCCACTTGCTGGAAGAGATCCTTTCCCAGGCTGGAAGTAAGAGAGAGAGCCTCCCTCCCACCAGGGATAGTGTGTCATTTTGGCGGTTTGCGACTATCATGGGAGGGCCCGCCGAACAAAAACCCTTTCCCTTTCCTGGAACGATCCTCCCATCTAGATTGTTCTGTGGACATCCTTCTGCGGCCAAATTTCTTCCTCCGAAAGGACTGCTAAAAAGTTGAGAAGGAAGATTTAGGAAATCCTTTTTTGTTGTCACCTGCTTTCTCCAGAATTGTGTCAAGAGAGGCACCGAAAAGAAAATCTCCTTCACAAGGAAGAGAACATAGCTTTCCTTTCGTTTGTATATCCCCCGGGCAACATTTCAGCCAGACTGCTCTACGGCTGGCATTAGACAGGGCCGCAGATCTAGCTGCTAATCTGGCGGAATCCGCAGAGGCGTCCGATAAGAAGGTCGCTGCTCCTTTCAATACTGGTAGAGTGGCCAGAATGGAATCCTGTGACTCGTTGTTCTTAACCAGGTCTTCTAACCTGTCTAACCAAACCATAAGGGATCTTGCGGTACAGGTTGCTGCTATGGCTGGTTTCAATGCCCCTGATGACTCCCAAGTACCCTTAAGGAAGGTATCTACCTTTCGGTCCAGTGGGTCCTTCAGCATCCCAGTGTCTTCAAAAGGGAGAGAAGATCTTCTAGAAGCTTTGGATACCGCAACATCCATCTTCGGGGCTTTATTCCAGGAAGCGGTATCTTCCTCATTAAAGGAATATTTAATTTTGAAGGAGGATGGAAGGGGACCCTTTTTCTCCGGCCTATCCCACTCCTTCCTGATAAGTCCCTGCACCTTATCATTAATCGGGAAAACGATGCTTTTTCCGATCCAAGGTGCTAAACATAATATCCTGTACCGATTTTTTTGCCTTCTGGTCAACTAACCCCATTGTGGACCCGACGGCTTTTACTAAGCTATCCACACTTTCCAGGGGAAAACAATGACCTGTGCCTGTCTCGCTATCCGAAAAGGAAGAGTCAGTGGAGTCATCCAGCATTCCCTCATCGGATTTAGAGTCTGAAAGGGTGGGTGGGGTTTTTGCCCTATGGGCCTGGGATGCTTGGGAAAACGAATTAAATGATTTTTCTACCTCAGACCTAATAAGGGCTTTTAGATTTGAAGAAAAATCCGGGGTTCCCGCCGAAATGGTTTCCTCAATACATGGCTGGCATAATCTTTTGGGCCAGTCTTTAGTCAGACCCCGTTCACACAGGGCACATACTCTGTACTTGGATTTCTCCGTACATTTTTTAGAGATATCCTGACCATATAAAGGAGGAAGGAAAGGGAGAGAGACAAAACAGAAAAAAGTCTACATTAATACGTCGACTTTCACGTAGCTCACTCACCACCCAGTAGATAAAGACAGGGTACCGGAATGGGAGGCAGGACGGTATCCGATACTTCTCCTCGGGAGACCGCGGAATCATCGATCCTGCAGGAGCTATGCCGGCTGGATCTTGAATCCCTGGTGCTGTGAGTCCCAGAACGCCCACTGCTCCTGCTCTGGGGTGGACGGTGCTCCTAGGTGCGCTTCTGGCGCCGAGGCTGCTCCATCTCCTCAGGCTGCTGCAGCTGCAGCATGGATTGCTGCTCTTGCTGCTGATGCGGTGAGGGGGGGCTGCTGTGAGGCCATTACGGTGCACTGCGCCCCTGCCTGGCCGGTGATCTACCCTTAAGTACCCTTATTGTGCCAGGGAGATCACCGGCCGGCGTCCCCGTAGCTTCCGGTACCTCCCCCGAAAATTACATCCGGGGGTCAGAGGTCCCGGCGTGCGACTTCCGGTTTCGTCACTTCCGGTTGCGCCCCGTGACATCACATCCGGGACGCGGAGTTTGCCGGCTACCACGCTGTGTAGGTGCCGAAAACCCCCGCCCGCACGCGGGGAGACCACATGTCGGCGCCCCCCGCGGCGCTTCCAGGAACCACGGGACCGGCCGCAGCAGAGACTGTGCCCGGCCACCACCGACCGGCCCCGGCAAGCTGAACTTGCTGCTGACGCCGCCGACGAGAGGGAAGGTCCCCCATCAAGGACAGGAAACCACTTAGGCAGAGAGAGGCGCCGCCCTTTTTATCTTGAAGGTTTCCTGTCCTTGAAGGGCAAATCCCCTCTTTCGTTGTGCTGTCATGGGTGATAGAAACCCCCCCCCCCACCTATTTGCATATTTTGGTAAGTGGTGAGAACATTTTTTATTTTTCCTTCAACAGAGATCTTGGATGAGAACCCATAGTCACCCCTTAAATCGCATTGCGTGGAGGAAAGAGGGAAATGGAGTCATGGAACAGCAAGCCTTAAAAATTGATGTCAGAGATAAAATGGGCGTCTCCAGACTCTGTCACGTCTGTCACATGTGGAGAGCGATCTGCTGCCTGCAACATCCTTCAGCATGACCGGTTTGGCAGTGGGTCAGTAATGGTGTGGGGTGGCATTTCTTTGGAGGGCCGTACAGCCCTCCATGTGCTCGCCAGAGGTAGCCCGACTGCCATTAGGTACCGAGAGGAGATCCTCAGACCCCTTGTGAGACCATATGCTGGTGCGGTTGGCCCTGGGTTCCTCCTAATGCAGGACAATGCCAGACCTCATGTGGCTGGAGTGTGTCAGCAGTTCCTGAAAGATGAAGGCATTGAATCTATGGACTGGCCCGCCCGTTCCCCAGACCTGAATCCGATTGAGCACATCTGGGACATCATGTCTCGCTCCATCCACCAATGTCACGTTGCATCACAGACTGTCCAGGAGTTGGCGGATGCTTTAGTCCAGGTCTGGGAGAATATCCCACAGGAGACCATCTTAAACCTCATCAGGAGCATGCCCAGGCATTGTAGGGAGGTCATACAGGCTCGTGGAGGCCACACACAATACGGAGCCTCATTTTGACTTGTTTTAAGGACATTATATCAAAGTTGGATCAGCCTGTAGGGTGTTTTCCACTTTAATTTTTGGAGTGACTCCAAATCCAGGCTTCCATTGGTTAATAAATTTGATTTCCATTGATGATTTTTGTGTGATTTTGTTGTCAGCACATTCAACTTTGTACAGAACAAAGTGTTCAATGAGAATATTTCATTCATTCAGATCTAGGATGTGTTATTTGAGTGTTCCCTTTATTTTTTTGAGCAGTGTATTATCATGCTAAATCTTAATGTGTAACATGCATTGTTTTGACAATTTGAGCAGTTGTCAGGTGACTGCTCGTGTAATTTGCATACCTGTGGGTCATGTGCCAACTAGCTTCTCACAATGGAACATTGGTTACTGAAAGAAGCTAGTTGGGACATCATATGATTGGTCACGTAATTTGCGGTCATGTCAGCTCAAACTGTTAAACAAAGTGGAATCCTAGCAGTGTGTACATCACACACTGTTAGGATTTGGAATGGTAGTGTCAGATATGGTCACTGCCGAAATGTATGCCTGGCCCACAAAACCTCTGAGCAACGATTCTGAAAGTGGGTAGAATTGAAATTTAACCCATCTGCACTGCCTTTAGACATCAAAAGAACACCACATTTCAGGTAGGTAGTATCTTTCTCTGCTACTCACCTTTACATACACAGTCTAAATGAGACATATCAGGGGTCATCCTGTGCCTTCTAGTTCATGACCAACATCAAATCACAGAGATCAGTAGGTCTGTACATGTACTGCATCATTAGTGTTGCTATACTAAATATGGTGAATGCCAAAGACTTGAAAGCAATGGATAAAATAAATCAAGCGTGTACAAATTTATGAGAAGCGTGTCTTTTAATAGGGCGAAGTATAATATTTAACATGTTATCAAATACTATTAACAGTGTTATATTCCTCATTTCTCTACAAAATAAGGTCAAAGTAACAAACAAGTAAAAGAGTACTGAAGAGAATTAAGAGTATAGTGTCTGGCTACATTGAAGTGTTGCTTCATATAGTAATATTGCAGTATATTCAGCAGCTGTTCTGCAGTTCAGGTGTCAGCTTGCTGAGGGAACACAATACTTGAGCGTCTCTGGTAGTAAAATTCTTATTTCTTCATCACAGTAATCATTTACGTCTCATTTCAGTCATCACCGCCACAGAGCTTTAGCAGAGCTGTGCCATAATCCCCTGAGGTGTCAGACTGCAAAAGACAAGAAAAGATTTTCTCCACCCTAAATATGTTCCTTCGTGAAATAAAGTATAAAAAACTATTTAATCCCAACTGCACACATTTTCTTAAACCAGATGAACCTGCTGCAATCGCTTAAAATAATATTTAAAAACCCATTTAAAAAAACATGGAAAATAAAGGTTTCCTTCTTGATCTAAAAATTCCAGATTCGTTTTTAGCACACAAAGAATACTATAAAAGCAAACTAGTAGTTTTTGCAAGTCCGTATGATTTCTGCAATTCCATTTTTGATTTTTTTTTAAACATTCCTGCTTTTAAAAAATTTGGAACTTTGGAAACAAAAAAAAAAAAAAAAATATGTCTCGCCATTTTCCCATAACTATTATTTTTTTTCCATTGCTAAATCTGAATTAGGGTTGTTTTTATCAGTACCATTTTAGGGTGTACACTTTTTTATTACCTTTAAAGCAATTTTTTGGGGGGGGCAAGGTAACCAAAAATACACAATTCTGTAGTTTTTTCATACATTTTTAAACTAACACTTTTTCGTCTTTTGACTTGAATCTTCGATCTATTCATCACTGTTAAAATATGCTGCATTGCAGTATATCATTAGAACCAACTGAAGCTTGGTTATTATACAATATGCTACATTACTTTAGTATTGCAGTATATTGTCAAAGTGATCACTGTATATACAGTAGACCACCAGCTGACAATATGGGTCTTTAGTAGGTTATTGGCTGCCATACAACTACTATTGGCACCCCACAATTGCAATGTTGGAGAAAGGGTGGGGGTTAGATAATACACCCCCTTACCCAGATGAAACCACTTAGATGCTGCAGTCAATCACTAACAGTATTTAAGAAGTTAAACAGCAATGATCAGAGTTGGCTCTGATCACTGTTAGAGGCCAAAGCCAGCTGTAATACAGAAGATATTAGCTGTATGTGGAGCAAGATCAGCTCTTAAAACTGCGCCATACATGTGCACTTGATTTTATCACCTTACCAGAAGCTGGAATCTTCGTTGGCTTTTTTTCCACACTTGTCAAGAGCGTTGTACCCTGCATGCTACACTCTATGATACGGTGAGCTGGCTTTTTTTCCAATTAATCTAAGTGTACAGTCTCTAAGAAATTTACCCAATACTGTCTAATTGTTAGGCTCATTGGGGCAAATCTATCATCTATGATGAAATCCTTTGCTGAACAAATCTACCCTTTTACGCATTCAATTATGCTCACTGCTGCTCAGCCGATCACTCAGTTATGCATTACTATTACTTGGAACTCAATGATTAAAGTATATCTAAATATATTAAAATTACCATAAACAATATCTAAGGGTCCAAGGCACCAGAGATAAATTAAAACTTCATCTTTTACTCAATCCATCAGATAAACACACAATTAGTAGAAATAGATCTATTGCTTTTAATTCTTGCCTTACTTAGTGCCATATGGTCAAAATATTGCTACATTATTTTGCTAATATTCTGGTCTTTTAATCTGATAGAATGAACGAAAGATTAAATTATCTACCCATTTCTGGTGCTTCATCAGATGTCCCTTGCGATTAGAGTTTATATGAGGAACCCAAACTTGATGGACATATACCTTAATAGCAGAGTATAACGACTCCCCAGCAAGCTTCTTGTATTCCGCACGGACATCTACAAGATCAATATCTGATCTAGAGACCATTATTCTTGTCAAAGTGAATTCATCTGTTCCAGCACCCTTTAATAAAAACATTTATAAATAATGATACGAGTTATAATGATGAACACCCAAATTATAACATTTTCCTAAAATCTGGAACACGCAGTTAAAATATTCACCTTGATAGCTTTGTGAAGCCTTTCAGCAAAGAAAGCAGGAGTGTTCCTTGCACATTTCACTGTAACAAAAAGATAAATTGTTTATCATGGATTAAACATGCCAAGAAGAGAGGCAATAGATTTTACAAATCTTGTGCAGATGCAGCATTATTTTTCTTCCTCAGAATTGACATGCAGTGCAGGTTTTAAAATCCACACCCTGGTAATTTCTCCTTCACTACTGATTTCAAACATTTCCGTGTAAGGGTTCAGTTGAACCCAAAGCAAAATATGATTGTTGCCAGAGGAAAATTTTGTTGCAAATTTTCCAAACCAAGATGTTCATGAATAAGAAAAGGCAAGGACCCATATCAAATTTTATAGTGGCAGCGTGAAGTGCCGCAATTCAGCTGTTTACTACTGCAGCCATCAACGGATATGGGCAGCTACTAATGCTTATAGGGGTTGGCCGGTCTTCTGATTAAAGTCTGCAGTCACCCCACTCTCACCAGCAGCACTGGAGAATCCTAACAGCACGTGACGTGCACACTGCAAGGATTCAGAAGTCTGCACTCCCATGGAGTGACTGCAAACTTTAAAAGGGGTTGTCCACTCTAAAATAAAATGTCTGCAGCCACTCTGTTTGACTGCAGACTTGTGAATCCTTCCAGTGAAAGCACTGAGGATTCACGGTTGCTTGCCCTGGGAATGGCAGTCAAGTATGTGTTATGCACACTCCCGGACAGAACCCATCTAATGGGTGCAGCCATCTAGTAGGCGCTGCCTCGCTCAATACAGGTCTATTGAGCGAGGTAGCATACACTAGACTGGTTCTACACAGGAGTATGCATATCGCATACTGAACCGCAGTTCCTGGGATAGATAACGGCAAATCCCCACAGTGCATGCGCTGGGAGGATTCACAAATCTACAGTCACACAGAATGGCTGCAGACTTTTCATTTTAGATTGGACAACCCCTTTAAACTGACTAAGAGAACTGATCGAGCTCCGTGTGTTGTCCAAAAGTGGGTAAGTTGTTTGAGGACATGGATGAGCACAGCAAACACAGTGAGGGCAAAGCCAGAAGTGACAAAAAAAAAAAAAATCACATGGTCAAGCAAACCACTTTTTTTTTTTTTTTTACTGTTTTCATCAAACTTTGAATGCTTATAACCTTAACCCAAGTACTCATACCACAAACTAACCAACATTTCTCATATGTCTACTTTATGTCAGCGGCATTTTTCAACTGCCTTTTTGTTTAAGTAGGGTTAATATTTAAGCAACAATTTTTCAAGAAAATTTACAAAATTTTATTTCTAACGTACAGTAGAGACCAAACGTTAGTGTGATTTCTTCTGTCTGGTAGTTGTGATGCCATTTTTCTGGTGATGAATTGAACGTGCATGAAGTTGTCATCATGCAAGACCTTAATTTTATCCAAAATGCTTTTGAATAAGTATGATCATTTAATTAAACAAAACTGACTGCCAAAAGTTTTGCATATACATTAATTTTTGCAGAACTACTATGTTAACCCATAAAAACAATTTTGTAGATAAAACAGTTGTTCTCCTTAAAAATCAAGTGACTGTTTAAAAGCTGATAAAAAAAAAAAAAGTCAGTAATTAGGACCCTGAGATGACTGCTTCATCTGGTCTAAGCCTTAATCTTAAGGGGGTTGTCCGGCCTTAGGGTACAAGTCTGCAGTCACTGAATGTAATGTGGCAGCGCTGGGAACGGTGGGCACATGACCGCAACTATGTGATTTGCATACATGCGGTCTTGTGCCGGCTAGATGTGCACAGCCTCGCTCAACAAGGGTATTGAGTGAGGTCTGACACGTCTAGGTGGAATGTGTCTGAAAGTATACAAATCTGAAATCACATTACAAACCGATCCAGGGTCGGGGAATCCTCACAGTTACTGCAGACTTGTACCCCAAGGAGGACTACCCCTTTAAGAGGAGAAGGCACAAAAAAAAAAAACCTTTACCCCATGTTCATGTTACCTGTGTACTTCCCTAGGTAAGGAGGGGTGATTGCATGAAGAAATGTTCAAGTATCACATTCTTGGGGTCACTGTAAGGTTGTGCAAGAAGGGAGTTGATTTATTCCTGCTCTCACTTGTAGTTCCTCCATCACTACACAGACACTAGAACAAGTAGTACATTTTTTCTTATGCTCCATGAGCATTGTAGCTACAGCCTTTAAATGATGCATCACTCAAGGTTCTTATGCTTACAGTCTAGCCAGGGTAATTGTTTTAAAGTCAAGGCACATTACATACATTTCAGCAGTGAAAGAGTAAGTAGTCTTTTTTAAGAGCTCTTCTAACAGCTTTTTAGGGAAAAAGCTGTTTTCCCAAGTGGCCGAGTGGGAATCCCTACATCAGCCCTCTGGTTAACTACTGATTGTTGATGCTTGGAGAGGATGGATAATCTGTTTGTTTAGTGTATATAAATAGCAACAAGAGCTTTAGAATAAGCCAACGATACCTGGATACTGTTTTGGGTGGTAAGGAGACCAATTGTGTATAGTCTTATTGGTAGTGTTCCATGTAAAAATTATTACAAATAAAAGACAAACATATTAGGCATCTCCACATTGGTAAATCTCATCTATGCAAACAAAAATTATTTAACCCAACTGGCAAAAAGTGAAAGAGTAAAAAAACAAAATTTATGTTTTTCATCAGAACTTCGAGAAAAAAAAAAAAAAGATAAAAAGAAAACCAGATCAACACACACGCAAGAAAAAAAAAAAAAGCAAGACAAAAAAACACAAGCTCCATTGACCGAAATATGAAAACATTACAGGTGTAGGCAAAATAGTGAGAATTTTGTTTTTATATAAACACATTCCCAATTTAAAAAAAAAATAAACAAACATGCAAGTTTAGTATGGACTTAGAAGACCATACTTTCAGATCATTAGAACTGATATAACATGATAACACCATAAATGCAATACCCCAAAAAACAATTGTGGAATTGAGTGTGTTTTTTTTCTTGTCGCAATTTCAGCGCTCTTGATTCTATCCCTTTTTCCAGTGCATCGTAGAGTAAAATGAATAGTGCCACTCAAAAAACAAGACCTCATGTGAATACATAAGCAGCGAAAAAACAAAAAAAGTTATGGCTCTTGAAAGAGGGGGTGGAAAAAATGCATTGTAGTTCGTTAACAGTCAGCATATTCGGTGTATTACCTATTGCAATCAGCAGATCTTCCAGGTGACCAGACATCTCACTCTTTATGCTCTCCTCAATGGTTTTATTGCAGATGTTCTTATATTCATCAAATGCTGTAGATCGATAACCAAACAGAGGTCCAGTTTAGTCCCTTCCATTTATTATAGCGATAGAATGAGAAATAGAGATATATACACACACAGTACAGACCAAAAGTTTGGACACACCTTCTCATTTAAAGAAATTTCTGTATTTTCATGACTATGAAAATTGCACATTCACACTGAAGGCATCAAAACTATGAATTAGCACATGTGGAATTATATACTTAACAAAAAAGTGTGAAACAACTGAAAATATGTCTTATATTCTAGGTTCTTCAAAGTAGCCACCTTTTGCTTTGATGACTGCTTTGCACACTCTTGGCATTCTCTTGATGAGCTTCAAGAGGTAGTCACCGGAAATGGTTTTCACTTCACAGGTGTGCCCTGTCAGGTTTAATAAGTGGGATTTCTTGCCTTATGAATGGGGTTGGGACCATCAGTTGTGTTGTGCAGAAGTCAGGTGGATACACAGCTGATAGTCCTACTGAATAGACTGTTAGAATTTGTATTTTGGCAAGAAAAAAGCAGCTAAGAAAAATGAGTGGCCATCATTACTTTAAGAAATGAAGGTCAGTCAGTCCGAAAAATTGGACAAACTTTGAAAGTGTCCCCAAGTGCAGTTGTAAAAACCATCAAGCGCTACAAAGAAACTGGCTCACATGAGGACCGCCCCAGGAAAGGAAGACCAAGAGTCACCTCTGCTTCTGAGGATAAGTTTATCCGAGTCACCAGCCTCAGAAATCGCACGTTAACAGCAGCTCAGATTAGAGACCAGGTCAATGCCACACAGAGTTCTAGCAGCAGACACATCTCTACAACAACTGTTAAGAGGAGACTTTGTGCGGCAGGCCTTCATGGTAAAATAGCTGCTAGGAAACCACTGCTAAGGACAGGCAACAAGCAGAAGAGACGTGTTTGGGCTAAAGAACACAAGGAATGGACATTAGACCAGTGGAAATCTGTGCTTTGGTCTGATGAGTCCAAATTTGAGATCTTTGGTTCCAACACCATGTCTTTGTGCGACGCAGAAAACTTGAACGGATGGATTCTACATGCCTGGTTCCCACCATGAAGCATGGAGGAAGAGGTGTGATGGTGTGGGGGTGCTTTGCTGGTCACACTGTTGGGGATTTATTCAAAATTGAAGGCATACTGAACCAGCATGGCTACCACAGCATCTTGCAACGGCATGTTATTCCATCCGGTTTGCGTTTAGTTGGACCATCATTTATTTTTCAACGGGACAATGACCCCAAACACACCTTCAGGCTGTGTAAGGGCTATTTGACCAAGAAGGAGAGTGATGGGGTGCTACGCCAGATGACCTGGCCTCCACAGTCACCAGACCTGAACCCAATCGAGATGGTTTGGTGTGAGCTGGACCGCAGAGTGAAGGCAAAAGGGCCAACAAGTGCTAAGCATCTCTGGGAACTCCTTCAAGATTGTTGGAAGACCATTTCCGGCGACTACCTCTTGAAGCTCATCAAGAGAATGCCAAGAGTGGGCAAAGCAGTCATCAAAGCAAAAGGTGGCTACTTTGAAGAACCAAGAATATAAGACATATTTTCAGTGGTTTCACACTTTTTTGTTAACTATATAATTCCACATGTGTTAATTCATAGTTTTGATGACTTCGGTGTGAATGTACAATTTTCATAGTCCAGAAAAATCTTTAAATGAGAAGGTGTGTCCAAACTTTTGGTCTGTACTGTATATATGTGTATGTATGCATGTGTGTACACACACACACACACACACACACACACACATACACATCTATATATGCGCGCGCACACACACACACACACACACACACACACACACACACATACAGTATATCTATCTATCCATCCATCCACATACATACACACAAAGATAGATATGTCTAAGGCTAAGGTCACACAATCAGTATTTGGTCAGTATTTTACATCAGTATTTGTAAACCAAAACCAGGAGTGGGCAAAAAATGCAGAAGTGGTGACGTGTTTCTATTATACTTTTCCTCTGATTGTCCCTTACCTGGCTTTGACTTACAAATACTGATGTAAAATACTGACCAAATACTGACAGTGTCATTGTAGCCTAACACATACAGTAAGAGTAGATCATTTTGACTAGCCATATATTTATCATTCATGGTTTACCGAGTTACAGTATGTACCGTAATTAAAGGGGTTTTCCCACGAATAAAAGTTCTTTTTAATCAATAGCTCTTGGAATAATAATAATTTCCACAATTGGATGTGTTTAAATAAAATGTTCCTGTGCTGAGATAATCTTATAAATGTGCCCCTGCTGTGTACTGTGTAATGGCTGTGTCTGACCATACAGGGACATGGTCTGATCATACCACAGCTCCTGGGCAGGGGAGGAGGAAAAGAGTATACAGACCGGACAGCAGGGGATGGCAGCTGATTATTTCTTTGAAATAAAACATGGTTTAAAAATAGGCAGGGAAATGTTTTACCTCACAGAAAGAATCAGCTGCCATCCCCTGCTGTCCTGTCTGTATTACTCTTTTTCTTCCTTCCCTGCCCAGGAGCTGTGGTATGATCAGACCATGTTCCTGTACGGTCAGACACAGTCATTACACAGTACACAGCAGGGGCACATTTATAAGATTATCTCAGCACAGGAACATATTATTTAAACCCATCCAATTGTGGAAGTGATTATGGTTCCAAGATCTATTGATTAAAAAGAACTTTCATTTGTGGGAAAACCCCTTTAATGTAAATTCACACGTGCCACAAAAAAAAAAGTTGCAAAACTAAAATCACAAGTTATTAACAGAAAACTGGACATTAATGTGAACAATGAGCATACAGACTGTATAAAGAGCAGAATAGGTAAAATTAAATACTTGGCCTAAGCTGTGAAAAGCTTCTCAAACACAGTACTTCAATAAATTTATCTTCATCTGTCCCCCACTTTTTCTCTCCAGCATTATACAGAATCTAGAATAGCACAAAATAGGTCACTTGGTTACTATTGTATTTCAAAGAAATAACATGCTGTACCGCCTTTTATTAACAACTTTTTTGTTAAAAAAAAAAATTAAATATATTTCACCATATAGACATTTTTTTTCTGATAATTCACTACAATATCTCCCGCATCATCTCGCACAGCTATGGGATGAAAAAAGGAAAAAAAATATAACTTACTGCATGCATATTTCTACTGCTGTTATTGCAGCCAGTATTTCCATTGGATTGCATCACAATAAAAATGACCTATTGTTTAATCCCTTAGTGACAAAGCCAATTTCGACCTTAGATGGGGTAACAAATGACTGGTGACAAATTCCCTTTGAGAGCAGTATGATGTATGGGCAGAGATCCTGCTTCCAGCATCGTATCACTTACTTGGCTGCTTGCTGCAGTTTTGATAAAATCACTGGTTTCTCTGCTGCAGATCTACCAGATCTCTGAATGCTGAGCTCTGTATAACCTCATCCACACTACTGATTGGCAGCTTTCTGCTCATGTACAGTGTACAGAGAAAGCTGGCAACTTGTGGTGGGGGCAGGTTCAATGTTGGACTGAGGTGCCAAAGGCCCACTAGTAACCAACTACAAGGCCCCAATTTTCAGCTACATGCAAACGTGCCATTTTCCTCAATCACAAATGTATATAACAATGAACTGACTATTAAATGAATAAGATGATGCCTTTGTCTGTACATAGTGATTCAAGTATATTGTGCCAAGTACGGCTTATATAGAGGGTGGTGGCCCACTCTTGCACAGGGGCCTGCCAGAGGATTCTCCTGTGGGCCAGTCCAAGCCTGGGCAGGTTATACAGAGCTCATGAATATGATTGACTACCAACTTGCAGCAGTTTTACTAGTCCTCTTGTGATAATAATCTGATAAAACAGTGATGCTCTCAAAACTACAGAAAGGATCCCAGTAAATGACATCACTGGAATCAGGGTCTCCGTCTCTACATTATTCTGTTCTAAGACTAGGTGGCAAAAAAATGGAGACCGATTTGCTTTAATGATCATCCCCATTTTGAAAATTTTACCAGTATCACTTTGTGGTAATAACTCTGGAATGCTTCAACATATCCCAGTAACTCGGATTTTTTTTCGTGCCACTTTGTATTTTATAATAGCAGTAATGTCAGGTTGATGGGTTTCTTTTTCCTTTAGTAAAATATCTGAAATTTCAAAATTGCTAATGTTTTAAAATTTGTCAAACTTTTGAATGCTTATAACCTTAACCCAAGTAGTCATACCCCCCCCCAAACTAATTAATCAACATTTCTCATATGTCTACTTTATGTCAGCGTCATTTTTCAACTGCCCTTTTGTTTTATTAAGTAGAGTTAATATTTATCAGCAATTTTTCAGGAAAATTTACAAATCTTATTTCTGATGTACAGTGGCGACCAAAAGTTTTGCATTTTTAAAAAAATAAAAAGCGTGATAACTTCTGTCTGGTTGTTGTGATGCCATTTTCCTGGTGATTAATTGAAAGTGCATGAAGTTGTAATCATGCAAGACTTTAATTTTAACCAAAATGCTTTTGAATATAGGTATCGTCATTTAATTAAAGAACACCAACTGCCAAATATTTTGCATATACTATTTATTGATCAAAACACGAGTAATTAATTGCTTACAATGCCATAACTTAGTATTTTGTAGCATAACCTCTTGCTTTAATTACTGCACCACACTGACGGGGCATTGAAGCCACTCGGGTATTCAAGACATCTTGCGGGATCTTGCTCCATTCAATTTGCAAACCTGCAAATAATTAATCTTTATTGCTATGGGTACGGGCCCCAACTCGTTGCCATAACTCATCCCAAAGGTGCTCTATAGGGTTTAAATCAGGTAATTGGCTTGGCCATTGCAAAAGGCGAACATTTTTCTTTGCTAACCAATTTTTTACTAAATTGGATGTGTGCTTACGATCATTGTCTTGCTGGAATTTCCACCCCATGCCTACTTTGGTTTTACCATGTGGCAGCATTACATTCTCCAGTATATATTTCTACATGGTAGCATTCATATTTCCATCAATTCTATGCAGAGGGCCAATGCCAGATGCAGAAAAGTAGCCCCAAACAATTACATTGCCACCACCATGCTTCACTGTAGGCATTTGGTACCTTACATTATTATGTTTTCCAATTAGGCGGTATATATATAGCTTGCTATCACTACGAAACAGATTGAAATAGATTCATCCGACCACAACACCTTAGACCAATCTGTCCCTTTCCATTGGCTGTGTTCTTTGGCAACCTCAAGTCGGACCTTCCAGTTCTTTGTAGAGATGAAAAGCTTCTTGACTGGAACATGTGCATTCAACCCTATTGCTCTTAGCCGTCGCACCACAGTTTGGCGACTCACTTTGACCCCATATTCTTTGTTCACTTCGTGTGAAATCTGTACAGCACTTTTATGGACATCAGATACTGACTTTTTCTTAAAAATGTGATCAACTCTGGAGGATGTTTTCCGTGGTCGTCCACTTCTAGGTTTGTCAGCTGTTCCATAACCACCTTTTTCTTTTAATATACATGACACTTGACTCTGATAACAGTTGAATTCAATAGTTACCTCTTTTATACTTTTGCCTGACTTCACTCTCCAAATAATAGGCTTCCTGATATCTGATGATACATTTGTCTTTGCCATTTTTTAACCTAAACACACACAAATTAAAAAAAAAATAAAAAATAGTTTTTGCATATTTTGTCATGGGTAGTCGAATTTTGGCTAAACATTTGGCCCAGCAAACGTTGAAAACTAACACAAAGAGATAAAACAATGTCAAACATAATTTTCTTCCTTATAGCTGACAACCATTTGCTTCCGGTTTACTAAAACCACCAGGAAAATGGCATCATAACAACCGGAAAATGGTAATCACACTTTAAAAGGAAAAAAAAAAAAAAAAAAGCAAAACTTTTGGTCACCGCTGTATATATTTAGCTTTGAAGTAACGGAGGGCCCTGTGAATAATAATAAAAACAACATTTTTACCACTAACACATTATATTAGCTGAAATTTGTTCATTAACTGCTACATACAGCTGCATCTCACTAAATTAGAATATCATCAAAAAGTTCATTTTGTTTCAGTTCTTCAATGCAAAAAGTGAAACTCATAGTATATAGTCATTACAAACAGAAGATCTATTTCAAGTGTTTATTTCTGTTAATGTTGATGATTATGGCTTACAGCCAATGAAAACACAAAAGTCATTATCTCACTAAATTGAAATAATTAACAAAAATACCTGCAAAGGCTTCCTAAGCATTTCAAAAGGTCCCTTAGTCTGTTTCAGTAGGCTCCACAATGATGGGGAAGACTGCTGACTTGACAGATGTCCAGAAGGCAGTCACTGACACACTAAGTAAATGCAAAGTTAATTTTGCATTTCATTTGGAGATCAAGGTCCCAGACCTCTGGAGGAAGAGTGGAGAGGCACACAATCCAAGCTGCTTGAGGTCTAGTGTGAAGTTTCCACAATCAGTGATGGTTTGGGGAGCTATGTCATCTGCTGGTTGTAGGTCCACTGTGTTTTATCAAGATCAAAGTCAGCGCAGCCATCTACCAGGAAATTTTAGAGCATTTCATACTTCCCTCTGCCGACAAGCTGTTTTGGAGATGGAAATTTCATTCTCCAGCAGGACTTGGCACCTGTACACACTGCCAAAAGTACCAATACCTGGTTTACAAACAACAGTATCACTGTGCTTGATTGGCCAGCAAACTCGCCTGACCTTAACCCCATAGAGAATCTATGTGGTATTGTCAAGAGGAAGATGAGACACCAGACCCAACAATGCAGAAGAGCTGAAGGCTGCTATCAAAGCAACCTGGGCTTCCATGACACCTCAGCAGTGCCACAGGCTGATCGCCTCCATGCCACGCCACATTGATGCAAAAGGAGCCCCGACCAAGTATTGAGTGCATTTACTGAACATACATTTCAGTAGGCCAGCATTTCTGATTTTAAAAACATTTTTTTTCAAGCTGTTATAAAGTTTTCTAATTTACTGCGATAATGACTTTTTCTGTTTTCATTGGCTGAAAGCATAATCATCAACATTAACAGAAATAAACACTTGAAATAGATCACTCTGTTTGTAATGACTCTATATAATATATGAGTTTCACTTTTTGAATTGAAGAACTGAAATAAATTAACTTTTTGATGATATTCTAATTTACTGAGATGCACCTGTATATACACAGGAAGCAACCTCCTATGACTATGTACATGGCACTTTATTGCACAGCGTTGCCTCTTTTCAATTCTTTTGATAATGCATTATTTATGTATTTGTACACACGCATTGCACCTTTATTACTTAAACAAAAGAGTACAGCAGCACATTAAGTGCCAAGATGTATGCAAACACTGAATATATGAAGTTCAACTGCAAGGCTGCCATACGGAATATACTTATAAAAATGAAGGTACTTAGCTCATAAATTCACCAATTCATGAGAGACCACCAGCCGCAACAAGTCATGGTATGGTTATGTGACCACATCCAAAAAAAGGCTAAAGGCTGCTGCAGACCCACAACTGAAAACAAGTGCATTGGAAAGAAAGCGTTAATTCTGCACAGCCAGTAGATCAAGGATGGAGGATAAGAGGTATCCAGATATGCAGTATATTAGTCAACGCGTCAACTTCTTCATCAGGACAAACCAGTGTGCAATACAAAGAAACAATACAGGTATAAATAGACATAACATTAAAAAAGGCACGTAGGTCAACGGACCACAGATGTCATATGATCAGAAACAACGTGATGTGCAAGAAGAAACAAAAAAGTGGAAAAATGTTTGAAACATTTTTTCAGGATGCATTGTCATTAGCACAATTAAAAAGCTTTTATTTTGTTGAAATAAAAAATTGCAATGTGTATAAAACGAAAAAAGAAAATTCTAAATTGAAACCGATGGATACAAACTGGGATTTGAGTGTTCATTGTTGACAGGGGACCAAAGGGTTAATAGGTCATGAACCACTCGCAGAGTAGAAGAAAAAGGAAAAAAGAAAAGGAGAAAGGCTATGTGCCCACGATGCAGAAATGCTCCGGATTTTTCCTGAGTGTTTCTGCATCTCCCTGGCAGAAAAAAAAGCATGCGGATTGTACATGGGTTTTTCCTGCCAGGGACATGCGGATGTGAAGCGTTCTTCACATGCATTTCCGCATGCGGGTTGACAAGCGCTTTCCAAGCGATTTTAGCATCACTTGGAAAGTGCTTGTCAACTTGGTCACACTTAAAGAATGGTTGAAAATAAAAAAATGAATCTATACTTACCTTCCGATGGCCCCCGCAGTCTTGCTTCGCTCCGTTCTGGCTGCCGGCAGATCGCGGTACACTGAAGGACCTGCCGTCACATGACTATGACGTCAGCGCAGGTCTTTCAGTCCACCGCGATCTGCCGGCAAGGGAGGACGAGCGCAGCGGGGGCCATCAGAAGGTAAATATAACATATATTTTTTATTTTATTCTTTTTTTCACAGGTTCTATGGTACCCGGGTCCGGAGGAGAGTCTCCTGTCCTCTAGACCCGGGTACCATCCGCACATCGAAACGCGGGGAATGCGCATCTACATATGCAGTGATGTGTAATCCATGCGTTTCAATGCAAGTCAATGGCGGCGAAAACGCAGCGCTTCCGCAAAATAATTGGTAGTGCTGCGTTTTTTTTCCGCAATGATAATCCGCAGCGGAAATTTCCGCAGCATGTGCACAGCACATGTGGATTATCATTGGGGACCATGGCAGACCTTCTACCAAGCGTTTAAGCGTTTCTGCCGCTGCGGAAACGCTTAAAAAACGCATCGTGGGCACACAGCCAAACAAGGAAAAAAACGTCTGAGAAACAAAGGAAAAACTATTATGTGAGTCAAGTAATTAGCATAGGCTATAATGTCATAAATGTGTATAAAAGGTAAAAAAGTGTAAAAATATGTATATATATAAAAAATGCGTAATTACACTGTAAAAATGACATAAAATTAGGTTACAAAAAATAGTATATCTATGTGAAATAGTTAAAAAAGATATAGTGTTGCTGGAAAGAGTTTCTGATCATATGACATCCAAGGTCCGTTGACCTACACTCCTTTTTTGAATGTTATGTCTATTAATACTTGCATTGTTTCTTTGTATTGCACACTGTGGTCTGCCCTGATGAAGAAGTTTGTAACTTCAAAACACGTTGACTAATAAACCGCATATCTGGATACCTATTTAATCTTCCAGCCTTGATCTACTGGTGCAGAATTAACCCTTTCATTCCAATTTAGACATATCCATACTTGACTCTATTGTTTATCATGCCGGTCATATGGGTTGAATGTTAGAGGTAGTGTTTTGTTTTTTTCATTATCTGTGTATGCGTGTTAATATACTCAGCTACCATCTTTTCCGATACCCAGCGCTCTTCTGCTCCTCTTCTCAGTGATCCAGATAGTGGTGTCACCGCTTTTCAGACTATGTGAAAGCAGGAAGTATTTCATAGTGCAAGTCTATGGAACCTTTCCATAGGCTTACATTGAAAAAAGCCACTTCCGGGTCACGCACAGCGCAGTGTGACCCGAAGAGTCTGGCTGTGACGTCGATGAGAAGAGGAGCAGAACAGCGCTGGATACCGGAGAATACAGCGGTTAGTATATTTAATACACTCACACTACATTACATGCATAGATACACAGATTTAATGAGAAAAAAAACAACTTAAAAACATTTTAAAGAAACCCTCCCATTATTTGTCTTGTCTAGGTTTTTGTTACATATTATATTGTTTACATTTAGGAAATTGAATTAGTCTTTTTTTTCTATTGCATGTTTTACACATAGAAAAAACCTGGGAGTCTGAACTGAATCGTAAATTGATGTGCAAGCAAAATGTAAATGCATGTTCACATGGGGCCATTAGACAGAAAAAAACAAAGACAAAAGCAAAATACACAAATACCTAAAAGTAAATGGATAAATCGCACCGTGCATAAAAATAATGATAAATCATAAAGGGTATTTAGTTACCAAATTTTGATCAAAATAATGTAAAAACCATCCTGCCACGTCACGGCAATCCTTATGGGACAGTCCATTTTGCTTTTGTCTTTTTTTTCTGTCTAATGGCCTCATGTGAACATACATTTACATTTTGCATGCACATCAATTTACGTTTCAGTTAGGTCAGACTCCCAGGTTTTTTCTTTGTAGTCTAATGTGCTTTAGTGCATACAAGGTTGTGGCCGCCCTTTGTCGGAGCTGAAAGGTTCATTCTGCCTCTCGGGTCCATGCTTCTACTAAGGGTTCAGTCTCTCTGCCCTTATATGTATGTCACTTGACAAATGGCAAGGTTTCAATATTAGAGTTAGGACAGTCCCATAAGGGTTGCGGTGATGTGGCGGGATGGCTTTTACATTATTTTGATCAAAATTTATGTTAACTAAATACCCTTTATTTATCATTTTTATGCACTGCGCGATTTATCCATTTACTTTTAGTTATTTGTGTATTTTGCTTTTTTTTTTTTTTGTTTTTTTTATATGTTTTACACGTAGTTTGCCCAGCTTGTGCCTCAGGAGACATGCACCCTTGTACAGCAGTGTCAAACATGTGAATGCTACCAAATTTTTGGTAGCATTTTCAGTTACATTTTTAGTTCACTTTTAAGGCTAGGTTCACCTTTATCCTGTGCTCTATGCTGAGCACTTACATCGGGTTCTCTACCTAAATCCCCAAAGAGCAATTCAGACAAAACCATTCATTATAATGACGCAGATAAAGACATTTGGGACTGTCTGGCCTTTGTTCAGACGGTCTTACTTTTTAGCGCACAAAACTGTGTTCAACCACATTTGTGTTCATGCTTAAAATGAAGGATCAGCACCAGGCCAGAAAGTCCAAATTTAACTCCAGACTGAACCATACACCATCTGACTCCTCTATAGTGCATGTCTAAATCATGTTTTTTTTATGAGATTTACATGGAAAGGTAAGTGGAGGCAAGTGCGCAACATAAAGCAATGGATAAAAGGTGATCCAAACTGCATGCTGATTTTTGGGAGGCGGAAAAAAAAACAACAAAAAAAACAGCAAGTCAAAGATTTTTATTTTTGTTATTTTTTTTTTTAAGCTGTTCACTGTGTCTTATAAGTAGCAAAACACGTTTATTCTCTGGGTCAGTACAATTACAGCTTACACTCATTTTATAAAACCCAAAAAGATCATTGTGAAGGGAGAACGGGCTGTGACATCACTTATTATGATTGGTGGATGCTGGGTTATCAGCTGGGAATAGAGGCATAACCTACCATTTAAATTCTGCCCTTTGATAGAATACTGTGGGATTACATATAGTTTAGCATACAGAAAACTCGTCTATCTGTAGTTAAAGAAATGTTATCAAAACTGCAGAAGCCAGTAAACTAAACGGATACATTGATTGAATCAAGATCTCTGCTCCTACATCATACGGCTTTCAGATTGGGTAGCAAAAACCTGGTGAAAGATTCCAAATAATTTGTCTATAAGCTCTATCTTCTAGTGGCTTCAGGCAGCAGTTTCCATTTTTTACACAGTATTTTTTTTTATTCTTCAAAGAGCCCTAACTCTTATTTCTCTATTGACACCATTAACTTTACCATATAATGTATTGAAAAATAAGGAATAAAAGATTCCATGTAAAATTAAAAAAAAACAAAAACCTCTGAAATTCTGCCTTTGCTTTCTGGTTTTTATTTTTATTGCATTGTGTGTGTGGTAAAAGTGAACTGGCAAAATGATTCTGCAGGTCAGGTCAATACAATTACAATTAATAACATTTTATTTTAGTGGTTTGTGTTGCCATTTCTGAAATCTGCAACTTAAATTTTTGTATTAGGGTTTGTCTATTGTGTTGTGAGCTGACACTTTTATTGATACCATCTTGGGGTACATACAATGTTTTGATCACCATTTATTGAATTTTTACCAAAAAATAAATGAATAATAAAAAAGGAAAATTCTGGAGATTCATTTTTTCTCTTTACAACGTTAATACATATGGTTAATTTTATATTTTCATTGATCTTTCATCACTTTTACAGACATGGCAATACCAAACTTTTTTTTTTTTTATTGTTTAGTAATTTTTCAACAGGGAAGAGGGCGATGAATTAACTTTTTATATTCTTAAAAAAAATTTGTTATTCATTTTTGCAAGTCCACCAAATTGAGATACCTTTAAACTTAATGAGATTCCAAAGTGCTCACTTACACCCAAGTTTTTCAACACGGATATTCCCGCCTTATGTGTCCCCTCCAAGGCCCATCCTCTAAAGTTTTGGAATTGGGAGGCTAAAAAGTAACCCCATAAATGTGGCAGTGCCAATCCCCCCTGATCCTTACGTAGCTGCAACTTTTCCAATTTAATTCTGGGAATGCCCCTCTTCCAAATGGAGTCTCTAAAAATTTTAAAAATGTTATGTATTCTTCAAAACCAATACTTAGGAACCCATACCGGAGAATTTATAAAAGGCACATTTTGATTAAGGTCATTCTACCCAGCGCTGACAGTGGTAGTTTTCCCCAGGCACTAACTTTACCCCTCACGATAGTCACCATAGGACTGAGATTTAGGGAAATATAATCCTGTGTTTTCCTTGTAATGTGAATACCAAGGTATTTCAAATTTCTGAACTACTGGAATATTTAAAATATTTTTAAGAGCCAAGGTATCTTATCCAAAAGAAAGTAAAGCGGATTTTGACGAATCAATATTTAATACTAAGAATAGCCCAAATCTCCCTATAGTTTCTATTATAGCGGGGAGTGAAATATTAAAAGTATTAACAAATTAGTAGATCATCAGCATAATGCAATCTTTTCTTCCCTACCCCCATATTTAAAGCCTTCCATTCGCTAGAGGTTAAATCGCTAAGGCAAAAAGTAACTAACAGGGGGCAGCCCTCCCTTGTGCCCCCATGCAATTCTAGACTATCAGAAATATTTCCATTTGCCCTTACTCTGTCGGCGCCCTATACAGCTCTGGCAAAAATTGAGAGACCACTGAACAGTTTTCTATTGGAAAGCATGGAAAGACTGGTGGAAAGCATGCCAAGACGCATGAAAGCTGTGATTAAAAATCATGGTTAGTCCACCAAATATTGATTTCTGAACTGTTCCTGAGTTAAAACATGAGTAATTTGAGGTCTGAAAGCAGTGTTTCTTTTTTAGTATTTTGACGCTTTATCATTTGCTGCAAATACAAAATTTTTAGCTTTGAATGTCGGAGACATGTTGTCAGTAGTTTATAGAACAAAACAACAATGTACATTTTACTCAAAAATATACCTATAAAGAGAAAAATCTGAGAAACTGAAAATTTTGCAGTGGTCTCTTAATTTATTTAATGAAATTAGGACCAAAGCCCATTTCTTTTAGAACAGTCCACAGATAACCTCACTCCACACTATCAAAGGCCTTAGTGGCATACAGGGAAAGAATAGCCCTATTTCTCAGGTCCACCTGGGACGCCTGTATATATAGGAATAGCCTATGTAAATTAATAGCTGTAGATTTAGAGGGTATAAAGCCTGTCAGATAGCAGTGTATTACTGAGGTTATAACCATATTAAGTCTTGTTGCGAGAATTTTGGCCAGAACCTTGACATTTGACATCAACAGCGAGATAGGCCTGTTATGAATCCGAAAATTTCGCCTCATAAGGATCTTGGAAGTTCCCCAGACAGAAATGCACTATTAATCATCATTTCCGAGTAATGCTGCAATAGTTCCCCATCAAAAAAGCTTATAAATTTGTATTGGAAGGCTATCTGATGCAGGGGCCTTATCATTAGACATTGACCCCACCGCTTGTTGGATTTTTTTCTAACAAGATGAGCAAATCCAGGAAATCTTTATCCTTAACCACAGAGAAGGTAGACCCATCCATGCCAAGTACTCCGAGAGATCTTCCTGACAGTAGTTAACTCTACACGAGTATAAACCGCAATATTCTAGGGGTTTGAGTAATGACATTTCCCTCTGTATCCCTTAGGTGATAGATAAAAGCATTCTCTCGTCGTGCCTGTGCTAGTGTAAGGTGCACAAAAGAGGTAGTCGAGGTTGAGCTGTAGTTCAGGCTTGCTTTGGCACCCTACAGACAAAGTGTGTCCTCGCTCTAGTGTGCTACTTTCCACTTACTTCTGGCCAGCCAGCCTCTTCTGACTCCACAAATTCCCCTTCTGGAACCAGAGCAGCAATCAATTCAGAGGACACAGTTCATAAAAACAACCAGAACTTTACTTGGAAGCATTTACAGGCAGGCATAAAGGATAAGGCCCAATGGGTTGTCATCTTTCCCACAGGTTCCGGATACAATTTCAGCCCTGGTTCCCAATTTAGGTGAAGCATCTATATTATTTTCTTCTCTAGCCCTAGAGAATCTTCCTCACCAATGACAGTATATCCAGATCCCAATTCTCTCCACGTCCTAGACTTGAGTCTTAACTTCTTCTGCAGCCTTGCAGACAGAATGTGCCCCTAGGTCCCCAGGCCAGCAAAGGGGACTCTTATGGAGGGTTTGTTTAGTGATCCATGGTCCAGGATACTAGGCCCACGTCTAAGCTAGCAGCCCTTATAGAGCCTGTCAGTTCTCTGAAGTACTGCACGCTATTGACTGTGCTCACTTCCTGCACTAGACACTAGCACCGAGTTCCCCCTCCCTCTACTGAGTCGGCTGTCACAATTAACCCCACCTGGACCAAACTGCAGCCCTAGAGGGTTCTAACTTTGGGAACGTGCTTTTAACCCCTTTACAGCCGGTGCCGAATTAGTACGCACAGGCTGTAATCCCCCGATTCAGTGAGGGCTCCGGCGCTGAGCCCTCACTGAACAGGGCACATGTGAGCTGATTATTACAGCTGACATGTGCCCGCAACAGCCGCGGGTGGAATCACGATCCACCAGTGGCTGTCAACATGTTAAATGCCGCTGTCAATCTCTGACAGCGGCATTTAACAGCGCCGTGCCGGAAGCGAGTCACTTAATCCGCCCATCGGTGACCCCGTCACGTGATCGCGGGTCACCAATGGGTGGGCATGACAACCATAGATCTGCAGCAGACTCCAGTGGTTGTCATGAGCTGGTCGCTATGATCGCCACCTAGTGGTCGGCGCTCATAGCACAGGACCATTTCTGCTACATACAGGTGATCTGCTGATCATCTGTATGTAGCAGAGGCGATCAGACAAGTGCTGCTTCTAGTCTCCTATGGAGACTATAGAAGCAAGCAAAAAGTGAAAAAAAAATGTTTTTAAAAAAAATGAAAAATATAAAAGTTTAAATCACCCCCCTTTCGCTCCCATTCAAAATAAAATAAAAAAAACCCACATACACATATTTGGTATCACCGCGTTCAGAATCGCCTGATCTATCAATATAAATAATTAATCCGATCGGTAAACAGCGTAATGAGAAAAAAAATTCTAAACGCCAGAATTACGTTTTTTTGGTTGCCGCAACATTGCAATAAAATGCAATAACGGGCGATCAAAAGATCGGATCAAAATGGTATCAATAAAAACTTCAGCTCGGTGCGCAAAAAATAAGCCCTCACCCGGCCCCAGATCCTGAAAAATGGAGACGCTATGGGTCTTGGAAAATGGCACCATTTTTTATTTTTTTTTACCAAATTTTGGAATTTTTTTTACCACTTAAATAAAAAAAGAACCTATACATGTTTGGTATCTATGAACTCGTAATGACCTGGAGAATAATAATGGCAGGTCAGTTTTAGCATTCAGTGAACGTGGTAAAAAAAACAAAAAAAAAAAACATCTGTGGTATTGCATTTTTTTTGCAATTTCACCGCACTTGGAATTTTTTTCTCGTACACGATATGGTAAAACTAGTAATGGTGTTGAAAAGTACAACTCGTCCTGCAAAAAATAAGCCCTCACACGGCCATATTGACCAAAAAATAAAAAGGCTATGGCTATGGGAACAAGGGGAGAAAAAAACGAAAATGCAAAAACGGAAAATTCCAGGGTTGCAAAGGGGAGACTATCTCCTTCACCTCTACTACACTAGCTTAGCTAATAATTGTCCAGTAGTTTCTCATAAAATTATTGCTTTAAAAATATACGTATATTATCCGCTTTTTCCAATAACAATGACTAGATGTTTTTGGGCCTCTTTCCATCGACCAGTTTTCAGGGCATTTATTTTGAATATAGGCGCAAGTTCGGTTGTCTGTACTCTATTCTCCAAGTCCCTTTTCCGCAAATTATCTTTTACTACCTATATTTCGCTAATTAAAGCCCCCCTCAAAAAAGCTTTCATGACATCCCACACTACATTACTAGACGCAGACCCCACATTAGAAATCGAAGAATTCCACCAATTTCTCCTTAATGTTATCACAAATAATACGTTGGAGCCAAAATGGATTAAGTTTCCAGCTCAAAAACTGTTTAGCTCTGAATGAGTCCATCTGTACCTGGAATAGTAGGGGAGAATGGTCCGATAAGGGTCTGGGGGAGTACTCAATATTTGATGTAAAGGGGACCATAAGAGGGTTGCATGCATAGAACCAAAGAGGAATCTTGAGAGGGAATGGAAGGTCGAGGAGGCACACGAAAAAGTCCTTAAGTAAGCTCAGTTCACTAATAAGCCTACTGAACGGGATAAAATGTCATCAACCCGAAGGAGCCCTTCTTTAGAAGGGTTACAAATATTATTAAAGTCACCCATAACTATTTAGAGGTATATCTGGCCAATTAGCAACCTTTCCTAGAATTCTCTTGAAAGGGATGTTAGAATATGGAGGAGGAACATAAATTACAATAAAACATTCAAAATGATAAATTGTGCAGCGCACTCCAGCAAATCTAACCTCATCATCTTTAAATCAGTCTATGTATTTAAAAGATATATTCCCATGCACCAAAGGCTGACTCCTCTTGAATAATTAGAATGTACCGAATGCAGGCTATATCCAATCCAAGACCTATGTAGCATATTAATGGAGTAATTTATCATGTGCGTCTCCTGCAGGCCTATGATCGCAGGACTAGCTTGCCTAATATAATCAAAGATTGCATGTCTTTTAGAACTCTCTCTCAGGCCACGAATGTCCCAAGAAATGAATTTGACCACTAAACCCATTGTTTAGAAAACATAATATATGCAAATATCAATGAAATTGCAACATCTACCAGATTAATTACCCTTAAGGTTAACCAGTATCTAGAAAATTGCAAACCATAACAACCCTTGCCCTTCCCCACCCCCAAATAAAACAAAAAAACAGTCCATCTGCCCAAAATGTAAGCCTACCTTGAAAAACATAACAGATTGGGCACAAAAAAAACCCCTCAACCATTTGGTACGCTCTCTTGCTGTAAAAATCAGGTACCAGTGTCTCTAGGACAGAGCTGGTCTCATTAGAGAAACGGCCTTTCTAAGGACCAAAAAAGAAAAAAAGGGGGCTGGGCTCCTGGAGGGGTCAAAGTTACAAATCAGATATAGTCCAGATATAATGGGTGGAAGTGCCAAGTTCCATATCTATATTCCGTATTTAATTCAAGCCCTGATGTCCTGATGGATCTCACGTTCGTGAGTGTCCAGCCATCTCAGGACATCATTAGGAGACTGAAAGAATGAGGTTCAGACAAGAGCTCTCAATTTGGCGGGATAAGTCATAGAATACGGTATTCCCAGCGTCTTCATTCTACTTTTTATGTCCAAGAACACAGATCATTTGTGATGGACTTCCTCAGAGAAATCCGGAAAGATTGAAATCTTTTGGCCACCAAGCCGAATATCTTGCTTCTCCTTTGCCTTCCTCAGTATAATCTCCCGGTCTTTATAATGAAGAATTTTAATTGGGAAGGGTCGAGTCGATCAGCCCACTGGGCTGGGCCTTGTAGGGACCGTACACGCCCTGTCCACAGCAAACAAAATAATGACGACCTCTTTACCAAAGGTATCCACTAGCCATTTTTCAAAAAACGGTCAGGGTCCCCCTCTTCCACCTTTTCCTGCACCCCAATTAGCCTAATGTTATTACGTCTTAGGCGATTCTCCAAGTCATCTGCCTTAGCAAAAAGTGTCGCCACAGCTTGAGTATGGTTCCGAACATCCCTGCAGACAGGGGAAAGAGCATCCTCCAACTCACTGACTCTGCCCTCGAAAGCTGTTGTATGCTCCGCTCCTTTCTGTACATCATGGCGGATTATGGAAATGGTTACCTGGATGTAGCCCACCTGTCTTGCCAGTGCAGTGAGAGCAGCATTACATTTATAGCGCGTTTATTTCCCTTAGGGGTTTTTAACACACGCAAGGGTACCCTGTAAAGAAGCAGCCATTTCAGGAGATCCATCATTTTCCTCATCCTGTGCTAAGGGTGAATATCTGGATCCTGTTGGGGACACAGAGGCTGCTGTAGATTTATTCCCGGTTTCTGGCTCATGGGGGTTTAGTGTGTGCTTTATGAGCATACTGCCCCAGCCTCGCTGCTACATCCCCGCCAATCTACCTTTGCCTCTTCCCACAGGTTGCACGGGCACCATCTTGGAAACTCCCATGCTGTTCACCATCTTTCTTCCCCAGCTTCTTACTGCACGTCATGGCCCCACAGCAACCCGAATCCAGACTACCAGGCGACACCCAGGAGCTTCCAACACTCCTGACACAGCCCTGTATATTCACAGGCTCTGACTGCAGGCACAAGCTCCCGTCGGCACTAGGACCCAGAGATGACAGCACTCGTCTCCCCGCCATTGCCAAAAAACTGCCAGAGGAGCAAACAGGTGTAGCGGTGTCCCAGCGCTGGAGGTAAGTGCACAGCAGCAGCTATACACTCCTGGTCTCCTTTCTCCACCACTCAGCACTGTGACATGGCGCCAAAATGCCCACAGACCCCCACCACCACACGCTGCAGGGCAGGAGCTTTGAGAATTCACCCACCACACCACTACAAGATCTAACCACCAGGATCTTTCAGGGTGAATTTGGCCCAGAAATACCGGAATCCCAGCAGGACTCTGTTCCGGATGTTAGGAGCTCTGCTCGAAGACGTCCGCTCAGGCCAAGACCATAACAATGCGCCATGTAATGTTATTCATTTTTACTTTATTTTTTAGTCTCTCTGAAGGACATGAACTTGCAATCGTTTGTACAATCACAATACAATCACTTGTACTATATACTACAAATACTCCAGTATATAAAAGTAATTACAATCTCATATGAAACCCAGTATGTGGATCGACTTTATGAGAGTACAAAGATGGCAGTGACCGAGGCCTGCACATGTTCCCGACGGTTTTGGCACCCCATCAGCACCATAGTAGTGCTACTTAAATGTAGCTGTAAATCAGCAGAATTTAGATAGTTACACAGCAGCAATTGGAGCCAGTACAGAGCAGTGGCCACTACAAAGATGAGGAAGCTGTGAGGTTCAGCTCTTCCACTGCTAATATCCAGCGACATTGAACTGCTGATCAGAGGGAATGCCAGGTGTCAGTCTGATATTGATGAATTATCCCGAAGATAAGTCATCAATATAAAACTAGTGGAGCAACCATTTACCCATCTGCCATTCTTAGTATCAAGCATCAGACATGGAGTGAAAAATATCTGCTTGACAAATAGGACTGTTAAAGAAGCAGAAATTAGAAGTCATTAGCATGCTAAGTGAAGTTGGTAAGCAGTATATATCACCATCACATGACAGTAGCTCAGAGCTGCAGGGGAGGCATGTCTAGCTTAATTTACCTCTGCATCCTTTTTAGCAAGATGTTCATCCACTTTTGAACTTTCATCACGTCTGGCCTGGAGAGAAAAAAAAGAAAAGAGAATCAATTTTATGGATTAAGTATATGGAGATTGATTGTGTTTTTGTAAGCAAAGCTAAAGACCTCAATTCATCTACCATGGCAAATTTAGAACAGCATCTGCTTTGGGCTTCTATGTGACTGGGAATGCCTATCACTATCTTCATTAGGTATTTGGAACGTGTTCCACACAATTCTAAATCCATACATTTAAAAGGACGATACTAAACTACTGCATGTAGCAAAGCTGCCACCAGAATACAGGTTAACTTTTCTTTTCTTTTTTTTTTTAAAATTATGAGACAAAATGAGAAAACAAATCCTGAAGATCACATTGTCTGATTAGGAAAGAATTTTTTTTCAAATTTTGGTGGAAAGTAAGTATTTGGTCAATTACAAATAAGCAAGATTTCTGTCTCTCACAGACCAGTAACAACTTCTTCAAGAGGCTCCTCTGTCCTCCACTCATTGCCTGTAGTACTGGAACCTGTTTGAACTTGCTATCAGTTTAAAAGACACCTGTCTGCAACCTCAAATAGATAGATAGATATAGAGAGATCAATATATCTATCTATCTATCTATCGCCCTGGCAAAAATTAAAAGACCACTGCACAGTTTTCTAAAAAAAAAATCACCATCTCTACATGTCTGACAGCCATTCCATTCCAGTGTCAGTTGAATTCCAACCTAAGTCCACCTCATTCTACTTAATGTGCTTCTGATTAGGTGATCACCTGAACCAAATCTTGTAACGAGGGAAAGTATAAAAAACACTGCTGTGGTCTTCACAATCCTCTTGCAATAGGACAAGCTGGATGGCAAAACAAGTGCTAGGAATAGCCCAAAAGTAATTTGAATGAAAAAATAACTTTTAACCATGCCAAGAGAGTTGAAAAGAAAAGTCTTGAGTGAGGAAAAGGGAGGCTCAATTCTGGCTTTACTAGCAGAGGGATACAGTGAGCGTCATGTTGCCTCCATCCTTAAAATTTCAAAGACAGCAGTCCATTACAACAAGGTCAAGCAGCAGACACTGGGGACAACAAAGCTACAGACTTGGAAGAGGGCGAAAGCGACTCTCCACTGACTGGGATGACCGTCATCTTATTTGAATGTCACTCAGCAACCGCAGGATGATTCAAGTGACCTACAAAAGGAATGGCAAATGGCAGCTGGGGTGAAGTGCACGGCAAAAACAGTTTGTAACAGGCTCCTAGAGGCAGGCCTCAAGTCATGTAAAGCTAGAAAAAAAGCCTTTCATCTCTGAGAAGCAAAGGAGAGCCAGGCTGAAGTTTGCCAAAGACCATAAGGATTGGACCATAGAGGACTGGAGTAAGGTAATCTTCTCTGATGAGTCTAATTTTCAGCTTTGCCCAACACCTTGTCGTATAATGGTTAGACGGAGACCTGGAGAGGCATACAAGACACAGTGTCTTGAACCCACTGTGAAATTTGGTGGAAGATCGGTGATGATCTGGGGATGCTTCAGCAAGGCTGGAATTGGGCAGGGTAATCTTTGCGAAGGACTTATGAATCAAGCCGCATACAAGGTTATCCTTGAAAAACACTTGATTCCTTCTGCTCAAGCAATGTTCACCACCTCTGAGGACTGTTTTTTCCAGCAGGACAATGCCCCACGCCACACAGCTAGGTCAATAAATGTGTGGATGAAGGAGCATCACATCAAGACCCTGTCATGGCCAGCCCAATCTCCATACCTGAACCCCATTGAAAACCTCTAATGTAATCAAGAGGAAGATGGATAGTCACAAGCCATCAAAAAAAGAAGAACTGCTTAAATTTTTGTGCCAGGAGTGGCAAAAGGTCACCCAAAAGCAGTGTGAAAGACTGGTGGAAAGCATGCCAAGAAACATGAAAGCTGTGATTAAAAATCATTTTTATTCCACCAAATATTGATTTCTGAACTCTTCTAAATGAATAAGAACTTGTTTTCTTTGCATTATTTGAGATCTGAAAGGACTGTTTCTTTTTTAATATTTTGACGATTTCTCATTTGCTGCAAATAAATCCAAACTTTTTAGCTTTGAATTTCGGAGCCATGTTGACAATAGTTTATAGAATAAAACAACAATATACATTTTACTTAAAAATATACCTATAAAGAGAAATCAGAGAAAATGAAATTTTGCAGTGGTCTCTTTATATTAGTATGTACAGCTCTGGCAAAACTTTTAAATAAATATATATATACATACTCATCAAGAGAATGCCAAGAGTGTGCAAAGCAGTGATCAAAGCAAAAGGTGGAAGAACCTAGAATATAAGACATATTTTCAGCTGTTTCACACTTTTTTGTTAACTATATAATTCCACATGTGTTAATTCATAGTTTTGATGCCTTCAGTGTGAATGTACAATTTTCATAGTCATGAAAATACAGAAAAATCTTTAAATGAGAAGGTGTGTCCAAACTTTTGGTCTGTACTGTATATATATATATATATATATATATATATATATATATATATATATATATATACATATATATATATATATATATATATATATACATACACACACACACATACATATATATATATATACACATACATATACACACACACACACACACACACACACACACACACACACACACAGTACAGACCAAAAGTTTGGACACACCTCATTTAAAGATTTTTCTGTATTTTCATTACTATGAAAATTGTAACATTCACACTGAAGGCATCAAAGCTATGAATTAACACATGTGGAATTATATACTTAACAAAAAAGTGTGAAACAACTGAAAATATGTCTTGTATTCTAGGTTCTTCAAAGTAACCACCTTTTGCTTTGATGACTGCTTTGCACAATCTTGGCATTCTCTTGATGAGCTTCAAGAGGTAGTCACCGGAAATGGTCTTCCAACAATCTTGAAGGAGTTACCAGAGATGCTTAGCACTTGTTGGCCCTTTTGCCTTCACTCTGCAGTCCAGCTCACCCCAAACCATCTCAATTGGGTTCAGGTCTGGTGACTGTGGAGGCCAGGTCATCTGGCGTAGCACCCCATCACTCTGCTTCTTGGTCAAATAGCCCTTACACAGCCTGGAGGTGTGTTTGGGGTCATTGTCCTGTTGAAAAATAAATGATGGTCCAACTAAACGCAAACCGGATGGAATAGCATGCCGCTGCAAGATGCTGTGGTAGCCATGCTGGTTCAGTATGCCTTCAATTTTGAATAAATCCCCAACAGTGTCACCAGCAAAGCACCCCCACATCATCACACCTCCTCCATGCTTCACGGTGGGAACCAGGCATGTAGAGTCCATCCGTTCACCTTTTCTGCGTCGCACAAAGACACGGTGGTTGGAACCAAAGATCTCAAATTTGGACTCATCAGACCAAAGCACAAATTTCCACTGGTCTAATGTCCATTCCTTGTGTTCTTTAGCCCAAACAAGTCTCTTCTGCTTGTTGCCTGTCCTTAGCAGCGGTTTCCTAGCAGCTATTTTACCATGAAGGCCTGCTGCACAAAGTCTCCTCTTAACAGTTGTTGAAGAGATGTGTCTGCTGCTAGAACTCTGTGTGGCATTGACCTGGTCTCTAACCTGAGCTGCTGTTAACCTGCGATTTTTGAGGCTGGTGACTCGGATAAACTTATCCTCAGAAGCAGAGGTGACTCTTTGTCTTCCTTTCCTGGGGCGGTTCTCATGTGAGCCAGTTTCTTTGTAGCGCTTGATGTTTTTTGCAACCGCACTGGGGGACACTTTCAAAGTTTGCCCAATTTTTCGGACTGACTGACCTTCATTTCTTAAAGTAATGATGGCCACTTGTTTTTCTTTACTTAGCTGCTTTTTTCTTGCCATAATACAAATTCTTACAGTCTATTCAGTAGGACTATCAGCTGTGTATCCACCAGACTTCTGCACAACACAACTGATGGTCCCAACCCCATTTATAAGGCAAGAAATCCCACTTATTAAACCTGACAGGGCACACCTGTGAAGTGAAAACCATTTCCGGTGACTACCTCTTGAAGCTCATCAAGAGAATGCCAAGAGTGTGCAAAGCAGTCATCAAAGCAAAAGGTGGCTACTTTGAAGAACCTAGAATAGAAGACATATTTTCAGTTGTTTCACACTTTTTTTGTTAACTATATAATTCCACATGTGTTAATTCATAGTTTTGATGTCTTCAGTGTGAATGTACAATTTTTATAGTCATGAAAATACAGAAAAATCTTTAAATGAGAAGGTGTGTCCAAACTTTTGGTCTGTACTGTATGTATGAATGAGATAGATAGATATACCCTGATTTCTCATTCTTTTGCATGTTTGTAACACTTAAATGTTTCAGATTACAAAACAAAACACCCCAGCAATGATCCAAAATACACCAGAAAGTCCACCTCTGAATGGCTTAAGAAAATCAAAATTAAGACTTTGGGGTGAACTAGTCAAAGTCCTGACCTCAATCCGATTGAGATTCTGTGGCATGACCTTAAAAAGGAGGAAACATGCTCGGAAACCCTCCAGTGTGGCTGAATTACAACAATTTTGCAAAGATGAGTGGGCCAAAATTCCCCCAGTGCATTGTAAAAGACTCGGTGCCAGTTATCTCAAACGCTTGATTGCAGTTGTTGCTGTGAAGGGTGGCCCAACCAGTTATTAGGTTTAGGGGGCAATCACTTTTTTCACACAGGGCCCTGTAGGTTTGGATTTCTTTTTCCCTTAATAATAAAGACCTTCATTTAAAAACTGCATTTCGTGTTTACTTGTGTTATCTTTGTCTTACATTTAAATTTGTTTTGTGAGCTGAAACATTTAAAGTGTGGCAAGCATGCAACACAATAAGAAATCAGGAAGGAGGAAAGCACACATACATACACACACATATATATATTATATACACACTGCTCAAAAAAATAAAGGGAACACTCAAATAACACATCCTAGATCTGAATGAATGAAATATTCTCATTGAATACTTTGTTCTGTACAAAGTTGAATGTGCTGACAACAAAATCACACAAAAATCAATGGAAATCAAATTTATTACCCAATGGAGGCCTGGATTTGGAGTCACCCCCAAAATTAAAGTGGAAAAACACACTACAGGCTGATCCAACTTTGATCTAACGTCCTTAAAACAAGTCAAAATGCGGCTCAGTATTGTGTGTGGCCTCCACGTGCCTGTATGACCTCCCTACAACGCCTGGGCATGCTCCTGATGAGGTTGCGGATTGTCTCCTGTGGGATCTCCTCCCAGACCTGGACTAAAGCATCCGCCAACTCCTGGACAGTCTGTGGTGCAACGTGACGTTGGTGGATGGAGCGAGACATGATGTCCCAGATGTGCTCAATCGGATTCAGGTCTGGGGAACGGGCGGGCCAGTCCATAGCTTCAATGCCTTCATCTTGCAGGAACTGCTGACACACTCCAGCCACATGAGGTCTGGCATTGTCCTGCATTAGGAGGAACCTAGGGCCAACCGCATCAGCATATGGTCTCACAAGGGGTCTGAGGATCTCATCTCGGTACCTAATGGCAGTCAGGCTACCTCTGGCGAGCACATGGAGGACTGTGCGGCCCTCCAAAGAAATGCCACCCCACACCATTACTGACCCACTGCCAAACCAGTCATGCTGAAGGATGTTGCAGGCAGCAGATCACTCTCCACGGCGTCTCCAGACTCTGTCACGTCTGTCACATGTGCTCAGTGTGAACTTGCTTTCATCTGTGAAGAGCACAGGGCGCCAGTGGCGACTTTGCCAATCCTGGTGCTCTGTGGCAAATGCCAAGCGTCCTGCACGGTGTTGGGCTGTGAGCACAACCCCTATCTGTGGACATCGGGCCCTCATACCACCCTCATGGAGTCGGTTTCTAACCATTTGTTCAGACACATGCACATTTGTGGCCTGCTGGAGGTCATTTTGCAGGGCTCTGACATTACATCAAAGTTGGATCAGCCTGTAGTGTGTTTTTCCACTTTAATTTTGGGGGTGACTCCAAATCCAGGCCTCCATTGGGTAATAAATTTGATTTCCATTGATGATTTTAGTGTGATTTTGGTGTCAGCTCATTCATTCAGACCTAGGATGTCTTATTTCAGTGTTCCCTTTATTTTTTTGAGCAGTATTATATATATATATATTTAACAATTATTCATAATGGGTGCCAGGCCTCCAAACAATTGTAACATGATAGAAACTCCGCAAGGGAGTTCTTCTGACCGCCACTGATGACAGCTGATTGGCAAGGGTGACGATAGGATAGGTCATCAATGCTAAAGTAGTGGATAACCTCTTTAAAAGGGAAGCTGTCATGTTGTACATGTAGTTCAATCTGTGGACAACATGGTATAGAGGAGAGACTGATACATGTTTGTTGGAAAAGATTCAGTAGAACTTGTATGTACAAACACCAGGGATTTCAATTAATAAAATACAAGTCCAGTGGGCGGTCCTACTGGAGGCTTATTGAATAGAACCACCCACTGGACTCATATGCATACAAACACCAGGGATTTAAATGAGTAAAATGCAAGTTATACTGCATCTCTTCCACAAAAAATGAGTACCAATCAGCTACTCCTGTTCTATACCCTTTTTGCCTGCAGATCAGAAACCCATTTTCAAAATAATTGATTCCCTATAACTCTATATAAAATTTAAACTACAAAAAAATAAATAAATAAAAAGAAGATGGAAGTAGTCACTGAGTTGTAATTTCTGCTTAAAAAAAAGCGAACCCTGTTCTGCAATTCTGTAAGAGCAACCAGCACGTGATCACATGTAGGAAACCCACCTCCCTGACCGCAACTTACCACATTAGGAAGACACCTCTTGGTAGAACATGCACTAGTTAACTTATCAAGTACAGGTCTAAGGATGAAAGGAACTACTATATACTGTGAACATTGTACACACATGCCTTGCATATGAACCTAGGCAGGTTATTGGTTAAAGACTGGAGTAGTATAAGAGCTTCTACAATTAAATTCCAATCCTGGCTACCTAAAACAGCTAAAGATTTAACCCCTTTACAATCCAAGGTGGTTTGCACGTTAATGACCAGGCCAATTTTTACAATTCTGACCACTGTCACTTTATGAGGTAATTACTCTGGAATGCTTCAACGGATCCCCCCCCTAATTTGTGAAGGACCTGGGGGTTCCAAGTGCTCACTCTGCATCTAGATAGGTGCCTTGGGGGGTCTAGTTTCCAAAATGGGGTCACTTGTGGGGGAGCTCCAATGTTTGGGCACACAGCGGCTCTCCAAACGCAACATGGTGTCTTCTAACAATTTGAGCCGACAATTTGTTAGCGGACACCATGTTGCTTTTGGAGAGCCGCTGTGTGCCCAAACATTGGAGCTCCCCCACAAGTGACCCCATTTTGGAAACTAGACCCCCCAAGGCACCTATCTAGATGCATAGTGAGCACTTGGAACCCCCAGGTGCTTCACAAATTGATTCATAAAAATGAAAAAGTGGAAAAAAAAAACACTTTTTTATTTTTACGGATTAATTTGTGAAGGACCTGGGGGTTCCAAGTGCTCACTATGCATCTAGATAGGTGCCTTGGGGGGTCTAGTTTCCAAAATGGGGTCACTTGTGGGGGAGCTCCAATGTTTGGCCACACAGCGGCTCTCCAAAAGCAACATGGTGTCCGCTAACAAATTGAATGGAAAATCGGCTCAAATTGTTAGCGGACACCATGTTGCGTTTGGAGAGCCCCTAATGTGCCTAAACAGTGGAGCTCCCCCACAAGTGACCCCATTTTGGAAACTAGACCCCCCAAGGCACCTATCTAGATGCATAGTGAGCACTTGGAACCCCCAGGTGCTTCACAAAATGATCTGTGAAAACAAAAAAGTACTTTTTTTTTTTTCACAAAAATTTTCTTTTAGCCTAAATTTTTTAATTTTCACATGGGTAACAGGATAAAATGCATCCTAAAATGTATTGGTCAATTTCTCCTGAGTACACTGATACCTCATATGTGGTCATAAACCACTGTTTGGGCGCATGGCAGGGCTCAGAAGAGAAGGAGCGCAATTTGACTTTTGGAGCTAATTTTCCATTCAAAAAGTAAAATGGCGCTCCTTCCCTTCTGAGCTCTGCCGTGCGCCCAAACAGTGGTTTATGACCACATATGAGGTATCAGTGTACTAAGGAGAAATTGACCAACAAATTTTAGGATGCATTTTATCCTGTTACCCATGTGAAAATTAAAATATTTAGGCTAAAAGAAAATTTTTGTTAGAAAAATAAAAATGTTCATTTTTTTCTTCCATGTGGCTTTAGTTCCTGTGATGCACCTGAAGGGTTAATAATCTTCTTGAATGTAGTTTTGAGTAGCTTGAGGGGTGCAGTTTTTGGAATGGTGTCACTTTTGGGTGTTTTCTGTCATAAAGACCCCTCAAAGGGACTTCAAATGTGATGTGGTCACTAAAAAAATGGTTTTGTAAATTTTGCTGGAAAAAAGATAAATTGCTGATGAACTTTGAACCCTTCAAACTTCCTACCAAAATTTTTTTTTTTTTCCAAAATTGTGCTGATGTAAAGTAGACATGTGGGAAATGTTATTTATTAACTATTTTGCGTCACATCACTCTCTGGTTTAGTAGAATAAAAATTCAAAATTTGAAAATTGAAAAATTTTCAATTTTTTTCCCATATTTTTGATTTTTTCACAAATAAACGCAAATATTATCGACCTAAATTTAATACTAACATGAAGCCCAATATGTCACGAAAAAACAATCTCAGAATCGCTAGGATCCGTTGAAGTGTTCCAGAGTTTTTACTTCGTAAAGGGACACTGGTCAGAATTGACAAAAATGCCAAGGTCTTTAGGGTCAAAATAGGCTGGGTCCTGAAGGGGTTACAGAGAGATATGTTACACAAAATAGTTAATAAATAACATTTCCCACATGTCTACTTTACATCAGCACAATTTTGGAACCAAAATTATTTTTTATTGGGGAGCTATAAGGGTTAAAAGTTGACCAGCGATTTCTAATTTTTCCAAAAAAATTTACAAACCCATTTTTTTTTAGGGACCACATCATATTTAAAGTCACTTTGAGGGGTCTTTATGACAGAAAATACCCCAAAGTGACACCATTCTAAAAACTGCACTCCTCAAGGTGCTCAAAACCACATTCAGGCTATGTGCCCACGATGCAGAAATGAAGCAGAAAATTTCTGCAGCATTTCTGCATCTCCCTGGCAGAAAAAAACGCATGCAGATTGTGCATGCGTTTTTCCTGCAGAATACATGCGGATCCACATGCGGGTTCACATGCGTTTCCGCATGCAGATTGACAAGCGCTTTCCAGGCGATAGCATCACTTGGAAAGTGCTTGACAACTAGGTCACACTGTATAAATCCATGCAAACAGCATGGATTTATACAGTGTGAACCGTAAAAATTAAAACAAATAAAGCTATACTCACCCCCGAGGCCCCGGCGTGGCTGCAGCGCTGCTTCCTGTCTGGTTCCCGGCTGCCGGCATATCGCGAGACAGAGCGGTGAAGGGCCTGCGGTCACATGACTGACGTCACCGCAGGTCCTTCAGCGCTGCTGGCATTCAGAGAGAAGACGCCGGACAGGTGAGTATAAACTTTATTTGTTATTTTATTCTTTTTTTACAGGTACAATGGTACCCAGGTCTGGATGAGTCTTCTCTCCTCCAGAACTGGGTACCATCCGCACATAGAGACGCATAGAAGCCGCTTGTACAAATGTACAGTCGCGGTTTCTATGCGTCTCAATGCAAGTCAATGGCGGGAGTTCCGCTGCGCTTCCGCAAAATTAAATGACATGCTGCGGATTTTTGTACGTAGCATAAACGCTGCGGAAAAATCCGCAGCATGTGCATAGAACATGCGGAATCCCCTTGGGGACCATGGGGTGCGGATTACCTAGCGTTTTACAAGCGTTTCCGCTGCGGAAATTCCGCAGCATAAACGCTTGAAAAACGCTACGTGGGCACACAGCCTCAGGCTGAGTTCACACGATGCGTATTTCATGCGTTTCCGCGGCGTTTTTGCAGTTGCGTAAACGCCGCGGAAACGCATGAAAAACGCATGGTAGAAGGGAAGCAATGTTCCCCAATGGAAATCCGCATGTGCTGTGCCCATGATGCGGATTTTTCCGCAGCGTTAACGCTGCGGTCAAAAATCCGCAGCATGTCAATTAATTTTGCGGAAACGCGGCGATTTCGCCGCCATTGACTTGCATTAGAACGCGCCAATTCCGCAAGACAGCATTTGTACTTGCGTTATTGGCGCGTTCTAATATGCGGATGGTACCCGGGTGTGGAGGAGAGGAGAGTCTCATCCACATCCAGGTACCATTAAAAAAGCTGTAAAAAAAGAATAAAATAAAAAATAAATGTATTCTTACCTTCTGTCGGCCCGCGCAGCGCTCCCGCTTGGTTCCCGGCACTTGCAGTGAGTTGTAGGACCTGCGGTGACGTCAGAGTCATGTGACGGGTCACGTGACGCTGACGTCGGCAGGTCTTTCAATTCAAAGTTGCCGGCAGCCGGGAACTTTGTAAAGCAGGACAGCGCGGGCCATCAGAGGTAAGTATATACACTCTCTCGGGTCACACTATATAAATCCATGCTGTTTGCATGGATTTATATAGTGTGACCTAGTTGTCAAGCACTTTCCAGGTGATGCTAAAATCGCCTGGAAAGCGCTTGTCAATCTGCATGCGGAAACGCATGTCAATCTGCATGTGGATCCGCATGTATTCTGCAGGAAAAACGCATGCACAATCTGCATGCGTTTTTTCTGCCAGGGAGATGCAGAAATGATGCAGAAATTTTCTGCTTCATTTCTGCATCGTGTGCACATACCCTCAAGAACTTTATTAACCCTTCAGGTGCTTCACAGGAATTTTTGGAATGTGGAAGAAAAAAATGAACATTTAACTTTCACAAAAATGTTACTTTAGACCCAATTTTTTTATTTTCACAAGGGTAAGAGGAGAAAATGGACCCCAAAAATTTTTGTGCAATTTCTCCTGAGTACGCCAATATCCCATATGTGGGGAAAATACAGTGTTTGGGCACACGGCAGAGTTCAGAAGGGAAGGAGCACTGTGTGACTTTTTGAACGCAAAATTGGCTGGAATCGAGAGCGGACGCCATGTCGCGTTTGAAGAGCCCCTGATGTGCCTAAATAGTTGAAACCCCCCACAAGTGACCCTATTTTGGAAACTACACCCCTCAAGGATTTTATCAAGGGGTATAGTGAACATTTTGAACCCAGAGGTATGACACAGAATTTGATGACATTAGGTCATCATATTGAATAAGTTGTCATTAGTCTTGAGCGCAAGTGCTCGCTACTTGAGTTTGCATCGGGTACTCCGGTATGCACCATGTATGACGGGTGCTCAAGTGAAATGCTCGAGTCCCCGCCCGCATGTTTCACGGTTATTAGACACCCCCAAAAAACATGCGGGGATCGCTCGATCATGGCAGGCAATCCCCGCGAGGTTTTCTTGGCCGCGAAGCATATGGGGCGGAGACTCTAGCACCCGCGATACTCAATGCATACCCGAGCACCCGATGCAAACTCAAGTAGCGAGCACTTGCGTTCAACACTAGTTGCCATATCTTCATTTTTTAATTATTTTTTTATAAAAAAAAAAAAACAACCCTGACCCCAACCCTAACCCTACCCTAGCCCAACCCTAACATTAGCACAACCCTAACCCCAACCCCAGCCCTATCGTTTATTTTTTACGCCGTTCCTCGTGCGGTATAAGTGATTAGACGACCTTATTCTTCGGGTCGGTGCGACTACAGAGATACCAGAATCATATCGGGTTTTTATGACTGACAGCTGTCACACACTAAAAGACACATATTTAGTAAAATCTAGTAAAATCTAGTTTTTGCATCGCCATATTTTGAGAGCTATAATTTTTCCATATTTTGGCCGACAGAGTCATGTGACTGCTTGTTTTTTGCGGGATGAGTTGACGTTTTTATTGGTGCCATTTTCAGGCACGTGACATTTTTTGATCGCTTTCTATTCCAGCTTTTAGGAGGCAGAATAAACAAAAACCAACTATTCAGGAATTTTTTTTTATTTTTTTTATTTTTTTTTTTATTCTACTCTGCGTGTGGTAAAATTGATAAGGTAGCTTTATTCTTCAGGTCAGTACGTTTACAGCAGCACCACATTTATATTGTTTTTCTATGTTTTGGCGCTTTTACACAATAAAAGCCATTTTATAGAAAAAATAATTTTTTTGAATCGCTTTATTCTGAGAACTATAACTTTTTGATTTTTCGGATGATGGAGCTGTATGGCGGCTTGTTTTTTGCGGGACAAGATGACGTTTTCAGCGGTACCATTTTTATTTTTATTAGTCTTTTTGATCGCGTGTTATTCCATTTTTTGTTTGGCGGAATGATGATAAAGCATTGTTTTTTGCTTCGTTTTTTATTTTATTTTTTTACCGTGTTCACTGAAGGGGTTAACTAGTGCCACAGTTTTATAGGTCGGGTTCCGGACGCGGCGATACCAATTATGTGTACTTTTATTGTTTTGTTTGTTTGTTTTCATAATATTTATTGATGGGTATATTATATTTTTATTTTTGGTGGATTATTATTATTTTTTTTTTAATATTTTTACAAATTTTTTTTTCACTTTCTGAGAGTTTACACACTTTTTTACTTCGTCCCACTCTGGGACTTTCACTTTTTTTATTCTGATCGCCTGCATAGCATAGGGATGGAGCACAATCCCTGTGCTATGCAGGCAGTCAGTGCTGCACAGCGAGACGATTGTTTGCTCATGCACTGCGCATAAGCAAACAATCTTCCTGCTGTCTGGTGACCCGGATGTTGTCATGACGACATCGGGTCGTCATGGCAACACCCGGGAAGCCGCGGCAGACAGCGCTGGAGGCCGGAAGAGGAGGTGAGTATTGCGGTCACCTCCTCTTAGCCACCGCAATGCTGCGATCAACTTCGATCGCAGCATTGCGGGGGTTAATGTGCCGGGAGCGGTGCGGGACCGCTCCCTGCACATAGTACCGGGTGTCAGCTGTGACAATCAGCTGGCACCCGGCGGCGATCGCGCCCGCACAGCCTGTGTGCGCGCGCGATCGCCATGACGTACTAATACGGGTCAGGCTCTTAAGTCCCAGGGCACAGACGCGTATTAATACGTCATGGGCTGTAAATGGGTTAAAAAAAATTTTGTTTGAATGCAGATTGCACATTTTCTGTTAGTACAATAAACCTCATTTCAAGGCAGAAACATTACTGTGTCCAACAGTTATTACATATATCAAACTGAAATAGCTGTTGCAAAAACACCAATTTTTATAAAACATTAAGCTTAAGATTAATAGGGGTGCCCAAACTTTTTCATATAACTGTATCTCTCTCTCTCTCTCTCTATATCTATATATATTATCCACACACAGTACAGACCAAAAGTTTGGACACACCTCATTTAAAGAAATTTCTGTATTTTCATGACTTTGAAAATTGTATATTCACACTGAAGGCATCAAAACTATGAATTAACACATGTGGAATTATATAGTTAACAAAAAAGTGTGAAACAACTGAAAATATGTCTTATATTCTAGGTTCTTCAAAGTAGCCACCTTTTGCTTTGATGACTGCTTTGCACACTCTTGGCATTCTCTTGATGAGCTTCAAGAGGTAGTCACCAGAAATGGTTTTCACTTCACAGGTGTGCCCTGTCAGGTTTAATAAGTGGGATTTCTTGCCTTATAAATGGGGATGAGTCCAAATTTGAGATCTTTGGTTCCAACCACTGTGTCTTTGTGCAACGCAGAAAAGGTGAACGGATGGACTCTACATGCCTAGTTCCCACCGTGAAGCATGGAGGAGGAGGTGTGATGGTGTGGGGGTGCTTTGCTGGTGACACTGTTGGGGATTTTTTCAAAATTGAAGGCACACTGAACCAGCATGGCTACCACAGCATCTTGCAGCGGCATGCTATTCCATCCGGTTTGCGTTTAGTTGGACCATCATTTAGTTTTCAACAGGACAATGATCCCAAACGCACCTCCAGGCTGTGTAAGGGCTATTTGACCAAGAAGGAGAGTGATGGGGTGCTACGCCAGATGACCTGGCCTCCACAGTCACCAGACATGAACCCAATCGAGATGGTTTGGGGTGAGCTGGACCGCAGAGTCAAGGCAAAAGGGCCAACAAGTGCTAAGCATCTCGGGGAACTCCTTCAAGATTGTTGGAAGACCATTTCCGGTGACTACCTCTTGAAGCTCATCAAGAGAATGCCAAGAGTGAGCAAAGCAAAAGATGGCTACTTTGAAGAACCTAGAATATAAGACATATTTTCAGTTGCTTCACACTTTTTTGTTAAGTATATAATTCCACATGTGTTCATTCATAGTATTGATGTGAACGTACAATTTTCATAGTCATGAAAATACAGAAAAACCTTTAAATGAGGTGTGTCCAAACTTTTGGTCTGTATTAAATAAATATATATATATATATATATATATATATATATATATATATATATATATATATATATATATATATATATATATATAATCACCCAAAACAGTGCACACCAGGGTCCTTGAGAGAATTTTGGAGAATTATGAGCACCCTAGGGAGGGACCACCGCCTGAAGTACCTTTCTCCCAAAGGTGAGGTCAGAGGAGGACAGATCCAACCGATAGTGTTTAAAGAAGGTGGATGGTGTAGACCAAGTAGCAGCTCTACATAGCTGATCGATTGAGACGTCTGCCCTTTCCGCCCAGGAGGTTGCGACGGCTCTGGTGGAATGAGCCCTGACATTGTCCAGGGCCGGAACTCCTGTGGACGTATATGCTAAAAAAATGGCCTCCCTAAGGCACCTAGAAATGGTACCCTTGGACACCCCGTGACCTTTCCTATTCCCCTGAAAGGCCAGGAACAAGGAATGGTCCTTCCTCCATACACTAGTCATGTTAATGTACTGTAGTAGGGATCTTCTAACATCTAGGTTATGGAATCTAACTTCTCCTGGGTTTTTAGGATTGCTGCAAAACGAGGGTAGTACAATCTCCTGGTTACAGTGAAATCTAGATACCACTTTGGGAAGGTATGCTGGATCTGGACGCAAGGTGACCCTATCATCATAAATTTGTGTGTAGGGAGGATTAACCGAAAGGGCCTGCAGGTCACCCAACCTACGAGCAGACGTTAAGGCCACTAAGAGGATGGTCTTAAGGGTGAGGATCTTTGGAGAGACATCCTGTAGGGGTTCTAACGGGTCACTGGTAAGTGCGTTCAAGACCAAATTCAGGTCCCAGGAAGGAACTCTTAGGGACCGAACCGGTCTGGCTCTGGCACAGGACTTGATAAACCTCAAGACCCACCTGTTCCCAGCCAAGTTACAATTATAGAGCGCCCCCAATGCCGACACCTGAACTTTAAGAGTCCCCATGGCTAGACCTAGGTCATGCCCTTTTTGCAGAAACTCCAGGATTCCCCTGATTGGAGGCTTGTCTGATAATGGGGCATCTATAAATTCTAGGAAATTACTCCAGACTCGGTTATAAATCTTAGTCGCTATTGGTTTCCTACTACCCAGCAAGGTAGAGACTAACCCTGGTGAAAACCCCTTGTTACTCAGTAGTGACCTCTCAAATTCCACGCCGCAAGATGGAAACCTCTGGCTTGGGCGTGGAATACTGGTCCCTGAATGAGAAGGTCCGGCCTCTCTGGTAGAACCCAGGGATCTGAAACCGACATTAGTAGAAGCAGGAAGAACCAAGGCCTCTTGGGCCAAAAAGGGGCTATAAGAATTACCCTTGCGCTTTCCTCCCGAATCTTCCTCACCACTGCTGGAATCATTACAAACGGGGGAAAGGCATAGGCCTTCCTGAACTTCCAAGGGATCTGGAGGGCATCCACGGCATGGGGATTTTCTGCTGGATTTAAGGAACAGAATCTGTCTACCTTCCTGTTTGCTCTTGTGGCCAACAGGTCTATGTCTGGCTGTCCCCATAACTGGACAATCTGTTGGAAGACCCCTGGGTTTAAGCTCCATTCCCCTTGTCCTAGGGTATGGCGGCTGAGAAAATCTGCCTTTACGTTTTCCACCCCCTTTATGTGAAGGGCACTGAGGTATGGGAGGTGTCTTTCTGCCAGATAAAGGATTCTGTCTGCCACAGCCATCAGAGAGCGTGATCTTGTTCCCCCCTGGTGATTCACATAGGCTACTGATGTCCGGTTGTCGGATCTGACCTGGACGTGGTGACCCTGAATGTGAGGAAGGAAGCCTATCAGGGATCTCTCTACTGCCCAAAGCTCTTTTATGTTTGAGGATGCCCCCATCTCGTGGTATGTCCAGTGACCCTGTACTGAGAGCTCTGCCTGATGACCCCCCCCCCATCCGGAACTGCTCGCATCGGTCGTAATCACCCGATCTACTGGTCTGGACCACTGTACCCCTGAGGTCAGATTTCCCGTCTGTCCACCATGAAAGGGAATCCACAGCTTCTGGGGAGAGAGAGAACTTGCTTTCTAAATGCCCATTGAAGGACCTCTGCGCCGACAGGACCTCCCACTGAAGAAGTCTCATATGCCCCTGAGCCCATTTGACTGCTGGGAGACAGGCAGTCATAGAGCCCAGGAGGGACATTGTCTCTCTTAGGGACATCACTGGAGATCGCATGGCTTTCAAGACTAAAATGATCAATTTGCGGACCTTGTCTTCTGGGAGGAAGCATGCTTGGAGATGAGAGTCCAGGATTAAACCTAGGAAGATCTGAGTCCTTGAGGGGGTTAGTTTTGACTTTTGGGAATTTACCAACCACCCTAGCTGATGCAACACAGCCGTGACTTCTAGAAGTTGACTGGAGCAGTGGACTTCTGATTTCCCTACTATTAAGAAGTAGTCTAAATAGGGCACGATCACTACGTTCTTGATTCGTAGAAAGGCTGTTACTTCCGCTATTAGTTTTGTGAATATTCTCGGGGCTATGGAGAGGCCGAAGGGTAGGGCAGCAAACTGAAAATGCCTCAGCTCTTTCTGAATGAACAGGGCTACTCTCAGATACTTCTGGTAGTCTGGATGAATTGGGACGTGATAATATGCGTCCTTCAGGTCTATTACTGCCATAAAGCAATTGTGGTGCAAGAGCTTCACTGCCGAGCTCACTGACTCCATCTTGAAAGTCTGGTTTTCTATTAACTGGTTCAGACTCCTGAGGTTGATGATGGTCCTTAAGGACCCGTTGTTTTTTTTTTTATCATGAACAGAGGGGAATAGAATCCCTTCCCTTTTTGTTGTATCAGCACTTCGAGAAGGACCCGTTTCCTTACTAGCCCTAATATTTCAGCTTCCAGTGTTATTTGTTCTTCCTGGACCTTCCTTTTGGGGGTAACCACAAAGGTCCGACAAGGGATCTGGCTGAACAGTATCTTCAGGCCACCACTCACAATTTTCAGAATCCAGGGGTTTGCTGTAATTGCTTTCCAAGCTGGAAAAAAGTGGGAAAGCCTCCCCCCTACCTCCGGCTTGGCTTCATTGGGAGGACTTTTTTATATTTGAGGACGGTCCTCCAAACATATAGCCCGACTCCTTTTTGGACTTGGTCTCCCATCTTCTCCTGTCTCCTGGAGGGCGACCCCGATTAAATTTTCTCCTCCGAAAACCAAACTTTTTTGAGTCCCCTGAAAATCCTGGGAATCCTTTGTTCCTATCGCCCGCCTTTTTTAAAAGGTCTTCCAACTTCTGGCCAAACAGGAGTCTACCGTCACACGGGAGGGAACACAATTTATGCTTGGACTGTAGGTCGCCTGGGCAACCTTTGAGCCACAAGGCCCATCTGGCAGCATTAGATAGACTCGCTGATCTAGCCGAAAGCCTGACAGAGTCTGCTGAAGAGTCCGCCAGGAAGGCTGATGCTGCCTGCATTAGGGGTAGATTTGAAAGGATTCCATCCCTAGAGACCTTTTTATCCTTAAGTTGGTCCTCCAACTGTTGGAGCCACACCATTAGGGATCTTGCCACACAGGTGCCAGCTACCGCTGGCTTCAGGCCTCCTGCTGCAGCTTCCCAAGTGTGACGCAGAAAGGAGTCAGCCTTTTTATCAAGGGCATCTTTTAGGACGCCTGAGTCCTCCAAGGGCAGGGAAGATTTTTGGACAACCTGGCTACAGTCCCGTCAACTTTGGGGATCTTATCCCAAGGCTCAGAGTCCTTCTCTTCGAAGGGGTACCTTCTTTTAGAGAAGGAGGGTAAGGCCCCTGATCTTTCTGGTTTCTTCCACTCTCGGTCAATGAGGCCCTGAATTTTAATGTTTACCGGAAAGGAGTGTCTCTTTTTTTCTCCAAGGCCCGCAAACATAACGTCTTCCCGGGATTTGGAAGTTTTCTCCTCCCCCAGACCCATGGTTGATCTGACTGCTCTAACCAGTCTGTCCGTACTCTCAATGGGGAAACAGGGTCTACCGTTATCCTTTGAGAAAGAGGATGATGAATCACTCAGCCACAGATCCTCGGACTGGGAGGAATCAGAGTTGGAGGAGACATCTCTATGGGATCTTTTCTTCCCTCTAAGCAACCCCTTCAGGGACCCCTGAACCTCTGCGTCGACTATAGATTTCAAATTAGATGCGAAATCCAGGGAATTTTCCGCTATAGTTTTAGCAACGTAGTTCGGGCAAAGCGGCTTTTGCCAATCTATGGGAAGGGAAGTTTGGCATAGGGCACACATTCTGTGCTTTTGCTTGGCGCTACTCTTCTTAGGCTCCTATAAAAGGAAGCACATAAGAGACTTCCCATTACCAAAAGGTGACATTCATGAAGATCACTCACCCCCGGAGGTCACAAACGGGCACCAGATTCGGAGGGTGTAACGGAACCAATGATTCCTTTCTGGATGGTCCAGAGGCGCTTGACACCTTGCTCCTGCGGCTGCCATTGCGATTGCTCGAGCGGCTGTCCGTGTGAGAGGCATCCCTCTGCTTCTTTCGTTGCTGGGGGGGGGGGGGGGGGGGGGGGTTAGCTGCTGCTCTTGGCTATCCTGGCCAGCCATGCTTCAGAAGCGTACCACGCTTCCAGGATAACCCCCCCCCTCCTAAAATAGGGCCATCCGGAACCTCCTCCGGTTCATGGGCCCTCCCCCTTTCCCAGGCCGGAGCTGCAATCACAGGGTGCCGCCATCATGGATCGGGCGCCGCCCCCTGACGTCACCTGGCACGCCTCTCCCAGCGTGCCCCGCACCGTGACGTCAGGCGTGTCATACCCGGAAGTTACCACTCCGATGCGCGGCCGACAGGAGCGGCAGGGGGAGGGCGGTGCCGCGGTCTACGGGAGGACGGAGCCTGCCTCACCGCGTGCGCCCGCTCGGACGCAGGACCCCAGGGGAGCTGCGGACGGCGCTTCTGGAGACTGGAACCCGGTACACAGGCCAGTGCCCGCTCTTCCACACCGGAACAGCCCCAGTTAAGTCTTCTTTCTTCCAGACAGGTTCCCATCAAGGGCAGGAAACCAACTGAAGCGAGGGAGAGGTACCGCCCTTTTATTTCAGATGGTTTCCTGTCCTTGGTGGGGCGGATCCCTCTCTCAAGGGGTGCTGTCATGGGTGAGGGGAAAAATGTTGTACTCAGTAAGGGTAATTTTTTTCAGACCAAGCAGAGGGAGAAAAATTATGGAATCATGAAAAACAAACACACAAAAGAACACTCCAATACATCACTAGTATTTTGGTGCACCACCTCTGGCTTTAATAACAGCTTGCAGTCTCTGAGGCATGGACTTAATGAGTGACAAACAGTACTCTTCATCAATCTGGCTCCAACTTTCTCTGATTGCTGTTGCTAGATCAGCTTTGCAGGTTAGAGCCTTGTCATGGACCATTTTCTTCAACTTCCACCAAAGATTTTCAATTGGATTGAGATCCGGACTATTTGCAGGCCATGACATTGACCTTGTGTGTCTTCTTTCAAGGAATGTTTTCACCGTTTTTGCTCTATGGCAGGATGCATTATCATCTTGAAAAATGATGTCATCATCCCCAAACATCCTTTCAATTGATGGGATAAGAAAACTGTCCAAAATATCAATGTATACTTGGGCATTTATTGAAGATGTAATGACAGCCATCTCCCCAGTGCCTTTACCTGACATGCAGCCCCATATCATCAATGACTGTGGAAATTTGCATGTTCTTTTCATGCAGTCATCTTTATAAATCTCATTGGAACGGCACCAAACAAAAGTTCCAGCATCATCACCTTGCCCAATGCAGATTCGCGATTCATCACGGAATATGACTTTCATCCAGTCATCCACAGTCCAAGATTGCTTTTCCTTAGCCCATTGTAACCTTGTTTTTTTCTGTTTAGGTGTTAATGATGGCTTTTGTTTAGCTTTTCAATATGTAAATCCCATTTACTTTAGGCGGTTTCTTACAGTTTGGTCACAGACATTGACTCCAGTTTCCTCCCATTTGTTCCTCATTTGTTTTGTTGTGCATTTCCTGTTTTGGAGACATATTGCTTTAAGTTTCCGGTCTTGACGCTTTGAGGTCTTCCTTGGTCTACCAGTATATGTTTGCCTTTAACAACCTTCCCATGTTGTTTGTATTTGGTCCAGATTTTAGACACAGCTGACTGTGAACAACCAACATCTTTTGCAACATTGCATGATGATTTACCTTCTTTTAAGAGTTTGATAATCCTCTCCTTTGTTTCAATTGACATCTCTCATGTTGGAGCCATGATTCATGTCAGTCCACTTGGTGCAACAGCTCTCCAAGGTGTGATCACTCCTTTTTAGATGCAGACTAATGAGCAGATCTAATTTGATGCAGTGTTAGTTTTGGAAATGAAAATTTACAGGGTGATTCCATAGTTTTTTCCTCAGAATTGAGTGATTCCATTATTTTTTCCCTCTGCTTGGTCTGAAAATAATTACCCTTACTGAGTACCACATTTTTTATCTTGATTTCTTTTAGTGTTTCTTAAAGCCATAAAGTTGCCATTTGAAATGACTTTAGTTTTGTGCCATGTCTGTGATCTGCTTTTTTTCAACAACATTAAACAACTGAATGAACATCCTCAGAGCAAGGTGATTCCATAATTTTTGCCAGGGGTTGTATATGCTATATCACTTTTTCCATGTATGAGATCTGCAATATATACCAGGACTTTTTAGTGAATAGTAAATTGTATTATACTTTAATCCAGAAAAACCCACCCTTTTCTGTATATGTGCTGCCCTGTTTTTACATAATTAGATGTTCTCTTGTCATATTTTAATAATGAATAATGAAGACTCTTTTAACCCTTTCTAAAAACTTTATTTCGTTAGGTGTTTTGTATATGCTTTTGGCTTAATAATTTAAGATTGAGGATATTGGTGTATTAATTTAGTGTTCCAGCAAAATGATGAGATTTCTGAAATCTCATGCATATGCTGATTATTTGTTCCTTACAGATTTGAATCAGTTTCAAATGTACAGCATGTTAATTCTTTCAGTATTTTTGCAGCGGTTTTAACTATCTAATGAATAAGGAAAAAACCCACATATTTTACGCCACATTTCTTCTGCCAAGAGAGGAGTTTTTGTTGCAGAAATTTCTGTTGCAAATACTCCTACTGTTTACATACTTTGTGGTTTTGCTGCCTTCAACGAATAAACAATTCGCACTGTCCAATAAAAACAAGGAAGACCATTACAAAAAAAAAAAAGTGTGACCAAATTTTTGACTAGTACCTGTGCCCACTGGGACTAAGAAAGCAATGAAAATCTTTGTGCAGCACTGCAGATTATGTTAGCCTTATAGAAAAACTGAAAAGAAAGGGAGATAGAGGCTTTTGGCTGAAATACAACTTTAAAGCGTGGAAAAAAAGCAAGAGTTAGACATACTTTAAGCTAGACTTGCTATACTTTCTTATTTTCTTATGTGTATACCGTATTTTTCGGACTATGAGACGCATTGGACCAAAAGACGCACCTAGGTTTTAGAGGATGAAAATAGAAAAAAAATTTAAGCAAAAAATGTGGTCATGTTGCACTGTTATGGGGGAGAAGGTCTGCTGCTGACACTGGTATAGGGGTAATGTCCCCCAATTCTGCTAATATCCTCTATCCTAGTATATATTGCCCTCCCTCCCTGTTATACGTGGCCCTCATCACCATCCTGGTATGCATGGCACCCCTCACCCCCATCCTGATATGCATGGCACTCCAATCCACCATCCTGGTATGCATGGCAACCCAATCCACCATCCTAGTATGCATGGCACCCCTCATCCCTCTTCCTAGTATGCATGGCACCCCTCATCCCTCTTCCTGGTATGCATGGCACCCCTCATCCCTCTTCCTGGTATGCATGGCACCCCTCATCCAAGTATGCATGGCACGCCTTGCCCCTCTTCCTGGTATCCATGGCACCCCTCACCCATACATACTCAAATACATATTAATGAAGGACCGTTTACAAAAGGTCAAGTAACTATTAAGTCTTACCCTTTTAAGTGGTGCCCCTGCCCTCCCCCCCAGGGAGGATGAAACTCTCCCCCCTACATGCGTTTCGATTACTCTTGTTCACGGGGGAGTAAGCAGTAGTGCTCATAGTACCTTCCAGGACCTTTTTAAGCCATGTGATAGAGGTCACAAGTATGCCTATCAACCAGTCATGTTCCGATACCACGCCGTATGAGCTAATGCCGGCCGCACCAACCACGCGCCCCAGGCGGTCAGATGGCTACTCGCATGGACCGGAGCCCGGATGCATTGCCATGGCTCCTGCACATGCGCACACCCACATAAGGACGCCGAGGTGCGGGCGGAGGGAGCAGGCAGGAAGAGGCTCACGCACACATTGGACAGGATGGCTAGATTAGTATAGTGTGCTTTTTTTGTACAGGAAGAAGGACATAACTGCCACCAATGATTACAATTAATCCAACTTGTTTAAGAATACACATCCAAATCTTTTTAATATTGGACAATTAATAGTGGGCACGCTGACCGTCGGCTGCTGCAGGAGCCGCGCTGAGGTACAGTGTGCCGGCTATTAGGGAAAATTAATATTCAGTGCTCCACACGCCCATGGGCGTGGGGAGAAGTGAATATTCATATTTTTTAGTAGCTGGCACAGCGTAGGCTGCAGCAGGCGGCTCCTGCCTCCTGTGCCCGCTCCACCGCCAATGCTGCTCCCCAACACCACCATATACTGTACACATATATGGTGTATACATTCAGACTATAAGACACCCCCCCCCCCACTTTCCTCCAAAATGTTTAAGGAAAAAAGTGCGTCTTATAGTCCGAAAAATACGGTAGCTATCCTTACCATTTGGGTAATCGTTCGGATAATAATATGGCAAGTGGTAATGATATAGTCTGAAATCCTAATATTAAGGTTTACTTTTTGAAATGAAGGAAAAATATTCAATTCCCTCTAGAAAAGGTTTAATATCAACCTACATTCATAAAAGAAAAAATATTCAAGTAACACAGTGTTGAGTAATAATCTTACATTGGCCAAGAACAGCAATGCTTTCCTGAAGTCAGATGTTGTCTCCGAACTAATGTTATCTCCAAGGCTTTTACTATATGCTGAAAAAAAAAAGGAAAATAATGTATTATATGAAAAAACTATATATATTATATATTTATTTAAAAAGAATTAGATTATTTTATATATATTTTTTTTAAACAGAACAAGTAAAAATAGCAAGTAATTAACCAGTTTGAGACTAGGCCATTTTCCCCTGTTTGTGACGAGGCACATTTTTGTGTTTTTTTTCTTAAGTAGTTTTCTTCTGCAGATATTTAAAATAATTTGGGCTTCAAAAGACCTCTGGGAGGCATTTGAACATTTCAATAATTTGTTTCTTCTATATGAGATTTCCTAAGTAACTGGGGCTGGCATATTTGCTCTGTAACTAAGGCTAATTCAGCTTCCTATGTGCACAGCAGATCCAATGTGGGTCTGTTAGCACCCAGCAGCTCCCGCACACGACCACTGGGTCTGGAGGAGGCTGAAACGTCATCGCTACCTAAACTGTATATACAGTGCTCCTTCAGCGATTTGTATACAGCCATCAGGATGGAAGAAATGGTAACAATCAGAGTTGGTTCAAATTTATTCACTCGTCCAAGTCCATAGGCCAGTATAGCGGTCTGTGACAGCTGCATGGGAGAGCGTCGCTACTCCCTCTCCTGTGCAACAGCCACAGACCACTAGAGAATAAAAAAAAAATGCAACTATTCAATTAGTTTTATTTTTAAGGTGTTCATTGTGAAGTAAAAATGACCTTACAACATGATTTATTTAGCTAAAATTCTTATTGGTGTCATTTTGGGGTACACATGACATTTTGGTCACTTTTTTTGTAGATATGTGACGACTAGTGTTGAGCATTCCGATACTGAAATATCGGGTATCGGCCGATATTCGCGGTATCGGAATTCCGATACTTAATTCCGATACTATTGCAATATCGTATACCGGAATCGGAAGTTCCCATAATGCAATGAGACATTTTCATTTTATTCAGCCAATGAGGATCCTAAGAAGTGTGGGCACATCCTGTTAGGCATGTAGGCATCTTAACTAATGGCATGGCTGTGATTGGCTGCTGAAATGATGTCATGATGCACTATAAAAGCCACCGCCGCCATTTTGAGCTCACTCTGCTGTGAATTCAGTTAGGGATAGGACGCTGTTGTTCTGAGGGACAGTTTTAGCTACCTATTTGCTCTATACTGCTTTACCCAAGCTACTTTCTAAATCACTGTGCCTTGCAGTGCTAGTGCACAGTTCCCTGTGCTGTTCACCGCTATCTGCAAGGTCTGTGTGTGTGAGTGCAGCTCACCCTGTAGTGTGTGCTTCAGCCAAGTCTGGTTGTAGTGCACTCAGTGTGTGTCACTGCCTCATACATTGTCCTTTTTTGCCAATTCATAATTTTTCCTGATATCTCCTATTAGTGTGGTGGTTCCATCTGTATTCAGCTAAATTGGTTCCAAACACACTATATAGGAGTAGATAGAGAAATTTTTTTCCGTCTTGCAGCACTAGTGCACAGTGCTCTGCATCTGTACTGTTCACCGCTGTCTGCAAGGTCTGGTGTGTGAGTGCAGCTCACCCTGTAGTGTGTGCTTCAACCCCGTCTGGTTGTAGTGCACTCAGTGTGTGTCACTGCCTCATACATTGTCCTTTATTGCCAATTCATAATTTTTCCTGATATCTCCTATTAGTGTGGTGGTTCCATCTGTATTCAGCTAAATTGGTTCCAAACACACTATATAGGAGTAGATAGAGAATTTTTTTTCCGTCTTGCAGCACTAGTGCACAGTGCTCTGCATCTGTACTGTTCACCGCTGTCTGCAAGGTCTGGTGTGTGAGTGCAGCTCACCCTGTAGTGTGTGCTTCAACCCCGTCTGGTTGTAGTGCACTCAGTGTGTGTCACTGCCTCATACATTGTCCTTTATTGCCAATTCATAATTTTTCCTGATATCTCCTATTAGTGTGGTGGTTCCATCTGTATTCAGCTAAATTGGTTCCAAACACACTATATAGGAGTAGATAGAGAATTTTTTTTCCGTCTTGCAGCACTAGTGCACAGTGCTCTGCATCTGTACTGTTCACCGCTGTCTGCAAGGTCTGGTGTGTGAGTGCAGCTCACCCTGTAGTGTGTGCTTCAACCCCGTCTGGTTGTAGTGCACTCAGTGTGTGTCACTGCCTCATACATTGTCCTTTTTTGCCAATTCATAATTTTTCCTGATTTCTCCTATTAGTGTGGTGGTTCCATCTGTATTCAGCTAAATTGGTTCCAAACACACTATATAGGAGTAGTTAAAGGAGCCTTTCTGCAGCATTGGGCCCTGCAGCCCCAGCCAGATTAGTATTAGCCTATTTTTTGCAGCCTCATCTATTGCATTGTAGGTTACCTTCCTACATTGTAATAGCTACAAAAAGTTTGTGATACTATCGTTATTACATCTTTAGGCACATCCAGTGTCTTTTTGTGACAAAAAAAACCTAAATAAAGTTCACCAAACACTCCACTGTACAGTTGTGTAGGCCACATTAGCTCATATTAAAGTCTAGTCCACACTTTATAAAATTAGTGTTTCTTATACCTGTTAGCAGCTGTTCAGGAATAAGCACACTAAGCCCTTAGTACTTTTCTGCCTATCTTTATCAGTCTACCAAGATGAAGAAGGCAGGGAGTAAGGCATGTGGTCGTGGTCGTGGGCGTGGGCGTGGAGTTTCTGCAGGGAGAGGACGTGAGGATTCTGTGCCTGCAGGGAGAGGACGTGGGGATTCTGTGCCTGCTGCGGGCACCAGTGACTCAGCATCCCCCAGTTTTACCAGGGAACAGTCCTTTATGCGCAGCTTTGTAGGAGCTAGCCGTACCCCACTGCTGCGCGAGGACCAAATTGAAGCCGTTGTCGGATGGATGGCAGCTAACGCATCGACTTCAATTAGTTCCAGATCCTCTCAGGTCCTGAGCACTGAAGAGCACCCATCTGTCTCTTCACCACCTGCCAAATTGCCCAGGCAGTCAGAGAGCCCTGGACAGGAGCCATCTCTACTTCTGTTCTCTGAATCTCTTGGCTTGGAAAGAGGGGGCCAGCCAAGCAGAATTCGAGAATTTGAAGAAGAGGTAGTATGCAGTGATGCGCAACCGTTTTGTCTCTCTGAATCTGAAGAGGCGGGTGGGCCAGTGCCTATGGTCAGCAGCACACCTCAGTACGCATCTGATGATGAGACTCAGGTGCCACTTTCTGGTGCGTACTGTGCTGTCGAGACTACCCAGGAGAAGCAGTTGTTTGAAGAGGGTGGTGTAGATGATGAGGTCCTTGACCCATCATGGCGTGAGGGACAGGAAGGTGGTGGGAGCAGCTCTGAGGAAGAGATTCCCCGAACGGCCCAAAAAGGAGGGAGAGGGAGGGGGCAGACTTGGTTGCCTGTAGCCTCCACTTCGGCACCCATTAGGAGCATGGCTCTTCCAAAATCCAAAGCGGGCGCTCCCAAGACTTGCAGTGCCTGGTCCTTTTTTGACACAGTTGCAGATGACATTTGCTTTGTCAAATGCAAGCTGTGTAATCAGAAGGTGAAAAGAGGGAAAAGTGTCAGCAACCTCAATACCACAAATATGTGGAAACATGTGCGGACCAAGCACGTGGTGGAGTTACACAAACACACTGAAGACCTAGGCCAACCTACAGCGCCACCTACCACCTCTTCAGCTCGTGTTGTAGCCTCTTCCTCCAGCTCACACACAGCTGGTTCGGCTTCCTCACAGGATCGCCATGGAAGAATCTCTGGCACTGTTGTACAGAGACACAGTGTAATTCCACCCACAGCACCACTTTCCCAGTCATCCTCACACTCCCAGGCCAGTCTACAGCCATCGTTAGCACAGGCATGGGAGAAAAGGCGCCCATACTCGGCAAACCACCCCCGAGCACAGGCTCTGAATGCTGGCATTGCTAAACTACTGGCCCTTGAAATGCTATCATTCAGGCTGGTGGAGACTGACACATTCCGTAACTTTATGGCATTGGCAGTCCCACAATACAACGTGCCCAGCCGCTTTTATTTCAGCAGGCAAGCCGTCCCTGCCCTGCAACATCATGTGGAGGGAAAAATTAAACATGCGCTACAAAACGCCGTCAGTAGCAAGGTCCACCTGACCACTGATGCGTGGACCAGTAAGCATGGACAGGGACGATACCTTTCCCTCACTGCCCATTGGGTAAATGTTGTGGAGCCGGGTACAGATCTTGAGAGTGGCGCTGTACGTGTTCTGCCAACTCCAAGGATTGCAGGAATCCAGTCTGTACACATTGACTCCTCCTCATACTCCAGTTCCTCTGAATCAGCGCTGCAGGAGCCGTCACGGTCTACCTCCACATCGACCCGTGAACGGTTACCTGTTATGATGACCGATATGAGCACAGCCGCGGCCAAACGTCAACAGGCCGTATTAAAATTAATTTCTTTGGGGAATCGAAGCCACACAGCGCAGGAGCTCTGGAATGCCATCAAGCAGCAGAGTGACGTGTGGTTTGTGCCAGCGAATCTCCAGCCAGGCATGGTAGTGTGTGACAATGGCCGAAATCTGGTGGCAGCTCTGGGCCTAGGCAACCTCACTCACATCCCATGTCTGGCACATGTGCTCAACTTGGTCGTGCAGAGTTTTTTGAGGGACTATCCGGATCTTGATGCACTGCTTCACAAGGTCCGCATAGAGTGCGCTCACTTGCGGCGTTCCAGCAATGCAAGATCACGCATTGCAGCTCTGCAGCGCCGATTATGTCTTCCGGAACATCGCATCATATGTGACCTACCCACCAGGTGGAATTCAACGTTACATATGTTGGAGAGGTTGTGTGAGCAGCAGGCAGCAGTAATGGAGTACCAGCTGCAGCAGGCGCAAACAAGTCGCAGTGCGCGCCGTTCACACTTCACCACCACTGAGTGGGCCTCTATGAAGGACATTTGCCACGTTTTGCGTGCCTTCGATTATTCCACGCGGATGGCGAGTGCAGATGATGCACTAGTCAGCATGACTATCCCCCTTATCTGCCTGCTTGAAAAAACACTGCAAGCACTAAGGGACGAGGTTTTGGAACAGGTGGAGGATGAGGAGTCACAAATGCCATCTGCTTCTCTACAGTCTGCGCAACGTGGTTCCTCACAAAGGCCTAGGCAGGGGACACTTTGTGAGGAGGATGAGGAGGAGTCAATGGATGAGGAAGACATCTGTCCAGAGGAGGGAGGTACACAATGCTCTAGTAGTCAGTATCTAGAGCGAGGGTGGGGTGATGCAGAGCAGGCAGAGATCACGCCTCAAGCAGGGGACAGCGTTTCTTGGCCAGTTGGCAGTCTGCAGCACATGGTTGATTTCATGCTGCAGTGCCTCAGAAACGACCGCCGCATCGCCCACATTCTCAACACGGCTGATTATTGGGTGTCCACCCTCCTAGATCCTCGCTACCGGGACAACTTACAAAGCCTCATAACACCATTGAACCGGGAGCGTAAAATGCGGGAGTACCAAGACGCACTGGTGCATTCCATCATGTTCTCCATTCCAACCGAGAGCAGTGCTGCTAGTGCTTTACAAAGCAGCTCAGTGCGTCGAGGCAGTGGAGGAAGCTCTGCACAAAGAGGGAGCAGAAGCAGCGCCTCAGCACAAGGCAAGACCAGTATGGCCGAAATGTGGCAAAGTTTTGTGTCCCCGCCGCCACAAATGTCTACACCATCACAGACAGCTCCAGTCAGCAGGAGGCAACGTTTCCGTCAGATGGTGACAGACTACATGTCTTGCCCTCTTAGTGTACTCCCAGACGGCTCTTCTCCCTTCAAGTTTTGGGTCTGTAAGCTGGATACATGGCCAGAGCTTAGTCAGTATGCACTGGAGGTGCTAGCTTGCCCTGCTGCTAGTGTATTATCGGAACGCGTCTTTAGTGCCGCAGGTGGTGTACTAACAGACCGTCGCATGCGACTATCCTCCGATAACGTTGACCGGCTTACTTTTCTCAAAATGAACAAGGCCTGGATCTCTCATGAATTTGCCAGTCCTCTTCCAGAATAAATAATTGGTTGGCAACAGTATCCAGGTCTCCTGTTCTGTTCATGTTTCTACCACCTGAACTGTAATCCCTGAGCTCCAACACCGCCAGTTGGCGCTCGGAAGTGCCGTCTGCACAGTCAACACTTGCTGCCGTGTTATTGGGGTTCAGTAACGTCAGCTGTTCTCCTGCTGTGCGGACGGCAATTTCTCCTGATTTGTCCACATCCACTGTACTACACATTTTAAAGTTGCTCCAATTACTCCTCTGGCTCCTCTGTTTTCATTCTTATCCCTGGGCTCCAGCACCGCCAGTTGGCGCTCGGAAGTGCTGTCTGCACAGTCAACACTTGCTACCATGTTATTGGGGTTCAGTAACGTCAGCTGTTCCCCTGCTGTGCGGACGGCAATTTCTCCTGCTCTGTCCACATTCTCACTACTACAGATTTTAAAGTTGCTCCAATTACACCTCTGGCTCCTCTGTTTTCAGTATTATCCCTGAGCTCCAACACCGCCAGTTGGCGCACGGAAGTGCCGTCTGCACAGTCAACACTTGCTGCCGTGTTATTGGGGTTCAGTAACGTCAGCTGTTCTCCTGCTGTGCGGACGGCAATTTCTCCTGCTTTGTCCAAATCCACTGTACTACACATTTTAAAGTTGCTCGAATTACACCTCTGGCTCCTCTGTTTTCATTCTTATCCCTGGGCTCCAGCACCGCCAGTTGGCGCTCGGAAGTGCCGTCTGCACAGTCAACACTTGCTGCCGTGTTATTGGGGTTCAGTAACGTCAGCTGTTCTCCTGCTGTGCGGACGGCAATTTCTCCTGCTTTGTCCACATCCACTGTACTACACATTTTAAAGTTGCTCGAATTACACCTCTGGCTCCTCTGTTTTCATTCTTATCCCTGGGCTCCAGCACCGCCAGTTGGCGCTCGGAAGTGCCGTCTGCACAGTCAACACTTGCTACCATGTTATTGGGGTTCAGTAACGTCAGCTGTTCCCCTGCTGTGTTCACGGCAATTTCTCCTGCTCTGTCCATATTCACTGTGCTACTTATTTAAAACTTGCTCCAATTACACCTCTGGCTCCTCCGTTTTTAGTATTTACCCTGGGCTCCAACACCGCCAGTTGGCGCTCGGAAGTGCTGTCTGCACAGTCAACACTTGCTGCCGTGTTATTGGGGTTCAGTAACGTCAGCTGTTCCCCTGCTGTGCGGACGGCAATTTCTCCTGCTCTGTCCACATTCTCACTACTACAGATTTTAAAGTTGCTCGAATTACACCTCTGGCTCCTCTGTTTTCATTCTTATCCCTGGGCTCCAGCACCGCCAGTTGGCGCTCGGAAGTGCTGTCTGCACAGTCAACACTTGCTACCATGTTATTGGGGTTCAGTAACGTCAGCTGTTCCCCTGCTGTGCGGACGGCAATTTCTCCTGCTCTGTCCACATTCTCACTACTACAGATTTTAAAGTTGCTCCAATTACACCTCTGGCTCCTCTGTTTTCATTCTTATCCCTGGGCTCCAGCACCGCCAGTTGGCGCTCGGAAGTGCCGTCTGCACAGTCAACACTTGCTGCGGTGTTATTGGGGTTCGGTAACGTCAGCTGTTCCCCTGCTGTGTTCACGGCAATTTCTCCTGCTCTGTCCATATTCACTGTGCTACTTATTTAAAACTTGCTCCAATTACACCTCTGGCTCCTCCGTTTTTAGTATTTACCCTGGGCTCCAACACCGCCAGTTGGCGCTCGGAAGTGCTGTCTGCACAGTCAACACTTGCTGCCGTGTTATTGGGGTTCAGTAACGTCAGCTGTTCTCCTGCTGTGCGGACGGCAATTTCTCCTGCTTTGTCCACATCCACTGTACTACACATTTTAAAGTTGCTCGAATTACACCTCTGGCTCCTCTGTTTTCATTCTTATCCCTGGGCTCCAGCACCGCCAGTTGGCGCTCGGAAGTGCCGTCTGCACAGTCAACACTTGCTGCGGTGTTATTGGGGTTCGGTAACGTCAGCTGTTCCCCTGCTGTGTTCACGGCAATTTCTCCTGCTCTGTCCATATTCACTGTGCTACTTATTTAAAACTTGCTCCAATTACACCTCTGGCTCCTCCGTTTTTAGTATTTACCCTGGGCTCCAATACCGCTAGTTGCTGCTCAGAAGTGCCGTCTGCACAGTCAACGCTTGCTCCAGTGTTATTGGGATTCAGTAACGTCAGCTGATCCCCAGCTGTGTGTCCGGCAAATTCTCCTGCTTTGTCCACATCCACTGTAGTACGGATTTAAAACCTCCTCCAAATACACCTCTGGCTCTTCTGTTTTTAGTATTTACCCTGGGCTCCAGCACCGCCAGCTGGTTCTCGGCAGTTCCATTGGCTCTTGTACCTTCTGCTACCCATCCGGGTTCCAGTACCGTCAGCTGGTCCTCGGTAGTTCCATTTGCTCTTGTATCTTCTGCTACCCATCCGGGTTCCAGTACCGTCAGCTGGTTCTCGGCAGTGTCTTTGGCACGGGTACTCCCTCCTGCCCAGCCTGGTTCCAGCACGCCAGCTGTTTCCGGGTAGTGTCAACGTCACTTTGCCTCCAATGCGTTGTCCTGTCGTGTTGCGGTCGGGTTAGCCGACTCTATGGTGCCTGCAGTTTAGGTGACTCCTATGTGGGCTGCGGGATCTGGCAATGAAGGCTGGTTCCATAGTGCCAATAGGACAAGCACCCTCTGTAGGACTGTGGGTTTTGGTAACTGCGGCCGGCTCGCGGCCTTGAACTTTTTTTTTACATGGGTACCTTCTGCTACCCATCCGGGTTCCAGTACCGTCAGCTGGTTCTCGGCAGTGCCTTTGGATTAGGTGCCTCCTTCTCGGTATCCAAGTTCCACCAACGTCTGCTGGTCCTTGGTAGTGCTTTCTGGCACAGGTACCTCCTGCTTAGTAACAGAGTTCCAGTAACATCAGCTGGTCCTCGGTAGTTCCATTGGCTCTTGTACCTTCTGCTACCCATCCGGGTTCCAGTACCGTCAGCTGGTCCTCGGTAGTTCCATTTGCTCTTGTATCTTCTGCTACCCATCCGGGTTCCAGTACCGTCAGCTGGTTCTCGGCAGTGTCTTTGGCACGGGTACTCCCTCCTGCCCAGCCTGGTTCCAGCATGCCAGCTGTTTCCGGGTAGTGTCAACGTCACTTTGCCTCCAATGCGTTGTCCTGTCGTGTTGCGGTCGGGTTAGCCGACTCTATGGTGCCTGCAGTTTAGGTGACTCCTATGTGGGCTGCGGGATCTGGCAATGAAGGCTGGTTCCATAGTGCCAATAGGACAAGCACCCTCTGTAGGACTGTGGGTTTTGGTAACTGCGGCCGGCTCGCGGCCTTGAACTTTTTTTTTACATGGGTACCTTCTGCTACCCATCCGGGTTCCAGTACCGTCAGCTGGTTCTCGGCAGTGCCTTTGGATTAGGTGCCTCCTTCTCGGTATCCAAGTTCCACCAACGTCTGCTGGTCCTTGGTAGTGCTTTCTGGCACAGGTACCTCCTGCTTAGTAACCGAGTTCCAGTAACATCAGCTGGTCCTCGGTAGTTCCATTGGCTCTTGTACCTTCTGCTACCCATCCGGGTTCCAGTACCGTCAGCTGGTCCTCGGTAGTTCCATTTGCTCTTGTATCTTCTGCTACCCATCCGGGTTCCAGTACCGTCAGCTGGTTCTCGGCAGTGTCTTTGGCACGGGTACTCCCTCCTGCCCAGCCTGGTTCCAGCACGCCAGCTGTTTCCGGGTAGTGTCAACGTCACTTTGCCTCCAATGCGTTGTCCTGTCGTGTTGCGGTCGGGTTAGCCGACTCTATGGTGCCTGCAGTTTAGGTGACTCCTATGTGGGCTGCGGGATCTGGCAATGAAGGCTGGTTCCATAGTGCCAATAGGACAAGCACCCTCTGTAGGACTGTGGGTTTTGGTAACTGCGGCCGGCTCGCGGCCTTGAACTTTTTTTTTACATGGGTACCTTCTGCTACCCATCCGGGTTCCAGTACCGTCAGCTGGTTCTCGGCAGTGCCTTTGGATTAGGTGCCTCCTTCTCGGTATCCAAGTTCCACCAACGTCTGCTGGTCCTTGGTAGTGCTTTCTGGCACAGGTACCTCCTGCTTAGTAACCGAGTTCCAGTAACATCAGCTGGTCCTCGGTAGTTCCATTGGCTCTTGTACCTTCTGCTATCCATCCGGGTTCCAGTACCGTCAGCTGGTCCTCGGTAGTTCCTCAGCTTTCTTGTACCTTCTGCTACATTTCCAAGTTCAAGCTTTTTGAAATGGTTCTTGGTAATCACTCTGGATCTCCCTGACGAGGACCCTGAAGACGAGGACCCTGAAGACCAACCCTAAGAAGACGAGGACCCCGAAGACAATGACCCTGAAGACGAGGACCCTGAAGACCACCCCGAAGAAGACGAGGACCCTGAAGACCACCCCGAAGAAGACGAGGACCCTGAAGACCACCCCGAAGAAGACGAGGACCCCGAAGACGAGGACCCAGAAGACCAACCCGAAGAAGACGAGGACCCCGAAGACGAGGACCCCCGAAGACGACGACCCTGAAGACCACCCCGAAGAAGACCAAGAAGATGACCCTGAAGAAGTTGACCAAGAAGACAAAGAAGAGAAGACAAGCACCAAGATACAGAAAAACAAGAGACAGAAAACCAAGAAGCAGAAATACAAGAAGCTGCAGAACAAAAAGCGGAAGAACATTAAGCATAAGACTAAAAATCAGAGCAAAAGATAATATCTAAATTATAAGCAGAAGATGACTAAGCAGTGTATGGGGGTGAGTCCGTTCCTCCTCGTGGTGCCCCTGGAAAAGACCTGCTGCTGCAGGCCAAACTGAACGCGGACAAATCCTGTTGTAAATCTTTTGTGACGGGCAGAACGAAAGGTGTAATGTCCAACCTTTTATAGATAACAACTACAGGAATGCCTGTCACAAATAAGAATATGATGAAGAAGAAGAATATGAAGAAGATGAAGAAGTAGAATATGAAGAATGTAAAAAAAAGAATAATACGAAGAAGGTGAAGAAGAAGAAGGTGAAGAAGAAGTGGATGAAAAAGATGCTGAGGATGATGAAGGAGAAAGTGTGGGAGAAGTAAAAAAGAAGGTGAAGAGCATGGAAGTAGTGAAACATAAATATCTGACAAAATATAAAAATACTTAACATAGTTAATATTTCCGTAACTCAGAACATAATAAAAAAATATTAATTCCTGCTATTCCATTTGACTGGGCTAAACCTCTATGCCTTTATTGTCTCCCCCACCTCCCCCAATACATTCTACATTATTCTTAGTTGTTTTCCTTCATGTAGAAATAACCTACAAGGAAAGAAAGGGTTTATTTTAATTCCGATATTTATGTCCCATTGACTTGCATTGGTTTCCGGTATCGGAATCGGCGATATCCGATACTTTTTCGGTATCGGTCCGATCCAATCCGATCCGATATTTCCCGATATCGGAAGGTATCGCTCAACACTAGTGACGACTGAAAAATTTAAAATATACAAATTTGGCAATACCTCAAGTCTGTTTACCCAAAATTTTAGATTAACTAATATATATTTTTTGCTTTGTTTTATTCTGTGCAAGGTGACTTGATAACCCCCCTTTGCGGCCCACTGAAAGCAAAATATCAATTTGTATATTTTTAGTAAGGCATTTAATTATATATGAATTATGTGAATAAGAAATGTTCTTAAAAATGTTAAAAAAAATAGTTTCCCTGAATTAAAAACAGAGTTACCAAGTTTGTTGCTACTGGGAACTGATGACCGTATTAACCCCTTAAGGACTGAGCCACTTTGTACGTTAATGACCTGGCCAATTTTTTCAATTCTGACCACTGTCAATTTATGAGGTAATACCTCTGGAATGCTTCAAAGTAGGCCCCTGATTCTGAGACTGTTTTTTCGTGACATATTGTACTTCATGATTGTGGTAAAATTTATTTGATATTACTTTCGTTTATTTGTAAAATAAACAGAAATTTGGAGAAAATTTTTAAAATTTTGCAATTTTCAAACTTTGAATTGTTATGCCCTGAAATCAGAGAGATGTCACACAAAATAGTTAATAAATAACATTTCCCATATGTCTACTTTACATCAGCACAATTTTGTAACCAAATTTTTTTTTGTTAGGGAGCTATAAGGGTTAAAAGTTGACCAGCGATTTCTCATTTTTCCAACAAAATTTACAAAACCTTTTTTTTTTTTAGGGACCACGTCACATTTGAAGTCACTTTGAGAGGCCTATATGACAGAAAATACCCAAAAGTGACACCATTCTAAAAACTGCACCCCTTAAGTGCTCAAAACCACATCCAAGAAGTTTATTAACCCTTCAGGTGCTTCACAGGAACTGAAGCAATAAGGAAGAAAAAAATTAACATTTAACTTTTTTTCACAAAATATTAAATTTAGACCAAATTTTTTTTATTTTCACAAGGGTAACAGATAAAATGGACCCCAAAATGTATTGTGCAATTTCTCCTGAACATGCTGATACCAAATATGTGGTGGAAAACTACTGTTTGGGCGCATGGCAGGGTTCGGAATTGAAGGAGAGCCATTTGACTTTTTGAATTCAAAATAATCAGCGAACGTCATATTGCGTTTGGAGACACCCTGATGTGCCTAAACAGTGGAAACCCCCCACAAGTGACCCCATTTTGGTAACTAGACCCCTCAATGAACTTATCTAGATATGCGATGAGCACTTTGAGCCCATAGGTGCTTCACAGAAGTTTATAACAAAGATGTTAAAAAAAAAAAAAAAAAACATGTTCTTTCAACCCTTAATTTTTTATTTTCACAAGGGTAACAGGAGAAAATGGACCCCAAAAGTTGTTGTGAAATTTCTCCTGAGCAAGCGATACCCTATATGTGGCAGAAAACCACTGTTTGGGCGCACGGCAGGGTTCGGAAGGGAAGGAGCGCCATTTGATTTTTTGAATTCAAAATTTGCTTGAACAATTAGCGGACGCCATGTCGCGTTTGGGGAGCCCCTGATGTGCCTAAACAGCGGAAACCCCCCACAAGTGACCCTATTTTGGAAAGTAGACCCCTCAATGAACTTATCTAGATATGTGGTGAGCACTTTGAACCCCCATGTGCTTCTCAGAAGTTTATAACGTAGAGCCGTGAAAATAAAAAATCCCCCAAATTTTTCTCTTTTAGCCCCAAATTTTTTTATTTTCACAAGGGTAACAGGAGAAAAATGACCTCATTTTGTTGTTCTTGTTGTGCAATTTCTCCTGAGTACGCCAATACCCTACATGTAATTGGCAACTACTTTTGATGCACAGTGCAAAGGTCAGAAAGGAAGGAGCACCATATTATAGTACAGATTTTACTGTTATGGTTTGAGGGTGCCATGACCCACTGTGAGATCCCCCAAGGTGCCGTACAAGCAGATTCCCACATAAATGACCCCATTTTACAAACTACACCTCTCAATGAACTCATCTAGGGGTGCAGTGATCATACTGGCACCAAGGGTGTGTCACAGAATTTTTATTCCATTGGGCAGTGAGGAAAAAAATAATTACATTTTTACCAGAAAAAATGTTGTTTTAGCCCCAGATTTGACATTTTCACACTGGGATAATGGATAAAAATGGCACCATAATTTGTCTAATAATTTCTGCTGAATGTGGCAATACCTCATATGTGGCTGTACAGTACTGCTTGGCCACACGGCAACACTCGGGAGGGACGGAGCGCTATTTGCCTCCTGGAGCGAAGATTTTCCTAGAATAGTTTTTGTACCCCATATACAGAGCCCCTTAATGCTAGAAGAGCAGAATCCCCCCTCAAGTGACCCCATTTTTGCAATTATACCCCTGCCAAACATGTGGACACTAAATGTGGTTTAGACACACTGGGGTGCTCAGAAGGGAGGGGGGATTTGGATTTGGGAGCGCAGAATTTGCTGAATTTCTTTTGGGGGGCGAGGAGCCATTTAGCTTTTCCAGAGCCTTTGTACTACCCGTAACGTGGAAGCCCCCTATATTTCCATTAATACATGACAGACCTGAGTGGGGGCTTTTATTTGAAGCTTTTATTGGGAACATTTTACATAACATTTTAGATCACATTTATCCGGCGCCCTACGCTGAGCACTTACTTTGGGGTTTCCATCTAAATCTCCAAATGACGTGATTCAGATGAAACCCTGGAGGGATCCATTCACTATAATGAGATGAGGCAGCAGAGTTACTCTGGACTCCGTCTGGCCTCTGTTTAGCGTTATCCTTCTTTTCAGAGGTGCACAAAACTGTGGCTGACCGCGCTTTTATTTACGCCTAAAAAGATGGACACCGCCGGATCATAGGCCAGACGCCGTCCACAGTGCCTCCATCTGTCTCATTACAGGGAATCTTCCATCAGGGGTTTCCATCTGAATTACGTATTTCAGAGATTTACACGGAAACCCCGGTGTAAGCGATAAATGTGCGCTGAGCAATACTGCGATCTTTGGGAGGCAGAATAAACAAACCTGAAGCAGGTGAAGAATTGGTTTTATATATTTTTTACGTCGTTCCTTGTGCAGTATAAAAGTGATTCGGCGGCTTTATTCTTCGGGTCGGTGCGATTATCGCTTTTTTTTTTGCATCTCCATATTTAGAGAGCTATAATTTTTCAATATTTCAGCCGACAGTCATGTGGCAGCTTATTTTTTTGCGGGACGAGTTGACGTTTTTATTGGTACCATTTTTGGGCAAATTAAATTTTTTGATCGCTTTCTATTCTGATTTTTGGGAGGCAGAATGAACAAAAAACAACAATTCAGGATTTTTTTTTGTTGTTGTTATTTGTATGGTAAAATTGATAAGGCAGCTTTATTCTTTGGGTCAGTACGTTTACAGCAGTACCACATTTATGTAATTTTTTTAATGTTTTTGCGCTTTTACATAAAACTTTTAAAGAAAAAATAATTATCTTTGCATCGCTTTATCCTGGGCGCTGTAACCTTTTAATTTTTCGGCTGATGGAGCTGTATGGCGGCTTGATTTTTGCGGGACAAGATGATGTTTTCAGCGGTACCATTTTTATTTACATTCGTCTTTTTGATCGCGCTTTATTCAGCTTTTTTCCAGCAGTATGATGAAAAGTCATAGTTTCTCTTTTTTTTTTTTACGCTGTTCACTGAAAGGGTTAACTAGTGTGACACGCTTATAGATCGGGTCGTTCCGGACGCGGCAATACCAAATATGTGTACTTTTTTTTGTTTATTTTTATTTTTACCTATAAATCTGTATTTATTAGTGTACTATTTTTTAAAAAAAACAACTTTTTTACTTAGTCCCACTATGGGACTTTCACTTTTTTCACAGATATAATGTATTGCAATGCACTAGCAATTCCGTACAGAACATTATACCTATATTGAAAGCTCCTGAGACTAAGCTGTGCATTGGTCTCAGGAGCTTTCCGTAGCTTGGTGATCTGGGGGTCGTCATGACGACCCCTGATCACCATGGCAATGGTCGGGCCCCGACCATTCGGGGGTGCCGACCTGAAGGCAGAGGGAGCATCCAGCCCTCTGCCTTGTCTCCTGAATGCTGCAATCGCACTCAATCGCAGTGTTCAGAGGGTTAACAGCCTGGGGCGGCGCCGACACCGCTCTTGGCTGTTTAGTGCCGGAGCTCAGCCACTGGTAGCGCTGAGCTCCGGCACTGATAGAGCAGCGGACGCTGAAATTTCAGCATCTCCTGCGCCATCATGCTGTGATCGGTCAGTCAGATTGACTGACCGATCGCAGCGATCTGGGTGCAGGTACTGACGGCATGGGTCCCTGCACCCCTTCTCGTGCAGCTCAGCTGTCATGGACAGCGGTCAGCACTGAACTGGCACAGCGTGTTCACATTCTGTGCCAGTTCAAAACTATGAAGGACACTGCACGGCAAGGAGCGGTAATTTACACCTGCTCATGCCGTGCAGTGTCCGTCATTGAGCGCTATGGGGTTAAGGTATATAAACACAGGAAGTAATAATGCAATGCTTATTAAGGGTTAATAATAAAACCTTAAAGTTTAGTCACTGATTATTCCTCAGACATTGCCAAATTACTAATTTTCGATACTTAACCTTATTTTGCTTCACTCCCTCTCAAATTCTATGCTGCAGTACTGTTTCAATGCCCATTTCATACTCCTTTAGTAGCTCCTTTTAACGGCTACTCAGTAAGATCTGTACACTGTACTCAGTAGGAGACTTTCCCCAAGTACATACAAGGATGGAAAGCAGAGAGACTCAGACATGGAAAGCCTGTACTCAGATTGCTTTAATTCTGGTACAACAGGTGACAAATCTACATCCGGGCTAGTAAAGTTAATCACAATGGTCATATCTGTATTGCGCTCCAAGAAAATGCAGAAAAGGGCTAAAATTAGCACAGAATTAGCAGGAATTACTACAGGGAATATTATGGTAGACTGTTGCTCCCTACACCAATACCCCATGACCTTGCAGAGGGTCCTGTAAGCTGTTTATCAAAGGACATTTAAAAATAATCCCGGCACTAAGATAATTTGGCATCTGTGCGATTAAACCATACACCTACGTTTTAGCAAAAAAAAATAAATAGTTCAATGCCAACTCATTTACATAATTTTGTAAAAATACTGTTTTATAGGTCATGTACCAGAGTAGAAAGCATCCCCCACTTCTTTCATCTGCTTGCTGGTTCGCGATGCCAGAATTTCTACTAGGATGTTTTCAGCTGTTCCTACACCCTTGAGATTAAAACAAGAAAAGGAAGTTACAGTTACCATGGTACGATGACTGCATACCCTCAAATCCAATGAGTCTTGTTTATATGTATCACAGCCTGGATCATAATTCATAATTTGTATGCATAATTCTGCAGGATGTCACAGGAAACAGTTGACAGGTCTATTGATAGATATAACCTCATCCTTTAAAGCAGGGGTGCGGGAACCTCCAGCCCGCGGTATCCTTTTATACTGCCATGGGGCAGATTCACGGGGACTGCAGTGCTTGGGCTGGCGACCACGTTTTGCTGGCCATGGACCCTTTAATTGCTCCTGAGGCTGCGAACATGCGCACGCAGCATTCAATACAGAACGCTGTGACGCGTAAGCTGAAGACGTTGACGTTAGTGATGAGCGAGTATGTTCTGTTAACCCTTTCAGCGAGTATGCTCGGGCAAACACCGAGTATCTTCCACGTGCTCGGGTGTTATGTTTCAGTCTCTCTGTGTGCATGATTTGCGACTGTTTGACAGCTTTAATACATGTGAGGAATGCCTAAGCAGCAGACATTCCTCACATGCATTAAAGCTGTCAAACAGTCGCAAATCATACACACAGAGAGACTGAAACATAACACCCGAGCACACGGAAGATACACAGTGTTCGTCCGAGCATACTCGCTGAAAGGGTTAACAGAACATACACGCTCATCACTAGTTGAGGTACCTTGGAGTCAGTGTGCTCCAGTCTCACCAATGACAGCAGAGGCCCCAGCCCGCCCGTCCGGTCATGGCTTTAGGCCCCCCGTCCGTCCGCCCGTCCGGTCATGGCTTTAGGCCCCCCGTCCGTCCGCCCGTCCGGTCATGGCTTTAGGCCCCCCGTCCGTCCGTCCGGTCATGGCTTTAGGCCCCCCGTCCGTCCGTCCGTCCGCCCGGTCATGGCTTTAGGCCCCCCGTCCGCCCGGTCATGGCTTTAGGCCCCCCGTCCGCCCGGTCATGGCTTTAGGCCCCCCGTCCGCCCGGTCATGGCTTTAGGCCCCCCGTCCGCCCGGTCATGGCTTTAGGCCCCCCGTCCGCCCGGTCATGGCTTTAGGCCCCCCGTCCGCCCGGTCATGGCTTTAGGCCCCCCGTCCGCCCGGTCATGGCTTTAGGCCCCCCGTCCGTCCGGTCATGGCTTTAGGCCCCCCGTCCGTCCGGTCATGGCTTTAGGCCCCCCGTCCGTCCGGTCATGGCTTTAGGCCCCCCGTCCGTCCGGTCATGGCTTTAGGCCCCCCGTCCGTCCGGTCATGGCTTTAGGCCCCCCGTCCGTCCGGTCATGGCTTTAGGCCCCCCGTCCGTCCGGTCATGGCTTTAGGCCCCCCGTCCGTCCGGTCATGGCTTTAGGCCCCCCGTCCGTCCGGTCATGGCTTTAGGCCCCCCGTCCGTCCGGTCATGGCTTTAGGCCCCCCGTCCGTCCGGTCATGGCTTTAGGCCCCCCGTCCGTCCGGTCATGGCTTTAGGCCCCCCGTCCGTCCGGTCATGGCTTTAGGCCCCCCGTCCGTCCGGTCATGGCTTTAGGCCCCCCGTCCGTCCGGTCATGGCTTTAGGCCCCCCGTCCGTCCGGTCATGGCTTTAGGCCCCTCGTCCGTCCGGTCATGGCTTTAGGCCCCCCGTCCGTCCGGTCATGGCTTTAGGCCCCCCGTCCGTCCGGTCATGGCTTTAGGCCCCCCGTCCGTCCGGTCATGGCTTTAGGCCCCCCGTCCGTCCGGTCATGGCTTTAGGCCCCCCGTCCGTCCGGTCATGGCTTTAGGCCCCCCGTCCGTCCGGTCATGGCTTTAGGCCCCCCGTCCGTCCGGTCATGGCTTTAGGCCCCCCGTCCGTCCGGTCATGGCTTTAGGCCCCCCGTCCGTCCGTCCGGTCATGGCTTTAGGCCCCCCGTCTGTCCGTCCGGTCATGGCTTTAGGCCCCCCGTCCGTCCGTCCGGTCATGGCTTTAGGCCCCCCGTCCGTCCGTCCGTCCGGTCATGGCTTTAGGCCCCCCGTCCGTCCGTCCGTCCGTCCGGTCATGGCTTTAGGCCCCCCGTCCGTCCGTCCGTCCGTCCGTCCGGTCATGGCTTTAGGCCCCCCGTCCGTCCGTCCGTCCGGTCATGGCTTTAGGCCCCCCGTCCGTCCGTCCGTCCGTCCGGTCATGGCTTTAGGCCCCCCGTCCGTCCGTCCGTCCGTCCGGTCATGGCTTTAGGCCCCCCGTCCGTCCGTCCGTCCGTCCGTCCGGTCATGGCTTTAGGCCCCCCGTCCGTCCGTCCGTCCGGTCATGGCTTTAGGCCCCCCGTCCGTCCGGTCATGGCTTTAGGCCCCCCGTCCGTCCGGTCATGGCTTTAGGCCCCCCGTCCGTCCGGTCATGGCTTTAGGCCCCCCGTCCGTCCGGTCATGGCTTTAGGCCCCCCGTCCGTCCGGTCATGGCTTTAGGCCCCCCGTCCGTCCGTGGCTAATATAATAAGGCTGTGTGCCCATGATGTGTTTTTTTAAGCGTGCCATGTTCCCCAATGATAATCCGCATGTGCTATGCACATGCTGCGGAAATTTCCGCTGCAGATTATCATTGCGGAAAAAAACGCAGCACTACCAATTATTTTGCGGAAGCGCTGCGTTTTATCCGCCATTGACTTGCATTGGAACGCATGGATTATGCATCACTGCATCTGTACATGCGGAATCCATGTGTTTCAATGCACGGATGGTACCCGGGTCTGGAGGAGAGGAGACTCTACTCCGGACCCGGGTACCATAAAACCTGTAAAAAAAAAAAGAACAAAATAAAAAAATAAATATTATATTTACCTTCTGATGGCCCGCGGTGTGCTCGTCTTCGCTTGCCGGCATATCGAAAAATTACCTGCGCTGACGTCATTTAGTCATGTGACGGCAGGTCCTTCAGTGTACCGAGAGCTGTCGGCAAGCCGAGACGCATCAAATCAAGACTCCGGGGGCCATCAGAAGGCAAGTATATATTTATTTTTTACCATTCTTTACGGTCACACTATACAAATCCATGCCGATTGCATGGATTTATATAGTCTGACCAAGTTGTCTAGCACTTTCCAAGTGATACCAAAATCGCTTGGAAAGCGCTTGTCAACCCGCATGCGGAAATGCATGTGAAGAACGCTTCACATCGGCTTGTCCCTGGCAGAAAAAACGCATGTACTATACGCATGTACAATCCGCATGCGTTTTTTCTGCCAGGGAGATGCAGAAACGCTCAGAAAAAAATCCGGAGCATTTCTGCCTCGTGGGCACATAGCCTAATATATACATCTATATTCTAAAAGGTACTTGCACAGTGAATGTAAATAAAGAAGAACATTACTTTTCAATTTATTTTACACAGAATATTTTGTCTTTGGAAAAAGAATACAAGCAATGTAATTAGTCAAGTGGAGTAGAATCATAACTTTAATTGTGCTTACGACTCATGACCATCTTGGCATTTTGAAGATGAAGGTAGTTGGCTGGCAAAGTGTAGTGTCAATTTGGTTACAACCTTACATCTTACATGGATTGAGCATATTGTTATAAAAGTGTTAAGTCTATTGCATACTTAATTGGCATCCTGTAACATAAGGAACTAGCACATGGAATCTTTACTAATGGAATTACAAAGAATCACTTCTCCAATACAATGTAACTTTCTAGTTCCTACCTTCATTGACTTCTTTAACTGTTTTGCATCAAACACAGCTGGAGGCAATATGAGAGACACCATAAGATGTTCAAAGTTTCCTGAAAGATCACCTTTCAAGTCATCCTTCAGGTCCTAATTGTGAAACAAATCCCATGCATTATTACCAACCACTTAGATCACTTATACAATTATACACATGGCGAGATCAGCACCTAGATTTTTGGCTGCATGTTTTGTACAGACGAGAGGTGTCAGGCTGTGTTCACACGATGCGTATTTCATGCGTTTCCGCGGCGTTTTTGCAGTTGCGTAAACGCCGCGGAAACGCATGAAAAACGTATGGTAGAAGGGAAGCAATCTTCCCCAATGGAAATCCGCATGTGCTGTGCCCATGATGCGGATTTTTCCGCAGCGTTAACGCTGCGGTCAAAAATCCGCAGCATGTCAATTAATTTTGCGGAAACGCGGCGATTTCGCCGCCATTGACTTGCATTAGAACGCGCCAATTCCGCAAGACAGCATTTGTACTTGCGTAATTGGTGCGTTCTAATGTGCGGATGGTACCCGGGTGTGGAGGAGAGGAGAGTCTCATCCACACCCAGGTACCATTAAAAAAGCTGTAAAACAAGAATAAAATAAAAAATAAATGTATTCTTACCATCTGTCGGCACAGCGCTCCCGCTTGGTTCCCGGCACTTGCAGTGAGTTGTAGGACCTGCGGTGACGTCAGAGTCATGTGACGGGTCACGTGACGCTGACGTCGGCAGGTCTTTCAATTCAAAATTGCCGGCGAGGGAGAACAGATTGAGCAGGACAGCGCGGGCCATCGGAGGTAAGTATATACACTCTCTCGGTTCACACTGTATAAATCCATGCTGTTTGCATGGATTTATATAGTGTGACCTAGTTATCAAGCACTTTCCAGGTGATGCTAACATCGCCTGGAAAGCGCTTGTCAATCTGCATGCGGAAACGCATGTGAATCTGCATGTGGATCCGCATGTATTCTGCAGGAAAAACGCATGCACAATCTGCATGCGTTTTTTCTGCCAGGGAGATGCAGAAACGATGCAGAAATTTTCTGCTTCATTTCTGCATCGTGTGCACATACCCTTAATGTTTCACCAGTAAAAACAGCAGCAACTCACTGTAAATCCATATTCCTTTTGCTGCACTTTTTTTTTTCTTTTTTTTTTAAAGCTGAAAAACCTGCACCTGCAATACTTTGCTCGCACTGTAAGGCTGAGTTCACACGATGCGTTTTTCATGCGTTTCCGCGGCGTTTTTGCAGTTGCGGAAACGCCGCGGAAACGCATGAAAAACGCATGGTAGAAGGGCAGCAATGTTCCCCAATGGAAATCCGCATGTGCTGTGCCCATGATGCGGATTTTTCCGCAGCGTAAACGTTACGCTGCGGTCAAAAATCCGCAGCATGTCAATTAATTTTGCGGAAACGCTGCTCTTTTGCCGCCATTGACTTGCATTAGACCGCATGGAATCCGCATCACTGTATATGTTGATGCGCTTTTCATGCTGTCTAATGTGCGGATGGTACCCGGGTGTGGAGGAGAGGACTCTCATCCAGACCCAGGTACCATTAAAAAAAAAGAATAAAATAAAAAATATATATATTCTCACCTTCTGACGGCCCGCGCTGCGTCCTGCCGACTTCCTGCGCACTTCGCGGTTGAATGAAGGACCTTCGCTGACGTCAGTCATGTGACGGGTCACGTGACGCTGACGTCGGAAGGTCCTACAGTCTTCACTGCCGGCAGCCGGGACCGATGAGGCAGGACACCGGGGGCCATCAGATGGTAACGTATAGATTTATTTTTTATTTTTTGACATCACACACTATATAAATCCATGCCGGTTGCATGGATTTATATAGTGTAAAGTTGACAAGCACTTTCCAAGTGATGCTAAAATCGCTTGGGAAGCGCTTGTCAACCCGCATGCGGAAATGAAAGTGAAGACCGCTTCATTTCCGCATGTCCCTGGCAGGAAACCGCATGTACAATCCGCATGCGTTTTTTCCTGCCAGAGAGATGCAGAAACGCTCAGGAAAAAATCCTGAGCATTTCTGCATCGTGTGCACATACCCTAAAAGCCTCAAAAATGTAGAAACTTTGAAGTGCTATGACTGCTTTTTAGGATCCTCCTAGACTTTTTTCCTTCTTATGGCACATTGTGAAATCTTCTCTCAATGCACTGCATTTTTATAGCCGTATAGGATTTTCACAATATATCAACTAATGTTGGAAAAAACCTGCTTGGACTGCGCCCAGTCCAATACAGTAATTAGTGATTCTTGAATTAAGAAGCACTCCCATCAAAGTTTTTATCCTCTTAATATATTGCAATCACCATATTATATAGCACTGTACTGTATACTTACAATTGCTCATTTTGCCTTTCTACCCACTTAATTCTTCTCTTTTTCATTAGGTCTATGACATCACGTGATTAAAAACTGACTAGCTGAATCCTTCTAAGCTCTATGTCAATTTTCACTGTGCGACTCAGGTCACTGCAAAAATCAATGGCAGGGCGGAGCAGCCGAGTCAGGAGTTGAAAAGGGGAAAGATAAATGCAGGGAAAAAGATGCTTCCTGTTTCTACATAGAGCAGAGAAAAGAGAAGAATTAGCTGGGCAGAAAGGCAAATGAGGAATTCAAAGTACACAGTGCTAGATAATATGATGACTGCAATATATGAAGAGGAAAAAAACTTTGATGGGAGTGCGACTTTAAGGTGGCTGTACAAATGCCGTACAGTTATTCCTCCTGATCCCCCTTTTCCTCTACACATGCATGATTTTTATGGTCACTAGTCAGCCAGTCTCACAGAATAAAAGCTGAATATTTAGGTCAGTCCCAAGAATGAATTTTATCCTTGGATTATTTAAAAAATAATATTATATATATATATTATTATATAATTATATATATTTATTACCTTTCCACATGCTGCCAAATATTCTTTTGCAATAAGCTGTCTTTGTGAATTTGACCTCTGTGTAAGAATATTGATTAAGGAATCTTCATCAGTCCCTGGTAAAAAAACAAAAACTTTTTTTTGCAATTGCCAAACATATGCAAACACTAATATAACTTTATATTATATTAATAATATAGTCTATAGCTCAGCGCTGAGGAAGCAAATTAACTTTATTCTCCCCGACAGCTTCAGTTTCAGTCACCACTTTGAGTATACCAAGTGGCGGCTGTAACCGCGTCCCTGGGCCCTGACTGACACTCGCTCTGCATTGGGGCACGGTTACAGCCACCTCTGTATTCTCAGAGTGGTGACTGAACCCATGCCGCCTCCTTGATTGAAACTGAGGCTGTCGGGTAAAATAAAGTTAATTTGTTCCCCGCAGCGTTCGGCTACGTGCAAACGCTGGACAGGTTGATAACGCTATTAACCTGCAGATTAACCCCATATCTGCAGGTTAAGAGACGATGCAAACAAAGACTGCTCTTACAGCGAACCTGTCAACAGCAAAAATTGCTAAGCATTAGCCAATATTGATAAATATGCCTCATTATCTTTCAACACATATAAAACCATAAATATACTCACCAAGGCCTTTAATTGCTTTCCTAACCGCATCAGCATCTCTGCCTGCACTGAAGCCTGGAAAGTCCTTCACAGTTCCTCTGTTGCCAACCTGTAAAGATATATCAGGTAAATAGCATTATTTTAAGTTTCAGATGAAACTTTGCAAAGCACAATTTTCATAAGTGAGCCACTGCTAATCTTTGAATATGTTTTATTGCTTACTGTACAAAAACAATAGCAAGCAAAATCCTTCCCCCACCATAAGCATGTACCAGGAAATACTTGTCACTGCTTCCACAAAAGATTTCCAGTGCTGTCACATTCCAGACTACCTCCCCTACCAAGGCTGCCAGCCAGAGCATTACTGTATAATCTGCACAGTGCTAACGTAGAACATTGCTGCAATATTTGATAAAAACTATGCACAAAACAGTTACCCCACTTCACAAACTTAAAGAGGACCTTTAAGGAAATGTTTGATGTTCAACTGGACATAAGATGTACCGTAATAGTTGCTGCAAAGAGGAAAAAAACTTTTTTTTATTTCGTCTATGTAACAGATATTAAAAAAACAAAGTATTTTACCCTTAATGAGTTAATTTGTCAAGTCCAAGTGAGTGTTAGGCTGTGTGCCCACTATGCGTTTTTTAAGCGTTTCTGCAGCGGCATTTCTGCCGCAGAAACGCTTAAAAAACGCTTGTTAGTAGGTCTGCTACGTTCCCCAATGATAATCCGTATGTGTTCTGCACATGCTGCGGAAATTTCCGCTGCGGATTATCATTGCGGAAAAATCCGCAGCACTACCAATTATTTTGTGTAATCGCGGCGTTTTCGCTGCCATTGACTTGCATTGAATCGCTTAATATCCGCATGACTACATGTGCACATGCGGATATTAAGCGATTCAATGTGCGGATGGTACCCGGGTCTGGAGAAGAGGAGACTCATCCAGACCCGGGTACCATAGTACCTGCTAAAAAAAGAATTTAAAATAAAAAAAACACATTATACTCACCTTCCGATGGCCCCTGATCTCCTTCTTCGATGCATCCGGTCTTCCCGGTGTCTCGTGGTGGTGTAAAAGGACCTTCCATGACATCATTCAGTCATGTGACAGGTCACACGACCGCTGACGTCGGTGGTCGCGTGACCTGTCACATGACTAAATGACGTCATGGAAGGTCCTTTTACACCACCACGAGACACCGGGAAGACCGGACGCATCGGAGAAGGAGATCAGGGGCCATCGGAAGGTGAGTATAATGTTTTATTTTTTACCATTTTTATTCTTTTTTTTAACTAACTTGGTCACACTATATAAAATTCATGCCGGTTGCATGGATTTATATAGTGTGACCAGGTTGTCAAGCACTTTTCCAAGTGATGCTAAAATCGCTTGGAAAGCGTCTGACAACCTACATGGGAAATCGCATGTGCAAAACGCGTGAAAAACGCTTGTCCCTGGCTGAAAAAAACGCATGTAAAATCCGCATGCGTTTTTTCTGCCAGGGAGATGCAGAAATGCTCAGGAAAAATCCGTAACATTTCTGCATAGTGGGCACTTAGCCTTAAACAGTTTTCGATGGGGGCGTGTACTTCTCCCTGTATGAATGATGTTAACTAGGGAAGAGCAAACATGTTCAGATATGGAGTTATCCAAGCGTGCTCAGGTTCGGATAGAGGAGCCGGGTTGCCAGAGTCCATTGCTTGAGTAGCCGTGACCGCATTTTTTGTGTTGTACTACCTCACAACATGGAATTTCACTGTTTTTTTGAGGATTTGCATCAGTTCATGTAAAGAACATGCCTACAACTGAGAACAAATTATTATTATTTTTTTTTTTTTTTTACAGTGAAGCAAAACAAATAGGACAAAATAAATGAAAAGGTGTGCATAACTATTCAACCCCCTAACGTCAATTCTTTGTAGAGCCTTCTTTTTGGCAATTACAACTGCAAGTCGCTTTGGATAAGTCTCTGAGCTTTTCACATCTTGCCACTGGGATTTTGGCCCATTCCTCAAGGCAAAACTACTCCAGCTCCTTCAAGTTAGATGGTTTCCTCTGCTAAGCAGCAATCTTCAAGTCTGACCACAGATTCTCAATTGGATTAAGGTCTGGGCTTAAATATAAAAAGTACTGCAGTGCACATGCGCCGGGCTCTTTTGACCTTTTCCCACGCAAGTAACCCATCTACATAATGGGTACAGAAATACTGCAGAAAATATGCAACATGAAAAACTCAATAAAAAGCTCAATGTTGAAACGCAGCCTAAATAACACAGGTCACACACTCAAGCTATATTATCTTTCCATTGACTGAAAACACCATACTCCAATTTCACCTTCAATGCGAATCCTAAATATTCACATATTTTTCACACTCACTAACATATGATAAATGATTTACCTAAATAATAAAAAATAAAATGACAAAGTCTAATATTTTTGCTTCATTTGTTTGATTTGGACCTTATCTATTTGTAGGTGTTAACTGAAAAACTGATGTAGTTTTAAGTCAAATTTATGCAGAAATATGGAAAATTCTTAAGGATTCAGAAACTTTGAAGCACCACTGTACGCTAGCACAGTCAAACGTTTTCTAAAGATCTATGTATTTCCTATGGCTAAAAGTTAAAAATAAAAGTGTGACATTGATATCACTGTTTAGTCTTATAATAAAAACCACATTCAACGCAAGAGCCAAAATAATCAAAAGGTGGAGGCCTGGAGATCTGGGAAGGCTTTTATGAGGCTACTCTTGAAATCAATTGTTTTCACATACTCTGAGGTAATAGAGCGTTTTGGATAATCATCGTTTCTCCGCAGTAAGGAGCAGCTATTGAGTTTTTTGTTTTTTTTTTTACAGTCACTACCATATGACTGGAGTAATTTACATATGTATTTTGTGCATGTCAGTAATAAATTTAGTGCATTTTATGAACTCTCTGACTGTTGTAGGTTTGAAAAGGGTAAAACGCATATAATTAATTTGGTGCATATCAAGTACACCACTGTGGAATCAGTTTATGATCAACTGATAAATTTTAGTACATAAGAAAGATTTAACAAACTGAATGTTCCAGAATCCTTGTGCTATTTGGGCTAAAAAAAGAGTGTCTCATGGCTTGCACCATATTTATTGTTTTAGACAATTTATCACCTTATCAAATGTGGCTTGTTTGAAAAATGGAAAGGTTTGTCAGAAAGGGGGGTGTAGTCTAGTAGGCAACACTCTGCGCAAAAAATGCACTGCAGCATGTGCACAGAACATTCAGATTTTCATTGGGGACCATGGGGCACGTATTACCAAGCGTTTTTAAACGTTTCCGCTGCAGAAATTCCGCATCAAAAACGCTTGAAAAACGAATAGTGGGCACGCAGCCTTAGGCTATGTTCCCACGTGTTGTGTTTTCGTTCAGTCAGAAATTTGCAGCAAAACTGATCTATGGCAGGAAATCAGCTGTGTTAAATCTGCAGGTTTTGCAGCGTTATTTGCACTGTCCTTCTGTCTCTATTTATGCATGTACATAAAGTTCTGTGAAAAAAAGAACCCCATTCTATATTGCCATCAAAAACACTGAAAAAAAATATACCAGCATTTTTAGTGAATTTTTCAGCATTTCAGCTGCAAAAACGCTGAAAGAAGTGACATGCTCTATTTTCCAGGAACACAACCAAGGCAAAAAAAAAAAAAAACAAGATGTGGGAACAGAGAATTCTATTTTCTCACAGACTTTGCTGGTACTGCAAAACGCAGCTGAAAATTAGCAAAAAAATCTGCAGCAAAATACGCTGAAAAACACAACATGTGGGAACATAGCCTCAGACTAGACTGGAAAATGAAGAGCCAGTCCTTCTGCAGCAAGTACCTGTGAGCTGCTGACAGCTTATCCTGAAACATTACCTGAAATAACAGGTACAGTTTGCAAGTGTATCATTCAGTTTTAGTAAACTACAGTCCTTAGGCTATGTGCCCACGATGCAGAAATGCTCCGGATTTTTCCTGAGCGTTTCTGCATCTCCCTGGCAGAAAAAACGCATGCGGATTGTACATGTGTTTTTCCTGCCAGGGACAAGGGGATGTGAAGCGTTCTTCACATGCATTTCCGCCTGCGGGTTGTCAAGCGCTTTCCAAGCAATTTTAGCATTACTTGGAAAAGTGCTTGCCAACTTGGTCACAACTATATAAATCCATGCAAACGGCATGGATTTATGTAGTGTGACCGAAAGAATGGTAAAAAATAAATATAACTTACCTTCTGATGGCCCCCGGTGTCCTTGTCTCGGCTTGCGGGCAGCTCGCGGTAGCTTAAGGACCTGCTGACGTCAGAGGCCGCGTGCCACGAACTGCCGGCAAGCCGAGACAAGGATACCAGGGACCATCAGAAGGCAAGTATAATATTTATTTTTTATTTTATTCTTTTTTTTTTTTTACAGGTACTATGGTACCCGGGTCTGGAGGAGAATCTCCTCTTCTCCAAACCCGGGTACCATCCGCACATTGAAACGCATGGGATCCGCATGTACAGATCCAGTGATGCGGATGACATGCGTTCCAATGCAAGTCAATGGCAGCGAAAACCCCACGCTTCCGCAAAATAATTGGTAGTGCTGCGGATTTTTCTGCAATGATAATCCGCAGCGGAAATTTCCACAGCATATGCACAGCACATGCAGATTATCATTGGGGAACATGCAGACCTTCTACCAAGCGTTTAAGCGTTTCTGCAGTGGAATTGCCGCTGCGGAAAGGCTTAAAAAAACGCATAGTGGGCACACAGCCTAAACCTTTTTTCAAGAGTCTGATTATACTCAGATCTCACCATTGTCTGTAGTCTAAGGAAAAACATGCAAAAATTGCATCAATTTATCTTACCATTTGTCTCCTGAACCAAGAGTATTAAAATAAGCACAAAAAAGGTCAGTAATGTTACTGAAAAGACAGACTCCCCAGCAGCACCTCACTAAAGGATTGTGACTCACAGTTTGAGAAGCTCTGCACTGAACATTCTAGCTTGGTTTATGATGTAAGCCGCCTGACTATAGTCTATACTTACCCACACAGATAACATGGTGATTCGAAGAGAACCTAGTAAATAAATAAAATAAAAAAAATCAAGTCAAAAACAATAATTTACATTTCATATTTATCATCCAAAGACATTTAAAAAAAAATCTAAAAATCTTCATGGTTTATAAATTTATATGATTTAAAAAAAAAAAAAAAAAACACCCTCAACAACAATGCTATTTTCTAATTCTTTCCAATTATGTATTTGATGTAGTGTAGGTACCTTTAAATATTTACCGATCTCTGTCTTTCCCTGTTTCCTGAGATGCTGTGGTCCTCCAATCAGACTAGCTAGATTACACAGGGGATCTTGTGTGGATTGGACTTTAATTTCATAATTTAAGTCTAAAAAGGACCCTCGTTCTGAGCACCACTCCATACAGCAGTTCCAGGGTGAGCTGACAATGATGAGTGTGCAATTGACTCAGAAGATTACCAGAGCAATACTGGAAACTGGTGAAGATAGGCAAGTATTTTATCTACACTACATCACATACATATTTAGAAAGAATTAGAAGATATCTCTCTATATACAACCGGCGCCTTACACCAACCGGATTGCTGCTGTTTAACCATTTATATACTGCTATCAATCTCTGACTGCGACATCTAAATGAGGCAAGTGCATAGCTCAAAACGTTCCGGCACCAATCAGACTCCCTGTTACACAATAGCAGAAAGCCGATGGATTGCCATGGAAGCAGGGGGCCTATGAAAAATACTGTGGCTGGGGTTCATTGAATCAGCGAAAATATACGCTTCAAAACTGTCGTATTGCAGAGTATAGTGCAAGTGATAAAATAAATGCAGGTTCAAGTGGGGAACTAAGATATGTTAAAGGAATTATAAAAAAAAAACAAAAAACCACAACACCCCTTTTCCCCCTGTTCAAAAATAAAAAAAAATATTAAAAAAAAGAGAAAATCATTTTGTCTTGTTGTGTCTATATATCTGTATAAGTGTAACAAAATAAAAATGAACCAAACAAGAAAACTCTTCATGGTGTTTAATAGAATTACAATAAAAAAGTGTTTTAAATTTCATATGAGCCCCAGAAAATAAAATAAAAATATAATATAATATAGACACATACATACATACATACATACAGGGTGGGACATTTATATGGATACACCTAAATAAAAGGGGAATGGTTGGTGATATCAACTTCCTGTTTGTAGCACATTAGTATATGGGAGGGGGAAAACTTTTCCAGATGGGTGGTGACCATGGTGGCCATTTTGGATCCAACTTTATTTCTTTAAATGGAAAGTGGGTCATGTGACATCAAATGTATTGAGAATTTTATAAGAAAAACAATGGTGTGCTTGGTTTTAACGTAACTTTATTCTTTCATGAGTTTTTTAGAAGTTTATGACCACTTATAAAATGTGTTCAAAGTGCTGCCTATTGTGTTGGATTGTCAATGCAACCCTCTTCTCCCACTCTTGACACACTGATAGCAACACCGCAGAAGAAATGCTAGCACAGGCTTCCAGTATCCGTTGTTTCAGATGATGCACATCTCGTATCTTCACAGCATAGACAATTGCCTTCAGATGACCCCAGAGGTAAAAGTCTAAGGGGGTCAGATCGGGAGACCTTGGTGGCCATTCAACTGGCCCACGACGACCAATCCACTTTCCAGGAAACTGATCATGTAGGAATGCTGGGACCTGACTCCCATAATGTGGTGGTGCACCATCTTGTTAGAAAAACTCTCATTATGTATGCCTATCTGTGGCCGCTGACAGGTCACTGTGCTTTCAGTGACCTGCCTACTATTTTAAATACTGCCTTTGTAATTTCTGTGCCAAAGTAAAATTTACATGTCCCAAAAAATCCACCGACGCCCGCGCATGCGCAGTAGCATCTTTCAGTTGCCGAGAAAAGCTACTGTGCAAGTGCGGGTGGCTGGGTCATATTGCTGAAGGCAAATTTCTTTTTCCACTGACAAAATGGCGCCCGCACAGTAGGAATGATGCAGTAGTCACGTGACGAAACATCATCCCTTGAGGCCAGGACACAGATCAATGAGGGATCAGGTTAGTATTATCATGAGAATGCTAAATGAGAGGAGTATACAGATTTTTTTTTTCTTAGCCGATCCACGAAGAAAATTCAAACAAAACTGCACCAAAATAAATGGATTTTAGACCCTGTGCAACTCCTTTCATATTTGCTATGTTTATCCAAAATTGTGGTAAAGTTGCCACATTTTTACTGCAAATTCAGAAAAATCGCTGAAAAAAACAAAAAAAAAAAAAACAGCTGGAGCATTGCATGAATACAGCCTAAGGGTACGTGCACACGGTGCGTTTTTTATGCATTTTTGATGCGGCAAATCCGCGCAGAATTGGCCCCAAAAACGCATTGCAAAACTTATCCCAGCATTTTTTATGGGATTTTGGAAGATCTGTGCACATGATCAGGAATTTTCCTTACAGAATTTCATGTGTGGAAAAAGAAGCAGCGTGTCCATTCTTTGTGCGGATATGCCTGCGTTTTTCCTATACAATGCATTGGAAAACACGCATGGCAAATTTGCAGGCAAAAACGCATGTAAATGCAAAAAAAGTATCAAAAGCACTTAATTTCCACAGCATTTTTGATGCCAAGAAGTGCAGAACCTTGCAGAAAAGTTGCAAAAATTTCTGCAAGCAATTCCTGATTGTGCGCACATAACCTTACTGTAAATTTTTGGCAGCAGATTACCTTGCAACTTTCTGTGGAAATTTTTCACAGCAAATCCGATAGGTGTGAACATTTGATGTCCCATTGTTAACTAATGTGAGCAAATACTGTCACAATAGCAACATGGCACAGTGGAAATTTTGCAAATACCATATATATTTTCATATATACACACCACTAAAATGTCAATACTATGAGATGTTAACACAAAGGGCAGAATTTTATCTGACTGGAGGCCAGGATTTTCAGTGTTATGCCTTGGAGCACAAACTCCTGTCTATCCTGTTAGCAATCCATTCAGGATGTGATGCAAGAATTTCAACTCTCCCACACTCCAGTAAATGATACATTCTGCACACACCCTGAGTGATTAGGCTTTATTCAAGACACGATTCTTCACTTTGTATCATTTTTCTATACAAGTCCTCATAAAAAGAAACCGCTTGAGAGTGATGCAATATAACGTATAAAACATGTAAAAAAACACAACATAGAAAAGCTATAGACTATACTTTGTTTAGGCACTATTTGCAAAGGTTTCAGAGAGGGCCTGTAAACAGGATTATTATATCCCTAACTAAACGTACGAGTGTAGAACCCCTATAATGCTTATTACATTCATAACTTTCTAGCAGAATTTCGTTGTGGCAATAGTAAGAAATCAATTTGTGAAGTGCAGCAGAGATGGTGAGTGAAGTGCCTGCCCCGATGCACTTGAGAAAAAAACTTAGTAGTTTTCTCACTAATATGCCCCCCAAAAAATTGTACTATAAAAATATAAATGTAACATTAAATGGGCTTTACTCTCATACCATTAGGGTATGTGCGCACGTTCAGGATTTAAAGCAGAAATTTCCTGAGCGTGTCTGCATCTCCTTGGCAGGAAAAATGCTGCGGAAAAACCATGCGGTGCGGCTGCGATTTTGACACACTTTTGATGCAGTTTCTGAAGCGTTTTTTGTACATCAATAAATGCTTTTTGGAGCAAAATAAAGTTATTTGGTGGGACATTGCTTAAACCCTTAGATTACCGTTAGAACTGCGGTGAGTATATTGGTTAATTTAAGTTATTAAAGAATGGGTCTGTTGTATTTCAAATAAAGTGTTTACTCTGTTTATTTAACTCTTTACTTTACTTGAATTAGGTTTGGTGATGAAAGGGTCTGATCAATACCTTGTCATCACCAAAGAGCTAGGTTTCAGCTAATCCCATTCATCCAATCTCATTAGCATTTACATTCATGCTATTTCTGGGGCAGCTGTGAGCTGCTATTTTTAGCCTAGGAAGGTGCCATTAGGCAAACATGGTCCCTGGCCATTATTAACAGCTCACCGCTCTTTCGTGAGCTGCTACGTCCCCTGATCAGCACTAAGCAGCGCTTTGGATACAGCGTATTTTTTCTGCGTCCAAAACGCGGTGTTCTAATGCCGCACTTTTGTTGGCGGTACACAGCGCGCTCCCCGCAGTGTACCGCCGGCTGGAGAGTATCACCGGGGACCAAGGACCAGGACGAGTGCGCCGGACAAGTGAGTATAGTGGGGGTTTTTTAATTTTTTTTTTGACTGCAGGCACGCCTGGGGGCGGCGCGGCTGGGGGGAGCAGTAATCAGCGGGAGCGGCAGTCTGATGAGAGGAGTAGTAGTCCTCCTCTGCCAACCCAAATACCACCTGCAGCGCGTTTCCGCCGAGAATTTGCGCCCATTGGCTTTAATTGAAAAGCAGCAAATGCGCAGGTATAGATATTATACCTGCTGATTTGCTGTGGTTCAATTTAAGTCAATGGGCACAAATTTGCAGCGGAAACTAGCAAAGAATGGACATGCTGCGTTTTTTTCCGAAATGGTAATCCTGAGCGGAAATTTCCGCATCATGTGCACAGCACATCAGGATTACCATTACAATAGTTGCAGACTGATTGGCAAGCGTTTTTGCAGCGGTTCAGAGGCGGAAAAAACGTCAAGGAAACGCAGCAAAAACGTTTTGTGTGCACATAGCCATAGTTAGGGATTGAATATCCTCCTGTGTAGGGAATAACTTAGTCGATACAAAACCTATTCTGCAGCTCACACTGCTTTGGCTGAACATGCGCTGTCAAATCCCATCCATCTGCAGTGACCAATGGCCACAAGATTTTGCCAGCTAATCAGCAGTTGACCACTGCAGGTGTTGTAAATGCAATATTTGGTTTCACCTTTAGGTCTCATTCAAGAATCCATTGATTTTAATGGGATGACTCCGATAAAGAATAGACATGTCTTGTTTTTGTTCTGTGTGTGTGCACGGGTAACACAGACGACTATTGCATCGCAACAGTCTGAATGGCCAGCGGCTCTCCTGACCTGAGTTGCATAGAAACACATATTAGAACATTCGGGTCAGGAGAGCCACCGGACATTCTGAGAATTGCGATGAGATCATCTCTCGGGTCTGACTGCACCCTTATCATCACACATCACCATCCCTCTAGTCCCGGCTCAGAAACTGGCGAATCCTCAAAGTGAACAGTAAGTCATCTGGGGGGATTCATAAGTCTGCAGTCACACAGAATGACTGCAGACTTATCTATTTAGACTGAACAACCCCTTTAAGGAAGCTTAAAAATGATTTCATCCGACGAACTAGCCTTTTCCAGGTTCGTCAGGTGATTGTTAGCTTGTTTAGATAGGCTGATAATCGGGAACAAACCTCCGACAATTGTTCCTAAGGGCTCATTCTAACGAGCGTACTATATGGACATGTGCTGTCTGTGTTAAAATCTGACAACACACTGACAAATGTTATTGAATAGGGCTGTTCGGTCAACAGTTTTTGCTTTTTTTTCGCATAGACCAAGCGTGTGTAGAAAAAAAATATAAAATAAAATTGCAGCATGCACGATTTTCGCAGAGGAGACTCACCTATTCAAGCCTATAAAGGCAGAATAATATCGCATTGCATACAGATCATCAATATTGCATCCAATTTATAAGCATACATTGACATTATTAACCTAAGAGAACATATTGGTTTTAAAAATGTTGATGCATAAAACCATGTAGCATATGGATGAAAATTCTTTTTCTTTTTTGGATTAAAATCAGACTGGTTTTCATATGCCCATCTGAATCCAGCGTAAGGCTATGTTCACACATGGCATTTTCTACAGTTTTTCCAATGCACTGTGTGAAGACAAAACACTGCAAAGTAAATGAGTTCTCAAAAATCTAATTCACATGCTATATATTTTTTTCTTTGCATTTTTTGAGCTGCTGGGTTTTTTTTTAAATCCGACGCAAGTCTATGATTCCAGTGTGTTTTGAAATTAATGGGAGGGGGGGGATGCATGTAAAAATGTGTACTGTAAGCAGCATTTTTCCTGCCAACACACTTTGTGAAGTAAACAACGCTGCAAAAACCCTGTGTGAACGTACCCTTAGACTTTATATTTGGTTTTCAATAAACTAAAGCCATAGCAGCATTCTGTATTCCACTGACTTCAACAATGGATGAAGTCTGATGCTCATTTCCCGACACCGGAATTGCAGAGACCCATACATCAGTCAGTTGTCAGGTCCCACTCACAGACAAGTCACAAGTTCCGCAACTTTCCTGGGCTGGTGAGACACATGACGTAGATACAAGGTAAATCAGTGTCCCAGGACTCACCGCTGCCAGTAGCTATAGGACGAGGATGCGGCCGCTCTCCTCTCTGCCTGCCGAGGTCTGGAGCGCTGCAAGCAGTCAGATTACCCAAACAGCCGCACCCAGCAGCCACTTCCCCTCCTGCACTATAGAAAGGATGACGAGCGGCCGGCTCCACACCTACCCGATGTGCAGTCCTCCCGGCGTGCACTGCGCGTCGCCTCAGGAAGGGGAACGTTACCAAACCTGAGGCGATGTGTGATGGCGGCTATATGGGATGAGGGAGAAAAAGTTTACAGAGGCTTCAGAATGGTGACCTGTAGCCAGAGCCGGCTCCAGGTTTTTGTGGGCCATAGGCGAAAGAGGGCCCGTTTAACACATAACAAGATTCATGATGCAAAGATACAGCAGAGAAATATATATATATATATATATATAGTACTGTGCCAAAGATTTCACTTCTTACATTACATGAGTGATATCTATTGTAAATTCTACAATAGCTCAGAAACCGGTGAATCCTTGCAACACACAGTGCAGACCGGACAATATTATGGGCCCCATATATTGCTCTATGCAGAATACTGGTCCTCATATAACGCTCCATACAGGATACTGGTCCCCATATAACGCTCCATACAGGATACTGGCCCCCATATAACGCTCCATACAGGATACTGGTCCCCATATAACGCTCCATACAGGATACTGGCCCCCATATAACGCTCCATACAGGATACTGGTCCCCATATAACGCTCCATACAGGATACTGGTCCCCATAGAACGCTCCATACAGGATACTGGTCCCCATATAACGCTCCATACAGAATACTGGTCCCCATATAACACTCCATACAGAATACTGGTCCCCATATAACGCTCCATGCAGAATACTGGTCCCCATATAATGCTCCATACAGGATACTGATCCCCATATAACACTCCATACAGGATACTGGTCCCCATATAACGCTCCATACAGGATACTGATCCCCATATAACACTCCATACAGGATACTGGTCCCCATGTAACGCTCCATGGAGAATACTGGTCCCCATATAACGCTCCATACAGAATACTGGTCCCCATATAACGCTCCATGCAGAATACTGGTCCCCATATAACGCTCCATACAGGATACTGGTCCCCATATTACGCTTCATGCAGAATACTGGTCCCCATATAAAGCTCCATACAGGATACTGATCCCCATATAACACTCCATAGAGGTTACTGGCCCCCTTATAATGCTCCTTACAGAATACTGGCCCCCACATAATGCCCCATGCAGGATGTCACCCCCCCATTATAATGCCCCATTTAGGATGTCACCTCTCCCCCCATATAATGCCGGATGTCACCCCTCCTTATAATGCCCCATGCAGGATGTCACCTCTCCCCCCCCCATATAATGCCCCATGCAGGATGTCACCTCTCCCCCCCATATAATGCCCCATGCAGGATGTCACTTGTTCACCCCCATATAATGCCCCATGCAGGATGTCACTTGTCGTCCCCCCACCACCACCATATAATGCCCCATGCCTCAATACATCTAAAAAAAAAAATCAAATACTCACCTCACTTCTCACCTGCTGCTGCTGCTCCGGACCCCTCACCCTGTGACGGCTCAGGAGAGAGTGCAGTGTAAAGACATCACCACGCCCTCTGACCTGAGACGCCACTTTTTTTCAGAGTGTTGGATTAAAGGGGTTGTCCAGTACTAGGACAACCCCTTCTTGAACTAATTGTTTGGCTCCAATAAAATAAAAAATCCTATATTCGGCTCCGGTGCTGGCACCCTTCCAGCGGTGTCAGCACTCGCGTTCCTGGGGCTGTGATGTGGTGGAATGACACGTGACACCGGCGCCAAATCAGCACTTGCATCACTGTCCCCACCTTCACACGAACTGAACATGAAGAGAAAGCCAGGAGTGCAGGTGATCCCGGACTTCCTCCACTTAGGTCTGGACCTGGCGAGTGTTTCCTGTCAGCCATACGTTTGTACCTGTCTCCCATGACCTTCAAATTACTCAGAACCCCCTGCCCTACAGAGGAGAGTGACGAAGCAAAATGTTCCTCCTCCGGAACTCCCGAAGTCCCTCCCCCACTAAAAGTACCAAACTGTGGATGGAAACCGTATGCACCAAAGAATGGTGACCTGCCGGTAGATTCTTGGCGATGATTATTAATAGCAAATTCTGCCAATGGTAAGTAAGATGCCCAATCCTCCTGGTTTTCGTAGACAAAACACCTGAGGTAAGTCTCAAAGTTCTCATTAATGTGCTCTGTCTGCCCATTCGACTGAGGATGGAAGGTAGAGGAAAAGGACAGTTGCACCCCCAGTCGAGAACAGAAAGCTTTCCAGAACTTAGAAACAAACTGGGTCCCTCGATCTGACACCGAGAACCCCGTGAAGCTTCACAATCTCATTTATAAATACCTGAGCAAGAGTCTTGGCATTCGGAAGTGCCGGTAATGCGACGAAGTGAACCATTTTACTGAACCTATCTACAACTACCAAAACCAGTCTTACCTGCAGATACCGGTAGGTCAGTAATAAAATCCATGGACAAGTGTGTCAATGGCCTGCTAGGAATAGGTAGTGGAAGAAGAGTACCAGACGGACGGGTATGCAATACTTTACAACACGCAAATACTACAAGCAGACACATGTTCAACCACATCCCGATGCAACCCCAGCCACCAAAAACAACGAGAAAGGAGGTCTGCAGTTGCCTTACCACCTGGATGACCAGCAAGCACAGAGTTGTGATGTTCCCTAATTACGTTGAGGCGCAGATTAGATGGTACAAATAACCTCCTGGAAGGGCAGCAGGCAGGGGGGTCCCCCTGAGCCTCCAACACCTCACCCTCCAGTTCAGGGTACAAAGCCGAAATGACTACCCCCTTCTGCAAAATCGGGGCAGGATTCTTATGGTCACCACCACAAGGGAAGCTCCGGAACAAAGCATCAGCCTTGACGTTTTTGACCCCTGGACGGAAAGTGACAACAAAACTGAACCTAGTAAAAAACAGGGAGCATCTAGCTTGCCTAGGGTTGAGACATTTAGCCGATTGGAGATATGATAGGTTCTTATGGTCCGTAATAACAGTAATAGGATGGACAGCCCCCTCCAGCCAATGTCACCATTCTTCGAATGCCAATTTGATTGCCAAAAGCTCCCTATTACCCACTTCATAATTTCTCTCAAACAAAGATAATTTCTTGGAAAAGAAAGCGCATGGACGCCATTTACCAGGGGACAGACCCTGAGACAACACAGCCCCACCTCCGACGCATCAATTTCCACGATAAAAGACTGAAAAACATTGAGTTGACTGAGTATAGGTGCAGTGGAAAAACAACTCTTTAGAGAGGAAAAAGCCTGCAGGGTGGCATCCGACTATTTAGTAAAATCAGACCCCTTCCTAGTCATGTCAGTGAGGGGTTTCACAATTACTGAATAATTTTGGATAAATTTCCAGTAAAAACTAGTAAAACCCAGAAAACGCTGTAAAGCCTTCAGGTTCTCGGGACGGTTCCAATCAAGGACAGAATGAATCTTCTCCAGATCGATCCGAAAACCCGAAGATGACAACAGGTACCCGAAAAACTGTACCTCCTGGACAGCGAAAACACATTTTCTAGTTTGGCATAGTTTGTTATCCCTTAATATCTGAAGCACCTGTTTGACATGCCCACGATGTGTCTCAAAATCAGGTGAGTAAACCAAAATATCATCCAGATAGACCACCACAAACCTGCCCACCAAATGATGGAAAATATCATTTATGAAATGCTGGAACACCGTGGGTGCATTGGTCAGACCGAAAGGCATAACCAGACTCCCGATATGCCCCTCAGGGGTATTGAACGCTGTTTTCCATTCATCCCCCTCTCTGATTCTAACCAGATTGTAGGCTCCCCTTAAATCCAACTTGGAGAACACCTTAGCTCCCACAACCTGGCTGAACAAATCTGGAGTCAGAGGAAGAGGGTATGGATCTCGGATGGTAATTTAATTAAATTCCCGGAAATCTAAACAGGGACGGAGACCCCCATCTTTCTTCTTCACGAAGAAGAAGCCTGCCGCCAGGGGCGAAGATGAGGGTCTGATATCTCCCTTCTCTAGACTTTCCGCAATGAAATCCTTCATGGCTTTTTTCTCAGGGCTGGAAAGATTGTACAGTCTGGACTTTGGTAGTTAAGCTCCTGGGGTCAGGTTAATAGGACATATGCACGATGAGGAGGCAAATCCTGACACCCCTTCTCAGAAAAAAAATGTTCTCAAAACCAGACAAAAATGCAGGAAAGGACTCTGTAGAGACTGCAGAAAGAGGAATGTTTAAACAGTTCTCATGGCAGAAATCTCCCCATTCAATGAACTCTCTAGATTGCCAATCCACTATCGGATTATGTTTCACCAACCAGGGTAGACCAGTACAATTGGAGTGGGAAGACCATCCAGGACATAACAAGGGATTATTTCACAATGAACAGACCCCACCCTCAATGTTACATTATGTACAATCTGAGTCAGAGCTTTCTGTGCAAGTGGCGCTAAGTCAATTGCAAAAACAGGAATGGGCTTAGCTAAAGTACAGCGAACAAGCCCATGAGTTCTCAGAAACTCAGCATCAACCATGCTGACTCCAGCTCCACAGAAATTTTCTCAGTTCTGCTCTCTAGCACCACCTCTGCTGTCAGGACAAACCGAGAGCTGCAGGTTAACGACAAACACACCCTTTGATTATCCAACTCTAGACTACCAAGGGTGAATCGTGTTTTATTTTGCTTAGGAATCAAGGGACAGGCCCCAATAAAATGTCCCTTTTTTCAACAAAAAAACCCACACGCCTTTCTTTTTGCAGATCTCAGGGGAAACGTACGATGCAGAAGCAACCCCCTAACTGCATGGGTTCTTCCACCTCCACCATTTCTGGTTCACCCCAAAAAGAGGGCTCCGGATAAGGTCGTCTCACCCTCCTATCCCGAAGGCATCTATCAACACGAATTGCCAATGACATGGCAGCCTCCAAGGACTCTGGGGTTTTATACACTGCCAATGAATCTTTCAACCTTTCAGTAAGGCCCTGACAAAATTGACTTCTCAGAGCCGGGTCATTCCATTTGGTATCAGTTGCCAACCTGCGGAATTTGGAGCTATACGTCTCAACTGATCGATTCCCATTCTGAAGGCGACGCAGCCTGGACTCAGCCAAGGAGATACGGTTAGGATCATCATAGATGAGGCCTAGAGCCCCGAAAAACCCCTCCACTGACTGGAGAAAGACTGAACCCTGTGGCAAAGAGAAAGCCCAGGATTGAGGATCTCCTCGCAACAGTGAGATCACAATCCCCACTCGCTGCACCTCATCTCCAGAGGAATAAGGACGAAGTTTAAAATATAACTTGCAGGCTTCCTTGAACACAAAAAACTTGTCCCTACCTCCTGAAAACCTGTCCAGGAGGGCAATTTTAGGTTCAGGCTACCCTCAGAGACCCCAACATTATCAGACTGCAGCCTCTGCCATTGCTGCTGAACCTCAAAGCGAAGGTCAGTCACCTCCAGAGACAGCTTGTGCAGCTGCTCTGACAGCATTGCAATGGGATCCATGAACCAAGGGAGAGAGAAAAAAAAAACACACACACAAATAAAACCACATGTCAGGTTTTTTTTTTCTTTTTTATGCTCGGCCGGTGATAATGTCACGCAAGGAGAGGGAAAGACTAAGTGCAACACAAAAGGAAGAGGGGAAGGTAGCCCAAACACTAGTGAAAGGGGGAGAGGAGACCCCTAGGCATATCTAATATCACCCTGCCTACCCTATCGTCCCTATATAGGTTCCACACCTATCACCGAGCAGGAACCTAAGCCCTGAATGTACCTAGAGCTTGGCCCTTGATAGGGAGGGGACAGAGTGAGCACTAGTAAAGCCCCACTTCAAACTAAAGACAACAAGGAAGACAAACAAAGGGGATACAATTAGCCTGAGCAGACACCTGAGAGATAACACGAACCGTCCTCCAAGGGCACCAGAGAAGAAACTAGCCAACTGCTATTTCTCCAAGCCTGCACAGAGGTACATAGAACTATCACCGGCGCCTGTCTGGAGAAACTTACCAAGCAAGGGTGTGTCAATCAGCAGCAGAAGGTGGAGATAGCTGCTGGGTCCTGAAGGAAGAAGAATACAATACCAAAGAAATGAGAGGACCAAGAAGGCGTCTGCAATGCCAAGCGCAGTGACCTTCTGCAGCCGGCTCCAGAGTGACTGTCTGTCACACCTGTGACAGGGGTTGTCCTAATAGTGAATTTAAGTATGGATTTCCTAATTTGAATAACCAATTTTGATCCTCAAATATTGGTCAAATAATCAGCACGCTGGCTGTCTTGGAATCATATTTGACACAGAACTTCCTTTATTCCCTAATCCAATCACACACTAGTTCATGTTACCTGCATCTCAAAAACATCTCCAGAATCCGACCTTTTCTCACCTTTGAAACTGCAAAAACAATTACTGTCGTTCTTATTCATTCTCATCTGTACTACTGCAACTCTTTACTGATCAGTCTACCTCTAACCAAACTTTATCCTCTCCAAACCGTCTTGAATGCAGCAGCCAGGACCTTATTTCTGTCCAGCCGCTCCACCGATGCCTCCACCTTTTGCCAGTTATTACACTGGTTGACCATCCACTACAGAATACAATACAAACTTATCTCTCTCACCCACAAAACTCTTCACAGTTCTGCACCAGCCTATACTATATCTCCTCCCTCATTTCTGTCTATCACCCTACCAGTGCCCTCTGTTTTGCAACTGGTCTAACATTAATATCCTCCATAATCCGAACCTCGCACCTCCGTCTCCAAAGACTTCTCTCGTGTTGCACCAGAGTTCTGGAATGCACTACCCCAAACGATCCGACTAATATCTAGCCCCCATGTTTTTAAGCATGCTTTAAAAACACATCTCTTTAGACAGGCCTGTCACCTCAACTCACTAACATAACTTTCCCGTTTCCTCCTTTTAAATGTTAATCATAATCTGCTCCTATTCATGTCTCCACATTCTCCATGCAGCCAATAGCACACAATAAGTGCACTTAGACAGATACTGTCTGATGACCGGATCATGCAGCTTTATATGAAAACCCTTATTTATTATAATGATGGCCGAACCGTACATAACAGCACGTTCTAGCTAATGTGTCCCCCTATTTCCTTATAGATTGTAAGCTTGCGAGCAGGGCCCTCACTCCTCCTGTAACTGTTGAAATATGTATTACTTTGTATTGCTTTTATTGTCTGTACATGTCCCCGCTTAATTGTAAAGTGCTGTGGAATATGTTGGCGCTATATAAATAAAATTATTATTAAACGATGCAAGAACAAACATAAGGAAACGTGAATATTCCCATAAACTAAAATAGGTACAGTACAGACCAAAAGTTTGGACACACCTTCTCATTTAAGATAAGATAAGATATACTTTATTTATCCCGGAGGAACGTTGCAATCCAGAGAAGGTAATAAAATAATAAAATAAAATAACTGTAACAAAACTGTAACTGAAAAAAAGTAGAAGCTTCTGCTGCTGCAATGGGCTGCAAGTAGTCCGGCGCCGTATTGTCTCCACAATCTAGCAGAGAGGCAGACAGGCATGTCCACACCCTCCGGAGTCAGAAATTTAAAGATTTTTCTGTATTTTCATGACTATGAAAATTGTATATTCACACTGAAGGCATCAAAACTATGAATTAACACATGTGGAATTATATACTTAACAAAAAAGTGTGAAACAACTGAAAATATGTTTTATATTCTAGGTTCTTCAAAGTAGCCACCTTTTGCTTTGATGACTGCTTTGCACACTCTTGACATTCTCTTGATTAGCTTCAAGAGGTAGTCACCGGAAATGGTCTTCAACAATCTTGAAGGAGTTCCCAGAGATGCTTAGCACTTGTTGGCCCTTTTGCCTTCACTCTGCGGTCAGGCTCACCCCAAACCATCACGATTGGGTTCAGGTCTGGTGACTGTGCAGGCCAGGTCATCTGGCGTATCACCCCATCACTCTCCTTCTTGGTCAAATAGCCCTTACACAGCCTGGAGGTGTGTTTGGGGTCATTGTCCTGTTGAAAAATAAATGATGGTCCAACTAAAAGCAAACCGGATGGAATAGCATACCGCTGCAAGATGCTGTGGTAGCCATGCTGGTTCAGTATGCCTTAAATTTTGAATAAATCCCCAACAGTGTCACCAGCAAAGCACCCCCACACCATCACACCTGCTCCTCCATGCTTCACGGTGGGAACCAGGCATGTAGAGTCCATCCATTAAATTATTGCTCAAACTGTTTTCCATTACAATTTGCACAGCTTTGAAGTCTGCCTCTTATGCTTCGACAAACTTTTTTGCACAAGTCTCTTTGGGTATTAATTTCTTGAAATGCATCTCTTATGTAATTTTTCAAATCACTGATACTTTTTGGTTTTCGACTATAAACTTTGTCCTTGAGTACTCCCCAAAAGAAGAAATCCATTGGGGTCAAGTCTGGTGAACGTGCCGGCCAATCAAGTGGGCCTCTTCGGCCAATCCATTTATTAGGAAATGTTTCATCAAGATACTCATGGACTACTCTTGAATAATGTGGAGGGGCCCCGTCTTCTTGGAAATAAAGGTCATTTGAATTAGGCTGTTGCTGTAACTGGGGAACAACTTGATTCATTAGAGTTTCGAGATACTTATCTCCTGTGACTGTTCCATCAAAAAATATTGGTCCTAAAACACCAAAACTTGAAATACCACTCCAAACATTGACACCAGGCTCATTTAGTTGTTGCTCTAATGTTAAATGCATGTTCTGATTATACCAGTAAATACAATTATGTCTGTTAATATGGCCGGATAATTTGAAAGAAGCTTCATCACTCCACATAATGTTATCTAAAATTACTGGATTTTGTTTGATAAATCTCGGCCTTCATAACCTTATTACACTTTCTGTCCACCTACTTTTGGTATACAAAGATAACTATTTACATACAATATGGAATTTTGTGTGTTTTTGTTTTCCATTTTACAAATAGTACAGGAAAAAAGCGCCCCATAACCTGTTAAAGCACCAATCAAGCGTGTTTTGTTTTTTTCCAGCTGTAGTGGTGTCACTAAATGTTAGTTTCCTGCCCTAGTATTATACTTATCAGCTGCTGCCTTCAGCACCAATTCAGCTTCGGTCGTATTTTGCAGTTGTGACCTACCGGATCACTCTGTTTGCTTAGTGAGGCAAAGGTCACTTCTCAGTACAAGGGCTCATGCAGGCATCTGTGCAAATCGGTTTGAGCACAACCGCTAATGCACAGACTGGCTGCGGGTCTCCTGACCGGAGCATGTTAGCTTCATATATTTCTAAGAGGCTGTCACGCTCACTTCAGGAGAGCCAGTCCGTGTATAGCGGTCTGAGATCCACAGATATCTGCATGAGCTCTAAGTCTATGAGAGCCAGAATGAGGCTCTCATAGACTTAAATTGAGAGCTTGTGACCTGGTAAGTACACTGTGTGCAGAATTATTAGGCAAGTTGTATTTTAGAGGATTATTTTTATTATTGATCAACAACTATGTTCTCAATCAACCCAAAAGACTCATAAATATCCAAGCTTAATATTTTTGGAAGTTGGAGTGACATTTTTTTAGATTTGGCTATTTTAGGAGGATATCTGTTTGTGCAGGTAACTATTACTGTGCAGAATTATTAAGCAACTTAATGAAAAACAAATATAATCCCATCTCACTTGTTTATTTTCACCAGGTAAACCAATATCAGTGCACAAAATTTAGAAATAAACATTTCTGACATGCAAAAACAAAAACAAAAAAAATTAGTGATCAGTATAGCCACCTTTCTTTATGATGACACTCAACAGTATTCCATCCATAAATTCTGTCAGTTGCTTGATCTGTTTTCGATCAACATTGCGTGCAGCAGCCACCACAGCCTCCCAGACACTGTTCCGAGAGGTGTACTGTTTTCCCTCCCTGTAGATCTCACATTTTATGATGGAACACAGGTTCTCTATGGGGTTCAGATCAGGTGAACAAGGGGGCCATGTCATTATTTTTTCTTCTTTTAGACCTTTACTGGCCTGCCACGCTGTGGAGTAGTTGGATGCATGTGATGGAGCATTGTCCTGCATAAAAATCATCTTTTTCTTGAACGATACCGACTTCTTCCTGTACCACTGCTTGAAGAAGTTGTCTTCCAGAAACTGGCAGTAGGTCTGGGAGTTGAGCTTCACTCCATCCTCAACCCGAAAAGGTCCCACAAGTTCATCTTTGATGATACCAGCCCATACCAGTACCCCACCTCAACCTTGCTGGCGTCTGAGTCGGAGTGGAGCTCTCTGCCCTTTATTGATCCAGCCTCTAGCCCATCCATCTGGCCCATCAAGAGTCACTCTCATTTCATCAGTCCATAAAACCTTTGAAAAATCTTTTCCCCCTCTTTTAAAAATGAATTTTTTAGGATACATAAACAGTTTAAAACATACAGTTTATTTAAAACTAATATTGCAATAAAATAAGAAAAGGCGGGGAATAAAGGATATATAAAATTCACTAGGATCGTAGGGATCTTGAGGGTAGGACCAAGTGATCAACCTTCACTTGATTCCTTCCTGAAAGAAATCAATAATAACGAATTCTTTCTAGAATTCCAGTACGAAACAGGTTAACTTTTTGGACCTTAGTATATATATATATATATATATATATATATATATATATATATATATATATACAGGACAATCAGATTCAAACCCAAACCTATATCAAACCGACAGACTCAAACAGTTTTATCTCTCTAGTCAGCTGCCACTATCCCAGTTGTCTGCTCAATATTCCACGTAGTCAATATATGCACCTACACAGGAACTGTTCCAAACAGGAAGACTTTAATAAAGAATCTGCACAACTCACTAATAAATTCATAGAGAAGGGATACAACTTAGAATTCCTAAATAAGGCTAAAGATAAGGTACAAGCAATACCTAGGGAAACGCTTCTTGGCAAACACAAAGAAAAAATCATTAATCATAAACCAACGATACAGATCAATGTTCCCATTATCACCCAGTTTAATTCTAACACACATCTCTTAAAGAAAATTATCTATAAACACTGGAACACTTTAAAAGATGATAAAATCATAGGTGACTACATCCCACCTAAACCCAGGTTCATCTTTAAGAAAGCACAAAACTTAGGCAATTTAATCGCCCCTACAATCCGCAATCCACATACCCCTACCACTGAACGACTGCCCTTCGCTAAAGATCTCCTAGGCTTTTTTCCATGCCATAAATGTGCTGTGTGTCAAAAACGCCACACCATCAAACAAAAATTTATTAAAGAAGGCAATGTCACTCATACCATAACAGATTTCATCACTTGTACCACCGAAGGAGTTATTTACAGTCTCAAGTGCCCGTGCAATAAACTCTATGTAGGCAGGACAAAACGTCCCCTACATGTACGTATAAATGAACACTTACGAAATATCTCCAAAAAATTTGATGGACATCCACTGTCGAAACATTTTCTAGAAAAACACGGAGGCTCCATAAAGGACATTGTGGTAACAGGTCTGCATAAGGTAAAAAAACAGTGGCGTAAGGGTGACTATTTAAAACAAATGTCAAGAATAGAGAGCAAGTGGATTTTCACCCTGGATACATTAAAACCCAAAGGACTGAATTCAGAAATAGAGCTATTTTGCCTTTAATGAAGACTAATTCCTTATCCAAGTAACCACCATCAGTAACACCATGAAGCCACACCCATGATTCCAAGTGAATGAAATCTCTAAGTGCAGTTCCCTCCCACCACCATCAATCAACTGACGCACGTATAAAAGGGACCCATCCACATCCATTGACCAACCCTGAAGAAGAGAACCGTAGTTCCTGAAACATGTTGGTTTTTTGGTCTGCTTAGGCTTCCGTACCGGTACGAATCATGTGAGTCCCAGTCATGTGCGCCTACGTCACACAGGTCCTGCCGCTCCACTACAGGACGATAACCACAGGTCCATACCTGCTTCCTTCACGCTGACAACGCCAGACGCCAAGAGTATTGCGGGAGAAACAGTGAGTCACCGGCCGGGACTCTGTTTATAATCCCCGCTTCTCTCCCTCAAATCTATCACCTGCTCATCAAATGCTCGAACCTTAAGAGCACAACGAATCACCATATAGGACCACATTATTGAACAGGATCTGCTCCAAGGAATCTACAACCGTAAGTTTTTACGCTTAGCTCCATCTGTGTGAACAACTCAGGAATTTAGACAATCAATTTTAAAGATTGTGACACCTCTGTTTTAAAGCTCCACAGATCCTACAACTTGAGAGCACAAACACTGGCACCGAAGGTGCACTGTTACCAGGTGTAACATCCACCACAATAGAAGCTTGTGCCAGCATAAAAACCTTAGGAGACTGCCACCATCCGGGCTTCACCTGCAGCAACTACCACCTCAATCTAGAGGTGTTATATGTTCAAAACTATTGCCGGCACTCTAAGCTCCTCGGTGGGAACGGCAAGTTTCCACCAGTACATAAACTACATTTACGTGAACCACAGGTAACTCAACTTTATTATCTCTAGCTTGTCTCCACTATTCTTAATAATAAATTTGTATCCAATAACCATTGTTTCTAGTGTTCTATAGGCTACGCCCTCCTTAGGACACATCTCACGCCCATTCCAGGCACTAACGATTTTCCCTAACAGGTAAAATCTCACTTGTATACCTAAACCTACTCATTGAATTAAATGTGCCACAGCTAACCTTTTCTCTTCAGATATAATAAGGTACGCAATCTAGTAGGTTACATTAATACTGATCCCTTTTTTTCTATAGTCCGTGGATACCCTACCATAACCACGATCAAGTTTAGTGTCACCATTTATGAACCCACTCTTTAGTCAACTTTAACACAGGTAAATCCTATCCTTTACCGTCAAGGTTGTGAACATGCAAATCTATTAACTCCTCTTTCTTTTTATCTAATTTTAACCTAGATCAACTGCATCCACTCCCTAGGGCCGCCGAAGATCACTTGGTCATACCCTCAAGATCCCTACGTTCCTAGTGAATTTTATATATCCTTTATTCCCCGCCTTTTCTTATTTTATTGCAATATTAGTTTTAAATAAACTGTATGTTTTAAACCGTTTGTGTATCCTAAAAAATTATTTTTTAAAGAGGGGGCAAAAAAAAAAAATTCTTTTACAAATCTCCAAATTTTTATTTCCAAAGCCTAACGCTACCAGCGCAAGTAGTATTTTATATTCACTCCCTATTATTTAAAGCACCCAAAAATTTGGAAATTAAACAAATATCAGCACCTAATATGAACGTTTTTTTTTTTAGAACCATAAGTCTACTCTGTTAACTATGCAAAGAATGCTGGTGAGATTCTTTTAACACTTGTACACTGCAGAAGTTGAGGCCAAGCTGAAGGGGAAAAAATTAAGCCTCCCTAGAATATAACATAGTATCTGGATATAGTGAATAAGGTGTTATAAAGTTAAAAAGCAGAACAAAATTTCTCTTTTTACTTCACTTTTGCATCCGTCTTTTTACTATATATGAATTGCTTTATATACAGTATTTTAAACAGTGCAATTATACAACATATTTTGCATTGCAAGTAGATAAAAAAAAAATCAAGCTGCTTTTCAAATAGTCTTGATTAAAATAACTTATTGTTTTGTGTGTAAAGTTCTTATGCAAATCTATATATCCCACTTGTGACAGATGACATGACTGTGTGTAGTCCAATCCTTGAGTCATGTTTTATTCCATTTCATCAGTCCCTTCTTTTTATAACTTACAGGCAGCCATATTTATTAGGTATAAAAACCAAAAGGATAGACGAGAGGGGTCCTTAACTAGTATACCAAAGCTAGCATAAACCCCTATAAAAAATATTTAGAAATGGAAATAGAAAAATGAAAACTACTCTCACCAAAAGGATGATAGAAAGTATATAAAACCAAAATACTTCATTATTGCATAAAAAAATTAAATATTAAAAGAATAGTATACCATGAGGTCAATCAAGAAACACTACAAGAAACATGGGTCAAGATGATCCCCACATAAAATGAGGGAAATCATAAATATTAGGACCCACTACGAGGTTTGCCGTGACATGGCAGTGGGCTTCATACAGTCTGATCAGAATGTTAAACTAAGAACCTCATGTTCAGTTATATATATTTTTGCCGAGAGGCATTAGATCAAATGTATGATTTTTGGAGGTGCGGTCCATGCTTCTTTTTTTTGCATTGCATATTCTTTCCCCTTTCTTGGACCAGCACTCCTCCCATTTGGCACAGGCGATTTTAATTAGCAGGAGACTGCAAAGAGGGTCTAGCCTATTTTTGCTCTCACTTGAGAGCTTGAGGAAGGTGAGCTACAATGCTCCTTTCATGTGGTGTTGGTGCAGTGTGTTGGCCATTGTTGCTGTGGTTTTGTGCTTGTGGGGCGGCGTGGCCTGGAGTCATGGGGACTCGGTCTTGCAGCATGGGTGCTGTGAGGCACCAGGCCGCCCGCCCTGCTGGTGCATTGTCGCTGTGGCGGTGGTTGGCGCACGGCTCCGCTCCCGTTCAGGTAGGAAATGTTAGGACCCACTACGAGGTTTGCCGTGACGTGGCAGTGGGCTTCATACAGTCTGATCAGAATGTTAAACTAAGAACCTCATGTTCAGTTATATATATTTTTGCCGAGAGGCATTAGATCAAATGTATGATTTTTGGAGGTGCGGTCCATGCTCCTTTTTTTTGCATAAATATTATGCGCAAATGGACATCCAAAGCCGGTATGAATGATATGACAATGTCAGTTAGACTGAATTATATCTCAAATCTGTATATAGAGAAAAGTGCAAAGAACATTATCATAAGGTATAGAATTCAACCCATTTGATATACAAATGTATACAATACTGTCCAAAACTAAACAAAGTGACAAGTGCAACAGGATTATGCAACCAGTAAATATCAGCAAAAAAATTGATTCAACACCAGAAATTGGAAAATGTAGAAATTAGGCAAATGGATGTGTAAATGATGCTCACAATTCCAAAAGAAAAATGAAGTGGCAAATGCAACTTAGAATGAATGAGTAGAGGGTAAACTCAGAACATCAACATGCATAAAATATTCTCAAAGAAAACCCACGGGGCTCAAATGTAAAGCAGCTTCAGAACTTCAGAGCTTCTGAGCTTCAGCCTCATGACTCCTCCCCTAAACCAGGGGAGGAGTCCTGAGGAGATAATTTGCATATTTCCACTGCATTTTGGGATAAGTGAAGAGTCTCCGCGAGCTCAAAGAACACTGGATTTTGGCCGCTGGATCTGAAAGGAGGACATCGGTAAACCGCGCGCCGGTAGGTGCGCGAATTTTGGAGCGTTTTTCACTGTTGTTCCTATCTTCAAAAAGGGGAAGAAGGTGGACCCGGGGAACTATAGGCCGGTGAGTCTGACTTCTATACCAGGAAAGATCTTTGAACAAATTATTAAACAACTTGTATGTAAGTACCTGGATAAGAATGAAGTGATTAACCAGAGTCAGCATGGGTTTGTAACTAACAAGTCATGTCAGACTAACTTAATTTCCTTCTATGACAGAATCACTGACTGGGTGGATCAGGGAAATGCTGTAGATATAGTATATCTTGACTTCAGCAAAGCATTTGACAAAGTATCTCACACCATCCTTATTGAAAAAATGACCAAGTATGGAATGGACAAGGCAACTGTTAGGTGGATTCATAACTGGCTTAGTGATCGGACTCAAAGAGTGGTCGTAAATGGCTTCACATCCAGTTGGATGAATGTCTCAAGTGGGGTACCACAGGGCTCTGTCCTGGGACCTGTATTGTTCAACATCTTTATCAATGATTTAGATGAAGGAATTGAGGGTAAACTGATTAAATTTGCTGATGACACAAAGCTAGGAGGGATAGCTAACACTGGAGAAGAGAGAGAGAGGATTCAAAAAGACCTAAATAAACTGGAGCAGTGGGCAGCAACTAACAGAATGGTTTATAACAGGGAAAAATGCAAAGTACTACATCTGGGCAATAAAAATGAAAAAAGCATATACAGAATGGGAGGAATAGAGCTAAGCAACAGTACATGTGAAAAAGACTTAGGTATACTAGTAGATCATAGACTGAACATGAGTCAACAGTATGATGCAGCAGCAAAAAAGGCAAATACAATTCTGGGATGTATTAACAGAAGCATACAGTCTAGATCACGTGAAGTCATTCTCACACTTTACTCCTCTTTGGTCAGACCTCATCGGGAAAACTGTGTCCAGTTTTGGGCACCACATTTTAAAAAAGACATTGACAAACTGAATCAAGTTCAGAGAAGAGCGACCAGAATGGTGAACGGTCTGCAAACCATGTTCTATGAGGAACGGTTACAGGATTTGGAAATGTTTAGCTTGCAAAAAAGAAGACTGAGAGGAGAAGGATCATCTTTATTCTCATTTGCACAAGGAAAGACTAGAAGCAATGGGATGAAACTGAATGGGAGGAGACACAGATTAGATATTAGAAAAAACTTTTTGACAGTTAGGGTGATCAATGAGTGGAACAGTCTGCCACGAGAGGTGGTGAGTTCCCCTTCAATGGACATCTTCAAACAGAGGCTGGACAGACATCTGTCTGAGATGATTTAGTGAATCCTGCTTTGAGCAGGGGGTTGGACCAGATGACCCAGGAGGTCCCTTCCAACTCTACCATTCTATGATTCTATAAATATAGACAGCATTGCTTACCCATGTACAGGTGCATCTCACTAAATTAGAATATCATCAAAAAGTTAATTTATTTCAGTTCTTCAATACAAAAAGTGAAACTCATATATTATATATAGTCATTACAAACAGAGTGATCTATTTCAAGTGTTTATTTCTGTTAATGTTGATGATTATGGCTTGCAGCCAATGAAAACACAAAAGTCATTATCTCAGTAAATTAGAATACTTTATAACAACAGCTTGGAAAATGTTTTTTAAAATCCGAAATGTTGGCCTACTGAAATGTATGTTCAGTAAATGCACTCAATACTTGGTCAGGGCTCCTTTTGCATCAATTACTGCATTAGTGCAGCGTGGCATGGAGGCAATCAGCCTGTGGCACTGCTGAGATGTTATGGAAGCCCAGGTTGCTTTGATAGCAGCCTTCAGCTCGTCTGCATTGTTGGGTCTTGTGTCTCTCATCTTCCTCTTGACAATACCCCATAGATTATCTATGGGGTTAAGGTCAGGCGAGCTTGCTAGCCAATCAAGCACAGTGATACTGTTGTTTTTAAACCAGGTATTGGTACTTTTGGCAATGTGGACAGGTGCCGAGTCCTGCTGGAGAATGAAATTTCCGTCTCCAAAAAGCTTGTCGGTTGAGGGAAGCATGAAGTGCTTTAAAATTTCCTGGTAGACGGCTGCACTGACTTTGGTCTTGATAAAACACAGTGGACCTACATCAGCAGATGACATGGCTCCCCAAACCATCACTGATTGTGGAAACTTCACACTAGACCTCAAGCAGCTTGGATTGTGTTCCTCTCCACTCTTCCTCCAGACTCTGGGACCTTGATTTCTAAATGAAAATTGGAACTCTGGGACCTTGTGGAGTGTGTCAATGACTGCCATCTGGACATCTGTCAAGTCAGCAGTCTTCCCCATGATTGTGGAGCCTACTGAAACAGACTAAGGGACCTTTTTAAAGGCTTAGGAAGCCTTTTCAGGTGTTTTTTTGTAAATTATACTAATTTACTGAGATAATGACTTTGTGTTTTCATTGGCTGTAAGCCATAATCATCAACATTAACAGAAATAAACACTTGAAATAGATCACTCTGTTTGTAATGACTGTATATAATATGAGTTTCACATTTTGTATTGAAGAACTGAAATAAATGAACTTTTTGATGATATTCTAATTTAGTGAGATGCACCTGTACATGAGGGAGGGTGCTTTTATGAGGGATACTGTAAATGGGACATAGGAGCTCCTTTTATCCTGCCCAATTAATGTGTGCGCCATTCTGTTTGGCGCATGAGGAGAACGCCACTCCCCCAGCAAACGAATTTAATTTCCAGTGGATGTCCATTTGTGCATAATATTTCTGATTTCTCTAATTTTATGTAGGGATCATCTTGCTCTAGTGTTTCTTGTATTGATTCTTGATTGACCTCATGGTATACTATTATTGTAATTTTTTCTGCAATAATAAAGTATTTTGGTTTTATATACAACTTTCTATCATCCTTTTGGTGAGAATAGTTTACTTCATTTTTCTCTCTGCATTTCTATATAAGTGGGAGTACCTCACCATTATTACTCCGATACCTTGTGGGGGAACTGTATATTAGTAAGCTATGTTCCCAGCCCAATTTGCTATGTATTTGCGCTATATCCTATCTTTGATTGTAATAATCTTTATTTATATATTGTTCAAATACTGGAAAAATAGACATCACGGAAAAACACACATATAAAAATTATTAAATTATTAATTATTAAGGTCATAGGATTCGGGTAATTGGCTCTATAGTACCTAATTTAAGCCTTGTAAGGTGCCCCAACAAGGTAGTCGTGGGCGAACTGTGGCTCCTGTTCGCTCTGGCACCCTACAGACAATGTGTGTCCTCCCTCTGATGTGCTGCAGTGTATGTGGTGCTTTCCACTTACTTCAGACAAGCCGGTCGCATCTGTCTCCAGGCATTTCTCTTCTGGAACCAGGTCAGCAATAAATTCAAAGGACACGAGGCTCATAACCATAACTGGGACTTTACTTGGGGAAGAGGAGTATGTACAATATTTACAGACAGATGTAATGGATAAGGCCCAACGGGTTGTCATCTTTCCCACAGGTATTTGATACAACTTCAGCCCTGGTTCCCTCTTTAAGTGAAGCATCTCTGTTGCTCTATTCTCTAGCCCTAGAGAATCTTCCTCACCAATGACAGTATATCCGGATCCTAGTTCTCCCCACGTCCTAGACTTGAATCCTAGCTTCTTCTGCAGAATGTGCCCCCGGGTCCTCAATAGCTCTCTTGAGTTTCTCCGGCTGGCTAAGGGGACTCTTGTGGAGGGAATTTTCACTCTGGCGATCCTACTGTCTGGGGCACGGGGCTCATGTCTGCCCTAGCAGCCACTATACCGAGGCTGCCCTACTATTCCAAGTACTATCTCTCACTGAACTCTCACTTCCTGCTTCTGGAAACTAAGCAGAGATTTTCCTAACGTGCCCACCCTCTATGGGCTGTTTTCACACACAATTAATCTCTTCACTGTTTTACCTGTCTGCAATACTACTGGCAGACTTAACCTGTCACCAGTACCCAGGACAGTGGCATCTTGTGGCTGGTTACCAATACTACAGCCCACAAGGAAACATATTAAAAACAAAGCCTTGTCCAGATTCTGTGCCCAACCATAGCACCGGGTTCCCCTTTACTCTACTGGGCTGGATTATCACAGTTAACCCCTTAACTAGACGTAACTGCATCCCAGAGAGATCTAACTATCGGGAACACTCTTTTTAACCCTTTTAGTGTCAGCAGGAAGCTACTTCCTTCCCCACTACTACACCTTGACGTACCCTTACCTGACTGCAGAGGTTAGCACCCTACCCCTAGTGCAATGCTAATGACGGCATCCCTTTGTTTCCTCTCCCTCCTCCCAGCAGGAACGCAGACATTCTCACTGCCCCAGATGATTGGCGGTATCTTCGTTTCCTGCACAGCTTCCTGGGCCTGTGCACGTCGCGCAGGTCTCCTGGCGGTGTGCGCACTGCCAATTCTTAAAATGGTAGCACACGCACTCTGAATCTTCTCCCAGCCAATAGCTGGGAGGGCTCTAGCATTTAAGGCACACTCCTGTGTAGGGAGGTGCCTGTACAATGCCCGCTTTAGTGTTAGTTTGAGTTTGTCCCTGCTAGATAGTTGTCAGAACCCTGAACCGATCACTGAACCTATTCTGTTAGAACCTGAACCTGTCGCAGAAGTGACCTAATTAGAACTTGAACCTGTTCCTGTTATCCGTGTTACCTGAACCTGAAACCGTTCTGATGGTACCTGAACCTGAAGCCGCTCTGGCAGTACCTGAACCTGAAACCACTCTGGCGGTACCGGAAACCACTCCGGCGGTACCTGAGCCTGAAACCGCTCCGGTGATACCTGAACCTGAAGCCACTCTGTTGGTGCCTGAGTCTGAAGCCACTCCGGTGGTACCTGAGCCTGAAACTGCTCTGGCGACACCTGAACCTGAAGCCGCTCCAGCGGTACCTGAGCATGAAACCGCTCCGGGGGTACTTGAGCCTGAAGCCACTCCGGCAGTACCTGAACCAGCACCAGTGTCCATCCTGTCAAGTGTTCCAGGATCCGCACTGTCTGAACCTGCACCAGTGTCCATCTTGGCAAGTGTTCCAGAATCCGCACTGTCTGAACACGCAACAGTATCCAGTCCTGCCTTGGACTCATAGTCTGTGTTTGCAATCTTGACTCTTGGGGTCAGCTGCCGCAGTAGCTGGGACTGCCCTTGGAGTTGTACCTGTCGGCCACATGCAGTTCAAGCCCACTTCCAGGAGCTCTACTGAAAACCAGGTGGCCGCTTAGCCATGCCCATCCAAAGGTAAGCCCAGTCAAAGGCGCAGTTGGTCCACGATCCACATGTGTGACACCTAGTGCAGATGATATTGCGCCTGCGCCCACTGTGGGTTGACCCTAGTTTGTCCCTAAAAGACCATATCTCTTTTATTGAGCACCAAAAAACACACAGTGAAAGTTAACATAATTAATATGAGTAAGAATTAACCCCTTAATGGAAGTTATTACTGAGGATATATATATTAGGCAAGTATAGGTTGTCAATCAATATATCTGTGTATCCATTGTAAGGCAGCGCTAGTCATCATACTGGGGGTTACTCGCTTCGCTGCGTCAATCAATGCACACGTGCAATGTCTTTACGCTTTTCTCACAATGTTGCAGTTTATTACATCATAAGCCACAGTTCACCGGGTCCAACTCCGTGGCATGCCGACACACATATCTACAATATTCATGAGACAAGTGGCACACAGGCCCACTTGCTCCAGGTTACAGCCTACGGCAAGGTAATAAATTATCAATGTCCATAACACAGTCCATGTAACAAAGTGTATTACCTTTGCCGGGTTTAGTTGCTGCAGTCCATTTAATCTGCCACCACTGTGGCTTTGTGGCTTCCCAGGTAGGGGTCTCCAGCCGTCGTACCTTCGAAGGCTACTGGTATGTTTTCACTCACATCCAGTCTGCGCCTTTCAGGACTCTTGTATGCCAAGCCGGCTCTCCCTCAAAGGTCACTGGCATCCACGCACAGGATCCAGGCTCGACCTTTCAGGCTGCCAGGCTTCACTCTCGGCCTCACTAGGCCTCACACTAACGGTGTCCCACACACATGGGGAACAGGCCTCATGCCTCTCACAGAACACACCGCACACCTGTCTCAAATTACCAGGGTTTATATATCCTGTAGCACACATACATACACAGACAGGACCTTGCTGATGTTACAGTCATGTGATCAGTCAGCTGTGTGTATAGGTCCTGTGTGCTGTCCCAGTCATGTGTACCGACCTTTACTGTGCATGAAGGACCTGTGTGATGTCACAGTCATGTGACCAGTCACCTGAGGGGGAAGGTTTATGGTCAGGTAAAACACATCCTAGACCATTAACGTAATGCCAGCAAGTCGCTGCATTACACCATGTAATCAAGTCAAAATTTACCACAAATGTCCTACATATAATATCAACAATATCATAATGTACATGATGTGCAAATTGAAGGCCAGGAGAGGGAAACAATAGAATTTAATCCCTCTATAACATTGGCGAGGGCGCCATATCGTCTACACTAGGGTGTCAACCTCCACGATCATGTAGGGATACCCCAATCCTATGGCCTTAATCATTTTTATACGTGTTTTTCAGTGATGTCCATTTTTCCAGTATTTTAACATTTAAAGATTATTTTATGGGGTTTATATCTTTGGTATATATATTAGGTACTAAGTCTTGGAGCCTAAATGTCACTGACCCTTTTGGATTTCCTAATAAAATATACATCACGCATTTTGGAGAGCCGAGTATCTCACTATATTTCTTATTGGACAGGGTGAAACCCTTGCACGAGCACCCACATTCCTTTTCTTTTTAAGTGCCTTATATCTTCCCATATAGATTCTCTTTAACCCCTTAGTGACCAAACTTATTTTGACCTTATGTAGCGCAATGGCCGGCGCCCCTGCATGGTGTCCCCTTCTCCCTTCATGCTGGGGCGCCGACTTACCTACCCACGGCATGGTCCCCGGCGTGTTCCTTGCTTCCTGCTCTGTACTGAGTCCTGGCGGTGCTCCAAGTGCGTGCGCACTCCCCTGCTTATAAAGGGGCAGCGCACGCATATGGTAAATGCCCTCAGCCTGTTGCTGAGAGGCATTTCGTATAATGACTTCACCTGCTGGATGGCTCTCAGGCTATTACTGAGAGTCATCCTGTAAAAAAAAGACTCCCTCTCCCTGCAGCCAATGCCTGAATATTGTCCCCTCGTCCTGGTGCGGCCAGTCCTGTTCCTGAAGTCCCCTGGTCCTGGTGCAGCCAGTTCCTAAACATTGTCCCCTGGTCCTGGTGTGGCCAGTCCTGTCCCTGAAATCCCCTGGTCCCAGTGCAACCAATGCCTGAACATTGTCCCCTTGTCCTGGTGTGGCCAGTCCTGTTCCCAAAGTCCCCTGGTCCCGGTGCGGCCAGTATCTGTACGTTTCCCTATCTGAATCTCCGAATCAGTAACCATTCTGCAGTGATCCTGGACTGAACCTATTAGTCTGAATGGAGCCCTAGCGTGTGTTAGCTAACCTGATCCCTGGGGTCAGTTGCTTCAATACCAACATCTGCCTAGGAGTGGTACCTGGCGGCTACCTGCAGCCTAGCCTGTCTTCACCATCTGGAGCTGCAGTGAACACCTGGTAGCTGCTTAGCTACACTTCTACCTAGGCAGACCCGGCACAGTGGGTCAACTAATCCACATGCGCTACCAGTGGGCGTAACACCTTAAAAGGGTTGCCGGTCCAAATCGATAAATCTGCAGTCACTCTGTGCGGCGAATCCTCGCAGTGCACAGTGCGTGCGCTGGGGGAATTCATAAGTCTTCAGTCACACAGAGTGACTGCAGACTTAGCGATTTGGACCGGACAACCCTTTTAACAACGAGGCCAAATTTTTGAAATATGACCAGTGTCACTTTATTTGGTAATCACTGTGTAATGCTTCAACGTATCCCAGTGATTCTGAGATTGCATTTTTGTGACATATTGTACTTTATTGCAGTGGTAAAATTTGTTTGATATGACCAGAGTTTATTTGTAAATATATCGCAATTTTGTCAAAAATCTTGAAAAAAATAAATAATTTTCAAGCTTTCAATCTTTATATCCTTAAACAGCTTAGTCATGCTGTACAAAATAATAAATAACATTTTCCATATGTCTACTTCACATCTGCATCATTTTTCAAACATTTTATTTTGTTAGGATGTTAGAAGGGTTAAAAGTTTAGTAGCAATTTCTCATTTTTTCAAGAAATTTACAAACCTGTTTCTTTCCCGAAAAGTGATACCATTTTAAAAACCACACCCCTCAAATACTTAAAAATTGTTGTCAGGAACCCTTCAGGTGCTATAGAGGAATTAATGCAAAGTGGAATGAAAAAAACAAATTTAAGTTTTACCTCTAAAATGTTGCAAGAGGTAACACCAAAAAGTGGACCCCACAATTTGTTACCCACGTTATTACAAGTGCAGCGATACCCCCACATGTAGTCAAAAAGTTTTATTTGGACAAACGGCAGGGCTCGGATTGGAAGGAGCAGTAATTGAATTTTGGAACACAAACTTGGCTGACATAGATTGCAGGCGCCATGTGTCGCATGTTCAGGGCCCCTAAGGTACCTTAACGGCAGAAACCCCCAAAAGTGACCTTATTTTGGAAACTACATCCCTCAAAGACTTTATCCAGGGGTGTAGTGAGCATTTTGAACCCACAGGTTCTACAAAGAATTTGTACATTAGGTTTTATATGGAATATGTCGTCATATCGTCATCATCTTTTGAAAGAAATGAAAGAAATTATAAAATAAAAAAATGTAATCTGACTAACAGGATGACGGGAGGAGTGGTCAAGTGGGTGCACAGCACTGTCCTAATTACTAATTAATGGGCTTTTGATCACTGTGATAGACCCTGTGATTTTGCTTCAGGAGAAGAAGGAGGAGGGTCAGAAGATCGTGGATCTGGTACTAAGGTACTGTGGGTGGCCTGGGGACATAATTTCTCTCTCCTCTGACATGTTATATTATGTCAGAGGAGAAAAAAATGACTTTTAAACCGGATCACACTTTTTTTTACGTGATCGCTGAAACCCGGAAATTTTCCGACTCTGGGGGGCAGGGCTGCCATCAGGGCGTATACGACAATAGTTAACAGCCGCCAGCCAATCACAGGCCGGCAGCTGAAGTCAGTGTCGGCCTGTGACTGGCTGGCGTCCGAGTCTCAGATGATGCTGGAGTGGCGGCAAGGTAAGGAGAACTTTTTTTTTTTTTACTTTTTTGTGAAGCGGAGACATGGAGAGGAAACATGGGGGCAGAATGATGATAAGACATGGGGACAGAATGGAGAGGAGATATGGGGGCAGAATGATGAGGAAACATGGGGACAGAATGGTCAGGAGATATGGGGGCAGAATGGAGAGGAGACATGGGGGCAGAATGGAGAGGAGACATGGGGGCAGAATGGAGAGGAGACATGGGGGCAGAATGGAGAGGAGACATGGGGGCAGAATGGAGAGGAGACATGGGGGCAGAATGAAGAGGAGATATGGCAGCAGTATAAAGACATATGGAGCCAGGAATGGGAGAACACAAAAGGCCAGGAATGAGACGTGGGGTCCAGAATGGAGTACATATGGGAGCAGGATGTGGGACGTTACTACTGTAAGGGCTATTTAAGGGATATTATTACTGCTGTGATATATTTTATTTTTGAGGATACTGTTTTCAGTGAGGGGGGTCCTGTTATTGTGCAAGGCGACAATATGTTGCGTTTTTCTTCATCTGGTGTAGTGTAGAAGTTGGGGAAAAATTGTGGAATGTGCTCTGGAAACTGCTCTAGATAACTATGTGTTATTTTCTGCAGAGACGAGTCCTGGCTGGAAGAAGTGATGGCAGTCTGTGCTGGATGAACAAGAAAGGCGAAGATGTAAGATTTCAACTAGAGACTAGTGATGAGCGAATATGTTCGAAAAACAATCGCAAATTTCAAATTTGGCACAAATATGGCACATTCGGATTTGTGATCGGAAACACAAGCATTTTTTCTTAAAATCAGCTAAAATCGGTAAAATTCTGTAAAAGTGCGGGAAATAATTGCGTTGCAACTAAAGCATTTTTATAACTTTGGCTAGGATAGTAGTGGTGTATGATGAGCGGGGGACGTGTTTGATGAGGGGAGGGTCTGGGGAGAGCTCAGAAGAGTTCAGAGGAGTGGTGCTCTTATAATCTTTTTTTATTCCTAACTGTCCCTCTCTATATAAAGAGCGGACATATTGTGCTTTTTTTTCTTGTGCCATTACTGAGGTCCATACAAAGACAGCAGGGCACATGTCATAGAAGTCTGTTGTGCACTGCTTCTACTGTGCTCCATTCACGAGTACACCTTTAAAAATCTATTTTTGTCAGTTGCTAATGTGATGCAACAAGCCATAGTAGCCCAACTTGTCATTTTGTGGAGGTGAAATTCAGCTGTAAGCAGAGTAAAAAAAAAATTTTTCTGTGACAAACGTGATACAGCAGGCTAGATCTGAGTTTGAAATTGTTTGGAGCATATCTTGTATGTTATACAGGCCTCTTCCACACTAAAAAAAAATCTTTCTTCTTTTACTAACGTAATACAGTAGGGGAGATCCCAGTTGGAAATAGTTTGGAGCATATCTTCAATGTTATACAAGCTTCATACACACTAAAAAAATACTTTCTTCTCTTACTAACCTGATACAGTAGGGGACATCTCAGGGTGCCAAGGGAGGGTGGAATACTGCGATCGTGGGGGGCTGGTGATAACAGACAAACTGTTAATGAAGGTGCAAGCACCGAGGAAGAAGAGGTGATGGGCGAGCTACTGCCAAGAGATGAAGAGGATAATCATCCCCTCTCTGTTGTTTGTGGTCGGCGGGAGGGGACAGAGGAAACAAGCATCAGAGTTACCCAGCCACCTACACAGCATGGGCTTGGACCTCTTGGAAGAGCCCGACATATGAGTGCGTTCTTGCTGCACTATCTGCAACGTGATCCCGTTATAGTTATGATTCGAAATAGTGCTGATTACTGGGTTGCCACTCTGTTAGATCCACATTATAAGAGTAAATTTTGCCAGATGCTTCCCTCCCTGGAAAGGGACCCACAAATGCTGGAGTATCGAAACATGCTTTTACACAACCTCAAGAGATGTTTTCCTCAAGACAGCAGTGAGGCACATAGTGTGCATCGCAGCTCTACACCTCCAACCTCCGGCACATCAATTTCAAAATATTAGCAGCAGCAGCAGTGTAAGTGGCAGAAGCAATTTCTGGGAGTCCTTTCACACATTTTTTAGACCAGCTTGTGCACCAGCACAACAGAGTACAAGTCTGACACATGGTAAATGACTGGAGAGGATGGTGCAGGAGTATCTAGAACTCAATATCAATACCATCAGGGAGGGTTTGGACCCTTTGACGTTTTGGTCTTCAAAAATGGATGAGTGGCCTGAGCTCGCTTGTCACACCTTGGAGGTTTTATTATGCCTGGCAGCCAGCGTTCTCTCAGAACGTGTCTTCATCGCTGCTGGTGGTGTCCTGACAGATAAGCGCAGCCGGCTGTCCCCTGAAAGTGTAGACTGACTAACTTTCATTAAGATGAACAAGTCATAGATCTCCAAGGACTTTTGCACCCCAATCGCAGACTGTATAAACTAGGCAATGCTGTATTTTTTAGTGTGCTGCACTAATCTCGCCTAATTGCAATCTAAGATATGTTTAGTGTGGCTTCTGAGCCTGCTGCAGTTAACACTAATTTTTGGAAATGTGAACACTCCTGGTTGGGTCTCCATCTGCTGGGTTGGCTGTAGTGGAAGAGGTGTCGGTCCCCATTATAATAGTTATACTCTAGTGAAATTAATTCTTTGGTTCAGATATTGTTCTCCACAAAGGGGTACACATGATAAAATCTAAATTGGTTTTCATACTACCGTGGTATATAAAGCAGGCTATATTTCATCTTTTAATTCTTTGGTGCAAATATTGTTCTCCATACAGGGGAAAAAAATACTTTCTTCTGTTACTAACATGATACAGTAGGGGAGATCTCAGTTTGAAATTGTTTGGAGCATATCTCCTATGTTATACAGGCCTTATCCACACTAAAAAAATACTTTCTTCTGTTACTAACGTCATACAGCAGGCCAGATGTCAGTTTCAAACTTTTGGGTGCTGATATTGTTCTCCACACAGGTGTACATATGATTAAATCGAAATTGGTTTTCTTTCAACCGTGATATATAAAGCAGGCTATATTTAATCTTTTAATTCTTTGGTGCAGGTATTGTTCTCCACACAGGGGTACACATAATGAAATCGAAATTGGTTTTCTTAGAAAAAGCAGGTTATATTTCATCTTTTAATTCTTTGGTACAGATATTGTTCTCCACACAGGGGTACACATGATCAAATCTAAATTGGTTTGCTTACTACCGTGGTATATAAAGCCGGCTATGTTTCATCTTTTAATTCTTTGGTGCAAATATTCTCCATAAAGGGGAAAAAAATACTTTCTTCTGTTACTAACGTGATACAGCAAGCCATATCTCACATTGTCATTTAGTGCTGCTGAAATTCAGCTGTGTGCAAAACTGGTGCACAGTAAAAAAAATCTATTTTTTTGTTGCTAATAGCGTGCTCCTACCACACTATCTGAGTAACATGAGTGGAAAAAGAGAGGTTGTGGTAGAAGGGGGAATAGGCTTGGTGTTCAATGAATACGTAGGGTAGGTGGTAATTTTAGTGAAAGCACTAGTGAACTAACACTGTCACGTCCTATCCAAAGACAACTGACAACTTCTGTTATTGGATGGGCTACTCCGCTCCCTTTCTTTGGCAGCCGCACAGCGGTACGCCTTGTTGATGAGGACCAGAAAGAGCAGGTGCTCCAGTCGATGGTTAGCACTACTTCAAGTGGCCTCTACTCCTATTCCTCCACCTCAACATCACATACAGTACAGTCCACAGAGGTGGCACCCCAATTACCCTTGCTTTCCCCTGTGTCACAACTGTCCAACAGCCCAACTGACTGTAGGGAACCACAGATGGGTGTCTGCAGAACTGTTCACACATTCTATGCCATGGGCATCAGAAGTGTACTCCAAAGATTCACAGAGTCAAGAGAAGAAAAGCATCTGCACCGATGCCCACATTTTTTTTAGGTTGGATTCAGGGCAGGACGAAGTAGGGTCGGAGCAGCTTCCTGACCCTCGTTACCAGACGTTAACCCCCGGAGGAAGGGGAAGTGATTCTGATGAGACTCAGATACCTGAGGCTCACGCAGACTGTACTGTGCTGTCAGGGCAGGAAAAGGAGGAGGGTAACTCTCAGGGCGAGGAATAGGATAACACATTGGATAATGATGTGGTTGTAAATCCCACTTGGTGTGAACCCAGAGGCATGCAGCTGAGTAGCTCATTTGAGGAGGAGGAAGACGAGGATGTTACGTTTCATCCTACGGCACAGACACGGAATGATGTCATGAGCATTGCATCCTTAGCCACAACTGTGGCAGTGACCAGCCTCGGTCGTGGGTCTGCAGCTCGCAGGGGCGGCAAGGGTTGCCAACCTGGGCCTTTTTTTGACACTGCAAAGGATGATCCAACTCACGTTATCTGGCAACTTTGCAAGAAAAAACTCAGTAGAGGGGAAAAGTGCAATAATTTGACTACTACATGCATGAACCTTCACATGCGCAATCAACATGCCTTACTCTGGCAATCTCACTGTGAGAAAATGCGGACCAGCAATCCTCAACAACCATCAGCCACCCCATCAACCGCATCTGCTGCTTCTTCCTCCTCCTCTGTTACCATGGCAAGTATTGTCACGCAGGTCTCCGACCGCAGAACCTCCGGTTCTTTACCCGCTCCAGTCAGGCTGAGTGAGAGCCCGTCAGCTGTAACGGAAGTGAACATTCCTGCTGTTTTAGACTGATCTCAGAGAACGAGCACACCACAAGTTTATCAATCCACCATAACATCTCCGCCTGCACCTCACTCATGGTCCAGCAGTTTGTCAGGTTCACCGTACTCCGCCCTCTCTTAGCACTGCAACCAGCCCTCGGTCCGGCAGTTGTGGTCACGTAAAAGATGTTTCCTCCTACACATTACAAAGCTAAGAGGTTGAATTCCACCATCTAAAATCTGTTGGCCACGGAAATGGTGGTGTCAGGCCCTAATTTTTTTCAATTTTAAGACTCCTGGTTGGGTCTCCATCTGCTGGGTTGGCTGTAGTGGAAGAGGTGCCGGTCCCCATTATAATAGTAATACTCTAGTGAAATTAATACTTTGGTACAGATATTGTTCTCCACACAGGGTTACACATGATAAAATCTAAATTGGTTTTCTTACTACCGTGGTACATAAAGCAGGTTACATTTCATCTTTTAATTGTTTGGTGCTGATATTGTTCTTCGTACAGGGGGACACATTAGTGATGTGCGAGCACTAAATGTGCTCAACTTAGTGGTTCAGCGGTTTCTCAAAACCTACCCAGATCTGCCAGAGCTGCTTGTGAAAGTATGCCGCATGTGTGCCCATTTCAGAAAGGCAGCTACAGCTTCCGCCGCCCTGGCAGTGCTTCAACAGTGTTTGCAGCTTCCAGCTCACCGACTGGTGTGCAATGTCACCACATGTTGGAAATCAACTTTGCAGATGTTGGAAAGGATTTGTGAGTAGCAGAGGGCAGTTGTTGAGTATCAGCTTCAATGCGCCTGTTGGAATTCAGGTCAGCCTCCGCACATAACAGCTGATGAGTGGGCATGGATGTCTGACATCTGTGCCGCCCTCCAAAACTTTGAGGACTTCACCAAGATGGTGAGTGGTGATGATGCCATAGTTAAAGTCACCATCTCGCTTCTCTGTCTACTGAAACTCTCGCTGCTCACAATTAAAGAGGAGGCATTGCAGCTGGAGCAAGGAACTATACAAGGTGATGCTACACAGCCTAGTCTTATCTCATCTCAAAGCAGATTGGGTGATAATGAGCAGGAGAACATGGACAGTCATCCTCTTGGTGAGGACAAGGAACTCTTGGCTGTCTTGGAAGTCTTGATACCCCTCTTTCAGTCTGTGGGAAAGCTGTAGGAGTTTCACTTAATGATGACCTTCAGTGGCCTAAACCATGGCTTTGCTTATGCACATTATTTCTCAAAATGCATTGCAGATCAGGACATTGCCCAACTCTGTAGTCATGAAATTCAAGGCGTAAAGAAAGATCTTTGTGTGTCAAAGTGTAAGGTGGAAGACTGGGGTGTAAGTACTTTCAGAACAAGGGATCTGGAAATGCCGGGGCCGTGCCTCTGGTTGCAGGGGTGAAGACAGACTGCGAGCTCAGGAGTCAGGTGACCGGGAAGCTGGGGGCGTGTCCAGAGCGAGAGCTCTGGAGTCAGGTGACCAGGGAGCTTGGGGCATGTCTAGGAAGAGGGAGAAAAAGGAGGTTTGCATGGGAAAGCAGGCAGTTGACAGTTGGAGTCAAGCCCGACTAGAGGGAGAAGAGACGCAGGGTCCGTGGAGCCGAGCAAGTGAGGTGCAGTGTTATGGACTAGGGGCTCAGCGGGTCAAACTGTTTAGGCGGGGAAGCCAGAAGAAAACAACACCGGAATCAGCCAGCAACTGCCTTGTGGGGAACAAGAGTCAGCTAAGTGTAAAACTGCCTATTACAACCGTTTCGACTCTGCTACATCTAACCAAACTGTAGATTGCCGGTTATAGCCTGTTACCTGCTACTTCCCTTGTTGTCCCCATATTTCCTCTGTTACTCCCTGCGTAGAGATTGACCCTGTTACAATAAATCCTCCCTGTTTATTAACCCTGTACTGGCTGCTCTGTGTTTCTGTGTCACTGCATCTAAAGTACCTGTGTCGCATTTGGCGTAGTCGGCAGGATGCAGTCTTTAGACACAGACACTGCAGATCAGTCCATCCTGGGAGCCCCTAGATCTAGCTTGCCGCTGGGGGCCATGCTCAGCAATCTCCCAAAGTTCACCGGGGACAATATGATGCTGTGGGACTGGGTTGAGTTAGGAGTATGTTACGTATGCCTCCGATGACCCCAGCTATGCAAGCCGAAATAGCCTTACTGGCCCTGGACGGCGAGGCCCAGCACTCCGTGATGTACCGCTCTCACCATGACCGGGATACTGTAGAAAATGTGGTGCGGATATTGGAGGAGATGCATGGGGATCCCACCAATGTAGGAGAGCTGAGGATACGGCAGTTTCACCAAGTGCAGCAGGAGGGGGAGACTGTGACGCAGTATGTTAATGCATTACAGAGGGTGCATGCCTATATCACTAGAAAAGACGACAATGGGAATTTGGGAATGGGCCCCCCTGACGTGATCTTAAGGGACCAATTTGTGGCAGGCCTCAGGGATGTGCAGCTGAAGCAGGCCTTGCGGGAGTGCCTGCGAGCTAACCCACGTATGACTTTTCTAGAAGTGGGGGCGGAGGCACGTGTGACAGAGCAGGAGATGGGGGTGACGGCCCTGGCAGGGATGGTCCGGAGTAACGAGGTACCCACCCCGCCTGCAGCTGAACCGGAATGGGCTCGAGAGATTCGAAAGGAGATACAGGAAATGCTCGGTGAATGGTCTAGTCTCAAGAAGACCCCTGCACCGACACCAGAGATACCCGGATCGATTGCCCCAGTTAGGGAAAGAATTCAGGTCCCGCCCTGCAGTAGAGTTCCGTAGAGGAGTGAGGCTGCCCTACACAGACAGAGACACGACCTGCTGGAAGTGCGGAGGCTCAGGACATTACGCCAGGGGCTGTGCTACCCGAGGGCGGCCCCTGTCGCAGCAGCCGTTAAACGGGCTCCGTGTTTGGGGGACACAGCCCGGAGCTTAAGGAAGGGGAAAGAAAAAGAGGAAGTCCCAAGGACCTAGTTTCCACCAGCCTGACTGTCTGGGCCGAAATAAGCGGTCGGACGGTTCACTGCCTGATTGACACGGGATCCCAGGTGACTACGATGACAGAAGCCTACTTTCAACAGAGATAGCGTGGCCTGAATGGGGGCCAGTAATTGGACTCACGGCAGCTAAGCAATTACCCATCCCGGTCGCAGGGGTGATATGGATGAAGATCCGAGTGTGTGGAAAAGATGTGGGGAAAAAAGGGGTCGTCTTGGTCGCAGGGGGGAACCGGAAGTGGACCCCCGGTGACCCTCGGAATGAATGTGCTGAAAGAGATCGGGCAAATCCTGATTAGTGAGCCGAAGGAGATTCCTCTAGACCGGTGGGACCCATGAGCCCCCCAAAGGAGGGTTTTTCAACAATTAATCCGAGCCACCCAAGCTCAGGACACGTCAAGTGAAGGGAAGGTCCTGGGGAAAATAATAGTACCAGCAGTTACGGCGCTCACCTTACCGCCAGGACAAACCGTACTCACGTTACCCGCACGGGCCTGCACACTTCTTGAGGGGGTCGAAGTTCAGATAGAACCAACATCGATGGACAAAGTACCCCCCGGACTCCTGGTGGCTCGGACACTGGCCACCGTCCAGGGTGGCAATGTTATAGTGCGGTGCGTTAATCTGGGCTAAGGTGATCTCACACTCCCTCCCAGGGTGGAAATAGCCCAGATTTTGGGAATGCCAGAGAAGTTGGTGCAACCTAATGTGGTACAGCTGTCTGCTGTACGAGGAGACCCCTGGACTCTGGCGGTCACCGTGCCGCCGGAATCCCACCGTGCTAGTGTGAAGGGGGGATGAAGAATCCTAGAACACATGCGGGCTGAATTGACGGGACTTTCACCTCAACGGGTGAAGCAGGTTGAGGAGGTACTAGAGCGGTACCAGGAAGTCTTTGCTTGCCATGAGGATGATTGTGGTTGCACCGAGGCCATTACCCACGAGATTCCCACGGGGAGCGCTGCCCCAGTGCAGGAGAGATACCGGCAGATACCTCCCCAGATGTATAAAGAGGTTAAGGAGATACTAGCCCATATGTTACAGCATGGTGTGAAACGGGAGAGTCAGAGTCTGTGGGCAGCCCCGATTGTCCTGGTCCGGAAGAAAGATGGGACCCTGCGGTTCTGTGTGGACTATAGTCGAATGCCTGTACAGTACGAGACTCTTACCCACTACCCAGAATCGAAGAGTCCCTGTCGGCCTTAGGGAAGGCAAGATACTTCTCCTTGGATCCGGCCAGCGGGTGTTGGCAAGTGCCCATGGCCGAACATGACCGTGCGAAGACGGCGTTCATATTACCCATTAGACTGTTCGAGTTCAATCGGATGCCCTTTGGCCTGACTAACGCCCCCGGGACGTTCCAGCGTCTGATGGAGAGGTGCCTGGGCGATTTGAACTTCGAGGCGACACTGATTTATCTTGACGACATAATTGTCTATGCCGCCACCTTCGAGGAGCACCTCCAGCGACTGGAGCAAGTACTGAGTCACCTACAGAGTCATGGCCTAAAGGTGAAGCCCCAGAAGTGCAACCTGTTCTGCAAACAGATCGAATATCTCGGTCATACTGTGTCCGGTGAAGGAGTCAGGCCCACCCGGGAAAAGGTGGCCGCCGTACAGGAGTGGCCTACCCCGAAGACAGTGAAAGACGTTCGGGCCTTCCTGGAACTTGCCGGGTAATACTGAAGATTCGTGAAGAACTTCACCCGCATAGCCAACCCATTGCTGGAGCTACTTAAGGGAGTGCCAACGGGCTCCAAGAATCGGACGATTTGGTGGGGAAGCAGCCAGGAAGAGGCCTTCCGTGTCCTAAAAATGGCCCTGACCGAGGCCCCAATACTTGCCTATGTGGATTTCTCCCAACCATTCATACTCCACACTGATGGGAGCCTACATGGTCTGGGAGCCGTGTTATCCCAAGTACAGGAGGAGAAAGAGCGCGTGATTGCATACGCCAGCCGCTCCCTTCACGACTCTGAGAGGAACCCAGATAATTATAGCTCTTTCAAATTAGAGTTGCTGGCTCTGGTTTGGGCAATGACCGAAAAGTTCGCAGAGTATTTGTCCGGGCCCAAAGTACTGGTGAGAACAGATAACAACCCACTGGCTCACCTGGAGAATGCGAAATTGGGGGCCCTGGAGCAGCAGTGGGTGGCACGCATGGCCAGGTACCGGTATAAGATCACCTACCGGTCTAAGGCAGAGAGTACTCACGCCGACGCCCTCTCCAGATTGACATATGAACGGCCTGATCATGACCGCAATGAATATTTGGAGGCGGATGAGGTCCCTAGCTTCCGAAGTTTCGTGGGACCGCTGGTCGCGGTGCAGGGACAGATCGGAGAGACGTCGGAAGAACAAGTGCTAGGGCAGCCAAGAGATGACTGGGTCCGACTTCAACAGACTGACAGAGAAGTTGCCCAATTACGTCAATGGGTGGCTTTGAGACAGGTCCCCAGTGGAGAGGAGAGGAGTACCCTGTCCCCGGGGGCGTTGAAAATGCTGGGACAATGGGAGAGACTTTGTTTGCGAGACGGGCTGCTGTACCGATGGGTACAGCTCCTGCGAGAGTTCGGGATCACCTGGCAAGTGCTGATCCCAGAGAAGTTGGTCGGAGTAGTGGCTAAGGAGGCTCATGAACGAGGGGCTCACTTCGGACCAGAGAAGACATTTCAGTAGTTGCAGAGGCTGGTGTATCACCACCGACTGCGAGCAACAATAGAAGACACTTGTCGAAGATGTCGGAGCTGTGAGCTGGTTAAGCCCCCGGAGCAGCGGGTCCCCATACAAACCATTGTGATTTCTGCCCCCTTGGAAGTGCTGATGATCGACTATTTGACTGTTGGACCAGCACATCTCGGGTATGAACATTGCCTGGTAATGACAGACCACCTCACAAAGTTTGCGGTGGTGACCCCGACCAGGGACCATACCGCTGAATCAGTTGCGCAGCCGATCTGTCGAGAATTCATTCGGGTGTACGGCTGCCCAAAGAGGATCCTTTCCGATCAAGGCGCCTGATTCCAGGGCCGGGTGATGGAAGAGCTGCAACGGTTGTACAGGATTGAGAAGTCACGGACTACTCCTTACCACCCTCAAGGAAATGGGGCCTGTGAACGCTTTAATCGGACACTGATCCAAATGCTCCGTACGTTGGAGGAAGATCGGAAGGTACGATGGCCTGAGTTTGTGACCGAACTGGTGTGGGTCTACAACAACCAAGTGAATAGTACAATGGGGTTCACTCCTTATACATTACTGTTCGGGCGAAAGGGGCGAGAGATTACCGAGTTAGAGCTGGACCCCGAGGAGGACTACTCACGGACGATGATGTCTTCCTGGGTCCGGGAACACCGGCATCGACTGCAGATCCTCCGACGGTTGGTACAACAAAAGTCTCGGGAGCTCAAACATCATGAGACATTGCCTCTTCAAGGGACAGCTCTGAGGCCCGGGGAGTGGGTGTTGGTTCGAGACAGGCGGCCCTGAGGCAAATTGAGTAGGTGGTGGGAATGGACCCCGCACCGAGTGAAGCGCAGGGTTGACGCTGAAGGACCTGTGTATGAAGTTCAACCCGAGGGGGCTGAAGGAGCCCCTACCAGAGTGGTTCATCGTAGTATGCTGCGGCTCTGTCTGTCTAAAGATGACGAGGATGAAGAAGGATCACCTGCTACTAGAGAGGGTCCTGTCACAGTTGCCCCAAGCCACGATGTGGATGAAGAAGAATTGTTGATTCTACCTCCGAGCCCCAGCACTCTATTACCTGTAGTCCCCAGTGCAGGCGGTGAGGGAACAACATCGGTTGAAGCCACCGGGCAGGCAGAGATTGGGAATCCGAGTGACCCTGCACCCCCAATCGGTCATACTGAGTTACACCAGTCAGAATGGACAACAGCAGGAGTGCCTCCTCACCGTTACGAACAAGATCAATTTATATGGCAACGTATCATCCAGGAAGTCCAAGAATGTGAACGTTTGGTGAAGGAACTCTCGCCCGTGGAATGGCGAGTTAAAGGAGAGCGAGAGTGTAAGGGGGAAGACTGGGGTGTAAGTACTTTCAGAACAAGGGATCCGAAACTGCCAGGGCCGTGCCTCTGGTTGCAGGGGGAAGACAGACTGCGAGCACAGGAGCAAGGTGACCGGGAAGCTGGGGGCGTGTCCAGAGCGAGAGCTCAAGAGTCAGGTGACCAGGGAGCTGGGGGTGTGTCTAGGAAGAGGGAGAAAAAGGAGGTTTGCCTGGGAAAGCAGGCAGTTGACAGTTGGAGTCAAGCCCGACTAGAGGGAGAAGAGACGCAGGGTCCGTGGAGCCGAGCAAGTGAGGTGCAGTGTTATGGACTAGGGCTCAGTGGGTCAAACCGGAGACCGGCCGCTGCCGCCAGAAGACGGAGCATTGTTTAGGCGGGGAAGCCAGAAGAAAACAACACCGGCATCAGCAGGCAACTGCCTAGTGGGGAACAAGAGTCAGCGAAGTGTAAAACTGCCGATTACAACCGTTTCGACTCTGCTACATCTAGCCAAACTGTGGATTGTCAGTTATAGCCTGTTACCTGCTACTTCCCTTGTTGTCCCCATATTTCCCCTGTTACTCCCTGCGTAGAGATTGACCCTGTTACAATAAATCCCCCCTGTTTATTAACATTGTACTGGCTGCTCTGTGTTTCTGTGTCCCTGCATCTAAAGTACCTGTGTCGCAGAAGCACCACCGAGAAGTGTGAGCTGATGTTTGATGGGCTGCCATTGCTTATGGAACAAGCTGCATTAGAGGACTTCCTGAGAGAAATGACAGCCGGAGTAGATACGGTTTCCCTCTATACCAGTCCTTTCACCGAGCTAAAAAGTATGGCTGTGGTGAAATACAACTCTCATCAAGAAGCAGTGTCAGACTGAAGAACATTGGGCCCAGCAGAGGATTTGATTCTGAGGGCCCACCATTCTTCCCCACTCAAGAGGCCCATAGCATCTGTAAGGTTTGCACTATGAACTCTCCTGAAGGAGAAGCCAGGGCCCACCGGAGGATTTTCTGGTTCTCTGGTGGGCCTGTCCAACACTGCCGAGAAGCAGCCCTGGCTAAGAAAAGTCTGTGTGAAGGTTCCCGGGGCACTCTACACTGTGTTCAGAATTATTAGGCAAATGAGTATTTTGATCACATGATACTTTTTATACATGTTGTCCTACTCCAAGCTGCATAGGCTTGAGAGCCAACTATCAATTAAGTAAATCTGGTCATGTGCATCTCTGTAATGAGGAGGGGTGTTGACTAATGACATCAACACCCTATATAAGGTGTGCCTAATTATTAGGCAACTTCCTTTCCTTTGGCAAAATGGGTCAGAAGAGAGATTTGACGGGCTCTGAAAAGTCCAAAATTGTGAGATGTCTTGCAGAGGGATGCTGCAGTCTTGAAATTTCCAAACTTTTGAAGCGTGATCACCGAACAATCAAGCGTTTCATGGCAAATAGCCAACAGGGTCGCAAGAAGCGTGTTGGCCAAAAAAGGAGCAAAATAACTGCCCATGAATTGAGGAAAATCAAGCGTGAAGCTGCCAAGATGCCATTCGCCACCAGTTTTGCCATATTTCAGAGCTGCAACGTTATTGGAGTATCAAAAAGCACAAGGTGTGTGATACTCAGGGACATGGCCAAGGTAAGGAAGGCTGAAAAAAGACAACCTTTGAACAAGAAACATAAGATAAAACGTCAACAATGGGCCAAGAAGTATCTTAAGACTGATTTTTCAAAGGTTTTATGGACTGATGAAATGTGAGTGACTCTTGATGGGCCAGATGGATGGGCCAGAGGCTGGATCTGTAAAGGACAGAGAGCTCCACTCCGACTCAGACGCCAGCAAGGTGGAGGTGGGGTTCTGGTATGGGCTGGTATCATCAATGATGAACTTGTGAACCTGTGGGACCTTTTCAATTTGAGGATGGAGTGAAGCTCAACTCCCAGACCTACTGCCAGTTTCTGGAAGACAACTTCTTCAAGCAGTGGTACAGGAAGAAGTCAGTATCGTTCAAGAAAAACATGATTTTCCTGCAGGACAATGCTCCATCACATGCAACCAACTACTCCACAGTGTGGCAAGCCAGTAAAGGTCTAAAAGAAGAAAAAATAATGACATGGCCCCCTTGTTCGCCTGATCTGAACCCCATAGAGAACCTGTGTTCCATCATAAAATGTGAGATCTACAGGGAGGGAAAACAGTACACCTCTCGGAACAGTGTCTGGGAGGCTGTGGTGGCTGCTGCACGCAATGTTGATCGAAAACAGATCAAGCAACTGACAGAATCTATGGATGGAAGGCTGTTGAGTGTCATCATAAAGAAAGGTGTCTATATTGATCACTAATTTTTTTGGTTTTTGTTTTTGCATGTCAGAAATGTTTATTTCTAAATTTTGTGCACTGATATTGGTTTACCTGGTGAAATTAAACAAGTGAGATGGGATTATATTTGGTTTTTATTAAGTTGCCTAATAATTCGGCACAGTAATAGTTACCTGCACAAACAGATATCCTCCTAGGATAGCCAAATAAAAAAAAAAACACCACTCCAACTTCCAAAAATATTAAGCTTGGATATTTATGAGTCTTTTGGGTTGATTGAGTAACATAGTTGTTGATCAATAATAAAAATAATCCTCTAAAATACAACTTGCCTAATAATTCTGCACACAGTGTATAACTGCTTTTTACTGCGGACTGGCTCCAGCAATCAATAAGAGTTAAGATCTGCAATCTAGCACCTTGGCAAACCCCAATTATAATAATAATCTTTTTATTTTATATAGCACCAACATATTCCGCAGCGCTTTACAATTCAGACAATTTACAGACATTATCTGCACTATCCCCATTGGGGCTCAAACTCTACATTCCTTATCAGTATGTCTTTGGAATGTGGGAGGAAACTGGAGAACCTGGGGGAAACCCACGCAAACACGGAAAGAACATACAAACTCCTTGCAGATGTTGTTCTTGGTGGGAATTGAATCCAAGACCCCAGCGCTGCAAGGCTGCAGTGCTAACCACATAGCCACCGTGATGCCCTCTGTTCTCCCTCTGATATCTAACAAACAGGTCATGCTGGACAAACTTGCACATACTGCTACTCAGTGTCTTCAGCTCCTAATGTTTGGGCTGCTAGTCTACCAAATAAAATTCCTGAGATGGAAATTGTGGATGGCTTCACTTCTGGTACTGGGAGTTAATACCAAACCATGGCGTGCCATAATTCACTGGAAATATTCCTGGCTGGTTGGAGACAAGCTCATTTCCACAGAAAAGTACCAGTGTCAACACACAGATGCAACGGGAGATAGAGGAGGAAGGAGGACCCTAGCGGTAGGGAACAAGGGAAGGGACACCTCCTGACACCAACCTATGTCTGTCCCTAAGCTCCCCTATTGTCCCTGGATGGGTCCTTCCCCCGTGCACGATCACTTGCCTAAGCCCTGGACTTAACGTGACTAGTGCGCAGGCCAGCGAGACACTAGTCTCTCCACCACAATAGGACAACACAAGGAAGGGAGGACAAGCAATGGGAAGATAACGACATAAAATACAAATCTCTCTAACAGAAAACCTCACCACTTCAATAGCAATGAACACCACAGCTTCTCCAGAGACTGGCTCCTTCAGAGAGGTCAGCATAGAATGAACTATAACCAGTGATAGATCATGTGGCTAGTTAAAGGGATGTGGGAGTGGCACAAACCAACATCAGCTGACCTCTAACAAAAGGCTGCCAGCAAGAGACTAACATTAACCCTTGCTGGACCAAAAGGAAACAGCTACATTTAAATTACAGCATAACCAGACCTACCACGAATTTCCAAATTATTCGTGACAACCAGCAAGTTAAGGAAATGGTGGCCTCTATCATCATGAAGGAGTTAGCTCGCTGTCTAAGAGACCGTCAGCTCTGCGGTCTAACTTGTTTACATTGTGTTGAAGCTTGCAAGGATTAAGAGGTTACATTGGCGAGTCTGGTTTTTATACTGAAGATCCTGCTCATTTTTATAGTTTTAAGTGAGCACACAGAGACCGTGGTTTCTGCAGCAGCGAATCCTGGCCGGGATAGTGGCGAAGAAATTGCTGTACCATCAGGTTGAGGATACGAGCCATGCAAGGCAAGTGTGTGAGGTTGCCCCGGCGTAGGGCTGCCACTAGGTTTGCACCGTTATCGCACACGGCCTTCCCTTGCTCCAGGTTCAGTGGAGACAGCCATTGCTCAAACTCGGCATGGATAGCTGTTGTGAGGCAGTGAGGGGGATCATTTGCGAAGGACAGTATGTATCCCCCAGGATGCGCATAGAGGCATATTGAACCCGCTGGAGTGCATTGCAATCGCAGGAACAGCTGTGCTTGCAGTGAAAAATAAAAGTAAAAGTTTGGACTTGGTCAAGCTATTTGACCAAGTCAGATTCAACCCCTTAAGGACAGAGCCAATTATGTCCTTAATGACCGGGCCAAATTTTACAATTCTGACCAGTGTCACCTTTTGAGGTAATAACTCTGGAACGCTTCAAAGGATCTCACTGATTCTGAGAGAGTTTTTTTGTGACATATTGTACTTCATGATAGTGGTAAAATTTCCTCGATAAGACTTGCGTTTACTTGTGAAAAAAATGGAAATTTTGGCGAAAATTTTGAAAATTTATCAATTTTCAAACTTTGAATTTTCATGCCCTTCAATCAGAGAGATATGTCACACAAAATAGTTAATAAATAACATTTCCCACATGTCTACTTTACATCAGATCAATTTTGGAACCAACATTTTCTTTTGTTCGGAAGTTATAAGGGTTAAAAGTTGACCAGCGATTTCTCATTTTTCCAACAAAATTTAGAAAACCATTTTTTTAGGGACCACATCACATTTGAAGTGAGTTTGAGGGATCTATATGACAGAAAATACCCAAAAGTGAAACCATTCTAAAAACTGCACCCCTCAAGGTGCTCAAAACCACATTCAAGAAGTTTATTAACCCTTCACATGCTTCACAGGAACTGAAGCAACATGGAAGGAAAAAATGAAAATCTAACTTTTTTTCACAAAATGTTTGCTTCAGACCCAATTTATTATTTTTTACATGGGTAAGGAGAGAAAATGGACCCTAAAATTTGTTGTGCAATTTCTCCTGAGCACGCCGATGCCCCATATGTGGGGGAAATCCACTGTTTGGGCGCATGGCAAGGTTTGGAAGGGAAGGAGCACCATTTGACTTTTTGAATGTAAAATTTGCTTGAATAATTAGCGGATGCCATGTCGCATTTGGGGAGCCCCTGATGTGCCTAAACAATGAAAACCGCCCACAACTGACCCCATTTTGGAAACTAGAACACTCAGGGAACTTATCTAGATGTGTGGTGAGTACCTTGAACCAACAGGTGCTTCACAGAAGTTTATAATGTAGAGCCATGAAATTAAGAAATCAATTTTTTTCCACAAAAATATACATTTAGCCCCAATTTTTTTATTTTCACAAGGGCAATGGGAGAAAATGGACCCCAAAATTTGTTGTGTAATTGCTCCTGAGTATGGACATACCCTACATGTAGGGGAAAACTATTGTTTGGGCACACGGCAGGGCTTGGAAAGGAAGGAGGAGACTTTGATGTGTTACTCTCATGCCGGGGTTATTTGGCGTGAGCATGGTTAGTGATTCCACTGGGCCACGGATCGAGGAGTGCCTGGAGGGGTGAGACTAGGGGCCTCGCCAGATCCGACCACAGATGCACGGCGGCTTAATTGACTCCGTGGTCCGAGGAGGGACGAGGGAGGTGGCCCCGGTGCTACTCCAGTGCAGACCCCTGTCACACAGCTGTTGATCCACACTGGGATATGCTGGAACGGGCAGGAACTGGCAGGCACGGCTGGTATACAGGCAGGCAGGTAGGTAGACAGGCTGGATAAGGACCAGTACAGACTGGGATACTGGAGCAGAGCCGCAGGTGTAGACGGGAAGAGGAGCAGGGCAGAGCCACAGGTGCGGACGGGAAGTGTAGCAGAGCAGAGCCGCAGGTGCGAACGGGAAGTGGAGCAGAGCAGAGCCGCAGATGCGGTCGGGAAGCAAAGCAGAGCCGCAGGTGCGGACAGGAAGCTGAGCAAAGCAGAGTAGACTCGCAGGTGCAGACGGGAAACGGAGCAGAGCAGAGCCGCAGGTGCGGATGAACAATGGAGCAGAGCAGAGCCGCAGGTGCGGACGGGAAGCAGAGCAGAGCCGCAGGTACGGACGGGAAGCAGAGCAGAGCCGCAAATGCGGACAGGAAGAGGAGCTGAGAAGAGCCGAAGGTGCGGACGGGAAGCGGAGCAGAGTAGAGCTGCAGATAAGGATGGAAAGCAGAGCAGAGCCGCAGGTGCGAACGGGAAGCGGAGCAGAGGAGAGCTGCAGGTGCGAACGGGAAGCGGAGCAGAGCCGCAGGTGCGGATGGGAAGTGGAGCAGAGCAGAGCCGCAGGTGCGGACAGGAAGCAGAGCAAAGCAGAGCCGCAGGTAAGGACGGGAAGCAGAGCCGCAGGTGCGGACGGGAAGCAGAGCAGAGCCGCAAGTGCGGATGAACAATGGAGCAGAGCAAAGCCGCAGGTGCGGATGGGAAGCAGAGCAGAGCCGCAGGTACGGACGGGAAGCAGAGCAGAGCCGCAAATGTGGACGGGAAGAAGAGCAGAGCAGTAGGTGCGGATGGGAAGGGGAGCAGAGTAGAGCTGCAGATAAGGATGGAAAGCAGGGCAGAGCAGAGATGCAGGTGCGAACGGGAAGCGGAGCAGAGCGGAACCGCAGGTGCGGACGGGAAGCAAAGCAGAGCAGAGCCGCAGGTGCAGATGGGAAGCGGAGCAAAGCAGAGCAGAGCCACAGGTGCGGACGGGAAGCAGAGCAGAGCCGCAGGTGCGGACGGGAAGAGGAGCAGAGCTGCAGATACGGATGGAAAGCAGAGCAGATAAGAGCAGAGCCGCAGGTGCGGCCAGGTGGGAATACCGCAGGAGCGGCCAGGCTGGAATGCCGCAGGAGCGGCCAGGCAGGGATGCTGCAGGAGTGGCCAGGCAGGGATGCCGCAGGAGCGGCCAGGCGGGGATGCCGCAGGATCGGCCAGACAGGAGAGGGCTCTGTTCACATGGAACAGACAGGGAAATAGGACCAGCAGAGCCAGATACACACAAGGTACTTGCTATGAAATAGCGAGTGGACACAGAACTCACAAACAGCAGTACAGAGACAACGAGTTGAAGTTAGGTACTGGTACAGACACTGCAGGCAAAGGGAAGGATCGAACATAGAGACAAACAGGTAACAGACTAAGACACAGTTCAGACAGGAACTGACACAGGAACAAGATACAGGTACAAGCCTGGGCATTCAGCCCCCAGGGTGGCGGAAATAGCCTAGAAGTCACAGGAACAGGTAACGGGCCTGGGTACTCAGCCCCCAGGGTGGCAGAACAGGATAGATACAGGAACACAGGTACAGGCCTGGGCAGGGCCAGCTCCAGGTTTTTCTGGGCCCCGGGCAAAAGAGTCTCAATGGGCCCCTTTAACACATACCACGATTCATGATGCACAGATACCGCAGAGAAATATATATATACAGTGGTGGCCAAAAGTATTGGCACCCCTGCAGTTCTGTCAGATAATACTCAGTTTCTTCCTGAAAATGATTGCAATCACAAATTCTTTGGTATTATTATCTTCATTTAATTTGTCTTCAATGAAAAAACACAAAAAGAATTGTCCTAAAGCCAAATTGGATATAATTCCACACCAAACCTAAAAAAAGGGGTGGACAAAAGTATTGGCACTGTTTGAAAAATCATGTGATGCTTCTCTAATTCGTGTAATTAACAGCACCTGTAACTTACCTGTGGCACCTAACAGGTGTTGGCAATAACTAAATCACACTTGCAGCCAGTTAACATGGATTAAAGTTGACTCAACCTCTGTCCTGTGTCCTTGTGTGTACCACATTGAGCATGGAGAAAAGAAAGAAGACCAAAGAACTGTCTGAGGACTTGAGAAACCAGATTGTGAGGAAGCATGAGCAATCTCAAGGCTACAAGTCCATCTCCAAAGACCTGAATGTTCCTGTGTCTTCCGTGCGCAGTGTCATCAAGAAGTTTAAAGCCCATGGCACTGTGGCTAACCTCCCTATATGTGGACGGAAAAGAAAAATTGACGAGAGATTTCAACGCAAGATTGTGCGGATGGTGGATAAAGAACCTCGACTAACATCCAAACAAGTTCAAGCTGCCCTGCAGTCCGAGGGTACAACAGTGTCAACCCGTACTATCCGTCGGCGTCTGAATGAAAAGGGACTGTATGGTAGGATACCCAGGAAGACCCCACTTCTTACCCCGAGACATAAAAAAGCCAGGCTGGAGTTTGCCAAAACTTACCTGAGAAAGCCTAAAACGTTTTGGAAGAATGTTCTCTGGTCAGATGAGACAGAAGTAGAGCTTTTTGGGAAAAAGCATCAACATAGAGTGTACAGGAAAAAAAAAGAGGCATTGAAAGAAAAGAACACGGTCCCTACAGTCAAACATGGCGGAGGTTCCCTGATGTTTTGGGGTTGCTTTGCTGCCTCTGGCACTGGACTGCTTGACCGTGCGCATGGCATTATGAAGTCTGAAGACTACCAACAAATTTTGCAGCATAATGTAGGGCCCAGTGTGAGAAAGCTGGGTCTCCCTCAGAGGTCATGGGTCTTCCAGCAGGAAAATGACCCAAAACACACTTCCAAAAGCACTATAAAATGGTTTGAGAGAAAGCACTGGAGACTTCTAAGGTGGCCAGCAATGAGTCCAGACCTGAATCCCATAGAACACCTGTGGAGATATCTCAAAATGGCAGTTTGGAGAAGGCACCCTTGAAATATCAGGGACCTGGAGCAGTTTGCCAAAGAAGAATGGTCTACAATTCCAGCAGAACATTGTAAGAAACTCATTGATGGTTACTGGAAGCGGTTTTTCGCAGTTATTTTGGCTAAAGGTTGTGCAACCATGTATTAGGCTGAGGGTGCCAATACTTTTGTCTGGCCCATTTTTGGAGTTTTGTGTGAAATGATCAATGATTTGATTTTTGCTTCATTCTCTTTTGTGTTTTTTCCTTGCAAGCAAATTAAATGAAGATAATAATACCAAAGAATTTGTGATTGCAATCATTTTCAGGAAGAAACTGAGTATTATCTGACAGAATTGCAGGGGTGCCAATACTTTTGGCCACCACTGTATAGTACAATACAAAGATTTCACTTCTTACATTACAGGAGTGATATCTATTGTAAATTCCACAATAGCTCAGAAACCAGCGAATCTCTCCACATAGTATACTGGCCCCCATAAAATGCTCCATACAGAATACTGGCCCCCATAAAATGCTCCATACGGAATACTGGCCCCCCATATAACGCTCCATATGGAATACTGGCCCCCATATAACGCTCCATACAGAATACTGGCGCCCATATAACGCTCCATACAGAATACTGGCCCCCATAAACGCTCCATACAGGATACTGGCCCCCATATAACGCTCTGTACAGGATACTGGTCCCCCTATAATGCTCCATACAGGATACTGGCCCCCATATAATGCTCCATGCAGGCTGTTCCCCCCACATAATGCCCTATGCCGGCTGTTCCCCCTTATAATGCCCCATTCAGGCTGTCCCCCCCCCCTAATAATGCCCCATGCAGGATGTCACCCCCCCATATAATGCCCCATGTAGGATGTCACCCCCCATATAATGCCCCATGCAGGATGTCACCCCCCATATAATGCCCCATGCAGGATGTCACTTCTCCCCTCCATATAATGCCCCATGCAGGATGTCCCTTTCCCCCCATATAATGTCCCATGCAGGATGTCCCTTCCCCACATATAAAGCCCCATGCAGGATGTCACCCCTCATATAATGCCCCATGCAGGATGTCCCTTTCCCTCCCATATAATGCTCCATACAGGATGTCCCTTTCCCCCCCATATAATGCCCCATGCAGGATGTCCCTTCCCCCCATATAATGCCCCATGCAGGATGTCCCTTTTATCCCCCATATAATACCCTATGCAGGATGTCCCTTTCCCCCCCTTATAATGTCCCATGTATGATGTCCCTCCCCCCCATATAATGCCCCATGCAGGATGTCACCTCTCCCCCCCATATAATGCCCCATGCAGGATGTCCCTCCCCCCCATATAATGCCCCATGCAGGATGTCACCTCTCCCCCCCATATAATGCCCCATGCAGGATGTCCCTTTCCCCCATATAATGCCCCATGCAGGATGTCACCCCCCCCCATATAATGCCCCATGCAGGATCCCCCCCCCCATATAATGCCCCATGCAGGATGTCCCTTTCCCCCCCATATAATGCCCCATGCAGGATGTCCCTTTCCACCCATATAATGCCCCATGCAGGATGTCATCTCTCCCCCCATATAATGCTCCATGTAGGATGTCCCTTCCTCCCCTCTGTATTGCCAAGTTTTTAGCAATAAGGTTCGGATACGGCTTTAAAGAAGGCAACCACTTGTAATATAACGCAATTTTATTTATAATAGTTAATTTGAAAGATAAAATACAGAATCAAAGGAATAGTATGATATTATGATATTGCGTGCACTTCTGTAGATTAAAAGGTTACTAAGGTTAAATACTTATAAAGGTTACATACTTACTATTGGATAGAAGAAGAAAAAGATTTCCGTAGTAGCATATACATCATCTGTCCGGAAACTTCAGCTGGAGAAGTGCTCAGCGATGGGCAGAGAATGCATCCTAGGTCCTACACTTTGAAGAGCGTCCTCTTCAAAGGCCCACAATGCTTCTGCCATAACTGAATTCTTCAACAGCTTTATATTTTAGAAAAACGCTTACCCAACCTAATATTACGTAAGCATGAAAGTTCATAGGTTGTTGTCCAACATTCCAATCTTGTGACAGTGGCCAGCTATCACAGATGAGCAATACTGGACAAGACCTGTTCACGGACCATTCTACTTCTGTCATAATGTTTACATATGATAAGAGTAAATCCTACACAAGGTTACAAATCAAAACAAGGTTTTCTTCCCAGACAGTATATTGTGTTAAGAAGCTATGTATCAGTGAGATACTGTATATTCACAGATAAAGTACACCTTAACACAGAATATATAATCAGAATATTGATTAATGGTTGGATACATCATAATGGGTTTCAGATAGCAACTTAATATTTTTGGTACTACAATAAGCTTCTCCATCTTAAATCATATGCCTGTTGCTCCTATTTACAATTTTGTGCAATCGTCTGTCTCTGGTTCTACATCGGATGACAAACACAGCGTATACAAAAGGCTATTTCCCTTCAGTAATAAAGATTAAACCTCAGACTTAGCAAACTTAACCTAATGCTTTAGTATGTCTGGAGTAATGACCCCTAGTCTACTGAGATAGAATATCTACAAGTTCTGAGATGTCTGGTTTATATTTCAATATGGATTTGAAATATAAAATAGCCATTTTTCATGTTCATACTACACCCCCATATAATGCCCCATGCAGGATGTCACCCCCCCCCCCATATAATGCACCATGCAGGATGTCCCTTTCCCCCCATATAATTCTCCATGCAGGATGTCCCTTTCCCCCCATATAATGCCCCATGCAGGATGTCCCTTTCCCCCCCATATAATGCCCCATGCAGGATGTCTCTTTCCCCCCATATAATGCCCCATGCAGAATATCACCCCCCTCTCTTTAAAATGCTCCATGCAGGATGTCACCTCTCCCCCCCATATAATGCCCCATGCCTTCATACATTAAAAAAAAAAAATACTCACCTCACTTCTCCTCACCTGCTGCCGCTGCTCAGGTCCGGACTCCAGCGTCTCTGGTGTCTTCCCGCTCTGCGCTGCATGTGATGGCTCAGGGGAGGGTGCGGTGGAAAGATGTTATAGCACCCTCTGACCTGAGACGTCACAGGCAGCGCACAGCAGGAAGACAGCGGATCTGCGGAGGCACAGGGTGAGGTAAGTATCCGGCTGCCCGGGCCCTCAGCAAGCGGGGAGGGGGGGAGCGGGCGCTGGCATCGCTCTCCTCCGCCCATAGCCCGGCGGGGTGCCCGACTGTGAGTGGGCCCCCGCCTGCTCAGGGCCCCGGCCCTTGCCCGGGTGCGCCGGGTGCTGACGCCGGCCCTGGGCCTGGGTACTCAGCCCCCAGGGTGGCAGGAACAGGCAAGATATAGGACAGGACCTGGCAACTCACAGTTGCATAGAACACACTGAAAGATAGTGTTGCTCAGGCACCTCCCACTGGGTGGAGGTGCATTAAGTATCCAGTGACTCACAGCAATAGGCTGGAGATGCATTAGGAATGCGTGCATTTTCATATTAAGACAGGAAGGAGAGGAAGAGCAGAGAGAAAAGAGAAGAACTTCAGGCAAAAGGGAAGGGACTGAAAGAGAAAAATTGACGGTGAGAAGGGGGAGAGAAAAAAGGAAAGGAAAAAATCCCAGACAACCATTCGAACAAAAATCTCCCAATGGCAATCAAGTCTGAGAGTCGAGCTGCACAAGGCTTCCATATTCATTCGATTGCTTAAATTCCATCCAATAGAACCACGTTTTATAAAAGACCTCATATCTACTGTAGAGAGAAGCCGTCAAATCCTCCATGTACATTAAATCATTGACCTTAGAAATCCAGAGGGATGGGCTAGGTGGATTAACTTTCTTCCATAACAACAAAATACAAGCTCTGGAAGCCAACAGCAAAAATCTTAATAGGGACCGTTTGTAGGAGGAAACAGAAGTCTCACAAAGCTGTAGAAGGAATACACTGTGTTCAGAATTATTAGGCAAATGAGTATTTTGATCACATGATACTTTTTATACATGTTGTCCTACTCCAAGCTGCATAGGCTTGAGAGCCAACTACCAATTAAGTAAATCTGGTCATGGGCATTGTTACGGCTCCGGGTGGTGGAACCTCTGTGCCGCGGTGCAAGGAGGGACCCAGAGGGGCGTAACTAAGTATCAACTCAGATCGACCCTGGTCGTACGGCGGCTAATGACTCCGTGACCAGGGAGGGACCGAGCAGAGGGACCAGGTGCTACTCTGGGGACGACCTTGTAAGAGAGCAGGTGGCTCCCACGGGTCAGCAGACTGGGACTGACCGGTATAGCGGATGGACACAACAAGCAGGCAGAAGTCTCTGGGTTAGTTGACAGGTGGTCACGGGACGTGACGGCAGAGCAGGCTGAAGTCTCTAGGTTAGCAGACAGGTAGTCACGGCAAGTGACAGCAGGAGCCTCCAGGTAGGCTATCAGGTGGTCACGGCAAGTGACAGCCAAGCAGGCTGAAGTCTCTAGTTTAGCAGGCAAGTGGTCACGGCAAGTGACAGCAGGAGCCTCCAGGTAGGCTATCAGGTGGTCATGGCAAGTGACGGCAGAGCCTCCGGTTAGGCTAGCAGGTAACAGGCGAGTGCTCCCAGGTGAGCGGGCTAGCAGGCACGGCTGGTAGCAGGCAGGTAACTGGCAGGTGCTTCTTGGTAAGCAGGCGGACTTACCCATAGACAGACTGGCGGGTTGAACGGAAGACAGACTGTCGGGCTGGAGAGTAGTCAGACTGGCGGACTGGAACAGTAGTCAGGCTGGCAACTGGACCTGAGGGCTGAAGCAGAGATAAGTATGCTGTGCAACAACTATTGCTCGGGCACCTCCATTTTGAAGGAGGTGCCTTATATATGGGAGGTCCTCCGGCTATTGGCCGGGGACTCCTTAGGACGACGCGCGCGGCCCCTTTAAGAGAGGGGGAGCGCGCGCGCCCTAAGCACAGTGCCCGGGAAGCTGCACGCGCCGGCAGCAGCAGGAAGAGGAGCGCAGGAGGACGCCGTGCGGGGAGCGAGGAGGTGAGAGGGACGGCATCTCTGCCTGGCAGGGGGCAGAGATGCCGATGCTACATGCATCTCTGTAATGAGGAGGGGTGTTGACTAATGACATCAACACCCTATATAAGGTGTGCCTAATTATTAGGCAACATCCTTTCCTTTGGCAAAATGGGTCAGAAGAGAGATTTGACTGGCTCTGAAAAGTCCAAAATTGTGAGATGTCTTGCAGAGGGATGCAGCAGTCTTGAAATTTCCAAACTTTTGAAGCGTGATCACCGAACAGTCAAGCGTTTCATGGCAAATAGCCAACAGGGTCGCAAGAAGCGTGTTGGCCAAAAAAGGCGCAAAATAACTGCCCATGAATTGAGGAAAATCAAGCGTGAAGCTGCCAAGATGCCATTCGCCACCAGTTTTGCCATATTTCAGAGCTGCAACGTTACTGGAGTATCAAAAAGCACAAGGTGTGTGATACTCAGGGACATGACCAAGGTAAGGAAGGCTGAAAAACGACCACCTTTGAACAAGAAACATAAGATAAAACGTCAAGAATGGGCCAAGAAATATCTTAAGACTGATTTTTCAAAGGTTTTATGGACTGATGAAATGAGAGTGACTCTTGATGGGCCAGATGGATGGGCCAGAGGCTGGATCTGTAAAGGGCAGAGAGCTCCACTCCGACTCAGACGCCAGCAAGGTGGAGGTGGGGTTCTGGTATGGGCTGGTATCATCAAAGATGAACTTGTGAACTTGTGGGACCTTTTCAGGTTGAGGATGGAGTGAAGCTCAACTCCCAGACCTACTGCCAGTTTCTGGAAGACAACTTCTTCAAGCAGTGGTACAGGAAGAAGTCAGTATCGTTCAAGAAAAACATGATTTTCATGCAGGACAATGCTCCATCACATGCAACCAACTACTCCACAGCGTGGCAGGCCAGTAAAGGTCTAAAAGAAGAAAAAATAATGACATGGCCCCCTTGTTTGCCTGATCTGAACCCCATAGAGAACCTGTGTTCCATCATAAAATGTGAGATCTACAGGGAGGGAAAACAGTACACCTCTCGGAACAGTGTCTGGGAGGCTGTGGTGGCTGCTGCATGCAATGTTGATCGAAAACAGATCAAGCAACTGACAGAATCTATGGATGGAAGGCTGTTGAGTGTCATCATAAAGAAAGGTGTCTATATTGATCACTAATTTTTTTGGTTTTTGTTTTTGCATGTCAGAAATGTTTATTTCTAAATTTTGTGCACTGATATTGGTTTACCTGGTCAAATTAAAGATGGGATTATATTTGGTTTTTATTAAGTTGCCTAATAATTCGGCACAGTAATAGTTACCTGCACAAACAGATATCCTCCTAGGATAGCCAAATAAAAAAAAAACACCACTCCAACTTCCAAAAATATTAAACTTGGATATTTATGAGTCTTTTGGGTTGATTGAGTAACATAGTTGTTGATCAATAATAAAAATAATCCTCTAAAATACAACTTGCCTAATAATTCTGCACACAGTGTAGTTCAGGACCCATTTCAGATTAAATGCCTGTAATCGACCTGATAATGCTTTTCACTTTAGTCCAGAATGGTTGTAAAACCGGACAGGACCAGAAGATATGAAGGAAATCTCCCTCGCCTGATCCACATCTCCAACACTTAGGGTCAATAGAGGGGAACATTTTGTTCAACTTAACCGGGACCCTGTACCACCTTGAAAGGAGTTTGAAATTCGCTTCCTGTAGCCGAGAACTTATAGAGGATTTATGCGCTAAGGACAGCACCTTTTCCCTTTGTTCCATGGAGAGAGTGATACCCAAGTCCTCTTCCCATTGTGTTAAAAATCTGGGAGGAGGCTGATTCATTGGGTTAGTTAGCATTGAGTGTACAGAGGAAAGTGCATGACAAGTCACCCCCTTACCCATGCAAAGATTTTCACACGCGGAAGGGGTTCGTGTATATTGAGAGAACGGAGCGAACAAAGTGACTGAGTTGGAGAGAACACCATGTGCCCAGTGGTAGGGGATCAGTAATAGCTTGAAGTGCCTCTAAAGAAGGCCAATCATTATCTATGCCAATCTGGAAAGACCTAAACCTTTCCTGAGAGATCCAAAGACTAAAAACAGGATCTGACAAACCAGGGGAGAAGTCCGGAGAGCCGATAATAGACGATAAAGGAGATAAAATGGGAAGGAGAAGTTTGCATATCTCTGGTCTGGAGCAGCAGTTGAGTGTAGCACTAATTGTGGGATGAGACTTCAGTGAAGATTGGGAAATGAAGGGTACCCAGAGCAGAACTGCTAAAGTGGCCTCTGAGAAGCTTTGTTCTATTTGTACCCATGGCTTCGCCGAGGCATGCCTACACCGACCTATAACTCTAGACATATGAGCAGATAAATAGTATGTTTTTACATCTGGAAGGCCCAAGCCTCGTTGGAGTCTAGCTGGTTTGTTAGCCCATATGAAACCTATTTGCAAGGACACAATATATTTAAAAAAGGAGCTAGGGATTTTAATGGGAAGAGTTTGAAAGAGATATAATATGCAAGGGAGGATATTCATTTTAAGAATTTCACATCTGCCAAACCAAGTAAAGTAAATTTTAGACCATTTTGAACAATCAACTTTAATGTTCTGGAGCAATGGTAAGAAATTAAGTTTGAAGATGGAATTAATATTAGCGGCGAGGAGAATGCCTAAATACTTCAGGGACTGAGATGACCAACGAAATTTGAATGAATTCTGTAATGAGGAAACTAATTTCAAAGGGAGATTTATATTCAAAGCCTCCGACTTAGTTAAGTTGATTTTAAAATGCATATTTTTTAAATTCCAACATCAAGCTAGGGAGAGATACAATCGGTAAGTTATGAAGAATAACAGGTCATCCGCATAGGCTGCAATTTTGTAACAGGCATTTTGAATCTTTAGACCCATAATATCTGGGTTGGACCAGATACACCGAAGGAAGGGCTCAAGAGTGAGGATAAAGATTAGGGAGCTGAGGGGGCAGACCTGCCGAGTGCCATTTGAAATTGGAAATCTCTCGGAGAAAACACCATTCACGTGCACACAGGTGGAGGGAGTGCTGTAAAGAGAACCAATCCACTTTAGCATGGAGCTCTGCAACCCGATAGATTTCAACACCTCCTCCATGAACACCCAGTTGACCTGGTCAAAGGCCTTTTCGGCATCTGTGAATAAGAGCCTCAAAAGGGTGCCATCCAATTTGGCCCTATAAATAAGATTCAAGGCCTTGGTGGTGTTGTCCCTCGCTTCTCTACCCGGCATAAAACCTGCCTGGTCAGGGTGAATAATGTCTCCGAGTAAGGGCGTTAGTCTGGTTGCTAGAAACTTGGTAAAGAGTTTCAAGTCTACATTAAGTAAAGATATTGGGCGATAGCTGGAGCATTGGGCAGGGTCTTTACCTAATTTATGTATAACCGTAATGTTGGCAGATAATGCATCTTTGGGGAGCGGAGATACCGAGCAAGCAGATATATTATTGATGGCAGATAGGAGGGGAGAGAATAAGTAGGAGCTGAGTTTTTTTGTAATAAATCAGGGGAAGACCATCCGGGTCTGGGGCTTTACCTGTAGGAGAATTCTTGACTGCAATTTTAAGCTCCAGCTCAGAGATAGGACTCTCTAGAGCAGTGATATCCTCACTCTTCAATGAAGGTAGACCAGAGTTTTTGATATAATCATGAATACGGTTCCGGAAATCTGCCCTGGCAGAATCAGAGGAAGATTTATCGATAGAGAATAGAGAGGTGTAGAAATCTTTAAAGGAAGAAGCAATATTTTTTTTTTGGCAGAGTAGAATTAGTGGCAAAGTATTCCGTTAAGGTATTCTGGATCTCTTGAATAGTAATCTGATCATTTAATAGTGACGTATTTAATAGCCATTGTCCATGTCTGGGAATAAAATTAGATAGTGAGAGAGTGAGAATAATCAATGCATGATCTGAGAAAGATATACTGTCAATTGAGACATCTATAAGAGAGTGAAGGTCACCGTGTTTGATGAAGAAATAATCTAAACGCGAGTATGTACAGTGGGTACAGAAAGTATTCAGTCCCCTTTAAATGTTTCACTCTTTGTTTCATTGCAGCCATTTGGTAAATTCTAAAAAGTTCATTTTTTTTCTCATTAAAGTACACTCTGCACCCCATCATGACGGAAAAAAAAACAGAAATGTAGAAATTTTTGCAAATTTATTAAAAAAAGAAAAACTGAAATATCACATGGTCATAAGTATTCAGACCCTTTGCTCAGTATTGAGTAGAAGCACCCTTTTGAGCTAGTACAGCCATGAGTCTTCTCAGGAATGATGCAACAAGTTTTTCACACCTGGATTTGGGGAACCTCTGCCATTCTTCCTTGCAGATCCTCTCCAGTTCCGTTAGGTTGGATGGTGAACGTTGGTGGACAGCGATTTTCAGGTCTCTCCGGAGATGCTCAATTGGGTTTAGGTCAGGGCTCTGGCTGAGCCAGTCTAGAATGGTCACAGAGTTGTTCTGAAGCCACTCCTTTATTATTTTAGCTGTGTGCTTAGGGTCATTGTCTTGTTGGAAGGTGAACCTTTGGCCAAGTCTGAGGTCCAGAGCACTCTGGAAGAGGTTTTCATCCAGGATATCTCTGTACTTGGCTGCATTCATGTTTCCTTCAATTACAACCAGTTGTCCTGTCCCTGCAGCTGAAAAACACCCCCACAGCATGATGCTGCCACCAACATGTTTTACTGTTGGGATTGTATTGGGCAGGTGATGAGCAGTGCCTGGTTTTCTCCACACATACCGCTTAGAATTATCACCAAAAAGTTCTATCTTCATCTCATCAGACCAGAGAATCTTATTTCTCATAGTCTGTGAGTCCTTCATGTGTTTTTGAGCAAACTCTATGCGGGCTTTCATACGTCTTGCACTGAGGAGAGGCTTCCGTCGGGCCACTCTGCCATAAAGGCCCGACTGGTGGAGGGCTGCAGTGATAGTTGACTTTGTGAAACTATCTCCCATCTCTCTACTGCATCTCTGGAGCTCAGCCACAGTGATCCTGGGGTTCTACTTTACCTCTCTCACCAAGGCTCTTCTCCCACGATTGCTCCGTTTTGCTGGGCGGCCAGGTCTAGGAAGACTTCTGGTGGTCCCAAACTTCTTCCATTTAAGGATTATGGAGGCCACTGTGCTCTCACTGTTCAGTCTCTGAGCTCCTTGGGCAGTTCCTTTGAGCTCATGATTCTCATTTGGTCTGACATGCACGGTGAGCTGTGAGGTCTTACAGGTGTGTACCTTTCCAAATCAAGTCCTATCAATTTAATTAAACACAGCTTGACTCCAATGAAGGAGTAGAGCCATCTCAAGGAGGATCACAAGGAAATGGACAGCATGTGACTTAAATATTTCAGTTTTTCGTTTTTAATAAATTTGCAAAAATCTCTACGTTTCTGTTTTTTTTTAGTCAAGATGGGGTGCAGAGTGTACTTTAATGAGAAAAAAAATGAACTTTTTAGAATTTACCAAATGGCTGCAATGAAACAAAGAGTGAAAAATTTAAAGGCGTCTGAAACTTTCCGTACCCACTGTATCATGTACCGATGAGTAATATGTGTAGTCTCTGTCAGATGGATGTAGAAGACGCCAGGTATCGATCAATTGGTGTTTATGAAACCCCCTTTGATGCGTCGCAGAACAGCTTTAGGCATAAATGATTTCCCCTTTGAAATATCAATTGAGGGTTTCAGGGAAACATTAAAATCCCCTCCTAGAACCAGCGTACCCTCCTTAAACTCCTCCACCAAGTCAGGATAACACAGAAGAGAAGGACATTGACCTGAATTAGGTAAGTATAGGGATGCAAATGTTACTATTACGCATAATGCGATTGCGCCCACACACAAGCGGTGCGAGGCGATCACCGCCGGGTGTCAGCTGATTGTCACAGCTGACAGCCGGTGCTATGTGCAGGGATCAGTCCCACACCGCTCCCAGCACATTAATCCCCACAATGCTGCGATCGAAGTCGACGCAGCATTGCAGGGGCAAGGGGAGAGGTAAGCGCCGGTACTCACCTCCTCTCCGGCCTCCAGCGATGTCTGCGGCGGCTCCCGGATGTTGTCATGATGACCCGATGTTGTCTTGACAACATCCGGGTCACCACGAGGCAGGAAGGTACTTTGGTCATGCGCAATGCATGACCAAAGTACTGTCTCCCTGTGTGCAGTGCTGACAGGCTGCATGGCATAAGGAACTGCTGCTCTCTATGTTATACAGCCGATCAGGCTGCAAAAAGTGAAAGTCCCATAGTGGGACAATGTGTAAAAGTAAAAAGAAAGGGTAGGAAAGTGAAAAAAAAATGTAAAAAAAATTGTAAAAATATAAAAAAAAAATGAAAAAAATAATCCCCAAAAAATAAAAAATATATTGTACCCATAATATTTATTTATTATGAAAAAAAAATATAACAATAAAAGTACACATTATTGGTATCGCCGCGTCCGGACCTGACCTGTAAAACTGTCCCATTAGTTAACCCCCTTTAGTGAACACGGTAAAAAAATAAAACAAAAAATGAAGCAAAAAACAATGCTTTATCATCATACCGCCAAACAAAAAATGGAATAACGCGATCAAAAAGACGAATGTAAATAAAAATGGTACCGCTGAAAACGTCATCTTATCCAGTAAAAAACAAGCCGCCATACAGCTCCCACATCCGAAAAATAAAAAAGTTATAGCTCTCAGAATAATGCGATACAAAAAAATTATTTTTTCTAGAAAATAGTTTTTATTATGTAAAAGCGGCAAAACATAAAAAAAGATATAATTGGGGTACCGCTGTAAACGTACTGACCCGAAGAATAAAGCTGCCTTATCAATTTTACCACACGCGGAACGGCATAAAAAAAAAAAACAATTCCGGAATTGCTGGTTTTGTTTATCCTGCCTCCCAAAAATCAGAATAGAAAGCGATCAAAAAATGCCACATGCCCAATAAATGGTACCAATAAAAACGTCAACTTGTCCCGCAAAAAACAAGCTGTCACATGACTCTGTCGGCCAAAATATGGAAAAATTATAGCTCTCAAACTATGGCGATGCAAATAACAGTCTTTGCAAAAAAAGCGTCTTTTAGTGTGTGACAGCTGTCAATCATAAAAACCCGATATGAATCTGGTATCGCTGTAATCGCACCAACCCGAAGAATAAAGTCGTTTAATCACTTATACCACACGAGGAACGGCATAAAAAAATAAACTCTAGGGTTAGGGTTGTGCTAGGGTTAGGGTTGTATTAGGGTTCAGTTAGGGTTATGCTAGGGTTAGAGTTGGGGTTGTATTAGGGTTGGGGTTAGGGTTGTGCTAGGGTTAGGGTTGTATTAGGGTTGGGGTTAGGGTTGGGATTTTTTCAAAAGTAAAGAAAAAAAAATGATGACGATATGGCGACCAGTGTTGAGCGCAAGTGCTCTCTACTTGAGTTTGCATCGGGTGCTCGGGTATGCACTGAGTATCATGGGTGCTTACGTGACATGCTCGAGTCTGTGCCCCAAATGCTTCGCGGCCCAAAAAAACATTGCTGGGATCGCCTGCCATGCACGAGCGATCCCCGCATGTTTTTTTTTTGGGTGTCTAACTGTAAAAAAATACTTATTTCCTTATATTTTTTTCGATCACTGACTTCTTATCAGATGCGATCGATCACAGACTATATCACAATTGTTAAGGGGACGGTTGCAAACAACTTTATTAAATAATGGAAAGCAACCGAACCCGGGGTCCGCGATGCAGCCTGGTGGACTGCGACCGAACACCTTCCGGGTGAGAAGGTAAAACAACCAACTTAAAGAACAATCCCTTCCGTGTTACTGCACACAGGAACGGGAATAGGGATTCGCACTATCTCCGTTAAGATGTGCGATAAATAATGTATCTGTAGTCCTGTTACAGCACAGGGACTACACAGTTGGCGCTAGGATGCCAGCGTGCTACTGGACTGAGGAGTCTCTCTCCATGTGGCTTACAGGCGGTGCCGGGAATATGGCGTCTGCAGACTGCACGGGGTGTAAGGCGACCCCTTAGTCGGAGCCAGACTGTCAGATGAAGCTACCTGCCTATTTCATCTAAGCCTGCCTACTTCCATTAAACCTGCCTGCCAGAAAATAAAGCACACGTGGAGCCCAAGAGACCAAGCGTCCACACAACACCATCACAGCTCAATGATCAGAGCGCGCCGCCATGTTTGTGGGCGGGCTTTTTAAAGATTAAGCCTTGCCCACCGTCGCACCATTGGTGACGTCACCCGCGACCAATCAGGCGGTGCCAGGTCACCGGATCAGCTGACTCCCAAACCACCAATCACAGTCCGCCATGTCACGGCATGCTCAGTGCAGAGAATCCTGAACTTAGGCCCTGTTTCCCTCCGCAACCTATCCTTCATGTTGCTAGGAACAAAGACCTGAGAGCCAACCTGTACATCTTGTGCACCAGCTAGGCGTTGGGACCGAAGATGATGCTGAGCAGCATCTGCCCTCGCTGGACCAGAATGGGAGACCACAGAATCCACTGATGATTCTGAACCCATTTCAGATCCAGCAATCACCCGATGCCTAACATTAGCCCCCCTTCTAACATCCCCCTCCACGTGATGCTCATATTCCTCAATGAGCAGGGGAGCATGAATGTGGTCCACTGGTTCCCAGGAACGATCCTCAGATCCATGGCCCCTCCAGTGTACTAGGCAATATTTTTTGCCATGAACCATCTTGGACTCCATGATCGCCTGTATCTCGAGATCATCACCCCTGGAGTCTGAAGCGGGTTGGGGTTCCGAGAATTTTGTCAGGCGAACCAGCTTATGGAGCGACACATGAAAAGTGTCGTGAATCCTCATGTGTCGTGGTAACTGTAACCGGTACACTACGGGGTTTATTTGGGCCAAAATTTTGAAAGGACCAATAAAACGGGGGGAAAACTTAGCAGATTCCCCGCGTACTCTGATATTGCGAGCCGCGAGCCACACCCTGTCGCCCGGAGAGAATACGGGGGCTGGACGGCGATGAGTGTCAGCCAACTCTCTCATCCAATTCTTGGAGGCCAATATAGCATCCTGGGTATGATCCCAAACCTCCCGCGGCTCCAGAGCCCAATCTCTGACCCCAGGTTCCGCTGAGGAAACTGGTATAGGAACCGGGACTCGCGGATGTTGGCCATTATTTAGAAGAAACGGAGTTTGACCAGTGGAATCCGCCACTGCGTTGTTTCGAGCAAATTCTGCCCAGGGAAGCAACATCGCCCAATCATTATGATTGGCCGAAACGAAATGGCGTAAGTATGTCACAAGCGTCTGGTTAGTGCATTCCACCAGACCTTTGGTCTCCGGGTGATAGGCAGTAGAAAGATTCAGTTCAATGCTAAGTAAATTACACAATTCTTTCCAGAACCGGGAGGAAAACTGTGGACCCCGGTCACAGACAATCCTATCAGGCATTCCGTGGAGACGGAAAACGTGACGAATGAACAGTGATGCCAGAACCCGGAAAGAAGGTACCCTAGGCAAAGGAACCAGGTGAACCATCTTAGAAAAATGGTCAGAAACCACCCATATTGTTGTGTTTCCCCAGGATTTAGGTAACTCGACAATGAAATCCATCCCAATCAGCTCCCAAGGTCTATCCGCCACGGGTAACGGATGAAGAAGACCAGCCGGCCTCTGACTGGACGAGTTATTTCTTGCACGGGAGACACACGCTTGAACATATTCCTTAACGTCCTGGGGTAACCGAGGCCACCAATACGACCGTTGGAGAAACTACGTGGTACGTTTGACCCCAAAATGACCTCCAATCTTAGAGGCATGTGCCCAGGAGAGCACCTCATTTTGTAAATTAGGAGGAACGAACGTCCTCCCAGGGGGAACCTGGTGCAGGGACGCTGGAGCCACAGTCCGCATACACTCCGGAGGAACAATAAGCTTGGGCTCGTCATCGTCCTCAGCCGTATTCCTGGACCGGGACAAAGCGTCCGCCTGGGGGTTCTTTTCCCCTTTTAAAAAGTGAATGGAAAAATTGAATCGGGAAAAGAAAAGAGACCACCTGGCCTGCCTCGGGCTTAGACGCTGTGCCGTCTGTAGGTACGAAAGATTTTTATGATCGGAATATACCACAAAAGGATGTTTAGCTCCCTCCAAGTGGTACCTCCATTCCGAAAAAGCCATCTTAATAGCAAGTAATTCTTTGTCACCAATCGTATAATTCTTCTCTGCTGGAGAGAAGGTCTTGGAGAAGAAAAAACATGGTCTTGTCCGACCCTGTTCATTCTTTTGAGAGAGAACCGCTCCTGCTCCGACAGAGGAAGCGTCAACCTCCAGAAAGAATGGCTTGTCCACATCCGGGCGACGGAGAATGGGAGCTCTAGAAAAATAGGATTTAATCTCCCGGAACGCCTTGGATGTCTCCTTAGACCAATTCTTGGGATTGGCACCTTTCCTGGTTAAAGCGGCCAAAGGAGCCACCAGTGTGGAAAAATGTGGTATGAACTGCCGGTAGTAGTTGATAAAGCCCATGAAGCATTGTACCGCTTTAAGGGAATGGGGCTCCTGCCAGTTCTGTACCGCCACCAACTTTTGTGGGTCCATGGCCAATCCCTTACTGGATATAATGTAGCCCAGGAACGGTAGGGACTCTCGTTCGAACTGACACTTCTCCAGTTTACAATACAGAGAATTTGCACGCAATCGTTCAAAAACTCTGCGAACATCCTCTCTGTGTGTGGAGAGGTCCAGGGAAAAAATAAGGATATCATCAAGATAGACTACCACGGATGATAGCAGCAAATCCCGAAAGATATCATTGACAAAATCTTGAAAAACAGCAGGGGCATTGCATAACCCGAAAGGCATGACGAGATACTCGTAATGACCATCACGAGTGTTAAAGGCTGTTTTCCACTCGTCACCTTCACGGATTCGCACAAGATTATATGCCCCTCGCAGGTCCAATTTAGTGAAGATGTTAGCCCCTCGCAACCTGTCAAATAGTTCAGAAATAAGGGGCAGAGGGTATTTATTTTTGATGGTGATGGCATTTAGTCCTCTGTAATCAATGCAGGGATGTAAATCACCCTCTTTCTTCTGGACGAAGAAAAACCCCGCTCCAGCAGGGGAGACCGATTTTCTAATAAACCCCCGGGCCAGGTTCTCTTTGATATAATCTGACATGGCCTGGGTCTTGGGCACAGACAGGGGGTAAACCCTACCGCGAGGAGGCTCCATGCCGGAGACCAAATCAATAGGACAGTCATACGGTCGGTGGGGAGGTAAAGTCTCTGCAGCCTTTTTGGAAAACGTCCGCAAAACTCTGATATTGCACAGGCAGAGCGGACAAGTCGGTAGAAGGCTCCGTGACTACCCTCCGGGCGGCTGTAACCATACATTGAGAGACACAATTCTCACCCCAGGAAGAAATTCTCCCCATATTCCAATCAATGTGTGGAGTGTGACGACGTAGCCATGGAAGACCCAATAGCACCTCATCTAATCCCCCGGGGATAAGGAAGGAGATAACCTCCCGGTGACCCTGAGGAAACGACATGGTGAGAGGGACTGACTGGTGAGTGATTTGTGTGTCCAGCAGTGAACCGTTGACCATCCTAATGTTCATTGGTTTTGGCAGTAACTCCATAGGAATGGCATGCCTCTGGGCAAATGTTGATGACAAAAAATTGCCATTGGCACCAGAATCCACCCACGCCCTGGCAGTAACCATGATTGTTCAGAAGGACAACGTCACCTCATACAATAATTTGGAGGAAGAAACCCCTGAATCTAACACTCCCCCTCCAACGGTGGTTAGACACCTTCGTTTCCCGACCGCTTAGAATCCTTATTAACGGGGTACTCCAAGAGATGTGGAGGTCGGAAACGAGGGGACTTAGTCCGGGATATATCCATAGCCTCAGACTCCGGGTCGGGAGCTGCGGGTTTGGAGAAAGGTTTAGAGAATGAAGGTGCCAACCGAAACCGAGGTCTGGAAACCTCAAGCTCTAACTTGCGTTCTTCATGACGCAGATCTATTCGGTTAGCAAGAGTGATTAACTCTTCCAGAGAGGTTGGGATCTCTCTGGTAGCTAGAGCATCTTTAATATGCCCAGCCAGCCCCCTCCAAAACACCGGAATTAGCGACCACTCAGACCAATCTAGTTCAGCCGCTAATGTTCTGAACTGGATGGCATAGTGGCTGGCAGTGGCGTTGGGACCGATGACGATGCTGAGCAGCATCTGGACCAGAATGGGGGACCACAGAATCCACTGATGATTCTGAACCCATTTCAGATCCAGCAAATGCCCGACGCCTAACAACAATATTCTTATAAAAAAAAGTATCGATTTATTTTTGGATTGTCCATTAAAAAGAATGATTGCATTAGTTACATAAAATAAATAAATAGTTACAAAGTAATTGTCCATTTGTCCATAATTAGCTTAATTGTTGAGATTCACCCATCTTTCCCTGGGATCCTGGATGGTAGATTGTGTCTGTCTGTGTCCAACACGTGTGTCAGGATCACCCCATGTGTCATACAGTGTCCTGTGAAATGTCAAGAGCGCCCCCCCTGTCTCTAACATGGGGTTATATACCGGTCATACCAGCTGTTCTTCTATTTATGACACTGAACTAAAAATACACAAATAGCGCATGTCATCTAGAAACCCTAGCTCCATAATTAATATTTAACAATTCCCCCTTTTGAGGATGACAGACATCAACTGAAATCCTCAAAGTAGATAGGTTCATCATTAGGATAACAGGATCATTTTTCTTTTTCTTCTTCCTTGGCAATATATTTTAATGTCCATAATAATAATAATATTAGTAATAATAATATCAATATCGGATTATTGTTATATGTATTCAATTGCATAATGATGTGAATTCATGCTATGGTAAGCCGTGACTAATATTCATTTAACATATATAATTATACTTCTCTAAATCTAAATCGACGCAATCACGGGTCCAATCGTCATCATCTGATGTCATTGGGTCTTCGTCTCGTCTTCTTGTTTCTTTTAAAACACAGTCTTTAGATGAAAATTCCTTTGAAATAAATAATAGCATGTAGATATGGTACAGTCCATAATTATATTCAGTATTGTTCAGTCCATAAACTGTACTCTTTATTAGATTGATCATGCGTGTCAATTAGATGTTGATAAGAAAATAAAGTCCATGGATAAAAAACTTTAATATCTGTGAAGTGTCACCTGGACTTATGTTGGATTGTCTTTAGATAGTTCTGGAATCCTCCGTGTCATCCGCACTGGTCTCGTGTCACTTTTGGAACAGATGTGACGTCTTTGGTTAGCAAAACAAGGGTTAACTTGACACTTCCCTGCTTAATATAGCACCATAACCAGGCTTGCCGAATCCTGACAATTAAATGTTCACCAGCTTTCAGGTGATAAGAAATCACTGGAACATGATGAAAACTTGAACACAACACAGTTCATATAGGATCATCGTCCTCTGCAGTCCTGGTTATCAGTGGTGTGAATTGTAATTGATACAGTCTATTATAACACTCAGCATTCACAACATCTTTACCTTCTGAGATTTCCGGATATTGGTTGCTTCTTCTTGTAGCTTTTGAGAATTTCTTTGATTTATAAATATGAAAAGTCTTTATTAAGATAGAATTCATAATTGTGATGTCTTGATTGAAGTCTTCATTCCCTAATCTGATACCAAATCTGGCAATTTTCCTAACCTATAATATTACAGCGTACCATAGCAATCAATAATTTTCATCTAATTATTATCAAAATATTAAAATAAATTATGTTTGGAATAATAAAACAATAATAGATAGTAATTCATTATTAATCAAGTTCTTCACGTGATAGAATATTTTTGTCATAGGTGTAATTATCTTTTCCAGCCCATAGGTGTCAGTGTGTTTATATCTTTATTAAACCAATAATACCAAAGAATGTATACTCATGAACCAAAATGAATAAATATATGAATGAATGACTGAATGAATGCAAGAATGACTTGTTGTGTTTACTCAGAAAATTGAAACATTTTTTTTTATTTTATTCGAACCATATCATTATATTTAATGAAGCAATATTCTTGTACTAGACATTACTTTATTAAATATTAATATTAATGTGTTTTCTCAATTGAGATATTGAACTGAAATAAAATCAAAATATGAGAATTAAAAATGAAAAAATAAGAAGAAAGTAAGAATAACATTTAAAAATGAAAAATAAAATGAAGACTAAAAATAATAATAATAATAATAATAAAAATTAAAAAAAAGCCTTTATATGTTAATGACAAATGCAGAGTAATTATATTCTCCATAAAAATACCCTTATATATCCACTATATGGATGATTTCATATTTGTCATAGCTTATATTACCAAAAATGATTAAATTATGCAACTTTGCATGTAATACCCTTCTTAATTATACCATTGTACCTTATTAATATTTCTTCATTAAAATGTGTGAAAAATAAGTATTGATCAAAAGTGATTATGTAATCAGGATCAAAAACACATTTTCCCCCTTAATACCAAAAAATATTATTTTATAAAATGTAAATTTACTTTATAAACTATTTTGATGTGTGGTTGCCCTTATCCACTATTAGCTAAATCAAGAAATAATAATTACTAAAGAAATATAGAAATATATATATTATGTAGATAATAGTTAATTATGTATCATAATTTTCTCAGAATTAAATGTATTTTTGTACCTTCACATAAAGAAACGTTTTGTTTTCAAACATACATGAGGCCTCTGTCACATCAATCACACTTAGCAGATGAAGTAAATGAACAGCTGCTATTTTACTCTGACATTCACAGATTTGTTCAACTCAAACATTCCACATATGAAGTTATAGATATATATCTATTTAACCCAAAATTTTTGTATCCTAATTATCAATGCGCATTGTAAACTATTAAATTTAATATCTTAATATTTGTTTGAATATTCCCCAAGTACATATAATATAATATGACATTTTCTTGAAATTTAAGATGCTTGAAAAAAATGCTCTTGACTTGCAAACATAGAAATGTCTTAGATTCTTATTTACTGGCTACCAGGTTTAAATTACACCATCTAAAGATAGGATGAATAGAAATCCATATTATTTGCTCAAAGTTGAAAGGCTGCAGCTGTCACACGTCTTGCTGTAAGTTACTTTAGTTATTAAGCACAAAAGAAATAATTAATAAGTGTTACACATAATAGAGTTCAACTAGTTATATTGTTATTATTTTAAAATGTTATACACATAAAATCATGCAATTTTTTCCAACTTCCTGTGTGAATAAAGAAATAAATCAATTTTAAAGTTGTTTGATCAAATCCTACTTTGGAATGAAAACTCTAAGGAAACATAAAAAATAAGATGAAATATCAAATTCATACAGAAACAGAATTATTTAAATATCTTATACATATATTGGTTCTAATGTAATTCAAAATATTGCTACTTTAATTTATATATGAGATTCTAATTTATTAATTAATTTTTAATTATTACTATAAATATATATAAATACAATTATACACAATCTCTACTGTATACAAGTGGATATATATATAAATCTACAAAAACTATATAACTTCACAATTTTACTGTATAAGATTCTAAATAACTAATGATTAGTTTTGAGCGAGTATGTTCTGTTAACCCTTTCGCCGAGTACGCTCGGGCCGAGCACCGAGTATTTACAGCTGCTCGGTGACAAGGTTAAATCGCTCCCGTGTGCATGATTTGCGACTGTTTGACAGTTTTATTACATGGGAGGAATGTCTATTTCTTACACATTCCTCACATGTAATAAAGCTGCCAAACAGTCACAAATCATGCACACGGGATCGATTTAACCTTATCACCGAGCAGCTATAAATACTCGGAGCTCGGCCTGAGCGTACTCGGACAGAACATACTCGCTCAACACTACTAATGATACATTGTATAACTTTTATACAACGTATAATTACACGTTTTTCTTAGCCACTCCCTAAACCAAATCTTATGTCTCTGTCAAAAATCTCCAGAAAAGCTCTGTTTAGAAAATACATTTTTTCTATCCTTCAAAAGCTCAGATAATTGCCTGTTCTTCAGTCTACATTCGATGATGTCACTGTGAGCTGGTCTCACCTGTCTCTGTCTGTCAATTTCGGTCATTTTCCTTTTTAGGGAGAGGTCACAGCTTTGAATTTTTAACTTTTTGTGGAGAAATTGACTTTTGAATCATCTCATATGGCTTATAACATATATGAAATCTTCTACGTATTTCATAGATTTCATTTCGAGGATGACTCATTGGCTTTTGATATTTTTCCTTTTTTGGTTTTACAAATTTAGCTTGATTTATTTTCTTTTCACAATTTTCATGTTTTCTAACAAAATCAAGCAACTGCGCACATTTAAATAAAGAATATTTCTGTGATGCAATAACTTGAGATACTGGATTTAAGAATTAAAATTTTTACACAAAAGTTGTTATCATTTGTTGTAATTTTCCATTTTTGATGAGAGCTTTGTACAACCGTTCAAATATGGACATGAATGTATACGTACATTCTTTCCTACCAATTCTTAATTTTTGCAGATCATCTATGTCTGGGAAATCCTTTGTGGCACAATAAATCAAATATTTTAACCTGTCCGAATAATTTTCCCATTCATTAGGAGAGTCATTTTCACAGGGCATTAAAATTAAACGTCTGGAAAATGTGATTGGAATCCGCATTTTAAATAATTGATTCCTCTCCTCATTGGATAAATCAAACTTATCAGCAAAGCTCTCAAATATCGCTGAATTTCTGCAGACATGTATTTTGACATCATATTTTGGCATGATTTTGTATAATTTTAGCACATTTTTCCTCACTTTAATTTGAAGTTGAGCCTCAGTAGCTACTAAGTTCTCTGCTATTTTTAGTGGCCCTTGTATGTCAGCTCCTCCTACGTCACTCATGTCTCCTCCCAAATCACCTAATATGTTAGTTTCTCGTATGTCAATCATGTCTCCTCCCATGTCAGTTTTTTGTATGTCCGTCTCTTCGCCAGATGCAAGGTCACCTTCAATTCTTGTTACAGACACGTGTATCACCATTTGACACTACATCACCATTTGGCACTACTTCTACACAATTGTCCTGCTTAGACTTCTCTAACACAAGACTATGAAATACATCAACCAACTGTAGAATATTTCTCAATTTTTCTTTGCCTCTATGAAAAGATACCAACTTAGAATTTAACTGTAAATTCTCCAATTCACATTCTCTATATAAACTAAGCCACAAAACATCTAAGTCAGTTTCATCAGTAACTCTGAATTTAAGCTTACTTTGTGTTACGGATCCGGGTGGTGGAACCTCTGTGCTGCGGAGCAAGGAGGGAACAGAGTGGCGTGACTAAGTATCTACTCGGCCTGACCAGGGTCGCACGGCGGCTCAGTCGACGCTGTGAACCAGGGAGGGACCGAGCAGAGGGACCAGGTGCCACTCTGGGACCGACCTTATATGAGAACAGGTGACTCCCACGGGTCTGAAGGCAGGAACTGACCGGGTACAGCGGAAGAACACGGCAGGCAGGCTGACGGGTGGTCCAGGTAGTCAGGCAGGCTGATTAGGCTGATAGCCAGACAGGTGCTCCAGGTAGGCAGGCTGGCGGGCACAACAGATAACAGGCAGGTGCTTCCAGGTAAGCAGGCAGGTCGGCATGGCAGGTAAAGGCAGGCAAGCGGGCACAGCAGGTAACAGGCAGGTGCTTCCAGGTAAGCAGGCTGGCAGGCACGGCAGGTAACAGGCAGGTGCTTCCAGGTAAGCAGGCTGGCAGGCACGGCAGGTAACAGGCAGGTGCTTCCAGGTAAGCAGGCTGGCAGGCCCATAGACAAACTGGTGGACTGGACTGAAGGCAGACTGTCGGGCTGGAAAGTAGTCAGACTGGCAGACTGGACTGAAGATCAGACTGGCGGACAAGACTGACTTGCAGAGGACCTGAGGGCTGAAGCAAAGTAAGTATCCCAGAGCAACAACCTTGCACGGGCACCTCCATATTGGAGGAGGTGCTTTAAATAGGGAGAATCCTCCGGCCATTGGCCGGGGACTTTTTAGGATGGTGCGCGCGAACCCTTTAAGAGGGAGGGAGCGTGCACGTGCGTGCCCTAAGCACAGTGCCCGGGAAGCTGCGTGTACCAGCAGCAGCAGGGAGGCCGGAAGACGCCGGAGCAGGAGTATGGCGGTAAGGGGGATGGCGTCTCTGCCTAACAGAGGGCAGAGACGCCGATGCTACACTTTGTTTAGCAAAAGAAGAAATGATATCCATATTTTGCTTACCTTCAGATTTCTTAGCTTCTGGTGATCAGCATGTATTATCTTCAGCTCGTCTGGTCTTTGTAATACCTCTGGTGCCTGTCAATCCATCTGGAAAATACAGTACAGACCAAAAGTTTGGACACACCTTCTCATTTAAAGATTTTTCTGTATTTCCATGACTATGAAAATTGTACATTCACACTGAAGGCATCAAAACTATGACTTAACACATGTGGAATTATATACTTAACAAAAAAGTGTGAAACAACTGAAAATATGTCTTATATTCTAGGTTCTTCAAAGTAGCCACCTTTTGCTTTGATGACTGCTTTGCACACTCTTGGCATTCTTTTGATGAGCTTCAAGAGGTAGTAACCGGAAATGGTCTTCCACCAATCTTGAAGGAGTTCCCAGAGATGCTTAGCACTTGTTGGCCCTTTTGCCTTCACTCTGCGGTCCAGCTCACCCCAAACCATCTCGATTGGGTTCAGGTCTGGTGACTGTGGAGTCCAGGTCATCTGGCGTAGCACCCCATCACTCTCCTTCTTGGTCAAATAGCCCTTACACAGCCTGGAGGTGTGTTTGGGGTCATTGTCCTGTTGAAAAATAAAAGAAGGTCCAACTAAACGCAAACCGGATGGAATAGCATGCCGCTGCAAGATACTGTGGTAGCCATGCTGGTTCAGTATACTTTCAATTTTGAATAAATCCCCAACAGTGTCACCAGCAAAGCACCCCCACACCATCACACCTCCTCCTCCATGCTTCACGGTGGGAACAAGGCATGTAGAGTCCATCCGTTCACCATTTCTGCGTCGCACAAAGACACGGTGGTTGGAACCAAAGATCTCAAATTTGGACTCATCAGACCAAAGCACAGATTTCCACTGGTCTAATGTCCATTCCTTGTGTTCTTTAGCCCAAACAAGTCTCTTCTGCTTGTTGCCTGTCCTTAGCAGTGGTTTCCTAGCAGCTATTTTACCATGAAGGCCTGCTGCACAAAGTCTCCTCTTAACAGTTGTTGTAGAGATGTGTCTGCTGCTAGAACTCTGTGTGACATTGACCTGGTCTCTAATCTGAGCTGCTGTTAACCTGCGATTTCTGAGGCTGGTGACTCGGATAAACTTATCCTCAGAAGCAGAAGTGACTCTTGATCTTCCTTTCCTGGGGCGGTCCTCATGTGAGCCAGTTTCTTTGTAGCGCTTGATGGTTTTTGCAACTGCACTTGGGGACACTTTCAAAGTTTTCCCAATTTTTCGCACTGACTGACCTTCATTTCTTAAAGTAGTGATGGCCACTCGTTTTTCTTTACTTAGCTGCTTTTTTCTTGCCATAATACAAATTCTAACAGTCTATTCAGTAGGACTATCAGCTGTGTATCCTCCAGACTTCTGCACAACACAACTGATGGTCCCAACCCCATATATAAGGCAAGAAATCCCACTTATTAAACCTGACAGGGCACACCTGTGAAGTGAAAACCATTTCCGGTGACTACCTCTTGAAGCTCATCAAGAGAATGCCAAGAGTGTACAAAGCAGTCATCAAAGCAAAAGGTAGCTACTTTGAAGAACCTAGAATATAAGACATATTTTCAGTTGTTTCACACTTTTTCGTTAAGTATATAATTTCACATGTGTTAATTCATAGTTTTGATGCCTTCAGTGTGAATGTACAATTTTCAAAGTCATGAAAATACAGAAAAAACTTTAAATGAGAAGGTGTGTCCAAACTTTTGGTCTGTACTGTATATCAGTCCTCAATCTGTGGGTTCTTTCTGATTCTTGTGACAAAGTTAGTGGATTTCCTGACACTTGAACAACACGAAAAATCACGGCTGGCTGTGGCTCGCCAATGTAAAAAAATACTTATTTCCGTATATTTTTTTCTATCAAGGACTTCTTATCAGATGCGATTGATCACAGACTATATCACGATATTCTTATAAAAAAATGTATCAATTTATTCTTGGATTGTCCATTAAAAAGAATGATTGCATTAGTTACATAAAATAATTAAATAGTTACATAGTGATTGTCCATTTGTCCATAATTAGCTTATTGTTGAGATTCACCCATCTTTCCCTGGTATCCTGGATCGTACATTGCATCTATCTGTGTCCAGCACGTGTGTCAGGATCACCCCATATGTCATCCAGTGTCCTGTGAAATGGCAAGAGCGCCCCCCCCGTCTCTAACATGGGGTTATATAGCCGGTCATACCAGTTGTTCTTCTATTTATGGCACTTGTGAGGAGCTGCCCACTTACTAAAGACTATGATACTTTTCCAGCAACGGACCACCATTTTTGTCAATATTATTATTGTGTTTTATTAGTGATTTACTTGTTATGTTTTATATAGTTCTGCTTACTTGTCAGTGTTAGAACCCTCCTGTTAGTTCTTTTTCTATTTTGTTGGTCACATGACTTTCTGCCTATATAATCCAGCTAAGCCCTTCTGGCCTTGCTGGACTTCAGTGTTACATTTACTCTTAAGCTAGCCAGGTGCCTTATACCTAACTCTGTAGTTTGCTTGGTCTTTGGACCACTAGTACTTCTGTTTGTTTGTCTTTGCTCTGCTACAATTTCTGCTAGGAGGTGTCCAACTATATCCCAGTCCTTAGTTCTTGTAGGGACCCCTCCCTTATATCTATAGGTCTGCGTTCAGACTAGCCGAGGACTTAGGCGGGTCTGTTCATAAGGAACAGGTCCCCCGCTGCATCGTAGGGAATCAGCTTAGTCCTATTGTAGGGACAGTTTTCCTATCTTTCCTTAGTGCTTGTAGCAGTTCATAACAGTAAGATTCACTTGTAAAATGTCCAGCATTCCAATAATCTCATCTTTATCTCAGGAGTCCAATGTTTCAACAGCCAATAATCTCATTAGGTGAGTGAGTGTAGATTGAGACACAGTGTGTTATGATCTGCAACATGAACTAAGGAAAGATAGGGGAAAGCTGTCCCTACAGTAAGACTAAACTGAATCCCTACGATGTAGCGGGCTGCCTGTTCCTAGTGAACAGACCCGCCTTAGTCCTCGGCTAGTCTGAACGAAGACCTATAGCATAAAGGGAGGGGTCCCTAAAAGAACTAAGGACTAGGACAAAAAATGGGACACCTCCTAAAAAGAGAAATAGTTGCAGAACACAAAAAGACAAACTGACAAAAATGTACTAGAGGTCCCAGAAGGACCAAGCAAACTGACAGAGAAAGGCATAGAAGCACCTGGCTAGAGAAACAGTCAAACACTGAAGTCCAGTGCAGCCAAAAGGGCGGAGCTGGAATATAAAGGCAGATGGTCATGTGACCGCAAAACACAAGATGGAAAAAAACAAACAGGAGGGTTCTAACAGTACCCCCACTTTTATGAGGATCCTCCGGATCCTCCAGGCCCAGGCCTATCCGGAAACCTTTTGTGGAAAGCTTTAACAAGCCTAGGAGCAGAGACATCATTCGTCCTTACCAAGGAGTTGTCTTCAGGACCGAAACCCTTCCAGGAGACAAGATACTGTAATCTCCTTCTATGCCATCTAGAATTCAAGATACGAGAAATTTCATATTCGCCGTCTTCCACCACAGGAGGAACTGTGACAGTGGCGTCCCTATCAGATACATCAGCCTTTTTGAACAAGGAAACATGAAACACAGGATTAATCTTCCAGGAAGTAGGGACATCCAACCTAACAGCAGACGGGTTAACAACCTGAAGCACTTTAAATGGACCCACAAACTTAGGACCCAGTTTTTTAGAGGGAATCCTCAACCGCAGGTTCTTTGAGGACAACCAAACCATGTCACCCACAGTAAACAAAACCTCCTTACGTTTCCTGTCAAAATACTTCTTGGACTTCTAGTTAGCCTCTTGAAGGTTGCAACGTACATTAGTCCAAACTCTCTCCAAATCATCGGAAAAATTCTCCTCCTCCGGCACCGCCGACCCCAATTTGGAGAATGAACCAAAAGACGGATGTCTCCCAGTACAACAAAAAAAAGGAAAACACCCAGCAGAGGAGGATGTATGATTGTTAAGAGCAAATTCTGCGAGAGGCAGAAACTCAGACCACACCTCTTGATTGTCCGCCACAAAACAACGCAAAAACTGTTCAACATCCTGGTTCTTTCTCTCAATCTGTCCGTTAGACTCAGGATGATAGCCAGACAAAAATGACAAATGGACTCCCAACCAGTCACAAAAAGCAGGCCAAAAGCGAGCCACAAACTGAGGTCCTCTATCAGAAACAATATCCGTGGGAACGCCATGGAGCTTGACAATCTCCTTAACAAACGCCTTAGCGAGTGTCTTGGCACAGGGCAACTTAATGAATGGAACCAAATGACACATCTTTCTAAAACAGTCCACGACCACCCAGATGACAGTAAAACCCTCGGACACCGGAAGATCAGTAATAAAATCCATTGTGAGATGCGTCCAAGGCACACTAGGAACCTCCAGAGGACAAAGCAACCCCGCAGCAGGAGTATGTGAAGCCTTTGACCTAGCACAGACAGTACATTGACGCACCCACTTGATGACTTCCTTCTGCCATCCCTGCCACCAAAAACTGCGACTGATAAGTCTCTTAGTCTCCTAAATTCCTGGATGACCTGCCAACCGAGACTCATGACACTCCACAAACAAATCTCTCCTAAAGGTTCTAGGCATGAACAACCTCCCATGGGGAGTGTTAGATGGAGCATAATCTTGAGCTTTCAGAATCCCATTCTCCAAAACGGAGTCCAATGCCACCACCACAACTCCTTTCTGTAAAATGCTCTCCTCCTCCTCGGCACCGACCGTAGGAGAGAAGCTGCGAGATAAAGCATCGGCTTTAACATTCTTAGTACCAGGGATATAGGTAACAGAAAAATGAAACTGAGAAAAAAAAAGTGCCCACCTAGCTTGAAAGGCATTCAAGCGCTTGGCAGCATCCAGATAGATCAAATTCTTATGATCTGTGAAAACCTGAATAGGAAATCTAGTGCCTTCCAAAAAATGACGGCAATGTTCAAACGCGAGGTTAATAGCCAGCAACTCCCGATTTCCAACATCATAATTCAGTTCGTTTTCCGAAATTTTTTTTCGAAAGGAAGGCACAAGGATATACTCCACCCTTGTTCTCCTGAGACAAAACTGCTCCGACCCCGACCGATAAAGCATCGACCTCGACCAAAAAAGGCTTGGTCTCATCAGGCTGCATAAGGATAGGGGCAGAACTGAACCTCTCTTTGAGATACTCAAACGCTTCAATGGCCTCAGTAGTCCACTGGGCCGTATTCGCACCTTTCCTGGTGAGATCGGTTAGAGGTTTAACAATTACAGAAAAATTCTTAATGAATTTCCTGTAATAATTCGCAAAACCCAAAAATCTCTGTATAGATTTCAAACCAATAGGCCTAGGCCATTGCTGCACAGCCTGAACCTTCACAGGGTCCATCTCAAAGCCCTCGCTGGAGACAATGTAGCCCAAAAAACTAATTTTCTGCACAGCGAACTCACATTTCTCCAGCTTAGCAAACAGTGAATTATCACTCAATAACTGCAAAACTTCACATACACTCTGCAAATGGGACTCTAGATCTGGTGAATAAATCAAAATGTCATCCAAATACACAACCATATTCTCACCAATCAAAGGTCTCAGGATGTCATTAATAAGGTTCTGAAAAAATGCAGGTGCATTGGTAAGACCAAAAGGCATCACCTGATTCTCAAAATGACCTACCGGAGTGTTAAAAGCAGTTTTCCATTCATCACCCTCCTTCACTCGTAACAAATTGTATGCCCCCCGGAGATCAATTTTAGAGAACCACTTGGCCCCCACTAACTGGTTAAACAAGTCAGGAATTAACGGCAATGGGTAGGAATTGCGTACGGTAATCTTATTAATTTTACGAAAATGCAGACATGGACGTAAACCCCCGTCCTTTTTTTTAACAAAGAAAAATCCAACTGCCACAGGCGATTTAGAAGGTCTAATGTGACCAGCAGCCAGGCTAGTCTGTATGTACTCCTCCAAGGCCTTTCTTTCAGGGATAGTCAGATTAAACAAGCGACTCTTGGGAAGAGTAGCTCCCGGAACAAACTCGATGGCGCAATCATAATCCCTATGAGGCGGTAAAACTTGCGACTCCTCCTCCGAAATAAAACTCCAAAAATCTTGAATAGGTAATGGTAATTCCCCTTTTTCCACAGCTGCAATGCGACCATTACAACATTTATCATAGCACTTCGGACTCCAAGACTTAATCACATTAGTAGACCAGTCCAGTAAAGGATTGTGCAATTTTAACCAAGGAAATCCTAGAACAACCGGAGAGGATAAATTATCTAAAACAACCAAGTCCAAAATTTCTTGGTGAACTCCATTGATAGTGAGGGGAAATGCAGCAACCTTGTGAGTAATACATTTCAAGGGAGTGTTATCAATTGCAATCACAGAAATAGGTGATGACAAAGGTTTGGATTTCAATTTAAGGTTTTCCAAAAACCCTTTATTAATCACATTAAATGTTGAACCACAACCCACAAATACCTGAAGTTCAATCAAATTTCCCTGCAAAGTAGTACTCCCAGAAAGAAATACTCCTGCAGAGCGTAAACAAGCTATATGGGCGTAACTGACCTTTTTTTTTTCTTTACTTAAACGAAGCTCACAATACTTAATCAAATGGTCAGCTTTACCACAATAAAAACACAATCCCTCGGCGAACCTCCAGTCTCTTTCCTGAGAGCGGAGTGACATCACCCCAACCTTCATCGGTTCTCCGCCATGTGACCAGATTTTCTGGGGACTAGGAACTGACATTACAGGAGTCTTTACCTCATTCACCCTGGACCTCAGTCTCCTGTCCACACGAACAGCTAATTGCATGGCATCCTGCAGAGTCTCAGGTGCAGGGAATGCAATTAGCAGATCCTTAACCCTTTCACTCAGACCAGCAAGAAATAAACATTTCAGCGCAGGATCATTCCATTTAACTTCTGAGGCCCATCTCCTGAAGTGCATGCAATAATTTTCAACATCACCTGAATCAAACGCCTGAGTTCTGCCTCAGCAGATGAGACTCGATCAGGATCGTCATATAATAGCCCCCATAGCAGAAAAAAATTCTTCAACAGACCTTAAACACGGATCATTAGGTTGTAGAGAAAAGGCCCACCCCTGTGGTTCATTGCGCAAAAGTGACATAATAAAACCAATGCGCTGTGATTCATTCCCAAAGAACCTTGGTCTCAAACGAAAATATAACAAACAAGCATTTTTAAAGGAAAAAAATCTTGCTGTTTACCATAAAAACATCAGGCAGTCCTACCTTGGGTTCGACAAAATGCGCTCCAGAACAGCTACTCACGTGTTGCTGAAGCTCGGCCACCTCCAGAGACAATCCCTGCAGGCGTTGAGCCAAATCCTGGACGGAAGCCATACTGATCCCCGAATTTCTTTCCTTTTAGTTTTTTGGGCTGGACTTACTGTTATGATCTGCAACATCAACTAAGGAAAGATAGGGGAAAGCTGTCCCTACAGTAAGACTAAACTGAATCCCTACGATGAAGCGGGCTGCCTGTTCCTAGCAAACAGACCCGCCTTAGTCCTCAGCTAGTCTGAACGAAGACCTATAGCGTAAAGGGAGGGGTCCCTAAAAGAACTAAGGACTGGGACAAAAAATGGGACACCTCCTAAAAAGAGAAGTAGTTGCAGAACACAAAAAGACAAACTGACAAAAAGGTACTAGAGGTTCCAGAAGGACCAAGCCAACTGACAGAGAAAGGCACAGAAGCACCTGGCTAGAGAAACAGTCAAACACTAAAGTCCAGCACAGCCAAAAGGGCGGAGCTGGAATATAAAGGCAGATGGTCACGTGATCGCAAAACACAAGATGGAAAAAACAAACAGGAGGGTTCTAACACAGTGGAGCCGTCACCACAGGGGGTCTTACAGGCAGTCTCAGATGAAGGCTTCTAGAATATTCTTCATTGTTTTAGCGAACAGTGAATGTTTAAGGGGGGAGGTTGAGGGTGTGATTACTTCTGACCTGGGAGGGGACTGATCCCAGTGGAAGAAAGGAGAGACATGTTTTAGTCAGAGTTGTGTGGAAGGATTGAAGGAAGAGGATGGAGACCGTGGACTTGGAAGGATAAATGGATAAACATGTTACCATTATGGATTATGTCGTTTGGATTTACACTTTCTTAAAAGGACTGCTGCTACTGGATACCTGGGTTTTCATCGTTTTATCTGCCGTCTAGAGGATCATGGACTGTATCTACAGACTATACTGGCTGGAAATATGAAATCTGTGGGCCAACCAAAAGTTGGGAGACAGTGAGTATGGCCTTATACAAAGCCAGTGGAACTACTGAACCCAGATTGGGAATTTGAGGACCGAGAGAACTGTATTTTTGCCAGTTACCTGGAATTGCTTTATTACCATGGCTGTGGTCAATAAAATATTGTTGCATCGTTAGCCTGCCTAGGTGATTACTTACAACCCACAACCTCAGATCTTTACAGCACTGAACTAAAAATACACAAATAGCGCATGTCATCTAGAAACCCTAGCACGATGGCTGATGCAATCTTATGCAATGTATGGTACAGAATTCAGAATAAAATGAATATCCATAATTAATATTTAACATTAACAACCGTGAAACATGCGGGGCGGGGACTCGAACATGTCACTCAAGCATACCCGTCACTCAAGCATACCATGTCACTTAAGCATACATGGTGCATACCCGAGTACTCGATGCAAACTCAAGTAGCGATCACTTGCGCTCAAGACTAATGACAACTAATTCAATATGATGACCTAATGTTATCAGATTCTGTCGTACCTCTGGGTTCAAAATGTACACTATACCCCTTGATAAAATCCTTGAGGGGTCTAGTTTCCAAAATGGAATAAATTGTGGGGGGTTTCCGCTATTTAGGCACATCAGGGGCTCCCGAATTGCGAAATGGCGTCCACTCTTGATTCCAGCCAATTTTGCGTTCAAAAAGTCACACAGTGCTCCTTCCCTTCTGAACCCTGACGTGCGCCCAAACTGTGTATTTTCCCCACATATGTGGTATTGACGTACTCAGGAGAAATTGCACAACAGTTTTTAGGTTCCATTTTCTCCTCTAACCCTTGTGAAAATAAAAAATTTGGGGCTAAAAGATCATTTTTGTGGAAAAAGTTAGATTTTTTTATTTTCACGGCTCCATGTTATAAACTTCTGTGAAGCACCTGGGGGTTAAGGGTGCTCACCACACATCTAGATAAGTTCCCTGAGGGGTCTAGTTTCCAAAATGGTGTCTCTTGTGGGGGTTTTCCACTGTTTTTAGGCACATCAGGGGCACATCCGCTAATCATTCAAGCAAATTTTACATTCAAAAAGTCAAATGGCGCTCCTTCCTTTCTGAACTCTGCCGTGCGCCCAAGCAGTGGTTTTCCCCCACATATGGCTTACTCAGGAGAGATTGAACAACAAGATGCATGGTGCAATTTCTCCTGTTACCCTTATGAAAATGCAAAACTGGGGGCTGTAAAACATTTTTGGGGGAAAAATGTGAAAATTTTATTTTCACGGCTCCATGTTATAAACTTCTGTGAAGCACCTGGGGGTTCAAGGTGCTCACCACACATCTAGATAAGTTCCCTGAGGAGTCTAGTTTCCAAAATGGTGTCACTTATGGGGTTTTTTCACTGTTTAGGCACATCAGAGGCTCTCTAAACACAAAATGGCGTCCGCTAATTATTCAAGCAAATTTTACATTCAAAAAGTCAAATGGCGCTCCTTCCCTTCTGAGCCCTGCCATGCGTGTTTTTTCCCCACGTATGGGGTATCTGCGTGCTCAGAGGAAATTGCACAACAAATTTTGGGGTTTATTTTTTTTCTGTTACCCCTGCAAAAATAAAAAAGTTTGGGTCTAAAGTAACATTTTTGTGAAAAAAGTTAAATGTTCATTTTTTTCTTCCCCATTCCAAAAATTCCTGTGAAGCACCTGAAGGGTTAATAAACTTCTTGAATGTGGGGTGCAGTTTTTAGAATGGTGTCACTTTTGGGTATTTTCTGTCATAAAGGCCCCTCAAAGTCACTTCAAATGTGATGTGGTCCCTAAAAAAATGGTTTTGTAAATTTTGTTGTAAAAATGAGAAATCGCTAGTCAACTTTTAACCCTTATAGCGCCCTAATAAAAAATTGGTTCCAAAATTGTGCTGATGTAAAGTAGACATGTGAGAAATGTTATTTGTTAACTATTTTGTGTGACATATCTCTCTGATTTAAGGACATAAAAATTCAAATTTTGAAAATTGCAAAATTTTCACCAAATTTCCAATTTTTTCACAAATAAACACAAGTGATATTGAAGAAATTATACCACTATCATGAAGTACAATATATCACGAAAAAACAATCTCAGAATCAGCGGGATCCGTTGAAGCGTTCCAGAGTAATTACCTCATAAAGTGACAGTGGTCAGATTTGTAAAAATTGGCCCAGTCATTAACGTGCAAACCACCCTCGGGGGTGAAGGGGTTAAGCAATAAAAGTCTACCTTCCTCATCTGTGCCAGACTAAATAAACTCCCATGGAAGAGAGCTAGATAGCAAAATACTGGTCCCTCTGGATTTAGAGTCCGGAGAGGGGGAGAGGTAAACCACTGGAAACCGCCCATCAGAAAGCTTATAGGGTTTACTTGTACAATAATGAGTTTCTTGTAGGAAAACTACCTGAAGATGACTTCTCCACAGCAGTTTCATGAGAATAGAGCGTTTTCAGGACTATGAAGGCCCTTAACATTGAGCGAGCCCACACGACTCTCAGACTGTGTCTGCCTGGACATGGTTGTAGGGATCACCTGAAAGAAAAAAAAAAAGAAGAAAAAAAAGAAAAAAGGGAGAGGGGAGGGAGTGATGGGAAAGAGTGGAATTATAGAAGGTAGAAAAATCAGGTATTAGGCTGTGTGCCCACGATGCGTTTTTTAAGCGTTTCTGCAGCGGCAAAAACGCTGCAGAAACGCTTAAAAACGCATGGTATAAGGTCTGCCATGTTCCCCAATGATAATCTGCATGTGCTGTGCACATGCTGCGGAAATTTCCGCTGCGGATTATCATTGCAGAAAAAAACGCAGCACTACCAATTATTTTGCGGAAGTGCTGCGTTTTCGCCGCCATTGACTTGCATTGAAACGCATGGATTACGCATCACTGCATATGTAGATGCGCATTCCATGCGTTTCAATGTGCGAATAGTACCCAGGTCTAGAGGACAGGAGACTCTCCTCCGGACCCGGGTACCATAGAACCTGTGAAAAAAAGAATAAAATAAAAAATAAATGTTATATTTACCTTCTGATGGCCTCCCTTGCCGGCAGATCGCGGTGGACTGAAGGACCTGCGCTGACGTCATAGTCATGTGACGGCAGGTCCTTCAGTGCAGTGTACCGCGAGCTGCCGACAAGGGAGAACGGAGCGAAGCAAGACTGCGGGGGCCATCAGAAGGTAAGTATAGATTTATTTTTTTTATTTTTAACCATTCTTTAAGGTCACACTATATAAATCCATGCCGTTTGCATGGATTTATATAGTGTGACCAAGTTGACAAGCACTTTCCAAGTGATGCTAAAATCTCTTGGAAAAGAGCTTGACAACCCGCATGCAGAAATGCATGGGAAGAACGCTTCACATCCGCTTGTCCCTGGCAGGAAAACGCATGTACAATCCGCATGCGTTTTTTTTCTGCCAGGGAGATGCAGAAACGCTCAGGAAAAATCCGGAGCATTTCTGCATCGTGGGCACATAGCCTAAGAGTTAGAAAGAGAGGCAGAAAGGGAGGATACTAGAAACAGAGGAGAACAAGCTTACATAAAGCAAACAGGCCCCAGAACCAGTAAGGAGCCTTCTAGGAAAAAGGTGGAAGCAAAGCAAGCCATGTGGAGGGAGCTCGACGGCCCGCAAGAGAACACTGAGCAAATCTCTCCCCCAACTATCAAGGGGGGCACAAACTTAAACAGTCCCTGCTGGAGAAAAAAAAACAAACAAACAAAACCCTTTAATCTTTGTTATGCATGTGGACAATTAAATTCGGACACCTGTCCTCTCGTACGGAAGGCCGGCCCAGACTAGTCCCAATTGCTGAAACCCAGGGTATTGTATAGACATCGAGAGAACACTTAATGCATTAGCCCCATATGAAAAGAATTGAGAAAAGGCTATAAAATAAGAACATTAAGTCAGGTTTCTGTTGAAGGAGCTGGAGTGTTCATAGGCAAATTCTGCAAGTCAGATGAGGAAACTGGGCCTGTCTTAGCAGGCGAGGAGATGTAAGATCTCCGTCTTCTTTCCCTTTGCGGCAGGGCCTCTGGGAACTCAAAAGAAAGCCGGTCAGGGACTATCACATGACCTGATCCTAGGAAGTCAAACAAGCCAGGAAGATCCTCATGTTTTTTTAGGAGAAAGGATGCATCCCCTTTGCGTACAATAAGCTGGAAAAGGTGTCCCCATCTATACGATGCATTTGATTCTTTCATTTTAGCCAGGATTGGCTGTAGCAAGCGCCTCATATACAGACTACAGCTTGAGACATCTGGGAACAATTTCACCTCAGCCCCATCCAGGATTACCGGTCTGTGCGACCAAGCCTTTTGTAAGATCTGTTCCTTGTCAACAAAATAGTGTAGGCCACATAACACATGTCTAGGAGTTTAGAAGGACCTGGAGTTAGGTCTAGAGACTCTGTGAACCATGTCAATCTTGTAAGTAGCCTCTAGGAGTCAGTTAGATACGGTATTAAAGATAGACATCACCCTTTCAAGTGACAGCTCATGAGGCCAGCTTTCAGGGATACCTTTCAGTCTCACATTATTCCTCCTGCTTCTGTTTTCCTGATCATCCAGAAGCAGTGAAATGTCCTTTAATTTAGCATTGATTTTCTCATATTCTTTCTCCAAGATAGACACCCTTTTTACTAGGGACACGTGTGTATGTTCAGATGCAGAAATTCTGTTGTCAAGAGACCCCAATTCTTCCCATATTACATTAAGAGCTTGCTGCTGGGACAGCTCAATTCTGGACACAATGGACTCTAAATCATTCTTAGTGGGGAGACCAATGATTAATTCCTTTAGATCCTGAAAGTCTTGCTGCATACTTTGTGACTGTGGGGGAGGAGCATGAGCTGGGCAGCCGCACCCTTGCAATGCAGAATCTCTCATATGAAGGGCCCCAGAGTACATACCAGCATGGGGATTGCAGGCTGGAACTGAGCCTTTGCCCCTTTTCTCCACGGGTGCAAACGGAGCAGGGATCGAGGACTCCATCCGTGACACATGCTGTGGTGCCGGCGCCATCTTCTCTGCTTCTGAGCAGGAAGGAGGTGGAGCTGTTGTGGAGAGGAAACGCTGCATACTTCTGAGTGTTCTCAGGGTGGCAGTTGAGGAGACCGTGGTGGGCAACAAGGATCCTCTCTTTTTCCTTGGCATCACCAGCTGACAGCTCCAGCAGGAAAGATAATTAACACTGCAGGCAAGGAGCTTGTGAAACACTTCCTCACTCCTCCATGGCCATACCACGCCCACTCTTATCTCTTCTTGCCACAATCACATACAAGATTTGTCCCTTGCATCTCCCCTACTCTGGAACTCTCTACCCCAACACATCAAAAACTACCGTGGAAACCTTTGAAAGGAAGCTGAAGACCCACTTCTTCTGACAAGCGTACAATCTGCAGTAACCCTTACTCCACCATATCGCTGCACGACTAGCTGTACCCTGACCTACTGTATCCTCACCTATCCCTTGTAGATTGTTTGTGCGCCCTCGCGGGTAGGGTCTTCTTTCCTCTTGTACCAGTCGGTGACCCCTTTTGACATGTAAAGCGCTATGGAATAAATGGCGCTAAAATAATAATAATTATACTACTTGTACTGGTCAATTGATGGCACTTTCCTGGTGTCTGTTCCTAATTTGATGTGTTTCGGCAGCTTTTGGGCCCGTTTGAAGGTGCTGTGTATGCGTTTGGTTTTGCCCCCATTCAAACCAATGGCGTTCGGCTAATATTCGATGAATAAATCGGCGAATATTGCAAAATCGGCGATCGTAATCCGAACCGAATATCGAAATATTCGCTCATCTCTACTAGAGAGAGTGATGAGTTGGTGTGTTACCTGTACACTGACACTATACTATACACTACATACTATACACAGGGCTCCTGTGTATAATGTCACTGGTGATCCCATCCCTGTATTACCTGTACACTGACACTATATACAGAGCTCCTGTGTATAATGTCACTGGTGATCATTGTATTACCTATACACTGACACTATATACAGAGTTCCTGTGTATAATGTCACTGGTGATCCCTGTATTACCTGTACACTTACACTATACACTGTATACTATGTACAGAGCTCCTGTTTATAATCGCACTTATGGTAATATTAGTATTGTGTTTTTCAGTCTTGTAGTATTCAGTCACTATGTGATGGTAATATATGGTCCGGCCATGGTGTTGCAGCATTTGTTCCTTGTATGTGGTATTATTCGGTCACTATGTAATGGTAATATGTGGTCTAGTCATGGTGTGACGGTACAGCCCTCGAAACAGCATAATGGCCCCCACACAGCCAACCAAACAGCATAATGGCCCCATACAGCCCTCCACACAGTATGAGTAGACTCCGCACAAACTTTCACACTGTATAATTGCTCGCATATAGTATAATGGCCCCCATCATAGCCCTCCAAACACTATAATGGCCCCTACATAGACCTGCAAATAGTATAATGAACCCTCACAAAGCCCTCCATATAGTATAATGGCCCCCACATAGCCCTTCAAATAGTATAATGGCCCCACATAGCCCTTTAAATATTCTAATAGCTCCATATATAGCCCTCCAAATAGTATGATGGCCCCACATAACCCTCCCAATATTTTAATGGCCCCATATATAGCCCTCCAAATAGTATGATGGCCCCACATAGCCCTCCAAATAGTATAATGGGCCCAACATAGCCATCCATGCAGTATAATGGGGCCCATAGTAAGAACCAAGAGAAACAAAGAGTAAGTATGGCATAAAAATAGATTTTTTATTAAATACAAGTATAACATTTTCAAGTATTCAATCAGAAAGTTTTTATCATAACAGAAAAAGGTGCAGTGTGCTGGGAAAGAGAGCTACAGCACTCTAACACAAAAAAATTCATTCTAGGCTAAGTGGTGACGGGGACCCAGTGGCTGCGGCGGAGAAGGAGGCCGTACAAATTCTTGAAGACCTCCTCTTGGAGCAGGAGTCCCCAAGGACAGGTGGATCGCTACACACACTTTTACCCAAATCCTCAAAGTTCCCTCCCTTGTCCATAAGTCCGGCAGTGGAAATCTTTGTGCGGCTGGTCACAGATGACTTACAACAATTATCCACCCGTAGAAGATGTGGTAACCTTACCTACTCCCAGCGGATGGCCATCCATCAATTACGATCCCTTCAGGATGTTGTCATCAAACCGGCAGACAAGAGCGGGAACATTGTTATATGGCCATGCTCTAAGTATGAGAGGGAAGCACTACGACAGCTAAGTGATACTAACACCTACTCTAGATTGTCGTTTAATCCTACTGCCTCTTTCTCCGCCGCCCTCCAGGGGATCCTGGCCCGGGCCTGTGAACAACATATCATTGATAAGAAAACCGTCAAGGCGTTACGCTCTCGCCGGACGGCTACGTTCTATCTGCTCCCTAAAATCCACAAGGAAGCCCTCTGTCCCCCTGGGCATCCGATCGTGTATGGTCTGGGGGGGTCTTAGTGGACCGATTTGTACCTATATTGATAATCATCTCCGGCCATTTGTGGAAACACTACCCTCCTACATTAAAGACACGATGGACGTCCTCAGGTGGGTCGATGGCGGCCTTGTGGATGAGAGCACTCCCGTGGTCATGGCTGATGTTGAGAGCCTGTATACCTGCATTAAGCATGATCTCGGTTTGGCGGCGGTCCGCCTCTTCCTTGGGACTTCTGAACTGGACGGCCCATCACGTGATTTTCTCCTCGAGCTCCTCCACTTTGTCCTCCATCACAATTATTTTCTTTTTAAAGATGTGGTATATCTACAGAGGCGCCGCACGGCAATGGGGGCGGCCTGCACGGCAATGGGGGCGGCCTGCGCGCCCTCGTACGCCAACCTCTTCCTGGGTGCCTGGGAGAGAGAAATTTTTGACGGCGAGGACGTGCAGAGCGTGGACCGGGTCGTGAAGTGGCTCAGGTACATAGATGATGTTTACTTTCTTTGGCAGGGGACAGTGGAGGAGCTCGATGAATTTATGAGGAGGTTGAACCTTAATGAATGGGGTATTAAGTTGACGTATACTTACCATCAACAAAGAATGCCCTTTTTGGACATCACTCTGGAGGTTGACAAGGATTGTCGCATCCAGACTCATGTATTCCATAAACCAACGGCAGTCAACTCCCTGGTTCATGCCTCCTCTGCACATCATAAATCAACTATTAGGGCCGTCCCGATCGGACAATTACTGAGGATGAGGCGGATCTGCTCCTCCGATTCTCAATTTGAGAGACAGGCGGCCGATCTTACCGACCGCTTTAAAAACCGAGGGTATAGCAACAGGTGCATCGGCCGTGGCTATGGGAGGGCACGGGGCACCTCACGTAACCACCTGCTATACCCCGTTCCCATGGACAGGAAGAACGATTCGGGGAAGGTCCACTACATTTCCACCTTCAACCATGAGTGGGAGGCGATGCGGCAGATCTTCTCCCGACAGTGGGGGGTCTTTGGTGTGGAGCCCTCCCTGCGTGATCACATTGGAGATTATCCTTTGATGACTCCTCGCAAAGCCAACAACTTTGGGGACCTATTGGTTTCCAGCCACTATGTCCCCCCACCCACTAATCCTTTCTGATCCCGTGGACCCGTGGTGGGGTTCTTCCCATGCGGTCACTGCCTGGCATGCGCGAATGTCGTGCGCTCTGCTTCCTTCACCTCATCCGATAGCTCCCGTGAATTTCAGATCCGCAGTTACATCTCATGCGGTTCTACACATGTAATCTACACTGCGTGCAGAATTATTAGGCAAATGCGTATTTTGATCACTTTGATACTTTTTATACATGTTGTCCTACTCCAAGCTGCATAGGCTTGAGAGCCAACTACCAATTAAGTAAATCTGGTGATGTGCATCTCTGTAATGAGGAAGGGTGTTGTCTAATGACATCAACACCCTATATAAGGTGTGCTTAATTATTAGGCAACTTCCTTTCCTTTGGCAAAATGGGTCAGAAGAGAGATTTGACGGGCTCTGAAAAGTCCAAAATTGTGAGATGTCTTGCAGAGGGATGCAGCAGTCTTGAAATTTCCAAACTTTTGAAGCGTGATCACTGAACAATCAAGCGTTTCATGACAAATAGCCAACAGGGTCGCAAGAAGCGTGTTGGCCAAAAAAGGCGCAAAAAACTGCCCATGAATTGAGGAAAATCAAGCGTGAAGCTGCCAAGATGCCATTCGCCACCAGTTTTGCCATATTTCAGAGCTGCACCGTTACTGGAGTATCAAAAAGCACAAGGTGTGCGATATTCAGGGACATGGCCAAGGTAAGGAAGGCTGAAAAACGACCACCTTTGAACAAAAAACATAAAATAAAACGTCAAGAATGGGCCAAGAAGTATCTTAAGACTGATTTTTAATGGTTTTATGGACTGATGAAATGAGAGTGACTCTTGATGGGCCAGATGGATGGGCCAGAGGCTGGATCAATAAAGGGCAGAGAGCTCCACTCCGACTCAGACGCCAGCAAGGTGGAGGTGGGGTACTGGTATGGGCTGGTATCATCAAAGATGAACTTGTGGGACCTTTTCGGGTTGAGGACGGAGTGAAGCTCAACTCCCAGACCTACTGCCAGTTTCTGGAAGACAACTTCTTCAAGCAGTGGTGCAGGAAGAAGTCGGTATCATTCAAGAAAAACATGATTTTCATGCAGGACAATGCTCCATCACATGCGTTCAACTACTCCACAGGGTGGCTGGCCAGTAAAGGTCTAAAAGAAGAAAAAATAATGGCATGGCCCCCTTGTACACCTGATCTGAACCCCATAGAGAACCTGTGGTCCATCATAAAATGTGAGATCTATAGGGAGGAAAAACAGTACACCTCTCGGAACAGTGTCTGGGAGGCTGTGGTGGCTGCTGCACGCAATATTGATCGAAAACAGATCAAGCAACTGACAGAATCTATGGATGGAAGGCAGTTGAATGTCATCATAAAGAAAGGTGGCTATATTGATCACTAATTTTTTTGTTTTTTGTTTTTGCATGTCAGAAATGTTTATTTCTAAATTTTGTGCACTGATATTGGTTTACCTGGTGAAAATAAACAAGTGAGATGGGATTATGTTTGGTTTTTATTAAGTTGCCTAATAATTCTGCACAGTAATAGTTACCTGCACAAACAGATATCCTCCTAAGATAGCCAAGTCTAAAAAAAAACCACTCTAACTTCCAAAAATATTAAGCTTGGATATTTATGAGTCTTTTGGGTTGATTGAGAACATAGTTGTTGATCAATAATAAAAATAATCCTCTAAAATACAACTTGCCTAATAATTCTGCACACAGTGTATTACGCCACGTGTGCTTGCCAATTAAATTATATTGGCTTGACCACTAGGGAGCTGAGGGTGAGAGTGCGGGAGCATGTGCGTGACATTTGTGCAGCCAGGTCAGTGACCGACCCCGGGAACTTAGGACTCTCCCACGTCACTTTTGGCGCAAACACAATTGCGATCCAAAATCTCTGAGGGTGCGTGGGATAGATATCCTACACTTAGGATCCCGTGGAGGGAATGGGGGTGGGGGGAATTCTGGCCCAAAAGGAGGCCAGATGGATCATCAACCTTGACACCATGGCTCTGCGAGGTTTGAATGAGGCATTGGGTTTTGCTTCCTTCTTATGAATGGTATGATCTGTTTGCTCTCCTGTCAGTCCCATTATTTAAATCTCAGCCCTTTTTTAATTGTAATTTAATATGTCATTTTTTACTATGCTTTTTGTTTGTTCCTTTCTCTGATTAGCACCTGAGTGGGCCCTGACCTTACTCTCTGAGCCACCATCTCTGGAAGGAATATTTGGGGTGTCATCCTAACTACTCTCTTCATGGGACTGCCTGCTGTCTATATGTTACTCTATTGATTTGGGATTTCCCAGTTTCATATGTGCGTATATATGACTACTATGACACGGGTTGTCTTGTTATATGATGCAAAGTATTTAGTAATATCGCCAGTTCTCTGTGGTATTTAAACCTTCCCATATATCTGTTCCCTTCAGTGGCACTTTGATGCACTTTACATCACACTGTGCATTGCGCATGCGCCGTGGTTCCCCGGTCACCTGGCCCGGGCTTGGCTTTCTCTTCCCGGCTTCACACTCCCAGCATGTGCGTCACTGCGCTCCTGGGTGCGCGCTGCCGCTTGACGGCCAGTGCTCGTGCCGTGGGACTCCAGGGGGCCAGACGCATGCGCCATGGAGCACATACTGTGAAGGACCTTCCGGTCACATGACCTCAATTTTGTCATGTGATTTGTGGGAGGGTGTATTTGAGGTCCTCCTACACAGTTTTGAGCATGCCTCTTGAAAAAGCCAGCGGTTATAGCGGCGAAACGCGCGTCAGGGCTTTCTGTTGCTGGGATGCCACTCTGCTGCGAGCCTCCACATTACCTCCCATCACACCCAGCAGTAAGCATTGCCAGTTTGCCTCAGACGTTGCATTATGACCTTGGAACCAAATCATTTGTACTATTTTCGTGACCTGAACTAGGGTTTCCAATTGGTATTGCATTTTTCAGCTGTGATGTGCTAAACGCTATTGGGGGATTTGTGTTATCAATATAGGTACAAATCAGTCCACTAAGACCCCCCAGACCAGACACGATCGGATGCCCAGTGGGGCAGAGGGCTTCCTTGTGGATTTTAGGGAGCAGACAGAACGTAGCTGTCCGGGGAGAGCGTACCGTTAACGCCTCGATATGTTGTTCACAGGCCCGGGCCAGGATCCCCTGGAGGGCGGCGGAGAAGGAGGCAGTAGGATTAAACGACAATCTAGAGTAGGTGTTAGTATCTATTAGCTGTCGTAGTTCTTCCCTCTCATACTTAGAGCATGGCCTTATAACAATGTTCCCGCCCTTGTGTGCCAGTTTGATGACAACATCCTGAAGGGATCGTAATTGATGGATGGCCATCCGCTGGGAGTAGGTAAGGTTGTCACATCTTCTACGGGTGGATAATTGTTGTAAGTCATCTGTGACCAGCCGCACAAAGATTTCCACTGCTGGACTTATGGACAAGGGAGGAATCTTTGAGGATTTGGGTAAAAGTGTGTGTAGCGATCCACCTGTCCTTGGGGACTCCTGCTCCAAGAGGAGGTCTTCAAGAATTTGTACGGCCTCCTTCTCCGCCACAGCCACTGGGTCCTCGTCACCACTTGGCCTGGAATGAAGTTTTTTTGTGTTAGAGTGCTGTAGCTCTCTTTCCCAGCACACTGCACCTTTTTCTGTTATGATAAAAACTTTCTGATTGAATACTTGAAAATGTTATACTTGTATTTAATAAAAAATCTATTTTTATGCCATACTTACTCTTTGTTTCTCTTGGTTCTTACTATGTTATTTCTCAGTAGGCATATGGGTTGCAGGCACAACGCATTGACTGGTTGCTTAGTAACCCGATCATTAATATGAAGGCCGATGTTTGTTCAATAATGGGGCCCATGTAGTCCTCCATACAGTATAATTGGCCCTATTGCCTTCAATGCAGTATAATGGGCCACACATAGTTCTCCTTACACTGTAATGGGCCCCACACAGCCCTCCAAACAGTATGAATAGACCCCACACAATACTTCACACTGTATAATTGCTCTCATACAGTATAATGGACCCCATAATAGCCCTCCAAACAGTATAATGGCTCCCATATAGCCCTGCAAACAGTATAATGGACCTCCCATAGCCCTGCAAACAGCATAATGGACCCCCCACAGCCCTGCAAACAGTATAATGGATCCCCACATAGCCCTGCAAACAGTATAATGTCCCCCACATAGCCCTGCAAACAGAATAATGGCCCCCACATAGCCCAGCCCTGCAAACCGTATAATGGCCCCCATATAGCCCTTTAAATATTATGCTGGCCCCCACATTGCCTTCCATATAGTATAATGGGCACCACATAGCCCTCCATGTAGTAAAATGGACCCAACATAGCCCTCCATGTAGTATAATGGCCCTCACATAGCCCTTCAAATGTTATACTGGCCCCCACATTGCTTTCCATATAGTATAATGGTCCCCACATAGCCTTCCATGTAGTATATTGCACCATACATTGTCCTCCATGTAGTATAATGCACCCAACATTGTGCTCCATGTAGTATAATACACCCCACATTGTGCTCCATGAAGTATAATGGGCCCCACATGGTCATCCATACACCATACAGTATAATGCACCCCACATTATCCTCCATGTTGTACAATGCATCCCAAATTGTCCTCCATGCAGTAAGATGCACACCACATTATCCTCCATACAGTATAATGCACCCTACATAATCCTCCATGTAGTATAATGGGCCCCACATTGTCATCTATACAGTATAATGGACCCCACAGTCCTCCATCTAGTATAATGCAGCCCACAATGTCCTCCTTGTAGTATAATGCACCCCACATTGTCCTTCATGTAGTATAATGGGCCCCACTTTGTCCTCCATGTAGTATAATGGGTCCCACATTGTCCTCCATATAGTATAATGGGCCCACATTGTCCTCCATGTAGTATAATGGGCGCACATTGTCCTCCATGTAGTATAATGCGCCCCACACCGTCCTCCATACAGCATAATGTGCCCCACAATGTTCTCATTGATTAAAACATAAATACTCACCTGTCCCTCGCTGCTCCAGTCTCTGCAGCGTGTTCTGAAGCGATGCACATCTCAGTGCAACGGGCGCTATGTAATGACGTCATAACGCCTGCTGCGCCGAGACGTCACTAACCTCTGCACAGGTCACAGGGTATGCCTAGAACACCCTCCTATATAATTAAACATTTCCAGACTATACTTTCCTATGTTTCATGCAGCTACTGTAAAGCATATACCTTAAAGAGGACTTGTCACTTGGCAAAAAAAAATCTAATTTAGGTACCTTCTCATATTGCCGCCATTTCCCTGAATCTGGGAATTTAGTTTTTACTGCACCTTTAGATTGGAGAGGTAACGCTCTTTCTTCATTTTGAGCCTTGTATGTAAATCAGTCATTGTTAGCCAATCTGGAGTGCTCCTTGAATTTTTTCTTTGGGCATCATCTTCTCTAGCTTTCTGATGCTGCTCAGGACAGCAAAACAACTTCTAAGCCATCTTTAATAGTGTTTTCTTACTATCTGCTTGTTCTCACATGACCACACTGTGAAGATTCATTAGCACACACCTCAAGTTGATTACATCAGAGTGACATCATCAGGAAAGTATATTGCGCTAGCTTGTAAAGGTGGGGAAGACTGTACAGGTTCTATACAGGTTCCAAAAACTGTAGATTCTACTCAGTACTGAAGGTGCAAAAGAACCTTATAGAGCAGCTTCTGGCAATGAGCACTTGACACACACAGTATTATTCCCCACAGTCCCCCAACACACAGTATGATGCACCCACAGCCCCACACATACAGTGTAATGCCTACAGTCAACCCCTCACGCAATATCATGCGCCCCCGCAGTCCTTCCACACACAAAGGGGCCAATTTATCAAAGCTTTTACCCATAGAAGCTCTACCAACACCAGTCTTGATGAATTAACCCCAAAGTATAATATGCTTAGTCTCTTGCCCAACACTATGACGACCCCAGTACCCCCGACACACAATAGGATGCCTCCAGTGCCACCGCAGACACATAATGATGCCCAAAGTTTCCTCCCACACATTACAATGCCCATAGTTGTTCCACTATCTCTACGATGTGACGAGCCTGAGTATGCTTCGACAAGTCTTCACTCAGTGTGATCTCATGAGATCAGGCAGATCCTGCCAAATCATGATGTTACAACCAGCTCAAATGCTACCTTGCTGTAATTGGGCAGCAATAGAGCTGGAAAAAAAATAACATGCCCACAAAGATTCCAGGAGCACACCCAGTTGGCTAACAAGGATTGATTTACATACAGGATGCAATGTGGAGAAAGAACCAGATTTCTGCAAGTGGAGCAGCAAAAAAAAGTTCCCACGATCCAGGGGAACACCGGTAATTTGAGGAATACATTACATCCTTCCTTGCCAATTCTTTCGGCTCAGCTTTGCAATGTGATTTCATGATCTGCTGTCATAATATGTCTTTTATGTATCCGTGTGGCCACTCAGAGGTTGTGGTGTGGATTTCAGCCAGTCAAGGGTTTAGCTAGAATGTGGCGATATTGTATTGAATTTGTTTTGTGAGAAACTGGAGATCGTACCCAAATTCAAGAAAATGTGTGGACAGTGGACACAAATCAGGTTTTCCACTTCATATAACACTTGTTCCTGTCCCATATTAGAGGAGATAGGTGTCCTTAATTCCTCATCAACCAGTGTGTAGGCCCGCTGCACAGAACATTCCTGAGGAACTCTGAACAACCATATATTCTATGGGATGATTTAAATGAAATATTTCGGCACCAGCAGAATCGCCTGTTATTTAACTGATCAATGTGTGTTTGGAAGCTGGACCATAGTAATCTGCTAATTGCTGTGAGTTTAACTCAACAATCTCCTATAATTCACAAAAAAATATGATGTTCTAAATAATATAGGCCCCGATTCATCAAGATCAGCGATGTTCACGCCAGTCTTTATGAAGGGGCATACTGTATTAAGACGCTCCAGATTCACGAAGAAACACACACCTCTTAATGAATCAGGAGTGTTTGACAAGTGGCACGTGCTCCAGTGCACCTTGCCACAAATCTTACGCCAGTCATTAACTGTAGTATGATTTCTGGCTCAAGGTATGCCACGCCAAGCCAAGACCATGAAAATTAACACTAAATTAAAAGGCTCATATCTCTGGAACCATATGATGGATTAGAAAAAAAAAGTTTACTCAAGGGAACAAAAACTGGACAGTTCTGACGTTGTGACAGGTGCGCATGATCAACCTCTTCTCTATTCACAATGGGGCTCTTCGTTCTCAGGATTGGTTAGGGGCCCCTGGCGATCAGGATGTTATTTCTTATACCTTGGATAGGACATAACGTCTGAACGTTCTTTAACATTCTGCTTAAAGGGTTGACCCAGTACCTAAAATGTCCTTTCTAAACATCTATCTTTGCACCCTATCCATTTTTTTAATTATCTTTATTAGAAAATGCCCTACATTTCTATTTATCTAGCTAATCCCTAGATGTGTTTTTTTACTTCACTTCCTATGATGTTTCGTTTGAGAGGAGTCTCAAACAGGAAGTCACAGGAGGCTGGAGCTGCACTCACTTCTCTGCAGTGTCTATCGCCCCTCCCGGAACAGGATGTCATCAGGGGCAGCGTTACTTACTACATTTTCTTGGATCGCCGCCCTCTGAAGATGTTCTGGATCTGTGGTGACAGAATCTGTGGGAAAGGTGAGTGCAGCGCCCGCACTCTGCTTCTGAAATCAGACATCGTCAGGGGACGGAGATAGAAGCAGTAACATCAGCGCCGATTCATAGCTGTTAGCACATCCCTAAAACGAAGCTATCAGGAGGTGGTGATAGAAGCAGTCAGCGCTGCCCCTTAATTACACTTGAGGGCAGTGATAGAAGATGTGGGGCAGTACTGGTGTCACTCACTGCCTCTATCTCCACTTCCTGGCGACGTCTTCTTTTGCAGTTAGAAGATGCGCAGTAGAGACAGTAGCAGAGTGCGGGGGCCGCACTCACCTCTCCCACAGATTCTATCACCATGGATCCAGGACATCTTCAGAAGGCGGCAATGAAAGAAACTGTAGTAACTGCAGCGCTGCCCGTCTAATGACGTTCCGCACCAGGAGGGGCGAAAGACGCTGCAGGGAATTGAGTGCAATCCCAGCCTTCTGTGACGTCATGTTTGAGACTCCTCTCAAACAAAACTTCAGAAAAAGTGCATTAAAAAAACATTTAGGCTTTCCCTTTACATATCCTTCCTTCTCTGGTTCCTCCTTCTTCCTCACTTACCTAATTTTTCCTCTCATTCCTCCCTTTCTATATATATTGTTTGTTTGATAAATGCTGTTTTTTTGTTTTGTCTTTTTTCCCCCTACTCCTATTATTGTAAAATTTCCTCAATAAAAATAATCTGATGCAAAAAACAATTAGGGATTAGCTAGATAGGGAAAGGTTTTCGGTAATCTATAATAAAAGTAATTGCAAAAGTGGTTAGGGTGTAAAGATAGATATTTAGAAAGGACACTTTAGGTGCCGGACCACCCCTTTAACAATTTCTGGAATGTCTTGAATGTACGGATTGTGGGTATGTGTGTTTTTCAAGTTGATTTACTTTCAATCACATACAAAACATTTAAAGTATCCAAAGTCATTTTATTAGTATAAATGTATTCAGTGGCACATATCTCTCAGATACAATATATGTGGATATAAAATAACAATATACGTTGTATATAGTATACGTTGGTTTTCCTATTATGTTTACAGCACCATAAAAGGGTTATAGAGTCATCTCAATCAAAGACCCGTCTGGTACACAGGACAATAAGAGAAGCTCTATGTACCCCTGGAGAGCGTTTGCTCCGAGTACACAATATTCCAGCATTTTATCTTTCTAACACAACTGACAGCAGCAGCCTGCCCAACAAGTAAAGGCAACATTACATCCACAGTAGCAGATGTGGCATGTGAAGACTACATTACAAATGTTCTGTTAGTAGTTTCACAATATAAGGCATTAAAATGGTTTTAACTACACACAGAATGGCAAAATATAGAAATATAAGCCCTGGCAAATAACAATATGTGGAAATCTGTACTAAATGGATCTTTTGGACCATGGCTAAAATGCTACTTATAATTAAACTCACTCTCCCACCTACTAATGGCAGACCGTACCAGCATGATCTCTTTCACTTGTGTTTTTTTTACAAAATATACATTTATCCAGAACCCCTGGATATTACAGAGGCCATCTTCAAGTTGAGTGGTTTAAATGGATAGTATGCAGATTTCATTAAAAAAAGTAAAATGGGTGTCAGCCAAGGCATTTCTACTAGGACATCTACAGTGGTTTCATTACTGCAGATTTTTCTGCAGCAATAAGATGCCATGTGCACACAGCCCTGATAAACAGAGAGCAGGAACATACTGTATCTGATTTCTAAACAGTAGTAGATAAAGCAGAACAAGATGATGCAGATGAAGTGTATGTTCAATGCACCTAAAGGTGAACAGTCAACAGAAATAACATTCATTCTAGAGAGCCGCCATGTTTTACCACCCATATATATATTAGCCTGAATCCAGCACATAAGGTTACATAGTTCCCAAGAAGAAGGTGCTAAAATTGCATAGGACAAGTACAAAAATACTTTCATATCCCCTCAACTGTGGTCTTAAATAAAAATAAATGTCAACATCCATTTATCATAATAAAAATAGCTCTATATTTTTAAGGACATTGGTGGACTTTGTGAGGATACAGAGCTCTAGAACTATATTTATTAAAGAGACTCTCTTACCAGGCTCGTGTTACCCTGGGACAGCATGATGTAGGGGCAGAGAGTCTGATTCCAGCAATGTATCGCTTACTGGGCTGTTAGCTTTTGATATAATCACTATTTATCTGCTCTAGATCTATAACTTCTCTGAATGAGGAGCTGTTTAACTTTGCCCACACCATTAATTGAAAGCTTTCTGTGTAAACTGTGCATAGGCAGAAAGTTGCCAGTCAGTGGTGGGGGCGGGGTTATGCAAAGCTCATGAATTCGGAGGACTACATGGCAACAGATTTACTACTATAACTTGTTTCCATGCAATCACTTTTTATGTTTTCCAGTGGTTCACTACAATGCCATAAAATATAAATAAAGAAAACTACTCCTACAAAGCCTTCTTCACCCAGGAGTCTGACCATCAAGGGACAGTAGCAGATTATTCACACCATGGACATGTCAACATTCATTCCTAGCCAGTGATGTGTTCTCCCATGTGTCCCTAAATTCTATCCCAGAGACCTTACCTATACTTCTTCCATCAAGTCCTTTCTTTTGTTCTACATGTATATATTACAGTTCAACTCTGTTCAATGACAGTAGTTATAAATACATGTAAATGTAATATACCTAATTTGCTGCCTGGCATAAATGGCAATTGTCCTCTCTTCATTCTATTATTCATAATAATAAATGCCATATGAGTGCAAAGAGGCCATTCTGAGATTCTGCTGACTGATTAGATACTAGTTCTCACTGTGGTAGGCGCGTTTCAGACGTCCGGAAAAAACAGTACTGGAGATATCCGTGTCCGTGAGCACCTGTGTGGCAACCGTGTGCCGCATCAGGATCACACATACCGGCGCCTGGGAATCGGAGGTACAGTTAGCGCTGTTCCCAAGCGCCAGGTGCTTAATGCTGCCCTCATCATTGTCCCCTGCCGGTGCTGCGGTCAGCGCGAGCAAGGGACAATGAAAGTAGTATTTTGCTCCCGCTGTGTCCTGGTGTAAAAATAAGAATAAAATAAAAAAATTCTTATACTCACCTGTCCGAAGGAGTCCCTCGCTGTATTCCATCTGACCGCTGACCGCTCTCTCTCGCTGCATCGAGTCATTCTCTCCGGCTCCTCGGCGTGAGCGGTCGCACGGATTACAGTGGGGACACTTTCGGACAGGTGAGTATATGAATTTTTTTATTTTATTCTTATTTTTACACCAGGACACAGCGGGAGCAGAATACTACTTTCATCATTGTCCCTTACTCGTGCTGATCGCAGCACCGGCAGGGGACAATGATGAGGGCAGCGTTCAGCACCCGGCGCTTAGGAACAGTGCTAACTGTACCGCTGATTGCCAGGCGCCGGTAGGTGTCACACTGATGACACATGGATGTCATCCGTGTGTCATCACTGTGCACATTCATTCATTTGGATGGGTTTATGTGTGTCAGTGTCTCCAGTACGTATGGAAATGGACACCACACGTACTCAAAACACTGATGTCTGAAAGGCGCCTTATGCATAGTCAGATTACAATTGTATATCAGGACAATGCATTGATAATTTGAAGATTTTTGGGATACTAAGCCTTTGCATTACTTGTTTCCCATACTGTGATGTTACAAATAATTTCCTTTAAAGGTTCAAACTATAAACTAACACAAAGGCTACGAATCGCAGGTCAGACGAATCGCCGGACAGAAGTACTTACTTGCTGAGCTTGGCCGTCTAGTTCTAGTGGCCACCGCGGGGTACTACACGTCCGCCTCCCACTTAATTTAATAGGAGGCGGATGTGTAGTACTCCGCAGCGGCCACTACAAGTAGACGGCCAAGCTCAGCAAATAAGTACTTCCGGCCAGCGGCGTCCGCCGCCGACACTGATCACAGCTGATCGGCGGGGCTGCCGGTTGTTGGACCCCGGCTGATCAGACATTGATAGCCTATCCTACGAATAGGCTACAATTTATAAGTAGTGGACAACCTCTTTAAAACTGATCATTTCTTTTTAGGCTATGTTCACATGTCCAGTAGTGAGCAGTTAGAATGGATCCAGTAGCAATCCGTTGGCAAAAAAGTTGTGCAGACATAACTTTTTAGTCTGTTTTTAAATAACTGATCTCTGCTGGATCTGTTTTTTTTAACATTCAAATCTATGGAAAACGGATCCGTTAATCAGCCATCCATTTTTCTTTCATTTGTAACAGATTTTTTGCTTACTGGATCCAGTAACGGATCAGTTTTTTGATCACTGGATCCAGTAAGCAAAAAACAGATCTGTTACAAATGAAAGAAAAAGAATGGCTGATTAATGGATCCATTTTCCACAGACTTCAATGTTAAAAAAATGGATCCAGCAGAGATCAGTTATTTAAAAATGGACTAAGAAGTTGTGTTTGCACAATTTTTTTGACAATGTATTGCTGCTAGATCCGTTTTAACTGACCACTACTGGACATGTGAACATAGCCATATCCTTTAAAGGGAACCTGTCATCTGATTCATGCTGTCAAACTGTAGGCCGGACGAGTCTCTTCTCTGGCTGACTCATCCCAGTGATGCTACAGGTAATTGACATGTCTCTCCCTATGTACATGTGGGAGACACCTGTCAATCACCTGCAGTGGTGCCAAGGGAAGTCAGGCTGGGGTGCCGCTGGACTAGTCTCGTCTCCCCCCCGGATCTTTAAAGTTTACTTTCTCTCAAATGCTGGAGTGTTTTAGAGAAAGATATACCTGGCTGCAATTGTGCAGCCAGGCTCCGATTCATGCTGCTCATGGTTTAGGTAGCATGAATCAGATGACAGGTTCCCTTTAACTCTTCACAATCACATCCCTGTCATTCCAATTTAAAACCTTCTAACCACTTTCTTTACCATCAATGCTAAACTTTATATACTATGTGAGAGACAAAAATAACCCGCAAAGCTGTATTAAGATAAACCATGTAAAATAGTGAATAGTGGAGAGTTTTGATTTCCCATACGAGCTGAATCAGTGTTGTGACTGAGGGCGTTCCAATTGTCCCTGACCCACTGACGTGGAATGGGGGAAGAATAGTCGGCGAATCAGACCAAAGTAGTGCATGCTACGACTTTGTTACACATGGATTAGTCCAGTGACTTTAACGAGTCAGTTTCCTGATTTACACTTGGACAGCACTTGTACGTGAACGCTGTATAAACAGGTCCTAAGGTATATTCAGGTTTCATAGTGGTGGAATACAAGAGGCAAAGTTATTTTTGTTTGTTTGAAGAAATGTTTTTTTTCTCCTAATACAGTATATTAATGTTCCTCCATTGAGTAAGTAATATTGTGCACAAAGTGGAAATCAATCTTTCCCAGGTATACCAACAGTGGACTCAGCACTATAATCTTGAAGATTTTTGTGTCTAACATACAGTAGATTAAAATAAAAAATTTAAATATGAAAAGGTGACTTTAAGGAACAGAATAAGGACACGAAATAAAAAAAAATATGACAAACTAATATCTGCAGTGATTTGACTGATTGTTCCAACACGAATACAGTGCATGTAAAGCTAATATAAAGTATAATAAAACATCTAGCTTTCGCCTTTGGTGGCAGTGGTTGAAGTATGTGCAGTGCATTCTTGCAGGCAAATGGACAAACCAAACATTTGCCATGTATTTCAGCCCCTTTTATCTCACACACGTGTGGGCGTAGCGAGGTAGCTCAGTTGTGAGTTACAGTACGTACTGCACATCTGTCTATCATTCATTTTCGTTCCCTTTTCTTTCAACTTAGAAAAATACTGGTGCTCCTTTCTTCATTACAAATTATAAAATTGGAGAATTTTTTTTTCAATCAAAATATACTTTGTATGTGCCAACATGTTATCAAACTTCTGTTCCATCATGTAGGTTATTATGAACTTTGACTTCAAGGTTCATTTGCTTAATCCGAACGCTTTTAACCTCATAGTCATCTTTGCTGTCATTCAGCAGGTTGATGTTTCTGACAGTGCAATGCTGCTTGTTACAGTTCTTTTCCATCCTGTTTAAGTTTTTCCTTGAAGCATCCACCTTGGTGTTCAGTGGATATTCCTCAGCAGCATCTCTAGGTGGCTTCTTCTTTCTATTTCTCCTGCACTTCTGTGTTATAAGGCACACAGATAGGAGAACAAGCATAAGTAGCATAATGGCTGCAAAGGCACTTCCAATGGAAGCCCCCGTCTGAGATGCCGCAGTTGCAGCACTTTCCATTTCCAAGTTTAAAGTCTTCATGTTAGTTCCATTCTTAACCTGGTCTCCTTCATTGTCATAAATCAAAGAATCATCCAGAGTAAGCCTGCCGTTCTTGTCAACCAGGTCCCTGCGAGCACGCCTCAGTTGGTAGGCAACGGATCTCTGAACTCTAGGTCCTGCCATTGCCTCTGGACCAATGATGTAAATAACTTGAAGGTACCACTGGTGCCCAGTTTCAACCTTAAGGAGACCAAACAAAACAGTTTATATATGAGAATCAGAGAATTCTTGCCAAGTGTCATAATCTAAATGCTTATCTTTTGTTTTTTTAATTAAAATTTGTTAATATGCCATAGATTACAGAATGTGAATGTAAAGTACAGCATAGGTCATGTAACTGAACAGAAGAAGATGATGTATTAATGGAACTAACCTTGTAGAGGGCATCAACCTTCATGGTAAAGCCATCCACTCCAGGCAGGCTGCTCATGGCATGAAAATCTGATGACTCTGCTGCAAAGGCCGCATCAAATGGAACATCATGGAAGAATTTATCAGTTACTTCCGGTTGGTTTCGGTCCTGCAGAGTCCATAGAAAAGCAAGAGAACGTGTTTAGAACATGTAAGGTACTGCAAAAAAACCTGGAAATAAACATATATGATACCACAGTTTTCCCTCATGGAAATGATTGTTTTTTCCTTCAGAAATGCAGTTGACAGGTTTTGGATGATAAATGGAAAAACTTTTTTTCAAACCGGCTATGAACAAATCCACGTCATTTAAGACAGTGTCTGCTTTATTCCAGAAGGTGGCAGTATTACGTTCTGCAAGAAAATTCCAGAGGTTTTGGATTTCACTGATTTTTTTTGCAGAAAATAGATGTAAATTAATGTATTCCTAAGAGGAGTGATTTATGCGGAAAAATATATGACAACGTTTTGTCTTCTCTTTGGGGGATATGGTACAACAAGCCTAGTCCTCTTGGTGCTCTGACATGCATTGTTTAATAGCTGCACTTTTTGAGCTCAATGTATTTAAAAAAAAAAAAAAAGTTGGAAATGTTTTCACACCACAACCTGTATAACAAAAATTTGAAATTTTGCAATTGTTATACTAGCCCTTGGTGTCCGGCTTCTTATTTGTAGTCCATTTTTTTCTGTCTTTTGGTATTCACTGATGTTTTTGCTCCAAATTCTTCAAAATCGTGCACGTGGTTCATGATAGTAAAAAATTATCTTTATTTTCTTTAAAGTTTTTGCAATTTTGTAGCAACAAAAGTTAAACAAATCTTAAAAAGTCTTAAAAATGTGACAAATTGAAAACTCCTCCAGAAACCCCAAAAATTTGACATCTGGTAAAAGTCACATTCAATGTATCTGTCCAAATCATATGAATAAAGTTGTAGAGGAAAGTTTTTTTTTGTTCAGTTTTTTTTTTTACTGAAGACTTTTTGGCATTCTCATCATCAGATGAAAGAGTACAATGACTGGACAGATAACACCTCTGGACACAGTAGATAACACTGGATACACCATTCACCATAGGCGATGTCACAGTTTCCCTGCCTCTACTTTCTTCACAATGACCTTTTTATACAGTCATTAGATGCTTCAATATAAAAGATAGAATATGAGTTAGGAAAAAAAACAAATAAACTGGAAGTTGGTGTCTAGAATAGTGGCCAGTGTGAAAACTGCAAAATTTCTACATTTTTTTTTTAGAACAATTTTGATATATTGAAAAGAAAAAAACATAAAAAATAATACAGAGCTCAGCACTGCACACTATAGCATTCAGCAGCCAAAAAGATGAGCCGGGGCTGAGGAGATATCAGTCACAGTGGTGCTCAGTAACTTAGTGACACAAATAGAATCCAGAAGGAATAAAAGAAAACATGACACTCACAAAACTGTATAAAATATTCTTCCTTTATTCAAAAAAGGACCAGGAAGAAGCCAGAGGAAGCGTGTTTGGATGCGAAACGGCTGTTGCCTGGTTTGACACCAAAAAGTGGTTAACAGAAGTGAGCTAACCATTCTTCACGTGGCTACCAGTTGGAGGTCAGTCACAATATTATGCATAGAAGTAAAAAAAGACACTCTCATGGATATGCACTTTTTTTTGAATAAAGGAAGAATATTTTATACCGTTTGGGGAGTGCCATATTTTCTTCTATTCCTTCTGAAAACAAACCAGTGCCAAAAAAATCCATTGAAAGTAAAAAACCTTATTTAAACAGTAAGTCATTTTCTGATGACACATTCCCCTTAACAGACGTACCTCACGTTCCTTTGTAAATTACCCACTGTCATAGCACAGAGCAGTATAATGGCCAACATTTACTAATTTGATTTGTGTCAGAAATCTGGTGTCTTCTGTGAAAAGAAGAGCGTGTGCTCCAATAGACACTTACACAAAGCCTATAGAAAAGGAGGCATATTTTTGAAGAGTCTAGAATTGTTGGGTAAATTACGGTATTACCCTAATCTTCAATACGACGTGACACTGAAATAAGCTTACCAAAAGCAGAAACCGATGCTTTAGGTTCTTATTAGGCTGAATACAACCATATTGAGGCCCCTCATTATAAATAGTTCCAGTGGGATCGAAAAAAGGAACATATCCATCCTTTCCTGTGCAGAGATACACTTTCTCCAGCTGGAGTTTATATGCTGAATTCAGGTTCTGGTCTGGATTCCAAAGTACTCTTCCATACAGTGTTTGGCCTACGAAAAGATTGGATACTTAGAAGGTGGTGGTCATGTGACTTTAACAATATAATGAACTTGTACTGACACATTTAAAAAGCTTACTGGAAATGTAATGATCTGTAGAGCAATCTAGTAAGAATAAAAAATAACACATTCAGAAGATACAGATCAGTAGCTACCGTTACTAGAGATGCTTAAGTCAGTTCTTCGTTCACTACTTGGACAATCCCTTCTTAACCCCTTTACCCCCCAGGGTGGTTTGCACGTTAATGACCAGGCCAATTTTTACAATTCTGACCACTGTCACTTTATGAGGTAATTACTCTGGAACGCTTCAACGGATCCCCCTGATTCTGAGATTGTTTTTTCGTGACATATTGTGACATATTGTACTTCATGATGGTGGTAGAATTTCTTCGATATGTCTTTCGTTTATTTGTGAAAAAAACGGAAATGTGGCGAAAACTTTGCAATTTTCAAACTTTGAATTTCCATGCCCTTAAATCAGAGAGATACAGGTGCATCTCACTAAATTAGAATATCAACAAAAAGTTAATTTATTTCAGTTCTTCAAAACAAAAAGTGAAACTCATATATTATATAGAGTCATTACAAACAGAGTGATCTATTTCAAGTGTTTATTTCTGTTAATGTTGATGATTATGGCTTACAGCCAATGAAAACACAAAACAACAACAGCTTGAAAAATGTTTTTAAAATCCGAAATGTTGGCCTACTGAAATGTACGTCAAGTAAATGCACTCAATACTTGGTCAGGGCTCCTTTTGCATCAATTACTGCATCAATGCGGTGTGGCATGGAGGCGATCAGCCTGTGGCATTGCTGAGGTGTTATGGAAGCCCAGGTTGCTTTGATAGCAGCCTTCAGCTCGTCTGCATTGTTGGGTCTGGTGTCTCTCATCTTTCTCTTGACAATACCCCATAGATTCTCTATGGGGTTAAGGTCAGGCGAGTTTGCTGGCCAATCAAGCACAGTGATACTGTTGTTTTTAAACCAGGTATTGGTACTTTTGGCAGTGTGGACAGGTGCCAAGTCCTGCTGGAGAATGAAATTTCCATCTCCAAAAAGCTTGTCGTCAGAGGGAAGCATGAAGTGCTCTAAAATTTCCTGGTAGACGGCTGCACTGACTTTGGTCTTGATAAAACACAGTGGACCTACACCAGCAGATGACATGGCTCCCCAAACCATCACTGATTGTGGAAACTTCATACTAGACCTCAAGCAGCTTGGATTGTGGCCTCTCCACTCTTCCTCTAGACTCTGGGACCTTGATTTCCAAATGAAAATTGGAACTCTTGGACCTTGTGGAGTGTGTCAATGATTGCCTTCTGGACATCTGTCAAGTCAGCAGTCTTCCCCATGATTGTGAAGCCTACTGAAACAGACTAAAGGACATTTTTAAATGCTTAGGAAGCCTTTGCAGGTGTTTTTTGTTATTTTAATTTACTGAGATAATGACTTTTGTGTTTTCATTGGCTGTAAGCCATAATCATCAACATTAACAGAAATAAACACTTGAAATAGTTCACTCTGTTTGTAATGACTCTATAATATATGAGTTTCACCTTTTGTATTAAAGAACTGAAATAAATTAACTTTTTGATGATATTCTAATTTAGTGAGATGCACCTGTATGTCACACAAAATAGTTAATAAATAACACTTCCCACATGTCTACTTTACATCAGTACAATTTTGGAACCAACATTTTTTTTATTAGGGAGCTATAAGGGTTAAAAGTTGATCAGCGATTTCTCATTTTTATAACAAAATTTACAAAACCATTTTTTTAGGGACCACATCACATTTGAAGTGACTTTGAGGGGCCTTTATGACAGAAAATACCCAAAAGTGACACCATTCTAAAAACTGCACCCCTCAAGGTGCTCAAAACCATATTCAAGAAGTTTATTAACCCTTCAGGTGCTTCACAGGAATTTTTGGAACGTGGAAGAAAAAAATGAACATTTAACTTTTTTTCACAAAAATGTTACTTTAGACCCCAATTTTTTTATTTTTTCAAGGGTATCATGAAAAAATTAACCCCAAAATTTGTTGTGCAATTCCTCCTGAGCACACTGATACCCCATATGTGGGGGAAAATCACTGTTTGGGCACACTGCAGGGTTCGTAAGGGAAGGAGTGCCATTTAACTTTTTGAATGTAAAATTTGCTTAAATAATTAGCGGACGCCATGTTGCGTTTGGGGAGCCCCTGATGTGCCTAAACAGTGGAAACCCCCCACAACGGACCCCATTTTGGAAACTAGACCCCTCCATCCACTTATGCATTTTTTATATATATTGGGGATTCTTTACACTATGTACTGTTATACTATTTGAATATAATTCCCTATTTTCCATCACATCCGTATGCATTTGGGGGTACACATTATTGTTAGATTATTGATATCTGCAGGGGTGGATTAAGAGTAGCCAGGGCCCCGGGCAGTTTAAAAGGTGTGGGCCCCCCCCACAGGTACCCGATGTATCACGTGACATGTCACATGATCCCCTTTGATAGATCATGTGATAGGTCATGTGACTAACACACAGATGCTTTGGTCACATCTGTAGATGGAAAATTATGGAAATTTTTTTCCATTATGTACACAGCCCTATACATAACATAGCGCTATATATAGTAGAGCAGCGGTGGGAGATTAATTTCCTTGAGGGGCCACATGAGAGACCATGACTGTTGTGGAAGCCAAACCAATAGGCTGAAATTAATTCTGCTCAATATTAATAATATTAACAAAATAATAAACTAAATATATTAACTATATGACTTAATATTGAGCAGAATTAAGTATACTGACATCCCACTATATACAGTATGAGCCCCCACATAGCTCCCTAGATACAGTATAAGCCCGCACATGCATAGGCGGATTATAATGAGGACGATCTGGGCTACCGCCCGGGGCCCGTGGCTCCTTGGGGTCCATGGCCAGATCGCCCTCATTATAATGTTTTCTGCAGAGGCAGGGGGACTGCACTGTACCTTTTAGATGCCGGCCGGCTACATCACAGGGAGGCAGACACGCCCCCTGCACTGCACGCTGCGTGCTGCGTCTCCAGGACTGGCGTCACACAGCGGCGCCTGGAGCTGCATCATCCTGCCGGAGAGGAGCTCGTGCAGCAGTGGATGGCGGTAAATAGCAAATGCGAGGTCGGGCCCAGGGCAGGATGTCTGGAGTAAGGAGGGGGCTGCAGGATGCTGCTCCCCTCCTGATGAGTTCACATGGATCCCTTAGTGTCAGGTCGGCGGCCGCTCTGCTGGGGCTCTGTATGATTTATTGCCAGAGTCTGACCTTTGCTGCACATCAGGTCGTGCTGTCAGTGCCAGGTCATCGACTCCAGCGTCACCAGATCTGCAGGAAAATGTCCTGCAATAAATCACACTGAGCCCCAGCAGAGCGACCACAGGCATCAGCAGACAAGATCATACACTGACTGATCAACCCTGAACCTACAGGACATCACATACTATACTGCTCCATATATGATATGTGAGGTCCTGTAGGCAGGTCCAGGTGTGATCAGGACAGTGTATATCTCTGTACATAAAATGTCATCCAGTATACAGATTAGTGTATTGTATACTGTGGTACAGACATCAGATGGGATATAACAATGTGTATAGTATATAACATCTGATGTCTGTTTCACAGTATATCGTACTAGCTATTGAACCCGTTGTACGCCCGGGTGGCGAGCTTTTTTATTGGTATATGCTCCCCCATCCTGGTATATGCTCCCCCATGCTGGTATATGCTTCCCCCCCACCCTGGTATATGCTCCCCCATCCTGGTCCCCCATCCTGGTATATGCTCCCCCATCCTGGTATATGCTCACCCATCCTGGTCCATGCTCCCCCCCCCCTATCCTGGTATATGCTCACCCATCCTGGTCCATGCTTTTCCCCCCTATCCTGGTATATGCTCCCCCATCCTGGTCCCCCATCCTGGTATATGCTCACCCCCCCTATCCTGGTATATGCTCCCCCATCCTGGTCCCCCATCCTGGTATATGCTCCCCCATATCCTGGTATATGCTCCCCCATTGTGGTCCATGCTTCCCCCCATCCTGGTCCCCCATCCTGGTATATGCTCCACCATCCTGGTATATGCGCCCCTGTTCTGGTATATGCTCTCCCATCCTGGTTCCCCATCCTGGTATATGCTCCCCCATCCTGGTATATGCTCCCCCATCCTGGTATATGCTCCCCCATCCTGGTCCATGCTTCCCCCCCATCTTGGTATATGCTACCCCATCCTGGTCCATGCTTCCCCCCCATCTTGGTCCCCCATCCTGGTATATGCTTCCCCATCCTGGTATATGCTCACCCATCCTGGTCCATGCTCCCCCCCCATCCTGGTATATGCTTCCCCATCCTGGTCCCCCATCCTGGTATATGCTCACCCATCCTGGTATATACTCACCCATCCTGGCCCATGCTTCCCCCCCTATCCTGGTATATGCTCCCCCATCCTGGTCCCCCATCCTGGTATATACTCCCCCATCCTGGTATATGCTCCCCCATCCTGGTCCATGCTTCCCCCCATCTTGGTATATGGTACCCCATCCTGGTCCATGCTCCCCCCCATCTTGGTCCCCCATCCTGGTATATGCTTCCCCATCCTGGTATATGCTCACCCATCCTGGTCCATGCCCCCCCCCATCCTGGTATATGCTCCCCCATTCTGGTATATGCTCACCCATCCTGGTCCATGCTCCCCCCCCATCCTGGTATATGCTCACCCATCCTGGTCCCCCATCCTGGTATATGCTCACCCATCCTGGTCCATGCTTCCCCCCCTATCCTGGTATATGCTCTCCCATCCTGGTCCCCCATCCTGGTATATGCTCACCCATCCTGGTCCATGCTTCCCCCCCCTATCCTGGTATATGCTCCCCCATCCTGGTATATGCTCCCCCATCCAGGTATATGCTCACCCATCCTGGTCCATGCTCCCCCCCTATCCTGGTATATGCTCCCGCATCCTGGTCCCCCATCCTGGTATATGCTCCCCCATCCTGATATATGCTCCCCCATCCTGATCCATGCTTCCCCCCCATCCTGGTATATGCTCACCCATCCTGGTCCATGCTTCCCCCCATCCTGGTATATGCTCTGCCATCCTGGTATATGCGCCCCCGTTCTGGTATATGCTCTCCCATCCTGGTTCCCCATCCTGGTATACGCTTCCCCATCCTGGTATATGCTCCCCCATCCTGGTCCATGCTTCCCCCCCCATCTTGGTATATGCTACCCCATCCTGGTCCATGCTCCCCCCCCATCTTGGTCCCCCATCCTGGTATATGCGCCCCCGTCCTGGTATATGCTCCCCCATCCTGGTATATGCTCCCCCATCCTGGTCCTTGCTTCCCCTCATCTTAGTATATGCTCCCCCATCCTGGTCCATGCTTCCCCCCATCCTGGTATATGCTCCCCCATCCTGGTCTATGCTTCCCCCCCATCCTGGTATATGCTTCCCCATCCTGGTATATGCTCCCCCTCACCCTGGTCCATGCTCCTCATATCCGCATAGCGCGATATACGGTTTAATTTGAATGAATACAAATGTGCAGAGTGTATTCAACAAAATGGCGCCAAAGTACGCGCATGCGCATACCACGCTGTCAATTTTGTCGAAGACACTCTTCATATTTGTCTTCACTAAAATAGCGCCGGAGACTACAACTCCTCTTCATCCCGGCTACCACGCGGTGAAAAAAAGAAATAAAGTTAAAAATAAACAAAACCTGTATATTCACCTCTCCGGCGGCCCCCGGTCTCCTGTGGTCTGCTCCCGGCCGCTTCTTCTCTCTTCAGCGTCCCGCAGTGTACTGTCAGGACCTGACGTCGGCGGTCAGGTGATGGTCGCGTGACCATCAGCTGACTGACGTCTCCGCAGGTCCTGACAGTACACTGCGGGACGCTGAAGAGAGAAGACGCGGCAGGGAGCAGACTGGAGGAGACCGGAGAGCAGACCGGGGGCCGCCGGAGAGGTGAATATACAGGTTTTTTTTATTTTTAACGTTTTAATTCTTTTTTTTTACTATAGATGCTGCATTTAAAGCATCTAAGTTGTTCACACATTATACATCCATGCCGGTTGCATGGATTTATATTGTGTGATCAACTTGTCAAGCACTCTCCAAGTGATGCTCAAAATCGCTTGGAAAAGTGCTTGAAAAAACGCATGTAAAAAAGCTCCTCTCTGGCAGAAAAAACGCATGTAAATCTGCATGCATTTTTTCTGTCAGAGATAGGCAAAAACGCTCTGCATCAAATCTGCTACGTCGGCACATAGCCTAACACCTCATCCCTCCTTTTTACATATACTCATATCAGTAGCAGCTGTCATCTCCTATCTCAGTAATGTAACAATCTGTCTTCATTGAATTTAGATTTTACCTCAGAATTGAGAATTTTGAGAATGACAGATCAGTCCTGGCAGAGAAAGAAGCAGATTTCTCTGATAAGATATATCACAAAGTTACTTATTTTCATGTGTACTATTGATGTATTAAATAAAAATTAAAACGACAGTTACCCTATAAATGAAACCAAGCCCCATGTAAAGTAAAAAGATTTTGCTGTTTTGGCAATGTCCTTGTTGTGTCTGCCAGTGGCATTGTTATGTCATGTGATTGCTGCCACCTATCACTCAGGGCCTACAGTACTCACATGATTTAACAATGTGATGATGCAAGCGCCTGCAGACACAGCGTGAACATTGCTGAAACTGCACCAGTTTATGAGGCGAGTATATGCTGTTTTTATTTTACATTGGGCATTGTTTTATTTAAGAAGGGGTTGTCCAAGTAGTTATCTAGCCCTTTAAATTTACACCATTAATCCACACTGAATTCTGATACTATATTAAAAGATGCTTTCAATAAACCTGATTATCATTCCCAAAGCTAATCTAAATCCTACAATAGTGTAATCATACTAATTAATATTTCTGCTCAAATTTAATTAGAAAATAGTGACACAAATAATATCAAGGCAATTACAAGGACTGCTCTCTTCTCTCTTAACATGCTCTCTGCAGGGTTTAAATGAACACTGAAAATAGATGCAGAAGTATGAAGCTTATTCAAGAGATACAAGCAGATAAATTCGATAGTGCTCCTTGATTGCGACCGTGGTTTGTGACATTTCGATTTATCAAAATCTTTTTCAAACTGTCGCTATGGACTGGAGAGACACAAAAGTCCTGGATTGGCTTACAGGGTGCTGTTCAGCGCCCTATAAGCGAATCCAGGACTTATGTGTCTCTCCATGCCGACAGTTTGAAAAAGATTTTGATAAATCGAAACGTCACAAACCACGGTCGCATTCAAAGAGCACGTACCAATACCAGGTAGGCTAGGCTAGGGTTAAATCCTAGGTCTGCAGGCTTTGATTAGTGCACCTGGCTAGCTTTGCATATAAACATGCTAGGTGTTCATCTAAATCAATCAGCTCAGGGAAGCTGACCAGACTGGATGTGTCTTGGAGCTATAGAGAGAGACCAGTTAGAATCTCTCTCTGAGAAGAGACTTCAGAGGCCATGTGCAGAGAACCGCAAGTATCAATGGTTGCTATGGACAATAACTGTTTTGTTTTTTTACTGTGCAGGGGCTAGCTCAGCCATATATGAGTAGCCAGGTTCTGTTCTGTTTAGTTAGCGCCGGGACATGGCTAGGGATTTATGTTTATGACTCATGTTAAATAATAGAAAAAGTGGCACTTACAGTGTGAGTGCCGCATTTTCTATTACTTAACATGAACGATATATTGCTTTTAAGCTGAGCACCATTGTAATTCCTATATTGATACAGTCTATGCTCACAGAAGGAGAGGACTTGTGTATTTATCAATTGTTTTAGTTGAATGGTGCTGAAGTCATCTTTCGGACTTATGTTTATGAGTTTGTTTTGGTGCTGTGCAACCTGTGAAAAGCAATAAAAACTGCATGTGTTTGGACTAAAACTGCATTGCCTGTGTGAATGCAACCTAAGGCTTAATGCCTATTGCCTACCAGAGAGAATGAATCCCTACAATTGGTGGATGAAATGCAAGTGTGAAGTCCCAGAGAGCACAGGTGATTGCAGTGTAAAGATTGAATGTCCTGGGTAAAAGGCAGCTATAACATTGCAAACACAGTCTAAAAGCATGGAGGAGCTAAGCATATTACCGTATTTTTCGGACTATAAGACGCACTTTTTTCCTTCAAAATTTAGGAGGAAAGTGGGGGGTGCATCTTATAGTCCGAATGCATATACACACGTGGTTAAACTTGTTGGTACCCCTCGTTTAATGTAAGAAAGAAAAACCTAAAATGGTCACAGAAATAACTTGAATCTGACAAAAGTAATAATAAATTAAAAATCTATGAAAATGAACAAATGAAAGTCAGTCATTGCTTTTCAACCCTGCTTCCACAGAATTAAAAAAAAAAAAATGAAACTCATGAAATAGGCCTGGACAAAAATGATGGTACCCCTGAAAATAATGTGACAAAAGGGACATGTTAAATCAAGTTGTGTCCACTAATTAGCATCACAGGTGTCTACAATCTTGTAATCAGTCAGTAGGCCTGTATATAGGGTTACAGATACTCACTGTGCTGTTTGGTGACATGGTGAGTACCACACTCAACATGGACCAGAGGAAGCAAAGGAAAGAGTTGTATCAGGAGATTAGAAAGAAAATTATAGACAAGCATGTTAAAGGTAAAGGTTATAAGACCATCTCCAAGCAGCTTGATGTTCCTATGACTACAGTTGCACATATTATTCAGAAATTTAAGATCCATGGGACTGTAGCCAACCTCCCTGGAAGTGGCCGCAGGAGGAAAATTGATGAAAAATCAAGAGACGGATAACACGAATGCTATAAAAAGAGCCCAGGATAACTTCTAAAGAGATTAAAAGTGAACTTCAAGCTCAAGGAACATCAGTGTCAGATCGCACCATCCGTCGTTATTTGATCCAAAGTGGACTTCATGGGACACGACCAAGGAGAACACCATTGTTGAAAAAAAATCATAAAAAAGCCAGACTGGAATTTGCCAAACTACATGTTGACAAGCCACAAAGCTTCTGGGAGAATGTCCTATGGACAGATGAGACAAAAAATGGAAGTTTTTGGCAAGGCACATCAGCTCTATGTTCACAGAAGGAAAAATGAAGCATATCAAGAAAAGAACACTGTCCCTACTGTGAAACATGGAGGAGGCTCTGTTATGTTCTGGGGCTGCTTTGCTGCATCTGACACAGGGTGTCTTGGATCTGTGCAGGGTACAATGAAATCTCAAGACTATCAAGGGATTCTAGAGAGAAATGTGCTGCCCAGTGTCAGAAAGCTTGGTCTCAGTCGCAGGTCATGGGTCTTGCAACAGGATAATAACCCAAAAACACAGCTAAAAACACCCAAGAATGGCAAAGAGGAAAACAAACATTGGATTATTCTGAAGTAGCCTTCTATGAGCCCTGACCTAAATCCTATTGAGCATCTTTGGAAAGAGCTGAAACATTCCGTCTGGAAAAGGCAACCTTCAAACACGAGACAACTGGAGCAGTTTGCTCATGAGGAGAGGGCCAAAATACCTGTCGAAAGGTGAAGAAGTCTCATTGACAATTACAGGAATCGTTTGATTGCAGTGATTGCCTCAAAAGGTTGTTCAACAAAATATTAAGTTAAGAGTACCATCATTTCTGTCCAGGCTTATTTCGTGAGTTTAATTTTTTTTTAAATTCTGTGGAAGCAGGGTTGAAAAGCAATGTATGAGGGGTGCCATGCATACCAGGAAGAGGAACGAGGGATGCCATGCAAACCAGGATGAGGGGGGCCATGCATACTTGGATGAGGGGTGCCATGCATACCAGGATGAGGGGTGTCATGCAACCAGGATGAAGGGTGCCATGATGGGGATCAGGGGGTGCCATGCATGGGGATCAGGGGATGCCATGCATACCAGGATGGGGATGAGGGGTGCCATGCATACCAGGATGGTGCATTGGGGTGCTATGCATATCAGGATGGTGGATTGGAGTGCCATGCATATGAGGATGGGGATGAGGGATGCCATGCATACCAGGATGGGCCACGTATAAGAGGAAGGAAGGGCCATATATACTAGGATGGAGGATATTAACAGAATTGGGGGATATTACCCCTATACCAGTGTCAGGAGCAGACCCCCTCCCACTTAACAGTGCATCATGACTACATTTTTTGCTTACATTTTTTTTCCTATTTTCCTCCTCTAAAACCTAGGTGTGTCTTATGGTCCAGTGCGTCTCATAGTCCGAAAAATACGGTAAGTAACTGGTCCAGGCCAATCTACATTTGTAGCAGAAGCTGACCCCACAGGAGACTAATAAACTCCTGATCCAGCAGTTTCAACAGCAGCAGCAGGAGTTAAAGCAGTAGTAGCAGTAGTTACGGCAGCAGTTACAACAGTAGCTGCATCAACTGCAGCATCAGCAGCAATTACAGCAGGTTCAGCCACAGCATCATCAGCAGATTTCTCTCCTGGCAGAAATTGTCTGGGCCAGGGAGATGGCATCAACCGCCAGCCAAAGTGAAGGTGGGTGAGGCGAACGGTACGGGAGCCCTTGCAGAAGATGACGTCAAGGCTTTCCTGGCTGTATTTGAGACAGTGGCAGACAAAGAGAAACTGCCCCCTAAGCAATGGGCAGAGTTCCTAGCTCCATACCTAATGGGTGAACCGCAGAAATCATACTACGACCTTGCCCTGCAGGATGCCAAAAAGTACGATAAGTTGAAGGTGGAGATTATGGGACGTTTGGGCATCATCTTGGCAGTCTGAGAGCAACGGCTGCACCTCTGGTGCTACCAAAGGGACAAGCTTCCCCGGTCCCAGATGTTTCACCTGTTACAACTGGTGCAAAAATAGCTGCAACTCAAGACCTGCTCTCCAGCACAGATGGTGGAAAAAGTGGTGGTGAATCGATTTATCCATGAACTACCAAAATCTGTGCAAAGCTGGGTTGCCAAAGGAGATCGCCAAAATGGAGATGACTTTGTTAACCTCGTGGAAAGATACTTGGCCATGGAGAACTCCCTGCGCAATAAAGGGAGCCTAAGGTCACATTTCTGGGAGACCCAAAAGAAGGGGCCCAAGGCCACGTCTGAGGAGCGCACAAAGACCCAGAAGGGGTCAGAGCCGGGTTCAAAGTTTACATCTCATACCATTATCTGTTTGAAGTGTTGAGTCCCGCGTCATATATCAGCCGTTTATCCCTTGACCTCAGAGCCAATGCACTGCAGCGTAGGTCGGCGCGACTCCTACTTCGCCTACCCTCCCTGCTGTTTCTCATCTTGCTGAGGGACCTAATGAATGCCAAGTGACTGAACGGTGTCCAATTGACGGGACTACTGGACTCAGGGAGTTTGTGACCTTGGTAAGGGCCACACTTCCGCATGTGCTAGTCCCTGGGAAAGGGGTGGGGGTAAGTTGTATCCATGAAGAGACCAAGAACTATCCCATGGCACAGAAAGACGTACACACAGACTATGGTAACGTGTCCCACCAAGTGGGAGTGGTCAAGGACTTTTTGCATGCTACTGGTATCAGTTGAAATTTTCATTTGTTCTGGATCTTATGGGCTAAAGCTGTAGCACCCAGTAGTCCAATATGCAGCCAGGAGTTGGCTATTAACAAAGTCACATGATGTAAATGGTGAATTTCCGTTCACTGTACTGGTTAAAAAGGAAGATGAGGAAGCATCCTCTAAAGCCAATGTCCCTGACCTGGAGGAGTCCTAGGACAACTATGGAACTGCCCAGCTCAGGAACTTAACAGTAAAAGGTACTCTGGAATATATAAATGTGTTAAATGGGGTTCCCTGGGAGCTGATAATCGGTTTCCGCAAGGGGCCAGGCATAATGATCGGTTGGGCCATAGGACCAAAGTGAAGGGACAGGTAAAAGAGAGCCTCCTCAAAGCCCAAGAGGAAAATTCCAGGCTGATATAATTGGTTGGCTCAAGTAAGACAATTTAAGCCTGAGGATCGGGTACTTGTGTTAGTGCACACAGAGGAGAACAAGTTCCTTGCCTAGGGGCAGAGGCCCTATATGGTGATTGAAAAAGTGGGAGAGGTCAACTATATAGTACATCGACCAGGAAAAAGAAAGGTCTTTCCCATATATTATGGCAACCTACTAAAACCCTGAAAGTGTAGAGACCACCTCAAAACCCCCTGCTGGTTGGCCCAGTCAGAAGTCATCCTTCCGGATGTCAAAGCAGCAGAAAATTAGTCACCTTCCCAAAGACAACATGGTACCCAAAAATAGAGGCAGGTACTTGGAGATACTAGGTCACACTCATGTCATCAAACATGAGCTTCCTGTTTGAGTCAATTTAAAGCCCTGTAGAATTCCTGAGGCCCACCTGGAGGTAGTCTGAGAGAAGGCAATTCAGAACTGGCCACGCTCTCCCACTGTCAGTTTTGGTAAAGTGACCCCCTGTATGTACGGTGAGTTAGCAGATGGTGGCCAGCCCTCGGATTTGGGCAGAGGGGGAGAACATGTAGCAATGACAGGTAGGCTAGGGTTAAATCTTTTCTCTGCAGGCTTTGATTAGTGCATCTGGCTAGCTCTACATATTAACAGGATAGGTGTTCATTTAAGTCAGTCAGCTCAGGTAAGCTGACCAGACTGGATGTGTCTTGGATCTCATGAGAGAGACCAGCCAGAAGAGTCTGCACAGTCAGTGTGTAGAGAACTGCAAGTATCAGTAGTTGCTATGGACAATAACTGCTTTGTTTGACAGAGCTGGGGCTAGCTCAGACGTGTATGAGTAACCAGGGTGTGTTCTATTTAGTTAGCGCCTGGACAAGGTTAAGGATTTAGGTTTATGGGTTTGTTTTGGTGCTGAGCAACCTGTGGAAAGCAATAAAAACTGCATGTGTTTGGGCCAAAACTGCATTGCCTGTGTGAACACTACCTAAGGCTTAATGCCTTTTGCCTACCAGAGAGCCTGAATCCCTACAAAGCACTATAGAATTTATCGGCCTGCAATTCTTGAATAAACTTCATACTTCTGCATCTATTTTGAGTGTGCGGTGAATATCTTCTACTGCATCCTGGGATCCCACTCCCGTTCTACCAGCACCTCGTTTACACCCAGTGTGTGCACTCTGAATTTCTCTACATACAGTAAGATGAATTCTACTCCCCATTATGCTGGCATTTTAAAGGGGTACTCAAGGGATTTAAAAATATATTCATATTGACATAACTTTATAAACTATAAAGGCTCACATCCATAGTAGTGTTTTCAACTTTCACAGTATATGCTATTTAGAACTAATAACTGACTGAGACGTAGCAGCGAATGCTCCACCTCTTTTCTGAGACACTTAGTCACACTTCAAGGGTTGTGGCTTGCTACTAGCTTCTAAATTAAGCCACACCACACTGACCAATTTCTGTCTTATTTTTTGGTTTGTAGTTTCATTCTGTCCATTGTGCTCTGCCTGGGTGACACCCTCTGTGATCTATGCTTGCTTCTACACAGCTTTATCTGTGACAGCCATCACTTTGACATATAAATCCAGCAGTTTTTGGTATGTGAACATAGCGTCTTTTTCAGCCAAATCCGCTTTGTAACCTACCTGAAAAAGTGATTAAGAAATGCTAAAAAGAATGTACATTTGTACTTCAATGTCAAAACAACTTGCTGTGCACCTATTCAATTTATTGGAGCTTCATTTAACAGCTCCATGCCTTAAAAATAGCAAGTGGTTAAAAGCACTGACCTGACCACTCTTCAGGTGGTTCCACTTGGAAGCCAATCACTGTGTTATGCATAGAAGTAAAAAACAAAACGCTGAGCACTCCGCAATAACCTCGCTCCTATTTAATTGTGCAATACTTGATAGTTTGAAACACAGCTTCACCAGACTGTGGTTTAATAAGCAACTTTTTGGTTTTGCAGATATACAGTGGGGAAAATAAGTATTTGATACATTGCCGATTTTGCAAGTTTTCCCACCTACAAACAATGGAGAGATCTGTAATTTGTACCATAGGTACACTTCAACAGTGAGAGACAGAATCTAAAAATAAAAAACAGAAAATCACATGGTATGATTTTTAAACAATTATATTGCATTTTATTGTATGAAATAAGTATTTGATCACCTACCAACCTGCAAGAATTCTAGCTCTCACAGACCTGTTAGTTTTTCTTTAAGAAGCCCTCCTACTCTACACTCATTACCTGTATTAATTCAACCTGTTTGAACTCGTTACCAGTATAAAAGACACCTGTCCACACACTCAATCAATCACACTCCAACCTCTCCACCATGACTAAAACCAAAGAGCTGTCTAAGGACACCAAGGACAAAATTGTAGACCTGCACAAGGCTGGGATGGGCTACGGGACAATAGGCAAGCAGCTTGGTGAGAAGGCAACAACTGTTGGCACAATTATTAGAAAATGTAAGAAACATTCTAACAATTGACATGACTGGCAATCTTCCTCGGTCTGGGGCTCCATGAAAGATCTCGCCTTGTGGGGTAAGGATGATTCTGAGAAAGGTCAGGAATCAGCCCAGAACTACATGGGAGGACCTGGTCAATGACCTTAAGAGAGCTGGGACTACAGTCTCAAACATCACCGTTAGTAACACACTACGTCGTCATGGATTAAAATCCTGTAGGGCACGTAAGGTCCCCCTGCTCACACACAAGCACATGTCCAGGCCCATTTGAAGTTCGCCAATGACCACCTGGATGATCCAGAGAGAAAGTCATTTGGACAGATGAGACCAAAATAGAACTTTTTGGTATCAATTCCACTCACTGTGTTTGAAGGAAGAAGAAGGCCGAGTACAAACCCCAATAACACCGTCCCAACCATGAAGCATGGTGAGGGAAACATGGGGGTGCTTTTCTGCAAAGGAGACAGGACGATTGCACCGTATTGAAGGGAGGATGGATGGGGTCATGTATCGCAAGATTTTGGCCAACAACCTCCTTTTCCCTCAGTAAGAGCACTGAAGATGGGTCATGGCTGGGTCTTCCAGCATGACAATGACCTGAAACACACAGCCAGGGCAACTAAGGAGTGGTTCTGTAAGAAACATTTCAAGGTCCTGGAGTGACCAAGCCAGTCTTCAGACCTGAAACCAATAGAAAACCTTTGGAGGGAGCTGAAACTCAATGTTGCCCAGCGACAGCCCGGAAACCTGAAAGATCTGAAGATCTCTGTATGGAGGAGTGGGCCAAAATCCCTGCTGCAGTGTGTGCAAACTTGGTCAGGAACTACAGGAAACGTCTGACCTCTGTAATTGCAAACAAAGGTTTCTGTACCAAATATTAAGTTCTGTTTTTCTATTGTATCAAATATTTATTTCTTGCAATAAAATGCAAATTAATTATGTAAAAATCATACAAAATGTGATTTTCTGCATTTTTTCTTAAGATTTTGTCTCTCACAGTTGAAGTGTACCTAAGATAAAAATTACAGACTTCTCCATTCTTTGTAGGTGGGAAAACTTGCAAAACTGGCAATGTATCAAATGCGTATTTTCCCCACTGTAGTTTATATACACTCTAGGGTATTAGTACCTTTTGATACATTACAATCTCACTTTAGCATACCCTTAAACTCTTATTATTGATATATGTAATTCGGCACTATATGTATACTTTCTTTTCTTCCTTCAAAGTTTCTCAACCTACCCACTTTTAAAACTTATGTACAGCTGATGTCTCAACTAAAGGAGTTATATTGGATATATATTGGTTATTACTTAACCGCTATATAGGCGATCACCTGAAACACTCATACATGAGTAAATAAGAAAGTTTTCTAAAAGAATCAGTCTCGCCTAGTACTTGGCAAGGAATACGGAGTTGCACAGCTAAACTACCACATGCTTCACCTTTAGGGAAAATCAATATAAGCTACTTATGTTTTGGGATCATACTTCTTACCCATTACATAAACTTAACTCTAATATTCCCAACTGTTGTTGGAGATGTGGTAACATTTGGGGGGATTTACCTCACTTATTCTGGTCTTGTGCAGGTATTCAAGGCTTTTGGTTATCTGTGAACACTCTAATTTTTAAGGTCATTGGTCTTCTTGTACCTGTTGATCCTAAATTTTATTTACTCAATATCCTAGAGTTTCAAATCAGCTGTAAACCCTGACAACTTTTACTACACATGACCACTGCTGATAGATGTCTGATAGCGTGTAAGTGGAGGTTGACTCAACCCCCATCAAATAATGAGTTACACATGCATATATAAGATGTGCAAAGCATGGAATACCTCATAGCTCTAATAAATAACACAATCAAGCGCTTTGAATTGGTCTGGACTCCTTGGGACACATATTGGGTACAAAAAGACTGATAATGAACATGGTTATGAATATTAGTTTTAGTAGTAGATGTCGAATTAGAACTGTTCACTAACGTCTCCCCCACCTTAATTTTGTGTCATTGTCTTGTCTTGTTTTGTCATTGTTCATGTTCAAATGCAATTATAGGATGTGAACTCTTTAGTGCAGAGTTCAATTATTGTTGCTGATACATTATTAAGTTAAACTATGTAGTATTGTTTGCTAATATTTTGACCTTTATGTCGTCACTCTGTAATTTTATCTTTGAAAAATTCAATAAAAATTCAGTTAAAATAATAAAAAAAAGAAGCTTCAGCAAAAAGAGGAAAAAAAGCGCGCTTCAATAAAAATGTTGTTGCCGTTTTCCTGAAGAGTGTTCTGCTTGAAAAAACTTGCTGGATACGCCAGCGTCTAAAAGATCTTGTGTGCACATACCCATAGCATGCCCCGTCCTCAGGCAAGGGAGGCAAATGTGATACAGGAATTGTACTTTGGGAGTGTGGGGGGAGGGAGAGCAGTGCTGATGAGGGGAATAGACTATGGGAGGAATATAGCCGCCAGCTGTACAATTTATTTGTGATATGTCCAGAAGATATGACTATCACAGATAAGCTATGAAGAAGCAGGCATAGATTACAGGGTGAGTCACCCAAGCAGCGCACAAACAATGGAAAAACATAACAAACCTGAATATAGGACATCAGGCTTAGTCAGAGGGGATGCCTTGCATTATTAACAAAACAAGCCACTTTCACTGATATGTGATTGCATGGATGAAGGCATTATCATCAGAGGACAGGCTTATATTAGAAGGCTGCGGCAGACCACACCCCCTTATCTGCTATGCAGCGTCCCAAAGGGGAGGGAGAGCCCTTGGAATCTGCATCTCTGTCACAGTGAGTACTTTTGAAGAGCATAAACTGTGACAATTGAAAGTACTACTATGGATGTAAGCCAATATAGTTTATGAAGTTATGTCGATATGGATACATTTTTATCTTCCAGAGATCCCCTTTAATTATGACAAACAGACATCTCAAAATACACAAAAATTATACGTCTTTTACATGTTCAGAGAAAACTTCCATGTAATTTATTCAATATTAATTTATTTATGAAAAAACTAACATATGCCCTAAAAAACTCTTCCAAAATATGAAGCGAGGTGGTCTCTATGGAACATACTCTTTCCTTCGAATGTAGATTACCTTTCTTATGATAAATCCTAACTGTTAGCCAGTAGTTTGTTTTGCTTTATTTTTTTTTCTCTAAAACATGAAATGTGTTTTAGGTATACTATAATGTACATTGTATTATTCGTGTTAAGCACTTCTCAGATAACTATTTTGTTCTCCCCCTCCTTTCATTCCTTCTCCCTTCCCAGTTTATTCTTTCCTTATTTAACCCCTCCCCCTATTATTTCTCCTCTTTTCCATCCCCCTTTCCTTTTTTCCTTCCCTTCCCCTTTTCCTCTCCCCTCAGTTCCTCCTTTTTCCTTCCTCTTTTCCTCTCCCTTTTGTTACCTTTTCCTTTAGTTTAGATAAGTTAAGGTATAGTTTGTTTTTCTCATTTTCTAGCTAATAGTCTTCCATTGTTTGGTTTTCTTCATTATTCTTATGTATTTTATCCCTTTTTGTTTTTATTCCTCATTATGTAAAATTTCCCTTAATAAAAACCATTTAAACAAAAAAAACAACAACTAACATATCCCATAGCATATCATATGCTAATGAATCCGTTTGAAGGCTTCTTCTGCAACATTTTTTTTACACTTGGGACATTAATTATAGCTCTCACCAGGATACAAATAGCATAAACACAATCACTTTTATAATACTTCATGTTTATCTATATTATTTTCCTAACTACATCCATATCTGCATGTCCTTTCATGTGAAAGCCTCTCTGCCTACCATCACCAGCACATTGATTGTTAACTAATAGTCATACCTTTACACAAGGGAACACTTGGACTTCTGACTGTCGGCTTCTTTCAAAATTGCCACTGCTTTCTTTAAAGGATCATATCATCATCTTTATCCCTATCCCAATTTGTCCTCTCCATGGTATACGCCACCTAACAAGTCTGCTTAGAGAAGCAAGTCTCCACATAAACACACCCACTTGTTTCTCCAGTCTTCTACAGGGTGGGCCATTTATATGGATACACCTAAATTAAATGGGAATGGTTGGTGATATCAACTTCCTGCTTGTGGCACAGGAAGGGGAATATGGGAGGGGGAAAACTTTTCCAGATGGGTGGTGGCCATTTTGAAGTCGGCCATTTTGGATCCAACTTTATTTTTTCAATGGGAAGAGGGTCATGTGACACATCAAACTTATTGAGAATGTCGTAAGAAAAACAATGGTGTGCTTGGTTTTAACGTAACTTTATTCTTTCATGAGTTTTTTACAAGTTTATGACCACTTATAAAATGTGTTCAAAGTGCTGCCCATTGTGTTGGATTGTCAATACAACCCTCTTCTCCCACTCTTGACACACTGATAGCAACACCGCAGAAGAAATGCTAGTACAGGCTTCTAGTATCCGTTGTTTCAGATGCTGCACATCTCGTATCTTGATGGTATGGTGTGGTATATGGGGTACAAAGATAGTGGGGCCATTCTTCATCAATGGAAACCTCAATGCCACTGGATATCTGAAATTGCTACATGATGATGTGTTGCCATCTTTATGCACTGTAGATGGCACGTTCCCTGAGTTTTTCCAACAAGATGGTGCACCACCACATTACGGGTGTCAGGTCCGAGCATTCCTACATGAACAGTTTCCTGGAAAGTGGATTGGTCGTCGTGGGCCAGTTGAATGGCCACCAAGGTCTCCTGATCTGGCCCCCTTAGACTTTTATCTTTGGGGTCATCTGAAGGCAATTGTCTATGCTGTAAAGATATGAGATGTGCAGCATCTGAAACAATACTGGAAGCCTGTGCTAGCATTTCTTCTGCGGTGTTGTCAGTGTGTCAAGAGTGGGAGAAGAGGGTTGACCCTCTTCCCATTGAAAAAAATAAAGTTGGATCCAAAACGGCCAACTTCAAAATGACTTAAAAATGGCCGCCATGGTCACCACCCATCTGGAAAAGTTTTCCCCCTCACATATACTAATGTGCCACAAACAGGAAGTTGATATCACCAACCATTCCCATTTTATTTAGGTGTATCCATATAAATGGCCCACCCTGTATTTATTTTATCCATGTTTATTATAATTGAAGAAATTTTAACATACAAACTGGAAAAAGGCAAAAAGAAACATAACACGTTACCTTTGGAGAAAGCACCTTTATAGTCCATCTCCGCCAGTGATATCTCAGTCTTTGTTGGGTCCATCAAGAAAATCTTTTCATTATTACACAGCTGGAATTCAGTGTTTAAGGAATATACAACTGGTACTGGGCGGTTAGTCTGCTGAAAAGCAATAGGGATAAGAAACCTAGAAAAGGAAATATATTGTAAGATATCACTTTAAAATGGATATGCTACTATCTTAAAACAGGTTATGGCCAAAATGACAAGAGGAGAAAAGAATGAGTGTGATAAAATAAGGCACCTAAAGAAAGTGTTCACTACCCGGACAATCCCTTCTCAATCCCTATGTAACATAATAACACTCCAGTGCTGGTGCTGTTCCAGAGGTGTTGGCACTGGCTCTCCAGGGGATTGCGTAACATTTCTATGTCACACGATCCCTGCAGCCAATCACCGCTGGATTCCCTCTCCCCGCCTTCGGACCAATCACATACATCCGGACGAAGTGAGAGCTGCTTCAGAGTATAAGTGTTATTATTTTACAAGGGGGAAACATAAGGATTGAGAAGGGGTTGTCTGAGTAGTGGACAAGCACTTTAATCTCTTGTGTTATATAATCAGAAATAATCTTTATTCATGGTAAGAGTCAAACAATAGTGTTGTACCTATACAGTGCCTACAAGTAGTATTCAACCCCCTGCAGATTTAGCTGGTTTGATAAGATGCAAATAAGTTAGAGCCTTCAAACTGCAAACGAGAGTAGGTTTTATGAACAGAAGCATAAATCTTACAAACCAAAAAGTTATGTTGCTCAGTTGAATTTTATTAATTTTTAAACATAAAAGTGTGGGTCAATTATTATTCAACCCCTATGTTTAATATTTTGTGGAATAACCCTTGTTTGCAATTACAGCTAATAATCGTCTTTTATAAGACCTGTTCAGGCCGGCACAGGTCTGTGGAGTTATCTTGGCCCACTCCTCCATGCAGATCTTCTCCAAGTTATCTAGGTTCTTTGGGTGTCTCATGTGGACTTTATTCTTGAGCTCCTTCCACAAGTTTTCAATTGGGTTAAGGTCAGGAGACTGACTAGGCCACTCCAACACCTTGACTTTTTCCCTCTTGAACCAGGCCTTGGTTTTCTTGGCTGTGTGCTTTGGGTCGTTGTCTTGTTGGAAGATGAAATTACGACCCATCTTAAGATCCTTGATGGAGGAGCGGAGGTTCTTGGCCAAAATCTCCAGGTAGGCCGTGCTATCCATCTTCCCATGGATGCGGACCAGATGGCCAGGCCCCTTGGCAGAGAAACAGCCCCACAGCATGATGCTGCCACCACCATGCTTGACTGTAGGGATGGTATTCTTGGGGTCGTATGCAGTGCCATCCAGTCTCCAAACGTCACGTGTGTGGTTGGCACCAAAGATCTCGATCTTGGTCTCATCAGACCATAGAACCTTGAACCAGTCTGTCTCAGAGTCCTCCAAGTGATCATGAGCAAACTGTAGACGAGCCTTGACATGACGCTTTGAAAGTAAAGGTACCTTACGGGCTCGTCTGGAACGGAGACCATTGCGGTGGAGTACGTTACTTATGGTATTGACTGAAACCAATGTCCCCACTGCCATGAGATCTTCCCGGAGCTCCTTCCTTGTTGTCCTTGGGTTAGCCTTGACTCTTCGGACAAGCCTGGCCTCGGCACGGGAGGACACTTTCAAAGGCTGTCCAGGCCGTGGAAGGCTAACAGTAGTTCCATAAGCCTTCCACTTACGGATGATGCTCCCAACAGTGGAGACAGGTAGGCCCAACTCCTTGGAAAGGGTTTTGTACCCCTTGCCAGCCTTGTGACCCTCCACGATCTTGTCTCTGATGGCCTTGGAATGCTACTTTGTCTTTCCCATGTTGACCATGTCTGAGTGCTGTTCACAAGTTTGGGGAGGGTCTTAAATAGTCAGAAAAGGCTGGCAAAAGAGATCTATAATCCACACATGTGAAGCTCATTATTCTTGGTGCCTGAACTACTTCTTAATACTTTAGGAGGACCAAACAGAATTCTTGTGGTTTGAGGGGTTGAATAATAAATGACACTCTGAATTAACTTTTAACGTTTTAAAAAAAAAAAAAAAAAAAAAAAAGCAAAAACAAAATTTGCTGCAGTGCATTTCCCACTTCCAGGCTGATCTACAGTACAAATGTCACAATGCCAAGTTAATTCCGCATGTGTCAACCAGCTAAATCTGCAGGGGGTTGAATACTACTTGTAGGCACTGTATGCATATCACCATGCACCATAATGATGCGAGGAACCTCCCTTACTCCAATATTACATGTGGAAAACTTTACTGTACATTCCTCCCAAGAATAAAATACAAAGAGAATGATAAAAACACCACATGCTGATAAAGAACCCACCAAGAAACATTGCTCCCAGAGCCAGTTTAATCAATCATTACTAACATTGATAAATTGCTCCCCTCATTTCCTTATTTTTTTAGATGGTGGCCACCAGATGTTTTGTAAGTGTTTTTAATTTTGCTGAAGGACAGAGGAGACATGTAGCTTTGAGTAGTATAACTGAAGGCATCTTGCAACTAAATACTTTTGAAAATGCTGTAAATACATTCAGACTTTGTAAAGACACTCACACTATCTATACCATCACAAGATCAGCCTCAAAAGCGACATACTGACCTTTCTGGAGCATGGGCTGTGCAGGCCAGAGGTTTATCTCCAGGGTCTACCCATGATTGCGTTGGTTGCACAGTGCATGGAATCAAGTAGATTGTATATTCTCCAGAATAGTCTTTCCTGAAAGGAAACATAAAATTATTAAATGATATATTATTTGGGAAAATACTATTACATACTTCACACAACAGACTTATAGTCTGAAATTTCAGACTGTCAATGAATCATCAATATCTAATCTCACTGATATTAGGGGGTTTCTGTAGGGGCGCCAGTATTTTATTCTTACTTTAGATCTTACCTGCTGTATGAGCTTGTTGCTCTCCAGAGCTGATATGGAGAGTCAAATGTCTGCGCACTCCACAAAGGCTGAAGATCAAACTCAATGCCACCTAAGTGGTCAGGTGCCACAATACGAGACTTCATATCCGGAAGAGTATGGTGCTCCATGAGAAACTGACCTGTAGAATAAATTAATGAAAAGTGAATATATGCAATTTTTTTAATTTTTTTATCCAGGTCCAATTTACAAATAAGTTACTTCATTTTTAAAATCTATCTTTAAAGGGTACCCCAACATGCAACATCAAGGCAACGTGGACATGGCTAAAGTGGGATTTGACACTGCTGCAGCACCTTCGTGTTAAAATTTCACTTTTTGCTTTGGTGCAAGACTGCTTATTTCCACAGGGGCACCTACCTGGGCAGCATTCATGTCACTATAAAACTTGTTCTACTGTTGATATAGATACTTTTGTACTGGTTTACTACCAGATCATCTTTTGCTGTTGTTCTTGGATTGATAAGTATATTTTGCACAAAAGCATGTTCACTTCTTGGAGACAGAACAAGTCTCCTTCCCAAATGGTATGATGGCTGACTGATGTTTAAACTTGTGTATTACCATTTGAACACAACTACATAGTACCTTTGGAAATTGCTCCCAATGATGTACCAGACTCATGGAAACTTTGTCTGCTGTCTGTCAAGCAAAGAAGTAAGTGGGCCTTGAAATACTGCCACTTGTACACCTCAAATTAAAGAAACACTCTGATGAAAATTTTTACTGCCTAGACCTGTGTAAATGTAATGTACTGTAAGTGCGGTAATATGCTCGCCAGTCGCCATCTTCACCAGCTTCCAGCACTGCCCCAGCCCTTTTCTGCGTCATGTAACTGTAATTCTGATATGCCGCTTTTACAGTGTAAGACTATAGAGCGTCAGAACGAAGCTTCATATGCTTACATTGTAAAAGCGACTTCCGGCTCAAAGTCGAAATAAATGATGTGATCCAGAAGAGGCCTGGTGCAGCGATGGAAACAAGGAAAGATGTAGACCGGTGAGTATACTACACTACATATACATTTACAAAAAGTTTAGGTAATAAAAAAAAGTCTTTAAATCAAACTCTAATTATATTTGTTGGAAAAATTTGCTTGCGTCATGTACAAAATAAATAAATAACCCAAACAACTTGCTTTAAGAGGACCTTTCACCAGGTTTAGTATGTTAAACTAGCCAAATCATGAAGAAAACTAATGGGAATAGAGCACACAATAATACGGTGATAACCTAATGAGGGAGAGTAAAGGTATAGTCTGTTGCGCTCACCTGAGGTTGTTGTGAAACACACAACTCCTATGTAGGCTTAGCCATAGAAACCAGCTGCCGCAGCCCCATGACTGGAGAAGTCAATCCTCCAGGACATGTTTGACGAAAGTGGATAGTTGACGATATGAAGGCTGTGCTGCTGGAATAAAGGATACTTCTCCAATGGTTATTCAAATAACTGTTATCTTTTCTTGGAAAAAGGTGCCCGTCCGGCGCTGAAACGTGTAGTTAATAACAAACCGTTGAAAAAACATTGGAGAAGGATCCTTTATTCCAGCAGAACAGCCCATATATTGTGAACTATCCACTTTTGTCAATCTAGCCAGATCATGGAATAGTAGCTGCAGAGCTGAATAAAACATGTTTGTTTTTTTTTAAATGTCTCCTTTCTGTTTTGGAGAAATTAGCTAATAAAGATTAGGTTATCATTTCTCATAAGCCCCACTAGGCGTTACCAGAGATTCTTCTCTCGGCTCATGTACTTCTTCCCCGTATCACGTTGACCAATTATAAACAGGCAGCAATAAACAGTGGAAAAAAGAACACTCCCAGACAATAGGCTATAACAGGATTTCTCATGTGTGACACTTGTAATGATAGACAGTCTTCTCTCCTCACTGATCTCTCTGAAAAACTGTGTGTGATTACAATGTGCCCAAAGTAGAGAACAGACGAGTGTGATTACATACACCTTTTATCATACAGCAGTCAGTGTGGAGGAAGGGGTAAACATTAGAGTTGACAGCACTGTTAGAAGACAGCTTCAGCTGTAGTCATCTTTGTATTGAGATACAGCTCAGCTCTGCTGTACTTCCCCTCCCACCTACAGTGACTGTCATGAGATGAAAACTGAAAGATATATGTAATCACACTCCTGATCAAACTGGTGAAAGGTCCACTTTAAACTATAGTTTCTTGAAAAATAATCTGTGGAGGGGATAACTTCTTAATTTCCTGTGGCGCACATTTTGCGTGCTGAGTGGATGGAGCGTCTAAGGAGCTGATGCTAGCTGTGTTACACAACCAGCATCCGCCTGAAACAGCAGCGACCAGAGCTAGCTCCAATTGTTGCTGTTTAATCATTTAAAGAGACTGTACTTTCAAGTAACTTTTCACAATAAGCAGCCTGTGTGCATACATTAGGAATAGCATTATTTCTGGTCAGTATATGACTTGTATCCTGCATTTTTACCAGTTTTCCCCCCTGCAAACTCAATGTATTAATTTGCAATTGACTAAGCTGGTGGGAGGAGACTAGCTGCTATGAGCTCTCCCATACACAGCACAGAGAGGGATTCCGATTTCCTGCACTTAATCCCTTAGTTAGCACACAGAGAGAAGTAGCATAAGTATGGAGTAAATTATAGAGCAATAATGATGGTGAGTTCAGGAAGTAGGGTGGGAAAGGGAAAGATGCAAAATGTTCTGATAAGGTTACAAAGTTTCTTATATTGGCATGCACTATTCATTTATGCAAATTCTGATGAAAATACAGTTCCCTTTTAAATGCTGCTGTTGGTCCCTGAAAATGGCATTTAAATGGTCTGCTGTCTGTTAACTGTAGTTATTTGTTGACTTATTAAAAGAGGTTGGCCACTACTATTAACAATGCCCCCATCGATTGAAACTGGAAATAAGCGTTTTTGTAAATACCTTCTGTAGTCATTGTTGCCTGTGAGTGGCGCTATTTCTGACCGCTCACCAGGCATCACACGATCCCTGGCTGTAGCCGGCTCCAACATCCACTGATGTAACATCAAGTTCCGGCTGCAGCCGGGCGTGACTCAGTGACGCACTTCCCCTGATTGATCAGTGGGTGGGGTTTCACCGCACGTCACAGCCCAGCGTCCATCGCGCGCTTTCCTTCTCCTCTGTATTCATTGGGAAAGCACGCGGTGGATGCTGGGCTGTGACGTGCGGTGCAACGCCCCCCACAGCCCATCAATCTGGGGGTAGCGTGTCACTGGGTTATGCCCGGCTGCAGCTGGAACTTGATGTGACATCAGCGGATGTCGGAGCCAGCTGTAGCCGGGGTCACGTGATGCCAGGTGAGCGATCAGCAATAGCGCCGCTCAAAGGTAACAATGACCATGGAAATTATTTACAAAAACGCTTATTTCCACAGTTTAAATCGATGGGGGTCATTGTTAATAGTACTGGACAACCTCTTTAATTAAAGTAAAGTCATATAGCTACCAAATGACTTCAATAATTCATACCATTTTTCAAGAAAACAGCCATGCTAGGAACTGCTGTGTGCTCATGGACACATTACGGTAACAACTAGAGAACTGACAACTTACAGCCCAACTTACATAAGTATACTTACAAAGTTTGGGCAAAAAAATAATATAATTACCTCTGAATTTAGCATGGGTTTTAAATTCAATAACCAGGCGACCATCCTCCCGAATATATATTCTTATAATTTGAAGTCTGGCGGACAGGACACTGTCTGTCTGGATTCCTGCATTAAAACACGCAAGAACTTATTCCCAAATTCATTAAATTTGATAATATAAATAGACTTGAACAAGGTATTTATCGGCAGCATTAAAATGCAAGTGGAAATGTCTTGGCATTGCTTTCAAGTCTGGCATTTTTCGTTATAGCATTTAATTATGTTCCATAAATTATGTATGTATAAAGAATCAAACCCAAAATATGTAAATAGGAGATGTCAGCTTAACTAAATGCTTGCATTTTCCATTAACTCTTTCATGACCTAGCATTTTTTATTTTTATTTTATTGATTTTTTTGTGCTTTCTTTAAATTCAAGAGCCCTAGGCTCGCACCCCTATGATTGCGAAACACCCAGCTGATCATTTATTCTTTACATTCTTGAATGAATAGAAGAGGGACAAGCACAACACAATAATGATGATCTACGGTGATCCAAAGTTGATATATTATGGGAAATAGAATGATTTATTTAAAAAGACATTTCCAGAGAACTGACAGTTCAGTTTTTGAGACTTTCATCATCTAAATTCTACATATTCTTTGCTTCATAAACCTGCAGGACATCTTACCAGTTCTCCACAGAACAGTATCATAGAAGAAGGAGAATTCCATCTCTGTGTGATGCTCCAAAGAAGCCCACCCCCTTGGTGCAGTGACATAAATGTAGGACACGTACAGGGGAACATGAACTGTCAAGAAAGACTGGGCAGAGTCTCGCACCTGTAAAGGATTAAGATTTGTGAAATATAAATTACATGAGCAAGCTAAATGTGCCAGAATTCTGGCGTAAACTGCACCAAAATTCTGTCAAGACTTGCATCATATTTATAATATTGTTTACATACTTTTTAAGACTTTTGGGGGGCGCTTTCTCTCTGAAAAGGGCTGAAAATGTCTTGGCGCAAAAGGAAATGGCTTAAAAGTGCAAAACACTGTCAGAATTGTGTAGCACATCTCTGGCAGAAAGTAAGCCAATTAATTTAGGACCCGATTCATTAAAGCTTTTAGGCCCAAAAAGTGTTGTAAAAGTTTTAAAAAGTTGCAACTTCTGGTGCAACTAGCTTCATCAAATTGGCCGTAGCTAGGCCAGGATAGGGACGCGGTGGGGGCATGACACCACACCTCCTCTGATTCATGACGAGCTGCAGCACTTCCTGCACCAGACTTCTCACTAAGATTTCTGGCGTGGTGTGATGAAAGCCGGCCGGTGGGTGCAGCTCTCTGGCGCCCCCTTACCTCTCAGGTCAGTCAAGGTACTGCACCTAGAGAAAGTAGTGCCAGGAAGCTGCAACCAGCGCAGGGAACACGGTAGTGTGTTATCCCTTCAACGTCACTAAACCGTAACGTCACTACACAGCACAACTCGCTAGCGCCCTCTTAGCCTCAGGTCAGTCAAGGAACTGCACCTAGGATAAGCGGTCGCCAGGGAGACTGTCCTGTAACCTACTGGGTATCGGGGCCCTCTGTAGTGAGGGCGGTATATATATCTTCCTTGGCCGCGCCAGGAATATATATATCTGAACCTCCGACCGTCACTACCAGCCTTCCCCAATCCCCAGTTGGTATGCTGCCACCAGTCCCTATTTTAGATATACGCCCAGTCCGTGAATGGGCCTATATCGGGTCAGGAACCAACCCTGGGTAGCGTTTTTGGCTTGAGCCGAGCTCACACGGACGTGCGTTCGTTATGCAGAATAAAAGGCAGGCCCACAATTACTTGAGGTAATTGATTATAATAATACACTAGATACACGATATACAACTAAATATACACAGGTATAAGGTCAGGCTAAACTATACAACAATGGAATACAACACACAGAATCACCACAGCATATCAGTTACCGGTTTCTTGATTTTCTTGTGACGCAGGGAGAGGATTCTGCGGTCGCAGGCACGGTTCTTTGTTACAGGCTGAGGCCTACCACCGCATGGTCAAACTGCTCCTCCCCTTGGTGGCCTCAGCTGGTGCTCAGATGTTCAGCACACCACTCTTGGGTCAAAAACTGACTTGTCTCTTGTCTGTCCTGCTATCTTACCTGCCCCGTCCCGCCCACTGCTGGTGAGGTCAGCTGGCTCAGTCTCCACCCTCAGGTCTAACTTCGATCAGAAGCCCAAATTCTATGGAACCCAATAACTTCTTCTGGGATGGTCTCATGATACCCCCAGGGGTTCCCATGGATTCGGGCCGCCGTAACCGACCTTTTGATATCAATTATGATACCATACGGTCCTCAGGAATGGCTCCGCGCTATATCTTGGCTTCCAGAGCACGTACAAACGTCTACCGCGGAGGCTTGTGTGCGCAATGGCTCCGGGACGCCGTGATATTTTTTTATTGGCCCATCCCACGCAACATGCGTGTACTATTCATGTTTCTATATCTTATGCCTCCATGCTTGTGACAGACAAAGAAACTAGTCCTATGGGACAAATGGTCAGGTACAGATAGACGAAGCACCCCCCCCTGCTGGCTGTGTTTCCTCTCGAAGTCTTTGAAGCTCCTAGCATTCAAGTGTTAAGTAGGCTTCTTATCTTACAGGAGCCTGGATGGGGGGAAACTATCTAGTTGACGTTTTAACAGAAGGTCCCAAGGGTGGGGGCTGCTGAAGTGTGGCCATCCCTGGATATGATTTATCATTACCAAGATGGCGGCTACAGGTTCATCACACCTCCCCCTATACGAGGGCGCGAGGGGGTAGCACATTCCTGTGTTCCCCCGTGCGTCCTTCTGCACCCTCCCCTTGCCGGGATAACCCGTCAGCGTTACCGTGGTCACGGCCTCTTCTGTGGCGAATGGAGAAGTGGTACTGCTGGAGAGCGAGGCTCCAGCGTAGCAACCTGCCATTCGACCCAGAGACCGTGTGTAACCAGCTGATTGGGTTGTGGTCCGTCTCCACGGTGAAATGGCTCCCGTACAAGTAGGGCTGCAGACGCTGCAGGGCCCATACAATTGCCAGGCATTCTTTTTCCACCGTGGAGTAAGCCACCTCCCGGGGCAGTAGCTTCCTGCTCAGGTACAAGACAGGATGTTCCTGGCCTGTCGTGTTGACCTGACTTAGCACAGCACCGAGGCCAAAGTCACTGGCGTCGGTCTGTACCACAAACGGCCGGTCGAAGTCGGCAGCTTGCAGTACAGGGGAGCTACTTAGGGCGGCCTTGAGTGCCCCGAAAGCTGTCTCGCAGGCGACTGTCCAGTCGACTGCGACGGGCAGCTTCTTCTTGGTGAGGTCCGTCAGGGGCTTGGCCAGGGTGCTATAGTGTGGGACGAACCTCCTATAGTACCCGGCGGTCCCCAAGAAGGACATCACCTGCTTTTTGGTCCTAGGAGTGGGCCAGGATGCGATGGCATCCACTTTCCCCGGTTCTGGCTTCAGAACCCCCCCGCCTACCCGGTGACCCAGGTAGAGGACCTCACTCATGCCCAGCTGGCACTTTTCCGGCTTGATGGTCAAGCCTGCCCGGTGGATCCGACCGAGCACCTGCCGCAGGTGCTCTAGGTGATCCTCCCAAGTGGGACTGAAGACTGCAATATCGTCCAAGTACGCAGCCGCGTACCCTTCAAGTCCCTCAAGCAGCGTATTGACCATCCGCTGAAAAGTGGCAGGGGCATTCTTCATGCCGAATGGCATCACTGTGGACTCGTACAGTCCAAAAGGGGTGATAAAGGCAGAGCGTTCCCTTGCCGCGGGGGTCAGAGGAATCTGCCAGTACCCCCGGCTCAGATCCATGATGGTCAGGTACTTAGCCCCGGCCATCCGATCGAGCAGGTCATCGATGCGTGGTATGGGGAACGCATCGGTGGCCGTTACAGCGTTGAGCCCCCGGTAGTCCACGCAGAACCGTGTAGTTCGGTCCTTCTTTGGTACGAGGACTACAGGCGAGGCCCACGCGCTGCTGGATGCCTGGATCACCCCCAGCTTCAGCATCTCGTCTATCTCTTGGCGCATGTTTCCCTGCACCTCGAAAGAGACCCGATATGCTGAACGCCGGATCGGCGGGTGATCGCCAGTGTCCACGTCGTGGACAGCCATCTCAGTCCTTCCGGGCAGGCTGCTGAACAGCCCCCGGAAGGGGTGCAGGGTGGTCCCCAGCTGGGACCGTTGGTCCTCCGTGAGCTGGTGGCCAACCCCCACATCCTCGATGGACCCACCCGCCTTGGCTTGGGTGAGCAGATCCAGGAGGGTTTCTACCTCTCCTTCCTCGGGAAGGTTGCACACTGGGTGGGCAGTCGCTTCCCGCTCATGATGAGCCTTCATCATGTTCACGTGGAAGGCCTTCCTCCTTCCACGGGCGTGATCCAGGGTGACCAGATAGGTGACGGCATTGAGTTTCTGGTGCACGAAGTAGGGACCTTCCCAGGCTGCCTGAAGCTTGTTCTGTGGTACGGGGACCAGTACCCACACCTTTTGACCCACCTGGTAGGTCCTCTCACAAGCATTCTGGTCGTACCACCGCTTCTGGTCGGCCTGGGCCTGGGCCATATTGTCCTGCACCAGCTTTGCCAAGGCCATCATCCTGTCCCGGTGGCGCACGACATACTCGATGACCGACACCTCGGGGGTGGCCAAATCCCCTTCCCATGCTTCCTTCACCAGAGCCAGGGGGCCCCGTACCCGTCGCCCGTACAGGAGCTCAAAGGGGGAGAACCCCGTTGAGGCCTGCGGAACCTCCCGGTAAGCAAATAGGAGGTGTGGGAGGTAACGCTCCCAGTCTCTCCCGTGGGAGTCGACCAACATCTTAAGCATCTGCTTTAAGGTGCCATTGAACCGCTCACACAGGCCATTAGTCTGTGGGTGATACGGGCTGGCCACCAGATGTTGCACCTGCATTTGCTTACAGAGGGACTCCATCAGCCGCGACATGAACTGGGTCCCTCGGTCGGTGAGCATTTCTTGGGGGAAACCCACTCTGGAGAAGATCTCCAGTAAGGCGGTAGCCACCTTGTCGGCCCGAATGGACGACAAAGCTACCGCTTCCGGGTACCGGGTGGCATAGTCCACTACCGTGAGTATGAAGCATTTCCCGGAGTGGCTGGGAGTGGACAGAGGTCCAATAAGATCCACAGCGACCCTCGAGAAAGGCTCTTCGATGATTGGCAGAGTTACCAGTGGGGCTTTGGGGCGCGGCCCCGCCTTCCCCACCCTCTGACAGGTGTCACACGAACGGCAGTAGGCACCCACCGCGGCTCCCATCCCAGGCCAGTAGAAATGCTGAGCTATCCTGGCCTTGGTTTTAGCGATCCCTAGGTGTCCGGCCATCGGAATCTCGTGTGCGATCCGCAACAATTCCGCCCTGAACGGATAGGGTACCACTAACTGTCGGTCCCTGGGCCACGCCTCCGGTGAACCCTGCTGGACCGTTACCCGGTACAGCCGTCCCTGGTCCCAGACCACACGCTCGCAGTCTGACTCCATGGGAGGCTGTGCCGCCTGTTCCTTGAGAGCTTTCAGGCTGTCGTCTGCTTCCAACGCAGCCTGAAATTCCTGACTTGATGTGGCCAGAATCGACGAAACTGCCACATCCTCCGTCAGCCCCTCCGGGCATGTCACCTGGCCGCTGTCTGACCCGGCAGACACTTGGTCAGAAGTGGGGAAGCCGTCGGACCTCTGCAAGGCTCCTTGGGCTCCGGCGCTCCCACTCCTGGTGACAGCGGCTATGACCGCTGTGACCGTGGGTAGTGCCTGCTTCCCCTCTGTTTCTGACCAAGCCGCCCGATCAGGCAGGCTTCCTAGGCCTTTGGACATCTCGGATGTGGGGAACTCCTGCCCTGGGGTCTTACCTGGCGGCTCCTCTCTTGGGACACCCCCACCTCCCATGGCCTGTTCCTCCCCCTGCAGTGGGCCTATACTCAGCAGCCTGGATACCCCTGGGAGCCCTACACTGCCGGTAGCTGCCCCCCTCTCCATCCCTGAGCTTCCCTCTACAGAATCCTGCCCGCCCCCTCCCTCACCGGAGGACAAGAGGTCACGGCACGCCGGCTGAGCACCTCTGCGGGCATCCCCACACTCCCCACCTGCTTTCACTAACCCTGTTTGTGTTGTGTCTGTGCAGGTGTTACCCTCAGGTTTCACTCCCTCCTCCTCAGCAGGACGCACACTACATACAACATGGTTGGCATTAGCAGCAAACAAATCAATACACTCTTGGGGGGCCGAACTTGGGGGTTCAGAGGGTACATACTGCGATACTAGACGCCCCAAGTCGGTCCCTAATAAAACATTTGCGGGAATATTTGGCGTTACTCCCACCTCCCGCATCCCCCTTCCGGCACCCCAGTCCAAATACACCATGGCAACGGGAAGTGCCGGCTCCACGCCTCCAACCCCGGAGACGGAAAGAGTCTTTCCTGGTACCAAGTCCTGGGGGGACACCACCTCAGGCCGTACCAGTGTTCGTTCAGCGCCCGTGTCCCGCAGTCCCATGACCGCAGAACGGCCTATGGTGACGGGTTGGATGTTGTCCAGGGACCTACCACCACCCCCTCCCACACACAAAACATTGGGCGCTCTCTGGGACTGGGATGGGGTCTTTTGGCGCTGGGGACACTCAGCCCTAAAGTGTCCTGGTTTGTTGCATAGATGACAACGTCTTACGTCTGGTCCTTGCCTGGAGAGGGCAACAGGGGGATACACCCCTTGTGTTCTAGGGGCCGGGGAAACAGGGGCATGACTGGGCTTACCCCCTCTCCAGGTGCTGCTGGCAGACTTCTTCAGCTCAGGCGCCCTGTTATTGGCATACTCGTCTGCCAGGGCGGCTGTAGCAGAAGCCCCTGTTGGTTTTCGGTCACGGAGGAACTGTCGGAGGTCCTCTGGGCAGTTCCACAAGAACTGCTCCGTGACGAACAGTTCCTGGACCTCCTGGCGGGTAGTAAGCGCTAGACCCGAGGTCCAGTGCTCTGCGGCTCTCAACAGCGCCCGCATATGATCGGTCCAGGTGTCCTTGGGGCCACGCAGCAGGCTCCGGAACTTCTGGCGGTACGACTCGGGAGTGAGGTTGTACTGCCGGATCAGGGCCCGCTTGATGCAGTCGTAGTTCTGTACCTCCCCGGCAGGTAAGTCCCCCAAGGCATCCAGGGACTTACCCCTCAAACGGGGGGTCAGGTATCTGGCCCACTGATCCCGGGCCAGATGGTGCTGAAGACAGGTCCGTTCAAATGCCACCAGAAAGGAGTCCAGGTCCCCATCCTTCTCCAGTAGAGGGAAGTCCTCAGCTCGGACTTTGGACGACTTGGTCTCCTGATGGGTTGGTTGCTCTAGCGGAAGCCCCCGCTGGGCCAGGTCCAGTTGGTGCTGGCGCTCCGCAGCTCGCTCTGCACGCTCCGCAGCCTCCCGGCGCTCTGCAGCTTCACGCTCCGCAGCCTCCCGGCGCTCCGCAGCTTCGCGCTCCTCCTCCGCTGCCTTCTCTGATGCTGCCAGGAGGGTTTTGTAGACGGCATCGCCATGAGACTGGAGACTTGCCATAGCCGCTTGTAAAAGGGCTTGTGATCTGGACAGGCTGGGCTGGGTAGGTGGTGGGCAGCCCACTGCGGGACCGTATACTGGGGACTGGCTCCCTGAGGTGCCCGGGCTGGACTCCTCCTCGCCATGAGTAACAATGTCCTCCCCTCCTGCCACACGGACCGTAGCATTAGCCTCCTGCAGGGTCTTGCTCCTGGTGCCGTCTGCCATCTTGGTAACCGACACCGCTGCAACCCTGAGTTTGCACACACCTTGTTATACTTTTAGCCTGACCGTCTAACGTTGGGCTGACCTTAAGACTCCAGCAGTGGAAGTTACCACTGGCAGTCTTTAGTGCCTGGGAGTAGGGGTCCCACAACACTATTATTCTGCAATCCCACCGCTCTGCCACCAATGTGATGAAAGCCGGCCGGTGGGTGCAGCTCTCTGGCGCCCCCTTACCTCTCAGGTCAGTCAAGGTACTGCACCTAGAGAAAGTAGTGCCAGGTAGCTGCAACCAGCGCAGGGAACACGGTAGTGTGTTATCCCTTCAACGTCACTACACAGCACAACTCGCTAGCGCCCTCTTAGCCTCAGGTCAGTCAAGGAACTGCACCTAGGATAAGCGGTCGCCAGAGAGACTGTCCTGTAACCTACTGGGTATCGGGGCCCTCTGTAGTGAGGGCGGTATATATATCTTCCTTGGCCGCGCCAGGAATATATATATCTGAACCTCCGACCGTCACTACCAGCCTTCCCCAATCCCCAGTTGGTATGCTGCCACCAGTCCCTATTTTAGATATACGCCCAGTCCGTGAATGGGCCTATATCGGGTCAGGAACCAACCCTGGGTAGCGTTTTTGGCTTGAGCCGAGCTCACACGGACGTGCGTTCGTTATGCAGAATAAAAGGCAGGCCCACAATTACTTGAGGTAATTGATTATAATAATACACTAGATACACGATATACAACTAAATATACACAGGTATAAGGTCAGGCTAAACTATACAACAATGGAATACAACACACAGAATCACCACAGCATATCAGTTACCGGTTTCTTGATTTTCTTGTGACGCAGGGAGAGGATTCTGCGGTCGCAGGCACGGTTCTTTGTTACAGGCTGAGGCCTACCACCGCATGGTCAAACTGCTCCTCCCCTTGGTGGCCTCAGCTGGTGCTCAGATGTTCAGCACACCACTCTTGGGTCAAAAACTGACTTGTCTCTTGTCTGTCCTGCTATCTTACCTGCCCCGTCCCGCCCACTGCTGGTGAGGTCAGCTGGCTCAGTCTCCACCCTCAGGTCTAACTTCGATCAGAAGCCCAAATTCTATGGAACCCAATAACTTCTTCTGGGATGGTCTCATGATACCCCCAGGGGTTCCCATGGATTCGGGCCGCCGTAACCGACCTTTTGATATCAATTATGATACCATACGGTCCTCAGGAATGGCTCCGCGCTATATCTTGGCTTCCAGAGCACGTACAAACGTCTACCGCGGAGGCTTGTGTGCGCAATGGCTCCGGGACGCCGTGATATTTTTTTATTGGCCCATCCCACGCAACATGCGTGTAATATTCATGTTTCTATATCTTATGCCTCCATGCTTGTGACAGACAAAGAAACTAGTCCTATGGGACAAATGGTCAGGTACAGATAGACGAAGCACCCCCCCCTGCTGGCTGTGTTTCCTCTCGAAGTCTTTGAAGCTCCTAGCATTCAAGTGTTAAGTAGGCTTCTTATCTTACAGGAGCCTGGATGGGGGGAAACTATCTAGTTGACGTTTTAACAGAAGGTCCCAAGGGTGGGGGCTGCTGAAGTGTGGCCATCCCTGGATATGATTTATCATTACCAAGATGGCGGCTACAGGTTCATCACACGTGGTGCATGGAGGTGCACACCACATGCTCAAGATTCATGATTCATGCCCCCGCGAACATCGCCGGTCCTGATGAATCGGTGCCTTAACACTAGACATTCTTAAAATTAGACAGAGTTATCATACGCCATTAAAAGCTTTAATAAATCTGGTGTATTTTAAGACTTTCTAGCCTTCACTATTAGAATTAGACAGTTTTGATTAATAGGCCACATTGTAGCCTTACAATGAACTGTGTACATATTATTACTCACAAAAACTATTTGAAAGTTTAACTAAACTTCAGTAAAAAGTATTAAATTCCTTGGTGATCTCTGTAGATCAGGTCAGCTCAGAAAACAGTTCTTGGCTATGCGTTCGCATAGAGAAGAGTACGGATTCAATTGAAAGGCTTTAGCCTCTTTATTGCATCCATACTCTGCTAATACTACAACTACTATTACACTATAACTATGAAAGTCCCTCCAGCACCTGAAAATCCGCTGTCACAGCACCACCACAGACATCAATGAGTTCAGTCATGTCATAATACGCATCAAAAGTCCAAATGCAACTCTTCAGGTTAAGGTGTTTGTATAACTGAACTGTCTTTGGTTCCCTCACATTGGGATCAAACTGGTAAGGACGGTCATATCCTGGACCAACTGCAATGCTGTCATATGTCACCTCATCCAGGAATCCAGCTTCTGCAAACAATCAAAAGGAAAGGACAACAATTTGGATATGAATAAGCTTAAAATCTGCAAAGATCCGTTAAATTCAGTCTGACATAAGCAGAATATCTGACATTGTCTTCATAAACACTATAAGACTAAAAGCTGTACTGACAGTTACTGAATTAAGGACTGAGAAATTGCACATGTGCAAGTACAAAGCAAGATAAAACCTAGCAGACACAGAAGACGCAATTAAATATACCCACATATAGTATCTTCTAGCCAAGTACCTGAAATGCCTTTTAAATCACGGATGGTGACAAGATTGGAGCAAACATGTTGATGGCGATAAACGGATTCGGAAAGCAAGAAGTGAAGGTTGTGGAGTGGCATTGTAGAGATTAGCGGCAGCATGCCATCCTGATGTGGAATCTGCACTGAGATATGAATCCTGAAAATAGAGAGAAAAACAGTACTTAGTGATAATAATAGCACACAAAGCACAAGTAACACTTGTACAATAACAGGCTCCGTGCTACAATTGTGCTATAAGTGTAAACACTACGTTTATGTATCTTTTGTCTGCTGTACACAGGTTTTGCTTTTTTTCACATAAAATATATACAGATGAATCGTCTTCAGTATGTACATTTGCATAATTTACACCACAGATGCATTTATTTAAAGTACATTAAAAATTGACAGTAATATTGAAATATATTGTTTCAAATAATCAAATCTTAACTACTTAAGCTCCACTTCCAGGTGCCTTTAGTCTGCGGCATATTAAATCCAAGCATGTCAGGTGATTCACAATTACTAGGAATTCCCCAGTTTTCACTTCCTCCATTTTCACATACATAGTGCTGTGGGGCAGTGTTAGCTTCTGCCTCTATTGGTTCCAGTGGTCATGGTACAGTTATATGATGAGCAGGACGGTGGCAGAAGGAGCCTACGGCTGCAGCTAACGAGAACCTGCACAGCCCTAACAGTAAGCACTCTAACAGGGCTCACTTTCCCTGTCTGGGGTCATTACAGTGTGAAAGTATAGGATAAAAAATATATAAAACAATGAAGGCCTCCAATGGACTTTTTAACCTTTGATGGGCAAACCATAAAAAAATAAAGAATACACATAACTCCCCAACTAAAAAATGCCTCCTCTTCAATCACTGATGACGCTATTATCTCAAATGTATACATAATGTATTAAAATTAACGTTAGAAGATGGCAAGCGCAATTAAACAGTTTACGAACTAGAATGTAAAAACATTTTTTGTTTTTTATACCATAAGCCTACAAATTCTAAAGCTACATTTGTGTCTATGCATTGTGAAAAAAATGCATTGGTCACAAAAAGTCACGCTGATAGCCTAATAAATAAAAAATGTATTGCTATTTAATTAAAGTGTGCTGCAAGCAGCGTAACTATGTCTGGTCCCAAAATATCCTGGACCTGAATCGATTTAATGAGAAGTAGAAAAAGGACCATAATTGTAAGCAGCATTTCTGAATGTTGATTGGTGGAATACACTGGTAAGCTGGCAGTGGAGACATTATTTTAGTTGGATGTTTACTGCCTCATGGTTCTTTCCTCATAGCTTGGATATAACAAATATTGGGGTTTCCTAACAATAATATGGCTATTATTAGAAGAACATTTGCTTATTTCACCTACTTCACATGGGACAATACAGCACAGAGAAACACACATGACCTACCTGTTGGGATGTTCTTTGTGTTTAACATCCAGATACTTCAGAGTTGCAATGAAAGATTGAGCTTGGAAGCCTCTTGCGGTGCCAGCTACTACTGGAGTGTGGCACATGGCACTGTCCGTTCCTATTGTAACAATATTGCTTCGCAGTGGTGTTCCCACGTGTCCAGCTTTATCCACGGCTTTGGCGACACAACGTACATGGAAACGTCTGCTGAAGTAAATGCTATCCAGCACCTAGTCAACACAGGAGGGGAAAACAGATAGAAAGCAATTCTATCAATAATAATAACTTTAATTTATATAGCGCCAACATATACCGCAGCACTTTACAATTAAGCGAGGACATGTACAGACAATAAATTCAATACAATTTAAGGACTGTTTAAACAGTTACATTAGGAGTGAGGTCCCTGCTCCCAAGCTTACAATCTACAAGGAAATGGGGGGACACAATAGGTGAAAAGTGCTTGTTATTTCAGGTCTGGCAATTATAATAAATAGGGATTTTCATATAAAGCTGCATGATCCGGTCATCAGCCCGTATGTTTAAGTGCAATAATCAAGTATCTAATGCAGTTATCGACTATTGACTAATCTTTAAAATAATTTTACATTTTTATTATAATTTAATGATAAATACTTTCTTTTAATGCTTCATTATATATAAAGTAGATGGATGAATCAGTTATGTATAGTTTAGACTGGTAGAGTCACTGGTCGGGTTGTGCAAATTGATTCCAAGGACCTAATCCAGCAGTCAGGTCAGTGATCTGTGCCTGTCTGATGGGAGACATGAGACCCATCTCCTACCCCTGGAATCTGCGGTTCCTCTTTTAATTAGCCAGCTGGTGAGTTGTCACATGTGCATGATGCCACAAGAATGACATTGCGCCAGGCTGACTAATCAAAAGAAGAGAAAACTATTTCTGGGAGGGAGGAGGTGGTTCTCAGGGCTCCCATCTGACAGCAACAGATTACTAACATGGCCGCTGGACTGAGTGCTGTGAATTAATTTGCACAAACTATAGTCACTGGCTTATTATTAGGCATAAGCATTTCTACATTTGACTGCAGTGTAATACATTACATTCCCAGCAAGTACTCACCATGTGATTGACACCAGTAAAAGGGGTGGTATCAGTTATTGTTTCAAAGGGAGATCTTGCCCCATTGGAATCTGTTGGTGCTGCCACCTCCCAGCTGAACAATATAGTGGATTGGTTAATGCCAGCCTCCTCACACCGTTCCTTCATTAATGAGTATTTTGGAAAGTGTGGATCACACGGAGTGACACAAATAAGTGGGTACCCAGGAGATGCAGATTTTTTTGCGCCCTCCTTAGTAACCTCCTCCACGTGATCATAGTCAGCCAGAGATACAACCTAGAAGTACAATAAAATCCAAAACTTAATTATTTAATGCTTCTAATACATACAACAAAAGTAAACACTTTCTCAGATTTATATTATATTCTGCTAATTAATTCAGCATGAGTAATATCATTTAGTCTTAGTAGCACTTACCATTGCTGAGAATATGACTTAAAGTTAATGTTTCATCAGAGAATTACGGTACCTATTGTTTAAGTCACATTTGTGTGTTACATTGTTTTTTTAAATTTTGGCAATGTTTTTTTTCTTGTTCTTATCAAGATCTTTATTAAAAAACAATATTAGTAATCTTGCAATTTTGACACTGGTCTGTGGGGCTATCTTAAATTCATATTTTCTGTCCTTTCAGTAAGAGTTTACAGCAGTTTCATTATAATCAGAGACAGGAGAATAACCCCTCTATACACAGCTGATAACGCAGGATCCACCAATCACAATAGGCGATGTCACAACTTCCCCTGCTCCAATTCACAATGATCTTTGCACATGCTCGTTCGATAATTCAATACAAAGAATAGGGTCAGGATCTGCTCATTTTTGCTAATGTCCATGTGTTCTTTACTGAAACAACAGGACGCCCCTTTGATCAGTGTGAAAATTGCAAGATTTCTAATTTTTAATAAAGATTATATGTAAAAAAGCTGCCATTTTTTTTAAATAACACAAAGATCTGATTTAAACAATAGCTCATTTTCTGATTACACATTCCCTTTAAAGAGCATTTCCAGTTTAAAAAATCTGCTTCAACATGACAATGACTATATTAATACAGCAGACATGTGACCATTATACAAAGTCCAATAACGATTTCTTATTCGCTTACAGAGAAATTAGCATAGTGTGTTATGGTGATCATCTTTGCAAAAGTGATAACAGGGATTGCAGCAATATTGGTTGCTAGAATCGGTTTGGATCCATTGCACCATGGTACTGACTGACCGTGAACATTATAGTGGCCATGTGGGATAGTTAGGGGACCTGATTGGTTCCCTTCAAGTACACAGGATTTTATTGCGCATATTTGTAATGACCTAATAAATTCACACTAATTCATGAATGGTGATAATTGTGGAAGAGCATGAAGAAGAAAATAAAAACTGCATAAATGCACATGCCCAGAATTTGACAAGTAGTAAAATTCCTGGCATTCTAATTATCATTCCTAAAAGTCATTTAATGTGATTATTTCATGATGGTACTGAATTCTTAAGATAGGCCATAAATGCAACAGACAACACATTAAAACTCTAGTAATTTTTCTCAAATTGATTTATGTAGTGAGGTGAAAGTACATTCATTTTAATTATCTCTGGTGCAGGTAATGACTCCAATCTAACTGCACCGTGAATTCAGATTTTTACGAGCAATTCACAACTCAGTAATGGCACAAGATTTATTGTCCACTAGACAAGATGCAAAGAAAACTAATGTGTAAACACCGGGTTTTATAAGAAATATCTAGTATGACTGCAAGATCTGTAGTAAAGTAACAATTGAACCCTAATTTCCTCTTTTGTGCACATTGGCAGTAACAGCAACCTAACATTGATCTTCGTTATTTTGATGCTTGGCCTGCGCCACTCAGAATAATGGACCTTGCCCGTTTCCAGCAGAAAGGCCAATAGTGAATAATGTATATAAAAAACACTAAATCTAGGAATCAGAAAGGAGCAGAGAAGGACAATTAAGGAGGTTGTCCCCTGAAAATCCCTGTCCTCTGGCGCAGTATGGTATAAACAACAAAAAGCGCTTTACTCACCCTCTCTGGGTCCACCGCTGAGTCTCTGACGCTGCTCGCAAGAGCCAATGTGATGTCAGCCAATATCAGATACCAGGAGCTGCAGCAGAGACTCAGCGGTGGACCTGGTGAGAGTGAGAAAAGAGCAGATTGATTTTTTAAAACACACTGCACCCAAAAAGCAGGATTTTCTGAAAATGGACAACCCCTTTAAGTACATATTTCCCACACTAAGTCTGTATGCTCACAGTTCTGCAAGAATCTAGAAAAGTAAATAGGCATCTACCAGTGTTCAGAGATCTCCATTTTGGCTAGGTAGCAAGTGAAGCAAAGGAGCTTATCTAGTCTACTTCTGTACACTGGGCAGTTAGAAAAGGTTTCTGCTACCTAGATATTGGTCAGATATGAAATGTGTGATGGGTGGACTGAATTGGTAGAAGGATTGCCATTTGGGTTTTCATGGAATGGATTGTAATATAATGTGGTACGGGTCATTACCAGAGAACAGGAGATTATCATAATATGTGTTAGGCTAGTGGTGTGCAGTGTTTTCCTAAGCTCATATTCTTTTCTATATCAGGTCCACGCTACATACATACTGAAGAGTGCAGCAGAAGCAGCACACTGTGTGCCGAAGATACAGTAGGTGCAAACATTGAGTATATGATTTTTAAACTGCATTACTGCAATATAAGCAATACTTCTAAAAGCTATACTTCTATACTTCTTGTGGTATTTCATGCACAAACTGGCCAATTCCTGCGTGCCCGCCAACCTCAACAAGTGGTGCCTCTATCAGAATTACCTTCTCTGTGCCAGTTCCTACAAATTTAAATGGCAGGTGAGATCCAGCTGTAATGAAAAGACAGCCTTAGGCTAGGTACATACTGCATCTGTGCACTTAGCCTACACTATACATCTAAAGCTTTTCCTAACATATTCTGTAACATTGCCATAGGCCTCTATTCACCAGACGGAGGCCAAAAGTGTGTTCTTTCGGCCTCCTTCTGGCTGGTATCCATCTGCATACTGGTTAACTGAATAGGAGAGTGCAGCAGACTGTGCTTTCTACAGAGAGCCATGTATTTTGCCTGATGGAGAGGCTGGAACAGCCTTGAAATGCGTAGCAATAAATATTTTATTTTGGAATAACCTTTTGCAATATTGATTCCTGGGCAGCGCTAATTATCATCCATCCGAATTCTCTTCATTTATCTCTGGACTCCGGTTGGAGCCCAGGGGGTGAAGCTGCAGCCCTCAAGGAGTGTTACAATACACATCTTAGCAGAGTTGTGCCGGCAAGCACAACATCTCATGGTGAGTAGATCTCACTGCATAAACACTCCATTTACCCTGTATGAACTGCACTGGTCAAAAACATAGTGTGTACATATCCTAAGACTGAAATAAAATGATTATCCAGACACAAAGTAACCCCATATGTACTGTAGGAATCTTTAGCCCAATAGTATGCACTTGAAGTGAATTCTGGAGCATATACAGTAAAGAGTTAATGACTTACTATAGGTGGTGATGGTAGGATTAGACTTCCTGCTGCCTCCTGGTCCAGAATAGTCACTGTTGCAGTTGTTATATCACCGAGCACAGCTTCAACTGGGTCATCAGGTCCAAGAACCAATGAAAAGGATTCATGCCACTCTCTGTCCTCATTTGACAGGATTTCCACCTTGAAAAAAATGTGATCAACACCTGCAAACAGCAAAGGATGAAATCAGGATTTGCTTTATTATAGATGGTAGAAAACAAAGATATCAAAAATGTCATTCTAAACATTGGCACACACATTAAAGGGCACCTGTCAGTAAATTCATGCTGCCTGTTAGGGGCAGCATGAAGCAAGGCCTGGCTGCACGAATGCCATCAAGCATGCTTTACTCTGTAATGCAGCAGAGGAAACATAGTTATAAAAGCCAGCACAGGACTATAGGGAGAGACCAGACTAGTCCGATGATGTCCATGGCTGGCTTCTTTCTGCCCTGCTCCAGTTGATTCACAGGTCTTTCCCAAATTGTTACACATGGAGAGAGCTGCCAATCACCTGGAGAGGTGCGGGGAGCAGTCGTTACAGGATCGCATCCGTCAAGTCTTTTCAAACTGTTCTTTCTGCAGCTCCACAGTGGTTCAGAGTGAAACATACCTGACTGCAATCGTGCAGCCAGGCTCTGCTTCATGCTGCCCACTGTTCGGGTAGAATTCATCTAATGACGGGTTCCCTGAAATAAATCTGATGTTAGAACGGAAGCTAAAGTTTCTTGTGCTAAACAGAGACTGTAATTGGGTGTCTTCGAATTAGGCCACGGCCCCGCGATCAGTATTTGGTCAGTATTTTTTCTCAGGAGTGGAAGCCAAAACCAGGTGAGGAACAATCAGAGAAAAGGTATAATAGAAACAAGTCACCAATTCTGCATTTATCACCCACTCCTGGTTTTGGCTCCCACTCCTGAGAAAAAATACTGACCAAATACTGATAGTGGGGCCGTGGCCTTACAGAGATACTTCCATTTCTCGCTTGTCTTGCAGCAGTCATGTTGATTGTCACTTCTGAATTTTAAATTATCTTCACGAAATCTGGAGGTAACACTCGGTGTTATAGACCAATCCCAATATCTCTGTCAATATATACAATATAGTAACTTTGCCTTCTGCTCTAAATTATAAACTTAAAAAAACATATGTCTAGTTTTACATTTTGGTTGTAATTCTTCCTTAACGTTGACAACTGACAACTTTATATTTGATTTACGTCTCTTAAAGGGGTTTTCCCATGAAAAAAAATATATTTTAATCAATAGATTTTGGAATAATAATAACTTGCACAATTGGATGTGTTTAAATAAAATGTTCCTGAGCTGAGATAATCTTATGAATGTTCCCCTGCTGTGTACTGTGTAATGGCCGTGTCTGACCATGCAGGAACATGGTCTGATCATACCACAGCTCCTGGGCAGGGGGGAAGCAAAAGAGTATACAGACAGGACAGCAAGGGATCACAGCTGATTCTTTCTGTGAGGTAAAACATTTCCCTGCCTGTTTTTAAACAATGTTTTACTTCAAAGAAAGAATCATTTGTGATCCTGTGCTGTAATGTCTGTATACTCTTATGCTTCCTCCCCTGTCCAGGAGATGTGGTATGATCAGACCATGTTCCTGTACGGTCAGACACAGCCATTACACAGTACACAGCAGGGGCACATTTATAACATTACCTCAGCACAGGGACGTTTATTTAAACTCATCCAATGGTGGAAGTTATTATTATTCCAAGATCTATTATTAATAATAATAATAATAATAATAATAATCTCCCCAGGCATGTGCACTGACTCTGGGTGTGCAGCCCCAGCTTCATGTCAGCTGAGCGCACGATTCAGAGCGCAGATTGGAGGGGGGACACAGTGACGCGCATAGCGTGCGCGCTCACATGTCATGTAGCCACTGACTCAAAGCGGCTCCGGCGCATGCGCAGTGAGCGGATGGGCACTGCGCATGCGCGGGATATACTATGTGGTTGCCGTGACGTAGGGCGAGTCATGGCAATGAAATTCAATGCTGTGGGCGTGCCTAATTTCAAAAGTCCGTGACTGAAAAGATAAAGTCACCATCCCTATGACTAAAAGAAAAGGTATGTGAGGGGATCCACTAATGATATAAAGTGTTTTCTTAAACCTAATACTGGGAGCTTTTCTTTGGCAAAAACTTGTTAGCGATGCACATTGCATTACTAAGAGCACACTGTGGCCAGTTTAATAGCTAAAAACGGGGTGACAGGTTCCCTTTAAATCTTTTAAAAATATACAGCACAGACCAAAAGTTTGGACACACCTTCTCATTTAAAGATTTTTCTGTATTTTCATGACTATGAAAATTGTACATTCACACTGAAGGCATCAAAACTATGAATTAACACATGTGGAATTATATACTTAACAAAAAAGTGTGAAACAACTGAAAATATGTCTTATATTCTAGGTTCTTCAAAGTAGCCACCTTTTGCTTTGATGACTGCTTTGCACACTCTTGGCATTCTCTTGATGAGCTTCAAGAGGTAGTCACCGGAAATGGTTTTCCAGCAATCTTGAAGGAGTTCCCAGAGATGCTTAGCACTTGTTGGCCCTTTTGCCTTCACTCTGCGGTCCAGCTCACCCCAAACTATCTCGATTGGGTTCAGGTCTGGTGACTGTGGAGGCCAGGTCATCTGGCGTAGCACCCCATCACTCTCCTTCTTGGTCAAATAGCCCTTACACAGCCTGGAGGTGTGTTTGGGGTCATTGTCCTGTTGAAAAATAAATGATAGTCCAACTAAACGCAAACCGGATGGGATAGCATGCCGCTGCAAGATGCTGTGGTAGTCATGCTGGTTCAGTATGCCTTCAATTTTGAATAAATCCCCAACAGTGTCACCAGCAAAGCACCCCCACACCATCACACCTCCTCCTCCATGCTTCACGGTGGGAACCAGGCATGTAGAGTCCATCCGTTCACCTTTTCTGCGTCGCACAAAGACACGGTGGTTGGAACCAAATATCTCAAATTTGGACTGATCAGACCAAAGCACAGATTTCCACTGGTCTAATGTCCATTTCTTGTGTTCCTTAGCCCAAACAAGTCTCTTCTGCTTGTTGCCTGTCCTTAGCAGTGGTTTCCTAGCATCTATTTTACCATGAAGGCCTGCTGCACAAAGTCTCCTCTTAACAGTTGTTGTAGAGATGTGTCTGCTGCTTGAACTCTGTGTGGCATTGACCTGGTCTCTAATCTGAGCTGCTGTTAACCTGCGATTTCTGAGGCTGGGGACTCGGATAAACTTATCCTCAGAAGCAGAGGTGACTCTTGGTCTTCCTTTCCTGGGGCGGTCCTCATGTGAGCCATTTTTTTTGTAGCCCTTGATGGTTTTTGCAACTGCACTTGGGGACACTTTCAAAGTTTGCCCCTTTTTTGCGGACCGACTGACCTTCATTTCTTAAAGTAATACGGCCACTCATTTTTCTTTACTTAGCTGCTTTTTTTCTTGCCATACTACAAATTCTAACAGTCTATTCAGTAGGACTATCAGCTGTGTATCCACCTGACTTCTGCACAACACAACTGATGGTCCCAACCCCATTTATAAGGCAAGAAATCCCACTTATTAAACCTGACAGGGCACACCTGTGAAGTGAAAACCATTTCCAGTGACTACCTCTTGAAGCTCATCAAGAGAATGCCAAGAGTGTGCAAAGCAGTCATCAAAGCAAAAGTTGGCTACTTTGAAGAACCTAGAATATAAGACATTTTTTTAGTTGTTTCACACATTTTTGTTAAATATATAATTCCACATGTGTTAATTCATAGTTTTGATGCCTGCAGTGTGAATGTACAATTTTCATAGTCATGCAAATACAGAAAAATCTTTAAATGATAAGGTGTGATGGACAATAGCTGTTTTTCCTTGACCAAGCTGGAGCTAGCTCAGCCGTGTATGAGTAGCCAGGGTCTATTCTGTTTAGTTAGCGCCTGGACAAGCCTAGGGATTTATGTTTATGAGTTTGTTTTTGTGCTGTGCAATCTGTGGAAAGCAATAAAAACTGCATGTGTTTGGACCAAAACTGCATTGCCTGTGTGAACGTTACCTAAGGCCTAATGCCTACCTGTCATGCCGGCATCTTGCGCGCCTTCTCAGTGCCGCCCTACTCAATGCATTCGCCACTCTGCTTCCCCAGCATCAGACCATCTTCCCAAGCTGCCTTGGTCTCACTGCCAACTCTGCTCCTACAGAATCTTCACCTGGCTTTAAGGAGGTGTGGTCAGATCGTATAGGAATTTAACCCTGCTGTATCCTGGAGCGTTTGCCTCCCCCAGCCTTTTCCTAGGCAACAGGGGGTTTATTAGGCAGCTCCTCCTACTACTCCTTGCCCTATTGTTGATTCCCAGTTGCTTGTCTCTGGATCCTTTGGGTGCATGCTTGTTCTGTCTCTCCTGCTATAGACTTGCTCCTTAACCATTTATTCTGACCTCGGCTACGTATACTAAAACTGTGCTGCCTGCCCTGACCCTGGATTGCCTGATCAAGTCTTTGCCTTCATCCACTTGCACCCCGTACCAGCGTCTCTGATCCTTCGGGCAGCTGCTGCAGTCCTGGGGACTGCCCTGAAATGGTACCTGGTGTCTATCGGTGGCCCAGCCTGTTCTCACCATCTGAGACTCTAGTGAAGACCCAGTAGACACTTAGTCACGCTTCTCAAGGGTAAGCCCAGCCCGTAGTGCAGTAGGTCCACACTCACCAGCGTCGTTCCACTACCAGAGCAAGTCAATCCCTACACTATACACACACATTGGTGCTTTACTTTTATATGAAAATGACTTACCTGGGCTAAATTTAAGAACTCTGCTTTTTGGATAGTAGTCAACTCCTGACTGGGCAGATCCATCTCGTGTGCTACAACGGACCTTTGATGTCCTGTTCTGGTCTCCTCTCCTAATTACTTTTATGTTTAAAATGGCTACGCCATCTGGTTCTTGGGGTTCTTTAATTTGATAAGTAGACTCCTCAAATTCAATAGTGGGTGCTGTAGAGGAAAACATATGAAATCTCATTTTGACTAAGCAGCTTAATAAAACAAAACTATACTTTCATCAACTATATATCACTCTGATATATATAAATTGGTGATAGTTCTCCTGAAACAACAAGCACTTACCATCCTCATCATTTGAAATGGTAATGGTAGCCATATCTATTTTCCCAGTTCTTGCTCCACTCCAGTGATTGCCGAGAGGATTGCTTAGATAGATCTTAAACTGTTCTTCTGGTTCAAACACAGAGTCATCGATGATGAAGACTGTGCAGTTTTTCAGCTGTTATAGGAGATTAATAGTAAATACAGGTCAAATATGTTAAAAGGGGTTGCCCACTTCCAGGACAACTCCTTCTCACTCTGAATGTTTGCCCCCGTTAAAATAAAAACACTTATACTTGCCTCCCATGTCGGTCCCATTCCAGCGGTGTCGACACTCGCCTTCCCGGGGCTCACTTGAGGTTAATTCACGTGCGCTCTGCACCCAATCAGTGCTGGTGTCACTGTCCCCGCTTTCAGATGTATAAGTAATCAACAGGTAATGAGAGCTGCGGCTGGCTGCTCACTTCCTCTTGATTACTTATACATCTGAAGGCGGGTACAGTGACGCCTGCACTGATTGGGCGCAGAGCTCACGTGACATAACATTATGTGAGACATGGGAACGCGAGTGCCGACATCGCTGGAACGGGAGGTCAGTATAGGTGTTTTTATTTTAACACACATACCATTTGTTGTGAGAAAAGCATGCAGTCCATTTTTAAACGCTGATATAGTGTTTGCCATTACTACCTCTTGTAGTAGAGCATTCCACAGTCCGACTGCTCTAACTGTAAAGAACCCCTTTTCTGCTTAGAAGCCGTAATTTCCTTTAATCCACACGTAATGAATGCCCCCTGATCTTTTGTAAGGTCTTTGGAATGAATAAATAATGGGTCAGTCCTTTCTATTGACCACATGTGTATTTATACATATGAATGAGATTACCTCTGAGGCGTCTTTTTCCTAAGCTAACCAAGGCCAACTTTTCGAGCCATTCATTATAAGAGAAGTCTCCCATAATGGCTTCTCATTCTTTCCTTAGTGACCAACCACAATCCTATGCATACACCGTGCATCACAATACTGTGATTAACAAGTACATGAACTCCATTGCTGTTATACATGCAAAAATGGCAGGTACTGTGTTAACAATTTTTGATCAAAAAATGTAAAAGCCATCCAACCACAGCATATTTTGCATAATTCGTACATTAATTTCATGCTAAAGGTATGCAAGCCCATTTCTTAATTTTTTTGCAGTATGCACTAGGGGGTGGCATAGTCCTGGGCCCTGCACCCTGATCCATCCATCTTTCCCAGAAAGGTTTTAAATAAGAGCCAAGCCTGATCCTATCTCTACCCAAGTTCACATGAGGTCTGTTTGGGCATATTGAGAGGCGAGTCATTAGAGTTAGCAACCACAAGCCATCAATAAGAATCACAAGAGGGAGAATTACTAAGAAAACTGCACCAGGATTTTAGTGCATAATGGTATTTTGATTTATAGCAGCATCCTTTTATCTGACAAAACCCTAGAGACTATGAAAACCTGGAGATGATGTTTCCTACCAGAAGAAACAAAGACTATGAAGGCCATAAGTATTGGATGGAAATCTGCCTCCAGATGTTTAGTTACTCAATCGTATGACTGCAGTTTTGTACAATGTTACTACGCAAAATATCTCGCCTTCAGAAGGAAAAAAACTGTCCCTCCATTGAAAATTAAAACTTCCTAAGAGGCAACACCATATTACTAAGATATACTACAATATATAATATCTTTCTGTCATGTACGTTTCTCTTCTAAATAGAAACATCTCTGTAGGAAGGACAACAAGCTACAACAGAAGGGTCCTGACAGATTATGTGTGTGTATGAATAGGACATAGAGGTGCTTCACTGTTAGTAGATACAGTGGGAATCGTGTTTTGGCTGAGAATTTGTGAAATGCCTATTTCCAGATTAAATCTGACATGTCTTTGTTCCAGAATCTGCAGCAGAACCTCAGTTTCCTACGGCAGATTTGGGTCTGCACACAGATTGAATAAGTCTAATCACAGAAAATAAAAAACACGGCATATGAGCGGCAATTATGGTTTTTGTAGCAGTTATTCATAAGGATTTTGGTGCAGAATATTCCACCAAAATGCTCTCAGACTGTCCTATAAAAATGCAAGCTGTTGCTCTGAGCAATAGGACTGGTCTTATTTCTACTAGTCTTTTTACATACATTGGACAGTTGTCAAAAAGTTACCCTTTCTTAATATCCTTTACGTAAGCATAACCAATAAAGAAACCTACTTTTTCCCCTTTCAAAAATATAACACGGGAATCATCAGAATTTCTTCTTTCTTCAAAGTCATCCATCACTTGAGCAGATTGAGACTGAGTGTAACAACGTACTGAAGACTCATAACTTAAATCTCCGGTACGTATGACAGGAACATGCAGCAATCCATCCTTCTCCTTTACTGTGAATATGTCTTTACCAAACTGCATGCTGGGAACTAGAGGGAAACCAAAGGAAATATTAAAAAGTGCAATATTTCAAAAGAAAAGAAGATTACATGAAATGAAATGTTTCACAGATTTATCTGAGATGCATTTGATGGCTCTGAACAGATGGTGTTTTCTTTCCCGATTTTATTTTACTGTGAACAAGGAAGTTACAGATTAATATTTAAGGAAAAAGGAAGATCTGTGCCCATAGAAGATAAGAGAAACACCCACCCAAGAGCTCCCCAATTTTTCACATGTGAGTAAAATGCGTCAGTACACACTCATTTGCATACAAACGTATACGCTTCAGCAGAGCAGTCATTTGGGTGTTGTGCGTGTGTATTTTGGATCTATACTGTCTGTACATTTTACAGATCGTCATATGATTTTTTTAGACATTTGACATGCAACCAATGAAACACGCAGCATTTTCAAAGCCAAAAAAGTGTCAAATCAAGAACTTGTTATAGGTATGTGCCCCAATATTTCTAGTATGCCCAGATCCAGTCTCTTTCATACATATAGATGTGTCCTTCTCTCAATGAAACATATCCCAAGATGTATCGCTCATGGTTAACAAACATATGTTGAGTCTGATATGTCAGCTATCCGTCACTCATAGACTCCATTTTTACTACAGGACTATGATGGATGCCTCTGAAGGATACAACATGCCATACATTACTCATGGACTCCCTTGATAGAAAGTATACTTTTAGCCTTTAGATTGTTTTTACCGGATGACGAACAATTGTACTGAATTTTTATCATGGCAAATCGTATAAGACTGCAATTCAAGAAGTGAGTGTCCCTTCTATACGGTCTATTTGTATATCCTTGAATGGTCAGCAGAGCTTCTCTCACCATCCTGATAGGTATCATTTATGGCCACTGTTGCCTGAAAAGGTTTTGTGAGTTCAGCCCCTTGTGCAGAGCTGAGGAACACCACAAACGTCTCCAATCCCTCGATGACTGGGTGCTGAGTATCATCAAGTATGGACAGGGTACAGAGCTGTAAGATGCAACCAAATAACCTGTTAGATGAAAATCTTGTTTATTTCATACATCAAGTAAATCTGAGATATTTATCACCTAAAGTAAAATATGTTCTAAAAATACAGTGCATATAGAATTTATGAGACCTACTAATCACAGAACTATACATAGCGTAGAAGTTAAAATATTGAGATTTTTACACAATAAGATATATCTAGAACCTGCGTCTGGGACCTCATTATGGAAAGCTATTGTCTCCCATTGAAGTGAATGAAAATACTAAAAAGAATGGCATGAATTTCTCCAATATATCCCAAAGTGCAAGTGGTCTGTCAAGCGGGAACTGTACTAATCAATGTAGAAATAGAAGACACACATGGATCACTATCGGAGAAATATTGAGTGAGGAGATAGAGGAAGGAGAAGAAGAGGAGAGAAGACTGGGTCACCCCTGGTTCTACACAACCTGCAATGTAGTGGATATTATAGTTGGAAAAGCACAAACCGCTAAGAGAAACACCATGCAGACTTATGCAAAATTCATGAGCGCATAAAGGTAAAGTTTATTATTCTGGTGCAGATTATTTCATTAATGGAGTGGTGGTCTCATAGTACTAATAGTGTATTTAGATCAAGCAGAAAATGTTACCAATGTTAGATTAGGTTAGTTGGAACATAGATATAAACTGATAGAAAGGCACTTTATATATTAACCAGCTTAGGAGATACTTCATGTTATTCCAGTCATTAACAAGCTTTCATAACATCGTAAACCTGCATTATATATAATAGTGGGAAATAAATGGGATTTATCTGCTCTACACTGTAAAAGATAAAGATAAAAATATAAATGTAGCCGCAGTCTAGCTAAATGAAAGAGTAGAAATAGAAATCTGCTAATTTTATACTAATAGGCCTAGTATTTTCTTGACCACTTTTACAGCATTTTAATTGGAATAATAAGGAGGATTATGGAGTTTAATTAAGGCTGGCACAGTGTTATAAAATGAAGAAAGCCTCTAGAGGTCTTTGGAAATGTTCTCATAAAATGAAGGTTTACTAGGTGGCAAATGATTTGTGGACGATACAAGGTTCACTCCTTTACATTAGGTGAACTGGCTGCATTTTGTACTTGAAACTGGCATACTTCACAATTGTCCCATTTCATGACAAAGAAATGCACAGCCTTGTGAAACAATGATGTATATAGAGCTTAGTTAACCACCTGTTAAGTGGAATAGGACATGTCACTATAAAACGGTCTGCAAAGGGCTCGGCCATCTACCTAGACTAAAGCAAGGTCAGTGCTTCAAGTTGCAGCACCATCAATGACGCCTACAATATAGAGGCGTATTCTTTCTGTTGGATATAGGCATTGTTGTTCTATCAGCTTGGGGAGCATTCGGAAATGTCTTATAGCAAGGACTGCAGGGAGCACATAGGGGATAGCAGATCAGAAGTAAAAATAAAACCAGCTTGTCCTATATTCTCAGCACAAAACGTTTGCCACTTTTTCTGCCTCTTTCCATTTCTTCAAAGTGCGGACAGAAGTCTACCCTCTTGGACAGTTGTGCCTTCTCTTGACTGGTAATTTTGCTATTTTGGAGAAGTGGAATAATTCAATGGGTCACACTAACTATGATGAAGAGTGATTGGGCTTTTTTCTGCCCTTACACCATCACAATAAACAGAATAATATCTAATACTAAAACACAATCATGTAATAACTTGCCTCTAGGGTTTTCCCAGGTCTAAATTCTATTTTTTTGGAGCTTGGTATGTAGTCAATTCCAGGTGTAGCAGAAGGTGGATCTGAAGGGCGAGTGGCACACCAAACAGATGTTGGCACAGACAGGTCTGGTCCGCTACGCATCACTGGTATCTCTACAGATCCTGTTGGACAGTTGAATAGATTAGAATATAATTATATGACTGAATAGTGGTCTAATAAGATAGAAAACTATGTAACAGAGACATGTGCATATCCAAAGTATACATTATATCATTATTAACTATGTATCTGCAGTTCTTGTTTGTAGGTAAGAATATGTTAGAAAGCAAATATGGCTCTTCCTTGGTTGTTACAAAGTTTGAAAAAACTATCAAGTTCAACCTTTCTCCACCAATTATACATTTTGTCACTAAATTATCTATGACCCACAAAGTTGTATACTGAGGAAATCATCCAGCCCTTTTTTAAAAGCTGTTATAGTGTCGGCCATTATTACCTCTTGTCGTCGGCATTCCACAGTCTGACTGCTCTAACTGTAAAGAACCCTTTCCTATTTAACTGCCGGAATTGCCTTTCTTCCACCCGTAATGAGTGCCCCCTGGTCTTTAGAATGGTCTTTGGAAGGAATAAGTAATGTGCTAGTCTTTTGTACTGACCACACATATATTTATACATGTAAATGAGATCTCCTCTGAGGCATCTTTTTTCTAAGCTAAACAAGCCCAACTATTCCAACCTCTCATCATATGAGAGACTTTCCATCCCTTGTAATAATCTAGTTGCCCGCCTTTGAACTGACTCTAACTTCTGAATATCCTTTTTAAAATGTGGAGCCCAAAACTGCATCCCATAGTCTAAATGTGGCCTCACCAGTGATTTATAAAGGGGTAATAATATGTTGGGATGACGGAATTTTAGCTCTCTTTTTATACATCCTAAAATCTTGCTTTGCTTTTGTGTACATGGTTATATGGTCATCTAATAAACCAGATGGGGGATAGACCTGTCTTACAATATTTCATGATACATTAATTGTGTTATACATTGAAAGAGTAACTATCATAAGGGAGGCACACAAAGTAGTGTATGGGATCAATAGCATGTCTATGGGTTCATACACTTATGCAAGCATAACACATATGGAAGGATAAGAAACACATATGGAAGGTATAAACACATCTCAAAATACACTTCTAAAACGACACTACTTATATTGCTATAAACTTCCAAATGAACACAACTTTCAGAGCACAGTATTATGAATTATGGTTCATTAATACCTGCATCTTCGCTGACAGTGAAGGTGTCATTGCCCAAGAAGACTGTTGAAGCATCATTGGGTCCTTCGATAACAACCTTAGCAGTTGCAATGCTTCCAAGTCTAGCATTCTCTGAAGTGTCAGCAAGGGCTACCTCAAATTCTTCCTCATCTTCATATTCACTGTCATCTATTACTTTGATGTCACATGTGGACATGGTAATTCCAGGTCCAAAAATGACACGATTTTCATTGGTCATTCCCCTGGACTTAAAGTCAGATCCTGACTCCAATGCATAAAGACTACTCCCTTTAGCCGATTTGGGGACTGTGTAGCAAATAGTAGAAACAATGCTTCCAGGGTCACCTGTTAAAAAAAAGGAATTTCATTTGTTATTAATTGCAATTATTAAGTCTACCTCAATATTAGAGAGTTTACACCTAATATGTAAATCTGCCCACATATTGAACATGTTGACATTTTAATATTCTGTTGTGAATATTATTCTCCTATCAAACGAACATCTAAAAGTGACATATAACTTCAGATATACAGATAGGCAGCTAACTTGTAAATTTTGGGTGGAAATCCTCTAAAATAATTCTATTTTTTTCTAAACAAAGCCAACTAAACAGTATTACTAAACTTCTTTTTCTTCCCAAGACACCCTGTACGGGTGGGAAACAAATGTGAAAAGAAGACACAAACAAGAATCCAATGTAATTTAGAAACAAGTCCAGATAAGAAGCTACAAGAACATAAAAGAAATTGCATGGAAAGAAATCATAACAAAAGCTAAAGCAGAAAATATAAAGTAGTGTTTCAAGCACCGGATATTACTGTCTACGACCAAAGCGCATTGTTAAATTAAAAGGGTCTCTGCTAGCAGCAGTGCAGATATCTCTAATGGGTAGCGGCTTCGGGCTGCTTCTATTTAGGCATTTCCATTAGATGTGACAGTCGCTGCGATACGGATAATAGAAAATCAGACAAATACGCAACACAGCCAAAGCAATCACAAAGTCGTTTATTGATGTCAGTTCAACAGAATGCAAAATTGTGGAGTCTTCATTGTCTACAAACTTTAATGGAAGTTCCAGAGGAGAATTCTGAATGTGACACCATTCCTGTTTTGTTTGGCGAATTCTGTAATATCAAGCTGTCTACATAGCTTTTGCAATGCATATATGATCTGAGTACAGAGAAACTGAGCTGATGTACCGACAGACCACTATGAAGACTTACAACAGGGGTCATGTGTAAAAAGAGTAATTCGGGATTATTACAGCAGAAACCCTATCAGGCTACCTTCATACACACTTATTTTTCAACATTTTTTTTGGACTTAGAAATAAGGTTTTAGGAATCACTGATCTGCAAAAGATTAATAAAAAATGTAATTAATTCTTAACTTTAAAGGGAACCTGTCATGTAGAAAATGATATCTGATCTGCAGGCAGAATGGTATAGAGCAGGAGGAGATGCATAGATTGATAGACATTTTTGTGGAAAGATTCAGAAAACCTTGTATTTTATACATTGAAATCTCTGGTGTTAGTATTTATAGGATTCTACTGGGCGGTCCTACTAGTGAATCTTCCCTGTATGACTGTGCATGCAGAGATAGCTGTCAGTCACTAGTAGGACCACCAACTTGACTCGTATACATACAAACACCAGGCATTTCAATGAACTAAAATAGAAGCTATACTGAATCTTTTCAAACAAACCAATATATAATTCTCAGATTTTCCTTCTATATACTATACTGCCCACAGATCAGGCTGCATGTACAACGTGACAGGTTTCCTTTAAGTAAGCATTGCTTTCTGTTGAGTGCATTCTTAAAAAATTAACTTCCCAGGACATGCTACTTTTTAGCATCAATTTTAGAGGGATGAGTAGACAACTACCATTGTTCACAGTCAGTATAAGGACATTAGGAAATGAATTAGGCTCTAATGATGTAAGGATATGAGTGATCCTGCTGTCACATAGTATAACTTGGACAAAAGGCTCTATGAAAAGTATCATTATAGCATTGGAAAGTGCTGATGGTGACCGAATAGTATTTTGCACACTCGTGCAGCAAAGTGAAGTAGCAGTAATTAAATAGTAAATGGTAGAGAACCTCATTTAGGATTTCCAAGTCATTTAGGTGCATAATAATGAATGTAATATGGTCATTATGGAAAATATATGACTGCAACATTGGCTTCTAAAATTGACATGACACGGAACTCTGATCGTTTCAGAGCCTGCTAGCACAGGAGAGGGGAAGAAATTATTTTTCTCAAGTATACATTTTCTTTTAAGGTATTTCAAATCACACAGCCATTTCAAGATGTAATAGACTAATATGTACTGCAGATATGCTGGATCATCAGTTTCTGGCAGCATATCTGTGCTCATATTCTTATAATGTGCTGACACCGAAACAAGATATTAACCATGGCTGCTATATTTCAATCTTATGTCCCTAAAACATATTTACTCAGTATCCTAACTTAGTAACACAAAAACTAAGTAGACATTGCTTCATATGGATCCTTCCCCCCCATAGGTCAACATCTATGACATGTGGAATAGCCCATATATTGATCGATAAATGGGGCATCTAGCTGGTCGACCGCAATCTGAATCCAGATAGTAACAGATAGTAGGTACCAGTTATCCAGACCCTGTAGACTTGACTGTCACCTAAGTTTACATACAGATCCCGGGCAAAATCACCAAACACCACAAAGGGGCCAATACATTAAAGTGTTTATGCCAGTAAACTGGCATAAAATACTTTGAATAGTCGTAACATTTTTTTAGCAATGCAGAGTTTTGCAAAAATTTAGCGAATTTTGGCGTTTTCAAGCTAGCTTCAATTAGCTGTGCCAAAATGGGCAAGGCTGGGAAGGAACCATGGAATGTCTTCGCCTGACTGTCAAATTGGCAGGGTTTGTTACACCAGAAACATTACTCCAGTCCCTCACTGGAGTAATATTTTTGGCGAGGTTATCACCACTGATAAGCTGCACTTAAATTTATTAAGAGGCGTGAGACTCTTAATAAATTTAGTATATTTTACACCAGCATATTCCTCATTAAGACTGGCGTACGAAAAATACCAGTCTTAAGAAATCGTGGCCTACGTTTTTTAAAATTGAATTTATTAACTATTTTCTTCTGAGGGCTGGGTTATGGCTGCAAGCTTCGCCTAAAATGCTGACAGCCTCCACACCACGACGTATACATAGCTCTAAGGCATATTGGCCATCCTACCCATGTTCTTTTTTTGTGGTCCCTACAGTCTAAATTTTTTTTGTCCCTGCCCCATTTAAAAACACAGGTGCTCAACTTACAAACGTGGAAGTTATACTCACTTATTAATTGTTTTTTTTTTCTGGAATCCGAATTAATTTTACTGGTCTGGTCTGGAATCTGAATCAAAGGGGATGTCTAGGAATATAATAATGATGGCCTATTCTTAGGATACATCATCAATATCAGATGGGTCCAATCCCAAGCACCCCCACAGATTTGCTGTTATTAGCTCAGGAAGCAGTGGCTGCATGTATACATTGAATGCAGCTGAACAGCACAATGCTCAATGTGTAGGGCCTTGTGTCTAAAACTAGTTTCAGTTCTGCTTAATTTTGTGAAATTGGTCTAAAAAATATGAAAGCTTCACTGACTGCAGCTTTGAAAATAAAAAATAAAATTGCATGTATGGTTCTACAGTTCCAAAAAATGTACATTTATCCCTTTTGTCACATCATCTAAGATAACAAAACAATGTAACATACCTTTCCGTTCAATAGGTACAGACAGGACATCAGCACTCTCATTAGCACGGTAGATCTTCTTATCGAACTGCAAAGTGGGCTCATCTTCTGTGTCATTAATGTTAACCGTGGCCTTAGTGATCTGGCCCAGAAGTGCATAGGCTGGCATGCTCAGCTCCACCATGAAACGTTCAATATCCTCATATACCTGGTCATCATTAATGATGATGGTACAGGCTTTACTGTCCTCTCGCTCATCAAACTGCACCTGATAGATTTACATAGGGCATATGTTTATATACACAAACTGCAGCTTTCTCATAAAATTAATGTTTTAATGAAGAAATGTCACTTTAAGCCATTCATTCCAGTTTATAGAGTAATTTTCTGTGACTGTTAAGCACTTTAATTACACCCACACAAAACCTATTATTTTTCTCGTCAGTTTACTAGATGTTTAATGAAAAGAAAATGATGGAGAATAGAATAAAACACTAATATTTTACATGCTAAGCAGAAAAGTGCATTGTTGTAGAACTGTATACTGCATGTCAAACGTCAGAGTCAAATGCTGTCATCCTGTAATAGAATTAAATGTATAGGCAGGTGAAAAGGAATTCCTGTTCTGGAGATGGTGTATAACAGTTTTACAACAGCCTGTGCTATTTACTCCATGTACAGAATAAAGACTGCTGTAAAAAGTGTCCTAGCAAAGAGAGCAAAGCCAATCATAGAGTATATTGGGGAACTGCAGTGGACAACCTTTAACAAATTGCTTCATTAAAAGAATCTGTCAGAAGGTTTTTGCTATGTAATGTGAAGACAACAGGAGATCTGGGCTGACACACAGAATTCAGGGATGTGTCACTGTTTACGAACTGTGAAAACGGTGAAGGATTTATCACTAAGAGATTAACATTGCTGGACTACACTAGTGTGGCAACACCCCCTGCTGTGATAAGCAGCTCACTGTCTATGGACTTTGTACACGGAGAGCCTGGTGTGGGTGGGGTTAGCTTTCTCAGCTCTGCTTCATTCTACATCTAAAAGTTCTGATTGTGTCAGAACCGCTGCACCCAGTAATCTAAGTGATACATCGTTGGAATCAGCTTCTCTTTGCCTACATTACAATGCTCACAGATGAGGTAGCAAAAATCTGCTGACAGATTCCCTTTAATTAACTGATTAGTTTAATCAAAAGTGTCATTCCTGAAGTAGAAAAACTATATAATAAAAGCTTAAAGTCTGAGTGTCCAGCCTTGACTACCATTTTTAGTTTTGTAATAAGTTCAGATTTCTATGTCAATTTATTTATCTGTGCTAACTTTAAGCCCCTTGCATAGACATAGATTTAAAGGGAACCTGTCATGTTCAAAAAAGCTATTTACTTGCAGAAATGGGGTTAACATGCAGGCAAATAACATTAAAATGCCGCCTGGACAACTTACTGAATGTGTGGCTACCTGGAGGAAATTAACTTCTATAGCCTTTCGGGTGCAGCGCGCTTTCATAGGGCAGTGCTCAGAGCGATTATAGTCACTGTTAACTAAAATTTTGAGTTGTGAACCTTATACAGGAATATTATGTTAAGACTCAGCATAGAATTTTGCACAAATAAATGAAATGATGATTAAAAGGAAAGTAAGCTGTGAATATATTTACCTGGCCAGCATATTCCACATAGTCCTGCTGTCCTGGCCTGGAGCCCACACTTGAGCTTGATGTGGCAGTTCCTTGTTCTGTCCGGCATAAGACTATTGCATACTGATTAAGATTTCCCGTCCTTTTTACAGCTACACTTATGGATCCTGCTTTTTCGCTTATGTTGTAACTTTTAATAAAAAATAAGCACATTAATGACAAACTCCATGAATGAAAATCCAAGTATTTATTAGTATGTAGTGGACACATTATATTAAGCAGTGGATGGAACATATTCAATAATGGAAAAAGGCCCACAAAACTCCCTAGCGAACACATTCTGATAAATTCATAGTACGATCCGGGGAAACAAGCTCTAAATAGTAGCAGCCATACTAAAGGATGAAACAAACATTTCTATTAAATTGCTAGTTTGTACTCTGCATCTTGTCTTATCTCCTTGACAGCTGAATGATGAAAGTATCAAAGCATATATTGTGATTTTCACGATGCAAGGCTTTTATCAGACAGGAAAGGACATTCTCGAGAGTTACAGGAGGAGAAAAAAATAGTAATGGCTTGCCATATTGATAGTATGGGGCATTCAATAAATTGTTGACCGCTTAGTGATCTAAGTACCTCTATTTATGACGAGTAGATGTTGCAAAATACTTAAAGCTTATCAGTCATTTTACATTTTATTTCATAAATCAATAGTACACATGAAAATAAGCAACTGTGTAATATATCTCATCAGAGAAATCTACTTCTTTCTCTGCCAGAATTGATCAGTGATTATCAAAATTCTCTATTCTGAGGTTAAAGCTGTAAATAATAAATGGGAATTGTTGGAAACGGCTTGTAAATTCAAGCAATTTTGCAATTTATTGCTCATTGAAATTTTCACCTGTTAATGGATGGGAATCTGACTCCACTCTTAATACAGTTTCAAACAAGCCACTTTGGTGGCTTCTTGCTTTATAAATGGCCCTAAAGTTGTTTTTATAATTTGCTAGTGGCTGACTAGTCATGGGGGCGTTGTTTTCCCTGGACTAATCATCCCACTAATCAAGCGGTCAAGTTTCTTTTAACACTTTTTTGTTTACAGCTCGTTGCCATGGAGACCGACCACTGCTACTAGACAGCAGAACATGAGCAGTGCTTACAAGCTCTTTCTCTTGAGCTTGTAAGCAGTGTTTTGAAACTGGGATCACTGGAGCACAATTTTACCTCCTAACACTGACCAATAGTGGTGGTCAGTCTTCTAGGCAACGAGCTATAATCAAAATAAAAAATGTTAATATCTTAAAAATGGCTGCAAATTAGCAAATTTTAATAAGCAGTAAATTACAGAAGTGCTTGTTTTAACAGTATCCATTTATGAAGATGGGAATAGCTCTTTAATATCGCATGTAGTTCCAACAATGAAATAAAGAGGTTTTCAGACCATTCTTTTACATAGTCCCAGTGTGGTACAAATAAATAGTATATACTCACCTCCTGATCCCCTGTTCCTCTGACCTTCTGACTGTGTGTATCTCTCCTTCTTTTCCAACATGGTTAGCATATGACTGTTGCAGATGATCAATGGCAAAAATGATTAGCTGTAGCTGACAGGTGACAACCAGGAGAATAGACTGGCGGGAGACACCGCCAGTGGGACTGAGTACTGCTAGAGGGATCTCAAGGTCATCATATGCCATTTCCTACTTTTTTAACCACACTGAGACTATAGGAAAAGTGAAAGAAAGGAGCAGAAAACCCCTTTAATGCTTTTTCATAGCCACTGACTTACCTAACATGTGTGAAGCTGATCAGTGACCACTGGATGTGGAACATGTTGTCACTGACTACATTGGGTTTAGTGTCTTTCACAAGAAATTTAAAGTTATCCATGGTTTCCTTGTACTTGGCTTCATTCAGAATATAACGTATCAAACCCAGGCTTATGTCCTCTGTTCGGAGAAAAAGACACATTAGCAGACCCGAAAGTATATGAATTTAGATCAAACTTATTAACTCAACAGGAAATGTATTAATGGTCATTAAATATACAGCAAACCACAAGAATTGATCAGAAAGATAGTGGAGAATAGTAAGTGATTACATTAAGAGATTTCTATTCAAAGAATATTTCAAGAGATTTATTTAAAAAAAATCTATCTAGGGAATGTGTCTCAGTCTCTACAATGAAAAAGCTACATTTCCTCAGTTGTAAGAATTCCTATGTCTTTTCCTGCAGTTTGATCCCAGAATGTCAGCAATGTCGTCTCCCTGCAGGCTCACACGCTGAGCCCGCATCTTTCCCCGCATATGACGGCTGGATTAATCAGCCGTCATGTGGCTTTAACAGCCGCGGCTGTTAATCAGTGAAATCCTGTTATGCAGCATTAAACATGCGCGGTCAGGGAGCAGTCATTTCTCTTATCAGCGCACCCGTTAAGTGCTTGGAGGGGGCCGATGGGTTGCCATGTCAGCCGGGGGTCTTCTAGCGCCTTTTGAATAGCCAGTGATGGAGCAACATCATCTGTGAGATGTGACGCACAGATGACGTTGCGCCAGCCCTGGTACATCAAATGCCACGTTGAGGACACCAGAAGATAAGACATTTGCGGTCCTCCCTTCTAATCACCAGGAACCACTTACCTGGACACTGCACAGGAGTCCCGCTAATCAATCATTGACAATTCTAGATACTTAACACAGAAGCATTTCTGAAAGTATTTTTTAACAGTATAAAAAAAGTCAATTGTGGTTTTTAAATATTCTAGTTCTAGCAAGTCTAATAATTTTACTAAGTATTTTAAGTATCACCATTCATACTGAAGTACAGCAGATGCTTTTTTATGCAGAATGACCAAATAGATATATATATAGATATAGATAGATATAGATATATAGAAACAACCGTAAGTATAAAGTAAAAAACCTTTATTTGCAAGCACTGGTTATATGGTGGCACTGTAGAAGACAGGTGCACACTTGAGAATAAAAGCGAAAATAACAGCAGTACTTCTGTAAATACAAACTATTAAAAACAGGGGGTATATAAAAATGAACCCATAAAGACCACACAGGGTGAATATGCCAAAAAGTCCACAATATAGAGAGCACAGGGGCTAATAAGATGCTGCTATGGAAAACGTATATAATATATGATGTCAGTATGTACAAAAGGGACAGAGTAGATTACATAATTAATTCAGTAAAAACATTATATAGCCATAGGCAACCATAGATATCACCTGAGCTCAAAGGTATACTCTGTGTAATGTAAGTATATACACTGTGTGCAAAATTATTAGGCAAATGAGTATTTTGATCACATGATACTTTTTATACATGTTGTCCTACTCCAAGCTGCATAGGCTTGAGAGCCAACTACCAATTAAGTAAATCTGGTGATGTGCATCTCTGTAATGAGGAGGGGTGTTGACTAATGACATCAACACCCTATATAAGGTGTGCTTAATTATTAGGCAACTTCCTTTCCTTTGGCAAAATGGGTCAGAAGAGAGATTTGACGGGCTCTGAAAAGTCCAAAATTGTGAGATGTCTTGCAGAGGGATGCAGCAGTCTTGAAATTTCCAAACTTTTGAAGCGTGATCACCGAACAATCAAGCGTTTCATGGCAAATAGACAACAGGGTCGCAAGAAGCGTGTTGGCCAAAAAAGGCGCAAAATAACTGCCCATGAATTGAGGAAAATCAAGCGTGAAGCTGCCAAGATGCCATTCGCCACCAGTTTTGCCATATTTCAGAGCTGCAACGTTACTGGAGTATCAAAAAGCACAAGGTGTGCGATACTCAGGAACATGGCCAAGGTAAGGAAGGCTGAAAAACGACCACCTTTGAACAAGAAACATAAGATAAAACGTCAAGAATGGGCCAAGAAATATCTTAAGACAGATTTTTCAAAGGTTTAATGGACTGATGAAATGAGAGTGACTCTTGATGGGCCAGATGGATGGGCCAGAGGCTGGATCAGTAAAGGGCAGTGAGCTCCACTCCGACTCAGACGTCAGCAAGGTGGAGGTGGGGTACTGGTATGGGCTGGTATCATCAAAGATGAACTTGTGGGACCTTTTCGGGTTGAAGATGGAGTGAAGATCAACTCCCAGACCTACTGCCAGTTTCCGGAAGACAACTTCTTCAAGCAGTGGTACAGGAAGAAGTCGGTATAGTTCAAGAAAAACATGATTTTCATGCAGGACAATGCTCCATCACATGCATCCAACTACTCCACAGCGTGGCTGGCCAGTAAAGGTCTAAAAGAAGAAAAAATAATGACATGGCCCCCTTGTTCACCTGATCTGAACCCCATAGAGAACCTGTGGTCCATCATAAAATGTGAGATCTACAGGGAGGGAAAACAGTACACCTCTCGGAACAGTGTCTGGGAGGCTGTGGTGGCTGCTGCACGCAATGTTGATCGAAAACAGATCAAGCAACTGACAGAATCTATGGATGGAAGGCTGTTGAGTGTCATCATAAAGAAAGGTGGCTATATTGATCACTAATTTTTTTGGTTTTTGTTTTTGAATGTCAGAAATGTTTATTTCTAAATTTTGTGCACTGATATTGGTTTACCTGGTGAAATTAAACAAGTGAGATGGGATTATATTTGTTTTTTATTAAGTTGCCTAATAATTCTGCACAGTAATAGTTACCTGCACAAACAGATATCCTCCAAATCTAAAAAACCCCACTCCAACTTCCAAAAATATTAAGCTTGGATATTTATGAGTCTTTTGGGTTGATTGAGAACATAGTTGTTGATCAATAATAAAAATAATCCTCTAAAATACAACTTGCCTAATAATTCTGCACACAGTATATACGGAAGATATATATATGCAAATATACAGAAACAAACTTGGGTGGATAAGACCTAACAGCACACATCTACCAAAAAAAGGGGCTACACAAAACAAGACTATATAGAAAGAATGAACATAACCTCAAGTAAGATGTAAGGTGCTAAATAAGTAGCCAAGTTAGAGGACAGCTGTGGTAGAGACAGTATAGCCATATATGTGGTGCTTCAGAGACTTAGGATCACAGCAATATACATGTGCGGCACTGAATAGCCAACATACAAGAAGGTATTTACCTGGTGGTCAGGGATCAGACACGTGTGACACCCACCCCAATGCGCATTTCGGTATCAAACGAAAGTTTGATACCGAAACGAAGGTATGATACCAAAACACGTGTCTGATCCCTGACCACAAGGTAAATACCTCCTTGTATGTTGGCTATTCAGTGCCGCACATGTATATTGCTGTGATCCTAAGTCTCTGAAGCACCACATATACGGCCATACGGTCTCTGCCACGGCTGTCCTCTAACTTGGCTACTTATTTAGTACCTTACATCTTACTTGAACTCATGTTCATTCTTTCTATATAGCCTTGTTTTGTGTAGACCCCTTTTTGATAGATGTGTGCTGTTACTCAGGTCTTATCCACCCAAGTTTGTTTCTGTATATTGGCATATATATATCTTCTGTATATACACTTACATTACACAGAGTATACCTTTGAGCTCATGTGATATCTGTGGTTGCCTATGGCTATATAATGTTTTTACTGAATTTATTATATAACCTCCTCTGTACCTTTTGTACATAGTGACATCATATACGTTTTCCATAGAAGCACCTTATTAGCCCCTGTGCTCTCTATATTGTGGACTTTTTGGCATATACACCCTATGTGGTCTTTATGGGTTCATTTTTATATACCCCCTGTTTTTAATAGTTTGTATTTCCACATGTACTACTGTTATTGTTGCTTTTATTTTCACATGTGCACCTGTTTTCTACAGTGCCACCATATAACCAGTGCTTGCAAATAAAGTTTTTTTACTTTATACTTACGGTTGTTTCCATCTATGACCTTTTCTTGTTTTTTTCCTCCTTTGGATATCCATGTTTCTTTCCTAATGGTCAACCATTCACCCAGCAGCAAATATATGCCAATAGAATCACATCTGTAATTAACCATGTAATTATTACTTACTGTTCCAGTTGACATATATTATCTGCCTCGCCCAGTATGTGCTCTAATTATACATATATAAAAAAGCATACCTTGTGTAAATGAAGTGAGCAATACCCCAGGTTTTAGCTTGTTTTCCAAATAGCCATGTGCGGGCCCACTTAAAATGTCATAAGTGAGTTGCTTGTCATCTGTGTCTGGGTCCATTGTCATTAGTTCTTTCTTCGTAATGTAATTAGAAGCCTGTAGATAATCCAAATATTGCACATTTTCATCAAACGCTAAGTGAAGTTATGTAAAAGAAAAAAAGTTGAGCTTTATCAGCAAAAAATTGTAGACCATGTTGAATTGGAGAAAGCTAAGGAAAATCCACAACACAGGAACACTGACTTTAACAAAGATGATACAAGATTGAAAAGCACCTATTATATTGTCCTTGCTTATGAATGGAACACCAAATACAGAAAACACAGAAAAAAACATCAATTCATTATTTAGTTTCAGCCTTTTTCATTGCCTATGGTGTATAATTCTCTTGTATTTGTTTTCCATTCAGATTGACCACCTTCTAACAAACCTGTGTATCTATGGCTGTAGATCTGTAGATTTGCCATAATGCTCCATTGCAGTAGTAAACTAAGAATGTTAGGTCAAGTCTCTAACCAAATCCTACATCCACAACCAAAATGCCAGCCCCAAATCGAATTGATCAGTAGGAAATTAACCCTTGTGTCATGTGTAGAAATTCTACAGAAACAAAGGCATAGAATCAATATCACCCGAACTGAAAACATTGTATAACAGCTCTTACAGTCTATATGGATAATCCACATGGACACTCCTAACATATATTTCCTACAAAAGACATGGAGTCAAAAGTCCACCATCACATGCAAAGTTTCAAAAAAGTTTATTAAATACAAAAATCAGGCAAAAATTCATTACATCAGTATTAAAAATCAAATTCGAAGACATAGGTGTTTGTGGCTGCTGATCCACAAATGTATAACAGGCGGGGGTAGTATCTGACCTCAATATATATAGAGAATCACCAAAAGTGGTAGTGCCATTGTGTCCAATCATGAGAAAATCCGACCCAAAAGCTAGCCAGAATCAATATGTACTAACACTGTGTAAGTGGTCCATGTCATCCCAGGACTTAATGTAAATCAGTTTATAAAGTGCCAGTGCATGAATTGTATAACCACATATAATATATAAATAAATCTAATCTAACGAGCATGAGACATATTTTATTCTGCATATCTAACACTTATGGCCATAGTAATAATCACAAGAGCCACAGTCATTTTAGGGTCAATCAGCATAAAGTAAGAAAAACCTTCAGTAGTCTAAGTAAATAAAGGAGACCCTCTTACCCATGTTCAACCTATGTGGACCAGCTGTGCCTGCAGCCCCAACGTGCGTTTCGCGTGGGCCTCATCGGGGGGCTGTAACTTGCTGTGTGCTGTATCTAATATAAATAGATTCCTCCACAGCAGTCTGCTATTCAGCGTCAAAAGATGATGCGCATATGAGGCATATCAGACGCTGGACCCCGCATTGCTTCCAGCATTCAAGATGACTGCGCGGGTCAGGGTGAAATCCGGGGGGATACCTGTGCTGTCATTTGAATACTGATGTAATGAATTTTTGCCTGATTTTTTTTATTATTTAATAAACTTTTCTGAAATTTTGCATGTGATGGTGGACTTTTGACTCCATGCCTTTTGTAGGAGAAAAGAAAGCATGTAGAAATTTGGTTGACCAGCCAACACTGTGCAGTGTTTCTTCTGTTCACTTATTTCATTTATAGGTTTGTGGTTCTTTTAAGTGTAGCTCAACTATAAAATCTAATTTAAGAGAATATTAGTAAATCTCTTCCAGTCCAATCTTCTTATATAATATTATCAATGGTAAAGTTTATGACACATTTAACCTGTTTGCAGACAGGAAATTACATTTTCCCAATGTCCATAAATAACCAAATGCCAAATGCAAGACATTATTGATATTCCCTTATCAGATCATGAAAAGAGGTCATGGACACCTTAGGTAATGAGTATTAATAGAACATAAAATTGAGACAGATTCTAAATGACAATTCGGTTTAGCTGCCATTACCTTTCCATCCATGTATTCCAACCACTGAAGTCCTAAATTGGTAATGATTCTTGGTGTTCCATCATCAACTGGAAGGATGTCTACTTTAAATCTCTGAGGAGCTGCAGTTACAATCTGACAAAATAAGGTACATATACTCATAAAGAACCTTGTATAATGCAAATACTACATTGCAAGAAGAGATCACCATTTTGACATTTCTGCTTAAACTGAAATTTGGTATTTCTGATCTAATAATCAGATTGATAGAATAGCTTTACACACACACTGTACTGTGTAGAAAAAGATGCTGCAAAGTAATAATGCTTTCAAAAGTGGAAGTGTTAATAGCTTACATTTATCAGTTAAAGGGGTTTCCCACAAAGTACATTTTAATTATTAGATCTTGAAATAATAATAAATTCCACAATTAGATATGTGCTGCGATAATCTTATAAATGTGACGCTGCTGTGTACTGTGTAATGACTGTGTCTGACCGTACAGGGACATGGTCTGATCATACCACATCTCCTGGGCGGGTGGGGGGTATGAAAAAGTGAGATGTGGAGATAATCAGACGATGCTCCTGTATGGTCAGACACAGCCATTACACAGTACACAGCAGGGGCACATTTATAAGATTATCTCAGCACAGGAACATTTTTTAACACATTTAATTGTGGAATTTATTCTTATTCCAAGATCTAGTGATTAAAATGTACTTTGTTCGCCAGGACAACCCTTTTGAAAAAAAGTGCAAAGAGAATGAATTGAAAAGAAATCTAAATCAAATCAATATTTGCTGTGACCTGACTCAGTCTTCAAAAAATCATCAAAGCATCAATTCTTCTAGGTACACTTGTACACAGTTTTTGAAGGAACACGGCAGATGGTTGGTTCAAACATCTTGAAGAACTAACCACACATCTGTGGATGTAGGCTTGCACGAATCCTTCTGTCTCTTCATGTAATCCCAGGCAGATTCGATGATGTTAAAATCACAGCTCTGTGGGGGCCATATCATCACTACAAGGACTACTTGTTCTTCTTTACACTAAAGATAGTTCTAATGACATTGTCTGTATGTTTAGGGTCATTGTCCCGGTACAGAATACATTTGGAGCCAAACAGAGGCTTCATTGATGGTACTGCACAATGGATATGATTCTGGCTGTATTTCTCAACAATGAGAACAACATAATTAATCTTGACCTAATCCTCAACTCCACTTGCTGAATTGCCACTGCAAATTTGCAAGGAACCACCATGCTTCACTGTTGCTTGAAGATACTCGTTATTCTACCGCTCTTCAGCCCTTCAGTGAACAAACTTTTTTCTGTTACAGCCAAATATTTCACACCAAGAAACTGCCCATTTATTAGTGTCCTAAGTGCTGAGACATAAAGACAGACACTTATCCATCATGCAGTACCATCATGGAGGCATCAGATTAGCTCCAAATTTATTCTGCAACAGGACAATGGCCGCAAACATATAGCCAATGTCATTAACAACTATTGGCAGTGTAAAGAAGAACGAGGAGTCCTGGAGGTGATGATAGAGCCCTAATCTCAGCATCATTGAGTTTGTCTGGGATTACATGAAAAGACAGAAGGAATTGTGCAAGCCTATATCCACACATCTGTGGTTTGTTCTCCAAGAGGTTTGTAACAACCTCCCTACTGAGTTATTTCAAAAACTGTGTACAAGTGTACCTAGAAGAATTGATGCTTTGATGCTGTTTTAAAGGGTAGTCACGCCAAATATTGATTTAATTTAGATTTCTCTTTTGTTCATTCACTTCGCATTTTGGTAACTGATAAAAATAAACCATTAACACAACTATTTTTTACGAAATCTTACTTTGCAGCATTTCACACCTGCCTAAAACTTTTAGTATATACATACATACTGTTTGCAGAATAAGTGATTATTTTGACCATATCATCTTTTCATGCATATTTTTCAACTCCAAGCTGAATAAACTTGAATGCTTATTGGTTTGAAGCATATCAGGTGATGTGTATTTGTGCACTGAGGGAGCAGAATTATTAGGCAGCTTGTTTTCCTCAGATCAAAATCAGCCAAAAAAAAGATTTAACTGACTGTGAATAGTTAAAAATATTGCAATATTTACAGAGGGATAACGCACTCTTGAAATTGCTAAGATATTGGGGCATATGATCATAGAACCATCAAAAGTTTTGTTGCAAATAGTCATCAGGGTGGCAAAAAACATGCTGATAAAACAAGACACATATTAACTTCCAAAGAATTGAGAAGAATCAAATATTAAGCGATCAGGAACCCATTATCCTCCAGTGTCATATTCCAAAACTGGAACATCCCTGGACTGCCCAGAAGTACCAGGTGTACAATGCTCAGAGACATGGCCAAGGTAAGGGAGGCTAAAACCTGACCACCATTGAACAAGACACATAAGCTGAAATGTCAAGACAGGGACAAGAAATATCTGAAGACACATTTTTTAAAGATTTTATCACTGATCACATTAGAATAACACTTGATGTACCAGATAAACGGGCCCGTGACTGGATCAGTAATGGGCACAGACCTTCACTTCGACTCAGATGCCAAGAAAGTGGAGGTGGGTACTGCTATGGGCTGGTAATATTAAAGATGAACTAGTTGGACCTTTCTGGGTTGAAGATGGACACAAAATCAAATCCTAAATCTACGTCCAATTATTAGAAGACACTTTCTTCAAGCAGCGCCATAGGAAAAAGTCTGCATCTTTCAAGCTTCATCACATGCATCAAAGTACTCCACTGCTTGGCTGGCCATTTCGTGGCCCAGTTTTGACATTTCAAATTCTGTGTCTTGGTCAGTGGTGGTGGAGTTTCAGCCTTCCTTACCTTGGCCATGTCTCTGTGCACTGAACACCTTGTACTTCAGGGCACTCACAGGAGGCTGCAGTACTGGAATACAACAGCACTGGAGGCTAATAGGTTCCTGGTTACTTCACGATTGATTCTTCTAGAATCCTTGACAGTTAAAGGAAACCTGTCACCATGAAAATGCAGTATAATCTGCAGGCATCATGGTATAAAGCAGGGGGAGCTCAGCAGATTGATGTATAGTGTTGGGAGAAAAGACAAGGTATAACCTATATTTTCATCATTTAATCCACTGCTCTTTATGGCATTTTTGGTCCAGTGGGCCGGGCTATCAATAACTGACAGCTATCTGTGTATAAGTGTGCATAAAGAAATGACTGTTAGTCACTGATAGGACCACACACTGGACTGGAAATCCCAGAAAGACCAGAGGTATAAATGAATAAATCAAAGATCATACTGAATCTTTTCTCACAAAATCGCATCTCTATAACATGGTGCCCGCAGATCGCATTGCAGCTTCTTGGTGACAGGTTCCCTTTAATGTGCATCCTTTTTTTTGTGAACCTGTTGACTGTTTGCAACAAAACACTTGATGGTTCTTTGATCATGTCCCATTATCTTAGCAATTTCAAGGGTGCTGCATCCCTCTAAGTCTTGTAACTATTTTTGACTTTTCAGAATAAGTTAAATCTCTTTTTTGGCCCATTTTGCCAACAAAGAAACAAATGGCTTAGTAATTCGGCACACTTTGATAAATCCTTGTGCCATCACCTGAGCTGCTTCATACAATAAACATTGGTATTAAAGCAAGTGTAGTACTACAGAAAGTTAAAACTTAACATTTATTACAACTGAATAAAAAGTGATACACAAGTCACAAGGACCTAAAAACGAGTATAAGCCTGTCTGTGGTAGTGAGTAACCATATAAATCAGTAACTCATTATGTCCAGGAATACGAGCATATGTAATACCAACATAGTCTACCTGTAACATAACGCAGAAAATGGCAGAAAATAATGGAGCTCTCAAGACAATGTCTCAACATATCATGTCTCAGCACACAGGAACCTCAATACATTTACACTGATTATGGTGAGCATTTATACCTTATATATATATTAATGGAACGACATCACCAAATAAAATGTCGGTTCTTGCTCTCTGGCTTAAAGACAGCTCCATGTGGTGGGGCATCTAAACCTTTTCAGCCTCCAGCAACTCACAGCACACCGCTCCCAACGCGTTTCATTGCCTCAGCTAATCAGGGGAGAAGAGGGTGTCATACAGTATAGAAGCTGGCATCAATCGCTCAGCCTATCCATTAGACAGTGCTGTGCGTTGCTGGAGGCTGAAAAGGTTTGGATGCCCCACCACATGGAGCTGTCTTTAAGCCAGAGAGCAAGAACCGACATTTTATTTGGTGATGTCGTTCCATTAATATATATATAAGGTTTAAATGCTCACCATAATCAGTGTAAATGTATTAAGGTTCCTGTGTGCTGAGACATGATATGTTGAGACATTGTCTTGAGAGCTCCATTATTTTCTGCCATTTTCTGCGTTATGTTACAGGTAGACTATGTTGGTATTACATATGCTCATATTCCTGGACAAAATGAGTTACTGATTTATATGGTTACTCACTGCCACAGACAGGCTTATACTCGTTTTTAGGTCCTTGTGACTTGTGTATCACTTTTTATTCAGTTGTAATAAATGTTAAGTTTTAACTTTCTGTAGTACTACACTTGCTTTAATACCTACTTTATTGTGTGGTTATCCTGGAACCCCTATTGCTGTACTTTGATACAATAAACATTCAAGTTTGTACAGCTTGGAGTTGGGAAATATGCATAAAAATGATGATATGGTCAAAATACTCACTTGCCTTATAATTCTACAAACAGTGTAAATACAGTTGGAAAAAAAAAGATTTGATGCACTGACGATTTTGCAAGTTTTCCCACCTACAAAGAATGCAGAGGTCTGTAATTTTTATCGTAGGTACAGACCAAAAGTTTGGACACACCTTCTCATTTAAAGATTTTTCTGTATTTTCAAGACTATGAAAATTGTACATTCACACTGAAGGCATCAAAACTATGAATTAACACATGTGGAATTATATACTTAACAAAAAAGTGTGAAACAACTGAAAATATGTCTTATGTTCTAGGTTCTTCAAAGTAGCCATCTTTTGCTTTGATGACTGCTTTGCACACTCTTGGCATTCTCTTGATGAGCTTCAAGAGGTAGTCACCGAAAATGGTTTTCACTTCACAGGTGTGCACTGTCAGGTTTAATAAGTGGGATTTCTTGCCTTATAAATGGGGTTGGGACCATCAGTTGTGTTGTGCAGAAGTTTGGTGGATACACAGCTGATAGTCCTACTGAATAGACTGTTAGAATTTGTATTATGGCAAGAATAAAGCAGCTAAGTAAAGAAAAACGAGTGCCATCATTACTTTAAGAAATGAAGGTCAGTCAGTCCGAAAAATTGGGCAAACTTTGAAAGTGTCCCCAAGTGCAGTTACAAAAACCATCAAGCGCTACAAAGAAACTGGCTCACATGAGGACCGCCCCAGGAAAGGAAGACCAAGAGTCACCTCTGCTTCTGAGGATAAGTTTATCCGAGTCACCAGCCTCAGAAATCGAAGGTTAACAGCAGCTCAGATTAGAGACCAGGTCAATGCCACACAGAGTTCTAGCAGCAGGCAACAAGCAGAAGAGACTTGTTTGGGCTAAAGAACACAAGGAATGGACATTAGACCAGTGGAAATCTGTGCTTTGGTCTGATGAGTCCAAATTTGAGATCTTTGGTTCCAACCACCGTGTCTTTGTGCGACGCAGAAAAGGTGAACGGATGGACTCTACATGCCTGGTTCCCACCGTGAAGCATGGAGGAGGAGGTGTGATGGTGTGGGTGTGCTTTGCTGGTGACACTGTTGGGGATTTATTCAAAATTGAAGGCATACTGAACCAGCATGGCTACCACAGCATCTTGCAGCAGTATGCTATTCCATCCAGTTTGCGTTTAGTTGGACCATCATTTATTTTTCAACAGGACAATGACCCCAAACACACCTCCAGGCTGTGTAAGGGCTATTTGACCAAGAGGAAGAGTGATGGGGTGCTACGCCAGATGACCTGGCCTCCACAGTCACCAGACCTGAACCCAATCGAGATGGTTTGGGGTGAGCTGGACCGCAGAGTGAAGGCAAAAGGGCCAACAAGTGCTAAGCATCTCTGGGAACTCCTTCAAGATTGTTGGAAGACCATTTCCGGTGACTACCTCTTGAAGCTCATCAAGAGAATGCCAAGAGTGTGCAAAGCAGTCATCAAAGCAAAAGGTGGATACTTTGAAGAACCTAGAATATAAGACATATTTTCAGTAGTTTCACACTTTTTTGTTAATTCATAGTTTTGATGCCTTCAGTGTGAATGTACAATTTTCATAGTCATGAAAATACAGAAAAATCTTTAAATGAGAAGGTGTGTCCAAACTTTTAGTCTGTACTGTACATTTCACCGGTGAGAGACAGAATCAAAAAATAAAAATCAGAAAATCACATTATACGATTTTTAAACAATTAAATTGCATTTTATTGCATGAAATAAATATCTGATCACCTACCAACCAGCAAGAATTCTGGCTCTCATAGACCTGTTAGGTTTTCTTTAAGAAGCCCTCCTACTCTGCACTCATTACCTGTTTTAATTGCACCTGTTTGAACTCATTACCTGTATAAAAGACACCTGTCCACAAACTCAATCAATCACACTCCAACCTCTCCTCCATGGCCAAGACAAAATTGTAGACCTGCACAAGGCAACAACTGTTGACACAATTATTAGAAAATGGAAGAAATACAAGATGACTATCAATCTTTCTCGGTCTGGGGCTCCATGCAAGATCTCGCCTCGTGGGGTAAGGATGATTCTGAGAAAGGTCAGGAATCAGCCCAGAACTACCTGGTCAGTGACCTGAAGAGAGCTAAGACCACAGTCTCAAACAAAACCGTTGGTAACACACTACGCCGTCATGGATTAAAATCCTGCAGGGCACGAGAGGTCCCCCTGCTCACGCCAGCACATGTCCAGACCCATTTGACGTTCGCCAATGACCATCTGGATGATCCAGAGGAGGCATGGGAGAAGGTCATGTGGTCAGATGAGACAAAAATAGAAGTTTTTGGCATCATCTCCACTCACATATGTTTGGAGGAAGAAGAAGGATGAGTACAACCCCAAGAACACCGTGACAACCGTGAAGCATGGTGGGGGAAACATCATACTTTGGGGGTGCTTTTCTGCAAAGGGGACAGGACAACTGCACCATATTGAAGGGAGGATGGATGGGCTCATGTAGTGCGAGATTTTGGCCAACAACCTCCTTCTCTCAGTAAGAGCATTGAAGATGGGTCGTGGCTGGGACTTCCAGCATGACAGTGACCGGAAACACACAGCGAGGGCAACTAAGGAGTGGCTCCGTAAGAAGCATTTCAAGGTCCTGGAGTGGCTAGCCAGTCTCCAGATCTGAACCTAATAGAAAATCTTTGTAGGGAGCTGAAGAAACTCAATGATGCCCAGCAATAGCCCTGAAACTGGAAAGATTTGGAGAAGATTTGTATGGAGGAGTAGGTCAGAATCCCTGCTGCAGTGTGTGCAAACTTGGTCAGGAACTGACCTCTGTAACTGCAAACAAAGGTTCTGTTTTTTATTGTATCAAATACTTATTTCATGCAATAAAATGCTAATTAATTATGTTAAATTCATACAATGTGATTTTCTGGATTTTTTTAAGATTTTGTCTCTCACAGGTGAAGTGTAAAAATTACAGACCTCTCCATTCTTTGTAGGTGGGAAAACTTGCAAAATCGGCAGCGTATCAAATACTTATTTTCCCCACTGTACGTATCTATCTGTATATCTATCAATATATACATATCTATCTACAGTGCCTACAAGTAGTATTCAACCCCCTGCAGATTTAGCTGGTTTGATAAGATGCAAATAAGTTAGAGCCTTCAAACTGCAAACGAGAGTAGGTTTTATGAACAGAAGCATAAATCTTACAAACCAAAAAGTTATGTTGCTCAGTTGAATTTTATTAAATTTTAAACATAAAAGTGTGGGTCAATTATTATACAACCCCTATGTTTAATATTTTGTGGAATAACCCTTGTTTGCAATTACAGCTAATAATCGTCTTTTATAAGACCTGATCAGGCCGGCACAGGTCTGTGGAGTTATCTTGGCCCACTCCTCCATGCAGATCTTCTCCAAGTTATCTAGGTTCTTTGGGTGTCCCATGTGGACTTTATTCTTGAGCTCCTTCCACAAGTTTTCAATTGGGTTAAGGTCAGGAGACTGACTAGGCCACTCCAACACCTTGACTTTTTCCCTCTTGAACCAGGCCTTGGTTTTCTTGGCTGTGTGCTTTGGGTCGTTGTCTTGTTGGAAGATGAAATTACGACCCATCTTAAGATCCTTGATGGAGGAGCGGAGGTTCTTGGCCAAAATCTCCAGGTAGGCCGTGCTATCCATCTTCCCATGGATGCGGACCAGATGGCCAGGCCCCTTGGCTGAGAAACAGCCTCACAACATGATGCTGCCACCACCATGCTTGACTGTAGAGATGGTATTCTTGGGGTCGTGTGCAGTGCCATCCAGTCTCCAAACGTCACGTGTGTGGTTGGCACCAAAGATCTCGATCTTGGTCTCATCAGACCATAGAAACTTGAACCAGTCTGTCTCAGAGTCCTCCAAGTGATCATGAGCTGTAGACGAGCCTTGACATGACGCTTTGAAAGTAAAGGTACCATACAGGCTCGTCTGGAACGGAGACCATTGCGGTGGAGTACGTTACTTATGGTATTGACTGAAACCAATGTCCCCACTGCCATGAGATCTTCCCGGAGCTCCTTCCTTGTTGTCCTTGGGTTAGCATTGACTCTTCGGACAAGCCTGGCCTCGGCACGGGAGGACACTTTCAAAGGCTGTCCAGGCCGTGGAAGGCTAACAGTAGTTCCATAAGCCTTCCACTTACGGATGATGCTCCCAACAGTGGAGACAGGTAGGCCCAACTCCTTGGAAAGGGTTTTGTACCCCTTGCCAGCCTTGTGACCCTCCACGATCTTGTCTCTGATGGCCTTGGAATGCTCCTTTGTCTTTCCCATGTTGACCATGTCTGAGTGCTGTTCACAAGTTTGGGGAGGGTCTTAAATAGTCAGAAAAGGCTGGCAAAAGAGATCTTTAATCCACACATGTGAAGCTCATTATTCTTGGTGCCTGAACTACTTCTTAATACTTTAGGGGGACCAAACAGAATTCTTGTGGTTTGAGGGGTTGAATAATAAATGACACTCTGAATTAACTTTTAACGTTTTTAAAAAAAAAAAAAAATTTGCTACAGTGCATTTCCCACTTCCAGGCTGATCTACAGTACAAATGTCACAATGCCAAGTTAATTCCGCATGTGTCAACCAGCTAAATCTGCAGGGGGTTGAATACTACTTGTAGGCACTGTATCTATCTATCTATACATACACACACTACACACACTACACACATTATTATTACTATTTTGTGAGCTTCACCATAAACAAACAGGCTTGGCTGAGACCATATGTTTATTTTAGGGGAGTGAGAAAAATCAGGTTATCTCCCAAAGAAAAATAGCAAAATCCAGCATGTAGAACCCAACATGTCCATGCCCTTTTACCATGGACATCCATCATCAGGGGTCCGCCATAAATCAGTAGGCTTAACTGACCTTTCACTCATGTGTATGGCAAGCTTAGCACAAGGAACCTTACACAGCTAAAATTTGGAAAATGACTATTGCGCACACATGTGGCACTTTTGCAGTATGCCACCTTGTTGCTGATTTTTCCACTTTCAACTATAAGAGCCATCACTATGATACTTCTTTTACTAGCCAGTGTTATAAAAAGCACCCCATAAGCACTAGACCACTGAAATCTTCAACACTGATCGATATGCAGATATTTTAAAATGATTTGTGTTTTAATAATGATAAAAATTTGCTAAAAGATTAATATTTTAACATGGCTAAAATCACCTCTTTCCCCCCATCATCCACAATAAAGAAAGGGTTGGTTCCATCTGAGACAGTAAAGGAGAATCGGTCCTTCAGAGTATTACTTCCATCATGATTGTAGCTGATACGATTTTGATAGATGTCATCCATTGTGAAGGTAAATGTCTGACGGTAGCTCTGACCATTGGTGCTGCGCTCAATTACTCCATAACGAGGTGGCTGGACAATGGTGAAAGTAACAGATTCTGCCTGTTTTAAAGATCAGAGACTGTGTTAAGTATATTAGACTGAATAGTAATGCTGTATGTCTAATTTAGTGATTGCCAAAAGCCATCAACAAAAACTTATGATTTTTTGACCAACCATGACTAATTATTGTATTGATGTATTTGTGAAATTTAACCCAATAGCTTGCATGGAAAAAAAATTGATGGCTTTTGGCAATCACTAAATTAGACATACAGCATTACTATTCAGTCTAATATGGATTCCAGTTCCCAACAAAAAGATACATTCCAGCAAACCGAAGCATGTACATTCAAGAGCCTCATACCTCAGTATCAGCATCAATAGCCTTCAGCTCAAACTCGGTAATAGTCTTTCGAACACCTTCTTGCACCCTCATTCCTAAATTCTGCACCACGGGTATAGAGTCATCTACTTTATTAATAGTGATGTAAAAAGTCTGGGATACCTAAAATATAAAAGATATCAGAGATACAGCATACACACCACCAGCAAAAACCTTATTCAAGTTTATAAGCAAGAAATGTAAGTACAAGTAATAGAAGGAAAGATGTTGGTGAACTTATTTTCTGTCCAAATTCATTTTTCCTCTATATGAAATGAGAAAGATTGTGATATTAGTTAAATGTAACAAGCTTTGGGTGCTTTTAGACAATACGAAAACTACATTTCCCATCAGTCAGCACCACCTAACAAAGTATAATAAATAGGTCAGTGCAAATCAACTCTGACTGCAATAATCATGGAATATATTTAATATTTTAAATTGCACTACTGACAGATTTTCTACACAAATTTCCAGTTCTTAGAGCAAATTTAAATCAAATTGTGTGTAACCACCGGCCACAACAAGGCCACCTCACTTAGATGGGTCGCTACACTACACAATGTACATGTACAACAAAAGAATCTCTCCCTTGGGCAAAATAATCATGGGATAGATAAGAAGCAGCTTTAGTTTAAACTAATTAAAAGCAGCTTTGGAAAGGTGGGATGAACAGGAATTGTTTTTCAGTACCAAGGAGCAGCCACTAAGCAGTGAAGCTGTGGTGTGATGATCTGTATACAGTTTACACCAGTGGGTGAGGGTGCCAGGTGTCGTTGTCATTGGAGTGGGTAACCTCTTTAAAGTGCATTTTGATTATATTGGCTGAGACCACCTGCCACATATTAAAACATATCTACATTCTCCATAACTCAACTGGCGGCCACTGCATTGTTAAATTTGTTTGCTTTTGTATTGCAGTAGATTGCTAGTAGCCCATTTAGTTCACTTTTTATAAAATGCCGACTAACTTTGTCTTTTACATGCAGGGGTGAGGACGGCCTTCATCGTGGTCATTCTCTTTTCCCACCTGTCCATGGGTATTTTTCATTTGCAAAGAGAAAAGTGGGTTCCTACCAATAAGGAGATCATTTTCCAGACTTAAATGGGTTGTCCACTACTAGGACCACCTCTTCTCATACCCCACGATTGGCCCCGATAAAATAAAAATCTTATACTCAACCTCCCGTGCTGGGGGCTGTTCCTGTGGTGTCAGCATCCGCTCTCCCTGGGGCTCTCGTGCAGTGTTGTGACACCGGCGCCCAATCAGAACTGGCGTCACTGTCCCTGCCTTCTGAACATGAAGAGGAAGTCCGGACTGCGGCCGATCTCTGACTACTTCTTCATGTTCAATTCATACTAATGCGGAGACAGTGACGCCAGCGCTGATTGGGCGCCAAGCTCACGTGTCACAACACCGCACAAGAGCCCCCATGGAGAGCAAGTACCAACACCGCGGGAACGGTGCTAGCACGGGAGGTGAGTATAAGCTTTTTTATTTTCAGGCTGTGTGCCCACGAAGCATTTTCCAAGCGTTTATGCTGCGGAATTTAGGCTATGTGCCCACGATGCAGAAATGCTGCATATTTTTTACGCTTCTCCCTGGCAGGAAAAACGCATGCAGATTTTACATGCGTTTTTCCTGCCAGGTAGAAGCGTTTGTCAAGCGTTTTTGCATGCATTTCTGCATGCGGGTTATGGCTGTGTGCCCACGTAGCGTTTTTCAAGCGTTTATGCTGCGGAATTTCCGCAGCGGAAACGCTTGTAAAACGCTAGGTAATCCGCACCCCATGGTCCCCAAGGGGATTCCGCATGTTCTATGCACATGCTGCGGATTTTTCCGCAGCGTTTATGCTGCGTACAAAAATCCGCAGCATGTCATTTAATTTTGCGGAAGTGCAGCGGAACTCCCGCCATTGACTTGCATTGAGACGCACAGAAACCGCGACTGTACATTTTTACAAGCGGCTTCTATGCGTCTCTATGTGCGGATGGTACCCAGTTCTGGAGGAGAGGAGACTCTCATCCAGACCTGGGTACCATTGTACCTGTAAAAAAAGAATAAAATAACAAATAAAGTTTATACTCACCTGTCCGGAGGCTTCTCTCTGAATGCCAGCAGCGCTGAAGGACCTTCGGTGACGTCACAGTCATGTGACCGCAGGCCCTTCACCGCTCTGTCTCGCGATATGCCGGCAGCCAGGAACCAGACAGGAACGAGCGCTGCAGCCACGCCGGGGCCTCGGGGGTGAGTATAGCTTTATTTGTTTTAATTTTTACGGTTCACACTGTATAAATCCATGCTGTTTGCATGGATTTATATAGTGTGACCTAGTTGTCAAGCACTTTCCAAGTGATGCTATCGCCTGGAAAGTGCTTGTCAATCTGCATGCGGAAACGCATGTGGATCCGCATGTATTCTGCAGGAAAAACGCATGCACAATCTGCATGCATAGTTACATAGTTAGCAAAGCCGAATAAAGACCTGCGTCCATCAAGTCCGACCTGTTAGTTCTGTAATTGCTAAAGTTGATCCAGAGGAGGGCAAAAACCCCAAATGATTTAGCCAATCTTCACCTGAGGAAAAATTCCCTCCCGACTCTGAAACCAGCAGTCAGAATAAATCCCTGTATCAACCTACTATTTTATTCTATTGTTAAGTATATGCAGAAATCTGCCTGGTATCTAGAAAAGCATCCAGTCCCCGCTTGAACTGGTTTAGTGAATCCGACATTACCGTCTCCTCACTCAGTGAATTCCATATTCTCACTGCTCTTACCGTAAAGAACCCCTTCCTATGCTGGTGCTGAAACCTTTTCTCTTCCAGTCTTAGTGAATGCCCTCTTGTTACCGTAATATCCCTCCTTTTGAACAAATCCCGGGCAAGGTCTCTATACTGTCCCCTAACATATTTGTATACATTTATTATGTCCCCCCTCAACCTTCTCTTTTCCAGGCTGAATAGTCCTAGTTTTGCCAACCTCTCTGGGTATTGCAGTCCCTCCATTCCCCTTATTAATTTTGTTGCCCTCCTTTGTACCTTTTCAAGCTCATTTATATCCTTTCTATATATTGGGGCCCATAACTGAGCACAGTATTCCAAGTGTGGTCTGACCAGTGCTTTGTACAGTGGAAGAACAATGTTCTCATCCTTTGCAGCTATACCTCTTCTGATACATCCCATTACCCTGTTTGCCCTTACAGCAGCGGCCTGACTTTGGGCACTCCAATTTAGTTTGCTATCAATCAAGATGCCCAAGTCCTTCTCCATCTCTGAATTCCCCAATGATTTCCCATTCAGTGAGTACTGGTGACTTCCATTTTTCCTTCCCATATGTATGACCTTACATTTCTCCTCGTTAAACCTCATTTGCCATTTAATGCTCCACCTACCCAGCTTATCCAAATCCCTCTGTAGGTCTTCACTATCCTCTTTTGTATTAATTGTTTTACATAACTTTGTGTCATCTGTAAATATTGATATTTTACTATTTATCCCGTTGACTATGTCGTTAATAAAGATATTAAATAACATTGGGCCTAGTACAGACCCCTGTGGTACCCCACTAGTGACGCTTACCCAATCTGAGTATATTCCATTTATAACCACCCTCTGCCTTCTATCCTTTAGCCAGTTAGCTACCCACTTGCAGACATTTTCCCCCAGCCCCATCATTCTCATTTTGTATACCAACCTATTATGTGGCACGCTATCGAACGCTTTTGAGAAGTCGAGATACACGACATCCACTGGTTCCCCCTGATCTACTCGAGAGCTAACCTCCTCGTAGAAGTCAATCAGGTTTGTTTGGCTGGAGCGATTCCTCATGAATCCATGTTGGTTCGGGGTTAATAGATTATTAGCATCAAGATGCTCCATGATTGCCTCATTAATAAAGCCTTCAAAAATTTTGCCCACAACGAACGTCAGACTCACCGGCCGATAGTTTCCGGTGTTACTTTTTGCTCCCTTTTTGAATATTGGCACTACATTCGCCTGTCGCCAATCAAGTGGTACAGACCCAGTCTCAACAGAGTCCTTAAATATAAGATATAACGGTCTGTCTATCACATTACTTAGTTCCCTTAGTACCCGTGGGTGTATGCCATCAGGTCCTGGTGATTTGTTTATTTTAATGTTACTGAGGCGTTTCTGTACCCCAGCTTGGGTTAGATTTGTCATACTTAGTGGAGGATTAAGCTTGTCACTTCTCATTTCGCCTGTTAGTTCTTTTTCCTTTGTGAAAGTTGACGAAAAAAATTTATTTAATAGATTAGCTTTATCCTCATCTTTCTCTATGATTTTGCCTTCATCACTTTTTATCGGTCCAATATTATTCGATTTAATCCTTTTACTATTTATATACGTAAAGAACAGTTTGGGATTTGATCTACTTTCCCTAGCAATACGTCTCTCTGTTTCCTCCTTTGCTATTTTTATTTGTTTTTTGCAGGTTCTCGTTTTTTCCTTGTAACACATTAGTGCCTCCTTGCTGTTTTCCTGTTTTAATCTCTTGAATGCCTCTTTTTTGCTATTTAACGCCCCTTTTACGTTCTTGTTCAACCATATTGGTTTCCTCTTATTTCTGGCCCTTTTATTCCCATACGGTATATACCTCTCGCACTGAGTATTCAGAATTCTTTTGAAGGTTTCCCATTTACTATTCGTATTTCCTTGATTAAGAACTTTGTCCCAGTCTATAAGTTGAAGGTTTTCTTTCAGCTGATCAAACTTCGCCCTCCTAAAGTTTAATGTTTTAGTTGTTCCCTTATTGATAACCCTACTGAAGGGCATTTTGAAGTCTATAATATTATGGTCGCTATTACCTAGGTGCCCCCCTATCTATACCTCAGTTATTCTATCAGGCCTATTAGTCAATATTAAGTCCAACACTGCCTTCCCTCTCGTTGGTTCCTGCACTAGTTGGGAGAGATAATTATCCTTAATATTTGTCAAGAACCTTTTTCCTTTCTGAGATCTACAGGTTTCTGTTTCCCAGTCAATATCCGGGTAGTTGAAGTCCCCCATTACAATCACCTCATTATGTTTTGCTACTTTGTCTATTTGTCCTAATAGCAGTTTCTCATTCTCCTCTGTTATATTGGGTGGCTTATAGCAGACCCCCAGTAATATTTTATTATTATTTTTTTGCCCCCTCTATCTCTACCCACATGGACTCGACCCCCTCTTCTCCCTCTCCTATATCTTCCCTTAGTCTGGGCTTTAGACGTGACTTTACATATAAGCAGACTCCTTCGCCCTTCCCCTGTTTCCGGTCCCTTCTAAATAAACTATAATCTGTTAAATTTACCGCCCAGTCGTAGCTATCGTCTAGCCAAGTCTCTGTTATACCTACGATGTCATACCTCTCCTCCGATATAAGCGCCCGCAGCTCATCCGCCTTATTGGTCAGGCTTCTTGCGTTGGTCAGCATGCAAGATAAAACTTTGGGGTTATTTAGCATCCTATTCTTCTCTAACGATCTAACTGTACTATCCCCACCCCCCTCTCCACCCTCATTATATTCACTTCTCCCCTTCCCCCTTGCTTGCCTCACATCCCACCTATTTCCTTGGTTTCCCCCCCCCCGTCTCTAGTTTAAAAACTCCTCCAACCTATTAGCCATCTTCTTCCCCAGCACCGCTGCACCCTCCCCATTGAGGTGCAGCCCGTCCCTACGGTAGAGCCTGTAGCCGACAGCGAAGTCGGCCCAGTTCTCCATGAACCCAAACCCTTCTGCCTTGCACCAACTCTTTAGCCACTTATTCACCTCCCTAACCTCCCGTTGGCGCTCCTGTGTGGCTCGCGGGATTGGTAGTATTTCTGAGAAAACTACCTTGGAGGTCCTTGCCCTAAGCTTCCTACCTAGATCCCTGAAATCATTTTTAAGGACCCTCCATCTACCACTCACTTTGTCATTGGTGCCAATGTGGACCATGACCGCTGGGTCTTCGCCAGCCCCACCCAGTAACCTGTCAACCCGATCCGCGATGTGCCGGACTCGAGCGCCAGGGAGGCAGCACACCGTTCGGCGATCCCGGTCTTTGTGACAGATTGCCCTGTCTGTCCCCCTAATAATAGAGTCACCCACTACCAGGACCTGTCTAGCCTGCCCTACACTTCCCCCCTCCCCCTCATTACTGGAGCATACACTCCCCCGGCGGTCAGAGGATCTGTCGTGCTCCAATAATGCCGGTTCTGAACCAGCCTTCCTATACTTCTTCCCTCTATCCCTTCTAACTGTTACCCAGCTCCCTGCCTGTTCAGCCTGCGCTTCCCCACTAAGCTCCACCCCCAGTGTTGACCCATTGAGTGTCTGCTCGGTGAGCAGCAAACTCCGTTCCATGTTGTCGATGCTCCTCAGTACCGCTATCTGAGCACTTAGATCCAGGATTTGGGCTTCCAAGTGCACGATATGCTCACATCTCTCGCAGCAGTATGGATCCCTGAGCGGTAGCTCAGGGAATGCATACATTGCGCAAGATGTACACTGCACGGCTCCGGCCAACATGGACGTCATTCTAAATATGGGGATACAGTCAGTATATATGTACAAGTACAAAACACAATTATTTATATATAGGTGTATGGACGGGGATCAATTAGGGATGTGCAAGTGTATCGATTAGATATCGGCGCGGGATCAGTTAAGTATGGACGGGGGATCAATTAAGTATCAATTAAGTATGGACGGGGGATCAGCTGAGTGGGTCAGGTGGATTAATTAAGTATGGACGGTGTGTCAATTAACTATGGACTGGGATCAATAAGTATGAACTGGGGAAATAATTAATTGTGGACTAGGGAATCAATCAATTAATTATGGACAGGGGGTTTAATTAAATAGGATGGGGGGTAAAGCAAATAAATAGGTATGGACGGTGGGTCAATTAACTAAGGACTGGGGATCAATAAGTATCAATAATATCAATAAATATGGACGGGGGAAATAATTAATTGTGGTCTGGGGAATCAATCAATTAATTATGGACAGGGGTTAATTAAATATGGTGGGGGATAAGGCAAATAGATAGGGACTGGGGATGAGTAAAAGTGGACAAGGGGAATCTATTAAATAGGACAAGGGGGATCAATCAATTATGGGCTGGGGGGGTCAATCATTTAAATGTGGTCAGGGGGATCACTTTAATATGGACGGGGGGTGGTCGGGGATCAATTAAATGAGGACGGGGGGGTCAATTTAATGTGGTCAGAGGGATCAGTTAAATATGGACGGGGGTGTTCAGGGGAATCAATTTAAATATGGACGGGGGGGTAATCAATTAAATATGGACTAGGGAATACAATACAATTACAATACAGATACAAATACAATACAGTACAGTACACACTTGGGTTCAGTAGGGCCGCTTATCGCGGCCTCCTGACCCTCACTCACCTCCTCTAGGGACGCTGCACGCTATCACAGCGCGCTTGTCCCTCCGGTCGCCTCTTACCGGTCCTCCTGATCACCTCCTGGTCACCACCACCTGGCACCCTCCGCTGGCCGGCACTGCACGCTGCCACAGCGCTCTCTTGCGCTCGTCCCTCCGGTCGCCTCCTACTGGTCCTCCCGGTCCGCTCGGTCACCTCCGCCTGGCTCTCCTCCCTTCCCAGGAGCTCTCTCCACACACAGCACAACTCTTGCAGCACACGGCAGGCTCCGCCTCCACCACTTCCTGTCATGCGTTTTTTTCTGCCAGGGAGATGCAGAAATGCTGCAGAAATTTTCTGCTTCATTTCTGCATCGTGGGCACATAGCCTATCAAGCGCTTTTCCAAGCGATTTTAGCATCACTTGGAAAAGTGCTTGACAACTTGGTCACACTATATAAATCCATGCAACCTGCATGGATTTATATATTGTGACCAAGTTAGTTTAAAAAAAAAAGAATAAGAATGGTAAAAAAAAAAAATTAAAAAAAAAGATTATACTCACCTTCCGATGTCCTTCTGGTGTCATCTCCGCTGAGTCCGGTCTCTTGCACTGCTTGCGGTGGTGTGAAGGACCTGCGGTGACGTCATTGAGTCATGTGTCAGGTCACCTGGCGGGAAAAACGCATGTAAAAACCGCATTGTTTTTCCTGCCAGGGAGAAGCGGAAAAAATATGCAGCATTTCTGCATCGTGGGCACATAGCCTAACAGGGCCAAGTGTGGTGTATGAACAAGGGTTGCCTGGTAGTGGATAACCCCTTTAAACCCAAGAGAGACATGCAATTCTTTTGCTGTACGACACATCTAAGACATGGAAGCTTTTCCTTATTAATTTCTTGCTAATACTAATATTTAGCACTTTTTAAAATAGCTCTGCTGTTAACATTAAGAACAACCAACAATAACAGCTATAATAGTGCCCATTGTGAACACAATGTACCAGACATGCAGAACTATTCTCATATCTGACTGGCATTGTACTTGTTACAGTTTTTAATACAAGAAAAGGCTCAAAATTAAATAATAATGAAATATCAGGATGAATGAAGCCGCATTAAAATGTAGTTTATATTCTGTATATATTGAAAAGAACAACACTCTTGGCTGAAGGCATTAGAGGGGGATGTGAATTGAATGAGATTAACTGATGCAGCCAAATAAACAATGATGAGACCTAGCAAAATTGAAACGGTAAAGAAAATAATATGTGCACCTTGGGAAATCTGCTGCAGGCCTATTTATTGTCTACCTCAAAACAAGCACAAATGTCCTGTAAACTGAGAATCAAACAAAACAAAAAATTCTTCTACCTCATTGACTCCATCTGAGACGGTGAAGGTGAAGTCATCGGCATGCTTTTCATCAGCACTAGTGTGAATGTATTGGATACTTCTGGACTCCAAATCTGCCTGGCTGAAGCTGCTAATTTTTATGCCTACAAAAGAGAAAAAATAATCAACCATGAATAGCTGTTGCCAATCTTTTTTTTCATTAAGAAACCATATAAGCAAAACCACCATCACATTAACCCTTAAATAAGAAATCAATATGTAACTTGGTACTGATAAAGTATTATAATATCACAGCTTAGTCACTATGTGCAGCAATTACATACTTTGTGCTTCGGTTTGTCATATACCTTCAGCTCCCACCTTTATTTTAACACTACCCAAGCTAAAATATGTTTGCAATTTATTTATTGCAGGTTTTTTTCACATTTAATGTGTTTTAGCTGCTTTTACACTTTGTGCAACAAAAGGGCATGGTTTCAAGGACAAGGGATAAAGCTTAAAGGGGTTTTCCATTTTCAGGAACAAAAACAAACATGCCTGCCCTGGGCTCTGTTGTGTGGCTGCAGTGGTGATGTCATGTCGACAGCGCTGTAGCCAATCACTGAGCTCAGTGGCTCTGCCAATGTAGGAAGCACAAGCCGCTGATGTCAATAATTTGCTGCTGCACTGCTGAAAAGACATCACAACTGCCAAACAACAGTAACTGGGGCAGCGGTAGAGACACAGCGCTGGACTCGGAAGGTAAGGAAAGCACATTTTGTCTTTTCACACCTAACTGAGCCTGCGTGCAACAGTTTCCTAATGGAGGAAAACCCCTTTGGGATACAATACCATAAACCAAATTGTATAAAAAATGTAGAGAAATTTCTGGCACAAAGTAAATTAGACATTTACAATAAATATGTTCCATTACAGTACCTCTAAATCACCCTTAATATATCGAGAAGGGGTAGAACACCCACACAAAGAATTTATTTTGTCAATGTCACAAAGTACAAGACATATGCGTGATTACAATGCAAGCTTTAAGATTTTAGATTTCAACAAAATACTTGAATTAAAGGGAGCCTGTCTTCTACAAAATGCTATTTACGCTGATATAGTGGTCATTTGCAGGTACATAGCATTTAAATCATGCTAATCTGGTTTACCAGAACAGTGGCTACAGGGAGAAAATTAAGTTTTATTCTCCCTGCAGCCACTTCCAGTTATCGGGCAGTGTAGGGGGCTGTAACAGTCACCACTCACTATAGTGTGAGTTCATTATGATCACTCCCCATGCACCTTGACTGACAGTCTGATTTGTATTCATATGCTGCGGAGCTAGCTGACAGTCAGGGTGCCGGAGGAGTGATAACAGTGCTCTCATAGTATAGTCACCAGTGAATGTTACAGTCCCCTGCAATGACTGAAAGAGTGCAGCTGCAGGGATAATAGGACTTCATTTTCTCCCTGTAGCTCCTCTTCCAGTAAACAGGCATGCTTTAAAGGTTATCTACCTGTAGATTACCACTATAACTATAGGGAAATAAAATATTTGAAAATAAAGGTGCTTCATGTGTGCCTTCGGCTACATTCACACAAACAAGGACTATTTTCTGAGGTCTGCGTGGAAAACATTGTGGTATATACTATTCTGATCTGATTTATGAACTAGACTAGTGCGTGTAAATAGTAGGCAGCTCCTGCACCCATCAACTATGCAGACGTGCACACAGAGCTGCACATGGGGCCAGGCACGTCTGTAATCTGAGGACATGACTGGTCCACAAAGTTCATTGCTTGTCTGAACTTAGCCTTACAGTATTTAAATATTGAAATCAAGGCAGATACTTTTTGTCCATGTAGAATATTTCCCCGTACTTGATTCAGACTTAACTTGAATCATATGATTGTACAGTGAATTTAGTTGATACAAAATATTTATTCTGTATTACAAACATTTGCAGAATCCTAAATCAGATGCTCTATAACTAATATCCCTTAAAATGTCACAGACAATCTGGAGAGGTTACAAGTGATCCAGTACCTGGGGAGCCTATGTGCTCCAGATGCCCAAGGCTAGGCGGCCTAGTGATGCGAAACAGTAGTTCTCTGGGCTCGCTGTCTCGATCTGTAGCTGACAGTTGCTGTGTAGTGATTTTTTTCCAAGTATTCTCATCCAAGGTGAGACCCTTGTTGGCAGTAATTGATGGCAGCAGTCTGTCTTCTAAAAGCAAGGGAAGCCAAACAAAACTGCTTTATGGGTCATGTTTATAAAACAGGCATTTGTTTTCCAACATGGTAAAAGCTATACATTTTGTCACAGGATATATTTGAGTCTGTAGAAGAGTACATGGTACACTTACCCAATATACTAATATAGAAAGATTGGTCAATCAGTGTATTCTCTTCCGAATCTACTACATCAAATTTAAAAAAGAAACTTCCTCCTGATTCTCCTTTATTGTGCTTGTACAGAATGTATCCTACAAACGGAGAGCACACAGCAATAGTACCAGGTAACATAGTACTTTATTTTATCAATGTATTTTTTAAATATAAGAAAGAAGTAATCTAGTGAGGTAAGCTAAGGAGCCAAAGCATTTTAATATAGCTTTATCACAATATAATGACATCGGGTGGGAGTAGAGGGTAGTATAGGTAAAGTGAATAAAATATGGGATGACTAGCAAATTATTACCAGATTGTGCCTGTTAACGTCATGAGACTAAAATATAGTTAATATTTACCTTTATTAACATCCATTTGAGTGAAGCTGGAAACCAGACCTCTAACAGAAATTGGCACCAGGTTATTATTCTTTGATATCTCTAGCTGTCCTACAGCTGGATCTCTCTTGATGATGTATCTCAGCTTGTCATCATCTGAATCTATGTCAGTTCCCTTTAAATGTTGGTCAGTTATTGTAGCTGTTGAACCTGGTTAATAATACAGATAATAAATTGTCATTAGAAAACAGCTATGCTTAGGTCCACACAACAAGAACTTATACATTAAATATTATTGGCAAATTATTAAGTAAGGGAGTGGAAAAGCTGCCCACACTCCCCCCTTGAGGATGTGATGGCTATATAATGCAGTGTGATGTTCTGAAATGTTGTTTATCTATTTTCTGCCTAGCAACAGTGAGTTAGCGGCAGGTAGGGTTAATAGTTGAGGAAAAGCCCAGTAGGGGAGAACTTACATGGGTATACAGGTTTGCAATTTCCTGTTTGTTGGCAGATCTTGTTGGCAGATCGTCATTACTTGAGAAGGAACAGATCCAATGTCTAGCTGCTTGCAGACTTGCATAGTAATAGTGTTGTGTGTGAAGAGAGAAGACTACGATATGTCAGATAGTACATTCTGAAGGAAACCAACGATCAGGTAAGAAGCAGCTGAGGTCCTTAACTCAGGCCAGGAGGTCTTCTTAAAGGGATAGAACATCACTCAGGTTAGAAGAGGGACAAGGTCCTTAGTTCAGGCCAGGAGGCCTACTTTATTGGTACTGACCTTTGCCCATGTGGAGCAAAAGTCCAGGAGACCTAATTAAAGGGGAGTGAGCTGAAGGAAGGATTCCTCATCTTAGATGAACAGGACTTAAAGGGAATCTGTCACCACATTTGACGTATCTACGCTATTAATATGGGCATACAGGTTATATACTGCTGAAAAAAGTCCTACCTGTGTGCTTCATATCAGATGCCTTGTTATTGATAAATCATCTTCTATCAGTTTATGTAAATGACGTCTTCCAGGCTATGGGGAGGACATTCCCTGGAAGATAACTCTGCCTCCAGAGATTATTTTATATAGAACGAGGGCATTACTAGAGTAAGACATGTAATGGCCGCTCTCTGCTCTCCTGATCCCACTGCAGAGCTGTGTGTGATTATACCTGACACATCTGCAGCTTCCTCTCAGCTTCCATCTCAGACAGACAGACAGGGTTGTAATGTTGTTGCAATACAGCAGAGCTCAAAAGCTGCAAAAAATGTGTCTGCAAGAAGACAAAGTTCATTTCTCCTGTTCTATGTTAGTTACTTGTCTCACACTGGTAAATTCCCCTTCTATTTAAAATAAACTCTGGATGCAGAGTTATCTTCCAGGTAACATCCTCCCCATAGCCTGGAAGAGGTCCTTTAAGAAAAACGTGGTTCTCTCTGGAATAAGGCATCAGATCTCAGATATCATTTTATTTAGCTTCCTATGACCTACATACAGACGGCTTTGGAGGGTTGATCTTACTGACAGATTCCCTTTAAGCAGACAATTATCTACTCTGGAGAGAACGCTAGAGTGTCGCATACTGGGACACGAGTTCTCCCACGGAGAGTTGAAGATGTAGTGGCACAGCAAGGAGCTTGTGGCCCTCATCGAAAAGACTTTGCAAGTACTAGTGGGGAGTCGTACCGACGCTCCCTCATTCATCTCTACCTCATCTGGTCCTGGCCTGCCAAGTCAAATGGCAACATGCGGTCTGCAGAGGTGTATCGCCAAGGTAACATCAGCACAAACACCTAGCCAGAACCCCTCCATTTTCCTGTAGAGTGTCAGGGGAATGGATGATGCTCCCCTCGCCCCTGACTGCAGCCTCCCGCACCACATTAACAATTACACAAATTCAGCTTCAGATTCTTCACAAGCAGCAGACTGGTCTCACATGTTGCCAGCTAATAACACCTAGGGTAAGAAGAAGGCCACTCCTAATGCTGGTTCATGCCATTCTCCACTACATGGTAAGAGGGTCGATAGTGTGAAGCTGCCTCTATGATACACACCACAGTCTGTGTCTTGTGTTACCATAGTCAGTCCAGTTATTTACTAATTTTCTAAAACTACAGTGGTCTTTCTGATTGGTCGCTAAAAGTAAATACTTTTACCCACATTTTATATTAAAGGCAAAAATCCCCTGAAATGTCACTGCTATCCTTGTTACGATTCTCCACTCTTCAAATAAGTTTGTCACGCCAATTCATCATGAATCAACTTGCCCAAGAAGCTGGTGCAGGAAATTTTTTTTATGGAGATCTCACATATTTTTAAGTTTTGCATATGATAATGTTATATATTGTGAACATTTTCATCCAATATAATAGTGACCAAAATGATTATGGAAAATACACTGGGGCAGATTTATAAATACTGTCACAAATGTGGACAGCTTAGGATCAGAATAGACATTTGAAATTTAAACCAAAAATTTGATGCCATGCTTTGTTGGTGCACCAAGTACAAAATGTGTCAAAAACTAAATGAATGTGGTGCCTAGCATATATACGCCAGAATTGTGGTGCATTTTGAATAGTAAATCTGACCCACTGCACTTTGATCATGATGGTCAACCAATTAGTATGAATGAAAACTGAATGCACAATGAGCTATTCGCCTGCACTTTATTCAGCAAATTTTGCTCATGACAAGGTGAATACATATACATATAGGTATAACACATACATACTCTCCGGTCACGGCTCAGAAACCGACAAATCCCAGCAGAGCACAGTGCGTGCGTTGGGGGATTCCTAAGTCTGCAGTCACAGAGTGATTGCAGACTTATCAATTTGAACTGGATAACCCCTTTAAGTTTTCCTACTTTCATAATAGCATAGGCTTCTACATGTTAGACATACCTGCTGAGATCTGTAGGCCCCTGTTCACAGCCAATCTTGGTGGCTCTTTTCTCTGTGGCTCTATAGTAAACTGTAATCTTCCGGTATTAGTGTATCGGCCATCTGAGAGAGAAAACCTGAATTCATCTGAATGTGTAGCCCCAGTCTCTGGAATGTATACAATCAACTCATCTAATATATCCTGATAGGTAAAAGAGGAGCTCTGGGACAAGATCCTTCCATTATCCAATCGTTCAGAGTAGAATTGCCTCCGGCGTAAATGTCCTAGAGGAATTTACAGAAAATATTATCAAATAGCATACATTTATTTATTTAAAAAAGCCAATTAATGCAACAATTAACAGGATGTTTATATAAAAGCTTTTTTACACAACACTTTTAGCTATCGTAGATGTTTAGTAAAGCAAAATATGATGAATATAAACTGATATTTTTGTTTAAATATGTTTTGTAAAGTATGGATCAGGGTCAAATGACATTAGAATAGAAGTAGGTTACAACACCAGAGTGATAAGCATCTTATTTTCTCATTTCGTTACCGTTAAGTATAGACTTTAGTAAATTCAAAACTTTGACTTTGAGTTGAATCACCATAAACCATGAAAAGTCATGAGATTATTAGAAAAGGACTATAAAACAGCAGGAATTGATAATAATGTGGGTTAAAAAACAGATTTTTTAATACATATATAAAACAGAATAAAACAATCAAGGCATAGTTAATAGTTGCTTGTGGGGAAATAGAAAATATAGGTTACAAAGTATATATTTACAATGTTACATAGTATTTGATATCAAGAGAATGAGCGGAGAGCATCCACGGAACCCATTCTTTTTCACAGTGTTCCACCATGTCAATTTGAGTTGATGAGAGCTTCTTGCATAGTGTTACCTTTCCCAGATCAGTCGCTGGACCTTTGTTTCCTTACCCTGTCGCCAATCCACGCAGAGTTAATGTGGTAACCCTGCAAACACCACTGACATCATCACCCAAGGCCTTTTAAGGCTGGATCAGGCAGTCACTTGCTGTCTGAGTATTGAGATAGCATTGCTATCAGCAACTGTATGCTTGTCAGGAGTTGCTTCATCTTTCATTTCGCTCAATCCATACTGTAAACCCTGCCATCTGACAAGATCAATTGCGTTTCTCCATTGCCTCCAGTTTATGCTGCTCACCCTGAACTACGGCTTTGAGCATCCACCTCACCAGGTAAGCTTTTTAACACATAGCATTATATTATTAATACATGAGACTGACTAGATCAACTGTAGGCCTTTCGATTACCACTTATGGGCAATATGGATATGTGCTCAGGGGAGGATGAATCTGACTAATTTGCAATCAGGATTGTTAATGTTCAAAGGTTTCTCAAAAGAGAAGACAAAATATCGGATGCTTAGGGCACGAGCATCCTGTGACCTGATGAATAAGATCAACTACTTGATCCAAAAGTGAGGATACTTATGTGCATATCCACCACGTAAATAGAATCAATTTTAGGAAAGCCCCGAAAGCACAATGGAGACATGGTTAGTTGGATAAATAAGTAATAGGGACGTAATACCCAAATTCCAGAAATGTTGGGATGCTGTGTAAAATGTTAAAAAAACAAGAATGCAATGATTTCGAAATTTCTTCTAGACTTATTTTAATGACAACGGAACATAGAACACAGATCAGAAGCTGAACGTTTTTCCATTTCACTTGAAAAAAATCACCTTTTAGTGGACCAGATAAACTTGAAAATGTAATTCTGAGGCATCATTTGATCTCTATTACTGGGACTAGTAATGTGCAGAATAAGTATTATAGTCAGGGTAAAACCCTCATTTTAAGAGTATGGAACCTTACAATCCAAGACAAATATGGAAAATACAACTTTATTAGGTCATTCAATGTCAAACATCATGACTACAGGTGGGCTGTCACCCGAAACGCGTTGATGTTACATTTCTTCTAGCTGTACTGCTGATCTTGTCCTCTGTTATGCACTTTGTGTGAATAAAAGCCTATTCACGGCTTGATGAGCCGGATTATCTTCATTTTACGATTGTTCCACGCCTTGACACGGTGTTTCCGGGCTCCGAACACCTCCAAGTGAGCTGGATCTAATCTTATTAACTAATGTGACAGTTTTATAGATTGCGTTCTTCCGAATACGTGTACTTTTTTATTTATTTTTGGTTTTACATAAATATATGTATTTATTGGTAAAATGTTTTTTCATTTATTTATTTTTTTATATATATATTTCTTAAAAAAAATCTAACTTTTTTTTTTTTTTTACTTTTTCCCTTTATGGGACTTCAAATTTTATTTCTCTGATCACTTTTCTCATGCATTGCAATACACATGTATTGCAGTACAATGGACTTGTCAGCTTTACACTGGCAGATCTCCTGGACCCTTTTTCTGGCTGGTCACCCTAAATATCAGACCCAGACTTCATCATATGACCTCCGGCTGCCATGACAATCCTCAGCTCTCCGTGACCACGTTCCAGAGGTGCCGGAGGGCTGAGAGAGGGAACCCATTCCCTCTCACAATCTTCTAAATGCCGTGATCGTGGAATCTAGAAGATAACACATGGATATCATCATCAGGACCTGAGCCAATCAGGACACACTGATGATGTCGCCGATGCAGAGCTAGAATTTTGCACTAGAATCCCAGCGCCTGGAGGTGTGTGGGGGTCTAGATCACTGCAAGACCGCCGATCGTAATCAAACGTCGGAGCTGCAGAAAGACCAGCAAGTTTAACCTTAAATAAACGTGGGTGGTCGGGAAGAGGTTAAACTTTTTCTTTTTGAATGAATACTTTTATTAACATTATTAGGATTACAAAAATATACAAAGTATACAAGCAAAGGACATAGAGTAATAAATGGTTGATTCACCTAAAAAAATAAACCATTCTATGTATAACCTTTTAGCTATAAGTCAATATAGCAATATAAATTGCTGTGCAATAGGTTAATAAACAATAAAGTAAGCTTTAACAATGGCGTCAAATGAGCATTGATAACAACAATTGCCTGTGTTTCCTCCTCTCTTCCATCAAGGAAAATTATAGTGGTTTTAGAGGATCTTATCCTCATGGTGCCTGGTTTTGTGTCTCCATATCGCAGACATAACCTGTTGCAACATTATCGGAGGATCTCCCAACAACAGCTTTTATTGAAACCACACGGCTGCTCCAAAACTATCTTGCAAGGATTTACTAATGTAGTAAGGTAAAAGTACTATAATACTCTCCCAAATGTCTAAAGAATTCTATGTTCATTTTCAATAGACGCTTCCACATTGTCTGTCTTCATCAAAAAGACATGTTTTTCCAAAAACAATTTGTATGGAGGGGGTTGCTTTGAATCCCGCTGATGGTTTTTTTTTTTTTTTTTTACAGTATTTGTTAATCACTTTAGAGTACTTGAACTTGCAATAGTTCGATTGCTTGTACTATGTACTGCAACACTTTAATAATGCTGCATATAGTAAAAATCACAGTCTCATTTGAAGCTGAGCCGCAGGCTGGGCTCAACAGAGTTCTGTGACGGCAGGCATGAAGGTCTTTAACAGATCCCCGGCTGTCATTGTAACCCACTGGCACCCAGCACATAGAATGACGCGCCCCCATGCTGATGAGCTGGTAATGATGCTGTCAGGGAAGAGCTGTGTTCCACCCATGGCTATTAGAGGAAGATCCTGGCTATGACACACAGCCGTTATCTACCAGGTATGGCACAGTACATGTAACAGCAGATAACGGGAAGAGGTTAAAAGAAAGCTTTTTAACAAATCAGAAAAATAATTGAATTTCTCAATGCCTGTAATGTCAATAAAACTAATTTTACTCCATTTATGATGACATTAGCCATAAGTTATGATGACATTAGCCATAATTTATGAACCACTTACCATGGACTGGTGTTTTTGTGACAATAAAAATGAGCTCGTTATCTGGTGTATCCATGTCCTGGACACTTAAGCAGGTATTCCTTATAACTGCTCCTGCACTATCATGAACAACTACAGGTAATAAAAATATTTGGGGAGGTTCATCGTTCTTGCCCTATAATTAGAAAACGTAAAAAAGAGAGTTTATTATATTCATGCATGTGCATTTTATAGTTGAAATAAGATAGGTCACAAAGGAACATTGTGACACAAGACATTAAAGACTAAGACGACTTCTTTGTTTTACAAAATTCTTTCATCGTGTAGCCTGCTCATATTACGGTTTAGAATAAGCCTAAATGATAGCATATTAGTGTTTTATGCTTTGCTTGAAGCCAACTGAGCAAATCACTTGAGCTTATTTTGCTCTGATGTTCTCATTAAACTTTCATTTGTTCCAGTACACTCTGATTACTTTTTGTTACGCAGTGTGGAAGGAAATTACATGTGTCACATAATGCCATATTCACCATTATACCATTAAATATTTAAGAAGGCAGCATGGGGCACAGTAAAACTGACCACTTCAAATGGTTGTTTTGGCCAACAGCTTTTTTGAGCGAACTTCTATATTTAAGAGAAAAAAGATCACAAATCGGCCTTGTTACATATCTTCTTTGCACAAGCATCTATTTAGAACTGAGCAACACTCACCTCTATAGTGATAGTGATATTGAGAACTTCAGACTGGCTTGATCCATCAGTCATAAAGAAACTAAAGTAGTCAACACTTGGCTCCACGCTGTCATGGACACTCTGTACATAGTAGATGTAATTTTCTATGATATCCTGAATTGAAAATGAAGATTCTGAGCCCTCCTGACCTCCCAGAGAAGTTCGACCTCCTGTTTCAAGGTTTTTCAAAGCAAAAAAAGAAGTATATTGCAGTTATACACATTCATAGAGTTCCAACAAATTCTACAGTACTTTACAGAACTGTCCCCAATGGGGTTTAAAATAGTTTTTCACTTATTTTCAACTTATTTCATAGGAAGCCAATTAATCTTTCTGGAGCTTTTTGTAGAGTGGAAGGATCTTGGGTGCATGAAGACAACTCAAGCAAACACAGCTGACATTCATGTTATATGATATCATATACCAATAATAATTCATTATTATTTACTAAATAGAGAAGACGAAAATCCAGCTTCTGGTAAGTATAAAAATTCAAAACATTTATTGAAGACATAGTTAAAATCCAAGTATTAATATAGCAATCGGGGAGCAGTTTTTCTTATATGTATTATGTGTTTGGTTGTCTAGGTAAATTTTGTTTCTTTATTTTATTTTATATGTTTTTCACCCAATCAAATTCATGGCATGTGGATTTAGGGCTGATGGGAAATTTTTTCGAAACGCATGACCATGCTTCATCCTGCTCCCCGTTTGCTATATTAATCCTTGTATTTTAACTACTTCTTCAATACATGTTTTGAATATTTACACTTACCAGAAGCGGGATTTTCTTCTTTTCCAGTTTGTATTCCAAGTTTGGTCAGGATGTTTCCGTGCCTCTGGACTCCAAATACGGTGAGCTGGTTACACCCTTTTTTTCTCATTATTTTTTACTGCATAATTTAAAGATACATTTAGACTAAGGTCACCATAGACACCTTAAATGTAAACATTTAAGAAGACGGTATTGTAACAGTAATGGTCTATTATGCCATACTATATATATATGTGAAATGGAGTCAACTAATAGAAATGTTAATAAATTTTGAAAAAGCTTATCAATGGTAATTTTGTGTACTGCTACTCTGTATAGATCCGAGTGTGTTTCTTAACACACCCACAACCCCACAGATACTGCTATACATCTGCTATCTTATGTATTCAAAAAATATATACACAGCTCAACAATATGATCACTGCATAAAGATGCATATGCAAAGGAAAAAAACACAACAGATGCAAGTCCAATGTTCTAATGTCAATGATCACATTGATACAGAATGCATTACAAAGATTAAAAGGTAACTGTACTTTCATGTGTACATGAGAAATAAGACTATTTCTTGCAATTATATGACTTGTACTCAGCATTTTCACCAGTTTTTCCCTGTGCAAGCTTCATTTCTAAATTTACAACTGACTCTGAGCTGGTGGGAGGAGACTAGCTGATGAGATCTCTCACTCTCTCACATACACATCACAGCACAGCACACAGAGAGGGGTTCCTGCACTTCATTCCTTAGTTCGCACACAGGCCGCAGCAGTAGAGATATTGAGTAAATTACAGGGCAATAGTAATCAGTCTAGATGTGAATCCAGATATGGGTTGAGGTAAAAGACTTTTTAGAAAGCTTAGCACAATTTTTCTTTGTCTCCCTTTGCTCTTTACTTCTCTTTCCTCTTCCCTCTTCATAAAGTGTAATAGGAGGTGCAACCTGACACCTCACTGTATTGGCAATTAGCAAGACAGGGTGGTACCAGAATTCTCTGATAATTTTTTTTTTTTTTTTAACTCGTATGAACTATTGAATCATGCTAAGTTTCCAAAGTTTCTTATATTTGCATTTACTATTAATTTATTCAATATATTGCTTAGTTGAACTGAAATATTTGTACAGTCCTGGATTATCAGTCAAAACTTTCTGATTGTGCTGATATGCCTTATTAGTGCTGTCACATTTTTGTTCTAGTAAACTTTGTGGTTTTAAAAATTGGATCCCACCAAAAATTTAAGTGATGACATATTGCAGATATATACAGTGGATGAAATAAGTATTGAACATGTCAACAATTTTCTAAGTAAATATATTTCTAATAGTGCTACTGACATAAAATTCTCACCCAATCCACACAGGCAAAGAAATCAAATTATAGATGTCCATAAATTAAGTTATGTGTAATAATGAGAAATGATACAGGGAAAAAGTATTGAACACATGAAGAAAGAGAGGTGCAAAAAGCCATGAAAAGGCATGACTCCAGCTGAAATCTACAGTAATTAGAAAGCAATCCTGCCACTTGGTGAAAAATAATATCAGCTGGTTCAACTGATGGCCTATAAAAAGGTGTCTCATTACCAAGGTGCCACACAAGAAACATCTCATGATGGGTAAAACCAGTGAGCTGTCTCAAGACCTTCGACACCTTATTGTTGCAAAACATACTGATGGCATTAGTTATACAAGAATTTTTAAACTACTGAAGGTTCCAGTGAGCACTGTTAGTCTCATAAACCGGAATTGGAAAGAACATAATTTCACTATGGCCATGACAAGGTACTCCCAGCAAGATTTTAGACAGAAGAATGAAAATAATTAACAGAAGAGTTGTCCAAGAGTTAAGGACCACATGTGGAGAGCTACAGAAAGACCTGGAGTCAGCAGGTACAACTGTTTCAAAGAAAACAATAAGTAATGCACTCAACCTCCAAGGCCTCTATGCACGCTCACCACGCAAGACTATTGCTGAACAAAAAGTATGTTCAAGCGTGTTTACGGTTTGCTCAACAAAATTTAGACAAGCCTGTGAAATTCTGGGAGAGTATAGTCTGGTCAGATGAGATCAAAATTGAACTGGTTGGATGCCGTAATACACACCATGTTTGGAGGCAAAAAGGCACTGCATATCATCCCAAAAACACCATAACAGTGAAATTTGAAGGTGGGAGCTTCATGGTGTGGGGCTCTTTTCAGCATACGGCCCAGGCAAACTTCACATAATTGAAGGAAGGATGAATGGACAAATGTACCAAGACATTCTTGATAAAAAACTGCTGCAATCTACCAGGATTATGAAGATGAAACATTTCAGCAAGACAATAATTCCAAGCACACAGCCAACAAAACTCTCAATTGATTTCAGAGAAAGAAAATAAAGCTGCTAGAATGGCGAAGCCAATCACCTGACCTGAATCCAATAGAAAATTTATGGAAGGAACTAAAGCTCAGCGTTCATAGAAGGAGACCACAAGACCATTAGGATTTGAAGAGCGTTTCTGTGGAAGAATGGGCCAAAATCACACCTGAGCAATGCCTGCTACTAGTTTCTCCATACAGGAGGTGTCTTAAAGCTGTAATCAACAACAAAGGCTTTTGTATGAAGTATTAAATACATTTTAGTAAGTGTGTTCAATACTTTTTCCCTATGTCATTAATTATTACATATAACTTAATTTATGGACATCTATGGTTTAATTTCTTTTTCTGTGTGGATTGGAACAGTTGTTACCAACATCTGATGAGAATTTCATTTCAAAAGCACCTTTAGAAATACATTTACTTATAAAATTGGTGACTTGTTCAATACTTATTTCACCCACTGTAGCTATAGCAGTTATATGCCACTCTGGGTACTCGGGTGTACAAGTAGCGTTTCACTCCATGTACAGGCAAAGATAAATACAGGTAGTTGGATAAGAGTCTGCAGTGGTAGAGGTAAAGCGACCTCTGTCGCCGTATAGTGCACAATACAAGGTGATACCTTTTCTCTTACTACTGCAATACTTTGGGTCAGACAAAGGTCTAAATTGTTGACCGAAACGTCACACATTTTCTGTTTTGGATTGCAAATGAATAAATGGTCTCATCTACGTCATGCAATGGAGGGTAGAGTTCCTTATGTAGTAATATATCATTGCTTAATATGATGGGAAAGCCTTTTTAATTGCAAAACACTTATATGAGACTGTATGTATCCCACAAGCATGCAGTTGAATTCGTTTCTTTACATGTTTTCATTAATTTTGAGAAATGCAGTCCAAGGAGTTTCAAAGTCGGATACAGCTGACTTCTTGCAGAAACACCTAAGCAGCAATATATAAAGTTCTTCATCTCATAGCACATTCATCTTTACTCAGCTCATTTAAACATTAGCACATGCCACAGAAGAAATGTATTGCCGGCAGCAAATTTGAAGCAATCTCACAGAAAAGATATGTTTTGCCTCTCAAAACTGCTATAACATCAAAATACACAACAGATAGTATTAAAAAATACACACTGTTCACATTTCATCCCAAGCATTGAGAAAATAATACTAGACTTACCGTTTTTTATGTTCTCAAGGTAACCAAACCTTGGTTCTCTGACAATATTCATTTGTAGCCTAGGTCCGAATGTGACAGACTTAAGGGGTAGTATATCATGTGCAGATAAAGGAATTCTGCCTCCTTCTTGCACCTATGGATTTAGCAGAATCATAAAATGTATTTCAACAGAATTAACATTTAGTTTGTCTTGAATTGTATAGCAAGTGATGTGTGATAGTTTGTCAGAGGGAGTATTTTTCTATAACCATGGGTTAAACCAAAGGCAGACATAGATGTTTTGTTTTCAATCTTTCATTGATTATAACAATGTGGTTTGGCAGGTAAATGCATGGCAGCTGACGTTAAAGGGGATATCCAACCTTCTAAAATTCTTAGGATAGGTTATCAATATTAGATTGGTGGGTTCCAACACTTGACATCCCCGTCTATCAGCTAGTCACTGTGCTCAGTTAAGTGTTGCAGCCTCTCCATGTTTTAAGTCTCTCAAAACACTGTCTAATTAGTAGCAGTGGGAAGAATAAGTGACTGGCACAAAGCAGCCATCCCTATGTGAACGGTGAGCAAATAGCCAGAGTAATTTTAACATTGAAGAGGCTGTACCACTGGCACAAGCACAAAGAGGCCCCTTCAGATAGTTGAGTGCCAAGAGTGCAGAGAGGTGGAATCCGATTGATCCAATATTTATGACCTATCCTGAGGGTAGGCCTCGAATTTTAAAAGTCTTTAAATGGTGGGTCATAAGTGGAAAGAAAATTAAGATTAAGAGGAGTATAACAATAGCGTGCACTTATAAATGTGCATTATAATTAGAGTTGGGCAAAAGATTCACCGAACCTTGGCCTTCTGGCGGCAGTACATGTCTCCAGACCAGAGCACTGCAAACCTCCAACTACCTGCAGCATACCCAGTGCCTCTTCTAATTAGTAGGTCCAAAGAGCTCATTACATTGCGGTGTCATGGAAGCCTTGAAATCAGGAGGGACACCGAGGATGCCGCAGGTAGTAGAAAGGTTGAGGTGCTCTCATCCAGTGGCCATGGACTAATGACATGACTGCTAAAATAGGGTTCTGGAAATCTTTTTGCTCAACTCTATTTATAATATATCGGTCTTAAAGGGAACCTGTCACGTCCTAGCTACTATGTACACTGCCCCTATAGCGTTATTAGCGATGCAATGTGCAACACTAACAAACTTTTTTCATTAAAATTGGTGCCACTATAATGATTTTATAACCTTTAATGTACTTATATCCTACCTGCTCGTATTCAGTCATAGGGGTGTGATTCTCATAGGGGCGGGCGCAGCATTAAGTCAGTGCTGGCGCCACCCATGTATTTGAATATTGCTTCCGGCAAGCGCTATTATTGTGGGGCACATGCACATTTGTTCATGTCAGGCCGCTGGTCCCGCGCCTGCGCAGTGAGGCTGCGTGATTACCAGCTTCACTGCGCAAGCGCTATGTTCCCCACGGATGTGCAGTGAAGCTGTGTAGTTCGCAGATTCACTGCGCATGCGCTATGACGCTATGTTCCCCGCGCCTGCACAGTGAGGCTGTGTAGTTACCAGATTCACTGCGCACGCGTTATGTTCCCCACGCGTGCGCAGTGAAGCTGCGAAATACACAGCCTCACTGCGCAAGCGCGGGGAACATAGTGCGTGAGCAGTGAAGCTGGTAATCACACAGCCTAACTGCACAGGCGCGAGGAACAGAGCATCATAGCGCATGCGCAGTGAAGCTGCGAACTATACAGCCTCACTGCACACGCGAAGGGAACATAGCGCGTGCGCAGTGAAGCTGGTACTCACGCTAGAAGCTAGTAGCTAGAACATGACAGATTCCCTTTAAGTGTATATGACCTTAAAACACTTGTGATTATATTTTTTACACTTGTCAAAGGACACTAACCGTTATTTGCTCGCCAGACTGCATTACAGTTAGACTCCTACTGGCTGGTGTAATGGTGATAGTGAATATCTGACTGTCCAGACGATCATTGTCCTCATTGTACACCGTGAAGTGGAAGAGATCAGTGAGTGGCTGGTTGTCCATCTCTGATATCGTGGAGTACCTACAAATGACAGAAATGTAACAAAAAACTGACAGCTCAGCTAGTTTCTATGCTGTAAAATTCTTAACTGACTTTCTTGTACATATACCAAATAAGCCTATGTGGCCACGATGCAGAAATGCTCCGGATTTTTTTCTGAGCGTTTCTGCATCTCCCTGGCAGAAAAAACACATGCGGATTGTACATGCGGATTGTACATGCGTTTTCCTGCCAGGGACAAGCGGATGTGAAGTGTTCTTCACATGCATTTCCGCATGTGGGTTGACAAGCGCTTTCCAAGAGATTTTAGCATCACTTGGAGAGTGCTTGACAACTTGGTCACACTATATAAATCCATGCAACCGGCATGGATTTATATAGTGTGACCCGAGAGAATGGTTAAAAATAAAAAATAAATATATACTTACCTTCTGATGGCCCCCGGAGTCCTTGTCTCTGCTTGCTGACACTTCGCGGTAGATTTAAGGACCTGGCGACGTCAGCGGTCGCGTGACCCGTCACATGACTAAATTACGTCAGCGCAGGTCCTTTAGTCTACCGCGAGCTGCCGGCAAGCCAAGACAATCACACCGGGGGCCATCAGAAGGCAAGTATAATATTTATTTTATTCTTTTTTTACAGGTTCTATGGTGCCCGGGTCTGGAGGAGAGTCTCCTCTTCTCCTACCCGGGTACCATCCGCACATTGAAACGCATGTAATCCACATGTGCAGATGCAGTGATGCGGATGACATGCGTTCCAATGAAAGTCAATGGCATAGAAAACGCAGCGCTTCCGCAAAATAATTGGTAGTGCTGCGTTTTTTTCCGCAATGATAATCCGCAGTGGAAATTTCCGCAGCATGTGCACAGCACATGCGGATTATCATTGGGGAACATGGCAGACCTGTGTGGCCACAACGCGTTTTTTAAGCGTTTATGCCGCTGCGGAAACGCTTAAAAAACGCATCGTGATCACACAGGCATATAAGCGCATTGTGGTTTTTGTAAGAGTCAACCATTTCCAGAATATTCCTCTAATTATTCCAATATAATTAGACGTAAACCTAAAGATCATAGTGACTGCATACTTTAGATTGGATCTACAATAAAATTGTAAAGATGTTTACATGTTACTGCTTTCCGATAGTACAACTTACTTAATCTTCCTATTTTTGATATCTTCCATTGTGAAAAAAGAAAACTCTGATAGCTCCTCAGGTGGCTGTCCTGACTTGGTCTTGGTTAGAACGCCATACATTGGCAGGGAGACTAGCTGGATTCTGATTTTGGAGTCCTGGGAATGATTATCCTGATTAGGAAAAATAAAGTCCATTATGGTGGGTCATACATCTAAGCGTGTACATGACAATGAGCCCTCCAAATACAATATGAAATATCTAAAAAGAGTCAGAATTTAGTGGAGGACTATGATCTGCTTCAACAAGTCACCAGTTCCTTAGATTTCATTTACATTATGAATGAACTAGTCATGGATAGTATTAGGTATGAACTGTAAAAAATAATCAAATCATCCTGCATCACTGATATAGAAGTCACCTGAGTTCGTTCATAAACCACTGAGTATTCATTAAGTGAAGGAAAAATGCAGATTCAGATTTTTATTCTCTTTATGGAGCTTTACAAGCTGAGCAAAAATGACACAACCAAAACAGGTTTCTACAATGGTCTGTTTTTCTATGGAACTATGAGCTCTTGCCTTTGTCATAGTATGAAAACCTAAAGGTAATGCATTAATTAGTAGGTAATTGGCAATCTCACAAGTGACAGCTGCTGTAATTGTGAGCATTATTTGCATAAAATATTACTTGATTGCATTACTTAGCAAGAAAATATGTAACGTTCATTCTCAAATCACATTAACAAAGTCCTTTCTTCAAAGCCACTGAATGAATAATGACACAGCCTCTTCAACACCATCACTTTCATTATGGAGCCACAAGTTAAGCAGGCAAATTTCTCTGTAATGTCTCCTTTGATAATAAACAAATGATAGACATCAAATGATACTCTATTCTACAAATGGAGCTAATGATTTCTAGAGTGGACCCGTTTTACCTGCTGGGATGGTTATGGGGATTTATAACTAATCACTAATCCACACATTTGTGGTGCCAGAAATATACTGGTACATAAAAGGACAGAATGCCACATGGCAAATACCTCTCTTTTGTGCTGGTTCAATAAGCATACACCCAATTTTAATAAAAGGGAATTTAACACTTGTAGGGTAAAACTGCAGTGTAGCCTTTATACTGGTTCAACCTGACTGGTTTTCTAATGCAGCATTACATTGTGGAGAAGGGGAGCCTTGTTTGTTGGAAATCTCCTGATTCAATAGTATCCTGATATTAAAGGATTATTGTCAACAAATGAAATATTTTTCACAAAGCACAGTGTCAGCATAACTATTTTAATATACAGACTAATCCCAACATTCGGGGATTGTGTCTTATTTCATCTGCTTTTTCCCCCTCTGTGCTTCCAGCTGCCCAGAGCTGAATGGACAGACCACTTGTTCTCTGTTAAAGGGAACCTGTAACCAGGTTTTCCCCATATAAAGTAGGGCCAGCACCTGTAAGCCCTCATATACAGTATTCTAGAATTCTGTATATATGTTACCAATGCGCCCTGCATAACACAAAAAAGAGCCTTTATTATTTTTACCTACGGGGCAGGTCCAGTACAATAATACACAGAGAAAGGTCAAAGAGCGCCGGCGCATTCGCACTGCAGTTACCGCCTTGCGTATTGTTGCTGTGCTGTGTTTTGCCATGGTGTATGACCTGTGACATGAAACTGTCTTCCACAACCTTTCCTTTGTAGCAGACTTTTGTTATTCCTCACCCAGTTTTAAGCTACAGTACAGACCAAAAGTTTGGACACACCTTCTCATTTAAAGATTTTTCTGTATTTTCATGACTATGAAAATTGTACATTCACACTGAAGGCATCAAAACTATGAATTAACACATGTGGAATTATATACTTAACAAAAAAGTGTGAAACAACTGAAAATATGTCTAATATTCTAGGTTCTTCAAAGTAGCCACCATTTGCTTTGATGACTGCTTTGCACATTCTTGGACTTCTCTTGATGAGCTTCAAGAGGAAGTCACTGGAAATGGTTTTCACTTCACAGGCGTGCCCTGTCAGGTTTAATAAGTGGGATTTCTTGCCTTATAAATGGGGTTGGGACCATCAGTTGTGTTGTGCAGAAGTCTGGTGGATACACAGCTGATAGCCCTACTGAATAGACTGTTAGAATTTGTATTATGGCAATAAAAATGCTGCTAAGTAAAGAAAAACGAGTGGCCATCATTACTTTAAGAAATGAAGGTCAGTCAGTCTGAAAAATTGGGAAAACTTTGAAAGTGTCCCCAAGTGCAGTTGCAAAAACCATCAAGTGCTACAAAGAAACTCGCTCACATGAGGATCGCCCCAGGAAAGGAAGACCAAGAGTCACCTCTGCTTCTGAGGATAAGTTTATCCGAGTCACCAGCCTCTGAAATCGCAGGTTAACAGCGGCTCAGATTAGAGACCAGGTCAATGCCACACAGAGTTCTAGCAGCAGACACATCTCTTCAACAACTGTTAAGAGGAGACTTTGTGCAGCAGGCCTTCATGGTAAAATAGCTGCTAGGAAACCACGGCTAAGGATAGGCAACAAGCAGAAGAGACTTGTTTGGGCTAAAGAACACAAGGAATGGACACTAGACCAGTGGAAATGTGTGCTTTGGTCTGATGAGTCCAAATTTGAGATCTTTGGTTCCAACCACCATGTCTTTGTGCAACGCAGAAAAGGTGAACGGATGGACTCTACATGCCTGGTTCCCACCGTGAAGCATGGAGGAGGAGGAGGTGTGATGGTGTGGGGGTGCTTTGCTGGTGACACTGTTGGGGATTTATTTAAAATTGAAGGCATACTGAACCAGCATGGCTACCACAGCATCTTGCAGCGGCATGCTATTCCATTCGGTTTGCGTTTAGTTGGACCATCATTTATTTTTCAACAGGACAATGACCCTAAACACACCTCCAGGCTGTGTAAGGGCTATTTGACCAAGAACGAGAGTGATGGGGTGCTACGCCAGATGACCTGGCCTCCACAGTCACCAGACCAGAACCCAATCAAGATGGTTTGGGGTGAGCTGGACCGCCGAGTGAAGGCAAAAGGGCCAACAAGTGCTAAGCATCTCTGGGAACTCCTTCAAGATTGTTGGAAGACCATTTCCGGTGACTACCTCTTGAAGCTCATCAAGAGAATGCCAAGAGTGTGCAAAGCAGTCATCAAAGCAAAAGGTGGCTACTTTGAAGAACCTAGAATATAAGACATATTTTCAGTTGTTTCACACTTTTTTGTTAAGTATATAATTCCACATGTGTTAATTCATAGTTTTGATGCCTTCAGTGTGAATGTACAATTTTCATAGACATGAAAATACAGAAAAATCTTTACATGAGAAGGTGTGTCCAAACTTTTGGTCTGTACTGTATCTACACAGCTTTTTCTGTCTCAGTTAATGACTGGTTTTTCAACGTACATATGAAAATAATAATCATTATCACCTGTTTGGTTACTCATACACCAGTCTATAATCCTACAAAATCCCTGATTTTGAGCAAGTGTACTTAGAATAACTGATGCTGCTGTTTTGAAGGCAAAGAATAGTGTCACTTCAAATAATGATTTGATATAGATTCCTCTGTTGTTCATTTACTTTACATTCTGCTAATTGATAAAAATATATGCACACTCATAAATAAATATATATCTATATATTCTGTATATATACACATATGCATATATATATAATATTAACAAAATAGAAAGTGATTGAACAAATCAATATTTGGTGTAACCACCCTTTGCCCTCAAAACAGCATCAATATACATATGTACACACACTCATTATAACTGATCAGAGCTGGTAGATAACAGGATAACAGATACACAAAGATTTCAATATAGATGAATGGATGTGCCAATTAAGTGGCAGTACATGATTTTGATTTCATAAACATAATCACTTCCCTAAGCACTGCTGTGCTGTGTTCTGAGCAGAATATGAGTGCAGCACAGCTGATGTCAGTGCAGCACAGCTGATGTCAGTGCAGCACAGCTGATGTCAGTGCAGCACAGCTGATGTCAGTGCTACAGGCACAACAAAGTTGCGCCAGCAGCTTCCTAAGAAAGCACTGTCTAAAACTGGGCATGGGTGTTTTCCTCCATCAAACACTGGCGGCTTACCACAGCATGGTTGAGCTGATGTTTCAGGGAACCACATTCCACTCCTCTACTGTGAGCGTGCAGCAGAATGAGGGAAAAGATAAGATGCCTACACTGTGCATGGTCGACCTAAGTTATTGGAACTACAGAAGGATAGTTCCAGTGGCAACAAAGGCATGAATATAGCCTGGGGTTGTTATTACTTCTTAAACTTATATTGACCCACATTATTAAAAATTGATGTAGGTTATCATGAAACCTATTTTTGATTTTGGTAATAACCTTTAACAGTGTCAGAAAATGCATTTTCATTTCAGGAATATTATAGCACTATTAGCTTATAGTGGAAATGTTGACTCGTCTGACATGACTATTAAATACTTATGTTTGTTAAAAAATTGCAATTCCAGAGCACTTTTTGTCATAACCCGTGGCGTGCTGTTCCTCTTATTTCTCCTGTACGTTTTTTAATTAATTGACAAATGGGCGTTACCAGTTGGGAATGTCTCTCAAACAGACTGGAACTGTCCAATCAGTGCAGACCACATCAGAGTGTACGGACACACCTCTTTAAAAACAGGAAGGGCAACACCCAGTTACATACAATTCTAGAGAGAATAACATAGGAGTGGTACAAGGTAGTGTTCTAAGAAAAGGTGCTCCAGAATCATTATATTATGGGAAGCACAAGTATTTACTAAAACAGACATGTTATGAGTCACTTGTGACAGGATCCCATCATGAAGACTACTGCTATTAAAATAAAACTAATGCAGTAATAGCTTAAGACTTAAAAGGGATGAACAGTGGCAGAACAATATGTTTTAATCTTTATGAAATGTAAAATCATTAAACTTTACAATTTACTGTACAAATCTGCTTTATCCTCCTAATTCTGACTTTCTCCAGGTCTGGCTTCTGTGGCTTCTACTGAGCCCCGCAACATGACGACTTTGTGGGACCTAGTGAACACTGGGGATGCTTGTTCAAAGATGCCTGCCGCAGAATTGAAGACTGCCTCGATTTGGCTGCCATGGAGAATGAACTCATGCTCAACTCTAATCAATAGAGAAGTGAAGCTGCCAGGACCATGGAGAGGAGCTGAAATAGGAGGGTCACAGCAGACAGGAACAAGAGAGTATATTAAGTTTTATGGTTTTACATTTGATAAACAATAAAACATATGTCTCTGCTACTTCACAACCCCTTCCAGACTCTAGCACTATAAGCTTGAACATTTGAAAACTGCTTCAGAAACCCATGTGATGCAGCATTATTTTTTAGAATGATAAAAAAAACAAAAAAAAAAACAATGCAAGCACCATACAAACCTGCCTAAATAAGTAGTGAAAATTTGTAGTGTTTGTAAACATGGCTTGAAATGCACGGTCATCTATTATAACTTGAAATGGGGATTGTGACATTTACTGACTTCATTCAGCAGGATAATTTCACATAGTTTGTCTTAGAATATCTCCTTAGAATTTACTAAGCATTTAAGATACAACATCAGAAATTCTTAGCCATCCCCATAGAAAAAAGATGGCTATGCCGTATCGGGTTCCAAAAAATTACAAAAAATAAACTTTTATATTTCTATATTAATATTAAAATCACATACTGTGTAAGCAAGATTTGAGCTAGTTATGACAACAGAGCTTTTGCTAGGCACCATTATGGACAACAGAGAACCAGGGACAAGACGAGGACCATTGCCGTTCGCCAAAGTGACTACTACTTTCAGAAGGGTTGTGGTGGACGTAACGCCATCGGTCACTGCAATCTCCATGCCATCTTCTGTTGTTGCAGAGCCATCATGTACATAATGCACGGCATTTCTGTTGATATCTTCATATGTAAAAGTATCATCTGCCAAAAATGTTAAATAAGTGTTATCTACTTCAAATTTCTACTCATAGATACAGTATAATGACAATACAGTAAACCTTTATCAATTGTGTTAAAAGATACATGTATCTAGGAGTCTCAAAAATAAAGACAACGTTTTTAAAATATATAGTTACAATAAATACATTATTTACGTTACATGTATGTACACCAATATTTTCCACACAAAAAATAGCGGATATCCTAAATGTAGTGCATTTTCCAACTCCACTTAGCCATGCCCTATTATCTTTCTATACTATTCAGAACTGCAACACGAAACCTACAAGTGTGACTACACATGTATAAAAATATACATTTTTATTAGATAAAGACATAAAAGATACATACAGGATAAAAAGTGGGTGATAACATCACAGATAAAAAGGAAGTATAGCAAAGCACCTTTCATCCAAAAGACAATATAGAGGCGGTACAATCACAATCATTATTTGACATGCTTATTTAGCAATAATATAGGAAATTACGGTAGTTAAGATACCGTAATATAGAAATGTACAATGGATATGGTATGAAAAAAGATAAAATTAGAGGAAATATAAAAAAAACTGTTCCAGAAATGTAATGCAAGTGCTAGTTTATAGGGATCAGTGTTGGAAATAAAACACTAAGATATCATAGTTGTAGGCTCAGAGTGATATAAACCCTAGTTGAATCCATATACATTTGTAAACAATAATATGGTGCAAGTATATATTACCTAGTAGTGTTTTATCTAGTTTGCTGCAATTTTGCTTAGCAAATCTTTGATATTAGCAATTCAGTCATAAACCGATACTTGCTTCTTTCATAAAAACGTACTTTATTTATAAAATATGGTTAAAAACAACGATGGTCAGATAGCAGCACAAAAACCTAATGGCAACGTCTTTCTGCCCTACATGGTGCTTAGTCTGACTCAGACTAAGGAGGATCATGTAGGTCAGAAACGCGTTACCTGGAGTTTGTGTTCCTTCTGTTGGCATTAGTTTTTTGTGCTGCTGTCTGGCCATCATTGTTTTTAAAGGGATTGTCCACTACTAGGACATCCCCTTCTTGATCTAAATGTTTGGCCCTGATAAAATAAAAAAGCCTATACTCTCCTCCTGTGCTGGCGCCGTTCCAGCGGTACTCACATTCCCGGGCCCCCATGCTGTTGTTATGACAAGTGAGCCCGGCGCCCAATGAGCTCTGGCATCACTGTCCCCGTCTCCTGTCGAATTGAACATGAAGAAGTAGTCCGGGCTGCAGCTAATCTCTGACTTCCTGTTCATGTTCAATTTGTACGAAGGCGGAGAAAGTGACGCCAGCGCTGATTGGGTGCCGGGCTCACGTGTCACAACAACCGCACGAGGGCCCCAGGACCACGAGTGCTGGCACTGCTGGAACGGCGCCGACATGGCAGGGGAATATAAGCTTTTTTATTTTATCGGGGCCAAGCGTGGGATATGACAAGGAGTTGTCTGAGTAGTGGACAACTTATTGAATAAATAAAGTACTTTTTTATGGAAGAAGCGAGTGCCGGCTTTTGACTGCAATGCTACTATTGAGGGAGTATTGTGGCCGTGCATTGGACAGAAAAGCTGATTGCTCGATAACGCTTTTACAATGTTTGTATAAGATGCAAAAAGGTATAACAAATAATATACATTTTGCAAGTATACCTGAAGTTAAAGGAGTCTGTATGCCATCTTCAGATTTCATAAGAACACCAAAACGAGGTGGTTCCACCACTTCATATAACAGATCTTCTGGAGCAGTGTCTGTATCGCTTACTGTAAGCTGCATTCCTGCCAATTATAAATAAAAATAACAATCTATGAGGATATCTTCGGAAACATATTCTATTGGCCTGATTCATCAAAGCTTTCAAGCCAGAATTCTGGCGTAAATGCTTTAAAAAGTTGTGAAATTTAGATGCAACTGGAGTTGTGCCAAAATTTTGTGACTTTTGCAGTTTTCACATCAGTTTCTCCCAGCCCCGACAAAACGAGTGGAGTAAAATTTCTATCATGGCACACAAAATCATATGCCCCTCGTCAGAAGCTCCATACTCATGAAAAGGCAACTTTTCATGAATCAGGAGTGTCTGACTCCAGCACTCCTCCTCATTAAGACTGGCACAAACAACGCTGGTCTTGATGAATCGGGCTTTATATATCTGGAACAAGTTGTTATAATAAGATAGAATAGCATATGAAGAAACAAAACCTGTTCATACACTAACAACTAACAAGTGCAAAGGTTATGCATTCAATCACTTCCCAGTACTGATTCTTCTAGCACTTTTATATTCTCTATTGGACACTGACACATAATTATTTTTTAGCTTTGAACTGTTGGCCCAGTTTCTACCTTCTTGGTAATCCTGTCTGTGATGCTCTGTCTAAGGTTGAGCTTTATAGGAGACCATGGTTTACACTTTATTACTAATACCATGGTATTGCTGTATATAGTATTGACGATGAGACAATCACAGGCACAAGTCCCCTGACTGGACTAAAACAAAAGAACATTTTAAAAAAATTCAAAATTCCCTCATTTTCCCCCACTAAAATAGAATCTGTCGGCAGGAATTCAACCCCCTAAACTATTCATATGTGCATATAGCTCTTTCAAAGACTCAAAGCCCAGCAATACCTTTACATGGAAAGTCCGTTCCTCCGTTATTGAGAAGTCTACTTTTGAATTAATATGCAAAAGAGGCTGAAGAGCTATTGTAGATCTGAAGCCTCTGTCACTCAGTTCTATTCCAGGCCCAGTGCAGCTTCCTCTGGCATGATGGATGACCTCTATGCTTTATGATTCTTGGCAAAGGAGCCCAGTAAAGGAGGTGGCACTGCACAGAAAATAGACCTGGAGTGACAGAGGCTTCAGATCTTCAGCCTCATTTGCATATCAATTCAAACGCAGATTTCTCAGTAATGTAGGAATAGACTGACCATGTAAATGTATGACTGGACTTTTCTTTGAAAGCGTAACATGCACTTATAGATAGTTGAAGGTATGAAACCCTGTTGACAGATTCTCTTTAATGAAAAATAAAGAAATTGAAAAAAATTATAAATAAAACCTACAACCTATAACAGTAATAACCCTATGTCCCTGCCCAACGGAAAACATAGCTTTGTGTAATGTTGAAGTTAGTCGTAGTACCCTATAAGGATGACATGTTAACTTTTCAGGAAAGTCCTTTTAGTGAATATTTATATTCCCCATGACTAGTGTTGAGCGATACCTTCCGATATCAGGAAATATCGGATCGGATTGGATCGGGCCGATACCCAAAAATTATCGGATATCGCCGATTCCGATACCGGAAACCAATGCAAGTCAATGGGACACAAATATCGGAATCAAAATAAACCCTTTCTTTCCTTGTAGGTTAATTCTACATGAAGAAAAACAACTAACAATAATGTAAAATGTATTGGGGGAGGTGGTTGCCCAAATCGATGGGAACAGTGCTCACAGTGAAACATGAAAAGCCGGCAATTCAGCAGCGGCATATACCGGCACCCGACAATTTAGAACAGAAAGAATAGAGCATCACACATAGATTAGATAGATAGAAACATGTCAGTCACATATATAATAAGTACAGTGACAGCGTTGCTTACTGTACTTGTCATTTAGTGTAAAGGATTTATTAAAAAAAATATTAGTGTTTTCATGCACGTCTCTTTAAAAAAGCCGGCCGGCAATTCAGCAGCGGTACCCGACAATTTAGAATAGAAAGAATAGAGAATCACACATAGATTAGATATAGAAACATGTCAGTCACATATATATGAAGTACAGTGACAGTGTTGGTTACTGTACTTGTCATTTAGTGTAAAGGATTTATTTAAAAAAATATTAGTGTTTTCATGCACCGTCTCTTTAAAAAAGCCGGCCGGCAATTCAGCATCTGTACCCGACAATTTAGAATAGAAAGAATAGAGAATCACAAAGAGATTAGATAGATAGAAACATGTCAGTCACATATATAAGAAGTAGAGTGATAGTGTTGATTACTGTACTTGTCATTTAATGTTAAAATAAAGGATTTATTAAAAAAAAAATTGGCGTGGGGTTCCCCCTAATTTTAGTCTCTAGCGGAGGTTAAGCAGACAGCTGGGGCAGATGTTTGAAGTCTGGGAAGGGGGTAATACCCACGGAGCTTTCCAGGCAACTAATATCAGCCTCCAGCTGAATACCTAGCCTTTACTAGCTATTAAAATGGGGGACCCCCCCAAAAAAATGACGTGGGGTCCCCCCTATTTTAATAGCTAGCAAAGGCTAGGCAGACAGCTGGGGGCTGATATTAATAGCCCAGGAAGGGTGCCATGAATATTGGCCCCCTCCCAGGCTAGAAACACCAGCCGTCAGCCGCCCCAGAAATGGCGCATCCTAGCCTCGCTCTTCCCACTGCCCTGCAGCGGTGGCAGTGGGGTAATGGGGTTGGGGTTGATGTCAGCTTATAATGCCAGCTGACATCAAGCCCAGGTTAGTAATGGAGAGGCGTCTATAAGACACCCCCATTACTAACCCCATAGTCAAAGTTAAAAAAAACACAAACACCCATAATAAAATCCTTTAATTGAAATAAACACACAATTTATTGTTCTAAATTAAACCATACTTACCGTCACACCCATTCCAGGTGAAGCCAACGATCTCCTGCAATAAAAATAAAATAATAAAGCAACATCATCCTTACCTTCCCATGGTTCCCACGACAGCTTCAGCTCTGCTACATCGAGATGACAGGCTGGACCGCAGCAGAACGCTGCCATCCAGCCTGTCATCCCGCAGACACTGAGAAGCGCAGGCATGCTTGCGCTCCTCAGTGTCTGGCTGTGACGGCATAAAGATGAGCCGACAATGAACTCAGCTCACCTCATGCACGTCACTGACAGCGTGGGAGAATTCTCCTGCGCATGCGGTGAGCGTGAGAGACTCGGCTCATCGGGATGCCGTCACAGCCTGACACTGAGGAGTGCAAGCATGCCCGCGCTTCTCAGTGTCCGCGGGATGACAGGCTGGATGGCAGCGTTCTGCAGGTCCAGCCTGTCATCTCGATGTAGCAGAGCTGAAGCTGTCCTGGGAACCATGGAAAGGTAAGGATAATGTTGCTTTATTATTTTACTTTTATTGCAGGAGATCGTTGGCTTCTGCTGGAATGGGCGTGATGGTAAGTATGGTTTAATTTAGAACAATAAAGAATTGTGTGTTTATTTCAATTAAAGGACTTTATTCTGGGTGTTTGTGTTTTTTTTTTAAATACTTTACTAGAAATTCATGGCGGTTATGTCTAATATTGGCGTGACCCCATGAATTTCGGGCTGCTGATAATGCCAAGCTGGCCCTAACCCCTTTATTACCCAGTGAGCCACCGCACCAGGGCCCTGGATGAGTTGGGTACAGCGCCAGAAGATGGCGCTTCTATGAACGCGACATTTTCCGGGATGGCTGCGGACTGCAATTTGCAGCGGGGGGGCCCAGAAAGCTTGGGCCTCCCTGCGCTGCAGATTCCAGCCCCCAGCTGCCTAGTTGTACCTGGCTGGACACAAAAATAGGGCGAAGCCCCACGTATTTTTTTTCTTTTAATTATTTCATGAAATTCATGAAATAATTAAGAAAAAAGGGCTTCCCTATATTGTTGTGTCCGGCCAGGTACAAATAGGCAGCTGGTGGTTGGGGGCAGCCCGTTCCTGCCTGCTGTACCTGGCTGGACACAAATATAGTGCGAAGCCCCACATCAATTTTTTTTTAATTATTTCATGAATTTCCTGAAATAATAAAAAAAAAATTGACGTGGGGCTTCGCCCTATATTTGTGTCCAGCCTGGTACAGCAGGCAGGAACGGGCTGCCCCCAACCACCAGCTGCCTATTTGTACCTGGTTGGACACAACAATATAGGGAAGCCCTTTTTTTCTTTATTATTTCATGAATTTCATGAAATAATTTAAAAAAAAAATAAGTGGGGCTTTTCCCTATTTTTGTGTCCAGCCAGGTACAACTAGGCAGCTCGGGGATGGAATCTGCAGCGCAGGGAAGCCCAAGCTTTCTGGCCCCCCCCCACAAATTGCAGTCCGCAGCCACCCCGGAAAATGGCACGTTCATAGAAGCTGGATGCTGTACCTGGCTAGCATACAAAAATATGGCAAAGCCCACGTCAACATTTTTGGGAAAAATTAATTAAAAAAGAAATAATAATTTAGGGACTGCATCTTTATTAACTCTCCAAATGTCATTTAGTGTTAAAATAAAGGATTTATTTAAAAAAAAAATTGGCATGGGATCCCCCATAATTTTAGTCTCTAGCGGAGGTTAAGCCGACGGCTGGGGCAGATGTTTGAAGCCTGGGAAGGGGGTAATACCCACGGAGCTTCCCAGACTACTAATATCAGCCCCCAGCTGAATACCTAGCCTTTACTAGCTATTAAAATGGAAGACCCCCCCAAAAAAATGACGTGGGGTCCCCCCTATTTTAATAGCTAGCAAAGGCTAGGCAGACAGCTGGGGGCTGATATTAATAGCCCAGGAAGGGTGCCATGAATATTGGCCCCCTCCCAGGCTAGAAACACCAGCCGTCAGCCGCCTCAGAAATGGCGCATCCATAGGATGCGCCAATTCTGGCACTTAGCCTCGCTCTTCCACGCTGCCCTGGTGCGGTGGCAGGGGGTAATAGGGTTGGGGTTCATGTCAGCGCCAGCTGCCATGAAGCCCAGGTTAGTAATGATGGGCATCTATAAGACACCCCCATTACTAACCTACAAAGTGTTAAAAAGAAAAACACACACTACACCCAGAAAAAAATAATTTATTGGAAATAAAACACACCATTTTATTTAATTCTTAGTTTACTAAAAAAAAATAGTTACCTGTCCACGTTCCTGCGCTGATCTCCCATGCACAGCTGTCACATCTGGAGATGGTGACAGCTGTGCATGGCTGCTGTAAGCTCACGCTGCCGGGAACACGTCCGCTCCCGGCAGTGGGAGCCACTGACTGAGGTCACCGGAGTGCATTCAGGCAGCGCAGCTCCGGAGACCTCCTTTACGGCACTGCTGTACCGTGGGAATTTCTCACGATACAGCAGGGCCGTAAAGGAGCTAACCGGAGCAGCGGTGCCTGAACTCCGGCGAACCCGCTTATGCAGTGACGGGGCTGCTTTACGGCCCTGTCATTCTAGCGGCGGCAGCGGTTCAGAGCGGTCACATTCTATGTGGCTGCTCTAAACTGGAGATCATCGTGGGACACTCGTGGACTACTACGGAGGGGTAAGGATAAGGTTGTGGTTTATTATTTTAGATTTTATTACAGGAGATCGATGGCTTCGGGGAATTAGGTGTCTAGGTGAGTATAGGTGTATTTTTTTATTTTTTACTTTATTTTAGGTGCCGATCGGCGGGGACAGGTAATGTATGAACTAATTTATTGTAGGCAACCACTGGCCACCAATGAAATGTATTTAAAATTTATTGGGGACACAGTAGGGCAATTTAAATAGCAGGATCAGGCTGATGGGAACTACTGCTCCCATCGAGTTGATCCTGCTGGCACGAGTGGACGGGGGACAGACATAGGCCGATGGGAGTAGTAGTGTCACATCGGCCTATGTCTGCCTGCACGCACACACCCCCCAGACATCGCACAGACACCGCGCACACCCGCACACACTCGCAGACATCGCACAGACACCGCGCACACACACCCACAGACATCGCACAGACACCGGGCACACACTAATCATGACGGGCTGATGGTCTGGGAGGTGAGGCTGACCTGTGTGGCCGTGGGAAAGTTCATGTGAGTTCATGCAATGCAGTCAAGCATGAACTCACATGAACCCTCTGAGGGCACCGCGGCTACTTCAAATGAACAGCTGATCGGCATCACCTGATACCTCAGCTGTTCATTTGAAATAACCGGCGGGAAAGCGCAGCACAGAACGGGAAAGCTGGTGGTGAAGTCTTTTCACTGCCGGCTTCCCCGCCCGGGTCCTTCGCTCCCCGCTCCTTGGTGCTGTGCTCCCCGCCCGGTCCTAACTTACGATCGGGATGGGAGGTGGCGAGGGGAGCGGAGGATCGGGGTTGGAGGCTGCGGGAAAGCAGTATGGGGCTGTGTGATTGTTTAAAAGCAGGCGGCTTTTTACCGCCCGCCGGCTTTTAAACAATCAGGAGAATTCTCTCACGCTGGGATGGCATTCTGATGACAGGCTGGATCGCAGCTGAGCGCTGCCATCCAGCTTGTCATCCTTCAGAGACACTGCAGAGCGCAGGCATTATGGGAACTTCCGATTCCGGTATTCGATATTGTAAAAGTATCGGAATTAAGTATCGGAATTCCGATACCCGATATTTCAGTATCGGAATGCTCAACACTACCCATGACATAATTTTAGAGCTTTTCTATAGCCCATGTTATACTGTTTACCAATTATTTCTCCTAAAAATGCATGAATAAAAAACGGGTCTCACGATTCACCTTGTCAAAGCAGTGTGTCCTAACAGTCTGACACTATCAGCACAATGTAGCAGTGTATTTATACCAGTAGACTGGTGAACAAGTGTTCATAGAAATGCTCATTCTCAATCATCAGTCGTGTGAAAACTATGTGCTGCCAATAAGAATGATTGTATTAGAGATCGTTCTGTTCCCATCATTGTTCATCGGCCTGTGCAAACAGTCCAGTAAATGAGTACCGAACAACTTGTGCATAGTCAATTGGCGCTCATTAATAGTACACGGACCATCCGAAATCAGAGTGTCAAATTGCTCCATAAGGGTGTGCAGGGGACATAGCACCCAATAGTTGTCAATTTAATTCCAGATTACTAACACAAATCAAGAGCAACGGTACAATGCAGAGTTATATGAATAGATGCTGCAGAGTTGTTATATTATGGGCAATGCAATAATGTCACAAAACATGTCACGAATGCTGACAGGTCTTTTTTAAAAAGTAAAGATCACCAATCTGGGGCTGCACTATTTATTTAATAAAATAGTGGGCAGCCACAAATTGGTGACTTTTTTCTAAATATCATTTATTGGCAAAACCCCTCAAAATGGTTCCTAATGTCCCATGAAAAAAGGGCCCGACTTTTGCTAGAAACTTCTGGATTGTGTGATCTCGGCATGCAGAGGGATCCCACAACCCTCTGCGGGCGCTGGAAAGAGCTAGATCTCGTTTTTTGCACTTTATTAAGATGTTACTGCGACGACACAGCTTCTAATCTTAATTAGCCAGACGTCTGTTTGTTAGGGCAAGAGAAATACACTGTGCTTGTGTTGACTTTTGAATGTATTTGTTTCTTTGGCTGGTCAAGAAGGACAGTGACTCAGGGTAGAACAATAGTGTTTGTTAATATGCTAATTACATATTGTACTAAGCTTGCTAGTTGTTGATTTACAGAGCAGTGAGATAACAACTATGCAAATTGATTAAATGTTTAAACAATGAGACCTCAGTCCTGCACCTTTTCCCCTGACCTGTGAATGACCTTAGCCACATATGTAAATATAAAAAGGGTTTTCTATCCTGCTGCAAAGAGAATCAGAGAATCAGAGAGAGACTCTTCAGGACAGCAGTTTGGTAGCATGGCTCCATCCAGAGAGACACAGATTTGGATTCTACAGGATTCCAGTCTAAGGGTACACGGCCCTGGCTGGAAGGATACAGATCTGTTCCATTGACCATCAGAGAACCCATGAATACGTTTGGGGGAAACAAGGTTGGGACAATGAGGTCACCTGGTCCCATGGATATGTTGTTTAGAGTTGCCAGGTTGGGACCATCTGGTCACCTGGAACCCATGGAGACACTCCGAGAAAGCCAGGTTGGGACAATGAGGTCACCTAGAACCCATGGAGTTGTTCGGAGAGGCCAGGGTCGGACCCTCGGGTCTCCTGGCCTTGTACCTAAATGGACTGTCAGCTTCCTAAGCTTGCCGCTACCTCCTCTCTGTGGGTGTCTACCCAAAGTGGGGTGCGCCACTGCTTGAGGTAGTTGGCCCTGGAAGTCCCAAAGTCGCAGTTCCTCTATCCCTGGCTGGCCAGGGGAAGGGTGAGACTGTGTAATTTTGCACCATCTTGGGTATTTGCTGGGACTGTTCTATATGTTTATTGTCTGTTTGGTGGTTCAATAAAATATTGCCATACTGTTTTACCCTCACCCTTGTTGTCTGAGTAGTATTACACGCACGGGAGACCCTGGGTCTTCACAGTTACTGAACACTCTAATGATGTTACCATGCAGTAATATCTTACTAATATAAACTGACATAAATGACCCTTCTGAGCGGTTTTGATAATATATGATATTTAGAAAAATCACCAGTCTGGCAGGTGCCTAATTAAAAATTGATGTATGATATATATGTAGATACAAAATAGAACACTACATTACCTGCCATACATCTAGTTTTAATTAGGCACTCACCCAAAAGAATGCTTCTTGGTAAAGGACCTGTCACCACATAATTGCCACCATAGTGTTGTACAGCATAATAACAGTGCAGTAAATATGTCACTGTCTAAAATTTCAGCAGAAAGGAAGAAAATAAAGTATTGTGCGCTATAGTTAGTCATCATGGTAGTCTCAGTCTCAGGAGTTGTCGTGCACTCCTAACTTGAGGAGTATTTAGGGCAATAATGCCCCTGGAGTTTGTTTGCAAGCTAATACTGCATGACGACTCCAGAGACCGAGGCCATCCTGATCACTATTCACTGGAAGAGGATAATACTTTATTTTCTTCTTTTATGCTGAAAGTGACATTTTAGAGGGTCCCAGGTTTACTAATTTGAAACTATCCTGTGTAACTCTATAGCAGGAGGTTATATGTGATGATCATATGTAATGATAGATTCCCTTTAACTCCTTCCCAAAATTTTTAGTTTTTAACTTTTATTTTTTTCCCATCCCCTTCTATAGCCTTCAGCATAGACATGTCATGGCTTGTTTTTTGCATTACAAGTTGAAGTTTTGAATGAAGTAAGACACAAATTTCAAGTGGGGTTAAAGTTTAAGAAAAAAAAGTAATTTCCCCTTACTTTTTTTTTTTTTTTTTTTTTTAGCATTTATGATTATCATTGTGCAGAAAAAATGACCTGACAATATGATTCTGTATGTGAGTATGATTAAGCAGATGGGTTGAAAGAGGAGGCCCACAATGTATAACATTGACTAAAGTTGGCCAAACCCGTCAATATCGGTGGGCTGGGCCCACAGACTAATGTATATGGGGCTCTCCGGACTCCCTCCTGACAGATGATGTCACATGTGATAAGGATCCAGCATGTCTGATTTTGGACTGTCGATAATTTTGTCCACGGTGAAATCAGCCGCTGTCTGGAAAAGGACAGAGGGAGTCTGGCAGCGGTTCTCTTGCAGCGAGCTGTGTATGGTGGAGTCTGGAGAGTGAGCTGCTGGCCAAGCCATCGTCAGCTGGCAGCTATCTATTGTGTATGGCGCCCCTTACATGCAGATGGTGCTATTGACGTCAGCATATAAGGGATAAAACTGCAATGGTAGAACTTGAGTGTTTGGAGACTTTGCAAAGATAAGTGATATTTGGAAAACGTCTTCATGGCAGTGTGGGCTACATTGAGAAGATGAGAAAGTGAATTACTCCAGTCAAGTGAGAGTCACTGGATGTAATTACTTATTCTGCCTGCAACTGTGTCTAATTACCGTTCTATAAATGTGTCAGATGCCTATGTGATATATCTGACCACTATGTGATCACTGTATTCAGTCTCAGTTTGGTGGTAATATTGACTGACAGTATGTGGTGTATTGATGTTCCTTCAATATTATTTTGTTCAGCAGCAGTATGGGTGTGTTATCCAGTGCCTGTATGGTGGAGGTATTTAGTTACCATATGGGGGTATCCTGATAAACAGTACAACTGAATTGTCCAATTATAGTATGATGATAATATTTAGTCACGGTATTTATCATTATTTGGGGATAGAAGTGATTTATGTACACAGATTCTGAACTTTGGTACAACATATTGTGCCCTCTATTTTCCACTACAGAACATAAGTCTTAAGGAGCATAATCCACAAAAGTGACCAGGACCAAAGTGTGCGCCAGTGAGTAATATCAAGTGTAAATGCCACTAAGCGTTTTATACATTTATCACCAATATAAACTCTGTCTGCCATAGCAATAATTATTAGCATTGGCTACTTATAGGTAAAAAGAGACAAATCATGATGGAGAGCATCAATATAAATATATGGAAGCGAGGCCGTGCCCACTGTCCGGGAGTATGTATAAGGCATATATATCCTCCAGTCCCGGCTCAGAAACCGGCGAATCCCCGCAGCGCACAGTGCCTGCTCTGGGGGGATTCATAGATCTGCAGTCACACAGAGTGACTGCAGACTTATCGATTTGGACCAGACAACCCCTTTAATTAGCTAAGAGAAGTCCTTTTTATTTCATTTATGGATAGACTGTTACTATGGTACGTTTTGTCAGTATTAGTAATCAGTAAAATACTTTGCCCAACTGCAAATTTATCTTAGCTCCTAATCCCTTGAGTACACACCTATCCCACATATCTCCTATAAATAATTTGCTGATGAAATCTGTAACACCTTATTTCCTAGAATAGTCTGAATTTACTCGTTTTATCTGTTTGGGGAGAACATACTTCCCATCTTACAGATGAAAGTGTCGGAGAAGTAAATGCTAGCTACTAACCAATAGGAACTCTTCCACCTTGTGTGACCTCGAGGAATGGCGCGGTGATCTGGAACACGGGAGGTTGCTGTTCATTTGAAAGTAAATGGATAGTAAATGGCATCTCCGCTGTGGTGAACTCCCCATCTGAGACTAAGAGCAAGAACAGAGAGTAGCAGTCCGATTATTTATTTCTACAATGCAACCTCCAGACGTCAGTAAGATTTCACATATTATGGGATATCAGAATAGAGTAAAGCATAAATTACTAGTCCTAAATACAGCTCAACAACTATTAACAAAGGTAATTCACTTTATATAGCACACATTTCATACATTACCTTCCTGTAGCCCTTATTGTGATGTTAAAGATTAACAGTCATTTTTATTTAATAAATCAGTAGTACACATGAAAATAAACAATTTTGTAATATATTTTATCAGAGAAATCTGCTTTTTCACCTCCTTTACTGATTATTCAAGTTCAATTAATGAATAAAATCTGTCTTCATTGAATACAGATTTTTTTCCATTATTGAGATTAGAGACGACAGTTGGTGCTTTTAAAATTCTATGGAGAGGGGAGGAGGAAGAGGGAGGAGCTAGAGGCAAAAACAAACAAATCTGCTGTAAGTTTTCCTGAAATGACAGTTACTGTTCTCCATAGAAGTGTATGAGCACCAACTGCCATCTCCTTTTTCATACTTACGTAATTACAAAGTTATATAGGTTGAAAAAGATACAGGTCCATCATGTACAACCTTTCTCCACTAGTTATACATGCTCCATAGCTAGATTATTTATAACCCAGTATGCCATTTGTAATGGAAAAATCTGCATAAACCAGAAACAGATTTTACCTTTGTATTGATCATTTTGAAAATTAATGATCAAGTCAAAAAGAGAAAGAAATGGAATTCTGTAATAAGATATATTACCATGTTCCTTATTTTCAAACTTTCATTAAAACTATGGTTACTTTTTAAATGTCTATTTACTCTAACACTACTTTTTTTTTTATACTTTAACTGCTTAATGGTCTTTTCAACCGTAAAGTAAAAACGAGTTATAACTTGCTGATCAGTGGGTGTCCCATCACTGGACCAATCAATAGATCAGGAAATTTTATCCACATTACAAAATTGAGCAACAGGTCAACTGCCACTCCATTCATTCTCCAAGGGGCTGCCAAAAAAAAACCCAAAAAGCAGAGCACAGCACTAAGCATCCCATAGAGAATGAACGGAGCAGCATTGATATCAGAACTTAATCCTTTTGAGTGCAGATGATAGCAGTGAAAGGGTCAGCACTAGTGATGAGTGCAAGTGCTCGTTACTAGAGTTTGCCTAGGGTGCTCGGGTAGGCACCGAGTATGGCGGGTGCTCGAGTGACATGTTTGAGTCCCTGCGGCCGCATGTTTCGCAGCTGTTAAGACAGCCACAATACATGAGGGGGTTGCCTGTGTTTGTCAGGCAATCCCCGCATATTTTGTGACCGTCTAACATCTGCGAAACATGCGGCTGCGGGGACTCGAACGTGTCACTCGAGCACCCGCCATACTCTGTGTATACCAGAGCACCCTAGGCAAACTCTAGTAACGAGCACTTGCGCTCATCATTAGTCAGCACATGTCTCCTCTGAGTTTTGTGCTTGACAAAACCATCTTCTGCACCAGGCTCATCCCCAGAGTTAGTAAAACACAAGGTGCTGAGCTGACCCTTTCAAATGAGTCATAAATATTCCAAATCAGTATATTTGGGTATCAATGTAGTGCAGGCAAATAGACTGAGGAAAAGCAGGGATTTGACAGTCACCTACATGCAATCTTCTTTTTACAGGAATGAAGACAAATCCCGTAACTAAGAGATTTGCAAAGTTGCAAACTTTCCATGGAGGAAAATGTTATTTTTAAAAAAAATGAAAGTTTAGTTACTCTTTACATGAAAAGAAGAGTAAATGGATTCTTGGTTGAAGAACTGGGTAGTGACCTTACAGCCAGTCATCTACAATCTACAATTAAAGGCCCCGTCACACTTAGCGACGCTGCAACGATCCCGACAACGATACGACCTGTCAGGGATCGTTGCTGCGTCGCTATGTGGTCGCTGGTGAGCTGTCAAACAGGCAGGCTCACCAGCGATCAGGGGAGCAGCGACATCGTGGAAAGAATCTTTCCACGATGTCCTGCTCCTGGTTACGAAGCAGGAGCAGGCTGGTAACCATGGTAAACATCGGGTTACTAGGGGCACACACGCACCTAGTAACCCGTTGTTTATCATGGTTACGAGCCTGCTAAAGTGAGCGGTAACCTCCCGCTCACTGTAGCAGAGTGGTAACCATGATAAACAACGGGTTACTAGGTGCGCGTGTGCCCCTAGTAACCCGATGTTTACCATGGTTACCAGCCTGATCGCTGCTCCCGCTGGTCACACACAGTGATGTGTGCTGACCAGCGGGAGGGCAACGACCAAAAAATGGTCCAGGACACTTTGCAGCGATCAGCGACCTCACAGCAGGGACCTGATCGCTGCAAAGTGTCACACATAGCGACATTGCTGGTGAGGTCGCTGTTGCGTCACCAAAACCGTGACACAGCAGCGATCTTGCTAGCGATCTCACTATGTGAGACAGGGGCTTATAACTATTGTCACTATCACTGTAGCACTCCTGTGTGACCATTGTTATATTTAGAAGGGGGACTCCAGAAACTCATGTTGGAGGGGGTCCCATCTGGAATTATTTGAAGTCATTTAATGATGAGATAACAGAAACTAGTTAGCTCTTTTTTAGTGTATTACGATGTTTTTATTTGTATAGTAAAAAAATAATATTTGTACACTACCTGTAAAAAAGAAATCCACTGATTCTGGAAGACCTAGAATAGATATCAAATCTGCATCAGCACGGACCTGCCAAATGTTTTCTGTACAATGTTGCGATATAACTTACAGGTAAATTATGTGAAGGGCTTTACAAAAAGGAAATAAGCAACGCATACCTGTGAAAGAAAAGTCCATGATCTCACTCAAGTGAGGAGCAGCTCTCGGTGGACGGTAGAGAATGTTTCCACTATTAATATCAGCTTGTGTAAAGTACCGCACAGGGATCCGGGGTTTGTCTTTGTGTTCTAAGCTACCTGCGTATTGGACAAAAACATAAAATCAGTCAAAACTAATTTATGGGAAATGTCACTTTATGTAGTTTAAGGGGTAGTCCACCTTCAGGAAAGTAGGCTCAAAACGTTGTAAAATACCTAAACACACTCAACATGAACTTACCCTCACTGCCTCTAATGCCGGTTCCCTGCCAAAGCTCCAGTCTCTATGTTTTGGCAGTAAGTCACATCAACAACACATTTCATCGCATTAGACCATCACTGAGCTCAGTGGCTGTGTCAAGGTGGATGGCACATGCCGCTGAGCTCAGCTCATGAACTGTTGAGCTCCGAGAGTGGCTAGAGCAGTGAAGGATGCTGTAAACATGACGTCACCGCTACAGCCACAACACTGAGACCGATGCAGCGGTAGGGAGCTCAGTGAGGACAGACTGTCTGCCATTACATGTCTCACATGGGAGAGTCTGTTCTCCTGATTTTGCAGCAGAGCTATGTCTGATTAAAACAATTCTTCAGCTTTCGTCTCACAGGCAGACAGCGTGGGGGAAGGGGAGTACAGCTGAGCCGACATCACTGTAAAAGGACAGCTGCAGATGTGTTTATAGTGAGAAAAAGTTCAGCTCTACTGTACTTTGCTAGTTAAATTTACACACAGCTCTGCAGTGAGATCCGGAAAGCAGACTGTAAGTCATTACATGTCTCACACTGGTAACATCTAATTCATTTAAAATAAGCTTTGGAGCCAGATTCTCAGGGAGATGCATGTCCAACCTATAGCCCTGAACAGCTCATCCACATATAAGAAAAATGTGGATTTCTCTGGAATAAGACATCAGATCGAAAATATCAAGGCATCATTTAATTCAGCTTTCTATGGCCTATATGTCCAAATAGACAGCTTAGGAGGGTTGATCATACTGACAGATCCTATCTAAAATGCATTGCTCATATAGAAACAAAAAGTGTTATCTATCCACAATGTAAAAGTGCTGAGCTATTTCATACAATATAAAACAATGCTCAGGACAGGTTTTAAATACAATTGCACATCTTCAAGGTAATGAATATACAGCAGATTTGGCAGTAATACATCTCACAGGGGTTATTACTATAGTGTAGCAACAATCAAATGCAGTACTTATGTTTAGTGTTTATATCACCCAAGATCAATTACCGCTTAAGGTACAAACATAAGTTAACTATGATTGATAACCAATAAGACTGTATTATTGTGGTCACAGTTTGTTCTAGCATGTGACATTTAGTTGGCTTTTCTAACGTAGCATGCCTCATGTGATGTTTAGCGCTGCAGCATCAAGTTAAATGTAATATTGTTTTGTTTAAGGCTGATGCAGACAGTAATGTGAGAGGAGAATTCAATTCAGCTGACACATGAAAGACTTATCTAGTGAGCTCCCCGCTGTGATCCTCCACTACTTTATTCATCTCTCACATTTTAGGGAGCTAGTTAATTAACTTCAATAAAGAATGATTTACCAAGAATTCATGTTATTAGATGGTACTTGCACTACATTTATATTGCTCTACTCCACTGCAATGAAATATACTTTGCTGAAGAAATCTGCCTCAAGTAGTCAGTACATTATCAAACTATATAAACTGGTCAGATACATAAAAAATATAGCTTGAACCCACAGATTTCTTCTTTCAGCCCTTTTGGGAAAGAAGGCTTGTATTTTACCATGCCCAACCTATTGTTCCCAGCTAGAGGAGTTCAGGCAGTAGTGTAAATTTTGGGGTGTCTAGAGACCTGGCCATGGTATAAAATCAGACAAAACCTAAGGTAAAAACAAAACGAGCAAATACCCTGTATTACTACAGGGTATTTTTTCATTTTGTTTTTCCCTTAGATTTTGTCTGTTAAGGACACTCAAGTTTTAATATTATACTCAAGTTTGTACCTTATTCCCTATCTATGGGATAATGGATGACTTTTTGATCACTGGTGGTCCGACTTCTGGGATCCCCACCGATCCCAAAATCTGGGGTTCTAAAGAGTCCTGTGTGAATGCAGCAGTGGTCGGTGAAGCGCGCTGCCACTCTGTTCATTCTTATGGGAGTGCCGAAGACCAGCCGAACACAAAGCTCTCTCTCAGGTGATCCCAAGAAGAATTGAATGCAGTGAATGATCGACCACAGCTCAATTCACACAGGGCTCTTCAGAGCCTTGGTACTCAGGATCATGGGGATCCCAGCGGTCAGACCCCCACCAATTGGAAAGTCATCCCCTATCCCATGGATAGGCAATAACTTCAAAATTTGAGAACACCCCTTTAAGCTAAACTTCTTATACAATGCTCTAAAACTGTGAAAAAAATGTTGTGCAGACACCGAGCAAGTAGGAGAAACTGTAAAAAAAAAGTGACAACATAACTGAAGAAAATGTGTTCTTTTGAGGCACTTGGCCATAGCATATCTTGTTATGGTTGCAGGAGTAATCTCATTTCAAGGATTTTTGGCAAGAAAACAATGGTTCCCCAGTGTTCAAACAAATGGAGAAAAACGCCACATTTCCCTCAATTTCTCTTCTTACCTTCATGTATTTTCAAGGGAACAGTCACATTGTAGACTATTTTTTCACTAGGGCTCTCAGAATCAACAAATGACAGATAATGGGAACCAATCACTGTTATTCGGTCTTCAAGAGCCTGTAAAATATGTGCATTCATTTGGTGAACAAGCAATTTCATGGCACTAACTTCATTGCAGTCAGACGCAGGGTTTTTTCTCCAATGTTGATTTCACTTAGGGTGCAGTAATGAAAGAATGAAAGGTGCACACAGTGGGTGACGAAAGAACAGTAGCACAACTGTTAAATGTAAAGAGAATCTGTCAGCATGCTTTTACATGAGGAAATAGCACAATCATGGGCAGCATGGTGGCTCAGTCTTGTAGCGCTGGGGTCCTGGGTTCAAATCCCACCAAGGACAACATCTGCAAGGAGTTTGTATGTTCTCCCCGTGTTTGCGTGGATTTCCTCCGGGTTCTCCGGTTTCCTCCCACACTCCAAAGACATACTGATAGGGAATGTAAATTGTGAGCCCCAATGGGGACAGTGCCGATATTGTCTGTGAAGCGCTGTGGAATTAATGGCGCTATATAAGAGAATAAAATAAATAAATAACTATATGGGCAATCGTTCCCCCCCAAAAATTATCCAAAAATGATAGCTTTCTTGTAGAGATCCGATGTGCCAATCACAAGAAATCTAGCACAGAAGCCATAAGCAAATCAGACAGTAAGTGCACAGGGGGCATGTCAATGTGCTTGGAAGAAGCAGTGTAAGCACACCCCGATGCACATCCTGCCTGATTTACTTATGGCTTCTAAGCTAGATTTCTCATAACTGGCACATCGGATCTCATTTATACTGGGTAAAAAGCACTTTTAAAGACATACCACTACTTCCAAATGAAAAAATCTGCTGACAGGTTTTCTTTAATACTGTTCTTTTTTATTATTCCTGTTACTTTCTTAGTAGTCGTTAATCATAAGTACAGGAACATCCTTTTATAAAGAAATTCTGAAACACTATTTCAGTTACATACATAATAGGTAAATTTGTAACAGCCTTGTACTGTAGCAATGAGCTTCAATGGACCAGGTCTGAAGGAGCAATAGAATTCCAGTAGTAGAAGAATGAGGTTTTACCATCTTTCATTAACAGAATCTGTAGAGCTTCTCTTTTTCAAGTCAGCTCATTTATTAGTTTCAGAAAGTAAAACAAAATAATCCAATAAAATAAAAAGTATTAATAATGCTAAAACCAAATGTGTTTACATTTTTGGACCACTTGAAGCACTTTTTACCTGATGAAGATTTAGGTTTAAAGTAGAAAACGCGTTGATTTCAGCACTTTCAGTACTTTATATTTTACTGGATTATTTTGTTTTACTTTTTGTAACTAATAAATAAGCAATATTCTGTTAACACAAGTTGACGACGCCTAATAGAAGCTCATTCTTCTACTACTGGAATCCATCTGTTTTACCTACAGTACCCTGACCAGAGTACCAGGTGAGCACAGGCATACACTGTTCGCTCACTCTTTTTCAGCCTAATGGTATTTCACTAGGGAGTGCCTCCCTTTCTCTCCCCTATGTGCATATAGTATTATTCTGAAGATGCAATAGGAATATGTTGAATATTTTATAAAATCCATACTGTCATGTGGAGGGAGGATCCCGGGGAAAGTTGCGGCGCCTCCGGATGATTGGGTAAAATACCAATATTGAACATGTGTCTGTCATGGGGGGCCTGATTTGTGGATGCACTGGAAATCTGTAAAGAGAAAACAGAAAAACAATTATACAAATACTGTAAGATTAGTAGAATTTGGCTACAAATTTATTATATAGCAGAGATATTCCAAACATACAGCAAATGGAATTAAGAACTATCTTCAGCATAAAGAAGAACACTGAGCCCTGGAGAGTGATGATATGGCCCCGCAGAGCCCTGATCTCAACATAATCAACTCTGTCTGGGAATACATAAAGAGACAGAAGGATTTGTGAAAGCCTACATCCACAGATCTGTGGTTAGTTCTCCAAGATGTCTGGAACAACCTCCTGCCTGCAAACACCATGTATCTAGAAGAAAGTATACTGTGATGCAGTTTTAAAATAAAGGAAAAAGTGGTCACATGAAATATTTGATTTAGCTTTCTCTTTTGTTTATTCACTTCAACAATTTGTTAATAGATACAAAAAACTTAACACTTCTATATTTGAAAGCATTCTTACTGTGCCAATTTTTTTCCACACCTGACTTAAACTTTTGCACAGTACTGTACATCAAAATCTTTACCATTTATCATCTAGTAAATTTGGGCAAATTGTGCCAGCACAACTTTTTGAAAATGTGTAATACATTTCCCAGTGTTGCTAAGGAGCCAAAAACCAATGTGTCAAATGTTGCATGTTAATGTTGAATTTTGCACAAAATGAAATTTATAAGAATGTTAAAAATTATGGTTGTAACATAAACGCATTTAAAAATAAAAACAGCAATGACTTGTCTAGAGAATTCAGCCTTCTGTACGATTTTATTCTGTATAGAAATGCATTAATAAATTTGTCATACTTCATGCAAAAGGTTAACCACAACCCTTTCTCTCATTTTTAAGTTTTAGCATACGTACTAAAAATGGTTTATTAAATGGCATAACACATGGAGAAATTTGGCGCACGCATTTCCGAAAAGGAAGTATTGCAAATGGTGCAGAAGTCTGGGTTCCAAGTCTTTTTACATGGTGAACTAATAATCTGCGTGTTGTTTAGCAAACACTCTACCAGGTGTGTAATACAAGTTGATTTTATGTTCTTAGCTAGACATATAATTTTCCTTTGAGGGTAGTGGGTAGTGAGTTCATTACGAGACAAGACGGTAGTAATTTAAGAGAGCGTTAAAAAGATTTGCTTACATCTGCATCAAATGTTCCCAGTTCACTCCTTATCTGTCTGTGTTATCTAGTGAGTTACTCTGTAAATTGCTTTAATCACCTGTACTGATGGATTGCGAGGGTACAATCATCAAGAGGTCCTTGTAATAATGACTCAGATGAACTCTACGTGCTCAAACTCCCGGAATAGACAGATGCTTGTCTCGTCGGCAGAAGAGCCGGCCAAGGATATCAGTGTGTGAATTAATCCTTTGCCATCTTGGCTTATAGGTATACTAATATTTCAATGCATGCATAATTAAAAAGGATTTCTGCCTAAAATGTAACATTGCCATTACAATTTGTAGCAGTAGCTTGGCCATTAAGTTTTTACCTACAGAAATCTTTTTCCAAGAGTCAAGGCAAAGTGAATCTATAATAGCAGTCAGCTTATCTCAGAAACTGATAGTCAAACTGGCACCAGAATATCAGTCATTAATAAAGAGAGAGCTTTAATTATCAATTTCGGATCAGCTAAATCAAAGTGTTAACCGTGCAGTTCCTACCTACTATAACCCAATAGACTATGTAATAACCACACTGCTCTGGATAACTTCTCATGTATTACTATGGGACTAAATTTACACTTTGGGTGGAAATCTGCTTTAATCTATAAGTATGAAATGTCAGGGGATGGCAATTCCCTTACATGTTTTAATTAAAAGAATTGCTCTTCATAGGAGCAATCAAGAAATAAAGCATCACAAGTCACACAGTTCATTTATCAGAAGTCAATAGACTTCATCATTATTGGAGTTCAGGACAACTGTCATTCCCCCAGATCCCTGGCTCTTTTTCCAGCAGGGAAGTAATATTTAAAAGAATTGTCCCCATTCACCTTTTTATCTTGCAATGTCTTGTAATCAGCAGGCCAGGCAACTCTGCAAATAATATCCTTGACTCTTCTGTTCCCATTTTTCCTCTTTGACGCCTCTTGTCTAATCATGTGCTGATGTCATGTCGACAGGTCACGTGGTAAAGTGCTTCCAAAGCAGTGCCCTGTTGATGGGACACCAGCATTTATACTCCTCCCAGTTGCCATAATTGGCATGTTATTCTGACGTCTGCAGCCTTGAGGAGCATATTAGGAATAAAAGAGAGCAGGATCTGAAGGGTGGGGATTCTCGGCACTAAGCAGAGGAGCTTTGCAGTTTTCAGCATGAAGCTAATTCTACCAATAAGCCATGACACCGCTGAACTGGGACCTATGACAAGAGGAGGAGTCACGGAACAACAATGGGGAAAAATCCTGGTGACTGGGTTACAATTGGAGAAAGTTATTATGACTCTAAAGCCACTTTGACGTCAATGTCAAGTAAAATGGTAAAAGGGAACAACCTTTTAAGTAACGTCCTGTCGAATACATTATTAATCAACATATATACAGAGAATTTTGCATATATCAACTAAGGAAAATATACAATAAAACCATGAAATGTGGACTTCACATGCGCTGCTGATTTCAAAATAAATCCAAAAACAGCAGTTAAAGAATAGTGGTTTATTGTCAATGCATTTCAAAGTCAAACTGACTCCTTCCTCAGAACAATCACATGTCATGAGTTGTTGACATATGGTTGTCATGAGGAAGGAGTCAGTTTGACTTTGAAACATGTTGACAATAAACCACTGTTCTTCAACTCCTGTTTTCAGATAATTTTTGGACTCAGGAGCACATATGAAGTCCACATCCAATGGTTTTATGGTATATTTCACACACATTTGTGGATGATGCAGCAGCTGACAATCGTGCAATATAGTAGTTGTGTCACACACAACCCTATTGTCATTCCTCCTCTCAGTTTGGTGAGTAACAGTCCAGTCGCCCAATCAAGGCCGAGGTGTGCTGGGCTTCCTACAGGTGCCTCTTGCTCGGAATGATTCCCAGGTTACTTAGCTGGCTGTCTAACTCTTTTCTCTGCCAGTTGTAGCTCTGCTCTGTTTGTGTGCATTCGCTCTGTGCAGTGAGTTCTGTATTTTGATCTTTTGCTGACCGACCTTGGATTTGCCTTCAACCATTCATTTTCCTAACAATTTTGACTTGATCCGCTAGCTTCTTGGAATTCTGACCCCGGACTGTAACATGACTACGCCTTTGTTTCGCCCCTCTGTTTATGACGTACCCTCCTGGCTTTTGACCTCAGACTCCCTAACTTCCCCACCTCACAGCATGTCCATAAGTAGTGCCTAGTGTCACACCTATCAGGTGGGCACATTACCATTGTTTACCCACTGTATTATTTGGATAAGACCCTATTGCTCTTTGACATTATTAAAACAAAAGAAAAAGAGGCCTTTTTACCTGATCAACAAATCTCATTGCACTAATAGGTTGACCGTTTTGGACTGTTTATAAGAATGGTTACCCTCATGATGCTGATCACTGGTATGTGGAAGGAGTTACGCACACGCCCGGACTTACTGGTGTGAGCGTGGTTAGTGATCCCACTGGACCATGCCTGGAGGGGCATGACTAAGTATCAACCCGGTCCGACCAAGGTCACACGGCGGCTCAGTCGACTTCGTGAACCAGGGAGGAACCGAGCAGAGGGAACAGGTGCTACTCCAGGTCAGACCCCGGTCACAGCTGTTGACCCACACCGGGGAATGCAGGAACAGGCAGGTTAGACTGACATATAGACAGGTGGGTACTGGCAGGCACGGCTGGTATGCAGACAGGTGGGTATTGGCAGGCACGGCTGGTATGCAGACAGGTGGGCACTGGCAGGCACGGCTGGCATGCAGACAGGTGGGCACTGGCAGGCTCGGCTGGCATGCAGACAGGCGGGTACTGGCAGGTAGGAACGCAGGCAGGATAGAGACCTGTAAAGACTGGGATACAGGAACGGAGCCACAGGTGCGGTAGACAAGCAGAGAAGAGCAAAACCCGCGGGTGAGGTAGACAAGCAGAGCACAGCAAAACCCGCAGGTGCGGTAGACAAGCAGAGCAGAGCAAAACCTGCAGGTGCGGTAGACAAGCAGAGCAGAGCAAAACTCGCATGTGCGGTAGACAAGCAGAGCAGAGCAAAACCCGCAGGGGCGGTAGACAAGCAGAGCAGAGCAAAACCCGCAGGTGTGGTAGACAAGCAGAGCAGAGAAAAACCCGCAGGTGCGGTAGACAAGCAGAGCACAGCAAAACCCGCAGGTGCGGTAGACAAGCAGAGCAGAGCAAAACCCGCAGGTGCGGTAGACAAGCAGAGCACAGCAAAACCCGCAGGTGCAGTAGACAAGCTGAGCAGAGCAAAACCCGCAGGTGCGGTAGACAAGCAGAGCACAGAAAAACCCGCACATGCGGTAGACAAGCAGAGCAGAGAAAAACCCGCAGGTGCGGTAGACAAGCAAAGCAGAGCAAAACCCGCAGGTGCGGTAGACAAGCAAAGCACAGCAAAACCCGCAGGTGGGGTAGACAAGCAGAGCAGAGCAAAACCCGTAGGTGCGGTGAACAAGCAGAACAGAGCGAAACCGCAGATGCGGTGAACAAGCAGAGCAGAGCGAAACCGCAGGTGCGGTGAACAAGCAGAGCAGAGCGAAAGCGCAGATGCGGTGGACAAGCAGAGAAGAGCGAAACCGCAGATGCGGTGGGCAAGCAGAGCAGAACAGAGCAGAAGGTGCAGGCAGACAGGACAGGGCTCTGTTCACATGGAACAAACTGGAAAATACAGGAAGATAGTTAGAACACAGGAGGTAGATACGGAGGCAGGGAAATGGGACAAGCAGAACCAGATACACAGAAGGTACTTACTATGAAGTAGCGAGTGGACACTAAACTCACAAACAGAAGTAGAGAGACTACGAGTTGGAGTTAGGTGCAGGTTCAGACACTGCAGGAAAAGGGAAGATTCGGACATAGAGACAAACAGGTAACGGGCTAGGACACAGTTCAGACAGGAACTGAACCAGGAACAAGATACAGGAACGAGCCTGGGAACTCAGCCCCCAGGGTGGCGGAGACAGACTAGAAGTCACAATATAGGTAACAGGCCTGGGTATACAGCCCCTAGGGTGGCGGAAACAGACAAGATACAGGACAGGACCTGGCAACTCAGTTGCAAGTAACACACTGAAGAAAAGTGTTGCTCAGGCACCCCCTACTGGGTGGAGGGGGTTTAAGTATCCAGTGACTCACAGCAATAGGCTGGGGAGGCATCAGGAGTGCGCACACAGTAATTATAAGAATCAGGCAGTAACCGCGCCGCCACCCTAAGCAATCAGACAAGAGATATAGCAGGTACTGGAGCAAAGTGTGCAGCCTGGATTGATAGGTAAGGTGGCGGTCTTGCATGGTGGGAGGTGGTAAGCCATGCCAGCACGCCGCCAGGGATGTTACAGAAGGAAGCATAGGACAGGTGGCTGCCGAAAACCTTGTGATCAATTATGTCAAAAACACATAGTAAATTTTGTATACATCATATATTCAACTTTTTTTTTGCATAATTTCTGTACGAATTTTGATTTGTAAATCTCCCCTTTATGCCTATTTGGAACCTAATGTATATTAAAACGAATATATAAATAATATAGAGGTACTATAGTATAATATTATAAAAAATAATTAACGAGAAAAACATTTCAAACAACAAATCAATTCTAAACAGGAACACCATAGGTGGAAAAACTCCATTGTACCTGGAAACTGAATGAGTCTCTCCCTTGTGAATGGGCACCCGAATGTCTGTACCAAAGAAGGCCCTCATTGATGTCCTGCTGTGTGAAAGAGGTGGCTGGCGTGGCAAATCGCCCATCAGGCAGTCGCTGCCAGCTATTGGATGGACCATCAGCTGACATGGGTACCAAAAGGACAACGTCACCTGAAATAAGTAACCAAGTAAGTCTTTATAAGTCTATTTCTGATACAAACAGGTTTCCATGGAAGGGTAGGTTCACAGGATGTGAGTTACTGCAATTTCAGCAATTACAGCAGAAACCACAGGAAAGTCCACCGTGACAAATTCACACCAAATTGTGTGGATGTTAGTACAGATCTGTCCATTTGGCACAATGAATAAAGCAAAATTAAAAAAAAAACAAACAAACAGTATATACACCACCTCTGGCACTTCCATGTCTCCCTTGCCTGGATCTGTTTGTCTGACTCTACTTAACCTGGCTTCCTCTGATGGAGCCTTGACTCGTATGACCACTACAATCTGTGATTGGTTATGGCAGTGACAAGGGATAAGACATCATCACAATAGACCATGTTTTACAGAGACTGGGCAAAGTGTTTACTTTTCATTTTTAGGAGTTGTGAATTTCACAGGTAATCCACAGCCAATGGGTGTTATTGTGGACTTTGACTTCCCAAATGATCCCAATGGGAGAGTCTCCAAAAAATCTGCAACCAACTTGTAACATGAATTGGCATGCTGCAGATTTCAATTTTAAATTCTACCCAGAATCTCATCCACGTTGCTGCTACTGTAAAGTGTTGTGGATTTTCTCTGGAAATCATAAGTTTATCCACTTGGTGTAAATGCTCTAAACCATCTATATAGTTAGAATTACATGGAACTGCATCAAATAAAAGAAAATATTCACAAAAAGTGTCCTTACTAGTAATTCTAGAGCATGCTACATACACACGAGAGATGAAAGAAAGTGTCATTTTTAGTAGTTACCAAATTGTGGGTGTTCACTGGTAATGGTGTACAGGATATCAGAGTCAGCCACACCGAAGGCTCTAGCATGCAGGAGTCTATTTGATATCTGAAGCATTCCTCCTTCTGGAACCCAAACGGCTGAGTTTAGTACAAGCTGGATCCCGCCATTTATCTATAGTTAAGGAAGAAAGGAGTAAAACATGTAAGACTAGGAATGAGCACATTGCATTAACCCATTAAGGATGCAGCCAATTTTCATTTTTGAGGTTTGATTTTTTTTTTTTGCTCTCTTTTTTCAAATAGCCATGATTTTTTTCATTTTTCTGCCAACAGAGCCATATGAGGGCTTGTTTTTTGCACGACAAGTTGCAGTTTTGAATTACACAATTAATTTTACCACACAGAGTAAGGGAAAATGGCAACAAAATTCTAAGCGTGGTGAAATGGTGAAAAAAAAATGCAATTCCACTAGATTGAGTTTCAACTATGTGCTGAATATTCTGCCCTACTATAAAGCCTTTCTTGAGCATGGGGCTTGGCTGAGTATGAAAGTTTCCTGTGTTATCCCGGGCATATGTTTGTATAAAACTCCCTCATTGATTCCTTTACCATTCCTTCCGGAGCATAACCCTCACCTACTTCCGCATATCCCTCCAGCTCCTATTTTTGTTTTCCTCTTGTCTCCTTCCTTCTTTCTGCTATTATCCCTATTTACAATTCTGCTAACTCTTTCTTCTCTGTTTTCTGTTTTGTGTTTTTATTTATACAATTATTGCGGAATATATTATGTTTTGATCGCTTCTTATTGCATTTTTTTAGGGGTTTCAATAACCAAAAAAATGTAAGTCTGGGGTTTCAATTTTTTGCCTCTTTACTGTTCGTGTTAATTTTATATTTTGATAGATCAGACATTTACAGACCGTGTGATGCCAAATATGTTATTTTTTTATTTTTTACATTTCCTATGTTTAATTGGGGAAATTATAGAAATTTTAATTGGGGATTTTTTTTTCATATTTTTAAAAACTTTTTTCTTTAACTTTACATTTTATGTTTTAGTCCCTAAGTAGACTTTAACCTGCGATCGCTTATACGATATATTGTAATATCACATTATTGCTGTATATAGCGAAAATCATTGTCTCCTATGAAGTCACAGGACTAATAACATAACAGGCATGAGGGCTCTTATTGCAACCTACCGCCTAGTCAAAGGAGGACTGATGAGTACCTGAACAAGTACCAGAACCACATTGTAGTGAGTAAATGTCACGGTTAGTGATTGACAGAAGCATTTAATGTTAACAGCAGCAATTAGAGGAAGCGCAGATCACTGCTGTTAAAGGCAGATATCAGATTGTAATAGAGTTGCCATCTGCCCTGTATAGAGCGAGCTCAAATTCTGAACCCGCTACAAACACCCTGACACACTCCATGACATAATAGTAGGACACCCGATTAAAGAGAACCTGCTTGCTGTAGTTGATTGACAGGTCTCTCTCTGTGCACACATGGGACAGACCTAATAATCAACTGGAGTAGGGTGGGGAGAATCCGGCAACGGACATCAGACAAGTGAAGTGTCTCCTTATACTCCCCATCCGGATTTACAACCCATGTTAACTCTTAAACCTTGCAGCATTTCAGAGTAAAATATATCTGACTGCTATCGTGCAGTTAGCCTCTGATTCATACTGCCCGTGGTTCAGACCTTCTGATTGTAATTAATACCCTGTCATTCTATTAACTCATTTTACTTGATTAACCTAGATTATTTTGCTGCTACTGTATTTTAAGATTATACTTACAGCCAACATTTATATATTGGGGTGAATCTTATTACAATGTATTATAAGACAATGCACAGTGTACACTACCGTTCAAAAGTTTGGGGTCACCCAGACAATTTTGTGTTTTCCATGAAAACTCATACTTTTATTTATCAAATGAGTTGCAAAATGATTAGAAAATATAGTCCAGACATTGACAAGGATAGAAATTGTAATGCACACGCCCGGGCTGAGCGGCGTGTGCGTGTGATTCCACTGGACTGTGCCGGAGAGTGAATGCCTGGAGGGGCGTAACTAGGTATTCACCCGATCCGACCAGGGTCGCACGACGGCATACGACGCCAGTGCACCAAGGAGGAACCGAGCAGAGGGACCAGGTGCTACTCCAGGACAGACCCCGGACACGGCTGTTGACCCACACAGGGGAATACAGGAACAGACTGGTTAGGCTGGCACACAGACTAGTGGGTATAGGCAGGCATGACTGGTATGCAGGCAGGCGGGTATGCAGGCAGGGGGGTACATGCAAGCACGGCTAGAGTGCAGACAGGGAGGCACTAGCAGGTAGGAACACAGGCGGGATAGGACCCAGTACACACTGGGACTCAGGAACAGAACCACAGATGTGGCGGACAAACACAGCAGAGTGAGGCCGCCCAGAGAGGTGAGCGAGAGCAGGGCAGGACGAGACCGCCTAGAGCGGTGAGCGAGAGTAGAGCAGGACGAGGCCGCCTGGAGCGGTGAGCAAGAGTAGAGCAGGACGAGGCCGCCTGGAGCGGTGAGCAAGAGTAGAGCAGGACGAGGCCGCCTGGAGCGGTGAGCAAGAGTAGAGCAGGACGAGGCCGCCTGGAGCGGTGAGCAAGAGTAGAGCAGGAGGAGGCCGCCTGGAGCGGTGAGCAAGAGTAGAGCAGGACGAGGCCGCCTGGAGCGGTGAGCAAAGGCAGAGCAGGCTAGAACCGCCGGAGCGGTGAGCAAAGGCAGGGCAGGCTAGAACCGCCGGAGCGGTGAGCAAAGGCAGAGCAGGCTAGAACCGCCGGAGCGGTAAGCAAAGGCAGAGCAGGCTAGAACCGCCGGAGCGGTGAGCAAAGGCAGAGCAGGCTAGAACCGCTGGAGCGGTGAGCAAAGGCAGAGCAGGCTAGAACCGCCGGAGCGGTGAGCAAAGGCAGAGCAGGCTAGAACCGCCGGAGCGGTGAGCAAAGGCAGAGCAGGCTAGAACCGCCGGAGCGGTGAGCAAAGGCAGAGCAGGCTAGAACCGCCGGAGCGGTGAGCAAAGGCAGAGCAGGTTAGAACCGCCGGAGCGGTGAGCAAAGGCAGAGCAGGCTAGATCCGCCGGAGCGGTGAGCAAGGCAGAGCAGGGGGGACAGGGCTCTGTTCACAAGGAACAGACAGGAAGGGAAAGGCAGAACCAGATACCCACAGGGTACTTGCAGTGAAGTAGCGAGTGGACCACAAACTCACAAATGGGAGTACAGTGACAACGAGCAGGAGTAAGGTACGAGTTCAGACTCTGCAGAAAAAGGAAAGGTACGGACATAGAGAAACACGGGAAAACAGGCTAGAAGAGTATACAGACAAGAACAGACACAGTAGCAAGATACAGGAGCGGGTCTAGGAATGCAGCCCCTAGAAGGCGGGAGGAACAGGCCAGGAGCATGTTCAGACAGGACAGACTAGATACAGGAGCGGGTCTAGGTATGCGGCCCCTAGAAGGTGAGACGAACAGGCAAGGAGCGTGTTCAGACAGGCCTGGAAATACAGCCTCCAGGATAGGCAGACAAGAGAACACAGAAGGGGACCTGGCACATTCAGAGTGAAAGACCACACTGAATGAAACACAATGCTCAGGCAGGGATTCATTGGAGCAGCTGGGTTAAATACCAGATGACAGACAGCAATAGGCTGAGGACGCACAAGGGGTGTGCCTGCAGCAGGTACAAAAAGCAGGAAGTGATCGGGCGCCGCCCTTAAGCAGCAGACACAGAGGCATGCAGACAGCATGGAGGGAAGCCAGGCTAGCAGACTGGACTGGAAATCAAGTGCGCGCTCTTGCACAGTGGAAGATGGACCACTATGCAAGGACGCCGCCAGGTATGTTACAGTACCCCCCCCTCTTCTTCAGGCCTGCCAGAATGTTCCGCAGGGAATTCGAGGGCCAATCCTTTACTTCAAAGAGATCACTTCCACTGTCCACCGGAAAAACTGGTCTCCTCTGGGTAGCTAGGATGCTACCTCCTATCCAGCCATCCTCAGCAACAGACGAAATGGGTGGAGTACCAGGAACAGCACACAAGGAGGTCTCTCTCCATATATTTTCAGGTGGCACCCCAGAGGGTACAGGAGACAACTGGAAGTCCTCCACCGGGTTGGAGGGGAGCAGAGACTTGGGGGTAATCTCTGCTTCGAGGTACATCTTGTCAAACTTACAGGAAGAAATAGACGGGTTATCAGGTACAGGGTGAGAAAAAGTCACTGTCTCTGTTATCTGATGGTACCCCGGAGGATTCAGGAAACAACTGGAGGTCCTCCGCTCGGTCAGAAGAGTGCAGAGGCTCAGGGAAAACATCTGCTTCAGAGTACACTAGGTCGGACTCACTGGACGAAGCAAGCGAGGTATCAGATCCAGGATATAGGAGAGTCTCTGTCCATTCACCACCAGGTGGCACCCCAAAGGGTTCTGGAGACAACTGGAGGTCCTCCGCCTGGTCGGAGGGGTGTAGATATTCGGGAGTAACCTCTGCTTCGGAGTACACTAGGTTGGACTCACTGGACGAAGCGAGCGAGGTATCAGGTACAGAGTATAGGAGAGTCTCTGTCCTTTCGCTACCAGGTAGCACCCCGAAGGGTTCTGGAGACAACTGGAGGTCCTCCACCTGGTCGGAGGGGTGTAGAGACTCGGGGGTAACTACCACTTTGGGGTACCCATTGTCAGGCTCACAGGACGGAGCGGACAAAGTAGCGAGTACCGGGTGTAGAGAAGTCTCTCTCCATTTGTCATCGAGTGGTATCCCGGAGGATTCAGGAGGCAACAGAGGGTCCTCCGCCAGGTAGTAGAGGTGCACAGACTCGGAAGTAATCACAGCTTCGGAGCATCCTTGGACATGCACACTGGTTAAAGTGGGTGAAGTATCTGATGCCGGGTGCAGGAAGTTCTCATGTGTGGAGTCTGGATGGGCAGTAGTCTCTTCGGGCAGGAGAACTGGTGTACTACCCACGCACATTACCCGTTGGGGCTTCTCCGGGATACAGGGAGATGAAGCTTCAGTAGGGACTTCAAGTTTGGGGTCAGGAGGTCTCAGGGAGGACAGACCCTGGCGTGACGGCTTGCCTCTACGTCTAGCACGTCTGGACTGCCTCTTGAGGTTGGGAGAAGTATTCCGGAGAGCGTAGTCACCCTGTGAGGATTCTGGGTGGGCAGTAGTCTCATTGGGCTGGAGGACTATTGCGCTACCCACACACATTACCCATCAGGGCTGCTCCGGGATATTGGGAAGTGAAGCTTCAGTAGGAGCCTCCGGGTTAGGATCATCGAAGACCATTAGAAAGGCCACCAGGAAGGCCATTATGTCCAGGACGATAGGATCCTGTGTTTCCCATAGGGGGTTGATCCATTCCAAGGCATCACCCGCTAGGTTAGACATAATGAATCCCACCTTAACCCGATCGGTGGGAAAACAAAGAGGGTAGAACTTGAAGTGTAGCAAGCATTGCTCCACAAATGCACGACTCTGTCTTGGATCCCCATAGTACCGTGGTGGATACGCAGGAACGAGAGCTGATAGATCCATCTGGACGGGTGCGTAATTCGCCTGGAACTCAGCTAGAGAAAAAAAAAAATATTTATTTATTTTTAATGCACGTATTCGCTGGAAAAAGTCTCAGAGAGCGAAGGCCGTGGGGCTCAACGGGAACCATGGCCTGAGCATGCTGTAATGCACACGCCCGGGCTGAGCGGCGTGTGCGTGTGATTCCACTGGACCGTGCCGGAGAGTGAATGCCTGGAGGGGCGTAACTAGGTATTCACCCGATCCGACCAGGGTCGCACGACGGCATACGACGCCAGTGCACCAAGGAGGGACCGAGCAGAGGGACCAGGTGCTACTCCAGGACAGACCCCGGACACGGCTGTTGACCCACACAGGGGAATACAGGAACAGACTGGTTAGGCTGGCACACAGACTGGTGGGTATAGGCAGGCACGACTGGTATGCAGGCAGGCGGGTATGCAGGCAGGGGGGTACAGGCAAGCACGGCTAGAGTGCAGACAGGGAGGCGCTAGCAGGTAGGAACACAGGCAGGATAGGACCCAGTACACACTGGGACTCAGGAACAGAACCACAGATGTGGTGGACAAACACAGCAGAGTGAGGCCGCCCAGAGAGGTGAGCGAGAGCAGGGCAGGACGAGACCGCCTAGAGCCATGAGTGAGAGTAGAGCAGGACGGGGCCGCCAGGAGCGGTGAGCGAGAGTAGAGCAGGACGAGGCCGCCTGGAGCGGTGAGCGAGAGTAGAGCAGGACGAGGCCGCCTGGAGCGGTGAGCAAGAGTAGAGCAGGACAAGGCCGCCTGGAGCGGTGAGCAAGAGTAGAGCAGGACAAGGCTGCCTGGAGCGGTGAGCAAGAGTAGAGCAGGACAAGGCCGCCTGGAGAGGTGAGCAAGAGTAGAGCAGGACAAGGCCGCCTGGAGCGGTGAGCAAGAGTAGAGCAGGACAAGGCCGCCTGGAGCGGTGAGCAAGAGTAGAGCAGAACAAGGCCGCCTGGAGTGGTGAGCAAAGGCAGAGCAGGCTAGAACCGCCGGAGCGGTGAGCAAAGGCAGAGCAGGCTAGAACCGCCGGAGCGGTGAGCAAAGGCAGAGCAGGCTAGAACCGCCGGAGCGGTGAGCAAAGGCAGAGCAGGCTAGAACCGCCGGAGCGGTGAGCAAAGGCAGAGCAGGCTAGAACCTCCGGAGCGGTGAGCAAAGGCAGAGCAGGCTAGAACAGCCGGAGCGGTGAGCAAAGGCAGAGCAGGCTAGAACCGCCGGAGCGGTGAGCAAAGGCAGAGCAGGCTAGAACTGCCGGAGCGGTGAGCAAAGGCAGAGCAGGCTAGAACCGCCGGAGCGGTGAGCAAGGCAGAGCAGGGGGGACAGGGCTCTGTTCACACGGAACAGACAGGAAGGGAAAGGCAGAACCAGATACCAGAACCAGATACCCACAGGGTACTTGCAGTGAAGTAGCGAGTGGACCACAAACTCACAAACGGGAGTACAGTGACAACGAGCAGGAGTAAGGTACGAGTTCAGACTCTGCAGAAAAAGGAAAGGTACGGACATAGAGAAACACGGAAAACAGGCTAGAAGAGTGTAGCATCGGCGTCTCTTCATGGTACCCGACTATGGACCTCGGCTTCTGGCACCTCCACGCTTTGCCGGCGAACCTACTTTAGCTCAGGGTTTCATAAACCAGTGCACCCTGCACTTTGAGCTATTGGCATACCAGTTCATCTCCGACCGGGCCAAGGTGGCCTTCATCATGTCCCATCTTACTGGGGAGGCACTGACATGGCTAAATCCCCTGTGGGAGAGAGAGGATCCCCTGGTGTCCGACCTGCCGTCTTTCCTCGCTGCTTTCCGGAAAGTCTTCGATGAACCTGGACGGAAAACCTCTTCTGCCTCCTCTCTGCTACGTCTCCGCCAAGGGAGTCTCACCGTGGGCCAATATGCCATACACCCTCGCTTCTGAGCTTGCCTGGGAAAATGAGGCTCTGGTGTCCGTCTTCTGGGAGGGTCTTTCCGGTCGGATTAAGGACGAGTTAGCTGGTCGGGACATTCCTACCACTCTGGATGACCTGGTGTCACTAGTTACCCGGATTGGCATCCGGTTCCAAGAACGTGCCAAAGAGACTACCTGGGAGAAAGACTTTTCTTGCTCTGCTCCTACTTCCCTGAGACCTGCCTCTCAATCAGTCACTCCGCGGGCGCTCTCGCCTGAACCTATGCAGATCGACCAGACCAAGATGGTCAGATCTCGCCAAGAATCTCGCCGAGCCGAGGGAAGCTGTTTCTATTGTGGCAGTATGGAGCACTTCATCCGTTCCTGCCCGGAGAAGCTGGGAAACGCCAGTGTCTAGGACCGCTCGGAGAGGTCGTCCTAGACAAAAGTAAGCCCTCTCCGTCTCTGACTTTACCGGTCTCTATTGCTTGGGGAGAAAACAGTCACTTTGAACTCGCCCACCTGGATTCTGGAGCTGCTGGAAACCTCATCTCCCAGTCTCTGGTAGAGAGATACCGTATTCCCACCAAGTCCCTGGCTGAACCATTATCAGTCGCCTCCGTGGATGGAAGACTTCTCTCGGAGACCATCCTGCTCGTCACTGAACCTATAACCCTGCAGGTGGGAATGCTGCACTCTGAGGAAATCTCATTCCATGTGTTGTCCGGACTTTCTCACTCCCTGTTGCTAGGTCTACCTTGGCTCCAGACACACGAATCCGTATTGAACTGGCGATCCGGTGAAGTACTCCGATGGGGTCCAGACTGCCATAGGACCTGCCTGGTTCCGGTCCGCCCAGCTCGCCCTCCGCCTACTCCAGCTAATTTACCAGGTCTCCCGGCTCCTTACTGGCCCTATGCGGACGTCTTCGGTAAGAAGGAAGCAGAGACGTTGCCACCCCATAGGCCATATGACTGGCACCACTCCTCCCCGTGGGCGTATCCACCCGTTGTCTGCAGCCGAGACCCGGGCCATGTCTGAGTACATTGAAGAGAATCTGGCTAGGGGATTTATCCGGAAATCTACCTCCCCGGCTGGAGCCGGATTCTTCTTTGTCAAAAAGAAAGATGGCTCGCTACGCCCCTGTATTGACTATAGAGGACTCAATCAGATCACGGTTAAAAATAAATACCTCCTTCCGCTCATCTCGGAGTTATTTGATCGTCTTAAAGGCGCCAGGATCTTCTCCAAGCTGGATCTACGTGGAGCGTATAACCTGGTCCGTATCCGTCAGGGAGATGAGTGGAAAACAGCATTTAATACCCGGGACGGACACTATGAGTACCGTGTGATGCCCTTCGGTCTCTGCAATGCTCCCGCCGTCTTCCAAGAACTGGTCAACGACATCTTCCGTGACCTTCTTTACTCCTGCGTGGTGGTATACCTGGACGACATCTTGGTCTTCTCTCCGGATCTTCCCACACACCGGAGGGATGTTCGTCAGGTCCTGCTTAGGCTCACGCAGAACCACCTCTATGCTAAATACGAGAAGTGCCTTTTTGAGCAGACCTCTCTTCCTTTCCTGGGCTATGTTATCTCCCAGACAGGCTTGCGAATGGATCCCGAGAAGCTCTCTGCTGTCCTAAAGTGGCCCCGTCCGGAGGGCTTGAAGGCGATACAGCAATTCCTGGGCTTCGCTAATTACTATCGTCTCTTCATTCCTCACTTCTCGTCACGGACTGCGCCCATATCTGCGCTCACCCGTAAGGGAGCAAATTCCAAGGTATGGTCATCCGAAGCTGAGGAGGCCTTCCTTTCCCTGAAACAAGCCTTCTCCTCTGCCCCTGTGCTGCACCGTCCGGACTGCAACAAACAGTTCTATCTGGAGGTTGATGCCTCCTCCTCTGGAGCCGGAGCGGTGCTCACCCAGAAGTCTTCCTCCGGGAGAATGGTAACCTGCGGCTTTTTCTCTAAAATCTTCTCCTCCTCTGAGTGCAATTACTCCATAGGAGACCGAGAACTGCTTGCCGTTAAATTGGCGCTGGAGGAGTGGCGTTACCTGCTTGAAGAGGCTCTATACCCGGTGATCATCTATACGGATCACAAGAACCTGGCATATCTCCAAAATGCCCAGAGACTTAATCCACGTCAAGCCCGGTGGTCTTTGTTCTTTGCCCGCTTCGATTTCATCCTTCATTTCCGCCCGGCAGACAAAAATGTCAAAGCTGATGCCTTGTCCCGATCCTTCCTGTCCTCCGACCAAGAGGAGGAGCCTATGCACATTATCGACCCCTCCAAGGTGATGAATGTGGCCCCCTTGGATTTGACTCGTCTTCCACCCGGCAAGACGTTCGTGGCGCCTCCAGACCGTGAGAGGGTTCTTCGCTGGGGTCATTCTTCTAAACTAGCTGGCCATGCCGGCCAAAAGAAGACCTTCCTACTCATTTCCCAGCATTACTGGTGGTCTACCCTGCGTAAGGATGTGGTAGACTTCGTCTCTGCCTGTTCATCTTGTGGCCGCAACAAAATTCCCAGACACTTACCAGCTGGTCATCTCCTGCCGCTTCCCATACCTGTTGCCCCGTGGCAACACATCGCTATGGACTTCATTACCGATCTTCCTGTCTCTGCTGGGTGTACTGTCATTTGGGTGGTCGCGGACCGCTTCTCTAAAATGGCCCACTTCATTCCCCTGCCTGGTCTTCCGTCTGCACCTGAGCTGGCTAAGGACTTTATTCGCCATATCTTCCGTCTCCATGGCCTACCCCTCCACATCGTGTCGGATCGAGGGGTTCAGTTTACCTCACGCTTCTGGAGAGCCACATGTAAACTGCTGGACGTCACCCTGGACTTATCCTCCGCTTACCACCCTCAGTCCAATGGTCAAGTGGAGCGGATCAATCAGATCCTTACCAGCTATCTCCGGCACTTTGTTAATGCCCACCATTCTGATTGGGTGGACCTCCTTCCTTGGGCCGAGTTCTCTTATAATAACCACGAGAGCGAATCCTCTTCCAAGTCCCAGTTCTTTATTGTCTATGGCCAGCACCTCCGGATTCCGCTTCCTGTCTCCGTTTCTGTGGACAACCCTGCTGCGGAGTCTCTTGTCAGCGAATTTTCTTCTATTTGGGAGAGTACCAGGTCCGCTCTTCTTCTGTCCTCTGAGCGGATGAAGAGATATGCTGATAAGAGATGTCTGGATCCGCCTCAATTCCGTCCGGGAGACAAGGTTTGGCTCTCGTCCAAACATGTGCGGCTCAAAGTACCCTCCTTCAAGTTGGGTCCTCGATTCATCGGTCCCTTCGAAGTCCTCAGGCAAATTAACGCTGTGGCCTACAAATTAAAACTCCCGGCCACCCTACGGATTCCCAACTCCTTCCACGTATCTCTCCTCAAACCCGTTGTCTTTAACTCTTTTTCCAATAATCCAGGTGCCCCTCCTGCTCCGGTTTCCGCTGATGACGTCTTTGAGGTAGAGAGTATTCTGGCCTCCAAGAGGGTAAGAGGAAAGACCTTTTTTCTGGTAGATTGGAAGGGGTTTGGTCCTGAGGAGAGAACTTGGGAACCCAGGGAGAACATCAACGCCCCGCTTCTCCTTGAAAAATTTCTTTCTGGCCAAAAAAAGAGGGGGCCTAAAGGGGGGGGTACTGTAGCATCGGCGTCTCTGCCCCGTACTAGGCAGAGACGCCGTCCCTCTCACCTCCCCGCTCCTGGCGTGGCGTCCTCCAGCGCTTCTCTCCCCGCTGCTTCCGGCACGCGCTCCTTCCCCGGCAGTGTGCTTAGGGCGCACGCGCTCCCCCTCTCTTAAAGGGACCGCGCGCGCCGTCCTAAGGAGTCCCCGGCCAATTGCCGGAGGAACTCCCATATTTAAGGCACCTTCACTCTGCTTCAGCCCTCAGGTCCCGTTACCAGTTACCTGCCAGATTCCTGCCTGTTTCCTGCCAGTCATCTGCCAGATTCCTGCTTGATACCTGCCTGATATCCGTTTACCTGCTTGCAAGCCTGCGGTCCGACGGTCTGCCTTCCGACACCTGTCAGTCTGTCTATGGACCAGCCTGCCCACTCACCTGGGAGCGCTCATCTGCTACCTGCCTGCTAGCCTACCTGGAGGCTCCGCCGTCACTTGCCGTGACCACCTGCCTGTCCAGAGACTCTTGCCTGCTCACCTGGGAGCGCTCACCTGCTACCTGTCTGCTAGCCTACCTGGAGGCTCTGCCGTCACTTGCCGTGACCACCTGCCTGTCCAGAGACTCTTGCCCGCTCACCTGGGAGCGTTCACCTGCTACCTGCCTGCTAGCTACCTGCCTGCTACCTACCTGCCTGCTAGCCTACCTGGAGGCTCTGCCGTCACTTGCCGTGACCACCTGCCTGTCCAAAGACTCTCGCCCGCTCACCTGGGAGCGCTCACCAGCCACCTGCCTGCTGTCCTTCTACCCAGAGACTGTCCCTGTCACTTGCCGTGAGTACCCGTCCTTCTACCCAGAGACTGTCCCTGTCACTTGCCATGACTACCTGCCCTTCTACCCAGAGACTGTCCCTGTCACTTGCCGTGACTACCTGCCCGTCTTCCCTGGGAGTCACCCTCTTCCTTACAAGGACCGCCCCCTTGTATAGATGCTCAGAGGTTCCGCCTCCCAGACCCGTTACAAAGAGTATACAGACAAGAACAGACACAGTAGCAAGATACAGGAGCGGGTCTAGGAATGCAGCCCCTAGAAGGCGGGAGGAACAGGCCAGGAGCGTGTTCAGACAGGACAGACTAGATACAGGAGCAGGTCTAGGAATGCAGCCCCTAGAAGGAGGGAGGAACAGGCTAGGAGCGTGTTCAGACAGGACAGACAAGATACAGGAGCGGGTCTAGATATGCGGCCCCTAGAAGGCGAGACAAACAGGCAAGGAGCGTGTTCAGACAGGCCTGGAAATACAGCCTCCAGGATAGGCAGACAAGAGAACACAGAAGGGGACCTGGCACATTCAGAGTGAAAGACCACACTGAATGAAACACAATGCTCAGGCAGGGATTCATTGGAGCAGCTGGGTTAAATACCAGATGACAGACAGCAATAGGCTGAGGACGCACAAGGGGTGTGCCTGCAGCAGGTACAAAAAGCAGGAAGTGATCGGGCGCCGCCCTTAAGCAGCAGACACAGAGGCAAGCAGACAGCATGGAGGGAAGCCAGGCTAGCAGACTGGACTGGAGATCAAGTGCGCGCTCTTGCACAGTGGGAGATGGACCACTATGCAAGGACGCCGCCAGGTATGTTACAGAAATAATGATTTTTATTTGAAAGAATAATTTTCTCCTTCACACTTTGCTTTCGTCAAAGAATGCTCCCTTTGCAGCAATTATAGCATTGCAGACCTTTGGCTTTCTAGCTGTTAATTTGCTGAGGTAATCTTGAGAAATTTCACCCCATGCTTCCTGAAGCCCCTCACACAAGTTGGATTGGCTTGATGGGCACTTTTTGCGTACCATACGGTCAAGCTGCTCCCACAACAGCTCAATGGGTTTGAGATCTGGTGACTGCGCTGGCCACTCCATTACAGATAGAATACCAGCTGCCTGCTTCTTCTCTAAATAGTTCATGCATAATTTGGAGGTATGCTTTGGGTCATTGTCCTGTTGTAGGATGAAATTGGCTCCAATCAAACGCTGTCCACAGGGTATGACATGGCGTTGCAAAATGGAGTGATAGCCTTCCTTATTCAAAATCCCATTTACCTTGTACAAATCTCCCACTTTACCAGCACCAAAGCAACCCCAGACCATCACATTACCTCCACCATGCTTGACAGATGGCGTCAGGCACTCTTCCAGCATCTTCTCAGTTGTTCTGCGTCTCACAAATGTTTTCTGTGTGATCCAAACACCTCAAGCTTAGATTCGTCTGTCCATAAAACTTTTTCCCAATCTTCTTCTGTCCAATGTCTGTGTTCTTTTGCCCATATTAATCTTTTCCTTTTATTAGCCAGTCTCAGATATGGCTTTTTCTTTGCCACTTTGCCCTGAAGGCCAGCAAAGTCGCCTCTTCACTGTAGACGTTGACACTGGCGTTTTGCGTGTACTATTTAATGAAGCAGCCAGTTGAGGAGCTGTGAGGCGTCGATTTCTCAAACTAGAGACTCTAATGTACTTGTCTTGTTGCTCAGTTGTGCAGCGGGGCCTCCCACTTCTCATTCTACTCTGGTTAGAGCCTGTTTGTGCTCTCCTCTGAAGGGAGTAGTACACACCGTTGTAGGAAATCTTCAGTTTCTTGGCAATTTCTCGCATGGAATAGCCTTCATTTCTAAGAACAAGAATAGACTGTCGAGTTTCACATGAAAGTTCTCTTTTTCTGGCCATTTTGAGAGTTTCATAGAACAAACAAATGTAATGCTCCAGATTCTCAACTAGCTCAAAGGAAGATCAATTTTATAGCTCCTCAAATCAGCCAAACCGTTTTCAGCTGGGCTAACATACTTGTGCAAGGGTTTTCTAAACATCCATTAGCCTTCTTACACAGTTAGCAAACACAATGTACCATTAAAACACTGGAGTGGTGGTTGTTGGAAATGGGCCTCTATACACCTATGTACATATTTCAATAAAAACAAGACGTTTGCAGCTAGAATAGTCATTTACCACATTAACAATGTATAGAGTGTATTTCTGATTCATTTAATGTTTGCTTCATTGAAAAAAAATGTGCTTTTCTTTCAAAAATAATGAAATTTCTAAATGACCTCAAACTTTTGAACGGTAGTGTATATATAAGATTTAAATGGCATATGATCACCATTGGGGTAAATTCCATGGCAAATCCACAAGTATCCACAGGGATTTTGTGCAAAAAAAATACTGCGGCCAGATGTTGGCTGCAGGTAAAAAGAAATATTTTAAATGCACTACCAACTGTGTGTTTTTTTGAAGCAACTTAGGCTTCCTGGTGTTTAATTTCAGAACCTAGCATACTCGATTAGTTGCATTTTGTTTGGACAGTGGATATGAAAAGTCTCCATACCCCTGTTTAAAATTTTAGTTTTTTGTCATGTATAAATGTCATACCACGAAGAATCATCTCAGAACTTTTCCACCTTTAATATCACCCATAATCTGCACATATCCATTGAGAAACAAACTGAAAACATTTTGGGAGGGTGAATAAAATAAAAAAACTGAAATAATGTAGTTTCATAAGTGAGAACATCCTTTTATAAATGGGATGTGGTTGTGTTCAGAATTAGTCAATCACATTTAAACTCATGTTAAATAGTAGCTAGCACAGAGCTGCCATCATTTAAAGTGATTCTGATTAACTTCATATAAACTTTAGTTGTTCTAGTAGGATTTTTCAGACATTTTCTTAGTTGCATTTTACAGCACAAGACATGGGGCCCGATCCATCAAGACAGACGTTGTTCAAGCCATTCTTGATGAGGGAGAGTGCTGGAGTCAGGCGCTCCTGATTCATGAAGAGGCTTATGCCTCTTCATGAATCTGGAGCACCAAATGTGTGCCCCGCCACAAATCCTTCTCCAGCCCCTGCTGGAGTAAGATTTGTGGCGTAGTGAACACCGCTGCTCATAATAAATTTGACAAGCGGAGGTCGCCATGCCCCGTCTCAGCTATGCCTATTTCGAAATACACCAGAAGTCAAAAAATTAAAGAGCAGCTTTGAGTTGTGCCTAAATGTTGCAACTTTCAAAGCTTTTATGCCAGAATTCTGGCTTGAAAGCTTTGTTTAATCAGGCCCATTGTCTGTAAGCAGCTTACAACACATGAAAGGGATCTCATTGTTGAAATTCAGGAGAAGGGTAAAAGAAAATTCTTAGTCATTAACTATACCATGAAACACTGTGAAGACGATCATCAAGAAGTGGCTTAAATTTGACAACAGTGACATTACCTAGAACTATACGTCCCTCAAAAATTACTAAAAAGACATTTAAAAAAATTGGTCTGGTAGGCTGCCAAGAGGCCTATAACAACATTAAAGAAGCTTAAGGAATTTCTGGTTAGTACTGGTTGTCTACTGTATGTGACGATAATCAACCATTATTCTTTATATGTCTGGCTTGTAGGGTAGGCTGGCAAGACAAAAGCCTTTTCTTAAAAAGAAAAACATGCAAGCCCGGCTATGTTTTGCTTAAAGCATGTGGAAAAACGTGTTATGGTCTGCTGAGATCAAGGTTGATCTTTTTGGCCAAAATTCCAAAAGGTATGTTTGATGTAAAGCCAACAATGCAAACAAAAAGAACACCATGCCCACAGTGAAGCATGGTGGAGGCAGCATTAAGTTTTGGGGCTGTTTTGAGGCAGGTAGAATTAAGTCTTTAATCAAGGTGATGAAAATTATGAATCGTTCAAAAAATAAGTACATTTTGCATCAATACCTTCAGGTCTCTTTGAAAGCCGAAGGTGATGAGGAATTTCACCTTTCAGCATGACAAAGTTCTAAGCATACCTTCAAACCAACAATAGAATGGCTTCACCAGAAGATGATCACAGTTTTGGAATGGCTTTGCCAGAGCCCAGACTTGAATCCAGTTGAAAATCTGTGGTTGATCTGTAGAGGACTGTACACAGGAGATGCCCTCAATTTGACAGATTTGGAGGGCTACTGTACTCCTACTCAAAGAGAATGAATGCTGGCATAAATTAAAGTCGTCAACAAAATATTAGATTAAAGGGGTGCATATTAATGCAACAAAATAATTTTAGTTCTTTACGTTTCTTTTTCTACCAAATAAGATTTCAGCTTGTTTTTCTATCAAATTGTACAGATTATGGGTGACATTAAAGTTGGAAAAAGTTCTGAAAGGATTCTTCTTGATATAAGTTTTTCTACATTACAAAAACCTGGCAATTTAACAGAGGTGTGTAGACTTTTTATATCCACTGCAAGTTTTCCCACGGACTTCAGTACTGGGAGAAAAAAAATCAGATGAAAAAAATGCATGGGTGTATTTAAAAATAACCTAAAAAATGTATGTAAATAATCATGCTTTTTTTAAAATACCAAATATTAATGTCTGAAGAAAGCATACATTTTGGTCAACAGACAAGTAACTGAGATTAAAGTGAAGAAAAGTGATGTGGCTTCTGTAAGGCAGTGCTAGTCATCATGCTGGGGGACACTCGCTGCACCGGGTCAATTAAAGCACACCAGGCAACACCTTTCCGGTATTTCACAATCCAGCAGTTTATTATTCATCATAAACCACTCATAACCGAGTCCATCTCAGTGGCTCGCCGACATATTACACATTAATATGTAATTAATTAATAATAATTACACATTACTGGACAATTACAGTAATGCCGCAAGCCGCTGCATTACACTTCATAGGATAAATATAATGAATTGCTTTATACTAAAACTACCCAAACTATTTACTGCCATAAATTCCTGCACAGTTATGAATCGAGAAGGGAAAAGTCTGAAGAGCCAATATTGCTGCTGCTAAATTATTTCTAAGATTAGTGTGGGGTATACTGACCAGTGCACTAGGCTTCCTTCTTTCATAGTTTTCATGTATAGGTGAACTATCTACAACATTATCGATCTGTTGTCTGCGTCTGAAGCTCTATATGCCTCTTTGCCATACACTTGTATAGCTTCTGCGACTTACTAGCCTTATAAAAATTCAAGACTACTGAGTAATAATTGTATCAAATAAAAATAGACAAAACTTGGATACATACCCTTTCAGCAACTTTGACATGAAAGAGAATATTTTGGAAGTAGTATCCATCATTTGCCTGGAAAACAATTACATCCGATTGACTTTCAGAGCCATCATGAATATAATGAAGAGCTCCATTTGTAATGTCATCAAGTCGGAATTTGTGGATGGGTGTGTTCCCTGGGGGTATCACCAGCTGTCCATATTTTGGAGCAGTTAGAACAACAACTGTAACATCCTGCGGATTATCATCATCTCTTAGATCAAGGACAGAGCCAGTAATAGATCCAACTTCACCTTTGCCAACCATTAATTCTTCATTCCTTAGGATATATGGTGCCTGAAGTGATAGAGAAGCCAGATATTGTATAAGAAATATCACTTAAAAATTATAATAAAATAACAAAAGCACTTCTACTGCATACATCACAGACAAATTTATTATTCTGATTTAATAATCAAAATTATTTCATGCTGGTCCTAAAAAAACAAAACAAAAAACAAACAAACAGTAAACAGAATGATCCCTCCAGACAAAGGTTTTCCTAGACTAACTGATTTTTTATTATGTAAAGGAATGCCTAGTTTATTTAGCAGAAACTTTATTAAATACATTGCGGCCGATTCACCAAGGCTACACGCTCGCACTACGTCAGTCTTGCTGGAGAACAAGGTGCGGAATTCTTTAAAAGGTGAACGCCTCTGTGCACCATGACAGAATTGCTACTCCAATCAGAGACTGGAGTAGCATTTCTGGAGTACAATAAGTCTGCATTTGTGATTAATTTGATTGTCGGATGGGGCACACCCTGTCCCAACTCCTCTCACCTCCTCCCATTTTGGCAAAGCTGATGCATACTAGCATGAAAACAGTAAAAGTCACAAAAATTTTTGAGCAACTTCCTTTTCAGTTTTCTCTTGTAAAATTTGATGAGTCAGCGCCTTTATGTTTAATTTCATCCTTACGTTCAATATCTACACTTATTATTAGTGTATGGAAACATTCAGAGGTTGTACAGCATTTTCGAATATCATTAATACACTGCCCATATAATACTATTGGACACTGTTCAGAGCTCATATAATGGTGTTGTACACTATCTAAATAAAGGCGCATTCAGACGTCCATACAAATCGGTCCGTGATCAGACATCAATGCTCGAACTGGCCGCAGGTCTCTTGACTCAAGCGTGACAGCGTCATAGAAATATATTAAATTTGTCACGCTTGTGTAGAGAGACCCGTAGCCAGTCTAAACATTGCGGTCCGATCTTGGACCGGTTTATTCGACGTCTGAATGTGTCCTAACAGTGATCAGGTGCAGATAACAAATTTGTTGAGCCACCACTTATTGTCAGCACTTGATGTAAATGAAGTTAAAGCGCTTAGATCATAGGTGTCAAACTCTGGCCCGTAGGGTGGTTTTATTTGGCCTGCGACACCAGAACCACCACCCCTATGTGGAGGACTATGTGGAGCCCATTATTCTGTATGGAGGACTACAGTCATGGCCAAAAGTTTTGAGAATGAACCAAAATTATATTTTCACATGATCTGCTGGCCTCTGGTTTTTATTAGTGTTTGTCTGATGTTTATATCACATACAGAAATATAATTGCAATCATATTATGAGTACCAATAGGTTATATTGACAGTTAGAATGAATTAATGCAGCAAGTCAATATTTGCAGTGTTGCCCCTTCTTCTTCAAGACCTCTGTAATTCTCCCTGGCATGCTCTCAATCAACTTTTGGACCAAATCCTGACTGATAGCAGTCCATTCTTGCATAATCAATGCTTGCATTTTGTCAGAATTTGTTGGTTTTTGTTTGTCCACCCGTCTCTTGATGATTGACCACAAGTTCTCAATGGGATTAAGATCTGGGGAGTTTCCAGGCCATGGACCCAAAATCTCTATGTTTTGTTCCATGAGCCATTTAGTTATCACCTTTGCTTTATGGCGAGGTGCTCCATCATGCTGGAAAAGGCATTGTTGGGCGCCAAACTGCTCTTGGACGGTTGGGAGAAGTTGCTCTTGGAGGACATTCTGGTACCATTCTTTATTCATGGCTGTGTTTTTAGGCAAGACTGTGAGTGAGCCGATTCCCTTGGCTGAGAAGCAACCCCACACATGAATGGTTTCAGGATGCTTTACAGTTGGCATGAGACAAGACTGGTGGTAGCGCTCACCTCTTCTTCTCCGAATAAGCTGTTTTCCAGATGTCCCAAACAATCGAAAAGGGGATTCATCAGAGAAAATGACTTTGCCCCAGTCCTCAGCAGTCCACTCCCTGTACCTTTTGCAGAATATCAGTCGGTCCCTGATGTTTTTTCTGGAGAGAAGTGGCTTCTTTGCTGCCCTCCTTGAAACCAGCCCTTGCTCAAAGAGTCTCTGCCTCACAGTGCGTGCAGAAGCACTCACACAAGCCTGCTGCCATTCCTGAGCAAGCTCGGCACTGCTGGTAGTCCGATCCCGCAGCTGAAACAGTTTTAAGATACGGTCCTGGCGCTTGCTGGTCTTTCTTGGGCGCCCTGGAGCCTTTTTGACATCAATGGAAGCTCTCTCCTTGAAGTTCTTGATGATGCGATAGATTGTTGACTGAGGTGCAATCTTTGTAGCTGCGATACTCTTCCCTGTTAGGCCATTTTTGTGCAGTGCAATGATGGCTGCACGTGTTTCTTTAGAGATAACCATGGTTAACTGAAGAGAAACAATGATACCAAGAACCAGCCTCCTTTAAAAGTGTCCAGTGATGTCATTCTTACTTAATCATGACTGATTGATCGCCAGCCCTGTCCTCATCAACACCCACACCTGTGTTAATGGATCAATCACTAAAACGATGTTAGCTGCTCCTTTTAAGGCAGGACTGCAATGATGTTGAAATGTGTTTTGGGGGTTAAAGTTCATTTTCTGGGCAAATATTGACTTTGCAAGTACAGTAATTGCTGTTAAGCTGATCACTCTTTGACATTCAGGAGTATATGCAAATTGCCATTACAAAAAATGCAGCAGTAAACTTTGGAAAAATTACTATTTGTCTCATTCTCAATACTTTTGGCCATGACTGTATATGGTGCCTATAATACTGTATGGAGAACTAAGTGGGCCCCATTATTGTGTATGGATGACTTTGTGGAGCCCATTATACTGTATACTGGTTGGCCATCGACTTTGTCCAAGTTTTTCATTTTGGCCCTCTGTGTGTTTGAGTTTGACATCCCTGGCCTAGAGGATGGACTACCTAAGGAACTTACTCCCTTTTCGGTTGTTCCAGAATATAACTCTGCTTCTGTCCAAATGTGGCAGCATATCATATGGACCACAGCTAAAGCCTCACAACTCACATCTCTATATTGCACATCCATCATCCAAGCATTATGTAGACAAGCATAATATTGGCAGTAGGATTGATGCCCAGTGTCTGATAAAACAAAATCACCCTTTATTCTTTCCAAATCAAGCCATAAAATGTGTATGATAATAAAGAAAAAATTGGTGCTAATATACATATTCAAAAAAGGGGAGTGTTCAAAGGACTGATCCTAACAAATATATAGTTATCAAAATGAGGAGATCCACCAGTGTACAATAAAGGCACATCCAAATATACAATACAGACCAAAAGTTTGGACACACCTTCTCATTTAAAGATTTTTCTGTATTTTCATGACTATGAAAATTGTACATTCACACTGAAAGCATCAAAACTATGAATTAACACATGTGGAATTATATACTTAACAAAAAAGTGTGAAACAACTGAAAATATGTCTTGTATTCTAGGTTCTTCAAAGTAGCCACCTTTTGTTATGATGACTGCTTTGCACACTCGTGGCATTTTCTTGATGAGCTTCAAGAGGTAGTCACCGCAAATGGTCTTCCAACAATCTTGAAGGAGTTCCCAGAGATGCTTAGCACTTGTTGGCCCTTTTGCCTTCACTCTGCGGTCCAGCTCACCCCAAACCATCTCGATTGGGTTCAGCACCCCATCACTCTCCTTCTTGGTCAAATAGCCCTTACACAGCCTGTAGGTGTGTTTGGGGTCATTGTCCTGTTCAAAAATAAATGATGGTCTAACTAAACGCAAACCGGATGGAATAGCATGCCGCTGCAAGATGCTGTGGTAGCCATGCTGGTTCAGTATGCCTTTAATTTTGAATAAATCCCCAACAGTGTCACCAGCAAAGCACCCCTACACCATCACACCTCCTCCTCCTCCATGCTTCACGGTGGGAACCAGGCATGTAGAGTCCATCCGTTCACCTTTTCTGTGTCGTACAAAGACACGGTGGTTCGAACCAAAGATCTCAAATTTGGACTCATCAGACCAAAGCACAGATTTCCACTGGTCTAATGTCCATTCCTTGTGTTCTTTAGCCCAAACAAGTCTCTTCTGCTTGTTGCCTGTCCTTAACAGTGGTTTCCTAGCAGCTATTTTAACATGAAGGCCTGCTGCACAAAGTCTCCTCTTAACAGTTGTTGAAGAGATGTGTCTGCTGCTAGAACTCTGTGTGGCATTGACCTGGTCTCTAATCTGAGCTGCTGTTAACCTGAGATTTCTGAGGCTGGTGACTCGGATAAACTTATCCTCAGAAGCAGAGGTGACTCTTGGTCTTCCTTTCCTGGGGCGGTCCTCATGTGAGCCAGTTTCTTTGTAGCGCTTGATGGTTTTTGCAACTGCACTTGGGGACACTTTCAAAGTTTTCCCAATTTTTCACACTGACTGACCTTCATTTCTTAAAGTAATGATGGCCACTCATTTTTCTTTACTTAGCTGCTTTTTTCTTGCCAGAATACAAATTCTAACAGTCTATTCAGTAGGACTATCAGCTGTGTATCCACCAGACTTCTGCACAACACAACTGATGGTCCCAACCCCATTTATAAGGCAAGAAATCCCACTTATTAAACCTGACAGGGCACACCTGTGAAGTGAAAACCATTTCCGGTGACTACCTCTTGAAGCTCATCAAGAGAATGCCAAGAGTGTGCAAAGCAGTCAAAGCAAAAGGTGGCTACTTTGAAGAACCTAGAATATAAGACATATTTTCAGTTGTTTCGCACTTTTTTGTTAAGTATATAATTCCACATGTGATAATTCATAGTTTTGATGCCTTCAGTGTGAATGTACAATTTTTATAGTCATGAAAATACAGAAAAATCTTTAAATGAGAAGGTGTGTCTAAACTTTTGGTCTGTACTGTACAAGAAAATAATCTTCATCAATGACACATGATTAGCTTACAGACAAAAACTAGACATGATAAATCACATATATAAGACAGATTTCATAGCCGTGTCAACTAACCTTACCGAGTCTCACCTATGAAATCTGTATTATACATGTAATTGCTGTTTAGATGTTTTGTTTTTATCATGTCTGCTTTTTGTCCGTAAGCTAATCATGTCATTGACAAATATTTTCTTTTTGTATATTTGGATGTGTCTTTATTGTATACTAGTCCATCTCTTCTTCTTTTTGATAAAATGATAATAAAATAAATATTACCTTTGTTGACACTGCTTGTATGTTGATTGTCTGTGGCTGAGAGTAGAGATGCCCATCACTGACTTTTAGTGAAAAGAAGCCTTTCCTGCATGACAGTAAAAAATATAAGTAAATCACATATTTAAAACCTTAGTAAAAGTGCAATTATGTGACAGGGACCTCTTCAAGTAATGCTAAGACAAGAACCCCCTCTTTTCAGGACTTCCTCTACAGAATCTCGGATGTTCAGATGATGGAATATATCACAGCAGTCTTGAATGCAGGGGTTGAATTATTGGAGTCAATTTGGGCACTCTGGGATTATTTTTGGGCTCAACACAATGGATAATTATTTTACACCTCCCTCTATTTCCTCATTCTCCCTGTGTGTTTTGTGTCTTATTGTCAGTCCTTGGTTATGTTATAGATTGAATATGGCTGGGTAATAGAATCCAGTATTAAGTTGATTGCTTATGTTCTGGGTTTGCTGAGATTTTGTCGGTAGTTCTCTGCTGGATCTCGGCTGTTATTCACTGCCATAAATAAAAGTTTCATAGAGTTTTACTCGGCCGTACAAACTTTATGTGAATGTTGTTTCTAGATACATGTTATTTGTAAGGTTTCAAAAATCTCAATAAAAAATTCAGTTTAAAAAAAATGTTAATGCTACTACATATGTGAAAGAATTATCATAGCAATATGTATCCTGTTCATCAAGGGGAAATATGATTGCGTAGAGTGAATGATCTTCTATTCTTGGTGAAAACTGGGTGTTCATACATAAAAATCATTTCTATCTTTTGTTACATTTCTAAATGTAAATGTTCCTTCTAAAACGCACATTTTTAGGAAAAGATCTGCAATCATTTCAGAATAATGCTTCTTCTTTCTACTAACAGACCATTGTTTCCTATTTAGCTATTATGCTACGGTCAGCAGGAGGACATTTCACTAGAAGCTATATATAAAATGATCAGGCGAGTCTACAAACAACGTAATGTATATTAACTAATTTAGAAAGATAACATTTTTATTTAAATTTCAGCAGATACATTTTATACGCTTCATAAAACTGGGGCACTGTAAATGCTTACTTAAGTCTTTTGCTGATTTTCTAGTAACATAATGGTAAAAGTAAAAAGCTTCTGAGTAAATGTAAATTTGACAGCAAATGCAATAACATGATTAGTCATGTGCAATCCGCATCCTGACAAACAAAATAGACATTTCACTAGAGTCTCCTTGAAATCACCTACATGAAACAAAAAGGCTAATGAATGAAGTTTTCTACAACTTAGCAAAATGCACCCCCTAGGCAGAAGTCAGGAAAGGTGCACCCCAGCCTGATTCTGCTTTGCAGAACTTCGAGAACTTAAAGGGAAGTGTAGCACCCTGAGGATTCGGCTGCTACAGGGGTATTACACCTCAAGCCAGAGGTGTGGTATTCCACTCCCGGGTAAGGATGGAGCGTGGAACTGAGCTAGTAGGCTGCATGCACTACATACATCCCATTTCCGGGGGACAGAACTACGGTACTCCCACCAAGTTTATGTGCAGGTACGACAGCGTCTGTCCCTGGCTGGAGTGGGAGGGGGGTGGAACATCCCAGTAGTGTAGGGGCAGATAGGGGGAGTGGTCTGGGTAAAGTTAGGAGCCCATTGGGTGCTGGTCACCTGGGCTCACACATAGAGGGAGTATATAAGGTGGGCACCATCTTAGAATAGGGTCTTTTAGCCTGAGGAGCAGAGCAGAGGAGCTCAGCCAGGAGGGCTGACAGGGAGCTGTGGCTCCGGATGTGCCCAGCTCCAGAGCAGAGCCTGCAGAGGGAGAGAGGAGAAAAGAAGGACCCAGAGAGAAAGACAAGAAGGGAACCCCAAGACCCCAGAATAAAGACAAAAGGGTGAAGGGTTGGCGGACAAGGGTACCGGATCCCAAGCTGGCAGAGGCCAAAACAAACCTTAGCCAGGAACCGGAGGTCGTGGACAGGATCTGCCACGACCCTCACCAAATCCACCAGAATGGCACACCGAGCATAGGGTCAGGGAAGCCAGGGAAGGTTCAACCAACAAGAGACCCGAGGGAGCCGGACACAGGTGGATCCCTGGTGGGAACGGCCAGAGAGAGAGAGAGAGTCAGAAGGGAGCTCAGGACCACGCTCCGGAATCGCCTGGGGGTTGGCCGAGTCCAGGACCTGGTGGACGCAGCACGGCTCGGGTGGTCACTCAAGGCCAGAGTGACCAAAAGAACACCAGTAAGTAAAAGCCCTGAACTGCATCTCCTGACTCTGAGTCTTCCTTCTGCATCTTCACAACCCCCATCATCTACCCCTGCTGCCCTGAGGCCATACCCCTCCCGTTGGGGGTTATACCATCACTGCTGCACATATTCCACCGGCCTCAGCGGACTGCTCTGCAGCGGCGGCTTCAAAGCCGCACTCAACGGGTGGCGTAGTCGACATCCAAGTAACATCTACTGCCTTAGACTGCCACTTAGTTTGACACCCTGGGCACGGACCGGGTCACCGCCACGAGGACTACATCCCCTATCCAGATCCGGCTCCGGGTATCCCATGAACATGGCCCAGGGGGCGCGTCAGAAGCAATCATCAAAAAATTCCCTAATGTTTCAATCAGGTTTTTGTGTTGATTGTAGTTTTAAAAAACATTTGGCATATTACATTCATATATACATAAAGCATAATAACAATCTTTCAATTTTCTTCTCAGGAAGATTTTTCAGCAGGCTCCATATCATGAGAGGCTTATCATCAGAGGCAGTATTACAATGGCAGATAACACGTGCTCACACTCCCTTCACAATTACCTTTACACGGGTTCAGTAGACATTACAATATAAAAGATAGGGTCGGGGTCTGCCCATTGTGACTGTGTACATGAGTTATTTCCTGAAACAGAAGGAAGTCAGAATCTAAAAAATCCCCAATGGCCTGTGAAAAAATTGCAAGAGAGTTCTATGTTTTACTTTTAATACAGACTGTGATATGTAAAAAAAAATTGCCAAATTAAAAAATACACATTTAAGGCTAAGTGCCCACGATGCAGAAATGCTGCATATTTTTTCCACTTCTCCCTGGCAGGAAAAACGCATGCGGATTTTACATGCATTTTTCCCGCCATTTAGAAGCGTTTGTCAAGCGTTCTTCACATGCATTTCCGCATGCGGGTTATCAAGCGCTTTTCCAAGCGATTTTAGCATCACTTGGAAAAGTGCTTGACAACTTGTTCACACTATATAAATCCATACAACCGGCATGGATTTATATAGTGTGACCAAGTTAGTTTAAAAAAAAGAATAAGAATGGTAAAAAATAAAAAAAAAAGATTATACTCACCTTCCAATGTCCTCCCGGTGTTTTCTCCGCTGCGTCCGGTGTCTTGGGCGACTCGCGGTGGTGTGAAGGACCTGCGGTGACGTCATTGAGTCATGTGGCAGGTCCTTCACAACACCGCGACCCATACAGCAGACCAGACGGAGGGGAGAAAACACCAGGAGGACATCGGAAGGTGAGTATTATCTTTATTTTTTATTTTAAATTCTTTTTTTTAACAGGTTCTATGGTACCCAGGTCTGGATGAGAGTCTCCTCTCCTCCAGACCTTGGTACCATCCGCACATTGAACCGTGTGATATCTGCTTGTGCAGATGCAGTGATGCGAATGTCACGTGGTCCAATGCAAGTCAATGGCGGCGATTACGCTGCGTGTCCGCAAAATTAATGGACATGCTGCGTATTTTTCCGCAATGATAATCCGCAGCGGAAATTTCCGCAGCATGTGCACAGCACATGCGGATTATCATTGGGGACCATGGGGCACGTATTACGAAGTGTTTTTTAAGCGTTTTCGCTGCAGAAATTCCGCGGCAAAAACGCTTGAAAAACGCATAGTGGGCACGCAGCCTAATACTAAAACCTAATATAAAAAATAGGTAATTTTCTGATAATAGCTTCCCTTTAACTCCTTCAACCCTGGGCAATTTTCCATTTTTTTGATCAGTTTTTTCTCCCCTTCTTCCAGGAGCCATAACTTTTTATTTTTTTGTTCACATAGCTGTGAGGGCTTTTTGCCGGACGAGTTGTATTTTTGAATGACATTATTCAATTTATCATGTGATGCAATGAATAGCAAGAAAAACACTCCAGGTGCATTGAAATTCCAAAAAAAAAGTGCAATTCCACAACTGTTTTCTGGGGTTTTTATTTATTGTCTTTACTATATGGTTAAACTGACCTGGCAATATGATTCTCCAGTTCAATACTAGTACAGAGATACCAAACATGTATAGTTTTTTTTATTAAAGTGGTGAAATAAAATTCGGAATTTTTAAGAACATTTTTTTTCCTTTTGTCACCATTTTCCGAGACCCGCAACATTTTCATTTCTTAGGATATAAGGCTGTGAGAGGGCTTGTCTTTTGCGACCTGATCTGAAGTTTTTACTGATACCAGTTTGGGGTAGATACGATGTGTTGATTGCCTCTTATTGCAATGTTGCAGTGGCCAAAAAAACGTAATTCTGGGGTTTTGATTTTTATTGTTACGCTGTTTACCGATGGGATTAATCTACTTTTTATTTTGTGAGATCGGACTTTTACGAACGCAGCGATACCAAATATGTGCATTTTTTGCTTTTTTAACTATTGTTTTATTCTTAATGGGCCAAAAACTTTTTTTTTTTTTACTTTTTACTGCATTTAATAGTCCCCTTAGGGGACTTGAAGCTGCGATCAACATTGCTATGTATAGTGAAAATCACAATCTCCTATGAACGCCAGTCATAATGACAGGTAAGGGGGTCATCAGCTGATACATGGGTCATGGCAACGCATCGGCACACCGCAATCACGTTACAGGCGCGCCAATGGCTGGGTGGAATGACACGCTCCCTGACAGCGTGTGTTAAACGCCACTGTTCAGAAACTGACAGCAGCATTTAACAAGTTAACATCCGCGGGTGGTGCTCCGCTCCACCCGTGGCTGTTAGAGGCACACAATGGCTAATTAAATCAGCAATCATCTGCGGGGAAAAATACAGGCTTGCATGCTGAGTGCAGGGACATGACGTTTGACATGCATGTATGTCAAAAGCCGTAAAGGGGTTAATGAGCTATCCATGATAAGCTACTCTACTGCAACTTCACACAATTCTCAAGATTAGTGAATCCTAAATGGGCACTGTGCTGTGGAATAAAAGTCGGGGGCTATACAAATTCCAGGAAAAAGAGTAAAATTTAAAGTTTTCCAGTTGTATATTCAAATCAAAAAATGAAGTATTATTTGGTTGTGGGGGATGAGAGCAGTAAAACCATGGTTTTCTACAGGTCTTCTTTAAAAGGACACGTATGCTTTAATTGTCTGCACTATTTTCTTCCAGTGATTCATACATCACAAACTTGCTCATAATGTTCTAGCAAACAAGGAATAATCAGGAGTTTTCAGAATTATTAAAGTGTAATAGTTGATTAAATGTTCATTACCTTGATTTCTCCTTGCTGTGCTTGAATCTCACCCTTTGCTCAATTAGATCCTTCCAGCTGAAGTGTGTTTCTTTATGCAGATGAACCTCCTTGCCGTTGGCTATTTTCACAAGCCGACCGTTAGCTGGAGTAGTCACAACATGAAACGTAAGACTAATTTCTTCGGTGTCCAAATCTTGAACATTCATAAAAGAAAGGTCCAATGGTCTTACTGTGCCAATGCCCACAGTGAAAGAGCCATTCACCAGGAGAACCGGGGGATGAGCATTAGCTGAAAATGAAAAAAAGCAATCATTATTAGTATGAATACAATGATCAACTATTACGAAAAGTAGTAGTAAATGCATGAATCTCTCTACCCAAAGCAAAAGTAACAAAAAAAATTGATAATATTTTAATAAGTTGGCTTTTCCTTTAGTCAATCCATCAACAAGCCTTTCCTTTATTTTTTCCGTTGAGTCTAAATCCACTTCTGACTATGGTTAAAAAAAACTGCATCCATAATCATTTTTCTAAAAAACAATATGTGAGAATTCATCAAGACTAGTGTTTTATATTATCGTCTTGATCCAGAATCCGCTGGAGTAAGCTGCACCAAATTCATTGAGAGACACACGCCTCTTACTGAATTTGGAGTATCTTTGAGCTGCTGACTGGAGTACACTATGGCTATACTTTATGCCTCTTTTGTAGATTATAATGAATCTGTGCAACATTAGACCATACCCCCTTTCCACTAAGTTTCACCTGCTTTTTAAGAAAGTTGGTGGAGCTTATGTAAAAATGCCAAAAGTGACCACATTTTGTTAATGCTAGTTTTCTGGTGAAAAGGGCTGGATAAATTGACCCCTACATGTGAAAAAAAAGGGAAAAAAAAGTATTATAGAAATCATTTGGCTATAACATTAATTTGTCTCTGTAGGGCTAAAGCCACAGATAGCTAAACCTGTTATTTATGTGAGTGGCTACCAAGCATCTCTGGTGAAACTAAATGCCCAGGTAAATAATTAAATTCAAAACCTACAACATAAGAAGTGAGCACTAAAGATCCTAATAATTTTATTGAATATACTAAATATATAAGATACATGAGATAATATTAAAATCAGAGGTGCCACATTACAGAGGGACACAATTTACTCCTTCTCACAACATATATGGTGAAACAAGGCATCACATTGCAAAGAAGGATGAAGTATAAAACTTCTACTTCCCACCTGGTTTTATTTATACATCTAGCGCATCCACAATTCAAGGTGAAAAAAATCATGTATTCATATCAAAAAGGTAATAAGAGCAAAGAGACAATACCTTATTATAATAACATAGCTAGTGCTGTTGATGTGAGCCAGGCCAGAGTCCCTCCATCCCGACGCGCGTTTCGTCCTGCTTCTTCATGGGGGGGGGGGGGGGGGGACTAGGGTGTAAGACACTGGCCCAACTCAAATCTACAGCACTACCTACATTAGTACATTAGTATAATAAGGGATTATCTTTGCTCTTATTACCTTTTTGATATGAATGCGTGAATTTTTCACCTTGAATTGAATGTACTAGCTCTATAAATAAAACTAAGTAGGAATTAGATCTTTTAGGGCACAGTCAGATGGAAGTATTACTCGTGCAAGAATAGCATCGTAATCCTTGGACAGGCTGTTGGCTCTCCTCACCCGAGCGCGACAGCATGTATTTCTATGCAGCTGTCACGATCGGGTCAGGAGAGCAGACGGCCAGTCCGAGGATTGCGTGCGAGTGATATGGCCGTCTCACTGTGCCCTTATACTTATTCCTTTTTTGCAATGTGATGCCTTGTTTCACCATACATGTTGTGAGCAGGTCTAAATTGTGTCCCTCTGTAATGTGGCCCCTCTGCTTTTAATATTATCTAATGTATCGTATATATTTTGCATATTCAATAAAATATTTTAAGGATCTTTAGTGCTCACTTCTTATGTTCTAGCTTTTGGATTTAATTATTTACCTGGGAATATATTTTTATTAAGTATTTTGAAATGCAATACAATACAGGATATTCTCATTTATGAGGACATACTTTATTGATTCAAGAATCTCTGGTGCAGTTTATGAAAACTGTAGAGTTTGAAGGGTTAAAATCCAGCCTATGTGAACCAGGTTTCTTTTGACAGTTGATGGTCAGCAAGTCACCACAGACATGATATTGGTGGGATCCACCAGCAAAAATCTTTTGAATAAATGTTTCAACAAGTGAAACGTTACTTAACTGTCACTCTTTTTACAGTAAGCCAGCCTGACAAAATTACATTTTTAGAAAAGATTGAGACACCATGAAGGAAACACGACACACCTTAGTACAGTCAATGGGGTCCATTGACACCATTTGGGTCTGTCATGTTATGAATCAATTTCCAATAACAGAACAAGAAAATTAAATGCATAAGGCTAATAACATAGTCCTATGATGACATTATTATTATTATTATTATTATTATTATTATTATTATTATTAAAAGGGAAGAAAAAATGTTCCGCCTCATTCCCAGTCAACCTCAGAGGTTGTCCACCTGCAGGTAGGGCACCCGGGGAGTCCTGTTAAATGCAACTCAATTTGTGATGTTATACCCTACAGCTCATTAATAAAATAATTCAAAGTCTTCTGTAAGCCACAGTAGGAATGATGAATTGATCTATGAGGCATCCCTCTAGGACATGGCTTAACATTTGTTTAACTAGCTATGAAACCCTCATATTTTGGCATGAAGGCACGTGAGCTTTCATTCATAACAGTGTCCGTCGATGTTATAAATTAACCTGGCTTGCGATGAAAAATATAAAATATATTTTTTCTGATTTACTTTTTCTTTGTACAGTATTTTCTGTGCTGTTCTATAATATAAAGCTACACAGGACCATTATGAATGTAATTAAACTATATTGATTATTCATTTTAACATAACTCTGCATTAACTTTTAACAAATGTGGCTATCTATAATTATTATATGATTGTAAATGAGTGCTTAATAAAGGAGGAGAATTCCTAGTTATTGCAACACTCATTACTTCATAATGGAAAACAACAACAACCTCCCCTTTGAATTCTATGTTGTCATTTCATCTTTTTCACATTATTCGTGCATTAGACAAGTTGTGTAATGTCCACCACCTATCAATACTTTATATAACAGGACTGCAAATGAGAATGAAACAGCTCATTAGAATGACATGTCTTATAATTAATGGGGCTACTACAGTTTTAATAAATGGTCTTTGACACGGCTCACTGTGTCCAGGGATTATAACTAAATTCACCATGTTCTACAATACAATCATACCCACTTGCACTCCTATTTCACAACCTCTGTTTTCAGTTGCAAAATTTATGATTAAAGAAGACCTGTCACCAGGTCAAAAGTGGCCAGATTTAGCTTTTTTTATTCCTGCTACTTCTATGAGTATTTGGGGGGAGGTTTGTATTCTTTAAATCCACCATAACTGTTCCAGAGCTATGGGCCTTTCTATTTAGTGCTAATTGTTATGGTGTTTACCAAGGGGGCGTTGCACACAGGGTTGCAGTTTAAAAACACGCCCCCGGGGAATCCTGAATGACTTGGTAAAGACTACAAAAATTAGTACATAGTAAAAAGTCCCATATCTCTGGTGGTATTAGAGATTTAAATATAACAAAAAAGAAGAAAAATCAGATAAGCAGAGGGAGTAAAGTAAGATAGAAAACTGGGTACTTTTGAGCTGGTGACAGATCTTCTTTAAAACCAACATGTTCATCTCATGGATTCTAAGTAATTGCCAATTATAAATATTAATCAAAAAACAAAACAAGTCAAATATGATATTTTAATAAACAATACACCTGACTTCACATACATATAATTCCAAATGCAATGTAGCTGGGATAATTAATAGCATACTGAAGGAGGAACCTAGGAAATGTATCTCACAGAAAAAAAAATGATTTAATGACATAAGCATTCCCTAATTATGGAGGTGGTGTTCAAACTTGGCCCTTCGAATCTGATGGGTAGCAAAATACTCATCTGACGCATGAGGACATTAGTACCAGAAGTAGCTCTGGGTTATCTAGCCTTTTATAATTGATGGCTTTTGCTTACGAAAAGCCATCAATATTAGATTGGTGGGAGTCCAACCATCCCCCTCCTTCTGATCAACTTTTTAAAGAGGCTGTGGCGCTTGTGTAAGCAATTCAGCCTCTTCCTTGTTTACGTTTGGCTTTTCTTAATCTGCAGACATATCAGTTTAGAAATCAAGACAACCATCCACTATTCCTCAAACTATTAAAGGGCTTTCTATGCCTCTGATATTGTTGCCCTATCCACAGGATAGATCATACATATGAGATTGGTGGGGGTCCGATACCAGACACCAGCATCGGATTGGTGTGCCTAGGGTCCACCAGAGAAAATCATTCCTGGGGCCCATTATGTAGCTACATAGAAATAATACAAGCTCACCAATTGTGAGATAAAATGTGCTAATATTGTGGTGTAACAAAAACACAATGGTTAACATTTATCAAAAATTGAGAAATTTGAGCCAAATCTTGTGTACTCACTTCAACACCACTATTCCATATTTATCAAATTTTACCCCTAATGAAAAATTTGGTGCAAATTATTTAACACAACATTTTAAGCAAGGTAGCACACTTCTCGATGTTAAAAAAAAATGAAAAAAAGAGCTGGCGTCCAGTGTGTCAAATGTTGCATTGTTATATAATTTTGTACAAATTTGCAACTTTTTATGCATGTAAAAATGGTTTTCATATAAATGCATTTGTTCCATGCCTTTTTAAGACAGCCAGTGCCAGGATAAGGGCGCTCCTTTCCACATGCACATACATAAAATCAATTCAAAATATTAATCCCTTGGCACAGATGAACATACAGTACCAGTACGTCCACAGCAGGATCCACATGTGTGGAGTTGGCTCAGGAGTGGAGCCCACTTCACAGGCAACATACAGAGGGCATGTACCTGTATGGCTACCATTCAGCTGGGCGTCCCCATCTTGATACTCCTGTGAAATCCAGCATTAGGCTGGATTCATATGAGATCATTATTTCCTCTATATACTGCAATACTGTTACTGTTATATTAAAACATTCAAAACAAGCGGGGCAACCGGGACCAGACCCACGCTTAAGTGTGGCCCACCGACACCTATTTCACCTGGATGTGCATCCTCTGACACACATTCTGATGAAATGTATTGTGACACAGAGACCCGCCGGCTCTCAGCACTGCAATACACGATGATGGCCAATCAGAGGCTGGCAGCATATGTTGGCTTGCCAATGATGGGTTACACATGGCAGTGACGTCGTGCGCTGCCCTTGGCGGCCCGCAGAAGTCAGCTCTCGGCTGGGGGAACATTATAACAGGATGGCGGACATTATATCAGGGTGGCGGACATTTTATCAGGATGGCGGACATTATACCAGGATGGAGGACATTATATCAGGGTGGCGGACATTATATCAGGATGGAAAAGAGAAGAGAAGAAAACCAGCTTCTAAAAATAGCAACATTTATTGAAATAGATCCACGCAGTTAAAAAAGTTCATGTCATATCGGGGAATCTCACATAGAAAAAATAGGCAACGCGTTTCAAACACAATCCTTTGTTCTTGCTTTGACAAAGAACACAGGATTGTGTTTGAAACGCGTTGCCTATTTTTTCCATGTGAGATTCCACGATATGACATTAACTTTTTTAACTGAGTGGATCTATTTCAATACATTTTGTTATTTTTGGAAGCTGGTTTTCTTCTCTTCTCTTTTCCATTTATACACGTGAGGCTGCACGTATCCTTGCTTCCTTGCACCAAGAGCCTGCAGCAATCAGGTGAGCGGATTACTCTTTTTTCCTTTTGTGTCATTATATCAGGATGAAGGACATTATATCAGGAGGAGGGACATTATACCAGGATGGAGGACATTATATCAGGATTGGGGATAACATACCAGGCTGGGGATATTATATTAGGATGAGGACAATATACCAGAATCGCGGACATTATACCAGAAGGGGGACATGGTTATAGCATGGGGTCCAGGATGGGGGACATTATACCAAAATGGGGAGGCTCAGTCAGTCAGGGGTGATGCAGGGGAGGCTCAGTCAGTCAGGGGTGATGCAGGGGAGGCTCAGTCAGGGGTGAGGCAGGGGAGGCTCAGTCAGGGGTGAGGCAGGAGAGGCTCAGTCAGGGGTGATGCAGGGGAGGCTCAGTCAGTCAGGGGTGATACAGGGGAGGCTCAGTCAGTCAGGGGTGATACAGGGGAGGCTCAGTCAGTCAGTCGTGAAACAAAAAAATGAAGGAAATCCTCCCTTAGTGACTGAGCCCTCTCATCCTCTATCACCAATGAGTAAAGCCCCCCCTATGACACTCACTGTTGGTGTTGGCGGGGGCTCACTTAGTTATGGGTTAGAATACTGCTCAGCTACATAACTCTAACCTTTGGTGAGTGATGTAGCAGGAGCCATCCATCTCCCTGTGCTTCTTACTGTCATCCTGTGACACAGTGGGGGAGGAGCAGTGTTACTCAGCACAGCATGGCTCAATACCTCAGCTCTGCTGTCAGCGCAAGGAAGAGGCCACAAACAAAACTAACACTGACTGGCTGCGTTACTGCCAATCACTGTTAGATTTATCAACAGTAGCACCGCTCTCCCTGGCTATTCCAGGTGCGGTATCGCAGTGACAAGAATCCAGCATTATTGATCAATGTTCTGTCAGTAGGAGAAGTTAGCTGCTGTCTGCACTGCAGCAGAGGAGATTCAGTTGCCTTTGCACTCTGCCGGGATGTGTAATGCTGAGAGGAGCGGTGAATAATAATCAGTAGCACTAACACGTGTGAGCTGCCGTGCTTGTAGTATGTCATGTGCTAGTGCCGCTGAGTACTGCTGACTGTTCCTCCCAGCATTAGACATCCCAGGAGACTAGACCACGGGTCACCGAATCTCTTAAGCTGCAGACTGCAGCTCACTTCTCATACTAACGAGAACACTGATCAATCCTGCTGGATCCTGAACACTGCGATACCAAACCAGGAACAACCAGGGAGAGCGGTGCTACCATCGGTGAACCTCTCTCTTCTGCAGCTCATGTGTACTGAACGGAACACTGTTCCGATTAGCTGGCATTTTATCACCGCTGAGCCTGTAGCTGTAGTCTGTAGACAGCTGACAGTGCCAGCACATGGGGCCACCAGATGATCCTCCGGTCCCCCAGTGGGCCAGTCTGACCATATATACAGGTGCATCTCACTATATTAGAATATCATCAAAAAGTTAATTTATTTCAGCTCTTCAATACAAAAAGTGAAACTCATATATAATATAAAGCCATACAAACAGAGTGATCTATTTCAAGTGTTTATTTCTGTTAATGTTGATGATTATGGCTTACAGCCAATGAAAACACAAAAGTCATTATCTCAGTAAATTAGAATACTTTATAACAACAGCTTGAAAAATGTTTTTAAAATCCGAAATGTTGGCCTACTGAAATGTATGTTCAGTAAATGCACTCAATACTTGGTCGGTGCTCCTTTTGCATCAATTACTGCATCAATGTGGGATGACACGGAGGCGATCAGCCTGTGGCACTGCTGAGGTGCTATGGAAGCCCAGGTTGCTTTGATAGCAGCCTTCAGCTCGTCTGCATTGTTGGGTCTGGTGTCTCATATTCCTCTTGACAATCTATGGGGTTAAGGTCAGGCGAGTTTGCTGGCCAATCAAGCACAGTGATACTGTTGTTTTTAACCCAGCTATTGGTACTTTTGGCAGTGTGGACAGGTGCCAAGTCCTGCTGGAGAATGAAATTTCCGTCTCCAAAAAGTTTGTCGGCAGAGGGAAGCATGAAGTGCTCTAAAATTTCCTGGTAGGCTACTGCGCTGACTTGTCTTGATAAAACACAGTGGACCTACACCAGCAGATGACATGGCTCCCCAAACCATCACTGATTGTGGAAACTTCACACTAGACCTCAAGCAGCTTGGATTGTGTGCCTCTCCACTCTTCCTCCAGACTCTGGGACCTTGATTTCCAAATGAAAATTGGAACTCTGGGACCTTGTGGAGTGTGTCAATGACTGCCTTCTGGACATCTGTCAAGTCAGCAGTCTTCCCCATGATTCTCGAGCCTACTGAAACAGACTAATGGCCTTTTTTAAACACTTAGGAAGCCTTTGCAGGTGTTTTTTGATATTTTTTTTAAATTTACTGAGATAATGACTTTTGTGTTTTCATTGGCTGTAAGCCATAATCATCAACATTAACAGAAATAAACACTTGGAATAGATCACTCTGTTTGTAATGACTCTATATAATATATGAGTTCACGTTTTGTATTGAAGAACTGAAATAAATTAACTTTTTGATGATATTCTAATTTTGTGTGATGCACCTGTATGTATGTGTATGTGTGTCCCTATAGTTATAGCTTTTGATGATTACTATTGTTCCTTCATTGTCTGCGCCGTTGCATCCAAATGACCTGCTCATAAACTCAAAGTATGTCATTGGGTTGGAAGGGGTTTAAAAAGGCAGTTTTCTTGACATCACAAAGCACATAAACATCATAGACATCATGTGACATCACAGTTGGTATAGAATGTACAAAGTGTAACACCTGAGCCATCTTTTTTCATCAGAGCCTGACAGCTTGAAGGAAACAAGTCCAGGTAGGAAACTCTTCACTTACGACCTCTCCCATAGATTGTATAGATGGGGCGTTAGTAGTAGGATTCAGAACTGCATCAGTAACCTGAAAATCGCCGCAAATGGCGCTGGATCATGTGTCCAGAGCTGTGATTGTTATAATGATTCTATGATTTAAAAAAAATGTTATTGACCAGAATCAAAGGAAAAGCTGCACATTTGGGTGCTTTAGAAAGCCAGTGTGAGCCCGTCCTAACAGGGGTTACCAATCTGGACAACCTCTGAGGACTTGCTGATCGATCAACTGATCATCTGTCAAAGGTCTTGCAGACCCTCAGCAATTGACTGGTTTTGCCCTCTATGACACCCATGTGCTCTAATAAAAGCATATAGAAAGGGGTGAGCCAGTTGAGACCACTCAATTTGGTTCCATTTTTGGGTAGTTTTGCCATTAATGTTGTCAAAACAGAGCGTTTTCATAACATAAAAGTAATTGCAGACTGCTACAGTTCTCCATTGTCAGCTCTTGGTCCTGTTGGATCAGAGGTGACCTGGAACTGACGGTTTATCGTGATCAGGAATTGCAGTATGGCGTCCTGTGCTTTCCTTTAGTTCATAGAACATTAGGTGATGCGGATTAGAATAAAAGGGTGGAAATGTTTAGGTTCTAACGTGCGTCATGACTCAATTAAAAATGAGGCTGGTGGTTATTTGCAGCCTGTGATTTTGTTTTATTAAAGGGGTTGTCCAGTACTTTATATTACCCCCCAATGTATCCCCCCGAGGCCCCTAAGGATTTTTGTAATTACCTTACATTGTATATACTGCCTGTGAGCGGCGCAATCACTGGCCGCTCACAGGCATCACGTGTCCCCCGGCTGCAGCCGGCTCTGACATCCGCTGATGTCACGACAAGTGCTGGCAGCAGCCGAGGGTCTTTGTCTTCCGCGTTCCAGGTGGATGCCAGGCTGTGGGTAGGGTTACCCCCCCCGCGTCACACCCAGCATCCAAAGCGCGCTCTGCCTCTCCCCATTCATTCGGAAAGCGCACGGTCACGTGATGCCTGTGAGCAGCCACCGATAGCGCCGCTCACAGGCATTATCAGCAACGTAAGGTAATTACAAAAAGTCATTGGAGGGGTAATATAAAGTACTGTACAACTTCTTTAATTCAACTCTTCCTTAATGTTGGAAACTTGATACATAACAGCAGTGGCATTTATTACGACATCACAGGGCACATGACATCATAGATATCACATAACATCACAATTGGTACAGAATGTATAAAGTTCTAATCCTGAACCATCTTGTGTCCCAGAGGCAGCAGCTTGAGAAAGACAAGTCCATGTAGGTAGCTGTTCACTTAACACTAAGGCCCCATTCACTCCTCCTGTAGCTGTGGAGTGTTTGTGGTGAAGTTTAGAACTGCACCATTTACCCCTAAAAAAAATCACAGCAAAAAACTCTGAGCGATGTGTTCTCTCTTGTGTATGACGATGATTCCTTAAATAGGACCTATCATTTAATCCTCTTTTTTGTAATGATAGGCGTTATGTCTCATCTAGTTCAGATGATCAGCTGTAATGAAGCACGGACAGATGACGATGGCACAGCAGGAGAACGGAGTAGCTTGATGGCAGCAGGAGGACAAGAACTGGAACCACAGGATATAATGAGCAGAATTGAAGCAACGGCAACTGGTGTAATAGAGTTACAGACTCCGATCAGATTTTGATCAGAGTGGCATCAATTTTTCTCGGACATGGAGAGGAGAAACAAAAGGTTTCTCACCTTCTCCCTTCTGTCAGTCAGTGAAAATTGGACCACACTCAGATGTTATCAAAGCGCGGTCCAATTTTTTCACAGACCCATAGACTTGCATTGCCATTACCATATTTTGCTGACTTTAATACGCACCCCTTAATTTTGTGTGGAATTTTTTTTTTTTTTAAAAATGGTTGTGCCTCTTTATAGTTCATTTAACGGTAGGTTACCGGAAAGGGGGGGGGGGGGATGGGAGGGGGGGCGGTGGTGGAGTGGGGTCACAGGAGGCAAGGCCGCTGCTTCAGGGGGCCAGCAGCGGTAGGAGTGGGACGATGCTACGGGCCCTGGGCTCTCATAAGACGTCGGCGCCGGTGAGCAGAGTCCCCTTTCCTATTGATTGCCCTGCAACGGGCTTTGGGAAACTGGCTGCTGGAGGCGACGCATGCGCAGATTGAGATCTCAAGAGATGCATGTGCCTCCTCCAGCATCCATTTTCCCAAAGCCCACTTAAGGGCAATCAATGGGAAAAGGGACTCTGCTCACAGGCGCCAACATCTTATGAGAAACCAGGGCCCGCTGACACTGGCCTGCTGAAGCAGCGACACTGCCTCCTATGACCCCGCTTCACCGCACCCATTCCCCCGGTAAGCTACCTTCAGATATTGTATATTAGATTGTAAGCTCCTGGAAGCAGGGTGTACATTATTCTGCATGCCCTCAGGAGCAGCCTGTATATTATATATTAGATTGTAAGCTCCTAGGACAGGGTGTGCATTATTCTGTATACCCTCAGGAGCAGCCTGTATATTACATATTAGATTGTAAGCCACTAGGACAGGGTGTACATTATTCTGTATGCTCTCAGGAGCAGCCTGTATATTATATATTAGATTGTACGCTCCTAGGACAAGGTGTACATTATTCTGTATGCCCTCAGGAGCAGTCTGTATATTGTATATTAGATTGTAAGCTCCTAGGACAGGGTGAGCATTATTCTGTATGCCCTCAGGAGCAGCCTGTATATTATATATTAGATTGTACGCTCCTAGGACAAGGTGTACATTATTCTGTATGCCCTCAGGAGCAGTCTGTATATTGTATATTAGATTGTAAGCTCCTAGGACAGGGTGTACATTATTCTGTATGCTCTCAGGAGCAGCCTGCATATTATATATTAGATTGTAAGCTCATAGGATAGGGTGTACAATATTCTGCATGCCCTCAGGAGCAGCCTGTATATTGTATATTAGATTGTAAGCTCCTAGGACAGGGTGTACATTATTCTGTATGCCCCCAGGTGCAGTCTGTATATTATATATTAGATTGTAAGCTCCTAGGATAGGGTGTACATTATTCTGCATGCCCTCAGGAGCAGCCTGTATATTGTATACTAGATTGCAAGCTCCTAGGACAGGGAGTACATTATTCTGCTTGCCCTCAGGAGCAGCCTGTATATTATATATTAGATTGAAAGCTCCTAGGACAGGGTGTACATTATTCTGCATGCCCTCAGTAGCAGCCTGTATACTGTATATTAGATTGTAAGCTCCTAGGATAGGGTGTACATTATTCTGCATGCTCTCAGGAGCAGCCCATATATTGTATATATTTTATATTAGATTGTAAGCTCCTAGGACAGGGTGTGCATTATTCTGCATGCCCTCAGGAGCAGCCTGTATATTGTATATTAGATTGTAAGCTCCTAGGACAGGGTGTGCATTATTCTGCATGCCCTCAGGAGCATTCTGTATATTATATATTGGATTGTAAGCTCCTAGAACAGGGTGTACATTATTCTGTATACCCTCAGGAGCAGCCTGTATATTATATATTAGATTGTAAGCTCCTAGGACAGGGTGCACATTATTCTGTATGCCCTCAGGAGCAGCCTGTATATTATATATTAGATTGTAAGCTCCTAGGACAGGGTGAGCATTATTCTGCATGCCCTCAGGAGCAGCATGTATATTGTATATAAGATTGTAAGCTCCTAGGACAGGGTGTGCATTATTCTGCATGCCCTCAGGAGCAGCCTGTATACTGTATATTAGATTGTAAGCTCCTAGGATAGGGTGTACATTATTCTGCATGCTCTCAGGAGCAGCCCATATATTGTATATATTATATATTAGATTGTAAGCTCCTAGGACAAGGTGTACATTTTTCTGCATGCCCTCAGGAGCAGTCTGTATATTAGATTGTAAGCTCCTAGGACAGGGTGTACATTATTCTGTATGCCCTCAGGAGCAGCCTGTATATTGTACAGTTATATGAAAAAGTTTGGGCACCCCTATTAATCTTAAGCTTAATGTTTTATAAAAATTGGTGTTTTTGCAACAGCTATTTCAGTTTGATATATGTAATAACTGTTGGACACAGTAATGTTTCTGCCTTGAAATGAGGTTTATTGTACTAACAGAAAATGTGCAATCTGCATTCAAACAAAATTTGACAGGTGCATAAGTATGGGCACCCTTATCATTTTCTTGTTTTAAATACTCCTACCTACTTTTTACTGACTTACTAAAGCACTTTTTTTGTTTTTGTAACCTCATTGAGCTTTGAACTTCATAGCCAGGTGTATGCAATCATGAGAAAAGCTACTTAAAGTGGCCACTTGCAAGTTGTTCTCCTGTTTGAATCTCCTCTGAAGAGTGGCATCATGGGCTCCTCAAAACAACTGTCAAATGATCTGAAAACAAAGATTATTCAACATAGTTGTTCCGGGGAAGGATACAAAAAGCTGTCTCAGAGATTTAACCTGTGAGTTTCCACTGTGAAGAACATAGTAAGGAAATGGAAGAACACAGGGACAGTTCTTGTTAAGTCCAGAAGTGGCAGGCCAAGAAAAACATCAGAAAGGCAGAGAAGAAGAATGGTGAGATCAGTCAAGGACAATCCTCAGACCACCTCCAGAGAGCTGCAGCATCAACTTGCTGCAGATGGTGTCACTGTGCATCGGTCAACTATACAACGCACTTTGCACAAGAAGAAGCTGTATGGGAGAGTGATGCGAAAGAAGCCGTTTCTGCAAGCACGCCACAAACAGAGTCGGCTGAGGTATGCAAAAGCACATTTGGGGAAGCCAATTTCTTTTTGGAAGAAGGTCCTGTGGACTGATGAAACCAAGATTGAGTTGTTTGGTCATTCAAAAAGGCGTTATGCATGGTGCAAAAAAACACAGCATTCCAAGAAAAACACTTGCTACCCACAGTAAAATTTGGTGGAGGTTCCATCATGCTTTGGGGCTGTGTGGCCAATGCCGGCACCGGGAATTTTGTTAAAGTTGAGGGTCGCATGGATTCCACTCAGTATCAGCAGATTCTTGACAATAATGTTCAAGAATCAGTGATGAAGTTGAAGTTACGCAGGGGATGGATCTTTCAGCAAGACAATGATCCAAAACACCGCTCCAAATCTACTCAGGCATTCATGCAGAGGAACAATTACAATGTTCTGGAATGGCCATCCCAGTCCCCAGACCTGAATATCATTGAACATCTGTGGGGTCATTTGAAGAGGGCTGTCCATGCTCGGCGACCATCAAACTTAACTGAACTGGTTTTGTAAAGAGGAATGGTCAAAAATACCTTCATCCAGGATCCAGGAACTCATTAAAAGCTACAGGAAGCGACTAGAGGCTGTTATTTTTGCAAAAGGAGGATCTACTAAATATTAATGTCACTTTTCTGGTGAGGTGCCCATACTTATGCACCTGTCAAATTTTGTTTGAATGCAGATTGCACATTTTCTGTTAGTACAATAAACCTCATTTCAAGGCAGAAACATTACTGTGTCCAACAGTTATTACATATATCGAACTGAAATAGCTGTTGCAAAAACACCAATTTTTATAAAACATTAAGCTTAAGATTACTAGGGGTGCCCAAACTTTTTCATATAACTGTATATTAGATTGTAAGCTCCTAGGACAGGGCGTACATTATTCTGCATGCCCTCAGGAGCAGTCTGTATATTATATATTATATTGTAAGCTCCTAGGACAGGGTGTACATTATTCTGTATGCCCTCAGGAGCAGTCTGTATATTATATATTAGAGTGTTAGCTCCTAGGACAGGGTTACATTATTCTGTATGCCCTCAGGAGCAGCCTGTATATTATATATTAGATTGTAAGCTCCTAGGACAAGGTGTACATTTTTCTGCATGCCCTCAGGAGCAGTTTGTATATTGTATATTAGATTGTAAGCTCCTAGGACAGGGTGTACATTATTCTGTATGCCCTCAGGAGCAGCCTGTATATTGTATATTAGATTGTAAGCTCCTAGGACAGGGTGCACATTATTCTGTATGCCCTCAGGAGCAGCCTGTATATTATATATTAGATTGTAAGCTCCTAGGACAGGGTGTGCATTATTCTGCATGCCCTCAGGAGCAGCCTGTATATTGTATATTAGATTGTAAGCTTCTAGAACAGGGTGTACATTATTCTGTATACCCTCAGGAGCAGCCTGTATATTATATATTAGATTGTAAGCTCCTAGGACAGGGTGTACATTATTCTGTATGCCCTCAGGAGCAGCCTGCATATTATATATTAGATTGTAAGCTCCTAGGACAGGGTGAGCATTATTCTGCATGCCCTAAGGAGCAACCTGTCTATTATATATTAGATTGTAAGCTCCTAGGACAGGGTGTACATTATTCTGCATGCCCTCAGGAGCAGCCTGTATATTATATATTAGATTGTAAGCTCCTAGGACAAGGTGTACATTATTCTGCATGCCCTCAGGAGCAGTCTGTATATTGTATATTAGATTGTAAGCTCCTAGGACAGGGTGTGCATTATTCTGTATGCCCTCAGGAGCAGCATGTATATTATATATTAGATTGTAAGCTTCTAGGACAGGGTGTACATTATTCTGCATGCCCTCAGGAGCAGCCTGTATACTATATATTAGATTGTAAGCTCCTAGGACAGGGTGTACATTATTCTGCATGCCCTCAGGAGCAGCCTGTATATTATATATTAGATTGTAAGCTCCTATGACAGGGTGTACATTATTCTGTATGCCCTCAGGAGCAGTCTGTATATTATATATTAGAATGTTAGCTCCTAGGACAGGGTGTACATTATTCTGTATGCCCTCAGGAGCAGCCTGTATATTATATATTAGATTGTAAGCTCCTAGGACAAGGTGTACATTTTTCTGCATGCCCTCAGGAGCAGTCTGTATATTGTATATTAGATTGTAAGCTCCTAGGACAGGGTGTACATTATTCTGTATGCCCTCAGGAGCAGCCTGTATATTGTATATTAGATTGTAAGCTCCTAGGACAGGGTGTACATTATTCTGCATGCCCTCAGGAGCAGTCTGTATATTATATATTATATTGTAAGCTCCTAGGACAGGGTGTACATTATTCTGTATGCCCTCAGGAGCAGTCTGTATATTATATATTAGAGTGTTAGCTCCTAGGACAGGGTGTACATTATTCTGTATGCCCTCAGGAGCAGCCTGTATATTATATATTAGAACAGGAGTCCTCAAACTACGGCCCGCGGGCCACATGCGGCCCGCGGAGGATTTTTATCCGGCCCGCCGGGCTGTGGGCAGAGGAGAGAGGTGTCAGCGCCCGCTCCCTCGCGCTTGCTCAGGGCCCCGGCAGCCGGATACTTACTTCTCCCCGTGCCTCCACAGATACGCTGTCTTCCTGGTGCGCGCTCCCTGTGACGTGTCAGGTCAGAGGGTGCGGTGACGTCTTTACATCGCGCCCTCCCCTGAGCCATCACAGGCAGCGCAGAGCGGGGCGACGCTGAATTACAGACCTGAGCAGCGGCAGAAGGTGAGGAGGAGGGAGGTGAGTATTGCATTTTTTTTTTAATGTATGGAGGCATGGGACATAATATTAGGGGTGACATGCTGCATGGGGCATTATATGGGGGGGGGTGACATTCTGCATGGGGCATTATATGGGGGGGGGTGACATCCTGAATGGGGCATTATAACGACAGGGGAGTGATATCCTGCATGGGGCATTATATGGGGGAGTGACATGCTGCATGGGGCATTATATGGGGGGGGGGTGACATCCTGAAAGGGGCATTATAACGACAGGGGAGTGATATCCTGCGTGGCGCATTATATGGGGGGTGACATCCTGAAAGGGGCATTATAACGACAGGGGAGTGATATCCTGCATGGGGCATTATATTGGGGGGTGACATCCCGCATGGGGCATTATATGGGGGGGTGACATCCTGCATGGGGCATTATATGGGGGAGTGACATGCTGCATGGGGCATTATATGGGGGGGGGTGACATCTTGAAAGGGGCATTATAACGACAGGGGAGTGATATCCTGCGTGGCGCATTATATGGGGGGGTGACATCCTGAATGGGGCATTACAACGACAGGGGAGTGACATCCTGCATGGGGCATTATATGGGGGGGTGACATCCAGCATGGGGCATTATAAAGACAGGGGAGTGAAATCTTGCATGGGGCATTATATGGTGGGAGAAAGGGACATCCTGCATGGGGCATTATATGGGGGGTGACATCCTGCTTGGGGCATTATAAGGTGCGAACAGCCTGCATGGGGCATTATAAGGGGGAAATAGCCGGCCTATTGAGGACCTATGCTGCCTATTGGGGACATTTACCTGCCCATTGAGGACCTATGCTGCCTATTGGGGACATTTACCTGCCTATTGGGGACCTATGCTGCCTATTGGGGACATTTACCTGCCTATTGGAATACCGGTTTATCTAACTTTACTTGTTCTTCATTTTAAATATTGTATTTGTTCCTGTATTGCTTTTTTTTTACGTCAAAATAAGATATGTGCAGTGTGCATAGGAATTTGGGCATAGTTTTTTTAAAAAAACTATATTCCGGCCCTCCAATGGTCTGAGGGACAGTGAACTGGCCCCGTGTTTAAAAAGTTTGAGGACCCCTGTATTAGAATGTTAGCTCCTAGGACAGGGTGTACATTATTCTGTATGCCCTCAGGAGCAGCCTGTATATTATATATTAGATTGTAAGCTCCTAGGACAGGGTGTACATTATTCTGTATGCCCTCAGGAGCAGCCTGTATATTATATATTAGATTGGAAGCTCCTAGGACAGGGTGTACATTATTCTGCATGCCCTCAGGAGCAGCCTGTATATTGTATATTAGATTGTAAGCTCCTAGGACAGGGTGTACATTATTCTGCATGCCCTCAGGAGCAGCCTGTATATTGTATATTAGATTGTAAGCTCCTAGGACAGGGTGTACATTATTCTGTATACCCTCAGGAGCAGTCTGTATATTATATATTAGCTTGTAAGCTCCTAGAACAGTGTGTACATTATTCTGTATGCCCTCAGGAGCAGTCTGTATATTGTATATTAGATTGTAAGCTCCTAGGACAGGGTGTACATTATTCTGTATGCCCTCAGGAGCAGTCTGTATATTGTATATTAGATTGTAAGCTCCTAGGACAGGGTGAGCATTATTCTGCATGCCCTCAGGAGCAGTCTGTATATTATATATTACATTGTAAGCTCCTAGGACAGAGTGTACATTATTCTGCATGCCCTCAGGAGCAGTCTGTATATTATATATTAGCTTGTAAGCTCCTAGGACAAGGTGTACATTATTCTGCATGCCCTCAGGAGCAGTCTGTATACTGTATATTAGATTGTAAGTTCCTAGGACAGGGTGTGCATTATTCTGCATGCCCTCAGGAGCAGTCTGTATATTGTATATTAGATTGTAAGCTCCTAGGACAGGGTGTACATTATTCTGCACGCCCTAAGGAGCAGCCTGTATATTATATATTAGATTGTAAGCTCCTAGGACAGGGTATACATTATTCTGCATGCCCTCAGGAGCAGCCTGTATATTATATATTAGATTGTAAGCTCCTAGGACAAGGTGTACATTATTCTGCATGCCCTCAGGAGCAGTCTGTATATTGTATATTAGATTGTAAGCTCCTAGGACAGGGTGTGCATTATTCTGCATGCCCTCAGGAGCAGCCTGTATATTGTATATTAGATTATAAGTTCCTAGGACAGGGTTTACATTATTCTGCATGCCCTCAGGAGCAGTCTGTATATTATATATTAGATTGTAAGCTCCTAGGACAGGGTGTACATTATTCTGCATGCCCTCAGGAGCAGTCTGTATATTATATATTAGATTGTAAGCTCCTAGAACAGTGTGTACATTATTCTGTATGCCCTCAGGAGCAGCCTGTATATTATATATTAGATTGTAAGCTCCTAGGACAGGGTGTACATTATTCTCTATGCCCTCAGGAGCAGCCTGTATATTGTATATTAGATTGTATGCTCCTAGGACAGGGTGTACATTATTCTGTATGCCCTCAGGAGCAGCCTGTATATTGTATATTAGATTGTAAGCTCCTAGGACAGGGTGTACATTATTCTCTATGCCCTCAGGAGCAGCCTGTATATTGTATATTAGATTGTAAGCGCCTAGGACAGGGTGTACATTATTCTGTATGCCCTCAGGAGCAGTCTGTATATTATATATTAGATTGTAAGCTCCTAGGACAGGGTGTACATTATTCTGTGTGCCCTCAGGAGCAGCCTGTATATTATATATTAGATTGTAAGCTCCTAGGACAGGGTGTACATTATTCTGTATGCCCTCAGGAGCAGCATGTATATTATATATTAGATTGTAAGCTCCTAGGACAGGGTGTACATTATTCTGTATGCCCTCATGAGCAGTCTGTATATTGTATATTAGATTGTAAGCTCCTAGGACAGGGTGTACATTATTCTGTATGCCCTCAGGAGCAGTCTGTATATTGTATATTAGATTGTAAGCTCCTAGGACAGGGTGTACATTATTCTGCATGCCCTCAGGAGCAACCTGTATATTGTATATTAGATTGTAAGCTCCTAGGACAGGGTGTACATTATTCTGCATGCCCTCAGGAGCAGCCTGTATATTATATATTAGATTGTAAGCTCCTAGGACAGGGTGTGCATTATTCTGAATGCCCTCAGGAGCAGCCTGTATATTGTATATTAGATTGCAAGCTCCTAGGACAGGGTGTACATTATTCTGTATGCCCTCAGGAGCAGCATGTATATTATATATTAGATTGTAAGCTCCTAGGACAGGGTGTACATTATTCTGCATGTCCTCAGGAGCAGCCTGTATATTGTATATTAGATTGTAAGCTCCTAGGACAGGGTGTGCATTATTCTGCATGTCCTCAGGAGCAGCCTGTATATTATATATTAGATTGTAAGCTCCTAGGACAGGGTGTGCATTATTCTGTATGCCCTCAGGAGCAGCCTGTATATTGTATATTAGATTGTAAGCTCCTAGGACAGGGTGTGCATTATTCTGTATGCCCTCAGGAGCAGCCTGTATATTGTATATTAGATTGTAAGCTCCTAGGACAGGGTGTACATTATTCTGTATGCCCTCAGGAGCAGCCTGTATATTGTATATTAGATTGTAAGCTCCCAGGACAGGGTGTACATTATTCTGCATGCCCTCAGGAGCAGTCTGTATACTAGATTGTAAGCTCCTAGGACAGGGTGTACATTATTCTGCATGCCCTCAGGAGCAGTCTGTATATTAGATTATAAGCTCCTAGGACAGGGTGTACATTATTCTGTATGCCCTCAGGAGCAGTCTGTATATTGTATATTAGATTGTAAGCAGCTCTTGAGCAGGGTGTATTAGTCTTTTCCTTCCCAGGGTCGGCTCTCCTGAGCTTATAATACATGCAGATTTACAGCAATATGCAGCAGGACAGACGTGATCCAGGGAAATATCCGATCGCCACAACTGGGGTCAGGAAGGAATTTTTTCCCCCTCTGAGGCACAACTCTCCGGGGGGTTTCTTCGCCTTCCTCTGGATCTTTGGGTCCAGTGTCTCTCAGTCGGTCCTCAATGACCACAACTAGTTCTGTGGTCTCTATGGGGCCAGACCTGAGAGTCATTGCGATCATAGTTTAATTTCTTAAAGGGCCAGTAATATTTTATTACAATGTTGCTTATTGGTATTACAATAAAAGATAGAAAATAAAAGTGTTATGTGAGTTTTTTTGTCTTTACCTTTTTTTTTTTTTTTTACATAATTACAATGATGGGAGTGATCATTACTACCCTCAATATTCCTCAAGTAGAACCAGGAATTAAGGGGGGCCATTTACAGACGGAAGACCACATATATCTCTACCCATTGTGGTATCATTATTTCAGCTCCTGTCCCAAGTTAGATTACAACTGTTATGGGGGCTGATCTCTGTGATGGGGCCAGGGCACTAAAATAGTATATGCCCTACACAACAAACTACCTGATAGAAGACTTTAGACCAGGACACAGAGCTGCCGAATACAAGAGAAACAAGCAGTAAGGGCCCACCAGTAACCAACTCCAGGGCCCCACTTTTCAGCTTCATGCAAATGTGACATTATCCTCAATAACAAATGTATATAACAGTGAACTGGGTGGATTGGTAAATGAATAAGATGCTGCCTTTGTCTGCACATAGTGACTCAAGTATATTGTGCCAAGTACTGCTCATATAAGAGGATGGAGGCCACTCCTGCACAGGAGCCCACCGGAGGATTCTCCTGTTCTCCTGTGTGCCAGTCCAAGCCTGCCGGTCACCCCCACTGATCAGCTGTTATCAGCTCGAGTGGAGGCTAACCAGTGAACAAAGCCAGAACAGCACAACTAAAATCACTGCAAAGTGGACTTTAACAGGTGCTGCAGCTCAACTCTTAAAGAACTTCTCCCATGAATATTTTTTTTTGCATTAAATCTGTGTATATGTCCTTGTAGTGTAGTATGAGTGTGTTAATATATTCACCTTCCATGCTTTCTCCGGTATCCAGCACTGTTCTCCTCTTCTTCTCAGTGACGACCGCACTTCAGACTAGCCGGCTCACTCTATGCTTTATGCGTGAGACGGAAGTCTCTTGTATAATGTAAGTCTATGGAACCTTGTTCTGACTCTCCATAGACTTATACTGTAAAAGTCACATCCGGGCCACACAGAGCACAGAGCAGTGTGACCTTGGGAGTATGCAGAGTGGTGACGTCACTGAGAAGCAGAGCGGCGCTGGATCCCAAAGAAAGCAGTGGTAGGCGAGTGAGTACATTAGTGAACTCTCACTACACTAAATGCACATATACACAGATTTAATTAAAAAAAACTATTCATAGGAGCGCTTATTTAATCAAGTGAATAAGAATTGAACTGCATTACCCAAGAAAGGCCACTACTCAGTTACCAGAATGGGGATGTTCGGCTCCGTTAACTGTTCACTTTTACACAGTGGAGGTAATAACAGCTGATTGGGGAGTTTCACCTGAATGCAGAAAAGCTGCAAATGACACAAACTGTCCATGGACAAAAGTGACGCTTTTTCTCAGAGAAAGCAGTCATGTTTTTATAATCTTAAAAACAAAAAAATGAAAAAAATATGACCTATTATTTCAATTTTTCTTGGTATTTGCATTTTTTATAAGCCTTTTTCAAATCTTCATATCATAATCTATATAAATTTAATAAAAAATCTGCAATTTTCACATAGTCCACTAAGCCTGTTCGACTCATACTTCTTCTTACTTTCAACTGATTATAAGCAACAACAGACTAATTTTACTGAGTTGTACAGTACAAGTATAGGCAAGTCATTGTGAAGGCAGGGGGGAGGCGAGCTGTGACCATATATTGCGACTTGTGTTATCTGCTGTATATAGAAGTACCGTATTTTTCGGACTATAAGATGCACTTTTTACCTCCAAAATTTTGGAGGAAAGTGGGGGGTGCGTCTTATAGTCCGAATGTACTATACTGTGTACTAAACTGTTGCTGTGGCTTTGGATGGTGGCAGGAGCCGCCTGCTGCAGACTACACTGTGCCCGCTGTTGAAAGAAAATGAATTTTCACTGCTCCCCATTCCCATGATCACGTGTGACCACTACTAAAGAGCATGAATATTCACTACTCCCCCCTCCCATGGGTGTGGGGAGTAGTGAATATTCATGCTCTTTAATAGCAGGTACAAGCGATCGTCGAGCAGCTGCAGGAGCCAGCGACTGCAGCCACAGTGTTCATGCTATTAATGAGAGTGAATAGTCACTGCTCCCCACGTCTACAATCCCGGCGTGGAGAACAATGACTATTCCGGCAGCTGAGGGTGCATGGCAGTGACGTCATGCGCAGCTCACATGCTGAGATAAGCTGCTTTGCAGCAGAACAGGGACAGGGGTGCCATACATACCAGAATGAGGGAGGAGGGATGCCAAACATACCAGGATGAGGGTGCCATGCATACCTGGATGGGGGATGCCATGCATACCAGGATGGGAATTGGGGGTGCATTGCACACCAGGATGGGGGATTGGGTTGCCATGCATACCAGAATGGGGATTTGGGTGCCATGTATACCAGGATGGGGATTGGGCTGCCATGCATACCAGGATGGGGATGAGGGGTGCCATGCATATCAGGATGGGGATGGGGCCAGGTATACCAGGAAGGGGGGTCATATGTACCAGGATGGGGGTTATTAGTACAGAATTGGGGGACATTACCTCTATAACAGTGTCAGAAGCAGACTGAAGTCAGAAGCAGATGCCATGCATACCAGGATGGGAATTGGGGGTGCCATGCACACCAGGATGGGGGATTGGGGTGCCATGCATACCAGAATGGGGATTGGGGTGCCATGTATACCAGGATGGGGATTGGGCTGCCATGCATACCAGGATGGGGATGAGGGGTGCCATGCATATCAGGATGGGGATGGGGCCACGTATACCAGGAAGGGGGGGGGGTCATATGTACCAGGATGGGGGTTATTAGTACAGAATTGGGGGACATTACCTCTATAACAGTGTCAGAAGCAGACCGCCTACCCCATAACAATTTTTTTTCTATTTTCCTCCTCTAAAACCTAGGTGCATCTTATGGTCCGGTGCGTCTTATAGTCCAAAAAATAAGGTAATACTTTTCATTGTAATCCAGGTCTGTGATGATTATGAGACTGCTGAAAGGTTATCTGTACAGAACATGAAGTATGATTCTAGTTTTAAACCTAATAGAGTGTGTGAAATTGCAAGATTTTGATTTTATTTTTAGAAAACATAGTGATGTGATCAGTGAAAACAATTGTAGGATATACATTTAACATAAAAAGCTGATCTAAATAAACAATGGATCATTATCTGATTACACATTCTCTTTAAACAATTTAACAATAGTTTTGCGATGGGAAAATAAGCTATTATTTGTCCCAACTGATTGTAAACCCAAAATCACCAACCAAAAGTCTTGTATAATTACAGAAACATATTACAGTGGGGAAACTAAGTATTTGATACACTGCCGATTTTGCAAGTTTTCCTCCTACAAAGAATGGAGAGGTCTGAAATTTTTATTGAAGGTTCACTTCAACTGTGAGAGACAGACTCTTAAAAATAATCCAGAACATCACATTGCATGATTTTTACATAATTAATTTGCATTTTATTGCAAGAAATAAATATTTGATACAATAGAAAAACAGAACTTAATATTTGGCACTGAAACCTTTGTTTGCAATTACAAAGGTCAGACGTTTCCTGTAGTTCTTGACCAAGTTTGCACAAACTGTAGCAGGGATTTTGGCCCACTTTTCCATACAGATCTTCTCCAGAACTTTCAGGTTTCAGGCCTGTAGCTGAACAACATTGAGTTTCAGCTCCCTTCAAAGATTTTCTATTGGGTTCAGGTCTGGAGACTGGCTAGGCCACTCCAAGACCTTGAAATGCTTTTTACAGAGCCACTCCTTAGTTGCCCTGCCTGTGTGTTTCGGGTCATTGTCATGCTGGAAGACCCAGCCACGATCCATCTTTAATGCTTACTGAGGCAAGTAGGTTGCTGGCCAAAATCCTGCGATACATGTCCCCTTTGCAGAAAAGCACACCTAAACTATGATGTTTCACCCACCATGCTTTGCGGATGGGATGGTGTTCTTGGGGGTGTACTCATCCTTCTTCTTCCTCAAAACACGGCGAGTGGAGTTGATACTAAAAATTTCTATTTTGGTCTCATTTGACCACATGATCTTTTCTCATGCCTCCTTTGGATTATCCAGATGGTTATTGGCAGACTTCAAACGGGCCTGGACATGTGCTGGAGTGAGCTTGCATGACCTGCAGGATTTTAATCCATGACGGTGTAGTGTGTTACTAAGGGTAATGTTTGAGACTGTATTCCCAGCTGTCTTCAGGTCATTGACCAGGTCCTCCCATGTAGTTCTGAGCTGATTCTTGACCTTTCTCAGAATCATTCTTACTCCACGAGGCGAGATCTTGCATGGAGCCCCAGACCAAGAAGATTGACAGTCATCTTGTGTTCCTTCCATTTTCTAATAATTGTGCCAACAGTTGCTTTCTTACCAAGTTGCTTGCCTATTGTCCTGTAGCCCATCTCAGCCTTGTACAGGTCTACAATTTTGTCCCAGGTGCCCTTAGACAGCTTTTGGTCTTGGCCATGTTGGAGAGGTTGGAGTGTGATTGATTGAGTGTGTGGACAGGTGTGTTTTATACAGGTGTAAGGTGGCTAATGGTCGCATAGTCGATGGGAGGTATGTGTCTCAGAGGTGGCTGTCCTCTGTGATGTAACCCGGAGTGTTTCTCTAGTGCACATAGGAACTAAGAGGATCGTTTGGTGCACCTGGGAGCCAGGTTACGGGCAGCTAGGAGAGATAGGCGGGTCCAGCTATCCACATACCTCACCTCTGGGTGTGGTTATCAGCCTATAAAATGGAGGCTGTTTGTTTGGCACATGTTCTGTGTGTCTGGAGGGAGAAGGCCTCCTGTGTTTGATTGTCTCCAGACTGAGCCGTGTACTGGATGCCTACCAGCTTGTGTGACCACAGCGCTGGCTAACCAGAGACTTTGCTAAAAGGACTGTTTTCTTTGTTTTTGCCTGCACTAAAGGCTGTTTGTTTGCATTTTGCTTTTGACCGGTTTATGAAGCAAATAAACCATTATGGACATTTAAAGGAACATGCCGACTGTTTTCCTCCCATCGCACCCAAGTGAGTACGATCTCTACACAGGTAACGAGTTCAAACAGGTGCAATTAATACAGGTAATAAGTTTAGCGTAGGAGGGCTTCTTAAAGAAAAACTAACAGGTCTGTGAGAGCCAGAATTCTTGCTGGTTGGTAGGTGATCGAATACTTATTTCATGCAATAAAATGCAATTCAATTATGTCAAAATCATACAATGTGATTTTCTGGTTGTTATTTTTAGATTCTGTCTCTCACAGTTGTAGAGTACCTGTGATAAAATTACAGTCCTCTACATTCTTTGTAGATGGGAAAACTTGCAAAATTGGCAGTGTATCAAATACTTATTTTCCCCACTATACGTCTATGACCATATTGAACAAAGTGTTGATCATTCCTCTACAAAATTCTTGTTTTTGTTAGTGACCTTGTTATTGTGAATAACATTAAAATTTGCCTATGAGATTTTAAGGTGAGTGACTATAGTACCTTTTTATGAGTATAATTTATAGTTGTGAAGCTTTCTACATAAAACCACTGGCTGAGAGCAAATGTAGTGAAGAACATTTCATTTTAGTATTATAAATAATATAGAGAATAATCTATCTATCCGCTGTGTGGCACACAATAAATCAGCACTACATAAATGTGGATGCAGGTGACCAGTAATGGATAATGACAAGACCACTCAATTACAAAAGAATCAAACACGTTTCTTATTGCTCACCTTCACATCTCCTTGTTTTACTGTTCCCTGTGAAACCATGTCCACAATGATGCACACAGTGATGATTCTTTAAAAACGTTCTATTGTCGCATATTTTGCAATGCTGGGAATGGTCACATTCCAGACATCCAGAATGGCAGGCTATAAAAGGGATTCATCAAGATTAAAATAAAATAATTTATCAAAATTAGTAAGAAATTATTATGTCATTTGGCTTCAGTCTACTTACAATGGCACGTCCGGCTAGAGTGGAACACAGTGTGCTTTTGACCGCACTCCTTGACGCACTGTCCATCTAACAGATAAAATGGGGCTTTGCACTGATTACAGTGATTATGATCAACACAGAAGTGACAGTGTATTCCGCACTCTGCAATATAGAAATATATAACTATATAAAGTCCATTCTACAAGAAAGGAAATGACATGTGTGTGATATGACTATTATGAGGATCAGATTAAAGAGAATTTGTCATCAGGTATTTGCTGACGTAGGGGGGAGAGACTCTGATTACAGTGATGTGTCACTTTCTAGGCTGTGTTTTGCTGTTTCAATACAATTAGTGTTTTATCAGCAGGAGATTATCAGTACAGGACAAGCTGTCTTGGGCCTCCTAGTCCAACCACACCCCTAGCACTGATTAGCTGCCCTATGTCACTATGCTGCTGTGGTGTGGGCGGAGTTATACACAGTTCAACAACTGAACTCTGCTATATCTGCAGCAGAGAAAACTGTGATACTATCATAACAACTGCATCCATTAAGCTAAGTGATGCATTGCTTGAATCAGTGTCTCTTTCCTAACCTCATGCTACTGTTAGATCACATAGGAAACACCTGCTGACAAATTCCCTTGAAGATTTTACCCAGATTTGCGCAGTAGGTCCACCTGGACCATGCAACATGCTCACAACAAAAAGTATAACAAAAAAGCATCTGGAAAAATGAATATAGGCAGTGAAAATCTCTGCCTCTTAACCTGCCATTAGAGGTGTAAGTCCAAAATAATACCTGACAGAAGGCTCAGATGTCATATGTCACCCAAAGGGGCCAGTCTGATGTATGAAGCCTTATGAATACATTTAACAGATAAATCAGCACTAGGACCAGGGTGCACCACACTGCAATATTTATTAGGACTGGATTTAATGGGTCTTTTAAACTATTTAGTTAAATGCTTAGAAAAATGAAGCATGCCCTGGAACATTTCTTGGCATTCTACACGTTTAATGAACCTATGACTAGTACACTGATGGAACAACCTCAAGTTTTAACATGGATCTCACATAACAAGACGACAGCATATGATTACTATGATTATTATTAGAGCCCACGAGGGATGTATTCACAACCAACACGAAAAACAACTCGGGGAGGAGACCAGAACGAAGCAGAACTTAAGCAGATTCAAAAATGATAAATATACAAAGCAGCAATAGTCATATGCAGAGGATGTTAAGATGAATGAAAATAATAGAGAAGAAGTGAAGAAATGAGAATTTAGATGACAGTAGGACACATTAATATTTATATAGGGGATGGTGATGACCTGATTATCTCATGGCCAGGCAGGAAGCGGGGAAGGAAGGAGTACATTGTAAAAGGTCATCAGTAAGGAGTTAATAAATAATAGATTGCCAGTCAGCCTGGATTATTTCCGCAGGAGGTAAAAATGTCTATGAATCTAGTATTTCATGTTTATTTCTAAAAAAGGGAGCACCATAACTTCTCCGTGCAGTAAATATATGTATGCAAATTCAATTTCAAGTGCGTTGGCTTTATAGAAGAGGTTGCTCTAGTTGTCAAATATACAGCGAGCAAGAAGGAGAGGGCCATGAAATGATACGGATGCAAACTGCTGGAACTCAAAATGAATGTGACGTTAACACTCATTAAAACAACAAATTATTCTAATCCACGTCTAGAGTATATATTTTTACTTAATGTATGTCTAAATGGTCTTAGTCAGAATAATGTTAATCTCAATAGATTATCATAAAATGCATGCATTTGCTCTAGACCACATATGTCAAATTCTGGCCCGCAGGGTGAGTATATACGGCCCGCGTCGCTGGGCGGGTCCACCCAGTATATTTGGCCAGCGACACCAGACGGGTCCCCCGACTTTATTTGGCCGGCCCGCAACGCCGGTCACCCGTCCGGCATCGCATTTTAACTATTTCGGCATCCACTTGAAAGCAATGATTGAGGACGGGGCGTCAGCTGATTCTCCCTCTCCCATCATTCCCCCTCTGCGTTTGATGTCACAGTGCAATAGGCGCAATGTCGTCATTACAACACGCCTGCTGTACCGTCATGTGCAGAAGATCTGAAGACACCATGAAGAAACCGGAGCAGCGGGGGAACTTGCAGAGGTAACTATTTATTTTTTATTATTATATATTCTACTGTATGGAGGACAATGTGGAGCCATTATACTGTATTAAGCACTATATTGGGCCCATTATACTGTATGGAGCAGTATATGGGGACCAAAAAACTGTATGAAGCACTATATGGGTCACATTATACTGTATGTAGGACTATGTGGGGCACATTATACTGTATGGAGGACTATGTGGGGCACATTATACTGTATGGAGGACTATGTGGGGCACATTATACTGTATGGAGGACTATGTGGGGCACATTATACTGTATGGAGCACTATGTGGGGCTATTATACTGTATGGAGGACTATGTGGGGCCCATTATTCTGTATGGAGGACTATGTGGGGCCCATTATTCTGTATGGAGGACTGTGGGGCCCATTATACTATATGTAGGACTATGTGGGGCACATCATACTGTATGGAGGACTATGTGGGGCTATTATACTGTATGGAGCACTATGTGTGCCCGTTTATACTGTATGGAGCAGTATGTGGGCTCTTTATACTGTGTGGAGCACTATGTGAGGCCATTATACTATATGTAGCACTATGTGCGACCTATTATACTATATGGAGCACTATGTGGGACCTATTATACTGTATGTAGCACTATATGGGGCCCATTATACTGTATGTAGCACCATATGGGGCTCATACTGTATGGAGCCCATTATACTGTATGTAGCACCATATGGGGCTCATACTGTATGGAGCCCATTATACTGTATGTAGCACTATATAGGGCCCATTATACTGTATAGAGCACTTTATGGGGCTCATACTGTATGAAGCACTATATGGGGCCCATTATACTATATGGAGCACTATATGGGGCCCATTATACTGTATGGAGCATTATATGGGGACCAAAAAAACTGTATGAAGCACTATATGGGGCCCATTATACTGTATGGAGCACTATATGGGGACCAAAAAAACTGTATAGAGCACTATATGGGTCACATTATACTATATGTATGACTATGTGGGGCATATTATACTGTATGGTGGACTATGTGGGGAGCATTATACTGTATGGAGCACTATGTGGGGCGTATTATACTGTATGGAGCACTATGTGTGCCCATTTATACTGTATGGAGCACTATGTGGGCTCTTTATACTGTGTGGAGCACTATGTGAGGCCATTATACTGTATGGAGCACTATGTGGGGCATATTATACTGTATGGAGCACTATATGGGGCCCATTATGCTGTATGGATCACTATATGGGGCCCATTATACTGTATGGAGTACTATGTGGGACCCATTATTCTGTATGGAGGACTATGTGGGGCCCATTATACTGTATGGAGGACTAAGTGGGGCCCATTATACTTTGTGGGGCGCATTACACGGTATGGAGCACTTTTTGTGGCCTTTATACTGTATGGAGGGCAGTGTGGGGAATACAGTTGGAGAATCATACTGTGATGGGGTCAACATACTTTATCGGGGTGGGGATGAGGGGGATACAGTAGGGTCATCATACCCAGCATGTGGAGGGTACAGTGGAGGAATTACTGTGGGGGTATCATACTGTGTTTGGGGGCACTTTTGTTTGCATCATATTGTATTATATAAGGTTTTTTATCCTGTGTTATTCATATTTAAATTAGGCCATTGGGCCATATGCTTTTTACTGCTCTTACATAACATATTATTCCAATATTTTATTCTAAGATCTATTAATTAAAATGTACTTTGTTCGTGGGACAAGCACTTTAAGTTTGTTTCCATATGAAAAAGTTTATTGTTATATTTGATGATGAGGAAAAACTTCCTCAATTGTAGACAATTTCATAATAAATATCAGGGTTGGGCCGCAGCTTGAGTCCAAGCTTTTCATTTTGGCCCTCTGTGTATTTGAGTTTGACATCCCTGTTCTAGACCAACTGCTGCAAACAATATTAATTCAAGCTAGTCCTTTCTGGAGACCCACATCATTTCTACTTTTGACAACTATAAAGGATATGTGCACCTTAATATGGATTTTTTTTTATTGTTCATTTGATTTATACATCTAAAACTAATCATCTTTCAAATTAATTAATTATATATATTTTCTACTATTTTGTGTGCACAGTTTATCACCTCGGTCTGCAAAATCTGACAAAAATTGGTTAGAGCACACTTCCGGGATCTGACATCTCACTCTACTCTTCTCTTCCCTTTTCTTAGTATATGAGAAAGTAGTAATAACAGCAAGAATACAGGAGAGCAAAGCAGAGTGTGGAGAGGGGGGAAAGAATTAAAAGAGGGCAACGCAAGCTGTAGATGGAGAGGAAAGCATATGACCCTTGTGAAGGGGAAATCATAATAGGATTTTTTTATGCGCTGATACATGAAAGCTGGTGAGTAAACAGCAACCTGAATGCACATACGTCACATCCACCATGTATTACTGTGAGAAGTACGCCCACATGAGAAAAGTCTGTAAGTTTAAGGTAAGTTTAATCCAGCACATAAGAAAAATAGAAAATGAGTGGCCTGTAAAGTAAAAGAACTGGTAAAAAAATAGAATTGAAATTGAACACCGGGAATTGTACTGCATACTGGCCAACTGGATCCCAAAAAGGAAAGGGGCTCAACAAAATCATGCCTCAAGATGAGCATTTTGGTGGTGTTCCGGATCACTTGAGGGGTGTTTCAAAGGGGCCCTGGGATGGGGGCATAAATGTACAGACTTTTGTGGTGGAAACGTGTTTGGTCTGATACATAGGAAGACTAAAGAAGTAATGTTTGGCACATAGAAAAGAGAAGCTGTGGTGTAGAATACAGAGCAGCTGATGGAAAAGCATACTGGCAACTATGCTTTGAAAAGGTATGTGTCTTATGGATAATGTGCAAACATAGCTGAAACAAAATAAAATGTTCTAAATATTAAATTTGAGTGAAAATGATTCTATACTACAATGATATATTGTACCACTTTATCCACAGATAACTCCCCCACTAAGAATACTCCCTCCCGTTTTGTTCTACTCTATTCTATGTACATATAGAGACATTATCTACAGGTAATTAAACGTAACTTTTCTTCTTTGCTAGGTAAGAAAAAGCAACGTGGGAAGCCTTATTCTCTACTCTACCATGAAATCACTACCAGAGGTAACCTGACAGCTGTACTCAGGATTCAAGCTGAGGCGCTGTTCACACAAGAGGTGCTGATTCACCAAACACATTGTATACCCTGAGCTCGAATAAAAATCCAGGATGATTTTCTACAAACAAAATACTGAAACACTCACTTGGCAAAAAAAGATTTTGGTAAGTAAAAACACATACAGTCCATTAATGTGTCATGTAGATAATAAAAATGAGAAGAAAAACATACATCTTTATCATGAATCAATCGGCACACGGACTAAATCATGGATTACCTATCACTCCCAGTCATGTTGTAAAATGGTAGCAAGACAAGATTCAACTATAGTATATATGTAACGTGTACACTCTGAGTCTACACTGTGTTCCAAATTATTATGCAAATAATATTTTCTCAGATTTTCCCAAATTACCTATATGAATTGCAGTCATTGTAATTTTCCAGTCAAATAACTATTAGAGTACAATTGAAAGGTTTTTGTACAAACTGCCTATGAGAACAGTATATTTTTAAAAAAATAAAAAACTCAAACTGCATTCAAAATGCATGTTCCAAATTATTATGCACAGCAGAGTTTTCAACCTTTTCATTTTAATAAAGAACAAAAAAATGGTCATTTTTGAAATTATAAGCATTAGCAGGTTATTACAAACTGAAATCAAACAGTTTTCAACTCAAAACTTTATTCTAGATGATGTTACATTTGCACATAGGACCCCTTGTTCGAAAGGAGCTTCTGAACTCTCTCGTCCATTGAATTTGTCAGGTTTTGGATGGTTTCTGCTTCAATTGTTTTGCATGAGGACAGAATACCCTCCCAGAGCTGTTGCTTAGATGTGAACTGCCTCCCGCCATCATAGACACTCCTTTTGATGATGTTCCAGAGGTTCTCAATGGGGTTGAGGTCAGGAGAGCATGGGGGCCACACCATAAGTTTGTCCCCTTTTATGCCCATAGCAGCCAGAGATGCAGATGTGTTATGTGCAGCATGAGACGGGGCATTATCATGCATGAAAATGATCTTGCTGAGGAATGCACGGTTCTTCTTCTTGAACCATGGAAGGAAGTGCTGTTTGAGAAACTCAACATACATTATGGAGTTCATCTTTAACCCTTAAGGGATCCTAAAAGGGCTGACAATCTCTCTCCCCATGATTCCAGCCCAAAACAATTCTCCACCTCCTCCTTGTTAGCGCCGTAGCCGTGTTTGCATGGGGTGTCCATCAACCAGCCATCCTCCACTCCATCCATCTGGACCATCGAGATCATTTCATGCATGATAATGCCCCGTCTCATGCTGCACATAACACATCTGCATCTCTGGCTGCTATGGGCATAAAAGGGGACAAACTTATGGTGTGGCACCCATGCTCCCCTGACCTCAACCCCATTGAGAACCTCTGGAGCATCATCAAAAGGAGTGTCTATGATGGCGGGAGGCAGTTCACATCTAAGCAACAGCTCTGGGAGGGTATTCTGTCCTCATGCAAAACAATTAAAGCAGAAACCATCCAAAACCTGACAAATTCAATGGACGAGAGAGTTCAGAAGCTCCTTTCGAACAAGGGGTCCTATGTGCAAATGTAACATCACCTAGAATAAAGTTTTGAGTTGAAAACTGTTTGATTTCAGTTTGTAATAACCTGCTAATGCTTATAATTTCAAAAATGACCATTTTTTTGTTCTTTATTAAAATGAAAAGGTTGAAAACTCTGCTGTGCATAATAATTTGGAACATGCATTTTGAATGCAGTTTGAGTTTATTTTTTTTAAAAATATACTGTTATCATAGGCAGTTTGTACAAAAACCTTTCAATTGTACTCTAATAGTTATTTGACTGGAAAATTACAATGACTGCAATTCATATAGGTAATTTGGGAAAATCTGAGAAAATATTATTTGCATAATAATTTGGAACACAGTGTAATGCTGCACAGTATAAAAGCTGCTAGTAACTTTTTTTTCCATAAAAATATTTAAGCCACTGTAATGCCATCATTTTACATTAAATCATGAATTTGTGTCGTACTGTAGCCCTAGCCTAAATGGCTTTCCCAAAATTGCAGATAGGAATATGTTAAAGCTATATATTCTACAGAAAATGAATTATACCCATAGAGATGCACGGTTCCAGTTTACTAATAAATTGCTAGAAATCAATACTATTGTCAAGAGTTAAAACAAGAAACCCAAGATAGACACCAACCTCTGCAAGTGTCCCCATGCTTGTAATATGAGGGAGGGCAGTGCTCGAGGCAGGCGCCATTATGTAAAGTGTACTGGTCCATGCACTGCAAGCAGTCTGTGTTCAGAGGGCCTTTGCATGAATTACAGCTCCAGTCACATTCTGAATGGGAAAAAAAAGATCAATTACACAAAAGTGAACTGGCAAAAGTCATATCCAAATTGTCTGCAGACCAAACATACACCTGAATGACACATAATGCAAATTGCCTCTTCAGATGCAACTCTAGCGCCACCTATTGGCAGTAGCAATCCTAAAAGTCAATATCGAATCTTTAACAAGCCTTGCCACATGCCTTAAAATAAAAGCCAAACCAGAATCTCAATTTGCAGACATGTATTTCGTGGTGCTGCCCCTACTCAGTACAAAGCATGAGATATGATTTGGCTGTATGAAAGACGACCTCTGACTCAGGTTTAAGGAGTAATGTTTCTCCTTGTGGAGAGTGACATGCCCAAGGCCTCTCATACAGCCATGCTTTGCACTGAGGAGGAGCAACAGCCTGAAATACTTGTCTACTAATTGTAATTCTGGTTTGACTTTTATTTTAAGTCATGTGGTAAGGCTTGCTAAAGGCTCGATATTGACTTTTAGGATTGCTACTTCCAAGAGGTGGTAATAGAGTTGAAGTCCTTTTCCTCTCCATAGAGACAATTTGCATATTTAATTTCCAAGAAAAGCATTGCATCGCCTATAGTCCCCTTACCCTGGCATGTCCGGCATGTCACTCTCCACAAGGATAAATCTTACCTCTAGGCACATAATGGGCATTGTGGGCTTTTAAGATAAGAAGTACAAATGGTACCATACCATGTGTTAATAGATAAGCTGAAATACAGTTGTGAAAAGAAAAATGTCAGCCAAGCTGCAACATTCCCAAATGGTCCCCATGTACAGTTAATAATGAGAGAGTCTACCAGCCAGTAGTGAGTGCGCAGGTGTTAAGTTAGACCAGAAATTACCTAAAGAGGCTCTGTGACCAGCTTTACCACATACAATGCATACAATATTACACAGATATCTAAGACCCAATGAAACTGGTGTACTTCTTGAGCAAGAAAACTTTCAAAAACGATTATAAAGACATTCTTACATTGATCTTCAAAGTAAGTACACCAGCCTCATCAAGTGATTTTTTTTTAGTGATATATGTATTTACATATACAATTTGTATTCAGATTCAACACTGAGAAAATGGTCAGTTTGGTACAGCCTTATGATTTTATCACTGGAATGTAGTACTAATTTACACCCCAAGATGGCACTATTATCTATATATACCATTACCATTCTGCAGGTGTAGACGCCAGCACTTCATTGGTTAATGTGTAAATCTACTGTTAGGCATGCTTTACATTTAAGATTTAACTAGGTAGCAATTGTGGATGTGAGAAGAAAAAAAAACAAAAGATAAAGAATCTAAGATGGATTGCTTGTCTTTAATACAAAAAAATTAACTTGAGCATGGTTTTATTTCACAAAAAATCACATGAAGGTAAAAGAAATAAAATGTGCACTCCTGGGCTATGCTCATCCTTACAGCTGTATCTGATCGATTCAGTATGTCTGAGTTCAGTGGTAAACCCCCCTTGTGCTGAATAAAAGTGGATTGGGGTCTCTTGTTTGGTGAAATGTGCTCAAAGGCAGGGGCCGGTGATAATAGGAGGAAAGAGAATTTTGTAATACAAACTTCTAATGTTGAAAGATGAATAAGCCTGGAAAATGCTTCATAACCATCAATATAAACAGTAACATCAATGTGCTGAACGTAACAGCAACGGAACTATTTATTTTATAATGTTAAATCATTTCAGGGATACTCCTGAAAATGCAACAGAGGCCATCCATTCACTTGCATGGAGCTATGCTGCAGTTTTCCAGCACAGTGGGTGGCCTGGAGCACCGTGCACAAGGAAAATCAGCCATGTCATTCAGAGGATCAGTGGGAGCGGGGTCCATGCAGTAAGACAGCTACCCACCCCACCACCGTCAGTTAGGAAGTGATGACCAGAAAAAGTCCATTAGCCAGAAATAGGCTATAAGATTATATGCTTCTTGTGAAGGTTTCTTCACCATGTAACAATGGATAAAGATGGTTTTACATTCTTCGATTCTATGCATATGATTCATCGACTCCACCAATTGATCAGATAGGTCTCCTGTGAATGTTTGAATTATTTGATATTGTGGTAAAGTTGAAATCCGTAGTCAAATGGCAATGGGTATATGCAGAAGTCATTATGGAGAAGGTCAGCACCCTTTTTAATGGCATAGAGAGTTTTTTGCAGATCTTACAATTCTTAGCACCCTAAATTTTTAGCAAGACATGTAGTCATAATTTTCACTAAAGTAGCTGTGGTGAGCTTTCATTTACTTAAAGAAGCACTCCCATGAAAATTTGTATCCTCTTAATATATTACAATCACCATATTATACAGCACTGTGTACTTACAATTGCTTATTTTGCCTTTCTACCCAGCTAATTCTTCTCTTTTCTATTAGGTCTATGACATCGCGTGATTAAAAACTGACTAGCTGAATCTTTCTAAGCTTTATGTAGAAACAGGAGGTCAATTTTCCCCGTATGAGTCATAAGTCACTGCAAAAGTCCCTGGCAGGGGGGGATGGGAGCAGTTTAAGAGGGTGATGATAAATGCAGGGACAAGAGACTTCCTGTTTCTACACAGAAAAGAGAAGAATTAGCTGGGTAGAAAGGCAAAATGAGCAATACTAAGTACACAGTGTCATATAGTATGATGACTTCAATATATTAAGAGGATAAAAACTTTGACGGGAGTGCTTCTCTAATTACAAAAATGCAAATGGTGATGTTTGGCATACGGTTACAAATTGGCTAATAATGTCTTTTTTCTAAAATATGTGATTGTGCCTCCAAGCAAACTGCAAGAAAACAAAAAACCTGACCAGCACCTCCATATAGTGTGAACAGGTGCACGCTCCAATGACTGCATAACATACTATAAGAAAGCACAGCAGCACACTCTAAGGGCCAAGACCTATGAAAACACTGAGAACATAAGAGCTAAACCGCGAGAGGCATGTTTAGGAGGATAGATATCCATCAAGCAGAGGCTACCTTGTCGTGGTTGATGGGCATACATGAATTGGCCAATTTAAGCGCTAAGAGCCTTCATTTTTTGCAAGTACATTTTATTTAGCAATGATGCGGTTTAGCTCTTATGTTCTCAGTGTTTGCATATGTCTTGGCCCTTACAGTGTGCTGCTGTGCTTTCTAATTGTATGTTATGCAGTCATTGGAGCGTGCACCTGTTCACACTATATGGAGGTGCTGGTCAGGTTTTTTGTTTTCTTGCAGTTTACCATGGAGGTTTTGTATGACTCCTTTTCTGACTCTGCACTCCACCCATCAGCCCAAGGGTGCTTTTAATTAGTGTTGGTTTCTACCTGCCCACTTAAATTTGTAGGCTTATAGCCCAAGAGAGGCATGTTTAGGAGGATAGATACCCATCATGCGGAGGCTACCTTGTTGTGGTTGATGGGCATACATGAATTGGCCAATTTATGCGCTAAGAGCCTTAATTTTTTGTAAGTACATTTTATTTAGCAACGATGCGGTTTAGCTCTTATGTTCTATGTGTTTGCATATGTCTTGGCCCTTACAGTGTGCTGCTGTGCTTTCTTATTGTAAGCCTCCAAGCAGACAACACAGGTCAAAAGTGTGACAATTGAGTCTGAAAGAATGTGTTGTGAGATGTGGAATCATAACCTTTCACATCTCTAGGGGATTACATCAAATTACTTTATTCCACAAACTGAATTTTCCTCTTTGGGCAGCCAGTAAGTTGTAAATCTTCAATTTTGTATAATGTGCTTAAAGAGAAACGTTCACCAAATTTTTCATGTAGGACTGGACGAAGGATGTAATAGTGGTTGCAGAGGGGAATATGTCTATTTTTATTTTTTTTTTCCCCTCTTTGTTGCGGAGATTTTAGCAATCATTTAGCACCTAATGGGTTAACTTTCCTTTAAGTTCAAGTGGGTATTATTAGATACTTTTCACTGGGGGCATACACTTCTCCCTGTATGAGTTGCTATCTGATGACACCTATTTGGACTTAAAAGTTAACTCATTATGTGCCAATACTTTGATTGCTAATATCTCCGCAATGGAGGGGCAAAATAAAATTTAAAAAAAAAAAAAAAAGTTTTATTCCACTCTGCATCCACTATTACATCATGTGTCCAGTTCAACTTGAAATATTTTGGGAAAGTTCCTCTTTAATCATTATTTCATGAAAACTGGTATTTTTCAGCACTAATCCCATCACACACATTCATTAGGCAGATAGACTTTTCTCTAAGCCCTCAGCCTCGCTGTAAAATTTGGACTATAGTTTTTAAGCGGTTCTTTCTATCTTCTACCTGTGAGTTTTATCAAATGTCAGCTCAGTAAGTGATCTATTGTGTATATAGCCACGGGAGACACTAAGTCACTTAAATACAGACGGTACAGTCCAGATATCCAACCTCTGGTCAGGTATGTAAGAAGTTCCTGAACTAGCCACGTTTTCTCTTACCTTTGCATGTACCACTAGTGTAATCTAGATAGTACTGCTGTGTACAGCTTTCATATTGGCACTCTCCAAACAGGAGAACCTTCTTTGGGTCTTTGCATGCAGTACATCCTTCCGCTGAGCCACACGTTAAACACTGCCTGTTACATGCTGCACAAAGGAAAAGATACAAATGTCATGAGATGGATAGCATCCTCAGTCATTAGGAATATATATTAAACCTGTATACAAATGTCTATCATTTATAATAATAAATGTCTGGAAACTATATTAATCTGCAGATGTAGGGTTAATCTGCAGGTAAATTCTCTTAAAATCATGTTAGGCTGCCATATTGAAGCAGCAGCTACATGGAGAAAATTAAGTTCTATCCTCCCTGCAGCTGCTTGCCTCTAGATATTGGGGCAAGCAGGGAGATGTTACAGTCACCGATCACAACATAGTGGATGTGACTGTAATTCGCTCCCCGACAGTTTGACTGACTGTGTGTGTGTTGCAGGCTGTCATTCAGAGTGCTGGGGAGTGATTACAGTGTGCTCACTGCAGACAGTCGGTGACTGGAAACGCTCATTGCACCACTCCAATGACTGGAAGCTAGCAGCTGCAGGGAGGCTATAACTTAATATTAACGCTCTAGCCGCTGGTCCAGTAATGCAACCTTACCTGCAGATAAAACCTAAACCTCCGGGTAAATAGCATTTCTGGATGGGAGAGTGTCCATTTAGTGGTTGTATATACAATGGGAGTATATGCAAACATATAAAAAAAAGATGTAGAATATCATATCTGTACCTGAACATAATTTGATGGCACCCAGCTACAGCTTGGTATCACAATGTAGGTGCTTTTAATTCATATTCTAGCCTTACCTACATTATTACATCACTTCTAAATTAATTCCTTTCACTCAGAGTTAAGACTTTTTATTATAAAAACTCAACTAATAGATCAGCCGAGCGATCACCTTCTTTTTACTGTTGCCAAGAAACACACTTAACAATTATCTCCAGTCATATAGCAAATACAATTATTGCAGCCTTTCATAAGTCATCCACTGGTAATCTAAATCTTTGCTGAAACTGGCTCCGCGTGATGAAATTCATAGTTTGTCTTTCACCGCTGTAAGACTTGGCTGTTCCCCTTGTATTTATACTCTACATTTCTCAATGCCAATCTAGAGGTGTTTCGGAACTCATGGTTCACAGAAGGACGCTGCAGTTTAAGGAACAAATCTAAAAAAAGGTTTCTCAGTAACAAATAGAAGTCTTCATTTCTCACAATAGATTGCACTGTTCTCAGAGGCAAAAAAAATCTTCTTAGCAGAAATAACCTTCTAGCTAACAATACTATGTCCTTTATTGAAGTCACCCAAGGGAAAAGTTTAAGAAGTTGTCTTTTATCTCCATCTCTATTGATACACAGGGGAATAAGGGGAGGGTATATATGGGAATATGTTTATTCTTATACTAACAAGCTCATGGTATAGCGTCCTACTCATGTCTTAAAGTACTTTGTGCTAATACAGTGGCTTGTGAAATTATTCACCCCTCCCCCCCTTGGCTTTTTACAGATTTTGTTACACTACAACCTGTGATTAAATATCTTTGTAATCCAATTTGTGTGTGATGCATCAGCTATAAATTGTCTAAGTTCGCAAAGTGAAGAGAGAAAAATATAGGCATAAAATAAATTTATGGGATCAAATAACTAAAAATTGGCATGTGCATATGTATTCACCCCATTTGCTATAAAGCTCCTAAAAAATTCTCACGCAAGCAGTTACCTTCATAAGTCACATGCTTAAGGAAGTCCACATGTGTGCAATCTAAGTGTCACATGGTCTGTCAGTATATGCACACCTTTTCTGAAAGGCCACAGAGGCTGCAAAACCATTAAGAAAGCAAGAGACACCACTAACCAAACAACATCATGAAGACCAAGGAGATCTACAAACAAGACAATGACCCAAAGCATACTGCTAAAGCAACATTCGAGTGGTTTAAAGGGAAACGTGTGAACGTTTTGAAGTGGCCTAGTCAAAGCCCGGACCTTAATCCAATTGAGAATCTGTGGTCAGACTTGAAGATTGCTGTTCACCAGAGGAAACCTTCTAATTTGAAGGAGCTGGAGCAGTTTTGTCTTGAGGAATGGGGAAAAATCCCAGTGACAAGATATGGAAACATCATAGAGACTTATCCAAAGTGACTTGCATGCTCCATTAGAAACCACATAATATAGTATTATCCTTTCGAAACATTGCTGCACCAGACTGCAACGAGATCCATACAGTAAGTAAATGCATTTACCATTTACTATATCCTCCTGTATAATGGCTCTGTTATGTGTAAAATACTTAAAGTTACAACTTGTAGCTAAAAGTTTTTTAAATTAAGAAAAGCAAAAAATTTCACAGCTCTTAAGGATACCGGTATTATATGCAGAAATGTAACAACCAGCAGAATGGTGTCTGAAGACTAAATGATTATAGACATCACAGGTCGTATAAAGAAGTTATTGAGTGGACTGAACTGACATGCGAGAAACTTACTAATGTTTTTATGCAATATATGGGATTGAGACCTTCAAATAATAAAAGGAGGATATAAGTCAAAATCATTGTTTCTTGCCAGTTTTAAATGCTCCGATATACTGTTTGGACATTTTTGGATGCTGTCAGGAGTTAGTGGAATCTGAAAAGTCCCTAAAGCATATGTAAGGTCACTCTGTATGCTGTTTGGGGCTCCTTAATGAGATAGCTGTTGGATGCCCATATAAACATATACACTCAATGGGAGGAGAGTTGCTGCCAGACGCCAATGATGGCGGCTTACCTTCCCAGAGATCAAATAGATTGATCCTTCTGTTGATCTTTCTTTCTGACCCTAAAATCCCTGACAAGGGAGTATAAGGTGGCCCCGAATGAAAATCAGATGTTTTCCAATGCTGCTAAAATTGATTGACTTTATCTAAAGTGTATGGCTGCTTATATTCAATTTTTATACAATACATCACTGCACAAACACAAAATTATTTAGTAGCATTACCTGCAAAAAATAACTGCAATACTTTGTCATCAGTGTGAGCTTAAAAATGTTTCAAAATTGAAATCTCTTAGGAATGCTAGTATATTTAATTTAGCTAAAATTTCATGAACTTTCCAAGCACTGGAGTAATTACTCAATATAAATCTAAGCCCAATGATACTGTCACTATGAAAAGCTTCAAACTCCTGTATGAAAATGCCAAGAATGTAGCATTATCTGCTGGCAAGACTCAAGCTGACTCACATACATACCTTTGCATACATTTCCATCACGGTAGTATCCTTGGACACATGACTGTGTACACATCCCATTGTGAGACAAAACAAGACCATCCTCGCAAGATGTGCATAAGTTTAGGCCTGGGCCGCTGCAGGCTTTACAGGACAGGTGACAACCTGTAGAAAACATAAGGATTTAATCACAAGAATCCTAGATGCAGGAAGACAAAACAGCTATTTAAAATAAATCCAGAATGTTTTTCCAGTGTGATTACGTATTATTTTTTTCCCTTTAAATTCATGCATCCCTCTCTCTCTCTCTAGCTATCTGTATATAATGCACAGTTAAAGGGGTTGTCTCACCTTGTTAAAAAGTGCTTGTAAAAACAAGTAACTTTTGTAATTTACGTCTTAATAAAAATCACTGTTCTTAAGAATGTTTTTTTTTTTTTAATTGTGTAGTTTACTGCTGGCTGCCTAGGTTACCAGCCACTTTTGCAGTTTATCAGCAGTGGCAGCCAGGCAGGACTCATTCAAACTCTTTGCTACATAGGATGAAAGTACCACTCTGAAACGACCAGATTGCTGTATGATCTGCGCTCCTCCAATGTTGCAGAGACAAAGACGCCTCTGCATGCAACATGGGAGAACACACAGTTTGGGCCAGCAGTGCTACCATTTTAGTGATAACAGCTGTCAATCTTCAGGCGCACACAGCTCCCTTGCAAGTAAGAAGTCGGGAAGCTGAGAAGCAATGCACTCATGAACATAGAACATAAGACAACCCCTTTAAAAATATATACAATTTACCAATTCAATTTTCAATTTACGGTTAATAATTTCTAATACACTTTGAATGTGGGTTTAATACAGTAGGAGCAGAGTTATAAAATGTTCTTAAATGTTCACTTGAGAATTGTTTGACATTACAAAATCTACCTTTGCTAAAAAATTACACAATAGCTGTCATACTTGATTGTGGTTTTAGTGGCTTAATTTATCAGATTTTCTAACAAAGTAATAATGAATCTTACCTTTACAGATTCTTCCCTCGACATAAAATCCTGCTGGACACTCTGGAAGACAACGATCCCCAAGAAAAAAGTATCTGGCATATTGGCACTTTAAACACACACTGCCTGTGTCATGAAGGTTTGCTACACAATACTGACACTGAGGATGACAATCTAATAGGGCAAAAAGAAAAAAAAAGAAATTGTAAAAAAAAAACTGTAAGTATCCTCATTAATAGCTTTTTTTTCAGTCTTCCACGTAGGTTGATTGGTACATCAAACACCATAACCCCAGAAAAAGGAAAACAAACGAGTGCATATAAATTAACAAAATGGATCACCGTGACTTGTGTATGACAGTTATCTAACTGATGTTTCTCCATCGCACTCTGGTATTTTGAGCAGGCAGTACAAGTTGTTCCTTGTAGAGCTGCTTTGTTGATATTTTTATGTCATTTTGACCTTTTAACTTAAAAATATATCATTCTATATTAATATAATTCTATAATAATATAATTTAGTAAGAGGTAAATTACCTTTTAACTTAAATATGTTTGGACGCAAGTAAATAGGCCCAAATGACATAAAAATATCAACAAGGCAGCTCTACAAGGGACAACACATACCGCCTGCTCAAAATACCAGTCGGCATACAAACATATGAAACCGAGTACAGTTATGTGATGGAGCGCGATACATCAGTTAGATAGCGGTCATACACAAGTTACAGTCATCCACTTTAGTAATCTTAGCAATAAATAAGCACTAGTGAGTTATAGCAAAGACTGGCAGGTGCCTTGGATCACGTTACGGGTCCCAGAAGCAGCTATAAGGTCAGTAAATCAGACGACACATGCGCAGATACCTGCATCTGATCTCTTCACCGCAATTAGCTAACACGTATGTGCTTTATATTATCACAGCAGTGTGATCTTCTGCCCATAGTATAGGCTGCTCAAGGGTATTTTATACAGCTATATAAAAACCAGGATATGGTTGTTTAAAGGGGTATTCCCATCTCCAAGATCCTATCCCAATATGTAGTGGGTGTAATAATAATAATAATATTAGCAAATATCTCCAATTAGAAACGTAGTATAGTTTTTCTGATTCGCTATGTCTCTTTCTTCATGTGCAGGCATTGCAGGACCTTAGGTATCCATGGTTACGACTACTAGCAACTAGCTAACTAGCTGTCATTATATCAGTAGTCATTATCATGGATACCTAAGGTCCTGCAATGCCTGTGCATGAGAAAGGAGACATAGCGAATCAGAAAAACTATACTACATTTCTAATTGGAGGTATTTGCTAATATTATTATTATTACATCTACTACATATTGTGATAGAATCTCGGAGATGGGAATACCCCTTTAATGCTCTGTTTAGATCGATAAGCCAGAATTGTATGTGCACAGATGATTGTTCTCTGCGTAGAAAATATCATAGTTATCGACAGTACGTGTCCTATTCACACAGGATATTGTGCTTCTGGTAATGATCATTTTTATGCTAGCAAAAACAATACAACCACCTGACAAACGAGTGTTTTGCTCATTTGTCGGGTGATTGCCAATACATTCCTGAAAACCGGCTTCTTGAAATGGGCCTTTAAGACTGTTAAAATTATACAGAAGCTTGCATTGATAAAGTTCAATTAAAAAAACATATTAAGTCTGAATCATATCTGTCAGATCACAATTACTGTGGTTTATTTTTTTCTGTCTCATAAATCTAGAATGGAACAGAAATCCCACACTTGCATTTAGTTCTTAGCTGGCACACATAGCTGTAATGCAGCTTATCACTAGAGGAGTAATGACAAATTTCTGCGCTGTACTGTGTGAACATAAAATGTAATTCAATATGCAGCCATTTTAATGTACAGTGTATTAGCAGATTGCTCATACTGACATGTGTTGGTCTATCCTAAACTCTGCGGCCCGACTAATCCATCTGTCCCCTTGCTATTCCCCGGCCTTTCCCCTCTGTCAATCCCTTCACTGGCTCCCCATTGCCCAGAAACTCCAGTACAAAACCCTAACCATGGCATACAAAGCCATTCACAACCTGTCTCCTATATACATCTGTGACCTAGTCTCCCGGTACTTATCTACATGCAACCACCGATCCGCACAAGATCTCCTTCTCTACTCCCCTCTTATCTCCTCTTCCTACAATAGCATACAAGATTTCTCCCGTGCATCCCTACTCTGGAACTCTCTACCCCAACATATCAGACTCTCGTCTACCGTGGAAACCTTTAAAAGGAAGACCTACCTCTTCTTACAACCTACAATAACAACCGTTCCACCATACCACTGCACGATCAGCTCTGCCACCACCTACTGTATCCTCACCCATCCCTTGTAGATTGTGAGCCCTCGCAGGGTCCTCTCTCCTCATGTACCAGACGGTGACTTGTATGGTCTAAGATTATTGTAATTGTTTTTTATTATGTATACTCGTTTTCACATGTAAAGCGACATGTAATAAATGGTGCTATAATAATAAACAATAATAATAATAGATAAATTAATTTATGCACAGCAGGGGCTCTTTAAACGCGACATGGCATCCCCTCTCGATTCCAGCTAATTTTGTATTCAAAAATTCAAACAGTGCTCCTTCCCTTCCGAGCCTTGCTGTGCACCAAAACAGTAGTTTTCACCCACATATGGGGTATCGGTGTACTCAGGAGAAATTGCACAACAAATTTTGGGTTCAATTTTCTCCCGTTACCCTTGTGAAAATAAAAACATTGGGGCTAAAGTAACAATGTTGTGAAAAAAAAAAGTAAAATGTTCATTTTTTCCTTCCACATTGCTTTAATTCCTTTGCATTTGAAAGGCTAATAAACTTCTTGTATGTGGTTTTGAGCACTTTGAGGGGTGCAGTTTTTAGAATGGTGTCACTTTTTGGCATGTTCTGTCATATAAGCCCCCAAAGTCACGTCAAATGTGATGTGGTCCCTAAAAAAATGGTTTTGCAAATTTTGATGGAAAAATAAGAAATTGCTGATCAACTTTTTACCCTTCTAACTTCCTACCCCCAAAATATGTTTTAAAAATGATGCTGATGCAAAAGTGACATATGTGAAATGCTATTTATTAACTATTTTGTGTGATATAACTCTCTATTTTAAGGGCATAAGAATTAAAAGTTTGAAAATTGCTAAATTTTATAACTTTTCGCCGAATTGCTGATATTTTCATAAATAAACTGAAAGTCATAACGAACAGATTTTACCACTATCATGAAGTACAATATGTCACAAAAAACTGTCTCAGAATTGGAGGTATTTGCTAATATTATTATTATTACATCTACTACATATTGTGATAGAATCTCGGAGATGGGAATACCCCTTTAATGCTCTGTTTAGATCGATAAGCCAGAATTGTATGTGCACAGATGATTGTTCTCTGCGTAGAAAATATCATAGTTATCGACAGTACGTGTCCTATTCACACAGGATATTGTGCTTCTGGTAATGATCATTTTTATTCTAGCAAAAACAATACAACCACCTGACAAACGAGTGTTTTGCTCATTTGTCGGGTGATTGCCAATACATTCCTGAAAACCGGCTTCTTGAAATGGGCCTTTAGGACTGTTAAAATTATACAGAAGCTTGCATTGATAAAGTTCAATTAAAAAAACATATTAAGTCTGAATCATATCTGTCAGATCACAATTACTGTGGTTTAATTTTTTCTGTCTCATAAATGTAGAATGGAACAGAAATCCCACACTTGCATTTAGTTCTTAGCTGGCACACATAGCTGTAATGCAGCTTATCACTAGAGGAGTAATGACAAATTTCTGCACTGTACTGTGTGAACATAAAATGTAATTCAATATGCAGCCATTTTAATGTACAGTGTATTAGCAGATTGCTCATACTGACATGTGTTGGTTTATACTCCTGCAGACAGCTACATCAAATTAATGAAATGAAATACCAATATTGGCGTGTACAGATCCACTTCATTTGGAGTATAGCACTTAGTAGGAATTGCCAAGTGTAGATGGGATCCAAAGCTTAAAAATAATAGCAATAGACCAAAATGTAATTTCGGAATCTAAACAATCTAATTCATATATTTAATATGTAATTGACCTATTACCAGATTTATAATCTTGTAATGATCTTAAAAGTAGTTAAAGAAGTGAATTCAGGACACTAACTATATCCTCAAAGAGAAATTAAACCTCTAAATCTAAAGTGAATATGCGGTGCCACGCCATAAAATATTAATGCATAAATAAATGTAATTCTCTGGGTATACACATGTGCGCTACGCTCCTCCAAAGAATTTTCTGTTTATATCTATGGGAATATACTGCATGATTTCCTCTTAAAGAGAATGTAACTTTTATATTATATTTAATTATTTAAAGCAAGACTGTGATACAAATTGTATCTAATCTGTTTTGTTTTATTTTTGTTACCGTATATTTTTTATTGTATTTTCTGTACCCGATTATGGGTGCAGTCATTCTGCCTTTAATGCTTTTAACATCATTTAGAGATATTCTGTACAGAAGCCAAGTGGACACAGCTCACATGTTCATTAACTTCTGTGAAAAAGTGTTCTAGACATGCTCTGTGATCTGTGCAGAGGTCACTGCGCAGGGAGGGGAACTGTATTCATCACCTATTGTGAATTGTGTGTTACTTATATATATATGTTATCTTTCAGTGCAATCCTGCCTGTGATAAAATGAGATGACTGCTGAAAAGTGCCTATTAGAAGACTCATTGTCCACTATGAAAATCGCACAATTTTAACATTTTAGAACTAGATTCATAAAATACTCATTTAACCCCTTTACCACCGAAGGATGTTTGCACATTAATGACCACGCCAATTTTTACAATTCTGACCAGTGTCAGTTTATGAGGTAATAACTCTGGAACGCTTCAACGCATCCCCCTGATTCTGAGATTGTTTTTTCGTGACATATTGTACTTCATGATATATGACATGATATCACTTGCGTTTATTTGTGAAAAAATTGGAAATTTGGCGAAAATGTTCGTAATTTTCAAACTTGAATTTTCATGCCCTTAAATCAGAGAGATATGTCACACAAAATAGTTAATAAATAACATTTCCCACATGTCTACTTTACATCAGCACAATTTTGTAACAAAATTTTTTCTTGTTAGGAAGTGTGAGGCAGTGACCGGGATCGTATACGAGGGACGTTATATATCCCCCAGAATGTGTACAGAGACCTATTAAATCCATTGGAGTGCACTGCAGTCACAGACACAGCTGCGGCGGCAATGCAGGAATGAAGGTGAGCAATGACCTGGTCAGACTACCTGGCTAAGGCAGATTAAGTAAAACCCGACAGGGCCTTCATTTCTTGGAGGAGGTAACAGGAGGCAGTGGGGCGGCCTCCTCCCTCCAACCCGGGTTTTCCAATGGCTCTTGCCACAGGTCCTTTAAAAACCTGCACTAAGGATTAGTGTTGTTCTATGTTGGAACCTGCTAGGAGCATAGCAGGGAAGCTCAGCAGGATTGAGGGAGGCTGAACCCATGCCTGGGAAGGCTCTGCACCTGTCAGGCTCTGAGCGGCCCGGCGCGGCCGTTGTCCCCGGTATCCGTTGTTTATGGACTCGTGTTAACCCGGCTGCGAACCGGAGGACTTTCTGTTTACCCATGAGTTGCTGAATAAAAGCTGTTTATGTTGGACTTGATTGAGTCACTGTCTCAGTAACTGAACACCGCCGCCTCACAGTTATTATAAGGGTTAAAAGTTGACCAGCGATTTCTAATTTTTCCAATAAAATTTAGCAAACCATTTTTTTAGGGACCACATCACATTTGAAGTGAGGGGCCTTTACGACAGAAAATACCAAAAAGTGACACCATTCTAAAAACTTCACCCCTCAAGGTGCTCAAGACCACATTCAAGAAGTTTATTAGCCATTCAGGTGTTTCACAGGAATATTTGGAATGTGGAAGAAAACAATGAACATTTAACTTTTTTTCACAAAAATTTAACTTTAGACACAATTTTTTTTTATTTTCGCAAGGGTAACAGGAAAAAATGGACCCCAAAATGTGTTGTGCAATTTCTCCTGAACACGCAGATACCCCCCATATCTGGGTAAAAACCACAGCTTGGGTGCACGGCAGGGCTCGGAAGGGAAGGAGCGCCATTTGACTTTTTGAATGTAAAATTAGCTTGATTAATTAGCGGATGCCATGTCGCGTTTGGGGAGCCCCTGATGTGCCTAAACAGTGGAAACCCCCCACAAGTGACACCATTTTGAAAACTAGCCCCATCAAGGAACTTATCTAGATGTGTGGTGAGCACTTTGAACCCCCAAGTGCTTCACAAAAGTTTATAATGTAGAGCCGCGAAAATAAAAAAATTACTTTTTTCCACAAAAATGATCTTTAAGCCCCAATTTTTTTATTTTCACAAAGGTAACAGGAAAAATTGGACCCCAAAAGTTGTTGTGCAATGTCTCCTGAGCAAGCAGATACTCCATATGTGGTCAAAAAATACTTTTGAGGCACTGTGCAAAGCTCAGAAGGGAAGAAGCGCCATAACGGAGTTCATATTTTGCTGTGCTGGTTTGACTATGCCATTTAACATTGGCAGAGCCCCTAATGAACCAAAACAGCAGAACCTCCCCCCCCCCCCCATAAGAGACCCCATTTTACAAACTACACCTCTCAATGAATTCATCTAGGGGTGCAGTGAGCATGTTGACACCACATGTGCCTCACAGAATTTTACACAATTGGTCGGTGAAGAAAGAATAATTACATTTTTACCACCAAAGTTTTGTTTTAGCCCCAGATTTTACATTTTTACAATGGGAAATGGGTAAAAATGGCACCAAAATTTGGCACACAATTTTTTCTTAATGTAGATACACCCCATATGTGGCTGTACAGTACTGCTTAGCCCCACGGCGAGACTAGGGAGGGACGGAGTGCTATCTGCCTCCTGGAGCGCAGATATTCCTAGAATAGTATGACTCCATATACACAGCTCCTACGTAATTCAGTTGAACCCTTACGGGATCCATTCACTATAATGAGGCAGCAGAGTTAGGCCTCTGTCACGTGTCAGTGTGTCCAGTACGTGTGGTGACAGTTTCCACACATACCAGAGACACATACAGTGTGTTTCCATGGACCGTATGTCCGTGGACAAAACACGTTGACATGTCCATTTTTTTTGTGCTGCACGGGCCGCAAAACGTCCCACACTGATGACACCCAGATGACATCCGTGTGTCATCAGTGTGACACGTACCGGCGCCTGGGAATCAGTGTACAGTTAGAGCTGTTGCAAAGCGCTGGGTGCTGAACGCCGCCCTCATCATTGTCCCCTGCTGTCCCTTGAGCTCACTGAGTGACAGGACACCGCTCGCGGAGCACAGCTCCAGGGCCCGCTGGAGCGAGTCTTTCTCCCCGGCTCCTCAGCGTGAGCAGTCAGATAGGTAACAGCGGGGGAAATCTTCGGACAGGTGAGTATAAGGATTTTTTTTATTCTTATTTTTAGACTAGGACACCGCGGCGGCAGAACACTACGCTCAACATTGTCCCTTGCTCGCGCTAATCGCAGCACCGGCAGGGGACAATGATGAGGGCAGCGTTCAGCACCCGGCGCTTGGGAATAGCGCTAACTGTACCGCTGATTCCCAGGCACCGGTATGTGTGCTCCTGATGCGGCACACGGTTGCCACACAAGTACATACGGACACGGATATCTCCAGTACTGTTTTTTCCGGTACCGGAGATATCAGGAAGTGTGAAACCGGCCTTACTCTGGACTCCATCTGGCCTCTGTTTAGCAGTGCCCTTTTTTTCAATGGTTCATAAAACTGTGGCAAACGGCACTTTTATGCACGCCTAATAAAAAGATGGACATTGAGGGATCACAGGCCAGACGGCGTCCACTGTGCCTCCATCTGCCTCCTTACAGGGAATCTTCAGCTGGGAGTCTGAATCACATATTTCAGAGATTTACATGGAAACCCCGGTGTAAGCGCTCAGAGCAGAGAGCAGGATAAATGTGAGCCGAGCCATACTGCGATCTTTGGGAGAATGAACAAATCAGCAGCAAATGAAGAATTAGTTTTATTTATTTTTTACGCCGTTCCTCATGCATTACAAGTAATTAGATGACTATATTGTTCAGGTTGGTGCGATTATAGCGATACCAGATTTATATCGAGTTTTTATGTCTGACAGCTGTCACATACTAAAAAAGTTTTTTTTTTTGCAAAGACTAGTTTTTGCATCGCCATATTTTGAGAGCTATAATTTTTCCATATTTTGGCATACACAGTCATGTAAGGGCTTGTTTTTTGCGGGACAAGTTGCCATTTTTATTGGTACCATTTTCAGGCACGTGGAATTTTTTGATTGCTTTCCATTGCGATTTTTGGGAGGCAGAATAAATAAAAACCAACAATTCAGGAATTGTTTTTTTGGTGTTTTTTTTTTATGCCGTTCCGCGTGTGGTAAAATTGATAAGGCAACTTTATTCTTCAGGTCAGTACATTTACAGCGATGCTACATTTATATCGTTTTTTCATGTTTTGGCGCTTTTATACAATAAAAATTATTTTTTAGAAAATAGAATTTTTTTTGCACCGCTTTATTCAGAGAGATATAACTTTTTTATGATTCGTCTTTTTGATGGCGTTTTATTCCACTTTTTGTTCGGCGGTATGATGATGAAGCACCGTCTTTTGCTTCGCTTTTTTTTTACAGTGTTCACTAAAGGGGTTAACTAGTGAGACAGTTTCAAAGGTCAGGTCCTTCCGGACACGGCAATTCCAAATATGTGTACTTTTATTGTTTTGCTTTTTTTTCATAATAATATTTATTTATGGGTACAAAATATATATTTTTTTCATTATTTTTTTTTAAAATAGTTTTGCAACTTTTTTTTACTTCACTTTTTTACTTTTAGCAGTCTGATCTCAGTTATAAGGTACAGCAGTGCAGGATCACTGCTATGCCTCATAACTGTCAGTTCTGCACTGACATAACTTAGTTTGATCACGCACTGCGCATGATCAAACTAACTTGCTGGTGCCTGGTGATCCGGATGCCGCGATGATAGCTCGCTCGCTGAATGCTGCGATCGCAGCATTTAGGGCGTTAAAGTTCCGGGAGAGGTGTGGTGAGTGCCGGGTGTCAGCTGTCAGAATCAGCTGACACTCGGCAGCGATCGCGCTCGCACAGCCTGTGTGCGGGCACGATCGCCGTGTCGTAATAATACGTACCTGGTCCATAAGGCACAGGGACGTATTATTATGCACAATGTCAAAAGGGGTTAAACAACCCTTTTAAATTAAAAGAAACTAAAGAAATAAAATCAACACAGATTCTTTCACCTAGTCAGAGATTAAACATCTTGAGGGCGTATTTAGAAAATAAAATAGAATCTGTCATATGCCACTTCAGTATGAATAGTACAGGTTTATCATAAGTGTCATCTTGGTGATAACTATAATAATTACCAATGCTCTCAAACTATAGAGAATATTATGCTCCTTTTTTCAGGCTAGTAAATGAGCTTTGTATATAGTCACCTACTGACTATAAATGACCAGAACGATTATTTTCATCCTGTTACTGCATCTTTTTGGATTTGTCTCAGAATGGTTTGTCCTAAAAATGCCATATTTCGGATTCAGAATCTACACATGATTCAAATTTGTTACTTATTGCAGAAGCGCATGATGCTCAGATATACAAAAAGGAGACACACTGTACTAAAATAATGAAAAATAAGGTAAACAATAGGATAGTCTCCGTATAGTCACTTCCTTTAGGAATGGAAAAAAAATTAGGATTACATTTGACACTACATTTCCGAAATGTATGCCTAGCAAGCCATTAAAATTGACAGATGCGTAGCAATTCCGGGCTGTTGTCCATTCTGCTAAAGTGCATGCTGTGACATGGATGGGAATGGATTAGTGTACTGTAATAGATGTAACATGGCATGCCTCTGGAGAGCTGGGGAATACAATACAATCAATACTGCCTGGGAAGCCTATGAAATAATGCTTTACACACATTAGTAGATGTGTATGCACATGATGTACACAGTGTTCATACTTGTATCTGATTTTAGTTTTTTGAAAGCTTAGTGTTAGAGACTGCATGAGGGGTAAATCACGATGTGAATTTGTTAAGCCTATTGTAAACACAAAGAAATTGTAGTAGGTAATAATGCTTTATTATGGGAGAAAATAAAACGTAATATACAGTCATGGCTGAAAGTGTTGGCACCCTTGAGATTGTTCCAGAAAATGTCTTCTCCTCTTTCTATTCTCCATGCTTAGTGTGGCACACACAGACACATAATGCAAAGATTGAGTCAACCTCTCCCCTTTTTATCTGGTTTCAGGTGAGATTTTCATATTGCCCACACCTGTTACTATAGGTGAGTTTTAACAAACATGAGTCAACCTCTCCCCTTTTTATCTGGTTTCAGGTGAGATTTTCATATTGCCCACACCTGTTACTATAGGTGAGTTTTAACAAACATCACATGCTTAAAACAAAGTTGCTTACCCACAATTTTGGAAAGTTGGCAACAATTTTGTCCGACCTATTTTTGGTGTTTAGTAGTATGAAATTATGTCCAATTTGCCTTTTTTCTCTGTTTTTTCTGTGTGGTTCCAATACGCACAAAGGAAATAAACATGTCTATAACAAAACATGTGTAATTGTAATCATTTTCTGAGAGAAATACCGTATTTTTCGGACTATAAGACGCACCGGACCATAAGACGCACCTAGGTTTTAGAGGAGGAAAATAGGAAAAAAAATATTTAAGCAAAAAATGTGGTCATGATGCCCTGTTATAGGGGAGGGAGTCTGCTGCTGACACTGGTATTTGGGTAATGTCCCCCAATTCTGTTAATAGCCTCCATACTGGTATGTATGGCCCCTTCTTCCTGGTTTACGTGGCCCCCATCCCATCTTGGTATAAGTGGCCCTCATCCCCATCCTAGTATGCTTGGCACCCCTTGATTCCCCATCCTGGTATTCATGGCACCCCTTTGATCTACCATCCTGGTATGCATGGCACCCCCTGATCCCCATCCTAGTTTTCATGGCACCCCTTGATCACCCATCCTGGTATGCATGGCACCCCTTGATCCCCCATCCTGGTATGCATGGCACCCCTTGATCACCCATCCTGGTATGCATGGCACCCCTTGATCCCCCATTCTGGTACGTATGGCACCCCTTGAGCCCCCATCCAGGTATGCATGGCACCCCTTGATCACACATCCTGGTATGTATGGCACCCCTTGATCCCCCATCCTGGTATGCATGGCATCCCTTGATCCCCCATCCTGGTATGCATGGCACCCGTTGATCCCCCATTCTGGTATGTATGGCACCCCTTGAGCCCCCATCCAGGTATGCATGGCACCCCTTGAGCCCCCATCCAGGTATGCATGGCACCCCTTCATCACACATCCTGGTATGTATGGCCCCCCTCATCCCCATCCTGGTATGCATGGTACCCCTTGATCACCCATCCTGGTATGCATGGCACCCCTTGATACCCCATCCTGGTATGCATGGCACCCCTTGAGCCCCCATCCTGGTATGCTTGGCACCCCTTGAGCCCCCATCCTGGTATGCTTGGCACCCCTTGAGCCCCCATCCTGGTATGCTTGGCACCCCTTGAGCCCCCATCCTGGTATGCATGGCACCCCTTGAGCCCCCATCCTGGTATGCTTGGCACCCCTTGATTCCCCCATCCTGGTATTCATGGCACCCCTTGATTCCCCCATCCTGGTATTCATGGCACCCCTTGAGCCCCCATCCTGGTATGCTTGGCACCCCTTGAGCCCCCATCCTGGTATGCCTTGCACCCCTTGAGCCCCCATCCTGCTGCCCACAAAAAAAAATAAACAATCATACTCACCTCCTCTCTCCTCCAGCGCTGTCCCGCTCTGCTGCTGACGCTCTCACTGTGTGAGCCACGCATGGCAGGGCGCATGGCGTCCCTGCCATGTGCCCTCACACAGTGTGAGAGTGCGCACACTGTACCGCTCTGCGGCAGGAGCCGCGCTGCGGTACAGTGTGCCGGCTATTAAGTAAAATGAATATTCCCTGCTCCCCATGCCCATGGGCGTGGGGAGCAGGGAATATTCATTTTCTTTAGTAGCGGGCACAGCGCAGGCGGCAGCAGTCGGCTGCTGCCTCCTGTGCCCCGCTGATCCCCCGCTGCTGCTCCCCCAGACCTCCTACCACTACAGTATATACAGTACAGACCAAAAGTTTGGACACACCTTCTCATTTAAAGATTTTTCAGTATTTTCGTAACTATGAAAATTGTATATTCACACTGAAGGCATCAAAACTATGAATTAACACATGTGGAATTATATACTTAACAAAAAAGTGTGAAACAACTGAAAATATGTCTTATATTCTAGGTTCTTCAAAGTAGCCACCTTTTGCTTTGATGACTGCTTTGCACACTCTTGGCATTCTCTTGATAAGCTTCAAGAGGTAGTCACCGGAAATGGTTTTCACTTCACAGGTGTGCCCTGTCAGGTTTAATAAGTGGGATTTCTTGCCTTATAAATGGGGTTGGGACCATCAGTTGTGTTGTGCAGAAGTCTGGTGGATACACAGCTGATAGTCCTACTGAATAGACTGTTAGAATTTGTATTACGGCAAGAAAAAAGCAGCTAAGATAAAGAAAAACGAGTGGCCATCGTTACTTTAAGAAATGAAGGACAGTCAGTCCGAAAAATTGGGAAAACTTTGAAAGTGGCACCAAGTGCAGTTGCAAAAACCATCAAGCGCTACAAAGAAACTGGCTCACATGAGGACCGCCCCAGGAAAGGAGGACCAAGAGTCACCTCTGCTACTGAGGATAAGTTTATCCGAGTCATCAGCCTCAGAAATCTCAGGTTAACAGCAGCTCAGATTAGAGACCAGGTCAATGCCACACAGAGTTCTAGCAGCAGACACATCTCTACAACAACTGTTAAGAGGAGACTTTGTGCAGCAGGCCTTCATGGTAAAATAGCTGCTAGGAAACCACTGCTAAGGACAGGCAACAAGCAGAAGAGACATGTTTGGGATAAAGAACAGAAGGAATGGACATTAGACCAGTGGAAATCTGTGCTTTGGTCTGATGAGTCCAAATTTGAGATCTTTGGTTCCAACCACCGTGTCTTTGTGCGACGCAGAAAAGGTGAACGGATGGACTCTACATGCCTGGTTCCCACCGTGAAGCATGGAGGAGGAGGTGTGATGGTGTGGGGGTGTTTTGCTGGTGACACTGTTGGGGATTTATTCAAAATTGAAGGCATACTGAACCAGCATGGCTACCACAGCATCTTGCAGCGGCATGCTATTCCATCCGGTTTGCGTTTAGTTGGACCATCATTTATTTTTCAACAGGACAATGACCCCAAACACACCTCCAGGCTGTGTAAGGGCTATTTGACCAAGAGTGAGAGTGATGGGGTGCTATGCCAGATGACCTGGCCTCCACAGTCACCAGACCTGAACCCAATCGAGATGGTTTGGGGTGAGCTGGACCGCAGAGTGAAGGCAAAAGGGCCAACAAGTGCTAAGCATCTCTGGAAACTCCATTCAAGATTGTTGGAAGACCATTTCCGGTGACTACCTCTTGAAGCTCATCAAGAGAATGCCAAGAGTGTGCAAAGCAGTCATCAAAGCAAAAGGTGGCTACTTTGAAGAACCTAGAATATAAGACATATTTTCAGTTGTTTCACACTGTTTTGTTAAGTATATAATTCCACATGTGTTAATTCATAGTTTTGATGCCTTCAGTGTGAATGTACAATTTTCATAGTCATGAAAATACAGAAAAATCTTTAAATGAGAAGGTGTGTCCAAACTTTTGGTCTGTACTGTACAGGGAGATAGTATTCGGACTATAAGACGCACCCCCTACTTTCCTCCAAAATATTGGAGGAAAAAAGTGCGTCTTATAGTCCGAAAAATACGGTACTTCATTTTCTGGAACACTACCAAGGGTGACAACATTTTCGGCCATGACTGTAACATGCTTGAGGAAGCATACCAACACCCCAAAAATGTACCAGTAATAAAACTAATGTTATATTTATGTTATTATTCATATTTAATTATTTCTGGTAAAATAAATAATAATAGAGTGATTAGAAATAATATAGCCTGAACTGATTCTCCAAAATGGTGAAGTTGAATTGTGTAATATATTTATTAACTTATTTAGGACAATACACCGTGAATGCACAGCACACATTGTTTAAAGCTTTAAATAGAATCTGTCACCAGGTTTTTGCTATGTAATCTGAGAACAGCATGGTGTAGGAGCAGAGACCTTGATTCCAGTGATGTGTTACTTGCTGTCACTTTGATACAATCACTGTCTTTTCTGCTGCAGATCTAGTAGCGCTCAGAATGCTGAGCTGTGTATAACAATGCCCAGAACACTGATTGGCAGCTTTCTGTGTACATTGTACATAGACACATAGACAGACAGCTGCTATACAGTGGTGGGGGTATGGATGGACTAAAGGCACAAGACACCTAGTTGTCTACTGATAATCTCCTGCTGATAAAATACTGATTTTATCGAAACAGCAACACACAGTCTGGTAAGTGACACAATCCTGGAGTAAGTGTATCAGTCCCTATATTATGCTGCTGTCGGACTACATAGCAAAAACCTGCTGACTTATTCCCTTTACACCCACAGAACTGTAAATGTATAGCATGTGCCAGCTAGCATAAGCAGGTCAGATAGACAAGTTAACAGTGGTTTAATGCAAGCAGAACTAGCAGTAAGACTTAGAAATACTCATTGAAACCTCTATAAACAATAGAAATGCTAGAATTTCCCTTTTATATAAGTGCGATGTCATAAAAATTGTACGTTTATATCCATAAGGATAAACAAACCCACTTACCAACACAGTATCCTACTAAATTGAGGTACTGTCCATCAGGGCATGATGTCTTGCAGATTCCAGCAGTAAGAGTTGCATGAGGGTGGCATGTCAGACAATTCGCATCAGAAGGTCCACTGCACTCTTTGCAGGACGGATGGCAGGCTGCAACAGAAAAACAAAGGGGGAATGTATTGTGTGCAAGGAATATACTGAGTATTCAGAACATAATGTCACACGATACCCGGGAGAGCCAGTGCCGACACAGATGGAACGGTGCCCTTAAAGGAGTTCTCAAAGAAATGTAATAAAATAAATATATTAAATAAATATTACACATTTTTCTAAATACCTTTATTTAGCAAAACTGTATTCTTTATCTACTGCACTCTGTCGGCATTTTAAACATGGCGACTGCCAGGGCACGCAGTAGGACGGACTGCTTGGACCACAAGACAGAGGCACTAAAGCCGTCAGGCTGACTGAGATGGATGTTCAGTCTCAGTCAGCTAGACTGTGTCCCACTCCACTCAGTGTCTTGTCCAATGGACTGAACAGAGGACTGTGCATTCACGATGGCTGACCGGACACTGCTCTGACGTGACCTCTGTCTCATATTTCACGCTGCCTGTCCCACTCCTACTGCGTGTCCTCTGAAATCTAGGATGGGTTGTGATTGATGGTAGCTGCCATCTTGGAATCCTGACAAAGTGCAGTATACCCTTGTGCTAAATAATAGTATTCACAAAAATGTATAATATTTAAATGTTTTTTATTTATTTTAGTACATTTGTTGGAGTCAAATATTTTAACCAAAAGAATAAGACCACTGTGTCAGGCACCAAATATATCATTTTATTTCTGAGAGAATACTCCCCAAATTAAGCACATCTTAAAACAGCTCCACCAGAAATGTTACTACAGTCAGGAGCTGATGTACTCTTCTGGTGTGTCACGGGGCTAACTCGCACACGTTCTCTGTGCCGTGCTACTCACTACGTTCGCCACTCTGCCCCTCTGTGTGTTAGGCTGCCTTGCGGAGTTTCCTTCTACTACTCTCCCAGCTCTGCTGCATCTTTCTGCTGTCTGCACCTGGCTATAGCAAGGCCTGGCCAGATCCTGCAGGAATTTAACCCTGCTGTGTCCTTTAGGGTTAGGTTCCCTAGCCTATCCACTGCCAGTAAAAGATATATCAGGTAGCTCCTCCCTCTATTCCCTGCCTGAACTTAGGCTCCTGGTTCTTGTCTGCCTCCAGCAATCAGTTTAAGTGCTATATTATCTCATCACTCCAATTCCCGACCAGGCTCGTTTATCCGTTCTGTTTGACGTCTCTGCTTCAGACACCAACTTTGTATTGTTAACTTGTGCTGCCTGTCCTGACCTTGTACCGTCTGACTACGCTTTTGTCTTCACCCTATTGTGCTCCACATTCCTGCTTTGACCCGTGTGTCAGCTGCTGCAGGTCTGGGCACTGCTCTGGAGTGGCACCTGGTGACTACCTGCGTCCCAAGCCTATCCTCACCATCAGAGGCTCTAATGACAACCAAGTAGTCACTTAATTATGCTCCTCCAGGGCAAGCCCAGCCAATGGCGCAGTGGGTGCACACCGTTGTCACATGGTGTAATTTACGCCTTTGCCATGCTCTGATCTGTCCCAGCTCCACCCACTTTGGAGAGCTTGGTTGGGACTGGTGAAAAAATGCCAAGTGTCTAAATATTTGGTTAAAAAAATGTTCCATTAATTCGTGTTTTAAGCCAGAATTCTGGCAAAAAAACATCTTGATGAAACGGGGCCATAAAGTGCAGAAATAACTAGCTATGACATATGGTAGACTCAAACAGCTCCCACATGGACACAAAATAGTATAAAGCTGGCAAACCCAGCCGATAAAGATTATTCCATGAAGATAAAAACAACTAAACACAACATGAAGCAAGAAAGACATAATAGTGAAAAATAAAGCAACATTTCTACATAAAAGTGCCCAATTATACCAATTACAGGGACTAGCTTATAGATCCATGTGGGTGAGTTTTCTACCCATGCTTTAAAAAAAAAGCCGTCACATGCTGGTAATGCAAGCATCATCTCTGAGGAAGGTAATTGACTGTAGTTTGAAAATCACTGACAATCTGTTAACTTAGCAGAGGTGACTGTGCAGTCAGAAGGAGGAGGTGAGCTGTGACCATCATCTATTGTTAATAGCTGATCCGGTGTTAGCCATTGTATATTCAGGTGTTACTATTCACTTAAATTCTGTCTTTGATAATTAGATAAGTACAGAAAAGTAATCTCTACAGAACTGAAAGTGTCAGCCATTGCAAGGTCCAGTTGTTACTAATAAAAAGCTTGTTTAAACCACAGGTATTTTTCTAATTACACATTTCCTTTAAGGGGTTAAGATAATAAAGTTACTCTTGACTGGGAGAGCATTATCTAATAGCTGACATCCTAATAAGAATATCATTAACACATTTATAGCTTCAAAATTTACTCACCATGACAAGCTGCATCATTGCCAAAAAATCCTTCAGGGCATTGCGGCAAACATGCCCCATAGTGCAGAACACTAGGAGTATTGCAGTCTGTGCAGTTTAAATGGTTCTTCCCAATACAGTTACCACATGTGGAGTGGCATTCTGGAATCAAGAGTATACATTTAATAATATACTGCATAGCACAGACAATCATGAAAGATCAAAAGCATCGGCAGAGTTTCATGTACTAATCAACGGCTGAAATTTGTTGATAAATTATTCATTAGAGCAAAGTGAGGCAGATTAGATAGAGGTTTCATTCCTAATCCTTAAAGGGGTTTTCCCACAAACAAAGTACATTTTAATCAATAGATTTGGAATAATAATAATTTCCACAATTGGATGCTTTAATAAAATGTTCCTGTGCGGAGATAATCTTATAAATGTGCCCCTGCTGTGTACTGTGTAATGGCTGTGTCTGACCGTACAGGAGCATGGTCTGATCATACCACAGCTCCTGGGCAGGGGAGGAAACAAGAAGAGTATACAGACAGGACAGCACAGGATCACAGCTGATTCTTTCTGGGAGGTAAAATATGTTTTTAAACAGGCAGGGAAATGTTTTATGTCACAGATATCAGCAGCTGTGATCTCGTGCTGTTCTGTCTGTATACTCTTTTGCTCCTTCTCTGCCCAGGAGCTGTGGTATGATCAGACCATGTCCCTGCACGGTCAGACACAGCCATTACACAGTACAGTACACAGCAGGGGCACATTTATAAGATTATCTCAGCACAGGAACATTTCTTTTAACCAATCCAATTGTGGAAATGATTATTATTCCAAGATCTATTGATTAAAATGTACTTTGCTTGTGGGATCACCCCTTAAAGCAGGACTTTCACTGGATTTTTTTTCATTTAAAGTGAGTTCCTCATCCAATTAGTGTAGAGAAGGAAAAAAAACCTACCCCACAATCAGTGTAACTGCACCATTTGAAGGAGGGACTCAGTTTAAAGGGGTTGTACGGTTAAAATGAGCTATCACTGGGACTCACACCAATTGGCAGAATGGGTAACTTTATCCCTGTTAGAATGGAGTGTCAGTGCACATGCTCGACCTACTGCTCCATTCATTCCTTTTGGGAAAGCCGAAAATTGTACTCGGCTTTTACTAGTAACCTCATATTGAATGAATGGAGCAGCGGTTAAGTGTCTGACCTGTTGCATCATCATGTTACAGGGATAAAAATTCCCCGATCTACCGATCAGTGCAGGCCATGGCTGTGGAAAACCCACCATCAGCAAGTTTTTATCTATTCTACAGGGGATAACTTGTTTTAACTGGACAAACCCTTTGAATTAAAAAATCCAATGAAAGGTTCTCTTTAAATCAATTGGTCTTACTCACAAGAATACATTTTCTCAGACTAGTTGAATTTTTCAAACTTACGGGAAAACAAAAGTAAGCCACTTGTGATTCAAGACGGTACGAAACAAATTGCAAGGAGTGCTGAGAAAGCAGCTCTTCAGATGCATTTGCTGTAATTCATGATTTTACTCCTAAAATTACAGGTCATCATACCCCTGTTTTTAAATGTATTTATGAAAGGCATTGAATCCCGGCTAGATAATATTACATCCGGGATATTGTATCCTTGCCAATAGATCAATGTTTTATACATCACCGCATGTGTAGCAGAGCATAGACTAATGTATAATTCCTTGCCTGTTCTAAAGACAGATTTATGAAATATAAGAAGCAGCTATTTTAATTGTAAAAGTTCCTTTGTGTTGCATAATTTTTCTGCTCTACAAACAAATTGCAATTAATCAAAAATGCTAATTTTACAAACATACATAAAGACTCAGTCATTTCCCATTTTAGAAAAGGCATCCACAGATGTGTCCCAATATACAGTTCAGGAGTTTTATGGCTTTCACCATCTTTTCATTCCTGTGCACTGAAGTCAAATGAGGCGTTCAGGGTGTAATTATCTCGCCTAGTATAAAATTATGGTGCAGAATGTGTTGTCATTGACCTATCATTCCTATCCTACCACTTTTACAGTACACCAAATCTGTATTTTGTCAAGGTTGAGAGATCTGGAGAGTTGCTCCTTTGTGCTATCCATATAGAGCATTCATTAAACCGCCAGGGCATGAACCAGCCTGCATGACATCCATAAAACTCTGTCTGGCGCAAAACAAAGCATACTTATCAAAGATGACTCATTAAAGAGCCACTAAACCTAAAGTCCGTAGCTCATAAAAGTGCAGTGGAGCTGCTACTATCACTCACATACATCATATGTACATTGCTAGAAGTTCTTAGAACTGGAGATATCATCTGAGAACACTAGACTGTCAGCCTGGACTGGTACAAAAATTATGTTAAGCCTACTTAAATATGATGGAAAAAATTAGGACAAAGAAAATCGATATGGCGACAATTTGCTGACTTCTGCATGTTCACACCCAATTTAATGACGTTTTGTAGACAAAAGCTGGCTTTCCAATTATTTTTGGCCAAGCTGATTATTTTGGCAAGAATAGTGTTGAGCATTCCGATACTGAAATATCGGGTATCGGCCGATATTCGCGGTATCGGAATTCTGATACTTTTACAATATCAAATACCGGAATCGGAAGTTCCCATAATGCCTGCGCTCGGCAGTGTCTCTGAAGGATGACAAGCTGGATGGCAGCGCTCAGCTGCGATCCAGCCTGTCATCAGAATGCCATCCCAGCGTGAGAGAATTCTCCTGATTGTTTAAAAGCCGGCGGGCGGTAAAAAGCCGCCGGCTTTTAAACAATCACACAGCCCCATACTGCTTCCCCGCAGCCTCCCACCCCGATCCTCCGCTCCCCTCGCCACCTCCCATCCCGATCGTAAGTTAGGACCGGGCGGGGAGCACAGCACCAAGGAGCGGGGAGCGAAGGACCCGGGCGGGGAAGCCGGCAGTGAAAAGACTTCACCGCCGGCTTTCCCGCTCTGTGCTGCGCTTTCCCGCCGGTTATTTCAAATGAACAGCTGAGGTATCAGGTGATGCTGATCAGCTGTTCATTTGAAGTAGCCGCGGTGCCCTCAGAGGGTTCATGTGAGTTCATGCTTGACTGCATTGCATGAACTCACATGAACTTTCCCACGGCCGCACAGGTCAGCCACAACTCGCAGACCATCAGCCCATCATGATTGGTGTGTGTGGGTGTCTGTGCGATGTGTGCGGGTGTGCGCGGTGTCTGTGCGATATCTGCGGGTGTGTGCGGTGTCTGTGCGTGCAGGCAAACATAGGCCGATGTGACACTACTACTCCCATCGGCCTATGTCTGTCCCCCGTCCACTCGTGCCAGCAGGATCAGCTTGATGGGAGCAGTAGTTCCCATCAGCCTGATCCTGCTATTTAAACTGCCCCATATGTTATTTTGGCCCCCATAGGTTTATATTTTTGCCCCTATACACGTTTTATTTTTTTAGGCCCCCATATTTTTTTTTGTTTTTGGTCCCCAATAAATTTTAAATACATGTCATTGGTGGCCAGTGGTTACCTAAAATAAATTAGTTTATACATTACCTGTCCCCGCCGATCGCCACCTAAAATAAAGTAAAAAATAAAAAACTACACCTATACTCACCTAGACACCTAATTCCCCGAAGCCATCGATCTCCTGTAATAAAATATAAACCACAACCTTATCCTTACCCCTCCGTAGTAGTCCACGAGTGTCCCACGAAGATCTCCAGTTTAGAGCAGCCACATAGAATGTGACTGCTCTGAACCGCAGCCGCCGCTATAATGACAGGGCCGTAAAGCAGCCCCGTCATTGCATAAGCGGGTTCGCCGGAGTTCAGGCAGCGCTGCTCCGGTTAGCTCCTTTACGGCCCTGCTGTACCGTGAGAAATTTCCACGGTACAGCAGGGCCGTAAAGGAGGTCTCCGGAGCTGCGCTGACTGAACGCACTCCGGTGACCTCAGTCAGGGGCTCCCGCTGCCGGGAGCGGACGTGTTCCCGGCAGCGTGAGCTTACAGCAGCCATGCACAGCTGTCACCATCTCCAGATGTGACTGCTGTGCATGGGAGATCAGCGCAGGAACGTGGACAGGTAACTATTTTTTTTTTAGTAAACTAAGAATTAAATAAAGTGTTGTGTTTTATTTAAAATAAATTATTTTTTTCTGGGTGTAGTGTGTGTTTTTTATTTTTAACACTTTGTAGGTTAGTAATGGGGGTTTCTTATAGACGCCCAGTATTACTAACCTGGGCTTCATGGCAGCTGGCGCTGACATGAACCCCACCACTATTACCCCCTGCCACCGCACCAGGGCAGCGTGGAAGAGCGAGACTAAATGCCAGAATTGGCGCATCCTATGGATGCGCCATTTCTGGGGCGGCTGACGGCTGGTGTTTCTAGCCTGGGAGGGGGCCAATATTCATGGCACCCTTCCTGGGCTATTAATATCAGCCCCCAGCTGTCTGCCTAGCCTCTGCTAGCTATTAAAATAGGGGGGACCCCACGTCATTTTTTGGGGGGGGTCTCCCATTTTAATAGCTAGTAAAGGCTAGGTATTCAGCTGGGGGCTGATATTAGTAGCCTGGGAAGCTCCGTGGGTATTACCCCCTTCCCAGGCTTCAAACATCTGCCCCAGCCGTCTGCTTAACCTCCGCTAGAGACTAAAATTATGGGGAATCCCACGCCAATTTTATTTTTAATAAATCCTTTATTTTAACACTAAATGACACTTGAGGGGTTAATAAAGATGCAGTCCCTAAATTATTATTTATTTTTTAATTCATTTTTCCCAAAAATTTTGACGTGGGCTTTGCCATATTTTTGTATGCCAGCCAGGTACAGCATCCAGGAACGGGCTGCCCCCAACTCCCAGCTGCCTAATTGTACCTGGCCGGACACAACAATATAGGGAAGCCCTTTTTTTTTTTTAATTATTTCATGAAATAATTAAAAAAAAATTGACGTGGGGCTTCGCACTATATTTGTGTCCAGCCAGGTACAGCAGGCAGAAACGGGCTGCCCCCAACCCCCAGCTGCCTATTTGTACCTGGCCAGACACAACAATATAGGGAAGCCCTTTTTTTTTAATTATTTCATGAAATAATTAAAAAAAAATTGACGTGGGGCTTCGCACTATATTTGTGTCCAGCCAGGTACAACAGGTAGGAACGGGCTGCCCCCAACCACTAGCTGCCTATTTGTACCAGGCCGGACACAACAATATAGGGAAACCCTTTTTTTTTTTAAATTATTTCATGAAATAATTTAAAAAAAATTGACGTGGGGCTTCGCCCTGTTTTTGTGTCCAGCCAGGTACAACTAGGCAGCTGGGGGCTGGAATCCGCAGTGCTGGGAGGCCCAAGCTTTCTGGGCCACCCCCGCTGCAAATTGCAGTCCGCAGCCACCCCGGAAAATGGCGCGTTCATAGAAGCGCCATCTTCTGGCGCTGTACCCAACTCATCCAGGGCCCTGGTGCGGTGGCTCACTGGGTAATAAAGGGGTTAGGGCCAGCTTGGCATTATCAGCTGGCCCTAAGCCCGAAATTCATGGGGTCACGCCAATAATAGACATGACCACCATGAATTTCTAGTAAAGTATTTAAAAAAAACACAACACCCAGAAAAAAGTCCTTTAATTGAAATAAACACACAATTCTTTATTGTTCTAAATTAAACCATACTTACCATCACGCCCATTCCAGCTGAAGCCAACGATCTCCTGCAATAAAAGAAAAATAATAAAGCAACATCATCCTTACCTTTCCATGGTTCCCACGACCGCTTCAGCTCTGCTACATCGAGATGACAGGCTGGACCGCAGCAGAACGCTGCCATCCAGCCTGTCATCCGGCAGACACTGAGAAGCGCAGGCATGCTTGCGCTCCTCAGTGTCTGGCTGTGACGGCATAAAGATGAGCCGAGGTCATGTCCAAAGAACTCGGCTCACCTCATGCACGTCACTGACAGCGTGGGAAAATTCTCCTGCACTCAGCGCTTCAGCGTGAGAATTTTCCCACACTGTCAGTGACGTGCATGAGGTGAGTTCATGTCCAATGAACTCAGCTGACCTCATTCACACTGAAGGCATCAAAACTATCAATTAACACATGTGAAATTATATACTTAACAAAAAAGTGTGAAACAACTGAAAATATGTCTTCTATTCTAGGTTCTTCAAAGTAGCCACCTTTTGCTTTGATGACTGCTTTGCACACTCTTGGCATTCTCTTGATGAGCTTCAAGAGGTAGTCACCGGAAATGGTTTTCACTTCACAGGTGTGCCCTGTCAGGTTTAATAAGTGGGATTTCTTGCCTTATAAATGGGGTTGGGACCATCAGTTGTGTTGTGCAGAAGTCAGGTGGATACACAGCTGATAGTCCTACTGAATAGAATTCGTATTATGGCAAGAAAAAAGCAGCTAAGTAAAGAAAAACGAGTGGCCATCATTACTTTGAGAAATGAAGGTCAGTCAGTCCGAAAAATTGGGCAAACTTTGAAAGTGTCCCCAAGTGCAGTTGAAAAAACCATCAAGCGCTACAAAGAAACTGGCTCACATGAGGACCGCCCCAGGAAAGGAAGACCAAGAGTCACCTCTGCTTCTGAGGATAAGTTTATCTGAGTCACCAGCCTCAGAAATCACAGGTTAACAGTAGTGTTGAGCCACCCCCGTAGTGTTCGAGTTCGGTTCGGTTCGTCGAACACCCGTGTGTTCGCCGAACTGTTCGTCGAACACCGTTAAAACCAATGGCAGGCAAACAAAAACACATAGAAACACATAGAAAACACCTTCAAAGGTGTCCAAAAGCTGACAAACTGCTCAGAAGACACAACTAACACATGGAAAAGTGACAAGTACATATAGTCATGCGAAAAGAAAAGAGGTGGAGGAGTAAAAGGAGGGGGAGACACAGATATAGGCATGTCATGCCCTTCTAAAATCCAAAAAGTGAGAAGCCGACACGTTCAGTCCGCTCCTGCCCGTGCCACCTCCGTGTCGCCGGGTTTGTGCCAGAGCCGCGGTGAACCCTGACGGCCAGCCCCCCTCTCCCAATACTGGTGCCTGTCCGCTGGTGGGTCGAGCGAGCCCCCCTGTGGTGGAGGCAGCTCTAAGCTTTTTAATTTAAATTGTCTCTCTAATTTGAATGAATACACTTTAAATCCATTTACAAGGATCTATTGGAGGGCAAGTCTCATGCCAGCAGCCGCGTAATTCCAGCTCCAGTAGCGTCCACTAAAGCTGCTGCAGTTAAAAAGCTTTTATAAGGATCGAGCTTGGCTGTCCACCGCAAGGCATCCTACTGCCAGTCCCAGCCCCTATGCCTTGGGGTGCCTCCTGATGCTCTTCACTGAGTATCCCGTGGTCCCGAAGCATTTCCTTTGAAAAAATTAAGTGTCCAAACTACAGGTGGTGTAGCTTGCTTAACAGCCGGGATAATCCGCTGACTAGCAGACACTGCTACTAGGCACAAAGTATTTCCTGGGCTAGATGCAGTTAAAAATTTGTAATTAGATACTCTCGTTGGATGCTGAGAAATGCTGAGAGTCTCCTGGCACGCCATATATGATTCTCTTAAAAAGCTTGGGGTAGGGGTCTATGGGACCCTTTTATAGCCAAAATCACGGCCCTGTATCACAATACGTCACCTAGGCTGAAGATAAATGGAACTGTAGCACCCTGAGGGCTCAGTTGCTACAGAGGTATTGCACCTCACCCAGAGGTGTGATATCTCACTCTCAGGTAAGGATGGAGTGTGGATCAGGACCCGACACCTGCATGCATTACACCACATTGCCGTGGGGCAGGGCGACCAATATGCCTCTGAGATGGGCACGACAGTCCCTGTCCCTGGCTGGAGTGGGGGGAGGGAACACTGAGGAAGGGGAACCCTGTAGTGCAGGAGCAGGGAGGAAGCAGTTCCTGGGTGCATTGAGAAGGGAGTATAAAAGGTGGGCACCATCTTAGTTCAGTGCAGAGAAGTCTGAGCAGAAGTGGCAGGGAGCAGGGGCTCTGCATGAGCTCTGCTCCGGAGGCGGGCCTAGTAACAGAGGCCCAGGCCTGGAAGAGGGAGAAGGAAGGAAGAGGAGCGGAGAAGGCTCCAGGAACGAGGAATGAAGGGATCCCAGGGGTGCGGACGGGCGAGTCGCCACCGCACGCCCGAATCCACCTGCGTGGAGGGGTCAGGCCAAAGGGGGAGACCGGTCCCCGAAACTATTGGAGGCAGGAAACGACCCTCAGCTAGAAACCGGAGGCTGTGACATTTTATGTGGCGCAGCCCCTCGCTACACCCGCTAGGAAGGCACCACATAGGGTCAGGGAAACTGGCGCCAAGTTTACCAAGAGGAGGCCCGAGGCAGCCGGACAGAAGGGTTGGTAAGAAAGGCCAGACAAAGGACACACAAAGGGGGTCCTGTGAAGCGCTCCAAAGTTATCTGGGAGTTGTCTGAGCCCCTCACCTGGTGAGCACAGTACGACGTGGGCAGCCGTTACCTGCAGACGTGGTCTGGATAATAAGAACTGTGAGTAAAGGCCCTGGACTGCATCACTGACTCCGTGTCGTTACTGCTGCTGCCCTGCACCATCACCCCCATCCTCCGCATACACTGCCCTGAGGCTATACTCCTCCCTGCTGCACCCACAACACCAGCCTCAGCGGTCTGCCCTGCAGCGGCGGTTCACTCTGACCGCAATCCACGGGTGGCGTAGTCGGACATTTAAACATCAAAACCACATAAATAGTTCCGCCACTGGTTTGACCACCCTGAGCCACGGAACCGGGTCGCCGCCACGAAGACTACAACCACCAGAATCCACCAAAAAGGGTCCGGCTCCGGGTGTCCCAAGGCCCAGGGGGTGCATCAGAACATTTTGATCACCTTTCACAATCACCAATGGGACAAGGCAGGGATGTCCTCTGTCCCCTCTCTTATACATCCTAGTGACGGAGCACCTGCTCTCATCAATTCGCCATAACCCCAATATTAGGTGGATTGAGGTGGGAGGCACCGAGTACAAGTGCTCTCTATTTGCTGATGATGTCCTAGTATATATCACTCAATCACATATATCCATCCATGCTGTTATGGCTGAAATAGATCACTTTGTTACATGGTCAAATTTTAAAATCAATGCAGCGAAGTCTGAGGCCCTCGATGTCTCCCTCCCCAAATCCATATAGGATTCCATCCAGTCCAACTTTCCCTTTGCCTGGCCCTCACAGGGTATCAAATACTTAGGAATTCCTATTCATAGAGACCTCTCCCATCTATGTTATCTTAATTTTGGGCCCTTTATTGAACAACTCCATACAGACCACGGTTGGCAAGTTAGAACTTTAAGATTCACTACGTGAACCACTGGTGTTTTGTGGAAAAGCACATGTACACTGTGTTCCAAATTATTATGCAAAAAGTGTTTAGGAGTGATAAGGGAAGAATTTGTTTGTTTGTCAGTTAAACTCATTGATGGTGATGTGTGTCAGGGCTCTTTATATCACTGTAAGCAATTGCAGACACCTGTGCTAATTAGTTTGGCAGGTGTGTCCAATGAAAGGCAAGACTACTTAAGAAGGCTGTCTCACATTATTAAGCAGCCTACATTTTCTGCCAAAATGGGAAAGAAAAAGGATGTGTCGGCTGCTGAGAAGTGTTTAGGTCAAGGTATGACTACAATCAACATTGTGCGATGATCAGGATGAAGTGTCTTGGCAATCAAGAAGTATGTAGCTGATTCACAGTACACACGTGTGCGTGCTGATAAGGGCAAATTGAGGACTCTTTCCTACAGGCAATTACGTCAGGTTAAAAGAGCAGCGGCAAAAAAGCCTTGTCATAGCAGCAGACAAGTTTTTGAAGCTGCTGGTGCCTCCAAAGTCCCCCGAACAACAAGATGCAGGGTCCTTCAGAGGTTTGCAGCTGTGCATACGCCATCCTGTCGACCTCCTCTATCCACTTCACACAGGCAGAAACGGCTCCAGTGGGCCAAACATTACATGAAGACTGATTTCAAAACTGTTTTGTTCACGGATGAGTGCCGTGCAGCGCTCGATGGTCCAGATGGATGGAGTGGAGGATGGCTGGTTGATGGACACCCCACGCAAACACGGCTACAGCGCCAACAAGGAGGAGGTGGAGTAATGTTTTGGGCTGGAATCATGGGGAGAGAGATTGTCGGCCCCTTTAGGATCCCTGAAGGCGCTAAAGATGAACTCCATAATGTATGTGGATTTTCTCAAACAGCACTTCCTGCCATGGTTCAAGAAGAAGAACCGTGTATTTCACAGCAAGATCATTTTTTTGCATGATAATGCACCATCTCATGCTGCACATAAAACATCTGCATCTCTGGCTGATATGGGCATAAAAGGGGACAAACTTATGGTGTGACCCCCATGCTCCCCTGACCTCTACCCCATTCAGAACCTCTGGAGCATCATCAAAAGGAGTGTCTATGATGACGGGAGGCAGTTCACATCTAAGCAACAGCTCTGGGAGGGTATTCTGTCCTCATGCAAAACAATTGAAGCAGAAACCATCCAAAACCTGACAAATTCAATGGACGAGAGAGTTCAGAAGCTCCTTTCGAACAAGGGGTCCTATGTGAAAATGTAACATCACCTAGAATAAAGTTTTGAGTTGAAAACTGTTTGATTTCAGTTTCTAATAACCTGCTAATGCTTAGAATTTCAAAAATGACCATTTTTTTGGTCTTTATTAAAATGAAAAGGTTGATCGAAAAGTTTGGGGGATCTAAGAGTGTGGCAACCCAGTAGTCATGATTACTTCGAATTCTGAGAATATGAGGGTCATGTTGCAGGTAGTGCAGCAAGAAGGCACTTTTGTGTCTTGCGCATCTCGGAGCCCCAAAATTATTTTCCGGGCTAGATGCAGCTAAAAATTATTATTAATTTTAAATCTGGTGGAGCTTAGTATAGATGGCCTAATAGGATCAGTGCTGCACACTGCTACAAAGCCCAAATTATTTTCCAGTCAAGATACAGATAAACATGATTAGTAATTTTAAATCTGGTGGAGTTTAGTATAGATGGCCTAATAGAATCAGTGCTGCACACTGCTACAAAGCCCAAATTATTTTCCAGCCAAGATACAGATAAACATGATTAGTAATTTGAAAGCTTAAAACGGTTGGTAGGGTGATTTTAACCAATCATCAAGCTTTTACTCTCCCCAGGATGACACAGGGGTAGAAAAGTCATTTCGGATCCATGATTTGTTCATCTTTATGAACGTGAGTCTGTCTACATTATCAGTGGAGATCCGCGTGCGCTTATCTGTCAGCACACCACCAGCAGCGCTGAACACACGTTCAGACAGAACGCTGGCTGCGGGGCATGACAAGATCTCCAAGGCGTAAGTGGCTAGCTCCGGCCATTTATCCAGATTGGAAGCCCAAAAAGAGCAAGGGTCCAGTGACACAGTCAAGGCTTCAATGTTTACTTGGAGATACTCCTGTACCATCGTCTCTAGGCGTTGACTATGTGTCAGACTTCTTGTCTCCTGTGGCCTTGCAAAGGATGGGCTAAAAAAGTGGTGAAATGATTCCGCAAAATTGATGTTACCAGCAGATACTGTGGTTCTGTTACGGTTTGAGTGCTGAACACTTGACGGTCCCACGGTTGGCAAGTTGGAACTGTGAGATTCACTACGTGCACCACTGGTGTTTTGTGGAAAAGCACATGTAAGATTCTGCAACAGTCTCTGCTGATACTCCTGCATGCGTGCATCCCTTTCTATGGCAGGAATAATTTCTGCAAATTTACTTTTGTACCGGGGATCTAACAGTGTGGCAACCCAGTAGTCAGGATTATTTCTAATTCTCACAATTCGAGGGTCATGTTGCAGGTAGTGCAGCAAGAAGGCACTCATGTGTGTTGCGCATCCAGGAGCACCAAGTCCCTGTTGTGTTGGTGGCGAGGTAACAATCATGCTTCCTTCCTCTGTCCTCTCCCCCCAACCTCGCACAACAGAAATGTGATCAAGGTCTCCCTCATCTGATGAGTCTTCCATCAGTTCGTCCTCCACTTCTTCCTGGGCTCCTGCACCTTCCTCACTAGTTTGGCTGCTACCATGAGCCCTGGTAAAACCATCTCCCCCACCCTCACATGCCTGCCGCCTTGGTGCTGCCGACCATCTGGACCTTGCAGATGTTAGCCCTTCCGCATACAACTCCTCCTCCTCTACTTCCTCCACCTCCTCTTGTGCCACCACCTGACTCCGAATTCTGTTTAACATGTGCGCCAGCATGTAAATCACCGGAATAGTCATGCTGATAATGGCATCGTCAGCACTAAACATCTTCGTCGCCATTTCAAAACTGTGCATTAGGGTGCATAGGTCCCTGATCTGAGACCACTCCTCCAGCGTGATTTGCCCCACCTCTGGATCTCGTTGGCCCAGGCTATACGTCAGAACGTATTGCACCAGGGCTTGTCGGTGCTGCCACAGTCGCTGCAACATGTGCAGAGTTGAATTCCACCGGGTAGGCACATCGCATTTTAGCCAGTGAAGTGGCAGGCCCAACGACTTCTGTAGAGATGTAAGTCGCTGAGCTGCGGGATGCGAACGGCGGAAGTGAGCACACAGCGACCGTGCCCTCTGCAGAAGGCCAACTAGTCTGGGATAGTGGGCTAAAAATTGCTGGACAACCAGGTTCAACACGTGAGCCATACAAGGCACGTGTGTGACATTGCCCCGGCGAAGGGCCGCATCCAGGTTTGCAGCATTGTCGCACACGGCCTTCCCTGGTTTCAGGTCTAGTGGAGACAACCATTCATGAAATTGGTTCTCCAGAGCTGACCACAACTCCTCAGCTGTGTGACTCACATTTCCCAGACATTTCAAAGTAAAAACCGCCTGATGACGTTGAGCCCTACTGCCAGCATAGTAAGGAGGTGTGCAGGATCCCTTCTGCGCAGTTAGAAAGCTTGTGGCATGACCAGACAGGCTTTGGGTGCAGGTGGAAGACCGAGAGGCGGTTGAGGAGGCAGAAGCAGTGGAGGAATTTTGACATAAAGAGGATTGACGCACAACTCTTGGGGACGGCAAGACTTGGACAGCAGCCCCTTGTCCTGCTGTCACCATAGTTACCCAGTGCCCAGTCAGCGACATGTAACGCCCCTGTCCATGCCTACTCGTCCAAGTGTCTGTGGTGAAATGTACCCTGTCACACACAGAGTTTCTCAAAGAAGCGGTGATGTTGTGTGCGACATGCTGGTGGAGCGCAGGCACACCTTTCTTTGAGAAGTAGTGCCGACTGGGCATCTGGTACTGGGGCACTGCGACGGACATAAGGTCTCGAAAATCCTCTGTGTCCACCAGGCGGAAAGGCAGCATTTCTGTAGCCAAGAGCTTGCAGATGGTGAAATTCAACCTCTTCGCTTTCTCATGGCTAGGAGGAAATGGTCTTTTACTTGTCCACATCTGAGGGACCGAGGGCTGGCTATTGTGCTTAGACGGGGTTGATAAGGGTGTCCCCGGCAAACTGCCGGTCTGTGAGGAAGATGCAGGCGGACATGTTAGGTTGCCTTGATCCAAAGGTGGTGCTATCGATGTCGGACAGCGCTCAACACCAGCTGGTGTTACCACCTCCAAAGAAAATGATGACCTGCCAATCACGCTGGCTGTTGCGGGTAAAGAGGTGGCAGGTCTGCGCCCCAAAACAGGTGTGACTGCTGTCCCCCCAGTCACAGAGGATGAAGAGGCCGCGGATGTACAAGATATGGCAGACGGTGGTTGGCCCGGCCGGCTAGGCCGCATTGTAGCACACTGAGCTTCCCACTGCAACTTATGCTTCATGTCCATGTGCCGGTTCATGCATGAAGTACTCAAACTATGTATTTTTTGGCCTCTACTTAGCTTTTGCTGACAAATGTTACAGATAACACGAGTTGGGTCATCTTTATCGATCTGAAAAAATGCCCAGGCTATGCAAGGCTTAGCACCCATGCGACCTGAAGAGCCACCACGACTTGTGGTGAGAGGCAGAGTTGTGTTTGAGGATGCAGTTGTTGACGTGCTTCCAGTACTACGTCTCTGTCCAGGAAGGCGCAACCTGACCTCGTCGTCACTAGCATCTTCCTCCACCTCCTCTGCTGACCTCATCTCTTGGCTGACTGTGGGTTGACAGTAAGTGGGATCTCCAACCTCATCATCATCACGCTGTGCGTTATCACACCCGTCGTCCTCAGAGCCAACCTGTTCCTGCCCTGACAAAAAACTAAAGTTGTCGCTCCAATCAGATATTTGAGTCTCATCATCGTCTTCCTCATTGTCTCCACCAACAGGAGTTACAGTTTGGGAATGAGGGTCTACATTATGGTCAGAACCTTCTGCGTCTGGTCCTGGATCTGACTCAAAGATTCTGGGCATCAGTGCAGATCATTTCCTCGTCTGGATTCACAGAAGCGCTGGAGTCGACCTCTGATTCCCAGGCTATAGTATGAGTAAACAGCTCTGCAGACTCAACCATCTATTCTACCTCATACTCAGACGGGCAGCTGGAGATTTGGGAGCTGTGAGGAAGCAAGTGCGATTGGGGTGACACCTTTGAGGACTGGAGTATTTGTGATGTTGAAGTTGATGTGGAGGAGAGCCCACTTAAAGGAGCACTTGATATCCGTTGAAGCACCTGCTGTTTTTGTGCCTCATCTGGAATTTGTAGCGATTGGCGTGGCCGTAAGTAAGGGATCTTATCACATTGTCCGATAAAAGAAGTAGACATTTTAGTTTGGCTGGAAGATGGTCTTTTTTCTGCAGATGTTACTGTTGCTTTAACACCTACCCCACGGACACAACCTTTTTTCCCCTTCCCAACACGCCTATTCCCCTTTCCACCAGCAGCAGGCCTTTTTCCACTCATTTTGGTGGTTAACTAATTCACAACTCTGGAGTTGTTTGCACAAAAAAACAATGGATGGGAACCGAGCAGAGCTGAGTAGCCAAACTGTGGTATTAGGCCAAAACTATTGGCTGGGTTAGATGCAGAAAAAAATTATATTCAATTTGCAACCTGATGGAGGTTGTAACGGGTCTGGGAGGCGGAACCTCTGAGCTACTATACAAGGGGGCGGTCCTTGTAAGGGAGCGGGTGGCGACCAGGGAAGACGGGCTGGAAGTCTCAGCAGGTGAACGGGACAGTCTCTGAGTGAACGGGACAGTCTCTGAATGAACGGGCTGGAGGTCACGGCAAGTGACCGGGGCAGTCTCTAGGTATAGGGTTGGTACGACCTGTGGCGGCTGAAGATAGACGTGAGCTCCCAGGTGAGCAGGCGAGAGTCTCTGGATGAACGGGTGGTCACAGCATGTGACGGCGGAGCCTCCAGGAAGACCAGCGGACAGGCGACAGATGAGCGCTCCCAGGTGAGCGGGCAGAAGTCTCTGGACAGGCGGGTGGTCACAGCACGTGACGGCAGAGCCTCCGGGTAGGCAAGCAGACAGGTAGCAGATGAGCGCTCCCAGGTGAGCGGGCAGAAGTCTCTGGACAGGCGGGTGGTCACAGCACGTGACGGCAGAGCCTCCGGGTAGGCAAGCAGACAGGTAGCAGATGAGCGCTCCCAGGTGAGCGGGCAGGAGTCACTGGACAGGCAGGTGGTCACAGCACGTGACGGCGGAGCCTCCAGGTAGGCTAGCAGGCAGGTAGCAGATGTGCGCTCCCAGGTGAGCGGGCAAGCTGGTCCATAGACAGACTGACAGGAGTTGGAAGGCAGACCGTCGGACCTCAGGCAAGCAGGCAGGTAGCTGATGTGCGCTCCCAGGTGAGCGGGCAGGCTGGTCCTTAGACAGACTGACAGGATTAGTAAGGCAGACCGTCGGACCTCAGACTAGCAGGCAGGTAGCAAGTAATCAGGCAGGAATCTGGCAGGTAACTGGCAGGTAACTGGCAACGGGACCTGAGGGCTGAAGCACAGGTGAGACACAGGTGCAAACAACATTGCTCGGGCACCTCCATTTTGGAGGAGGTGCCTTATATATGGTAAAGTCCTCCGGCCATTGGCCGGGGACTCCTTAGGACGGCGCGCGCGGCCCCTTTAAGAGGGAGGGAGAGCGCGCGCGCGCGCCCTAAGCACAGTGGCCGGGAAGGAGCGCGCGCTGCCAGCAGAGCGGGAGAGGGACGCCGGGCACGGAGCAGAGCGGTGAGGGGAACAGCGTCCCTGCCTAGCAGAGGGCAGGGACACCGGCACTACAGTACCCCCCCCCCTTTAGGCCCCCCCTTTTTTAGGCCAGACAGAAATTTAGCAAGGATGAGAGGGGCATGGATGTTCTCCCGGGGCTCCCACGTTCTCTCCTCAGGACCAAACCCCTTCCAATCTACCAGAAAAAAGGTCTTCCCTCTTACCCTTTTGGTAGCAAGAATGTTCTCTACCTCAAACTCGTCCTCAGCGGAAACCGGAGCAGGAGGCGTACCTGTAGACTTGGAAAAAGAGTTAAGCACCACGGGTTTGAGGAGAGATACATGGAAGGAGTTAGGGATCCGTAAGTTGGCCGGGAGTTTCAATTTATAGGCCACCGGGTTGATCTGACTGATGACCTCCAGAGGACCGATGAACCGAGGCCCTAACTTGTAAGAAGGTATCTTGAGTCGAACATATTTAGATGAGAGCCAGACCTTATCTCCTGGACGAAATTGTGGAGGATCCAGGCGTTTTTTGTCAGCGTGTCTTTTCATACGCTCGGATGACAGAAGGAGTGAGGACCGGGTACTCTCCCATATGGAGGAAAATTTGCTAACGAGAGATTCCGCAGCCGGGTTGTCCACAGAGGTGGAGACAGGAAAAGGAATCCGAGGATGCTGACCGAAAACTACAAAAAACGGGGATTTGGAGGAGGATTCGCTCTCGTGATTATTATAAGAGAACTCGGCCCATGGTAGGAGATCCACCCAGTCAGAATGGTGGGCATTAACGAAGTGCCGGAGGTAACTGGTCAGGTTCTGATTGATCCGCTCCACTTGACCATTGGACTGTGGGTGGTAAGCGGAGGAGAAGTCCAGGGTGACGTCTAGTAGTTTACAAGTGGCTCTCCAGAAACGTGAGGTGAACTGTACCCCACGATCCGACACGATGTGGAGGGGCAGGCCATGAAGACGGAAGATATGGCGGATAAACTCTTTAGCCAGCTCGGGTGCAGACCGGAGGCCTGGCAGGGGAATAAAGTGAGCCATCTTGGAAAAGCGGTCAGCGACCACCCAAATGACCGTACAACCGACAGAGACGGGGAGATCAGTTATGAAGTCCATAGCAATATGCTGCCAGGGGGCAGCAGGCACAGGAAGCGGAAGGAGGCGTCCGGCTGGCAGATGTCTCGGGACTTTGTTGCGGGCGCAGGACACACAGGCAGAAACAAAGTCTATTACGTCCTTGTGCAGGGTAGGCCACCAATAGTGCCGGGCAATAAGCTGGAGGGTCTTTTTCTGACCGGCGTGGCCAGCTAGCTTAGACGAATGGCCCCAGTGTAGGATCCTCTCCCGATCAGGTACTGAAACAAACGTCTTACCGGGAGGGAGACGATTTAGACTCACGGGAGCCACCTGCATTACTCTGGCGGGATCGATGATATGTTTAGGTTCTTCCTCGAGATCGGACACCAGAAAGGATCGGGACAAGGCGTCTGCTTTGACGTTTTTGTCAGCCGGGCGAAAATGAAGAACAAAATCAAAGCGAGCAAAAAACAAGGACCACCGGGCTTGGCGCGGGTTAAGTCTCTGGGCATGCTGGAGGTAAGCCAAGTTCTTGTGGTCAGTGTAAATTATTACCGGATGAAGAGCCCCCTCGAGTAGGTAACGCCACTCCTCCAACGCCAGCTTGATGGCCAATAACTCTCGGTCTCCTATGGAATAGTTGCGCTCAGAAGAGGAGAAGAGTTTGGAGAAGAAGCCACAAGTTACCATTCTCCCGGAAGATGATTTTTGAGTAAGTACCGCTCCGGCTCCAGAGGAGGAGGCGTCAACTTCCAGGAAGAACTGCTTGTTGCCATCCGGGCGATGCAGCACCGGGGCGGAAGAGAAGGCCTGTTTTAGGGAAAGAAAGGCCTCCTCTGCTTCGGGCGGCCACTCTTTGGGATTAGTACCCTTACGGGTGAGCGCGGAAATTGGGGCAGTCTGGGAAGAGAAGTGTGGTATGAAGAGGCGGTAGTAGTTGGCGAAGCCCAGGAATCGCTGAATGGCCTTCAACCCCTCTGGTCGGGGCCATTTCTCGATGGCAGACAGTTTCTCAGGATCCATTTGTAGGCCGGTCTGAGAGATAATGTAGCCCAGAAACGGAAGCGAGGTCTGCTCAAAGAGGCACTTCTCATATTTAGCGTAGAGATGGTTCTGCCTGAGCCTGAGCAGGACCTGACGAACGTCCCTCCGGTGAGTCTGGAGATCCGGAGAGAAGACCAAGATGTCGTCCAGGTACACCACTACGCAGGAGTAGAGAAGGTCCCGGAAGATGTCATTGACCAACTCTTGAAAGACGGCAGGAGCGTTACAGAGGCCAAAGGGCATTACCAGATATTCATAGTGGCCGTCCCGGGTGTTGAATGCCGTCTTCCATTCATCCCCCTGACGGACACGAACCAGGTTGTACGCCCCACGGAGGTCTAGTTTGGTGAAGATTCTAGCCCCCCTCAGACGATCAAATAACTCCGGAATGAGCGGAAGGGGGTACTTATTCTTCACCGTGATCTGGTTAAGGCCTCTATAGTCTATACAGGGACGGAGAGAGCCGTCCTTCTTTTTGACGAAAAAGAAGCCTGCTCCCGCCGGGGAGGTAGATTTCCGGATGAATCCCCTGGCCAGATTCTCCTCAATATATTCGGACATCGAGCGGGTCTCAGCAGCGGATAATGGATAAATACGCCCACGGGGAGGAGAAGTACCAGGTAACAAGTCGATAGGGCAGTCGTATGGTCTATGAGGGGGTAGTGTCTCTGCTTCCTTTTTATTAAAGACATCAGCATAAGACCAATAAGGGATTGGAAGTCCAGGTAGATTAGCTGGGGTAGGAGAAGGACGGACGGGATGGACGGGAACCAGACAGGTCTTATGGCAGCCCTGTCCCCAGCGAAGGACTTCTCCGGTCTGCCAGTCAAGAACGGGTGCATGTCTCTGGAGCCAAGGTAGACCTAGCAGGAGGGCGTGAGAGAGTCCAGGCAGAACATGGAAGGAGATACTTTCAGAATGCAGCATTCCCACCTGCAGAGTAATGGATTCGGTGATGAGTTGGATGGGGCGTGGTAAGAGCCCCCCATCCACGGCAGCAACAGACAAGGGTACAGCCAGAGGTTTGGTGGGGATGCGGTATTTCTCTACCAGGGACTGTGAGATAAGATTCCCGGCTGCTCCAGAGTCAAGTTGGGCTAGTTCGAAATAACGGTTCTCCCCGTAGACGATTGAAACTGACAACAGCAGGGATGGAGAGGATTTATTCTTGTCTAGGTGGACCTCTCTGAGCGAACCTAGACACAGGCGTTTCCCGACCTCTCCGGGCAGGCACGGATCCGGTGCTCCTTACTGCCACAGTAGAAGCAGGTCCCCTCGGCATGGCGTAAGTCCTGACGGGTCTTGACCATCTTGGTCTGGTCGACCTGCATAGGCTCAGGAGAGTGTACCTGGTAAGAGACAGAAGGAGTGACGGGTTTCTGAAAAGTAGGAGCTAGACGTGGTAATCTCCTCTCACGGGTGACCTCTCTGGCACGCTCCTGGAACCGTAGGTCAATCCGGGTGGCAAGAGTTATTAAATCATCGAGAGTGGTAGGAATGTCCCGACCGGCAAGCTCATCTTTAATACGGCCGGACAGACCCTCCCAGAAGACGGAAACCAGAGCGTCGTTATCCCAGGCCAGCTCCGAGGCAAGGGTACGGAACCGTATGGCATATTGGCCCACGGTGAGACTTTCCTGATGGAGGCGTAGCAGAGATGATGCGGATGAGGTCTTCCGTCCGGGTTCGTCGAAGACTTTCCGGAAAGCCGTGAGAAAAGCAGGCAAGTTGGATACCAGGGGGTCTCCTCTCTCCCATAGAGGATTTAGCCAGGCCAGGGCCTCCCCGGTGAGATGGGACATGATGAATGCAATTTTGGCCCGGTCGGAGTTAAACTGGTGAGATAATAGTTCAAAGTGCAGGGTGCACTGATTTATGAAGCCCCGAGCCTGGGCGGAGTCGCCTCCGAAGCGAGGAGGTGCAGAAAGCCGGGGTCCGGGGTAAGATATCATGGTATTAGTGGGCAGTGGAGCTGCCGGATTGCGAGACATGGCACTGGCGGAGGTTGCTGGTGGAGCAGTCAGAGTGTCCAGGCGAGTATTGACATTCCGCAGGTGACCCAGAATGGACTCCTGTTGGGACCTTTGACGGGACAGTTCATGACACAGGTCCGAGAGCGAGGGAGCTTGGGTGCCACCGGGTTCCATGGCCCGAGCAAACTGTAACGGGTCTGGGAGGCGGAACCTCTGAGCTACTATACAAGGGGGCGGTCCTTGTAAGGGAGCGGGTGGCGACCAGGGAAGACGGGCTGGAAGTCTCAGCAGGTGAACGGGACAGTCTCTGAGTGAACGGGACAGTCTCTGAATGAACGGGCTGGAGGTCACGGCAAGTGACCGGGGCAGTCTCTAGGTATAGGGTTGGTACGACCTGTGGCGGCTGAAGATAGACGTGAGCTCCCAGGTGAGCAGGCGAGAGTCTCTGGATGAACGGGTGGTTACAGCATGTGACGGCGGAGCCTCCAGGAAGACCAGCGGACAGGCGACAGATGAGCGCTCCCAGGTGAGCGGGCAGAAGTCTCTGGACAGGCGGGTGGTCACAGCACGTGACGGCAGAGCCTCCGGGTAGGCAAGCAGACAGGTAGCAGATGAGCGCTCCCAGGTGAGCGGGCAGAAGTCTCTGGACAGGCGGGTGGTCACAGCACGTGACGGCAGAGCCTCCGGGTAGGCAAGCAGACAGGTAGCAGATGAGCGCTCCCAGGTGAGCGGGCAAGCTGGTCCATAGACAGACTGACAGGAGTTGGAAGGCAGACCGTCGGACCTCAGGCAAGCAGGCAGGTAGCTGATGTGCGCTCCCAGGTGAGCGGGCAGGCTGGTCCTTAGACAGACTGACAGGATTAGTAAGGCAGACCATCGGACCTCAGACTAGCAGGCAGGTAGCAAGTAATCAGGCAGGAATCTGGCAGGTAACTGGCAGGTAACTGGCAACGGGACCTGAGGGCTGAAGCACAGGTGAGACACAGGTGCAAACAACATTGCTCGGGCACCTCTATTTTGGAGGAGGTGCCTTATATATGGTAAAGTCCTCCGGCCATTGGCCGGGGACTCCTTAGGACGGCGCGCGCGGCCCCTTTAAGAGGGAGGGAGAGCGCACACGCGCGCCCTAAGCACAGTGGCTGGGAAGGAGCGCGCGCTGCCAGCAGAGCGGGAGAGGGACGCCGGGCACGGAGCAGAGCGGTGAGGGGAACAGCGTCCCTGCCTAGCAGAGGGCAGGGACGCCGGCACTACAGAGGTCAGTATAGATGGACTAATAGAACAAGTCCCACACACAGCTAGAAGCCCAAATATTTTTTCAGAGGTAGATGCAGAAAAAAATTGTATTCAGTTTGCAACCTGATGGAGGTCAGTATAGATGGACTAATAGAACAAGTCCTACACACAGCTAGAAGCCCAAATATTTTTTCAGAGGTAGATGCAGAAAAAAAATATATTCAGTTTGCAACCTGATGGAGGTCAGTATAGATGGACTAATAGAGAAAGTCCCACACACTGCTAGAAGGCCAAATATTTTTTCAGAGCTAGATGCAGACAAAAAATTATTTTGAATTTGCAACCTGATGGAGGTCAGTATAGATGGACTAATAGAGAAAGTCCCACACACTGCTAGAAGGCCAAATATTTTTTCAGAGCTAGATGCAGACAAAAAATTATTTTGAATTTGCAGCGTGATGGAGGTCAGTATAGATGGACTAATAGAACAAGTCCCACACACTGCTAGAAGGCCAAATATTTTTTCAGAGCTAGATGCAGAAAAAAATTATATTCAGTTTGCAACCTGATGGAGGTCAGTATAGATGGACTAATAGAACAAGTCCCACACACTGCTAGAAGCCCAAATATTTTTTCAGAGCTAGATGCAGAAAAAAATTATATTCAATTTGCAACCTGATGGAGGTCAGTATAGATGGACTAATAGAATGATGCTATGCCCAAAAGATTTTACTTCACTAGGTGCAGTAAAAAAATTGGTATTCTATACACAGGTGGTATATCTTGCAACACAGATAGGCTACTCCACTGACTAACACACTCTGCAATAGGCCAAAAAGGATTAGCTTTGCTAGATTCAGCCAAATGCTGTGAAAAAAACTTGCACAGCACTGGCACAGACCTGCCTGGCAAAAACTGATAGGAACTGATGTAACCTAGTCCTGAAAAGGACTGCAATTACAATTAGTCTTTACTCCCACAATCTATCTATTTAAGAGCACAGACCTGCCTGATAAAAGTCGTAGGAAATGCTGTAACCTAGTCCTTAAAAGGACTGTAATCACAACTATTCCCTACTCCAAAGCTATCTGTAGATTTGTGCGAAAATTGGCTTGAAATTAACAAGGTATAGCGCACACAGCAACAGCGGTGCCGTCTAACACGCAGCTGCAGCAGTGAGAAAATGGTGGCGACGGGGAAAATGGCTTGGTCTTATAGGGCAAGGACATGTGACATACACTGCCAATGACACATGCCCTTGCTTGTGTGAAAAAAAGCACTTCGCTCCGTGTGTGCGTTGCTGATAGGCTGACAGATTGCACCTCCCCACTGTAAATGCGGGAAAGAGAAAAAAAAATGGAGATCTTCATTATTCCTGCAGAGATCCATCCCCTGCCCCTCCCCCCACTCCGCTGTACACTCAAACTGCGTATTAACATTAATTTTCATCATTACTGAGAAAAAATCCAGTTATGATTTTGGTGCACGAACAGTTATCGAACATAACCTCGAACAGCCGAATTTTTCTCAACTCGTTCGTGTTCGCCGAACGGCTCGAACACCGCCCAAAACAGCTCGAATTTGAGATTGGCGAACAGTTAGAGTCGAACAACGCTCATCTCTAGTTAACAGCAGCTCAGATTAGAGACCAGGTCAATGCCACACAGAGTTCTAGCAGCAGACACATCTCTACAACAACTGTTAAGAGGAGACTTTGTGCAGCAGGCCTTCATGGTAAAATAGCTGCTAGGAAACCACTGCTAAGGACAGGCAACAAGCAGAAGAGACTTGTTTGGGCTAAAGAACACAAGGAATGGACATTAGACGAATGGAAATCTTTGCTTTGGTCTGATGAGTCCAAATTTGAGATCTTTGGTTCCAACCACCGTGTCTTTGTGCGATGCAGAAAAGGTGAACGGATGGAATCTACATGCCTGGTTCCCACCGTGAAGCATGGAGGAGGAGGTGTGATGGTGTGGGGGTGCTTTGCCGGTGACACTGTTAGGGATTTATTCAAAATTGAAGGCATACTGAACCAGCATGGCTACCACAGCATCTTGCAGCGGCATGCTATTCCATCCGGTTTGCGTTTAGTTGGACCATCATTTATTTTTCAACAGGACAATGACCCCAAACACACCTCCAATACTATAATTGATGCTTCCTTGCTATCTCCTCCCTACTGTTGATAAAAGTCAAGAATGCAACTTAACTTTTCTCATACCCAATAAAACCTCCTACAGAAAGTCTCCCAAATTTTGCAACTTTTTTCCCCATAGGGAACATTAGTCAATTCACATGCAAGTACCTGCGTGAACAAAATGTCGAGGATTGGTTTAACTAAATTAATTATTGCAAAAGTCTAAACTTTATGCCAAAAAAAGCAATTCTTTTTATTTTGCTGGTAACATACAAAAGGGAAATAAAAACCTAGACAGAAGAATTGAGCGATACAGGCAAACTGGCTAAAAGATGGTGTGCCCTTTCCAGATCAAATGATCGTATCTTATAGACTGCCTAAGGCATTGAACAGAGCATACAAGCATATCACATCATCTATTTATGACACGAATCGATTAAAATTCCCCTTGAGCAAACATCCTAGATATAAAATAACATGAACAGAAAATGCTATGAGTATTTAAGAAAAAAAATCTGACATGAAGAAAATTATTCAATATACCACAGTTAACCAGTCTTATCCTTCAGGGAATCGTCTACATCTATTTAAATTCCTGATGGACATCCCTGTTTTTTTCCCCCCTATATCTTAATTAAAATTACATTTGACCTTTGAATGTCTTAGTGGTGAATCTGATGCTGTTCTTCAAGACATAGCAGACCAATATATCCTGAACTTACAAAATGCAGTACAAAGGTGTATTAAAGGGAACACCTACCACCACTAGGTGTATCTGATCAGCGTTTTAAAGAAATCAACTAAGGATTATAAATAAATAAATAAATAACATAAAATTATTATAATCTATATAAAGTGCATGTCATGAAGGCAAGGGTTAATATGACATACAAAAAATATTAACAACCAAGGTACCTCTTAAAATTTAGGTCCCGGATGAATAGTTACTGATTAAATCATCTAAATTAATAAAGAATAAATCAACAGGAGAGCATACCCCATGGGCAGTCTGCAAAAGGTGGTCAAAAAATAATGTGCAAATCAGCATGTAATAGTGGTTCAATCTCTGTGAACTGATAAATACCTGGTATTAGATGATTCAAGTGTATATGCTGTCAGCCTCGCCGCCCCTATAAGCGTTTCGCACATGTCTTCATCAGGGGGCATGTCCTAATGGGGTTTGGCATGAGTATATATATGTGGATGTCCCAACCAAGGAGGACCTTCATCTGCGCATGCGCCACCAATGACACTGTACAAGGACACGTTTGCAGATTATATGTCATTGGACATCCACATACATATACACTCATGTCAAACCCCATTAGGACACACCAGGTATTTATCAGTTCACAGAGATTGAACCACTGTTACATGCTGATATGCACATTACACTGATTGCACTTTCTTAGCCTAAGGGACACACTGTAAGTCAGCAGGTGTAGCTAGAGCCTGGATACACATACATTGCACAGAGCACCTTATTGTTTAAATAAAAGGATAGGAATTTGCAGAGGTTGGTATTTGTATTATTGTTCCTTAACCACCTTTTGCAGACTGCCCATGGGGTATGCTCTCCTGTTGATTTATTCTTTATTAATTTAGATGATTTAACACAGGGGTCTCAAACTTAGCTGGGTATATGGGCTGCACACGGAAAAAAATTGAATTTGGGGGGTCACATTCTTTGCATGACAAAGTGACATTTTTAGTGATACCATTTTTCTTCTATACACCTTTTGAACTGGTCCTCATCTTGTAGTAATGCCCAATCCTGGTCCTCATCTTGTAGTAATGCCCCATCCTGGTCCCAATCTTGTAGTAAAGTTCCCATCCTGGTCTCTATCTTGTAGTAATGCCCCATCCTGGTCCCAATCTTGTAGTAAAGTTCCCATCCTGGTCTCTATCTTGTAGTAATGCCCCATCCTGGTCCTCATCTTGTAATAAAATCCTGGTGCCCATCTTGTAGTAATGCCCATCCTGGTCCCCATCTTGTAGTAATGCCCCATCCTGGTCCTCATCTTGTAGTAATGCCCCATCCTGATCCTCATCTTGTAGTAATGCCCCATCCTGGTCCTCATCTTGTAGTAATGCCCCATCTTGGTCCCCATCTTGTAGTAATGCCCCATCCTGGTACTCATGTTGTAGTAATGCCCCATCCTGATCCTCATCTTGTAGTAATGCCCCATCCTGGTCCCCATCTTGTACTAATGCCCCATCCTGGTCCCCATCTTGTAGTAATGCCCCATCCTGGTCCTCATATTGTAGTAATGCCCCATTCTGGTCCTCATCTTGTAGTAATGCCCCATCCTGGTCCCCGTCTTGTCGTAACGTTCCCCATCCAGGTCCCCATATTGTAGGAATGTCCCCATCTAGGTCCCCATATTGTAGGAATGTTCCCATCCAGGTGGCCATATGTCCCCATCCAGGTGGCCATAGTGCCCATATGTACTCACCCAGGTGCCCATATATCCCCATCCAGGTGCCCATAGTGCACATAACAGAGAAAAAAAAAAAAGATTCTTCTCACCTGTCCTCCGTTCCCTCGGCGTCCTTCTGCACATGCAGCATGCAGGCACCACAGACCCCTTGACAATCGCGGCCCGGTCCAGGAGCCGCCGACATCAGCGCTGTAGTGCAGTGTATTGCCGTGCAGAGACCGGCTCTCAGCACAGCAATACCAATGCCAGCCGCCGGCCTATCAGACGCCAGCAGCTGACATCTGCGCGTGTCAGTGACGTCATATGCCGCTGAAATGAGACGCAGATGTCAGCTGCTGGCCTCTGATAGGCCGGCGGCTGGCAATGGTATTGCTGTGCAGAGAGCCGGTTTCTGCGCGGCAATACACTGCACTACAGCGCTGATGTCGGCGGCTCCTGGACCGGGCCGCGATCGCGGTCTATGGTGTCTGCGGGCCGCATGAAGCAGCTGGATGGGCCGCATGCGGCCTGCGGGCCGCGTGCTTGAGACCCCTGATTTAACCAGTAACTATTCATCTGGGACCTAAATTTTAAGAGATAACTTGGTTGTTAATATTTTTTGTATGTCATATTAACTCTCGCCTTCATGGTATGCACTTTATATAGATTATAATAATTTTATGTTATTTTAATTACTTCAATAAAGATAATTTTTGGTAAAATACTCAGTTTTCCTTAACTTAATAGTTTGTGGAACATAGTGTTATGTCTAAGTCATTTGAGTATCCTCTATTATATACAGTTTTTCCATTTGGGAATGTTAGTGTGATTATAGATAGTGCTGTAGTTAATATTTAATAAAAAGAAAATAGGTCAGAACGGCCATTTCAGATGTATTTGCTATGTATAAATTATATCCGTAATTTAAAAAAGCTTGCCCATGGTTTGAAATCGATTTTTGAAGATGATCACCTTTAGTGATCAGCTTCTATCTGAAAGAAAACTTGGTAAGGGTCCAAATTCAACTGCCAAGTGAGAAATGAAGCATTACATAATGCCCATTGAAATGACTTGAGCGGTCGTATAATGCACAGATGTTGAAAGGCCTACAGACCCTCTCTATAGATGCTTTCCCCTTCAGCTGTATGGGGAAAAATATCTAAATGGGGGACATTAATTATGAATTCAAACTGCCCTAACAGAGTATTTGAAAAACAATCTCTAAGTTTACTGCTAATGCAAAGGCTGAGACTCATGTACCCTTACACAAAATGTGAAAAAGGTCCCCAGCTACCATGTGCCATTTATAATCCTGGTGTCATCTTATGCTGTGGATAGTGCCAGTTGCAGGACCCAGGTGTGACTCTTACCTCTGCAACCTCTATATTTATGCCCTTTGTATAAAACTTTGTTTGGAAAAATCAAAAATGTAATGATGTTACAGAAGCCTCACTTGAGTATTTGTATTAAAAAGGAATTTTTGAGCAGGTTTTTGCTACCCCATCCGAGAGCAGCCTCATGTCAGCAAAGAGACCCTGATTCCAACGATGTATCACTTAATTTACTTGGTGCAGCCTTTCTGACAATCAGAGCTTTTAGATTTAGTAATACAGCAGTGCAGAAGACGCTAACACCACCCACACCAGACTCTCTATATATAATGTCCATAGACAGTGAGGTGCCTGTCACAGGAGGGGGAGTATTGGACTAGCATGCATGCACTGCTGTGTCCAGCAATGATAAGCTCCTGGTCCTAAAACAATCATTGCAAGTAAACAAAACCACAGAGCTTGATAAGAGAGGCATTGCTGAAATCTGTATTTTAACCCCTACCTCATGCGGTCTCCAGATTATATAGCAAAAACCTGCTAACAGATTCCGTTTAAAGGCATGCTCCCAAAATCGTACGTGATCTCTTCTGTATAGAATAGGGGATAACGTACTAATTGGGAATCTGACAGTGATCAGCTTTTACTGGCAATCACATAGACAAGGAACAGAGCAAAGAGTGATTATCCATCTCCTTTCCATTCAAGATATGGCTTTGCAGAGCCTGGGGTTCCAACTGTTGGCATAGGGGATATCCTATGGATAGGGGATGACATGATTTTGGGAATAATCCTTACAGGGCCTTCTTTTCCACTTCTGTTGCTACATCTGCCCAATATCTCCTATTCCCTCGAGGTACCATATAATGTACATACTTTTGCTATTTTTCACTAGTTGGAAAAAGTCCATTGTATAGTTAATACAGTATGTTCCGTTCCTGTGCACGTTATAAATGGATGTTGAGACATCATTAAAAAATAATCAAATTACAAAGTTATGCTTTTCATACTTATTTCCTTTTGCCTTTCTAGATTTATTTTATATAAGCAATCATCAGAAATTATTACTTTATACATCGACTTGGAAGTCTGAGTAATTGAATAAAATTTAAAGTTGCAAAGGAAACGTTTATAATTACTGTGCCATCACTCATTATACTTCATGCCCAGGGCCCTGTGAATGTGCCCACTGAGTGTTAAGTATTTGTAAATTGTTTGCCGACTACAATTTGGCTGTTCTTCACGCAACTGTCAAACAACATCCCAGAGAAACTGATCTTGGCTGACATACATCTCACTTGCAAACTAAATGATGAATATGAAATTAAACATGTTAAAACATATTGTAGTAAGATAGTTGCTGACATTACATATAACCCTCAACTTTCATTCCACTTTGTTTCCTAACTAAAAGAAGAAAAATGCATATTAAAATTAAATCAGCAATTAATTTTTAATTAGTTTTGAATGTAATTGTTTATGTAAATAAAAGTTTATTCATTGTATTATAAATGTTAGTCTTCTTTCTATTATTCAATTCATTGACATTTTCAAGATCTCTTACCGACCCCTCCAGAGCATTTAGCCTCTCCTACTCCAACAATAGTTGTCTAGTTTGGACAACCCTTTTAGAAGAAACCTGTCAACAGGATCATAACGGCCTATGGAGGGCAAAGTAGTATCAGATGACAGAGAACCTGTCAATCAGATGAATCAAGATGAGGGTTTGTGGGAGGGAACGTCAGCTCATAAACATGAGGAATCAAATAGGGTGGCATAAACCTAGAAGACCGCTAAGATAAGTCTTGTGAAATTACATGAAAAGGTATAGTGTAATATCAATATGAATACAACTTTTAGTGTCACATTATTATGAGAATTCCATATGTTCAGAGATATCCTGGTTTAGTAGCAGTAAAAAGAGTGTGATTCCGTGTTATTGGCTTAATTGTACTAACAAATTGCATCACCCTATCAAAATTTTAAGAAAATAAAGTAGAGTGTTCAAATGGCTTGTAAAAGTTAACAATGACAAATGCTGTATAGTTATTGATGCATCGTATAGCACCTAACAAACTCATTTCCAACCAGACCTTTGTGATTCGCATTTACAGAGTCTAGCTTACCCCGACATAATTCTGTGGTGTCCACATAAAAATGATGCCTGCAGTGAGGCACACAACTCCCATAAGGCTTCCCGCCATACTCTTCAACGGCCTGTAGTGAGTGCTCTGGATTTGTGCATTGTGTGCAGTGGGAGTCTTCTGGGCCCAGACAGACACGACAAGATGGATGGCAAGCTGAAGATGTAAAGAGAAGCAGAGAACAGAATGCCTTAAGTTTCCGGATGATTTCATACAAACAAACACATTTTCAAAAAACTTTTACAATATGATACTGCAATGCAAATATTTGGATTCATACAGGGATACATTGTAAACCTCAACAAGAATAACACAGGACAGCATGGAAAGCGTAGTAGACAAGGGAATATATCATTATATAAAAGGTCATTCAAAGGACTAGCAGTTCAAGTAATCTAAGGATGTTCTGGGTACCCCAAAGCAAGAGTTATGTGACAGTTTTCCATTTCCACTAGAATGGAGTCCCCAGCAGTTTCTATGGTATAAATTTGCTCCTTTAAAAATATATAATTAAACCTGATTTGACTCTCAGTATGCTCATATGTATGTGTTACTGCTCATCTTTTGAGGTGGATTCAACAAGCCTCAGGTCACATGGACCCAAGGCAATGGGATAACATAGAGGACCTGGACAAAGGGCTATGGTGGACAACAAGAACAACATCTGCAAGGAGTATGTTCTCCCAGTGTTTGCATGGGTTTCCTGTGGATACTCCAGTTACCTCCCACACTCCAAAGACATACTTGTAGGGAACTAGATTGTGAGGGACAGTGATTATGAACTCAGTAAAGCACCTTGGAATTAATGGTATATAAGAGAGTAAAATAAATTAATACAGTCTGAACTAGAGTGTAGGTAAAGACTGCAGAAACCAAAGGACTTTTTCAGAGATAATTACAGTATAATGTGAATAATCTCTAGATAGCAGTTTGTAAGACATACAGTAGTTGATGGTTTAACCATCAGGTCTAAGGAGTAGTAGTTGCAGATACCACCGGAATTTGCAGAGATGATAGCAGTTTGTAAAACAGTAGTCGATGGGTTAAGCAGTAGGTGTGAGAAGCAGTGGGTGCATATTGCAGAAACCTTGTTGAGAATAATGCAGCAGAAGAAACTGGATAATGGCAAACTCCAAACAACAACTGAACACTACGCTGACTGAATACTCAGACACACAGGTGTGTCTAAGTTGACTGTAAAAGGCCTTGAATTATGTCTTGAGTGAGGTATACCAATCAACTAGTGAAACCCGACAAAAAGCACAACAAACAACAGAAGTTTTAAGGGAATGGAGTGAAGCCAGACCCTGGAGTTGACATGGGTGTGTAACAGTACCCCATTATTTTAGGGAGCCTCCCAAAACAGTCAGTAACTGAAGAAAGAGGATGTTTGGTATGAAATCTCTTGAGCATGATTGGAGCATTAATGTCCTTTTTGGGTACCCAGCAGCTCTACTTTGGATCATTTCCCTTGTAGTCTATTTAGTAGAAGAGATTTCAACAAACCTTTCTACAATCCAGAATTTGGTTTATCTTATACTCCAAGTCAAAATCTGAAACAGAAGCCGGGATTGTCTTGACTGTATGCAAGAATCGTTTGTGGGCTAGAGGACATAGTAGTGAGATATGAAAGGCATTAGGAATTTTTAACGTGAGAGGTAGCTTCAAGCAGAAAATGATGGGATTAATTTGCTGAACAATTAAGAATGGGCCGATGAACGTTTGACTTCAAACGGATGTTTTTGGTGGAAGGTCAAACCTCATCTCCAAGAGAGATTATGGGTCGACTTTGTCTATTTGCACTCATTTTAGCTTTATTGGCGGCAACAACCACAATTTGATTGCACGTTAGTCCAGATGTTATACATGTCCTGAGAAATGTTGTTCACAGCAGGAAGTAGATTTTTAGGTGCAATTGGCAGAGGAAGTCAAAACTCTTGACCATACACTTTAACAAATTACAAGAAGACTCTGAAACTGAATTTTTGTGAGGAATTCAGGAAAATTTAGCAAATCTGGCTAATTATATTGATGGGAGTTGGAGAAAATTTGAAGATATTGCTCCATAGACAGATAGACTTCTCCTCAGCCTACCACCCTCAAAGTAATAGACAAACTGAAAGAAACAAAGGAGATCTTTAAAGGCAATATGTTAGCAAGATTTCAACTCCCTTCCACAAAAAAAACTATTTGTATGTGCTTGTAGCTCTTTAAGTCAAATCCAGTAATATCTTTACATGGCCAGAAATCAGTGCATATGACAATGAGGCTGAGCAGCTATTGCAAATCTGAAGCCTCTGTCACTCCAACTCTATTCCCCGACCAGTGTCACCTTCTCCTGCTTCACTGACAGCCTGTATGCTACTGCATGTGAGGCTGTAAGTGGAAAGCCGCACACATTTGATAACTCCCAAATAAAGTATCTGACAGTTCAAAATCCAAGCTTTTCAACCCGAATGTTAATAGAACACTAAAACACGTGGCTATACAGCTGATTATGTCAAATATTTGGGACTTTCATATTTTCATACATCTCTACTCCCAATGGAAAATCACCTGTGAGTGCCAAATTAGGTTTATGTGGAGCTTAATTTTTTCTCACGCGTCTAGATTCCAAATTGTTTATGAAGAAAAATTTAGGAATTGCAAGTAATGGGAAAACAAAACTAACTTTTCTTGAAAGGTGTGCACCAAAATAAAAGACTTCAACATTTCAAGTTGCCCATAGGAGCCACTTTATTTTTTAACTCACAGCCAAATTCATTTATTAGAAGGCAACTGATACAGTAAGTGTATACCAATATGCATTTTAATTATGTATCTCAACCTCAGTGTGCTTTTGATAAATGGTATTCTCGGAGGCTGCCAAATCATTTTCTGATCGTTCCATGGGTCAGTAAAGCTAAATAGAATCTGTCAGTTCTCTTACCCAAGGGTTAGGTATAAGAAATCAATCTATACATGACAAGTAGCAATTAAGAAATATGTAGGTTTAGGGACAAATTTTGGTGCGTTAGATGAATTTCTATATATTTCACGATGTAATTTTCTTAGTGTTACTTAGCATTTTAATGCCACTAACAATTAAATTAATTTATCAAGCACTTGAAGAAAGTCATTCACTGATAAGTGAGGCTTAATTCCTTAAATAAATAGCAGTTTTGCATGAAATTTTTTGGTGACATTTCAATAATTACTAGAAAACTCACAGTAATGCGGTTACAATACAAAGCATTGTCAAGCAAACATACTCAGTGACATTACTGAACAATTATTTAAAACTCCTAATGTATATCAAAAAGCAAAACTTAATTTAACCCCTTCATGCTATAGTCATTTTCTGATTTTTTTCTTTTTTCCCTTCCCTTATTTTAAGAGCCATGACTTTTTAATTTGTCCATCAGTATAGACGTATGAGGGCTTGTTGTTTGCGGGACGAGTTGTGCTCTTGAATGACACCATGAATTCTACCACATCGTGTACTGAAAAACGAGAAAAAATTCCAAGTGCATTGAAATTACAAAAAAAAGTGTAATCTCACAGATGTTTTTTATTTACCATGTTCACTACACTTGCAATATGATTCTCCAGGTCTGTACGAGTATGCAGATACCAAACATGTATCGGTTTTGTTTTATTTTATTTTAGTGGTGAAAAATAATTTGGAAGTTGGTGCGAAAAAATTTTTTTTTGCTTTTGTTGCCATTTTCGGAGACTCATAAAGTTTTTATTTTATGTATAGCTAAAATCACAATCTCCTATGAACGCCTTTCACAGGAGGATCGCAATGACAGGCACAGGGGTCTTAAGCAGACCCCTGGCTGTCATGACAACCCATTGGTGACCCCCAATCACATCAAGGGTCAAGTCGATGGGAGCATGGATTGACATGCACCCCTGTCAGTGTGTGTTAAATGCCACTGTCACAGATTGACAGTGGGATTTAACAGCCGCAGGAGACATGTCTGTTTTTTCCGGCAGAAAAGATGACAAGGGCCAATAGTCTATGGGTCTTGAAAAACACATACAGCACACGGAAGGCATCCATGTGCGGTCCATGTTTAACATTGAAAAGGATAGGAGAAGCTTTGTAATTTCTTTATTCATCTGTGAAAAACACTGATGGTAATAACACACACACTGATGGCACACTGATGGTAAAAACAGACACACTGATGACACACTGATGGTAAGAACGGACACACTGATGGTAAAAACAGACACACTGATGGTAAAAACAGACACACTGATGGCACACTGATAGTAAGAACGGACACACTGATGGTAATAACAGACATACTGATGACACACTGATGGTAAAAACAGACACACTGATGGCACACTGATGGTAAAAACACACACACTGATGGCACACTGATAGTAAGAACGGACACACTGATGGTAAAAACAGACACACTGATGGCACACTGATAGTAAGAACGGACACACTGATGGTAAAAACAGACACACTGATGGCACACTGATAGTAAGAACGGACACACTGATGGTAAAAACATGCACACTGATGGCACACTGACGGTAAAAACAGACACACTGATGACACACTGATGGTAAAAACAGACACACTGATGACACACTGATGGTAAAAACAGACACACTGATGACACACTGATGGTAAAAACAGACACACTGATGGTAAAAACAGACACACTGATGACACACTGATGGTAAAAACAGACACACTGATGACACACTGATGGTAAAAACAGACACACTGATGACACACTGATGGTAAAAACAGACACACTGATGACACTGATGGTAAAAACAGACACACTGATGACACACTGATGATAAGAACGGACACACTGATGGTAATAACAGACACACTGATGACACACTGATGGTAAAAACAGACACACTGATGACACACTGATGGTAAAAACAGACACACTGATGACACACTGATGGTAAAAACAGACACACTGATGACACACTGATGGTAAGAACGGACACACTGAAGGTAAAAACAGACACACTGATGGCACACTGATGGTAAAAACAGACACACTGATGACACACTGATGGTAAAAACAGACACACTGATGACACACTGATGGTAAAAACAGACACACTGATGACACACTGATGGTAAAAACAGACACACTGATGACACACTGATGGTAAAACAGACACACTGATGACACACTGATGGTAAAAACAGACACACTGATGACACACTGATGGTAAAAACAGACACACTGATGACACACTGATGGTAAAAAAAGACACACTGATGACACACTGATGATAAGAACGGACACACTGATGGTAATAACAGACACACTGATGACACACTGATGGTAAAAACAGACACAATGATGACACACTGATGGTAAAAACAGACACACTGATGACACACTGATGGTAAAAACAGACACACTGATGGCACACTGATGGTAAGAACGGACACACTGATGACACACTGATGGTAAAAACAGACACACTGATGACACACTGATGGTAAAAACAGACACACTGATGACACACTGATGGTAAAAACAGACACACTGATGGTAAGAACGGACACACTGATGGTAATAACAGACAAACTGATGGTAAAAACAGACACACTGATGGCACACTGATGATAAGAACGGACACACTGATGGTAATAACAGACACACTGATGACACACTGATGGTAAAAACAGACACACTGATGGCACACTGATGGTAAAAACAGACACACTGATGGCACACTGATAGTAAGAACGGACACACTGATGGTAAAAACAGACACACTGATGGCACACTGACGGTAAAAACAGACACACTGATGACACACTGATGGTAAAAACAGACACACTGATGACACACTGATGGTAAGAACGGACACACTGATGGCACACTGATGGTAAGAACGGACACACTGATGGTAAAAACAGACACACTGATGACACACTGATGGTAAAAACAGACACACTGATGGCACACTGATGGTAAAAACAGACACACTGATTACACACTGATGGTAAAAACAGACACACTGATGACACACTGATGGTAAAAACAGACACACTAATGGTAAAAACAGACACACTGATGACACACTGATGGTAAAAACAGACACACTGATGACACTGATGGTAAAAACAGACACACTGATGACACACTGATGGTAAAAACAGACACACTGATGACACACTGATGGTAAAAACAGACACACTGATGACACACTGAAGGTAAAAACACACACACTGATGGCACACTGATGGTAAAAACAGACACACTGATGGTAAGAACGGACACACTGATGGTAAAAACAGACACACTGATGGTAAAAACAGACACACTGATGGCACACTGATAGTAAGAACGGAAACACTGATGGTAATAACAGACATACTGATGACACACTGATGGTAAAAACAGACACACTGATGGCACACTGATGGTAAAAACACACACACTGATGGCACACTGATAGTAAGAACGGACACACTGATGGTAAAAACAGACACACTGATGGCACACTGACGGTAAAAACAGACACACTGATGACACACTGATGGTAAAAACAGACACACTGATGACACACTGATGGTAAGAACGGACACACTGATGGCACACTGATGGTAAGAACGGACACACTGATGGTAAAAACAGACACACTGATGACACACTGATGGTAAAAACAGACACACTGATGGCACACTGATGGTAAAAACAGACACACTGATGACACACTGATGGTAAAAACAGACACACTGATGGTAAAAACAGACACACTGATGACACACTAATGGTAAAAACAGACACACTGATGACACACTGATGGTAAAAACAGACACACTGATGACACTGATGGTAAAAACAGACACACTGATGACACACTGATGGTAAAAACAGACACACTGATGACACACTGATGGTAAAAACAGACACACTGATGACACACTGATGGTAAAAACACACACACTGATGGCACACTGATGGTAAAAACAGACACACTGATGGTAAGAACGGACACACTGATGGTAAAAACAGACACACTGATGGTAAAAACAGACACACTGATGGTAAAAACAGACACACTGATGGCACACTGATAGTAAGAACGGACACACTGATGGTAATAACAGACATACTGATGACACACTGATGGTAAAAACAGACACACTGATGGCACACTGATGGTAAAAACACACACACTGATGGCACACTGATAGTAAGAACGGACACACTGATGGTAAAAACAGACACACTGATGGCACACTGATAGTAAGAACGGACACACTGATGGTAAAAACAGACACACTGATGGCACACTGATAGTAAGAACGGACACACTGATGGTAAAAACATGCACACTGATGGCACACTGACGGTAAAAACAGACACACTGATGACACACTGATGGTAAAAACAGACACACTGATGACACACTGATGGTAAAAACAGAAACACTGATGACACACTGATGGTAAAAACAGACACACTGATGACACACTGATGGTAAAAACAGACACACTGATGACACACTAATGGTAAAAACAGACACACTGATGACACACTGATGGTAAAAACAGACACACTGATGACACTGATGGTAAAAACAGACACACTGATGACACACTGATGATAAGAACGGACACACTGATGGTAATAACAGACACACTGATGACACACTGATGGTAAAAACAGACACACTGATGACACACTGATGGTAAAAACAGACACACTGATGACACACTGATGGTAAAAACAGACACACTGATGACACACTGATGGTAAAAACAGACACACTGATGGCACACTGATGGTAAGAACGGAGACACTGATGACACACTGATGGTAAAAACAGACACACTGATGACACACTGATGGTAAAAACAGACACACTGATGGCACACTGATGGTAAGAACGGACACACTGAAGGTAAAAACAGACACACTGATGGCACACTGATGGTAAAAACAGACACACTGATGACACACTGATGGTAAAAACAGACACACTGATGACACACTGATGGTAAAAACAGACACACTGATGACACACTGATGGTAAAAACAGACACACTGATGACACACTGATGGTAAAAACAGACACACTGATGACACACTGATGGTAAAAACAGACACACTGATGACACACTGATGGTAAAAACAGACACACTGATGACACACTGATGGTAAAAACAGACACACTGATGACACACTGATGGTAAAAAAAGACACACTGATGATAAGAACAGACACACTGATGGTAATAACAGACACACTGATGACACACTGATGGTAAAAACAGACACACTGATGGTAAAAACAGACACACTGATGACACACTGATGGTAAAAACAGACACACTGATGGCACACTGATGGTAAGAACGGACACACTGATGACACACTGATGGTAAAAACAGACACACTGATGACACACTGATGGTAAAAACAGACACACTGATGACACACTGATGGTAAAAACAGACACACTGATGGCACACTGATGGTAAGAACGGACACACTGATGGTAATAACAGACACACTGATGGTAAAAACAGACACACTGATGGCACACTGATGATAAGAACGGACACACTGATGGTAATAACAGACACACTGATGACACACTGATGGTAAAAACAGACACACTGATGGCACACTGATAGTAAGAACGGACACACTGATGGTAAAAACAGACACACTGATGGCACACTGACGGTAAAAACAGACACACTGATGACACACTGATGGTAAAAACAGACACACTGATGACACACTGATGGTAAGAACGGACACACTGATGGCACACTGATGGTAAGAACGGACACACTGATGGTAAAAACAGACACACTGATGACACACTGATGGTAAAAACAGACACACTGATGGCACACTGATGGTAAAAACAGACACACTGATGACACACTGATGGTAAAAACAGACACACTGATGACACACTGATGGTAAAAACAGACACACTGATGACACACTGATGGTAAAAACAGACACACTGATGACACACTGATGGTAAGAACGGACACACTGATGAAACACTGATGGTAAAAACAGACACACTGATGACACACTGATGATAAGAACGGACACACTGATGGTAATAACAGACACACTGATGGCACACTGATAGTAAGAACGGACACACTGATGGTAAAAATAGACACACTGATGGCACACTGATAGTAAGAACGGACACACTGATGGTAATAACAGACATACTGATGGCACACTGATGTTAAGAACGGACACACTGATGACACACTGATGGTAAAAACAGACACACTGATGACACACTGATGGTAAAAACAGACACACTGATGGCACACTGATGGTAAGAACGGACACACTGATGGTAAAAACAGACACATTGATGACACACTGATGGTAAAAACAGACACACTGATGGCACACTGATGGTAAAAACAGACACACTGATGACACACTGATGGTAAAAACAGACACACTGATGACACACTGATGGTAAAAACAGACACACTGATGACACACTGATGGTAAAAACAGACACACTGATGACACACTGATGGTAAAAACAGACACACTGATGACACACTGATGGTAAAAACAGACACACTGATGACACACTGATGGTAAAAACAGACACACTGATGACACACTGATGGTAAAAACAGACACACTGATGACACACTGATGGTAAAAACAGACACACTGATGACACACTGATGATAAGAACGGACACACTGATGGTAATAACAGACACACTGATGACACACTGATGGTAAAAACAGACACACTGATGACACACTGATGGTAAAAACAGACACACTGATGACACACTGATGGTAAAAACAGACACACTGATGGCACACTGATGGTAAGAACGGACACACTGATGACACACTGATGGTAAAAACAGACACACTGATGGTAAAAACAGACACACTGATGACACACTGATGGTAAAAACAGACACACTGATGGCACACTGATGGTAAGAACGGACACACTGATGGTAATAACAGACACACTGATGGTAAAAACAGACACACTGATGACACACTGATGGCAAAAACAGACACACTGATGACACACTGATAGTAAGAACGGACACACTGATGGTAAAAACAGACACACTGATGACACACTGATGGTAAAAACAGACACACTGATGGCACACTGATGGTAAGAACGGACACACTGATGGTAATAACAGACACACTGATGGTAAAAACAGACACACTGATGGCACACTGATGATAAGAACGGACACACTGATGGTAATAACAGACACACTGATGACACACTGATGGCAAAAACAGACACACTGATGACACACTGATGGTAAAAACAGACACACTGATGGCACACTGATAGTAAGAACGGACACACTGATGGTAAAAACAGACACACTGATGGCACACTGACGGTAAAAACAGACACACTGATGACACACTGATGGTAAGAACGGACACACTGATGGCACACTGATGGTAAGAACGGACACACTGATGGTAAAAACAGACACACTGATGACACACTGATGGTAAAAACAGACACACTGATGACACACTAATGGTAAAAACAGACACACTGATGACACACTGATGGTAAAAACAGACACACTGATGACACTGATGGTAAAAACAGACACACTGATGACACACTGATGATAAGAACGGACACACTGATGGTAATAACAGACACACTGATGACACACTGATGGTAAAAACAGACACACTGATGACACACTGATGGTAAAAACAGACACACTGATGACACACTGATGGTAAAAACAGACACACTGATGGCACACTGATGGTAAGAACGGACACACTGATGACACACTGATGGTAAAAACAGACACACTGATGGTAAAAACAGACACACTGATGACACACTGATGGTAAAAACAGACACACTGATGGCACACTGATGGTAAGAACGGACACACTGATGGTAATAACAGACACACTGATGGTAAAAACAGACACACTGATGACACACTGATGGCAAAAACAGACACACTGATGACACACTGATAGTAAGAACGGACACACTGATGGTAAAAACAGACACACTGATGACACACTGATGGTAAAAACAGACACACTGATGGCACACTGATGGTAAGAACGGACACACTGATGGTAATAACAGACACACTGATGGTAAAAACAGACACACTGATGGCACACTGATGATAAGAACGGACACACTGATGGTAATAACAGACACACTGATGACACACTGATGGCAAAAACAGACACACTGATGACACACTGATGGTAAAAACAGACACACTGATGGCACACTGATAGTAAGAACGGACACACTGATGGTAAAAACAGACACACTGATGGCACACTGACGGTAAAAACAGACACACTGATGACACACTGATGGTAAGAACGGACACACTGATGGCACACTGATGGTAAGAACGGACACACTGATGGTAAAAACAGACACACTGATGACACACTGATGGTAAAAACAGACACACTGATGACACACTAATGGTAAAAACAGACACACTGATGACACACTGATGGTAAAAACAGACACACTGATGACACTGATGGTAAAAACAGACACACTGATGACACACTGATGATAAGAACGGACACACTGATGGTAATAACAGACACACTGATGACACACTGATGGTAAAAACAGACACACTGATGACACACTGATGGTAAAAACAGACACACTGATGACACACTGATGGTAAAAACAGACACACTGATGACACACTGATGGTAAAAACAGACACACTGATGGCACACTGATGGTAAGAACGGAGACACTGATGACACACTGATGGTAAAAACAGACACACTGATGACACACTGATGGTAAAAACAGACACACTGATGGCACACTGATGGTAAGAACGGACACACTGAAGGTAAAAACAGACACACTGATGGCACACTGATGGTAAAAACAGACACACTGATGACACACTGATGGTAAAAACAGACACACTGATGACACACTGATGGTAAAAACAGACACACTGATGACACACTGATGGTAAAAACAGACACACTGATGACACACTGATGGTAAAAACAGACACACTGATGACACACTGATGGTAAAAACAGACACACTGATGGTAAAAACAGACACACTGATGACACACTGATGGTAAAAACAGACACACTGATGACACACTGATGGTAAAAAAAGACACACTGATGATAAGAACGGACACACTGATGGTAATAACAGACACACTGATGACACACTGATGGTAAAAACAGACACACTGATGACACACTGATGGTAAAAACAGACACACTGATGACACACTGATGGTAAAAACAGACACACTGATGGCACACTGATGGTAAGAACGGACACACTGATGACACACTGATGGTAAAAACAGACACACTGATGACACACTGATGGTAAAAACAGACACACTGATGACACACTGATGGTAAAAACAGACACACTGATGGCACACTGATGGTAAGAACGGACACACTGATGGTAATAACAGACACACTGATGGTAAAAACAGACACACTGATGGCACACTGATGATAAGAACGGACACACTGATGGTAATAACAGACACACTGATGACACACTGATGGTAAAAACAGACACACTGATGGCACACTGATGGTAAAAACAGACACACTGATGGCACACTGATAGTAAGAACGGACACACTGATGGTAAAAACAGACACACTGATGGCACACTGACGGTAAAAACAGACACACTGATGACACACTGATGGTAAAAACAGACACACTGATGACACACTGATGGTAAGAACGGACACACTGATGGCACACTGATGGTAAGAACGGACACACTGATGGTAAAAACAGACACACTGATGACACACTGATGGTAAAAACAGACACACTGATGGCACACTGATGGTAAAAACAGACACACTGATGACACACTGATGGTAAAAACAGACACACTGATGACACACTGATGGTAAAAACAGACACACTGATGACACACTGATGGTAAAAACAGACACACTGATGACACACTGATGGTAAAAACAGACACACTGATGACACACTGATGGTAAGAACGGACACACTGATGAAACACTGATGGTAAAAACAGACACACTGATGACACACTGATGATAAGAACGGACACACTGATGGTAATAACAGACACACTGATGGCACACTGATAGTAAGAACGGACACACTGATGGTAAAAATAGACACACTGATGGCACACTGATAGTAAGAACGGACACACTGATGGTAATAACAGACATACTGATGGCACACTGATGTTAAGAACGGACACACTGATGACACACTGATGGTAAAAACAGACACACTGATGGCACACTGATGGTAAGAACGGACACACTGATGGTAAAAACAGACACATTGATGACACACTGATGGTAAAAACAGACACACTGATGGCACACTGATGGTAAAAACAGACACACTGATGACACACTGATGGTAAAAACAGACACACTGATGACACACTGATGGTAAAAACAGACACACTGATGACACACTGATGGTAAAAACAGACACACTGATGACACACTGATGGCAAAAACAGACACACTGATGACACACTGATGGTAAAAACAGACACACTGATGGCACACTGATAGTAAGAACGGACACACTGATGGTAAAAACAGACACACTGATGGCACACTGACGGTAAAAACAGACACACTGATGACACACTGATGGTAAGAACGGACACACTGATGGCACACTGATGGTAAGAACGGACACACTGATGGTAAAAACAGACACACTGATGACACACTGATGGTAAAAACAGACACACTGATGACACACTGATGGTAAAAACAGACACACTGATGGCACACTGATGGTAAAAACAGACACACTGATGACACACTGATGGTAAAAACAGACACACTGATGACACACTGATGGTAAAAACAGACACACTGATGACACACTGATGGTAAAAACAGACACACTGATGACACACTGATGGTAAAAACAGACACACTGATGACACACTGATGGTAAAAACAGACACACTGATGACACACTGATGGTAAAAACAGACACACTGATGACACACTGATGGTAAGAACGGACACACTGATGGCACACTGATGGTAAGAACGGACACACTGATGGTAAAAACAGACACACTGATGACACACTGATGGTAAAAACAGACACACTGATGACACACTGATGGTAAAAACAGACACACTGATGATAAGAACGGACACACTGATGGTAAAAACAGACACACTGATGACACACTGATGGTAAAAACAGACACACTGATGGTAAAAACAGACACACTGATGACACACTGATGGTAAAAACAGACACACTGATGATAAGAACGGACACACTGATGGTAATAACAGACACACTGATGACACACTGATGGTAAAAACAGACACACTGATGGTAAAAACAGACACACTGATGACACACTGATGGTAAAAACAGACACACTGATGGTAAAAACAGACACACTGATGGCACACTGATGGTAAGAACGGACACACTGATGACACACTGATGGTAAAAACAGACACACTGATGACACACTGATGGTAAAAACAGACACACTGATGACACACTGATGGTAAAAACAGACACACTGATGACACACTGATGGTAAAAACAGACACACTGATGGCACACTGATAGTAAGAACGGACACACTGATGGTAAAAACAGACACAGTGATGGCACACTGACGGTAAAAACAGACACACTGATGACACACTGATGGTAAGAACGGACACACTGATGACGCACTGATGGTAAGAACGGACACACTGATGGTAAAAACAGACACACTGATGGTAAAAACAGACACACTGATGGCACACTGATGGTAAAAACAGACACACTGATGGCACACTGATAGTAAGAACGGACACACTGATGGTAAAAACAGACACACTGATGGCACACTGACGGTAAAAACAGACACACTGATGACACACTGATGGTAAAAACAGACACACTGATGACACACTGATGGTAAGAACGGACACACTGATGGCACACTGATGGTAAGAACGGACACACTGATGGTAAAAACAGACACACTGATGACACACTGATGGTAAAAACAGACACACTGATGGTAAAAACAGACACACTGATGACACACTGATGGTAAAAACAGACACACTGATGATAAGAACGGACACACTGATGGTAATAACAGACACACTGATGACACACTGATGGTAAAAACAGACACACTGATGGTAAAAACAGACACACTGATGACACACTGATGGTAAAAACAGACACACTGATGGTAAAAACAGACACACTGATGGCACACTGATGGTAAGAACGGACACACTGATGACACACTGATGGTAAAAACAGACACACTGATGACACACTGATGGTAAAAACAGACACACTGATGGTAAAAACAGACACACTGATGGCACACTGATGGTAAGAACGGACACACTGATGGTAATAACAGACACACTGATAACACACTGATGGTAAGAACGGACACACTGATGGTAATAACAGACACACTGATGGTAATAACAGACACACTGATGACACACTGATGGTAAGAACGGACACACTGATGGTAATAACAGACACACTGATGGTAATAACAGACACACTGATGGTAATAACAGACACACTGATGGTAATAACAGACACACTGATGGTAATAACAGACACACTGATGGTATGACCGGGCACACTGATGACACACTGATGATAAGAACGGACACACTGATGGTAATAACAGACACACTGATGACACACTGATGGTAAAAACAGACACACTGATGTACAACACTGACTGACACCAGTAGCATTTTTTTCAGGAACGTGTTTAAACAGGGGCATCTGAATGAGGCCTTGTTATGTAGAGCAGCCTGAAAACCAGCTCAGATAGAATCCTATAATCAACACCTCCATGGTAAACACAATAACATTTGTATATTGGGCCCATTAAATAAAAAGACCAATATCTATAGAACAGAATGAGGAGTTAAAAAAAAACAAAACAAAACTGAATATTCAGGGGAACAGCAGGAATAAAGGAAAAGAAAAAAAACAAACAGGACACATTTGACCTGGTAACTGGTACTCTTTAAATCGTAAATTAGATTTCTTTTTTTTGCTATTTTAAAATGTAAGTAAAATTAATTCTATAATTGTATTGCTTATCATTGGTACGATAAAATATCAAATAATACATTTATTAGTTATTCCTCATCACAGTTCCACTAAACATGATTAAAAAAGACTCATGCTGTACTCACACATTAACGTATGACCACAAGCTACTACTACAGACAGAGTTAAAATATACACTGGTATATTTCCTATTAAGACCAGCGCTGTGCAAAATAAAGTACTAAAATATCATTTTAGAGGATGCAGTTTGCTTTCCAAAACCTTCAGTAAACAGTAAATGAACGTAATTTGAATGGATGTTCACTGTAAGCTTAGCAGAGACTAAGATACGACTCGAAAACATGATTGTTTGCTCCATGGAGAGGTCCAAATTTTTAAAGAGGCGTACAACCTTCATTCACATGTAGACATTTTGTTTAGCAATCTAAACTATATGATGGAATGGTAGAATCTAATCTTGGGTTTTCAATGTATAGTAGCCTTGGTTTCTCTTCAACGCCACCAAGCTATTGTATTTAGAGTATGCCAATTTACGAAGTATGATCAAAATTTGTAGCATGTCGGAATCCTTACAATCAAGACGAGAAAAGTATACAGGCTGTGATGTTAAAAAATGAACGAATTAGTCAAATTATACTCAATTACAGAGTGTGGCATTCTTTGTATCCAGCCATTTGTGTTTGTTAAAGAAGTACTTAAATCAAAATTTTTATCCTCCTAGAATATGATGCATGCAATATATTATTACACTGTGTACTTACAATTGCTCATTTTGCCTTTCTATTCAGCTAATTTGTCTCTTTTCCATTAGGTCTGTTATGTTATGTGATTACAAACTAACTAGCTGAATTCTTCTAAGCTCTAAGTAGAAACAGGAGGTCTATGTTCCCTGCATGAGTCATGAGTAACTGCAAAAATAAATGACATAGAGAGGAAGGAGCAGCTGGGTCATCAAGTTGAAGAGGGGAATGATTTATGCAGGGAAAGGAGACTTCCTGTTTCTACACAGAGAAAAGAGAAGAATTAGCTGGGTAGAAAGGTAAAATGAGCAATTGTAAGTACACAGTGCTATATAATATGATGACTGAAATATAATAAGAGGCTAAAATCTTTCATGGCAGTGCTTCTTTAAATGTATCATTTGGAATTTTTTGGCCTTTTTCTCACCTCTGAATTACTGAAAAGTGATGATAAACAGTTTTTAAGGCCATGTTCACATTATCAGTATTTGGTCAGTATTTCACATCAGTATTTGTAAACCAAAACTAATAGTGGGTAAAAAATGCAAACGTTGTGCATGTGTTTCTATTATACTTGTAGTATGATTGTTCTACTCCTGATTTTGGCTTACAAATACTGATGTAAAAAAAAATCACCAAATACTCAACGTGTGAACGTAGCCCAAGCATGAGGCTATTAGTTCCTGAAAACCTAACAGACAAGCAACTTGATGTTATTTTTGACTTTTGCTAAATGGCTCCGCATCAAAACGTGAAAACATGAGTATGCCCAATATATAGTAATTCCCAAATGTTGGCTTCTGCGCTAATTGTCCATTTACAGTACAATTTATCAAATCAAATATGACTGAATGAATCAACCCCACCACATGCATTATAAAACAGACCACACATACCATTTTCAATAACAGTGATGCTTTGGGATACATCAATTTTGATTTTTTTTTGTAATTTAGCTGGGACAATAGGTGTTAACTATAAATGAATAATAACAATGGGGCTGTTGAACAATATTTGCTTGTTCTGTATGGGCCATACCATGTAGCTCTTAAATAGCTTCCACACTCCCTACCCCCTCATGTTATAATAAAATAAATAAATACATTTTTAAAATGTATGTTCTCCTTTTTAAAAAATAAATACATTGGGATTGGACTGTCTTTCATTCCTTTTGATCTATACTACAGTAAAGTTGGGGCTGATCTGGAGGATTTATGATTGTGTAAAATTGTACAGACTGGATGGAGTCAGCTTAAAAATATTTGCATGATTCTTTCATACCACTGCTGCATCAAACTGTATATGGAGCTTGAAGCCTGTCAGAAAAGTGCATACTGCGGCTACCACCCCCTGGCAAAACGACTCCTTCATCCCATTCTAGCAGAGTGTACCTCTAGTGCCGACTCACTGAGTTTTATAGGTGCATAGCCAATAACAGACTAGACACTTCTCATACTATGCTGCTCTTAAGTAGCTTTATTTTTTTCCATGTGGTTTTTGGGCAGTTTTAAAATGAAATATGCAGCTTAAGATTGTATTCTAAAATCGCTCTATGTGCATGGTAAACTACTACAAGCGAGCAATTCTTAGCACTTTGCAAACTGTGTTGGGATCTGAGAGCTGGAAACTGGTCCTTAAAGGGATTGTCCTACTAGGTGTTATAGTCATCAGTTGCTGTTTTTGCAGAGAGATGTATCTGCAATTGGGCTCGTTGCCTTATCGTTAGGCCGTTTTAACTCTTTTCTTTCCAGATCGCTTAGTTTAAAAGGGACACTAATAGTCATCTGGAAGAGCTGCTAACGCTCTGGTGTCCCCGGCCAACCCAAGCATTACATGGTTGGGATGTAATTTTATAATTCTATTAAGATATATACTGCCAGTTATAGCTTAACAACTTATTGCCAGGGGTTAGAAAGGTAAAACCTGCAGCGTTCAGATAAATGGTAGGCCTACTTGTATTTGTTGTTTCTTTAAAGCAATACATTTGCAATAGTTTTTGCTGACATCACAAAGGGTATTTTTACTTTTTTTTTTTTTTTAACATTTACATTAATGCAATAAAAATGGTTCTAAGATTGAAGATTGATTTTTTCTTGGTGTATTAAATGGAAAAATGTACTGAATAAAAGTTGAAATTATTGTATCAATTCCTGGGAGTGAGAAATTTAATTGGTTACTGGGCTCATAGGGTATAAGCATGTCCTATTAAATTACTGCATAAACATATATACTGTACATCCAAAAATAATTAAATACCATTGCAGTGATTTCCATCCAAATAATATCCGATGCCGCAGTTACTGATGCATTGTCCTTTCAGCAAGGCCAGCGGAGGTGAGCAGGATGTGCACTGGTTGGCTAGTGGTCCGGAACATGATGCACAATCTTTGTGACAAGCTGAGGAAACAAAGAATAAAACACCAGATGCTTCATGGATGAAACCACATTCCTGTCCATCACCATTCAATTTCCACATCTGAAATTAGAGGATGCTGTAGAACTATGTTGAAATAAGACATAGACTTGAATTATTCCAATATGTGAAATACATGTACAAGATATGGATACAAAAAGGACCAGGTCGTAGGAGAATTGATCTGTAACTAATGGGAAACATTTCTTTTAATATCCCTGCAGAGTACTCGGCAAGTGCAAATGTCACGTACAGAGACTTGCTCTATTAAAAAGGCCACATCCACCGCCATTTACAATATGGGCATTATCCAATACTCAGTATCCCAGTGTAACAGACAAGGATTCCACTAATCAGATATTCTCAGTGTATTGACAAAAATCTCATTTCTAACCATCCCGCAGAGTGTATCCTAAAGAATATCGCTGTACAAATTTACAAGGCTGGAACATTAAGTTCTGCGCTGAAAATCTTTTCATGTCACTCTTGCCATTCTCCTAACTGCACATTGTCACTTACATTGTGATAGATGACATTACATTAGTGGTAATGGCTGCTGTTTATTGCTTGTCATTCACAATCATATCTCTACAGACTTGATTTCTTCTTGCCACTTTTCTACCAGAAATATAACAAGCTGACTGTAATTGTGATGCCTTGAAAATCTGCAATTTGGCTGGATAAATAATACCGCTATATAATCCCGATACGGGCTATCTGCCTGCCTGAAATACATCAATGTGCAGTCAGTGATGCTTGCACAAAGCTTATAGAGAACCTTGGCGTAATTTATACAAAATGTTAACATATGGTTCCCAGTAGCCTGTCCACATAATCAGATGCCATATTAAGAGGCCAAAAGCTCCCCGAAACACAAATCTACAAATGGACACAATTAGGAAACAGTGCCTCAATGTAGAACGGTTCTTAAGAATTTGGTTATTATTAATTTAGAGCTCAATTGAAATGAAACTATTTTTCTTGACAATTTGACATTGTTATTTAAAAAAAAAAAAAAACTGTACAAAATCATCGAAAAGATGCAATGAAAATATAATAACCAGCCGGAATGGTAAATGTGGAGGAGGGGATTATCATCATAGAAATAAGAATAAGCTAAATCAAAAAAAGATTGACAGGAGCAGAGGATCCCGGGATCCCTGTGCGGTTATACTTTATCTTTCATCATTCACACGAACCCCAAGAGTGTGATATCATGGCTGCCTATTTTATGTAGTCCTTACATCACATGTATTTCTGAGTGGTGTATTTGGTTTATATCACTTTCAAGTTAAGGATCTGTTCCTTGCAATACTTCCGACAATACTAGCTTTGTGGATTTGTTCCTTGTCTTATTTCTCACACTAAAGTTCCCCTTTATCTATTTGCCATCTAGCTGTACCATTAACCATTACATTTTGCCATTTTTGAGGTATATCTTCTCGTCATGCAATTAGTATGCTGGGTACTATATTATCTTTTTCCATGTGTCCCCTTCTTTGATTTCATTCTTTGTATGTGTCCCATATACTTGTATTGTGTCCCATTTTGAATGTGTCCTTTGAATATTAGGATTTAATTAAAGGACTTATTTTTTTATTTTTCTACTTGACTTGTATTCTTCAGTTATATTGGTGTAGATCATGGAAAGAAAAGAAACAATGTAGTAATAATATTTGCTGATCAGAATAAAATGGATTAAAAAGAAAACTTAACAATAAATATATGTGGCCCGATCCACCAGCAGCATGTATCAGACACTGGCTGCATGATTTCAGGCATATTAACTCTGAAACTCTGCGGCATTTCACTCATAGGAAAACAGTTTAAAAGCTGTCAGGGACCAAGCCGCACGGGAGACTAGTTGGACAGAGCTTATCCCTGCCCACTGCCAGTGACTGACAGGTCTCCTGCGTGCGTGCAGCGGCAGCAGGCGGGGAGAAATCATTGTGGATCAGGCTTTTTCTGGCTAGTGTGCCATCTGGCTCAGTCCTTGACGGCTTTTATATTATGCTTTTTTCTGAAATGCCGCAGCATTCCAGAGTTAAACCTATATTGCTGAAATCATGCTGCTAGTGTCTGATACATGGTGCCCGAGGATTGGGCAGCGTGTATCCACTGTCAGGTTCCCTTTAATAAGTACAGATTATCAAAAGCTTAGAGGTCATTTATCTTGGTCTACAGTTTACTGATAAAAGCATACCTAACGCAGTATATTATGCTAAAAGGATCTAGAGATTACTGTGTTTCCATTGCTGCAAACTATGAAATCTATATTGGAGAATACTGTAGTTCTACTATCTTTTGGTTTAGGCAGACAATGTCAGCAGTGGACCGTTTTCTTTCGGTTAGTAAAATCATTAACATCAATTATTAAAAACTCTTATAGTTCATTTACCCTTTATTATGTGTTATACTTTGCTTTACAAAGTCTGGTTATGTTAACTTAAAATGCAACATTTCTGAGAACTATTTTTTTCTCTGGCATTAATGCTTTTGACATATTTTGAGAAAAAGAACTACTTTATTTGACAATTTGTAGGACAAAGACAACCATAATTCCTACCTATACACACTCCATCAGAGTCAGCATAATAACCCGCTGGACACTGTAGCACACATCTGCCATGGTGAAAGATTCTGCCTTTGGCACAGCTTAAGCATCTGTTGTTGTCTGAAGAGCATGTTTGGCACGATGGATCACAATCTTAAAAGAAAAGAAAAAAAGAGAGAGAGGACATTAAAAAAGGAAACTCGATAAAATGGCAACGTACACCAAAGTCAGCTGGCTGGATCTATATATAATATAGCTGTGGTGTTCCATATCCACATATGGGGCAGTATGCACTTGGAGCTCAGAATGAACTTGGCACAATGAAGCAGAAGCAGATGGTCATTCTGAGGAATAGGGGGAGCGAGCCAGATCACTATAAAATGCAGTCGTAACAATTGTAATCCCTTCATTTTCAGAGTCTTCAAATTGGCAAATACTTTTCACTGTAAAAAGCAATTGCACAATTCAAAAAAAGTGATCAGTCAGTAAAATGTCATAATAAAGGGGAAGACTATTCGTCAACAATAGCCATGTAAGAACTCAACTAATAATTAGTGTAACATCCCTGGCAGCATACTGGCATGGCTTACCATCTCCTACCATGCAAGAACGCCAACTTACCTATCAGTCCTGGCTGCACACTTTGCTCCATTACTTGCTGTGTGCATGTCTCTTGTCTGATTGCTTAGGGAGGCGGCGCTGTTACTTCCAGATTCTTAAAGTTACAGTGTGCGCAGTCCTAATGCATCCCCAGCCTATCGCTGTGAGTCACTGGATACTTAAACCCCCTCCACCCAGTAGAAGGTGCCTGAGCATCACTTTCTTTCAGTGTGTTCTGTGCAACTGAGTTGCCAGGTCCTGTCCTGTTTCTTGTCTGTTTCCACCACCCTGGGGGCCGAGTACCCAGGCCCGTTACCTGTATCTGTGACTTCTAGTCTGTTTCCGCCACCCTGGGTGTTGAGTACCCAGGCCCATTACCTGTATCGGTGACTTCTAGTCTGCTTCCGCCACCCTGGGGGCTGAGTACCCAGGCTCGTTCCTGTATCTTGTTCCAGGTTCAGTTGCTGTCTGAACTGTTTCCTTGCCCGTTACCTGTTTGTCTCTGTGTCCGATTCTTCCCTTTTCCTGCAGTGTCTGAACCTGCACCTAACTCCAACTCGTTGTCTCTGTACTTCTGTTTGTGAGTTTTGTGTCCACTCGCTACTTCATTGCAAGTACCTTGTGTGTATCTGGTCCTGCTTATCCCGTTTCCCTGCCTCCGTATCTACCTCCTGTGTTCTAGCTATCTTCCTGTGTTTCCCAGTCTGTTCCATGTGAACAGGGCCCTGTCCTGTCTGCCTGCACCTGCGGTTCCGCTCTGCTCTGCTCCGCTTGTCCTCGGCGCCTGCGGTTCCGCTCTGCTTTGCTCCTCTTGTCCTCCACACCTGCGGTTCCGCTCTGCTCTCCTCCGCTCATCCTCCGCACCTGCGATTCCGCTCTGCTCCGCTCGTCCTAATCACCCGCGGTTCCGCTCTGCTCTGCTCCGTTTGTCCTCCGCGCCTGAGGTTCTGCTCTGCTCATCCACCGCACCTGCGGCTCGGTTCCTGTATCCCAGTCTGTACTGGTCCCTAGCCAGCCTGCTTTTCTACCTGCCAGTATCGGCCTGTCTGCATACCTGCCGTGCCTGCCAGTACCCACCTGTCTGCATACCAGCCGTGCCTGCCAGTACCCACCTGTCTGCATACCAGCCTAACCTGCCCGTTCCTGCATTCCCCGGTGTGGGTCAACAGCTGTGACTGGGGTCTGACCTGGAGTAGCACCTGGGCCACCTCCTACGTCCCTCCTCGGACCACGGAGTCGATTAAGCCGCCGTGGGATCTGGCGATGCCCCTAGTCACGCCCCTCCAGGCACTCCTCGGTTCATGGCCCAGTGGGACCACTAACCATGCTCACGCCAGTAAGTCTGGGCGTGAGCGTAACAATTAGGAGTTAACCTCAAGGCTATAAATTAATGCATCTTACATATAGTAGTGCAACGTATGAAAAAATGAGCACACGTAATGAGATTCTAGATTTAGTTAAATCTACAATATTCAAATACAACCTGGAACACAAGATCTGCATTTTGGTTCTCCTGGAGGAGAGAGTTGATCTGGATTCCCCGATTGCACTAGGCATTCTGCAAATATTATTCTAAGCAAGGAAGCTGTTGACCTATCACTGGTTACTATTGGGGAACTCAAAACTAAAATAAACATTGTTTTACGTCTAGAAAGGGGTATATATCTGAAAATGAATGCATTACATAAATATGATAGGATTTAGGGATCATGGCTACATACCCCCGGTCTAGAATCCTTATGGATTCTAGACTGGGGATCATGGATCAATTCTTGGTCCCTATACACTGATTCTTCCATTATCAGGAGCGATTAATGATACTTTCAATGTACTCTACTTTAATTTTCATTTCAGCTTGCCTTTATTCCTTTCATCCTAATTCTTGTGGATGCTTGATAATATGTTTAGCCTATTTTTCTTTTTATATAGGATTTGGGAGAGAAAAGTTCTGTTACCCTATTTTACAGTCCTATTACATTCTGTCTGACTTGTATGCAAGTTACTTTTCCTTTTTGTATCTGAATGTATGTTCAAAATAGAAAAAGTTTGTTTAATAAAAATGGATCCGATTAAAAAAATGGACAGACATATGTGTGCTGACTGAGTTGTTCAATAGCATATGTCAAATGAACTTCTTAAACGTTGTGTATAAAGTTAGTGTATGACTACATATTGACTTCAGCTTTCAAACTTTGTCTGGTGGAAGTAATAGAGATGAGCTATAAAGACGGCTGTGTCAGTCTGTGATCAGAAAGAAGATCAGCTAAAGTCATGGTGGCATGCTGGTAAAAGGAACAGCTAATTACAGGTAGATGGTCTAGATGACGTCTACATGTTTGATCTATGTCTATGATCAAACTTGATAAGCCATTCTGTGTTCTCTAACTACAGATACAGTAAACATTTATGGCAGTTATAACACACAATTACACACACAAAACAATAAAATAAATTAAAGCACCACTTCAGCGGTTTTTTACCCCCTTGTTAAATATCACATATGTAAGTGTAATGCATGTATTTACACTTTCACAAGTAGCCGCCTTCACCCGTTTTCAGCCTGCTCTGGCACCATGTGTCTGCAGCTTTGACCAGACAAACCACACAACACTTGTTGCCTGAAGCAGAGGTCACTTTCTTAAACTTCTCAGTGCACATCTATGGAAATTCAGAATGAGATTCTGTAGCCTTGTTCCGAGTCCCATAGACTTGTATTGAGAAAAGCAACTTCTGGAACACAGCGATCCAGGGGGTTACAAAAGCCGTTATGTGATGCCAGAGCGAGACGAGCGGGTCTAAAAACAGGTGAGCTTGCCGCCCAGTGAGTATGAGTCTATGTGCATTACACTTTCAGAAATTAGATTCCTAACAAAGGGATTGAAAAAAAAAACCAAATGTTGGAGTGGTGCTTTAAATCTAACATTAGACTGTGTTGCTGGAAAATATCATTAAGTCCCAATTTTACCATCTGTCTTTGGAGGTCAAATCAGTTGGTTTAAGTATTTTCCCCCCAGAGTAGAGAAATTGCTGGCTAGCTTGGAGATGGAAAACATCCCTTCTGTTGTATAATGCAAGCTCTCTCTCGAGGGGTCTTATCTCGAGGATGTTTTCGTAGACTTTCATCTGGGGGCCACCCTGCCTTGCAAACTGAATATTTATGTAGCCAATAACATTTATAAACAATGATGCATTTTACCAATTAAAATAATGATGATCTCATATAGCAAGTAACTTGTTCCTCATAAAAATGGCCACTAATTTTGCTGCACAGGATAACTGCCCCATCTGTATAGTGACCGCAGCGGGGTGATGCAGATCCACTCCTATTCATTCAGCTGTTCGGTCAGGTTGTTGGCTGTCACTCCCCCACCAATCTGATATTGATTAATTATCCTATGGATAGGCCATCAATATAAAAGTAGTAACATAATGAAACCCAATAGTAAAAATGACTTTTAGACCCAATTACATGCATTTAAGCTAAAAACAAAACAAAACAAAAAAAAAACATTGTCCCCAAGGGTGAACAATCTCCTCAAGTCATATAAAGATATCTGAGAATAGATAAAAATGAAGCAAAGACAAATATAACAATGACGTAATATGATAGTATATGTGATCAATATAGTATTTAGACACAGATGTGTATATGGGGATATAGATTTAGGTATAGAGACAGAGTTTATAAGTTGAATTAGTACAATTATGGTCAAATTCATTACAGTTCCTCTCACTCACAATACATGAAAAAATTAAGTGTAACATAGCTTTAGTGCTCCAGTAACTTGTCATAGTCAAAGTGCCTCTACATCTTTGATGACAAAGTAAATGTCAAATGGCGCAAAATTGCCTCACGCTGCGCCAAAATTTTGCAGCTATTCAAGCCTTTTTACACCAGGATGAATCAGGCCCATTGTCTTTAAAGGAGTTGTCCTGTTAGGTGTCATGGCCATTTGTAAGAGCTGGACCCACTCTTGGATACCTAGTCAACCCATTCATTACATGGTTAACTGGCATGTAAAGCTACATTTCTTTGTAGAAATGAATTGCCAGTCATAACGTATCCCAGCTATAACAACTGAAGCCTCCTGACTGCCCCAGAAAGATGCATGTTTGGCCAATTGTTGCATATTTATTTTGAAGGGCCATGGCATGTACGTTCATGGCATATACACAGGATGCCATAAATGTATAATAGAGAGATCCCACCAATGTGACTGGGAGCTCCTGTCAGTGGAATGGTGGTCGAAATCTCCTATGAAAAGAGGGGATAAAAAACGCTTAAATCCAACAATTATCAGGAAGTAATCAGGAATTAGATTTAGCTATCAGCAGCTAAAACTAAGTAAAGGCTACTGTTTACTGTGACCTTTTAATGGACATTTAAATTTTCAGAGGTTTCTGTAAAAATAGCCAGGATATCGAATATTTGCAGCATTACATTCCTATAGATGTGTTTTCTGTCTCAGTAAACTTCGGTGAGATTTCCTTTTCAGCTCTAGTGACATTGAAGAAAATGAAGTACTTCTATGAGACATTGTTGTTTTGGCAGTATGGTTCATTCACCTGCCTGATGAAGTACAGCACGGCTTTAAGCAATCAACCGGCACACGCTACCTCCTTTACTGCAGACAAGTGGCTGTGTCAGTCCTCTGGATCTTTTACATTGTGTTGCTTACTGGGCCAAATAATGAGCATAAAGAAGAAAAAGGCTCCTGCTCTCTAATCTGTCCTAGCTAAGATCTTGGTAAAAAAAAAAAAGATAGAAAAGCATTAAAATGAATATCAGTGCTACTGTGGAGGATGGGGAAACATAGAAAATAGTATGCAACAAGGTCTCATTATGTTTTTGCGCAAAAAATCCACTAATAACGTAGAAGTCATTAGTTATGGTCAGCTCCTCTTTATAACATTTTTCATAGTAATTTTAGGTTGCATTAAGATTTTCTTTAATGTAACTAGTAAGCAGAATATTGTGTCATACATATGACACAATGATCACATACATGACAGAGGTTGGAGCTAATTTCCTGGCTTTTTTTTTGTCAAATTTGTGATTGGCTAAAAAGGTAAGAATAAAATAAAAAATATTCTAGAAAAAAATTCAATAGTGAATAAATGCTTGAATAACAATGAACTGTAAGCAAAACATGACTTAAGGTGACTACGAAGGGATAATTTGCTATTATTCTAATTCCAACAGGAAAAGTTTGGTAAAACAAAATAACAAAACAATACCTTAAATAAACATTCAAAAGACAAAATGTATACAACAGATAGGCCTGATGTTTTGAGGAATGCCAGGAAGCTTCTTTTGGAAATCCTGAGGAGTCTTTAGGGAGCACTGAAATTTTTACATTTGAAGTACTTTATATACACACATACAGTACAGTGCAAAATTTTAGACAGGTGTGGAAAAACGTTGTAACATAAGAATGCTTCCGAAAAGGGAAGTGTTAATAGTTCATTTTATGAATTACAAACTGTAAAGGGAATAAAGAAAAGAGAAATGAAATCAAAATCAATATTTGGTGTGACCGCCCTTTGTGTACAAGTGTATCTAGAAGAATTGATGTTGTTTTGAAGACAGCTTTTGAAGGATCTCGGCAGGGAGATTGTTCCAAATATCATGACGAACTAATCACAGATCTTCTGTGGATCTAGGTTTGTGAAATCCTTCTGTCTCTTCATGTAAACCCATACAGACTCTATGATGTTGAAATCAGGGCTTTGTGGGGGCCAGATCATAATTTCCAGGACTTCTTGTTCTTCTTTACACTGTAGTATTTTTAATAACATTGGTTATATGTTTAGGGTCGTTGTCCTACTGCAGAATAAATTTGGAGCCAATCAGACGCCTACCTAATGGTATTGCATGAGGGATAACAATCTAACTGAATTTCTCAGCATTGAGGACACCATTAATCTTAGCCAAATCCTCAACGCCATTTGATGAAATCAGATTTCTTCCTGGTGGCACTGCATGATGGATAAGTATATGCCTGTAAGTAAGAGCCACCAGCCTTAATGTCAATATCATCCAGTTTGTGTGGGATTATAGAAGAGACAGAAGGATTTGCACAAGTCTACATCTAAAGAACATCAGTGCTTAATTCTCTAAGATGTTTGGAACAGTCACTCACCCTGCCAAGTTCCTTCAAAAACTCTGTGCAAGTGTACCTAGAAGAACTGACGCTTTATATATGTTATGAAGGCAAAGGGTGGTCATGCCAAATATTGATTTGATTTAGATTTCTCTCTTGTTCATTTTGAAGTTTGTAAAGTCATAAAAATAAACTATTAACACTGCTATTTTTTAAAACATTCTTACTTATAGCATTTTTTCCATATCTGCCAAAAACATTTGCACAGTACTGTGCAAACAATATTTTATAACTATGACTGTATAATTCTATGGGAGTTTACTTGTGGATTTCAAGTGGAGTTGTCAGCTTAATCTGCTGCCTTATGCATGTGCAGCATTTACAACTGCAGATCTGTACTTCTAGTGGTCAAATCCACACAAAAAAATGTGCCAATTTGAGGTTTAAGTACTGAAGGAAAACATCAAATACGTAGATTCTGGTTTTGGCATATTTATGAGGATAGCGCTCCCCTTGCCTTTCTCTGTACTGACTTGCAGGCTCCTATTTACATGAGAATATAGAGTAGTCTGACAGTCCCTACAAAGGGGGTTGTCGGGGAGCACTTTACGTATGAATACATTAGGACTCCCAAACTGCGTGCGTCAATTTTTGCGCTGTTTTGGCTACTCAAAGTATGGACCTGTAGCTGTATTATGCTGGCTTTAGAAGGTTGAAGCCTTATCAAAAAGGTTTAAATTATAAAGTAGCTAATTATCTATTCATTAACTGTGAATGCATATGACTGCTAAAGTCTATATTTATAGTCAACAAGCCAGAAGTGGAAGTGCCTTGTTGCCCATATATTACAGACTGTTAGGCATTTCCAGGGCTGCATTGTTGTTCCCTTCCTGAGGGCTCGTATCACCATGCAAGAAATTTTCCTCAGGAGGTGGTATTTTCATGTAATGCAGCAAGCATTGGGGCATATTAAAATTCTCTATTCACATGGAATCCGTGCCACAGAAAAATAAAGATGCATAATATCTCCAGGAGAAAGAGCTGACAATCTAAACCCCTTTTGGAAGTAGGACCACATGTTTAAGATATGGGAAGAGAGTAAGTTATGTATAGCTAAGAACTGACAAAAACAAATTAAATTCCCATTAGAAGCAGCAGCTCCCTGCAGTGCCCAGGTGATCGAAACGGGATATCTATTGTGGGAAACAGAGATAGTCTAAGATTTGTGGATTCAAGAGGTAGAAGCTGCTATGATGAAAGAATCTCTCCAGCTGTGGTGACTCCATTGGTCAGATATGAAAACTGGAGTTTGTGTTGATGCAATAATTATGAGAAATAAATTGTCGGCGTCGTAGTGAAGGGACGGACGTAATGCATCACTCACATCAGTGTAGGGCCACTAGAATCCCTCCAACTGAATATCTGCCAGATGCTACACCTGTCATATTTGGGGTCTATGCAACGGGAAAATCATGATAAAAAATATGACAGCAATATCTAACACCTGGGACCTTCAGAGGTGAATATATCTCATAAGTTGGGCATTTAATAAAATCCTGAAGGGCAGAGAACATCCCACAATTCGACTCACAGGAGGTGATCAAGGGGAGGTGTGTGGGCATAACATGGAGCCAATAAAAAGCAGAACCTGGGTCTGGATCAATTTTCAGTACCTAGGAAGACATAGCTCACTGTGAAGGTTCTATTCATTTCTCAATCGGATTGCTTCTGTCCGCTAAGCTCTGAGCTATTTATGTGACCAATATTTTGTAAGTTTCTTTTGTTAATCCTTTGCATATTTTTTTAGAAAACACTACCTATCTTTCTGGATTAAATATAAAATGTAATAGTTCTATTCCTTTTGCTCTGTAAATCGCACCCCTGAAACCATATGCTACCTGTAATTTGTGTCCAATTGGTCTGCAAAAAGATTGTTGGTCGCAGCTAATAATCTTTCTTGGGTTATCGTGGAGTTGGCATTGCCCGTACAGAGGTATATATATATATTCCATGAGTTGGAATAGGTTGTATATATACACAAAACGCTCACTGTGAGTTCCCCGATAATCGGTGTAGTAGGGGGAAAAGCCACGACCTCCTCCGTTAATCATCATTCAATTACGTAATTGTCCTGATGATAGGGAGTAGCAGAGGGCTGTTTGTGACATAAAAGTAACAGCGGGGTGGTTCAGCGAGACCCCCTCCCTGGTTGTGATCTTTGACAAGTCATAAGAAAAGACTATCCATGAACAAACATTTTAAGTGGCACACATTGGTAAAGGGTGGGCATAAAAGTTTTCCATGTAGTTATTCATGTGCATTAGGTTTCAGGGAGCAACTTTTGTATTTAACTTAAAGAGAATCTGTCAGCATGAGTGCACCCCCAAACTGGTTATATGTGCATGTACCTTTTTCAAAGACAAGTCCAGCAATACCTTTAAATGGCCAGTCCATACCACCATTACTGAGAAATCAGTGTTTGAATTAATATGCAAATAAAAGTGTATATCTGAAACCTCTATCACTCCAGCTCTATTCTACACCCAGCACTGCCTCCTCCTGCTTGACTGACAATCTCTATGCTGTGTGACTTTGGAGAAAGGAGCAGTTGGCCAAGCAGGAGGAGGCGGCACAGGGCGGGGAATAGAGCTGGAGTGACAGAGGCTTCACATCTACACCATCTTTTTCATCAATTCAAATGTGGATTTCTCCATAATAGAGTAACGGACTGGCCATGTATTGCTGGACTTGTCATTTAAAAAGTTATATTCACATATAAATAGTTTGGGGTGTGAAATCCTTCTCACAGATCCCTTAACAGTGTTTATTTAGGGTTCTATATACAAATCTAATACTGACTTGTACATATTTAACAAGAAAATAAAATACGGTAGAACAGGGAAATAGGGATCTGCAGGAAACAAACTAACGAACCATCCGCTTACCGGTGTATGGGTTAAAAGAAATGGCACATACAACAGAAAAAAAGTATAATTTCAACACATGTGCTGAGTATTACACTGGAAATGCTAGGTCTTCTTCCAAGCCAAGAGATAGCTGAGCCTAGATCCACATGGTATTTGCATAAGGCATAATTGCATTGTGAAGACTTAGCTGTTCAGGTAGTAAAAGTTATCAAGAAATTAGGTATTGGGGATCACTAACACTGCCTAAGTATCTAGTAAAGTAATGTATCCGACACTTCTTAGGCTATGTGCACACGATGCAGAAATGAAGCAGAAAATTTCTGCATCATTTCTGCATCTCCCTGGCAGAAAAAACGCATGCAGATTGTGCATGCGTTTTTCCTGCAGAATACATGCGGATCCACATGCAGATTCACATGCGTTTCCGCATGCAGATTGACAAGCGCTTTCCAGGCGATTTTAGCATCACCTGGAAAGTGCTTGACAACTAGGTCACACTATATAAATCCATGCAAACAGCATGGATTTATATAGTGTGACCCGAGAGAGTGTATATACTTACCTCCGATGGCCCGCGCTGTCCTGCTCACTCCGTTCTCCCGGCTGCCGGCAACTTTGAATTGAAAGACCTGCCGACGTCAGCGTCACGTGACCCGTCACATGACTCTGACGTCACCGCAGGTCCTTCAACTCACTGCAAGTGCCGGGAAGCAAGCAGGAGCGCTGCGCGGGCCGACAGATGGTAAGTATATATATATTTTTTATTTTATTCTTGTTTTTACAGCTTTTTTAATGGTACCTGGGTGTGGATGAGAGTCTCCTCTCCTCCACACCCGGGTACCATCCGCACATTAGAACGCGCCAATTACGCAAGTACAGATGCAGTCTTGCGGAATTGGCGCGTTCTAATGCAAGTCAATGGCGGCGAAAACGCCGCGTTTCCGCAAAATTAAATGACATGCTGCGGATTTTTGAGCGCAGCGTTTACGCTGCGGAAAAATCCGCATCATGGGCACAGCACATGCGGATTTCAATTGGGGAACATTGCTTCCCTTCTACCATGCGTTTTTCATGCGTTTCCGCGGCGTTTACGCAACTTCAAAAACGCCGCGGAAACGCATGAAATACGCATCGTGTGAACTCAGCCTTACTTCCCTTTCTAAGGCAGAAGGGATAAATAAAAAAAATGTTGTCTGGGAATGCAATACTCCATCAAGCACTTTAGTACGGTAATTGCTTCATCTGTTGGAGGCACTGTGGTAACAGAGAGCATAATATTCATGGGTGAAAAAAATAACACCTATATTTCAAGGAAACAGCTGCACTTGTTTAGCCTATAAATACATTATTTCTTAAAGGTTTGCAAGGCTAAATATGTGAGGAACAGAAATTGGGAGTTAATGGAAAATAAATCCTGCAGCACTGCCTGATTTACCATTATACAAATCCTCAACTGTAAGAGTTTTAAAGATCCAAAAATATCTGTCCTGCAGCAAAACATTTGCAAAAAAGGGAAAATAAGTCATACCACCATTTTCAGGAAGAAGAAATGGGTTGAATCAAGCAACAGCAGAGTGTCGTAACAAATCACTCACCTGTGTAAATACTCCCAATCATTTTATATTAGCTAAACATGTGTAAACGTGTATGTATGTAATGTAACATACTTATTGACTGCCGTCTTTCCCAGTTTCTAGCATTATTCAGGTCCTCGTCTCGCTCATACAACTTCTAATTCTGACTCACCTGATGATATTGGGACATAGTAGAAAGCTGGAAGTCACATTTACAATATAAGCCATGGGGCCTCATTCTGATGCTCTATGGTCTAACATCATAAAAGCCCCTTCCAGCTCACACATAAAACCCAGAGTGATTCAGCAAGTAAGTAAGAAGAGGACCAGAGCGGCACTGGAATTTGGGGAATACATAGTTACACATAGTTATATAGGTTGAAAAAAAACCTAGGTACATCAAGTTCAACCTTTCTACACCAAATACAGCAATTGGTAAGTATTTTAACACACTTTTACTACATGACATGTATATCTACACTGTTTTTTTGTAATAAATATGATTGGATAAGAGTGGTTCATTAAGAGTAAAAATTAAGATATCTACTAGCTTTGTCTTACTAACAAACGTTGGTATGGACATGTATATATTTATCCATAAATGCAGTAGATTGCATGTGCACAGACGCTTTGGCCGAGCCCATTATATGCAGATTCTGGCTGGAAGGCTATATTCCCACAATGAGTTTTTGGTGTATTTTTGTTTGTATAAACTTCGCAATTGCCATATAGTATGACACACTTTTTTTTTTCTTTCTTTTAGTTCATCAATTACCATTGTGTTTTGGTGCTGTGGGACTCTGGTGATCACTACATCCTTATTTATACTATTTGGAACTTCGTTCCCTACCAACAACAAGCATTGCTGGGATCTATTAAGGCCCCGTCACACTTAGCGACGCTGCAACGATCCCGACAACAATACGACCTGTCAGGGATCGTTGCTGGGTTGCTATGTGGTCGCTGGTGAGCTGTCAAACAGGCAGGTTCACCAACGATCAGGGGAGCAGCGACATCATGGAAAGAATCTTTCCACGATGTCCTGCTCCTGGTTACCAGCCTGCTGCTGAAGCAGGAGCAGGCTGGTAACCATGGTAAACATCGGGTTACTAGGGGCACACGCGCACCTAGTAACCCGCTGTTTATCATAGTTACCACTCTGCTACGGTGAGCGGGAGGTTACCGCTCACTTTAGCAGGCTCTAAACCATGATAAACAGCGGTTTACTAGGTGTGCGTGTGCCTATAGTAACCCGATGTTTATCATGGTTACCAGCCTGATCGCTGCTCCCGCTGGTCACACACAGCGATGTGTGCTGACCAGCAGGAGGGCAACGACCAAAAAATGGTCCAGGACATTCTGCAGCGATCAGCGACCTCACAGCAGGGGCCTGATCGCTGCAAAGTGTCACACATAGCGACATCGCTGGTGAGGTCGCTGGTGAGTCACCAAAACCGTGACACAGCAGCGATCTCGCTATGTGAGACGGGGGCTTTAGATTCATTAGGGTCACACTAGGCCTTGATGAGTAAGAGTTAAACTGTGTTTGTTGATCTTGCTTGTTAAGGAACATTTTCACCTTCATTTCCAGCATTTGTTCTGCATTCTTTGTTTTACTGTCCTGCTTATAACTAGTTAGGTCTCCCATAGGATTTGTTTTGTCTCTGGTCTATATAGAACAGAATGGGGTGATTAGACTAACATCTGACTATTTATACTTGATTGACTATACCGAATGGTGATCTTGGGGCATTTTGCCTTACTAAGGCTCCGGCTTTTGTATAGGGCTTCATATGTGATTAATGTATCATTATTCCGATCGACTTGCCTGATATAACCACCAGTACCAGCAGGACAATAGGTGTATATTTTCATTCATTACTATTTTTTGTTGCTATTTAGCCATTTTTGTGCGTGGATTGAAATATTTATTACTATCCAGAATCAGTGGGCTGGTCATCCTCATCAACTCTTTATTACCTGTAAACCCTTCACCTCTTTTCATCTGATTAGGGCTTAATAGGGTTGTTTGGGGACAGCTGCCGAGGAGCGGGGGTGCCACAGGCGTTTCAAGATGGTGCTAACCTCCGCTGGTAGGTAGGGACAAACGTAGGGGTCAGTGTAGGGACAAATCCCCCCTTTCTTTCTCTTTCACCCTCTGAGGGTGCATTTTTGAGTATATTAATTACCTTTTGCGGGAACTTTTCTAATGTTTTCATTAAATGTCCAAGTGATAAAGTTGTAAATGTAATGCAATTGTAGTTAATAATTATGTAAATTGTACAATACGGTTCTAAATAACTTTCAGATTTTGTCCGATGAGGCCTCCATAAATCATCCACCTAATAACCAGTGTAGTCATCCTAGCTCTGCCTTGTTCCTCACAAGCTCGTATTTCAGATTTCAACTGCGATTAACAAAAAACTGTTTTACACTACATGAAGGATTCTCTATTAATGCTAACTAAAAATAAATCCGTAGATAATTCTTGTTCCTGGCACATTAGCTTAGTTTTAATATGTTGCAACATGCTCTAGAAATGCAGGTATTTATTCTTTAGAAATGAGATCAGTTGTAACTTAGATGTACACATTTGTTCTCACTGAGGTCACATAAGGTAACTGATAAATGGGCTCAGAACAAGGATTACCTGCACAGGTTCCATTCTGTACATAGAATCCTGGACCACAGCTGTCTACACAGCGACCTCCAAGCTTCACTTGCAATGGGTCCTTACATGTTATGCAATCACTTTCTAAAGATCCGTGACATTCTGAGCAGGATTCATGACAAACTAAAAAACAGAATGTAATGAGAAGTTAAAACCCATATAAACGTCTGGGATCAACCAAGGAATGAATGGAAAAAATGGACAGTGAAAAAAGTAAAGTGTACGCGCTACTTTCCCAAATCAGCAGTATGTAAAAATGGCATAAACAGTTTTTACCTAACATTATTCGTTTCTCTGTATCACTCACATCACATATTGAATATTTTAATAATAGGAACAGAAGAGGTGTCAGAATGTAGATTAACACCATATCGCAGATTAATAGCGTTTTTTCACCTGCCAGGTTCCCTTTAATTTTGGCTCAGTTTGGATCATGCTGTAGCATTTTAGGTCAAGCTCCTTTTCCAGGTAAGCCACACCTCACCACGAAGTCACACTCCTTCCCGAGTGACATACAGCTGGCTGTTTTAATCACTTAATAGAAAGGACTAAAACTTCAAGGAGTACGCACAATACTTAATAAATCTCCCAGGTCAAAATACATATTGTCCCCAATTCATCATTTGCACTATTTTTTTTAAAAGTTACCGTACTACTGTTTACTGTCTTGTGGTATTTCTGACAGTTTTTTTAGCTAAATTCTTCAAAATGGTGCACACGGTTCATGAATTTTGCACAAAGGCAAAAATTTTTTGTAATTTTTTAGTGAAAAAAGTTGCACATTTTCCTAAATGGCAGAAAATTTGCGGTAAAATACCTGGCGTACATAAAATCACTTCAGGGGTCGACTGGAGTACTTTTTACAAAGTCGCAATTGATAAATCTGCCAAGAACATGCGGAAACCCCAAACTCCACACACAATGGCGAAGAAAAACAATCAAACAAAACAAATAAACAAGCAAATACCTATTAAAAAGACTTTTAATAAGGTGCAAATTAAAAATAAATTAGGAGCAAATGAAAAGCAGGCAAAAACCACCAGAAACTAGACAAGAAAAAGGTGCAAACGCAATAATGAACGGGGGCCATCGAAGCTACTGTTATTAGGCTGTGTGCCCACGATGCGTTTTTCAAGCGTTTTTGCTGCGGAATTTTTGCAGCGTAAACGCTTGGGAAACGCATGGTAAGCCTTCTGCCATGGTCCCCTATGTAATTCCGCAATTGCAATGCCCGTGCTGCGGAATTTTCCGCAGCGTTTTTGATGTGCGGAAAATTCCGCAGCATGTCCATTCTTTGTGCGTTTACGCATGCGGAATTGCCATCTACAATGCACTAGAAAACGCAAGGCAATTCCGCATGTGCGAAACGCGCAAAAAAACGCGCAAAAACGCATGTCAAATTACGCATGCGTTTTTCCGGGCAAGGACATGCAGAAATGAAGCGGAAATTTTCCGCTTCATTTCTGAATCGTGGGCACATAGCCTTATACTGGGAACTGCATGGAAAATCTTTGACACACACTGAAGTACATCTATTCAATAATATAACTTGAGAATGAAGTAATTCTGATAGCAAATATCACCTCATTCAGAGGTTAGCCTAAAGTGTTATGCTAGAAATGACCTCACTTTTCAGTACAGAAACCATTGTGTCCACTTCTTGTGTGCTGCTTGACTTCTCAGACAAAATAAGACATGAATGAGTGAAACACATTTCACCAGGCTATCCTTATTTGACTCTTTTAGTTTAATGTACAAGCATGCATACTCTTGTCATGACCCTAGCGAGTAAGACAAGATGGCATGCTTGTGCATTCATGTTTAAGAGGAATCAACAGGATCTGGATTTTACATATTTCAGACAAAATGGTGAAATTCTTTATTTGATCATCCCCATAAATTCTTCCTAGTAATGTGAAAAAGTGGTCGTCTCACAGATGAATGACATTCGAGGGAATACATGGACAGGCCGAGTCATAAGGGAACGCAACTTCTTCTCTGGCTCAGGACGGTACAAAGCAGGGACAAGCCTTCTATCATGTTCATAAGCCCAAATAGGAACCTGAGCTATAGAAGTGCCTTCCAAACACCACTTGAGAGGACTTACCTAAATGGTGAGCGAATTGAAAAAACAGTTTTGTGCTGAGGGTGTTGTGATAGATGAGGACAATGCCTGTTCACACCACCTTCTCCGTACAGTTCTGTAAATTGATGATTACTGTAGTTTCTTTAAGGCCATGGCCCCACTATCAGTATTCCGTCAGCATTTTCTTCTCAGGAGTGGAGTATTCCTGAGAAAAAATACTGACCGAATACTGACCAAATACTGATAGTGGGGCCGTGGCCTTAGTCTGGCTTGGAAGTTGAAAACTCTGTCTGGCAGACGTATCCATATTTGGGAGATGTATTTTATTTTTTTATGGTTGTATGTTGACCAAAGTTTTCCTTTTACTACGGTAGTTTGTTTAGATTTCCTATGTACATTACAACTCTTAAAGTCACTATTTAATTATTTAAAGAGGATTTATCAATTTTGAGAAAAACACAAAAACTGACAGTAGTCATTCTACCAACTCCATTGAATATAATGGGAGAATTCATAAACCTTTTTTGTCTCATAAATTTGCCTAAACGGATTAATTTACATGATGATTAGTTTCATCAGAGCATCCAAATGAACAGTGAATCACTGAAAGGCAATTAAGGTGACAACTTTCCTCCCCTTCAACCAGGATAACAAACTTTACTTCATGCAAAAACATACCTATAGGGAATTTAGAATGAACCAAAGGGGAATGTCATGACAATGTCTGTAATACGCTGCAGAATATGTTGTCGCTATATAAGCGAGCACAACTAAACAACAAAATAAATAATACTAAATAATGTTACATATGAGACTTATAAAAAGATGTTACTGTGTATTTTGCACAGCAGCTAAAGTAAGGGTGCTTTCACATTGTGTTCAGGCACCCGTTCGGTGGACCCATCGGGGCTTACGTCCGAACCCCCCACAAAATTGGATTTGGACATATTTGCCAACAAGGCCATAGACTATAATGGTGAGCCGAGCATCATTTTCTAGCGTGTATGCCTACTGTGAGGCAGCATTCAGACGTAGTAGACTGCATATGGGTGACCACCTCCAGTAAGCGTATACGCCTGAAAATGATGCACGTGCAGAGCACACATTCGCTTTGCCTGCACCATTATTGTCTATGGTCACGTCGGCGCATACATCCAAACCCCATTTTACGGGAGGTTCGGACGTAAGCTCCGACAGGGTCACCAAATGGGTGCCTGAATGCAATGTGAAAGCGCCCTAAGAGGGCATACCTGCTTCTTAAAAAGGACCTTTCACCAGTTTGGGCATATTAAACTGGCCACACTTTAAAACAGTGGCTGCGAGGTGAGATCTGCAAATGTTTGTAGTGATACATAACTCACCTCTGCTGTACCTCTACACAGTAGCTGCAGAGGTCAGTGAGGAGAGGAGGGCGTGTTCTTTCTTACCCTGAATGATGCTACCTGCTTATGACTGGTCAATGTTATGCAAGTGAATAAGTATACGACCCTAGAGAAAAATCTCTGGTAACAGGGAGTTGAACTGTAACATAAATTATAACAAAATTTACAAACTAATATCTCTACAATGGAGAGGAGAAAATGAAAAATAAAAGCTAAGTTTTACTCAGCTCTGCAATTAATATTATATGATGTGGGCTGTTTAATATGCTATAACTGTTGAAAGGACCTCCTTAAGGGTTAATTTGCAGGAGAATATAGTTGTTTCTAAAGGGTTATTCTGCTAAAAGGAAGACACCCCTGCTTGTAAAAGGTTAAACTGAATTTTTTTTACTGCATATTAAACAGGGTCAGCAGTAGCCAAACCACACATAGAAGGCTAGATTATTTAGCTATACTGCAGCTTGTATCCTCTCCTCTTGCTGCTCCATAATATACAATGATGCATTGCCACAAATAAAAGAAATGAAGATACTCTCCTGTGTTGTTAACATGTTGCATCATCCCAGTCTCCTACCACACTATTGTATCTCCCAGCTCAGAAGCAGGAAGCCACACCAAGAGTACAAATAAGTGAGAAAGTGGATAGCCCAACTTGCATCAACTTCAGTCTCCTTTTCTTAACAGGCCAGAAGTTTTTTTTAGTAAATTAATGAGGAAATTATTTATTTTTTGGAATTATATACATATTTGAGAAAGGTTTATAGTTGGTCTTCTTTTACTTCTTGAGATTTCTAAGGAGGTGATAGGTCCTCTTTAAATAATAAAAATTAATGTAAAATTCTTATTCTTTGAATCAAACCACTTAAATTTTAACGTTTTCTTATGATATCTACTAAGTGGTACAATTTATTGTAAAAACATAAGGATGACTGAAAGTAAGGAATGTAGAAATAAATCACGAAGATTTGGGCTATTTTTTTTTTATCATTATTGATCTGTCTGACAAGATGACTGTCAGCTTAGGTTTGTAAAATGAAAGCTTTCAGTGCAGGCTTATACCACGCTTTCCCTGACAATACTAAAGCCAAATGTCAGCTATATTTACAATGACATGCTGCACTTACAAATTCATCGCTCTAGCTAGGATTTAGTCGCATTCTGAGGCAATAAATTCAGTAAAGTCATATGTGGCAAGGAAGCGAAGAGAACTAATACGTACATTCCTCAACATTGAAATTGCAACACCAACAAGGAAAAGTTGTAAAATTAATGAAATAACGGGATAAATAGACATGTTAATGATGTGCAAATGATGTAATAAAGCAAACAAAATTTTCAAAACATCTCAATTTATTCAGTATAAAGTATGAGCGCCACTAGTAGAAAAACACACACTTACGCGCCTTGGTATGCTATCAATGAGGTTATTAATGGTTTGAGGAATGTGCTGCCATATTGAATGCACATGTGCAAGCAAATCATCATGAAGATCTGCTGCTGGCAGCTCCTTATAAAATTGCTAACCAATGATGTCCCAGATGAGCTCGATGGGAGACAAATCCAAAGACACTGCAGGCCACAGTAGCACATTAAAGACACACAATGTGCTCACAGTAACAAGAGCAACAAGTCCAATGTGTTCTAAAACTGCTCATAGAACACTTAGAAGAAATTACCAAACCACTGGTTCTACCACTAAATCAAACGAACACTGAGCTGTTATTGTACCTAGATAGGTCTGGCTACCGTACATTATGCCACACTACACCATAATCCTTGAAGTAGGACCCGTGTCACAATCCCATTCATGAATACCTCTTCATGGAGTTCCCTCCGTGATCTGCAGACCAATCTCCAGCTATCTTATCAAGACAAAACAGGACTCATCACTTAAGAGAACAGACCTACATTGCAGCCTCCATTGCTCAATTCAAGTCTCTGGTACCCATTTGGAGAGCAAGTGGGGCACACTATGAAGAGGTCTTCACAAAAGAAATGTCACACGGCTCCTCCTCCCAGGAGTATAGTATAAGGTGGCATAATTTACAGTAGCGAGACTCTTCCAGGATTCACTAGAACAGTTCAGCATAACCTTGATTTGGTGGTGGAACCAGTGGTATGGCCATTTCTCTAAAATGTCCTAAGAACAGTTTTTCAACAAAACAAAGCCAGGCCACATATTGATCATGCTTCTGTGAGTAGCCAGAGTGGCCTGAACATGCTACAATGGGCTTGTGATGTTTTGGACGCTGAATCTGGCTTGAATTTGAAATGGATGTGCAATCAGTACCCAAATTCGTGTGAGATCCAATGAGAATAATACTGTGCGATTCCATACAACTTTCATACTTTCTTTAAAATCGGTCATAGTGTGTGTACATTTTTAGATAAGGGATGAGCAGACATTGTGCAGATGCTAATATGACAAAATGTATTTTTAGCAAGCAACGCTCGTCAGTATTATTAAGAGACAATAGGTATGAAGCTAAAAATTATAAAATAGCGTTTGTCTTTTGGGAAATATAGAGCTGAAGTTTGCTAGTAAAAATAATACCACACACCGATTGCTGCAGTACAAATTGCTATGAGACACTAGCCAGAGGTCTTTTTTTTCCAAGGATTGTTGGAAATGAGTTATGGGCACAGTGAAATTTGAAGCTTTCTCCACTAGCTCTATATTATGCAATCAGAGCAGCCAGGCTGAACTAAAGCAAATTGGATTTATTCCCATGGGAACCAATGAAGAAAATTTCCCAGAATCTTACTGTAACAAGAGCATTTGCCTACACAAACATGTACAATCGCAAAGATTCAGTACTTTAACAGGACAGCTAAGATAGAACAGGCCCGTTACATTAATACTTATTAAGCATACAACTTGTATAGGGTCCACCTGTTGCAATAGCTAAAGACAGTTAAACATGTAACAGTTTTGTTTACAATTTATCATCGCCAAGTTGTGCACCAAATCGGTGTAAAAGTGTCATCATATCGGGGTACAGTGCCGTGTAGTGTTATTTCCACATTAGAGAAGCAAGTTACAAAAAGCAAAAGCTCAGAATCTTTAATTGCGGCTGTCCTTTCCTTAGGACTTTAGCTTTTAATAACGCACAGTCAGTTTCAAGGTAAAATCCCATGAGTACTAGGAAATTCAGAGAAGAATACAAATCTGCCAAGTCAAAATATATATATAGTTTTTCCTGGAAAATAGGCTGGAGTTGCAAATAGTAAAGGAACTATAAAGGAAAGGCTAATAATGTTCCTTTTTACATACTCTCTTATTTTTGGCTAAAAACAAACACATAATTATTGTATGTGTGATTCTAGCCTTGAATCCTGTCATTTCAGGGGACTAGTCACAATAAAATGACATGTGTGTACATGAGGGATAATACGGTCTCACACCATAATGTACTTTATATCCTGCATTCAATTTACTGTCAGGTTCTCCCTCTAATTTTCAGTTGTCTCTTAGCTATTGGGATGAGATTAGACTTAATGATGTCTATGATATACAGCACAAAGACACGTGGGGCCCCTGCTCTCCTGTAGATATTTAAACCATATTCAGAAGCAGCTGCATAGAGTATATTATAATGAAGTACTGAGCAGTGTAACTGTGAATCCAGAATTTGGGGTAGATACACTTACTAAAAAGCAGCTGCAGGGGTAAGTGTGTGTTTTTGCCTTAGTCTGCTCCTCCCTCTTCCTCCAATAGGCGGCTGTAATCTGATTCCTCCGTGAGCTGGTAAGACCATTTTGTTGCTGCAAGATGATTTTTTTGACGTCCGACCGCAGTCTCTTATGCCCAGGGCTGCAGTAAGTGAGGTGTGCAAGTTTTCTGCTCGGACAATTACACACCCCCCAAATCAAACTGGCAGCTCCCAGTGGCTAATGTAAAAATGAATGAACATTTAATTTTGTATTAAAAATAATTGATTATATAATCAATAATTATTAATAAAAAATTAAAAATCACGCACCTTCCCTTTAAAGCTAATGATGAGATCAGGGAGATTAGAAGTGGCTTATGAGTGACTTATAAGTAGAGATATAAGCATATTTCTCTGATAAGATAAATACAAAGTGTTTAATATTTGCTTGCACAATTTATGCAGAGTTTGTTGAAATGAGGAGTTTTTCATAGCTTTTTTTACTGCCATTTTTATTGTTCAAAAGTGCTAAAGCCAAACGTTATTCTAAATCTACAGAAAAATATTGTACACACTGTTTGTTATGCTTTGGGGGTCAAGTACTTTTCTTTTGTTTTCAAAACCCAGCGTGTTCTGATTAAGGCGCTCGTTTTCTCATGTTATCTACATGGACCTCTCTATAGGTTTCCAAAAATGTTTGAAGAAGTGCATATACAAAACGGTACACTATAGAAAGAACATCAAAACCTCTTGTAAAAAAAATCCATTATAAAATTCTGAAATGCAGATGAAATAATAGTGAATTACAATAATTACAGAATAAATAGCATGAATTCTATACCTGAACAAACTACATGGCTCTGGAAGTATCCTGCTCCACAAGATTCCACACACTGTCCTTCTTTCAACATAAGAGATCCACCACATGTTGTACACTCAAACCCATTGTTGCAAGTGACACAAGCTTCTTTACAAGCTGTTCAAAAATAAACACAAATGCAGTGCAAATAATGTATAAAATACTAAATTACAAATAGCTATTGCTTTAAATCTTCGTATATATGAGCCTTTATACCAAGTTAAATTAAAAAAAAATCTCATTGTAATTAGTACACGGACTGGCTATATTCACCCAGCTGCTTTTACATTGATTACATCACATACATCAATCAAGTGACTGCTAAAACCAATCATTGGAATCAGTAAATAATAATTTTATTTTTTTAAACACACTAGTTTTATTAAATCCTGTACAACCCTTTTAAACAATGTATTAAGGAAGAAATAATATGAATATACTAAAATGATACAGAAAGAGGACGGTTTGCTTTAAAGTGCTAAAACTTCAGACAATATACAATGCACAGCACATAATACTGGTAAGGTTCAGACCTCAGCCACATGCAGCTTCTGTAATAGGAAACATAAAAAGACTAAGTTCTTTTCAGCATGACGCAACATGAATTACCTAAACATGTTCTCCCATCCAGATAGAATCCAGGGCTGCAGCTGTACACACAGCGTCCCATCTGCAACAAGCGAGCTTCATCACGGCAGATGTCACAGTGGTCAATAGACTGAGAGCAGGTTAAGCAGTCTGGGTTACACTGGTCTAGGATTGGAATAGAGTAGAAAGCACAGATAAAACGTTTATATTCTGGACTGTACGTCTCCCAGATCTCAATATACTTCAAACACTTCATAATTCAGGCAATCAAAATAAAAGTTAAGAAAGGTTCTTTTGCCAAATCTATTCGTTAAAGGGTTGTTCAGGCTTGGGACAAAAGTCTCACTATGTGACTGCAGACTACTGAATTGTGATACTGTGTGGTTCGCACACTGTCGCAATTCACTAATATTGCCGTTGCGAGCATATGGTTACACGAATGCATGGTTGCGATTTGGATACTTCTGGTTAAGAGACAACTAGATAATTCACTTCTATGGAGAGAAGTTGCGCATAAGAGAAGCCGGACACATCTAACCGCAATCGTTGAGGTCAACGTGGTCACCTGCTCGCTTCGGCAATTCCAGGGAATAATGACAGCATGCTCACGGCGTCTGTAGTCACATAGAGTGATTGCAGACTTTTCTCCCAAGACTTGACAACCTCTTTAAAATATAACTATACTTTCAAGAAACATCCAAGAAGGAGCTGACATTTGTGTTTTTCTGGCCATTGTATGGCTTATATGCTACATTTTTCACCAGTTTTCCCCTCTGCATGCTCTCTCTCTAAATTGCAATTGTCTTGGAACTGGTGAGTGGAAACTAACTATTGAGGTATTCTATACACTAAGCACACAGAAAGAGGGATTCCTGCTGTTTCTCTACGAATGCACATAGGAGAAATTATATGGCAGTACTGAGCATTGTAGCTGAAAATCCAGAACTGAGATAAAATAGCTGGAATTTGCATGATCTGTTTCTCTGCCTCTAACTCTGTTCCTCCGTCCTTCCTTCTCCATAGACATCAATAAGCACTGTAACCTGACATCTCTCTCACTGTACTGGTCGCCAATATTGTCTTGAGAAAGATGAAGTTGTGCTTTTTTACTCTCAGAGTGAATGACAAGTTCAGGAGGCAAACGGGAGGGGAACAAGTGGCGAAATAAGCAGGTTTCTCAAATATGATATATTGCAACGTTTCTTTTTCTTACATTTACCTATACAGAACTTTGTTGAAAGTATAGTTCACATTTAATACATTCATATCACAAAACATGCAACAATAAGCCAGCTTGTTTCAGCATTTTCTGCTAATCCTCTGTATAGAGCTGCATTAGCACCAGACCAAGATGTGAAGTGGAATGTGAATAAAATTGGCATTTTATTTAGAAAGAATTGTATCCACAAGTCAAAAGCTATAAAAGATACAAAGGCAAATTTTGCACACTAGTCTTGATAACAAGTCTGCAGGAGTAAGCTACACCAAATTCATTAATAGACATGCGCATTTTGCCCAGGTTTCTCCATGTCCCCTCTAAGCTCCAAGCTTTTCAAGAAGAAGACAGAGCTGACCAGGACCTGGCATAAAAACAACAAAAAGATAGATTTTTGGGACATTTGAAACAGATTTACGCCCGAATTTTGGCAAAATCTGATAAATTGGGCCTAAATATAAAGTCAATCTGATGAATATTGGAGGTGCTAATAAATACATGATATGTAAGCATTCATTTCTAGCTGGGTAGAAGCTGATTATTGTGTTCCCCAGTAGGATTACAAACAAATGACTACAACCATAATAGTAATTATGCGCACATTGTGTACAAAAACTTGTGAATACCTTGTTTGCACTGAGGACAGCATTCTCCACCTTCATTTACCCTCAGGGTTCCTACTGGGCACGATGGACAGGATGGAGAGAAGCAGGTGACCTGACCATTCTGACACTCGCACTCGGTACATTCATCTTCTTTCCATTTTTCTCCATTCTTCAATAATAAGATTTATGTTGATAGAAAAAAAAAAGATACAGACTGACAATTATAATACTAATTAGCCATTATGACGACATTATCTATACAATTTTTACTGCAAGTGGATTGCTTTAGACAATGAAGAAATAAACCCAATGCACTTGTTATGTGGGAAAATGAACAATGTGGACATGTGAAATAGTAATGTAAGTAAGGATGTGCCATTTATCAAGACAACAGACATCAGTTTAACAACTTTCAAACATTATATAATTGCTTCCAGGAAGGATACTTATGGGTTTGTCCTTAATCAAGTTATCTGCTTTAATTGGGCTCCAGGTCATTTATTGGACTTAGTTGGCTAGGTTGTAAGTCCTCCCAGCTTTCTACACCCATAACTCAAGTAACTAATGTCCTTCCACAGAATCTAAACTTTTACTGAGCAGCACACAGGATGGACAAATAGAGTATTTCCTAACATAATTTTAAGATTATAATACTCAATGTGTGTATACTGTTTCATGTCACCTGGCAAAATTATACAGAGTAAAATAAGACATAAGAAAACAAGATTAAGACAAGACAAAAAAGTGATGGGCAAATGTTCTTTTCAGAGACTTTTCAGGTATAGGATCTATAGCTATTTAAGAAGCAAATCAGACACTAGAAAAAGTGTTATAAATACATTAATGCCAATAAGAAAAAAAAATCTGATGGAATCGGTCCATTAAAATATGACGATAGCAATGTAATTTTAGAGGACCAAGAGAAGGCTGAAATACTAAACATGCACTTTTCACCCTTGTTCATCATGAACTGCCAGTGCCAAGTTTACCACCCAATAAAACATAACACAAAAAGTACGGCTGCGTCTGAGTGAATTAAATATTAACAAAGCCCTGGGGCTGGATGGCATTCATCCACAGATATTGAGGGAGTCAAATTCAATAATTGAAAAACTCCTGTATCTCATCTTCTTAGACTCTCGTGTAATAGAGTCTGTGCCACAAAACAGGAGGATGGCTGATGTGGTACCGATATTTAGGAAAGGTAAGAAGGTGGATCCAAACAACTACCGTCTGGTAAGTTTGACATCAGTGGTGTGCAAAGTTTTTGAGGGCATTATAAGAGATGACTGGCAGAGATATATTGTAAAGAATAATATAATAACTGACAACAGCATGGATTCATGTAAGACAAGTCGTGTCTAATCAACATACTGGGTTTCTATGAGGAGGTAAGCGCAAATCTGGATGTTGGTAATGCAGCTGATGTGATTTAACATAGAAAGGTAGAGTTGGAAGGGACCTCCAGGGTCATCTGGTCCAACTCCCTGCTCAATGCAGGATTTACTAAACCATCTCAGACAGATATCAGTCCAGCCTCTGTTTTAAGACGTCCATTCCACTCATTGATCACCCTCACTGTCAAAAAGTTTTTTCTAATATCTGATCTGTGTCTCCTCCCATTCAGTTTCATCCCATTGCTTCTAGTCTTTCTTTGTGCAAATGAGAATAAAGCCGATCCCTCTATAGTGTGACAGCCATTGAGATATTTGTAGACCGCTATTAAGTCTCCTCTCAGTCTTGACTTTTGCAAGCTAAACATTCCCGAATCCTCTAACCGTTCCTCATAGGACATTGTTTGCAGACCGGTCACCATTCTGGTCGCTCTTCTCTGAACTTGCTCCAGTTTTTCGATGTCTTTTTTAAAATGTGGTGCCCAGAACTGGACACAGTATTCCAGATGATTTCTGACCAAAGAGGAGTAGAGGGGGATAATTACTTCACGTGATCTAGACTGTATGTTTCTGTTAATGCAACCCAGAATTGTGTTTGCCTTTTTTGGCTGCTGCATCACACTGCTGACTCATATTCAGTCTGTGATCTATTATTTATCTGAACTTTGCAAAGGCATTTGATACTGTACCACATAACAGCCTAATACTGAAGCTCCAGAAGCAGGGACTAGGGGACACTAAGTGCACATGGGTTAAAAACTTGTTGAGGGACAGGAAACAAAGAGTCGCTGTAAATGGTACATTCTCTAAATGGGATAAAGTCAGCAGTAGGGACCACAAGGATCAGTGTTGGGCCCAAATTTTTTAGCTCTTTATTAATGACCTTGTGGATGGGATTGATAGTAAAGTGTCAGTCTTTGCTAATGGCACAAAACTATGTAGGATTTTAAAAACTGAGCTTGACAGTATGAGATTTCAAAACTATCTAGATAAGAGGTCTGCATGGGCAAACACATGGCCGATCAGGTTTAATGTTGATAAATGTAGAGTAATGCACCTAGGATGGAGTAATCCTATTGCTACATATACATTACATTTAAGCGTACTCTGGACTACAGAAAAGGAGAAAGACTTGGGTGTTCTGGTTACAAGTAAGCTGAGCAGGAGTACTCCATGTCAAGCAGCAGCTGCAAAAGCAAACAAGATTTTAAGGTGTATAAAAAGAGAGATAAAATCCCATCATCCAAAATTATTATTACCTCTCCACAAATCACATGCACAACCACATCTAGGATATGGGATCCTGTGTTGGGCTCCACATTTTAAAAAAGGTTAATTGGAAGTTAAGAGCCAGTTCAAAGGCGGGCAACTAGGTTATTACCTCGGATGGAAGGCTTCTCATGATGAGAGGTTGGAGAAGTTGGGTTTGTTTAGCTTAGAAATAAGATGCCTCAGAGGAGATTTCATTTATATGTGTGGTCAATACAAAGGACTGGCACATGACTTATTCCTTGCAAAGACCATACTAAGGACCGGGGGCACTCATTATGGGTGGAAGAAAGACAATTCCAGCAGCTAATCAGGAAAAAGTTATTTATAGTTAGAGAAGTCAGACTGTGGAATACCCTACCACAAGAGGTAGTGATAGCAGATACCACAATAGCATTTAAAAAAGGGCTAAATGCTTTTCTCACAACAAATGGCATTGTGGGTTATAAATAGTCTAGGGATAGAGAATGTAGTGGTAGAGAAAGGTTGAACTTGAAAGACCTATGACTTTTTTCAACTTCTATAACTATGTAACAATGACCGTTATTACAGACTATACAATGGGGGCCTATTTCTTGTTGGGCATTCATTGTGCTTAGTTTGTATAGGCCTAGTTTCTGATGATGTTCTTCTTTCACTAAGTAATGATTGACTTATATTTGATCTTTCTATTGTCAAAAGTATATAAAAAAGGGTTAGAAAAAATCTGTGTGAATCCATCTTGGGAAGAATACTTTTAGTTATGTGATTTGTGGTGCAATTGTATATTTTATTTAAAATAGCCACTATAAAGACATGGTTTACATGCTATTTTGGGCTTAAAAGAGAAAGAGGGGAGGCAAAATATATATATAAATGCTAGTATGCAACTGTGAAACAGAAGAAATGGTCAACTTCCAAGCCTAAAGTTGACCATACATATTAGAGAATGATGGCAGCTATTTCTCTTAAAATCCCTTCCATACACATGAACACTCAGGGAGGAAAAGTTTGCATGCATTTGCACTATGACTAGAGGAGAAAGACGCAGCTAGACTCCTCTGAGGTTGGATTATCTCCCCTTAGAACAATATGATCGGGCAGTTGAAATCAAATGGCTTGATACTTATCAGTATCTTTTAGGAAATAGTTAGGAGACTCCCATGAACATTAGATACTGCCAAAATTGTTGGGTTTAGCCTACAATATTTAATGTATAAAGTTAGTAAAGACATAATAGGAGAACATGCACTTTTATGAAGAATGTCGATAAGTAGAAAAAAAGAGGCGAAGTACATAGATCTGGGGGAGTTGTTATATTGATGAAGAGAGATTTTGTGGTGGAAATAAGTACCGGTATTTAAGGTTGGCTTCAGTGCCAATCTGGTCGCACATTGCACAGTGGGAATATATGGTCATTGCCAAGAAAACTCAAAGAATATTACAACCTTCCTGATTTCATTAATTGATGTTTGTTGAAGTCTTTTGACATTCACGGGCATAATTCAATCCCTTCATTCTGTAACGAGTAACAAGGCCTTAGAGATTATATATCTAAGTTTGCAACATATTAATTATCTTCCTTTCTAACTCTCACTAACAAACCTCCTGATAAACAAACCAGAAAATAATGTGGCATTTTTCTCATGTGCCTGGCTTGTATAGAAAATAGAGATGCAACCAGCATTAAAGTAAAAACACCTCTATTACAGCTGTAATGGCTGAGTGTACTTTGGTGTTTCTAATGGCCCCATTTGCTCTATGCTATTTAACTAAATGTTAATTAACTCTCCTTTCCTGACTGCCCAAAACACTTTGTGACTGTCAAGCGGCAAGCAGAAGAGCCTGTTAAATAAAGGAGAAAATCCCTGTAAACATAATTGTTTAAAAAGGTTGTAATAGAATTAAAATCTCTGAGCCAAACTCATTTGTTTACCATCACTTAAAAGGTTAAACGTTACATTACGCTCCAGTGTTTCTGCTGACCATACAGAATGGGTTGCCTATATGGTTCACTTACACTTATCATGTTGTCTGCAGTACACAAGGTTTTCAGATCAGAACTAATTTGAATATATTTAGAGAGACAACAAAAAACTTTATTGACACTTTAAGAAATACTGTTATGTCCTGTAATGATATTTTCTTATCAAACCCATAAGTTATAGAACCTAGTGGCAAAATATATATTTAGCTGCTATGGAAACATGGACAGGTCAATAGGTGACATGTCTATAGAGCAAATTGTCTCTTCAGAGAGGAAGAGAACTAGAAGTCTAGTGCCACCAATAGGAAGTAGCAATCCTAAAAGTCAATATCGACTCTCCAATGAGCCTTGTCACATGACTTAGAATAATAGAACAAAAAACAAAATCTCAATTTGCAGGCACTGTGTTTCAGGGTACTGCCCCTCATCAGTGCAAAGTGTGAGATATGGTTTGGCTGGGTGACAGGCTTGGAAGCTTGTTTATAGAGAACACAGTAAAGGGTGTAGGCTATTTAATTATCCTGTGGTTGGGATCATAGCTTAGGCAACTTCTTTAATTCAGTCTAAGAAATCTCTGCTTTACTATTTAAATACTGGAAAACATTTAAAAGTTTGCAGATTCAAGTGTTGCCAACTTCATGGACATGCACATGGGCAGATAAATTGCTCTTTATGAGCACTGATTGACTATATAGGAAATTAATTGTCGTTCAGTTGGATAAAACAATGATCAGGAAGGGACTTTGTACAAAAAGTCATTTGTGAAACCGTATCCCCCCTTCTGTCATACATTTCACATTATTATCAGCAGCACATCTCCAGTTTAAATAAGGATTTGTGCTGCTGACCAATGATAATTTTTATACCTATATATAAAAATATAACCAACGACAAGTGACCGATTTGTCCTTTGAATACTGAGCAGGTTTGAGCGTTTGTTCAGACCATGATCGCTATGTGTAAAATTCCTTTAAAACGACAGATAATCTGTGCCTATGGGTTACTGAGATATAAATCTTATACAAGCACATGAAGAAATGCTGTTTTTTCCAACCTCATACATATTCTGAAATACTGCATAATGGCATGGTTGTATAGTGTGCTATCACAATGAAATATGCCTTACAGAAAAAGTAGAGGTCATTTCTAAAATCTGGTTGCGTCAACGTTATTGAGTCAAAGTCATGAAAAGAATGAACACATAATAAATACTATATGTACTAAACATTCAGATGTCATTTTATGTGAGATTACCATCTTCAAATAACTGGGGGTCAACTAATGTCAGATTAGCCCTGGTATGAATTAGGGAGTTTCTACACTAGCATCATACAGGTGCCACATATAATTTATCATGGGACACTTCAGCTACGCGCCAAATAAGTACATTCTAGATATAACTTATCCAGAGAATAATGTTGAGAGTTAGTCATAGCTGCCATACTTCACGCAACGCAAATTTGTCCTTTATTACAAGACCTCATTCAGACGTCTGTTTTTCACATATGTATTCCAATTGTCTCTTGCACAAAAAGAACATGTACCCATTATAATCTATGGATCTGTTCACATATTCTGTATTTTTCTGTAAACTATGTGACCGCAAAAAATCAGAGACATGTCTGTTTTTGAGTCATGGATAAAGTTACCCATACAAGTTAATGAGTCCATGAAAAATCACAACATATGGATGACATCAGTGCGCAATCCGTGTGCGGTCAATGAATAACATTGTAATGAATAGGAGAAGTTTAGCAATTTATTTATTTTTTTCATATGAGAAAACCACTGATGAAATACTGATGGTAAAAACTGACACACTGACCAAACACTGATCCAAAACAATGATGAAGCTCGGACCATTTTTTTTCTCCTACATTTGATGTCTAAACGAGGCCTAATTCTTACTGTATACACAAAATTCATACACAGATGTGTGTTATATTTGCAAATGTGGCTTTGCTTATATGCTCTGTGTCTAAAGATCTTTAAACCTTAAAAAAATGTATTTGCTTTAGTTAAAGGGAACCTGTCATGTCAGTTGGAGAATGTAAACTGCCCTCAGGTTGTTGTTGGTGATGCAATGTGCATCACTAACACGCTTTTTGCATTACAATCGGCGCTAATATCAGGTGTAAAAACCACTTTATATACTTATATCTTACTTGCTGGTTTAGTTATAGGTGTGTGCTTCACTTTTTTCAGTCAGGCTGGTCACCGCCCATTCAATTTGAATCGTCCCCGGTTTGCGCCGACGTCAGATGAATACTGTTGCTGAAGTCCCGTGCCAGGCCTGCGCAATGTATACTGTAAAGCCGTACGTGCACAGTGACGAGCAGCTCAAATGCACGCAATTGGGAGCGTGGGAGCCGATCGTCACTGTGCACATGTGGCTTTACAATATACATTGCGCAAGCGTGGGTGACAGTATACAGTGCGCAAGCACAGGACTTCAACAAGACAGTTCATGCGACGTCGGCGCAAACCGAGGACAATTCAAATTGAGTGGGCGGCGACAAGCCGGACTGAATAAAGTGAAGAACACCCCTATGACTAAACAAGCAAGTAAGATATAAGTATATAAAGTGGTTTTTACAAAAGATTATTATAGCGCCGATTTTATTTCAAAAAGTGTGTTATGTGAGTGCTCTGATCCTCTTCTCACTCACATGACAGCAATCTCGACTCATCAAATCACACAGAGATTTGTGTGTGAGCCATAAGTTGATTTACAATGTAATTCTATGGAGCATCAGGCTCCATAGACTTACACTGCAAATGCGACTTCCAGTTCACACATAAAGAAGACTGTGATCGGTGAGTATATTGACACACAAACTATATATACCTTTACACATGTTTAGGGCATAAAAAGTTTAATGGAGTGCTGCTTTAAAAACAATGTAATTTTAATTGTTATACGCAAGATTCAAGCTGACCCATCAGTGGATCCACTAGAATAACCTAAGCGTCCAGTAGATGACAACTCCATTTGGAGCAGACATAAAACTCTCTATGTACATTTAATAGCTGCTGGATGAACAATGGTTTGGCCAGCAGCTATCTCCCCCAACTCTTCCATGCATAGAAGTGCTCACTCTGCCGTGCATTCACTCTGCTGAGCACCCCTGTGCTCCCTATGAGAGAGCTGCTGCCAGACATCTCTGGCGGCGGCGGCTTATTTCTAGAGTCTAAAAGGATCTCAAACCTTAACCTTAACTACCCTGACAATTATCTGTTAGGGCATCCCATATGCATTAGACTTTCAGCCAAACCCATTGATATAGGCAGGTTCAGCTGATGTTAGTCTAATGTGTATGGGGGGATTAAGAGACCATACGATTTTAATGAAGTGTTGTATATATATGGATTAAATAGACATGGGGTAAAAATAATTTCCTCTGGTGAGCCTGACACTTATCAACCATTTTACACTGGGAAGAATTACTGAAATCCTTTGAAACCATTAGAATTACTGAGAGCGCGAAAGACAAACTTCTACCTCATCTCAAAAATCTCTAGTTGTTAAAAAGACCAGAAACATTTCCATCTAAGTAACAATGGTATTAGCATCTCTTGTTGTAGGATTTGTTATATAACCTAACCAATAGGACAAAGTGCCCTGAAACAGCTGTTGTAAGCTCTTAATAGTAGCCAGGCTATATAGAACTAATCAGGATGCTGCTGTCATTTTCTAAAGGGCATTTATAAAATTTCCACAAGGTAGATTATACAAAGGACACTTTGGGACTTCATAAGTAGTCAGCTTTATATTTATATTTGTGTTACTAAATGAACAGGCTTTATTTTAAAAGTTGGAAGCGTGGTCTAGTAAAGAATAAAGGCAATTTTATGATTTTTTTCTTTCTTAGCTCATGCTGGGCCCATTTTTAAAATAAAAATCAGGAGTCGACAGCCCCTTTAATGCTCCTAATAAAGTTAAGTAACCAGAGAGGAAACTATAGCCTCATTTGTTTTTGTATCATTTACTTCTTTGAGAAATGCTTGAGTGAAAGATAAAAGTATAATAAGTATCTGCACTCACCATCAAATGTTTGACTCCACTTAAATCTGAATGAGAATCCTGCAAACAAACAGAAATACCTCTGTGTTCAGTAAGCAAAGTTATCAGGTGTATCACAAGCATTCCAATAAAGCGCATTCCTGCGTTATCTATGCTCATGCTCCAGGGTTACAAAAGCCAGCAGTGAGTGCTTGCTGGCAGGATTTAATGGCCTGCTCCTCCAATGTTTATACAGAAATCATTTCTCAGGAGCTGTACCTAAACTCATAATCTAGGAGCATGCCAATCAGATGAAATGTAATGTCTAACTTCTATTTCATGAAAAAAAATAGGATCTTGCTGAACCTAACCAGTCTTGTGTGTTAGTAGGCGTCTCACTGACAGATGGACCACTGCTCTCTTCTATATAATGTAGGTTACATAAGTGGGCTATAATTTATCAATCATTGTACTGGGTTAGCATTCATGTATATGATTGGCTGTACAATACTTGACAATTAAAGGGAATCTGCCTGCAGGCTTTTGCTATGGAATCTGATAATAGAATAATGTAGAGACAGAGAGCCTGATACCAGTGATGTGTCACTTACTGGGCTGCATGGGGCAGTTTTGATAGTTGTGCTCCATCTACACCAGATGAAACAGGGATTCTAATACTTCTGAGCTGTGTATAACCCCGCCCACACCCCTGACTGGCAGCTTCCTGTGTACACTGTGCATTATCAGCAAGCTGCCAGTCAGGGGTGGGGGTGGGGTTACACAGATTAGCTGGACTGCTCTGCACATGAGACCTAGTCCTGTAGTGATAATCTCCCGCTGATAAAACATTGTTTTTATTAAAACTACAGCACACAGTCTAATAAGTGACACATCGCTGGCATCAGGGTCTCAGCGCCTACATTATGCTGTTGTCTGATTAAATAGCAAAAACTTGGTGACAAATTCCCTTTCAATTCTTACACCATTTTCATTAGCCACTTGCTGAGGAGAACAAGTGAATGTGATGAAATGCTTCAGGATATGCCTGATGTCATCTTGTCTCTCGCTTAGCAGGCCAAGCAGATCATACTACTTAGACCAAACAGAGAGAGGTGACGGTAGATAATCAGACCACACTGATTATGAGCTGCTGCATGGATGGACTGCCTACTTGACTGTTCTCAACCTTTGACCCTATTATAGTTCACAATGAAGTGAAGGTTTGTGGATGAATGTTAAATTTTTTATACATATACAGTATAGACCAAAAGTTTGGACACACCTTCTCATTTAAAGATTTTTCTGTATTTTCATGACTATGAAAATTGTACATTCACACTGAAGGCATCAAAACTATGAATTAACACATGTGGAATTATATACTTAACAAAAAAGTGTGAAACAACTGAAAATATGTCTTATATTCTAGGTTCTTCAAAGTAGCCACCTTTTACTTTGATGACAGCTTTGCACACTCTTGGCATTCTCTTGATGAGCTTCAAGAGGTAGTCACTGGAAATGGTCTTCACTTCACAGGTGTGCCCTGTCAGGTTTAATAAGTGGGATTTCTTGCCTTTTAAATGGGGTTGGGACCATCAGTTGTGTTGTGCAGAAGTCTGGTGGAAACACAGCTGATAGTCCTACTGAATAGACTGTTAGAATTTGTATTATGGCAATAAAAAAGCAGCTAAGTAAAGAAAAACGAGTGGCCATCATTACTTTAAGAAATGAAAGTCAGTCTGTGCGAAAAATTGGGAAAACTTTGAAAGTGTCCCCAAGTGCAGTTGCAAAAAGCATCAAGCGCTACAAAGAAACTGGCTCACATGAGGACCGTCCCAGGAAATGAAGACCAAGAGTCACCTCTGCTTCTGAGGATAAGTTTATCCGAGTCACCAGCCTCAGAAATCGCAGGTTAACAGCAGCTCAAATTAGAGACCAGGTCAATGCCACACAGAGTTCTAGCAGCAGACACATCTCTTCAACAACTGTTAAGAGGAGACTTTGTGCAGCAGGCCTTCATGGTAAAATAGCTGCTAGGAAACCACTGCTAAGGACAGGCAACAAGCAGAAGAGACTTGTTTGGGCTAAAGAACACAAGGAATGGACATTAGACCAGTGGAAATCTGTGCTTTGGTCTGGTGAGTCCAAATTTGAGATCTTTGATTCCAACCACCGTGTCTTTGTCCGACCACCGTGAAGCATAGAGGAGGAGGTGTGATGGTGTGGGGTGCTTTGCTGGTGACACTGTTGGGGATTTATTCAAAATTGAAGGCATACTGAACCAGCATGGCTACCACAGCATCTTGCAGCGGCATGCTATTCCATCCGGTTTGCGTTTAGTTGGACCATCATTTATTTTTCAACAGGACAATTACCCCAAACACACCTCCAGGCTGTGTAAGGGCTATTTGACCAAGAAGGAGAGTGATGAGGTGCTACACCAGATGTCCTGGCCTCCACAGTCACCAGACTTGAACCCAATCGAGATGGTTTGGGGTGAGCTGAACCGCAGAGTGAAGGCAAAAGGGCCAACAAGTACTAAGCATCTCTGGGAACTCCTTCAAGATTGTTGGAAGACCATTTCCTGTGACTACCTCTTGAAGCTCATCAAGAGAATGCCAAGAGTGTGCAAAGCTGTCATCAAAGCAAAAGGTGGCTACTTTGAAGAACCTAGAATATAAGACATATTTTCAGTTGTTTCACACTTTTTTGTTAAGTATATAATTCCACATGTGTTAATTCATAGTTTTGATGCCTTCAGTGTGAATGTACAATTTTCATAGTCATGAAAATACAGAAAAATCTTTAAATGAGAAGGTGTGTCCAAACTTTTGGTCTGTACTGTATATATAAGGCTAGTTTGACCATCTGACATAGACAAATTGGTGTATTACAGGTTAAAGGGAACCTGTCACCAGATAAAAAGCTATTAACCGGCAGATATGGGGTCAATCTTCAGGTTAATAGCGTTATTATGCTGGCTGGCGCCTGCACTTAGCCTAATGCTGCGGGGAGGAAATTAGCTTAATCCCCAGCAGCATTCCCGTTTCAGTCACGGGGCAGCACCGATGTTGGTTCAGTCATTGCTTTTAGTATACTAAGTATACAGAACTGCAGCTGTAACTGCGCACCTGACCCTGACTGAAACTGGCTCTGCATTAGGGCCGGTTGTCAGTCAGTATCGGGGACACGGCTACAGACGCCACTCCGTATACTTAGTATACTTAGAGCAATGACTGAATCCGCACCGGCGCCGCCCCCATGACTGAAACTACGACCCCGGCCCTGACTGACAGTCAGCTCCAATGCAGAGTCAGTGTGTCAGCGCCGGAGGAGTGGTTTCAGTCACAGGGGCGGCGCTGGCACGGGTTAAGTCACCACTCTGAGTATAAAGAGTGGCGGCTGTAACCGTGCCCCCGGCAGAGCCAATGTGAGTCAGGGCCGGGGTTGCCGTTACAGCTGCACCTCGGTATACTCAAAGCAGTGACTGAAACAGTGCCACCGCCACCCCTTTGACTGAAACAGGAATGCTGCCGGATAGAATAAACTTTATTTTCTCCCCGCGGCGTTAGGCTAAATGCAGGCGCCAGTCGGCGTAATAATGCTATTAACCTGCAGATTAACCCCCTAAATGCAGGTTAATAGCGTTTTTTCTGTTGACAGGTTCCCTTTAAGGGATTTTTTTCTTGTTACGCTTTCTCTTTATTATGATTACCAAACCAATTAATTTATTTTATATTTTGATAGATCAGACTTTTAGGAACGCAGCGATACCAAATATGTGTATTTATTTTATTGTTTTATCTTTAAAGGGGTTGTCTGGTCCAAATTGATAAGTCACTATGTGACTGCAGACTTATGAATCCCCCCAGCGCATACACTGTGGCCTGCGGGGATTCGCCGGTTTCTGACCCGGGACCGGAGGGTATGTATGAGTTGTACATAATGCCAGACAGTGGGCGTGGCCTCGCTTCCATACACTTGTATGGAGGGAGACCACGCCCACTAGCTGGCCACGCCCACTGAATGGCACATCACTAGTTGGGGCGCGGCCTCGCTTTTTGGAAGTGTATGGAGTGAGGCCATGCCCACTAGACGGGTTCTGGCCGGGAATATGTATAAGTCATACATATCCTCCGGTCTCGGCTCAGAAACCGGAAAATCCCCGCAGTGCACAGTGTGTGCGCTGGGGAGATTCATAAGTCTGCAGTCACACAGAGTGACTTATTGATTTAGACCAAACAACCCCTTTAAAAATACAACAATAAAATAATAAAAAAACACACATATTTGGTATAACTGCGTACCTAAAAGTCTGATCTATCAAAATATAAAATAAATTAATCCGATCGGTAAACATAGAGAGAAAGCGTAACTAGAAAAAAATCAAAATGCCAGGATTACATTATTTTGGCCGCCGCAACATTGCAAGCGATTTGAACCGGACAACCTCCTTAAAGAAACGATCACGTTACTGGCATACAGATGGGAGCGTGGATCGCTGTGCCATCGTGGTGGCACGTGTGCTGAGTGCCGCTGTCAGAGATTGACAGCGGTATTTGATAGGTTAACAGCCTTGAGTGGAGCCTCCACCTGTTAAAGGCAGACAATGGCTGATTAAATCAGCCGTCATGTGCTAGTAAAAATGCGGGCTCACAAGACTTTTGATGTACAAGTAGGTCAAAGGTCGTGAACTGGTTATAGTGTTTGGCCACTTAATGTCTATTTTATATAATGGGCTGGAAATGGCAATAAATGCAAATTACCAATATATAGTACACTTATTACAAGATGAGCTCTAACATTAGATGTGTTTTTCAACAAATTAATTACACTAAGCATTAGCTAAACCCCTTTATTGCCCAAATCACTGCTAGATCAATTGCTGTTAAATGTCCATTAGATAGTCAACCCCTTTAACATACAGTACAGACCAAAAGTTTGGACACACCTTCTCATTTAAAGATTTTTCTGTATTTTCATGACTATGAAAATTGTGCATTCACACTGAAGGCATCAAAACTATGAATTAACACATGTGGAATTATATACTTTACAAAAAAGTGTGAAACAACTGAAAATATGTCTTATATTCTAGGTTCTTCAAAGTAGCCACCTTTTGCTTTGATGACTGCTTTGCACACTCTTGGCATTCTTTTGATGAGCTTCAAGAGGTTGTCACCGGAAATGGTTTTCACTTCACAGGTGTGCCCTGTCAGGTTTAATAAGTGGGACTTCTTGCCTTATAAATGGGGTTGGGACCATCAGTTGTGTTGTGCAGAAGTCAGTTGGATACACAGCTGATAGTCCTACTGAATAGACTGTTAGAATTTGTATTATGGCAAGAAAAAAGCAGCTAAGTAAAGAAAAATGAGTGGCCATCATTACTTTAAAAAATGAAGGTCAGTCAGTCCGAAAGATTGGGCAAACTTTGAAAATGTCCCCAAGTGCAGTTGCAAAAACCATCAAGCGCTACAAAGAAACTGGCTCACATGAGGACCGCCCCAGGAAAGGAAGACCAAGAGTCACCTCTGCTTCTGAGGATAAGTTTATCCGATTCACCAGCCTCAGAAATCGCAGGTTAACAGCTGCTCAGATTAGAGACCAGGTCAATGCCACACAGAGTTCTAGCAGCAGACACATCTCTTCAACAACTGTTAAGAGGAGACTGTGCAGCAGGCCTTCATGGTAAAATAGCTGCTAGGAAACCACTGCTAAGGACAGGCAACAAGCAGAAGAGACTTGTTTGGGCTAAAGAACACAAGGAATGGACATTAAATGAGTGGAAATCTGTGCTTTGGTCTGATGAGTCCAAATTTGAGATCTTTGGTTCCAACCACCGTGTCTTTGTGCGAAGCAGAAAAGGTGAACGGATGGACTCTACATGCCTGGTTCCCACCGTGGAGCATGGAGGAGGAGGTGTGATGATGTGGGGGTGCTTTGCTAGTGACACTGTTTGGGATTTATTCAAAATTGAAGGCATACTGAACCAGCATGGCTACCACAACATCTTGCAGCAGCATGCTATTCCATCTGGTTTGCGTTTAGTTGGACCATCATTTATTTTTCAACAGGAAAATGACCCCAAACACACCTCCAGGCTGTGTAAGGGCTATTTGACCAAGTAGGAGAGTGATGGTTTGCTACGCCAGATGACCTGGCCTCCACAGTCACCAGACCTGAACCCAATCGAGATGGTTTGGGGTGAGCTGGACCGCAGGGTGAAGGCAAAAGGGCCAACAAGTGCTAAGCATCTCTGGGAACTCCTTCAAGATTGTTGGAAGACCATTTCCAGGGACTACCTCTTGAAGCTCATCAAGAGAATGCCAAGAGTGTGCAAAGCAGTCATCAAAGCAAAAGGTGGCTACTTTGAAGAACCTAGAACATAAGACATATTTTCAGTTGTTTCACACTTTTTTGTAAAGTATATAATTCCACATGTGTTAATTCATAGTTTTGATGCCTTCAGTGTGAATGTACAATTTTCATAATGATGAAAATACAGAAAAATCTTTAAATGAGAAGGTGTGTCCAAACTTTTGGTCTGTACTGTATATATTGTTAGAAGTAGGCCTTATGTTAATGTGGGTGTTGTGAAGGCAATTCAGTTTATCTGCCCAGATTATCATAATTTTGATAGGTATGTTCGGTTTCTTACTTAAGATTATTTTTTTTTTTCGTCTCAATTTTTTGGGATAGGTTAATGATATTAATTTTTATCATGTCTCTGCATGTCTGAAATATAATTTATTAAGTCCTGTCCATGCTGGGAAGAGCTCTGGTTATCTAATCAATTTATAAATTGCCTAAAATGATTGTGATCGGCAGCATATTAAGACCAGTGATTGGCAGAAAGTAATGTGATTGCAACAAAATGTAAAAATAAATGCACAAAACCAGTGACTGTCCAGCTACAGACAAGTACTGCCCAAATAGCCACCTGCCTAGCGTTGTTGCAGTTTTGCACCAGCTGTGTATTCATAGGTTAGGGAGAAGCAGGGAGTTACATGACCAGAGAATCAGTGTCCCTGCACTGTACAGACTGGGTTGTTAGAGGGTAATGACCGCCTTAAACAGATGTGCTTATTAGAGAAGGATCACTCTTTATTCGAAAATTGATAAAGTTTGAGATGGATTCATGCAAAAAAATTACATTATTGTTTATTTAAGTGAAAACGTAATTTCCATCTTACCTCTGTGCCATCTTCTTTATGGAGACAGTAGCTGGTGCTTAGCACACATTCCGCGCAACACTTCCCCTCAAAATGTATTAATTCTTCACCCTGATAAAGAAAACAGATTCCTGCAGTGTGAAGAACGCTTTTTTTTTTTTTTGCTGAGGTTATATCACTTTTTTTTGTTGTTGAGAAAACAGACTAAATTGTGGAATTTAAAGATCTGATTTTCTTTATCTTAAGAGGTAGCGTTTCTAGGCTCTCCATAAAGAAAAGCCAACTCAGCACATTACTGGAAAGCCTGTTCTCTGCACTTAAGCCGGATATCTACACCAAAGGTTAATACAAACTGCAAGTGTGATAATGAGCACACATCCCACAGAGAAAAAAAACTTCCCGAACTCCTAGATACAATAATGTACTCCTATATTTGTAGAAAATAATGTATATTTCTGGATGTCATAAAACTGGTATGTAATATATTGCTCAGAAAGTCGGTCACCCAAAGGAGAATTAGAATGCCACTTGCAGTTCAACTTTTAAAATCATTATTATTTCTTATTGCCTAAACCTGACTTAGCGACACTCTTTAGTAAAAATAAATAAATAAATTAAAAAAACGCTAAAGGCAATGTGCACACATTTTTTTCATACAGAATCAGCCTGAAAAAGTGCAGCAATTACAAAACCATATTGCTGTGCACATGTTCCATCTTATGTCACTTCTTCTAACCACTTCAGGGCTAAACTTTAGTGTAGAGCAAAAGACGCCAATGGTGGAGCCATCGCAAAAATGATGGTGCTACTGCCGGTGAAGCCGCTACAGGAAAACCACCGCCGCAACATTTTCTTGAAGTGGCTTTGCCTGGGAAAACTTAGTGGCTGCGCTGGTATCTAAGATCCTCCCATGTGCACATAGTTAATAGAAGGTATCACCAGAAAATGACATTCTTTGACTTAGGTTTTTATGATAAACATATTTTTAGTGGTGTTGAATACTTTAAATATTTATTTTTTCTCTTCAACCAACTGAAAAAAAGAGGGTTTTGGGGACTTAGTAGTAATGGCAGGGAATATTATGTGGCTGAAGCCACGCGACAGCTGAATGATGCTGATACATACAGTATGTGAGACTGTCCAGAGATTCTACAATAAAAGTATGAAACAAATTACTGTCTCTTTTACATAAAGGTATGCAAATGATATTCTCTCAAAAAAATTAGCTGAGAAATTATTTCTCGTTAGTTCATCTAAATCCAATTGGTATTTCCTGCCAAAAGTGCATAAGCCTAATTCTCCTGGCAGAAACATTGTGGCAGGAAGTAGTTTTGTCATGGAACCTTTGTTGCATGATGTTGAATGGCTCTGGAGACCACTACTTCATATTTGCTTGACATTAATGCACTGAAATTTTGGGTCCATGACCAGGAAACTCTCTGTTCACATCCCATTGAGAACCGGTAGTCAATCTTAAAAAAGTGGGTGGTCAAACAAAAACACTGATTAGGCAAAAATGGGTTACCATCAGCCAGGACTTGGCCCAGAAGATGATATGGAGCTGCCAAGGCAAATTGGAAAAGTCTTGAAAAATATAATATGTAAATGTTGAGTCTTTACATAAACTTGATGTATTTGTCAATAAAAGGGCAAAAAGTTATGAAATGCTTATGATTGTACTGCAGTAACCATAGAAACATCTGACTAAAAGATCTAAAAATACTAAAGCAGCAAACTTTATGAACACCAAAATTTGTGTCCGTCTCAAAACTTTTGGCCATAACTGTAGGCTGGCATCAATCATGAGGTCAGCCTACAGTGATCGTACAGAAGTGAGGAGAACCTTTCTCAGGAGGTCAAGCAAGGATGAGAGATGTACAAGCTATATTTGTGAGGTTCTTGACATTTGTAATTTCCAATAATGTGTTTCAGTTTATGACCACTATTATGCCCAACGAGCTGGCACTAAAATGGGCACACCAGTGTCATCTACATTTTCAAATTTAAGATTGGAAGAGCAATAAATGCATAGTAGCTATAATCTGTTCATTGAGCACATTCAATATTAGACAACATTTATTAATGAAGTCCTTCCTGGAAGTCTGGTCATGTACAGACCACCAGTTTAATACATTGATAAGATATATAAATGAAAAAGCACTAAATATGGAACTTACTGATATTTTAGATGATCGAAACGCCAATTTTCTGGTCAGATGAGTCAACTGGATTGATTACAAGTGGCAAAACAAACAGCCACTAACTCATTATTGCATTGTGATGCTATAATCCACCCTATGTAAAAGGTTTGCTACATAATGGCCAATTAAATAAGAAACTTTTACACTGCTTCGTATAGTATAGACTATATGTCTAAGCATCATCTCATGAGGCTTTATAAAAGGAATAAAAATAGATTAGTAAAAAAAAAAAAAAGATTAAAAAAGATTAAATGTTTTATGAAGGATGACATTGAACAGACACAGTAGAAGGTAAATGTGCAGGCTACAATTAATTCTCTCAGTGACATAGGAGTGGGATGTAGCATTAGATAATGGAAGGCAGTAAGACGGACTTTGAATGTGAGATGCCTTCATTATTTTCCACCAAAAGAATGTTTGTAGGAGGATGAGAAGAAAAACTGCAACCATAAATAGGCATATCTTCCCATTACCATGGCAGTTGACTATACACAATATATAAGAGAAAATAACTCTGCATAGGTTACTGACTCCCATTACTATATAAACATTCACCATTACAAAAGGTTTTCCAGCAAGGACTTTATAATGCAAAATGTAGCTTACAAGCCAGACACCAAGAATTTACAGCTCTAAGTGCATGCATTTCTCGGTTCCTGGTAGTACCCATTATATTGGAAGTAAAAATAAACCTTGTGTATACAATGGCTACCTTCTTTATCCAGCCATCTATAACAACTTTGAGTCTCTTCTCAGATACATATCATATATCAGTGGTAGACACAGACAGAAGAGGGCCACAGTGCAAGAACAGTATATGGGTCCCTGCAGTCCAATAATGTATCTCTGACAAAAGCCACTTATTGTTTTGGAGGTAGAAGTCGTTACTCCCTTACTTCTTGGGCCCCTGTGCGGCTGCACAGGCTGGACTAATGATATGTTCACCCCTGTCATAAGGAAAGTATTCAGACCCCTTTACATTTTTCACTTTTTGTTTCATTGCAGCCATTTGGTACATTTTAAAAAGTTCATTTTTTTCCCATTAAAGTACACCCTTTGCTCAGTATTGAGTAGAAGCACCCTTTTGAGCTAGTACAGCCATGAGTCTTCTTGGGAATGATGCAACAAGCTTTTCACACCAGGATTTGAGGATCCTCTGCCATTCTTCCTTGCAGATCCTCTCCAGTTCCGTCAGGTTGAATGGTGAATGTTGGTGGACAGCCATTTTCAGGTCTCTCCAGAGATGCTCAATTGAGTTTAGGTCAGGGCTCTGGCTGGGCCAGTCAAGAATGGTCACAGAGTTGTTCTGAAGCCACTCCTTTGATATTTTAGCTGTGTGCTTAGGGTCATTGTCTTGTTGGAAGGTAAACCTTCGGCCAAGTTTGAGGTCCAGAGTACTCTGGAAGAGGTTTTCATCCAGGATATCTCTGTACTTGGCCGCATTCATGTTTCCTTCAATTGCAACCAGTCGTCCTGTCCCTGCAGCTGAAAAACACCCCCATAGCATGATGCTGCCACCACCATGTTTCACTGTTGGGATTGTCTTGGGCAGGTGATGAGCAGTGCCTGGTTTTCTCCACACATATCACTTAGAATTATCACCAAAAAGTTCTATCTTCGTCTCATCAGACCAGAGAATCTTATTTTTCATACTCTGGGAGTCCTTCATGTGTTTTTGAGCGAGCTTTATGCAGGCTTTCATATGTCTTGCACTGAGGAGAGGCTTCCGTCGGGCCACTCTGCCATAAAGGCCCAACTGGTGAGGGGCTGAGTGATAGTTGACTTTGTGGAACTTTCTCTCATCTCCCTACTGCAACTCTGGAGCTCAGCCACAGTGATCTTGGGATTCTTTACCTCTCTCACCAAGGCTCTTCTCCCTCGATTGCTCAGTTTGGCTGGATGGACAGGTCTAGGAAGACTTCTGGTGGTCCCAAACTTCTTCCATTTAAGGATTATGGAGGCCATTGTGCTCTTAGGAAGTAAACAATGGTGCAGCGGTCTCAGGGAGCGCCAAAGGAATACTGGACAATTTAATAGATGTCAACCGACTTTTATTCTTCCTCCAATACCACTGCCACAACGCGTTTCAACGGTCTAAGCCGTCTTCATCAGGTGGTTTTAACCCTTTTGTTTCTGGGTATTTTGATTGTGATGGGATATTATTGTTTTGGGGGTACAATTTGGAAAAGGTATTCTTGATGGGTGGTATATATTTATTAATACATGTGACCCTGTCGCTGTCCCCCCCTTATATTTCCACTTGCTATATAGGCTGACCTTTCGGGCGCTGTGTCACAGTTTTTAACATTGTTTTATTCATGTGGATCCAGCACTCTGTGTCCACTCTGTCGTCCGCATTTATCTTTGTAATTTGTGTTTACTACATGTGTTAATAAAGGCATTTTCTTACTTCTTTACAATTTTGAACTTGTGTGGCCATCTTTTTGTTTCTCTGCTTCACAGAGGAACAATCCCCCCTTTCCTTTACTGTTACAAGATGATGGCCCGTTCTCTTTATTAGTCCTATATGCAATAACATGGGTCCATTGGGATTAGATTTATCTTCACTGTGTTGTTTGCATCTGTGTTTCTGTCTCTCACTATATTTTACTGTTGGTATGATGTTCCTTTTATGAAATGCTGCGTTACTTATAAGCCAGATGTAATGGGACATACACCTTCCAAAAAGTTCAACTTATGTCTTGTCAGTCCGCAGAGTATTCTCCCAAAAGTCTTGGTTATCATCCAGATGTTTTCCGGCAAAATTGAGACAAGCCTTTATGTTCTTTTTGCTCGGCAGTGGTTTTCGTCTTGGAACTCTGCCATGCATGCCATTTTTGTCCAGTCTCTTTCTTATGGTGGAGTCATGAATACTGACTTTAACTGTGGGAAGTGACGCCTGCAGTTGTTTGGATGTTGTTGTGGGGTCTTTTGTGATCTCTTGGATGAGTTGCCGCTGCACTCTTGGGGTAATTTTGGTCGGCCGGCCACTCCTGGGAAGGTTCACCACTGTTCCATGTTTTCGCCATTTGTGGATAATCGCTCTTACTGTGGTTCGCTGGAGTCCCAAAGCTTTAGAAATGGTTTTAGACCTTTTCCAGACTGATAGATCTCAATTACTTTGTTTCTCAATTATTCCTGAATTTCTTTGGATCGCAGCATGATATCTAGCTTTTCAGGATCTTTTGGTCTACTTCAATTTGTCAGGTAGGTCCTATTTAAGTAATTTCTTGATTGAGAACAGGTGTGGCAGTAATCAGGCCTGTGTTTGGCTAGGGAAATTGAACTCCGCTTCCAAAAGATGTGATAAACCACAGGTAAAACATAAATTAAGGGGTGGGGGGAGGCAATCACTTTTTCAAACAGGGCCTTGTAGCCTTGGATTTCTTTTTCCCTTAATAATTAAGACCTTAATTTAAAAACTGCATTGTTTTTACTTGTGTTATCTTTGTCTAATATTTAAATTTGTTTTGTGATCTGAAACATTTAAGTGTGACAATCATGCAAAAGAGTAAGAAATCAGGAAGGGGGCAAACACTTTTTCACACCACTGTATTTAACAATTGACAAAACGCGAAGTGATTGAACAAAAGAGAAATGTAAATCAAATCAATATTTGGTGTGAGCGCCCTTTCCCTTCAAAACAGCATCAACTCTAGATACACTTGCACAAGGTATTTGAAGGAACTTGGCAGGGAGGTTGTCCCAAACATCTTGGAGAACTAACCACAGATCTTCTATGGATGTAGGCTTGTGCAAATCCTTCTGTCTCTTCATGTAATACCGCACAGACTCGATGATATTGATCGTCAGGGGTCCGTGGGGCCATATAATCACTTCCAAGATTTTTTTTTCTTCTATCATGTCACAGGTCAAACACAATGGCAAGATTGAGAACAAGAATCACAGCAAAATCAATCAATAAAGCTTCCCTTTAATTGAATATGCATTAAAATGTCTAATTTCAAAGGTAACAATTGAAATTGATTTAATTTAGTTTTATTTTTTGTTCATTCACTTTGCATGTTGTTAATTGCTAAAGAAAATTATTAACACTTTAGTTTTAAAAACATTCTTACTTTGCAGCATTTTTTTTGACAGCTGCCTAAAATTTTTGCACAGTACTGTGTAAGATTGCAATCTGCTGGAAGAAGGCACAAAAAGGAAAATGTGGATGCATAGGCCCAAGCTGGTTCCTAAATCTAATATGAGGTAGACAATATTCGATGTCATACTAGTAAGTGAAGCTTTTTTCTTCCTTTGCGGTGACCCTTGGACTATTAATTATCCAACAGCCTTCCCATGATACTCTCTGCCATGACTCATTCCCTTAACATAATTCTAATGTTCTTAAAAGTCCATGAACTTATCTATCATGTGAGATTTTAAAGCAGTACCATTTTTGTAATCTACATATTAACTTTACTATTATTACCAACATCTACTTTGGAAGGGCTAACTTTCTCTCATCTAGTACCAAACAAGCTAAATATGGCTTTAATTCAATGTTCTTGAGAACCTTATCAACAAAACATTCAAGTGACATCAGAGAAAATCTCAAATACTTACAACCAAGTGGGCTATGAATATATCATGTATCTTTACGGATGTAACCATAACTATCAGGAGCTTGCCCTGACCATCGTCATAAACAGAAGATCCTTCTTGACAGCTGGACGGAAGTCAGTATTTTCGGCACTGAACAAAATATATCTTGGAAGGTTGTTCCAAGGGTCAGTGTTCTTCTTTAGAATTATAGATATAGAAATTTATGCATGGTAAAATGCAGAGTTAGCATAAGCTGCATATTTAAGTGGAGTTTTATGGATCAGCGAAGTAGTCTTACATAAGTTACTAAAACAACATTTACCAAGTGTCAGTAAACTATGCTAGATATGCAGCTATATTTATACATACAGCTTTGTAACTGGTACATTCAGATTTCTTTTGTTAAAGCAAGGGTAGAGAATCTTCACCCCCCCAATAAGTGAACACCATTAAAAAAGTCTTACCCATGAGCACTCTACTTGGGAACATTGTGTTGGATGGCACAATACTTTCCCTCTGTCACACAAGCAGAATTCACAATGACTTCCGTTCCAGAGCTCTCCATGGTACTTAATGAATCCATTGACCATACAGCTGCCTTTAGTGGACGCACACTCTTCACAACACTGTGCAGAGCGCCTCATTTTGCTCTGACCCTACAAACAAAGAAAATTGTTCAGTCATGATTGTAACCTAAAGTATTTTAGGTTAAATTAGTTTCATGGAGGTTTGTTTGATGGTGATAAGTTTCATGGCGATACTCATGACAGCAGATGACATAACTACTGACAGTGACTCTGACATCTGATAGATAAATACAGTCATATGAAAAAGTTTGGGCACCCCTATTAATCTTAAGCTTAATGTTTTATAAAAATTGGTGTTTTTGCAACAGCTATTTCAGTTTGATATATGTAATAACTGTTGGACACAGTAATGTTTCTGCCTTGAAATGAGATTTATTGTGCTAACAGAAAATGTGCAATCTGCATTCAAACAAAATTTGACCGGTGCATAAGTATGGGCACCCTTATCATTTTCTTGTTTTAAATACTCCTGCCTACTTTTTACTGACTTACTAAAGCACTTTTTTTGGTTTTGTAACCTCACTGAGCTTTGAACTTTACAGCCAGGTGTATGCAATCATGAGAAAAGCTACTTAAAGTGGCCACTTGCAAGTTGTTCTCCTGTTTGAATCTCCTCTGAAGAGTGGCATCATGGGCTCCTCAAAACAACTGTCAAATGATCTGAAAACAAAGATTATTCAACATAGTTGTTCAGGGGAAGGATACAAAAAGCTGTCTCAGAGATTTAACCTGTCAGTTTCCACTGTGAGGAACATAGTAAGGAAATGGAAGAACATAGGGACAGTTCTTGTTAAGGCCAGAAGTGTCAGGACAAGAAAAACATCAGAAAGGCAGAGAAGAAGAATGGTCAGATCAGTCAAGGACAATCCTCAGACCACCTCCAGAGAGCTGCAGCATCAACTTGCTGCAGATGGTGTCACTGTGCATCGGTCAACTATACAACGCACTTTGCACAAGGAAAAGCTGTATGGGAGAGTGATGCGAAAGAAGCCGTTTCTGCAAGTACGCACAAACAGAGTCAGCTGAGGTATGCAAAAGCACATTTGAAGAAGCCTATTTCTTTTTGGAAGAAGGTCCTGTGGACTGATGAAACCAAGATTGAGTTGTTTGGTCATACAAAAAGGCGTTATGCATGGTGGCAAAAAAACACAGCATTCCAAGAAAAATACTTGCTACCCACAGTAAAATTTGGTGGAGGTTCCATCATGCTTTGGGGCTGTGTGGTCAATGCCGGCACTGGGAATCTTGTTAAAGTTGAGGGACGCATGGATTCCACTCAGTATCAGCAGATTCTTGGCAATAGTGTTCAAGAATCAGTGATAAAGTTGAAGTTACGCAGTGGATGGATCTTTCAGCAAGACAATGATCCAAAACACCACTCCAAATCTACTCAGGCATTCATGCAGAGGAACAATTACAATGTTCTGGAATGGCCATCCCAGTCCCCAGACCTGAATATCATTGAACATCTGTGGGATCATTTGAAGAGGCTGTCCATGCTCGGCGACCATCAAACTTAACTGAACTGGAATTGTTTTGTAAAGAGGAATGGTCAAAAATACCTTCATCCAGGATCCAGGAACTCATTAAAAGCTACAGGAAGCGACTAGAGGCTGTTATTTTTGCAAAAGGAGGATCTACTAAATATTAATGTCACTTTTCTGGTGAGGTGCCCATACTTATGCACCTGTCAAATTTTGTTTGAATGCAGATTGCACATTTTCTGTTAGTACAATAAACCTCATTTCAAGGCAGAAACATTACTGTATCCAACAGTTATTACATATATCAAACTGAAATAGCTGTTGCAAAAACACCAATTTTTATAAAACATTAAGCTTAAGATTAATAGGGGTGCCCAAACTTTTTCATATGACTGTACAAGTTGCGCCTTAATTTGAAGTCTGCTTATGACTTTGCCAAGTATTCTATAATTGATAAGGCCAAATTCAGGTCCAGTAAATGGTGCATGTATTGTTGATGGAGTTGAGGGTACTGGTACGATGAATCTCTCCTAAAGTTTTAGTGGAAGCAACATCAGGAAAATCAAATAACCCATATCTACACTTCCAGTCGCATCAGTTGTACATTGCTACTCACAAAACCGGTGTTCTGTCAACAGAAACCTGAGAAGAGTTGTTGTAATGTCCATTTACATTTTTTTACGCTTTGCATTGACAGAATGGAGGTGATCCAATGGTGAGTGCATTTTGTGGACAGCACTAGAGGAACTGGTGCTGGATATATATTTCCTCCATAACTGCTCCTATTAAGGTTCATCCAAACAAGTCAATTGTGTATGGAGTAGTAATAAGATTTATTCAGAGGTGTATTGGTTCTCTGTGGTATCCATAATTGGAAAAAGCCAAAAATTTGACTATGCTCCATGTTTAGAGGTATTCTTCCCAAATATAAATAAGTGAGAACAAATCTCCACTTCCAAAGAATGTACGGAATCTGAAGAAAATGCCATCCTGATCATTAAACTGTCATCATGATATCATTGTCCTACTGCATGCCATGCAATAGCGACACAGCAAATTAGGACTAATCATCAAATGTAACATTACCTTGTCACAGGACAGTGATGGACAAGTCTTTGTATGGCACTTTACTTCCCCTCTCTCACAAATACAGGTGGTACATGGATTTTTCTTCCACTGTGAACCATGCTAAATGAACAGAAGATGGATATATATTACTATGTGATTACCTCTATTTTTCACTACTGACTCCAACAAACTAGACAATACAGAATGACTAGTCGTACAATACTAAATTAACCAGTCATGGATTGTCAGCCAAAATAAAAGCAATGTAGATTAGAAAATGTTTTGTAAGAAACTACAATTTGGGTGCACAAATTATTTTAGAGAAATGTTATCTTTATTTTCTACTGTTTTTGTAGAACACAAGCCTACTGTGCACATAACAGCATGATATACAGTACAGACCAAAAGTTTGGACACACCTTCTCATTTAAAGCTTTTTCTGTATTTTCATGACTATGAAAATTGTACATTCACACTGAAGGCATCAAAACTATGAATTGACACATGTGGAATTATATACTTAACAAAAAAGTGTGAAACAACTGAAAATATGTCTTATATTCTAGGTTCTTCAAAGTAGCCACCTTTTGCTTTGATGACTGCTTTGCACACTCTTGGCATTCTCTTGATGAGCTTCAAGAGGTAGTCATCGGCAATGGTCTTCCAACAATCTTGAAGGAGTTCCCAGAGATGCTTAGCACTTGTTGGCTCTTTTGCCTTCACTCTGCGGTCCAGCTCATCCCAAACCTTCTCGATTTGGTTCAGGTGTGGTGACTGTGGAGGCCTGGGCTAAAAACACCTACATTTAAAGGGCAAGCAGAGCTGTTTATAAGCTCTGCTTGCCCTTTAAATGTAGGTGTTTTTAGCCCAGAAGAAGACATGTTTGTCCGTTTAGTTGTAGGCTTGTAGCCCAAAAGTGGCATGTTAGGCAGAGTAGTTACCCATCAGGGGGAGGTTACCTTGCCGTGGTTGATGGGCACACATGAATTGGCCAATTTATGCGCTAAAAACCTTCATAGTTTGTAAGTACTTGTTGCTAAGCAAAACTGTTTAGATCTAATATTTTCATTATTTTTATTGTTAAGACGTATCTTGGCCATATGGAGTGCTGCTGCATTCTTTTGATATATTTTATAGTTACGGCAGCTGGCACCAGTTCACACTAAGAGGTGCTGGTCAGGTTTCTCTGGTTTGTATTGCTATAAGAGGGTGTAACTGCCTCTTGCCTGATTCTGCACTCCTCCCATTAACCAGCAGGTGTTGTATAAACAGCTCTGCTTGCCCTTTAAATGTAGGTGTTTTTAGCCCAGAAGAAGACATGTTTGTCCGTTTAGTTGTAGGCTTGTAGCCCAAAAGTGGCATGTTAGGCAGAGTAGTTACCCATCAGAGGGAGGTTACCTTGCCGTGGTTGATGGGCACACATGAATTGGCCAATTTCTGCACTAAAAACCTTCATTCTTTGTAAGTACTTGTTGCTAAGCAAAAAAGTTTAGATCTAATATTTTCATTGTTAAGACGTATCTTGGCCATATGGAGTGCTGCTGCATTCTTATATATATATATATATATATATATATATATATATATATATATATATATATATACAGTACAGACCACAAGTTTGGACACACCTTCTCATTTAAAGATTTTTCTGTATTTTCAGGACTATGAAAATTGTACATTCATACTGAAGGCATCAAAACTATGAATTAACACATGTGGAATTATATACTTAACAAAAAAGTGTGAAACAACAGAAAATATGTCTTATATTCTAGGCTCTTCAAAGTAGCCACCTTTTGCTTTGATGACAGCTTTGCACACTCTTGGCATTCTCTTGAACTTCAAGAGGTAGTCACCGGAAATTGTCTTCCAACAATCTTGAAGGAGTTCCCAGAGATGCTTAGCACTTGTTGGCCCTTTTGCCTTCACTCTGCGGTCCAGCTCACCCCAAACCATCTCGATTGGGTTCAGGTCTGGTGCTTGTGGAGGCCAGGTCATCTGGCGTAGCACCCCATCACTCTCCTTCTTGGTCAAATAGCCCTTACACAGCCTGGAGGTGTGTTTGGAGTCATTGTCCTGTTGAAAAATAAATGATGGTCCAACTAAACGCAAACCGGATGGAATAGCATGCCGCTGCAAGATGCTGTGGTAGCCATGCTGGTTCAGTATGACTTTAATTTTGAATAAATCCCCAACAGTGTCACCAGCAAAGCACCCCCACATCATCACACCTCCTCCTCCATGCTTCACGGTGGGAACCAGGCATGTAGAGTCCATCCGTTCACCTTTTCTGCGTCGCACAAAGACACGGTGGTTGGAACCAAAGATCTCAAATTTGGACTCATCAGACCAAAGCACAGATTTCCACTGATCTAATGTCCATTTCTTGTGTTCTTTAGCCCAAACAAGTTTCTTCTGCTTGTTGCCTGTCCTTAGCAGCGGTTTCCTAGCTGCTATTTTACCATGAAGGCCTGCTGCACAAAGTCTCCTCTTAACAGTTGTTGTAGAGATGTGTCTGCTGCTAGAACTCTGTGTGGAATTGACCTGGTCTCTAATCTGAGCTGCTGTTAACCTGCGATTTCTGAGGCTGGTGACTCGGATAAACTTATCCTCAGAAGCAGAGGTGACTCTTGGTCTTCCTTTCCTGGGGCGGTCCTCATGTGAGCCAGTTTCTTTGTAGCGCTTGATGGTTTTTGCAACTGCACTTGGGGACATTTTCAAAGTTTGCCCAATTTTTCGGACTGACTGACCTTCATTTCTTAAAGTAATGATGGCCACTCGTTTATCTTTACTTAGAATTTGTATTATGGCAAGAAAAAAGCAGCTAACAGTCTATTCAGTAGGACTATCAGCTGTGTATCCACCTGACTTCTGCACAACACAACTGATGATCCCAACCCCATTTATAAGGCAAGAAATCCCATTTATTAAACCTGACAGGGCACACCTGTGAAGTGAAAACCAATTCCGGTGACTACCTCTTGAAGCTCATCAAGAGACTGCCTAGAGTGTGCAAAGCAGTCATCAAAGCAAAAGGTGGCTACTTTGAAGAACCTAGAATATAAGACATATTTTCAGTTGTTTCATACTTTTTTTGTTAACTATATAATTCCACATGTGTTAATTCATAGTTTTGATGCCTTCAGTGTGAATGTACAATTTTCATAGTCATGAAAATACAGAAAAATCTTTAAATGAGAAGGTGTGTCCAAACTTTTGGTCTGTACTGTGTATATATATATATATATATATATATATATATATATATATATATATCAAATAGTAACCTGTTTCTGCCAACCAAATACATACAAAACTTCCTCAAGAAATATTTCATGTTCAAGTTTAAAAGTTATCCTCTATAGGATATTTTCCAACCACTAGGACCCCATCGATCCAGAGAACTGAAGAGTACAATATGAATGTAGAAAAGGTCGATCATAGCACTGCCGCTCCATTCCTTCTTATTTGAGTGCTCGGCTATTTCTGGCAGTCCCATTAAGAGTGAATTGAGCGGCAGAGCACACAATCGACCACTGCTCTGTTCAAATGGAGTTCTCTCTAATTCAAGGGATCAGTGGGGGTCCCAGCAATCGAATGTCCAATGATCGGAAATACAGTGCCTACAAGTAGTATTCAACCCCCTGCAGATTTAGCTGGTTGACACATGCGGAATTAACTTGGCATTGTGACATTTGTACTGTAGATCAGCCTGGAAGTGGGAAATGCACTGCAGCAAATTTTTTTTTTTTTTTTTTTTTTAAAAAACGTTAAAAGTTAATTCAGAGTGTCATTTATTATTCAACCCCTCAAACCACAAGAATTCTGTTTGGTCCCCCAAAAGCATTAAGAAGTAGTTCAGGCACCAAGAATAATGAGCTTCACATGTGTGGATTAAAGATCTCTTTTGCCAGCCTTTTCTGACTATTTAAGACACTCCCCAAACTTGTGAACAGCACTCAGACATGGTCAACATGGGAAAAACAAAGGAGCATTCCAAGGCCATCAGAGACAAGATCGTGGAGGGTCACAAGGCTGGCAAGGGGTACAAAACCCTTTTCAAGAAGTTGGGCCTACCTGTCTCCACTGTTGGGAGCATCATCCGTAAGTGGAAGGCTTATGGAACTACTGTTAGCCTTCCACGGCCAGGACAGCCTTTGAAAGTGTCCTCCCGTGCCGAGGCCAGGCTAGTCCGAAGAGTCAAGGCTAACCCAAGGACAACAAGGAAGGAGCTCCGGGAAGATCTCATGGCAGTGGGGACATTGGTTTCAGTCAATACCATAAGTAACGTACTCCACCGCAATGGTCTCCGTTCCAGACGAGCCCGTAAGGTACCTTTACTTTCAAAGCGTCATGTCAAGGCTCGTCTACAGTTTGCTCATGATCACTTGGAGGACTCTGAGACAGACTGGTTCAAGGTTCTATGGTCTGATGAGACCAAGATCGAGATCTTTGGTGCCAACCACACACGTGACGTTTGGAGACTGGATGGCACTGCATACGACCCCAAGAATACCATCCCTACAGTCAAGCATGGTGGTGGCAGCATCATGCTGTGGGGCTGTTTCTCTGCCAAGGGGCCTGGCCATCTGGTCCGCATCCATGGGAAGATGGATAGCACGGCCTACCTGGAGATTTTGGCCAAGAACCTCCGCTCCTCCATCAAGGATCTTAAGATGGGTCGTAATTTCATCTTCCAACAAGACAACGACCCAAAGCACACAGCCAAGTAAACCAAGGCCTGGTTCAAGAGGGAAAAAGTCAAGGTGTTGGAGTGGCCTAGTCAGTCTCCTGACCTTAACCCAATTGAAAACTTGTGGAAGGAGCTCAAGAATAAAGTCCACATGAGACACCCAAAGAACCTAGATAACTTGGAGAAGATCTGCATGGAGGAGTGGGCCAAGATAACTCCACAGACCTGTGCCGGCCTGATCAGGTCTTATAAAAGATGATTATTAGCTGTAATTGCAAACAAGGGTTATTCCACAAAATATTAAACATAGGGGTTGTATAATAATTGACCCACACTTTTATGTTTAAAATTTAATAAAATTCAACTGAGCAACATAACTTTTTGCTTTGTAAGATTTATGCTTCTGTTCATAAAACCTACTCTCGTTTGCAGTTTGAAGGCTCTAACTTATTTGCATCTTATCAAACCAGCTAAATTTGCAGGGGGTTGAACACTACTTGTAGGCACTGTATATATCCTGTTCCATGGATTGGTGATACATTTCAAACTTGATAATACCACTTTAACATACTATATAGTAACTAGACTGGAGTCCCTGGAACATATAAAAAAATAACCCCACAATACTAAAAGACAGCATTTTTACTTATTTTGGTTAGTTATTATGCTGACAAAAAATAAAACATTTAGTCTTACTTTTTTCACTTTGCTCCACTGAGATGTATCTAACAGCAAAGTGTACACATCAACCATAAATGTAGAGCTCAAATATATTAAATACTTTCAATGGGGAGGAATCAGCAGGAAATATAACCTTTATCAGTAATTTAAGCTCAGGCCTTTGAAGCTGTAAGGGCACTATGAATACCACACTCCCCCACTGCATTCCTAAATATATAACTGCAGCTTGCCAGGGAAAGCGCCAGCTTTTCAAAGGGCTATCCCACTTGGCTAACCTCAAAACAGCAATATTTCTAATCATTATTTTTTTAAATTAAGGATGACAGAATAGGAATGCTTTGTCCCAGTTTATTAATTTAATTGATTGATCCATAAATCACACACAAACACAGAAGCAAACAAACTCCAATTAGGGGCTGAAAATAGACTCAAATATTGTCTTTGGGGAAACAAGGACTTACAAAGTTTAATAGAAAGTTTTCCTGTTAAAAAAAGAGCTGGTTAGTATTTAGTTTGGTTCTTTTGGGATGAAGCACACAATTTAAATAGTCACTATAAACGTACTGAATTACATATACTGAAGGGGTTCACTTCTCTGGTATGCATTGGGCATTAGTTAGCGTTCACACAGACAATGCAGTTTTGGTCCAAACACGTGCAGTTTTTCTTGCTTTCCCCAGGTTGCGCAGCACCAAAACAAAACCTTAAACATAATTCCCTAGCCTTTTCCAGGCGCCAAGTAAACAGTACAGACACTGGCTACTCATACCCAGCTGAGCTAGCCCCAGCTCGGTCAAACAAAATAGCTATCACTGCAACCACTGATACTTGCGGTTCACTGCATACAGCGTGTGCAGACTCTTCTCAGAGAGGGGGTTTTTCTGGCTTTCCAACACTTTTAAGCTCTAAGACACATCCAGTCTGGTGCCCATGGTCTGGGAATTCACCGGATAACACATTTGCCTCTGCTACATCCAGCAGACCCCGGATTGTCTCTCTCTCTCAGATACAGCTCACATCTTGGCTGGTCAATCACCAGTAGCATTAGGAGATTGCCACTCCCATTAGGAGACTGCCACTCCCATTAGGAGACTGCCACTCCCATTAGGAGATTGCCACTCCCATTAGGAGACTGCCACTCCCATTAGGAGGCTGCCACTCCCATTAGGAGGCTGCCACTCCCATTAGGAGGCTGCCACTCCATGAAACTACTTCCTGCTTCTTGGCAAAACCCTTCAGGTGCATCTAATCAAGACCCTGAAGAGCTGTGATTTAACCTTCAACTACCTGGCCTTGCTACAATATATAATTCAAAGATATTCAATATTTCCATATATTCATAAATAAAGCTGTCCAAGCACACAAACGCATTTGTTGATTTTGGCAGGATTGGTCTATGTTCTAATCCTAATGGAGCATTCATCAGCACATTTTCCCACAGAAATAAGCATACAGACTCATGCCAATATGAACAGTCATGATGAATGGAGGGGTTAGGGAGATATCTTGTGAGCAAGGCCAGCTTGCAAAGTGTTAAATTAGAATAACTGTCAATCTATAGCGACAACTTTGGGTTATTAATCCAACACTGCCATTTTTTTTTTTATTCAATAGTCAAAAAGACAACAACCTGTTATTAAAGGGGGCCTTTCACGGGAATTTATTTATTTTTTTAATTTAAAACGGAGTATCACTCTAATTGTTGCTGCTCTACTGATTTTGGAACAGTTTTTCTTTTTCTTCTGTGTCCCTCCGTTCAACAGTTATGCTCCCTGGTAATAAAGATACACATTTTCCTTCAATCAACTGAGCCTCTACCAAGGAACTTCTCTTTGGGCAAGGTTGTGTTTTGAGTGGCCAGAATAATAGGAGGAAAACCAAATGCCCACAGAGATGTTCTGTGGTATACACTCAGTTGGTGAGGAGAAAATATCTATCACTTTGGAAGGGAGTGGCACAGTAGAAAAAGAAAAACTGTTCCAGAGTCAGTGTAGTAGAAGCAATTGGAGGAGGTACTCCGTTTAAATGTAAAAATCCAGTGAAAGGTCCTCTTTAGTTTAATGCACAGAATATATATGCTAGCTATCAGATATATTTGGTAAAATTATATGATTGCTGGCTAATAGTTTGTTCCAATAGAAATGCTTCATACACCTGTTCTGCCTTAGGGGTGGTAAGAGAACGTACGGATGATGTCTGATAGAAACGTTGGCACTGGTAGGAGGCCAAATTGCAGTTGTACATTGGGTAGCAGGTTTAATGTTGATGGCTAATTTAACAGTGCCTATAATATAATTGCTTTGAGGGAACCTGTCAGCAGAAAAAATGCTATTAACCTGCATATATGGTGTTAATCTGCAGGTTAATAGAGTTACTAACCTGCCCGGCACTTGCACTTATCCGAACTCTGCAGGGAAAAAATGAACTTGATTCCTCCTGGCAGCATTCCGGTTTCAGTCACGGGTGCGGCGCCAGCGCTGGTTCAGTCACTGCTCTGTGTATAGAGAGCAGTGGCTGTAACCGCACCCCCGGACCCGACTGACACTCGCTCTGCATTGGGGTCGGCTGTCAGTCAGGGACAAGGGTGCGGTTACAGCCACCGCTATCTATACACAGAGCAGTGACTGAACCAGCGCTGGCGCCGCACCCGTGACTGAAACCGGAACGCTGCTGGGGGGAATAAAGTTAATATTCTCCCCCAGTGTTCGGCTAAGTTCGGGCACCGGGCAGGTTAGTAACGCTATTAATCTGTAAGTTAAGCCCATATCTGCAGGCTGATTTTTTTTACTGGTGAAAGGTCCCCTTTAAAGCAATCAGCAAACAGTCTTTAGAAAATCCAAATTATGTAAAATTCTGGAATCGTATGTGTAAATTGAAAAGTATATTTTAAAAAAAGTACTTAAAAGTAAATGCACAGCAGAACAACCCAGAATAAACTGTTAACATAAAATATGCTTTCTTTTCTTAACTTTCAGTAATATTGGGTTATTTCTGCTGAAGCTTCTGCCTCAGATTTTGTGATATTCTACACAATTTTGCAGTTGAGTGTTGATCAGGCTCTAATTGTCTTAGTCAAATTTTACATTATTTCTCATAATAACAGAGGATAAGGTAATAAAAAAAATATTTAATTTGACAGAGCTATCAGACAGGGAGAAGATTACCAATAAGAAACTGAAAAAGTAACTCATGAAATAATTACCTCATATGTCTTTCCGGATACAGCACATGACTTTGGAAGGCACTCAGGACAACACTTTCCAGGAATGACAGCCAAGATTTCATCCTAAAATATAATTATGTTGTATATTTACCTGTCAATTACAAAAAGGAAGAAATGCAGACAGAAACACTTTCTTCAATGAGTGAGTGACTATCAGACCTGTGCTGACAAGTCTACAGTGACATATTTCCTTCACTATACATATGTTGTGAGGCTTAGCAAATTCCAAACACCTCTTGTCATCCACTGCAATGAAGACACACAACACACACGTCTCACACTACCCCACTACTTTCATGTATTTAGAATAGAGCTATATACTGCAATAATACATAGGAGTTTGCAATACACAATATATAAAATTTAGAAGACAGTTAATTGAAATGATTCAGTTGCAGAATTTGGCTACTAATATACAGCCGTTCTCAGCTGTGATGGACCTCAGACAGTATCGGACTGGGGTGGCAAGGGCCCTCCAGTAACCAACTCCAGGTCCCCACTTTTCAACTCCATTCCAAGTACTGCTCCTATAAGAGGGTGGTGGCCCAGTCTTGCACAGGGGCCCACCACAGGATTCTCCTGTTCTCCTGTGGGCTAGTCCAAGCCTGACCTCAGGTATCCATTGAAAGTAATTTATGCCCACCTGAATTTAAGGTGCGCCCTGTAATACATTGGTTTCAGTGAAGTGGCAACTAAAACAAAGAGTGATATGACAACAGCTGTTTGTGGAAGATCCCAGCAGAGAGACTGTATGATCCCTACAAACTGGTCAAACTTTCTCCACTGAAGCATGAAAACACTGCCACGCTGTTTTACGCGACGATGCTAGCTAGCTGTCAAGCCATAGCCTGAGGTGCTCATCGATGTGAACATGGCAATGTGCATTATGCATGAAGCGTGGCTGGAACAGACAGTGATTTCTTTTCTCCTGGCAGACTTATTACCTTATCACATAGTAAAGGAAGACAATCAGCTGTTAGGCACTGCGTCACCCCATTCTTGCACGTACATCTTGAACACTGTCCCAACCTCCATTCCTCTCCATCCTTTAGGATAAGGCCATCATCCAGAGAGCAGGATTCTACAACACATATAAAGATAATATGATATATGTACTGGGTCTTATGAACCCAAAGCGAGCTGTCAACTTCACAGTGCAATTGTTACACAAAGGCAAATTAAACACCGCTATTCAGGTTTATGTGGCTAGCATAATATAAAAGTTGTCTAAACAGGTGGACAATATCTTTGCTCACATCTAGCCATATATAATACAAAAAAAAACACGTGAGCTGTCAGGTTATAGTGATATAACCCAGCTGTAAGGTACATTGTTTATCCTTTATCATTTAATGCCATTTAAGAATTTAGAACCAGACAAACCATCCATTATCAGAGAAGTAATGATCCTTCAGTTTACACACTTTGGGCTCAGTTCATCAGTGTTTTTTTTTTATTATTTTTTAAACCACATTTCTTTTTTGTCTTGTAGCATTTGCTGACTTTTTTGCACCTAATTGCACCTAATTCTTCAAAATAGCGTGCATAGTTCATGAATTTTGCACAAAATAAAAAAAATGCTCTTTAATTTTGTTTTTAACACGTTTTGCAACTTATTAGTACACACAAAAAAACGCATGTTCTGGTAAAATTTTGCGCAAAACTTCAGATGTACATAAAATCTCTCGAGGGGGTACTGGAGTACATTTGATCAAAAATCTTGTGACTTTATAAAATGCTGAAAATTAAAATAAACCAGGTGAACACATATAAAGTAGACTTAAAAAAAAACACAAATTAAAAAGAATAAGGCGCAAATGAAAAACAGACAAAACACACACAAAATAGCCCCCCCAAAAAGCCACAAATGCAAAAAAGAACCAGGTCCTTTGTGATAATTTCATGTGATCAATAAACTTTATTTACATATTACTGATATCCTGCTTTATATTGTCCTGTTCTCATTCTGCTGTTTATACATACAAATGCTATAAATTTGATGGTTGCTGAGTATTATTGCTAATCAAACATACTTTTAGTTTTATACTGATCTTTGTATTCACTTTTATATTATAATTTAAAATTTCTGTTTCTGTGGCACAATCATTAAATTAAAGGTCAGAACTTTAATCTTGCCCCAAGACCATTTATATTATTTATATTATGTATTTATATTATTATGTAGCCCTTCAAAAGATACACCAGTTGATCCCCTTATGACCCTAAAGTGCTGTTTCAGTAGCGAGAAAACTCACACTAAAAGAACATTAAGGGGTGGCATGCACTTACAGCTCCTTAGCCTGGAAGGTATTCCTGAAATAGAAGCATTCTCCCTGGGCTGATTGACAGGTCTTTCCTCTAGTACGTTGGCCACTGACCTGTGAATCAGCCAGGGGAGGGTGCTGGTAAGTCAGGAATACAGTGAAGGCTGGGGAGCTGTAAGTGCATCGCCATGCACCAATGCACTTCCAGATTGAACTTCAAAACAAGATTTCTCACTGCTAAAGCACTTTAACCCCTTAAGGACCCTGGGATTTTCCATTTTTGCAGTTTCGTTTTTTGCTCCCCTTGTTCCCAGAGCCACAGCGTTTTTATTTTTTGGTCAATATGGCCGTGTGAGGGCTTATTTTTTGCGGGACGAGTTGTACCTTTGAACAACATTACTGGTTCTACCATATCGTGTACGGGAAAACGGGAAAAAAATTACAAGTGCGGTGAAATTGCAAAAAAAGTGCAATACCACAGATGTTTTTTTTTTTTTTTTTACCACGTTCACTGAATGCTAAAACTGACCTGCTATTCTTATTCTCCAGGTCATTATGAGTTCGTACATACAGTTATATGAAAAAGTTTGGGCACCCCTATTAATCTTAAGCTTAATGTTTTATAAAAATTGGTGTTTTTGCAACAGCTATTTCAGTTTGATATATGTAATAACTGTTGGACACAGTAATGTTTCTGCCTTGAAATGAGGTTTATTGTACTAACAGAAAATGTGCAATCTGCATTCAATCTAAATTTGACAGGTGCATAAGTATGGGCACCCTTATCATTTTCTTGTTTTAAATACTCCTACCTACTTTTTACTGACTTACTAAAGCACTTTTTTTGGTTTTCTAACCTCATTGAGCTTTGAACTTCATAGCCAGGTGTATGCAATCATGAGAAAAGCTACTTAAAGTGGCCACTTGCAAGTTGTTCTCCTGTTTGAATCTCCTCTGAAGAGTGGCATCATGGGCTCCTCAAAACAACTGTCAAATGATCTGAAAACAAAGATTATTCAACATAGTTGTTTAGGGGAAGGATACAAAAAGCTGTCTCAGAGATTTAACCTGTCAGTTTCCACTGTGAGGAACATAGTAAGGAAATGGAAGAACACAGGGACAGTTCTTGTTAAGGCCAGAAGTGGCAGGCCAAGAAAAACATGAGAAAGGCAGAGAAGAAGAATGGTGAGATCAGTCAAGGACAATCCTCAGACCACCTCCAGAAAGCTGCAGCATCAACTTGCTGCAGATGGTGTCACTGTGCATCGGTCAACTATACAACGCACTTTGCACAAGGAGAAGCTGTATGGGAGAGTGATGAGAAAGAAGCCGTTTCTGCAAGCACGCCATAAACAGAGTCGGCTGAGGTATGCAAAAGCACATTTGGAGAAGCCAATTTCTTTTTGGAAGAAGGTCCTGTGGACTGATGAAACCAAGATTGAGTTGTTTGGTCATACAAAAAGGCGTTATGCATGGCGGCAAAAAAGCACAGCATTCCAAGAAAAACACTTGCTACCCACAGTAAAATTTGGTGGAGGTTCCATCATGCTTTGGGGCTGTGTGGCCAATGCCGGTACCGGGAATCTTGTTAAAGTTGAGGGACGCATGGATTCCACTCAGTATCAGCAGATTCTTGACAATAATGTTCAAGAATCAGTGATAAAGTTGAAGTTACGCAGGGGATGGATCTTTCAGCAAGACAATGATCCAAAACACCGCTCCAAATCTACTCAGGCATTCATGCAGAGGAACAATTACAATGTTCTGGAATGGCCATCCCAGTCCCCAGACCTGAATATCATTGAACATCTGTGGGATCATTTGAAGAGGGCTGTCCATGCTCGGCGACCATCAAACTTAACTGAACTGGAATTGTTTTGTAAGGAGGAATGGTCAAAAATACCTTCATCCAGGATCCAGGAACTCATTAAAAGCTACAGGAAGCGACTAAAGGCTGTTATTTTTGCAAAAAGAGGATCTACTAAATATTGATGTCACTTTTCTGGTGAGGTGCCCATACTTATGCACCTGTCAAATTTTGTTTCAATGCAGATTGCACATTTTCTGTTAGTACAATAAACCTCATTTCAAGGCAGAAACATTACTGTGTCCAACAGTTATTACATATATCAAACTGAAATAGCTGTTGCAAAAACACCAATTTTTATAAAACACTAAGCTTAAGATTAATAGGGGTGCCCAAACTTTTTCATATAACTGTACCAAACATGTATAGGTTCTTTATTATTTAAGTGGTGAAAAAAAATCCAATGTTTGCTATAAAAAAAAAAAAAAAAAAAAAAAAAAAGGCGCCATTATCCAAGTCCCGTAGTTTCTCCATTTTTCGGGATCTGGGGCCGGGTGAGGGCTTATTTTTTGCGCGCCGAGCTGAAGTTTTTATTGATACCATTTTGGAGTAGATCCGATGTTTTGATCGCCCGTTATTGCATTTTATTGCAATGTTGCGGCGACCAAAAAATGTAATTCTGGCATCTAGAATTTTTTTTCTCATTACGCCGTTTACCGTTCGGATTAATTCTTTTTTTATATTGATAGATCGGGCGATTCTGAAAGCGGCGATACCAAATATGTGTATGTGCGGGTTTTTTTTATTATTTTATTTTGAATGTGGGAATGGGGGGTGATTTAAACTTTTATATTTTAATTTTTTTAATATTTTGAAAAACATTTTTTTTTACACTTTTTGCTTGCTTCTATAGTCTCCATAAGAGACTAGAAGCAGCAACTGTCCGACCGCCTCTGCTACATAGAGGTGATGAGCAGATCACCTCTATGTAGCAGAAATGCTCCTGTGCTTTGAGCGCCGACCACTAGCTGGCGCTCATAGCGATCATTACATGACAACCACTGGGGTCTGCATGCCCACCCATCAGTGACCCGCGATCACGTGACGGGGTCACCGATGGGCGGGGTAAGTGACGCGCTTCCGCTGTTAAATGCCGCTGTCAGAGATTAACAGCGGCATTTAACTGGTTAACAGCCACGGGTGGATCGCGATTCCACCCGCGGCTGTTGCGGGCACATGTCAGCTGTATAAATCAGTTGACATGTGCCCGGTTCAGTGCGGGCTTAGCGCCGGAGCCCTCACTGAATCGGGGGTGATGGCCTATTACGCTCCAGGCTTTAAAAGGGTTAAGGTCTTAAAAGGTTCAAATCGCCTATCTTTTAAAGGTATGTTTATTTCCTTTGTGTGTATTGGAACAACACAAAAAAACAGGAAAAAAGGCAAATTAGGCACAATTTCACACAAAATCCCAAAAATAGGCTGGACAAAATTATTGGCACCCTCAATTTAATAGGGGCACACCCTTTGGAATAAATAACTGCAATCAATTGCTTCCTATAACCATCAACAAGCTTCTTACACCTCTCAACTGGAATTTTGGGCCATTCTTATTTTGCAAACTGCTCCAGGTCTCTCATATTTGAAGGGTGCCTTCTCCCAACAGCAATTTTAAGATCTGTCCACAGGTGTTCACTGGGATTTAGATCTGGACTCATTGCTGGCCACTTCAAAACTCTCCAGCGCTTTGTTTCCATCCATTCCTGGGTGCTTTTTGAAGTATGTTTATGGTCATTGTCCTGCTGGAAGACAAATGACCTAGGACGCAAACCCTGCTTTCTGAGACAGAGCACTACAATGCGATCCAAATTCCTTTAGAAATCTTCAGATTTCATGATGTCTTGCACACAGTGCCAGAGGCAGCAAAACCACTCCAAAACATCTTTTAACCGTCACCATATTTGACTGTAGGTACTGTGTTGTTTTCTTTCTGTTTTCAGTAAACAGTAGAATGATGTGCTTTACCAAAAAGATCTATCTTGGTCTCACCTGTCCACAAAACGCTTTCCCAGAAGGATTTTGGCTTACTCACGTACATTTTGGCAACCTGCAGTCTAGCTTTTTTATGTCACTGTATCAGAAGTGGGGTTTTCCTGGGTCTCCTGCCATAGTGTTTCATTTCATTCAAATGTTGATGGATAGTTTGCACTGACACTGATGCACTTTGAGCCTGCAAGACAGATTGATTTTCTTTGGAACTTTATTGGGGCCGCTTATCCATCATCCGAATGATCCAGTGTTACAACCTTTCATCAATTTTTCTCTGACATAAACGTCCAGGGAAAGTAGCTACAGAGCCATGGGTTGTAAACTTCTTGATGATATTGCGCACCGTGGACAAAGGAACATCAAGAACTCTGGGGATGGACTTGAGATTGTTGATATTTTTCAACAATTTTGGTTCTCAAGTAGAGATGAGCAAACCCGAACTTCAAAGCTCAGGGCTCGTACCGGACACTTCTGAACTCCGAACACAGACTTCTCCTGGAAGTGGGTTTTACAGTTCGGGAGGAGAGAGGGAGAGGAGGAGAGAGAGATTTTCCAGCTACAAAGTTCGGGTCTCCATTGAAAATTTCAATGGGGATCGGGTTCAAGTTGAAGTTCGGGTACAGTTCTGGTCCGCAAACCGAACTTGGGACTAAGGTTCAGTCTGGTACCAGATCCTGAACTTCCATGGGTCCGCTCATTCCTATTCTCAAGTCCTCAGACAGTTCTCTTCTCTATTCTTAGTGTGGCACACACAGACACACAATGCAAAGATTGAGGCAAATTCTCCCCTTTTTATCTGGTTTCAGGTGTGATTTTCATATTGTCCACGCCTTTTACGTGCCACAAGTGAGTTTGAACAAGCATCACATGCTTGAAACAAAGTTGTTTACCCACAATTTTGTCCCCTTATTTTTGGGGTTTTGTGTGAAATTATACCCAATTTGCATTTTTATCTCTGTTTTTTGTGCGGTTTCAATGCACTCAAAGGAAATAAACATGTGTATAACAACACATGCATAATTGCAATAATTGTCTGGGAGAAATACTTCATTTTCTGGAACAATTTCAAGGGTGCCAGCACTTTCGGCCATGACTGTATACAGTTGTGCTCAAAAGTTTACATACCCCTGCAGAATTTTTGCTTTCTTGGCTTTGTTTCAGAGAATATGAATGATAACAAAAAAACTTTTTCTCCACTCATGGTTATTGGTTGGGTGAAGCCATTTATTGTCAAACTACTGTGTTTTCTCTTTTTAAATCTTAATGACAACAAAAAAACATCAAAATGACTCTGATCAAAAGTTCACATACCCTTGTGATTTTGGCCTGATAACATGCACAGAATTTGACACAAATGGGTTTGAATGGCTACTAAAGACAATACCCTCACCTGTGACCTGTTTGCTTGTAATCAGTGTGTGTGCATAAAAGCTGAGGTAGTTTCTGGGATCCAGACAGACTCTTGCATCTTTCATCCAGAAACTGACGTTTCTGGATTGTGAGTCATGGGAAAAGCAAAAGAATTCACAACGGATCTATGGGAAAAGGTAGTTGAACTGTATAACACAGGAAAGGGATACAAAAAGATATCCAAGGAATTGATAATGCCAGTCAGCAGCATTCAAATTGTGATTAACAAACGGAAAATCAGGGGCTCTGTAAAAACCAAACCACGGTCAGGTAGACCAACAAAAGTTTCAGCCACAACTGCCAGGAAAATTGTTGGGATGCAAAGAAAAACCCACAAATAACATCAGCTGAAATTCAGGACTCTCTGAAAACTAGCAGTGTGGCTGTTCCAAGATGCACAATAAGGAGGCACTTGAAGAAAAATGGGCTGCATGGTCGAGTCCCCAGAAGAAAGACATTACTGCGCAAATGCCACAAAGTATCTCGCCTACAATACGCTAAACAGTACAGAGACCAGCCTCAAAACTTCTGGTACAAGGTAATTTGGAGTGATGAGACCAAAATTGAACTCTTTAGCCACAATCATAAGGTTAAGTGCCCACGATGCAGAAATGCTGCATATTTTTTCCGTTTCTCCCTGGCAGGAAAAACGCATGCGGATTTTACATGCGTTTTTCCTGCCAGGTAGAAGCTTTGGCAAACGTTTTTGCATGCATTTCTGCATGCGGGTTATCAAGCGCTTTTCCAAGCGATTTTAGCATCACTTGGAAAAGTGCTTGACAACTTGATCACACTATATAAATCCATGCAACCGGCATGGATTTATATAGTGTGACCAAGTAATAGTTAAAAAAAAAAAAAAGAATAAGAATGGTAAAAAATAAAGATTATACTTACCTTCTGATGGCCCCCGGTGTTTTCTCCGCTACGTCCGGTCTGTTGTATGGGTCGCGGTGGTGTGAAAGGACCTGCCATGACGTCATTTAGTCATGTCACATGACTAAATGACGTCATGGCAGGCCCTTTCACACCACCGTGACCCATACAACAGACCGGACGCATCGCTGAGGAGACCGGGGGACATCGGAAGGTACGTATAATCTTTATTTTTTATTTTAAATTCTTTTTTTAACTGGTTCTATGGTACCTAGGTCTGGAGGAGAGTCTCCTCTTCTCCAAACCTGGGCACCATTATCATCGGGGATCATGGGGCACGTATTACCAAGCGCTTTTTAAGCGTTTTCGCTGCGGAAATTCCGCGACAAAAATGCTTGAAAAAGGCATAGTGGGCACGCAGCCTAGAAGTTACATTTGGAGAGAGGTCAACAAGGCCTATGATGAAAGGAACACCATTCCTACTGTAAAGCATGAAGGTGGATCGCTGATGTTTTGGGGATGTGTGAGCTACAAAGGCACAGGAAACTTGGTAAAAGTTGAAGGAAAGATGAATGCTGCATGATATCAGCAAATACTGGAGGCAAATTTGCACTCATCAGCCCGGAAGCTGCGCATGGGACATATGTGGATGTTCCAACATGACAACGATCCAAAACACAAGGCCAAGTCGACCTGTCATTAGTTACGACAGAACAAAGTCAAGGATTTGGAAAGGCCATCTCGGTCTCCTGACCTCAATATCATTGAGCCCACTCTGGGGAGATATCAAGGATGCAGTTCATGCTAGACAGCCTAGGAATTTACAGGAACTGGAGGATTTTTGCCAAGAAGAATGGGCAGCTTTACCATCTGAGAAAATAAGGAACCTCATCCACAACTACCACAAAAGACTTCAAGCTGTCATTGATGTTAAAGGGGGGCAATACACAGTATTAAGAACTGGGGCATGTGAACTTTTGATCAGGGTCATTTGGATGTTTTTGGTTGTTATTAAGATTTTAAAAAAGAAAACACAGTAGTTTGACAATAAATGGCTTCACCCAACCAATAACCATGAGTGGAGAAAAAAAGTTTTTTTGTTATCATTCATATTCTCAGAAACAAAGCCAAGAAAGCAAAAATTCGGCCGGGGTATGTAAACTTTTGAGCATAACTGTATATCCCTTTAAAGTCATATTATTGGATTGGGGGGTAAAAATTTCTGACAGGTTGCTGTGAAGACACAGGGGTCTCCCGTGGGCATAATACTACTTAGACAACATAGGGTGACGGTAAAACAGTGTGGCAATACTTTATTGAACCAGCAAACAGACAATAACATAGAACTGTCCAAGAGTCTCACCCTTCCGCTGACTCGCATGGATTTGAGCAGCTGCTACTTCGGGGCTTCCGGGGCTGACTACCCCCACCAGTGGCACCCCACTTTAGGCGTGCACCCACAGAGAGGAGGTAACGACAAGCTTAGGAAGCTGACAGTCCATTGAGGTACATAGCCAGGAAACCAGAGGGTCCCAACCTGGCTTAATCAAATGTATCCATGGTTCTGTGATAGTCAATGGACCAGATCTGTTTTACTCCAACCAGGCCGTGGTCCCTTAAGCTTGTATTCTGTAGAATCCATATCTGTGTCCCTCCTGATGGAGCCATGTTGTCCTAGCTGTGGCTCTGGCAAGTCACTCTGATTCTTTTTGCAGAATGATATAAATCACATTTTATACCCACATATGTGGCTATGGTCATCATTCACAAATCAGGGAGGAGGTGGCAGGGGCTCATCTCTCTTGTTTGAGCATTTAACCAATTTGCAAAGTTTGTCCTTCATTGCTCTGCAGGTCAACAAGCCACATGGACTTATACAATGGTAATCAACATATTTAGCAATCATCCATTGTTCCATAACTATGAGTCCCTGTTTTGCAAAGATAACAGTACAATAAACTGTAGGGGCTGATAGAAGATGCAAATAACAGCCATTCATCAATTAACATACCTACAAGAAGAACAAACATTCAGACTCATGACAAAAGTCTCCTGACCTACTAAAAATAGCAGCGTGAATAATTAAGATTAAATGCTGTGTCTTTACAGTTGTCCTTAACCCCTTTACAGCGCCATTTGATTTTTTTAATGTAAAATTTGCTTGAATAATTAGTGGGCGCCATGTTGCGTTTGGAGAGCCCCTGATGTGCCTAAACAGTGCAACCCCCCCACAAGTGACACCATTTTGGAAACTAGACCCCACAGGGAACTTATCTAAATGTGTGGTGAGCACAATGAACCCCCAGGTGCTTCACAGAAGTTTATAACATGGAGCCGTGAAAATAAAATTTTCACATTTTTCCCACAAAAATGTTTTACAGCCCCCAGTTTTGCATTTTCATAAGGGTAACAGGAGAAATTGCACCATGCATCTTGTTGTTCAATCTCTCCTGAGTAAGCCGATACCCCATATGTGGGGGAAAACCACTGCTTGGGCGCACGGCAGAGTTCAGAAAGGAAGGAGCGCCATTTGACTTTTTGAATGTAAAATTTGCTTGAATGATTAGCGGATGTGCCACTGATGTGCCTAAAAACAGTGGAAAACCCCCACAAGTGTCACCATTTTGGAAACTAGACCCCTGCGGGAACTTATCTAGATGTGTGGTGAGCACCCTTAACCCCCAGGTGCTTCACAGAAGTTTAGAACATAAAACCATGAAAATAAAAAAATCTAACTTTTTTAACAAAAATTATGTTTTAGCCCCAAATTTTTTAGTTTCACAAGGGTAAGAGGAGAAAATGGAACCTAAAAACTGCTATGCAATTTCTCCTGAGTACGCCAATACCCTATATGTGGGGAAAATACACTGTTTGGGCACACGTAAGGGTTCAGAAGAGAAGGAGCACTGTGTGACTTTTTGAATGCAAAATTGGCTGGAATCAAGAGTGGACGCCATGTCACATTTCAGGAGCCCCTGATGTGCCTAAATAGTGGAAACCCTCCACAATTGACTCAATTTTGCAAACTAGACCCCTCAAGGATTTTTATCAAGGGATATAGTGAACATTTTGAACCCAGAGGTACGACACAGAAATTGATAACATTAGGTCATCATATTGAAGAAGTTGTCATTAGTCTTGAGCGCAAGTGCTCGCTACTTGAGTTTGCATCGGGTACTCGGGTATGCACCATGTATCACGGGTGCTCGAGTGACATGATCGAGTCCCTACCCCGCATGTTTCATGGTTGTTAGACACCCAAAAAAAAACATGCAGGGATTGCCCGTGTATGGCGGACGATCCCAGCAACGTTTTTTTTGGCCGCGAAGCATATGGGGCAGAGACTCGAGCATGTCACTCGATCACCCACGATACTCAGTGCATACCCGAGCACCCGATGCAAACTCAAGTAGAGAGCACTTGCGCTCAACACTGGTCGCCATATCGTCATCATTTTTTTTCTTTACTTTTGAAAAAATCCCAACCCTAAGCCCAACCCTAATACAACCCCAACCCTAGCCCTAGCCCAACCCTGACCCCAACCTTAACCCTAGCCCCAACCTTAACCCTAGCCCCAACCTTAACCCTACCCCAACCCTAATCCCAACCTTAACCCCAACCCTAATACAACCCTAACCCTAGCACAACCATAACCCTAGATTTTATTTTTTTACACCGTTCCTCGTGTGGTATAAGTGATTAGACAACTTTATTCTTCAGGTCGGTGCGATTACAGCGATATCAGATTCACATCGGGTTTTTTATGATTGACAGCTGTCACACACTAAAAGATGATTATTTTGCAAAGACTAGTTTTTGCATTGCCATATTTTGAGAGCTATAATTTTTAGATATTTTGGCCGACAGAGTCATGTGACTGCTTGTTTTTTGCGGGACAAGCTGACGTTTTTATTGGTACCATTTTCGGCACGTGATATTTTTTGATCGCTTTCTATGCTGATTTTTGGGAGGCAGAAGAAACAAAAAACAGCAATTCCGGAATTGTTTTTAGGCTATGTGCCCACGATGCAGAAATGCTCAGGATTTTTTCCTGAGCGTTTCTTCATCTCCCTGGCAGAAAAAAACGCATGCGGATTGTACATGCGTTTTCCTGCCAGGGACACGCGGAAGTGAAGCGTTCTTCACTTGCATTTCCGCATGCGGGTTGACAAGCGATTTCCAAGCGATTTTAGCATCACTTGGAAAGTGCTTGACAACTTGGTCACACTATATAAATCCATGCAAACAGCATGGATTTATATAGTGTGACCGAGAAAATGTCAAAAAATAAAAAAATAAATATATACTTACCCTCCGATGGCCCGCGCTGTCTTGCCTCGCTCGGTCCCGGCTGCCGGCAGCGGTAGAGTGAAGGACCTCCCGACGTCAGCTTCGTGTGACCAGTCACATGACTCTGACGTCAGCGCAGGTCCTTCATTCCATCGCAAAGTGCCGGGAAGCAAGGAGGAGCGCACCGCGGGCCGCCGGAAGGTAAGTATACATTTATTTTTTATTTTATTCTTTTTTTACAGCTTTCTAATGGTACCCGGGTGTGGACGAGACTCTCCTCTCGTTCTAATGCAAGTCAATGGCGGTGAAAACGCAGCACTTCCGCAAAATAATTGGTAGTGCTGCGTTTTTTTCCGCAATGATAATCCGCAGCGGAAATTTCCACAGCATGTGCACAGCACATGCGGATTATCATTGGGGGACATGGCAGACCTTCTACCATGCGTTTTTTAAGCGTTTCTGCAGCGTTTTTGCCGCTGCGAAAACGGTTAAAAAACGCATCGTGGGCACACAGCCTTATGGGGTTTTTTTATGCCGTTCTGCGTGTGGTAAAATTGATAAGGCAGCTTTATTCTTCTGGACAGTACGTTTACAGCGGTACCGCATTTATATAGTTTTTTATATGTTTTGGCGCTTTTACACAATGAAAACTATTTTCTAGAAAAAATAATTTTTTTTGTATCGCTTTATTCTGAGAGCTATAACTTTTTTTATTTTTCGGATGATGGAGCTATATGGTGGCTTGTTTTTTGCGGGACAAGATGACGTTTTCAGCGGTACCATTTTTATTTACATTCGTCTTTTTTGATCACGTGTTATTCCATTTTTTGTTTAGCGGTATGATGATAAAGCATTGTTTTTTGCTTCGTTTTTTTTTTTTTCCCCGTGTTCACTAAAGGGGTTAACTAGTGGGACAGTTTTATAGGTCAGGTCGTTCCGGACGCGGCGATACCAAATATGTGTACTTTTATTGTTTTGTTTTTGTTTTTTTTTCATAATAAATAAAAATTATAGGATCAATATATTTTTATTTTTGGGGGATTATTTTTTTAATTTTTTAAAAAAAAACATTTTTTTTTCACTTTTTTACTTTTTTTTTTTTACTTTTACACATTGTCCCACTATGGGACTTTCACTTTTTGCAGCCTGATTGGCTGTGTAGCATAGAGAGCAGCAGATCTCTATGCCATGCAGCCTGTCAGCGCTGCACACAGGCGAGACATTACTTTGGTCATGCACTGCGCATGACCAAAGTAACGTCCTGTCTCCTGGTGACACGGATGTTGTCATGACGACATAGGGTTGTCATGACAACATCCGGAAGCCGCCGCAGACATCGCTGGACGCCGGCAGGAGAGGTGAGTATAGTGATCACCTTCCCCCTTGCCATAGCAGTGCTGCGATCGACTTCGATCGCAGCATTGCGGGGGCTAATGTGCAGGGAGCGGTCCCGCACCGCTGCCTGCATATAGCACCGGGTGTCAGCTGTGACAATCAGCTGACACCCGACGGCGATTGCCCCGTAACGCTTGTGTGTGGGCGCGATCGCCGCACGTGTAATAGTACGTACGTAGCTGGTCCATAAGGCCCAGGGCACAGCTATGTACTATTACTGATGAGGTCGGAAAGGGTTTAAAGGGATTGTCCAGTCAAAAGTGATAAGTCTACAATCACTCTGTGTGACTGCAGACTTATGAATAACGCCAGCGCAGGCGCTGTGGGGATTCGCCGGTATGAGACCCGGGACTGGAGGCTATGTATACCCCCGGCCATTCAGCGCCACCTCGCTCCATACACTTGTATGGAGTGAGGTCACGCCCCGTCTAGTGACGTGGACGGCCAGTGGGCGCGTCCGACTAGAAGGCGCGGCCTCACTCAGTACAAGTGTATGGAGAGCGAAGCCGCGCCCACCGGCTGGGGTTATGTATAACACATACATACCCTCCGCTAACGCATATCATACTGACGAATCCCCGCAGCGCACAGTGCCTGCGCTGAGGAAATTCATAAGTATGCAGTCTTATGCAGACTTATCACTTTTGACCGGACAACACCTTTAAAGGAACTCCAACCTTGGTTCCTGCTACAGCTAAAAAGCAATCATCTCATAAAATCTACTACCCCAACAAAAGCAAGTGCCTCACCATAAACCTGGGGACAAATCCCCTTTACATTTTTTGAACAGATGTAAATGACTGTAAGGATGACAATAACCAAAGGGATGTTCTCCTTATAGGGTGCTCTAGTTTCCTCCACCACTCCCAAAAAAATATTAATAAGTGCCTGCATAATTTAAATATATCCATCGGCTATACACCAGAGGTCAAAAGAATGTTATTTTTGGCCTTCTTTGGGCTGGTATGAATTGTATTCTTTATTCTTTTTCTTTTGCTCAGTAGATCAGCATTGTTAACTACACTATTCTATCTAGAGTTATCCTGTGGGATATACCAGTACTTTTTTCTATGGGAGCCTATAAGTGGCAAATATACCTATACCGTATCGTTGGGAAACACTTATGATATAACCTCCAATTTCACAGCTACTTCTTTGGTTCCCTAAAAAATGCAGGCATCAGATAATCATCCCAATTGGCAACAAGAATGGAGAACAGTAAGAGTACAACACTGCAGAAATTTAAAGAAAATCTGTCAGCAGAATTTCACACCCCAAATTTATATATGCATGTAGCTATTTCAAATAAATTCAAAGAAAAGACAATACCTTTAAATAGACAGGCCATTCCCCCATTACTAAGAAATCAGCATTTGAATTTATAAGCAAATGAGGCTGGAGATCTGAAGCCTGTGTCACTCCAGCTCTATTCCCCACCCAGCACCACCTCCTCCAGCTTGACAGATGGCCCCTTTGACTTAAAGGGGTATCCCAATCTTCAAGATCCTATCCCAATATATAGTAGGTGTAAAAATAATAATATTAGCAAATACCTCCAATTATAAATGTAGTATAGTTCTTCTGATTCGTTATGTTTAAGCTAATGCAATGTCTGCACATGAGGAAAGAGACATAATGAATCAGAAGAAGTATACCACATTTCTAATTGGACTTATTTGCTATTATTATTACACCTACTACAGTCATGGCCAAAAGTATTGAGAATGAGACAAATAGTAATTTTTCCAAAGTTTACTGCTTCATTTTTTGTAATGGCAATTTGCATATACTCCTGAATGTCAAAGAGTGATCAGCTTAACAGCAATTACTGTACTTGCAAAGTCAATATTTGCCCAGAAAATGAACTTTAACCCGCAAAACACATTTCAACATCATTGCAGTCCTGCCTTAAAAGGAGCAGCTAACATCGTTTTAGTGATTGATCCATTAACACAGGTGTGGGTGTTGATGAGGACAGGGCTGGCGATCAATCAGTCATGATTAAGTAAGAATGACATCACTGGACACTTTAAAAGGAGGCTGGTTCTTGGTATCATTGTTTCTCTTCAGTTAACCATGGTTATCTCTAAAGAAACACGTGCAGCCTTCATTGCACTGCACAAAAATGGCCTAACAGGGAAGAGTATCGCAGCTACAAAGATTGCACCTCAGTCAACAATCTATCGCATCATCAAGAACTTCAAGGAGAGAGCTTCCATTGTTGTCAAAAAGGCTCCAGGGCGCCCAAGAAAGACCAGCAAGCGCCAGGACCGTATCTTAAAACTGTTTCAGCTGCGGGATCGGACCACCAGCAGTGCCGAGCTTGCTCAGGAATGGCAGCAGGCTGGTGTGAGTGCTTCTGCACGCACTGTGAGGCGTAGACTCTTTGAGCAAGGGCTGGTTTCAAGGAGGGCAGCAAAGAAGCCACTTCTCTCCAGAAAAAACATGAGGGACCGACTGATATTCTGCAAAAGGTACAGGGAGTGGACTGCTGAGGACTGGGGCAAAGTCATTTTCTCTGATGAATCCCCTTTTCGATTGTTTGGGACATCTGGAAAACAGCTTATTCGGAGAAGAAGAGGTGAGCGCTACCACCAGTCTTGTCTCATGCCAACTGTAAAGCATCCTGAAACCATTCATGTGTGGGGTTGCTTCTCAGCCAAGGGAATCGGCTCACTCACAGTCTTGACTAAAAACACAGCCATGAATAAAGAATGGTACCAGAATGTCCTCCAAGAGCAACTTCTCCCAACCGTCCAAGAGCAGCTTGGCGCCCAACAATGCCTTTTCCAGCATGATGGAGCACCTTGCCATAAAGCAAAGGTGATAACTAAATGGCTCATGGAACAAAACATAGAGATTTTGGGTCCATGGCCTGGAAACTCCCCAGATCTTAATCCCATTGAGAACTTGTGGTCAATCATCAAGAGACGGGTGGACAAACAAAAACCAACAAATTCTGGCAAAATGCAAGCATTGATTATGCAAGAATGGACTGCTATCAGTCAGGATTTGGTCCAAAAGTTGATTGAGAGCATGCCAGGGAGAATTACAGAGGTCTTGAAGAAGAAAGGGCAACACTGCAAATATTGACTTGCTGCATTAACTCATTCTAACTGTCAATATAACCTATTGGTACTCATAATATGATTGCAATTATATTTCTGTATGTGATATAAACATCAGACAAACACTAATAAAAACCAGAGGCCAGCAGATCATGTTAAAATATAATTTTGGTGTCATTCTCAAAACTTTTGGCCATGACTGTATATATTGGAATAGTATCTTGGAGATGGAAATACCCCTTTAAGCTACACAGCATAGAGGCTGTCACTCAGGCAGGAGGACAAGGTGCTGAGTGGGGAATAGAGCTGGAGTGACAGAGGCTTCAGATCTACAGCCTAATTTGCATATCAATTCAAATGCTGATTTCTCAGTAACCTTAGAACAGACTGGGCATGTAAAGGTATTGCAGGACTTGTCTTTGAAAGAGCTACATGCACATATAAATTGTGGGTGAAATCTGTGAAATCTTGCAGGTAGATTCCCTTTAATATGAAAAACAAATTGTGAGGTGATGGTGTGTCCACATTCACAGTATTACAAAATGCAAACGCTTGCCCCGCTCTCATTGTGCCCAAGGGCAAATATAAACACAATTAGACGCTGTGGGATTTTAGACTAGTAACACAAACACTTTATTCTTCAGTCTCCTCCTTCATAAAGAAGTCAAATAAGATCCATAAAGACAAACCTATGTTTAAATCACTCACTTAATTCTGGTTCTCGTGCTATTTTCCATTGGTGAATAATTGATGTTCACTCAAACAATACACCCCAGGTACACCATACCGTAATGAAGCTTTCATTAGAACCACCAGAAATAAAGCATGTTAGGCCCCATCTATTTAATACTGCGCTTCCTGGTTGATAGTGAATGGCAGTAAATGGCATCACACTAAGGCTGTGTGCCCACGTAGCATTTTTCAAGCGTATATGCTGCGGAATTTCCGCAGCGTAAACGCTTGAAAAACGCATGTATATCCGCACCCCATGGTCCCCAATGGGATTCCGCAAGTTCTATGCACATGCTGCGGATTTTTCCGCAGCGTTTATGCCGCGTTCAAAAATCCGCAGCATGTCATTTAATTTTGCGTTTCCGCAAGCGGAATTGCCTTTGTCCAATGCATTAAAAACGCAAGGCAATTCCGCATGTGGAAAACGCGTGATAAACGCGCAAAAAATGCGCGATAAACGCGTGCGGAATTCCGCATGCGTTTTTCCGGGAGAGGACTTGCATTTATGCAGCAGAAATTTTCTGCTTCATAAATGCAACGTGGGCACATAGCCTAAGGCTGTGTGCCCACGTAGCGTTTTTCAAGCGTTTATGCTGCGGAATTTCCGCAGCATAAACGCTTGTGAAACGCTAGGTAATCCGCACCCCATGGTCCCCAAGGGGATTCCGCATGTTCTATGCACATGCTGCGGATTTTTCCGCAGCGTTTATGCTACGTACAAAAATCCGCAGCATGTCATTTAATTTTGCGGAAGTGCAGCGGAACTCCCGCCATTGACTTGCATTGAGACGCATAGAAACCGCGACTGTACATTTTTACAAGCGGCTTCTATGCGTCTCTATGTGCGGATGGTACCCAGTTCTGGAGGAGAGGAGACTCTCATCCAGACCTGGGTACCATTGTACCTGTAAAAAAAGAATAAAATAATAAATAAAGTTTATACTCACCTGTCCGGCGGCTTGTCTCTGAATGCCAGCAGCGCTGAAGGACCTTCGGTGACGTCACAGTCATGTGACCGCAGGCCCTTCACCGCTCTGTCTCGCGATATGCCGGCAGCCGGGAACCAGACAGGAACGAGCGCTGCAGCCACGCCGGGGCCTCGGGGGTGAGTATAGCTTTATTTGTTTTCATTTTTACGGTTCACACTGTATAAATCCATGCTGTTTGCATGGATTTATACAGTGTGACCTAGTTGTCAAGCACTTTCCAAGTGATGCTATCGCCTGGAAAGTGCTTGTCAATCTGCATGCGGAAACGCATGTGAACCCGCAGGTGGATCCGCATGTATTCTGCAGGAAAAACGCATGTACAATCTGCATGCGTTTTTTTCTGCCAGGGAGATGCAGAAATGCTGCAGAAATTTTCTGCTTCATTTCTGCATCGTGGGCACATAGCCTTAGTGTACTTAATTGGATTCAAGGTCTCTTTTGAACAATTGAGCTATTTTCCTTTGTCACTAATTAGACAGTGCTGTCAATGTAAATGGGCGACGTAATCAGATAAGTGAGGTGAGAAAATAAACGAACAAAAATAAAACATTTCAATTAGTGTTTGCTACTTAACATTCACAGGACATATAGAGATGTGAGCCACATAAAGATTTCAATAAGGATTTCAATAACCGCAAAACTGGCCGGTTACCAGAAAATGATATTTATGTGGGTAAACATGGCGGTCGCTGGTTTTATTGGGAAGAATTGATAGGATTACCTAACTTGTTTATGGATAAGTATCTAAGCTATGTGATACACTCAATTAATAGAAAGAGTCAGCAGAATTGTAAATGATGTAAAATCCCCGTCGGGAACATCCTGCATCTCTCCAGGCTCCGCAGATACACAGATTTATCTTTATTACAATATGCAGTTTTCTAGGCAAGCAAGTAAATATCAGTCAACACAAAATATATACCATAAAATAGGTTCTACTTGTTACCATGTACAACAGAAAAAGATGATTAACCAGCACAAACAGTATTAAAACATGTAGCAAGCTAGGATGTCGATTACAGATGTGTACTGAATGACAACCTAGGATATTACTGTACATGTCTTTAAATGGATCCCAGCAAAAAATTCATATTGACTACATGTTATAACTGTTCAGAGAGTCTAACCAGAGGACCAGCTAGTTGCCATTTACCTGGTGTAAATGCCACTATCCTCCTAAATCTGTCATTTTTTATTATTATTGTTCCTGTACTTCAACGTCTCTGAGATATGGCTCCCACTTCCAAGTATATAAATCCAGTCTAGTTAGCCAAGGGATTGTGATCCTCAACTCTTCTATATTAGCCTCTTCATGAGGACCATGCCTCCATAGCTAACAACACTAGATTTATATATAGGGAAGAGAGGTCCATATCACAGTAATGAAGAGGCCAAGTAACAAAAAAAAGACATATCCAGGAGAATAGAGGTATTTAGATAAATCACATCTGCTTGAATAGAATTTGCCTTGAATTTTCTAAAAATCCAAATTCTCCAGAATTCAAATTTTTGGCTATTTGCTTCATGAAAATTAGGCAAAACGAACACCATGTGGCAAAATGTAGTTGTCCAAATGGCAAAAATAAATAAAAAAATAAATATACTTATCACCCATCCTGCTGCAGCCTCTTTTCAGGTACTTAGTGCCTCCTCTCGAGTCGTCCTCTGTGATCTTCACTTATCACTTGGGCCTCAGATGTTATAACGTACGACCCCTTTAAGCCTCGTCAGCTCCTCAGGTGGGCACGTCATGATATCAAAATGTGTGTAATGATATCTGTGGCCTACTTGGCGTCAGAGGTACCATCACAGAGTGAAAATGACTGAAGAATATGCGAGAGGCTGCATGGATCAACAGACGGTGAGCCGCGGCAGTGGGACAGGTAAGCGGCGAGGGAAAGATTTTTTTTTTCTTCCCACCATGTTTATTATGCTTTGGGGTCAGAGCATAAAAAGGAACATTTGATTTGCATCCAATAAAACTAGAGCAATCTACCAAATTCTTGGCAGATTCACTCATCTCTAGAATGCATTTAGAGCAGATGAAACAATTACAAATTATTGGTAAATGAGAGGTACCCTTTAAAAAGGGAACCTCGGGCAGCATGAATCAGTGTTTGCAGCCAGGTATGTTTTTCTCTGAAACGCTCTGGTGTTGCAGAGAAAACATAGATTAAAGATCCCTTCTCTCCACCCCACTCTAATTGATTGATAGGTGTCTCCCTATGGAGAGACCTATCAATTAGAGCGGTGAACACAGACGGGATCTTTAAACTACGTTTTCTGAAACACCGAAGCGTATCAGAGAAAAATATACCTGGGTGCAATTGTGCAGCCAGACTCCAATTTATGCTGCCCATGGACTAGCAGGTTCCTTTAAAATATGTAGAAAAAATATAAATGCCCAACTTGGAAAAAGGATTTTTAAACTATTTTCTCACTTTTCAATAAATTGTCAAGTTAGTTTCTTCATTCAGGATATGCAAATAAGAAATGGTTACCATTTCTCTGCCAAGCTGGCCATACATGGAAAAATTGCTGTCAGTTATCTGGACATTAACCCCTTTACCCCCCGAAGGCCGTTTGCACGTTAATGACCAGGCCAATTTTTACAATTTTGACCAGTGTCACTTAATGAGGTAATAACTCTGGAACGCTTCAACGGATCCCACTGATTCTGAGATTGTTTTTACGTGACATATTGTACTTTATGATAGTGGTAAAATTTATTCGATATGACTGGTGTTTATTTGAGAAAAAAATCAGAAATTTGGTGGAAATATAGAAAATTTCGCAATTTTCAAACTTTGAATTTTCATGCTCTTAAATCAGATCAGTTTTGTCACACAAAATAGTTAATAAATAACATTTCCCACATGTCTACTTTTTTTGTTAGGAAGTTATAAGGATCAAAAGTTGACCAGCGATTTCTCATTTTTCCAACAAAATTTACCAAACCATTTTTTTTAGGGACATTTGAAGTGACTTTGAGGGGCCTTTATGACAGAAAATACCCAAAAGTGACACCATTCTAAAAACTGCACCCCTCAAGGTGCTCAAAATCACATTCAAGAAGTTTATTAACCCTTCAGGTGCTTCACAGGAATTTTTGAAATGTGGAAGAAAACAATGAACATTTAACTTTTTTTCACAATAATTTTACTTTAGACTCAAATTTTTTCATCTTCGCAAGGGTTACAGGAAAAATGTGGGTAAAAACCACTGTTTGGGTGCACGGCATGGCTCGGAAGGGAAGGAGCGCCATTTGACTTTTTGAATGTAAAATTTGATTGAATAATTTGCGGATGTCATGTCGCATTTGGAGAGCCCCTGATGTGTCTAAACAGTGAAAACTCCCCTCAAGTGACACCATTTTGGAAACTAGACCCCTTAAAGTGCACCTGTCAGCAGGACTATGCTCAGTAAAGTACATGCACTGTCAGGTGGGAAACATAACACTGATTAAAATGATACATTGATTGATTAAATCCGTCCTGTGGTTCTTAAGTAATCTTTACTCTCAATTTGGAGATTGCGCTGCGTGCAATCCGCAGCTGCCAGATGTTACAGCATAGTGGATGGGATTTATACAAATCCCATGCCCACTATGCGTCTGCGGCTCACCCGCAGAAACTGACATGTGGGGCATCTTTCCAGACCGCAGAATGTCTATTTCCTCCTACAGGTCCGCATGCGGGCTTTCCCCATAGACCTAATCTCTATGGAGAAAGCCCGCCTGTGAGAAAAAAAAAAAACGGCTGTCGCTCATTCGCATAATAAGCGGAAGCCGGAGGCGGCTTCTCCGCAGCCTCGGGGCCGCAGTCGGCTCCGGATCGTCTGCACATACCCTTACCCCAGTTTTATCCAATAAATCATCCTTATTTGACGATAGAGACCAATGGAGGCCTGGATTTGGAGTCACCCCCAAAATTAAAGTGGAAAAATACACTACAGGCTGATCCAGCTTTGATGTAATGTCCTTAAAACAAGTCAAAATTAGGCTCAGTATTGTGTGTGGCCTCCACGTGCCTGTATGGCCTCCCTACAACGCCTGGGCATGCTCCTGATGAGGTTGCAGATGGTCTCCTGTGGGATCTCCTCCCAGACCTGGACTAAAGCATCCGCCAACTCCTGAACAGTCTGTGGTGCAACGTGACGTTGGTGGATGGAGTGAGATATGATGTCCCAGATGTGCTCAATCGGATTCAGGTCTGGGGAACGGGCAGGCCAGTCCATAGCTTCAATGCCTTCATCTTGCAGGAACTGCTGACACACTCCAGCCACATGAGGTCTGGCATTGTCCTGCATTAGGAGGAGCCCAGGGCCAACCGCACCAGCATATGGTCTCACAAGGGGTCTGAGGATCTCATCTCGGTACCTAATGGCAGTCAGGCTACCTCTGGCGAGCACATGGAGGGCTGTGCGGCCCTCTAAAGAAATGCCACCCCACACAATTACTGACCTACTGCCAAACCGGACATGCTGAAGGATGTTGCAGGCAGCAGATCGCTTCTCCACGGCGTCTCAAGACTCTGTCACGTTTGTCACATGTGCTTAGTGTGAACCTGCTTTCATCTGTGAAGAGCACAGGACGCCAGTGGCGACTTTGCCAATCCTGATGTTCTGTGGCAAATGCCAAGCTTACTGCACGGTGTTGGGCTGTGATCACAACCCCCATATGTGGACATCGGGCCCTCCTACCACCCTCATGGAGTCGGTTTCTAACCGTTTGTGCAGACACATGCACATTTGTGGCCTGCTGGAGGGCTCTGGCAGTGCTCCTCCTGTCCCTCCTTGCACAAAGGCGGAGGTAGCGTTCCTGCTGCTGGGTTGTTGCCCTCCTACGGCCCCCTCCACGTCTTCTGGTGTACTGGCCTGTCTCCTGGTAGCGCCTCCAGCCTCTGGACACTACGCTGACAGACACAGCAAACCTTCTTGCCACAGCTCACATTGATGTGCCATCCTGGATGAGCTGCACTACCTGAGCAACTTCTGTGGCTTGTAGAGTCCGTCTCATGCTACCACGAGTGTGAAGGCACAACCAACATTCAAAAGTGACCAAAACATCATCCAGAAAGCATTGGTACGGAGATGTGGTCTGTGGTCCCCACCTGCAGAAACACTCCTTTATTGAGTGTGTCTTGATAATTGCCAATAATTTCCATCTATTGTCTATTCCATTTGCACAGCAGCATGTGAAATTGATTGTCAATCAGTGTTGCTTCCTAAGTGGACAGTTTGATTTCACAGAAGTTTGATTTACTTGGAGTTATATTCTGTTGTTTAAGTGTTCCCTTTATTTTTTTGAGCAGTGTACTTTAGTAAATACATAAATAGCACATTTGCACTCACCTCCAGTTCCCACACACTTTGGGCAGCATTCTCCAGGAGCTACAGTCTCTAGCTCTCCTGTTCTGCAGCTTGTCCTAGGGCAGGGCTTTGAGACACACGTCACCTTTCCATGCATACAGGTGCACATAATGCATTTGGATGAAGCCCATTGTGTACTATGCTGTAATTAAAAAAATAAGAAGGTTAACTTTGTAAAAATATAATTACTGTCCACTTGCACTATATTGCCGGCATTATTAATCCCACTTCAGATACCAATGGGATATATTATGCAAAAGCAAAAACAACTGTTTATAGTCTCTGAAGCAAAGTTAAAGGGTAACTGTATTTTCAAGTAACTTTTCAGAATAAGCTGTAGTGTTTTTATATGGGAAATCAGACTATTTCTTGCCCCTATATGTCTTGTGTCCTGCATTTTCACCAGTTTTTTCATATGAAGGCTAGATTATATCTCTTAATTTTGCAAGTCACTGGGCCCTTGGGGAGGATACTAACTGCTGCCATCTTTGCCATGCAGAGAATAGCAAACAGAGAGGGATTCCAGCTCTTCATTCATAAATTAGGACACAAAGACAAGCAACAGCAATATGGAGGAAATTAATCAGCAGTGCTGAGCTGTCTGAATACAAATACAGTGAGGTAAAAGACTTATTATGACGCTCACCAGGTCAGGATCTTTCTATGCTTCCCTCTGCCTGTTTCCTCTCCTTACACCTCCCTCCTTCTACCCCATAGGCTGTGACACATGACACCAAGGTGAGCCTGCAGTCTTCCTTGTTTGTGCAAGATGGAGTGGCACTGTCTTTTTCAGAGTGGAAGACAAGCTCAAGAGATGGGGGTGGGCGGGGGGAGAAGTGGCAGATAAGTGGAGAAGGAATCCGATTCCTCTAATAAGATATATTACAAAGTTTCTTACATTTACCTGTACTATTGACTCATACAAAGTTCATTGAAAGTACAGTTCTTTTTTACAATGTAAGTCTATGTTCACACTAGGCGTTTTCTCAGTATTTTTTTATGCAAATTTTCACCTGCGTTTTACAGTACCAGTAAAGTCTATGAGATTTCAGAAATCTCATGCACACACATTGGTTTTTGTGTCATCAGTATTTTGTGCTTTGCATGTTTTTTTCCACAATAGAGCATGTCACTTCTTTCAGCGTTTTTTCATCCATTGAAAGTTCCGGGTGGTGAAAAAAAAAGCTGAAAAAACGGCTAGTGTGAACATAGCTATCAAGATTTGCTGCATTTTTAGTGAAAAAAAAAGTACAGCAGTATGTGAAACTCATATTTTTGTGATTTTACCATCTTGTCTTGGTCAACTGAGATTGCAGTTTGGATTAGTACAGTCTAATTAATTAAGTTAGTGATGTGTACAATCTCTGAGCAACTTAATAGCAGACCATAGTGTGAAAATAAATAGTGTCCTACAAACTCAATGCACTGCCAATGTCTTAGAAAAACTATTCCTGAACAATTCACTTCCCCCACTGTTACATTTGTAATTCTGGTTAATATGGTTTCACATATGTCTTGCATTGGTGTCCTGTGTTCATGCTTGTGGTGGCAGCAAGGCTGAACTTTGGGAAACCAGAAAAATGCATCAAAACACACACCAAAACTTGCGTTTTTGATGCAGCTTCTTTCCTGCCAAGAGATCAGGTTTTGCTGCAGAAAAAAAAAAGCTGAAAAAACGCTTAGTGTGTACATAGCCTAAGAAAGATGCGCACATTCCGGGCAACAGACTTTGGGATGGTGCTCTTTCAACAGTATGACTCAAGTACTTTATAGAGTTGACGATGATTTCTTGACTTTAGGAGCTAATCTAACTCTTCTGGATGTCTGCTGGATTTTTTTTTGAGCACGGTATTAAAGTGGTCTGTTACCAAAATTCACAATACAAATTTCATATAATATTATACTGATCTGTTAAAGGGCATTTACACTCCATGACTATCATAAACAAGTGATCCTAAACAGGCTGCTGATCACCCGAAGAATGTGCAAAATGCTCGTTTGTCAGGTGAAATTATTTTTTTGTTTACTTAAAAAAAATCATTGTTTTCGTCAGCGCATCGTCCTTTGTAGACGGGAGAACAATGGCAGCCGAGGCGCACTGAACAATCTATAATTTAGTGCGCATGTGAAGCGTGGTTTGCCTGTATTATTAAAACTCAACAACCAAGTAGCTGATCCATGTCAGAAGGACTGTACAATCCTCTTGTTAAAACAAGTATTTTAAAATTACAGGTGAAGAGTGAGAGAGCTCACGAGTACAAGTGTATTCAGTCTGACTGATAGCTGCAGAAGGAGAAGGTTAACCTTTCAAATAGGATTATACAGCCATTCTGACATGAATTATCAAAATAAGTACACTAGCCTCATTAGGTCTAAGCAATCTATGTAATAATGTATGTGGTTCACATTGGGAGATCTGGTGACACATCAGATATAAGAAATCACACAGATGTCATGTGCAAATAACCCAGAAGCCAATTTTTAGGTACACTGACTACCAAGCTCTTGAGATTAGTACAACTCTATGATATAGTATGTGTCTCAATGTGGCCCCCAAGCAACGCTCCTGTCATGTAGAGATGCCATTAATAAAGAATACATGCATATTTTAAACTCTTTAGTGGGGGAGAAGCTCTGCGTCTATAGGAGGGACCGTGGCGTCTGATTTGAGAAGGAGAATAGTGTAAGACTCTGAGATCTCTTAGAGAATCCTTTAGAGATGTTATTTTGTATTTGCATCACATGTGAATATTTTTTTTCCTTTAATGGAACAACATGAGTGTCCATTACCAAGGTATGACACAAGTGCAGGGGTAAGCAGTTATCTACTTGGTTTGTCCAGGATTCCTTTTGGTGTAAGTATATTTCGCCCTAAAGATTTAAAAAGAACACCTTTCATACTTTTTTAATGTAAAAGTGTCAAGCAAGCAAAGTGTTAAAAAGCGCATCAGACAAATGGGGTAGTACTGCTCTGCGGTAATTAACAGTGGCCTTTAGTTTCCAGCACAATTTGTGTTATGTTTCTATCACAAGAGAGAAGGTTACGCTTTCAGTCACCTTACCCTTTCATTAAATTGGATATACTTTCCCTGACAGTAGGATTAATGGCCCTTGTGCTACGCCTTCCTAAAGCTGCAGCATGGAGACCTGAACAGCATGAGGATGCCATTCACAGCAGTGATTAGGGCCGTCTCCATGACCTGTGTGGCATCCTGAACAATGCAGTGCCAGGTTCTCAGCCTCACAGCTTCTGGAGGAAAATGTTCATCGGAAGGTAGGTCATGGGGAAATAATAACCCTGACATGTAATGATCTAGCCTGTATGTGTCACATAAACAAGGTGCTTCTGTGCGAAGCTAGAATATTAAAAGGATGAAGAAGTCATTATTATATTATTAGAATTATCAGGAGTTCATTGAAGTCTATATCTATTGGGCACGGTGGCTCAGTGGTTAGCACTGCAGCCTTGCAGCGCTGGGGTCCTTTGTTCAAATCCCACCAAGGACATCATCTGCAAGGAGTTTGTATGTTCTCCCCTTGTTTGCATGGGTTTCCTCCGGGTTCTCCGGTTTCCTCCCACACTCCAAAGACATACTGATAGGGAATCTAGATTGTGAGCTCCGATGGGGACAGCGACGATAATGTATGTAAAGTGCTGCGGAATATGTTAGCACTATATAAAAATAAAGATTATTATTATTATATTATTACATGAAAAAGGGTCATGTAGGGAGAAATTAACACGTCTTCAAGAAGCTTCAGTCATGGATATTCACGAAGTTCTAGTTTGAGCGTGACACAAATGTTTACATTTGTGTTCAGTTGCAGTTCCCGCAAAAACCACAATGACATCGGCAGCAGCACATTCACACAAATCAGGTGAAACAGACTGGGGAAGGCCTTTTTCAGTTCCATCATGACCAGGGGAATAATGACCGAGGTTGCAGAGGTCAAGTGAGGGGCTCGACGACGTCAGCAGAAACTTCAACTTTATGTGTGTCCTATGACGCACATCCAGTTGAAGTGTTATGCGGCATACAGACCCCTAGGGTCCGTGCGTGGCAATACATACATCACGTCGGCTTGCACATGGTGGGGTGCACGGCAGTGATGTCATGTACTCCTGTCACTTGCTCGCTGAAGCCAGCTGCCGGATTCAGAAGAGGACGATATATATACCAGTATGGGGCCCAGGATAAGGGAAATATATACCAGAATGGGGCCCAGATAGGATAATGGACATATATATATATATATATATATATATATATATATATATATATATATATATATATAATATATATTTATTTATATTGTGACAAAGTCACTGGCAGAATACTGGAGGGCAGATACGTTTCACTGCGGCTGTTGGCTTCAGTGATGTGAAACGTGGAAGTCTTCTCCTGCAGAGTAGGTGCAGAGAGGGTTAATCAGCCATTTAAAAAGGGCATGTTTTATAGGTGAATGACCCCTCGCCCGCACCATGGTCATTCACCTATAAAACCTGCCCCTTTTAAATGGCTGATTAACCCTCTCTGCATATCTCCACCCCTGGGCGGGTTTGACCTTTAAATAGCCAGCCTTTTCACTCAGGTGTTGTTCAGTGTGTGGAAGCTAGCTCCTGAGAGAAAGGAGCTTGTGTTTATGCGCTAAACTGGACCATGTGCTATTGCCAACCCTGAGTGGCCGGTCTTCGGCCAAAGTAAGGACTGTTCTGTACCTTTTTCCTGTTTTGCTTCCTGCACTTGGCTGTGGTAAATGCTGCTTCTTATAATAAACCACCAAGTCATTTAAAGAAACAGTGTCCTGTATCTACCTCTGAGTGCAGCAGTGCGAGAGACTCTACCACAATATTATATATATACAGCTCTGGCAAAAATTAAGAGACCACTGCACAGTTTTCTAAATATCACCATCTCTACATGTCTGACAGCCATTCCATTCCAATGTCAGCAGAATTCCAATCAACGTCCACGTCATTCTACTTAATGTGCTTCTGATTAGGTGATCACTTGAACCAAATCTTATGTAATGAGGGAAAGTATAAAAAACACTGCTGTGGTCTTCACAATCCTCTTGCAATAGGACAAGCTGGATGGCAAAACAAGTGCTAGGAATAGCCCAAAAGTAATTTGAATGAAAAAATAACTTTTAACCATGCCAAGAGAGTTGAAAAGAAAAGTCTTGAGTGAGGAAAAGAAGGGCTCAATTCTGGCTTTACTAGCAGAGGGATACAGTGAGCGTCATGTTGCCTCCATCCTTAAAATTTTGAAGATGGCAGTCCATTACAACAAGGTCAAGCCGCAGACATTGGGAACAACAAAGCTACAGACCGGCAGAGCGCGAAAGCGACTCTCCACTGACCGGATGACCGTCATCTTATTCGAATGTCACTCAGCAACCGCAGGATGACATCAAGTGACCTATAAAAGGAATGGCAAATGGCAGCTGGGGTGATGTGCACGGCAAAAACAGTTTGTAACAGGCTCCTAGAGGCAGGCCTCAAGTCATGTAAAGCTAGAAAAAAAGCCTTTCATCTATGAGAAGCAAAGGAGAGCCAGGCTGAAGTTTGCCAAAGACCATAAGGATTGGACCACAGAGGACTGGAGTAAGGTAATCTTCTCTGATGAGTCTAATTTTCAGCTTTGCCCAACACCTTGTCGTCTAATGGTTAGACGGAGACCTGGAGAGGCATACAAGACACAGTGTCTTGCACCCACTGTGAAATTTGGTGGAGGATCGGTGATGATTTGGGGATGCTTCAGCAAGGCTGGAATTGGGCAGGTTAATCTTTGCGAAGGACGTATGAATTAAGCCGCATACAAGGTTATCCTTGAAAAACACTTGATTCCTTCTGCTCAAGCAATGTTCACCACCTCTGAGGACTGTTTTTTTCCAGCAGCACAATGCCCCACGCCACACAGCTAGGTCAATCAATGTGTGGATGAAGGAGCATCACATCAAGACCCTGTCATGGCCAGCCCAATCTCCATACCTGAACCCCATTGAAAACCTCTAATGTAATCAAGAGGAAGATGGATAGTCACAAGCCATCAAACAAAGAAGAACTGCTTAAATTTTTGTGCCAGGAGTGGCATAAGATCACCCAAAAGCAGTGTGAAAGACTGGTGGAAAGCATGCCAAGAAACATGAAAGCTGTGATTAAAAATCATGGTTATTCCACCAAATATTGATTTCTGAACTGTTCCTGAGTTAAAACATGAGTATTGTTGTTTCTAAATGAATAAGAACTTGTTTTCTTTGCATTATTTGAGATCTGAAAGCATGGTTTCTTTTTTATTATTTTGACGATTTCTCATTTGTTGCAAATAAATACAAAATTTTTAGCTTTGAATGTCGGAGACATGTTGTCAGTTTATAGAATAAAACAACAATGTACATTTTACTCAAAAATATACCTATAAAGAGAAAAATCAGAGAAAATGAAAATTTTGCTGTTGTCTCTTAATTTTTGCCAGAGCTGTATATATAAATAAAATATAGTTTGGGTTTTATGTGGAGAATATTGAGTAGCTGGCTTGGAGCCACAGATGTCTTTTTGAGTGCCATAATGGCAAAATATAGTTAAACTCCATATTAAAGGTAATCTGTCAGCAGGTTTTAGCCACCTAATCTGAAAGAAGCATAATGTAGGAAAAGAGATCCCGATTCCAGCGATATGTCATTTACTGGGCTGCTTGCTGTAGTTTTGAAAAAAATTGCTGCTTTTCAGCAGGAGATTATCACTAGAGGACTAGTAAACTAGCTACTATGTAGTCATGCATATTCATGAGCTCTGTATAATTCTGATCCATCACTGACTGACCGCTTTCTGCCTATGCACAGAAAGCTATCAATCAGTGGTGTGGGGTAGGGTTATATAGAAAGTAGATAAAACAGTGATTTTCTTAAAAAAAAAAACAAAAAAACAGCAAGCTGCCCAGTAAGTGACAAATCGCTGGAAGAGGGGCCTCTGACCCTACAGCATGCTGTTTGCAGATGGGGTACAAAAATGTAATGACAGATTCCCTTTAACAGGAATGGTTTTGGAATGTGATGTGCAACACATGCATTTCTTATGGTCGTGTGTCAACATACTTTGGGTGATATATTTTAGTAATATATCTGTGCACTTGTGTGTGTGGAAATATTATGCTGCTAGTTTTGTGCATGCACACTATATACCCTCGACATTTCCTAGTGGCTCCAGACAGGCACATTGTTAATACCTACTCATGGAGGCCCGGATTTAAACTGTGTAATTTGAATAGATATAACTTTAATTCCTGGGATTGACTTTTCATACTATTGATATTTCATGTGTCAGAGTAGCCTTTGGGCCACCTAAGGCACCAGAGCTTGAGAGTGACTGCAACCACTACACCCCCTAAAACTAAACCCCTGACACTCAAACACAATAGCACATATATACTTTGCAAATGCAACATTTCAGTGCAACTGCATTAAAATGAATAGTGTACTACTAAATTCCAAATTCAGAAAGCTCCTAATCCACTGTTTATGATACCTATGACAGTTTCTTATTGGGCTGTAATGGCTGTTCAGTTACTCTGCTGTATTTCACAACTGATATACCGTACTCTTGATTAAAATGGCACATTACAGCTCTTACGGCCCTTTAGACAGCCTGATTCAGGTGGTCATTTACTGGCCGGCTTAAAAAAGCTGACAAACAATATCTGCGCAGAGAATGATCGCTAATACATTCATTCTGTACACATGCAATATTAGGTTATTGACAGCAAATGTCCGGCTTACATAGGCAATGGGCTGCCGATAACAATGACTTTCATGCTGGCATAAAAATCATTGCACGAGTGTTCTGCTCATTTGTCGGGTGATTGCTTAGTGGGTCAATAAACCAGAACAAGCATTTGGATTGTCTAAATGGGCCACTAGTGTTGCATCAGTATTAGTAAATGTCCTCATTATATAATTGCACATTTTTTATGTATTACAGAGTATCTTCTAAACTTTAACAATTAGAACCTTAACAACAGATTTAACCCCTTCACACCAGAGCCTGTTTTCACCTTCATGACCAGGCCAATTTTTTCAATTCTGACCACTGTCACTTTATGAGGTAATAACTCTGGAACGCTTCAACGGATCCCCCTGATTCTGAGATTGTTTTTTCGTGACATATTGTACTTCATGATAGTGTTAAAATTTCTTCGATATTACTCACATTTATTTGTGAAAAAATTAAAAATTGGGCAAAAATTTTGAAAATTTCGCAATTTTCAAACTTTGAATTTTTATGCCCTTAAATCAGAGCGATATGTCACACAAAATAGTTAATAAATAACATTTCCCACATGTCTACTTTACATCAGCACAATTTTGGAACCCAAATTTTTTTTTTTTATTAGGGAGCTATAAGGGTTAAAAGATGACCAGAGATTTCTCATTTTTCCAACAAAATTCACAAAATAATTTTTTTAGGGACCACAACACATTTGAAGTCACTTTGAAGGGTCTATAAGACAGAAAATACCCAAAAGTGACACCATTCTAAAAACTACACCCCTCAAGGTGCTCAAAACCACATTCAAGAAGTTTATTAACCCTTCACGTGTTTCACAGGAACTGAAGCAACATGGAAGGAAAAAAGTGAACATTTAACTTTTTTTCCCAAAAATTTACCTTAGACCCAACATTTTTAAATTTTCGCAAAGGTAACAGGAAAAAATGGACCCCAAAATGTGTTGTGCAATTTCTCCTGAGCACGCTGATACCCCATATGTTGTGCAAAACCACTGTTTGGGCGCATGGCATGGCTTGGAAGGTAAGGAGCGCCATTTGACTTTTGGAATGCAAAATTGGCTGGAATCGATAGGGGACACCATGTTGCATTTGGAGAGCCCCTGAGGTGCCAGAACAGCAGAAATCCCCAATAGTGACTGAATTTTACAATCTACTCCTCTGTATAAATTAATCTAGTGGTGAGAAAATAGGTAGATAGGTAAATGGTCACTAAACGCATAGATGAATTCCCAGAGAGGTGTCATTTCCAAAATGGGGTCACTTCAGGGGGGACTGACCGGACTGGACTGACCGGACGGGACAGGACTGACTGACCGGATGGGACTGACTGGACTGACCGAACGGGACTGACGGGACAGACTGACCGGACTGACTAACCCTAAGGCTAACCCTAACTTTAGCCTAACTCTAACTTCCTTTTTTTTTTTTTTTTTTTTTTTTACTATTTCACAGTGGCAAGATTGACACAGCTCTTGTCACACTGTTTCTCCTCTGCTCTCTCACTGAGATCTGAGGAGAAACAGTGTATTTATCAGGCAGATTGCTCGGGAAAGTTTGTTGCTACAACACACTTCCCCAGTGATCTCTCTGATTGGATGGTGTGACGCTGACATCATCGAGACCTGAGCCAATCAGGTCTCGATGAGGTCAGAGGTCACAGCAAGCGCTCTGCACCGGGATCCCCTCGCTGTTAAGGTACGTGGGGATCCCGATCACCGACCACCCGCTGTCACTATCTTTTAAATGCCGCGATCGCTATGGATCGCGGCATCTAGAAGATAGGAACGGGTTAACATCATAGGGACCTGATCCAATCAGGTCCCCATGATGTCACATGTCAGAGCTATCGCTCTGCACTGGAACCGCAGTGCTTGCAGGACTCTGGGGGTCCTGAGCGCTGCGGGACCACCCACCGTTTTTAAACATCGGCGCTGCACAGAGCCCAGGCAGCGCTGACGTTTATGTACAGTGGGCGGTCATGAACCAGTTAAAGAAGACTTGTCACCATGTGAAAAATTTCCAGCTTTTGCTCTTATTTTATTCTCACTACCTCCCTGAGTATTCTCTTTTTTTATTATTTAATCCATTATACGTTTCCAGAGGTATAAGCCTTTTTAGTTAGTAAAGACCATAAAAATATGCACTAAGGGGTGATTACAGTATTTTCTGTAATCGGTCCTTCATAATTACTATGTGAGCACTGCCCCCTTGGTAAAGACCATAAAATTTAGTACTAAAGAAAAAGACCCAGATCTCTGGAACTGTATGGTTGATTTAAAAAAAAATTAAATACTAAGGGGAGAATTGGAAATAGATTAAGAGCAAACATTGGTCACTTTTAACCTAGGGGTAGGTCCTCTTTAAAGAAGCACTCCTCCAATCAAAGTTTTTATCCTCTTAATATATTGCAATCATCATATTATATGACACTGTGTACTTACAATTGCTAATTTTACCTTTCTACCCACCTAATTTTTCTCTTTTCTCTGCTCTATGAAGAGACAGGAAGGTCCATTGCACCTGCATTCATCATTCCATTCTTTAACTCCTGACCCAGCTGCTCCGCTCCTCCCCCTGCTAGGGACTTTTGTAGTGACTCATGAGTCATTTAGGAAAAATTGACCTACTATTTCTACATAGAGCTTAGAAGGATTCAGGTAGTTAGTTTTTAATCACGTGATGTCATAGACCCAATGGAAAAGATAAGAATTAACTGGATAGAAGGGCAAAATGAGCAATTGAAAGCACACAGTTCTATATAATATGATGGCACTATATTAAGAGGATAACAATTTTGATGGGAGTGCATCTTTAAATGTACTCTTTAGGACGTAAAATTATTTTCAAACCAGCTTATATGTTTTAAAAAGGTTTTCCCATAGTCAAAAGGATAGATGATAATTGTCTGATCAGTGAGGGTCCAACCAATGATGACAAGAATGGGGTCCCTAGCCCTTGGTTTGAATAAAGCGGCTGTTGATCAAGTGCACTACCTCCTAATTCAAAGTTGATGGGTCTGCTGGAGATAGCGGAGTACCGTACTCAGCTTTCCCATGGACACGCTAGACCAACACTCCTTTCAAACATGGTGAGGTGTAGAGGATAGCTAAGCAATCAGATTAACACCAATCAGACACTCCTGGATATGTTTGATTATAAGAAAACCAACCATTCAGAATACGCAATATAAAAATAACATACAACAAAGATGATACAATTGTGTGAGCTATGCTATGGATTTTTTTGCATTCTCCAGACATCATGTACAGAAGAGCAAGCAAAACATTGCTCTATTAGCGAATACATCAGTGAGGTCCACTGACACAGCAGTGACAATCACAGGAGCCTGGATGAGGAAGCATGCCTCTACTAATGCTTCCTCCGCTCACTACCTACTCCAGCACTCCGCACTGTCTCTTCCTCACCTGCCTGAGGGGGTTATATATAATTCACAACTCCTGCTATTACAACTGATTCATGCATCTCACAATCATTCATCCTGAGCAAATAACAAATTGCTAACAGATGTCGGTCTATTCAATAGATAACAAGAATCAAAATAGAAAAATAGCATGTAACGAATTGTAAGCACAAACTACATAATATCTTCACATAATACACAGGTAATAGCCATCAGGAATCCTTCATGGAGATTTGGCTCAGCGGCTTCTAACGCTCGCATGCTTCAGTGATTAGAAGGCGAAAGAAACACTTGACTTCTCACATGCATCTTGTCACTCTCATATCCAAGAAAGCAGCTAAAGTTTTCTGTAGCCGAATAAATGGCTTGGCTAACCTCAGTCATTTATGATCATGCGAAATCAGCATGTGTTACAACACGTCCACGTTTTGGTCATTGTAGACTAATGCACTTTAGCTTTATCCCAAAAAATGAATGGAATCTATTAACACATCTATCATGACCAGCTGTTTCCACAAAAAAACATACTATCTTGGATGTGCCTTTAATTGAGGGCATTACAAAATGTATTGATGTTGGTGAAATCTATAGCAGATCCAAAATACATTTATTTTGCCGATTATTTCAGTTCTTCAATACAAAAAGTGAAACTCATATATTATATAGAGTCATTACAAACAGGGTGATCTATTTCAAGTGTTTATTAATGTTGATGATTATGGCTTACAGCCAATGAAAACACAAAAGTCATTATCTCAGTAAATTAGAATACTTTATAACAACAGCTTAAAAAATGTTTTTAAAATCCTAAATATTGGCCTACTGAAATGTATGTTCAGTAATGCACTCAATACTTGGTCGGGGCTCCTTTTGCATCAATTACTGCATCAATGCGGCGTGGCATGGAGGTGATCAGCCTGTGGCACTGCTGAGGTGTTATGGAAGCCCAGGTTGCTTTGATAGCAGCCTTCAGCTCGTGTGCATTGTTGGGTCTGGTGTCTCTCATCTTCCTCTTGACAATACCCCATAGATTCTCTATGGGGTTAAGATCAGGCGAATTTGCCGGCCAATCAAGCACAGTGATACTGCTGTGTGTAAACCAGGTATTGGTACTTTTGGCAGCGTGGACAGGTGCCAAGTCCTGCTGGAGGATGACATTTCCATCTCCAAAAAGCTTGTCGGCAGAGGGAAGCATGAAGTGCTCTAAAATTTCCTGGTAGACGGCTGCGCTAACTTTGGTCTTGATAAAACACAGTGGACCTACACTACCGTTCAAAAGTTTGGGGTCACCCAGACAATTTTGTGTTTTCCATGAAAACTCATACTTTTATTTATCAAATGAGTTGCAAAATGATTAGAAAATATAGTCCAGACATTGACAAGGTTAGAAATAATGATTCTTATTTGAAAGAATAATTTTCTCCTTCAAACTTTGCTTTCGTCAAAGAATGCTCCCTTAGCAGCAATTCCAGCATTGCAGACCTTCGGCATTCTAGCTGTTCATTTGCTGAGGTAATCTTGAGAAATTTCACCCCATGCTTCCTGAAGTCCCTCCCATAAGTTGGATTGGCTTGATGGGCACTTTTTGTGTACCATACGGTCAAGCTGCTCCCACAACAGCTCAATGGGGTTGAGATCTGATGACTGCCCTGGCCACTCCATTACAGATAGAATACCAGCAGCCTGCTTCTTCCCTAAATAGTTCATGCATAATTTGGAGGTGTGCTTTGGGTCATTGTCCTGTTGTAAGATGAAATTGGCTCCAATCAAGCGCTGTTCACAGGGTACGGCACGGTGTTGCAAAATGGAGTGATAGCCTTCCGTATTCAAAATCCCATTTACCTTGTACAAATCTCCCACTATACCAGCACCAAAGGAACCCCAGACCATCACATTACCTCCACCATGCTTGACAGATGGTGTCAGGCACTCTTCCAGCATCTTCTCAGTTGTTCTGCGTCTCACAAATGTTCTTCTGTGTGATCCAAACACCTCAAACTCTGATTCGTCTGTCCATAAAACTTTTTTCCAATCTTCCTCTGTCCAATGTCTGTGTTCTTTTGCCCATATTAATCTTTTCCTTTTATTAGCCAGTCTCAGATATGGCTTTTTCTTTGCCACTTTGCCCTGAAGGCCAGCATCCCGGAGTCGCCTCTTCACTGTAGACGTTGACACTGGTGTTTTACGTTTACTATTTAATGAAGCTGCCAGTTCAGGAGCTGTGAGCCATCGATTTCTCAAACTAGAGACTCTAATATACTTGTCTTGTTGCTCAGTTGTGCAGCGGGGCCTCCCACTTCTCTTTCTACTCTGGTTAGAGCCTGTTTGTGCTCTCCTCTGAAGGGAGTAGTACACACCGTTGTAGGAAATCTTTAAATTCTTGGCAATTTCTCGCATTTAATAACCTTCATTTCTAAGAACAAGAATAGACTGTCAAGTTTCACAGGAAAGTTCTCTTTTTCTGGCCATTTTGAGAGTTTCATAGAACAAACAAATGTAATGCTCCAGATTCTCAACTTGCTCAAAGGAAGGTCAATTTTACAGCTTCTCAAATCAGCCAAACCGTTTTCAGCTGGGCTAAAATACTTGTGCAAGGGTTTTCTAGGGTTTTCTAGACATCCATTAGCCTTCTTACACAGTTAGCAAACACAATGTACCATTAAAACACTGGAGTGGTGGTTTTTGGAAATGGGCCTCTATACACCTATGCAGATATTGCAGTAAAAACAAGACGTTTGCAGCTAGAATAGTCATTTACCACATTAACAATGTATAGAGTGTATTTCTGATTCATTTAATGCTAGCTTCATTGAAAAAAATGTGCTTTTCTTTCAAAAATAATGACATTTCTAAATGACCCCAAACTTTTGAACGGTAGTGTACATCAGCAGATGACATGGCTCCCCAAACCATCACTGATTGTGGAAACCTCACACTAGACCTCAAGCAGCTTGGATTGTGTGCCTCTCCACTCTTCCTCCAGACTCTGGGACCTTGATTTCTAAATGAAAATTGGAACTCTGGGACCTTGTGGAGTGTGTCAATGACTGCCTTCTGGACATCTGTCAAGTCAGCAGTCTTCCCCATGATTGTGGAGCCTACTGAAACAGACTAATGGACCTTTTTAAAGGCTTAGGAATAGTGTTGAGCATTCCGATACTGAAATATCGGGTATCGGCCGATATTCGCGGTATCGGAATTCCGATACTTAATTCCGATACTATTGCAATATCGTATACCGGAATCGGAAGTTCCCATAATGCAATGAGACATTTTCATTTTATTCAGCCAATGAGGATCCTAAGAAGTGTGGGCACATCCTGTTAGGCATGTAGGCATCTTAACTAATGGCATGGCTGTGATTGGCTGCTGAAATGATGTCATGATGCACTATAAAAGCCACCGCCGCCATTTTGAGCTCACTCTGCTGTGAATTCAGTTAGGGATAGGACGCTGTTGTTCTGAGGGACAGTTTTAGCTACCTATTTGCTCTATACTGCTTTACCCAAGCTACTTTCTAAATCACTGTGCCTTGCAGTGCTAGTGCACAGTTCCCTGTGCTGTTCACCGCTATCTGCAAGGTCTGTGTGTGTGAGTGCAGCTCACCCTGTAGTGTGTGCTTCAGCCAAGTCTGGTTGTAGTGCACTCAGTGTGTGTCACTGCCTCATACATTGTCCTTTTTTGCCAATTCATAATTTTTCCTGATATCTCCTATTAGTGTGGTGGTTCCATCTGTATTCAGCTAAATTGGTTCCAAACACACTATATAGGAGTAGATAGAGAAATTTTTTTCCGTCTTGCAGCACTAGTGCACAGTGCTCTGCATCTGTACTGTTCACCGCTGTCTGCAAGGTCTGGTGTGTGAGTGCAGCTCACCCTGTAGTGTGTGCTTCAACCCCGTCTGGTTGTAGTGCACTCAGTGTGTGTCACTGCCTCATACATTGTCCTTTATTGCCAATTCATAATTTTTCCTGATATCTCCTATTAGTGTGGTGGTTCCATCCATATTCAGCTAAATTGATTCCAAACACACTATATAGGAGTAGATAGAGGAGCCTTTCTGCAGCATTGGGCCCTGCAGCCCCAGCCAGATTAGTATTAGCCTATTTTTTGCAGCCTCATCTATTGCATTGTAGGTTACCTTCCTACATTGTAATAGCTACAAAAAGTTTGTGATACTATCGTTATTACATCTTTAGGCACATCCAGTGTCTTTTTGTGACAAAAAAAACCTAAATAAAGTTCACCAAACACTCCACTTTACAGTTGTGTAGGCCACATTAGCTCATATTAAAGTCTAGTCCACACTTTATAAAATTAGTGTTTCTTATACCTGTTAGCAGCTGTTCAGGAATAAGCACACTAAGCCCTTAGTACTTTTCTGCCTATCTTTATCAGTCTACCAAGATGAAGAAGGCAGGGAGTAAGGCATGTGGTCGTGGTCGTGGGCGTGGGCGTGGAGTTTCTGCAGGGAGAGGACGTGAGGATTCTGTGCCTGCAGGGAGAGGACGTGGGGATTCTGTGCCTGCTGCGGGCACCAGTGACTCAGCATCCCCCAGTTTTACCAGGGAACAGTCCTTTATGCGCAGCTTTGTAGGAGCTAGCCGTACCCCACTGCTGCGCGAGGACCAAATTGAAGCCGTTGTCGGATGGATGGCAGCTAACGCATCGACTTCAATTAGTTCCAGATCCTCTCAGGTCCTGAGCACTGAAGAGCACCCATCTGTCTCTTCACCACCTGCCAAATTGCCCAGGCAGTCAGAGAGCCCTGGACAGGAGCCATCTCTACTTCTGTTCTCTGAATCTCTTGGCTTGGAAAGAGGGGGCCAGCCAAGCAGAATTCGAGAATTTGAAGAAGAGGTAGTATGCAGTGATGCGCAACCGTTTTGTCTCTCTGAATCTGAAGAGGCGGGTGGGCCAGTGCCTATGGTCAGCAGCACACCTCAGTACGCATCTGATGATGAGACTCAGGTGCCACTTTCTGGTGCGTACTGTGCTGTCGAGACTACCCAGGAGAAGCAGTTGTTTGAAGAGGGTGGTGTAGATGATGAGGTCCTTGACCCATCATGGCGTGAGGGACAGGAAGGTGGTGGGAGCAGCTCTGAGGAAGAGATTCCCCGAACGGCCCAAAAAGGAGGGAGAGGGAGGGGGCAGACTTGGTTGCCTGTAGCCTCCACTTCGGCACCCATTAGGAGCATGGCTCTTCCAAAATCCAAAGCGGGCGCTCCCAAGACTTGCAGTGCCTGGTCCTTTTTTGACACAGTTGCAGATGACATTTGCTTTGTCAAATGCAAGCTGTGTAATCAGAAGGTGAAAAGAGGGAAAAGTGTCAGCAACCTCAATACCACAAATATGTGGAAACATGTGCGGACCAAGCACGTGGTGGAGTTACACAAACACACTGAAGACCTAGGCCAACCTACAGCGCCACCTACCACCTCTTCAGCTCGTGTTGTAGCCTCTTCCTCCAGCTCACACACAGCTGGTTCGGCTTCCTCACAGGATCGCCATGGAAGAATCTCTGGCACTGTTGTACAGAGACACAGTGTAATTCCACCCACAGCACCACTTTCCCAGTCATCCTCACACTCCCAGGCCAGTCTACAGCCATCGTTAGCACAGGCATGGGAGAAAAGGCGCCCATACTCGGCAAACCACCCCCGAGCACAGGCTCTGAATGCTGGCATTGCTAAACTACTGGCCCTTGAAATGCTATCATTCAGGCTGGTGGAGACTGACACATTCCGTAACTTTATGGCATTGGCAGTCCCACAATACAACGTGCCCAGCCGCTTTTATTTCAGCAGGCAAGCCGTCCCTGCCCTGCAACATCATGTGGAGGGAAAAATTAAACATGCGCTACAAAACGCCGTCAGTAGCAAGGTCCACCTGACCACTGATGCGTGGACCAGTAAGCATGGACAGGGACGATACCTTTCCCTCACTGCCCATTGGGTAAATGTTGTGGAGCCGGGTACAGATCTTGAGAGTGGCGCTGTACGTGTTCTGCCAACTCCAAGGATTGCAGGAATCCAGTCTGTACACATTGACTCCTCCTCATACTCCAGTTCCTCTGAATCAGCGCTGCAGGAGCCGTCACGGTCTACCTCCACATCGACCCGTGAACGGTTACCTGTTATGATGACCGATATGAGCACAGCCGTGGCCAAACGTCAACAGGCCGTATTAAAATTAATTTCTTTGGGGAATCGAAGCCACACAGCGCAGGAGCTCTGGAATGCCATCAAGCAGCAGAGTGACGTGTGGTTTGTGCCAGCGAATCTCCAGCCAGGCATGGTAGTGTGTGACAATGGCCGAAATCTGGTGGCAGCTCTGGGCCTAGGCAACCTCACTCACATCCCATGTCTGGCACATGTGCTCAACTTGGTCGTGCAGAGTTTTTTGAGGGACTATCCGGATCTTGATGCACTGCTTCACAAGGTCCGCATAGAGTGCGCTCACTTGCGGCGTTCCAGCAATGCAAGATCACGCATTGCAGCTCTGCAGCGCCGATTATGTCTTCCGGAACATCGCATCATATGTGACCTACCCACCAGGTGGAATTCAACGTTACATATGTTGGAGAGGTTGTGTGAGCAGCAGGCAGCAGTAATGGAGTACCAGCTGCAGCAGGCGCAAACAAGTCGCAGTGCGCGCCGTTCACACTTCACCACCACTGAGTGGGCCTCTATGAAGGACATTTGCCACGTTTTGCGTGCCTTCGATTATTCCACGCGGATGGCGAGTGCAGATGATGCACTAGTCAGCATGACTATCCCCCTTATCTGCCTGCTTGAAAAAACACTGCAAGCACTAAGGGACGAGGTTTTGGAAGAGGTGGAGGATGAGGAGTCACAAATGCCATCTGCTTCTCTACAGTCTGCGCAACGTGGTTCCTCACAAAGGCCTAGGCAGGGGACACTTTGTGAGGAGGATGAGGAGGAGTCAATGGATGAGGAAGACATCTGTCCAGAGGAGGGAGGTACACAATGCTCTAGTAGTCAGTATCTAGAGCGAGGGTGGGGTGATGCAGAGCAGGCAGAGATCACGCCTCAAGCAGGGGACAGCGTTTCTTGGCCAGTTGGCAGTCTGCAGCACATGGTTGATTTCATGCTGCAGTGCCTCAGAAACGACCGCCGCATCGCCCACATTCTCAACACGGCTGATTATTGGGTGTCCACCCTCCTAGATCCTCGCTACCGGGACAACTTACAAAGCCTCATAACACCATTGAACCGGGAGCGTAAAATGCGGGAGTACCAAGACGCACTGGTGCATTCCATCATGTTCTCCATTCCAACCGAGAGCAGTGCTGCTAGTGCTTTACAAAGCAGCTCAGTGCGTCGAGGCAGTGGAGGAAGCTCTGCACAAAGAGGGAGCAGAAGCAGCGCCTCAGCACAAGGCAAGACCAGTATGGCCGAAATGTGGCAAAGTTTTGTGTCCCCGCCGCCACAAATGTCTACACCATCACAGACAGCTCCAGTCAGCAGGAGGCAACGTTTCCGTCAGATGGTGACAGACTACATGTCTTGCCCTCTTAGTGTACTCCCAGACGGCTCTTCTCCCTTCAAGTTTTGGGTCTGTAAGCTGGATACATGGCCAGAGCTTAGTCAGTATGCACTGGAGGTGCTAGCTTGCCCTGCTGCTAGTGTATTATCGGAACGCGTCTTTAGTGCCGCAGGTGGTGTACTAACAGACCGTCGCATGCGACTATCCTCCGATAACGTTGACCGGCTTACTTTTCTCAAAATGAACAAGGCCTGGATCTCTCATGAATTTGCCAGTCCTCTTCCAGAATAAATAATTGGTTGGCAACAGTATCCAGGTCTCCTGTTCTGTTCATGTTTCTACCACCTGAACTGTAATCCCTGAGCTCCAACACCGCCAGTTGGCGCTCGGAAGTGCCGTCTGCACAGTCAACACTTGCTGCCGTGTTATTGGGGTTCAGTAACGTCAGCTGTTCTCCTGCTGTGCGGACGGCAATTTCTCCTGATTTGTCCACATCCACTGTACTACACATTTTAAAGTTGCTCCAATTACTCCTCTGGCTCCTCTGTTTTCATTCTTATCCCTGGGCTCCAGCACCGCCAGTTGGCGCTCGGAAGTGCTGTCTGCACAGTCAACACTTGCTACCATGTTATTGGGGTTCAGTAACGTCAGCTGTTCCCCTGCTGTGCGGACGGCAATTTCTCCTGCTCTGTCCACATTCTCACTACTACAGATTTTAAAGTTGCTCCAATTACACCTCTGGCTCCTCTGTTTTCATTCTTATCCCTGGGCTCCAGCACCGCCAGTTGGCGCTCGGAAGTGCCGTCTGCACAGTCAACACTTGCTGCGGTGTTATTGGGGTTCGGTAACGTCAGCTGTTCCCCTGCTGTGTTCACGGCAATTTCTCCTGCTCTGTCCATATTCACTGTGCTACTTATTTAAAACTTGCTCCAATTACACCTCTGGCTCCTCCGTTTTTAGTATTTACCCTGGGCTCCAACACCGCCAGTTGGCGCTCGGAAGTGCTGTCTGCACAGTCAACACTTGCTGCCGTGTTATTGGGGTTCAGTAACGTCAGCTGTTCTCCTGCTGTGCGGACGGCAATTTCTCCTGCTTTGTCCACATCCACTGTACTACACATTTTAAAGTTGCTCGAATTACACCTCTGGCTCCTCTGTTTTCATTCTTATCCCTGGGCTCCAGCACCGCCAGTTGGCGCTCGGAAGTGCTGTCTGCACAGTCAACACTTGCTGCCGTGTTATTGGGGTTCAGTAACGTCAGCTGTTCCCCTGCTGTGCGGACGGCAATTTCTCCTGCTCTGTCCACATTCTCACTACTACAGATTTTAAAGTTGCTCCAATTACACCTCTGGCTCCTCTGTTTTCATTCTTATCCCTGGGCTCCAGCACCGCCAGTTGGCGCTCGGAAGTGCTGTCTGCACAGTCAACACTTGCTACCATGTTATTGGGGTTCAGTAACGTCAGCTGTTCCCCTGCTGTGCGGACGGCAATTTCTCCTGCTCTGTCCACATTCTCACTACTACAGATTTTAAAGTTGCTCCAATTACACCTCTGGCTCCTCTGTTTTCATTCTTATCCCTGGGCTCCAGCACCGCCAGTTGGCGCTCGGAAGTGCCGTCTGCACAGTCAACACTTGCTGCCGTGTTATTGGGGTTCAGTAACGTCAGCTGTTCTCCTGCTGTGCGGACGGCAATTTCTCCTGATTTGTCCACATCCACTGTACTACACATTTTAAAGTTGCTCCAATTACTCCTCTGGCTCCTCTGTTTTCATTCTTATCCCTGGGCTCCAGCACCGCCAGTTGGCGCTCGGAAGTGCTGTCTGCACAGTCAACACTTGCTACCATGTTATTGGGGTTCAGTAACGTCAGCTGTTCCCCTGCTGTGCGGACGGCAATTTCTCCTGCTCTGTCCACATTCTCACTACTACAGATTTTAAAGTTGCTCCAATTACACCTCTGGCTCCTCTGTTTTCATTCTTATCCCTGGGCTCCAGCACCGCCAGTTGGCGCTCGGAAGTGCTGTCTGCACAGTCAACACTTGCTGCCGTGTTATTGGGGTTCAGTAACGTCAGCTGTTCTCCTGCTGTGCGGACGGCAATTTCTCCTGCTTTGTCCACATCCACTGTACTACACATTTTAAAGTTGCTCGAATTACACCTCTGGCTCCTCTGTTTTCATTCTTATCCCTGGGCTCCAGCACCGCCAGTTGGCGCTCGGAAGTGCCGTCTGCACAGTCAACACTTGCTGCCGTGTTATTGGGGTTCAGTAACGTCAGCTGTTCTCCTGCTGTGCGGACGGCAATTTCTCCTGCTTTGTCCACATCCACTGTACTACACATTTTAAAGTTGCTCCAATTACACCTCTGGCTCCTCTGTTTTCATTCTTATCCCTGGGCTCCAGCACCGCCAGTTGGCGCTCGGAAGTGCCGTCTGCACAGTCAACACTTGCTGCGGTGTTATTGGGGTTCGGTAACGTCAGCTGTTCCCCTGCTGTGTTCACGGCAATTTCTCCTGCTCTGTCCATATTCACTGTGCTACTTATTTAAAACTTGCTCCAATTACACCTCTGGCTCCTCCGTTTTTAGTATTTACCCTGGGCTCCAATACCGCTAGTTGCTGCTCAGAAGTGCCGTCTGCACAGTCAACGCTTGCTCCAGTGTTATTGGGATTCAGTAACGTCAGCTGATCCCCAGCTGTGTGTCCGGCAAATTCTCCTGCTTTGTCCACATCCACTGTAGTACGGATTTAAAACCTCCTCCAAATACACCTCTGGCTCTTCTGTTTTTAGTATTTACCCTGGGCTCCAGCACCGCCAGCTGGTTCTCGGCAGTTCCATTGGCTCTTGTACCTTCTGCTACCCATCCGGGTTCCAGTACCGTCAGCTGGTTCTCGGCAGTGTCTTTGGCACGGGTACTCCCTCCTGCCCAGCCTGGTTCCAGCACGCCAGCTGTTTCCGGGTAGTGTCAACGTCACTTTGCCTCCAATGCGTTGTCCTGTCGTGTTGCGGTCGGGTTAGCCGACTCTATGGTGCCTGCAGTTTAGGTGACTCCTATGTGGGCTGCGGGATCTGGCAATGAAGGCTGGTTCCATAGTGCCAATAGGACAAGCACCCTCTGTAGGACTGTGGGTTTTGGTAACTGCGGCCGGCTCGCGGCCTTGAACTTTTTTTTTACATGGGTACCTTCTGCTACCCATCCGGGTTCCAGTACCGTCAGCTGGTTCTCGGCAGTGCCTTTGGATTAGGTGCCTCCTTCTCGGTATCCAAGTTCCACCAACGTCTGCTGGTCCTTGGTAGTGCTTTCTGGCACAGGTACCTCCTGCTTAGTAACCGAGTTCCAGTAACATCAGCTGGTCCTCGGTAGTTCCATTGGCTCTTGTACCTTCTGCTACCCATCCGGGTTCCAGTACCGTCAGCTGGTCCTCGGTAGTTCCATTTGCTCTTGTATCTTCTGCTACCCATCCGGGTTCCAGTACCGTCAGCTGGTCCTCGGTAGTTCCATTTGCTCTTGTATCTTCTGCTACCCATCCGGGTTCCAGTACCGTCAGCTGGTTCTCGGCAGTGCCTTTGGATTAGGTGCCTCCTTCTCGGTATCCAAGTTCCACCAACGTCTGCTGGTCCTTGGTAGTGCTTTCTGGCACAGGTACCTCCTGCTTAGTAACCGAGTTCCAGTAACATCAGCTGGTCCTCGGTAGTTCCATTGGCTCTTGTACCTTCTGCTACCCATCCGGGTTCCAGTACCGTCAGCTGGTCCTCGGTAGTTCCATTTGCTCTTGTATCTTCTGCTACCCATCCGGGTTCCAGTACCATCAGCTGGTTCTCGGCAGTGCCTTTGGATTAGGTGCCTCCTTCTCGGTATCCAAGTTCCACCAACGTCTGCTGGTCCTTGGTAGTGCTTTCTGGCACAGGTACCTCCTGCTTAGTAACCGAGTTCCAGTAACATCAGCTGGTCCTCGGTAGTTCCATTGGCTCTTGTACCTTCTGCTACCCATCCGGGTTCCAGTACCGTCAGCTGGTCCTCGGTAGTTCCATTTGCTCTTGTATCTTCTGCTACCCATCCGGGTTCCAGTACCGTCAGCTGGTTCTCGGCAGTGCCTTTGGATTAGGTGCCTCCTTCTCGGTATCCAAGTTCCACCAACGTCTGCTGGTCCTTGGTAGTGCTTTCTGGCACAGGTACCTCCTGCTTAGTAACCGAGTTCCAGTAACATCAGCTGGTCCTCGGTAGTTCCATTGGCTCTTGTACCTTCTGCTACCCATCCGGGTTCCAGTACCGTCAGCTGGTCCTCGGTAGTTCCATTTGCTCTTGTATCTTCTGCTACCCATCCGGGTTCCAGTACCGTCAGCTGGTCCTCGGTAGTTCCATTTGCTCTTGTATCTTCTGCTACCCATCCGGGTTCCAGTACCGTCAGCTGGTTCTCGGCAGTGCCTTTGGATTAGGTGCCTCCTTCTCGGTATCCAAGTTCCACCAACGTCTGCTGGTCCTTGGTAGTGCTTTCTGGCACAGGTACCTCCTGCTTAGTAACCGAGTTCCAGTAACATCAGCTGGTCCTCGGTAGTTCCATTGGCTCTTGTACCTTCTGCTACCCATCCGGGTTCCAGTACCGTCAGCTGGTCCTCGGTAGTTCCATTTGCTCTTGTATCTTCTGCTACCCATCCGGGTTCCAGTACCGTCAGCTGGTTCTCGGCAGTGTCTTTGGCACGGGTACTCCCTCCTGCCCAGCCTGGTTCCAGCACGCCAGCTGTTTCCGGGTAGTGTCAACGTCACTTTGCCTCCAATGCGTTGTCCTGTCGTGTTGCGGTCGGGTTAGCCGACTCTATGGTGCCTGCAGTTTAGGTGACTCCTATGTGGGCTGCGGGATCTGGCAATGAAGGCTGGTTCCATAGTGCCAATAGGACAAGCACCCTCTGTAGGACTGTGGGTTTTGGTAACTGCGGCCGGCTCGCGGCCTTGAACTTTTTTTTTACATGGGTACCTTCTGCTACCCATCCGGGTTCCAGTACCGTCAGCTGGTTCTCGGCAGTGCCTTTGGATTAGGTGCCTCCTTCTCGGTATCCAAGTTCCACCAACGTCTGCTGGTCCTTGGTAGTGCTTTCTGGCACAGGTACCTCCTGCTTAGTAACCGAGTTCCAGTAACATCAGCTGGTCCTCGGTAGTTCCATTGGCTCTTGTACCTTCTGCTACCCATCCGGGTTCCAGTAACATCAGCTGGTCCTCGGTAGTTCCATTTGCTCTTGTATCTTCTGCTACCCATCCGGGTTCCAGTACCGTCAGCTGGTTCTCGGCAGTGTCTTTGGCACGGGTACTCCCTCCTGCCCAGCCTGGTTCCAGCACGCCAGCTGTTTCCGGGTAGTGTCAACGTCACTTTGCCTCCAATGCGTTGTCCTGTCGTGTTGCGGTCGGGTTAGCCGACTCTATGGTGCCTGCAGTTTAGGTGACTCCTATGTGGGCTGCGGGATCTGGCAATGAAGGCTGGTTCCATAGTGCCAATAGGACAAGCACCCTCTGTAGGACTGTGGGTTTTGGTAACTGCGGCCGGCTCGCGGCCTTGAACTTTTTTTTTACATGGGTACCTTCTGCTACCCATCCGGGTTCCAGTACCGTCAGCTGGTTCTCGGCAGTGCCTTTGGATTAGGTGCCTCCTTCTCGGTATCCAAGTTCCACCAACGTCTGCTGGTCCTTGGTAGTGCTTTCTGGCACAGGTACCTCCTGCTTAGTAACCGAGTTCCAGTAACATCAGCTGGTCCTCGGTAGTTCCATTGGCTCTTGTACCTTCTGCTACCCATCCGGGTTCCAGTAACATCAGCTGGTCCTCGGTAGTTCCATTGGCTCTTGTACCTTCTGCTACCCATCCGGGTTCCAGTACCGTCAGCTGGTTCTCGGCAGTGCCTTTGGATTAGGTGCCTCCTTCTCGGTATCCAAGTTCCACCAACGTCTGCTGGTCCTTGGTAGTGCTTTCTGGCACAGGTACCTCCTGCTTAGTAACCGAGTTCCAGTAACATCAGCTGGTCCTCGGTAGTTCCATTGGCTCTTGTACCTTCTGCTATCCATCCGGGTTCCAGTACCGTCAGCTGGTCCTCGGTAGTTCCTCAGCTTTCTTGTACCTTCTGCTACATTTCCAAGTTCAAGCTTTTTGAAATGGTTCTTGGTAATCACTCTGGATCTCCCTGACGAGGACCCTGAAGACGAGGACCCTGAAGACCAACCCTAAGAAGACGAGGACCCCGAAGACAATGACCCTGAAGACGAGGACCCTGAAGACCACCCCGAAGACGAGGACCCTGAAGACCACCCCGAAGAAGACGAGGACCCTGAAGACCACCCCGAAGAAGACGAGGACCCCGAAGACGAGGACCCAGAAGACCAACCCGAAGAAGACGAGGACCCCGAAGACGAGGACCCCCGAAGACGACGACCCTGAAGACCACCCCGAAGAAGACCAAGAAGATGACCCTGAAGAAGTTGACCAAGAAGACAAAGAAGAGAAGACAAGCACCAAGATACAGAAAAACAAGAGACAGAAAACCAAGAAGCAGAAATACAAGAAGCTGCAGAACAAAAAGCGGAAGAACATTAAGCATAAGACTAAAAATCAGAGCAAAAGATAATATCTAAATTATAAGCAGAAGATGACTAAGCAGTGTATGGGGGTGAGTCCGTTCCTCCTCGTGGTGCCCCTGGAAAAGACCTGCTGCTGCAGGCCAAACTGAACGCGGACAAATCCTGTTGTAAATCTTTTGTGACGGGCAGAACGAAAGGTGTAATGTCCAACCTTTTATAGATAACAACTACAGGAATGCCTGTCACAAATAAGAATATGATGAAGAAGAAGAATATGAAGAAGATGAAGAAGTAGAATATGAAGAATGTAAAAAAAAGAATAATACGAAGAAGGTGAAGAAGAAGAAGGTGAAGAAGAAGTGGATGAAAAAGATGCTGAGGATGATGAAGGAGAAAGTGTGGGAGAAGTAAAAAAGAAGGTGAAGAGCATGGAAGTAGTGAAACATAAATATCTGACAAAATATAAAAATACTTAACATAGTTAATATTTCTGTAACTCAGAACATAATAAAAAAATATTAATTCCTGCTATTCCATTTGACTGGGCTAAACCTCTATGCCTTTATTGTCTCCCCCACCTCCCCCAATACATTCTACATTATTCTTAGTTGTTTTCCTTCATGTAGAAATAACCTACAAGGAAAGAAAGGGTTTATTTTAATTCCGATATTTATGTCCCATTGACTTGCATTGGTTTCCGGTATCGGAATCGGCGATATCCGATACTTTTTCGGTATCGGTCCGATCCAATCCGATCCGATATTTCCCGATATCGGAAGGTATCGCTCAACACTACTTAGGAAGCCTTTGCAGGTGTTTTTTTGTAAATTATTCTTATTTACTGAGATAATGACTTTTGTGTTTTCACTGGCTGTGAGCCATAATCATCAACATTAACAGAAATAAACACTTGAAATAGATCACTCTGTTTGCAATGACTCTATATAATATATGAGTTTCACTTTTTGTATTGAAGAACTGAAATAAATAAACTTTTTGATAATATTCTAATTTAGTGAGATGCACCTGTAGATCTGAAAACATTTTCATTGCTACATGTGAATGAGGTTCATAGATGTCTTATGTAAAATGACAGATGTATTTAAAAATGGAGGTAATGATGCTAGAGTGAACAGGACCTTATAAATCCCCACCTATGAGCATCCTGCAAATTACTGTTAAAAACAATCTTGGGACAGATCTAACAGAGTAACAAAAAAGATCTGTGACATACCTATTAAAATGTCACAAAACGTTTTCAACCTGTCTCTTTTTCACAGTATTTCTTACCATAAACTCTTTGCCGTTAATATTTTTCTTCTGTAGGATACATTCTGTCATTCAACACTGATAAGTATATTTCATGAAATGAAGTCTAAGCCTAAATTCAGACAAGCAAATTAAAAAAAATCGCCTGTTTTGCACCCTGAAAAAAATCTATTTTTGTAAATGTATGCCATTTTGTATGTGCTAAAATCACTTCTGCATGTAATCTGTGTGTCCATGTTTTACACGCATAAGCAAAAAAAAAGCCCAATACAAATTCCTGTGTTATTTTTGCAACAAATCTGAAAAACAGATCTCATATGGATAGTGCCCACATAGTCAGTAATTGTTTTGTGCACTAATCAGACTTGAATAGTGCCGGATGTGATTTTTTTTCAAAATATTCGTCAGACTTCGGCCTTATCTCAAGGTCTGCATTGCCACTCTATGAATGGTGATCATCGCATTCGAGGTATGGGGAGTTTGAGATTTATTTCATTTGTCAACATGGTTATCAGAACATTTCAGTGGATAAATGTGAAACTTCTGCTAATGATGTAAAGATAAGAACTACCGTAGTTTGCTACTTTTTAAGTAGGTTCAAAAGTACAGATCTATATATAGCAATGCTGCAAAAAATACACAAGGGAAACTATCATCAGGTTACACAATAAAGCCAAGGAAGCAATAAAAATATACCTGCTACTAGGTTCAGAGAGAAGTATATAAAAATATTCAAAGCATGAAAGTATGAAATATAAAAATATTTCCTATGGATGAGAAAAAATGATAAAAGAATACTTACAGCATGCTCTTTCCCTTCATGTCGGCAAAAGCTTTCGGATTTTGAAGCACATTCAGGGCAGCACTTATTGGGATCTATTCGAAAAATTTCTCCCTAAATAATAAATAATTTATGTTATTTGAACTAGTAAAAACAATATAGAATTTTGACAAGACTTGCATTACTGCTGCAGAAAGGCTCGGATAACATGTATTATTGAACTGTAAATGTTCCAAGGTAGTAATAACAGAGTACAAAGAAAATAGAACATACTGTTCAGGCACAATACGATATCTGTAAATGAGTACATTTTTAAGCTCTTTTTTAACGTTATCCATCTGACAGCACTAAAGGACCATTGGCTCGGTCACATGTAGTAGGTAAAATTGCACCTGGGCACTTATGGCTTGGATGACCCACATAGCCCTCTGGTGTGGAGTTTTGATCTCACATTAGACGCATGAAGTCAATAGTGCAGCGTTTATAAGCAGATTCTTATTTGCTACTAGGCACATAAGGTCCAGTGCCTAGGGCAGCAGCTTGCAAGAAGCAAAGCAGCATAAAAAAATATATATATTCACCCCCTCCACTAGACCAAACAGCAAAATGGGTGTCTTTGCAGAGGGATGGGGGTTGGTTGTTCCCTGCATTCATTTGTATATTCATGTCTTTAACACAAATCCAAATAAAGATGCAAGTACTAATCAGCTCCGTTCACAGATGTGAATCAGCGTGATCACGCTGCTGACATCGCTTTAGCGCGATGATATCACCTTATCACATGCAGGTGACGTTGCTTCAGCACTGTAGAGATGACGAAGATGAGGGTGAAGGTAAATGCTCCGTAGTGGAGCGGAAGATATAAGATGCTTTTCCTGTAGAAGTGAGGGCATAGTATGAGAGTGGTGGCTAGTGTGAGGGTATAGAATGTGGGGAGGCAGTATATAGAGTGAGGGATAGTGTGAGGGTACAGCATGTGGGGAGGCAGTATATAGAGTAAGGGATAGTGTGAGGGTACAGCATGTGGGGAGGCAGTATATAGAGTGAGGGATAGTGTGAGGGTACAGCATGTGGGGAGGCAGTATATAGAGTAAGGGATAGTGTGAGGGTACAGCATGTGGGGAGGCAGTATATAGAGTGAGGGATAGTGTGAGGGTACAGCATGTGGGGAGGCAGTATATAGAGTGAGGGATAGTGTGAGGGTACAGCATGTGGGGAGGCAGTATATAGAGTAAGGGATAGTGTGAGGGTACAGCATGTGGGGAGGCAGTATATAGAGTGAGGGATAGTGTGAGGGTACAGCATGTGGGGAAGCAGTAGAGTAAGGGATAGTGTGAGGGTACAGCATGTGGGGAGGCAGTATATAGAGTGAGGGATAGTGTGAGGGTACAGCATGTGGGGAGGCAGTATATAGAGTGAAGGATAGTGTGAGGGTACAGCATGTGGGGAGGCAGTATATAGAGTGAGGGATAGTGTGAGGGTACAGCATGTGGGGAGGCAGTATATAGAGTGAGGGATAGTGTGAGGGTACAGCATGTGGGGAGGCAGTATATAGAGTAAGGAATAGTGTGAGGGTACAGCACGTGGGGAGGCAGTATATAGAGTGAGGGATAGTGTGAGGGTACAGCACGTGGGGAGGCAGTATATAGAGTGAGGGATAGTGTGAGGGTAAAGCATGTGGGGAGGCAGTATATAGAGTAAGGTATAGCGTGAGGGTACAGCATGTGGGACGGCAGTATATAGAGTGAGGGATAGTGTGAGGGTACAGCATGTGGGACGGCAGTATATAGTGTGAGAGATAGTGTGAGGGTACAGCATGTGGGGAGGCAGTATATAGAGTGAGGGATAGTGTGAGGGTACAGCATGTGGGGAGGCAGTATATAGAGTGAGGGATAGTGTGAAAGTACAGTATAGAAAGGGGACAGCATGGAGGGACGGTGTGGTGGCTATAGTGCATAAAGGCCGACAATGTGGTGGGTATAATTCATAAGAGGGAATGGTGTGGCAGCTATTGTTCATAAAGGGTATTGTATGGTGGGTATAATTCATAAGAGGGAATAGTGTGGTGGGTATAAATAAAGGCAAGTTGGTTTGTCGGGTATAATTCATAAGGGAGAGAAGGGAGAGAGTATATTTCATAAGAACAGTGTGGGGTATTTTTTTGCGAAAGCACAGTGAGGTGAAAATATTTACTGAGGTGTAAAAAACATAGGGCTTATTTAGGGCACAACATAGGAAGATATTTTTATCTAGGGGCATTATAATGACACTGTTATATTGTTATATTTAAAGGGGTTGTCCACTACTTTATATGATCCCCCAATGTATTCCCCCAGGGCCCATAAGTGTTTCTCTATATACCTTGTGGTGCCTTTACTGCCTGTGAGCGGCGCTATCCTTGGCCGCTCACAGGCATCACATGAGTGCCGGCTGCAGCCGGCTCTGACATTCGCTGATGTCACATCAAGTTCCGGCTGCAGCAGGGGGTACTCACTTCTGCGTTCCACGGTGGCTGCTGGGTTGTGGGCGAGGTTACCCAGCACGTCACACCCGGCATCCACCGCGCGCTCTCCCTCTCCTCATTCACTGGGAAAACGCGCGGTGGATGCTTGGTGTGATGCACGGGGTAACCCCGCCCACAGCCCAGCATCCACCGCGGGGAGTACGTCACTGATGTCACGTCTCACTTGATGATCACGTGATGGCTCTGAGCGGCCAGCGATAGCACCGCTCAGAGGCAGAAAAGGTACCGTAGGGTATTTACAAAAACACTTCTGGGCCCCGGGGGGGATACATTGGGGGGTTCATATAAAGTAGTGGACGACTTCTTTAAGGATGCTATGTCGGGATGTGCTGCAAAAGACCAAAGAAGTCTGAAAAGACAAGCTGTGGCTATGAAAAGACATCCTGGTGTCAGAACCAGATCAACAAGAAAGGGATGAGAACCACTCCAATCAGAGAAGACATCACCTATAAGGTACCTGGAACTAACGGTGCATTTGCACTAGCCAATTGTGACCTTTAAATGAGTGCCGACCGGCTATAAGAAGCCGATCAGCAGTCAATTAAAGCCTGTTTAGACAGACTAACTGCACTTTCAAGTGAACAGAACAATTATTAAAATGATCGCTATGTGCACATAGAATAGTACAGCCTTCTTTACACAGGACGACGATATGCTGCCAAGAACAATCATATTTAAGCAAGCTTAAAGGTCATTTGACCTGATTAATGAACCTTTTGATTGTGCATCACGTGATTGACACCCTGTTTACACAGGTAAATAAATAGGATCCAATTATCGTCCAGCATAAATGTATCTTAATGAGTAACTAAACTTTTGGGAGATTTAGATGGGATGTTTTTATATGGGCTCTTTAATTTTAAGCAGATCATTAGATGATGGGGCATGAGACTCCTATAGATTGTTCAAAAGATCTTTAGATGTGCACAGTTTAGGAAAAAGGCACATACACAGCGGAGTACGAATGTAGTAGAATGTCATAGGCTCCCATCTCCCAAGCTGCATACTTATAAGATGGCTTTTGAGCGAGCTGTGGGAGTCTCAGGACCCAGCCCCATCGATCAGCTCAGAAATGAAAGTCCTAAAACATAAAATATTTCCCCAAAAAGTAAAGTCAATCTTTAAATGTTTAACTGCTTCCCGACCGCCCACTGTATATAAACATCTGTGCTGCCTGGGCTCTGTGCAGAGCCGACGTTTATAAACGGTCAGTGGTCCCGCACTGCTCATGACCCCAGAGTCTTGCAAGCACTGCAAGTGCGGTGCAGAGCAGTAGCTCTGACAGAGGACATCATCAGGACCTGATTGGATCAGGTCCCAATGATGTTAACCCTTTGCTATCTTCTAAATGCATAGATCCATAGCGATCGCGGCATTTAGGAGATAGTGAGAGGAGAGGTGGTCGTCCACTCACCTTTCCGACGGCCCCGTGTTACCTGATAGGACCTGGTGTTGTCATGGCAGCCGGAGGTCACATGACCACTTCAGGGTCTGCCATGCACGGTGTCCTGCTAGGCTCAATCAGCAGCTGAAGTCTAGCAGGAGATAATGACAGTGTAAAACTTTCAGCTGAGCTCTCATGCAATGCAATACATGTCTATTGCACTGCATGAGAACAGTGATTAGGAAAATAAAAATTGAAGTCCCATACAGGGACTAAGTAAACACGTAAAAAAAAAGTCTAAAAATGTTTTCAAACTGTTAAAAAAAAAAATATATATATATATATACAGTACAGACCAAAAGTTTGGACACACCTTCTCATTTAAAGATTTTTCTGTATTTTCTTGACTATGAAAATTGTACATTCACACTGAAGGCATCAAAACTATGAATTAACACATGTGGAGTTATACACTTAACAAAAAAGTGTGAAACAACTGAAAATATGTCTTATATTCTAGGTTCTTCAAAGTAGCCACCTTTTGCTTTGATGACTGCTTTGCACACTCTTGGCATTCTCTTGATGAGCTTCAAGAGGTAGTCACCGGAAATGGTCTTCCAACAATCTTGAAGGAGTTCCCAGAGATGCTTAGCACTTGTTGGCCCTTTTGCCTTCATTCTGCGGTCCAGCTCACCCCAAACTATCTCGATTGGGTTCAGGTCTGGTGACTGTGGAGGCAAGGTCATCTGTCGTAGCACTCCATCACTCTCCTTCTTGGTCAAATAGACCTTACACAGCCTGGAGATGTATTTGGGGTCATTGTCCTGTTGAAAAATAAAAGATGGTCCAACTAAAAGCAAACCGGATAGAATAGCATGCCGCTGCAAGATGCTGTGGTAGCCATGCTGGTTCAGTATGCCTTCAATTTTGAATAAATCTCCAACAGTGTCACCAGCAAAGCACCCCCACACCATCACACCTCCTCCTCCATGCTTCACGGTGGGAACCAGGCATGTAGAGTCCATCCGTTCACCTTTTCTGCGTCGCACAAAGACACGGTGGTTGGAACCAAAGATCTCAAATTTGTACTCATCAGACCAAAGCACAGATTTCCACTGGTCTAATGCCCATTCCATGTGTTCTTTAGCCCAAACAAGTCTCTTCTGCTTGTTGCCTGTCCTTAGCAGTGGTTTCCTAGCAGCTATTTTACCATGAAGGCCTGCTGCACAAAGTCTCCTCTTAACAGTTGTTGAAGAGATGTGTCTACTGCTAGAACTGTGTGTGGACACTTTCAAAGTTTTCCCAGTTTTTCGCACTGACTGACCTTCATTTCTTAAAGTAATGATGGCCACTCATTTTTCTTTACTTAGCTGCTTTTTACTTGCCATAATACAAATTCTAACAGTCTATTCAGTAGGACTATCAGCTGTGTATCCACCAGACTTCTCAACAACACAACTGATGGTCCCAACCCCATTTATAAGGCAAGAAATCCCACTTATTAAACCTGACAGGGCACACCTGTGAAGTGAAAACCATTTCCGGTGACTACCTCTTGAACTCATCAAGAGAATGCCAAGAGTGTGCAAAGCAGTCATCAAAGCAATGGGTGGCTACTTTGAAGAACCAAGAATATAAGACATATTTTCAGTTGTTTCACACTTTTTTGTTAGGGATATAATTCCACATGTGTTAATTCATAGTTTTGATGCCTTCAGTGTGAATGTACAATTTTCATAGTCAAGAAAATACAGAAAAATCTTTAAATGAGAAGGTGTGTCCAAACTTTTGGTCTGTACTGTATATACACCACCATTCAAAAGTTTGGGGTCACCCGGACAATTTTTTGCTTTCCATGAAAACTCATACTTTTATTTATCAAATGAGTTGCAAAATGAATAGAAAATATAGTCCAGACATTGACAAGGTTAGAAATAATGATTTTTATTTGAAAGAATAATTTTCTCCTTCAAACTTTGTTTTCGTCAAAGAATGCTCCCTTTGCAGCAATTACAGCATTGCAGACCTTTGGCATTCTAGCTGTTAATTTGCTGAGGTAATCTTGAGAAATTTCCCCCCATGCTTCTTGAAGCCCCTCACACAAGTTGGATTGGCTTGATGGGCACTTTTTGCTTACCATACGGTCAAGCTGCTCCCACAACAGCTCAATGGGGTTGAGATCTGGTGACTGCGCTGGCCACTCCATTACAGATAGAATACCAGCGGCCTGCTTCTTCTCTAAATAGTTCATGCATAATTTGGAAGTGTGCTTTGGGTCATTGTCCTGTTGTAGGATGAAATTGGCTTAAAATCAAGAACTGTCCACAGGGTATGGCATGGCGTTGCAAAATGGAGTGATAGCCTTCCTTATTCAAAATCCCATTTACCTTGTACAAATCTCCCACTTTACCAGCACCAAAGCAACCCCAGACCATCACATTACCTCCACCTTGCTAGACAGATGGCATCAGGTACTCTTCCAGCATCTTTTCAGTTGTTCTGCGTCTCACAAATGTTCTTCTGTGTGATCCAAATAACTCAAACTTTGATTCGTCTGTCCATAAAACTTTTTTCCAATCTTCCTCTGTCCAATGTCTGTGTTCTTTTGCCCATATTAATCTTTTCCTTTTATTAGCCAGTCTCAGATATGTTTTTTTTCTTTGTCACTTTGCCCTGAAGGCTAGCATCCCGGAGTAGCCTGTTCACTGTAGATGTTGACACTGGTGTTTTACGTTTACTATTTAATGAAGCAGCCAGTTGAGGAGCTGTGAGCCATCGATTTCTCAAACTAGAGACTCTAATATACTTGTCTTGTTGCTCAGTTGTGCAGCGGGGCCTCCCACTTCTCTTTCTACTCTGGTTAGAGCCTGTTTGTGCTCTCCTCTGAAGGGAGTAGTACACACCGTTGTAGGAAATCTTCAGTTTCTTGGCAATTTCTCGCATGGAATAGCCTTCATTTCTAAGAAGAAGAATAGACTGTCGAGTTTCACATGAAAGTTCTCTTTTTCTGGCCATTTTGAGAGTTTCATAGAACAAACAAATGTAATGCTCGAGATTCTCAGCTAGCTCAAATGAAGGTCAATTTTATAGCTTCTCAAATCAGCCAAACTGTTTTCAGCTGGGCTAACATACTTGTGCAAGGGTTTCTAGGGTTTTCTAAACATCCGTTAGCCTTCTTACACAGTTAGCAAACACAATGTACCATTAAAACACTGGAGTGGTGGTTGTTGGAAATGGGCGTCTATACATCTATGTAGATATTGCAATAAAAACAAGACGTTTGCAGCTAGAATAATCATTTACCACATTAACAATGTATAGAGTGTATTTCTGATTCATTTAATGTTAGCTTCATTGAAAAAAAATGTGCTTTTCTTTCAAACATAATGAAATTTCTAAATGACCCCAAACTTTTGAATGGTAGTGTAAGTATATTAAACCAATAAATCCGTATATTTATGCAAAATCAAAAAAAGTATATATATTTGGTATTGTCGCATCCGAAACAACCCGATCTATAAAACTGTCACACTAATTAACCCCTTCTGTGCACACCGTAAAAAAAATTAAAAAAAACAGAGCAACAACTATGCTTTTTCATCATATCGCCAAACAAAAAGTGGAATAAAATGCGATCAAAAAGCCAAATGGAAATAAAAATGTTACCGCTGAAAACATCATCTTGTCCCGCAAAAAAAAAGCCGCCATGCAGCTACATCAGCCAAAAAATAAAAAAGTTAGAGCTCTCAGGATAAAGCGATGGAAAAAAATTATTTTTTCTATAAAATAGTTTTATTGTGTAAAAGCGCCAAAACATAGAAAAAATATATAAGGGTAGTATCGCTGTAAATGTACTGACCTGAAAAATAAAGCTGCCTTATCACTTTTCCCAGAAGCAGAACGGCATAAAAAAAAAACCCTCAAAAAACAAATCCTGAATTGCTGTTTTTTGTTCATTTTACCTACCAAAAAATGGAATAGAAAGCGATCAAAAAATGTCACGTACCCAAAAATGGTACCAATAAAAACATCAACTCGTCCCGCAAAAAACAAGCCATCACATGACTCTGTCGGCCAAAATATGGAAAAATTATAGCTCTCAAAATATGGCGATGCAAAAACTAGATTTTGCAAAAAAAAAAAAAAGCGTTTTTTACAGCTGTCAATCATAAAAACCCGATATGAATCTGGTATCGCTTTAATTGCACCGAAGAATAAAGTCGTCTAATCACTTATACTGCACGAGAAATAGCTTGAAAAATAAATAAAACCAATTCTTCACCTGCTGCTAATTTGTTTATTATGTCTCCCAAAGATAGCAGTAAGGCGCGGCTCACATTTATCCTGCGCTCTGCGGTGAGCGCTTACACCGGGGTTTCAGTGTAAATCTCTGAAATAAGTGATTCAAACAGAACTTCCTGATGGAAGATTCCCTGTAATGGTCTTCTAGCACTTAGGGGCTGTGTATATGGACTACAATAATTTGTTCTCCAAGAGTCAAATAGCACTCCGTCCCTCCCGGGTCTCACCGTATGGCTAAGCGGTACTGTACAGCCACATATGGGGTATTGCCAAGTTTAGAAGAAATTGTGTGACACATTTCAGCACCATTTTTACTCATTGCCCTGTGTGAAAATGTAAAATCTGAGGTTAAAACATTTTTTTTGTGGTAAAAATATAATTATTTTTTCTTCACTGCCCAATGGTATAAATTTAAAAATTAAAAAATACTCACTACTTCCCTAGATGAATTTCTTGAGAGGTGTAGTTTACAAAATGGGGTCACTTGTGGGGGTTTCAGTAGTTTCGGCAGGTCAGCGACTCTTCAAATGTGACATGGTGTCAGCAACCTATCCCAGCCAACATAGCACTCCTTTCTCTTCCAAGCCCTGCTGTGTGCCAAAGCAGTAGTTTTACACCACATATGGGGTATCGGCGCGTGCTCAGGAGAAATTGCACAACAAATTTCATGGTGCAATTTCTCCTGTTACCCTTATGATAATGCAAAATTGGGGGATGAAAAACATTTTTGTGGGAAAAATGTGAAAATTTTATTTTTACGGCTCAATATTATAAACTTCTGTGAAGCACCTGGGGGTTCAAGGTGCTCACCACATATCTAGATAAGTTCCCTAAGGGGTCTAGTTTCCAAAATGGTGTCACTTGTGGGGGGTTTTCACTGCTTAGGCACATCAGGGGCTCCCCAAATGCGACATGGCATCCGATAATTATTCAAACAAATTTTACATTCAAAAAGTCAAATGGCGCTCCTTCCCTTCCGAACCCTGCCGTGCGCCCAAACAGTGGTTTTCCCTCACATCAGCATGCTCAGGAGAAATTGCACTATAAATTGTGTAGTCCAATTTTTCATCTTACCCTTGCAAAAATAAAAAAATTGGGGTGTAAAGTAACATTTTTGGGAAAAAAAGTTAAATGTTCATTGTTTTCTTCCATATTCCAAAAATTCCCGTGAAGCACCTAAAGGGGTAATAAACTTCTTGAATGTGGTTTTGAGCACCTTGAGGGGTGAAGTTTTTAGAATGGTGTCACTTTTTGGCATTTTTTGTCATAAAGGCCCCCCAAAGTCACTTCAAATAAGATGTGGTCCCTAAAAAAATGGTTTTGTAAATTTTGTTGAAAAATGAGAAATCGCTGGTCAACTTTTAACCTCTATAACCTCCTAACAAAAAAAAATTTTGGTTCCAAACTTGTGCTGATGTAAAGTAGACATGTGGGAAATGTTATTTATTAACTATTTTGTGTGACATATTTCTCTGATTTAAGGGCATGAAAATTGAAAGTTTGAAAATTGCGAAATTTTCAAAATTTTGCCAAATTTCAGATTTTTTCACAAATAAACGCAAGTCATATCAAAGAAATTTTACCACTATCATGAAGTACAAGATGTCACGAAAAAATAATCTCAGAATCAGTGGGATCCGTTGAAGCGTTCCAGAGCTATTACCTCATAAAGTGATGGTGGTCAGAATTGAAAAAATTGGCCTGGTCACGAAGGAGAAAACAGGCTCTGGCGCGAAAGGGTTAAGGCTGTGTGCCCACTATGCATTTTTTAAGCGTTTCCGCAGCGGCAATTCTGCTGTAGAAACGCTTAAAAAACGCTTGGTAGAAGGTCTGCCATGTTCCCCAATGATAATCTGCATGTGCTGTGCACATGCTGCGGAAATTTCCGCTGCGGATTATCATTGCGGAAAAATCCACAGCACTACCAATTATTTTGTGGAATCGCGACGTTTTCACTGCCATTAACTTGCACTGGACCGCATGTCATCCGCATCACTGCATCTGTACATGCGGATAATATGCGGTTCAATGTGCAGATGGTACCCGGGATTGGAGAAGAGGAGACTCTCCTCCAGACCCGGGTACCATAGAAAACTGTAAAAAAAAGAATAAAATAAAAAATATACCTTATACTTACCTTTTGATGGCCCCCGGTGTCCTTGTCCTGGCTTGCCGGCAGCTTGCGGTAGACTAAAAGGACCTGCGGTGATGTCATTTAGTCATGTGACGGGTCACGCGACCGCTGACGTCGGCAGTCGTATGTCCTGTCACATGACTAAATGACGTCATGGCAGGTCCTTTTAGTCTACCGCGAGCTGCCGGCAAGCCAGGACAAGGACACTGGGGGCCATCAGAAGGTAAGTATAATATTTATTTTTAATTTTTTACCATTCTTTCGGTCACACTATATAAATCCATGCCGGTTGCATGGATTTATATAGTGTGACCAAGTTGTCAAGCACTCTCCAAGTGATGCTAAAATAGCTTGGAAAGCGCTTGACAACCCGCATGCGGAAATGCATGTAAAAAACGCTTCACATCCGCTTGTCCCTGGCTGGAAAAAAGCATGTAAAATCCGCATGCGTTTTGTCTGCCAGGGAGGTGCAGAAACGCTCAGGAAAAATCAGGAGCATTTCTGCATCGTGGGTACATGGCCTAATAGTGCTACTGGTTGAATCTAATCAGTAGTGTGGAACATGCATCAGGCTCTAAAAAAATAAAATATATTCCCCTTACTGATAACAGCAGTTCCTCTTCTAATGGTTCCTCCGTCTACCAATGGTGTCCATGCTTCCTTTCCTGGCCGGGACAGGCATGTGATTGCAGCTGTAACTCAGTGGCTGCAGTGGTCCAATGCCGATCTTAGCTGGAAAAGGAATGATGGTGATAGGTAGGAGACCTGGGAATCCTTAGCTCGGATGCTGTTGTGATCGGCATGGAGCGTATGCTTTAATATATTTTTGAGAGCCTGCTGCATGTTTTTTTTTTGCTGGTCTTCCTTTTTTTCTTTTGATTCCGGGGTAGAAAAACCCTGTACTATCACACATTACTTAAAGGACTTTGCTGAACAATACATTCCAACTATTTGCAGGAAGACTTCAAACACGAACAAAGCATGGCAGCTCAAAATAAAGAAAAAGACTTTGGCTTGAGGAATAGGTCAATACCTTTGTAAAATCACACTGAGGGTCTCGACAAAGGGTCTTTTCACACAACACAATATTGTCGTGGCAGGTGCAATCTTGACAAGATTCCGGCTTCCATTCAGTCCCGTTCTGTAATGGACAACATACATGATGTTAGTGCTTTGTAAGTGCATGGACTATATACAATATGTAACACTTATATAAATGCTCCGTATATATACTTTAATAAATGAATACATCGTAATTCATAACAATATGACAGGGCGGCACCTGTAGAATAATAAAATGCAGTATTAAAAACAACCAGTGCTTCTCGGAGAGGTAAATACCAGGTCCCCATCCTGTGCTGTACTCCTGGTAAAGGCTCCCCGGATTCCTTGTTTGAAGCCTGTGATAATGAACAATGGATTCCTGCCAGGAAAGGCTAGAATGATGGAGGCATTATTTCAACTGAAGCTTCTGCCTTCAGCCTTGCCGCAACCTGAACAACATATTTTACCTGAAGATCGATAAACTTTGAGGCTCGAGTGCTTTATGTATATTGAGCGCTCTGTAACATCAATGTGCAGCCCATGAGCAATGTTTCATGTACAAATTGGAAATAAATCATGATACATTGTTGTGTTCCTCTTTCGATTGCGGAGATTTAATGTCTATAATCCTAAAAATTCAATTGAGTTTAATGAGGATTCAGTGGATATTTGGCAATAATGAAAAGGGGTCATGAGAGTGGAATAGAGAGTCAACGGATATGTGATGCTAATGACAATTATATCACCACAGATTTCATGAATCTGTCATACCAGAGAGCATTCAAGTATTAATTCCTCCAATGTTTTCAGCTTCACATAATGACTGTCAGCACATTACAGCATTTGATGGCAGACTGTACTGAATATTCTGCGGAGTATTGACACAAATTGCTCCTTCCATTTGCAGATATTACATACTCAAACAGGTAGGAGGCAGTTTGCATGGCTCCCATCAGGCAGCCAAAGAATACTGGCGTAGCCGCTAGATAAGGGTCCTGCAAACATATCAAGAATAAGGCTGTGTGCCCACGATGCATTTTTTAAGCGTTTCCGCAGCGGCAAAAACGCTGCAGAAATGCTTAAAAAACACTTGGTAGTAGGCCTGCCATGTTCCCCAATGATAATCCGCATGTGCTGTGCACATGCTGAGGAAATTTCCGCTGCAGATTATCATTGCGTAAAAAAAAGCAGCACTACCAATTATTTTGCGGAAGCGCTGCGTTTTCGCCGCCACTGACTTGCATTAGATCGCATGGATTACACATCACTGTATATGTAGATGCGCATTCCATGCGTTCTAATGTGCGGATGGTACCCAGGTCTAGAGAAGAGGAGACTCTCCTCCGGACCTGGGTACCATAGAAAACAGAACGCTTCACATCCGCTTGTCCCTGGCAGGAAAACGCATGAACAATCCGCATGTACAATCCACATGCGTTTTTTTTCTGCCAGGGAGATGCAGAAACGCTCAGGAAAAAATCCGGAGCATTTCTGCATCGTGGGCACATAGTCTTATATAAGATCAGTGGAAGTCAAACACCTGGTACCTCATTTGATCAGCTGTAATCACTTTCGATAGCTGGATATAAACAGTGGTCAGAGCGGAATACCACAGCTCCATACACTGTGTAGTGACTGCTCAAGGGTTCTGAAGAACACGTTTCATTCTATTCAATAGGAGCTAATCTGCAGTACCCAGCAGTGGCCACTCAACAGTGTAAGGAGCTGTGGTATTCCACTCTGTACACTGCTTACATCCAGCCCCCAGAGGTGCAGGGTGTCAGTCCACTACCAATTATATAGAGATGACATATAATAATAATAATAATCCTCCATACAGTATAATGCGGCCCACATAGTCCTCCATATAGAATAATGGCCCCACATAGTCCTCCATACGGAATAATGGGCCCCACATAGTCCTCCATACAGAATAAAGGACCCCACATAGTCCTCCATACAGTATAATGGGCCCCACAAAGTCGTCCATACAGAATAATGGGCCCCACATACTCCTCCATACAGAATAATGGGCCTCACATAGTCCCCCATACAGAATAATAGGCCCCACATGGTTCTCCATACAGAATAATGGGCCCCACATGGTTCTCCATACAGAATAATGGGCCCCACATGGTCCTCCACACAGTAAAATGGGCCCCACATGGTCATCCATACAGTATAATGGCCCTCCACATAGTCCTCCATACAGTATAATGGGCCACACATGGTCCTCCATACAGAATAATGGGCCCCACATGGTCCTCCACACAGTAAAATGGGCCCCACATGGTCATCCATACAGTATAATGGCCACCACATAGTCCTCCATACAGTATAATGGGCCACACATGGTCCTCCATACAGAATAATGGACCCCACATAGTCCTCCATACAGTATAATGGGCCACACAAGGTCCTCCATACAGAATGGACCCACATAGGGGTGGCGGTTCTGGTGTCGCAGGCCAAATATAACTGCCCTGCGGGCCAGAGTTTGACATGTATGGTCAGATAGCTGCTGGACTAACATTCAGCTGACAGCTGTGTCTCCGAACATCCCATGCAGCTAGAACTTGACGTGACATCAGCGGATGCGAGAGCCGGCTGCAACCGGGGTCATGTGGTGCCTGTGAGCGGCCAAGGATAGCGCCGCTCACAGACAATAAAGACTACCAAAGGTAATTACAAAGAGTCTTATAATCACAGGGTTAATACATTGGGGCAATCTTAAAAAGTAGTGGACAACGTCTTTAAATAATTATAGAGAAAAAAAATAAATTGTGTAAAAAGCAAATCAATGCAGCTTAGATTGAGACAGAGACTCATTGCCAAAGAGAGTAAAAATAATCTAAAAATATTCTTCAACTACTAACAGTAAGAAAATAAAAATTATAGTGTTGGTTCCCTCAGAATATAATAGTCTAAACGCCTTTTTCTTGACAGTATTTACACAAGAAAACCCCATGACAGACAATATGATCAGACATACCATAAATTCTCAATTGAATGTTAACTACTTAACCCAGCAGGACGTATGGCGTCGCTTCAAAAACACTATCGTACACAAATCACCAAGCCCAGATGGCATACAACCTCAATTACTACAGGAATTAAGTACCATAATAGACAGACCATTATTTCTATTATTCAAGGATGCCATAATAACAGGGTCTGTATCAGATGACTGGCGCATAGCAAATGTGGTGCCAATATTCAAAAGGGGGACAAAATCTAACCCTGTAAATTATAGGTAGATAAATTAAATTTTTACTGTGGGAACAATCCTTGAGGGTTTTCTTAGAGAAGCTATCCTGCCAATAATAAAATAACATCATGACCCAACATCAAGGTTTATGACGGATTGGTCCTGACAAATTAATCTAATTGTGATATGGTGCCACACAAGTTGGAACATAAAATTAGAGTAATGGGACTAGGGGAAAATATGTGGTTTAACAACTGACTTAGTGGGTGGTTAATAATGGAACACACTAGAATTGAGTACCAGTTAACAGTGAAGTATCACAGGGGTCAGTATTGGGCCCTTTTTTTAAATCTTAAAAATAAATAAAATAAATAAAATAATTAACATAAATAAGAAAAAAAATAATGAACTTGTAGAGGTATACAAAGTAGAATTTCAATATTTGCAGATGATACTAATTTCTGTAAGATAATCAACACAGAAGAGGATAATTTAATATGAAAGATGAATTTATGTTAGCTGGGTGTTTGGTCTGAGAAATGGCATACAAAGTTTAATGTAGATAAATGTAACATCATACACATGAGCAGAGGAAATGAAATGTATAATTATACAATAAATAGTAAACAAATCACTGAAAAAACGTCTGTGTATAGGTGGATGGCAAACTAAATTTAGTGACCAGTGCCAGGCAGCTGCAGCCAATGCAAATATAATTAAAATGGGATGCATTAAAAGAAGCATACTTTTGCCTCTATTCAAGTCATTAATGTGGTGACACTTAGAATACTGTGTACAGTTTTGGGCTCCAATGTATAAGAAGGACATAGCTGAAATGCAATGATGATAAGGGGGGCATTCTCTACATCTAGAGGAAAGTAGGTTTATTCATCATCATAGATGGCAATTCTTTACTATAAGAGCAGTTACAGTATGGAACTCTGACACATGATGTTGTAATGGTTGATTCACTAGAAAAAGTACAAAGGAGGGTCGGGATGCCTTTCTTGAAAAATGTAATATTACAGGTTATGGGTATAAGATTCTGTGATGGGACGTTGATCTAAGGAACTAGCCTGATTGCCACATTTGGATTCGGGAAGGAATTCTTCCTCTTATATGGAGCAATTAGCATGTGCTTCATGGGGTTTTTGCTTTCCTCTGGATCAAAATGTTAGGCTAAAGGTTGAGCTTAATGAATTTATGTCTACCTTCTACTTTACAAACTATGAAAACTATGATATATCCTACTGATAAAACAGTGGCTTTATCAAAACTAAAACAAGCAACCCAAGTACCGGTAAGCGATACACTGCTGGAATCAGGGACTCTGTCTCTACATTATGCTGTTCTCATGTTAGGTGGCAAAAACCTGCTGACAGATTCCCTTTAATTAGCTTTTTTCTCCTATTACAGACGGAAAGATCGGGGAGAGTTCTTCTGCAGTCAGTTTTCATAGGTTTCCATACATATACCAATAAGCTTCACGGCAAAACATGGCTTCAATGGTTTTCATCTGTAAAAGTCTCAACAACTGGCACAACATCACGTGCAAGCACCATTTATTTTGTAAATCAGAAGAGGGAGAATAATGGCTGATCTCCTGGGACAAGTATTGAAGAATTCTCTATATATTTTCAGCTTTAATCACAATATAAAACAAAATAATCTCTTCTTTGATCAAGTACAGTTCTTGGCCTCTCTCGTTCTGTTCTCTAACCGCTCTGTGGATCTAAAGTTTTGTACGGCTCACCTGAGGATTAGCCCCCTGGTTTCTTAATCAGTCTTCTGTAGTTTCTTTATATGTAGGCTATCACACTGTTGTTAGATCTCACTCTTCTCACTGCACTATAAAATTGTTGGTTATTTTTCATAAGAAAAACATAGTAAAAGCAAAAAGAAACTGACTTCAAAAGCTACATTTCTATCACAGACTGCTGTGTCAGGGTCCCACTGTTATGGTTTCCTTTCAAAACTCCTTAACCCAATGGACCAATTAATGGTGCATTTACACAATTCAGATTATAACGCTAATGACCCTTCGTTCACGATAATTGTGCCATGTGAATGGGTTAAGTGATTGAATGAGCTGTTACATTAAGGTCAAATTTTGTTAAATTAAGGTCAGTCATCATGCAAACCCATTTCCTTTCCTCTCTTCTATTCATCCCTCATTTCCCACAGTTATTGTGAATTTTATTAATATGGGGTTTCTAAGACAAGAATCGCATCTTTCCTGCAAATTTTTTAATGTATGTTTTGATTGAATAGCTTACTTTTCTATAGTCATGTGATTGTCTAGCCCATCACTTCTGTGTTACATACTAAAAAACCTGTTCCCTTAATTTGTTGGATAAATGTTCAATGAAACTTCTATTTGAACGATAAGACATAATAATATCTGTTCTGTATTCTTTGATGAAATCACATCTAATAGGTATTTAAACCAGATCTCACAATTCGGAGTTGTGTGGCAGCATTTTGCTTGTGTGCTACATGATCCCCTTTTCGGATTACAGATATCCATAAAAAGTTGTGATATCATGTAGGCACAGAATGGTAAATTGCCTACTAGCCCATCCTCCAACGGAATATATATTTCCTAAAAATTTGATTTTTTTTAAGATGCAGATGAGTAAGGATTGCATTTATCTCACTGAATTGTGGCCTTTAATCATCTGCCAATCGGTGACATAGAAGCCGACTGGCACATGCAATTACAGCATATTTGTGTACACAAGTTCAGATTGATAGATACAATTCACAATCTTCATCCTGAAAGCTCCAGTACTTTATCATGTCACCACATACAGTATTAATTAGAAAAGATTAGAATTTGCATTACATGCATATACTCGGGATGTTTTACCTGTATTATGCCCGTTTCTAGAGACACAGCAATCCTTTGCTTACATTTCAATTATCTTCCCGTGATACAAAGCAATAAATAATTCAGGTAAGATTATAAATCTGGAACTAGGAATCATACTGCCACTGAACACCGCATTCAGAGGCACTCTGGGAACATTGGCAACAATTGCTATGTGGGATATAATAAAGTTATCTCGAGAAATAAGAGCAGGTTATGGACTTTGTAAGTGTAAATTGATATTTAGGTCTATGTGGGGGTTCTGTAAACAGCAATAGTTTTGGGGTCGAACAGAGTGCCACCACCTAGGGTGTGAGCAATATAAGCCTGTAGTGCATATTGAAAACCACACATATAACTAACAGCCGCTTTATAAAGTCATTATATTAACATTCTACCTAATTTCATGAACATGTCTCCCCAAGGCATTTCAGCTCTAAAACTTTATGTTGTGTACAATATCTCTCAAATTATGTTCAGAATTCTGCACTTTAAGTGTAGATCCAATTACTGTCGGTGGTAAGAAATAGATCTTCTACAAGATATAACAAAAAAGAAAAAGATTCTCGCATAACTGTGGAATAAACCTGTAATACACCTTCAGTCAAACCATTTATAAAGTTTTATTTCTTATTTGCACAACTTTTGGAGCTGATAATAGAGGTTTGCAAAGCAAAAATCGCTGCTGTATACTATTGCCAATAGCTTTGGCCCTTTTTTTTCCAAATCGGTTACACTTCCCTCTCTGTCTACCCTATTGTGGAGACATGGGGGGTCAGTGGGTGCAATCGTCCGCTGACGCGAGACTGCATGGACCGCGGCTCATCCCACTGAACTTGTTAAGCTGTATAATGAAGGTATTTTTTTCCATACAAGTTATACATATGTGATTTTTAGCACTTAGTGCAGCACATCGAAACCGGTGACTGATGTGCATGTGAACTGAACCATTGTCAGTCTCACATGATTAAGGTGAACTGAATCACTGTAAGGTTCACTATTTTGTTAAACTGAACCATTGTCAGCCTCATTCTGGTCTATGGTACTTTTACTTTCAGCTTCATGTCAGTTTATATTTCCTTTATGACTATTTTTGTGTGTCTTATTGCCTTAATCAGGTGATATTTTAATATAAATAATTAAAAGTTAAATTTTAGTCTAACTAGCCTCACCTTTTGCTGAATTTGGTTTAAATTGTGATTAAGGAGTAATTTATAATTATGGGGTATCTAACCTTGAATCACTCTTTTTTGCTTATATTTTAAATCCATAAGCTGCATGGACTCATACAATGAATAATCAACATATTAGCAAACATCAATTGTTAAATGACCCTACGTCCCTGTCTTGCAAAGAGAGCAGACAATAACCTGTAGGAGTTGATATAAGATGTTGTGATGAAAGCCGGCCGGTGGGTGCAGCTCTCTGGCGCCCCCTTACCTCTCAGGTCAGTCAAGGTACTGCACCTAGAGAAAGTAGTGCCAGGAAGCTGCAACCAGCGCAGGGAACACGGTAGTGTGTTATCCCTTCAACGTCACTAAACCGTAACGTCACTATACAGCACAACTCGCTAGCGCCCTCTTAGCCTCAGGTCAGTCAAGGAACTGCACCTAGGATAAGCGGTCGCCAGGGAGACTGTCCTGTAACCTACTGGGTATCGGGGCCCTCTGTAGTGAGGGCGGTATATATATCTTCCTTGGCCGCGCCAGGAATATATATATCTGAACCTCCGACCGTCACTACCAGCCTTCCCCAATCCCCAGTTGGTATGCTGCCACCAGTCCCTATTTTAGATATACGCCCAGTCCGTGAATGGGCCTATATCGGGTCAGGAACCAACCCTGGGTAGCGTTTTTGGCTTGAGCCGAGCTCACACGGACGTGCGTTCGTTATGCAGAATAAAAGGCAGGCCCACAATTACTTGAGGTAATTGATTATAATAATACACTAGATACACGATATACAACTAAATATACACAGGTATAAGGTCAGGCTAAACTATACAACAATGGAATACAACACACAGAATCACCACAGCATATCAGTTACCGGTTTCTTGATTTTCTTGTGACGCAGGGAGAGGATTCTGCGGTCGCAGGCACGGTTCTTTGTTACAGGCTGAGGCCTACCACCGCATGGTCAAACTGCTCCTCCCCTTGGTGGCCTCAGCTGGTGCTCAGATGTTCAGCACACCACTCTTGGGTCAAGACTGACTTATCTCTTGTCTGTCCTGCTATCTTACCTGCCCCGTCCCGCCCACTGCTGGTGAGGTCAGCTGGCTCAGTCTCCACCCTCAGGTCTAACTTCGATCAGAAGCCCAAATTCTAAGGAACCCAATAACTTCTTCTGGGATGGTCTCAGGATACCCACAGGGGTTCCCACGGATTCGGGCCGCCGTAACCGACCTTTTGATATCAATTATGATACCATACGGTCCTCAGGAATGGCTCAGCGCTATATCTTGGCTTCCAGAGCACGTACAAACGTCTACCGCGGAGGCTTGTGTGCGCAATGGCTCCGGGACGCCGTGATATTTTTTTATTGGCCCATCCCACGCAACATGCGTGTACTTTTCATGTTTCTATATCTTATGCCTCCATGCTTGTGACAGACAAAGAAACTAGTCCTATGGGACAAATGGTCAGTTACAGATGGACGAAGCACCCCCCCCTGCTGGCTGTGTTTCCTCTCGAAGTCTTTGAAGCTCCTAGCATTCAAGTGTTAAGTAGGCTTCTTATCTTACAGGAGCCTGGATGGGGGGAAACTATCTAGTTGACGTTTTAACAGAAGGTCCCAAGGGTGGGGGCTGCTGAAGTGTGGCCATCCCTGGATATGATTTATCATTACCAAGATGGCGGCTACAGGTTCATCACACCTCCCCCTATACGAGGGCGCGAGGGGGTAGCACATTCCTGTGTTCCCCCGTGCGTCCTTCTGCACCCTCCCCTTGCCGGGATAACCCGTCAGCGTTACCGTGGTCACGGCCTCTTCTGTGGCGAATGGAGAAGTGGTACTGCTGGAGAGCGAGGCTCCAGCGTAGCAACCTGCCATTCGACCCAGAGACCGTGTGTAACCAGCTGAGGGGGTTGTGGTCCGTCTCCACGGTGAAATGGCTCCCGTACAAGTAGGGCTGCAGACGCTGCAGGGCCCATACAATTGCCAGGCATTCTTTTTCCACCGTGGAGTAAGCCACCTCCCGGGGCAGTAGCTTCCTGCTCAGGTACAAGACAGGATGTTCCTGGCCTGTCGTGTTGACCTGACTTAGCACAGCACCGAGGCCAAAGTCACTGGCGTCGGTCTGTACCACAAACGGCCGGTCGAAGTCGGCAGCTTGCAGTACAGGGGAGCTACTTAGGGCGGCCTTGAGTGCCCCGAAAGCTGTCTCGCAGGCGACTGTCCAGTCGACTGCGACGGGCAGCTTCTTCTTGGTGAGGTCCGTCAGGGGCTTGGCCAGGGTGCTATAGTGTGGGACGAACCTCCTATAGTACCCGGCGGTCCCCAAGAAGGACATCACCTGCTTTTTGGTCCTAGGAGTGGGCCAGGATGCGATGGCATCCACTTTCCCCGGTTCTGGCTTCAGAACCCCCCCGCCTACCCGGTGACCCAGGTAGAGGACCTCACTCATGCCCAGCTGGCACTTTTCCGGCTTGATGGTCAAGCCTGCCCGGTGGATCCGACCGAGCACCTGCCGCAGGTGCTCTAGGTGATCCTCCCAAGTGGGACTGAAGACTGCAATATCGTCCAAGTACGCAGCCGCGTACCCTTCAAGTCCCTCAAGCAGCGTATTGACCATCCGCTGAAAAGTGGCAGGGGCATTCTTCATGCCGAATGGCATCACTGTGGACTCGTACAGTCCAAAAGGGGTGATAAAGGCAGAGCGTTCCCTTGCCGCGGGGGTCAGAGGAATCTGCCAGTACCCCCGGCTCAGATCCATGATGGTCAGGTACTTAGCCCCGGCCATCCGATCGAGCAGGTCATCGATGCGTGGTATGGGGAACGCATCGGTGGCCGTTACAGCGTTGAGCCCCCGGTAGTCCACGCAGAACCGTGTAGTTCGGTCCTTCTTTGGTACGAGGACTACAGGCGAGGCCCACGCGCTGCTGGATGCCTGGATCACCCCCAGCTTCAGCATCTCGTCTATCTCTTGGCGCATGTTTCCCTGCACCTCGAAAGAGACCCGATATGCTGAACGCCGGATCGGCGGGTGATCGCCAGTGTCCACGTCGTGGACAGCCATCTCAGTCCTTCCGGGCAGGCTGCTGAACAGCCCCCGGAAGGGGTGCAGGGTGGTCCCCAGCTGGGACCGTTGGTCCTCCGTGAGCTGGTGGCCAACCCCCACATCCTCGATGGACCCACCCGCCTTGGCTTGGGTGAGCAGATCCAGGAGGGTTTCTACCTCTCCTTCCTCGGGAAGGTTGCACACTGGGTGGGCAGTCGCTTCCCGCTCATGATGAGCCTTCATCATGTTCACGTGGAAGGCCTTCCTCCTTCCACGGGCGTGATCCAGGGTGACCAGATAGGTGACGGCATTGAGTTTCTGGTGCACGAAGTAGGGACCTTCCCAGGCTGCCTGAAGCTTGTTCTGTGGTACGGGGACCAGTACCCACACCTTTTGACCCACCTGGTAGGTCCTCTCACAAGCATTCTGGTCGTACCACCGCTTCTGGTCGGCCTGGGCCTGGGCCATATTGTCCTGCACCAGCTTTGCCAAGGCCATCATCCTGTCCCGGTGGCGCACGACATACTCGATGACCGACACCTCGGGGGTGGCCAAATCCCCTTCCCATGCTTCCTTCACCAGAGCCAGGGGGCCCCGTACCCGTCGCCCGTACAGGAGCTCAAAGGGGGAGAACCCCGTTGAGGCCTGCGGAACCTCCCGGTAAGCAAATAGGAGGTGTGGGAGGTAACGCTCCCAGTCTCTCCCGTGGGAGTCGACCAACATCTTAAGCATCTGCTTTAAGGTGCCATTGAACCGCTCACACAGGCCATTAGTCTGTGGGTGATACGGGCTGGCCACCAGATGTTGCACCTGCATTTGCTTACAGAGGGACTCCATCAGCCGCGACATGAACTGGGTCCCTCGGTCGGTGAGCATTTCCTGGGGGAAACCCACTCTGGAGAAGATCTCCAGTAAGGCGGTAGCCACCTTGTCGGCCCGAATGGACGACAAAGCTACCGCTTCCGGGTACCGGGTGGCATAGTCCACTACCGTGAGTATGAAGCATTTCCCGGAGTGGCTGGGAGTGGACAGAGGTCCAATAAGATCCACAGCGACCCTCGAGAAAGGCTCTTCGATGATTGGCAGAGTTACCAGTGGGGCTTTGGGGCGCGGCCCCGCCTTCCCCACCCTCTGACAGGTGTCACACGAACGGCAGTAGGCACCCACCGCGGCTCCCATCCCAGGCCAGTAGAAATGCTGAGCTATCCTGGCCTTGGTTTTAGCGATCCCTAGGTGTCCGGCCATCGGAATCTCGTGTGCGATCCGCAACAATTCCGCCCTGAACGGATAGGGTACCACTAACTGTCGGTCCCTGGGCCACGCCTCCGGTGAACCCTGCTGGACCGTTACCCGGTACAGCCGTCCCTGGTCCCAGACCACACGCTCGCAGTCTGACTCCATGGGAGGCTGTGCCGCCTGTTCCTTGAGAGCTTTCAGGCTGTCGTCTGCTTCCAACGCAGCCTGAAATTCCTGACTTGATGTGGCCAGAATCGACGAAACTGCCACATCCTCTGTCAGCCCCTCCGGGCATGTCACCTGGCCGCTGTCTGACCCGGCAGACACTTGGTCAGAAGTGGGGAAGCCGTCGGACCTCTGCAAGGCTCCTTGGGCTCCGGCGCTCCCACTCCTGGTGACAGCGGCTATGACCGCTGTGACCGTGGGTAGTGCCTGCTTCCCCTCTGTTTCTGACCAAGCCGCCCGATCAGGCAGGCTTCCTAGGCCTTTGGACATCTCGGATGTGGGGAACTCCTGCCCTGGGGTCTTACCTGGCGGCTCCTCTCTTGGGACACCCCCACCTCCCATGGCCTGTTCCTCCCCCTGCAGTGGGCCTATACTCAGCAGCCTGGATACCCCTGGGAGCCCTACACTGCCGGTAGCTGCCCCCCTCTCCATCCCTGAGCTTCCCTCTACAGAATCCTGCCCGCCCCCTCCCTCACCGGAGGACAAGAGGTCACGGCACGCCGGCTGAGCACCTCTGCGGGCATCCCCACACTCCCCACCTGCTTTCACTAACCCTGTTTGTGTTGTGTCTGTGCAGGTGTTACCCTCAGGTTTCACTCCCTCCTCCTCAGCAGGACACACACTACATACAACATGGTTGGCATTAGCAGCAGACAAATCAATACACTCTTGGGGGGCCGAACTTGGGGGTTCAGAGGGTACATACTGCGATACTAGACGCCCCAAGTCGGTCCCTAATAAAACATTTGCGGGAATATTTGGCGTTACTCCCACCTCCCGCATCCCCCTTCCGGCACCCCAGTCCAAATACACCATGGCAACGGGAAGTGCCGGCTCCACGCCTCCAACCCCGGAGACGGAAAGAGTCTTTCCTGGTACCAAGTCCTGGGGGGACACCACCTCAGGCCGTACCAGTGTTCGTTCAGCGCCCGTGTCCCGCAGTCCCATGACCGCAGAACGGCCTATGGTGACGGGTTGGATGTTGTCCAGGGACCTACCACCACCCCCTCCCACACACAAAACATTGGGCGCTCTCTGGGACTGGGATGGGGTCTTTTGGCGCTGGGGACACTCAGCCCTAAAGTGTCCTGGTTTGTTGCATAGATGACAACGTCTTACGTCTGGTCCTTGCCTGGAGAGGGCAACAGGGGGATACACCCCTTGTGTTCTAGGGGCCGGGGAAACAGGGGCATGACTGGGCTTACCCCCTCTCCAGGTGCTGCTGGCAGACTTCTTCAGCTCAGGCGCCCTGTTATTGGCATACTCGTCTGCCAGGGCGGCTGTAGCAGAAGCCCCTGTTGGTTTTCGGTCACGGAGGAACTGTCGGAGGTCCTCTGGGCAGTTCCACAAGAACTGCTCCGTGACGAACAGTTCCTGGACCTCCTGGCGGGTAGTAAGCGCTAGACCCGAGGTCCAGTGCTCTGCGGCTCTCAACAGCGCCCGCATATGATCGGTCCAGGTGTCCTTGGGGCCACGCAGCAGGCTCCGGAACTTCTGGCGGTACGACTCGGGAGTGAGGTTGTACTGCCGGATCAGGGCCCGCTTGATGCAGTCGTAGTTCTGTACCTCCCCGGCAGGTAAGTCCCCCAAGGCATCCAGGGACTTACCCCTCAAACGGGGGGTCAGGTATCTGGCCCACTGATCCCGGGCCAGATGGTGCTGAAGACAGGTCCGTTCAAATGCCACCAGAAAGGAGTCCAGGTCCCCATCCTTCTCCAGTAGAGGGAAGTCCTCAGCTCGGACTTTGGACGACTTGGTCTCCTGATGGGTTGGTTGCTCTAGCGGAAGCCCCCGCTGGGCCAGGTCCAGTTGGTGCTGGCGCTCCGCAGCTCGCTCTGCACGCTCCGCAACCTCCCGGCGCTCTGCAGCTTCACGCTCCGCAGCCTCCCGGCGCTCTGCAGCTTCACGCTCCGCAGCCCGCTCCGCAGCCCGCTCCGCAGCCCGCTCTGCACGCTCCTCCTCCGCTGCCTTCTCTGATGCTGCCAGGAGGGTTTTGTAGACGGCATCGCCATGAGACTGGAGACTTGCCATAGCCGCTTGTAAAAGGGCTTGTGATCTGGACAGGCTGGGCTGGGTAGGTGGTGGGCAGCCCACTGCGGGACCGTATACTGGGGACTGGCTCCCTGAGGTGCCCGGGCTGGACTCCTCCTCGCCATGAGTAACAATGTCCTCCCCTCCTGCCACACGGACCGTAGCATTAGCCTCTTGCAGGGTCTTGCTCCTGGTGCCGTCTGCCATCTTGGTAACCGACACCGCTGCAACCCTGAGTTTGCACACACCTTGTTATACTTTTAGCCTGACCGTCTAACGTTGGGCTGACCTTAAGACTCCAGCAGTGGAAGTTACCACTGGCAGTCTTTAGTGCCTGGGAGTAGGGGTCCCACAACACTATTATTCTGCAATCCCACCGCTCTGCCACCAATGGGACGAAAGCCGGCCGGTGGGTGCAGCTCTCTGGCGCCCCCTTACCTCTCAGGTCAGTCAAGGTACTGCACCTAGATAAAGTAGTGCCAGGAAGCTGCAACCAGCGCAGGGAACACGGTAGTGTGTTATCCCTTCAACGTCACTAAACCGTAACGTCACTATACAGCACAACTCGCTAGCGCCCTCTTAGCCTCAGGTCAGTCAAGGAACTGCACCTAGGATAAGCGGTCGCCAGGGAGACTGTCCTGTAACCTACTGGGTATCGGGGCCCTCTGTAGTGAGGGCGGTATATATATCTTCCTTGGCCGCGCCAGGAATATATATATCTGAACCTCCGACCGTCACTACCAGCCTTCCCCAATCCCCAGTTGGTATGCTGCCACCAGTCCCTATTTTAGATATACGCCCAGTCCGTGAATGGGCCTATATCGGGTCAGGAACCAACCCTGGGTAGCGTTTTTGGCTTGAGCCGAGCTCACACGGACGTGCGTTCGTTATGCAGAATAAAAGGCAGGCCCACAATTACTTGAGGTAATTGATTATAATAATACACTAGATACACGATATACAACTAAATATACACAGGTATAAGGTCAGGCTAAACTATACAACAATGGAATACAACACACAGAATCACCACAGCATATCAGTTACCGGTTTCTTGATTTTCTTGTGACGCAGGGAGAGGATTCTGCGGTCGCAGGCACGGTTCTTTGTTACAGGCTGAGGCCTACCACCGCATGGTCAAACTGCTCCTCCCCTTGGTGGCCTCAGCTGGTGCTCAGATGTTCAGCACACCACTCTTGGGTCAAGACTGACTTATCTCTTGTCTGTCCTGCTATCTTACCTGCCCCGTCCCGCCCACTGCTGGTGAGGTCAGCTGGCTCAGTCTCCACCCTCAGGTCTAACTTCGATCAGAAGCCCAAATTCTAAGGAACCCAATAACTTCTTCTGGGATGGTCTCAGGATACCCACAGGGGTTCCCACGGATTCGGGCCGCCGTAACCGACCTTTTGATATCAATTATGATACCATACGGTCCTCAGGAATGGCTCAGCGCTATATCTTGGCTTCCAGAGCACGTACAAACGTCTACCGCGGAGGCTTGTGTGCGCAATGGCTCCGGGACGCCGTGATATTTTTTTATTGGCCCATCCCACGCAACATGCGTGTACTTTTCATGTTTCTATATCTTATGCCTCCATGCTTGTGACAGACAAAGAAACTAGTCCTATGGGACAAATGGTCAGTTACAGATGGACGAAGCACCCCCCCCTGCTGGCTGTGTTTCCTCTCGAAGTCTTTGAAGCTCCTAGCATTCAAGTGTTAAGTAGGCTTCTTATCTTACAGGAGCCTGGATGGGGGGAAACTATCTAGTTGACGTTTTAACAGAAGGTCCCAAGGGTGGGGGCTGCTGAAGTGTGGCCATCCCTGGATATGATTTATCATTACCAAGATGGCGGCTACAGGTTCATCACAGATGTAAACAGCAGCCATTAAGCAATATACAAATATCAATTCAACCTACAAGAACAGTCAACATTCAGACTTTTATGACAATAGTCCATGTGTCTTGACCAACCGAAGAAAAACACAAATTCAATAGTCATTGTTTAGACAATAGCCTGTGTCTCCTGGCCTACTGAAAATAGACGTCCAGATAATTAAGATTAAATGCTCTGTCGTCACACCTATTCTTTTCCCCTCTGTCCTATTACACATTCAGGGAGCGGTATCACAAAAACCTCCAGTAACTCTGGTTTCTCAAAGGTTTCAGCAATGCCCAGGAGATTGGTCTTCAGGGAATTCAGGAGGTTCTGTTGCCTCACAGACATTCTGAGAGTGTTTTCTATGGGTCATATATGTTAATAACTTCATGATTTATTAGATCTACAGTTGATAATGGTGAATTCTCAAGATGCTATTCTCTCTCTTGTGTGAGAAAAAGATCCTAGTTACTTACCGGTAATGGGATTTTACAGAGCCCATGACAGTACCACCCGAGAGAGGGTATCCGCCCACCAAAGACAAGAACCTACTGAATAAAAAGGCGGTACCTCTCTTCAGCATCAGTTTTTGTTTCAGATAATGAGAGGGCCCCCGAAAAATAGGTTAGTACACAACTACCACCTAAACATTTCTTAATAAAAACATCCTAAGAAGTGCACACCATAAGTGATAGAGGGGAGGGAATTAATAGGGTGCTGTCATGGGCTCTGTAAAATCCCATTACCAGTAAGTAACTAGGATCTTTTCCCCTTCTCCCATGACAGCACCACCTGAGAGATTTAGAGAGATCAGACACCAGAGAGAGGGATCACCGCTTGCAACACCTTCCTCCCAAAGGACAGATCAGTAGAAGAGGAAAGGTCAAGACGGTAATGCTTGTAAAATGTAGCGGGGGATGACCAAGTTGCCGCCTTACATATAATGTCGATGGGCACATCAGCCTTCTCAGCCCAGGAAGCAGCTACAGCTCTGGAGGAGTGGGCCTTCAGGTTCTCTGGAACTGGCATATTGCTAGAAGAGTACGCTAAGCCAATGGTGTCCCTGACCCCCCCCCCCCCCCTAGCTATGGCCCCCCTTGTAACCTTAAGCCCTTTCCTAGCCCCCTGAAATGAGACGAATAAGGCGTCACTTTTTCTCCAGGCCTTCGTCACCTCCAAATACAGGACTAATAGCCTGTTAGCAGCTAAAGTGTGAAGCCTTTGTTCCTCAGAATCTCTAGGGTCAGGATAGAAGGAAAGGAGAGTAATTACTTGTGTCCTATGGAATTGGGAGGCTACCTTTGGAAGATAGGCCGGGTCTGGTCTTAAAATTACTCTATCCATACACACCTGAGTGAACGGATGGTTAACTGACAGCGCATGCAGATCACTAACCCTACGAGCTGACGTTAAAGCTATCAGCATGGCTAGCCACGGACCACCGTGCGTGCGCAGACCCAGCCGCAGGACCCGACACACGCGGGAGAGGACCCCGGAAGGCGCCCCCCCCGCACGCAGACCCAGGTACCAGCAAGATGGGGCTGGGAACAAAGGACCCATCTGCTGCGTCTTCACGGCCTCCAGGCCGCATCGATCCCGGGATCCACACTCCAGATTCCACAAACAGGTAGGCGAGGCACCACCTAGAGAGGCTCCCATCAAGGACAGGAACCAAAATTGATGCGGAAGAGAGGTACCGCCTTTTTATTCAGTAGGTTCTTGTCCTTGGTGGGCGGATACCCTCTCTCAGGTGGTGTTGTCATGGGAGAACTGGAAAAAGCACATTACAAATGTTAAACTAAAGACAGCCAAATGTGGATATATCATCAGGATTAGCCAACAGTCTTATAAGCATGGGTACTTCACAACTCTCCCCTTACAGATGATGTTAGGGGAGAAACGTATCCGGCATGCTGAATTTTGACAGATGATCCTTTTGTAAACCCTGGAGATAAGCCGCTACAAAAAGGAGTCTGTCAATGGCTTTCTTATGGAGAATTCAGGAGTGCTCAACCGAGGAAGGAGTGTAGAGGAGTTTGGAGAAATACCTGTAAGCCAAATAATTGCATCAAATTTGTATGGGGGCCATTATAGGCTGTCACTGTTCTATAGAGATCTTGTTGCAGTGACCTCAAAGTTGTCACAAACAAGTTAACAATGAAATGAAGGATAACACAGGATCACAAAAGGTAATGGTCACAGCTGATTTCCTCACCCTCCCTCCACATATCACGCCTGGAAAACGCTCCCATAACAGTCAAACATCTCCAGTCTACTGATTCCTATGGTCCAGTTTCTACCCAGCTAATTCTTCGCTTTCTCTGCTCTATGCAGAAACATGAAGTCTCTGGTCCCTGCATTTATCATTCCCCTCTTCAACTCCTGACCCAGCTGCTGCCTCCACCCCCACCCCCTCTCTGCCAGAGACATTTGCAGTGATTTATGACTCATACAGGGAAAATTGACCTCCTGTTTCTACATAGAGCTTAGAACAGGGGTCTCAAACACGCGGCCCGCGGGCAGCATGCGGCCCCTGAGGCTGCTTTATGCGGCCCGCAGGCACAGACCCCTTGATGATCTCGACCTTGTCCAGGAGGAGCCGCCGACAGCAGCGCTGCTTTGCCGCACAGAGACTGTTTCCCAGCACAGCATTTCCAATGCCAGCCGCCGGCCAATCAGAGGCCAGCAGCTGATATCTGCGTGTCGGCGCAGCGAGTATGACGTCATTGCCATATGCAGATGTCAGCTGCTGGCCTCTGATTGGCCGGCGGCTGGCATTGGAAATGCTGTGCTGGGAAACAGTCTCTGTGCGGCAATGCAGCGCTGCTGTCGGCGGCTCCTCCTGGACCAGGTCGGGATCGTCAAGGGGTCTGACTCTGTGGTGCCTGCGGGCCACATCTGCAGGAAGGACGCCGAGGGAAAGGAGGATAGGTGAGAATCATCTTTTTTTTCTATTTTATGTGTGTGAAGAACAGCACAGGGAAAACATAGCCACAGGATGGGGACCTGGATGGGGCACATAGCCACAGGATGGGGACCTGGATGGGGCACATAGCCACAGGACGGGGACCTGGATGGGGCACATAGCCACAAGAGGGGACCTGGATGGGGCACATAGCCACAGGATGGGGACCTGGATGGGGCACATAGCCACAAGAGGGGACCTGGATGGGGCACATAGCCACAGGATGGGGACCTGGATGGGGCACATATCCACAAGAGGGGACCTGGATGGGGCACATAGCCACAAGAGGGGACCTGGATGGGGCACATAGCCACAAGAGGGGACCTGGATGGGGCACATAGCCACAAGAGGGGACCTGGATGGGGCACATAGCCACAGGATGGGGACCTGGATGGGGCACATATCCACAAGAGGGGACCTGGATGGGGCACATAGCCACAAGAGGGGACCTGGATGGGGCACATAGCCACAAGAGGGGACCTGGATGGGGCACATAGCCACAAGAGGGGACCTGGATGGGGCACATAGCCACAAGAGGGGACCTGGATGGGGCACATAGCCACAAGAGGGGACCTGGATGGGGCACATAGCCACAAGAGGGGACCTTGATGGGGCACATAGCCACAAGAGGGGACCTAGATGGGGCACATAGCCACAAGAGGGGACCTGGATGGGGCACATAGCCACAAGAGGGGACCTGGATGGGGCACATAGCCACAAGAGGGGACCTGGATGGGGCTCATAGCCACAAGATGGGGACCTGGATGAGGCACATTAGTACAAGATGGGCGCCAGGATGGGGAACATTGCCAAAAGATGGGGACCTGGATGGAGCACATAGACACAAGATGGGGACCTGGATCGGGAACATTGCCACAGGATGGGGATCTGGATGGGGCAAATAGCCACAGGATGGGGACCTGGATGGGGTACATAGCCACAAGATGGAGACCTGGATGGGACACATAGCCACAGGATGGGGACCTGGATGGGGCACATAGCCACAGGATGGGGACCTGGATGGGGTACATAGCCACAAGATGGAGACCTGGATGGGGTACATAGTCACAAGATGGGGACCTGGATGGGACACATAGCCACAGGATGGGGACCTGGATGGGGCACATAGCCACAGGATGGGGACCTGGATGGGGTACATAGCCACAAGATGGAGACCTGGATGGGGTACATAGCCACAATATGGGGACCTGGATGGGACACATAGCCACAGGATAGGGACCTGGATGGGGCACATAGCCACAGGATGGGGACCTGGATGGGGTACATAGCCACAAGATGGAGACCTGGATGGGGTACATAGCCACAAGATGGGGACCTGGATGGGACACATAGCCACAGGATGGGGACCTGGATGGGGCACATAGCCACAGGATGGGGACCTGGATGGGGCACATAGCCACAGGATGGGGACCTGGATGGGGCACATTAGTACAAGATGGGGACTGGTATGGGGAACATTACTACAAGATGTTTTCCATTATTACTATATGATGCTAATTGTAAGATAATATTACTGTATGTGGCCAATTGGGGGAAATAAAATTGTAAAAAAAATAAAAAATAAAATAAAGCATGAAAAAATATTGGGCACTAAAAATGCTGTTTTATATGTAAACTAAAGTAAACACAAAAGAATGCACGTTTATTATCGCCACATCCATAACGACCCAAGCCATAAAAAATAAACACGGCAAAAATGTTCAAAAGGTATATACAAAAAAAATGGTATCACTAAAAATGTCACATTGAACAAAGAATGCGGCCCCCCAAATTCAAATTTTTTCCATGTGCGGCCCATATACCCAGCCAAGTTTGAGACCCCTGGCTTAGAAGGATTCAGTTAGCCAGTGTTTAATCACGCAATGTCGTAGACCCAATGGAAAAGAAAAGACTTGACTGGGTAGAAGGGCAAAATAAGCAATTGTAAGTACACAGTACTATATAATATGATGACTGTAATATACTAAGAGGATAGAAAATTTTGATGGCAGTGTTTAAGGTTTTTTATATTTAAAATACATATTTTGAAGCAAATGAATAAAGCAACTTATAGAAGAAATATCTATGTGCAAGAGTAATATGAAGCAGTCACCCATGTCTGTATCAGTAATTTTGGTTTAAATCTGAGATATTTTTAAAATAAAAGAAAATGACCAATGTAAAAATGACTTAACCTCTTCACCTACGCCCGCTGGAAAAAAAAAAAGGAGTACCATTGGGACCTAGCCTCACTGTCTAGTGTTTCGTTCTTTTCAGACATACTCTACCTCTGATGTGCTTTTTTACAAAAGAAAGCCGACAGTAACAAGAAGGTTTCTAATTTAAAGAGAGTTGTATCCCAGGGCAACTGAAATCAATTCTAACTAAAGATATACGAAAAGAAAACCCGGCAGTAAAAGTACATGACTGAAAAGCCGAGAAGGATCCCACTAAAAACTACATCAATATAGTCATGCGCTCAATGCATTTCACTTTTGGCAAAAGAAATCAGAGCTCCTGGACAGTACAAAATGCAGATGAGAGTAGCAGTGATTCCTCTTACTTTGCAGTACAGCAGGTACAATGACAGAGAACCGACGTTAGCCTTGAAGTTACTGTAGATTGTAATGTGAGCCCAGAAGCTGCTGGAGGTGAAGATTAATGGCGCAGGTTTAGAATGAGAACAGGAAAACTTGCGGTAGAATCAACCTGAACCCCTGAGCTCATCTTACATATATGGTCCCCTAAAGTGACACAAGGAAGATGAGAGTAAATCTTGGCTTCTTTGAGCTTTAACAGTATTTATAGTGTGATCATCTTGTAAATGAGATATTAAACATAGGGCAAAGATAAAAATATCTGTAAACTCGACCATATAATATTTACAGAAATAGTGAGTAGCAAAGGAGGAAGTATTGCCAACAAAAATCAACTATATACAAAATAACACTTAATAAAAGATTTCTGTTACCAAAGTGGTTGATTTTACATATAGCTTAAAATAATTGCAGCATTTTTTCCTTTTTACTAATGTTTTGATTTTTTTTTTCCAAAAACTGTGCAACTAGATGTTAGTTAGGAGGGAACCTGTTACCATGAAAATGCAATCCAATCTGCAGGAACCATGTTATAGAGCAGGAGGGGCTGAGTATATCGATACATAGTTTAATGAAGAAAGATTCAGTGTTAATCATTTAATCCTCTGCTCTTTCTGGGATTTTTGGTCAAGTGGGCGGTCCTATCAGTGACTGACATCTATCTCTGTATGCACACTTATACATAGAAAGCTGTCAGTCACTGATAGGACCACTCACAGGACCCAAAATCACAGAAAGAGCGGAGGTTTAAATGATTAAAAAGCAGGATATTCTGAATGTTTTCTCACAGAAAGATATATCAATAGACCCCTACCCTATCACATGGTGTCTGCAGAGTGGGCTGCATTTTTATGGTAACAGGTTCCCTTTAAAAAGGACCGGTCATTGGAATTTTTAATAAGCGGGAAACCGATGGGAGATGATGTGCACCAGCAATGATGTCATTTAAATGTTGCTGTTATTGATTGACAGCTGCATCTAAACTGTAAAACTGCAGGGATAGGAGCTAGCTCCAATCGCAGCAGTTACAGGCAGATGCCGGCTATGTAACAGCCGGTATCTGCCCGGTCTGCAGCCGGCTCATTTACGAAGCAGGCTTCATACATTTCTTAGTGACCTATGATAAAAATTTACATCACAGATTGTTCAGGGGTTAAATATTTTATTTACTGATTTCAGTCTCAGCTCTTTCTGGCCTCTACATCTGAAGGGACATCTCACTGACTGACAGGCTTCTAGGCACATGCAAATAAAACTACTATAATTATTGGAGTTAACAAAATCCCTAATATCCAGGTAAGCGTTGGGAATACTGACAAATTACAGTACATGTGATTGCTGGCTTGTTTGCCATTACAAAAAGGGATGACTGGTGCCAAAATGCTAGTGATAATTCCCCAAAAGTGATCACTATCGAAAGATAGGGAACAAAGAATATATAAGATTGTCCTGAATCTCAGTCTGGTTGCAATTTTAGCAATATGTACTAATACACAACCTTCAACGTAACATGAGACGTCAATTACACGTACCGATTCAGGACGCTAAATGACCACCAATCGGATACATGCATGCCGATCGGCTTTCGCTTGATTGGTCTATTTAGACCGACTACAATTCTTTGCACTCAGAATGATTGCATTATCAGCAGCACTTGTCCTGTTTACACAGGACTGTGTGCTGCCAATCTCAATGCTTAAAAACCATCACACTCCTTGAAGGAAAATTTTGCTCATACGTTGGGTGATTGCAGGCCTACTTAGGTGTGCCGATAATTGGCATTCCTACAAACGCTGAGCACCGATTATGAGCCTGTTTACTTAAGCCTTTAGATAGAGGCCTATTTTAATTTTTCCATGGCCCTAACTCTTCTTTGTGCCAGAAAATGGATCCAGCCTAGTTGCATAAAATATCATGTATTCTAATAAAAAAGACCCCTTGCTTTATTTTGTATTGTTTATCTTTGAAAAAAGGTAGGTCTTCAGAAAACATGGCCAAAATGTGGAGAAATTTGGTTGTTTTGAAGTCAGCTCAGTTTGTCCCCTGGTGTGGGCTTCTAATGTCCAGATTTTGCCTATTGGAATGTTCTCTACCCAAACACAAACCATAGTGAGTTTCATATAAAGTCGATTAACAAAACAATATATTTTTGGAGCATGGACATATAAAATCAGAGTACCAGGAGGACACCCATGCAGATATTGCCCTTTGCCAGATCTGAATCTATGACCCAGGAACAAAGCATAGTGCTTTGGTGCAACCCAATGTTTCCACTGTTATAGGACTATCTGCCAAGGTAATACTTTTGTTATTCCGTACCCTTACATTCAAGAAATCTTTCAAGAAATTGTATCTCTATTACATTATGGATCCATTCTAAAACGAACAGTATATGAATCAGTCCACATCACCCACATTACTAGAAAAATTGTGATTTTCCAGTGCATGAAGCGGCTAATCCTCAATTTCTTTTGTGAAGATGAAGAGACCCAAACATTGACTTAGATTTCTTTGATGTGAAATGCTGGGGAAGAATACACATAACTGGCGCACAAGGCCGGGAACTGAAGCTCGCGGCAGCTGCTTGGGCTTCTCAATAACATACTGAGTGAGAAATAGCACAGGGTTATAAAGATACTGCCTAGCTTTTAAGCTAAACTACAAAGTAGCATGTGTTAAATTTCGAAGAAAGATTAGTGAGCGAGATTAGATAAAAAAATATAAAAGAAAAGGACAGCTGTCTCATAAAAATACATTACTGGAAACATACGCCAGTCTTAAGGACACGCTAAACAGAGCAAGACCCACCAAATTTATTAGAAGATCCCCACATCACACTAAACCCTACCGATTTTTTTTTAAAAAATTGTCCAGCGTCAATGCAAATTTTTGGGCAAATATGGAGTGCACCATAATTTGCAAGTTTTTCAGTATTCCGTTGTAATAAAGTTCCTGCCCCAGTTTTTGTGTAACATCTATTTATTCCACACAGCCAGTTGGAAGTAACTGAAACAAAATGATTATTTCATTGTCTCGGAAAACCTAGCCTATCTTATAGATTTCAGTTCTGTAATAAAATACTTTCCCGCTCTAATTTACAATAATATCGATGAAAAGCTATAGGGAATTTTAATTCTTTTCTGTTAGGTTATGTTCATGCATTGCTAATTGGCTGCAAACATTTCTAAATGGGTCTTGCAGAAATCCATACACACAGGCTGCAGAAACGACCCCATCTAGATACATGGAAAAAAATTTCAGTATCAGAAATTTATTGAGCAAATCCTCTTTGTGTAAACATATTCTTACCCGAAGATTTTTGGCAACCATCACACTGATGGATAGGACTTATGTCTTGCTTATTATCAGTTTTGTTGCTCAAGCTACAATCTGGCATCCCAAAACTTGGTACTGCTAGAGCAAGCTTTATGCCTAAACCCCTAGTGCCCACTGTAAATGTTATAAGAGCAGAGATATTAGTCTGTGGTGGTGTATCATGGCTTGGACAGGACTCTTTCGTTCCATTTAACCCAAATCCTTATACTATAACACAAAGAAATTCTTGAGACGTCCACTTTGAAATTTGCTATTTAAAATGGCTATATGAGCAGTGTCATAGACCAGGGTACTTGCATGACATATGCCACCAGTATTAGAAGCTGGAGAGGGGTGCCAACAAGTCACTCAACCCTTTAGTGTGTTTGGTGAGGAGTGAGATACACTAATACACCAGTCATGTCAGAAATAGGCAGCAATTGACCTATATGCTGAATAATTATCCCTTTCCTTTTCTTTTTTTGCGGTCTCTAATTGAAGTTTATTCAGTCTAACATCTGATAATTCTGAATAAACCTCCCAATTAACCTATATTTATCCCATTTAGGAGCAGTACAGGCAATTTTCATGTAGCACAGTGGATAGAAGAAACGTTCATTATGGAGAACATTTTGTTCTCTAGTACTCAAGCCTCCATTATGGTGAGAAATTATATTTTTAAGGGATATAAAGGAGCTGTCCAGTCAGGTTTGTCCGGTATGGCTGTCGAAAGCGGGCGGCCACGTGACCGCAAGTATACGATTTGTATACTTCTGGCGACATTCTGACTACACATGCTTGGCCTTGCTCAATACTTGTGAACTGAGTAAGGCTGAGCACGTCTAGTCAGACTGTGGCCGGAAGTATACAAATCGCATAATTGTGGTCACGAGACCATCTGCTCTCACCAGCAATACTGGAGAATCAATGAGCACACTGTAAGGATTCAGACGTCAGTAGACACAGAGTGACTTCAGACTTATCAGAAGGCTGGATATCTCTTTTAATTAAGATATGTCTGTAGCATTTTATTGGATGACACAATTGGAAAATTTCAATAATGGGAGGTTTCACACATAGCATCTGATTTTAGCGTTTTTCTACTGTTTTTTTTTTCTTGTTGAAATTTTTTCCTCTGTATCATGCACTTCTCTAAAGGAAACAAAAACACATAAAAAACATGCATGAATAAATAAAATAAATTACAAAGAGTATGGGAGGGGGGCTTTCCCTTAATGTCCATAGTCCTAGAGATAGGAGAATCCACATGGAGAAAGTCTGAGCAACCTGCAGTGTAAACTGGGCCATCCTGCCCCTGGGCTCCTGCTACTATAGAAAATGTTTTTAAACAACAGTACAAGCATTACTAAAGGTCCATTTACACTGCACGATTATCATGAATGAGATTGTCAAGGAAAGCTAGCTACTAGGAAAGCTAGGGTTATGATAATCATGCAGTCTTTGTCAGGCTGCTGATCACCTGATAAATGAGCAAAACGCTTGCTCGTCAGGTGAAATAATCTTTTGTGCTTCACAGATCATCATCATTTGCACCACATCATCTGGTTTAAACAGGACTTTGCTGCCAAGAACAATACAATGGCAGCCTACGCGCAATCTATTACAGATCGTTCAGTGCGCATCTAAAGCCAAGTCATTAAACAACTGTCGACCGGCAAACATGCTGCCAGTCAGCGGAACGCTGAGCATTGTGCGGTATAAAGAAACCATTCTACGCCTGTCCTATGTATCCACTGCTTCCTGGAGATCTTTGCTGGCTGTGCTGCAGTGGTGGCATCCTATCTACAACACGTAAAGGGAACCGGTCATGTAAAAAAAAAACTGCTATTAACCTGAAGATATGGGGTTAATCTGCATGTTAATAATGGTCTGAACCTGCCCGATGACTGCACAGAGAGCCCCGCTACAAGGAGGAAGTTAACTTTATTCCTCTTGGCTTTCAGTCACAGAGGTGTGGCTGGAGTGGCTTCAGCCACCACTCAGTGCATAGTGAGTGGCGCCGGCCATATCTGCAGGTTAATAGTGTTTTTTCATATGACAGGTTCCCTTTAACTGCAGCAGTTAATCACTGGCCTTTGCTTTCTGGTAGTAACTCAGCATGACCTATGAGACCAGTGAGTGGCTATAGCAGATGGAGATGGGATGTCATCCCTGCAGACAAGAGGCAGTGGTGGAGTGGCTTTTCAAACATTACTTACCATTGCCCCATTTTATTTTATTTTTTTGTTGAAAACAGACAATCCCTTTAATCTAAAGTAGGCAAATTAGAATGAGAAAATAAGGATATAAAACCAGAAATGAATGCAGTGCTATACATACACAGCATAAAGATTTTCCTTAGCTATTTTTCCTTTAAGTGTGAATTAGCCTTGGCAAAATTGGATTCTTCATTTTGGTTGCATTTGCTTGGTTTTTGCAAACTTCAGGCTTTCTGAACTGATTGCCCTTGGCTGTCATTGTAACACACAAGCAATCAGTGTTAATGGTGTGAATTATCTTAGTCTTTTTGTCAGAAGAACGTTTTTTTGTAGCCTTGTTAAATATGTTTTCTGGTTTATGTCTTATTACAACTACTTTTGTTTCCTTGACATTCCTGGATGCTGTCCAAAATAGCACGTGACCCAACTGTCTATTCTTCACTAAGGGGATGTGTATTTTTCTAACACACAAGGAAATTAGCTGCCAATCGCTTCAAGAATGACATATTGACAAAGTTTGCTCTTCAGCTGGACTCGCAGTGGGACCAGTCAGTGCAATGCTTCATAATGCAGCTCACTCATACCTTACATGAAGATCGCTTGGCTACTTTCCTGTGCCACAAGCAACAGAAGGGCAAGCGAGTAGAATTTTTCAGTGTGGAATTAACTGAAGCAATCGAAGATATGTTCCAGCACTGATCAATCATGGAAATGTTGGTACCTTTGCACACTTTACCTCTACTTTTGGAATAGGTTCAATCTCGTTGAAATTCAGCACATGACATTAAAATGAAAGTTGTTCCGCCACACATGCTACAAATGGTCAGCAGGCATTTATGGCTAATATGTATTAAAAGGCTCATTGAATTCGGATGCAAGAGAGCAGCTACAATTTTAAGTGATGTGGAAAATCTCATAGGACCCATGCTTTAAACTGGTGGTGTAGATAAAAAGAATCTTTCGATGAGCTTGAAATGAAAGTATATACTATTTACTAAAGGATTTGAAACAAGAAAAGGTGTCCTGATCTCAAGATAAATTTCTGGCTTGTGTTGGACACTGGAGAAAACTTCCTGTTTTGACACATCATCAACGCCATATGTAAAAGGAGCTATCCGACTGGATAATGTCAATATCTAAGCCAGACCCCATTTCTGTCACTTTTCATACATATATAACTGGGTAAGTTTAGCTGCTGAAAGTGAACAGACAATGAAATAAGCTTCTCCAACATACAGGGAGGGACCTGTCAATCAAACCATGCAGGGACCAAACACAGGGGAGCTGTCCTCTAATTAGGCCTTGCGTTAGAGCAGGGATGTCAAACTCAAACACACAGAGTGCCAAAATAAAAAACTTGGACAACGTCGTGGGCCAACCAGTATACAGTATAATGGGCCACACATAGTACTCCATACAAAATAATGGGCCCCACATAGTCCTCCATACAGAATGAGCCCCACATAGTCCTCCATACAGAATAATGGGCCTCACATAGTCCTCCATACAGAATAATGGGCCCCACATAGGCCTCCATACCGAATAATGGGCCCCACATAGTTCTCCATTCAGAATAACGGGCCCCACATAGTTCTCCATACAGAATAATGGGCCCCACATAGTTCTCCATACAGAATAATGGGCCCCACATAGTTCTCCATACAGAATAACGGGCCCCACATAGTTCTCCATACAGAATAACGGGCCCCACATAGTTCTCCATACAGAATAATGGGCCCCACATAGTTCTCCATACAGAATAATGGGCCCCACATAGTTCTCCATACAGAATAATGGGCCCCACATAGTCCTCCATACAGAATAATGGGCCCCACATAGTCCTCCATACAGAATAATGGGCCCCACATAGTCCTCCATACAGAATAATGGGCCCCACATAGTCCTCCATAAAGAATAATGGGGTCCACATAGTCCTCCATATAGAATAATGGGCCCCACATAGTCCTCCATACAGAATAATGGGACCCACATAGTCCTCCATACAGAATAATCGGGCCCACATAGTCCTCCATACAGTGTAATGCGCCCCACATAGTCCTCCATACAGTATAATGGACCCCATATAGGGGGTAGTTCTGGTGTCGCAGTCCAAATAAAACCACCCTGAGGGCAAGATTTGGCCAGAGCTTGACATGTAGGCCTTAAAAGGGAAGCTAGTATCAGTAAAGGTTTAAACTGGAGTTTTGTGTTAAATGTATTGTTTGTTTTGTCAATGTTTGATTTCCATCACAATATGTATTAAAAATAAAAAATAGAACTCTTGCAATTTTCACACTGTGTACTGGTTCTTTTCTAAACTCTAAATTTCTGTTGTTTCAGGAAACAACACATGTACATAGCCACAATAAACAGAAGCATGTAATGAGCCTGTGCAAAGGTCATTGTGAAGGGAGAGGGAGCTGTGACATTCTCTATTTTGAATGGTGGATCCTGTGTTATCAGCTGTGCATAGAAGTGTTATCATTCATTTTAAGCCTGCCTTTGATAAGGTGCTTACTGAAAAGTCTTCCTGAAAAGACAGGAAGTAAGAGTCTAAAATAGCCACAGTGGTTATTGTGAAAATTGCAAGATTAATATTTTATTTACTTTTTAATATAGATCGTGATGTGAAAAACAAACATTAAAGAAGCACTCCTCCCTTCAAATGTTTTATCCTCTTAATATATTGCAAGCATTATATTATTTAGCAGTTTGTACATAAAATTGCTCATTTTGCCTTTCTACCAAGTTAATTCTTCTGTTTTCCATTGGGTCTACGACATCACGTGATTAACAACAAACTAGCTGAATCCTTCTAAGCTCTATGTAGAAACAGGAGGTCAATTTTCCCTGTATGAGTTATAATCAATGCAACAGTCAATGGCAGGGGCAGGGTTGGAAGTTGAAGAGGGGAATGATAAATGCAGGGGACAAGTGACTTTTCCTGTTTCTACATAGAGCAGAGAAAAGAGAAGAATTTACTGGGTAGAAAGGCAAAATGAGCAATTGTAAGTACACAGTGCCATATAGTATGATGATTACAATATATTAAGAGGATAAAAACTTTGATGGGCGTGCTTCTTCAACAAGAAGATTTTTTTTTTTTTTTTTTAAATACATGTAATACAAAACCTGATTTAAACAATAGCTCATTTTCTGATGAGAGCTTTGTTAACCTGTTGGCAAACAATGGAGAAAACAGTTTGCTGCACAGGGATGGTGTTAAATATTACATACAATTAATGGGAGGCATTTTTAATGTTTTAAGGTAAATTGCTTTAGGCTTGGACTACATGGAAGCTCGTTGTAGCGCTACTTTCTGGTTTAACCATTGACCTACAGCTGCATGTCAGAACAGTACTTGAGTTGAATGCAAGACCCTGCGCTCCCAGATACTGCAGCTGTCACTTGATAATATTGGAAAGTTGCATTACAAATATTTTCCATGGATTCCTGAGCTAGCCTTAGAGTAAACCATGGTGTGCATTTATTCTACAATTGCAATGGTATTTTGGATATTCCAAGATATCGCTGGGACTAATTTGGCCACATGAATTGCTATAAATCCAGTCATTGTACAGTGTGGCCTGACTTATGGAGCTTATTTTAGTCATTACTTTAATGCCATTTACATAAATTGGGTTTATTGCCTTTTACTGAAGTTTGACGGCAATTTACTATTTGCAAATATTGTGACCTTTCTCTCTGCAAAAGATTTACTTTCAGACAATTAACATATTGACTGCAAAGACAATACAAGACCATATATCATACTTTTAGTCCCTGGTAAGTAGAAAACCAAGACGCCTGAGAGTATAATATAAGCACTGCGCTAGTATGGAATGCAGATTGGATTTAAGGACAATCTATACTGAATATATATTTGATAATATGCCGGAGAATATTCCATTATTCCAGCTTTGCATATGTTTATTCTGCCATAAATATGTGCTTGCAGCTGTCAGGACAAGCCTAAATGTATCATCTTTCTGGATCTTGGTATTGCTGACAACATTTGCATTTCATACAACGTCGGCTGATAAGACTGTGCAGACACCACGCAAAGCTGCGGTAATGGTCCATGTACATTCATGTCTCTGCATCATTAGGATCCATATAAATGCATCTCAGACACCCAGTCTCATACCTAAGGGATTGGTTCAGCTCCAGAACAAACTTTTATCATGTTACTATGCTAAGAAGTTAATCTGACTTATTGCTAGTGGGGGTGTTACCCAACCACAGCTCACATTTCTACTACCTCCTGGATCTTTTTATGAAGCGCAGCAAGAAATAATGCGGCGCTGTGATAATCAGTACAATATAGGTGGTATAAATACTATATGTAGGCATCCCTTTTAGAACACAGTCTTTTTAACTCATTTTCTATTGGTCTATGGTTGGCCTTGACCAAGTTAATTTTTTGGCAGAGCTTTCAATATGGAAGCGGCTCTTCAATCCTATAACCAATAAATGCAACATATGCAATCACCATATTGAATCATTTCAGTTTTGGTCTCCCTTCTTTTAGGTAACAGAACCTTTGTAGAGCAAGGGGTGCACAACCTTTCCTGGTCCAAGGGGCAACTTGTCATGTTGAATAACTCCAAAAAGCCGCAATACAACTTATAGGGCATCACCATGTGTGAAATTTCTGCCATATCACAAATATATGCTATAAATGACTGATAGTAAGCGATAAAGGGGAACCTGCACCTATGGGAATGATATGGGTTCCCTTTGCCTTCTGTTAGCACTTAGGAGAGGGGAAAGCCATGTGCGAATGTGGCTCTAACCACTGTAAACTTAAATGCCATAATCTGCGCTATAGAGAGTCACAAGCATAGATGGTCGGCTGTAAACCTCATAAACATCAAAGGACTCCATTTTCCTAAAATATAGGCAAACAGCCTTACACAGGTAAGCAGACAAGATGGCAGTAGGCCAGAGAATGTTTAACGGGCCATAAATAGCCGCCCCTGGCCCTCAGATTGTGCACCCCAGTTTTAGACTGGTCACGTCTATCTCTTTTTAGCACTAGTCCTCTCCATTAACATCTACCTAGATTTTTTTTTAAATATTTTATTATGTACTGTACATATAAAATTACTACATCACCTATAACATTGATCATTGATCAATCAAGAAAATATCTAAAACTTTTTTTAAAGTAGAAAAAAACATGACTTTCCACTATTGTAAAATGGAGTAATTAATTATTAAATTGCTTCAAATTATCCCTATAGTTTTATGGGGGTAAACTACAACTAGCTGCAGTGCCATAGCCTCTTAACCCCTTCATCATGATTGGTAGGAATACAAGGGGTCAATTCAAAGCACAGGCGATCGTTTTTTAACTCCTGGAAACCTATTTTAAGAATCGGGCATACCAGTGTATCGTAGCTCCATGCAATCTCTGATTCAGAGAGACAAAATACAGCACTTGTAAAAGCCTTCAGGGTCTTACTATACCGCCGTATTCCTCCCATTTCATAGAGGCACATCAGATACTATATTACGGAGGTATTCTCATTTAAAGGTGGATAATAACTTAAATAACTTAATATATAATATATTTTTATATAAAATATGAATTAAATATTAAATATCCACAATATATGAAAACAACATAGGTCACTGGTCTAAATTATTTTCCATGAATCCAGTTTATTCCAATGGGAGTCACAAAGAAGGCAGCTCAGCCTCCACCTCCAGTGGTTGGTGTGTGGACGCCGTTATTCTCGTCTTGGTCATGAAGGTCTTCGACAGGAATAATCCTTTGGGTTATACAGTATTTGTTGAGTTGGGCTCAGTGGTGGACAATCTACATACACATTATATACACACATACATATATATATTATACACACACACACTTATTCTAGTAAGGTGTCAAATTCCTGGTCCTAATCACAAAGCAGGACTCACATTAAGGACCACACAGGTATTCCCATCTGATGCGTCACTGAAAGCAACCAGGTGGGAAGAGATTAAATAAAAAAAGCTTTTGTGTGAACAATCTGAGGAATGTGCATTCACCATAACTGTCTGAGCATCACTGATCTGAACAGGAGACCTGTCTGTGTGTGCTTAGCTGTTCAGTAGAAAGCAGCTCAAACAGCAGAATGTACAGATCTTTACAAGTTTACTGCTCGGCTTGTTATGGTATCTAAGTGCTCCTATTCCACTTCTTTCCAGCATAAACAAGAATCCATTATTACTGATATTTCAGTGTTAAAATCATTATGAAATAGAATTAATGACACCGCATATTTTCAAATGTCCTAAACACAGCAATGAAGTTGTATACATATGTTTACATCACAACCTTTTGCACAAAGGTTGTGACGCGCCCCCTGGGCCATGTGCAAGGGATACCCGGAGCCGGATCTCGATGGGGGTAGTAGTCCTTGTGGCGGTGACCCGGTCCGTGCCCAGGGTGTCAAACTAAGTGGCAGTCTATGGCAGTAGATGTTAATTTGATCGACTACGCCACCCGTTGAGTGCGGCTTTGAAGCCGCCGCTGCAGAGCAGTCCGCTGAGGCCGGTGGTATATGTGCAGCAGTGATGGTATAACCCCCAACGGGAGGGGTATGGCCTCAGGGCAGCAGGTGTGGATGATGGGTGTAGTTATGTTGTAGAAAGGAGAGTCAGAGACTTGAGGTGCAGTTTCAGGGTTTTTACTCACGGTTGTTCTCTCAGTCACTCTGGCCTTGAGTGACCACCCGAGCCGTGCTGCGTCCACCAGGTCCTGGACTCGGCTAACCCCCAGGCAGTTCTGGAGCGTGGTCCTGAGCTCCCTTCTCTCTCTCTGTCTCTGGCCGTTCCCACCAGGGATCCACCTTTGGCCGGCTCCCTCGGGTCTCTTAGTGGTCAAACCTCCTCTGGGTTCCCTGACCCTATGCTTGGTGTGCCTTTCTGGTGGATTTGGTGAGGGTCGTGGCAAATCTTGACCACGACCTCCGGTTCCTGGCTGAGGATAAGTGGCCTCTACCAGTTCGGGTTCCGGTACCCGTGTCCGCCAACCCTTCACCCTTTCTGGTCTGTTTCTGGGTTCTTGGGGTTCCCTCTGTCTTTCTCTCTGGGTCCTTCTTACTCCTCTCTCCTCTGCAGGCTTGGCTCTGGAGCTGGGCCCAGCCGGAGCCACAGCTCCCTGTCAGCCCTCCTGGCTGAGCTCCTCTGCTCTGCTTCTCCTCCTCTCTGAACTGAACCCTGATCTAAGATGGTGCCCACCATATATACTCCCTCTATGTGTGAGCCCAGGTGACTAGCACCCAATGAGCTCCTAGCTTTACCCAGACTACTCCCCCTATCTGCCCCTACACTACTGGGATGTTCCACCCCCCTCCCACTCCAGCCAGGGACAGACGCTGTCGTACCTGCACATATACTTGGTGGGAGTACCGTAGTTCTGTCCCCCGGAAATGGGATGTATGTAGTGCATGCAGCCTACTGAGCTCAGTCCCACACTCCATCCTTACCCGGGAGTGGAATACCACACCTCTGGAGTGAGGTGCAATACCCCTGTAGCAGCCGAATCCTCAGGGTGCTACAGTTGCATCCACGAGCCAATACTTTGTTTCTTTTTGTGTGTACATTTTAAAAGAGTGGTCTATATATGGAAAAAAAGGAGCAGTCTATGCTTAGGGTATGTCCACGCAGATATGTTGCAGATTTTCTGCAGTGGAAAATGGGCAGCAAAGCCACAGCAGCATTTGTTGGTGTGGATTTTGCAGCGGATTTTCATGTACCAGATAGGGTGAAATCCAATGGGCATATCTACTGCATAAGTGAAATCCGAAATGCTGCTAGATTTATGCTATGGAATTTCACCGCAGGAAGCGGATATTATGTAAATCTCATCCGTAACGCTGCTGTTGTAATATGCAGCAGCGAGTAACAATTGTGGACATACTCCAACTCATTTAAAATGAACTGACCAAAAATAATTTCCAGGATTTCCCCCTTTAATCCCTATATTTTTAGGCTTTTGTGTTATTACCTTTTCAAGATCATGAAAATCTAACACAAGGGATTTGACTAAGACAAAAAAAACAGCACTGGCACACAAACCCCACCAGCCGGCATACTACAAAACCCCCACCCCTGCCATCAAGGTGCAATGCAAGGTTTAGCAAATTTTGCTCTACTCAGTCATACCCCACTCAACTGCCTTAAATGGGTTGTCTCAAGTTATCCGCAGTCTGTGGGACAGGGTATAACTTAATGAAACCTTGAGATCCAACTACTGGGACCCCCCACCGATCTTAAGAAAAGGGGCTCTAAAGAGCCTGAGTAAATGGAGTGGATGTGCAGATAATTACCCACAGCTCCATCCACATGGACTCTTCTAAGACCTGGTTCTCAGAAACTGTGGGGGTCCTAGTGATCTGATCCCCAGCGATTGGAAACCCATCTCCTACCCAATGGAGAGGTGACAACTTTCAAACTTTAGATAACCCCTTAAAACAAGTTGTCCAAGATTCATTTTTATTTGCCATTGGTTTTAAGGAGGCCACAAGAGACCATACGTATGGGCTGAAATGGGTACTGAGTAGTATACTAACCACTGGCCCCAAAGCACATTTCGCCTATACAGCTTCTTCAGGAGTGAATTGGACATTCACATGATCCCTTAAATGTTTGGCCGATCTGATCACCCTATTGCAATTCAGCCTATCACGATGCTGTATGCGGCGAGTGCGCATTCAGGTCTATGGCCCCCAATACCCTGCTCCGTTAGTGCTTTGAATGCTAGGGGCAGATAATCTCTTGCAGTGTACCAGGCATGCCTGATTAGTATAATGACAATAGAGGACAGGCAGGGAGACAAGAGTCGGATGCACACTTTATAGCATTCTTTTTTCCATACATGTTTTAAGTGATATTTAAGAATCAAATAATCCCGCTTTACATATGATACAATGATCTTTTTTTATATATATGAAGGATTCATTTAGCACTGCACTTTATTATTACGCTTCACCTTCATTTACAAATATATGCACGTACAGATAGGTTCAGAAATATTTGGACAGTGAGACAAGTTTTGGCATGTTGTAGAACTGAGGAGCAAAGAGCACAATGAGGTCTAATCCAATGGTAAAAGCAACTGGGTGCAGGGAAATGCTCACCTGGTATAGTTGTGTATCACACAACATAGAGCGAGCATAAATTTGTCATATGCTGCAGTCCCACAGGTTAAAAAAACATTGAAATACCAGAAGAGAAACAAATTAGGCGTTTCCTCTGCGCTGCTTATGGAGATCCAAAAGAATGATCCAGGATACAAGATAAACATGATGCGGATTTATTATAACTGCATTCCGAAGACATCCGATATAATACTACTACTAGGACAACCCCTTCTTGAACTAAATGTTTGGCCCCGATAAAATAAAAAAAACTACTACTCACCTCCCGTGCTGGCGCCACTCCAGCTGTGTCGGTACTCGTGCGGTGGAATGACACGTGGTGCCCAGCGCCCAATCAGTGCTGGCGTCACTGTCTCCGCCTTTGCATGGATTGAACATGAAGAGGAAGTCAGATCAGCTGCAGGCCGGACTTCCTCTTCATGTTCAAAATGTATGAAGGCGGGGACAGTGACGCCAGTGCTGATTGGGCGTCATTCCACTGGTCCACAGCCCCGGGACCGTGAGTGCTGACACCGCTGGAAAGGCGGCAGAACCGGAGGTGAGCACAGGCTTTTTTATTTTATTGGGGCCAAACATTTAGTTCAAGGAGGGGTTGTCCTGGTAGTGGACAACTCCTTAAAGGACCTGGTGCACACAGTGCCATATTGTATAGGAGCCTAAGAGGAAGAAATACTTTTGAGGTAAATGTTCCTTTCCACTAGGATCAGTTCCCACCTTTGTGAGCTTTACATATGAAGTGTTCAGACAAGGAGCAGATGCAAAGTATCATATTCTATTGTGCACTATTAGGTGAAAAATGTCACTAATTTTATGGAAGGCAGGTGCAAGGCTTACTGTGCATGGACATAGTCGTATATTGTCACGCTGCAGCAGATGGATATATGATTGGAAACAGAAATCCACCTTAAGGAAAAGCTTTGCTGCAACAAGTTACATATGATATGAACCCTCTTAAACCTAACAGTTTTTCAACTCATACTGCAAACGACTTTGTGCTTAAAATGTCTTTTGCCATCTGATCAAACCGGTGATATTTGGTTTAATTTATGATTAAACAGGCCAAAAATGTAAACCAATAACAATACAAGACAGGAGTGCTGTAGTAGGGGGTGCAGAGCTTTACTGAAATAAAAATCTGTGTAATTCCTACTCTTGATTTGACCTCATCTTCCAAATACATAAGAATATTATACATTTCTTAGGTATATGGTTTCTGTTAGGGAGAACACACAAACTCCTTGCAGATGATGTCCTTGTTGGGATTTGAACCCAGGACCCCAGTGCTGCAAGGCTGCAGTGCTGCTCATTGTGGCTCAGTGGTTAAGCCAGTGCTACCCAGTTTTTAAAAACATTTCCTTCTTTGGCAGCTACACTATACTATATATAGGTTGCTTCAATCCTATAAAGTCATTCTTTTAGAACTCTACCATTATTGTTCATGATGAATACTTCATATAAAGAATTAATTTAAAAAATGATAGGAGAAGGGAATATAGGAGAAGCTACAATTGTTTAAAATTTTCCTCCTAAGTTTTTGCAATTAATTGTAACAATGTAAAATATTTTTAGCTTAGCATGACTATCTTCCGGTACATTGAGCAAGCCACTTGAGCATAACAAACTAGCATATACATCTAGGTCATGGCTGCAGACTGTTACAGCTGGGAATCTATTCTCATGGATAAAGAGTGCTGCAGTTTCACAGGGAGGATCAAGTACAGAGTCATCTGTCATTTCCAAAAGCTCAGCTTTACGTGTGAAAATGCAGATGCTACCCAAGTCAAGCATATATATTCAGAAGGTATATGTTCATATTATTACCCTCATTTGGAAAATTTTGACAAACCAAGTTGAATAAGTGGCTTTTATATGTTGTGGCAGCCCAAAGTCGTAGGTCTGTTTTATCCTCCGGATGGAGATTGATAAAGAATTCTTCCGTTTCAGAATTTTAATTTTCTGAATAAAATAATGAATTTCGCACTTTTAAGAATAAAACAACCGGATTCCTAATCTTAAACTAATACTGGAAATATTGTCAGAGTTTTTTCCAGCCGTTTTGCTGTCTGGTGTTATTAAAACCTAGAATAGCGCAACATCTTTCCAAATCCTAACAGGACTTAATGCTGCTTGCCGGTTCCAATGGTCATCATGACCATGCATGCGTTTGTGATTTGTATACTTGCAACCATGTGCCAACTAAAAAGTCTCATCCGCGTCTCTCATTGTTCTATTGAGAAGAGCGGCTGAGACTTTAGTTGGCACAAGTACACAAATCGCAAACTTGCAGTTACGTGACGACTGCTGGAACTGGCAATTGGAGCTTAAACATAATGGTAAGTGCATCGCACACAGTTAGGATTCCGAAAGCTGTACTGTTTGCCGAAGATTTCACAAGGGGGGGGGGACAAACACTTTCAGGCTATGTGCCCACAATGCAGAAATGAAGCAGAAAATTTCTGCAGCATTTCTGCATCTCCCTGGCAGAAAAAACGCATGCAGATTGTACATGCGTTTTTCCTGCAGAATACATGCGGATCCACATGCGGGTTCACATGCGTTTCCGCATGCAGATTGACAAGCGCTTTCCAGGCGATAGCATCACTTGGAAAGTGCTTGACAACTAGGTCACACTGTATAAATCCATGCAAACAGCATGGATTTATACAGTGTGAACCGTAAAAATGAAAACAAATAAAGCTATACTCACCCCCGATGTCCCGGCGTGGCTGCAGCGCTCGTTCCTGTCTGGTTCCTGGCTGCCGGCATATCGCGAGACAGAGCGGTGAAGGGCCTGCGGTCACATGACTGTGACGTCACCGCAGGTCCTCAAGCGATGCCGGCATTCAGAGAGAAGCGCCGGACAGGTGAATATAAACATTATTTGTTATTTTATTCTTTTTGTACAGGTAGAATGGTACCCAGGTCTGGATGAGTCTCCTCTCCTCCAGAACTGGGTACCATCCGCACATAGAGATGCATAGAAGCCGCTTGTAAAAATGTACAGTTGCGGTTTCTATGCGTCTCAATGCAAGTCAATGGCGGGAGTTCCGCTGCGCTTCCGCAAAATTAAATGACATGCTGCGGATTTTTGTACGCAGCATTAACGCTGCGGAAAAATCCGCAGCATGTGCATAGAACATGCGGAATCCCCTTGGGGACCATGGGGTGCGGATTACCTAGCGTTTCACAAGCGTTTCCGCTGCGGAAATTCCGCAGCATAAACGCTTGAAAAACGCTACGTGGGCACTCAGCCTCAGGCTTAGTGCCCACAATGCAGAAATGAAGCAGAAAATTTCCTGAGCATTTCTGCATCTCCTTGGCAGAAAAACGCATGCGGTTTTTACATGCGTTTTTGATGCGGTTTGCATGCATTTTTCCAATGCATTGTATAGGCAAATCTGCATGCAGAAACGCACAAGAATTGGTCATGTTCGGATTTTCTCTGCGAGTAAAATCCGCGCAGAAAAAATCCTGACCATGTGCACAGAACTTGCAGAATGTCATAGGAAGTCATGGGATAAGGTATGCAATGCGTTTCTGGAGCGTTTCCGTGCTGCAAATCTGCACCAAAAAACGCTCCAAAAACGCATCGTGGGCACACAGCCTTAAGCTGATTTTTTTGGCACTAATTTAAATTACTTTACACAATTGTAGATTTCATACTTTATTGAACAAAATTTTGCAAATCCTGCATGACAAGTCTCATGTTTAGTAGGAAACGGCCCTATAATTTGGCACTGGTGTTCCTTGTATACACAGTTTTATTTTTTTGTCTGTATTCCTAAAGGTGCATTTACATTAGCAAATTTTGCGGAGATAAATTATTGCCGATCAGTAAATATTTGCCAACCAGTAATTTTTTTAATAGCCTAAATAAACAGGCTGACCGCTCTTCAGATGCGCACTGAATGATCTTTAACAAATTGTTCAATGTGCATAGGCTGCCATTTTTCACGGCACCGTAGTACACACTGGATGAAGTACTGCAGAGACTGATGATATTTTGGGAAATGAAAATATTTCAAGCGGAGAACTTGTGTTTTGCGAGCTGTGAATGAGCGAAAGGGTCCATTTACATGGAATGACCAGTGACAACCGCCAATCAATAAAAGTTTACTGTGAATACCTGTTACACAGGTGGACGAAAGCAAACAATGTGCACTGAGCAATCAATACTAGATCGCTCAGTGCGCGTAGCTTGCCATGGTTATCGGCAGCACAAGTCCTGTTTACACAGGATGATGTGCCGCCGAGAACTAGGATCTTATGCGCTGTGCAAAAAATGATTTCAGCCGATCAATGAGAGTTTTGCTTGTTCAATGCGTGACTGCAGACTTATCGATTTGAACCAGACAATCCCTTTAAGTGAACTTGAGAAATCTATCATACAGCTAACAGTAAATTCTTTCAAGTAGTGCAACCATGATACCATTGTGAGCAAAGCAAAAATCAATACAGGCGATCTCAAATGGAGTCCAATCAGTAAAATTATTTAAAGATACTGGCCACTGTACCTTTATTTTAAATGCTACAGACATGCGAAGGACATAATTTTATGACACTTAGGTATCACTAAGTATTACAGGTACGCTTCCTTCACTTGTTGCAGCAGCCTTCCTTACTGACTGTCCACATGGAGGGGCATGTGATCAGATCAGTCCTTCAGCCTCCTGCAGGTGAAAAACTTTTCACAAGGGAAAACTGTGATTTAGCTGGAGGAGAATAATTGACAGATCAGGTCACATGATCCTCTACCAGTAGCCATTATGTGGAGAGGAGAGCTGTGCGGTCGGTGAGGAATGCCACACTAGCAACTACAGGAGGAGAGCCTTTAATACTTAATCCAATTAGCATTCTATAAGAGAAAAAATTACATCAGATATGTGTATTTAGATAAGAGTTTAGTTAGATGCAGATAATAAGCTATGAGGGACAGCTAACAATAGAGAAGACAGAGAAAGGATTCAGGAGGATCTAGATAAGCTTGAACAATGGGCAGCGATCAACAGAATTAACAGAATGGTATTTAACAGGGAGAAATGCAAGATTCTACATCTGGGCAAGAAAAACTAAAATGAAATATACAGAATGGGAGGAATAGAACTAAGCAACAGCACGTGTGGAAAAGACTTCGGTATACTAATAGATCACAGACTGCACACGAGTCAACAGTGTTATGCAGCAGCAAAGAAGGCAAACACAGTTCTGGGTTGTATTAAGAGAAGGCTAGAGTCTAGAACACGTGAAGTAATTATCCCCTTCTACTCCTCCTTGGTCAGACCTCATCTGGAAAATTGTTTCCAGTTCTGGGTACCACATTATAAAAAAAGATATTGAAAAACTGGAGCAAGTTCAGAGAAGAGCTAACAGGATGGTGAGCGGACTGCAAACTATGACCTACGAGGAAAGGTTAAAGGATCTGGGAATGTTTAGCTTGCAAAAAAGAAGGCTAAGAGGAGACTTAATAGCGGTCTACAAATATCTGAAGGGATGTCCCAGTGTAGAGGGATCATCATTATTCTCAATTGCACATGGAAACCTGAGAAGCAATGGAATGAAACTGAAAGGAAGAAGATACAGATTAGATATTGGAAAAAACTTTTGACCGTGAGGGTAATCAATGAATGGAATAGGCTTCCACGAGAGGTGGTGAGTTCTCCTTCAATGGAAGTCTTGGAACAGAGGCTGACAGACATCTGTCTGAGATGGTTTAGTAAACCTGCATTGAGCAGGGGGTTGAACATAATGACCCTGCAGGTCCCTTCCAACTCTAACATTCTATGAATATTTGATCTTTGTTCATTTTGGTTTTGCAAATTGTCTCTTCAGAGAGGAAGAGAACTAGAACTCTAGTGCCACCTATTGGAAGTAGCAATCCTAAAAGTCAATATTGACCCTTTAACGAGCTTTGTCACATGACTTAGGATAAAAGCCAAGACCAGAAACTCAATTTGCAGGCACTGTGTTTCGGGGTACTGCCCCTCATCAGTGCAAAGTGTGAGTTCTGGTTTGGCTGGGTGACAGGCGTCAGACCGGTATCTAAGAAGTAACGTTTCTCCTTGAAGAGAGCGACATGCTAAGCACGTCAAGTTGAGGAGACTTTTTGAGCATGCACGACAGCAATCCGGCAGGTCACACACTGCAGAAGATCATTGAAGTGGTGCCAAGAACAGATGAAGACAGCAGCTAGTAAGTATATTACTAGGAGCAAGAAACCTACATGACACCACTCTAGCGTTGAAATAAAAAAAAACGCATTTCAGACTCCACATGCAATCTGTTGGTTTGGCTACAGAAATTTAGCTGACCCAACACATTACATATATATCTGCCAAAAGTGCCAATTACAGTGGGATCTACTGAACATTTAATATGTATGAAAGTGTTTTGACTCTCCCTCTGATAGGATGACAACTGCTTGATCCTTTTGTATTCAGATAAGTAGCATCTTTACTGTCCATTTAGACAAGCCTATCAGCGTCAGAATACCTGTTCCCAATTATTAGAATGCATAAATATGCCAACCATCACTCAATGAATGAGAAAAATGTTCATTTGTTACATGATCAGATCATCTAAAAAAAATCATAAAAATCATTGATATTACCAGCACATTGCCGTTTGTAAACAGAGATGTGCTGCCGACAGCATAATGCTATATGGAGACAGAACGATTGTATTAACGATTGTTCTGTTGCCATCAATCTTCATTAGCTCACATAAACAGGTCAGTAAAGTATTGCTTATCGCCTTGTATATAGTCAATTGGCACATATTAATGGGCTGAACGTAGCACGTCTAAATGGACTATTAGTACACATGCATTCTAAGCTGAGCATGCATGGGTATTGGGGACACAGGAGAGGTAGCTGTCGACCAACCAAGCATTCAACCAACTCATTTTATTAACATGACCAGCATTAGACTTTTCCTGCAGACCGTTACTCTATAGAATAACCCCTTAACAATATATAGCATAGATGACAACAGAAAAGTGAAGTTATTGACTAATGAAGCACCACTTCAGTGGTCTTAATGCATCAAAAGCAACAGTACTCTAATACAGATGCTGCAGTGTACCTGTTATTTCCTATATAAGAGAATACAGCACACCAGATTTCATTCAGCATTCTGAATAAAAGCCTACAGTCTTTTGACTGTAATCAAAGTTTCTAAATATGTTTTCCATTGAAGAGGTGCCAGTGTTTGTAAATGGATACAGTCCTCTACATTCCTCAGTCTGACTCTTGGTAGATATTCAGAATTTTGCGTTTAACAGTTACGATGATAGGGCACCTTGGTGAAATCCAATATGACTACAGTTCGTAGATGGATATCTTCCAAATACAGGACAAGCTCCTATAAGCGAGTTCAGGTCGTCTATTCTTCAAAAACAAAACAAGTGTGCAACTAAACCAAGGGTACGTAAAATAATGTAGAGCCAGCAGACCTGTCAAGTGGCAAAAATGTGTGTCCAATAACAATGAGTCAGAAATACGTATGCCGAAATTTTCAAGGGCATGGTCTATATGACATCTGGGACATGGCCATCCAAAAGAAAACAACTGCTGCCTTACAATTTCAAGTCTTATTTCTCAAGATAACAAATTTTTTAAAGCACCACTCCAGTGTTTTTTTTATTGCACTGCTGGAGTGGTGCATTAAATGTAAGTCCCCTGCCCCTTGTCTGATACTCACCTGCCGCTGCCTTCATCCGTTTCCAACGCCGCTCCGGTCGGTCTCAGGTGAAAAATGACCTGCTCACAGCTCCAGTATTTCATGGAGCGGCGCGGAGGTCACTTTTCAATACAAGTCTATGAGGGTCTCGTTCTGGTTCTCATAGACTTGTATTGAGAGCTTGTGAATTAACTTCTGACTTCCGGCCAGACAGAAGCTACTGTCACAAGATGACGCAGGGGGTCCGGAGAAGCCCTGAAAAAACTGTGAAGATGCTGGAGGGTGAGTATGTGACCAGGGGCAGGGGGCTTACATTTAAAGCGCCACTCCAGTACTGGAAAAAAACCCGCTGGAATGGTGCTTTAACCTAGAACTTTCCTCAAGGGAATACCTTCTATATAAGAAAAGGACCATTTCATAACCTAAAGGTGATCATATAGGTTACATAAAAGAAACCAAAAGGTTAGATGCCTATGGAAAGAAGGGTGGGAGGGTGGAATTTCAACATGCTTGATCATTTTATGTTCATAGGATATAACCAGTCATCAAAGTAGTCTATGAAAGTTTTATTCCCCTCTCTCTATTGTGAACAAAAATGATTGACAGAGCTGAGCATGTATGTGTATGGGGAGAGTGGGGGTCAGGAGGAATAGCTGTTGGCTTAGCGAATGTTCAATAAACAACTATCTATGATGTATGAATACCTTAAAGTAAATGTATCATCAGAAAATTAACTATTGTTTAGAAGTAACCTGTCACATACCAAAACACTATTAATCTATGGATATGGGGTTAATCTGCTAGTTAATAGTGTTCCAAAGCTGCTCAGCCGCCGCACTGAAAGTCCAGCTACCGTCACAGACAGCTGACTCAGCAGTGCATCAGTACAGAGCCAGCTGTCAGTCAGTGCTAGGTTGTGGTTACAGCTGCTGCTCACTATGTGATTAGCGGTGACTGAAGCCGAGCCGGCTGCACATCTATGACTGAAAGCCGGAGGCAGACTGGAGGAATTAAGTTACGCTCTGTTTTATTCCGCTCTGCAGTCACTGTTGTATCCTGTATCCAGCTCTACATGTATAATTTGGTCAAAGGTCCTCTTTAACCCCATCATGACCTTGCAATTTTCATTTTTTGCTCTTTTGGTTTTCCTCCCCTTATTCCAAGAGCCATAACTTTTTTTTTCCCCCATCCCCATAGCTGTAGGAGGGCATGTTTTTTTGGGTCGAGTTGTACTTTTGAATGGCAACATTCATTTTATCATGTGATGCACTGGAAAGCAGGAAAAAAATTCTCCATGAGTTGAAATAGCAAACAAAGTGCAATTTCACAATTGTGTTTTGGTTTTTTTTATTTATCATGTTCACTATATGGTAAAAATAGCCTGACAATATGATCCTCCTGGTCAATATGAGTACAAAAATACCAAACAGTATAGTTTTTTTCTTTAATTTAGTGGAAAAAAAATTGAAAATTTGTAAGAAAAAAAATTGCTTATGTCGCCATTTTTTCAAGACCCGTAACATTTTAAGTTTTCGGGATATGGGGCTGTATGATGAGTTATTTTTTGGCCCTGAGCTGACGTATTTATGTATACCATGTGGAGTAGATACGACGTTCTGGTAGTCTCTTATTGCATTTTATTGCAATGTTGCGGCGGCCATAAAACATAATTCTGGAGTTTGATTTTTTTCTTATTACGCTGTTTACCGAACTGATTATTTTATATTTTAATAGATTGGACTTTTACGAAAGCAGCAATATAAATGTGCTTTTTTTGTTTTTTTTCAATGGCACAAAGAGGTGTGATTTGGACCTGTTTTTTTTAATTTACTATTTTTAAAAATGCTATTCTCATTTTTTAATGTATTGAATAGTCCTCTTAGGGAACTTGAAGCTGCGATCGTCTCCTCGCTTTTACTGTGTGTGCATATGTATATATACAGTACAGACCAAAACTTTGGACACACCTTCTCATTTAAAGATTTTTCTGTATTTTCATGACTATGAGAATTGTACATTCACACTGAAGGCATTAAAACTATGAATTAACACATGTGGAATTATATACTTAGCAAAAATGTGGGAAACAACTGAAAATATGTCTTATATTCTAGGTTCTTCAAAGTAGCCACCTTTTGCTTTGATGACTGCTTTGCACACTCTTGGCATTCTCTTGATGAGCTTCAAGAGGTAGGCACCGGAAATGGTTTTCACTTCACAGGTGTGCCCTGTCAGGTTTAATAAGAGGGATTTCTTGCCTTATAAATGGGGTTGGGACCATCAGTTGTGTTGTGCAGAAGTCTGGTGGATACACAGCTGATAGTCCTACTGAATAGACTGTTAGAATTTGTATTATGGCAAGAAAAAAGCAGCTAAGTAAAGAAAAACGAGTGGCCATCATTACTTTAAGAAATGAAGATCAGTCAGTCCGAAAAATTGGACAAACTTTGAAAGTGTCCCCAAGTGCAGTTGCAAAAACCATCAAGCGCTACAAAGAAACTGGCTCACATGAAGACGGCCCCAGGAAAGGAAGACCAAGAGTCACCTCTGCTTCTGAGGATAAGTTTATCCGAGTCACCAGCCTCAGAAATTGCAGGTTAACAGCAGCTCAGATCAGAGACTAGGTCAATGCCACACAGAGTTCTAGCAACAGACACATCTCTACAACAACTGTTAAGAGGAGACTTTGTGCAGCAGGCCTTCATGGTAAAATAGCTGCTAGAAAACCACTGCTAAGGACAGGCAACAAGCAGAAGAGACTTGTTTGGGTTAAATAACACAAGGAATGGACATTAGACCAGTGGAAATCTGTGCTTTGGTCTGATGAGTCCAAATTTGAGATCTTTGGTTCCAACCACCGTATCTTTGTGAGACGCAGAAAAGGTGAAAGGATGCACTCTACATGCCTGGTTCCCACCGTGAAGCATGGAGGAGGAGGTGTGATGGTGTGGGGGTGCTTTGCTGGTGACACTGTTAGGGATTTATTCAAAATTGAAGGCATACTGAACCAGCATGACTACAACAGCATCTTGCAGTGGCATGCTATTCCATCCGGTTTGCGTTTAGTTGGACCATCATTTATTTTTCAACAGGACAATGACCCCAAACACACCTCCAGGTTGTGTAAGGGTTATTTGACCAAGAAGGAGAGTGATGAGGTGCTACGCCAGATGATCTGGCCTCCACAGTCACCAGACCTGAACCCAATCGAGATGGTTTGGGGTGAGCTGGACCGCAGAATGAAGGCAAAAGGGCCAACAAGTGCTAAGCATCTCTGGGAGCTCCTTCAAGATTGTTGGAAGACCATTTCCGGTGACTACCTCTTGAAGCTCATCAAGAGAATGCCAAGAGTGTGCAAAGCAGTCATCAAAGCAAAAGGTGGCTACTTTGAAGAACCTAGAATATAAGACATATTTTCAGTTGTTTCACACTTTTTTGTTAAGTATATAATTCCACATGTGTTAATTCATAGTTTTGATGCCTTCAGTGTGAATGTACAATTTTCATAGTCATGAAAATATAGAAAAATCTTTAAATGAGAAGGTGTGTCCAAACTTTTGGTCTGTACTGTATATATACACACACACAGGTGCATTTCACTAAATTAGAATATCAAATGTATTTCAGTTCGTCAATACAAAAAGTGAAACTCATACATTATGTAGAGTCATTACAAACAGAGTGATCTATTTCATGTGTTTATTTCTGTTAATGTTGATGATTATGGCTTTCAGCCAATGAGAACACAAAAGTCATTATCTCAGTAAATTAGAATACTTTATAACAACAGCTAGAAAAATGTTTTTAAAATCCGAAATGTTGGCCTACTGAAATGTATGTTCAGTAAATGCACTCAATACTTGGTCGGGGCTCCTTTTGCATCAATTACTGCATAAATGCAGCGTGGCATGGAGGCGATCAGCCTGTGGCACTGCTGAGGTGTTATGGAAGCCCAGGTTGCTTTGATAGCCTTCAGCTCGTCTGCATTGTTGGGTATGGTGTCTCTCATCTTCCTCTTGACAATATCCCATAGATTCTCTATGGGGTTAAGGGGTTAAGGTCAGGCGAGTTTGCTGGCCAATCAAGCACAGTGATACTGTTGTTTTTAAATCAGGTATTGGTACTTTTGGCAGTGTGGACAGGTGCCAAGTCCTGCTGGAGAATAAAATTTCCATCTCCAAAAAGCTTGTCGGCAGAGGGAAGCATGAAGTGCTCTAAAATTTCCTGGTAGACGGCTGCACTGACTTTGGTCTTGATAAAACACAGTGGAGCTACACCGGCAGATGACATGGCTCCCCAAACCATCACCGATTGTGGAAACTTCACACTAGACCTCAAGCAGCTTGGATTGTGTGCCTCTCCACTCTTCCTCCAGACACTGGGACCTTGATTTTCAAATGAAAATTGGAACTCTGTGACCTTGTGGAGTGTGTCAATGACTGCCTTCTGGACATCTGTCAAGTCAGCAGTCTTCCCCATGATTGTGGAGCCTACTGAAACAGACTAAGGGACCTTTTTAAACGCTTAGGAAGCCTTTGCAGGTGTTTTTTGTTAATTATTCAAATTTACTGAGATAATGACTTTTGTGTTTTCATTGGCTTTAAGCCATAATCATCAAAATTAACAGAAATAAACACTTGAAATGGATCACTCTGTTTGTAATGACTCTATATAATATACAGTGGGTACGGAAAGTATTCAGACCCCTTTACAATTTTCACTCTTTGTTTCATTGCAGCCATTTGGTAAATTCTAAAAAGTTCATTTTTTTTTCTCATTAATGTACACTCTGCACCCCATCTTGACTGAAAAAAAAAAACAAATGTAGAAATTTTTGCAAATTTATTAAAAAATAAAAACTGAAATATCACATGGTCATAAGTATTCAGACCCTTTGCTCAGACACTCATATTTAGGTCACATGCTGTCCATTTCCTTGTGATCCTACTTGAGATGGTTCTACTCCTTCATTGGAGTCCAGATGTGTTTAATTAAACTGATAGGAATTGATTTGGAAAGGCACACACCTGTCTATACAAGACCTCACAGCTCACAGTGCATGTCAGACCAAATGAGAATCATGAGCTCAAAGGAACTGCCCAAGGAGCTAAGAGACAGAATTGTGGCAAGGCACAGATTTGGCCAAGGTTAAAAAATAATTTCTGCAGTACTCAAGGTTTCTAAGAGCACAGTGGCCTCTATAATCCTTAAATGGAAGAAGTTTGGGACAACCAGAAGTCTTCCTAGACCTGGCCGTCAAGCTAAACTGGGCAATCGAGGGAGAAGAGCCTTGGTGAGAGTGGTAAAGAAGAACCCCAAGATCACTGTGGCTGAGCTCCAGAGATGCAGAAGGGAGATGAGAGAACGTTCCACAAAGTCAACTATCACTGCAGCCCTTCACCAGTCAGGCCTTACTCGCAGAGTGGCCCGACGAAAGCCTCTCCTCAGTGCAAGACATGAAAACCTGCATAGAGTTTGCTTAAAAACACATGATGGACTCCCAGACTATGAGAATTAAGATTCTCTGGTCTGATGAGATGAAGATAGAACTTTTTGGTGATAATTCTATGCGTTATGTGTGGAGAAAACCAGGCACTGCTCATCACCCGCCCAATACAATCCCAACAGTGAAACATGGTGGTGGCAGCATCATGCTATGGGGGTGTTTTTCAGCTGCAGGGACAGGATGACTGGTTGCAATTGAAGGAAACATGAATGCGGCAAAGTACAGAGATATCCTGGATGAAAACCTCTTCCAGAGTGCTCTGTACCTAAGATTTAGCCGAAGGTTCACCTTCCAACAAGACAATGACACTAAGCACACAGCTAAAATAACAAAGGAGTGGCTTCAGAACAACTCTGTGACCATTCTTAATTGGCTCAGCCAGAGCCCTGACCTAAAGCCAATTGAGCATCTCTGGAGGGACCTGAAAATGGCTGTCCACCAACGTTCAGCATCCAACCTGACTGAACTGGAGAGGATCTGCAAGGAAGAATGGCAGAGGATCCCCAAATACAGGTGTGAAAAACTTGTTGCATCATTCCCAAGAAGACTCATGGCTGCACTGGCTCAAAAGGGTGCTTCTACTCAATACCGAGCAAAGGGTCTGAATACTTATGACCATGTGTTATTTCAGTTTTTATTTTTTAATAAATTTGCAAAAATTTCTACATTTCAGTTGTTTTCAGTCAAGATGGGGTGCAGAGTGTACATTAATAAGAAAAAAAATTTACTTTTTAGAATTTACCAAATGGCTGCAATCAATCAACGAGAGAAAAAAATTAAAGGGGTCTGAATACTTTCCGTACCCACTGTATGAGTTTCACTTTTGGTACTGAAGAACTGAAATAAATTAACTTTTTGATAATATTCTAATTTAGTGAGATGTACCTGTATCTCTACATCTCTCTATATCTCTATATATATATATTGTGGTAAGACGACTCGCTCGGCCGCTTCTGGAAGTAGACTCAGGAACCAGGTTTTCTCTGCACGCTTTATTATATGGCATAAAGCCCTGCAACTCCAGCAAAAATAAACACGGCCTTACTGGCCAAACGACAAAACAAAAGATAAACGACAGCACAGTCCATATGTATGTGGAATTCGCCCCACACAGGGTGTAGTCCCGGCCTTCAGCTCCGTCCTGAGCTCAAGTTTTCCCAGTCTGGAGACCTTGCCTCTCCAGACCACAACACAGAAAAAAAAAACAGGACTGAACATTTAAACTATGCTCAGCCACACCCTGAGGGGAGGTATGGTGAATGAGGTCCCTGCCATCTCTATGTCATTCACATAAAACCACAGCCTTTAAAAGAGTTAACTCCTAGCATATAACATGCTGGCAGAAATTCAGTAGGTCTGAGTTCACACAGGAGAGCAACCTGAGTGACACATACCTCCTCTCATATAACACACCAGTGACTCTTGTCACAATAAATAAATGAGTAAATATATATATATATATATGTTTAATACAGGAGTGCAGAGTATGCAGAGCAGCCTAGTAAGGACAGTTAATAGTGATAGACGGATAGACGGGAGGGCTCCTTACTGGATGTAACGAGGGTGGAAAATATATTACTAGGTAATTGTGGGTTGAATGTGTGGTATTGTGATATTACTGTATTAGTGTTGTAGCATCAATGTGTGTGTGTGTGTATATATAAACCCCCACTAACAACTATTATTTTTGGTGGGACACTCGTCCTTTTTCAGATGGGAAAGATGTAGGCTCGGCATGCGAGCCTGCATCAAAGGCAGAGACACGACCTTTGACGTAAATATGCGTCAAAGTTCGTGAAGGGGTTAACATGAGTTTAAATGAGACTGGCTAATTCTGTGCACAGCCACATCAACAATTAAAAGAGTGCTTCCACACTTATGCAACCACATTATTTTAGTTCTGTGTTTTTTTTATTTCCCCCCTCCACAATGATTCCAGTTTGTTTCTCAATGGATTTGAACAAGTCATGGGTGACATCAAAGGTGACAAATTTTGAAAGGATTCTTCTTGGTATGTTTTTTATATTACAAAAACCTGGCATTTTAACAGGGGTGTGTATAGACTTGCTATAATTGTTGCATGTCTTCTAGCCAGTGAAATGTAGTTTTCTGGGTAGCCACATGATCAGACATTAATTTCCAGGCATGAGAAATGTTATTTGAGTGGATTCAGAAAGTAGGATGGAGACAGTACTCATCTTATAATACTTACTCTTGAAGCAGAAATGAGAATCTCTTGTAGATGTGAATAGCTTAAAATACTGCCTCAAGGGAAAAGGGTTTCCCACGTCACAAGCTGGCAGTAGGCAGCATCCAATTATTGTATCAAGCACACTGACGGGATCATTGGAAATGTGACCAGGCAACACTTGATATAAACTGCTTTTGGGAAACTAAGAAGGTGAATATAGGTCACTTGAGGGCAGGCTGAAAATAATGTGCTGAGCATTGAGTTATGCACACAAATGTAAATCACTGGAAACTATTTGAAAACTAAAAACTCTTACCAATATAGATAAATACCAGTTCCAGAGAAAGGCATCTTAAAACCTGTAGGTTAAATAATGAAAGCTGAAACAGCCAACATGAATTATAATAGATAACGGTATAGATTTATATAGCTTACTTAAAACCAAATTTAAAGGGGATGTCCAACATTAGAATACATTTTTTTCCAAGCATGAATAGTTTTAAAATAATAAACAGAGGCATGTTCAATTTTCAGCATCCCCAAGATTCTGATTGGCTGCAGTGGTCAGATGACTAGAGGAGCGTGTCATTGGATGTTTCCCTGCTGATTCCCCCTTACAGTCAGCTGACCGCTGCAGCCAGTCACAGGCTGCATTGGTCCTGAAAAACTTACGAATAGAGCAGACATTGCTTTTCGAGCCAATGCAGACCTCTGAAGCAGCTTTTACTGGATCCAAAGGGGGGTGTTGAAGTGTCAGCATGTCTCCGTTTATTATTTTTTTTAAAAACCATTCATGACTAAAAAAAAAGAATGTATTCAAACGTCGTACAAACCCGTTAACTACGATATGGATTGTACACAGAGTTCAAGTTACACAGCATAACAGCGCAAATTGCCTCTTCAGAGAGGAAGAAGACTTGAAGTGTAGTACCACCTATTGGAAGTAGTAATCCTAAAAGTCACTATTGACCCTTTAATGAGCTTTGACATATGACTTAGGATAGAAGCCATCCCAAGTCATATAGCAAGGCTCGTTAAATAGTCGATACTGACTTTTAGGATTACTACTTCCAATAGGTGGTACCACACTTCAAGTCTTCTTCCTCTCTGAAGAGGCAATTTGCATATTTAATTTCATAGAGAAGCTTTGCAAAACTTATAAGCCTCCTTACACTGACATGCCAGGCATGTCACTCTCCACAAGGAGAAACGTTACCCCTTAGATCACATCATAACAGTATCATTGAAATGTTCTAGAATCCACTTTAGAGTAAAAGTCCCAATTCACAGTTATTAAAATACTTGCATTTCCATAAAAATCCAGATTACTATTAGACCTGAACATAAAGAAGCTTGTAACGTGATTTTTTTTGGGACTGATTAAGATGATCCATCAGTTCAGGTCTGCTTTTTTTATTTATTTATTTGGTGTTAGTCCTAAACCCTAAGCTGCACTACTAGTAGTCTGTAGGACTCAGTCAGAACTTCTCTCTTTTTTTTATTTTTTGTTATTTCAGCATATACATCTGTCAAAAGAGTTTTTATAGAATTTTACCTTAGTGTATTAAGCTCAACATTTTTTAAATAAGTCTCAAAACATATCAAATATGATAAAACTAGCTCTTATTTTTGCACACATTGGAATACTTGAACACAATGAAAAAAAAAAAAATAGGAATTTTGAGCTTAGTTCTGAGACGCAGAAATTTGGGACCTAACCTTGAATCTGATTGATAAGAATGACAAAATGTCTGAACAAGGCACTCTTATTCTCAAGCCCCTTCACAGTAGCTGTTGCCAGCATATTCTGATTAATTCCTATCAATTTCTTACACTCAAACCAGGCTCTGTTCCATCAAATTCTTGACATTTTGACCAAATAAGTTTCAAAAGCACTGCCAGCAAATTCTAAAAATCCTTATGTTTTTAAGTATTTTAAAAGACAAATACATTTAACCGATGATACTATGCAAACAATGCATGTATGTAATCCAGTGGAAAATAATTTGCATAATATTTATTTCTTTGATTTTGCAACCATATTCTTATTCTTTTATGACTCATCAACCTGTTGACTAAAAAAGACTTGGGCATATGGGTGGACAGCAAACTCAACTTTAGTGACCAGTGTCAGGCCACTATTGCCAAGGCAAATAAAATCATGGGATGCATTAAAGGGAACCTGTCACGTCCTAGCTGCTATCTACACTGCCCCATTGCTTTGTTAGTGATGCAATGTGCATCAGTAACAAGCTGTTTTCATTAAAATTGGTGGTAGTATATTGATTTTATAACTTTATATACACTTTGTCCTACCTGCTGTATTCAGTCATAGGGGTGTGATTCTCACATTCAGTCATAGGGGTGTGATTCTCTCATTCAGTCATAGGGGTGTGATTCTCACATTCAGTCATAGGGGTGTGATTCTCTCATTCAGTCATAGGGGTGTGATTCTCACATTCAGTCATAGGGGTGTGATTCTCTCATTCAGTCATAGGGGTGTGATTCTCACATTCAGTCATAGGGGTGTGATTCTCTCATTCAGTCATAGGGGCGTGATTCTCTCATTCAGTCATAGGGGTGTGATTCTCACATTCAGTCATAGGGGTGTGATTCTCTCATTCAGTCACTGCTGGCGTCGCCCATGTATTTGATTACTGCTCCCGGCAAGGTTGCGTCTAGATTGGAGGTGATTTTTTGTGCTACTCACTTTAGCCTCCGATCTAGATGCTTCACTGCTGAGGAGACTAGATCAGAGTTGCTGGAGTGAGGGTCTCAGTAAAGCTCCCGTCACACTAAGCGAGATCGCTCACGAGATCGTAGCTGAGTCACAAGTTTTGTGGCGTAGCAGCGACCAGGCCCCTGCTGTGAGATCGCTGGTCGTGTCAAAATGGCCTGGACCATTTTTTGATCATTGAGGTCCCGCTGGGTAGCATGCATCGATGTGTTTGACACCTTACCAACGACTTCGTTGGCGACTCAGAACTGAGAAGTCGTCCCTCATCGAGGTCTGAATCGTCAGAGTAGCTGCTATGTGACAGGGTCCCAAGGACCCCTGACATCGTTATACAGGTCGTAACGGGTCGCCGTATCGTTGCTGTGTCGTTGGGAAGATCTGACTGTTTGACATCTCACCAGCGACCACACAGCGACGCAGCAACGATCCCTGCCAGGTCGTATCATTGTCGGGATAATGTAGCGTCGCTAAGTGTGACGGTACCTTAATCTCCTCTCATGTAGACAGTTCAGCACTGACACCACTAGATCGGAGTAGATTCCAGGATCCTCATACTCACTGCTGTCTAGTCGCCTCTACTGGCTTTTTAATGTTTTTCTTATGCTTTTTTATGCAATTGCTCATCAATTTTCTCATAGAGAAAACATCACAAGTCAAAAATGATTTTTTACACTGTTATATAACTTACGTATTTTTACACTGTAATAGTTTATGGATTTGGGCAAAATTCTTTTTTTCCTGATTAATGAAACTTACATTTTTAGTGTCGCTATGTAATATAAAAAATTCCCCTGATCGCTGATTGTTCAGTTTTGCCAGAATGTGACTCTTCCCATTTGTCCACAGTCCTGTCCGCAGCACCGACATTGTGAAGAGTGGGCGGATCGCCGTGGGGAGAGGCGCAAAAGAGCGCCCCCGACAGTCACCATAATGTACGACACAGAAGTGACAAATTATTACAGGAATGTCCCATGGTCACTGGAGAACACTGCTGTTATAATTTATATCACTTTTAAGCTGTACATTCTGATGATTCTGTCGGCTGCTCCGTCACTGGCTGAGACTTGTGGACATACAGGAAAATTTAAATTCTATCAAAACTGAACAATCAGAGCTGTGTGTAATTTTTTACAGAAAGCGATAATAAAAAAACTCACTTTATTAATTAAAAAAATTCACAAAGTGGCCGAGCTTTCTCCCTCTCACCCTTCATTAAAGGGGATATCCGTTCCTGTTGTTCAGCTCCCTCTGCTGACGTCACGGTGACAGAGCGGAGGCTTCTTTTCTGCTCCACTGTGTTGACAGGGCGAGAATATTCTGATTGACAGCTGGATTTCCACTGTCTAACTGGTGGAGAAGGCTGTCAATCAGAGTGAGTCTGACATCACGCTCTGCCCTGTCAGTAGAGGCAGCTGAATCCTCGACAGGAACGGTCTGTGACAGCTCGGTGCCAGGGAAGAACGCCGCCGGGCACACAGGCAGGTAAGTAGCAACTACCTGCCTGTTAGTGCTTACTTAGGCACATTTTTTGTTTTTCATAAAGTCCCGGATATCCCCTTTAATGAAGGGTGAGAGGGAGAAAACTCGGCCACTTTGTATATATTTTTTTTAATTGATAAAGTGAGTTTTTTTATCATTTTCTGTAATATAAAAAATTACACACAGCTCTGATTGTTCAGTTTTGATAAAATTGAAATTTTCTTGTATGTCCACAAGTCTCAGCCAGTGACGGAGCAGCCGACAGAATCATCAGAATTGACATCACAAAAGTGTCATGAATTATAGCAGCAGTGTTCTCCAGTGAACGTGGACATTCCTGTAATAATTGGTCACTTCTGTGTTGTACATTATGGTGACTGTTGGGGGCGCTCTTTTACGCCTCTCCTCGCGGGGATCCGCCCACTCTTCACAATGTCGGTGCTGCGGACAGGACTGTGGATAAATGGGAAGAGTCACATTCCAGCAAAACTGAACAATCAGTGATAAGGGGAATTTTTTATATTACATAAAGCGACAATAAAAGTGTAAGTTTCATTAATAAGGAAAAAAAAAAGAATTTTGCCCAATTCATAAAATATATAACAGTGTAAAAAATTATTTTTGACTTGTGATGTTTGCTCCATTAAAAACATGAGCAATTACATAAAAAAGCATAAGAAAAACATTAAAAAGCCAGAAGAGGCGACTAGACAGAAGTGAGTATGAGGATCCCGGAATCTACTCCGATCTAGTGGTGTCAGTGCTGAACTGTCTACATCAGAGCAGATTACTGAGACCCTCACTCCAGCAACTCTGATCTAGTCTCCTCAGCAGTGAAGCGACTAGATCGGAGGCTAAAGTGAGGAGCACAAAAAATCACCTCCGATCTAGACACAACCTTGCCGGGAGCAGTATTCAAATACACGGGCGACGCCAGCAGTGACTGAATGAGAGAATCACACCCCTATGACTGAATGAGAGAATCACACCCCTATGACTGAATGAGAGAATCACACCCCTATGACTGAATGAGAGAATCACACCCCTATGACTGAATGAGAGAATCACACCCCTATGACTGAATGAGAGAATCACACCCCTATGACTGAATACGAGCAGGTAGGACAAAGTGTATATAAAGTTATAAAATCATTATACTACCACCGATATCAATGAAAAAAGCTTGTTAGTGATGCACATTGCATCACTAACAAAGCAATGGGGGCAGTTTACATAGCAACTAGGACGTGACAGGTTCCCTTTAAAAGAGGTATAGATGCTCATGACATCTATCATGTCATAGTGCCCGATTCATCAAGACCGGCGTTGTTCACACTGCTGTTGATGAAGGGGCGTGCTAGAGTCAGATGTTCCTGATTCACAAAGAGGTGCACGCCTCTTCACGAATCTAGAGTATCTGAAGAGTGGCATGCGGCTCTGTAAGCCTTGGAAGAATTCACACTCCAGTCAGAGTGAGATTTCTAAAGTACAGAACTGCTGTTTCTTGTCATGAATTAGACGAGTTGCGGTGTCATGCCCAGCTCTACCCATTCTGGCGGACCTGGGAGAACCTGGCTTGAAAACACCAACTCTGAGCTGTGCCTACATTTTGAGACTTTTCAAACTTTTACGACAGAACTCTGGTGAGAAAGCTTTGATAAATTGGGCCCATAGTTTTGCCTCTATATAATTCACTACTGTGGCCAAACTTAGAATACGGAGTGCAATTTTTGGCTCCAGTGTATACATAGGACATAGCTGAACTAGAGTGGGTGCAGAGAAGAGCGATCAAGGTTATCAAACTGGGGGTTATTCAGTTTGGAAAATTGAAGGCTTACGGGCGATCTTATTACAATGTACAGAGATCTTTCTAATTATCTTTTCACAGCTAGGCCTGCAACTGTGACAAGAGGGCATCCTCTACATCTAGAGGAAAGAAGGTTTAATCATAATCACAAAGGCAGATCCTTTACTGTAAGAGCAGTGAGACTATGGAACTCTCTGCCGCATGGTGTTGTAATGGCTGATTCACTAAAAACGTTCAAGGAGGGTCTGGATGCCTTTCTTTTAACATATCGTATTACAAGTTATGAGCACTCGATTCTAGGATGGGAAACTGATCCAGGAAACTAGTCTGATTGACGTATATGAGTTGGGAAGGACTTTTCCCCTCATATTGGGCAATTAGCATTTGCCTTATGAGGTTTTTGCTTTACTCTGGATCAACATAAGTTCTACTGTGGTTTGAATTTAATATACGTGTGTCTTCTTTCATAAAACAATGCAACTATTAAAACTGAAAGAACTAGCCCAATAATGAAAGATATGCTGAGGACACGTATCTATCAGCAATGTTCTGGGTCTAAAATGCCCCTCACATATAAAACCCATCAGCTGAAACACCGCTTCACCTACTACTGAAATTCATTACTTCCTATGGCTTACAACTTAGTTATGTACAACTGTCTGCCAAATCCAGCTTTGCCAATTATCTATCCAGGCTTGACAATATGTGTGCGGAAATTATTATTTTTATTCTTTATATAAATTAGCCCAACACATTAGCAGCACATTTCAATGAATACTGTCTACTACTCTCAAGTAAAACAATAAGAAGTTATATAAGACGTTATATTAAGTTCACTGGTAATAGCCTTTTCATCTCTTAAGACGCTGAGTAGTCAAGAGGTCATTTCAATCTCTTTAGGTATTTGAAGAAAGGATCACTTGACTGCATGTGCTGCCAGTGCTAAAAGTTAATATAGGCTTCTTTCTTTCTTTGAAGAAACTTAGCTACTATTTTACAATTCAAACTTAATAACCTGTCTTAAACTCCAATAAGGATTGAAAGGTTATGGGAAAATACCGATATCCTGTAAATTTATGTTTTCCAGGGTATAATTAAAGGGGTTGACTGGTTAGGAAAGTCAATTTTAAATATCTTACAAAAAAATTTGTAATTAAAGGCACTTCTTTATTAATAACCCTCATCTATTAGTCAGAGAAGTAGCAAATAAGTCTGGACATCCCAGCATGTTAAGGCTGTGTGGCCACAATGCGTTTTTCAAGCATTTTTGCTGCGGAATTTCTGCTGCGGAAACGCTTGAAAAATGCTTGGTAATACGTGCCCCATGGTCACCAATGACAATCCGCATGTTCTGTGCCCATGCTGCGGAAATCTCCGCAGCGGATTTTATCTGCGGAAAAATCCGCAGCATGTCCGTTATTGGTACGTTTACGCATGCGGAATTGCCTACTCAATGCATTAGAAAAAAGCATGGCAATTCCGCATGTCAAAACGCTTCAAAAACGCGTGTTAAATTCTGCACGCGTTTTTACTGGCAAGGACATGCAGAAATCAAGCGTCAATTTTCCGCTTCATTTCTGCATCGTGGGCACATAGCCTAATTCTTTTTTTGGTATGCATCATGTAATACTTGTGGTACTGCTGTTTTTTCCAGGTTACTCCGCAGACTGCAGTTGATCACTGAATGACCCCGCCACATGATACTTTGTGATAATCTTAATTTTTAGATTTTATAATAATAAAAAAATATATAAATATATATTGTAGCCTACATGAAAATAAAGACTTAAATGAAAAATAAATTAAACTGACTTTAATTTGCTTTATTTCTTTTCTAAAGGACAGCAGTGGATACCTATGACAACTAGTCAGATGTTTGTGTTAGTTATATTTAACATATGCAATTTATTTGGTCAGCTCTATGCCCCAGATTTTTCCTTCCGACTCAGTGAAGAGACATATCAGTTACTGCATTTGCTGCCAAAAAGTTGCTTTGTATTGCTTGTTCCTAAGAATTGCAGTGTGTGAAACCACCGTTAGGCCAGTTTCACGTCTGCATATCTCCGGTACCGGAAAAACCGGTACCGGAGATATCCGTGTCCCATGTGCCCGTGTGTCCATGTGTGTTTTATATGTTGCATCTGTGTATGCGGCACCTGTGCTGCATCAGGATCACACGGACAGGCGCCTGAGAATCAACGATACAGTTAGCGCTGTTCCCAAGCGCCGGTGCTGAACACTGCCCTCATCATGGTTCCCTGCTGGCACTGCGATCAGCACCAGACGGGACTATGATGAGGGTAGTGGTAGAGTCTGCTCCCGCAGTGTCCCCACCTGTAAAAATAAGAATAAAATAATAAAATCCATGTACTCACCTCTCCTAGATGTCCCCCGCTGTAATCCATGTGCCAACTGCTGCAGAGGAGCCGGGGAAAATGAGCCGCTCGAGAGCTGCGCTCAGCGAGTGACAAGTCATTGCTCCTGAGCTGCAGCTCCAGAGCTTCTCAGTCTCCCCGGCTTCAGCGGTCGCAAGGATTACAGCGCGGGACACCTAGGAGAGGTGAGTACATGAATTTTATTATTTTATTCTTATTTTTACAGGTGGGGAAACCGGGATCAGACTACCACTACCCTCATCATAGTCCCTGCTGGTGCTGATCGCAGCGCCGGCAGGGAACCATGATGAGGGCAGTGTTCAGCACCGGCACTTGGGAACAGCACCATTCCCAGGCGCCGCTACGTGTCACACGGATGACACACGAATGTCATCTGTGTGGTACATTTTGCGAACCGTGTATCCGCAAAAAAACGGACTTGTCTCCGTGTGGAGCGCACGGATACACGGTCTGTGAAAACACACTGAGATGTGTACAGACCCATTTATTTGAATGGGTCTGCTTGTGTCAGTGTCTCCGGTACGTGTGGAAACTGTCATCACTCGTACCAGAGATACTGACGTGTGAAAGAGGCCTTAGTGTGAAACATGAGCAATAGCCAAATTTGTCCATTAACGTTGTGTAAATATGTAAATGATGTCACAGCAGTTAATATAACTGATTGCATTACAAGTTTTTGGTGCCTTTTCTCCTTTAAACAAATCTAAACAGAGAGAATGTTAGAAAATATGTATCTTCAGTGAGCGAGAAAGTGACTACACCCTACTAAGGTTTTAATAGAAATCAATTTAATTGGCAGCCTGAGAAGTAGTAAAATAAAATGAAATGTTAGACATTGAATAAAAAAAAAAGTAGCAATGTAATTACCCGCCATGAGATACATACCCTGCACTGTTTGTTCGGATCTGTGGAATACACATTAAATATTTTTCTTCTGTGCTTCCAATTACATTTTTACTTTAACAAAAATAATCCATGTCACTAAGTTAGAGGGAACAGTCATAAAAAAACAAACGGTATTTAAACATATGCAGCTGTCTAGCTCAATGTTCAGCTGCATGGAGAAAATGGGAGTTATGTTCTCCATTCAGCTGCTCAAGGTTAGACAAGTGGGCAGTGCCAGGGGTCTGTAAGCAGTAATGGTAAAGTCCTGTAATCACCCTATTGCTCGTTGCATGGCATTCTTCTCCGCAATGTGTCTTCTAAGAAGGTTGTCAGCCAAGGAGAAGTGGGTGTGAATACAGTGTGCTCACTGTGTAGAGAGTAATGACTGTTCACAGACCTGTCACAGCCCACTTGATTGAAACCGAGCAGCTGCAGGGAGAACAGAACAACATTTTCTTCCTGCAGCTGAACATTCAACTAGACAGATGTTTAAAATGGTATCACTCTGCAGATTAGCAATATGGCAGCAGGTGAATATATGTATTTTTTTAATGACTGGTTCTGTTTAAAAGCCTATGCTAAAACTGTTGATCAATTCCATTCTACTCCAAAGACAGTACATACAGATTTTCATTTAAACATTTTAAACCATTGAATTTATTGGGTGATTCAGCGTCATAAACTAAAATCTATACGGTTTCTAGTGCTACGATATTGCATTTCATAGCTATTTCATCCATAAATATCTAATTTCTTAATTAGAAAGTTTAATCAAAATCTTGTAGAAGCAACTACAATGGCAAACTCTGCGTTATTACAGGATAGATGGCTTAGACATAAGTCCAGTTCCTATTGGAAATTGTAATAACAAAAACAATAGAGCAGGTTTTATGACAAAAACGGCATCTTAAACAATAGCATTTTTTTTTAGCTCAAAACATTGGAGAGTAGGTAAATAAAACAGAAATTTATTAGGGTGCATTCACACAGTGGTAAATTGCTTTAGAGTTAGATTTTTCTTGCATTATTTAGCCAAAACCAGAGGAGCCTTTTGAAGCAATGGGAAATATAAAGGAAGGACTTGTATGTCATCCTCTTCATGGATGTACTTCTGGCTTTGATTCAAAAACCTGAATTAAAACACCACGGTGTCTTCTTCCACCACCCTTGATCATTTATAGAAATAACAGTGTTATCTTGTTAACTAATATAACTACGGTAATCAGCTAGCTGAGATTTTTAATGATGTGCAGAGCATCAGATGCAGAAGCTTTTAGTTTACTTCTCTTACGAAAAGCAGATTTTTATAATTTCTGGTCATCGCCATTGTATCGTTTAATAATTTACGCCTCTTGGTTGAGATTTCTTTTTACCCTAAAGCCATTATAGTGATGTTCATCTAGCAAACTAAACAAACAACCAGGCTATGACTGAAGACAGATGACATATGAAAAACAAGTCATTGTGATAAACATAGAAAAAGAGAAACCAGCTCTTCACACTTTTTTTTTGGCAATGAGAAAAACGGATGCGAAAACTGGATCCTCCCCACTGATGAAAAATGGTTCTTTTTTGCTATTGTTCTCATCCTGTAGCTTACACAGAGCGCGGAGATTACATGTATTTTATTTTGTATATTTAGTAACCTTGCAATTTTCACTCTGGCCACTGGGGCTATTCTGGACTCCTACTTCCTGTCCTTTCAGGAAGTATTTATAGCAGTTTCCTTATCAGACAGAATACCTCTATTAACAGATGATAACACAGGATCCACCAATCACAAAAGACCATATCACAGCTGACCCCGCTCCCCATCCCCTCACAATGACCTTTACACAGGCTCAATAGATGCTTCAATACAAAAGATAGGGTTGGGGTGTGACCACTGTGGCTAATGTACATGAATACATAATAGGAGTAAAAAGGTGATTAAAACTGGATCCACCACAATGATGAAAGTTTTTTTGTTTTTTTTTGTCATATGCAAAAAACCTTGACGTTCTTATCCTGTTGATTACACAAATTGCTGAGATTATATATTTTATTTGTATATTTAGTAACCTTGCAATTTTCACACTGAAGTTAGCGTCTAAAAAAGCCCCAATGGCCAGTGTGAAAATTTCAAGATTTCTAATCCTTATTTTTAATACGGAAATTGATATGAACAAATAAAATGCCAGAAAAAAAAAAACATTTAAAACACAAAAAATCTGAATTAAACAACAGGTCATTTTCTGTTGATACATTCCCATTATGCTTATGGCCTAAATCCCTCAAAATCATTTACAGACCTTCCGCCTACTTCTAACTTTGCCAATGGGCACCATATTTGCTGGGTCCTCACGAGCCCCTTACCAATCTATCAACCTGCTCCTCGATATCTCAAACTCAAGCAACAGAAAGAAGACACACCTTTCAATGATACAGGTGTGTGATAGTTGGACTTTCACAGAATGTGCTGCAGTAGTACTCCTGTTCTGATATCACACCAATCTACCAACTTAGCAAACTTGTTGAGGTGTGCTAGATCAGGACTAACCTCCCAAACACTCTACCCGCCTTCTGTCAGCTATCTGCCTCATTGTCTTGCACTTCCATGCTACCATCCTCCTCCAAATCTAGCTTCTACCTGCTCAGTGGTCATCCACTATGGCTTACAAATGCTTAATATGCACAAATCTGGCACATAAATGAGTACCCGTAAATGGCAGTTCAAGAATTGCATACCTTCAACGTGATGTACATTGGATGGCATTGTCAATCAAGGAGCTTAATTTATTAATGGGCATAGCACAGATAATAAAAAGATATACAAGTAAATACAATCAGTGAATTAATATAAGTCACTCCATTTCAAAGTTTCTAAATCTCAATTTACACACACTTTAAAATAAAACACTTGCATGCTAATTCACTTGCTTTTTCAGATGCTTTTAAAAATACTTTCTTGTCCTTAGCTGCAATCAGAGCTGTGGAGTCGGAGTCGGTATAAAATGGACCAACTCCGACTCCTATAAAATCTATAATAAATTGGGTACAGTAGTTCAATGCAGTTTGTGGGGAATATTCCTGATCTAAGGGTCTAGACTTTTAGCTGAGATGAATCTGTGCACAGTATATTTATCACTTAAACATGAGCCATGTATGAGGGAGTTGGAGTCGTGGAGTCGGAGTTATGGAAATTGAGGAGTTGGAGTCTGAGTCGCACATTTGGCTTATCGACTGCACAGCCCTGGGTGCAATACAACATGAAACTCACTGCTCTGTTTGTCATGGAAGGCCGATGCCTCTATATACACTGCTCAAAAAAATAAAGGGAACACTCAAATAACACATCCTAGATCTGAATGAATGAAATATTCTCATTGAATACTTTGTTCTATACAAAGTTGAATGTGCGGACAACAAAATCACACAAAAATCATCAATGGAAATCAAATTTATTTACCAATGGAGGCCTGGATTTGGAGTCACCCCCAAAATTAAAGTGGAAAAACACACTACAGGCTGATCCAACTTTGATGTAATGTCCTTAAAACAAGTCAAAATGAGGCTCAGTATTGTGTGTGGCCTCCACGTGCCTGTATGACCTCCCTACAATGCCTGGGCATTCTCCTGATGAGGTTGCGGATGGTCTCCTGTGGGATCTCCTCCCAGACCTGGACTAAAGCATCCGCTAACTCCTGGACAGTCTGTGGTGCAACGTGACGTTCGTGGATGGAGCGAGACATGATGTCCCAGATGTGCTCAATCGGATTCAGGTCTGAGGAACGGGCGGGCCAGTCCATAGCTTCAATGCCTTCATCTTGCAGGAACTGCTGACACACTCCAGCCACATGAGGTCTGGCATTGTCCTGTATTAGGAGGAACCCAGGGTCAACCACACCAGCATATGGTCTCACAAGGGGTCTGAGGATCTCATCTCGGTAATGATAGGCAGTCAGGCTACCTCTGGTGAGCACATGGAGGGCTGTGCGGCCCTCCAAAGAAATGTCATCCCACACCATTACTGACCCACTGCCAAACCGGTCATGCTGAAGGATGTTGCAGGCAGCAGATCGCTCTCCAGGGCTTCTCCAGACTCTGTCACGTCTGTCACATGTACTCAGTGTGAACCTGCTTTCATCTGTGAAGAGCACAGGGCGCCAGTGGCGACTTTGCCAATCCTGGTGTTCGGTGGCAAATGCCAAGCGTCCTACACGGTGTTGGGCTGTGAGCACAAACCCCATCTGTGGACATCGGGCCCTCATACCACCCTCATGGAGTCGGTTTCTAACCGTTTGTGCAGACACATGCACATTTGTGGCCTGCTGGAGGTCATTTTGCAGGGCTCTGGCAGTGCTCCTCCTGTTCCTAATTGCACATAGGCAGAGGTAGCGGTCCTGCTGCTGGGTTGTTGCCCTCCTACAGCCCCCTCCACGTCTCCTAGTGTACTGGCCTGTCTCCTGGTGTACTGCCCTGTCTCCTGGTAGCACTTCCAGCCTCTGGACACTACGCTGACAGACACAGCAAACCTTCTTGCCACAGCTCACATTGATGTGCCATCCTGGATGAGCTGCACTACCTGAGCAACTTCTGTTGTTGTAGAGTCCGTCTCATGCTACCACGAGTGTGAAAGCACAACCAATATTCAAAAGTGACCAAAACATCAGCCAGAAAGCATTGGTACTGAGATGTGGTCTGTGGTCCCCACCTGCAGAACCACTCCTTTATTGCAGGTGTCTTGATAATTGCCAATAATTTCCATCTATTGTCTATTCCATTTGCACAACAGCATGTGGAATTGATTGTCAATCAGTGTTGCTTCCTAAGTGGACAGTTTGATTTCACAGAAGTTTGATTTACTTGGAGTTATATTTCTCATCCAAGCCATGGTCCCCTCCGATTAGCTCCTCCATCCGCGGCATTTATGAGAGTTAAGACTCACTCTAGCAAAGACAGGGACAATGTTGATTTACACTTTTTGGAGATTACAAGTCTTATGCTATGTTCACACATCATGGTTTTTCAATGTGTTTTGGTGCAGATTTTTATGCAAATTTTCAGCTGCCTTTTGCAGTACCAGCAAAGTCTATGAGAAACCAGAATTCTCTGTTCACACATCATGGTTTTTTTTTGTTGCGTATTTTGCGCCTTGGTTGTGTTTTTGGAAAATAGAGCAAGTTACTTCTTTCAGCGTTTATTCAGCGTTTTTGATGGCAAAATAGAATGGGGTTCATAGAATCATAGAATGGTAGAGTTGGAAGGGACCTCCTGGGTCATCTGGTCCAACCCCCTGCTCAAAGCAGGATTCACTAAATCATCTCAGACAGATGTCTGTCCAGCCTCTGTTTGAAGACGTCCATTGAAGGGGAACTCACCACCTCTCGTGGCAGCCTGTTCCACTCATTAATCACCCTAACTGTCAAAAAGTTTTTTCTAATATCTAATCTGTGTCTCCTCCCATTTCTTTTCTTTTCAATTAGCAAAAAGGTAGGAGTATTGACCCACCACTCAAAAACAATTTTCTCACAATGTAATAGACAATTTGACAGCAGGAATGTGAAAACTTAAAACATATCGTTATTAAAAGTTATGTAAAATGTTCCACTCAAAAAACATAGAATGAGTCACTAAGCCAAACTGATAGCTACCAGAAATATAGCTCAGAGACCGCCCCTATATATTTTAAATATTTTTTTTGAAACAACTCTGCAGTCTGGAGATCAAAAAAAACTTTTTGGATAGATTCTATAACCGAGGGAGAGTAGATGGACAGGGATCATGGCAACAACCCTGTGTCAAACAAACACCCTCTGAAATATAGATTTTTTCCATAGGTGTAATTAACCAAGATACTCACTAAACATGTACTCATAGACCACACATTTACCCAGTATCCAAGAGTTCATGAAGATAAAAGTGACATAAGAAAGTAATTGCACACTGTGTAGTCTGAGTGCAGAGCAGACACAATTATCACAATTCAATTACATAAAAGAAAAAAATGGAATTTTCTCACCCATTCTTTCTTTGTTCCCGAGGGAGGAGATTAATGTCCAGAGATTCCTTCTGAACAAAAAATGGATCTAATGGATCAACACATAGGTTCCCAACTCACCAGTAGCCCCCAAACAACTTACAAAAAGGGCAGGTCACTGAATGACAGATTAGTGCATAGCCATTTTAAGAGAAACTACGAGTACTTGGCTGACCAGTGACATCAAGGGATGTTTTAAATGCGGTCATTGTGTGGCCTGCCCACATATTCAAGTTGGTAAGGAGTTCATTAGTAACGTGACTGGCAAAAATTACAAAATAATTTTTTTTATTAATTGCAGTACAAGAGGGGTCATTTATAAAGCTTCATGTCAATGTGGGATGGAATATATCGGAAAGACCATTAGAGAATTTAAAAGACGGATAGGTGACCATGTAGGGGACATCACTCACAAAAGGGATACGCCTGTATCTAGGCACGTTAATAACCATCATGGGGGTAATGTAGGTGTTCTTAAATTTAAGGGAATTGAAAAGGTACCGAGTCCAATAAGAGGAGGAGATTGGGACAGAATCATGTTGCAAAAAGAAGCAAAATGGATATTTTATATGAGAACGGTGTCACCAATGGGTCTCAATGAACAATTTAATTATGGGTGTTTTGTATAGAGAGAAGTATTATCTCCTCTTTTCCCTTTGCCTATCATAGTTAGACTCTCAGCCAATATTTTGGCCAATAAACCCATTTTTCTTCAAATACAGGCCACTCGATCTAAGGATAGTACCTTGAATAGTGTCATGATAAATGTGACTTTTTTGGCTTACAAAAAGGCACCTCTTGTTGGAATCAAAGTAATTATCCCCCCATCTTCTCCCTTCCATTTCCACCCTGTTGTCCGTCTTACCCACAAATCCTCCTAATAAATTTACACTAATCATATTCATAGCTTACTGTATGTATTAAATTAGACAACCGCAAGACTCCTCTGACATGGTGAATTGTCATTTTCATTTTGGAATTGATTGTATGTTCTGTTGCATGATTATGATTGTGGAGCGCAGAGCATGCGTTCCACACTCCGGAAGTGATGCAGTGGACATAGATGATGCTCCTCTGTTTTTGTACAGTGGTGGAGCGCAGAATATGCGGTTCATACTCCGGAGGTGACACGGGGGACACGGGTCAGCAAGGGATCGCTGTACGTGCCTCCAGCCTCGGAAATGATGTGGGAGGGGCGCAGCGCTTGCATTCAGGCGGCTGTGTGACGCGGAACAGCTGATCGCGGAACCGGAAATGGGAGGAGCCTAATGCATTCCACATGATCAGGAAGAAGGGGCGCGTGCGGTTCACATACCGGATGCGGCGCTAAGTTACCTACATGTGGAGTTACATTATCTTAGAAGGGAAAAGAGATGTGACAACTACAGGGGGGCGTCTACAGGTAAGCCATATGATGTTACCAATTGAGCTTACATACCGATGGGTATTTATACAGATCTTGCTCTGCATCCCACTCTCTGCAGATTAGGACAGAGAGTGGAGGGACCCATGTTGATTCTATGCACCTAGCACTTTAATACCCTGGATACAAGACCCTGAGGATTCTACTTGGATGAAACGCGTAGGGACATGAAAAAGGGAGAGTGCAGGGTCTCCATACAGGGCTAGCTGTGGACTGCCCTTGTGAGGGCAGGAGTTGTGGGGTCAGTATTATTGTGAGCTGGCAGGGAATAAATAGGGCCAGCTCATGTCCCCACTTTTTTGTTCAGAAGGAATCTCTGGACATTAATCTCCTCCCTCGGGAACAAAGAAAGAATGGGTGAGAAAATTCTATTTTCTTCTTTTATGTAATTGAATTGTGATAATTGTGTCTGCTCTGCACTCAGACTACACAGTGTGCAATTACTTTCTTATGTCACTTTTATCTTCATGAACTCTTGGATACTGGGTAAATGTGTGGTCTATGAGTACATGTTTAGTGATTATCTTGGTTAATTACGGTATACCTATGAAAAAAAATCTATATTTCAGAGGGTTTCTGTTTGACACAGGGTTGTTGCCATGATCCCTCTCCATCTACTCTCCCTCGGTTATAGAATCTATCCAAAAAGTTTTTTTGATCTCCAGACTGCAGAGTTGTTTCAAAAAAAATATTTAAAATATATAGGGGCGGTCTCTGAGCTATATTTCTGGTAGCTATCAGTATGGCTTAGTGACTCATTTTATGTTTTTTGAGTGGCACATTTTACATATCGTTATTAAAAGTTATGTTTTAAGTTTTCACATTCTTTTTTTCACAGAACTTTATGTACATGCTTAAATAAAGACAGAAGGACAGTGAAAAAAACGCTGAAAAAATGCACAAAAAATGCATAAAAAAAGCAGCAAAACCTGCGTTTTTGACGCAGCCGATTTCCTGCCAGAGATTAGGTTTTACTGCACATTTGTAATGCTGAAAAACCCAACATGTGTGAACATAGCCTAAGAGCTTGCACAGAGAAATGTAGGATGCACCATTTTTTGTTAAGAGATGGATCAAGGCAACATGGAGAGGAGAGTCATGGCAGGGATCTAACTTGTTAATACACCAATGATAATACACCAACATATTCCACAACATTTTACGATTCAGAGAGTACTTGTACAAACAAAACGTCACACGGTTACACATAGTTCAATGCTAAAAGGAGTGGAGGCCTTGCTCGCAAGCTTAAAATCTATGAGAAAATAGGGGTAATAAAAGGAAAAAATAGAAGTGCTTGTCATGTAAGTTCAGCCATCAGTATAGAAAATAGGGGCATTCAAAAAACGCTTCATGAACCAGTAACCGGCCAGTATCTATACAGTCATGGCCAAAAGTTTTGAGAATTACACCAAAATTATATTTTCACATGATCTGCTGGCCTCTGGTTTTTATTAGTGTTTGTCTGATGTTTATATCACATACAGAAATATAATTGCAATCATATTATGAGTACCAATAGGTTATATTGACAGTTAGAATGAGTTAATGCAGCAAGTCAATATTTGCAGTGTTGCCCCTTCTTCTTCAAGACCTCTGTAATTCTCCCTGGCATGCTCTCAATCAACTTTTGGACCAAATCCTGACTGATAGCAGTCCATAATCAATGCTTGCATTTTGCCAGAATTTTTTGGTTTTTGTTTGTCCACCCATCTCTTGATGATTGACCACAAGTTCTCAATGGGATTAAGATCTGGGGAGTTTCCAGGCCATGGACCCAAAATCTCTATGTTTTGTTCCATGAGCCATTTAGTTATCACCTTTGCTTTATGGCAAGGTGCTCCATCATGCTGGAAAAGGCATTGTTGGGCGCCAAACTGCTCTTGGACGGTTGGGAGAAGTTGCTCTTGGAGGACATTCTGGTACCATTCTTTATTCATGGCTGTGTTTTTAGGCAAGACTGTGAGTGAGCCGATTCCCTTGGCTGAGAAGCAACCCCACACATGAATGGTTTCAGGATGCTTTACAGTTGGCATGAGACAAGACTGGTGGTAGCGCTCACCTCTTCTTCTCCGAATAAGCTGTTTTCCAGATGTCCCAAACAATCGAAAAGGGGATTCATCAGAGAAAATGACTTTGCCCCAGTCCTCAGCAGTCCACTCCCTGTACCTTTTGCAGAATATCAGTCGGTCCCTGATGTTTTTTCTGGAGAGAAGTGGCTTCTTTGCTGCCCTCCTTGAAACCAGCCCTTGCTCAAAGAGTCTCTGCCTCACAGTGCGTGCAGAAGCACTCACACAAGCCTGCTGCCATTCCTGAGCAAGCTCGGCGCTGCTGGTAGTCCGATCCCGCAGCTGAAACAGTTTTAAGATACGGTCCTGGCGCTTGCTGGTCTTTCTTGGGCGCCCTGGAGCCTTTTTGACAACAATGGAAGCTCTCTCCTTGAAGTTCTTGATGATGCGATAGATTGATGACTGGGGTGCAATCTTTGTAGCTGCGATACTCTTCCCTGTTAGGCCATTTTTGTGCAGTGCAATGATGGCTGCACGTGTTTCTTTAGAGATAACTATGGTTAACTGAAGAGAAACAATGATACCAAGAACCAGCCTCCTTTTAAAGTGTCCAGTGATGTCATTCTTACTTAATCATGACTGATTGATCGCCAGCCCTGTCCTCATCAACACCCACACCTGTGTTAATGGATCAATCACTAAAACGATGTTAGCTGCTCCTTTTAAGGCAGGACTGCAATGATGTTGAAATGTGTTTTGGGGTTAAAGTTCATTTTCTGGGCAAATATTGACTTTGCAAGTACAGTAATTGCTGTTAAGCTGATCACTCTTTGACATTCAGGAGTATATGCAAATTGCCATTACAAAAAATGAAGCAGTAAACTTTGGAAAAATTACTATTTGTCTCATTCTCAATACTTTTGGCCATGACTGTACAAGTAGAGATACAAAGTGCTACTGAGTGAGTAGAAGTATTTAGTAGTTATTTGCTCTCTTTCTACCCACTACTCCAACACATTTTAGAAGAATATGGATAAATTGCATGTAGGGTAATTTAACATATATTTAGCATATGCAATTCAAATAATAGCTGTGTAACTCCAAACTAGGACAACACTTTAAATAATGAACATATTTTACAGGTCAAAAGCATTCATTAAAGGGGTTCTCCTGTGAACAACGTACATATTAATCAATAGATCTTGAAATAAAAAAAAGTTTTTAAAAGGAAATGTCCCTGTGCTGAGATAATGTTATAAATGTGACCCTGTTGTGTACTGTGTAATGGCTGTGTCTGACCGTACAGGAACATGGTCTGATCATACCACAGCTCCTGGGCAGGGGAGGAAGCAAAAGAGTATACAGACATTACAGAAGGGGATCGTAGATTATGCTTTCTGTGACGTAAAGTACAGTATTTGCTGCTTGTTTTTAAAAAAACAGTGAAATGTTTTACCTCACAGAAATTTTCAGAAAGGGAAATGTTTTACCTCCCAGAAAGAATCAGCTGTGATCCCATGCTGTCCTGTCTGTATACTCTTTTGCTTTCTCCCCCGTGCCCAGTAGCTGTGGTATGATCAGACCATGTTCTTGTACGGTCAGACACAGCCATTACACAGTACACAGCAGGGGCACATTCATAAGATTATCTCAGCACAGGAACATTTCTTTTTAGCACATCCAATAGTGGAACTTATTATTATACCAAAATCTATTAATTAAAATGTACTTTGTTCATGGGACAACCCATGTAAAAAAAAGTTCAGACTTTGCATTAAGAAAGGCACACTTAAAACTACACAGGGAAAGCCATAGCAAAAAGAGGCACCTGTTTTTCTAAAGCGGTGTGGATTGTCTATGCTTCAGGAAATCCGCACTTCTTATTCCACACTCTATTGTCCTTCTCATTCTGCCTACTAGGATAACACATAAAATAAAAATAACTTATACTTGGAGCTCCCTAACAAACCACTGGCTGCTATAGTAACAGTAAGTGCTGGCGGCAATTATTTTATCCTTTAATTATCATTATGTTCTTATTTATTCTTGGTTCCTTATGACGGACAGAAACTGACTGTGTGGTTTTCCATACCCCAGAAAATATGATATGACATCTCTCTATAAAGTCTATTTAATGTTTTAACCTTTCAATTGCTATAGTTTCACATCCAAACTCCACAGCATTTGCCTGAAAAGAAATGCATATATCTTGTAATAATATTGGTACCGTTAAAGCGACACTCTGGTCTGGAGCCCAAGTCATCTCCAGAGAGGCGATATAGACCTAAAGACAGATATGCCCCTACACAGAATGCAGACTGCAGAAAATTATGTCTTTATTCTGCTGAGAGCGGTATGACTGGTATTGCTCATAGAGGAAGCAATGCCAGTATACTACAAAGACTACTGTAAATTAGTATCCTCTATCTAGATTTCAAAGCAAGCAAAAATCGTTAAAGGTTTATTCCTAGAATCACATTATTTTTCACAAAGCACAGTACATGCATACTTATTGTTAATATACAGACTAAGGCAAACAGTTTCTTTTTTTGTACCTTGCTTCTCCTTAGTGCTGCAGAGCCCTCTCCTTCTGCTGTCTGCTCATGACAAGCCCTGGCAAGCCCCACCTCTCTGAGTTATTACCCATCTAATCTAAGTATAGAATTCACCTTATGCTTTTGTATATCATATGCTCCTGTACAGTACCCTGCTTTGCTGATTTTATCTTATGCCACCTACATCAGTATAGCCGCCTGTGTGGTTTTAAATCATTATTTGGTTATAGGAAGTTATTAACTCTCTTGCCCTCCTCTAAAACAACAGTGCAGAGTTGTGTCTGTTGACTGCTGCTGACAGATAAGTTTTGTGAAACTGCAAATGCTGTTCGGTTCATGCATATGGCAGAGGTCTTTAAGGTCTTTTTTTCTCCCAAATATCCCCCATCCTCTGGAATTCTGTGCCCCAACACGTCCGTCTATCCACCACACTCGGATCCTTCAGACGGAACATGAAAACCCATCTCTTCAAGAAAGCCTACAGCCTGCCATGATCCCGCTGCCTCCTCAACACCACTGGAGATGCTGCCCTACCAACACAGGACCTGCTGCAATCCCCCACCTCCTGTCTCCTTCCCCATCATCCTGTAGAATGTAAGCCCACAGGCAGGGTCCTCTTCCCTCTGTACAAGGCTATCATTGTTTATTTGTTAGTGTAAGTGATATCTTTATTTTGTATGTAACTCCTTCTCATGTACAGCACCATGAAATCAATGACGCTATATAAAAAATAATAATAATAACCCTTTAATGAGTATAAATACATTGTTAAAAATGAATTATGATTTTATGCAAATTTTCACACAAGAAACTTGTTACAAAGATTAATACATAGTGCATGATTGAGGACTTGTCACATGTCATACAATTGGAAGGAATTGAAAGGTGCAGATATGTACAGGCGTTTTTCCAAGTATTTATTATAGTAAGCAGCGGATCTTTCAAGATATGACTGGCAAAGAAATAAAAAAACGAAACACACTGCACGCCCACCCATCAGCAATACACAACAGATTATAATGGAAATTCCCGCTTCTCCACAGCAGGTCATTTATCATACAGCACAAGATGCCATTATTTGTTATTAACATATTACATTTCCTCAGTGAAATACATCACACATTAAACAAATGAATTGAGCACCCCGATAACATGCTCGGTTTATTGAGCTGTTACTAAAAGACTAGTGACAGGGTGCCTTATCACCAACATTGTTTACAGCAGGGTATTATTTCAATGACACATTTGGGAAATTGCTCTAACACCTGTAAATATGCAGACATATGCTTAAAAATGAAAACTCCACATAAAATGAGGACGCACAAACAAGAGGATAGCTTCTCTGAAAATATATTTTTGATTCTGATTAACTAATACATGTCAGTTTTGGGTGACATGTATCAAAACAAATAGGCCAGTGTCTTTTTCAAATTATTAGGAGCTGATCTGCAGTACCCAGGAGTGGCCACTAAACCGTACACAGTGCTGTGGTGCTCCGCTACCTACATGGTTTACTTCTGGCGGCTGACAAGATTGGACAGCTGATCGATGGAGGGTGCCGGATGTCAACGCCCCACAAATCTGATTTTAATGAATATAATAGAAAGGAGCTACCCCTTAATTGTAGCCTGCTCAAATTTTTCATTCCCTTACTGGAATTTTGGAAAACATGTTCCCAAGCACTCTCCAATTAAGGTGTATTGAGGTAAAATATCAAGAAGTAGAGCACTGTTCCGCAAAATATTGTGAATTACAAATCAAAAACTTTTGATACTGTCAGCAATTGTGTACTCGCATGCATTACTATATTCGGGCCCAGTAATTCCAATTTGCAAATACAAATCATCAGAAAATTACCTATTGTTCAAATATAATTTTATGTTGAACATATTTTTTTTATTTAATATATATATATTTTTAACCCCTTAACGACCTTAGGATTTTCCGTTTTTGCATTTTCGTTTTTTGCTCCCCTTGTTCCCAGAGCCATAGCGTTTTTATTTTTTGGTCACTATGGCCGTGTGAGGGCTTATTTTTTGTGGGACGAGTTGTACTTTTAAACGCCATTACTAGTTTTACCATATCGTGTACTGGAAAATGGGAAAAAATTTCCAAGTGTGGTGAAATTGCAAAAAAAAATGCAATTCCACAGATGTTTTTTTTTCTTTCCACGTTCACTGGATGCTGAAACTGACCTGCCATTCTTATTCTCCAGGTCATTACGAGTTCGTAGACACCAAACATGTATAGGTTCTTTTTTATTTAAGTGGTGATAAAAAAATCTAAAGTTTGCAAAAAAAAAAAAAAAACATGGCGCCATTTTCCGATATCCGTAGCATCTCCATTTTTCGGGATCTGGGGCCGGGTGAGGGCTTATTTTTTGCGCACCGACCTGACGTTTTTATTGATACCATTTTGGGGTAGATCCGATGTTTTGATCGCCTGTTATTGCATTTTATTGCAATGTTGCGGCGACCAAAAAAAGTAATTCTGGCGTTTGGAATTTTTTTCTCGTTACGTCGGTTACTGATCAGATAAATTCTTTTTTTATATTGATAGATCGGGCGATTCTGAAAGCGGCGATACCAAATATGTGTATGTGGGGTTTATCTTTTATTATTTTATTTTGAATGGGGCAAAAGGGGGGTGATTTAAACTTTTATATTTTTTTAAAAAAATTTTTAATATATTTTCATATTTTTAACCCCTTCGCGACCATGGGATTTTCCGTTTTTGCATTTTCGTTTTTTACTCCACTTGTTCCCATAGCGTTTTTATTTTTTGGTCAATATGGCCATATGAGGGCTTATTTTTTGCGGGACGAGTTGTACTTTTAAACACCATTACTAGTTTTACCATATCAAGTACTGGAAAACGGGAAAAAAATTCCAAGTGCGGTGAAATTGCAAAAAAAGTGCAATACCACAGATGTTTTTTTAAAAAAATTTTTTACCACGTTCACTGAATGCTAAAACAGACCTGCTATTCTTATTCTCCAGGTCATTACGAGTTCGTAGACACCAAACATGTATAGGTTCTTTTTTATTTAAGCGGTGAAAAAAAAATCCAAAGTTTGCTTAAAATTTTTTTTAAATAATGGCGCCATTTTCCAAGACCCATAGTGTCTCCATTTTTCGGGAGCTGGGGCCTGGTGAGGGCTTATTTTTTGCACACCGATATTGATATATTGATAGATCGGGCGATTCTGAATATATGTATGTAGGGTTTATTTTTTATTATTTTATTTTGAATGGGGCAAAAGGGGGGTGATTTAAACTTTTATATTTTTTTAATTTTTTTATATTTTTAAAAACATTTTTTTTTTTCACTTTTTGCATGCTTCTATAGTCTCCATAGGAGACTAGAAGCCGCAACTGTCCGATCGCCTCTGCTACATACAGGGGACCAGTAGATCCCCTGTATGCAGCAGAAATGTTCCTGTACTATGAGCACCCACCACTAGGTGGCGCTCATAGTAATCTTTACATGACAACCACTGGAGTCTGCTGCAGATCCAGGGTTGTCATGACCACCCATCGGTGACCCGCGATCACGTAACGGGGTCACTGATGGGCGGGGTAAGTGACGCGCTTCCGGCTCGGCGCTGTTAAATGCAGCTGTCAGAGATTGACAGCGGCATTTAAATGATTAATAGCCGCAGGTGGATCGCGATTCCACCCGCGGCTGTTGCGGGCACATGTCAGCTGTAAGAATCAGCTGACATGTGCCCGGTTCAGTGTGGGCTCAGTGCCGTGCCAGTGCTGAACTGGGGGTGATGGCCTGGGGCGTACTAATACTAATACTATCCCTTTTTATATTTTTATACAAAACATATTAAATCTATCAGTTTTCACACTGACTACTAACTCTAGTTGTGAGACTACTTCTTCCTGTTTGGAAAATAGGCATTAGCAGCAATAGACTGATCATCAGACCATATTTCTTTGTATAAAAGCTGAGCATGTTCTAATCTAGCAAAAAGTCATTGTGAAGGGATGAAGAGTATCATGAGGGCATGTTTTATGGTAGCCAGTCAGCTCTTAATAGGACTTCTACAGACAGGCTTAGCGCTAGCCACTCCATCTACTAAATCTCAGGGTGTTGCCATGACCTTCATCCCTTTACCGCTTCACAGAGATTAGCTGAGTTGGGACCACAGAGTAGGTTTATGGGTGGTGGAGAAAGCTGGTGGCAAGAAGGGTCATCACATGGTGGTCATTACAAAGAGGTCAACTCAGGAACAGAATTGGAGAACAAGTCAACATACAAGCCAAGGTCAGAAAACTGAATAATCAACATAGCACCACGCGAACAGAGAACAGGTATTTGGACCAGGTCAAGCTGAATGTAATAACTGGCAATGGGCGGACAGGATCTTAAGAAGCCAGCAGCCTCGCCCACCAGGGATAACAGCAGGAATCCAAGGCAAAAGTTAACTCTCAAGAACCTGGCCAAGATGGTGCCACAAGTCTTAGAATCATACACAATCACCGCATTGTCTCTCCATGTCGCCTACATGGCGGAAAGTGGCTTAGCAGTGGTAGCAGAAACAGAGGGTATGGGCACCAACGCAAATGTCACAGTGATGAAATGAGCTGTTATCACCTATGAATCGTGGATCCTGTGTTATGTGCTGTATATAGAAGTGTTACCTGACATTTTAATCCAGTCTGTAATGATCTTGAGGCTGCTGAAAAGTCTTCTGTACAGAACAGGAAAAGTAAAAACAATGCTGTACATTCCCATTATTTTTTGAACATTACTGCCTATATGAAACTTTAAACTAGACTGAAGTACCTCGCTTTGCTAGAAGTGACAGTCAGTGTCCACAAAATGACTGTCTCTAACTATGGCTAACAACATTATTCTGGTTCATAGCATAGTCACCCCCAAAAGAAGCTTTGATGGGTAATATAAAATATACTTTTTTTTGTGCTTGAATAAAAGTATTATTTGACCTGTGACTTTGGCAGATACTAGAATAATTTATACATGCAGATTTAAAAAAAATGATTTTAAGCCTGCATGCGCTGTCGAATTTCAACACCCACGAGTTGGTGGAAGTTGGAGCAATATATGGCTCCATTGCTTCACTTCTTTTTCTTGCTAATGTGCACAATAAAAGAAAAGCTTTCTGTCCTGAGCTGTAGAGTGAAGATGAAGACCTATTGTAATTTATAGGAACATATCAGAAAGGAAGTTGCAGCCTTCCATTACTAAACATCATGGGAGAGAGGTGCAAATATTGTTCAAAGAAGAAAAGGAATTGTAAAACTTTATAGCCCAAGGATGTAACCTGAAGTGTGATTTATGGTTGTGTTCAGAGGGGCTGAGGAATGTAAGGTTTTTCTAAGTATTACTAGATTGTACAATTTCTTATCCACCTCAGTACACAAATGCGAGATGTATTCTCAGTAGTAAGGACACAGCAATGGTTTGTGCAGACCCCGTATTACGGTCCAGATTCTGTCTTCTATTCTGCTTTATTGGTCACATGATGATTGACATTGCTAGTGTGAAAATGTTATCTTAACTGGAATTCTGCAGGGAAATAGGGGGGAATATAAAATAACTGCAACTTTCAGAAATATTCCAGCAGCTATGGAACTATCTAAAATATTTTGGCTAAACACAAAGATCTTCATTTACAGTATGCCTCTGTATGGGATAGCACAGTCAACTATGCTGATCCATAAAATAAAAAGGTATGGAGACAAATACTAGACCAACCCCTGCCAAAAGGACACATTTTTGACATACACAGGGTGAATGGAGTCGTAAAGGTATGTTCATCGTTTGCAAATGCAAGTGACCCTTTCTTGATAAGGGTCCTACGTGTGGAGCGGGCTCAGGACCTGAGCCTAGACCATACTTAGGAGATCCCAGCTGTGTCTCATTTGCCTGAAATAGCAGCGACCGGAGCTTGGTGTTTAAAGGGAATCTGTCACCCCCTCGGAGATTTGAGACCTCTAATATGGGCATACAGGTTATAGAAATGTAAATCTATACATACCTGTATGGCCCACAGTAGAGGTCTGCTTGCAGTGAAATGTAGTGTTCTAAAATCACTTTTCACATGCTTGGCGTCCGGGGGATGCCAAGAAATCCCCGCCTATCTGATTAGTAAGCCCAGAAATCACCGCCTATCATCTTATTATGCATATTCCCCCCTCCCCTACACGTCACAGAGCGTTGTGACGTGCACGCGTCTTACTTCCCGCGCATGCGCAGAGCATCAGGAGAGCTTCTCTTCCTCCCGGCCTCGTTGTTCTCTGCAATGTTCTAATGCGCAGTCACCAGGGAGTCACAGTGACAAGCGCTCCTGATGCTCTGCGCATGCGCGGGAAGTGAGTAAGACGCGTGCACGTCACAGGCCTCTCTGACGTGCAGGGGAGGGGGGAATATGCATAATAAGATGATAGGCGGGGATTTCTGGGCTTACTAACCAGATAGGAGGGGATTTCTGGGCTTACTAATCAGATAGGCGGGGATTTCTTGGTGTCCAGGGGACGCCAAGCACGTGAAAAGCGATTTTATAACACTACATTTCTCTGCAATCAAATCTCTACTGTGGGCCATACAAATATGTATAGATTTACTTTTCTATAACCTGTATGCCCATAATAGAGGTCTCAAATCTCCCAGGGGGTGACAGATTCCCTTTAACCATTTAAATACTACTGTCATCACTGAGGCTCCTCACTTTTCCTACATTAAAATTAAAGACATTTAAAATAGCATATTTGGTATCGCTGCATCTATAAAAGTCCGATCTTTCAAAATATAAAGTTAATTAGCCCAAACAGTAAGTGCTGTAACAGAAAAAAAATGTCAGCACTTCCCTAAAATACACTGTGTTCCAAATTATTATGCAAATCATATTTTCTCAGATTTTCCCAAATTACCTATATGAATTGCAGTCATTGTAATTTTCCAGTCAAATAACTATTAGAGTACAATTGAAAGTTTTTTGTACAAACTGCCTATGATAACAGTATATTTTTTAAAAAATAAAACACTCAAACTGCACTCAAAATGCATGTTCCAAATTATTATGCACAGCAGAGTTTTCAACCTTTTCATTTTAATAAAGAACAAAAAAATGGTCATTTTTGAAATTATAAGCATTAGCAGGTTATTACAAACTGAAATCAAACAGTTTTCAACTCAAAACTTTATTCTAGGTGATGTTACATTTGCACATAGGACCCCTTGTTCGAAAGGAGCTTCTGAACTCTCTCGTCCATTGAATTTGTCAGGTTTTGGATGGTTTCTGCTTCAATTGTTTTGCATGAGGACAGAATACCCTCCCAGAGCTGTTGCTTAGATGTGAACTGCCTCCCGCCATCATAGACACTCCTTTTGATGATGCTCCAGAGGTTCTGAATGGGGTAGAGGTCAGGGGAGCATGGGGGCCACACCATAAGTTTGTCCCCTTTTATGCCCATAGCAGCCAGAGATGCAGATGTGTTATGTGCAGCATGAGGCTGTGCATTATCATGCATGAAAATGATCTTGCTGCGGAATGCACGGTTCTTCTTCTTGAACCATGGCAGGAAGTGCTGTTTGAGAAACTCAACATACATTATGGAGTTCATCTTAACCCCTTCAGGTATCCTAAAGGGGTCGACAATCTCTCTCCCCATGATTCCAGCCCAAAACATTACTCCACCTCCTCCTTGTTGGCGCCTTAGCTGTGTTTGCATTGGTGTCCATCAACCAGCCATCCTCCACTCCATCCTTCTTGACCATCGAGCGATGCACGGCACTCATCGGTGAACAAAACAGTTTTGAAGTCAGTCTTCATGTATTGTTTGGCCCACTGGAGCCGTTTCTGCTTTTGTGCAGTGGATAGAGGAGGTCGACAGGATGGCTTACGCACAGCTGCAAACCTCTGAAGGACCCTGCATCTTGTTGTTTTGGGGACGCTGGAGGCACCAGCAGCTTAAAAAACTTGTCTGCTGCTATGACAAGGCTTTTTTGCCGCTGCTCTTTTAACCTGACTTAATTGCCTGTAGGAAAGAGTCCTCAATTTTCCCTTATCAGCACGCACACGTGTGTACTGTGAATCAGCTACATACTTCTTGATTGTGCGATGATCAGGATGAAGTGTCTTGGCAATGTTGATTGTAGTCATGCCTTGACCTAAACACTCCACAATTTGTTGCTTCTCAGCAGCCGACACATCCTTTTTCTTTCCCATTTTGGCAGAAAATGTAGGCTGCTTAATAATGTGGGACAGCCTTTCTTAAGTAGTCTTGCCTTTCATTGGACACACCTGCCAAACTAATTAGCACAGGTATCTGCAATTGCTTACAGTGATGTAAAGAGCCCTGACACACATCACCATCAATGAGTTTAACTGACAAACAAAAAATTCTTACCTTATCACTCCTAAACACTTTTTGCATAATAATTTGGAGCACAGTGTAACGTAATAAGTGATTCAAAGCATATTTAACACAGAATAGTATCAATAAAAAAAGGTCAGTTCGCCAAGCAAAAAAAAAAACAAAACAAGCCCTGACACAGCTCCATCAACAGAAAACCAAAAACACGGAGACTCACACAAAAATGGCAAAACAAAATTTTATTTATTAATTTTTACAAATTTCAGAATTTTTTCACCATTCATTTGAATGGGTGAAAAATACTGTAAGAATTGACATGCTGCAGATGCTTCAAATCTGCAAGGAAAAAAATAAGCATCATGTGCTCGAGATTTTAGAAATCTCATTCACTTTGCTAGTACAACAAAATGCTTCATTTTTCAAAAAAAAAAAAAAAACATGCGGGAAAAGAACGCAGCAAAAATGCAACGTGTGAACATACCCTTAGTGTCGCTTTAAGAGTTTTGACCTGAAGAATCATATGGCCAAGTCATTTTTACTGCACACTGAATGGCTAAAAAAGTTGTCCTGAGGAAGGAGTCGGTGGACTCTGAAACGCGTAGACAATAAACCTACATTTTTATCCATACTAATGGTTTGTCGTGACTCCAGAGAGCGCAGAAACAACTTCCTTTCCCAGCATCTATCTCTGACATATCCATAGGAAGCTGCAGCATCTGGAGTCCAGGCTTTATAGGTGTTGTGTCCCACACAACCCTACTAGCTGAGCAGTTTTTAATACTTTTATGTAACATTTATTTATTGGATAAGACCCTATTGCACTCTTGCATTTTTCCAATAAAAAAAAAACAGTGGCAGAATTGCTTTTTTTTTCACTGCACCATTTTCTCTAGTTTTTCACTACCTTATATAATAAAGTGAATGGTAACATTCAAACCTACGGCTAACCCACTATGTCCACGGAAAAATAACAAGTTATGGCATTTGGATGATGGGGAGAAAAAAAACTGTCCCACTCCAATTCCCTAAAGAAAGGGGTGACCACACTTCTGCCCCCTTCTATTTTATATAATTCACATTGTATACGCGGAAAGATGCAACTATGAATCCTGCTCTCAAGTTAACAGCTTTAACCCCTTTCCGACCATGTCAGTAATAGTACGTAGCTGTGCCCTGGGACTTATGGACCAGCTACGTATTATTACGCGCGCTGCGATCGCGCCCGCACACAAGCGGTGCGGGGCGATCGCCGCTGGGTGTCAGCTGATTTTCACAGCTGACACCCGATGCTATGTGCAGGGAGCCGTCCCGCACCGCTCCCGGCACATTAACCCTCGCAATGCTGCGATCGAAGTCGATCGCAGCATTGCAGTGGCAAGGGGGGAGGTGATCGTTATACTCACCTCTCCTGCCGGCGTCCAGCGATGTCTGCGGCGGCTTCAGGATGTAGCCATGACGACCTGATATCGTCATGACAACATCCGGGTCACCAGGAGGCAGGACGTTAGTTTGGTCATGCGCAGTGCGCGACAAAAGTAATGTCTCCCCGGTGTGCAGCGCTGACAGGCTGCATGGCATAGGGATCTGCTGCTCTCTATGCTATACAGTCGATCAGGCTGCAAAAAGTGAAAGTCCCATAGTGGGACAATGTGTAAAAGTAAAAAAAAAAAAGTAGAAAAGTAAAAAAAATAAATAAAAAACGAAGCAAAAAACAATGTTTTATCATCATAACACTAAACAAAAAATGGAATAACACGCAATCAAAAAGACGAATGTAAATAAAAATGGTACCGCTGAAAACGTCATCTTGTCCCGCAAAAAAACAAGCCACCACACCGCTCCATTGTACGAAAAAAAAAAAAGTTATAGCTCTCAGAATAAAGCGATACAAAAAAAATATTTTTTCTAGAAAATCGTTTTTATTGTGTAAAAGCGGCAAAACATAAAAAAAACTATATAAATGTGGTACCGCTGTAAATGCACTGACCCGAAGAATAACTCTGCATTATCAATTTTACCATATGCGGAACGGCAGAAAAAAAAAAACGCAAAAAAACAATTCATGAATTGTTGGTTTTTGTTTATTCTGCCTCCCAAAAATCAGAATAGAAAGCGATCAAAAAATGTAACATGACCGAAAATGGTACCAATAAAAACGTCAACTCGTCCCTCAAAAAACAAGCCGCCCCATGACTCTGTCGGCCAAAATATGGAAAAATTATAGCTCTCAAAATATGGTGATGCAAACACTAGTCTTTGCAAAAAAAGCGTTTTTTTGTGTGTGACAGCTGTCAGTCATAAAAACCCGATATGAATCTGGTATCGCTGTAATCGCACCGACCCGAAGAATAAAGTCGTCTAATCACTTATACCGCACGAGGAACGGCGTAAAAAAATAATCTCTAGGGTTACGGTTGTGCTAGGGTTAGGGTTGGGCTAGGGTTAGGGTTGGGGTTGTATTAGGCTTGGGGCTAGGGTTGGGGTTTTTTCAAAAGTAAAGAAAAAAAAATGATGACAATATGGCGACCAGTGTTGAGCGCAAGTGCTCGCTACTTGAGTTTGCATCGGGTACTCGGGTATGCACTGAGTATCGCGGGTGCTCGAGTGACATGCTGGAGTCTCTGCCCCATATGCTTCGCAGCCAAAAAAAACGTTGCTGGGATCGCCTGCCATGTACGAGCAATCCCCGCATGCTTTTTTTGGGTGTCTAACAACCGTGAAACATGCAGGGCGGGGACTCCAGCATGTCATTCGAGCATCCGCGATACTTGGTGCATACCCGAGTACCCGATGCAAACTCAAGTAGAGAGCACTTGCGCTCAAGACTAATGACAACTTATTCAATATAATGACCTAATGTTATCAAATTCTGTCGTACCTTTGGGTTCAAAATGTACACTATACCCCTTGATAAAATTCTTGAGGGGTCTAGTTTCCAAAATGGGTTCACTTGTGGGGGGTTTCCACTATTTCGGCACATCAGGGGCTCCCGAAATGTGACATGGCGTCCGCTCTTGATTCCAGGCAATTTTGCGTTCAAAAAGTCACATAGTGCTCCTTCCCTTCTGAACCCTTACGGGCGCCCAAACACTGTATTTTCCCCACATATGGGGTATTGGTGTACTCAGGAGAAATTGCACAACAGTTTTTAGGTTCCATTTTCTCCTCTTACCCTTGTGAAACTAAAAAAATTGGGGCAAAAAGATCATTTTTGTGGAAAAAGTTAGATTTTTTTATTTTCACGGCTTCATGTTCTAAACTTCTGTGAAGCACCTGGGGGTTAAGGGTGCTCACCACACATCTAGATAAGTTCCCTCAGGGGTCTAGTTTCCAAAATGGTGACACTTGTGGGGGGTTTCCACTGTTTAGGCACATCAGGGGCACATCCGCTAATTATTCAAGCCAATTTTACATTCAAAAAGTCAAATGGCGCTCCTTCCCTTCCGAACCCTGCCGTGCGCCCAAACAGTGGTTTTCCCCCACATATGGGGTATCTGCTTACTCAGGAGAGATTGCACAACAAGTTGCATGGTGCAATTTATCCTGTTACCCTTATGAAAATGCAAAACTGTGGGCTGAAAAATATTTTTGTGGGAAAAATGTGAACATTTTATTTTCACGGCCCCATGTTATAAACTTCTGTGAAGCACCTGGGGGTTCAAGATGCTCACCGCACATCTAGATAAGTTCCCTGAGGGGTCTAGTTTCCAAAATGGGGTCACTTGATGGGGGTTTCCACTGTTTAGGCACATCAGGGGCTCTCCAAACGCAAAATGGCGTCCGCTAATTATTCAAGCAAATTTTACATTCAAAAATTCAAATGGCGCTCCTTCCCTTCTGAGCCCTGCTGTGCGCCCAAACAGTGTTTTTTCCCCACGTATGGGGTATCTGCGTACTCAGGGAAAATTGCACAACAAATTTTGGGGTCCATTTTTTCCTGTTACCCCTGCAAAAATAAAAAAATTGGGGTCTAAAGTAACATTTTTTTGAAAAAAGTGAAATGTTAATTTTTTTCTTCCCCATTCCAAAAATTCCTGTGAAGCACGTGAAGGGTTAATAAACTTCTTGAACGTGGTTTTGAGCACCTTGAGGGGTGCAGTTTTTAGAATGGTGTCACTTTTGGGTATTTTCTGTCATAAAGGCCCCTCAAAGTCACTTCAAATGTGATGTGGTCCCTAAAAAAATGGTTTTGTAAACTTTGTTGGAAAAATGAGAAATCGCTGATCAACTTTTAACCCTTATAGCGCACTAATAAAAAAAAATTTTGGTTCCAAAGTTGTGCTGATGTAAAGTAGACATGTGGGAAATGTTATTTATTAACTATTTTGTGTAACATATCTCTCTTGATTTAACGGAATAAAAATTCAAATTTTGAAAATTGTGAAATTTTCCAAATTTTTGCCAAATTTCCAATTTTTTCACAAATAAACGCAAGTGATATCGAAGAAATTTTACCACAATCATGAAATACAATATGTCACAAAAAAACAATCTCAGAATCAGCGGGATCCGTTGAAGCGTTTCAGAGTAATTACCTCATAAAGTGACAGTGGTCAGAATTGTAAACTTTGGCCTGGTCATTAACGTGCAAACCACCCTCGGGGGTAAAGGGGTTAAAGTATGTGCATTATGTATGTGGTGAAATGTATGTCTTGTCTGAACCAAGGGGTTAATATGCCACTTATACTGAGGCAAACTCAATTACTCCTTATGTAGGGATTATGGTGTTATCAAACAATACAATGGGAGCTCTGTTATAAGGAGCTTCAATAACGCTTTCTTCATGATCTTCTCCACCTCCAATAAGGTTCTCCAGTGTATTAGGTTACAGACAGCGCTTCAGTCATCAGAAGTGCACCTTTCTGTCAGCATACGTCACTTTGGTAAAATACAAAACAACACCCGGGGTCTTATTATTATCAGTGACTAATGTTCGGTGATTGTATGATTGAGCTTATGTTTACAGAAGTTTGGATATTTAATACTGTAACATTTGTTCATTGCTGTGCTTATAGTCTGACTACATTCACAATATTTGCAACCGTCCGACTATTATGTAACCCCAAACTAAGAATTCGGGAGCAACTCTCCACTTGGCCATTCACACCCCTTGACATCTTGTAAGTAGAAGATCTTGGGGAGCCATGTTTGTTGCTGAACTCAATATTAGATATAATTACCATCATAGTATACACCAGAATACTAATATGTACAAATGACAACTTGGATCATGAGAGATGACCATCAGAATGTTATGAGCTGGAAAACGTAATTAGGGAAATGACTAAGTTATTGGGATACTAGGCAATTAATAATCCATGACGTAGAGAAGCAAATCAAAAACAGACAATTTCACAGCTTAACCCCATAACGCCCAATGATGAGGATAACCCGTCATGGCCGGATGCTAGTTTGCGCACAATGACATGTTATCCCCGTCATGCATTTAAACTGTTACTGCGTGTAAACACGCAGTGACAGTTCAGTGTCGACAGCTTTCACAGACAGCTGAGCAGCAGGGGAAGCGGTGCAGGGACCCATGCCGGTGGTCCCCACACCCAGATCGTTGTGATCGGTCAGTGAATCTGACTGACCATCAAAGCACGATCGTGCAGGAGAAGCTGTAATATCAGCATGTCCTGCCCGATCAGAGCAGGAGCTCAGCGCTGCTGGTGGCTGAGCTCCAGTACTAAACAGCCAGGAGCGGTGTCAGCGCCGCCCCTGGCTGTTAATCCCCTGAATGCTGCAATCGAGCGCAATTGCAGCATTCAGGAGGCAAGCAGAGGGACAGGAGCTCCATCTGCCGTCAGATCGGCGCCCCTGCGACGTCATCGCCGGGGCTCGACCGTCGCCATGGTGACCTGGCGTCGTCATGATGACCCCCAGGTCACCAAGCTACGGAAGGCTTCTGAGACCATGCTCACAGCATGGTCTCAGGAGCTTTCACTATAGGTATAAAGTACTGCAATGCTAGTGCATTGCAATACATTATACCTGTGGAAAAAGGGAAAGGGAAAAGAGTGAAATTCCTATAGAAGGACTAAGTTTAAAAAAATAATAAAATATATTACACTAATAAATACACATTTTTATGTAAAAACATAAAAAAAAAAAAGTACACATTTAGTATCGCCACGTCCGGAACGACCCCATCTATAAACATGTCACATTAGTTAACCCCTTCAGTGAATAGCATACTTTTTTTTTTTTTTTTAAAAACCATGGGAAACTATGCCTTTGCATCATACCGCTAGATAAAAGTGGAATAAAACGCGATCAAAAAGACTAATGTAAATAAAAACGGTACCAGGGAAAACGTCATCTTGTCCTGCAAGAAACAAGCCACTATACAGCTCTGTCAGCGTAAAAATAAAAAAGTTATAGATCTCACAATAAAGCGATGTAAAGATAATTATTTTTTCTATAAAAGTTTTTATTATGTAAAAGCACAAAAACATTTAAAAAATTACATAAATGAGGTATCGCTATAATCGAACTGACCTGAAGAATAAAGCTGCCTTATCAATTTTAGCACATGCAGAACGGCATAAAAAATGTAGAAAAAAACAAAACAAAAAAAAACAATTCCTGAATTGTTGGTTTTTGTTTATTCTGCCTCCCAAAAATCGGATTAGAAAGCGATCAAAAAGTGTCACGTGACATGGTACCAATAAAAACGTCAACTTGTCCAGCAAGAAAACAAGCCCTTACATGACTCTGTCGGCCGAAATATGGAAAAATGATAGCTCTCAAAATATTGCTTTGCAAAGAAAAAAAAAAAAAGCGTTTTTTAGTGTGTGACAGCTGTCAGTCATAAAAACCCACTATAAATCTGGTATCGCTGTAATCGCACCGACCTGAAGAATAAAGTCGTCTAATCACTTATACTGCACGAGGAACGGCATAAAAGATAAATAAAACCAATTCTTCACCTGCTGTTTATTTGTTCATTCTGCCTCCCTAAGATCGTAGTAAGGGTCTGCTCACACTTATCCTGCACAATGCGCTGAGTGCTTACACCGGGGTTTCAGTGTAAAATATCTGAAATAAGTGATTCAGACAGAACCCCCAGTGGAAGATTCCCTATAATGAAGCAGATGGAGGCACTGTGGACGTCGTCTGACCTGTGATCCAGCAGTGTCCGTCTTTTTAGGCGTAGATAAAAGCGTGGTCAGTCACAGTTTTGTGAACCTCGGAAAAGGACAACGCTGAACAGAGGCCAGACGGAGTCTAGAGTAACTCTGCTGCCTCATCTCATTATAGTGAATGGATCCCTTGGGAGTTTCACCTGAATCACATCATTCGGAGATTTAGATGGAAACACCAAAGTAAGTGCTCAGCGTAGAGCACTGGATAAATGTGATCCAAAATGTTATGTAAAACGTTCCCAATAAAAGCTTCACATAAAAAGCCCCCACTCAGGTCTGTCATGTGTTAATGGAAATATAGGGGGCTTCCGCGTTACTGGTAGTACAAAGGGTCTGGAAAAACAAAATGGCTCCTTGCCCCCCCAAAAGAAATTCAGCAAATTCTGCGCTCCCCCAATTCAAATCCCCCCTCCCTTCTGAGCCTCACAGTGTGTCTAAACCACATAAAGCGTCCACATGTTTGGCAGGGGTATAACTTCCAAAATGGAGTCACTTGGGGGGGGGGGGTCTGCTCTTCTAGCACTTAGAGGTTCTGTATGTGGAGTCCGCAAACTATTCTAGGAAAATCTGTGCTCCAGCAGGCAAGTAGCGCTCCGTCCCTCCCGAGTCTCACCGTGTGGCTAAGCAGTACTGTACAGCCACATGTGAGGTATTGCCACATTCAGCAGAAATTGCGTGACACATTTTGGTGCCATATTTTTTTTACCAATTTCCCCATGTGAAAATGTAAAATCTGGGGCTAAAACAAAATATTTGTGGTAAAAATGTAATTATTTTTTCTTCACTGCCCAATGGTCTAAAATTCTGTGATACATCTGTGGTGTCAATATGATCACTGCACCCTTAGATGAATTCATTGAGAGTAGTTTGTAAAATGGGGTCACTTATGGGGGATTCTGCTGTTTTGGTTTTGGCACCTCAGGGGCACTACCAATGTGACATGGCACACTCAAACCACTCCAGCTAAATTTGAACTCTATTATGGCGCTTCTTCCCTTCTAAGCTTTGCACTGTGACTCAAAAGTAGTTTTTGAACACACATTGTATATTGGCGTACTCAGGAGAAATTGCACAACAACTTTTGAGGTCCATTTTATCCTCTTACCCTTGTGAAAATAAAAAAATTGGGACTAAAAGATCAGCTTAGTGGAAAAAAAATATTTTTTATTTTCACAGCTCTGCTTATAAACTTTTGTGAAGCACCTGGGGGTTCAAGGTGTTCACCACACATCTAAATATGTTCCTTGAGGGGTCTAGTTTCCAAAATGGGGTCACTTGTGGTATGTTTCCACTGTTTAGGCACATCAGGGGCTCCCCAAATTGACATGGCGTTGCTCTCGATTCCAGACAATTTTTTGTTCAAAAAGTCAAACAGTGCTCCTTTCCTTCCAAGCCCTGCCGTGCGCCCAAACAATGGCTTTCCCCCACATATGGGGTATCGACGTACTCAGGAGAAATTGCACAAAAAAATTGGGGGTCCATTTTCTCCTGATACTCTCGTGAAAATAAAAAATTTGGGGCTAAAGTAAAATTTTTGTTAAAAAAAGTTAAATGTTCATTTTTTCCTTCCACATTGCTTCAGTTTCTGTGAAGCACCTGAAGGGTTATTAAACTGCTTGCATGTGGTTTTGAGCACCTTGAGGTGTGCAGTTTGTAGAATGGTGTCATTTTGGGTATTTTCTGTCATATAGACCCCTCAAAGTCAGTTCAAATGTGATGTAGTGCCAAAAAAAAATGGTTTCGAAAATTCTGTTGGAAAAATGAGAAATTGCTGGGCAACTTTTAACCCTTATAACTTCCTAACAAAATAAATTATGTTTCAAAAATTGTGCTGATGTAAAGTAGACATGTGGAAAATGTTATTCATTAACTATTTTGTGTGATAGATCTCTCTGGTTTAAGGGCATAAAAATTAAAATTTTGAAAATTGTGAAATTTTCAACAATTTTTGGCAAATTTTTTTTTTTTTTCACAAAGAAACGCAAATCTTATCAACAAACTTTTACCACTATCATGAAGTACAATATGTCACAAAAAAAAACAATCTCAATCAGTGGGATCCGTTGAAGCGTTCCAGAGTTATTACCTCATAAATTAACAGTGGTCAAATTTAAAAAATGAGGCCTGGTCATTAACCTACAAAGTGGCTCGGTCCTTAAGGGGTTAAAGGGAACCACTCACCTGAAAAACACTATTAAACTGCACACAGGGGGTTAGCCTGCAGGTTAATAGCATTCTGAATCTCCCCGCTGCCAGGAGGAATTTAACTTCATTCTTCATGGTAGTGAACCACGCCTCCGCACTGGCTGACAGCCGGCCTAATGCTGATCCTGCTGTCAGTCAATGCCGGTCAAAGACACAGAGTATCTCCAGGGACTTCAGCTTCATTCAAGTCCGCTTCATTCGAGTGAAGCGCTCGATCGGGATTTCCATTGGAATATAGCTTTTCAGGGATTCTGACTGAAACCCCGATGTCGTGCTCGGCGAAGAATGCTGTATTAGGCCACGGCCTCACTATCAGTATTTGGTCAGTATTTTGGCTCCCACTCCTGAGAAAAAATACTGACCGAATACTGACCAAATACTGATAGTGGGGCCGTGGCCTTAATGTGAACCTAGTCTTAGGATCAAATCACACATGGCAGACTTGTTTGTGACTATGTACATCGCAATGAAGTTCTTTTTGCAGCAAGCATATATATTTCTGCAATTCCTATCTGGATGAATGGGAGAGTCACAGAAATTTCAGCAACGAATCCAAATTACAGTGTAATTGGTGTGCCAGAAGATGAGACATTTTATAGGTGCGGACTAACCCAGTTTATTATTCTCTGTTAAGTTTCAATCCCTTGTGTTCTATAGCCGGCTATTACACTTTAACTGAATTTGCCGCCTTTGCTGCATACTGATGTTTTCCCTGAAATCCCTTAAATGATGGATAAGAAATAGAATCTTATCTTCAGGTACAGAGACTAATAATTCTGCTCTCAGAATGATTTAAGTCTATATAGTTTATTAAAATACTATTAAAATAGAATATATTGTAGTACTGGCTATTTTATTTTATGTGCGATATGGTCCCATAATGTATTTTAACCTTATGATATCACCTCCTAGTGATATTTGCCTCAATTCAGGCATTAAACAACATTACATTGGAAAAAGGCGATGTGCAAGTACTGTTTACCTTGTATCGGGGAGAAATTAGGACAGCTCAGCAAATCAGGGATAAATTGTGCAGCTCAGAACACTCTGGAAAGATTGATCAAGTTTAGGAAATGATGATGTGTTTTGAGGCATAATATTTGCCTAAGGTCACTCTCAGCTTGCCATGAACTAAGACTTCCTGATTAAGAATCTAAGGACGCACAGCAAGTGGTCTCCTGTGGGCAAGAAAATATCTTGGAGTGCCGCAAAAAGTATTAATATGATTTAATAACACGTCGGAAATATAAAGTTTATAAATGTATACTGCACACATTTTTATTATAAACCAAGCAAAAATAGTGTATTAGTCTTAAAGGGCTATGGGGGAAGGGGGGTCCTTAAATAAAAAAAAAAAAATATATAATATATAATATAAATATATATATATATATATATATATATATATATATATATATATATATATATATATATATATATATATATACACATATACACACACATACACTGGTCACAGTCCATCCAAGCCAGAAGAAAGAGCTAGGGGACTGTTTCTTCTGGCTCAGAAGGAATGTGACCGCTTCAGCTAATCAATGGCCGCTGATTGGTTGCAGTAGTCATGTCATGTGCCCTGCCAGAAGATGCTTCAAAAAATGTGTACGGTACATTATACACAGATTCCCTGTTGATTTACCGTACATATTAATTATACTAGAGCTATAATAGAAGAAAAAAACGTTTTCAATAAAACTTCACCTTTAATGATACAAGTAAAACCAAACTGTTCATAAAAATATACAAAAGACCAAAATAAACTTCTTGAAGAAACCTCCCTCATCCCCCCACAGTACTGCGTAATATACCGTAATATCTGTAAGATAGTTAAGAGAAAAAAACTAATTATTGAAAAGAATTGTCATAGAGAAGCAACAACATACTATAGACATGATCAATAATGTTGTAACGGGTTACACCAATGTGGGTTCATTAGGGAACCAAATATCATAAGAGTTGCAGAGTAGATGACAAAACTTATTACAAATATCTTCAAGCTTGATTTTTAAATAGTAATAGCTACAATATCATGGTTAATGACAGATTTGTCCAAGCAGCACCATAGCATGCATCTAGAAATATATAATTTAGGGTCTCCAATTCATTCCGCAATAGGTGTACACAATTCCTGAGCGTCCCAATGGTTAAGGAGCAAATTCAACATGTAATCTAAACTAGATCCAAAGAGTAAACTGTGTGTAGAGGTTACATACACTCTTAAAGAGGTTGTACACTACTTTAGCATTGATGACCATTGAATGATTGATCAGACATTGATGACCTATCGGGGTCTGACATTCGGCACCCCCGCCGATCAGCTGTTATTGGCGTCGGCAGCCATTGGCCGGAAGTACTGAACTGTAGAGCTGGCCGCCTTCTGGTAGTTGCTGGGGCTTGGTATTACACATCCGCCTCCTATTAAAATCAATAGGAAGCGGATGTGCAATACCCCGCCGCAGCCACTACCAGAAGACGGAGTAGCTCCATAAGTGAGTATTTCCGTCCGGCAGCTGCTGGCACTGAGAACAGCTGATCAGCGGGGGTACTGGGTGTCGGACCCTGACCGATCAGACATTAATGACCTATCCTAAAGATAGATCATCAATGCTTAAGTAGTGGACAACCTCTTTAAGTAATGAATATTCTGTGGTGAGAATGGATTTTCTAAATCTTAATGCCTCCAATGCCATGAATTTCATAAGCAGAATAACCCATGAAGGGCTGGAGACACAGGACAGTACATGTGAAAAGATTAAGATAAATGGTTTGAAAGACATGTCAGCGTTGCCCCCCATTCACATACAGCATGAGATGGGTACCCACGGTGCCAGGGTTAGTTACGCGACTTGTTATATCCACTTGATACCGGTGGAAAAAAAATACTAAATGGTGACCATTTCTATGCTTGTTGGTAGTTCTCCTTTGTTCACTCTTGTTCCCAAGCTCAATACTCCCCTTGATGGTATCTATATGCCCTAAAAAGCATATGGACAGGAGTTGACATTTTGGTACAACCTCCTTAAAATGAGATATGGTAAACCTGCTTTTCTCACTGCATGTTTCTGATATAGGGATATACTGTACTCAGTTTCAATTAACTAATGAAGCATGGAAAAAAAAAATACACATGTATAAACCCAAGGCACAAATTCTTACATTACAAAATATAAACTTGTCATTATGTTTCTTTCATTAATTCTTTATTAGTAAATGAAAATGGATACAACACAAGCATGTAACAATAAGAGTACTTGAAAGCTATTAAATTTCATAGTTCAATCTTACAAATGAAGAGACACAAAATGATACTTGATATAAACCTTTATAACTGGTGATTCCCACAAGTGATAGCACCTAGCATAGTCTCCACTGTTTCACTTGCAAAGCTCTTTGTATAAACAGTTTAATTTAGTTCTAAATACTACACTTTAATTCCCTCGTCTTCAAAAAGGACTAACTTCAGAAAAACAAAAACGACCACTTATCAGAGTATAAAGCCCTCACTGATTCGGGGCTGGTAACGTATAAAAGTACAACTGCTTGCATTTTCCGTTAAAGACATTTCTCCAGCAAGGCTCCTATTAATGGAAGATATATCACTCTGTGCCAGGGCATGGTCTATTTCACTGTGTGCTCTGAATAATATTTGCCATGTTAACAGTGTGACCATTTTCTTCTGCTACAAGAAGGAGAGCGCATTCTCATATGAAACCTAGACAATTTCAGAATTAATGGACCATCAAAGTGTTTCTTCTCTATTTCCTTTCCTCGGGATGATACAAGATAAAGATAAATTACTAGATATGGTCTTGGCAGAGAAAATTAACTAGCAGCTCTAAACACAGAGGTGATGAAATGGTGATTTATACTAACAAAGTCGGACACTATAATCCATCTATGTATCATTTTTTTAATGTTATTAGGCACAGCTCAAGGAAAGTAAACAACAATATAGCATTTGTTCAAGGGATTTATCGGATTATACTAATGCAAGCTTCAGAATTACAGTATGAGCATAGTCCCCTGAAATGCCACAGATTAATTGCTCAAAAACCTGAACATATATTTGTAAAACAGAAACTATTTAGAAGCAAAACTGGTAATGAAAGTATGAAAAAAAATTGCGAACTCCTGTGCGGTAATAATTTTCCTATATAATTGGAGGAAAAAAATACTGGCATGTAAAAAAAATAGGTACCGTATATTCCGGCGTATAAGACGACCCCCCTACTTTCCTGTTAAAATATAGAGTTTAGGATATATTCACCGTATAAGACTACCCCTTTTCCAACGCATACCAAACACCGGTAAAAATTTAAAAAAAACAGATTTGAATTTAACATGGTCCTTTTTTAATTTAAATTCTTATGACATGCAGGTATATAGCAGGAAAACTGTCACTCATAAACATATTAAAATAGGGGGGACCCCACGTCATTTTTTGGGGGGGTCCCCCATTCTAATAGCTAGTAAAGGCTAGGTATTCAGCTGGGGGCTGATATTAGTAGCCTGGGAAGCTTCGTGGGTATTACCCTCTTCCCAGACTTCAAACATCTGCCCCAGCCGTCTGCTTAACCTCGGCTAGAGACTATAATGATGGGGGATCCCACGCCAATTTTCTTTTTAAAAAATCCTTTATTTTAACACTAAATGACAATTGAGGGGTTAATAAAGATGCAGTCCCTAAATTATTAATTTTGTAATTAATTTTTCCCAAAAATGTTGACGTGGGGCTTCGCCATATTTTTGTGTCCAGCCAGGTACAGCAGGCAGGAACGGGCTGCCCCCAACCACCAGCTGCCTATTTGTACCTGGCCGGACACAACAATATAGGGAAGCCCTTTTTTTTTTAATTATTTCATGAGATAATTAAAAAAAAAAATACGTGGGGCTTCGCCCTATTTTTGTGTCCAGCCAGGTACAACTAGGCAGCTGGGGACTGGAATCTGCAGCGCAGGGAGGCCCAAGCTTTCTGGGCCCCACCCGCTGCAAATTGCAGTCCACAGCCACCCCGGAAAATGGCGCGTTCATAGAAGCGCCATCTTCTGGCGCTGTACCCAACTCATCCAGGGCCCCGGTGCGGTGGCTCACTGGGTAATAAAGGGGTTAAGGCCAGCTTGGCATTATCAGCTGGCCCTAAGCCCGAAATTCATGGGGTCACGCCAATATTAGACATGACCACCATGAATTTCTAGTAAAGTAATTAAAAAAAACACAACACCCAGAATAAAGTCCTTTAATTGAAATAAAGACACAATTTTTTAATGTTCTAAATTAAACCATACTTACCATCACGCCCATTCCAGCTGAAGCCAACGATCTCCTGCAATAAAAGTAAAATAATAAAGCAACCTCATCCTTACCTCTCCATGGTTCCCAGGACCGGTCCAGCTCTGCTACATTCACATGACAGGCTGCACCGCAGCAGAACGCTGCCATCCAGCCTGTCATCCCGCAGACACTGAGAAGCGCAGGCATGCTTGTGCTCCTCAGTGTCTGACTGTGACGGCATCCAGATGAGCCGAGATCATGTCCAATGAACTCGGCTCACCTCATGCACGTCACTGACAGCGTGGGAAAATTCTCCTGCTCCCCGCATGCGCAGTAGAAGTTTCCCACGCTGTCAGTGACGGACGTCCAGGAGGTGAGCTGAGTTCATTGTCGGCTCATCTGGATGCCGTCACAGTCAGACACTGAGGAGCGCAAGCATGCCTGCGCTTCTCAGTGTCTGCGGGATGACAGGCTGGATGGCAGCGTTCTGCAGGTCCAGCCTGTCATCTCGATGTAGCAGAGCTGAAGCTGTCGTGGGAACCATGGAGAGGTAAGGATGAGGTTGCTTTATTATTTTTCTTTTATTGCAGGAGATCGTTGGCTTCAGCTGGAATGGGCGTGATGGTAAGTATGGTTTAATTTAGAACAATAAAGGATTGTGTCTTTATTTCAATTAAAGGACTTTATTCTGGGTGTTTGTGTTTTTTTTAACTTTGACTATGGGGTTAGTAATGGGGGTGTCTTATAGACGCCTCTCCATTACTAACCTGGGCTTGATGTCAGCTGGCATTATAAGCTGACATCAACCCCAGCCCTATTACCCCACTGCCACCGCTACAGGGCAGTGGGAAGAGCGAGGCTAAGTGCCAGATTTGGCGCATCCTATGGATGCGCCATTTCTGGGGCGGCTGACGGCTGGTGTTTCTAGCCTGGGAGGGGGCCAATATTCATGGCACCCTTCCTGGGCTATTAATATCAGCCTCCAGCTGTCTGCCTAGCCTTTGCTAGCTATTAAAATAGGGGGGACCCCACGTCATTTTTTTGAGATCCCCCATTTTAATAGCTAGTAAAGGCTAGGTATTCAGCTGGGGGCTGATATTAGTAGCCTGGGAAGCTCCGTGGGTATTACCCCCTTCCCAGGCTTCAAACATTTGCCCCAGCTGTCTGCTTAACCTCCGCTAGAGACTAAAATTAAGGGGAACCCCACGCCAATTTTTTTTTTAATAAATCCGTTATTTTAACACTAGATGACAAGTACAGTAACCAGCACTGTCACTGTACTTCATATATATGTGACTGACATGTTTCTATCTATCTAATCTATGTGTGAAGCTCTATTCTGTCTGTTATAAATTGTCGGGTACAGATGCTGAATTGCCGCCGGCTTTTTTAAAGAGACGGTGCATGAAAACACTATTATTTGTTTTAATAAATCCTTTACACTAAATGACAAGTACAGTAAGCAATACTGTCACTGTACTTCATATATATGTGACTGACATGTTTCTATCTATCTAATCTATGTGTGATTCTCTATTCTTTCTATTCTAAATTGTCGGGTGCCGGCTTATGCCGCTGCTGAATTGCCGGCTTTTCATATATTGTCACAGAAGCGATGCGAACTTCCCTGCTCCGGACACAGCGCAGCGCTTCTGTGACAAGTGAAAGCTGTCGGCACAGAAGCCCTGCGCTGTGTCCGGAGCTGGGAATACGCAGCGATGTGTCCGTTTCAGCACAGAAGCGCTGACCGTCTGGACCTACCGCCACCGTATTTTAACTCCCTCCACCTTATATTAACTCCGACATGGCAGGGATACGGCCACGGCAGCTTATTAACACCCCCAGAGTATCCCCGCATGTCAATTTCTGAAAGTTCAAAAGCATTACCGGCGTATAAGACGACCCCAGACTAGACAGAAGATTTTTCAGTCTTCAAAAGTCGTCTTATACGCCGGAATATACGGTAAATAAAAATTGAAGGCTACAGTGCGTTTATTTCTGCTTTTTATTTGCATTTATCATTATTATTTTTCCATTATCATAGCGTACTATATATATTGTATTTCTTCACACATATACATTTTTTTTCATTTATTTATTCATATTTTTATTTACTTTTTATTATTTTACACATTTGTTTTTTTAGATTTTTTTTGTTAATATATTTTATTAGTCACAATAACGTCTATGATTATCTCACCAGTTTTCTGTATGTTTTCGGTCTCCATCAGCAGTTACCTTGTTACAAATAGTATAGACATGCCACCGACATGCACTGTCTGGACTCTTTTGGGTGATGCGATGTGTTTGCTTATTGCCTTGGTGATGTGTGCAATGACGATAATCATGTCGGCCATCATGCACAGCGCACAGTTTTCGCACCATGCTGGAAGTGCCAGCAATTATGCCAGCGCGTGCACCGATTTTCTGCATACAGGTGACATTTCAATTTAAAAAAAAAAAAAGTGTTTTACCACTGACCACAACTTCTGACAAAGCCCAGTGTTGGAGAAACGCGTGTCAGTGCACCCCTTACCTCTCTTTCTTTATTGGTTTGTCAGAACATCATGTCTCAAGGGATATACTATATATAGAGCAGCACGGTGGCTCAGTGGTTAGCACTGCAGCCTTGCAGCGCTGGGGTTCAAATGGGTTCAAATCCAACCAAGGACAACATCTGCAAGGAGTTTGTATGGGCTCCCGCTCACACTCCAAAGACACATTGATCGGGAATTTATGAGCCCCATAATTGGGGATTGTGAGCCCCAATGGGGACAGCGATGATAATGTCTGTAAAGAGCTGTGGAATTAATGGCGCTATATAAGTGAGTAAAATAAATAAATAAATAGTCTCATTAGCCTCTTGATTTTCTATTATGTGGTATATGGGGGTCCTTTATCCTTAGGACTCTCCCCTCCCAGTCCTGCTCATCATTATTGGCACCCATGAAGTACATAATGTGGAATATCTCCTGAAAAAAATGAATCAAGTGAAACAGTAATTTGTATAGAGCACTCGTGATGAATACAAAACAGCAAATGAGAAACAATTTAAAACAAAAACAATGGGAGGAAAATATAGAAAAACCCAAAGCTTACTGTGACAGCTTTACATTAATCTAGTATGGAAACACATTTTGACTCGCCTGTGGTAAATCGAATGACGATTAGAGTGACAATACCAATGCGGTCTGTTATGGCTTGCCTCAGCCAAATAGTTATATAAAGATGGCAAACCTGAGAATAGCAGTCTAGCAGTTGGACTCTTGGAGAAAGAATCCAATATTCTTAATGTTACTGAGTGTCAGACTTGAAAAGTCATTGTCAGAGGCGTCTAGTGGAGCTTTGATTTCCTCTTCCTTACTGAATGAGCACGTAACCTTAGCCAAGCCAAGTTTAGACAGGATGCCATGAAAACGATGACTGATCTGGTTTTTATGGGCACACTGCAATAAATACCAATATATCCCATTTAAAGAGTCTGTCAGGCTTGTCATTGTGTTAAAAGTCACGTTTTTTAATAGCAAGAATAGTTATATAGACTGCAATATTCTTGACACCAACAAGTGTGTACACTGACAACCATCGTAATTTTTTTTTCTTTTTACACAATTGGGCAGGTTTATCTATATATTTTTGTGTCAGGGCTGAATGCTGAACATATAAAGCTCCTATCTGGGGCTACTTCCAGTGTCAAGACGAACTGGGGGAAAGAATGATGCACCATTCTGGCAATTAATGTATCTGCATCTCTATGTGACAGTGGCATAACTGACTGACTGACAGGTTTGCGGGTGAGCTTTGTAGAAAAGCACTGAAAATAGTAATTTTTATATAAGCTTCTAGGTTGTCAAGTCAAAGCTACTTAAGCTTTTCTTATGCTTCAGATCCCATTATGGTGCTTTTCTAAGAGAGGACATATTTTACTTTTGAACACATTATTATTATTATTATTATTTATTATTATAGCGCCATTTATTCCATGGCGCTTTACATGTGATAGGGATATACATAACAAAAGCATTTACATAATCTTAACAAAACGAGTCAGCGACTGGTACAGGAGGAGCGAGGACCCTGCCCGCGAGGGCTCACAGTCTACGAGGGATGGGTGAGGATACAGTAGGTGAGGGTAGAGCTGGTCGTGCAGTGGTGTTTACTGCAGGTTGTAGGCTTGTCGGAAGAGGTGGGTCTTCAGGTTCCTTTTGAAGGTTTCCACGGTCGGCGAGAGTCTGATATGTTGGGGTAGAGAGTTCCAGAGTAGGGGGGAAGCACGGGAGAAATCTTGTATACGAGTGTGGGAGGAGGAGATAAGAGGAGAGTAGAGCAGGAGATCTTGTGAGGATCGGAGGTTGCGTGCAGGTAAGTACCGGGAGACTAGGTCACAGATGTATGGGGGAGACAGGTTGTGGATGGCTTTGTATGCCATGGTTAGAGTTTTGAACTGAATTCTCTGGGCAATAGGGAGCCAGTGAAGGGATTGACAGAGAGGAGAGGCCGGGGAATAGCGGGGGGACAGGTGGATTAGTCGAGCAGCAGAGTTTAGGATAGATTGGAGAGGTGCAAGAGTGTTGGAAGGGATGCCACGGAGCAGGAGGTTGCAGTAGTCGAGGCGGGATATGATGAGGGCATGCACTAGTGTTTTTGCAGAGTCTTTGCTGAGGAATGCACGGATCCGGGAGATGTTTTTGAGTTGGAGTCGGCAGGAGGTGGAAAGGGCTTGAATATGTGGTTTGAAGGAGAGATCAGAGTCCAGGGTTACCCCAAGGCAGCGAGCTTGTGGGACTGGGGAGAGTGAACAGCCATTGATGTTGATGGATAGGTCAGATGGGGGATGTGAATGAGAGGGTGGAAAGATGATGAACTCTGTTTTATCCATGTTGAGTTTTAGAAACCTGTCGGAGAAGAAGGATGAGATGGCGGACAGACATTGTGGGATTCTGGTTAGTAGGGAGGAGATATCGGGTCCAGAGAGGTAGATCTGTGTGTCGTCAGCATAGAGGTGATACTGAAAGCCGTGAGACTCTATGAGCTGTCCCAGGCCGAAGGTGTAGATGGAGAAGAGCAGGGGTCCTAGAACTGAACCTTGGGGGACACCGACAGATAGGGGGCGAGATGAGGAGGTGGTGCGTGAGTGGGAGACGCTGAATGTCCTGTCTGTTAAGTATGAGGAGATCCAAGATAGAGCCAAGTCCGTGATGCCAAGAGATGAGAGAATCTGGAGTAAGAGGGAATGGTCCACTGTGTCAAAGGCAGATGACAGGTCCAGAAGGAGGAGGATGGAGTAGTGTCGCTTGGATTTGGCATTTAGTAGGTCGTTTGTGACTTTGGTCAGGGCAGTTTCAGTCGAGTGATGCGGTCGGAAGCCAGATTGTAGACGGTCGAAGAGGGAGCAGGAGGAGAGGTGGGAGGACAGTTCAAGGTGGACATGTTGTTCTAGAAGTTTTGAGGCAAAGGGGAGAAGTGATATGGGGCGGTAGCTGGTCAGAGAGGAAGGGTCAAGGGAGGGCTTTTTGAGGATGGGTGTGATTGCGGCATGTTTGAAACATGAGGGGAAGACTCCGGTTGTTAGTGATAGATTGAAGAGGTGGGTTAGGGTTGGGATGAAGACTGAGGTGAGGTTAGTGATGAGGTGGGATGGGATTGGGTCAAGTTCGCAGGTGGTGAGGTGTGATTTGGAGAGTAAAGAGGAGACTTGACCTTCTGTAATGGTGGAGAAGTGGGGTTTGGAGGAGGATGGTTGAGTAGATATGAGGAGGGGTTGTGTGGACTTTAGGCCAAAGTTTTGTCTGATGGTGTCAATCTTCTGTTTGAAGAATGAGGCAAAGTCGTCGGCTGAGATGAGAGAAGAGGGAGGAGGTGCTGGGGGACGAAGGAGAGAGTTGAAAGTGTTAAATAGCTGTTTAGGGTTGTGAGATAGGGAGGATATGAGAGATGAGAAGTAGGTTTGTTTTGCTGTAGTGAGTGCGGACTTGAAATTAGTGAGGGATTGCTTGAATGCCATGAAGTGCTCGATGGAGTGAGACCTTTTCCATCTCCGCTCCGCAACCCTGGAGGCCCGGCGCAGTTCTTTGGTAAGTTTAGTGTGCCAGGGTTGCCTGTTGAATGTGCGAGGTGTGGTGTGTGTGAGAGGGGCGATCGAGTCTAGAGCTGCAGCTATTGTGGTGTTATATGAAGCAGCAGCAACGTCTGCATCGTGCAAGGAATTTATGTCTGTGAGAGGAAGGAGGGATTCAGAGAGAGAGTGTAGGTCAAGGTGTTTGAGATTTCTGCGAGGGTGTGTGAGTTTGTGGAGTGGGGATTGTGCACCCGGAGAGGAGAGGGTAGAGAATGTGAGGAGGTTATGGTCAGAGAGAGGGAGTGGTGAGTTAGAGAGGTTAGATAGGGAACAGAGGCGGGTGAAGATGAGGTCCAGTGTGTGAACTTTGAACAATATCTTTCTCCTTCATGGTTCATATCAAAAAGTGCAAATTTGGGGTTTAGTGCTCCTTCAAGGATTTCTTGTTTTTCCAAGTGAAGATAATTATTCTGTTGAACGTAGTTGAAAATTAATGACACTAGAGCATTAGAAAATATAGCTCCCTTGATGAAAATCAGAACATGATTGAAGATCTTCGCATTCATGTATGCAATTTGTTAAATCTGAAGTGACAGTTCACTTAGACTATGAAGCCAACGTAAGGAGACCCATCTCAGTCCAAAGCCCTGGCACAATAAAAAAAAGATTAATCTGTGATGAGGATATCAAAGTGGTCAGTTCCTGTCTATTATAGCCATGGCAAAATGCCTGGTCAGCCAATCAGACTGCTAAGAGACGCCAAACAAATCTAAATAACTGGGCAACATTCAGACTCCACAGAAGGAAAATGTACAATATATTATTCACCCAGCAGCTTAAAATAAATGGGCCAGTTTTACAATGTTTTCATACTACATCCTAAAGTAGATGAATCGTTTATACAGCAACAAAATCATAATATTCTAAAATAAAAAATTTACAATGTTAAAATACATGGTAATAAAAAATGAATGTCACAGTTTCTATTACTAATTTCTTGGCTCCCGCGGACAAACTTTTAGAGAAAATCTGAATTTTCAACCCAACATAAAATGAACCGAAACCCCTCTTTTATTTAGCTTTAAAACCTAAATGCATCTTTTTATTGCCGGCTTGTAAATAAATGGCTGAACAGTAGAATGCTGTCAGTCTTCTCACAATCACATTATCGTATAACCACAAAGTCTGCTTTTCTGACTGATCTACCAAGAAGCAGATGTTACTTATTACTGAAATTGTCGTTCTGCGTGCATCTCCTTAATGCCCACCTACTGTAGGCAGAAGTGACTGCAGATTAAAAAAAGTCACAGAACCTCCAGAAAAAAGCTTCCCATGGATACCTGCAGCGATAACTAAGGTCAAGATTGTACAAAAGTGTAAAAACAAACTTATAAAAATCCAATGCTTGTATCACTTTTCATCATTTCCTTCCAAATATCATTCAGTAGTGTTATTGGCGCAAAAAGTTTTTTTCCTAAAAATGCTGTTTATTAAAGTATCCTAAAAGAGTAGTCATATGCTGCCCATGAGTTGCACACATAGTTGTGACATTTCTGTCCCATTTATTGCAGTAGTAGTTACAAAAGCTGTGTGCGAAACCAGCCTTAGGGAGTTAAACGTTTATTCCAATTTTCTTTGATAAAATGTACAATAACATTTGCAATTTACCGGTACGTCTTAAAAATTCTCTCCATTCTCAAGAATAAAGTCATTTTTTTATTTTATTGTTTATGGCTCCTTACCAAAGGGAACCAAGAACAAACATGTTCAGTGCTTACTAGCTCTTTTCAACAGATATTTTAAGAACTGTTCTCAAGATAGCTGGGATTGCTGGAGCTCAATCTTATCTCCTGATCCAGGCCAAATTCAGTATCTGATCAGTATTTTACATCAGGATTTGTAAACCAAAATCAGGAGTGGAACAAGCAGAGGAAAAGTATAATAGAAACATGTCACTACTTCTGTACTTATCACCCACTCCTGGTTTTGGCTTACAAAAACTGAGGTAAAATACTGACCCAATACTGAACGGGTGAACATGGTCTTACTGTGCTACTCTGATTTTGCAGAGGCAAATTTACCTAATATAGCAGCATCAGGAGAGCAAAGTTCAGGCCAGCAGTACAGCAATGCCGCTGGGCCATACTGTCAATTAAAAAGGAGAATACCACCCCCAGCAAGCAGAAAACCGTCAGGCTGGGGAGTGTTGTGTGTAGCGCCGGCGTCCCTGCCTTCTGCTAGGCAGGGACGCTGTTCCCCTCACCTCTCTGCTCCGTGCCCGGCGTCCTCCTCCCACTCTGCTGGCAGCGCGCGCTCCTTCCCGGCCACTGTGCTTAGGGCGCGCGCGCTCTCCCTCCCTCTTAAAGGGGCCGCGCGCGCCGTCCTAAGGAGTCCCCGGCCAATGGCCGGAGGACTTCACCATATATAAGGCACCTCCTCCAAAATGGAGGTGCCCGAGCAATGTTGTTGCACTGTTTACTACTCTGCTTCAGCCCTCAGGTCCCGTTGCCAGTTACCTGCCAGATACCTGCCAGATTCCTGCCAGCTTGCTGTCTTATTCCTGCCAGCTTGCTGTCTTATTCCTGCCTGATTATCTGCTACCTGCCTGCTAGTCTGAGGTCCGACGGTCTGCCTTACTACTCCTGTCAGTCTGTCTAAGGACCAGCCTGTCCGCTCACCTGGCAGCGCACTTCAGCCACCTGCCTGCTTGCCTGAGGTCCGACGGTCTGCCTTCCAACTCCTGTCAGTCTGTCTATGGACCAGCTTGCCTGCTCACCTGGGAGCACACATCTGCTACCTGCCTGCTAGCCTACCTGGAGGCTCCGCCGTCACGTGCTGTGACCACCTGCCTGTCCAGTGACTCCTGCCCGCTCACCTGGGAGCGCTCATCTGCTGCCTGTCTGCTAGCCTACCTGGAGGCTCTGCCGTCACGTGCTGTGACCACCCGCCTGTCCAGAGACTTCTGCCCGCTCACCTGGGAGCGCTCATCTGCCGCCTGTCTGTTGGTCTTCCTGGAGGCTCCGCCGTCACATGCTGTGACCACCCGTTCATCCAGAGACTCTCGCCTGCTCACTTGGGAGCTCACGTCTATCATCAGCCGCCACAGGTCGTACCAACCCTTTACCCAGAGACTGCCCCGGTCACTTGCCGTGACCATCTGCCCGTTCATTCAGAGACTGCCCCGGCCACTTGCCGTGACCATCTGCCCGTTCATTCAGAGACTGCCCCGGTCACTTGCCGTGACCATCTGCCCATTCATCCAGAGACTGCCCCGGTCACTTGCCATGACCTCCAGCCCGTTCACTCAGAGACTGTCCCGGTCACCTGCTGTGACTTCCTGCCCGTCTTCCCTGGTCGCCACCCGCTCCCTTACAAGGACCGCCCCCTTGTATAGTAGCTCAGAGGTTCCGCCTCCCAGACCCGTTACAGTTTGCTCGGGCCATGGAACCCGGTGGCACCCAAGCTCCCTTGCTCTCGGACCTGTGTCATGAACTGTCCCGTCAAAGGTCCCAACAGGAGTCCATCCTGGGTCACCTGCGGAATGTCAATACTCGCCTGGACACTCTGACTGCTCCACCAGCAACCTCCACCAGTGCCATGTCTCGCAATCCGGCAGCTCCGCTGCCCACTAATACCATGATATCCTACCCCGGACCCCGGCTTTCTGCACCTCCTCGCTTCGGAGGCGACTCCGCCCAGGCTCGGGGCTTCATAAATCAGTGCACCCTGCACTTTGAACTATTGTCCCACCAATTTAACTCCGACCGAGCCAAAATTGCATTCATCATGTCTCATCTCACCGGGGAGGCCCTGGCCTGGCTAAATCCTCTATGGGAGAGAGGAGACCCCCTGGTGTCCAACTTGCCTGCTTTTCTCATGGCTTTCCGGAAAGTCTTCGACGAACCCGGACGGAAGACCTCATCCGCATCATCACTGCTACGCCTCCGTCAGGGAAGTCTCACCGTGGGCCAATATGCCATACGGTTCCGTACCCTTGCCTCGGAGCTGGCCTGGGATAACGACGCTCTGGTATCCGTCTTCTGGGAGGGTCTGTCCGGCCGTATTAAAGATGAACTTGCCGGTCGGGACATCCCTACCACTCTCGATGACCTAATAACTCTTGCCACCCGGATTGACCTACGATTCCAGGAGCGTGCCAAAGAGGTCACCCGTGAGAGGAGGTTACCACGTCTAGCTCCTACTTTTCAGAAACCCGTCACTCCCTCCGTCTCTACCCAGGTACACTCTCCTGAGCCTATGCAGGTCGACCAGACCAAGATGGTCAAAACCCGTCAGGACTTACGCCGTGCCGAGGGGAGCTGCTTCTACTGTGGCAGTAAGGAGCACCGGATCCGTACCTGCCCGGAGAGGTCGGGAAACGCCTGTGTCTAGGTTCGCTCAGAGAGGTCGACCTAGACAAGAATAAATCCTCTCCATCTCTGCTGTTGTCAGTCTCAATCGTCTGCGGGGAGAACCGTTATTTCGAACTAGCCCAACTTGACTCTGGAGCAGCCGGGAATCTTATTTCACAGTCCCTGGTAGAGAAATACCGCATCCCCACCAAACCTCTGGCTGTACCCTTGTCTGTTGCTGCCGTGGATGGGGGTCTCTTACCACGCCCCATCCAACTCATCACCGAATCCATTACTCTGCAGGTGGGAATGCTGCATTCTGAGAGTATCTCCTTTCATGTTCTGCCTGGACTCTCTCACGCCCTCTTGCTAGGCCTACCTTGGCTCCAGAGACATGCACCCGTGCTTGACTGGCAGACCGGAGAAGTCCTTCGCTGGGGACAGGACTGCCATAAGACCTGTCTGGTTCCCGTCCATCCCGTCCGTCCTTCTCCTACCCCAGCTAATCTACCTGGACTTCCGATTCCTTATTGGTCTTATGCTGATGTCTTTAATAAAAAGGAAGCAGAGACACTACCTCCTCATAGACCATACGACTGCCCTATCGACCTGTTACCTGGTACTACTCCTCCCCGTGGGCGTATTTATCCATTATCCGCTGCTGAGACCCGGTCGATGTCCGAATATATTGAGGAGAATCTGGCCAGGGGATTCATCCGGAAATCTACCTCCCCGGCGGGAGCAGGCTTCTTTTTCGTCAAAAAGAAGGACGGCTCTCTCCGTCCCTGTATAGACTATAGAGGCCTTAACCAGATCACGGTGAAGAATAAGTACCCCCTTCCGCTCATTCCGGAGTTATTTGATCGTCTGAGGGGGGCTAGAATCTTCACCAAACTGGACCTCCGTGGGGCGTACAACCTGGTTCGTATCCGTCAGGGGGATGAATGGAAGACGGCATTCAACACCCGGGACGGCCACTATGAATATCTGGTAATGCCCTTTGGTCTCTGTAACGCTCCTGCCGTCTTTCAAGAGTTGGTCAATGACATCTTCCGGGACCTTCTCTACTCCTGCGTAGTGGTGTACCTGGACGACATCTTGGTCTTCTCTCCGGATCTCCAGACTCACCGGAGGGACGTTCGTCAGGTCCTGCTCAGGCTCAGGCAGAATCACCTCTTCGCTAAATACGAGAAGTGCCTCTTTGAGCAGACCTCGCTTCCGTTTTTGGGCTACATTATTTCTCAGACCGGCCTACGAATGGATCCAGAGAAACTGTCTGCCATCGAGAAATGGCCTCGACCGGAGGGGTTGAAGGCCATTCAGCGGTTCCTGGGCTTCGCCAACTACTACCGCCTCTTCATACCACACTTCTCTTCCCGGACTGCCCCAATTTCCGCGCTCACCCGTGAGGGTACTAATCCCAAAGAGTGGCCGCCCGAAGCAGAGGAGGCCTTTCTTTCCTTAAAACAGGCCTTCTCTTCCGCCCCGGTGCTGCATCGCCCGGACGGCAACAAGCAGTTCTTCCTGGAAGTTGACGCCTCCTCCTCTGGAGCCGGAGCGGTACTTACTCAAAAATCATCTTCCGGGAGGATGGTAACTTGCGGCTTCTTCTCTAAACTCTTCTCCTCCTCAGAGCGCAATTATTCCATAGGAGACCGAGAGTTATTGGCCATCAAACTGGCATTGGAGGAGTGGCGTTACCTGCTCGAGGGGGCTCTTCACCCGGTAATAATTTACACTGACCACAAGAACTTGGCTTACCTCCAGCATGCCCAGAGACTTAACCCGCGCCAAGCCCGGTGGTCCTTGTTTTTTGCTCGCTTTGATTTTGTTCTTCATTTTCGCCCGGCTGACAAAAACGTCAAAGCAGACGCCTTGTCCCGATCCTTTCTGGTGTCCGATCTCGAGGAAGAACCTAAACATATCATCGATCCCGCCAGAGTAATGCAGGTGGCTCCCGTGAGTCTAAATCGTCTCCCTCCCGGTAAGACGTTTGTTTCAGTACCTGATCGGAAGAAGATCCTACACTGGGGCCATTCGTCTAAACTAGCTGGCCACGCCGGTCAGAAAAAGACCCTCTAGCTTATTGCCCGGCACTACTGGTGGCCTACCCTGCACAAGGACGTAATAGACTTTGTTTCTGCCTGTGTGTCCTGCGCCCGCAACAAAGTCCCGAGACACCTGCCAGCCGGTCGCCTCCTTCCGCTTCCTGTGCCTGCTGCCCCCTGGCAGCATATTGCTATGGACTTCATAACTGATCTCCCCGTCTCCGCCGGTTGTACGGTCATTTGGGTGGTCGCTGATCGCTTTTCCAAGATGGCTCACTTTATTCCCCTGCCAGCCCTCCCGTCTGCACCCGAGCTGGCTAAAGACTTTATCCGCCACATCTTCCGTCTTCATGGCCTGCCCCTCCACATCGTGTCGGATCGTGGGGTACAGTTCACTTCACGTTTCTGGAGAGCCACTTGTAAACTGCTAGACGTCACCCTGGACTTCTCTTCCGCTTACCACCCACAGTCCAATGGTCAAGTGGAGCGGATCAATCAGAACCTGACCAGTTACCTCCGGCACTTCGTTAATGCCCATCATTCAGACTGGGTGGATCTCCTACCATGGGCCGAGTTCTCTTATAACAATCACGAGAGCGAATCCTCCTCCAAATCCCCGTTTTTTGTAGTCTTCAGTCAGCATCCTCGGATTCCTTTTCCTGTCTCCACCTCTGTGGACAACCCGGCTGCGGAATCTCTCATTAGCAAATTTTCCTCCATTTGGGAGAGTACCCGATCCGCACTCCTTCAGTCGTCCGAACGGATGAAAAGACACGCTGACAAAAAACGCCTGGATCCTCCACAATTTCGTCCTGGAGATAAAGTCTGGCTCTCATCTAAATATATCCGACTCAAGATACCTTCTTACAAGTTAGGGCCTCGGTTCATCGGCCCTCTGGAGGTCATCAGTCAGATCAACCCGGTGGCCTATAAATTGAAACTCCCGGCCAACTTACGGATCCCTAACTCCTTCCATGTATCTCTCCTCAAACCTGTGGTACTTAACTCTTTTTCCAAGTCTACAGGTACGCCTCCTGCTCCGGTTTCTGCTGAGGACGAGTTTGAGGTAGAGAACATTCTTGCCACCAAAAGGGTAAGAGGAAAGACCTTTTTTCTAGTAGATTGGAAGGGGTTTGGTCCTGAGGAGAGAACGTGGGAGCCCCGGGAGAACATCCATGCCCCTCTTATCCTAGCTAAATTTCTGTCTGGCCTAAAAAAGGGGGGGCCTAAAGGGGGGGGTACTGTAGCGCCGGCGTCCCTGCCTTCTGCTAGGCAGGGACGCTGTTCCCCTCACCTCTCTGCTCCGTGCCCGGTGTCCTCCTCCCGCTCTGCTGGCAGCGCGCGCTCCTTCCCGGCCACTGTGCTTAGGGCGCGCGCGCTCTCCCTCCCTCTTAAAGGGGCCGCGCGCGCCGTCCTAAGGAGTCCCCGGCCAATGGCCGGAGGACTTCACCATATATAAGGCACCTCCTCCAAAATGGAGGTGCCCGAGCAATGTTGTTGCACTGTTCACTACTCTGCATCGGCCCTCAGGTCCCGTTGCCAGTTACCTGCCAGATACCTGCCAGCTTGCTGTCTTATTCCTGCCTGATTATCTGCTACCTGCCTGCTAGTCTGAGGTCCAACGGTCTGCCTTACTACTCCTGTCAGTCTGTCTAAGGACCAGCCTGTCCGCTCACCTGGGAGCGCACTTCAGCCACCTGCCTGCTTGCCTGAGGTCCGACGGTCTGCCTTCCAACTCCTGTCAGTCTGTCTATGGACCAGCTTGCCTGCTCACCTGGGAGCACACATCTGCTACCTGCCTGCTAGCCTACCTGGAGGCTCCGCCGTCACGTGCTGTGACCACCTGCCTGTCCAGTGACTCCTGCCCGCTCACCTGGGAGCGCTCATCTGCTGCCTGTCTGCTAGCCTACCTGGAGGCTCTGCCGTCACGTGCTGTGACCACCCGCCTGTCCAGAGACTTCTGCCCGCTCACCTGGGAGCGCTCATCTGCCGCCTGTCTGTTGGTCTTCCTGGAGGCTCCGCCGTCACATGCTGTGACCACCCGTTCATCCAGAGACTCTCGCCTGCTCACCTGGGAGCTCACGTCTATCATCAGCCGCCACAGGTCGTACCAACCCTTTACCCAGAGACTGCCCCGGTCACTTGCCGTGACCATCTGCCCGTTCATTCAGAGACTGCCCCGGTCACTTGCCGTGACCATCTGCCCGTTCATTCAGAGACTGCCCCGGTCACTTGCCGTGACCATCTGCCCGTTCATCCAGAGACTGCCCCGGTCACTTGCCGTGACCTCCAGCCCGTTCACTCAGAGACTGTCCCGGTCACCTGCTGTGACTTCCTGCCCGTCTTCCCTGGTCGCCACCCGCTCCCTTACAAGGACCGCCCCCTTGTATAGTAGCTCAGAGGTTCCGCCTCCCAGACCCGTTACATTGTGCTCCTGAAAAGATGTTAAATGACAAAATGTTTAATTGTTGTGCAATATTCTAATCAACTCTAAACATTGGCCATGAACACTGGAGAAAAAGAAGTCCTCCCCCTCCATCTTGGAAGGATTGGCAAACTATCAGGGATGTCCTGACTTTCCACATATGTTGGGATACTTTGGCAGATTTGGTGGATTTCAAGATGACAAATTCTTGTTTTCTTGCAGAAGATAACTGACGTAAAAGATATGTTTTCTTACAAGTTAAATATTTAAATCAAGACTTAGGCTATGTTCACACAATGCGTATTTTTGCGCGCTTTTTTGAGCGCGCTTTTTCAAAATACGCAATGTGCCTTGTGTCTGCCAGCAAAGTGAATGGGAAATTCACTTTGCCGTTCAGACACTGTGTAATTTTACGCAGCGCGAAAGCGCAGCTGCGTAAAGAATTGACATGTCAATTCTTTACGCACGGCGGCCTGCGCTTTCTCCCATATTGTGCCCATTATAAGCGATTGAATTACGCAGCGGTGTTCGAACACTGCGTAATTCCAGTGCTTTTTTACGGAGGTGCAGGAGAAATGAAGGATGTGAAGTCACATGGGGCAGCCCTAGGGAAAACAGGAACCGGAAATCCCACTATTTTGGGATTCTTTGTTCCTGGTTCCCCGTCGCTGCTCACGTGTGACGAGCATGGACACCTTCAACAGATTAGCCATGCTGTATACTCCAGTGTATAATCTCTTCTCAGTAGAGAAGACAGGAAATGACATCAATGACACTTTTTTTTTCAACAAACTTTGTCTGTCTTTGTAGTGTACACTGCGGAAAAAAAAGCATGCTTAAAAAAAAACGCAGCAAAAAAACGCAGTGTGTGAATGGAGGTGTTTTTTCTACCTGCGTAAAAAAACGCAGGTAAAAACTGCAGGAAAATACCCGCGCGTAAAAAAAAAGCAGCAAATACGCAGTGTGTAAACGTAGCCTTAAATATGTTCAAGAGCTGGCCTCTTGTAACCTGCTCTACTAAAAAAAGAAAACACAAGATGATGCTAGAATATTTTCACATAATAAAAGTGCAACCAAAATTAACTAAGATAAGAAACAAGTTAAACCAAATATGTATGTTGATACTTTGAAGCTTTTTCTTGTCATTTATAATAATCTGATCTTCTATTTGTTTTATAATTAGTTACATAAAATCCACTGCGGCTTACAAAACAATGGAGATCATTATCAATTACAAAATGAATTACTAAAAACACAATACATTTTTCAAAAGTAAAGAAAAAAAAATGATGACGATATGACGACTAGTGTTGACCGCAAGTGCTGGTTACTTGAATGTGCATCAGGTGCTCCGGTATGCACATAGTATTGCGGCTCCTCGAGTAAGATGCTCAAGTCAAGTTATACAGCCAAAAAAAACACGGGATTGGCCGTCATAAACGGGCAATCCCCACATGGATTTTTTTGGGGGTGTCTAACAGCCGCGAAATATGCGGGGTGGGGCCTGGAGCATCTCACTCGAGCACCTATGATACTCGGTTCATACCCGAACACCCGATGTAAACTCAAGTAGCGAGCACTTGCGCTCAACACTAATGACAAAGAAATATAGAAAATAAATCCGGCACTCTAATTTGTAGAACGTGATGATTTATTCATGAGAATGTAATCCATAAAGTATTCATGAAATGAAATCCATGAAGAAACATTTCGGTCATACAACTTCGACCTTCATAGGACGGATTGCTGGTGAAAAAAGATGCCAGGAAATAACAGCGCTGTGGAGCCTGGGTTTCTGAAGCCCTATGGATAGCACATTCCATAGAGCTTCAGAAACCCAGGCTCCACAGTGCCTTTATTATTGTATGACCGAAATGTTACTTTATGGATTTAATTCTCATGAATAAATCATCACTTTCTGCAAATTAGAGTGCTGGATTCATTTTCTATGTGATTATGGAGTGGTTTCCTTTCTGTGCACCGTTACACGGAGTGATATATATCCTAATTCAACACTAATGACAACATATTCAATATGATGACCTAATGTTATCAAATTCTGTGTCGTACCTCTGGATTCAAAATGCTCACTATACCCCTTAATAAAATTCTTGAGGGGTATAGTTTCCAAAATGGGGTCACATGTGGGGGCTTTGCAATTTTTAGGCACATCAGGGATTCTCCAAACACGACATGGCGTTCGCTCTCGATTCCAGCCAATTTTGCTTTCAAAAAGTCACATGAGCCCTGCCGTGAGCCCAAACAGTGTTTTTTCCCAACATATTGGGTATTGGCGTACTCAGAAGAAATTGCACAATTTTGGGGGTCCATTTTCTTCTCTTACCCTTGTGAAAATAAAAAAATTGGGGCTAAAAGATCATTTTTGTGGGAAAAGTTTGATTTGTTATTTTCACGGCTCTACGTTATAAACTTCTGTAAAGCATCTATGGGTTCAAGGTGCTCACCATACATCTAGATAAATTCCTTGAGTGGTCTGGTTTCCAAAATGGGGTCACTTGTGGGGGGGGGGTTCCTCTGTTTAGGCACATCAGGGGCTCTCCAAATGCAACATTGCGTTCGCTCAAGATTCCAGACAATTTTGTGTTAAAAAAGTCAAACGGTGCTCCTTCCCTTCCAAGTCCTGTCGTGGTTTTCCCCCATATATAAGGTATTGCCATGCTCAGGAGTATTTGCACAACAAATTTTGTGGTCCATTTTCTCTTGTTACCCTTGTGAAAATAAAAAATTGGGGTCTGAACTAAATTTTTTGTGAAAAAAGTTAAAATGTTAATTTTTTCCTTCAGTTCCTGTAAAGCACGTGAAGGGTTAATACAATTCTTCAATGTGGTTTTGAGCACCTTGAGGGGTGCAGTTTTTAGAATGGTGTCACTTTTGTGTATTTTCTGTTATATAGATCCCTCAAAGTCACTTCAAATGTGATGTCAATAAAAAAATTGGTTTTGTAAATTTTGTTGGAAAAATGAGAAATGGCTGGTCAACTTTTAACCCTTATAATTTCCTAACAAAAAAAATGTTGCTGCAAAAATTGTGCTGATATAAAAGTAGAAATGTGGGAAATGTTATTTATTAACTATTTTGTTTGACATATCTCTCTTATTTAAGGACATGAAAATTCAAAGTTTGAAAACTGCAAAATTTTCAAAAGTTTTGCCAAATTTTCATTTTTTTCACAAATAAACGCAAGTGATATCGAATAAATTTTACCACTATGATGAAGTACAATATGTCACGAAAAAAACAGTCTCAGAATCAGCGGGATCCGTTGAAGCGTTCCAGAGTTATTACCTCATAAAGTGACAGTGGCCAGAATTGTAAAATTTGGCTTGGTCATTAAGGACATAATTGGCTCCGTTACTAAGGGGTTAATCATTAGAAGCTTTGAATGCCTAAACTCTTCGTGCATCGTGGCGGGAATGTGGGTACAGTCTTTCATCTCGGCCACGGCACCTCCGCTACCTCTGGTGTCATTATCTTCTTCATTTATATTTTGTGCTGGTGCCGTGCTAGCTGAGGGCGGCGCTTGCACAGATTGATCTGGTGGTGGGCTGCAGGAAAATGGCACCGTTGGCAGCGCATACGCAGATTTAGATCTCAGCATCAATTAAAAAAGTTTTTGTTTTTTTTAATCAGCTTTAACTTCGCTTGTCTGCGGAACATAGATCTATATTATGAATGTTCAAATATTATCCTAGTATATACACTGTATTCTTAAAATTTCTCCATATCCCCCTTTTCCACCACCAATCTGCTTTCCCCAAGCTTAGTTTTTTCTTCCTCCTTCTTAGAAACTCTGTTGGGGTTTTGTTAGAAAATTGAAAATGTTGGGGAATTACACTCGTGAATGAATTTTCAGTCTCAATTTCCATTTGCTTATTTGACATTACTTTATGATTAACCATAGCATGCCTATTATTGGCTCCAATGGCAGGTAAAGTAATGAAAGTAAGAAATCCTGCAGTCACCATTCACATCTGCTTCTGTCCCCAATGAGGCTCACAATATAATCAGATGCTGCCTTTGGTTGGCTTAAACATATTACCCTGCAGTTGAGAGACAGCAGTGCTACCCACTGAGCCACTGCGCTGCCCTATTTGCTATCTAATCTGTTTGAATTATCTCTGTGAAGCTGAGTTTTGTTTCTGTTCTAGTTTTCAATTTAAAACTTTATGAATAGAAATATTCTTCAAAACTTGGCTGAACTTATTTACAGAATGGTAAAATAACCTTGCGTGTAATGACCCCAGAAGCACAAAAGTGAAAATCAAGAAAACAGACTGATCAAAAAATAAATAAAAAGTCTTAAGAGTTAAAGGTATTCTCAAGTTATTAAAATGCATTAGTTAGACAGCATGACAATACGCAAGTTTGCAATTTACTTGCTCTTTCTATTTGCTGTCATTCTCTTACAATGAGAGCTTTTATTTTACATAATGCACAGCTTATTTTCATGGGGCTGAGCTGGCAGAATTTGCGCAACAGTTACATTCCAGGAGAGGAGTTCACATCCCAGTCAGCTCTCTCCAGCTTATTGCTTTCCATACAGAAGTTAGCCGATCAATGGTAGACAGATGAAACCGTAATTAGAAAATCAAGGATCTACTGGTTGCAAGGATGTACTTTAGAAAAATAAACTTAATTTACCCTGTTAGGTAATTATGAGTTAAAGGGTTTGTCTATGCTGAAACTAAAAGCCTACAGTCACTGAATGTGACTGCAAAGTGCCAAATCATGACAGTATGTGAAACGAACACTCATAAGTGGTCACTTGACTGCATTTATGCAATTTGTATACTTGCAGTCACATACCAATTAGATTCATCTGTCTTGTCTCAAAAGAAGAGACTTGACAGAAGCCAGATAAGTCAAGTCGGAATGTGACATCAAGTATGCAAATCGCATACATGTGGTCACATGACCGCCCACCCACATAGGGAGTACAGGGGAATCGTGAATGCTGAGCTCTGCCCCTATCTGTTAAATGCTGCTATGAATCTCTGACAACCACATTTACAACATGCAGCCTGGGAGGGTGCGTCACATAAGCACCCCTGCAACACAATCAATGGGGTGCCAATGCTTTTTTATGTTTTAAATTTTATCTCGCTTTGTATTTTTCTCCTGTTTTCCAGTACATTATATAGTAAAATTGATGATGTAATTCACAACTGCAACTCGTCACACAGAAATAAGCCCTCATTTGGCTTTGTGGACAGAAAATAAGAAAATATTGATTTTGGAAGAGGAGGAAAAAAGAGAAAGTGCAAATATTTAAAATTGCCGAGTTATTAAAGGGATTAATTATATAGTACTTTGATACTGAGAGCTTATCTCTAAAATAGGTCATCAACATCAGATCTGTGGGAGTCCGATACCCCGCACCTCCACTGTCAGTTGTTAGAAGGTCCAATGGCAGTTGGAAGAAAACAGTGTACAGACCTGGAACACCACTGCGCCGTACTATGTATGCCCATTCTTGGGTGAAGTGAGATGAGCCGCTCTACTCAAGAATGATCACCACACAATGGAAAGAACTGCAATGTTTTGGCTCAGAACACTGCTTACTTCTGGACGATATGTTGAGCTGGTGACAAGTGTCCAGTCCGAATTCATCTGATAATTCTTACCCATTCTAAGGATAGACCATCAATTACAAAACCTCACGACAACCCCTTCAGGATAAAAGAGCATCTCTTTCTGTGGAAGATCTGTCCTGTATTACAAACTATTTGTAATGAATAAGCGCTGTAAGTTTAATTTCCTGAGTCCACACTGCAATGAACATGACCCATTTACTATTATTTACCAACAAAATACAGCTTATAGTTGGGGTCCCAGCAGGAGGACACTTTGGGGTCTGCTTCTCATCAAGGGACCCTGCTAACAAGCAGGGATTCTCCAAATCAGAGAATTCTTTCAACTAAACAGTAGAAAATTTGCATCCTATTATTAGGGAATACCATCACTTTTGGTTAAATCTCAAAGTCTTTAGCTTGTTGATTTGAAGGCTAAACTAGATCGGCAAAAAGAAGTATGCAATATATTGATGAGGGTTTGATCACATAGCATTGTAAATTATTTAAAGCTGAATTGTGTTCTGGGAGAGCTTTACAAGTTCCTCCTTAATAGTATGAGAGAATGTAATGCCTTAGATACTCTTACAGTATGCAATTACATTTTCAACATAAAATATTTATTTACTAGGGCCAGAATAAAATATGATCACTATTCTAAGAAAGATTTCAACAGGATGGAGACAATATGACTTTTCTTGGTTAAGGATATTTTAGTGTTTGCTAATTAAGTCACATGAATGAATCATAATGACAATCGCTTAATCTATTCGTTTTGAGTGATGTGGAGAACCTCTGAGTCAGCAGAAAAGGAATGCGAAAAAAAGAAACAAATAAAACTAAAAGAAACCCACTATGTATTTCCACTCAGTTTCCAAAAGTTACAATATATTTCATGATATGCTCTAACTGGATAGTGTATTTTGCCTTGTTTGTCCAACTCATTAGTTCGGCCTGCCTTCTTAGATTTAATGTAAGATTAAAGAAGAAATCTCAGTAAAAATGTTTTCATTAAACTCTCCTAATAATGTATCTGATGTAGTGCAAGTGTACTAAAATCCCACCTTCCCATTATCGCCACCTTCCCCAATTTACAGCGTTGCTCCTGTCCTTCCCTTGTTACATGAACTTAAAACAGACCACCTGGCTCAGATGGGTTTGTGAGCGGAACTTGCTTAAAAACAGGGCTGTGGAGTCGCAGTCCATTTTGGTGGAGTCAGGTAAATAGTGGAGTCGGAGTCGATGGTTTGGCTTACCGACTCCAAAGCCCTGCTTAAAAGGGTTGTCTGGAATAAAACGACTAGTCTGCAGTCACCCTATGAGACTGCAGACTTGTGAATCCTCACACCGTGTGCACTGCACACTGTGAGGATTCTCCATTGTCTGTCATGTGACTGCAACTAAGCAATATACAGTGCCTACAAGTAGTATTCAACCCCCTGCAGATTTAGCTGGTTTGATAAGATGCAAATAAGTTAGATCCTTCAAACTGCAAACGAGAGTAGGCTTTATGAACAGAAGCATAAATCTTACAAACCAAAAAGTTATGTTGCTCAGTTGTATTTTATTAAATTTTAAACATAAAAGTGTGGGTCAATTATTATACAACCCCTATGTTTAATATTTTGTGGAATAACCCTTGTTTTCAATTACAGCTAATAGTCGTCTTTTATAAGACCTGATCAGGCCGGCACAGGTCTGTGGAGTTATCTTGGCCCACTCCTCCATGCAGATCTTCTCCAAGTTATCTAGGTTCTTTGGGTGTCTCATGTGGACTTTATTCTTGAGCTCCTTCCACAAGTTTTCAATTGGGTTAAGGTCAGGAGACTGACTAGGCCACTCCAACACCTTGACTTTTTCCCTCTTGAACCAGGCCTTGGTTTTCTTGGCTGTGTGCTTTGGGTCGTTGCCTTGTTGGAAGATGAAATTACGACCCATCTTGAGATCCTTGATGGAGGAGCGGAGGTTCATGGCCAAAATCTCCAGGTAGGCCGTGCTATCCATCTTCCCATGGATGCGGACCAGATGGCCAGGCCCCTTGGCTGAGAAACAGCCCCACAGCATGATGCTGCCACCACCATGCTTGACTGTAGGGATGGTATTCTTGGGGTCGTGTGCAGTGCCATCCAGTCTCCAAACGTCACGTGTGTGGTTGGCACCAAAGATCTCGATCTTGGTCTCATCAGACCATAGAAACTTGAACCAGTCTGTCTCAGAGTCCTCCAAGTGATCATGAGCAAACTGTATTCGAGCCTTGACATGACGCTTTGAAAGTAAAGGTACCATACAGGCTCGTCTGGAACGGAGACCATTGCGGTGGAGTACGTTACTTATGGTATTGACTGAAACCAATGTCCCCACTGCCATGAGATCTTCCCGGAGCTCCTTCCTTGTTGTCCTTGGGTTAGCCTTGACTCTTCGGACAAGCCTGGCCTCGGCACGGGAGGACACTTTCAAAGGCTGTCCAGGCCGTGGAAGGCTAACAGTAGTTCCATAAGCCTTCCACTTACGGATGATGCTCCCAACAGTGGAGACAGGTAGGCCCAACTCCTTGGAAAGGGTTTTGTACCCCTTGCCAGCCTTGTGACCCTCCACGATCTTGTCTCTGATGGCCTTGGAATGCTCCTTTGTCTTTCCCATGTTGACCATGTCTGAGTGCTGTTCACAAGTTTGGGGAGGGTCTTAAATAGTCAGAAAAGGCTGGCAAAAGAGATCTTTAATCCACACATGTGAAGCTCATTATTCTTGGTGCCTGAACTACTTCTTAATACTTTAGGGGGACCAAACAGAATTCTTGTGGTTTGAGGGGTTGAATAATAAATGACACTCTGAATTAACTTTTAACGTTTTAAAAAAAACAAAAAAAAAACAAAACAAAACAAAATTTGCTGCAGTGCATTTCCCACTTCCAGGCTGATCTACAGTACAAATGTCACAATGCCAAGTTAATTCCGCATGTGTCAACCAGCTAAATCTGCAGAGGGTTGAATACTACTTGTAGGCACTGTACATACTCCCAGCCACAATCCGAATAGACTGTTTCCGGCCTCAAGCAATACATTTGCACTGAGCACGATGGAAACAGTCTAGGAGAATTCTGGCTCGGGAGTATGCATATCGCATACTTGTGGCGAAGTGACCGCCGATCCCAGTGCTGAGACCGGAGAATGCAGAGCACAGTGTATGCGCTGTGAGGATTCACAAGTCTGCAGTCACAGAGTCACTGCAGACTTGTCGTTTTTGACCAGACAACACCTTTAAGGGGCCTACTTTTGCTACAGTGAAAAGATGTTGGTTGTAAGGCCATGGCCCCATTATCAGTATTTGGTCAGTATTCACTCAGTATTTTTTCTCAGGAGTGGGAGCCAAAACCAGGAGTGGGTGATTTGGAGCAGAATTAGTGCACTTTTTCTATTATACCTATTCTCTGATTGTTCCTCACCTGGTTTTGGCTCCCACTCCTTAGAAAAAATACTGATCGAATACTGACTAAATACTGATAGTGGGGGCGTGGCCTTAGGCTGAGTGTGGTGCATTTAAGCACTTTTGCTCAAGCTCATTTTTAAATTTAATCCAGAAAAACCCAATAAAAGCATCTAAAATATTCTAGAAGAAGTAAAAGTAATATTCCCACTCAGAGCCACCATTAGGAATTTCATGGTACTATACATTCAAATCGTCTGGGCCCCCATTGGTGGTTCGTGGTGGAAGGTACTCCATAGGAAGGCAGGGGGACACACAGGCAAAAAAGTAGTAGGGGCCATGCAATGATAAGGGAGCAATGATGAATGAAGATGTACAGTAAAGACCAAAAGTTTGGACACACCTTCTCATTTAAAGATTTTTCTGTATTTTCATGACTTTGAAAATTGTGCATTCACACTGAAGGCATCAAAACTATGAATTAACACATGTGGAATTATATACTTAACAAAAAAGTGTGAAACAACAGAAAATATGTCTTATATTCTAGGTTCTTCAAAGACTTCTGCACAACACAACTGATGATCCCATCCCCATTTATAAGGCAAGAAATCCCACTTATTAAACCTGACAGGGCACACCTGTGAAGTGAAAACCATTTCCGGTGACTACCTCTTGAAGCTCATGAAGAGAATGCCAAGAGCGTGCAAAGCAGTCATCAAAGCAAAAGGTGGCTACTTTGAAGAACCTAGAATATAAGACATATTTTCAGTGGTTTCACACTTTTTTGTTAAGTATATAAATCCACATGTGTTAATTCATAGTTTTGATGCCTTCAGTGTGAATGCACAATTTTCATAGTCATGAAAATACAGAAAAATCTTTAAATGAGGTGTGTCCAAACTTTTGGTCTGTACTGTATGTGGGGAAAAACCACTGTTTGGGAGCATGGCAGGGTTCGGAAGGGAAGGAGCGCCATTTGACTTTTTGAATGTAAAATTTGCTTTAATAATTAGCGGACGCCATGTTGCATTTGGGGAGCCCCTGATGTGCCTAAACAGTGGAAACACCCCACAAGTGACACCATTTTGGAAACTAGACCCTTCAGGGAACTTATCTAGATGTGTGCTGAGCACATTGAACCCCCAGGTGCTTCACAGAAGTTTATAACATTGAGCCGTAAAAATAAAATTTTCACATTTTTCCCACAAAAATGTTTTTCAGCCCCCACTTTTGCATTTTTATAAGGGTAACAGGAGAAATTGCACCATGCAGTTTGTTGTGCAATTTCTCCTGAGTAAGCAGATACCCCATATGTGGGGGAAAACCACTGTTTGGGCGCATGGCAGGGTTCGGAAGGGAAGGAGCGCCATTTGACTTTTTGATTGTAAAATTTGCTTGAATAATTAGCGGATGTGCCCCTGATGTGCCTAAACAGTGGAAAACCCCCCCACAAGTGACACCATTTTGGAAACTAGACCCCTCAGGGAGCTTATCTAGATGTGTGGTGAGCACCTTGAACACCCAAGTCCTTTACAGAAGTTTATAACATGGAGCCGTGAAAATAAAAAAATCTAACTTTTTCCACAAAAATGATGTATTAGCCCCAATTTTTTTTATTTTCACAAGGGTAAGAGGAGAAAATGGACCCCAAAAACTTTTGTGCAATTTCTCCTGAGTACGCCAATACCCCCATATGTGATGAAAATACACTGTTTGGGCACACGGCAGAGTTCAGAAGGGAAGGAGCACAGTGTGACTTTTTGAACGCAAAATCGGCTGAAATCGAGAGCAGACGCCATGTTGCGTTTGGAGAGCCCCTGATGTGCCTAAATAGTGGAAACCCCCCACAAGTGACCCCATTTTGGAAACTACACCCCTCAAGGATTTTATCAAGGGGTATAGTGAACATTTTGAACCCAGAAGTACGACACAGAATTTGATAACATTAGGTCATCATATTGAATAAGTTGTCATTAGTCTTGAGCGCAAGTGCTCGCTACTTGAGTTTGCATCGAGTACTCAGGTATGCATCATGTATCACGGGTGCTCAAGTGAACTGCTCGAGTCCCCGCCCGCATGTTTCACGGTTATTAGACACCCCAAAAAAAACATGCGGGGATCGCTCGTGCATGGCAGGCAATCCCCGCGAGGTTTTTTTGGCCGCGAAGCATATGGGGCGGAGACTCGAGCATGTCACTCGTGCACCCACGATACTCAATGCATACCCGAGCACCCGATGCAAACTCAAATAATGAGCACTTGCGCTCAACACTAGTTGCCATATCGTCATCTCTTTTTTTTTTTTTTTTTTTGAAAAAAAAAAAACAACCCTAACCCTAGCACAACCCAAGCACCAACCCCAGCCCTAGCGTTTATTTTTTATGCTGTTCCTAGTGCGGTATAAGTGATTAGACATCGCCATATTTTGAAAGCTATAATTTTTCCATATTTTGGCCGACAGAGTTATGTGACGGCTTGTTTTTTGCGGGATGAGTTGACGTTTTTATTGGTGCCATTTTCAGGCACGTGACATTTTTTGATCGTTTTCTATCCCGATTTTTGGGAGGCAGAATAAACAAAAACCAACAATTCAGGAATTGTGTTTTTTTACATTTTTTTATTCTGCTCCGAGTGTGGTAAAATTGATAAGGCAGCTTTATTCTTCGGGTCAGTACGTTTACAGGGGAACTACATTTATATTGGTTTTCTATGTTTTGGCGCTTTTACACAATAAAAGCTATTTTATAGAAAAAATTATTTTTTTGCATCGCTTTATTCTGAGAGCTATAACGTTTTGATTTTTCGGATGATGGAGCCGTATGGCGGCTTGTTTTTTGCGGGACAAGATGACGTTTTCAGCGGTACCATTTTCATTTATATTTGTCTTTTTTATCGCGCGTTATTCCATTTTTTGTTTGGCAGTATGATAAAGCATTGTTTTTTGCTTCGTTTTCTTTTTTTTTTTTTAACCGTGTTCACTGAAGGGGTTAACTAGCGGCGATACCAAATATGTGTACTTTTATTGTTTGTTTGTTTTTTTTTCTCATAATAATATTTATTGATGGGTACATTATATTTTTATTTTTGGTGGATTCTTTTTTTTATTTTTTTTTAAATATTTTTACAATTATTATTATTATATTTTTTTCACTTTCTGACAATTTTTTATTTTTATACTTTGTCCCACTATGGGACTTTCACTTTTTTTATTCTGATCGCCTGCATAGCACAGGAATGGAGCACCATTCCTGTGCCATGCAGGCTGTCAACGCTGCACAGTGAGAAGATAGTTTGGTCATGCACTGCGCATGACTAAAAAATCTTCCTGCTGTCTGGTGACCCGGATGTTGTCATGACGACATCGGGTCGTCATGGCAACATCCGGGAAGCCGCGGCAGACAGCGATGGAGGCTGGAAGAGGAGGTGAGTATTGCGATCACCTCCCCTTAGCCACCGCAATGCTGCGATCGAATTCGATCGCAGCATTGCGGGGGTTAATGTGCCGGGAGTGGTGCGGGGCCGCTCCCTGCACATAGTACCGGATGTCAGCTGTGACAATCAGCTGACACCCAGCGGCGATCGCGCCCGCACAGCCTGTGTGCGTGCGCGATCGCAATGACGTATTAATACGGGTCAGGCTCTTAAAGCCCAGGGCACAGACGCTTATTAATACGTCATGGACTTTAAAGGGGTTAAAATGTAACAACATCAAGCTTAATAAAGATAGCGAACCATCTAAGGCCTAGTTCACATTTACCCTGTGCTGTCTACTGAGAAATGTGTTTGGGTTTCAGCTTAAATCTCTTAAAGACAAGATTCAAATGTAACCACGATGGATCTATTCTGTATAATAGGCCAGACAGAATCACTTTGGACTCTGGCCTTTATTTCTACAATGTCCTTCTTTTTTAGGACATAATAGTGTTGTAGGCTATGTTTTGGTGACCTAAAAAGATGTACACTGCTGAAACTCAGGCCAAAGAGAGCCTCAAGTTACTGTTCCTGTACCAATTATAATAAACTACTCCGAAAAGGGTTTCATCTGAATCCTGTTGTTCATGGAGTTACAGTGGAAATGAATATAGTCTACACATCCCTGTTAAAATGCCAGATTTTTGCCATGTAAAAAATAACACCTAAAAATAACAAAACTAAAATAATGTGGTTGCATAAGTGTCAACACCCTGGGGATGTGGTTGTATTCTGAATCAGCCAATCTCATGTTACATAGTAGGCAGTACACAGCTGCTATAATTTAAAGTGATTAATATTAACCCCATATAAAGTTTAGTAGTTCCACTAGGATCTCGCTGATATTTTCTTAGCTGCATTTTACAGGAAAAGCCATTATCCATAAACAGTTTACAACGCAGCAATCTTATTGTTAAAAGTCGTCAGTTAGGAGAAAGGAACAGAAAATTTTTCTAAGCCATTAGTTATGCCATGGAACATTGTGAATCAAAAAATGGCTTGGCTTAAATTTGGTACAATAGTGACGTTACATAGTCTTTTTTGCTATTTGTATATTGGCTCTGTGACTGAGCACTCCACCCTCATGTGGCGGTTTTAATTGCACCAGGATCCTACCTACTCATAAATGCAGACTTTTAGCCTAGGAAAGAATTCACATGAGGCCACGGCCCCACTATCAGTATTCGGTCAGTATTTTTCTCAGGAGTGGGAGCCAAAACCAGGAGTGGGTGATAAATGCAGAATTGGTGACTTGTTTCTATTATACCTTTTCTCTGATTGTTCCTCCTGGTTTTGGCTCCCATTCCTGAGAAAAAATACTGACTGAATACTGACCAAATACTGATAATGGAGCCACGGCCTTAGATGGGTTCCCAGCAGACCGGAGATCGCCTTGTCATTGGCTGTTGGGCATGCATGCATTGGCCAAATTATGTGCTAAGCATCTCCATTTTACTTTTTACAGCAATGCTATTCAAATTTCATATATTTCATGTTTACATGCTTTAGCACTACGGGAGTGCAACTTTATTTGTTTGTTATGTATAGAGATTGCTACTCTTAGTTCACACCTGTACACACCAGTTTTCTGATTTGGAAGTGACAGTCAGTCTTTTTTGCTATTATATAGAAATGGACATTCCTCAAAAATTGATCAAAAAAACAAGAAGAAAATTGGTCTTGAGGATGCCAAGAGTACAGCAAAATTAGAGAAACTGCAGGAAGTTTTACCAAGTACTGGTTGTGTACTGCATGACAACAATCTCCTGTATTCTTAATATACGTGGCCTGTGGGGAAGGGTGACAAGATGGAAGCCTTTTCTTACAAAGAGAAACATCCAAGCGCTGCCATGTTTTGCCAAAACCTAAATAAAGTCTGCCAAAAGATTACAGGAAAATGTCCTATAGTCTGATGAGACCAAGGTAGAGCTTTTTGGTCACAATTACAAAAGCTATGTTTGACGCAAAGTCAACACTTAACATCACCAAAAGAACACGATACTCACAGTGAAGCATGATGGAGGAAGATTTACGTTTTGAGTCTGTTTTTAGGCAGCTGGAACAAGGGCTTTAGTCAAGGTGAAGGGAGTAATGAATAGTTGATTTATGATTAATGTTGATTTTTTTTATGAGTTTCAGACTAAAACCCAGTCCTTAATCATGGATAATGCTGCATGCATCAGCAAATGAAAATCAACATATTTTTGGATGCACCGAAAATGTCATTTTTTAAGCTGTATTTTAATAAATGTTATGCATACTTTTAATCCGGAATATGGCTGGAAAGCACTTCACATCAACTGTTCATTATGCCACCATGTTTCACTGTAGGCACCATTGATTTTTTCTAAATTCATTTTTCTAAATGCATGGTGCCTACAGTGAAACATGGTGGTGATAGTGTCCTTATGTGGGATTGCATGAGTGCTCCCGGTGTTGGTGAGCTAGATTTCATTGATGGTATCATGAATTCACAGATGTACTGCTCTATATTGAAAGAGAAGATGCCACCATCTCTCTCTTGGTAAACATGCACTTTGTTGGGGCCATAGTCCACTTTTTACATTAATTTGTCAAAGGCTTCTGATGGCAGTATCACCAGTTCTGCCCTGATGATGGCCTTGTTTCCAGTTCTCTCAATGAGTTTCCAAAAAAAAAAGTTAATTTGGTGCAGTACTAGCACCTAATAAGCTCTATTTGCATCCGGAAGATATATTCAGCCAGCGTTCTTGATTGAATATCTGAAGAGAATTTCGACTTATTAAAGTACAAGTATTTATTTTGCAGAACACAATGTACCAATTTAGTTTTTACACTTGAGGTATGGAAAGATAACACTGACAATTTAGAAAGCTCTTTCATCTTGCAGAATAAAGAGGAGAGAGGTTTTAACCAAAGCAATGAACAATAATAGGACAAGTTCCCAAGACACGATCCGATGGAGACATTATCATCAGCAGTAAACAACAGTATATGTGAATGTAGATAGTCTCTGGCATGGCCCTGACGAAATATTGTACTCCGTAAAATTTAAAATATATTGTCCAACTTAATAGATTATATGAGAACAGCAATAATATTTTGTTACTGTGATTTAAAAATGCCCAGAAAACTTTTGCCAACATGTACAAGTTACAACAGTTTCCAATATTTTAGTAGTACATTTTGCATCCAGGGGGTGAACACACGGGTTTCTATTAAGCTATCAGTAGAGCTGAAGTAGGCTGAACCTGTCAAGGTGATAAATCACTGACCTTGTGCCATTTCAGAAAAGTTTTTGTGAAAATCCAATATGAATTCATTACAGGAATGCATTTTACTCCTACAAGCAATCACTAAACCTTATTCTGGTCTGCAAAATATGCTTATTTCCATTAGTAATTTTAAAAAATGCTAATGCAGTGGCATAAAAATACAATTTCATATCATTATAAATTCTCCATTTAGTAATTGTTTATTGTTTTTTTAATAAATTAATTAATGCATTCCACCTCAAGGCTGAGTTCACACGATGCGGTTTTTATGCATTTCCGCTGAGGTTTTTCCGCGGCTTGGTAATAGGTCTGCCATGAATAGCAATGATAATCCGCATGTGCTGTGCACATGATGCGGAAATTTCCGCTGCGGATTATCAGTGCAGCACAACCAATTCATCAGTGATCAGTGATTGCGGATGTCACAGCTGTAGAAATGATCCGGATCGTCGTGGGACAGTCGTGATCGTGGACTGCGTTGTTGACGGCGGACAGGTGAGGAATATTGTTGTTTGTTTTTTTTACCTTCTTTTCAGGAAATCGAGACCTTCATGGAGGCATGTGATCAAAAAAATTGTAGAAAAGTGTGTGTTTTATTTTATTAAAATAATTTATTCTGGCCGTGTCTTTTATTGAAAAAGAGCCTACAACTTTAGTACGCGGTTAGTAATGGGGGCGTCTTATAGACGCCCTGCATTACTAATCTGGGTTTCACATCGCCCGCCAATGCAAGGCTGACGTGAACCCCAATCCCATTACCCCCTGCCACCGCTACAGGGCAGTGTGGAAGAGTGAGGCTAAGTGCCAGATTTGGAGCATCTTATGGATGCGCCATTTCTGGGACTGCTGAGGAGTGATATTAATAGCCGCAGAGGGGGGTAGTATTCATGGCCCCTTCCATGGCTATTATCATCAGCCCGTAGCTGTCTAGTTTAGCCTTTGCTGGCTAGATTTTATAGGGGGACCCAACGTCAATTTTTTTCTGGGGTCCCCGTGTAATCTAGCCAGTAAAGGCTAAACAAAACAGCTGTGGGCTGATATTAATAGCCATGGAACATTGTTGGCTAATGGTCCCTTCTGTGGCTACTAATATCAGCTCCCAGCGGTCGGCTTTCCCTCTGCTGGTTATAAAAATGATGTAGAAGCCCACGCCATTTTTTTTTTAAATTTTAGGCTTTGCGCCCATAATTCAGACGTAGCAACGCTTTGGACGCAAATTTTTGCTGTGTCCAAAACGTTGCATTATATTGAACGCAGGTAAATCCGCATGTGTTCACTGAACCATGCGGATTTATCACATTCAATACTTTCTAGTGGTAAAATTTCTGTTGTGGAGACTAGCGACTCCACAAGAGAATTTGACATGCTGCGGTCCTGAAAGATGCACAGCATGTCAGTGTCCATGGGTGATTGGCAGCCTCTGATGCACGCATAGTGGACATGGGATTTCTAGAGATCCCATCCACTATAACGTAACATCTGGACGCTGCGGGTTTGAAGCTGTATAAACACACAGCATTAAACCTGCAGCGGCTCCTGACCGCAGCCACGTACCCAAACTCACTCGCAGCATGTCAATTTCTGTAGCGGACACGCTAGTCTCCACTGCAGATTTTAACCAATTGAAGTGTCATTATATGCGGTGGATTCACATGTACAGACAACAAAAGTGCGGTATTAGAACACCGTGTTTTGGACGCAACATAAATACATTGTGTACAAAGCGTGCTGAGTGCTGATCGGGGGACGTAGCGGCTAATGAACCAGATGTGAGTTGTTAATTATGGCCAGGGAAATTTTTGCCTAGTGGCACCTTGCGAGGCTAGAAAAAAAAAAAGATCACAACAGTCGCATAAATTACTTGAATAGAAATGCTAATGAAGATTGGGTGAATGGGACTAGTTGACACCCAGCTCTTTTGTTTGGTGATGTCAAGGTGTCAATCAGACCTTTTCATAACCAAACAAAGTAAAGAAACTCACAGACACAGTGTAAACACTTTATTTGAAATACAACAGACACATTCTTTAATCATTTAAATTAACCAATATACTCACCCCAGTTCTTATGGTAATCCAAGGGCTTAAGCAATGTCTCACAAACTTTATTTAGCTCCAAAAATCATTCATTGATGCTCAAAAACGCTTCAAAAACGCATGTAAAAACGCATGGGTTTTTTTCTGCCAGGGAGAGGCAAAAACGCTCAGGAAATTTCTGCTTCAATTCCTGAATGTGTGCACATACTCAACAGGGGGTTTCTGTTTTTTTTTTGTTACATTTTTATATTTGAAGATGAAGTTTACAAATTGATGTTTGATGGGAAATTCCATTTCCACTGACCACAAGTTAGTATATTTTAAAGAGTTATTCCCATCACTCCCTTTCATTTCCAACAATGTAGATGGTCGATTTTAATATGGTTTGAATAAAGCTGGATGTTTTTATGAAGAGTGTGCTGGATGCTGGATTATCTCCTATTCAACTTTCAGTCCCCCTGTCTCATGGCTTCCTTGCACAGAAAAGAACACATCAGTGGTGAGTGGTGAGCTAACAATACTTGGTTTGTTTATTAATTTCTACTGTTTATGGAACCAGGTAACACCGCTGATTCTGGAGCTCCAGCTTCACTAATTAGAGCTGGACGGAGCTATTCACATCTCATTTATTAAAGACTGCGATGAGAAATAACCCATTTAGTGGTTTCTAAAAGGCTCCCATACACATCAGATGATAATTATCTGAACCAATTGATTTTTGTCGAAACCGACTAATCATCAGATGTGTATAGAAGCGTGTATCGGAAAAGATAAGGATCAGGTAGCTGAAATGTCAACACCTAGCTCTTTTTGTTTCTCAGGGAAGGTAAGCTGCTGCCAGATGTGTTTTGCAGCTTCCTCCTCCACTATCCCAAATAAAGACACAACTCTGTACAGAGCCGAGCGCTCATGTGTATGGGTAAGCTGGGAGAGATACTGTATGGGCAACATTTGGCCAATAGCTATCTTATGTGTATAAACAGCTTTACTCTTTAAAGTGCGAAGTCCTCTTGTTATTGTAAGGAATGTAGTAAGGCTCCTAAAAATTCAAGTGGAACAGCCACCTAAAAAGGTAAGGAAAATCCAGATCATTTTCATTATTTATTATGTAGAACCTCTGTCATTGAGGGTATGCTTACATGTACTGAAAGTGGGCTTGAAACTTTTCCTACAAACTCTGTGACAAAATCCGCATGTTTATTATGTTAATTATCATGTGGGTTATGCAAATTGCCTCCTAGAGAGGAACAGGACTTGAACTCTAGTGCCACCTATAGGAGGCTGCAATCCTAAAAGTCACTATCGACCCTTTAACGAGCCTTGTCACATGACTTAGGATAAAAACCAATGCCAGGCTAGGCATGTCACTCTCCACAAGGAGAGACGTTACCCCCTAGATCCCATGTGGATTATATCACAGATGTGCCGTGAACGCTGTGTTGCAGAAAGTAAAATCTGCAGAAAGAATTAACATGCAGCAGATTTAACATCATATCCAATTTGCTGTTACAGTACAACGTAATATGTTGCTAAATTTCTGCCTGCAAATCTGAAAAGAAAATCAGAAAATCGCTACAGCATAAAACAGTTACAGAAATACTGAGGATGGAAACAAGAAAAATTCTATCAACCTGTTACATAGGAATATTTGGATGCATCCAGGGGAAGACAAGAATTACATGGACAGCACTTCTTCCAAGTCACAATGCGGCTGTAGGCTTTTACTTGGAGAAATTAGGGAAAAGGGTTATTATTAAAAGTATGTTTTTTACACATAGAATTCTGACAGACCATTTTAGTCCTCATTTCACTGATGTATTTATGAATGTTACTCATTTAAGTAGTGGTGATATTTTCCACAGCACTGTACAGTGCGTGAGCTCACATAAATCCCAATTTCCAATGGGACTTGCAGTCTAATTTTTCAAGCACACAGACCAGTAATAGTTCATCTACGCATTCGGAGAAGACCGAAAGAACATACAAATTTCATTACTTCGGTGTGGTTAGAAAAAAATTACTGTTCACTGACACACTGTATTAATAAGAAGGATGGTCAACTCAATTCTAGGTTACAATTACACTTAATTTATTACATTTAATTTATGACAAAGCACCATTACTTCTTATCCAATACCTTTAGGTATTCTGTGACTCCAAGCATGACGTACCTTTGATAAAAAGCAGTAGAGCTATGGTTTGCCTTGTCACTAGAGATGAGCAGATCGCTTTGCGCAACTCCAGTATAAATCATAACTCTCTGGCCGTGGACAGGAGCTTCCTGAGCTTCTGGGTTTGCCAGCCTGCCATAACGTCATTTGTGCAGAGTATGGCACACAGGTGATGACGCACCAGCTTGGTAAATCATAAGCCAAGCCTAAGGACCCTAAGAGTAAGGAAATTTGCACTGCTACTATCCAAGGCCAGAGAGCAGTGATCTGGACCACAGATCGGGGTTGCGTGAAGCGATCCTCTCTTTTCTTTTTGTAACATCTCTACAGGAAGAGCACCTGAAATTATAACTATTTAGTAACTGTACACATGCAGTTTTGGACAGCATATGTTAGCATTACAGGGGTACTATACAGTTTATACACACCGTAATTTATGACGATTACTTGAGACATACACAAATTTCTTAGCCTTGTCTCAAGCAAGCACCATAGATGACAATGGGTAAAGATTGTATGCATCTGTATAATACTAACAAATGGGAGGTGCTGCACAAAATTGTACGTGTACAGTTACCAAAAATTTCAGGTGTTCATCCTGTAGTGATGGTGATAGCAAACAATATCACAATCACAAAGTGCAATGTTATGTTATGGCATGTGGAGCTCTGGCCTTATTCAACATAAAAGCCCTGTACAGCTTTATCTACTCCTTGATATTGAATGTGTGGTTGAGTTTATTTTATTAGAACTCACGTCAAAGTGCATACTTATAAAAATAAGTCTCTACAGCGTATGCAGCATTGCCCTTTAAACAATATAGAACCTGAAATTGGGAAATTAACATTTTTCTTCTGAGTTAAATATTTATATTCCTGAAACCACTAAATTACCAGTTAATTGTTAACTCTGGCCTATTACTTATTATAAGTAAAGGGAAATTGCTAAGGCACATTACTTCTATTCTTGAATAATTGACTTTTGCTGAGTTATTTTCTATCCACAAACCCAGGTGGGGTTTTTTCAGATCTGTGTGAAACTTTAACCATAGTAACTTGAAGAATAAAATTATAATTGAATATATACAATATTTGCATTTTGTACTTTCATTGCCACAGGAATTTCATCACATCACCTATATCCTCTAAGTAGGATATTAAAAACAAAACAACAACACAACACATGAACGAGTACATTTAACCATACTAGCATATATCACATCTAATTTATCCAGCACCATTTTGGAAATGACTTCTGTGGACATGTTGGTTACTTTGCATGTACCAACAGCATAACCTTAGATAACGCACTTCTGATGTTGGATGAGTGACACTGACCTGCAGCTTGAAATACGTCATTTCTAATGTAATGTCCCCATACCTAAATTATTTATCAGCTATCGCTATAGACCAAGGTTTGTCAACTTGGGTTTCCTTGGTACAGGATCAAAATTCCCTTTCACTTTGAATTGTTGTTATCCACAGGACAGAGGGGATAAAACCTGTCATGTTTCAAGTAGTGATAGGCTAGATTAAAGGGAATCTGTCTATAGCATCATGCCTCCTAAGCCATCTATATGCCATAAAAAGTTGAATAAAATGATACCTTGATATTCTGTGATCAGATGCCTTGTTCCAGAGAAATACAAATTTTTCTTAATATGTAAATGAGCAGTTAAGATCTATGGGCCGTACATAGATCTCCCCGAGAATCTTCCGCCATAGTTTATTTTAAGGGGGCGTTACCAGTGTGAGGCATGTAGATCATGTGATCAGACTGTCAGTCATTACATGTCTCAGACTGGTAACTCCCCCTTTCATTTAAAATAAACTCTGAAGGAGAATTTTTAGGGAGACCTATGTCCGGTTCATAGATCTTAACAGCTCATTTACATTTTAAGAAAAACGTCTATTTCTCTGGAATAAGACAATGGATCGCAGACATCAATGTATCAATTTATTAAACTTTCTAAGATCTGCGTGCTTATATACACAGTTTAGGAAGATTTAGCCTACTGACAGATTCCCTTTAATCTAGTTTACATGTTCTTAGTAGAAAAAAAATCAACATATCTGGGTCAGAAACCAAAATATATTTGGGAAAAAATTTAAAATTATAGTACGCTTTCCCATCACCTACACCAAGCTTGTTTAATGGAAGAAATGGTTCCAACTACAGTAACAAGTTCTAATTGGTCCCCCATGATAATAATGAGTGTCACTGATCTACTCATTATAAAGTCAGTCAAAAGTTAGAACTCTTTCAGAGTCACACAGAGGCTGAGTGTTTTCTTATATTTTTAGAAATTCTTTGATAAGGTATTTTATTTACACATAATTCTGAGCTGAACCATTGTAGTCCTCATTGGAATGTGTGTGTATATCAATTATTTATATAGTGCTGACATCTTCCACAGCACAGTACAGAAAGTGCACTCCCAATGAGACTTGCAATCTAATTTTTCAAGCACACGTGCAAAGAATAGTTGACCTATACATTCAGAGTAAACGGAAAGAAAATGTAATGTCATTGCTTCTCTGTGGTTAGTAAGAATTACTACTTGCTGACCCACCATAATAAGGATGGTCAACTTAATTCCTGTTTATAATTACAATTAATTTATGTTATTTAATTTATGACAACACACCTTTACTTCTTATCCAATGAACCACGTTTAGGTATCATGTAAATCCAAGCATGATGAACCTTAGACAAAAATCAGTAAAGCTTTGATTTGCCTCGTAACAAATAGAAATCTCCAAATATTTCATTTCTAAATCTTAGATTCTGAATACATGTTTTGATTGCTCCGACTGTGTGCATTAATCTAAGCCGGGACATTATAATGAATTCCACACAGCAAGGTGTCTAAAGCCAATCTCTTTTAAAGGTCAGGTGATTCTTAATGAAAAACTGACGGAAAAAAAAGTCTGCACAGAGAGAAAAACTAACCAGAGTGAAATATTTACAACATGGACGATAAAAAAACGCAAAAATGTATCAAGTTAGAAAAGTGCCATATTGAGTTTCAAGATGGAACAGTAAAGAACATGTGCCACAATTTAATGTACAATGCAGTAGTTTTCTCAAATGTCAACATTCACTTTAGCTAGTGTACCATAGAAAATCCAATAAACGGTGGTCGGTATTCTCAATAATGTACTGATATGCACTTATAATTATTGATGAACCAATTATCACATGTCTATAATCGAATATGACTTTGATAGGCCTCCTAAGTAGTCAAAGGCAATAAAAGGCAAACATGTAGAGTATCAAAAGTAACAAAAATTGAATTGTGGCATAAATCAAGGGCAACATACTCCTATAATTAACATTACTATATATATATATATATATATATATATAAAATACAACTTGAGAATAACCCTTAAAATGATTACACATGCATATACAGTATGTAATATACATATATGTATCTATGTATGTAATCATTTAAAGGGTTATTCTCAAGTTGTCTTTTGAGCTGATCACAACTCTGCAGTCTCCTTACTTACTGGTATCTGTAAGGGTCGCACTCCTCCTTAGTGACAGTTCTGGTAAGTAGCAAAGCTGTATTAGTAGGACAAAAAGCTCAGCACATGTTCTGCTATAAGGCTATGTGCCCACGTTGCATTTATGAAGCAGAAAATTTCTGCTGCATAAATGCAAGTCCTCTCCCGGAAAAACGCATGCGGAATTCCGCACGCATTTATCGCGCATTTTTCGCGCGTTTATCACGCGTTTTCCACATGCGGAATTGCCTTGCGTTTTTTATGCATTGGACAAAGGCAATTCCGCTTGCGGAAACGCAAAATTAAATGACATGCTGCGGATTTTTGTACGCGGCATAAACGCTGCGATGTGCATAGAACTTGCGGAATCCCATTGGGGACCATGGGATGCGGATATACATGCGTTTTTCAAGCGTTTACGCTGCGGAAATTCCGCAGCATATACGCTTGAAAAATGCTACGTGGGCACACAGCCTAACACATTCAGCTATCAGTGGTTTGTTCTGAAGTCTACACAGCTATCCCTATATTTACACAGAGATAACAGTGCATCTGAGAAACACACAGCTTGGGACAGTGGGAGCCTTGTTGCTGGGTGCCAGGATGCTCAGGGGAGAGAGGATTGTGATTTTACAGGACTCATAAGAGCTCTATCAGGAGCTGAGAGGAAGGGAGATGAAGCTGAGCGGCTACCTGCTGTATAGCAATCAATGGGCTGGAGAAAGCTCACTGGTATGTTAGGATTTAACCCTTCTCCTGAAATGTACCCACTGTGTACTCTAGGCCAGGGTCTGGGTAGATGAACAGACACTTTTAGCCAAGTTCCATGGAAACCAGCTGTACACAATTAAAGGTAAAAGCTCTCATTGCAGGAGAAAGACAGCAGATAGAAAAAAGCAAGTCAATTGCAAATGTGCTTATTTTCATGGTGTTTAACTAATTAAAGTATTTTAATAACTTGAGAACACCCATTTTATAAATCTTGGTTCAGATTGTGTTTTGATTTGCTAAAAAAAATGCACGAGTCATTAATTCTAAGGTTACATGCCCACGATCAGGCTATAGCAACATTTTGGAAGCAGCGTATTTTCGCTACTTCCAAAACGCTGCCTTCGAATCACGCAGGTAAATAAGCATGTGTTTCCTGAACAATTCGGACCCAATACATCCTATTGGGGAAATTTCTGTTATGGAGACTGGCGTCTCCGCAACAGAAGTTGACATGCTGCGGCTTGTAAACCTGTGCCACGGATGAGTCTACGCAGTGTCAAATAGAAGCACAGTGGGTATGGGATTTCTATAAATCCACTGTGGAACGCAGCATTTTGGACGCAGCGTAGGTGAGCTGCATCCAAAACGCTGCTATTCCTGATCGTGGGAACATAGCTTTACAGTCTTTCCAGTAAATTATGTTATATATACATAGATAGATCTCTATAGATACATATGTATATGCACAGTCCTTTGGAAGTGCATTGAGCTGTAGGTTGGATTGCTGCTAAAGGGGAAAAAAAAAATCTTTAAATCTTCTTTCTTAGCGAGTGTGACCGGAGATTAAGTGCAAACGGAAATACGTGTGTGACTTGTGATTCAGTGAAGAGGTATTTGGGAATCCTGCAGAAAATACCGGTGTGAATTGCTGTGAGTTGCTGAATTGTGAACTGCTGGGTGCTTTTCTACCTGTTTAATCTTATTGGGCTTTTTAAAACCTATTTTCTCTCTACAGCTTTACAGTCTCTTATTTTACTACCTGTGTGTTTAAGGGTTAACTACATTGCACTTAAATCCTGAGGTGTAGCTATACTCACAAGGGGTTAATTAAGGGTGAGGGGTCATAATTTAAGGTTTATAAGGGGCAGCTGTTTGGGGCATCCAGTCCTTTGAAGTGCATTGAGCTGTAGTAGGTTGGATTGCTGCTAAAGGGGGGGGGGGGGGGGAGAACTCTTTAAATCTTCTTCCTTAGAGAGTGTGAATGAGCTGAGTGTGACCGGAGCTTAAGTGCAAAAGGAAGTAAGTGTGTGACTTGTGATTCAGTGACTTTGGAAGGGAGGAATTTGGACAGAATTGCTGTCCGTATTTTATTAATTCTTTACATTTCTTTTTACTTAACATTTCTGTCTAGTGCAATCCCCATTAGGAAATGAGTTCCATTATTGACAATGCTATCCAGTGTACATCTTGCCACATGTATGCAATCCTTGAACAGCCGGTCGTGGGTGCATACTGCTGTGCGAGATGTGTGCACGTTGTGCGTTTGGAAGCCCAGGTACTGGATCTAAATGAGAAGCTGGCAACACTAAGATCCATTGACAATATGGAAAGAAGTCTGCTGCTCACTGAGCAGCTGTTCACTGAGATAGATGTGGGGGAGGGTGGTAGTAGGGAGCTGCAGGACAGTGAGGCAGCTAGCTGGGTGACAGTTAGAAGGGGGGGGGGGGTAGAGGAAAGAGTGCCAGGGAGGCTAGTCCTATTCTGGCACACCCCAATAAGTTTGCAAAGTTGTCAGATGAGGGGGGTGTCAGTACAGGGGTAGCACTGCTGCAGCAAGGCATGTCCTCTGAAAGCCGGAGGAGCGTCAACTCCAGTAAGGGGGAAATAGGAGAGCAGGGCAGGCCAGGCAGGTGCTGGTTGTGGGGGACTCAATTATTAGGGGAACAGATAGGGCAATCTGTCACAGACAGGGATCGAACAGTGTGCTGCCTACCTGGCGCTCGAGTCCGGCACATCGCTGATCAGGTTGACAAATTACTGGGAGGGGCTGGTGAGGACCCAGCGGTCATGGTGCACATTGGCACAAATGACAAAGTTAGAGGCAGGTGGAAGGTCCTTAACCCCTTAATAACATCTGACGTACTAATACGCGTCTGTGCCCTGGGACTTAAGAGCCAGACCCGTATTAGTACGTCATCGCGATCGCGCCCGCACACAGGCTGTGCGGGCGCGATCGCCGCCGGGTGTCAGCTGATTGTCACAGCTGACACCCGGTACTATGTGCAGGGAGCGGTCACGCACCGCTCCCAGCACATTAACCCCCGCGATGCTGCGATCGAAGTCGATTGAAGTCGATCGCGGCATTGCGGGGGCAAGGGGAGGTGATCGGCGATACTCACCTCCTCTTCCGGCTTCCAGCGCAGTCTGCAAAGGCTTCCCGGGTGTTGCCATGACGACCCGATGTCGTCATGACAACATCCGGGTCACCAGAGAGCAGGAAGATTGCTTGGACATGCGCAGTGCATCTCCAAGCAATCTTCACACTGTGCACTTCTGACAGCCTTCATGGCATAGGGATGGTGCTCCATTCCTGTGCCATGCAGGCGATCAGAAAAAAAAAAGTGAAAGTCCCAGAGTGGGACAAAGTAATAAAGTGTATAAACTGTGTGAAAGTGGAAAAAAAAAAAAAAAAAAAAATGTGCAAAAATATTATAAAAAAATAAAAAAAATAATACACCAAAAATAAAAATATAATGTACCCATCAATAAATATTATTATAAAAAAAATAAAAAAAAAACAATAAAAGTACACATATTTGGTATCGCCGCGTCCGGAACAACCTGACCTATAAAACTGTCCCACTAGTTAACCCCTTCAGTGAACACGGTAAAAAAAAAAAAAAAAAAAACAAGCAAAAAACAATGCTTTATCACCATACCGCCAAACAAAAAGTGGAATAACACGCGATCAAAAAGACGCATATAAATAAAAATGATACCGCTGAAAACGTCATCTCGTCCCGCAAAAAACAAGCCGCCATATAGCTCCATCAGCCGAAAAATAAAAAAGTTATAGCTCTCAGAATAAAGCGATACTAAAAATTATTTTTTTCTATAAAATAGCTTTTATTGTGTATAAGCGCCAAAACATAGAAAAATGATACAAATGTGGTACCGCTGTAAACGTACTGACCCGAAGAGTAAAGCTGCCTCATCAATTTTACCACACGCGGAACAGAATAAAAAAAAAAAAAAAAAACAATTCCTGAATTGTTGGTTTTTGTTTATTCTGCCTCCCAAAAATCGGAATAGAAAGCGATCAAAAAATGTCACGTGCCTGAAAATGGCACCAATAACAACGTCAAGTCATCCCGCAAAAAACGAGCCGTCACATGACTGTCTGCCAAAATCTGGAAAAATTATAGCTCTCAAAATATGGCGATGCAAAAACTAGATTTTACAAAAAATGCGTCTTTTAGTGTGTGACAGCTGTCAGTCATAAAAACCCCATATGATTCTGGCATTGCTGTAATCACACCGACCCGAAGAATAAAGTCGTCTAATCACTTATACCGCACAAGGAACGGCGTCAAAAATAAACTCTTGGGTTAGGATTGGGCTAGGGTTAGGGCTGGGTTTGGGGCTAGGGTTGTGCTGGGGCTAGGGTTGTGCTGGGGCTAGGGTTGTGCTGGGGCTAGGGTTGTGCTGGGGCTAGGGCTGGGGTTGGGATTTTTTTCAAAAGTAAGAAAAAAAGATGACGATATGGCGACTAGTGTTGAGAGCAAGTGCTCGCTACTTGAGTTTGCATCGGGTGCTCTGGTATGCATTTAGTATCGTGGGTACTTGAGTGACATGCTCGAGTCTCTGCCCCATATGCTTCGCGGCCAAAAAACTTTACGGGGATTGCCTGCCATGCACGAGCGATCCCCGCATGTTTTTTTTTGGGTGTCTAATAACCGTGAAACATGCGGAGCAGGGACTCGAGCATGTCACTCGAGCACACGCTGTACATGGTGCATACCTGAGTACCCGATGCAAACTCAAGTAGCGAGCACTTGCGCTCAAGAATAATGAAAACTTATTCAATATGATGACCTAATGTAAACAAATAATGTGCCGTACCACTGGGTTCAAAATGTTCACTATACACCTTAATAAAATCTTTGAGGGGTATAGTTTCCAAAATGGGGACACTTGTGGGGGAGCTCCACTGTTTAGGCACATCACGGGCTCTCCAAACGCGACATGGTGTCCACTAACAAATTGAATGGAAAATCGGCTCAAATTGTTAGCGGACGCCATGTTGCGTTTGGAGAGCCCCTGTGTGTCCAAACATTGGAGCTCCCCCACAAGTGACCCCATTTTGGAAACTAGACCCCCCAAGGCACCTATCTAGATGCATAGTGAGCACTTAGAACCCCCAGGTGCTTCACAAATTGATTCGTAAAAATGAAAAAGTGAAAATAAAACACTTTTTCATTTTTATGAATCAATTTGTGAAGCACCTGGGGTTCCAAGTGCTCACTATGAATCTAGATAGGTGCCTTGGGGGGTGTAGTTTCCAAAATGGGGTCACTTGTGGGGGAGCTCCAATGTTTGGGCACACAGGGACTCTCTAAATGCAACATGGTATCCGCTAACAAATTGAATGGAAAATCGGCTCAAATTGTTAGCGGACACCACATTGCGTTTGGAGAGCCCCTCTGTGCCCAAACTTTGGAGCTCCCCCACAAGTGACCCCATTTTGGAAACTAGACCCCCCAAGGCACCTTTCTAGATGCATAGTGAGCACTTGGAACCCCCAGGTGCTTCACAAATTGATTCGTAAAAATGAAAAAGTGAAAAAAAAAACACTTTTTCATTTTTATGAATCAATTTGTGAAGCACCTGGGGTTCCAAGTGCTCACTATGAATCTAGATAGGTGCCTTGGGGGGTCTAGTTTCCAAAATGGGGTCACTTGTGGGGGAGCTCCAATGTTTGGGCACACAGGGACTCTCCAAATGCAACATGATATCCGCTAACAAATTGTCGGCTCAAATTGTTAGCGGATATCATGTTGCATTTGGAGAGTCCCTGTGTGCCCAAACATTGGAGCTCCTCCACAAGTGACCCCATTTTGGAAACTAGACCCCCCAAGGCACCTATCTAGATGCATAGTGAGCACTTGGAACCCCTAGGTGCTTCACAAATTAATTCGTAAAAATGAAAAAGTGTTGTTTTTTTCACTTTTTCATTATTACGAATCAATTTGTGAAGCACCTGGGGGTTCCAAGTGCTCACTATGCATCTAGAAAGGTGCCTTGGGGGGTCTAGTTTCCAAAATGGGGTCACTTGTGGGGGAGCTCCAAAGTTTGGGCACAGAGGGGCTCTCCAAACGCAATGTGGCGTCCGCTAACAATTTGAGCCGATTTTCCATTCAATTTGTTAGCGGATACCATGTTGCATTTAGAGAGTCCCTGTGTGCCCAAACATTGGAGCTCCCCCACAAGTGACCCCATTTTGGAAACTAGACCCCCCAAGGCACCTATCTAGATGCATTGTGAGCACTTGGAACACTCAGGTGCTTCACAAATTGATTCATAAAAATGAAAAAGTGTTTTTTTTTTTCACTTTTTCATTGTTACGAATCAATTTGTGAAGCACCTGGGGGTTCCAAGTGCTCACTATGCATCTAGAAAGGTGCCTTGGGGGGTCTAGTTTCCAAAATGGGGTCACTTGTGGGGGAGCTCCAAAGTTTGGGCACACATGGGCTCTCCAAACACAACATGGCGTCCGCTAATTATTCAAGCAAATTTTACAATCAAAAAGTCAAATAGCGCTCCTTCCCTTCCGAGCCCTGCCGTGCGCCCAAACAGTATTTTTTCCCCAAATATTGGGTATCTGCGTGCCCAGGGGAAATTGCACAACAAATTTTGGGGTCCATTTTTTCTTGTTACCCCTGTGAAAATAAAAAAAATTGGGTCTAAATTAACATTTTTGTGAAAAAAGTTAAATGTTCATTTTTTTCTTCCACATTCAAAAAATTCCTGTGAAGCACCTGAAGGGTTAATAAAGTTCTTGAATGTGGTTTTGAGCACCTTGAGGGGTGCAGTTTTTAGAATGGTGTCACTTTTGGGTATTTTCTGTCATAAAGACCTCTCAAAGTGACTTCAAATGTGATGTGGTCCCTAAAAAAATGGTTTTGTAAGTTTTGTTGGAAAAATGAGAAATCGCTGGTCAACTTTTAACCCTTATAGCTCCCTAACAAAAAAAAATTTTGGTTCCAAAATTGTGCTGATGTAAAGTAGACATGTGGGAAATGTTATTTATTAACTCTTTTGTGTGACATATCGCTCTGATTTCAGGGCTTAAAAATTCAAATTTTGAAAATTGCAAAATTTTCAAAATTTTCGCCAAATTTCCATTTTTTCACAAATAAACGCAAGTGATATCGAAGAAATTTTTCCACAATCATGAAGTACAATATGTCACGAAAAAACAATCTCAGAATCAGGGGGATCCGTTGAAGCGTTCGAGAGTAATTACCTCATAAAGTGACAGTGGTCAGAATTGTAAAAATTGGCCCGGTCATTAACGTGCAAACCACCCGCGGGGCTTAAGGGGTTAAAGATGATTTCAGGGAATTAGGCTGCAAGCTTAAAACAAGGACCTCCAAGGTGGTATTCTCTGAAATACTGCCTGTACCACTTGCCACGCCAGAGAGGCAACGGGAGATTAGGGAGATAAATAAGTGGCTCAGGAATTGGTGTAGGAAGGAGGGGTTTGGCTTCCTGGAGAACTGGGCCGACTTCTCAGTTGGCTACAGGTTCTACGCTAGGGACGGGATGCACCTCAATGGGGAGGGTGCAGCTGTGCTGGGGGAGAAAATGGCTAGAAGGTTGGAGGAGTGTTTAAACTAGGGATTGGGGGGGGGAAGGTATTCATTTTATAGGTGGGGAAGATAGTGCAGATAGTGACCTGGCCACAATTAAAGAAATTGGGGATGGGGTTGGAACAGTCAATATAGTAAGAAGGAATAGAGGTACAGAGAGATACATAAAATGCATGTACACTAATGCCAGAAGCCTTACCAACAAAATGGAGGAATTATAATTATTTTCCAACAAAATTAATTCTGACATGGTGGGGATATCTGAGACATGGCTGGACGAGAGCCATGAATGGGCAGTTAATTTACAGGGCTATAGTTTGTTCAGAAAGGACCATACAAACAAGAGAGGGGGGGGGGGTGTTTATATGCAAAATCATCCTTAAAACCCATCTTGCGTGAGAATATATGTGAATCTAATGAAAATGTAGAGTCCCTGTGGGTGGAGATAAGGGGAGGGGGAAAAATAATAAATTACTGATAGGGGTTTGTTGTATAAATAATATGTGTAGTAGAGGGGTTACAGAAACACTAAACTGCAGGAAGGCAAATTTTCAATGGTTGAGAGATGATCTTAGTGCAATAAACTGGGACGATATCCTGAGACATAAAACTACACAAAGCAAATGGGAGACATTGATTAGCATCCTGAATAGGACCTGTGCACAATATACAGTTATGTCCATATATATTTGGACAGAGACAACATTTTTCTAATTTTGGTTCTAGACATTACCACAATGAATTTTAAACAAAACAATTCAGATGCAGTTGAAGTTCAGACTTTCAGCTTTCATTTGAGGGTATCCACATTAAAATTGGATGAAGGGTTTAGGAGTTTCAGCTCCTTAACATGTGCCACCCTGTTTTTAAAAGGGACCAAAAGTAATTGGACAGATTAAATAATTGTAAATAAAATGTTCATTTCTAGTACTTGGTTGAAAACCCTTTGTTGGCAATGACTGCCTGAAGTCTTGAACTCATGGACATCACCAGACACTGTGTTTCCTCCTTTTTGATGCTCTGCCAGGCCTTCACTGCGGTGGTTTTCAGTTGCTGTTTGTTTGTGGGCCTTTGTATCTGAAGTTTAGTCTTTAACAAGTGAAATGCATGCTCAATTGGGTTGAGATCAGGTGACTGACTTGCCCATTCAAGAATATTCCACTTCTTTGCTTTAATAAATTCCTGGGTTGCTTTGGCTTTATGTTTTGGGTCATTGTCCATCTGTAGTATGAAACGACGACCAATTAGTTTGGCTGCATTTGGCTGGATCTGAGCACACAGTATGGCTCTGAATACATCAGAATTCATTCGGCTGCTTCTGTCCTGTGTCACATCATCAATAAAAACTAGTGACCCAGTGCCACTGGCAGCCATACATGCCCAAGCCATCACACTGCCTCCGCCGTGTTTTACAGATGATGTGGTATGCTTTGGATCATGAGCTGTACCACGCCTTCGCCATACTTTTCTCTTTCCATCATTCTGGTAGAGGTTGATCTTGGTTTCATCTGTCCAAAGAATGTTCTTCCAGAACTGTGCTGGCTTTTTTAGATGTTTTTTAGCAAAGTCCAGTCTAGCCTTTTTATTCTTGATGCTTATGAGTGGCTTGCACCGTGCAGTGAACCCTCTGTATTTACTTTCATGCAGTCTTCTCTTTATGGTAGATTTGGATATTGATACTCCTACCTCCTGGAGAGTGTTGTTCACTTGGTTGGCTGTTGTGAAGGGGTTTCTCTTCACCATGGAGATTATTCTGCGATCATCCACCACTGTTGTCTTCCGTGGGCGCCCAGGTCTTTTTGCATTGATGAGTTCACCAGTGCTTTCTTTCTTTATCAGGATGTACCAAACTGTAGATTTTGCCACTCCTAATATTGTAGTAATTTCTCGGATGTTTTTTTTTCTGTTTTTGCAGCTTAAGGATGGCTTGTTTCACCTGCATGGAGAGCTCCTTTGACCGCATGTTTACTTCACAGCAAAACCTTCCAAATGCAAGCACCACACCTCAAATCAACTCCAGGCCTTTTATCTGCTTAATTGAGAATGACATAACAAAGGGATTGCCCACACCTGTCCATGAAATAGCCTTGGGAGTCAATTGTCCAATTATTTTTGGTCCCTTTAAAAACAGGGTGGCACATGTTAAGGAGCTGAAACTCCTAAACCCTTCATCCAATTTTAATGTGGATACCCTCAAATGAAAGCTGAAAGTCTGAACTTCAACTGCATCTGAATTGTCGTGTTTAAAATTCATTGTGGTAATGTCTAGAACCAAAATTAGAAAAATGTTGTCTCTGTCCAAATATATATGGACCTAACTGTATACCCTATGGGAATAAACATGCTATAAATAGGAGGAAACCACTATGGCTAAATAGAGCTGTAAGGGGCGCAATAAGTGACAAAAAGAAAGCATTTAGAGAACTGAAGCAAGTAGGTAGTGATGAGGCATTAAATAAATACAGAAAATTAAATAAATTCTGTAAAAACCAAATCAAGGCAGCAAAGACTGAGACACAGAGACTCATTTCCAGAGTAAGTAAAAATAATCCCAAAATATTCTTTAACTACATAACTAGTAAAAAACTAAAAGATGATAGTGTTGGCCCCCTTAAAATAGTCTGGGTGAAATGGTGGATGAGGAAAAAGCCAATATGCTAAATGATTTTTTTTCAACAGTATTTACACAAGAAAATGGCATGACAGAAAACATGATTAGTGATGACAAAAATTTCTCCATTAAATGTCACTTGCTTAAAGCAGCAGGATGTACGGCGACATCTAAAAATCACTAAAGTTGACAAATCCCCAGGCCCGGATGGGATACACCCGCGAGTACTGCAGGAATTAAGTAAAGTCATAGATAGACCATTATTTTTAATCTTTAAGGATTCCATAATAACAGGGTCTGTACCACAGGACTGGCGTATAGCAAATGTGGTGCCAATATTCAAAAAGGGGACAAAAACCGAACTTGGAAATAAGAGGCCAGTAAGCTTGACCTCTACTGTGGGTAAAATCCTGGACGGTTTCCTAAGAGATGCTATACTACAGTATCTGAAGAAGAATAACCTCATGACCCAATATCAACATGGGTTTACGTGGGACTGTTCCAGTCAAACTAATCAGATCAGCTTTTATGAAGAGGTAAGTTCCGGACTGGACCAAGGAAATGCAGTGGATGTTGTGTATATGGACTTTTCAAAAGCTTTTGATACGGTTCCACTCAAAAGGTTGATACATAAAATGAGAACAATGGGGATAGGGGAAAATATATGTGTAGCGTCAGCGTCCCTGCCTCCTGCTAGGCAGGGACGCTGTTCCCCTCACCTCTCTGCTCCGTGCCCGGCGTCCTCCTCCCGCTCTGCTGGCAGTGCGCGCTGCTTCCCGGCCACTGTGCTTAGGGCGCGCGCGCTCCCCCTCTCTTAAAGGGGCCACGCGCGCCGTCCTAAGGAGTCCACGGCCAATGGCCGGGGGACCTCACCATATATAAGGCACCTCCTCCAAAATGGAGGTGCCCGAGCAATGTTGTTGCAAAGCCTTCACTCTGCTTCAGCCCTCAGGTCCCGTTACCAGTTACCTGCCAGTCACCTGCCAGATTCCTGCCAGTTACCTGCCAGTCACCTGCCAGATTCCTGCTTGATACCTGCCTGATATCCGTTTACCTGCTTGCAAGCCTGCGGTCCGACGGTCTGCCTTCCGACACCTGTCAGTCTGTCTATGGACCAGCCTGCCCGCTCACCTGGGAGCGCTCACCTGCTACCTGTCTGCTAGCCTACCTGGAGGCTCCGCCGTCACTTGCCGTGACCACCTGCCTGTCCAGAGACTCTTGCCTGCTCACCTGGGAGCGCTCACCTGCTACCTGTCTGCTAGCCTACCTGGAGGCTCTGCCGTCACTTGCCGTGACCACCTGCCTGTCCAGAGACTCTTGCCTGCTCACCTGCTACCTGTCTGCTAGCCTACCTGGAGGCTCTGCCGTCACTTGCCGTGACCACCTGCCTGTCCAGAGACTCTTGCCTGCTCACCTGGGAGCGCTCACCTGCTACCTGTCTGCTAGCCTACCTGGAGGCTCTACCATCACTTGCCGTGACCACCTGCCTGTCCAAAGACTCTCGCCCGCTCACCTGGGAGCACTCACCAGCCACCTGCCTGCTGTCCTTCTACCCAGAGACTGTCCCTGTCACTTGCCGTGAGTACCCGTCCTTCTACTCAGAGACTGCCCCTGTCACTTGCCGTGACTACTTGCCCGTCTTCCCTGGGAGCCACCAGCTTCCTTACAAGGACCGCCCCCTTGTATAGTTGCTCAGAGGTTCCGCCCCCCAGACCCGTTACAATATGTATGTGGGTTAAGAACTGGCTCAGTGATAGGAAACAAAGGGTGGTTATTAATGAAACACACTCAGACTGGGTCACAGTTAACAGTGGGGTACCACAGGGGTCAGTATTGGGCCCGCTTCTTTTTAATATTTATTAATGACCTTGTAGGGGGAATACAGAGTAGTATTTCAATATTTGCAGATGACACTAAACTCTGCAGGGTAATCAATACAGAGGAGGACAATTTTATATTACAGGAGGATCTATGTAAACTAGAAGCTTGGGCTGATAAATGGCAAATGAGCTTTAATGGGGATAAATGTAATGTAATGCACTTGGGCAGAGGAAATAAAATGTATAATTATATGCTTAATTGTAAAACACTGGGCAAAACTGTAACTGAAAAAGACCTGGGTGTATTGGTGGACGACAAGCTCACGTTTGGTGGCCAGTGTCAGGCAGCTGCTGCAAAGGCAAATAAAATAATGGGATGCATTAAAAGAGGCATAGATTCTCATGAGGAGAACATAATTTTACCTCTATACAAGTCACTAGTGAGACCACACTTAGAATACTATGTACAGTTCTGGTCTCCGGTGTATAAGAAAGACTTAGCTGAACTAGAGCGGGTGCAGAGAAGAGCAACCAAGGTTATTAGAGAACTGGGGGGGTCTGCAATACCAAGACAGGTTATTACATTTGGGGTTATTTAGTTTAGAAAAACGAAGGCTTAGGGGTGATCTTATTACTATGTACAAATATATGAGGGGACAGTACAAAGACCTTTCTACTGATCTTTTTACTCTAAGGCTTGAGACGGGGGACAAGGGGGCATCTTCTATGTCTGGAGGAAAGAAGGTTTAATCATAATCACAGACGCGGATTCTTTACTGTAAGAGCAGTGAGACTATGGAACTCTCTGCCGCATGATGTTGTAATCAGTGATTCACTACTAAAATTTAAGAAGGTCCTGGATGTCTTTTTTGAAAAGTATAATATTACAGGTTATATATAGTAGATTCCTTGATAGGGCGTTGATCCAGGGAACTAGTCTGATTGTCGTATGGAGTCGGGAAGGAATTTTTTTCCCCAATGTGGAGCTTAGTGTTTGCCACATGTTTTTTTTTGCCTTCCTCTAGATCAACATGTTAGGCTATGGGTTGAACTTGATGGACTTCGTCTTCCTTCAACCTTAAAAACTATGTTACTATAATATATATATATATATATATATATATATATATATATATATATATATATATATATTACTGTGACGCAGTGAGTGGTATGATGCCGGATGGGAGATATAGTCCTTTCATCAAGTGCCTCTTTCACTCGTGAGCAGCAGGAAAACAGGTCAAGCCCTGGCCTGTACCTTCTCTGTCCGCTATCCCGCGTTTTTAGGGGCAACACCCAGATCACACAGCTGAAGACAGCCATAACTCCTCCGTGGAAGTTTTTTTTGGTTGGGAAAAAGCTGAGAAATGTATTGTGTCTGATGCAAGACTATGTTTTTTTTCTGATGCCAGTGTGAATAAAACACTGGGTTTGGACTGAAAACCTGAATGTGCCTCTTTAGGCTATGTGCCCAGGATCAGTCTATAGCAGCGCTTCGGACACAGCGTATTTTCGCTGCGACCGATAACGCAGGTAAATAAATGAACACACGCTAACCATTCTAGAACCGCACCCTATACATTCTATTGTGGAAATTTCTGTTTTGCGGAGACCAGCGTCTCTGCAACAGAATTGACATGCTGCAGCTCCTAAAGCCGCGCCGCCGGTGAGTTTACGCGGTATCAAACAGAAGCACAGTGGGCATGGGATTTCTATAAAACCAATCCACTGTGCTTCTAATGTACAACACAGCGATTCGGATGCAGTGCAGGTGAGCTGCGTCCAAAATGCTGATAGTACAGATCGTGGCACATACTCTGTGTTCCTGCCATTGCTTACCAGAACGAATCCCCACAATACAGTGGGTACAGAAAGTATTCAGACCCCTTTAAATTTTTCACTCTTTGTTTCATTGCAGCCATTTGGTAAATTCTAAAAAGTTCATTTTTTTTCTCATTAAAGTACACTTTTCACCCCATCTTGACTGAAAAAAACAGAAATGTATAAATATTTGCAAATTTATTATAAAAGAAAAACTGGAATATCACATGATCATAAGTATTCAGACCCTTTGCTCAGTATTGAGTAGAAGCACCCTTTTGAGCCAGTACAGCCATGAGTCTTCTTGGGAATGATGCAACAAGTTTTTCACACCTGAATTTGGGGATCCTCTGCCATTCTTCCTTGCAGATCCTCTCCAGCTCCGTCAAGTTGGATGGTGAACGTTGGTGGACAGTCATTTTCAGGTCTCTCCAGAGATGATCAATTGGGTTTAGGTCAGGGCTCTGGCTGGGCCAGTCAAGAATGGTCACAGAGTTGTTCTGAAGCCATTCCTTTGTTATTTTAGCTGTGTGCTTAGGGTCAATGTCTTGTTGGAAGGTGAACCTTCGGCCAAGTTTGAGGTCCAGAGCACTCTGGAAGAGGATTTCATCCAGGATATTGCTGTACTTGGCTGCATTTATGTTTCCTTCAATTGCAACCAGTCATCCTGTCCCTGCAGGTGAAAAACACCTCCATAGCATGATGCTGCTACCACCATGTTTCACTGTTGGGATTGTATTGGGCAAGTGATGAGCAGTGCCTCGTTTTCTCCACACATACCGCTTAGAATTATCACCAAAAAGTTCTATCTTCATCTCATCAAACCAGAGAATCTTATTTCTCATAGTCTGGGAGTCCTTCATGTGTTTTTGAGCAAACTCTATGTGGGCTTTATATATCTTGCACTGAGGAGAGGCTTCCGTCAGGCCACTCTGCATAAAGGCAGTACTGGTGGGGGGGTTGAGTGATAGTTGACTTTGAGGAACTTTCTCCCATCTCCCTACTGCATCTCTGGAGCTCAGCCACAGTGATCTTGGGGTTCTTCTTTACCGCTCTCACCAAGACTCTTCTCTCACGATTGCTCAGTTTGGCTGGACGGCCAGGTCTTGGAAGACTTCTGGTGGTCCCAAACTTCTTCCATTTAAGGATTATGGAGGCCATTGTGCTCTTAGGTACCTTGAGTAATGCAGAAATTCTTTTATAACCTTGGCCAGATCTGTGCATTGCCACTATTCTGTCTCTGAGCTCCTTGGGCAGTTCCTTTGAGCTCATGATACTCATTTGGTCTGACATGCACTGTGAGCTGTTAGGTCTTATATAGACAGGTGTGTGCCTTTCCAAATCAAGTCCTATAAGTTTAATTAAACACAGCTGGACTCAAATAAAGGAATAGAACCATCTCAAGGAGGATCACAGGGAAATGGACAGCATGTGACAAATATGAGTGTCTGAGCAAAGGGTCTGAATACTTATGACCATGTCATATTTCAGTTTTTCTTTTTTAATAAATTTGCAAAAATTTATACATTTCTGTTTTTTTTCAGTCAAGATGGGGTGCAGAGTGTACTTTAATGAGAAAAAAAATGAACTTTTTAGAATTTACCAAATGGCGGAAATGAAACAAAGAGTGAAAAATGTAAAGGCGTCTGAATATTTTCCGTACCCACTGTACATACATACTAAAGTTTAGACAATTTTAAAAGAAGTTAAGTACTAAAGAGCTATGGACAGTGAACCATCTCCTACAGTTCCTCCTGAAGAGGAGAAATCATTAGAAGCTCATTATTATGTCTTGGTCGGAGTCATGTACATATATTCCTGGTTTCAAAGGCACCAGTGTAGTTTTATCTCAAGACGAATGCTTTTGAGAGGTAGAGAAAATTCCACCCTACAATACTTGAAAGCAAAGACTGAACTCTTTCATGTGTACATTAATGTTCTACTTAAGAACCTGATAGCAGCTTGTCTGCACTTTATATCTAAAGGTATAATCAGGACATAATTACTAGCAGAATCTTCAAGCATAAAGTCATCTCTTTGTCTTTCCCTTAGCTTTAAGGTCACTTTCCAGCTGTCACAGTCTGGATGATGGTTCTCATTGTGCTTGGTACACGTAAGAGATTGTTACTATTTGTGTCAGGACGTGTCCTGGTTCCACCTGCAGAACATCCCAACCCTTCATCAGTCCTATGATCAAAGCCTGTGGCATTCAAGAGAACATCAAACACACATACACTTCCGAAAGAAACAACCCATGATAACTAATCCTTCCTATACCATGGAGGAAGTCTTTGTGTACTCTCCGCTCACATTCCCATACACACACTCATTCAAGTAACCGCTAAATATCCAAATATTTGAAGAATGTTACAAAGGAAGGTTTCATCACAAGAGGGTTATTAAGAGTGGGATAGTGTGCAATCCCTATTATTTAATTAAAAACACAGATCAGGATAATAACAAAGCAGCAGTCTTGTAAATCCATGGACGAACACATTATCGAAACATATGTCGAAATCCATAAAATCCTTGTTCTTTAGGGTTCTTCCCAAAGCCTAATAATTGTATCAGTTCTAATAAGGTTTACATACAAGTACCAGATGATACTAAGCGTGATTTGCAACCTGTGACTCTCCAGATGTTGCTAGATTACAACTCCAAGGCATAATAATAGCGGCAGTTTTACAATAGGTGAAAAAGTCACTGCAGTATCTAGTGATACTATATTTATTTAACTAAATCATATTTGAAATAATACAATTATACAGTGCATGGAAAGTAACTAAAAGGGATATTCCTAACTCAGCAAGTTATCACCTATCCACAGGAGATATGAAAACTCTATGATCACTGGGGGGGTTTCTCCCACGGATACAAAGAATGGAGCTTTGAGATGCCTGTTAGAATGGAGATATCGCTGTGCATTTATTCATCGTCTGAGGAACTACTGGAAATAGCCAAGAAATACATTTTAGATATCTACAGATGTGTTCTGTTCTCGGGATCGGTGGGGGTCTCTTCTTCCAGAGATCACCAAGTTATCAGCTATCCTGTGGACAGGTGCTAACTTGCAGAATTGGGAATAATCCTTTAAGACAATTCAACATCATCCCCACAAAACTAAAAAGGTTATGAAGTTACTGTAAAAAAAAACAAAAAACAAAACAAAACCATGGAGTCATGTTGAAAGGTAAGAGTTAAATAGGAAGCAATTTCTGAGTAAGAACAGGTCTTTCCCCCATTAAAAATGAGGTTTGTGATTCCTATCACAGCACAGTAGTACTCAATATATTTGCTGAAAATGTGAAAATTAATTCTGAGGGTTTGTGAAAATTAGTTTCAGAACCTGTCCGCATGAAAGTGTAGTGTTTTCGTGCAAGAACTTCTTAATATATAGCCTGTGCGCTGTCAGACATTTATTATGTCTATAGAGAGGATAAATGGGGCGCACACAAAATGAAAACATGGATTCTGAGTAAGATGCTCAATCCATGCAGTGAAAAATATTTGTAGATTTTTCACAATCAGAATCGTGTGATATAACAGCAGCATTTTTTACGTGAGTTTTGAAACTGCGATGCGGCAAAAAAAAAAAAAAAAAAACATGACCACAATATGTGATTGCAGCCTAGAGGTATGTCTACGAGGCATCTTTCAGGTGGGTTCTGCTCCAAACCCACCTGAAAAAGCGCCCCATAAAATAACCATAATGCACTGCAATGTCAAAACAACACTGCTGCGCACATGTTTCGTCTTAGGTTACTTCTTTTAACCATTTCAGGGTTCAGAAGTGACATACTCATTATTTGGGCAGCTTCTGCTCAGAAGTCGCCTGGCTCTCTATAATTCACCGTATAGAGTAAATGACGCTCATGGTGGAGCCGCCATAAGAATGACAGCAAAGCCGCCGGTGAATCAGCCTCATAAAAGCGGGCACAGGTGAGTTTGAACGAGCATCACATGCTTGAAACAAAATTATTTACCCACCATTTTGGAAAGGTGTCAACAATTTTGTTCAGTCTATTTTTGGGGTTTTGTGTGAAATTATGTCCAATTTGCTTTTTTTCCCTGTGTTTTTTTGTGTTCTTCCAATACACACAAAGGAAATAAGCATATGTATAACAAAACATGTGTAATTGCAATTATTTTCTGGAAGAAATACTTCATTTTCTGGAACAATTTCAAGGGTGCCAACACGATTGTACATGTCAACTCTTATGAAGCATAAGGCTTTAGCCCAAGTTGTCGTTTTTTAATTACCTTTTCCAGCTACAGAACCACATCAGTTTATGCAATGTGGTTCTCATGAACATGACAAATACCTCAGCCCAATAGCTGCACATCACCTCTAATATACAGAGGATGCGCTGTTGATAACATGATGTTGTATGGGAAGAGAATTGTTGTATTAAAGCACCACTCCAGTGTTGTTGTTTTTTTACATTTTACCACTGGAGTGGTGTCACTAATCTAAGTTCCTGCCCCTAGTAATACAGTGGTGTGAAAAAGTGTTTGCCCCCTTCCTGATTTCCTATTCTTTTCCATGTTTGTCACACTTAAATGTTTCAGATCACAAAAAAATGTAACCATTAGAGAAAGATAATAGAAGTAAACTCAAAATGCAGATTTTAACTGAAGGTCTTTATTGCCAAGGGAAAAATAAATCCACAGAGCCTTGTGTGAAAAAGCGAATGCCCCCTTCCTAAAACATAAATTAACTGTGGTTTATCACACCTTTGGGAAGCCGGGTTAAATTTCCCTAGCCAAACACAGGCCTGATTACTGCCACACTTGTTCTCAATCAAGAAATCACTTAAATAGGACCTGCTTGACAAAGTGAAGTAGACCAAAAGAACCTCAAAAGCTAGACATCATGCTGCGATCCAAAGAAATTCAGGAACAAATGAAAAACAATAATTGAGATCTATCAGTCTGGAAAACGTTATAAAGCCACTTCTAAAGCTTTGGTACTCCAGTAAACCACAGTGAGCGCCATTATCCACAAATGGCGAAAACATGGAACAGTGGTGAACCTTCCCAGGAGTGGCCGGCCAACCAAAATAACCCCAAGAGTGCAGCGACGACTCATTCAAAAGGTCACAAAAGACCCTACAACAACATCCAAAGAACTGCAGGCCTCACTTGCCTCAGTTAAGGTCAGTGTTCATGACTGCACCATAAGAAAGAGACTGGGCAAAAATGGCATGCATGACAGAGTTCCAAGACAAAAAACACTGCTGAGCAAAAAGAACATAAAGGCTCATCTCAGTTTTGCCAGAAAACATCTTGTTGATCACCAAGACTTTTAGGAGAATACTCTGTGGACTGAAGAGACAAAAGTTTAACTTTTTGGAAGGTGTATGTCCCATTACATTTGGCATAGAAATAACACAGAATTTGAGAAAAGGAACATCATACCAACAGTAAAATATGGTGGTGGTAGTGTGATGGTCTGGAGTTGTTTTGCTGCTTCAAGACCTGGAAGACTTACTTAGGTAAATGGAACCATGAATTCTGCTGTTTACCAAAAAATCCTGAAGGAGAATGTCCAGCCATCTGTTCGTGACGTCAAGCTGAAGCGCCTTTGGGTTATGCAGCAGGACAATTATCCAAAACACACCAGCAAGTCAACTTCTGAATGGCTTAAGAAAAAGATGGTTCATGCTTGGAAACCCTTTAATATGACTGTATTACAACAATTCTGCATAAGATGAGTGGGCCAAAATTCCTCCAGAGCGTTGTAAAAGACTCATTGCCAGTTATCACAAACGCTTGACTGAAATTGGGCGGCCCAACTGGTTATTAGGTTTAGGAGGGCAATCACTTTCACACAGGGCCCTGTAGGTTTGGATTTCCTTTTCCCTTAAAAATAAAGACCTTCATTTATAAACTGCACTTTGTGTTTACTTGTGTTATCTTTGTCTTGTATTTAAGTTTGTTTTGTGATTTGAAACATTTAAGGGTGACAAACATGCAAAAGAATAAGAAATTACACCACTGTATACTTATCAGCCGCCATCTTCTTCAGTTATCAGCGCCGCCCCGGTCATTTTCTGCAGGTTGTAACCTGCCAATTCGCGCCATTGTTTGACGGGCGATCCAGAAATCACAACTCAATGTAAGTCTATGAGAGTCAGAACGGGCCAGAACGAGGTTCTCATATACTTACACTGAGAGCTAGTGACCATTACTTCTAACTTCCAATCAGTCAGAAGTTGCGGGACCAGAGCGGCACCGGGAAGAGCTGAAGACAGCGGCTGGGTAAGTATAATACTAGGGTCAGGGACCTTACATTAGTGCCACCACTTCATTGCTGATATAAAAAAAAACATTGACAACATAATCAACAACTAGTATTTGTCTGCCTCTGTAAACAGATCCATAAACTGATGCTGAACGACTTATTATGTAGTTGATCAGTGCTTGTTAAGGTGCATAGAGCACATATCTAAATGCACCATGAGAAGATGGACATGGAGAAATGAGCTGATAGCCAGGCTGACAACACTTTTAAGCCAATAATAATGATACTACTGTCATCCTATGTCTTATTATCACAACTCACATACCGAACAGGGTCAGACTACAATTTCACCTTATTGTTAAATACAGATCATGTACATTGTAGTGGATAATGTAAAACTATAAGCAACAAAAGAAAAACAAATCAAGAATTATAACCCAAAGTAAAATTAAAGTGGTATTCTCAAGTTTGAAAATTATCTCCTATCTATAGGATGGTGGATAACTTTCTGATCGCTGGGGTGGGGGGTAGAGTGTTGGTCAATCACATGCACTGCTGTTCCATTCATTCGTAACGAAGCCAAAGATAGCTGGTCTTAAGCAACTCCATAAGAATGAATGGAGTGGAATTGCGCATGATCAACTTCGGCTCCATTCACACGGTGCTCTTCAGATCGCCGGTCCCAGCAGCAGTCAGACCCTCAGTGATGGATAGGGAATAATTTCCAAACTTGAGAATACCCCTGTAATTAATGTAATAGCCTGCTAAGGTTGTGATAACACTGGCGGCATGTCTTCCCTTTGAGAAGAAACCACAATACTATCTTTTAGTAGAACAGTCTGGTTTCCGTTATCTTTTAGATGAGCTGATCATCTGTAATTTACTGGCCTGTTCAGACAGGCCAACAAACATTCTACCCACACAGAGAGATCGTTAATATGACTGGTCTTGTGCTCATAAAATATCATGTTATCGGCAGCATTTCATTGGTTTGCACAGGGCCATGTACTGCTGATAACTATAATTTTTATCATCAGGTGATTGCAGGCATATTTAGAGGAGCCAATAGTCGGATACAAGCGTTCCTACAAACCCTTACTTATTAGGTTATCTTATAAGACCATAACTGTATACTACCCAATTCTCAAAGACACTAGTTATCGGTCAAAGTAAATGCAAAACTATGGTGTAATTTTTTTTTTAAAAAATTAAATTTCAATATATCATAGAATATAAGCATAGTGTCCAATAAAACATCAAGTTATAGGAAGAAAAAGGAGGGAATAGAACATTTTAAGCCATCAGTATTACAATTATGAGGTTACTAAAATCCAATGGAAATCATACATGGAGTAGTGTAATTTTTTTTGTAGTAATATATTTTCTAAGTAGTAATTACTTTACAATTGTGTGTTTGTATTGGAAAGTAATATAATAGAAAATGACTTGCAATAACTTGATAAATATGCCAGCAAAGAAGTGATTACAGACAATAACTAATAAAAAGCCCAGCACAGTCAGGCGTTGCATGGTCATATATTATCAATAACTATTTGCCACAGGTGTACATTCTAAGAGAAACTGAGGCGCATAGATAGCATACCCAAACATATGTTCAGCCCTAGGGATCTGTATGAAAAGAAAATAGGCCACTAAGAAAAGAACAGTGCTGCTGTAAAGATAGCTACGCTTTAAATAAGGTAACAAAATCCCATTGGTTATACTTGCTGCACAGTAAGCCTGGTTTAAGATCTCCGGCGTTCTACAGATCTGTCCTGACCACAAGCCTTAACCAGCTGTGCAGGACTGATGTCACCAGGCTCATAAGCAGAAATGTTCACTTACCATATCACCAACACAGCCTCCATTACTGCAAACTGAGCAGCATTTTAATGTATAGCTTTCTTGAATCATCCCCAGTACATGTGCAAGTGCAAGATAAAATAACCAAAGAAAAAGCCTACCATCAACAGTTACCATGGATCAATACGCAAGCTCCATTATCACATAAATATGAATAACGGGAAAAGAAATGTAAGAACTTTCATCCGAGCTTCATTCAGAGATCTAAGCAGCAAAGCCAAAAGGAAATAGCAGTATACAAGGTTATAATCAAACTCAATCCTTTTTGCAATGAAGACATTTTAGGAATTTGCAGTGTATGTCCATAGACTGAGCAGGCTACAGTGAAAAGGCCATTTCCAATATGGAGATAGATTTGCAGTGTAATATCAGCAAATCTGTATTCTTCCCATTCTCAGGAACTACCATTTATACATCTAAGGAATCAGGACCTTCGAATGAAGTAGCGTGCGCCTCCGTGTGCGCCCCACCACAAATCCTTTTGGAGTAAGAAACGCAGCCACTCATCCTGAATTTGACGATGGGGGTGGCCATACCATGTCCCGCCCCAGCTCCATCCACTTTGTCAGAGCTGGGCAAAAATGGCGTGAGAACACCATAAGTTATAACATTTTAGTACAACCCTACGTAATTTTGAAAGGATTCAAAGTTTTTACGGCAGAATTCTGGCGTTAAAGCTCTGATGAATCGGGCCTTATCGCTTTTAGGCTATGTGCCCACGATGGAGAGATGCTCCGGATTTTTCCTGAGCGTTTCTGCATCTCCCTGATAGAAAAAACGCATGCGGATTGTACATGCGGATTGTACATGCGTTTTTCCTGCCAGGGACATGCGGATATGAAGCGTTCTTCACATGCATTTCCGCATGCGGGTTGACAAGCGCTTTCCAAGCGATTTTAGCATCACTTGGAAAGTGCTTGTCAACTTGGTCACACTATATAAATCCATGCAACCGGCATGGATTTATATACTGTGACCTTAAAGAATGTTTAAAAATAAAAAAATAAATCTATACTTACCTTCCGATGGCCCCCGGAGTCTTGCTTCGCTGCGTCCTGGCTACCGGCACATCGCGGTACACTGAAGGACCTGCCGACGTCAGCGTCGCGTGACCCGTCACATGACTATGACGTCAGCGCAGGTCCTTCAATCCATCGCGATCTGCCGGCATGAGAGGACGAGCGCAGCGGGGGTCGCCAGAAGGTAAGTATAATATTTATTTTTTACTTTATTCTTTTTTTTTTTACAGTTTCTATTGTACCTGGGTCCGGAGGAGAGTCTCCTCTACTCTAGACCTGGGTACCATCCGCACATTGAACGCATGCATTCCGTATGTGCTTATCTAGTGAAGCGGAATGCACGCGTTCTAATGCAAGTCAATGGTGGCGAAAACGCAGCACTTCCGCAAAATAATTGGTAGCGCTGCGTTTTTTTCCGCAATGATAATCCGCAGCGGAAATTTCCGCAGCATGTGCACGGCACATGCGGATTATCATTGGGGGACATGGCAGGCCTTCTACCATGCGTTTTTTAAGCATTTCTGCAGCGTTTTTGCCGCTGCGGAAACGCTTAAAAAACACATCATTGGCACACAGCCTTATAAAATAATGTATAATAATAGTATATATTTGGCTTATACTTTAAAAGGGTACTCCGGGGAGATAACATGTATTCCTATTGATACCTAGTGTTAGAAGCCAGGAGCAGACCACATCTCCTGATCTGTGACGCAACGTCCCAGACGGGAGAGGGAGCACTCAGCAGCTGTGTCTTGTCATAGTGAGTAGTGCTGAATACCAGATACTGTGACCATTGAAAATAGTATTCTGGATGTAAGCCTTTACTGTTTATGAAGCTATATTGATAGGAATACATGTTTATCTCCCGGGGCTACTCATTTAAAAGCATAGACCAAATATGTTCTATTATTATACATTCTTTTTCTTTTGTCTTTATAGCAATTCTCTTGCAACATTTTTCAGAATTATTCCCTTTTTCAATGAAGACATCAGAAGATTTTATTACGGCACTAATTTTATGCCATGTCTATAGATATGCAACTCTTTAAATATTCACTGTAAAGCCTTACACCTTGTCACACGTTCCAGAAAATATCCACTGCAGATTTGGTCACAAATTCACAATCTTTCTGCAATAAATACACATACAGAATCCACATTTGTAACTTGATTTGGCTGCTGATTTCTCCCTATTGTGTTTACAAAGTATTGAATAGGGTGAAATTCACACTAAAAAGCTGCACAAGAATCATGCTTTCATTTTTTTGTGCAGATTTTGAAAAACCCATTTACTTATACTGTAAATTGCTGTGTATTAGTGGTACGGAATCTGCATTGACATGTGAACCAGCCTTAAAAGGGTTGTCCACACGGATCACTTATAGATTGATGGTAAACCAACAGCTGGGACCTGAACTGATCAGCAGAACTATTATCCCTGTTAGAATGTAGTGGCAGTGCCCATGCCAGACTGCTGCTCCATTCATTCTCTATGGCACTGTGCTCTACTTTTTCCGACCGGCACTCCCATAGAGAATGAATGGAGCAACGGTCAAGTATGAGACCAGCTGCTCCATTTTGTAACAGGGATTAAAGTACCCCACAGGGGACAAAGTTTCTCTGTTCCACCGATCAGTGCGGGTCCCATTGGTCTGACCCCCACCAATCAGTAAATTAGCAGGATGATTTGTTTTTCACCAAACAACTCCTTTAAATCCCTGCCGAATATTGAACAGTCTAGATTGCGCCTAAACAAAAGACTGTTAAACTATGCCAGTATTTTCTGAAGACAACTGTCTGTAAAGTAAGAGGTAAAAGAAAGTAAGATAACTAAGAAGAGTCAGGCAAGTGTCAGGAAACAGTGAAAAGTTAGCGTTAAATGGTGATTTTGCTATGGAAACCATTTTTCCTGGTTGCTCTCATGTCACATCTCACATAAAAGAGATCCAATCTCAGCCTCATGCTCTACCTTTGTCTTTATGTCAAGAAACAAATGCCCAGGAGAAACATGGAACAAAGTATTTGTTCAAAAGAATTAGAAAGTGTGTGAGCCGCCAGAAGCTCCAATTACATAAGCAGATGTCTTATTCTATTAGATAAATTCTATGGAGAGCGATATTAGCATAATTCTCCCTAAATGTGAAGACATCGCTTTCTCTGAAATGCTCCCCAATGACCATTTCTATTACCGTATATTAGTATTTGCTTTCTTTGCTGTTTAATTTTGTTTTGCAGAATGACATGAAAACTGCAAATCTGTTTTGATTAATGGTCAGAATAGGTGATGTGAAGAAGACAGGAGATAAAATAAGTAAAAACTGAAGCTAATCACATGTCAAATAGGAGATCATTCCTCTGCTACAAGCAGGAGCAAAGAAAGATTGCACTCGAGCCATCGTCAAATAAACGAAAAAAAGTGAGGTTCCACCCAAGAGCCACTGTAATATTGTATTATGGAATTTCTTCATGAAATTTAAGGAGAACCTTACTGCCAAATCCAACACATGACTTGTCAATAGGCTACGCAAAGCAATAACCATCAGTGTGAACAGGCTGTCATAAACTACATTAGCAAGATAGAGGATCTGAGCTGCCCTATAGCCCTGTATGATTATTAGATCACTCTAAAAAGGGTTTATCATCTTAGCACAAACTGTTCGCATGTGGCAGCTTTTCAGCAGTGTGTTGATCTCGAGGATTTGTCTGCTGGATCAATAATCAGTTATAATCTAAGTTACACTGCACGCACATTTTAATGGGCATCTTGCACAATACAACAGCCACCATGTAATACATGGTCATTCAGAGTCCTTCAAACTGATAGATATTCTTTGGAGAAGCTCTAGGTCTCCTGATCCCCTATACACTTGCTGTGGGTGATGTGTTCTATACGGGGGAAGGAGATTAAGTATCAAAAGCATCAAGCAATTAAAATCAAAATGCCCCATCTTTATCTCTTCTGACATCATCAGTGGAAAGAGTGTAGTGTGGAGGCACCATACATATGAAATGGCCGGCTGATGCAAAACCAGTGAGTTTAGTCAGATTTACTCTAGTGTGTATGACAACCATAAAAGAATGATGCCCTAATAACTTCATGACATCCACATATCAAAAAGGAGGAGGAAAAAATCTAGCCCTTGATTTCAGATGAAAATAAAAACAGTAGCGTTTCATACATAAAAATAAAAGAAAACCTTAAAAACAAGACATCCTGGAAAAAAATTGGACTACCCTACGCGTTTTGAACCAATGTTTATATACTGCTCTTATTCATGGCCTTATTTTTGATCTGCATTCATCTTTTTCCAACTGGGACTTTTCATTGATTTACCAGCTTTTATTTATGGGAGGTGAGTTGAACTTAAACTTTTTTCTACTTCTGAATAACATCCACATACCCTAATAACACATAGCTTAAATTGTTGCCCCAAGAGGAGAACCATTGTAAGGAATATACTATATAAAGAGTTCTTAAAGAGACTACCATTAGTTGCGGAGATATGTTACGCACGCAGGTGAAGTACGTGGTTCATGGACCACGGGGCCGAGCTTAATTAGGAGGGTCAAAGCTAAGCAGCTACCTGGTGTTCACTGGAGCTCCTGATGGTGGAGTCAGGCATGAGCTGCAGGTAGCCGCCAAGTATTACTCCTAGGCAGTCCCCAGTACTGCATCTGCTGACCCCAGGGGGGAGGTACACAGACACGAATAGGACTCAGGCTCTGCTCAGACTACTAGGTTCAGGATCCACAGGTAGAATGGTTACTTACACGGAGTCGCAGACAGGGTTGATTTGCAGACTGATAGGACAGTCGGGATACACGGAATACTCGGATTGGCACATGGGTCTCGGATACTGATTCATGTATTGGCCGCACACGGACCAGGGGACTAGGTTCAGGCACTGGCCTCACAGGGACCAGGGGTTCGGGATCGAGACATTGGCCGCCCACAGACCAGGGGACAAGGTTCAGTCCCTGACAGCATTAGACCAGGAACTATGGGTTCAGGACTGGCCACGCAAGGACCAAGGACTACGGGTTCAGGACAATGGCCACACCAGGACCAGGGGACGTAACAGCTCACAAGTTGCACCACTAACACACTAATGAAACTCGTTGTTTCGGCACCTCACTATTGGGGAGGGTGCCTTTTAAACAAGATGCCTCCCAGTTATTGGCTAGGGGCCATCTTGTAGGTGTGCGCGCTGGCCCCGTAAGAACGGGGCAGCGCGCCTGCACTAGGCACGCCGCCTGAAAGTAGACCAGGAAGCAGGGGCACGCCGAGGGACACGCCGAGCGATGGGGAGGTGACGCGGCCACAGTTGTGAGTCTGTCGGCGTCCCTGCATGGAGGGGGAAGGGGAGCCATGCAGGGACGCCAGCAGCGGCGTTACTATATTAACTTGTGATGTTTAGGTTATAATTTATGAGAAGCCCAACTGGACATTACCAAATTTTGTTCTATGGGGAGGCATATCCTTTGTTCCATACATGACATTGACTAATCATAAGCAGGAGGATTCATGCAGAGGAAAAAAACTCCATGCCCCCACAATAGATTAGAACAGGCCTTGTCCTGTGTGAGACATGTAAAGGCAGACAGCCTAATCCCTGATCTCACTGCAGGGGGACATGTCTTATTGTAATCAGTAGAGAAACACAATCACAGACAGACTTTTCAAAGTGTGTTTTATCTGAAATACTGCAGTGTTTCAGTATAAAACATACCCAGCTACAGTCGTGCAGCCAGTGTCTTTGATGAAGACTATAAAAGAAATGGTCTATAAGTCTACGTACCCACTTTGAGAGAAAGGAGTGGTCCTCAGCATTAATACTATACAATGGGTATAAGTTTTGCCAATGTCATTGTCATAGCTGAAGTATTAAATTAAGATCTACCTCTCTGCAGTTTTATCAAAGCGCTCACATTTTCAACAAAGGTAATTTAAAACACGAGATTTTGACATTAATCATCTGCTGTCACAAGTATTGCAGGTATAGAAAATATCAGAAATCTTGTAACATTAATCATACTGTATTTTAAGGGGAAACATTCCCATTCCTAGAGGCAGTGGAAATAACCTCTATAAAGGAATACAATCATTTCATGGCACATCACTGCAAATGAAATGTAAGACTTTTAAAGGGGCTGAACATTTTATCTTGTTAGTGTAGCTTTCCTCACAACTGACCCATACTTCTGTCCATACAGTGGCTGCTGGTGGAGGAGCATGTGACCAGACCAGTCCATTGGCCTCATCCAATTAAATATGCTTTCTATTGAAGAACGCTGATGGACCGGTCTGGTCATAAGGCCTCCATAGAGGTGCTGGTCAGCTTATGTGTAAAACTGCACTAACAAGAGAAAGTGGCCGACCCCTTTAAGATTGGGCACTGCCTTTATGGTGATACAAGTTACTTGCAGTTTACATATAACATATTTTAGATTGTTTCCCAGCCAGCCCGTCTTTTTGTTGCAGAAATGCTTGCAGACTATCTGGTTTGTTTATAATCACTAAAAAAAGAGATTTATCAGACCTGTAGGTGTTCAATATGATTGAGTAGGAGACATGCAGTATAAAACAGAGGTACTTGCCCTGCATGTCCATACATAGGCAAGTGCTCCCTCCAATTAAATAAATAGAAGGTGGAATTTTCCACTGGGATTTTACGACCAGTTACAAATACCAGTTTGAGGCATGCAACCGATACCATCCCTCTAGGCAAAAAGGAAGTGCTAAACTAAGCTGTGTCTGCTAAACTTCAGATCTTCCTAGTAATGTAACTACAGACAACTGTTACATTGCCCCTGCACTTCATTTATTCACACCCTAACATCCCTATATAAGTCAATAGTAAAATTAAAGGGGTAATGCACAGGATAAGTGATAACTTGTTGATTGGTGGGGGTCTGACCGCTGGGACCTACACTGATCAGCAGAATGTGGCAATTTCATCCCTGTTAGAATGGAGCGACAGTGCGCATGCTCGACCACTGTTCCATTCATTCCCTATGGGACTGCAGGAAAAATCTGACTGCAGAGCTCGGCAGCTCAATAGGGAATGAAAGATCCCTGTTAGAGATAATAACTCTCTGATCCATCGATTGATGCAGGTCCAAGCAGTCGGACTCCCACTGATCAGCAAGTTATCAACTATCCTATGGATAGGTGGTAACTTGTTTTCCCTGGACAATGCCCAATAAATTCTGTTGTAATTTAATCCATTCTCTTTCTAGTAGAAGCAGAAACTTTATGTTCTAGACTTGAGACAGAGAATGCTGTAGTACAGTAGAAGTATACAACCTGCCAGCTAATTCATACACACTATGTAATGGGCCAGTGAGATTTAAGTACTTATTCTAAGAGGATAATGTTGTACTTCACATCTATATGGCAGCACTATGTCAAAACTGTTGTCCAACTTTTTGCTCCTTTTCATGCTTTTTTTAAAGGGAATCCGTTAGTAGGATCAACCATTCTAAGCGGTCTATATGGGCATGTAGATCACAGGAAGCTGAATAAAGTGATACATTGATGTCTGCGATATCCCACAGAAACAGTGGCGTACCGCCAATAGCGGCAGGCCACGCGACTGCTATGGGGCTCGTGATGCGAGGGGGCCCCATAGCAGTCCAGGGAGGACATACCGCCGCCGGTGCAGCTGCTCCCTGCATGTGGCGGGCATGGAGCGATCCCTGCAGCTCTGCTGCTGACAGGAGGAAAATGGCAGAGGAGCTGGAGGGATCCGTTCTCTGCTTCCTCCTTGACACAGACGCGTGCAGCTTGATGACATCATCATGCAGCGCTCACCTGGGTCAGGAAGAAAGTTGCCAGCAACTAGGAGGATGCTGCAGGAGAGCGTGCTGAGAGGTAAGTTTTTTTTTTTCCTTTTTTTTACTTAAAACGCTGGGGAGAGGAACGGGAGAATGAGGGGAGGTGGGGGAGAGCAATGGTGGGGCTGGGGAGAGCAATGAGGGGGGTGGGGAGAGAAATGATGGGGATGATGGGACTGGGGAGAGCAATGATAGGGATGTGGTGCTGGGGAGAGCAATGATGGGGATGTGGGGCTCGGGAGAGCAATGCTGGGGCTGATGGAGCTGGGGAGAGCAATGATGGGGATGGTGGGTCTGGGGAGAGCAATGATGGGGCTGATGGGGCTGGAGAGAGCAATGATGGGGATGGTGGTGCTGGAGAGAGCAATGATGGGGATGGTGGTGCTGGGGAGAGCAATTATGGGGCTGGGGAGAGCAATTATGGGGCTAATGGAGCTGGGGAGAGCAATGATGGGGCTGGGGAGAGCAATGATGGGGATGGTGGTGATGGGGAGAGCAATGATGGGGCTGAGGAGATCAATGATGTGGATGGTGGGGCTGGGAAGAGCAATGATGGGGCTGATGGGGCTGGGGAGAGCAATAATGGGAATGGTGAAGCTGGGGAGAGCAATAATGGGAATGGTGAAGCTGGGGAGAGCAATTATGGGTATGGTGGGGCTGGGGAGAGCAATTATGGGTATGGTGGGGCTGGGGAGAGAAATGATGGGGCTGATGGAGCTGGAGAGAGCAATGATGGGGATGGTGGGGCTGGTGAAAGAAATGATGGGGCGAATGGGGCTGGGGAGAGCAATGATGGGGATGGTGGGGCTGGGGAGAGCAATGATGGGGATGGTGGGGCTGGGGAGAGCAATGATGGGGCTGGGGAAAGCAATGATGGGGATGGTGGCAATGGGGAGAGCAATTATGGGGATGGGGAGGCTGGGGAGAGCAATGATGGGGCTGATGGAGCTGGGGAAAGCAATGATGGGGCTGATGGGGCTGGGGAGAGCAATGATGGGGCTGGGGGAGAGCAATGATGGGGCTGATGGAGCTGGGGAAAGCAATGATGGGGATGGTGGGACTGGAGAGAGCAATGATGGGGATGGTGGCAATGGGGAGAGCAATGATGGGGCTGGAGAGAGCAATGATGGGGGTGCTAGGAGAGAGCAATGATGGGGGTGCTGGGAGAGAGCAATGATGGGGGTTTCACTTTGCTTGTACTGTAGAGCCTGGTATATTTTCTGTGTGCACATAGCCTTACAGTTAATTGGGGAGAGTCACAGAGACTGAATAATTTATAGATTATAGTTAATGGGGGGCACAGTGCTGCTGATCACTTTGTATTTTGATTACTAAGTGGCTAATAGTATATTAATGGTCAGGTACATATTTGTATTCAGGGGCGCAGTGTGAGGGAGACACAAGTATATATACAATATATGTGACCTTGTTATTTTTAGGACTGTACTGAACATCGTGACAAGATGAGTCGTGGCTGGGAGATGTCGACATGAAGGTCTGACCAGATGGAGAAGAAGTATCAGAAACTGACTCTGATCAGATGAGACGTTAGCGGTAAGTTCCTGGATGTAAATATTATTCTGTATCTGCACTGTGTGACTTGGAGTGATAATGTTATCTGTAAGGCTGCATTCTCACATTTGTGTGAAATGTCCGTGTGCTGCCAGAATTTTTTATCGCATGGGCCACGGACTCGTAGAGTTTTATAGATACATACCACATCCATGAAAATCATGGATCTGAGAATGAGATCTGTGAGAGTCAGAGACTGTCCTGTTCTGATCCGATTTTGAGGATTAGAATAGGACATGCTCAATGCATCTGTAACAGTGGGCAGCACACCGACACTGCACACAGATGCAGGAATGTAGCCGTATTATGTATAGCATACTCAGTATATAGTGTACTCACTTATTATGTATAACGCCGTCCTTAGTTATATAGTTTCACCTTTTTTTATGTATAACACCCTCCCTTATTACATATCAGACTCTCTAGCTCTAAGGGGTCACAGTTGGGGGATCATACTGTGTTGGGGTCACCATACTTTGCCCTGGGAGTTGGGGTGGGGTACAGTAGGGACATTATACTGCGCATGTCGAGGGATTCACCATGGGGGTATCATACTGTGTTTGGGGGACACTTTTGTTGGCATGACACTTTATGGGGCAATGAAAGAGGGATCTAGGACTACAGCAGGGGGAAAATTACTATGTACCGAATGGAAAGTTGTGAGATCTGCTCTTGTGTGACCATGACAATTATTTACATTTTTTTTGGGGGGGGGGGGGGGCAATTAGAACTTCTGCTATGGGGCCCCATGATTCCTATGTACGCCCCTGCACAGAAATCCACATTTTTCTTATATGTGAGTTATTCTAGGCCAGTGATGGCGAACCTTTTAGAGACCGAGTGCCCAAACTGCAACCCAGAATCCACTTATTTATCGCCAAGTGCCAACATGGCAAAGTAGCCTGAATACTGAGGTTTTAGTTTAGAAAAAACAACTCATACAGAGGGGGGTGGGGGGCAGAGAGCAGGAGGGGGCAGCATTGAGCAGCCACAGAAAGGAGCAGGAGTATGAGACTGCAGAAATAAAGAATGTCCTCACCCCAATCTTGGTATATGCCTCCCATCCTTGTATATATGCTGCTTCCAATTCTTGTATGTATGCTGCCCTCCCCCAATCCATGTATATATGCTGCCCTCCTCCAATCCATGTATATATGCTGCCCTCCTCCAATACATGTATATATAGTGCCCTCCCCCAATCCATGTGTATATGCTGCCCTCCCCCAATCCATGTGTATATGCTGCCCTCCCCCAATCCATGTGTATATGCTGCCCTCCCCCAATCCATGTATATATGCTGCCCTCCCCCAATCCATGTGTATATGCTGCACTCCCCCAATCCATGTGTATATGCTGCACTCCCCCAATCCATGTATATATCCTGCACTCCCCCAATCCAAGTATATATCCTGCCCTCCCCCAATCCATGTGTATATGCTGCCCTCCCCAATCCATGTATACATGCTGCCCTCCCCCAATCCATGCGTATATAGTGCCCTCCCCCAATCCATGCGTATATAGTGCCCTCCCCCAATCCATGCGTATATGCTGCCCTCCCCCAATCCATGTGTATATGCTGCCCTCCCCCAATCCATGTGTATATGCTGCCCTCCCCCAATCCATGTGTATATGCTGCCCTCCCCCAATCCATGTGTATATGCTGCCCTCCCCCAATCCATGTGTATATGCTGCCCTCCCCCAATCCATGTGTATATGCTGCCCTCCCCCAAATCATGTGTATATGCTGCACTCCCCCAATCCATGTATATATCCTGCACTCCCCCAATCCAAGTATATATCCTGCCCTCCCCCAATCCATGTGTATATGCTGCCCTCCCCAATCCATGTATACATGCTGCCCTCCCCCAATCCATGCGTATATTGTGCCCTCCCCCAATCCATGCGTATAAAGTGCCCTCCCCCAATCCATGTGTATATGCTGCCCTCCCCCAATCCATGTGTATATGCTGCCCTCCCCCAATCCATGTGTATATGCTGCACTCCCCCAATCCATGTATATATCCTGCCCTCCCCCAATCCATGTATATATCCTGCCCTCCCCCAATCCATGTGTATATGCTGCCCTCCCCAATCCATGTATACATGCTGCCCTCCCCCAATCCATGCGTATATAGTGCCCTCCCCCAATCCATGTGTATATGCTGCCCTCCCCCAATCCATGTGTATATGCTGCCCTCCCCCAATCCATGTGTATATGCTGCCCTCCCCCAATCCATGTGTATATGCTGCCCTCCCCCAATCCATGTGTATATGCTGCACTCCCCCAATCCATGTGTATATGCTGCACTCCCCCAATCCATGTGTATATGCTGCCCTCCCCCAATCCATGTGTATATGCTGCCCTCCCCCAATCCATGTGTATATGCTGCCATCCGCCAATCCATGTGTATATGCTGCACTCCCCCAATCCATGTGTATATGCTGCACTCCCCCAATCCATGTATATATCCTGCACTCCCCCAATCCAAGTATATATCCTGCACTCCCCCAATCCAAGTATATATCATGCACTCCCCCAATCCATGTATATATCCTGCACCCCCCAATCCTAGTATACATGCTGCCCTCCCCCAATCCATGTGTATATGCTGCACTCCCCCAATCCATGTATATATCCTGCACTCCCCCAATCCAAGTATATATCCTGCACTCCCCCAATCCAAGTATATATCCAGCACTCTCCCAATCCAAGTATATATCCTGCACTCCCCCAATCCAAGTATATATCCAGCACTCTCCCAATCCAAGTATATATCCTGCACTCCCCCAATCCAAGTATATATCCTGCACTCCCCCAATCCAAGTATATATCCTGTACCCTCCAATCCTTGTATATATGCTGCCCTCCCCCAATCCATGTATATATGCTTCCGTCCCCCAATCCATGTATATATGCTGCACTCCCCAATCCTTGTATAAATGCTGCCCTCCCCCAATCCATGTATATATCCTGCACTCCCCCAATCCATGTATATATGCTGCCCTCCCCAATCCATGTATATATCCTGCACTACCCCAATCCTTGTATATATGCTGCCCTCCCCCAATCCATGTATATATGCTGACCTCCCCCAATCCATGTATATATGCTGCCCTCCCCCAATCCATGTATATATGCTGCCCTCCCCCAATCCATGTATATATGCTGCCCTCCCCCAATCAATGTATATATCCTGCCCTCCCCCAATCCATGTATATATCCTGCCCTCCCCAATCCATGTATATATCCTGCACTACCCCAATCCTTGTATATATGCTGCCCTCCCCCAATCCATGTATATATGCTGACCTCCCGCAATCCATGTATATATGCTGACCTCCCGCAATCCATGTATATATCCTGCACTACCCCAATCAATGTATATATCCTGCACTACCCCAATCAATGTATATATCCTGCCCTCCCCCAATCCATGTATATATCCTGCACTACCCCAATCAATGTATATATGCTGCCCTCCTCCCCATTCATCGCATAAAAAAAAACAACATAATAAACGCTCCTACTCACCTTCCTTCCTCTCCCGCGCAGCGTCCTCTCCTGTAGCCGGCAGCTGACTCCAGCGTCCTAGCGACAGGGGCGCATGATGTCACTGCCATGTGCCCCTGTCGCGTGTATGCGGACGTCAGCTGCTAGCTGCTGGCCTCTGATTGTCCAGCAGCATGTATTGCGGCGCACGGGCCTGTCAAGTTTGTGCGTTGCAATACACTTCAGCTAGATGTGCAGGGCTGTGGAGTCGGTAAGCCAAACCTCCAACTGACTCCTCAATTTCCATGACACCGACTCTATGACTCCCTCATACATGGCTCATGTTTAAGTGATAAATTTACTGTAGCACAGATTAATCTCAGCTAAAAGTCTAGACCCTTAGATCAGGAATAGCACAGACATTTTTAGGACATTTCATTACTTTCCCAAATTCTTATGACAAAATATTCCCCACAAACTGCATTGAACTACTGTACCCAATGTATTATATATTTTAGGAGTCGGAGTCGGTCCATTTTATACCGACTCCACAGCCCTGTAGATGTGTGTCCGATAATGCACATCTAGCTGAAGTAGGGGCTGGCGTCGGCAGTCGGCGGGCTCAGAGTCCTCACCCGCCGGGACCGATCCAGGAGCGCTAGTGCTGCGGCGATGGCGCGCGTGCCCTTAGGGAGGGCTCTGTGTGCCCCCTCTGTCATGCGTGCCATAGGTTTGCCAGCACTGCTCTAGGCTATGGTCCGGACACTGATCTGCATGAGAATCTGCCTCCAGGGTTTATGTTAAATGAAAGGGGGCTTTACCAATATGAGACCTGTAACTAACATAGAACAGTAGTACTGAACTTTGTCTCATAAACATATTAGCAGCTGCAGCTCTCACAGCTCTGCTGGTTTGCAGCCCTGTCTGCCTGTGAGATGTGTCAGATATAATCACACACAGCTCTGCAGTGAGATCAGGAGAGCAGAGAGCGGCTGTTACACATCACACTGGTATTGACCCCATCTATATGTAATAATCTCTGGAAGCAGATTCTCATACAGATCGGTGTCCTGAACATCTCATTTACATATAAGAAAAACGTGGATTCTCTGGAACAAGACATCGCATCGCAGATATCATGGTATAATTTTATTCAGCTTCCTATGACCTGCATGCCCATATAGACCGCTTAGGAAGGTTGATCCTACTGACAGATTCCCTTTAAAAAAAATGTAAATCCCACAGAAGTGCATAAATCTTGATCTGTGTGTTTAAAACTAAATGTTATTTTATACAGTCAAAATACTGAATCTCAACTGTATCAAATTGCAAGTCAAGAAAGGTGCAGAGAAATCTAAAATATTTATCTAGTTCAGCTGTCATTTCCCAGGATTGCAATGTGAAAGATAAAAGTCCTCGAAACATGGATTTCACATAGAATTATTGATGAGGTTATCTAGAGCAGAGGTCCCCAACCGCCGGTCCGCGGACCAGGACCGGGCCGTTGGGGTTTTTCAGCCGGTCCGCGGCGCCGCTGACCAGGGCCGGCGTCAGCACCCGGGCAAATGCCGGGGCTCTGAGCAGGCAGAGGGGCCCACTGGCGGTCGCGCACCCCGCTGAGCTATGGGCGGAGGAGAGCGGTGTCAGCGCCCGCCCTTCTCCGCCGCTTGCTCAGGGCCCCGGCAGCCCGATACTTACCTCTCCCCGTGCCTCCGCAGATCCGCTGTCTTCCTGCTCTGCGCTCCCTGTGACGTCTCAGGTCAGAGGGCGCGGTGACGTCTTTACACCGCGCCCTCCCCTGAGCCGTCACAGGGAGCGCTGAGCGGGAAGAAACGACAACGCTGGAGTTCGGAGCCGAGCAGCGAGCGGCGGGCAGCAGGTAGCAGGTGAGGAGAAGGGAGGTGAGTATTTGATTTTTTTTTTTTTTTTTTAATGTATGGAGGCATGGGGCATTATAAAGAGGGGAGGGGGGGCATCCTGCATGGGGCATTATAAAGAGGAGGGGTGACAGCCTGCATGGGGCATTATAAAGAGGGGAGGGGGGGCATCCTGCTTGGGGCATTATAAGGTGGGGAACAGCCTGCATGGGGCATTATAAAGAGGGGAGGGGGGGCATCCTGCTTGGGGCATTATAAGGTGGGGAACAGCCTGCATGGGGCATTATAAAGAGGGGGGGATTCCTGCTTGGGGCATTATAATGAGGAGGGGTGACAGCCTGCATGGGGCACTATAAGGTGGGGACCAGCCTGCATGGGGCATTATAAAGAGGGGGGGATTCCTGCTTGGGGCATTATAATGAGGAGGGGTGACAGCCTGCATGGGGCATTATAAGGTGGGGACCAGCCTGCATGGGGCATTATAAGGTGGGGAACAGCCTGCACGGGGCATTATAAAGAGAGGGGGGGACATCCTGCATGGGGCATTATAAAGAGGAGGGGTGACAGCCTGCATGGGGCAGTATAAAGAGGAGGGGTGACAGCCTGCATGGGGCAGTATAAAGAGGAGGGGTGACAGCCTGCATGGAGCATTATAAAGAGGAGGGGTGACAGCCTGCATGGGGCATTATAAAGAGGGGGGGTGACAGCCTGCATGGAGCATTAAAAGGGGGGGGCCTGTATGGGGCATTATGTGGGGGGGAACAGCCTGCATGGAGCATTATAAGGGGGGGGGCAGCCTGTATGGGGCATTATGTGGGGGTAACAGCCTGCATGGAGCATTAAAAGGGAGGGGCCTGTATGGGGCATTATAAGGGGGGGGACAGCCTGTATGGGGCATTATGTGGGGGGTAACAGCCTGCATGCAGCATTATATGGGGGCCAGTATCCTGTATGGAGCGTTATATGGGGGCCAGTATTCTGTATGGAGCCTTATATGGGGGCCAGTATTCCGTATGGGGTCTTATATGGGGGCCAGTATTCCGTATGGGGCCTTATATGGGGGCCAGTATTCCGTATGGGGCCTTATATGGGGGCCAGTATTCCGTATGGGGCCTTATATGGGGGCCAGTATTCCGTATGGGGCCTTATATGGGGGCAAGTATTCCGTATGGGGTCTTATATGGGGGCCAGTATTCCGTATGGGGCCTTATATGGGGGCCAGTATTCCGTATGGGGCCTTATATGGGGGCAAGTATTCCGTATGGGGCCTTATATGGGGGCAAGTATTCCATATGGGGCCTTATATGGGGGCAAGTATTCCGTATGGGGCCTTATATGGGGGCCAGTATTCCGTATGAAGCGTTATATGGGGGCCAGTATTCCGTATGGGCGTTATATGGGGACCAGTATTCCGTATGGAGCCTTATATGGGGGCCACTATTCTGTGTGGAGCGATTCACCGGTTTCTGAGCTATTGTAGAATTTACAATAGATATTATGGATTTATAATGTTTTCTGCCATAGCCGTGACAGCTCGCAGCTCCCGGCAGAGAACATTATGCAGGACGGGGTGGGGCGTCGGGCGGGTCTTAGTGACGCAGCCCTCCACAGCACAGCATGGTACCTGTTGTACGTCACGGGGCGGGTCTTAGTGACGCGGCCCTCCTGCACAGCATGGTGTGTTCCTGACGGGGTGGGGCGGCAGGCTCTCCTCACTGACACGCCCCCGGCAGAACATGTTATGTGGGGCGTGCTGGGGCAGCAGACTGGCTTCAGTGACGCGGCTCCCGGTACCGGTGTTCAGTGTGTAGCGCTGCTAAGCAGCAGCGCTGTATACACTGACGCTCAATGTACAATGCTGCTACTTAGCAGCGCTGTACACCGAGGTCCCGCCAGCATCCTCCCCATACAGCTCCACCCCTCCATAACCCCACCCCCATATGACCAAAGCCCCGCTCCCACCCCCACCGGGCCATGGAAAACTGGTCTTGCTTAAAGCCGGTCCCTGGTGCAAAAAAGGTTGGGGACCTCTGATCTAGAGAGTCCATTTATCGTTCCCTAAGGATGGGAGATCCATAAAAGATTTTGGCAAACTTTATCAACATATCTGAGCAATATTCAGAACCATTCATTTTTAGGCAGGAGTATGTATGAGCAGCAATGTTAGAAAGCTACTGTAATCCCAGCAAATGAACAGCATAATGTGAGGTAATTTAAATTATTACTCCTTTATCATATTATATGTCATTAATGTTAGTACATTTGATCTGGTGTATAAAATGTGTAACTTTTACTGCATCCATTTTGATATATGGAAGAAATCAGGAGAAGATCACTTCAATCCACCATAAATAACCAAATGAAAAGTATAACAGTATAAAAACCAGGGCTGTGGAGTCGGAGTCGTGGTGTCTGAGGTTTGGCTTACCGACTCCACAGCCCTGATAAAAACCTAACCTAACAATCTGAGCACAGTATAAAGAATAGATAAAAAACACATTAGGAACGAGAAGCTGTAAAATAAAATTTCCAAATATTCCTTTGGATGACAGCTGGGAAATCGTGATATAATCTACATAACATACAATACATTCCTTTATTTTATACATTGCGCTTTGTGAAGGACTTTATAGATCTAGCTTACTGTCGTTACCGATGACCAAAAATGTTAAACGATCTTTTTTTTTTTTTTTTTTTTTTTTTTTAAAAAAAACAACGTTCATAACAGGAAAGGACTGGACTTATCCCAAGAGCAAAGGGGTCTAAAAATGTACAATTTCTGCCTTTTTGGGTGGTGTCAGAAAATGTTTAATTTCTAGACTAATAAAAAGTTAGATTGGCACCTGAAATGGCCAAACTGGCAATTTAAAGGGTAGTCTGCTACCAAGATAATTATGGCATATCCTTATCATCAAAATTAAATTGGTCTGAGACTCAACACATACACCAATCAGCCAGTACCCTGTGCTGTGTCCGTCAGATATTTACAGTGTACAGAGCCGAAACATTACAGCTTTATACAGTGTCTTGTGGTCTTTCTCAAGTTCTGCAGCTAAGCTCCCATTGAAGTGAATAGGAACATAGCAGCAGTATTTGTGAATGGTCACTATACAGAATACGAAGATCTGGTGCTCCGACTCTGTACATTGTGAACTTGTGGCAGGCATCTGACATCTCAGTCCCAGACAACACCTGTAAGTCTACGTTTAGGGTTGTCTAGGTTTGGGACAAAAGTCTGTTGTCACTCTATGTGACTACAGATTACTAAATCTTGACAGCATGCAGTGCACACATTGTCACGATTCCACGATATTACCAGGGCAAGCGGACAGTCACATGAAACATTTATGGTCACATGCCAACCAGACTCATCCAGCTTCTCTCAATTCTCTTCTATTGAGAGAAGCAAGACACGTCTAGTCGGCATGTGACCTCAAGTAAACAAATCACATATATGCGGTCATGTGACTGCCCAACCACACCGGGAATACCAGGGAATCTTGTCATCTTCTGTACCGGAAACTGTCACAATTGAGCATTCATATACAGTATGACTGCAGACTTTTACCCCAAGCCTGAACAACCCTTATAACTAAAAGATAAAACAAATCAAAAACTGCTTGCTACTTGTTTACTATGTCATACAATGAAATATTAGAACGTGTGAGTTTCCATTAAGTTTTAATTGTCTTAGCAGCTGGTTATTGAGGATGAAATAGGTGTACTGACAACAAAGATGAGCATGCAGTGAGTACAAGACAACAAGCAATGCATCACCGCATGATAAGAAAGCCTCAGTACACTTTTTTCAGATGAAGATAGTCCGGTTGCTAATTTTCCAGTATGCAAGATGGAAGTGCATATCTAAACAATTGCAAGATGCTACAATGAAGTAGAAAATGTCATCTATTAACAGAAAAACTGACATACCGCAAACAAGGAACCCTGGAAGATACAGGCACCTGTGAGGAAAGAAAAAAAGAACAATTAGATGGACTTATTTTATAGAAACTAAGTATAACACTGACACTGTTACTATGATGTTGCTGGTAGCAAAAACCAATACAAGTTTAGCAGTCATAAGAATTTTTGCTAAAAGAGAAATTCCTTAAAGGGGTTTTCCCACGAACAAAAGTTAATTTTAATCAATAGATTTTGGAATAATAATAATTTCCACAATTGGATGTGTTTAAATATAATGTTCCTGTGCTGAGATAATCTTATAAATGTGCCCCTGCTGTGTACTGTGTAATGGCTGTGTCTGACCTTACAGGAACATGGTCTGATCATACCACGTCTCCTGGGCAGGGGAGGAAGGAAGAGAAAGTATACAGACATTACAGCACAGAATCACAGACAATTTCTTTTTGTGAGATAAAACCTTTCCCTGCCTGTTTTTAAAAAATGTTTTACTTCAAAGAAAGAATCAGTTGCAATCCCATATTATAATGTATGTATATTCGTTTGCATCCTCCCCTGCCCAGGAGACGTGGTATGATCAGACCATGTTCCTGTACGGTCAGACACAGCCATTACACAGTACACAGCAGGGGCACGTGTATAAGATTATCTCAGCGCAGGGACATTTTATTTAAATGCATCCAATTGTGGAACTTGTTATCATTCCAAGATCTATTGATTAACATGAACTTTTGTTTGTGGGAAAACCCCTTTAAGTGAATCTGTCAGCACGATTTCACCCCAAACTATTTATACTGTATGTGCATGTAGCTCTTTCAAATACAAATCCTGCAATACCTTTACATTGTCAGTCCATTCCTCCATTAATGAGAAATCAGCTCTTGAATTAATATGCAAATGAGGCTGTAAATCTGAAGCCTCTGTCACTCCAGCTCTATTCCCTATCTAGCATCACCTGCTACTGCTTGGCAGACAGCTCCATAGCCTGAAGTCACACAGCATAAAGGTTGTCTGGGTGAGCCTCATAAGTTTTATTTTAAAAAATGTGTTGTGGACAGGATTATGCTCATAATTGTGCAGTATGCCTCACAGACTGAGGAGGAGGAAAACCAATAATATTTTTACATTATGTCCCCAACATATTTGTTAAAATGAAGATACAGTGGTCAGCCCCTTTAGAGGGAGCCTGCCCCCCATAACTTGATTTAAACTACAGCCTTATAGGGATCTTAGCTGCTATATTATGGGGTCGTCTCAGTGCACCGTCCCACTCCCTCAGTCGCCATATTGCGCATCTCTCCTCAGCTTGATAGTGCTCGCCTTACCAGAGGAAGTGCTGCCTTAACAGGTGCCCAGCGAATGCTCTTGAAGAAGCACTTGCATCAAAGTTTTTATCCTCTTAATATATTGCAATCATATTATATAGCACTGGGTACTCACAATTGCTCATTTTGCCTTTCTACCCAGCTAATTCTTCTCTTTTGTCTGCTCTATGTAAAAATAGGAAATATTTTTTTTCTGGTAGAAATTATTCCCCTCGTCAACTCCTGACCCACCTGCTCTGTTCCTCACCCTTGCAAGGGACTTTGCAGTGACTTATGACTCATACAAGGAAAATTAACCTCGTTTCTACATAGAGATTAGGAGGATTCAGCTAGTCAGTTTTTAATCACGTGAGGTCATAGACCTAATGGAAAAGTGAAGAATTAGCTGGATAGAAGGGCAAAATGAGCAATTGAAAGTGCACAGTGCTATATAATATGACTGCAATATATTAAGATAAACATGTTGATGGGAGAAGTGCTTCTTTAAACACATACATACACACACGGTCAGTGCGGACAGCCGCTTGCTGCACACAAGATTACACAGTAGCTGCTCACAGCAGATAGGAGAGAGGAATGAGAGAGCACCTGTACTGACACTGTGCAGGTTCCTGCACTGTCAGTACATATGTGCAGTGCCAGTGATTTAGTTCAGGTAGAGCTCGCACTGGGTAAGCGAGCACAGACAATCAATCTAGGTGGTGGAGGTGTGTGATATGCTGATTAAGGGTACAGCATTTTTTTTAGTGCAGAAATGTTGCAATTCTGCATATAAAAATGTTACTGTGATTTTACATGCATCTTTACAGGCTCCCCATAAACAGTCTAAAAGAAAAAAAAAACAATTCAAGGTTCCACTGTGTCTTCATATGAACAGTGGACACAAATTTTCATAAAATCACATCCATTTGTGTGAACTTTTAGACGCAGCAGAAAAATGCAGCATTTAAGCTATATGGAAACATGGCCTAAAACTTGAATATTTCCTACAAGGCATGTGTTGAAGCAGTTCTGAAGCTGCCTTGGGACTGAAATCTTTACTGCAGATATGATTTTTGTAGGGTGTAAGTTCACTATACAGTCATGGCCAAAAGTTTTGAGAATGACACCAAAATTATATTTTCACATGATCTGCTGGCCTCTGGTTTTTATTAGTGTTTGTCTGATGTTTATATCACATACAGAAATATAATTGCAATCATATTATGAGTACCAATAGGTTATATTGACAGTTAGAATGAGTTAATGCAGCAAGTCAATATTTGCAGTGTTGCCCCTTCTTCTTCAAGACCTCTGTAATTCTCCCTGGCATGCTCTCAATCAACTTTTGGACCAAATCCTGACTGATACCAGTCCATTCTTGCATAATCAATGCTTGCATTTTGCCAGAATTTGTTGGTTTTTGTTTGTCCACCCGTCTCTTGATGATTGACCACAAGTTCTCAATGGGATTAAGATCTGGGGAGTTTCCAGGCCATGGACCCAAAATCTCTATGTTTTGTTCCATGAGCCATTTAGTTATCACCTTTGCTTTATGGCAAGGTGCTCCATCATGCTGGAAAAGGCATTGTTGGGCGCCAAACTGCTCTTGGACGGTTGGGAGAAGTTGCTCTTGGAGGACATTCTGGTACCATTCTTTATTCATGGCTGTGTTTTTAGGCAAGACTGTGAGTGAGCCGATTCCCTTGGCTGAGAAGCAACCCCACACATGAATGGTTTCAGGATGCTTTACAGTTGGCATGAGACAAGACTGGTGGTAGCGCTCACCTCTTCTTCTCCGAATAAGCTGTTTTCCAGATGTCCCAAACAATCGAAAAGGGGATTCATCAGAGAAAATGACTTTGCCCCAGTCCTCAGCAGTCCACTCCCTGTACCTTTTGCAGAATATCAGTCGGTCCATGATGTTTTTTCTGGAGAGAAGTGGCTTCTTTGCTGCCCTCTTTGAAACCAGCCCTTGCTCAAAGAGTCTCCGCCTCACAGTGCGTGCAGAAGCACTCACACCAGCCTGCTGCCGTTCCTGAGCAAGCTCGGCACTGCTGGTAGTCCGATCCCACAGCTGAAACAGTTTTAAGATACGGTCCTGGCGCTTGCTGGTCTTTCTTGGGAGCCCTGGAGCCTTTTTGACAACATTGGAAGCTCTCTCCTTGAAGTTCTTGATGATGCGATAGATTGTTGACTGAGGTGCAATCTTTGTAGCTGCATACTCTTCCCTGTTAGGCCATTTTTGTGCAGTGCAATGATGGCTGCACGTGTTTCTTTAGAGATAACCATGGTTAACTGAAGAGAAACAATGATACCAAGAACCAGCCTCCTTTTAAAGTGTCCAGTGATGTCATTCTTACTTAATCATGACTGATTGATTGCCAGCCCTGTCCTCATCAACACCCATACCTGTGTTAATGGATCAATCACTAAAACGATGTTAGCTGCTCCTTTTAAGGCAGGACTGCAATGATGTTGAAATGTGTTTTGGGGGTTAAAGTTCATTTTCTGGGCAAATATTGACTTTGAAAGAACAGTAATTGCTGTTAAGCTGATCACTCTTTGACAATCAGGAATGCAAATTGCCATTACAAAAAATGAAGCAGTAAACTTTGGAAAAATTACTATTTGTCTCATTCTCAATACTTTTGGCCATGACTGTAGGACTTACAAAGTAGTTTAAAGTGAGTTTTGTAGAGAACAGACTTCCTTTAAAGAGGTTATCCGGGACATTGCTTGTTTTTTTCGTATGGAGTGATGAACTTACAGGCAGGTAGTTGCTACCTGACTGTTCTGCCCGGCGCCAATTTCGGCAAGCTCGGTGGTCAAGGATCACTCCTGCCGATGATTCCTCTGCTTCCGCTGATGTCACGTTGACAGAGTAGCTTCTTCTCTTACACTATGCTCTGCAGGTGGGACGTCTCTGCCAATGCCATTGTGATTGACAGCTGACTCTGCTGCCTAACAGCACTTGGACCGAAAATACAGTTCTGTGAACTTAGCCCAAGGGCTGCTTCAGACGTCTAGGCAAACTGGTCTTAGCACGAACCGGCCATGGCTCACTTTGCGTGAACTTTTAGGTAGAGCAGAAAAAAATGCAGCATTTAAGCTATATGGAAACATGGCCCAAAAATTGCATATTTCCTACTAGGCATGTGTTAAAGCAGCTCAGCGTGAAGATGTCTTTTGTCGTAATAAACTGGAACTTCCTACTTCCATTATTTACATCTTTCAGTCTGTAATTCTACATGTCTGTATCAATAGGCCTTTTATAACAGTTTCATCTCTTCCTAGCTACATCTTAAGGATAAGTCACACTCAAGCTTCACATCAACCCTAAATGACATGATCTTATATGCTGCCCCAGGTGCAGGGAAGTAAAGTGACTTGGCCTCTAAAAGGTCACTGTTGGTCTAGGGGATTATCATAGCAATAGACTAGTGTACTCTACAGCTCAGACTGAGCTCTAACCATTAATTGTAAGGTAGGCAGACACAAACTTTCCTTTCTCAATGGTTTAATGACAGACAGGCTAGAAAGAAGCCAGGTAACATTTTATGTGCTTTCAATATACAAGCCTCATGTAAGTAGTGAAGGTTTCAGCATGAGTATCCTACAAATGCAACCTGCAGTAAGGCAAGATAATTGATGCAGGACCCTAGTAAAAAATTACCCAAGTGGATAACTTTTATATTAATCCTTACTCTGCTAAGGACATATGCAATAACCTTTAGCTTTAAATATCAGGGCAAACGCTTAGGCTTAGTGCCCACGATGCAGAAATAAAGCAGAAATTTTCCTGAGCATTTCTGCATCTCCTTGGCAGAAAAACGCATGCAGTTTTTACATGCGTATTAGCCATGCGTTTTTCCAATGCATTTTATAAGCAAATCTGCATGCAGAAACGCACAAGAATTGGTCATGTCCGGATTTTTTCTGCGAGTAAAATTGGCGCAGAAAAAATCCTGACCATGTGCACAGAACTTGCAGAATGTCATAGGAAGTCATGGGATAAGGTATGCAATGCGTTTCTGGAGCGTTTCCGTGCCGCAAATCCGCACCAAAAACACATCGTGGGCACACAGCCTTAGTCTTGGGCCCTGATTTATCAAGACTGGCATTGTTCACACCGATCTTGATAATGGGTGTGGAGTCAGAGGCGCCCGATTCAATAAGAGAAGTGTCTTAAAAGTAACGCAAAAGGTATGCCACAACTCATCATGAAATAGAAGAGCAGGCATCACCACGCCCCATACCTGCTCATTTTGGTGGAGCGGACCAAAACTGGTGTAAAAATTATGATAAAAGGTTCTACAATACAGCAAAGCAAATTAAAAGAAAAAAAAAACTTTATTACTTCATTAACATAGTAGCATGGGCATAAATATATGCTGTTTCATTTGAGTCTGGCTGACTTTTAATCGTAATTTATCTACAGTAAACCGTCAGACTAGAAATGCGTTGGGTATTTTCTATGCCCATGTTACTAGTTGCTGAAGTCACAAAAACTATTTTTTTGCTTTTAATTTATTCACTTTGTTGGACTGAAAAACCTTTATTCATCATTTCAAACAAAGCTGCTTGATATCTCACACACCTTATCGTGCATAGTGAAGTGGATTGCACAGTAGCCAGATTGAATAACATACATATATTGGATGGGGTGAGCTGTATCCACAAACTTTCTTATACTACTGGCATAAAAATGCTAAAAGTATCGAGTTTGTGCAAAAATATTGTGATTTTTCAAAGCGTTTTATACCAGTTTTCGTCTAATTGAAGCTGCTGAATATGCGAGAATGTGTGTGTAGCCATGGACGTAAGGGGCAAGTATGAACCTTTATATTTAGTGGGCTTTGTGCATCTCTTGGGTTACATGGGTCAAACTTTTAGCAATAAACATGATTTTTTATGCTTTCATACAAAACGTTATGCTTTGATGAAACATTGCATGAAGGTGCTGATAAATTTAAAGTGCTGGGGGGCATTTTCACAATGTGCAGAAAATATATTCATACAACCATATAATAAGCTTTTTGTTATTTTATTATTTGTGTTGTTAGAAGTGTGCAAATTGTATAAAGGAATAAGTGTTCCACTTTAGATGTACCAGTCAATGCCCGGAAGTGATAAGCAGCTCATAAAAAGAATATGTTAAATATTTTGTTCAAACATTTTTTATTACAAAGCCTGTAAATGAACATTATACCTGAGACACAGTCGCACACATCTTAACATCGCAAAAGAAGAGTGAAACCTCTGTTATCTACAGAGAGCAGCACACTGTGCTCCCTTTATAATGTGTATGTGACAAATCGCATAAAAAGATGGCAATTCTAAAAATATACTATAAACATCAAAACTAAAATTAGCAAATTTAGTAAATCTAGACTGCATGGTTACAGTGCATAAGTTCCAGCAGTGGGTTACTGATGTACAGGCGTGCCTCAAATGTATCTAGCCTATGTCTAAGGGTGCACTCTGAATAATTATTAGGCAATTTGTATTTTTTATTATTAATTTCATTTTTGAACAACCACAGTGCCATTGGTCAATCCAAAAAGTTAATTATCTTTAAACCTGAATATGTACTTAAAAGTGAGGTTTTAAGAAGAATTTCTTAGAAGAATATCTATTTGTGCAGAATTATTATGCAACTAAATGAAAAACTTAAATTTTCCCATCTCAATTCTTTATTTTCATCTGTTAAAGTGAGAATAATAACCAAACAACTCAAAATGTACAAAAATACATTTCTGACATTTAAAAAAAATATATCAGTGACCAATATAGCCGCCCTCCTTTTCAATAACAGTTATAAGCCTTCCATCTATAGAGTCTAGAAATTTCTTAATCTGTTGACAATCAACTTTTTGGGCAGCACCAACCACAGACTCCCCAGACACTGTTCAGAGAGATGTATAATTTTCCTTCACAGTAAATGTCCAGTTGAGGAAGGGCCCACAAGTTCTCAATAGGGTTTAGATCAGGTGAGGAGGGGGCCTGGCTCCATCAAACAATCACGCTCATCTCATCAGTCCATAAAGCCTTTTAAAAAAAATTGTCTTCAGATATTTCTTGGCCCACTGTTGCAGTTTCAACTTCTGTGTCTTGGTCAGTGGTGGTGGAGTTTCAGCCTTCCTTACCTTGGCCATGTCTCTGTGCACTGAACACCTTGTACTTCTAGACACTCCAGGGAGGTTGCAGTTCTGGAATATGACGGCACTGGAGGATAACAGGTTCCAGGTCGCCTCATGTTTGATTCCTCTCAATTTTTTACAGTGTGCTTCTTTTTATTTCAAAGCAGTTTTTGAAACCCTGCTGACTATTTGTAGCAAAACCTTTAAACTTTTAATGGTTCTGTGATCATGTTCCAAAATATTAGCAATTTCAAGAGTGTTGCAAAGACTTTTAAAGGGGTGGTCTGAAATACCAATTCATTTTCATCCTAAATCTCTGTTTTATGCCGTAATCTAATCTATTTTCTAAATTCCCTAACTACACTATCTAACTGATTTTCCTTGTTTATTACAACCTCCTTTTTGATGACTTTTCGTTTGAGACTCCAAGTGCTTGCTGGGATACTCAAACAAAGCATCATCGGGGAGCAGAAGCAGCGGTAACTGCTGCCACCCCTGCCCCCTCCCTGATACGAAGAGTCATCGGTGACCTTCATTTCAGGGGCTGGCCAAGTCCCTGCTCTGTCGCTGTTGTGCTGGGCATTCATTCAATCATTTCATAAGGAACTGTATTTAGCCTTTTTATTACTTTTTTTTTTATTATTATTATTATTGTAGATGTATAAAGGGACATACATAGTTGAAAAAAAAACAGCTGTATGAAACGAAAAAAAAATGTATGAAAAAACTTACATTTTTTCCTGATTAAAAACAAACGATTTGTCAGACAACGGTTTTAATCTGACCTTCAGAAGCTGGACAGGAGAAAACCCCAGCAACACGATAGGATTTAACTAAAAGGGAACCTGTCACTTGATTCATGCTGCCAAAACCACAAGCAGCATAAATCAGAGCCTGGCTGAATGACTATATCCAGAGAAAACAAACAATCTGAAGTGCACCCTACCAGATTCTCCTCACCCCACTCTAGTTGATTGACAGGTCTCTCTCCCTACGTACATACATGGGATAGACAGGTCAATCAACCGATGCAGTGCAGGAACAAACCAGATGGGAGCAGCGTCAGACTTCTTTCATCTCTCCCAATACTTCTTGACTGGGGAGAATTTAATCAAAACACATACCCGACTGCAATCATGCAGATAGCTCTGATTCATGTTGACCGTGGTTTGGTTCTCTTCAAAGAATCCACTACTTCTCGTTCCCTTTTTTGCCTTTTATTCTTGCTTTCAAACTCTGATGCAATGGCCTCCATTTATCAAACAGTTAACACCAAGTGTTTGATGAAAACAACAGTGCTAATGTCACAAGTGATGAGTTAATACATTTTAGCCGTAAAATGTGTGAATTCTCATCAATGACAAAATTTGAAATAAAACATGCAAAATGGATCTCTAATGAAATTCTAATGCTAATTGCCTTCTCATGGAGAAGATAGATGTTGCTTTTAATACATTTGGTACTATAACCATCTTTTTTACTTGGTGTGCTGTCCAGCCATCTCTTCAGTGCTTACAGATATTACTAGAACATACCTATAATGTCTTAATTATAATTATTAATTATTTTGATTGTTAAATTAATTGTTGTCTTTTGGTACCATCTACCGGCTAATGTTATATGTTCTCATGTATTGCTGATGTAATCTCCCATCATGCCCCTCTCCCTGTAAACTCCTCCTATCTTCTGTCCTCACATGCTTTCTTTCTGGTCAATGCCATCTTAGCAGAAGCATGCATCAGAGCTTGAGAGAGGATTCTCCTGTTACCTCTATCCTCTAACCTCCATCTTCCACCTCTTCCTCATCTTTTTTGTGAATAAACTACCTAAAAGTTCGTCCACTGCATCTTCCTTCCTGGATCATCAACGTGCAGCTGGTCAGACTACAGAGGTGAGGATAGCGAGTAACCTATCTTCCATTGCTTGTACAGCGAACCGTGCTCACATCCTCAGATACATCTCATTTACGTAATTCACGGCAGAATACTTAGATTGGTGCTAATCAGTGATGAGCGAACGTGCTCGCCACTGCTTGGTACTTGCCCGAGCATCACTGTGCTCGACAAGCTCAGCGAGTATTTCTGGGTTGCTGAGGCGGAAACTAGGGTCCCCTCCCTGCATGTTTGGCTCTCTTTAGAGAGCCAATGAACATGCAGGAATTGCCTGCCATGCACTATAAAGAGGTAGCCATGTTGGTTGTGGGCATTACAGTGATTAGCTGTATATAAGACCTGGCGCCGCTATGCTCATCAGTCTACCCCGGATAGATATATATATATATATATATATATATATATATATATATAGATATAGATATATATATATATACACATACATATATATATATATATACACATACATACATATACACACACACACAACTGAACTAACAGTCCTTCTGAGGACTAATCCAGCTGCATATATTCAGTGGTGATAGCAGGAGTTAGGAAAGCAGGCAGGGTATGTGGCAGACTGCAGTGCATGATGCCGCACAGGAGGGTCCATTGAACGTCCTGTTAAAATATGTCTATTGCTGTAATAATTAAAGATATTTGTAGAAATACTGTTGGACTCAAAAGTTTACACACCCCGGCAGAATTTTTCCTTTCTTGGCCTGGTTTCAGAGAATGTAAATGATAACAAAAAAACATTTTCTCCACTCATGGTTATTGGTTGGGTGAAGCCATTTATTGTTAAACTACTGTGTTTTCTCTTTTCAAATGTTATTGACAACCAAAAAGTTCAATGTTGGTCTAATCACTCCAAATGACCTTGTTCCAGAATTTTTTGAGGCTTGTCTCTGTACAGTTTGGCGTATTGTAGGTGAGATACTTTGTGGCATTTGCTCAGTTAAGGCTTTCTTCTGGCGACTCGACCATGCAGCCCATTTTTCTTCAAGTGTCTCCTTATTGTGCATCTTGAAACAGCCACACCGCTAGTTTTCAGAGAGTCCTGAATTTCAGCTGATGTTATTTGTGGGTTTTTCTTTGCATCCCGAACAATTTTTCTGGCAGTTGTGGCCGAAATTTTTGTTGGTCTACCTGACCGTGGTTTGGTTTTCACAGAGCCCCTGATTTTCCATTTGTTAATCACAGTTTGAACGCTACTGACTGGCATTATCAATTCCTTGGATACTTTTTTGTATCCCTTTCCTGTGTTATACAGTTCATCTACCTTTCCCGTAGATCCGTTGTCAATTCTTTTGCTTTCCCCATGACTCACAATCCAGAAACGTCAGTGGCTGGATGAAAGATGGAAGAGTCTGTCTGGATCCCAGAAACTCACTCAGCTTTTATGCACACACACTGATTACAAGCAAACAGGTCAAAGGTGAGGATGTTACCTTTAGCAGCCATTCAAACCAATTTGTGTCAAATTCTGTGCATGTTATCAGGCCAAAATCACCAGGGTATGTGAACTTTTGATCAGGGTAATTTGGATGTTTTTTATCATTCATATTCTCTGAAACATGGCCAAAAAAGCAAAAATTCTGCCGGGGTATGTAAACTTTTGAGCACAACTGTAGCCCCAGATATAAGGGGCCAGGGCAATTGTTTTTTAACTTAATCCTGGTTATTTTCTTAAAAAGCAATCCAGAGTACACCATTTTTCTGCCCCATATGCTTGTTCTCACTACAGAATAAAGCCAGATCCGTTCCATATTTCAACGATAAAAATCCAGAAATTTGAACTGATCCAACCATCATGAATAATTTGGTCGTTGTCTACGAGACCGAGCACAATGTTAACCCAGTGACATGTGTCCGTGAGATGTACCGTCCCTGGCCACATTGACTTGTCCAAGTGTTTGTTGTTAGGCTGTCCTTCTCACTTAAGTGCACTGGGAAAGGCACAAGTAATGTTCTGAGACTCGTGCTTGTGGAAGGCGCAGTTGCCCGCCTTGTGTCTGTGGCCACCACACTGCTTGTTCCTGCCTGTTGTTGTGCTACGCCTCCCTCCCCCTGTGAGCTGCTGTCCTCGCTCTACATGTCCCCTTGTCAGGTTGGGTTAGTGACTTCATCGTCCACCGCTTCGTTTTCCACTTCCGCACCCTGGTCCTCCTCCTGACTTTCTGTCCATTGTGTCTCATCACTATCCACCTCTTACGGCAGTATTTGCACTTTCCCACCGTCACCTTCAGGTGACCATGGCTCCTCAAATTGCTACATGTGATTTTCTGTTGCCCTGCTCGAAGTTGGCCGGTCGAGAGGCCCAAATTTATCAATGGAAAGGTGAACAGCTCTTGGGGTAACCCTGGACTCTAATCTCTCCTTCAAACCACATATCCAAGCTCTTTCCACTTCCAAGCGGACAGAGCGAGAAGCCAGAATCTATAAATGGAAAGATGAACAAAACAGCTCTTCGAAGTGTCCAAGTGTGGGATCAGTTGTCTCAGGGCACTCGGAATGGTGGGAGGAAGGAGGATCAGGGTGAGGAAGATGCCGACTCCTGTAAAAAAAATCTCCAGGATCCGCACATTCCTCAACCACGAATCTACAAAAACACTAGTACACAAGCTCATCATCTCCCTTCTCGACAACTGCAACCTCCTGCTCTGTGGCGTCCCTTCTAACACTTTTGCATTCCTCCAATCTATCCTAAACTCTGTTGCCCGACTAATCCACCTGTCCCCTCGCTATTCCCTGGCCTCTCCTCTCTGTCAATCCCTTCACTGGCTCCCCATTACCCAGAGACTCCAGTTCAAAATCCTAACCTTGGAATGCAAAGCTATTCACAACCGGTCTCCTCCATACATCTGTGACCTAGTCTCCCAATACACACCTGCACACAACCTCAGATCCTCACAAGATCTACTTCTCTACTCCCCTCTTACCTCCTCTTCCCACAATTGCATACAAGATTTCTCCCGTGCATCCCCCCTTCTCTGGAACTCTCTACACCACCATTTCTGACTCTCGCCTACTGTTGAAACCTTTAAAAGGAAGCTGAAGACCCACCTCTAGCGACATGCGTACAACCTGCAATATACCTCGCTCCACCATACCGATGCAAGACCAGCTCTATTCTCACCTACTGTATCCTCACCCATGCCTTGTAGACTGAGCCCACGCGGGCAGGGTCCTCTCCTCTCCAGTACCAGTCGCTGTCAAATTTTTGCTCAAGATTACTGTAATTGTTTTTGGAATGTATACCTCTTTTTCACATGTAAAGTGCCATGGAATAAATGGCGATAAAGTAATAATAATAATGTGATTCAGACTCACATCTACTGAGACTGGACCACGTGGAACACAGGGTGGTGGTGGTGGCAAACTGACTGGAAACTTTATCTGCTATCCAACCACCAACCTTTTCACACTGCTCTGGCTTCAATAGTGGTGTTCCGCGGCCCCCTAAAAATTGGGACAGGAAGGTAGTTCGACATGATGTGGGTGTTTGTTGTGCTCCCTCAGCAGGCACAGTTTCATCTTGCCCACAGCCTCTGCGTGCACTATCACCATAACGTCCACTTCCCTGTCCTTTGACACACACCTTGCCCATTTTAAAAGGAGTTTAAGATTTGTCACCTTGCCAATAATGCCTGTATTATTACCGCAGTAATATAGGATCACGTCTGATGAGATGACCACAGTTTTAGGCAGTACCCTGGGAGTCAGAGATGCTTCCAGGGGTCTTCCCCATGCTGTTCCCATGTTACACACAACATGGCCAGATAAGGTTGTAAAATGTTAAAATGACATTTCCCGGTGAATGCATTTATCTTGGTTGAAAGCAATGCAAAAGTGCAAAAACGCATCAAAAAACGCTATGTGTGAACATAGCCCAAGATGTGGAGGAGCATTTTTTGGGGGGGATATTTATTTTGCCTTATATACAAATCATTACCCTGGAAAGGATGTTCCTTAATATATTTCCCAGGAAAATCCATTTTGATTTAGTTTTTGTATGTTTTATTGTGAGTCCGTAATAGTGGCATAAAACCTCTGACAACATTGTTGACAGCAGTGACCTGGGAGTCAGAAATGCTTCTGGGGTCTTCCCCATGCTGTTCTCATGCCATTTTAGCACTGTTCCCATCGATTTGGGCAATTTTTAGGCCCTCTGAAGACTGCTGGGGGGGGCCGCCAGAAAAATGCTCGAGTTTCCCATAGATTTACATTTGGCTCGTTACTCGGATCGTGCACTCGAGCATTCCAATTTGCTTGACTCGAACAATGAGTACCCGAGCATTTTAGTGCTCGCTCATCACTAGTGCTAATAAAACGGCAGTCTAAGTGTATGTGCACACGGACTCTAGCGCACCAGCTGAATTTTTCAAGGTGAAGAGACTGGCAGCGTTTTTCCTGAAGCATCTTCATTGCCATTTTTCCATAGTTTTGCAATTTAAATAGCAATAATGAACATGCTACGTCCTTTAACTGCTTCCTGGCTTGCAAAGCCTGAAAAGAAATAACAAAATTTGGAACATGTGCACAGCAAGTCGATTTTACATTAATGTGCATTATGATCATCCTTTTTAGCTTTTTCTGTGTTTTCTCCAGCCCAATCCAGGCAATAGACATTTAAGCCATTACCTTTCTCTGTAACATTTTTAACTTGCTTGGGTTACAATAAATAATGTGCTACTATCACTTCTCAAATATATAGGTATGTGTATACTGAATTACCAGTGAAATCCGCAGTGGTAAATACTGCGGTGGAAAGCACCAGGTGAGGAGGGATCCATTTTACTTCATTTTTTTGTACATTATGTACTGAATAAAGCCTTTAAGACATTCCTGCTCTAAGTAAAGAAAGTGATTTACAGCAGCTTTTATATGTAAGGACTTGCTTTTTTGGTATTGCTTGTATTGGCTTTTTGTTTTTTTCTTTAACAATCCCTTATTAATGACTCAAGGTGCTGCATAAATTAAAAAATATACCTATAAAGAATCTATACTTCCCTCCTAGACTGGCACCATTCCTCAGCACAGTGTCCTCCTCGGGTCTCCTGATATAATGTCACAATACTGATGCAGCCAATCAGTGCCGATGATCGGCTACTGCATTCACAGTTCTGTTAGAGCGGAGGAACTGTGTTTCTTCGGCTCGGACATAATAAATTTAATTTATATAACCCCTTGAGGTAATTAACGAGTGATTATCCAGTAATAAACAACCTATTTAATCTTCATTTTTTTTTGTTACACCGGGTTAAAATTTGGAGGGCCCCAGAACCAACCGTTAGTTTGGTCATGTTTGATATTGTTATAATGTTAAATTACAAGTTTTCAATTTATAATCATCTTTGAACAAATTAAAATTATAACAAGAAGGGCCACCGTACATGCTTATGCAGCAACAGACCCCAAGGTCTTAACCTGGAAACTGAATTTTAAAATAACGTCTATACATTAAAGCAAGAAAATCCCTTTACATTAATCATTATTTTTGTGGATGTGAATGAGTCAACACATAATGTAGACCAGGGGTCTCAAACTCGGCTGGGTATGGGCCACACATGGAAAAAATTTGAATTTGGGGGGCCGCATTCTTTGTTCAATGTGACATTTTTAGTGATACCATTTTTTTTGTATACACCTTTTGAACATTTTTGCCGTGTTTATTTTTTTATGGCTTGGGTCGTTATGGATGTGGCGATAATAAACGTGCACTTTTTTGTGTTTACTTTAGTTTACATATAAAACAGCATTTTTAGTGCCCAATATTTTTTCATGCTTTATTTTATTTTTTTATTTTTTTTACAATTTTATTTCCCCCAATTGGCCACATACAGTAATATTGTCTTACAAGTAGCATCATATAGTAATAATGGAAAACATCTTGTAGTAATGTTCCCCATCCAAGTCCCCATCTTGTACTAATGTGCCCCATCCAGGTCCCCATCCTGTAGCAACGTTCCCCATCCTGGCGCCCATCTTGTACTAATGTGCCTCATCCAGGTCCCCATCTTGGGGCTATGTGCCCCATCCAGGTCCCCATCCTGTGGCAATGTTCCCCATCCAGGTCCCCATCTTGTGGCTCTGGTCCCCATCTTGTGGCTCTGTGCCCCATCCAGGTCCCCATCTTGTGGCTCTGTGCCCCATCCAGGTCCCCATCTTGTGGCTCTGTGCCCCATCCAGGTCCCCATCTTGTGGCTCTGTGCCCCATCCAGGTCCCCATCTTGTGGCTCTGTGCCCCATCCAGGTCCCCATCTTGTGGCTCTGTGCCCCATCCAGGTCCCCATCTTGTGGCTCTGTGCCCCATCCAGGTCCCCATCTTGTGGCTATGTGCCCCATCCAGGTCCCCATCTTGTGGCTATGTGCCCCATCCAGGTCCCCATCCTGTGGCTATGTGCCCCATCCAGGTCCCCATCCTGTGGCTATGTGCCCCATCCAGGTCCCCATCCTGTGGCTATGTGCCCCATCCAGGTCCCCATCCTGTGGCTATGTGCCCCATCCAGGTCCCCATCCTGTGGCTATGTGCCCCATCCAGGTCCCCATCTTGTGGCTATGTGCCCCATCCAGGTCCCCATCTTGTGGTTCTGGTCCCCATCTTGTGGCTCTGTGCCCCATCCAGGTCCCCATCTTGTGGCTATGTGCCCCATCCAAGTCCACATCTTGTGGCTCTGTGCCCCATCCAGGTCCACATCTTGAGGCTCTGTGCCCCATCCAGGTCCCCATCCTGTGGCTCTGTGCCCCATCCAGGTCCCCATCTTGTGGCTATGTGCCCCATCCAGGTCCCCATCTTGTGGCTATGTGCCCCATCCAGGTCCCCATCTTGTGGCTATGTGCCCCATCCAGGTCCCCTCTTGTGGCTATGTGCCCCATCCAGGTCCCCATCCTGTGGCTATGTGCCCCATCCAGGTCCCCATCTTGTGGCTCTGTGCCCCATCCAGGTCCCCATCTTGTGGCTCTGTGCCCCATCCAGGTCCCCATCTTGTGGCTATGTGCCCCATCCAGGTCCACATCTTGTGGCTATGTGCCCCATCCAGGTCCACATCTTGTGGCTATGTGCCCCATCCAGGTCCCCATCCTGTGGCTATGTGCCCCATCCAGGTCCCCATGTTGTGGCTCTGGTCCCCATCTTGTGGCTCTGTGCCCCATCCAGGTCCCCATCTTGTGGCTCTGTGCCCCATCCAGGTCTCCATCTTGTGACTCTGTGCCCCATCCAGGTCCCCTCTTGTGGCTATGTGCCCCATCCAGGTCCCCTCTTGTGGCTCTGTGCCCCATCCAGGTCCCCATCCTGTGGCTATGTGCCCCATCCAGGTCCCCATCCTGTGGCTATGTGCCCCATCCAGGTCCCCATCCTGTGGCTATGTGCCCCATCCAGGTCCCCATCCTGTGGCTATGTGCCCCATCCAGGTCCCCATCCTGTGGCTATGTGCCCCATCCAGGTCCCCTCTTGTGGCTATGTGCCCCATCCAGGTCCCCTCTTGTGGCTATGTGCCCCATCCAGGTCCCCTCTTGTGGCTATGTGCCCCATCCAGGTCCCCTCTTGTGGCTATGTGCCCCATCCAGGTCCCCATCTTGTGGCTATGTGCCCCATCCAGGTCCCCATCTTGTGGCTATGTGCCCCATCCAGGTCCCCTCTTGTGGCTATGTGCCCCATCCAGGTCCCCTCTTGTGGCTATGAGCCCCATCCAGGTCCCCATCTTGTGGCTATGTGCCCCATCCAGGTCCCCATCTTGTGGCTATGTGCCCCATCCAGGTCCCCATCTTGTGGCTATGTGCCCCATCCAGGTCCCCATCCTGTGGCTATGTGCCCCATCCAGGTCCCCATCCTGTGGCTATGTGCCCCATCCAGGTCCCCATCCTGTGGCTATGTGCCCCATCCAGGTCCCCATCCTGTGGCTATGTGCCCCATCCAGGTCCCCATCCTGTGGCTATGTGCCCCATCCAGGTCCCCATCCTGTGGCTATGTGCCCCATCCAGGTCCCCTCTTGTGGCTCTGTGCCCCATCCCGGTCCCCATGTTGTGGCTCTGTGCCCCCTGTGTTGTTCTTCACACACATAAAATAGAAAAAAAAAAAGATGATTCTCACCTGTCCTCCGTTCCCTCGGCGTCCTTCCTGCAGATGTGGCCCGCAGGCACAGACCCATTGACGATCCCGACCTGGTCCAGGAGGAGCCGCCGACAGCAGCGCTGCATTGCCGCACAGAGACGGTCTCCCAGCACTGCATTTCCAATGCCAGCCGCCGGCCAATCAGAGGCCAGCAGCTGACATCTGCATATGGCAATGACGTCATACTCGCTGCACCGACACGCAGATATCAGCTGCTGGCCTCTGATTGGCCGGCGGCTGGCATTGGAAATGCTGTGCTGGGAAACAGTCTCTATGCGGCAATGCAGCGCTGCTGTCGGCGGCTCCTCCTGGACCAGGTCGGGATCGTCAAGGGGTCTGTGCCTGCGGGCCGCATAAAGCAGCCTCAGGGGCCGCGTGTTTGAGACCCCTGCTGTAGACGATTCCCATATTTCTCTTTGGTCTTGTCCTGCAGACAGCCAGGTGCACATCACAATCAATGGGTCATTCAGAACCCGCACTGACAGCATTTATCCGGATTTAAGAGGCACTTATCGAGAAAATTGCTTTTCATTACTAAACTAAGCATTTGATCTCAGGTTGTCACTTTAAAAATAAGGCATAGTCACTGCCATAAATTAAGGAAACTAATGGGGAAAAAACAACTTCCCTCAAAAAATATTAGTACACATTATTTGAAAAAGTGGCTAATGTTGGTGTAAGACAATTTCACATATCTGTGTTCGCACTAAGCACTTGAACTGCGATGCATGGACTAGCCACAACTCGTGTGACCCGAACTTAGCAGCCTCACAGGAATACATGAGCCTGACAGGATTGGGTCAGGAGACCCACAGCCAATTTGTGCATCGCTATCAGAGTAAAAATAAAAACACGGATGGGGAAAGCTTTTGATGGAAAGATTTAAAGAAGCACTCCCATTAAGTTTTTTTTTTTATTTTTTTTACTAAACCTGTGTGCATGTAGTGTTCAGGATCCAGCACCGCTCTCCTCCTCTTCTGAGTGACGTCACAGCTCTTCAGGCTATCCGGCTCACTCTATTCTCTATTCATGAGAAGTTAGTCTCTTTTACAAGGTATGCCTAAGGAGCCTCGTTCTGACACAAGTTAGACTTACACTGTTTTCCAGGTCACGCGGAGCGCAGTGTGAGGGCTTGTGCCCACGATCAGGAAATGCTGTGGGTTTGACGCTGCATGTCTATGCAGCGTCAGACCCACAGCAGCCAGATGTTACAGCATAGTGGATGGGATTTCTAGAAATCCCATGTCCACTATGTGTCTCTGTGCACCTGCGGATCATCCGTGGAAACTGACATGTGGCACGTCTTTCAGGACTGCAGCATGTCAATTTCTCTTGCGAGTCAGCATGAGGACTTTCCCCATAGACCCAACCTCAGGAAAGTCAGCAGGTGAAAAGGAAAAAATTGCCGCCGCCGCTCATTTGCATAATGAGGGCAGAAGTAGCACAGCTGACACAGCTGTTCTGCAGCATTGGGGCCACAGCGGCTCCTCATCATGGGCACAAACCCTGACCCAGAGAGTCTGAAGAGCAATGTCGTCACCCAGAACGGCACTGGAACCTGGAGAAGACGGCTGTAGTTGAGTATATTAACACACATACACATACAAATACAAATTTAGCTTTAAAAAAAAAAAAAAAAAAAAAAAAAGGGCTTACTCAAGTCTGATCATACTAGTGTTTTGACCTTTTAGGATTTTTTATGGCTTGATTTCTACTGACCTCTGAGAACTTCCTGGCTACTAGGTTGAAACAGACTTAGGTTCTCAGGTCATCTAAACAGAACACAAATTGGATGCCATTTACAAAAGCTAGAATGGCCAGTACATTGGAGTAAAAATAATGCTATATATAGTATGTTGCTGGTACACAAGTCAAATCTAATATAGGTATACAATTTCTTTCACACTTTGCGAAAAATACCCTCACTAATGAGCTGTCATATTTTGCATACGTTGCAAGCTTGCCCATTTCATTTACTATGACATCAGATATTATCACAGTTGAGATCCTCATTCTGAGAGATGTAATAAACTGACCACAGACCTCACATCCGTGTGAAAAAAATTGCAGCATGCTCTAGTCTGATCTGATTTATGGATCAGACAGCTCCTGGACACAGAACTACACGAGGAGCCGGTCACATCCGCTGCAGATGTGACTAGTCCGATAAATTCTGCAGCCATTAAGGCTTTTTCTCAACTGGTGAATGCCAAAAGAATGTCTTTTATACACCTACATATCTTTTTTATTCCTGGTCTACAGAATTGTGAAGTAGACTACACTATTCTATGCAAAGGCATCCAGGAAACTTTGTATTCTATGTATATTTCTTACAAAAAGAGGCTATTGGAGGTATACTCTACTATAGAAAATTACGTTTCAACCTATCTTTGGATATTTGTGCTAGACAATACTCTTAGAAGGGTTGTCAACTACTCAGCCTACCCCTTCTCAATTTCTATATTCCTCCTTAAAATATAACAGGCTATACTCATCTTTAGTGCCGACACCATTCTTGCGACAGATGCACCTGGGGCTTGTGTGACATTATTATGCCATGTGAGCCATGCAGCCTGTCAGCGGTCGCATTACCCTCATTTCTCTTGGATGTACAGTGGGTACAGAAAGTATTCAGACCCCTTCAAATTTTTCACTCTTTGTTTCATTGCAGCCATTTGGTAAATTCTAAAAAGTTCATTTTTTTCTCATTAAAGTACACTCTGCACCCCATCTTGACTGAAAAAAAAAACAGAAATGTAGAAATTTTACAAATTTATTAAAAAAGAAAAACTGAAATATCACATGGTCATAAGTATTCAGACCCTTTGTTCAGACACGCATATTTAAGTCACATGCTATCCATTTCCTTGTGTTCCTCCTTGAGATGGTTCTACTCCTTCATTGGAGTCCAGCTGTGTTTAATTAAACTGATAGCACTTGATTTGGAAGGCACACACCTGTCTATATAAGACCTCACAGCTCACAGTGCATGTCAGAGCAAATGAAAATCATGAGCTGAAAAGGAACTGCCCAAGGAGCTCAGAGACAGAATTGTGGCAAGACACAGATCTGGCCAAGGTTACAAAAGAATTTCTGCATTACTCAAGGTTCCTAAGAGCACAGTGGCCTCCATAATCCTTAAATGGAAGAAGTTTGGGACCACCAGAAGTCTTCCAAGATCTGGCCATCCAGCCAAACTGAGCAATCGTGGGAGAAGAGCCTTGGTGAGAGAGGTAAAGAACAACCCCAAGATCACTATGGCTGAGCTTCAGAAATGCAGTAGGGAGATGGGAGAAAGTTCCACAAAGTCAACTATCACTGCAGCCCTCCAGCAGTCGGGCGTTTATGGTAGAGTGGCCAGATGGAAGCCTCTCCTCAATGCAAGACATATAAAGCCCGCATAGAGTTTGCTCAAAAACACATGAAGGACTCCCAGACCATGAGAAATAAGATTCTCTGGTCTGATGAGATGAAGATAGAACTTTATGGCGATAATTCTAAGCAGTATGTGTAGAGAAAACTGAACTTTTTAGAATTTACCAAATGGCTAAAGTGAAACAAAGAGTGAAAAATTTAAAGGGGTCTGAATACTTTCCGTACCCACTGTAACTGACATTCAGAGGATGTCAGATCAACAGCAGCTCTTACTTCTTCCAGGTGTCAATTTTGCCCAAAGGAAGTGAGAGTAAAGCAGCCACTGATTGGCTGTAGAGCTAAAGTTGTATAACACTCTAGACAGGTACATTTAAAGAAAATATATGTGGAAAAACAGAAGAATCAGAAGTTTGGTTTAACGACTCCACAACCCTGGTTAACTGGAAAGAAATCCTCAGCTAAAACATTTTCATAAATTTACCTAATCATATGAGTAGAAAAACTGCACCCAAAAGCTATAAACTGTCATGAAGGAAACCTGTTAGCACACTTATTACATATTGTAAATTGTATGACTGTATAGGTGCTTGATCTCAAATAAAAATTATACTCTTTTATAGAGCTTCAACCAATCATTTTTTTGGGGGGTGGGGTGTGTTATTGTTTTATTAATCTGATTTTAATTGATTATAGATTAGCACTCACTTTCTGGATGGGTCACCTGGGTCCTTTGGATGTATTGAAGGATTCCCCTTTCCTCACTTTGTTTGCAATGATGGTTTGTCTTCTTAAGACTGTCGGAATGGCTTTATGAGAGGTTCTACCTTCTTTATGAGAGGGTTATAGAGTACGAATTCTACAGTTTTATTCACATGTGTATACACCTTATTATTATGCATTTTATGGTCTTCGGTTTGCACACTTTCTTCCACTTCACCTTCACATACTCGCCTCTTTTTTTCTCCTTTCACCTCCCTCCTTGTGTCTTATTTACACTCTATGAAATACACCCTCTTTTTTTTTTTTTTTTTTTTTTAACACATATTCGGCAACATTTAGTGTTCTCATGTTTGTAATATAAAAAAAATGTCATCTTTACATCTAATGCACATCAGCACTTTTTATATAACTATGAAGATATTTTTCTTCAGTGGTTGAACACCAACACTCATTTTTACTTACCCTATGTTTCTATGATATCTAATCTTCATGAAATAAGATAGTGCATATATATGCACTAACAATTTTATGCACTTGCACTTTATATGCATCTTACTATATCAATATTGAATATACACATCACTATCCAATTATGAAATAATGAGACTATGTAATAGTTTTCTTTATATATTTTTCTTTATTGTTATTTCTCATATTATAGGTGTATATGGATATATCTTATTCAATAATTTCTTCCTGGTACTCTTCCTTTGATTATACTTATTTTTCCGGTTCTCTTCTTCCCATCTATGCCTGTGCCGGCTGTGCGCATGCACCGTCTGCTGTCTTCACAGACTCCCCTACTGGTGGTAAATTCGGACCGTGGCTGTATAGGCGCTTGACTCCAAATAAAAATGATACCTTTTTAGAAAGCTTCAACATAACAATCAAGAGAAGCCAAGTTTGGCAAAAAAGTGCACTTGGGGCATGTCACTGCACATGGAAGACTCTGCTCACAGCTCAAGAACATTGCCACGCCCCCAGAGCACTTCCAGCTTGATTTGCATATGGCTTCTACTCTAGATTTCTCATGACTGGCACATTGCATCTCCGTAAAAAGGTGACATTTTTATTAGGGTACAAACAGCCATATAACCATACCATTACTTCCATATGTAAAAATGTGCTGTCAGTTTCCTTAGATATTTTGCGTTGTCTACAACGTATTACTAGTATATAGTTGTCCTTCAGCTTTAAAACAATAGTTGTGAAAGACCTCCCAAACTACATACTGGTAAACAAAACAATAATTGCATTTGGCAGAAGAAGAAAGAACTGGTTGCATTAGCATCCCTTTGACTATCCAACGTATTATATATGTTGAGAACCCAATTTCTCGCCTATCAGTCTGTTGTGCTTCACGGGGGAGACTGCCAACATACAACCCACAGAAACCACATTAAAAGAAAACTATACATTTATCATCCTGTACCGTTTCATGTAATATCATGTGCATTATAGTTAACCCCTTTAATAAACTCAATTTTTCTTTGACAGTGTCAACATCTCCTTCATTTGATAAGCAACTAGAAGACTAAACACTTCCGTTATGCAAATGAGTGCAAAACAAATCTATTCAAGGAGAAAGAACTAAAATTCATAAAAATAAAGAAAACTAGGACGGACTGGATGGACTTTGTGGTCTTCGTCAACATTCTATGTTTCAATTGCTATTCATATGGGTGCTCAAATTAAATCATACAGAAATAATGAGAACTTTCTGGTGCATTATCTGTGATGGTCTACTCAGCACAATTATTTTTGTCTCAAATTAATACCTTGGTTCCCAATTTAGGTAATGTGATACATATGCTGGGAATGTATATAAGAAAAAGTGCACACATCCAGGAACTAAGTAATTAGGCCATTTATAAACTCAATATTGAAATTCCAAACACCAAGAATGAAAAGTTGTGGAATTATGGAAATCTGGCTAGACATGTTAATGATATGATTATCACTAGAGGACAACTGTCTTCATGCACCCTGGTCCAATGCCACCCTCAATACTGATTAGCAGCCCTAGGTCACTATGCAATGTACACAGAAAGCTGTGGTGTGGATTAGGCTGTGTGCCCACTATGCGTTTTTTAAGCGTTTCCGCAGCAGCAATTCCACTGCAGAAATGCTTAAAAAACGCTTGGTAGAAGGTCTGCCATGTTCCCCTATGATAATCCTCATGTGCTGTGCACATGCTGCGGAAATTTCTGCTGCGGATTATCATTGCGGCAAAAATACGCAGCACTACCAATTATTTTGCGTAAACGTGGCGTTTGCCGCCATTGCCTTGCATTGGAACGCATGTCATCCGCATCAAGGCATCTGTACATGCGGAATCCAAGCGTTTCAAAGTGCGGATGGTACCTGGGTCTGGAGAAGAGGAGACTCTCCTCCAGACCCAGGTACCATAGAACCTGTAAAAAAAAGAATAAAATAAAAAATAAATATTATACTTACCTTCTGATGGCCCCCGGAGTCCTTGTCTCGCTTTCCAGCAGCTCGCGGTAGACTAAAGGACCTGCCCTGACATCATTTAGTCATGCGACGCTGACGTCGGCAGGTCCTTAAATCTACCGCAAGCTGCCGGCAAGCCGAGATGCATCGGATAAAGACAGCGCGGGCCATCAGAAGGTAAGTATAGATTTATTTTTTACCATTCTTTCGGTCACACTATATAAATCCATACCGTTTCCATGGATTTATATAATGTGACCAAGTTGTCAAGCACTTTCCAAGTGATGCTAAAATCGCTTGGAAAGCGCTTGACAACCCGCATGCAGAAATGCATGTGAAGAACGCTTCACATCCGCATGTCCCTGGCAGGAAAAAAGCATGTAAAATCCGCATGTACAATCCGCACGCATTTTTTTCTGCCAGGGAGATGCAGAAACGCTCAGGAAAAATTAGGAGCATTTCTGCATCGTGGGCACATAGCCTTAGGCTATACACAGCTTAACAACTGAAACCTACTATATCTGCAGCAAATAAAATGGACTATCATAACTGCGGCATCCAGTAAACTAAGTGATACAAGGTCTCTGTCCCTACCTCATTCTCCTGTCAGATTACATAGCAAAAACCTGCCAACAGATTCCCTTCAATGAATGGCTGACAATCAGGCAGTCATACTGTCTGGGTCAGAACACATTTGTCTGCCATCATTGTATTTTAGTTACCAAATGAATCTCACTTTTATGAACCAACAGAATTGTTTCCTGTACAGTTAATAACCACTCCACCACATCCTATATTTTAAGCACATTTCACAAACTTAGAAGATGTCCTCGGAAAAACCTCCATTAAACTTGAGCTAGCCAAAATAATATATGCGATGATCAACACAGAGGACACAACAATGAGGACACAAGCAACAAGAAACAAACAGTCCATCTAGGGCAGTGCTGGCGAACCTATGGCACGCATGCCAGAGGGGGCACACAGAGCCCTCCCATTGGGCACGCGCGCCATCGCCACAGCACCAGCGTTACTGGATCAGGCCCGGCGGGTGAGAACTCTGAGCCCGCCGAGTGCCGACGCCAGCCCCGCTAATTCAACTAGATGTGCGTTCTCGGACGCACATCTAGCTGAAGTGTATTGCAGCGCACAAACTTGCCAGGCCCGTGCGCCGCAATACATGCTGCTGGACAATCAGAGGCCAGCAGCTAGCAGCTGACGTCAGCATACACGTGACGAGGGCGCATGGCAGTGACGTCATGTGCCCCCGTCGCTAGGACGCTGGAGTCAGCTGCCGGCTAGAGGAGAGGACGCTGCGCGGGAGAAGAAGGAAGGTGAGTAGGAGTGTTTATTATGTTTTGTTTTTATTTTCAATATGCGATGCACAGTGGCGCCAGCAGGCAGGGGGGAGCATATATACATGGACTGGGGGGGGGACATATATACATGCACTGGGGGGGGGGGATATATATACATGGACTGGGGGGGGGGACGACATATATACATGGACTGGGGGGGGGACGACATGTATACATGGACTGGGGGGGGGACATGTATACATGGACTGGGGGGGGGACATGTATACATGGACTGGGGGGACGGGACATGTATACATGGACTGGGGGGGGGACATGTATACATGGACTGGGGGGGGGGGACATGTATATGACGCGCCCCCTGGGACATATTCCTTTTTGAGGGGAATACCCGGCACCGGATCAGATGGGGGGTTGTAGTCTCCGAGCGGCTGTGACCCGGCCCCGTGCCCAGGGCGTCAAGCTCAGTGTTATGTGGCAGCTTTACAGATGTTACTAAAGTTCTTTTGTGTCGACTACGCCACCCGTTGGGATGCGGTCACTGTGGCCGCCGCTGCAGCAGGGTCCGCTGAGGCTGATGGTGGGTGCGCAGCTTGGTGGGATAACCCCCAACGGGAGGGGTATAGCCTCAGGGGGTCAGGTGCAGAGGATGGGGGTTGTAGTGGTGCGGTGCAGCCAGCAATGAAGACAGACTCGGGTTGTGCAGTTAAGGGTGTTTACTTACTGCAGATGTTGTACTGGTCACTCCAGCTGCTAGTGACCACCCGAGCCGTGCTGCGTCCACCAGGTCCTGGATCCAGCCAACCCCCAAACAAGTCCGGAGCGTGGCCCTGAGCTCTCCCTCTGTCCTTTCTTCAGCCGTCCCCACCAGGGATTCACCTAGGTCCAGCTCCCTCGGGCCTTCTTTTGGGACACCCTTGGCCCTGGGTTCCCTGACCCTTCATGTGGTGTGCCTTCGGGGTGAATGTAGTGGGTGACCGTGACAGACACTGCCCACGGTCTCCGGTCTCTGGCTGGGGAATGTCTTTACCCCCACCAGCTTGGGTTCCGGTACCCTGATGCTGACTCCTCACCCGGTGTTCTAATTTGGGTTCTTGGGTCCCTTCAGTCTTCCCCCTCTGGGTCTTTCTCTTTCTTCCTCCTCTCTCTCTCCCTCTAGGGCTCTGCTCTGCTCCTCTTCCTGATTCTGACAGACTGACCCTGATCTCAGTTGGTGCCCACCTTATATACACCCTCTATGTGTGAGCTCAGGTGACCAGCACCCAATGAGCTCCTATCACTACCCAGACTGCTCCCCCTATCTGCCCCTACACTACATGGGATGTACCACCCCCCTCCCACTCCAGCCAGGAACAGGCTCGGTTGTACCTGCACATTTCTAAGTGGGAGTACCGTCGGCCTGCTCCTCTGAAATGGGATGTATGTAGTGCATGCAGTCTATCTGAGCTCAGTTCCACACTCCATCCTTACCCGGGAGTGGAATATCACACCTCTGGGTTGAGGTGCAATACCCCTGTAGCAGCCGAATCCTCAGGGTGCTACATTCCCCCCTGGTAAATCACAGCACGTCCTCGGGCTGTAAAGACATAAAACACCAAAACATACAATTTTTTTCATATAAACATAATAAAACATATAAAACATTATATATATAAAACTTTTTTATATAAACATTCTCGTAGACTTCTCTTGTCTCTGGTTCTTCCTCCGGACACTGTGCAACGTGTGTCCGGGAAAAGTGCGACAGTCTCTTAGAAAAATCTGGTTTTCTTATAAAACCGGTAGGGGGCGCTTTAGGACGCGCAACTATATACAGGGGAAGTTGGCCGCTCTCAGTCCTCGGCCAGGTAGAGGGAAGGGAATGGCTGCTCACAGTCCTCAGCCTGTAGAATGAAGGGGTTAACGGGTAAACAGTTCACTGGTCCCAACGGGGACTATTTTAGCAGCAACGGTTCACTGTGCCCCGACAGGCAACTATATACAGTCTCTACTCCCGTCCTCAACGACGGCTCCCTCCTGCTCTTTCTTGATACGGTGTTTCTTCAGACCCGTCCGGGTCCTCTGGCTCCTCCTCCCCGTACCGCAACTCCTCCTCCGTCAAGCGGTGCACGTGGAGGGCGTAAGGTCCTTTGGCACACTTGTGCCGGGTGAAGGTGACCTCGTCTCCGACGTAGAGGTCACGGCCTTCGTGACCTTCCGGCAGGTGGGACTCGACGTCTCTGCGAGTCACAAAAACGTCACCGCGGTTGTTACGGTCCCGAATAAAGCCCCACCCATGCTGCGGGTTGAACTTTATCACTGTCCCGATGGTGCGGGGACAATGCGCTGCACGGGGGTTCCTCCTAGTCCGGCTCTTCTGCTCCGCGCTCCGGATTTGGGCCTGTTGTTCTCTGACCCGCCTCTCCTCCCGTTCTCTCGCAAACTCTGCTAGCTGCTGACGACAACACTCAGTACGCTCAGCGGCGACTGCCCGAGTTTCTCCGGTGAACCCCATCAAATCTTCTCCCGTGGGGTCCCACACGAATTGGGCTTCTTCTAAAGGAGGCGAGACCCGAGTCACGGGCTTCGGAGCCGGGATCAGGGGCTCACACAAGGGCCCTAGTCTTTGGTGCCGCTCCAGCTCATGGTATCCTTCGGGCCAGATGAAGGGCCGCCCGTCCGGCCATGTGAGCTGGCTGAAGAGGTCCTCCCCCAGGTGTGGCACCCTTGGTATTACGGGCGCGGGCGCGGTGGTGGTGGCGCCCGGGTTGCCCAGGCCTTGCGGCCAGGCCTGGGGCACCTGGAAGGTGAAGGGCACCGTTAGGACGGCGGCGCCCTGGGCTACCTGGCCTTGCGGCCAGGCCGGAGGCTCCGCGGAGGTAGGGGGCGCTGTTGGTGGTGCGGCGCCCGGGGGTACTAGGCCTTGCGACCAGGCTGGTGGTATTTCCTGCTTTGTCACGCTCCGGGTCGAGGCGCGTGACGTCACAGGGGTCGCTGCGGCGGCTTCCGGTCGGGGCCTAGTCCATAGCGGTGACATGGCGGCTACGGGCACAGCAGGGGGACTTTCGGGCTCTGCGACGGGGAGCTGGGGCAGGTAAGCGGTGTCACGGCTTGGGGTATAGGCGTCCCCTTTACCTGCCTCCATGCGTTCGGCTCCCTCCTCGGCGCCGTCTCCGGCCTTGGGTCCTCCCGCGCCATCCTCAGAGGCGGTCTGCTTCCTCTTCCAGGGTAGCGTGCTCCGTTGACTGGTCTCAGCTTGCTGGGTCATCTCCCGGCTCCACTCCGCCAGTATCTCACGCTGTACCCGGGCCATCCTCCTTGCGAGGCCCTCCAGGGCAGTTTGTGCACACTCCCGGTCTCGGGGGAGCTGCGCTAAGATCTCCGCTAGACCTAGCGGGGTTGTGGACTCTAGCAGGCTCCTGACCATCGGGTCGGTGCTGCTCTGCTCGGCTTCCGGCAGGCTCCTGGCCAGCGGGCCGGTGCTGCTCTGCCCTCCTTCCTCGGTCTCTAGCAGACTCCTGGCCAGCGGGCCGGTGCTGTTCTGCTTTCTCTCCATCTCCGGGTGAGCTCCTTCGCTACTCCTCGTTAGACCTCTTGCCTCCGGGTGCGCTCGCTCCAGACTCCTCCAAGCGACACCCATCTTTTCTCTTCTCTTTCGTCTCCTCCCACTTCGAGGGCGGTCCCGGGGCAACTCGGTGACTGTCAGCTCCAGGGGGAGTTCTTTCACGCTGACAGACACCTCCAGCATCACAGTCTCTGTTGGTGGGGGCGGTTTCCACTTTTGGCGCCATTTTCTGTCCTGGCCCACGATGGGAGGTGGCCTCTTGCCCTCCTTTGGCACGCCCATAATGGCGTCCGCTGCTCTTCCAAGGCGGGAAATCTGCGGTTTTGGCGGGAAGCGTCGCCCAGTGGCGGGAAACTCTGCAGATGGCGGGAACAAGTTGGAAATGGCGGACAATCGGCGGGAAACGACTGGTGATGGAGTCCGATGGCGTGGACCCTCCGGAACCGGCGGGAGACTTCTTTCTGAGGTAAACTTGCACTTTTCTTCAGGCACGCAGTACCCGGGTGTTGCGGGCACGTAATCCTGCCGACTACGCCAAAGTTGACGCGCCCCCTGGGACATATTCCTTTTTGAGGGGAATACCCGGCACCGGATCAGATGGGGGGGTTGTAGTCTCCGAGCGGCTGTGACCCGGCCCCGTGCCCAGGGCGTCAAGCTCAGTGTTATGTGGCAGCTTTACAGATGTTACTAAAGTTCTTTTGTGTCGACTACGCCACCCGTTGGGATGCGGTCACTGTGGCCGCCGCTGCAGCAGGGTCCGCTGAGGCTGATGGTGGGTGCGCAGCTTGGTGGGATAACCCCCAACGGGAGGGGTATAGCCTCAGGGGGTCAGGTGCAGAGGATGGGGGTTGTAGTGGTGCGGTGCAGCCAGCAATGAAGACAGACTCGGGTTGTGCAGTTAAGGGTGTTTACTTACTGCAGATGTTGTACTGGTCACTCCAGCTGCTAGTGACCACCCGAGCCGTGCTGCGTCCACCAGGTCCTGGATCCAGCCAACCCCCAAACAAGTCCGGAGCGTGGCCCTGAGCTCTCCCTCTGTCCTTTCTTCAGCCGTCCCCACCAGGGATTCACCTAGGTCCAGCTCCCTCGGGCCTTCTTTTGGGACACCCTTGGCCCTGGGTTCCCTGACCCTTCATGTGGTGTGCCTTCGGGGTGAATGTAGTGGGTGACCGTGACAGACACTGCCCACGGTCTCCGGTCTCTGGCTGGGGAATGTCTTTACCCCCACCAGCTTGGGTTCCGGTACCCTGATGCTGACTCCTCACCCGGTGTTCTAATTTGGGTTCTTGGGTCCCTTCAGTCTTCCCCCTCTGGGTCTTTCTCTTTCTTCCTCCTCTCTCTCTCCCTCTAGGGCTCTGCTCTGCTCCTCTTCCTGATTCTGACAGACTGACCCTGATCTCAGTTGGTGCCCACCTTATATACACCCTCTATGTGTGAGCTCAGGTGACCAGCACCCAATGAGCTCCTATCACTACCCAGACTGCTCCCCCTATCTGCCCCTACACTACATGGGATGTACCACCCCCCTCCCACTCCAGCCAGGAACAGGCTCGGTTGTACCTGCACATTTCTAAGTGGAAGTACCGTCGGCCTGCTCCTCTGAAATGGGATGTATGTAGTGCATGCAGTCTATCTGAGCTCAGTTCCACACTCCATCCTTACCCGGGAGTGGAATATCACACCTCTGGGTTGAGGTGCAATACCCCTGTAGCAGCCGAATCCTCAGGGTGCTACATATACATGGACTGGGGGGGGGGGGGACATGTATACATGGACTGGGGGGGGGGACATGTATACATGGACTGGGGGGGGACATGTATACATGGACTGGGGGGGGACATGTATACATGGACTGGGGGGGACATGTATACATGGACTGGGGGGGGACATGTATACATGGACTGGGGGGGACATGTATACACGGACTGGGGGGGGACATGTATACACGGACTGGGGGGGACATGTATACACGGACTGGGGGGACATGTATACACGGACTGGGGGGGGACATGTATACACGGACTGGGGGGGACATGTATACACGGACTGGGGCGGACATGTATACACGGACTGGGGGGGACATATATACACGGACTGGGGGGGCATATATACACGGACTGGGGGGGACATATATACACGGACTGGGGGGGACATATATACATGGACTGGGGGGACATATATACATGGACTGGGGGAGGGCAGCATATATACAAGGATGGGGGCAGCATATATACAAGGATGAGGGGAGGGCAGCATATATACAAGGATGAGGGGAGGGCAGCATATATACAAGGATGAGGGGAGGGCAGCATATATACAAGGATGGGGGGAGGGAAGCATATATATGAGGATGGGGGGAGGGCAACATATATACGAGGATGGGGGAGGGCAGCATATATACGAGGATGGGGGCATATACAAGTATGGGGGGCATATACCAAGATAGGGGTGAGCACATTCTTTATTTCTGCAGTCTCATGCCCCTGCTCCTTCCTGTGGCAGCTCTATGCTGCCCTCGCATGCTCTTTGTATCAGTTGTTTGCATCAGTAAAACCTCAATATTTAGGTTAAATTGCCGTGTTGGCACTTGGTGATAAATAAGTGGGTTTTGGATTGCAGTTTGGGCACTCGGTCTCTAAATGGTTCGCCATCACTGATCTAGGGAGTAACACTGTAGAACAGGTGTCAACCTCCGATTCTCATTCACATTCTTCCCTACTGTATAACAAGGTGACATTCCACAGACATCAAAGCTGTACCAGGAAGGTTCATCCAGGTAGCGCTTACTGTAAACTAGTCAGCATACATATCCTTTCCTGTGATCCTAAATATATGCTCAAAACATTTTTTTATTTTATTGCTATAGTAAAGTTACACAAACTTACACAGTCGTTCAACAGCTTTGGATAGCCTATCTAAATTTTCCCCTAGAAAAAAAAAAAAACGTTGGACGTTGGAATTTCTCTCCCCAAACATCATCTGTCAGTGGAGAGTGAGAAGGCCCTTCTGCACATTAGATGGTTAGCTTGTCCTGCCAAACTTGGTGATTTTGGCCAATGTTTCTCAGTTTCCTTAGAGAAAAGTTGTACAAGGTTAAACCGTTGTTTGCGTCCTAGACTGTATTTAATTGTGAATACTCAAATGAAACTTATTACAAGTCGGGAAAGCTTTAGATTTACAAACATATACATCTCCAATGGGATGTATATTTTCCAGTCCCAGCATCTCTTATGTGATGTATATCTGCGCGCTGTGAGGATTCTCCAGTGCAGGCACCGGGTGCAGGAGGTCATGTGACCGCAAATATGCGATTTGCATATTACTGGCCACATTCCAACTAGACTGTCCGGCCTTGCTCAATACACTTGCATTAAGGGAGGTTGCACCCTTCTTGCTGGAACGTGACTGCTCCCTGCACAGGAGAACCCTCACAGCATGCAGTGTATGAAATTTGATGGCTCACAAGTCTGCAGTCACATATAGTACTACTATAGTATATACTATAGTATAGTACTACTGCAGACTGTAGCTTGAGACCAGACAACCACTTCAATTTTCACATAGTCAAGGTTTCCATATATCTCGGCATATACTGTGTGCTGTTGAATTTTTTGGTTTGAATAAAAATATCTGTACATAAAAACAGGCCTGGACAAATCCATGTGAATATATGATACAAGTACAGTAACTATATTTGTAGGCCACTACACGTATCACATTGACTTACAACATGTACCATCCAGAAGCTAAAGTAAAACACCACTGGACTGTCCTTATTGTTTGTCTCTGGGCTTTGTTTTAACTACATTGTACCAATTTTCATGCATTATATCAACTTGTCTGTTTATGATCCGACCAATTATGATTTGTACACTTCTGGTTCTACAATGCTTCCAGTTCCATGATGAAGCTAATTCCATCTTTGATTGCTGAGGGAGATTTTATTTTCAATAGTCTCCAAAATAAGATAACAGATTGTGAGGGGGATTCGTCCAATTATTTTCACCAGAAAACTGTTTTAAACCACTTTAAAAGTTGCAATTTTTTTGTTCAAAAAGTTAGCGAATTTTCAAGCAGTACCGCCAAAATGGGCAGAGCTCGAGAAGAGCTGATTTGGGACAGGACTAGTGGCTATACCCACCCACCTGTTAAATTCAGCAAAAAAAGACAGCATTTTTTCTGCTAGAAATGTTACTCCAGTCCCTACTGGAGTTTTATATATGACGAGGTGACTGGAGGAATAACGTGGGAATGTTTTTTTACATGGACGGCACTTGGACTGAAAACATGGTTGTGTGAACGAGCCTTAACTGTGTGAATGTAGAATACATGAGCCGCCGAGCACAATGACTGGCTGCATTGGTGATGTACACTGATGTGATGTCACTGCTGCAGCCAAAACACAGAGACCCGAGCAGCGGCAGGATCCCGATGCTGGCCCGCGCACTCTGGTGGAGAGTGAGTAACTGCTTTATTTCTTATTTTAGAGCGTTTGGTTTCCACTTTCCTGAAATTCCTATAATGTGAACAGGGGCTTTTATTTTCTGACAACTCAATAAATTCATACTAGCTAACTGGCTCTAAAGTTACAGTAATGTTTCCTCCTCTAAACAAGATACATAAACATCACATACAATCATTTTATTTTCCCAACTTCCTTCCAAAATCTAGAAAATATCTGAAAAGTAAATTACTGGAGTTTTGAATTTACACAGATTCATTAGTTAATCTGATCTATTTCCACCTCAGTGAACTCTATTTCATGATAAATAAAATAATCCATCTTTTTAATCCATTTAGTAAGACATATCAACATAACTGCAGAATATAGTCATCTCACAACTCCTCAACAACTGGGAGTAATAAAATAATAGTTTAATACAATGTGGTATGCTAATCAGAATCTAACCATGAACGTCGGAATGAAAATATTAACCAAACCCAACTCTATTATATAATATAACAATATTGGAAACTATAACCGAGTAATATTTTTATTTCTAAAATAACGATTCAATGAAAAGCAGGCTCCTTTTTATAACATGCCCACTGTGGATACAATGAGAATATTGATTCATTTTATACTTTACCACTCCATCATGTTTGCTACTTTCAGGTTTTTATTACAAATTTTAGCACTTGCATTATATTAAACATAAATATATTGTGCTTATAGAGCGCCTGAAATAAATTATAGATGTGATAGGCAGAGGGAATAAATAAATATATTTGCTCACTTTCATTTAATATTTCTATATAAGCAAAAAAATGGTGTTGTTCAGTAAATCTTAAGTTTTGTGGACCTGTAACAACCTGATTTATGAGTATTTACAATTAAATACAGTTTAGGAAGCATACAACGGTTTAACCTTGTACAACTTTTCTCTAAGGACACAGTAGAGAAACATTGCCCAAGACCACAAAGTTTGGCAGAACCAGCTAACCATCTAATGTGAATAAGGGCCTCCTCACTCTCCACTGACAGATGATGTCTGGGGAGAGAAGGTCCAACGCCCGACATTTTTTTTTCTGGGGGAAAATGTAGCTATCCACAGCTGTCGAGCGACTGTGGGTTAGCTACATGCAAGCAGATAAGCGGTTGTTTAATAGTCTGATCATATTTCCATGTGTACAAAACATCATGTTTTCGGCAGTACAAGTACTAGTTACACAGGGCTGGTAGGAACAATGATTTTTAAGCTTGCTCAAAGACATCTCACCCTATGAACAAGTTTTCTTGTTCGTCAGATGATTGTCAGCATGTGGAATGCTTGTTACCTAATAACTGGCCTACAGTGATGTGAAAAAGTCTTCGCCCCTTTCCTGATTTCTTATTCTTTTGCATGTTTGTCACACTTAAATGTTTCAGATCACAAAATAAATTTAGAGACATCGCACTTAGTGATCCAGTGGTCACATACTGAGCCTAAGGCGTTACATTGATTGGGTTGTAAAACCAGTGGTACAGTCCTTTTTCCAAGGTGCCCCAGAAGCAGTTTTTTAATTGGACAATGCCAGGCTGCATGTTGGTCATGCTACTGTGAGCAGCCTACATGACCTAAATGCACTACCTGCGGACTTGTCTCCAATCAAACACATCTGAGGCATCATTGGTCAGCAATTGCATGCCAAGGCATGTAAGTGCATATATTTTTGGTGTAGCGCTCAATCAATGCAGAATAAATAGAAATTTTTTTAAAAAAAGATTTTCCACTTTTTCATCATTTGCATATTATTAACATGTCAATCCTGTGACTTTCATTACTCTATGACTTTTTTTTGGTTTTGCAGTTTCAAGGTTGAGGAGCATATGACAATATTACGCTTGTAGGTGGCGCACGTGGTTCGTGGATCCACTGTGCCATGGACCGGACTTACCCTGGAGGAGCGCAACTAAGCAGCTACCTTGGTGTTCACTGGACCCTCTAGTGGTGAGTGGTAGCTGCCAGGTGCCACTCCAGGGCAGCATCGGGCAGTAGCTGGACGCTACTGCAGGATCAGAGAGTTAGAGACGTTAACTCAGATTCCTAGACAGCGCAGGGCGGCCACTGGGACGGGCCCCGACGGTGCAGACAGGGCGGCCACTGGGACGGGCCCCGACGGTGCAGACAGGGCGGCCACTGGGACGGGCCCCGACGGTGCAGACAGGGCGGCCACTGGGACGGGCCCCGACGGTGCAGACAGGGCGTCCACTGGGACAGGCTCCGACCTGTTCACACTTGCTTCATTCTTTTAGGAGGATCTTGGCAGTTTTTTTGATTCCTTAATAATGTTCACTCATTGACTAAAAAAACTTGAGTCAAATTAGTCAGTGAATGGGATTGATTGTAAAGGTGAGCAAGCCATCAGTCTGTGGCAGCCGGAACCGAGCCACGCGAACCTTGAACTATTTGCCGGCATCCTCAGTGCCTCTTCAAAGTAACATAATGTTGTTGATTTAATTGATGTTGCACAGGGTGTACTTATCAGAAGAGGCACTGGGGATGTCAGTAGGAAGTTCGCATTGCTCTGGTCTAGTAGCCACAGACTACTGATGTGGCTACTGGACCCAGGACCCTGCCAATCTTTTTGCACAACACTAGTTATCCGCATTCACCAGTGCTGTTGGGATCTTTCTTTTACATGATTTGTCATGATCTTTTTTTTTTCTTGGGTCAGTGTGCAAAAATTGATTTGAAGATTTTTCAACCAGCAAAATAAATATGAATCAAGCCTTGTATAGAATTGTAGGCTTTTCTATTTCTTTCAATAATATGGTACATAATCGTATGCAAGAAAACCACATATTATACCTAGGGACCGCACAGCTATTAAAATAAAAGTATATTTCTCCTATTAACTGCCGACTCTGCCTGCTCACTTGAACAATGTGCTGGCAGGATGAAATATTAGCAGGCTCTGGAATTCTGGCATAATCTCTTGCTTAATCTACCTTCAATTCACAGGCAAAACAAACAACTAGAGAAAACTCCCTGGTTAATAAGGTGGGAAGGAAAAACCTTGAGAAGTTTCTGGCCTGACCTCAAACTTCCCCTCCCCCTCTTTCTCCTCTGGGGGATGGAAATCTTAGTAAAACAAAAAGCATGCTTTGGGAGCTGCAGGTCCTGGTAGTACCTAATATTGAACTACATTAATCCCTTCTCTGTGTGTGGAGGAGCTTACAGGGCCCAGCAAAAGACTGTGACTGTGGTGCATTCCTCCATGGCTCCACACAACAGGTGGTACCCTTCTTACAGGCTGGCGGCACAAATAGACTGCATCCTAAATTAATTTGGCAGAGAGGGTGTTTTATATTAAGTATAGGCTTTAATTAAATATTATAAAGCAGGTATGATGGGACATACAGGGGAGTAGCTAGAAAAGGCTTGCCTCTTACTGTTGGGGAGCACTGATCCTGAGGACAGGGGAACCCCATACAGAGCTTTCACTAGGTTGAGTCTATCTGGAGAGTTCCCATGCAAGTTCAGTCTCATTACCACCAAGACCTTCAGTGGGGCTTCTAGCATGGAGAAAACACTATTTCGGATTGTTTGGTCTAGTTGATGGATATGTGCAGGGTATAACCGAAAGACAACAGGTACATGAAAAGGGGGACACAATCCATAGTCTATATATACACCTAGAATATAGGAGGGAGAGGGGTCATAAGTTTAGAGGGACCACGGCCTCCAATGCTAGCCATATACAATAGATGGCTGTCGGATGAATAATGCTTTGGCCAATCATTCAGCTGACAGGCATCTCAGCCGACTCTTCCATAACACAGGACAGCTTCTTCGGCCTAGTGCTCCCGTGTTCTCTATGTAAAAGTGTCTGGAATTCATGTTGGCCAGCAGCTTATCGCTAGTAGAGCAATGCGAATTGTACTTCAAATTCGGACATTGGCGAATGACATGTCCCCTGACCATCAGTTGACTGGAACCCCCAAACATATTGGACTGTCATCCAAACCTTCCCAAATAGGCGGGTTTGGCCGACCTTAGTCTAATGTGTACGGGAGGCACAATAAAGAATGGGCCAAATACTCTGAGGAGAAAAGGTACAATGTTCAAAGCGAACCTGTCAGCAGGATTTTGCTAAGTAAACTACAGGCATTGTCATGTTGGGGCTGCTGCACTGATTAATATGATACCTGAGGTGAAGAAATCAGTCTTGTGGTTATTGTGTAATCAGTGTTTGCAGTTTTGAGTTAATGATATGCCCGTGCTCCGGGGCGGGCCTGTAGGCAGGGTCTTATCCTGGTGCTCTAGGCCAGATCAGCAAGATAAGACCTGCCCACAGGCTGCCCCGAAGCACAAGTATGTTCCTCATCATACAGACAGCCAGAGAGACAAATAAGGGCTGGTCTGTGTGCAGGTCTTTTCTAGCTGATCTGGCCTAGAGCAGAGAGATAAGACCCTGCCTACAGACCCTCACCGGAGCTCGGGCATATTATTAACTCAAAACTGCAAACACTGATTACACAAGAACCACAAGATGGATTTCTTCACCTCAGATATCATAGTAATCAGCGCAGAAGCCTCAACATGACAATGCCTGTAGTTTACTTAGCAAAATCCAGCAGACATGTACGCTTTAAGGCATTGGGGGCTCTGGAGAAAAAGAAGACACAATTAATGAGGGGTCAGGGGATCTGTTGGGAGAGATGGCACAATCTATGAGGGCCCAGGGGCTTTGTACGTGGAGGGTGCACAATCAATGAGAGGTCAGTGGTTCTTTAAGAAAAGGGTCTAATCCATGAAGCGTCAAACGCCCATGGGGAAGAAGGGCAAAAAAAAAGTTTCAAGTATTTAAATATTTGTATACATAGCTTCAGCGATTCAAGCCCTATCCTTATTCTCTGTGCAGATTCAAATCCTGCCTGCAGCTTCAATTGGAGCTTCTCCGTCCTGTCAGGAATGGAGAATACGAGTAACATAACTCTGTAGGGCCCAGTTTGGGAAGCATCAGCAGGGGTAAGAGTCTACGGTAATGCTGGAGTGCAAAAGGAAAAGGGAATCAATGATGGGCCCCTGATGGCACTAGCAGTGCTAATGCCTAGGATATCAATCAGGCTGTGGACCCTTTAACAGCTACTATGGAGGTAGTTGACCATACTTATCTATTAATTTAATGATAGCCACATGCTGAGCCACGCATACAGTTGATACCAGAAGTTTACATACACTAAATAAAAAGACACATATGCATGTTTTTCTCAATATCTCACATGAAATTTGAATAAACCTTTCCCGTTTTAGGTCAATTAGGATTACCATCATTTTTAATATTTGCCAAATGCCAGAATAATGAGAGGGAGAGAATGTTTTAAGGCATTTTTATTACTTACTGCAAAGTCAAAATTTTACATACACTAAGATTATAATGCCTTTAAACAATTCTGAACTGCACAAATGATGAGGTCATGTGTTTGGAAACTTCTGATAGTTTTTTTGGCAACATCTGAGTTAATTAGAGACATACCTGTGGATGTATTTTAATGCACACCTGAAACACACTGCTTTTTGTGTAGCATCATGGGATAGTCTAAAGAAATCAGCCAAGACATCAGGAAGAGAATTGTGGACTTGCACAAGTCTGGCTCATCCTTGGGTACAATTTCAAGATACCTCAAGGTGCCTCGTTCATCTGTACAAGCAATTGTACACAAGTACAAACAAGATGGGAATGTCCAGCCATCATACCGCTCAGGAAGGAGACGGGTTCTGTGTCCCAGAAATGAACGTGCTTTGGTCCGACATGTGCATATCAACCCAAGGACAAAAGCAAAAGACCTTGTGAAGATGATGGCGGAAGCTGGTAAGATTGTGTCAATATCCACAGTGAAACGAGTACTGTATCAACATGGGCTGAAAGGCCACTCTGCCAGGAAGAAACCATTACTCCAAAAGAAACATAAAAAGCCAGATTCATGTTTGCAAATGCACACAGGAAGGAACAAAGACCTTCATTTTTGGAGACATGTCCTGTGGTCTGATGAAACTAAAATTGACCTTTTTGGGCATAATGACCATCGTAACGAAGGTTTGGAGGAAAAAGGGAGAAGATTGGAAGCCTAAGAACACCATCCCAACTGTGAAACACGGGGGTGGCAGCATCATGTTGTGGGGTTGTTTTGCTGCAGGAGAGACTGGTGCATTTCACAAAATAGATGGCATCATGAGAAAAGAAGATTATGGGGCAATACTGAAGCAACATCTCAAGACATCAGCCAGGAAGTTAAAGCTTGGGTGGAAATGGGTCTTTCACATGGACAGTGACCTGAAGCTTACTGTCAAAATGGTAACAAAGTGGCTTAAGGATAACAAAGTCAATGTTTTGGAGTTGCCATCACAAAGCCCTGATATCAATCCTATTGAAAATTTATGGGCAAAGCTGAAAAGGCAGGTGCGAGTAAGGCGACCTACAAACCTGGATCAGTTACACCAGTTTTGTCAGGAGGAATGGGCCCAAATTCCGACTAACTATTGTGAGAAGCTTGTGGAAGGAAATCCCAAACGGTTCACCCAAGTCATTCAGTTTAAGGGCAATGGTACCAAATACTAATGAAATGTATGTAAACTTTTGACTTTGCATTAAGTAATAAAAATGCCTTAAAACATTCTCTCTCTCTCATTATTCTGGCATTTGGCAAATATTAAAAATGATGGTAATCCTAATTGACCTAAAATGGGAAAGGTTTATTCTGATTTCATGTCAGATATTGAGAAAAACATGCATAATGTGACTTTTTATACAGTTATATGAAAAAGTTTGGGCACCCCTATTAATCTTAAGCTTAATGTTTTATAAATATTGGTGTTTTTGCAACAGCTATTTCAGTTTGATATATGTAATAACTGTTGGACACAGTAATGTTTCTGCCTTGAAATGAGGTTTATTGTACTAACAGAAAATGTGCAATCTGCATTCAAACAAAATTTGACAGGTGCATAAGTATGGGCACCCTTATCATTTTCTTGTTTTAAATACTCCTACCTACTTTTTACTGACTTACTAAAGCACTTTTTTTGGTTTTGTAACCTCATTGAGCTTTGAACTTCATAGCCAGGTGTATGCAATCATGAGAAAAGCTACTTAAAGTGGCCACTTGCAAGTTGTTCTCCTGTTTGAATCTCCTCTGAAGAGTGGCATCATGGGCTCCTCAAAACAACTGTCAAATGATCTGAAAACAAAGATTATTCAACATAGTTGTTCAGGGGAAGGATACAAAAAGCTGTCTCAGCAATTTAACCTGTCAGTTTCCACTGTGAGGAACATAGTAAGGAAATGGAAGAACACAGGGACAGTTCTTGTTAAGGCCAGAAGTGGCAGGCCAAGAAAAACATCAGAAAGGCAGAGAAGAAGAATGGCGAGATCAGTCAAGGACAATCATCAGACCACCTGCAGAGAGCTACAGCATCAACTTGCTGCAGATGGTGTCACTGTGCATCGGTCAACTATACAACGCACTTTACACAAGGAGAAGTTGTATGGGAGAGTGAAGCGAAAGAAGCCGTTTCTGCAAGCTCGCCACAAACGGAGTCGGCTGAGGTATGCAAAAGCACATTTGGAGAAGCCAATTTCTTTTTGGAAGAAGGTCCTGTGGACTGATGAAACCAAGATTGAGTTGTTTGGTCATACAAAAAGGCATTATGCATGGCGGCAAAAAAACACAGCATTCCAAGAAAAACACTTGCTACCCACAGTAAAATTTGGTGGAGGTTCCATCCTGCTTTGGGGCTGTGTGGCCAATGCCGGCACCGGGAATCTTGTTAAAGTTGAGGGACGCATGGATTCCACTCAGTATCAGCAGATTCTTGACAATAATGTTCAAGAATCAGTGATAAAGTTGAAGTTACGCAGGGGATGGATCTTTCAGCAAGACAATGATCCAAAACACCGCTCCAAATCTACTCAGGCATTCATGCAGAGGAACAATTACAATGTTCTGGAATGGCCATCCCAGTCCCCAGATCTGAATATCATTGAACATCTGTGGAATCATTTGAAGAGGGCTGTCCATGCTCGGCGGCCATCAAACTTAACTGAACTGGAATTGTTTTGTAAAGAGGAATGGTCAAAAATACCTTCATCCAGGATCCAGGAAATCATTAAAAGCTACGGGAAACGACTAGAGGCTGTTATTTTTGCAAAAGGAGGATCTACTAAATATTAATGTCACTTTTCTGGTGAGGTACCCATACTTATGCACCTGTCAAATTTTGTTTGAATGCAGATTGCACATTTTCTGTTAGTACAATAAACCTCATTTCAAGGCAGAAACATTACTGTGTCCAACAGTTATTACATATATCAAACTGAAATAGCTGTTGCAAAAACACCAATTTTTATAAAACATTAAGCTTAAGATTAATAGGGGTGCCCAAACTTTTTCATATAACTGTATATTGTATGTAAACTTCTGGTATCAACTGTATATGTGTATGGGGTTTGTGAGAGGTTGCCGTTATCCTAATAACTGACAGTTATCGAAGTCCATATGGGCACCTCCACAAATATGTGATTTCCAATAATTAAAGCAATCATTACAGCTGCCACATTGGTTCTCTTGAAAAGCAAATCTGGAGAAAGTAATGTATTAATGCAAAACCATTCTGGAAAAGCAGAGTGACATCCCCTGAGAGTTATGATGACTGTCATATCGCTTGTCACACAGCATTCTCAGGAGCTGCTTAGTACAACAGATGAGTTTTTTTTGCTTTACATGTAGAGGAAATTATTTTTAATGTAGCTTTATTTCACCACAAACCCGATAAATCAATTATTTCTCTGTCCAAACAGAGCATATAAATTAATAATTGCATCTGGCAAAATATCAAGTCACAATATAAAATAATATGAATCACTAGGCAGCAAGTCAGATTTTTAGCTTTCTGTTATTTTATTCTGGTTCATGAGAAGTATTACCAGTTTTGCTTACTCTAAATTATGAACTGTAGGAGTATATATGAGAAGATCCCCCCCCCCCATATGCTCCAGCCTGACAAGTCAACCTCTGCATTATGTATTAATCTAGAATTCCAGAAGGCGGCCATTCAGATGGATGCACAGGATTGCTTCAGGTGCACAGACAGCTCAGGTTCATTCTGCCGGCATACAGGGACAGATTAATCAACAATGTCACAATGGACAGGTGTGAGGAAGCGAAAATCTGACATGAATATGACCCACATCTGCACTTGTCTCATGATATATTTCTACAGAATAAGGGCTCATGCACACAACCTAAGTACCGCTGCGTACCACCTATGAATGACTGACTCTGCATTGTGGAGATTAACGGCCTCTGTGCCGCCATACAGAATGGCCTACTACACTAATGTACAATACTAATACTAGCCTGCGTATAAGGCAAGTACAAGCCCTATGCCAGATCTGACCTGTCAGACATTTACATCCATTTTTTGGCAAAACTGTTGTTACTCTACCTCACAATGACACAATTGCCATTTAAAGGTGTTCTCCAGTTTTTAAGGCTTTTTTCATTCATGCATCTTTTTCTTGAGAAATATGAACGCTTAGCGATTTATTTTTTTCATTTTCTCTCTGCACAACAGTCTATTGTTCTGGCCATCTGAATGGCTGCCCTGTAAGGCTACGTCCCCACGTTCAGGAACCAGCAGCGCTTTGGATGCACCGTATTTTGGCTGCGTCCAAAGTGCTGCGCCCGATCACACAAGTAAATCCGCATGTGTTCATTGAACAATGTGGAGTTACCGCATCCTATACATTCTATTGGGGAAACGTCTGTTGCAGAGACTAGCGTCTCCGCAACAGAAATTGACATGCTGTGGCTTATAAAGCCACATCGTAGGTGAGTTTACGCAGCATCAAATAGAAGCACAGTGAGCATGGGATTTCTATAAATCTATCCACTGTGCTTCTAATGTGGAACACAGCGTTCTGGACGCAGTGCAGGTGAGCGGTGTCTAAAACACGGCAAATACTGATCGTGGGCACGTACCCTAAGTGTCTGAATGAGGATTACAATCAGTTTTGTTGGCGGCATTCTTATTGAGAGATTAATTGAAAACTGACAATTGCTCAAGAGCAGTTCCAAATTGTTATTCATAAGTAGTCAAAAATGGGATTTCCAGATTGTTCTCTAAGGCTTCGTGCCCACGATCAGGAATAGCAGAGTTTTCGATGCAGCTCACCTGCGCTGCGTCCGAAATACTACGTTCCACATTAGAAGCATAGTGGATAGGATTTATAGAAATCACATGCCCACTGTGCTTCTATTTGACGCTGCGTACACTCACCCGCGGTGCGGGTTTACGAGCCGCAAAATGTCAACTTCTGTTGCGAAGACACTAATCTCAGCAACAGAAATTTTCCCAATTGAATTTATAGGGTGCGGTAACTTTGCATTGTTCAGTGAACACATGCGGATTTACCTGTGTGATTAGAACGCAGCGCTTTGGGTGCAGCAAAAAATACACTTCTTCCAAAACGCTGCTATAGCCTGATCGTGGGAATGTACCCTTAAGGCTTACACTGGTCGACACGCAGCCATAAGAAGCCGATTAGAGGCTTGTTTAGTCAGGCCAAGCACGCTTCTGATGCACACAGAACGATCATTAATAGATCGTTCTGTTCTCATAGGCTGTCAGTATTCTTGGCAGCAGTCCTGTTTACACAGGATGATGTGCTGCAGAGAACGATGATTTTTAATCAAGGTTAAAAATAATTTCACCAGTTCACTGAGTGACTAATGGCCTGTTTACACTAGCCGATCGTCAGGAAGCGAGGGTTTCTTGGAACACTCGTTCATGTTAATTGGTCAGTGTAAATGCATCACTAGAGAAGGTGGCCGAGGTGTTGCTGCAATGCAGCCGTTTCATGTACTACTTGAGACTGCAAATTGGTAACTTATTGTTCATGGTCACCCAGTTACTGGCCATCAGATTAATTTCCTATAAGCAGCATTTAAAACTAGGGCTCCGATGAACACCTTTGGATGGATGGCTACGATGAATCCCGCTGTACAAGTTATAAGAAGGCAGTAGGTAACTCCTGGATGGCAGGTATTGATTTGGGCTGGTTTTTATTTTGACTGGATTTTGGATCTGGTATTTAGGAGCGACTAAAAGAGCCTGGGTGGGAAAGATCGCTCCCATACTCCAGTCTGGGTCTTAATGGCCTTATAAAATGTACCTGGCCTAGCTCAGGTAGGAGTGGTATGCTGAGGCTGGAGAAAGACAGAACTGATGGACAGTCTGTACTGCAACCTAAAGTTCTTTTAACACCAAGTTGGTGAGACAGTTTGATTATTTGTGCGGAAGAAAAGACTGTTTGGTTATTCATTTGTGCTGAGGAAATGCTGTTTCATTTTGGAGCTGTAAAGTTTATTAAGGACAAACTTTATTCTGTTTTGATAAAAAAATCTTGTACGTATCCAAGCAGCTACCAAAGAGCTGAACCCCCTACAATGTATAAACATTGTGATACGTGGCTAAATAAGCTCCTGGTCTAAACAAGTATGGTATGTAGTATGTTTTAAACTTTTGCATGGAATAGTGGGATGAACTAAAAAAGTATACCGACTCATGGTCAATAGGACACTTATGACCTCTGTTAGGTGAGTGGAACGTAATATCCCACTATCCCTCCTCCTTTTGATGTGAACCCTGGGTCAAAGAACCTAAGAAATACTATTTGCTCATAGAGATGAAGTCAAAATATATTGATTTTTGTATCATTAACCCCACAAAGCAAATAGTCTGTTGGGAAAGAAATTTGGTGACTACAGGGCTTCTTTCATGTCAAAGTGGCAAGTACAAGGACAGAACAGCTCTGCAGTGTGAGGACCTCCCTAAAAAACCTTATCAACATGAGGGACAATCTTCAGGAAGTACAGAAAATGTTCTTCACCTTATAATACATATTTACAAGTTGTTTTTTTCAAAAGCAGCTAGGGATTTTACATTAAAAATCACACTCCTAGTATGCGGCATCACATAGTCAGGACTGGTTATCCCAATTCTTCATTGTGATTACTAAATCACTGTAGCGTATAACTGGCAGCATTTCCATGTGAGGTATAACTGGGCTAATTTAGGCAAAAATTACAGTATGTTTGGATAGTGCCCCGATTCATCTTTTGCGGTGGTTTTTGTCACTTTTCTTTTTTGACTTGGTGTTTTCGCTGACCTTTTTTGTGTCAAATTCATCAAAATAGCGCAACCTGATTCATACATTTTTCGCAAAGCCCCCAATTTGTTTAAGGTCTTAAACCAGCTTTACAACCCATTAGCGATAAAAGTTTACATTTTGCAAAAATGGCACAAAAAGAAGTTTCAAAATAACTACGGAGTGGGGGTTGATGGAAAGAGGGGGGGGTTACTGGCGTTGTGTCAATTTTGCGACTGCTTTCTTCTCTCCCCACTAATTAAGAGGAATTTTTGCTATAGAAACCAAGCAGGTGGGAAGGTATATATAAATGATTGGCCCCGCGATGATGCACTGGGTGCCTGTACTTGCTTTGGACAATCATTCCCTTTAGAGAGGATCTGTCACTTGCTAATACCTTGTTAAAATCCCTGAGCTCCCTGATGCAGGGCGAAGCGGAAAAGAAGCACCTGACTGACTCAATTGCAGAGATGCATGCTTCTTCTGGATCGCAGTATGTGAAATCTGTGGCTGCAGTACAACTAGGCGCTGCCAATCACAGCTCGTCTGGGAGAAAGATCACACCCCTAGAGAAGACTGCAGTCCAACTGGGTTTTTTCAAGCAGAGATTTCACAAAAGCAACAAATGTGAATATCTCGGCAATGGAGCGAAGCAGCGAAAAACAGAAAAGAGTGGCAAAATAAGGGGAGCTCAGGGATTTGTACAATGTATTTAACTAAATTTTTGTTGAACAAGTGACAGGTTCTATTTAAACAAAAGGTATGCAGATTCATGACAGCCAGATGGAGGCAAAAAAAAAGTGGTGAATGGTCGCCCACTACGACCTTATAGTATACGTCTGGTAAAGCTTCATCCATATATTGTGGCTTGGTGCACAGATGCAGTGTCAGTGTGCCCCTAGGTTTCCTATGCTTTTTAGCCCCAGCTTTATGAAAAACGAATACCATAGAGAATACTTTTGTTCACAATAGAAGACATGGTCATATTCTTGTATATGGCTCGGACGTATGTCCAGTGGGGTTTTTCAAACGTGCTTAAATGAAAGCTGTGTCAACTCTGCTTTACAAATACTGGCATATCACCACGTGCCACATACAAAGCATAGCTACTGAAAATGGCAAGTTGAAAACTTTGCTTTAAACTTTAGTCTTCAAAGCCATGCCTCCTCTCCCCAAGAACAACAAAAATGTCTGAAAATATATTGGAGGTTTTATCTCCACCAATAAATAATTATATTATATTGTTGTATATATAGAGGAGACTGTATGTATTGCATCGCAGGCAGTAGTGAATATACAGCACATGATGAATTACCAGCCACATGCAGTAACAAGCTGAGTCTACATTATCTGACTATACAGCCACGCAAATCTATGGGGAATGGGCTGGCAACGAGGGAAGTGCTCCCCTACATTAGAAGTTCTGCGCTACCTGCAGACAGATCATGAAATCTGTATACAGAGTATATACACACCAGGGGTGCTGATCTCCTGTATAAAGAGTATATACACACCGGAGCTACTGATCTCCTGTATACAGAGTATATACACACCGGAGCTACTGATCTCCTGTATACAGAGTATATACACACCGGAGCTACTGATCTCCTGTATACAGAGTATATACACACCAGAGCTACTGATCTCCATGTATACAGAGTATATACACACCGGAGCTACTGATCTCCATGTATACAGAGTATATACACACCAGAGCTACTGATCTCCATGTATACAGAGTATATACACACCAGAGCTACTGATCTCCATGTATACAGAGTATATACACACCAGAGCTACTGATCTCTTGTATACAGAGGTGTATATACACACCGGAGCTACTGATCTCCTGTATACAGAGGTGTATATACACACCGGAGCTACTGATCTCCTGTATACAGAGGTGTATATACACACCGGAGCTACTGATCTCCTGTATACAGAGGTGTATATACACACCGGGGCTACTGATCTCCTGTATACAGAGGTGTATATACACACACCAGGGCTGCGGATCTCCTGTATACAGAGGTGTATATACACACACCAGGGCTGCGGATCTCCTGTATACAGAGGTGTATATACACACACCAGGGCTGCGGATCTCCTGTATACAGAGTATATACACACCAGGGCTACTGATCTCCCGTATAAAGAGGTATATACACCACCGGGGTTATTGACCTCCTGTATACAGAGTATGCACACCGGGGCTACTGACCTTCTGACTGCCAGATGAGAGCTGTCAATCCCAGCAGAATCACTATGATCTGATGATGTCTCTTCCAGTCCATTCTGGAATCAGTTAATCCACCAGCCACGATCCAATGGTCAGAGTGTGGTCACTTCTAGGACTCGATCACGTGGTCACGGGTCCTGTGGCCATGGTGTCAGCAGATCGCCCCCAGCTCCCGGAGCCTCCATGCAGATGCAGCAGGAGCAGGCTGTGCAGAGCTGCCGGGAAAGTTGTGCTGTGGTCAGGTGGAGTCGCTGCCAGGTGGAGCCGCACACCCGGTGCCGGCACTGTCCGGACTCCTCCTCCTAACTTTCCCCGCACTCCTCTGCCCTCCTCTCCAGGGACTGACTGCCCCACACAGAAGAACTCGTCGCCTCAGGAGACTCACCGGCCGGCCCTCCTCTCCATGGAGGCGTGTGCTTTACCAGAGGAGTCAGGGGAGACGAGCCCTGCGGCTACACGAGTGGGGAGGGAGAGCCCAGTCTCCGGGGAAGTGGCGCTAGCCCTGTGCACGGGGAATCACTGAGGGGCGGCAGAGCATGCAGTGGTGGAGGACAGAGAGACTTCTCTGGGTCCTTGTCCCTCAGTCAGTCAGGACGCCCCCAGCCCTCACACAGAAGCCCCGTGCACACGGCAGACTCCAGCGGGTCACGTGACACGAGCAACCCGATCCCCTGATTGATGCTGCTGAGCTCACAGTCTGTAACCGGGATCAAAGCTCGGAGGCGTGTGGCCGGGCAGGTGTCCTGAGTGACAGCAGCCAGTGATGGAGAGTGGGCTAATACTGTACCTACTTGGTGCCCTCATTCCAGCTACCTCACTGACTGCAGATAGCTTTACCTCTAGGGTGCAAGGATAGCTAGCACACCTGACCCTCAGGGTATGTGCACAGGGTGCGTTTTTGATGTGGTAAATCCGCATGGAATTGGCCCCAAAAACACATTACAAACCTTATCCTGCCATTTTCTATGAGACTTTGGAAGATCTGTGCACATGATCAGGAATCCTGACAGAATTTCATGTGCGTTTAAAGAAGCAGCATGTCCATTCTTTGTGCAATTTTTGCCTGTGTTTTTCCTATACAATGCATTGGAAAAAACGCATGACAAATCCGCAGGCAAAAACGCTGCAGAATTTACGCAGCCAAGAGGTGCAGAACCTTACAGAAACGCTGCAGATATTTCTGCAAGCAAATACTGATCGTGCGCACATAACCTAAAGATTGGAATACCATCAAAGACCCTTCATAGATGGGGGTCAATTGAAGACTGAAAAATGTGGACAAGACCTATGGATGTGATATGCAGTTGTATGGCAGAAACTTACATTGGCCATACAGCTATCCTGACTCCTTTCCCTTACATGTCCACTCAACTGGGCTGAGTGTACATGTGTTTATTTTACTCACTTACACTGCTCTTTACAGACATTATCAGCACTGTCCCCATTGGGGCTCACAATCTAGATTCTCTATCAGTATGTCTTTGGAGTGTGGGAGGAAACCCAAGAACCCAGAGGAAATCCACACAAACACAGGGAGAACATACAAACTCCTTGCAGATGTTGTCCTTGGTGGGATTTGAACCCAGGACCCCAGCGCTGTAGGGCTGCAGTGCTAACCACTGAGCCACTGACTGCTCCATTTACCTTTTTACCTGCTCTCCAGTTTTTGTCCACTCCTGGCAACAGTTCTAACCAATGAGCCACCATGATGACTGATCAAACCAAGTAAAGGCGCTTGGTGCTTCATGGTTGGGACAATCATTTAATTACACCTTCCCACGTGTTTGTTTTCTTTCTATCTCCGCTCTTCTCTGACTCTATGAAGCCAAAGCTGTCAATCAAAGAAGGAGGCGATGGGAAAAGAAAGTGGGAAGGAGTATATAAATGATTGGCTCCACCATGAAGCATCGAGTGGCTTAGTTTGAACAGTCATCCTGCGCTGACAGTGTCCCTTTAAGAACAAAACGATTGGGCATGTGGAAATTAAACCTTGCAATCCTTAGGGACCCTTCTGAGGATTTTTCTACTACATGTTATTTATAAAAAGCACCAGTCTGGGGCTGCCCGCTCTTATATTAAAAGGTAAAGGTTCAGTATATTAATAAAGGAAAATAAAGGACAAACATATTAAAATGCGCACACTTACATGATTAGTAAATCATTTATTATAGCGCCATTTATTCCATGGCGCTTTACATGTGAAAAAGGGGGTATGCATAGCAAAAAACACTAATCTTGAACAAAACGAGTCAGCGACTGGAACAAAAGAGGAGAGGACCCTGCTTGCGAGGGCTCACAATCTACAGGGGATGGATGAGGATACAGTACAGTCATGGCCAAAAGTATTGAGAATGAGACAAATAGTAATTTTTCCAAAGTTTACTGCTTCATTTTTTGTAATGGCAATTTGCATATACTCCTGAATGTCAAAGAGTGATCAGCTTAACAGCAATTACTGTACTTGCAAAGTCAATATTTGCCCAGAAAATGAACTTTAACCCCCAAAACACATTTCAACATCATTGCAGTCCTTCCTTAAAAGGAGCAGCTAACATCGTTTTAGTGATTGATCCATTAACACAGGTGTGGGTGTTGATGAGGACAGGGCTGGCGATCAATCAGTCATGATTAAGTAAGAATGACATCACTGGACACTTTAAAAGGAGGCTGGTTCTTGGTACCATTGTTTCTCTTCAGTTAACCATGGTTATCTCTAAAGAAACACGTGCAGCCATCATTGCACTGCACAAAAATGGCCTAACAGGGAAGAGTATCGCAGCTACAAAGATTGCACCTCAGTCAACAATCTATCGCATCATCAAGAACTTCAAGGAGAGAGCTTCCATTGTTGTCAAAAAGGCTCCAGGGCGCCCAAGAAAGACCTGCAAGCGCCAGGACCGTATCTTAAAACTGTTTCAGCTGCGGGATCGGACTACCAGCAGTGCCGAGCTTGCTCAGTAATGGCAGCAGGCTGGTGTGAGTGCTTCTGCACGCACTGTGAGGCGGAGACTCTTTAAGCAAGGGCTGGTTACAAGGAGGGCAGCAAAGAAGCCACTTCTCTCCAGAAAAAAAACATCAGGGACCGACTGATATTCTGCAAAAGGTACAGGGAGTGGACTGCTGAGGACTGGGGCAAAGTCATTTTCTCTGATGAATCCCCTTTTCGATTGTTTGGGACATCTGGAAAACAGCTTATTCGAAGAAGAATAGGTGAGCGCTACCACCAGTCTTGTCTCATGCCAACTGTAAAGCATCCTGAAACCATTCATGTGTGGGGTTGCTTCTCAGCCAAGGGAATCGGCTCACTCACAGTCTTGCCTAAAAACACAGCCATGAATAAAGAATGGTACCAGAATGTCCTCCAAGAGCAACTTCTCCCAACCGTCCAAGAGCAGTTTGGCGCCCAACAATGCCTTTTCCAGCATGATGGAGCACCTTACCATAAAGCAAAGGTGATAACTAAATGGCTCATGGAACAAAACATAGAGATTTTGGGTCCATGGCCTGGAAACTCCCCAGATCTTAATCCCATTGAGAACTTGTGGTCAATCATCAAGAGACGGGTGGACAAACAAAAACCAACAAATTCTGGCAAAATGCAAGCATTGATTATGCAAGAATGGACTGCTATCAGTCAGGATTTGGTCCAAAAGTTGATGGAGAGCATGCCAGGGAGAATTACAGAGGTCTTGAAGAAGAAGGGGCAACACTGCAAATATTGACTTGCTGCATTAACTCATTCTAACTGTCAATATAACCTATTGGTACTCATAATATGATTGCAATTATATTTCTGTATGTGATATAAACATCAGACAAACACTAATAAAAACCAGAGGCCAGCAGATCATGTGAAAATATAATTTTGGTGTCATTCTCAAAACTTTTGGCCATGACTGTAGGTGGGGGTAAGCTGGTCATGCAGCGGTATGGTGGAGCGAGGGTTACTACAGGTTGTACCCTTGTCGGAAGAGGTGGGTCTTCAGCTTCCTTTTGAAGATTTCCACAGTAGGCGAGAGTCTGATGTGTTGGGGTAGAGAGTTCCAGAGTAGGGGGGAAGCACGGGAGAAATCTTGTATTTGATTGTAGGAAGAGGAAATAAGATACCAATACTCCATGTTAACAACAATTGAAATCTAAACAAAATATAGTACACCTGACACCATGAATATATGGAATGTACTCCTCAACATGGATAAATGTATAAGAAGTATTGTAGAATCCCTGATATCAAGAGTATAAATATTACACATCACCAGTGCACGACTTTCCTGCACATGCGCGGATGTATGCTACAAGTACATCTGGATTCATCATTCAGCGCACTTGGATGACATACTGTGATTGACTAGCATTGTACATAGATATCTTCACCTGAAACTAATTCTGATTTTATTTATTTTACTCACTTGTATAGCGCCATTAATTCCACAGCGGAGGAAACCCACACAAACACTGAGAGAACATAAAACTCCTTGCAGATATTGTCCTTGGTGGCATTTGACTTGAATTGATTTATTTGTGTGTGCACATATAATATACACAGGCACGTGGAGGCCACACACAATACTGAGCCTCATTTTGACTTGTTTTAAGGACATTACATCAAAGTTGGATTTGCCTGTAGTGTGTTTTTCCACTTTAATTTTGGGGGTGACTCCAAATCCAGGCCTCCATTGGTTAATAAATTTGATTTCCATTGATGATTTTTGTGTGATTTTGTTGTCAGCACATTCAACTTTGTGCAAAACAAAGTGTTCAATGAGAATATTTCATTCATTCAGATCTAGGATGTGTTATTTGAGTGTTCCCTTTATTTTTTTGAGCAGTGTATATACTGTATGTATATATATATATATATATTTCATAACTTTTTGTTCCCTATACCCACCGTGATGAAGCTGCATCATCGCTGGAGCCCGCACCTTTTCAGGGACATGATGGCTGATATGATCAGAAGTCATCTGCCCCTAACAGCTACGGGAGGAATCGTGATCCACTCACAGCTGTTAACATGTTAAATGCCGTTGTCAATCTCTGACAGCGGCTTTTAACATGGCTGCAGCGAAAGGACGTCCTAAGTCGGCGCCCATGTAACATGACCGCGGGTCGCCGATGGGTTGGCATGACAACCCAGGATCTGTAGGAGACCCCTGCGGTTGTCATTGCCGGGATGCTATGAGTGCCGCCCAGCAGTCGGCTCTCATAGCCAGTGGGAATTTCTGCTACACACAGGCGATCTGATGATCGAAGCTTATAGTCTCCATGGAGACAATTGAAGCATGTGTAAAGTAAAAAAAAAAAAAAGTTTTAAAAATATTAAAAAAATATAAAAGTTTAAATTGCCCCATTCAAAATAAAGCAATAAAAAAAAAATCAAATATACACATATTTGGTATCGCCGCATTCAGAATCGCCCGATATATCAATATATAAAAAGACTTAATCCGATCTGCAAACGGCGTAATGGGGGAAATAAAAGTCCCGTCCTGTCAACAGGAAGAGAAACTGCTGCTCTGTTGACAGAGTATCTGAATCTCTGGCAGGAGCAGTCAATGCCTAGCGCTGGGTACAACAGACAGGTAGTTGCCTCTGTTAGCAACTACATGCTTTTTTTTTTTTTTTTTACATTTCCGGATATCCCCTTTAAGTGCTGCAGACAATATGGTCCATGCTATTAGGGAATTAGGAGACAATTTCCTGCGGGTATGTTTAACCCCTTTCCGACGTGAGGCGTAATAATAATAAGTCCCTGTGCCCTGGGCCTTAATGACCAGGTACGTATTATTATGTCTCAGCGATTGCGCCCGCATAGAGATTGTGGCACCCCAGGGGTCCGGTTGCCACAGTGGCATTGCCTCCCTCAAAAGAGGTAATGCCATGCCTGGAAGCAAGCAGGGATCCCCTAGTCAGGTATACTAAATGTTAGAACCCTCCTGTTAGTTTTTTTTATTTTGCTGTTCACATGACTTTTTGCCTATTTAATCCAGCTCCGCCCTCCTGGCCTTGCTGGACTTCAGTGTTACATTTACTCTTAAGCTAGCCAGGTGCCTTGTACCTAACTCTGTAGTTTGCTTGGTCTTTGGACCACTAGTACTTCTGTTTGTTTGTCTTTGCTCTGCTACAATTTCTGCTAGGAGGTGTCCAACTATATCCCAGTCCTTAGTTCTTGTAGGGACCCCTCCCTTATATCTATAGGTCTGCGTTCAGACTAGCCGAGGACTTAGGCGGGTCTGTTCACAAGGAACAGGTCCCCCGCTGCATCGTAGGGAATCAGCTTAGTACTATTGTAGGGACAGTTTTCCTATCTTTCCTTAGTGTTTGTAGCAGTTCATAACAGTAAGTCCAGCCCAAAAATAAAACACTCTAAGGAAAGAAATCCTGATTTCAGCATGGTGTCGGTTCAGGAGTTGGCTCAACGCCTGCAGGGACTGTCTTTGCAGGTGGCCGAGCTCCAGCAACACGTGAGTAGCTGTCCTGGAGCGCATTTTGTCGAACCGAAGGTAGGACTGCCAGATTTTTCTTATGGTAAACGGCAAGATTTTTTTTCCTTTAAAAACTCTTGTTTATTATATTTTCGTTTAAGACTCAGATTCTCGGGGAATGAATCACAGCGCATTGGGTTTATAATGTCACTTTTGCGCAAAGAACCACAGGGATGGGCCTTTTCTCTACAAGCTAATGATCCGTGTTTTAGATCTGTGGAAGATTTTTTTTCTGCTATGGGGTTGTTGTATGATGATCCTGATCGAGTCTCATCTGCTGAAACTGAATTAAGACGTTTGAAGCAGGGATCAGGTGATGTGGAAAATTATTGTACATACTTCAGAAGATGGTCGGCTGAAGTGGAATGGAATGACTCAGCATTAAAATGTTTGTTTCTTGATGCTCTAGGTGAAAGGGTTAAGGATCTGCTGATTGCCTTCCCAAAACCTGGAACCTTGCAGGAGGCAATGCAATTAGCTATACTTGTGGACAGGAGACTGCGTGCTAGGATTAATGAAGAGAAATCTACTGCTATGGCAGCTCCTAGTTTTCAGAGGGTCTGTTCGGAGGGTAGAGAACCGATGGAGACTGGGGCGATGTCACCCCACTCTCAGGAAAAAGACCGCAGGTTTGCTAAAGGATTGTGTTTTTATTGCGGTAAATCTGACCACTTTATTAAGAACTGTGTGCTTCGTTTGAACAAAGAAAAAAAAAAAGAGGTCAGTTACGCCCGCATAGCTTGTTTAAACTCAAAAGGAGTATTTCTTTCTGGAAGCACCTCATTCCAGGAGGAGTTGATTGAATTTTGGGTATTTGTGGATTGTGGTTCTACACTCAATGTGATTGATGAGGGTTTTTTTGAAAAATTTAAATTAGAATCCAAACTTTTGTCATCTCCTATTTCTGTGGTTGCTGTTGATGGCTCTCCTTTGAAAGGTATTACTCATAAGGTTTTTGAATTTCCCCTCACCATTAATGGTATCCACCAAGAGAATTTGGATTTGGCGGTATTAAATAATTTGCCTGCTCCAGTGGTTTTGGGGTTACCTTGGTTAAAATTGCTCAATCCTGTACTGGACTGGTCTACCAATGAAATTAAGTCTTGGAGTTCTCAGTGTTATGATAGATGTTGCAACGGTCGCATTGCTACCTATTCAGGATTTTTGGAAGGTTTTTTCTGAGGAGGAGTCGCAAGTTTTTCCTCCTCATAGGGACTATGATTGTACTATTGAGTTTGTCCCTGGAGCAACTCTTCCCAAGAGTCGCTTATTTAATCTTACTATCCCTGAGAGAAAGGCCTTGGAGGAATACATACAGACAAGCTTGGCCGCCGGTCACATTAGACCTTCTAAGTCACCTGTGGCTGTTGGATTCTTTTTTGTTAAAAAAAAAGGACGGCGGTTTACGTCCATGTCTGGACTTTCGCGAAATTAATAAAATTACAGTACGCAATTCCTACCCACTGCCATTAATTCCTGACTTGTTCAACCAGTTAGTGGGGGCCAAGTGGTTCTCTAAGATTGATCTCCGGGGGGCATACAATTTGTTACGTATGAAGGAAGGTGATGAGTGGAAAACTGCTTTTAACACTCCAGTGGGTCATTTTGAGAATCTGGTTATGCCCTTTGGTCTTACCAACGCAACAGCGTTTTTTCAGAACCTTATTAATGACATCCTAAAAACCGTTGATCGGTAAGAATATGGTGGTGTATTTGGATGACATTTTGATTTTTGCGCCGGATCTGGAGTCTCATTGGCAGAGCGTACGTGAGGTATTGCAGTTGTTAAGCGACAATTCACTTTTTGCTAAGCTGGAGAAATGTGAGTTCGCTGTGCAGAGAATTAGTTTTTTGGGCTACATTATCTCCAGCGAGGGCTTTCAGATGGACCCGGTGAAGGTTCAGGCGGTTCAGGAAGGGCCTAGGCCTATTGGTTTGAAACCAATACAGAGATATTTGGGTTTCGCCAATTATTACAGAAAATTCATTAAGAATTTTTCTATAATTGTTAAGCCGCTGACCGATCTCACCAGGAAAAGTGCGAATACGGTCCAGTGGACTACTGAGGCCATTGAAGCTTTTGTGTATCTCAAGGAGAGGTTCAGTTCTGCCCCCATCCTTATGCAGCCTGATGAGACCAAGCCTTTTTTGGTCGAGGTTGATGCTTCTTCGGTGGGGGTTGGTGCTGTTTTGTCTCAGGAAAACAAGGATGGCGTATTACCTGTGCTTTTTTTAAAAAAACATTTCTGAGACCGAACTTAATTACGATGTCGGTAATCGGGAATTGCTGGCGATTAAACGCGCATTTGAACATTGGCGTCATCTCTTGGAAGGTGCTAAATTTCCCATTCAGGTTTTTACTGATCATAAGAATCTGATCTACCTTGATGCTGGCAAGCGCTTGAATGCCCGTCAAGCTAGGTGGGCACTTTTTTTTTCGCGGTTTAATTTTTCTGTTACTTACATTCCGGGTACCAAGAATGTAAAAGCTGATGCTTTATCTCGCAGCTTTTCTCCCATGGTTGGTACCGAGGAGGAGGAGAGCATTTTACAGGAAGGTGTTGTGATAGCAGCATTGGACTCCTTTTTGGAAGATGGGATTCTGAAAGCCCAGGAGGATGCCCCATCTAACACTCCCCATGGGAGGTTGTTTGTGCCTAGGAACTTTAGGAGAGATTTGTTTGTGGAGTGTCATGAGTCTCGGTTGGCAGGTCATCCAGGAATTTCGGAGACTAAGAGACTTGTAGGTCGCAGTTTTTGGTGGCCTGGGTGGCAGAAGGAAGTCATTAAGTGGGTGCGTCAATGTACTGTGTGTGCTGGATCTAAGTCTTCACATGCTCCTGCTGCGGGGTTGCTTTGCCCTCTGGAGGTTCCTAGTGCTCCTTGGACGCATCTTACTATGGATTTTATTACTGACCTTCCTGCCTCTGAGGGTTTCACTGTTATCTGGGTGGTCGTGGACCGTTTTAGCAAGATGTGTCACTTGGTTCCCTTCATCAAACTGCCCTGCGCCAAGACACTCGCTAAGGCTTTTGTTAAAGAAATTGTCAGGCTCCATGGCGCTCCTACCGACATTGTTTCCGATAGGGGACCTCAGTTCGTGGCTCGATTTTGGCGTGCCTTTTGTGACAGGTTGGGAGTCCATTTGTCATTTTCATCTGGTTATCATCCTGAGTCTAATGGACAGACAGAAAGAAAGAACCAGGATGTGGAACAGTTTTTGCGTTGTTTTGTGGCTGACAATCAAGAGGGGTGGTCTGAGTTTCTGCCACTGGCTGAATTTGCTCTTAACAACCATACATCCTCTTCTGCTGGGTGTTCTCCTTTTTTTTGTTGTACTGGGAGACATCCGTCGTTTGGGTCATTCTCCAAATTGGTATTGGCTGTGCCGGAGGAGGAGAATTTTTCCGGTGATTTGGAGAGAGTTTGGACTGATGTATGTCGTAACCTTCAAGAGGCTAACAAAAAATCCAAGAGGTACTTTGACAGGAAACGTCAAGAGGTTTTTTTTAGTGTTCGTGACATGGTTTGGTTGTCCTCTAGGAATCTGCGGTTGAGGATTCCTTCTAAGAAATTGGGCCCGAAGTTTGTGGGTCCGTTTAAGGTGCTTCAGGTAGTTAACCAATCTGCTGTTAGGTTGGAGGTTCCTACCTCCTGGAAGATTAATCCGGTGTTTCATGTTTCCTTATTGAAAAAAGCTGATGCTTCTGATAGGGACGCCACGGTCTCTGTTCCTCCGGTGGAGGAAGACGGTGAATATGAAATTTCTCGCATTCTTAATTCTAGATGGCATAGAGGGAGATTGCAGTATCTCGTCGCTTGGAAAGGTTTCGGTCCCGAGGATAACTCCTGGGTAAGGGCGGATGATGTCTCTGCTCCTAGACTTGTCGGAGCGTTTCACAGGAGGTTTCCTGATAGACCTGGGCCTGGAGGATCCGGAGGATCCTCATAGAAGAAGGTGTACTGTTAGAACCCTCCTGTTAGTTTTTTCTATTTTGCTGGTCACATGACTTTTTGCTTATTTAATCCAGCTCCGCCCTCCTGGCCTTGCTGGACTTCAGTGTTACATTTACTCTTAAGCTAGCCAGGTGCCTTGTACCTAACTCTGTAGTTTGCTTGGTCTTTGGACCACTAGTACTTCTGTTTGTTTGTTTGTCTTTGCTCTGCTACAATTTCTGCTAGGAGGTGTCCAACTATATCCCAGTCCTTAGTTCTTGTAGGGACCCCTCCCTTATATCTATAGGTCTGCGTTCAGACTAGCCGAGGACTTAGGCGGGTCTGTTGACAAGGAACAGGTCTCCCGCTGCATCGTAGGGAATCAGCTTAGTCCTATTGTAGGAACAGTTTTCCTATCTTTCCTTAGTGTTTGTAGCAGTTCATAACACTAAACATGGAACACTTTCCTGGCTCCAGACCAGCAAGGGGGAGCCACTCCCCTTGGAACTGGGATCTGGGGGCGGGGTTAGTTAGTCTTAGTGTGAGACATTGAAGTGAGGACGTCGAAGAGAGAGGAGCTGGGGACTGGAGCTGCGCGGCAGTTCACCCCAGAAGGAACAAACACAGAAGAACCGGACACCGGAGTCCGAGACTGTGGGGCACTGAAGGCCCAGCACTAGAAACCGGAGGGCAGGAGACTGCAGGTCTCCTGGCCCCATCAGACGCCCGGAGGCTCAGCAGCACAGAGGGCCCAGCACCACCACGTGGGAGCGACGCACCAGCAAGGCCCGAGCTGCGTGCCATACGGGTGAGCACAGAAACGTTGCACTCAGGGACGAGGGCCACCGCACAGCTACAAGCAGCAGGGCCAAAGAGTTTAGTGGAAAGGGAAGGCCTCCAACTTCACCTGGCAAGGAGGATTCTTTACTTGCTTCCAGGCTGCCCGGACTTCCACTTCTAGCCAGTACCCTAGTCCCGGCTTGTCTAATCACCACCAGTAAAGATAAGAGGAAACCGCCATTAAGTTGTGGACTGATTATTGCTGCACCATCAACCCCTGCACTACAACGCCCAGCATAACCCATAACATCTGCACTGCCCTGGAGCTAAGCTCTACCTGTGGAGAGCCACACCATCCCTGCTGCAGTAACATCACCTGTGTGCCATAGACTTCATTGAACTGTGTTATCACGTGGTTTGCCGCCCGCCGAGGGGGAAGAAAGAAGCCCCGATCCAGAACCGCCGGGTAAGAGATCCCTCCGCCTGCTGAGCAGCATACTGGTACGTCAGCAGACCTGGCTGAGGTTCACTAGGAGTGGGGGGTAGATGCCCAACATGGAGGAGGGTTCAGCCGCAGGCGCGGCCGCTGCCACTGTGATGCCGTTATCAATGCCATATATACCGGGGGCGGCGTGGTTGCCCCAGTACTCAGGGGAGTCGCACACCCTGAACGACTTTGAGGAGAGACTGCGCAGTTTGTTTAAAGTATACCCCCTGTCTGAGGAGCAAAAAGTCAGCATCCTCATAGGCCAGCTAATCGGTGCAGCCCAGAGAGAGGTGAAGTCCTGGCCGGGCAGAGACAAAGGCACTGTAAAAGAAATACTGGCCCGATTGAAGGATACCTTTGACACCCGCACCGCAGCAGAAATTAAAATGAAGTTTTACGGGTGCAAACAAAGGGTACAGGACAGTGTACGGGACTATGCTCTAAACCTGCAGGAGGCGCTGCGGGCCATCAAACAGGTAGACCCTGACAGTGTGCATGATGAGGACAGATTGCTAACTGAGCAGTTTATTGAGGGGCTCCTGTCCAGCGCTCACAGGACACAGCTGCGCATTATGGCTCTGCAAAACCCTGATCTGGACTTTGCGCAATTTAAAGAGAGAGCCATCCGGGTGCTGCGGGAATCAGCATCAGGAGGCGCTGCATCCCACCGGCGCCCAGCTATCACCTACCACCAGGAGGTGGCATCCTTTTCCCCAGAACCTGTGGAGGTTGACACGCAGAATCTGGACAATGACCCGTCTGCAGACCTGCGCCTTCAGGTCCAGGAGCTGACCAAAAGTGTGGCTGCGTTAACCAAAACCATGCAGGCCATTCAAGTGTCCCCCAAGGAAAAGATCCAGCTGGCTTCCAGTCCAGATGACGTCCCGTGGCGACGACAGAGAAGAATTCCACCGATCAGAGGGAGGAACAGCGATCGCTACGACCAGGACGGACAACCCATCTGCCGCCGCTGTCAAAAGGCGGGACACTGCGCAAGATTCTGCAATTTAAATGAGCAACACCTGGGGCAGAGGGCCAACCCCCAGGAGTAAGACGAAAAGGCCCACAAAGATGGCGAGACAAGTACGTGGGAGGACGGCCGGTCCTACCTGTCGTGCTTTATGGCATCCCAATGAACTCGTTGCTGGACACTGGGTCCCAGGTGACCACAATGCCTTTATAAACAATACTGGACTGATTCAGACATTATCTGCCGTCCTGATGAATATCTTAGTATCTATGCCAGCAATGGTCAGCCCTTGCCTCAGGTGGGGTATAAAGAGGTGACCATAAAAGTTGGCAAAGTAGAATTGCTATCACAAGGAATGATTATTGTAGATATTGATCGTCGAGAAAGTCATCCCATGATAACCTTAGGCACTAATGTGATAGAAAATTGTCTTGGAGAAATTATTGTTTTGTTACAACAGGTCGCAGAGACTGCAGGTTCCAGTCAGCAGCGGGTTCTGCAGAAAGAAATCAGAGCCCTGATGAAAAGACAACAGGTAGAGCTGTCTGGAGGGGAAATTGGCAGTGTCAGGATGAGTGATCCGTTCCCCATTGCAATGCCCCCTAGGAGTGAAATGATGATATGGTGTCGAGCAGCAATTGGTCTCAGGGGTCAAAATTATCAGGCCCTGGTAGAACCCGTGTACTCTGACAGTAGGCCCACCATCTTGACAGCCAGGGGGGTGGTTGATGTCCGCAAGGGGAGAGTACCGATACGCATCCTGAATTGTGGGGAGAAAGAGGTCCATTTACCCCGGTATCCTACCCTTGCTAAGCTGTTCACTGTCAGTAACAACTCAATAAAGACAGTGGAACTCTTGCCTCCATCCAAACCGGTGGAGGATAATGGTTCCAAGGGACAGATGGAGGATTGGTGTCAGAAGTTACAAGTGGGCACTGACTCCACCCCGTTGCACCAAAAGCATGGAGTATACCGGGTGGTCCAAGAGTATGAGCGGGTCTTCAGTAAACACCCATTAGACTTTGGGCAGGTAAAAGGGGTCCAACATCATATCCCCACCGGAGATCATGCACCCATTAAAGAGAGGTACCGGCCTGTACCCCCAGCTCACTATCAATGTGCCAAAGGAATGTTACGGGAGATGAAGGAAAGGAAGCTGGGGTGATAAGAGATAGTTGTAGCCCCTGGGCAGCTCCATTAGTTCTCGTTAGAAAGAAGGATGGTACAATGAGGATGTGTGTTGATTACAGGCAAATTAACAGCATTACACATAAGGATGCCTACCCATTACCCAGAATTGAGGAGTCATTAGCTGCACTAAGATCTGCTAATTATTTCTCCCCTTTGGATCTCACCAGTGGGTACTGGCAGGTTCCTGTGGCAGAGGCGGACAAAGAAAAGACCGCATTTACAACACCAATGGGCCTCAGCGAGTTCAACTGCATGCCATTTGGGCTCTGCAATGCCCCAGGAACCTTCCAGCGGTTAATGGAGTGCTGCCTAGGACACAAGAACTTTGAAACTGTCCTTCTGTACCTGGACGACGTAATTGTCTACTCGAAGACATATGAAGACCACCTGGAGCACCTGGCCAAGGTGTTTGAAGCCTTATCTGGTTTTGGCCTGAAGGTAAAGCTGTCCAAATGCCACCTGTTGAAGCCCAAGGTGCTGTATCTAGGTCATGTGGTAACCGCCGAAGGTGTAGCGCCAGACCCTGAAAAAGTCACTGTAATCAAGGACTGGCCAAGACCCTCCACTATCAAGGAAGTGTGGCAGTTCCTCGGGCTGGTAGACTACTACAGGAGATTTATCAAGGGTTTCACCAAGATAGCAGCACCCATGCAGGACCTCCTGGTAGGCCAGTCCAAGAAGGCCAAGAACCCGAAACCTCCGTTGAAATGGGGTAAACCAGAAGACGAATCTTTCACCCGACTGAAGATGGCTCTGACCGGAGACGAAGTCCTGGCCTACCCCTACTATGGCCAACCCTTTTACTTCATACAGATGCCAGCAACGTGGGATTGGGAGCGGTGCTGTCCCAGGTACAGCAAGGCAGAGAGAGAGTGATTGCCTACGCCAGCAGGAAGCTCCGGCCCACGGAAAGGAACCCCGACAGCTACAGTTCCTTCAAGTTGGAGTTTCTCGCCATAGTCTGGGCTGTAACAGAGCGCTTCAAGCACTATCTCGCCTCCTCCAAATTTACAGTCTTCACGGACAATAACCCGCTGACGCACCTGGAAACTGTGAAGCTTGGTGCCCTAGAACAACGACGGATGGCCCGACTGTCTAACTACGAGTTTACCATCAAGTATCGGGCGGGGCATAAAAATGCAAATGCTGATGCACTGTCCAGGATGCCCAACTTGCCTGATGGGGGAGAAGACCCGGAAGGGCTGGAGGAGATAGAGCTACCCGCTTTCCATCGTCATGGGGTAACCCAGTGCTCCCACTGTGTAAGGGACAAGCGCTCCGCCAACAGAGAGGCCACGTTCAACCCATTGCTCCACCATGGATGGGCAGAAACGCAGGATAGCGACCCGGCTGTCCGCCTAGTCAAGGAGTTGCGGACTCAAGCTAACTCGTACCCTGATCCAGATGCTCCACAGGAGACCCAACAGTTGTGGAAGGAGAAGGGCAAACTGTTCATCTACGAAGGAAAGCTGTGTCGAAGAAGCATCAACTCCCGGACACATGAACTGGTCTGGCAGGTGGTAGTCCCGAGGTGGGATGCGTCAATGGTCTTAGAAGCGTACCACGATGGAGCAGGACACTTCGAGTGGAAGAAGTTGGAAGTCCTGCTACGTGAGCAATTCTACTGGGCTGGCATGAGGAAAGCAATCGAGAGATGGTATCGAGAATGTGGTCCATGCAACCTGAGACGAAAAGACCGTGACAGCCAGAGGGCTCCCCTGCAGCTCATCATCACCAAACAGCCACTAGAACTGGTAGCCTTGGACCACGTGAAGCTAGCCCCAAGCAGGTCAGGCTATGTCTACGCTCTAACCATAGTAGACCACTACTCCCGGTTCCCGGTAGTAGTGCCAGTGAAAGACCAGACGGCAGCCAAAGTGTTCCAACAGCACTATTGTCGCCCGCACGGGTACCCTGAACGGGTGCTTACCGACCAAGGTCCAGCCTTTGAAGCAGAGGTGTTCCTGGAATTCTGTAACTTTTACGGCTGCAAGAAAATCACAACGGGTTGTGTGAAAAGATGAACCAGGTGGTGATAGACTTGTTGAAGACGTTGCCCCTTGAAGAGCGCAGCCTGTGGCCAGAGAAGTTACCAGATTTGGTGGCCCTGAATAACCACATCCCGGTGAACTCCACCAAATGCAAACCCGCTTACCTGATGAGAGCAAGACCTGGTAAGCTACCCATTGACTTGGACATGGGAGTCCTAACACCAGAGATGACTTCACCAGATGCGGATTGGGATACCGAGCGGCAGCAACAATACCGCAAAGTGCAAGAGTGTGTTGAAAGAAGTTTGTCCCAGGCAAGACAGAAGCAAGAGAAAACTTACAATCAGCGCACACCTTCCGTTCCCTTATCACCTGGAGAACAGGTACTTAAGAGAAATAGACGACTCCATAAATTAGATGACCAGTGGGAGGTAGAGCCATACACCGTCCTACCTTCAAGTTACGATAACACCAAAGTGTGCCTCATCAGCAAAGATGGAGGGGAAACTTCAGCGGCAGTCTCAAGAGACCACTTGAAGATCTGTCCTGAACAGTTGAAACACACAGAAGAAGATCAAGACAACTCTCAGCCCAATGAAGGAGTGGAGGAAGTGGTCCAAACAGTACTCGGAGAATTTCCCTGGTCTTGGACGCAGGTGAACAGTGTGATTGTGGTACCGGTCCTGACCTTTCTCCAAGCGGCCTCACCGGAAGCTGCAGAGGCTCCAGAACATCTAGAAGACCAGTCGGCCCCAGAGACAGATGCTTCATCATCAGCAGATCAGGAGAATCTATCCTCTGCTAGCAGTGAACCTGTCGTGCCCAGGGTGAGCCAAAGAATTCGTAGGAGATTACCCAGCTTACCAGTGTTACCTCAAACTACCCGTAGTGTAATTCACACTGAATCCACCACACCAGGGGTAGACACTAGGGACCAGGGTAGGGTAGTGACAACTAGCGTACTACGTAGATCGACCAGGAGTACAAAAGGTCAGCTCCCTGCTCGCTGGAGAAACTAAAATGTAAAGAATGAAAGTATAAGAGAACTAAAATGTATGCTGCATTTAGTTACCCGGTAAGGGTATAAAGACTTGTAGGTTATGGACGGTGAATAACCAAAGAACTTTCCATTGTAAATAGTTGCACTTATTAGAGTGCCCCCTATTGGTTTTATGGTTACAACAAATGACCTCAGAACAAAAACCCGTTTGGCGTGGCCGAAGACGTGGTCCAACACCTGGATCATCTATGCCCTGCAGCCACGCCCAGGGCCTACGTTGAGGGTTTTCGGACGGGTCCCTCATGTTGCTCAAAATTGCACCTTACTAAAGAAGAATGGACACCCGGTTACAGAATGTACTGTAACCTGTTGAAGAATGTTATTAAAAGTGTTTTATAATGTTTTGATAACCAGTAACGTTCAAGAAATGTTAAATTCATGATCTTCTAATGTGAATTGTTATTTGTTAATTTTAAAAGGTATCCTCAGTCCAGGAGTACTGAATTTAACTAGGGGGGAATGTGGCACCCCAGGGGTCCGGTTGTCACAGTGGCATTGCCTCCCTCAAAAGAGGTAATGCCATGCCTGGAAGCAAGCAGGGATCCCCTAGTCAGGTATACTAAACATGCAACACTTTCCTGGCTCCAGACCAGCAAGGGGGAGCCACTCCCCTTGGCAACTGGAATCTGGGGGCGGGGTTAGTTAGTCTTAGTGTGAGGAGTTGAAGTGAGGACATCGAAGAGAGAGGAGCTGGGGACTGGAGCTGCGCGGCAGTTCACCCCAGAAGGAACAAACACAGAAGAACCGGACACCGGAGTCCGAGATTGTGGGGCACTGAAGGCCCAGCAGTAGAAACCGGAGGGCAGGAGACTGCAGGTCTCCTGGCCCCATCAGACGCCCGGAGGCTCAGCAGCACAGAGGGCCCAGCACCACCACGTGGGAGCGACGCACCAGCAAGGCCCGAGCTGCCTGCCATAAGGGTGAGCACAGAAACGTTGCACTCAGGGACGAGGGCCACCGCACAGCTACAAGCAGCAGGCCCAAAGAGTTTAGTAGAAAGGGAAGGCCTCCAACTTCACCTGGCAAGGAGGATTCTTTACTTGCTTCCAGGCTGCCCGGACTTCCACTTCTAGCCAGTACCCTAGTCCCAGCTTGTCTAATCACCACCAGTAAAGATAAGTGGAAACCGCCATTAAGTTGTGGACTGATTATTGCTGCACCATCAACCCCTGCACTACAACGCCCAGCATAACCCATAACATCTGCACTGCCCTGGAGTTAAGCTCTACCTGTGGAGAGCCACACCATCCCTGCTGCAGTAACATCACCTCCAGAGGACCTGCTCCGCAGCGGCGGCTCCCTTAGCCACATACCAAAGGTGGCGTCACAAACTTTATACAATCACTATAAGTCCCCTATCAATAACCACTTTTTATTGACCGCCCTGGGTCACGGACCAGGTCACCCCCACTGTGACATCCCCCAGCATCTACCAGCCCGGCACCGGGTACCTCGCGGCCCAGGGGGCGCGTCACGATCACCACTGGGTGTTGGTTAATTATGCCAGCTGACACCCGGCACTCAGTGCCAGGAGCGGTGCCAGCATCATTCCTGGAACTTTAACCTCCTAAATGCTGCGATTGCAGCATTTAGCGAGTGAGCAGACTGACAAAAGCCCCTCTGCTCGCGGGGTCCTGATCGTTGCTGTGGTGACCCAATGTCGTCATGACAACATCCGGGTCATCAGAGCTAGGAAAGTTGCACCAGGGTTACCAGGCACTAGCTAGGTAGTTCGATCATGCACAGTTCATGATCAAACTATCTTGTGTCTGCAGGGCTGACAGCTATAAGGCATAGCAGTGATCCGGCATTGCTATACCTTATAACTGATCAGACTGCAGAAAGTGAAAGTCTCGTAGTGGGACTAAGTAAAAAAAAAAGTTGTAAAAATCCCACCAAAGACAATATCTGCAATGAGTTTGTATGTTCTCCCCGTGTTTGCGTGGGTTTCCCCCCCCCACGCGCCAAAGACATACTGATAGGGATCGTAGATTGTGAGCCACAATAGGGACAGTGCCCATAATGTCTGTAAATTGTAAAGCACTGCAGAATATGTTGGCGCTATATAAATAAAACATATTATATACAGTACAGACCAAAAGTTTGGACACACCTCATTTAAAGATTTTTCTGTATTTTCATGACTATGAAAATTGTACATTCACACTGAAGGCATCAAAACTATGAATTAACACATGTGGAATTATATACTTATATACTTAATACTTATACTTATATACTTAACAAGAAAGTGTGATATATTCTAGGTTCTTCAAAGTTTGATTGAGTTCAGGTTTGGTGAATGTGGAGGCCAGGTCATCTGACGTAGCACCCCATCACTCTCCTTCTTGGTCAAATAGACCTTACACAGCCTGGAGGTGTGTTTGGGGTCATTGTCCTGTTGAAAAATAAATGATGGTCCAACTAAACGCAAACCGGATGGAATAGCATGCTGCTGCAAGATGCTGTGGTAGCCATGCTGGTTCAGTATGCCTTCAATTTTGAATAAATCCCCAACAGTGTCACCAGCAAAGCACCCCCACACCATCACACCTCCTCCTCCATGCTTCACGGTGGGAACCAGGCATGTAGAGTCCATCCGTTCACCTTTTCTGCGTCGCACAAAGACACGGTGGTTGGAACCAAAGATCTCAAATTTGGACTCATCAGACCAAAGCACAGATTTCCACTGGTTTAATGTCCATTCCTTGTGTTCTTTAGCCCAAACAGGTCTCTTCTGCTTGTTGCCTGTCCTTAGCAGTGGTTTCCTAGCAGCTATTTTACCATGAAGGCCTGCTGCACAAAGTCTCCTCTTAACAGTTGTTGAAGAGATGTGTCTGCTGCTAGAACTCTGTGTGGCATTGACCTGGTCTCTAATCTGAGCTACTGTTAACCTGCGATTTCTGAGGCTGGTGACTTGGATAAACTTATCCTCAGAAGCAGAGGTGACTCTTGGTCTTCCTTTCCTGGGGCGGTCCTCATGTGAGCCAGTTTCTTTGTAGCGCTTGATGGTTTTTGCAACTGCACTTGGGGTCACTTTCAAAGTTTGTCCAATTTTTCGGACTGTCTGACCTTCATTTCATAAAGTAATGATGGCCACTCGTTTTTCTTTACTTAGCTGCTTTTTTCTTGCCATAATACAAATTCTAACAGTCTATTCAGTAGGACTATCAGCTGTGTATCCACCAGACTTCTGCACAACACAACTTATGGTCCCAACCCCATTTATAAGGCAAGAAATCCCGCTTATTAAACCTGACAGGGCACACCTGTGAAGTGAAGACCATTTCCGGTGACTACCTCTTGAAGCTCATCAAGAGAATGCCAAGAGTGTGCAAAGCAGTCATCAAAGCAAAAGGTGGCTACTTTGAAGAACCTAGAATATAAGACATATTTTCAGTTGTTTCACACTTTTTTGTTAAGTATATAATTCCACAAGTGTTAATTCATAGTTTTGATGCCTTCAGTTGTCAATGTACAATTTTCACAGTCATGAAAATACAGAAAAATCTTTAAATGAGAAGATGTGTCCAAACTTTTGGTCTGTACTGTATATATATATATTTATTTATATTAGTACCCAAAAATAAATGTTGTTATGAAAAAAAATAAACAATAAAAGTACACATATTTGGTATCGCCACATTCGGAACGACCTGACCTATAAAACTGTCGCACTAGTTAACCCCTTTAGTGAACGCGGTAAAAATTAAAAATAAAAAGCGAAACAAAAAACAATGCTTTATCATCATACCGCCGAACAAAAAGTGGAATAAAACGCGATCAAAAAGACGAATGTAAATAAAAATGGTACCTCTGACAACGTCATCTTGTCCCGCAAAGAACAAGCTGCCATACTGCTCCATCAGCCGAAAAGTCAAAAAGTTATAGCTCTCAGAATAAAGCGATGCAAAACAATTTATTTTTTCTATAAAATAGTTTTTATTGTGTGAAAACCCTGTGTGCCAGGGTTGCTGTCATCTGTGCCGGGTTGTTTTGCATGTAGGGGCTGCAGTTTCATTAAGTGCACCTTCCAGTGTCTTATAATGTATTAAAGCAAGGTCGGGAGATGAGAGGGAGGAGATTGGGGCCAATGATGGCTGTACATTCTTTATAAGTTGCTGGGTATTTATGGCACATAGATTTCTGTATGTGTGGAATGTGGGGTTGTCCCGAGTGGAGCAACAAATTTTGATAGAAAAAGAAAGATGATTGTGGTCAGAGAGGGGAGTTAGTAAAGTCATACACTTAGCAAAGTTGAAAAGGCCAGGTACAGTGAATTCCCTTCTTCATCTGTGAGAAGCCTAGAGAGGAAATTAGAGATAGAAGATGAGTGGCGAATGGGGACAATGGATTATCAATGGAGGTTTGAAAGTCACCCATGATGAGAGTGGGAATGTCACCGAACAGAAAATGTAGAAGCCAGGTTGCAAGGTGATCTTGAAACTTGTTGGGGTTCGCTTGGAGAGTGGTACACAACCACCACTTGCAGGTAGATGGGTTGAAAAAGTCTGATGGTGTGGATATCAAGAGGGGAACATAAGTGGAAAAGACCTGAAAAACACATTTTGATGACAGAAGCAGACCAAGACCTCCACCTTGTTTGTTCTCAGCAAAACCTACAAAAGACCAAAAATATATCTCATACCCTACCATCATTATATATAAATGTAAAGCAAAGTTGCATATTAAATCTAGGGTACTTAGTGAACTATTTTTGATCAAAAAAAGTATACAAGCCGTCCCACCAGCGATAAGGTGACCCTAAATTGGGACGGTACCTACACTGTCTATATTAAAAACCTTACTGTATATCAAAGTTGAAGTAATGCATATAAAAGGGTAGACAAATAGGACCGGGTCCCAACTCCAGACCACCTAGGCCCGTGGTAAGCTACATATATACTAATCAGCTCAACAAAGGGGATGCCACACCCTTAATTTGCACAGAATGCAAACAAGACAAAAAAACAAGCAATGTGAACTGAGGTCTAAGATGGTACACATGCAAGAAATAGGAGCATGTTCACACTAGCAAAAAGAAGCAAAACCTACAAAAGACAAAAAATATATCTCATACCCTACCATCATTATATATAAATGTAAAGCAAAGTTGCATATTAAATATAGGGTACTTAGTGAACTATTTATATAATACAAGCCGTCCCAATTTAGGGTCACCTTGTCGCTGGTGGGACCGCTTGTATACTTTTTTTGATCAAAAATAGTTCACTAAGTACCCTATATTTAATATGCAACTTTGCTTTACATTTATATATAATGATGGTAGGGTATGAGATATATTTTTTGTCTTTTGTAGGTTTTGCTTCTTTTTGCTAGTGTGAACATGCTCCTATTTCTTGCATGTGTACCATCTTAGACCTCAGTTCACATTGCTTGGTTTTTTGTTTGTTCTCAGGTCTGGGGATCTGAGAAAAATTTAGCCCAACATACGATAGAGTTGCAAAGAAGGTGGTGTTTGATTATTGCATCCAGGTTTAAGGTTCCATCTCCAAGATCCTATCCCAATATGTAATAATATAATATTAGCAAATACCTCCAATTAGAAACGTAGTATAGTTTTTCTGATTCACTATGTCTCTTTCCTCATGTGCAAGCATTACGGGATCTTTGGTATCAATGGTTACGACCACCAGCAACTAGCTAACTAACTGTTACTATATCAGTGGACCTAACCAAGGATACTTAAGGTCCTGCAATGCCGGTACATGAGGAAAGAGACATAGCGAATCAGAAAAACTATACTACATTTCTAATTGTAGGTATTTGCTAATATTATTATTATTATTACACCTACTACATATTGGGATAGGATCTTGGAGATGGGAATACCCCTTTAAGTAAGAGCCAGAAGGTTAAGGGAATTTGAAATGTACACATCATGAATGTTGGAGTGTTTTTTTCAAATAGTTAAAAGAGACAGGAGAAGACGTTCACAGAATGTCAATGAGATTAGCAGGGTTTCTGTGTACAGCAGAAAAGGAGTTACATTTACTAGTACAAGGAGGGCCTAAGTTAGGCGACTAGAAGAAAGAACATAGAGAAAGTGAGCATAAGGTTCAGCGATTTATGAGAGTGACTCCTGCATTGTAAAATGATTTAAGAATGTGAGAAGAGCATCTGAGCTATACACTGGTTGAGGAAAGAGAGACAGACTGATGTGGATAGAGTGCCCAGAATGGGTGAAAGGGTGTTAAAGTAGGAAGAAAACAGCTGAAACATAGAGGGAGCTAATCAACATTGAAGAAACCTTTTGCAGCTCAAATGAACTAGAAACAAGTTTGTTAGAACATCTTGCATAGCTTGCATGTCTCCCACCTTGTCTAACTGCCATGCTTAATTGCCTTGTGGTTTGACAAATATGGCACTTAGACCATTTCTGCACAGGTGCAGCCTTCCCTTTGGCCAGATCTATATTTATAGGCAAATTTGTGTCTAGAACTCTGTCTAATTTAATTTGTTAAAACAATTCATTAACAGACTTAAGACTGGAGGACACAAACAAACAGACTTGCAGGCCAAAATGAGCAATAAAAGTCTTTGGAGTGACAGGGAATCTTTCAGCAAGTTCATCTACCTTAAACCATTTATATGGTCATGTAGATCAATGAAAGATAAATGCATTGGTACTATTATATCCCTTAGCAGGGATTTTAATTGACAGAAGCAAGGAAACGTCCCTTCCATTTATGCTTCAATAAATCAATTGGTTTCCAATCATTTATCCAGTTTTTTATACTGATACTCTGTATCGCTATCAAGTAAGTTTACACTATTTCATAAAAAAACACAATTCTCTCGCAATATATTTGTGTTATGTGTTTGTTTCTAATGTAACCAAACAACAGAATGCGATTGGAAATTAAGGATGCAAAATCAATATTTGAGCAGCAAGCTGTTAGCTTTACTTGAGAGGTAGATTAGCATTTTACAGATGAGAATTTGTATCCTCCAGTATGATTTTCTTATTCTCTGTGAATGCAAGTTTAGGTTCTAACTCATGAAAATATGTCAACCTCCTTTCCTCACGCTCTTTCACAAATATACCTTCTGTAAGTATTTTAACGTTTCATCCCTGGGATTTTAGTAGAACACCTTGTCCTTCGTGAGAGTTAATGGTGGATTAACCCCTTAACCCCCAAGGGTGGTTTGCACGTTAATGACCAGGCCAATTTTTACAATTCTGACCACTGTCATTTTATGAGGTAATTACTCTGGAACGCTTCAACGGATCCCCCTGATTCTGAGATTTTTTTTTCGTGACATATTGTACTTCATGATTGTGGTAAAATTTCTTCGATATCACTTGCGTTTATTTGTGAAAAAAACCCGGAAATTTGGTGAAAATTTTGCAATTTTCAAACTTTGAATTTTTATGCCCTTAAATCAGAGAGATATGTCACACAAAATAGTTAATAAATAACATTTCCCACATGTGTACTTTACTTCAGCACAATTTTGGAACCAAAATTTTTTTTTGTTAGGGAGCTATAAGGGTTAAAAGTTGACCAGCGATTTCTAATTTTTCCAACAAAATTTACAAAACCATTTTTTTAGGGACCACATCACATTTGAAGTCACTTTGAGAGGTCTTTATGACAGAAAATACCCCAAAGTGACACCATTCTAAAAACTGCACCCCTCAAGGTGCTCAAAACCACATTCAAGAACTTTATTAACCCTTCAGATGCTTCACAGGAATTTTTGGAATGTGGAAGAAAAAAATGAACATTTAACTTTTTTCACAAAAATGTTACTTTAGACCCAATTTTTTTTATTTTCACAGGGGTAACAAGAAAAAATGGACCCCAAAATTTGTTGTGCAATTTCCCCTGGGCACACAGATACCCCATATGTGGGGAAAAAACACTGTTTTGGCGCACGGCAGGGCTCGGAAGGGAAGGAGAGCCATTTGACTTTTTGATTGTAAAATTTGCTTGAATAATTAGCGGACGCCATGTTGCGTTTGGAGAGCCCCGGTGTGCCCAAACATTGGAGCTCCCCCACAAGTGACCCCATTTTGGAAACTAGACCCCCCAAGGCACCTATCTAGATGCATAGTGAGCACTTGGAACCCCCAGGTGCTTCACAAATAGATTTGTAAAAATGAAAAAGTGAAAAAAAAAACACTTTTTCATTTTTATGAATCAATTTGTGAAGCACCTGGGGGTTCCAAGTGCTCACTATGCATCTATATAGGTGCCTTGGGGGGTCTAGTTTCCAAAATGGGGTCACTTGTGGGGGAGCTCCAATGTTTAGACACACAGGGGGTCTCCAAACGCAACATGGTGTCCCCTAACAAATTGGAACCATGTCGCGTTTGGAGAGCCCCTGTGTGTCTAAACATTGGAGCTCCCCCACAAGTGACCCCATTTTGGAAACTAGACCCCCCAGGGAACTTATATAGATGTGTGGTGAGCCCATGGAACCCCCAGGTGCTTCACAGAAAATCATAATGTTGACTTGTGAAAATAAAAAAAAAAGCATTTTTTCCACAAAAATGCAAAAAAAAATATTTTCACAAGGGTACCAGGAGAAATTGCACCCCATAAGTTGTTGTGCAATTTCTCCTGAGTACGCATATACCCCATGTGTTGGAAAAAACTACTGTTTGGGCGCATGTAAGGGCTCGGAAGGGAAGGAGTGACGCTTTTGAACGCAGACTTTGATGGAATGGTCTGCGGGCGTCATGTCATTTTCTCAGAGCCCCTGATGTGCCTAAACAGTGAAATGCCCAACAAGTGCCCCCTTTTTGGTAGTGGTAGTTGATTTTTGAATTTTGTAATGTAGTGTTATACATCAGTTGTGTAGGACAACCTGACGAACACTACACAACTGACGTATGACAACCTGACGAACACTACGTCAGCTGTGTAGTGTTCGTCAGGTTGTCATACGTCAGAAATTAATTTACTAGTCCATCGAAGTATGGTAGCTTTTGAAGCAGTCTTTCATACACAGGCCAGGTTTGTCAGGGCAGGTGTCACATTGATAAATGGTGTCCTTGCGTATTCCACTTTTATAACACACTCTGCAACTCTTTGTGACTTTCCTTTTTTTCCGCTGTGAGGTATCTGCCCTGGGAAATGCTGGCCTGGTACAATTCTCGGTCCTTCAATTCCAGAAGTACTGGGGCCCACTCTGTCACCGCTGCCAAATATCAGGGCCTTGATAACTGTTTCCAGAAACTGAAGATACGACGCAGAAGTCTGGCCTGCACATTGTGACAGAAGGAAAGCGTTGTGCATTGCCATCTGTACAATGTGCACGGCCAGCTTCTTGTACCACACTCTGGCCTTTCTCAAAGCACTTTACGGCTGGAGGACTTGATCAGAGAGATCAACTCCCCCATGTACTTGTTGTACCCCACTACACAGTCTGGTTTGACGACCTGTGTAGTGGAACCTCGTACAGTGCTGAGTGTGCTGCCATCACCATGTATGGTGGTCAAGAGAAGGACATCCCTTTTGTCCTTGTACTTGACCATCAACAGGTGGTCGCTACATAGGGCTCTGCTCTCACCCATTCTGAGCAGCTGCCCAATTAGCGTCTTTGGGAGGCCTTTCTGATTTTTGCGGACAGTACCGCAGGCTGAGGTACGTCGCGCAGAGAGGGACTTCAAGAGCGGGATACTTGTATAAAAGTTATCCACGTAGAGGTGATAACCTTTATCAAGCAGTGGGTGCACCAAGTCCCACACAATTTTCCCACTCACTCCCAGAACAGGGGGGCATTCAGGGGGTTCAATCCGGGAGTCCTTCCCTTCATAAACTCTAAACTTGTGAGTGTATCCTGAGGTACTCTCACAAAGTTTATACAGCTTGATCCCGTACCTTGCCCTCTTACTGGGCAGGTACTGCCGGAATCCGAGCCGCCCCTTGAAAGAAATTAAGGACTCATCCACACATATGTCCCTTTGGGGCACGTACACTTCACCAAACTTGTTGTTGAAGTGTTCGATGACCAGCCGAACTTTGAAAAGACGATCAAAGTTCGGGTCATCGCGTGCAGGACACCTTGCATTATCTTGGTAATGCAAGAATTTGTAGATGGCCTGAAAGCGTGTCCGGGGCATGACCATTCGGAACACTGGAGTGTTATACAAAACGTCAACACTCCAGTATTGCCGAAGCTCGGGCTTCTTCAAGATCCCCATAAGGAGGACCAGGCCCCAAAACTTCATCATTTCTACAGCGTCTACAGGAGACCAGTTAGAAAATGATGAAGAGGGGTTTTGTTCTAAAAATTGATGAGCGTATAAATTAGTTTGGCCCACCATGAGGTTTATAAAATCCTCAGAGAAAAAGACTTTGAAAAAGTCTATTTCTGTGAGGCCGGTGGTGTCAAACTTGATTCCTGATTCCGCTACGAAATCAGGAATCAGCGGCTCATAATTTTCGGGGGGCGAAGTCCATATAGGCTCAGTAGTGGGGGGCGCTGGAACATCTCTCCTGCGACGACGGCGGGGCGGGCCAGCAGAACCTGAGGAAGAGGAGGAAGAAAAGGAGGAAGACGACGAGGAGTCGGAAAAACAAAGAAATGTGGGATCCTCACCCTCACTGTCAGTGTCGGAGGCAAGAATAGCGTATGCCTCCTCCGCTGAATACTGAGTTTGGGATGAGCAGGACATTGTTTGTTATGTATGTGGTGCGTGTGTGTCAATACTTTATTGAGAGTGTGTGTGTGTCAGTACTTTATTTAGAGTGTGTGGAAAAAGGAAATACTGTATGTGGTGCAAACAGCGAGCACGAGTGTGGATTGGTGAACTATGTCACCGATCAATAATCGGCGGCTGCTGGATGTGCGCACAGATGTGTGGGGAGTGGGAAGAGGGGGATTGGGTTGGATGAGGGGAGATCAGAGATTACTTACCAAAGTCCTCTCTGTTCTTCTTTCAGGACCGGGAGCCCGGAGCAGGAGCCCGGCGCTGGTGACCGGGAGCCCGGCGCAGGAGACCGGGAGCCCGGAGCAGGAGCCCGGAGCAGGAGACCGGAAGCCCGGAGCAGGAGACCAGGAGCCCGGAGCAGGAGCCCGGAGCAGGTGACCGGGAGCCCGGCGCTGGTGACCGGGAGCCCGGAGCAGGAGACAGGAGACCGGAAGCCCGGAGCAGGAGACCAGGAGCCCGGAGCAGGAGCCTGGAGCAGGAGACCGGGAGCCCAGTGCTGGTGACCGGGAGCCAGGCGCTGGTGACCAGGAGCCCGGTGCTGGTGACAGGGAGCGGAGCTGGAGACTCGGACCAGAGCTGGAGACCGCTGCAGGACGCAGAAAAAAAGGTAAGGGGGGGTAAAAAGAGGGGGGGAGGGGGGATTGGGGTGGATGAGGGGAGAACAGACTTACCACAGTCCTCTCTGCAGGATCAGCAGCAGGATCAGCAGCAGGATCAGCAGCAGGAACCACAGCAGGTCAGGAGCAGAATATCCAGGACGCTGGAGCAGAAGATCCAGGAGCAGCGGCAGCAGCAGCAGCGACTGGAACAGTGAGAAGATGGTCTTGTGGTGTCACAGAATATTCTGTGGCACTACAAGGCCCAGCACAGACACCTCAGATGTGACCACTCTGTAGAAATCCTCACCAAGTGTGAGGGTCTGCAGGACGGTCACAGGGTGATGATGGGGTGGTGACAGGTGGAGGTAATCTGATTGGAGCAATCATTGATGACATTGATCGCTCCAATCAGAGTACCTGAATACAGGTGACCAGGCGGTCACAGGGAGGTGTCACCTCTCTGTGACCCCCTGTGGTGCGTGCTGTGCCCCAGCCATCTGATTGGTGACACTGATTGCACCAATCAGACATAGCTGGAGCAGAGCACGCACCACAGGAGGTCACAGAGAGGTGACACTTCCCTGTGACCGCCGGTCACCTGTATTCAGGTACTCTGATTGGAGCGATCGATGTCATCATCGATCGCTCCAATCACAGCAGTCTGGGGGCTTGAATCACATTACAGGGGGTCATGGGGCGGTGACAGGCAGGTCACAAGCCGGTCACCGCCCCATGACCGCCCTGTCACCGCGCGGTCGCGCTACGATCGGTGCGATCGATGTGATCGGCGATCGCACCGATCATAGCAGTCTGGGGCCAGGGCTGGGGTGCGGGGGAGCGGCGACACCCCCCGGGATGATGACGCCATCTACCCAGAGGTAAGATGGCACCGTAACTTTAATGCTGTCACCGCGACTTAAGTCGCATTAAAGATATGACGTACTAATACGTGTCTGGCTCTTAAGTCCCAGGGCACAGACGCGTATTAGTACGTCAAATGTTGTTAAGGGGTTAAAGTAGCACAGGGACAATGCAAAGAGATGCTAAACGTCTTGCATGTTACAAACATTTTAGAAATAAATACCTATGGCTATTTCCTGTGTGTGTGTGTTCCTTTTAATGATTTTGAAACAGATGTTGCCTAACAAGTAAATTAATAGGTGGAATAATGGCAGTACCCAGGCTTTAAGGTCAACTGAGAGATTCTGGAGAGAGCAAGAAGAAAATCTAAGGCTGTACTTTATCTATTAGTTAAAAATGGCTTTGAACCATCAAGTTAAACCGGCTATTCTCATGTCAAGATGTACCTTACAGATGACAAAAAATGTTTTTGATATTAATGGATCATTCAAAACAGTTTAAGTTTGGTATACTTACATTATACAGAGTTTTTAAAGACAGAAATTAAAAATTTCAAAGCATTACAACTACTGTGTGCCACATACTTTTTTTCTTGCAGTGCAAAGTAGCATAGCAGGCATTATTGAGTGCTACAGTGGGGTAGACATACTAAAACTGTTTAATTGTATAACAGGATAACCTTAAAACTATAGTCTTAAAATGCAGCAATTTTTTCATTGAGGGTTATGCTGTTTGATAAGATTGCTGTATTTGTTGGCTGTCTAGTCTAAGGGACTGAATTTTTGTAGCATCGGCGTCTCTGTCCCCTGTCAGGCAGAGACGCCGTCCCCCTTACTGCCGCGGTCCTGCTTCGGCGTCTTCCGGCCTCCCTGCAGCTGCTGCTGGTGCACGCAGCCTCCCTGGCTTTGTGCTTAGGGTGCGCGCGCGCGCTCCCTCCCTCTTAAAGGGGCCGCGCGGCGTCCTAAAAAGTCCCTATATAAGGCACCTCCTCCAATATGGAGGTGCCCGTGCAAGTTTGTTGCTCTGTGATACTTACTTTGCTTCAGCCCTCAGGTCCTCTGCAAGTCAGTCCTGTCCGCCAGTCTGATCTTCAGTCCAGCCCGCCAGTCTGACTACTTTCCAGCCCGACAGTCTGCCTACAGTCCAGTCCGCCAGTCTGTCTATGGGCTCTGCCCGCCTGCTTACCTGGAAGAACCTGCCTGTTATCTGTTGTGCCCACCAGCTTGCCTACCCGGAGCACCTGTCTGGCTATCAGCCTAATCAGCCTGCCTGACTACCTGGACCACCCGTCAGCCTGCCTGCCGTGCTCTTCCGTTGTACCGGTCAGTTCCTGCCTTCAGACCCGTGGGAGTCACCTGCTCTCATACAAGGTCGGTCCCAGAGTGGCACCTGGTCCCTCTGCTCCGTCCCTCCCTGGTTCACGGAGTCGACCCTGGTCAGGCCGAGTAGATACTTAGTCATGCCCCTCTGGTCCCTCCTTGCACCGCAGCACAGAGGTTCCACCACCCGGATCCGTAACAATTTTCATCGCTTTTGTGCCTTTTTTCTGTAGTAAATACAATTCTGATAGTGACTTTTGTATTTGCGCTTATTTATTTAATTTGCGCCTTTTTTGTTGTTGTCTAGCACTATAGTTTGGGTTTTGATTATCCAGATTTTTTAGCCTAATTCCTCATTTGTGACTTTTTGTAATGTTGCAAACATTTTTGTGCCTTTGTACTTCAGTACCCTAGTGGAGTACAAAATATTTTTCCAAGTGGATGACTAACGTGCAACATTTTAAAGCTTATTGAAGGAATCATGAGACTTTTTACTGTATTGCCTCAAAATCCGGCAGCCCATAAAGAAAGACAAAAAATGATGAATCAAGGCCTACATTGACACCACCTATGAGCTGGTTTAACCTACACTAAAAATTTGTGCCAAAATCTTGCTTAATTTTGGCATCCGCTGTCACATGGTGATTGGTGGGAGTATTTGGTTTGCCTTACGAGGTTGTGTGGCATCCTATTTTCTCTTATAGCTTTTATAAATTTGCATGAATATATATTTGTTGTTCTTAGAAACAAGTAAAAGCTCAGCTTTGAGTTCTTAAACTGCTATGTTTGCATAAATTTGGTTTTGATTTAAGGCATCAAGAATGCTGATACAGACACATTTTCATACAGTACATCATGCAATACCCTCTGGTAAAACATTTGATTGAGGATGTAATTATTCAACAAATGACACCCAGTTGGTGAGAGTCAAGATGTTGCTTCAAGAAGCCCAGACTTCAAAATCAGTAAAAATGTTTCAATTACTGTACTTGCATCATCACTTAATGCACCTATTTTTTAAGGCAAAGTCAGAGGATGGACACACAAAATACTGAAAAATATATATTGTAGATGTGTTGTGGTTTGCGCTCTGCTTTTCATTACTAAGGTTTTGAGTTCAAGTGTCAAAAAATGGTATTGAAAATATCCTTCCTTATTGGCATTGATAGGGCAGGTTATATGTCAAGGCTGTAAACCTGGAGTAAACATTTCCTATTAAGTTAGGACTTTTTATTGCACAGTAAAATGTGGCTAAAGAAAATGATATTGCCTTAAAGGAATGATCTCAAAATGAATGGATATCTCCCATCCGAAGGATAGGTGATAGCTTGCGAATTGGTGACGGTCTGACCACCAGGAACATCACCTGACACGCCCGGTTGGAATGGAGTTGTGATGTATCAGAGACACCATAGTTTGAAAGAAGCAGCTGGTCAATGAAAGGCAAGTCTGAGTATGAAGAGCGAAGTCTCGTCTGCAGCTCGCTCTGGCTTCTGTCCAAATTGAGTAGGCCAATAAAGTGAGACCTATTACTCAAGCTGAGTCGGGCAGGGAGATGCCAAAGGGAGCCTTTGGTGGACACTTCTCCCTGTTCCTTCTTTCTGTAATGAGGGAACTGGTCTAAATTTCAGGATGTTGTGGCTCAGACATTATGAAATGACAGGTTCATTTCAACAATATTTCATTGTGCCAGTAATAATGCTCAACAAGATCTAAAACACCATCTCAATGTATTCATGCTATAACCATCATGCAAGATCTAATAAACCGGTGATCATTACTATCGGGATCTGCTTTGCCTTTGTTAATTCTCATATGCCAGCGATAATATGTACATCACATGATGTTTAGATCAAGACTTAGGTCTACATGCAGCCATACATGCTTTCACCATGTATCGTGTGCCGGCTTTGATTTTTCCATATGCCAGGTCTGTAGTTACAGCTAGTGCAGCTTTGAGTATTAAGACTGAATGCTTCACCAATACTGTGTAGCTGTGTACTTACCTGCGCAATAAAGTTTGAAAACTATAATAAAAGAAAATGAAAAATAAATTAATGTAACATGTTTTTAATATATTTTATTTATATGAGTAGGTATGACAAATCTATACATGTATGGTGTAATTTCTCCTTTTACAACCAATAGAATAAAGGGTGTAAAATATTTTTGGTTTATGCCATAGTGAAAAGAAAGCATGGAGGCACTTCCTAGTGCAATAATGCCATAAAAAGTAATCCTATCGCTTTAGTCAGATAGGGAAGTCACTAGCCTGATAAAGTATGAGGCACAACCAGGGCCGTATTTGGTGTTCATGCTGCCCTATGCACTTTTTGTTTCCCCTCCCTTCAGACTAAGGGTATGTGCACATTACATCTTTTTCAGGTGGATCCACTCCGTTACTCACCTGAAAGCACCAAATAAACTCTAAAAATGCTGAATATAAAACAGTGTATCATGTCTAATAAATTTAAGATTACAACATCTACATTGATAATTCACCAGAATCACCAACAGTACACAACTACATTATCAGACCATAAATACATCACCAGAACCACTATCAGTACTTGAGTACATTACTATATCCACTGTCAGCACATGAATATATCACCAGAACCACTGTCGGTACATCACCAGATCCACAATCAGTACATGAATACATCACCAGAACTACAGTCAGTACATGACTACATCAACAGAACAATCATCAGTACAGAAATGCAGCACCAGAACCACCGTCAGTAGATAAATACATCACCAAGATTAGCATAGCGATCACTTGCAATGTCAGGTTATTCCCCAGGTATTCACTTGTATATCATCAAACTGCAACTCCCATTATGTCCTTAACAATGGCAGGGAGATGATTGGAGTTGTTACCAACCATGATCAAATTACGGACCATACAGGAACCACAGTACAGATTAGTTGCAGGCTGAAGCATTAGTAAACATTTAAATAGTAACTTAAATGGGTGGTCTGAAGGCAAAGTCATTTTCATTCTAAATCCTTATATATTTAGTGCCATAATCTAAACTATTTTCAAATATAGTTGTATTAAAATTTGCCCATCCTTCCTTAACTACACTAATTACTTTTCTCTCTTTTTTTATACTTCCTTTTTGATGATGCTTCGTTTGAGAATCCCAGTGCACGCTGCAGCCTTTCCCCCTCCCTGAAATGAAGAGTCACCAGTGACGCTCATTTCAGGGGCTGGGCTAGTCCCTGTGCGATGTGCACAATGACAGCACGCGCCTGTTGCTGGCTCAGATCAGTGATAATGAGCCGGCAACAGAGCAGTGTCAGAATACCTGGCGTGTAGAGACCAGCACCACCCCCGCAAGTGACATCACTGGCTTCTACACGCTGGTTATTCAGACTTCGTTTTTTGCCGGCTCATTACCACTGATCTGAGCCACGTGAAGGGTTAATAATCTTCTTCAATGTGGTTTTGAGCACCTTGAGTGGTGCAGTTTTTAGAATGGTGTCACTTTTGGGTATTTTCTGTCATAAAGACCTCTCAAAGTGACTTCAAATGTGGTGTGGTCCCTAAAAAAAAAAAGACTGTAAATTTTGTTGTAAAAATGAGAAATCACTGATCAACTTTTAACCTTTATAGCTCCCCAATAATAAAAAAAAATGTTGGTTCCAAAATTGTGCTGATGTAAAGTAGACATGTGGGAAATGTTATTTATTAACTATTTTGTGTGACACATCTCTCCAATTTAAGGGCATAAAAATTACAATTTTGAAAATTGCTAAATTTTCACCAAATTTCCGATTTTTTTTTTTTGTTCACAAATAAACGCAAGTGATATCGAATAAATTTTACCACTATCATGAAGTACAATATGTCACAAAAAAAACAATCTCAGAATCAGTGGGATCCGTTGAAGCGTTTCAGAGTAATTACCTCATAAAGTGACAGTGGTGAGAATTGTAAAAATTGGCCTGGTCATTAACGTGCAAACCACCCTCGGGGGTAAAGGGGTTAAGGTGCATTTACACTTCTGCTGATTATCGGTCTACCTAGACAGGCTGTCTTTCACCAGATGCAGTAGGCTGACATTTTTAAGCTTACTTAAAGTGAGATTGTCACCCACAAAATGTCAATTAAACTGCATAAAACTTTATAATGGGGAACGTAGCAAAGGAGGGCGATTCAGTGCACCCTTGGCGTGGTCTATGCCTTGGTGCACTGATATGCGCTAATATATGCATATTAAAGTCAGTCCCTTGTATTGATTGACAGCGGTCCGTTGAAAACAGCAAGTGCTCCAAGTGGCAGTGTGGGTGTGCAAATAATGTGGCTACGGACGTGCTCTGATGTGTGGATCCTGCCTGTCCGTGGTCTTCGCTCGATGCACCTGGAAGTATAGTGAGTGACTTCAGGGAGGACAGCACCATGTGAAGTGTACATGCTGTCTGCTCACTTTAACACCCCTCCTCCTCTTCACTGAAAGACAGGCAGGAACCAGAAATAAGAACGCACCTGCAGCCACATTGTGTGCACAGCCACAATGACACTAGGAGTGCAGTGATTTTAGGCAGCGCTCGCTCTTACCAATGTAGCACTGTCAATTAAGACAGGACTGGCTTTAATATGCAAATAGAAGGGTGTAATGGTGCACCAAGGCATAGGCTACGCCAAAGGAGCACTGATGCACCCTCATTTGCATAAAAAAAATAAAAGAAGATTATTAGGTTAAACTGTATATGCCTGGTATGATTTTTATATTGGCTACGTTCCCTAAATAAATATTTATGTAGTTTAATTGTCATTTAGTGGGTGACAGACGCCCTTTAAATATAATCTTTCTTGGCAGCACATTGTCCTGTGCCAAGAACAATGCTTTTCTATGTGCACAGGACGATCATGTAATGATTGTCCTGTGCACATAAAAGTGTGGTCACAGACTGTCTTAACAGACTATTAAACAACTGAGAATCTGCTTGATATAGTAGTAAGCGGTCATTTAGCTAATGTATTTAGCCACTCTTAGATCTAGGTACCTCACAGGTCCTGGTGCCATGATGACTTTTCCCATCCACAGCTCGTCTCTATAGACTTACATCTCCTCTGGTCTTGTGCAGCACATTCCGACATGGTGCCTTTAAAAATAACAGTGTCATAATAATGCTCCTGAATAAAAAGAACCACACATGCTGTGCTTTAAATATGCCCAACGCTGTGCCCTCAAATTAAAAATTGCCGTCGATGTGATCCCTGCACAAAAATTACTCCACACTGTCCCTCTTATGGTACATGGCCTTCACACTGTCCTTTCCTATAAAATATTCCCACCACAACGTTCCCCCTTCTATACTATGACCACCACACCGTCCCCCCTTCTATACAATAACAACCACACCGTCCCCCTTTATATACTATGAGCACCACGCGGTCCCCAATTTATATATAATATGAACACCACGCCGTCCTCCCTTATGAATTATATCCCTCACACCCTCCGCACTTATGAACTTCGGATCTCCACACTGTCCCATCCCATGCTGCCTCCTCTTTGAACTGTCTCCCTCACGTTAGCCTTCTCCATACTGAGCCTATTTCCCCATACTGAACCCCAACGCTACTCCTACAAACTGAGCCCACCCCACGCTGCCCCTTCTCCATAGTGAGCCCATCCCATGCTTCCACTTCTCCATAGTGAGCCAACCCCCCGCTGCCCCTTCTCCATAGTGAGCCCACCCCACGCTGCCCCTTCTGCATAGTGATCCCACCTCATGCTGCCTCTTTTGCAAAGTGATCCCACCTCACGCTCCTGACGCGCCCCCTGGGCCGTGAGGTACTCGGTGCCGGGCCGGTCGTTGCTAGGGGAGAGGTCACAGTGGCGGCGACCCGGTCCGTGACCCAGGGTGGTCAATCAAAAGGGGATTTATTTACAGGGGATTATAGTTTTTATATATATAGTTTGTGACACCACCTGTGGTATGCGGCTAAAGGGAGCTGCCGCTGTGGAGCAGGTCCTCTGGAGCTGATGTTAGTGCAGCAGAGTTGGTTTAGCTCTCCACAGATAGAGCTTAGCTCAAGGGCAATGTAGAAATGTTGTAGATGATATAGGTGATGCTGGGAGTTGTAGTGCAGGGGTGATGGCGCAGGTAATAATCACAGAGACAGTGGGGTGCAGTCTTCCGAGTTTACTCACAGTTATTAAGTTCCTCAGGTTACAAGTTCCGGACTACAAGCTCCCACGTCGTGCTGCGTTCACCAGGCAGGGGTTCAACAATCCCTAAGGTAATTCAAGAGTGCCTGACAGGACCCCTTTCTATGTGCCTTCCTCAGTCGTCTTCCTGCGCTGGCTCTTGCCCTCCTGCCCTGCGTCTCACAATCAGTGTCCCAATCCAGTAGCCTCGGGTCTTGTCGGGCGACCAGCAGTCCCCTGGACCCTCTGTGGCCACCTTTTCAGCGATATAATTGTGGATTTGGCCACTGCACCTTACAAGTACAGCAGCCTCCGGTTCCTAGCTGAGCCTTGTATTTCTCCACTAGTTTAGGGGCCGGTCCCCTCTGCGGCTCGATCCCTCCACCGCCTGGCAGATTCGGGCGTACGGGTGGCCTCCAGCACTTCCCGTACCCCTGGGATTCCTTCTGTTCCTGGAGCCTTTCTCCTGCTCCCTCTCCTCTCTCAGTCCTGGGCCTCTCGGGCTAGGCCCACTCTGGAGCAGAGCTCGTACAGAGCCCCTGCTCCTTCCACTTCTCCTCTCAGACTCCTCACACTCCCAAGATGGCTTCCCTATTTATATCTTCCTAACAAGTGCTCCCCTAATCTACGTCCTCCACCCACACCCACTACATGGTTCCCCCTCACTTGGTTCCCCTCCACTCCAGCCAGGGACCAGGGACTGTGCTCTCCCTTAGGAGCAATCTCGCCCTGCCCTACTGAAGTGGACGTGTTGGATGCAGGTGTTAGGGTCCCGGGCAGCACTCTATCCTTACCTGAGAGTGGGATACCACACCTCTGGGTGAGATGCAGTACCTCTGTGGCGACTGAACCCTCAGGGGCGCCACACTCCCTCTTCTGCATAGTGACCCCACCTCATGCTGCCTCTTCTGCATAGTGATCCTACCTCATGCTGCCTCTTCTGCATAGTGATCCCACCTCACGCTGCCCCTTCTCCATAATGATCCCACCCAACCCACCCCTTCTCCTTAGCCATCCCACGCCAGGCTGCCCCTTTTTCCATAGTGATGCCACCCCACGCTTCCCCTTCTCCATAGTGATGCCACACTGCCCCTTTTGCATAGTAACCACCCCACGGTGCCCCCTTTTTCATAGTGATCCCACCCCATGTTTCCCTTTCTCCATAGTGATGCCACGCTGCCCCCTTGTCCAGAGACATCCCACCCCGTGCAGCCCCCTTTTTGCATTCTGAGCTCTTTTTCCATACTGGGCTGCCGCCTCTGTACATTGAGCCTCCCACCCCAGGCTACCCCTTGTAGCTTCCGCTCAATGAGTCCTTACCTGGCTGCTCCAGGCTCTTGCGGCGTCTCCACCTCTGCGGCAGTCTGCTGTAACGTCGGCAGCGTGATGAGGTAAACTCATCGTGCTGCTGTGATGTCAGGAGATTGCGCACTCACCATCAGGGAGCTGATTGGAGCTCCACTGATACCGGATGTGCAGGTGCACACAGAGTTTCATTTGTATTAGCATCTTAACGACGGGCCTGGGCACAACCCTACTACCCTGGTGGATAATCCTACTGTAGAAGCCTCTAATATTCAAAAGATGTCACAGAGATACATGGCAAAGGGGCCACAAAGATTTTCCATCTATTTCCTCAGCAGCTGCTGCTTTTTGTTAGAATAAATCTTCAGGTTCTGATCTCTATGCAAGGAAGAATTCTTTAATTGCACATGCAGCACTTTTCTCTCTCTGAAATTGAATCTTCATCAAGTTACCATTAAAGAAGTCTTGTTTGCATAAAGATCAGAACCTGGAGATATATATCTACGATAAAGCAGCAACAACTGGGGAATTATAAAGAGACTATTTGTGTCCCTTTTTCCTTCTATTTTAATCTGTTAACCCCTTTACCCCCGAAGGTGGTTTGCACGTTAATGACCAGGCCAATTTTTACAATTCTGACCACTGTCACTTTATGAGGTAATTACTCTGGAACGCTTCAACGGATCCCCCTGATTCTGAGACTGTTTTTTCGTGACATATTGTACTTCATGATTTTGGTAAAATTTCTTCGATATCACTTGCGTTTATTTGTGAAAAAAATGGAAGTTTGGTGAAAATTTTGAAAATTTTGCAATTTTCAAAATTTTAATTTTTATGCCCTTAAATCAGAGAGATATGTCACACGAAATACTTAATAAATAACATTTCCCACATGTCTACTTAACATCAGCACAATTTTGGAACCAAAATTTTTTTTTGTTAGGGAGCTATAAGGGTTAAAAGTTGACCAGCGATTTCTCATTTTTCCAGCAAAATTTACAAAACCATTTTTTTAGGGACCACATCACATTTGAAGTCACTTTGAGAGGTCTTTATGACAGAAAATACCCCAAAGTGACACCATTCTAAAAACTGCACCCCTCAAGGTGCTCAAAACCACATTCAAGAACTTTATTAACCCTTCAGGTGCTTCACAGGCATTTTTGGAATGTGGAAGAAAAAAATGAACATTTAACTTTTTTCACAAAAATGTTACTTTAGACCCAATTTTTTTTATTTTCACAGGGGTAACAAGAAAAAATGGACCCCAAAATTTGTTGTGCAATTTCCCCTGGGCACGCAGATACCCCATATTTGGGTGCATGGCAGGGCTCGGAAGGGAAGGAGCGCCATTTGACTTTTTCATTGTAAAATTTGCTTGATTAATTAGCGGACGCCATGTTGCGTTTTGAGAGCCCCTGATGTGCCTAAACATTGGAGTTCCCCCACAAGTGACCCCATTTTGGAAACTAGACCCCCCCCAAGGCACCTATCTAGATGCATAGTGAGCACTTGGAACCCCCAGGTGCTTCACAAATTGATTCGTAAAAATGAAAAAGTATTTTTTTTTCCACTTTTTAATTTTTACGAATCAATTTGTGAAGCACCTGGGGGTTCCAAGTGCTCACTATGCATCTAGATAGGTGCCTTGGGGGGTCTAGTTTACAAAATGGTGTCACTTGTGGGGGAGCTCCAATGTTTAGGCACACAGGGGCTCTCCAAATGCAACATGGTGTCCGCTAACAAATTGAATGGAAAATCGGCTCAAATTGTTAGCGGACACCATGTTCCGTTTGGAGAGCCCCTGTGTGCCTAAACATTGGAGCTCCCCCACAAGTGACCCCATTTTGGAAACTAGACCCCCCAAGGCACCTATCTAGATGCATAGTGAGCACTTGGAACCCCCAGGTGCTTCACAAATTGATTCGTAAAAATGAAAAAGTGTTTTTTTTTCACTTTTTCATTTTTACGAATCAATTTGTGAAGCACCTGGGGGTTCCAAGTGCTCACTATGCATCTAGATAGGTGCCTTGGGGGGTCTAGTTTCCAAAATGGGGTCACTTGTGGGGGAGCTCCAATGTTTAGGCACACAGGGACTCTCCAAATGCAACATGGTGTCCGCTAACAAATTGAATGGAAAATCGGCTCAAATTGTTAGTGGACACCATGTTGCATTTGGAGAGCCCCTGTGTGCCTAAACATTGGAGCTCCCCCACAAGTGACCCCATTTTGGAAACTAGACCACCCAAGGCATCTATATAGATGCATAGTGAGCACTTGGGACCCCCAGGTGCTTCACAAATTGATTTGAAAAAGTGGAAAAAAAAACACTTTTTCAAATCTTCCTGCTGTCTGGTGACCCGGATGTTGTTATGACGACATCGGGTCATCATGGCAACATCCTGGAAGCCACGGCAGACAGCGCTGGAGGCCGGAAGAGGAGGTGAGTATCGGCGATCACCTCCCCTTGCCACCGCAATGCTGCGATCGACTTCGATCGCAGCATTGCGGGGGTTAATGTGCCGGGAGCGGTGCGGGACCGCTCCCTGCACATAGCCCTGGGTGTCAGCTGTGACAATCACCTGACACCCGGCGGCGATCGCGCCCGCACAGCCTGTGTGCGGGCGAAATCGCCAGGGTGTATAAATACGTATCTGGTCCATAAGTCCCAGGGCACAGATACATACTAATACGCCCTATGTCGTGAAGGGGTTAACATTTTCCTCATATCATACACAAATCTATGTGTCTCAAAATATATATATATAAAAAAAAAAAAAACATCTTGGAACAAAACAAAGCCTCAGCCTCATAGAACTACATTTGGAATCAAAATTGTTCAATCCCCTTTTGTAAATTACAAAATTTACAAGTTTTCTGCTGTTTGTAATGAAACAATTTAAATAGCTCAACACAACCAACAACAATATAATAAGTGTTGCTGCTTTTTTTTCAATGATGTACAATAATAAATTCTATTGTGGTACCATTTTAGCCAGAAAAATGAATGTCAATTCTTTTATGCAAAAAAAAGACAAGTATTCTAGGAGTTATACCTTTTTATTTATATAATTTTTGTGGTTAGGATATAAAAGGTATCATTCCTAGAATACTTTTCTCTTTTTTTGGGCATAAAAGTATTTACATAAAGTGTTTTTTTTCCAAATTGAACACAAAATGCTATTTTTAAAGGGAACCTGTCACGTGATAAAAAGCTATTAATCTACAGATATGGGGTTAATCTGCAGGCTAATAGCATTCTGAACCTACCTGGCGCCTGCACTTAGAGCCTTGATTCCAGGAGGAAATTAGCTTTATTCATTCTGGCAGCATTCGAGTTTCAGCCATGGGAGTAGTGCCGGCGCAAGTTCAGTCACCGCTCTGTCTACAGAGCGGCTGCTGTAACCGCACCCCTGACACTGACTGACAGCTGCCCCTGCTATCAGTCAGTGCTGAAGGCAGGGTTACAGCCGCAGCTCTCTATACACAGAGCGGAGACTGAACCCATGCCGGCGCCACCCCCGTGACTGATACCTGAACGCTGATGGGAGGAATAAAGTTGATTTCCTACCAGGAACATGTCTCTAAGTGCAGGCACCGGGCAGGTTCAGAATGCTATTAACCTGCAGCTTAAAAGCATTTTTTCACGTGACAGGTTCCCTATAATGACTACTACTGTCACAGAATTATTCAACCCCTTTATAACATATGTCTTTAGTACTTAGTAGGACACCCTTTATCTATGATGACATGTTGTAATCGTCCCTGAGGAATCTTAGCCAATTTCTTAGCATTCCTGAGGGATGTTAGCTCATTCTTCATGGGTAATGACCTCCAGTTCACTAATTTCTTTGGTTTGCGTGCAGCAACCTCCTTTTTCAAATTCCACCAAAGATTTTCTATGAGGTTCGAGTCAGGCGAATCCAGAATCTTTCAGTGCTTCTTCTGAAACCAAGTTTTGGTGGACTTTGTACTTTCTCTTTGGAAAGTACAATGATGCCCAAGCTCCAGCTTTCTTACAGAAGGCATGTTTTCTCCTAGGATAATGTGACACCCCAGGGGTCTGGTTGCCACAGTGATAGAGATATTATGTCTGAGAGCAGGTGGGAGGTCCTTTGGTCAGGGATCCTGTGCATGCCACACCTCCTGCCCAGTCTTGGGAGGGGAAGAACTTCCCCTGTAAAAACCCGGGGCTGAGGCAGGGTGAGTCAGACAAGGAGAGTGGAGAAGAGAAGCAGCATAGGAAACAGCAGAGTTACAAGGAGTCAGGGGCTGGCAGCTACAGAGCTCGCCCTGACTAAGAAGATTCTTTACCGGACCCGGAGTCCGAGGCTGTGGGGACTAACTCCTACCCAGCAGCAGAATCCGTCGGGCAGGGGATTTCAGGTCCTCTGGCCCAGAAGCCCGAAGGCACGGTCACACGCGTGGGACCAGCACCGCCATCGTGGAGCGGAAGCCATTAGAAGGCCCCGAGTCACCGGCCATACGGGTGAGCACCACACGGTACACTCAGGGACGTGGGCTACTTACATCAGCTTCTAGCAAGGTAGCCAGAAGAGTACAGTCAGTTTGGGAGGCCTACAACTACGCCTGGCCAGGGGAGATCCCATCTGCTCAAAGACTGACCAGGCCCCGTTTGCTAGCAAGTACTCCGGGAGGGTCTGTCGTTGTTACCAGTAAAGACCCTGAACTACACCGTACCGTCTCTGAGTGGTTCCTGCTACCCCCATCATCCACGTCGGCTGCCCTGAGGCCATACCCCTCCCGTTGGGGGTTATACTATCACGCTGCACAATCCTACCACCGGCCTCAGCGGTCTGCCCTGCAGCAGCAGCTTCCTGGCTGCACTCAACGGGTGGCGTAGTCATCAACTATTTACTACTAATAGACTGCCGTCTAGTTTGACTCCCTGGGCACGGACCGGGTCACCGCCACGAGATTACAACCCTCCACGGATCCGGCTCCGGGTAAGCTCCCGCGTGCGCACCGCAGCGCGACACAGGCCCAGGGGCGCGTCAACTTTGGCGTAGTCGGCAGGATTTCGTGCCCGCAACCACCGGGTACTGCGTGCCTGAAAAGCAAAGACTGTTCAAACTTACCAGTGGTGAAGGTTTCCCGCCATCCGCGAAGTTTTCCCGCCATCCGGCGCCATCTTCGACCTTCTTCCCGCCATCCGTGGAGTTTTCCCGCCATTGGACGCCATCTTGAGGACGCCGCGCGGGAAGAAGAGGGGCGTGGACTCCGAAAGCGCGCGAGAACTGAAGCCCCGCCTCACGTCCGGACATTGCGTATGGTCCTGGAAGGAGCCCAGCAGACGCCGACGTCACAGGAGCGCGACGGAAGGTCCTCAACCCTGACGATCCACTGCGGAGCCGCGGCCTACGGAAGAGGATCATCGCAAGGTAGGCCACGGTCCACTAGGGGGGAGGAAGATGTCGGATACGGAGGAGAGCTTCACTGCCTCAACCCCCGCCAGCGCTACCGCTGCTGCAGTTATGCCCTTCACCATGCCCTATATCCCGGGAGCAGCTTGGCTACCCCAGTACTCAGGGGAGTCACATACCCTGCATGACTTTAGAGAAAAGCTGGATAGCCTCTTCCAGGTGTACCCCCTCACAGAAGAGCAAAAAGTGAGCATCCTGGTGGCCCAACTAACCGGGGCAGCCAAAAGGGAAGTAAAATCCTGGCCACCTGGGAGGAAGACTGTCGCAGGGATACTAACCCGGCTGAAGGACACCTTTGATACCCGCACCTCAGCCGAGATTAAGCTTAGATTCTACGGGTGCAAGCAGCGAGCGCATGAGAGTATAAGGGACTATGCACTAAACCTACAAGAGGCCCTGAGGGCCATAAAGCAGACCGACCCTGATGGGGTGGGAAACGAGGACAGGCTGTTGACTGAACAATTTATAGAGGGTTTATATTGCAATGCCCACCGAACCCAGTTGTGGGCAATGGCCTTACAGGATCCCCATCTGGACTTTGCACAGTTCAAGGACAGAGCCATCCGGGTGCTCCGAGAACCGGCACCAGGTGGCGTTGTGACCCACAGACGCCCCACTACCACTTACTACCAGGAGGCGGCGCCCTTGTCAGCAGGGCCTGTGGGAGCTGATGCGCAGGCTTTGGACAATGACCCGGCTCCAGACCTACACCATCAGGTCCAAGAGCTAGCTAAGAGCGTTGCTGCGCTAACCCGAACTGTGCAGTCTTTACAGGTTTCCACCCCAGGGAAGATCCAGCTGGCATCCGGACCGGAGGACATCCCGTGGCGTCGACCAAGGAGGACCCCACCGGCCAGAGGAAGACCCAGTGACCGATACAGTGAGGACGGACGACCCATCTGCCGCCGCTGCAATCAACCCGGACATATGGCAAGGTACTGTTCTTTAAACGGGCACAACCTGGGGTAGAGGGCCAACCCCCAGGAAAAAGATCACCAGGCCCATCGAACTGGCGCGACAGATATGTGGGAGGACGTCCAGTCTTGCCTGTGGTACTGGATGGCATTCCCATGAGTGCCCTACTGGACACCGGGTCACAGGTCACCACCATCCCGTACGTGCTCTTCAAGCAGTACTGGAATGACTCGGATATTACCCGCTACCCCGACGACGACTTGAGTATCATCGCCAGCAATGGTCAGCCCGTGCCACAGATCGGATTTAAAGAGGTGACCATCAAAATTGGTAGAGTCGAACTGGCCGCACAGGGACTGATCATTGTAGATATCGATAAACATGAGAGTCACCCAAAAATAACTCTAGGAACTAATGTAATTGAAAATTGTCTTGCAGAGGTGATTTTCCTTTTACAGCAGGTTGCCAAGAATGCCAGCTCCGGCGAGCAGCGGGTGCTCCAGAAAGAGATCCGGGCACTGATGCAACGGCAACAAGTGGAACTCTCCGGCGGTGAGATTGGTAGCGTAAGAATGTGTGACCCTTTTCCTATTGCCATGCCCCCAAAAAGTGAAATGATGATTTGGTGCCGGGCAGCTATTGGTCTGAGAGGTAGAGATTACCAGGCAATGGTAGAACCAGTTTACTCAGACAGTAGGCCCACCATTTTGACAGCACGGGGGGTGGTCAATGTACGCCATGGGAGGGTGCCCATTCGCATAATAAATATCGGGGAGAGGGAAGTGTACCTGCCCCGGTATGCCACGCTAGCCAAATTATATACCACTAATCAAAGTTCTATACAATCTGTGGAACCCTTGCCTCCATCTCACCCGGAGGAAGGTAACGGCTCTAAGAAAGACATGGAGGACTGGTGTCAGCAACTACATTTGGGTACTGACTCCACTCCCTCACATCAGAAACAAGGAGTCTATCGGGTGGTTCAAGAGTATGAGAGAGTGTTTAGTAAACACCCGTTAGACTTCGGGCGAGTCAAGGGGGTAGAACATCGCATCCCCACGGGAGATCATCCTCCCATAAAAGAGAGGTATCGACCCGTACCCCCTGCACATTACCAACACGCCAAGGGGATGCTTAGAGATATGAAGGAGGCTGGGGTAATCCGGGATAGTTGTAGCCCCTGGGCAGCCCCATTAGTTTTAGTCAAAAAGAAAGACAACACCATGAGGATGTGTGTAGATTACCGGAAAATCAACCGTATCACACACAAGGATGCGTACCCCTTACCAAGGATAGAGGAGTCATTGGCTGCTTTAAGATCTGCTAACTTCTTCTCTACCTTGGATCTCACTAGCGGGTACTGGCAGGTTCCTGTAGCAGAGGCGGACCGGGAGAAGACCGCATTCACCACCCCGATGGGACTTAGCGAGTTCACCTGCATGCCGTTCGGACTCTGCAACGCACCAGGAACCTTCCAACGCCTAATGGAGTGTTGTCTGGGCCACAGAAACTTCGAGACGGTCCTGTTGTACCTGGACGATGTCATCGTATATTCCAAGACGTATGAGGACCACCTGAAACACCTGGCGGAAGTGTTCGAGGCTCTGGCGAGTTACGGCCTAAAGGTGAAACCCTCCAAGTGTCACCTCCTGAAACCAAAGGTGCAGTACCTGGGACACGTGGTGAGCGCTGACGGAGTGGCTCCCGACCCCGATAAGATCACCGCAATTAAGGGATGGCCAAGCCCCTCCAGCGTAAAAGAAGTGCGGCAGTTCCTCGGGTTGGTAGGCTACTACCGAAGGTTTATTCCCGGTTTCACCAAAAAGGCAGCACCTATGCAGGACCTCCTGATAGGCCAGTCCCGGAAGGCCAAGAACCAGAAGCCGCCCTTCAAATGGGAAGAGCTGGAAGAAGAGTCCTTCCGCCAGCTGAAGATGGCCCTCACGGGGGACGAAATCCTGGCGTACCCGGATTATAGCCAGCCCTTTATCCTCTACACCGACGCCAGTAACATCGGGCTAGGAGCCGTACTGTCCCAGATCCAGCAGGGGAAGGAACGAGTAATCGCCTACGCCAGCCGAAAACTGCGACCCACCGAAAGGAACCCCGAGAATTACAGCTCATTTAAGTTAGAGTTCCTGGCCGTAGTATGGGCAATCACTGAGCGCTTTAAGCATTACCTCGCTTCTTCCCGGTTCACCGTGTACACGGATAACAACCCGCTGACACACCTGGACACGGCAAGACTCGGTGCCCTGGAGCAGAGGTGGATGGCCCGTCTGTCCAACTACGAGTTCACAATTAAATACCGGGCAGGACGCTCCAATACCAACGCGGACGCCCTGTCCAGGATGCCCAACCTGCCGGACGGAGGAGAAGATCCGGAGGGACTGGAAGAAGTTGAACTCCCTGCGTTCCACCGTCATGGGACTATTCAGTATTCCCACCGGGTAAGGAGTAAGCAGGCTGCTACGTTGAACCCCTTACCCCACTACAACTGGGCGGAAACGCAAGACAGCGACCCTGCCGTCCGACTGGTGAAGGAGATGCTGACTCGGCCGGAGGCTCGCCTTGAACCAGACGCTCCGGAGGAAGCCAAACAACTATGGGCAGAGAAGAGTCGACTGTTCCTTTACAAAGGGAAGTTGTGCCGCAGAATGGTTAACTCCCGGACGCATGAATTACTCTGGCAAGTAGTGGTGCCACGAAGAGACGCAGCCATGGTGATGGAGGCATACCACGACGGAGCTGGACACTTTGGGTGGAAAAAGCTGGAGTTCCTGCTGCGCGAGCGGTTCCACTGGGTAGGCATGAGGGGAACCATCGAGAAGTGGTGCAGAGATTGTGGCCCGTGCAACCTGAGAAGGAAGGACCGAGCCAGCCAGAAGACTCCCCTGCAGTCCATCGTCACCCGGCAACCGTTGGAACTGGTAGCCTTGGATCATGTAAAACTGACCCCAAGCAGAAGTGGCTACGTCTACGCGTTAACCATCGTGGATCATTACTCCCGGTTCTTGGTTGTCGTCCCCGTCAAGGACTTAACGGCTCAAACAGCAGCTAGAGCCTTCCAGCAGCACTTCTGCCGTCCACACGGGTACCCGGACCAAGTGCTGACGGACCAGGGACCTGCCTTTGAAGCGGAGGTCTTTCAGGAATTCTGCAATCTGTATGGCTGCCGGAAGATAAGGACGACACCCTACCATCCGCAGACTAATGGACTTTGTGAAAAAATGAACCAGGTGGTAATGGATCTTCTAAAAACGTTGCCCCTGGAAGAACGCAGTCTGTGGCCTGAAAAGTTGCCCGATTTGGTGGACCTATACAACCACATCCCGGTAGGTTCCACCAACTGTACCCCGGCTTACCTAATGAGGGCAAGACCTGGTAAGTTACCTGTTGACCTGGAAATGGGAGTCCTGACCCCCGAGGACACTTCACCAGAAACAGACTGGGACACAGAGAGGCAGCAGCAGTACCGGAGAGTACAGGAGAGCGTGGAGCGAAGTCTCTGTCAGGCTAGGGAAAGACAAGAGAAAACTTACAACCAGTATGCTCCCGCTGTTCCCCTGGTACCCGGAGAGCAGGTCTTGAAGAGGAAGAGACGGCTCCACAAGTTGGACGACCAGTGGGAGAAGGACCCGTACACCGTACTGCCCTCAAGCCACGAGAACCCGAAGGTCTGTACCATCAGTAAAGACGGAGGGGAAACCACAGCCATTGTATCCCGGGACCACCTGAAGAAGTGTCCCGAACAACTGAGGAACCCTGAAGAGGAACAAGAAGACCATCGACCCGTGGAAGAAAGGGAAGATATGGTTAGTACCGTGCTCGGGGACTTTCCTCAGTCTTGGACTCAAGTCAATGGTGCAGTTGTGGTACCCGTACTCACCTTCCTCCAACCATCATCCCAAGAACCTACGGAGCAACGGGTAGAGCTGGAAGAACAGCCGGTCCAGGAGGCAGAAGACTCCACACAAGCAGAACAGGAGAATCAACCCTCTGCTTATAGTGAGCCTGCCGTACCCCTAGTGAGACAAAGAGCCGGTAGACAGCTGCCCAGTTTACCCTTGACAGCTCCTACACCCTGTAGTTCAGGGCCAGACAGTCAGCTCCGTAGGTCCACTCGGGCCACTAGAGGCCAGTTACCCGCACGCTGGAGAATTTAAAGTGTATAAATTGTTTTATTTATGTTTTTCTGTGTCTTGTTGCTTGTGTATAATTTTGTGTTTCTAGTTATTTTTAGGAAACCTTGGTGGATTTACCGGGAATCCTTGTATATAGTTGGAGCGTAACCCAGGATGGACTAGAGACTGTTAAGGACTCGGGGTAGGACAGACCCCTACCTGGTTACGTCTCCCTGTGTTGGTGAAATGGACACCTTTGCTTTTCTTCAAAGACTGCATCCGGTTGCGGACACGCCGTAACCATCTTATGTGTTTTTCTTATAGTATTGTTATTGTTATACTTTGTTATGTTTTTCTAAATGTGTTTAGTCCCGGAGTACTAAATTTCACTAGGGGGGAATGTGACACCCCAGGGGTCTGGTTGCCACAGTGATAGAGATATTATGTCTGAGAGCAGGTGGGAGGTCCTTTGGTCAGGGATCCTGTGCATGCCACACCTCCTGCCCAGTCTTGGGAGGGGAAGAACTTCCCCTGTAAAAACCCGGGGCTGAGGCAGGGTGAGTCAGACAAGGAGAGTGGAGAAGAGAAGCAGCATAGGAAACAGCAGAGTTACAAGGAGTCAGGGGCTGGCAGCTACAGAGCTCGCCCTGACTAAGAAGATTCTTTACCGGACCCGGAGTCCGAGGCTGTGGGGACTAACTCCTACCCAGCAGCAGAATCCGTCGGGCAGGGGATTTCAGGTCCTCTGGCCCAGAAGCCCGAAGGCACGGTCACACGCGTGGGACCAGCACCGCCATCGTGGAGCGGAAGCCATTAGAAGGCCCCGAGTCACCGGCCATACGGGTGAGCACCACACGGTACACTCAGGGACGTGGGCTACTTACATCAGCTTCTAGCAAGGTAGCCAGAAGAGTACAGTCAGTTTGGGAGGCCTACAACTACGCCTGGCCAGGGGAGATCCCATCTGCTCAAAGACTGACCAGGCCCCGTTTGCTAGCAAGTACTCCGGGAGGGTCTGTTGTTGTTACCAGTAAAGACCCTGAACTACACCGTACCGTCTCTGAGTGGTTCCTGCTACCCCCATCATCCACGTCGGCTGCCCTGAGGCCATACCCCTCCCGTTGGGGGTTATACTATCACGCTGCACAATCCTACCACCGGCCTCAGCGGTCTGCCCTGCAGCAGCAGCTTCCTGGCTGCACTCAACGGGTGGCGTAGTCATCAACTATTTACTACTAATAGACTGCCGTCTAGTTTGACTCCCTGGGCACGGACCGGGTCACCGCCACGAGATTACAACCCTCCACGGATCCGGCTCCGGGTAAGCTCCCGCGTGCGCACCGCAGCGCGACACAGGCCCAGGGGCGCGTCAATAACCTCATTGGATCCATCTTGTCCTGCAAATACTGTAGGTTTTTAGTGCCAGAGGAAGCTGAGCAGCTCCAGAGCATCACTGAGCCACCGCCACGCCTCACTGTAACCAGGGTGTTTTCAGCATTTGCTTCATGCTTCCTCCTCAATACTGCTGATCCATACACATGATACATTTTAGTTTTGTTTCATATCTCCACAGAAAAAATCCCAAAACTTGTGTTGCTTATTTATATGGCTTTGGGCATATTGGAGATGAATTTTTTTGTGAAGCACTTTTGGGTCAGTAAAGGTGTGCGATTTGGAGTTTAGTTAATGAGACCTTTAGCATTTTATATGCTACTTACTGTGCAATTTGAAACTTCAGAGCCTTTTGCCAGTAAGTATTGCCATGGGGTTTTGCAGTCACTCAAGGCTTTACGACCACCTACCTCCTCAGGAATCTTGTGATTGCTTTCTCATTCTGCCATATCCAGGTACTGTAGTCAATGTTCCTCTAACTATGAACTTATAAACTACTCTTACATTTGTTCCTGTAGGAACACTCAATGCCTTTGCTATCTTTTTGCATCCTTTTCCATGTTTTTGCTAGGAAATGATCTCTCTTCTTTTTTTTAGAAATCTCTTGACACCAGTGGAGTCTACTGCCCATGAGAGATGGTTTAAGATTCCTCAGGAAGCTGCCAAATGCTGTTTTTTGGCTATGCATCACGTTTGCAGAAGATAACAGACAAAGGATTCTCTACGAAGTACTAAAGTTGCTTGTCGTGAAGAGGTTGAATAATTCTGAGACTGCAGTAGCCGTTAAAAAGAAAATTTTGTGTTTTGTGTTGAATTTGGAGAAACCACTTGTTATATTAGTTATGTTGAGCTAATTAAATTGCTTTTGTTTCAATGGTTTATTGTAAACAGCAGAAAATGAATTAATTTTATTGCTAAACCTAACTAGCAATGAGGGTCGAAAAATTTTGATTGCAACTGTATGTAGATGAAGAAAATTCTAAAAATATGTCATCTGGAAAAATGAGTGGTAAACCTGAAAAATGAGTCTGGTCTATGGTCTTACTGGATCTACAGTGCATTTTTAGGCTATACACTGGGAAAAATCTCCTGACATATATTTTACCATTTATATCAGGTGATATTTATTTCTCCCCAGTGCATGTATTGTTTGTTCTATTGATATCCATTGTAAAATTAATTTGTATTTTAATGAATTGCATAGCTGATTATCTACACAAGGCAACAGGAGCACCTTTTCCCTACAAAATAACATTTCTATATCGGAGTGTCCCACCTCAGCACCTTGTTTCCTAAGCAGCTGACATGGCTGTAGTTATTACGCCCATTCACACCTTACTAGTGAGGAAAGAGATGCAAGCTGCAACTTAGAAGATGCACATCTAAAGGTCGTCAATCATATACCATTGATAGCTGTAGGCCAAACAATTTATTGGCCAATATATATTCCTCCTTGTTCCCCTTACGCACATGTGCTTGTCCAAGCCTGCATGGTTTCTCAATGGTGAGGGGTGAGTAAGCCACTGCTGGACACCTTGTGACAGCAGACAGCACAAGATAGATGTAAACTAGGCCTTAGATTGTTGGCTATCCATATAAAGCTTGATTGCTATTAAATTGTATGGCTACTATAGTATTAGTATGGTGTAATTTGCAAGCATTACAGCTTATTATGAATACAATATTACAGCCCCATCCCAGTACATAAATACCACACTTTAATTAAATAATGAAAACGAGAATCCTGAGTGATGACTCAGGCTATAAAGAAAAATGATCCCCGTATGAGTAAAAAATAATTTTATTTAAAAGCAATTAAAATACAAAGGATAAATATATATCAAAATACATGATAACTCAAGGAAAGGATAAATAGTAATCCAGAAATAGAGTGACGGCAGTTATAGGCATCAGTGCCTATATAGCCATCTTTAATGCCAGTACAATAACAAGCCTGGTTATATTAAATATATGTATAGTAATCATATACAATACGTTGAAAAAGTATTCATACCCTGTGAACTTTTCTACATTTTTTCACGTTACAAACGTAAATATATTTAAGTGGGATTTTATGGTATGTACCAACACAAAGTAGTAAGTATTTGTAAAGTGTAAGGGAAATAAATCATGGTTTTCTAATTAATATAAAAATGTAAATCTGAAAATTGTGATATGCAGTTGTTTTCAGCACCCCTAATGTCTGATATCCCTAAATAAAATCCTGAGTGATCTATTGCCTCCTGAAGTCACATAATTAATACATTTAGTCCACCAGTGTGTAATTTATTCTCAGCATAACTACAGCTGTTCTGTGAAGGCCTCATAGGTCTGTTTGAGAATATTAGGGATCAAACAGCATAATGAAAACCAAGGAACACACCAGACAGGTCAGTGATAAGGTTGTGGAGAAGAGTAAAGCAGGATTAGGTTATAATAAAATGGCCCAAGATCTGCACATCTCACAGAGCACTGTTGAATCCAACATCCAAAATTGGATTGCGAATGGCACAACTGCAAACTTACCAAGCAATGGCCACCCACCTAAATTGACATCCCAAGCAAGAAGAGCACTAATTAAAGAAGTAGCCAAGAAGCCCATGTTCACCCTGGAGGAGTTGCAGAGATCCACAGCTCAGGTGGGAGAATCTGTCCACAGGACAACTATTAGTCATATAGTCCACAAATCTGACATTTATGGAAGAGTGGCAAGAAGAAAGCCATTTCTGAAAGCAAACCATAAGAAGTCCCATTTGCAGTTTGCAAAAAGCCATGTAGGTTACGCAGCTAGCATATCAAGAAGTTGCTATGGTCACATGAGTCCAAAGTAGAACTTTTGGGGCAAAATGCTATGTGTGGCGGAAAACTAAAACTGCACATTACCCTGAAAACACTATCCCCACCAGTCAAACATGGTGGTGGCAACATCATGCTGTGGGTTTGCATTTCTTCAGCAGGGACAAGGAAGCTGGTCAGAATTGATGGGAAGATGGATAGCGCTAAATATAGGGCAATTCTGGAGGAAAACCTGTTAGAGGCTGCAAAAGACTTTATACTGGGACTTAAGTTCACCTTCCAGCAGGACAACGACCCAAAATATACTGCCAGAGCTACAGTGGAATGGTTTAGAATCTAAACTTTATCTAAACTTTAGATCAAACCATATTCATGTTTTTTGAACCACCCATTCATAGGCCAGACCTAAATCCCATTCAGAATCTGTGGCAAGATTTGAAAATTGCTCTTCACAGATGTTCTCCATCCAATCTCTGTCATGCTTCTGATGGAAGCAAGATGACGCACAGCGAGACAGATGGGAAAGGGAGCTCTGCCACTAGGAAAGCAAAGAAGAGGCACCCCTGATTCTTGCCCTGCGCCACCCTGAGCTCCACTGGCATCCCTAGACGGGTTATTTTACCCCATGCGGTGATTACATTCCTATCCCTGTCTTACCCTGAGTATCACCCTGACTAGTGAATAGGATAGCAGGATTGTTAGTCCTGCACTAATGTAAAAACATAGGGAAAACAGACAAGGATAAAAGAAAACCGCAATCATACAAAAATACTCACAAACAAACAAGTGCAATATAGGGAAAAAAAGTGGAGGCAAACCAAGTGAGAATAAGGATAAGGAAGCACACACACAAACCAACTTCACGCAGATGTCTCCTGATACAACTCCAAACGCCTGCTCCAAACTCAGCACACTCCTTCAACTCCAAACCAGGAAGTAGTAAGCTATCACTGGCAACTACCAAGTGCAAGAGGTGAGTATATATACCAGAGAGGCACACAGAACAGCTGAGATAACTCAGGACAGACAGCTCCAGGAGATAAAGAGAACTGATTAACCCTTGCAACAACAGAGCAAGAGAAACCAGCACTGCTAATAGGAAGGTGAAGCAGTTCTAATCAGTGCAGGTGTGCTGGTCACGATCTTCTGGCCCCTCATGTTGCGGTATCCCCGTGACAATCTCACTGAGCTAGAGATAGTTTGCAAAGAATATGCAAAACTTTCTGCCTCCTAGATGTGCAAAGCTTATAGAAACATACCCCAAAATACTTGCAGCAGTAGTTGCAGTGAAAGGTGGTCCTACAGAGTATTGTCTAAGGGAGGGCTGAATACAAATGCACTTCACAATTTTCAGATTTATATTTATAAAATATTTAAAAAACATGTATCATTTCCTTTACACTTCACAAATACTTGCTACTTTATGTTGGTATATCACATATAATCCAAAATAAAATACATTTCATTTTGTGGGTGTAGCGTGAAAACATGTGGAAAAGTTCATGAGGCATGAATATTTTTTCAAGGCACTGTAGTGCATGGGATAAAAAGTAAATTACAATGGAGCTGCCTCCAAAGTGATAGTACAGATACATTTTGTATATGAAGCAGACCACTAAAAATATCTAGTAATATACTTAACTGATGTCTGGATACATCATCCCCACACCCTAACGCACATTTCGCCCTGCTTTGTCAAAACACACCCCCTGACAAGGCATGGCGAAATGCATGTTGGGGTGCGGCTGCCTTATATATAAGTGTAAAATCAATAAACGATGCATTAAATCTAGTTACTTGGCATATTACTTCTGACTAACTAGTAGACCTCTATATAACTATGTAACTTTGCTCACCAACATATTAAACCTTGATGAGTAATTACTGGACATACTGTATACTGTGCATTCATTTAGCATTTTTACATCATTCTAAGTCATTATTTGCTACATTTCTTTTGCAGGTGTGAGCACAATGCGCCCACCAGAGCAAGGCCAAATTATAGGTGTTGTAATGAACGAGTTCGGAGAATCAATACAGCACACACACAAGTAGTGTCCAGCAAGAGATTCCGCTTTAATGAAATGCCGGCGGGGTTTGTATACACCCCTGGCAGAAAGGGCTTCATGCCAAAAAGCAAGCAACTGTTTTGTGGGATTTAGAGATAAATGTGTATAGGTGTCCACTTCGATTCAGTTTCTCAGGCATTTGGAATGTGTGAGCATAAAATGGGGACTGATAAGTAGTGTTGTGCGAACGTGCTCATATAAGGCGTTATCCGAACACGCTCAAGTCTTGAGTATCTTCGGTGTGCTTGCAAATTATGCTTGCGTTGTCGCGGCTACATGTCTTGCGGCTGTTTGACAGAGACATGCAGGGATTGCCTGACAAACAGGCAATCCCTGCATGTGTTGCGGCTGTCTAAAAATGATGAAATATTGTATAATCACTCCTCAGTTTTGTAGTCTGTTTCATTCAAAGAATAGTATTCAAAAATCTAATGTACAGATGCTATTAAAATGGTGCCACTAATTAAAGTTTCCTGCCCCTAGTCTCATTCTCACCAGCTGCCGTCTTCATCTATTAACAGCACAGATACGGTCGGTCTCCAGTAGTTTGTGACCTTTCAGATCGCTCCAATGTTTGCTGGGTGATCCGGAAGTCACTCTCATAGTAAGTCTATGAGAGCCAGAATGAGAATATTATAGATTTACATCGAGAGCTTATAACCGATACCACTGACTTCCAGTCAGTCAGAGGTTGCGGTGACAGGATGGCAGCGAAGGACCGGAGCAGCGCCAGGAACGGCTGAAGGTGGCAGGTGGAGAGTATAACACTAGGGTTAGGGACCTTACATTAGTGCTACCACTCCAGCACTGAAATAAAAAAAAATGCTAGAGTGGTGCTTTAAACATTAAATCCAAAAATGGATTCAGGGGTTTGATGAAATGGTAATGATGCCCTGATGTGTGTGGCTGCATGGAGGGTCTTTGTATTGTGATAGTTGATGAGTCACAGAGACCACATTTGCTGTTCAGGCATAGGGGGTTGTCTCTTGTCCAAGTACGTGCTTGTGTGATACAATCAAAGCAGGGATTGCTTCACACAAATGTGCATCGACTCTATCAACAATGGCCTGGCTGAAGATGTGGACATACATTTTCTTAACATCTCAAACAAAGCAGATAGACTTTCTTAAAAAGTAGACACTGTAGTTAATGATAATACATACAGTATATAGTGGCGACCAAAAGTTTTGCATTTTTTAAAAAAGTGTGATTACTTCTGTCTGGCTGTTGCGATGTCATTTTCCTGGTGATTTTAGTAAACTGGAAGCAAATGGTTGTCCCCTACAAGGACAAAAATTGTGTGTGACATTGTTTTATCCCTTTATGTGTTAGTTTTCAACATTTGCTGGGCCAAATTTTTTTGCATATTTTGGCATGGGTAGTCGAATTTTGGCAATTTTTTTAAATTTTTTTTTACGTGTGTGTTTTTAGGTTAAAACATGGCAAAGACAAAGCTAAATGCATCACCAGATGTCAGGAAGCTTATTATTTTGAGAGTGAAGTCAGGCAAAAGCCAGAAAGAGGTAGCTATGGAATTCAACTGTTCACGTATCACGTGTCAAGTGTCACGTATATTAAAGAAAGAAAAAGAAGGTTATAGAACAGCTGACAAACCTAGTGTAACGGTTCTGGGAGGTGGAACCTCTGAGCAACTATACAAAGGGGCAGTCCTTGTAAGGAAGCGGGTGGCTCCCAGGGAAGGCGGGCAGGTAGTCACGGCTAGTGACGGGGACAGTCTCTGGGTAGAAGGGCAGGAGGTCACGGCAAGTGACGGGGACAGTCTCTGGGTAGAAGGGCAGGAGGTCACGGCAAGAGACGGGGACAGTCTCTTGACAGGCGGGTGGTCACGGCAAGTGACGGCTAAGCCTCCAGATAGGCTAGCAGGCAGGTAGCAGGTGGATGCTCCCAGGTGAGCGGGCAAGAGTCTCTGGACAGGCAGGTGGTCACAGCAAGTGACGGCGGACCCTCCAGGTAGGCTAGCAGGCAGGTAGCAGGTGGACGCTCCCAGGTGAGCAGGCAAGAGTCTCTGGACAGGCAGGTGGTCACAGCAAGTGACGGCGGAGCCTCCAGGTAGGCTAGCAGGCAGGTAGCAGGTGGACGCTCCCAGGTGAGCGGGCAAGAGTCTCTGGACAGGCAGGTGGTCACAGCAAGTGACGGCGGAGCCTCCAGGTAGGCTAGCAGGCAGGTAGCAGGTGGACGCTCCCAGGTGAGCGGGTAAGAGTCTCTGGACAGGCAGGTGGTCACAGCACGTGACGGCAGAGCCTCCAGGTAGGCTAGCAGGCAGGTAGCAGGTGAGCGCTCCCAGGTGAGCGGGCAAACAGATCCATAGACAGACTGGCAGGGCTGGTAGGCAGACTGTCGGACCGCAGGAATGTAAGCAGATAGACAAGTATCAGGCAGGTATCACGCAGGAATCTGGCAGGTAACTGGCAGGTAACTGGCAGGTATCTGGTAACGGGACCTGAGGGCTGAAGCAGAGTGATAGGCTATGCAACAACATTGCTCGGGCACCTCCATTTTGGAGGAGGCGCCTTATATATGGTGAGGTCCTCCTGCCATTGGCCGGGGACTCCTTAGGACTGCGCGCGCGGCCCCTTTAAGAGAGGGGGAGCGCGCGCCCTAAGCACAGTGGCCGGGAAGCAGCGCGCGCTGCCAGCAGAGCGGGAGGAAGACGCCGGGCACGGAGCGGAGAGGTGAGGGGAACAGTGTCCCTGCCTAGCAGGAGGCAGGGACGCCGATGCTACAGTACCCCCCCTTTAGGCCCCCCCTTTTTTAGGCCAGACAGAATTTTATCAAGGATGAGAGGGGCATGGATGTTCTCCCGGGGCTCCCACGTTCTCTCCTCAGGACCAAACCCCTTCCAATCTACTAGAAAAAAGGTCTTTCCTCTTACCATTTTGGTGGCCAGAATGTTCTCCACCTCAAACTCGTTTTCAGCGGAAACCGGAGCAGGGGGCGTACCTGTAGACTTGGAAAAAGAGTTAAGTAACACGGGTTTGAGGAGAGATACATGGAAGGAGTTAGGGATCCGCAAGTTGGCCAGGAGTTTCAATTTATAGGCCACCGGGTTGATTTGTTTGATAACTTCCAGTGGGCCGATGAACTGAGGCCCTAACTTGTAGGAAGGAATCTTGAGCCGGACATACTTGGACGAGAGCCAGACTTTATCTCCAGGATGGAATAGTGGAGGATCCAGGCGTTTTTTGTCAGCGTGTTTTTTCATCCGCTCGGACGACTGAAGGAGTGCGGATCGGGTACTCTCCCAAATGGAGGAAAATTCGCTAACGAGAGATTCCGCAGCCGGATTGTCCACCGAGGTGGAGACGGGAATTGGGATCCGAGGATGCTGACCGAAGACTACAAAAAACGGGGATTTGGAGGAAGATTCGCTCTCGTGATTATTGTAAGAGAATTCGGCCCATGGTAGGAGATCCACCCAGTCCGAATGGTGGGCATTAACGAAGTGCCGGAGGTAACTGGTCAGGATCTGATTGATCCGCTCCACTTGACCATTGGACTGTGGGTGATAAGCGGAGGAGGAGTCCAGGGTGACGTCAAGCAGCTTACATGTGGCTCTCCAGAAGCGTGAGGTGAACTGAACCCCACGATCCGACACGATGTGGAGGGGCAGGCCATGGAGACGGAAGATGTGGTGGATAAAGTCTTTAGCCAGCTCGGGTGCAGATGGGAGGCCCGGCAGGGGAATGAAGTGAGCCATCTTGGAAAAGCGGCCACCCAAATGACCGTACAACCGGCAGAGACAGGGAGATCCGTTATAAAGTCCATAGCTATATGCTGCCAAGGGGCAGTAGGTACTGGAAGAGGAAGGAGGCGACCGGCTGGCAGGTGTCTCGGAACCTTGTTGCGGGCGCAGGAAACACTGGCTGAAACAAAGTCTATTACGTCCTTGTGCAGGGTAGGCCACCAGTAATGCCGGGTAATAAGCTGGAGGGTCTTTTTCTGACCGGCGTGGCCAGCTAGCTTAGACGAGTGACCCCAGTGTAGGACCTTCTCCCGGTCAGGTACTGTTACGAACGTCTTACCGGGTGGGAGACGATTTAGATTCACAGGGGCCACCTGCATTACTCTGGCGGGATCAATGATGTGCTTAGGTTCCTCCTCTAGATCAGACACCAGGAAGGATCGGGACAAGGCGTCAGCTTTGATGTTTTTGTCTGCCGGGCGAAAATGAAGAACGAAATCAAAGCGGGCAAAAAACAAGGACCACCGGGCTTGGCGCGGGTTAAGTCTCTGGGCGCTCTGGAGGTAAGCCAAGTTCTTGTGGTACGTGTAAATTATTACCGGGTGAAGAGCCCCCTCGAGCAGGTAACGCCACTCCTCCAGTGCCAGCTTAATGGCCAATAACTCTCGGTCTCCTATAGAATAATTGCGCTCAGAAGGGGAGAAGAGTTTGGAGAAGAAGCCGCAAGTTACCATTCTTCCGGAAGGCGACTTTTGGGTAAGTACCGCTCCGGCTCCAGAGGAGGAGGCGTCAACTTCCAGGAAGAATTGTTTGTTGCCGTCCGGACGATGCAGCATCGGGGCGGAAGAGAAAGCCTGTTTTAAGGAAAGAAAGGCTTCCTCTGCTTCGGGCGGCCATTCTCTGGGATTAGTGCCCTTACGGGTGAGCGCAGAGATTGGGGCAGTCCGGGAAGAGAAGTGCGGTATGAAGAGGCGGCAGTAATTGGCGAAGCCCAGGAACCGCTGAATAGCCTTCAACCCCTCTGGTCAGGGCCACTTCTGGATGGCAGACAGTTTCTCAGGATCCATTCGTAGGCCGGTCTGAGAGATTATGTAGCCCAAAAACGGAAGCGAGGTCTGCTCAAAGAGGCACTTCTCATATTTAGCGTAGAGGTGGTTCTGCCTGAGCCTGAGCAGGTCCTGACGAACATCCCTCTGGTGAGTGAGAAGATCCGGAGAGAAGACCAAGATGTCGTCCAGGTACACCACTACGCAGGAGTAGAGAAGATCCCGGAAGATGTCATTGACCAACTCTTGAAAGACGGCGGGAGCGTTACAGAGACCGAAGGGCATTACCAGGTATTCATAGTGGCCGTCCTGGGTGTTGAATGCCGTCTTCCATTCATCCCCCTGACGGATACGGACCAGGTTATACGCCCCACGGAGGTCCAGCTTGGTGAAGATTCTAGCCCCCCTCAGACGGTCAAATAATTCCGGAATGAGCGGAAGGGGGTATTTATTCTTCACCGTGATCTGGTTAAGGCCTCTATAGTCTATACAGGGACGGAGTGAGCCGTCCTTCTTTTTGACGAAGAAGAAGCCTGCTCCCGCCGGGGAGGTAGATTTCCGGATAAATCCCCGGGCCAGATTCTCCTTAATATATTCAGACATGGACCGGGTCTCAGCAGCAGACAAAGGGTAAATGCGCCCACGGGAAGGAGTAGCGCCGGGTATCAGGTCGATTGGGTAGTCGTATGGTCTATGAGGGGGTAATGTCTCTGCATCCTTTTTATTAAAGACGTCCGCATAAGACCAATAGGGAACCGGAAGACCAGGTAGATTGGCTGGGGTAGGAGAAGGACTGACAGGATGGACGGGAACTAAACAAGTCTTATGGCAGTCCTGTCCCCAGCGAAGGACTTCTCCGGTCTGCCAATCAAGCACGGGTGCATGTTTCTGAAGCCAAGGTAGGCCTAGCAAGAGGGCGTGAGAGAGTCCAGGCAGAACATGAAAGGAGATGCCCTCAGAGTGCAGCATTCCCACCTGCAGAGTTATGGATTCGGTGATGAGTTGGATGGGATGTGGTAAGAGGCCCCCATCCACGGCAGCGACAGATAAGGGTACAGCCAGAGGTTTGGTGGGAATGCGGTATTTCTCTACCAGGGACTGAGAAATGAGATTTCCGGCAACTACAGAGTCAAGTTGGGCTAGCTCAAAATAACGGTTCTCCAGGTGATAGAGACCGACAGCAACAGAGATGGAGAGGGTTTACTCTTGTCTAGGACGACCTCTCTGAGCGATCCTAGACACAGGTGTTTCCCGACCTCTCCGGGCAGGAACGGATCCGGTGCTCCTTACTGCCACAGTAGAAGCAGCTCCCCTCGGCTCGGCGTAACTCTTGACGGGTTTTGACCATCTTGGTCTGGTCGACCTGCATAGGCTCGGGTGAGTGCGCCTGGGGAGTAACGGGAGAAGTGACAGGTTTCTGGAAGGTAGGGGCTAGACGTGGAAACCTCCTCTCACGGGTGACCTCTTTGGCGCGCTCCTGGAACCGGATGTCAATCCGGGTGGCAAGTGTTATTAAGTCGTCGAGAGTGGTAGGAATGTCCCGACCGGCGAGTTCATCTTTAATATGGCCGGACAGACCCTCCCAAAAGACAGACACCAGGGCGTCGTTATCCCAGGCCAGCTCCGAAGCAAGGGTACGGAACCGTATGGCATATTGGCCCACGGTGAGATTTCCTTGACGGAGGCGTAGCAGAGATGATGCGGATGAGGTCTTCCGTCCTGGTTCGTCGAAGACTTTCCGGAAAGCCGTGAGAAAGGCTAGCAGGTTGGACACCAGGGGGTCTCCTCTCTCCCATAGAGGATTTAGCCAAGCCAGTGCCTCTCCCGTGAGATGGGACATGATGAAGGCTACTTTGGCTCAGTCGGTGGAAAACTGGTGTGCCAACAGTTCGAAGTGCAGAGTGCACTGGTTAATGAAGCCCCGTGCCTGGCTGGGATCTCCGCCAAAACGAGGAGGGGCGGAGAGGCGAGGACCGGGAAGAGATGCCATAGTGTTGATGGGCTGCGGAGGTGCCGGGGTAGTAAGTGTGCGAGGGGAGGCAGCTCCCGATGAGGTAGTCAATGTGTCCAGGCAGGAGTTAACACTACGCAGGTGACTCAGGATGGACTCCTGTTGGGACCTCTGACGGGAAAGTTCATGACATAGGTCCGAGAGCGAGGGAGCTTGGGTGCCACCGGGTTCCATGGCCCGAGCAAACTGTAACGGGTCTGGGAGGTGGAACCTCTGAGCAACTATACAAAGGGGCAGTCCTTGTAAGGAAGCGGGTGACTCCCAGGGAAGGCGGGCAGGTAGTCACGGCTAGCGACGGGGACAGTCTCTGGGTAGAAGGGCAGGAGGTCACGGCAAGTGACGGGGACAGTCTCTGGGTAGAAGGGCAGGAGGTCACGGCAAGTGACGGGGACAGTCTCTTGACAGGCGGGTGGTCACGGCAAGTGACGGCTAAGCCTCCAGATAGGCTAGCAGGCAGGTCTCTGACTCACAATGGGATAAATGTTTCTTCCTAACACATAAAACCTCAATAGGGTCCAAAGCTCAGGAAACCTCCTTCAAAATTATCTCTAGATGGTACCGGGTACCAGCAGTCCTTCATAGATGGTACCCAGTGGTCTCAGACAGATGTTGGAGATGTGGGGAGGGGGAAGGGACAATGTCACACATATGGTGGGGGTGCCCTATAATAAATGCATTTTGGGCAAAGGTGGTTCCCATGATTGAGGAAATAACTGGTTTGACTATCCCTAATACGCCAGAAGCCCTCCTTTTATCAATGTTACCAATGAGTAAACGTAGTTATAAAAGGTCATCAATAGGCTACCTAATACAGGCGGCTAAGAATGTCATTCCACGACACTGGAAAAGCAGAGACCCACCCACTGTGGAGGAATGGTTTGCGGAGATCTCCCTCCTTAATAGGATGGAGCATCTGATTGCCATCTCACCGGCTGATGTTGATAGACACTGTGTGACTTGGAGGGATTGGATGGATTTCCAAAACTCTGACGCCTACCATCTAGCCCCCAACTAAAGTTATCCGGGATGTCGTCACAACAATGATCATAATCACACTCTATTGATTGGTGGTCTGCCGTGGTCCGCTCCCTCTCTATCTTTCATATGGAAAAATACATGCTTGATCTGGATATTGATGGAAAACCCTCCCTGTACCCCCCAATGTACTGTAGTTATGCATAGATTTATAGTTACGTTACCCCTTTTACTATGTATATTGTATTTTCTTGTACTTTTTCAACACAAAAAATAAAAAAACTTGAATTTGAAAGAATAAACATGTAAAACAGGACGGAGGCAGTATTGTGCCATTGCATGCATGACTTCCAATGGCACTGGGTCACTAGTGTTTATAGATGATGTAGCTGAACACAGAAGAAGCCAGATGAGTTATGTAGTATACAGGGCTATACTTTCTGCTCAGAGGCAACAAAATGCAGCAAAGTTAATTGGACGGCAGGGGAATATTCTGCAATGGCCAAGTCATTCACCAGATCTCACCCCCATTGAGCATTCATTGCACATGCTTAATACAAAACTTAAAGCAGAAAGACCCACAAACAAGCAACAACTGAAGTCAGCTTCAGTAAAGGCCTGGAAAAGCATCACAATGGAGGGAACCCCGCGTTTGGTGACGTCCATGGCTTCCAGACTTCAGGCAGTCATTGCTTGCAAAGGATTATCTACAAATTATTAAAAATTAACATTTTATTTATGGCAAAGTTAATTTGCCCAATTACTTTTGAGCCCCTGAAATGAGGAGGCTTTGTAGAAAAAATGGTTGCAATTCCTAAATGTTTCACAGGATATTTTTGTTCAACCTCTTGTAATTAATCCTGAAAGTCTGCACTTCAATTGCATCGCAGTTGTTCAATTTTAAATAAAAATTAGTTGAATGCAGAGGCCAAATCACGAACATTCGGTCACTGTACAAATTGTTCTGGACCTAATTATGCTTAGTGCAAGTCAACCAGGTTTGTGTAATAGCTTTTGGTTTTTACATTTACTTAATTTGAAAATCTGCAAAATTTATACCATTGGTGCACACAATGTGATAAGCTTAGCGCCTCTTGGTAGAAGAAAGACATTGGCCCCAATTCATACGCCAGTCCTAATGAGGGGGATGTAGGAATAAGATGTGCCCAACTTATTAAGAGGTGCGTGCCATCTAAACAATGTGGTGCATCTCATCAGTGGTGTCCACCTCCTTGCGGCTTGACCAAAATGTTACTCCAGTTGATGACTAGAGTAACATTTCTGGCATAAGAAACACCACCATTTTACATGAATTGAACTTGCGGGTATAGTCACATCCCACGCTGCCCTGGCTCCCAGCACCACCCATTATGTTGGAGCTGCTTAAAAATGGTGTGAAAACACCAAAAGTAGCAACATTATTTTACAACTTCATCTTGCACAAAAGATTTGTGACTATTCAAAGTGTATATACACCAAAGTGTATTTTGCCAGATTCTAAATACATGTAAATACCATATGTTTAATACCATCTGAGTTATTTATGGCATATACACATGGCATAAATACTTTGAAGTATCGGCCTCAGTTTCCAGGTACAATTTAGACCATTAAATTGCACCTGAAAACTGCCGACAGCCATTATTATAAAACTCTCTGCTAACCTGTATGTTCTTTTTATACATATAAACCCATAACTTTTACACCACCTAACACATGTGGTCCATATATGGTCCATCTACTCCACCAGGGCCATCTCTACCAGACTGTCTTTCACCTTTTGACTAAACATAGCCAGCTACTCGACATACCCTGATTTAGTTAAAAAAAACATTTACAAAAAATTTATATATTACTCAAATAATATTAAAGAGAATGGTAATTGTTATTCCTTTATAATCCCCCTTCCATTATTCCTTTCGCATGTCTAACACCTAACCGCTCGCTCTGAAATCCCGTACTCCGCTTTTGTTTTTGCTAAATAAATAAAATAGATTAATAACAGCGACTGAATGTTAGTCCCACAGGGTACAGATTTTTCTTGTAGACTGTTTAAAATGGCAAAGACGATTTTGATTGATTGTTAAGTTCAAAGACAAAGATTTAATTATTCTTTCACGTTATCGCATTTCAGATTTTCTTGTATAATAATGTTTCAAGCAATTGAATTAATTGGAGACAAGAATATTTTAACAGTTATTTTCGTCTTATTGATTTCCATTAAATTTGTAGCAAATACTGTTTTGCTGTATTGGAAACCTATAAATTGTTTCTTTTAATTAGTTTGAAACAATATAAGTGTGCAGAGAAATTGCATTCTAGATAACTGGTACGTGCAACTATTACCACACTGACGATCAAATTATGGATATTTCTTGAAGAAATATAACTTCTAATGGCTCACACACGTCAGAAAATGTTTCCATGGCTCTATTTGATGCAGGAGGCATTTAGAGCCAAAGGCCCCGATTCCATCTAAGGTTTTATGCCAGAAAACTGACGTAAAAGGCTTTGAAAAGTTGCAAAATTTATTTTTTGGTTTTCACGTCAGTTTAAAACAGCTCCGCCAAAATAGGAGTAGCTATAGGGAGAAGCAGGGGTAGGATAGGGAGTGTCTACACACGTCTGTAAAATTCATCAAAAGTGCCGGTGCTTCTTATGCCAGAAATGCTATTCCAATCCCTGACTGGTGTATGCAATTCCAATCTTAATGAACTGACCCTAATAGACTTTTATTTGTGGCGTATTACAGCTCTGTACAACTCAGAGGTTGTGCGGTGATGCAATGTATGCTTTATGACTAAGGTTTAATTCACCCATATGAGTTTTGTCCATTTTTGATGCAGGTTTCAAACTGTTATGTAGACAATTGTGTAACATCCCTGGCGGCATGCTTGCATAGTGCACCACCTCCCACTATGCAAGACCGCAATCTTACCTGTCAGTCCAGCCTGCAAATCTTGCTCCAGTTCATGCTGTGTGCATGTCTCTTGACTGACTGTTTAGGGCGGCTGCCCGGTTACTTCCTGATTCTTATAGCTGCTGTGGGCGCACCCCTAATGCGTCTCCAGCCTATTGCTATGAATCTCTGGATATTTAAACCCCCTCCACCCAGTAGGAGGCGCCTGAGCAACACTAACATTCAGTGTGCTCCTTGACTCTGAAGTTGCCAGGTCCAGTTCTGCTTCTTGTCTGTTTCCGCCATCTCTGGGGGCTGCATACCCAGACCTGTTATCTGTGACTTCTTGTCCGTTTCCGCCATCTCTCGGGGCTGTATACCCAGGTTCGTTCTTGTATCTCATTGCAGTAGCAGTTCCTGTCTGAACTGTATCCTAGCCTGTTACCTGTTTGTCTCTATGTCCGTACCTTCCCTTTTCCTGCAGTATCTGAACCTGCACCTAACTCCAACTCGTTGTCTCTGTACTTCTGTTTGTGAGTTTTGTGTCCACTCGCTACTTCATAGGAAGTACCTTGTGTGTATCTGGTTCTTCTTGTCCCTTTTCCCTTCCTCCATATCTTCTTGTATTTTCCAGTCTGTTCCATGTGAACAGAGCCCTGACCTCTCTGCCTTGTCCACCGCACCTGCGGTTTCGCTCCGCTCTGTCTTGCCCACCGCTCCGGCGGTTTCTCTCTGTTCTGACTTGCCCACCGCTCCGGCCGTTTCCCTCTGCTCTGCCTTACCCACCGCTCCGGCGGTTTCTCTCTGCTCTGACTTCCCCACCACTCCGGTGGCTTCCCTCTGCTCTGCCTTACCCACCGCTGCAGCGGCTTCTCTCTGCTCTGACTTGCCTACCGCTCCGACGGCTTCTCTCTGCTCTGCCTTGCCCACCGCTCCGGCGGCTTCTCTCTGCTCTGCCTTGCCCACCGCTCCGGCGGCTTCTCTCTGCTCTACCTTGCCCACCGCTCCGGCGGTTCTGCTCTGCTCTGCCTTGTCCACCGCACCTGCGGTTTCTCTCTGCTCCGCCTTGTCCACCGCTCCAGCGGTTCCGCTCTGCTCTGCGTTGCCCACCGCACCTGCGGTTTTCGCTCCGCTATGCTTGCTCACCGCACCAGCAGTTCCTCTCTGCTCTGCCTTGTCCTCCGCTCCAGCGGTTTCGCTTTACTCTGCTTGTCTACCGCATCTGCGGCTCTGTATCTGTCTCCCAGTCTGTACTGGATCCTATCCAGCCTGCGCTCCAACCTGCTAGTACCTCCCGGTCTGCACTCCAGCCGTGCTTGCCAGTATCTCCCTGTCTGCATACCAGCCGTGCTTGCCATTGCCCACCTGTCTGCATACCAGCCGTGCTTGCCAGTGCCCACCTGTCTGCATACCAGCCGTGCTTGCCAGTGCCCACCTGTCTGCATACCAGCCGTACTTGCCAGTACCCACCTGTCTGCATACCAGCCGTACTTGCCAATACCCACCTGCCTGTATGCCAGTCTAACCTGCCTGTTACTGCATTCCCCGGTGTGGGTCAACAACTGTGACCGGGGTCTGACCTGGAGTCGCACCTGGTCCCTCTGCTCGGTTCCTCCTTGGTCCACGGAGTCGACTAGCCGCCGTGCGACCTTGGTCGGATCGGGTTGATACTTAGTTACGCCCCCCCAGGCACTCCTCGGTTCATGGTACAGTGGGATCACTAATCACGCTCACGCCAGTCAGTCCGGGCGCGAGCTTAGCAAATTTTATCTTAATTTCTTAAGTATCATGCATCTTAATTTGCCTTTTTTCAAAAAAAGGAGCCAACACTATGGCAACACTGACAAAAACAGCATGTGTAAACCCAACTTTATGTACAGTACAGACCAAAAGTTTGGACACACCTTCTTATTTAAAGATTTTTCTGTATTTTCATGACTTTGAAAATTGTACATTCACACTGAAGGCATCAAAACTATGAATTAACACATGTGGAATTATATACTTAACAAAAAAGTGTGAAACAACTGAAAATATGTCTTATATTCTAGGTTCTTCAAAGTAGCCACCTTTTGCTTTGATGACTGCTTTGCACACTCTTGGCATTCTCTTGATGAGCTTCAAGAGGTAGTCACCGGAAATGGTCTTCCAACAATCTTGAAGGAGTTCCCAGAGATGCTGAGCACTTGTTGGCCCTGTTGCTTTCACTCTGCGGTCCAGCTCACCCCAAACCATCTCGATTGGGTTCAGGTCTGGTGACTGTGGAGGCCAGGTCATCTGGCGTAGCACCCCATCACTCTCCTTCTTGGTCAAATAGCCCTTACACAGCCTGGAGGTGTGTTTGGGGTCATTGTCCTGTTGAAAAATAAATGATGGTCCAACTAAATGCAAAACGGATGGAATAGCATGCTGCTGCAAGATGCTGTGGTAGCCATGCTGGTTCAGTATGCCTTGAATTTTGAATAAATCCAAAACAGTGTCACCAGCAAAGCACCCCCACACCATCACACCTCCTCCTCCATGCTTCACGGTGGGAACCAGGCATGTAGAGTCCATCCGTTCACCTTTTCTGCGTCGCACAAAGACACGGTGGTTGGAAGCAAAGATCTCAAATTTGGACTCATCAGACCAAAGGACAGATTTCCACTGGTCTAATGTCCATTCCTTGTGTTCTTTAGCCCAAACAAGTCTCTTCTGCTTGTTGCCTGTCCTTAGCAGTGGTTTCCTAGCAGCTATTTTACCATGAAGGCCTGCTGCACAAAGTCTCCTCTTAACAGTTGTTGAAGAGATGTGTCTACTGCTAGAACTCTCTGTGGACACTTTCAAAGTTTTCCCAATTTTTTGCACTGACTGACCTTCATTTCTTAAAGTAATGATGGCCACTCATTTTTCTTTACTTAGCTGCTTTTTACTTGCCATAATACAAATTCTAACAGTCTATTCAGTAGGACTATCAGCTGTGTATCCACCAGACTTCTCAACAACACAACTGATGGTCCTAACCCCATTTATAAGGCAAGAAATCCCACTTTTTAAACCTGACAGGGCACACCTGTGAAGTGAAAACCATTTTCGGTGACTATCTCTTGAAGCTCATCAAGAGAATGCCAAGAGTGTGCAAAGCAGTCATCAAAGCAAAAGGTGGCTACTTTGAAGAACCTAGAATATAAGACATATTTTCAGTTGTTTCACACTTTTTTGTTAAGTATATAATTCCACATGTGTTAATTCATAGTTTTGATGCCTTCAGTGTGAATGTACAATTTTCATAGTCATGAAAATACAGAAAAATCTTTAAATGAGAAGGTGTGTCCAAACTTTTGGTCTGTACTGTACTTGTGCACAAGGCAATTCCTAGTGTAAGGAGTGTATACCCCAGGGCACACTGACTGGACTGTACAGCTCTTCAATAATTCATTACGCTCCAAGTACTATTACATACAGTAGGTTCTGTTTGGTGCCATATGTCTAGAGATAGTCTGTGTCCAGTAGGGAAGACAACACTGTAGAATCACATCATATCCTACAACGCTAGCTCGTCTATTGGATATCAGTTCCTATGAGACACGCTTTTTCTTTGGTGGCAATGCGGCTTGTCCTATAGATCATTTTATATGCGTGAGTTTATTCTCTATATATAAGTTTATCTATTTTCTTTAGTAGCATTTTTTTAGTGTCTCTCTCTAGTTCTTTTTTTTTTGTTTCTAGTGGTTAGTGATAGCTCACGTTAAAGCTGTTAAGAATATCAATAACATGTGCTCTACTCCTGATTTTAATCCTTATAGTTATGTCTCGGAATTATTACTTTATTTTTTGATTGATACAATTTTTGATTGTATTTATTTTGAGTTTCTGTGCACATCAATTTATTTATGCGGTTTTTGCACACTATCTGTTCTACAGTGCTGGTCATCATTATTGGCGCCCCTTCATTTTTTTATAGACTGTACAATATCTTCAGAAATAAATGGAAATGTACCAAAGTTATATCCTCAGTATTTTTTAATTAGTGGCCCAAAGTAATGAGAAAGATAGATATTCCAGCTTCTTAAATTGCAAAAATCTTTAGTGGATAAAAAAGAATTCCATGGAGTAGAGAGGCATAGCAACGCGTTTCAAACACAAGCCTGCATTCTTTATCAAAGCTATGTATAATATAAATTCAAAGGTCTTTATACACATAGTCCACCAATACCCATCAAGGAATGCGGTCACATGTGAATGAATAATTAGTTACAAACACCCATTACAAAAAAACAATATAAATATACAAAGTTGTGAGTAGATATAAAAACATTGTACAGGTGAGCAAAGAGAGTGCAATATTAATAGTAATACATTAATTCTCGCCGCATGTTTAAACCCTCCGGATGGCAAGTGTCAAGGTTCATCATCCAGAATGCTTCTCTATTCTGGAGGCGTTTCCTTATATTTCCGCCTCCAAAGTTGGACATGATTTTCTCAATTCCGATAACGTGCAGCGATGAGGTATTTCTATTATGCATTTGTATAAAATGCCTGGAAGCATAAGAGATGTTAGAGTTAGTAATTGATAAATTTTATATATCTGAAACATGCTCTGAGATTTGTTTTTTCAAAGTACGTATGGTACACCCAACATATAATTTATTGCATGTGGTACATTTGATAATATACACCATGTAGCATCGGCGTCTCTGCCCCCTGCTAGGCAGAGACGCCGTCCCTCTCACCTTCCTGTTCCGGGCGCGGGGTCCTCCAGCGCTCCTTCCCTCGCTGCTGCCGGCGCGCGCTCCTTCCCGGGCACTGTGCTTAGGGCGCGCGCGCGCTCCCCCTCTCTTAAAGGGTCAGCGCACGCCTTTCTAAGGAGTCCCCGGCCAATAGCCGGAGGACCTCCCATATATAAGGCACCTCCTCCAAAATGGAGGTGCCCGAGCAAAGTTGTTGCAAAGCATACTCACCTCTGCTTCAGCCCTCAGGTCCCGTTGCCAGCCTGACTACCAGTCCAGTCTGCCTGCTTGTCTGCTCTTCAGCCCGACAGTCGGTCTCAAGCATCCACCAGTCTGTCTATGGGCAAGTCCACCTACGGATCAGGAAGCACCTGCCAGTTACCTGCCTGCTACCTGCCGTACTTGCTAGCCCACTCACCTGGGAGCTCTCACCTGCTACCCGCCTGCTAGCCTACCTGGAGGCTCTGCTGTCACTTGCCGTGACCACCTGCCTGCCAGCCAAGAGACTCTTACCTGCTCTGCTGTCACTTTCCGTGACCACCTCCCTGCCTGCCAAGAGACTCTTACCCGTTCTGCCGTCACTTCCCGTGACCACCTGCCTGCCAGCCAAGAGACTCTTACCTGCTCTGCCGTCACTTGCCGTGACCACCTGCCTGCCTGCCAAGAGACTCTTACCCGTTCTGCCGTCACTTGCCGTGACCACCCGCCTGCTCACCCAGAGACTGCTACCCTTCTGTTGTGTCCACCCGCTACACTGATCAGTCCCCGCTATCTGACCCGTGGGAGCCACCTGCTTAATTACAAGGTCGTCCCCAGACTAACACCTGCCCCTCGGGGTCCCTCCTTGTTCCAAGGCACAGAGGTTCCACCACCCTAACCCGTAACAGTTTGCTCGGGCCATGGAATCCGGTGGCCCCCAGACACCCGCAATCTTCGACCTGCACCAGGAGGTCTTACGTCAGAGGACTCAACAGAAGTCGGTCCTGTCCTTCCTGTGGTCTGTTAAACTCTCGCCTAGGGGCATTGTCCGATCAGTCTGTGTCCATCTCTGGTCAGGCAGCACCTGCTTCCGCGGCACCACAACCTAGTCCTATTATGGCATCCGGCTATGGACCCCGGCTCTCGGCACCTCCACTTTTTGCCGGCAACCCCGCCTTAGCTCGAGGTTTCATAAACCAGTGCACTCTGCACTTTGAACTTTTGGCACATCACTTCATCTCCGACCGGGCCAAAGTGGCATTCATCATGTCCCATCTCACTGGGGAAGCACTGGCATGGCTAAATGCCCTGTGGGAGAGATGGGATCCCCTGGTGTCCGACCTGTCGTCTTTCCTCGCTGCTTTTCGGAGAGTCTTCGATGAACCAGGGTGAAAAACCTCCTCAGCCTCCTCTCTGCTACGTCTCCGCCAAGGGAGTCTCACCGTGGGCCAATTTGCCATACGGTTCCTTATCCTCGCTTCTGAGCTTGCCTGGGATAATGAGGCTCTAGTGTCCGTCTTCTGCGAGGGTCTTTCCGGTCGGATTAAGGATGAGCTAGCCGGTCGGGACCTTCCTACCACTCTGGATGAACTGGTGTCACTCGCTACCCGGATTGACATCCGGTTCCAAGAACGCACCAAAGAGACCACCCGGGAGAGAGAGCTCCTCCGCCTTGCTTCCACTTTCCAGAGACCTGCCTCTCAACCAGTCACTCCAAGGGCGCACTCGCCTGAACCCATGCAGTTCGACCAGACCAAGATGGTCAAATCTCGCCAAGAGTCACGTCGAGCTGAGGGGAGCTGTTTCTATTGTGGCAGTAAAGAGCACTTCATCCGTTCCTGCCCGGAGAGGCCGGGAGACTTCAAGTGTCTAGGACCGCTCGGAGAGGTCGTCCTAGGCAAAAGTAAGCCCTCTCCATCCCTGACTTTGTCTGTCTCTATCTCCTGGGGAGAGAACCGTCTCTTTGAAATTGCTCATCTGGATTCTGGAGCTGCTGGGAACCTCATCTCCCAGTCCTTGGTAGAGAGATACCGTATTCCGACCAAGCCTCTCGCTGAACCTTTGTCGGTTGCCTCCGTGGATGGAAGACTCCTTCTGGAGACCATCCTGCTCGTCACTGAACCCTTAACTCTGCAGGTGGGAATGCTGCACTCCGAGAAGATCTCCTTCCATGTGCTATCCGGACTCTCTCACTTCCTGTTGCTAGGTCTACCCTGGCTCCAGACACATGAACCCGTATTGAACTGGCGATCCGGTTAAGTACTCCGGTGGGGTCCAGACTGCCACAAGACCTGCCTGGTTCTGGTCCGCCCCGCTCGAACTCCGCCTACTCCAGCTAATCTATCGGGTCTCCCGGCTCCATACTGGCCCTCTGCGGACGTCTTCGGTAAAAGGGAGGCAGAGACGTTGCCACCTCATAGGCCATATGATTGCTCGATCGACCTGGTACCTGGTGCCACTCCACCCCATGGGCGTATCTACCCGTTGTCCGCGGCCGAAACCCGGGCCATGTCTGAATACATTGAAGAAAATCTGGCTAGGGGATTTATCCGAAAATCTACCTCCCCGGCTGGAGCCGGATTCTTCTTTGTCAAAAAGAAAGACGGCTCGCTACGTCCCTGTATTGACTACAGAGGACTCAATCAAATCACAGTAAAAAACAAATATCCCCTGCCGCTCATCTCCGAGTTGTTTGACCGTCTCAAAGGCGCCAAGATCTTCTCCAAGCTGGATCTACGGGGAGCATATAACCTGGTCCGTATTCGTCAAGGGGACGAGTGGAAGACAGCACTCAATACCCGGGACGGTCACTATGAGTACCGTGTGATGCCCTTCGGACTCTGTAATGCCCCCGCTGTATTTCAAAAACTGGTCAACGACATCTTCCGGACCTCCTGTACTCCTGCGTGGTGGTGTACCTGGACGATATCTTGGTCTTCTCTCCGGATCTCCCCACACACCGGAGGGATGTTCGTCAGGTCCTGCTTAGGCTTCGGCAGAACCACCTCTATGCCAAATATGAGAAGTGCCTCTTCGACCAGACCTCCCTTCCATTCTTGGGCTATGTTATCTTCCAGAGAGGCCTGCAAATGGATCCCGAGAAGCTCTCTGCTGTCCTAAAGTGGCCCCGTCCTGAGGGGTTGAAGGCGATACAGCGATTCCTGGGCTTCACCAATTACTATCGTCTTTTCATCCCACACTACTCGTCCAGGACTTCTCCCATATCTGCGCTTACCCGTAAGGGGGCAAATCCCAAGGTATGGTCGCCCGAAGCCGAGGAGGCCTTCCTTTCCATAAAGAAAGCCTTCGTCTCTGCCCCCGTCCTGCACCGTCCGGACTGCAATAAACAATTCTACCTGGAGGTTGATGCCTCCTCCTCCTCCTCCGGAGCGGTACTCACCCAAAAATCTTCTACCGGGAGAATGGTAACCTGCAGCTTCTTCTCCAAAATCTTCTCCTCGTCTGAGCACAACTACTCTATAGGAGACCGTGAATTGCTAGCCGTCAAATTAACACTGGAGGAGTGGTGCTATCTGCTTGAAGGGGCTCTATACCCGGTGATCATCTACATGGATCACAAAAATCTGGCATATCTCCAAAATGCCCAGAGACTTAATCCTCGCCAGGCCCGGTGGTCTTTGTTTTTTGCCCGCTTCGACTTCATCCTTCATTTCCGTCCGGCGGACAAGAACGTCAAAGCTGATGCCTTGTCCCGGTCCTTCCTGTCCTCCGATCAAGAGGAGGAGCCTACGCACATCATTGACCCCTCCAAGGTAATGAAGGTGGCCCCCCTGGATCTGACTCGTCTCCCACCCGGCAAGACGTTTGTAGCAGTACCAGATCGGGAGAGGGTTCTACGTTGGGGCCATTCTTCTAAACTAGCTGGCCATGCTGGCCAAAAGAAGGCCTTCCAGCTCATTACCCGGCATTACTGGTGGCCTATCCTGCGTAAGGACCTTGTAGACTTCGTCGCGGCCTGTTCATCTTGTGCCCGTAACAAAGTGCCCAGACACCTACCAGCCGGCCGTCTCTTGCCCCTTCCCGTACCTGCTGCTCCATGGCAGCACATAGCTATGGATTTTATCACCGATCTTCCTATTTCTGCCGGGTGTACAGTCATTTGGGTGGTCGCTGACCGCTTTTTGAAAATGGCCCACTTCATTCCCCTGCCTGGTCTCCCATCTGCACCCGAACTGGCTAAAGACTTTATCCGCTACATCTTCCGTCTCCATGGCCTACCCCTCCACATCGTGTCGGATCGTGGGGTTCAGTTCACCTCACGCTTCTGGAGAGCCACATGTTAGCTGCTAGACGTCACTCTGGATTTCTCCTCCGCTTACCACCCACAGTCCTATGGTCAAGTGGAGCAGATCAATCAGATCCTTACCAGTTACCTCCGGCACTTCGTTAATGTCCACCATTCCGATTGGGTGGATCTCCTACCTTGGGCCGAATTCTCTTATAATAACCATGAGAGCGAATCCTCTTCCAAGTCCCCGTTCTTTATAGTCTGTGGCCAACATCCCCGGATTCCAATTCCCGTCTCCGCTTCTGTGGACAACCCTGCTGCGGAGTCTCTTGTCAGCGAATTTTCTACCATTTGGGAGAGTACCAGGTCCGCTCTTCTTCAGTCCTCCGAGCGGATGAAGAGATATGCTGATAAGAGACATCTGGATCCGCCTCAATTCCATCCTGGAGACAAGGTTTGGCTCTCCTCCAAACATGTGCGGCTCAAAGTACCCTCCTACAAGTTGGGCCCTCGATTCATCGGACCCTTCGAAGTTCTCAGGCAAATTAACCCAGTGGCCTACAAATTAAAACTCCCGGCCACCCTACGCATTCCCAACTCCTTCCATGTATCCCTCCTCAAACCCATTGTCCTTAACACTTTTTCCGATAATCCATGTACTCCTCCTGCTCTGGTTTCTGCTGAGGACGTCTTTGAGGTGGAGAGTATCCTGGCCACCAAGAGGGTAAGGGGGAGAACCTTTTTTCTGGTGGATTGGAAGGGGTTTGGTCCTGAGGAAAGAACTTGGGAACCCAGGGAGAACATCAACGCCCCGCTTCTCCTTGAGAAATTTCTCTCTGGCCTAAAAAAGTGGGGGCCTAAAGGGGGGGTACTGTAGCATCGGCGTCTCTGCCCCCTGCTAGGCAGAGACACCGTCCCTCTCACCTTCCTGTTCCGGGTGCGGCGTCCTCTGGCGCTCCTTCCCTAGCTGCTGCCGGCGCGCGCTCCTTCCCGGGCACTGTGCTTAGGGCGCGCGCGCGCTCCCCCTCTCTTAAAGGGACCGCGCGCCGTTCTAAGGAGTCCTCGGCCAATAGCCGGAGGACCTCCCATATATAAGGCACCTCCTCCAAAACGGAGGTGCCCGAGCAAAGTTGTTGCAAAGCATACTCACCTCTGCTTCAGCCCTCAGGTCCCGTTGCCAGCCTGACTACCAGTCCAGTCTGCCTGCTTGTCTGCTCTTCAGCCCGACAGTCGGTCTCAAGCATCCACCAGTCTGTCTATGGGCAAGTCCACCTACGGATCAGGAAGCACCTGCCAGTTACCTGCCTGCTACCTGCCGTACTTGCTAGCCCGCTCACCTGGGAGTGCTCACCTGCTACCCGCCTGCTAGCCTACCTGGAGGCTCTGCTGTCACTTGCCGTGACCACCTGCCTGCCAGCCAAGAGACTCTTACCTGCTCTGCTGTCACTTTCCGTGACCACCTGCCTGCCTGCCAAGAGACTCTTACCCGTTCTGCCGTCACTTCCCGTGACCACCTGCCTGCCAGCCAAGAGACTCTTACCTGCTCTGCTGTCACTTTCCGTGACCACCTGCCTGCCTGCCAAGAGACTCTTACCCGTTCTGCCGTCACTTCCCGTGACCACCTGCCTGCCAGCCAAGAGACTCTTACCTGCTCTGCTGTCACTTTCCGTGACCACCTCCCTGCCTGCCAAGAGACTCTTACCCGTTCTGCCGTCACTTCCCGTGACCACCTGCCTGCCAGCCAAGAGACTCTTACCTGCTCTGCCGTCACTTGCCGTGACCACCTGCCTGCCTGCCAAGAGACTCTTACCCGTTCTGCCGTCACTTGCCGTGACCACCCGCCTGCTCACCCAGAGACTGCTACCCTTCTGTTGTGTCCACCCGCTACACTGATCAGTCCCCGCTATCTGACCCGTGGGAGCCACCTGCTTAATTACAAGGTCGTCCCCAGACTAACACCTGCCCCTCGGGGTCCCTCCTTGTTCCAAGGCACAGAGGTTCCACCACCCTAACCCGTAACAGTTTGCTCGGGCCATGGAATCCGGTGGCCCCCAGACACCCGCAATCTTCGACCTGCACCAGGAGGTCTTACGTCAGAGGACTCAACAGAAGTCGGTCCTGTCCTTCCTGTGGTCTGTTAAACTCTCGCCTAGGGGCATTGTCCGATCAGTCTGTGTCCATCTCTGGTCAGGCAGCACCTGCTTCCGCGGCACCACAACCTAGTCCTATTATGGCATCCGGCTATGGACCCCGGCTCTCGGCACCTCCACTTTTTGCCGGCAACCCCGCCTTAGCTCGAGGTTTCATAAACCAGTGCACTCTGCACTTTGAACTTTTGGCACATCACTTCATCTCCGACCGGGCCAAAGTGGCATTCATCATGTCCCATCTCACTGGGGAAGCACTGGCATGGCTAAATGCCCTGTGGGAGAGATGGGATCCCCTGGTGTCCGACCTGTCGTCTTTCCTCGCTGCTTTTCGGAGAGTCTTCGATGAACCAGGGTGAAAAACCTCCTCAGCCTCCTCTCTGCTACGTCTCCGCCAAGGGAGTCTCACCGTGGGCCAATTTGCCATACGGTTCCTTATCCTCGCTTCTGAGCTTGCCTGGGATAATGAGGCTCTAGTGTCCGTCTTCTGCGAGGGTCTTTCCGGTCGGATTAAGGATGAGCTAGCCGGTCGGGACCTTCCTACCACTCTGGATGAACTGGTGTCACTCGCTACCCGGATTGACATCCGGTTCCAAGAACGCACCAAAGAGACCACCCGGGAGAGAGAGCTCCTCCGCCTTGCTTCCACTTTCCAGAGACCTGCCTCTCAACCAGTCACTCCAAGGGCGCACTCGCCTGAACCCATGCAGTTCGACCAGACCAAGATGGTCAAATCTCGCCAAGAGTCACGTCGAGCTGAGGGGAGCTGTTTCTATTGTGGCAGTAAAGAGCACTTCATCCGTTCCTGCCCGGAGAGGCCGGGAGACTTCAAGTGTCTAGGACCGCTCGGAGAGGTCGTCCTAGGCAAAAGTAAGCCCTCTCCATCCCTGACTTTGTCTGTCTCTATCTCCTGGGGAGAGAACCGTCTCTTTGAAATTGCTCATCTGGATTCTGGAGCTGCTGGGAACCTCATCTCCCAGTCCTTGGTAGAGAGATACCGTATTCCGACCAAGCCTCTCGCTGAACCTTTGTCGGTTGCCTCCGTGGATGGAAGACTCCTTCTGGAGACCATCCTGCTCGTCACTGAACCCTTAACTCTGCAGGTGGGAATGCTGCACTCCGAGAAGATCTCCTTCCATGTGCTATCCGGACTCTCTCACTTCCTGTTGCTAGGTCTACCCTGGCTCCAGACACATGAACCCGTATTGAACTGGCGATCCGGTTAAGTACTCCGGTGGGGTCCAGACTGCCACAAGACCTGCCTGGTTCTGGTCCGCCCCGCTCGAACTCCGCCTACTCCAGCTAATCTATCGGGTCTCCCGGCTCCATACTGGCCCTCTGCGGACGTCTTCGGTAAAAGGGAGGCAGAGACGTTGCCACCTCATAGGCCATATGATTGCTCGATCGACCTGGTACCTGGTGCCACTCCACCCCATGGGCGTATCTACCCGTTGTCCGCGGCCGAAACCCGGGCCATGTCTGAATACATTGAAGAAAATCTGGCTAGGGGATTTATCCGAAAATCTACCTCCCCGGCTGGAGCCGGATTCTTCTTTGTCAAAAAGAAAGACGGCTCGCTACGTCCCTGTATTGACTACAGAGGACTCAATCAAATCACAGTAAAAAACAAATATCCCCTGCCGCTCATCTCCGAGTTGTTTGACCGTCTCAAAGGCGCCAAGATCTTCTCCAAGCTGGATCTACGGGGAGCATATAACCTGGTCCGTATTCGTCAAGGGGACGAGTGGAAGACAGCACTCAATACCCGGGACGGTCACTATGAGTACCGTGTGATGCCCTTCGGACTCTGTAATGCCCCCGCTGTATTTCAAAAACTGGTCAACGACATCTTCCGGACCTCCTGTACTCCTGCGTGGTGGTGTACCTGGACGATATCTTGGTCTTCTCTCCGGATCTCCCCACACACCGGAGGGATGTTCGTCAGGTCCTGCTTAGGCTTCGGCAGAACCACCTCTATGCCAAATATGAGAAGTGCCTCTTCGACCAGACCTCCCTTCCATTCTTGGGCTATGTTATCTTCCAGAGAGGCCTGCAAATGGATCCCGAGAAGCTCTCTGCTGTCCTAAAGTGGCCCCGTCCTGAGGGGTTGAAGGCGATACAGCGATTCCTGGGCTTCACCAATTACTATCGTCTTTTCATCCCACACTACTCGTCCAGGACTTCTCCCATATCTGCGCTTACCCGTAAGGGGGCAAATCCCAAGGTATGGTCGCCCGAAGCCGAGGAGGCCTTCCTTTCCATAAAGAAAGCCTTCGTCTCTGCCCCCGTCCTGCACCGTCCGGACTGCAATAAACAATTCTACCTGGAGGTTGATGCCTCCTCCTCCTCCTCCGGAGCGGTACTCACCCAAAAATCTTCTACCGGGAGAATGGTAACCTGCAGCTTCTTCTCCAAAATCTTCTCCTCGTCTGAGCACAACTACTCTATAGGAGACCGTGAATTGCTAGCCGTCAAATTAACACTGGAGGAGTGGTGCTATCTGCTTGAAGGGGCTCTATACCCGGTGATCATCTACATGGATCACAAAAATCTGGCATATCTCCAAAATGCCCAGAGACTTAATCCTCGCCAGGCCCGGTGGTCTTTGTTTTTTGCCCGCTTCGACTTCATCCTTCATTTCCGTCCGGCGGACAAGAACGTCAAAGCTGATGCCTTGTCCCGGTCCTTCCTGTCCTCCGATCAAGAGGAGGAGCCTACGCACATCATTGACCCCTCCAAGGTAATGAAGGTGGCCCCCCTGGATCTGACTCGTCTCCCACCCGGCAAGACGTTTGTAGCAGTACCAGATCGGGAGAGGGTTCTACGTTGGGGCCATTCTTCTAAACTAGCTGGCCATGCTGGCCAAAAGAAGGCCTTCCAGCTCATTACCCGGCATTACTGGTGGCCTATCCTGCGTAAGGACCTTGTAGACTTCGTCGCGGCCTGTTCATCTTGTGCCCGTAACAAAGTGCCCAGACACCTACCAGCCGGCCGTCTCTTGCCCCTTCCCGTACCTGCTGCTCCATGGCAGCACATAGCTATGGATTTTATCACCGATCTTCCTATTTCTGCCGGGTGTACAGTCATTTGGGTGGTCGCTGACCGCTTTTTGAAAATGGCCCACTTCATTCCCCTGCCTGGTCTCCCATCTGCACCCGAACTGGCTAAAGACTTTATCCGCTACATCTTCCGTCTCCATGGCCTACCCCTCCACATCGTGTCGGATCGTGGGGTTCAGTTCACCTCACGCTTCTGGAGAGCCACATGTTAGCTGCTAGACGTCACTCTGGATTTCTCCTCCGCTTACCACCCACAGTCCTATGGTCAAGTGGAGCAGATCAATCAGATCCTTACCAGTTACCTCCGGCACTTCGTTAATGTCCACCATTCCGATTGGGTGGATCTCCTACCTTGGGCCGAATTCTCTTATAATAACCATGAGAGCGAATCCTCTTCCAAGTCCCCGTTCTTTATAGTCTGTGGCCAACATCCCCGGATTCCAATTCCCGTCTCCGCTTCTGTGGACAACCCTGCTGCGGAGTCTCTTGTCAGCGAATTTTCTACCATTTGGGAGAGTACCAGGTCCGCTCTTCTTCAGTCCTCCGAGCGGATGAAGAGATATGCTGATAAGAGACATCTGGATCCGCCTCAATTCCATCCTGGAGACAAGGTTTGGCTCTCCTCCAAACATGTGCGGCTCAAAGTACCCTCCTACAAGTTGGGCCCTCGATTCATCGGACCCTTCGAAGTTCTCAGGCAAATTAACCCAGTGGCCTACAAATTAAAACTCCCGGCCACCCTACGCATTCCCAACTCCTTCCATGTATCCCTCCTCAAACCCATTGTCCTTAACACTTTTTCCGATAATCCATGTACTCCTCCTGCTCCGGTTTCTGCTGAGGACGTCTTTGAGGTGGAGAGTATCCTGGCCACCAAGAGGGTAAGGGGGAGAACCTTTTTTCTGGTGGATTGGAAGGGGTTTGGTCCTGAGGAAAGAACTTGGGAACCCAGGGAGAACATCAACGCCCCGCTTCTCCTTGAGAAATTTCTCTCTGGCCTAAAAAAGTGGGGGCCTAAAGGGGGGGTACTGTAGCATCGGCGTCTCTGCCCCCTGCTAGGCAGAGACACCGTCCCTCTCACCTTCCTGTTCCGGGTGCGGCGTCCTCTGGCGCTCCTTCCCTAGCTGCTGCCGGCGCGCGCTCCTTCCCGGGCACTGTGCTTAGGGCGCGCGCGCGCTCCCCCTCTCTTAAAGGGACCGCGCGCCGTTCTAAGGAGTCCTCGGCCAATAGCCGGAGGACCTCCCATATATAAGGCACCTCCTCCAAAACGGAGGTGCCCGAGCAAAGTTGTTGCAAAGCATACTCACCTCTGCTTCAGCCCTCAGGTCCCGTTGCCAGCCTGACTACCAGTCCAGTCTGCCTGCTTGTCTGCTCTTCAGCCCGACAGTCGGTCTCAAGCATCCACCAGTCTGTCTATGGGCAAGTCCACCTACGGATCAGGAAGCACCTGCCAGTTACCTGCCTGCTACCTGCCGTACTTGCTAGCCCGCTCACCTGGGAGTGCTCACCTGCTACCCGCCTGCTAGCCTACCTGGAGGCTCTGCTGTCACTTGCCGTGACCACCTGCCTGCCAGCCAAGAGACTCTTACCTGCTCTGCTGTCACTTTCCGTGACCACCTGCCTGCCTGCCAAGAGACTCTTACCCGTTCTGCCGTCACTTCCCGTGACCACCTGCCTGCCAGCCAAGAGACTCTTACCTGCTCTGCTGTCACTTTCCGTGACCACCTGCCTGCCTGCCAAGAGACTCTTACCCGTTCTGCCGTCACTTCCCGTGACCACCTGCCTGCCAGCCAAGAGACTCTTACCTGCTCTGCTGTCACTTTCCGTGACCACCTCCCTGCCTGCCAAGAGACTCTTACCCGTTCTGCCGTCACTTCCCGTGACCACCTGCCTGCCAGCCAAGAGACTCTTACCTGCTCTGCCGTCACTTGCCGTGACCACCTGCCTGCCTGCCAAGAGACTCTTACCCGTTCTGCCGTCACTTGCCGTGACCACCCGCCTGCTCACCCAGAGACTGCTACCCTTCTGTTGTGTCCACCCGCTACACTGATCAGTCCCCGCTATCTGACCCGTGGGAGCCACCTGCTTAATTACAAGGTCGTCCCCAGACTAACACCTGCCCCTCGGGGTCCCTCCTTGTTCCAAGGCACAGAGGTTCCACCACCCTAACCCGTAACAGTTTGCTCGGGCCATGGAATCCGGTGGCCCCCAGACACCCGCAATCTTCGACCTGCACCAGGAGGTCTTACGTCAGAGGACTCAACAGAAGTCGGTCCTGTCCTTCCTGTGGTCTGTTAAACTCTCGCCTAGGGGCATTGTCCGATCAGTCTGTGTCCATCTCTGGTCAGGCAGCACCTGCTTCCGCGGCACCACAACCTAGTCCTATTATGGCATCCGGCTATGGACCCCGGCTCTCGGCACCTCCACTTTTTGCCGGCAACCCCGCCTTAGCTCGAGGTTTCATAAACCAGTGCACTCTGCACTTTGAACTTTTGGCACATCACTTCATCTCCGACCGGGCCAAAGTGGCATTCATCATGTCCCATCTCACTGGGGAAGCACTGGCATGGCTAAATGCCCTGTGGGAGAGATGGGATCCCCTGGTGTCCGACCTGTCGTCTTTCCTCGCTGCTTTTCGGAGAGTCTTCGATGAACCAGGGTGAAAAACCTCCTCAGCCTCCTCTCTGCTACGTCTCCGCCAAGGGAGTCTCACCGTGGGCCAATTTGCCATACGGTTCCTTATCCTCGCTTCTGAGCTTGCCTGGGATAATGAGGCTCTAGTGTCCGTCTTCTGCGAGGGTCTTTCCGGTCGGATTAAGGATGAGCTAGCCGGTCGGGACCTTCCTACCACTCTGGATGAACTGGTGTCACTCGCTACCCGGATTGACATCCGGTTCCAAGAACGCACCAAAGAGACCACCCGGGAGAGAGAGCTCCTCCGCCTTGCTTCCACTTTCCAGAGACCTGCCTCTCAACCAGTCACTCCAAGGGCGCACTCGCCTGAACCCATGCAGTTCGACCAGACCAAGATGGTCAAATCTCGCCAAGAGTCACGTCGAGCTGAGGGGAGCTGTTTCTATTGTGGCAGTAAAGAGCACTTCATCCGTTCCTGCCCGGAGAGGCCGGGAGACTTCAAGTGTCTAGGACCGCTCGGAGAGGTCGTCCTAGGCAAAAGTAAGCCCTCTCCATCCCTGACTTTGTCTGTCTCTATCTCCTGGGGAGAGAACCGTCTCTTTGAAATTGCTCATCTGGATTCTGGAGCTGCTGGGAACCTCATCTCCCAGTCCTTGGTAGAGAGATACCGTATTCCGACCAAGCCTCTCGCTGAACCTTTGTCGGTTGCCTCCGTGGATGGAAGACTCCTTCTGGAGACCATCCTGCTCGTCACTGAACCCTTAACTCTGCAGGTGGGAATGCTGCACTCCGAGAAGATCTCCTTCCATGTGCTATCCGGACTCTCTCACTTCCTGTTGCTAGGTCTACCCTGGCTCCAGACACATGAACCCGTATTGAACTGGCGATCCGGTTAAGTACTCCGGTGGGGTCCAGACTGCCACAAGACCTGCCTGGTTCTGGTCCGCCCCGCTCGAACTCCGCCTACTCCAGCTAATCTATCGGGTCTCCCGGCTCCATACTGGCCCTCTGCGGACGTCTTCGGTAAAAGGGAGGCAGAGACGTTGCCACCTCATAGGCCATATGATTGCTCGATCGACCTGGTACCTGGTGCCACTCCACCCCATGGGCGTATCTACCCGTTGTCCGCGGCCGAAACCCGGGCCATGTCTGAATACATTGAAGAAAATCTGGCTAGGGGATTTATCCGAAAATCTACCTCCCCGGCTGGAGCCGGATTCTTCTTTGTCAAAAAGAAAGACGGCTCGCTACGTCCCTGTATTGACTACAGAGGACTCAATCAAATCACAGTAAAAAACAAATATCCCCTGCCGCTCATCTCCGAGTTGTTTGACCGTCTCAAAGGCGCCAAGATCTTCTCCAAGCTGGATCTACGGGGAGCATATAACCTGGTCCGTATTCGTCAAGGGGACGAGTGGAAGACAGCACTCAATACCCGGGACGGTCACTATGAGTACCGTGTGATGCCCTTCGGACTCTGTAATGCCCCCGCTGTATTTCAAAAACTGGTCAACGACATCTTCCGGACCTCCTGTACTCCTGCGTGGTGGTGTACCTGGACGATATCTTGGTCTTCTCTCCGGATCTCCCCACACACCGGAGGGATGTTCGTCAGGTCCTGCTTAGGCTTCGGCAGAACCACCTCTATGCCAAATATGAGAAGTGCCTCTTCGACCAGACCTCCCTTCCATTCTTGGGCTATGTTATCTTCCAGAGAGGCCTGCAAATGGATCCCGAGAAGCTCTCTGCTGTCCTAAAGTGGCCCCGTCCTGAGGGGTTGAAGGCGATACAGCGATTCCTGGGCTTCACCAATTACTATCGTCTTTTCATCCCACACTACTCGTCCAGGACTTCTCCCATATCTGCGCTTACCCGTAAGGGGGCAAATCCCAAGGTATGGTCGCCCGAAGCCGAGGAGGCCTTCCTTTCCATAAAGAAAGCCTTCGTCTCTGCCCCCGTCCTGCACCGTCCGGACTGCAATAAACAATTCTACCTGGAGGTTGATGCCTCCTCCTCCTCCTCCGGAGCGGTACTCACCCAAAAATCTTCTACCGGGAGAATGGTAACCTGCAGCTTCTTCTCCAAAATCTTCTCCTCGTCTGAGCACAACTACTCTATAGGAGACCGTGAATTGCTAGCCGTCAAATTAACACTGGAGGAGTGGTGCTATCTGCTTGAAGGGGCTCTATACCCGGTGATCATCTACATGGATCACAAAAATCTGGCATATCTCCAAAATGCCCAGAGACTTAATCCTCGCCAGGCCCGGTGGTCTTTGTTTTTTGCCCGCTTCGACTTCATCCTTCATTTCCGTCCGGCGGACAAGAACGTCAAAGCTGATGCCTTGTCCCGGTCCTTCCTGTCTTCCGATCAAGAGGAGGAGCCTACGCACATCATTGACCCCTCCAAGGTAATGAAGGTGGCCCCCCTGGATCTGACTCGTCTCCCACCCGGCAAGACGTTTGTAGCAGTACCAGATCGGGAGAGGGTTCTACGTTGGGGCCATTCTTCTAAACTAGCTGGCCATGCTGGCCAAAAGAAGGCCTTCCAGCTCATTACCCGGCATTACTGGTGGCCTATCCTGCGTAAGGACCTTGTAGACTTCGTCGCGGCCTGTTCATCTTGTGCCCGTAACAAAGTGCCCAGACACCTACCAGCCGGCCGTCTCTTGCCCCTTCCCGTACCTGCTGCTCCATGGCAGCACATAGCTATGGATTTTATCACCGATCTTCCTATTTCTGCCGGGTGTACAGTCATTTGGGTGGTCGCTGACCGCTTTTTGAAAATGGCCCACTTCATTCCCCTGCCTGGTCTCCCATCTGCACCCGAACTGGCTAAAGACTTTATCCGCTACATCTTCCGTCTCCATGGCCTACCCCTCCACATCGTGTCGGATCGTGGGGTTCAGTTCACCTCACGCTTCTGGAGAGCCACATGTTAGCTGCTAGACGTCACTCTGGATTTCTCCTCCGCTTACCACCCACAGTCCTATGGTCAAGTGGAGCAGATCAATCAGATCCTTACCAGTTACCTCCGGCACTTCGTTAATGTCCACCATTCCGATTGGGTGGATCTCCTACCTTGGGCCGAATTCTCTTATAATAACCATGAGAGCGAATCCTCTTCCAAGTCCCCGTTCTTTATAGTCTGTGGCCAACATCCCCGGATTCCAATTCCCGTCTCCGCTTCTGTGGACAACCCTGCTGCGGAGTCTCTTGTCAGCGAATTTTCTACCATTTGGGAGAGTACCAGGTCCGCTCTTCTTCAGTCCTCCGAGCGGATGAAGAGATATGCTGATAAGAGACATCTGGATCCGCCTCAATTCCATCCTGGAGACAAGGTTTGGCTCTCCTCCAAACATGTGCGGCTCAAAGTACCCTCCTACAAGTTGGGCCCTCGATTCATCGGACCCTTCGAAGTTCTCAGGCAAATTAACCCAGTGGCCTACAAATTAAAACTCCCGGCCACCCTACGCATTCCCAACTCCTTCCATGTATCCCTCCTCAAACCCATTGTCCTTAACACTTTTTCCGATAATCCATGTACTCCTCCTGCTCCGGTTTCTGCTGAGGACGTCTTTGAGGTGGAGAGTATCCTGGCCACCAAGAGGGTAAGGGGGAGAACCTTTTTTCTGGTGGATTGGAAGGGGTTTGGTCCTGAGGAAAGAACTTGGGAACCCAGGGAGAACATCAACGCCCCGCTTCTCCTTGAGAAATTTCTCTCTGGCCTAAAAAAGTGGGGGCCTAAAGGGGGGGTACTGTAGCATCGGCGTCTCTGCCCCCTGCTAGGCAGAGACACCGTCCCTCTCACCTTCCTGTTCCGGGTGCGGCGTCCTCTGGCGCTCCTTCCCTAGCTGCTGCCGGCGCGCGCTCCTTCCCGGGCACTGTGCTTAGGGCGCGCGCGCGCTCCCCCTCTCTTAAAGGGACCGCGCGCCGTTCTAAGGAGTCCTCGGCCAATAGCCGGAGGACCTCCCATATATAAGGCACCTCCTCCAAAACGGAGGTGCCCGAGCAAAGTTGTTGCAAAGCATACTCACCTCTGCTTCAGCCCTCAGGTCCCGTTGCCAGCCTGACTACCAGTCCAGTCTGCCTGCTTGTCTGCTCTTCAGCCCGACAGTCGGTCTCAAACATCCACCAGTCTGTCTATGGGCAAGTCCACCTACGGATCAGGAAGCACCTGCCAGTTACCTGCCTGCTACCTGCCGTACTTGCTAGCCCGCTCACCTGGGAGTGCTCACCTGCTACCCGCCTGCTAGCCTACCTGGAGGCTCTGCTGTCACTTGCCGTGACCACCTGCCTGCCAGCCAAGAGACTCTTACCTGCTCTGCTGTCACTTTCCGTGACCACCTGCCTGCCTGCCAAGAGACTCTTACCCGTTCTGCCGTCACTTCCCGTGACCACCTGCCTGCCAGCCAAGAGACTCTTACCTGCTCTGCTGTCACTTTCCGTGACCACCTGCCTGCCTGCCAAGAGACTCTTACCCGTTCTGCCGTCACTTCCCGTGACCACCTGCCTGCCAGCCAAGAGACTCTTACCTGCTCTGCCGTCACTTGCCGTGACCACCTGCCTGCCTGCCAAGAGACTCTTACCCGTTCTGCCGTCACTTGCCGTGACCACCCGCCTGCTCACCCAGAGACTGCTACCCTTCTGTTGTGTCCACCCGCTACACTGATCAGTCCCCGCTATCTGACCCGTGGGAGCCACCTGCTCAATTACAAGGTCGTCCCCAGACTAACACCTGCCCCTCAGGGTCCCTCCTTGTTCCAAGGCATAGAGATTCCACCACCCTGACTCGTAACACACCACATGATCGCTATTGCAATTGATGTATTGATTAATATGATGTGATTGCGATTTGTTGGAGTTATTGAAATATTTTGTTATTTGAACAAATTGGCATAAATTACATCTACTTTGTCTGCATTTGTAGAAACCTTTACAATCCAGCCAGGTATGTCGTTTTTAATTGGATTAGATACACCAGAAGATAAATATGTTTCCCAAGGTTTGGGCTCTTTTTGCTACTACACGAACCCCTGGAGTAGAAATTTTAAAATTATATTTTTTACACTTTCAAATTGTGGACTAAATTGTAGAGAAAGTGTTACTTGAGTATTAATAGACGTAACATTTCTGAATTTAGTCATAATTTCAGATCTATCTTTGTTCCCCACTATATGGGAAGCTCTATCCAGGATCCATGGTTGGTAACCTCTTCTTGTTAATTTTTTCCTACATACTGAAATTTCCTCATTTAATTTCACTGAGTCATTACAATTTCTTTTAATCCTTGTATATTCACCCACAGGGATAGCCTTAATTGTATGGGATGGATGTCCACTAGCTGCGTGAAGAATTGTATTTCCAGACATCGGTTTGGAGAAAGTGGAAGTAGAAATACTGTGTCCACTTCCTTCAAGTTGTAAATCAAGGAAATAAATACATTTAGGTTGGACTGAGTATGTAAATGACTAGTTATAGATGTTATTATTCAAATACTCAATAAATACCGATATTTCAGATATCTCCCCTTTCCATATGACCAATTGATCGTCTATAAATCTGCCATACCGTTGTATGGAATCAGAGAAAGGATTGGTGGTAGAATATAGATAATTCCCAATACTACATTACCAAGTTAGCCAATGCGAGGGAGTATTTATCTCCCATGGACACACCTTTACACTAGAGGTAGTAATTCTGTGAATAGATAAAATAATTATTAGACATGAGGAATAATATGACCTGTTTGATATAGTCACATAGATCTAGTGTATAATTACTAAATTCGGACAGATGGCATTCAACTGCTAATAATGCGATGTTGCACGGTATACATGTGTATAAATGCACAACATCGCAGCTAACCCACATATATTCCTTTTTCCAGGGGATAGTAGACAATTGGGTAAGAACATCGTGAGAATCTTTTAAAAAACCGGGTACATGTTGTACTGGGGGTTGTAAAAGACTATCCAGCAGTCACCCAGATGTTCGGTGACCGCGTTAATACTGAATATGATAGGTCTCATCGGTGGTGGATTTATTGATTTATGAGATTTCGGGAGACCATATAACCATGGAAGCATTGGATGATCAACTATCAGGTAATCCTGTTGTTTGTTTGTGATGAACCCTAGCGCACATCCTTCCTTAATAAGATTATGAGTTTCCATTTTAAGTTTTGGAAGTGGATTGCAAGATTTTTTTTTATATGTTCAAAGTAATATGTTGCAATTTCAAAGAAAAAACAGAATAACAGCATGTGCAGCAATAAAAGCACCCCTAATTAATACTTGGCTGCACACCCTTTGGCATTGCTGACAGCCTCCAAACGTTTCTTGCAGCCATCTATATGCTACTTGCACTTCTCAGCAGGAATTTCCTCTCAATCTTCCTTTGCAGTTTGTTCAACTCTTGAATGTTTTCAGGGTTCTTTTCCCTACTGGCAGATTTCAGCTCACCCCAAAGATTTTCAATGGGATTGAGGTCAGGACTCATTGCTGACCATTTTAAAACAGTCCATTTTTTATTTTTCAACCATTCCTGTGTACTTTTGGATGTGTGCTTTGGGTCATTATCTTGCTAAAGGACCCATGATCTTTAACTCATACCAAGTTTGCTTACACTGGATAGGACATTTCTCTCTAAAATCTCTTGATAATTCTCTGATTTCATGATTCCTGTGATATGGTCAAGGCCTCCAGTACCAGATACAGCAAAGCAATCCCACAGCATTGTGGATCCTTCACCATGCTTAACTGTTGGTAAGGTGTTCTTTTCCTTATAAGCTTCATTGCGCCGTCTGTAAACAAACTGTTGCTTTGCATTGCCAAAAAGCTCTATTTTTGTTTCATCTGTCCACAGAACATTTTCCCAGAAGGATTGTGGTTTGTCAAGGTACTCTTTGGCAAAGTTCAGTCGTTCCTTTTTATATCTTTTTTTCAGCAATAGTTTCTTCCTTGATCTTCGCCCATAAAGCTCTACTTGGTTTAGTGTGCGGCGTATGGTACTTGTTGAAACCATGACCCCAGACTGTTCCAGGTTGGCCTTCAGGTCTTTGCATATTTGACGTGGTGTTTTTTCCACCATTCTCACCAACACTCGAAGACCTCTCTTGTCAATTTTCCTCTTTCCCGCATGTCGATGGAGGTTCTTGACGGTTCCATGCTTGACAAACTTCTTAAAAACACAGCGCACTGTTGAAACTGGGATACCGAGGTATTTGAAGATGGCCTTATACCCTTTGGAAGTGTTGTGTTTGCTAATAAAAGCAGGTCTGATGTCTTCAGACAGCTCCTTTGTCTTCACCATTGTTACAGAGGAACAGGGCCTACCATGTGGCTTTTTAAAACACTGAAGTCATCATTCATTGGCTAATTCATGTCACATGGGCACCAACAATTAATCACAGGTGAATCTCTTTTGTGATTTACCACAGGCAAGTCAAAATGTGTTTCCATACTAATTTAATGTAAAGGTGCCAATACCAATGTCACAGTAAGCTTTGGGTTTTTCTATTTTTCCCTCCGATTATTTTTTGTTTTAAACTGTTTATAATTTGCTCTTTTGTATTTAACACGAGTGCTCTATACCAAAAAACTGTTTCACTTGATTCATTTTTTTTCTGGAGATATTCCACATTATGTACATATACTTCTTGGGTGCCAATAACGATGAGCAGGACTGTATATACAGTGCATTTGAGGAAGGTCTATGCACAGACCAAAATGTTATGTTCTTACTGTGGATTGCAATTGTCAATTAAATCACCTTGAAATTCAAACTTGAGTGCCAAGTTCTTTTTACATATATTGCTATGGGCTTAGAAACACCTCTCAGCAAACTGCATCACACATGATGAGCTTAGATACAGTGGGTACGGAAAGTATTCAGACCCCTTTAAATTTTTCACTCTTTGTTTCATTGCAGCCATTTGGTAAATTCTAAAAAGTTAATTTTTTTCTCATTAAAGTACACTCTTCACCCCATCTTGACTGAAAAAAACAGAAATGTAGAAATTTTTACAAATTATCAAAAAAGAAAAACTGAAATATCACATGGTCATAAGTATTCAGACCCTTTGTTCAGACACGCATATTTAAGTCACATGCTGTCCACTTCCTTGTGATCCTCCTTGAGATGGTTCTACTCCTTCATTGGAGTCCAGCTGAGTTTAATTAAACTGATAGGACTTGATTTGGAAAGGCACACACATGTCTATATAAGACCTCACAGCTCACAGTGCATGTCAGACCAAATGAGAATCATGAGCTCAAAGGAAGTACCCAAGGAGCTCAGAGACAGAATTGTGGGAAGGCACAGATCTGGCCAAGGTTACAAAAGAATTTCTGTATTACTCAAGGTTCCTAAGAGCACAGTGGCCTCCATAATCCTTAAATGGAAGAAGTTTGGGACTGCCTGAAGTCTTCCTAGACATGGCCAACCAGCCAAACTGAGCAATCGTGGGAGAAGAGCCTTGGTGAGAGAGGTAAAGAAGAACCCCAAGATCACTGTGGCTGAGCTCCAAAGATGCAGTAGGGAGATGCAGTCGGGCCTTTATGGCAGAGTGGCCCGATGGAAGCCTCTCCTCAGTGGAAGACATATGAAAGCCTGCATTGAGTTTGCTCAAAAACACATGAAGGACTCCCAGCCTATGAGAAATAAGATTCTCTGGTCTGATGAGACAAAGATAGAACTTTTTGGTGATAATTCTAAGCGGTATGTGTGGAGAAAACCAGGCACTGCTCATCACCTGCCCAATCCAATCCAACAGTGAAACATGGTAGTGGCAGCATCATGCTTTTGGGGTGTTTTTCAGCTGCAGGGACAGGACCACTGGTTGCAATTGAAGCTGCAGAGACAGGACGACTGGTTGCAATTGATGGAAATATGAATGCGGCCAAGTACAGAGATATCCTGGATGAAAACCTCTCCAGAGTGCTCTGGACCTCAGACTTGGCCGAAGGTTCACCTTCCAACAAGACAATGGCCCTAAGCACACAGCTAAAATAACAAAGGAGTGGCTTCAGAACAACTCTGTGACCATTCTTGACTGGCCCAGCCAGAGCCCTGACCTAAACCCAATTGAGCATTTCTGGAGAGACCTGAAAATGTCTGTCCACCAAGGTTCACCATCCAACCTGACGGAACTGGAGAGGATCTGCAAGGAAGAATGACAGAGGATCCCCAAATCCAGATGTGAAAAACTTGTTGCATCATTCCCAAGAAGACTCATGGCTGTACTAGCTCAAAAGGGTGCTTCTACTCAATACTGAGCAAAGGGTCTGAATACTTATGACCATGTGATATTTCAGTTTTTCTTTTTTTAATAAATTTGCAAAAATTTCTACATATCTGTTTTTTTCAGTCAAGAGTGAAAAATTTAAAGGAGTCTGAATACTTTCCGTACCCACTGTACGTGGCTGCAACACAGATGATGGGCTTAGATACACACATGATCAAAATTGTTGGCACCCCTCATTTAATGAAAGAAAAACCCACAATAGACACAGAAATAACTTGAATCTGACAAAAGTAATAATAAATTAAAAATCTATAAAAATTAACAAATGAAAGTCAGACATTGCTTTTCAACCCTGCTTCCACAATTTTGTAAAAAGTTAAACTCATGAAATAGGCCTGGACAGAAATGATGGTACTCTTAACTTAATATTTTGTTGAACAACCTTTTGCGGAAATCACTGCAATCAAACGATTCCTGTAACTGTCAATGAGACTTGCGCACCTCTCGACAGGTACTTTGGCCCCCTCCTCATGAGCAAACTGCTCCAGTTGTCTCGTGTTTGAAAGTTGCCTTTTCCAGATGGCATGTTTCAACTCTTTCCAAAGATGCTCAATATGATTTAGGTCAGGGCTCATAGAAGGCCACTTCAGAATAGTCCAATGTTTTCCTCTTAGCCATTCTTGGGTGTTTTTAGCTGTGTGTTTTGGGTCATTCTTCTGTTGCAAGACCCATGATCTGTGACTGAGACCAAGTTTTCTGACACTGGGCAGCACATTTCTCTCTGAAATCCCTTGATAGTCTTGAGATTTCATTGTACCCTGCACAGATTCAAGACACCCTGTGCCAGATGCAGCAAAACAGCCCCAGAACATAACAGAGCCTCCTCCATGTTTCACAGTAGGGACAGTGTTCTTTTCTTGATATGCTTCATTTTTCCATCTGTGAACATAGAGCTGATGTGCCTTGCCAAAAACTTCCATTTTTGTCTCATCTGTCCATAGGACATTCTCCCAGAAGCTTTGTGGCTTGTCAACATGTAGTTTGGCAAATTCCAGTCTGGCTTTTTATGATGTTTTTTCAACAATGGTTTTCTCCTTGATCGTCTCCCATGAAGTCCACTTTGGATCAAACAAAGACGGATGGTGCAATCTGACACTGATGTTCCTTGAGCTTGAAGTTCACTTTTAATCTCTTTAGAAGTTATCCTGGGCTCTTTTGTTACCATTCGTATTATCCGTCACTTTGATTTGTCATCAGTTTTCCTCCTGCGGCCACATACAGGGAGGTTGGCTACAGTCCCATGGATCTTAAATTTCTGAATAATATGTGCAACTGTAGTCACGGAACATCAAGCTGCTTGGAGATCATCTTATAACCTTTACCTTTAACATGCTTGTCTATAATTTTCTTTCTAAACACCTGAGACAAGTCTTTCCTTTGCTTCCTCTGGTCCATGTTGAGTGTAGTACACACCATGTCACCAAACAGCACAGTGAGTATCTGTAGCCTTATGCACAGGCCCACTGACTGATTATAAGATTGTAGACACCTGTGATGCTAATTAGTGGACACAACTTGATTTAATATGTCCCTTTTGTCACATTATTTTCAGGGGTACCATCATTTATGTCCAGGCTTATTTCATGAGTTTCATTTTTTTTTTTAATTCTTTGGAATCAGGGTTGAAAAGCAATGACTGACTTTCATTTGTTCATTTTCATAGATTTTTAATTTATTATTACTTTTATCAGATTCAAGTTATTTCTTAGACCATTGTGGGTTTTTCTTTCATTAAACGAGGGGTACCAACAATTTTGACCACGTGTGTATATAGCTCTGCTTAGTCAGTGAAAAGCCTCATTCAATTCAGATGTCTGTAATGCAGGGAATCTTTACAATGACGGAGCAGAGCTGAGTCGATGTTCAGAGCACAGCAGTGTGATGATTTCTCTGCTGTGCTCTGAACACTGCAGTGCTAACAACAGCTTTGAGCACAAGTCAGACAGCCTAGTATTGTACTACTAATATTACAGTACTGACTTGTTCTAACCGTAGCAAGAAGGCGCCGCCGTAGCACTGCTCTCACTGCTCATAGCAGGACAGTGGAGGTGAGTTCTTCCAGCCGTGAGAACAGCTCAGTACCCAGACATTAGTTGTACAATGTCAGGCTGCTGACCTGTGCTCGCCGCCCTGATGCTCTACTCGCCTTCGGTGCTTGACACCGCTCGCCGCCCTGATACTCTACTCAGCTACACTGCTCGACACCTGACATCGCTCGCCACCCTGATGCTTTACTCGCCTACTCTGCCTGACACCTCCTGACACCTGCTCACTGCCCTGAAGCTCTACTCACCTACTCTGCTGGACACCGCTTGACACCGCATGCCACCCTGATGCTCTGCTCACGTACTCTGCTCGACACCTCTTGACACTGCTCGCCACCCTGATGCTCTACTCGCCTACTCTGCCTGACACTTCCTGACACCTGCTCACCGCCCTGATGCTCTACTCACCTACTGTGCTCGACACCTCTTGACACCGGTTGCCACCTGATGCTCTGCTCACCTACTTTGCTCGACACCTCTTGACACCACTCGCCACCCTGATGCTCTACTCACCTATTCTGATTGACACCTCCTGATATAGCTCACCACCCAGATATTCTACTCGCCTACTCTGCCTGACACCTTCTGACACACCACTCGCTGCCCTGATGCTCTACTTGCCTACTCTGCCCGACTCCTCCTGACATCGCTCATCACCCTGATTCTCTACTTGCCTACTCTGCCTGACACCCGCTCACCGCCCTGATGCTCTACTCACTTACTCTGCCCGACACCTCCTGACATCTCTCGCCACTGAACACTGTGTGAGCGGCGATAGGAGGAAATTATAGCTTAGAACACACCTCTCCTATGGTCTGCGACTGCTGTATTTGCAGTGTGTGAGTGTCATGCTCACACACTTACACACCACTAAATAAAAATGGAAACTTCCAGCGGCTGCAGGAAAAAATGATAAATAAATACAGGTTTAAACAAGACATTTTATAATGTTTTTAAAATAAATGATTATGTAATTAAGTAATGCCAAAATCTAAATTGCGACACATTCCCTTTTAAAATAATCTTGTTCTACTAGTAGGAAAGATGGAGCACTGCCATCCAAAATAGAGAACACTATGTCAGCACTGGCCTTTTCGATGTATATTGATTCGTTTACTCATTTTCTCAAACACCTTTGTACGGACAGAACAAAGTAATAAAAAAGAAGTGTATTCTTGTTGATTGATGCATTTCTGTTCCAGTGAAAGATTCATATTAAAAGTTGCTCCAATGCATAATTACCACCTATTAACAGGTTGATTTTTTGATAATATGAAGTAACCTCAGGTTCCTAACAGACACTATCTAACATTCATTTTTGTCTTGCCTGAAATAGGATTTCACCTAAGATTCCTCTTGAATCAAAGACCATAATTTCTTGTAGACCACGGTAGTCCATAGACTTTACTCTTTAGATTCTTCATACATAGAATGCTTAAAGTGCAGTGCAAAAGTTTTAGGTAAATGTAGTAAAAATTCTGCAAAGTAAGAATGCTTATAAAATGGAAGGGTTCATAGTTTATTTTTATCAATTAACAAAATGCAAAGTGAATGAGCAAAAGAGAAATCTAAATCAAATCAATATTTGGCCATTGCCTTCAAAAACTGAAGGCCCTAGAACAATTGATGCTGTTTTAAAGGCAATGGGCAGTCACATCAAATATTTATTTAATTTAGATTTTTCTTTTTCTCATTCACTTTGCTAATTGCTAAAAATAAACTATTAACACTTCTATTTTTAAAAGCATTCTACATAGCATTTTCCCACATCTGCATGCAAATTGTCTCTTCAGAGAGGAAGAGGACCAGAACTCTAGTGCCACCTATGGGAAGTAGCAATCCTAAAAGTCAATAGTGACCCTTTAATGAGCCTTGTCACATGACTTAGGATATAAGCCGGAACCAGAAACTCAATTTGCAGACACTGTGTTTCACGGTACTGCCCCTCGTCAGTGCAAAGTGTGAGTTCTGGTTTGGCTGGTTGAGAGGCGTCAGACCGGTATCTAAGGGGTAACATTTCTCCTTGCGGAGAGCGACATGTTAATCATGTCAAGGTGAGGAAACTTTTAAAGCCGCAATGCTCCTCAGGGAAATATGCAAATTGTCTCTTCAGAGAGGACCAGGACTAGAACTCTAGTGCCACCCACAGGAAGTAGCAATCCTAAAAGTCAATAGTGACCATTTAATGAACCTTATCACATGACTTAGGATATAAGCAAGTACTAGAAACTCACTTTGCAGACATCTGCATAAAACTTTTGCACAGTGCTATATATTTGGTATATTAGCAAGAATTATACAACACTTGTCTGTCTGCAAGATCATAGAGCACAAATGTTGATCCTCTGCATACATGTGCATAGCAGGAATAGGCAAAAATCAGTTGCACTATTATTTTCAAAAGAGTCTCAGAATTTCTTTGTTTTTCATTTTAGATGCATTGAAACATTTTTAAAAATTGTGTGCGAAGATGTACAAACTAGTGATGAGCGAGCATGTTCGCTACTGCTCGGTGCTCGCCCGAGCATCTCACTGCTCGACATGCTCGGCGCTCGCCGAGTATTTCCGGGGTTGCTCGGCAGGAGTTCGGGTCTCCTCCCTGCATGTTTGGTGCTCTTTAGAGAGCCAATGAACATGTAGGGATTGACTGCCACTCACTGTAATGCCATAGCCATGTTGGTTGTGGCATTTCAGTGATTGGCTGGCCGCACAGCGTCATCAGGTCTATATCAGACCTGGCGTCGCCATGCTCGTCACAGTCACTCCGGAATCAGACAGTGTAGGGAGAGCTGCTGCTGAGCTAGAGAGAGATTTGCTTGTTTCTAGTTAGTGTAGGTGTACAGACTATATTTGAGACACATATCCACCTCAACAAAAAGTCCTTCTGAGGACTAATCCATCTGCAGAGATATCAGGCAGGCAGTGTATATGGCAAGCAGTGTATATAGCAGACTGCAGTGCATATAGCACAAGAGGCACCATTCCAGTTCTGCCTTCTGCTGCTGTTAGATATTTCTAGACATAGGCCCATGTCTCAGGGGCCAGGAATAATTTTTTTTGGATCTTAATCCTCATTATTTGCTTAAAAAGCAATCCAGAGAACACCGTTTTTCTGCGCCATTTGCTTGTTGGCACTGCAGAATACAGCCAGGTCCTTTCCATATTATAGCGCTAAAATTCCAGCTATTTAAAACTGTGTTTTCTACGTCACATGGATCACGTATACGTTTTCAGAAAATACCACCATTTCTGGCCTCCATTAAATTTTTTTTTCAGTGTGTCAGCATAGTTTTTGACACCGGTTTGCTGTTCAAAATAGTTACCTACAGGACAGGTATTTAAAACTGTGTTTTCTCCATCACACGGATCACATATACGTTTTCAGAAAATACTGCCATTTCTGGCCTCCATTAATTTTTTTTTTTCAGTGTGTCAGCAAAGTTTTTGACACCGGTTTGCTGCTCAAAATAGTTAGCTACAGGCCAGGTATTTAAAACTGTGTTTTCTCCGTCACACGGATCACATATACGTTTTTAGAAAATACTGCCATTTCTGGCCTCTATTAAAAATTTCTTTCAGTGTGTCAGTGAAGCAATTGACACCAGATTGCTGTTCAAAATAGTTACCTACAGGCCAGGTATGTAAAACTGTGTTTTCTCCGTCACACGGATCACATATACGTTTTCATAAAATACTGCCATTTCTAGCCTCCATTAAATTTTTTTTTTCAGTGCGTCAGCAAAGTTTTTGACACCGGTTTGCTGTTTAAAGTAGTTACCTACAGGCCAGGTATTTAAAACTTTGTTTTCTCCATCACACGGATCACATATACATTTTCAGAAAATACTGCCATTTCTGGCCTCCATTAAAAATTTGTTTCAGTGTGTCAGTGAAGCAATTGACACCAGTTTGCTGTTCAAAATAGTTATCTACAGGTCAGGTATTTAAAACTGTGGTTTGTCCGTCACACGGATCACATATAAGTTCGCTCCAAATTCAGTCATTTGTTGTGAGCGTGGAAGATATTGTCCTCCATTTAAAATGGGCAAGGCACGTGGCAAGGGACGGGGAACTGGACGTGATGGTGATGATGGTGCATGCCGAGGCCGTGGGCAAGCTGAAATTGTGCCACCACAAACACCCACATCTTCTCGCTCGATCTTCCTGTCCCAATTAATAGGGAACCGCAGAACACCACTATGGAACACAGAGGAGTGTCAAAAGGTTATTGGTTGGATAGCAGATAATGCTTCCAGTCACTTAGCCACCACCACCACCACCTTGTCTTCCACATGGTCAAGTCTCAGTAGCTGTGAGTCTGGACTGCATATTCCTCACCCTGAACCTCCTTCCTCCCACCATGCCGAGTGCCCAGAGACAACTGATCCCACACTTGGACACTCCGAAGAGCCGTTCACTTTCCCATTTATAGATTTGGGCCTCTCGTCTGGTCCACTTGAAGCAGGGCAAGAGGAGATCGCATGTAGCGATGCCCAAATATTTGAGCAGTCACAGTCACACAAAGGCGACGGTGGGAAAGTGTCCCAAGAGGTGGACGATAATGAGACACAATTGCCAGAAAGTCAGGAGGAGGACCAGAGTGCGGAAGTGGAAGATGAGGTGGTGGATGATATAGTAACTGACCCAACCTGGCAGGAGGACATGCAGAGCGAGGACAGCAGCACACAGGGGGAGGGAGGCAGAGCACCCCAACAGGCAGGAAGAAGCAGTGTGGTGGCCGCAGAAAGAAGGCAGGCAACCGTTCCCCGTAACACCAACACAAAGGAAGTTGCCTGTACAACTGTTAGGTCTTCCCGAGTCTGGTTGTTTTTTAAAGACTCTGCTGATAACCCCAAACAGGCCATTTGCACCACCTGCCAGGCCAGCATCAGCAGGGGTGGCAAAACGACCAGCCTGACCACCACCAGCATGATCAGGCACATGGCAGCAAAGCACCCGACTTTGTGGGCTGAACCCCAGGGTCCAGGAACAGTGTCTGCGGGTGGCACCATTGCTTCTTCCGCTGTTGTGCATGCAAGCCAATCCCCTGTCCATGGTGTATGTGAAGATGCCTTCTGACCTGCACCTGTCGTTGCTCACTCTCAAGTAGCAGCATCAGGAAGCATGTCCACGTCCTTGTCCCAGAGCAGTGTTCAGTTGTCCATACCCCAGTCCTTGGAACGCAAGCACAAATACGCAGCCAACGCCCCACAGGCCACAGTACTAAATTCCCACATTTCACGACTGCTTGCGCTCAAAATGTTGCCTTTTAGGCTCGTGTTGACGGAAGCATTCCGCAACCGGATGGCGGCAGCCGTCCCTTGGTACTCGGTTTCCAGCCGCCACTATTTCTCCCGGTGTGCCGTCCCCGCATTACACAAGCACGTGTCCCAAAACATTAGCCATACCCTCAACAACGCAGTTACCGGGAAAGTCCACCTAACCACAGACACGTGGACAAGTGCTTGTGGGCAGGGACGGTACATCTCGCTGACGGCACACTGGGTTAACATAGTGCAGGCCGGGACCCAGTCGGACCTTGGGAGGGAACACGTCCTCCCGATGCCGAGGATTGCGGGCCTTGGGTCAATCAGGGTTGCCCCCACAGTCTACAGCTCCTGCCCCTCATCCTCCTCAGCCTCATCCTCCTTTTCAGCCTCCATCTCTGAAATGACCACATCAGTCACAAACTGGAAGCACTGCAGCACTGCCTCGGCCAAGCGGCAACAGGCTGTGCTGAAGCTAATATGCTTAGGTGACAAACCGCACAATGCTGAAGAGTTGTGGATAGCTCTGAAAGAGCAGGCAGATCTGTGGCTCACACCGATGAACCTACAGCCAGGCATGGTTGTGTGTGACAATGGCTGAAACCTGGTGGTGGCTCTGAGGCGAGGCGAGCTCACACACGTACCATGCCTTGCCCATGTGCTTAACCTCGTGGTTCAGCGGTTTTTAAAATCCTATCCGGAGCTGTCGGATCTGCTTGTTAAAGTACGCCGCCTGTGTGCCCATTTTAGAAAGTCACCTACAGCTTCTGCCGCCCTTGCCGTGTTTCAGCAGCGTTTGCAGCTTCCGGCTCACAGACTGGTATGTGATGTCCCCGCGCGTTGGAACTCTACACTGCAGATGTTGAGAAGGATTTGTGAGCAGAAGAGGGCAGTTGTTGAGTACCAGCATCAACAATGCCGTCGGTATTCAGTTCAGACTCTACACATAAGACCTCAGGATTGGACATGGATGTCAGACATATGTACCATCCTCCAAAACTTTGAGGACTCCACCAAGATGGTGAGCGGCGATGACGTCATAATTAGCGTCACCATCCCGCTTCTCTGTCTTCTGAAACGCTCTCTGCTCACAATCAAAGAGGATGCATTGCAGGCGGAGCACGATGATATGGAGCAAGGAACCATACAGGGTGATTACACACAGCCCAGCCACATCTCATCCCAATGTGGATTGGGTGACAATGAGGAAGAGGAAGAACAGGAGCTAGTTTCATGCGCTATAGACGGTATTACCTGCACAACTGCCATACCGTCTGTTCAGCGTGGATGGTCAGAGGACAGAGAGGAGGAGGTGGAAGAGAGCATGGTCAGTCATCCTCTTGGTGAGGACACGGAAGTCTTGCCTGTTAGCAGTCTGGCACGAATGGCTGAGTTTATGTTACGCTGCCTTTTCCATGACCCTCGCCTTCTCAGAATTTTGGGTGACAGTCATTACTGGTTGGTGACACTTCTAGACCCATGCTGCAAGGAGAACTTTATATCTCTTATTCCTGAGGCGGACAGGTGTACAAAAATGGGGCAGTACCAGAAGGCCCTTGTTGCGGAACTATTAAAAAAATTCCCACCTGAAAACGCTGGCGACAACCAAGGAGTACAGGTGAGAGAGACACAAATGCAATCCAGCAGAGGCAGGGGAACACTGTCAAAGTTCTGGGACAGTTTTCTCAGACCCTCCCATCGCACAGGCCCTGAGGTGCGGGGTACTCTCAAAAGGAGTGCAAAGTTTGGGAAGATGCAGAGAGAGTACCTTGCCGACCGTACCAATGTCCTCCGTGATTCCTCTGTGCCTTTTAATTATTGAGTATCCAAGCTGGATACGTGGAATGAACTGGCTCTCTACGCCTTGGAGGTCCTGGGATGCTCTGCCGCTAGCATTTTATCAGAGCGGGTTTTTAGTGCCACTGGAGGAATTTTAACTGATAAGCTCATCCGCCTGTCAACTGAAAATGCTGACAGGCTGACTCTTATAAAAATAAACAAGGGCTGGATTTGGCCAGACTTCTCAACAACACCGAATGATAGCAGCATAACATAAACTCAAATCCAGTGTCTTTTTTTGGGAGGTGTATTCCCATGCACCTCTTCACACCCACACATGGGTATACGCTTCCTGATTTTGACTATTTGCTCTTGTCCTCCTCCTTCTCCTCATCCTCATCCTCCACCACCATATCACCAGGGTGACCGTGGTCCGTGATACAACACCCACATAATTTTTTTAAAGGGTGTTTATGATGCCCATAAAAAAAAAAAATTATACAGTATGTTCATGTATATCTCCTTTCTAATGGGAACATTTTTTTATGAGGCCCTCTAAGTCTCTTCCAAGGGGCATTGGAGTGCCTCCCAATTTTTGGCAGCCCTTGCATTCACTGCATAGGCCAACACTGTGGGAGACCCTCTCCTTTCTAATGAGAATTTCTCGTTACTGTGGCCCTGCTCTATGTGTATTTAAATTCTTAGTGGGGTTTTTCCTAAAATTGGTCAGCCGTTTGACTCACTGCATACCCTATAACTGTATAGCAGACCCTCTTCTTTCTAATGGGAACATGTCGCACTTGTTACTGTGGCCCTGCTCTATGTGTCTTTAAATTCTTAGTGGGTTTTTCCCTAAAATTGGTCAGCCTTTGGACTCACTGCATACCCTATAACTGTATAGCAGACTCTCTCCTTTCTAATGGGAATTTGTCGTTACTGTGGCCCTGCTCTGTGTCTTTAAATTCTTAGTGGGGTTTTTCCTAAAATTGGTCAGCCGTTGGACTCACTGCATACCCTATAACTGTATAGCAGACCCTCTCCTTTCTAATGGGAACATGTCGTACTTGTTAATGTGGCCCTGCTCTATGTGTCTTTAAATTCTTAGTGGGGTTTTTCCTAAAATTGGTCAGCCGTTGGACTCACTGCATACCCTATAACTGTATAGCAGACTCTCTCCTTTCTAATGGGAATTTGTCGTTACTGTGGCCCTGCTCTATGTGTCTTTAAATTCTTAGTGGAGTTTTTCCCAAATTTTGGCAGCCCTTGCAATCACAGCATGGGCATTACCACTATAGGAGACCCGCTCCTTTATAATGGGAACATTTTTTTTACTGAGACCCTCCTCTATGTCTCTTCAAAGGGGTATTGGGTTGCGTCCAAATTTTTGGCAACCCTTTCAGTCACTGCATACGCAATAACAGTATAAGAGACCCACTTGTTAATAATGGGAACAACAAAGCATAGCCGGCTGATGGCTCTCTAACAACAGCGAGGGCCGACTGCTGGCCTTTTAAGAATAGTAAGGGCCGTCTGATGGCCCTATAAAAATAAGCTTTCTGACTTTTAGAGTCCCTCCATCATAAATAAAACAGGATGTGTCTGATGATGTGTCACACACCACATTGCCAGATAAGGTTGTAAAATGTTAAAATGACATTTCCCGATGAATCCATTTGTCTTAAAAAATAACGTAAAAAAACAAAACAATAGGATCTTTCTTTAATATAAAAAACAGCGTCACCAATTTAACCTCAATGCAATCACATTGTTCAGCTCCTGCACCTCCTCCTCCATCTCCGAAATGACCACATCAGTCACAAGCTGACAGCACTGCAGCATTGCCTTGGCCAAGCAGCAACAGGATGTGCTGAAGATAACATGCTTAATGCTTAGGTGACAAACCGCCGAGCGCTGCAGAGTTGTTGAAAGCTGTAACACAGCAGCCTGATCTGTGGCTCTCACCGCTGAACATACAGCCAGGCATGGTCGTGTGTGACAATGAGCGGAACCTGGTGATGGAGAAATGACAGCCGGAGTAGATACGGTTTCCCTCTATGCCAGTCCTTTCACCAAGCTAAAGAATATGGCTGTGGTGAAATACAACTCCCACTGAGAAGCTGTTTCAGATTGAAAAACATTGTGCCCACCAGAGGATTTGATTCTGAGGGCTCACCTTTCTCCCCCGCTCAAGAGCCCCATAGCAGCTGCAAAGTTAGCGCTATCATGAACTCTACTGAGGTAGAAGCCAAGGCACACCAGAGGATTCTCTGGTGGGACCGTCCAACCCTGCCGAGAAGCAGTCCTGGCTAAGAAAAGTGTGGGGGAAGGTTCCCGGACACTCTATGGCTGCTTTTTTAATGTGGATCGAACGTGCATGTTATTTCTCAAACCGCATTGCAGATCAGGCCATTACCCAACTCTGTAGTCATGAAATGAAATGCTTAAAGAAAGATGTGTGTGTGTCAAAGCACCACCGACAAGTGCGAGTTGATGTTGGACGGGCTGCAATTGCTTCTGCAACAAGCTGCATTAGAGGACTTCCTGGGAGAAATGACACCCAGAGTAGATACGGTTTCCCTCTATGCCAGTCCTTTCACTGAGCTAAATACAACTCAGCAAAAAAAAGCTGTGGATTGGCTCCGTACCGTCCCTGGCCACATTCACCTGTCCACGTGTTTGTGGTTAGGCGGTCCTTCCCAGTAAGTGCACTGGGGAGGGCACGGGTAATGTTGTGGGACCCAAGGGGACTATACCGGGAGAAATAGTGGTGGCTAGGGACCGAGTATGGACACCCGGCTACCGCCGGCATGAGGTTATGAAAAGCTTCCGCCTCCACAAGCCTAAAAGGCCACATTTCAAGTGAAATCAGCTTTAGAGGACTTCCTGGGAGAAATGACAGCTGGGTAGATATGGTTTCCCAAGTCCTTTCACCAAGCTAAAGAATATGGCTGTGTTGAAATATAACTCAGCAAAAAAAGCTGTGGACTGTCTCCGTACCATCCCTGGCCACATTCACCTGTCCACGTGTTTGTTGTTAGGCGGTCCTTCCCAGTAAGTGCACTGGGGAGGGCACGGGTAATGTTGTGGGACCCGTGCTTGTGGAAGGCGGAGACGATACCGGGAAAAATAGTGGAGGCTGGGGATCGAGTATGGATACCCGGTCGCCGCTGCCATAAGATTGTTGACAGCTTCCGTCTCCACGAGCCTAAAAGGCCACATTTCAAGTGCAAGCAGCTGTCAAAAATTTGGCAGTATAGTATTGCAGCCTGTGAGAGGGTGGGTGGCTGGCTGCATACTTGCTCTTGCATTCCAAGGAATGGGGTAGGGACAATTGAACGCTGCACTGGGACTAGGGCATGGACAGTGATTGTTGCAAGTCTGCAATGAGAGGTGCATGGCGGGAGGCATCTTCGCATGCGCCAAGGATCACTTATAATGGGCACACTTTTAGGCAGTGACCTGGGAGTCAGAAATGCTTCCAGAGGTCTTCCCCATGCTGTTCCCATGTCTTTTCAGCACTGTATGCATGTGTCTCATGATGTGTCACACACCACATGGACAGATAAGGTTGTTAAAATGACATTTCCCAGTGAATGCATTTGTCTTGGTTGAAAGCAATGCAAAAGTGCAAAAACGCATCAAAAACACTACGTGTGAACATAGCCCAAGGTGTGGAGCAGTATTTTTGGTTTTGGTTATTTATTTTGCCTTATATACAAGTCATTACCCTGGAAAGGATGTTCCTTAACATATTGCCCAGGAAAATCCATTTTGGTTTCATTTTTGTATGTTTTATTGTGAGTCCATAAAAGTGGTGTAATACTCTGACAACATTGTTGACAGCAGGACCTGGGAGTCAGAAATGCTTCCAGGGGTCTTCCCCATGCTGTTCCCATGTCATTTGAGCACTGTTCCCATCGATTTGGGCAATTTTTAGGCCCTCTGCAGACTGCCGGGGGGAGCCGCCTGAAAAATGCTCGAGTTTCCCATAGACTTACATTGGGCTCGTTGCTCGGGTCGAGCACCCGAGTATTCCAATTTGCTCGACCCGAGCAACGAGTACCCGAGCATTTTAGTGCTCGCTCATCACTAGTACAAACCTCAAAACTACCCACTACATTTATTATTGCAGTTACTGTACCTATGCTGACAAAGCAATCAATGAGAAATGTTCCTACAATAATCTATTACTTACTATTTAGTACAGATAAATATATTGGTAAATGATATTTAAAATCTATACAAAATTGTTTGAAATTGCATTGCAAATCATGCTTGGCTGCTTTGCGCAGAGGTGCATGTCTATCAGTTTTCCTATTTGCTGTTCACCTACCATTGAAAAATTAGTGTTACTGGGATCCACTCTCCTAAAGAGGAAAACACATATACTTACGCCGAACGATCAGTTATTTAGTCTGTTTTATCATGGACTGCACTCTCTGTTTTTAATGTTTCTCATCTCTGGAGTCTTGTTCACACTTGTGACTAACAGGTAAATAGACATACATTATATAATGCAGTTGTGTAGTCAAATTATAAAGTAAGGCATATGCTGGTAATATAGCTAATCGAAGACTGTATGTGTGATTTTATTAGTCCACCTTAAGGGTATGTGTCAGGGCCGGACTGGGACAAAAAAGCAGCCCTGCCACACAAACCCCACTAGCCCACATACTATAAGGGTATGTGCCCACATAGCGTTTTACAAGTGTATTTGCTGCGGATTTTCCACAGCGGAAACGCTTGTAAAACGCTTGTCAATCCGCACCCCATGGTCCCCAATGAGAATCTGCAAGTTCTATGCCCATTCTGCGGATTTTTCCGCAGCGTTTTTGATGCGCAAAAAAATCCGCAACATGTCATTTAATTTTGCGTTTCTGCAAGCAGAATTGCCTTTGCAATGCAATAAAAAACGCAAGGCAATTCTGCATGTCGAAAACGCGCGAAAAACGCGGGATAAACGCTTGCGAAATTCCGCATGCGTTTTTCCGGGAGAGGACATGCAGAAATGACGCAGAAATTTCCTGCTTCATTTCCGCAACGTGGGCACATAGCCTAACATCTCCACGCCCCGATCAGTGAATTTTTCTTTTACGTTGTTGTGCCCCTCACCATTCTCTTAAAGGAGTTATTTCAAGAGCTGCATGTGAATGGCGCCACAGCTCCATTTACCTGTTGCTCTTCAGAGCTCCGTTTCTCAGGATCGTCGGAGATTGGGGACAACTTCCAAACTTGGAATAGCCCATTTTATCAGGTTTTTCATGATTTATTTTTATATGTAGAAAATAATAAACCAATAATGAAAATCCATAAGTCCAATGCCTCCAAGGGCTCGTGCAAACTAGCGTATAAATCAGGCGTGTGCTATCCGATGTTTTATCAGATCGCACACTGATGTTATGCATTGATGCCGTAGAGAGAAACATTTATTTCTCATACTGATTCGGTGTGAGAAAATAAATTGTATCTTGCTGCGATTTGACTCTGAAATTGGATGAGACTCACCCATGCACGTCTATGCACGGATGCCACAGTATAGCGTACAAAAAAATCTGACTGCGCACGAACGACAAGTGAGAAGAAAATCGTCCCACTTTTCTGGATGAAAATAACAGATACTTATATATGATGCATAGATAAAAATTATAGGTATAGTACAAGGCCAAAGATTTCACTGACTTCTTACATTACATGAGTGATATCTATTGTAAATTCTACAACAGCTCAGAATCCTCACAGCACAGAGTGCATGTCCTGGGGGGACTCAAAGTCGGCAGTCACCAGAATGACTGCAGACTCATCATTCTAGACCGGACAGTACAGTCCTCCATGCAGTATTATGGGCACCACATAGTTCTCCATACAGTATTATGGGCACCCATAGTCCTCCATACAGAATAATGGGCCCCACATAGTCCTCCATACAGTATTATGGGCACCACGTAGTCCTCCATACAGTATTATGGGCAGTACATAGTCCTCCATACAGTATTATGGACAGTACATAGTCCTCCATACAGTATTATGGGCAGTACATAGTACTCCATACAGTATTATGGGCACCATATAGTCCTGCATACAGAATAATGGACCCACATAGTGCTCAATACAGAATAATTGGCCCCATATATTACTCTATATAGTATAATGGGCCCATATATTGCTCCATACAGAATAATGGGCCCATATATTGCTCCATACAGTATAAAGGGCCCCATATATTTCTCCATACAGTATAATAGACCGCATATATTGCTACATACAGAATAATGGGCCCCATATAATGCTCCATACATAAAAAAAAAAATCACAGAACTCACAGAGCTCAGACACAGAGGGGCAATGATGGGAGAGGGAGCGTCAGGAGACGACTTCCTCACCCATCATTGTTTTCAACTGTATTGGCATCCAGGATGCCGAAACAGTTAAAAGTATGACGCGGGGAGTGGGGGGGGGCCTCGACTCATGAGCCCCACAGAGTGCCGAGTGCCCGACGGCTAGTGGACCCACCTATTTGTCCAGGGCTCCGGTACTTGCCCGGGTGCGCCGGGTGGTGACGTCAGCCCTGATATATGTGTCATAACTGAGCACCACCAAATCTTAAGCAGTGGGTGAAATGCTTTCAGGACACACAACCTTAAAACAAAGATTTATAAAAAGAATAAAAGCAGCACACTGATTAAATAAGAGAAAAGTGGAGGACTCTTCTTTATTAGCCATTGTGGCCATGTTTCGGTTCCATAACAGAGAAACATAACAGACAAATCCCCGGGCCCGGATGGGACACACCCGCGAGTACTGCAGGAATTAAGTAACGTTATAGATAGACCATTATTTTTAATCTTTAAAGATTCAATAATAACAGGGTCTGTACCACAGGACTGGCGTATAGCAAATGTGGTGCCAATATTCAAAAAGGGGACAAAAACTGAACTTGGAAATTATAGGCCAGTAAGCTTAACCTCTACTGTGGGTAAAATCCTGGAGCGTTTCCTAAGAGATGCTATAATAGAGTATCTGAAGAAGAATAACCTCATGACCCAATATCAACATGGGTTTACGAGGGACCGTTCCTGTCAAACTAATCTGATCAGTTTTTATGAGGAGGCAAGTTCTGGACTGGACCAAGGAAATGCAGTGGATGTTGTGTATATGGACTTTTCAAAAGCTTTTGATACGGTTCCACACAAAAGGTTGATACATAAAATGAGAACAATGGGGATAGGGGAAAATATATGTATGTGGGTTAAGAATTGGCTCAGTGATAGGAAACAAAGGGTGGTTATTAATGGAAAACACTCAGACTGGGTCTCAGTTAACAGTGGGGTACCACAGGGGTCAGTATTGGGCCCAGGGTCGGACTGGGGTGTCTGGGGCCCACAGGGAGAACTGACTCTAGGGGCCCACCTACAGCCATATGCAAATATCTGTTATCCGCTATCCCTGTTATAGTGGAGCATTGACAGGCGGCTCCTGCACATCTACTGTGCGACACTAACTGGGATGTACAATTACGGTAGTTTGCATTAAAGGGGTTCTTTGGTTAAAACAAGTTATCACCGATCAATGGGATCCACAGGATCGGTGATCACTTATTGATCGTTTGGGTCCAAACATTGGAAAACGCGCCTATCAGAAGAATGGGGAAGTTTTATCCCTGACAGGACACTTATCCCCATTTTAAAATGCAGCTTCCAAAAAAGAGCAGCGCTCACAGTCACTGAGGGAATGAATGGATCAGTGGTCGCACCTCACATGCCACTCCAGTCTAATGGGGTGAAAAGCTTCACCTTCTGCCGATTGTGTCCCAGCAGTCAGACCCCCACCAATCAATATTATCACTGATCCTGTGAAGAGGTGATTACTTGTTTTCACCAGAGAACCCCTGTAAGTGCATCTCTGCCGCTCTGGTCCAAGTATTTAATCTCTAAGGCCACGGTCCCATTATCAGTATTCGGTCAGTATATTTTCTCAGGAGTGGGAGCCCAAACCAGGTGAGGAACAATCAGAGAAAAGGTATAATAGAAACAAGTCACCAATTCTGCATTCATCACCCACTCCTGGTTTTGGCAGCGACTCCTGAGAAAAAATACTGACCGAATACTAATGGTGGGGCTGTGGCCTAATGGAAAAAAATATTTTCCTAGTTAATATCAGCAAGAACAAAATGACTGCCATACACAACACAGTCCACTATATCAACACCAATAATACCACATACAAAAGGGACAAATATCGCCACACCATGACTAGATCACATATTACCACCACATAGTGACCGAATAATACCACATACAAGGAACAAATACGGCCACACCATGACCAGACCACATATTACCACCCCAAAGTGACCAAATACTACAATACTGATCATGAATACAAACCACAATACTAACAACACTGTTATTACCACCAGCGACATTATACACAGGACCTCTGTATATAGTGTCAGTGTACAGGTAATACAGGGATCACCAGTGACATTATACACTGGAGCTCAGTATATAGTGTCAGTGTACAGGTAATACAGGGTTCACCAGTGACATTATACACAGGAGTTCTGTATATAGTGTCAGTGTACAGGTAATACAGTGATCACCAGTGACATTATACACTGGAGCTCTGTATTTAGTGTACAGGTATTACAGTGGTCACCAGTGACATTATACACAGGAGCTCTGTATTTAGTGTACAAGTAATACAGTGGTCACCAGTGACATTATACACAGGAGCTCTGTATATAGTGTACAAGTAATACAGTGGTCACCAGTGACATTATACACAGGAGCTCTGTATATAGTGTACAGGTAATACAGTGGTCACCAGTGACATTATACACAGGAGCTCTGTACATAGTGTACAGGTAATACAGTGATCACCAGTGACATTATACACAGGAGCTCTGTATATAGTGCACAGGTAATACAGTGGTCACCAGTGACATTATACACAGGAGCTCTGTATATAGTGTACAGATAATACAGTGGTCACCAGAGACATTATACACAGGAGCTCTGTATATAGTGTACAGGTAATACAGTGGTCACCAGTGACATTATACACAGGAGCTCTGTATATAGTGTATAGTGTACAGGTAATACAGGGATCACCAGTGACATTATACACAGGAGCTCTGTATATAGTGTCAGTGTACAGGTAATACAGTGATCACCAGCGACATTATACACTGGAGCTCTGTATATAGTGTACAGGTAATACAGTGGTCACCAGTGACATACACAGAAGCTCTGTATATAGTGTATACATAATACAGTGATCACCAGTGACATACACAGGAGTTCTGTATATACTATATACACACGTGGTCAGAATTGTTGGTACCCCTCGTTTAATGAAAGAAAAACCCACAATGGTCACAGAAATAACTTGAATCTGACAAAAGTAATAATAAATTAAAAATCTATGAAAATGAACAAATGAAAGTCAGACATTGCTTTTCTGCTTCCACTGAATTTAAAAAAAAATTTAACTCATGAAATAGGCCTGGACAGAAATGATGGTACCCCTGAAAATAATGTGACAAAAGGGACATGTTAAATCAAGTTGTGTCCACTAATTAGCATCACAGGTGTCTACAATCTTGTAATCAGTCAGTGGGCTTGTATATAGGGCTACAGATACTCACTGTGTTGTTTGGTGACATGGTGTGTACCACACTCAACATGGACCAGAGGAAGCAAAGGAAAGAGTTGTTTCAGGAGATTATAAAGAAAATTATAGAAAAGCATGTTAAAAGGTAAAGGTTATAGGACCATCTCCAAGCAGCTTGATGTTCCTGTGACTACAGGTGCACATATTATTCAGAAATGTAAGATCCATGGGACTGTAGCCAACCTCCCTGGACGTGGCCGCAGGAGGAAAACTGATGACAAATCAAAGAGACGGATAATATGAATGGTAACAAAAGAGTCCAGGAAAACTTCTAAAGAGATTAAAGGTGAACTTCAAGCTCAAGGAACATCAGTGTCAGATCGTACTATCCACCGTTGTTTGATCCAAAGTGAACTTCATGTAAGATGACCAAGGAGAACACCATTGTTGAAAAAAAAAAAAATAATAAAAAAGCCAGACTGGAATTTGCCAAACTACATGTTGACAAGCCACAAAGCTTCTGGGAGAATGTACTATGGACAGATGAGACAAAAATGGAAGTTTTTGGCAAGGCACATCAGCTCTATGTTCACAGATGGAAAAATGAAGCATATCAAGAAAAGAACACTGTCCCTACTGTGAAACATGGGGGAGGCTGTTATGTTCTGGGGCTGCTTTGCTGCATCTGGTACAGGGTGTCTTGAATCTGTGCAGGGTACAATGAATTCTCAAGACTATCAAGTGATTCTAGAGAGAAATGTGCTGCCCAGTGTCATAAAGCTTGGTCTCAGTCACAGGTCATGGGTCTTGCAACAGGATAATGACCCAAAACACACAGCTAAAAACACCCAAGAATGGCTAAGAGGAAAACATTAGACTATTCTGAAGTGGCCTTCTATGAGCTCTGACCTAAATCCTATGGAGCATCTTTGGAAAGAGCTGAAACATGTCGTCTGGAGAAGGCAACCTTCAAACACGAGACAACTGGAGCAGTTTGCTCATGAGGAGTGGGCCAAAATAGCTGTCGAGAGGTGTAGAAGTCTCATTGACAGTTACAGGAATGGTTTGATTGCAGTGATTGCCTCAAAAGGTTGTTCAACAAAATATTAAGTTAAGAAGAACCATCATTTCTGTCCAGGCCGATTTCATGAGGTTAATTTTTTTTAAAATTCTGTGGAAGCAGAAAAGCAATGTCTGACTTTCATTTGTTCATTTTCAAAAATTTGTAATTTATCAGATTCAAGTTATTTCTGTGACCATTGTGGGTTTTTCTTTCATTAAACGAGGGGTACCAACAATTTTGACCACGTGTGTAGTGTAAGTGTACATGTAATACACTGACTCACCAGTGATGTCTCTAGGTGAAGTCCTTCATCTTCGCTTTTCTTCTTCATCTGGCACAGACAGCCATCACTTCTTCCAGCCAGGAATCATCTCTGCAGAAAATAACACACAGTTATCAATAACTGATCTCTTCTAGAGAATATTCCCACTTTTCCCCCCGACTTCTACACTACACCAGTTGAAGAAAAAAAGCAACATAGTGCCGTCCTGCACAGTAACAGGACCCCTCTTTTGTCCCATCCCATGGAAAACAATTTCCTAAAAAGTAAATTATATTACAGAAGTAATAATGTAATAATAATAATAATTGGAATCTAAAGTAATAATGTTCCCCACTGGTAAACTAATAAAGTATGTTCCTCAATCTTGTTCCCAAACAGTAATTAAGTCCCTTGTCTAGCCAGGCACTCCCATATGTCCCTTCTGGCCACTATTTGTCTAGTGTGACCCCCTCCATATATTTATCCTAGCACACGTGTATCGAGCCTGCCCCCTCCCATATACCCATCCTAGCCCCCCCATGTGGCCAGTCTGCCCCCCCACATATCCATCCTTGCCTCTATGTTTCCAGCCTGCGCCCCCATATATCCCACCCATATATCCTCCATGTGTCCAGCCTGCCCTCTACATATCCATCCTGGCCTCCATGTGTCCAGCCTCCCCCCTCATATATCCATACTGCCCTTACCCCCTGCATATATCCATCCTTACATCCCCCATATATCCAGCATGCCCCTCCATATATTTATGCTAGCCCATGTGTATCGAGCCCACCCCCCCACATATTCATCCTAGCCCCCCATGTGTCCAGCCTGTTTCCCCCCCATATATCCATCCTGGCCTCCATGTGTTCAGCCTGCCCCCCCATATATCCATCCTGGCCTCCATGAGTCCAGCCTGCCCCCCCATAAATCCTTCCTGGCCTCCATGAGTCCAGCCTGCCCCCCCATATATCCATCCTGCCCCCAATATATCCATCCCGGCCTCCATGTGTCCAGCCTGCCCACTCCTCTTTGCCTGGGTCCAGCCATGGTCCCCCTTGTGTGTCCAGCCAGGGCTCCTCCTTGTGTGTCCAGCCAGGGCTCCCCCCCATTGTGTGTCCAGCCAGGGCTCCCCCCCTTGTGTGTCCAGCCAGGGCTCCCCCTTGTGTGTCCAGCCAGGGTTCCCCCTTGCGTATCCAGCCAGGGTTCCCCCCTTGCGTATCCAGCCAGGGTTCCCCCCTTGCGTGTCCAGCCAGGGTTCCCCCCTTGCGTGTCCAGCCAGGGTTCCCCCCTTGCGTGTCCAGCCAGGATTCCCCCCTTGTATGTCCAGCCAGGGTTCCCCCCTTGTGAGTCCAGTCAGGGTTCCCCCCTTGTGTGTCCAGCCAGGGTTCCCCCCTTGTGTGTCCATCCAGGGTTCCCCCCTTGTGTGTCCAGTCAGCTACCCCCTTGTGTGTCCAGCCAGGCTACCCCCTTGTGTGTCCAGCCAGGCTACCCCCTTGTGTGTCCAGCCAGGCTACCCCTTGTGTGTCCAGCCAGGCTACCCCCTTGTGTGTCTGTCCAGCTGGGCCCCCCCTTGTGAGTCCAGCTGGGCCCCCCCTTGTGTGTCCAGCTGGGCCCCCCCTTGTGTGTCCAGCTGGGCCTCCCCTTGTGTGTCCATCCAGTGTTCCCCCTTGTGTGTACAGCCAGGGCCCCCACTTGTGTGTCCAGTCGGCGCCCCCCTTGTGTGTCCAGCTGGGCCTCCCCTTGTGTGTCCAGCCAGGGTTCCCCCCTTGTGTGTCCATCCAGGACCACCGCTTTTGTGTCCAGTTGGCTCCCCCCTTGTGTGTCCAGCCAGCCTACCCCCTTGTGTGTCCAGCTGGGCTCCCCTTGTGTGTCCAGCCAGGGTTGCCCCTTGTGTGTCCATCCAGGGTTCCCCCCCTGTGTGTCCAGCCAGGCTACCCCCTTGTGTGTCTGTCCAGCTGGGCCCCCCCTTGTGTGTCCAGCTGGGCCCCCCCTTGTGTGTCCAGCTGGCCCCCGCCTTGTGTGTCCAGCCAGTGGGTCCAGACCATTACACACACACACACACACACACACACACACACCTCTTACCTTCCTGCGCTCCCGTGCGGTGTCCTCCTTCTCCTGAGTTGCGCGCCTCCTTCACAGCAGGCGCATGACGATGACGTCATACGCCGGCCGGCGAAGGGAGACACGCAGCTTCAGCTGATTCACTGGGACGTGCGCCGCGGTGGTTCAGGTAATGAACGCAGCGTGCGCGCGTCCCTGCATAGACTGTGTCTGCGCTTTTAAAGGGCCCGTGCCCCTTAAAACCGCAGGATTTTTTTTTGTTCTCTTCTCCCCCCTCTACTCTGCAGCAGGGGGTGGGGCCCACCGGGAAATTTCCCGGTATCCCGCCAGCCCAGACCGACCCTGATTGGGCCCCCTTCTTTTTAACATATTTATTAATGACCTTGTAGGGGGCATACAGAGTAATATTTCAATATTTGCAGATGACACTAAACTCTGCAGGGTAATCAATACAGAGGAGGACAATTTTATATTACAGGAGGATCTATGTAAACTAGAAGCTTGGGCTGATAAATGGCAAATGAGCTTTAATGGGGATAAATGTAAGGTAATGCACTTGGGCAGAGGAAATAAAACGTATAATTATATGCTTAATTGTAAAACACTGGGCAAAACTGTAACTGAAAAAGACCTGGGTGTATTGGTGGACGACAAGCTCACGTTTAGTGGCCAGTGTCAGGCTGCTGCTGCAAAGGCAAATAAAATAATGGGATGCATTAAAAGAGGCATAGATGCTCATGAGGAGAACATAATTTTACCTCTATACAAGTCATTAGTGCGACCACACTTAGAATACTGTGTACAGTTCTGGTCTCCGGTGTACAAGAAAGACATAGCTGAACTAGAGCGGGTGCAGAGAAGAGCGACCAAGGTTATTAGAGGACTGGGGGGTCTGCAATACCAAGACAGATTATTACACTTGGGGTTATTTACTGTGGAAAAAAGAAGGCTTAGGGGTGATCTTATTACTATGTACAAGTATATGAGGGGACAGTACAAAGACCTTTCTACTGATCTTGTTACTCTGAGGCCTGAGACGGGGACAAGGGGCATCTTCTACGCCTGGAGGAAAGAAGGTTTAAACATAATCACAGACGGGGATTCTTTACTGTAAGAGCAGTGAGACTATGGAACTCTCTGCCGCATGATGTTGTAATGAGTGATTCACTGTTAAAATTTAAGAAGGGCGTGGATGCCTTTCTTGAAAAGTATAATATTACAGGTTATAAATACTAGATTCCTTGATAGGGCGTTGATCCAGGGAACTAGTCTGATTGTCGTATAGAGTCGGGAAGGAATTTTTTTCCCCAATGTGGAGCTTAGTGTTTGCCACATGGGTTTTTTTTTGCCTTCCTCTGGATCAACAAGTTAGGCTATGGGTTGAACTAGATGGACTTAGTCTTCCTTCAACCTTAAAAACTATGTTACTATGTTAATAAAGAAGAGCCCTCCACTTTTTCCACAATTAATCGGAGTGCTGCTTATACAGTGGTGGCCAAAAGTATTGGCACCCCTGCAATTCTGTCACATAATACTCAGTTTCTTCCTGAAAATGATTGCAATCACAAATTCTTTGGTATCATTATCTTGATTTAATTTTGGCTTCAATGAAAAAACACAAAAATAATTGTCCTAAAGCCAAATTGGATATAATTCCACACCAAACCTAAAAAAGGGGGTGGACAAAAGTATTGGCACTGTTTGAAAAATCATGTGATGCTTCTCTAATTCGTGTAATTAACAGCACCTGTAACTTACCTGTGGCACCTAACAGGTGTTGGCAATAACTAAATCACACTTGCAGCCAGTTAACATGGATTAAAGTTGACTCAACCTCTGTCCTGTGTCCTTGTGTGTACCACATTGAGCATGGAGAAAAGAAAGAAGACCATAGAACTGTCTAAGGACTTGAGAAACCAAATTGTGAGGAAGCATGAGCAATCACAAAGCTACAAGTCCATCTCCAAAGACCTGAATGTTCCTGTGTCTTCCGTGCGCAGTGTCATCAAGAAGTTTAAAGCCCATGGCACTGTGGCTAACCTCCCTAGATGTGGACGGAAAAAAAAAATTGACGAGAGATTTCAACGCAAGATTGTGCGGATGGTGGATAAAGAACCTCGACTAACATCCAAACAAGTTCAAGCTGCCCTGCAGTCCGAGGGTACAACAGTGTCAACCCGTACTATCCGTCGGCGTCTGAATGAAAAGGGACTGTATGGTAGGATACCCAGGAAGACCCCACTTCTTACCCCGAGACATAAAAAAGCCAGGCTGGAGTTTGCCAAAACTTACCTGAGAAAGCCTAAAACGTTTTGGAAGAATGTTCTCTGGTCAGATGAGACAAAAGTAGAGCTTTTTGGGAAAAAGCATCAACATAGAGTGTACAGGAAAAAAAAAGAGGCATTCAAAGAAAAGAACACGGTCCCTACAGTCAAACATGGCGGAGGTTCCCTGATGTTTTGGGGTTGCTTTGGGGTGCCTCTGGCACTGGACTGCTTGACCGTGTGCATGGCATTATGAAGTCTGAAGACTACCAACAAATTTTACAGCATAATGTAGGGCCCAGTGTGAGAAAGCTGGGTCTCCCTCAGAGGTCATGGGTCTTCCAGCAGGACAATGACCCAAAACACACTTCCAAAAGCACTATAAAATGGTTTGAGAGAAAGCACTGGAGACTTCTAAGGTGGCCAGCAATGAGTCCAGACCTGAATCCCATAGAACACCTGTGGAGAGATCTCAAAATGGCAGTTTGGAGAAGGCACCCTTCAAATATTAGGGACCTGGAGCAGTTTGCCAAAGAAGAATGGTCTACAATTCCAGCAGAGCATTGTAAGAAACTCATTGATGGTTACCGGAAGCGGTTGTTCGCAGTTATTTTGGCTAAAGGTTGTGCAACCAAGTATTAGGCTGAGGGTGCCAATACTTTTGTCTGGCCCATTTTTGGAGTTTTGTGTGAAATGATCAATGATTTGATTTTTGCTTCATTCTCTTTTGTGTTTTTTCTTTGCAAGCAAATTAAATGAAGATAATAAGACCAAAGAATTTGTGATTGCAATCATTTTCTGACAGAATTGCAGGGGTGCCAATACTTTTGGCCACCACTGTATATATATATGTATATACACTACCATTCAAAAGTTCGGGGTCACCCAGACAATTTTGTGTTTTCAATGAAAACTCATAATTTTATTTATCAAATGAGTTGCAAATTGATTAGAAAATATGGTCCAGACATTGACAAGGTTAGAAATAATGATTTTTATTAGAAAGAATAATTTTCTCCTTCAAACTTTGCTTTCGTCAACGAATGCTCCCTTTGCAGCAATTACAGCATTGCAGACCTTTGGCATTCTAGCTGTTAATTTGCTGAGGTAATCTTGAGAAATTTCACCCCATGCTTCCTGAAGCCCCTCCCACAAGTTGGATTGGCTTGATGAGCACTTTTTGCGTACCGTACGGTCAAGCTGCTCCCACAACAGCTCAATGGGGTTGAGATCTGGTGACTGCGCTGGCCACTCTATTACAGATAGAATACCTGCTGCCTGCTTCTTCCCTAAATAGTTCATGCATAATTTGGAGGTGTGCTTTGGGTCATTGCCCTGTTGTAGGATGAAATTGGCTCCAATCAAGCGCTATCCACAGGGTATGGCATTGTGTTGCAAAATGGAGTGATAGCCTTCCTTATTCAAAATTCCATAAACCTTGTACAAATCTCCCACTTTACCAGCACCAAAGCAACCCCAGACCATCACATTACCTCCACCATGCTTGACAGATGGTGTCAGGTGCTTTTCCAGCATCTTTTCAGTTGTTCTGCGTCTCACAAATGTTCTTCTGTGTGATCCAAATACCTTAAACTTTGATTCGTCTGTCCATAAAACTTTTTTCCAATCTTCCTCTGTCAAATGTCTGTGTTCTTTTGCCCATATTAATCTTTTCCTTTAATTAGCCAGTCTCAGATATGGCTTTTTCTTTGCCACTTTGCCCTGAAGGCCAGCATCCCTGAGTCGCCTCTTCACTGTAGACGTTGACACTGGCGCTTTGCATGTACTACTTAATGAAGCTGCCAGTTGAGGAGCTGTGAGGCGTCGAATTCTCAAACTAGAGACTCTAATGTACTTGTCTTGTAAATCAGTTGTGCAGCGGGGCCTCCCACTTCTCTTTATACTCTGGTTAGAGCCTGATTGTGCTCTCCTCTGAAGGGAGTAGTACACACCGTTGTAGGAAATCTTCAGTTTCTCGGCAATTTCTCGCATGTAATAGCCTTCATTTCTAAGAACAAGAATAGACTGTCGAGTTTCACATGAAAGTTCTCTTTTTCTGGGCATTTTGAGAGTTTCATAGAACAAACAAATGTAATGCTCCAGATTCTCAACTAGCTCAAAGGAAGGTCAATTTTATAGCTTCTCAAATCAGCCAAACCGTTTTCAGCTGGGCTAACATACTTGTGCCAGGGTTTTCTAGGGTTTTCTAAACATCCATTAGCCTTCTTACAAAGTTAGCAAACACAATGTACCATTAAAACACAGGAGTGGTGGTTGTTGGAAATGGAATATGTAGATATTGCAATAAAAACAAGACGTTTGCAGCTAGAATAGTAATTTACCACATTAACAATGTATAGAGTGTGTTTCTGATTCATTTAATGTTAGCTTCATTGAAAAAAAATGTGCTTTTCTTTAAAAAATAATGACATTTCTAAATGACCCCAAACTTTTGAATGGTAGTGTCTAATTAGCTGCTCAAAAAAATAAAGGGAACACTCAAATAGCACATCCTAGATCCTAGATCTGAATGAATGAAATATTCTCATTGAATACTTTGTTCTGTACAAAGTTGAATGTGCGGACAACAAAATCACACAAAAATCATCAATGGAAATCAAATTTATTAACCAATGGAGGCCTGGATTTGGAGTCACCCCCAAAATTAAAGTGGAAAAACACACTACAGGCTGATCCAACTTTGATGTAATGTCCTTAAAACAAGTCAAAATGAGGCTCAGTATTGTGTGTGGCCTCCACGTGCCTGTATGACCTCCCTACAATGCCTGGGCATGCTCCTGATTATATTGCGGATGGTCTCCTGTGGGATCTCCTCCCAGACCTGGACTAAAGCATCCGCCAACTCCTGGAAAGTCTGTGGTGCAACGTGACGTTGGTGGATGGAGCGAGACATGATGTCCCAGATGTGCTCAATCGGATTCAGGTCTGGGGAACGAGCGGGTCAGTCCATAGCTTCAATGCCTTCATCTTGCAGCAAGTGCTGACACACTCCAGCCACATGAAGTCTGGCATTGTCCTGCATTAGGAGGAACCCAGGGCCAACCGCACCAGCATATGGTCTCACAAGGATCTCACCTCGTTACCCAATGGCAGTCAGGCTACCTCTGGCGAGCACATGGAGGGCTGTGCCACTGCCAACCGGTCATGCTGAAGGATGTTGCAGGCAGCAGATCGCTCTCCACAGCGTCTCCAGACTCTGTCACGTCTGTCACATGTGCTCAGTGTGAACCTGCTTTCATCTGTAAAGAGCACAGGGCGCCAGTGGCGACTTTGCCAATCCTGGTGTTCTGTGGAAAATGCAAAGCGTCCTGCACGGTGTTGGGCTGTGAACACAACCCCCATCTGTGGACGTCGGGCTCTCATACCACCCTCATGGAGTCGGTTTCTAACCATTTGTGCAGACACATGCACATTTGTGGCCTGCTGGAGGTCATTTTGCAGGGCTCTGGCAGTGCTCCTCCTGTTTCTCCTTCCACAAAGGCGGAGGTAGCGGTCCTGCTGCTGGGTTGTTGCCCTCCTATGGCCCCCTCCATGTCTCCTGGTGTACTGGCCTGTCTCCAGGTAGCGCCTCCAGCCTCTGGACACTACGCTGACAGACACAGCAAACCTTCTTGCCACAGCTCACATTGATGTGCCATTCTGGATGAGCTACACTACCTGAGCAAATTCTGTGGGTTGTAGAGTCCGTCTCATGCTACCACGAGTGTGAAAGCACAACCAACATTCAAAAGTGACCAAAACATCAGACAGAAAGCATTGGTACTGAGATGTGGTCTGTGGTCCCCACCTGCAGAACCACTCCTTTATTGAGGGTGTCTTGATAATTGCCAATAATTTCCATCTATTGTCTATTCCATTTACACAACAGCATGTGAAATTGATTGTCAATCAGTGTTGCTTCCTAAGTGGACAGTTTGATTACACAGAAGTTTGATGTACTTGGAGTTGTATTCTGTTGTTTAAGTGTTCCCTTTATTTTTTTGAGCAGTGTATATATACAGTACAGACCAAAAGTTTGGACACACCTTCTCATTTAAAGATTTTTCTGTATTTTCATGACTATGAAAATTGTACATTCACACTGAAGGCATCAAAGCTATGAATTAACACATGTGGAATTATATACTTAACAAAAAAGTGTGAAACAACTGAAAATATGTCTTATATTCTAGGTTCTTCAAAGTAGTCACCTATTGCTTTGATGACTGCTTTGCACACTCTTGGCATTCTGTTGATGTGCTTCAAGAGGTAGTCACCGGAAATGGTCTTCCAACAATCTTGAAGGAGTTCCCAGAGATGCTTAGCACTTGTTGGCCCTTTTGCCTTCACTCTGCGGTCCAGCTCACCCCAAACCATCTCGATTGGGTTCAGGTCTGGTGACTGTGGAGGCCAGGTCATCTGGCGTAGCACCCCACCTTCTTAGTCAAATAGCCCTTACACAGCCTGGAGGTGTATTTGGGGTCATTGTCCTGTTGAAAAATAAATGAAGGTCCAACTAAACACAAACCGGATGGAATAGCATGCCGCTGTAAGATGCTGTGGTAGCCATGCTGGCTCAGTATGCCTTCAATTTTGAATAAATCCCTAACAGTTTCACCAGCAAAGCACCCCCACACCTCCTCCTCCATGCTTCACAGTGGGAACCAGGCATGTAGAGTCCATCCGTTTACCTTTTCTGTGTCACACAAAGACACGGTGGTTGGAACCAAAGATCTCAAATTTGGACTCATCAGACCAAAACACAGATTTCCACTGGTCTAATGTCCATTCCTTGTGTTCTTTAGCCCAAACTTGTCTCTTCTGCTTGTTGTCTGTCCTTAGCAGTGGTTTCCTAGCAGCTATTTTACCAAGAAGGCCTGCTGCACAAAGTCGTCTCCTCTTAACAGTTGTTGTAGAGATGTGTCTGCTGCTAGAACTCTGTGTGGCATTGACCTGGTCTCTAATCTGAGCTGCTGTTAACCTGCGATTTCTGAGGCTGGTGACTCGGATAAACTTATCCTCAGAAGCAGAGGTGACTCTTGGTCTTCCTTTCCTGGGGCGGTCCTCATGTGAGCCAGTTTCTTTGTAGCGCTTGATGGTTTTTGCAACTGCACTTGGGGACACTTTCAAAGTTTTCCCAATATTTTGGACTGACAGACCTTCATTTCTTAAAGTAATGATGGCCACTCGTTTTTCTTTACTTAGCTGCTTTTTTCTTGCCATAATACAAATTCTAACAGTCTATTCAGTAGGACTATCAGCTGTGTATCCACCAGACTTCTGCACAAGACAACTGATGGTCCCAACCCCATTTATAAGGCAATAAATCCCACTTATTATACCTGACAGGGCACACCTGTGAACTGAAAATCATTTCCGGTGACTAGAATGCCAAGAGTGTGCAAAGCAGTCATCAAAGCAAAAGGTGGCTACTTTGAAGAACCTATGATATAAGACATATTTTCAGTTGTTTCACACTTTTTTGTCAAGTATATAATTCCACATGTGTTAATTCATAGTTTTGATTTCTTCAGTGTGAATGTACAATTTTCAAAGTCATGAAAATACAGAAAAATCTTTAAATGAGAAGGTGTGTCCAAACTCTTGGTCTGTACTGAATATACAGGGTGGTCCAAAAGTAGGTGGACAGAAAGTGTAATAAGGTTATGAAGGGGGAGATTTATCAAACATGGTGTAAAGTGAAACTGCCTCAGTTGCCCTTAGCAACCAATCAGATTCCACTTTTCATTCCTCACAGACTCTTTGGAAAATGAAAGGTGGAATCTGATTGGTTGCTAAGGGCAACTGAGCCAGTTTCACAGATCTAGTTTTCACAGATAGATCTCCCCCAAATCTGTTTTCTTTTCAGATAATTCAGATAACACATAATGGCAAATAATTTAAATACAGATGAAACAAAATGTTTTTTAACAGAGTATTGGAAATCTCAAAATGCTGAAAGCATTAGAGCTAATTGCGTTGAAACATTTGGTACTGAAGCCACAAAGAGACAAACCATTTACGGCATTCGTGACAAATTCAATGCCACTGGCTCAATCCTAATGCTCCAAAAACTGGTCGACCCAAAACAGTCTGTACAGAAGATAATAAACAACTTGTTGCTGAAACATTTGTTCAGAGTCCAAAAAAGTCCACCAGAAGAGCCTCTTTGGAATTGGGAATTTCACGAGCTTCTATCATGCGAATCCTGAAATCTATTGGGTGGAAAGCTTATCGTCCACGTCTAATTCATGGTTTATTGGAGGATGATTCAGACAGGCGGCTGCAATTTAGTGAGATTATGCTTAACGAAATTGAAGAAAATCCAGTAATTTTAGATAACATTATGTGGAGTGATGAAGCTTCTTTCAAATTATCCTGCCATATTAACAGACATAATTGTATTTACTGGTTTAATGAGAACATGCATTTAACATTAGAGCAACAACTAAATGAGCCTGGTGTCAATGTTTGGAGTGGTATTTCAAGTTTTGGTGTTTTAGGACCAATATTTTTGATGGAACAGTCACAGGAGATAAGTATCTCGAAATTCTAATGAATCAAGTTGTTCCCCAGTTACAGCAACAGCCTAATTCAAATGTCCTTTATTTCCAACAAGATGGGGCCCCTCCACATTATTCAAGAGTAGTCCGCGAGTATCTTGATGAAACATTTCCTAATAAATGGATTGGCCGAAGAGACCCACTTGATTGGCCGGCACGTTCACCAGACTTGACCCCAATGGATTTTTTCTTTTGGGGAGTACTCAAGGACAAAGTTTATAGTCGAAAACCTAAAAGTGTCAGTGATTTGAAAAATTACATAAGAGATGCATTTCAAGAAATTAATACCCAAAGAGACTTGTGCAAAAAAGTTTGTCGAAGCGTAAGAGGCAGTCTTCAAAGCTGTGAAAATTGTAATGGAAAACCGTTTGAGCACCTGCGTTGATAACATTTAAGGGCATTTGTATTATTGTTCAGAATAAAATTTAATTGTCAATGTTATGCTTGTGTTAGTAAATGTAATTTTATATATAAATCAAAATAAATGTTTATTATTTTCTGTCCACCTACTTTTGGACCACCCTGTATACAGTGCCTACAAGTAGTATTCAACCCCCTGCAGATTTAGCTGGTTTGATAAGATGCAAATAAGTTAGAGCCTTCAAACTGCAAACGAGAGTAGGTTTTATGAACAGAAGCATAAATCTTACAAAGCAAAAAGTTATGTTGCTCAGTTGAATTTTATTCAATTTTAAACATAAAAGTGTGGGTCAATTATTATACAACCCCTATGTTTAATATTTTGTGGAATAACCCTTGTTTGCAATTACAGCTAATAGTCGTCTTTTATAAGACCTGATCAGGCTGGCACAGGTCTGTGGAGTTATCTTGGCCCACTCCTCCATGCAGATCTTCTCCAAGTTATCTAGGTTCTTTGGGTGTCTCATGTGGACTTTATTCTTGAGCTCCTTCCACAAGTTTTCAATTGGGTTAAGGTCAGGAGACTGACTAGGCCACTCCAACACCTTGACTTTTTCCCTATTGAACCAGGCCTTGGTTTTCTTGGCTGTGTGCTTTGGGTCGTTGTCTTGTTGGAAGATGAAATTACGACCCATCTTAAGATCCTTGATGGAGGAGCGGAGGTTCTTGGCCAAAATCTCCAGGTAGGCCGTGCTATCCATCTTCCCATGGATGCGGACCAGATGGCCAGGCCCCTTGGCAGAGAAACAGCCCCACAGCATGATGCTGCCACCACCATGCTTGACTGTAGGGATGGTATTCTTGGGGTCGTATGCAGTGCCATCCAGTCTCCAAACGTCACGTGTGTGGTTGGCACCAAAGATCTCGATCTTGGTCTCATCAGACCATAGAACCTTGAACCAGTCTGTCTCAGAGTCCTCCAAGTGATCATGAGCAAACTGTAGACGAGCCTTGACATGACGCTTTGAAAGTAAAGGTACCTTACGGGCTCGTCTGGAACGGAGACCATTGCGGTGGAGTACGTTACTTATGGTATTGACTGAAACCAATGTCCCCACTGCCATGAGATCTTCCCGGAGCTCCTTCCTTGTTGTCCTTGGGTTAGCCTTGACTCTTCGGACAAGCCTGGCCTCGGCACGGGAGGACACTTTCAAAGGCTGTCCTGGCCGTGGAAGGCTAACAGTAGTTCCATAAGCCTTCCACTTACGGATGATGCTCCCAACAGTGGAGACAGGTAGGCCCAACTCCTTGGAAAGGGTTTTGTACCCCTTGCCAGCCTTGTGACCCTCCACGATCTTGTCTCTGATGGCCTTGGAATGCTCCTTTGTCTTTCCCATGTTGACCATGTCTGAGTGCTGTTCACAAGTTTGGGGAGGGTCTTAAATAGTCAGAAAAGGCTGGCAAAAGAGATCTTTAATCCACACATGTGAAGCTCATTATTCTTGGTGCCTGAACTACTTCTTAATGCTTTTGGGGGACCAAACAGAATTCTTGTGGTTTGAGGGGTTGAATAATAAATGACACTCTGAATTAACTTTTAACGTTTTTAAAAAAAAAAAAAAAAAAAAAAAATTTGCTGCAGTGCATTTCCCACTTCCAGGCTGATCTACAGTACAAATGTCACAATGCCAAGTTAATTCCGCATGTGTCAACCAGCTAAATCTGCAGGGGGTTGAATACTACTTGTAGGCACTGTATATACACACACACACACACACACACATACACATTCATAATTAGAGCAGATACTGAGATGTACACCATGTATACAGGACAGGAGAAGTATACACGACATACACAGGTCCACAATATATGCTATGTTAAGGAATATGGAGCGGATTCCACACTATATACATATAATCATACTATATAAACATCTCTACACTATATACTATATATACACAACTCTACCTTACACACTATATTAAGACAGCATTACACTATATACTACATTATGATGCATACATCACATAGGAAACACACATATATATCATATAGGAGACACAGCAACTGCTGAATATATATAATATTGAGACTGCTGTACATACATTATATATGTGATACTGTGACTGCTGCGTATATGTTATGTAGGTGATACTGCGAGTGCTGTGTATAGTCGCAGTATCACTTATATAATATATATACAGCAGTATCAGCTATATAATGTATATAGATTGGTGTATATACATTATGTAGGTGATACAGTGACTGTTGTGTATATGTTATGTAGGTGATACTGCAATTATACACAGCAGTCTATATATATTACAGCAACTGCTGTGTATAATTGCAGTACACTGTGTTCCAAATTATTATGCAAATAATATTTTCTCAGATTTTCCCAAATTACCTATATGAATTGCAGTCATTGTAATTTTCCAGTCAAATAACTATTAGAGTACAATTGAAAGGTTTTTGTACAAACTGCCTATAATAACAGTATATTTTTTAAAAAATAAAAAATGCACTCAAAATGCATGTTCCAAATTATTATGCACAGCAGAGTTTTCAACCTTTTCATTTTAATAAAGAACAAAAAAATGGTCATTTTTGAAATTATAAGCATTAGCAGGTTATTACAAACTGAAATCAAACAGTTTTCAACTCAAAACTTTATTCTAGGTGATGTTACATTTGCACATAGGACCGCTTGTTCGAAAGGAGCTTCTGAACTCTCTCGTCCATTGAATTTGTTAGGTTTTGGATGGTTTCTGCTTCAATTGTTTTGCATGTGGACAGAATACCCTCCCAGAGCTGTTGCTTAGATGTGAACTGCCTCCCGCCATCATAGACACTCCTTTTGATGATGCTCCAGAGGTTCTCAATGGGGTTGAGGTCAGGGGAGCATGGGTGCCACACCATAAGTTTGTCCCCTTTTATGCCCATAGCAGCCAGAGATGCAGATGTGTTATGTGCAGCATGAGACGGGGCATTATCATGCATGAAATGATCTCGATGGTCCAGATGGATGGAGTGGAAGATGGCTGGTTGATGGACACCCCATGCAAACACGGCTACGGCGCTAACAAGGAGGAGGTGGAGTAACGTTTTGGGCTGGAATCATGGGGAGAGAGATTGTCGGCCCTTTTAGGATCCCTGAAGGGGTAAAGATGAACTCCATAATGTATGTTGAGTTTCTCAAACAGCACTTCCTTCCATGGTTCAAGAAGAAGAATCGTGCATTCCGCAGCAAGATCATTTTCATGCATGATAATGCCCCGTCTCATGCTGCACATAACACATCTCCATCTCTGGCTGCTATGGGCATAAAAGGGGACAAACTTATGGTGTGGCACCCATGCTCCCCTGACCTCAACCCCATTGAGAACCTCTGGAGCATCATCAAAAGGAGTGTCTATGATGGCGGGAGGCAGTTCACATCTAAGCAACAGCTCTGGGAGGGTATTCGGTCCTCATGCAAAACAATTGAAGCAGAAACAATCCAAAACCTGACAAATTCAATGGACAAGAGAGTTCAGAAGCTCCTTTCGAACAAGCGGTCCTATGTGCAAATGTAACATCACCTAGAATAAAGTTTTGAGTTGAAAACTGTTTGATTTCAGTTTGTAATAACCTGCTAATGCTTATAATTTCAAAAATGACCATTTTTTTGTTCTTTATTAAAATGAAAAGGTTGAAAACTCTGCTGTGCATAATAATTTGGAACACGCATTTTGAGTGTAGTTTGAGTTTTTTATTTTTTTAAAAATATACTGTTATCATAGGCAGTTTGTACAAAAACCTTTCAGTTGTACTCTAATAGTTATTTGACTGGAAAATTACAATGACTGCAATTCATATAGGTAATTTGGGAAAATCTGAGAAAATATTATTTGCATAATAATTTGGAACACAGTGTATAGTATTGGAGTGGAATCCTATCCAGGCACCCACATTAACAGCGAGTGCCGCACAGCCTATTTTTTTCTTAATTGCAGTATAACCTATATTATGTATACACAGCAGTAGCAGTATCACCTATATATTGTATATAAAGCAGTCTGTATACATTATATAGGCTATACTGCAATTATACACAGTAGTTGCTGTAATATATATAGACTGCTGTGTATAATTGCAGTATAACCTTGATAATGTATACAGACTGCTGTATATATAATATATAAGTGATACTGCTACTGCTGTGTATACATTACATAGGTTGCACGTGCAAGAGAGACAGCGTGAGGCACACAGGGGCTTCGTTTAAAATTAGAGCAGATGCAATACAACAACTGCTGTGTATAATTGCAGTATAACCTATATAATGTTATGTATGTACAGCAGTCTGTATACATTATATAGGTTATGCTGCAATTATACACAGCAGTTGCTGTAATATATATAGACTGCTGTGTATAATTGCAGTATAACCTATATAATGTATACAGACTGCTGTATATACAATATATAAGTGATACTGCTCTAATTTTAAATGTAGCCCCTGTGTGCCCGGGCCCCAAGTTGTCTCTCTTGCACGTGCTGGCAAGGGCCACCGCATGCACTTGCATGCTCTGACAAGGCTGCGGTGGCGCGCACGTGGTGACAAGGGCCGCCGCGGACTCTGTGCGGCCTTGTCAGGGCATGCGCGCACAGGCGGCCCTTGCCAGCGCATGTAAGAGAAACAGCACGGGGTACAGGCACACAGGGGCTTCATTTAAAATTAGAGCAGATACAATATATAGGTGATACTGCTACTGCTGTATATATATTATATAGGTTATAATGCAATTATACACAGCAGTTGCTGTAATATATATAGACTGCTGTGTATAATTGCAGTATCACCTACATAGTATATACACAGCAGTAGGAGTATCACTCACCTATATATTGTATATACATACATTATACAGAGAAACATTTTACAGCATTCAGTTTTACACCTTTGGACTTACCCAGGTCCCTGAGATGGGAGGGGGGCCCAGAGGAGAGATGGATGAGGAGCTGCAGCATCTGACATGCGGAGGAGCAGTAGCTGATCTAGGTTTGCTGCCGCTGATACCGGCAGTGAGTTGAAAAAAAAAACACTTTCAAATTAAGCCCCTGTGTGCACTTGCACGCTCTGAAAATGCCGCGGTGGCGCAGACGTGGTGACAAGGGCCACCGCGGACACTGTGCAGCCTTGTCAGGGCGTGCGCGCACAGGTGGGAAAATGCCCGCCTTGGCAGATTGCCAATCCAGGCCTGGTATGTGTGCACACTCAGGATTTGAAGCAGAAATTTCTGCAGCATTTCTGCATCTCCTTGGCAGGAAAAATATTACGGAAAAAACGTGTGGTTTTGCTGCGATTTTGATACATTTTTTGAAGCGTTTTTGTACATCAATGAATGATTTTTGGCGTTAAATAAAGTTATTTGGTGGGACATTGCTTTAACCCTTGGATTACCGTCAGAACTGGGGTGAGTATATTGGTTAATTTAAATGATTAAAGAATGTGTCTGTTGTATTTCAAATAAAGCATTTACTCTGTGTCTGTGTGTTTAACTCTTTACTTTACTTTAATTAGGTTTGGTGATGAAAGGGTCTGATTGACACCTTGTCATCACCAAACAAAAGAGCTAGGTGTCAGCTAATCCCATTCACCCAATCTTCATTAGCATTCCCATTCATGTAATTTCTGGGGCAGATGTGAGCTGCTATATTTAGCCTAGGAAGGTGCCATTAGGCAAACATGGTCCCTCGCTATTATTAACAGCTCACAGCTGTTTCGTTAGCCCCTACGTCCCCACGAACAGCCACAAGCAGCGCTTTGGACGCAGCGTATTTTTGCTGCGTCCAAAACGCGGTGTTCTAATGCAGCACTTTTGTTGTCGGTGCATGTGAATCCACCGCATATAATGACACTTCAATCGGTCAAAATCTACAGCGGAGACTAGCCTGTCCGCTACAGAAATTGACATGCTGCGGGTGAGTTTGGGTAAGTGGCCACGATCAGGAGCCGCTTCAGGTTTGACACTGCGTGTTTATACATGTTTATACAGCGTCAAACCCGCAGCGTCCAGATGTTACAGCATAGTGGATGGGATCTCTACAAATCTGATGTCCACTATGCGTGCATCAGAGGCTGCGAATCACCCGTGGACACTGACATGCAGCGCGTCTTTCAGGACCGCAGCATGTCAAATTCTCTTGCAGAGTCGCTAGTCTCTGCAACAGAAATTTGACCACTAGAAAGTATTGAATGCGATAAATCCGCATGGTTCAGTGAACACATGCGGATTTACCTGCGTTCAATAGAATGCAACGTTTTGGACGCAGCAAAAATGTGCGTCCAAAGAGCTGCTACGTATGGAGTATGGGTACAGAGCCTAAAATTTAAAAAAAAAAATGGCGTGGGCTCCCGCTTCATTTTTATAACCAGCAGAGGGAAAGTTGACCCCTGGGGGCTGATATTAGTAGCCGGGGAAGGGGCCATTAGCCAAAAATGTTCCCTGGCTATTAATATCAGCCCACAGCTGTTTGCTTAGCCTTTACTGGCTAGATTACAGGGGGACCCCAGAAAAAAATTGACGTAGGGTCCCCCTATAAAATCTAACCAAAAAACGCTAAACAGACATGTGTGGGCTGATATTAATAGCCAGGGAAGGGGCCATGAATACTAGCCCCCTCCATGGCTAATAATATCACCCCACAGCAGCCCCAGAAATGGCGCATCCATAAGATGCGCAAAAATCTGGCACTTATAGTAGGGAGGGGACCCAGCACTACCGTATAAATAAACCTATGCCTGTGCCAAAAAAACCCCAAACAAACAAATCGAGAGCAGGAAAAAAGAGAGGGCAAAGCAGGCACCAAGCATACAAAATCATGAGATGTAGCAACAGAGTGTTGAAAAATATTTGGAAATTTTATTATGACTGGGACAAACAACAGCGCTAATTAAAAACATGATAAAAAAAACATATACGACAAAGGCAAGTGAGAATATGACCCCTTAAAGAATTTTAAATATAAATAGCCAATAAATATTAAATAAATAATGAATAAATATTAGTTCATATATCCAAAATATTGCACAGGTATGGTATATAGAGATTAGATTTTGCTCCTAATAGTATAAATATACATAAGTAGAGTATACTTTCCAAATGTATCACAGGAAAGCCAAAGATATACTGATATTCTCCCTAACATGGACAAGTGCCAAATAAAAGATAGTAAGGAAGAAAGGAAAGCATATAGATCAATTACAAAAAGGACAAAGTATACCAACCATGTGAGAGTCATAAATAAAGCAAAGGGGATATCCAAGAAATGCCTGACCCTACGCGTTACGCCATTAGATTCTGGCTTCCTCAGAGGTATGGAGTCAGTGTCCCAAGTGTCCAACATATATATCCCAAAACACACCCAAAATCCATTGGTCAAACAAGAGAGCCTGAATATACAGCCCGGACCCAGGAGGAGGCATTCCTCCTGTATAGTGGATCTATTCTATGTTCAGTAGAGAGATCAGTGGTATTCCAGATACCAGGTTTGGCACAGTTTCCTCCCAGCCTGAATCTAGCACAAGGTGAAACATGTGTGTGGTCAGCGTGCGTGTTGCCTTGGAGCATACCGTTAGTGATCCATATACCACAGTATAATCTATATATAGAGAAGCAGTGTGTGTATCACGCTGGAACGCACCTCCGGAAATACGAAAAACCGTAAATAGATGTCTAAGGCACAACCAGGGAAAACCCCGGAAATGACGTCTCATGTCAACTATTTGAAGGTAACAACGCACGTTAACGCTGTAACTGCGCAGGCCTATCAAGGAGTGCAAAAATCCACAGACGCATATCTCACAAAAGAATACAGAAGTCCACTTGGCTGGGGACCCAGAACCGAAGCGGGCATCTGGTTGATGTCTGAAGCAAATGGGAATTTATTTAATTATGCTGTAATATATTTGAGACTTTTGATGTATACTCATGTCTTTTTTGGAGTGGCATATTTATTTGTGCAATATAGTCTATCTCTGAGAGATCTATGAGGGTCATTTTTCTTGTCCTGTCGAACAGTTTTCCTTTTCTATGTGTATGTATATATATATATATATATATATATATATATATACAGTACAGACCAAAAGTTTGGACACACCTTCTAATTTAAAGTTTTTTTCTGTATTTTCATGACTATGAAAATTGTACATTCACACTGAAGGCATCAAAACTATGAATTAACACATGTGGAATTATATACTTAACAAAAAAGTGTGAAACAACTGAAAATATGTCTTATATTCTTGGTTCTTCAAAGTAGCCACCTTTTGCTTTGATGACTGCTTTGCACACTCTTGGCATTCTCTTCATGAGCTTCAAGAGGTAGTCACCGGAAATGGTTTTCACTTCACAGGTGTGCCCTGTCAGGTTTAATAAGTGGGATTTCTTGCCTTATAAATGGGGTTGAGACCATCAGTTGTGTTGTGCAGAAGTCTGGTGGATACACAGCTGATAGTCCTACTGAATAGAATGTTAGAATTTGTATTATTGCAAGAAAAAAGCAGCTAAGTAAAGAAAAACGAGTGGCCATCATTACTTTAAGAAATGAAGGTCAGTCAGTCCGAAAAATTGGGAAAACTTTGAAAGTGTCCCCAAGTGCAGTTGCAAAAACCATCAAGCGCTACAAAGAAACTGCCTCACATGAGGACCGCCCCAGGAAAGGAAGACCAAGAGTCACCTCTGCTTCTGAGGATAAGTTTATCCGAGTCACCAGCCTCAGAAATCGCAGGTTAACAGCAGCTCAGATTAGAGACCAGGTCAATGCCACACAGAGTTCTAGCAGCAGACACATCTCTACAACAACTGTTAAGAGGAGACTTTGTGCAGCAGGCCTTCATGGTAAAATAGCTGCTAGGAAACCACTGCTAAGGACAGGCAACAAGCAGAAGAGACTTGTTTGGGCTAAAGAACACAAGGAATGGACATTAAACCAGTGGAAATCTGTGCTTTGGTCTGATGAGTCCAAATTTGAGATCTTTGGTTCCAACCACCGTGTCTTTGTGCGACGCAGAAAAGGTGAACGGATGGACTCTACATGCCTGGTTCCCACCATGAAGCATGGAGAAGGAGGTGTGATTGTGTGGGTGCTTTGCTGGTGACACTGTTGGGGATTTATTCAAAATTGAAGGCATACTGAACCAGCATGGCTACCACAGCATCTTGCAGCGGCATGCTATTCCATCCAGTTTGCGTTTAGTTGGACCATCATTTATTTTTTTAACAGGACAATGACCCCAAACACACCTCCAGGCTGTGTAAGGGCTATTTGACCAAGAAGGAGAGTGATGGGGTGCTACGCCAGATGACCTGGCCTCCACAGTCACCATACCTGAACCCAATCGAGATGGTTTGGGGTGAGCTGGACCGCAGAGTGAAGGCAAAAGGGCCAACAAGTGCTAAGCATCTCTGGGAACTCCTTCAAGATTGTTGGAAAACCATTTTCGGTGACTACCTCTTGAAGCTCATCAAGAGAATACCAAGAGTGTGCAAAGCAGTCATCAAAGCAAAAGGTGGCTACTTTGAAGAACCTAGAATATAAGACATATTTTCAATTGTTTCACACTTTTTTGTTAAGTATATAATTCCACATGTGTTAATTCATAGTTTTGATGCCTTCAGTGTGAATGTACAATTTTCATAGTCATGAAAATACAGAAAAAAACTTTAAATGAGAAGGTGTGTCCAAACTTTTGGTCTGTACTGTATATATATATATATATATATATATATATATATATATATATATATATACACACACTCCCTGACAAAAGTTATGTCGCTTATCCATGTTATGTAAATAAAAGCTTATAACCTGACGTTAAATTCATCCATTGGTTTTATAAATTACTCTTTTGAAAGCTGAAACCCTCCCAAATTTGGTTTAGGTTAAGAAAATAAATTGGCATCAATGCTGAAATATTGATCATTTAATGAACACAGAATGGGCAGATTTTGGCAAGACAAAAGTTTTGTCGCCTGGTCATATAATGCACCCAATCCTAATTTAAATCCTCACCAGTGTTCATTAAATGATCGGTTAATTAGTGGGTGTGTATAAAAAGAAACCCAGCACCCCAGACCTTCACTTGAACTGCAACTTGAGCTCCGACAACATGCCAAAAATCCACCCTGCGACCAAAGCCTTGATTATCAAGAGGCTGAAGACCAGATCCACTGCAGAGGTGGCTGGCACCTTTAATGTGTCTCAACGTCAAGTACAAAGAATTAAAAAAAGATTTGAAGAGACTGGAGATGCGTTTGACAAGCCCAGGTCCAGCAGACCCCACAAGACTACTGCTCAGGAGGAACGTTTGTTGGTTAGAAAATCCAAAGCAAGCCCCTCTTCCACTGCAGCAGAGCTCCAACAGGCCTGGTCACCTCAAGTCCCTGTGTCAACTAGGACAGTTTGTAGGATTCTGTCTCGAAATGGCCTCCATGGTCGAATCAGTGCCCAGAAGCCAGCACTAAACAAAAGGCATTTGCAAAGTCCCACAGCCTGCTAAACAGATGGACGCTGGAAAAGTGGCAGAAGGTGGATTTCTCTGATGAATCTTCAGTAGAATTACACCACAGCCGCCGCAAATACTGCAGGAGACCTACTGGAGCCCGTATGGATCCAAAATACACCCAGAAAACAGTTACATTTGGTGGTGGAAAGATCATGGTCTGGGGTTACGTTCAGTATGGGGGTGTGCGAAACGTTTGCAATGTGGAAGGCAATATCAATAGCTTAAAATATCAAGAAGTGTTAGCTACCTCTTACATTCCAAATCACAAAAGGGGTAAAATTCTGCAGCAGGATGGTGCTCCATCTCATACATCCATCTCTACAACAAAGTTCCTCCAGGAAAAAAAGATCAAGGTGCTCAAGGACTGGCCAGCCCAGTCACCAGACATGATCATCATTGAGCATGTTTGGGGTAGGATGAAAGAGGAAGCTTGGAAGACAAAACCAAAGAATCTAGATGAACTCTGGGAGGCATGTAAAACTGCATTCTTTGCTTTTCCTGATGACTTCATTAATAAATTGTATGAATCATTGTTGAACCGCATGGATGCAGTCCTTCAAGCTCATGGAAGTCACACAAAATATTAAATATGACTCTAATAACAGCACAACTTCATTCACCAATGTTATGCAATATATATTTGTATTTTAAGATAATTATTTGTTTGAATATCACATTACTTTCTGAGGGCGACAAAACTTTTGTGTTGCCAAAATCTGACCATTCTATGTTCATTAAATGATCAATATTTCAGCATTGATGCCAATTTATTTTCTTAACCTAAACCAAATTTGGGAGGGTTTCAGCTTTCAAAAGATTAATTTATAAAACCAATGGATGGATTTAACATCAGGTTATAAGCTTTTATTTACACAACATGGATAAGCGACATAACTTCTGTCAGGGAGTGTATATATATATATATATACTCTTTTTGAGGCCATTATATAGGTCATTAACCTTGGGGGTGTGCACTAATTTTGCTGATTGGAGTTTACTTAGATGGGGTATATAAAATAAAAAAGATTATTTTATATATATATATTTTTTACATATATTCCCTCATGGAGTTCCTCAATTTCCCTGTGTGGCTCTTGTGCAGTATGGGATTTGCTCCCTGTGGTGCTTTGCCCACTTCGGTTCTGGGTCCCTAGCCGAGTTACAGCGTTAACGTGCGTTGTTACCTTCAAATGGTTGACATGAGACGTCATTTCCGGGGTTTGCCCTGGTTGTGCGTTCCACGCTGACACGCACAACTGAACATAGAATAGATCCACTATACAGGAGGAATGCCTCCTCCTGGGTCCGGGCTGTATATTCAGGCTCTCTTGTTTGACCAATGGATTTTGGGTGTGTTTTGGGATATATATGTTGGACACTTGGAACACTGACTCTATACCCCTGAGGAAGCCAGAATCTAATGGCGTAACGCGTAGGGTCAGGCATTTCTTGGATATCCCCTTTGCTTTATTTATGACTCTCACATGGTTGGTATACTTTGTCCTTTTTGTAATTGATCTATATGCTTTCCTTTCTTCCTTACTATCTTTTATTGAGCACTTGTCCATGTTAGGGAGAATATCAGTATATCTTTGGCTTTCCTGTGATACATTTGAAAAGTATACTCTACTTATGTATATTTATACTATTAGGAACAAAATCTAATCTCTATATACCATACCTGTGCAATATTTTGGATATATGAACTAATATTTATTCATTATTTATTTAATATTTATTGGCTATTTATATTTAAAATTCTTTAAGGGGTCATATTCTCACTTGTCTTTGTCGTATATGTTTTTTATCACGTTTTTAATTAGCGCTGTTGTTTGTCCCAGTCATAATAAAATTTCCAAATATTTTTCAACACTCTGTTGCTACATCTCATGATTTTGTATGCTTGGTGCCTGCTTTGCCCTCTCTTTTTTCCTGCTCTAAATCTGGCACTTAGCCTCCGCTCTTCCCACTGCCCTGGAGCGGTGGCGAGTGGGGTAATAGGGTTGGGGTTCATGCCAGCCTTGTATTGGTGGCTGACGTGAAGCCTAGGTTAGTAATGGAGAGGTGTCTATAAGATGCCCCCATTACTAACCATGCAGTAACGTTCGTGCCGCTTTTTCAATAAATACACAGCCAGAATAAAGTATTTTAATTAAATAAAAATACACACAGTTTAAAAAAATGTTTTTATTGCACGCTCAGTCCCTGAATCTCTCGTCTCCTGAAAAAAAAGTAAAATAAAAAACAACCATATCCCTCACCTGTCCGCCGTCACAACGTAGTCCACGATTACCGCCGTCACTATTGTCCCTCGGCGATCTGGGTCACTTCTACAGCAGTGACATCAGCAATCACTGTAGAAGACAGCAATTTACACTGACAAGGAGTGTAAAATAACTCCTGTCAGTGTACATGCTGCTGCAGGAGTGAGGTCACTGGGGTTCATCTGCTGAAGAACAGATGATCAGTTCTGGTGACCTCAGCACAAGTTCCCACGCAGCATCGGTGCCGTAAACTGAGGTCACTTGAGCTCTTAGCTGATCTTCAGCTGAGAGCTCACATGACCACAAGTCCTGGCAGTGCAGTACACTGCTGGGAGTGAGCGTGCTCCCGGCAGTGTACCGCCAGCCGCCGACCTGATCACATCGCCGGGGACCGAGGACCAGGAGGACACCGAGGGGCGCCTGACAGGTGAGAATAGTGTTTTTTTTTTTTAATGGCGCGCAGTCCCGGCTTGGCTGAGGAGACTACTACTACTCCCCTCAGCCTCGCTGCTCCCGCTGTTATCAGCGGGAGTAGCGGTCGGATGAGGGAAGTTGTAGTCGTCCCCAGTCGACCCGGGTACCACTCGCAGCGTTTCCGTAGCATTTCACCGCCCATTGACTTTAATTGAAACACAGCAAATCCGCAGGTATAAATATTATACCTGCAGATTTGCTGCGTTTCAATTAAAGTCAATGGGCCGGAAACGCTGCGGAAACTCTGCATACAATTGACATGCTGCGGTTTTTGCCTCACTGGCAATCCGCATCATGTGCACAGCACATCAGGATTGCCAATGCAATAGCTGGCAGACCGATTACCAAGCCTTTTCGTTGTCTTTCCCCGGTGAAAAGCCGCCGTGAAAACGCATCAAAAACGCTACGTGTGCACTTAACCTAAGGCATAGCTATTGAATATGAGAAAGTTTGAACATAAATGTGCATGGATGTCTGCTTTATGACTTGATCGCTCATATTGCAAGTTGCTTGGAAGATTGCTTCTAAGTAGGGGTATATTTAGAAACTGAAAAAAAAGAAAAACCTTGAGAAAGACTTTGAAAAATTCTTTCTTTAAGCATAGTCATTCTTCTTACTTTTGAAATTCTGTCCCAAAGAAGTGAGGTTTCAGAGCAGTCAACACAGGAGTGAAAATCTAAAATGCAATTTGTAAATTTGACATGGTCTGTGCAAAGCATGATATGTAACCACTGCGGTTAGTGTGGGTTGGGAGCCATATTTAGCTTATGGACTGCTTTTGTGCACTACTTACCTTTATGAGCACACTGATAAACAAGTCCAGAATTCAGTGTGACAGTCCTGAAGTCCCAGCACTGCCCTGGAAAGACCGTTTTGATAGGAGAGATCAGTCATAGACTGCTTTTGTTTTTCAGATCTCTGCCTGTTGTCTGGCTGCTTAAAGGGCTCATTCTTCATGTTTGGCCCCTATAAAATCAAAACACTCTTACTCCCCTCCCATGTCGGCGTCGTTCCTGCAGTGTCAGCACTCGCGTTCCCATGGCTCACGTGCAGGTGTTATGGCAAGTGAGCCCTGCGCCCAATCACCGCTAGTGTCACTGTCCCCGCCTTCGAACATGTAAGTAATAAGCGGAAGTCAGGGCTGTGGCTGGCTGCTCACTTCCTCTTGATTACGTATACATCCGAAGGTGGGGACAGTGAAGCCAGCACTGATTTTGGCGTAGGGCTCACTTGTCATAACATCCGCACGTGAGCCCTGGGAACGCACGTGCCGACACCACTGGAACGGCAACAGCACAATTTTAATTTTATCGGGGCCAAATATGGGGAATGAGAAGGGGTTGTCCTAGTAGTGGACAACTCCTTTAACGTCTATGTTAGTTACAATTCTGTTACTGTGTACTGTAGGTGTATGCACTGAGCATGAAAACCATAGGGCAATACTTGTCGTATTGGTTTCAGGCACCCAGGCAAATTATTGGGTTCAAACTCGCCTGTCGACTGCCACGCACACATAATCTACTAGTTGCTCATTCTGAGCTGAAAATTTTTACTTATAAAATGAAAGGATCCCATTTAAAAGGTGACGAAGGTCAAACCTGATTCCCAACATGGTGCCACCTTTGTACGCTTGCCACCTCACTTGCCACCTTCCCTGTACGCTTGCAGATGGGAAGGTATTGGTGCCTAGCCTCAGTGATGGGAAATCCGAAGAAGAAGGCTCCAGCACAATAGGTGCTGAGAAATTTGTTAATGGGTCGGAAGTGTTGGCTTCGGGTTTTAGGAATGACTGGCAGAGCTGGGCAGGACTGGTCATTTACATTCTTCAACCAGGAGGTGGAGCTGCGTTAAAAGGGCAGCTGAACTGCTTCAGAGTTGTCTGGGAGTAGAGGTGGAAACACCTTTGTTGGTGTTAGTCAGATTCTAACAAGCATTGAGTGTGTCTGAATGGGTGAGCCCATACTATTGAATGGACTATTTACTTTTATGTTATCCCTTTGTGCCCAAAAAGGCTGTTTCGTTTTGTTATCTTGAACAAGTTATGGACATTTAATAAACTGCTCCTTTTTTTGAACCGAAGAAACCAGATCCGTGTATATACCAGCATCTACCAGAGAGCTAATCCCTTAGTTGATATTGTTCTCCTTCAATTTAAACTAATTAGATCACTGTGTAAAGAATCATTCCTCAGGTGACCACCAATTACATGGTACAAGCATAAGATTGATGGACAAAATATGAAATTTAGAGGTCTTGAAGATTTTTCTTCAACGGGGGCCAAGATATTTCTGAAGGCAATCCTGGCACATGAAAATGCTCCAGCAGATGCCAAAATAGTAGTCTTTTTGGCTCCAGTGGTCCAGTATATCTTTTGTTCTGCTGTATAGATAATCATAGCCTGCTGTTTTCCAATTTAGATGGAAGTGGCAAAATGTTGCTCAGAACACTTCACATGCAAACTCTTTACTGTAGTTGTAACAAGTTCATAAATTGGTAAAGTTGCAAAAATTACTTATAAAAACAAGCAATTTTGCATTTTATCCTTATTAAAAATTCTCACCGCGACTGGTTACCTAGGCAAGAAGCACATAGCGCAAGCAGTTTCTATGCTCTGCCTGCTCACACCGCTGTGAAGTGGGCTGGATTGCTGGATCCGATCAGCCTCAGGGCCCCTGTGCTTCTACCATAGTGTAAAGGTAAAGCTGTCTCTGCTAGCCGCCTGGAAGAGAGTACAGCTCGGATCAGCGGCATGACCATGCCACTGTTCTGAACTGTCAGTCTTCAGGAGTGCCCTGCCCCCCCCCAGCAAAACAGGTAGATGAGGGGGCTGGGAGTTGTGCCCTCCTGAAGATTAATCTTGAGACAACCTCTCCAAGTCAGTGTCCGCAGCTCTGTAGTGATATGTTTCCCGCAGAAGTCGCTTCTTTAGCGTCAATGTAAGAATTGGATTTTGGCATTTGGGAAAGACTTTCTTGATTTACAGGACAAAACCCGATAATGTGCTCAGCATTAAAGATCCAGCTCCTGCTATTGACTCCTGATACCTCATCACTCTCCTACTTTCCCAAATATTTTGTTCTTGATATTTATTTCCTGAAAATATTTGCGAAAAACAATTATGTACATACAGTTTCAGCAAGGATCTGGAATCTAGCCTTGTGCATGGAGCCTACCAAGTAATTATGCTGTACTCTAGCTTGTTGAAGCAGCATGAAAAATGAAGGGACTACTTAAGATCCGCATTTTACATAGATCTCTGCAACATACATAAAGGTTAAAAACCTCCGTAGTGAGTTGCTACATTATTGCTCAGCTTGTATTGGTGGAGCGGTATCCATAGGAAGCACAAACCCCTCCTCACATGTGTCGTTTTATCATTCCTTTTATTCTCTGTTTATGTTTAATGCATACTAACATTTTTTTTTCGTTCTAACTCCTCAAGATTAATCAAATTTGCTATCAAGTACATTGGCCTGTGGAGTCCCTCAACTCTTTCAGAGTGTCTTTGAGATAGTGAGGCAGAATTCAGCCAGAATATTAACTAGATTTCTACATTTAATAGTTGCCCTCTGCAGCAAATATTTGTTACAAGGGCAAAGCTATTTCAATCTCACCATTCAAAAGGATTTTTTGTCAGCGGACCCTAATCTCAGTCTAACATAATCATCCAATCTCCTTTGTACATCTCCTACAGATTATATGATCTAATGATCTTTACAATTAATTAGTGCTAGAACCTGGGGATGTATTACATTACTGGCTGGGCTGTTTTATGTAGAAACCTTCGATGAAACAACTCATTAATCAGTCTGGATTGCCAAGCACTCCTGCATAGGAAAAAAATGGTCATTTTGTAGCTAAATTATTTGTAATCCTAATGTGTGTGTTTCGTAGCAGGTAGTAATAATTGTGTAGGTAGCAATTGAAGGTCATAAGGGAATACATTTATGGAGACATTAGCATAACATTTTTAAGGCTGCAATTATTTTTTTGATTCATTTATTGGTGCATATAATTCAGGCTGGATTCAGACTTATTATTTTGATGCAAATTTATGAGCCATATCTAGTAGTGGACACAGCCATATGCCTAATTTTTGACACAGCATGAGATCATGGTGGCACAGTGATTAAGGGGGAATTCTCAAGTTTGGAAGTTATCCCTTTGCGATAGGGTAGGGAATAACTTCCGGCCCTACCACCAAGTGATCCCAACCCCAAGCGATCCCAAGAATCAGGGCTTTGAATTGTCCCGTGTGAATGGAGCGGTGGTCGATCATGCGCTCTGCAGCTTCATTCATTCTTATGGAAGTGACAGAGACCAGCTGAGCGCATTGCTTAGCTATCTCCGGCTTCAGAGCTCTGGTTCCTGGAGTCAGTCATGGTCCCAACAGTCAGACTCCCCGCGATTGGGAAGTAATCCCCTATCCTACAGGTAAGGGATAACTTCCAAATTTGAGAATATTCCATTAACTTTAGAAATGAAGCTCATTGGTGCATAGGGTCACTTCCCTTTAGTCCATAACTCCACACCATCTACATCAAAACTTAAACATCTCACCTGGTTTACATATATGTAATCATGGTACGAGTAAAGGGTCATGCACACAGACCTACAGTATTATGAATTTGTACAACTTTTACTTGTATGAAACTCTGATATGGTTCCTGTAGGGTCTTACTGACTTTCTGTATACTGTATGTTTGATTTCATCTGAAAGTAAAAATATTTTTTTTCTGTTGAATTTTATCAGAAAATGGTAGTAAAATAATGAGATAATTACAGATTCTAAGGGAAAATATCTCCATAATACAATGCCTTACCATTACTCATTACTACAATTTAGTAGTAGACTTTTACGCCCTAGCATCAGGTCTAACAGACGGCCACAGTCCTGGTCTCCTGTACCTTGCCTGGAGTGGTAAAGGGAATCTGTCACCAAGAATTTTCTACTTAATCTGAGAGCAGCATAATATACGGGTAGAGACCCTGATTCCAGCACTGTGTCTGGGCTGTTTAGTGGAGTTTTCATAAAATCTGTGTTTTATCAGTAGTAGATTATCACTGGTGGACTACTTTGGCCTGCTGCTAGGTCATCCAACCACACCCCCACCATTCATTAGCAGCTATTTGTCTATGCACAGCGAGCATAGAAAGCTACCAATCAGTGGTGTGGGCAGGGTTGTACAGAGCTCAGCATTCAGAGAACTGATAAATCTGCAGCAGATAAAACAGTTTTTAATCAAAAATGCAGAATTTAGTAGAGTAAGTTACACATTGCTGGAATCAGGGTCTCTGTCCCTACATCATGCTGCTCTCTGATGGGGTAGCAAAAACCTAGTGACAGATTCCCTTTAAGGAACTGTCATTGCAACAAACATAGGGACTGATGGTGTTTGCGCAGTAAACACCAAATCACTGCGCAGGTGCTGCCCCGCCTGATGAAACAAACCTGAGCAATGACGGTGCTTGTGTAGGGAAGACAGGTCACTGAAGGAAGAAATCAATCAACGACCATAGGCCGGTGGTGGGCGGCGAAGTACAGCAGCGCTGAGGGTATCTCGATGCACTTGAGAATAAGACGTCAAAAATAGTTGGCTCTGGCATGTCCCAAATAAACTCTACTAGCAAGTTATTAATAAAATAAACATTAAAGAGGCTTTACACTCATATCTTTCATTAGGAATCGAATATCCTCCTGGCAGGTCCTCTTTAAATAATATAGTAAAGATCGTATTTAGTCCACCAGAGCAGTAGCTGCTCTCTCTTGCAGCTTCTTAGTGTGGTTCACAGTCAGAGCTCTATATCAAGATGGGACAATCCTTAGACTGATGTTGAGCTATACTTATTGTAGTCACATATTGGGATAGGTGTTCTGTATAAAATTATAGCTAATACTGTGGCCCCGATTTATCAAGAATTCTACCATAAAACACTTAGAAATGTCGTTTTGGCATTTTTTTACACCTGTCCTGTCCAGCTCAGGAGACAGTGCTGAGAGATGGGACGCGGTGAAGCCTGCCCATCAAATTCGCCATAATTTATGCCAAATTTGACTACAGTGATATTTCTGCTGTAGGTACATGGCAGTTAAAATATGCACCAAATGCATTAAGAGGCGCTCGCGTCTAAAATAATTAAGCGCTTCTTCCACCAGCAATGCCTTTCTTAAGACTGGCGTACAAAACGCTACACATTGAATGGGGGGAAAATGTTCATGGAGGTTATGATCTGTTTGCAAATGTTACAATTATTTCACGGTCATCAAACCACTGGACCACCACGCTTGTGAATGGATGTTGTTATGCATAAAATGTTGCTTTTTTTTAGTATCTATTAAAAAGAAATGAAAAACAAAAGCTAATCTGCAGTATTTCAGTTTGTTCTGTAGTTTGTTCTTTGAAAGTACAAATTGTGTGTGCACAGCGCCATCTGCAGATCAATCAGAAAATAACCTTTAAAATATACTTCTATCTCAATTAATTAAAGTGAACTTGTGATTATTGTCATGACTTTATCTAATGATTTATTTTGACATGTCAATCCAGCAACTACTAAAGCGAAGGTGTTTCTTCATTATTTTCAGGAGATCATTATCCAAACTGATAGTGGTGGTGTACAGGTTAATTAATTTGACGTGCTATCATCAGAAGTAACTTGATCTAACAGCTAATGAGATCTCTCTGAGCCAGAACAGAGAATTACTCTGTAAGAGCGGTTGACACGCTGGAAGACTTGGCCCATGTACACATTACATGGTTAGCCGCCCATCTGTACATCTGTACTGTAGTGCTACATTTATAATGCTGCAACCTTTACATGTGGAATGCATAGCCAGAGGCAGCCACCAGCCATGGGAGTCCCACTGCAATCACAGCCAACCACCAAGGCTTAGCTGGCCCGATAGAAGGGTTATCCTCAGAATGCTAGTGCTCTATGGCAACTTTGGTTGTGTGATATCAACATAGCAAGTTCCTGGGCCCTGAGCATTATTACCAAATATTGGTAATAATGAACAGGCAAAGCAGTGTATAGATGAGGCTAAGTTCATATAGCGCTATGTTTCAAAAAGCAGATATAAATCACCTATGTCTTAATAGAGACACAAGTCAACCAGTCTTAAAGGGAATGTGTCACCCGCCTGGGCGATATCAGACCTCTACTGTGGGCATACAGGTGATAAAAAAGTAAATCTATAACATACCTGTATGGCCCATAGTAGAGGTCTGATTGCAGAGAAATCTGGTTTTATAAAGTCTGTTTTCCAGAGGCTTGGCGTGCCCTGCGCTGCGTCCCCTCTCGCGCATGCGCAATGCACCGCTCACATAGAGCGCGCTTTGTTTCCCTCCGGCCCCTTTTGGCTGCGTACTGCCAGCGGAGCAGAAGTCTGTGACTCACCATCACTTGCGCAATACAAGGCTGCGGCGCAGTACACAGCCAAACGGGGCTCCATGGGAGTGGCGCTTTGCGCATGCGTGGGAGGGGAGGCAGCACAGGGCACGCCAAGCCTCTGGAAAACAGACTTTATAAAACCAGATTTCTCTGCAATCAGACCTCTGCTATGGACCATACAGGTAAGTATAGTTTTACTTTTCTATACCCCGTATGCCCATAGTAGAGGTCTGATATCGCCCAGGGGGGTGACAGATTCACTTTAAGACATAAACAGACCAGGAATAACGATACTGAGATAGTAATAAAGACACAACTCTGTTTTAAATCAATGATGACTGATGAGCCAAAAGTAAGAGCATGGAGAGCAAAATTTAAACCTGTGTGGTAGCCAAGGGACAGGTTTATAACAGGGTTGTGTCTTCTTTATTACTATCTCAGTACCATTATTCCTGGTTATGTCTTAAGACTGGTGGATTTGTGTCTCTGTTTAGACAGTGGTGATTTATATCAACTTTTGGAACATCGCTTTATGTGAACTTAGCCTCATCTATACACTGCTTTGCCTCTTCATTATTACCAATATTTGGTTGTATTTATTTTCTGAGACATCAGTTTGATTTCTTTTGAGACACAGTATTGGAATCATCAGCTTTTCATTTTCCTAGGTCTGGAATGTATGTATATATTTGTTGCACTGCACGTTATTAATGTTTACATGCCGGTATACGCTGCTCATATTTCAGTAAGATTGTATCTACATTTACTGATATCATCATCCAAGGTCCTCAATTTCTGTAGGATACGTTTATCTACAATATAGTTATATATGGACCAATTATTTTGCTGTGCATTTGGGGGACCCTTGTGTGGCTCTAGCCTATGTCTGACATTCTCCTTTTTTATTCTTGTCTGTATACATTTTTTATCTTGTTTGTTATTTGTCTAATAAAGGAAAATAGTTTTTAATTTATTTTGGCTAGTACTCTTATATGTTTATAGGTTTTTACTGGGAAAGTTTGTTGCAGTAACAAACTTTCCCAGCTGATTTGCCTGAAAACAGTTTTTCCCCTGATCTTCTGTCAGTGAGCGATCAGAGGAGAAACAGTGTGACAAGTGCTGTGCCAGTGAGCCATCTTGTCAGACTGTAAGAAATCACACAGGAATCAATAGCTTCCTCCCTTCCCAGTTAGTCTCATCAATTTATTAGTTAGGATATTGTGTTAGATAATGTAGGTGCTTAGTATAGTATAAATTGATTAGATAAATTAGATTATTCAGAATTTTACTTAATTGCAATTGTTTTACCGATCATTTATTAGTAGTTCCATCAAGTCTCTCTTAATCCTCCTAGGCTTCCGTATCGGTACCTACCACGTGACTGTGATGTCACGCAGGTCTTGAACCGCCGCCGTGCGCTTACTGCAGGTCCTCATGCACCAGCGAACGCCGGCATCCGGAGAGTGCGTTGGAGCAGCAGGTTTCCGGACGGAATCCTGCCCCTCTCCTCTCCTCCAACACCGCAAGAGCACGCTCTCCTACCCGGACCGCAACCCACGCTGACTTCCAGCAATACGGGATAACTACAGCATAACTGTGAGTTACAGTCTCCCATTGATATGTGCAGATTCCTGGACTAACACAGTTACACTCCATCTGCACCAACGTTATATGCCTTGTGTTCCCTCTCACAAAAGAACTAGCTGCTTTACCCAGGGTCACCCTACCAAAGTGTTTTTTGGACTTTTTTGGTGCTACCCAGGCATGGATCAGCACCGGACTTATATCTCAAGACCTCCATTCTGAGCCCACTTGGTCATCCCAGGTTGATCAACACCCAGTTCATGACTTAAACCCCACAGGGGTGACCACCAGGTTCATCTAGGAGTCACTCAAACTCTAAGCAGCTGATACCTATCAGTCTGGCAAAACAGGTACCACGTACCTTTATTTCCACTACCTACCCTTCTGCCACCCCCAGTACTAACTACCAATTTCTCCTTACAGGATCTCTACTTTCCTTTTATTGCCATAGTCGGTGTATTCTTTCTCCAGCATTACAGGTATATATGTGCTTATAATATTATTAACCCTCTCCTGTATAGCCTGAAGCAATTATAGCCCATCAATCACAGCTGTTCATCAACTAGGTTACTGCCTAAAAGGCTGGATTCATTATCATCCTTCCTTATCACAAATCCAGGTAAATATATACGCCCTTTATTTTCATAGGCAATATTTTCATATCTTAGAACCTCTCTCTTTATCCTAAAGGGATCACCCCCAGGCTGATTTATCCATCACATTGACAAAACGAGCCATCCACTCTCTACATTAACCACAGGTAATTATTAAAACTCTAGATCCTCTCTCATAGGAAAACTAACCTTTACTTGTTCCCTATCTGTGTCTCCTAGGGGAATCTCTTCCATGCAAAATCTTTCACTTCATTAACAAGAAGCACCATGCACCTTAATCAGGACCACGAGGATCCTTCCCAGTATTCCGAGACTTTACACCCGGTTTTTAACATTACCTGTACTTTTTAACCTTTTAACTTTGCCCTAATAAATTCAGTATTTTGTTTATCCATACCTGTCTTACTCCCACCATCTGTTACCAGCGCAAGTCTATATATAACACGTTATATATACCCATATATTTGTAGTTCCACCAATTATTTTATCAATTAGTTATGTTAATTAATTTGTTAATGATATAGTATACTATATAGATAATTTGATCAGAACGTATTTTGTACTAAAATATAACTAATACTATAGAGTGTACATAGATATATATATAAAAAGTAATGGCCTGTCAGTTTTATACCGCAGAGGAGGCGTATGCCCTTTTATGTTCTGACAGTGAAGAAAGTGTAATATCAGATGGCGATGATGATTTTGAGGGCTTTAGTTGCAGGGACAGTGATGGCTCAGAAATGAGCAGTGATTCTGGTCCATCCTCAAACACAAGGACCAGTACAGCAATAGGGGCAAATAGCGCTACTGGAGAAACGTCTCCAAATCAGGGAACACTGCCCAGTACAAGCGCTGTCCCTGCTACTAGTGAATTGGCGCACGCCAGTGTACAAGGGGCATTGTCACTTGACGTAGGATTTCCCAGATGGGAGGCTTCGGATTCAGGTAACCCATTCATCCCTGATTTTAATGCCATTCCTGGTATAAATGTGGAGGTGGAAGATTTTGGACCTGTTAACTTTTTTAATTTATGACAGATAGCTTGCTAGAGCATATTGTCCTGCAAACAAATTTATATGCTTCTCAATTTATAAATGAGAATAACCTACAAAGGAAAAGGTCTGCTAAACACAACTAGAGATAAAAATAAATCTTTATTAACAAAATACCCAATAAAACATGCAAATAGTCTAAATATGCCAAAGGGTTACAGACAAGGAATGAAAAAGAGCGCTGGGCAGCAGTGCGTCCGGGATGAAATTGTGATAGTGTAAACTAGAACAAACAGCTCTGATGGCCACTGCCACTTGAATCCCACAATTATACAGTTGAAACCAGAAGTTTACATACACTATATAAAAAGACACATATGCATGTTTTTCTCAATATCTATAGCTATAGCTTACTAGACTATCCATCAGCAACATCCCCATAGAAAATGAATGGAACAGTGGTCAGCCGTCTGACCTGCCTCGTCATCATGTAACGGAGGTAAAAATTCCCTGATCTATCAATCATTATGGGTCCCAACATTGGAACACCCATAAGTTATTACCTATCCGGTGGATAGGGGATGACTTGTTTTAACCAGAGAATCCCCTTAAATAATTTGTAGCATTTACACTGACTTTGACAAAATAAAAATGGGCACGATGACCATTTCTTCAATGTCATTTTTTTTTAATAGTTGATGGCTTCACATCTTTTTTTTTATATCAGAAGGGCATAGAAAGGTTCTGCATATATCTGGTAATTAATAATTGAATTTTTAATTAATAAATAGATTAACCTGTGAATATGCGTTTTCTGCTCTGAATACTAAATTTCAAATTCATTTAATAGAAACATGCCTGGAAGTCATTAATTAATTTTTCACAAATTGTCTGAATACAATAAAGAGAAAGCAAAGAATCTATAATTATTATATGTCATAGTAGTGACTTAGATGTCCCCTATGCTGCCACCATCAGAAACGATTAGACAAGTTTCAGCTTAGGCTCCTCACATACATGAGTATCTCCCAACATATGAACAATAGGGCAGATTTATCAAAATCATCATAGTAAAATTGTCTTTATTACCCCTTAGCAACCAATCACAATACAGCGTTCATTGTTAAAGTTGCTGTGGAAAAAAGAAAGCTGTGCAGTGATTGGTTGCTAAGGGCAATAAAGACAGCTTTATTGTTAGACAATTTTGATAAATATGCCCCAAGGTTTCTATAGATTTTAAGGAGTTCCTCACTACTTGTCTATTGGTAGCCTATCCTCAGAGGAGGTCATCAATATAAAACTGGTGGGGGTCCGACAACCGGCACCGCCAATGGTCAGCTGTACCAGCTCCGGCATCTGTCAGATGTAAACAGTGTGCGGAGCGGAACACCACAGCTCCACACTCTGTTCAGTGTCCGCTGCCGAGTACTGCAGTTCAGCTCCTATTCTCTTCAATAGTTGATCTGCAGGGCCCGGCAGCGGCCACCAGACAGTGTACAGAGCTGTTATCAATATAAAAGTAGTTCACAACCTTTTTAACCCCTTAATGCTCCATGATGTACCATTATGTCATGGAGCATGTCAGGGACTTTGGAGTGGGCTCATAAAGAGGGCTCACTTCACACAAGGCAGATGCTACATTATATAGCTGCCATCAACCACTAACAGCAGTGATCGGCGTGCCCAATGATTGCTGCTGTCAACCTCTTAAATGCTGCTGTCAATCACTGACGTATTTGATCATATGAAGCCGGTGGGTTGCTATGACAGCAGGGGGCCAATAAAACGCCCCCCGGGCCTGTCATGTGATCTCTCTTGTAACATCCTGTGGCAGGGCGTCATAATAGACTGACATTTTCACTGTCATTTTCACCTAAGAAGACTAAACTAATAAAGTAAAAAATAGAAAAAAATGTTTATAGAACATAAAGAAATTTAAAAAAAAAATAGAAGAATTTAAATGACTCCCCTTTTTCTCAGTTAACAATAAAGAAATGTAAAAAGAAAATACATATTTGGTATCACTGCATCTAGAAAAGTTCAATCTATCAAGATATAAAATTAATAAAGCCGATCTGTAAATGCAGTAACAATAACAATAAAAAAGATTTAAAAATCCTGATTCCTGTTTTTCGGTCACCACAGTAAAGGTAAAAAATTCAGTAAGAAGCAATCAAAACATAGTATGTACCCCTAAATGATATAAATAATAACACCAGCTCACTATGGAAAAAATAGACATTCCATTGGTGGTAATATAAAAAAAATTACAGGTCTCGGAATATTGTAACGCAAACCAATTTTTTTTTACAAAAAGAAACATTTTTTTAAGCCAATAAAATAGTAACAAACTAGACATGTTTGGTATCTCCGTAATCGTACTGATCTGGAGAATCAGGTTTTCAGATCAGTTTTACGGTACAAGGAACGCCATAAAAATAGGACCTTAAAAAATGGCGGAATTATGTTTTTTTCCCACCATTTCACAGCACTTGGAATTTTTTTTTTTGACATTTTCTATATGGTAATGTGAATGGTGTCTTTCAAAACTACATCTTGTCCTGCATAAAAAACAAGCCCTCATATGTATATGTGTATGCAAAATAAAAGGGAGAGGAAAATAATGAATAATAAAAAATAAAGATTGGCTGAGGATGGAAGGGGTTAAGGGACAAAGATATGCTAGAGGGGTGGCTTTTTGGGGTATTTTGGCTAGGTTAGGTCAGGGTCCCATATCCCAACTGTATTGAAGAGTGCCAAACAAAACAAAAACACATATATGGCCGCAAACTTATGTCAAAGAGAGATACCAAACAAGTAGGGTATATCATGTATTTTATGTTCTGAAGCAAGCAAACTGTATTTTATGATCTAGATTTTGTGTCTTCACTACATTTATAACCTGTTATTTCCTGAATCTTCATATTTTTGTGTAAAATAAAAATTATTTAAACCGTCTTCCGATCACTAAAAGCAGAATTACATCTGTACATGTATGGTCCGTTGTAATTGAAATTCTAATTTGTAATTCTAAGAAAAATAATTATTTATAATTCTACTAAAAATATACCCTTTCTGAAATTTCAACACTACTGACCTTTATGTAGCTTTAAACCTTGAAGTTATTTCAGAAGTCTGGAAATTCTGTTTCTAGATTATTAAACAAAACATTCCAAGTTCATGTTGGAGATTACTGAAAGAACCAGGTTTTCGGCAGATTGCCAGTTTTAGATCACTTTTATTGCAAAGCTCTATAAAAGGCAAAATCCTCACTATTATGAAAAGGGCATACAGTTAAAAGTCCACCAACCTCATAACATTCAACTTTAAAGATAAAATGTAGTATTTTATGTGATTTTAATTTGAATTTGTGATGATCCTCTATTTATGCGTACAGCTGGGCATACAAATGAACATTATCTTAAGCAGCCCAAATTTTTCCAGTTCATAACTATTATTATTAGTGATGAGCTAACGTGCCCGCCACTGCTCGGTACTCGCCCGAGCATCACTGTGCTCGACAAGCTCGGCCCTCGGCAAGTATTTCCGGGTTGCTCAGGCGGGAACTCGGGTCCCCTCCCTGCATGTTTGGCGCTCTTTAGAGAGCAAATGAACATGCAGGGATTGCCTGCCACGCACTGTAATGCCGTAGCCATGTTGGTTGTGGCATTACAGTGATTAGCTGGCCGCACAGCATCATCAGGTCTATATAAGACCGGGCTCCGCCATACTCGTCACAGTCTACCCCGGAATCAGGCAGAGTAGGGAGAGCTGCTGCTGCGTCATGGAGAGATTTGCTTGTTTATAGTTAGTATAGGTATTCCACAAAATATATCTATAGCCATCTGAACTAACAGTCCTTCTGAGGACTAATCCAGCTGCATATATTCAGTGGTGATAGCAGGAGTTAGGCAGGCAGGGTATGTGGCAGACTGCAGTGCATATAGTGCAAGAGGGTCCATTGAACGTCCTGTTAGTATAGGTATTCTACAACATATATATATACAGTGGGGAAAAAAAGTATTTAGCCAGCTACCAATTGTGCAAGCTCTCCCACTTAAAAAGATGAGAGAGGCCTGTAATTGACATCATAGGTAGACTTCAACTATGGAAGACAAAATGAGAAAACAAATCCTGAAAATCACATTGTCTGATTTGGAAAGAATTTTTTTTTTAAATTTTGGTGGAAAATAAGTATTTGGTCAATTACAAACAAGCAAGATTTCTGGCTCTCACAGACTGCTAACTTCTTCTTTAAGAGGCTCCTCTGTCCTCCACTCATTACCTGTAGTACTGGCACCTGTTTGAACTTGTTATCAGTATTAAAGACACCTGTCCGCAACCTCAAACAGTCACACTTCAAACTCCACTATGGTGAAGACCACAGAGCTGTCGAAGGACACCAGAAACAAAATTGTAGCCCTGCACCAGGCTGGGAAGACTGAATCTGCAATAGGCAAGCAGCTTGGTGTGAAGAAATCAACTGTGGGAGCAATAATTAGAAAATGGAAGACATACAAGACCACTGATAATCTCCCTCAATCTGGGGCGCCACACAAGATCTCACCCCGTGGGGTCAAAATGATCTCAAGAATGGTGAGCAAAAATCCCAGAACCAGAGCTGGGACCAACGTTACACAGGCTACCATCACTAACACACTATGCTGCCAGGGACTCAGATCCTGCAGTGCCAGACGTGTGCCCATGCTTAAGCCAATTACATGTACGGGACCGTCTGAAGTTTGCTAGAGAGCATTTGGATTATCAAGAAGAGTATTAGGAGAATGTCATATGGTCAGATGAAACCAAAGTAGAACTGTTTGCTAGAAACACAATTTGTCGTGTTTGGAGGAGAAAGAATGCTGAGTTGCATCCAAAGAACACCATACCTACTGTGAAGCATGAGGGTGGCAACATCATGCCTTGGGGCTGTTTCTCTGCCAAGGGACCAGGACGACTGATCCGTCTACATGAAAGAGTGAATGGGGCCATGTATCGTGAGATTTTGAGTGCAAACCTCCTTCCATCAGCAAGGGCATTGAAGATGAAACGTGGCTGGGTCTTAGAGCATGACAATGATCCCAAGCACACCGCCAGGGCAACGAAGGAGTGGCTTTGTAAAAAGCATTTCAAGGTCCTGAAGTGGCCTAGCCAGTCTCCAGATCTAAACCCTATAGAAAAGCTTTGGAGGGAGTTGAAAGTCCGTGTTGCCCAGTGACAGCCCCAAAACATCACTGCTATAGAGGAGATCTGCATGGAGGAATGGGCCAACATACCAGCAACAGTGTGTGCCAACCTTGTGAAGACTTACAGAAAATGTTTGACCTCTGTCATTGCCAACAAAGGATATATAACAAAGTATTGAGATGAACTTTTGTAGGTGACCAAATACTTATTTTCCACCAAAATTTGAAAAAAAAATTCTTTCCAAATCAGACTATGTGATTTTCAGGATTTGTTTTCTCATTTTGTTTCTCATAGTTGAGGTCTACCTATGATGTCAATTACAGGCCTCTCTCATCTTTTTAAGTGGGAGAACTTGCACAATTGGTGGCTGACTAAATATTTTTTTCCCCACTGTATATATATATCCATCTGAACTAACAGTCCTTCTGAGGACTAATCCAGCTGCATATAATCAGTGCTAGGCAGGAAGGCAGGCAGTGTATGCAGCAGACTGTAGTGTATGATACAGCACAAGAGGGTCCATTGAACGTCCTGCCTGCTGCTGCTGTAATAATTACAGATATTTCTAGACATAGCCCCAGATATCAGGGGCCAGGGCAAATTTTCTTTTTATCTTAATCCTGGTCAGTTGCTTAAAAAGCAATCCAGAGTACACCATTTTTCTGCTCCATTTGCTTGTTCTCACTGCATAATAAAGCCAGATCTGTTTCATATTTCAGCAATAAAAATCCAGAAATTTGAATTGAACGTGGAAAATATTGGCTTCCATTTCCATTCTGTTGCAGTGTGTCGTTGAAGCTATTCACATTAGGTCTCAGTATAAAATAATATTTGTAAATTACAGACCTGCTATTTAAAACTGTGGATCTCTTTCAGACATATCACCTATGAGACTGTTCCAAAATCAGACATTTCTTCCATTTTCATTGTGTTGCAGTGTGTCGGTCAAGCTACTCACACTAGGTCTCTGCGTAGAATAATATTAGTAAATAACAGGCCTGCTATTTAAAATCATGGTTCTCTGTCAGACGTATCACGTATAACGGCATTCCAAAATCAGCCATTTCTCGTGAACATGGAAAATATTGTCCTCCATTTAAAATGGGCAAGGTGCGTGGCAAGGGATGGGGAAGTGGGCATGATGGTGATGGTGCATGCAGAGGCCGAGGACGTGGCTGTGGGCAAGGTGAAATTGTGCCCCAACAAACACCCACATTTTGTCGCTCGACCTTCCTGTCCCAATTTCTAGGGGACCGCAGAACACCACTATTGAACACAGAGCAGTGTCAAAAGGTTGTTGGTTGGATAGCAGATAATGCTTCCATTCACTTTGCCACCACCACCTCCACCCTGTCTTCCACACGGTCAAGTCTTCGTAGCCGTGAGTCTGGACCTCATATTCCTCACCCTGATCCTCCTTCCTCCCACCATGCCGAGTGCCCGGAGACAACTGATCCGACACTAGGACACTCAGAAGAGCTGTTCAGTTTTCCATTTGTAGATTTGAGCCTCTCGCCCGGCCAGCTTCAAGCGAGTCAAGAAGAGAACTCGTGTAGCGATGCCCAAATATTGGAGCAGCCACAGTCACACGAAGGCGACGGTGGTAAAGTGCAATTACTATCGCAAGAGGTGGATGATGATGAGACACAATTGCCAGAAAGTCAGGAAGAGGACCAGGGTGCGGAAGTGGAAGACGAGGTGGTGGATGATATAGTAACTGATCCAATCTGGCAGGGGGACATACAGAGCGAGGACAGCAGCACACAGGGGAAGGGAGGCGTAGCACCGCAACAGGCAGGAAAAAACAGTGTGGTGGCTTCAGACAAGGCGGGAAAGCGTTCCTCGTAACGCCAACACAACGAAAGTTGCCAGTACAACTGTTAGGTATTCTTGAGTCTGGTTATTTTTTAAAGACTCTGCAGATAACCCCAAAAAGGCCATTTGCACCACCTGTCAGGGCAGCATCAGCAGGGGTAGCAAAACTAGCAGCCTAGCCACCACCGGCATGATCAGGCACATGTCAGCAAAGCGCCCGACTAAGTGGGCTGAACCCCAGGGTCCAGCAACAGTGTCTGCGGGTGACACCACTGCTTCTTCTGCTGTTGTGCGTGCACGCCAATCCCCTGTCCATTGTGCATGCGAAGATGGCTCTCACCTGTCGTTGCACACTCTCAAGTAGCACCATCAGCAAGCACATCCACGTCCTTGTCTCAGCGCAGCGTTCAGCTGTCCCTACCCCAGTCCTTGGAATGCAAGCGCAAATACGCAGCCAATGCCCCAGAGGCAACAGTACTAAATTCACACATTTCACAAATGCTTGCACTCGAAATGTTGCCTTTGAGATAGACTTTTTTCGCAACCTGATGGTGGCGACCGTCCCTCGGTACTCGGTCCCCAGCCGCCACTATTTCTCCTGATGTGCCATCCCCGCATTACATGAGCACGTGTCCCACAATATTAGATGTGCCCTCAACAACGTAGTTACTGGGAAAGTCCACCTGACCACGGACACGTGGACAAGTGCTTGTGGGCAGGGATGGTACATCTCGCTGATGGCACACTGGGTTAATATAGTGGAAGCCGGGACCCAGTCAGACCTTGGGACGGAACACGTCCTTCCGATGCCGAGTATTGCGGGCCTTGGGTCAGTCAGAGTTGCCCTCACATTCTACAGCTCTTGCACCTCCTTCTCCTCTTCTTCAACATCCATCTCCGAAGTGACCACATCAGTCACAAGCTGGAAGCACTGCAGCACTGCCTCGGTCAAGCAGCAACAGGCTGTGCTGAAGCTAATATGCTTAGGTGACAAACCACACAACGCTGAAGAGTTGTGGACAGCTCTGAAAGAGCAGGCAGATCTGTGGCTGACACCGCTCACCCTACAGCCAGGCATGGTCGTGTGTGACAATGACCGGAACTTGGTGGCGGCTCTCAGGCGAGGCGAGCTCACACACATACCATGCCTGGCCCATGTGCTTAACCTCGTGGTTCAGCGATTTCTCAAAACCTACCCGGATCTGCTGGATCTGCTTGTCAAAGTACGCTGCCTGTGTGCCCATTTTAGAAAGTTTACAACTGGAAAGCTACAGCTTCCGCCACCCTTGCCGTGCTTCAGGAGCGTTTGCAGCTTTCATCTCACCGACTGATCTGCGATGTCCCCACACATTGGAACTCTACATTGCAGATGTTGGGAAAGATTTGTGAGCAGAAGAGGGCAGTTGTTGACTACCAGCATCAACAAGGCCGTCGGTATTCAGGTCAGACTCCACACATAAAACCTCAGGAGTGGACATGGATGTCAGACATCTGTACCATCCTCCAAAACTTTGAAGACTCCATCAAGATGATGAGCGGCGATGACGCCATAATTAGCGTCACCATCCCGCTTCTCTGTCTTCTGAAACGCTCTCTGCTCACTATTAAAGTGGATGCATTGCAGGCGGAGTACGATGAGATGGAGCAAGGAACCATACAGGGTGAATACACAAAGCCCAGCCTCATCTCATCCCAATGTGGATTGGATGACAATAAGGAAGAGGAGGAGGAAGAACAGGAGCTAGTTTCCTGCCCTATAGACGGTACTACCTGCACAACTGTCATACCATCTGTTCAGTGCGGATGGCCTGAGGACAGGGAGGAGGAGGATGAGGAGGAGAACATGGTCAGTCGGAAGTCTTGCCTCTTTGCAGTCTGGCACACATGGCTGAGTTTATGTTATGCTGCCTTTCCCGTTACCCTCACGTTGTCCAAATTTTGGGTGACAGTCATTACTGGATGGTGACACTTCTAGACCCACGCTACAAGGAGAACTTTCTGTCTCTTATTTCCACGCAGGACAGGCCTAATAAAATGGGGCAGTACGAGAAGGCCCTTGTTGCGGAATTATTTAAAAAATTCTCATCTGAAAACACTGGCGGCATAGGTCGCAGTTTGTTGGACAACCAAGGAGTACAGGCAAGAGAGACACAAATGCAATCCAGCAGAGGCAGGGGAACACTGTCGAAGTTCTGGGACAGTTTTCTCAAACCCTCCCATTGCACAGGCCCTGAGGCCAAGGAGGGAAAAATTTTGGAAGATGGTGAGGGAGTACCTTGCCGACCGTACCAACGTCCTCCGTGATTCCTCTGTGCCTTATAATTATTGGGTATCCAAGTTGGACACGTGGCATGAACTGTCTCCCTATGCCTTGGAGGTCCTGGCCTGCCCTGCCGCTAGCGCTTTGTCAGAGGGGGTTTTTAGTGCCGCCGGTGGAATTATAACCGATGGGCGCATCCACCTGTCAACTGAAAATGCTGACAGGCTGACTCTCATAAAAATGAACAAGGGCTGGATTGGGCCAGACTTATCAACACTATCAAATGCTAGCAGTGTAATATAAACTCAAATACAGTGTTTTTTTTTGGGAGGTCTAACTCTATTCCCATGCACCTCTATCTTCACACCTAGACGTGGGTATACGCTTCTTGATTTTGTCTATTTGCTCTTGTCCTCCTCCTTCTCCTCATCCTCATCCTCCACCACCATATCACCACCATATGTACCATATAAACATATCTACGTCTCTTGCAAGGGGCATTGGAGTTCTTCCAAATTAGCGGCAGCCTTTGCTTCATTGCATAGACAAACAGTATGGGAGACGCACTTCCTAACAATGGGAGCATTTTTTGCAGGAGGCCCTACGACCTCTACGTCTCTTGCAAGGGGCAATGGAGTTCCTCCAAATTTTTGGCAGCCATTGCATTCACTGCATAGGCAAACAGTATGAGAGACCCACTTCCTAATAATGGGAACATTGTTTTTAGGAGGTTCTCTAACCTTTACGTCTGTTGCAAGGGGCATTGGAGTGCCTCCAAATTTTTGACAGCCATTGCACACTGTATAGGCAAACAGTATGGGAGACCCTCTCCTTTTTAATGGGAATATGTCATTACTGAGACCCACCTCTATGTGTCTTTAAATTGTTATTGGGGTTTTCCCTAAATTTTGGCAGCCGTTTGACTCACTGCATACCCTATAACTGTATAGCAGACCCGCTCCTTTCTAATGGGAACATGTCGTTACTGTGGCCCAGCTCTATGTGTCTATAAATTGTTAGTGCCGTTTTTCCTAAATTTTGGCAGCCGTTGGACTCACTGCATACCCTATAACTATATAGCAGACCCGCTCTTTTCTAATGGGAACATGTTGTTACTGTGGCCCAGCTCTATGTGTCTTTAAATTCTTAGTGGGGTTTTTCCTAAATTTTGCAGCCGTTGGACTCAGAGCATACCCTATAACTGTATAGCAGACCCTCTCCTTTCTAATGGAAACATGTCGTTACTGTGGCCCAGCTCTGTGTGTATTTACATTTTTAGTGGTGTTTTTCCCAAATTTGGGCAGCCCTTGCCGTCACAGCACATCACAGCATGGGCATTACCACTATCGGAGACCCGCTCCTTTATAATGGGAACATTTTTTTTTACCGAGACCTTCTCTATGTCTCTTCAAAGGGGTATTGGGTTGCATCCAAATTTTTGGCAGCCCTTGCAGTCATTGCATACGCAATAACAGTATAGGAGACCCACTTGTTAATAATGGAAACCAGAAAGCATAGCCGGCTGATGGCTCTCTAACAATAGCGAGGGCCGACTTCTGTCTCTTTAAGAATAGTAAGGGCCTCCTGATGGCCCTATACAAATAGGCTTTGTGACTTTCAGAGTCCCTCCAGAATAAATGAAACAGGACAGATAAGGTTGTAAAATGTTAAAATGACATTTCTGGGTGAATGCATTTGTCTTAAAAAATAACATAAAAAAATATAAAAATAAAAAAATAAAAACACAGTAGGATCTTTCTTTAGTATAAAAACCAGACTCGCCAATGTAACCTCAATGTAATCACATTGTTCAGCTTTGATTCTGCGGGCTCACCTTTCTCCCCCCACTCAAGAGCTCCATAGCAGCTGCAAAGTTAGCACTATCATGAACTCTCCTGATGGAGAAGCCAGGGCCCACCCGAGGATTCTCTGTTGGGACTGTCCAACCCTGCCAAGAAGCAGCCCTGGCTATGAAAAGTGTGTGGGAAGGTTTCCGGACACTCTATGGCTGCTTTTTTACTGAGGTGGAAAACCATGCAAACACGGGGAGAACATACAAAATCCTTGCAGATGTTGTCCTTGCTGGGATTTGAACCCAGGATCCCAGCACTGCAAGGCTTCAGTGCTAACCACTGATCCAATGTGCTGCCGTTCACCCTCTGATATCTAACATGCTGGACTGGAGAAACTTGCACCTACTGCCACTCTATCTCCTTTGTGAGAAACAAATGTATTTGGGCCGCCACTCAGTCTACCAAATAAAAATCCTGAGAAGGAAATTGGTGGCTTCGCTACTGGTACTGGGGGCAGTGCTAGTACCATGGCGTTGTACCATAGTTCACTGGAAATATTCCAGGCTGGTAAGAGGCAAGCAGATTCACACAGAAATGAACCAGCAGTAATGTTTTGGGATTCGTGCTTGTGGAAGGCGGTGACGACACCGGGAGAAATAGTGGCGGCTGGAGACCGAGAATGGACACCCGGCCGCCGCTGCCATGAGGTTGTGAAAAGCTTCCACCTCCACGAGCCTAAAAGGCAACATTTCAAGTGCAAGCAAGCAAGCAGTCCAGAAATGTGGCAGTTTAGTATTGCGGCCTGTGGGTGGCTGCATACTTGCGCTTGCAAGTATGCAAGCGCAAGAAAACTAAGCAGATGGTGGCCTCTATCATCATCACAGCCTCACCTCGGCACTATGAACTCTCCTGAAGGAGAAGCCAGGGCCCACCGGAGGAGTCTCCAGTTCTCTGGTGGGGCTGTCCAACCCTGCTGAGAAGCAGCCCTGGCTAAGAAAAGTGTGGGGGAAGGTTCCCGGACACTCTATGGCTGCTTTTTTTACTGTGGATTGGATGTGCTTATGCATGTTATTTCTCAAACCGCATTGCAGATCAGGCCATTGCCCAAATCTGTAGTCATGAAATTAAAGGTGCAAAGAAAGATGTTTATGTGTCGAAGCACCACCGACAAGTGTGAGCTGATGTTGGACGGGCTGCCATTGCTTATGCGACGGGTTGCCATTGCTTATGCAACAAGCTGCATTAGAGGACTTCCTGGGAGAAATGACACCCGGAGTAGATACGGTTTCCCTCTATGCCAGTCCTTTCACCGAGCTAAAAATATGACTGTTGTGAAATACAACTCTCACTGAGAAGCAGTGACAGACTGAAAAACATTGGGCCCACTAGAGGATTTGATTCTGAAGGCCCACCTTTCTCCCCTGCTCAAGAGCCCCATAGCAGCTGCAAAGTTTGCGCTATCATTAACTCTCCTGATGGAAAAGCCAGGGCCCACCCGAGGATTTTCTGATGGGCCCGTCCAACTCTGCCGAGAAGGAGCCCTGGCTGACAAAAGTGTGTGGGAAGGTTCCCGTACATTCTATGGCTGTTGTTTTACTGTGGACTGGCTCCGTACCGTCCCTGGCCACATTCACCTGTCCCCATGTTTGTGGTTAGGCGGTCCTTCCCAGTAAGAGCACTAAGGAGGGCACGGGTAATGTTCTGGGACCCGCGCTTGTGGAAGGCAGAGATGATACCGGGAGAAAAAGTGGCGGCTGGGGACCGAGTATGGACACCCGGCCACCACCCTCATGAGGTTGTGGAGAGCTTCTGCCTCCACGAGCCTAAAAGGCCACATTTCAAGCGCAAGCAGGTGCCCAGAAATCTGGCAGTTTACTATTGCGGCCTGTGGGTGGGTGGCTGGCTGCATACTTATGCTTCCATTCCAAGGAATGGGGTAGGGACAACTCAACGCTGCACTGGGACAAGAACGTGGACGGTGATTGTTGCAAGTCTGCAACGACAGGTGCAAGGCGGGAGGCATCTTCTCATGCGCCAAGGATCACTTATGAGGGGCACACTTTTAGGCAGTGACCTGGGAGTCAGAGATGCTTCCAGGGGTGATACCATGTCTTTTCAGCACTGTATGCATGTGTCTGATGATGTGTCACACACCACATGGCCAGATAAGGTTGTAAAATGTTAAAATGACATTTCCCAGTGAATGCATTTCTATTGGTTGAAAGTAATGCAAAAGTGCATCAAAAATGCTACGTGTGAACATAGCCCAAGGTGTGAAGGAGCATTTTTGTTTTTGTATATTTATTTTGCTTTATATACATTGTACATGTCATGGAAAGGATGTTCCTTAACATATTTCCCAGGAAAATCCATTTTGGTTTCATTTTTGTATGTTTTATTGTGAGTCGGTAAAAGTGGCGTAATACTCTGACAACGTTGTTGACAGCAGGACCTGGGAGTCAGAAATGCTTCCAGGGGTCTTCTCCATGCTGTTCCCATGTCATTTGAGCACTGTTCCCAACGATTTGGGCAACTGTTAGGCCCTCTGCAGACCACCGCGGCGGAGCCGCCGAAAAAATGCTCGAGTTTGACATAGACTTACATTGGGCTCATTACTCGGTCCGAGCACCCGAGTATTCCAATGTGATCAACCCGAGCAACGAGCACCCGAGCATTTTAGTGATCGCTCATCACTAATTATTATTAGATCTTTTGTATGAAAATTGAATTATAAGTCAGAACACTTAGGGCATGTGCACACGTTGCATTTTTGTCTAATTTTTTTCCTTCGCAGTTTTGTCACAAAAACTGAAGCATTTTCCTAGTGCCAGCAAATGAATGAGAGTCTGAAGTCTCGTGTACACAATGTTTATTTTTTCCTTGCAGATATAAATCTGCAGCATTTCAATTATTGCTGCGTTTTTGCAACAGATTTTACAGTGCATCAGTCATGTATGGGTTCTATCCATACACATACCCATTATAGTCTATGCTGTTGTTCACATGTCCATGTTTTCTTTTTTTGACTACGTGTCCACAAAAAAATCATGGAGATATGTCCTTTTTTAAATCTGATTCAAATATATAAACATCAGTCATACAAATCTATGGGTCTGTGAATATGCAATCCATTTGCCGGGTTATTAACATTGCAATGGATAGAAGTCTTTTGTTTTTTGGTTTTGTATTTTTTGCATACAAGACAATCACTGATGAAAACTGATGCTAAAAACTTAAAAACTGGCTCACTGACCAAACACTGATGAAAATCGGTCCGATTTTTAAGTGGAAAAATGCACTTGTGAATTAAGCTTTATTCCTCATGTTCATGGCAAAGCAATGTGAACAGGGCCGTAGCATTCTTGCGCCTCCATTCCACGAGCCTGTGAGCCCTCCATGTCATATTCGTGAATATTTTTCTGCCTTCGAGTGCAATTTGCGGGATATTTATTTATGTTTCTGGAGCCTGAAGATGAGTAAGATATAGAAGCACATAAATATTGTGGAAATCAATGAAGAACATTGATACAACATAAACAAGACATCTCTCTTCATATCCTTTCATGTTCGGTTGATGTATGTCCATAGCAGTGCATTCATGTGGAAGATGTGCTCACATGTCTATGTAGATTATTTTCTTGAAATGCCACTACTTATAGCTTACTGTGATAAAGAAAATGATCCCAAGATAAAAAATATGATTTAATACACATTGCATTACAGCTTGTTTGAATTTTAGCTCTATTCACACTGGAGTTATAACTTCCTTTTCTTGTAGGCACAATAAACCTAGAAATGAATTATAAAAGTGAGCAAGTGCCATCCCTACTTGTTAGCCTGCACCATTTTCTGAATGTTGAAATCCGGCAGTCAATATAGACTTAAAGAGAATCTGTCATGTACAGTATAATAACGCTATTGACCTGCAGATATGGGGTTAATCTGCTAGTTAATAGCATTCTGACACCGGGCATCGCCCGCACTGAGAGTCTCACTGCCGGGAGGAAATTAAATCTATTCCCCTCGGCAGCCTTTCCCTTTCAGTCACCACTCAGTGTATAGAGAGCAGTGGCCGTAACCGGACCCCCGGCACAGACTGACAGCTGGCCCTAATGCTGAGCGATCGGTCACTCAATACTGGGGGCACGGTTACAGCCACTGCTCTCTATACACTGAGCGATGACTGAAACCATGCTGTGACTGAAAGAGAAAGGCTGCCGAGGGGAATAAAGTTAATTTCCTCCTGGCAGCGGGGCTCTTACAGTGTCAGAACGCTATTAACCTGCAGATTAGTCCCATATCTGCAGGATAATAGCGTTATTTTACATGACAGTTTCCCTTTAAGTCTCCTACAGACCTTAGACTAAAGTCCGCTGAACCCACCCATATGTGCAGGATCGGCCAACAGTCTACTGTGTATTGGGGCCTCCCAACTCTCCCCCGACAGAAGATCTAGGGGGAGATAGAGGAAGAGCAGTTTGAGTTTTAACACCTAACCCATTTGTTTAGAAGACAAGCCACTGCCAGAGCTTTTTAGTAATGGCTCTCACCGCTCTTCCCTTTGAAAACACATGAATAGTCAGCCAAGCCAGTACCAATCAGCATACTGATAGGTGAAGTAAATAATATTAATATTCTGGTGACAATGGCACCTGACAAGTGGTGGGATATATTATGCTGCAATTGAACAGCCTTTTACATTGGTCGACCATATACAAGCCGATCGATGGGCATTTACTGGCCCATTCACAGAGGCTGCCGAACATTCTGTGCACTCAGTACAATACATAGTGACGTAGTTTGAATAAAGACCTAGGTCCATCAAGTTCAACCTTCCTTCCCCAATTGTAATCTTTTGTTGGGAGAAGAATTATCAACTTTTGGATCAGCTAATCATCCCTCTCAGACCGTAATATTATGGGGGAGGAATGAGAGAACAGGGGGATGGTAATTTCTAGTCCAGCTCTGTCTCTGGCTGGCTGGCCGGCTATTCCCAGCACCGCTGCAGGTGATTGACAAGTCTCTCCATCACATGTACATAGGGAGAGACCTGCATATCACCTGCAGCAGCACTGAGAAGCACCAGCCGAGGGTGGCACCAGACCAGTCTCATCTCCAGCTATTGTCCCTGGCTGGATCCCCAAAGCATATTTCCACTGAATTGTAAACATGCGTTTCCCTGCTTTGGGGCCCACTTAAAAGTCTTCTGCCACCCCACCCTCCACCTCTATGCTGAATCCCTAGCTGCATCTTTGTATCTGAGGATTGTGAAGAAGGGCGCACTATGGGATCTCATGGTGCAGCTAAACAGTAGTGTTGAGCCACCCCCGTAGTGTTCGTGTTCGGTTCGGTTCGTCGAACACCGGGATGTTCGTGGAAATGTTCGTCGAACACCTTAGAACACCGTCGAACACCGTTAAAACCAATGGCAGGCAAACAAAAACACATAGAAACACATAGAAAACACCTTCAAAGGTGTCCAAAAGCTGACAAGCTGCTCAGAAGACACAGAGAAGAAATTCTCTCACGCTGACTGCAAGCGCAGGAGAATTTTCCCACGCTGTCAGTGACGTGCATGAGGTGAGCCAAGTTCATTGGACATGACCTTGGCTCATCTTTATGCCGTCACAGCGAGACACTGAGGAGCACAAGCATGGCTGCGCTTCTCAGTGTCTGCGGCATGGCAAGCTGGATGGCAGCTTTCGGCTGCGATCCAGCCTGTCATGTGAATGTAGCAGAGCTGAAGCTGTGGTGGGAACCATGGAAAGGTAAGGATGATGTTGCTTTATTATTTTACTTTTATTGCAGAAGACATTGGCTTCAGCTGGAATGGGCGTGATGGTAAGTATGGTTTAATTTAGAACAATATAGAATTGTGTGTTTATTTCAATTAAAGGACTTTATTCTGGGTGTTTGTGTTTTTTTTTTAACTTTGACTATGGGGTTAGTAATGGGGGTGTCTTATAGACGCCTCTCCATTACTAACCTGGGCTTGATGTCAGCTGGCATTATAAGCTGACATCAACCCCAGCCCTATTACCCCACTGCCACCGCTACAGGGCAGTGGGAAGAGCGAGGCTAAGTGCCTGAATTGGCGCGTCCTATGGATGCGCCATTTCTGGGGCGGCTGACGGCTGGTGTTTCTAGCCCGGGAGGGGGCCAATATTCATGGCACCCTTCCTGGGCTATTAATATCAGCCCCCAGCTGTCTGCTTAGCCTTTGCTAGCTATTAAAATAGGGGGGACCCCACGTAATTTTTTTGGGGGTTCCCCATTTTAATAGCTAGCAAAGGCTAGGTATTCAGCTGGGGGCTGGTATTAGTAGCCTGGGAAGCTCTGTGGGTATTACCCCCTTCCCAGGCTTCAAACATCTGCCCCAGCCGTCTGCTTAACCTCCGCTAGAGACTAAAATTACAGGGAACCCCACGCCAATTTTTTTTTTAACAAATCCTTTATTTTAACACTAAATGACAAGTACAGTAATCAACACTATCACTGTACTTCTTATATATGTGACTGACATGTTTCTATGTATCTAATCTATGTGTGATGCTCTATTCTTTCGGTTATAAAATTGACAGGTACCGATGCTGAATTGCCAGCCGGCTTTTTTAAAGAGACGGGTGCATGAAAACACTATTATTTTTTTAAATAAATCCTTTAACACTAAATGACAAGTACAGTAAGCAACACTGTCACTGTACTTCTTATATATGTGACTGACATGTTTCTATCTATCTAATCTATGTGTGATGCTTTATTCTTTCTGTTATAAATTGTCGGTACTGGTGTATGCCGCTGCTGAATTGCCGCCTTTTCATGTTTCACTGTGAGCACTGTTCCCATCGATTTGGGCAACCACTGTAATGCCACAATCACCATGGCTGTGGCATTACAGTGAGTGGCAGACAATCCCTACATGATTGGTGCTCTAAATAGCGCCAGACATGCAGGACACGCTTTTGGTACACGAACAGTTATCGAACATAACTTCAAACAGCCGAATTTTTTGCAAATCGTTCGCGTTCATCGAACGACTCGAACACCACCCAAAACAGCTCGAATTTGAGATTGGCGAACAGTTCTAGTCGAACACCGCTCATCTCTACTAAACAGTGCAATGTTGCCGTGAAGAGACTTTATTCTGTGAACAGTCAGTTCGATGTATGAGTGAAGCGGTGTCCTGCGGCAATACTGAGGTTGAAGTCTTTGTAGCTGATGGCCAAGTTAAGCTTGGCAAGTGCCTGGTTAAATGTCCACCGGTCTGGAGGTTTCTGCAATGCACAGAACGTAACTAAGGGAGAAGGACCCAACTTCAAAGCCGTGGATGGTTGTCTTCTGTCAAAGCTCCCTAGAAAAGTGCTAAATGTTTAGGCATGTCTGACCAATGACCTATGGAGGTTCCCTCTGTTTTGTGATTCTTTTTCCATATGCAAGGTGGATGGGAAAAGGGTTAAAAAAAAGCCTGATTAGCAAGCTGAAAAAAGGGCTAGAAGAAAGTGCGTCTGGCTTCACCATGTACTATGTAAAGTGTTTGTTAGTAATCATTGTCTTTGGTGACCGATACATATCAACTTTATTATATATATATATATATATATATATATATATATATATATATATATGTGTGTATATACGTACAGTATATATATATATATATATATATATACGGCAATGTTGTATAACATTATATAGTACATAGATTTTTCTGTTTTCATTTAATATCATAGTTTGATTTTGGCATAGCACTGCAGATGGGACAATATATTGATATATTGTTCTTATTTACGTTCATTGTCCATGCACTTACGAGGCTAAAAATCTATTGGCCGAGCCACTGCGCAATTAGTAAAGAAAAGAACTAATAAGAAGAAGGAAATTCTAAAACTCTGTCTATATTAAAACAAGCTGAAAGGTTTTCTGTAAAGCCGGCTGTAAACACTTGAGCTTACACTTCAAATGAAAAGCCGCATGCATATATTGTGCATATTTTTTGGTGGTAATTTGTTTAGGAAATGAATGAAAGGTATTGACAATAACAAGGAGAATAATAAGACTCTTGAGAACACAGGCGGATGGAAAATTTTAATAGTGAAAATGCAAATCAGCATACAGAGTAGAATGATCTTCCTGCAATGAAACAGAACATAGAGTCACCAACAACCACGCCACAAGCTATATATAACTTCATGCCCTATTATTACAAATGCTTCTCTAGCTGAGTATTAAAAGGGATGCTCCTAAAGTTCACCGTTTATGAAAAAATGTGGAATTATTGCACGTTATTATTAAGAGATGATTGAGGTTTTTTTCCACATATTTACATAATAGAATTCAATGTTGGTGTCCTCAAAATATTTTCTCAGGTCAGCGTAATTGAGACACTTTGGACCAGCATAGGACTAAGGCTACTTGAAACACACCACACCTAGTGTTTGCACGTAGGGGGTTGTTCACTAATCGGACAACCCCTGCACAGTCACGATATCCCCCCACGTAAATGAAAAACAGCCGACACTCACCACCAGTGCCGTCACCATTTCAGTAACGTCGGTGCAGGGTCTCCCAGGGCTTTTAGGACGTTATGTCACGTTAGCCCTGCAGTCAATCAGCAGCTGCAAATGGCTGCTCTACTCTCACGTTCTTTAGAGAGCAGCAGCAGTTTTCACTACCTGCGGATGTTAGTTTTGTCCGAAGGAAGTGAGAATGAAGCGGCCTATTAGCGTCTGCTGACTGGCTATAGGGGACATAACATTACGTAAGCCCCGAGAGACCCAGCCCCGATATCGCTGGAAAAGCGCCGGCACTGGAGGGGAGCACATGCTGTTATTTTGGTGATTGAGAAGGGGTTGTCTAAGTAGTGGACAGCTCCTTTAAAAGTTTTCCATACAAAGCCCTGTTATGATAAATTTAAATAAGCAATATTGGAATGGGCTCAGGTACGGGCCTTAACTTCTTAAGGACGCAGCCAATTTTTATTGTGTTTTCATTTTTTCCATCTACAACAAAAAAAAGAACACCAAGCGGTATATATTCTTAATTTAATACTTTATATCTTTATTCCAAGTTCTGACATTACTTAAGTGCAAAAAATGAAACATTACATTCAACTAGAACAGGCACTCGTAACAAGTCTTTCAGAAAGATTCTCCATCACGTAGCGGTTCCCCGTGAGTATTGTGTAATGGTCTTAATATTTATTGTAAATTAGAAAAAGAGAAGCGCTCCTAGCGGAGATAGACCATGGATTGCGTTGGTGAATTGTGAGCGGTTCCACTCACCTGTTAGTGTTGGGCAAGCCAGGCACAACGCTGATGATCGTGAGGAGTCCTCGTGTGTTAGATGCAGCTGTGTCTGCGGATACCTGGGTTCGGCTCGCATGAGGATGTGAATCAAAAAGACCGCTGGCTGGTGAATGCTGCCCGGGAGACGAAGATCCAGGAGGTGCGTTTAATGGTTTAACACACTATGCGTTTCAGAGCCAATGAGGTTCCTTCATCAGGTGTATGGTATCAAAGGGCCTGAAACACGTAGTGTGTAGTGATGAGCGAGCATGCTCGGGTATTTTCTGAGTATCTTCAGCGTGCTCGGGTGTTATGTTTGAATCGCTCCCGTGTGCATGATTTGCGACTGTTTGACAGCTTTAATACATGTGAGGAATGCCTGTTTATTTGACAGCTGTAATACATGTGAGGAATGCCTGTGTTTGACAGCTGTAATACATGTGAGGAATGCCTAACAGTCGCAAATCACGCGCAAGGCGACTAAAACATAACACCCGAGCACGCTGAAGACACCCGGCAAGCACCAGAGCATGCTCGCCGAAAGGGTTCACAGAACATACTCGCTCATCACTAGTAGTGTGTTAAATAAACCATTAAACTTACCCCTTTGATCCTCACCTTCCAGGCAGTGGCTCACTAGTCCGTGGTATTTTTGATTCAAGTCCTCAATGTTTATTGAATTTTCATTTTTTTCTTTGCTTTTTTTTTTTTTTTTCAAAGACTTGTAACTTTTCATCAACATCCATATGGGAGCTTGTTTTTTTTGCAATACACTTAATTTTACCATATGGTGTACTGGAAAAAGGGGAAAAAAATGCCATTTGACAAAAAAAACAAAACAAAATGCAATTCCTCCATTGTTTTTTGGAGGTTTAATTTCTACAGCTTTAATTGTGCAGTTAAAATGACCTGGCGATTTCATTTCATTTTTATGGTGATACCAAACATCCATACTTTTTTTTTTCTTTTTACTATTTTAGTGGCTTAAAAAAAAAATGATGAACTCATAAACCAAATGTATTTATTTTTATTGCCATTTTCTGAGATCTATAACTTTTTGTTTTTAATTTCTCCATCAATGGAGCTGTTTGAGAGCTTGAGTTTTTGCACGGTGAGCTGACATTTTTATTGATATAATTTGGAGTACTTACTACGATTTTATTGCATTTTTGAGGCAGATGCGTGCGATAAAAAAAAAGTAAATTTTGGCATTTCAAAAGCGGTCACAAGCAGACGGCCAGTCCGAGCATTGCGTTGCGATCCTTGTCTGAGTTATACAGCCGTGTGACTTTCCCCTCATACTCTTAATTTGAGTATGGAATCCCATGGTCAGTCTCTACATTATTATCCATACACAGACCATTAAAGTTGGTCAAGTAAAGCCGGCCTTAGAGATAGCAGCAGGGAAGCGGAGGGGTTTTTACATAGCTCTCCACATAATGCACAGGGGATTAAGCATGTACAGACTCAGGGTATGCAGGGAAAATGGGCTGTAGAAAAGGAAGAAAGTACATGAAGAGTAGGAAATAAGTGCAGGATAGAAATTGTGTTGCTATACAAGATAATGAAAACATTAGCAATCTGGGCATACACAAATCTACTGGGAGAAACTTTTTTCACAAGTGAAAAATCTGAAGCCTGGATGATGTGGTCTGATAATGCAGAAATTAATATTGATGACTGAAAATGAATGCGATTCTGTTAACCAAAGGTACCCATTGACATGGACAAAAATTATTTTTATGCATGTTAAAGATGTTCACAATCTTTAAGGATACAGAGATTATTTTTTCTTCCATAAACTCAATTCAAAATGTAAAGAAGTCAGTATGCAAAGAGGTTGTTTTCCTTATGTGCAAAACAATAAAGCAGTTCTCATTGGCGGTGACTTGGACGTCTTTGCACTTGTTTTTTTGGGCGGATTAAGGTAGAGCCCACGACAAAATACTGTACACGATCTTTGGACCTGGTTCACACAAAATCAAACTTTGATACATTGTAAACCTCACATAACTTTTTTTTCTGTTGACAGACATATGACTTGTTTTTTAATACCTATTCATCCTATCACCTTTTGTTGCTGGAATATTCTAGTGCAACGATTGTACGTTCCGAGAAAATTTTTCTCCTCACTTCTGCCTTCCCTTTCACAGCATAGTTACAGAAACACAAACTACAGCTTCATTATTATTGTATCGTGCTTCATTCACACAAGTGTTTGGCGGAAGGTGAACGGCAGCGTAGGGTGCCCTGCAACCTCTGGGCTACCATATTTGATAGCCTTATTTTAAATTAACTTTTTGGAAATAAGGATTGTGAAGATTTGCAGAGCCTGTAGCACAAAAGTGGAATTATAGACTACAAGAAGGTTGGCCAAGTGCGGTCAATGGCTGTATTGGGTAACCGCTGCGACTAGTGTCCATATCGTCACTAGAGCAGGAAACATCCGCATTGGGGAACTGGGAAAAGTCAGAACAGGAGCCACCAGGGATTGGTAACTCAATTTTGGCTTCTTTTGTTATTTTATACTTTTCTAAGCAGTTTCCTAAATCATTTTACCTGGCTGGACAACCCCTTTAGGCCATGTGCACATGCGCAGTATTTAACATCAGTATTTGTAAGCCAAACTCAGGAGCTTAACAACCAGAGGAAAAGTATAATAGAAACATGTCACCACTTCTGTATTCATCACCCACTCCTGGTTTCGGCTTACAAATACTGATGTAAAATACTGAACATGTGAACATGACCTTAAGAGAAATAACTGCTTATTTGCACAGGTTGATTGACAGCAAGACTGAGTATATTTGTCCTTACAATTTCAGACGCTCTTGACAAAATGACATGAGGTCACTTGGGACAGAAAACAAGCTGGTGAAAAGTATTCCTATTTCCATGGTAAGAAGAGCACTCAAGTCAGAAGAATAGGGGAACGTCCCTAAAGACTGTACTGGCTGTCAGACTGCTCAACAATGGTTCTATTGTACAGACACAAGGTAACATTTATTAGGTTAAACTTTAATAGGCTGAAACCATTTACCTTCAGGTAATTTAACATTGGAAACCAAATCATGGAGGTAATGACCTTAGCTAACTCTTTCAGTGTCTGGTAACTTATTGACTACTCCTCTTTATCTGTGAATGTTCCAGGGATTCAGAGGTGTGAAGGAAGTAGAGATGAAGACAGATGTATATTGTGCCCCTATTTGTTTCCTTCTATCAGTCCAAACATAACAAGAGCTCTAATTAGCTTTTCATAAACCTGTTTTGTATGTTATGAAACATTATAAAGTTAGAATTAGACTACAGAGTAAAGGGGATGATCTGAAAAGGGAAAACATCAGAAAATTCCCCATTGTTTAAGTCAGGTTTTTGTGTTACAAGTATTTTTTTACAAATTTGTCAATATTTTTTCATATCACGATCTTTATTAGAAGATCATTTTGCAATTATTACACTGGTCACAGGGGCTTTTTTAGACTCATGCTTCCAGTTTCAGGAAATTCACACGTACATTAGCAGCAATGATGAGATGCTGATCCTATCTTTTGTATTGAAGCATCTAATGAGAATGTGCAAAGGTCACTGCGAAGGGCGAGAGAGCGAAGTACCATCGCCTATTGTGAACAGTGATTTCTGTTGTCAGCTGTGTATAGAGGTGCTAACTTTTATTGTAATCCTGCCTCTGCCGATAAGGAACCTGCTGAAAACTCTTCCAGAAAAGACAGGAAATATGAAGCCCAAGGGGCAAGTGTGAAAATTGCAGATTTACTATATATTTTTTCTTTTTTTTAATAAAGATTGTGCATGACATGAAAAAATCAAAAAAGATTGCCAATTTTTTTTTCTATAAATGTAACACAAAAACCTTATGTAAAACAATAGGTCACGGTTTGATGATCGCGTCTCATTAAGAAGTTAGGATAGGGTCACACAAAATGGCTCCATGCTTCAGTACCCCCCTACATCTCCTCCCTTGTCTCAGTCTACCACCCTACACGTGCCCTCCGTTCTGCAAATGACTTGAAACTAAAATCCTCCATAATCCGAACTTCCCACTCCCGTCTCCAAGATTTCTCGCGTGCTGCGCCAATTCTCTGGAATGCACTACCCAGGACAGTTCGATTAATTCCCAATACCCACAGTTTCAAGCGAACCCTAAAAACACATTTCTTTAGACTGGCGTATCACCTAAACACACTCTGTCCATCCCAGCTTTCCCCCATATTAAAATCTTCTTCAACTTCGGGTTCAAACCAACCATGCACATAAAAGCCTCTGTCAGGACTGCACACATACTGGCTGGCGACCAGTCCATGTATTATTATTTATCCTATTCAGTATATCAAGGCTGCATTATACAATATATGTACTTTTTACCTTTTGTGTCTCCCCCACTTCCTCATAGACTGTAAGCTCGCGAGCAGGGCCCTCACTCCGTTCGATATGAGATATGCTTATTCTGTATTGTCTGTATATGTCCCCCTTAAAATTGTAAAGTGCTGCGGAATATGTTGGCGCTATAAAAAATAAACTATTATTATTATTATTATTATTAAATGGAAAAAATCAGCTATGGAATGGCCTTGTATATAGCGATTTTCATTATAGAAGGTAAAATGTGGCTTGATTAAGTGAAAGATAGGGTATGCCATGGATTTGAAAATGCAGAGGTCACCTGTAGACTGCTGCAGATTTTGTACGCAGTATGTGAATGGCGTTTTCAAAAACTCCATTCACGTGCTTAGTACTATATGTTTCTTGAATATGTGAATGTGAATCCAGCTTCTCTGTCTAAGCAAAAGCAGACAAGTTTCCAATTGATATTTCAGTAATACATGGCGTTACAAACCGCAGCAGTCTATCAGTTGTTCATTCACATGCCAGCTTCAAGAACCAACATCGAAGGTGGTGCGGTCATATGTGTTGGGGGCTATATCACAGATTCCATCAATTCACCTTGTGCAACCTATCTGGCAGTATTGTGGCTACCGTGAGAAAACAGAGGTCACAATGCAATTTTTTAAAGCTACATTAATTTTTAGAGCTACAGATCTTTGCCAAGTTATTTCTTGACATATCTTTATTTTAGAAAAACAAGAATTGTGACCAGTATAAAGCTGAAAATCACCCACAAAGGCATAAATTTAAGGTAGAACACACTCACTAACTGCAGCGTCCACTAGAGGGAACATGGGAGCTAATGTTATCAATTGCAGACAAAATAAAGCACAGTATGCAGAAATGTTCCCTGCTCCCTCTAGTGGTACCTGAAGGCAAACAGTCAGAGGGGCTTACTATAAAAATAACAAAAATGTTTTGTGGACTTTCAGTCTACCCCCCGAATCATCTTCATATCCAATTGTGGTGGAAACTGACATTGAAACTGCTCTGTTCTGGCTCATAGCATTTATAATATGTATGTTGGAAGGGCTCCAAAAGTGACAAAGTCTGAGCCATCTAATTGATTATGCAGTGTAAATATGTGTGGGTGAACGTATACTTTTATTGTAGGCAACTTGTGTTGGCCTGTAGAAAATGCAGGTAAAATAATTTATACCTATGAATCATTTAGTGCAGTATGAAAATTTAGGTCATCAGCCAAACTAAACAGGTTTGGCTAATGGAATAAATGACAGTCTATAATTAGGTTGTTTTGTATGATGCTCATTAGCATCAGTACAATTACGAGAGGTGTCTGATATGTCGTTTTATACAGCAGGAACCTTCTTAACAAAAAAAAAGTTAATTAGCAAATAGGTTTATTAAAAAAAAAAAAAAAAAGAAGTTCCTCTCCCATCTCCAGACAGAAGTTGCTCTCCTTGTATTTTCCTCTTCGACTGTAATGAGAGTTCATTTAGGTCCACGTCTTGTCATTGTACATGACAGGTTGCACAGAAATGCCACTGGCTTCTACACGCTCCACGTGAGTCCGCAGTCTGGGTCAGTGCTGGACAAGTCATCCTATTATCTTTTGCCTTTACTCATCATCCATGTTTTCAATTTCTTTTGGGAAGTATTTGTGGCAATCGATAAAAAGGGCTTCACTTGTAGCACTGGTGATGATGGACCTTTCCACAAAGGGACCTAAGAAAACAAACGTTTTAGTGATGAAAATTTGTAGGTCCATCATTGGAGACATCTATACTAAAGATCATTATATCTGGTACTTGTAGAATATAGAACATCATAGCTTCAGTTAGGTCTTCCCAAGCTTAAATACATGGCTGAAAACTGCTATACTGTACAAGCAATATACCGTACGTAAATAAGTGACTCAACCCACCGATATCCACGGGTTCATACAATGTTCTAGTATTTATGGGGGCGACAGCTGACTGATGGTCGGGAGAGATGTCAATGGCGCATGTCCAATTTCTGACTGCCGATAACTTTGTTCTCCCTGAGATTTGCCGCCAGCTGACATGTCAGTGGGAAACCTTCTCATAGAGAACACGGGAGCACTTGGCCAGAACCAGAGCTCCTGTGTTTGCGAGTGTCAGCTGAGATGGCCGACGGCCATCTAGCGTGCATGGCCAGCTTAAATCTGTGTTGGTACTGCTCTTTAAGGAGAAGTGCCCGGCAATGTTTTTGCGAACTACAGACTGTATGTTCACATGAATATTACCCGTAGGATATATACAGTAACTCTACTTTTCCGATTTTTACACTTTCTTATCATGGATGCGTCTTATGATCCAGGGTAATAAGTCACTAGTTCATAAATTATGGCCAATTGATGGTCCAACTGTTCCAGCTTGTCTAATATGAGTGTAGTAAGATGAAGTCCCTGAACATTCAGTATCACAACTTTTAAGAATACTTCATAGTGGGGAAGGGGAAAGTGGTGACTAACTTCAAGCAATCAAACATTCAGCAGCATTTAGGGTATGATAGATTAACCCACGTGATGTGGTTGCCTAGTGCGCTGGAGGGATATGGATTAGGCAATACAAAAATTATGGCATCACCGGGCTCGGAGGAGGTTCATTCAGTTGTTTAATGTTGTTGAAAAAAAGCAGATCACAGACATGGCACAAAACTAAAGTCATTTCAAATGGCAACTTTAGGGCTTTAAGAAACACTAAAAATGTGGTACTCAGTAGGGTAATTTTTTTCAGACCAAGCAGAGGGAACAAATTATGGAATCACCCTGTAAATTTTCATTTCCAAAACTAACACCTGCATCAAATTAGATCTGCTCATTAGTCTGCATCTAAAAAGGAGTGATCACACCTTGGAGAGCTGTTGCACCAAGTGGACTGACATGAATCACGGCTCCAACACGGGAGATGACAATTGAAACAAAGGAGAGGATTATCAAACTCTTAAAAGAAGGTAAATCAGCACGCAATGTTGCAAAATATGTTGGTTGTTCACAGTCAGCTGTGTCTAAAATCTGGACCAAATACAAACAACTTGGGAAGGTTGTTAAAGACAAACATACTGGTAGACCAAGGAAGACATAAAAGCGTCAAGACCGGAAACTTAAAGCAATATGTCTCCAAAACAGGAAATGCACAACAAAACAAATGAGGAACGAATGGGAGGAAACTGGAGTCAATGTCTGTTACTGAACTGTAAGAAACCACCTAAAGGTAATGGGATTTGCATACAGAAAAGCTAAACGTAAGCCATCATTAACACCTAAACAGAAAAAACAAGGTTACAATGGGCTAAAGAAAAGCAATCGTGGACTGTGGATGACTGGATGAAAGTCATATTCCGTGATGAATCGCGAATCTGCATTGGGCAAGGTGATGATGCTGGAACTTTTGTTTGGTGCCGTTCCAATGAGATTTATAAAGATGACTGCATGAAGAGAACATGCAAATTTCCACAGTCATTGATGATATGGGGCTGCATGTCAGGTAAAGGCACTGGGGAGATGGCTGTCATTACATCTTCAATAAATGCCCAAGTTTACATTGATATTTTGGACAGTTTTCTTATCCCATCAATTGAAAGAATGTTTGGGGATGATGACGTTTTTCAAGATGATAATGCATGCTGCCATAGAGCAAAAACTGTGAAAACATTCCTTGAAAGAAGACACATAAGGTCAATGTCATGGCCTGCAAATGGTCTGGATATCAATCAGATTGAAAGTCTTTGGTGGAAGTTGAAGAAAATGGTCCATGACAAGGCTCCAACCAGCAAAGCTCATCTGGCAACAGCAATCAGAGAAAGTTGGAGCCAGATTGATGAAGAGTACTGTTTGTCACTCATTAAGTCCATGCCTCAGAGACTGCAAGCTGTTATTAAAGCCAGAGGTGGTGCAACAAAATACTAGTGATGTATTGGAGTGTTCTTTTGTGTGTTTGTTTTACATGATTCCATAATTTTTTCATCAGAATTGAGTGATTCCATAATTTTTTTTTTACCTCTGCTTGGTCTGAAAAAAATTACCCTTACTGAGTACCACATTTTTTATCTTGATTTCTTTTAGTGTTTTTTAAAGCCCTAAAGTTGCCATTTGAAATGACTTTAGTTTTGCGCCATGTCTGTGATCTGCTTTTTTTCAACAACATTAAACAACTGAATGAACATCCTCCGAGCCCGGTGATTCCATAATTTTTGCCAGGGGTTGCAAATGAATGGATCATGGAAGACATTGTGTCCCAGCACTTATTGAGGAGTTTTAACCAGGTTGCACTAGAGAGGAAACCAAAAAAACATTGGTTCAGTAGTCACTAATCATTCCATTAAGATGTAGCTGACTACGTTTCTGTGCCTGTCTGAAAAGACACACACATTCAGAAAAAAAAAAAACACAAATGGATCTGCTTGGTGTCCCCTGGACAAAGCCTCTGGAAAACAGACTTCATAAAACCAGATCTCTCTGCAATCAGACCTCTGCTATGGGCCATACAGGTAAGTATAGATTTACTTTTCTATACCCTGTATGCCCATAGTAGAGGTCTGATATTGCCCAGGGGGAGACACATTCCCTTCAACTTGTGCACATATCCTAATGCTTGCTGAATGTGAGGTCTGTGCTGTTATCTTCGTTCCTCAACGGCTTTCCCATTATAGAAGGATTATGTGTTTTCCTTCCTACCTATAACCGAAGGGGGTTGTACTACCTAAAAACTCTAATGCTTTCCCCCACCCTACTTGTATTTCTAATACTGAAAGAATGGTGGGGGACAACAGAAAAAAGTTGTCAGTGCAACAGCTTTTTTTTTTTTTTTTTTTTTAATAAATATATATATATATATATTTTTTTTTTGCTGAATTCTGTATTTTGGAAGCAAAAACAGAGTGAAAAAAAAGTGCGGAGGTGTCTTAGTGTTTTCAAGTGTGTCTTGTTGAAAAAGTTCTCACTAGTAAATTGTCATTTTACAACTTATTAACACTGACAATGATACTACCTAAACAATTGTCAAAAAAGGTTAATCTGGACAGAATACATTCTGGAAACTACTTGGTAACAGCGGTTGAAGAACATTCTGCTGGATACAGATTATTAACCCCTCTCAAATACTTTAAATAGTTTCATACAGTTTGTTGTCCGCCACAGGCAGGACCTACTAATAGACTAGGAGAGACAAGTAGACCTTTCTACTTGGACTGTCTTCTGTTGGGATGACTCTTGAGAATGCTTGTTGAGGATAGGCTACAGTAAAAGTCTTAGGAGGCATTGTCGTTACCACGTTGGACACAACCCATTTTCCACGAATGCCCTTAAATTCATAGAATTTTGAAGTATTTTTCAGTGATAAGTATATTTGGGATAAAAGGGTATTTTTCTTGTATTTCGTAAAATAAATGTAACACAAATACTCACCAAAGCTTAATGGTTTTTGTTTGCAAACATCCTTTACAAGGGCATCAAGATTGGCAGCTATGTGCTCAACGGGCATGTCCAGCTGGAAAGAAAAAACATCAATATGCTTATGGCAAGACTAAGCAAGAACACAAGCACGCTTTTCAACTGTACAGACCAAAGGTAAACCGTAAAGTACTCAAAACAATCTCATTTTACTAGGAGGTACAGAGCTCTCATTTTTGCTGCATTTCTCCTTGAAATTATCAAACTACATTTAACCGGAGATACCTGGCTGAAACTCATTTGTAGGTTTTCCGCTGCCAAGACTTATTAGGGTGAAGTCTGAAAGAAGCCTAGTATAATCAGCCTGTCGACTGCCAGCTGGCATCTGGGTCATGGTGGTGAAAAGAAAGCGCAGTAGGTCAGATTCTTAGAAACAGGAGGAAGTACATGGATACAACTTTTTTGGCATTGCCGCATGAAGTTTGGCAAATCATTAAAGAATGCAGTAGGTAGGGGATCTGTACACAACCTGAGGCTCACCGGCTGTTACCTAACTACCCCTCCCTGTCTGTGTATTTATAAGTGGCCACATTTCTTGTGAAGATGCAGTTTTAACACCATGCTATAGATTATACACGGTGTTCCAAATTATTATGCAAATAATATTTTCTCAGATTTTCCCAAATTACCTATATGAATTGCAGTCATTGTAATTTTCCAGTCAAATAACTATTAGAGTACAATTGAAAGGTTTTTGTACAAACTGCCTATGATAACAGTATATTTTAAAAAAAATAAAAAACTCAAACTGCACTCAAAATGCATGTTCCAAATTATTATGCACAGCAGAGTTTTCAACCTTTTCATTTTAATAAAGAACAAAAAAATGGTCATTTTTGAAATTATAAGCATTAGCAGGTTATTACAAACTGAAATCAAACAGTTTTCAACTCAAAACTTTATTCTAGGTGATGTTACATTTGCACATAGGACCCCTTGTTCGAAAGGAGCTTCTGAACTCTCTCGTCCATTGAATTTGTCAGGTTTTGGATGGTTTCTGCTTCAATTGTTTTGCATGAGGACAGAATACCCTCCCAGAGCTGTTGCTTAGATGTGAACTGCCTCCCGCCATCATAGACACTGCTTTTCTTCTGATGCTCCAGAGGTTCTCAATGGGGTTGAGGTCAGGGGAGCATGGGTGCCACACCATAAGTTTGTCCCCTTTTATGCCCATAGCAGCCAGAGATGCAGATGTGTTATGTGCAGCATGAGACGGGGTATTATCATGCATGAAATGATCTCGATGGTCCAGATGGATGGAGTGGAGGATGGCTGGTTGATGGACACCCCATGCAAACACGGCTACAGCGCTAACAAGGAGGAGGTGGAGTAATGTTTTGGGCTGGAATCATGGGAAGAGAGATTGTCAGCCCTTTTAGGATCCCTGAAGGGGTAAAGATGAACTCCATAATGTATGTTGAGTTTCTCAAACAGCACTTCCTTCCATGGTTCAAGAAGAAGAACCGTGCATTCCGCAGCAAGATCATTTTCATGCATGATAATACCCCGTCTCATGCTGCACATAACACATCTGCATCTCTGGCTGCTATGGGCATAAAAGGGGACAAACTTATGGTGTGGCACCCATGCTCCCCTGACCTCAACCCCATTGAGAACCTCTGGAGCATCAGAAGAAAAGGAGTGTCTATGATGGCGGGAGGCAGTTCACATCTAAGCAACAGCAGAAACCATCCAAAACCTGACAAATTCAATGGACGAGAGAGTTCAGAAGCTCCCTTCGAACAAGCGGTCCTATGTGCAAATGTAACATCACCTAGAATAAAGTTTTGAGTTGAAAACTGTTTGATTTCAGTTTGTAATAACCTGCTAATGCTTATAATTTCAAAAATGACCATTTTTTTGTTCTTTATTAAAATGAAAAGGTTGAAAACTCTGCTGTGCATAATAATTTGGAACATGCATTTTGAATGCAGTTTGAGTTTATTTTTTTTAAAAATATACTGTTATCATAGGCAGTTTGTACAAAAACCTTTCAATTGTACTCTAATAGTTATTTGACTGGAAAATTACAATGACTGCAATTCATATAGGTAATTTGGGAAAATCTGAGAAAATATTATTTGCATAATAATTTGGAACACAGTGTATATCAATAAAATCCACATAGGGTTCATCAAATTACAAAATTACAATGCACGTTATAACTTTACCCAATTTTTCCCCACAGCTGGATTCACAAGTCTGCGGTTTTCAGAGATCAAATCGATGGTATTTTACTAGAGGTCGGCATTCTGGGAGTTACTGGGGCCATTCATCAAGACTAGTGTTTTATATGCCAGTCTCGATCCAGAGTGCAATAAAACGAACCTGACAAGTCTGAGAACGCTATTAACCTGCAGATAGAGGGTTTATCTGCAGTTAATAGTGTTAGGTCACGGCCCCACTATCAGTATTCGGTCAGCATTTTTTCTCAGGAGTGGGAGCCAAAACCAGGAGTGGGTGATCAATGCAGAATTGGTGACTTGTTTCTATTATACCTTTTCTCTGATTGTTCCTCACCTGGTTTTGGCTCCCACTCCTGAGAAAATATACTGACCAAATACTGATAGTGGTGCCGTGGCCTTACTGAAAGTGCGGCACCTGGGAGAAAATTAACTTTATTTTTCCTGGGAGCTGCAGTCTTTTAGTCATGCCCGGAACCAAGTTCATTGTTTCCTGGTGCCATACTTCCAGTACTGCAGCCGAGCACCTTCATAACGCTATTAACCTGCAGACCCGACAGGTTCCCTTTAAATAGCCATGTGCTTCATCTTTTAGCAACAGAAATGTTCTCCCAATCATAGACTAGAGTACATTTCTGTCTTATTAAACCTCATTTTATTATGTAGATTATGATTCATTTATTGTGCAGGTGCCTAAAATGGTCTAAAATGCTCCCTTGGCTTTCCTTGTTCCCTGGCTAACAGCAATTACATGTCGTGTAGACGTGACTGCTGCAGCTAATCACAGGCTTCACAGGGGTCACATACATTGGCAGATCATTACTGTGTCCAGAAGTACACGGACTGACAGAGGAACCTGCAAAATATCAGCAGAAAAGTCACTGGAAGTAAATATACGGATTGCTTTTCAAATCAGCGGTTGGAAGCGCTGCAGAAACAATGCGTCAAAATCTGTGGACTTTGTGTGATTTTCCAGCAGAAATCTGTTTGAGTAGCATTACATGTGGAATTTGCTTATGTATGCAATATATTGATTGTTATTTTCTGTTAAATGTTAATCAACTTTGTCTTAAAGCACCACCTCAGCGTTTTTTTTTTTTTTTATTGCACTGCTGGAGTGGTGCTTTAAAATGTAATTCCTGTGCCTCATACTCACCTGCCGCCACCTTTATTTCTTTACAGCGTTGCTCTTCGGTGAAAAGTGACCTGCCGGCAGTTCTAGTGTTTCATGGAGCGTTGCGGAGGTCACTTTTCAATATAAGTCTATGAGGACCTCGATCTGGTTCTCAGACTTGTATTGAGAGCTTGTGAATTAACTTCTGACTTCCAGCCAGTCAGAGGCAGCACTCACAAGATGGTGCAGGGAGACCGGAGCAGCCCCGAAAAAACTGTGAAGACACCAAAGGGTGTGTATATGGCCGGGGTGGAGCAGGGGGCTTAGATTTAAAGCGCCACTTCAGCGCTGAAAAAAACCCAAAATGCTGGAGTGGTGCTTTAAGGCCCATTTACACTGGCTGATAATCTGTTATATTCTAATATTCACAAGCAGTCATTCGCGATAAGGCCTCATTGAGAAGTCCTTGTTGCACAAACCTATGCTATCAGTTTTTTTTCACGGATACAACACATACCCACTATAATCTATGGTGCTAGTCACATGTCTGTGTTTCCGTACATAACTCACAGAGGCATGTCCATTTATATCTGGTATCACGGATAAAAAGGGACCATACATTTCTATGGATCCATGAAAAACACATTCAGCACACAGATTTAACACTACAAAGGATATGACAAAGCTTGGTAATTTATCTATCAGTAAAAAACACTGATTACAGACTGATGGCAAATACGGACACACGGACCGTACACTGATGACAAATACGGACACACGGACCGTACACTGATGACAAATACGGACACACGGACCGTACACTGATGACAAATACGGACACACGGACCGTACACTGATGACAAATACGGACACACGGACCGTATACTGATGACAAATACGGACACACGGACCGTATACGGATGACAAATACGGACACACGGACCGTACACTGATGACAAATACGGACACACAGACTTCATACCCCTGAGGAAGCCATAATCATATGGCGTAACGCGTAGGTTTTGTATTATTGACATCTCCTCTTTTTCTACCTGTGCATATATATTATGGGTACTTTTATATTTATCCCTTACTTTGGCACCACTTTTCTCCTTATATGTGATTCTCTCCTTGTGAGCATTTTGTATTGATTATTCAAAGGGGAGTGGACCTGGTTGGCTATCAGCAAATCATGTTTTTCTAATAATTGCTCTATTTTAATCATGTTTAGAATTTTCTACTAGGTGTATTTAAACTATGTACCGTGATTATTGACCATTTTTGCATAGGTCACTGATTTACTACTCCGAATTATATCACACTATTTTCTGTAAGGGAATTCTATCTATTTGTTTTGTTTGTCTTACATGCTTTTTTAATCATGTTTTTTTAATGGTGGTGTTTAAATGTTTTGAGAACAATAATAAATTTTGTATGAATTTTTCACAACATTGTGTATCTATTTATATTATTTTGTGTGTTTGGTGCCTTTTGTGTCCCATGCTCTCGTGTTCGTTTATCATTATGGGGACATTGGCACAAACATGCATCTAGTTAGATTGTGGTGCTAGGCCAGGCAATTTTGCTATACACACTCTTGTCTGACAATGTTTGCTTGTCGTGAGTTACGATCACACTGTTCATCCTATTAACGATCATCTGCTTGTGTAAACTAACCCTTATGGTCAAGGATTAAAAACACAAAAGCATGCATTCAGATTTACAGCGCCATTGCTTTTTCCATGTTGACAACCAAAATAAAATTGATTGCAGAGTTATTGCAAACATATCTAATTCATAAATGTGACCAGATGTCGAGCACATGCTAATCAATAGTCAAGATTAACAGCAGCTATAAATAAGACAGCTAAAGAACAAAGGGTTATTATAGCTGTCCGAGTAGAAATAAAATCACTTATGTAATACACATTCGCACCCAGCGCATTAGAACCATTAATAATCATTGCTGGAAAATGAAGACCTCAGTGTAGCAGTGACCTTTTTATTTGCACAACGGTGGAGTTTTAATCAGAGTATAGAGGATGCACGCTATGCATTAAAGAAATTGTCCACTACTTTATATGAAGCCCCCAATGTATCCCCCCGGGGCCCAGAAGTGTTTTTGTAAATACCTTGCGGTGCCTTTTCTGCCTCTGAGTGGAGCTATCACTGGCCGCTCAGAGCCATCACGTGACCCGTCACTGATATCATGTCAAGTGAGGCGTGACATCAGTGACGCGCTCCCCGCGGTGGATGCTGAGCTGTGGGCGGGGTTACCCCGAGCGTCACACCCAGCATCCACTGCGCGTTTTCCCAGTGAATGAGAGAGAGAGCGCGCGGTGGATGCCGGGTGTGACGTGCTGGGTAACCTCGCCCACAGCCCAGCATCCACCGTGGGGAGCGTGGAAGAGGGACCCTCAGCTGCAGCCTGGACTTGTCGTGACATCAGCAGATGTCCGAGCCGGCTGCAGCCGGGGGTCACGTGATGCCTGTGAGCGGCCAGTGATAGCGCCACAAGGTATTTAGAGAAACACTTATGGGACCTGGGGGAATACATTGGGGGATGATATAAAGTAGTGGACAACCCCTTTAACAAGTCAGCAAAAGTGGCATAAACTGCACCAGATTTATCAAAATGGGACATCATTATAAAAAGGCACAAAATTTCAGAACAGCAGCTGAAGCCAAGTATCATATTGTCTCCTACCCCAGCAAATTCCTCTCTTGAAATCCCAACTGTGCCTTAAAGGGTTGATTCACCTCTGGATCCCTTTGTACTATTCATATGAAGAACTGATCCACACAACCATATGTATCTTGTTTTACGGAAACGACTCTTCCAATATTCGTCACTGACTAAATGCTTGCAGTGCTCTTGCTCTCGGGAGTCAGCGCAGTGTCAGGTGTAAAGATGTCACTTCCCAGTCACATCTGTAGAGAAAATCCACTGCTTTTTAGGAGCTTTATCAAGTCAACAGAAAAGCCTTCTGGTGTTATTGCTTTAAAGTTCTTGCAATCTAGCAGGAACAGGACTAGATGCAGTTTATAACCACTTTTGTTGTCTCTTCTGCAGCCTAATAGCACTCATGGAGCACTATGAAGCCAATAAAATCAGAGTAAATGCTGCTGCCCCATTAGACATGACAGTCACGATATTGCCGGATGCCCCACAGGCATGGCTGCTGGTTCTAGGCAGTCCCAGATTAACTCTGCTAGTGAATAATGTCATCAAAGGGGGCATCTATGGATTAGAATAGAAAACTACAAAATTAAAAAAAAAAGCCACTAGAGGTATTCTATGACTTTAAAGTGCCATATTATATAATAAAAAGGTATAATCATTAGCACAAAAAAATCCTAAAATAAAGTACCCAAAAAAAGACCAAGTCAAACAGTCATCATAGTCGCCACGTCCTGACTATACATACCGCATAACTAGAAATGCAGTGACAGAGTTGCTCTTCTGCTTCAGGCGTTGTAGTAATCTGAAATACCTCATTATATCTGGTGCACATATATACATACATAATATGTATCAATAACATGCAAGTAGAGAACATTATGTGGCTTTATCATTCCTCCCTTTTGAAAAAAGAATCTTTACAGAACTGTAGTTCGCATAAGTAGAATACAACTGGTGTAAAAACATACATTAAAATGAATAACGTGATAGATAGTGAAAAGCTTTTGAGCAGTGTTTTCCTGTCTCCCATAGCCTGTGCCTCCCCAATGGCTAGGATCATCACAATGCGTACCATGCATATTTGCAGCTTCTCTTCTTTCATGCTTTCCTACATAAGAATACTCTGAACCCAAATTCCATATATGAATTCTACTATATAAAGCTTTCATAACATAGAAATGCAACAAAGCTATCATCCCAAAATGTAAACTATGCCTTCATTGGACAGAAGTACTTACTCTGTTCCCTAATCCGCTATTAGCAGTCCATGTGAAGCTCCTAGTTGGAGGTGCCTGATCAGTGGGGTTCTGTGTCAATGATAATGCTATCAGAGACTTGTGAGGAGTGCAGAACGTCGCTTTCATAACTTCTCGCTTTACAGCAAAGAGAGTAGAGCAGAGCCAGGCAAGTAAGGAAGTACAGTCCTACAATAAACCACACTAAAGCTCCTAAAACAGCGATGCAAATCGATCCCCCCTCCATGCTGTCAGAAGCTGCTTCATCTCATCTTCCTGGCTCAGCAGGGAAGACAGGTAATGGTAACAGAACAGCAGGAGGGAAAGGAGACAATGGAAGATGTCAGGTAGCCAAAACAAACAAGCTATGTTTGCAAACATATAGCAGAATTTGAAGTAGAATTAAATACTTCCCATGTGTATGAAAATATTAAAGGGACAAAGAAAAAACATGTAGAAGTTGCAACAATTTGAACAGAACAAAAAAAAAATTTATTATTGCCATGGACAAAATGACTGAACCTAGGGATATACATTAGACAGTCCTTCAACGGCATTCTGTGTGGCCAACATTCAAGTGGAAGCAGAAATACTTGTGTCCATCTAGCTGTTGACAAGTAGATTACGTTACCATGTCAATTACAGATAGATACAGTGGCATGTAAAAGTTTGGGCACCCCTGGTCAAAATTACTGTTATTGTGAACAGTTAAGCAAGTTTTAGATTAAGTGATCTCTAAAAGGCCTAAAATTAAATATGACACATTTCCTTTGTATTTTAGGCAAAAATATATTTATATTGTAATTTTTTACATTTTATAAATTACAAAAAGGTAAATCGGCCAATGCAAAAGTTTGGGCACCCTTGCAGATTTATGTGCTCAGATAACTTTGACCAAGGTTCCAGACCTTAATTAGCCTTTTAGGGTTATGACTTCATCACTATCAATATCATCGTTCGGAAAGGCCAGGTGATGCAAAAAACCCAGCCTCCTCTAACCTTGTGCCAAAGAACAGAAGCCACAGAAGCCAGAGGTTCTTCTAAGCTGCTGGCTTGCACTCTGAAAATGAAAATGGTGGAGGCCCTCAAAGCAGGAAAAGGCTATAAGAAGATAGCAAAGCGTTTTCAAGTTGCCCTTTCCTCAGTTCTAAATGAAATTTAGAAATGGCAGTTAACAGGAACAGTGGAGGTCAAGATAAGGTCTTGAAGACCAGGCAAAATGTCAGTGAGAGCTGCTCGTAGGATTACTAGAGAGGCAAATCATAACCTCCGCTTCACTGCAAAAGACCTTCAGAAAGATTTAGCAGACTCTGGAGTTGTGGTACATTGTTCTACTGTTCAAGACACCTGCACAAATATGGCCTTGATGGAAGAGTTATCAGAAGAAAACCTCTCCTGCTTCCTCACAATAAAGTTGAGCATCAGAAGTTTGCAAAAGAACATCGAAACAAGCCTGATGCATTTTGGAAACAAGTCTTGTGGACCAATGAGATTAAAATAGAACTCTTTGGCCACAATGATCAAAGGTATATGTGGAGAAAAAGGGCACAGAATTTCAGGAAAGAACATCTATCCAACCATTAAGCATGGGGGTGGATCAATAATTCTTTTGGGTTGTGTTGCAACCAATGGCACGGGGAACATTTCACGGGTAGAGGGAAGAATAGATTCAATTAAATTTCCACAAGTTTTTGATGCAAACATAACACCATCTGTAAAAAGCTGAAGTTTAAAAGAAGATGGCTTCTACAAATGGATAATGATCCTAAACACACGTCAAAATCCACAATAGACTACCTCAAAAGGCGCAAGCTGAAGGTTTTACAATGGCCCTCACAGTCCTCTGATCTAAACAGCACTGAAAATCTGTGGCTCAACCTCAAAATAGCAGTGCATGCAAGGCGACCCAGTAATCTCACAGAACTGGAAGAATTTTCCAAGGAAGAATGGATGAAAATCCCTCAAACAAAAATTGAAAGACTCTTGGCTGGCTACAAAAAGGGTTTACAAGCTGTGACACTTGCAAAAGGGGGGCTACTAGGTACTAACCATGCAGGGTGCCCAAACTTTTGCTTTGGCCCATTTTCCTTTTTGTAATTTATAAAATATAAAATATAGAAATATACATATTTTTTTGCCTACAATACACAGGAAATGTGTCATCTTTAACTTCAGGCCTTTTAGAGATCATTTCATTTTCAAATTGCTTAACTGTTCACAATAACAGTAATTTTGACCAGGGGTGTCCAAACTTTTACATGCCACTGTATATTATCGCGTTTTCTCTAAAACAAGACCTTCCCTGAAATTAAGCTCTAGCATGATATTTTACATGATTTTTGGAGTATGCTTGAAATATAAGCCCTACTCCAAAAATAAGCCATAGTTACCATCAGGGACGGCATTAGGGGGGAGTCAAACTGGGCAATCGCCCTGGGCCCCCACTCTTAGGGACCTTTGGTGACTTCACAGTCATGTGACCATGATGTCACTAAGGGGTTCTTGACTGCAGAAGTCAAGAGGAACTGAACAGGAAACAGGGACAACGTTAGGGGCAAGGGAGAGCAAACTGGGAAATTTCTCTAGCCTTGTCCAGGCGCAGACTAAAACAGAATAGACCTGGCTACTCATACACGGCTGAGCTAGCCCCAGCTCAGTCAAACAAAACAGTTATTGTCCATAGCAAACACTGATACTTGCGGTTCTCTGCACACAGCATTCTCAGAGAGAGATTCTGACTTATCTTTAGCTTCAAGACACCTCTAGTCTGGTCAGCTTCCCCAGCAGACTGACTTAGATGAACACCATGTAAAATAATTGTATTTTAGAAATATACCATTAACTGGTCTTAAACAGGGCCTATTCTAGCTTTTCTGCTGCCTGAGGCACAAATTTAAATAGTGGCCTCACATCCCAAATAAATATCCAGCCAAGAATATAGCGTACACACAAATATATATCAGCATGAAGAAACTGTAGACATTAGTATATACCAGCATCCAGCAATGAATGAACGACACACACAAATATATATCAGCATGTAGGAACCATATACAGTGAGATCCAGAAATATTAGTATAGTGACTAGTGATGAGCGCAAGTGCTTGGTACTCGAGTTTGCCTAGGTTACTCAGGTAGGCACTGAGTGTCGCGGGTGCTCGAGTGAAATGTTTGCGTCCCCGAGGCTGCATGTTTCGCAGCTGTTGACTTTTTTGACTTCAGTTGTTGCTTGTTTGTGGGACAAGTGTAAACCTATCTATAATAGAGCAGAAGAATTCTATAACGTGAACCTATAAATCCAGCAAAACAATCTTTTTATTTCATATTAAAAATACACCCAGTTCCCATGTATAAAATACTAAGTTCTCTATATAGGGAGACAACACACCTCCCTAAGGGAGAAAAATAGACTTAAATCGCCCTGATATACAACTAGTCTGTTCCTGCCTAGAGTGGGGGTTGGCACCCTAAAATAGTGTAATTGGCGCCCCCGCTCAGCGATGGCTGTCCCTATTGTGCCCTACAGAGTGATCTAAGCACACACACACTTGTTTGTGGGACAAGTTTTGTCTTAAGCATGTAAAATGAACGAATCTGAGCAGAAAGTATAGTTCTGTACACTTCAGAAATCATTCATCCGTTTTCAGTCACATCATCAATAAACACTAATGATCCAGTGCCATTGGAAGCCATGCATGCCCATGTCATCACACTGCCTCCACCATGTTTTACAGAGGATATGGTGTGCTTGGATCATGAGCCGTTCCAAGCTTGCTCCATACTTTCTTCTTCCCATCATTCTGTTACTGGTTGATCTTAGCTTCATCTGTCCAAAAAATGCTTTTATGGAACTGGGCTGGCCTCTTAAGATGTTTTTGGTGAAGTCTAATCTGGCCTATTTTTAACGCTGATTAACAGTTTGCACCCTGTGGCAAACTCTTTTTATTTGCTGTTATGCCATTTTCTCTTTATGGTAGAATTAAATACCGAAACACCTAGTTCCTGGAGATTGTTCTTCACTTGGGTGGAGGTTATTATTCACCATTGAAAGGATTCTGTTTTCCACCCACCACTGTTTTTCGTTCCCAAGTTTACCAATACACTCTTTTTCCCAGTATGTTCCCAACTGTTGATTTGGTCACTCCTAACATTTCTCCTATTTCTCTGATGATTTTTTTTTTTTTCAGCCTAATGATCTGTTTCACTTTCACTGAGAGCTTCTTTGACCACATGTTGTGGGTTCACAGCAACAGGTTCCAAATGTAAATGCCACACTTGGCATCATCTGCAGACCTTTTACCTGCCTACCTGATGATGGATTAACAAGGGAAATGACCATGCAGCCCATTGAAGAGCGTTTGAGATAATTGTCCAATAACTTTTGGTCCTTAAAAAAAAAAAAAAAAAAAAAAAAAAAAAGAAGAGGTATCTACATATTAAAGAGCTGTAATTCCTACACCCTTACGCCAATTAGGATGCGGATATCCACAAATGAAAGTTGAAAGTCTTCACTTTAAGCCCATATTGATTATATAATTGTATCTTGAATAAGTTTTGTTAAGCAGCTAAAATGCCAAAATTTGTGTCATTGACCAAATATTTCTGGAATTGTGTATGTGTGTTTATATATGTATTCAGCAACGAATTAACCATGCAGAAACCATATATTTAAGTATGCACCATCATCCAGCAATAAAAAAAACAAATTAAAAAATTACACACAAACCCGTATCAGCACTGAAAAAACTGTATACATGTGTGCATAAAGCATCCAGCAATGAAAAAAAAAAAAAAAGTCAAAACGTGTTCACATTGAAGAAGCTGTATATAGGGCCCCTCACCATTTAGCATCACAGACAGAAACCATGTTGACATACACTAATCATCAATCACATGCTCTTAAGGTGGATTTTCACATCACGATTATCGTTTCCTGATACTTGTGCAGTGTAAACAGCCTGCTAATCATATGTGGAATAAGCAAAATGCTTGTTTATAGGGCGAAGTGATTTTCAGACTGTCTTAAGAATCATTATTCTCGGCTGCACATCACCCTTGTAAAGAGGCCATGTGCTGTCAAGAACAATGATACCCTATATGCACAGAACGATCTACTACTGATTATTCTGTGAATATATTGAATGCGGTCTATCCAATCAGGCTATTAAACAGCTACCAATCGACAAACATGCAGCCTATCTACAGCCCTTTAATGCCGCAAGTCGCTTAGTGGAGGTCCGCCCTTAGGAGACAATTGTATGATTATTTACTGCACATCATGGTTACTGTATGGTGAAGGTGCGGTGGGGAGAGCAAAGTATTGAGTAATCATCCTTTGTCATGTGCTCTTAACCCTCCCCCAGACAGCCATAGCTTGAGCTCACAACAATAAGCAGCTTGTTATTATACTGACAGGCTGGGTCTAATAATAAGCTCCCCACACCCAAACCATAATCAAGGCATTTCCAGCATTTAAAGACCGGTCACCTGCTTTAAAACACAAAAAAAACAAGTTAAATACCTTATAAAAATCTCTGAGGTTCCCTGATTCTGCGGCTCTTTTCCAGTTTGAACTGCGTCGTTGCATTGCAGAGTTCTTCGCATTTGCTGCATTTGGAAAGCAGTATGTGAAATCTCTGCTTGTAGTACAACTAAGTACCGTATTTTCCCAGTGTTTTCTCTTGGAGCATCTGCTTTCAACACTCCCAGATACTGCCAATTACAGCTCAACAGCATCTGAGGCCTTTAGCTCTCGCTCATACCACCGAATTAATTGGACAAGTGCTATTCGATTTTTTTATTAGATAGCACATCAACCCATGTTATTCAATGGGCCTGTCTGTGAAAAAAATTGCAGCATGCTGTGATTTGACCATGAAATCGGATTAGACTCACTCATTCAAGTCTATGGGTGCAAGAGAAAAGTTGGATGGCACAGTATGGCATACAATTTTATGGATACATTGTAATTCTAGAACATTGGAAACTGTAAATGATTCTGTAACTGATTAATAGGCGATACTGTAAAAAAAACAACAACAAAAAAAAATGGACTGCACACGGATGACAAGTGAGAAAAAAATCATCATACTTTCCTGGATAAGAATGGGACCGATTTTTAATACTGTTGTGTGACCCTAGCCTTAGGGTGCTAGATCAGCAGCAAGTTGTGATTGACATTGTCTGGAAGGAGTAAAGGCAGACAGCGCCAGAGAAGACTCTGAAGAAATGACCAGATGGACTGCAAGCAGAGATTTCACATACAGCGTTCAAAAAGCAATATATGTGAATATCTCTGCAATTGAGTAATTAAGCACAAAATGGAAAAAAACCCTACAGGATCAGAGGAGCTCATTGATTTTTATAGTGCATTTTTCTGAGCAAGGGACTGGTCTTTGTATAATAATCATAAAACAATAAACCCCAACCACCAGATTAAGTGATAAAACATTCAAAAGATTCAAACCGACACAAAAGGCATCTAATGAGCGCCAAGTAAGGCACGCATCTCCAATGGATGGCAGCGGTGACAAATAGTGGCACAAGACTCTTAGAAGGGTCTCTGAGGGCAGACAGCGGCACGGAGCATTAAACAGAAGGTGCGCTTGTGTAGCAGGAGATCTAGCGTGCATGACTTATCAGGTTGCGCCTGCCGGGAACTGTCAAGCACCCCCCTCCTTCCCCAGATTTGTGGGCCCCTGTAGTGTTGCTAGAACCTATAAAGACATAAGCTTGCACCACATGTGAAAAATTATCAATAAAATATTTAAATCTCTCAGTAAATGCAGCAATAAGTTATATTGTTTTCAAAGATAGTATCATATAGTATTGCTTAGAAATTAAGTAACAAATATCTTACATACAGTTACTGAACAAAAGACATAAACCCACTACACAAAGACGAGTGTATACAAAATAATGCCGCTGCACCAAGACCATATCTTACCACCAGAGAGTCTAAATGTAACCAGCACCCTGTTACTATACAAAACCAACATTGTCACATACAAGAAGTAAATACTATCTATGACCAGATAGTAACGTAGTGACCGACTCATACTGCCAAACTGATCATTAACTCTGTACTAATACCAACATTAGAACCAGTGACATTATACACAGGAACCCTGTAAAAAGCATAAGTGTATACAGTACAAGTAAATCCACCGACTCCAGATGAAGTCTCCTACTGAAGTCACTAATTTTTGGCTTTTTCTTCATCCGAAGCAGACCGCTATGACTTCCAGCCAGATTCATTTCTACAGGATGGAACACACAGACATCCACGGCTGATGGTCTTGAGGGCTCCCTCCCTCCCCACTTTTCCCCCACCTTTATACAGCACAGGATTAAGAAAAAAAGTGGCACAGTGCTGCCTAACACAGTAAGAACCTCCCTTTTGTTCTCCCTACATAAAGAGTATCCTCAATAATTAAATATTTTACAGTAGTGATGACCCTTTTGTGACCGCTCCCCTCGCAGTAGAAATGTCCCACATTGTGGCCACCATACAGTGATAATATACCCCATTGTGGACTATATACACTAATGATCTCCATTCTGGCCCAGATACAATGATCATGACCCTCATTCTTGCATTCATACACTGATTATCTCCCCCATTGTGGACCCCACACACCGTCCCCCATTGTGGCCCCATATACAATGAAAATGTCCACCATTGTGTGCATACTTATTGGGGGCAGTGATCTGAATGTGCGTCCAAGACTTCCCTCTACGCGACCACAATCGTTACATTCCTTTCTGAGACGATGGCCGTTGCACAGCACCGAGGAGAGGAGCAGCAGCATTTGTGCCACCCCCTGACAGACAATTCAGACCGCTGCCTGAGGCAGCAGTGGTCCTTGTTTTAGAGCCTCATGTACACAATCTTTGTGTAGCTTTTCTCTTCAAAGTGGTATGTGCTGAAAACCTTGCTTGTTCCTTAGGAAGTAGTTCTATATGATATGGGTAGATGCAAGTTGCAACCCGGTCATAGTCACTTTGTCCCAAATCTGTTATCACACATTACACTCCTCCACTTCTATCCCCTGAGAGAACATATTGAATCAGTGTCTAATTTGCAGTAATCACGGAACATTATTAAAGAAGCACTTTTTTTGCATCCTTGCACACCAACCTAATTTACCATCACACTTTGCACTTCATTTATGTAAAGTGTAGAAGCACTCCAATCACAGTTTTTATCCTCTTAACATATTGCAGTCATATTATATAGCACTGTGTACTTACAATTGCTCATTTTGCCTTTCTACCCAGCTAATTCTTCTCTTTTACTTTAGGTCTATGCGATCACGTGAATAAAAACTGACTAGCTGAATCCTTCTAAGGTCTATGTAGAAACAGGAGATTAAGTTTCCCTGCATGAGTCATAAGTCACTGCAAAAATCCCTGGCAGTGGGAGGGGAGGAGCGGAGCAGCTGGGTCAGGAGTTGAAGAGGGGAATGATTTTTGCAGGGACAAGAGACTTCCTATTTCTACATAGAGCTGAGAAAATAGAAGAATTAGCTTGGTAAAAGGCTGAAATGAGCAACTGTAAGTACACAGTGCTGTATAATATGATGATTGCATTGTACTAAGAGGATAAAAACTTCGATGGGAGGAGTGATTAAAAAAAACAAAAAAAAACAAAAAACAGTTTTCTTCTCTTCAGACTTAATTTTGAATTTCAGATTTCAGTCTGCTTCTTTCTCGCCTCTGCTCTGCTATCAATGTAATGATGCATCAACACAGCATGATATAGACAAGGACCAGTACCAGTTCTGCTCGCTATGGAAACATTGTGAATATCCCTTCTGCTGTAGTCTCCTAAATTAGCTAATGGGTCAGTATAGAATCAGGAAGGTTGAAAGGTGATCTCCTGCATTATGACTGTGTGACACTAGCTGTGTAATCATCTCCGACTGATTTTTGCCCCCTCCCCTCATACCCTACCACCCCTTCCCCGTGGAGAAAATGTGTAAAGCCCCCGTCTCACATAGCGAGATCGCTGCTGTGTCACGGTTTTGGTGACTCACCAGCGACCTCACCAGCGATGTCGCTATGTGTGACACTTTGCAGCAATCAGGCCCCTGCTGTGAGGTCGCTGATCACTGCAGAATGTCCTGGACCATTTTTTGGTCTTTGCCCTCCCGCTGGTCAGCACACATCGCTGTGTGTGACCAGCGGGACCAGCGATCAGGCTGGTAACCATGATAAACAGCGGGTTACTAGGGGCGCACGCGCACTTCGTAACCCGCTGTTTATCATGGTTACCACTCTGCTAAGTGAGTGGTAACGTCCCGCTCACTGTAGCAGAGTGGTAACCATGATAAACAACGGGTTACTAGGTGCGCGTGTGCCCCTAGTAACCCACTGTTTATCATGGTTACCAGCCTGCTCCTGCTTCAGCAGGCTGGTAACCAGGAGCAGGACATCGTGGAAAGATTCTTTCCACGATGTCGCTGCTCCCCTGATCACTGGTGAGCCTGCCTGTTTGACAGCTCACCAGCGACCACATAGCGACGCAGCAACGATTCCTGACAGGTCGTATCGTTGTCGGGATCGCTGTAGCGTCGCTAAGTGTGACGGGGCCTTAAGACATTCAATGAAATCACATCAGAGATCTGAGATGGTCAAAGAGATCATCAGAACAATAAAGACTTTTACACATTACGATAGTGGATATGTGAACCCTATCTGTGGACACACAAACGGAGTTTGCAAAGTTGCAAGGGTTAATATACTTGTACGTGCCAAGGTAAAACTGACCACACACAATTTTGCAGAAATATTAAATATTCAGCCTCAGTGACTAATGATTTTACACAGCATAATCACACGGACAGACTATAGCTTCTGTGTAGATCCTTGGTGGGATAGGATCCAAGAAAGGATCTGTTCCTGTTTGGCTAACCCTCAAAAAACCGTTTTACAGCTTAGAGATTTAGCCTTTATGAATACAAACCTGCATCTGTTTAATCTATCCATAGCTGTACTTTGAAAAGGAAATTCATGCACCATTTGAAGTTGTAGTCATTGTCCTCACTATTAAATGTAATGTGTGAGGAATAAATGATGATGGCATCTCTACGAAATACGACCATGAAAAAATAAGGGCAAAAAATGTCTAAACACTGTAAGAGCTCAATCATGCGCGTATAACTCGGAGGAGTGCTATGCAATGTTTTATCGGATAGCACTCGGATCAATGCTATTCTATGGGGCTCACGCACACCCATTCAAGTCTAGGAGTGCGTGTAAAACATTGGACAGCACACGGATGTCATCCGAGCACAGTCCAATTTATGCGGACACAGACAATTGAGAAATTAGGCTCTCCATCTTCTCTGCACCTGTGATACAATTCTCTCTGCCGACAAGATTGGATCACAGTAAGATGACACTGATCAGAGTCAGATCAGAGTGTCATTACCATAATAAAGAGAAGAGATAATCAGCACTCGTGTGACCTCGGCCTCACATCTACAAATCTTCTCTTTCACAAATAAGAAGATATGACATCGATGTTCTGATGGTGCTTGATAAAACACACAACTTTATTTTTATTTAACCTCTTAATGACCGCCATAACACATTTTCACGGTGGCAATTAAGGGTACTTATTCCTCAGCGCCGCTCTTTCATGTCACTGAAGAATAACAGTGTAGCGCCCCACAACATTGGAAAATCTTCGGGGTCTCAGCTAAAAAGTCAGACTTAAAATTCATTTCTCTCTCCTCTGATATGATCTAACATATCTGAGGAGAGAGAAATGGGGTACCTGATCCCCCCCTCCCCCCCCACAGTACCTTAGGTACTGGATTTGTGATCCCCCGGCCCTCCTCCTTGTGCAGAAAGAAAATGGTGGGCTTACGCGCAGTGCGCCCGCGAAGATCTGCCGGCCGGTACCCGGCAACAATAGAGAAATTTTCCTATTGGTTTCTATTAATCACTGTGATAGAATCTATCACAGTGATCAAAAGCCAAAAACTAATAAAATCCCCCTTTGTCCCCTTCCTTACTTAGATAAAAATTATAAAATTAATAAAATGTTTTTCCATGGGTTGGAGAGCTAGGGTTGGGATTTTTTCAAAAGTAAAGAAAAGAAAAAAAAAAAAAGATGACGATATGACTAGTGTTAAGTGCAAGTGCTGGCTACTTGAATTATCATTAGGTGCCTGGGTATATACCGAGAATCGCGGGTGCTCGAGTGATATACTTGAGTCCCCGTCCCACATGTTATACAGCCCAAAAAAAAATACATGCGGGGATTGTCTTCCATACACGAGCAATTCCTGCATGGTTTTTTTTGGGTGTCTAACAGCTGCAAAACAGGTGAGGCGGGGACTCGAGCATGTCACTTGAGCACCTGTGATACTTGGTGCATATCAGAGTACCCGATGCAAACTCAAGTAGCGAGCATTTGCGCTCAACACTAATGACAACATATTCAATATGATGACCTAATGGGTATCAAATTCTGTGTCGTACTTCTGGATTCAAAATGCTCACTGTACCCTTTGATAAAATCCTTGGTGGGTTTCCACTGTTTAGGCGCATCAGGGGCTCTCTAAATGCGACATGGCGTCTGCTTTCGATTCCAGCCCATTTTGCGTTCAACAAGTCACGCAGTGCTCCTAGCCCTGCCGTGTGCCCAAACACTGTATTTTCCCCACATATGGGGTATCAGCTTACTCAGGAGAAATTGCACAATAATGTTTGGTGTCAATTTTCTCCTCTTACCCTTGTTAAAATAAAAACATTGGGGCTAATAGATCACTTTTGTGGAAAAAGTTTGATTTCTTTTTCACAGCTCCATGTTATCAACTTCTGTGAAGCACCTGGGGGTTCAAGGTGCTCACCACACATCTACACAAGTTCTTTGAGGGGTCTAGTTTCCAAAATGGGATCCAATGTTTGGGGTCCATTTTCTCTCGTTACCCTTGTAAAAATAAAAAAAAATGGTCTCTGAAGTAAAATTTTGGGGGAAAAAAGTTAAATGTTAATCTCTTCCTTCCACATTGCTTCTATTCCTGGGAAGCACATGAAGGGTTAATAAACTTCTTGAATGTGGTTTTGAGCACCTTGAGGGGTGCAGTTTTTAGAATGGTGTCACTTTTGGGTATGTTCTGTCATAAAGGCCCCTCAATATCACTTCAAATAAGATGTGGTCCCTAAAAAAATGATTTTGTAAATTTTGTTCGAAAAATGAGAAATCGCTGGTCAACTTTTAACCCTTATAAAACTTCCTAACGAAAAAAATGTTGCAAAAATTGTGCTGATGTAAAGTACACATGTGGAAAATGTTATTTATTAACTATTTTGTGTGACATATCTCTCTGATTTAAGGGCATGAAAATTCAAAGTTTGAAAGTTGCAACATTTTATCCAAATTTCATTTTCTTTTCACAAATAAACGCAAGTCTTCTCAAACAAATTTTACCACTATTATGAAGTACAATATGTCACGAAAAAAAAATCTCAGAATCAGGGGAATCCGTTGAAGCGATTTAGAGTTATTACCTCAAAGTGACAGTGGTCAGAATTCTAAAATTTGGCTTGGTCATTAACGACATAATTGGCTCAGTCACTAGGGGTTAAATGTGACTTGTTCCCTGGATAATCATCTTGTTGTATTTTATTTCTCTACAGCTCGTTGCCAAGGGGACCAGCCAGTGCTGCCACCTACCAGTGATGGCTGAACATGCACAGTGCTTACAAGCTCTTGTATACTGAGCTTATAAGCACTGCTTTGAGGCTGGCTGTGATCTATGGAGAATGTTGAGCTTCAAATTCCGGCAACATGCCGTTCTGTGCCTTCAGTGCTGCAGAGGCCAGGCAGTGCCGTATCGCGGCATCAGAGCGCATACAGTTCAGGCCAGTAGTACAATTATACTGGTGATACTGGCCTGAACGGTCAATCAAGCAGGAGCGCCCACCACCTCCCAGTAATCAGGAAGTCTGGAGGCTGGGGAGCTGCGAGCTGTAGAAGAATGAAAACGAGAACCACCCTTTAATTTAAGAAGGTTACAAATACTATAATTACTTCTATTATAAAGGCACAACACAGTTACAAAGCCTCAGGTTCCCATATAAAAGTGTTTGCATCATGCTTACTTTTAATTATATTGTTTTCCCAAAATACAGTTGTATCATTTACTAGAACAATTTGTAACTTTCAGACTGCACATTACATAGATGTCTAAGGTGACAATTAACCACTACAACATAAAAGGAATCATCCCTATTGTGAGTATAGAATCGGTGGGGGTCTCAGGGCAGCCTGGTATATGAAGCATCATAGAAGTATGTTCCATGAAATGTCAGCCAACTGAATAGAGACGCTTTCAACAGGAGCAGAAAAAAGGAAGGCAGCAAAGCGAAGCCTAGTGACAATGTAACGCTACGCAACTTCTGCACATGTAGGTGCCTTGTCATCATGGAGGGTTCAAAGCTGGGGAAAAATCACATTATCTCAGGTCTACTTTGCCATAAAGCTATACGTGTCAAACTCCGGCCCGTGGGCCAAATCTGTCCCGCAGTGTGGTTATATTTGGCCCACGACACCAGAACCAGCACCCCTATGTGGGGCCATTATTCTGTATAGAGGACAATGTGAGGCCCATTATACTGTATGGAGGTCTGTGTGGGGCCATTATTCTGTATGGAGGACTATGTGGGGCCCATTATACTGTATGGAGGACTATGTGGGGCCCATTATTCTGCATGGAGGACTATGTGGGGCCCATTATTTTGTATGGAGGACTATGTGGGGGCCATTATACTGTATAGAGGACTATGTGGGGGCCATTATACTGTATGGAGGACTATGTGGGGCCCATTATTCTGTATGGAGGGCTATGTGGGGCCCATTATACTGTATGGAGCACTATGTGGGACCCATCATACTGTATACTTGTTGGCCCGCAACTTTGTCCAGGTTTTTCATTTTGGCCCTCTTTGCGTTTAAGTTTGACATCCCTGCCATAAAGTGATCGAACCCTTCAAAAACAAAAAATGTAAACACTGTAAAATTTAACTGGTTTGTGGAGGTGCTACTTTTTGGAGTATTGGTTTGTACTATACAATTGTTTATGATGACGAATAATGTAAAATGCTTTCAAGACACACCACCACTATGGGCCAAAACACTGATCATGGACTGGAGTCCAGCACTCATAGCCAAAGGAAGACCATCTTACTTAGGGTAAGAGCATACCTTTTATAGGGGGAATTAACTTCCACCACCTTTTAAACAGTGTAGGGGGATTTGAATTGCAGACTCAGCTGTGTGTGTTACCATCCTAAACATGCAATTCTTCCAAAATAATGGTTAATCATGCATGAAATCAAAGGTATGAGTACACTAGACTGGGAGTCGCACTTGCATAGAAGTTCTTAATTCTGCCTTTTTAAGGAGGGGGGAGCTATGATATCAAAGTGACTAAATAGGTCTTATAGATAAAGTATTGCTATTGCAAGCCTCAGAATACGGTAACATACACAGGGGATCTTCTGCCCTCTCTATATGCAAATCTGCAGCAAAATGCACACAAGTAACTTCTTGATTTTCCGCAGGTTGGACCACTTATTACTGGAATAAGTGACATCCATTTAGAGAATTTACAACACAAATCCATAAGGTTTCAGACTTTGAAAATCCACACTGTGAAATTGATGTGTGCAAATTTGCACACAAAATCTGTAGCATTTCCATCGAGTGCTGACATATCCTTATTCATTCATGAGCTGATTCTGCCTCCACTGCATGATCGAAACCAATGACCAACTAGGGCTCTGTTCACATATTCAGTTGTCATCTGATAGTAATAGATCGCATAATTAAAAATAAACAGGATCCATTCAAATGGAGCAAGAACGGATGCAAAAGAGAAAATCAAAAGACTATTTTTCAATGAACAAGACTTAAGTAAAAAGGACTGATCTGTTTACAGACACTTTGGTTTCTGTTTTTGATCTGTTTTTGGGCAGTTTGTAATGAATCTGTTTTTCATAGCACTGCCCCCTGAAAACCTCTACTTTTGTGAGTATTCGCAGTGCTAAAAAATAGATGCGGAAATGGATTACATAACAGATGACCATCCTTTATGATGAGTTTCCCATCGACTTCAATGTTAAAAAGAAAAAAAATTGATATATTGGCTATTCGTTTGGCTGGACAAAGAAAAAAACAAAAAAACAAAACAGGAATGAATCCTATTGCAAAACTAAATTTTTATGAGTGTGGTCAGTCTAATCCTGCACATATCAGATCATCACAAGCTTTTGGCAAGCCAGTGGGGATCATAAAAGTTTGTGCAGGAAACAGCTGCAGTTATCCCATGTGCAGATCGTTTCTTTCAGGAAATGGGTATATGAGACGGGGGAGAGAAGCGGAGCCCCATTGTACTTACCGTAGCTATTTTAGTCTGTACTAAGCATTCATTTTCTACTATGTACTCATAGCTGGTTTCAAATAGCTTGATCATGTTGGCAACATCATTTCCGACAGAACCTAGAACAAAAGAATACCTATGAGAGGTGACAAAATGCAGATGTTCAAATATAAAAACTTATTAAACAAAAAATTGGGGTTTCAGCAATAAAAGTCAAATTTTAGGGAAAAAATAAGAAGCATGGACTAGGTGCAGTTTTTAGCAACAGCATATTCCTTAATACGGCACCCATGACATGGTATACAGGCCCGTGCACCACTGACGTTTACCAGTATCTGAGCATATTCCCAATTGTGGCTGTTCTTTATTCATATGAATAGCTGTATATACCAAAATGTGCTCAACTGCATAAGGAAAACGTGGATAATGGGTAAGGCAGGGCATTTACAGGTCAGTATTGTCAGGCAGATTTAGGAAAAAAAATGTAATAATAGGGTCCCCGTTCACTGCTGCTGTTAGTGATTCTCAGTCAGGTGGGTCCTTGTGGACACATACTATAAGTAATAGGAGAGTAATAAAATATGGAAAAATATCACTGCCTCCACAAAGCCCAAAAATTATAAAATGGACATTCAATTAAAAATGTGGCTTCAAGATGGAGTCTAAAGCACCCCCATACACACTAGATGGCTGTCAGCTGAATGGTGGTCATTTGGCTGATCGTTCGGCTGGCAGCTATTTTGCGCTGCCAAGTGCCTGTGTTTTCTATGAGAAAGATCAGACATGCCAGATCCTTAATTGTCTCGACAATCAATTTCCCAGGGCTCCCCATACACATTAGACTCTCGGTTGAACCCATCATTACCAGTGGGTTCGGCCGACATTAGTCTATATAGGGCCTTAGAGGCCAGACAGTCTGTACCTACATACTGCGGACAGGTAAATCTCATTTCACTAGGGGCGATTATGCAGTAATCCAAAATGAACGTCACACAGTTGATGCAGCTGTGCTTTTTCAGCTCAGAAACTGGTAACATCCAGCCTGTGACAGCACTGAACAGCTGATCAATGGGGGTGCTGGGTTTTGGACCCCCACTGATCTGATATAGATGACCTATCAATAGCATAGGTCATCAATATAGAACAGAGTCATCAATTAGAACACAAAAGGGATTTTTTTTTTATAGGGGATATATTCCCTATAAAGCTATGTACTGGGCTGACATACTCCATTTCATCACTTAATGCCCCATAATTGATATTTCAGTCATGGAGTAGATTGGGGTGTGTGGCGCGCCCTCAGGAGCGAAGCCTGCTCCACATTTGGCAGAACTGGCTAAATGAAAGAGCCAGCACCTGGTTCTAACAGCTGCAGGTGTTAACCATTTAAATGCCATTGGCACTGTCAATCTCCAATCTCAGCTTATTAACGGAACACGCGCTGGGGATGAGATCGAGGGGAACCGATGTCTTACCAGGGCAGCCAGGGACATTTTGAAGAATCCCCCGCCTGTCACTGCCATCTTACTCAATAAATCAATTGAAGTTTGGTATTGCCGTAATGGTACTGACCTGGAGAATCACATTGCCCAGTTATTTTTATTGAACCCACTAAAAACAAGCCCTCAAGTGGCTATGTTGACAAAAAAAATAAAAAAAGTTATGCTGTAACAAGGGGAGGGAAAAAAAACAAAAAACTTTAAAAAATGTAACATTTTATTTTCTATCGAATTCTACCTTTGTTACCAAACAGACCACCACCTTGTTCTTTAACAGCTTCACTGTACAAATCCAGGATTTTTTTTACAGCCCACACATTATGTAAGCCATCAATCCAGCTAGAAACCTGTTTAGTTCAGTCCTGTTGCCATTGTTACCATTATTTGGAATTTAAACCTTGAATAAGTAACAGGATGAGATTAATCGGAGCAGGAAACCTTGTATTATTCCGGTACTCCTGATATTGCCTAAAATTGCTCTTTATTTCATTTAGTAGAGTTTATTTCTTTAGGATAATGGCACATGCCAAGTCTTGCTGCATGTGTCCAAAACTCAGCCCTCCGGCTTCACGGTTTTGAAACCAAAATCAAGCATCATAGTGAGTGGTGATTCAGATGCAGCAAGACACATTGTGTGCCATCAACCTTACAATGGATTTCCTTTAACCAGTAATTAAAGGGGTTAGCCAGGACTTTTATATTGATGGTCTAGCCTTAGGATAGGTCGTAAATATGTGATGGGTGGGATTGCGACGCTCAGCACCCCCGACAATCAGCAGTTCCCGAGGCCGATGGCTGCCAGATGAGCGGAACTACAAAGCTCCATCACTTGCACAGTCACTGAAACCAGGTAACTGCACCTTCGTCACCTATTGATTCGAATAAGGGGCATGTATACAGTACCCGGCTGCGGTCCTATATAGTTGACAGTGACGTTTAGTTAAGCTCGGCAACGGAGCTTATCAGGCTGCAGACGATCGCCTGGTGTCACACGCCGACGATATGATACGGATAACCTGTCCTACGGATAGGTCATCAATATAGACGTCCTGGACAATCCCTCTACTATTCTTCCATCTGCATGTGTAGCCACAGTGAGTTTTTGCACTAACATAGAGTAACACCTTTAATATAAATAGCTGCTCCTGGTGTAATGATGTATATGTTATAGTAGCAATCCAAGGACAAGCTGTAGTGGTTGTCACTTAGCTGCTCTTGGGACTAATAGCAATTATTTTATCAGCAGGTTCAAGCAATAACTAACTTGAGATTCCCAAATGCAAGATCCTATCCCATATGTAGTAGGTGTAATAATAATATTAGCAAATACCTCAAATTAGAAATGTAGTATAGTTCTTCGGATAAGCTATGTCGCTTACCCCATGCGCAGGGCATTGCAGTAGCTTAGGTATCCATGGTTATGACCACTCATATAGTGACAGTTAGTGGTCGTAATAATGGATATTTAAACTACTGCAATGCTTCCCCATGGTTGATTATTTGAAACATGTTTAATAAAAAGAATCGGATTAAAAAAAAGCTACTGCAATGCCTGCACGTAGGGTAAGTGACATAGCTTATCAGAAGAACTATACTATAATTCTAATTGGAGGTATTTGTTATTATTATTATGCCTACTAAATATTGGGATAGGATCTTTGAGATTGGAACACCCCTTTATAACTGTCTTGCACTCTTCCACAACGGTAGTGAGGAGTTGTGTGTGTTGTCTGCTGCAGAATTCAGTGGTACTAAACTGAAAATGTTGCTCTGCTAGGGAATATAGCAAAAAATAATCCTTTGCCATATGCATCAACAGAGTGGCATTTGCAGTTTCACATCACTGAACTCAACATCACCGAACCAACACTGCTCAACTACTCTCAGCTTTTGTAGACAATGCCCCATCCTGCAGTATATGTCTTCTTTGTTCCCTCTATATACAGAGCATCCTGCAGAATATCTCTCCTTTCTGTCTCCTCTATTTATAGCCCATCCAGCAGTATATCTTTTTGTCCTCTCTATATACAGCCCATCCTGCATTATATCTCTCATCTCAGCCTCTCAATACAGAGCCACATACTGCAGTATATCTCTCCTTTCAGCCCCCTGTATACAGCCCCATCCTGCAGTATATCACTCTTCTCAGCACCCATCCTGCCGTACATTGCTCCTCTTAGTTACCAGCACACAAAACACTACTGCTTCCTGATATGAGCTCTACACCCAAATGATTGAGACTCCTCCCCTTTCCGTGGCATCATCCCTCACAGTAGAAGCTCTGTTCTAGACACAGCACAGCTATGCTGGCAGGATGACATCTGAGAAAGACTGCAGTACGCAGGATCAACCAGGGAAGAGCCCTCTGCTAATGAAGAGGAAAGCACTAGCTGGTTAATATTAGCTACAGCTGTGTGACAGGGTCCTGTGTTAAAGCGAACCTGACAGCTGATCATGGATTGGGTAGCATGTTTTAGAGTGAGGCGGCACAATTTCAGCCATATTTGTTTAACTCTGAAATGCTGCTGCATTTTCAGAGAAAAATAAAAAGACCAACTTGTCTTCCGGCTCGGTCCCTGGCGGTTATTAAACTGTGTTTCTCTCTGAAAGGCCGCAGCGTTCCAGAGTTAAATACACTGCTCAAAAAAATAAAGGGAACACTCAAATAACACATCTGAATGAATGAAATATTCTCATTGAATACTTTGTTCTGTACAAGGTTGAATGTGCTGACAACAAAATCACACAAAAATCATCAATGGAAATCAAATTTATTAACCAATGGAGGCCTGGATTTGGAGTCACCCCCAAAATTAAAGTGGAAAAACACACTACAGGCTGATGTAATGTCCTTAAAACAAGTCAAAATGAGGCTCAGTATTGTGTGTGGCCTCCACGTGCCTGTATGACCTCCCTACAATGCCTGGGCATGCTCCTGAGGAGGTTGCGGATAGTCTCCTGTGGGATCTCCTCCCAGACCTGGACTGTGGTGCAACGTGACGTTGGTGGATGGAGCAAGACATGATGTCCCAGATGGGCTCAATCGGATTTAGGTCTGGGGGAACGGGCAGGCCAGTCCATAGCATCAATGCCTTCATCTTGCAGGAACTGCTGACACTCCAGCCACATGACGTCTGGCATTGTCCTGCATTAGGAGGAATCCAGGGCCAACCGCACCAGCATATGGTCTCACAAGGGGTCTGAGGATCTCATCTCGGTACCTAATGGCAGTCAGGCTACCTCTGGCGAGCACATGGAGGGCTGTGGGGCCCTCCAAAGAAATGCCACCCCACACCACTACTGACCCACTGCCAAACCGGTCATGCTGAAGGATGTTGCAGGCAGCAGATCGCTCTCCACGGCGTCTCCAGACTCTGTCACATGTGCTCAGTGTGAACCTACTTTCATCTGTGAAGAGCACAGGGCGCCAGTGGCGACTTTGCCAATCCTGGTGTTCTGTGGAAAATGCCAAGCGTCCTGCACGGTGTTGGGCTGTGAGCACAACCCCCATCTGTGGACGTTGGGCCCTCATACCACCCTCATGAAATCGGTTTCTAACCGTTTGTGCAGACACATGCACATTTGTGGCCTGCTGGAGGTCATTTTTCAGGGCTCTGGCAGTGCTCCTCCTGTTCCTCCTTGCACAAAGGCGGAGGTAGCGGTCCTGCTGCTGGGTTGTTGCCCTCCTACGGCCCACTCCACGTCTCCTGGTGTACTGGCCTGTCTACTGGTAGTACCTCCAGCCTCTGGACACTACACTGACAGACACAGCAAACCTTCTTGCCACAGCTCGCATTGATGTGCCATCCTTGATGAGCTGCACTACCTGAGCAACTTCTGTGGGTTGTAGAGTCCGTCTCATGCTACCACGAGTATGAAAGCACAACCAAAATTCAAAAGTGACCAAAACATCAGCCAGAAAGCATTGGTACCGAGATGTGGTCTGTGGTCCCCACCTGCAGAACCACTCCTTTATTGAGGGTGTCTTGATAATTGCCAATAATTTCTATCTATTGTGTATTCCATTTGCACAACAGCATGTGAAATTGATTGTCAATCAGTTTTGCTTCCTAAGTGGACAGTTTGATTTCACAGAAGTTTGATTTACTTGGAGTTATATTCTGTTGTTTAAGTGTTCCCTTTATTTTTTTTGAGCAGTGTATATATTGCTGGAATTGATCTAGAAGACCAAGTAGCGGTTTCATTTTAGTGTTCCAGTTCTTCTCTGAGTGAGTCTACAATGTCTCTTCCCATTGGTAAGAAAGTCAGGGAGATCAAGGAGCTACTGATCGCTTTCCGTACAAGCAGCAGCTTCAGATGCAGAATTTCGTTTTTAATTCTTTGCCTCTTTGTGAACCCCTCACACCCACTGCACCCAGAGAACCTGTCATCTGCTTTGCCCACCACAAAGCCTGTTGCAGATTGTGTACAGCTTCCTCACACAGCATCTGTTAGTACACATCTACCTCTCCTCTCTCAGAGCTTCTGCCTCTAATGAAGCCCCTGACAAGGTCTCTAAACCTACACAGAACTCCGGAGGAGCATGAACATTATTCTTCACATACAGTTCCACACCTATTTCGCGAATTCTCCATACTACTTTAACTGACTGTCAAGACAAGTGGAAGGTACCTTCAAATGACTGCCAAGTAGAGATGTTTCAACCACTAGGATGGGAAATTAAAAGTGCTGAAAACATTAGTGAAACAATAAAATGTATATTACCTCTTTTCGATTTTGGGAATTTTTTCCTCAGCTTATTTTTGAGAATATTTAGTTTGGCAATGATATCAGGTGTTGCGATGTAAAAATCTGCTTGTACTTCATCGTTTAGAATCTGCAATGTCAACATTTTTTAACATTAGTTAAGACGGGTCTCCAACTTAAAAGTTAAGGGTAATCACTGAGAAAGAATCAGGAATCAAAGCCAACTGTAAACTTATAAGGGTATATCCACAAGGAGTTTTTTTTTGAGGATTTTGGAGTGGATTCTGCTTCAAATCCTTTCCTATAGATTTGGGAAATGCACACAAACTATAAAAAAACTTCACTGTGTATAATAATAATCTTTTTTATTTATATAGTGCCAACATATTCCGCAGCGCTTTACAATTCAGACAAATTTACAGACATTATGGGCTTTGTCCCCATTGAGGCTCACAATCTACGGTACACTCCCTATCAGTATGTCTTTGGAGTGTGGGAGGAAACCCACACAAACACGGTACTTTAGAAACAATTGCTTATTAAAATATACACGTTTCTTCAAAAAAGTACTTGAAACAAGTTTGTGTGGATGTTGAGTAGAAGCTGCTTCAAAATCCTTGTAAAAAAACTGTGAGAACATACCATAAGAGCAAATACATAACCACATATATTATGAATAAATAATGAAAAAACTAAAAATCAATATTGAAGTCAATTACAGCATTTGTTTTAACCCTTTACGACCTATATAGAGGTCGCCTACTCCTTTTTGGTGCGATGAGCCCGCACCTTTTCAGGCATATTATAGCTCATTTCATCAGTTGACATGTGTCACTAACAGCCGTGGGAGGAATCGTGATCCACCTGGCGCTGCTAACATGTTAGATGCAGCTGTTAATTTAACATGATCACGCCAGAAGCGCGTCATTGGCTCCACCCATCAACGCCCCTGCCACTCGACCGCAGGGCGCCGATGGGTTGGCATGACAACCCGGGGTCTGCAGGAGAGCCCTGTGGTGGTCATTGCCGGCGCTCATAGCAAATGAGCTGAAGCCCTGCTATGTGTAACATGAGTGATCGGATGATCGCGGCTTCAAGTCTCCTATGGAGACTATTGAAGCATGTAAAAAGTTGTTTTAAAAAAAGTTTTTAAAAATATAAAAAAAATAAAGTTCAAATCACCCCCCTTTCATCCCATTCAAAATAAAACAATTAAAAAAGCGCAATGGGTGACCCCGTCACATGATTGCAGGTCACCGATGGGTTGGCATGACAACCTGGGGTCTGCCATTGTCATAGCAAGTGAGCATTTCTGCTACACACAGGCGATCTGATCATCGCTTGTATGTAGCAGAGGGGGATCAGATAAATGCAGCTACTAGTCTCCTATGGAGACTATTGAAGCATGCAAAAAGTAAAAAAAAAAAAAAAAAAAAACGTTTTTTTTAAAAATGTAAAAAGTGTATATCACCCCCCTTTCGCCCCATTCAAAGTAAAAAAAACACCAAAAAACAAAAATACACATATTTGGTATTTCCGCGTTCAGAATCATCCGATCAATATATAAAAAGAAATAATACGAAAAACAGCGTAATGAGAAAAAAAATCAAAAACACCAGAATTGCGTTTTTTGGTCGCTGCCACTTAGCATTAAAATGTAATAACAACAATCAATAAAAACATCAGGTCGGTGCACAAAAAAAACTCACCCGGCCCCACATTCTGAAAAATGGAGATGCTACAGGGCTCCGAAAATGGAGCCATTTTTTTTATTTTTTACAAACTTTGGATTTTTTTTTCACCACAAATAAAAAAGAACATGTACATATTTGGTATCTACGAACTTGCAATGACCTGAAGAATCCAAATGGCAGATCAGTTTTATCATTTAATGAACATGATAAAAATAAATGAATAATTGTGAAATTGCAAGTTTGTTTGCAATTTTAACACACTTGGAATTTTTTTTCCCATTTTCTAGTACACTTTATGGCAAAATCATTAGTGTCGTTCAAAAGTACATCTTGTCTTGCAAAAAACAAGCTCTCACACGACCATATTGACGGAAAAATAAAAAAGTTATGGCTTTGGGAAGAAGGGCAGTAAAATACAAAAACTGAAAAATCCATGGTGGTGAAGGGGTTAATGTCAAATTTCAGGCAGCACAAGTTTCATTTTTTAAGTCCGTGAATGCAGGTGCACATTCAGGTGGAGATGACCACAGCTTCTAAAAAATAGAATTAGTCCTTACTGGTAATTCGGTTTCTAGAAGCCTTCCACGACAGCATTGGAGGCTGTTGTCCATGCCCTATTGGGGGACAGGAACATAGATTAAAAGCCCCTCCTCACCGTCAGTCCCCAGTGTTTACCAAGATCACCTGGAAAAATGGTTACCTGACAGTTATATGGAATCCAAAGGGAGGGAAATTCGTGCTGTCGTGGAAGGCTTCTAGAAACCGAATTACCAGTAAGGACTAATTCTATTTTCTCAATACGCCTTCCACGACAGCATTGGAGGAATTCCAACGATATTTTACTAGGGAGGGACAATAGCTTGTAGGACTTTCCTACAAAAGGCTAAATCCCTAGTGGATGATAAGTCTAATCTATAATGTTTAGAAAACGTATGAAGGGAAGACCATGTAGCTGCCCTGCAAATCTGCTCAGTAGAAGCGCCCGCTCTTTCGGCCCATGAAGTTGATGTGGATCTGGTAGAATGAGCCTTTAAGGCAATCAGTGGATTCATTTGTTGATTGCTATAAGCTTCCCCAATTGCCTTTTTGATCCAGTTTGCTATAGTGGACTTAGCTGCCTTCCTTCCTCTGTTCTGAGAGCTGTATAAATAGGTTTCCATCCAATCTCCAAGACTCAGTTTGTTGAAGATAATAAAGGACAGTTCTGCGGACATCTAGGAGGTGGAACTCTGCTTCCTTTGGATTGGAAGGATTCTGGCAGAAGGAGGGAAGGATGATTTCCTGGGAACGATGGAAGAATGATTTTCCGGGAAACGATGGAAGTCCGTAACTACCTTTGGGAGAAAGGAAGGGTCCAGGCGAAGCGTAATACTATCTACGGTCAAGTTCATGTAAGGTTCTCTGATAGAAAGGGCCTGAAGTGCTCCTACTCTCAGTGCTGAAGTGATGGCTACTAAGAAGGCAGTCTTATGAGAGAGAGTGTGTATTGAGCTAGAGGATAGAGGCTCAAAAGGGAGAGAGGGTTAAACCCTTGAGTACCACATTTAGATCCCAGGATGGGACATGAGACTGAATTTTTGGGTGAAGTCTGAGTGCTGAAGTTCTGAATCTTTTGATCCACCTAGGAGAGGCCAAATCTTGGTCGAATATGGAACTTAGGGCTGAAATCTGCACCTTAAGAGTGCTGGGTTTGAGACCCAACTCCAATCCACTCTCTAGAAAATCAAGGATCCGAGCAATGTTGGGATGTGAGGTATCAGGAGCGTACCATGATAGGAATTTTTTTCCATATTTTGCCGTATATCGCGTTGGTTACTGGATTCCTACTCTGTTGAAGAGTTTTTATAACTTCTTCCGATAGACCTTTGGATCTTAAGATCTCGGCTTCAGTAACCAGGCTGCTAGGTTTAGCCACTGAGGATTGGGATGGAACAGGGGCCCTTGAGAGAGAAGGTTGCTGACCTGTGGTAGTATTACCGGACCCTCTAGGCAGAGTTCTGTGATGGCCCCGAACCAAGGCCTTTTGGGCCACACGGGGGCCACCTGAATTGTTGCTACTCTCTATCCTGACTTTCTGGATGGTTCTTGCTATCAGCGGTATCGGAGGGAACGCATAGACCAGCCTGAAATGCCAGGGATGGGCTAATGCGTCCAAAATTCATGGCCTTGTCTCGTCTGTCCAAAGAAAAGAAGAGGGGAAGTTTTGCGTTTGACCAACTGGCAAATATCTACCTCGGGGAGACCCCATTTGGCTACCAGCGACTGGAAAATCTGAGGATTCAGGCTCCATTCTCCTGGCTGGATATCTTCCCTGCTTAGAAAGTCTGCTTGGACATTGTTTGAGCCTTTCAGGTGGATTGCTGAAAGTGATAGATGTTGTTCTGCCCAAAAAAATATTCGGCCTGCAATCTGTTTTAGGCTGTGTACCTTCGTACCTCCTTGATGACGAAGGAAGGCAACTGTAGTCACATTGTCCGAGAGAATCTTGATGTGAGAACCCTGGATTAAGTTGACTGCTGCTCTGAGCGTTTTTTCTACCGCCATTAGCTCCCTGAAGTTGGAAGATCTGGCACTGATCTCGGGACTCCATCTGCCTTGAAAGGGAATCTGGGCCACCATAGCTCCCCAGCCTCGTAGACTGGCGTCGGTAGTCACTGTAATCAGAGGGTCCTGGGTCCAAAAAATCCCCCTCTGAAGATTTAGGGAGCTTAGCCACCAAGAAAAAGAAGCTTTTATCCGACCGGGGTCCTGAACCGTTTGTTTAGTGAGTCCCTTTGTCTGTTCCAGGATCTTAGGATATGATCCTGAAGAGGCCTTGAGTGGGCCTGGGCCCACAACACCAACTGGATACAGGCTGTCATAGACCCCAATACAGACATTATCGCTCTCAACGTTGGATTTTCTTGGCGTCTGAAATTTGAGATTTTGGAATTGAGAGTGGTCTGATGCTCCAATGGTAGAAAGGACATCTGTTTGTTGGAGTCCAGCAATACACCAAGGAATTTCCTCCTTGAGGAAGGGAGGAGTTCCGATTTTTTTAGGTTTGGGATCCAACCTAAAGACCGAAGGGTTCTTAAGGTTATAGAGACGTGAAGATTGAGAGTTGCTACTGAGGGAGCGACAAGTAACATGTCGTCCAAGTATGGAATTATGCACACGCCCTATTTCTGGATGAGTGCGATGACTTTTGCCATGATCTTCGTAAACACCCGGGGTGCTGAAGAGATGCCGAAGGGCAGTACGTTGTACTGGTAGTGAACTGTTATATTGTCCCTGAGGACTGCAAACCTCAGGACTGATGAATCGGCACACGGTAGTACGCATCCTTTAAATCTATGGTTGCCATGACGAAGTCTTTCCCTATTAGGGGAATAGTTGATTTTATAGACTCCATCTTGAAACGTCGGTATTTGATGTGATGGTTTAGGGACTTCAGGTTGATTATGATGCGTGGGGTCCCTGATGGTTTAAGTATTAGGAATATTTTTGAGTAGTGACCCGTCCCCTCCTGGCCAGGGGGAACTAGAGACACCACTCCCGAATCCAGAAGGTCTTTTAAGGCGACCGATAGGAGATTCTGAGCCCCCCGAGAGGGAAGGGATGTGACCCTCAGGATCTGAGGGGGGCGACTCTCGAATTCCAATAGAAGACCCTCCTCGATGGTATTGAGGATCCACTGGCAGGAAGATATTGCCTGCCACTGGGGAACGAAATTGAAAAGTCGCCCCCCTACATGGACCAAGTCATTGCCTGTCCTGCTACTGGTGTTGTTACTGGGGTACAAGGATATATATCAAAATTTGTGATAGTCAAGAGTGTAAATGTGTCTAATTTTAAATCAACCTACATATATGACACAAGAACTAGAAGAATATAGCAATATATAATTTAATTATTATCAATTAAAAAAGACTCATGATATATAAAGTGCAAATGGAGGGATACACAACTAAAATGAGGGGGTACCTGGGCAAATCAGTATATTAGTACATTATACAATTTATGTGCCTGGTCTGAACATAGTGAATTTTAAATACATGCCATATACTGGTTACATAATAATGGTTACATAAAGTGCATACCATATAGTGGTTACCCCATATTAAAGTGCAGTGTGCCCAAATGCATTATATAAATCAAACTCAATATACATAAAATTCCATGAATATAGATTAAATAAATAAATAGGTACCATAAGGATGAAAAAATAATAATAAATAAAGTAAACCAAGCAATTAATGAACACAGAATTAAGATGTGTACTGACCCAGGTGACCCCAATCCAACGCGTCACCCTTCCATCTGGCATACCCAACCTTCACTGTTGGGTTAATAAAAAATACTGTGTGTAGCAAACTCCCTGTAATAGTCTCCTGCCACTTCTAACGCAAAGTATTAGAAACACTGGCAACAGTTGGGTAAAGGGCATCTCTTCCAATCGCACACTGCACTTTAATATGGGGTAACCACTATATGGTATGCACTTTATGTAACCATTATTATGTAACCAGTATATGGCATGTACTTAAAATTCACTATGTTCAGACCAGGCACATAAATTGTATAATGTACTAATATACTGATTTGCCCAGGTACCCCCTAATTTTAGTTGTGTATCCCTCCATTTGCACTTTATATATCATGAGTCTTTTTTAATTGATAATAATAAAATTATATATTTTATATTGCTATATTCTTCTAGTTCTTGGGGTACAAGGATGTTGCGACCCTTGCTGCCTTTGGGATAGCTCCAGCGCCCAGATTTTCCCTTCCCTCTATACTGTGAGGGGTGACTTTGGGAAGGCCGAAAGGAACAGTTTCTTAGCCTGTTTCTGTTCAGGAAGGGTTTTCTTCCTGTCCGAGGCCTTTTCCAGGATTTCATACAGGGCTTGGCCAAATACATATTTTCCTTGGAATGGAATGGAACAGAGCTTGATTTTAGAGGTGACGTCACCACTCCATGTTTTGAGCCATAGTGCACGGCGAGCAGTATTGGACAGGACAGCTGCCCTGGCCGCGATACGGACTGACTCAGCCGAGGCGTCCGCTAAGAAACCTGTGGCTTTTTGAAGGAGAGGGATGGAGTCAAGCAGATCTGCCCTGGACGTGCCCTGAGACAGATGTTCCTCCAGTTGGGTCAGCCATTTGAAGAGGGATCTGGCCACACAAGTCGAGGAAATATTGACTCAGAGAGGCAGAGGAAGTTTCCCATGATTTTTTAAGGACGCTTTCCATTTTGCGGTCCAAAGGATCCTTTAATTGGGACGAGTCCTCAAAGGGAAGTGAGGTTTTCCTCACTACCCTAGCCACCTGGATGTCTACTTTAGGGACTTCCCATTCAAAACCTTCACCCTCTAACGGAAACCTATGTTTTAATTCCGAAGGGGTGGTGAGGCGATTTTCCGGGGACTCCCATTCCTGTCGGATGAGATCCCTAATTACCTCATGGACTGGAAACCCAGTCTGTTTCTTGGTTTTAAGACCCCTAAACATCTCATCCAGAACAGAACAGGGAACCTCCACTTCTTCCAGCCCCATAGTGACTCTAACAGCGTCCAGTAGTTCCTCTAAGTTGTCCGAGGAAAAATAATATCTACCGGTTTCGACTGCTTTGGCAGGCCCTACGGATGCCAATTCCTCAAAATCATCAGAGGCTGAGCTATTAGCATCCATAGAGACCACATCTGAGTCTAACTCTTGGATCTTTCTCTTCTTAGGGGGAGAGGGCCTGGAGGAGGAATAGACAGGCAGGGCAGCAAAGGAGGCCTGGAACTCCTGTCTAACCACCTGGACCTCCTGCTTAACGAGTGATCTAAGCTCCTCGATCAGTGAGGGGTTTTCTTCTCTAATTATTTTATCCGTACAGGGCTGACAACTTCTTCTTATAGGATGAGGACAGATTTTTTGTACAGATGCCACATCTACAGGGCTGGTCTTTATCCTTATTAGAAGCGGGGGCCTTGTCTTCCTAAGAAAGGGGAAGAGAAGGGGACCCATGTGAAATAGAAGGAGGGGAGATCTAGTGTCATCTAAAAGGAGGCCAAGATAACCCCATAGTGACCACCCAGGTACTACTCACTGTAGCCAAGGGCATGCTGGGCTCTGCAGATGCAGGGGTACAGGACCTATCACCTTCCATAGTTGGAATATGGTGGGAATAGCCTTACCTTTTGATGTCTTCAGGCGGGTTTTAAATAAAACCGTGCCTCCCAGCAAGGGACCTCAATTCCATCCCCTTTCCGGTCACTTTAACCCTAGAACGCATACCTGGGGCCTTTTAGGCCCGCCCTGTTAATTGTTTTCTATTTTCTGCAAGATTTCTTTAGTTAGAATTTTGAAACTCTAGGTATTCCTCAGGTATATAGTTGTTTGTCATTTCCAGTTGGTCATTTATTTATTATTTGCACACGGGCCTAAAAGGCCCCAGGTATGTGAAAGTGTAGATTTTTATTGTCATGCGTTCTAGGGTTAAGGGCCAATCCAGGTTTGGTATGGGCCTTTGGTCCTGTCATTCAGCGTCCCACGTGGAACGCCCCGACCGGAGAGATGGGACCGCAGCGACGTCAACTGGCGCGTGTGTGCCCAAACCGCCCATCGGTTCAGGAGCATGGAATCCACATGCAGCGTGGAACGCTCAGGCTGGAGCGGCAGGCCTGCGGCGACGCCACTTCCGGTGCGCGCATGTCGATGTCACCGCGGGGATGCCCGTGTGCGCCGCAACGTCTGCGCTCCAGGAAAGAGGAGATGCCGGGGGACAGGAGTGGCCTCCGGCATGAGCGATCCCCTGGCTTGCTTTACCCTCAGGAAGCCAGGGTGGTCCCCCAAAGGGGAGCAGCAAGGAGGGAGTAGGGAGCACCCCGACCGACCACTGCCCGGCATACAGGTAAAGGAAATACAGCGCTGCCCTGCCGGCCCGACAGCACTGCAGGATCTCTTCATGCCCCAAGGGGGACAGGAAAAACACTGGGGATTTTAATCTCTCTATGCTCCTGTCCCCCAATAGGGCGTGGACAACATCCTCCAATACTGTCGTGGAAGGCGTATTGAGAAATGTTAGTATGTGAAAGGCCAAATTCAGATGTCTTCGCGTTATGGCCCGATATGAACATGATGCATGTACTAGCCATGGGTCTTCTGACCCCAACTTAGCAGCCTCATATAAGCCTACAAAGCTGTGAAGTTAAGGTCAGAAGACCTGTTGTTGGACCATGATGCAAGGAAGTTGGAATTCGGCCAAACCGTCAGTAGAACAGCACTCCATACGCAGGTATGCCTTCAGAAAGTTACATTTTTCTTTTCCTGATCCAAGCAACACACGGCATGTGAAACAAAGTATTACTTACAGTTAGGTCCATATATATTTGGACAGAGACAACATTTTTCTAATTTTGGTTCTAGACATTACCACAATGAATTTTAAACAAAATAATTCAGATGCCGTTGAAGTTCAGACTTTTAGCTTTCATTTGAGGGTATCCACATTAAAATTGGATGAAGGGTTTAGGAGTTTCAGCTCCTTAACATGTGCCACCCTGTTTTTAAAGGGACCAAAAGTAATTGCACAGATTAAATAATTGTAAATAAAATGTTCATTTCTAGTACTTGGTTGAAACCCCTTTGTTGGCAATGACTGCCTGAAGTCTTGAACTCATGGACATCACCAGATGCTGTGTTTCCTCCTTTTTGATGCTCTGCCAGGCCTTCACTGCGGTGGTTTTCAGTTACTGTTTGTTTGTGGGCCTTTCTGTCTGAAGCTTAGTCTTTAACAAGTGAAATGCATGCTCAATTGGGTTGAGATCAGGTGACTGACTTGGCCATTCAAGAATATTCCACTTCTTTGCTTTAATAAACTCCTGGGATGCTTTGGCTTTATGTTTTGGGTCATTGTCCATCTGTAGTATGAAATGACGACCAATCAGTTTGGCTGCATTTGGCTGGATCTGAGCACACAGTAAGGCTCAGAATACATCAGAATTCATTCGGCTGCTTCTGTCCTGTGTCACATCATCAATAAACACTAGTGACCCAGTGCCACTGGCAACCATGCATGCCCAAGCCATCACACTGCCTCCACCGTGTTTTACAGATGATGTGGTATGCTTTGGATCATGAGCTGTACCACGCCTTCGCCATACTTTTCTCTTTCCATCATTCTGGTAGAGGTTGATCTTGGTTTCATCTGTCCAAAGAATGTTCTTCCAGAACTGTGCTGGCTTTTTTAGATGTTTTTTAGCAAAGTCCAGTCTAGCCTTTTTATTCTTGATGCTTATGAGTGGCTTGCACCGTGCAGTGAACCCTCTGTATTTACTCTCATGCAGTCTTCTCTTTATGGTAGATTTGGATATTGATACGCCTACCTCCTGGAGAGTGTTGTTCACTTGGTTGGCTGTTGTGAAGGGGTTTCTCTTCACCATGGAGATTATTCTGCGATCATCCACCACTGTTGTCTTCCGTGGGCGCCCAGGTCTTTTTGCATTGATGAGTTCACCAGTGCTTTCTTTCTTTCTCAGGATGTACCAAACTGTAGATTTTGCCACTCCTAATATTGTAGCAATTTCTCGGATGGGTTTTTTCTGTTTTTGCAGCTTAAGGACGGCTTGTTTCACCAGCATGGAGAGCTCCTTTGACCGCATGTTTACTTCACAGCAAAACCTTCCAAATGCAAGCACCACACCTCAAATCAACTCCAGGCCTTTTATCTGCTTAATTGAGAATGACATAACGAAGGGATTGCCCACACCTGTCCATGAAATAGCCTTGGAGTCAATTGTCCAATTACTTTTGGTCCCTTTAAAAACAGGGTGGCACATGTTAAGGAGCTGAAACTCCTAAACCCTTCATCCAATTTTAATGTGGATACCCTCAAATGAAAGCTGAAAGTCTGAGCTTCAACTGCATCTGAATTGTTTTGTTTAAAATTCATTGTGGTAATGTCTAGACCCAAAATTAGAAAAATGTTGTCTCTGTCCAAATATATATGGACCTAATTGTATGTAATGATTCGGGTCAAAGACCTTTGATCGGGTATGGTAACTTAAGTCACCACACCACAGTTGTTGCCACATGTTATCATCTAGGTCCATGACACAGGAAAAATTTCCCTGTACTTTTGGACCAGTGTATACCCTTGAAAAGTCTATTACACTCGAAGGGTCTTTGATCCGAAACGTTGCGTACAAGATAATTTGTCTCGTACGCAGTATTTTACATGAATCTGGGGAATAAAAACTAAACGTTCTAAAGCCATTCCTACATATGGAGTGCAGATCTATCTACTATTACACATACTGGCATTAATATAATGGTTGAATCGTCACTCCAATGCCATCAGAATTTCTATTACTGTATTTCGTCATGTTGTTCCTGGGTATTGAGAAGTTCCCAGGTACATAGTTATCGATTTGATCAGCAGTTAAAATGTGGAAAATAGTTAGAATCCAACAATGTCTACAAGGAGATGTACAACTTTCTTTGTATGCACTAGGAAAAAAAAAAAAAAAGAATATCTTACCAACGCGTGATTCCACAACCTAACAAGAATTCTCAAAGCTTTGGTAGCAAGCACACTGAGACAACTCTAGAAACATAATGAGCCAACTACCAAGTTGTACATCAGCTCTTCTCTTTGAAGTACTGCAAGGCAGTTTTTCACATAAGACATAAGCTTTTTAGATCAGAAGCCTAAAGTGGAATGTGAGATAGTCGTGTGTCCATTCCTCAGATAATGACAAAGCAGCAGATCTGGTTTGCAAGACCTAAAAGTAACACAGCTAGCAATCCGACATTATACGGTTCAGTCATTTACAGTTTGTTGAGTCTACATAGCATGAAAGCCACGGTGCAGAATGTTATGCATGGCAGCAATGAATTTACAGGCATGAAATATGATACCTGCGGGATGAGCTCAATCCCTCCAACAAATGCAGCTCCGTTCTTTTTTGCAATCTCAGCTTCTTCTGCCTTCTGCAGAGAGAAGGAAAAAAACACACACAAAACCAGGTCAGTGTGAAACAAAGGGACTGAAGAAGGTAAAACTGTCCTATTTGTAAGTCATTAATTGTATACGTTCCTTGCTGCGTCCGATGGAATAGGGAGAGGTTTACTGATAAAAAATATCCTAAAATTCTGGTGTAATTTGTGGCAAATTTATTTTAAGACACTTTTTGCACCTTGCTTCACAGAGTGTATAATATACAATTGGAGAAGGCATAGAATGCCTTTAAAAAGTATTCAAACTCCTGTGAACTTTTCCACGTTACACAGACAAACAAATGGATTTTATTGGGATTTTATGTGAGATATCAACACAAAGTAGCAAGTATTCTCAGTATAACTACAGCTGTTCTGTAAAGGCCTCAGAGGTTTGTTGAGAACATTAGGGCTCAAACAGCATCATGAAAACCAAAGAACACACCAGACAGGTTAATGATAACATTGTGGAGAAGAGTAAAGAAGGGTTAGGTTATAAAAAAACAAACAAAAAAACATCTCACAGAGCATTGTTCAACCTATCATCCAAAAATGGAAGGAGTATGGCACAACTGCAACCCTACTAAAACAAGGCCATCCTCTTAAATTACATCCCATGTAAGGAGAGGACTAATTAGTAAGTAGCCAAGAGGCCCATGGTCACTCTGGAAGAGCTGCAGTGACCCACAGCTCAAGTAGGAGAATCTGTCCATAGGACAACTATTAGTCATATACTCCACAAATCTGTTCTTTATGGAAGAGTGTCAAGGAAAAAGCCATTTTTGAAAGCAAGAAAAAAGAAGTCCTATTTGCACTTTGCAAAAAGCCATGTAGGGAACACAGTTAGCATGTGGGAGAAGAGGCTCTGGTCAGATGAGACCAAAGTAGAACTTTTTGGGCTAAATGCAAAACGCTATATGTGGCGGAAAACTAACACTGCACATTACCCTGAAAACACCATATCAACTGTCAAACATGGTGGTAGCAGCATCATGCTGTGAGGGTGCAGAGCCAGGGAAGCTGATCAGAGTTGATTGGAAAATGATGGAGCTAAATACAGGACAATACTGGAGAAAAAAAAATGTTAAAGGCTGCAGAGGACTTCAGACTGGGACGTAGGTTCACCTTCCAGCAAGACAACAACCTTAAACATACTGCCAGAGTTATAATGAAATCGATTAAATAAAAGCATATTCATATGTGTGAATGGCCCAGTCACAGTCCAGACGTAAATCTCATTGAGAATCTGTGGCAAGATTTGGAAATTGCTGTTCACAGACGCTCTCCATCCAATCTCACTGAGCTAGAGCTAGTGTGCAAAGAAGAATGGTCAAAAATGTCAGCCTCTAGATGTGGAAAGCTGGTAGAGACATACCACAAAAGACTTGCAGCAGTAATTGCAGCGAAAGTTGGTCCTACAAGAGTACTGACTCAGGGGGGCTGAATACAAATGCACATCACAATTTTCAGATTTATATTTAAAAAAAAATTAGAAAACCATGTATCATTTCCTTTACACTTCACAAATACTTGCTACTTTGTGTTGGTAAATCATATAAAATCCCAATAAAATACATTTAAGTCTTTGGGTGTAACGTGACAAAATGTGGAAAAGTTCATGGGGTATGAATACTTTTTCAAGGCACTTTAGGTTTAGCTGCTAGAGCTTGCACTAAAATTGTGTCAAAATCATTTCCAGAATGGTTTAAAGCCCCACTCCAGCATTTATTTTTATTGCAGCGCTGTAGTGGTGCTACTAATCTAAGTTCCCTGCACCCAGTCTTATACTTACTAGCCACAGTCTTCTTTTGTTATCAGTGCCGCTCCTGCTGGTCTTTAGCAGTTCATGACCTGTTGGATCGTTCCATTGTTCGTTGGGTGATCCGGAAGTCACAGCTCAATGTACAGTAAGCCTATGAGAGCCAGAACAAGACCAGAATGAGGCTCTCAGACTTACATTGAAGACTTGTGACAGTTACCTCTCACTTACGGTCAGTCAGAAATTGTGGTCACAAGATGGCGGAGCGAGACTGGAGCGGCATCGGGAAGAGCTGAAGATGGCAGCTAGTAAGTATAATACTAAAGTCAAGGAACTTACATTAGTAGCACCAATCCATCGCGGAAATAAAATTAATATGCTGGAGTGGTGCTTTACTCAATTAACAAGTGCTGTAAAATTAGACAAGCATTTAAAAATGCTCAATATTTATTAGACATCTTGAGCCATTGTGATCAATTTGGTGCACTCTCAGGCTTTTTAGCCTAAGTTCACAAGGTATAATAATTAGGCAGTTTTAGTGAATCTGTCCCAGTGTCCTCATAAAACCGTTCTTTAGATTACACATTCCAACATTCAATGTCCGCTAAGGAAGTGGCAGCTAACATTCCCAATGGCAGCTGTGCTCGGCATTCCCCCACGATGAGCTGCTTCTTCATTCACGGTTTAACACTTCTTTTTCTGAGTATGGCGTCTAGACTTCATTAGGTTTGTCCACCAACCAGAATAGCCTTTCATTATAGTGGTGCAGTTAGCCACCTTATGCCCTACATTGTTTACTTCACAACCTTTTGTACTTGGTAACAGATAGGATTTCGAGTGTCTGACAATCTGCCACAATGGAAATGTGGCTCCTGCACCACCGCTTAGGGATCAATGGTGCACAGCACAGATATTTATGGTGTAACCAATGCTTCTCAGGGCTCATTCAGACAGCAGCAATTTCTCCGGGACACAAACAGTCCCAATTTCATCAGTATTTTTGATCCAAGGTTCTTCAGTATTTCATCAGTGTGTTAGTTTTTACCATCAGTGTTTTATGAGTAATTCTCACTGATTACATAAATACAATTCAAAGCTTCTTATATTTATTACAATGTTAAAACAGACAGCACAAGGAGTGCATTTGTGTGCAGTCAGTCATTTTCACAGATCAGTAGACTTATATAGGTAATTTTGATCTGATACTTGGATCAAAAATGGAAAGATGATGTGTTCAATACCTTTTCCCTGTGTAAATTCATTTTCTTACACAACCTAATTTATGGACATCTATGGTTTGATTTCTTTGCCTGTGTGGATTGGGAGAGTTGTTACCGACATCTGGTGGGAATTTCATGTCAATAGCACCTTTAGTAATAGATTTACTTAACCCCTTTAGAGCCCATGACGTCTTAGTACGCACATTTGCGTACCCCCGGTTCAGTGAGGGCTGCTGCGATGAGCCCTCACTGAACCGAGCACATGTCAGCTGATTCTTACAGCTGACATGTGCCCGCAACAGCCGCGGGTGGAATCGCGATCCACCTGCGGCTGTTAACATGTTAAATGCCGCTGTCAATCTCCGACAGCAGCATTTAACGCGCGCTTCCGGGTTGCGCGTCATAAGCCCCGCCCACCGGCGACCCCGTCACGTGATCGCGGGTCGCCGATGGGCGTTCATGACAACCCAGGGTCTGCAGCAGACGCCTGTGGTTGTCATGATCTCGTCGCTATGAGCGCCACCTAGTGGTCGGCGCTCATAGCACAGGACCATTTCTGCTATATGCAGGGGATCTGCTGATCCCCTGTATGTAGCAGAGACGATCAGACAACTGCTGCTTCTAGTCTCATATGGAGACTATTGAAGCATGCAGTAAGTGAAAAAAAAATGTTTTTAAAAATATAAAAAAATAAAAAAAATATAAAAGTTTAAATCACCCCCCTTTCGCCCCATTCAAAATAAAATCTAAAAAAAACCCCCCACATACACATATTTGGTATCGCTGCGTTCAGAATCGCCCGATCTATCAATATAAAAAAAGAATTAATCCGATCGGTAAACGGTGTAACGTGAAAAAAATTCTAAACGCCAGAATTACGTTTTTTGGTCGCCGCAAAATTGCAATAAAATGCAATAACGGGCGATCAAAACATCGGATCTACCCCAAAATGTTATCAATAAAAACGTCAGCTCGGCATGTAAAGAATAAGCCATCACCCGGCCCCAGATCCCGAAAAATGGAGACGCTACAGGTCTCAGAAAATGGCGCTATTTTTTTTTAGTTTTTTTTTACCAAATTTTGGAATTTTTTTTCACCACTTAAATATAAAATAACCTGTACATGTTTGGTGTCTACAAACTCGTAATGACCTGGAGAATAAGAATGGCAGGTCAGTTTTAGCATTCAGTGAACGTCGTAAAAAAAATAAATAAAAAACAACTGTGGTATTGCACTTTTTTTGCAATTTTACCGCACTTGGAATTTTTTTCCCGTGTTCCCGTACGCGATATGGTAAAACTAGTAATGGCGTTGAAAAGTACAACTTGTCCCGCAAAAAATAAGCCCTCACACGGCCATATTGCCCAAAAAATAAAGACGCTATGGCTCTGGGAACAAGGGGAGCAAAAAACGAAAAAGCAAAAACGACAAAACTCAAGGTTGCGAAGGGGTTAAAAAACTATGACATGTTCAATATTTATTTCACCCACAGCATGTATATACATATAGGTCCCATATAGAGATATATTATATAAAAAAACACCCCTCCAATTTCCCAATACCAGAAATGAACCCCACACCACCAAAAAATCTAAAATTTATATATATATATATATATATATATATATATATATATATATATATATATATATATATGTGTGTGTGTGTGTGTGTATATGTATGTATGTGTGTGTGTGTGTGTGTGTGTATGTGTGTATATATATATATACACACACATACATACACACACACACACACACACATACATATATACGTATTCATACACACACATATATTATATATATATATATATATATATATATATATATATATATATATATATATATATATATATATATATATATACACACACACACATATATATCTATCAAGAAAAAAAATGTAGTACTCAGTAAGGGTAATTTTTTTTCAGACCAAGCAGAGGGAAAAATTTATGGAATCACTCAATTCTGAGGAAAAAAGTATGGAATCATGAAAAACAAACACACAAAAGAACACTCCAATACATCACTAGTATTTTGTTGCACCACCTCTGGCTTTAATAACAGCTTGCAGTCTCTGAGGCATGGACTTAATGAGTGACAAACAGTACACGTCATCAATCTGGCTCCAACTTTCTCTGATTGCTGTTGCCAGATCAGCTTTGCAGGTTGGAGCCTTGTCATGGACCATTTTCTTCAACTTCCACCAAAGATTTTCAATTGGATTGAGATCCGGACTATTTGCAGGCCATGACATTGACCTTGTGTGTCTTCTTTCAAGGAATGTTTTCACCGTTTTTGCTCTATGGCAGGATGCATTATCATCTTGAAAAATGATGTCATCATCCCCAAACATCCTTTCAATTGATGGGATAAGAAAACTGTCCAAAATATCAATGTAAACTTGGGCATTTATTGAAGATGTAATGACAGCCATCTCCCCAGTGCCTTTACCGGACATGCAGCCCCATATCATCAATGACTGTGGAAATTTGCATGTTCTCTCCATGCAGTCATCTTTATAAATCTCATTGGAACGGCACCAAACAAAAGTTCCAGCATCATCACCTTGCCCAATGCAGATTCGCGATTCATCAATGAAGAGAACTTTCATACAGTCATCCACAGTCCACGATTGCTTTTCCTTAGCCCATTGTAACCTTGTTTTTTTCTGTTTAGGTGTTAATGATGGCTTACGTTTAGCTTTTCTGTATGTAAATCCCATTTCCTTTAGGCGGTTTCTTACAGTTCGGTCACAGACATTGACTCCAGTTTCCTCCCATTCATTCCTCATTTGTTTTGTTGTGCATTTCCTGTTTTGGAGACATATTGCTTTAAGTTTCCGGTCTTGACGCTTTGATGTCTTCCTTGGTCTACCAGTATGTTTGCCTTTAACAACCTACCCATGTTGTTTGTATTTGGTCCAGATTTTAGACACAGCTGACTGTGAACAACCAACATCTTTTGCAACATTGCGTTATGATTTACCTTCTTTTAAGAGTTTGATAATCCTCTCCTTTGTTTCAATTGACATATCTCGTTATGGAGCCATGATTCATGTCAGTCCACTTGGTGCAACAGCTCTCCAAGGTGTGATCACTCCTTTTTAGATGCAGACTAATGAGCAGATCTAATTTGATGCAGGTGTTACTTTTGGAAATGAAAATTTACAGGGTGATTCCATATTTTTTTCCTCAGAATTGAGTGGTTCCATAATTTTTTCCCTCTGCTTGGTCTGAAAAAAATTACCCTTACTGAGTACTACATTTTTTTTCTTGATTTCTTTTAGTGTTTCTTAAAGCCATGAAGTTGGCATTTGAAATGACTTTAGTTTTGTGCCATGTCTGTGATCTGCTTTTTTTCAAAAACATTAAACAAAAGGTGGCTACTTTGAAGAACCTAGAATATAAGACATATTTTCAGTTGTTTCACACTTTTTTGTTAAGTATATAATTCCACATGTGTTAATTCATAGTTTCTGAAAATACAGAAATATCTTTAAATGAGGTGTGTCCAAACTTTTGGTCTGTATTGTATATATATATATATATATATATATATATATATATATATATATATATATATATATATATATATACACATATACACACATAATTATTTGAACTTACCTCTGTAAACACTAAGATCTTATTAGGCTCCATGACAAAAGGAAATGGCAAATGAAGATAGCCAACAAACGGATCCACTTTTCTCTGAAATGTATTAGACAGAAGAGCAACAATAAATATTCTTGCTAATTTTTTAATGAAAGGGAACTTGTCTGGTTTGATTATGCTATTAACATGCAGATGTATAATTAATCTATAAGTTAGTAGGGTTATGAAGGTGCCCGGTTGCAGTTCTGGAAGTGCGGCACCTAGGACAAAAATAACTATTTCTCCCGGGACACACCGGTTTTCAGTCATGTAGGCGCTCACAACACTGAAAGCAGGGTCTTTGAGCACGTCCCGGAACCTTAACTGACAGCCAGTTCTGCAGTGCGTACAGTCATGCTGCAAAATACATCCCGTCACATACAGGTGCATCTCACAAAATTAGAATATCATCAAAAAGTTAATTTATTTCAGTTCTTCAATACAAAAAGTGAAACTCATATTATATAGAATCATTACAAACAGAGTGATCTATTTCAAGTGTTTATTTCTGTTAATGTTGAGGATTATGGCTTACAGCCAATGAAAACACCTAAGTCATTATCTCAGTAAATTTGAATAATTAACAAAAAACACCTGCAAAGGCTTCCTAAGCATTTAAAAAGGTTCCTTAGTCTGTTTCAGTAGGCTCCACAATCATGGGGAAGACTGCTGACTAGTGATGAGCGAGTATGTTTTGTTAACCCTTTCGCCGAGGATACTCGGGCGAGCACCGAGTATTTACAGCGTGCTCGGTGATATGTTTGAATCACTCCCGTGTGCATGATTTGCAACTGTTTGACAGCTTTAATACATGTGAGGAATGTATAAGAAGCAGACATTCCTCACATGTACTAAAGCTGTCAAACGGTTGCAAATCATGCACGCGGGAGTGATTCAAACATATCACCGAGCACGCTGTAAATACTCTGTGCTCGCCCGAGTATACTCGGCAAAAGGGTTAACAAAACATACTCGCTCATCACTACTGCTGATTTGACAGATGTCCAGAAGGCAGTAATTGACACACTCCACAAGGTCCCAGGTTCCGATTTTCATTTGGAAATCAAGATCCCAGAGTCTGGAGGAAGAGTGGAGAGGCACACAATCCAAGCTGCTTGAGGTCTAGTGTGAAGTTTCCACAATCAGTGATGGTTTGGGGAGCCATGTCATCTGCTGGTGTAGGTCCACTGTGTTTTATCAAGACCAAAGTCAGCGCAGCCGTCTACCAGGAAATTTTCTGGCACTTCATGCTTCCCTCTGCCGACAAGCTTTTTGGAGATGGAAATTTCATTCTCCAGCAGGACTTGGCACCTGTCCACACTGCCAAAAGTACAAATACCTGGTTTAAAAACAACAGTATCACTGTGCTTGATTGGCCAGCAAACTCGCCTGACCTTAACCCCATAGAAAATCTATAGGGTATTGTCAAGAGGAAGATGAGAGACACCAGACCCAACAATGCAGACGAGCTGAAGGCTGCTATCAAAGCAACCTGGGCTTCCATAACACCTCAGCTAAGAGATGCCCTTCACCTTATAGACTGGGATAGTATCTTCAGTAATAGGAGCACGGATAGAAAATGGGAAATTTTCAAAACAGTCCTACATAGTCACTGTAGAAGGTACATACCTTATGAGAATAAAAGGGCTAGGAATAGGAGGAAGCCATGTGGCTAAATAAGGAAGTCAGGAGGGCAATGAAAAACAAAAAAAGGGCTTTCGGTAAACTTAAACAAGAAGGCAGCGAGGAAGCGCTAATATCTTATAGGGAAAAAAACAATCTGTAAGAAACAAATAAGAATAGCAAAAGAGGAGACAGAGAGACTAATTGCCAAGGAAAGTAAAACGAATCCCAAACTGTTCTTTAACTATATAAACAGTAAAAGGATTAAAACTGATGGAGTTGGCCCATTGAAAAATAACCTGGGTAAAATCCTAGAGGGCGATGAGGGTAAAGCAAACCTACTCAATAGCTCCTTCTCCACTGTTTTCACAAAAGAAAACAATTTATCGGAGGAATTGCAGAGTGATAAAGTAAACCCTCCACTAAATATCACCCACCTAACCCAGGAGGCAGTTCAGAAACGCCTAAATAATATCAAAATAGACAAGTCACCAGGCCCAGATGGCATACACCCCCGGGTACTAAAAGAATTAAGTAATGTGATAGACAGACCGCTGTATCTTATATTCAAGCACTCTTTATGGACAGGGACTGTCCCACTAGACTGGCGCCAAGCAAATGTGGTACCAATATTCAAAAAGGGGTCTAAAAGTGACCCTGGGAACTATAGACCAGTCAGCTTAACGTCTGTTGTGGGTAAATTGTTTGAAGGATTTCTTAGAGATGCTATTGTAGAATATCTTAATGATAATAACTGTCTAACTCCATATCAACATGGATTCATGAGGGATCGATCCTGACAAAAAAACCTGATGGCCTTCTACGAGGAGGTGAGCTCACAGCTGGACCGGGGAGAGTCAGTGGATGTTGTATACCTTGACTTCTCCAAAGCGTTTGATACCGTGCCACACAAAAGGTTGGTATATAAAATGAGAATGCTTGGTCTGGGGGATAATGTGTGCAAGTGGGTAAATAGCTGGCTGAGTGATAGAAAGCAGAGGGTGGTTATCAATGGAGTAAGCTCAGGGGGTGTCAGGGTTACTAGCGGGGTGCCTCAAGGGTCTGTCTTGGGCCCTATATTATTTAATATATTTATTAATGATCTAGTGGAAGGGTTTCATAGTAAAATAGCAATATTTGCAGATGATACTAAACTTTGTAAAGTAGTTAATACAGATGAGGATAGGGCACAGCTACAGGAGGATTTAGATAAATTGGGGAGTTGGGCCAAAAAATGGTAAATGGGGTTCAATGCCGATAAATGTAAGGTCATGCACATGGGAAAGAAAAACAGCAGTCACCCATACATATTAAATGGGAAACCGTTGGGGAAATCTGACATGGAGAAGGACCTGGGCGTCTTGGTTAATAGCAAATTAAATTGGAGTGCCCAGTGTCAGGCAGCAGCTGCGAAGGCAAATAGAGTCATGGCATGCATCAGAAGAGGAATAGGGGCATATGATGAGAACATTGTTCTTCCTCTGTATAAAGCGCTGGTAAGGCCGCACTTAGAATATTGTGCACAGTTCTGGGCTCCGGTGCTCAGGAAAGACATATTGGAGCTAGAGATGGTACAAAGGAGGGCGACTAAGGTAATAAAGGGAATGGAGGGACTAGAATACCCAGAGAGGTTGTCAAAATTAGGCCTATTTACGTTGGAAAAGAGAAGGCTTAGGGGACACCTCATAAACATGTATAAATACATCAGGGGGCAGTACAGAGATCTCTCCCATGACCTGTTTATACCAAGGATGGTGACAAAGACGAGGGGGCACACTATGCGTCTAGAGGAAAGGAAGTTCCTGCACCAGCATAGAAGGGGATTCTTTACGGTCAGAGCCGTGAGACTCTGGAACTCTCTGGGAGAGGAAGTGGTGATGTCCAGCTCACTTAATGAGTTCAAGAGAGGCCTGGACGCCTTTCTTGAGAACAATAAAATTACATCTTATGCTTAGTGATCGTTAATTAATCCAGGGATTTAATCTGACTGCCAGATTGGTGTCGTTTTTTTTTTTTTTTGCCTTCCCCTGGATCAACGCTGCGGAATAACTGCAGTGCATAAGAAATAGGCTGAACTGGATGGACGCTTGTCTTTTTTCGGCCTTATAAACTATGTAACTATGTAATTGATGCAAAAGTAGCCCCGACAAAGTATTGAGTGCATTTACTGAACATACATTTCAGTACATTGTGTTTTCATTGGCTGTAAGCCATAATCATCAACATTAACAGAAATAAACACTTGAAATAGATCACTCTGTTTGTAATGACTCTATATAATATACGAGTTTCACTTTTTGTATTGAAGAACAGAAATAAATTATCTTTTTTATGATATTCTAATTTAGTGAGATGCACCTGTAAATAGAGTATATCGCATTCAAACCGGGAAAAGAAACTGAAAAGAAATACCATGTGAAAGCACCCCACAAACTCCAACTCCTTGAAAAAGCCACAGGGCGAAACGTGCGTTGGAGTTTGTGGGGTGCTCTCACATGGTATTGCTTTTCAATTTCTTTTCCCTGTTGTTTGAATGTGATACTATATTTATGTGATTGAGTGTATTTTGCAGCATGACTGTATGTAGACTATCCACTTGGATTTATTTATTCTATTTATATTTAAATGTCTTATATACTCATCAACTGCTATATATTTATACCTTAATATATTTATACTATATTCAATCAGGGATACCATTATTTATAATTATACCCACTCCTTATAACCCCCTTTTTTCTGGGATCAAGTCTTTTCCCGTGTAATTCCCTATTGTCCTTTTGTCTCATTTTATCTCTATGTATCTAATAAATGATATATTTTATTCAGTATTTTTCTGAGTCTATTCACTTTCTGTCAAACGCTAATTAGCTAGGACTTGCTTTTGGGGTTGTGGGAGGCTGGCATCCCTTCCACCATACTAATCCGGCCCCTGTAAATCTCATCTCTCCTCCTTTAGTGTGCACAGTGAGACAAGTTGTACTCTCTCTGACTTCATTGGCACATTGAACATGCCCAAGAAGAAAACATCAATAAACAGGAGAGCTCCATTGCTCCGCTGACTGAGCTGGACTTCCTGGGCACTGCACATGCCTAGGAAGGTATAGTGATGCCAAGTTCTGCATATCTATTCTCGGAATGTTGTGAATATAGATGAATAGAAGAACGGCAGTGCCAGCTCAGCTGGACTGGGTATGTGCAGTGCACCCATGAAGCGGTGCCTAGAAAGTCTTAGTCATGCTAAGTCCCGTTCAGCGTACAAAGGGTAGATAAATACAACTCAGCAGCAATATACCATACCATGCCTGACCACGGGTGTGACTACGGCGCCTGAGCACGGGTGTGACTATGGCATCTGAGGGTGGACAAGGCTGGAAAAAGCGATGCCCCTGGACTAGTCTGGACTGAAATCCAAAAGTAAAAGTGTGAGTACAAGTACATCGTTGTAATCACACGTTACTTACCTTTTTCTCCAGCTTCATATCCAGTTTGAGCTGCACAAACACCCACTGCTGTGCGTTGGTAAAATCCAACTTCTGGAAAGTCTTAAGCATCTCTATTGCAGTTTCTGGTTCCAGTGTTGGTTTGGGGTAGTAGCGGGCCACATACACATCATCACTGGGCTTCCATGCTGTTAAGCCAAAGGGTTTAGGACGATCTGTGTCCTTTCTTTTTTCTAGTAGTTGCTCCCTGGTTAATCTTCGAGAAACTGGTTCTTTAGTGGCTTTCTTTTGTTTGATAAATCTGAAAACAGTGGGAAGAGGCGATGCTCCTTATAATCCTAACAAACTGACAAATGAGTATCACCAAACTCAGAAATTCCAACCAAAAATAGCTTGGTACAATATTCAGGGAAAACAGAAACAAGAAAAGGGATAGTAGCACAGATATTTAAAAAGTGCAGAGCTTCAAATCTGATTTTTGGACGATTCTCTCACATGAAGTGGTTAGCACCTTTCACGTACCTAAAACAGTATGGGATGGATGTACTGCTGGCGTATGAAGCTTTGTTGGGTGGACATCAATCAAAGCTAGCAGCACGGACATTGTGGCACAGAGATCCCCAATTGCATTTTCTCATCACTCAAGTGACATTACCTGTAGTGGAAATGTCACTGAACTACATATCTGCACAATAGTCAATGAATAAAGGTTTTTTTTTTTTAATCACATATGGTTGCAATTGCACAGTGCTTGTGAATAAAAAAGCAACTTACCAGCTATGAGAAATCAAAAACTGAGGGATTTTTACTTCTATAATTTATTGCTCATTGCCTAGGTTACTAACCACCTCTGCAGTCTATCAGTTGTGGCTGGACTTCTAGGCAAGGAGTGCAGCTTTGCCAGCTCTTTGCTATGGAGCATGAAAGCGCTGCTCTGAAACGGGCCAGATCACTGGATCCGACCAGCTGCAGTCCAGTGTCCCGCTCCTCCTATGCAGCAGAAGCCAAGCTGCCTCTGCTTGTCACCACAAAGCACCCAGACCGAACGGTCAATCAGCAGGCGCCCATCGCCCTCCGGCAACCAGGAAATGGGGAGGCAGGGGAGCAGTACATTCCTGGAAAATGCTTTATAAGAAACCTAAGCACACAAACATTCTACAGGTAAACTATACTGTATAGATACTTCATCACATTATAACTACTTACAGCTGACAAGTGCAACATAAAGAGGAGACAAAAAGCAGTCGGCTGTGTGCCCACGATGCGTTTTTTAAGCGTTTCCACAGCGGCAAAAAAGCTGCAGAAACGCTTAAAAAACGCTTGGTAGAAGGCCTGCCATGTTCCCCAATGATAATCCGCATGTGCTGTGCACATGCTGCGGAAATTTCCACTGCGGATTATCATTGCAGGAAAAAAACGCAGCACTACCAACTATTTTGTGGAAGCGCTGCGTTTTCGCCACCATTGACTTTCATTAGATCGCATGGATTACACATCACTGTATATGTAGATGCGCCTTCCATGCGTTCTAATGTGCGGATGGTACCCGGGTGTGGAGGAGATGAGACTCTCCTCTGGACCTGGGTACCATAGAAAAGTGTAAAAAAAAAAAGAATAAAATAAAAAATAAATATTATACTTACCTTCTGGCGGCCCCCAGTGCGCTCCTCCTCTCATGCCGGCAAATCGCGATGGACTGAAGGACCTGCGCTGACGTCATAGTCATGTGACTGGTCACGAGACGCTGACGTTGGCAGGTCCTTCAGTGCAGTGTACCGCGATCTGCTGGCAGTCTGCACCGAGTGAAGCAAGACACCGGGGGCCATCGAAAGGTAAGTATAGATTTATTTTTTATTTTTATACATTCTCTCGGGTCACACTATATAAATCCATGCTGGTTGCCGGTTGCATGGATTTATATAGTGTGACCAAGTTGTCAAGCACTTTCCAAGTGATGCTAAAATTGCTTGGAAAGCGCTTGACAACCTGCATGCGGAAATGCATGTGAAGAACGCTTCACTTCCGCTTGTCCCTGGCAGGAAAAATGCATGTACAATTCTCATGTACAATCCGCATGTACAATCCGCATGTACAATCCGCATGTACAATCCGCATGTACAATCCGCATGTACAATCCGCATGTACAATCCGCATGTACAATCCGCATGTGTTTTTTCTGCCAGGGGAGATGCAGAAACGCTCAGGAAAAATCCGGAGCATTTCTGCATCGTGTGCACATAGCCTAAGTAAAGACCCACACACCTCAGATGGTTCAGCTAGCAGCCATCTCGGACGTATCTTGCCCATACACAGGAGTGCTTGCTCAGGCGAGTGCTCCTGTGTGCTCTATGAGAGAGACGCTTATCAGACATCTCTGATGGTGGCTTAGTCCGGGAAGAGCCAAGTGAGCGGCAGCCCGAAATGAGACATACAGGGTTCTTACCTCTCCCAAAATAATGTGTCCAGGGTCCTCATACACATTAGGACTATCGGAAAAACCTATTGATATCAATGGGTTTAGCAGACGTTAGTTTATTGTGTATGGGGGGGGGGGCAGTTGTTTCAAGGTATCTTTCTTTTTGTCCGCTACATATTTCACCCTTTTATTTCATCACCACAACTCCATGTACGCTATATTTCAAAAATCAAGTTTATAGTGAACATTAAGAATCATTGAGAGAAACTTACTTTTTAACCACAGCGGATTCAGCAGCGTAGAATCTTACAGTAACCCAGTTTCTGCTCGCTATGGCGGAAGGACAAATAAAACTTGCCTGCTGGAACACATGCCTATGACAGCCATGGATAGCTGAAAAACAACATCGGGATAAAGATTACTCACTAAATGAAATTCTTATTAGAGCTTGTTGCACATTTTAGTGTATGTATTATTCAAGTCCAAATTTAATACTAGATTCCTAGAAAAACAGACCGTTTTCCCAAAAACTTACTGCAGAGGCGGTCTGAAATCGATATGCTAGAAGTGTGTTGTTTGTATAGCATTAAAGGCATCTGTCAGTAGGATGATCCCTCCTAAGCCGTCTACATGGACATGTAGGTCATAGGAAGCTGAATAAAATAATACCTTGATATCTGCAATCTGATGTTTTATTCCAGAGAAATCCAGATTTTTCTTATATGTAAATGAGCTGTTCAGGACTATGTGCCGGACACTGATCTGTATGAAAATCGGCCTCCAGATTATGACAACGGATCGCAGATATCCTAGTATCATTTTATTCAACTTTCTATGACCCTCATTTCCACAGACGGCTGAGGAGGGTTGATCCTACAGACAGATTCCCTTTAAGACCTCATTCAGACGTCCGTTTTCAACATGACTTCTAGCCATATTTTTCACAGATAAGAGAACAGTGCGTTCTCTTTATGGGGCTGTTCATGTTCGCATTTTTCTGCCGGACCAAGTAACCCACAAAAAAAGAAGTCAGTTTTTGACACAAATGTGTCCATAGAAAACTCAAACAGCATATGGATGCCATTTTAGTGCTGTTTGTTTTTCAGGTTTGTTGGATCAGAGAAGGTTGAGGAACCTCCATCAGATTTTTTTTGCATATGAGAAATACTGATTGAACACGGATGGTAAAAACTTACACTCTGACCAAACTCTGATGAAAATCTGACACAGGACACTGAACAAAATTGGACCATTTTTTGTATATGCAAAAAAGGGGACATTTCAATGGGGCCTAAACAAAATCCACAGCAAATGGAAGAAAATGGGCACACTTTTTTTTCCACTGTGCGGACAGGGTTTTCTAGAGAAATCTTTAGGAGAAATCTGCACATAAAACGCACCGTAGGTCAGTTTAAAAAGTGTTAAAAAAAAAAAAAAAAACTCCAGTGAGCATGAGGCTTCTAAAAATCCCATCTGCTTTGCTGAAATTATAAAATGTTGCGTTTTTGGATGCAGCAAAAATTTGCAGAGTCAAAAACTCATCATGGGAACTTAAAAAGGTTGTCCACTACTTTAGCACTGATGACCTATCCTTAGGACAGGTCATCCATGTCTGATCGTTCGGGGTGACACCCGGCACTCCCACCGATCAGCTGTTATCAGTGTCGGCCACCAGTCGGAAATACTTGCAGAGCTGGCCGTCTTCAGATAGGGTCATTCCATGTCAATTGAACCAATGAATATTACCGCTATATTTTTAATTATTTTGAGAATTTGTTCTTTGGTTAATACTGTGTTAGAGAATGCAAAATGTGAAGAAAAAAATTCTAGAAATTTTAGTGTTTTTTTTAAATTCATTTTCAAAGTTGTGAAAAAAATGTGAATTTCTGTGTTGCATGCCTTTACGTTTCTTCTTATAACTCAGGTAAAAAACAAGATAGAGAAGTGAGAAAAACACCATTCACCTCAGAACAGTACAGGCTTTCAACAGATATATCACAAGAGTAATTTTGTTAATATTTTACCCATGTGAAATCAAACACAAAATTTCAAAATGCATTTCCAAAAAATCAATATATTCAATTTGAAAAAAAAATTCACATGTGTCTCCTATACTCCTAGCCACATCTGTACCAAAATTCAAGTTGAGCTCTCAATGGGATCATACTTCAAAAAAAAAAAAAATAATAAAAAAAAACCCTATATAAACAGTGTCAATTAGAAAATCTTGATAAAGCATAGTTTCTTGCCTATTTTACAATATATATATATATACACACACATACATTATTATGTGATTTTTTTAAAAAAAAAAAAAAAATGTACAATTTTTTTTTTTTTTTTTACACTTTGTCCCACTATGGGACTTTCACTAATTTCAGGCTGATCGCTTGTGCTTGTATAGTATAGGGATGCAGGAGACTGTCAGTTCTGCACTGACACACAAAGTTGCCAGATCATGCACTGCGCATGATCTGGCAACTTTCCTAGCTCTGGTGACCATGGCAACGATTGGGACCTCGCAATGACGTCGTGGGGTCCCCGATCCAAAGGCAGAGGGGGTTTTCTTCCCTCGGCCTGCAACCTAAATGCTGCGATTGCAGCATTTCGTGGGTTAAAGTGTTGGGAGCGGTGTGGGCACCGATCCTGGCGCTAAGTGCTGGGTGTCAGCTGTCAGAATCAGCTGACACCCGACGGGGATAACGCAAAATTGCCTAGACGTATTCATACGTCCCTGGTCAATAAGTATCAGACCACAGGGATGTATGGCTACGTCTCGTGTCAGAAAGGGGTTAAAAGTAAAGAAAAATCAGATATAACTCAGGTGGACCCAAACACCATAACAGCCGTACATACTGACACAAAAGGAAAGGGTCATTTTTCTTAAGAGATTGTGGACAATATTTAATCTCGCCCAGAAGAATGGACAAATTGATGATAAAAGGTCAGTGTAAAGACTTAGGCTATGTGCCCACGTAGCAGATTTGATGCAGAACGTTTTTGCCTCTCTCTGGCAGAAAAAAACGCATGCAGATTTACATGCGTTTTTTCTGCCAGAGAAGCGTTTTTTTCAGCGTTTTCGCATGTTTTTTTTTCAAGCAGTTTTCCAAGCGATTTTAGCATCACTTGGAAAGTGCTTGACAAGTTGGTCACACAATATAAATCCATGCAACCGGCATGGATTTATAATGTGTGAACAACTGATGCTTTAAATGCTGTATCTGTAGTAAAAAAAAAAAAAAAAAAAAAAAAGAATTAAAACGTTAAAAATAAAAAAAAACCTGTATACTCACCTCTCCGGTCTCCTCCAGTCTGCTCCCGGCGGCGATCCTCTCTCCTCGGCGTCCCGCGGTGTACTATCAGGACCTGCGGTGACGTCATTTAGTCAGCTGATTGTCACGTGACCATCACCTGACCGCCGACGTCAGCGGTCGCGTGACCATCAGGTGACTAAATGACGTCACCGCAGGTCCTGACAGTACACCGCGGGACGCCAAGGAGAGAGGACGCGGTCCGGGAGCAGACCGGGGGCCGCCGGAGAGGTGAATATACATAAAGGTTTTGTTTATTTTTAACTTTTTATTTCTTTTTTTCACCGCGTGGTAGCCGGGATGAAGAGGAGTTGTAGTCTCCTCTTCATCCCGGGTACCACACGCACCGCGATTACGCCACAAATTCGCAGCCATTGAATTTAATTGAAATGCAGCAAATCCACATATACCTGCGGGTTTGCTGCGTTTCAATGTTCCTCAATGGCCGCAAATTTGCAGCGTAATCGCGGTAGAAATGGTCATGCTGCGTTTTGCAACGCAATGCGAATTCGGCACGCTAATTAGCGCATCATGTGCACAGCACATCCGAATTCACATTGCTTTGCATGGCAGACGGTTTTACAAGCGTTTACAAGCCGTAAAAACGCCGCAAAAACGCTACGTGGGCACTTAACCTTACTATTAATTGTTCAGACTAGTTCATTTTGTTTTATTTTAAAGCTTGATGATTTAACTACTATACTCTGTTTAAAAACTTGAAAAAGGACATGTCTAGTGTGGTAATAATAAAAAAAAATTCATACACGTATATTTAACCCCTTTCCGACATAGTCAGTAATAGTCCGCACCACGTCGGAAAGGCCGGTTCAGCGGGGGCTCCGGCGCTGAGCCCGCACTGAACAGGGCACATGTAAGAATCAGCTGACAACTAACATGTGCCCGCAACAGCCACGGATGGAATCGCGATCCACCCGCGGCTGTTAACCAGTTAAATGTCAAAGATTGACAGCGGCATTTAACAGTGCCGCGTCGGAGGCGCGTCACTTACCCCACCCATCAGTGACCCAGTCACGTGATCGCGGGTCACTGATGGGTGGGCATGGCAACCCGGGGTCTGCAGCAGACCCCTGTGGTTGTCATAAAAAGATTGCTATGAGCACAACCTAGTGGTCGGCGCTCATAACATATGCTTGTCGCCTGTATGCAGTAGAAGCAATCAGAAAACTGCTGTTTTTAGTCTCCTATGGAGACTATTGAAGCCTGCAGAAAGTGTAAAAAAATGTTTTTTAAAATATTAAAAAAACAAAATAAAAGTTTAAATCACCCCCCTTTTGCCCCATTCAAAATATATATATATATATATATATATATATAAAAAAAAAAAAAAACCACATACACACATTTGGTATCGCCGCGTTCAGAATCACCCGATCAATATAAAAGAAGAATTAACCCGATTGGTAAACAGCGTAGCGAGAAAAAAATTCCAAACGCCAGAATTACGTTTTTTTGGTCACCGCAACATTGCAGTATAATCCAATAACGGGCGATCAAAACATCGGATATACCCCAAAATGGTATCAATAAAAATGTCAGCCCGGCGCGCAAAAAATAAGCCCTCACCCGGCCCCAGATCCCAAAAAAATGGAGACGCTATGTGTCTCGGAAAATGGCGCTTTTTTTTTTTTAAAGCAAACTTTGGATTTTTTTTTCACCTCTTAAATAAAAAAGGACCTGTACATGTTTGGTATCTACAAACTCGTAATGACCTGGAGAATAGTAATGGCAGGTCAGTTTTAGCATTCAGTGAACGTGGTAAGAAAGAAAAAAAAACAACTGTGGAATTGCATTTTTTTTTTTGCAATTTCACTGCACTTGGAATTTTTTTCCCGTTCAGGCTCTGGGAAGAAGGGGAGCAAAAAACGAAAATGCAAAAACGGAAATTACTCCGGTCATGCAGGGGGTTAAATATTTAATACTGCTACTTTTACTTTAATATTTAACATATGATTAGGATGAGACTGTATTTAGAAAATCTAACTTAAAAATATGGTCCCAAGGAGAGCCCAACTTGAATCCTTGTACAAATGTAACCAAGAACTCAAGTAACGTACATGCCTTTTTTGAAAATTTTATATTGTTGTTTTTACAAAATTGTGCGTCAAAATTTTGACCTTGACTCCTCAAAAATAAAATACCAACATAGTCTTGTGACATATCAAATTAAAGCCTGTACCGTTCTAAACAAAAACGGTGCCTCTACCATCTTTTTCTTATTTCTGAACAGAGATATGATAAAAAAATGTAATAATACAAACCCAAAATTCAGACTTTCAAAACTTTAGAAATCTATAAAAAAAATAACTAATGCAGATAAAAATGGTAATCTTTTTTTTTGTAATTCACTAAAATAATAAAAAAAAAAAACTAAGAAAAAAAAATCTGAAGACATCGGGTAAAAAAAATATTCAGATTTGGACCACGTGACATAGAATGACCCGATAGTGGCCGAGGCTGGGTACTACACATCCGCCTCCTATTCAAATCAATAGGAGGTGGATGTGTAGTACCCTGCGGCAGCCACTATCAGAAGACAGACAGCTTCACAAGCGAGTATTTTCGGACGGCGGCCGCTGCTGCCGCCAGCGATGACAGCTAATCGGCTGGGGTGCTGGGTGTCGGACCCCGAACGATCAGTCATTGATGACCTATCGTAAGAATAGGTCATGACTGCTAAAGTAGTGGACAACCTCTTTAACCTAACCCCATATAAAACGCAGCCAATTTTTTGGGGTTTTCAAAGCGCTATTACTTCTCTTTTTCTGTTGACAAAGACGTATCAGGGGTTTGCTTTTTGCAGAAAGTTCTAGTTCTGTAAGATCCCATTCACTTATACTTGCAAAAAAGAAAAGTGGATTGGCACATCCGTAGCTATAAACTTCAAGCTTAATTCCATTTGATTAAAATTTTTTATTTTTTTCACACACAGATTTGGTCAGAAAAATAAACAAAAAAAACCCACTCATCTGCATTGCCCCATTGAATAGCATTGGCCCTAGTGCTGTCCGGGTTTTTCACAGACAGCACTTAGACCGAAAATATGGTCATGTGAACGAGCCCTTTGGGTGGTATCAACGCCAGATGCGCATCAGATAGGTTTCATCTACCTCTATCATGTGGTTTTCTTACTCTTGAAGCTTTATCTGTGTGTGTGCAGATCCACTTTCTTTTCACAAGCGTTTCTCACCATTGGTCATCGGTTTGGACTGACATCCTCAGCAATGCACACAGGCTCTCCTATAATTGCATTATGAGGCGGTTTTTACTAACTCCCTTTCCTTGATGCACTATTTACTTATACCATATGCTACATTGAAAAACAGGAAAAAGTACAAGTGTGTGAAACAATGAAAAAAAATCCAATTCCGCCATTAATTTTAGTTTCATTTTTACAGTGTTAATTGAGAGGTACAAATACCCTGGTAAAAGGATTCTCCTGGTGTGTTCGATTACGGCGATACCAAACAAGATGGCCCAAACCATGCACTTCTCATGCTGCAAACAGTAGTAGCTGCTACCAGGGCAGCAAAGGGGGTGGTCGCCCCAGGCTTATTACTCGGAGGGGCCCACCCAAAGCAACCACCATACCAATAGTTAACCTCCTCATGACTGGGCTATTTTCTGTTTTTTTCCTTTTTTCTTTCCTTTCCTCCAAGAGCCATAACTTTTTTATTTTTCTGTCCACATAGTCATATGACAACTTGCTTTTTGCCAGACACCATTCATTCTACCACATAGTGCATTGAAATTGTAAAAAAAAGTGCAATTCTTCTACAATTGTTTTTTTTTATTTACTATGTTCACTAAATAGTAAAACTTACCAAGGAACATGATCCTCCAGGTCAGTACAAGTACGCACATACCAAAACATCCATAGTTTTTTTTATTTTTTTTTATTTAAAGGGGTGGTCCACTACTAGGACAACCCCTTCTTGAACTAAATGTTTCACCCCGATAAAATTAAAAAAAGCACCTCCAGTGGTGTCGGCACTCGCTGTCTTTGAGTTCTCATGCAGTTGTTGTTATGACACGTGATGCCAGGTGCCCAACCAACGCTGGCGTCACTGTCCCCACCTACAGTCGAATTGTACATGAAGAGGAAGTCAGATCAGCTGCAGCCCAGACTTCCTCTTCATGTTCAATCCGTACGTAGGTGGGGACAGTGACGCCAGCGCTGATTGGGCGCCAGGCACCACGTGTCATTCCACTGCACCAGAACAACGGGACCGCAAGTGCCCGGGAGGGGAGTATAGGCTTTTTTATTTTAATCGGGGCCAAACATTTGTCCTAGTAGAGGACAACCCCTTTAAATGTTGAAAGCAAAAGTTCAAAAATGTGGAAAAAAACAACAATTTTTGCTTGTGTTGCCATTTTCCGAGACCCGTAACATTTTCATTTTTCGTGATCTGGGGCTGGGTGATGGCTTATTTTTTTCCGCCACGAACTGACGTTTTTATTGATACCATTTTGGGGTAGATAAGATGATTTGATCACCTCCTTCTGCATTTTAGTGCAAAGTTGCGGTGACCAAAAAAACGATAATTTTAAAGTTTGATTTTTTTTCGGTATGCCATTTACTGATCACATTAATTTAATTTCATATGTTGATAGATTGGACATTCTTGAATGCAGCGATAACAATATGTGTATTTTTACTTTAATTGTTTTATTTTTAATGGGGCAAAAGGGGGTGATTTGAACATTTTTTTTCATATTTTAAAATTTTTTTTTTCACTTTTTACTGTACTTGTTATTCTCCAGCTAAATGCTGGCTTTCACAGGAGAATCATCATGACAACCATGCAGTTCTTCAGCAGACCCCCGGCTGTCATGGCAACCCATCGGCGCCCCATGATCATGTCACGGGTGTGTGGAATGATACCCCCCATCTGCTGGCACGTATTACATGCTGCTTTCAAAGATTGATATGGGCATTTAACATTATAACAGCTGCAGGTGGCGCTCTGCTCTACCTGCGTCTGTTAGAGGCACATGATAGTTGCATAATTCAGCCATCATCTGCCAGGAAAGATGCGGACTGTACGTCATATGTAGTGAAGGGGTTAAGCCCTACAGTAGAGCAGGGAGACATGATTGCTCTGTTCTCTAAGCTGCACTTCGCTTCAGACAAGTGGGATACAGAATGGCAGGGTGACACACTGGACGAGTCCTGGGCGGGAGTGGAGCCAAGAGGTAATCTAATCATGCGGGTACTCTAATGTCCGGCGTGATGACATCACTGCGCTGGCCCGCCCACACCCTGCTGCTGTCTGCTGGTGGACAAGCCAGGGTCTGGGGTTGGGTTAGTAAATAATGTTTTTTATTTTAATAGTACTTATACGGGGACTGTGGGGAGGTCATACAGGGAGACTTTTTAGTATTACATTGTGTATAGCTGGGCTTATTATACTGTGTGAGGACTACTGCTTGGACTATCATACAGTGTGGAGGGCTTTATACTGTATATAGAGGATCAATGGAGGCCATCATACTGTGTATAGGGGAGTAGTGGAGGCCACAATACTGTATGCAGAGGAGCTGTACATGGCGAAATCGGGACATTATTACTGTAAGTTATGGAGGGGACATTATAAAATGTTAAGTGGGCAACTAAACACTATTGTTATATAGGCACTCGAGATATTGTGATTGTCAAAGGGGCGCACAGGGGGCATTATTACTTTCTAGGGGGAACTGTTTTCTATAGTCCTTCATAGGGAATTAATATTTTCTAGGGGACAATTTTACCATATAGAGGGCACAAAAGAAGCATTTTACTTTGTACTGTGCACAGTGGTGACATTATTATGTGAGATACTTGTTTTTGTGCCACACAGCCGGTTCAGTACCAGGTACACATATGGCAGCAGCTCAGTATTGGGTTACCAGTAGGATGAGGAGATTGTGCAGGTTGGAAATAGAAGGGTACGGTGCTGGAAATGTGAGAAGTCAATTGTCCCCTAAGCACTGCAGACAAGTCGGAGCTGGAAAGTTGTCATGGTGGACTGGGCCAGATGGAAGAGAGAGGAAAAGTTAACTACACTATCCGCTGTAAGTCACCATCTATAAATGTACTATGAGCTCTTATATGCTCTGCAGGACTGATATCTACCACTATATGGTCACTGTATGGTGGTAATATCAGTGTAGGTCTTTGTCTAGATTTAATTTTCAGTAACAGCGCGGTCATCTGCTGCGGTTTTCCTGTACCCACTATTAGGGTGCGCCACCATAGTTGTAATTAGGGTTACCTGGTTGGGGGATCATTCAGATGTGTTTCCTCTGCAGCATGGGAGGAGTGCAGATTGGGAGGTAACTAGTGATGAGCGAGTGTGCTTGTTTAACCCTTTACCCAATCACTAGACGTAACAGTGCGCTCCAGCCATCCACAGTACAGTTCTTACAAGGTCTGCAGTAGTGATGAGCGAGCATGCTCGCTACTGCTCGGTGCTCGCCCGAGCATCTCACTGCTCGAGTTGCTCGGCGCCCGCCGAGTATTTCCAGGGTTGCTCGGCGGGAGCGCGGGTCCCCTCCCTGCATGTTTGGCGCTCTTTACAGAGCCAAAGAACATGCAGGGATTGCCTGCCACTTACTGTAATGCTGCAGCCATGTTGGTTGGAGCATTACAGTGATTGGCAGGCCGCACAGCATCATCAGGTCTATATCAGCCCTAGTGCCGCCATGCTCGTCACAGTTACTCGGAAATCAGAGACCGTGTAGGGAGAGGTGCTGCTGAGCTAGGGAGTTATTTGCTCGTTTCCTAGTTAGTGTAGATGTACCAAACTATATTAGAGACACATATCCATCTCAACAAACAGTCCTTCAGAGGACTAATCCATCTGCAGAGATATCAGGCAGGCAGTGTATATAGGCAGGCAGGGTATATAGCAGACTGCAGTGCACATAGCACAAGAGGCTCCATTCCAGTTTTGTCTGCTGCTGCTGTTAGATATTTCTAGAAATAGGTCCAGGATTTTTTTTTGTATCTTAATTAGTGTTGAGCGAGTATGTTCTGTCCGAGTATGTCCGAGCTCCGAGTATTTACAGCTGCTCGGTGATATGTTTGAATCACTCCCCTGTGCATGATTTGCGACTGTTTGACAGTTTTATTACATGTGAGGAATGTCTATTTCTTACACATTCCTCACATATAATAAAGCTGTCAAACAGTCGCAAATCATGCACACGGGAGCGATTCAAACATATCACCGAGTACGCTGTAAATACTCGGAGCTCGGCCCGAGCATACTCGGACAGAACAGACTCGCTCAACCCTAATTTTAATCCTCATTATTTGCTTAAAAAGCAATCCAGAGAACACAGTTTTTCTGCACCATTTACTTGTTGGCACTGCAGAATACAGCCAGGTCCTTTCCATATTACAGAGCTAAAAATCCAGCTATTTAAAACTGTGGTTTGTCCGTCACACAGATCACATATAATTGCGCTGAAAATACTGCCATTTCTGGCCTCCATTAAAAATTTGTTTCAGTGTGTCAGTGAATCAATTGACACCAGTTTGCTGTTCAAAATGGCTACCTACAGGCCAGGTATTTAAAACTGTGGTTTGTCCGTCACACGGATCACATATAAGCTCGCTCCAAATTCAGTCATTTGTAGTGAGCGTGGAAGATATTGTCCTTTATTTAAAATGGGCAAGGCACATGCAGAGGCTGAGGACGTGGGCAAGCTGAAATTGTGGCACAACAAACTCCCACATCTTTTCGCTCGACCTTACTGTCCCAATTAATAGGGGACCGCAGAACACCACTATTGAACACAGAGCAGTGTGAAAAGGTTATTGGTTGGATAGCAAATAATGCTTCCAGTCACTTCACCACCACCACCTTGTCTTCCAAACTGTCAAGTCTCAGTAGCTGTGAGTCTGGACCACATATTCCTCACCCTGATCCTCCTTCCTCCCACCATGCCGAGTACCCAGAGACAACTGATCCCACACTTGGACACTCCGAAGAGCTGTTCACTTCATTTATAGATTAGGGACTTTCGCCCGGTCAACTTGAAGTGGGGCAAGAGGAGATTGCATGTAGCGATGGCCAAATATTTGAGCAGCCACGGTCACACAAAGGTGACGGTGGGAAAGTGTCACAAGAGGTGGACGATGATGGAACACAATTGCCAGAAAGTCAGGAGGAGGACCAGAGTGGGGAAGTGGAAGACGAGGTGGTGGATGATATAGTAACTGACCCAACCTGGCAGGAGGACATGCAGAGCGAGGAGAGAAGCACACAGGGAGAGAGAGGCAGAGCACCCCAACAGGCAGGAAGAAGCAGTTTGGTGGCCGCAGAAAGAAGGCAGGCAACCGTTACCAGTAACACCAACACGAAGGAAGTAGCCAGTACAACTGTTAGGTCTTCCCGAGTCTGGTTGCTTTTTACAGACTCTGCCGATAACCCCAAAAAGGACATTTGCACCATGTGCCAGGCCAGCATCAGCATTGGTGGCAAAACGACCAGCCTGATCACCAACAGCATGATCAGGCACATGCCAGGAAAGCAACCGACTTTGTGGGCCGAACCCAAGAGTCCAGGAACAGTGTCTGCGGGTGGCACCACTGCTTCTTCTGCTGTTATGCATGCAAGCCAATGCCCTGCCCATGGTGCATGCGAAGATGCCTCCTGCCCTGCACCTGTCATTGCACACTCTCAAGTAGCAGCATCAGGAAGCACGTCCACTGCCTTGTCCCAGCGCAGCGTTCAGTTGTCCATACCCCAGTCCTTAGAACGCAAGCGCCAATACGTAGCCAACGCCCCACAGGCCACACTACTAAATTACCACAGTTCGCAACTGCTTGCGCTAGAAATGTTACCTTTTAGGCTCGTGGAGACGGAAGCATTCCGCAACCTGATGGCGGCGGCCGTTCCTCGGTACTCGGTCCCCAGCCGCCACTATTTCTCCCGGTTTGTCGTCCCTGCATTACACAAGCAAGTGTCCCAAAACATTAGCCGTGCCCTCAACAATGCAGTTACCGGTAAAGTCCACCTAACCACGGACACGTGGACAAGTGCTTGTGGGCAGGGACGGTAAATCTCGCAGGCAGATCTGTGGCTCACACCGCTGTACCTACAGCCACAGGAATGGTCGTGTGTGACAATGGCCGGAACCTGGTGGCCGCTCTGAGGCGGGGTGAGCTCACACACGTACCATATGCCTGGACCATGTGCTTTTACCTCGGGGGTTCAGCGATTTCTCAAATCCTACCCGGAGCTGCCGGATCTGCTTGTTAAAGTACGCCGCTTGTGTGCCCATTTTAGAAAGTCGCCTACAGCTTCCGCCGCCCTTGCCGTGTTTCAGCAGCGTTTCCAGCTTCCGGCTCACAGATTGGTATGTGATGTCCCCATGAGTTGGAACTCTACATTGCAGATGTTGGGAAGGATTTGCGAACAGAAGAGGGCAGTTGTTGAGTACCAGCATCAACAAGGCCATCGGTATTCAGTTCAGACTCCATAGATAAGACCTCAGGAGTGGACATGGATGTCAGACATATGTACCATCCTCCAAAACTTTGAGGACTCCTCCAAGATGGTGAGCGGCAATGACGCCAAAATTAGCGTCACCATCCGGCTTTTCTGTCTTCTGAAACGCTCTCTGCTCACAATCAAAGAGGATGCATTGCAGGCGGAGCTCGATGAGACGGAGCAAGGAACCATACAGGGTGATTACACAGCCCAGCTTCAGGTCATCCCAATGTGGATTGGGGGAGGAGGAGGAGCTAGTTTCATGCGCTATAGACGGTACTACCTGCACAACTGTCATACCGTCTGTTCAGCGTGGATGGCGAGAGGACAGAGTGGAGGAGGAGGAGAGCATGGTCAGTCATCCTCTTGGTGAGGACACGGAAGTCTTGCTTGTTAGCAGTCTGGTACGCATGGCTGAGTTTATGTTACGCTGCCTTTCCCATGACCCTCAAAAAATTTTGGGTGACAGTCATTACTGTTTGGTGACACATCTAGATCCACGCTACAAGGAGAACTTTATATATCTCTTATTCCTGAGGCGGACAGGTCTACAAAAATGGGGCAGTACCAGAAGGCCCTTGTTGCGGAACTATTACAAAAATTCCCATCTGAAAACGCTGGCGTCAGAGGTCATAGTTCGTTGGACAACCAAGGACTACAGGCGAGAGAGACAACTCTAATCCAGCAGAGGCAGGGGAACACTGTCAAAGTTCGGGGAGAATTTTCTCAGCCCCTCCCATCGCACAAGCCCTGAGGCGCGGGGTACTCTCACAAAGAGTGCAAAGTTTGGTAAGATGCTAAGGGAGTACCTTGCCGACCATACCAACGTCGTCCGTGACTCCTCTGTGCCTTATAATTATTGGGTATCCAAGGTGGATATGTGGAATGAACTGGCTCTCTATGCCTTGGAGGTCCTGGCCTGCCCTGCCGCCAGCGTTTTGTTAGAGCGGGTTTTTAGTGCCGCTGGTGGAATTATAACTGATAAGTGCATCCGCCTGTCAACTGAAAATGCTGACAGGCTGACTCTTATAAAAATGAAGAAGGGCAGTATTGGGCCAGAGTTCTCAACACCACCGAATGATAGCAGCGTAACAAACTCAAATCCAGTATCTTTTCTTGGGAGGTGTATTCCCATGCACCTTTTCACACCCACACATGGGTATACACTTCCTGATTTTGGCTATTTGCTCTTGTCTTCCTCCTCCACCACCATATCACCAGGGTGACCGTGGTCCGTGATACAACACCCACATAGTTTTTTTAAAGGGTGTTTATGATGCCCATAAATTTTTTTTTTTTTTTTTTATACAGTATCTTCATGTATACCCCCCAGGGGTAAATATTTGTCAACCCATAGACTTAGTGCATGGGCATTACAAGTATAGGAGACCTGCTCCTTTCTAATGGGAACATTTTTTATGAGGCCCTCTAAGTCTCTTTCAAGGGGCATTGGAGTGCCTCCTAATTTTTGGCAGCCCTTGCATTCACTGCATAGGCCAACACTATGGGAGACCCTCTCCTTTCTAATGGGAATTTGTCGTTACTGTGGCCCTGCTCTGTCTTTAAATTCTTAGTGGCATTTTTCCTAAATTTGGTCAGTCGTTGGACTCACTGCATACCCTATAACTGTACAGCAGACCCTCTCCTTTCTAATGGGAACATGCCATACTCATTACTGTGGCCCTGCTCGGTGTGTCTTTAAATTGTTAGTGGGGTTTTTCCCAAATTTTGGCACAGTCACAGCATGAGCATTACCACTATAGGAGACCCGCTCCTTTATAAAGGGAACATTTTTTTTTACTGAGACCCTCCTCTATGTCTCTTCAAAGGAGTATTGGGTAGCGTCCGAATTTTTGGCAACCCTTGCAGTCACTGCATACACAACAGTATAGGAGACCCACTTGTTAATAATGGGAACAACAAAGCATAGCCGGCTGATGGCTCTCTAACAATAGAGAGGGCCGACTGCTGGCCTTTTAAGAATAGTAAGGGCCGCCTGATGGCCCTATAAAAATAGGCTTTGTGACTTTCAGAATCCCTCCATCATAAATGAAACATGATGTGTCTGATGATGTGTCACACACCACATGGACAGATAAGGTTGTAAAATGTTAAAATGACATTTCCCAGTGAATGCATTTGTCTTAAAAAATAACGTAAAAAAAACCAAAACAATAGGATCTTTCTTTAGTATAAAAAACAGAGTCGCCAATGTAACCTCAATGTAATCACATTGTTCAGCTCCTGCACCTCCTCCTCCATCTCAGAAATGACCACATCAGTCACAAGCTGAAAGCACTGCAGCACTGCCTTGGCCAAGCGGCAACAGGCTGTGCTGAAGATAACATGCTTAATTGACAAACCGCCCAGCACTGCAGAGTTGTTGAAAGCTGTAACACAGCAGCCTGATCTGTGGCTCTCACCGCTGAACATACAGCCATGCATGGTCGTGTGTGACAATGGGCGGAACCTGGTGGCGGAGAAATGACAGCCGGAGTAGATACGGTTTCCCTCTATGCCAGTCCTTTCACCGAGCTAAACAATATGGCTGTGGTGAAACACCACTCCCACTGAGAAGCTGTTTCAGATTGAAAAAGATTGGCCCACCAGAGGATTTGATTCTGAGGGCTCACCTTTCTCCCCCACTCAAGAGCCCCATAGCAGCTGCAAAGTTAGCGCTATCATGAACTCTCCTGATGTAGTAGCCAGGGCCCACCAGAAAATTCTCTGGTGGGACTGTCCAACCCTGCCGAGAAGCAGCCCTGGCTAAGAAGTGTGTGGGAAGGTTCCCGGACACTCTATGGCTGCTTTTTTACCGAGGTGGAAACCCACGCAAACACGGGGAGAACATACAAAATCCTTGCAGATGTTGTCCTTGCTAAGAATTGAACCCAGGATCCGAGCGCTGCAAGGCTTCAGTGCTAACCACTGATCCAATGTGCTGCCGTTCACCCTCTGATATCTAACAGGCTGGATAAACTTGCACCTACTGCCACTCTATCTTCAGCTCCTTTGTGAGAAAATGTATTTGGGCAGCCACTCAGTCTACCAAATAAAATTCCTGAGAAGGAAATTGGGGATGGCTTCACTACTGGTACTGGGGGCAGTGTTAATACCATGGCGTCGTACCATATTTTACTGGAAATATTCCAGGCTGGTAGGAGTCAAGCAGATTCCCACAGAAAAGTACCAGCAGTAATGTTCAGGGACTTGCGCTTATAGAAGGAGGAGACGATACCGGGAGAAACAGTGGCGGCTGGGGACATAGTATAGACACCCGACCGCCGCCGGCATGAGGTTGTTAAAAGCTTCCGCCTCCACGAGCCTAAAAGGCCACATTTCAAGTGCAAGCAGCTGCCCAGAAATCTGGCAGTTCAGTGTTGTGGCCTGTGGGTGGGTGGGTAGTTGGCTGCATACTTGCGCTTGCATTCCAAGTAACAGAAAACTAAGCAGATGGTGGCCTCTATCATCATCATCATCATCATCATGGCCTCACCTCGGCATTATGAACTCTCCTGAAGGAGAAGCCAGGGCCCACCGGAGGAGTCTCCGGTTCTCTGGTGTGCCCATCCAACCCTGCTGAGAAGACGTGCTTATGCATGTTATTTCTTAAACCGCATTGCAGATCAGGCCATTGCCCAACTCTGTAGTCATGAAATTAAAGGCGCAAAGAAAGATGTTTGTGTGTCGAAGCACCACCGACAAGCGCGAGTTGATGTTGGACGGGCAGCCATTGCTTCTGCAACAAGCTGCATTAGAGGACTTCCTGGGAGAAATAACACCTAGAGTAGATACAGTTTCCCTCTATGCCAGTCCTTTCACCGAGCTAAATACAACTCTCAGCAAAAAAAGCTGTGGACTGGCTACGTACCGTCTCTGGCCACATTCACCTGTCCACGTGTTTGTGGTTAGGCGGTCCTTTCCAGTAAGTGCACTGGGGAGGGCACGGGTAATGTTCTGGGACCCGTGCTAGTGGAAAGCGGAGACGATACAGGGAGAAATAGTGGCGGCTGGGGACCGAGTATGGACACCTGGCCGCCGCCGGCATGAGGTTATGAAAAGCTTCCGCCTCCACAAGCCTAAAAGGCCACATTTCAAGTGCAAGCAGCTGTCAAAAATTTGGCATAATAGTATTGCAGCCGGTGGGTGGGTGTCTGGGTGGCTGCATACTTGCGCTTTTATTCCAAGGAATGGGGTAGGGACAACTGAACGCTGCAGTGGGACAAGGACGTGGACGGTGATTGTTGCAAGTCTGCAATGACAGGTGCATGGCGGGAGGCATCTTCGCATGCGCCAAGGATCACTTATGATGGGCACACTTTTAGGCAGTGATCTGGGAGTCAGAGATGCTTCCAGGAGGTCTTCCCCATGCTGTTCCCATGTCTTTTCAGCACTGTATGCTTGAGTCTGATGATGTGTCACACACCACATGGCCAGATAAGGTTGTAAAATGTTAAAATGACATCTCCCAGTGAATGCATTTGTCTTGGTTGAAATCAATGCAAAAGTGCAAAAACGCATCAAAAACGCTACGTCTGAACATAGCCCAAGGTGTGGAGGAGTATTTTTGATTTTGGTTATTTATTTTGCCTTATATACAAATCATTACCCTGGAAAGGATGTTCCTTAACATATTTCCCAGGAAAATCCATTTTGGTTTCATTTTTGTATGTTTTATTGTGAGTCCGTAAAAGTGGCGTAATACATCTGACCACGTTGTTGACAGCAGTGACCTGGGAGTCAGAAATGCTTCCATGGGTCTTCTCCATGCTGTTCCCATGACATTTGAGCACTGTTCCCATCAATTTGGGCAATTTTTAGGCCCTCTGCAGACCGCCGGGGGGAGCCACCTGAAAAATGCTCGAGTTTCTCATAGACTTACATTGGGCTCGTTGCTCGGGTCGAGCACCCGAGTATTCCATCGACCTGAGCAACGAGTACCCGAGCATTTTAGTGCTCGCTCATCACTAGTCTGCAGCACTGAGCTGCTAAACTGGGGCAGTGGCTGGTAACCTAAGCAACAAAATGTAAACAAAAATCCCTCCATCCCAGAGAACAGGAGATACACAGAGCAGTGTATGGCAAAGCTGCTCCTCTTTAGGCTATGTGCCCACGATGCAGAAATGCTCCGGATTTTTCCTGAGCGTTTCTGCATCTCCGTGGCAGAAAAAAAAAACACATGCGGATTGTACATGCGTTTTTCCTGCCAGGGACATGCGGATATGAAGCGTTCTCACATGCATTTCTGCATGCGGGTTGACAAGCGCTTTCAAAGCGGTTTTAGCATCACTTGGAAAGTGCTTGACAACTTGGTCACACTATATAAATCCATGCAAAAGGCATGGATTTATAGAGTGTGACCGCAAAATTGGTAAAAAATAAATATATACTTACCTTCTGATGGCCCCCGCAGTCTTGCTTCGCTCTGTCCTGGCTGCCGGCAGATCGCGGTACATTGAAGGACCTGCCGACGTCAGGATCGCAAGACCCGTCACATGACTATGACGTCAGCGCAGGTCCTTCAGTCCATCGCGATCTGCCGGCATGGGAGGACGAGCGCAGCGGGGGTCGCCAGTAGGTAAATATATATATATTTTTTTTTTTACAGTTTTCTATGGTACCCAGGTCCGGAGGAGAGTCTCCTCTCCTCCAGACCTGGGTACCATCTGCACATTGAAAAGCATGGAAGGCGCATCTACATATACAGTGATGCGTAATCCATGCATTCCAATGCAAGTCAATGGTGGCGAAAACGCAGCACTTCCGCAAAATAATTGGTAGTGCTGTGGATTTTTCCACAATGATAATCCGCAGCGGAAATTTCCGCAGCATGTGCACAGCACATGCGGATTATCATTGGGGGACATGGCAGGCCTACTACCAAGCGTTTTTTAAGTGTTTCTGCCGCTGCAGAAACGCTTAAACGCATCATGGGCACACAGCCTTACACTGCAATTTCACACATGGAAGAACTTGGGAATGAACCTTTTATGGAGTCCATGTCCTGTCCACTTGTAAAATAGACGGCACACGGCCGAGAAAAACCGAGGTGTGAACGGTCCCATAAATGGGTATTCTGCCGACAGACGTATATGCACCGTCCCATAGATGGGACTGTATGGTCGGCCAGCTGCACCACAGGGGGCCCTGTACTAGGAGGACACGGTACGTCACATGTCCTCGCTTCTGCCAGTTACCAGCTCGCTGGGGCCGCTCGCTCCATGGACATACACGCACATCTCTATGGCGAACGCTCGCAGCCACACGAGCATAGCAGACACACACTGCTCGTTTCAATAAACTTTATTTGAAAGAAAACATGGAGAACACCTCTAACAGAATTCAATCACAAAGCAAGGACACAACAGTGACACGAGCCCGGCCGCAGCTCTGACAGGAGGAGCACTATGGGCACCGCGGCCATGATGTCATATAACGCCGCAACAGCTGAGAAATCAGTCACTGACCTGTACGCAGGCGGCACACGGGGGCAGCCATGACCTACACAAGAGGCGTGTGCACGGGAGGAAGGGGAGGAATGTGTAGGGGAGGAAGAAGCGGGGCTGAGGCCGGGAAGAGGCGGGGCTGAGGCTGGGAAGAGGCGGGGCTGAGGCCGGGAAGAGGCGGGGCTGAGGCTGGGAAGACAGTGCTGGCGGCGGAGGGCTCTGACATGTCACACCGCCCCGCTGTCAAAGGCGGTGCGCGCTGACTGCATGCGGGGGTGCGCTCTGACTGCATACGGGGGTGCGCTCTGACTGCATACGGGGGTGCGCTCTGACTGCATACGGGGGTGCGCGCTGACTGCATACGGGGGTGCGCTCTGACTGCATACGGGGGTGCGCGCTGACTGCATACGGCGGTGCGCGCTGACTGCATACGGCGGTGCGCGCTGACTGCATACGGGGGTGCGCTCTGACTGCATACGGGGGTGCGCTCTGACTGCATACGGGGGTGCGCGCTGACTGCATACGGGGGTGCGCGCTGACTGCATACGGGGGTGCGCGCTGACTGCATACGGGGGTGCGCGCTGACTGCATACGGGGGTGCGCTCTGACTGCATACGGGGGTGCGCTCTGACTGCATACGGGGGTGCGCTCTGACTGCATACGGGGGTGCGCTCTGACTTCATATGACGCACCCCTGGGCCTGTGTCGCGCAGCGTTGCGCATGCAGGAGCTTACCCGGAGCCGGATCTGTTGAGGGTTGTAGTCTCGTGGCGGTGACCCGGTCCGTGCCCAGGGAGTCAGACTAAGTGGCGCTGTATTAGCGGTAGATGTTGTACGACTACGCCACCCGTTGAATGCAGCGAAGGAGCTGCCGCTGCAGGGCAGACCGCTGAGGCCGGTGGTAGGATTGTGCAGCGTGATAGTATCACCCCCAACGGGAGGGGTATGGCCTCAGGGCAGCCGACGTGGATGATGGGGGTAGCAGGAACCACTCGGAGACGGTACGGTGTAGTTCAGGGTCTTTACTGGTGACAAAGATAGACCCTCCCGGAGTACTGGCTAGCGATTGGGGCCTGGTCAGTCCTTGAGCAGATGGGATCTCCCCTGGCCAGGCGGAGTTGTAGGCCTCCCAAACTAACTGTAGTCTTCTGGCTACCTTGCTAGAGGCGGGTATAAGTAGCCCACGTCCCTGAGTGTACCGTGTGGTGCTCACCCGTATGGCCGGTGACTCGGGGCCTTCTAGTAGCTTCCGCTCCACGACGGCGGTGCTGGTCCCACGCGTGTGACCGTGCCTTCGGGTTTCTTGGCCAGAGGACCTGAAATCCCCTGCCGGTCGGTTTCTGCTGCTGGATAGGAGTTAGTCCCCACAGCCTCGGACTCCGGGTCCGGTGATAGCTTCTCAGTCAGGGCGAGCTCTGCAGCTGCCAGCCCCTGACTCCTTGTAGCACTGCTCCCACAGAGCTCCTGTTGTTTCTTCCTATGCTGCTTCTCTTCTCTGTCTCTACTTCTTCTCTACTCTCTAACCCTGCCTCAGCCCTAGGTTTATATAGGGGAAGTTCTTCCCCTCCCAGGACTGGGCAGGAGGTGTGGCATGCATAGGATTCCTGACCAAGAGACCTCCCACCTGCTCTCAGACATAACATTGCTGTTACTGTGGAAACCAGACCCCTGGGGTGCCACATTCCCCCCTAGTGAAATTTAGTACTCCGGGACTAAACATATTTTTAAACATAACAAGGTATAAACAATAATAGTACAATAAGAAAAACATATAAAGATGGTCACGGCGTGTCCGCAACCGGGTGCAGTTTTTGAAGAAAAGCAAGGTGTCCATTTCACCAAAACAGGGAGACGTAACCAGGTAGGGGTCTGTCCTGCCCCGAGTCCTTAACAGTCTTTAGTCCATTCCTAGGTTACGCTCCAACCATGTACAAGGATTCCCGGTAAATCCACCAAGGACTCCTATAAATAACTAGAAACACATAATTATACACAAGCAACAAGAAAAACAGGTAACCACAAATAAAACAATTTATACACTTCAAATCCTCCAACGTGCGGGTAACTGGCCTCTAGTGGCCCTAGTGGACCTACGGAGCTGACTGTCTAGCCCTGAACTACAGGGTGTAGGAGCTGTCAAGGGTAAACTGGGCAGCTGTCTACCGGCTCTTTGGCTCACTAGGGGTACGGCAGGCTCACTATAAGCAGAGGGTTGATCCTCCTGTTCTGCTTGTGTGGAGTCTTCTGCCTCCTGGACCGGCTGCTCTTCCAGCTCTACCTGTTGCTCCGTAGGCATTCGGGATGCTGGTTGGAGGAACGTGAGGACGGGTACCACAACTGCACCATTGACTTGAGTCCAGGACCGAGGGAAGTCTCCGAGCACAGTACTAACCATATCTTCCCTTTCCTCTACGGGTCGATGGTCTTCTTGTTCCTCTTCAGGGTTCCGTAGCTGTTCAGGACACTTCTTCAGGTGATCCCGGGATACAATGGCTATGGTCTCCCCTCCGTCTTTACTGATGGTACAGACTTTCGAGTTCTCGTGGCTTGAGGGCAGTACGGTGTACGGGTCCTTCTCCCACTGGTCGTCCAACTTGTGGAGCCGTCTTTTCCTCTTCAAGACCTGCTCTCCGGGTACCAGGGGAACAGCGGGAGCATACTGGTTGTAAGTTTTCTCTTGTCTTTCCCTAGCCTGACAGAGACTTCGCTCCACGCTCTCCTGTACTTTCCGGTACTGCTGCTGCCTCTCTGTGTCCCAGTCTGCTTCTGGTGAAGTGTCCTCGGGTGTCAGGACTCCCATTTCCAGGTCAACAGGTAACTTACCAGGTCTCGCCCTCATTAGGTAAGCCGGGGTACAGTTGGTGGAACCTACCGGGATGTGGTTGTATAGGTCCACCAGATCGGGCAGCTTCTCAGGCCACAGACTGCGTTCTTCCAGGGGCAACGTTTTCAGGAGATCCATTACCACCTGGTTCATTTTCTCACAAAGTCCATTAGTTTGCGGATGATAGGGTGTCGTCCTTATCTTCCGGCAGCCATACAGATTGCAGAATTCCTGGAAGACCTCCGCTTCAAAGGCAGGTCCTTGGTCCGTCAGCACTTGGTCCGGGTACCCGTGTGGGCGGCAGAAGTGCTGCTGGAAGGTTCTAGCTGCTGTTTGAGCCGTTAAGTCCTTAACGGGGACGACAACCAAGAACCGGGAGTAATGATCCACAATGGTTAACGCGTAGACGTAGCCACTTCTGCTTGGGGTCAGTTTTACATGATCCAAGGCTACCAGTTCCAACGGCTGCCGGGTGACGATGGACTGCAGGGGAGTCTTCTGGCTGGCACGGTCCTTCCTTCTTAGGTTGCACGGGCCACAGTCTCTGCACCACGATGGTTCCCCTCATGCCTACCCAGTGGAACCGCCCACGCAGCAGGAACTCCAGCTTCTTCCATCCGAAGTGTCCAGCCCCGTCGTGGTATGCTTCCATCACCATGGCTGCGTCTCTCCGTGGCACCACTACTTGCCAGATTAGTTCATGCATCCGGGAGTTAACCATTCTGCGGCACAACTTCCCCCTGTAAAGGAACAGTCGACTCTTCTCAGCCCACAGTTGCTTGGCTTCCTCCGGAGCGTCTGGGTCAAGGCGAGCCTCTGGCCGAGTCAGCATCTCCTTCACCAGCCGGACGGCAGGGTCACTGTCTTGCGTTTCCTCCCAGTTGTAGTGAGGCAAGGGGTTAAACGTAGCGGCTTGCTTACTCCTTACCCGATGGGAATACTGGATAGTCCCATGACGGTGGAACGCGGGGAGTTCGACTTCTTCCAGTCCCTCTGGATCTTCTCCTACGTCCGGTAGGTTTGGCATCCTGGACAGGGCGTCCGCGTTGGTATTGGAGCGTCCTGCCCGGTATTTGATTGTGAACTCGTAGTTGGACAGACGGGCCATCCATCTCTGCTCTAGGGCACCGAGTCTTGCCGTGTCCAGGTGTGTCAACGGGTTGTTATCCGTGTACACGGTGAACCGGGAAGAAGCGAGGTAGTGCTTAAAGCGTTCGGTGACTGCCCACACCACTGCCAGGAACTCTAGCTTAAATGAGCTGTAATTCTCAGGGTTTCTTTCGGTGGGTCGCAGTTTTCGGCTAGCGTAAGCGATTACTCGTTCTTTCCCCTGCTGGATCTGGGACAGAACGGCTCCTAGCCCGATGTTACTTGCATCGGTGTAGAGGATAAAGGGCTGGCTGTAATCAGGGTACGCCAGGATTTCATCCCCCGTGAGAGCCATCTTCAGCTGGCGGAAGGACTCTTCTTCTAACTTCTCCCATTTGAAGGGCGGCTTCTGGTTCTTGGCCTTCCGGGACTGGCCTATCAGGAGGTCCTGCATAGGAGCTGCCTTTTTGGTGAAACCGGGGATGAATCTGCGGTAATAGCCTACCAACCCGAGGAACTGCCGCACTTCCTTTACACTGGAGGGACTTGGCCATTCCTTAATTGCGGTGATCTTATCAGGGTCGGGAGCCACTCCGTCAGCGCTCACCACGTGTCCCAGGTACTGCACCTTTGGTTTCAAGAGGTGACACTTGGAGGGTTTTACCTTTAAGCCGTAGCTTGCCAGAGCTTCGAACACTTCCGCCAGGTGTTTCAGGTGGTCCTCATAAGTCTTGGAATATACGATGACATCGTCCAGGTACAACAGGACCGTCTCGAAGTTTCTGTGGCCCAGACAGCACTCCATTAATCATTGGAAGGTTCCCGGTGCGTTGCAGAGTCCGAACGGCATACAGGTAAACTCGCTAAGTCCCATCGGGGTGGTGAATGCGGTCTTCTCCCGGTCCGCCTCTGCTACAGGAACCTGCCAGTACCCGCTAGTGAGATCCAAGGTAGAGAAGAAGTTAGCAGATCTTAAAGCAGCCAAAGACTCCTCTATCCTTGGTAAGGGGTACGCATCCTTGTGTGTGATACGGTTGATTTTCCGGTAATCTACACACATCCTCATGGTGTTGTCTTTCTTTTTGACTAAGACTAGTGGAGCTGCCCAGGGGCTACAGCTATCCCTGATCACCCCAGCCTCCTTCATGTCCCTAAGCATCCCCTTGGCGTGTTGGTAGTGTGCAGGGGGTACGGGTCGATACCTCTCTTTTATGGGAAGATGGTCTCCCGTGGGGATGTGGTGTTCTACCCCCTTGACTCGCCCGAAGTCTAACGGGTGTTTACTAAACACTCTCTCGTACTCTTGAACCACCCGATAGACTCCCTGTTTCTGGTGTGAGGGAGTGGAGTCAGTACCCAAATGTAGTTGCTGACACCAGTCCTCCATTGTTTCTTTAGAGCCGTTACCTTCCTCTGGGGAAGATGGAGGCAAGGGTTCTACGGACTGTATGGAATTTTGATTGATGGTATACAATTTGGCTAGCGTGGCATACCGGGGCAGGTACACTTCCCTCTTCCCGATATTTATTATGCGAACGGGCACCCTCCCATGGCGTACATTGACCACCCCCCGTGCTGTCAAAATGGTGGGCCTACTGTCTGAGTAAACTGGTTCTACCATTGCCTGGTAATCTCTACCTCTCAGACCAATAGCTGCCCGGCACCAAATCATTATTTCACTTTTTGGGGGCATGGCAATAGGGAAAGGGTCACACATTCTTACGCTACCAATCTCACCACCGGAGAGTTCTATCTGTTGCCGTCGCATCAGTGCCCGGATCTCTTTCTGGAGCACTCGCTGCTGGCCGGAGCTGGCGTTCTTGGCAACCTGTTGTAAAAGGAAAATCACCTCTGCAAGACAATTTTCAATTACATTAGTTCCTAGAGTTATCTTTGGGTGACTCTCGTGTTTGTCAATGTCTACAATGATCAGTCCCTGTGCTGCCAGTTCGACTCTACCGATTTTAATGGTCACCTCTTTAAATCCAATCTGTGGCACGGGCTGACCATTGCTGGCGATGATACTCAAGTCGTCGTCAGGGTAGCGGGTGATATCCGAGTCATTCCAGTACTGCTTGAAGAGCACGTACGGGATAGTGGTGACCTGTGACCCGGTGTCCAATAGGGCACTCATAGGGATGCCATCCAGTACCACAGGCAAGACTGGACGTCCTCCCACATATCTGTCGCGCCAGTTCGATGGGCCTGATGATCTTTTTCCTGGGGTTTGGCCCTCTACCCCAGGTTGTGCCAGTTTAAAGGACAGTACCTTGCCATATGTCCGGGTTGATTGCAGCGGCGGCAGATGGGTTGTCCGTCCTCGTTGTATTGGTCGCTGGGTCTTCCTCTGGCCGGTGGGGTCCTCCTTGGTCGACGCCACGGGATGTCCTCCGGTCCGGATGCCAGCTGGATCTTCCCTGGAGTGGAAACCTGTAAAGACTGCACAGTTCGGGTTAGCGCGGCAACGCTTTTAGCTAGCTCTTGGACCTGATGGTGCAGGTCTGGAGCCGGGTCATTGTTCAAAGCCTGCGCATCAGCTCCCACAGGCCCTGCCGACAAGGGTGCCGCCTCCTGGTGGTAAGTGGTAGTGGGGCGTCTGTGGGTCACAACGCCACCTGGTGCCGGTTCTCGGAGCACCCGGATGGCTCTGTCCTTGAACTGTGCAAATCCCAGATGAGGGTCCTGTAAGGCCATTGCCCGCAACTGGGTTCGGTGGGCATTGCAATATAAACCCTCTATAAATTGTTCAGTCAACAGCCTGTCCTCGTCTCCCACGCCGTCAGGGTCGGTCTGCTTAATGGCTCTCAGGGCCTCTTGTAGGTTCAGGGCATAGTCCCTTATACTCTCATGTGCCCGCTGTTTGCAGCCGTAGAATCTAAGCTTGATCTCGGCTGAGGTGCGGGTATCAAAGGTGTCCCTCAGCCGGGTTAGTATCTCTGCGACAGTCCTCCTCCCAGGTGGCCAGGACTTTACCTCCCTTTGGGCTGCCCCGGTTAATTGGGCCACCAGGATGCTCACTTTTTGCTCCTCTGTGAGGGGATACACCTGGAAGAGGCTATCCAGCTTTTCTCTAAAGTCATGCAGGGTATGTGACTCCCCTGAGTACTGGGTTAGCCAGGCTGCCCCCGGGATATAGGGCATGGTGAAAGGCATGACCGCAACGGCGGTGGCGCTGGCGGGGGTTGAAGCGGTGAAGCTCTCCTCCGTATCCGACATCCTTCTCCCCCCTAGTGGACCGTGGCCTACCTTGCGATGATCCTCTTCCGTAGGCCGCGTCTCCCCAGTGGATCGTCAGGGTTGAGGACCTTCCGTCGCTCTCCTGTGACGTCAGCGTCTGCTGGGCTCCTTCCAGGACCTTACGCGACGTCTGGACGTGAGGCGGGGCTTCAGTTCTCGCGCGCTTTTGGAGTCCACGCCCCTCTTCTTCCAGCGCGGCGTCTTCAAGATGGCGTCCAACGGCAGGAAAACTCCACGGAAGGCGGGAAGAAGGCTGAAAATGGCGCCGGATGGCGGGAATCTTCACCGATGGCGGGAAGAAGGCTGAATATGGCGCCGGATGGTGGGAATCTTCACCACTGGTAAGTTTGAACAGTCTTTTTCAGGCACGCAGTTCCCGGTGGTTGCGGGCACGAAATCCTGCCGACTACGCCAAAAGTTGACGCACCCCTGGGCCTGTGTCGCGCAGCGTTGCGCACGCGGGAGCTTACCCGGAGCCGGATCTGTTGAGGGTTGTAGTCTCGTGGCGGTGACCCGGTCCGTGCCCAGGGAGTCAGACTAAGTGGCGCTGTATTAGCGGTAGATGTTGTACGACTACGCCACCCGTTGAATGCAGCGAAGGAGCTGCCGCTGCAGGGCAGACCGCTGAGGCCAGTGGTAGGATTGTGCAGCGTGATAGTATCACCCCCAACGGGAGGGGTATGGCCTCAGGGCAGCCGACGTGGATGATGGGGGTAGCAGGAACCACTCGGAGACGGTACGGTGTAGTTCAGGGTCTTTACTGGTGACAAAGATAGACCCTCCCGGAGTACTGGCTAGCGATTGGGGCCTGGTCAGTCCTTGAGCAGATGGGATCTCCCCTGGCCAGGCGGAGTTGTAGGCCTCCCAAACTAACTGTACTCTTCTGGCTACCTTGCTAGAGGCGGGTATAAGTAGCCCACGTCCCTGAGTGTACCGTGTGGTGCTCACCCGTATGGCCGGTGACTCGGGGCCTTCTAGTAGCTTCCGCTCCACGACGGCGGTGCTGGTCCCACGCGTGTGACCGTGTCTTCGGGTTTCTTGGCCAGAGGACCTGAAATCCCCTGCCGGTCGGTTTCTGCTGCTGGATAGGAGTTAGTCCCCACAGCCTCGGACTCCGGGTCCGGTGATAGCTTCTCAGTCAGGGCGAGCTCTGCAGCTGCCAGCCCCTGACTCCTTGTAGCACTGCTCCCACAGAGCTCCTGTTGTTTCTTCCTATGCTGCTTCTCTTCTCTGTCTCTACTTCTTCTCTACTCTCTAACCCTGCCTCAGCCCTAGGTTTATATAGGGGAAGTCCTTCCCCTCCCAGGACTGGGCAGGAGGTGTGGCATGCATAGGATTCCTGACCAAGAGACCTCCCACCTGCTCTCAGACATAACATTGCTGTTACTGTGGAAACCAGACCCCTGGGGTGCCACACATACCGGGGTGCGCTCTGACTGCATATGGGGGTGCGCTCTGACTGCATACGGGGGTGCGCTCTGACTGCATACGGCGGTGCGCTCTGACTGCATACGGGGGTGCGCTCTGACTGCATACGGGGGTGCGCGCTGACTGCATACGGGGGTGCGCTCTGACCGCATACGGGGGTGCGCTCTGACCGCATACGGGGGTGCGCTCTGACTGCATACGGGGGTGCGCTCTGACTGCATACGGGGGTGCGCTCTGACTGCATACGGGGGTGCGCTCTGACTGCATACGGGGGTGCGCTCTGACTGCATACGGGGGTGCGCTCTGACTGCATACGGCGGTGCGCTCTGACTGCATACGGCGGTGCGCTCTGACTGCATACGGGGGTGCGCTCTGACTGCATACGGGGGTGCGCTCTGACTGCATACGGGGGTGCGCTCTGACTGCATACGGGGGTGCGCTCTGTCTGCATACGGGGGGTGCGCTCTGTCTGCATACGGGGGGTGCGCTCTGTCTGCATACGGGGGGTGCGCTCTGTCTGCATACGGGGGGTGCGCTCTGTCTGCATACGGGGGTGCGCTCTGACTGCATACGGGGGGTGCGCTCTGACTGCATACGGGGGTGCGCTCTGACTGCATACGGGGGTGCGCTCTGACTGCATACGGGGGTGCGCTCTGACTGCATACGGCGGTGCGCTCTGACTGCATACGGGGGTGCGCTCTGACTGCATACGGGGGTTCGCGCTGACTGCATACGGGGGTGCGCGCTGACTGCATACGGGGGTGCGCGCTGACTGCATACGGGGGTGCGCGCTGACTGCATACGGGGGTGCGCGCTGACTGCATACGGGGGTGCATTTTTTTGGACTGCAGGTGTTTGCTGAGAGCTTTTTTGTGGCGTCTATTGATTCCCCTGATTCTGAGATTGTTTTTTCGTGACATATTGTACTTCATGATTGTGGTAAAATTTCTTTGATATCACTTGCGTTTATTTGTGAAAAAAATCGGAAATTTGGTAAAAATTTTGAAAGTTTCGCAATTTTCAAAATTTTAATTTTCATGCCCTTAAATCAGAGAGATATGTCACACAAAAGAGTTAATAAATAACATTTCCCACATGTCTACTTTACATCAGCACAATTTTGGAACCCAAATTTAGTTGTTTTTTTTATTAGTGAGCTATAAGGGTTAAAAGTTGACCAGCGATTTCTCATTTTTACAACAAAATTTGCAAAATCAATTTTTAGGGACCACATCACATTTGAAGTCACTTTGAGAGGTCTTTATGACAGAAAATACCCAAAAGTGACACCATTCTAAAAACTGCACCCCTAAAGGTGCTCAAAACCACATTCAAGAAGTTTATTAACCCTTCAGCTGCTTCACAGGAATTTTTAGAATGGGGAAGAAAAAAATGAATATTTAACTTTTTTCACAAAAATGTTATTTTAGACCCAAATTATTTTTATTTTTGCAGAGGTTACAGGAAAAATGGACCCCAAAAATTGTTGTGCAATTTCCCCTGAGCACGCAGATACCCCATATGTGGGGGGAAAAAAAAACACTGTTTGGGTGCACGGCAGGGCTCAGAAGGGAAGGCGCGCCATTTGACTTTTTGAATGTAAAATTTGCTTGAATAATTAGCGGATGTGCCCCTGACAGGGCCGGCTCCAGGTTTTTGTGGGCCATGGGCAAAAGAGTCTCAGTGGGCTACGATTCATGATGCACAGATACCGCAGAGAAATATATATATATATATATATAGTACAATGCCAAAGATTTCACTTCTTACATTACATGAGCGATATCTATTGTAAATTCTACAATAGCTCAGAAACCGGCAAATTCTCGCAATGCACAGTACAGACCGGACAGTATAGTCCTCCATACAGGATACTGGTCCCCATATAACGCTTCATACAGGATACTGGCCCCCATATAACGCTCCATACAGGATATTGGCCCCCATATAACGCTCCATACAGGATACTGGCCCCCATATAATGCCCCATGCAGGATGTCACTCCCCCCCCCCCCCCCATATAATGCCCCATGCAGGATGTCACCCCCCCCATATAATGCCCCATGCAGGGTGTCACGTTTCCCCCCTCTATATAATGCCCCATGCAGGATGTCACCTCCCCCCCCCTATATAATTCCCCGTGCAGGATGTCACCCCTCCCCCCATATAAAGCCTCTTGCAAGATTTCACCTCTCCCCCCCATATAATGCCCCAACAGGATGTCACCTCCCCCCCATATAATGCCCCATGCAGGATGTCACTTGTTTCCCCCCATACAATGCCCCATGCAGGATGTCACTTGTTCCCCCCCCATACAATGCCCCATGCAGGATGTCACTTGTTCCCCCCATATAATGCCCCATGCAGGATGTCACTTCCCCCCCCCCCCCCCTTCATATAATGCCCCATGCCTCCATAAATATAAAAAAAAAAATATCAAATACTCAGCTCACTTCTCACCTGCTGCCGCTGCTCCGGACCCCTCACCCGCGCCGGCGTCTTCCCACTCTGCGCTGCCTGTGACGGCTCAGGAGAGAGCGCGGTGTATTGACGTCACCGCGCCCTCTGACCTGGGACGTCACAGTGCAGCAGCCGCGGAAGAGACCGGAGCTGGTGCGGAGGCACGGGGAGAAGCAAGTATTGTGCTGGGGCCCTGAGCAAGCGGGGGGGAGCGGGCGCTGAAACAGGCACCGCACCGCTCACGGGTCCCATAGCGCGTCGGGGTGCCCGACGGTGAGTGGGCCGCCCCCCCCCCCCCCGCCTGCTCAGGGCCCCGGCACTTGCCCAGGTGCTGAAGCCGGGCCTTGCCCCTGATGTGCCTAAACAGTGGAAAACCCCCACAAGTGACACCATTTTGGAAACTAGACCTCTCAGGGAACTTATCTAGATGTGTGGTGAGCACCCTTAACCCCCAGGTGATTCACAGATGTTTATAACATGGAGCCGTGAAAATAAAAAAAATTAACTTTTTCCACAAAAATGATCTTTTAGCCCCAAATTTTTTATTTTCGCAAGGGTAAGAGGAAAAAATGGAACCTAAAAACTGTTGTGCAATTTCTCCTGAGTATGCCAATACCCCATATGTGGGGAAAATACACTGTTTGGGCACACGTCAGGGTTCAGAAGGGAAGGAGCACTGTGTGACTTTTTGAACTCAAAATTGGTTGGAATCAAGAACGGACGCCATGTCGCATTTCGGGAGCCCCTGATGCGCCTTAATAGTGGAAACCCCCCACAATTGACTCCATTTTCACGGGTGCTTGAGTGACATGTTCGAGTCCCTGCCCCGCATGTTTCACGGTTGTTAGACACCCAAAAAAACCATGCGGGGGATCGCTCTTGCACGGCAGACAATCCCAGCGACGTTTTTTTTGGCCGCGAAGTATATGGGGCAGAGACTTGAGCATGTCACTCAAACACCCGCGATACTCAGTGCATACCCGAGCACCCGATGCAAACTCAAGTAGCGAGCACATATCGTCATCATTTTTTTTTCTTTACTTTTGTAAAAATCCCAACCCTAATACTAACCCTAGCTCAACTCTAACTCTAGCCCAATCCTAACCCCAGCCCAACCCTAATGCAACCCTAACCATAGCCCAATCCTAACCCCAACCCTAATACAACCCTAACCCTAGCACAACCCTTTTTGTATCGCTTTATTCTGAGAGCTATAACTTTTTTACTTTTCGGATAATGGAGCTGTGTGGCGGCTTTTTTTTTGCGGGACAAGATGCCGTTTTCAGCGGTACCATTTTTATTTACATTCGTCTTTTTGATTACGTGTTAATCCATTTTTTGTTTGGTGGTATGACGATAGAGCATTGTTTTTTGATGCGTTTTTTTTTTTTTTTTTTTTTACCGTGTTCACTAAAGTCGGACAGTTTTATAGGTCAGGTCGTTCCGGACGCGGCAATACCAAATATGTGTACTTCTATTGGTTTATTTTTTTCCCCATAATAAATATTATGGGTTCAATATATTTTTATTTTTTGGGGATTGTTTTTTTTTTCATTTATTTTTTTTTTCACTTTCCTACTTTTTTTTTTTACTTTTACACATTGCCCCACTATGGGAGTTCACTTTTTGCAGCCTGATCGGCTGTATAGAATAGAGAGCAGCAGCTCCCTATGCCATGCAGCCTTTCAGCGCTGCACACAGGGGAGACATTAGTCATGCGAAGTGCATGACCAAAGTAAAGTAACGTCCTGCCTCCTGGTGACCATCGTCATGAACATCGGGTCGTCATGACAACATCTGGAAGCCGCCGCAGACATGACTGGACGCCGGCAGGAGAGGTGAGTATAGCGATCACCTCCCCCCTTGCCCCCGCAATGCTGCAATCGACTTCGATCGCAGCATTGCGCGGGTTAAAGTGCAGGAAGCGGTGCGGGACCGCTCCCTGCACATAGCACCGGGTGTCAGCTGTGACAATCAGCTGACACCCAGCAGCGATCGCCCCGCACCGCTTGTGTGCGGGCGCGATTGCCACATGCGTAATAGTACGTAGCTGGTCCATAAGTCCTAAGGCGCAGCTACGTACTATTAGTGACCTCGTCGGAAAGGGGTTAAGGCCCCTTTTGAGTCTGTCTTAAAGAGGTATTCCCATCTCCAAGATCCTATCCCAATATGTAGTAGGTGTAATAATAATATTAGCAAATACCTCCAATTAGAAATGTAGTATAGTTTTTCTGATTCGCTATGTCTCTTTCCTCATGTGCAGGCATTGGAGGACCTTAGGTATCCATGGTTATGATCACTAATATAGTGACAGTTAGCTAGTTGCTAGTGGTCGTAACCATGGATACCTAAGGTCCTGCAATGCCTGCACATGGGGAAAGGATCTTGGAGATGGGAATACCCCTTTAAGTCTTAGTATAAGGCCACGGCCCCACTATCCGTATTCGGTCAGTATTTTTCTCAGGAGTTGGAGCCAAAACCAGGAGTGGGTGATAAATGCAGAATTGGTGACTTGTTTCTATTATACCTTTTCTCTTATTGTTCCTCACCTGGTTTTGGCTCCCACTCCTGAGAAAAAATACTGACCAAATACTGATAGTGGGGCCGCGGCCTAAAGAATAGTTTCTTTGAAGCAGTGCAGGTACACACGACGTCTTCTGGAGGCCGGTGGACCCGCTGAGTGTTTCTGCAGAAGACTCTAGGAAAATACTGGCAGTGGGCTTTTGTGTAGTTATTTTTTTTTCCATCTCTTCTGGTGTCGGTGTATATGGTGTTTTGCTTTTTAATTGTATTCATATTGAGCAGCTTCTGGGGGGAAAATGCCAGGAAAATAGGTAGGTTACTTCTTGTAACCACTTTGTGTCTTTCAAAGCTGATAAGACGTCCAAAGTGACTGAACATATGCGCAGCAAGTGGTTTTTACATTTCTATATATAATATATTCTTGTTAGGGGTTTTCAGCTGAAAAATATGGATGTGCCCAAGGTGAATTCAGCTATATGGGAATCACAGGCTCAACATATATATTAATGATGTCTACGTGATGAAAAAATGGAAACAAAATTTCAAATCAACTTGATTTATTCAGTATCGGGTTTGAGCGCCATCTGCAGAAATACCCGCACTTATACACCTTGGCTGCTATAAATGAGGTTATTAATAGTTGTCTAAGAAATGTTCTGCTACACAGAATGCACTTGGGCATGCAAATCATCAAAATCCGCTGCTTGTATCAACCTTTGCAACTGCTGACCAATGACATCCTAGATGTGTTGGATGGGAGACAATTCCAGAGACTCTACAGGCCATGATAGCACATTTAAGCCATGCAGGCTGCTCACAGTAGCACAAGAAGTATGTGGCCTGGTGTTGCCATTTTGAAAAACAGCTCCTGGAAAAATTTTGTAGAAATGGCTGTACCACTTGTTCCATGATCAAATCAATCTAAAGTCGAAGTGTTAATGTAACTGGAATGAAAACCAAAGGGGTCCGGCTACCATATATTATACTACCATAATCCTGGGAGTCACCATAAAGAAGTTTTCACAAGGGAACATTACACCGGTCCTACTGCTGTGATTATGGTGTGGGGTGGCATAATGTATGATAGCCAGACAACTCTAATTTTCATTCTAGGAACACTAACAGCTGAGCAGTACGTGGACTTAATGGTGAAACCAGTTTTAAGACTGTGGAGACATGGGGGTCTCCCGTGGGCAGAATACTAAGGCAACAAAGGGTGAGGGTAAAACAGGGTGGCAATACTTTATTGAACCACCTAACAAGCAATAAACATATAGAACAGTCCCAGAAAATACCCAAGATTATTATGGTGCAAAATTAGTCTCACCCTTCCGCTGACTCGCCGGGATTAAAGCCGTTGCGACTTCAGGGCTTCCAGGACCGACTACCCCCACCAGGGGCACCCCACTTTTGGCGGGCACCCACAGAGATGAGGTAACGACAAGCTTAGGAAACTGACAGTCCATTGAGGTACGTGACCAGGTGACTGGAGGGTCCCAACCTGGCTTCTCCGAACATATCCATGGGTTCCAGGTGACTGGAGAGTCGAAACCTGGTTTCCCCAAACGTACCCCTCGGGTCAGGTGACCAGGGGTTCACAATCCTAGCTTCCCCATACGTATCTATGGGTTCAGTGATATTCAATGTGGCAGATCTGTGTTCTTCCAGCTGGGGCAATGGTCCCCTAAGCTGAAATCTTGTAGAGTCACATCTGTGTCCTTCTTGATGGACCATGTTCTCCTAGCTGTTGCTCTGGCAATTCACTTTGATTCTCCTTGCAGTACGATAGACATCCCTTTTTATACCCACATCTGTGGCTCGGGTCATCATCCACAGGTCAGGGGGTAGGTGGAATGAGTTTAATGCATTGTTTGAGCATTTAATAGATCTGCATAATTCGTTCTCTGTTTTGTGGGTCAACAAGCCACAGGATCCATACAATGGTCAATCAACATATTTAGCAAACATCCATTGTTCAATGACACTGCGTCCCTGTCTTGAAAAGTTAGCAGACAATAAGTTACAGTAAATATCAACTAAAGTGTCAACACCCAGGCTTATACAAACAATGGTCTGTGCTTCTTGACCAACCAAAAAAAAAACAAAACACATTCAAAAGTCTGACTGAATTTAATTAAGATTAAATGCTGTGTCGTCACAATGACCATTTATCTAAAGTTTTACCATGGCCTGTGGAGTCTCTCTGATTGTCTCCCATCGAGCACATATGGGATGTCATTGATCGGCAACTGCAAAGGGAGCTGCCAGTAGTGGAGCTTGATGAATTGCATGCCCAAGTGCATTCAGCATGACAGAACTTTCCTCAGACCATTAATAACCTAATTTATAACATACCAAGGCGTGCAAGTTCGTATATTTCTGCACATGGTGCTCATACTCAATACTGAATAACTCCAGACACTTGATAATGTTTCCATTTTTTCATAATTTACACATCATTAACATGTCTATTCATCCTGTGATTTCCATAATTCATCTACTTTTCCTTATTGGTGTTGCAATTTCAATGAAGAGGAGCATGTATAGATGGGAATTCCTTTTCAAAGGTCTAAATAGATTGTATCAATGTAGAAAGATCCTTTCTGTTTATACTGAAAGCAAACAGACCTAGTCATTACACTGCTCTGCTATGATTGCTAGATTTGTTTATTATGAAAACAGGAGAAATAGGTTATAATAGTATACCACGTTAAAGTAAAACTCCAGAGAGAAACTGACAATTCTGGCTGGATTTACAGAGTTCTACCCAACCCTCAAGTGTCACTGACCTGCTCATCACCAATATGCAGATTCATGGCCATCTTATTCTTGCAGGCCTCTGGTGATCTGTCTTCCTTAACAGAAGTCATCTTAGAGTGCCCAGGAAGCTATACAATGCAGATTCAATGGCTGATGCATAGTGCTCATCCTCTAAACCACACAAGTCAAACTCCGTCAAATCTGGCCCACAGGGTGAGTATATTTGGCCCACGGTGGCAGACTGGGCCATTATTCTGTATGGAGGACTATGTGGTTGCCATTATTCTGTATGGAGGAGGATGTGGGGCCATTATACTATATAGAGCACTATGTGGGGCAATTATACTGTATGAAGGACTACATGGGACCATTATATTGTATAGAGGTTGGTCCTCGACGTTGTCCAAGCTTTTAATTTTAGCCCTCTGTGTATTTGAGTTTGACATCCCTGCAGTCTAAATCCTTTATACACTGACAGCGCTATTGCCAGATATAGAGACCAGTACTTTCATTTTACATGAGAAAATAGAACAGTTTCTTGGGCCGTGCTTGCATGGCATGGCATAGCAGGCTTTCATGCTAACCACCATAGATGTACACAGTGCATAAATGTAGCATTAATATAGAAAGTACATTGGAAAATTGCATAACTTTTCATATTACATAAATAGGCTTTATTTCCTGAAACCAGATTGGCCCTTTACCTTAAAATTATTGGTCAAGTAATATGAGGCCGAAACATTGTGGATGAAAACATTTTATGGTACACTTCCACATTGCAAAAATGCAGTGGATTTTTCCCCTACTTACTCGCTCGTGGAAAGTTTGCAGTATTTTACAATGACCGCACACTGCGTGAGATTTTATGAAATTTCACAAACACGCTGCAGAAAAAATACAGTGTAAAATTGACAAGAGCTGCCGTCACTATTCTACTGTTACATCATGTCTTATCCCCAGTCACATGCAAAGCTGTAATCACTTCTCCGCAGTATAAAATTGACAAGAGCTGTGGGCTTGAGATCAGTGTATGCTGTGGATGTCTATACTGTACTCCAGTCACATCCAAAGCTACACTGACAATGCCTTTTTACAACTTTAGGCCACATTCTTTAGCTGCAGGAGTAAAGAGAAACTGAAGAGGAGACAGGTTGGTATGCAGGGCCGGTGTTAGGGGGAAGAACTGGGCAATTTCTCAGGTCTCCCATTCTCTTAAGGGGCCCCCAGCACTTCTATTCTGAGGTTAAGACTGCTTAAGGAACTTTGGTGACTTCACAGTCATGTGACCATGATGTCACCAAAGGTCCCTTAACTGCAGAAGTCCAGAGAAACTGAACAGGAAACAGGCTGGTATGCAGGGCCGGCAGTAGGGGCCAGGGAGAAAAAACAGGCTGGTATGCAGGGTCGGCAGTAGGGGAGAGGAAACAGGCTGGTATGCAGGGTTGGCAGTAGGGGAGAGGGAAACAGGCTGGTATGCAGGATCGGCAGTAGGGGAGAGGGAAACAGGCTGGTATGCAGGGCAGGCAGTAGGGGACAGGGAGAGAAAACAGGCTGGTATGCAGGGTCGGCAGTAGGGGAGAGGGAGAGAAAACAGGCTGGTATGCAGGGCTGGCAGTAGGGGACAGGGAGAGCAAACTGGGCAATTTCTCAGGGCCCCCACTCGCAAATATTCCAGTTTTCCTTTGCACCAATTTTGATATATATCCCCAGTGTATCTCATTTTTCTATTGGCTTACCATTGGGTTATTGGAACCATGCAGGTAACCAGCATTATTTTGTCTCCTAAATTAAGAAACATGTAACTGTGGTATAGTGTCTGGATAAACATGGCACAAGTGCAAGTTCTGGTCAATCACTTGTGAAGGAGAATAACTCCTATTATTTTCAATAGGAGCTGTCCTGCAGTACTCAGCAGCGACCACTACACATTTAAAGGGACTGCCAGCACAGAACAACTGTTCAAACTAAATTCTGCCACTTGGTGCTTCACAGCGTGGCCAGTCATTTAAATACACCTTCCCGCCTGCTTTTTTTCCTGCTATCTCCACCCCCTTTCTGATTGACAGCTCTGGCTTCATAGGGTCAGAAAAGGGAGGAGATAGATGGCAACTAAGCAGGGGGGAAGATGTATTTAAATGATTGGCCCCGCCTTGAAGTACCAAGTGGCTGTACTTGATGTGAAAAGTCATTCTGAACTGATAGAGTCCCTTTAAATGGAGATGAACATTGTAGCTCTGTTCAATGTGCTTACATCTGTCCGAAGCTGGGCTGAAATCCGATCAGCGGGAGGCCAGGTGTCAGACAACCACAGATCTACTATTGATGACCTGTCTCACAGATAGGTCATCAATATATTCTGACTAGACAGCCCCTTTGAATGTGTAACTAACTTTTACTTATGAAGCCACTGTTTACAACCGGTAAACATCGCAATTGGAAATTGCAAATATATATTTTTTTACTTTAGTAGAAAGTCAGGAAAGGTTTTTAACCTCTTGTAGGAGCCATGGTAAAGACATTTTGCATTATCCTTCTGTACTTTAGGGTACAGATGGCAACTATGCATAGGGAACAAAGAACTGTGCTGCTCTTTGACGACTAACTGGAGAAGACTAGTTGATGACTTGTCAGCTCAACACTAGATCATTGAGTTATGGTAAAATGTAGTCAAAAAGTAAAACCACAATTAGGACTCAATTCTAGCAATCAGTTTAATTTTCAACTACTATATTAAAGAGGTTTTCTCCTACTTTATGTGTATGTTCACAAGTTTCATTTTTTTCCCCACACATCGACTATGGTCGCATTTCTACTGCACCCATTACCTCTGAATTCTCTTTATACATACAGAAATCTGATAAAGGTCCATGTTTTAGGACCGAGATGTTATAACCCCGCCCCCCCATTTTCTGGATTTCTTACAAAAAAAAAAATCCTAAATATACTTTTTTCTATATTTTTCTTGCAGTGCCAAGTACTTTTGTATTTTTTAAGACGGAGTGAAATTCTTCTTGAGCAGCACCTTTTACATTACACAGCAATTTATATATGAACCAAAACAGCGCAAAAAACAAAAAAGGCCCCAAATAACCACATCAGTAAATAAAGTTCTAGCCACTACAATGTAGAAATGCAAAAATAAAAAAATAGCTAGTCATTAAGAAGTGAAACTACTTGCACTATCTCACCAAAAAAATAAACCTTTTTAAAGAGATATATGTTTATCTTTATATTTATTCCCCTCCACACCACTGCCAATCTGTGCTATTTGGGCTGGTCTGGAGCAATGAGAAGGAAGTCACTGCTTGCTCACAAGTCAATCCTCGGAGCAGTCTGCTCAGCTTTTCTGTATATTTCTGTGCACAGGCAGCCGTTCAGTGAATAAAGGATCCCCATGCTGAGAATAAGAATGAATGAAGATTTGGCGGTGTGGAAAGTGAATGAATATGCATCTTCTCCAACACTTCTCCAGCGCAATAGGACATGCACATTGATATAAATGCTGAACATCCGCTGCCACCATAGTATGGCAGTAAATATAGCTCTTCAATGGTTCATTTTTTATGGAATGTAAATTGAAAATGTCAGTAACTTATCATGATCTGGGCAATCAATTTAACATTTACTAGGCCTTTTTTCCCCACTTATCAATTCCCTCGCCATCCCTCTATACCACTTCCTAGGTCCCCCACACGTGACAGCATGTGACCGCTTCAACCAGTCTCAGAATCAAGCATTGCATCCTAACAAGTTAATAATCCAAACAAATTAAGTGAAGACCCTGCTAGCAATAGTTTACAAACATGGCTGCCTCAAGAGAGAAAATCTCTGGTATTGTATAATGGACCAGCCATATAATATATAACAAGGTAGTACACAAAGCTGCATGAGCCGGTGACCAACCTGTATCTTCACATTTACAGATATAAATTACATTAGGAAGCAAGGACTGAGGAGAAGGCCGCAATCACACGTTAGTCAGATTGGCCGTGGGTCTACCAATTGGAACACAACAGCCTCATAGGTAGATTAGACTGTTAAATTTGGGTCAGAAGACTCGCGGCCAGTCCGTGCATCATGGTCTGCCCCGGACATCTAAATGCAGCAGGCTTTGGGAATTATTCCAATTGTCCGGGACACGTACTACATAAGCCAAGTCTTGGGAGACAGGAGTGGAAGGTTTGGATTTTGGAAGACTGTTGACAGGACAGAGGACGGATACGCAGAGATGAGGGAAAAGATATGGGAAGGTGCAGCATTGTGAAGAGCCTTGTGGGGGAGAGTGATAGGTTTCCTTTTCTGGAATGACTGGTACAGGCATCAGTGCAGACATACCATCAGTGAAGTATACATGGCCTATTTTTTAGGGAATCAGTGGCTCGCACATGTGAGTATTGGAACCAAAAACTTTTCCAGCGCATATTGGTTTATCCCTTAGGCCTCATTTACACAGAGGCATGGGGTCTCTACCACATGCCTCCAATTTCAGTTTTTTTATGCAAAACGTATTCACAAAAACATCTGTATATTGCTGGGCAAAAGCAGATTATTTTTCAGAGTTCAGTACGCCTTTTTTTAGACAAGCAGTTTTTTTTTTAATGGACGACACAGTCGCCATTCTCGTGCAGCAAGTTATTTTTGCAGACAGATTCACTTGAATGACAAAGTTCTCCCAGCAAATCGCAATAGAGCAGATCATGCATTCTTTTTTCATTAAGCAAATTATGACCATCAGTCCACAAAGAAATATGGTGTGAATGCCCCATAAAACATTCTGTCTGGAAAAACATGGAAGAGAGGTTCTGCCTTGTGAACAATACCTAGCATATTATACGTGGTGTGTAAGCAGAGGCAAATATCCATGTACGGAGAGTATAATGCAGCACATGGATTCTCTGTCGCTTGCATTGAGCATAAAGGGCTGGATAGGGGCGCTCGTTTGGCATTTAATTACTAGATATAGAGTGTATTGTGAAAGTATTTGGCCCCCTTGAACTTTTCTACCTTTTGCTACATTTCTGGCTTCAAACAAAGATATAAAATTCTAATTTTTGGGGGAAGAATCAACAAGTGGGACACAATCGTGAAATGGAACGAAATTTATTGGATATTTTAAACTTTAACAAATTAAAAACTGAAAAGTGGGGCGTGCAATATTATTTGGCCCCCTTGAGTTAATACTTTGTAGCGCCACCTTTTGCTGCAAGTCGCTTGGGGTAAGCAAAACCTCCGACGCCTCAATTTCCATGACACCGACTCCACAACTCCGACATACATGGCTCATGTTTAAGTGATAAATTTACTGTAGCACAGATTCATCTCAGCTAAAAGTCTAGACCCTTAGATCAGGAATAGCACAGACATTTCATAACTTTCCCAAATTCTTATGAAAAAATATTCCCCACAAACTGCATTGAACTAGTGTACCCAATGTATTATATATTTTAGGAGTCGGAGTCAGTCCATTTTATACCTTCTCTAACTCCACCAAAATGGGCTCCGACTCCACAGCCCTGGTAACATGCCCCCTTGCCTTATATCCCCATGCTGATGTGACATGCCTGCTTGCCCTATATCCCCAGGATGATGTGACATGACCGCTTGCCCTATAGCCCCAGGATGATGTGACATGCCCCCTTGCCCTATATCCCCATGCTGATGTGACATTACCCCTTGCATTATATCCCCATGCTGATATGACATTACCCCTTGCCCTATATCCCCATGCTGATGTGACATTACCCCTTGCCCTATATCCCCATGCTGATGTGACATTACCCCTTGCCCTATATCCCCATGCTGATGTGACAGTACCCCTTGCCCCATATCCCCATGCTGATGTGACATTACCCCTTGCCCTATATCCCCATGCTGATGTGACATTACCCCTTGCCCTATATCCCCATGCTGATGTGACAGTACCCCTTGCCCCATGCTGTGACATTACCCCTTGCCCTATATCCCCATGCTGATGTGACATGCCCCCTTGCCTTATATCCCCATGCTGTTGTTTCATGCCCGCTTGCCCTATATACCTATGCTGATGTGACATGCCCCCTTGCCCTACATCCGCATGCTGTGACATGCCCGCTTGCCCTACATCCCCATGCTAATGTGACATGCCCGCTTGCCCTACATCCCCATGCTGATGTGACATGCCCGCTTGCCCTACATCCTCATGCTGATGTGACATGCCCGCTTGCCCTACATCCCTATGCTGATGTGACATGCCCACTTGCCCTACATCCCCATGCTGATGTGACATGCCCACTTGCCCTATATCCCTAGGATAATGTGACATGCCCTCTTGTCCTATATCATCATGCTATGTGACATGCCCCCTTGCCTTATATCCCCATGCTGTTTCATGCCTGCTTGCCCTATATACATAAGCTGATGTGACATGCCCACTTGCCCTACATCCCCATGCTAATGTGACATGCCCGCTTGCCCTACATCCCCATGCTGATGTGACATGCCCGCTTGCCCTACATCCCCATGCTGATGTGACATGCCCACTTGCCCTACATCCCCATGCTGATGTGACATGCCCGCTTGCCCTACATCCCCATGCTGATGTGACATGCCCGCTTGCCCTACATCCCCATGCTGATGTGACATTACCCCTTGTCCTACATCCCCATGCTGATGTGATATTACCCCTTGCCCTACATCCCCATGCTGATGTGACATGCCCACTTGCCCTATATCACCATGCTATGTGACATATCCCCTTGCCCTATATCCCCATGCTAATGTGACATGCCCGCTTGCCCTATATCCCCATGCTGATGTGTAATGCCCTCTTGCAGGGACAGAACATAATCATCTGTGACTGGGCGAGTGCAGGAAGGGGACCTGCCGACATCAGCACCTAATTGAGCTGGATGTGTTTGAGGACGCAGATTCAGCTGAAATGTATTGCGCTGCAGAGACTCACTGACTCCCTGCACTGCGATACATGCTGCCGGCCAATCAGAGGTCAGCAGCTGATGTCTGTGTGTACGTCACGGGCGGCGCATGGCAGTGAAGTCATGCAGCATACCGAGCAAGCCAAAGTCAGCTGCTGGCTATAGCAAAGGACTCCGCACATTGTGGGAGCAGAGAAAGGTAAAAATAATTGTTTATTTTTTTCAGAAAATTGTTTTGAGAAAAACAGGGAACATTATTATGGGAGAAGTAGGGGGCAGAATGGGGGACATTATACCAGAATGGGAACTAAAATGGAGGACATTATACCAGCAAGGGCACATTATAACAGGTATAGGCCTAGAGTAGGGGACATTATTATAGGAAGGGGCCCTATTGGGGGACATCATACCATGCCAACATAGGACTTACCCCCTTTCCATATATCCCCTGGCTGATATGTGCTGCACCCCTTTGTGTTGTGTTATATATGCCTTAGCCCCATCATCTACATCCCCATGCTGATGTGATATAGGGCTTGCCCCATTCCCCTATATTCACTGGCTGATAGGTGAATTCCCCACTACATCCCCATGCTGATGTGATTTGCCCCCTTCACTTCTATACTTATGCTGACTTAAAATCCCCCCCCCCACTGATGTGACTTACCCTACTCCTATATCCTCATGCTGACCTGTGAGATTTCCCCCTTCCCTTATGTCCCCATACTGACATGATTTGCCCTCTTCGCTCATGTCCCCCATGCTGCTGTGATTTGCCCCCCTTCCCTCATGTCCCCCATGCTGCTGTGATTTGCCCCCCTTCCTCATGTCCCCCATGCTGCTGTGATTTGCCCCCCTTCCCTCATGTCCCCCATGCTGCTGTGATTTGCCCCCCTTCCCTCATGTCCCCCATGCTGCTGTGATTTGCCCCCCTTCCCTCATGTCCCCCATGCTGCTGTGATTTGCCCCCTTCCCTCATGTCCGCCAAGCTGCTGTGATTTGCCCCCTTCCCTCAAGTCCCCCAAGCTGCTGTGATTTGCCCCCTTCCCTCATGTCCCCCATGCTGCTGTGATTTGCCCCCTTCCCTCATGTCCCCCATGCTGCTGTGATTTGCCCCCTTCCCTCATGTCCCCCATGCTGCTGTGATTTGGCCCCTTCCCTCATGTCCCCCATGCTGCTGTGATTTGCTCCCTTCCCTCATGACCCCCATGCTGCTGTGATTTGCCCCCTTCCCTCATGACCCCCATGCTGCTGTGATTTGCCCCCTTCCCTCATGTCCCCCATGCTGCTGTGATTTGGCCCCTTCCCTCATGTCCCCCATGCTGCTGTGATTTGCCCCCTTCCCTCATGTCCCCCATGCTGCTGTGATTTGCCCCCTTCCCTCATGTCCCCCATGCTGCTGTGATTTGCTCCCTTCCCTCATGACCCCCATGCTGCTGTGATTTGCTCCCTTCCCTCATGACCCCCATGCTGCTGTGATTTGCTCCCTTCCCTCATGACCCCCATGCTGATGTGATTTGCCCCCTTTCCTCATGACCCCCATGCTGATGTGATTTGCCCCCCTTCCCTCATGACCCCCATGCTGATGTGATTTGCCCCCCTTCCCTCATGACCCCCATGCTGATGTGATTTGCCCCCCTTCCCTCATGTCCCCCATGCTGATGTGATTTGCTCCCTTCCCTCATGACCCCCATGCTGATGTGATTTGCTCCCTTCCCTCATTACCCCCATGCTGCTGTGATTTGCTCCCTTCCCTCATGACCCCCATGCTGCTGTGATTTGCCCCCCTTCCCTCATGACCCCCATGCTGCTGTGATTTGCCCCCCTTCCCTCATGACCCCCATACTGCTGCTGTGATTTGCTCCCTTTCCTCATGACCCCCATGCTGCTGTGATTTGCCCCCCTTCCCTCATGACCCGCATGCTGCTGTGATTTGCCCCCCTTCCCTCATGACCCGCATGCTGCTGTGATTTGCCCCCCTTCCCTCATGACCCCCATGCTGCTGTGATTTGCCCCCCTTCCCTCATGACCCCCATGCTGCTGTGATTTGCCCCCCTTCCCTCATGACCCCCATGCTGCTGTGATTTGCCCCCCTTCCCTCATGACCCCCATACTGCTGCTGTGATTTGCTCCCTTCCCTCATGACCCCCATACTGCTGCTGTGATTTGCTCCCTTCCCTCATGACCCCCATGCTGATGTGATTTGCCCCCCTTTCCTCATGACCCCAATGCTGATGTGATTTGCCCCCCTTCCCTCATGACCCCCATGCTGCTGTGATTTGCCCCCCTTCCCTCATGACCCCCATGCTGCTGTGACTTGCCCCCTTCCCTCATGTCCCCCATGCTGCTGTGATTTGCCCCCCTTCCCGCATGTCCCCCATGCTGCTGTGATTTGCCCCCCTTCCCGCATGTCCCCCATGCTGCTGTGACTTGCCCCCTTCCCTCATGTCCCCCATGCTGCTGTGACTTGCCCCCTTCCCTCATGTCCCCCATGCTGCTGTGATTTGCCCCCCTTCCCTCATGACCCCCATGCTGCTGTGATTTGCCCCCCTTCCCTCATGACCCCCATGCTGCTGTGATTTGCCCCCCTTCCCTCATGACCCCCATACTGCTGCTGTGATTTGCTCCCTTCCCTCATGACCCCCATACTGCTGCTGTGATTTGCTCCCTTCCCTCATGACCCCCATGCTGATGTGATTTGCCCCCCTTCCCTCATGACCCCCATGCTGCTGTGATTTGCCCCCCTTCCCTCATGACCCCCATGCTGCTGTGACTTGCCCCCCTTCCCTCATGACCCCCATGCTGCTGTGATTTGCCCCCCTTCCCGCATGTCCCCCATGCTGCTGTGACTTGCCCCCTTCCCTCATGTCCCCCATGCTGCTGTGATTTGCTCCCTTCCCTCATGACCCCCATGCTGCTGTGATTTGCCCCCTTCCCTCATGACCCCCATGCTGCTGTGATTTGCCCCCCTTCCCTCATGACCCCCATGCTGCTGTGATTTGCCCCCCTTCCCTCATGACCCCCATACTGCTGCTGTGATTTGCCCCCCTTCCCTCATGACCCCCATACTGCTGCTGTGACTTGCCCCCTTCCCTCATGTCCCCCATGCTGCTGTGACTTGCCCCCTTCCCTCATGACCCCCATGCTGCTGTGATTTGCCCCCCTTCCCTCATGACCCCCATGCTGCTGTGATTTGCCTCCTTCCCTCATGACCCCCAATGCTGCTGTGACTTGCCCCCTTCCCTCATGCCCCCCCCAATGCTGCTGTGACTTGCCCCCTTTCCCTCATGCCCCCCATGCTCTTGCCCGGACCCCACAAACTATAAATAGCGGCGGCTGTGCAGGTCCGGCCATGTCTCCTCCTCTTCCTCTATCCTCATCACCTCCTCATCAGAAGAGCCCGCCTCGGCCTGTGAACGCCCCTTTTATCCCCTCAGTGTACACACATCCTCCTCACCCTGATTATTCATCTCAATATTTATATCCCTGCACTTTGCGGCCATCGTTTATAAGCTGCCGGTGACGTGACCAAGCGAGCGCGGTGTGGAGAGCAGCCCGATACCCGGAGCTAGAGAGCTGAGCGCGGCCAGTCCCGCACCGCCTGCCGCCGCTGACTGCATGTATTTACTGTCTAGTGGCTCCCGCTTATCCCGCCGCCGCCAGCAGCAGCACCCAGGCCCGGAAGGACCGCGACAAGAGAAGCGCCTGAGCCCGGGCTGTGAGGCGCTGAATGCAGGTGAGGGAGGGGGACAGTCCGTGTGCGGTGGAGGGGGATGTGCTGCTTTGTCTTGGCATGCTCCTATGTATGTGCACATGTGCCCGGGCCCTACCAATGTGTACCTCCCCCCTCGGGTAAGGCCCCGCCACGCTTTACTTCTGGTCTAGAGGTGCGAGTGGAGGTGAGGCCCCGTCATCCCCTGCCTCCATACGGAGAGCTCCCTATTGTCCCCCACCGCCATAACACTACAGCGCCCCCTCCCCGCAGAAGTTTTGTCTTTGTCTGCACACGTCAGTATGGCAGCTTCCATCAGGCGGCCTGCTGGCCACTCTTCCTTCCTCTCTGGTGGGCTCTTTGTTTCTCTCCCCATCCTGGCCCATGAAGAGTTAGTGAGAGCCTGGCTGTGGGTTATACCGTATGGTGGCAATGTTAGGGGGTGTGTGGTTACACATGCAGTATGGCACAGGCTGCTCCTGACCTGTAGGGTCACCTGTACTGCTGTGTACATCAATCATGCTACAGACTGGGGATCTGGCCTTCCTACACCGCTGACCATCTGTACATCGCTGCGGACTATGTTGTGCTATATCGTGTGCACTATAGGTGGTCACGCAGCCCTTCATACACTGCTGACCATCTGTACATCGCTGCGGACTTTGTTGTGCTATATCGTGTGCACTATAGGTGGTCACGCAGCCCTTCATACACTGCTGACCATCTGTACATCGCTGCGGACTATGTTGTGCTATATCGTGTGCACTATAGGTGGTGACGCAGCCCTTCATACACTGCTGACCATCTGTACATCGCTGCGGACTATGTTGTGCTATATCGTGTGCACTATAGGTGGTCATTCAGCCCTTCATACACTGCTGACCATCTGTACATCGCTGCGGAGTATGTTGTGCTATATCGTGTGCACTATAGGTGGTGATGCAGCTCTTCATACACTGCTGACCATCTGTACATCGCTGCGGAGTATGTTGTGCTATATCGTGTGCACTATAGGTGGTGATGCAGCTCTTCATACACTGCTGACCATCTGTACATCGCTGCGGACTATGTTGTGCTATATCGTGTGCACTATAGGTGGTCACGCAGCCCTTCATACACTGCTGACCATCTGTACATCGCTGCGGACTTTGTTGTGCTATATCGTGTGCACTATAGGTGGTCACGCAGCCCTTCATACACTGCTGACCATCTGTACATCGCTGCGGACTATGTTGTGCTATATCGTGTGCACTATAGGTGGTGACGCAGCCCTTCATACACTGCTGACCATCTGTACATCGCTGCGGACTATGTTGTGCTATATCGTGTGCACTATAGGTGGTCATTCAGCCCTTCATACACTGCTGACCATCTGTACATCGCTGCGGAGTATGTTGTGCTATATCGTGTGCACTATAGGTGGTGATGCAGCTCTTCATACACTGCTGACCATCTGTACATCGCTGCGGAGTATGTTGTGCTATATCGTGTGCACTATAGGTGGTGATGCAGCTCTTCATACACTGCTGACCATCTGTACATCGCTGCGGACTATGTTGTGCTATATCGTGTGCACTATAGGTGGTCACGCAGCTCTTCATACACTGCTGACCATCTGTACATCGCTGCGGACTATGTTGTGCTATATCGTGTGCACTATAGGTGGTCATTCAGCCCTTCATACACTGCTGACCATCTGTACATCGCTGCGGACTATGTTGTGCTATATCGTGTGCACTATAGGTGGTCACGCAGCCCTTCATACACTGCTGACCATCTGTACATCGCTGCGGAGTATGTTGTGCTATATCGTGTGCACTATAGGTGGTGATGCAGCTCTTCATACACTGCTGACCATCTGTACATCGCTGCGGACTATGTTGTGCTATATCGTGTGCACTATAGGTGGTCACGCAGCTCTTCATACACCGCTGACCATCTGTACATTGCTGCGGACTATGTTGTGCTATATCGTGTGCACTATAGGTGGTTACGCAGCTCTTCATACACCGCTGACCATCTGTACATTGCTGCGGACTATGTTGTGCTATATCGTGTGCACTATAGGTGGTTACGCAGCTCTTCATACACCGCTGACCATCTGTACATCGCAGCAGACTATGTTGTCACTGTGAATAACTTGCATACTATATAAAATATAACACTGACAGTTTTTGTACATCACATTGGAATATGTGGTCACTCTGTAGAACTCGTGCACTATAGGTTGTAATCACTATTTTATAGGCTTTAACTGATCATCTGAGTACATTGCAGTTGAGTATGTCACTACATATGTAACTTATCAACTATAGTTTATAATTTACCATCTGTGTACGGTATATCAGAATATGTGGTCGCTATGTGTATAACTTGCATACTACAGGTTATAATCAAGCAGCTCTTGTTATGACTTGCAATACACATTGCATTATGTCTCTTGTATCCATTAGTTTTCTAGCTGCTAGTAGTCTTGGTGACCCTGGTCCTGTATTTCGGCGTTCTCCCTGGCTGTTATGGCGCTGTATGTCAGCCTGCTAGGAGCCATGTGTTCGGAGACCCTGTCCTATCTGGCCCCTGTTGTGCCCCAGCTCCCATATAGTAGCAGTACTTTGTTACATTGTATTCCAGGTCTATATTCACTTCCTGGTCCTCTGAGTTGAGTGAGGCCTTTGGAAAATGCCTTAAGTGCAAATACAAAATATTTTTCTCGTGGCGATTGCATAACATGTATGCTATTGTCTATATATAATCACATGGTGTATATGTGGGAACTGTAGGAAGGAAGAGGAGGTGGCTGAGACACAAACACACAGCCTTGGCCTAGCAAGCAAAAGAAAAACAACCAGCGGTGGGATTATTCAGCCAGCAGTACATGCTTTTCTAATATTAGCCCTCACTTTATTCTCCACTGGAGGATTTAGACTTCTCACGAACAGTTTTTCCCACCTTATACATGTAGCCCTATTGCTGTGGAGCTGATTGCACATATCTGTGGGATTGCAGAGGCTGCCAGTGAGGCTTTTACTTCTATCGATTATTTTTCTTTTGTAGCTAACTTTCCAATATTTTTCACTTTAGAGAAGGTGTTATGTATGGAACTTTAGCCTCTAAAAATGAGCGTTTGTTTAGCACTCTGCCCTTTCGTGCTACTTGGAGTAATGGTGTCATTAGAATAATGCTTAGGTTGATTAGGGTTTTCATGCTACCTGCTGGCTTAGACTAATTTCGTACGTTGTCACTTCTAACTTTTGTTATCAATTGCATCTCATGCTAACCAATCCTATTGACTTCTAGTAGTTTGTTGGGTCTATAGTGAACTTGATGGGATCCTATATCTTATTCCAGAGAAATCCATTTTCCTACCCCCATGACAGCACCATAGAGTATCTGCTCCCAAGGACAGTAAACCTACTGATTTAAAAGGTGGGGCTTCCCATCCTGCTTCAGTGTTTTTCATGTCTTCGGAGGGGGGTCTACAGTCACTGGTGATGCCAGGGATATTCAGGATTTAACTCCCTTGTTGGGGGGTGGATTCTGGAGGCTGGAGCGGTCGTGGAAGTTTTCATCAGAATGCCCTGCTGAGACTGTGGTTTGCATGTTGCTGAGCCAGTGTCCAGCCAGTGAGGCTTGGCTCAGGAGGATACGGCATAGACTCTTCCTTTCATGATGGCTGCGGTGATGGGTTTCCAGGGTAATCGGCACGTGTGAGGATGGTGACCTGGTGCCAGTCTGATGCGGCCTAGTGTGCAGGGCTGTCCCAAGGGCAGGACATTTATAAAAAAAAAAAAATCTGAAGGTGTCATTTCTGGTGTATTGTTCCTCACCTGCAGAATTGAAGAAGGCCAAGCCAGGCATCCTGTTGGAGCAGCCCCTCCGTGCATTGTAGTTCTGGCTTACAGGGGTGGGTAAATCAAATTCCCTTCTGACTTCAGGGCAGGCCCCAGGCAGAGGAATGTGGTTAGAAATCTCAAACTGATTTTAAATACCATAGGTCATGGTTTAAAGTTATAGTTCAGCTCCCTGCCACCAGAAAGATTCTTAGTTACAGAAATCCAGTCCTCAAAAGCAGGGTAACAGGCATTAGTCCATTGTGCAGATGGGGGTCCTTACTCTGGTTTCAGAATCTAAAAAGAGGTTTCTTCAGCCCTTTTTTTTTTTTTTTTTTTTTTTTAAAAAAGACCTATCCTTGAACTATTGTGAACCTCCCAGATGAAATCATTGTGAGGTGTAGTTTGTAAAATGAGGACTCTTTTGGGGGGGGGTCTGGCACTTCAGGGGTTGTCAGTGACATGGCACTCTCAAACCATTCCAGCAAAATCTCAACTCCAGTATGGCTTTTCTTCCCTTCTGAGCTTGTCACTGTGCTTCAAAGTAGATATTGACCACATGGGGCATCAGTTTACGCGGGAGGTTTCCACTTTTTAAGCACATCAGGGGCTGTCCAAACGCAGCATGACACCTGCCGACCCCTCAAAGTCTGCATTCCAACACCTCACTCCTTCCTTTCTGAGCCATGCGTCCAAACAGTAGTTTCCCCCCAACATATGGTGTATCTGTGTACTCAGGAGAAACTGCACAACAAATTTTGGGGACCATTTTCTCCTGTTACCCTTGTGAAAATAAGAAATTTGGGGCTAAAGTGAAATTTTTATGAAATTGAGTAAAATGTTCATTTTTTTTTCCTTCCACATTGCATTAATTCCTGTAAAATGCAGAGTCAACTTTTTGAATGTGGTTTTGAGGACATTGAGGGGTGCAGTTTTTTGAATTGTCACTTTTGGGTCTTTTCTCATATAGGCCTCCAAAGTCGCATCAAAGTTGATGTGGTCCCAAAAAAAAGTTTTGAGAAATTGCTGGGCAACTTTTAACCCTTCTAACTTGACAAAAATAAGGCTTAAAAAATGATGCAGATATAAAGTAGACATATTGTTAAATTATTTTGATATAACTCTCTGGTAAAGGCATAAAAATGAAGTTTGACTTTTTTGTCAAACTTCTGATTTTTTCACAAACAAGTCATATCGCACAAATTCTATCATTATCATGAAGTACAATGTCACGAGAAAACAGTCCCAGAATCAGTGGGACCCATTGAAGTGTTCCAGAGTAATTACCTCATAAAGTGACAGTGGTCAGAATTGTGAAATTTGGCCTGGTCATGAACAGGCTTTAGTGGTAAGGGTTAAACTTTCAAAATGGGAACAGGAAAATTACTCTTTCCAAAATGCTACATGGCAATATTAGATCTCCAGGATGCATGTTGCCACATACCTATCTTTGAGAAACATCTTAAATTTCTGAGGATGGCAGTAAATATCAAGGAAAGAAGTTGAGTTTCAGGCTCTTCCTTTTGGGTTGTCCATGGCTCAGTAGTGTTCGCAAAAAATAATTCTGGAGATGTCGGGGACAGATATTTAGGCTACGTGCCCACGATGCAGAAATGAAGCAGAAAATTTCTGCATCTCCCTGGCAGAAAAAACGCATGCAGTTTGTGCATGCGTTTTTCCTGCAGAATACATGCGGATTCACATGCGTTTCCGCATGCAGATTGACAAGCGCTTTCCAGGCGATTTTAGCATCACTTGGAAAGTGCTTGACAACTAGGTCACACTGTATAAATCCATGCAAACAGCATGGATTTATATAGGGTGACCGTAAAACAATGTTTTAAATAAAGCTATACTCACCCCCGATGTCCCGGCGTGTGCTGCAGCGCTCGTTCCTGTCTGGTTCCTGGATGCCGGCATATCGCGAGACACAGCGGTGAAGGGCCTGCGGTCACATGACTGTGACGTCACCGCAGGTCCTCAAGCGATGCCGGCATTCAGAGAGAAGCCGCTGGACAGGTGAGTATAAACTTTATTTGTTGTTTTATTCTTTTTTTTTTACAGGTAGAATGGTACCCAGGTCTGGATGAGTCTCCTCTCCTCCAGAACTGGGTACCATCCGCACATAGAGACGCATAGAAGCCGCTTGTAAAAATGTACAGTCGCAGTTTCTATGCGTCTCAATGCAAGTCAATGGCGGGAGTTCCGCTGCACTTCTGCAAAATTAAATGACATGCTGCGGCTTTTTGTACGCAGCATAAACGCTGCAGAAAAATCCGCAGCATGTGCATAGAACATGCGGAATCCCCTTGGGGACCATGGGGTGCAGATTACCTAGCGTTTCACAAGCTTTTATGCTGCGGCACTCAGCCTTAGACTACTTCCTGATGGTTGGAAAGACCAGGTTAGACTGCAGTCAGGTGGTGAAACATGTATCCAGTATCCTTTCTTTCTTAGGATGGCTGGTAAATGTGAAAAAATCAAAGGTAATTCCAGAACAGAGGCAAGTTTTACTAAGGATCTTTCTGGATTTGTGCAAATAGATCTTTTCTTCCAGCAAGAAAAGTAGACAAAATAACCAGAAGTGTTTCCAGTCTGATCAGGAATACAGTAATCTCAGAGTGGGACTATGTCCATCCTAGGGTCCCTGTCGTCGTGCATTCTGGAAGTTGCTAATTTCAGAACCTTCAGTGGGAGGTTCTGAATGTAGAAAGGATGCAGGAACACCTAGACAAGAGAATTCAATTTAAAAAATCACTGTGGAGTCCCTAGTTGGTGGATCTTCCCAGGGAACTCCCTGTAAAAGATTCTTACGGAATTATTGAATCCATCAGTTATCACCAGAGATGAGTCCTTTTGATTTGGGGGTGGGAGGTACATCTGGAGGACTGAGCTTTTCAGGGGCAGTGGTCACTATCTCGGAGACAAGTGTCCTCAAACAGTCAGGTTGGCTCTGGTAGTAGCTTTACATGGACTATAAGACTGAAATGTGAAAATTCTTTTGGACAACAGGACAGCTGTGTTCTATATAAATGGGGGCACAAGTTCCAGATCTGACAAACAGGAAAACTCATGGTTGGGTAGTGGAAAATCTTCTGTCTCGCTCATCAGATTTGCTGAAGGGAAAGGACAATATTAAAGCAAATGATCTAAGCTGCCACCAGTCAGGATGAATGGTCACTGATCCCTTCAGTATTCCAGAAGACTCATTATGGAGTCAGCCTCTGATACCTTTTTGCAAGCAAAGTTGACTGGAAGGTGCAAAAGTTCCCTACCCCCTCTAGATCCCAGGGAATCCCCATATGGGACGAATGCTTTTCTCCACAAATGGTCTCAGGAGTTAGCTTATGCCTTCCTGACAATCTCCCTGATCCCATTACTTTGTGTATGTAGCAACTGGACTTGTGTGTAATGACACTATGGTTGTTAAAGACCCCTTAAATCTGTCATGAATGCTCAAGCCTCCCTTACCCCCCCCCCCCCCCCCACTTCCAGGAGCAGTGGCAGACAGCCAGCATTGGGGAGGCGTGTGTGTTTAAACCTTAAAAGCCTATAGGATAAAACAGTGATGCTTGGTAAACGCCTTGTTACGTTGCCATTAATTTTTCCCCAAAAAAAGCCGAAAAACTAAGAATAAGACATGCTATCTGCACTACGCCTGGGCACAACGTGGCTTGCAACTACAACATCCAGGGGTCGCTGGTGTCTTCAAACTGCCTATTAACAATGGTTTGATTTTGTTGGGGAATGGCTTTCACCTGCAAAATAAATGTTTAATGGGCAATTTGAAAACCCCAGTGGCACTTGGCTGCTGCATTAAGTGCCACGCCTTGTGCTCAGAAAATTCATTTTCCATTGTAATTGAGCCCCTTTAAATTTCTTAAGCCTTTTGCATGTCTGTATATTAATATACTGCAGGTGGCCACTTTGCAGCGAGAGAAACTGCAAGCAGATTTACTAACTTTATGCATTACTGAATACTGTGAAACCTTGGGGTGCATTTATACTGACCAATTGGGATGAAGCATTCCAGAAATGCTCATATTATCATTTTGTCTAAATAGGCCAATGACATGCTAAACAAAACACACATTTGTAGGGTGACAACATTTTTAAAGGCGTGTTTTTTTTTTTTTGTAGTGGTAAGCTATGTGCACAGGGTGCATTTTTGATGTGTTAAATCCACATGGAATTGGCCCCCAAAAAAGACATAGCTGACCTCATCCCAGCATTTTCTGTGATTTTGCAAGATCTGTGCACATGATCAGTATTTTTCCTTACAGAATTTCATATGTGTTAAAAGAAGCAGCATATCCATTCTTTGTGCGGTTTTTCTATACAATGCATTGGAAAAAAACGCTGTGGAATTTCCTGTGTTTTTGCTGGCAAGAGGTGCAGAACCTTGCTGAAATTTCTGCAAGCAAATCCTTACCATGTGCACATTACCTTAGTCCTTCTGTCCACCCCCCTTATCCTCCCACCTGCTTTACTCGCCCTCCTTTACTCTGCTGTAATAAACCAGAGCAGCAGTGGAGACTTGGCATGGACATGGGGAGGTTGTCTAGTGTAGACCGCTCAATGTATATCTACTGTGGTCTACCTCTGAATGGGTTATTAATCGACTGGTAAACCTTTACCATCAATTGGTGGTAAAATACTGCCACTGGTCAGTCCTTGGAAATGGACCTTCAGTCTAGACACTGTATTGTAAGTGGTAGTTCATGCTGGATAATAACTTTGTTGCACATTTAGACACTTTCCCTTACTTTTCACCACCTTAGTTCCTGTACTTTTAGGCAAAGTGCCCACGATGCAGATTTTTTCTGCATCTCCCTTGCAGGAAAAAACGCATGCCGATTTTACGTGCTCTTGTCAAGTGTTTTTGCATACATTTCTGCATGCGGGTTATCGATTGCTTTTCCAAGCTATTTTAGCATCATTTGGAAAAGTGCTTGACAACTTGGTCACACTATATAAATCCATGCAACCGGCATGATTTTATATAGTGTGACCAAGTTGATAGTTTTTTAAAAAAAAAAAAAAGAATAAAAAATGGTAAAAATAAACATGCTTACCTTCCGATGGCCTTGTCTTTTCTCTGGTGCGTCCGGTCTCTTGTATGGCTTGCGATGGTCTAAAAAGACCTTTCATGACGTCATTTAGTCATGACAGGTCACGCGACTGCTGAAATCAGTAGTCACGTGAACTGTCACATGACTAAATGGCGTCATGGAAGGTCCTTTTAGACAATCGTGAGATGCCAGGGCGCATCATACAGGAGACCAGGGGCCATCAGAAGGTGAGTATAATGTTTATTTTTTTATTTTAAGTTTTTTTTTTTTTTTTTTTTAACAGCTATGGTACCCGGGTCTGCAAGAGTCTCCTCTTCTCCAAACCCGGGTACCATCTGCAAATTGAATCGCTTTAATATGGGCACGTGCACATGTAGTCATGCGGATATTAAGCATTTGAATGCAAGTCAATGGCAGCAATTGCGCTGCGTGTCCGCAAAATTAATGGACATGCTGCGTATTTTTCCGCAGTGATCCGCAGCAGAAATTTCTGCAGCATGTGCACAGCACATGCGGATATCATTGGGGACCATGGGGCACGTATTACCAAGCGTCTTTAAAGCGTTTTTGCTGCGGAAATTCCGTGGCAAAAAAGCGGTTGGAAAATGCATAGTGGGCATGCTGCATTAGGCTGTGTGCCCACTATGTTTTTTAAGCGCTTCCGCAGCGGCAATTCCGCTGCAGAAACACTTAAATGCTTGGTAGGTCTGCCATGTTTCCCAATGATCCGCATGTGCTGTGCACATGCTGCGGAAACTTCCGCTGCGGATTATCATTGTGGAAAAATATGCAGCACTACCAATTTTGCGGAATTGTGGCGTTTTTGCCGCCATTTACTTGCATTGGACCGCATGACATCCACATCACTGCAGATGCAGATACCATGCGGTTCAATGTGCGGATGGTACCCAGGTTTGGAGAAGAGGAGACTCTCCTCCAGAGCCAGGTACCATAGAACCTGTAAAAAAACAAACAAACAAAAAAAACATTATACTCACCTTCTGATGGCCTGCGGTCTTCATAGCAATCTGTCCTGGCTTGCTGGCAGCTCGCGATGATCTAAAAAGGACCTTCCATGACGTCATTTAGTCGTGACGGGTCATGTGACCGCTGACTTCAGCAGTCGTGTGACATGTTGCATGACTAATTGACGTCATGGCAGGTCCTTTTAGTCCACCACAAGCTGCTGGCAAGCCAAGACGGATTGGATAAGGAGATCGGGGGGCCATCGGAAGGTGAGTACAATATTTAATTTTTTATTTTTTTACCATTCTTTTGGTCACACTATATGAATCCATGCCGATTGCATGGATTTATATAGTGTGACCAAGTTGACAAGCACTTTCCAAGTGATGCTAAAATCGCTTGGAAAGCTCTTGTCAACCTGCATGCGGAAATGCATGTGAAGAACGCTTCACATCCGCATGTCCCTGGCAGGAAAAACGCATGTACAATCCGCATGTGTTTTTTTTTCTGTCAGGAAGGTGCAGAAACGCTCAGGAAAAATCTGGAGCATTTCTGCATTGTGGGCACATAGCCTTAAGCTGTTTTCTTTTGACCTCTAGAAGTAGGTCACCTGTAAGTTCTCAGTTTATTGGCAGCCTTTGTTGTTGCATGATGACCTATTTCCATCCTATGTATGCTGATCAGATTATGGTGACTGGTATAAGCATGAATGGGATGTAAATGATTCCACTATCTTAAAAAGTGACAGTCAGGGACCCAATGTTGATGTAAAAAAGCTTGTAGTTATAGTCAGACTAAAATACTAGTCAGTGTTTTGACACCTGTTCATGCAGTGCTTTACTTTGTATGGCAATATGTGCCTACACCACCTGTATAAAACTCGCCCAATGGTCGCAAACACTTCGTGCAGTTTGGTGTTTCCACAAATGAGCTCTTAACAAAACCTGGCCCATTCATTGCAAGCCATTCCAGATGACTACCTGATGATCCTGCTAGACTCAGGAGAGAAACTGTCATCAGAAGGGGAATACTCGATAAGTGTAACCATATTCTGGAGCTTCTTTACTCCTTGTTTCCATATATCTTCCTTTCGTTTGTTGCCTTCAGTCTGAATCTGCAATGTGCACATTCAAATAGTCATTGAATGAACAGGTTTGTAAACTTTTGACCTGTACTGTAGTTTGTTGGGCTGAATACCCCAGCCCATTGACTTGCTTATATTAGATGGATTTTTAACCACACTTTATCCTTGGGCATGGTAGAGCTGCTAACCTTAATGGTTCTGGAGTAATGGGTGAGAAATGTGCAAGCAGGCAGGTTTTTTAGTAAATGAACAATTTGGAACAGATTTTCCTTCATTCTCCAAATAAGAGAAAATCCTTCTTTTTTTTTTTTTTTTTTTTGTTGGCTATAGCTGACTGCATGGCAAATGCTAATGAGACTAACCTTGGCACTCAATAGTTCACATAAAAATAATTTTTAATGCAGTCCAACAATCAAAATAATGTTTTGGTCAATCTGACCTTCATCAGTAATAGACTGCTGGCGGAGATAGTGAATTGGGTGAGGAAGGAGGATGCAGTGTCTCTAGCTGCATGGGTCTGAGACCCCAAGTAGGTGCATGTGGAAGAATTATGCATGTGGTTGGTGGCGGAATGCAGTATCCACTGCTAGTTCCTGGGTCTGTGCCAGATTGACCGAAACACTTATTTGATTTTTGGACTGCGTTAAAAATTCTTTATATGAACTATTGAGTGCTGAGGTTATTTGCAGTATGGGTTTGGACCCTTCTTGAGCACCTCTGTCTGGTAGTGCAGCAGTTATTGTTTTACCTGCATGGCAAATGCTGGCCACACATTGCGTTGGCTAGTTCCTGACCTCATTTCTGCAGTTGTTCTGATGTGTATCGGCACCTTCTGATTTTGGGGGTCTGCTGCATATTAATGCCCAATCCTCCTGTCCCAAGAGAAGGTAATCAGCATGGTGGCTCAGTGGTTAAAACTGCAGCCTTGCTGGGGTCCTGGGTTCAAATCCCACCAAGGACACCATCTGCAAGGAGTTTGTATGTTCTCCCCTGTTTGCGTGTGTTTCAACAAAAACTTACTGAATAACATTTGGGCTGTGTTTCCACGATGCATTTTTGAAGCGTTTCTGCAGCAGCAAAAACACATGGTAGAAGGCCTGTCATGTTCTCCAATGATCCGCATGTGCTGTGTACATGCTGACGAAAATTTCCGCTGCGGCTTATTGCGGAAAAAAACGCAGCACTAGCAATTATTTTGCGGAAGTGCTGTGTTTTCGCCGCCATTGACTTGCATTAGAACATGCCAATTCCGCAAGACTGCATCTGTACTTGCGTAATTGGCGCGTTCTAATGTGCAGATGGTACCCGGGTGGAGAGGAGAGTCTCATCCACACCCAGGTACCTTTAAAAAATCTGTAAAAAAAAAGCCTAAAATAAAAAATGTATACTTGCCTTCTGGCTGCGCTCCTCCTTGCTTCCCGGCACTTCGATGGAATGAAGGACCTGCGCTGACATCGGTCATGTGGCGCTGACGTCGGCAGGTCCTTCACTCTACCGCAGCTGGGACAGAGCGAAGCAAGACAGTGTGGGCCATCAGAAGGTAAGGTTTTTTTTTTTATTTTTTGACATTCTCTCGGGTCACACTACATAAATCCATGCAGTTTGCTTGGATTTATATAGTGTCACCAAGTTGTCAAGCAGTTTCCAAGCGATGCTAAAATCGCTTGGAAAGCGCTTGACAACCCGCATGCGGAAATGCAAGTAAAGAACGCTTCACATCCCCTTGTCCCTGGCAGGAATCCGCATGTACAATCCGCATGCGTTTTTTTTCTGCCAGGGAGATGCAGAAACGCTCAGGAAAAATCCTGAGCATTTCTGCATCGTGGGCACATAGCCTTGTGCAGTCTATGAATTTGTTCTGAGAAATTGTCACCTCCATAAGATCCTCCTTCATAGATTACCTCAAATCTGACCTAATTATTTTAACCCCTTAACCACCTTGGGTTTTTGCTCCTCTTCTTCCCAGAGCCATAGCCTTTTCATTTTTCGGTCAATATGGCCATGTGAGGGATTATTTTTTGCAGGACAAGTTTTACTTTTAAACACCATCACTGGTTTTACCATATCGTGTACTAGAAAATAGTGGGGGGGGGGATTCCAAGTGTGGAGAAATTGCAAAAAAATGCAATTCCAGTTTTTTTTTTTTTTTTCTTTTACCACGTTCACTGAACGCTAAAGCCAATCTGCCATTATTATTCTCCATGTTATTACAAGTTTGTAGACATCAAACATGTATAGGTTTTTTTATTTAAGTAGTGAGAAAAATTCCAAAGTTTGCTGAGAAAGGCACCCTTTTTCGGAATCTGGAGCCGGGTGAGGGCTTATTTTTTTGCACGTTGAGCTGACTTTTTTTATTGATAACATTTTGGGGCAGATGTGATGTTTTGATGGCCCGTTATTGCATTTTACCTCAATGTTGTGACGACCAAAAAAAGTAATTCTGGCGTTTAGAATTTTTTTTTCTCATTACGCCTTTTACCGATCAATATAATCAATCTGATCAGGCGATTCTGAATGTGGCGATACCAAATATGTGTGTGTGGGTTTTTTAATTGTATTTTGAATGGGGCAAAAGGGGGTGATATAGAAAAATATTTTTTTTTTTAACTTTTATATATTTTTAAACTTTTTTTTTTTTTTTTTTTTTATTATCCAGTACGTCCCCATGACAGCACCATAGGAGTAATCCCATATCCTGTGTAGGGACAGGAAGCTCAAGAGGTTAAAAGCCCTCCCACCCCCAACCTCCTTAGTGTTTTTCTTGTCCCTACACAGGACAAGGGAGTACAGGAGGAGCGCTCCGGTGTGCTGGAGCCTCCGGGTGCTGCTTCCCCCATCGCTGGGGCTCTCAGCATCCTGCTGCGGGCAGGTCCGGCTTCTCCTGGCTCCAGGACTGCCTGGCGTCGAAACCGGAAGTTTGGGATGACTACTTCCGGTGGCGGTCGCGCGGGAAATTCAAACCGAGGTTAAGACCAGATGCCAGGGAGCAGGGAAAATGACTGGGTGACCAGGTAAGGTATATGAAGGGGGGCTGGGGAGCACAAAGACAAGCTTACAGCTTGGGCACCCCTGACAGCAAAATGGCAGAGATGTCTCACCCTGATACCCTCCCTGGATCGCCCCACAGTCATGTGAGTGTACCATTACCTCCTTTATATGGTTAATGGAGCTTGCTCTTACCAGGCCTTCCATATTTTTTATAGGATCTATCTGGGCAGTTACCACTTCCTTCTAAGAAATAGAAGGATACAGGGAAAAAGGCCACAGTAAAATCCCAGAGGTGCCTGGATTGTAACATCAGACTTCCACACTCTTAAAGCGTCTGTGCTGAATGTAGAGCCTCCATGCTAAAGGAGGAGCACGAGGCTTTATTAAACGAGATGCGTAATATAATCAAGAAGAAGTTCAGGCTTCTATTGTTTCTCTGTAGCCCCCAGGTTCAGGAGTCCAGTATGTCCAGGGACCCAAAAGACCCAGAGAAGATATAGCACCATCTTCGGAGGGTGAAATCTACCCATCTGGTGACTGACAGGAGACCATTAGTCCACCTCAGGGCGGGGAACGGGAAAGATGCTTGTTCCACTCAGATGGTATGGATATTATTCTTCTATGAGCAGTCTGAAACACAATGCAGGTAAAGGAAACGGAGAAGAGCAGTAACATTCAGGATGAGATGTTAGGTGGTCTTAGAACTCCGAGATCCATGTTTTTTCCTGTTAAAACCCATGTGAAGGACATGATACTGGAGGAATGGGAGGATGTGGAGAAGAGACTCTCTATACCACGAGACTTCCGCCCGACTATCTTTTGACCCAGAGGACACCAATGTGTGGGACACTATTCCTAAAATTGACGTCCCGGTGGCTAAGGTGGTCAAGAAAACCTCTATCCCCTTTGAAGACTCTTCAGGGCTTAAAGATCCTATGGATAGGAAGGTGGATGGAATTTTGAAAAAAGCCTGGGAAGCTTCAGTAGCAATTATTAAGGCTATGTTCACACACTGCGTATTTGCTGCTTTTTTTTACGCACGGGTACTTTCCTACAGTTTTTACCTGCGGTTTTTTTCACAGGTAAAAAAAAACCTCCATTCACACACTGCGTTTTTTACGCATGCGTTTTTTTTCTGTAGTGTATACCACAAAGACAGACAAAGTTTGTTGAAAAACAAAAGCGGCGGGGAACCAGGAACAAAGAATCCCAAAATAATGGGACGTGTGACGTCACATCCTTCATTTCTCCTGCACCTCCGTAAAAAAGCGCTGGAATTGCGGTGTGCGAACACCGCTGCGTAATTCAATCGCTTATAATGGGCACAATATGGGAGAAAGCGCAGGCCGCCGTGCGTAAAGAATTGACATGTCAATTCTTTACGCAGCTGCACTTTCGCACTGCGTAAAATTAGTGTCTGAACGGCAAAGTGAATTTCCCATTCACTTTGCCAGCAGACACAAGGCACATTGTGTATTTTGAAAAAGCGCACGCAAAAATACGCAGTGTGTGAACGTAGCCTTAATCTAATATTGCTGCTACATCTATTGCGAGATCCATGAGAGTCTGGCTAGAAGAGCGAGAGAGTCACCTATTAGATGGCACTCCGAGGGAATCTCTCCTTCAATCATTGCCCCTATTAAAAATGGCAACAAATTTTATGGCCGATGCTTCAGCGGAATCGGTCAGATTTGCAGCCAGAAATAATGCGCTTTCCAACTCGGCCCGTAGAGCTGTTTGATTAAAAACATGGTCTGGAAATACAGCTTCTAAGAACAAACTGTGCTCCATTCCATGTTCAGGGCTCAGAGTATTCGGACCTATACTAGATGACTTTCTATGAAAAGCGTCCGATAAAAAGAAAGGCTTCCCTGAAGAGAAAAAGGAGCAGCCCTTTCGTAAACCGTTCCCCTCCATAAATTTTTTTCAGAAACAGTTGGCATCGGGTAACTCAAAATCCCTGAATACTAACAACTATAGCGCAGGGTTACAGGATAGAATTTTCTCAAAATCCCCCTCAAAATTCTGCCTGACGAGAGGTTCCCTTTCCTGACGAGAGGTTCTCTTTCCTGTCTGCAAGCAGACATGGAGAAGCTGCTGCATCAGAGGGTTATTGTACCAGTTCCAGAACACTAATAACATCAGGGCCATTACTCCTCTCTGTTTTCAATAAAGAAATCGTCAGGAGTTCCGTACAATTATCAACCTGAAACCCCTAAACCGGTGGGTCCGCTACAAGATATTCCGCAGGGAATTGGTAACGTCAGCCATCCCTCTAATAAACATGGATGTGGTAATGTGCACCCTGGACCTTAGGGATGCATACTACCACCTGCTAATACATTCCTCAAGTCAGCAATATCTGAGGTTTGCATTACCATCAGGCAGTCAGATTCTACACTACCAGTTCCAATGTCTTCCCTTTTGGCCAGCTCCCAGAATCCTTACAAAGATCATGGCAGAGGTGGTGGCTAGTGTTGAGCGAGTATGTTCTGTTAACCCTTTCGCCAAGTACGCTTGGGCTGAGCACCGAGTATTTATAGCTGCTCGGTGGGTGATATGCTTGAATCCCTCCCGTGTGCATGATTTGCTACTGTTTGACAGTTTTATTACATGGGAGGAATGTCTTTCTTACACATTCCTCACATGTAATAAAGCTGTCAAACAGTTGCAAATCATGCACACGGGAGGGATTCAAGCATATCACTGAGCAGCTATAAATACTCGGAGCTCGGCCCGAGCATACTCGGACAGAACATATTCGGTCAACACTAGTGGTGGCCTGTATCCGACTCAGATATTACCATCTTTCCGTACTTGGACAACTTCCTGTTGGTAGCAGGATCTCCTCTATATGACGCAACATCTGGAACTTGTCCTACGGACATTAACCAGCCTGGGTTTGATTGAACAAAGAAAAATCCAGTTTTGTCCCAAGTACATCACACATCTTCCTGGGAGTCCATCTCTACACCCGAATACAAATATCTGGTCTCCCAGAAGACAAGATGCTCTCAATTCCACAAAGGATTCATTCTTTTGCAAGAGGGAAAAAACCTTCAATCCGGAAGGCAATGAGTATTTTGGGAATCATGACGTCATGCATCTCCTGCGTCAGATGGAGCCAGTTCCATTCCAGGCCTCTACAGAAATGCATCCTGGAAGTGACAGACTGACATCAATTGCCTAGACAGGAAGATGTCTTTGTCCAGAGACGCCCAGGACTCTCTACACTGGTAGCTCGACCAGAAGAATCTATGGAATGGAGTGCAATGAATTCTGGAACCTTGTCTTTTAGTGACCATGGACACAAGTCTCTCAGGATGGGGAACTCGAGTGGGAGATTCTTAACTCCAAGGAACATGGTCCACAGAGATTCAGACCCTATCATCGCATTTTCGGGAACTACAGGCAATCTGAGAAGCTCTACAGAGAAGCCGAGCGGTCTTAAAAGACAAACATGTAAAAATTTTGTCGGACAACATCACAGCAGTTTTTCATTAGACATCAGGGTGGAACAGGACATCCACTTCTCCAGTCCCTGGCCAACAGGATATTATTAGGTATAGAGAAGATTGTGAGCTCCATTTCAGCAGTTCACCTTCAGGGATCCAACAATCAGGAGGCAGATTACCTCAAAAGGCTTCAGAATGGGAACTGAAGGAAGAGGTGTTCCAGCAATTAACCCGCAGATGGGGTCAGCCGCACCTAGACCTTTTTGCATCCAGAACAAATGCAAAGATGACATCTGGCAGTGGATGCACTCTCTCAATATTGGAGAGGGCCTAACATATGCCTTCCCACCTGCTCCTCTAATGCCGAGAGTGCTGCGGAAAATTCAGGAAGATCGGGCGACTGTCCCGTTCTGTCCAAGGAGAAGTTGGTTCTCCCTTCTATGTCATCTAGCTTTAGAAGACCCAATCATTTTTCCCTTTTCAGGAAGATCTTCTGACGCAAGGTCCACTGTTTCATCAGAATCTTCAACAGCTCCAGTTCTCAGCTTGGCTTCTGAAGGGGAGATCCTAAAGAACAAGGGCTTATCCGCCAGAGTGATTCAGACTATGCAGGCTAGTAGAAAACCTGTAACCCAGTGTGTGTTTGTGTATGTATATGTGGATGGATAGATAGATTTGTCATTTCCACAGGATGGTAGACACCTCTCAGCCAGACATCCCTGCGATCCTAGATTTCTTGCAGGCAGGATTGATGCAGGTCTTGGACCAAGTACCTTGAAGGTGCAGATTGCGGCACTAGGTGCTTTCTTCGACACATCATTGTCCTCACATCCCTGGATAATTAGGTTTGTCAAGGCAATCCAGAGACTTGGGCCTACACAGAATTTCTTCCCCCTCCGTGGGATCTGAATCTTGTCCTGAGTCCTTTGCAAACCTGCCTTCGGCCTAGTTAATGATATGGGAATAAAGAACTTGACTCTGAAAACAGTCTTTTTGGTGGCAATCACCACAGCAAAATGGTTGGGTGAAATCCAGGCTACATCTGTCATCAAGCCTTGTATGCAGATTTGGGATGATTGCATCATTCTGAAACTAGATCCAAGTTTCTCTCCGAAGGTGGTGTCATCGATGACCTTTAAACAAAAGTGGTTCTTCCATCATTCTGTGAAAACCCTAGGAATCAGAGGGAGGAAGAGTTCTACCATCTCTATGTCCGCAGAGCAGTGTTGGCCTATTTGGAGGCCACTCGGAACTGAAGATTAGACTCTAACCTTTTTATACAGTTTGGGGGAAAAAATAGATGCAGGAAGGCTTCAAGACCATCCTTGGCTAGATGGGTCACATCCATGATTAATCTAGCTTATCTTTCAGAAGGACAGCCTCCCCCTGAAATTATCAACGCCCATTCCACCAGAGCAATTTCCACCTCATGGGCAACTAGAGCAGGGGCTACCATTGAACAAATTTGTACTGCAGCCACATGGTCAGGACATGCTACTTTCTGAAAACACTACAAGCTAGATGTTCTCTCACAGCAGAGATCTGCTTTTGGTAGGAAGGTACTTCAGGCAGTTATCCCACCCTAAGCTATGCGTTCTTGGGTATACTTTTACAGTGCTGTCATGGGGACGTACTGGAAAACCGGAATTAGTCTTACCGGTAATGGTTTCCAGGAGTCCACATGACAGCACCCTTATTTCCCTCCCTATATTGCTACTGTATTTGACTCTTAACATGTCTAAGCTGTCTAAAATAAAATTTTGTTGTACCCAGCCAATGTGGTTCTTGGAAAATCACTGAGGAGGTTGGGGGGTGGGAGGGCTTTTAACCTCTTGTGCTTCCTGTCCCTACACAGGATATGGGATTACTCCTATGGTGCTGTCATGTGGACTCCTGGAAACATAATTACCGGTAAGACTAATTCCGTTTTTTTGCTTTTTGCATGCTTCAATAGTCTCCATAGGAGACTAGAAGCTCCAGTTATCTGATCTGCTCTGTTAGAGGCGTTGAGCAGATCGCCTCTGTATCACAAATGCTCACTTGCTTTGAGCACCGACCACTGGATGGAGCGCACAGCAAGCGAGACATGTCAACCACTGGGGTCTGCTGCAGACCCTGGGTTGTCATGCCCACCCATCGGTGACCCGCCATCATGAGATGGGGGTCACCGGTGGGCTGTTAAATGCTGCCGTCGGAGATTGACAGTGGCATTTAACTGATTAACAGCCGCAGGTGGATTGCGATTGCACCCCTGGCTGTTGTGGGCACATGTCTGCTGTAAGAATCAGCTGATATGTGCCTGGTTCAGTGTGGGCTCAGTGCCAGAGCCCATGCTGAACCAGGGGTTATGGCCTAGGGCGTAGTAATACTAGATCTGGAACACAAGGTCAAGGCACTCAGTGGCAGAGGCACCAACTTGGTCTCCTCTGTCCACCAGATGCTTTCCCAGAAGGATTTTGGCTTATTTGTGTACATTTTGGAAAACTGCAGTGAGGGTCCTCCTGTCTCCTGCCATCTCTTCATTTCATTCAAATGGTTACATAGTTTGCGCTGACACTAATGCACCCTGAGCTTGCAGGACAGCTTGAAATTCTTTGGAACTTGATTGGGGCGGCTTATCCACTATCTGGACTATGCTGCTTTGCAACCTTTCACCAATTTTTCTCTGCCATCCAAATCCAGGGAGATTAGCCACAATACCATGGGTTGTAAACTTCTTGACTATTTTGTGCACTGTGGACAAGGGAACATAAAGATCTCTGGAGATGGACTTGTAACTTTGACAATGTTGATCAAGTCCTCAGACAGTTCTTTCTGTTCTCCATAATTAGTGGCAAAAAATTGAGTCAACTTCTCCCCTCTTTATCTAGTTTCAGGTGTGATTTCCATATTGCCCACACCTGTTACTTGCCACAGGTGAGTTTAAACAAGCATCAAATGCTTGAAACAAAGTTGTTTACCCACAATTTTGGAAAGGTGCCAACAACTTTGTCCAGCCCATTTTTTTGGGGGGGAGTTTTGTGTGAAATTGTGTACAATTTGTGTTTTTTTTGTTTGTGTTCCTACACACTGGAAATAAATGTGTAGCAAAATGTGTAATTGCAAATTTCTGGGAGAAATACTTCATTTTCTGGAATAACTTCAAGGGTGCAAACTTTTGGCCATGACTTTGTATATGGATAGATGGAGACATACTGATTGCTGGAAGCTGCTAATCACTCTGCCAATCTCCAGGCAATGTCACAGGAAACATTTTGACACTTCCTGTCACAAGCTACAATGCAGTAATCATAGGCCCACAACATGTAAATGAAGAGGACAAGGTCTTTTCTGCACTATAAGTTCTCTGCTTAGTGTGTCCCATCAGTCAGCACAGCCATGGCCACCAGTGAGATTATTGTAGCAGCAGGGGAGCTTCTTCCATCCTGAGTGGTTCTACAATGGGCACCCAGCTCTCTGGAGCAGCTTATGTTGACTTCTCTACCAATCAGCTATGTGAACACCGTATTGCTGAACAGACGGCTTGTCTCTCCCACTCCCTACAGATGCTTGCAGCACCTGCTACCTATTGTGGGCAGGAAATCCAAAGCCTCCACACCTGCCCCCTTCAGCCTCATGCACTCTGAAAGGAAGGGTGGTATTGTAAAATATATATATTGGCACTGATTGCCGCTGCAACCAGCCGTCTTAGGAGCTGGACCGCTAGTGCGTAGTACCAAATGCGACCCTGAAAATTAGTATTAAAGGGGCTGTCCACTTTTGGACAACCCATTCTTAAATCCTGCAGTGTCCGAAATAAAATTAAACCATAGCTCCCCAACAATCTTTCATGCCAGTAAAAAGACGTCTCCTCGATTTTACCGACACATGGTCCACAAAGAAGAAATCCAAACATGTGAACAGCCCCATATACTAGAACAGGAATGTGTTCTATCTGTAAAAATCACTGCTACACCATAGAGGTCTGAATAAGGCCTAAGGGTCATTTGTCTTGTGACTTATACTGCACAAGCCACAAAAGTGTTACTCTGAAATACTGCCTTGATTCACAGAAAGACCTGATTGGAAACAGGGCTGTGAATGAAGTGGCTAGCTGCCCCTGCTGGCTTTTGCCTGCCCTCTTGGCTAGATTGACAGGTGTGCCTAAACACTGGTGTCTGCCTAGATGAGCATTTCATAGTGAAACATGTCTGTAATGGAGAAGCTGATTTGTGCTCCCAGTATCCTGGGCAACATGGATCATGTGACAGTTGTGCCAAGTCTGAAACCTGAACCACTTTTTCAGACTCCTTGGTATGGGGACTATTGAAAAAAGTATTAGGAGTTACTGGTTTGTTCGACGTCCCATTCATATTTAATACCTTCTATTTTTCTAGATCTGATGCAACAATACCAGATGTCTATTTTTCTATAACCCCTTAATGACACCTCTTTACTGACATGAGGGCATATCCTCCAATGGGCTAAAATGTAGTGTAACTTGCATACTTCAGCTGATGCCCTGCTGCAATGGACAACAATCTGTGCTAACCCAATTAAGGCTCTTTAACTCCCTAGTGGCTGCTGTCAAACAGTGGTATCTAGATGGTTAACCGAGGGGAGAGGGCACTCTGTGATCATGAGTGTATGGTCCTAATAGTTGTCATGGCAACTGGAGGTCAGGTAATGGTGGTCTGCTAGGGTTTTGGCAACACACAGCCCATTTGTCAAGACACTATTCAGAGGAGGCATACACTTTCCTTGCCTCTGACACTGATTCAGGCAGTGAGGTAGATCCCACATTCCTCCTCCTTCTCAGGGATCCCCTGCAAGGCGCCCTAGGACCCAGGCAACCCTTACAGTAATCGATCCCATATGGATTCCACCTCCTGAAAATGATCAGCCTGTTATTTCGGATCTCATAGTAAGCTCAGGAATCCAATTTGATGCTATAGGCCTCACTGAAATTGACTTTTTCAAATTCATTTTCCGCAAGGAAAACTTATGGTTGCCTGGACAAATTTATATGGCCATCAATTTTTCACCCAAAATCCCACGTCATCATATGCCAGATCGACCCCTGTAAATGCAGCAGAATTATGACATTTTGGGGCATTGTGCTGCATATGGGCATATTTAAAAAAAAAAAAAAAAAAAAAAAAAAAAAAAAAAGCTTCGGCAATACTGGAGTACTAATCTCTGCAGCACATCGGTGTTCCATATGGCCATGACTACGTATTTGAAGCGATCCAAAAAAATTACGTAAGTGATAATGCGCAGTGTCCTTCCAGAGACTATCTTAATTTTGTCTATATAAAATTCAGCCAGTAGTTGAACACTTCAGCAGTAAATTTGCTGAGGTGTACAACCCCCAAAGGGGAATCTGTATAGATGAATCTCTGGTTCATTTCAAAGGGAGGCTAAAATTCAAAAAATACTTACCCAGTAAAAGGCAAGGTACAGAATTAAACTGTGTGAATACATCAAGGTACACCCACAGATTTAGGGTGTACAAAGGGAAGAACACCCAGATTGACCACCCTGAATGCCCATCTGTCCTGGGGGTGAGAGGGAAAATTGTGTGGGAATTGCTGGAGAAGGTATATCCCCTCTACATGGCCTACTTTTACACCAGCATCCCATTCTTCAAGGTCTTCTGCCAGGAGGTAGTCATCAAGAAGGTGAGGATCCCAGTACTTAAGGAAAATGTTAACCTGGTACAATACGGGCACAATCCGTTTCAGGAGAGGTTCCCCAAACAGCAAAGAAGGAAAGATTACAATAAGGTGCATAGTATGCTCCAAGAGGAATCCAAAAAGACACAATTTACCTTTGAGAAACCGGACCTTTCCGTTAAGAGTGGCTTCAAAGTGTACCACGCGTCCATAAATAAAATTAGCTTTTTACCCTGTTGACTCAACAAGCTTTTATAATCTGATGTACTCCGCACAACACTTACCACCACATTATAAATTAATACACCAGTAAAATCCAAATTATCATTACTATAAAACTATGCCTCTAAATTCCTTGAGGGGTCTAGTTTCCAAAATGGGGTTACTTGTGGGGAATTTCCACTGTTTAGGCACCTCAGGGGCTCTCAAAATGTGACATAACACCCGTAGACCATCCATCAGTCTGCGCTCCAAAAGTCTCCTCTTCCCTTCTGAGCTCTGCTGTGCTCCCAAACAGTAGTTTTCCACCACACATGGGGTATCTGCGTACAGTGAAAATATCTCAACATTTTTTGGGGTCCATTTTCTTTTGGTGCCCTTGTGAAAATCTAAAAAATTGGGTCTGAAGTAAAATTTTTGAGAAGCTAAATGTTTTTTCCACATTCTATTCCTGTGAAGCACCTAAATGGTTAATAAACTAATTAAATGTGGTTTTGAGTAACTTGAGATGCAGTTTTGAATGTCAATTTTGGCAATTTTCTGCCATTATAGACCCCCCTCAGTCACTTCAAATGTGGTGTGGCCCCTAAAGTAAATTTTTTTTTTTTGGTTGGAAACCTGAGAATTCAATAGTCCATTTTTAACCTTTCTAACTTCCTAACAAAAAAGTTGTTTAAAATTGTGCTGATGTAAAGTAAAATAACATTTCCCACTTGTCAACTATTTTGTGACATAACTCTCGTTTAAGAGCATAATGAAAAGTTTGAAAATTGATATTTTCACATATGACTTTTCTTTGTTTAAATATCAAACAAATTTTACCTTTTTCATGAAGTACAAGATCTCACAAGAAAAGTCACCGAAACAGTGGGATCTGAAGTGTTTCGTTCTGGTCAGAATTGATGAAATTGGCCTGGTCAGGGAAGTGAAACCGGGTCAAGGTTTGAAAATTGCACTTTTGTTTGAAATTAAAAAAACAAAAACACACTTCTGATGTGTTTATGAAAATAGTGACGTATTTAGGTCACTAACATAAAATACAAAGTGTCATGTAAAAAGTCGGAAGCGCTATACGATGTAAAAGCATTCCAGAGTTACCACATAGTGATACCATATCAGTTTGAAAAATTGGGCTTGGTCACTCAGGAGTTAAACAGGTGGGGTAACTTGAAATATCCTTTGGTGGACTTGAAGCTGTGGTCCTTTTGATCTTTTTGTATTACAATATACAGTGTAAATGATTTTCCACATGCTGGTTGCAGGGGCCATCACTGTGGTTGTCAGTGGTGTATAAATAGCAGCGGTCGGAGCCAGCTCTGGTTGCTGCTGTTATACAGGCAGATGCTGTTTCTTGAGCTAGCTTGGCTCCTAAACCCACTCTACACCCACGGACCCAAGTGCAAAATTACAGCTGCATCCAAATTCAGCTGAGGGTAACATGGAGTTAGTCCCTTCCTACAAGGTGACATCTTATTCCAGTATTGTTTTCTAATTTGGTGCGCTTTAGAATGAGCCATTCTCACAAATGTTAGTAAAAGCAGACTACATGGTGAGGGGCTGGATTTATACACTTGTGGTAATGGGACTGAATGAAAATCCTGAATTCGATAAATAGGGCTTTTCCTACACTTTGCACTACTTTAGATCGGCTATATAGAGAAGAGGTAGAATGGCTTCTTTGGTTAAATGTATTGATATCCGAAAACTGGCATGAATACATCTCAATTTCTTACACATAATTAAAGGGGGTTGTCCACTCTTGAGTAAATCTTCGATTGTATTTTGTACACATTTTGCTTTCATCTCTTCTCTATGGTTCCAATGGTCATCATTTGACTGCAAGTGTGCATATTGCTTACTCGTGGTTGTGCCGCTTCACTAACTGTTCTATAATGGATCTTTAGAAGTCTGATCTGTTGGCCACGATTTGGGATGTTTGGGCCAATGTAAGCCATTGATGGTATATGACTTGTGAAGTGCTTCAATGGTAATGTTGCTTAATTTGCTGTTGACCAGATATGGTTTAGTGTTAAACATTAGAACCATGATGTATTTAGTGTAAATTGTAATCAACCACCTGAGTCCATCAATGTATATTTATCAAATTCTCTAGTTTTGTCCCTTTTTTCAGCAGCAGATGGAAGGAAGGGAGACAGTCATTACTAGTGGGTAGGCGGAGCCCACATAGGATAGAACACCTCAGATTAAAAAAGAGTGTCCGGCCCCTCCAGCTTGGGCTCCTCCTACTCCAGCTCTCCAGTCTAAAATTTGAGGTCACAGAGGATGGTCGCTGCTGGAAGCAGCTCCTCAGAAAATTTTTTTATTTTTATCGGACAGAGACTTGGACCCCCGTGGTCTTGAGGTCTCAGGGGTCTCAGCGCTGCTGGACCCCCACCCCTCCCTTGGCGGATCTGCATTACCCTTTGAGAGAGGTCCCTGCAGAACCCTGCCGGCCCCGGGGGATGAGGGATGCTTCCCTGGCGGGGACGCAAACCGTGCATCTGGGGTCACTGCGTTCTCCGCCCTGGGGGGAAGCTTGGGCACAGCGCCACAAATCCCTGGGGGTCCCTGTGGCGCTCAGCTGGGTGAGTACTCAGCATGTTAATGTGTTTTGAGTGCTTCAGCGGCTGCTGCGGCAGCCGCTGCTACATGTATTCATGTGGTGACTTTTGTTTTTTTGTCCGCAGGTGGATGCCTGCAGGACATGGAAGCGGGGCAGGAGCGGAGAGCGGAGGAGTCGCGCGCGTTTTCTTTTCTTTTTTTTTGAAGCCGGCGGGGGGCGTGGCTTCGCGCCTTCCTGGTCTTTCGCGGGCAGGAAGCGCTCTGAGCGCGTGCTTTCTCCTGCCCCTCCTCTTCCGGCTTCCCTCTCCTCACAGCGCGGCGGCCATTACTGAACGGCTTCCATCGGGCTCCTCACTCTCCTCTCCTCCCGACAGACCGAAGGAACACTGCACTGCGGCCAGCTGGGTGAGTCGCTTCTGCCTGTCAGGGCAGAAGCTTAACCCCTCACCCCCTCAGCGCAGGGCACCTTTCTGAGGCACAATAAGGTGGCAGACTGTGCTGTCCTGCAGCTATTACCTCATATAGAGGTTCCTTTTTTTGTCTGGGGCTCGCACATCCTTTTCATTTCACAGAGGTTGTGGGGAGTCTGCGACATTAACCCCTTATTAGGTGGTTATCCCTTAATTGGGGGTCAGCTGGGGTAGCTCTCTCTTTAAGAGCTTTAACCCATCAGCTTTCTTTTAAGAAACCACACTGTCCTACTTGCTGACAGGTTTAACCTGCCATATACTGTGTGAGGGCATGTCAGATCAGGGTCCAGGAGGTGCGGACCGTCTCCCAGGTCCGCTACAGGATCAGTCTCGCGTGTCTGACACGCAGGAGTCCTCGACGGCGTCAAGCGCAGCGGTCGGGGGTTTCGGTGATGGGGCAGTGGTCAAAATGGAGGCCCTCACTCGTTCTATTGATGGCCTGTCTGACCTTCTAGGTTATTGGGTGTCAGCTAGATCCTCTCATGGCAGGAAGCGCCACAGGCCGGTACTGCCCTCCCCGCGCAGCGACTCGGAGATCTGTTATGGAGGGTTCCCCTTCAAGCTCAGATGGGGAGATGTCCGATTCGGATAAGGAGGATCGGCAGGGGCACTCTGCCTCTTTTTTGGGCCGTGCAGAGGCTTTTATTGGAGCCATGAGGGAGGCGTTACAGTTTCCGGAGGAGGTAACTAGACGTCCTGGTAAGTCGGCCCGGATGTTTCAGGAGTCGCATAGGTCGCGCTTGGCATTACCATCTCTGGATGAGCTTAATGGGGCAGTGGAGAAGGAACGCCTGTGTCCAGATAAACGTTTTCAGGGGACACGGTTTTTTGAGGCACTGTATCAGTGTTCCACGGAGTTGATTGATAATTGGATTCCTTCTCCTGAAGTGGATGTCCCTTTATCCCAGCTTAGCAAATCCTGATTACTGCCTGTTAAAGGGAAGGCGAGTCTGCAGGATCCGCTGGACAGAAAAACTGAGATGGCGGCGAAATCCATCTACGAGGCCGCGGGTCATGGATTCAGAGCGGTGCTAGGATCCATGTGTGCTTGTAAAGCTTCCCTAAGCTGGTTGGACCGTCTACGGACGGCGTGGCAGGATGGATCCCCGCTATCTGAGGTAGATGGGCTTTTCAAGTTGTTGGAGGATGCGGCCCGATATGGCAGTGATGCAGGTTTGGATACCGCGTCACTGCTGTCCAGGGCGCAATCCTCGGCGGTCACAGGCAGAAGAGCACTGTGGCTCAGACAGTGGACCGGGGACGCGGTTTCCAAGCAAGGTTTGCTATCTTTAGCTTACAAGGGTGGTCAGTTATTTGGATCTGACCTCACGGAGCTGATTGTCAAGGCAAAGGCAAAAGAAGCGGCCTTACCACAGCGAAGAACTGTGGCTTCTGCGTCGGGCAGGCCTAGTGCCGGTAGTAGTCGGCGGCCCTTTCGGTCCAGGGGACGGTCCGGTCAGCCCTCTTGGGGATCGGGTCGTCCCTCTTTTTCAGGAAAAAAGGCTTCTCAGAAATCCCGCACTCCCTGGAAACAGAGCTTCCGTCAAGACAAGCGGGAAGCTGACAAAAAGCCCGCTAAGGCGGACTGACGCCAGGTTTTCACTCGAGGGCTCTCGTGTGGGGGGTCGCCTGCTCCAATTCGAATTGACTTGGGCGTCCCGCGTTTCGGACGCCTGGGTGACGCGGGTTGTGTCAGCAGGCTACTTCATAGAGTTTCTTTCTCGACCCCCGGACAGGTTTTGCCAATCTCGCATTCCGTCAGAGCCCGAGCTAGTTGCCGCTCTACGGCAGGAGGTCGATTCCCTTCTGCAGAAGGGTGTGGTGGTACCGGTTCCGCCGGAGGACCGGGGAAGAGGGTTTTATTCAAACCTCTTTGTGGTCCCCAAAAAGGAGGACAAATTTCGCCCCATTCTGGATCTCAAAAGATTGAATCGGCATGTCCGCACCCGGAAATTCCGCATGGAGTCGCTTCGCTCGGTTGTGGCGGCCCTGTCGCAGAACGACTTTTTGGTGTCAATCGACATTCGCAACGCTTATTTGCATGTTCCCGTCGGAAGGGCCCACCAACGCTTCCTTCGTTTTGCCATAGGTCGGGACCATTTCCAGTTTGTGGCCCTACCATTCGGGTTGGCCTCGGCGCCCAGAGTTTTTACAAAAATTCTGGCACCTCTCATGGCGATCCTTCGAAGACAGGGGGTTACGGTTCTTCCCTACCTGGACGACCTTTTGATTGTGGCGTCCTCAAAGGAGGAGGCGGTGATGGCTCGCAATCTATCCCTTCAGCTCCTGGAGGACTTCGGGTGGCTGGTCAATTGGAAGAAGTCTTCTCTGGAACCGTCGCAGTCAATCCTGTTTTTGGGGATGCATTTCGACACTGTACGAGCAGTGGTGTCCCTGCCTCCAGACAAGCAAGCAAGTCTTCGACATGTACAGGTTATGAAGTCTTCGACAGCAATGTCCCTTCGAAGGTGTATGCGCCTTTTGGGTTTGATGGTGGCGTCAATGGAGGCACTTCCGTTTGCCCAATTTCATTCCAGGACTCTCCAAATGCTCATTCTGAACCGTTGGGATCGATCACAGGCTTCACTGGATCGCAGTGTCATCATCTCCCACAGGGTGCGAGAGTCTCTAGAATGGTGGTTACGTCCGGAAGCGTTATCCCTGGGGAAGTCCTTCCTCCTTCTGAGGTGGTCGGTCATAACCACCGATGCCAGCCTGTCAGGCTGGGGGGGGTGTCTGGAACGATCTCTGGATTCAGGGAGTATGGTCGTCGGAAGAGTCTGTCCTGCCGATCAACATCCTGGAATTGAGGGCGATTTTTCCTTTGCCTCCAACACTGGACGGTCCCTTTAAACGGTCTGCCAGTCCGAGTGCAGACAGACAACGCGACGGCGGTCGCGTATATCAACCATCAAGGTGGAACGAGGAGCTCCAGGCTCATGATGGAAGTGTCTCGGATCCTGGTATGGACCGAGGCCAAGGTGCCAGCCATCTCTGCGATTCACATTCCGGGAGTTCAGAATATCACGGCGGACTTCCTCAGTCGCGAGAAGGTGGATCCCGGAGAATGGAGTCTTCACCCAGAAATTTTTGCACAGCTGTGCTCCCGTTGGGGAACTCCTCAAGTGGATTTGATGGCATCAAGGTTCAACACCAAGTTACCGACGTTCATGTCCAGGTACAAGGACCCGAAGGCTGTGGCGGTGGATGCTCTGGTGGCTCCGTGGGACCAATTCGAGCTAATCTATGTGTTCCCGCCGATATCCTTACTTCCTCTGGTGTTGCGTCGGATCAGACTGGAAAGAGTCCCGGCTATGTTAGTAGCCCCAGACTGGCCAAGGAGGACGTGGTTCTCGACGCTGGTGTCTCTTCTGGCTGCGCCTCCACTTCCTCTCCCTCTTCGCCCGGACCTGTTAACCCAAGGGCCCGTTCGTCATCCGGACCTGAAGTCTCTGCGTTTGACGGCGTGGCTCTTGAGACCGAAATCTTGACTCGTCAAGGTTTTTCAGCCGAAGTCATTGCCACTCTGCGAGCTGCCAGGGGTCCTGCCACTACTAGGATCTATCACAAGACTTGGGAGGCCTTCTTTTCATGGTGTTCGGGTTCTTCAAGGAACCCGAGGATTTTTTCCATTCCCAATTTGTTGGCCTTTTTGCAGTATGGCCTGGACAAGGGTTTGGCAGTTAGCACTCTGAGCGGTCAGGTTTCTGCTTTGTCCTTGCTGTTTCGGAAGGCTATCGCCTCGCGTAGGGACGTTCGTTCCTTTTTTCGCGGGGTAACCCGTCAGTTTCCGCCGCGGAAGGCGCTTGTGTCCCCTTGGCGGCTCAATCTGGTCTTGGAGGCTCTTCAACATGGGCCTTTTGAGCCTATGGACTCCGTTAGCCTTTCTTTGCTTTCTTGGAAGGTTGCCTTTTTAGTGGCAGTCACCTCTTTGAGAAGGGTTTCTGAACTGGCGGCTCTTTCTTGCTCGCCTCCTTTTCTGGAGTTTCTCCTGGATCGCGTGGTGCTTCGCACACGGGGCGACTTTCTACCTAAGGTGGTGTCACAATTTCATGTTAACCAGGATATTGTGTTGCCCTCGCTCTGTCCGGAACCGAGGAATGCGAAGGAACGGGCCTTGCACTCATTGGATTTAGTGCGGGCTTTGAAGTTCTATTTGTCTATTACTCAAGGTTTTCGGAAATCGGACTCTGTTTGTGATTCCAGCAGGTCGTCGGCGTGGTCAACGAGCTTCCAAGGACACTATAGCTCGATGGATTCGGTCGGCCATTTTAGAGGCTTATCGACTCAAGGGCGAATCTTGTCCAATTAAGATTCGAGCTCACTCCACGAGAGCTGTGGGTTCATCGTGGGCTTTTCATCAAGGGGCCTCGGCAGCTCAACTCTGCCGGGCGGCTACCTGGCGCTCCGTCCACACTTTTACAAAGTTTTATAAGGTGGACGTCAGTGCTTCCGCTGATGCAGCCTTAGGACGTAGGGTCCTGCAGGCGGCTGTAGTTTAAGTTATCGTTAACTTGTATTTAGCGCTAGTTGCGCATTTTTCTAGGTTGTTGGGATTCTGCCTCTGTTGGTTTTTTTCCACCCTTAATTTCTGGACTGCTTTGGGACGTCCCACTAGTAATGACTGTGTCTCCCTTCCTTCCATCTGCTGCTGAAAGACGGATTTTGGTAAGACCTTACCTGTAAAATCCTTTTCAAGGAAGGAAGGGAGACACAGCTCCCTTCCATGGCAGAAGTGTGTTGTTGTGTTTTCAGATGCAGCGTGACCCTTCTCTGATGGCGATTATCTGGGCTGAGGTCGGCGCGCTAAGGCTCTGTTCCAGCATTGCCAGCTCATCGCAGTGGTCAGGTCCAGTGAGTAGTACCTGGGACTGTGTGGTTTTTCTGTTATATGCATAACCTGTCTCTTGTTTTTTCTCTGAAGTTCTTCAGAAGGGGTTATGTTGCTCCGCTGGTGATATTTGCTCTTCCTTAGCTTGTGTATGGACTGGAGAGCTGGAGTAGGAGGAGCCCAAGCTGGAGGGGCCGGACAACACTCTTTTTTTTAATCTGAGGTGTTCGATCCTGTGTGGGCTCCGCCTACCCACTAGTAATGACTGTCTCCCTTCCTTCCTTCGCTGAAAAGGATTTTACAGGTAAGGTCTTACCAAAATCCGTCTTTATACTCCAAATTCTCACTAGTGCTGGTAGTAATGTCCTTTATATTTTGTCTATTTGATACCACCATAATCCTACTTGGGATGTTTTCTTTGGAAATTCTCAGTACACTAGACTCTATTTCCTTACAGACAAATCGGCATGAAAGCATCTGACCGCTGCTCTAGCATCAAACATTTGCCACATTTGCGTTGATTCTAAATCTCTTCCAATCCAAATATAAATTGCTGAGCTGGATACTGATTAAGCTCCCTCTCCACTCCTGTGTGTAATATTCAACACTTTTTTTTTCTTAGTATTGGTAAAGTTTACACATTTGTTTATGCAATGGCTTTCTTCGTTGTACACTGTAGACTCAGACTAAAGGCAACAGAATCATAAAAAAATGCAGATTATGCTTTTATAGCACCATTAATTCCATAGTGCTTTACAGACATGATCAGCACTGTTCCCATTAAGGCTTAAAATCTAAATTCTCTATTGGTATGTATTTGGCATATGGAAGGAAACCAGGTAACCTGGAGGAAATTCTCAGTACATACAAACTCCTTGCAGATGTTGGGTTTGAACCAAAGTCCCTAGTGATTCAAGACCACGCTAACCACTGAGCCATCATGCTGCTGAATATGAAAGCAAGGAGTAAAGAAACGTGACATAAATCAGAATGTGATAAAACTTAAATTTTTATTTTTACACTGACAGCATTGCACACCCCTGACGTTCTCTCAGCTTCATCAGGTAGTCACCTGGAATGCTCTCCAATATTGATGGAGTTCCCATAGGTGTGGAGCACATGTTGGCTGCTTTGCACTCTGCGGTGCTACAAAGTGCCAACCTGTTTGGGTAGCATGCCATTGCAGAATGTGTTAGCCATGCTGGGTAAGTGTGCCTTGAATTTGGCTGGTGTTCACAAGAGACCATTTTATTATATACTGTAGTTTTGCAGTGTCTAGTACAAGCAATCAATGACTGCAGGCTCAAGTCCTAAGGCTATGTTCACATGTCATGGTTTTTTTTTCAGCATTTTTATGCAAATTTTCAGCTGTTTTGCAGTACCAGCAAAGTCTGAGATCCCAGAAATCTCATGCACATGTTTTTTTTTTTCGTTCATGATTTTGTGCTTCGCATGTTTTTTTGAAACAGAGCATGTCACTTCTTTCAGTGTTTTTTCACCCATTGGTAGTAATGATTGATGAAGAAAAATGCACCAAAAAAGCAAAAAATCCTGAACAACCTCCTGGCAAGAGATCAGGTTTTGCTGCCGAAAAAAAACATTGTGTGAACATAGCCTTAGACTACAAAAGAGCAAAAAATCTCCACCCCTATTAGTCCACTTTATTCAAATATAGAATTAGTAAACTGCATGACAAGAAAAAGGTTGAAACTGCATTGTGTGGGGTTTTGTTTTTTTTCAGTTAGTACTTACCTTGAGAATCATGTTGCCTGCTCACTTGCCTTACTTCTAAGTGTACACTAATGATAAAATGAATGATACCTTTCTAAACTGCAACTATTCTGGAAAGAAACAATTCTGTTCTGGATTAGAAAAGATGTAGCGTAGGGCTGAGCACTGTATAGAACGGAGTGACCATCAGGTGTTTGGTAGAGGCAGTACTGGTACTTTCTGAAGACCAGTGTTTCCACAAAATGATTCCTGATGAGGCATGCCTGTCAAATGAAAGCCATTTCAGGAGACTACCTGATACTTCATCAGACTTTCCCAAGTGTGTAAAGAGTCAGAATAAAAGGAATGCACTTTGAGGAATGTAAGCTTTAACACACGTCCTGTTTGTTCCACACACGTTCATTTGTGGTTTTACTGCATTCAGTCTGAATCTACAATGTGCACTTTCCAATAAGAAGAAAAACCACTACATGATCAAGTGTATGGGTTAGTGTGGATGCCAGATGACATCAGTGTGTTGTCGGTCCTTAACATTTCAATGAGAAGCCAAAGCCTTACTATTTTTTTCGTAAGTGAAAAATCACTGATGGTAAAAACTGAACGGCCATTGTTTATACCTACGAGAAAAATAGTGTATGTCTGAACAAGGCTTTAGGCAGTATTTCAAAGTGACTTATTCAGGGAGACATGGATAAAGACATTTCTGTTATGCTTATCTTCAGTATTGATTTATGAAAAAACTAAAGTAACTATTATATTGAGAAAATACTGATCAAATCCTAAAGATTTAAAATGTCCGACTTTTACACTGAGTTGTAAGTGAAGCCTGTTTACTTCCAACTCTAGATCCAGCAGCTGTTATACTATGCCGTGAGGTTCTAAACGTCCCTGCATAGTATAATGCACACTACCTGGCCAATGGTGTTCTGGAAGTAGTTAAACCCACCTAAGGCATTTCAATGTGGTGGTCTGAGATGTCTTTGTATACCAGTCTAGCTGTTTAAATGTAGTAGTTTATTAATGGATTAACTGACCATGATCAGTGAATATATATATTTTTTTTTTTCCCCAATGACTAACCCATTTCCAAAGGCTGACAACTATTCTATAGAGATCACTTTTTTTTGCAGGCACCTCATTATCACAGAAACATTACATTATATAGATGCTACCACTCATAGATAATGTATCACATTTGATGGTGACATCTAACCACATCCCTGTATAGTGACCACTGCAAAAATTTCCCTTAGAAGTCAATGAACAACTATGGACTAGAAGCTTGTAATCAAGCATCTCTGAATGCTATTAACAGATTAAGCAACAGTCATAAATTTGCTGTTTTGGGTAAACCATCGACTTCTAGTGAGCAGCACTATGTAGCTGTGAATTTACCAAGGTTAGCTGAGAACAGCTGTAATAGACATTATTTAATATGCTTGTCTCCAAAACAAACTTTTCGTTTTAGGCTATGTTCACACATGTATTTTTCAGTGTTTTTTGCTGTCAATTTTTATGCACATTTTCAGCTGCCTTTTTGCAGTAGCAGCAAAGTCTGAGAAACCAGAATTATCTGTTCATACATCATGGGGTTTTTTTGCTCCAGATTTGCATGGTTTTTTTGGAAAATAGAGCATGTCACTTAAAGTGTTTTTGATGGCAAAATAGAATAGAACGGGGTCCTTACCCCCCGAGAACTTTTATGTACATGCATAAATACAAAACGGTGAAAAGAGTGCACCAAAAACACATGAGAAATACTGAAGAGAAATTTGTGACGCAAAAAAAACCATGATGTGTGGACATAGCCTAAAAGTTCTCCTTTTAATAACCAGAAAAACGAGTAAATGGATTTGGTAAACTAGCTTGTCTGCACTAGGAAGTAGCAGTGCTTTGTCACTTGTGTAGAGTTGAGTGCTGTCACAGGTGAATGCTTTGTATTCAGGCCTTCTATTTGTTGCCACTGTTCATGTCCCAGATTTCTTGGCAAATTTGAGTTGATGATCCAGTTTGCGCAGCATGTACAAATAACTGAATACTACAACTTGCATTACTCTAGCCATGTAGACGGCACAAGCTGCAGTGATCACGCACTCTATTGATGTTATGTCACCACTGCAGCAAAAAACAGACCAGTGGTGTGGAGCTGGTGCTGGACCTGGGGAGGGGGAGTACCTGCTATGTTAGGTTTTTTGGCACACTATAGAGTACGAACTTAACCCACCATACCACCGTCCCATCCTGAGTCTGTCCTAGACTTCTCTGAAAGGGTGGCTCCTGTTCTGGTGATCTGTGGAGGTGTACATGTCTATAGCTTCAGAGGAAATGCCTGGCCTGTTTGATTACACTTCTTAAACCATTGAAGTATCGCTCTAGTGTTTAACTCCTTTTTCATTGCACTCTCAAATACTTTCTGGTTACTGTCTTCTGCACGTCTGTCTCTACTCGCCTACATGTGACCGCTCATATCATGGACTGGCACTACCTTTTTTTCTTAATGGAACTAAACTGTAAAAAATGAACTGGAGTATAAGTTGGCAGGCATGTAAAATAAAAGCACATAGGTTTTGTTTGTGTTTGGCCATTAAACTAACCTATACCCTGCTATAGGTAAAAGTAATAGTGCATGTAAATATGGGGTACTTGGTGAGCACTGTTTTTGATCAGTGTAAATGCCATCCCGCCATCACTCCCGAACTTGTTTACACCTTGACAGACTGTGCCAACTCGTCATGTTGCATTAAGGATGCCATTAAACTCTCCTATATTGACTCAATATGGATAATCGCTGCACCCAGTTACTCCTTCCTAATATTCCTCCCACGTTGCCTAGTATGTGCTGTCCTGCCACTCTCCTGCAGTCAGTAATGTTACAGGTACTGACACTGGCTGGCTCAGTGTACTGTAGGGAGCAGCAGTGAGTCAGATGTAATTTATTCTAATGTAGTAATCTAGCACTCTGGCAAGAAGAGGTGAAGTTGGGCGTTCCAGAGGTATAAGCTGATGAGTTACTTGTTTAGAGCCTGCAATGTGATCTCCTTCCTTTTGAAACCAGTGGAGGCTCACAAGCCACGCCTCCCATGACATCACTGTTCAGAGCAGTGTAAGCACAGACCAGAAGTCTCTGCTCTGTGCTTTGAACTAAGTGCAGCAGTAAGTTAAAGGCTGGAGGTCATCTGACCCCATGTGACATCTCAGGAGCAGAATTTTATCCAACTAAACTAAATCGTGTTTCTGATAATGTGTGCCCATAAACCCCATTTAAAAATGTTCTTATGGAATAAAAATGTGGTAAGTAAATGTAGTAATTACATATAATTTAAGGTAATCACTATAGAATTAAAAGGGTTGCCACCTTGATACCGACAGACTAGAATGTCCTAGAATGTGATTAGGACAGTTGCCTGTGAGCATGTGTATTTGGTAATTCCACTGATGTGACCTCAGGTTATCTATACCAATCTTCGGCATATTTTAAATCGGTGAGCAGTGTCATCTTACCCCAGAGCCCCTGGTATCTCCTGTATTGGATCAGAAAGACATGGCGGACAGCAGTGTGAGCAGCCTTTTCTTTGTGGTACCAGGGGTGCTGAGGTTAGAGGCTAATCGGTATTGGATTAGATGGGGCGGACATCAGTGTGAGCAGCGTCTTCTTACCTCAGCACTCCTAGTATCTCTGGTATTTAAAATATCCACTGGGAGCATCTCCTGGTACAGATGAAGATAAGGGTGGCAAAGCTGCTTATGGCACATGCTTACAGGTACCAGTCCTATTTGCACTGACAGAAACCTTTCCTAGAATGTTAACAGGTGGTGGCCATTTTAACTTTAGTCCTGTCTACGAAGGTGATCACTATAGCAATATTCTGACTAGCACATTAAAGGTATTCATGAACTTAAAAGAACCATTCCTTTAGCTATTTTATTTCTTGATGAGGTATATCTTAACAAATGCCTGTGTTTTGTTTTTTTTTTTTTTTTTTTTTTAAATGTAGACATGACAGCACAGATGAAATTGGCAGCAAATTTACTATAGTTTGGTCTGCAAGGCCAAAATTTCTGCAGTCCTTTTTGTCATGCTTTTTATTTTCAGGATACTATACACTAGATTCTGACTTTCTTTTTACTCACTTTTAGATTAACAGGGATGCCCAAAGAAAAATATGACCCTCCTGATCCTCGTAGAATATATACAATCATGTCAGCAGAAGAGGTGGCCAACGGCAAGAAGTCTCACTGGGATGAATTGGAAATTTCTGGTGAGGTGGCTTTGCTCCCATTAACTTCAATTATTGAGTCAATTGAAGTAACTTCATTCTGTCGCTGGTCTTCATATATGTATGTATGTATGTTAGTGTTTTTTTTTTTTTAAATAACTTGGATATTTCAGGTGCTATTTCCTTATGATGTACCACTTTGTCGGACAATGCATGGGGTACTTTTTAGTTAAGTCATGGATCACATGGTGGCTTCCTAGGAATTTCCATAATTTGTTCCCTTCATGGGGTCACCATTTAACTTACCATAGCTTCCTATGATATTGCATGGCATGTTTCACATGTTATCCACAGGGGGAAACAGTCAGTTGATTGCACAACTAGCTAGTCTTACTTTAACCTCCCTTACTGTATGCTGATGACTCGCCCCCTGGGCCTAGCGTACACGTGTAGTGGGTTACCCGGAACCAGGTCTCTGGGGGGGGGTTGTAGTTTCCGTGGCGCGACCCGATCCCGTGGCTCAGGGTGGTCAAACCAGTGGCAGTCTATTTATGGTTAATTGTCCGACTACGCCACCCGTGGATTGCAGTCAGTGCGGACTGCCGCTGCAAGGCAGACCGCTGAGGCTGATGGTGTATGCAGCTGAGGTAGTGTGACTCCCCACGGGAAGAGTGCAGCCTCAGGGCAGTGTAGTAGATGGTGGGGGTGATGGTGCACGGGCGTCCCGGCACTAGTAGTGCTGGTGTGGCGAGGAAGCAGAGACGTGGGATTGCAGTTCAAATGCTTTACTCAGTTCTTTATATTCTTAGTCATTCCGCCGTCAATGACTGCCCAAGCCGTGTTGCGTCCACCAGGCAAGGGGCTCGGTCAACCCCCAGGTAATTCCAGAGTGTGGCCCAGGACTCCCTTCTATTCCTTTCTCTGGCCGTGCCCCACCAGTGACACTACTTTTGTCCAGCTGCCTCGGCCTTCTCTTGGGAGGGCTTCGTGCTCACTGCCCTGACCCTATGTGGTATGCCTTTCTAGTAGGTGTAGTGAGGGGTCGCACCAAGATATGATCGTGACTACCAGTCCTTGGCTGAGGATTAGTCTCCTCCACCAACTTGGGATCCGGTACCCTGTTCTGCCAACCCATCACCCGCAATCTCCTGGGCCTTTGGGGTTCCTTCTGCCCTCGTGTCTCTGGGCCTCTCTTGGTGTTCTGTTCCTTTTTTCTTTCTTTTCTGTTCCTTTCTGTTACTGTCCTTCTCCTCTGGCTCTGGCCTTCACTCTAGGCCTGCCTCCGGAGCAGAGCTCCACAGAGGCCCTGCTCTGTCACTTCCTCTCTCAGACTGAACACTGTTCTAAGATGGTGCCCACCTTTTATACCTCCCTCTCTGTGTATGAGCCCAGGTGACTTGCAACCAATGGGCTCCTACCTATGCCCAGAGACCCAACCCCTGTCTGCTCCCACATCACTGGGTGTGCTTCCCCCTCCCCACTCCAGCCAGGGACAGATGCTGTCGTGCCTGCACTTCTGTCTCGTGGGAGCACCGTTGAGTTGTCCCTCGGAAATGGGGTGTGTGTGATGCATGCAGCTAAACGAGCCCTGTTCCACACTCCCTCCTTACCCGGGAGTGGAATACCACACCTCTGGATGAGGTGCAATACCCCTGTAGTGGCCGAACCCTCGGGGCGCTACACTGACAATCTGCTCATTTAGGAGCATATAGAGGGGAGGCTATTCAGTGTTACCACAGCAGGTAGAGGTGTTACTGGCTCTATCTGCCCTTCAATCAGCTGTCATGTGCCCATCAGCACCCCCTGTCATGCAATTACAGGGGTGCTGATGGGTTATGACAGCTGGGGGTCTGTAGAAGACCTCAGTGTCAGTCCTTGCTATACTCTGGCCGGCGTTCATAGATCGTGATTTCTGCTATCTATAGCCCAATCGACTGCAACGTCGCAGCTCCAAGTCTCCTAAGGGGACTATTATAGTAAAAAGTTAAGTTTTTAAAAATCTGAAAATAAAGTTCAAATCAACCCCTAATTGAAAATAAAACCATAAATACACACATTTTGGTATTGCTGCGTTCAGAAATGTCTGATAAAATGATCAGATGGATAATTTGTTTTCTTGTTACACAGTAGAACGCCGGAATACGTTTTATTGGCCCTCGTAACACTGCAATAACAATCAAAACATCATGTGTACCCCCAAAAATGGATAAGCAATACCCACCCCCAGATTTGAAATGTAAAAAATGTTACAGGTCTCAGAAAATGGCAACAAATGCAAAAACTTTTATACATATCATGGAGAAAATTTTTTACCGCTTAAGTAAAAATTAACTAAACATGTTTGGTATCTGCATACTCGTACTGACTTGGAGAATCCTATTATCAGGTCAGTTTGACCATATAGTGGAGTGGACATGGTAAATATAAACCACCCCCCCCCCCCCCCCCCTCAAAAAAAAAAAAAAAATAATTGTGTAATTGCACTTCCAATTATTTTATTTATAGTGCACTACGTGGTCAAACAAATGGTCCTGTTCAAAAGTACAACCTGTCCCGCAAAAAACAAGCCCTTGTGCGGCTATATTGCCAGAAATCTAAAAAAAAGTTATGGCTCTTTGAAGAAATGGAATATGGTCCAGTGGCAGAGGGGTTAAGTTCATCAGGGTCATGGGGTCGGAGATCTATTTAATGTTTATATTGTGACAAACAGACGTGGGTGAAACTTGCTGGATCTTTCTGGTCATGTAAGTCATTGAAAAATAAATGTACTGATAAATGTACAGACCACTGTCAGTTGTGGTGGTCTGAGAAATCCACAATTTGATCAATTTGCAATTGAAGCATTGGGTGCTTTGTATTGCCCAGAGCACCTAACTTATTTGCAAATTGATAAAATCATGGATTTCTCCAGAATAATGCAACAGACAGAAGATGGGTTTAAATGCACTTATCTTTCAATGACCTACATGAACATGTAAGTGGTTAATGAAGGGTTAAACTTGCTGACAGATTGCCGTTAATGTGTGTGATGTATTGGAGATGGCCTATGCTCTGATCATATGAATGAATGTTACCACTCTGAAAGTTCCCCCTATGAATACTTTTTCTTCCAACAGCCTGATAGATTATAATGGGTACATGTTCTATCTGTGAAAGGCATGGATCTAAACCTTCATGGCTGACTGACTCAGGTCTTGAAAGGGTTGTCCACTACTAGACAACCCATTCTTGATCATTTCATTGTGCCAATTAAAATACAAAACAGTTTACCTCTGTAGAAGCACCATTCAAGGGATTTTAATTGAGCATACTTCTCCCAATAGTAACCTAACTTTCAAGGTGTTGGATTATTACTTTTTAGTTCTCGGGAGAAGCACGTTTTCGCTGTCTGTTTTCTAGCGGCATAGCCAAAGCCCTTTTAGATTAAAGGTACCAGTAGTCAAAGCTGCTCTAATTATCTTGACTAGCGCTTGTGTATTCTTTTTCATATAAGTATTTTATGCTGAGTAACTGATTGTTAAACTAATTTTTTTTTTTTTTTTTTTTTTTTTTTTTATGGGTTCTTTCTCATACAGTTGGTTGTCATGCTTTAAACATTTTTCAGGCCAAAATGCTGTGGTTTTTTTGTTCCCCACAGATCCACATCAGAATATTTGACTGTTTTTCAGTATTTTGTAGTGTTTAATCAGTCTTTTTCACTTTCTTTTTTGCAGGGAGGGTGCGCAGTTTAAGCACATCGCTTTGGTCATTGACTCACTTAACTGTGTTGCACCTCAGTGATAACAACCTCTCTCGTATTCCACCTGATATTGCCAAGCTCCACAATCTGGTTTATTTGGACCTCTCTTCCAATAAGCTCAGAAGTTTACCAGCAGAGCTAGGGAACGTTGTGTCTCTCAGGTGAGGACTCTTTATTTGCCTGTTTGTGGATGAATACTGCTTTCTAAGTTAACATCTTGCTGTGTAAACTGTAAATCTGTTCATTTTATTTTAACAATTCATTCTGTTGCCATTAACTGTCTTTTTTTTTGTTTTTGTTCCCCCCCCCCCCCCTGTCCTGGTGTGGTGTCACTAATTTAAGATCCCTGACCCTAGTATTCTACTCACCAGTGTTTACTGATGCTGCCATCTTGTGACCGCAACTTCTGATTAACCGGTTCCCGACCGCCCACTGTAGATAAACGTCGGCGCTTGCCGGGCTCTGTGCAGTGCCGACGTTTAAAAATGGTGGGTGGTCTCGCAGTGCTCAGGACCCCCAGGGTCCTGCAAGCACTGCGATTCCGGTGCAGAGCGTTGGCTCTGACAGGGTACATCATCGGGACCTGATTAGATCAGGTCCCAGTGATGTTAACCCTTTGCTGTCTGCTATATGCTGTGATCTATAGTGATCGCGGCATATAGGAGACAGCAGGAAGAGAGGGGGTCGTCTTACTTACCTCCGAAGACCTCCGTTTCGTTTGAGGACCTGGGGTTGCTATGGCAGCTGGAGGTCACATGACCGCCTCCAGCTCTGCCATATATGGTGTCCTTCCTGTCTGGCTTCAGCCTGTATGTAGCTGATACCAGACAGGAGACTCTGACTGAAACAGTCAGTGAAGATCTCATATAATGTAATATATGTGTATTACATTACATGAGATCAGTGATCAGAAAAATAAAAATTAATGTCCCATACAGGGACTAAGTAAAAATGTAAAAAAAAAGTTTTTAAACTATTAAAAAAAAAAATCACAACATAAATAAAAATAAATAAATAAAATATTAAACCAATAAATCCGTAAATTATTACAAAACCAAAAAAAGTACACATATTTGGTATCGCCGCGTCCGAAACAACCCGAGCTATAAAACTGTCACACTAACTCCTTCTGTGCACACCGTAATAAAAATAAATAAAAAACGGAGCAAAAAAATATGCTTTTTCATCATATCGCCAAACAAAAAGTGGAAAAAAATGCGATCAAAAAGCAGAATAGAAATAAAAATGGTACCACTGAAAACGTCATCTTGTTCCGCAAAAAAAAGCTGCCATAAAGCTCCATCAGCCAAAAAATAAAAAAGTTATAGCGCTCAGAATAAAGCAATGCAAAAAAAATATTTTTTTTTCTATAAAATTGTTTTATTGTGTAAAAGCGCCAAAACATAAAAAAAATACAGTAAGTGTAGTATCGCTGTAAACGTACTGACCCGAAGAATAACGCTGCCTGATCACTTTTACCACACGCAGAACGGCATAAAAAAAACTCAAAAAACAATTCCTGAAGTTTGTTTTTGTTAACTTTACCTCCCAAAAAAACGGAATAGAAAGCGATCAAAAAATGTCACGTGCCCAAAAATGGTTCCAATAAAAATTTCAACTCGTCCCGCAAAAAACAAGCCGTCACATGACTCTATCGGCCGAAATATGGAAAAATTATAGCTCTCAAAATATGGTGATGCAAAAACTAGATTTTGCAAAAAAAGCATATTTTAGTGTGTGACAGCTGTCAGTCATAAAAACCCAATATAAATCTGGTATCTCTGTAATCGCACCAACCCGAAGAATAAAGTAATCTAATCAGTTATATCACACTAGGAACGGCATAAAAAATAAATAAAACAAATATTATTCACCTGCTACTGATTTGTTTATTATGTCTCCCAAAGATCCCAGTAAGGCTCTGCTCACATTTATCCTGTGCTCTGCGCTGAGCACTTACACCAGAGTTTCCGTGTAAATCTCTGAAATACGTGATTCAGCCAGAACCCATGATGGAAGATTCCCTGTAATGAGGCAGATATAGGCCACTGTGGATGCCCTCTAGCCTGGGATCCCACGGTGTCATTTGTTTTAGGCGTGCATAAAAGTGCGGTTGGCCACAGTTTTGTGCACTTCTGAAAAAAAGGACACCACTAAACAGAGGCCAGACGGAGTCCAGAGTAACTCTGCTGCCTCATTACAGTGAATGGATCCTGTAGGGGTTTCATCTGAATTACATCACTTGGAAATTTAGATGGAAACCCCGATGTAAGTGCTCAGCCTAGAGCGCCGGATAAATGTTACGTAAAATGTTCCCAATAAAAGCTTCAACTCAGTCCTCAAAAAAAGCTAGGCCCCACTCGGGTCCATCATCTGTTAAAAATATAAGGGACTTCCAAGTTACTGGTAGCAGAAAGGCTCTGGAAAAGCAAAATGGTCCTTGCCCCCCAAAAGAAATTCAGAAAATTTTGTGCTCCCAAATCCAAATGCCTATTCTACAATAATTTGTTCTCCAATTGTCAAATAGCGCTCCTTCCCCCTCAAATCTCACCGTATGGCTAAGTGGTACGATACAGCCACATATGGGGTATTGACACTTTTAGAAGAAATTGTGTGACACATTTCGGCACCATTTTTACCCATTGCCCTGTGTGAAAATGTAAAATCTGAGGGTAAAACATTTTTTTGTGGTAAAAATATAATTATGCTTTTTTCACTGCCCATTGGTATAAATTTAAAAATTAAAAAATACTCACTACTTCCCTAGATGAATTCCTTGACAGGTGTAGTTTACAAAATGGGGTCACTTGTGGGGGTTTCTGCTGTTTTGGCATGTCAGCGACTCTTCAAATGTGACATGGTGTCTGCTGCCTATCCCAGCCAACATAGCGCTTCTTTCTCTTCCGAACCCTGCCGTACACCAAAGCAGTGGTTTTCCCCCACATATGGGGTATCGGCGTACTCAGGAGAAATTGCATAACAAATTTCATGGTGCAATTTATCCTATTACCCTTATGATAATGCAAAATTAAGGGATGAAAAACGGTTTTGTGGGAAAAATGTGAAAATTTTATTTTTACAGCTCAATATTATAAACTTCTGTGAAGCAGCTGGGGGTGCAAGGTGCTCACCACACATCTAGATAAGTTCCCTAAGGGGTCTAGTTTCCAAAATGGTGTCACTTGTGGGGGGTTTCCACTGTTTAGGCACATCGGGAGCTCTCCAAACGCGACATGGCGTCCGCTAATTATTCAGACAAATTTTACATTCAAAAAGTCTAATGGCGCTCCTTCCCTTCCGAACCCTGCCGTGCGCCCAAACAGTGGTTTTCCCTCACATATGGGGTATCGGCACGCTCAAGAGAAATTGCACAAAAAAATTTGGGGTCCATTTTTTCATGTTACCCCTGTGAAAATAAAAAAATTGGGTCTAAAGTAACATTTTTGTGAAAGTTAAATGTTCATTTTTTTCTTCCACATTCCAAAAATTCCTGTGAAGCACCTGAAGGGTTAATAAAGTTCTTGAATGTGGTTTTGAGCACCTTGAGGGGTGCAGTTTTTAGAATGGTGTCACTTTTGGGTATTTTCTGTCATAAAGACCCCTCAAAGTGACTTCAAATATGATGTGGTCCCTAAAAAAATGTTTTTGTAAATTTTGTTGGAAAAATGAGAAATCGCTGGTCATCTTTTAACCCTTATAGCTCCCTAACAAAAAAAAATTTGGGTTCCAAAATTGTGCTGATGTAAAGTAGACATGTGGGAAATGTTATTTATTAACTATTTTGTGTGACATATCTCTCTGATTTAAGGGCATGAAAATTCAAAGTTTGAAAATTGCAAAATTTTCAAAATTTTCGCCAAATTTCCGATTTTTTCACAAATAAACGCAAGTGATATCGAAGAAATTTTACCACCATCATGAAGTACAATATGTCACGAAAAAACATTCTCAGAATCAGGGGAATACGTTGAAGCGTTCCAGGGTAATTACTTCATAAACTGGCAGTGGTCAGAATTGAAAAAATTGGCCCGGTCACGAAGGCAAAAACAGGCTCTGGCGCGAAGTGGTTAAAGTGAGGGGGTAACGGTCACAAGCTCTGTGTAGGTCTGAGAGCCTTGTTCTGAGTAGTGACTTCCGTCTCGCCCAGTAATCACTGGAGACTGACCAGAGTGGTGCAAATAAAAGATGAAGATGGCGGCTTGTAAGTAGAAGACTAGGTGCAGGGAACTTAGACTAGTGGCACCAATTCAGCACTGAAATAAAAAACCCTCTGGAGTGATGCCTTAAGAATAGACAATTTTGAGTTTTCATTTCAATGTATCAACTTTAGAAGAACAAATCTTGAAAGATTTCCCTGGTCACTAAGGTAGCAGTGTAAATTAACTTCTAAACCTGGTTTCTGACTCTTTCCATACAGGGAATTGCTTTTAAATAACAATCTGTTACGGGTTTTACCTTATGAGCTGGGGCGACTGTTCAGGCTTCAGACCCTGGGGTTAAAAGGTAAGTAAGGTGTGTGTCTGTGTCAGTGTGTGTCTGTGTCAGTGTGTGTCTGTGTCAGTGTGTGTCTGTGTCAGTGTGTGTCATCTCTGATCATATTTCTTTTCTCTCCAGGCAATCCTTTATCACAGGATATTCTCAGTCTGTACCAGGAACCAGATGGGATCAGAAAGCTACTGAACTACATGCTTGACAATCTAGCAGGTGTTTACCTTAACTCTTCCAGATAAATCCACTGTTCTCCCCCAGAAATGGGTTGATTGAAAGTCCTAGATAATTTCAAAGAACACAATTGGGCTTGGAAGTTAGATTTATGGTGTTGCCTAACCCATACTGCAGATTACAAGATGTCTCTGCATTAACAGCAATGTGCTAATTATGGCAATCTGTTCCTGTAGATATGATGTGAAGGTCCATCATTTGAATCTGCATCCGTGGTATTGGTTGTCATCTCATAGTAGACTTGTAGCTGACTTGTCAGTTTAGGGGAAAACTAAGAGCTTTTCTACTGGTTATTCTTAAATAATTGTAACTTCATCTAAAAGCTACAAGGGATTATCCTTTAACACTGATTTCTAGGTCCAAAATGTTGTGCTCATAGGCTTGGTGGACATGGGGTGCATGTGGATAGAGCGGACTCAGCTGCTGAGACTGCACAGTACATGGCTGCTACTGGCTGTACTCTACAGTTGGCACCTTCCTTTAACAGCAGCATTCAAAACTAGCTCCTATTGCTGTAGTTTAACCACTTTGATGCTGCTGTTAATCACTACAAATTAGCGCACATGGGTTGGCATTTGCATGGTGAAGTATATAAGAAGCTTTCTAAATTTGGTATTACCTGACCTGAAGTCAGTTTCTGTTCAATTTTACACTATGCTGTAAAAACAAAACTAAATAAACAATGGCAGAATTGTTTCTTTTATAGTTTCACCCCACATCATATTTTTAATAACTCCATTCACTTTCATTCCTGCAAAGAACAAGTTCTCCTGAAGCTATGTTGACAAAATAAGTGGGAGGGCATTAAAGTGCAAATGGGAGCTAATGTGCTAGTTGGCATGGCTTCTGTATGTTGTATGGAGCTTCACAGTGCAGCTCTGTTCAATGCTTGCATCCCACAGCTGCCAGTGAGTTTGGGGCTTGGACACCATCCCCCCCCCCCCCCCATAGATCAGCTATTGGTTGGGCTATAGCTCATAGCCCTGATCATGTGGCAACTGCTGGGATGGAAGCTAGCTTTGGTCCCAGCAGACTAACCCCATAGATACAACTGTCAATGGCGAGAACATCAGTTAAGTCACCCTCCAATGCTCTCAAGTCAAATCTAATATAAATTGTCTTTTTCTTATAGAAAATATTAAAGACCGAATCATCCCTGTCTGTAATAATGCAAGCGATAAATTGTAACGGCTTATTTTTTATTGCTCATGGTATTAATGCTATTGCACTGTTGCAGTTTGTTCTTGTATCCATTCTTTGGGGTGCACAACTTTGATTATTCCACAAATGATAGTGCTAAAAACATTAACTTATCCTGCAAAAAAAGATGTCACACTGCCCCTTAAATGTCAACTTGCCTTATGCACTGTCATACTAGAAGAAAATCTGATGGGTTGAGACATCCAACATCTTGTCTCCTTCTCCCCGAGTAGATGTACGAGATGTATTAATCCAGGAATTCTCTATGCTCAGGTTTGGGGTTCCAGACTTTGAAATTCACGTAGCCTTCTTTTCAGTCCTTCAAAGTACAATGATTGTTTGTGACTCTTCAGGACCAGGTGTAATGGTGACTTCCCCTCACGCTACTTTTCTTTTACACTTTCAGTTCATCCAGAACAGCTTCCTCAGAGGCCGTGGATAACGTTAAAAGAACGAGACCAAATTCTCCCCTCAGGTATTGTACCATCAGTATTGTGACGGTTCTGCTTGCTTGCAAAGGAGACTTTGTCCTTCCTAAGTTATTGCAGAGATGTTGTTCATTGTAAGCATGTAGATCCATCCACTGCACACTTGCGCTCAAGAGCATGGTTTACGCCATGTATTTTGAGTGCATTACTTATCTTGCCAGACAGGTAAACCATCATGGGTTGTAAGGGTTGGTCTAGATGCTTATCAGCAATGATTGGCATCTATTGAATCAATGACTGATAGATTTATTTTTTTTTTTGCTTGAGTTGCTTTGATTATTAACTTCATCTATATCCCCTCCATGGGAACAATTTACTTAGTGTTGTGTACTTGGCAGCTTGTAAAGGAAAGCACTTATGTAAGGTTCTGTCAATGACAGGAATGACATTTATCTCTGCACGTACCTTTCAGTATGTGCTGTAAAAAACGATTAGAGCTGTGGGGCTTTAAGCTTTCCTTCCTTCAGGGACTGATTATAGAATACAAATTAAAGTTTCTAATCCACTCATTAGCAGTATTAGCAGACCTCAAAGAACCTTATCTGTTCAGATTTAACAGTGAAAATAGATGTTTAAAATTTCACTGTTTGGGTTTTTAAATGGAAAATGTAGTTCTTGTTGCATTCACATATCGTTCACCATTGCTTTCTCCTCAGTGATAGTGCTGTGATGTACAGTAATTGCTTGATTATCTCGAATGGTTCCCCAATGCAGTGCCATCATGTGGTGTAAATGGAGCTGGGTTGTCCCCACAGCTCCTGCGTTTGGGCTGTAGTGGCTTAGATAGCATAATTTAGTGTTCATTTGTAGTGGCTTAACTAGAGTCCAATAAGCCCCGGTGCAAGATTTGGATCTGGAGGGGGTCTCATCCTGATTATATATCCTGTGCCCCATCCTGGTATTTGTCCCCCATTCTGCTGCTCTGTCCTGTTCGTCCCTTTATTTATGTAATTTGACATAACGTTTTAATACTAGAGGTTAGGACCGTCCTGAATAGGGTCACCTTGACGTGGTGGGATGGGTTTTATGTTTTTGATCAAAATTAAGTATTCTTTTTTTCCATGCACTATTGATATTTACCGCAGGGTATTTGCTCATTTTATTCTATGGTTCTAATATCTTGACCAGATCAGATAAAGTTAAAAAATATAGTGTTTGTTTTTTGTTTTTGTTTTTTTAGACTAGACAAATAAAAAATAATTTTTATAGCGCCAACATATTCCCCAGCACTTTACAATTTTCGAGACATATGGGTTTTCCAATACTCTAAAGATATCCTGATTCCTTATCAAAAGAAGTTCAATGGAGGTCTGGCACCCATCAATCAGCTATTATCACATCTGTCAGTAGCTGGGTGTAATCTATTGATTGAATATATAAACTTATCTGCAGTACCTACCAGCAGCCATTATACAGGTTGAAGCTCTTCCGCTCCATACGGGTTTACATCCGGCTGCTGCTGGAGCGAGTAGAGTGATGGGAGTGCTTAGAATGAGGGTTGCTGTTTGAACATCCTATTTGAATTTAACTTTTACATTTGCTAAACCATTAGTAGTAGAATTATTTATTTTTTCGTTTAAACTTTTAAAATCCAATATTTGAAAGGCTAAATAGCAAGATGTCTTCATGTTTCTGAAATGTGTAATTTTTTTTTTTAAACCTTTTTGAAAAAACTGTCCATGGGGTTAGAGGTGAAATCAGGAGACTGATCTGCTTTTAAGACACTTGGTGAGAAACACAAGGCAAACTATATGCATTAGATTTCAGACCACATGAGGCAGGTGTATTTACTTAGAAATGTCATCTATATTCAAATATTAAAATAAAATATCACATTTTGAGCCCATGTAAAGAGTAGGCCTCAGTCTTCGCCCACCCTGACTGACAGCAGCAAGGACACTGAAGAGCTGTCAGGCTAGCTGTGCAAAGGTTGAGTTAAACTTTCATGAAGGCTTACACAGCCATTTTGACATAGATTTTAAACTTGATAAGGATTAGGGATTTACTTTGAAAATCCATTGCATGCAATTTATATTGTGGAATCTGGTGACAGATCCACTTTAAAGAAAAATCCTGACACTAACAAAAATTCAGCCTTAATTCTGCCAGCAAAATACCAATTCAGTTTTTAAGATGACCCTACTTGCCTGTGAATATTTCCACATGCCTGCCAAGACTGGGGTGGGTAAATTATTATTTTTTCTGCTAGGGGCCATTTGGTTATTTATTCCATCATTCAGGGGCTGCAGAAAATTAACTTGAAATTAACCCTGCTATATTTGGTCACAATTAACTCCTCGCTAATGTGATGGCTGGAACTGCTTTGCTTTGGTGCGACTGATGGGTGGTAGTGATGAATTCTGAAAAAACTGGCAGTATATAGACATCACTGGAGGGGCTTCTGTTGTAGTTGACGATTAGAGCGCAGTGTCTCTGCCCACAAAGTACGTCACTGACCAGTACATCCTGATGTTGGCACAGGCCAGCATCAGGATGTAATCATGCATGGCAGTGTCCTATAATGAACGCTGCATGCTTGCTGTGACTGGAACAATTATAGGGTTGGCAAAATGCAGCTACTGAGCAGAGTACTGCAGTCCCCAGGAACCTACCTGGGAGCCACAGCAAAGAACACTGTGGGCTGCAGACTGCCTGCGGGCTGGAAGTTCCCCACCCCTGCCCTACAAGGTCAATCCTAGTCTGATCTGAAGAGCAATGCTTTGATTATATAGCTGTTTAGTTGGTGTGTGGTTTGTCATTGGATACCTGCTGTAAGGGAAATTGTTCTCCGAGGAGTTGAGTTCGCATGTCTTTATTCTTATCTCTGAAAGAATTGTACTTGACTGAATCGTAGAGTTGGGACCAAGGGCAGGGGAAGTTCATGGGAGATGAAAAAGTTGCTGCCTACAAGACTACTTACTATTCTGACCTATACAGCTGATTGTGTTAGGATAGTGTGCACATACCCTTACAATTGCCTTTCTGGCATCGCTTTGAACACTGCATACTTGTGCTGCGTTCAAAGCTCTGCACGTAGGTGAAGCCGCATGTGTTCATTGAACCATGTGGATTTACCGCAGCCTATACATTACACTGATATAATTTCTCTTGCAGAGACTAGCGACTCCGCAAGAGAAATTGATATGCTGCAGTCTGAAAAGATGCACCGCATGTCCATCTCCGTGGGTGGTCCGCAGGAGCAAGGAGACTCATGGGGATTTCTTGAAATCCCGTCCACTATTCTCTAACATCTGGCCGCTGCGGTTTGCACACAGCACAAGTGCGCTGTGTCCAATCTGCAGCATTGCCTGACTGCATGCGCCTGAAGTCAAAAATGATTGGTTTGTTTTAAAAGAGGAGGAATTCTGGTGAGCTTATCCCTGATATGTCTAATGAAATGAAACTGATTGTTTTGCACTGAGCTGTAAATCTTAGGGCTCTTTCAGACATCCATGATCATCAGTCTGATCTGAGCACAATGCACAGACTGGCTGCGCCTCTCTGACCCTGAGTGTGACAGCCTCCTATAGTGACAGCCATGCATTCTGAAGATCACTGATGCCTGAAAGAGCCCTTAGGCTATGGTCACTTAGTGTTTTTGTATTTTTTTTTTTTTTTTTTTCTTGCAAGCAAAATCTGCTTTCTTGGCAGTAAGACGTCTTAGTCTGTGGCAAATCATGCTCTTCTTTTTTTTTTTTTTTGTAAGAAATCTATAGTACATATTTTAAGTTTGTTTTATTCACTGAAAATGCTAAAGAATTCACATGCTGCAGATTTTAAAAATTTAGCAGTTTTTCCAATTCAATCAATAAGAGAACAAGTGTGTACATGACACTTCTGAAGTCTCATAGGTTTTGCTGGTACTGTAAAAAGCGGCTTTTAACTTGCATGAAGAAAAAGCTGCAAAAAAAAAAATGCAATGTGTGAAGAAAGCCTTACTTTATCTGAAGTTCTTGGTGCAGTCCTAATTCATCTCCCCCAATAGTCTTTGATGGGCAAGATTTGAATTTTTTTAGGTGCTCATCACCATTTTTTTCTCCCATTATAAATGCAGATTGTCTAAAATACTAATAAGTAATTATGAAAAATATTGATATTTTAACTGATTGTTACAATTTATTTTCCAGTTTCCTTCACAGTTATGTGCTACAATGTCCTTTGTGATAAATATGCTACAAGGCAGCTTTATGGCTATTGCCCTTCCTGGGCATTAAATTGGGAGTACCGGAAGAAAGGAATCATGGAAGAGATTGTCAGCTGTGATGCGGATATCATCAGCCTTCAGGTAAGGTACAAAAAAAGCTGTAAGCAAGTTCAGATCAGGTGATGTCTGATGCTTTACTCTATCTCGTCCACAAGAGGTCAGAGTTGCAGAAGTAATCTAATGTAAAAAGCATTTGTTCAATTAGATCTTCTAAAATCTACGGGTAATGCCATCAACAAGATCATGTGCTAAGGTTTCCGGTGAGAAGTTTGTCTAAGGGAAGACCATCTTTTTTACTATGTCACTTTCAGTACTTTGCATGTTAAACTAATGGTTGTGTGGCAGGGGCTCATCTCCTTCAAAAAAATAGGAATGTTGGAAGTACAGATGCCTGTGCATTGAGCACAGCCAGCTGTGTATGGTGGATTGCTTTGGTTTTCTGCATGTTGTCAGTGTGGTCAGCATGTTACTATGTTAATTTCTGTATTTAAGGCCATTCCATAAAAAATAAAATTGCTTCTACTATAGTCGTGCATGATTCTGACAAAATTATGAAACCCTATCTTAGTACATGCATTATAATTCAGGTCGGTAGGTTTATTCTACTTGCCAGTACTCTGAAATCCACTTATGGCAAAAGTAACTAAAAATGCTAAATTGCTTACCTTCACTGGTGATCTTGTAACTTTATTTTGCGAAAAAATGTGGATAACCAGCCTGTTTAAAGCTGGCTATAGTAATACTATGTATATCTGCAGATCCTGCTTATATTGGTAACCTATCCTGTTTGACCAGCATCTACTCCGATTGTTCACTTAGATCAATACATTTAGCTTGAAAATGCCAATAGTCTAGAGCAGTGTTAGACAACCTGTTGTGAGGTTACAACTTCCATCACGCCATAATAGCCGACTGTCACAGCCTCTGGGCTAGTCCTAAACATGAACTCTCACTGTCCCTACTGTCAAACTGCACACACTATCAGCATTACTAACGCCTTTTAACACTCTTCAAGAAAAAGTTTCCAGTTTGTCAGGGAGCGCTTCCAGGTGATTCATTACTTACTCCAAATCTTTCAGGAATAATCCAGTTTATTTTTATATAAACAATGCGTTTCGGCTATACATAACATTAGCCTTCATCAGGTAAAATTACCTGATGAAGGCTAATGTTATGTATAGCCGAAACGCGTTGTTTATATAAAAATAAACTGGATTATTCCTGAAAGATTTGGAGTAAGTAATGAATCACCTGGAAGCGCTCCCTGATAAACTGGAAACTTTTTCTTGCACTTTCTGACGAGTCTCCTGCAAAGGAGCTCGTTTTACCTGTTTTTGAGCTGCAGTCCAGCAGATCCAGACAACTACTCCACTCCCTAAAGACAGGGATACATGCTGGATAACAAGACACCACAAAGATCTGCGCCCCCCTTTCTTTTCTCCTTTTCCCTTTTTTTTATTCATCCTTTTAACACGCTTCGCAATTCACATTATACATCGCATTTCCCATTACTCCACATAAAATTTAAACTTGTTTCTTTTAGGGGAGAACATGGGCTGTATGTCAGTCTCTTTACAATATTGTCATACATTAACAAATGCATCCAAATCTGCACGTGTTAAGGGGTTTTGATTCTGTTTTTACTTTGTACGTTGCAAAAGGTGACTTCTATGGCATAAATTGACTTACTGGGGATTTTAACCTGGCACCACCGGTCAGTTTTCCTATAATGTAGTGGTCCTTTTCCCCAATAGCTGTTAATGCTATTACTTTTTTTTTTGTACATCAGATTTTGCTGAAGGGATTGTATCTCTCTCATGAGGCTACTTTTATCGTTGTTCTGAGTCATTGTAATGGTCACTGTCCCGCTATCTATTTTGTTTTGTTTATGCTCTGCACTTGCTTTAAACACAATTGTAAATTTGTAATTTTTTTTTCTTCTTACTTTAAGGAAGTTGAAACCGAGCAATATTTTACCCTTTTCCTGCCAGCATTAAAAGAACGTGGATATGATGGTTTTTTTTCTCCAAAGTCACGTGCCAAAATAATGTCAGAGCAAGAGAAGAAGCACGTGGATGGGTGTGCAATATTTTTCAGAACAGAAAAGTAGGTGAACCGTGTATGGGGGGTGCAAACACTAAATTTTGTCCAGTCGGTCTAGCAGGCTGGCAGTGTATGACCCAGAAGACCAGACACTGATGGTTTCTTATGTTCTGGATTGATGGCAAGATGTCTGGCTATATTAGCTTACGTTAATATATTGGTCTCCTTAGGGTCAATCCAATGTATGTGCTTAAATTGCATAACGGGTTAATTGGCTTTCTGTAAGATTGGCATATCAGGGTGTTAAGAAATGGCAATCCCTGGAGGAAATCCATGTGCACAGAATACACCATGCAGATGTTGTCCCAAGACAGTCTAACCCAGATCACAGGGCTGTAGTGCATTTTTTTTTATAGTGCCTCTATTATACAGTTACTTGTAACATGTGATGTTTTGATTTTATTTTTTTTATTAAGATTTTCCTTGGTGGCAAAACACACTGTGGAATTCAACCAGGTAGCGATGGCAAATTCCGAGGGGTCAGAAGCTATGCTGAATAGAGTTATGACAAAGGATAATATTGGCGTATCTGTTTTGTTAGAAGTCCACAAAGATCTTCCTGGGGGAGGTAGGTTTCGAACAACTAGTGCTTTTAACGTGGTGGCTTATCTTTGCTGTATTAAAAGTGCATTTATTTCCTTCCCCCACCACACACTCAAACCAATTATTGCATGAGATTTGCTGATCTTAAAGGGGTTATGTGGTCTTAGTAACTGGAGACTTGTGACTCCTCACACCGCAAGTGCTGTGAAGATTCTCCAGTGCTGGGAGCAGGCAGTCATGTGACCTCAAGTATGTGATTTGCATACTTCCAGCCACATTCAGACTAGACTGTGTCCATTTTTATTTAATACACTTGCATTGAGCGAGGCTGCACCCATCTAGTCGGCATAAGTCTGCATTGCTTGCAGTTAGAGTTCAAAAGTCAGTGACTGCAGGCTTGTTACTTTAAAGGGGTATTCCCATCTCCAAGATCCTATCCCAGTATGTAGTAGGTGTAGTAATATTAGCAAATACCTTTAATTAAAAATGTAGTGTAGTTCTGCAGATTCGCTATGTCTGTGGGACCTTAGGTATCCATGGTTACAACCACTGATAGTGAGTTGGCTAGTTGCTAGTGGTTGTAACCATGGATACCCAAGGTCCTGCAATGCCCTGCACATGAGAAAAGAGACCTAGCGAATCTGAAGAACTATACTACATTTCTAACTGGAGGTATTTGATAAAATTATTAGTATTACACCTACATATTGAGATAGGATTTTGGAGATGGGAACACCCCTTTAAAGCCAGACCACCCAATTAAAGCTATATAGAACAAAAAAATGTAATCTTGTTATTTTTAATGAATGGTCTGTTAGTCTTTTACACATTGAAATGATAAAATGTTTCTTTTTAATCATTCAGGGATGAAAACTCACCATTCGGATAAACAGCTTCTTATGGTAGCTAATGCCCACATGCATTGGGACCCAGAATATTCTGATGTCAAGCTTATTCAAACTATGATGTTTGTCTCAGAGCTGAAAAGCATTATTGAAAAGGCAGCAAGCAGACCTGGCAGCCCTGCACCTGATCCAAATTCCATCCCCTTTGTCTTATGTGCTGATTTGAACTCGTTGCCAGATTCAGGTAAAATATTGTTGCCTACTGAGGTTGTGATCTCCTCCTTAGTGCTGTCTGCTTTATGTTAACCCCATTCACAACATTTCATGTTGGTGATTGGGAAGAAGGTTCCTGCAAACTGACGTCATCTTGCGTCATGGCGATCAAGCAGGTGCCTGAGTTGTGAGTTAGTACCACATAAAGTGGCACTGGCCAGAATTGTAGAGTCTGCCCTGCTCAGGAAGGTGAAAACAGGCTTGGGGTGAAGGGATTAACAGTCAGTGTTATATGTAATGGATACATAGAATAAAGGAACAGAGCGGAGTCTGTGCCATTTGGAGCCATCAAAATTCCTTTCCAACTATAACACCATAAACTGACTACCCTATTTAATTCTGTCTATAGCGACTGTTCATAGCTGGGGGGCTCCCTCTTACCCCAATAATGTTCTTGTGATGACTAAAGACTATTCTAGATCATCTGAAGGTCTAGGTCCGCAATCCTTGCACTTGCCAGATGCCTGTCCGTTTTAGGCCCATTCACACATTCAGTATTTGTTCCATGTGTTTGGTCAGTATTTTACATCAGTGCAATAGACTGCAAAATAGTCCTGTTGTTGGAATAAAGGGTTAACTTTTTTATGGGGGGGGCTAATATAATCACACCCACCCTCTTGTGGGGGAAAAAATGCTTTATGTAAAAAGTGTAGATGTGCACAACTGGTATTACTTTGATTGTTTTATTGCACATGCCACTTCCTTTGGCAGTGTGATTGAAAATAAAAACCTGGCAAAAATTGTTACTTTGTCTTCACTGTAAGGGTTAAATTGTGTGACTTTTTTTTTATAGAGCAATACCAAGTGTATACTTTGTAATATTCTGCCAATAAGAACATTTATGCAAGAACATAAATTATTTTTTTTTCAATATTTTTTTTGTAATTAGACCCTGTCCTGGCTGGGTGTAACAAGCCACCATAGCTGGCAGACCTGGAGCTCATTACTTGACCTCCCAGCTGTCATGACTCGTTCGGCTCTTTGCAATCATGTTTCTGGGGTGAATATCGGGAGCCCCCTCCCTCTCTCAACCGTCTAAATACTGCAATCCCTATTGATCGCAGCATTTTAGAGGGTTACACTGCCAGGAGCGTGGCTCGGTAAAGCCTGAGCTGAAAGCGGCTTAATCATCAAACATACCAGTACGGTTACTTGTGGGATTGCACTGCAGCATGGGAGTATCGGTATGCCCTGTGTCCTATGTTTCCAACCCAATTCTGTCTTTAGTTTTCAGCTGCTGATTTTGAAGATACTCTCTGCTCTCCTGTTTTATATACAAAAAAAACATTTATTAAGTACTGCTGCTAAAGTCTTTTGTATTTTTCAATTTCCAATATTAGGTGTGGTGGAATATCTAACCAACGGAGGAGTAGCTGACAATCATAAGGACTTTAAGGAGCTTAGATACAATGAGTGTCTTTCAAACTTCAGCTGCAATGGGAAGAATGGGACCCCAGATGGAAGAATTACACATGGCTTTCAGCTGAGGAGCGCCTATGAAAACAACTTGATGCCTTACACCAATTACACCTTTGATTTCAAAGTAAGTTCCCAAAGGAGCCCTCTAAGGGTTTTTTTCTTTTTGGTCCTCTTGTAATATAATGCTGTTTAGGACACTGGTATTGACTTGCATAGCGCTGCCTTTTTCAGCCATCTGTGCTATTCTGGTCCCCTTCTGTTAGAGAAGGACAAATGGCATTGAGAATGGCAAGATGCCCCAAACGGTGTGAGTTAACACCGGTGGTGTTAATGGCATGTACATTATAAAGGAACTAAAATGCAAGACAATTCTCAAGAGTGCTCCTTTAGCCAATTTGTAAAGGGTTAACTTGTATATCTTTTAATGTAAATGCCTAACCCATTATTGGAAACTGTAACTCTTGTATGCGTCAGGTTAGAGGACCTGTCAGCCGCTCCAAAAATTAAGATAAAGACCATGTAAAAATCCCTGAGGACCACGGATTCTGCTGGTCTTTTCCACTTTCTTCTGCGTTGCCCTATTACACAGATACACTTACATTTTAAAAGCCACAAATGTGAAATCTCTTCTTCTAGACCAACTGGGCATTTCTTCAGTGTATGAGGGTGTGCACATTCAACCCCCCCCCCCCCCTACTCCCAGATGTTGCCATTCACGGTTTGCCAGCTGGTCTAGCAAACTAGCAATCTGACACGGTCAAGCTGTGATTGGCAATGTCTTGGAGGGAGGTAATTCCACCCCCCCACCCCCTGAGTATACACTGAAGAACGCCCAATTGGTCTGCAAGATAAGACTTCATATTTGTTGCATTTTAGAACCTATCTCTGCAATTAAGCGATTTGGTGCAAAACTGAGGAGGCCGAATCGGGAAGTGCAGGTATGAAGTCCTGCTTGCTCTGTTATGAAATGCTCGAATAGCAGCCAAATTGGAACATTAGATATTTTTATTTGGTTTACACATCCTGGTAACTTCCTAGAATACAGTGGGAACTTGTTTTTTGGAAGGCAAGATGAATACATTAAAGGGGCTGTCCACTACTTTATATCCCCCCCCCACCCCACTCCCCTCCTCAGGGCCCCTAAGACTTCTTGTAAATACTTTCTGTTGCCTGATAGCACCGCTCACAGGCACCACGTAACCCCCGGCTGCAGCCGGCTCTGACATCCACTGATGTCATGACAAGTGCTGGCAGCAGCTGGGGGTCACTAGCTTCCTGGTTGCACGGTGGATGTCAGGCTGTAGGTGGGGTTAACCGGCATCCACTGCACGCTCTGCCTCTCCCCATTCATTGGGAAAGCTCGCGGTGGATGCTGGATGTGATGCGGGGGGTAACCCCGCAGCCACCGCTGGGACCCTAGCGCTGAGTGATGCCTCACTTGTCATGGTGTCAGCAGGGTGTCATGTGATTCCTCTGAGCGGCCACCGATAGCGCAGCTCACAGGCATTATCAGCAGCAGAAGGTATTTACAAGAAGTCTTGGCCCTGGGGGGATACATTGGGGGGGGACCAAATAAAGTATTTGACAACTTCTTTAAAAGTGCAAGTACTGGTGAGAATCTTGGTAACTTTTTGCCAAGTTAGGCATGTACGTTTCTCTTCAGTTGCAGTTTTGGTTTTCTTGTCAATGTATGGATATGTGAAGAATGTTGTACTTTATGTCCGGCTTGCTTGTGTTTATTGCTCAGTTGATTAGTGACCATGTACTTTTAGATGTACTTCTAGTTGTAATTTTTTTTCTTTTACCTTTTTTAGGGTGTCATTGACTACATCTTCTACTCCAAGACACACATGGATGTTCTTGGCGTCCTGGGGCCTTTAGATCCTCAGTGGATGGCAGAGAACAACATCCCTGGCTGCCCTCACCCCCACATACCCTCTGACCACTTCTCACTGTTAACGCAGCTGGAACTCCACCCTCCACTTCTGCCTCTCATCAATGGGGTACACTTGCCAAGCAGGAGGTAGTGCTGACTGAGGCTTGGCAATCTCTCATGGACCTGTACAGCTGTAAGAGTCTGTAGGAGTGAAGTATGGCCAACCTAAAGCTGCTTTTTCACGGCTCCTTCCCTTCTGTCAAAGCAGTGGTTCTGCATTTTATTGCAGGGAGGCAATATTTGGCATTGGGGTTGGTACAGAATCTGTCCTCCACCCCAACTGTATTTTTGTTACTTTTTAAAAAAAAAAAAAGCTTGATCGATTTTTTTTTCTTTTTTTTTTTCTTTTTTTCTATCTGTCCATATTTTCTTTATCTTGTAAGAAATACCGATGACAACAGCTAGATACCAGGCTGTTTTCCCTTTTTATTGAGTTGACTCCTTCCAATGTGTAGTTAATAAGGACACCCAACTTTGTAATTGTCCCAGGGAAAACAAGCACCAATGTTTTTACCCTTCTCTCTAAAGGCTACCTTGGCTGCCCTAAAGTAAAGCACAATCTTGCTTTTACACGCTTTCCGGGCTCCATTCGAAAAGTTAAAATAATTTTTTAAGAATTTCAAACTCCTCCTACCTGTTCTTGACTTCTCCCATTTTTGGCTTAACATCGACTGGCTATGAAGAGAATTGTTGAGCTGGACTGACTGCAGCTGTCATGAACTTACCTTTTTTCCACAACCTGATATCTTGTGGTAGATCAACTCCCCGCCCCTGCTCCCATATGTTTTGCCACATTTTACACGTGGCTATTCGTATTTTCATATCCTTAAGGATTCCTAATGGAGGAAAATGATTGCCAGTCTAAAACTGTAACCAAAGATACTACTTGCCAACCCAATTTTGAGTATTCTTCCAATCCCAAACCCAGTCTCTCTTTAACTAGTCTTGATTATTCATTGTTCTCTTCAAAGCCAACCGGTTGTAAAGACTCAATAGCGTTAAACGTAAGACTTGGCAGTCTGACAAACACTTGAAAATATTTTAAAACTTTATTTTTCCCACTCCTTTTTGTTTTCCTTATCCCCCAATTTGGTAGCCATAGGGAGAGGGTAGCAGTAGTTTACTTAACTTTGGGGTTTCACAAGCTCTCATTGGCCAATTATCCTGCATTTTCAAGACTGTCCATCCAAATTCTCCTCCCGTCTGATAAGGTTTCACAATTCAAAATGTAGAGTAGCTTGGAAGCCCAATGTACCTTGCCTATAAGGAGGGTCTTTAACTTTTTGTTCCCCAACACCTGGCTATGAAGGGGTTAGAGTCTTGCTGGTATATATATATTTTCCTTTTGAAAAATTTGTATTGCACTGGTTAAATGGCCTCTAACTGCAACATTTTCTTGTCTCTTGCTGCTATGTTTTTAAAACTGCTTTTAAATGAATATTCTCAATGCACTTTATTGCTTTGTCTCAAAATGTGGTCGCTTCTCGGATGCAATCTTATCTAAACTTTTTAGCAAAGGGCCCTTTTGAAAATCTTACTGCTGCATGTTAAGTAGTCCGTTTGATAGGTCTGAACACAGGACTTTCCCGCTCTTCCACCAATAAATGACTACATTCCTCTCCTACGTGTGGGTTATGCCACATGCATATATCTTCTATAGAAACTATATTTTCCTTAAGGTATATATCAACTGTAGTCTCTACTAAATTCCTAAAGTGCCTCCGTAGATATGTTTTCAATAATAGTCTTATGGAATAAAGTTTATGAAATTTGCAGAAAAAAGTAAAAGGCCTTGTTCAAATCATGAGATCTTTGTACAAATTGTTTTCCTTTTTAGCCAAAAATCATGTTTAAAGCCAAAATGCACGTGTTTTTTTTTTCTTTTTTTTGTTTGGCTTATACTAAACATGCAGCCGAACAAGGTCTCAATGCAGTCTCTTTGCGTCAAGTTTAGCTTTGAATGTAGAGGCACACTAAGTCTTTGCTAAAACAAATGTGCATCCAGTCGCCCTAGTTTGTGAAATGTATCTCCTCATTGTAGGGTTATCCACTCTTGTCTCACATGTGCTTTGCTTTACTGTGGTGCATAGATGTCGTCAGCTGTTCAAACTTTGTTACTGTCCCAAGAGTAACTAGGAAGATGTATTACACCCACTTGGGAACCGTTTGGTTACTACAGACACATTGAAATCATTAAGTGTTGAGCTAGATTATCTGCATTTACAACTTCTCAGGTACTGTATATATTAAACTATAAAGCATCAGACAAAGGATTACTGTTTTTGTAGTCTGCTCCTTTCAGGAGAAGTGACATGTAGCAGCACAAAGTACTTTAATCATGAGAAGGCCTAACCCTTCGAATGGCTATTGGGATCATTGTTAGTGAAAGAACTTGGCCCCTCATTTTTATTTATTTTATTTTTTGGGGGGGTCAAATGGCCATTTTTCATTGAACGATAGGATTCGCTGCATATGTAAGTCATTTAGTGAATACCAGCCGACTTTACAAACCATAAATGCTTAGCTGTTGCAGTGACTATCTGTGGAGGTGGCACTTTTTTTTTTTTCTTTAATCACCCTCTTAAATGCGCTAGATCATGTCAGTAAATGCATTTAGGTTGCTACTACATTTACCTCTTGTTACTTTCTTGATACTGGCTGATCTTTACCCCTTCCCTGACACTTCTCCTGTCCCCTTCCCTGCTTATATTGGTTACTTTTCAACATGGCCCCTTATCATGGACAAAGTAGCTGAATGCAAAAACCAATTGCCTATTTTATTTTGCAGTATGTGTGGCCAGGATGATCTAACTTGTGACTTTAAAGTTTTAACATTTATACCTTCAGAGTTAAACATGTGAAAGGATATTTTATTAAACCATGTCCAGTTTTTATTCATAAAAAATGTACTCTGTAAATTTGTAAGAATAAAATGTTTAAATTTTTTTTTTTTTTTTTTAACTTAAACCCCTTCACCGCCAGAGGTTGGAGCAATTTGGAGACCCCTCTAAGGTCAAAGGGATACATTTGCTTTTCAAACATAGTTTGTTTTGCACTCAGATCTGTCTATTGGTATTTTCTTGTCCCTGCATATAAATGCCATTAAACCCATTATACATTGGTAAAACACAGAAGCACTGATTTATTTACGGTTTGGTAATATAACTTGAAGCTTATCATATATATATATATATATATATATTTTTTTTTTTATTAAAATGTAAGGTTTCTGGTGTAACTCGTCCACCTCTTTCTACAGAAGTTGTGAAAATCGTATTTTGTGATCTATGCATCTAAATAGTCAACTATAAACTTGGTTTCTGGTTGAGTGTATCTCTAAATTTATAAAAACTTAAAGGTTGACTTTATGAAAATACATTAATGGCATTTTCTTCTCTTGGCTGGTGTTCGACCGCCACGGAGTAGGGGTGATCGAGGCCCATGTGCGCTGACCATCTCAATTTACTGCTATGGGAGTTCCAAATGCTTATTCAGAATTCCCAAAAACTGCCAATCTCATTTACTATGGAACTGCTATAGCAATGAATGGAGACAGCCACACATGCGCTGCCACCTCTCTACTCACTAGTAGTGATGAGCGCAAATGCTCGTTACTAGAGTTTTGGTGGGCTGACAGTCTCGGTGCATATCCGAGAACCCTAGGCAAACTCTAGTAATGAGCACTTGCGCTCATCATTAGTAGTCAGACGTGAGGGACTCCCATTCAGGAGATAGTGTCCCACACTTGTCACCTATTTTATGTAATAGAGGTCTCATGAGACAACCCTATTAATGTTTCTAACATTTAAAGTATCTCATTATGAATAATCAGCAATTTTGCTTATCTGACCAGGTCACTCTCAGATCAAGTTCCTATTCCAGCTTATTAGTTATCTAAAACATGACTTTTCTTGCCTGATATTTTTTTTCTTTACATTTTTATAAAATACTGATGGCATTATCCCAGGATTTGATATAGTGATTAAACCTAAAAATACAATTATACCCACGTGACAGTCTTGTGCCCTAATATTTGAGATGCTTCTCTTGTCTAATGGTGGTCATTTCTGTTGCCATTTTTTTTTCCTTTAAACCCACACTTTTTCATTTACATGACATTTGGAAACTGCTTTCTTTAGTTTTGTCTACTTCACAAGCTAAAGGTTGGTAAATGTGACTAGCTGTTAATGTTTGGTTTCCTGCAGCACCCTCAGGGCCTGTCTGATTACTGGATTTGGGGATTGAATAGCTCCGTTCTCTCAACTATCTCACCAGTATCTGGTTTTTCATGATTTAACCAGCAGCACTGCCTATGAAAGCAGATAATAAAAAAAAATCTTAGTCCTGTTAAAGGGCAATGATTTTGTAAGTAGTTTTATGTAATAAAATGTATGAGATGGCTATTTTCTATTTTCTGTGTATTGGTGAAGATTGTCGATTCTGTAATACAGTATCTTCTGAACTGGCACAACAGTCACATCTTTTTGATATACATTCATCTCCAAGAGTTATATATAAATATATATATATTTTTGTTTTACACCCAGGGCTCAATTTTTTTTTTTTTCAATAAAAGCTTAAACTCTGTAAAATAAAGTGGGGAGCACTTTTAAGCATTTTGAGCCAGCTCAGATTCCACTATTGTGCTTGTATATGTTGTAGATGTAAAAGTGACATTGTACAAATACTTTTTTCTAAGCAAAAAAGCTTCATATTGCAGTAGTGAAGAAACAACCTTTCACAGTGGGTTTTGTATTGGATCTTCCCATACCATGCATTAGTGTTTGCTTCACGTGAAGCCATTTCATTGAAGTCTGTATCACATTCAGCACTGTCTCATGGCTTTGTATCCTCATTAGGAAAGATTTAGCCTGATCAATTCTAAAAAAATGTACATACGCAGCATGTAAAGCTTCACTTAAAACTCTTAAACCCTTCCCACTTCTAAAACTTATCGCCTTATGCTTTTAAAATGTGTTCACTTCCTTTAGCTAATCACTTTAGTTATCTTTGTTCTAAAATAAAGTCCTCCAAGAAACAACTGTATCGCAGCTACCTGATTTCTAATTTGTGAGGTCACAGCAGTCTGTTAACTAATTGGGAACACACTGATATGGTCTTAATATGGTTGTGTGTTTGACACAATAGTGGAGAAATGTTTTAATCTGATCATACCCAAGATACTCCAATAATGCTCTGTTCTGTGTTAGAAGCCTCTTTAGATTTGAAGTTTCTTTAGCAGATATAGCCAAAATTGGGCTCATCAAATTTCTATGGGAGCAGAACTGTGTGCTTCCAGTGAGATGTGTCTAATATATTTTTATATTTTTTTAGTATTATTGAAAATGCAGCGAGGGAACCTAACAAAGATCAGTGAATCCTAATTAAGTAATATGGCCAGATAAAAAAAACAAAAAAACAAACTTTAGTATATGTGGGTTGATCTTGTACCTCATGAACAATTTTAAACTTAAGAGGTCTCCATTCTGAATGTCTCTCATTCTTTGGGCTCATATGCATACTTAATTGTGTAGTGAACTTATTTTTTTGTTTCTGATTAAAGTCTCTAGATTACATATATAATTAAGGGTACATTTACACCAAAGATTATCCTAGGAACGCTTGTTTTATGATCTTGCAGTGTGAACAGGCTTCCGATAAAAACACAACTCTCTGAACGAGCATTTTGTATAAGCAGGTTTAAAAATCCTTTCTTAGAGGCACATAGTCTTGTTTAAACAGGACTCACTACCGAGAACTATGGCAAACTATGCACACTGAGCGATTTTTATTGATTCTTCAATGTGCATCATTGAATGTTGTGCAAGTCCTTTAAATTACTGCTAATCTGCAAACATTTGCTTTTGTCAGCTTTAGTGCGGCTGATTAGTGATGAGCGAGTATGCTTCATTAACCCTTTCGGCAAGCGCGCTCTGGTGCTCACCAAGTATATTGGCATGCCTAGCGACAATGAAAGTGTCTTAGCTGTTCGACAGCCGTGACACGTGCAGAGAGAGCCTGGCGAACAGCCGTGACTCTTGCAAGCGCAGCGACTATGAATGAAACGCCGAGCACGCCAAAATACTCGGTGAGCACCCGAGCGTGCTTGCTGAAAGGGTTAATTAGTCATACTCGCTCATCACTACTGCTGATCAGTCCGTGTAAAGTGACTCTTAAAACACAACGGTCGGTTTAATTTTTTTAAAATTATTTAGCACAAACTATTTAAATCTTTCAAATATACCTTATTAATGAAATCCGAAACTTTTCAAAAACCTTCTAGATGTCCCCCTGTGCAGTTTCTGAAGCCAATCCATACTCTGTTCCAAAGAAGCTGATTATGGCTTCTAAGGGTGGGGGGGAGCCTACATAGCATGCACGTGTCTGGCTGGATCCCATGCACTCAGTGCAACAACAGCTTAAGTCAGTCAGGCAGAGGAGCTGTGTCCCAACATCCAACAGAGCGCATGCACTGTCGGCTGGTTCCTGTGTGATTAGTCATGTCCAGCAGTTTTTCTGTGTATAGCAGGCACACAGGATAATCAGCTGACAAGGCAGAAGGAGCTCTGTAACATCGGCACATCCCCCTCAATCTTTACCGCACAGCTCCTTCTGCCCTGTCGGCTGGTGCCTGTGTGCTCAGTGACATCAGCACTTCTCAGTGTTCAGAGAAGATCAATAACACTAAAGTGCCGATGTCACTGAGCACAAAGAAACTAGCTGACAAGACAGAAGGAGCTGTGTGGTAAATACGGAGGGGGAAGTGCTGATGTTTGAGCTCCTTCTACCCAGTCATCTGATTGTCCTGTGTCTATGCGATACTCTGAGGAAAACTGCTAATGTCAAAGCGTTCACAGGAACCAGCTGACAGAACTCGCACACCGTGCCGGTAAACTGCTGATGCACTGACAGTGCATAGGATCCAGCCGCCAGGAGCGCACATGCTGTGTAGGGTCCGCAACCACCCTTAGAAAGATAGATTTATTAACTATGGAGCTGAATTCAGATTTGCTGCAGAAACTGCATAGGAGGACATCTAGAAGCTTTTTGAAAGGTTTTCTTTCAGATTTCAGACTAACTTTGAAATTATACAATGATCAGACTGATGGCTCAGACATGTAGTCATATATTCACCTATAGACTGCCATGAAGTATCTTGGGCGTAACTTTTTTTTTTTTCCCCAATCGGTCTCCCAGATACCTGTGCATACAAAAGCATGATGTATGCTTTTCTATACAGTAATACAAAAACTACCAGACCAAAAGAATGATCTTGGTAAAAGTTTGGGTTTCAAACTTTTCCTGTTTACACCAGATACTAAATTTGCGATCAAAACTTGAGCCTAAAATATACCTTCTTTCACTAACCGTTCAATAGATTGCATTGTCAGACTCTCTTACTAACTTTATATTATGTTTCACAACACTGAGCATTTGACTACAGAGAATCAACCAAAAAGGAAATCTATTAAACATTTTTTTTTCTGCTTTGGTTTCATTTCAATCAATTATATCTGAAGGAGGATTGTCTATTTACAAACCTTTATTGACCAGATTGAAGTATTGAGATTTTCATACTAAGAAATTTCTGTTTTTGATCTTAACAGTTTATGTAAAGCACCGATTCCATTCTCTCCCTCACCCCCAATTTTATTCGGTGTAGTAGCAATTTTATTTACTGAAATATTTTGCTTGACCTCCCCTTTTCCAAGCTTTGCTACTATTGAGTTTTAAACCTTTACCAGAGTTGCGTAATAGTGATGTCTTCTGTTGTGCTAAGCTCAGGACCAGTAAACTGACTTAACCAAAAAGTGTTGTTTTTTTTGTTTTTTAAACTTTTCTCTAAGCAATAGCTTCTTTATGTTAAAGAGTAAGCACAATTTTCTGCTGGTTTATGTTGCCAAAACATTTTATTTTTTTTTGCCACCAGCAACGGAGAATTGAAATCCACAATTTTACAGGGGTTAAGATGGAGTGTATGTTTAGGTCTTCATTGTACTTTTATATTGCGCTAGGTATATATTTCCATTAACACCTGCAAAACTACTGTGGCTTCCAAACTACTCACTGGTACAATCATTGGTAGTCTTACATTTATTTTAATCCTCACCCCCACACATTCTTATGCATTGCTCCCCCTCACTTACTGATATACACCTATGGTGGGCTTAAGACTGCCTTGGTTGGCTGTATGAAATGGTGCCTGAGCTTACCACTCAATATTTTGTATAGCATTGTCTGAAGCTCATGAATTGAATAAGATCTATTGCTCGTGTTGCTCTTCATGTCTGTCACACAGTATGAATATGCAAAACTAGTTAAAAATCCTTGCCATAAACTAATTTAAGCAAATGTTTTTGTTGCAGTGTTCAGAAATCTATATTTGAGGGAAAAATATCACCAGCCGTTTTGAACTTTTTTTGTATTTACGGAGTTAAACCACAATCTGGATTGCACAGCTGATGTATTTTGGGCAATATTTGATGTATAAATTATGCTGTGCTCTGGAAATTTCATAGTATTACAAATGTGAACAATACAGAATTCAGCCTAAAAAGTTGCACTGCTCGTCCTGCTTTCTAGACCTGTGGCAGCTGAAGAGTAGAGGTGATGAAGAACCTCACTATTTCTGACAAATTACTTTCATCCATTTTGGAGATCGGGTACTGCTTACACATAATGTATAGGGCTAAATTGCTTGTATCCTTGTGTACCTTTTTTTTACCCCTTCTATGTAGGCAATAAAAGTCCATTTTGCAACTGCAAACTAGTGGTGTCATTTCTCTTGCGTTTTATATTAAAAAAAAAAAAAAAAAAAAAAAATTGGCTTGTTGCCAATAATTACATTTTTACTTAGACGACAGTAAACCATTATGTTAAACATTTGTTTATTTTACTCGCTTATATAGCGCCATTGAATGCCACAGCGCTTTACAATCATCGCTGTCCCCATTGGGGCTCACAATCCACTCCCTTTCAGTAGGTCTTTGGAATGTTGGAGTACACAGGAAACGCATACAAACTCTTTGCAGATGTTGTCCTTGGTGGGATTTGAACCCAGGATCGCAGAGCAGCAAGGCTGCAGTGCTAGCCACTGAGCCCCAATGCTGCCTACTTTTCAACTTCTGCCTGGCATGTACAGCACATCTGGGAAGTTCACACAAAGTACTGTATATTTGGATCAAGCACAAGCGCAGCGGGTATCTGCTTTATATTATAGCTGACCCTATTCTGCATTCTAGCTACAACCAATCGTGGCTGTTTAGCACTTTACATTCCACAGTTAGTAGCAGCCAGGCATGTAGATGGTTGAGGGGGGTTCCCTATTTTGCTTGATTAGCTCCGCTGCAATGCCATTTGAAGTGAGCTAATAGTTGTCAATGCAACAGAAGGTCAAATAACGAATTCTGGGTCTAAGTGTTAGGAGGCCTGTTAGGCTCTACCATAAGCAGGTTTTATCATGTATTAGTGTAATAAACCAATGATCAGAAAAATGAATGTTTAAAAATTTAAGGCTGGAGAGGAGTGGGGGTAGGGGTCTCTGCTGTTTAGCCCTGGGGGGGCTTTGCAAGTGTTGCCTGCAAACTACTCCAGCCATATTTGCACTCAAAGTCAAGTGTTTCTTCTCTTGAGCCATGTGTGTCCAAACTAGTTTTCAACCCCATTTAGGGCCAGATTTAATCAGCTTTTATGCGAGTATTTTGATGTGAAAAGTTGTATAATTTTGGTGCAACTTGGGGCTGCGCTAAAATTTTTGACTTGGTGTTATCACACAATTTTTTGCTAGCTCTTGACAAAGTGGGCGTTGCTGGGAGAGGCAGCAGAGACTGGAGTAGGAGTTGTGGCAAGGTGCACAAGTGTATGCCACTTGTCTGAGGTTTCTGATTCTTGGAGAAAATGCTTTTTCATGAATTGGGAGCATCTGACTCCAGCAGATCTCCTTAAGACTGGCATGAAAAACACCAATCTTGGAGAATTGGTTCCATAGGTTATTGCTGCGTTTGGGGGGAAAATTTATACAACCACAATCATTAGATGGATTTCTTGTTTTCAAAATTAAGTCACTTGTAGGGGAAAATTCAGCTGTTTTGGGGTGTTTGCATACTCAGAATTCTCTGTGATTTGTAGGGTCATTTTTATGGCTTGTGAAAAATGAAATACAAGTATTTGGGGCTAAAGGAACACTTTACTGGAAACCTTTTTTATTTTTTTCTGTTCACGCCCCAATGTTATAAAATTCTGTGAAGCACCTGTGGGTTCAAAATGGTTAGTACACTCCAACCTGAATTACTTGAGGGATGTCTCTCTTGGAATGGGGACACTTGTGGGATATCTGCTGTTCTGCACATTGGGGATACCATGTTGTATTTGTGGAGTCCCTAATATGTTCTGCCAAAATTTTTGCTCCAGAAGTCAAATGCCACCTTTTCCTTTCTAAGCCCTATCGTGTGCCCAAACCATTTCTGTCCATTTAAGGTATTGCTGCATTTCTGAAAATTACTTCAATTGTACCCCTTGTAACAAAATGTTGGGGCTAAACCAACATTTTAATGGAGTAAAAAATGGCATTTTTTCCCCTTCTCCAATGACAGCACCACCTGAGAGAGGGTATCCGCCCACCAAGGACAGGAACCTACTGAATAAAAAGGCGGTACCTCTCCTCCACATTAGTTTTGGTTCCTGTCCCTGATGGGCGCCTCACCAGGTGGTACCTCGCGTACCTGGATTATGGACGGTGCGGCCTAGAGGCCGTGGAAACAGCAGATGGTCCCTGTTCCCAGCCCATCTGGCTGCTGCCCGGGTCTGCGTGTGGGGAGGAGGTGCTGTTTTTTGGATTCCTCCCCGCACCGGGGCCTGCAGCTGGGTCTGCGCCTCGCAAGACGAGCTGAGCGCGCCGGCCGGCAGGTCTTCCGGGTCTGCGCATGTGGGGGCGCATCACACCCTGTGACGGAGCGCGCCGGAAGTCTGGGCTGAGCACGCGCGGGGTGCTGGAGCGCCCTATCACGGAGTGCGTCGGAAGCCGGGCTGCGCATGTGCGGGTGGAAAGCCGTTATCCCGCTGCAAGCGCGCCGGGTGCCGCTGGGCTGCGCACGCGCAGAGGGGAGCGTATCTGCGGTGTAGCGCGCCAGCTGGCTGAATTTAAATTTAAAGAAAAAAAAAATTTTTTTTTTGAATGAGCATGCTGCTGGAAGGGGAGGAGCCTAAAGGAGGTGGAGCCCTATTGCTTTTAAGGATGGGGAGCAATCAAGATGGCGGTGTCTGCATCCCCACCATGATGGATGAGGAGCCGCAGTCACCTGGGCAGCAGCTGTCACCGCCACAGGAGGTACAGCAGCAGCCGCAGCCATCAAAGCAGCGCAAGCAGCTTAAGCAAATGGAGCATCGAGAATCTTCCCATCGACAAAGTCACAGCAGTGGAGGGCGTGCGAGTTCCAGCAAGACTGGTCAGAAAAGACTTAGTCAGTCCACCTCCACCAGATGGGAGCCCTCTTGTGAACGGCAACCACCGCCTCCGGTACCCTAGTCTGAACGGCAGTGTGGGGAGTGATCTTCGTGAAAGTCTCACCCTGAATAATGTGGTCTTCTCTCTCTTTTCCTCCTCCTTTCATTTCTTGGGGCAGGAGGCGAAGAAGTGTAGTGCTAAAAGTAAAAACAGGGAGTGTGCTTTATGCAAAATCGGTCTTCCCACCTCTTATGCCAAAAACCTTTGCTCGGACTGTATTCAGAAAACCATTGCAGAGGAGTCCCCCAGGTTTTCTTTAGAATTAAAGGATCTAATCCAAACAGAGGTCAGAGAGTCTTTAAGAGGCTTAACCTCACGCAAAAAGAATAAACAAAAACTAGTTTCTTCAGAATCAGAGGAATCAGTGGAGTCCCGTTTTACAAGAGAACTGCCTTCCTCCTCTAATCTCTCCTCATCATCATCGGAGTCTTCGGATAATGATGTGTGGGGGGGGGGGGGGGGCAGACCTTGATAATACTGAGAGACTAGTTAAAGCCATCAGAGGGACTATGGGTATTACCGATACCAAGGTGCCCAGAACAGTCCAGGATGTTATGTTCGGGGGCTTAGACCAAAGGAGGAGACGCTCGTTCCCGGTCAATGACAGGATTAAATCTCTGATGGAAAGGGAATGGAAGAAACCGGAGAGTAAGGGTTAGCTGCCGTCATCCTCCAAGCGGAGGTACCCCTTTGAGGATGAGGATGCGGCTAAATGGGACAAAACCTCTAAGATTGACGTGGCCATTTCAAAATCTTCAAAAAAATCCACTCTGCCCTTTGAGGATTTAGGAGCCTTAAAAGACCCGCTGGATAAAAAAGCGGAGTCCTTCCTTAAACAAGCCTGGGAGTCGTCAGCAGGGGCCCTTAAACCGGCAGTAGCAGCCACCTGCACCGCTAGATCTATGATGATCTGGCTTCAACAATTGGAAGACCAGATCAGGGGGAATGTGTCCAGGGAGAAAATTCTATCGGACCTTCCTCTTGTGCAGGGAGCGGCTGCATTCCTGGCAGATACATCAGCAGATTCAGTTAGGCTGGCTGCCCGGTCTCCAAACCTCTCTAATGCAGCCCGTAGGGCGCTATGGCTCAAGAGCTGGCCAGGGGATGTGCAGTCAAAGTCTAAACTGTGCTCAATCCCTTGTGAGGGGGACTTCTTGTTTGGCAAAGGTCTAGATGACATCCTGGATAAAGCCGCAGACAAAAAAAACATGAATTTCCCACGGTGTCTGGTTCCCGGTTTAACCGCTCCTTTCGGAAGAGAAAATACAGCCGCAGTAAAGCTCCCAGAGACCAAGGAAGCTGGAAAGACAGAAAGCCGTATAACAGAGGCTTCATGTTCGGGGGTCCCTCCTCCGAGAATAAGAAAGCCCCTAAGTGACAGTTCCCCCCCAGGTGGGAGGAAGATTGTCCCACTTCCTGCCTGCCTGGAAGGAAATTTCATCCAATCCTTGGATCTTAGGGATAATCAGGAGGGGGCTCACATTAGAGTTCAAAAGCAGGCCCAAGAACACTGTCAAAATATCAGCGCCCAGGAGTTTAGCGGAACAGATAGCCTTACAGCAGGAAGTTCTCTCTCTGCTCAGGAAAGGAGTTCTGGTGGAAACACCTGCACCCGAGCAACTAAGAGGATTCTATTCGACTCTCTTCCTAATAAAGAAGCCGGACGGCTCCTTCAGGACCATTGCGAACTTAAAGAGGCAAAGACCATTTAGTCTACAGGCCGTTCAAGATGGAAACAATAAAATCAGCCATAAAGATGTTATTTCCGGACTGTTTTATGTGCGTCCTCGATCTGAAGGACACCTACTACTACGTCCCGATTTTGCCACATCATCAACAGTCTCTAAGAGTAGCTGTACAATTCGGCAGGCACGTAAGGCATTTTCAGTTCGCAGCTCTTCCCTTTGGCATTTCCATGGCGCCAAGAATCTTCACAAAAATTATTCTGGCGGTCACAGCGCACTTGAGGGAAAGAGATATTCTGGTCATCCCTTATCTCGACGACTTCTTAGTAGTGGGCAGATCAAGTCAACTCTGTGCTCTAGCCCTGGCGGACGTCATGGCCAGTCTAAGACGCCTAGGTTGGCTATTAAATCTGGAGAAGTCAAGGCTGGAACCAAAGAGGGTTCAGTCTTTCCTGGGTCTCATTCTGGACTCAGAAAACCAAACCTGTCTTCTCCAGAGGAAAAGAAGCTGAAGATCAGATCCCTAATATCTCAGGTTATCAGCAATCCGACCATGACCCTGAGGAGTGCAATGTCTCTGTTGGGTACAATGATTTCTTGCATCCCGGCGGTTCAGTGGGCCCAGTACCATTCCAGATGTCTTCAACAGGAGATTCTGGCAGCGGACAGGCGGCTCAAAGGTCGCCTGAATGGGAAGATGTCTCTTCCAGATGTTGTGATCAACTCCCTGGACTGATGGACATCTCCGGTCAACCTATCTTTGGGAGTTCCTTGGACCTTCCAGGTGTCGGATACAATTACAACAGACGCAAGTGCAGAAGGTTGGGGAGCTCACCTAAGGGATCGTTCTGTACAAGGCCTCTGGTCGGACAGCGAGACAAGTCTCTCTTCCAACACGAAAGAGCTGTTGGCAGCGAGAAACGCTCTAAAAGAATTCAGTTCTGCTCTTCAGGGTCCTCACGTCAGGATAATGTCAGACAACAGATCAACAGTCGCCTACATCAATCATCGGGGGTACCAGGTCTCTCCCTCTGTTAGTAGCGGATCAGATCTTCAGGTTTGCCGAGAGTCGGCTGGTCACGCTCTCGGCGCTGCATATAAAAGGGGAAGAGAACATAAAGGCCGATTTCTTGAGTCGTCACACCTTGAAACAAGGAGAGTGGGAGTTGAATCCAGCCGTTTTTCAGCAGATTGTGGGTCGGTGGGGACCTATTTGCAACCAGACACAATCGGAAGACCGAAACCTTTTGCTCCCTGAATCCAAAGGAGGGGATGTTTGCGGTGGATGCGCTGCAGATTCCATGGGATTTTACTCTAGCTTATGCCTTTCCCCCTTTAGTACTGATCCCTACTATCCTGAGGAAGATCCGAGAGGAATGGGCGAGGGTTATAGTGATCGCCCCGTTCTGGCCCAAGAGACCATGGTTCACTTGGATGAAGAGAATGTCCCAAGCAGATCCATGGGTTCTTCCGGACATCCCGGATCTCCTCAGGCAGGGCCCAGTCTGTCATCCCCAAAGAGCAGGCCTGCATTTGACGGCCTGGATTTTGAGAGGTCGCTATTGACGAAAAGGGGGTTTTCTCCAGATCTTGTTACTACCCTTCTGGCAAGTTGAAAGCCGATAACAACTAGAATCTATGGTAGAACTTGGGCTAAGTTCTTGTCTACCTCGGGTCAGTCTGCCAAAGGGAGGATTCCTATTGAGGCCATACTAGAATTCCTCCAGAAGGGGTTAAATATGGGACTAGCCACCAGTACTCTTAAGGTGCAGGTATCAGCTCTGGGGGCACTGTATAATTATGACTTGGCAGCAAATAGATGGATCATTAGATTTATTAAAGCTTGTCATAGATCCAGACCTATTCCTATTCCAAGAATGCCTCCTTGGGACCTTAATTTAGTTCTGGAAGCATTAACTAAACCTCCCTTCAAGCCCTTAGAGAAGGTTTCAGAAAAAATCTTAACTTTAAAGACTGCTCTACTGGTAGCCCTGACATCAGCTCGTAGAGTCAGTGACTTACACGCACTATCCGTTAACCATCCATTCACTCAAATATGTACAGATAGAGTAATCTTAGGCCGGGTCTGGTCTTATCTTCCAAAAGTAGCCTCCAAATTCCATAGGACGCAAGTAATCACTCTCCCTTCCTTCTATCCTAATCCTAGGGATTCTGAGGAACATAAGCTTCACACCTTAGATGTTAGGAGGGTGTTAGTCCAGTATTTGGAAGTTACAAAAGCCTGGAGAAAGAGTGACGCCTTATTTATATCCTTTCAGGGGGCTAGGAAAGGACTTGAGGTTACAAGGGGGACCATAGCTAGATGGGTCAGGGATACTATTACCTTAGCCTACTCTTCTAGCAATCTGCCGGTTCCAGAGAACCTGAAGGCCCATTCCACCAGAGCGGTAGCTGCTTCCTGGGCTGAGAAGGCGGATGTGCCCATCGACATCATATGTAAGGCGGCAACTTGGTCATCCCCCGCTACATTTTACAAACATTACCGTCTTGACCTTTCCTCTTCTACTGATCTGTCCTTTGGTAGGAAGGTGTTGCAAACGGTGATCCCTCCCTCTGGTATTTGATCTCTATAAATTTCTCAGGTGGTGCTGTCATGGGAGAAGGGGAAAAGATCCTAGTTACTTACCGGTAACGGGATTTTACAGAGCCCATGACAGCACCCTATTAATTCCCTCCCCTTTATCACTGTGGTGTGCACTTTTTAAGGTGTTTAGTACAAATATTGAGGTGGTGGTTATGTATTAACCTGTCTTCGGAGGCCCTCTCATGCTCTGAAACAAAACTGATGCGGAGGAGAGGTACCGCCTTTTTATTCAGTAGGTTCCTGTCCTTGGTGGGCGGATACCCTCTCTCAGGTGGTGCTGTCATGTGCTCTGTAAAATCCCGTTACTGGTAAGTAACTAGGATCTTTCATTTTCGCATCTCAATATTCCTTAACTAACAGTGTAGTACCTGTGGGTTCAAAATGCGCACTACACATTTATATGAAATTTTTTTTCTCTAGTCACGACAGCACCACAGGAGGATACTCCCCACCCTAATTGGGTACGCTTGCGTCCGAGACCAGAGAGGGGAAGGAACATCCTATCGGATATTTCAATGGGGTCTCTGCTTCTACATGAAGGTAGCCCAGACTGAAGACTCCACAAGGTAGGATTTTTTTTTATAATGGAGGGTGGTCGTCCGTTTTACTTTGCATCTGCAGAACACTGTGCTAACCCCAACCCAGTAAGTATCTGGCTTTGGTCTTTTTATCCTTGGAGCAGGAGTTCCTAAGGAATTTATACTGATCGGCCTCTTCTCTCCCCCCCCCCCCCCCTTTATTTAATTTTTTTTTTTTTTTGAGTCCAGGATTCTGCTCAAAAAAAGCAAAGACTATGTGCCATCTGTTCCAAAAAACTACCTTTCACAAATGCCTGACAAAATTGTTAAGGACTATCAGCCCTCGATAGAGGAGTTAAGAGGAATGGTCCACCATCCCCCTAGCCTCCTTTTCCCAGTCCTCCGCAACAGCTTCAGGAGCTAAGAGGAAGATATGTATAGAAGTACGGTCTGATTGGAGAAGAATCTCTGACCTTCCTGACAATGAGTGGTGGGAGGAAGGAGAGTCATCCTTGGGGACTGAACAGACCCAAGGTGGTTAAAAAATATTACTTTTCGTCAGACATGGAAGAGCTTCTCATGGTGGTAAGAACCATTGTGAATGTGGAGGAGTAAGAAACCACCCAGAACACTGTTCAGGATGAGATGTTTGGGGGTCTCTGAACACAAGTTATTTTTTGGACACTAATGTACTAGAACACTAATACTTGAGTAGGAACTTCCAGAGAAGCGCCTAGGAACACCAGTGGAACTGAGAGCGGTTTCCAGTAGACGAAAAGATATCCAGATGCTGATCAAAAATGCCCAAAGTGGATATACCGGTCGCAAAGGTGGCAAAAAAGACAACTTTAACCTTTTTGATGATTCTTTGCAAATAAGACACCCTGTGAATCGCAGGATGGACAGCTTGCTGAAAAAAATCCTGGGAGACTTCCGCAACATTACTGAACGCAAATATTGTATCAACCTGTGTAGTTAGGTCATTGTTCCGATGGCTAAATCAACTAGAGGAACATCTTGCCTTGGGTACTCCAAGAGATGAGCTATTGGAGTCCATACCTCTCCCAGAAAGCTACAGGATTCCTAGCCGACACTTCCACTGAATCTGTTAGAATGGCAGCAAAAATTTCAGTCCTATCAAACTCTACTAGACATGCACTATAGCTGAAACTATGCAGTGGAGATGCATCAAAAATCAAACTCTGCTTTATTCCCTTCAACGGGGAAGATATGATTAGGCCAGCCCTAGACGAGTTATTAGCAAAAGCAGCCGACAAGAAGAAAATGTGCCCAGAGTGGCCAAGAAGCTGTCCTTTTGTCCACCACAGAATCAACCTTCGGCATATAGGGGGAAAGGGAAAACCGGATGCTGGAGCTATCCAAAGGGAGGTAGAGGCAGGAACATCTTACTCTCCCAGGGGCAACGTCGGAGAAAACAATGACGTCAGAACAGTAGGGGGGTCGATCTCCAGATTCCTCGCCCAGTGGCAGCTGCTTACCCCGAATCAATGGGTTCTGCAATAAGTACAAAGCAGGGTGAAGATAGAGTTCTCCTCCACGGATCGTGAGATTAACTTCCCTTTTGTCTCGGGAATTACGAAACGTCTTAATGTCTGGGCTCCAAAAATTGTTGGCCGCAGGAGTGATATCCCCAGTACCAAAAACAGATTGCAGAAGAGGACATTATGTCCGTGTGTTCCTAGTAAAGCCGAATGGAAAACACAGAATAACTTAATAAAAAAAAAAAAAATCCAAAACCCCTGAATGTATACATAAAATACAGGGGATTCAAGATGAAATCGTTAAAGGCCACCATTCCATTATAGGACAAAACTTTGCAATGGCATAAACCTTCGGAACACCACTAACCATTTATCTAGCATGTCGGAAATATCTAAGATTTGCAGTGGCTCAGGGTCATCAAATACTTCATTACCAGTTCAACATTCTTACGTTTTGGAATGTATTCTGCACCCCGAGTATTCACAAAAATTATGGCAGAAGTGATGGCCTTTATCAGGAACCAAAATATCTGCATGGTCCCTTACCTTGACGACCTTCTAGTAATAGACCCGTCAGAATCAATCAAGGTCACATACCAGAAGTCCTTCATCTCCTTACATCCCTAGGGTGGCTAAACTACCAAAAATCCGATCTGATCCCTTCTACCAAAAATATCTGGTCTCGTGAATTCAGAAGTTTCCCTAAAAAGATATCTCGGCAGCTGGAAGAGAAGCAAATCCAGATACGATCAAAGTTAACATCTTTGCGGGATCAGAGGAAAATATCTGAGATTTGTGATGTCAGCCCTAGGTTCAATGACTTCATGCATTCCGGCGGTAGCATGGGCTCGGGCCCACACAAGAAACCTGCAATTCCACATTTTATCCTGCTGGGACAGTGCTTCCGGATCCTTAAACAAAACCATCCACTTATCAGGCCAAATAAATCCCTCGCTGAGCTGGTGTCTCAATCCCAGAAACCTGAACAAAGGAGTAGCCAGGGATCAAAATCCTCTATCAACAGTCATGACAGATGCTAGCAGAAGAGGATGGGGAGCCACAGTATCGCATGCCACATTTCAAGGGATATGGCCTCAAAACATTAGTCTCCGCTCCTCTAACTTCAAGGAATAGAAAGTGGTGGAAGAAGCACTTTAAAGCTGCAGTGCACTTGATAAAAGGAACCCATATAAAAATATATTCGGATATGACCACAGTTGCTCATCTACGCCACCAGGGAAGCCTGAAACACAAAAGCCTAAAAGCATTTTCAGGTAAGATCTTTGCTTGAGCAGAACGAAATGTGCTCTCCCTGTCTGCATTACATCTATAAGGCTCTTCCAACGTCCAAGCAGATTTCCTCAGCAGAGATGTTACACCCAGGGGAATGTATTTTAAGTGTCAAAATATATTGGATGCTAACGAAGAAGTGGGGTATCTCAGAAGACCTGTTTGCTACTCGTCAGAGCGCAAAAACGGTGAAATAATTTTCTCTAGACTCAAATGATGCTTGCCTAGCGGTAGATGCTTTCTCACCGCTGGGACTTCAAGTTGGCATACACCTTCCCTCCGATTCCTCTCCTACCGAAGACGTTGCAGAAAATCAGGAAGGACAAAACCAAAACAATTTTAGTAGCACCTTACTGGCTCTAACCCTCCGAATCTTTTACATCCAAATGTGGCTCAGATCTTGATTTCTTTGCAGAATGGATTAGAGAAAGGTCTAAAGACTTTCACTTTAAGGGTCCAAGTTGTAGCCCTTAGCTCATGCTTCAACCAAAGTCTGACAGACCATCGCTGGGTGAGATTTATGATCGCGGCTTCTCGGTTACAGCCCCGAGTTTTCAATCTGCTCCCAGCCTGGGATCTGAACGTGGTTCTCAAAGGTCTTACAATCCCTCCATTTCAGCCTATAGAAACAATAGACTTGGATAAATTATCTTGGAAGACAGCCTTCCTAGTGGCCATCACCACAGCAAGGAGAGTGGGTGAACTACAGGCCCTCTCAGAGAACCCTACTTAAGAATCCTAGATGACAGAATTACGCTCGTCTGGATCCATCTTTCTTGGCTAAGGTAGCCTCAGAATTTCACAGGTACCAAGAAATTGTGCTACCTTCTTTCTGTTAAAAAAACAAAACCGTTCAATAGTAAAGAGATGGAGTTCCATACTTTGGACATACGAAGAACGGTCCTTCACTATCTGCAAAGATCAAGAACCTGGAGGAAGGACCAAAATATCTTTGTACAACACCATGGACAAAATGGGGGAAAGAAGGCTTCAAATGGCACAATGGCAAATTGGATCAAGGAAGCGATATATGGACCTTACGAAAACAAAAAATTGGTACCTCCAGAAAGGTTCACGGCACATTCCACAAGAGCTGTATCTGTCTCATGGGCTGAAAGGGCAAGCTCCTCCATTGAGCACATCTGCAGAGCCGCTACCTGGTCCTCGGTCCATACCTTTTCAAAACATTATAAACTGGATATGTCTAATACTGATTTGGCCTTTGGAAGGAAAGTCCTCCAGGCTATTGTCCCTCTCTAAGGAATGATTCTTTGGCATTCCTCCTGTGGTGCTGCCATGGAAGGTGACTTGAGAAAATAGAATTAGACTTACCAGTAATTCAACTTCTAGGAACCCTACACAACAGCACGGGTAATCCCACCCTACTATTTTCGTTGTATCATTGTTTTGGTGTAAATAAATTTTGAAGCATCCATACCATTGTTGTCCTTTTATAAAAACACAGGAGACAGGAAGTATGGGGGGGACTATTTGACCTCTTTGTGTTTCTCGTCCCTATTAAGGGGGAGGTGGGGTGGGGGGGGGGAGGAGTATCCTCCTGCGGTGCTGTTGTGGAGGATTCCTAGAAATCGAATTACTGGTAAGTCTAATTCTATTTTTTTGGTGGGGAGAGATTTCTGTTGTGCTGGCACGCTGTGGTCTCTTCAAATGCTACATGACATCTGAAGTCAAACTTGCCAAATTTGCTCTCCAAGCATGAAATTGCATGAACTCCATACCAAGCCCTGCCTTGTGCTCAAGCCACATGGGGTATTGCCATATTTTGGAGAAATCGTGTAACAAATTGGTGGGGGTCTATTTTCCTATTACCCATTGTAAAATTAGAAAAAATTGGGTTTAAAGGAACATTTCTATAGCCAGTGGCTGCTACAGGGCCTGAGAGTTGGGATGGGGTGTATTGCCAAGCACCCCCTTTCTTTGATACCTTAATTTCAACAGTATCTTCCTTCTCAGGGAGCAGAAGCTGCGTGGCTGCCATACTGAAAGCCCTGCTGCCAGGAGGAAATGAACTTTATTCTTCCCTGAAGCCTCCACCTTTCAGTCATAGAGGCATGGCTTCAGTCAGTCATATATAGGGAGCAGCAACTTTAACCATGCCCTGGCAATGACTGACAGCCAGCTCTGCAGTGCATCACTTCAGTGACGTCTGTCAGTAAGTGCCGGGGTGTGGTTACAGCAACCGCTCACTATGTACTGTGCGGTGACTGAAGGCCACAGGCTGCTGGAGAAATAGCTAATTTCCTCCTGGCAGTCGGGCCTTCACTGGCCACACGGTTTCTGAACTCTATGAACCTGCAGATTAACCCCATATCTGCAGGTTAATAGCATTTATTTTTTTCATTTTAAAAAGATGCTGTTCATACATTTAGTCTTTTGAGCAAGTAGCTTTTACATAGAAATGCATGTTCATTCTTTTGGCCGTTTTCTGGGTGTTCAAAACGACAACGTGTGCATATAATCTAATAGAGAAACACTTAGAGACACAAAATTACTTTCATTTAGCCAAATTGAAAATTTATTTCATTATTATAAGCACATTTGATATACATTAGTATTCATATTAATTTGGTGATTGATTGACTTAGAAATGAAGTTAAAGGAGGTGCTTTTTTGAACTTTAAGATGTTATAGAGCTTGCATTCTGCACTATTAGGTCTTTAAAGAGATTGTCACATTAAGACTAAGCCTCACTGCGGTTTATTTCGCAGAGGTAACGGAGTTGCTGGAGGGGACTTATGATAAGTTACTCATTTAAGTCTGACTCCTATCCATTTCAGTTCGTTCACACACTGCATTTATTTTTGACACATGACCAAACCGTGACATGACGACAACATGTGAAGAAAGCCTAATATAAGGGTGGCCCCTTCATTAGGATATATAATAGATCATACAATAACAGGTTAGCCTACTTAGTTAATGCTTTTATAGGGCATTTCTGGGGTTTCTTTTTTTGGGGGGCTAAAAGTTAAAATAATCATTACTTGCCTATTCAATTCCCACTGATCCACCAGTGATGACATCTCTCCCATTATGCACATTACCACTGCATCTAATCACTAGCTTCAGCTTTGACATTTGCATGGAGGATAACTGACCTTTTTAAAACGGATTGGCTGCAGTGGTGAAAAAAATCATTGTTTTGGTATCACTGCAGGAGTAGGGGAAATAAAAGTAACGTATATAGGCTGTATACTATATAATGAAAGCATTCAGATGAGTAAGCGTATATGAAAACATACAATATGAAAGCGTACTGCTGTGGTAGAATAGCTTCCAAAGTCCATGCTCTTCTTTTACTTCACCTTTTGAAAAGGAGTATAAAAAAAAATAAATTTAATGCCTCTTGTAAATTGGTCTTGTGCAACAGTTATTGCTCCTCCCTTCCCTGTCCCTGTCACTCTATTGTTAAGCTAAAAACAGTGGCATACCTCTAAGAGGGCGGACCACACAACTGCTATGGGGGTCTGTGAGGTTTTTTTTTTTGGGGGGGGAGGGGGGTGTCGAAGGGGCCCTAGTGCCAGCATTGGGCCTTTCCCCCCACCCTGCATCCCACTTTCAATTATATCGCCATTCTGGAAGTTAATATAGTTGAAAGCAATGATGGAACAGGGAGCCATCTGTGCCCTCCTCCATCAGTCTCATTACAGTCTGAGTAGTGCAGAGCTTCAGCACACACGCTGAAGAGACCGAAGGAACAAGAAGTGAGGGTGTTTTTTTTTTTTTTTTTAATCAAGGAGTACATTGTGGGGTGGGCCTTATACTGTTTGCAGGGCTGTGTGTGTGTGGTGGGGGGGTAGTGTATTATTGTTAATATGTGAGGGGGCATTACACTGTTTGCGTGACTATGGGTGGGGTGCATTATACGAAGTGTGATCAATTACTCAATATGGAGGGCTGTGTGGGGTCCATCATATTGGGTGGAGGGCTGTGTTGGGGTCAAAGTTGGGGCATTATACAGTGTACTGGGTTCTGATCACCATACTTTGTGGGGTGGGGGTACAGTAGGGTCATCCTACTGTGCGTGTGAAGGAATGCTCTGCGACTATATCATACTTTTTTGGGGGCTCTTTTGTTGGCATCCTACTTTATGGGGGCAATCTAGGGGCTTCAATAGGAGGAAAATTACTTTGTAAGGGCCGCAAAGATGTTATTTATGCTCTTCTGTGACTTTTTGTGGGGAAGGACATTTAGAATTTCTGCTATGGGACCCCATGGTTTCTGTGTATGCCCCTGGCTAAAAAGGAAAAAAAAGTAGAAATTTCAACTTCAGTTAAACAGAGTGAAGGTGACATTTTGGGAAAGAACAGAAGTTTTTCTCTCTACCATTCTCTTCGTGTCTACATTAATACAGGCTCCTCTCACTGCTGAGAAACGGGCTTAGAAAGTTATTTTCCAGTAAGGATTTAAAGCCAAAATAAGCTACATACAGTGGGGTAAAAAATTATTTAGTCAACTACCAATTCTCCCACTTAAAAAGATGAGAGGCCTGTAATTGACATCATAGGTAGACCTCAACTATGAGAGACAAAATGAGAAAACAAATCCTGAAAATCACCTTGTCCAATTTGGAAAGAAACTTATTTTCCACCAAAATTTGAAAAAAAAAATACTTGGTCAATTACAAACGCGCAAGATTTCTGGCTCTCACAGACCTGTGACTTCTTCTTTAAGAGGCTCCTCTGTTTTCCACTCATTACCTGTAGTACTGGCACCTGTTTGAACTTATCAGCACGGCCCTATTTGGAGTTTCTGCTGCCCTAGGCACTGTCAGTGGTCGCCCTCCCCCCGGTCGCGCCCACCCTCACCCCCCATCGCGGCCGTTTCCCCAAGTTTCATGTAGCTCCCCCCCCCCCCATTCCATGTAGCACATATAAAAGGTTTGGGTTGGGAGCGGCCCACACAGACCACAGGGCTGCAGCATTGCATATGGGGGTGGGGGGGATGGGAGCGGCCCACACAGACCACAGGGCTGCAGCATTGCATATGGGGGTGGGGGGGATGGGAGCGGCCCACACCGACCACAGGGCTGCAGCATTGCATATGGGGGTGGGGGGGATGGGAGCGGCCCACACAGACCTGCATCTTTACATGTGGGGGGGGAGGGAGCGGCCCACACAGACCACAGGGTTGCAGCATTGTATATGGGGGGGGTGGGAGCGGCCCACACAGAAATGGGCTGCAGCAGGCACTGCAGCATTGCATATGGCGCGATGACCGGGGGGGGCGGAGCCACCCGGCCGACTCGGGGCACAACCAAAAAAAAAACAAGTGCCTAAGGGCAAATACGGCCCTGCTTATCAGTATAAAAGACACCTGTCTGCAACCTCAAACAGTCACACTTCAAACTCCATTATGGTGAAGACCAAAGAGCTGTCGAAGGACACCAGAAACAAACAAAATTGTAGCCCTGCACCAGGCTGGGAAGACTGAATCTGCAATAGGCAAGCAGCTTGGTGTGAAGAAATCAACTGTGGGAGCAATAATTAGAAAATGGAAGACATACAAGACAACTGATAATCTCCCTTGATCTGGGGCACCACACAAGATCTCACCCCATGGGGTCAAAATGATCTCGATAACGGTGAGCAAAAATCCCAGAACCACACGGGGGGACCTAGTGAATGACCCGCAGAGAGCTTGGACCAATGTTACACAGGCTACCATCAGTAACACACTACGCCACCAGGGACTCAGATCCTACAGTGCCAGACGTGGCCCCCTGCTTAAACCATTAGGTGTTCAGGCCCGTCAGAAGTTTGCTAGAGAGCATTTGGATGATCTAGAAGAGTATTGAGAGAATGTCATATGGTCAGATGAAACCAAAGTAGAACTGTTTGGTAGAAACACAACTCGTCGTGTTTGGAGGCGAAAGAATGCTGAGTTGCATCCAAAGAACACCATACCTACTGTGAAGCATGAGGGTGGCAACATCATGCTTTGGGGCTGTTTCTCTGCCAAGGGACCAGGGCGACTGAGCCGTGTACATGAAAGAGTGAATGGGGTTATGTATTGTGAGATTTTGAGTGCAAACCTCCTTCCATCAGCAAGGGCATTGAAGATGAAACATGGCTGGGTCTTTCAGCATGACAGTGATCCCAAGCACACCGCCAGGGCAATGAAGGAGTGGCTTCGTAAGAAGCATTTCAAGGTCCTGAAGTGGCCTAGCCAGTCTCAAGATCTAAACCCTATAGAAAACCTTTGGGGGGAGTTGAAAGTCTGTGTTGCCCAGCGACAGCCCCAAAACATCACTGCTCTAGAGGAGATCTGCATGGAGAAATGGGCCAACATACCAGCAACAGTGTGTGCCAACCTTGTGAAGACTTACAGAAAATGTTTGACCACTGTCATTGCCGACAAAGGATATATAGCAAAGTATTGAGATGACCTTTTGTAATTGACCAAATACTTATTTTACACCAAAGTTTGAAATAAATTCTTTTCAAATCAGACAATGTGATTTTCAGGATTTGTTTTCTCATTTTGTCTCTCATAGCTGAGGTCTACCTATGATGTCAATTACAGGTCTCTCATCTTTTTAAGTGGGAGAACTTGCACAATTGGTGGCTGACACTTCTTTTCCCCACTGTACATAATATGCCCTAAGAACCAAAAGTGCACTAGAAGCAACAAATGCACTTTCAAATTTTCAGTGACTATGAAAAAAAAAGTTTACTCCAAAATAATTTTTAAAATACAATGGCTTGCAATAGTATTCATCCCTCTTGGCTTTTTACCTATTTTGATACATTACAACCTGTGTTTAAATAGTTTTGTAATCTGATTTGGGTGTGATGAATCAGCACTAAATAGTCTGTTAGTGAAGTGAGAAAAACATTGGCTTAAATTTATGGCATCAAATAACTAAAAATGTGTCTGTGCTTATGTATTCACCCCTTTTGCTATGAAGACCCTAAAAATTTCTGGCGCAAGCAATTACCTTCATAAGTCACATGCTTAGATTGCACACAGGTGGACTTGCTTTCACTAAGTATCACACGGTCTGTCAGTCTTTACACACCTTTTCTGAAAGGCCACAGAGGCTGCAACCCTGTTAAGCAAGAGGCACCACTAACCAAACAACACCATGAAGACCAAAGAGATCTCCAAACAAGTCAGGGACAAAGTTGTTGAAAAGTCAGGGTTGGGTTAAAAAAAAATAAAAATCACCCTTTCTGATGATCCCCCAGAGCACTATCAAATCCACTATCATCAAATGGAAAGGACATGGTACCACAACAAACCTGCCAAGTGAGGGCAGCCTACCAAAACTCTCAGCACGGGCAAGAGGGCATTAATCAGAGCGGCAGCACAGAGTCCAAAGGAGCTGCAGAGTTCTCAAGCAGAGACTGGAGTATCTGTCCATACGACCACAATAAGCCGTACACTCCGTAGAGGTGGCCTTTATGGAGCAGTGGGTATAAAAAAAAGCCTTTACTTACACACAAAAATTGTACAGTGGGTATGGAAAGTATTCAGACCCCTTTAAATTTTTCACTCTGTTTCATTGCAGCCATTTGGTAAATTCTAAAAAGTTCATTTTTTTCTCATTAAAGTACACTCTGCACCCCATCTTGACTGAAAAAAAAACAAATGTAGATTTTTTTGCAAATTTATTAAAAAATAAAACCGAAATATCACATGATCATTAGTATTCAGACCCTTTGCTCAGACATTCATATTTAAGTCAAATGCTGTCCATTTTCTTGTGATCCTCCTTGAGATGGTTCTACTCCTTCATTGGAGTCCAGCTGTGTTTAATTAAACTTCTAGGACTTGATTTGGAAAGGCACACACCTGTCTATTTAAAACCTCACAGCTCACAGTGCATGTCAGACCAAATGAGAATCATGAGCTCAAATTAACTGCCCAAGGAGCTCAGAGACAGAATTGTGGCAAGGCATAGATCTGGCCAAGGTTACAAAAGAATTTCTGCATTACTCAAGGTTCCTAAGAGCACAGTGGCCTCCATAATCCTTAAATGGAAGAAGTTTGGGACCACCAGAAATCTTCCCAGACCTGGCCGTCCAGCCAAAGTGAGCAATCGTGGTAAAAGAGCCTTGGTGAGAAAGGTAAAGAAGAACCCCAAGGTTACTGTGGCTGAGCTCCACAGATGCAGTAGAAAGATGGGAGAAAGTTCCACAAAGTCAACCATCACTGCAGCCCTCCACCAGTTGGGCCTTTATGGCAGAGTGGTCCGACGGAAGCCTCTCCTCAGTACAAGACATATGAAAGGCCGCATACAGTTTGCTCAAAAACACATGAAGGACTCCCAGACTATGAGAAATAAGATTCTCTGGTCTGATAAGACGAAGATAGAACTTTTTGGTGATAATTCTAAGCGGTATGTGTGGAGAAAACCAGGCATTGCTTATCATCTGCCCAATACAATCCCAACAGTGAAATATGGTGGTGGCAGTATCATGTTATGGGGGTGTTTTTCAGCTGTAGGGACAGGACGACTGGTTGCAATTGAAGGAAACATGAATGCGGCCAAGTATAGAGATATCCTGGATGAAAACCTCTTCCAGAGTGCTCTGGACCTCAGACTTGGCCGAAGGTTCACCTTCCAACAAGACAATGACCCTAAGCACACATCTAAAATAACAAAGGAGTTGCTTCAGAACAACTGTGACCATTCTTGACTGGCTCAGCCAGAGCCCTGACCTAAACCCAATTGATCATCTCTGGAGAGACCTGAAAATGGCTGTCCACCAACGTTCACCATCCAACCTGACGGAACAGGAGAGGATCTTCAAGGAAGAATGGCAGAGGATCCCCAAATCCAGGTGTGAAAAAAAAAACTTGTTTCATCATTCCCAAGAAGACTCATGGCTGTACTAGCTCAAAAGGGTGCTTCTACTCAATACTGAGCAAAGGATCTGAATACTTATGACCATGTGATATTTCAGTTATTCTTTTTTAATAAATTTGCAAAAATTTCTACATTTCTGTGTTTTTTTCAGTCAAGATGGGGTGCAGAGTGTACTTGAATGAGAAAAAAAAATTGAACTTTTTAGAATTTACCAAATGGCTGCAATGAAACAAAGAGTGAAAAATTGAAAGGGGTCTGAATACTTTCCGTGCCCACCCTATGGAGGAAGGTGATGTGGTCAGATGAGACCAAAATTGAACTTTTCCCATGACAGCACCACCTGAGAGAGGGTATCTACCCATCAAAGATAGGAAACGTACTGAATAAAAGGGCAAGTACCTCTCCTCCACATCAGTTTGGTCTCCTGTCCTTGAGGGAATCTAAAGTGTAAGGACGGTACAGAAGTTTAAACTCGCCAAAATCTGGCTGGTGTCCGCAGAAGATCCTGGATGCTGGCAGATCTGAGATGCCACCGCCAGCCAGGAGTTTGGTGGTGTGCGCTTATATGCAGGTGGAGACCTCTTTGCCAAAAAGTCTCCAGCCGACGCGCTGTTCAGGGTCTGCGCATGCCGGGGTGCACTGGTTGGTGTGCCCCGTTTCGAGTGCGCCAGAGACTTGGTCCCCCAGGTCTGCGCACACGCGGGGTGCACTAGTGAGGTATCTAGCGCGCCCTGATGACGAAGCATGCCGCAAAGCAATGTGGTGCTGGGTCTGCGCATGCGCAGGGCTCACCTGAGGGCTCCCTGCACACAGCACGCCAGAGAGAGAAGAGTCTGTCCTGGAAATGATGGGAGATTTCCGGGGGAGGTCCGAAGCAGACGCTGGAGGCGTGGCTGTGGGGTTTCTCCGGTATGTAGTGGAGGTTAGACCACTAGGTTGTGAATTGCTACAGCTTTCCTTTTGATGCAAGCATGGACCATGGCAGCAGCAGCATCATTGTCAGTAGCGGCAGCTGTACAAATGGCAGCAAGACCAGCCAGAAAAACTGGGCAGGTCGTGAGTCCACCACTTCCAGCGGAGAATGGTCATGTGAACTGATCCAGCCTGCATCTACGGTACCCTAGACTGAACGGCAGAGTGGTGAGTGACCTTCGTGAAAGTTCACCATGTTAAATAGATCCTTTTCTCTCTGTATTCCTTACTAGGAAAGGCCAGCACGTATACAAAAAAAACTCTGCCCATATTGTATTCCGTAGACCATCTCTGAAGAAACCTCCAACTTTGCCATGGATTTAAAATCCATAATTAGGGCTGAAGTTAATGACTTAATTAAGTCATTGATTCAACAGGAAATGGGTAAAAGGGAAAAAAAATCCAAATGGCATGCAGCTGATTCGGATGAGTCTATAAAATCTAAGGATAAAAGTGGAGATTTCATGTTTGGGGGCCCTTCCTCAGTGCCAAGGAAGTCTTCCAAATGACGGGTTTCCCCAAGTAGGAGGAAGGCTGTCCCACTTCCTGCCTGGGGAAAGGATTTCATCCAGCGCCTGTATTCTTGGGATAGTAAGGACGGGGCTAAGGCTGGAATTCAAGTCTGTTTCCCGGCACACCTTCAGAATATCCTCTCCCAGGGGTTCCAGGGAACAATTAGTTTGATATTGACAGCACTTCGCATAAAGAGGAAAGAAAACAAATGAGCAGATTTCTTGAGTCGGAACCGACTAAAACAAGGAGAATGAGAACTAAATTAGACAATATTTCAACAGATAGGTGATTGTTGGGGCCAGCCAAATATAGACCTGTTTGCAAACAGACAAAACAGGAAAATAGGAAAGTTCTGCTCTCCTGGATCCAAGAGAAAAACCCTACACAGCGGATGCTCTGCAGATTCTTTGGGACTTCGACCTGGCCTATGCCTTTCCCCCATTGATGTTGATTTCCACAATGTTGAGGAAAGCCAGGAAGGAGCAAGCGGGGATCATTCTGATTGCTCCATTCTGGCCCAAGAGACCATGGTTCTCATGGATAAGGATGATGTCCGTATTGGATCCATGGGTCCTCCCAGATGTTACGGATTTCCTATGCCAGGGTCCATTTTTCCATCCACAGAGGTCAGGCTTTCATTTGACAGCATGGAGTTTGAAAGGGCATGATTGATTCGGAAAGGATTCTCCCTGAACCTAGTCAAAACTGTGCTTAAAAGCAGAAAATCAGTAACAACAAAGATGTATGGTAGAACCTGGGCAACGTTCTTGGCTAGTTCGGGGCAAACCCTGGGAGGTAGAATACCAATAAATGCCGTATTGGAATTTCTCCAGAAAGGTATCTAATAGCACTCTTAAGGTGCAGGTGTCGGCCCTAAGTGCCTTCTAGAACTATAATTTGGCGGCTGATAGATGGGTTATTAGATTTATCAAGGCATGTGACAGATCCAGGCCAATACCTGCCCCCAAACCCCTCCCTGGGATTTAAATCTGGTCCTGGGCCAGGAAATTGTTCTCCCCTCCTTTAATAGTCCTAAAAATGCAGAGGAGCAGAAACTTCACACCCTAGACGTTAGACGGGTTCTGATAGAGTACTTGGCAATGGACGAAACAGTGGAGAAAGAGTGAAGCCTTGTTTGTTTCCGTCCAGGGGGTTAGGAAAGACCTTAAGATAACAAGGGGTACCCTAGCTGGGTGGATCAGGGAGGCCATTGGGTTAACTACTCTTCTAGTAGTATGTCAGTTCCAGAAAACTTGAAGACTCATTCTACAAGGGCTGTGGCGACCTCCTGGGCAGAGAAGGCGGAAGTGTCTATCGACTGGATCTGTAAGGCGGCAACATGGTCCTCTCCTTCCACCTTCTAGAAACATTATCTACTTGATCTGTCTTCTTCTGATGCTCTATCCTTTAGAGGAAAGGTGTTACAAGAAGTGATCCATACCTAAGGTGTTTGTTCTACATAAATCTCTCAGGTGGTGCTGTCATGGGAGAACGGGAAAAATCTTAGTTACATACCAGTAATGGGATTTTACAGAGCCCATGACAGCACGCTTATATTCCCTCCCTTTTATCACTGGTTGCTTTGCACTACTTTATTGGGTGTATAATTAGAAATGTTTTGATAGATGATAGTTGTATTAATAACTGTCTGGAGGTCCTCTCATGCCCTAAAACCAACTGATGTGGAGGAGAGGTACCGCCCTTTATTCAGTAGGTTTCCTGTCCTTGATGGACATATACTCTCTCTCATGTGGTGCTGTCATGGACTCTGTAAAATCCCATTACCTGTAATTAACTAAGATTTTTTGGCCACCAAGGTAAGTGCTATGTTTGATGCCAAACCAACACCACTCATCACCCCAAGAACACCATCCCAATTGTGAAACATTGTGATGGCAGCATCATGCTGTGGGGATGTTTTTCGGCAGCAGGGACAGGGAAAATGGTCTGAGTCAAGGGGAGAATGGATGGTGCGAAATACAGGGATATTCTTGAGCAAAACCTGTTTCATCTGTCAGTGATTTGAGACTGGGATGGAGGTTCAACTTCCAAGAAGACAATGACCCAAAGCCTACTGCTAAAGCAACACTTATGGAATGAGAAATAAGTCATGTGACAGTCCTTTGTACTGATCACACATATATTTATATATGTAAATAAGATCTCCTCTTAGGTGTCTTTTTTCTAAGCTAAAAAAGCCCAACTTTTCCAGCCTCTCATCATATGAGAGGAATTCCATCCCTTGTAATAATCTAGTTGCCCGCTTTAAACTGACTCTAACTTCTGAATATCCTTTTTAAAATTTGGATCCCATATTCTAGATGTGGCCTCACAAGTGATTTAGAAAGGGGTAATGTTCGGATGGCCAGATCTTATCTCTTTTTATACACCCTAAAATCTTGTTTGCTTTTGCAGCTGCTGCTTGACATTGAGTACTGCTACTCAGTCAACTTCTTACCAGAATACCCAAGTCCTTCTCCTGCTCTGTAGTCCCGAGTATACTCCCATTTAATGTATATACAGCAATAGGATTATTCCATCCTAGGTGCATTATTCTACATTTATCAACATTAAATCTCATTTCCCAAGTGTTTGCCCATTCAGACATCCTATCCAGATTGTTTTGCAATATTGTAATGTCAGATTTGAAGATTGATGTTCACCAGAGGAAACCATCTAACTTGAGGGAGCTGGATCAGTTTTGCCTTGAGGATTCGGCAAAAATCCCAGTGGTATGATGTGGAAAGCTCAGGGAGACTTATCCAAAGCGACTTGCAGCTGTATTTGCCACAAAAGGAGGTTCTACAAAGCACTGACTTTAGGGGGTGTGAATAGTTATGTACACTGAAGTTTTCAGTAATTTTGTCCTATTTGTTGTTTGCTTCACAATAAAAAAAAAAAAACAAATGTTCACAATTGTAGGCATGTTCTTTAAATGAACCAATGCAAATCCTCAAAAGAAAACAGTGAAATTCCAGGCTGTGAGGTATCAAAACACCAAAAATGCCAAGAGGGTGAATACTTTCGCTAGCCACTGTACATTTAAAGGGTTTTCTCACTTTAGGAAGTGATTGCATATTCTAGAAATATAACATCACTTCCTAATCAGTGGGGGGACTGACTGATAGAACGATCACTGATCCTGAGAGTAAAAAAACAATGTCTGCATTATTTAAAGAGGACGTTTCACCATTAGGTAGTAGTGGCTGAAGAATGGAATAAAACATTTTTTTAATTTATTTTTTAAATTCTGCCTCTGCATAGATATTAGCAGTCAAAGTATTTGGCACCTAATGAGTTTTTTTTTCTTTTTTTTTTGTTTAATAAGTCCAAGTGGGTGTTATCGGACAGTTTTCACTGGGGACGTGTACTTGTTCTCCCTGTATAATGCTGACCATTCATAAACAGTCAGTAACAAAAAAAGCAAACAAGGCTCCCCCCCCCTACAATAGCTTGGAGCAGAGTTCTCAGTGTGTGACCAGTATAAAGACAGACGACCCTGATCTCCTGGTTTAACCTCCGACATGAATCAGTGTGGTGTGAGGGGCTAGCACAGCTGAGTTTAGCCATGTCTTATTACAAACCCTTCTAACAGCACTCCTGATTACTGAATGTGTCAGTAATCACACTTAGGCTATGTTCACACATCATGGTTTTTTTGCATCACAAATCTGCAGCAAAACTTTATCTTCAGGGGCATTTTGTTCAGTATTTTTCTTGCAGTTTTGGTGCTTTTTTGATGCGTTTTTTCAGTGTTTTTTTCCACTGTCCTTCTGTCTCTATTTATGTATGTACATAAAGTTCTGTGAAAAAAAAGAACCCCATTCTATTTTGCCATCAAAAACGCTGAAAAAGCACTGATGCAAATGTTGGTGCGTTTTTTTCAGCTTGCCCAGGCGTTGTAGGGAGGTCATACAGGCACGTGGAGGCCACACACAATGCTGAGCCTCATTTTGACTTGTTTTAAGGACATTACATCAAAGTTGGATCAGCCTGTAGTGTGTTTTTCCACTTTAATTTTGGGGGTGACTCCAAATCCAGGCCTCCATTGGTTAATAAATGTGATTTCCATTGATGATTTTTGTGTGATTTTGTTGTCAGCACATTCAAGTTTGTACAGAACAAAGTATTCAATGAGAATATTTCATTCATTCAGATCTAGGATGTGTTATTTGAGTGTTCCCTTTATTTTTTTGAGCAGTGTATACAGTACAGACCAAAAGTTTGGACACGCCTTCTCATTTAAAGATTTTTCTGTCTTTTCATGACTGAAAATTGTACATTCACACTGAAGGCATCAAAACTATGAATTAACACATGTGGAATTATATACTTAACAAAAAAGTGTGAAACAACTGAAAATATGTCTTATATTCTAGGTTCTTCAAAGTAGCCACCTTTTGCTTTGATGACTGCTTTGCACACTCTTGGCATTCTCTTGATGAGATTCAAGAGGTAGTCACCGGAAATGGTTTTCACTTCACAGGTGGGCCCTGTTAGGTTTAATAAGTGGGATTTCTTGCCTTATAAATGGGGTTGGGACCATCAGTTGTGTTGTGCAGAAGTCTGGTGGTTACACAGCTGATACTCCTACTGAATAGACTGTTATAATTTGTATTATGGCAAGAAAAAAGCAGCTAAGTAAAGAAAAACGAGTGGCCATCATTACTTTAAGAAATTAAGGTCAGTCAGTGCGAAAAATTGGGAAAACTTTGAAAGTGTCCCCAAGTGCAGTTGCAAAAACCATCAAGCGCTACAAAGAAACTGGCTCACATGAGGACCACCCCAGGAAAGTAAGACCAAGAGTCACCTCTGCTTCTGAGGATAAGTTTATCCGAGTCACCAGCCTCAGAAATCACAGGTTAACAGCAGGTCAGATTAGAGACCAGGTCAATGCCACACAGAGTTCTAGCAGCAGACACATCTCTTCAACAACTATTAAGAGGAGACTTTGTGCAGCAGGCCTTCATGGTAAAATAGGTGCTAGGAAACCACTGCTAAGGACAGGCAACAAGCAGAAGAGACTTGTTTGGGCTAAAGAACACAAGGAATGGACATTAAACCAGCGGAAATCTGTGCTTTGGTCTGATGAGTCCAAATTTGAGATCTTTGGTTCCAACCACCGTGTCTTTGTGCGAGGCAGAAAAGGTGAACGGATGGACTCTACATGCCTGGTTCCCACCGTGAAGCATGGAGGAGGAGGTGTGATGGTGTGGGAGTGATTTGCTGGTGCCACTGTTGGGGATTTATTCAAAATTGAAGGCATACTGAAGCAGCATGGCTACCACAGCATCTTGCAGCGGCATGCTATTCCATCCGGTTTGCGTTTAGTTGGACCATCATTTATTTTTCAACAGGACAATGACCCCAAACACACCTCCAGGCTGTGTAAGGGCTATTTGACCAAGAAGGAGAGTGATGGGGTGCAACGCCAGATGACCTGGCCTCCACAGTCACCAGACCTGAACCCAATCGAGATGGTTTGGGGTGAGCTGGACCGCAGAGTGAAGGCAAAAGGGCCAACAAGTGCTAAGCATCTCTGGGAACTCCTTCAAGATTGTTGGAAGACCATTTCCGGTGACTACCTCTTGAAGCTCATCAAGAGAATGCCAAGAGTGTGCAAAGCAGTCATCAAAGCAAAAGGTGGCTACTTTGAAGAACCTAGAATATAAGACATATTTTCAGTTGTTTCACACTTTTTTGTTAAGTATATAATTCCACATGTGTTAATTCATAGTTTTGATGCCTTCAGTGTGAATGTACAATTTTCAAAGTCATGAAAATACAGAAAAATCTTTAAATGAGGTGTGTCCAAACTTTTGGTCTGTACTGTATATAAATTGTTATTTATAGCTATTTGTCTGCCCTCATTTTGTGACTCTTCACATTGCATTCTGACACCTGCATTACAGATTAGCAGGCATTTGGTCCATCGACAAAGTCAATACTCTGTGGCCACTGGACAGGAGGCCTGCAATTCTCCTTACCTCCAGGCATTCTTTTGATTGTGCAGGATGGTATAATGTCTAGTGTGTGTGTGTGTCACGCCACAATGCACAATGATGACTTGCCAGCCTGGCTAATAAATTGAAAAGCCAAGTATGACCCGGTTATAAGATTCACAGGGCTTCCGTCCAGCCATTAGATTACTGACCTGGCCGATGGATCGGAGTCCTGCAAATCTGTTCTCCTACCTTAATCATGTTTGTTTTTTTTTTACTATGCATTGTGCACTCCCTGCTATTCTGCTAGTGCCCGCTTTTCCAAATGATCTGATCTAAGTTCTCCCATGTCTAATAATAATTTTTTTTAAATGGTATGGCGCATGTTTAGAATTTACGATAACATTCTGATCTCCTTGTAACCGTCCAAAAAAAGAAAAACTATCCTTGCAGCAGTTCTTCTAATATAGCTAGTCTCCTCCTATAAAAGCATTTGATATGATAATATTTAATTTTATAAATGCTGTATTTGTGTGTAATCTTACCTTTTCATTTAATATCTCCACTTTAACCCATTCCGCTTTCGGATTCACACATACAATATTGCTGTTCTTTAGAAAAATGCTGAAACAAATAAAATCACACAATTTAAACAAAGATAGCAAAAAATAATAAAGTAATGAAGATATTTCTATTGCTTTACAGGCTTGTCAACAACCTACAACAGGGTAGGAGAAATAGAAAATTGTTCAGTTGACAAATATCTATGTATTCAGGGATACAGAACTTCATATTTAATACCAGGACAGTTTTGTCTTCTTTAGTCATTACAAATGGTTTATTTTGCTGCACATTCAGCTGTGCACTAAAACCTTTACTTAACTAAAAAACTGATACAGATGATAAATAGTACACTTATCTGGCTTTCAGTCACCGCTCAATACACAGTGTCAGCTGTATGCACTCTCTGGCACTTTGACTGCTGGTGCATCAGTGCAGAGCCAGTTGCCAGTGCCGGGGCATGCTTACAGCCACAGCTTACTGTGTATTGAGCAGTGACTGAAGACGCGCCATCACTCCTCCATGACTGAAAGCCAGAGGAATAAAGCTGTCTCCGATAGCTGTGCTTTCATTGTGGCGGCTGGGTGGCTTCAGATGATTGCCATTAACTTGCAGATTAACTTTAGATCTGCAGTATAATCGCATTTGGGGATGTAACAGGTTCCCTTTAAGTGTCCCCCCTCAATGCTGCCCGCTTTCCATACTGGGCTGCCTCCTTCACCTTATAGCGGCCCACTTTCTTTAAAGCCCCCCCCACTCTTTCCAGTCTTTATACTGTGCTACCTCAACATTTTCCTAGCCATATTGTCCCCTTACACATTCAAGCCTTGTCCCCTCAAAAGTTCTTACCTTCACTTCACTCATGTAAACTCATATAAAATTTCTCTTTACCTTCGACTTCAATCGGAGCACTAACCTCATCCCCAGCAAAGGAGGAGCACTTATTTCTTTATAGCGTGGATGTGATGTCCGCAGCATGATGAGATGACTTGATCACACTGCTGAAGTCGCACTGATCCCGGAAGTGCCAGCAGTCAGAGATTCAATTGTACTCGCAACTAAAAGACGAGAGTACAATTGAATGTAGGAAGCTGGCCTGTTACATATTCTCCCTGCCGACTATCCGTTTAACAGCCGGCGTAGAGAACAGCCAAATCCTACTCTCAGGGGGTTGAAAAATGTCACTTGGGAGACACATTGGACTGCCACATTAGTGGCTCAAAGTCTCCCCCTGCTGGCTGCACCTGTAGCAAATATCCTGCCTGCCCCTCCTGGATAAGCCTCTGATAATGTCCTCCATTCTCCTGCTGTTTGTGTGATACACCAAGAAAAAAAAATCAGGAATCCAAATGTGTGTTCAGTTTATAAGAACATCATAGAAACTAAAAGGGAATCCGTTAGTAGATTTTTGCTATATAATCTGACAGCACCATGAGGTAGAGACCAAAAACCTGATTCCAGCGATGTATCACTTAGTTTGCTAGATGCAGCAGTTAGGATAGTAGTAGGTCTCTCTGCTGCAGATCTAGCAGAGCTCAGTTGTTCTGTGTATAACTGTGCCCACACCACAGCTTTCTGTGTACATTGTATAGTGACAGAGATCTGCTCATCTGTGGTGGGGGCATAGTTGGACTAGGAGCCAGGTAATCTGCTCACCTGAGTGAGTTATGTAGGCATAACTCCTGTGAAAACTCAATAATGGTTTCAGTTGCCCCGTGGCTGAGGGATGAACTCCACCAGGATAATTGAGAGGAAAGAGTATTCATTGTTTGGGCTGTGCTAACCGAAATGATGATCCTTGATCCAACGTATCAAGAAGAGGTTTTTTATTCAACGCCTTTCCACGCCAGACTGGCGTTTTTCTCAAGTGTAAAAACCCACTGTACAGTACTTAAAAAAGACGCCAGTCTGGCGTGGAAACGCATTGAATAAAAAACGCTTCTTGATATGCTGGATCAAGGATCATCATTTCGGTTGGTCTTTACACTGGAGAAAGAGGGCAGACCGGCGTGGAAACGTGTTGTTGAATAAAAAACGCTTCTTTATATATTGGATCAAGGATCATCATTTCGGTTAGCACAGCCCAAACCGTGAATTGTTTTTTCCTTCATTGTAAAAACCTTTTCCATTTAATCCATTAGCTCAGAGACCACTGGAAATTAGAGAGAATTTGCATTTGCCACCAGATTTCCCCCTTGCAGGCTCCAAGACATATAATGGCCAGTCATGGTGTCATTCCTCATATACACGCACATGATGGACCCTATTCATCATAGCTTTTACTCTAGAAAAGTGGCATAAAAACTTTAAAAAAAAAAAATCACAATTTTTGCACAGTGCTACTTTTGGCATTGTCATCCAGTTTTAACAAAGTGGGTGTAGCTGAGGCGGGGTTTGGCGACTCTGGCCAAATTCCTGATGAGCGGTGGTGTGCCTTTCACCAGAAATCATACTTGGACTGGAGTAATATTTATGGCAAAGTGTACACTGAGCCGCATGTCACTTATCAACACTGGTGTGAAAAACACTGGTCTTGATAAATCAGGGCCAACAACTTATTCTGAAAAGTCATGTGAAACTTGGACAACATATCAAAGTTGGTTCTTTCTCGTTAAAAGGGTTGACAGGGTTATATAATGTACTTTAACCAGGAAATGGCATTATTTAGTGAATAAGGGTACTTTCCTTCTACTTATTTGAAGCTCACACAGCACAACTGAACGACCTCTCTGGATTGGCAGTGCTGGAGCATTAGAAGATTTTCTGTGTTAGAGCTTTTTCTGCTAAGTTTCATCATTTGCAGGTAAAAGTACAGTTATATGGAAAAGTTTGAGCACCCCTATTAATCTTAAGCTTAATGTTTTATAAAAATTGGTGTTTTTGCAACAGCTATTTCAGTTTGATATATGTAATAACTGTTGGACACAGTAATGTTTCTGCCTTGAAATGAGGTTTATTGTACTAACAGAAAATGTGCAATCTGCATTCAAACAAAATTTGACAGGTGCATAAGTATGGGTACCTCACCAGAAAAGTGACATTAATATTTAGCAGATCCTCCTTTTGCAAAAATAACAGCCTCTAGTCGCTTCCTGTAGCTTTTAATGAGTTCCTGGATCCTGGATGAAGGTATTTTTGACCATCCCTCTTAACAAAACAATTCCAGTTCAGTTAAGTTTGATGGTCGCCGAGCATGGACAGCCCTCTTCAAATGATCCCACAGATGTTCAATGATATTCAGGTCTGGGGACTGGGATGGCCATTCCAGACAGGCTCGGTCTGGCCTGGCGTGGCGCCGGGAAATTTCCCGGTGGGCCGTGGGCCCCGGGCCCCATGCAGAGGGAACTGAAGAATTTTAAAAAAAAAAAGTGGTCGTGGGCCCTTTAAGGGCGCGTGCACGCACTTTCACCGACGCGATGCCCAGGACAGTAGCGGGAGGGGCCTGGGAGCAGGAGAGCAGGGGCTGCACTGCAGCGTCACACTCAGCAGACAGGGAAGCACGTCTGTTAAAAGTGACGTCACAGCGCGCCCTGCACTGCATTCTCCCACATTAGGAGCGTGTCTGTACACTGTATGGGCTGGAGACAAGCCAAGGTACTGTAATATTTGTGTGTTTGTATGGATTTTTATGTATATGCTGCCTGCATGTGTGTGTGTACAGTGTGTGTATATGCCTGTGTGTGTACAGTGTGTGTGTATATGCCTGTGTGTGTGTACAGTGTGTGTATATGCCTGTGTGTACAGTGTGTGTGTATATGCCTGTGTGTGTGTACAGTGTGTGTATATGCGTGTGTGTGTACAGTGTGTGTGTATATGCCTGTGTATATGCCTGTGTGTGTGTGTACAGTGTGTGTGTATATGCCTGTGTGTGTACAGTGTGTGTGTATATGCCTGTGTGTGTAAAGTGTGTGTGTATATGCCTGTGTGTGTAAAGTGTGTGTGTATATGCCTGTGTGTGTACAGTGTGTGTGTATATGCCTGTGTGTGTACAGTGTGTGTATATGCCTGTGTGTGTGTACAGTGTGTGTATATGCCTGTGTGTGTGTGTACAGTGTGTGTATATGCCTGTGTGTGTACAGTGTGTATATACCTGTGTGTGTGTGTGTGTACAGTGTGTGTATATGCCTGTGTGTGTGTGTACAGTGTGTATATACCTGTGTGTGTGTGTGTACAGTGTGTGTATATGCCTGTGTGTACAGTGTGTGTATATGCCTGTGTGTACAGTGTGTGTATATGCCTGTGTGTGTACAGTGTGTGTATATACCTGTGTGTACAGTGTGTGTATATGCCTGTGTGTACAGTGTGTATATGCCTGTGTGTACAGTGTGTGTATATGCCTGTGTGTGTACAGTGTGTATATGCCTGTGTGTGTACAGTGTGTGTATATGCCTGTGTGTGTACAGTGTGTGTATATGCCTGTATGTGTGTATGTCTCTGTGTGTGTGTGTATATACCTGTGTGTGTGTACAGTGTGTGTGTGTGTACAGTGTGTTTATATGCCTGTGTGTGTATATGCCTGTGTGTGTGTTTATATGCCTGTGTGTGTATATGCCTGTGTGTGTGTTTATATGCCTGTGTGTGTATATGCCTGTGTGTGTGTGTGTATATATGCCTGTATGTGTGTGTGTGTATATGCCGGTGTGTGTGTATATGCCTGTGTGTGTCCATTGTGTATGCCTGTGTGTTTGTGTCTTCACACGTGTGTGCTTCCCTGCGTGTCTGCATTTTTGTGTGGGATTGTCTGAGTGTGTCTGTGCATTTCTGTGTGTGCTTGCCTGTATGTGCACGTGTCCCCATTTCTGTGAGTATGTGTATCTGCGTGTGTATATTAGGGCTCTTCCACATGTCCTGATATTTACGGGACTGGAGATATCCGTGTCCACCTGTGTGTCATCCTTAGTGACACATACTGGCGCTTGGGAATCAGTATACAGTTAGCGCTGTTCCCAAGAGCCGGGTGCTGAGCGCTGCCCTCATCATAGATCCCTGCAGGCGCTGTGATCAGCAGCAGCAGGGTCAATGATGAGAGTAGTAGTCTACTCCCACCGTGTCCAACTGTAAAAATAAGAATAAAATAAAAAAATCCTTATACTCACCTCTCTTAAGTGTCACCTGCTGTAATCCGTGCGAGCGCTCACGCCGAGGAGAACGACTTCTGCAGCGAGCTTGCTCCAGAGCTGCGCTTAGTGAATGACAGGGCACCGCTTGTTGAGCGCAGCTCCGGAGCCCACTCGCTGCAGGAGACATTCTCCTCGGCGTGAGCGCTCGCACGGATTACAGTGGGTGACACTTAGTAGAGGTTAGTATAAGGTTTTTTTTATTTTATTCTTTTTACAGTTGGACACAGCTTGTATAGACTATTACTCTCATCATTGACCCTGCTGGTACTGATCGCAGCGCCTGCAGGGATCTATGATGAGGGCAGCGCTCAGCGCTCTTCCCAAGCACCGGGTGCTAACTGTCATCAGTGTGCGGGACTTTTTGCGGTCTGGACAGCAGGTAAAAAACAGACATGCCAGCGTGTTTTGCCCACGGACACCACATGGTCTGTAGAAAGTGGAAACACACTGACATGTGCACATACGCATTCATGTGAATGGGTCTACGTGTGTCAGTGTCTCTGGTACGTGTGGAAACGGTCACCGCATGTACTGACGTGTGAAAGAGCCCTTAGTATGTGTCTGTGTGCGCTTTTGTGAGTGTAAGCGTGCTTCTGCATGTCTGTGTGCTCTTCCGAAGATTTATTATATTTGGAGAGAGATGGGAGAGAAATTTTAGGAGACAGTATGGGGAGATGTGTGAAGAAACAGTATGGTGAACTAGGGGAGGGGTGGGAATGGGTGCGGGAACAGAATGGGGAAGGGATGTGTATAAGACAGTATGGAGAGCGGGGGAATAGTGTGAGGAGACAGTATGGGGGGAGAAAAGTGTGAGGTGACACAGCACAGAGACTAGGTAGTGTGGGAGAAGGTATGGAGATGCGGCAGTATGGGGGAAACAGTGTGAGGGCACAGAAAGGAGGGAACAGTATGCTGAGGAGGGGGGAGTGTGATGAAGGGGCACAGTATAGAGACTGGGCAGTATAGGGGGGACACAGTGTGAGAGGACAATGTGAAGAGGGGGCCCAGTATGGTAAGGAGAGGACAGTGTGGAGAGCAGGTACCATAAGAGGGGTAGAGTGTATGTCATGTTTTGTGCAGGGAGCATTGTAAGAGTTAGGTTTATTCAGGGGCTCAGTGTAGATATTTTTATTCAGGAGCATTATAATGACACTGCTATCTTTAAGGGCATCGTGTGGGGATGATCTGCAGAAGACCGGAGAAGATGGAAGTCTGCAGAGACGAGCTGTGGATGAGAAAAGTCATCATGGAGACTGGACAAGAGGGAGACGAAAAGAGAGAGAACGACTCTAATCAGAGAAGACGTCTCAGGTAAGATACCTGGATGTAAATGTTCATTTGTGATCCTGCCTGTGTCTCATCAGTACTGTGCTTCCTGTATGGTCCGCAGTCTGATGATGACTGATAACTCCCAGTATCTCTATTGTTAGTTACATACTGGGAGTTGTAGGTTTATGTGATACAAAGATATATGGGGCTGACCTGACATTACAAATGATGGTGGTTCAGATGATGTATTCATGTACTGATGAGTTTGTGCGCGTCTGCGTGTGTGTGCGCTTCTGCTTGTTTGTGCGCGTCTACGTATCTGGAATAATATGTATTTTGTAAGATGCGTGTATGTAAGAGTCCATTGTGGTGTGTAATAACATTCATATGCTTGAGGCACCTTTACTAAATCTATTAGGACTCACTCACATGTGTTAGGGAATTCCATTTGTCTTTCCACATTTAGGAACAGACAAGTGAAATTTGCTAACCTTGTCATAACCATAGAGTTGTACTTGTATGGAGCGGGTTCAGGAGCTGAGCCTGCTCCATACCAGGCAGATGTCGGCTGTGTTACATAGCCGGCGTCTGCCTGTAACAGCAGTGATCAGAGCTCGCCTTGATTGCTGCTGTTTTGAGTATTTAAGTGCCCTTGTCAATCACTGACAGCAGCATTTAGCTAGCACGATGGCCGGTGCCTGCAGTCACCTGCTCCCTTCTGCCCCCTGTGACGCAGTTGCAGGTTGCTGATGGGTTGCCAGTAGTGCTGAGTGAGCGTGGTCGGACAAGGTGTTATCCCAGCATGCTCGGGTGTTATCCAGGTATCTTGTAGTGCTCTGCTAATATGCTCGAGTCCCTGCGGTAACATGTTTTGCGGCGGTAGACAGAAGCAACATATGCAGGGATTACCTAACAAACAGGCAATTCCTGCATGTGTTGCGTCTGTCTACCGCCGCAAAACATGCTACCCTGGGGACTCGAGCATATTAGCAGAGCACTACAAGATACCTGGATAACACCTGAGCATGCTGGGATCACACCTTATCTGACCATTCTCGCTCAGCACTAGTTGCCAGGTGCTGCTGCCATGTTAGTCGTTCAATGAAGCTCAGCCTGAGGTTGGGCTCCATGGAAGTGTCACAATCCAGGTGCCGGACGTTATTGCAGCACCCTCACTTTGTAGTTCGCAGTGACTGTAATGTCTCCCTCCTTGCACCGACCCAATAACAGGAAGCGAGTGGCGGCAGGGAGAATAAAACGTAATTTTCTCCGTGTAGCCAACGCTTTTCCATTAAGCCGTCTAACCAGGCTTTAAACCCTATTTACCTGCAGATTACCCCTATATCTGCAGATAAATAGCGTTTTTCAAGGTGACAAGTTACCATTAAAGGGACTCTGGCAGGACGGAATGACTGTTCGAACAAAGTCCTGCCGCTCAGTGCTTCACAGCGCGGCCAATCATGTAACTATAGTGCATTATAGAAAAGCATAACAAGTAATAAAACCGTTATGGTGGGCTGTAGTGTGGGCCCCTAGAGTCAGTTCCCCTGGTGGACCCTAGGCACCCCAGTCCGACCCTGATTCCAGAACATTGTAATTGTTTCTCTGCATGAATGCCTGAGTAAATTTGGAGCGGTGTTTTGGATCATTGTCTTGCTGAAAGATACATCCCCTGCGTAACTTCAACTTTATCACTGATTCTTGAACATTATTGTCAAGAATCTGCTGATACTGAGTGGAATCCATGCGTCCCTCAACTTTAACAAGATTCCCGGTGCCGGCATTAGCCACACAGCCCCAAAGCATGATGGAACCTCCACCAAATTTTACTGTGGGTAGCAAGTGTTTTTCTTGGAATGCTGTGTTTTTTTGCCGCCATGCATAACGCCTTTTTGTATGACCAAACAACTCAATCTTGGTTTCATCAGTCCACAGGACCTTCTTCCAAAAAGAAATTGGCTTCTTCAAATGTGCTTTTGCATACCTCAGCCGACTCTGTTTGTGGTGTGCTTGCAGAAACGGCTTCTTTCGCTTCACTCTCCCATACAGCTTCTCCTTGTGCAAAGTGCGTTGTATAGTTGACCGATGCACAGTGACACCATCTGCAGCAAGTTGATGCTGCAGCTCTCTGGAGGTGGGCTGAGGATTGTCCTTGACTGATCTCACCATTGTTCTTTTCTGCCTTTCTGATGTTTTTCTTGGCCTGCCACTTCTGGCCTTAACAAGAACTGTCCCTGTGTTCTTCCATTTCCTTACTATGTTCCTCACAGTGGAAACTGACAGGTTAAATCGCTGAGACAGCTTTTTGTATCCTTCCCCTGAACAACTATGTTGAATAATCTTTGTTTTCAGATCATTTGACAGTTGTTTTGAGGAGCCCATGATGCCACTCTTCAGAGGAGATTCAAACAGGAGAACAACTTGCAAGTGGCCACTTTAAGTAGCTTTTCTCATGATTGCATACACCTGGCTATGAAGTTCAAAGCTCAATGAGGTTACAAAACCAAAAAAAGTGCTTTAGTAAGTCAGTAAAATGTAGGTAGGAGTATTTAAAACAAGAAAATGATAAGGGTGCCCATACTTATGCACCTGTCAAATTTTGTTTGAATGCAGATTGCACATTTTCTGTTAGTACAATAAACCTCATTTCAAGGCAGAAACATTACTGTGTCCAACAGTTATTACATATATCAAACTGAAATAGCTGTTGCAAAAACACCAATTTTTATAAAACATTAAGCTTAAGATTAATAGGGGTGCCCAAACTTTTTCATATAACTGTACATTTAAAAAAACAAACATGTTAATTAATATTTAGTAGATTTAAATAGATTTTGTAACTCCTTACAGTAATTACTGTGCATCACATATTCAGATCAGCAAGTTTACATTGAATGACTGAAGAGTCCCTCATACTTGCAGTCCTTTATGAGAAAATAATATGCCTAAATTTGCCAACAATTAAAAGGAATCTGTCATAAGGTCTTTGCCACCTAATCTGAGAGCAGCGTAATGTAGAGATAGAGAACCTAACTCTAATGAGGGGCAACACATATCCTATTCTAATTTAATACCAGCTAGTTGTTGGGTGTTTGCTTTTGCAACGGTCACACGCAATGTGTAATGTTATTACCAGATGTCTGATGCGTAAATGAGTAGTGTTGTACAGCATACAAGTTTAGTACGATGATGGTTGACCTTTCCAATGAAATTACTACAGGATGCATCAGTGGTCTTGGCTTCTAACCATAATGGCCCTTAAAGGTTCAGCAGCAACCAACCACATTTGGAGAAGACAATGGGATCAGTTACTTACCACTAGGGCATATTTCCTTTTGCATTGATTTACATCCAAATGAATCAGTTCAACACTGGGTAGGGTCCACTGTAGTATATCCATTTTGACCCTAGTTGTTACAGTTTGCAGTATACTATACCTTTTGGTTGTAGTTTTCTCCATCCAACAAATTCAAAGTTCGGTTTGTGCTTCACAATAACGAGATCTTAGCATGTACAATAATTTATATTTCCTGGTAATATTTACTGCCAATACTAAGAGACTTACACCAAACTGACCGTTATAATAATACATGGGATAATAGATATTATTTTAGTTACCGTATTTTTTGGACTATGACACACCTTATCATAAGACGCAGGCCAGGTTTAGACAGCAGAAAATAGGAAAAACATTTTTCTGTCAATTAAAACTTCCCTGGTTGTGTAAAGCTGAGGGGTCATTTTTAATGTACTAGGGTAGAATAGGAAGGTAATAAATCTATTGTTAGTTTTTCTCTGTTGTGTGTATTAGTCACACAGCTCTGCTACATATGCATATATACATACATACATACACACAACTCTGCTACATGCACATATATAGACACGCAGCTCTTCTACATGTGCACATATACAGACACACAGCTCTGCTACATATGCACATATAAACACACACAGCTCTGCTACAGGTATACACACACACACACACACACACACACACACACACTATATACATTACCACATCTTGCAGTTCCTGATCGGGACCTGAATGGAGGGCGCACGAGCTGAGCAACTGAACGACCTTCCACACAATTAAATTAATCATGTGATCTGAGCAGGAGGAGAGTGGGCAGCTCTGTTTGTGATCAGGAAGAACGATGTCATTATTCTCTTACATCACAGAAAGCTGCCTCCGGAGTATAAGAGGAACACGCAAGAGTTTTTCCTGTTAAAAAAATTTGCCTTATAGTCCAAAAATACAGTAAATTATGAAGTTGTTTAGTTATCAGCAAGTTGCTTATAATTTTGAACATCTATTGCTTATCAAGAGAGATTACACACAATATATATAATATACTTACATGATTTCTTTTTTTCTGCAATTTTGAGTTTCATACAAAACTTTAACACGTTGAAAATGTTTCCGATGAATGACCTCATTTGTCGTTTTTAAGCATTTGCACCTTCTTCCGACATGTTTGCTTTCCCAAATGCCTGTAAAGTGTAAAATAACATTTTGTATACACATTTGTGCTGAAAAGCTAATGTGGAGCAAAAATAAAAAAGTTGCAATTTAACAAAACATTTAGCAAAAGTAAAGAAGAGAAAACGAAGATCCGATATACACTACTTCTAGACTCTACAAGCCCGATTTATCATTTACATTTCTTTTTTAAGTTACTTTTCTTCTTGATCTCTTGGAATTTGTGCCTTTTGTGTGCCAAACTCTTCAAAATGGCGTATGTGGTTCATGAATTTTGTGCAACTTTAAAAATGGTCTTTATTTTTGTTTAGACTTTTTAGAACAAAAAGTTGCATTTTTCACAAAATAGCACAATGAAACGCACCAAATAATCTGGAATGCCAAAGCTCTGTCTACAGTAGCAAACTAAAAAATAAAAACAGGTGAACACATATAAAATAAAATTCAAATTATACGCAAAACATTAAAAACTCAACAAAAAAATTGCACAAATGCAATAATTTCACCCTTAAACTTTTTTTTAAACCCCATCCCCATTTGTTTTCTAAATTGCCGATTTTCAGTGCATGATCGGTAGTCAATCTGTCAATTTTACCAAATCTTAGCTCATCATTAATCCCATATTCTTTGTTGTCTGTTGAGAGTAGAAGATTGACATCTGTCTGGCTCACTTTTCAAAGATGTCAAGATTAAATTTGCACTTTTTTTTGTGGTGGAAGAGAGGGCACTTACTTTCTATTTAACCTCAACATTTTTACAAAGCAATAAAAAATATATATTTAGTCTTGTAACTATAATTGTATGTATATCCTATGACCATAGCTGTATTTAGCATGGGAGTAGACATTTCCTATATATGAGCTGTATGATACAAGGGTCAGACAGAAAAATTTAGACTCAAAGAGCAAACAGATTTTAATGTATTCTGGTGACTCTTCAGATATATGGAAGCTTTTACTACTACAGGTGCATCTCACTAAATTAGAATATCATCAAAAAGTTAATTTATTTCAGTTCTTTAATTCCAAAAGTGAAACTCATATATTATATAGTCATTACAAACAGAGTGATCTATTTCAAGTGTTTATTTCTGTTAATGTTGATGATTATGGCTTACAGCCAATTAAAACACAAAAGTCATTATCTTAGTAAATTAGAATAATTAACAAAAAACACCTGCAGAGGCTTCCCAAGCGTTTAAAAAGATCCCTTAGTCTGTCTCAGTAGGCTCCACAATCATGGGAAAGACTGCAGATGTCCAGAAGACAGTCATTGACACACTCCATAAGGAGGGTAAGCCACAAAAGGTCATTGCTAAAGAAGCTGGCTGTTCTCAGAGTGCTGTATCCAAAAGGTGCACAAGCAACCGGGATAACCGCAGCCTTGAAAGGATTGTTAAGAAAAGGCCATTCAAAAATTTGTGGGAGTTTCACAAGGAGTGAACTGCTACAAGTGTCGCATTCCTTGTGTTAAGCCACTCATGACAAATAGACAACGCCAGAAGCGTCTTACCTGGGCCAAGGAGAAAAAGACCTGGACTGTTGCTCAGTGGTCCAGGGTGTTGTTTTCAGATGAAAGTACATTTTGCATTTCATTTGGAAATCAAGGTCCCAGAGTCTGGTGGTAGAGTGGAGAGGCCACAATCCAAGCTGCTTGAGGTCTAGTGTGAAGTTTCCACAATCAGTGATGGTTTAGGAGCCATGTCATCTGCTGGTGTAGGTCCACTGTATTTTATCAAGACCAAAGTCAGCGCAGCCGTCTACCAGGAAATGTTAGACCACTTCACGCTTCCCTCTGCCGACAAGCTTTTTGGAGATGGAAATTTCATTCTCCAGCAGGACTTGGCACCTGTCCACACTGCCAAAAGCACCAATACTTGGTTTAAAAACAACGGTATCACTGTGCTTGATTGGCCAGCAAACTCGCCTGACCTTAACCCCATAGAGAATCTATGGGGTATTGTCAAGAGGAAGATGAGAGACACCAGACCCAACAATGCAGACGAGCTGAAGGCTGCTATCAAAGCAACCTGGGCTTCCATGACACCTCAGTAGTGCCACAGGCTGATCGCCTCCATGCCACACCGCATTGATGCAGTAATTGATGCAAAAGGAGCCCCGACCAAGTATTGAGTGCATTTACTGAACATACATTTCAGTAGGCCAACATTTAGGATTTTAAAAAATATTTTTCAAGCTGTTATTATAAAGTATTCTAATTTACTGAGATAATGACTTTTGTGTTTTCATTGGCTGTAAGCCATAATCATCAACATTACCAGAAATAAACACTTGAAATAGATCACTGTTTGTAATGACTCTATATAATATATTATATTATTTATAATATATAAATATAAAATGTTTGTGTTGAAGAACTGAAATAAATTAACTTTTTGATGATATTCTAATTTACTGAGATGCACCTTATATGCTCATGTTTATTTTTTATTTTTAATTGTCATACCCTTTATTCAGTTTATAGTATTGCTGTAGTATGCATGTTTTATAAGAAGAAACATAGTCCATTATACAGATTTGGTGTCTGAATACTATTTAATCCCTTCACTACCTGGCGATTTTTCCCTTTTTTTTTTTTTTGCTTTTTCTTCCTCCAAAAGCCATAACTTTTTCTTTTTCGGGCCATATAGCCATGTAATGGTTTGCTTTTTTCCGGGATGAGTTGTACTTTGGAATGACTCCATTCATTTTACCATATAGTGTATGGAAAAAGGTTAAAAATTCCAAATGTGTTCAAATTGCAAAAAAAAAAAATGCAATTCCACAACAGTTTTTTTGGGTATTTTATTTACCATTTTCACTACATGGTAAAACTGACCTTACAATATGATTTCCCTGGTCAATCTGAGTACACAGATACAAAACATGTATCGTTTTTTTATTTATTTTTATTTAGGTGATGAAATAAATTCTAAATAAAAAAAATTAATAATTTTGCTTTTGTTGCTATTTTCCAAGAACCATAGCATTTTTATTTTTCAGGATCTTGATCTGTGTGATGGCTAATTTTTTGTGTCCTGAGCTGACAATTTTCATTATACCATTATACCAACCGTCAAAATTACGGCTAAAAATCGGAATTTTGACGTTTTGATTTTTTCCTGTTATGCCATTTACCAATCGGATTAATTTATTTTACATTTTGATAGATCGGGCGTTTCTGAATGCAACGAAAACAAATTTGTATTTTTTTTTTACTGGGGCAAAATGGGGTTGATTTAAACTTTTTTGTTTATTTTTTTCATATTTTTTAAAACTTTTTTTCTACTTTATACTGAATCATCCAATCGCTTGTGCTATACATAACAGGGCATCAGCACTGCTATGTATAGCAAAATTTACGATCTCCTATTAACGTCAGCTACGGCCCGAGTTAAATGCTGCTGTCAGTGATGGACAGCGGCATTTAACTGGTTAACAGCCACGGACTGGCGTACAATATCCTAGACTCATTGGGCAGATGTACTCTAATTAATAGTGTCGGCAAGTAATTGGCAGCCTTCCATTAGGATTCTAGTGAAAAAGATGTACATGTACAATTAAAAAACAAACAAAAAAAACAGCAGAACAAAAAAAAACAACATACAAATGGCAATCACTTCAGTCTATTCTAAGCTACCATATAATCATATAAATCCCTATTAGACATTATTTTTAATTTAATTAGCAGAAAGTGACTAAGTCTACCAGTCTAGGGTGAACAATTCTGCCTAGTTATTAATAAGGTAAATTTAGTGTAAAACATAAGCAAATAAAAGCTCACCAAATGTGGTAGAGAAGCAATGAAGAGAGAGAATAAGCCACAGCAAAACAATGTGGCTTCTCATCTTGACTTCAGACTTGATGTGACTTTGGGAACGGTCCTAAATCATTTTTATCTACTGGCAAAGGAAAGGGGAAATGATGTAAATGGGAAAAGATGGAAACATGAACAAATCTACCTAATAAACAATTGTAGCACTGTGATAGCCTTTGTTGATAAACAAATTACAATAGATATCGTTGTGTATAAATATATTTCCTTCTAAATATAATAATTTTTATAGGGAACGTACGACTTTTTCTACTGACTCAGATAGTAAAGGGAACTAGCAGAAATCAGCCATATACATGATTTACTAACAAACATATTAATATATATAATAATATTAAATGGCTGTCAAAAAGTAGGACTATCAATACGACAAATCATCATATATAACTAAGTAAAGGGGAGAGGCGAAAAAAATCGCCTAAATAATGAGAATACTGTCCATAATATACAAAAAATCAAATAAACATTATTGTTTAAAATTTAGATAGATTAATGTGGAGTAAAAACATCACTGGGGTTGAGCACGGGTTCTGGTTCCCTTTGGTACATCTCTCCAAATAGGTAATATGACAACACCCTATATGCTAATGTTTGGTTATAGAGATCCTCTATAGTGGACCATTATTTTGAGACTGTCAGTATACATGTATAGGTGTAGTAAAACAGATATTGTCACACTATATACAGTACAGACCAAAAGTTTGGACACACCTTCTCATTTAAAGATTTTTCTGTATTTTCATGACTATGAAAATTGTACATTCACACTGAAGGCATCAAAACTATGAATTAACACATGTGGAATTATATACTTAACAAAAAAGTGTGAAACAACTGAAAATGTGTCTTATATTCTAGGTTCTTCAAAGTAGCCACCTTTTGCTTTGATGACTGCTTTGCACACTCTTGGCATTCTCTTGATGAGCTTCAAGAGGTAATCACCGGAAATGGTCTTCCAACAATCTTGAAGGAGTTCCCAGAGATGCTTAGCACTTGTTGGCCCTTTTGCCTTCACTCTGCGGTCCTGGTCACCCCAAACCATCTCGATTGGGTTCAGGTCTGGTGACTGTGGAGGCCAGGTCATCTGGCGTAGCACCCCATCACTCTCCCTCTTGGTCAAATAGCCCTGGAGGTGTGCTTGGGGTCATTGTCCTGTTGAAAAATAAATGATTGTCCAACTAAACGCAAACCGGATGGAATAGCATGCCGCTGCAAGATGCTGTGGTAGCCATGCTGGTTCAGTATGCCTTCAATTTTGAATAAATCCCCAACAGTGTCACCAGCAAAGCACCCCCACACCATCACACCTCCTCCTCCATGCTTCACGGTGGGAACCAGGCATGTAGAGTCCATCCGTTCACCTTTTCTGCATCGCACAAAGACACGGTGGTTGGAACCAAAGATCTCAAATTTGGACTCATCAGACCAAAACACAGATTTCCACTGGTCTAATGTTTGCCCAATTTTTCGGACTGACTGACCTTCATTTCTTAAAGTAATGATGGCCACTCGTTTTTCTTTACTTAGCTGCTTTTTTCTTGCCATAATACAAATTCTAACAGTCTATTCAGTAGGACTATCAGCTGTGTATCCACCTGACTTCTGCACAACACAAATGATGGTCCCAACCCCATTTATAAGGCAAGAAATCCCACTTATTAAACCTGACAGGGCACACCTGTGAAGTGAAAACCATTTCCGGTGACTACCTCTTGAAGCTCATCAAGAGAATGCCAAGAGTGTGAAAAGCAGTCATCAAAGCAAAAGGTGGCTACTTTGAAGAAACTAGAATATAAGACATATTTTCAGTTGTTTCTGCCTTCTGTGTGAATGTACAATTTTCAAAGTCATGAAAATACAGAAAAATCTTTAAATGAGAAGGTGTGTCCAAACCTTTGGTCTGTACTGTATATAGCACATGTTAACCATATGCATGTCTCTGTAAAATTACCTGTGTACTCTTTTCCATATGGCAACTGCAGTTGATATTTTTACTCCACATTAATCTATCTAAATTTTAAACAATAAAGTTTATTTGATTTTTTGCATATTATGGACAGCATTATCATTATTTAGGCGATTTTTTTCGCCTCTCCCCTTGACTCAGATAGTAAGTAGGCACTGTCACCACTTGACACTCCTTGGAAGGGAATCTTTTATTTGGTTTTCAGCATAATATAGGGGCAGAGATGCCGATTCTACAAATGTGTCACTTATTGGGTTGCTTGCTGGCATTTTGATAAAATTACAGTTTTATCTGTTGTAGATCTACCAGTTCTCTGGATGCTGAGCTCTGTACAATGGCAGTTTTTGCCCATGTACAAAGTTCAATGAATACTACCAATCAGTGGTTTGAGTGGGGTTATACAAAGCTTATGAATATGAAGGACTATATGGTAGCTATTTCACTAGTCCTCTAATGATAATCTCCTGATGATCAAACAGTGACTTTATCAAAACTACAGCAGACTGCTCAGTAAGTGACACATCACTAGAATCAGTGTGTCTATCTCTACATCACACTTCTCTCAGATTAGGTGGTGACAGATTCCCTTTAATAATTTAAAGTTTATTTTAGTTTTATAAAGACATTTCCTTTGTTTATGCTCTATTAATCCCTTAGCGTCACATCCGGTTTTGGCCTTTATGAAAACCATTTTTGTCCAGTTTTATTGTGGCGTTCCAGGAATCATAACTTTTTTATTTCATTGGTAACACTCATTTGAGGCCAAGTTTTTGTTGGGGGGGTTTAGCTGTTTGTCAGTAGGATCATTTTGGGGTACATATAATTCTCTTTAAGGAAGAAATATAAAATAAACACTTCCGCCACTTTTTTTGCTATTTAAATTTTATGCCAATCGCCGTTCTGCACAAACTTTATTTTGTAGGTCAGCACGATTATGGCAATGCGAAATGTCTATAGTTTCATATTTCTTGTATTACTTTTTCACAATTAATACATTCTTTGAAAAAAATATGTTTTTGGATTGTCATATTCTGAGTTCCTTAACCCCTTTACCCCCAAGCCTATTTTTACCTCCATGACCAGGCCAAATTTTACAATTCTGACGAGTGTCAATTTATGTCGTAATAACTCTGGAACTTCAACAAATTCCAAATTTTAATTCTTATGAACGTAAACCAGAGAAGTATATCACACAATTTAGTCAATAAATAACATTTACCACATGTCTAGTTTACATCAGCATAATTTTTAAACATAATTTTTTTTATTGTTAGGCAGTTAGAATGGTTAAAAGTTGACCAGCAATTTCTCATTTTTCCAACAAAACATACAAAACCATTCTTTTTTTAGGGACCACATCACATATGAAGTGACTTTGGGGGCTTATATAACAGAAAATACTCAAGTTACATCATTCTAAAAACTGCACCCCTCAAAACCACATTCAAGAAGTTTAACCCTTCAGGTGCTTCACAGGAATTAATGCAGTGTGGAAGGAAAAAATTAACATTTTACTTTTTTTTCATAAAAATTTTACTTTAGCCCCAAATTTATTTTCACAAGGGTAACAGAAGAAAATGGACATTTGTTATGCAATTTCTCCTGAGAATGCCGATGCCCAATATGTGGTGGACAACTACTGTTTGGATGCATGGCAGGGCTCGGAAGGGAAGCAGCACTCCTTGACTTTTTGAACACAAAATTGACTGGAATCGAGAGCGGACGCCATGTTGCATTTGGAGAGCTCCTGATGTGCTTTAGCAATGGAAACCCCCACAAGTGACCCCATTTTGAAAACTACACCCCTCAAAGAATTTATCTAGATGTGTGGTGAATACCTTGAACCCCCAAATGCTTCACAAAAGTTTACAACATAGAGTCATAAAAATAAATAAAGGTAACAGCAGAAAATGCACCATATCATTTGTTGTGCAATTTCTCCTGAGTACGCAGATACCCAATATGTGGGGAAAAACTACTGTTTGGGCACATGGCAAGGCTCAGAAAGGAAGGAGTGACGTTTTGGAATGCAGACTTTGATGGAGTAGTCTGCGGGTGTCGTGTCGCATTTGGAGAGTCCCTGATGTGCATTAACAGTGGAAACCCCCCACGAGTGACCCCATTTCAGAAACTAGACCCCTCAAGGAATTTATCTAGATGTGTGGTGAGCACCTTGAACCCCCAGGTGCTTCACAGAATATTACAACATTGAACTGTAAAAATGAAAAAGATTCATTTTTCCCACGAAAATGTTGTTTTAGCCCCAAATTTTTCATTTTCACAAGGATAGCAGGAGAAAATAGACCCCTAAATTTGTTGTGCAATTTCTTCTGAGTACACAAATACCCCATATGTGGTCAAAAAGTACTTTTGAGGCATAGTGCAAAGCTCAGACAGGAAGAAGCTCCATATTAGAGTTCAGATTTTGCTAGAATGGTTTGATGGTGTCATGTCACATTGGCAGAGCCCCTGAGGGGCCAGAACAGCAGAAACCTTCCATAAGTGACCCCATTTTACAACCTACACCTCTCAATGAATTAATCTAGGGGTTCAATGATCATATTGACACCACAGGTGTGTCACAGAATTTTATACCATTAGGCAGTGAAGAAAAAATAATTTCATTTTTACCACCAAAATTTTGTTTTCGCTAAATTTTACATTTTTACACTGGTAAATGGGTAAAAATTGCACCAAAATTTGTCCCACAATTACTGCTGAACGTGGAAATACCCCATATGTGGCTGTATAGTACTGCTTAGCCATACAACGAGACTCGGGAGTGACGGAGTGTTATTTGCCTCCTGGAGCACAGATTTTCCTAGAATAGTTTGCGGACTCCATATGCAGAGCCCATAAGTGCTAGAAGAGCAGAATTCCCCCTCAAGTGACCCCATTTTGGAAATTATACCCCTTTGGGAATTTTTCTACAGGTGTAGTGACGATTTTGACTCCATGGGTGTATTCTAGAAACAAGCAGTAGTGGATGTTGCTGAGTGAAAATTACAAATCTTCTATTGTAGTCCCCACTACATTGTAGTGCCCGTACATTATGCCCAGCTCATGCTTCTGGAGACATGAACCTGTAAATTAGGCGGGCTCTCATCGCTACAGAAATGCCAAACATGTGGACGCGAAATGTGTTTAGGCGGCACACTATGGGGCTCAGAAGGGAGGGGGGGGGCATTTAGATTTGGGAGTGCAGAATTTGCTGAATTTCATTTGGTGGTCAAAGAGCCATTTCACTTTTCCAGAGCCCTTGTACTACCTGAGTGAGGACTTGCTTTTTTTGTGGATTGATTTGAAGCTCTTGTTGGTAACATTTTACATAACATTTTACATAAGATTTGGGATCACATTTATCCTGCGCTCTACGATGAGCACTTTCTTTGGGATTTCCATCTAAATCTCTGAGTGACGTGATTCAGATGAAACTCCAGAGGCATCCATTCACTATAATGAGGCAGCAGAGTTACTCTGGATTCCATCTGGCCTCTGTTCAGCATTGTCCTTATTTTCAGAAATGAACAAAAATGTGGTCGACCACACTATTATACACACTAAAAAGATGGACACCGCTGGATCATAGGCCAGATGGCATCCACACTGCCACCATCTGCCTCCTTATAGGGAATCTTCCGCCGGGGGTTCTGTTTGAAACACATATTTCAAAGATTTACACAGAAACCCTGGTATAAGCGCTTAGCGTAGAGTGCAGGATAAATGTGAGCTGAGCCTTAATTGCAATCTTTGGGAGCCAGAATGGAAAAATCAACAGCAGGTGAAGAATTGGTTTTATTTATTTTTTACGCTGTTCCTTGTGCAGTATAAGTGTTTAAATGACTTTATTCTTCAAGTTGGTGCGATTACAGCGATACCAGATTTATGTAATTTTTTATCCTTTGCTGCTGTCACACACTAAAAGACACTTTTTATTGCAAAACTAGCTTTTGCATTGCCTTATTTTGAGAGCTATAATTTTTCCATATTTCGGCCGACAGTCATGTAAGCCCTTGTTTTTTTTGCAGGACGGTGTTGACGTTTTTATTGGTACCATTTTCAAGCACATGATATATTTTTATAGCTTTCTATTCCGATTTTTGGGAGGCAGAATGAGCAAAAATCAGCATTCAATTCAGGAATAGTTTTTTTTTTTTGTTTTTTTTTATGCCGTTTTGCGTGTGGGCTGCTTTATTCTTTGGGTCAGTACGATTACTGTGATAGCACATTTATATAATTTTTTATGTTTTACCGCTTTTACACAGTAAAAATTATTTAATAGAAAAAATAATTATTTTTGCATCGCTTTATCCTGAGAGCTATAACTTTATTTTATTTTCTCACTGGTGGAGCCGTTTGGTGGCTTGTTTTTTGCAGGACAAGATGACGTTTACAGATATACCATTTTCATGTACATTAGTCTTTTTGATCGTGTTTTATTCTACTTTTACGGCCGTATGATGAAAAAGCATAGTTTTTTGCCCCGCGTTTTTTATATTTTTTTTACTGTGGTTACTGAAGGGGTTAACAAAGGGTGACAGTTTTTTGGGACAGGTCATTCCGGGCGCGGCGATAGTAAATGTATACTTTTTTTTTTTACTTAAAATACAAATTTATGGGTACAATGTATATATAGCATATATACACTGCGTGCAGAATTATTAGGCAAGTTGTATTTTAGAAGATTATTTTTATTATTGATCAACAACTTTGCTCTCAATCAACCCAAAAGACTCAAATATCCAAGCTTAATATTTTTGGAAGTTGGAGTGTTTTTTTTTTTTAGATTTGGCTATCTTAGGAGGATATCAGTTTGTGCAGGTAACTATTACTGTGCAGAATTATTAGACAACTTAATAAAAACCAAATATAATCCCATCTCACTTGTTTATTTTCACCAGGTAAACCAATATCAGTGCACAAAATTTAGAAATAAAAATTTCTGACATGCAAAAACAAACCAAAAAAATTAGTGATCAATATAGCCACCTTTCTTTATGATGACACTCAACAGCCTTCCATCCATAGATTCTGTCAGTTGCTTGATCTGTTTTCGATCAACATTGCGTGCAGCAGCCACCACAGCCTCCCAGACACTGTTCCCAGAGGTGTACTGTTTTCCCTCCCTGTAGATCTCACATTTTATGATGGACCACAGGTTCTCTATTGGGTTCAGATCAGGTGAACAAGTGGGCCATGTCATTATTTTTTCTTCTTTTAGACCTTTACTGGCCAGCCACGCTGTGGAGTAGTTGGATGCATGTGATGGAGCATTGTCCTGCATGAAGATCATGCTTTTCTTGAACGATACCGACTTCTTCTTGTACCACTGCTTGAAGAAGTTGTCTTCCAGAAACTGGCAGTAGGTCTGGGAGTTGAGCTTCACTCCATCCTCAAGCCAAAAAGGTCCCACAAGTTCATCTTTGATGATACCAGTCGATACCAGTACCCCACCTCCACCTTGCTGACGTCTGAGTCAGAGTGGAGCTCTCTGGCCTTTACTGAATCAGCCTCTGGCCCATCCATCTGGCCCATCAAGAGTCACTCTCATTTCATCAGTCCATAAAACCTTTGAAAAATCAGTCTTAAGATATTTCTTGGCCCATTCTTGACGTTTTATCTTATGCTTCTTGTTCAAAGGTGGTCGTTTTTCAGCCTTCCTTACCTTGGCCTTGTCCCTGAGTATCGCACACCTTGTGCTTTTTGATACTCCAGTAATGTTGCAGCTCTGAAATATGGCAAAACTAGTGGTGAATGGCATCTTGGCAGCTTCACGCTTGATTTTCCTCAATTCATGGGCAGTTATTTTGCGCATTTTTTGGCCAACACGCTTCTTGCGACCCCGTTGGCTATTTGCCATGAAACACTTGATTGTTCGGTGATCATGCTTCAAAAGTTTGGAAATTTCAAGACTGCTGCATCCCTCTGCAAGACATCTCACAATTTTGGACTTTTCAGAGCCCGTCAAATCTCTCTTCTGACCCATTTTGCCAAAGGAAAGGAAGTTGCCTAATAATTAAGCACACCTTATATAGGGTGTTGATGTCATTAGTCTACACCCCTCCTCATTACAGAGATACACATCACCAGATTTACTTAATTGGTAGTTGGCTCTCAAGCCTATGCAGCTTGGAGTAGGACAACATGTATAAAAAGTATCATGTGATCAAAATACTCACTTGCCTAATAATTCTGCACACAGTGTATGTATGTATGTATGTATGTATATATATATATATATATATATATATATATATATATATATATATATATATATATAATATAAAAATTCTTTTGTGATTATTTTTTTTTTTTTAGTATTTTTACAATTTTTTTTTACTTTATTTTTGCTTTCTTACTTAGTCCCTCTATGGGACTTTCACTTTTTCTACTCTGATCACTGTTATATGTAATTTTTGTTTGCACTATTTTTTTAAATGGCACCTGCTGCACGGGATACATAATATAGTTTTATTGTATGAATTATTATAAATGCCAAATGTGTAGTTTTTTACGGGTGGCTGTCTTTTTTCCACAAATTAACATTTTTGTAATTATTAAAAAAGAAAAACAGAAATATAAGAAAACAAAACAAATCACAGTTTAATACAATTTTTTTTTACATAAGTTCAACAAAGGGATTTGAACATATTAGAATACAATGTACTTGTAATTGTAAGGTGCCAGAGAGCGGTAGTCTTGGGTGAGTTGCTGCTCCATGTCGCCCTGGCATTTTGCAGGAAAATCGTGTTCCAGTTTCAATGTTCTGCCGCGTTTGGGGTGTATTACACTCACTTGTTTCCAGATCTTCAACTTCAGGAGCCGCCGCTCATGAAGCAGGGGATACCCAATTCGTTTCAACACCCAGAAGTTTACTCGACAGTTCAAGCGCATCAGATTGTGACACGTAGTATTGGGCACAACACTCTCCATTTTTTGTTTCCATAATACAATACATTTCCAGCATTTCTTTCCGTTTTACCTGGACTATCCCTATGCACAATGCTCCCGTCAGCCCTAGGGATTTCCTGTCCAGTTCCGCAGTACACCCGAAATCAGTTACCTTTCCCACACGTGGTTCCACGTCTATCTTCCTCATAAATATATATATATATATATATATATATATATATATATATATGTGCATGCCACTGTTCACATGACGTGATTGTTGTCTTCAGGGTCAGGAGTGACAGTACAGTCCTCTCCCTTAGATAATGCACTGTAGTACATTATGTATCAGACCTCGCCTCTGGCTGATATAGGATGCCGATGGGCTGACTAAGGGAGCAGCTAAACTACCTATTGACAATGATGTGTGAGGGATTAAAGTGTTGGGATCGGATCTAGATCTGTTCCCAGCACACAGAGCAGAACTCAACTCTGTATTACAGCTGGCAGCTGCTGAAGATCACACTGTGTGCAACTTCTGTGCCTTTGCCATCCCTGAGATGTAGCTCTATACCTATTTAAGGAAAATCACTTATACAACGTCTGGCAAAAATTATGGAATCACCGGACTCTGAGGATGTTCATTCAGTTGTTTAATGTTGTTGAAAAAAAGCAGATCACAGACATGACACAAAACTAAAGTAATTTCAAATGGCAACTTAATGGCTTTAAGAAACACTAAAATAAATCAAGAAAAAAAATGTGGTACTCAGTAAGGGTAATTTTTTTCAGACCAAGCAGAGGGAAAAAATTATGGAATCACCCTGTAAATTTTAATTTCCCAAACTAACACCTGCATTAAATTAGATCAGCTCGTTAGTCTGCATCTAAAAAGGAGTGATCACACCTTGGAGAGCTGTTGCACCAAGTGGACTGACATGAATCATGGCTCCAACACGAGAGATGTCAATTGAAACAAAGGAGAGGATTATCAAACTCTTAAAAGAAGGTAAATCATCACGCAATGTTGCAAAAGATGTTGGTTGTTCACAGTCAGCTGTGTCTAAAATCTGGACCAAATACAAACATGGGAAGGTTGTTAAAGGCAAACATACTGGTAGACCAAGGAAGACATCAACGCGTCAAGACCGGAAACTTAAAGCAATATGTCTCCAAAACAGGAAATGCACAACAAAACAAATGAGGAACGAATGGGAGGAAACTGGAGTCAATGTCTGTGACTGAACTGTAAGAAACCACCTAAAGGAAATGGGATTTACATACAGAAAAGCTAAACAAAAGCCATCATTAACACCTAAAAAGAAAAAAACAAGGTTACAATGGGCTAAGGAAAAGCAATCGTGGACTGTGGATGACTGGATGAAAGTCATATTCAGTGATGAATCACGAATCTGCATTGTGCAAGGTGATGATGCTGGAACTTTTGTTTGGTGCCGTTCCAATGAGATTTATAAAGATGACTGCATGAAGAGAACATGCAAATTTCCACAGTCATTGATGATATGGGGCTGCATGTCAGGTAAAGGCACTGGGGAGGTGGCTGTCATTACATCTTCAATAAATGCCCAAGTTTACATTGATATTTTAGACAGTTTTCTTATCCCATCAATTGAAAGGATGTTTGGGGATAACATCATTTTTCAAGATGATAATACATCCTGCCATAGAGCAAAAACTGTGAAAACATTCCTTGAATGAAGACACATAAGGTCAATGTCATGGCTTGCAAGTAGTCCGGATCTCAATCCAATTGAAAGTCTTTGGTGGAAGTTGAAGAAAATGGTCCATGACAAGGCTCCAACCTGCAAAGCTGATCTGGCAACAGCAATCAGAGAAAGTTGGAGCCAGATTGATCAAGAGTACTGTTTGTCCCCCATTAAGTCCATGCCTCAGAGACTGCAAGCTGTTATTAAAGCCAGAGGTGGTACAACAAAATACTAGTGATGTATTGGAGTGTTCTTTTGTGTGTTTGTTTTTCATGATTCCATAATTTTTTCCTCAGAATTGAGTGATTCCATAATTTTTTCCCTCTGCTTGGTCTGAAAAAAATTACCCTTACTGAGTACCACATTTTTTTTCTTGATTTCTTTTAGTGTTTCTTAAAGCCATAAAGTTGCCATTTGAAATGACTTTAGTTTTGTGCCATGTCTGTGATCTGCTTTTTTTTCAACAACATTAACCCCTTTACGACCAAGGGCATATTAGTACGTATCTGTGCCCTGGGCCTTATGGACCTGATACGTATTAGTACGCCCTGGCGATTTCGCCCGCACACAGGCTGTGCGGGCGCGATCGCCGCCGGGTGTCAGCTGATTGTCACAGCTGACTCCCAGGGCTATGTGCAGGGAGCGGTCTCGCACCGCTCCCAGCACATTAACCCCCGCAATGCTGCGATCGAAGTCGATCGCAGTCGATCGCAGCATTGCGGTGGCAAGGGGAGGTGATCGCCGATACTCACCTCCTCTTCCGGCCTCCAGCGCTGTCTGCCGTGGCTTCCAGGATGTTGCCATGACGACCCGATGTCGCCATGACAACATCCGGGTCACCAGACAGCAGGAAGATTATTTGGACATGCGCAGTGCATCTCCAAACAATCTTCTCCCTGTCCAGCGCTGACAGCCTGCATGGCACAGGGATGGTGCTGCATTCCTGTGCCATGCAGGCGATCAGAGAAAAAAAAGTGAAAGTCCCATAGTGGGACAAAGTAATAAAGTATAAAAACTATCAGAAAGTGAAAAAAAAAAAAAAATTGCAAATATATTAAAAAAATATATATATACTCCACCAAAAATAAAAATATAATGTACCCATCAATAAATATTATTATAAAAAAAAACAATAAAAGTACACATATTTGGTATCACCGCGTCCGGAACAAGCTGACCTATAAAACTGTCCCACTAGTTAACCCCTTCAGTGAACACGGTAAAAAAAAAAAAAAAAAAAACGAAGCAAAAAACAATGCTTTATCACCATACCGCCAAACAAAATATGGAATAACACGCGATCAAAAAGACAAATATAAATAAAAATGGTACCGCTGAAAATGTCATCTCGTCCCGCAAAAAACAGGCTGCCATACAGCTCTATCAGCCGAAAAATAAAAAAGTTATAGCTCTCAGAATAAAGCTAAAAAATAATTTTTTCTATAAAATTGCTTTTATTATGTAAAAGTGCAAAACATAGAAAAACGATATAAATGTGGTACCGCTGTAAACATACTGACCCGAAGAATAAAGCTGCCTTATCAATTTTACCACACGCGGAACAGAATAATAAAAAAAAAAAAAACAATTCCTGAATTGTTGGTTTTTGTTTATTCTGCCTCCCAAAAATCGGAATAGAAAGCGATCAAAAAATGTCACGTGCCTGAAAATGGCACCAATAACAACGTCAACTCATCCCGCAAAAAACGAGCCGTCACATGACTGTCTGCCAAAATCTGGAAAAATTATAGCTCTCAAAATATGGCGATGCAAAAACTAGATTTTACAAAAAATGCGTCTTTTAGTGTGTGACAGCCGTCAGTCATAAAAACCCCATATGATTCTGGTATTGCTGTAATCACACCGACCCGAAGAATAAAGTCGTCTAATCACTTATACCGCACGAGGAACGGCGTAAAAAATAAACTCTCAGGTTGGGGTTGGGCTAGGGTTAGGGCTGGGTTTGGGGTTAGGGTTGTGATGGGGTTGGGATTTTTTTCAAAAGTAAGAAAAAAAGATGACGATATGGCGACTAGTGTTGAGCGCAAGTGCTCGCTACTTGAGTTTGCATCGGGTGCTCTGGTATGCATTGAGTATCGTGGGTATTTGAGTGACATGCTCGAGTCTCCGCCCCATATGCTTCGCGGCCAAAAAAACTTTGCGGGGATTGCCTGCCATGCACGAGCGATCCCCGCATGTTTTTTTTGGGTGTCTAATAACCGTGAAACATGCGGAGCAGGGACTCGAGCATGTCACTCGAGCACACGCTGTACATGGTGCATACCTGAGTACCCGATGCAAACTCAAGTAGCGAGCACTTGCGCTCAAGACTAATGACAACTTAATCAATATGATGACCTAATGTTATCAAATTCTGTGTCGTACCTCTGGGTTCAAAATGTTCACTATACACCTTAATAAAATCCTTGACGGGTATAGTTTCCAAAATGGGGTCACTTGTGGGGGAGCTCCACTGTTTAGGCACATCAGGGGCTCTCCAAACGCGACATGGTGTCCGCTAACAAATTGAATGGAAAATCGGCTCAAATTGTTAGCGGACGCCATGTTGCGTTTGGAGAGCCCCTGCGTGCCTAAACATTGGAGCTCCTCCACAAGTGACCCCATTTTGGAAACTAGACCCCCCAAGGCACCTATCTAGATGCATAGTGAGCACTTGGAACCCCCAGGTGCTTCACAAATTGATTTGTAAAAATGAAAAAGTGAAAAAAAAACACTTTTTCATTTTTATGAATCAATTTGTGAAGCACCTGGGGGTCCAAGTGCTCACTATGCATCTAGATAGGTGCCTTGGGGGGTCTAGTTTCCAAAATGGGGTCACTTGTGGGGGAGCTCCAATGTTTGGGCACACAGGGGCTCTCCAAACGCAACATGGTGTCCGCTAACAATTTGAGCCGACAATTTGTTAGTGGATACCATGTTGCATTTGGAGAGTCCCTGTGTGCCCAAACATTGGAGCTCCCCCACAAGTGATGCCATTTTGGAAACTAGACCCCCCAAGGCACCTATCTAGATGCATACTGAGCACTTGGAACCCCCAGGTGCTTCACAAATTGATTCGTAAAAATGAAAAAGTGAAAAAAAAAACACTTTTTCATTTTTACGAATCAATTTGTGAAGCACCTGGGGGTTCCAAGTGCTCACTATGCATCTAGATAGGTGCCTTGGGGGGTCTAGTTTCCAAAATGGGGTCACTTGTGGGGGAGCTCCAATGTTTGGGCACACAGGGGCTCTCCAAACGCAACATGGCGTCCGCTAATTATTCAAGCAAATTTTACAATCAAAAAGTCAAATGGCGCTCCTTCCCTTCCGAGCCCTGCCGTGCGCCCAAACAGTGTTTTTTCCACACATATGGGGTATCTGCGTGCCCAGGGGAAATTTCACAACAAATTTTGGGGTCCGTTTTTTCTTGTTACCCCTGTGAAAATAAAAAAAATTGAGTCTAAAGTAACATTTTTGTGAAAAAAGTTAAATGTTCATTTTTTTCTTCCACATTCCAAAAATTCCTGTGAAGCACCTGAAGGGTTAATAAAGTTCTTGAATGTGGTTTTGAGAACCTTGAGGGGTGCAGTTTTTAGAATGGTGTCACTTTTGGGTATTTTCTGTCATAAAGACTTCTCAAAGTGACTTCAAATGTGATGTGGTCCCTAAAAAAATGGTTTTGTAAATTTTGTTGGAAAAATGAGAAATCGCTGGTCAAATTTTAACCCTTATAGCTTCCTAACAAAAAAAATTTTGGTTCCAAAATTGTGCTGATGTAAAGTAGACATGTGGGAAATGTTATTTATTAACTCTTTTGTGTGACATATCTCTCTGATTTAAGGGCATAAAATTTCAAATTTTGAAAATTGCAAAATTTTCAAAATTTTTTGCCAAATTTCAGTTTTTTTCACAAATAAACGCAAGTGATATCGAAGAAATTTTACCACAATCATGAAGTACAATATGTCACGAAAAAACAATCTCAGAATAAGGGGGATCCGTTGAAGTGTTCCAGAGTAATTACCTCATAAAGTGACAGTGGTCAGAATTGTAAAAATTGGCCTGGTCATTAACGTGCAAACCACCCTCGGGGGTTAAGGGGTTAAACAACTGAATGAACATCCTCCGAACCCAGTGATTCCATAATTTTTGCCAGGGGTTGTAATCTGGACATAACATACATTTACGTCCATTTGAGGGAAGTGGTTAATTGGAACATGTCAGTACATTTTTAAACATGTAACTAGAGGTATAACTATATACTGTAGGTGTTTGCTCCCAATAAAAATGACAGCTTTTTTTAAATATCCAATGTGCAAGTAATGAGAAATCCATTATAGCAAATCAAGGTGGAAGTGCACTGGAAACTGCTTCTTCCAAATGTATTAACATCACCCCCCATCCCACCCCCGTGCGCAATGTGTGGGTGTGGTGTCTTTAACATAATGGTTCCATTAATTGATGTGAGTTTTGTCCGCTAATCAGACTATACTACGACATGTCTCCAGTATACAGAAAAATGGACCAATTTTTATCTGTGTGCTATATCCGTCTGTTTTTCTGTTTTCCCAATCTTCTCCTAGCATTACGGCTCCTTCACAGGTCAATGTCTCCGGTACGTGTGGTGACAGTTTTTACACGTACCAGAGACATTTACAGACGTAAACCCATTCAAATGAATGGGACTACACACATGTAAATGTGTTTCCCCAGACCGTGTGTCCATGGGCAGAGCACGCTGACATGTCTGTTGTTTTCCTGCAGCACGGGCTGCAAAACATCCTGAACACTGATGACACACGGATAACATCTATGTGTCATTAGTGTGAAACGTACTGGCGCCTGGGAAACAGCGGTACAGTTTGCGCTGTTCCTAGGCGCTGGGTGATGAAGGCGGCTCACATCATTGTCGCACCCGCAGTATACATTGTGTGTAAAATCAAGAATGAAATAAAAAAAACTGCATTGACTCCCGCCAATATTTCATAACTAGCAGAGGGAAAGCCACACACTGGGGGCTGATATTAATAGCCAGAGAAAGGGGCCATTAGCCCAAAATGTTCCATGGCTATTAATAACAATTGTTTGATTAGCATTTACTGGCTAGTTTACCGGGGGACCCTAGAAAAAAATTCACTCAGGATCCCCTTGTAAATTCTATCTAGCAAATGCTAAACAGACAGCTGTGGGCTGATATTAATAGCCAGGGAAGAGGCCTTCAGCGGCCCTAGAAATTGCGCATCAATAAGATCTAAAATACATTATACATGAAAATTGTGCTACTATTACTGTGATGTAACCTGTGATGGAATGCAGATGTAAAAAGCCCTTCTTAGTTGGCTACAGATGAGCACACTTTTGCGTGGTGTGGTTGATTTTTTTTTATAAAAAGTTTATGGTTTTAGTAGTCTTTTTATTATGTATCAATGGAAACTATTAGAAAACATCATGGTTTTCTTACAGCAATAATAGTCTTTAGCTTGTTGTTGCAATGTAGTAGAATACCATGACATTAATATTACTGGAATTGTCTGTTCACTATATAAAGTAGTATGTAAAGTGGGTACGGAAAGTATTCAGACCCCTTTAAATTTTTCACTCTTTGTTTCATTGCAGCCATTAGGTAAATTCTAAAAAGTTCACTTTTTTTCTCATTAAGGTACACTCTGCACCCCATATTGCCTGAAAAAAAAACAGAAATGTAGAAAATTTTGCAAATTTATTAAAAAAGAAAAACTGAAATATCACATGGTCATAAGTATTCAGACCCTTTGCTCAGTATTGAGTAGAAGCGCCCTTTTGAGCTAGTACAGCCATGAGTCTTCTTGGGAATGATGCAACAAGTTTTTCACACCTGGATTTGGAGATCCTCAGCCATTCTTCCTTGCAGATCCTCTCCAGCTCTGTCAGGTTGGATGGTGAACGTTCGTGGAACTTTTTAGAATTTACCAAATGGCTGCAATGAAACAAAGAGTGAAAAATTGAAAGGGGTCTGAATACTTTCCGTACCCACTGTAAACTATGTACGCATATTAGGAAAATTCAACTAAGTTATAGGAATTTAGAACACAATGGGAATTTTTTTTTGCCAAATACATACAAATGCCTATTGACTGTTTAAGCAGAAGTACAAATGGTCTTGTTAATTTTTTTTTCCCCTTTTACTAAATGCAATTAAATGAAAAGGAGAAGAAATTTACTGAAAATCACAAGGAGAGGAAGTGTAAAGAATATAGTCCATTAAAACAAACACTATTGTTTAACAGGATAAATATATCTATGCATATAAAAGTAAGCTGTTTATATAGGAATGTAAACCATAGAAAGTTAAAAAATGATACCTTGATATCTGTGACTCGATGTTTTATTCCAGAGTAATCCACATTTTTGTTAATATGTAAATAAGCTGTTAATAGTCATGGGATGGACACTGATCTCCCTGAGAATCTGCCAATAGAGCTTGTTCTAAATGAAAAGGAGGCTTTATTAGTGTGAAACATGTAGATCAGGAGAGCAGACTAAGTCATTACATGGCTCACACTGGCAGATTCTCAGGAAGATCTATATCCAGCCGATAGATCTTAACAGCTCATTTACACATTAACAAAAAATTTGGTTTACTCTAGAATAAAACATTGGATCACAGATGTCAAGGTATAATTTTATTCAATTTTCTATGACCTAAATGACCACATAGATGGCTTAAGAGGCTTGATCCTACGGACAGATTCCCTGTAAGGGTATATTGTGTTTTTAACCCCCTTACAGTTACAATATAGTGGGGAAAAGTGTTTTTTTTTTTTTTTTCATGTTAATTTTAAATTTATGAATGGTATCCCCTCTAATGTCCTGCCTTGTTGGCTCTGAGTGCACTAGAAGCACATTAAACCTCCTAAAATGCTTCAACTAGCAAAACAATATCAAAAGAATCATGAAGTTTTTTTTAAATAAATCTGTGCATACGTGTGTGTAGTGTAGTGTAGTGTGTGTGTGCGTTAATATACTTGCCTATCGCCGTCTTCTTCAGGATCTAGCTCTGTTCTGCTCCTCTTCTAAGTGACGTCACTGCTCTTTATGCTCTCCAGGTCACACTGTGCTCTGTGTCACACAGAAGTGAATTTTAGAATGTATGTCTTTGGAGCGTTAGAATGAGGCTCCACATGCTTTTATTGCAAAAGAGACTTTGGGCTCACGCATAGAGTAAGCCAAATAGTCTGAAGAGTGGTGACATCACTGAGAAGTGAAACAGAACGGCACTGGATCTCAGAGAAGGCGGTACTAGGTGAGTATATTAACTTTTGACATCTTTATAGCAGTTTCTCACGGCTCCTCCAAAATTGGCAGAGCGGAGACCTAATGGGGGCATGGTTGGGGCAAGATGCCATAGCCCGTCTAATTTATGACAAGCTGCCAGAAATCTCACTTCAGTACCTCACTGGAGTGTGATTTCTGGTGTAGTGCATGGAGACGCACACCACTTGTCAGACGCTCCAGATTCATGAAGAGGCATGCACCTCTTCATGAATCAGGAGCGTCTGATTCCAGCATGCCCCCTCATCAAGATTGTTGTGAACATCGCCGGTCTTGATGAATCGAGCCCTATGCCTTACAAACTCTGAAAGTCTTGCTTTGCCCCCTAGGTCCATTTCACCATGGTGGACTTTGACCCTTTAGTAAGCTCAGTGAGGGGAGCTGTTAATCTGGTAAAATATTGTACAGACCTTCTGTAATATCCCCACATGAAGTAGGATCGAAACGCGCATCAGGGTCTGAGGTGGAGGCTGATGTGGGAACACATTCTATTTTTATTTTTGGGTATGTCTGACTATAATGCATTTTTATCTCTTTATAATTGAATTGATTTTGTGTATTACATTGCACTGTTTATGTACATTGCACCAAATTTTTATAAATCTAACTTTTAGAATTGCATTGTAATTAACTTTGTGGATATATATAAATGCATATACTGTACATATCTGTTATCATCATTCCTTGATAGTATTCTGCTATCTGGTGGAAACTTTGTATTGTCTTCTTATCTTCATTATTTTGTGTCTCTAATTAGCCTCCCCTTGCTTTCATTGCTTCTTGATTTTAATCATTTACTTTTCATTTTTGTTTTTACTATGTAGTTGTGCACATCAATAAGACATATATTGTTTATATACATTTATTTGTGATTATAATGGAGTCAAACTTGTATATAATACTTTATTTTTCTTTTGTAATATCCAGCTATGCCTAAAAAGGCATGACCTGTTTTTTAGAAACTGGTTTAGGCCAGTCCTTAATAGCGTCAATTTTTTTCTGTCTGGGATCTGATAACCCCTAACCCGATAGTTATACTCTAAATAATGAGCTTCTTCTAGGCCTATTGCACACATTTTGGTGGTTAGCAGTTAGGCTATCCTCCCAAACAAAGTTCAGGACTGCTTGTAGCTTAGATGAGATTCCCAGTCAGAATTTAAGATGATGTCATCTAGATATTCTGCTGCATATTCTTTGAGGGGCTGTAGATTTAGGTCTATCATCCCCTGGAAGGTGGCTAGGGTACCATGTAGGCCAAAAGGAAAAGCAAGATACTGAAAAATTGCCGTCTGGAGTGGAAAAATTTGTTGCCTTAGCCTCTTTAGTTAGATGTGTAACACACCAGAGCGCAGGAAGGAAGGTTCTCCAGTACTCCGGGCATGGGTCGGATCCTCTAGGTCTCTGCTTACAATGGCCATATTGGCCGTGCCGAGCACCTGGCTCTTTGGGGACAAATAAGGAAGGCACACGGCCGTGGGTGTGTGGGGGTTTAACACCGCTGTTTTTGCTACTCCCTCTAGGAGTGGTGATGGAGATGGTATTCCCAATAATGTAGGTGCAGAGGGAGGACAGGAGAGTCAGAGAGGCATCAGGTCAATGATGAACAGGTTAACTTTTACTTCAGCACAGCCATGGATGGTAACAGCCAGAGATGGTACAATAGAAAACATGTACAGATGACAAGACAGTCCCAAATCACAGACAGCAGAGACAGAGAACCGGGAACATAAGAAGAGCGCTTGACAGCAAGTCCCTCCAGTGGCCTAAGTCTGGTATCCAGTACTGAACGCTGTGGAAACTACCTTCCACCCTTTCAGGATAGCAATCTCTGGTTAGCCTCTATGTCCCAGCCTCATTAACCTTCATTAATGTGTGAGTCGTGTTAGCGGACGTTTCCCCAGAATGTCCTTCCTGCATTGTGAGCTCACCTGCAATGGAGGAGGACCTGTGTGCATGGTAGAATCAGGGCATCTCTCACCCCAAAAGTAGATGCCTTGTGGGTTCTCTCACATTTCCTTCTGACTAGCAGCTCCACAATGCCTGTGGAATAGAGGAATAAATTCCCTCACATGCTTTCTTGTGCTGTGTGGTTCACTGAGCTTCTCTCCTAGACTATTGATTTTGAACTCTTTCTGGGTGACTCTCTTTCTGCTCTGACTAGAATTATTCTTGCTATAAGTTATATATGTACAAAACTCCGACCACCAAACTACTCTCATAGCAACCTGTCGGCAAAGAGTTGAAAACACGGTGGAACAGCACCACACTAAAATCCTATTTAGAACATAATATGATCCCAAGGGGATTTAGAATTAAGAAAATCCAGAGATCAGTGAATTATATCTGTGCCTCCAGTCAGGGGTGGACACAGACTGTAGTGGGCCCCTGTGCAAGAATTTTTTGGGCCCCCCCTGCCCTTCATAGGGGGCATGAAGGCCCCCCCCCCGTGCATCTCTCACCCCCCCTGCCCTTCATAGGGGGCATGAAGCCCCCCCCCCACCCGTGCATCTCTGATTACCCCACCTGTGCATCTCTGATTACCCCCACTCCTAGTTAATTAATTGTATTTAAAAAAACTAAAACTTGTTATACTTACCCCCAGGGCCGGCTCCAGGTTTTCGTGGGCCCTGGACGACAGAGTATCAGTGGGCCCCTTTAACACATACCATGATTCATGATGCACAGATACCACAGAGAAAAAAATATATATATATATATATATATATATATATATATATATATATATATATATATATATATATAGTACAAGGCCAAGGATTTCACTTACTACATTACATGAGCGATATCTACTGTAAATTCTACAATAGCTCAGAAACCGGCAAATCCTCACAGCGCACAGTGCAGACCGGACAGTATAGTCCTCCATACAGTATTATGGGCACCATATAATGCTCCATACAAGATACTGACCCCCTTATAATGCTCCATACAGGATACTGGTCCCCATATAATGCTCCATACAGGATACTGGTCCCCATATAACACTCCATACAGGATACTGGTCCCCATATAACGCTCCACACAGAATACTGGCCCCCATATAACGCTCCACACAGAATACTGGCCCCCATATAACGCTCCATACAGAATACTGGCCCCCATATAACGCTCCATACAGAATACTGACCCCCATATTGTTATGATCTGCTACAAGCACTAAGGAAAGAAAGGAGATCTGTCCCTACAATAGAACTAAGCTAGATCCCTACGATGTAACGTGGAACCTGATCCTGCGATCAGACCCGCTAAAGTCCTCGGCTAGTCTGTACGAAGACCTATAGATGCAAGGGAGGGATCCCTACAAGAACTAGGGACTGGGATAAAATTGGGCACCTCCTAGCAGAAATTGTAGCAGTAAAAGACAAACACACAACATAGAACATAAAGGTCCGAAGACCAAGCTAAACAGACTGAGAAAGGTTACTAAGCACCAGGCTAACTTAAGAGTAGAAATTACAATGAAGTCCAGCAAGGCCAGGAGGGCAGAGCAGGATTAAATAGGCAAACAAGGTCATGTGACCAGCAAGATAGAAAAAAACTTAACAGGAGAGTTCTAACAGTACCCCCTCTTCTATGAGGATCCTCTGGATCCCCTAGGCCCAGGCTTATCAGGAAACCTCTTGTGAAACGCTCTGACAAGTCTGGAAGCAGAAACATCATCTGCCCTCACCCATGAGTTATCCTCGGGTCCAAAACCCTTCCAAGCGACGAGATACGAGATACTGCAAACTTCCTCTATACCGTCTAGCATTTAGGATGCGGGAAATTTCGTATTCCCCGTCCTCCACCACCGGAGGAACAGTGGCAGAGACGTCTCCATCCGACACACAAGCTCTTTTCAACCGAGAAACATGAAACACCGGATTAATCTTCCAGGAGGTAGGAACCTCCAACCTAACAGCAGATTGGTTAACTACCTGAAGCACCTTAAAGGGCCCTACAAACTTGGGACCCAATTTTTTAGAAGGAATCCTCAACCGCAGATTCTTAGAGGACAACCAAACCATGTCACCAATAGCAAACAAAACCTCTTGCCGTTTCCTATCAAAGTACCTCTTAGATTTTTTGTTAGCCTCCTGAAGATTACCACGCACATCCGTCCAAACTCTCTCCAAGTCACCGGAAAAACTCTCCTCCTCAGGCACAGCCGATACCAATTTGGAGAATGACCCAAAAGACGGATGTCTCCCAGAACAACAAAAAAAAGGCGAACAACCAGCAGAAGAGGATGTATGGTTGTTAAGAGCAAACTCAGCAAGTGGCAGAAACCCCTCCTGATTGTCTGCCACAAAACAATGCAAGAACTGCTCAACATCCTGATTCTTCCTTTCTGTCTGGCCATTAGACTCCGGATGATATCCGGATTAAAACGACAAATGAACTCCCAACCTGTCACAAAAAGCACGCCAAAAACGAGCCACGAACTGAGGTCCCCTATCCGAAACAATGTCAGTAGGAACGCCATGTAGTCTGACAATTTCCTTGACAAAGGCCTTAGCGAGTGTCTTAGCGCAGGGCAGTTTGATGAAAGGAACCAAGTGACACATCTTGCTAAAACGGTCCACGACCACCCAGATGACTGTGAAACCCTCAGAGGGGGGAAGGTCAGTAATAAAGTCCATAGCCAGATGTGTCCAAGGTGCGCTAGGAACCTCCAGAGGGCAAAGCAACCCCGCTGCAGGAGTATGTGAAGACTTAGATCTAGCACACACCGTACATTGACGCACCCACTTCCTTCTGCCATCCAGGCCACCAAAAACTGCGACCCACAAGTCTCTTGGTCTCAGAAATTCCTAGATGACCTGCCAACCGAGATTCATGACACTCGACAAACAAATCTCTCCTAAAGGTCCTAGGCACAAACAACCTCCCATGGGGAGTGTTAGATGGGGCATTCTCCTGTGCTTTAAGAATCTCATCTTCCAAAACGAAGTCCAATGCAGCAATCACAACACCTTCTTGTAAAATGCTCCCCTCCTCCTCAGCACCGACCATGGGAGAAAAACTGCGAGATAAAGCATCAGCTTTAACATTCTTGGAACCCGGGATGTAAGTGTGGCACCCCAGGGGTCTGGTTTCCACAGTAACAGCAATGTTATGTCTGAGAGCAGGTGGGAGGTCTCTTGGTCAGGGATCCTATGCATGCCACACCTCCTGCCCAGTCCTGGGAGGGGAAGAACTTCCCCTATATAAACCTAGGGCTGAGGCAGGGTTAGTGAGTAGAGAAGAAGTAGAGACAGAGAAGCAGATATAGGAAAAGAACATCAGGAGCTCTGTGGGAGCAGTGCTACAAGGAGTCAGGGGCTGGCAGCTGCAGAACTCGCCCTGACTGAGAAGTTATCACCGGACCCGGAGTCCGAGGCTGTGGGGACTAACTCCTATCCAGCAGCAGAAACCGACCGGCAGGGGATTGCAGGTCCTCTGGCCCAGAAACCCGAAGGCACGGTCACACGCGTGGGACCAGCACCGCCGTCGTGGAGCGGAAGCTACTAGAAGGCCCCGAGTCACCGGCCATACGGGTGAGCACCACACGGTACACTCAGGGACGTGGGCTACTTATACCCGCCTCTAGCAAGGTAGCCGGAAGAGTATCGTTAGTTTGGGAGGCCTACAACTCCGCCTGGCCAGGGGAGATCCCATCTGCTCAAGGACTGACCAGGCCCCAATCGCTAGCCAGTACTCCGGGAGGGTCTATCTTTGTCACCAGTAAAGACCCTGAACTACACCGTACCGTCTCCGAGTGGTTCCTGCTACCCCCATCATCCACGTCGGCTGCCCTGAGGCCATACCCCTCCCGTTGGGGGTTATACTATCACGCTGCACAATCCTACCACCGGCCTCAGCGGTCTGCCCTGCAGCAGCAGCTCCTTAGCTGTACTCAACGGGTGGCGTAGTCGTCCAACATCTACCGCTAATACAGCGCCACTTAGTCTGACTCCCTGGGCACGGACCGGATCACCGCCACGAGACTACAACCCTCAAGAGATCCGGCTCCGGGTAAGCTCCCGCGTGCGCAACGCAGCGCGACACAGACCCAGGGGCGCGTCAACTTTTGGCGTAGTCGGCAGGATCTCGTGCCCGCAACCACCGGGTACTGCGTGCCTGAAAAAGACTGTTCAAACTTACCAGTGGTGAAGATTCCCGCCATCCGGCGCCATCTTCTACCTTCTTCCCGCCATCCGTGGAGTTTTCCCGCCGTTGGACGCCATCTTGAAGACGCCGCGCGGGAAGAAGAGGGGCGTGGACTCCGAAAGCGCGCGAGAACTGAAGCCCCGCCTCACGTCCGGACGTTGCGTAAGGTCCTGGAAGGAGCCCAGCAGACGCCGACGTCACAGGAGCGCGACGGAAGGTCCTCAACCCTGACGATCCACTGCGGAGCCGCGGCCTACGGAAGAGGATCATCGCAAGGTAGGCCACGGTCCACTAGGGGGGAGGAAGATGTCGGATACGGAGGAGAGCTTCACTGCCTCAACCCCCGCCAGCGCCACCGCTGCTGCAGTCATGCCTTTCACCATGCCCTATATCCCGGGAGCGGCCTGGCTACCCCAGTACTCAGGGGAGTCCCATACCCTGCATGACTTTAGAGAAAAGCTGGATAGCCTCTTCCAGGTGTATCCCCTCACAGAAGAGCAAAAAGTGAGCATCCTGGTGGCTCAATTAACCGGGGCAGCCCAAAGGGAGGTAAAGTCCTGGCCACCTGGGGGGAGGACTGTTGCAGGGATACTAACCCGGCTGAGGGACACCTTTGATACCCGCACCTCAGCCGAGATCAAGCTTAGATTCTACGGGTGCAAACAGCGGGCACATGAGAGTATAAGGGACTATGCCCTGAACCTACAAGAGGCCCTGAGAGCCATTAAGCAGACCGACCCTGACGGCGTGGGAGACGAGGACAGGCTGTTGACTGAACAATTTATAGAGGGTTTATATTGCAATGCCCACCGAACCCAGTTGCGGGCAATGGCCTTACAGGACCCTCATCTGGGATTTGCACAGTTCAAGGACAGAGCCATCCGGGTGCTTCGAGAACCGGCACCAGGTGGCGTTGTGACCCCCAGACGCCCCACTACCACTTACCACGAGGAGGCGGCGCCCTTGTCGGCAGGGCCTGTGGGAGCTGGTGCGCAGGCTTTGAACAATGACCCGGCTCCAGACCTGCACCATCAGGTCCAAGAGCTAGCTAAAAGCGTTGCTGCGCTAACCCGAACTGTGCAGTCTTTACAGGTTTCCACTCCAGGGAAGATCCAGCTGGCATCCGGACCGGAGGACATCCCGTGGCGTCGACCAAGGAGGACCCCACCGGCCAGAGGAAGACCCAGCGACCGATACAACGAGGACGGACGACCCATCTGCCGCCGCTGCAATCAACCCGGACATATGGCAAGGTACTGTCCTTTAAACTGGCACAACCTGGGGTAGAGGGCCAACCCCCAGGAAAAAGATCACCAGGCCCATCGAACTGGCGCGACAAATATGTGGGAGGACGTCCAGTCTTACCCATGGTACTGGATGGCATTCCTATGAGTGCCCTACTGGACACCGGGTCACAGGTCACCACCATCCCGTACGTGCTCTTCAAGCAGTACTGGAATGACTCGGATATCACCCGCTACCCTGACGACGACTTGAGTATCATCGCCAGCAATGGTCAGCCCGTGCCACAGATTGGATTTAAAGAGGTGACCATTAAAATCGGTAGAGTCGAACTGGCAGCACAGGGACTGATCATTGTAGACATTGACAAACACGAGAGTCACCCAAAGATAACTCTAGGAACTAATGTAATTGAAAATTGTCTTGCAGAGGTGATTTTCCTTTTACAGCAGGTTGCCAAGAACGCCAGCTCCGGCCAGCAGCGAGTGCTCCAGAAAGAGATCCGGGCACTGATGCGACGGCAACAGCTAGAACTCTCCGGTGGTGAGATTGGTAGCGTGCGAATGTGTGACCCTTTCCCTATTGCCATGCCCCCGAAAAGTGAAATGATGATTTGGTGCCGGGCAGCTATTGGTCTGAGAGGTAGAGATTACCAGGCAATGGTAGAACCAGTTTACTCAGACAGTAGGCCCACCATTTTGACAGCACGGGGGGTGGTCAATGTACGCCATGGGAGGGTGCCCGTTCGCATAATAAATATCGGGAAGAGGGAAGTGTACCTGCCCCGGTATGCCACGCTAGCCAAATTGTATACCATCAATCAAGATTCCATACAGTCCGTAGAACCCTTGCCTCCAGCTTCCCCGGAGAAAGGTAACGGCTCTCAGAAAACAATGGAGGACTGGTGTCAGCAACTACATTTGGGTACTGACTCCACTCCCTCACACCAGAAACAGGGAGTCTATCGGGTGGTTCAAGAGTACGAGAGAGTGTTTAGTAAACACCCGTTAGACTTCGGGCGAGTCAAGGGGGTAGAACACCACATCCCCATGGGAGACCATCCTCCCATAAAAGAGAGGTATCGACCCGTACCCCCTGCACACTACCAACACGCCAAGGGGATGCTTAGAGACATGAAGGAGGCTGGGGTGATCAGGGATAGCTGTAGCCCCTGGGCAGCTCCACTAGTCTTAGTCAAAAAGAAAGACAACACCATAAGGATGTGTGTAGATTACCGGAAAATCAACCGTATCACACACAAGGATGCGTACCCCTTACCAAGGATAGAGGAGTCTTTGGCTGCTTTAAGATCTGCTAACTTCTTCTCTACCTTGGATCTCACTAGTGGGTACTGGCAGGTTCCTGTAGCAGAGGCGGACCGGGAGAAGACCGCATTCACCACCCCGATGGGACTTAGCGAGTTTACCTGCATGCCGTTCGGACTCTGCAACACACCAGGAACCTTCCAACGATTAATGGAGTGCTGTCTGGGCCACAGAAACTTCGAGACGGTCCTGCTGTACCTGGACGATGTCATCGTATATTCCAAGACGTATGAGGACCACCTGAAACACCTGGCGGAAGTGTTCGAAGCTCTGGCAAGCTACGGCCTAAAGGTGAAACCCTCCAAGTGTCACCTCCTGAAACCAAAGGTGCAGTACCTGGGACACGTGGTGAGCGCTGATGGAGTGGCTCCCGACCCTGATAAGATCACCGCAATTAAGGAATGGCCAAGTCCCTCCAGTGTAAAGGAAGTGCGGCAGTTCCTCGGGTTGGTAGGCTATTACCGCAGATTCATCCCCGGTTTCACCAAAAAGGCAGCTCCTATGCAGGACCTCCTGATAGGCCAGTCCCGGAAGGCCAAGAACCAGAAGCCACCCTTCAGATGGGAGAAGTTAGAAGAAGAGTCCTTCCGCCAGCTGAAGATGGCCCTCACGGGGGATGAAATCCTGGCGTACCCTGATTACAGCCAGCCCTTTATCCTCTACACCGACGCAAGTAACATCGGGCTAGGAGCCGTGCTGTCCCAGATCCAGCAGGGGAAAGAACGAGTAATCGCTTACGCCAGCCGAAAACTGCGACCCACCGAGAGAAACCCCGAGAATTACAGCTCATTTAAGCTAGAGTTCCTGGCAGTGGTGTGGGCAGTCACCGAACGCTTTAAGCACTACCTCGCTTCCTCCCGGTTCACCGTGTACACGGATAACAACCCGTTGACACACCTGGACACAGCAAGACTCGGTGCCCTAGAGCAGAGATGGATGGCCCGTCTGTCCAACTACGAGTTCACAATCAAATACCGGGCAGGACGCTCCAATACCAACGCGGACGCCCTGTCCAGGATGCCAAACCTACCGGACGTAGGAGAAGATCCAGAGGGACTGGAAGAAGTCGAACTCCCCGCGTTCCACCGTCATGGGACTATCCAGTATTCCCACCGGGTAAGGAGTAAGCAAGCTGCTACGTTTAATCCCTTGCCTCACTACAACTGGGCGGAAACGCAAGACAGTGACCCTGCCGTCTGACTGGTGAAGGAGATGCTGACTCGGCCAGAGGCTCGCCTTGACCCAGACGCTCCGGAGGAAGCCAAGCAACTGTGGGCTGAGAAGAGTCGACTACTCCTTTATAAGGGGAAGTTGTGCCGCAGAATGGTTAACTCCCGGACGCATGAACTAATCTGGCAAGTAGTGGTGCCACGAAGAGACGCAGCCGTGGTGATGGAGGCATACCACGACGGGGCTGGACACTTCGGATGGAAGAAGCTGGAGTTCCTGCTGCGCGGGCGGTTCCACTGGGTAGGCATGAGGGGAACCATCGAGAGGTGGTGCAGAGACTGTGGCCCGTGCAACCTAAGAAGGAAGGACCGTGCCAGCCAGAAGATTCCCCTGCAGTCCATCGTCACCCGGCAGCCGTTGGAACTGGTAGCCTTGGATCATGTAAAACTGACCCCAAGCAGAAGTGGCTACGTCTACGCACTAACCATCGTGGATCACTACTCCCGGTTCTTGGTTGTCGTCCCCGTCAAGGACTTAACCGCTCGAACAGCAGCTAGAGCCTTCCAGCAGCATTTCTGCCGTCCACACGGGTACCCGGACCAAGTGTTGACAGACCAGGGACCTGCCTTTGAAGCGGAGGTCTTCCAAGAATTCTGCACTCTGTATGGCTGCCGGAAGATAAGGACGACACCCTATCATCCGCAAACTAATGGACTTTGTGAGAAAATGAACCAGGTGGTGATAGATCTTCTGAAAACATTGCCCCTGGAAGAACGCAGTCTGTGGCCTGAGAGGCTGCCCGACCTAGTGGACCTATACAACCACATCCCGGTAGGTTCCACCAACTGTACCCCGGCTTACCTGATGAGGGCAAGACCTGGTAAGCTACCTGTTGACCTGGAGATGGGAGTCCTGACACCCGAGGACACTTCACCAGAAGCAGACTGGGACACAGAGAGGCAGCAGCAGTACCGGAAAGTACAGGAGAGCGTGGAGCGAAGTCTCTGTCAAGCTAAGGAAAGACAAGAGAAAACTTACAACCAGTATGCTCCCGCTGTTCCCCTGGTACCCGGAGAGCAGGTCTTGAAGAGGAAAAGGCGGCTCCACAAGTTGGACGACCAGTGGGAGAAGGACCCGTACATCGTACTGCCCTCAAGCCACGACAACCCAAAGGTCTGTACCATCAGTAAAGACGGAGGGGAAACCACAACCATTGTATCCCGGGATCACCTGAAGAAGTGTCCCGAACAGCTACGGAACCCTGAAGAGGAACAAGAAGACCCTCGACCCGTAGAGGAAAGGGAAGATATGGTTAGTACTGTGCTCGGAGACTTCCCTCGGTCTTGGACTCAAGTCAATGGCGCAGTTGTGGTACCCGTACTCACCTTCCTCCAACCAGCATCCCAAGCACCTACGGAGCAACAGGTAGAGCTGGAAGAACAGCCGGTCCAGGAGGCAGAAGACCCCACACCAGCAGACCAGGAGGATCAACCCTCTGCTTATAGTGAACCTGCCATGCCTCTAGTGAGCCAAAGGGCCCGTGGACAGCTGCCCAGTTTACCCTTGACAGTTCCTACACCCTGTAGTTCGGGGCTAGACAGTCAGCTCCGTAGGTCCACTAGGGCCACTAGAGGCCAGTTACCCGCACGTTGGAGGATTTGAAGTGTATAAGTTGTTTTATTTATGGTTACCTGTTTTTCTTGTTGCTTGTGTATAATTATGTGTTTCTAGTTATTTTTAGGAGTCCTTGGTGGATTTACCGGGAATCCTTGTACAATTGGTTGGAGCATAACCTAGGAATGGACTAAAGACTGTTAAGGACTCGGGGCAGGACAGACCCCTACCTGGTTACGTCTCCCTGTTTTGGTGAAATGAACACCTTGCTTTTCTTCAAAAACTGCACCCGGTTGCGGACACGCCGTGACCATCCTTATGTGTTTTTCTTGTTGTATTATTATTGTTTATACCTTGTTATGTTTTTCTAAAAATATGTTTAGTCTCAGAGTACTAAATTTCACTAGGGGGGAATGTGACACCCCAGGGGTCTGGTTTCCACAGTAACAGCAATGTTATGTCTGAGAGCAGGTGGGAGGTCTCTTGGTCAGGGATCCTATGCATGCCACACCTCCTGCCCAGTCCTGGGAGGGGAAGAACTTCCCCTATATAAACCTAGGGCTGAGGCAGGGTTAGTGAGTAGAGAAGAAGTAGAGACAGAGAAGCAGATATAGGAAAAGAACATCAGGAGCTCTGTGGGAGCAGTGCTACAAGGAGTCAGGGGCTGGCAGCTGCAGAACTCGCCCTGACTGAGAAGTTATCACCGGACCCGGAGTCCGAGGCTGTGGGGACTAACTCCTATCCAGCAGCAGAAACCGACCGGCAGGGGATTGCAGGTCCTCTGGCCCAGAAACCCGAAGGCACGGTCACACGCGTGGGACCAGCACCGCCGTCGTGGAGCGGAAGCTACTAGAAGGCCCCGAGTCACCGGCCATACGGGTGAGCACCACACGGTACACTCAGGGACGTGGGCTACTTATACCCGCCTCTAGCAAGGTAGCCGGAAGAGTATCGTTAGTTTGGGAGGCCTACAACTCCGCCTGGCCAGGGGAGATCCCATCTGCTCAAGGACTGACCAGGCCCCAATCGCTAGCCAGTACTCCGGGAGGGTCTATCTTTGTCACCAGTAAAGACCCTGAACTACACCGTACCGTCTCCGAGTGGTTCCTGCTACCCCCATCATCCACGTCGGCTGCCCTGAGGCCATACCCCTCCCGTTGGGGGTTATACTATCACGCTGCACAATCCTACCACCGGCCTCAGCGGTCTGCCCTGCAGCAGCAGCTCCTTAGCTGTACTCAACGGGTGGCGTAGTCGTCCAACATCTACCGCTAATACAGCGCCACTTAGTCTGACTCCCTGGGCACGGACCGGATCACCGCCACGAGACTACAACCCTCAAGAGATCCGGCTCCGGGTAAGCTCCCGCGTGCGCAACGCAGCGCGACACAGGCCCAGGGGCGCGTCATAAGTAACGGAAAAATTAAACCGCGAGAAAAAAAGTGCCCACCTAGCCTGACGGGCATTCAAGCGCTTGGCAGCATCAAGATAGATCAGATTTTTATGATCAGTGAAAACCTGAATGGGAAATTCAGCACCTTCCAAGAGATGACGCCAGTGTTCAAATGCGAGTTTAATAGCCAGCAATTCCCGATTACCAATATCGTAATTAAGTTCAGTCTCAGAAAATTTTTTTTGAAAAAAAAGCACAGGGATGTACTCCATCCTTGATTTCCTGAGACAACACCGCACCGACCCCCACCGAAGAAGCATCAACCTCAACCAAAAACGGCTTAGTCACATCAGGCTGCATAAGGATAGGAGCAGAGCTGAACCTCTCCTTTAGAAACATAAAAGCTTCAATGGCCTCAGTAGTCCACTGAACCGCATTAGCACCTATCCTGGTGAGATCGGTCAGTGGTTTGACAATAATAGAAAATTTTTTAATGAATTTTCGGTAATAATTGGCGAAACCCAAAAACCTCTGTATCGATTTCAAACCAATAGGCCTAGGCCATTCCTGAACCGCCTGAACCTTCACAGGGTCCATCTCAAAGCCTTCGCTGGAGATAATGTAGCCCAAAAAACTAATTCTCTGTACAGCAAACTCACATTTCTCCAGCTTAGCAAAAAGCGAATTGTCAATTAATAACTGTAATATCTCACGTACGCTCCGCCAATGAGACTCCAGATCAGGCGAATAAATCAAAATGTCATCCAAATACACAACCACATTTTTGCCGATCAAAGGTCTAAGGATGTCATTAATAAGATTCTGAAAAAATGCTGGAGCATTGGTAAGACCAAAAGGCATAACCAGGTTCTCAAAATGACCCACAGGAGTGTTAAAAGCAGTCTTCCATTCATCACCCTCCTTCATGCGCAACAAATTGTATGCCCCCTGGAGATCAATTTTAGAGAACCACTTGGCCCCCACTAACTGGCTAAACAAATCAGGAATCAATGGCAGTGGGTAAGGATTGCGTACAGTAATTTTATTAATCTCACGAAAGTCCAGACTAGGACGTAAACCGCCGTCCTTTTTTTTAACAAAAAAAAATCCAACAGCCACAGGAGACTTGGAAGGCCTAATGTGACCGGCGGCCAAGCTTGTCTGTATGTATTCCTCCAAAGCCTTTCTCTCAGGAATAGTAAGATTAAATAAACGACTTTTAGGAAGAGTCGCTCCAGGGACAAATTCAATGGTACAATCATAGTCTCTATGGGGAGGCAATATTTGTGACTCCTCCTCAGAAAAAACTCTCCAAAAATCCTGAATAGGTACAGGTAATTCCCCTTTTTCCACCGCAGCAATACGTCCGTTACAACACTTGTCATAACACTTAGGACTCCAGGACTTAATTTCATTGGTAGACCAATCCAGTACAGGATTGTGCAATTTTAACCAGGGTAACCCCAAAATTACTGGAGAAGGCAAATTATTTAATACCACCAAATCCAAATTTTTTGATGAACACCATTAATAGTGAGGGGAAATTCACAGACCTTGTGAGTAACACTCTTCAAGGGGGAGCCATCGACAGAAACCACAGCAATAGGGGATGACAAAGGTTTGGGTTTTAATTTAAGTTTTTCCAAGAATCCCCCATCAATCACATTCAGAGTAGAACCACAATCCACAAATATCCAAAATTCAATTAATTCTTCCTGAGCAGTGGTAGTAGCAGAAAGAAATGCCCCCTTAGAATTTAAACAGGCTATACGGGCGTAACTGACCTTTTTTTTTTCTTTGTTCATACGAAGTACACAGTTCTTAATAAAATGATCAGATTTTCCGCAATAAAAGCACAAACCTTCAGAAGATCTGCGGTCTTTTCCTGAGAGCGGGGTGCCATCACCCCGATCTCCATTGGCTCTCCAATGTCAGTACAGACCCTCTCAAGACTCGGAGCTGACATGGCAGAGGATTTACTTTCATTAACCCTTGCACGCAGTCTCCTGTCCACCCGTATAGCTAATTGCATAGCCTCCTGCAAGTTTCCAGGTGTGGGATAAGCAATCAGCAAATCCTTAACCCTTTCACCTAGCCCCGCAAGAAACAAACTTTTCAGAGCTGAATCGTTCCACCCCACCTGGGCAGACCACCGACGGAAGTGAGAACAATATTTTTCCACATTACCTGATCCCTGCCTCAAATGTCTTAATTCAGTCTCAGCTGATGAGACACGATCAGGATCATCATACAGCAAACCCAAAGCAGAAAAAAAACTTTCCACTGATCTAAAGCATGGATCACTAGGTTGGAGAGAAAAGGCCCATCCCTGAGGTTCTTTGCGCAAAAGTGACATTATGAACCCTATGCGCTGTGATTCATCACCAGAGGATCTGTATCTCAAACGAAAATACAATAAACAAGCATTTTTAAAGGAAAAAAATTCCTGTTGATCACCAAAGAATAAATCAGGCAAACGTACCTTTGGCTCCACAAAATGTGCTCCAGAACAGCTACTCACGTGTTGTTGGAGCTCGGCCACCTCCAGAGAGAGTCCCTGCAGGCGTTGAGCCAAATCCTGAACCGACACCATGATGGAAACTGGAAGTCTTTCCTTAGAGATATTCTTTGGCTGGACTTACTGTTATGATCTGCTACAAGCACTAAGGAAAGAAAGGAGATCTGTCCCTACAATAGAACTAAGCTAGATCCCTACGATGTAACGGGGAACCTGATCCTGCGATCAGACCCGCTAAAGTCCTCGGCTAGTCTGTACGAAGACCTATAGATGCAAGGGAGGGATCCCTACAAGAACTAGGGACTGGGATAAAGTTGGGCACCTCCTAGCAGAAATTGTAGCAGTAAAAGACAAACACACAACATAGAACATAAAGGTCCGAAGACCAAGCTAAACAGACTGAGAAAGGTTACTAAGCACCAGGCTAACTTAAGAGTAGAAATTACAATGAAGTCCAGCAAGGCCAGGAGGGCGGAGCAGGATTAAATAGGCAAACAAGGTCATGTGACCAGCAAGATAGAAAAAACCTAACAGGAGAGTTCTAACACATATAACGCTCCATACAGAATATTGGCCCCCATATAACGCTCCATACAGGCTGTTCCCCCCTTATAATGCCCCATTACACGAGCGATATCTATTGTAAATTCTACAATAGCTCAGAAACCAGCGAATCCTCACAGCGCACAGTGCAGACTGGACAGTATAGTGCTCCATACAGGATACTGGTCCCCATATAATGCTCCATACAGGATACTGGTCCCCATATAACGCTCAATACAGGATACTGGTCCCCATATAACACTGCATACAGGATACTGGCCCCCATAAAATGCTCCATACAGAATACTGACCCCCATATAACACTCCATACAGAATACTAACCCCCATATAACGCTCCATACAGAATACTGACCCCCATATAACGCTCCATACAGAATACTGACCCCATATAACGCTCCATACAGAATACTGACCCCCATATAACGCTCCATACAGAATACTGACCCCCATATAACGCTCCATACAGAATACTGGCCCCCATATAACGCTCCATACAGAATACTGGCCCCCATATAACGCTCCATACAGAATACTGGCCCCCATATAACGCTCCATACAGAATACTGACCCCCATGTAACGCTCCATGCAGGCTGTTCCCCACTTATAATGCCCCATGCAGTATGTCAGACCACCCCCGCCCTTATAATGCCCCATGCAGGAGGTCACACACCCCCCCTCCTTATAATGCCCCATGCAGTATGTCACCCACCCACCCTGCTTATAATGCCCCATGCAGGATGTCAATTCCCCCCTCCCCCTCTTATAATGCCCCATGCAGGATTTCACACCCCCTCCCTTATGATGCCCCATGCAGGATGTCACCCCCCCCCTCCCTTGTAATGCCCCATGCAGGATGTCACTTCTCCCCTTCCCCTCTTATAATGCCCCATACAGGATGTCACACTCCCCCCCCCCCCATATAATGCCCCATGCAGGATGTCACACTCCACCCCACCCCCATATAATGCCCCATGCAGGATGTCAATTCCCCCCTCCCCCTCTTATAATGCCACATGCAGGATGTCACACCCCCCTCCCTTATAATGCCCCGTGCAGGATGTCACTTCCCCCTTCCCCTCTTATAATGCCCCATGCAGGATGTCACACACCCCCACCCCCATATAATGCCCCATGCAGGATGTCAATTCCCCCCTCCCCCATATAATTCCCCATGCAGGATGGCAATTCCCCCCTCCCCCTCTTATAATGCCCCATGCAGTATGTCACCCCCCCCTCATATAATGCCCCATGCAGGATGTCACCTCTCCCCCCCATATAATGCCCCATGCAGGATGTCACCCCCCCATATAATGCCCCATGCAGGATGTTACACTCACTCTCCCCCCACCATATAATGCCCCATGCCCCCATACATGAAAAAAATAAAAAAATCCAATGCTCACCTCACTTCTTACCTGCTGCTGTCGCTGCTCCGGACTCCAGCGTCGTCGCGTCTTCCCGCTCTGCACTGTGACAGGTCAAGAGAGAGCGCGCGCGGTGTAAAGACATCACCGCGCCCTCTGACCTGAGACGTCACAGTCAGAGGACGCGGAAGACGCTGCAGAGGCACGGGGAGGGGTAAGTATTGTGCCGGCACCGTCACATGACCGGAGTTGTCCCTGCGCTCAGCATGGGTCCGGGGGCCCATGCTGAGCACAGGGACATCTCCGGTCATGTGATGGCGGGGGGTCCTGCGGGGGGGTCCCATGAGGAGACGCACAAGAGGGGGGCCCCGACCGGCCGGGCCCCATGCTGGAGTCAGGGCAGTCATGCCCTGATGGCGGCCCTGCTGGAGGCTGGAGGGGCCCCCTCTCCCTCGGGGGCACCCGTTCAATGAACCGGCTGCACGGGCGGTAGGTCCGCCCCTGCCTCCAGTGATCGTACATTAGAGCTGCAGTGATTGTTCATTATATCTATGCCTTCAGTGATTGTTCATTATATCTGCGTCTCCAGTGATCGTACATTATATCTGCGTCTCCGGTGGTCATACATTATATCTGTACTAGTGATAACGCCTTCAGTGATCGTACATTATATTTACACCTCCAATGATGTTATCTGCGTGACAGCGTGGCAAATCAGGGATGTTCATGGGTGGAGACGATTGGGGGAGGAGATTAATGCTGCCTGTATTAGCAGGTTGGAGTACTATGTATTTTCTGTATATTGTCTTAATTACAGTCATATAAAACATTTCTAGAGAAGTCTATAAATTTAGGTTTCAGCTCTGTGATCTCCACACCTGTATAGATTGCTAAGTGCTACCTACTACTATGATGGGTAGCACCTATCATAATGGAGCTAAACTCTGTTGTGATAGGTGTTACAATAGTGGAAGTTGAGGGGTATTTAATACCTTCTGACATCCGCCACACATGCATGTCAGGGGAGGGTGTATGTAGTGGGCTTAGGAGGCTGCTTCATATAATTTGGCGGCTGGCTGTGTTATACAGCCAGCACCTGCCACAATCCCAGTGGCGTTGTTATTTGGGTGTCCATTACCTCTTTCTTCCCCTGTGAAGTGATCACTGGGTGACAATGTGACGCCCAGCTGCACTTGGTATCACAGATCCTGGAAGAGTGCATTGATGGATTCCTCCACAAGAGGCCCCCATAACCATTCACACATCTCCACCTTCCACCTCAGACCAGCAGAGGGAGCCCGTTAGGGATATAAGAAGGGAAGGTGGAGCCAGGCAGTTCAGTCTGGAGTCGACAGAGAGCCAAGTCTGTTGAGAGAGTTCCTGCAGTAGAGAAGCCTGAGAGAGGTCAGTCTGCAGTGGAGCACAGTCCAGACTCAGTGTAGCTCAGAATAGGGAGCTTAAGGTGTACCGGCGCCATAAGATCAGTGAAGCGTGGCAAGCCGTTAGTGTGTATAGCCTAGTGAGGGCCCGAGTAGGCAGAGGGGCAGAGGAGCTTAACTGGCTCACCCCGAAGCATTTACCGGACTCCGGGTCCGAAGCTTATCGGGATCTCTATGACCCAGTAAGGCATAACCGGAATCCCTGGAGAACTACAGGTCCCAGGATCGCTAAAGTGCTGATACGTAACAGAGCCGGGAAACACATAGGCCCCGCGAGCTGAGGAGCGTGTACTCCAAGAAAAGGCCCTACCACAAGGTCAGCCAGCGTAGGACAGAGACAAAGTTAGGCCTAGCTCCAGGAAGGTCAGAAACTTACTACGCAGAAGCAAGTAACAGGAGGCCCCAAACACACTCATTGGGGAGGATCCTGATGTGCACCCTTCACCCTACAGTGCTCCGGGATGTGCCTGAATTTCAATCAGTAAAAGGTACCGAAGTGACTATCGTGTCTGTCCCTGTTCTTGCTCTGACCCGGCTGGGTCTCGCCTGTCCTGCATCCCCCTTCCGTACGCTGCCCTGAGGCCTAGCTCCACCTGTGGGGAGCTATACCATCGAGCTGCCTTATCATCGGCCTCAGTGGACTGCGCAGCGCTGGTGATTCTCACCAGAAGCCACAGGTGGCATCACGAACTCTTATAAAAATTAATAAATATCCACCCTTTTAAAGAGAGACCCAGGGTATGGGCCCGGGAGCCGACCACCGCGACATCCCCAAGGTCAGGCAAAGGCCCGGGTACCGAGTCATCCCCATCCCCTGGTCATCTCTCCTGGCGTCACGAACAGGATAGCGTGCCTGCTGCAACGACGCAGTGTCATGCCCGTTGCCACCGGGTACTGTACACCTTTATTCTGAACTGTGTACGTTAAGTTGTGGTGAAGATTGCCGCCATTGTTGGGCCGCCGAGCGAGAAGAAGGGCGTAACTGCGGGAAAATTAGGGGCGTACCTGCAAAAGAGCGCGAAGCCCCGGACACGCCCCACGCCTCGATGTCAAACCATGAAGCGCCAGGTCCTGTAAGGGGTGTCGTTGAACGCTGTGAAGTAGGACGCAAGCGACGCAAGGTCCTGAAGATGACCGTCACCTGCGGAGCTGCGGCTTACCAGAAGAAAACTAGAAGGTAGGCCACGGTTAGCTAGGGGGGCGCCAGAATGTCCGACAAACAGCACAACGCCGGAATACCGGCCAAAGTCCCTGAGGTTAAACCCGCGCCCGATGATGAGCAGGCCGAAGCAGCCGCTCCACCAGCAGCGTCTGTTACCCATGTCATTCCCATGACTCTGCCGTACATTCCTGGAGCAAAGTGGCTCCCCCAGTACAACGGCAAACCAGATACCCTGTCTGGATTCAAAGGGAAGATATGTGGTATCTTGGACATGTACTCCATGACAGGTAAACAAAGAGCAGCCGTTGTATTAGGACAACTGACTGGTGCTGCAGAACGGGAAATGGAAACATGGTCGGCCGCAGACCAGGAGTCAGTGTCCGCAATATTTCAAAAACTACAGACTGTCTTTGAGGATCTTACTGAGGCGGACCTCTGCATGAGATTCTACAACTGTTCCCAACGGCCAGAGGACAATGTTCTGGACTATGCCTGGCGTCTACAGGGGGCCCTGCGGGCTCTGAAACAGGTTAGTCCAACCAGCATAGAAAATGAGAATAAAATGCTGAAGGACCAGTTTGTCCGGGGACTGAGGTCTCCAGAGGAGAGCAGGACAGTGCGTTGGTGGTCCCTGGATCATCCAGATGCCACCTTTAATCTTAAGGACATGGCTATAAAAGGACTGCAGCCCCTGGAAACAAATGCCATCCAATGTTACCAGGGTGGGGCTACACCAATGCCTGCTACACCCACCTTTTCCCCAGTGGCTGCTGAAGCTAAGTTTCCAGCAACGTCCCTTAGAGAACTGGACAGTCTGCGCTCTGAAGTGCGCCAGTTGAGCAAAACCCTGACCACTGTGCTGAGTGCTCTGCAGCTGCGGAAGGAGCCCGAGGAATGAGGGAAAATCCTGTTAGCCGATAGCCCTGAGGATGTCCCCTGGATGCGAAGGAGGAGGAGGCCAACATCACCCTCTTCGAGGACCAGTGACCAGCGCCGTCCACAGAAGGACTCTACCTGCTACCGCTGCCGCAAGACCGGACACATCGCCTAGAATTGTCCTTTAAACGAGAAAACCCTGGGTCCGAGGGCCGACACCCAGGAGTAAATTTACCAGGCCCATCAGACTGGTACAACAGGTTCGTCGGAGGAAGACCTTTCCTGTCCATTGTACTGGACGGGATCCCGACACACGCCCTGCTGGACACAGGATCTCAGGTAACCATCATGCCTGACGTCCTCTACAAGAGGTTCTGGTCCATGGACGACCTACATCCGCCAGCTCCAAATCTTTCTGTATATGCCTCAAACGGACTCCCCCTTAACCTACTTGGGGTTAAGAATGTGACTGTAAAGGTGGGGAGAGTGGAGCTGAAGGACCAGGGGCTAATTGTAGTAGAGACTAATCTTGATGACACCAATCCGTATATGGTATTAGGCACTAACATTGTTGGTAACAGTTTGGGAGAAGTTGTGTTCTTGCTCCAGCAGATAGCCGACACTGCCAGGCCGAGACAGAGGAGGGCACTGCAGAGGGAGATCCGAGTCCTGATGTATCAACAGCAAGTAAGGTTAACAGACGGTGAAATCGGTAACGTGCGGGTAACAGACCCCATACCCATTGTCATCCCCCCAATGAGTGAAATGCTCATCTGGTGTAGAGCTGCTATAGGTCTTAGAGGACAAAGCTACCAGGCGGTAGTAGAACCCCTTTGCTCCGAGCATAGACCCACGCTCTTAACCGCCAGGGGAATGGTAGATGTACGCAATGGGAGGGTACCCGTCCCTCTTCTCAACTTAGGGGAAGATGAGGTCAGACTGCCACGTTATGCCACTGCTGCCAAATTACATGCTGTCAATAACAACTGCATTCACGAGGCGGAGTCCTTAACTTCACCAGACGAAGTGGAGGATAATGACCCTGCAACCCAGGTGGAGGATTGGTGTCAACAGCTCCATGTGGGGACAGACACCACTCCTGCCCATCAAAAACAGGGTGTACACCGGGTGGTTCAAGAATACTCGCAGGTGTTCAGTAAACATCCACTTGACTTCGGGAGGATTAAGGGGGTTCAACATCATATCCCCACAGGCGACCATCCCCCAATCAAAGAACGTTACAGGCCTATACCACCAGTTCACTACCAAAGTAACTTTATTGTAGATTTAATGGATTCCATCTTAAAGGTGGGAACTAACAAAAACTTATTAAGGGCTTTAAGGTTAATAATGCACCCAAAAGAACCATCAGGCTTAGAAATCAAAAAAAGAGGCGAGTAGAATCCTAGCCCGTTTTCTGCTGTCGGGACCTCCACTAGGATCGCTTTATGGGCCAAGTTCAGGATTTCCACTTGTAGGGCCGTCTGCTCTACTACCGAGGGACGGTTTGGGGTCAAGATGAACCTCCCACGAGGAATCTGCCGAAACTAGAACCTCAGACCCGAACCTACCAGATCAAGGATCCAGTTACTAGCAGAAATTTTTGTCCAGGCAGGTAAGAAGCCCAACAGCCTCCCCCCTACCTGGGCTGCGAGTCATTGACTCGGTTTCCGGGATCCCCGGTTAGAAGGAGAAGAGCCAAATAGGAGCCCTCTACCTTTCGGTCTGCGGTCTTCCCACTTCTCATGACCTTTCTGCGGTCTTTTTCGCAGAAACCTTCTCCTATGGAAAGGACGTTTATAAGCGGGGGCAGACAAGCTAGGGAAACCTTTCTTTTTGTCACTGGCTTTATCCAGAAGTTCGTCCAGAACAGGCCCAAAAAGATGCTCTCCTTCACATGGAATAGTACAGAGTCTCGTCCTTGCCTGAATATCCCCTGGCCAACATTTAAGCCACAAGGCTCTACAGGCTGCGTTGGACATGGTGGCTGACCTCGCTGCCAATCTGACTGAGTCCGCCGAGGCATCCGCCAGGAAGGCTGCTGCCCCCTGTAGGAGTGATATATTTGACAAAATCTCCTTCCTGGGAGTGTTATTTCTCAAATGGGATTCAAGTTGGTCCAACCATATCACTAGGGACCTGGCAGTACAAGTAGCGGCAACCGCTGGTTTTAAGGCCCCCGCAGACGTTTCCCAGGTCCCTTTGAGAAAGGTGTCAGCTTTCCTATCCAAAGGGTCCTTAAGAGCCCCCATATCGTCAAAGGGGAGAGAGGATCCCTTAGATGCCTTAGCTATGGCCACATCTATTTTTGGGGCTTTCTCCCAGGAAGAAGAAGCTGAGTCTTCAAAGGGGTATTTTCTTTTAAAGAACAGAGGAAGAACACCCTTTCTTTCTGGCCTTTTCCATTCTCTACGTATCATGTCCTGAATCTTATCATTAAAGGGAAAACTTCTTCTTTTCCTTTGTCCCAGCCCCCTGAACATTACATCCTGGACTGATTTTTCTGGTCTGGCCTATGTAGTACCCATGGTTGACCGAATTGCTTTGATCAAGCCATCAACTCCATTAAGTGGGAAACAATGCTGACCCGCACCACTATCTGAGGAAGTGGATGATGAAGAGGCTGAGTCGTCCGAGTCCAACTCATAAGCTGACGACAGAGAGTCATCCGGGGCTGGGGAGATCTCCTGGTCTGTATCCACCTTTACTTTAGTCTTTTTAGAGAGGATTTTACTAATTTCAGACCTGACCAAGGTTTTTAATCCTGAGGTGAAGCTAGGTGTCTCCTCCGCTAGCGTCTGATTTATACAGGACTGACACAATTTTTTGGGATATGAGTCGGGAAGGACGGTGTTACACAATGCACATTGAACATGCTTGTGTAGCGTCCCGAGGGTTCGGTCGCTACAGAGGTATTGCACCTCAACCAGAGGTGTGATATCCCATTCCCGGGTAAGGATGGTGTGTGGACCGGGACTCAGTTAAGTGCATGCATCACACACACCCCATTTCCGGGGGACAGCTCAACGGTGCTCCCATTAGTACAGTAATGCAGGCACGACAGATCATGTCCCTGGCTGGAGTGGGGAGGGAGGAGGAAAACACAGTGATGTAGGAGCAGGAGGGGACGGTTTCTGGGCATAGATAGGAGCCCATTGGTTGCAAGTCACCTGGGCTCATACACAGAGAGGGAGGTATAAGAGGTGGGCACCATCTTAGTTCAGAGAGAGAGAGTTCAGTCAGTGGAGTGAGAGAAGGAGTTCAGCCAGAGAGGGCTGACAGGGAGCTGTGGCTCAGTCTGGGCCCAGCTCCACGAGGCAGGCCTAGGGTGAAGGCCGGAGCCAGAAGAAAGGAACAGAAACAGAAAGGAACAGAAAGGAACAGAAACAGAAAGGAACAGCAAAGAAAGAGAAGTACCCAAAGTGTAGAAGGGCCCAGAGACACGAAGGCAGAAGGAACCCTAAGGACCCAGGAGATTGCGGGTGACGGGTTGGCAGAACAGGGTCCGGATCCCAAGTTGGTGGAGGTGACTAATCCTTAACCAAGATCCGGTGGTCGTGATCATTTACTGGTGCGACCCCTCACTACACCTACTAGGAAGGCACACCACATAGGGTCAGGGAAGTGGACACCCAGTCCTCCCAGGAGAAGACCCGAGGCAGCTGAACAGGAGTAGTGTCACTGGTGGGGCACGGCTGACGAAAGGATAGAAGGGAGTCCTGTGCCACACTCCGGAATTGCCTGGGGGTTGATCGAGCCCCCTGCCTGGTGGACGCAGCACGGCTCGGGCGGTCCTACCTGTGCACAAGTGACCTGGATGAGAACTGTGAGTAAAGAACCTGAACTGCAACACCTTGTCTCTGTGCTTTCTCACCGCATACAGCACTACTAGTACTGGGACGCCCCGCACCACAACCACCATCATCGCTCTACATTGCCCTGAGGCTATACTCCTCCCATGGGGAGTTATACTACACTCTGCTGCCCTCACAACATCAGCCTCAGAGGTCTGCTCAGCAGCGGCGGTTCTTATTGACCGCAATCCACGGGTGGCGTAGTCGGACATTTAATCATAAAAACCACATAAATAGACTGCCACTGGTTTGACCACTCTGAGCCACGGGACCGGGTCGCCGCCACGGTGACTACAACCCCCCAGCATCCACAAAAAGGCCCGGTTCCGGGTTCCCCATGCGGCCCAGGGGGCGCGTCACTTGGTTTTGGAGGTACACTTCTTCCCCTATTAAAAATAGAAGGGGAGAAGGGATAGTCCATTACTAAGTGAACTTTCTTGAAGATCACTTACCCAGGTGGCTCAAAAAGGGCTGGTACTGATTTGGAGGAAGGACCCTTCTCAGCCTGGGGATCGTCCCTGGAGGCTGCAGATTCGTCCATCCTGCTGGAACCGTGATGACTGGACTTAGACGCTGAACCTCGCTTTCCTGAGTACCGGGCGTTACCAGTAACACGAGGGCGATGCACTTTTTGGGGCTCCCCAAACAGCTACTGAGATGGCGGCTGCTGAACTTGCTGCTGCAGCTGCTGCCCATTATCGGACTCCATGATGAGGAGAACAAGCTGGGAAGCCCTGAACAGTGGTGCTTGGGTCGGTTAAGTAGCACCTGTTCCACCCCTCAGCCACTTGACTTCAATTGAATACATTCCCCTTTTCTCTTTTTTTTTTTTTACACAGGGACCCTTGGCGCCCCATCGCCGCGGTTAATACCGCACTTACAACTAGGTGCACGTGACCGGACTTCCGGGTCCCGGTCACGTGATCGCCCCGAGGCGCGGTGACGTCATCGGGCCGTGACTTACAGGAGGAGGCCGGAAGTGCGCGCCCGCACGAGCCTCGCGCCGGGAAGCTCCAGTCGCCGCCGCTCCAGGTAGGCTCTGCAAAGATCCACGGGCCTGCTACCCTGGATCGGGGCGCAGTGTCGGATATCCAGCGCGCCGACCTCCGCTGGGTGTCGATGGGGATGGCATCCCACGCAACCCGCCTGTCTTCAGGGCAATGGTGGGCCCTGCCACCCCAGATAGGGGCGCAGTCCTACTGCAGTCCGGATCAGACCAGGGGCAGACTCCTCCACAGAAAGGGGCGCAAACCTGGCTGAAGTGTGGCACCCCAGGGGTCTGGTTTCCACAGTAATGCAATGTTATGTCTGAGAGCAGGTGGGAGGTCTCTTGGTCAGGAATCCTATGCATGCCACACCTCCTGCCCAGTCCTGGGAGGGGAAGGACTTCCCCTATATAAACCTGGGGCTGAGGCAGGGTTAGAGAGTTCAGAGGGAGAGTTCAGCCAGGAGGGCTGACAGGGAGCTGTGGCTCCGGCTGGGCCCAGCTCCTGGGCCATGCCAGAAGTAGAGAAGAGAAGCAGCATAGGAAGAAACAACAGGAGCTCTGTGGGAGCAGTGTTACAAAGAGTCAGGGGCTGGCAGCTGCAGAGCTCGCCCTGACTGAGAAGATTTCTTACCGGACCCGGAGTCCGAGGCTGTGGGGACTAACTCCTACCCAGCAGCAGAATCCGTCAGGCAGGGGATTTCAGGTCCTCTGGCCAAGAAACCCGAAGGCACGGTCACACGCATGGGACCAGCACCGCCGTCGTGGAGCGGAAGCTACTAGAAGGCCCCGAGTCACCGGCCATACGGGTGAGCACCACACGGTACACTCAGGGACGTGGGCTACTTATACTCGCTCCTAGCAAGGTAGCCAGAAGAGTATCGTTAGTTTGGGAGGCCTACAACTCCGCCTGGCCAGGGGAGATCCCATCTGCTCAAGGACTGACCAGGCCCCAATCGCTAGCCAGTCCTCCGGGAGGGTCTATCGTTGTCACCAGTAAAGACCCTGAACTACACCGTACCATCTCTGAGTGGTTCCTGCTACCCCCATCATCCACATCGGCTGCCCTGAGGCCATACCCCTCCCGTTGGGGGTTATACCATCCCCGCTGCACCATCCTTCCACCGGCCTCAGCGGTCTGCTCTGCAGCGGCAGCTCCAAAGCTGCATTCAACGGGTGGCGTAGTCATCCAACATCTACCGCTGATACAGCGCCACTTAGTCTGACTCCCTGGGCACGGACCGGATCACCGCCACGAGACTACAACCCTCAAGAGATCCGGCTCCGGGTCAGCTCCCGCATGCGCAACGCAGCGCGACACAGGCCCAGGGGCGCGTCAGAAGCAGCTGACGAAAGGGCTGCCACCCCAGATAGGGGCGCAGCCTCCTGCTTATCCGGTGCAAAATATGCTGTGCCACTCCCAGATAGGGGTGCACGCACATAGCAGACGCTGGAGCTGCAGATCCCAGATAGGGGCGTTGCTCGACAGCCGTCGCCATCCGGTTCATTCCACGAGCCTGAAATAGGTTCCCTCCATCAAGGACAGGAAACCAAACTGAGGCGAGAGAGAGGGCCGCCCCTTTTAAGCCTGTAGGTTTCCTGTCCTTGGTGGGCGGATCCCCTCTCTTGTGGTGCTGTCATGGTCGACCGATAAAAATTATTTTTACCACCTAAATGTTTCTAACTCCTCAACAAGCCACCATAGCTGGAAGACTAGTCTCCATAGGAGACTAGAAGCAGCAACTGTCCGATCGCCTCTGCTACATAGAGGTGATGAGCAGATTACCTCTATGTAGCAGAAATGCTCCTGTGCTATGAGCGCCGACCACTAGGTGGCATTCATAGCAATCTTTACATGACAACCACTGGGGTCTGCTGCAGACCCAGAGTTGTCATGCCTACCCATCAGTGACCCCTGATCACGTGATGGGGTCACCGATGGGCAGGGTAAGTGACGTGCTTCCGGCGCGGCGCTGTTAAATGCCGCTGTCAGAGATCGACAGCGGCATTTAACTGGTTAACAGCCGCGGGTGGATCGCGATTCCTCCAGCGGCTGTTGCGGGCACATGTCAGCTGTAAGAATCAGCTGACATGTGCCCGATTCAGTGCGGGCTCAGCGCCGGAGCCCGTGCTGAACTGGGGGTGATGGCCTGGGGCGTACTAATACGCCCCAGGCCAGTAAGGGGTTAATATTATTTTGCCAGGAATTGCCATTGCAACCATCAGGACAACACGATCAAAATCTCAGTTTTTCCAAACAGATAGTCCCCACACTCTGTTAAGCATCTAGATGCTGTAGTCACTATTGATAGCAGTATTTACCCCTTTACGACCTTGGGATTTTCCTTTTTGCATATTCGTTTTTTGCTCCCCTTGTTCCCAGAGCCATAGCGTTTTTATTTTTTTAGCAATATGGCCGTGTGAGGGCTTATTTTTTGCGGGACAAGTTGTACTTTTAAACGCCATTACTAGTTTTACCATATCGTGTACTGGAAAACGGGAAAAAAATTCCAAGTGCGGTGAAATTGCAAAAAATATGCAATTCCACAGTTGTTTTTTTTTCTTTCCACGTTCACTGGATGCTAAAACTGACCTGCCATCATTATTCTCCAGGTCATTTTGAATTCATAGACACCAAACATATACAGGTTCTTTTTTATTTAAGTGGTGAAAAAAAAATCCAAAGTTTGGTTAAAAAAAAAAAAGGTGCCATTTTCCAAGACCTGTAGTGTCTTTATTTTTCGGGATCTGGGGCCGGGTGAGGGCTTACTTTTTGCGAGCTGACATTTTTATTGATATCATTTTGGGGTAGATCCGATGTTTTGATCACCCATTATTGCATTTTATTGCAATGTTGAGGCGACCAAAAAAATTTAATTCTGGTGTTTGGAATTTTTTTCTCGTTACGCCGTTTACCGTTCGGATTCATTTTTTTTTATATTGATAGATCGGGCGATTCTGAATGTGGGGATACCAAATATGTGTATGTGGGGTTTATTTTTTATTATTTTATTTTGAATGGGACAAAAGGGGGGTGATTTAAACTTATATTTTTAAAAACATTTTTTTACACTTTTTGCATTCTTCTATAGTCTCCATAGGAGACTAGAAGCAGCAACTGTCCGATCGCCTCTGCTACATAGAGGTGATGAGCAGATTACCTCTATGTAGCAGAAATGCTCCTGTGCTATGAACGCCGACCACTAGGTGGCGTTCATAGCAATCTTTACATGACAACCACTGGGGTCTGCTGCAGACCCAGAGTTGTCATGCCTACCCATCAGTGACCCCTGATCACGTGATGGGGTCACCGATGGGCAGGGTAAGTGACGTGCTTCCGGCGCGGCGCTGTTAAATGCCGCTGTCAGAGATCGACAGCGGCATTTAACTGGTTAACAGCCGCGGGTGGATCGCGATTCCTCCAGCGGCTGTTGCGGGCACATGTCAGCTGTAAGAATCAGCTGACATGTGCCCGATTCAGTGCGGGCTCAGCGCCGGAGCCCGTGCTGAACTGGGGGTGATGGCCTGGGGCGTACTAATACGCCCCAGGCCAGTAAGGGGTTAATGTTATTTGGCCAGGAATTGCCATTGCAACCATCAGGACAACACGATCAAAATCTCAGTTTTTCCAAACAGATAGTCCCCACACTCTGTTAAGCATCTAGATGCTGTAGTCACTATTGATAGCAGTATTTAAGGGGTTAAACGGCCATGGTCAGTGCCAATACCAATCATGGCTGATGCTGCAAGTTGTCAGCTACAGTGTACAACTGATAGATGCTGGATTATCACCCGTCAGAGGATGCTAGCCTCTTATATCACAGGTCAGTCGTATTGGCGATCATTAAGGGGTTAAATCATGTATGCAATTAATTATCAACCAATCACGTCAGTGCATGTCTCTTTAAATAATAATAATCTTTTTATTTATATAGCGACAACATATTCCGCAGCGCTTTACAATTCAGACAATTTACAGACATTATTTAAAGCACTGATTGTGGTATAGATTTTGTAATCTCTTGATGAAGGGGACGGATCGTTCCTGAAATGCATTGTGTGTTGATTGAATCAACTTTTCTAATCTGATGTGGGTGGTTTCTGACTCAGAGCGTGGCGCCCTGAGTTTAATTTTTTTTAAAAATTCTGTGGAAGCAGGGTTGAAAAGCAATGACTGACTTTCATGTGTTCATTTTCATAGATTTTTAATTTATTATTACTTTTGTCAGATTCAAGTTATTTCTGTGACCATTGTGGGTTTTTCTTTCATTAAACGAGGGGTACCAACAATTTTGACCACGTGTGTAGGCTCCTTTTGGTTTCTTTATTATACACCACCGATTACAACAAAGCACTGTGATATAAATGCAACACATTTACAGCTTGTGCATTTCCTATAATAGCGAGATTAGGAGTGGGGTCACCTTGACCAAAAGCAGTACATTATAGAATTAAGAATCCCTCCATTCTTGAGAACAGAGAGGATTTTTAACTAGAATTAAATTGCAAAGTTGCTTGTTTTTACAAGCATTTGGAATTTTATCCATTTTAGAAAATAAAACAACCCCTATAATCATTATATGAAAGGTTATTCCAGTTTTTACTAAACTAAATTTTGAGATTTTTCTTATTTAAAACGCATTTTTTAAGGTCTTTGTATAATGTCAGTAAATTAAAACATCCAGTCATTAAAAATCATCCTATAAACAGCAGCACAAATCTCTTCTATTCTGGACACTATAACGATTTCTTTAAAGGGGTTGTCCATTACTGTACACCCCAGTTTAATCAATTCAAGACCCCCGACATCCCTAGAACAAGAAAAATCTGAAGGCACTACTAATTCAATCGCGATCAATCAAATGCATTCTTAAGTACCAACCATGCAAATAAAAAGAAGTATGCAAAAAATGCTGGGATCACCAAGAACAAAAAAAAAAAAAAAAAAATATATATATATATATATATATATATACAGTACAGACCAAAAGTTTGGACACACCTTCTCATTTAAAGATTTTTCTGTATTTTCATGACTTTGAAAATTGTACATTCACACTGAAGGCATCAAAACTATGAATTAACACATGTGGAATTATATACTTAACAAAAAAGTGTGAAACAACTGAAAATATGTCTTATATTCTAGGTTCTTCAAAGTAGCCACCTTTTGCTTTGATGACTGCTTTGCACACTTTTGGCATTCTCTTGATCAGCTTCAAGAGGTAGCCACCGGAAATGGTTTTCACTTCACAGGTGTGCCCTGTCAGGTTTAATAAGTGGGATTTCTTGCCTTATAAATGGGGTTGGGACCATCAGTTGTGTTGTGCAGAAGTCAGGTGGATACACAGCTGATAGTCCTACTGAATAGACTGTTAGAATTTGTATTATGGCAAGAAAAAAGCAGCTAACTAAAGAAAAACGAGTGGCCATCATTACTTTAAGAAATAAAGGTCAGTCAGTCCGAAAAATTGGGCAAACTTTGAAAGTGTCCCCAAGTGCAGTTGCAAAAACCATCAAGCGCTACAAAGAAACTGGCTCACATGAGGACCGCCCCAGGAAAGGAAGACCAAGAGTCACCTCTGCTTCTCAGGATAAGTTTATCCGAGTCACCAGCCTCAGAAATCACAGGTTAACAGCAGCTCAGATTAGAGATCAGGTCAATGCCACACAGAGTTCTAGCAGCAGACACATCTCTACAACAACTGTTAAGAGGAGACTTTGTGCAGCAGGCCTTCATGGTAAAATAGCTGCTAGGAAACCACTGCTAAGGACAGGCAACAAGCAGAAGAGACTTGTTTGGGCTAAAGAACACAAGGAATGGACATTAGACCAGTGGAAATCTGTGCATTGGTCTGATGAGTCCAAATTTGAGATCTTTGGTTCCAACCACCGTGTCTTTGTGCGACGCAGAAAAGGTGAACGGATGGACTCTACATGCCTGGTTCCCACCGTGAAGCATGGAGGAAGAGGTGTGATGGTGCTTTGCTGGTGACACTGTTAGGGATTTATTCAAAATTGAAGGCATACTGAACCAGCATGGCTACCACAGCATCTTGAAGCGGCATGCTATTCCATCCAGTTTGCGTTTAGTTGGACCATCATTTATTTTTCAACAGGACAATGACCTCAAACACACCTCCAGGCTGTGTAAGGGCTATTTGACCAAGAAAGAGAGTGATGGGGTGCTACGCCAGATGACCTGGCCTCCACAGTCACCAGAACTGAACCCAATCGAGATGGTTTGGGGTGAGCTGGACCGCAGAGTGAAGGCTAAAGGGCCAACAAGTGCTAAGCATCTCTGGGAACTCCTTCAAGATTGTTGGAAGACCATTTCCGGTGACTACCTCTTGAAACTCATCAAGAGAATGCCAAGAGTGTGCAAAGCAGTCATCAAAGCAAAAGGTGGCTACTTTGAAGAACCTAGAATATAAGACACATTTTCAGTTGTTTCACACTTTTTTGTTAAGTATATAATTCCACATGTGTTAATTCATAGTTTTGATGCCTTCAGTGTGAATGTACAATTTTCAAAGTCATGAAAATACAGAAAAATCTTTAAATGAGAAGGTGTGTCCAAACTTTTGGTCTGTACTGTATATATATATATATATATATATATATATATATATATATATATATATATATACTTTATTAAGATACAAAGGCAAATTAAAGCACACAGTCAAAAACATTTAAAAAGCCAAAAGGGCTACACAATGACAAACTGGATGTACCCATAATAAGACTAACACCACTCCTCATATGTCCAAATGGTGGCAATTAACAGAGAACCCCATATCAAAAAATATGTCAAAGTTTTAGATAAATGATGACGATGATGGCAAAAGATGATAATAGATACTTGTAAAAGAAAAAATAATAATAGGCAAATAATAATAGGCAAATATATGTCAATATTAAATGGTATGGATGAGTCTGTGAATCAATATATGCACAATAAGAAATACAAAATGCACATGGAGCAACAGATAACCAAAGAGAAACAATCCAAAAAATATAAAGCATCCAAAATGAACAAACAATGCACAAAAGTGAAACCACCAAGTAAATACCAAGACCTAAAGGTGGACATGAACGTCACAAATGGGCCCGGTGATCATAAATCTGATCCTTGTCTCCTCTATTACATCCTGTCCCAATTTACAGATTCCCTTTATATGTTTCTCTGAATTTTTTTGCACTGTTTTATGATCTTAATATGTAAATGAGCTGTTAAGATCTATGGACTGGACACTGATCTGGATTAGACTCTGAATCCAGAGGTTATTTTAAACATAAGAAGGTGTTACCAGTGTGAGACATGTAGATCAGGAGAGCAGACTGTCAGTCACTATATGTCTCACATTGATAATGCCCCCTTTCATTTAAAGTAAGGTCTAGTGGCCGATTCTCAGGGAGGGGTATATCTGGCCCATAGATATTAACCGCTTCGCGACGGCCCACTGTAGATAAACGTCGGTGCTTGCTGGGCTCTGTGCAGCACCGACGTTTAAAAACGTTGGGTGGTCTTGCAGCGCTCAGGACCCCCAGGGTCCTGCAAGCGCTGCGTTTGCGGTGCAGAGCGATAGCTCTGACAGGGAACATCATCGGGACCTGATTGGATCAGGTCCCAATGATGTTAACCCTTTGCTATGTTCTATATGCCGCGATTTATAGTGATCGCGGCATATAGAAGATAGACAGAGGAGAGGGGGTCGTCTTACTTACCTCTCCGAAGACCCCTGATACCTTCCAGGACCTGACGTTGCTATGGCAGCTGGAGGTCACATGACCGCCTCCAGCTCTGCCATATATGGTGTCCTGCCTGGCTCAGCCTGCAACTGAAGCCTGGCAGGAGACTCTGACTGTGAAACAGTCAGCGAAGATCTCATGTAATGTAATACATGTCTATTACATTACATGAGATCAGTGATCAGAAAAATAAAAATTAATGTCCCATACAGGGACTAAGTAAAAATGTAAAAAAAAAAGTAAAAAAAAATGTTTTTAAACTGTTAAAAAAAAATCACAAAATAAATAAAAATAAATAAATAAAATATTAAACCAATAAATCGGTATATTTATGCAAAAACAAAAAAAGTACACATATTTGGTATCGCCGCGTCCGAAACAACCCGATCTATAAAACTGTCACACTAATTAACTCCTTCTGTGCACACCGTAATAAAAATAAATAAAAAACGGAGCAAAAAAATATGCTTTTTCATCATATCGCCAAACAAAAAGTGGAAAAAAATGCGATCAAAAAGCAAAATGGAAATAAAAATGGTACCGCTGAAAACGTCATCTTGTTCCGCAAAAAAAAAAGTCGCCATACAGCTCCATCAGCCGAAAAATAAAAAAGTTATAGTGCTCAGAATAAAGCAATGCAAAAAAAATATTTTTTCTATAAAATTGTTTTATTGTGTAAAAGCTCCAAAACATAAAAAAAATATACAGTAAGTGTAGTATCGCTGTAAACGTACTGACCCGAAGAATAACGCTGCCTGATCACTTTTACCACACGCAGAACGGCATAAAAAAAACCTCAAAAAACAATTCCTGAATTGTTGGTTTTTGCTAATTTTACCTCCCAAAAAACGGAATAGAAAGCGATCAAAAAATGTCACGTACCCAAAAATGGTACTAATAAAAATGTCAACTCATCCCGCAAAAAAACAAGCCGTCACATGACTCTGTCGGCCGAAATATGGAAAAATTATATCTCTCAAAATATGGCAATGCAAAAACTAGATTTTGCAAAAAAAAAAGCGTCTCTTAGTGTGTGACAGCTGTCAGTCATAAAAACCCGATATAAATCTGGTATCTCTGTAATCGCACCGACCCAAAGAATAAAGTAATCTCATCACTTATACCGCACGAGGAACGGCGTAAAAAATAAATAAAACCAATTCTTCACCTGCTACTGATTTGTTTATTATGTCTCCCAAAGATCGCAGTAAGGCTCTGCGCACATTTATCCTGCGCTCTGCGCTAAGCGCTTACACCAGAGTTTCCGTGTAAATCTCTGAAATATGTGATTCAGCCAGAACCCATGATGGAAGATTCCCTGTAATGAGACAGATATAGGCTACTGTGGATGCCGTCTGGCCTGTGATCCCACGGTGTCATTTGTTTTAGGCGTGCATAAAAGTGCGGTTGGCCACAGTTTTGTGCACTTCTGAAAAAAAGGACACCGCTAAACAGAGGCCAGACGGAGTCCAGAGTAACTCTGCTGCCTCATTACAGTGAATGGATCCCGCAGGGGTTTCATCTGAATTACATCACTTGGAAATTTAGATGGAAACCCCGATGTAAGTGCTCAGCCTAGAGCGCCGGATAAATGTTACGTAAAATGTTCCCAATAAAAGCTTCAACTCAGTCCTCAAAAAAAGCTAGTCCCCACTCAGGTCCGTCATCTGTTAAAAATATAAGGGACTTCCAAGTTACTGGTAGCAGAAAGGCTCTGGAAAAGCGAAATGGCCCTTGCCCCCCAAAAGAAATTCAGAAAATGTTGTGCTCCCAAATCCAAATGCCTATTCTACAATAATTTGTTCTCCAATTGTCAAATAGCGCTCCGTCCCCCCCAGATCTCGCCGTATGGCTGAGTGGTACGATACAGCCACATATGGGGTATTGCCACTTTTAGAAGAAATTGTGATCTAGACCCGGAGTACCCCATGCACCCCCCATTCTTTTAGGAAACCACAGTGACAATTAAACTATTGAAAGTAGGAAATACAGAAGTACAGATATAACAATTTGGCCACAATTCAACATATAGTTTATGCCAGAAATCTGACAGAAAACACTCTGAAAAGACACAAAAGTTCTGCGTAACACGAGAATGGCTTTTTTAGCCAGCTCTACCACAATAACAAGTATTATTTTATTTCTTTATCTTCTCAAACTGTCCACATTTCCATCATTTTTCTATATTATTAAACCCTATTAAATCTTGAAATGAAATATAGGCACCACTGCAAAGTCAGATATAACAGCCATATTATCTAAACCACCATAATTTGATTTTATTTAATATCACATCAAAAGAAAACCCATCCATGAATTTCTATATTTATCTGCACCCTAGATGCCACTCATGATGCTTACAATACAGTATAAGTTGCAAAGCAGGTATATGAAGCACCAACATGGCAGGTGTCAACTGAAGATTCCATGTGCTGTCCAGAGGTCATGTGACTGGCATGCGGTCAACTGCCATTTACTTTCCAACTGTCAATGGTAGCGAGTGGAGGATAGTTGGTTTGATTGACGAAAGTTTCACAAAATGACGTTTAGTGGACAAAAAAACAATGAGAAGATGAGAGAAGAAGATGAGAAGATGAAGACAGAAGAGATGAAGAGAAGAAATGAGAAGAGGAAGAGAGGAGAAGACAGCCTGGAGGAAGACATCAGGAAGAAGAAGAGGATTGGATCCAACGCCAGAGAGTTGGAGGATGAGGAGCCAAGAGCAGGTAGTAGTCATATTCAAGTGTCATCTACAATGTGGTGGTGGTTCTAGATCTATTGTAAATGTTCCCATATAAACTACTAGCTACTGAACCCATTCTATGCCCGGGTGGTGAGCATTTTCATTGGTACATTTCCGACATTTTTTTTAAAGACATTTTGTCTGCCTGCGATTTCACACATACAGTGTCTTCAATAAAATGGCGCCAGGGATCGCGGTATGCACACGCGCTGACTCCAGCGCCATTTTATTGAAGTAATGTACTACAACGTCAACATAGCAGTGCGCATACGCCGGCCATATGGGTAATGGCGATGGGCGGTGCGTGCCCACTGCTATGCCATTTTATTGAAGGCAAATCCTATTATATGCTCCCCCATCCTGGTCCTCCATCCTATTATATGCTCCCCCATCCTGATATATGGTCCCCAATTCTGGTCTTCCATCCTATTATATGCTCCCCCATCCTGGTATATCCTCCCCCATCCTGGTATATGCTCCTCCATCCTATTATATGCTCCCACATCTTGGTATATGCCCCCCATCATGGTCCACCATCCTATTATATGCTCCCCCATCCTGGTATATCCTCCCCCATCCTGGTATATGCTCCTCCATCCTATTATATGCTCTCCCATCCTGGTATATGCCCCCCATCCTGATCCACCATCCTATTATATGCTTCCCCAGCCTGGTATATGCCCCTCATTCTGGTATATGCTCCTCCATCCTATTATATGCTCCCCCATCCTGGTATATGCCCCCCATCCTGATCCTCCATCCTATTATATGCTCCCACATCCTGGTATTTGCCCCCCATCCAATTATATGCTCCCCCATCCTGGTATTTGGTCCTCCATCCTGCCTTTGCTGCTATTGTTCCATACATACAAACAACAACAAAAAACAACAAACATTCTTACTCACCTTTCCCCCGCTCCCCTGCAGTGCATCGTCTGTGTTAAATATTTAAATAAAATGGCACCGGAGTCAACGCGTGCGCATATCTGGTGCCATTTTGTTGAAGACACTGCATGTGCGAATTTGTCTTCAATAAAATGGCATCAGAGATCGCAGTATGCACAGGAGCTGACTCTGGCGCCACACTCCTCCTCCAACCTTGTTCGCCAGAGATCGCTGACTCTGGTGCCACACTCCTCCTCCAGCCTCGTCCTCCTCCCTGTCATCTCGAGACACTGCACCGCCGGTATATTAAAGCTGGATGTGTAGCACCCCGAGGGCTCGGCTGCTACAGGGGTATTGCACCTCAAACCACAGGTGTGATATTCCACTCCCGGGTAAGGATGGAGTGTGGACCAGGACTCAGTAAGCTGCATGCACCACACACACCCCATTTCCGAGGGACAGCTCAACGGTGCTCCCACTAGACAGAAGTGCAGGCACGACAGCATCTGTCCCTGGCTGGAGTGGGGAGGGGAAGGAAAACCCAGTGGTGTAGGAGCAGATAGGGGTGGGTCTCTGGGCATAGGTAGGAGTCCATTGGTTGCAAGTCACCTGGGCTCATACACAGAGAGGGAGGTATATAAGGTGGGCACCATCTTAGAAGTTCAGACAGTCAGAGGAGAGGAGTGAGAGAAGGAGTTCAGCCAGAGAGGGCTGACGGGGAGCTGTGGCTCAGTCTGGGAGTGGAGGCCAGAAACAGCAGAGAGAACAGGAACAGAAGAGAAAGGAAACAAGGAACAGAACATTAAGAGAGGCCCAGACACACGAGAGAAGAAGGAACCCCATAGGCCCAGGAGATTGCGGGTGACGGGTTGGCAGAACAGGGTACCGGATCCCAAATTGGTGGAGGCGACTAATCCTCAGCCAAAGACCGGCGGTCGTGACTATATCTCGGTACGACCCCTCACTACACCTACCAGGAAGGCACACCACATAGGGTCAGGGACGCAGAAATCAGCATCCCAAGAGAAGGCCCGAGGCAGCCGGACAAAGGTAGAGTCACTGGTGGGGCACGGCCAGAGAAGGGAAGAGAAGGGAGCCCTGTGCCACGCTCTGGAATTGCCTGGGAGTTGGTCGAGCCCCTTGCCTGGTGGACGCAGCACGACTTGGGCAGTCACCGCCGGTGCTGAGGTGACTAGGACCAGTAAAGAACTGTGAGTAAAGCATTGGAAACTGCAACCACACGTCTCTGTGCTTCTTCGCCGCACCAGCACCACCAGTGCTGGGACGCTCGTGCACCATCACTCCCATCATCCGCACTAACTGCCCTGAGGCTATACTTCTCCCGTGGGGAGTCATCCCATACTTGGCTGCGCATACAACATCAGCCTCAGTGGTCTGCATCGCAGCGGCGGTCCCCACTGACCGCAATCCACAGGTGGCGTAGTCGGACAATTATAATACTACTAAGTCTGCCACTGGTTTGACCACCCTGGGCACGGACCGGGTCATCGCCACAGAGACTACAACCCCCAGCAATCCGGCTCCGGGTATTCCCTGCATACACGTGCACGCACAACACAGGGCCAGGGGGCGAGTCAGATGCGTCCTCCTGACTCTGGCCACACTGTGCAGGCGCAGCCTAGACTGGCTTCGGACAGAAGGATGCATCCAGCGTTATATTATAGATATGAAGAGGTTTATACAAGTCTCATGTATTAGATATTACTACATGTATATGTAAATGTAGATATTAATGACATTGTTATTATTACAAAGCCTTGGTCATACATTGCAGTGAGGGAGAGGATTTTATAGTGCGGTTTATCTCAGTGGCCGGAAGGTCCTTATATACTTTATAGCTTTGTTAGTAACAGGACAGTACGAAGTGACAGTTTCCCATCAGAACTTCAGAAAGAAGGTTAATGTCTGAAATGTGGGAAATAATCAAAAAAGTTTCCCATTTTATTAAGACCCTATTCCATGAAATACTTTTATGCGGTTTTGATGTAAATTTGAAAAGTGTCATAAAAATGCAACAGCACTATGTGAATATTTGGTAAAAGGTTCTGGGCAGGTCATATGATGATATGGGCCCAACCAATAGACTGCTAGTTAGTATGGTGCACTACACGTAACAGTGTGACCTGCACCTTATAAAAGCCGTGTCTGTGTGCAATTATAATACTGTACTATTGTAACCTGCCCTAGTATGAGTAGTTACAGCCTTTCTCCATGATATGATGTGTACACAAGGCTTTTGATAATATAGATAGAGCTACAGATGTAATATATACAGTGGTACTTGAAAGTTTGTGAACCTTTCATAATTTTCCATATTTCTGCATAAATTTGACCTAAAACTACATTAGATTGTCTTAAAAGTAAATAAAGAGAACCAAATAAAACACAAAAGTAAGAATTAATAACTTTTTCATTTTTGAAATGAGGAAAATGATCCAATTATTAAATATCTGTGAGAGACGAACTTCTGAATTCCTCAGAAATCTCCTTTGTTCATGCTATGATACACTTCCCCAAACATCTTGTAACGATTATGCTTTGATAGATCTCTGTTCTTTAAATAAAATGGGTCACCCACTCACACTTGATTGTCATCCCATTGATGGAAAACACCAAACTGTAATTTCACCTTCAAATCTTCTAATCCTAAAGGTTCACATACTTTTGCCACTCATAAACTTGGATCATTTTCCTCATTTAAAAATGACAAAGTCCTAATATTTTTGATTCGTTCATTTTATTTCGGTTCTCTATCTACTCTTAGGACTTTTGTGAAAATCTGACGTAGTTTTAGGTCAAATTTATGTAGAAATATTGAAAATTCTGAATGATTCACAAACTGGCAAGCACCACTGTATAATAGCCATTTAATTTTTTTCATATACATTTATATGCTGCACTTCAGGTAAAAATGATTTATGCAGCTTTGTAAAGGCTTTTCTCACAATCTCTACTTGCCTCATTACATTTCGTACAAGTAAACTAATGCTATATTCTTTATTTTATTCTTTTAGGACCCAGCACTGCTATAACACCCACATCAAACACCCAACTTTCCATCAACGGGTTCACGTTCCATCAGTTGCTGGGTGAAGGCAGCTTTGGCCAAGTAAGTATTACACTCGGTAGATGCCAGTTATATTATACAGCCAGCATGTATCTCTAACAGCAGTGGCCGGAGCTGAACTCTGATCACTGCTGTTAACCATTTAGATGCTACTGTCAGTTTTTGACAGCAACACTTAAATGGAGCGGTGGCCAGTGTCCATGCATCCTGGATCCTCTCGGCCCCCCACAACACAATCATGAGGTATCAATGAGTTACTATGGTAGCAAGGCTTGCTGAAGTCCACCATCCATGACATCTTTGTACTCCTGTAAAGCCCAACCATAAGCTGAACTTCACAGGAGACCTTCACAGGAGACCTCATATAGAGCAATCAAACGATTTCAGGTTTAAGTCCCCTAAGAAGTCTAAAAAATAAGGTACAACATTTAAAAATAAATTCAAGAATATAAAAAATATTTCATTATCAATTAGTACCACTGCGCTAGAATGTTTAGTTAACATACCATACCCTATAAGAAATATGACCAAAATAAAAATATGACCAAATTAGGGGCAAACCTACATGGTCCGCAACTGCACAAATTCTTACTTGAAAGTGATAGACTAACATATATTGCGGTGGGTCCCTGCAGTCTGACCCGTATTGGTCAAAACATGTATGTTACAAGCACATTGATTGCATAAATGGGAGAATGTCACATCGAACTGGACCTCACTGGTTATGCTTTAACAACTAAACAGTGCACATTCAAAAGTAGGATTATAACCAGTGAGGTTTACATTAATTGAGCTTGATTAGCTCCAAGAGTCCAGATGTTGTGACCACTGGCTGATAAATGAGGATGAAATCAGCGGGACCTATAAGTGAAAAGTCCGCATCCACTCACTGTTAAGGTGCTCGATGGGTTCACGGTCCACAGATACTTTAAATGCCAGCAATGGTTGTGTGTGTGCAGAGATGGTTGTGTGTGCACGCAGGGAGCCCCGGCCGGTGTCTTGCCTGTGGCTGAGCAAAACCGCGTGTGGAGGGAGCAACAGCAGTGTGTGATGTCACAGACACGAAGACGGAAGCCTAAAACATCCAGTCCAATCCCCTACGCATTTTGGAGACGCTCTAGTCTCCTTCGTTAGAGAGTGCTGCGCTGCCGCTGGACTCTTCCTTTATATGATCCTTATGTGATCCGCACACCTACCACATGATTATATCCAATAAATACATACAAAAGTCAATATACATATAATTAAAAACACAACTTTAATAAATTACCTTAAAATCTATTCTGAATTAGTCCAGTAATACATACGTTTTAAATAAACCCCTTAAAACATGATTAATAAAAATATTACTGTAACACATACATTTAAAATCCATACAAAGCTCATCTTACTTAAATCACATACATTTAAAAAAAAAATAAAACTGAACTAGGAGAAAGTGGCAATATGCAGAGTAACACATTATTTTAGTATGATTTTAAAAAGCAAATAGTTCTATATCATAATTCAACCCATTTGTAGCCAAGGTGTTTAAATCAAAAATCCATTTGGATTCTCTGCGTGACATCTGCATCAAATAATTGCCCCCACTCCAAATCTTTGGCACATGTTCAACCCCAAAAAATATAACATTCCTACACAACTTGTTATGTTTCATCAAAAAATGTCGTGATAAAGGGTGACCTTTAAGGCCTCATCTTATATTGTATAAATGCTCCCTGATACGTTCTGATAGTGTTCATTTAGTCCTGCCGACGTACATTTTTCCACAGGGAAAAATAATTACATAAATGACACCTTTCGTGCTGCAGGATATATATATTTCATATTTTAAAAAATCCATGCAGGTTTGTTATCACTGTGATTATACTGACCTAGAGAATTATGTTTCCATATAACAAAGTCTGTAAAAACAAATCCAAAAGAATAAAGGCAAAATTACTTTTTTTATATACAGTTTCATCCAATTTAGAGTTTTATCATGTTTTTCAGTACTTCATATGGTACAATGAATGGTGTCATTCAAAAACTACTAATTGTCTAGCAAAAAACAAGCCTTCATATGGCTATGTCAATGGAAAAATAAAAAGCTATGGCTTTTGGAATAGGGAAGGAAAAAACAAAACACAAAAAAGAAAAATTAACCGTTTCTTAACGGGAGGAATACTTCTTTTTCCCCTTTGACTTTTTTAATGCTTATTTTCCCTGTGTTTTTATCAGGTAGCGCTGGCATCTGTACGTGGCCAAAACATCTTCAAGGCCATTAAGATCATTGAGAAACAGGACAATGCCAAAGCCTTACAGCGAGAGAGGCGGATACTCCTGGGGGCCAGAGACTGTCCATTTTTGAGTCATCTGGATGCCGCTTTGGAGTCTCAGGTACAGAGGAGTCTCCTTGCTCCAGTCATCTTTTCCAAGAAAAGCATGTACTACTGTACATGTGGCCAGAAGTAATATCTATATATTGTGATTTATTTCCAGAACCAAGCCTATTTTATCATGGAGTATTTGTCCGGTGGCAGCCTTGAGTCTCTTATTGAAATGAGCGGCAGATTGAACATCGAAACTACACGGCGAGTATCTAACAATGAAACAAATTGTAAAATAGAAAGAAATATTCTGACACTGGAAGGAAATAAGGGAATTTTTAAAGGCAGGCAACACACAGTAACTCATGCCATCCAAAAAAATCTCTCTACATGCATTACATCACAGTTTTTTCCTCCACATAAGACATATATATATTTGTGTTATGCTCATGTTGTTCTTCTGATTGTATGGTGAGGTTTAGTGTTTAATATTATTATTATTATTATTTATTATTATAGCGCCATTTATTCCATGGCGCTTTACATGTGAAAAAGGGGTATAATACAAGAACAATTACAATAATCTTGAACACAATGTGACAGCGACTGGTACAGGAGGAGCGAGGACCCAGCCCGCGAGGGCTCACAATCTACAAGGAATGGGTGAGGATACAGTAGGTGAGGGTAGAGCTGGTCGTGCAGAGGTATGGTGGAGCGGTGGTTACTGCAGGCTGTAGGCTTGTCGGAAGAGGTGGGTCTTCAGGTTCCTTTTGAAGGTTTCCATGGTAAGCGAGAGTCTAATACGTTTGGGTAGAGAGTTCCAGAGTAGGGGGGAAGCATGGGAGAAATCTTGTATGCAATTGTGGGAGGAGGAGATAAGAGGGGAGTAGAGAAGGAGATCTTGTGAGGATCGGAGGTTGCGTGCAGGTAAGTACCGGGAGACTAGGTCGCAGATATATGGGGGAGACAGGTTGTGGATGGCTTTGTATACCATGGTTAGGGTTTTGAACTGGAGTCTCTGAGCAATGGGGAGCCAGTGAAGAGATTTACAGAGAGGAGAGGCCGGGGAATAGCGGGGGGGACAGGTTGATTAGTCGAGCAGCAGAGTTTAGGATAGATTGGAGGGGTGCGAGAGTGTTAGAGGGGAGGCCACAGAGCAGGAGGTTGCAGTAGTCAAGGCGGGAGATGATGAGGGCGTGCACTAGTGTTTTTGCAGATTCATGGCTGAGGAATGTGCGGATCCGGGAGATATTTTTGAGTTGGAGTCGGCAGGAAGTGGAAAGGGCTTGGATATGTGGTTTGAAGGAGAGTTCAGAGTCCAGGGTTACCCCAAGGCAGCGAGCTTGAGGGACTGGGGAGAGTGGGCAGCCATTGACGTTGATAGATAGGTCAGTTGGGGGGGTTGAATGAGATGGCGGAAAGATGATGAATATCTGGTATCTTTCGTGGTCTATGGATGTTAGAACCTTGCTGTTAGGTTTTTTTTCCTTTGCTGGTCACATGACCTTGTTGGCCTATTTAATCCTGCTCCGCCCTTCTGGCTTTGCTGGACTTCATTGTATATCTACTTTCTAGCTAGCCTGTGCTCTGTATCTAACTCTGTTAGTTTGCTTGGTCTACGGACCTCTATGTTCTATCTATTTTGTTTGTTCGTCTGTCTGCTACTATTTCTGTTAGGAGGTGTCCCATATTCCTCCCAGTCCTTAGTACTTGTAGGGATTCCCTCCTCACATCTATAGGTCTCCGTACAGACTAGATTAGGACTTTAGCAGGTCTGATCGCAGGATCAGGTTCCCTGTTACATCGTAGGGATTCAGCTGAGTCTTATAGTAGGGACAGATCTCCTCTCTTTCCTTAGCTTTGGTAGCAGAACATAACAGTAAGTCCAGCCTGCAAATTCTCTAAGGAAAGATTTTTTTTTTTTTTTTTTGTTCCATCATGGTGTCGGTTCAGGATTTGGCTAAACACCTGCAGGGACTCTCTCTGGAAGTGGCCGAGCTCCGTCAGCACGTGAGTAACTGTCCTGGAGCATATTTCTTGGAGCCTAAGGTATGTTTGCCGGATTTATTTTTTGGTGAACATCGAGAATTTTTTTCATTTAAAAATGCTTGCTTATTGTATTTTCGTTTGAGACCCAAGTCCTCTGGGGATGAATCCCAGCGCGTAGGGTTCATAATGTCACTTTTGCGCAAAGAGCCTCAGGAGTGGGCCTTTTCTTTGCAACCTAGTGATACATGCTTCAGATCAGTGGATAGTTTTTTTTCTGCTTTAGGACTATTATATGATGATCCTGACCGTGTGGCATCAGCTGAGACTGAGTTGAGACGTTTAAAACAAGGATCAGGTAATGTCGAAAAATATTGTACTCATTTTCGTCGTTGGTCCACTCAAACAGGGTGGAACGATTCTGCTCTGAAAAGTCTATTTCTTGCTGGGCTCAGTGAAAGGGTTAAAGACCTGCTAATTGCTTATCCTACACCTGAGGATTTGCAACAGGCTATGCAATTAGCTATACGGGTGGATAGAAGACTGCGTGCTAGGGTTAATGAGAGCAAATCCTCTGCTATGTCAGTTTCTGGTTATGATAATGTGTGAGGTCAGATGATGTTTCCGCGTCCAGACTTATCAGAGCGTTTCACAGGAGATTTCCTGATAAGCCTGGTCCTAGGGGATCCGGAGGATCCTCTTAGAAGGGGGGGTACTGTTAGAACCTTGCTGTTAGGTTTTTTTTCCTTTGCTGGTCACATGACCTTGTTGGCCTATTTAATCCTGCTCCGCCCTTCTGGCTTTGCTGGACTTCATTGTATATCTACTTTCTAGCTAGCCTGTGCTCTGTATCTAACTCTGTTAGTTTGCTTGGTCTACGGACCTCTATGTTCTATCTATTTTGTTTGTTCGTCTGTCTGCTACTATTTCTGTTAGGAGGTGTCCCATATTCCTCCCAGTCCTTAGTACTTGTAGGGATTCCCTCCTCACATCTATAGGTCTCCGTACAGACTAGATTAGGACTTTAGCAGGTCTGATCGCAGGATCAGGTTCCCTGTTACATCGTAGGGATTCAGCTGAGTCTTATAGTAGGGACAGATCTCCTCTCTTTCCTTAGCTTTGGTAGCAGAACATAACAATGGAGATACTTATAGATTTATTCCTGACACAAAATTATCCTCTATCGTGATGATCTGACCACTAGGACCCTCACCGATTCCAACAATAATACCCTAATAATACCCTATCAGAATGTGGCACACCACCGCTCTATTCATTCTTTAAGGGACTGACAGAGAAATCAAAATGGAGTAGTTTGCATTCAAGACCACTGCATTTTAGAGCTCTCTGGATATATGGAAATCCCACCCCTTGGACCCCCATCAATTAGAAAGTTACCACCTATTCTATAATAACTTTCAATGTTGGGAATAACCCTTTAGGTTTTACTCTGCAGTTAATTGGTTATATTAGAGATTATAATAAGTTTTCACTTCCTGCATGATTTAATGTTATTGATGCTAATTAGTCTCTTTTTTCCATCGGTTTATCATAGCAGAATTAATTTGTGGCCTCCAGTTCCTCCACGGGCATGGCATCGCCCATCGGTAAGAAAAAAATATTTATTTTGTCTTGGGAACGTCATTGATATCCATGGGCTATGTCTGCTACTGCAGCTTAGGTCTATTCACTTGAATTAGACTAAGCGCCAATACCAGATATAGCCATGGACAAGAGTGGTGCTATTTATACAGATAGATGCTATGTATCCAGTGTAACTCAGATAATGAAAACTGTTGTCAGAGTGGTCAGGTTCAGTAATGATCTCTACCATATCTACCATAAATGATGCAGTTTTTCACCAGTCTCTTCTTATGCTCATTATTACTTTTCAGATGTGTCTTGTGGTTATGTGTGAAAACCAAGTAATGCATTTTCTTTTTTCTTTGCAGAGACATCAAACCAGCCAACATCATGCTGGATAAAGATGGTCATACCCGAATTACAGATCTTGGGGTGGCGAAAGACGGTCTGACAGCGTCCAGTAAGATCTATGGACGGACGGGAACTTTCCGCTACATGGCCCCAGAGGTTCTCCTGGATAAATCATACAGCGTAGCAGTAGACTGGTGGAGCCTGGGGATAGTGGTGTCCAAAATGTCATCTGGACGTTCCCCATTTTACAACGGGCCCCAGAAGCAAGCTGTCTACAAGTCAATTACCACCGAGAAGCCAAAATTTCCAACATGGCTAGAGGTAGACGTGAAAGATTTAATAAAGAAGCTGCTACGGAAGAATCCAGAGAGGCGCCTTGGTGTGTCAGGGAACATCAGAGACCACCCATTTTTCGGGACCATCTGTTGGGAGGAACTGGAGCAGAGGAGAGCACAGCCTCCTTTTATACCTTTCCATGTAAGTGAAGACTTATTACAAAAAGATTTTAGGATTTACACACTATGACCATAACCATTGTTAGCAATATGAGAATACTTACAGGAACTGTGTACTTATATTAAATATTATTTAACAGAATATAGCAAGTATTGATGCAGATGCTGAAGATGTCTAATGCCTGAGCACTATCATATTGATTTTTTTATATCTCTGTACACTTCTTTCTCTTGCAGCATGTTCTGGAGTGAACCATCTGTATTGGCCGGAAGATGAACCAGCTCTTCACCCTGTGTCTGACTTACATTTTTTGTCATCAAGCTGGACACAGTAGGATGAACCCGCGCCACCTGCCCAGAACCGCGTGCCTCCTCCGCCCGCTGCTTGTGTGCCTGACCTTGGCTTGCCCCGGACTTCGACTCTCTCTGCTGATTTAGTGCCATAAATAACACCATATTGCTGCCCCAGTCTCTCTCTTGGCTCTGAATCCTCTGACCTTTGGCATGACATCGACATCTCTTGAAGACATCGATTCCTTTGGCTCTGAAGAATTATTTCTGTATTTCGAGCTACGACTAGTAAGTCCAGGATACTTACCAACACGCAGTCTTGGAGCCAGATTTCCATCTCTACACTTCATGCGGTGGGTATGAGGTGAGTATTAGTATGGGTATTTGATCCAGGGACTATTTTCCAGCTGCCATATTTGGTGGCAGGAAGGATTATTTTTCCCCCTTATATCAGGACATATTGGCAGATGTCATAAAGGGGTTTTTTCTTTCCTTCCTCTGGATCAACACAGCTACCCCCCACCATTCACCCACTCCCCTACAATTACTTAGTAAATGATTCAGTGACTAGTCTGACTGCCATGCGTGGAGTCAGGAAGGAATTTTTCCTCAATTGAATCTGAATTGGCCGATGGTTCAATGAGGTTTTTTCGCCTTCCTCTGGATTAATGAAATGTGTTATAGTACTTAATCCAGGGAACTAGTCTGACTTTCCTAAGTGAAGTTGGGATGAAATTTTTCCCCATTCCCCTGAATCAATAAAAGTCAGTGGATCTAAAATATTCCTGACATTTATCAAATCACATGCTTCCAACCCACCCGTTAATAAAATTTTCTAATTTTCACCCCTATGACTTGTGTACCTGCTTTTATTTTTATTGACTAGCCATATTCTGCTCTGAGTTGTATTTCTTGGGTTCTCTTTTCTTGTAATGTGATTACATTTTTATGTTTTTCCTTTTTATATACTACAATTAAAAAAGTGACCCTGGGTCAGCCGCATCTCTGGCACTCCAGAGTTCATGCGCATTACGCCTGACAGGCACAGGTTAGAGAACCACCATCAATCTAATTAACTCAATTTCTGAGCTCTAAAAGTAATCAGTGACCTTCATATGGATGTATTACAAGAAAGTACACAAAATCAAACGCAAAGAAAGCAATTTAATAACTATATACGTAATAAAACAAAAAGTACCCAAATTTCACAATTATCTCCAAATAGCCTCCAGTTTTCAGGACATAACTATTACTAAACATTAAAATTAGGAAAAAAGCATAATTGTAAGGCACTTAGATGCTACTGGAGTAATATTCACTCAGATTCAGACTTTAAAAGTTCAGCAGAAGAAACACATTGGCAGAGAGAAAAGCAAGGTTGGCAGATCATATTAGCATATCATATCATATCAGAGATAATTATTACATGTTCGGGCGCAATGTGCCTGAGTGGCTATTTCTAAGAAAACCCTCCTTATCTCTATGAATTATCCAGAAACTTTGCATTATTCATTCATAAAACCAGCAAAATAAACAATTGTGATGAAAAAACCCCAGAAAGTAGGGAACCTTCAGGCACAATGAGCCTGAGAGGCCATGGAGGTCACACCTTCTCTCTGCAAGGACTGTGGTAAAACTGAGTGTGTGTAGGGGGGGGTCTCAAGCAGCACCTAAACATAGGAAGGTACTGGGAGAAGCGGGATCCCCTGGTGCCTTGGAGAGGATGGGGGAAACAAAAATGTGTGAGCTGTGCCTATTATGCCTGACGCGGGGTTCAGAAGATCTATATCAGTAGCTGGCTGGGCTTGGGGGGCAGAGGGGCAAATGCCGGGGTCAGTCTTCTTGTAACTGTTCAGGTTCACCCAGCTTTCAAGTGCCTCTGCAGTATTGTACCACTCATTAAATCTCCTGCAGTCCCATCACAATCTGTAGGATGCTACTGTGATGGAACACTGGTGATTTAATGCAAGATACAGCACAGTTGAGGCACCATGCGGTTGACCTAAGCATGCCTCATCGGCACTGTACCTTTAAATTTCCTGTCTCATCAGGAAGACTAGGACGTGCGCACGCAGAGGCACACTGCACATATTTGAGGACAAGCTTATTCCTGCCTCCTGGAGAGGAGCAACAGGATCAGGGGATGGAACGAGCTGCAGCTGCAGAGGAATGCTATGCAGGGGCTGAGGAGTGATGAACTGTATATGGAGGCTTTATATAGGGGCTGAGGAGAGTTATACTGCATATGGAGGCTCCAAGGTAGTAGGGGATCCAGCACACGTGAGTGTATTCCAAAGTTATTGAAAACATCTTCATCGGTATATATTCCGTAAAAATATTAGCCAAACATTTTGGCTAATCTTTTTTCCAGAATACTGTATATACTGATGAAGATTTCCTTGGAGCCTCCATATGCAGTATATCTCTCCTCAGCCCCTATATACAGCCTCCATGTACAGTTCATCACTCCTCAGCCCCTGGTACTTACTCAGCATTCCTCTGCATCTGAAGCTCATTCCATCCCCTGATCCTCTTGCTCCTCCCTGATCCAGGGACTGAGAAATGATGTACTGAACATGGAGGATGTATACACGGGGGAGGAGCAGGTACTACAGATGGAGGCTGTATACAGGGGCTGAAGTGCAATGTACTACATATGGAGACTGTATACATAATCTGATGAGCGATGATCTTCATATACAGGCTGTGTACAGGGGCTGAGGACCTGCATATGTAGTTGTCTACAGGGGCTGAGGAGTAATGTACTGTTTATGGAGCCTGTACACAAGTGCTGAGGACCATGTACTGCATATGGAGGCTGTATGCAAAGGCTGAGGAGCAGTGCCCTACAATATGAACACTTTATACAGGGGATGAGGAATGATGTTCTGCATATGGGGCTTTATACAGGGGATGTGGAGTGATATACTGCATCTAAAGACTGTATATAGAGGCTGAGGAGCGATGTACTCAGGGGTGGATTAAGAGTAGCAAGGGCCCTGGGCAGTTTAGAAGGCGCGCCCCCCCCCCCCTACACACACACCTGATGTATCACATGTCACAAGATCCCCTGTGATAGATCTTGTGATAGTTCATGTGAAATTAATTTGGCACAATATTAATTTATTAATTATAATTTTTTTTAGGCTGTGTGCCCACTATGCGTTTTTTAAGCGTTTCCACAGCAGCAATTCCACTGCAGAAACGCTTAAAAAACGCTTGGTAGAAGGTCTGCCATGTTCCCCAATGATAATCCGCATGTGCTGTGCACATTCTGCGGAAATTTCCGCTGCGGATTATTATTGCGGAAAAATCCGCAGCACTACCAATTATTTTGCGGAAGCGCGGCGTTTTCGCCGCCATTGACTTGCATTGGAACGCATGGATTACGCATCACTACATCTGTACATGCGGATTCCATGCGTTTCAATGTGCGGATGGTACCCGGGTTTGGAGAAGAGGAGACTCTCCTCTGGACCCGGGTACCACAGAACCTGTAAAAAAAAGAATAAAATAAAAAATAAATATTATACTTACCTTCTGATGGCCCCCGGTGTCTTTGTCCGATGCGTCCTGGCTTGCCGGCAGCTCGCGGTAGACTAAAGGACCTGTGGTGACGTCATTTAGTCATGTGACGAGTCACGCGACCGCTGACGTCAGCAGGCCATCAGAAGGTAATTATTAGTGTTGAGCGAACATGCTCGACACTGCTCGGTACTCGCCCGAGCATCACGATACTCGGGATGTTCGGCGAGCACCGAGCATTTCCGGGTTACTCGGGCGGGAGCTCGGGTCTCCGCCCTGCATGTTTGGCGCTCTTTACAGAGCCAATGAACATGCAGGGATTGCCAGCCAGTCACTGTAATGCCGCAGCCATGTTGGTTGTGGGCATTACAGTGAGTGGCTGGCCGCACAGCGTCACCTCGAGTATTTAAAACCGGGCGCCGCCATCTTGGACACAGTCGCTCCGGATCAGCTAGTGTAGGGAAAGCGCTGCTGAGCTAGGGAGAGATTTATACTGCGAAATAGTTACTGTAGGGTCTGTAAAGGCTGCCAAATCAAACAAACAGTCCTTCTCAGGACTAATATCCTTCCCAAATATCAGGCAGGGAGGCAGGCAGGCTGTATAGGAGACACAGTGGTTATACCAGCAAAAGCTGCATTACAGTCCTGTGTGCTCCTGTTTCTGAAATTTCTGGACTTAGCTCCAGGTCCTGGGGGGCCAGGAAAAATCCTTTTTTTTCATCTAAATCCTCTTTTTTTTCCTCCTTCACACTGTACAAATACCCGTCTTATTAACCTTTTGGTGTCCCCCCCCCCCCAAAAAAAAAGAAAAAAAAAAGTGAGTCTGTGACAGTTCAGACACAAATATATCTGTTTAAAATAGTCTGGTGTAGGACAGAGAAACAGAAGTGTGGTTTTGCAGTTCCACGGTTCAAATCTCTGTATTATCCACTTTTGGGCCATTTTTACCTAAAAAAAAACAGTTTGAGTGTGTCGCTCACTGTTCAGCCGCAAATATATATATTTAAAAAAGTCTGGTATACACCAGTAAATTATAACTGTGGTTTTGCTGTTCCACAGTAAAAAATCATCTCTGTATTATCCTGCTTTTGGTATTTTTAGCCGTAAAGAAAAACAGTAATAGTGTCTCCTGATTGTTCAGACACCAATATATCTGTTTAAAAGAGTCTGGTATACACCAGTAAATTATAACTGTGGTTTTGCCGTTCCACGGTAAAAAATCTCTATTATCCAGCTTTTGGTATTTTTCCGTAAAGAAAAACAGTAATAGTGTCTCCTGATTGTTCAGACACCAATATATCTGTTTAAAAGAGTCTGGTATACACCAGTAAATTATAACTGTGGTTTTGCCGTTCCACGGTAAAAAATCTCTATTATCCTGCTTTTGGCATTTTTTGCCGTAAAATAGTTTAAAATAGTCTGGTGTAGGCCAGAGAAACAGAAGTGTGGTTTTGCAGTTCCACGGTTCAAACCTCTGTATTATCCACTTTTGGGCCATTTTTACCTAAAACAAAACAGTTTGAGTGTGTCGCTCACTGTTCAGCCGCAAATATATCTAATTAAAATTGTCTGGTATACCCCAGTAAACAATAACTGTGGTTTTGCCATTCCATGGTAAAAAATCTCTATTATTCAGCTTTTGGTATTTTTTCCGTAAAGAAAAACAGTAATAGTTTCTCCCTGATTGTTCAGATTGTTTAAAAGAGTCGGGTGTAGGCCAGAGAAATAGAACTGTGGTTTTCCTCTTCCACAGTTCTAATCTACTTTTTATTACCCTTTTTCCATTGATAGTGCGAGTGTAAGCTATTTTACTTCCTTTACAATGGGCAAGGCGCGTGGCAAGGGACGTGGAACTGGACGTTCTGGTGATGGTGCGTGCAGAGGACGGGGCCGTGGCCAAGGTGAAAATGTGCCACAACCAACAGCCACATCTTCTCACTCCCACTTCTTGACAGAATTACTAGGGAAGCACAGAACAACACCAGTATTGCGAACTGATCAGTGTGAACAGGTTATTAATTGGATAGCAGATAATACTTCCAGTTACCTGGGCACCACCACCTCCGGTCTGTCTTCCACACGGTCAAATCTTAGTAGCCATGAGTCTCGACCGCATACTCCTCCTCACCCTGATGCTCCTTCCTCCCACCATGCCGAGTGTCGTCAGACAGCAACTGATCCCACACTTGGACACTCTGAAGAGCTGTTCACTGGTCCATTTCCAGATTTGTGCCCCCCGCCTGCTCCGCTTGAAGTGGTGGAAGAGGAGTTCCCATGTACCGATGCCCAAATATTTGAACAGCCACGGCCACAGGAAGTCGACACTGGCAATTTGTCACAAGAGGTGGACGATGACGAGACCCAATTGCCAGGAAGTGAGGAGGAGGATCGTGGTGCGCAAGTGGAAGAGGAGGAGGTGGTGGATGATCTAGTAACTGACCCAACGTCTGAATTTTTTTAAAGACTCTGCTGATAACCCCAAAAAAGCCATTTGTACCACCTGCCATGCCAGCATCAGCAGGGGTGACAAAACTACCAGCCTGACCACCACCAGCATGATCAGGCACATGGCAGCAAAGCACCCGACTTTGTGGGGTGAACCCCAGGGTCCACGACCAGTGTCAGCAGGTGTCACCACTGCTTCTTCCGCTGTTGTGCGTGCAATAGAACCCCCTGTTGTGTGTGCAAGGCAATCCCCTGTCCATACTGCATGCAAAGATGCCCCCTCCTCTCAGTCTTCACTTGTTATGGCAGTTTCTCAAGAAACAGCATCAACGTCCACATCCACGTCTACGTCCCACCGCAGCGTTCAATTGTCCATATCCCAGACCTTTGAACGAAAGTGGAAATTCGCAGCCAGCGCCCCACAGGCCACAGTCCTAAATTCGCACATTTCACGACTGCTTGCGTTGGAAATGCTGCCTTTTAGGCTGGTGGAGACGGAATCCTTCCGCAACCTTATGGCGGTGGCCGTCCCTCGGTACTCGGTTCCCAGCCGACACTATTTTGCCCGGTGTGCCATCCCCGTACTACACAAGCACGTGTCCCAAAACATCTGCCGTGCCCTCAACAACACAGTTACTGGGAGAGGCCACCTGACAACGGACATGTGGACAAGTGCTTGTGGCCAGGGACGGTACATCTCCCTGACGGCACACTGGGTAAACATAGTGGAAGCCGGGACCCAGTCGGACCTTGGGACGGAACACATCCTCCCCACACCGAGGCTTGCGGGCCCTTTGTCAGTCAGAGTTGCCCCCACAGTGTACAGCTCCTGCGCATCATCCGCCTCCTCCTCCTCATGTTCAGCCTCCATCTCAGATATCACCACATCAGTTACAAGCTGGGAGCACTGCAGTACTGCCTCCGCCAAGCTGCAACAGGCTGTGCTGAAACTCATAAGCTTAGGTGAGAAACCTCACACTGCTTGTGAGTTGTGGACAGCTGTGAAAGAGCAGGCAGATCTGTGGCTGAGACCGCTGAACCTACATCCAGGCATGGTCATGTGTGACAATGGCCGTAACCTGGTGACGGCTCTGAGGCGAGGCGAGATCACACACGTACCATGCCTGGCTCATGTGCTTAACCTCGTGGTTCAGCGGTTTCTTAAATCGTACCCCAAGTTGCCAGATCTGCTCGTCAAAGTACGCCGCCTGTCAGCTCATTTTCGCAAGTCAGCTACAGCTTCCGCGCGCCCTTGCTGTGTTGCAGCAGCGTTTGCAGCTTCCGTCACACCAACTGGTGTGTGATGTCCCCACACGTTGGAACTCTACCCTCCACATGTTGCAAAGGATTTGTGAGCAGAAGAGAGCAGTTGTGGAGTACCAGCTGCAACAAGGCCGTCGATATTCAGGTCAGACTCCACACATAAGACCTCAGGAGTGGACCTGGATGTCTGACATATGTACCATCTTGACAAACTTTGAGGAGTCCACCAAGATGGTGAGTGGCGATGACGCTATCATTAGCGTCAGCATTCCACTTGTCTGTCTTTTGCAACGCTCTCTGCAGAGAATTAAAGAGGAGGCATTGCAGCCAGAGTGTGATGAGATGGATCAAGAAGCCGTAGCGGTCGATTACACACAGCCCAGCCTCATCTCATCCCAACGTGCATTGGGGGACAATGAGGGAGAGGAGGAGGAGGAGGAAGAACAGGAGCTTATATCATGCGCTGTAGACGGTAGTACCTGTACAACTGTCATGCCGTCGGTTCAGCGTGGGTGGCCTGAGGACAGGGGGGAGGAGGAGGAGAACATGATCAGTCGTCATCTTGGTGAGGACACAGAAGTCTTGCCCGTTACCAGTCTGGCACGCATGGCTGACTTTATGTTACGCTGCTTTAACCGTAACCCTCGCGTTGTCAAAATATTGGGTGACAGTCATTACTGGTTGGTGACACTTTTAGACCCCCGCTACAAGGAGAACTTTCACTCTCTTATTCCTGAGGTGGAGAGGTCTACAAAAATGGGGCAGTACCAGAAGGCCCTTGCTGCAGAGCTGTTAAAAAAATTCCCATCTGAACACGCTAGCGGCAGAGGTCACAGTTCGTTGCCCAACCAAGGCGTACATGTGAGAGAGACGCAACTCCAATCCAGCAGAGGCAGGGGAACACTGTGAGGGAGTACCTTGCCGACCGTACCAGCGTCCTCCGTGATTCCTCTGTGCCTTTTAACTATTGGGTATCCAAGCTGGACACTTGGAATGAACTCGCTCTGTAGGCCTTGGAGGTCCTGGCCTGCCCTGCCGCTAGCGTGTTATCGGAGCATGTTTTTAGTGCCGCTGGGGGAATTATAACTGATAAGCGCACTCGCCTGTCAACTGACAATGCTGACAAGCTGACCCTTATCAAAATGAACAAGGGCTGGATTGGGCCAGACTTCTCATCACCACCAAATGAAAGCAGAGTAACATAAAGTCAAATCCACTGTGTTATTTCGGGAGGTGTATTCACATGCACCGCTTCACACCCACACATGGGTATACGCTTCCTTATTTCGTCTGTTTTATGTTCTTCTCCTTATCCTCAGCCTCCACCACCACTATACCACCAGGGTGACCGTGGTCCGTGTTGCCATTATTGAAAGTTCCTCCGTCCTTATTTTTGTCAGCTTTTGCTTGGAAGGCATAAGCAAAGACTGTGGGAGACCCACTCCCCAATAATGGGAATAATATTTTTAAGATGCTGTACTGTATGGCTCTTGTAAGGGGCATTAAAACCGTCTTGTTAAGCTACTGTGACCTCCACCACTTTTCCAAGGGGCATTAAAACCGTCTTGTTAAGCTACTGGGACCTCCACGTCTCTTCTGAGGGGCATTAAAAGCATCTTGTTAAGCTACTGCGACCTCCACGTCTCTTCCAAGGGGCATTCAAACCATCTTGTTAAGCTACTGCGACCTCCACCACTTTTCCAAGGGGCATTAAAACCGTCTTGTAAAGCTACTGCGACCTCCACCACTTTTCCAAGGGGCATTAAAAGCATCTTGTTAAGCTACTGGGACCTCCACGTCTCTTCTGAGGGGCATTAAAAGCGTCTTGTTAAGCTACTGGGACCTCCACCATTTTTCCGAGGGGCATTAAAACCGTCTTGTTAAGCTACTGGGACCTCCACATCTCTTCCAAGGGGCATTAAAACCGTCTTGTTAAGCTACTGTGACCTCCACCACTTTTACAAGGGGCATTAAAACCGTCTTGTTAAGCTACTGGGACCTCCACGTCTCTTCCAAGGGGCATTCAAACCGTCTTGTTAAGCTACTGCGACCTCCACCACTTTTCCAAGGGGCATTAAAACCGTCTTGTTAAGCTACTGGGACCTCCATGTCTCTTCCGGGGGGCATTAAAACCATCTTGTTAAGCTACTGTGACCTCCACCACTTTTCCAAGGGGCATTAAAACCGTCTTGTTAAGCTACTGGGACCGTCACGTCTCTTCTGAGGGGCATTAAAAGCATCTTGTTAAGCTACTGCGACCTCCACCACTTTTCCGAGGGGCATTAAAACCTTCTTGTTAAACCTTCTTTTCCAAGGGGCATCAAAACCGTCTTTTTAAACCACTCTGAACTCCACAGCTCTTCTAAGGGGCATTGAAATGTTGTTTTTAATTAACTCTAACCTCCACGACTCTTCGAACGGGCATTGCATTTCCTCCTAATTTTTGGCAGCTTTTGCTTGAAAGGCATAAGCAAAGACTATGGGAGACCCACTCCCCAATAATGGGAATAATGTTTGTAATATGCTGTACTGCATGGCTCTTGTAAGGGGCATTGCAAGTTCCTCCATCCTAATTTTTGGCAGCTTTTGCTTGGAAGGCATAAGCAAAGACTATGGGAGACCCACTCCCCAATAATGGGAATAATGTTTGTAATATGCTGTACTGCATGGCTCTTGTAAGGGGCATTGCAAGTTCCTCCATCCTAATTTTTGGCAGCTTTTGCTTGGAAGGCATAAGCAAAGACTATGGGAGACCCACTCCCCAATAATGGGAATAATGTTTGTAATATGCTGTACTGCATGGCTCTTGTAAGGGGCATTGCAAGTTCCTCTGTCATAATTTTTGGCAGCTTTTGCTTGGAAGGCATAAGCAAAGACTATGGGAGACCCACTCCCCAATAATGGGAATAATGTTTGTATTATGCTGTACTGCATGGCTCTTGTAAGAGGCATTGCAACTTCCTCCGTCCTAATTTTTGGCAGCTTTTGCTTGGAAGGCATAAGCAAAGACTATGGGAGACCCACTCCCCAATAATGGTAATAATGTTTTTAAGAAGCTGTACTGTATGGCTCTTGTAAGGAGCATTAAAACCGTCTTGTTAAGCTACTGCGACCTCCACCACTTTTCCGAGGGGCATTAAAACCGTCTTGTTAAGCTACTATGACCTCCACGTCTCTTCAAAGGGGCATTAAAAGCGTCTTCTTAAGCCACTCTGAACTCCACAGCTCTTCCAAGGGGCATTGAAATGTTGTTTTTAATTACCACTAACCTCCACGACTCTTCCAACGGGCATTGCATTTCCTCCTAATTTTAGTCAGCTTTTGCTTTTCAATGCAAAGGTGAAAACTAAGGGAGACCCACTCCCCAATAATGGGTAGAAGGTTTTTAGTACGCTGTAATCCACATCTGTTTCAAGGGGCATTGCAGTTCCTCATAATTTTTGGAAAGCCTTCCATTCACTGCTAAGGCCAACAGTGTACAGGAGACCCAGTTGCTATAAATGGAAAAAACGGTTTAGTTAAGGCCCTCTGACCTCCATGTCATTTCCAAGGGGCATTGGAGTGCCTCAAAATTTTTGGTAGGCATTGCACTCACTGTATGCCCTATAACTGTGTAGCCAAACCGCTCGTTTTGTTACAGAAACATATCCTACAAGACATATGTGGTTGACTGGCCTGATATTGATGTGAATGGTCCCTGTTCCTCCTGCTCTTTCTCCTTTGCCACCACCTCATCCATCATTTATCACCTGAAGCTTTGTTTTAACGGGAGTCATAGAACTGGGATAGTAGCAGGAAAACATCCAGCAATCCTCGGAGCAGGTAGGATATGCGCCAAAACGCTGACCACCTCAGGCCTAGCCGCTACTACATACATGCGCTTGCATTCCAAGAAAACAAAGCAGATGCTAACTTCTATCATCATCATCATGCTCCTCACCTTGGCACTCTCAACTCCCCTGATGGAGAAGCCAGGGCCCACCGGAGGAGTCTTGTTCTATGATGGGCTCGTCCAATGCTGCCGTAAAGCAGGCCGGGCTAAGAAAAGTGTGTGGGGGGAAGTTGACAGGAGAAATAGGGGCGGCTGGGGACCATTTATGGACACCCGGCCACCCCCACGCGGCTGGGGACCGTGTGTGGACACCCGACCACGGGGTGGCTGGGGACCGAGTATGGACACCCGACCGCCCCCTGGCGGCTGGGGACCGAGTGTGGACACCCGGCCGCCGGGCGGCTGGGGACTGAGTATGGATACCAGGCCGCCAACACAGTCATGACGTGGTGGCCAGATTCCGCCTCCACATGCCTAAAAGGCCCAATTTCAAGTGCAAGCAGTATGGTATTGCAGCTTGGGGGTGGGTGGGTGGCAGGCTGCATACTTGCGCTTGCATTGCAAGGAATGGGAGAGTTACAATTGAACACTGCCCTGGGACAAGGACTTGAACGGGGATAGTTGCAAGTCTGCAACGACAGGTGCAGGGTGGGAGGCATCTTCGCATGTACCATGAACAGGGGTTTGGCATGCACACACTACAGCGGAATAGACTGTCCTTCCCACTAAATGCACTGGGGAGGGCACAGGTAATGTTTTGGTATGCGCGCTTAATCTTATATATAAGGCTCACCGGGACAAATAGGGGCGGCTGGGGACTGAGTATGGATACCTCGCTGCCGAAGCAGCCATGAGGTAGTGGCGCGCTTCGGCCTCCTCCAAACTAAAAGGCCCCATTTCAAGTGCAAGCTAGCAGTATGGTATTGCAGCCTGGGGGTGGGTGGGTGGCAGGCTGCACACTTACGCTTGCATTCCAAGAAAACAAAGCAGATGCTAACTTCTATCATCATCATCATGCTCCTCACCTTGGCACTCTCAATTCCCCTCATGGAGAAGCCAGGGCCCACCGGAGGAGTCTGGTTCTCTGGTGGGCTCGTCCAATGCTGCCCTAAAGCAGGCCGGGCTAAGAAAAGGGTGTCGGGGGAAGTTGACAGGAGAAATAGGGGCGGCTGGGGACCGTTTATGGACACCCAGCTGCCCCCAGGCGGCTGGGGACCGTGTGTGGACACCCGACCGTTGGGCAGCTGGGGACTGAGTATAGATAACAGGCCGCCAACGCAGCCATGACGTGGTGGCCAGATTCCGCCTCCACATGCCTAAAAGGTCCAATTTCAAGTGCAAGCAAGCAGTATGGTATTGCAGCCTGGGGGTGGGTGGGTGGCAGGCTGCATACTTGCGCTTGCATTGCAAGGAATGGGAGAGGTACAATTGAACACTGCCCTGGGACAAGGACTTGAACGGGGATAGTTGCAAGTCTGCAACGACAGGTGCAGGGTGGGAGGCATCTTCGCATGTGCCATGAACAGGGGTTTGGCATGCACACACTACAGCGGAATAGGCTGTCCTTCCCACTAATTGCACTGGGGAGGGCACAGGTAATGTTTTGGTATGCGCACTTAATCTTATGTATAAGGCACACCGGGACAAATAGGGGCGGCTGGGGACTGAGTATGGATATCTCGCTGCCGAAGCAGCCATGAGGTAGTGGCCAGCTTCGGCCTACTCCAAACTAAAAGGCCCAATTTCAAGTGCAAGCTAGCAGTATGGTATTGCAGCCTGGGGGTGGGTGGGTGGCAGGCTGCACACTTACGCTTGCATTCCGAGAAAACAAAGCAGATGCTAACTTTTATCATCATCATGCTCCTCATCTTGGCACTCTCAACTCCCCTGATGGAGAAGCCAGGGCCCACCGGAGGAGTCTGGTTCTCTGGTGAGCTCGTCCAATGCTGCCCTAAAGCAGGCCAGGCTAAGAAAAGGGTGTGGGAAGGTGACAGGAGAAATAGGGGCGGCTGGGGACCGTTTATGGATACCCGGCCGCTTCCAGGCGGCTGGGGACCGTGTGTGGACACCCGGCCGCGGGGCGGCTGGGGACCGAGCGTGGACACCCAGCCGCCGGGCGGCTGGGGACTGAGTATGGATACCTCGCTGCCGAAGCAGCCATGAGGTAGTGGCCAGCTTCGGCCTCCTCCAAACTAAAAGGCCCTATTTCAAGTGCAAGCTAGCAGTATAGTATTGCAGCCTGCAGGTGGGTGGGTGGGTGGTTGGCTGCATATTTGCGCTTGCATTGCAAGGAATGGGGGAGGTACAATTGAACACTGCCCTGGGACAAGGACTTGCACGGGGATAGTTGCAAGTCTGCATCTTCTGATGCGACAAGGATGACTTCTGATGGGCACACTATTAGGCAGTGACCTGGGTGTCAGAGAAGCTTCCAGGGGTCTTCCCCATGCTGTTCCCATGTCTTTTCAGCACTGTATGCATGTGTCACACAGCACATGGCCAGATAAGGTTGTAAAATGTTAAAATGACATTTACCGGTGAACTCATTTGTCACGGTTGAAAGCAATACAAAAGTGCAAAAACGCATAAAAAATGCTACTTGTGAACATAGCCCAAGGTGTGGAGGAGTATTTTTTTGGGGGGTTATTTATTTTACCTTATACACAAGTCTTTACCCTGGAAAGGAACTTCCTTAACATATTTCACAGGAAAGCAGTTTCAGTTTCGTTTTTGAACGTTTTATTGTGAGCCCTTAAAAGTGGCTTAATACCTCTGATCACGTTGTTGACAACAGTGACCTGGGGGTCAGAAATGCTTCCTGGGGCAATCCCCATGCTGTCCCCATGTCATTTGAGCACTGTCACTATCGTTTTGGGCACTTGTTAGGCTTTTTAAAGACTGCCATAGACTAACATTGGGCTCGTTGCTCGTGTCGAGCACCCAAGTATCACGGCGAGCTCGGCCCGAGTTTCCAGCACCCGAGCATTTTAGTGATCGCTCAACACTAGTAGTGATGTCACCAGGCACCATACACAACCAACTGTGATATATAAGTCAATATCTATCCTCTCATATAGATGTGCAGTTATAAAGGGGGATATTGTAACTATATAGTGCTCATGCAATATAACAAGGGAGGAGGCCAAAATGACTGACTGTACCTGGTTGTTGGGTCCAAATAAAGGGATTGCGGCACAACCCCTGCTGTAATACCACTATGACCATTCTGTGAATAAAGGTCTTTTATATACTGTATAGCCAATGTTTAATTGATTTTTGGACCTCACATTCGGTGGTTCTCCTCTCCTTTGTGTTGTCATCTGAATGGTCTACCATTCATTGTGTCCACACAGTATACAATCTACTTGTATGGATCTTTTATATTGACCAATGAGTCTCTATTAAAATTTCCTATTAATGTGGATTTTCTTAAGTGCCTTTTGTGCTAACTCTTCAGCATTGTGCGTTTTTTCACCTAAGCACATTAGCTTCAGCACAGCCTGTTGCCGCTTGGCCGAGGCAGTGCTGCAGTGCTTCCAGCTTGTGACTGATGTGGTCATTTCGGAGATGGAGGCTGAAGAGGAGGAGGAGGCTGAGGAGGATGATGTGAAGGAGCTGTAGACCATGGGGGCAACTCTGATTGACCTAGGGCCCGCAATCCTTGGCGTCGGGAGGACTTGTTCCGTCCCAAGGTCCGACTGGGTCCCGGCCTCCACTATGTTAACCCAGTGTGCGGTCAACGAGATGTACCGTCCCTGCCCACAAGCACTTGTCAACGTGTCTGTGGTTAGGTGGACTTTACCAGTAACTGCGTTGTTGAGAGCACGGCTAATGTTTTGGGACATGTGCTTGTGTAATGCGGGGACGGCACACCGGGAGAAATAGTGGTGGCTGGGGACCGAGTACCAAGGGACGGTCGCCGCCATCAAGTTGCGGAATGCTTCAGTCTCCACGAGCCTAAAAGGCAACATTTCGAGGGCAAGCAGTCGTAAAATGTGAGAATTTAGTAGTGCTGCCTGTGGGGCGTTGGCTGCATATTTGCGCTTGCGTTCCAAGGACTGGGGTATGGACAACTGAACGCTGCGCTGGGACAAGGACATGGACGTGCTTCCTGATGCTGCTACTTGAGAGTGTGCAACGACAGGTGCAGGGCAGGAGGCGTCTTCGCATGCACCATGGACAGGGGATTGGCTTGCATGCACAACAGCGGAAGAAGCAATGGTGCCACCCGCAGACACTGTTCCTGGACCCTGGGGTTCAGCCCACAAAGTCGGGTGCTTTGCTGCCATGTGCCTGATCATGCTAGTGGTGGTCAGGCTGGTCGTTTTACCACCCCTGCTGATGCTAGCCTGGCAGGTGGTGGAAATGGCCTTTTTGGGGTTATCGACAGAGTCTTTAAAAAATAACCAGACTCGGGAAGACCTAACAGTTGTACTGGCAACTTCCTTCGTGTTGGTGTTACGGGGAACGGTTGCCTGCCTTCTGTCTGCGGCCACCACACTGCTTCTTCCTGCCTGTTGGGGTGCTCTGCCTCCCTCCCCCTGTTTGCTGCTGTCCTCGCTCTGCATGTCCTCCTGCCAGGTTGGGTCAGTTACTATATCATCCACCACCTCGTCTTCCACTTCCGCACCCTGGTCCTCCTCCTGACTTTCTGGCAATTGTGTCTCATCATTGTCCACCTCTTGTGACACTTTCCCACCATCGCCTTCGTGTGACCGTGGCTGCTCTAATATTTGGGCATCGCTACACGCGATCTCCTCTTGCCCCGCTTCAAGTGGACCGGGCGAGAGGCCCGAATCTATAAATGGAAAAGTGAACAACTCTTCAGAGTGTCCAAGTGTGGGATCAATTGTCTCTGGGTACTTGGCATGGTGGGAGGAAGGAGGATCAGGGAGAGGAATATGCGGTCCAGACTCACGGCTACTGAGACTTGACCGTGTGGAAGACAGGGTGGTGGTGGTGGCGGCTAAGTGACTGGAAGCATTATCCGCTATCCAACCAACAACCTTTTAACACTTGGTTCAATAGTGGTGTGCTGCGGTCCCCTAGAAATTGGGACTGGAAAGTCAGGAGAATGGGTGTTTGTTGTGGCACAATTTCGGCTTGCCCACGGCCTTGTCCTCAGCCTCTGCATGCACCATTACCATCACGTCCAGTTCCCCGTCCCTTGCCACGTGCCTTGCCCATTTTAAATGAAAGACAGTATCTTCCGCGCTCACTACAAATGACAGAGTTTGGAGCGAACTGATATGTGATCCGTGTGATGGAGAAAGAAGAGTTTTAAATACCTGGCCTGTAGGTAACTAGTTTGAACAGCAAACTGGTGTGAATTACTTCACTGACACACTAAAGGAAATTTTTAATGGAGGCCAGAAATGGCAGTATTTTTTGACAACGTATACAGTACAGACCAAAAGTTTGGACACACTTTCTCATTTAAAGATTTTTCTGTATTTTCATGACTATGAATATTGTACATTCACACTGAAGGCATTAAAACTATGAATTAACTCATGTGGAATTATATAGTTAGCAAAAAAGTGTGAAACAACTGAAAATATGTCTTATATTCTAGGTTCTTCAAAGTACCCACCTTTTGCTTTGATGACTGCTTTGCACACTCTTGGCATTCTCTTGATGAGCTTCAAGAGGTAGTCACCGGAAATGGTCTTCCAACAATCTTGAAGGAGTTCCCAGAGATACTTAGCACTTATTGGCCCTTTTGCCTTCACTCTGCGGTCTAGCTCACCCCAAACCATCTCTATTAGGTTCAGGTCTGGTGACTGTGGAGGCCAGGTCATCTGGCGTAGCACCCCATCACTCTCTCCCTTGGTCAAATAGCCCTTACACAGCCTGGAGGTGTGTTTGGGGTCATTGTCCTGTTGAAAAATAAATGATGGTCCAACTAAACGCAAACCGGATGGAATAGCATGCCGCTGCAAGATGCTGTGGTAGCCATGCTGGTTCAGTATGCCCTCAATTTTGAATAAATCCCCAACAGTGTCTCCAGCCAAGCACCCCCACACCATCACACCTCCTCCTCCATGCTTCACGGTGGGAACCAGGCATGTAGAGTCCATCCGTTCACCTTTTCTGCGTCGCACAAAGACACGGTGGTTGGAACCAAAGATCTCAAATTTGGACTCATCAGACCAAAGCACAGATTTCCACTGGTCTAATGTCCATTCCTTGTGTTCTTTAGCCCAAACAAGTCTCTTCTGCTTGTTGCCTGTCCTTAGCAGTGGTTTCCTAGCAGCTAATTTACCTTGAAGGCCTGCTGCACAAAGTCTCCTCTTAACAGTTGTTGAAGAGATGTGTCTGCTGCTAGAACTCTGTGTGGCATTGACCTGGTCTCTAATCTGAGCTGCTGTTAACCTGCGATTTCTGAGGCTGGTGACTCAGATAAACTTATCCTCAGAAGCAGAGGTTACTCTTGGTCTTTCTTTCCTGGGGCGGTCCTCATGTGAGCCAGATCTTTGTAGCGCTTGATGGTTTTTGCAACTGCACTTGGGGACACTTTCAAAGTTCCCAATTTTTCAGACTGACTGACCTTCATTTCTTAAAGTAATGATGGCCACTCGTTTTTCTTTACTTAGCTGCTTTTTTCTTGCCATAATACAAATTCTAACAGTCTATTCAGTAGGACTATCAGCTGTGTATCCACCAGACTTCTGCACAACACAACTGATGGTCCCAACCCCAATTATAAGGCAAGAAATCCAACTTATTAAACCTGACAGGGCACACCTGTGAAGTGAAAACCATTTCCGGTGACTACCTCTTGAAGCTCATCAAGAGAATGCCAAGAGTGTGCAAAGCAGTCATCAAAGCAAAAGGTGGCTACTTTGAAGAACCTAGAATATAAGACATATTTTCAGTTGTTTCACACTTTTTTGTTAACTATATAATTCCAAATGTGTTAATTCATAGTTTTGATGCCTTCACTGTGAATGTACAATTTTCATAGTCCTGAAAATACAGAAAAATCTTTAAATGAGAAGGTGTGATCAAACTTTTGGTCTGTACTGTATGTGATCCGTGTGATGGAGAAAACAGAGTTTTAAATACCTGGCCTGTAGGTAAGTAGTTTGAACAGCAAACTGCTGTGAATTGCTTCACTGACACACTAAAGGAAATTTTTAATGGAGGCCAGAAATGGCAGTATTTTCTGACAACGTTCAGTACAGACCAAAAGTTTGGACACACCTTCTCATTTAAAGATTTTTCTGTATTTTCATGACTATGAAAATTGTACATTCACACTGAAGGCATCAAAACTATGAATTAACATATGTGGAATTATATACTTAACAAAAAAGTGTGAAACAACTGAAAATATGTCTTATATTCTAGGTTCTTCAAACCTTTTGCTTTGATGACTGCTTTGCACACTCTTGGCATTCTCTTGATGAGCTTCAAGAGGTAGTCACCGGAAATGGTCTTCCAACAATCTTGAAGGAGTTCCCAGAGATGCTTAGCACTTGTTGGCCCTTTTGCCTTCACTCTGCGGTCTAGCTCACCCCAAACCATCTCTATTGGGTTCAGGTCTGGTGACTATGGAGGCCATCTGGTGTAGCACCCCATCATTCTCCTTCTTGGTAAAATAGCCCTTACACAGTCTGGAGGTGGGTTTGGGGTCATTGTCCTGTTGAAAAATAAATGATGGTCCAACTAAACGCAAACTGGATGGAATAGTATGCCGCTGCAAGATGCTGTGGTAGCCATGCTGGTTCATTATGTGTAGCATCGGCGTCTCTGCCCTCCGGCAGGCAGAGACGCCGTCCTTCTCACCTTCCCACTCCTGGCGCGGCGTCCTCCAGCGCTCCTCTCCCCGCTGCTGCCGGCGCGCGCTCCTTCCCCGGCACTGTGCTTAGGGCGCGCGCGCGCTCCCCCTCTCTTAAAGGGACCGTGCGCGCCGTCCTAAGGAGTCCCCGGCCAATAGTCGGAGGACCTCCCATATATAAGGCACCTCCTCCAAAATGGAGGTGCCCGAGCAAAGTTGTTGCACAGAATACTTACCTCTGCTTCAGCCCTCAGGTCCCGTTGCCAGCCTGACTACCAGTCCTGTCTGCCAGCTTGTCTACTCTCCAGACCGACAATCTGCCTCTGGTCTTCCGCCAGTCTGTCTATGGGCAAGTCCACCTGCGTACCAGGAAGCACCTGCCAGTTACCTGCCTGCTACCTGTCGTGTCTGCTAAACCCGCTCACCTGGGAGCGCACGTCTGCTACCCGCCTGTTACCTGCTAGCCTACCTGGAGGCTCTGCCGTCACATGCCGTGACCACCTGCCTGCCAGCCTAGAGACTACAGCCTGCTTGCCGTCACTTGCCATGACCATCTGTTAGCCTACCTGGAGGCTCCCGCTGTCACTTGCCGTGACCATCTGTTAGCCTACCTGGAGGCTCCCGCTGTCACTTGCCGTGACCACCTGCCTGCTTGCCAAGAGACTTCTTCCGTCACGTACCGTGATCTCCCGTCAGCTAACCCAGAGACTCCTGCCTGCCTGTTGTGTCCTTCCGCTATACCGGTCAGTCCCAGCTGTCTGACCCGTGGGAACCACCTGCTCTCTTACAAGGTCGTCCCCAGAGTAGCACCTGGTCCCTCTGCTCGGTCCCTCCCTGGTTACGGTGTCGTTAGCCGCCGTCCGACCAGGGTCGGTCCGGGTTGATACTTAGTTACGCCCCTCTGGGTCCCTCCTTGCACCGCGGCACAGAGGTTCCACCACCCGGACCCGTAACAGTTTGCTCGGGCCATGGAACCCGGTGGCACCCAAGCTCCCTCGCTCTCTGACCTATTCCAGGAGGTGTCCCGTCAGAGATCCCAGCAGGAGACCATCCTGAACTACCTACGGAGTGTCAACTCCAGCTTGTACACACTGAATGTTCCACCTGCGTCTGCTGCGAGTCGTACGACTCCCGCTCCGGCAGCGCCACTGCCCACCCATACCATGGCATCCAGTCCCGGTCCCCGGCATTCTGCACCTCCCCGTTTCGGAGGCGACCCCGCGCTAGCTCGAGGTTTCATAAACCAGTGCACCCTGCACTTTGAACTCTTGGCACATCAGTTTATCTCCGACCGGGCCAAAGTGGCATTCATCATGTCCCATCTCACTGGGGAGGCACTGGCTTGGCTAAATCCCCTGTGGGAGAGAGGGGATCCCCTGGTGTCCGACCTGCCATCTTTCCTCACTGCTTTCCGGAATGTCTTCGATGAATCGGGACGAAAGACCTCATCAGCCTCCTCCCTGCTACGTCTCCGCCAAGGGAGTCTCACCGTGGGCCAATATGCCATACGGTTCCGTACCCTCGCTTCTGAGCTTGCCTGGGATAATGAGGCATGGTGTCCGTCTTCTGGGAGGGCCTTTCCGGTCGGATTAAAGACGAAATTGCCGGTCAGGACATTCCAACAACCCTCGATGACTTGGTGACACTAGCTACCCGGATTGACATCCGGTTCCAGGAACTTACCAAAGAGACCACCCGTGAGAGGAGGTTTCCCCGCCTTGCTCCTACTTTCCAGAGGCCTGTCTCTTCATCAGTCACTCCCCGGGCGCACTCACCCGAGCCCATGCAGATCCACCAGACCAAAATGGTCAAATCTCGCCATGAGTCACGCCGAGCCGAGGGGAGCTGTTTCTATTGTGGCAGTAAGGAGCACCTGATCCGTTCCTGCCCGGGGAAGCCGGGAAACTCCAGTGTCTAGGTCTGCTCGGAGAGGTCATCCTAGACAAAAGTAAGCCCTCTCCATCCCTGACTCTGTCTGTCTCTATCTCCTGGGGAGAGAACCGTCACTTTGAACTCGCTCAGCTAGATTCTGGAGCTGCTGGAAATCTCATTTCCCAGTGCCTGGTAGAGAAATACCGCATTCCCACCAAATCTCTGGCTGAACCATTGTCTGTCGCCTCTGTGGATGGAAGACTCCTACCGGTGACCATCTTGCTCGTCACTGAACCCATAACCCTGCAGGTGGGAATGCTGCACTCTGAAAAAATCTCCTTCCATGTGCTACCTGGACTCTCTCACTCCCTATTGCTAGGCCTACTTTGGCTCCAGATGCATGAACCCGTGTTGAACTGACAATCCGGTGAAGTACTCCGGTGGGGGCCGGACTGCCATAGGACCTGCCTGATTCCTGTTCGCCTGGTTCGTCCACTTCTTACTCCAGCTAATTTACCCAGTCTTCCGGCTCCTTACTGGCCCTATGCAGACGTCTTCGGTAAAAAGGAAGCAGAGACATTACCACCTCATAGGCCATATGATTGCCCGATCGACTTGGTACCTGGCGCCACTCCACCCCGTGGGCGTATTTATCCGTTGTCTGTGGCTGAAACCCGGGCCATGTCTGAGTACATAGAGGAGAATCTGGCTAGGGGATTCATCCGGAAGTCTACCTCCCCGGCTGGAGCCGGATTTTTCTTTGTCAAAAAAAAGGATGGCTCGCTACGCCCCTGTATTGACTATAGAGGACTCAATCAGATCACGGTTAAAAATAAATACCCCCTGCCGCTCATCTCTGAGTTATTTGATCGCCTTAAAGGCACCAGGATCTTTTCCAAGCTGGATCTACGTGGAGCGTATAACCTGGCCCGTATCCGTCAAGGAGACGAGTGGAAAACGGCATTTAATACCCGGGACGGACACTATGAGTACCGTGTGATGCCATTCGGCCTCTGCAATGCTCCCGCCGTCTTCCAAGAACTGGTCAACGACATCTTCCGTGACCTTCTTTACTCCTGCGTGGTGGTATACCTGGACGATATCTTGGTCTTCTCTCCGGATCTTCCCACACACCGGAGGGATGTTCGTCAGGTCCTGCTTAGGCTCAGGCAGAACCACTTCTATGCTAAATACGAGAAGTGCCTTTTCGAGCAGACCTCTCTTCCATTCCTGGGATATGTTATCTCACAGACAGGCTTGCGAATGGATCCCAAGAATCTCTCTGCTGTCCTAAAGTGGCCCCGTCCGGAGGGGTTGAAGGCGATACAGCGATTCCTGGGCTTCGCCAATTACTATCGTCTCTTCATTCCACACTTCTCATCTCGTACTGCTCCCATATCTGCGCTCACCCGTAAGGGGGCTAATCCCAAGTTATGGTCGCCCGAAGCCGAGGAGGCCTTCCTTTACTTAAAGCAAGCCTTCTCCTCTGCCCCAGTTCTGCACCGTCCAGACTGCAATAAACAATTCTACCTGGAGGTTGATGCCTCCTCTTCCGGAGCCGGAGCAGTACTTACCCAAAAATCTTCTTCCGGGAGAATGGTAACCTGCGGCTTCTTCTCCAAAATCTTCTCCTCTTCTGAGCGCAACTACTCCATAGGAGACCGAGAATTGCTAGCCGTCAAATTGGCGCTGGAGGAGTGGCGCTTACTGCTTGAAGGGGCTCTATACCCGGTGATCATCTACACAGATCACAAAAATCTGGCATATCTCCAAAATGCCCAGAGACTTAATCCGTGTCAGGCCCGGTGGTCTTTGTTTTTTGCCCGCTTCGATTTCATCCTTCATTACCGCCCAGCAGACAAGAATGTCAAAGCTGATGCCTTGTCCCGATCCTTCCTGTCCTCCGATCTAGAGGAGGAGCCTATGCACATCATCGACCGCTCCAAGGTGATGAATGTGGCCCCCTTGGATTTGACTCGTCTTCCACCCGGCAAGACGTTTGTAGCGGCTCCAGACCGTGAGAAGGTTCTTCACTGGGGTCATTCTTTTAAACTAGCTGGCCATGCTGGCCAAAAGAAGACCTTCCTGCTCATTTCCCGGCATTACTGGTGGCCTACCCTGCGTAAGGATGTGGTAGACTTCGTCTCTGCCTGTTCATCTTGAGCCCACAACAAAGTTCCCAGACACTTACCAGCCGGTCATCTCCTGCCGCTTCCCGTACCTGTTGCCCCGTGGCAACACATCGCTATGGACTTCATTACCGATCTCCCTGTTTCTGCCGGGTGTACTGTCATTTGGGTGGTAGCGGACCGCTTTTCTAAAATGACCCACTTCATTCCCCTGCCTGGTCTCCTGTCTGCATCTGAGCTGGCTAAGGACTTTATCCGCCATATCTTCCATCTCCACGGCCTACCCCTCCACATGGTGTCTGATCGAGGGGTCCAGTTCACCTCACGCTTCTGGAGAGCCACATGTAAACTGCTGGATGACACCCTGGATTTCTCCTCCGCTTACCATCCTCAGTCCAATGGTCAAGTGGAGCGGATCAATCAGATCCTTACCAGCTACCTCCTGCACTTTGTTAATGCCCACCATTCTGATTGGGTGGACCTCCTTCCATGGGCCGAATTCTCTTATAATAAGCACGAGAGCGAATCCTCTTCCAAGTCCCCGTTCTTTATAGTCTATGGCCAACTTCCCCGGATTCCGTTTCCCGTCTCCGCTTCTGTGGACAACCCTGCCGCGGAGTCTCTTGTCAGCGAATTTTCCACCATTTGGGAGAGTACTAGGTCCGCACTTCTTCAGTCCTCCGAGCAGATGAAGAGATATGATGATAAGAGACGTCTGGATCCGCCTCAATTCCGTCCGGGAGACAAGGTTTGGCTCTCCTCCAAACATGTGCGGTTCAAGATACCCTCCTACAAGTTGGGTCCTCGCTTCATCGGCCCTTTCGAAATCCTCAAGCAAATTAATCCAGTGGCCTACAAGTTAAAACTCCCAGCCACCTTACTTTTCCCAACTCCTTCCACGTATCTCTCCTCAAACCCGTTGTCTTTAACTCTTTTTCCAACAATCCAGGTACTCCCCCTTCTCCGGTTTCCGCTGAGGACGTCTTTGAGGTAGAGAGTATTCTGGCCTTTAAGAGGGCAAGAGGAAAGACCTTTTTTCTGGTAGATTGGAAGGGGTTTGGTCCTGAGGAGAGAACTTGGGAACCCAGGGAGAACATCAACGCCCCGCTTCTCCTTGAAAAATTTTTTTCTGGCCTAAAAAAGAGGGGGCCTAAAGGGGGGGTACTGTAGCATCGGTGTCTCTGCCCTCTGCCAGGCAGAGACGCCGTCCTTTTCACCTTCCTGCTCCTGGCGCAGCGTCCTCCAGTGCTCCTCTCCCCGCTGCTGCCGGCGCGCGCTCCTTCCCCGGCACTGTGCTTAGGGCGCGCGCGTGCTCCCCCTCTCTTAAAGGGACCGCGCGCGCCGTCCTAAGGAGTCCCCGGCCAATAGTCGGAGGACCTCCCATATATAAGGCACCTCCTCCAAAATGGAGGTGCCCAAGCAAAGTTGTTGCACAGAATACTTACCTCTGCTTCAGCCCTCAGGTCCCGTTGCCAGCCTGACTACCAGTCCTGTCTGCCAGCTTGTCTACTCTCCAGCCCAACAGTCTGCCTCCGGTCTTCCGCCAGTCTGTCTATGGGCAAGTCCACCTGCGTACCAGGAAGCACCTGCCAGTTACCTGCCTGCTACCTGTCGTGTCTGCTAAACCCGCTCACCTGGGAGCGCATGTCTGCTACCCGCCTGTTACCTGCTAGCCTACCTGGAGGCTCTGCCGTCACATGCCGTGACTACAGCCTGCTTGCCGTCACTTGCCGTGACCATCTATTAGCCTACCTGGAGGCTCCCGCTGTTACTTGCCGTGACCATCTGTTAGCCTACCTGGAGGCTCCCGCTGTCACTTGCCGTGACCACCTGCCTGCTTGCTAAGAGACTTCTTCTGTCACGTACCGTGATCTCCCGTCAGCCTACCCAGAGACTCCTGCCTGCCTGTTGTGTCCTTCCGCTATACCGGTCAGTCCCAGCTGTCTGACCCGTGGGAGCCACCTGCTCTCTTACAAGGTCGTCCCCAGAGTAGCACCTGGTCCCTCTGCTCAGTCCCTCCCTGGTTATGGTGTCGTTAGCCGCCGTCCGACCAGGGTCAGTCCGGGTTGATACTTAGTTACGCCCCTCTGGGTCCCTCCTTGCACCGAGGCACAGAGGTTCCACTACCCGGACCCATAACAGTATGCCTTCAATTTTGAATAAATCCCCAACAGTGTCACCAGGAAAGCACCCCCACACCATCACACCTCCTCCTCCATGCTTCACGGTGGGAACCAGGCATGTAGAGTTCATCCGTTCACCTTTTCTGCGTCGCACAAAGACACGGTGGTTGGAACCAAAGATCTCAAATTTGGACTCATCAGACCAAAGCACAGATTTCCACTGGTCTAATGTCCATTCCTTGTGTTCTTTAGCCCAAACAAGTCTCTTCTGCTTGTTGTCTGTCCTTAGCAGTGGTTTCCTAGCAGCTATTTTACCATGAAGACCTGCTGCACAAAGTCTCCTCTTAACAGTTGTTGAAGAGATGTGTCTGCTGCTAGAACTCTGTGTGGCATTGACCTGGTCTCTAATCTGAGCTGCTGTTGACCTGCGATTTCTGAGGCTGGTGGCTCGGATAAACTTATCCTCAGAAGCTGAGGTGACTCTTGGTCTTCCTTTCCTGCGGCGGTCCTCATGTGAGCCAGTTTCTTTGTAGCGCTTGATGGTTTTTGCAACTGCACTTGGGGACACTTTCAAAGTTTTCCCCTTTTTTTCGGACTGACTGACCTTCATTTCTTAAAGTAATGATGGCCATTCGTTTTTTTGTACTTAGCTGCTTTTTTCTTGCCATAATACAAATTCTAACAGTCTATTCAGCTGTGTATCCACCAGACTTCTGCACAACACAACTGATGGTCCCAACCCCATTTATAAGGCAAGAAATCCCACTTATTAAACCTGACAGGGCACACCTGTGAAGTGAAAACCATTTCGGGTGACTATCTCTTGAAGCTCATCAAGAGAATGCCAAGAGTGTGCAAAGCAGTCATCAAAGCAAAAGGTGGCTACTTTGAAGAACCTAGAATATAAGACATATTTTCAGTTGTTTCACACTTTTTTGTTAAGTATATAATTCCACATGCGTTAATTCATAGTTTTGATGCCTTCAGTGTGAATGTACAATTTTCATAGTCATGAAAATACAGAAAAATCTTTAAATGAGAAGGTGTGTCCAAACTTTTGGTCTGTACTGTATATGTGATCCGTTTGATGGTGAAAACACAGTTTTAAATAGCTGGATTTCTAGCGCTCTAATATGGAAAGGACCTGGCTGTATTCTGCAGTGCCAACAAGCAAATGGCACAGAAAAAATGGTGTTCTCTGGATTGCTTTTTAAGCAAATAATGAGGATTAAGACCCAAAGAAAAGTATTCCTGGCCCCTGAGACCTGGGCCTTTGTATAGAAATATCTAACAGCAGCAGAGGGCAGAATTAGAATAGAGCCTCTTTTGCTATATGCACTGCAGTCTGCTATATACACTGCCTGCCTATACACCCTGCCTGCCTGATATCTCTGCAGATGGATTAGTCCTCAGAAGGACTGTTTGTTAAGATGTATATGTGTAATGTACGTTTTTTCTCCCTACTCTACCTAATACACAAGCAAATCTGTCACTGACGCAGCAGCACCTCTCCCTACACAAGCAAATGGCGCAGAAAACGGTGTTCTCTGGATTACTTTTTAAGCAAATAATGAGGATTAAGATCCAAAGAAAAGTATTCCTGGCCCCTGAGACCTGGGCCTTTGTATAGAAATATCTAACAGCAGCAGAAGGCTGAATTGGAAAGGAGCCTCTTGTGCTATATGCACTGCAGTCTGCTATCTACACTGCCTGCCTATACACCCTGCCTGCCTGATATCTCTGCAGATGGATTAGTCTTCAGATGGACTGTTTGTTAAGATGGATATGTGTAATGTACGGTTTTTCTCCCTACACTACCTAATACACAAGCAAATCTCTCCCTGACACAGCAGCAGCTCTACCTACACTGTCTGACCCGGAGTGACTGTGACGAGCATGGAGGTGCCAGGTCTGATATAGACCTGATGACGCTGTACGGCCAGCCAATCACTGTAATGCCCACAACCAACATGGCTACGGCATTCCAGTGCATGGCAGGCAATCCCTGCATGTTCATTGGCTCTCTAAAGAGCACCAAACATGCAGGGAAGGGAGCCGAGTTCCCGCCCGAGCAACCCGGAAATACTCGGCGAGCGCCGAGCATCTCGAGCAGTGAGATGCTCGGGCGAGCACCGAGCAGTAGCGAGCATGCTTGCTCATCACTAGTCTTTACATGTCCTCATACAGCCAATCTACAACCTTGCAGGTGATTTATGCTGCTCTATCTAAAGGTAGAATATAATTGGGTTTCTAAGTTTAAAAGCAAAGAAAATCCTGAAAGGCTTCCAAAGAGAGACAGGAAGAGTCCTGATTACACCACCCATATACAAGTATTGGCAGCTGTGTCACTCTGTGCATAAAGAAGATTGTACATTTACCTGTATGGTCAAAGAAAAAGAATCCAACACTTTCAAAGATGCAAGGAATATTTCAGTTTTAATCAGAATTGTAATCCAACAATTGAAATCGGTGATATTTCGGTCAACAAGACCATCTTCAGACAGATTGCAGACAGTATACTGCGTGGAATTGCGCTATGCGGTATAGGGATATGCTGCCCCGGAGATTTGCTCTGGCATCTTTGAGAGTGCCGGATTCTTTTTCTTTTATGAATACATGGAGTGGTATCCTATCCGGGCACTGTGTCTTTATACAGAGTGATGTATATCCTAGCTATATATTTTCCTTTATGGGCACTGAAATAAGGACCCCCATATTTTCTCCTAGAGGTCTTATCAGAATTTACCATGCCGGAGTTCATTATCTTTCCCACTGTTATACCTTTATCTTAAAAATTACTTGACAGGTTCACTTTATAACTGAGTTGTTCCTTTGTAGAAGGAATTGGCAAACAATGGTTTGGGGCTGGGATACATTTTAAACCCATGTTTGGGAAACAACATGATTTGTCCTCACTTCAGGGTAGAGAACTGAGAGGCAAAGAAAGGAACCATAACATTTTCCACAATCTACGGTAATTGTTATGGATGATGCTCTTGGAAAGGTAAGGTCTTATTAGAAATTATTCTTTTTGTCCTATGTTTCATTGTTACACTCTAATTAACTTATACTGTAAATGTTTAGACTCCTACAGAAGACAATGCCTGTGTGTGTTGACAGGCTCACAAGTTTTTTAGGCACAAAAACAGTACAGATGGTGAAAGCAATAAGTACAACTTTATTGAGGTTACTCAAAAAGTTATTTCATTGTAACTTAAAACTGTTTGGAGACCATTCTTAAGCTAAAATACTTTTGATTTTCAAATATTTATAAATAATATATGCATGTACAAATCTCATTTATAAGTCACAGTATGAACACCACAACTGACAAATATTGCGATACACAAGTATTTATCTAGAAACCTTGTATTAAGTCTTTGCTTATATAAGTGTTAAGGCTTCCATAAGTAACAGAGCAAACCAGCGAGATGGATCCAATACATTTTAGTTGTTAAAATAAAAAAATTGGATCCACCAGTCCATCTGTGTTTTCAATGACAAGAATGGTGCTGGAAATGAAATTTTAAAACATCTAAAACACAAAAAACTCAAACAGAAGAGAACACAGCAGCAGTGCGAACAGAGCCTTAAACCCCCATACACATTAAATAGCTGTCAGATGAACTATCGTTTGGCAGAGAACTATCTCCCCCAACTCCTCCATACGTAGGATGCTCGGCTTGGTTGAGTGCTCGTTGGTTCTCCTTCATGACAAAAGGATCGGCTACGGGAAATCTAAAATGCCGGATCCTTCTCTCCCCAACATCATCTCAGTTGACCAACTTTAGTATAATGTGTATGGGGGCCTTAAGTGCTAAGGCGTAAATTGAAGATTTGTAAGATCATCCATTACAAGAAAGCAACTAATACTGTCAATAATTTTTAACTTCGTTATTACATGTTTCGAATGCAGAGTTGTTTTAGAATGTTATCTCTTAAAAGGTTTCGGTCAGCACAGAATGACTGTTTAACCTAAGTACAGGCGCTCGGTGCACTCTTGGTGCTGCCAAACATTTAAGTACACCTTCTCACCTGATTGTTTTCCTTCTATCTCCACCCTTTTTTATTGGCAGCTCTGGTTTTATAGAGCCAGAGAAGGGCAGAGATAGATGGAAAACAAGTAGGTGGGAAGGTGCACTTAAATGTTTGGCCACACCAAGGGTGCACCAAGCACCTGTACTTAGTTTGAACAGTCATTCTGTGCTCACAGAGTCCCTTTGATAATGCTTGTTGTTCAGAAATAGATTTTCTTTTAATATAACTGATATTAATAACCGATACAAAATTCTGTTTTAGAAAATTCCTCTCTGCTGTTTCTTAGCTAGGTGTCCATTAATGACCATAATTTTTGAAAACTGAATGGGAAAGATATAACTAAGCGATAATATGTTGTGTATAGGGAGTGATGTGTCAGTCATAAGAATAAATATGACCGATGAATGATATGCTCAGTGGGCTGGTCAATATTTCAGACAGTCTTTAAAGAGATGAAAAGAATAAAAAAAACACTTTTCACATGGAGCTTCCCAACTAGTTCTCAGGTTGGAAAAGATAAAACCAACTCAGGTAATTTGAATCGAGGGATATGTACCTTCAAACTAAATTTTATGGCAGCATAAACCATCAGGATCAAGAAAATCAATAAAAAATGCTACAGATATTGTTTATCAATTACTTATCGGTAGAAACAAATGTCTCAAAAAACATCTCATCATATCCTCCGTCAATCATCCCCAGGTGCTCGGCTCCTCGAGTAAAGGTATGGATCCAAGATAAGAAAAAATGCTGATTCTCTTTCTTTTATTTAAAACATTTTATTCTGTATTTTTCTTCATGCAACATGAAAAAACTTCACAAAGGCATGTTAAATGGCTGTCACGTTTCGGGCTGTATAATGAATAGATAATTTTAAATAGAAGAAACAGAGAGTCTGCATTTTTTCTGATATTACTGATTATTCATCTGCTTATTTTACACTGGTCAATTACCATTTCCAATCATTCAGGAATAGCTAACTAAGGAAGAAAATTGACCTGTGTGAACAAGCCCCTTATCAAAGTGAATTCTACAGTATTTTCCACCCATTTACCAAGGTATTATACATTACAATGAATATGAAGCAACTGAAGTATAACAGTAATTGTTCATTGTTCATGAAGATAAAGCAAAGGAAATATTTATTGATTCTACGCAATAATCACAAGTTCACATTACAAAGTTTATTCTTGTGTGCTCTGTAGTTTTGCTCGTTTCTCTTGGTTTTGTTTCTTTATTCTGCCAAAGGGATAACAGAAATGAATAAATACATTCATGTCTTTATGGCATAGATATTATATTAGTTATAGACAAATAAGATAAAATAATCAGGCCAAGAACAAAGTGATCTAACCTGTAACAAGATATACATTTCAGTCGCTCTTCCACCAGAGCCGTGACATGAAGGTCTTGGGCACCAATGAAAAGTACAGTTATATGAAAAAGTTTGGGCACCCCTATTAATCTTAAGCTTAATGTGTTATAAAAATTTGTGTTTTTGCAACAGCTATTTCAGTTTGATATATGTAATAACTGTTGGACACAGTAATGTTTCTGCCTTGAAATGAGGTTTATTGTACTAACAGAAAATGTGCAATCTGCATTCAAACAAAATTTGACAGGTGCATAAGTATGGGCACCTCACCAGAAAAGTGACATTAATATTTAGTAGATCCTCCTTTTGCAAAAATAACAGCCTCTAGTCGCTTCCTGTAGCTTTTAATGATTTCCTGGATCCTGGATGAAGGTATTTTTGACCATTCCTCTTTACAAAACAATTCCAGTTCAGTTAAGTTTGATGGTCGCCGAGCATGGACAGCCCTCTTCAAATGATCCCACAGATGTTCAATGATATTCAGGTCTGGGGACTGGGATGGCCATTCCAGAACATTGTATCATTGCATCATGCTGTGCGTTATGTAGACAAAATCACCTCCCAATGCAGATATATGTTAAGAGTAACCATACTTTCAAGTGACCTTTCAGAATAAGCTGTACTTTAAGCGTACATGAGAAATAAGACTATTTCTGGCATTATATGTTGCATTTTCTCCAGGTTTCCCCTCTGCAGGCTCTATCTCAATTGACTCTGAGCTGGTGGGAGGAGACTAGCTGCTATGAGCTCTCCCATACACAGTGCAGAAGGTTTCCTGGACTTCATTCCTCAGCGCACAGACAAAAGCAGCTGAAGTGTGGAGTAAATTATAGAGCAATAGTAATCAGTGTAGATGTGAATCCAGCTCTGGGTTAAGGTAAAAGATTTGTTAGAAAGCTTAGCACAATGTATAATGGACTGTGTCACATGACACCACAGGAAGTTAGAGGTCTGGATTTGAGCAGATTTTTTTTCCAGAGTGAATAACATATTCAGGGGAAGAAGTGGCTGATAAGTGGGAAAGGAAGCTGATTTCTCTGATATTTATTTATGCAAAATTTGTCGAAAATACAGTTCTATTTTACATATTACAAGTTATTGTCCAGAATACCATTTTTTCATTATATCAACTATTTGTTAATACCAGTGGAATATTTGCAATGATTGCTCAATAGAGATAGGAAAATCAATTTGTAGGACTCTGGTCAATCGGCCAGGTCAGTAATCTGTGACCACTGGATGGGAGGCCTGCAAATCTCTTAACCTCTCAGCATATCCGGCTCTTCTTTTAATTAGTAGAGTTGGCATGACGTCATCATTGCCGTGTTACAGGCACACAATGTAGGACCAGCCCAGCTTATTAAAAGAAGTATCGGGAATGGTGGGGGGTAAGGAGATTCACAAGCCTTCCGTCCAGTGGTCACAGATTACTGATCTGGCCGATGAACTAGAGTCCTGAGAATATATTCTCCCATCTCTAATGCTCTACCATGATTTTTTAGTATGTGTTCTAGATTTATGTTGACATCTGTGAAACTGCCAGTAGTGATTTATGCTGAAATACACATTAAAATCTATCTACTTACTGCATTAGACGAGGTAACATGTTTTTAAACCACTTTGCTTCGGGATCAATACATACAAGTTGATCAGTCTTTGTTGTTACTCTAGAAGAGAATTCTATAGCATTAATCTGGAGTGCTAATCGCATTGTATTTATCTGAGTAAGGGAAGTCAGGGAGTCAGACAGCTCCAGAACTCAGTCCAGGATCGCAACGCAATGCTTGGACTTAGCAGTGGCTTTCCCAACCCGAGCATGACAACTGCATAGAAATACTGTACATGCTGTCATGCTCGGCTCGGGACGAGTTATAGGGCCGTCTGACTCTTACCTTAATAGCATTATTTAGATAAAACAGGGAATCAATTTTAAAAAACATATATAGATATCCTAAATCCTCTCTTATAGCCACATTAGAACTCCCTGTAAGAGTTTTAGATTCACAGCCAACAACGAACCCAAAGACCTCTTAGTCACATAAGTATATTTGCCACTTGGGACCACGAGTGTTAAGTTATGGCTCTGCTTAAAGCTAAATATATATAACTGATGGACAGAATCACAATATGGCCATATACACAGAGCCTGCGGTAGATTGGTCTTGGTGTAGTTTTTATAGAATCCTTGTTTTATCTGATGTAGATGTAAGGCTGTGTGCCCACGATGCGTTGTTTAAGCGTTTCCGCAGCGGCAAAAACGCTGCAGAAACGCTTAAAAAACGCATGGTAGAAGGCCTGCCATGTTCCCCAATGATAATCCGCATGTGCTGTGTGTTAGAACCTTGCTCTTAGGTTTTTTCCTTTGCTGGTCACATGACCTTGTTGGCCTATTTAATCCTGCTCCGCCCTTCTGGCTTTGCTGGACTTCATTGTATAACTACTTTCTAGCTAGCCTGTGCTCTGTATCTAACTCTGTTAGTTTGCTTGGTCTACGGACCTCTATGTTCTATATATTTTGTTTGTTCGTCTGTCTGCTACTATTTCTGTTAGGAGGTGTCCCATTTTCCTCCCAGTCTTTAGTACTTGTAGGGATTCCTTCCCCACATCTATAGGTCTCCGTACAGACTAGCTTAGGACTTTAGCAGGTCTGATCGCAGGATCAGGTTCCCTGTTACATCGTAGGGATTCAGCTGAGTTCTATCGTAGAGACAGATCTCCTCTCTTTCCTTAGCTCTGGTAGCAGAACATAACACTGTGCACATGCTGCAGAAATTTCCGCTGCGGATTATCATTGCGGAAAAAAACGCAGCACTACCAATTATTTTGTGGAAGCGCTGCGTTTTCGCTGCCATTGACTTGCATTGGAACGCATGGATTCCGCATCACTGTATATGTAGATGCGCATTCCATGCGTTTCAATGTGCGGATGGTACCCGGGTGTGGAGGACAGGAGACTCTCCTCCGGACCCGGGTACCATAGAACCTGTGAAAAAAAGAATAAAATAAAAAATAAATGTTATATTTACCTTCTGATGGCCCCCGGTGTGCTTGTCTTCACTTGCCGGCAGCTCGTGATGGACTGAAGGACCTGCGCTGACGTCATAGTAATGTGACGGGTCACGCGATGCTGACGTCAGCAGGTCCTTCAGTGTACCGCAATCTGCCGGCAAGGGAGAACGGAGGGAAGCAAGACACAGGGGGCCATCGGAAGGTAAGTATATATTTATTTTTTTATTTTTTGACATTCTCTCAGGTCACAGTATATAAATCCATGCCGTTTGCTTGGATTTATATAGTGTGACCAAGTTGTCAAGCACTTTCCAAGTGATGCTAAAATCGCTTGGAAAGCGCTTGTCAACCCGCATGCGGAAATGCATGTGAAGAACGCTTCACTTCCACATGTCCCTGGCAGGAAAAACGCATGTACAATCCTCATGTACAATTCGCATGTACAATCCTCATGTACAATCCGCATGTACAATCCTCATGTACAATCCGCATGTACAATCTGCATGTACAATCCGCATGTGTTTTTTCTGCCAGGGAGATGCAGAAACACTCAGGAAAAAAATCCAGAGCATTTCTGCATCATGGGCACATAGCCTAACAGAGCTAAAACTTCTGGGCTCTGTATAATCCCACCCACACCCCTGATTGTCGGCTGTGTATACTGTGCATTGTCAGCAAGCTGCCAGTCAGTGGTCCGGGTGGGGTTACACGGATTAGCTGGACTGCTCTGCATGTGAGACTTAGTTCTTTAGTGATAATTTCTTGCTGTTAAAACATTGACTGTATTGAAACTACAGCACACAACCAAATAAGTGACACATCCCTGGAATCAGGCTCTCAGCTGCTACGTTTTTCTGCTCTCGGATTACACAACAGAAACCTGCTAACAGCTTTCTTTTAAAATTTTTCCAGTTTCTCAGCGAGAGCTGTGGTATAACCGACTTGTGTGCCTAATTTACACTGCTTACATACACCACCCACCCGATGGGACTCCAGTTTTGGGCCATGTACAGCATGGTAATGTATCCATATTCTATTTTATATACCAAATTATTATATACTGCCACATTGCCTCTGCTGAGTAGATTTTCTACCTTAATTTCTAATATTATAAATAATATATTTCTATATATTTAATATATAAAATTATAGCTTTTATACTTACACAATTTCGATATTTGGACAATAAACACGTGAAGGTATAATTTCAATCTTCTTAATCAAATGCTTTTGTACAGGATCCATTGTCACTTTAAGACACCGACATCTACCACCTGGCAGTCTGCTATCTAACTGGGAGCCTGAAATCACATGTGAAATCTGAAATGAAATACTAACATATGACATATACACTGATGAAGGGTGAATATTTACACACGGACACTAGGTACATGACCAATATCAGTCTGATAAATATAAAAATTATTGTAGGGTAGTGGGAGGTGTGAGTCTACAATCACGGTATTTTATCTTATATAATACATAATTGGACAATTGATGATTCTAAGCTTTTAAACTTCTATGTATTGATCAAGGATATTGACTGTTTTCTACCACTATGTAACTCGACTCGATGATACCTATAAAATTCTATGGAACTTGTACTGAATAACTTTATTACACAGGTAAAATTGGCCACACTCTTGACACCTTTCAAAACCGTCAAAAAAGATGCAAAAATGTGTCAAAAACACAATAAATTTGGCATTCACCATTTCTCCTTTCTATGTAAATAGCAAAGGTGTATGTGCTTTATGACAGCCAATTTAATGGAAATCTTGTAGATCATCAATGTCTACAGGTGATACCTTACTCCCCCCTCCTGCTATACCAGGAATACAGGGGTCATGTATTTAGAGCCGTATGTGTGTGAATAGTCTTTCTATGTTGTGTTATCTTGGCCTGAGAAAGTGCAATAAATCTGCCATTAATGAGATGACCTTGCACATTCTGTACCAGCCTATGCAGCAAAACTGACAAGTACTATCACCAATCTCAAGAATGAAGGTCCCAGAGTCCCCTTTGTCACTGGAGAGGTGTTTTGCATGCTTAACTACTGCTCCATTTACTTATATGTGACTGAACAATTATCTGTGCTAGTCTCGTAAAAGTTAACTTAGCAGTGGTCAAACCTGCACTCCTACTGCATTCACACTGCATTTTTGGATATTTTACATTCACTGTTCTCAGGATTGTGGGAGTTACAACATCAGATCACTAGCGATCATGCTTTTTTCACCTATCCCATGCAAAAGTTATTAATGTATTTAATAGTAAAAATACTTTAAAACTAAGAATGACAGAAACTGTACATAACATATAGAATATATGATAACAAATTCAATAGGAAACACATCTGTTTCGGATAACATTCTTTCTGAAATGTAAAATATCTTATTGCCTTTCTGTAAAACTATAGAAAATACCATAATCTACTCACCGACTACATGATGAACCCAGAACTGCAGACCCAGCAGGCAAACTAAAGCCAACAACTTTGATGTCATTTTCAAATCTGCAGTAACTTCAGCAACTTTCGTCAGCTCTTCTGCTCTGTGACCATTCTCCACAAGAGTCCCTACTTTTATTTCCCAAAAGGAGGAAGTCTGCATGCAAACTTTCCACCTTCCAAAAATGCTAATCCAGCATCCCTATTCATTAAAAAGGAAATCAAAATTACAACATAGCGTTGCAAAAAAAATCACACTTACTGAAACAAGATTTTAACGTGGGCGAATGGGGTATAGTACTCGCCCAAACTATTTTTAGAGTGTTATTCATTTTCCCAACTTTCAAGGAAGAGAAAGAGGGACAGATTATGCAGCACGCATAGCTCACCGCGGCAAAATTTTGGGCCACATCCGTAAACACACATCACCAAGATAGAGGCGCACCTAAGTTTTCATGGACACCAAGGATAAAGAAACAGTTTGGTGACCCACCTCCCCTATGAGGCTAATGGATAGACCAGATGAAGTGGCCATGTCGCAGTCCTAGTACAGTCGTGACGTATTTTTTTTAATTGACTGTTAACTAGTCACAGGAAAAATATATCTTTGTACCGTGTTAGCCAGTAGTTCGAAAAATATAAAAATTTGAGAGTCCTCAGTGGTTGATACCTTTTAATGGCTAACTGAAAAGATGGTAACAAATTGCAAGCTTTCCAGACTACTCATGTCTCTTCATACTATGCCTGATGAAAAGGCCTGAGTAGTCTGGAAAGCTTGCTATTTGTTTCCATCTTTTCAGTTAAACATTAGAAGGTATCAACCACTGAGAACTCTCAAATTTTAATATTTTCCACCAGCAAAATTACACGGTAATTAAAATCGGTTTTATGGGTAACATACATGTTCTGCAAAATATAGTGTTTAATAATCCATTAACAAAAATCTGCAAATACGGCTTGCTTATGTGACTTTTGGTCACTCTTTTTGATGTTACCATCATTCTGTTTGCTGTGTTCCTAAACCAAAATAACTTGTCCACCTTCACCCAACAAGTCCCAACATCTTTCATTTTATTCAATCAGTTGAACTCTAGCAGCTGCCCATATTAATAGATGGCTGCAGTTTCAAGAAGGTGAACTATAGCACCTCAGGCAGTCACTAGAAAAGGCAAAGCCCCAGAGCAAACTTTTTAAAGCAAACATTTAGGAGAGAAAAATTTGCAACAAAATTTTGCGCAGGTAACGAGTGTATTTTGCTTTGGATTCGCTGCGTAATTTACCTCTGCTTCACAGAGAGGTTTGAAATCCACAGTGAAAGAGAAATTTCCATGATATGGATTTAAAAATCTGCTCTGCATGTCAATTTTGATGAAAAAAAATATGTAGGATGTAAATAGATTAGTAAAATCTCATCCACATGCATAGTATTGCTTGTAGTATCGGCGTCTCTGCCCCCTGACAGGCAGAGACGCTGTCCCACTTACCGCCGCGCTCACTGCCCGGCGTCCTCCGGCGCTCCTGCCTCTGTTGCTGCCGGCACGCGCAGCTTCCCGGGCACTGTGCTTAGGGCACGTGCGCGCTCCCTCCCTCTTAAAGGGGCCGCGCGCGCCATCCTAAGGAGTCCCCGGCCAATGGCCGGAGGTCCTCTCATATAAAGGGCACCTCCTCCAAAATGGAGGTGCCCGTGCAAGGTTGTAGCTTTGTGTGTTATACTCTGCTTCAGCCCTCAGGTCCCGCTGCTAGCCTGACTACCAGTCCAGCCCGCCAGCCAGACTACAAGTCCAGCCCGCCAGCCTGACTACAAGTCCAGCCCGCCAGCCTGACTACAAGTCCAGCCCGCCAGCTTGACTACAAGCCCAGTCCGCCAGCCTGACTACAAGTCCAGTCCGCCTGCTTGTCTACTCTCCAGCCCGACAGTCTGTCTACAGTCCAGTCCGCCAGTCTGTCTATGGGCTCTGTCCGCCGGCTTACCTAGAAGCACCTGCCGTGTCTACCAGCTCGCTTACCTAGAAGCACATGCCTGTTACCTGCCGTGCCTACCAGCCAGCCTACCTGGAGGCCCTGCCTATTACCTGCTGTGCCTGCCAGCTCGCTTACCTAGAAGCACCTGCCTGTTACCTGCCGTGCCTACCAACCCGCCTACCTGGAGGCTCCTGCTTGTTACCTGCCCTGCCTGCCAGTCCGTCTGCCCAGATCACCCGTCAGCCTGCCTGCCATGCTCATCTGCAGGAACCGGTCAGTCCCTGTCTTCTGACCCGTGGGAGTCACCTGCTCTCATACAAGGTCGGTCCCCAGAGTAGCACCTGGTCCCTCTGCTCGGTCCTTCCCTGGTCACGGAGTCGATTGAGCCGCTGTACGACCTTGGTCGGTCCGAGTTGATACCTAGTTACGCCCCTCTGGTCCCTCCTTGCACCGCAGCACAGAGGTTCCACCACCTGTAACATTGCTGAGGACTTTGCCACACACTTCAAAAACAAGATCGACCAAACAAGGCAAGTGTTTATTGTTCGACCACCACAACCCCCTTTGTTTACCAGCCCAAAGCCCTTCCCCCATAACCTCCCTCTCCAACATCACTGAAGGAGAGCTTACTCATCTCCTCTCCAAATCACACCTCACCAGTTGTGCACTTGACCCCATCCCACCTCCTCCCCAACCTCACCTCCACACTCATCCAAACGCTAACCCATCTCTTCAACCTATCACTAACTTCTGGTACCTTCCCCTCTGCTTTCAAAGATGCCACAATCACGTCCATCCTCAAAAAGCCATCCCTTGACCCAACCGTTTTGTCCAGCCACCAATGTTTTGTAAATTATCCATGATTTTAGATCTCAGACTTTCATTATATAGAAATTGCAGATTAATGGCAGATAGGTTGCTCTAGAGAATTCAGATTACAAGCACTGCTCAGCACTTAAGATTGTAGAACGACAGATGTATTAACTGACAGACTGTGTAAAGACATGTTTCTTAAAAGTTAAAGTGAACCTGAAATCTGAAACATGCTGCCCAATCCATGGGAAGCATGTGTCAGACACTGGCTGTACAAACACAGTCATGTATATTTGACTCTGAAACGTTGCGGCATTTCAGAGATAAACATACTTTAAAATCCACTGGGAACTGAGACTAGACTGACATGCAGGTTGCCAGCGCTTCTCCCCACCTGCTGTCAGTGACTGATAGGTCTCTGCCTATATGCACACTTAGGCAAAGACCTATCAACCCAGCGTAGCGGGCGGACAGCTATTAAAAGTGTAATGCAGGTGCCGGAATTCAACGCACAGAGACACAAGGCGAGAACAGTCAGAGATGATTGTAAACAGTTTTATACAACAGGTATACTGAAACAAGGGATTAGCAACAAGGGTAATGAACAGTGGTTTGAATTATCAGAAAAATGCGAAATTTCTCAAAGTAAGGCGCAGTCTCTCAAAGTAAGGTGATGCCCTCAATCATGGGAGACACCACGCAAGTTCTTTAACTGGGCATTTGGCCCTAGCGGGGGTCACCGGTTATTCCCGCTAGGCCGTGAGTCTCTTCCGGATAAATTCAATTAAATCACGTTGTGCTACTTTAGCCCCAACCGTTCCCCTCCCAACCTGAGTACCTAAACCCAATTGTCCCCGGTACCGTGGGTGAACAGTGGAAGTGACGGCCCTGCTCACGTATGCAGCTCCTCTGCCTCCGCTGGCGTGACTTTCCTGGGGCAACCGTCTCTCAACTCCTCTCTGCTTGGCCGTTGGAGGCAGTCTCTCGACCCTTGGATAGGGGGGTCCAGGCCTCGTCTGTCGGCGGGCGACGTCGGGTTCCACGAACTCACTCAGGAACGCGATCAGGTTCCTAGTCTCCTCAGCAGGCACAGCACTCGGGTCACAACTGTGAGGGATCCGGAGCTCTTTTACCGGTGCCCGGCTGGAGCACCTCTCAGGCCTCTGGATTTGGCCTGTCACGCGGGGTTTCTCAGGACGCAGGGAGCACGTCTGCTCCTTTCTGCTGCTTGGTGCCAAAGACCCCTCAGGTTTGGCACGCTGGCCTCCTATCTCCCGGAACTCCTTCCTGGAAGTCACCTGATCGGGTCCAGCATCTGAACCTGCTCTCCCTGCAACTTCCCTTGCATATTTTGGTTCCACTTGACTGTATCTGGCCAGTAGATGGCAGTCTCACTCCATCCTTGAAACATCATGTTGAAGTTCTTTTACAAGCTTTCTTGCCTGTTCTACATTCCTCCCTCCTTTTTGCTCGCCAGTCCTCGGGCGAGTGGACTTCTCGCAGAATTGATGTCTCCTTCCAGGCAGTGCAAGCTCAGACAGGAGTTGGGCACACTCCTGCGTTTTCTGTTGGATTCGAGACCAGATAAACTCTTCCTGAGCATACCGGTTAGGAGGAATTCCGGCATTAGCCCGCTCAGTTCTGCGGGGCTCTTCTTGCGGAGGAGACTCCGGGAGATCCGAGGAATCAACTACTGGGGATTGCAAATCATTTCCCGACTCATTCTGAGTTCCACTCGGGAGTGGCACCAACGGTTCTGATGGGCCCAACTGCATTGTGGCCCATCCTTCTTCATCCCCCAAGGTACCTGTATGTGGCACTTCAGCCAACACGTCTGAGGGCCCAGCCCCGTTACAGACTTCTGCTTAAGAGGAGCAAGGTCGCAACATATTACGCTGCAACACCCTGGATGTCGCGGCGTCATCCCCTTCGGGCCTAACCTCGTAGACGGGGTTGTCTGGGTGAACCTTCTTCACCACCCGATATGGTATTGCCTCCCAACGATGGTCCAGCTTACTCCCAAATCGTTTAGCCCTCACCAGCACTCAGTCTCCTGGCTGAAGCGATCCACCTGTGGTCAGGGGCCGATCTGCATGCTCTACTTCCTGAAACTTCTTAGCAACCAGTCTTCTCACGGTATGGAGTCGACGCTGGTGTTCTCGAATCCAGGTACTTGGGCTACTGCCCGGGCCGGGGTCTTCTGAGTCTAGCTCCAGTTCGGTGATTTCTCGGCCACTTCTTCCAAACAGCAACATGTAGGGGGTGTAGCCGGTGGTTGCATGAACTCGATTATTATACACCCACACCAGCTCGGACACAAATTCGGGCCGCTTCATCTTTTTGTCCGCTTCCAGTGTTCGCAACATTTGCAACAGGGTTCGGTTAAAGCGCTCGCATGCACCGTTCCCTTGCGGGTGGTAGGGCGTTGTCCGGGAATGGTCGATCCCATAGATGCGGTATAGCTCATCCATCACTCATCCTTGGAAGCAGGCTCCCTGGTCAGAATGTATTCGCTTCGGGCACCCATGAATCCGGATGAAATCATGACAGATGGCCTTGGCTGCTGCTTCTGCCGTCTGATCTTTAGTGGGCATCACTACTGCGAACTTGGTGAAGTGATCAGTCATGACTAAACAGTGTCCATAACCGTTGTATGAAGCTCCTACCATCAGGTAGTCAATCATCAAGAGTTCCAAGGGGGCAGAAGTTCGGATGGTCTGAATGGGAGCTCTTTGCTCCGGGGGCTTGTTCAACTCACACTGGCGACATGTTCGGCAGACCCCCTCGACTTCTTGCCGCAGTTGAGGCCAATACACCAGCCGTTGTAACCACCTATGAGCTTCTTGGGCTAGCTGTGTTACTAGCGCTCCTGGAACTACCACTTGCCAGGTAACATCAAACTCTCGAGGCAGCTGGATTCTTCGACATAGCAAGCCATCCTTCAGGAGGAGCCTCTCCCACTGGCCTAGGATTTGTAGGGTAGTTGGAAGTGAAGCGGCTCTAGTTTCCTGGTCGGGTCTCTGATTAAGGGCGACCCATTCTCTCAACTTTGCTAGCTCCGGGTCGGATTGCTGCAGATGTATCCATTCGTCTCTTGAACGGCCCAGAATCTGAGTGGGCCTCGGCTCCTCTCTGGTCTCTTGGGCGTCGACCACAGCAGCTGCGAACTGGCTGAAATCCGGGATCTCGTCGCCTTCGAGCTCCTCATCTCTGTCCTTCTTCGGCTCCGCCTGAGTGACCCTGAACAGGGCATCAGCATGTGTGTTCAGGGCCTTGGACCGATAGGCGATTTTATACTGGAATTTTGACATCCTTGCGACCCACCGCTGTTCTAACGCGCCCAGTTTGGCGTTCTCCAAGTGGGCCAAAGGGTTGTTATCTGTCCGCACTTGCACTTCTGACCCTGACAAGTACTCAGCAAATTTCTCGGTCATGGCCCACACCAGTGCCAGTAGCTCCAGCTTAAACGAACTGTAGTTGTCCGGATTCTTCTCCGTATCTCGGAGTGACCTGCTGGCATACGCGATCACTCGCTCTTTCCCTCCTTGTACTTGAGCCAGCACTGCTCCCAGCCCATGCAAGCTTCCATCAGTGTACAACATGAAAGGCTGCGAAAAGTCAGCGTAGGCCAGAATTGGGGCATCTGTTAGCACCATTTTCAATGCTCGGAATGCCTCTTCTTGTCGTGCGCCCCACTGAATGGGCTGCCTCTTGGCTCCCCCAGCCGTTCCTCTCAGCAATTCATTGAGCGGGATCGCAATCTTAGAGAAGTCTTTAATGAATCTGCGGTAGTATCCAGCAAGCCCCAGGAACGCCCTTAGTTCCCTTAGATTGGCGGGCGTGGGCCACTTCTGCACGGCAGCTACTTTCTCCGCAGTGGGGTGCACCCCTGCACTGGACACAGTGTGCCCCAGATATTCAATTTCTCGTTTGAGGAGACGACACTTACGAGGCTTAATTTTCAGGCCGTGCCTTTGTAGCCGTTCTAACACTTGTTCCAATCGGCGGAGATGATCCTCAAACGTAGCGGAATAGATAATTATATCGTCCAGATATATTAAAGTGGCTTCAAAGTTGAGGTCCCCCAAGCATCTCTCCATCAGCCGTTGGAAGGTTCCTGGCACATTTGTTAGTCCGAACGGCATTCGATTGAACTCAAACAGGCCCATAGGGTGAACAAAAGCTGTCTTCGGACGATCCTTCTCAGCTACTGGGACCTGCCAATAGCCACTGGCCAGGTCAAGGGAGGAGAAGAATTTGGCGCTCCCTAGTGCAGATAGAGACTCTTCGATTCGGGGGAGTGGATAGGAGTCCCGTACTGTACAGGCATTCAGCTTTCGATAGTCTACACAGAATCTCAGGGTACCATCCTTCTTTTGGACCAGCACGATCGGAGCCGCCCAGGGGCTCTGGCTTTCACGGACCACACCGTTCCACAACATGTGGGCCAACAGCTCTTTCACCTCCTGGTATATTTGAGGCGGGATCTGCCGATATCTCTCTCGGATGGGAGCAGTATTTCCGGTGGGTATTTCGTGCTGAGTGTCCCGAGTGCACCCGAAATCATCTTCATGCAAACACTCCCTGATATCACTGTAGAAGTTGTTCGATCTGCCTTACTTGTCCAGCAGAAAACTCAGTCAGGTTAGCCTCCATTTCTTCCAGGAGGTGGCGTCCAGCCAACGGTTCTCTTCCATGTTCCTGGCTATTGAGGGACACCTCTAGGGTCCATGGCTTTCCTTCCACAGGTGCCAGCCCTATAGCGTCAGCTCTAGTAAGGGCCTCTGGCATTATGCACACTCGCGCCACCTCTTGTCGGGGCAACAACTGTAAACTGGTGCCACTTAAATTGATGCAGCGCACGGGTACTCGACCGTGCCGCACGGTGGCCGGAGTTCGAGCAATCAGGAGTCCAGAGGGCGCTTTTTCTCCCTCCATTGGTTCAATTTAAATGTCCACGCCCTCTAAGGACACATGTGCCAGCACCGGCAAAGTGAGTACAGTCTGTCCCACCGGCAGTGTCATTGTGGCTTTGGGCAGTATCGATACCTTACCAAGGTACTGAGAGGTAGTGGGCAACTTTTGAATCTGACTGACCCGCACGAGGTGCTAGAACACTCTCTTGTTAGCTGGGTCTCGAGTGGCGCGGGTCCAGTTGTTTTTGCTACAGCCCTCAGCCAGGAACTGTCTGACTTCTTTCAGCACATTCATGCCCAGGGTTACAATGGGCCCATCGCCTCTGGGCCCTGTGGTCAGTACGATCCCTTTTCGATCGAGGTCCTTTCCACATGCCCGCACGGACATCCATACTACTCCCGCTACTGGGATAAGTAGTTGACTAGCCGCCACCAGTTTGACAGTGGGTTCCCGGCAGGAACGAGCGACTTCAGGAAAGTGACTTTGGAAGTACGTCTCAGGCATAGTGGTCACTTGAGACCCGGTGTCCATCAAACAGCGGATCCACTGCCCATTGAATTCAGCCCAGATAATGGACCTCTCAGAGACAATGTCTTCAGAGCTCCCTCTTCTACTCTCCGAAGCTTGAGACCCCACGGTATACTCCACAACCGTGGGGGATTTTAGTTTAACGGCTGTCCCCTCCTCCTCCTTTCTCGGTTGGGACAGTCTTTGGAGATATGCCCCCTACCTCCGCAGGTCCAGCACTCCGGTCCTCGTTCTGCCGATAGGTCGGGTACATGTCGTGCTGGGGCCGGATAGGAACGTCTTTCTCGTTCTGGTCTCCGTCCACGTTGAGCAGCACGGTCCGTTGGCAAGGGGGCAGTAGGAGTCTTCCTAATAGCATTCAGCTCACCCCGAATGTCTCGAATTTCCTGACGTATTTCCCGTACCCAATCAGGCTCTTGGTTGGTGAATCCAGGAGCAATTGCCTCATGACTTCTAACTGTGGCTTTGAGAACAGGAACTTCTCTCTCCAGGGCTCTAGCTTCAGCCCCTACCTCCAGGAAGCCAATATCAGGGCTCAATCGCAGCCGCTTCAGGATCTGCCTCAGGGAAGGGTCTTTCAAGCCAGCAATCAGTTGGTCACGCAACACCTCATCCAATGGTCCCAGTCCTCGGTTCCCATCTCGAGTTTTCTTAGTGATATGGGCCGTCACTTCCTGTAATGCATTAACATACTGATTTACTGTCTCATTTTCCCCTTGGACCTGCTGAAACAACCGTAAGCGCAAGTGTCCCAAATCTGTAGTGTCACCGTGCATGTCCTCTAGAATTTTTATCACTTTATCCATGGTGTCACGGTCCCCAGGTGGGCGGTACATCACAGTCTGTCGGGCCTCTCCATCAAGGGTTAGGAGGGCCAGCTCCGCCTGGGCTAGAGGGTCAAGGGGATACATACGTAGCATACTTCTCAGTCTTTCTGCCCAGTCCCAAAGGGACATGCCATCCCCTGTAAACTTGGGAAGATGGCTGAGCATAGCCCCCAGGGGTATATGGCTCCGGCCGGACCCAGCCACAGACTGATCCGCCATCTCTGCGTCTGAATGTTGCATCCTGCCGACTACGCCAAATGTAATGCAGGTGCCGGAATGCAACGCACAGAGACACAAGGCGAGAACAGTCAGAGATGATTGTAAACAGTTTTATACAACAGGTATACTGAAACAAGGGATTAGCAACAAGGGTAATGAACAGTGGTTTGAAATATCAGAAAAATACGAAATTTCTCAAAGTAAAGCGCAGTCTCTCAAAGTAAGGCACAGTCTCTCAAAGTTATTTGATGCCCTCAATCATGCGAGACACCACGCAAGTTCTTTAACTGTGCATTTGGCCCTAGCGGGGGTCACCGGTTATTCCCGCTAGGCCGTGAGTCTCTTCCGGATAAATTCAATTAAATCACATTGTGCTATTTTAGCCCTAACCGTTCCCCTCCCAACCTGAGTACCTAAACCCAATTGTCCCCGGTACCATGGGTGAACAGTGGAAGTGACGGCCCTGCTCACGTATGCAGCTCCTCTGCCTCCGCTGGCGTGACTTTCCTGGGGCAACCGTCTCTCAACTCCTCTCTGCTTGGCCATTGGAGGCAGTCTCTCGAGCCTTGGATAGGGGGGTCCAGGCCTCGTCTGTCGGCGGGCGACGTCGGGTTCCGCGAACTCACTCAGCACCGTGATCAGGTTCCTAGTCTCCTCAGCAGGCACAGCACTCTGGTCACAACTGTGAGGGATCCGGAGCTCTTTTACCGGTGTCGAGTTGATATAGCTAATGTCTGATACATGCTGCCTGCGGATTGGGTAGCATATACAGTGCCTACAAGTAGTATTCAACCCCCTGCAGATTTAGCTGGTTGACACATGCGAAATTAACTTGGCATTGTGACATTTGTACTGTAGATCAGCCTGGAAGTGGGAAATGCACTGCAGCAAATTTTTTTTTTTTTTTTTTTTTTTACAACGTTAAAAGTTAATTCAGAGTGTCATTTATTATTCAACCCCTCAAACCACAAGAATTCTGTTTGGTCCCCCTAAAGTATTAAGAAGTAGTTCAGGCACCAAGAATGATGAGCTTCACATGTGTGGATTAAAGATCTCTTTTGCCAGCCTTTTCTGACTATTTAAGACCCTCCCCAAACTTGTGAACAGCACTCAGACATGGTCAACATGGGAAAGACAAAGGAGCATTCCAAGGCCATCAGAGACAAGATCGTGGAGGGTCACAAGGCTGGCAAGGGGTACAAAACCCTTTCCAAGGAGTTGGGCCTACCTGTCTCCACTGTTGGGAGCATCATCCGTAAGTGGAAGACTTATGGAACTACTGTTAGCCTTCCACGGCCAGGACTGCCTTTGAAAGTGTCCTCCCGTGCCGAGGCCAGGCTTCTCCGAAGAGTCAAGGCTAACCCAAGGACAACAAGGAAGGAGCTCCGGGAAGATCTCATGGCAGTGGGGACATTGGTTTCAGTCAATACCATAAGTAACGTACTCCACCGCAATGGTCTCCGTTCCAGACGAGCCCGTAAGGTACCTTTACTTTCAAAGCGTCATGTCAAGGCTCGTCTACAGTTTGCTCATGATCACTTGGAGGACTCTGAGACAGACTGGTTCAAGGTTCTATGGTCTGATGAGACCAATATCGAGATCTTTGGTGCCAACCACACACGTGACGTTTGGAGACTGGATGGCACTGCATACGACCCCAAGAATACCATCCCTACAGTCAAGCATGGTGGTGGCAGCATCATGCTGTGGGGCTGTTTCTCAGCCAAGGGGCCTGGCCATCTGGTCCGCATCCATGGGAAGATGGATAGCACGGCCTACCTGGAGATTTTGGCCAAGAACCTCCACTCCTCCATCAAGGATCTTAAGATGGGTCGTAATTTCATCTTCCAACAAGACAACGACCCAAAGCACACAGCCAAAAAAACCAAGGCCTGGTTCAAGAGGGAAAAAGTCAAGGTGTTGGAGTGGCCTAGTCAGTCTCCTGACCTTAACCCAATTGAAAACTTGTGGAAGGAGCTCAAGAATAAAGTCCACATGAGACACCCAAAGAACCTAGATAACTTGGAGAAGATCTGCATGAGAGGAGTAGGCCAAGATAACTCCACAGACCTGTGCCGGCCTGATCAGGTCTTATAAAAGATGATTATTAGCTGTAATTGCAAACAAGGGTTATTCCACAAAATATTAAACATAGGGGTTGTATAATAATTGACCCACACTTTTATGTTTAAAATTGAATAAAATTCAACTGAGCAACATAACTTTTTGGTTTGTAAGATTTATGCTTCTGTTCATAAAACCTACTCTCGTTTGCAGTTTGAAGGCTCTAACTTATTTGCATCTTATCAAACCATCAAAATCTGCAGGGGGTTGAATACTACTTGTAGGCACTGTATATATATATATATATATATATATATATATATATATATACATATATATATATATATATTAATATATAAATATATATATATATATATATATATATTAATATATAAATATATATATATATATATATTAATATATAAATATATATATTTCTATATACATATTTATATATAATATATTATATGTTTTTTGCTGGAGTATCTTTCATTTTGAAGCTATTAGGCGAAGTATCTCTTCATAGCTTTTTTCTTGCAAAGCAAGCTTTAAAAGGTTTTAGGAGAGTTTTTGCAACGCCGAATGATAGGCGACCAATTTATTGATTTGTTGCAAAAGCTTTCTTTGGTTTTAGCTGAAGTTTGTTTTAATAATTTTGAAGCCTGCTTATTTAGAGCAATTTTTCTATTGTCTTTTTTCGCTGCGTTAAGAATTGGTGAGCTACAGAGTATACACTCACTCGCATGTCTCTCCTTTATGTCATGACTATATAGTTATTTTCTGTCTCATACACAGGTTTGTTTCAAGAGAGATGGACTATAAAGCCAGCGAACTCAACTGGCTTGGTAAAATTGAACAAGTATTTGGGAATGATGGACCCACGACTCAGGTTCTTGGCGATCAGAGCTCTGTGGCATTAGCTGATTCAATAAAACAGCTGTTACTTAGAAGGACCCGATTATGGTGGAACAAAATGTTCTTGGAAAATTATTTACGGAAAAATTTAATACCCAGAGGTTTACGCATCAAAGTGATGCCATCGTTCATTGTAGAGGATGATACTTTTGTGAATGAATGGGAGGATACTTGTAATCATGCATCTCGACGTTTCATGGAACTCCTAGTTGGACTCAATGTCAAGACTCTTACCGACATTGACAAAAAACTAGATGAGTTATATATGAGCGCCAATACTGATTTATCGGCTGATGGGCTCCAATTGCTGAATAATGACTTGGAAAAACAGGTCGAATCCCTTGTTAAAACCATCCAAGAAAATCAGGTCTCAAAATATAATAGAGACCTGAAAGATCAACAATCCAAAACGATCTATAGATGGAGAAAGACGACACTAATGGGTAGATCTGAGAGGACTCCATCTGTATCATCGGCTTCTTCTAACAGTGATACATCAGTCAAATCAACGACCTCAATCCAAACAAGATATGGAGCTAGATTTAAACACAATTATGCTACTCGCCAACATCCCTACAAACGCTCTTTTGATCCCTCACCGGAAAGGAATCGGAGAGACTTAAAGGTAATCAATCTTAGCACACATGTGCTTACTGAAATTGATTTGAGAGTTCTTAAAAAAGGCTTGACATTTGCCCCTAGTGCGGCTTTTGCCAATTTTTCGGCGATCAAAGATTTAAATATCTTTGCGCGTAAATTGCTTTTTAAGAAACATTTTCATGACAAAACTCTATTTGACATATTCCCTACAGAAACGGAACAGAAGGCTCTGAGAGATATGGAAGAATTGGCGGAGGAAAGTGAAACTAGTGAAGGTAATAAAATTCCTCCATATATTGCACCTAAGTCCAAAAAATTTCCGTCCTTGTCTGCCTGCCCGAATGTCGATCTATTTGTTCAGATAGTCTCCAGTGACTTTGAAAAAATCCCTAAAAAAGTAACATTCGACAATCTCACGCGTGGTGAAAGGGAATCTCTGAAAAAATTGAAAGAGCTTAAGGATGTTGAAATTAGGCAGGCAGACAAGGGCGGTAATGTGATCATTTGGCCAAAGAGAGACTATGAAATTGAGGCCTTCCGTCATCTCAATAATGAGACGTATTACAAGAAACTTACCTTCAATCCATCTGACAGTTTCTATTCCAAATATGATGGGTTTCTTCTGAGAGCAACATCTGAGGGATGTATCTCGAAACAGCTACAGATTGCCTTGAAAGTGTCGGAACCAGTCATCCCGACACTTTATTTATTACCTAAAGTTCATAAAGACAGTACTCGACCTCCTGGTAGACCGATTTTATCGGGGTGTGGCAATTACTTAGAAAATGTTGGCAGATATATAGATACTAAATTGAAACCACTTGTGGAGTGCCTCCCTTCCTTCATCAAGGATACGGGGGATTTCCTCAGAAAAATTGATGGATTTCATGTTGGGAGTGACACTTTATTGGTCACTTGTGACACTGAGTCACTTTACACCAACATAAAACATACTGATGGGATCAAAGCTGCTCATTTCTATCTACAAACATCTAACTATTCATCCCAATTGACTTCTTTTATTGTCCAATTATTGGAATTTTCTCTTTCACACAACTTTTTTGTTTTCAAGGGGTCCTTCTACCTGCAGCTCCAGGGTACAGCGATGGGGGCACCGTTTGCCCCGTCATATGCCAACCTGTTCCTGGGGTCGTGGGAGAGGGACCTCTTCCTGTCAGATCGGATGCCGTCGATGGACCGCGTCCTCTTCTGGGCGCGGTACATCGACGACATCTTTTTGATCTGGCAGGGGACCTCTGACTCACTAGATTCTTTTATGATGGGACTCAATGATAATGAGTTTAATATTCATTTGACATACTAGGCTGACCCACAGAGAATAGAGTTTCCTATGGGATCTAGTTGCGAATAGTTGATGCCATTAATCAGAGCGTCAGTTGCCCCGTCGACGTGGCAAGCATACGGTAAGGCATGGGAAGAGTGGACACGACTAGTAGCAGGCAGACGGTTTGACCAATGTGAACAAGCCAGATTACAAGTCACCATAGAATTTGTCCACCAGCTAATGATGAGGGGCATATCAGGGGCGTCAGCGCAGCGGTGTCGGACCGGAGTAGCATTTCACTTCCAACTACTGAATTGGGGAGATGTGACAAAGAGATTCATCATCAGACAATCCATAAAAGGGTGGAAAAGGGGTCAGCCAAGTCAGGAGTGTAGACGTCCCGTCCCGTGTCACTAAAACTGATTTCTCACATCATATCCCTTACACCATTAACATGACACTCACAATTTGAAGCAACACTACTGTCTACTGCATTTGCGATCGCCTTCTTCGGGGCGCTATTGGAGGCTTATTACACCAGCCAATAATGCAATACGTCTACGCATACGCCAATCGAAAACAGTTCCAGCGGGCAGGGGCACTTGGGTACTTCTACAACCCACAAACGGTACACTGAGTCGGGTAACAATAGTAAAAACATATCTAACCATCAGATCACAAAGTAATTTCTTCCTATCACACATTGATGGAACGCCATTATCAAGATACCAGTTCCAAGCTGTATTTAATAAATGCATAACATCAGCAGGGAACCACCCCAAAGATTACGGGACACACTCATTCCGCATAGGCGCGGCCACGGAAGCAGCAAGAGCAGGACTGTCAGAAACAGAAGTTCAGAGGATAGGGAGATGGCGATCCACGTGTTTGGCGAGATACATAAGACCGGACTTGTTATCCTAACGTGGTTTGTTTCTTTTACAGGTGACGCTAAGCCAACAGTGTGGGTGATAGGCCACTCGTATATATATTGGGCAGAAAAAAGGGCGAAAGTCCGCCCAGGTGGGAGGAAATTAGAGTTTCATAACACATATTTTAACTGGAGAGGTATTAGAGGCCTGCTATGGCCACAGGTACTAATGGAGGTAATCAAGGTAGGGAGAGAGGCAAGAGGTCCGGTCATCTTAGTTATACAGGCCGGGGAAAATGACCTAGGTCATCACAAGAGCGCATAACTAATGGCAATAATGAAACTAGACACTGAGCGCTTCAGAGAATTTTTCACAAAACTAACTATAGTATGGTCAGAGATTGTGCCGATAGCGGTATGGCAAGGTGCGCGAGACATCACGGCCATCGAACGGACAAGGCGGGTAATAAATATTCGGATGGCAAAATTTAGAAGAGACAGAGGCGGTGTAGTGATACAACACCGACAACTGGAAGGAGATAAAGCAGGCCTCATACGGCCCGACGGTGTTCACTTAATGGATATTGGACTGGACATATTCCTGTCAGGACTCCAGGACGGAGTGGAACAAGCGTTAAGAGTGATGGATGGGGGTCAGAGTCCTGCATACGAGTACGCAGGATCATCCGTGGCCTGGAAATAGAAAGGACATGTTGGAAAGTTACACTTGTTGGCCAACTTGCCGGTGTGGAGACCCAGGGCATGCTGCAACAAGCTGAATTATTTTAGAAATAAAATGCCTTTCTAATGGAATAAGTATAAAGAGTTAATAAAGCTGTGACCGATCCTCACCCATCCAGTTGTAAGAGTTACATTATTGTATTGTCAAGGAAAGGGGGGCAGTAGGGGGGCTGAGCGTCTGGGTTTGGTTGGGGGTCCCCACAGTCTGCCTAGGCTAGATGCATTTAAAAATTCTTATTAGATACACAGGCTGTGCAGCTTGCTTCGCAGCTGGGCTACTACGCCCAAAGTATTGCCTAGGCTAGATGCAGTTAAAAATTCTACATTGACTAGCAGACACTGAAGCTTTGGAGCAGACCTCTGAGTAAACAGCTCTTCAGACTCAACCATCTGTGTTACCCCAAGCCATAGTGTATGTAGTTTCTTACAGTTAAAAGAGGGGGGGAGCGACCCAACCCACCTGGAATTGACGATGCCAACGTCACGTAAAACACAGCAAGGGGACTCCAAAAAGAGTCTCCATTTTTTCCAAAAATTGTGGCACAGACACCACTTAAGTGGCATCAATTTCCCCAGAGTTGCTTAAAACGGTTGGTGAGGTGATTTTACCAAATCCTCAAGCTTTTAGTCTCCCCAGGATGACACAGGGGTAGAAAAGTCCTTGCGGATCCATGATTTGTTCATCTTTATGAACGTGAGTCTGTCTACATTCTCAGTGGACAGCCGCGTGCGCTTATCTGTCAGCACACCACCAGCAGCGCTGAGCACATGTTCAGAGAGAACGCTGGCTGCAGGGCATGACAAGATCTCCAAGGCGTGAGTGGCGAGCTCCGGCCATTTTTCCAGATTGGAAGCCCAAAATGAGCAAGGGTCCAGTGACACAGTCATAGCTTCGATGTTCACTTGGAGATACTCCTGTACCATCCTCTCTAGGCGTTGACTATGTGTCAGACTTCTTGTCTCCTGTGGCCTTGCAAAGGATGGTCTAAAAAAGTGGTGAAACGATTCCACAAAATTGCTGTTACCAGCAGATACTGTGTTACTGTTACGGTTTGAGTGATGAAGACTCGACAGTCACACGTTTTGCAAGTTAGAACTGTGAGATTCACTACGCGCACCACTGGTGTTTTGTGGAAAAGCACATGTAAGATTCTGCAACAGCCTCTGCTGATACTCCTGCATGCGTGAATCCCTTTCTATGGCAGGAATTATTTCGGCAAATTTACTTTTGTACCGGTGATCTAAGAGTGTGGCAACCCAGTAGTCGGGATTACTTCGAAGTCTGACAATCCGAGGGTCATGTTGCAGGTAGTGCAGCAAGAAGGCACTCATGTGTCTTGCGCATCCAGGAGGACCAAGTCCTTGTTGTGTTGGTAGCGAAGTAAGAATCATGCTTCCTTCCTCTGCCCTCTCCCCCCAACCTCGCACAACAGAAATGTGATCAAGGTCTCCCTCATCTGATGAGTCTTACATGCCCATCGCCAGTTCGTCCTCCACTTCTTCCTCGGCTCCTGCACCTTCCTCAACAGTTTGGCTGCTACCATGCGCCCTGGTTAATCCCTCTCTCCCACCCTCCCATGCCTCCCGCCTTGGTGCTGCCGACCGTCTGGACCTTGGAGATGTTATCCCTTCCGCATACGACTCCTCCTCTACTTCCTCCACCTCCTCTTGTCCCACCACCTGACTCTGAATTCTGTTTAACGTGTGCTCCAGCATGTAAATCACCAGAATAGTCATGCTGATAATGGCATCATCGTCAGCACTAAACATCTTCGTCGCCATTTCAAAACTGTGCAGAAGGGTGTGTGGCGCCCCTGAGGGTTCAGTCTCCACAGAGGTACTGCATCTCACCCAGAGGTGTGGTATCTCACCCTCAGGTAAGCAAGGAGTATGGCTCGGGACCCTAACACCTGCATCCAACACATACCCGCAGTGGGGGTAGGGCGAGATTGCTCCTAAGGGAGAGCACAGTCTCAGGTCCCTAGCTGGTGGGAGGGTCCTATGTAGTGGATGTGGGTGGAGAAAGCAGCTTAGGGGAGCACATGACAGGGAGAGTATAAATAGGAAGCCATCTTAGAAAGAGCAAGTCAGTCAGAGGAGAAGTGACAGGAGCAGAGGCTCTGCATGAGCTCTGCTCCAGAGGCGGGCCTAGCCTGGGAGGCCCAGGACTGAAGGAGAGAAGAGAGGAGTGGGAGCAGGAAGGCTCCAGGAACCGAAGGGACCCTAGGGGTACGGGCCGTGCAGAAGGCCACCCGTACGCCTGCTGCTACCAGGAGGTAGAGGGGTCAGGCCAGATAAGGGGAACCGGTCCCTCAACTAGTGGAGAAACAGCAAGGCTCAACTAGAAACCGGAGGCTGCAGCATTTCATGTACTGCAGGCCAAAGTCCACACCAGTCTCACTAAGAAGGTAGCCACATAGGACCCAGGGGACGGAACACACGTCGCCCGCCAAGGCCCGAGGATACCGGATAGAAGTGTCACTGAGTGTGAGGTGCAGGGAGAAGGCCAGAGAAAGGACACACAGAAGGGGGTCCTGCTAAGTACTCCAGAGCTATCTGGGGGTGGACTGAGCCCCTCGCTGATTGCTCTGGTACCTGTAATCTGGACTGCAACAACTGTGAGTAAAGATCTTGGGACTGCATCACACGGACTCTGTGTTCATTACTGACTCCCTGCACTACAACCACCAACATCCACCCACACTGCCCTGAAGCTACACTCTTCCTGTGGGGAGTAATAATACCATTGCTGCAAAACCACCAGCTTCAGAGGACTGTTCCGCAGCGGCGGCCCCTTTGGCCGCACTCCACAGGTGGCATAGTCAGGCATTATAAAACCCATATATACAAATTACCCTTGGATTGACCGCCCTGGGTCACGGACCGGGTCGCCGCTACAGTGATTACAACCCCCAGCGTCTACCGGCCCGGCTCCAGGTACCCCACGGCCCAGGGGGCGCGTCAACTTCATAGGTCCCTGATCTGAGACCACTCCTGCAGCGTGATTTGCCCCACCTCTGGATCTCGTTGGTCCAGGCTATACGTCAGAACGTATTGCACCAGGGCTTGTCGGTGCTGCCACAGTTGCTGCAACATGTGCAGAGTTGAATTCCACCATGTCGGCACATCGCATTTCAGCCGGTGAACTGGCAGGCCCAATGACTTCTGTAGAGATGTAAGTCGTTGAGCTGCAGGATGCGAACGGCGGAAGTGAGCACACAGCGACCGTGCCCTCTGCAGAAGGCCATCTAGTCCGGGATAGTGGGCTAAAAATTGCTGGACAACCAGGTTCAACACGTGAGCCATACAAGGCACATGTGTGACATTGCCCCGGCTAAGGGCCGCATCCAGGTTTGCAGCATTGTCGCACATGGCCTTCCCTGGTTGCAGGTCCAGTGGAGACAACCATTCATGAAACTGGGTCTCCAGAGCTGACCACAACTTCTCAGCTGTGTGACTCACATTTCCCAGACATTTCAAAGTAAACATCGCCTGATGCCGTTGAGCCCTGCTGCCAGCATAGTAAGGAGGTGTGCAGGATTCCTTCTGCGCAGTTAGAAAGCAGGTGGCGTTACCAGACAGGCTTTGGGTGCAGGTGGAGGACCGAGAGGAGGTTGAGGAGGCAGAAGCAGTGGAGGAACTTCTGGATAAAGAGGATTGACGTACAACTCGTGGGGACGACTTGGACAGCAGCCCCTTGTCCTGCTGTCACCATAGTTAGCCAGTGCCCAGTCAGCGACATGTAACGCCCCTGTCCATGCCTACTCGCCCAAGTGTCTGTGGTGAAATGCACCCTGTCACACACAGAGTTTCTCAAAGAAGCGGTGATGTTGTGTGCGACATGCTGGTGGAGCGCAGGCACACCTTTCTTTGAGAAGTAGTGCCGACTGGGCATCTGGTACTGGGGCACTGCGATGGACATAAGGTCTCGAAAATCCTCTGTGTCCATCAGGCGGAAAGGCAGCATTTCTGTAGCCAACAGCTTGCAGATGGTGAAATTCAACCTCTTAGCTTTCTCATGGCTAGGAGGAAATGGTCTTTTACTTGTCCACATCTGAGGGACCGAGGGCTGGCTGTTGTGCTTAGACGGGGTTGAGTAGGGTGTACCCGGCAAACTTGCCGGTCTGTGAGGAAGATGCAGGCGGAAAAGTTAGGTTGCCTTGATCCAAAGGTGGTGCTCTCGATGTTGGAGAGCGCTCAACACAAGCTGGTGTTTCCACTTCCAAATGAAATGATGACCTGCCAATCACACTGGCTGTTGCGGGTAAAGAGGTGGCAGGTCTGCGTCCAAAAACATGTGTGACTGCTGTCCCCCCAGTCACAGAGGATGAAGAGGCCGCAGATGCACAAGATGGGGCAGACGGTGATTGTAGCACAGTGAGCTTCCCACTGCAACTTATGCTTCATATCCATGTGACGGTTCATGCATGAAGTACTCAAACTATGGATTTTTTGGCCTCTACTTAGCTTTTGGTGACAAATATTACAGATAACACGAGTTGGGTCATCCTTATCGATCTGAAAAAATGCACAGGCTATGCAAGGCTTAGAGCCCATGCGACCTGAAGATCCACTGCGACTTGTGGTCAGAGGCAGAGTTGTGGTTGAGGATGCAGTTGTTGACGTGCTTCCAGTACTCCGTCTCTGTCCAGGAAGGCGCAGCCTAACCTCGTCGTCAATAGCATCTGTGACGCCCAGCTGCGCTTGGTATCACAGATCCTAGAAGAGTGCATTGATGGAATCCTCCACAAGAGACCCCCATAAACATTCACACATCTCCACCTTCCACCTCAGACCAGCAGAGGGAGCCCGTTAGGGATATAAATAGGGAAGGTGGAGCTAGGCAGTTCTGAAGAGTTCCTGCAGTAGAGAAGCCTAAGAGAGGTCAGTCTGCAGTGAAGCTCAGTCTAGTCTAGAGAACTCAGTTAATAGTTCAGCAGTGGAGCACGAGGCTCCTGTTAGCTAGATTCAGGGAGCCCAGTTAGAGCTTAAGGTGTGCCGGCGCCATAAGATCGGTGAAGCGCGGCAAGCTGCCGTTAGTGTGTATAGCCTAGTGAGGGCCCAAGTAGGTCAAAGGCGAGTGGAGAGTTAGTACATAGGGGACAGAGGAGCTTAACCAGCTCACCCCAAAGCATTTACTGGACACCGGATCCGAGCTTACCGGGATCTCTATGACCCAGTAAGGCATAACTGGAATCCCTGGAGAACTACAAGTCCCAGGATCGCTAAGGTGCTGATACGAAACAGAGCCAGGAGACGCTTAGGCCCCGCATACTGGGAGCGTGAACTCCAAGACAAGGCCCTACCACAAGGTCAGCCAGCGCAGGACAGAGACAAAGTTAGGCCTAGCTCCAGGCAGGTCAGAAACTTACTACGCAGAGGCAAGAAACAGGAAGCCCTACACCCGCTCATTGCGGAGGATCCTGATATGCACCCTTCACCCTACAGTGCTCCGGGATGTGCCTGAATTTCCACCAGTAAAAGGTACTGAAGTGACTACCGTGTCCATTCCCGTTCTTGCTCTGGGTCTCGCCTGTCCTGCATTCCCCCTGCATATGCTTTTCTGAGGCCTAGCTCCACCTGTAGGGAGCTATACCATCAAGCTGCCTTATCACCGGCCTCAGTGGACTGCTGCAGCGCTGGTGCTTCTCACCAGATACCACAGGTGGCGTCACGAACTCTTATAAAATTAACAATTATCCACCCTTTTAAAGAGTGACCCCAGGGTACGGGCCCGGGAGCCGACCACCACGACATCCCAAAGGCCAGGCAAAGGCCCGGGAACCGAGTCATCCCCATCCCCTGGGCTAGTCACATCCTCCTCCACCTTCTCTGCTGACCTCATCGACTGGCTGACTGTGGGTTGACAGTAAGTGGGATCTCCAACCTCGTCATCATCACCCTGTGTGCTCTCACACCCGTCGTCCTCAGAGCCAACCTCTTCCTGCCCTGACCGAAAAGTCAAGTTGTCGCTCCAATCAGGTATTTGAGTCTCATCATCGTCTTCATCATTGTCTCCACCAACAGGAGTTACAGTTTGGGAACGAGGGTCTACATTATGCTCAGAACCTTCTTCATCTGGTCCTGGATCCGACTCATAAAGATTCTGGGCATCAGTGCAGATCATTTCCTCGTCTGGATTAACAGAAGCTCTGGAGCAGACCTCCGTTTCCCAGGCTATAGTATGAGTAAACAGCTGTGCAGACTCAACCATCTGTGTTACCCCATACTCAGACGGGCAGCTGGAGACTTGGGAGATGTGAGGAAGCAAGTGCGATTGGGGTGACACCTCTGAGGACTGGAGTATTTGTGATGTTGAAGTTGAGGTGGAGGAGAGCCCACTTGAAGGAGCACTTGATATCCGTTGAAACACCTGCTGTTTTTGTGCCTCATCTGGAATTTGTAGCGATGGGCGTGTCTGTAAGAAAGGGATCGTATCACATTGTCCACGAAAAAAAGTAGACATCTTAGTTTGGCTGGAAGATGGTCTTTCTTCGGCAGATGTTACTCCCCCCCAGCGGACAGGCACCAGTATTGGGAGAGGGGGGCTGGCCGTCAGGGTCCACCGCGGCTCTGGCACAAACCCGGCGACACGGAGGTCGCACGGGCAGGAACGGACTGGCCGTGTCGCCTTCGCACTTTTTTGGTTTTAGAAGGGCATGACATGCCTATATCTGTGTCTCCCCCTCCTTTTACTCCTCCACCTCTTTTCTTTTCGCATGACTATATGTACTTGTCACTTTTCCATGTGTTAGTTGTGTCTTCTGAGCAGTTTGTCAGCTTTTGAACACCTTTGAAGTGTTTTCTATGTGTTTCTATGTGTTTTTGTTTGCCTGCCATTGGTTTTAACGGTGTTCGACGGTGTTCTGCGAACAGTTCGATGAACAGTTCGGCGAACATACGGGTGTTCAACGAACCGAACTCGAACACTACGGGGGTGGCTCAACACTAATGATTAACGCTATTCCTGTGGGCCAGTTTCTTCGATTATGCTCTAATGAGGAAGACTTTCTCATACAAGCAAAAGAATTGACAACAAGATTTAGAGAAAAGGGTTATAGCCACCGAGCTATTAAAAAATCTTTTCATAGAGCCAAATATACTACACGCCATCATTGTATTCCCCAAAACCCACCAAAGAATTGAATACACTACGGTTTGTTACTAATTTCCATTCCCAAGCGTCTGCGGTAAGAGATTGTCTTTATAAATCTTGGCCTCTGCTCATGGCTGATCCCATATTAACTCAATATCTACCTGATAGACCACAGATTACCTTCAGGCGGGCAAGAAACCTCCGTGATCAACTCACGTGGAGCCATTATCATCCTGAAGTACCTACCAATTTTCTGACTAGATCCTCTCCTGCGAAGGGATGTAAACCATGTGGAAGATGTGTGGCCTGCTCAAATGTGGAACATGCATCTTCCTTTACGGATTCTCAACATCTCAAAACGTATCTGATCACTAAATCTATTACCTGTACATCCAAAGCCGTGATTTATTATGCCACATGTCCGTGCCCCAAAATATATGTACTGCTTACCACTAGACATCTAAAAGTTCGGATACGTGAACACGTTCTGGGGATTATTGCAGCAATTGACGCCACGGATATTTCAACCCTCAAAACGATTCCAAGACATTTTCGTTCACACCATAATTGTGATGCATCTGTGCTAAGAGTTCTTGGCATAGACCAAATTTCCCCCAACATTAGGGGTGGGAAAATCAGCCAATTATTGGCACAAAAAGAAAGTAGATGGATATGGGAATTGAAGACTCTCCATCCACTTGGCCTAAATGATCAAATCAGCTATGCCCCATTTCTCTGATCGCCTGTATACTGAATTTTCTATGTTTTAATGTTGTAATTTTTTTAATCTTTTAATTGCATTTTTTTGCACATTCCTGGGCTGGGGCATTTCATCTAACCATTTATTATTAATAGTTTATTTTTCTTTCTTAGTATTTCTTTGTGTGACAAATTGATTGACATCAAATATACGGAGCATTCAGATATACCGCCTTCTGGCAATATGACTGCATGATGACATTACAAGTATAAGAAATCAGTCTTGGATGACCCCCTCTCATATATATATTTGAATGAAGATTTATTGGCGTCTATATTGCAAGATATTATTATGTATATTTATGTACACTATATACATGTTTTAACTAGCCAATCTTCGGTTATATTTCTATATGTATTGGTACGACGGTATACAAGATGTTGCTGTTAAATGAGATGTACAATGAAATGTATCATGTCAATTATACAATATGAGATGCTCCTCTCAAGTCGGACATGTATGGGATCTGTTTACCATATTGTGATGAAATGTATTATTTATGCACTGTCACTTTAATATGTGGTTACTCCTTCTTCTAGTCATACATTTTTGCATATTTATTTGCGTTATTTATGTGATTAATTATTTTATTTTACACTGTATGGTATATATATCTCTGTGCATATATATATTTTTTTAAAAAAATATTTAGTGCTATATGTATTTCGATGCACCTTTATATATATATACATTTATTATTTGTATTGTCACTTTACTATTTTATATATAATTATTGTTGTTATACTTATAACTATCACGTTGGGATTTTACACTATTGACTATAATAGGTCACTGGATTGATTATTGAATGTCTTGAGTTTCACTTGTGATAATGCTTCCACGATACCTTCATGTCTGTGCAATAAGTTGCACGCATGCTCTAAAGGCGTCCCGTTGTGTCTCTGTCGGCCTTGTCTCTATGTGTCCGGCGGCGCCCGGTCACGTGATACCCACGTGATCAGGGCGTCATCGGTCGCATGACGGGGTTGCCGTGGATACGGCGGGTGGGTACCGATTTTCATGCGTCACTATAAGCTCATCTCACACACATTGGTGTAGCGATTCCACACCCTCGCACATTATTGGTTAGATGGCCCTTTTAAACTCCGCCTATTTCTATTGAGACCACCCCCTGACGAAGGCAGCTGAGCCAAAACGCCCGTCGGGTGTGCGCCATTGAGGAGGTAATACATACCCATAGTGGATGTGAGTGATTGTTATACTCCCCTTAATATAGGAATTCCTTGCTGCTTTATGTAGATTTGCGGTGAATATACTGGCTGAGGATCTTTTGTACCAACGCTTTATGTGTTATTCTTGTGCACTAGACAATTCTGATGGTATGCCTTTTGTTTACCTACCTTAATGTATGATTGGTAGGCATTTGCCACTTGGTATTTTTTCTATCTAGATAATATTTATATTCTATCATACTGTGTGATTTTGGTATTTTTAGCCAACACATTTTTGCACAAATTGATGTAGCAGCTTTATTATATGGTGAGATTTGGGTACATTCAGCCAATAGATTTTTGCATAAATTGATGTAGCAGTGTTTATTGATTGAAGCATAATATATGGTATATTTTATACATAATTTCTATTGATCTGACCACTATGCTTGACTGGACAATATTTGCCACTTGGAACTTTTTGAATATTATACCTGCTTCTATTTAGGCACTGGCATATTTCTTATTAAGTCCATTTTCTGATGTTTTTCAGCAGCATATATAGAGAAAGGTCTTTGTGGTTACCATTTGCACCTCCGTCTTTAGTGCCTCTCTACCGCATTGTTTTTAATCATTTCTTGTGTCTTGTGATTCATCACTCATGCTTTTTAAAATTAAATAAATATTTTTCATTATATAAGTGACCAGTTTTGAAGTGTGTTTCTCTCGTCTTCCAATATATATATGTGTGTATATATATATATATATATATATATATATATATATATATATATATAATATATATATGTATTAATATATAAATATATATATATATTAATATATAAATATATATGTTTCTATATACATATTTATATATAATATATTATATGTTTTTTGCTGGAGTATCTTTCATTTTGAAGCTATTAGGCGAAGTATCTCTTCATAGCTTTTTTCTTGCAAAGCAAGCTTTAAAAGGTTTTAGGAGAGTTTTTGCAAAGCCGAATGATAGGCGACCAATTGCTAGTGATTTGCTGCAAAAGCTTTCCTTGGTTTTAGCTGAAGTTTGTTTTAATAATTTTGAAGCCTGCTTATTTAGAGCAATTTTTCTATTGTCTTTTTTCGCTGCGTTAAGAATTTGTGAGCTGGTTTTGAGAGTAAGAAGAGATTTTCTGGTTTAATGTTTGAAGAGGTTACTTAAAAAAAAAAAAATTATGCTAGAGTGTATAAAAAGATCAAAAACGGATCGGAAGGGGGAAGGCAGCTGGATTAGGTTAAATAGTTTGAAGAATTTTAATTTATGCCCGGTTTTTAACCTCATAAAATGGTTACGCATTAGACCAGTTCATAAAGGTTCTTTATTTATACAAGTTGATCTTATTCCGATTACGAAATTTCAATTCAATGCAGTGCTTAAGAAACGTTTATTGAAACTAGGTTTGGAAAAACTGAAGATATCATCTCATTCATTCCGGATTGGCGAGGCGACGGAGGCCGCGAGGTCAGGTTTGAATGGAAGCACAATTAAAAAGATAGGTAGATGGGAATCTAACCGGTACAAGATTTATGTAAGACCAGAATTAATTGTTAAACTTTAATATTCATCTCTCAGGTACAACGGTTATCTGGATCCTGGGTCATTTGTATACTCATTGGGTCCAGAAGAGGGCAAACAAGAGGTCTTAAGGCCCCGTCACACTAAGCGACGCTACAGCGATCCCGACAACGATACGACCTGTCAGGGATCGTTGCTGCGTCGCTATGTGATCACTGGTGAGCTGTCAAACAGGCAGGCTCACCAGCGATCAGGGGAGCAGCGACATCGTGGAAAAAATCTTTCCACGATGTCCTGCTCCTGGTTACCAGCCTGCTGAAGCAGGAGCAGGCTGGTAACCATGATGAACATCGGGTTACTAGGGGCACACGCGCACCTAGTAACCCGCTGTTTATCATGGTTACCACTCTGCTACGGTGAGCAGGAGGTTACCGCTCACGTAGCAGAGTGGTAATCATGATAAACAGTGGGTTACTAAGTGTGCGTGCGCCCCTAGTAACCCGCTGTTTATCATGGTTACCAGCCTGATCACTGGTCCCGCTGGTCACACACAGCGATGTGTGCTGACCAGCAGGAGGGCAAAGACCAAAAAATGGTCCAGGACATTCTGCAGCGATCAGTGACCTCACAGCAGGGGCCTGATCGCTGCAAAGTGTCACACATAGCGACATCGCTAGTGAGGTCGCTGTTGCGTCACCAAAACCGTGACTCAGCAGCGATCTCGCTATGTGAGATGGGGGCTTATGTCTGAAAAGTTATCTTTTGATCTTGTAAAATTTCAATGTTTTTCAGGCATGGTGTTAGAGGTCTAAGGTGAGAAAATGTTGCTAATGAAATTAAAAAAGTATCTTTGCTATGGACGAATCCACATTTAATTATAATTCATGCAGGTGGAAACAACACAGGTAAGTTAAAAACTTTGGACCTTCTTTGGTTACTGCATAGAGATGTTTCTTTAATTAATTGTTGGTTTCCCAATGCTTGTTTAGTTTACTCAGAAATAGTCACAAGATTAGTTTGGTCAGGTTTAGATAGCAAGTTTTTTGAGAAAATAAGGAAAAGATTGAATAGATCGATGGAAAAATGTACGAATTTGCTAGGAGGTTTTTCTTACAGGCATTCTGATTTAGAGGGATTCACGCCAGGTTTATTTAGGAGAGATTTAGTACATTTGTCAGACATAGGTTTGGATATTTTTAATTTGGGTTTGCAAAATGCTATGGAGAAATGGCTGTGATGGTTTTGTTAGGTGGGGCCAGGTCTTTTAGTCCTGGCTGGTGGATAATCGCCTAGCTTTTGCTGGATGGAGTAGATCTTTGTTTATTGTTATATGGTTTTATGAGAATTTTATAGTATTAAAATTTATGGATGATAATGTGGCACCCCAGGGGTCTGGTTTCCACAGTAATGCAATGTTATGTCTGAGAGCAGGTGGGAGGTCTCTTGGTCAGGAATCCTATGCATGCCACACCTCCTGCCCAGTCCTGGGAGGGGAAGGACTTCCCCTATATAAACCTGGGGCTGAGGCAGGGTTAGAGAGTTCAAAGGGAGAGTTCAGCCAGGAGGGCTGACAGGGAGCTGTGGCTCCGGCTGGGCCCAGCTCCTGGGCCATGCCAGAAGTAGAGACAGAGAAGAGAAGCAGCTATGGGAAAAGAACAACAGGAGCTCTGTGGGAGCAGTGTTACAAGGAGTCAGGGGCTGGCAGCTGCAGAGCTCGCCCTGACTGAGAAGATTTCTTACCGGACCCGGAGTCCGAGGCTGTGGGGACTAACTCCTACCCAGCAGCAGAATCCGTCAGGCAGGGGATTTCAGGTCCTCTGGCCAAGAAACCCGAAGGCACGGTCACACGCATGGGACCAGCACCGCCGTCGTGGAGCGGAAGCTACTAGAAGGCCCCGAGTCACCGGCCATACGGGTGAGCACCACACGGTACACTCAGGGACGTGGGCTACTTATATCCGCCTCTAGCAAGGTAGCCAGAAGAGTATCGTTAGTTTGGGAGGCCTACAACTCCGCCTGGCCAGGGGAGATCCCATCTGCTCAAGGACTGACCAGGCCCCAACCGCTAGCCAGTACTCCGGGAGGGTCTATCTTTGTCACCAGTAAAGACCCTGAACTACACCGCATCGTCTCTGAGTGGTTCCTGCTACCCCCATCATCCACGTCGGCTGCCCTGAGGCCATACCCCTCCCGTTGGGGGTTATACCATCCACGCTGCACCATCCTTCCACCGGCCTCAGCGGTCTGCCCTGCAGCGGCAGCTCCATAGCTGCATTCAACGGGTGGCGTAGTCGTCCATCATCTACCGCTGATACAGCGCCACTTAGTCTGACTCCCTGGGCACGGACCGGATCACCGCCACGAGACTACAACCCTCAAGAGATCCGGCTCCAGGTAAGCTCCGGCGTGCGCAACGCAGCGCGACACAGGCCCAGGGGCGCGTCAACTTTTGGCGTAGTCGGCAGGATTTCGTGCCCGCAACCACCGGGTACTGCGTGCCTGAAAAAGACTGTTCAAACTTACCAGTGGTGAAGATTCCCGCCATCCGGCGCCATCTTCAGCCTTCTTCCCGCCATCGGTGAAGATTCCCGCCATCCGGCGCCATTTTCAGCCTTCTTCCCGCCTTCCGTGGAGTTTTCCCGCCGTTGGACGCCATCTTGAAGACGCCGCGCGGGAAGAAGAGGGGCGTGGACTCCAAAAGCGCGCGAGAACTGAAGCCCCGCCTCACGTCCGGACGTTGCTTAAGGTCCTGGAAGGAGCCCAGCAGACGCCGACGTCACAGGAGCGCGACGGAAGGTCCTCAACCCTGACGATCCACTGCGGAGCCGCGGCCTACGGAAGAGGATCATCGCAAGGTAGGCCACGGTCCACTAGGGGGGAGAAGGATGTCGGATACGGAGGAGAGCTTCACCGCTTCAACCCCCGCCAGCGCCACCGCTGTTGCGGTCATGCCTTTCACCATGCCCTATATCCCGGGGGCAGCCTGGCTACCCCAGTACTCAGGGGAGTCACATACCCTGCATGACTTTAGAGAAAAGCTGGATAGCCTCTTCCAGGTGTACCCCCTCACAGAGGAGCAAAAAGTGAGCATCCTGGTGGCCCAATTAACCGGGGCAGCCCAAAGGGAGGTAAAGTCCTGGCCACCTGGGAGGAGGACTGTCGCAGAGATACTAACCCAGCTAACCGAGGAGGAGCTGCAGTACTACCAATACGAGGAAAGCCAAGAGGACCCGGACGGGTCTGAGGACTACCCTCAGGAGGGAGCACAAAGAGGACATAGCTACTGAAGGGAAGTAGCGTGAATAAAGAGCTGTACATAGTTACCCGTTAGGGTACAAGGACTGCTGCTAATTAAAATATGGTACCCATTGGGATTAGTGAATTGTTCCCCGTGTGTCCCTATCCCTTACCAGGCTGAGGACTGTGAGCAGCCATCCCCTATCCCTTACCAGGCTGAGGACTGTGAGCAGCCAATCCTTATCCCCACTGGCCGAGGACTGAGAGCGGCCATATCCTGTAAATAATTATGTGTTTCTAGTAATTTATAGGAGTCCTTGGTGGATTTACCGGGAATCCTTTGTACAGTTAGTGGAGCGTAACCCAGGATGGACTAAAGACTGTTAAGGACTCGGGGCAGGACAGACCCCTACCTGGTTACGTCTCCCTGTTTTGGTGAAATGGACACCTTGCTTTGCTTCAAAAACTGCACCCGGTTGCGGACACGCCATGACCATCTTTATATGTTTTTCTTATTGTACTATTATTATTGTTTATACCTTGTTATGTTTTTCTAAAAATATGTTTAGTCCCGGAGTACTAAATTTCACTAGGGGGGAATGTGGCACCCCAGGGGTCTGGTTTCCACAGTAATGCAATGTTATATCTGAGAGCAGGTGGGAGGTCTCTTGGTCAGGAATCCTATGCATGCCACACCTCCTGCCCAGTCCTGGGAGGGGAAGGACTTCCCCTATATAAACCTGGGGCTGAGGCAGGGTTAGAGAGTTCAAAGGGAGAGTTCAGCCAGGAGGGCTGACAGGGAGCTGTGGCTCCGGCTGGGCCCAGCTCCTGGGCCATGCCAGAAGTAGAGACAGAGAAGAGAAGCAGCTATGGGAAAAGAACAACAGGAGCTCTGTGGGAGCAGTGTTACAAGGAGTCAGGGGCTGGCAGCTGCAGAGCTCGCCCTGACTGAGAAGATTTCTTACCGGACCCGGAGTCCGAGGCTGTGGGGACTAACTCCTACCCAGCAGCAGAATCCGTCAGGCAGGGGATTTCAGGTCCTCTGGCCAAGAAACCCGAAGGCACGGTCACACGCATGGGACCAGCACCGCCGTCGTGGAGCGGAAGCTACTAGAAGGCACAGAGTCACCGGCCATACGGGTGAGCACCACACGGTACACTCAGGGACGTGGGCTACTTATATCCGCCTCTAGCAAGGTAGCCAGAAGAGTATCGTTAGTTTGGGAGGCCTACAACTCCGCCTGGCCAGGGGAGACCCATCTGCTCAAGGACTGACCAGGCCCCAACCGCTAGCCAGTACTCCGGGAGGGTCTATCTTTGTCACCAGTAAAGACCCTGAACTACACCGCATCGTCTCTGAGTGGTTCCTGCTACCCCCATCATCCACGTCGGCTGCCCTGAGGCCATACCCCTCCCGTTGGGGGTTATACCATCCACGCTGCACCATCCTTCCACCGGCCTCAGCGGTCTGCCCTGCAGCGGCAGCTCCATAGCTGCATTCAACGGGTGGCGTAGTCGTCCATCATCTACCGCTGATACAGCGCCACTTAGTCTGACTCCCTGGGCACGGACCGGATCACCGCCACGAGACTACAACCCTCAAGAGATCCGGCTCCGGGTAAGCTCCCGCGTGCGCAACGCAGCGCGACACAGGCCCAGGGGCGCGTCAATATTATTACAATTATTTATGGTATTTATCTATTTATATTAATTTAAAGTAACTCTTAATAAAAACATCACAGCCTATTTATTCCACAAATTTAGTGTGTCACATGTTTTTATTATATTGGTTAAGAATTTCTGGGAAAATCAATGTGCTATACATGGTTGCACAGTCCCTATAAAGAGAGTATTTTATTATAGCTCATTTATAAGGTTATATATTAACAGTTGTGTTCAGTTTATTCTTGTAGGTGAAAATAAATATGAGTAAGCTGTGCTGAGGTACAAGCAGATTTGAACTGGTTCTTGGCAGTTATGCTGCATGGTCTTTTTGAAGAGTAAGGCTGCGTGCCCACTATGCGTTTTTCAAGCGTTTTTACAGAGAAAACGCATAAAAAACGATGGGTAATACGTGCCCCATGGTCCCCAATGATAATCCGCATGTGCTGTGCATATGCTGCTGAAATTTCCACTGCGGATTATCATTGCAGAAAAATATGCAGCATGTCCATTAATTTTGCGGACACGCAGCGTAATTGCCGCCATTGACTTGCATTGAATCGCATAATATCCACATGAGCACATGTGCACATACGGATATTAAGCGATTCAATGTGAGGATTGGTACCCGGGTCTGGAGAAGAGGAGACTCTCCTCCAGACCCCGGTACCATGGTACCTGTAAAAAAAAAAAGAATTTAAAATAAAAAATAAAGATTATACTTACCTTCTGATGGCCCCCGGTCTCCTCAGCGATGCGTCCAGTGTGTTGGGCGGCTCGCGATGGTCTAAAAGGACCTTCCATGATGTCATTTAGTCATGTGACAGGTCACGCGACTGCTAACGTCGGCGGTCGCGTGACCTGTCACGTGACTAAATGACGTCATCGCAGGTCCTTTCACACCACCTCGAACTGCCCAACACACCAGACGCAGCGGAGAAAAGACCTGGGGCCATCAGAAGGTAAGTATAATCTTTATTTTTTCTTTTTTACCATTTTTATTCTTTTTTTTTTAACTATTAACTTGGTCACACTATATAAATCCATGCCGGTTGTATGGATTTTTATAGGGTGACCAAGTTGTCAAGCACTTTTCCAGGTGATGTTAAAATTGCTTGGAAAAGCGCTTGACAAACGCTTCTACCTGGCAGGAAAAACGCATGTAAAATCCGCATGCGTTTTTCCTGCCAGGAAGATGCAGAATAAATCAGCAGCATTTCTGCTTCGTGGGCACATACAGTGGTGGCCAAAAGTATTGGCACCCCTGCAATTCTGTCAGATAATACTCAGTTTCTTCCTGAAAATGATTGCAATCACAAATTCTTTGGTCTTATTATCTTCATTTAATTTGCTTGCAAGGAAAAAACACAAAAGAGAATGAAACAAAAATCAAATCATTGATCATTTCACACAAAACTCCAAAAATGGGCCAGACAAAAGTATTGGCACGCTCAGCCTAATACTTGGTTGCACAACCTTTAGCCAAAATAACTGCGAACAACCGCTTCCCGTAACCATCAATGAGTTTCTTACAATGCTCTGCTGGAATTGTAGACCATTCTTCTTTGGCAAACTGCTCCAGGTCACTGATATTTGAAGGGTGCCTTCTCCAAACTGCCATTTTGAGATCTCTCCACAGGTGTTCTATGGGATTCAGGTCTGGACTCATTGCTGGCCACCTTAGAAGTCTCCAGTGCTTTCTCTCAAACCATTTTATAGTGCTTTTGGAAGTGTGTTTTGGGTCATTGTCCTGCTGGAAGACCCATGACCTCTGAGGGAGACCCAGCTTTCTCACACTGGGCCCTACATTATGCTGCAAAATTTGTTGGTAGTCTTCAGACTTCATAATGCCATGCACACGGTCAAGCAGTCCAGTGCCAGAGGCAGCAAAGCAACCCCAAAACATCAGGGAACCTCCGCCATGTTTGACTGTAGGGACCGTGTTCTTTTCTTTGAATGCCTCTTTTTTTTCCTGTACACTCTATGTTGATGCTTTTTCCCAAAAAGCTCTACTTTTGTCTCATCTGACCAGAGAACATTCTTCCAAAACGTTTTAGGCTTTCTCAGGTAAGTTTTGGTAAACTCCAGCCTGGCTTTTTTATGTCTCGGGGTAAGAAGTGGGGTCTTCCTGGGTATCCTACCATACAGTCCCTTTTCATTCAGACGCCGACGGATAGTACGGGTTGACACTGTTGTACCCTCAGACTGCAGGGCAGCTTGAACTTGTTTGGATGTTAGTCGAGGTTCTTTATCCACCATCCGCACAATCTTGCGTTGAAATCTCTCGTCAATTTTTCTTTTCCGTCCACATCTATGGAGGTTAGCCACAGTGCCATGGGCTTTAAACTTCTTGATGACACTGCGCACGGAAGACACAGGAACATTCAGGTCTTTGGAGATGGACTTGTAGCCTTGAGATTGCTCATGCTTCCTCACAATTTGGTTTCTCAAGTCCTCAGACAGTTCTTTGGTCTTCTTTCTTTTCTCCATGCTCAATGTGGTACACACAAGGACACAGGACAGAGGTTGAATCAACTTTAATCCATGTTAACTGGCTGCAAGTGTGATTTAGTTATTGCCAACACCTGTTAGGTGCCACAGGTAAGTTACAGGTGCTGTTAACTACACGAATTAGAGAAGCATCACATGATTTTTCAAACAGTGCCAATACTTTTGTCCACCCCCTTTTTTAGGTTTGGTGTGGAATTATATCCAATTTGGCTTTAGGACAATTCTTTTTGTGTTTTTTTATTGAAGACAAATTAAATGAAGATAATAATACCAAAGAATTTGTGATTGCAATCATTTTCAGGAAGAAACTGAGTATTATCTGACAGAATTGCAGGGGTGCCAATACTTTTGGCCACCACTGTAGCCTTATGATTGGTTGAATCAAAAAGAGCGGGAGTTTGCTCTTATATTTAAATAACAGTTCCAGTCAGCTGCTGGCATTCGCCGTCGGATCAAGAAAGAAGACACCCTCCCATCCTCCCTTATTTTGGTCTGTCATGATGTTTTAATTAGAGGGATTATCGCCCAGCTTTTGCTGGGTGGAGCTGGTCTTTGTTTATTGTTGTTATATGGTTTTATGAGAATTTTATAGCATTAAAATTTATGGATGATAATATTAAAATTATTTATGGTATTTATCTACTTATATTAATTTAAAGTAACTTTTAATAAAAACATCACAGCCTATTTATTCCACAAATTTAGTGTGTCACATGTTTTTATTATATTGGTTAAGAATTTCCACGAAAATCAATGGGTCTTATGCTGCCATGATTGTAACCGCGGACACACTTTTTTTCCCGTGATTTTCAGTGAATAACGGCGATCACGTGATCGTGGACCGGAAAATCCGTCCCTGATCATATTCTCCAGGCTCTCAGCGGGTTGCTACGGCGCATCTTGTAAACAGCTTTGTAGTAATCAGGGACCGTGCTGGACAGTAAAAGTGGGATTTGTAGTATTAGCGGTGCATGCATTGTCTACTGGTAGGCCAGCTCTAGTAGATATTTGGAATTTTACCACAGGCCAAATATAATTATACTGCGGGCTTACAAATACTGAGGTAAAAAACTCACCAAATACTCAACGTGTGCACGTGGCCTAAAAGTTTAGCAACAGTTTTTCATTTTTTCAATAAGTTTAGAAAATCTGTTTCTTTGGGGACCTATTCAGATTTAAATGGACTTTGAGGGGTCTATATATTGGAAACACCCCAAACGTGATAGAATTTTAAACACTGCACCCCTCAAAATACTTCAATACTGCTATCAGGGTTTTTTTTAACCATTCAGCTGCTACACAGGAATTAATGCAAAGTGGAATGAAAAAAAATAGATTGTAATTTTTTTCCTCTAAAATGTTGCTTTAACCCAAATGTGACCATACAATTTGTTACTTAGTTTCTTCTGAGTGTGCTGATACCCCACATGTGATCAGCAACCTCTGTTTGAACAAATGGTAGGGCTCGGAAGGGAATGAGTATCATTTGACTTTTGGAACACAAATTTGGCTGAAGTAGATTGCGGGCGCCATGTCACATTTGCAGGGCTTCTAACAGCCTAAACAGCAAAAATCCCAGACAATTGACCCCATTTTGGATACTACATCCCTCAAGGATTTTATCCTGGGGTATAGAGAGCATTTTTAACCCACCGGTACTACACAGAAATTGATAACATTAAGTTATATTGAATATTGAAAATTTTCTTTTTTTTTCAATAAAATGTTGCTTTGGCCTCAAATGTTTCACTTTTGCAAGGAAAACATGAAAAAGTGGACCCCACAGTTTGTTATCCACTTTCTTCTGAGTATGGCGACATACCACATGTAGTCAAAAAGTTTTGTTTGGACACATGGCAGGGCTCAGAAGGAAAGAAGCGTCATTTGGTATTTGGAATGTAAATTTGGCGGAAATAGATTGCAGACACCATGTCTAATTTGCAGAGCCCCTGAGATGCCAGAACAGCAAAAAAAAACACAAGTGACCCGCATATTGGAGACTTCACTGCCTAAGGAATTTATCTAGGGGTGTAGTGAGTATTTTGAATGCACAGAATTTTATAACATTGGGACGTGGAAATAAAACATCTTAGTGGTAATAATTAGTGATGAGTGAGCATGCTTGTTACTCGAGATTTACGAGCATGCTCGGGTGTTTTCCAAGTATCTTCAGCCTGTTCGGGTGTTATGTTTGAGTCACGCCATGATTTGCGACTGTTTGACAGCTTTAATAGCCTGTTTCTTAGGCATTCGTCACATGTATTAAAGCTGTCAAACAGTGGCAAATCATGCGCACGGCGTGACTAAAACATAACACCCGAGTACGCTGAAGATACTCGGCGAGCAACCGAGTATGCTCGCCGAAAGGGTTAACAATATACTTGCCCATTACTAGTAATAATGTAATTTTTTTATTTGCTGCAAATTTGTCATTTACTCAAGGGTTAATGGGTGAAACTGGACCCCACAATTTATTTCACAACTTCTCCTGAACAATTACTCAAAAAATGTAACTATAATCAGACGTTTGTGTGTCCGCCACAATAAATATAACCTACATGTACAACACAGGTACTAGAATGCCATAAAATATAACATCTATTAGTATATATAAAAAAGTATGCAATAAAAAATATGTAAGGGAAAAGTGTCACAACAAAAAGCCAAATGGGGGTAGATAATAATACATTATATTCATACATTTATATATGGAAATGCCATGGATACCAATAACAGACCAAGAACAAAAAATATATAGAAGTATACATGAGAGGTATAGTAAGGTCAATAGATAAATTATAAAGTAAAGTGCACAGTGCTAAATGTAAGATCTATAAGGATCAATATGCAGTTAAGCTGTCATGAGTGGCACAATCATTAATACATCCATGTAGCTTGTGTAAAATAGACATATATCATGTACTGAAGAAATAATATACTCAAAAGGCATGTATGAAAAGGTAGAAAGTGAAAAGCCAATACTAACCCTCAAGTGACAGGATCCAACGTGCGTTTCGCCAGGGGCTTTGACGAGGATATCCTGATCAGACTGTATAAAGCCCACTGCCACGTCACAGCAAGCCTCTTAGTGGGTCCTAACATTTCCTGCCTGAAAGGGAGCAGAGCCGTTCGCCAACCACCGCCGCCGCAACAATACACCAGTATGGCGGGCGGCCTGGTGCAAGACCGAGTCCCCATGACTACAGGCCACACTGCCCCACAAGCACAAAACCACAGCAACAATGGCCGACACACTGCACCAACACCCCATGAAATGAGCATTGTGAATCACCTTCCTCAAGCTCTCAAGTGAGAGCAAAAATAGGCTAAACCCGCTTTGCAGTCTCCTGCTAATTAAAATCGCCTGTGCCAAATGGGAGGAGTGCACATCCCAAAAAAAGGGACAAATCATGCATTAAGCTGAAAAAGAGAATGGAACATCAACGCCATGTTTTTTTTTTCTGGAGAACTGCAAAGCTGCCAGTTTAGTGCCCATACATTGTGTCCCCATACAGTGTAGTGTCTCCATATATTGTAGCACCCCCATACATTGTGTCCCCATACAGTGTAGTGCCCCCATAAATTGTAGCGCCCCCATACATTGTGCCCAGCTTGGGCTTCTTAAGACACGCACCCTGTAAATTGTTAACTGTTCTCTCTTCTACAATAATGCAAAACATGTGGCCGCTTACCGCCGTTTAGGCACAGTGGGGCTCAAAAGGAGGAGGCTTTTGCATTTGGGAGCACAGAATTCACTGGATTTTATTTGAGGAGTTGTGAGCCGTTGCTTTTCTAGAGCCTTTAATCTAGCAGTAACGTGGGACCCCCTATATTCCCAGTGACAGATGACGGCCCTGAGAGGGGGCTGGTTTTGTGCAGGATAAGTTAGGGTTTTTGTTGGTAACATTCAGGGGTACATAGAAATTTTTGATCGCTTCCAGAATAAGACTGGTATCATATTATTATGTTCTACACTGAGCACTTAAGTCAGGGTTTCCGTATAAATCCCACAAAAATTTGATTTGGATGAAACCCCCCATGGAACCACTCACTATAATGAGGCAGATAGAGACGCTTTGGACTCTGTTTGGCATCTGATTTGGTGGTGTCCATCTTTTTAGGCGTTCACGGAACTCTGGTCTACCATACTTGAGCCCTAAAATGATGGGACACTGCCGGAACAGAGACCAGACAGAGTTCAAAGTGACTCCATCTGACTCATAAGTGAGTGGTTCCGTTGGGGTTTTAGTCTGAATAGCATTTTTGGGATTTACACGGAAACTCCAACGTGAGTGCTCAGTGAAGAGCATAGGATAAATGTGAACTGAGTCTTATTCAGATTTTTGGGAGGCAGAATGAACAAATAGACAGCAGTACAAGAATAGTTCTTATTTTTATTCTTGCTCGGTTCAACGTGCGTTACAAGTAATAAGGCAACTTTATTCTTCAGGTCAGTGCGTATACAGCGATACCAGATTTATATAGTTTTTTTTTGTTTTGTACACAGTAAAAATGCTTTTTTTTATAAAGAATATTTATTTTGTTGCCAAATTCTGAGAACTGTAACTTTTTATTTCTTGGTGTACAGTGCTGTATGAGGTCTTATTTTTTACGCAATGAGTTGGAGATTTGTTTGGTGCCATTTTGAGGTACATATCACTTTTTGATCACTTATTATTCAGAATTTTCAGATGTAGAATAAAAATCAGCAATTCAGTTATTGTTTTTTTTTTTCGCGGTTCACCGTGCGGTAATAGTGAGAAGACCAATTCATTCTTCGGGTCGGTACAACTACAGGGATACCAGATTTATATCTTTTATTTATTCTTTGCTACTTTTAAACACTAAAAACAATATTTTACAAAAATGTATTTGTTTTTTCATCGCCATATTCTGAGAGCTGTAACTTTTTTCTTTTTTCCCAAATGAGCCACATTAGAGCTTGTTTTTCCTGGGACGGTTTGGTGTTTTCTACATATGACTTTTTGATTGCTATATATTCAATTCTTTGTGTGTCTGTATGATGAAAAAATGACATATTGGGGGTGTTTTTTATTATTATTTTGTTATGATATAGAACCTAGAAAAATTGGAGTGGGACACCCAACATATCAAAAACAACAAGATTGTTGTATGATTTAAAAAGGTCACTTTTATTTGGTAGAAACATTAAAAAATGTATGTATATATAAAGATAATGGACAAGGTCATACAGGGTAGGAAATACATGAACAGCAATGGCGGCAATAAATATGTGGGTCCCCCGGGGACAAGGTACAATAATCCCATCAATAGATTCATAAATCATAGAGCAATTAGGATAATATATCCACAGTATATACAAATATAAAGCATTTCTGCAAGCTCAGAATCTAAAGATGAAGAAAAAGATGGCCACTGCTCAAAGTGAAAGAGGAAATGGCCAAAGTCGAGAAACAGTTCAAAATAGGGAACTCACCCATGGGGACTGGTTTAGCCACATAGCCGTGATGTAGCCCCAACGCGCGTTTTGCGTGGCTTCCTCAGGGGGCAGTGTTCACCACACGGAATAAATAACGTGACAGCTTTATAGTGTATATGTGTACTTTTTTTGATTTAATGCAAACACTGTGTTTTGTGGTGCAAAATGGCTTTTTGTAATTTGTGTCCGCTAACAGGCCACCATGCCCTAGGGTCATCAGATGACCTCAGGGTACCATGGCAACGATCGGCACCCGCAATTACGATCGCAGGGGTTGCATACTGTCAAAGGGGGTCTTTTAATCCCCTTTTAACCATTTAGATTGCTGCTGTCACGATTGACATAGGTATTTAAGAGATTAATTGGCTCCGATCGCTTCCAAAACCAGACGGGTCCAATCATGGGCGTACCCAGGATCAAAACTAGGCGGGGGGGGGCAAGCCATGGTCGTTCAGGTTGTAAAATTTTAAAACGAAAAAGGTGAATGAAATGAAAATTTTAAGAAAATTATATGTAATTATAGAAGTGCTTTATTAGTTATTACAATTATTTGCTTGCAAAAAATGTTGATTTTTATTCTAATTACATGTCTTATACTAATATCATTTTTCTTGGGTTTGAAGAAAACTTGTTCAAAACTTTAGTTTCAATCCAGTCCTGATTTTCCTTGAAGAATTTCCAATGGATGCTCATCAAACACAATCCAGTCAGTCTGTCCTCTCCCATTGTACTTCTGAGCCAGGTCTTTACCCTTCGAAGGGTACTGAAAGATCGTTCAACAGTAGCTGTGGTGGACGGGAAAGCACTTAAAATGAAGAGTGCGTGCCTTGTTGCAGGGAAAAAAATATTAGCCTCCTCAAAAAGTGCAGCCACTTCAATGTCTTTAACCACCTGTCCTTTCTCCAGGTCCGGACCGGTTCCTACTCCCAAGGCCCAGGCCCTTCCAAATTTCAATAATTACACAGTGAGTGTATTGTGTAATTTACACTGGCTGGGCTGCCACAGTCACTGGCAGCCAGCCCACAGTAACAGGACAAGCGCTCCGCTCCGGCGGGATTCTCAGAGGCAGGAAACAGGGGAGGCAGGCAGCGTGCTACGTCAGCACGCCTCAGGAGTCAGGACCCTGATCAGGTGACATGCGGCGTGCTGTGTCACTCAGCGTGCGTTAAAGGTAATCCCGGCCGGACCCCATGCAGTGACACTCCGCAGTTCTGGCCGCCGGGTGCAGAGCAGAGCAGTCACCTGCGGTCGGCCGCAGAGGGAACTTTCGCTGGCCGCGACCGCCTGTGATCTAAGTGTGTGTGCGGCAGGGCCGGCTCCAGGTTTTTGTGGGCCCTGAGCGAAAGAGTCTCAGTGGGCCCCTTTAACACATACCACGATTCATGATGCACAGATACCGAAGAGAAATATATATATAGTACAATGCAAAGATTTCACTTCTTACATTACATGAGTGATATCTATTGTAAATTCCACAATAGCTCAGAAACCAGCGAATCGCTCCACACAGTATACAGGCACCCATAAAATGCTCCATATAGGATACTGGTCCCCATATAACGCTCCATACAGGATACTGGTCCCCATATAATGCTCCATACAGGATACTGGCCCCCATATAACGCTCCATACAGAATACTGGACCCACATATAACGCTCCATACAGAATACTGGCCCCCATATAATGCTCCATACAGGATACTGGCCCCCATATAATGCTCCATACAGAATACTGGCCCCCATATAACGCTCCATACAGAATACTGGCCCCCATAAAATGCTCCATACAGAATACTGGCCCCCATATAATGCTCCAAACGGAATACTGGCCCCCATATAACACTCCATACAGGATACTGGCCCCCATATAACGCTCCATACGGAATACTGGCCCCCATATAACGCTCCATACAGGATACTGGCCCCCATATAACGCTCCATACAGAATACTGGCCCCCATATAACGCTCCGTGCAAGATACTGGCCCCCATATAACGCTCCATGCAGGATACTGGTCCCCATATAATGCTCCATACAGAATACTTGCCCCCATATAATGCTCCATGCAGGCTGTTCCCCCCACATAATGCCCCACGCAGGCTGTTCCCCCGACATAATGCCCCATGCAGGCTGTTCCCCCCCATATAATGCCCCATGTAGGATGTCACCCCCCCCTTATAATGCCCCATGCAGGACGACACCCCCCTTCCTTATAATGCCCCATGCAGGATGTCACCCCCCCTCCCTTATAATGCCCCATGCAGGATGTCACACACCCCCCCTCCCTTATAATGCCCCATGCAGGATGTCACCCCCCCATTATAATGCCCCATGCAGGATGTCACCCCCCCTTATAATGCCCCATACAGGATGTCACTCCCCCCCCTCCCTTATAATGCCCCATGCAGGATTTCACCCCCCCCCCGTTATAATGCCCCTTGCAGGATGTCACCCCCCCTTATAATGCCCCATGCAGGATGTCACACCCCCCCCTCCCTTATAATGCCCCATGCAGGATGTCACCCCCCCTCCCCCATATACTGCCCCATGCAGGATGTCACACAACCACCCCATATACTGCCCCATGCAGGATGTCACACACCCCCCTCCCTTATACTGCCCCATGCAGGATGTCACACACCTCCCCTCCCATATAATGCCCCATGCAGGATGTCACACACCTCCCCTCCTATATAATGCCCCATGCAGGATGTCACCCCCCCTCCCCCATATACTGCCCCATGCAGGATGTCACACACCCCCCTCCCTTATACTGCCCCATGCAGGATGTCACACACCTCCCCTCCCATATAATGCCCCATGCAGGATGTCACACACCTCCCCTCCTATATAATGCCCCATGCAGGATGTCACACACCCCCACCTCACCCCCCTCCCTTATACTGCCACAGGCCTCCATACAATAAAGAAAAAAAATCAAATACTCACCTCACGTCTCACCTGCTGCCGCTGCTTCGGACTCCAGCGTCGCCGGCCTCATCCCGCTCTGCGCTGTGACTGCTCAGGAGAGAGCGCGGTGTAAAGAAGTCACCGCGCCCTCTGACCTGAGACGTCACTGTGCAGCAGCCGCGGAGGATGCAGGAGCTGCTGCGGAGGAACGGGGAGAGGTAAGTATTGTGCCGGCTGCCGGGGCCCTGAGCAAGCGGGGGGGAGCGGGCGCTGACACTGCTCTCCTCTGCTCACGGGTCCCATAGCGCGCGGGGTGCCCGATGGTGAGGGGCCCTCCCGCCTGCTCAGGGCCCCAGCATTTGCCCGGGTGCTGACGCCGGCCCTGGTGTGCGGCGTGCGGCCCTGCTTCTAGGGGGGGGCAGCTGCCCCCCCCTGCCCCACGGTGGGTACGCCCATGGGTCCAATGCCGCAGGGTGTCATCTGTAAGGTACAGCTGTCACCCATTAAATTTGTACCAGCTAGGGGGCACTATTCACTTATTCCTCACTGCCCTGAAAAAGCAGTGCATAGCCATAATCATCAACATTAACAGGAATAAACACTTGAAATAGATCACTCTGTTTGTAATGACCCTATATAGTATATGAGTTTCACTTTTTGGATTGAAGAACTGAAATAAATGAACTTTTTGTTGATATTCCAATTTTGTGAGATGCATCTGTATATAATCAGCTCACAAAACGTTAGTAATCCCATAAAAATAGTCCCATTATTATTATTCCTCGATAAAACATGTAAAGGATAGTGATTCATTAATACCAAAGGGATAACAAGACTGCAGGTGATTCATCTATCTACATTCTTTCTGTAGAAGTAACCTATCCCAATTTCCCTCTTGGGATGGGATCCGCACAACCTCAACTGACTAAAACTGCATATTAAAGGGATTAGTCGAATGTATCTCTAGCATATGTCTGTATAGGGTTGTATTTTCTTTCCTTCTTATATAGCCAACATGGTCAAGGATCCGACTTCAAAATTCTCTCTTCGTCTTTCCTATATAGTTTCGAGGATATTCACAGGTAGCAATAAAGACCTCTTATTTTACAGTTCACAATTCACGATTAAAGAAGGTGTTATTGGTGGAGGCACTACTGAACGACTTGCTTTTCTTAATATATTCAGGTGCCTGTAGTCTTAGAATCCAACCAGGTACGTTAGAAAGTCATTTAATAGTTTTTCTTTTTAGGAAAATATTTTTTTTGTATAGATTGTACATGCATGTTTTACTTGCTGCCACATTATATGTAATTTTATGCAAAATTATTCAGAAACTTTAAAATCAACATTTTTATTGAATATGCCTCTTTCATTCGCATTGAGAATGTTGCATCACCATCTGTAAACAACACTGACTTTCACAATGTAGCAGTATTTTGATGCTATTTTTGCAACATTTCATCATTTAGGGCTTTTTCGTGGTTTCGTGAAATAAGATAAAAATTGTCAAATAAATGCTGATAAAAGGGTATTTTTTCCTGTGTCACAAGTTACTTTCATGCTTCCTTCAATACAATGAAATGCTACTGCCCATTAGATTGCTGGATGTGATTAGTTTTACTACCATGATAAAATATCAGTCCCCCAATCCTGGTATGTGTGGCCCCCCTCATCTCCCAGTCCTGGTATGTATGGCCTCCTCATCTCCAAATCTGGTATGCATGGCTACCTCATCCCCCAATCCTGGTATGCATGGCCCCCTCGTCCCCCAATCCTTGAATGTATGGCCCCCTCATTCCCCAATCCTGGTATGCATGGCCCCTCAACCCCCAATCCTGGTATGCATGGCCCCTCAACCCCCAATCCTGGTATGCATGGCCCCCCTCCTCCCCCAATCTTGGTATGCATGGCCCTACTCATTACCCAATCCTGGTATGCATGGCCCCCTCATCCCCCAATCCTGGTATGTGTGGCACCCCTCATCCCCCAATCCTGGTATGATTGGCCCCCTCATCCCCCAATCCTGGTATGCATGGCCCCCTCATCCCCAAATCCTGGTATGTATGGCCCCCTCATCCTCCAATCCTGGTATGTATGGTCCCATCACTGCACACACAGAAAAATAAACACTTATATTCACCTTCCTTCCTCACCTCTGCTCCAGCGCTGCTGTGTCCTGTCTGCCAGCAGCTCATGTCGGCATCTGAGCAGCGCGCGCTCTCAGATGCTGAGGTGAGCTGCTGCTGCCGGCATATTCACTCCTCTCCACGCCGGGACTATGGGAGTGGAGAAGAGTGAATATGCATTCTCTTTAGTAGCGGGCACTGTCAGCAGGAGCCGCGGCTCAGCGCTCCTCCGTGCCCACTACTAAAGAGAATGAATATTCCCTCTTCTCCACGCCCATGGGTGTGGAGAAGAGGGAATATTCATGTCCCTTTAGCAGCAGGCACACGTGGTAGCTGCAGCAGCAGCTACTAAGTATGCCCCGCTCCTCCGCCGCCGCAACCTTCCCCCCAATACTCACCTATCCTCCTCATTCCCACGCTGCTTCGGGGCGCTCCTGGCTCACGGGCCCCCCCGACTCACGGGCCCCATGGCAGTGGCATGGCCTACCGCCATTGGCAGTACGCCACTGATTATTGCACTAGTTTACCTTCTGTTGGGGTATGTCATCTTTAAAGAAACCCATACAATTTACAGGACCTAATCCAGCGGTCACGTCAGTAATCTTTTTTTTTTTTTTTTTTTTTTTTAACAGTGTCAGCTGCATCACAATGAAGGTTCTGTAGACATTGTGACCTGCAGAATATCACTACTAGAGGAAGTCAGGCTTTATTGGAGTCTGCAAATTGTGTTATGAATCCTCCTTGGACTAACTTTACGCGTGCTTAGTAGTGTTGAGCGAGCACTAAAATGCTCGGGTGCTCGAAGCTCGACCCGAGCAACAAGCCCAATGTTAGTCTATGGGAGACCCGAGCATTTTTGTGACGGCACCCCCGGCAGTCTTTTAAAAGCCTAACAAGTGCCCAAAACGATAGTGACAGTGCTCAAATGACATGGGGACAGCATGGGGATTGCCCCAGGAGGCATTTCTGACCCCCAGGTCACTGCTGTCAACAACGTGGTCAGAGGTATTAAGCCACTTTTAAGGGTTCACAATAAAACGTTCAAAAACTAAACTGAAACTGCTTTCCTGTGAAATATGTTAAGGAAGTTCCTTTCCAGCGTAAAGACTTGTGCATAAGGTAAAATAAATAACTCCCCCAAAAAATATTCCTCCACACCTTGGGAACTGTTCACAAGTAGCATTTTTTATGCGATTTTGAACTTTTGTATTGCTTTCAACCGTGACAAATGCATTCACCGGGAAATGTAATTTTAACATTTTACAACCTTATCTGGCCATGTGCTGTGTGACACATGCATACAGTGCTGAAAAGACATGGGAACAGCATGGGGAAGATCCCTGGAAGCATCTCTGACACCCAGGTCACTGCCTAAAAGTGTGCCCATCAGAAGTCATCCGTGCCGCATCAGAAGATGCAGACTTGCAACTATCCCCGTGCAAGTTCTTGTCCCAGGGCAGTGTTCAATTGTACCTCCCCCATTCCTTGCAATGCAAGCGCAAATATGCAGCCAACCACCCACCCACCCCCAGGCTGCAATACCATATTGCTTGCTAGCACTTGAATTGGGCCTTTTAGGCATGTGGAGGCGGAATCTGGCCACCACGTCATGGCTGCGTTGGCGGCCTGGTATCCATACTCAGTCCAGAGACGCCCGGCGGCCGGGTGTCCACACTCGGTCCCCAGCCGCCAGGGGGCGGCCGGGTGTCCACACACGGTCCCCAGCCGCCTGGGGGCAACTGGGTGTCCATAAACGGTCCCCAGCCGCCCCTATTTCTCCTTGGAACTTCCCCCCACACACTTTTTTTAGCCCAGCCTGCTTTAGGACAGCATTGGACGAGCCCACCAGAGAACCAGACTCCTCCGGTGGGCCCTGGCTTCTCCATCAGGGGAGTTGAAAGTGCCAAGGTGAGGACCATGATGATGATGATACAAGTTAGCATCTGCATTGTTTTCTTGGAATGCAAGCGTAAGTGTGCAGCCTGCCACCCACCCACCCCCAGGCAGCAATACCATACTGCTTGCTTGCACTTGAAATTGGGCCTTTTAGGCATGTGGAGGTGGAATCTGGCCACCACGTCATGGCTGTGTTGGCGTCCTGGAATCCATACTCAGTCCCCAGCCGCCCGGCGGCCGGGTGTCCACACTCGGTCCGCAGCCGCCAGGGGGCGGCCGGGTGTCCATACTCAGTCCCCAGCAGCCCCACGGCCGGGTGTCCACACACGGTCCCCAGCCGCCTGGGGGCAGCCGGGTGTCCATAAACGGTCCCCAGCCGCCCCTATTTCTCCTTGGAACTTCCCCCCACACACTTTTCTTAGCCCGGCCTGCTTTATGGCAGCTTTGGACGAGCCCACCAGAGAACCAGACTCCTCCGGCCCTAGCTTCTCCATCAGGGGAGTTGAGAGTGCCAAGGTGAGGAGCATGATGATGATGATAGAAGTTAGCATCTGCATTGATTTCTTGGAATGCAAGCGCATGTATGTAGTAGCGGCTAGGCCTGAGGTGGTCAGCGTTTTGGCGCATATCCTACCTCCTCCGAGGATTGCTGGATGTTTTCCTGCTACTATCCCAGTTCTATGACTCCCGTTAAAACAAAGCTTCACATGATAAATGATGGATGAGGCAGTGGCAAAGGAGAAAGAGCAGGAGGAACAGGGACCATTCACATCAATATCAGGCCAGTCAACCACATATGTCTTGTAGGATATGTTTCTGTAACAAAAGGAGCGGTTCGGCTACACAGTTATAGGGCATACAGTGAGTGCAATGCCTACAAAAAATTTTGAGGCACTCCAATGCCCCTTGGAAATGACATGGAGGTCAGAGGGCCTTAACTAAACCGTTTTTTCCATTTATAGCAACTGGGTCTCCTGTACACTGTTGGCCTAAGCAGTGAATGGAAGTCTTTCCAAAAATTACGAGGAACTGCAATGCCCCTTGAAACAGATGTGGATTACAGCGTACTAAAAACCTTTTACCCATTATTGGGGAGTGGGTCTCCCTTAGTTTTCGCCTTTGCATTGAAAAGCAAAAGCTGACTAAAATTAGGAGGAAATGCAATGCCCGTTGGAAGAGTCGTGGAGGTTAGAGGTAATTAAAAACAACATTTCAATGCCCCTTGGAAGAGCTGTGGAGTTCAAAGTGGCTTAAGAAGACGCTTTTAATGCCCCTTTGAAGAGACGTGGAGGTCACAGTAGCTTAACAAGACGGTTTTAATGCCCCTCGGAAAAGTGGTGGAGGTTGCAGTAGCTTAACAAGATGCTTTTAATGCCCCTCGGAAAAGTGGTGGAGGTCGCAGTAGCTTAACAAGACGCTTTTAATGCCCCTCGGAAAAGTGGTGGAGGTCGCAGTAGCTTAATGTAACGGGTCTGGTAGGCGGAACCTCTGAGCTACTATACAAGGGGGCGGTCCTTGTAAGGGAGCGGGTGGCGACCAGGGAAGACGGGTAGGCAGTCACAGCAGGTGACCGGGACAGTCTCTGGGTGAACGGGCAGGAGGTCACGGCAAGTGACCGGGACAGTCTCTGGGTAAACGGGCAGGAGGTCACAGCAAGTGACTGGGGCAGTCTCTGGGTGAACGGGCAGGAGGTCACAGCAAGTGACCGGGGCAGTCTCTGGGTGAACGGGCAGGAGGTCACAGCAAGTGACTGGGGCAGTCTCTGGGTGAACGGGCAGGAGGTCACAGCAAGTGACCGGGGCAGTCTCTGGGTGAGGCAAGCAGGCAGGTAGCGGAGGAGCGCTCCCAGGTGAGCGGGCAAGAGTCTCTGGAATAGCAGGTGGTCACAGCACGTGACGGCGGAGCCTCCAGGTAGGCTAGCAGGCAAGTAGCAGAGGAGCGCTCCCAGGTGAGCGGGCAAGAGTCTCTGGAATAGCAGGTGGTCACAGCACGTGACGGCGGAGCCTCCAGGCAGGCTAGCAGGCAAGTAGCAGAGGAGCGCTCCCAGGTGAGCGGGCAAGAGTCTCTGGAATAGCAGGTGGTCACAGCATGTGACGGCGGAGCCTCCAGGTAGGCTAGCAGGCAGGTAGCAGAGGAGCGCTCCCAGGTGAGCGGGCAAGCTGGTCCATAGACAGACTGACAGGAGTAGGAAGGCAGACCGTCGGACCTCAGGCTAGCAAGCAGGTAGCAGGAATATCAGACAGGAAACAGACAGCAAACTGGCAGGACTCTGGCAGGAATCAGGCAGGTAACTGGCAGGTAACTGGCAACGGGACCTGAGGGCTGAAGCAGAGTAGTGAACAGTGCAACAACATTGCTCGGGCACCTCCATTTTGGAGGAGGTGCCTTAAATATGGTGAAGTCCTCCGGCCATTGGCCGGGGACTCCTTAGGACGGCGCGCGCGGCCCCTTTAAGAGGGAGGGAGCGCGCGTGCGCGCGCCCTAAGCACAGTGGCCGGGAAGGAGCGCGCGCTGCCAGCAGAGCGGGAGGAGGACGCCGGGCTCGGAGCAGAGAGGTTAGGGGAACAGCGTCCCTGCCTAGCAGAAGGCAGGGACGCCGACGCTACAGTACCCCCCCTTTAGGCCCCCCCTTTTTTAGGCCAGACAGAAATTTAGCAAGGATGAGAGGGGCATGGATGTTCTCCCGGGGCTCCCACGTTCTCTCTTCAGGACCAAACCCCTTCCAATCTACTAGAAAAAAGGTCTTCCCTCTTACCCTTTTGGTGGCCAGAATGTTCTCTACCTCAAATTCGTTTTCAGCGGAAACCGGAGCAGGAGGCGTGCCTGTAGACTTGGAAAAAGAGTTAAGTACCACGGGTTTGAAGAGAGATACATGGAAGGAGTTAGGGATCCGCAAGTTGGCCGGGAGTTTCAATTTATAGGCCACCGGGTTGATCTGACTGATGACCTCCAGAGGACCGATGAACCGAGGCCCTAACTTATAGGAAGGAATCTTGAGCCGGACATACTTGGACGAGAGCCAGACCTTATCCCCTGGACGGAATTGAGGAGGATCCAGACGTTTTTTGTCAGCATGTCTTTTCCTACGCTCGGATGACAGAAGGAGTGCGGACCGGGTACTCTCCCATGTGGAGGAAAATTTGTTAACAAGAGATTCCGCAGCCGGATTGTCCACCGAGGTGGAGACGGGAAACGGGATCCGAGGATGCTGACCGAAGACTACAAAAAACGGGGATTTGGAGGAAGATTCGCTCTCGTGATTGTTGTACGAGAATTCGGCCCATGGCAGGAGATCCACCCAGTCAGAATGGTGGGCATTAACGAAGTGCCGGAGGTAACTGGTCAGGATCTGATTGATCCGCTCCACTTGACCATTAGACTGTGGGTGGTAAGCGGAGGAGAAGTCCAGGGTGACGTCTAGCAATTTCCAAGTGGCTCTCCAGAAACGAGAAGTGAACTGTACCCCACGATCCGACACGATGTGACGGGGCAGGCCATGAAGACGGAAGATGTGGCGGATAAAGTCTTTAGCCAGCTCGGGTGCAGACGGGAGGCCTGGCAGGGGAATGAAGTGAGCCATCTTGGAAAAGCGGTCAGCGACCACCCAAATGACCGTACAACCGGCAGAGATGGGAAGATCAGTTATGAAGTCCATCGCTATATGCTGCCAGGGGGCAGCAGGTACTGGCAGAGGAAGGAGGCGACCGGCTGGCAGGTGTCTCGGAACTTTGTTGCGGGCACAGGACACACAGGTAGAAACAAAGTCTATTATATCCTTGCGCAGGTTAGGCCACCAGTAGTGCCGGGAAATAAGCTGGAGGGTCTTTTTCTGACCGGCGTGGCCAGCTAGTTTAGACGAATGACCCCAGTGTAGGATCTTCTCCCGATCAGGTACCGATACGAACGTCTTACCGGGAGGGAGACGATTTAGACTCACGGGAGCCACCTGCATTACTCTGGCGGGATCGATGATATGTTTAGGTTCTTCCTCGAGATCAGATACCAGAAAGGATCGGGACAAGGCATCTGCTTTGATGTTCTTGTCAGCCGGGCGAAAATGTAGAACAAAATCAAAGCGAGCAAAAAACAAGGACCACCGGGCTTGGCGCGGATTAAGTCTCTGGGCATGCTGGAGATAAGCCAAGTTCTTGTGGTCAGTGTAAATTATTACTGGATGAAGAGCCCCCTCGAGTAGGTAACGCCACTCCTCCAATGCCAGCTTGATGGCCAATAACTCTCGGTCTCCTATGGAATAATTGCGTTCAGAAGAGGAGAAGAGTTTGGAGAAGCCGCAAGTTACCATCCTCCCGGAAGAAGATTTTTGAGTAAGTACAGCTCCGGCTCCAGAGGAGGAGGCGTCAACCTCCAGAAAGAACTGCTTGTTGCCGTCCGGACGATGCAGCACCGGGGCGGAAGAGAAGGCCTGTTTTAAGGAAAGAAAAGCCTCCTCTGCTTCGGGCGGCCACTCTTTGGGATTAGTACCCTTACGGGTGAGTGCGGAAATTGGGGCAGTCCGGGAAGAGAAGTGCGGTATGAAGAGGCGGTAGTAGTTGGCGAAGCCCAGGAACCGCTGAATGGCCTTCAACCCCTCCGGTCGGGGCCATTTCTCGATGGCAGACAGTTTCTCTGGATCCATTCGTAGGCCGGTCTGAGAAATAATGTAGCCCAAAAACGGAAGCGAGGTCTGCTCAAAGAGGCACTTCTCATATTTAGCGAAGAGGTGGTTCTGCCTGAGCCTGAGCAGGACCTGACGAACGTCCCTCCGGTGAGTCTGGAGATCCGGAGAGAAGACCAAAATGTCGTCCAGGTACACCACAACGCAGGAGTAGAGAAGGTCCCGGAAGATGTCATTGACCAACTCTTGAAAGATGGCAGGAGCGTTACAGAGACCAAAGGGCATTACCAGATATTCATAGTGGCCGTCCCGGGTGTTGAATGCAGTCTTCCATTCATCCCCTTGACGGATACGGACCAGGTTGTACGCCCCACGGAGGTCCAGTTTGGTGAAGACTCTAGCCCCCCTCAGGCGATCAAATAATTCTGGAATGAGCGGAAGGGGGTACTTATTCTTCACCGTGATCTGGTTAAGGCCTCTATAGTCTATACAGGGACGGAGAGAGCCGTCCTTCTTTTTTACGAAGAAGAAGCCTGCTCCCGCCGGGGAGGTAGATTTCCGGATGAATCCCCTGGCCAAATTCTCCTCAATATATTCGGACATCGACCGGGTCTCAGCAGCGGACAATGGGTAAATACGCCCACGGGGAGGAGTAGTACCAGGTAACAGGTCGATAGGACAGTCGTATGGTCTATGAGGGGGTAATGTCTCTGCCTCCTTTTTATTAAAGACATCAGCGAATGACCAATAGGGAATCGGAAGTCCAGGTAGATTAGTTGGGGTAGGAGAAGGACGGACGGGATGAACAGGAACCAAACAAGTCTTATGACAGTCCTGTCCCCAGCGAAGGACTTCTCCGGTCTGCCAGTCAAGCACGGGTGCATGTCTCTGGAGCCAAGGTAGTCCTAGTAAGAGGGCGTGAGAGAGTCCAGGCAGAACATGAAAAGAGATGCTCTCAGAATGCAGCATTCCCACCTGCAGAGTTACGGATTCGGTGATGAGTTGGATGGGACGTGGTAAGAGGCCCCCATCCACAGCAGCGACAGATAATGGTACAGCCAGAGGTTTGGTGGGAATGCGGTATTTTTCTACCAGGGACTGTGAGATAAGATTCCCGGCCGCTCCAGAGTCAAGTTGGGCTAGTTCGAAATAACGATTCTCCCCGCAGATAATAGAGACTGACAGTAGCAGAGATGGAGAGGATTTATTCTTGTCTAGGTTGACCTCTCTGAGCGAACCTAGACACAGGCGTTTCCCGACCTCTCCGGGCAGGTACGGATCTGGTGCTCCTTACTGCCACAGTAGAAGCAGCTCCCTTCGGCACGGCGTAAGTCCTGACGGGTTTTGACCATCTTGGTCTGGTCGACCTGCATAGGCTCAGGAGAGTGTACCTGGGGAGAGACGGATTTCTGAAAAGTAGGAGCTAGACGTGGAAACCTCCTCTCACGGGTGACCTCTTTGGCACGCTCCTGGAACCGTAGGTCAATCCGGGTGGCAAGAGTTATTAGGTCATCGAGAGTGGTAGGAATGTCCCGACCGGCAAGTTCATCTTTAATACGGCCGGACAGACCCTCCCAGAAGACGGATACCAGAGCGTCGTTATCCCAGGCCAGCTCCGAAGCAAGGGTACGGAACCGTATGGCATATTGGCCCACGGTGAGACTTCCCTGACGGAGGCGTAGCAGAGATGATGCGGATGAGGTCTTCCGTCCGGGTTCGTCGAAGACTTTCCGGAAAGCCATGAGAAAGGCAGGCAAGTCGGACACCAGGGGGTCTCCTCTCTCCCATAGAGGATTTAGCCAGGCCAGGGCCTCCCCGGTGAGATGGGACATGATGAAGGCAATTTTGGCCCGGTCGGAGTTAAACTGGTGGGACAGGAGTTCAAAGTGCAGGGTGCACTGATTTATGAAGCCCCGAGCCTGGGCGGAGTCGCCTCCGAAGCGAGGAGGTGCAGAAAGCCGGGGTCCGGGGTAGGATACCATGGTATTGGTGGGCAGCGGAGCTGCCGGGTTGCGAGTCATGGCACTGGCGGTGGTTGCTGGTGGAGCAGTCAGAGTGTCCAGGCGAGAATTGACATTCCGCAGGTGACCCAGGATGGACTCCTGTTGGGACCTCTGACGGGACAGTTCATGACAGAGGTCCGAGAGCGAGGGAGCTTGGGTGCCACCGGGTTCCATGGCCCGAGCAAACTGTAACGGGTCTGGTAGGCGGAACCTCTGAGCTACTATACAAGGGGGCGGTCCTTGTAAGGGAGCGGGTGGCGACCAGGGAAGACGGGTAGGCAGTCACAGCAGGTGACCGGGACAGTCTCTGGGTGAACGGGCAGGAGGTCACGGCAAGTGACCGGGACAGTCTCTGGGTAAACGGGCAGGAGGTCACAGCAAGTGACTGGGGCAGTCTCTGGGTGAACGGGCAGGAGGTCACAGCAAGTGACCGGGGCAGTCTCTGGGTGAACGGGCAGGAGGTCACAGCAAGTGACTGGGGCAGTCTCTGGGTGAACGGGCAGGAGGTCACAGCAAGTGACCGGGGCAGTCTCTGGGTGAGGCAAGCAGGCAGGTAGCGGAGGAGCGCTCCCAGGTGAGCGGGCAAGAGTCTCTGGAATAGCAGGTGGTCACAGCACGTGACGGCGGAGCCTCCAGGTAGGCTAGCAGGCAAGTAGCAGAGGAGCGCTCCCAGGTGAGCGGGCAAGAGTCTCTGGAATAGCAGGTGGTCACAGCACGTGACGGCGGAGCCTCCAGGCAGGCTAGCAGGCAAGTAGCAGAGGAGCGCTCCCAGGTGAGCGGGCAAGAGTCTCTGGAATAGCAGGTGGTCACAGCACGTGACGGCGGAGCCTCCAGGTAGGCTAGCAGGCAGGTAGCAGAGGAGCGCTCCCAGGTGAGCGGGCAAGCTGGTCCATAGACAGACTGACAGGAGTAGGAAGGCAGACCGTCGGACCTCAGGCTAGCAAGCAGGTAGCAGGAATATCAGGCAGGAAACAGACAGCAAACTGGCAGGACTCTGGCAGGAATCAGGCAGGTAACTGGCAGGTAACTGGCAACGGGACCTGAGGGCTGAAGCAGAGTAGTGAACAGTGCAACAACATTGCTCGGGCACCTCCATTTTGGAGGAGGTGCCTTAAATATGGTGAAGTCCTCCGGCCATTGGCCGGGGACTCCTTAGGACGGCGCGCGCGGCCCCTTTAAGAGGGAAGGAGCGCGCGCGCGCCCTAAGCACAGTGGCCGGGAAGGAGCGCGCGCTGCCAGCAGAGCGGGAGGAGGACGCCGGGCTCGGAGCAGAGAGGTGAGGGGAACAGCGTCCCTGCCTAGCAGAAGGCAGGGACGCCGACGCTACACTTAACAAGACGCTTTTAATGCCCCTTGGAAGAGACGTGGAGTTCAGAGTGGTTTAACAAGACGGTTTTAATGCCCCTTAGAAGAGACGTGGAGGTCACAGTAGCTTAACAAGACGCTTTTAATGCCCCTTGGAAGAGACGTGGAGTTCAGAGTGGTTTAACAAGACGGTTTTAAAGCCCCTTGGAAGAGACGTGGAGGTCACAGTAGCTTAACAAGACGCTTTTAATGCCCCTCGGAAAAGTGGTGGAGGTCCCAGTAGCTTAACAAGACGCTTTTAATGCCCCTCGGAAAAGTGGTGGAGGTCACAGTAGCTTAAAAAGACGCTTTTAATGCCCCTTGGAAAAGTGGTGGAGGTCACAGCAGCTTAACAAGACGCTTTTAATGCCCCTCGGAAAAGTGGTGGAGGTCCCAGTAGCTTAACAAGATGCTTTTAATGCCCCTCGGAAAAGTGGTGGAGGTCACAGTAGCTTAGAAAGACGCTTTTAATGCCCCTCAGAATAGTGGTGGAGGTCGCAGAAGCTTAACAAGACACTTTTAATGCCCCTTATAAGAGCCATACAGTACAGCATCTTAAAAACATTATTCCCATTATTGGGGAGTGGGTCTCCCAGTCTTTGCTTATGCCTTCCAAGTAAAAGCTGACAAAAATAAGGACGGAGGAATTTTCAATAATGGCAACACGGACCACGGTCACCCTGGTGGTATAGTGGTGGTGGAGGCTGAGGATAAGGAGAAGGGTGTGAAGCTGTGCATGTGAATACACCTCCCAAAATAACAGAGTGGATTTGACTTTATGTTACTCTGCTGTCATTTGGTGGTGATGAGAAGTCTGGCCCAATCCAGCCCTTGTTCATTTTGATAAGGGTCAGCTTGTCAGCATTGTCAGTTGACAAGCGAGTGCGCTTATCAGTTATAATTCCCCCAGCGGCACTAAAAACACGCTCCAATAACACGCTAGCGGCAGGGCAGGCCTGGACCTCCAAGGCGTACAGAGCGAGTTCATTCCAAGTGTCCAGCTTGGATACACAATAATTAAAAGGCACAGAGGAATCACGGAGGACGCTGGTACGGTCGGCAAGGTACTGCCTCACCATCTTTTGAAACTTTCCACTCCTTGTGAGAGTACCCCACGCCTCAGGGCTTGTAAGCTGGGCAGGTCTCAGAAAACTGTCCCAGAGCGTTGACAGTGTTCCCCTGCCTCTGCTGGATTGGAGTTGCCTCTCTCTCGCTTGTACGCCTTGGTTGGTCAACGAACTGTGACCTCTGCCGCTAGCGTGTTCAGATGGGAATTTTTTTAACAGCTCTGCAGCAAGGGCCTTCTGGTACTGCCCCATTTTTGTAGACCTCTCCACCTCAGGAATAAGTGAGTGAAAGTTCTCCTTGTAGCGGGGGTCTAAAAGTGTCACCAACCAGTAATGACTGTCACCCAACATTTTGACAACGCGAGGGTCACGGTTAAGGCAGCGTAACATAAAGTCAGCCATGCGTGCCAGACTGGTAACGGGCAAGACTTCCGTGTCCTCACCAAGATGACCATGCTCTCCTCCTCCTCCTCCTCCCCCCTGTCCTCAGGCCACCCACGCTGAACCGACGGTATGACAGTTGTACAGGTACCACCGTCTACAGCGCATGATACAAGCTCCTGTTCTTCCTCCTCCTCCTCTCCCTCATTGTCCCCCAATGCACGTTGGGATGAGATGAGGCTGGGCTGTGTGTAATCGACCGCTACGGCTTCTTGATCCATCTCATCATACTCTGGCTGCAATGCCTCCTCTTTAATTCTCTGCAGAGAGCGTTGCAAAAGACAGACAAGTGGAATGCTGACGCTAATGATGGCGTCATCGCCACTCACCATCTGGGTGGACTCCTCAAAGTTTGTCAAGATGGTACAGATGTCAGACATCCAGGTCCACTCCTGAGGTCTTTTTTGTGGAGTCTGACCTGAATATCGACGGCCTTGTTGCAGCTGGTACACCACAACTGCTCTCTTCTGCTCACAAATCTTTTGCAACATGTGGAGGGTAGAGTTCCAACGTGTGGGGACATCACACACCAGTCGGTGTGATTGAAGCTGCAAACGCTGCTGCAACACAGCAAGGGCGGCGGAAGCTGTAGACGACTTGCGAAAATGAGCTGACAGGCGGCGTACTTTGACGAGCAGATCTGGCAACTTGGGGTACGATTTAAGAAACCGCTGAACCACGAGGTTAAGCACATGAGCCAGGCATGGTACGTGTGTGATCTCACCTCGCCTCAGAGCTGCCACCAGGTTACGGCCATTGTCACACACGACCATGCCCGGATGTAGGTTCAGCGGTCTCAGCCACAGATCTGCCTGCTCTTTCAAAGCTGTCCACAACTCACAAGCAGTGTGAGGTTTCTCACCTAAGCTTAGGAGTTTCAGCACAGCCTGTTGCCGCTTGGCGGAGGCAGTACTGCAGTGCTTCCAGCTTGTAACTGATGTGGTGATATCTGAGATGGAGGCTGAACATGAGGAGGAGGAGGATGCGCAGGAGCTGTACACTGTGGGGGCAACTCTGACTGACATTGGGTCCGCAATCCTCGGTGTGGGGAGGATGTGTGCCGTCCCAAGGTCCGACTGGGTCCCGGCTTCCACTATGTTTACCCAGTGTGTCGTCAGGTAGATGTACCGTCCCTGGCCACAAGCACTTGTCCACATGTCTGTTGTCAGGTGGACTCTCCCAGTAACTGTGTTGTTGAGGGCACGGCAGATGTTTTGGGACACGTGCTTGTGTAGTGCGGGGATGGCACACCGGGCAAAATAGTGTCGGCTGGGGACCGAGTACCGAGGGACGGCCACCGCCATAAGGTTGCGGAAGGATTCCGTCTCCACCAGCCTAAAAGGCAGCATTTCCAATGCAAGCAGTCGTGAAATGTGCGAATTTAGGACTGTGGCCTGTGGGGCTTTAGCTGCGAATTTCCGCTTTCGTTCAAAGGTCTGGGATATGGACAGCTGAACGCTGCGGTGGAAGTGGACGTTTATGCTGTTTCTTGAGAAACTGCCATAACAAGTGAAGACTGAGAGGAGGGGGCATCTTTGCATGCAGTATGGACAGGGGATTGTCTTGCACACACAACAGGGGGTTCTATTGCACGCACAACAGTGGAAGAAGCAGTGGTGACACCCGCTGACACCGGTCGTGGACCCTGGAGTTCACCCCACAAAATCGGGTGCTTTGCTGCCATGTGCCTGATCATGCTGGTGGTGGTCAGGCTGGTAGTTTTGTCACCCCTGCTGATGCTGGTATGGCAGGTGGTACAAATGGCCTTTTTGGGGTTATCAGCAGAGTCTTTAAAAAAATTCCAGACTCTGGAAGACCTACCGGTTGTACTGGCAACGTCCCTCGTGTTGGTGTTACGGGGAACGGTTGCCCGCCTTCTGTCTGCAGCCACCACACTGCTTCTTCCTGCCTGTTGGGGTACTCTGCCTCCCTCCCCCTGTGTGCTGCTGGCCTCACTCTGCATGTCCTCCTGCCATGTTGGGTCAGTTACTAGATCATCCACCACCTCCTCCTCTTCCACTTGCGCACCACGATCCTCCTCCTCACTTCATGGCAATTGTGTCTCGTCATCATCCATCTCTTGTGACAAATTGCCAGCGTCGACTTCCTGTGGCCGTGGCTTTTCAAATATTTGGGCATTGCTACATGGGATCTCCTCTTCCACCACTTCAAGCGGAGCAGGCGAGGGGCACAAATTTGGAAATGGACCAGTGAACAGCTCTTCAGAGTGTCCAAGTGTGGGATCAGTTGCTGTCTGACGACACTCGGCATGGTGGGAGGAAGGAGCATCAGGGTGAGGAGGAGTATGCGGTCGAGACTCACGGCTACTAAGAGTCGACCGTGTGGAAGACAGGTCGGAGGTGGTGGTGCCCAGGTAACTGGAAGTATTATCCGCTATCCAATTAATAACCTGTTCACACTGATCAGTTTGCAATACTGGTGTTGTTCTGTGCTTCCCTAGTAATTCGGTCAAGAAGTGGGGGCGAGAAGATGTGGCTGTTTGTTGTGGCACATTTTCACCTTGGCCACGGCCCTGTCCTCTGCACGCACCATCACCAGAACGTCCACTTCCACGTCCCTTGCCACGCGCCTTGCCCATTGTAAAGTAAGTAAAATAGCTTACACTCGCACTATCAATGGAAAAAGGGTAATAAAAAGTAGATTAGAACCGTGGAAGAGGAAAACCACAGTTCTATTTCTCTGGCCTATACCCGACTCTTTTAAACAATCTGAACAATCAGGGAGAAAATATTACTGTTTTTCTTTACGGAAAAAATACCAAAAGCTGGATAATAGAGATTTCTTACCGTGGAACAGCAAAACCACAGTTATAATTTACTGGTGTATACCAGACTTTTTTAAATATAAATATATTTGCGGCTGAACAGTGAGTGACACACGCAAACTGTTTTTTTTTAGATACAAATGGCCCAAAAGTGGATAATACAGAGGTTTGAACCGTGGAACTGCAAAACCACACTTGTATTTCTCGGGCCTACACCAGACTATTTTCAACAGATATATTTGTGTCTGAACAATCAGGAGACACTATTTATTTTTTACGGCAAAAAATGCCAAAAGCAGGATAATAGAGATTTTTTACCGTGGAACAGCAAAACCACAGTTATAATTTACTGGTGTATACCAGACTTTTTTAAATATATATATATTTGCGGCTGAACAGTGAGCGACACACTCAAACTGTTTTTTTTAGATACAAATGGCCCATGGAACTGCAAAAACACACTTCTATTTCTCTGGCCTATACCAGACTATTTTCCAAAGATACATTTGTGTCTGAAAAATCAGAGACACACTTTTTTTTTTTTTGGGGGGGGGGGGGACACCAAAAGGTTTATAAGACGGGTAGTTGTACAGTGTGAAGGCGGGAAAAAAAAGAGGATTTAGATGAAAAAAATGATTTTTCCTGACCCACGAGACCTGGAGCTAAGTCCAGCAATTTCAGCAACAGGAGCACGCAGGACTGTAATGCAGCGTTTGCTGGTATAACCACTGCGTCTCCTATACAGCCTGCCTGCCTGCCTGATATCTGGGATGGATATTAGTCCTGAGAAGGACTGTTTGTTTGATCTGGCTGCCTTTACAGACCCTACACTAACTATTTCGCAGGATATATCTCTCCCTAAATCAGCAGCGCTGTCCCTACACTGTCTGATCCAGAGCGACTGTGTCCAAGATGGCGGCGCCCGGTTTTAAATACTCGAGGTGACGCTGTGCGGCCAGCCAATCACTGTAATGCCCACAACCAACATGGCTGCGGCATTACAGTGACTGGCTGGCAATCCCTGAATGTTCATTGGCTCTGTAAAGAGCGCCAAACATGCAGGGCGGAGACCCGAGCTCCCGCCCGAGTAACCCGGAAATGCTCGGTGCTCGCCGAACATCCCGAGTAGCGTGATGCTCGGGCGAGTACCGAGCAGTGTCGAGCATGCTCGCTCAACACTAGTGCTTAGCAAACAGTGGGGAAAAGAAGTATTTGATACACTGCCAATTTTGCAAGTTTTCCCACCTACAAAGAATGAAAAGGTCTGTCATTTTTATCATAGATACACTTCAAATGTGAGACAGAATCTAAAAATAAATACCAGAAAATCCCATTGTATGATTTTTAAATGATTAAATTGCATTTTATTGCATAAAATAAGTATTTGATCACCTACCAACCAGCAAGAATTCTTTCGCTCACAGACCCGTTAGTTTTTCTTTAAGAAGCCCTCCTATTCTGCACTTATTACCTGTATTAATTGACCTGTTTGAACTCGTTACCAGTATAAAAGACACCTGTCTACACACTCAATCAATCACACTCCAACCTCTAAGGACACCAGGGACAAAATTGTAGACCAGCACAAGACTGGGATGGGTACAGGACAATAGACAAGCATTTTGGTGAGAAGGCAAAAACTGTTGCCACAGTTATTAGAAAATGGAAGAAACCAAGATGAACGTCAATCTTCCTCGGTCTGGGGCTTCATGCAAGATCTTGCCTCATGGGGTAAGGATGATTCTGAGAAAGGTCATGAATCAGCCCATAACTACATGGGAGGACTTAGTCAATGAACTGAAGTGAGCTGGGACCACAGTCTCAAACATTACCGTTAGTAACACACTACACCGTCAAGGATTAAAATCCTGCAGGGCACGCAAGGTCCCCCTGCTCATGCCATCACATGCCCAGGCTTGTTTGAAGTTCACCAATGACCATCTGGATCAGGGGCGGACACAGACTGTAGTGGGCCCCTGTGCAAGAAATTTTTGGGGGCCCCCCCTGCGCTTCATAAGGCAACAAAGTTATGTAAACATAACCCCCCCATGTGCATCTCTCGCCCCCCCATGTGCAGCTCACCCCCCCGTGCATCTCCCAAACCCCCCCGTGCATCTCTCATCCTCCCCATGTGCATCTCTCATCCCCCCCATGTGCATCTCTCACCCCCCCATGTGCATCTCTCACCCCCCCATGTGCATCTCTCACCCCCCCCCATGTGCATCTCTCACCCCCCCCCCCAGGTGCATCTCTCACCCCCCCCCCCAGGTGCATCTCTCATCCCCCCCACTCCTAGTTAATTAATTGTATTTAATACAAATAAAACTTGTTATACTTACCCCCATGCGATCCCTGCAGAATCCTGGCGCTCGTCCACGTCGCTGCCACCAGGCTCTCCTGACGTTCGGCCATGTGACGGTGCCACATACATAGCCATCAGCTTTTGTTTTGGCCAAAAGATTTTTAAAGCCGCCACCACGATAAGGTAGACTCTTCTGGCCGGGCCCTACTCTAATCTATTAAAATTTTCTTAAAATATCCAATACTCTTTTTAGATATATTTTTATTTAGTTTTCTCTAAGGGAATGTGTCATATACATTTTTTTTTTAAAATGACCAATAATACCACATACAAGGAATACCGCCACACCATGACCAGACCACATATTACCACAACATAGTGACCGAATAATACCACACAGAAGGGGGAAAAACTGCCACACCATGACCAGACCACATATTACCACCACATTACTAATATTACCACCACATTACTAATATTACCATAAGTGTCATTATACATGGGAGCTCTATACATGGTATGTATAATGTAAGTGTCCAGGTAATCTAGTGATCACCAGTGACATTATACACAGGAGCTCTGTATATAGTGTCAGTGTACAGGTAATACAGTGATCACCAGTGACATTATACACAGGAGCCCGGCGGTACATAGTATATAGTGTAAGTGTACATGTAATACACTGACTCACTGGTGACGTCTCTAGGTGAAGTCCTTCAGCTACGCTTTTCTCCTTCATCCAGCACAGACCGCCATCACGTCTTCCAGCCAGGACTCGTCTCTGCATAAAATAACACAGTTATCTAGAGCACATTCCCCAACTTCTACATTACACAGCTGAATACAGACGTGCATCCACCATCAATATATGGTTAGTTATTATGCAACCTACCATTCCAAATATAAATTGTAATCCACCACGGTGCCCCCATTAACTGTAAATAGGCACTTAATATATAATTTAATTAGAACCTCTACTCTTTCCGCCAATTTGTTACCAGTTACACTCCTGCATCCGCAACGCCCCCTACTCTATACTTCCTGCTCCCCGCATTCATTATTTACATGCACCCCCTGCCCCAATTCATTATATTATGTCCGTGCTCTCCCCACCCCATCATCATTTATCATTTACTGTCCCCCACCCCACATTCATTATGTGCAGCTCGTTATCCCCCTACTCCCAATTCCCCCATGTGCAGCTCATTTTCTCCCAATTCCCCCATGTGCAGCTCTCATCCCCCCATGTGCAGCTCTCACCCCTCCATGTGCACATCTCTCATCCCCCTCCCCCACATGTGCCCCTCTCTCATCCCCCACATGTGCACATCTCTCATCCCCCTCCCCCACATGTGCACCTCTCTCATCCCCCTCCCCCACATGTGCACCTCTCTCATCCCCCTCCCCCACATGTGCACCTCTCTCATCCCCCTCCCCCACATGTGCACCTCTCTCATCCCCCTCCCCCACATGTGCACCTCTCTCATCCCCCTCCCCCACATGTGCACCTCTCTCATTCCCCTCCCCCACATGTGCACCTCTCTCATTCCCCTCCCCCACATGTGCACCTCTCTCATCCCCCTCCACCACATGTGCACCTCTCTCATCCCCCTCCACCACATGTGCACCTCTCTCATCCCCCTCCACCACATGTGCATCTCCCATTCCCCTCCCCCACATGTGCACCTCTCTCATCCCCCTCCCCCACATGTGCACCTCTCTCATCCCCCTCCCCCACATGTGCACCTCTCTCATTCCCCTCCCCCACATGTGCACCTCTCTCATTCCCCTCCCCCACATGTGCACCTCTCTCATCCCTCTCCACCACATGTGCACCTCTCTCATCCCCCTCCACCACATGTGCACCTCTCTCATCCCCCTCCACCATATGTGCACCTCTCTCATCCCCCTCCACCACATGTGCATCTCCCATTCCCCCCCCACATGTGCACCTCTCTCATCCCCCTCCACCACATGTGCTCCTCTCTCATCCCCCTCCACCACATGTGCACCTCTCTCATCCCCCTCCCCCATATGTGCACCTCTCTCATCCCCCTCCCCCACATGTGCACCTCTCTCATCCCCCTCCCCCACATGTGCACCTCTCTCATCCCCCTCCACCACATGTGCTCCTCTCTCACCCCCCTCCACCACATGTGCACCTCTCTCATCCCCCTCCCCCACATGTGCACCTCTCTCATCCCCCTCCCCCACATGTGCACCTCTCTCATCCCCCTCCCCCACATGTGCACCTCTCTCATCCCCCTCCCCCACATGTGCACCTCTCTCATTCCCCTCCCCCACATGTGCACCTCTCTCATCCCCCTCCCCCACATGTGCACCTCTCTCATTCCCCTCCCCCACATGTGCACCTCTCTCATTCCCCTCCCCCACATGTGCACCTCTCTCATTCCCCTCCCCCACATGTGCACCTCTCTCATCCCCCTCCACCACATGTGCACCTCTCTCATCCCCCTCCACCACATGTGCACCTCTCTCATCCCCCTCCACCACATGTGCACCTCTCTCATCCCCCTCCACCACATGTGCATCTCCCATTCCCCTCCCCCACATGTGCACCTCTCTCATCCCCCTCCCCCACATGTGCACCTCTCTCATCCCCCTCCCCCACATGTGCACCTCTCTCATCCCCTCCCCCAAATGTGCACCTCTCTCATTCCCCTCCCCCACATGTGCACCTCTCTCATCCCCCTCCACCACATGTGCACCTCTCTCATCCCCCTCCACCACATGTGCACCTCTCTCATCCCCCTCCACCACATGTGCATCTCCCATTCCCCTCCCCCACATGTGCACCTCTCTCATTCCCCTCCCCCACATGTGCACCTCTCTCATCCCCCTCCCCCACATGTGCACCTCTCTCATTCCCCTCCCCCACATGTGCACCTCTCTCATCCTCCTCCACCACATGTGCACCTCTCTCATTCCCCTCCCCCACATGTGCACCTCTCTCATCCCCCTCCCCCACATGTGCACCTCTCTCATTCCCCTCCCCCACATGTGCACGTCTCTCATTCCCCTCCCCCACATGTGCACCTCTCTCATCCTCCTCCACCACATGTGCACCTCTCTCATCCCCCTCCACCACATGTGCACCTCTCTCATCCCCCTCCACCACATGTGCACCTCTCTCATCCCCCTCCACCACATGTGCATCTCCCATTCCCCTCCCCCACATGTGCACCTCTCTCATCCCCCTCCACCACATGTGCTCCTCTCTCATCCCCCTCCACCACATGTGCACCTCTCTCATCCCCCTCCACCACATGTGCCCCTCTCTCATCCCCCCCATGTGCCCCTCTCTCATCCCCCCATGTGCATCTCTCATCCCCCTTCCCCACATGTGCACCTCTCTCATCCCCCTCCCCCACATGTGCACCTCTCTCATCCCCCTCCACCACATGTGCACCTCTCTCATCCCCCTCCACCACATGTGCACCTCTCTCATCCCCCTCCACCACATGTGCACCTCTCTCATCCCCCTCCACCACATGTGCATCTCCCATTCCCCTCCCCCACATGTGCACCTCTCTCATCCCCCTCCACCACATGTGCTCCTCTCTCATCCCCCTCCACCACATGTGCACCTCTCTCATCCCCCTCCACCACATGTGCCCCTCTCTCATCCCCCCCCATGTGCCCCTCTCTCATCCCCCCATGTGCATCTCTCATCCCCCTTCCCCACATGTGCACCTCTCTCATCCCCCTCCCCCACATGTGCACCTCTCTCATCCCCCTCCACCACATGTGCATCTCCCATTCCCCCCACTCCCCCCTAGTAAATTGTATTAAAAAAAAAAAAAAAACTTGTTATACTTACCCCCATGCGATCCCTGCAGAATCCTGGCGCTCGTCCAAATCGCTGACACCAGGTTCTCCTGCCGCAGCAGCGCAGCGCTGAGATGTCCCGGACCCGGCTCTTAGCATGGGGCCGGGGGCCCCATGAGGAGAGAGACGCACAAGAGGGGGGCCCCCAAGGGGGCCCCTACCGGCTGGGCCCCATACTGGAGTCAGGGCAGTCATGCCCTGATGGAGGCCCTGCTGGAGGGGCCCCCTCTCCCTCGGGGCCCCCGTTCAATGAACCGGCTGCACGGGCGGTAGTTCCGCCCCTGATCTGGATGATCCACAGAAGGCATGGGAGAAGATCATGTGGTCAGATGAGACCAAAATAGAACTTTTTGGTATCATCTCCACTCGCCATGTTTGGAGGAAAAAGAAGGATGAGTACAACCCCAAAAACACAGTCCCAACTGACAAGATTATCGCCGAACCACCCGTTGTGATCTCTTCAGCGAACAGCTCTCTGCTGCCCCCTATCGTCCAGACAATTACACGATTGGCCGACGATTAATGTAGGAGGCTGCAGGCTGTTTGCATTAAGACAAAACTAGAGGAAAAACGAGTGTACTGGCATAAAAAGAACTTTATTTATAGATCATTAAAATATCATATAGTATGATATTTAACATTTGACTGTGTCTATATTATCCCAATTTTATTTGTGTCACATTCCTTTAAACATCTTACCCCCTACTATTCTTATGTATCTTTATATTTCACTCCTCTCTTATTGTTTGATTTGATGTTAGGATTATCTAGGCACGTTTATATGTTGCCCTGGGTGATTGGTATACATCCTCACATTTTTTGAGCAGGAGACCTAATGGGGTTTTGATCCGCATGTCTGCACTTTATACTATGTATTTATCTATATGATATTTTAATGATCTATAAATAAAGTTCTTTTTATGCCAGTACACTCGTTTTTCCTCTAGTTTTGTATTGATCAATTTGAGTGGGCAACATGGACTTGTGGTGTGGATCATTTCTTTCCACACCACTTCTCCATATTCTTTAAAATGTTGGCTGCTGTGTTTTTCATTGTTTGCATTAAGAGTCTAGTTATTGGAAAACTAACAGTGCGCGTATGATATATACACCTCCGGATTCCAACACATGGAATACATATATATACCCCCATACGATCACTGCTAATTTCATGATAACCCAAGAAAAATTATTAGCTGCCACCACCAGTCGGTTTTTGTACAAGCTGACTGGATGCCTGGTTCTGGTAGCGTATGGCTTCGGGGTGCAGTTTACAGAACACAAGGAACAGAGCTTTTAAATTTTATATTTAATCCAGAACGATAGGCAGTGTTTATAAAAAATATACAAAAGATTTTACAAAGGGAAGAAAACAATACAGAACATACAGTTAAATAAAATAAAAGGATAACCCAAGAAACTTACTAGACCTGATGTCACAGCAATGGCTTCAAAACTAGGGAGTGAGGCTTCTCCAGAAAAAAATGGACAGCACCTGCAGTGAACTGTGCCTCCAAGTACTGACACACCAAAAAGTTGGCAGTTGCCTTTTATTAGCTCCTAAGTTATACCCAAACCCCCTCCCATCATTACTCCTACAGGAGTGGACTTTTCAGTTTCAGAAATTTATAAGATTTCCTAAATTGACTATATCTTTTCTTCGGAAAGTCTCATGTGCTCGATATCGAAGTCATCTTTTGTATCATGATTTTATTGTTACATAGAGACCAAATACGCCAGGTGTAGCCTCGTTTATCAGCTCTTTATTCAATTGATGTGATTCTGGTCATCGTGCAGCGACTTGAAACTATGTTTTGCATTCGCCACTTCATCATGTTTCCAAAAATATGATTTTCCTATCTATTGTATCGACGCAGTTCATGCACAGCTCCCTTCTTATTTTTCTGGTGAGCAGACAAAGAAAATCCCAAATCTTGATGCTTCTAAATCTCTTATCTCAATCGTAAATTGAATCCACATTGCTGAAGCCCTCACATCTGTTCAGCCATTGGAGTACCTATGGTTACCAAATTCCAAAGGAGGGGGTTGTAACATACCTGGCGGCGTTCTTGCATAGGGCACCATCTCCCACTATGCAAGATCGCAAACTTGATCATCAGTCCAGTCTGCTAGCCTGGCTTCTTTCCATGCTGTCTGCTTGCCTCTGTTCTGGCTGCTTAGGGCGGCGGCCCGGTCACTTCCTGTTTCTTGTAGCTGCTGTGGGCACACCCCTAATGGGTCCACAGCCTATTGCTGTCAGTCATTGGATATTTAAACCAGTTCCACATACAAGCTGGTGCCTGAGCAACTCTATCATTCAGTGTGCTCCTTGACTCTGAATGTGCCAGGTCCTGTTCTGTTTTCTCCTGCCTATCCGCCTTCCTGGAGGCTGTACTTCCAGGCCTGTCTGAACACGCTCCTAACCTGTTCATCCCGCCTTCTAGGGGCCACATACCTAGATCTGTTATCTGTCTTTCCTTGCCTGTCTGTCTGCCTTCCTGGAGGCTGTATTTCCAGGCCAGTCTGAACACGCTCCTTGCCTGTTCCTCCCGCCTTCTAGGGGCCGCATACCTAGACCCGCTCCTGTATCTCGCTGCAGTGTCAGTTCCTGTCTGAACACTCAGTTCCTGTCTGAACACTCTCCTAGCCTGTTACCTGTTTTTCTCTATGTCCGTACCTTCCCTTTTCCTGCAGAGTCTGAACCCGCACCTAACTCCTACTCGTTCTCACTGTACTTCCATTTGTGAGTTTAGAGTCCACTCGCTACTTCATTGCAAGTACCTTGTGTGTATCTGGTTCTGCCTTTCCCTTCCAGTCTGTTCTGTGTGAACAGAGCCCTGTCTCCTCTGCTCTGCCTTGCTCACCGCTCCGGCAGTTCCTGCCTGCTCTGCCTTGCTCACCGCTCCGGCGGTTCCTGCCTGCTCTGCCTTGCTCACCGCTCCGGCGGTTCCTGCCTGCTCTGCCTTGCTCACCGCTCCGGCGGCCTCGCCCTGCTCTGCTCTTGTTCACCGCTCCGGCGGCCTCGCTCTGCTCTGCTTGTCTACCGCATCTGCGGTTCTGTTCCTGAGTCCCAGTCTGTACTGGACCTTATCCAGTCTGTGCTCCAACCTGCTAGTGCCTCCCTGTCGGCACTCCAGCCGTGCTTGCCAGTACTCCCTGCCTGCATACCAGTCGTGCTTACCAGTGCCCGCCTGTCTGCATACCTGCCGTGCCTGCCTATACCCACCAGTCAGTGTGCCAGCCTAACCTGCCTGTTCCTGTATTCTCCGGTGCGGGTCAACAGCCGTGTCCGGGGTCTGACCTGTAAGTAGCACCTGGTCCCTCTGCTCGGTTCCTCCCTGGTGCACAGGCGTCATTAGCCGTCGTGCGACCTTGGTCGGATCGGGTAGATACTTAGTTACGCCCCTCCAGGCACTCTCCAGTTCATGGTCCAGTGGGATCACTAAACACGCACACGCCAGTCAGTCCGGGCGTGTGCATAACAAGGGTCAGCCACACAGAGAAGAGTGCAAGCTCTTCTCTCATCTCTGGAAGCATTTTACTTTTTTTCCATGACCCCAACCATGAAGCATGGTGGGAGAAACATTATACTTTGGGGCTGCCTTTCTGCAAGGGGGACAGGATGACTGCATCGTATTGAAGGGAGGATGAATGAGGTTGGGAGATTTTGGCCAACAACCTCCTTCCCTCAGTAAGAGCATTGAAGATGGGTCGTGACTGGGTCTTCCAGCATGACAATGACCCGAAACACACAGCCATGGCAAATAAGGAGTGGCTCTGTAAGAAGCATTTCAAGGTCCTGGAGTGACTAGCCAGTCTCCAGACCTGAATCCAATAGACAATCTTTAGAGGGAGCTGAAGCTCAATGTTGCCCTGTGACTGTCCCGAAACCTGAAAGATCTGGAGAAGATCTGTATGGAGGAGTGGGCCAAATTCCTGCTGCAGTGTGTGCAAACTTGGTCAAGAACTACAGGAAACTTCTGACCTGTAATTGCAAACAAAGGTTTCTGTACCAAATATAAAGTTCTGTTTTTCTATTCTATCAAATACTTATTTCACGCAATAAAATGCTAATTAATTCTGTAAAAATGATACAATTTTCTGTTTTTTTTTTAACGATTCTGTGTATCACAGTTAAAGTGTACCTACGATAAAAATTACAGACCTCTCCATTCTTTGTAGGTGGAAAAGCTTGCAAAATCGTCAGTGTATCAAATATTTATTTTCCTCACTGTATTTCTATTGTTTATTTTTATGTATAGTGTAGAATGGATTACATTTGAGTGATTTTTGATAATATTTTTAAGTTAACCATACTCTAGTAGTGTTTTGTATGTTATATTGTGAAGATCTTTCCATGTTTTTCATATGTCCAAATTATATTAGATTCATCTGTTATGTCCGCTATGGCAGCTCAAATCACCACTTCACTACCCCCTTACGAAGCCAAACTAAGACAGCAATACACGTAGGGTAATTCTCCCCCATGGCTTAATGAGTTTTCTAGGCCAGTATGTATTGGGTAATGCCATTACTTTTATCTTTTTTGGCTTTTCTACCTTTTACATAACAGGCTCTATTGATATTGTTCTCTAATATATATTGCTAGTAATTTTCTCTAATTTTTAATAATTATTTTGGATGATTACCATTTACATAACAGGCTTTATTGGTATTATTGTCTAATATATTGCTGACCATTTTCTCAATTTTTTTTTAATAATTCTTTTTCATGTTATATCGCCTAATATCGAATAATATAAGAACCTTTATACTTAGAGTAATTTTTATTGATCTTGTATATCTCCTGGTAAACCTTGCTTTTACTGGAATCTGGGGTAAGTTGTCCTTTCTGTCCATTACGTGGGACATAGATTGGGCATATTGCACACATTAGTGGGGTTTAAATGTTTTTAACCCCTTAACGACCTTGGATGTATAGGTACATCCAAGGTCGCCTCCTCTTTGTGTGCGGACTCCGGCGATGAGCCCGTACCTTTCCGGGCACATGACAGCTGATCTTATCAGCTGTCATGTGCCCCTAACAGCTGCTGGTGGAATCGCGATCCACCCGCGGCTGTTAACATGTTAACATGAAGCTGTCAATCTCTGATAGTGGCATTTAACATGGCCGCGCTGGAAGTGTGTTACAAACCACGCCCATCGGCGCGCCCGTCTAATGATCGCGGGCCGCCGATGGGTTGCCATGACAACTCTGGGTATCCCAAAGACCCCTGTGGTTGACATAGCCGATTTGCTATGAGCGCTGAACGGCGCTCATACCAGATGAAGCCCTGCTATGTGTAACACAGGTGATCGGATGATCGCAGCTTCTAGTCTCCCATGGAAATTATTGAAGCAAGTGACAAGTTAAAAAAAATATTTTTAAAAATATAAAAAAAAAATTAAAATATAAAAGTTCAAATCACCCCCCTTTCGCCCCATTCAAAATAAAACAATTAAAAATCAATCAAAAAATACACATATGTCGTATCGCCGCATTCAGAATTGCCCAATCAATATAAAAAAATTATTAATCCGGCAGTGAGTATAAATGTTGTTATTTTACAAGGGCAAAACATATGGATTGAGATGGAGTTATCTGAGTTGTTCGAACACCCTTTTAAAGGGAACCTGTCATGTCGGATAACGCTACTAATCTGCAGATGTACGGTTAATTTGCAGGTTAATAGTGTTATAAAGGTACTCGACCGCTGTGCTGAAAGTGCAGCTCATGGGAAAAAAATGAAATTTATTCATCCCAGGAACCATTGGCTTTCAGTCATACAGCTGGCTGTCTTAAAACATTCTCTCTCTCTCTCATTATTCTGGCATTTGGCAAATATTAAAAATGATGGTAATCCTAATTGACCTAAAGCGGGAAAGGTTTATTCTGACTTCATGTCAGATATTGAGAAAAACATGCATGTGTGTCTTTTTATATAGTGTATGTAAACTTCTGATTTTAACTGTTTATACCCCTCAGCCCACTAGTATCTATATTGTATATATTTATATATGTTCATTGCATATTATCTGATCACCTATTGAGGATGCCTGGTCACTTAGAGTAGTGGTAGAGCTACATAGGGGCAGTTGATGAGGAGCGAGGGCGCCATACCGTTTCAGCTTAGGAAGGGAATTGTGAAGGGCAAAACTAGTCCCTATCTCCCCTCTTTTCTGCTTTTTTTTTAAAATCACTGTTTTTCTGTGCAAATGTGAGTGCATTTATATCTTTATGTATAGGGTTTTTAAACTAACTAAATAAAGAGAGAATTTTTAAGGGTTTTTTGTCATGGTTTACATGTATAAGATCCCCATAGGTTGATTGCTTTGGTTGTTGATTGAGGGGGCTATGTGAGGGCTCATATTGTATGTAGGGGGCTATGTGAGGGCTCACACTGTATATAGGGGGATGTCAGCATACTTAATTCTGCTCGATATTAAGTCATACAATTAATATAAAAAAAATGATTATAATGAATATGTTAATATTAATATTGAGCAGAATTTATTTCAGCCTATTGTTTCGGCCTCCACAGCAGTTACGGTCTCTCATGTGACCCCTTAGGAAAATTAATCTCCCACCCCTGCACTATTATGTATAGCGCTATGTCATGCATAGTGTTGTACACAAGGGAAAAATTTGCACCGCTATCTCTGTCGTTTTCCATCTACTGATTTGCACCATAGCACCTGTGTGTTACTCACATGGCCTGTCACATCATCTATCAAAGGGATTCATGTGACATGTCATGTGATACATCCAGTACCTAGGGGGGGCCCACACCTTCTAAACTGCCCAGAGCCCTGGCTACTCTTAATCCACCCCTGCTGGCACCCCACAAATAAACAGTGTCCCAGTCCATCAATGTTGTGCTATGTACAATGCAGTGTACTCACTTTCAGGCCGGAGGCCTCCGTTGCATCCATGTCTTTTGGTCCAGGATCAGCTGCGCACACATCAGGGTACACCCGGTTCATTACAACAAATTCAACTTTACTGAACAGTTCAGATACAACAGTCTTTAATATGCAGTTTCGGGCACAGCACCTTCCTGTTCCAGTTTCATCAACACAGTACATTTCAAGTCTCATGTTCAGCTCGGAATATCCCTACTCTTGATCCTCCTGTCAGCCCCAAGGATTTCCCATTCGGCCTCACAGCACTCCCGAGATCCACTATGTTTCCCTTGTGTGGTTCCCTGTCCGCTTTCCTCTGTATGGAAGGGATTAAGGCACACTCCTCAGCTCCTAGGTTGGGCTGCAGGCCCCAGACGTTACAGGAAAGTCCACAGGAAATTTGTTACGACCTCATGCTGTTAGAACGATATGTACTCTAAGTACCTCCAGCCCACTGCACACTAAACCTGAACTTCACACGAACCTCTCACTAATTCAGACTGACTGAACCAGGAAATGATTCCCCTTCTTGCTTGACCCACGTCTTCCCATTCTGGGCTGGTCACAAACATTTAACTGTATCTGTTCCTGCAGTCTGTTTCAAGGACAATCTAACCTTTCACCTAAATTCCAACACACAGTTTGCATTACTTTCCTACATTAACACTACACTAACAATACTTATACTTTACCTATCACTTATACACTAATAGGCCCACCACTGCCTATCTGCCCTAATGTTCCTACCCATGAACTGAGTGTACCAGGCTACCTTAGGCATTACCAATACAATACTCACACAGCAGCATCTCTATGCACTTTATGCATTTTACACTTCACATTAAATCATAAAACACAATACAACCACATATTAGTATTACACTACAATTGTTGTCTTCAAGGACGGAGCAACTTGCAATGCCCCTTACAAGAGCCATGCAGTACAGCATATTACAAACATTCCCATTATTGGGGAGTGGGTCTCCCATAGTATTTGCTTATGCCTTCCAAGCAAAAGCTTCCAAAAATTAAGACGGAGCAACTTGCAATGCCCCTTACAAGAGCCATGCAGTACAGCATATTACAAACATTATTCCCATTATTGGGGAGTGGGTCTCCCATAGTATTTGCTTATGCCTTCCAAGCAAAAGCTTCCAAAAATTAAAACGGAGCAACTTGCAATGCCCCTTACAAGAGCCATGCTGTACAGCATATTACAAACATAAGTCCCATAATTGGGGAGTGGGTCTCCCATAGTATTTGCTTATGCCTTTCAAGCAAAAGCTTCCCAAAATTAAGGCGGAGCTACTTGCAATGCCCCTTACAAGAGCCATGCAGTATAGCATATTACAAACATTATTCCCATTATTGGGGAGTGGGTCTCCCATAGTATTTGCTTATGCCTTCCAAGCAAAAGCTCCCCAAAATTAGGACGGAGCAACTTGCAATGCCCCTTACAAGAGCCATGCAGTACAGCATATTACAAACATTATTCCCATTATTGGGGAGTGGGTCTCCCATAGTATTTGCTTATGCCTTCCAAGCAAAAGCTTCCAAAAATTAGGACGGAGCAACTTGCAATGCCCCTTACAAGAGCCATGCAGTACAGCATATTACAAACATAAGTCCCATTATTGCGGAGTGAGTCTCCCATAGTATTTGCTTATGCCTTCTAAGCAAAAGCTTCCAAAAATTAGGAGGAAATGCAATGCCCGTTCGAAGACCCGTGGAGGTCCCAGTAGCTTAACAAGACGGTTTTAATGCCCCTTACAAGAGACGTGGAGGTCAGAGTGGTATAACAAGACGCTTTTAATGCCCCTCAGAAGAGATGTGGAGGTCAGAGTGGTATAACAAGACGCTTTTAATGCCCCTTACAAGAGACGTGGAGGTCAAAGTGGTATAACAAGATGCTTTTAATGCCCCTCAGAAGAGACGTGGAGGTCAGAGTGGTATAGCAAGACGCTTTTAATGCCCCTTACAAGAGACGTGGAGGTCAGAGTGGTATAACAAGACGCTTTTAATGCCCCTCAGAAGAGACGTGGAGGTCAGAGTGGTATAACAATACGCTTTTAATGCCCCTTACAAGAGACGTGGAGGTCAGAGTGGTATAACAAGACGTTTTTAATGCCCCTTATAAGAGACGTGGAGGTCAGAGTGGTATAACAAGACGCTTTTAATGCCCCTCACAAGAGACGTGGAGGTCAGAGTGGTATAACAAGACGCTTTTAATGCCACTCAGAAGAGACGTGGAGGTCAGAGTGGTATAACAAGACGCTTTTAATGCCCCTTACAAGAGACGTGGAGGTCAGAGTGGTATAACAAGACGCTTTTAATGCCCCTTACAAGAGACGTGGAGGTCAGAGTGGTATAACAAGATGCTTTTAATGCCCCTTACAAGAGACGTGGAGGTCAGAGTGGTATAACAAGACGGTTTTAATGCCCCTTACAAGAGCCATACAGTACAGCATCTTAAAAATATTATTCCCATTATTGGGGAGTGGGTCTCCCACAGTCTTTGCTTACACCTTCAAAGCAAAAGCTGACAAAAATAAGGACGGAGGAACTTTCAATAATGGCAACACGGACCACGGTCACCCTGGTGGTATAGTGGTCGTGGAGGCTGAGGATAAGGAGAAGAACATAAAACAGCCGAAATGAGGAAGCGTATACCCATGTGTGGGTGTGAAGCGGTGCATGTGAATATACCTCCCGAAATAACACAGTGGATTTGACTTTATGTTACTCTGCTGTCATTTGGTGGTGATGAGAAGTCTGGCCCAATCCAGCCCTTATTCATTTTGATAAGGGTCAGCTTGTCAGCATTGTCAGTTGACAGGCGAGTGCGCTTATCAGTTATAATTCCCCCAGCGGCACTAAAAACACGCTCCGATAACACGCTAGCAGCAGGGCAGGCCAGGACCTCCAAGGCGTACAGAGCGAGTTCATTCCAAGTGTCCAGCATGGATACCCAATAATTAAAAGGCACAGAGGAATCACGGAGGATGCTGGTACGGTCGGCAAGGTACTCCCTCACCATCTTTTGAAACTTTCCACTCCTTGTGAGAGTACCCCGCGCCTCAGGGTCTGTCCGAAGGGAGGGTCTGAGAAAACTGTCCCAGAACGTTGACAGTGTTCCCCTGCCTCTGCTGGATTGGAGTTGCCTCTCTCTCGCTTGTACCCTTTGGTTGGTCAACGAACTGTGACCTCTGCCGCTAGCGTGTTCAGATGGGAATTTTTTTAACAGTTCTGCAGCAAGGGCCTTCTGGTACTGCCCCATTTTTGTAGACCTCTCCACCTCAGGAATACGAGAGTGAAAGTTCTCCTTGTAGCGGGGGTCTACAAGTGTCACCAACCAGTAATGACTGTCACCCAACATTTTGACAACGCGAGAGTCACGGTTAAGGCAGCGTAACATAAAGTCAGCCATGCGTGCCAGACTGGTAACGGGCAAGATTTCTGTGTGCTCACCAAGATGACAACTGACCATGCTCTCCTCCTCCTCCTCCCCCCTGTCCTCAGGCCACCCACGCTGAACCGACGGTATGACACTTGTACAGGTACTACCGTCTACAGCGCATGATAACAGCTCCTGCTGTTCCTCCTCCTCCTCCTCCTCTCCCTCACTGTCCCCCAATGCACGTTGGGATGAGATGAGGCTGGACTGTGTGTAATCGCCCACTATGGCTTCTTGATCCATCTCATCATACTCTGGCTGCAATGCCTCCTCTTTAATTCTCTGCAGAGAGCGTTGCAAAAGACAGACAAGTGGGATGCTGACACTAATGATGGCGTCATCGCCACTAACCATCTTGGTGGCCTCCTCAAAGTTTGTCAGGATGGTACATATGTCAGACATCCAGGTCCACTCATGAGGTCTTAAGTGTGGAGTCTGACCTGAATATCGACGGCCTTGTTGCAGCTGGTACTCCACAGCTGCTCTCTTCTGCTCACAAATCCTTTGCAACATGTGGAGGGTAGAGTTCCAACGTGTGGGGACATCACACACCAGTCAGTGTGCCGGAAGCTGCAAACGCTGCTGCAACACAGCAAAGGCGGCGGAAGCTGTAGCCGACTTGCGAAAATGAGCTGACAGGCGGCGTACTTTCACGAGCAGATCTGGCAACTCAGGGTATGATTTAAGAAACCGCTGAACCACATGGTTAAGCACATGAGCCAGACTTGTCCACGTGTCCGTTGTCAGGTGGACTCTCCCAGTAACTGGGTTGTTGAGGGCACAGCAGATGTTTTGGGACACGTGCTTGTGTAGTGCGGGGATGGCACACCGGGCAAAATAGTGTCGGCTGGGGACCGAGTACCGAGGGACGGCCACCGCCATAAGGTTGTGGATGGATTCCGTCTCCACCAGCCTAAAAGGCAGCATTGTCAAAGCAAGCAGTCGTGAAATGTGCGAATTTAGGACTGTGGCCTGTGGGGCGTTAGCTGCGAATTTCCGCTTTCGTTCAAAGGTCTGGGATATGGACAATTGAACGCTGCGGTGGGACGTGGACGTGGACGTTGATGCTGTTTCTTGAGAAACTGCCATAACAAGTGAAGACTGAGAGGAGGGGGCATCTTTACATGCTGTATGGACAGTGGATTGCCTTGCACACACAACAGGGGGTTCTATTGCATGCACAACAGCGGAAGAAGCAGTGGTGACACCCGCTGACACTGGTCGTGGACCCTGGGGTTCGCCCCACAAAGTCGGGTGCTTTGCTGCCATGTGCCTGATTATGCTGGTGGTGGTCAGGCTGGTAGTTTTGTCACCCCTGCTGATACTGGCATGGCAGGTGGTACAAATGGCCTTTTTGGGGTTATCAGCAGAATCTTTAAAAAAATTCCAGACTCTGGAAGACTTACCGCTTGTACTGGCAACGTCCCTCGTGTTGGTGTTACAGGGAACGGTTGCCCGCCTTCTGTCTGCGGCCACCATACTGCTTCTTCCTGCCTGTTGGGGTACTCTGCCTCCCTCTCCCTGTGTGCTGCTTGCCTCACTCTGCATGTCCTCCTGCCACGTTGGATCAGTTACTAGATCATCACCACCTCCTCCTCTTCCACTTGCGCACCACGATGCTCCTCCTCACTTTCTGGCAATTATGTCTCGTCATCGTCCTCCTCTTGTGACAAATTGCCAGCGTCGACTTCCTGTGGCTGTGGCTGTTCAAATATTTGGGCATCGCTACATGGGATCTCCTCTTCCACCACTTCAAGCGTAGCAGGCGTGGGGCACAAATATGGAAATGGACCAGTAAACAGCTCTTCAGAGTGTCCAAGTGTGGGATCAATTGCTGTCTGACGACACTCGGCATGGTGGGAGGAAGGAGCATCAAGGTGAGGAGGAGTATGCGGTCGAGACTCACGGCTACTAAGAGTTGACCGTGTGGAAGACAGACCGGAGGTGGTGGTGCCCAGGTAACTGGAAGTATTATCTGCTATCCAATTAATAACCTGTTCACACTGATCAGTTCGCAATACTGGTGTTGTTCTGTACTTCCCTAGTAATTCGGTCAAGAAGTGGGAGCAAGAAGATGTGGCTGTTGGTTGTGGCACATTTTCACCTTGGCCACGGCCCGGTCCTCTGCACGTACCATCACCAGAACGTCCAGTTCCACGTCCCTTGCCACGCGCCTTGCCCATTGTAAAGGAAGTAAAATAGCTTACACTCGCACTATCAATGGGAAAAGGGTAATAAAAAGTACATTAGAACTGTGGAAGAGGAAAACCACAGTTCTATTTCTCTGGCCTACACCAGACTCTTTTAAACAATCAGAACAATCAGGGAAAAACTATTACTGTTTTTCCTTACAGAAAAAATACCAAAACCTGAATAATAGAGATTTTTTACCGTGGAATGGCAAAACCACACTTTTAATTTACTGGTGTATATCACACTTTTTTAAATATATAGATTTGTGGCTGAACAGTGAGCGACACACTCAAACTGTTTTTTTTTTTAGATACCAAAGGCCCAAAACTGGATACTACAGAGATTTTACCAGTAGAACTGCAAAACCACACTGGGATTTGTCAGGCGTACACCAGACTATTTTCAACAGATATATTTTTGTGTCAGAACACTCAGGAGACACTACTGTTTTTTTTTACTGCAAAAAATGCGAAAAGCAGGATAATAGAGATTTTTTTACCGTGGAACAGCAAAACCACAGTTTTAATTTACTGGTGTATACCACACTTTTTAAAATATATAGATTTGCGGCTGAACAGTGAGCGACACACTCAAACTCTTTTTTTATTTTTAGATATCAAAGGCCCAAAACTGGATACTACAGAGATTTTACCCGTAGAACTGCAAAACCACACTGGGATTTGTCAGGCATACACCAGACTATTTTCAACAGATATATTTTTGTGTCAGAACACTCAGGAGACACTACTGGGTTTTTTTACTGCAAAAAATGCGAAAAGCAGGATAATAGAGATTTTTTACCGTGGAACAGCAAAACCACAGTTTTAATTTACTGGTGTATATACCAGACTTTTTTAAAAATATAGATCTGCGGCTGAACAGTGAGCGACACACTCAAACTGTTTTTTTTAGATACCAAAGGCCCAAAACTGGATACTACAGAGATGTTACCCGTGGAACTGCAAAACGACACTTCTGTTTCTGTGGCCTATATCAGACTCTTTTCAACAGATATATTTGGGGGGGGGGGGGGCACCAATAGGTTAATAAGACGGGTATTTGTACAGTGTGTAGGAGGAAAAAAAAAAGAGGATTTAGATGATAAAAAAGGATTTTTACTGGCCCCCGAGACCTGCAGCTAAGTCCAGCAATTTCAGAAACAGGAGCACACAGGACTGTAATGCAGCGTTTGCTGGTATAACCACTGTGTCTCCTATACAGCCTGTCTGCCTGCCTGATATCTGGGATGGATATTAGTCCTGAGAAGGACTGTTTGTTTGTTCTGGCAGCCTTTACACTAACTATTTCACAGGAAAAATCTCTCCCTAGCTCAGCAGCGCTGTCCCTACACTGTCTGATCCGGAGCGTCTGTGTCCAAGATGGCGGCGCCCGGTTTTAAATACTCGAGGTGACGCTGTGCGGCCAGCCAATCACTGTAATGCCCACAACCAACATGGCTGCGGCATTACAGTGACTGGCTGGCAATCCCTGCATGTTCATTGGCTCTGTAAAGAGCGCCAAACATGCAGGGCAGAGACCCGAGCTCCCGCCCGAGTAACCCGGAAATGTTCGGTGCTCGCCGAACATCCCGAGTAGCGTGATGCTCGGGTGAGTACCGAGCAGTGTCCAGCATGCTCGCTCAACACTATTGTCTACACTGTGTTCCAAATTATTATGCAAATAATAGTTTCTCAGATTTTCCCAAATTACCTATATGAATTGCAGTCATTGTAATTTTCCAGTCAAATAACTATTAGAGTACAATTGAAAGGTTTTTGTACAAACTGCCTATGATAACAGTATATTTTTAAAAAAATAAAAAACTCAAAATGCATGTTCGAAATTATTATGCACAGCAGAGTTTTCAACCTTTTCATTTTAATAAAGAACAAAAAAATGGTCATTTTTGAAATTATAAGCATTAGCAGGTTATTACAAACTGAAATCAAACAGTTTTCAACTCAAAACTTTATTCTAGGTGATGTTACATTTGCACATAGGACCCCTTGTTCGAAAGGAGCTTCTGAACTCTCTCGTCATTTGAATTTGTCAGGTTTTGGATGGTTTCTGCTTTAATTGTTTTGCATGAGGACAGAATACCCTCCCAGAGCTGTTGCTTAGATGTGAACTGCCTCCCGCCATCATAGACACTCCTTTTGATGATGCTCCAGAGGTTCTCAATGGGGTTGAGGTCAGGGGAGCATGGGTGCCACACCATAAGTTTGTCCCCTTTTATGCCCATAGCAGCCAGAGATGCAGAAGTGTTATGTGCAGCATGAGACGGGGCATTATCATGCATATATTTGATATTATCAATATTATCAGTTGATGGCATAGTCAGTGCTGTCTTCATAGTTGGTATTGTCTGCACTGTTAGTATTGGTGATATTGTCAATACTGTCACTATTGTTGGTATTATCAGTATTGTCGGTATATTTGGTACTGTTGGTATAGATAATATTGTTTGTACTTTTGGTATTGGTGGTAATGGCAATGGCAGCATAGTTAGTATTGTCAGTACTGGTTGGTATTGGTGGTATTGTAAGTACTGTCGGTATAGTTGTTATTATTGGTATTGGAGGTATTGTTAATATTGTCACTATAGTTGGTATTGTCAGTGATGTCAGTATTGGTGGTATTGTCTCTACTGTCAGAATTGTTGATATAGTTGGTACTGTTGGTATTAGGGCAGAGACAGACTGCGGTATTTCTCGTGCGAGGATCGCATCATAAACCTCGTACTGGCCGGCACCTCTCCTAACCTGATCTTGACAGCTGCATAGAAATACATCATGCTATCATGCTATCATGCTCAGGCCAGTAGAGGTGCCAGCCAGTCTGTTCAGTGTGATGCGATCATCGCACGAGTTATACGGCAGTGTGTCTCTGCCCTTAGTGTTATTGTCAGTACTGTCAGTATAGTTGGATTCGTGTGTACTTTTGGTATTGGTGGTTTTGTCAGTACTATCAGTATTATGGATATAGTTGGTATTGTCAGTATAGTTGATGTTATCAAGACTATCAGTATTGTTAACACAGTTGGTAATGTCAGTGCTGTGGCTATTGTTGATATTGGCAGTACTCTCGGTACTATTAGCACTGTTCTTATAGTTGGTATTGTTTGTGTGGCACCCCAGGGGTCTGGTTTCCACAGTAACAGCAATGTTATGTCTGAGAGCAGGTGGGAGGTCTCTTGGTCAGGGATCCTATGCATGCCACACCTCCTGCCCAGTCCTGGGAGGGGAAGAACTTCCCCTATATAAACCTAGGGCTGAGGCAGGGTTAGTGTGTAGAGAAGAAGTAGAGACAGAGAAGAGAAGCAGATATAGGAAAAGAACATCAGGAGCTCTGTGGGAGCAGTGCTATAAGGAGTCAGGGGCTGGCAGCCGCAGAGCTCGCCCTGACTGGGAAGCTATCACCGGACCCGGAGTCCGAGGCTGTGGGGACTAACTCCTACCCAGCAGCAGAAACCGACCGGCAGGGGATTTCAGGTCCTCCGGCCAAGAAACCCGAAGGCACGGTCACACGCGTGGGACCAGCGCCGCCGTCGTGGAGCGGAAGCTACTAGAAGGCCCCGAGTCACCGGCCATACGGGTGAGCACCACACGGTACACTCAGGGACGTGGGCTACTTATACCCGCCTCTAGCAAGGTAGCCAGAAGAGTACAGTCAGTTTGGGAGGCCTACAACTCCGCCTGGCCAGGGGAGATCCCATCTGCTCAAGGACTGACCAGGCCCCGATCGCTAGCCAGTACTCCGGGAGGGTCTATCTTTATCACCAGTAAAGACCCTGAACTACACCGCATCGTCTCTGAGTGATTCCTGCTACCCCCATCATCCACGTCGGCTGCCCTGAGGCCATACCCCTCCCGTTGGGGGTGATACTATCACGCTGCACAATCCTACCACCGGCCTCAGCGGTCTGCCCTGCAGCGGCAGCTCCTTCGCTGCATTCAACGGGTGGCGTAGTAGTCCAACATCTACCGCTAATACAACGCCACTTAGTCTGACTCCCTGGGCACGAACCGGGTCACCGCCACGGGACTACAACCCTCAACAGATCCGGCTCCGGGTAAGCTCCAGGGGTGCGTCAACTTTTGGCGTAGTCGGCAGGATCTCGTGCCCGCAACCACCGGGTACTGCGTGCCTGAAAAAGACTGTTCAAACTTACCAGTGGTGAAGATTCCCGCCATCCGTGGAGGTTTCCCGCCATCCGGCGCCATCTTCTACCTTCTTCCCGCCATCCGCGAAGTTTTCCCGCCATCCGGCGCCATCTTCTGCCTTCTTCCCGCCATCCGTGGAGTTTTCCCGCCGTTGGACGCCATCTTAAAGACGCCGCGCGGGAAGAAGAGGGGCGTGGACTCCGAAAGCGCGCGAGAACTGAAGCCCCGCCTCACGTCCGGACGTTGCGTAAGGTCCTGGAAGGAGCCCAGCAGACGCCGACGTCACAGGAGCGCGACGGAAGGTCCTCAACCCTGACGATCCACTGCGGAGCCGCGGCCTACGGAAGAGGATCATCGCAAGGTAGGCCACGGTCCACTAGGAGGGAGGAAGATGTCGGATACGGAGGAGAGCTTCACTGCCTCAACCCCCGCCAGCGCCACCGCTGCTGCAGTCATGCCTTTCACCATGCCCTATATCCCGGGAGCGGCCTGGCTACCCCAGTACTCAGGGGAGTCACATACCCTGCATGACTTTAGAGAAAAGCTGGATAGCCTCTTCCAGGTGTATCCCCTCACAGAAGAGCAAAAAGTGAGCATCCTGGTGGCCCAATTAACCGGGGCAGCCCAAAGGGAGGTAAAGTCCTGGCCACCTGGGGGGAGGACTGTTGCAGGGATACTAACCCGGCTGAGGGACACCTTTGATACCCGCACCTCAGCCGAGATCAAGCTTAGATTCTACGGGTGCAAGCAGCGAGCACACGAGAGTATAAGGGACTATGCCCTGAACCTACAAGAGGCCCTGAGAGCCATTAAGCAGACAGACCCTGACGGCGTGGGAGACGAGGACAGGCTGTTGACTGAACAATTTATAGAGGGTTTATATTGCAATGCCCACCGAACCCAGTTGCGGGCAATGGCCTTACAGGACCCTCATCTGGGATTTGCACAGTTCAAGGACAGAGCCATCCGGGTGCTCCGAGAACCGGCACCAGGTGGCGTTGTGACCCACAGACGCCCCACTACCACTTACCACCAGGAGGCGGCACCCTTGTCGGCAGGGCCTGTGGGAGCTGATGCGCAGGCTTTGAACAATGACCCGGCTCCAGACCTGCACCATCAGGTCCAAGAGCTAGCTAAAAGCGTTGCCGCGCTAACCCGAACTGTGCAGTCTTTACAGGTTTCCACTCCAGGGAAGATCCAGCTGGCATCCGGACCGGAGGACATCCCGTGGCGTCGACCAAGGAGGACCCCACCGGCCAGAGGAAGACACAGCGACCGATACAACGAGGACGGACAACCCATCTGCCGCCGCTGCAATCAACCCGGACATATGGCAAGGTACTGTCCTTTAAACTGGCACAACCTGGGGTAGAGGGCCAAACCCCAGGAAAAAGATCATCAGGCCCATCGAACTGGCGCGACAAATATGTGGGAGGACGTCCAGTCTTGCCTGTGGTACTGGATGGCATCCCCATGAGTGCCCTACTGGACACCGGGTCACAGGTTACCACTATCCTGTATGTGCTCTTCAAGCAGTACTGGAATGACTCGGATATCACCCGCTACCCTGACGACGACTTGAGTATCATCGCCAGCAATGGTCAGCCCGTGCCACAGATTGGATTTAAAGAGGTGACCATTAAAATCGGTAGAGTCGAATTGGCGGCACAGGGACTGATCATTGTAGACATTGACAAGCACGAGAGTCACCCAAAGATAACTCTAGGAACTAATGTAATTGAAAATTGTCTTGCAGAGGTGATTTTCCTTTTACAGCAGGTTGCCAAGAACGCCAGCTCCGGCCAGCAGCGAGTGCTCCAGAAAGAGATCCGGGCACTGATGCGACGGCAACAGATAGAACTCTCCGGTGGTGAGATTGGTAGCGTAAGAATGTGTGACCCTTTTCCTATTGCTATGCCCCCAAAAAGTGAAATGATGATTTGGTGCCGGGCAGCTATTGGTCTGAGAGGTAGAGATTACCAGGCAATGGTAGAACCAGTTTACTCAGACAGTAGGCCCACCATTTTGACAGCACGGGGGGTGGTCAATGTACGCCATGGGAGGGTGCCCGTTCGCATAATAAATATCGGGAAGAGGGAAGTGTACCTGCCCCGGTATGCCACGCTAGCCAAATTGTATACCATCAATCAAAATTCCATACAGTCCGTAGAGCCCTTGCCTCCATCTTCCCCGGAGGAAGGTAACGGCTCTAAGGAAACAATGGAAGACTGGTGTCAGCAACTACATTTGGGTACTGACTCCACTCCCTCACACCAGAGACAGGGAGTCTATCGGGTGGTTCAAGAGTACGAGAGAGTGTTTAGTAAACACCCGTTAGACTTCGGACGAGTCAAGGGGGTAGAACACCACATCCCCACGGGAGACCATCTTCCCATAAAAGAGAGGTATCGACCCGTACCCCCTGCACACTACCAACACGCCAAGGGGATGCTTAGGGACAAGAAGGAGGCTGGGGTGATCAGGGATAGCTGTAGCCCCTGGGCAGCTCCACTAGTCTTAGTCAAAAAGAAAGACAACACCATGAGGATGTGTGTAGATTACCGGAAAATCAACCGTATCACACACAAGGATGCATACTCCTTACCAAGGATAGAGGAGTCTTTGGCTGCTTTAAGATCTGCTAACTTCTTCTCTACCTTGGATCTCACTAGCGGGTACTGGCAGGTTCCTGTAGCAGAGGCGGACCGGGAGAAGACCGCATTCACCACCCCGATGGGACTTAGCGAGTTTACCTGCATGCCGTTCGGACTCTGTAACGCACCAGGAACCTTTCAACGATTAATGGAGTGCTGTCTGGGCCACAAAAACTTCGAGACGGTCCTGTTGTACCTGGACGATGTCATCGTATATTCCAAGACTTATGAGGACCACCTGAAACACCTGGCGGAAGTGTTCGAAGCTCTGGCAAACTACGGCCTAAAGGTAAAACCCTCCAAGTGTCACCTCCTAAAACCAAAGGTGCAGTACCTGGGACACGTGGTGAGCGCTGACGGAGTGGCTCCCGACCCTGATAAGATCACCGCAATTAAGGAATGGCCAAGTCCCTCCAGTGTAAAGGAAGTGCGGCAGTTCCTCGGGTTGGTAGGCTATTACCGCAGATTCATCCCCGGTTTCACCAAAAAGGCAGCTCCTATGCAGGACCTCCTGATAGGCCAGTCCAGGAAGGCCAAGAACCAGAAGCCGCCCTTCAAATGGGAGAAGTTAGAAGAAGAGTCCTTCCGCCAGCTGAAGATGGCCCTCACGGGGGATGAAATCCTGGCGTACCCTGATTACAGCCAGCCCTTTATCCTCTACACCGACGCAAGTAACATCGGGCTAGGAGCCGTACTGTCCCAGATCCAGCAGGGGAAAGAACGAGTAATCGCTTACGCCAGTCGAAAACTGCGACCCACCGAAAGAAACCCTGAGAATTACAGCTCATTTAAGCTAGAGTTCCTGGCAGTGGTGTGGGCAGTCACCGAACGCTTTAAGCACTACCTCGCTTCTTCCCGGTTCACCGTGTACACGGATAACAACCCGTTGACACACCTGGACACAGCAAGACTCGGTGCCCTAGAGCAGAGATGGATGGCCCGTCTGTCCAACTACGAGTTCACAATCAAATACCGGGCAGGACGCTCCAATACCAACGCGGACGCCCTGTCCAGGATGCCAAACCTACCGGACGTAGGAGAAGATCCAGAGGGACTGGAAGAAGTCGAACTCCCCGCGTTCCACCGTCATGGGACTATCCAGTATTCCCATCGGGTAAGGAGTAAGCAAGCCGCTACGTTTAACCCCTTGCCTCACTACAACTGGGAGGAAACGCAAGACAGTGACCCTGCCGTCCGACTGGTGAAGGAGATGCTGACTCGGCCAGAGGCTCGCCTTGACCCAGACGCTCCGGAGGAAGCCAAACAACTGTGGGCTGAGAAGAGTCGACTGTTCCTTTACAAGGGGAAGTTGTGCCGCAGAATGGTTAACTCCCGGACGCATGAACTAATCTGGCAAGTAGTGGTGCCACGAAGAGACGCAGCCATGGTGATGGAGGCATACCACGACGGGGCTGGACACTTCGGATGGAAGAAGCTGGAGTTCCTGCTGCGCGGGCGGTTCCACTGGGTAGGCATGAGGGGAACCATCGAGAGGTGGTGCAGAGACTGTGGCCCGTGCAACCTAAGAAGGAAGGACCGTGCCAGCCAGAAGACCCCCCTTCAGTCCATCGTCACCAAGCAGCCGTTGGAACTGGTAGCCTTGGATCATGTAAAACTGACCCCAAGCAGAAGTGGCTACGTCTACGCATTAACCATTGTGGATCATTACTCCCGGTTCTTGGTTGTTGTCCCCGTTAAGGACTTAACAGCTCAAACAGCAGCTAGAGCCTTCCAGCAGCACTTCTGCCGTCCACACGGGTACCCGGACCAAGTGCTGACGGACCAGGGACCTGCCTTTGAAGCGGAGGTCTTCCAGGAATTCTGCAATCTGTATGGCTGCCGGAAGATAAGGACGACACCCTATCATCCGCAAACTAATGGACTTTGTGAGAAAATGAACCAGGTGGTAATGGATCTTCTGAAAACATTGCCCCTGGAAGAACGCAGTCTGTGGCCTGAGAAGCTGCCCGACCTGGTGGACCTATACAACTACATCCCTGTAGGTTCCACCAACTGTACCCCGGCTTACCTAATGAGGGCAAGGCCTGGTAAGCTACCTGTTGACCTGGAGATGGGAGTCCTGACACCCGAGGACACTTCACCGGAAGCAGACTGGGACACAGAGAGGCAGCAGCAGTACCGGAAAGTACAGGAGAGCGTGGAGCGAAGTCTCTGTCTCGCTAGGGAAAGACAAGAGAAAACTTACAACCAGTATGCTCCCGCTGTTCCCCTGGTACCCGGAGAGCAGGTCTTGAAGAGGAAGAGACGGCTCCACAAGTTGGACGACCAGTGGGAGAAGGACCCGTACACCGTACTGCCCTCAAGCCACGACAACCCAAAGGTCTGTACCATCAGTAAAGACGGAGGGGAAACCACAGCCATTGTATCCCGGGATCACCTGAAGAAGTGTCCCGAACAGCTACGGAACCCAGAAGGAGAGCAAGAAGACCCTCGACCCGTAGAGGAAAGGGAAGATATGGTTAGTACTGTGCTCGGAGACTTCCCTCGGTCCTGGACTCAAGTCAATGGTGCAGTTGTGGTACCCGTCCTCACGTTCCTCCAACCAGCATCCCAAGTGCCTACGGAGCAACAGGTAGAGCTGGAAGAGCAGCCGGTCCAGGAGGCAGCAGACTCCACACAAGCAGAACAGGAGGATCAACCCTCTGCTCATAGTGAGCCCGCCGTACCCCTAGTGAGCCAAAGAGCCCGTAGACAGCTGCCCAGTTTACCCTTGACAGCTCCTACACCCTGTAGTTCAAGGCCAGACAGTCAGCTCCGTAGGTCCACTAGGGCCACTAGAGGCCAGTTACCCGCACGTTGGAGGATTTGAAGTGTTTAAATTGTTTTATTTGTGGTCACCTGTCTGTTACTTGTAAATAATTTTGTGTTTCTAGTTATTTGTAGTCTTTGGTGGATTTACCGGGAATCCTTTGTACATATGTTGGAGCGTAACCCAGGAATGGACTAAAAGACTGATAAGGACTCGGGGCAGGACAGACCCCTACCTGGTTACGTCTCCCTGTTTTGGTGAAATGGACACCTTTGTTTTCTTCAAAGACTGCACCCGGTTGCGGACATGCCGTAACCATCCTAATGTGTTTTTCTTGATTGTACTGTTTTTGTTTTTACTTGTTATGTTTACAAAAATATGTTTAGTCCCGGAGTACTAAATTTCACTAGGGGGGAATGTGGCACCCCAGGGGTCTGGTTTCCACAGTAACAGCAATGTTATGTCTGAGAGCAGGTGGGAGGTCTCTTAGTCAGGGATCCTATGCATGCCACACCTCCTGCCCAGTCCTGGGAGGGGAAGAACTTCCCCTATATAAACCTAGGGCTGAGGCAGGGTTAGTGTGTAGAGAAGAAGTAGAGACAGAGAAGAGAAGCAGATATAGGAAAAGAACATCAGGAGCTCTGTGGGAGCAGTGCTATAAGGAGTCAGGGGCTGGCAGCCGCAGAGCTCGCCCTGACTGGGAAGCTATCACCGGACCCGGAGTCCGAGGCTGTGGGGACTAACTCCTACCCAGCAGCAGAAACCGACCGGCAGGGGATTTCAGGTCCTCCGGCCAAGAAACCCGAAGGCACGGTCACACGCGTGGGACCAGCACCGCCGTCGTGGAGCGGAAGCTACTAGAAGGCCCCAAGTCACCGGCCATACGGGTGAGCACGACACGGTACACTCAGGGACGTGGGCTACTTATACCCGCCTCTAGCAAGGTAGCCAGAAGAGTACAGTCAGTTTGGGAGGCCTACAACTCCGCCTGGCCAGGGGAGATCCCATCTGCTCAAGGACTGACCAGGCCCCGATCGCTAGCCAGTACTCCGGGAGGGTCTATCTTTATCACCAGTAAAGACCCTGAACTACACCGCATCGTCTCTGAGTGATTCCTGCTACCCCCATCATCCACGTCGGCTGCCCTGAGGCCATACCCCTCCCGTTGGGGGTGATACTATCACGCTGCACAATCCTACCACCGGCCTCAGCGGTCTGCCCTGCAGCGGCAGCTCCTTCGCTGCATTCAACGGGTGGCGTAGTCGTCCAACATCTACCGCTAATACAACGCCACTTAGTCTGACTCCCTGGGCACGGACCGGGTCACCGCCACGGGACTACAACCCTCAACAGATCCGGCTCCGGGTAAGCTCCTGCATGCGCAACGCTGTGCGACACAGGCCCAGGGGTGCGTCATTTGCATTTTTGATATTGGTGGTATTGTTTGTATTGTCAGTATTTTCAGTACTGTTGGTATTGTCGGTATAGTTGGAAATGTCAGCATTTGGTACCGATGGTATTTTCAGTACTGTAAGTAAGTTCATATTGTCAGTACTGTCAGTATTATTGGTGCAACTGGTATTGTCAGTACTGTCGGTATAGATTGTATTGGCAGTAATGTTGGTATTGGCGGTATTGTTATCAGAATTGGTATTGTCGGTATAATTGCCATTATCAATACTGTCAGTATTCGCAGCATTGTTTGTCCGTATTTTCAGTATTCTTGCATAGTTGTCAGTATTGCCAGCATTGTTTTGACTTTTTTTTAATTAAAAATTGTGGCAAATACATTGTGGTTGTACCGTGGCAAAAAAAAAAAATGGCAACATGGCTGCCATGTGTGAACGTGTGAGGTTCCTCCTGGCCTTATCCTTAAATTGTGTGTAAAGGTAGGGGAGCAAAACTGAATATTTGCATAAACCTAGATTCGGCTCTGCTTTGATTCTACATGCTCCTGATTCTTTCTTGTTGATAATATTGTAGCTATTCATGTGGGAGTGGACTCTGACAGCTTGAGGGCGGCCCCTGTTCAAGAAATGTGTCTGGGCCCCCCTCCTTTTATGGCGACAAAGCTACAGATATATATATATACTGTATATAGCCACACACATATATACACTGGGAAAAATAAGTATTTGATGCACTGCCGCTTTAACAAGTTTTCCCACCTGCAAAGAATGGAGAGGTCTGTAATTTTTATCGTAGGTACACTTCAACTGTGAGAGACAGAATCTAAAAGTAAAAAACAGAAAATCCCATTGTATGATTTTTAAATAATTAACGCATTGTATGATTTTTAAATAATTAAATTGCATTTTATTGAATAAAATAAGTATTTGATCACCTACCAACCAGCAGCAATTCTGGCTCTCACAGACCTGTTAGTTTTTCTTTAAGAAGCCCTCCTAATCTGCACTCATTTACCTGTATTAATTGCACCTGTTTGAACTCGTTACCTGTATAAAAGACACCTGTCCACACATTCAATCAACCACACTCTAACCTCTCCACCATGGAGAAGACCAAAGAGCTGTCTAAGGACACCATGGAAAACTGTAGACCTGCATAAGGCTGGGATGGGCTACAGGACAATAAGAAAGCAGTTTGGTGAGAAGGCAGCAATTGTAGGCACAATTATTAGAAAATGGAAGAAACACAAGATGACTGTCAATCTTCCTTGGTCTGGGGCTCCATGCAAGATCTCGCCTCGTGGGGTAAGGTTGATTCTGAGAAAGGTCAGGAATCAGCCCAGAACATCACGGGAGGACCTGGTCAATGACCTGAAGAGAGCTGGGACCACAGTCTCAAACATTACCTTTAGTAACACAGTATGCCATCATGGATTAAAATCCTGCAGGGTACGCAAGGTCCCCCTGCTCACACCAAAACACTGCAAAGGCATGTTTGAAGCTCACCAATGACCATCTGGATGATCCAGAGGAGGTATGGGAGAAGGTCATGTGGTCAGATGAGAAAAAAATAGAACTTTTTGGTATTAACTCCACTCGCCGTGTTTGGGGGAAGAAGAAGGATGAATACAACCCCAAGAACACTGTCCCAACCATGATGCATGGTGGGGAAAACATCATACTTTGGGGGGTGGTTTTCTGCAAAGGGGACAGGATGACTGCACTGTATTGAAGGGAGGATGTATGGAGTGACATTTTGGCCAACAACCTCCTTCCCTCAGTAACAGCATTGAAGATGGGTCGTGACTGAGTCTTCCAGCATGACAATGACCCGAAACACATAGCCATGGCAACAAAGGAGTGGCTCTGTAAGAATCATTTCAAGGTCCTGGAGTGACTAGCCAGTCTCCAGACTTGAACCCAATAGAAAATTTTTGGAGGGAACTGAAACTCAATGTTGCCCCAAACCTGAAAGATCTGGAGAAGATCTGTATGGAGGAGTAGGTCAGAATCCCTGCTGCAATGTGTGCAAACTTGGTCAAGAACTACAGGAAACATCTGTAATTGCAAACAAAGGTTTCTGTACCAAATATTAAGTTCTGTTTTCTGTTGTATCAAATACTTATTTCATGCAATAAAATGCAAATTAAGTGCAAATTAATTATGTAAATATCATACAATACCTCTCCATTCTTTGTAGTTGGGAAAACTTGCAAAATCGGCAGTGTCAAATACTTATTTTCCCCCTCTGTATACAAATATATATATATATATTGTAAGGCGGCGGTGTTCACACCGTGCAGTAACTGAGGCAGTGACCCAAGCAAGTCCAACATAAACAGCTTTACTCAGCAACTCACGGGTAAACAGGACAGTCCTCCGGTTCGCAGCCGGGTTAACACAAGTCTTTAAACAACGGTTGCCGTGGGCAACGGCCGCGCCAGGCCGCTCAGAGCCTGACAGGTGCAGAGGCTTCCCAGGCGTGGGTTCAGCCACCCTCAATCCTGCTAAGCTTCCCTGCTATGCTCCTAGCAGGTTCCAACATAGAACAACACATCCTTAGTGCAGGGTTTTAAAGGACCTGTGGCAAGAGCCATTGGAAAACCCGGGTTGGAGGGAGGAGGCCGCCCTACTGCCTCCTGTGACCTCCTCCAAGAAATGAAGGCCCTGCCGGGTTTTACTTAATCTGCCTTAGCCAGGTAGTCTGACTAGGTCATTGCTCAACTTCATTCCTGCATTGCAGCCGCAGCTGTGTCTGTGACTGCAATGCACTCCAGTGGATTTAATATGTCTCTGTACACATTCTGGGGGATATATAACGTCCCTCGTATACGATCCCGGTCACTGCCTCACATATCCCCCCTTCTGTTCAAACTTGTGGGGTTGAACATTTGCCACCATACAGGGTGCCCGGGACAAGGCATCCGCGTTTCCTTGCAACTTCCCAGGGCGATGTTCTACAGAGAAACTGAAATTTTGCAGTGACAGAAACCACCTGGTAACTCGCGCATTCCTCTCCTTGGCATTCCTCATCCATACCAAGGGTGAGTGGTCCGTTACCAAGCGGAACTGACGCCCGATTAAATAATAACGTAGTGATTCCAAAGCCCACTTAATAGCCAAACACTCCTTCTCTACGACGCTATAGTTTTTCTCTGCCGGGGCAAGTTTTCTACTCAAGTAGGTGACCGGGTGCTCTTCACCATTCACTTTTTGTGACAATACCGCCCCTAGGCCTACCTCCGAGGCATCTGTCTGTACAATGAAGGTTTGGGGCTGATGAGGACCGGCTATCCACACAGGGCCAACTTCATGGACTGAAAAGCTTCTTCTGCCTGAGGGTTCCACCGAACCATTAACGATTTTTTTTCCTTTCAAGAGATCGGTCAGAGCCGCCGTTCGCCCAGGAAAATTAGGTATAAACCGGCGGTAATACCCAAGGATGCCAAGGAACGCCCTCACCTGTTTTGCACTTGACGGTTTAGGCCAGTTTTTTATGGCCTCAACTTTATTGATTTGGGGCTTGATAGCTCCTCGGCCTATCACATACCCCAAATATCGGGCTTCCTCTAGCCCTATCGCACATTTTTTGGGGTTTGCCGTTAACCCCGCGGCTCTGAGAGAATCCAGCACCACTTGTACCTGTGATAGGTGCGTATGCCAGTCGGTGCTAAAGATGATAATATCATCTAGATACGCGGACGCGTACTCCTGATGAGGCTTGAGCACTATGTCCATCAACCTCTGGAATGTAGCCGGGGCCCCATGTTACCCAAAAGGTAAGACCACATAGTGGTATAGACCCTCCGGAGTTAAGAAGGCGGTCTTTTCCTTCGCCGAATGTGTGAGAGGTACCTGCCAGTAACCCTTGGTGAGATGAAGCGTGGTAAAGTACTGGGCCTGCCCCAGTCTCTCAATCAGCTCGTCCACCCTGGGCATTGGATAGAGGTCAAACTTTGACATTTCATTCAATTTCCGGAAATTGTTACAGAAGCGTAACGATCCGTCTGGTTTTGGAATCAGTACGATGGGGCTAGCCCACTCACTCCGTGATTCCTCTATGACGCCTAACTGAAGCATTTGTTTTACCTCAGCCGTGATGGCTTGCCTCCGGGCTTCGGGTACCCGGTACGGTCTTATTCGCACCCTTACCCCAGGTTCGGTGACAATGTCATGTTGGATAACCGTAGTCCTACCCGGTAGCTCTGAGAACACGTCGGTATTGTGCTGCACCAGCGAGCGAGCCTCCCATCGCTGCTGTTTAGTGAGGGCATCACTTATCCTAACCTCCCCCTCGGACGCTTACCTGGCTGAAGGTAGAGAACTCTCTGGCAATATGCCCGGGGTGACGTCTGTAACTAAACACTTTCGATCTTTCCAAGGCTTTAGCAGGTTTACATGGTAAAGCTGCTCAGGTTTCCTCCTCCCAGGCTGATACACCCAGTAATTTACCTCCCCCACTTTTTCTCGAACCTCATATGGCCCTTGCCACTTGGCCATGAGCTTACTCTCGGCTGTGGGTACCAGTACTAACACCCGATCGCCCTTGTTAAAAGACCTGACTCTGGCTCTTTTATTATATGTGCGCCTCTGGGCTGCCTGGGCATCTAACAGATGTTCTTTCACGATGGGCATGACCGCCGCGATCCGGTCCTGCATACTAGCCACGTGTTCAATTATACTCCTATGTGGAGTCGGCTCTTGTTCCCACGTCTCTTTGGCTATGTCAAACAGACCCCTAGGGTGTCTGCCGTACAATAACTCAAAGGGAGAGAACCCTGTGGAAGCCTGGGGTACCTCACGGACGGCAAACATCAAATAGAGTAGCAACATGTCCCAATCCCTTCCGTCCTTAGAAACCACCTTTTTTAACATGGACTTGAGGGTTTTATTGAACCGTTCTACTAGCCGTCAGTTTGAGGGTGGTACACCGAGGTGCACAATTGTTTAATTTTTAGCAATTTGCACAGTTCCCTTGTCACTTTGGACATAAAAGGGGTTCCCTGATCCGTCAGGATCTCCTTAGGTAGTCCAAGGCGACAGAACATGGCAAACGTGGAGGGGGCCGTAGGAGGGCAACAACCCAGCAGCAGGACCGCTACCTCCGCCTTTGTGCAAGGAGGAACAGGAGGAGCACTGCCAGAGCCCTGCAAAATAACCTCCAGCAGGCCACTAATGTGCATGTGTCTGCACAAACGGTTAAAAACCGACTCCATGAGGGTGGTATGAGGGCCCGACGTCCACAGATGGGGGCTGTTCTCACAGCCCAACACTGTGCAGGACGCTTGGCATTTGCCACAGAACACCAGGATTGGCAAAGTCGCAACTAGCACCCTGTGCTCTTCACAGATGAAAGCAGGTTCACACTGAGCACATGTGACAGAGTCTGGAGACGCCGTGGAGAGCGATCAGCTGCCTGCAACATCCTTCAGCATGACCGGTTTGGCAGTGGGTCAGTAATGGTGTGGGGTGGCATTTCTTTGGGGGTCCGCACAGCCCTCCATGTGCTCGCCAGAGGTAGCCTGACTGCCATTAGGTTCCGAGATGAGATCCTCAGAGACCCCTTTGTGAGACCATATGCTGGTGCGGTTGGCCCAGGGTTCCTCCTAATGCAGGACAATGCCAGACCTCATGTGGCTTCAGTGTGTCAGCAGTTCCTGCAAGATGAAGGCATTAAAGCTATGGACTGGCCTGCCCATTCCCCAGACCTGAATCCGATTGAGCACATCTGGGACATCATGTCTCGCTCCATCCACCAACGTCACGTTGCACCACAGACTGTCCAGGAGTTGGCGGATGCTTTAGTCCAGGTCTGGGAGGAGATCCCACAGGAGACCATCCGCAACCTCATCAGAAGCATGCCCAGGCATTGTAGGGAGGTCATACAGGCACGTGGAGGCCACACACAATACTGAGCCTCATTTTGACTTGTTTTAAGGACATTACATCAAAGTTGGATCAGCCTGTAGTGTGTTTTTCCACTTTAATTTTGGGGGTGACTCCAAATCCAGGCCTCCATTGGTTAATAAATTTGATTTCCATTGATGATTTTTGAGTGATTTTGTTGTCAGCACATTCAACTTTGTACAGAACAAAGTATTCAATGAGAATATTTCATTCATTCAGATCTAGGATGTGTTATTTGAGTGTTCCCTTTATTTTTTTGAGCAGTGTATATATATATATATATATATCTTACATAGTCTCCTTTATTATGTACCGTATTTTTCGGACTATAAGACGCTCTTTTTTCCTCCAAAATTTTGCATGAAAATGGGGGGTGCGTCTTATAGTCCGAATGTTGGGGGGTATGTATATATACTGTGTGGGGTGTGGGGGAAGCAGTAGCGGCGGAGGAGCGGGGCACAGGAGGCAGCAGCCGTCTGCAGCAGTCTACACTGTGCCCGCTGCTAAAGAAAATGAATATTCACTGCTCCCCACGCACATGAAGATTAAAGTACACTCTCCACCCCATCTTGACTAAAAAAAAAACAGAAATGTAGAAATTTTTGCAAATTTATTAAAAAAGAAAAACTGAAATATCACATGGTCATAAGTATTCAGACCCTTTGCTCAGTATTGAGTAGAAGCACCCTTTTGAGCTAGTACAGCCATGAGTCTTCTTGGGAATGATGCAACAAGTTTTTCACACCTGGATTTGGGGATCCTCTGCCATTTTTCCTTGCAGATCCTCTCCAGTTCCGTCAGGTTGGATGGTGAACATTGGTAGACAGCCATTTTCAGGTCTCTCCAGAGATGCTCAATTGGGTTTAGGTCAGGGCTCTGGCTGGGCCAGTCAAGAATGGTCACAGAGTTGTTCTGAAGCCACTCCTTTGTTATTTTAGCTGTGTGCTTAGGGTCATTGTCTTGTTGGAGGTGAACATTCGGCCAAGTCTGAGGTCCAGAGCACTCTGGAAGAGGTTTTCATCCAGGATATCTCTGTACTTGGCCGCATTCATGTTTCCTTCAATTGCAACCAGTCGTCCTGTCCCTGCAGCTGAAAAACACCCCCATAGCATGATGCTGCCACGACCATGTTTCACTGTTGGGATTGTATTGGGCAGGTGATGTGCAGTGCCTGGTTTTCTCCAAACATACCGCTTAGAATTACCACCAAAAAGTTCTATCTTCATCTCATCAGACCAGAGAATCTTATTTCTCATAGTCTTGCAGTCCTTCATGTGTCTTTGAGCAAACTCTATGCAGGCTTTCATATGTCTTGCACTGAGGAGAGGCTTCCGTCGGGCCACTCTGTCATAAAGGCCTGACTGGTAGTGATAGTTGACTTTGTGGAACTTACTCCCATCTCCCTACTGCATCTCTGGAGCTCAACCACAGTGATCTTGGGGTTCTTCTTTACCTCTCTCGCCAAGGCTCTTCTCCCACGATTGCTCAGTTCGGCTGGACGGCCAGGTCTAGGAATACTTCTGGTGGTCCCAAACTTCTTCCATTTAAGGATTATAGAGGCCACTGTGCTCTTAGGAACCTTGAGTAATCCAGAAATTCTTTTGTAACCTTGGCCAGATCTGTGCCTGGCCACAATTCTGTCTCTAAGCTCCTTGGGCAGTTTCTTTGAGCTCATGATTCTCATTTAGTCTGACATGCATTGTGAGCTGTGAGGTCTTATATAGACAGGTGTGTGCTTTTCCAAATCAAGTCCTAGAAGTTTAATTAAACACAGCTGGACTCCAATGAAGGAGTAGAACCATCTCAAGAAGGATCACAAGTAAATGGACAGCATGTGACTTAAATATGAGTGTCTGAGCAAAGGCTCTGAATACTTATGACCATGTAATATTTCAGTTTTTCTTTTTTAATAAGTTTGCAAACATTTCTACATTTCTGTTTTTTTTCAGTCAAGATGGGGTGCCGAATGTACTTTAATGATAAAAAAGATGAACTTTTTAGAATTTACCAAATGGCTGCAATGAAACAGAGTGAAAAATGTAAAGGGGTCTGAATACTTTCCGTACCCACTGTACATGGGTCTCCCCCGCACTGTGCCCCTGAATACAGATATGTACCCATGTCCCATTAATATGCTATTAGTGATGCACCAATCAAAATATAAAGTGATAAGCAGCACTGTTTCCCAAATTAACTATAATCTCTGCAGCCCAATAATATAAATTATTCAGTCTCTGTGACTTTCCCCAATTAACTTTAAGGCTATGTACACATGGAAAATATCCAAGGTTTTACAGTACAATCAAAGTGAATGAGATCCCTGAAGACTAATGCACACTTTTCTTTTTTTTCCCATGCAGATTTTCAGAAGATTAAAATCCGCATAATGTTAATTCTTGCAGCATATTTCACCCATACTAATGAGTGGGGGATAATACGCAACAAGATCAATCAAAAACGTGGCAAAAGATTTATTTTATACAATGTTCTTCCTGCCAACACATTAGGATATGCAGCAGTATAATAAGTACCCACCCTTATTATCTCATTATTTGGTTAGTGTCACTGGGACATATTTAATTAAAATGTGCCCAGTAGTGTTGAGCGAGCACTAAAATGCTCGGGTGCTCGAAGCTCGGGCCGAGCTCACTGTGATACTCGGGTGCTCGACCCGAGCAACGAGCCCAATGTTAGTCTATGGGAGACCCGAGCATTTTTGCGGCGGCTCCCCCGGCAGTCTGTAGAAAGCCTAAAAAGTGCCCAAAACAATAGTGACAGTGCGCAAATGACATGGGGACAGCATGGGGATCACCCCTGGAAGCATTTCTGACCCCCAGGTCACTGCTGTCAACAACGTGGTCAGAGGTATTAAGCCACTTTTACAGGCTCACAATAAAACGTTTAAAAACGAAAGTGAAAGTGCTTTCCTGTGAAATATGTTAACCCCTTAACGACCATGGGTCTTTCTGTTTTTGTGTTTTCCTTTTTTGCTCCCCTTCTTCCCAGAGCCAGAACTTTTTTAATTTTCGTTCAATATGGCCATGTGAGGGCTTATTTTTTGCGGGACGAGTTGTACTTTTAAACACCATCACTGGTTTTACCATATCGTGTGCTGGAAAATGGGAAAAAAATTCCAAGTGCAGTGAAACTGCAAAAAAAATGCAATTCCACAGTTGTTTTTTGGGTCCTTTTTTACCACGTTCACAGATTGCTAAAACTGACCTGCCATCATTATTTTCCAGGTCGTTACGAGTTCATAGACACCAAACATGTATAGGTTCTTTTTTATTTAAGTGGTGAAAAAAAAATCCAAAGCTTGCTAAAAAAAACAAAAAAAAATGACGCCATTTTCCGAGACCCTTAGCTTCTCCATTTTTCGGGATCTGGGGCCAGGTTAGGGCTTATTTTTTGCGTGCCGGGCTGACGTTTTTATTGATACCATTTTGGGGTAGATCCGATGTTTTGATCACCCGTTATTGCATTTTATTGCAAAGTTGTAGCGACCAAAAAAACGTAATTCTGGCGTTTAAATTTTTTTTCTCGTTACGCCGTTTACTGATTGCATTAATTCTTCTTTTATATTGATAGATCGGGCGATTCTGAACGCGGCGATACCAAATATGTGTATGTGTTTTTTTTTTTACATATATATATTTTATTTTGAATGGGGCGAAAGGGGGGTGACTTAAACTTTTATATATTTTTTTTTTTTTTTTTTTTTTTTTTACTTTTTTTTTACACTTTCTGCTTGCTTCTATAGTCTCCAGAGGAGACTAGAAGCAGCAGTTGTCTGATTGCTTCTACTGCATACAAGCGATGAGCAGATCGCTTGTATGCAGGAGAAATGCTCACTTGCTATGAGCGCTGACCACTAGGTGGCGCTCATAGCAATTGAGACATGACAACCACAGGCGTCTGCTGCAGACCCTGAGTTGTCATGCCCACCCATTGGTGACCCGCGATCACGTGACGGGGTCACTGATGGGCGGGGCTTAGGACTCCCGGAAGCGCAGGTTAACAGCAGCGGGTGGATTGCGATTCCAATAATCAGCTGACATGTCCGCGCTTCAGTGCGGGCTCACCGCCGGAGCCCCCGCTGAAGCGGCCTTCCCGACCTGGTGCGTACTATTACTGACCAGGTCGGAAAGGGGTTAAGGAACATCCTTTCCAGGGTAAAAACTTGTGCATAAGGTAAAATAAATAACCAAAAACAAAAATACTCCTCCACACCTTGGGCTATGTTCACAAGTAGCATTTTTCATGCGTTTTTGCACTTTTGTATTGCTTTCAACCGTGACAAATGCGTTCACCGGGAAATGTCATTTTAACATTTTACAACCTTATCTGGCCATGTGCTGTGTGACACATGCATACAGTGCTGAAAAGACAAGGGATCAGCATGGGGAAGACCCCTGGAAGCATCTCTGACCCCCAGGTCACTGTCTAAAAGTGTGCCCATCAGAAGTCATCCGTGCCGCATCAGAAGATGCAGACTTGCAACTATCCCCATGCAAGTCCTTGTCCCAGGGCAGTGTTCAATTGTACCTCCCCCATTCCTTGCAATGCAAGCGAAAATATGCAGCCAACCACCCACCCACCCGCAGGCTGCAATACCATACTGCTAGCTTTCACTTGAAATGGGGCCTTTTAGTTTGGAGGAGGCCGAAGCTGGCCACTACCTCATGGCCGCTTCGGCAGCGAGGTATCCATACTCTGTCCCCAGCCGCCCGGCGGCCGGGTGTCCACGCTCGGTCCCCAGCCGCCAGGTGGCGGCCAGGTGTCCATACTCGGTCCCCAGCCGCCCTGATTTCTCCTGTCACCTTCCCCCACACTTTTCTTAGCCTGGCCTGCTTTAGGGCAGCATTGGACGAGCCCACCAGAGAACCAGACTCCTCCGGTGGGCCCTGGCTTCTCCATCAGGGGAGTTGAGAGTGCCTAGGTGAGGAGCATGATGATGATGATAGAAGTTAGCATCTGCTTTGTTTTCTTGGAATGCAAGCGCATGTATGTAGCAGCGTCTAGGCCTGAGGTGGTCCGCGTTTTAGCGCATATCCTACCTCCTCCGAGGATTGCTGGATGTTTTCCTGCTACTATCCCAGTTCTATGACTCCTGTTAAAACAAAGCTTCAGGTGATAAATGATGGATGAGGTGGTGGCAAAGGAGAAAGAGCAGGAGGAACAGGGACCATTCACATCAATATCAACCAGATATGTCTTGTAGGATATGTTTCTGTAACAAAAGGAGCGGTTCGGCTACACAGTTATAGGGCATACAGTGAGTGCAGTGCCTACCAAAAATTTCGAGCCACTCCAATGCCCCTTGGAAATGACATGGAGGTCAGAGGGCGTTAACTAAACCTTTTCTTCAATTTATAGCAACTGGGTCTCCCATGCACTGTTGGCCTAAGCAGTGAATGGAAGGCTTTCCAAAAATTATGAGGAACTGCAATGCCCCTTACAAGAGCCATGTGTGGCACCCCAGGGGTCTGGTCACCACAGTAATAGAGATATTACGTCGGAGAGCAAGTGGGAGGTTTCCTGGTCAGGATCCCTTAAACATGCAACATCCTCCTGCCCCAGTCCTGCGAGGGGAGAATTCTGCCCTTATAAACTGGATCTGGGGCGGGGTTGAGTGAATCAGAGAACAGTCAGAGTCAGAGTGAGAGCAAGGGAAAGTAACAGCAAGGAGCTCTGTAGGAGCTAGGAGCTAAAGACCAGGGGCTGGAAGCTGAGCAGAGCTCGCCCTGGCAGAAGACAATAGGAACCGGACACAGGAGTCCGAAGCTGTGAGGACTTATATATCCAGCAGCAGAAACCAGCCGGCAGGGGATTTCAGGTCCTCTGGCCATAGAAGCCCGGAGGCTCAGTCACAAGCAAGGGACCAGCACCGCCGTCGTGGAGCGGAGGCTAACAGAAGGCCCCAAGTCACCAGCCATACGGGTGAGCACTACACGGTACACTCAGGGACGTGGGCTACTTCTACCCGCTTACAGCAAGGTAGCCAGGAAGAGTGCAGACCCTGAACTGCACTGCAAAGACTCTGAGTCATTCCTGCTGCGCTCGTGCACCATCACCCCCATCATCCACACTCACTGCCCTGAGGCTATACTCCTCCCGAGGGGAGTTATCCCATTCTATGCTGCGCACACAACACCAGCCTCAGCGGTCTGCCTCGCAGCGGTGGTACTCCCTGACCGCAATCCACAGGTGGCGCAGTCGGACAATTAACCTCAAAACCTAAGAAAGACTGCCACTGGTTTGACCAGCCTGAGCCACGGGACCGGGTCACCGCCACGGAGACTACAGACCCCAGAGACCCGGCACCGGGTATCCCACACACGTGTACACACGGCCCAGGGGGCGCGTCACATGCAGTACAGCATATTACAAACATAAGTCCCATTATTGGGGAGTGGGTGTCCCATAGTATTTGCTTATGCCTTACAAGCAAAAGCTGCCAAAAATTAGGACGGAGCAACTTGCAATGCCCCTTACAAGAGCCATGCAGTACAGCATATTACAAACATAAGTCCCATTATTGGGGAGTGGGTCTCCCATAGTATTTGCTTATGCTTTCCCAGCAAAAGCTGCTAAAAATTAGGACGGAGCAACTTGCAATGCCCCTTACAAGAGCCATGCAGTACAGCATATTACAAACATAAGTCCCATTATTGGGCAGTGGGTCTCCCATAGTATTTGCTTATGCTTTCCCAGCAAAAGCTGCCAAAAATTAGGACGGAGCAACTTGCAATGCCCCTTACAAGAGCCATGCTGTACAGCATATTACAAACATAAGTTCCATGATTGGGGAGTGGGTCTCCCATAGTATTTGCTTATGCTTTCCCAGCAAAAGCTGCCAAAAATTAGGACGGAGCAACTTGCAATGCCCCTTACAAGAGCCATGCAGTACAGCATATTACAAACATAAGTCCCATTATTGGGGAGTGGGTGTCCCATAGTATTTGCTTATGCCTTGCAAGCAAAAGCTGCCAAAAATTAGGACGGAGCAACTTGCAATGCCCCTTACAAGAGCCATGCAGTACAGCATATTACAAACATAAGTCCCATTATTGGGGAGTGGGTCTCCCATAGTATTTGCTTATGCTTTCCCAGCAAAAGCTGCCAAAAATTAGGACGGAGGAACTTGCAATGCTGGCACCCTGGTGGTATAGTGGTGGTGGAGGCTGAGGATAAGGAGAAGAAGATTAAACAGCCGAAACGAGGAAGTGTATACCCATGTGTGGGTGTGAAGCGGTGCATGTGAATACACCTCCCGAAATAACACAGTGGATTTGACTTTATGTTACTCTGCTGTCATTTGGTGGTGATGAGAAGTCTGGCCCAATCCAGCCCTTGTTCATTTTGATAAGGGTCAGCTTGTCAGCATTGTCAGTTGACAGGCGAGTGCGCTTATCAGTTATAATTCCCCCAGCGGCACTAAAAACACGCTCCGATAACACGCTAGCGGCAGGGCAGGCCAGGACCTCCAAGGCGTACAGAGCGAGTTCATTGCAAGTGTCCAGCTTGGATACCCAATAATTAAAAGGCACAGAGGAATCACGGAGGACGCTGGTACGATCGGCAAGGTACTCCCTCACCATCTTTTGAAACTTTCCACTCCTTGTGAGAGTACCCCGCGCCTCAGGGCCTGTAAGCTGGGCGGGTGTCAGAAAACTGTCCCAGAACGTTGACAGTGTTCCCCTGCCTCTGCTGGATTGGAGTTGCATCTCTCTCGCCTGTACGCCTTGGTTGGGCAACGAACTGTGACCTCTGCCGCTAGCGTGTTCAGATGGGAATTTTTTTAAGAGTTCTGCAGCAAGGGCCTTCTGGTATTGCCCCATTTTTGTAGACCTCTCCACCTCAGGAATAAGAGAGTGAAAGTTCTCCTTGTAGCGGGGGTCTACAAGTGTCACCAACCAGTAATGACTGTCACCCAACATTTTGACAACGCGAGGGTCACGGTAAAGGCAGCGTAACATAAAGTCAGCCATGCGTGCCAGACTGGTAACGGGCAAGATTTACGTGTCCTCACCAAGATGACGACTGACCATGCTCTCCTCCTCCTCTTCCTCCTCCCCCCTGTCCTCAGGCCACCCACGCTGAACCGACGGTATGACACTTGTACAGGTACTACCGTCTACAACGCATGATAGCAGCTCCTGTTCTTCCTCCTCCTCCTCCTCATCTCCCTCATTGTCCCCCAATGCACGTTGGGATGAGATGAGGCTGGGCTGTGTGTAATCGCCCGCTACGGCTTCTTGATCCATCTCATCATACTCTGGCTGCAATGCCTCCTCTTTAATTCTCTGCAGAGAGCGTTGCAAAAGACAGACAAGTGGGATGCTGACACTAATGATGGCGTCATTGCCACTCACCATCTTGGTGACCTCCTCAAAGTTTGTCAGGATGGTACATATGTCAGACATCCAGGTCCACTCCTGAGGTCTTATGTGTGGAGTCTGACCTGAATATCGACGGCCTTGTTGCAGATGGTACTCCACAACTGCTCTCTTCTGCTCACAAATCCTTTGCAACATGTGGAGGGTAGAGTTCCAACGTGTGGGGACATCACACACCAGTCGGTGTGCCGGAAGCTGCAAACGCTGCTGCAACACAGCAAGGGCGGCGGAAGCTGTAGCCGACTTGCGAAAATGAGCTGACAGGCGGCGTACTTTCACGAGCAGATCTGGCAACTCGGGGTACGATTTAAGAAACCGCTGAACCACGAGGTTAAGCACATGAGCCAGGCATGGTACGTGTGTGATCTCACCTCGCCTCAGAGCCGCCACCAGGTTACGACCATTGTCACACACGACCATGCCGGGATGTAGGTTCAGCGGTCTCAGCCACAGATCTGCCTGCTCTTTCACAGCTGTCCACAACTCACAAGCAGTGTGAGGTTTATCACCTAAGCTTATGAGTTTCAGCACAGCCTGTTGCCGCTTGGCGGAGGCAGTACTGCAATGCTTCCATCTTGTAACTGATGTGGTGATATCTGAGATGGAGGCTGAACATGAGGAGGAGGAGGATGCGCAGGAGCTGTACACTGTGGGGGCAACTCTGACTGACATAGGGCCCGCAATCCTCGGTGTGGGGAGGATGTGTTCCGTCCCAAGGTCCGACTGGGTCCCGGCTTCTACTATGTTTACCCAGTGTGCCATCAGAGAGATGTACCGTCCCTGGCCACAAGCACTTGTCCACGTGTCCGTTGTCAGGTGGACTCTCCCAGTAACTGCGTTGTTGAGGGCACGGCAGATGCTTTGGGACACGTGCTTGTGTAGTGCGGGGATGGCACACCAGGCAAAATAGTGTCGGCTGGGGACCGAGTACCGAGGGACGGCCACCGCCATAAGATTGCGGAAGGATTCCGTCTCCACCAGCCTAAAAGGCAGCATTTCCAATGCAAGCAGTCGTGAAATGTGCGAATTTAGGACTGTGGCCTGTGGGGCGTTAGCTGCGAATTTCCGCTTTCGTTCAAAGGTCTGGGATATGGACAATTGAATGCTGCGGTGGGACGTGGACGTGGACGTTGATGCTGTTTCTTGAGAAACTGCCATAACAAGTGAAGACTGAGAGGAGGGGGCATCTTTACATGCAGTATGGACAGGGGATTGCCTTGCACACACAACAGGGGGTTCTATTGCATGCACAACAGTGGAAGAAGCAGTGGTGACACCCGCTGACACTGGTCGTGGACCCTGGGTTTCGCCCCACAAAGTCGGGTGCTTTGCTGCCATGTGCCTGATCATGCTGGTGGTGGTCAGGCTGGTAGTTTTGTCACCCCTGCTGATGCTGGCATGGCAGGTGGAACATATGGCCTTTTTGGGGTTATCAGCAGAGTCTTTAAAAAAATTCCAGACTCTGGAAGACCTACCGCTTGTACTGGCAACGTCCCTCGTGTTGGTGTTACGGGGAACGGTTGCCTGCCTTCTGTCTGCGGCCACCACTCTGCTTCTTCCTGCCTGTTGGGGTACTCTGCCTCCCTCCCCCTGTGTGCTGCTTGCCTCACTCTGCATGTCCTCCTTCCACGTTGGGTCAGTTACTAGATCATCCACCACCTCCTCCTCTTCCAGTTGCGCACCACGATCCTCCTCCTCACTTCCTGGCAATTGTGTCTCGTCATCGTCCACCTCTTGTGACAGATTGCCAACGTCGACTTCCTGTGGCCGTGGCTGTTCAAATATTTGGGCATCGCAACATGGGATCTCCTCTTCCACCACTTCAAGCGTATCAGGCGAGGGGCCCAAATATGGAAATGGACCAGTGAACAGCTCTTCAGAGTGTCCAAGTGTGGGATCACTTGCTGTCTGACGACACTCGGCATGGTGGGAGGAAGGAGCATCAGGGTGAGGAGGAGTATGCGGTCAAGACTCACGGCTACTAAGAGTTGACCGTGTGGAAGACAGACCGGAGGTGGTGGTGCCCAGGTAACTGGAAGTATTGTCTGCTATCCAATTAATAACCTGTTCACACTGATCAGTTCTCAATACTGGTGTTGTTCTGTGCTTCCCTAGTAATTCGGTCAAGAAGTGGGAGCGAGAAGATGTGGCTGTTGGTTGTGGCACATTTTCACCTTGGCCACGGCCCCGTCCTCTGCACGAACCATCACCAGAACGTCCACTTCCACGTCCCTTGCCACGCGCCTTGCCCATTGTAAATGAAGTAAAATAGCTTACACTTGCACTATCAATGGAAAAAGGGTAATAAAGAGTAGATTAGAACCGTGGAAGAGGAAAACCACAGTTATTGTTTACTGGGGTATACCACACTTTTTTAAATAGAGATATTTGCGGCTGAACAGTGAGCGACACACTCAAACTGCTTTTTTTTTAGATACCAAAGGCCCAAAACTGGATAGTACAGCGATTTGACCCGTGGAACTGCGAAACCACACTGGGATGTCGGGCCTACACAAGACTATTTTCAACAGATATATTTTTGTGTCACAACAATCAGGAGACACTACTGTTTTTCTTTACGGAAAAAACTACCAAAACCTGAATAATAGAGATTTTTTACCGTGGAACAGCAAAAGCACACTTCTGTCTCTCTGGCCTACACCAGACTATTTTCAACAGATATATTTGTGTCTGAAAAATCAGGGAGACACTTATTATTTTTATACAGCAAAAAATGCCAAAAACAGGATAATAGAGATGTTTTACCGTGGAACATCAAAACCACAGTAATAATTTACTGGTGTATACCAGGCTTTTTAAAATATATATATATTTGCGGCTGAACAGTGAGCGACACACTCAAACTGTTTTTTTTAGATACAAATGGCCCAAAAGTGGATAATACAGAGGTTTGTACCGTGGAACTGCAAAACCACACTTGTATTTCTCGGGCCTACACCAGACTATTTTCAACAGATATATTTGTGTCTGAAAAATCAGGGAGACACTATTTTTTTATTTTTTTTTTTTTTACAGCAAAAAATGCAAAAAGCAGGATAATAGAGATTTTTTACCGTGGAACAGCAAAAGCACACTTCTGTCTCTCTGGCCTACACCAGACTATTTTCAACAGATATATTTGTGTCTGAAAAATCAGGGAGACACTTATTATTTTTATACAGCAAAAAATGCCAAAAACAGGATAATAGAGATGTTTTACCGTGAAACATCAAAACCACAGTAATAATTTACTGGTGTATACCAGGCTTTTTAAAATATATATATATTTGCGGCTGAACAGTGAGCGACACACTCAAACTGTTTTTTTTAGATACAAATGGCCCAAAAGTGAATAATACAGAGGTTTGTACCGTGGAACTGCAAAACCACACTTGTATTTCTCGGGCCTACACCAGACTATTTTCAACAGATATATTTGTGTCTGAAAAATCAGGGAGACACTATTTTTTTTTTTTTTACAGCAAAAAATGCAAAAAGCAGGATAATAGAGATTTTTTACAATGGAACAGCAAAAGCACACTTCTGTCTCTCTGGCCTACACCAGACTATTTTCAACAGATATATTTGTGTCTGAAAAATCAGGGAGACACTTATTATTTTTATACAGCAAAAAATGCCAAAAACAGGATAATAGAGATGTTTTACCGTGGAACATCAAAACCACAGTAATAATTTACTGGTGTATACCAGGCTTTTTAAAATATATATATATTTGCGGCTGAACAGTGAGCGACACACTCAAACTGTTTTTTTTAGATACAAATGGCCCATAGAACTGCAAAACCACACTTCTATTTCTCTGGCCTACACCAGACTATTTTCAACAGATATATTTGTGTCTGAAAAATCTGAGGCACACTTTTTTTTGGGGGGGGGGGGCACCAAAAGGTTAATAAGATGGGTATTTGTACATTGTGAAGGAGGAAAAAAAAAAGAGGATTTAGATAAAAAAAAAGGATTTTTCCTGGCCCCTGGGACCTGGAGCTAAGTCCAGCAATTTCAGCAACAGGAGCAGCACACAGGACTGTAATGCAGCGTTTGCTGGTATAACCACTGCGTCTCCTATACAGCCTGCCTGCCTGCCTGCCTGATATACCTGGGATGGATATTAGTCCTGAGAAGGACTGTTTGTTTGATCTGGCAGCCTTTACAGACCCTACACTAACTATTTTGCAGGATATATCTCTCCCTAAATCAGCAGCGCTGTCCCTACACTGTCTGATCCGGAGCGACTGTGTCCAAGATGGCGGCGCCCGGTTTTAAATACTCGAGGTGACGCTGTGCGGCCAGCCAATCACTGTAATGCCCACAAACAACATGGCTGCGGCATTACAGTGACTGGCTGGCAATCCCTGCATGTTCATTGGCTCTGTAAAGAGCGCCAAACATGCAGGGCGGAGACCCGAGCTCCCGCCCGAGTAACCCGGAAATGCTCGGTGCTCGCCGAACATCCCGAGTAGCGTGATGCTCGGGCGAGTACCGAGCAGTGTCGAGCATGTTCGCTCAACACTAGTGCCCAGTGTAACTGTCCAAATACTTCAGGACCCAACTCTATGTCTGTAAGGAGGTAATCACATATGCAGTTTTTGTGGCAGTTTTTTGGATCCAACACAGGATTGGATTTAAAAGAGTAGAGAAGTTTTAGATACACTTTCATCTTCTTGCATCCACGCTAGGCTTTATGTAAAAAAAATGCTACAAAAACAGTTACGAAATTAAAAGGTTTGGTAAATGTGGGAAGTAACAAATGATTAGCAAAGCATTTACTGTCAGACTAACAGGGAACTTTTTTTCTAGGCAATTTTTAGAAAATACTTCCGTAGCTTTATCTAGACAATTGTTTTATTCTTCTTCTTTAGAATGTAATTGTGTTGAAATCTGTGGCTCTGTAGCAGATTCATGATGTCACTTTGAAAACACTTTATGGTATGATAAGAATATAATTTTATAGCACCGAGGACCACCAACATTGTCTCCTTGTATCTGCTAAGTCAAGTCACAACTGCAGGCTTCTTTCCAATTCTGACATGCAATGTTGATGTTCACTCAGTAAATGCTGTGGCCGCAACATGCCCTGTACAACCAGCGCTAATGATGCTTACAGTCTGTAATGGCACAGTTGGCGATCCCTAAAGAAAATATGCCCAAATGTATCAATTTTATGTTTTTTTTTAAATTAAGCAAACTTGTATGAATTTCACAAAGGCAGCTTAGCCTTGCTGAAACTTCCGAGATGGCATGGTGACTTGTACGTCCTTTAGAAGTTGGAAAGGGGTGTTGGAGGGGGTGGGGGGAAGTGTTGTTTTCAGTATTGGCTCATTTATTAAGATTAGAAGACTAGTATTATAACATATTAGTTCATTCTTATGTCTGAAGGGGTGAGTTAAAGGGGTAATCTGGTAACAGCAAATACATTTTATTCACTGTTTTTATTTATTTATTTATTTTATTCTCTTATATAGCACCATTAATTCCACAGCGCTTCACAGACAATATCGGCACTCCCCCATCGGGACTCACAATCTAAATTCCCTATCAGTATGTCGTTGGAGTGTGTGAGGAAACCGGAGAACCCAGAAGAAACCCCACAAACACATCCCCCTTTGTGGGATTTGAAACCGGGACCCCAGCGCTGCAAGGCAGCCCTGTTCAATGAAAAGTGCAATTTACCAATATACACTTTGCAATAATTTCAAATGCTTTTGATGACCTCAAAATTAAAACGATGCGTAGAAACACTGTAGTTAGTATATAAATAGTAACACATGTAAAAAACATGGGGTATTTAGAAGCTTAAAACTCATCCCATGTACTCAGCTTTCCACATGCAGGTGTTAAACACCGTCAGGTCTTGGTCCTGCCCTACCCCTTTCTAATTTGAGGTCATTTGTGTAACGAGGAAGGGTGGCGCCTAAGGATAGAACACCCTTTATCAAGATGTGCAGAATTATTAGGCAGCTTGTATTTCTCAGGGAAAATGGGCCAAAAAAGAGATTTAAGTGACTCTGAAAAGTCAAAAATTGCTACACATCTTACGGAGGGATGCCACGCTCTTGAAATTGCTAAGCTATTGGGGCATGATCATAGAACAATCAAAAGTTTTGTTGCAAATGATCAACAGTCTCGCAAAAAAATGTGTTAAGAAAATAAGACGCATTAACTGCAAAGATTTAAGAAGAATCAAACGCCAGAAACACATTATCCTCAAGTGCTCTCATATCCCAGAGCTGCATCCTCCCTAGAGTGCCCAGAAGTACAAGGTGTTCAGTGCTCAGAGACATGGCCAAGGTAAGGAAGGCTGAAACTCCACCACCACTGACCAAGACACAGAAGTTGAAATGTTAAGACGGGGACAAGAAATATCTGAAGACACATTTTTCAAAGGTTTTATGGACTGAAGAGATGAAAGTGACTCTTGATGGACCAGATGGATGGGCTCATGGCTGGATCAGTAAAGGGCACAGACCTCCACTTCAACTCAGACGCCAGCAAGGTGGAGGTGGGAAATTGCTATGGTATTATTACAGATGAGTTAATTTCACCTTTTCGAGTTGAAGATGGACTCAAAATCAAGTCTCAAAACTACTGTGAGGTTTTCAAAGACAGTTTCCTTAAGCAGTGGTACAGTAAAAAGTCTGCATCTTTCAAGAAAATCATGATATTTGTTTAAATGATTTTTTATTAGGGGAATCTTTACATAAACAAGGGAAGATAAGGGTAGGGAATACAGCAAAAAATATGCAATTATGAAATACAATATAAGAACTGAAAATATTTGCAGTACAGTAAAATAAAACAGCAATAATACAATATACCATGTCTACCCCAAAACCTAGAGGACAAAGGAGAGAAAGATGGGAGCAAGGAGAGTTGGGTAGGGAAGATGGACTCAAAATCAACTCCCAAACCTACTGTGAGGTTTTGAAAGACAGTTTCCTTAAGCAGTGGTACAGTAAAAAGTCTGCATCTTTCAAGAAAACCATGATTTTTATGCAGAACAATGCTCCTTCACATGCATTGAAGTCTACACTGCTTGGCAAGTCAGTAAAGGCCATAAAGATGAAAGAATAATAACATTGTCCCCTTCCTCACCTGATCTAAACCTTATTGAGAACTCGTGGGTCCTTCTTAAAAGGGAGATTTACTGTGAAGGAAAACAGTACACTAGTGTTGAGCGAGCGTGCTCGTTTAACCCTTTAAACAAGCACGCCCGGGTGCTCGCCGAGTATTGCGGCTTGCTCCGCATCTAAGTTTGATCCGCCGCGGCTGCATGTGTCGCGGCTGTTAGATAGCTGCGACACATGCAGGGATTGCCAGTTTGTTAGGTAATCCCTGCATGTGTCGCAGTTGTCTAACAGCCGTGACACATGCAGCCCCGGCGGATCAAACCTAGATGCTGAGCACGCCAAAAATACTCAGTGAGCACCCGAGCACGCTCGTTTAAATGGTTAAACAAGCACGCTTGCTCAACACTACAGTACACCCTTTCTGAACAGTGTTTAGGAGGCTGTGGTTGGTGCTGTCCAAAAACGTTGATGTTTGGTCAGTCTAGTTTGGATCATTCTTGTAGTCTGGCTACAGTACACCATCCCACATGGACACTTTAGGAATTAAAATTTTTGCAGGTAGAATAATCCTTAATTGAGACGTTCATGTCATATCACGGATGTAGCACATGGTCCTGCTGACAATCAAGGAGTAGTGTTGGTGAAATAAATAGGGTTACATCTCCTTTTCCTGTGTACATAAAAACATGAGTTTTAATTGATTTTAAATAAAGGGGGATTTTTTTTGCAGGATCACATACATAAAAACATCTGTTTAGATCATTTTGGATGTATATTGGTGATGGACCAAATGGTTCACTAGAGATTTAATTTTATGCAAAAATAAATTGTAGGGTCTCCTAAATAACTCGCTAATGCTTCATATCTATCTGCAGAACTGGTCAAAATGTCTCCATTGTTTTCTTCCCTAGATTTGCATGATTATGACATGTTAATAGTACTTTCAAAAATTTGGACACATCTGTGTATGCAATGGATTTCCTTGTTTTTATTGAAATTGAATATTCAGATTGCAGGCAGCAAAACCATGAAGAATGTAAAGAAACTAATGTGAAAAAAACAGGATATGTGTCAAACCTTAGATTCCCAAAGTACTCTCCTTCCAATGACATGCATCCACTTGGCATTCTTTTAAGCAGATTGATCAGGTGGGCACCTAGAATGGCTTCCAATGAACAGTTATGTCTTGTCAAGAGTTCATTTGTGGAATGACCGGTTTTCAGAAAGTGTTTGCGCCCATCAGGTGTATTTTGTAGAAGCAATGTTTCCACAACTGTTCTATGTCAGTATATGACAAAAAGCATTCATGAAAATAAAAAAAAAATCATAGTCCATCATTACTTAAAGACATGAAGGTCAGACATTTTGAAAAATTGCTAGAACCTTGAAGGCATCTTTAACCCCTTTGTAGCCTAGGGCGCACTAATACGTATCTGCGCCCTGGGACTTAAGAGCCTGATACGTATTAGTACGCCCTATCTTTAATGCGGCACCACGACTTCGGTCGCGGTGATCGCATTAAATTTACGGCGCCGTCTTACCTCAGGGTAGATGGCGCCGTCATCCCGAGGGGTGTCGCCGCCCCCCCACACCCACGATCGCTGTGATTGGCTGTTCATTCTGAACAGCCAATCACAGCATTTCTCACTGTTTCCGGCAATCAGATTGCCAGAAACAGTGATGTGCAACCTAGGATCTGTGTTCCTAAGAGCACCGATCCTAGGCTGTTGCTAGGAGACCCCAGCCCTGGCCCCAAACCGCTATGATCGGTGTGATCGCCGATCACATCGATCGCACCGATCGTAGCGTGACCGCGTGGTGACACGGTGGTCACGGGGCGGTGACCGGCTTGTAACCTGCCTGTCACCGCCCCATGACCCGCTGTGATGTGATCAGAGGCCCCAGACAGCTCTGATTGGAGCGATCGATGATGACATCGATCACTCCAATCAGAGTACCTGAACACAGGTGACAGGGCGGTCACAGGGAGGTGTCACCACCCTGTGACCCCCTGTGATGTTGCCCAGGCCCCAGCCATCTCTGATTGGTGCGATCAATGTCATCATCGATCGCACCAATCAGAGTACCTGACCGGGAGGTGATCGGGTGGTGACCGGCCTGTGACCTGCTTGTCACCTCCCTATCACCCCCTGTAACCGCCCTGCAGCTCTTCACACTTCCTGAGGATTTCTACAGAGCGGTCACACTGCTGATCTCTCTGTGCTGGGCCTTGTGGTGCCACAGCATTTGTGACACCACAAGACCTTCTCCTACTTGCTCCAGGCTCCTGCCTCCAGGCTCTGGTCTCCAGGCTCCTGCTCCGGTATCCAGGCTCCTGCTCTGGTCTCCAGGCTCCGGTCTCCAGGCTCCTGCTCTGGTCTCCAGGCTCTGGTCTCCAGGCTCCAGTCTCCAGGCTCCGTTCTCCAGGCTCCGGTCTCCAGGCTCCTGCTCCGGTCTCCGTTATCCTGGCTCCAGGCTCCTGCTTGGGTCTCCAGGCTCCAGGTTCTGGTATCCAGGCTTCAGGCTCCTGCTCCGGTCTTCAGGCTCCTGCTCCGGTCTCCAGCTCCTGCTCAAGTCTGCTGCTGATCCTGCTCCAGAGGCTGCTCCTGCTGCTGATCCTGCTGCTGCTGCTGCTGAGAGAAGAACAGAGAAGACTTTGGTAAGTCCATCTCTGATCTCCCCTCATCCACCCCAATCCCCCTTCCACCCTTTCCCCCCTCTTTTTACCCCTCTTCCCACCCCAATCCCAATCCCCCCCAGTTGTTTTTTTCTGTGCGTCCTGCAGCGGCCGAGCGCTGACCAGTGACTACGTCACTGATCAACGTCCGTGCTCGCTGCTTTTCAGGACTTTATTTTGTCCCTGTCAATTATTTCCCCCCACTTTGCATCACCTCTGTGCGTGCATCCAACAGCCGCCGAGCATTGATCGGTGACGCAAATCACCGATCAGCACTCGCACTCGCCTTTTTTTTTTTTGCACTAACCTTTTCTCTCTTCTCTAGGGGGCGGTTGCGCTGTCCGATTGTGCGCCGTGCTGGGCCTTGTGGTGCCATATAAGCCTGTGACACCACAATCACCGCTACAGAAGACATCTGACAGAAGACATCTTACAGAAGACAACTGAAAGACGACATATGAAAGATGACAACTGTAAGTAAGATTTTTTTGATCCCTCCTCATCCACCCTAATCCCCCTCTCCACCTTCCCCCCCTTCCGATCCCCCTTTCTGCCACCAAATGCTGATCATTACTTGATCAGTACTTGATGGCTCAACTTTTGTCATTTTTTTTTTGTGATTCCTGCAGCGGCCGAGCTCTTATCAGTGACCACAGATCACTGATCTGCACTCGTGCTCGCTGTTTTACACAGCCTCGTCCTTTGCACCACATCCGCACGCACACCCAGCAGCCGCTGCTGACATAGTTCACTGATCCGCACTCGTGCTCGCTGTTAGCACCACCTGCGGTAGTTCCTTTTTTTTCTCTTTTTTTTTCAGAAAAAAAAGTTCACACCAAGCACACTGACACACACACACACTATAAATAAAGTACTGATACACACCCACCACATACATAACAAAAAAAAATGTCCCGCTCATCCCAAACTCGCTATTCAGCGGAGGAGGCATATGCTTTTCTTGCCTCCGACACTGACAGCGAGGGCGAGGATCCCACCTTTCTTTATTTTTCTGATTCCTCATCGTCCTCCTCTTCCTCTTCTTCTTCCTCCTCTTCCTCCTCAGGTGCTGCTGAACCGCCATGCAGTCGTCCCAGAAGAGAAGATGAACCTGCACCCCCCACTACTGACCCCGTATGGACCTCGCCCCGCGAAAATTATGAGCCACTGATTCCTGATTTCGTGGCGGAATCAGGAATCAAGTTTGACACCACCGGCCTCACAGAAATAGACTTTTTCAAAGTCTTTTTCTCTGAGGATTTCGTAAAGCTCATGGTGGGCCAAACTAATTTATACGCTCATCAATTTTTGGAACAAAACCCCTCTTCATCATTTTCTAACTGGTCTCCTGTAGACGCAGTAGAAATTATGAAGTTTTGGGGCCTGGTCCTTCATATGGGGATCCTGAAGAAGCCAGAACTTCGGCAATACTGGAGTGTTGACGTTTTGTATGACACTCCAGTGTTCCGAATGGTCATGACCCAGAAACGTTTTCAGGCCATCCACAAGTTCTTGCATTACAACGATAATGCAAGGCGTCCTGCACGCGATGACCCGAACTTTGATCGTCTTTTCAAAGTTCGGCCGGTCATCGACCACTTCAACAACAAGTTTGCTGAAGTGTACGTGCCCCAAAGGGACATCTGCATGGATGAGTCCTTAATCGCTTTTTTGGGGCGGCATTACCTGCCCAGTAAGAGGGCCAGGTACGGATTCAAGCTGTATAAACTTTGTGAGAGTACCTCAGGGTACACGCACAAGTTGAGAGTTTATGAAGGGAAGGACTCCCGGATTGAACCCCCTGAATGCCCCCCTGTTCTGGGAGTGAGTGGGAAAATTGTGTGGGACTTGGTGCACCCACTGCTGGATAAAGGTTATCACCTGTACGTGGATAACTTTTATACCAGTGTCCCTCTCTTCAAGTCCCTCTCTGCGCGACGTACCGCAGCCTGCGGTACTATCCGCAAAAATCAGAAAGGCCTCCCAAAGACGCTAATTGGGCAGCTGCTCAAATGGGGTGAGAGCAGAGCCCAATGTAGCGACCACCTTCTGGTGGTCAAGGACAAGAGGGATGTCCTTTTCTTGACCACCATACATGGTGATGGCTGCACCCTCAGCACTGTACGAGGTTCCATTACACAGGTCGTCAAACCTGACTGTGTAGTGGAGTACAACAAGTACATGGGGGAGAGTTGATCTCTCTGATCAAGTCCTCCAGCCATACAGTGCTTTGAGAAAGGCCAGAGTGTGGTACAAGAAGCTGGCCGTGCACATTTTTTAAAAGGCAATGCACAACGCTTTCCTTCTGTCACGATGTGCAGGCCAAACTTCTGCATCCGCTTGTCCATAGGTAGAAATTTTTGTGAAACTGGTGAGAAATGATCTGTCTCGTCTTGATACTAAGATTTCACAAGATAACCTTTCCCATTCCCAGAGACTAGCAATTCAAGAACTTCGGAAAATAAAAGATGTGGTCATTAAAAGAGCGGACAAGTGGGGAAATGTTGTGGTCTGGCCTACACGTGATTATGAGGCAGAGGCCTTTAGGCAGCTCCACAAAACTGACTGCTATAAAAGACTAGATGCGATTCCCCTTGGGACCTTTAAAAGAGAATTACTTGACTTGTTAGATGACGGAGTTGAATCTTCTGCTATCCCCTTGAAAATGAAGGAGGCCCTCTTATCAGAATGTCCTGTGGTACCCACACTCTACCTGCTGCCCAAGGTTCACAAGGACCCCCTCTGCCCACCAGGGAGACCCATCATTTCTGGCATGGGGGGTCTTTGTGAGCCGATCTGTCAATTTGTGGATTTTTTCCTTAAACAAGGTGTTGAGACACTCCCGTCGTTTGTTGACACAACAGATGTCCTCAGGAAATTAGATGGGAACACATTGGAAGCTGACATGTGGTTCGTCACCTGCAATGTGGAGTCCCTATATGCATCAATGCAGCATGCTCATGGAATTACAGCAGCCAGATACTTCCTGGAGATTACTGACATGGAACCCGTATTGATTAATTTTATCTTACAACTTCTTCAGTTTAAATTAACACATAATTTTTTTGTGTTCAAGGACCGGCCCTTCCTATAGCTCCAGGGGACAGCAATGGGGGCGTCTTGTGCGCCCTCGTATGCTAATCTGTTCCTGGGGCTGTGGGAAAGGGACACGGTCCTTGAAATACTGGGACACGAGTCAGTCATTTCCTGGTCGCATTATATTGATGACGTGTTGTTTATCTGGCAGGGCTGCACGTCGCGGCTTGACGAATTTCTAGGTCACGTTAACAACAATGAGCTTAATATCAAGCTTACCTATAAATATAGCCAGCTTCAGATAAACTTTCTCGATATACTAATGAGGCGCCCTGCTGTGCATTGGTGCCACAAATCCCAGAGGGGTGCATGGATGGACTTCTCCACAAGAGGCCCTCACAACATTCACACACCTCCACCCTACCACCTCAGACCACCAGAGGGAGCCCGGATAGGGATATATATACTGGAGGGTGAAGTTAGGCAGCCAGTGAAGTTCCTGCTCAGACACAGAGAGGGACAGAGCTCAGTGAGTCCACTGGGAAAGTCAGTCTGTCCAGGGACAGCGTTCCAGTTGAGCTCAGTTGAGAGCAGAGAGTGTGCTGTCGCTGAGGACAGCGAAGAGCAGCGTGCCTGCTGCGGTGCTTAGGCGAGTTAGGGCCTACAGCACGGTGTGGCCGCAGGCGAGTGGAGACTGCAAGTAACATAGGGGGCAGAGGAGCATAACAGGCTCACCCCGAACCATATACCGGACACCGAGTCCGCGCCTACAGGGATCTCTATGACCAGTAGGAAAACCGGAATCCCTGGAGAACTACAAGTCCCAGGTTAACCAACCGCTGACCACAGCAACAGGGTTAGGTACCACTAAGGCTCCAGCGACCAGGAATAGTGGGAACCAGGAGAAAACCCTACCGCCAGGTCAGTAGGTACAAGAAAGAAGCAGTAACCAAACTAGGCCTAGCTCCAAGCAGGCCCGAAGCTTAGAGAGTAAAAGACACAGATCAGGAGGCCCTACACCCGCTCACTAGGGAGAGTCCAGAAATGCACCCTTCGCCCTGAGTACCCTGTACCGTACCTGCATCACCACCAGTAAAGGTATTGAAGTTTACCCCTGTGTGTCTGCCCGTACTTCCTCCGGGACCGTCCTGCCGTCTCTCTCCTGCTTCCATCATCCATCTACACTATTACACTGCCCTGAGGCCTGCTCCACCTGCGGGGAGCCGTCCCATCGAAGCTGCCCCTAACATCTGCCTCAGTGGACTGTCGCAGCACTGGTAACCCATTACCAGATACCGCAGGTGGCGTCACGAACATTTACAAACCTATATCCCAATATCCATTCCCCTCTTTTCAGTTGTCCGCCCTGGGCCACGGACCGGGCCAGCCACCATGATATCCCCCAAGTGTCTAAGAGGCCCGTGCTGCCGAGTACCCCACGGCCCCGGGGGCGCAAAACTAATCTCCAAATTAGAGAATGGCACGATCGGTACTGATATTTTTCATAAAGAAACTTCTACCAACTCGTTGTTGCACTTCACTTCATCTCACCCCACCTAAACTGAAAAGTTCGATCCCTGTCGGCCAGTTCCTGAGAGCACGTTGTATATGCTCCAGTGAAGATAAATTTTTGAACCAAGAGAGAAATCTCTCATATAGATTCCAAAATCATGGCTATCATAGACATGATATCAATAAAGCCTTCATACGGGCTAAAAACACAAAGAGACAAAATCTTCTGATTAACTGCAAAAGATCCAAATATGATGGATCGTCAGGCGAACTGTTGCCTAGATTTATAACAACTTTTAATGAAAAGTGGAAGGATATTCAAACTATCATGACAAAACATTGGCCGATTTTATTGACCGACAGGGATCTTAAGCACCAGCTTTCAGAATGACCAGCACTGACATGGTGAAAATCGAACACATTGGGCGATATACTGACTAAAAATCATTATATACCGCCCAAAAGCCCTTTCCTGTTTTGGGAGTAATGGTCCTACGTGGGGCAGTCGTCCCTGTGGGAAGTGTTCTGTTTGCAAATTCATTACGAAGGTCCTACTCCTACAATTGTCGAACTCTAGTGGAAATAAATCCTACAAAATAGTCCATCATATTACATGCGATACCGAAGGTGACTAATTTATATAGGGATGACCACCAGACCCTTTAAGGTTCGCATACAAGAACACATCAGGGACATCAATAACGCCCACACATGTTCTAACCCTTCACTATTAAAGACCATGCCAAAGCATTTTTTGGATATCCATGGAGGGAACCCGAAAGGCTTTATTGCCTGTGGAATTGACCATGTTTATATGGGCATAAGAGGGGGTAACCTTAAAAAGAAATTATTGCAGAAGGAAACGAGATGGATCGTGTTGTTGGATACGGTGTCCCCGAAAGGGTTAAACGAGACAGCTTCAAGCCTTTCTTGTAAACTATAGCGCTTTTTTAGATGACTGACATCTCGGTTTTGTTTTATGTTGATTTATATTTTTATTAATTGTTCCTAACACATGTCTTATATTCCCAGATTATTCTTAGATTTAGGGGCTGCATATATCTAATTGGTCAAATCTCTTCATCTGATCATCCGGAGGTTATTATGCCGGAGGTTGCTATTAACGACGTCCATATGCCCCGACTGTCCTGCTGTATCGCACCTTGGATGTGATACTCCATGTAATAAGCATCTGTCCTTCTTACCTTAGCGCGCTCACGCGCATGCGCTGTTCCCCTTCAGTGGCGTCGCAGGTTTACCGCGTTGCCGCGGTGATGGGATGGATGACGCATGTCCTCCCTCCCATCATGCGAGGTCCCGCGTCATCACGGGGGCGGGACATCATCGTGAGGTGCGTGCTGATTGGTTTTCCCTTACATTTAAGATGTCACTCCTGACGAAGTCGCTTGCCTGTGCATGAAAGAATGCTTCAAAAGGTACCATATTTCCATGGACTACTAAATTAATTTATGACGTATGACAACCTGATGAACACTGTTGTCCATCAGGTTGTCCTACGTCAGGTGTGTAGTGCTCGTCAGGTTGTCCTACACAACTGACGTATGACACTACATTATAGAATTCAAAAATCAGGTATCACTTCCAAAAAGGGGGCACTTATTTGGCATTTCCACTGTTTAGGCACATCAGGGACGTGACATGACGCCCACAGACCATTCCATCAAAGTCTGCATTCCAAAGTGTCCCTCCTTCCCTTCCGAGCCCTGAGGTGCGCCCAAACAGTATTTTTCTCTAACACATGGGGTATCAGCGTACTCAGGAAGAATTGGACAACAGATTTTGAGGTCCACTTTCTTCTCTTACCCTTGTAAAAATATATTTTTTAACATTTTTGTGGAAAAAATGTGTTTTTTTTTATTTTCACAAGTCAACATTATAAATTTCTGTGAAGCACCTGGGGGTTCAATGTGCTCACCACACATCTAGATAAATTTATTGGGGGTCTAGTTTCCAAAAAGGGGACACTTATTGGGCATTTCCATTGTTTAGGCACATCAGGGGCTCTGAGAATGTGACATGACGCCCGCAGACCATTCCACCAAAGTCTGCATTCCAAAGCGTCACTCCTTCCCTTCCGAGCCCTCCCGTGCACCCAAAGAATGGCTTTCCCCCACATATAGGGTATCAGCGTGCTCAGAAGAAATTGCACAACAACATTTGGGGTCCAATTTCTCCTGGTACCCTCGTGAAAATAAAAAAATTGCGGCTAAAAGATAATTTTTGTGGAAAAAAAATATTTTTTTTTTCACGGCTCTACGTCATAAACTTTTGCAAATCATATGGGGGTTCAAAGTGCTCACCACACATCTAAATAAGTTCCACTGTTTAGGCACATCAGGAGCTCTCAAAACGTGAAATGGGGTCCGCTGTCAATTCCAGCGAGTTTTGCTTTGAAAACATCAAATGGTGCTCCTCCCCTTCCGAGCCCTGCCGTGCACCCAAACAATGGCTTTCCCCCACATATGGGGTATCAGCGTACTCAGGAGAAATTGCACAACAACTTTTGGGGTCCAATTTCTCCTGGTACCCTCGTGATAATAAAAAAATTGTGGCTAAAAGATAATTTTTGTGGAAAAAAAACTTTTGCGAAAGTGCTCACCACACATCTAAATAAAGTACTTAAGGGGTCTAATTTCCAAAATGGGGTCACTTGTTGGGAGTTTCCACTGTTTAGGCACATCAGGGATCAGGGAATCTCCAAACTCATAATGGGGTCCGCTGTCAATTCCAGCGAGTTTTGCATTGAAAATTGGGGTCTAAAGTAAAATTTTAGTGAAAAAAAGTTAAATGTTCATTTTTTCCTTTCACGTTCAATTAATTGCGTAAAGGGTTAATAAACTTCTTTAATGTGGTTTTGAGCACCTTGAGGGGTGCAGTTTTTAGAATGGTGTCACTTTTGGGTATTTTCTGTCATAAAGACTCCTCAAAGTGACTTCAAATGTGACATGGACCCTAAAAAAATGGTTTTGTAAATTTTGTTGTAAAAATGAGAAATCCCTGGTCAATTTTTAACCCTTATAGCTCCCTAACAAAAAAAAATGTGGTTCCAAAATTGTGCTGATATAAAGTAGACATGTGGGAAATGTTATTTATTTACTATTTTGCGTGAGATATCTCTCTGATTCAAGGGCATGGAAATTTCGGTAAATTTCCGTTTTTTTCACAAATAAACGCAAGTGATATTGAAGAAATTTTACCACTATCATAAAGTACAATATGTCACGAAAAAACAATCTTAGAATCAGTGGGATCCATTGAAGCGTTCCAGAGTTATTACCTCATAAAGTGACAGTGGTCAGAATTGTAAAAATTGGCCTGGTCATTAATGTGCAAACCACCTCGTGTGGTAAAGGGGTTAAGTGGAGTCAGGAAAACCATTAATACCTATGATGAAACTGGTTCTCTTGAGGACCACCCCAGGAAAGGAAGACTAAGAATTACCTCTGCTGCAGAGAATAAGTTTATCAGAGTTAACAGCCTCAGAAACTGCAAATTGACAGCACCTCGGATAACAGCCCTCATATATGATGCACAGACTTCCAGTAACAGACACATCGGTACATCAACTGTCTAGATTAGAGTGTGAGAAGTAGGCCTTTAAAATGCTTACATTGCTTCAAAGAATCCACTACTGCAAACAAGAAGAGACATTTTCAGGTCAAGGAAACAAAAGAACTGGACATTTAGTACAGTGGAAAATTGTAACGTGGTGTGATGAGTCAACATTTGAGATTTTTGGCACCAACCACCATGTCTTTGTGTGACACAAAAAAGGTGAGCGGATGGATTCTATATATGTGTGGTGCTCATCATGAAGCACAAACTGGGAAGTCTTATGGTGTGGGGGAGTTTTGCTAGTGATACTGTTGGTAATTAATTCCAAATTTAACTAATGCTTACCTAGCATAGATTCCACAGCATTCTGCAATGACTTGCCATCCTATTTGGTTTGCACTTAGTGGGACCATCATTTGTGTTGCAACGGGATCATCTCCTAAAATACACCTCAGGGCCATGTAAGGGCTATGACCCTGGCATATTCCATACTCTCAGCACATGAGGACATCAAGGGCTCACGGCTCCCCATGCAGTTGCCAAGCTGCTATACACAGGGACATTGTTGAAAGAGAAAAGCCCCTATATTATGAGCCCTACACACATACACTGTGTGCAGAATTATTAGGCAAATGAGTATTTTGATCACATGATACTTTTTATACATGTTGTCCTACTCCAAGCTGCATAGGCTTGAGAGCCAACTACCAATTACGTAAACCTGGTGATGTGCATCTCTGTAATGAGGAGGGGTGTTGACTAATGACATCAACACCCTATATAAGGTGTGCTTAATTATTAGGCAACTTCCTTTCCTTTGGCAAAATGGGTCAGAAGAGAGATTTGACGGGCTCTCAAAAGTCCAAAATTGTGAGATGTCTTGCAGAGGGATGCAGCAGTCTTGAAATTTCCAAACTTTTGAAGCGTGATCACCGAACAATCAAGCGTTTCATGGCATATAGCCAACAGGGTCGCAAGAAGCGTGTTGGCCAAAAAAGGCGCAAAATAACTGCCCATGAATTGAGGAAAATCAAGCGTGAGGCTGCCAAGATGCCATTCGCCACTAATTTTGCCATATTTCAGAGCTGCAACGTTACTGGAGTATCAAAAAGCACAAGGTGTGCGATATTCAGGGACATGGCCAGGAAGGAAGGAAGGCTGAAAAACGACCACCTTTGAACAAGAAACATAAGATAAAACGTCAAGAATGGGCCAAGAAATATCTTAAGACTGATTTTTCAAAGGTTTTATGGACTGATGAAATGAGAGTGCCTCTTGATGGGCCAGATGGATGGGCCAGAGGCTGGATCAGTAAACAGCAGAGAGCTTCACTCCGACTCAGACGCCAGCAAGGTGGAGGAGGGGTACTGGTATGGGCTGGTATCATCAAAGATGAACTTGTGGGACCTTTTCGGGTTGAGGATGGAGTGAAGCTCAACTTCCAGACCTACTGCTAGTTTCTGGAAGACAACTTCTTCAAGCAGTGGTACAGGAAGAAGTCTGTATCATTCAAGAAAAAAAATGATTTTCATGCAGAACAATGCTCCATCACATGCATCCAACTACTCCACAGTGTGGCTGGCCAGTAAAGGTCTAAAAGAAGAAAAAATAATGACATGGCCACCTTGTTCACCTGATCTGAAGCCCATAGAGAACCTGTGGTCCATCATAAAATGTGAGATCTACAGGAAGGGAAAACAGTACACCTCTCGGAACAGTGTCTGGGAGGCTGTGGTGGCAGCTGCATGCAATGTTGATCGAAAACAGATCAAGCAACTGACAGAATCTATAGCTGGAAGACTGTTGAGAGTCATCATAAAGAAAGGTGGCTATATTGATCACTAATTCTTTTGGTTTTTGTTTTTGCATGTCAGAAATGTTTATTTCTAAATTTTGTGCACTGATATTGGTTTACCTGGTAAAAATAAACAAGTGAGATGGAATTATATTTGGTATTTATAAAATTGCCTAATAATTCTGCACAGTAATAGTTACCTGCCCAAACAGATATCCACCTAAGATAGCCAAATCTAAAAAAAACCACTCCAACTTCCAAAAGTATAAAGCTTGGATATTTATGAGTCTTTTGGGTTGATTGAGAACATAGCTGTTGATCAATAATAAAAATAATCCTCTAAAATACAACTTACCTAATAATTCTGCACACATTGTACATGTGAAAGTATGGACACATCACATACTATTTTGTCAAGAAGCCATATCGTCAATAATACAATACATATAATATATTGTGACCACAGGCAAGAGTAGAAAGAATGGCAGCACTCACCCAGTCTTCTTAAAACGTTCCTTTATTTGTATGTGCGGAGCATATCAGCGTGCAGCATCGGACTGAGACCCTGAAGGGTGTGCGAGGGAGAGGAAAAAAGAGACGACGGCCGTTTCGCTGCCTTCCGGCGCTTCAACAGGTCCAAAGTAAGTGACAGACCTGTTCACTTCCTTTTAAACCATTACAAACACATGTGTGAATAAATTAAAACATAACAATATGCATAAAACCAATTTCCACCATTAAGCTGAAATAACAATGAGGCAAACAAGTAAATAGCGGTATCATAAGAAAACTGACAGATCTACCTTCTCATTCAACCCTAATGGGCCCTGGGCTTCAGAATTTAATATCCATCTAGCCTCATATTGCAATAGTAATTTTTTGCGGTCTCCTCCTTCCCTTGGCGATCTGACATGTTCTAACCCTGCAAAACGTAGCACATTCGGATCCGCATTATGATATTCAGAGATATGCTATATTAATCTAGGCGAACCCTTCTTTGACACAATAGAATTATAGTGTTCCCTGAACCGAATAAATAAAGGTCTAATAGTTTTGCCAATATAGTAAAACTGGCAAGGACATGTAATTATGTACTCTACATAATTCGTTCTACAAGAAATAAAATCTTTGACTGTGTGTGTCAAAGGTCCTATTCTGAAAGACTTATCGATTCTGTGAAATTTACAAAAGGACCAATGCCCACACTTGAAATTCCCCTTTGGGGTACCACTTTCTAACCAATTAGAGGAGTCATCTTGAAATCTATTGTGCATCAGGATATCTCCTAGATTACAGATGCGTCTATAGGAAACAATTAGTTTTTTACCGGATCTCTCAGCCAGATCTTTGTCACTCTCCAGAAGGTGGCAATTGTTATTAATAGCTTTTTTAATTATATCTGACATCGGACTAAATTTGAAAGTTAGAATGAATTTTTGATCTTCTTTTCTGGACAACATTTTTTGTCCTTTTAGTAGTTCTTTTTGAGTTTTTTTATCAGCTTTGTCACGGGCTAGATTGACTTCTTGAATGGGGTAACCTCTATCAAGAAATCTTTTTGACAGGTCATCTGATTGTTCTTCAAATTTTTTATTGGAATTATTGATTTTTCGAAGTCTTAAAAATTGGCTGTAAGGCAGGCCACGTTTTGAATGATACGGATGATAACTATTAAAATGTAATAACATATTAGTGGCAGTGTGTTTTCGAAACGAATCTGTTACAATAGTGCCTTCCTGAATGGACACATGCACGTCTAAGAAATCTAACTCATGACCCCCAAAAGTAGATGTGAACCTCATATTTTCTAAATTCTCTGAATTAAGAAATATCACAAACTCTTCAAATTGCACTCTTGTCCCAGCCCATACCAAGAAAATGTCATCGACATATCTATGGTATGCTTTAATATATCTCAGGAAAGGGTTAGCCCCACTCAGGATAAATGTTTCTTCCAAGACAGCTAAAAATAAATTAGCGAAGGTGCAAGCGACGGGCGCACCCATCGCAGTACCCGTTATTTGGGTGTACCATGCATTCCCAAATTTGAAAGCATTGTGTGTATAAATATGAGGCTATTTTTTACAAAATCTATGTAGCTCATTTCTTTGCCAGCTTTCTCCAGAATTCTACCAATCGCCTGTACACCCGCATGCTGAGGGATGCGCGTGTACAGGCTTTCAATGTCGAGGGATACTAATGACCAGTCGTCTTGCCATTCAATCTCCTGCAGGATGTTTAAGAAGTTACCTGTATCTTTTACATATGAAGGTATCTCTTTTAACAATGGTTTCAATAACCAATCTACAATATATTGTGAGTTACAGGCAATCATATGCCACCTAGTGGTTGAGTTAGGATATTACTGGCTGCAAATGTTTATTTACAATTCAGTCTGCTTTTTTAATGAATTAAGATAGAGTTCTTAACATGACAAGCAAGTGAATATGTTGGGTTAACATGTTGTGCCTGTCATGGCTCCTGTATCTTACCACTGGGTGTCCTAATTTCCTTTCTCATTCCCCTCTTATCTCATTATCCTCTTTTTTTAATATGTTCTAACTGAACTCCTCTCTGGACAGATTTCTTTACTATTTCTGATACTCTTCATCCCTAGAGCAAATTCTATAAAGTCTGGTTGTGATGCTTGTAAACGTCACTTCTCAAGGACAAGCCGTGAGGCAAGAGGTCCGGGGTCAAATACCAAGAGAGTTCATCATAAACAGAGGGGCAAGACAAAAGAGTAAACAGGTCACAGTCCAAGGTCAGAATTCCATGGAGGTAGTGTATTGAGACAAAGGGGTTAGGCAAACCGTTGGTCAAAGGCAAGGTCCAAGGTCAGGCAGCAAAAGATCAGAATAACAGAGTACTAGAGAACAAGTCACACACACCACCAAGCATTCTATAGAGCGGCTGAGAAATCTCTCTCTTAGTCCCTAGTACCTTTCTGAATGGCAGGATCGTGACAGTACGCCCTCTTCTAGGGGAGCCAGCAGACCCCCAGGTTTCCCAGAAACCTTAAATGGAAGGCCCGGCCCAAGCGATCGGCCCTCACGGATCGATCTGGGAGCTAGGATCTCTCCTCGGGTCCATATCCCCCCAATGAAGAAAATATTGGAGGGGATTTCGGACCTTCCAAGAATCTACTATTCTCTGTATCTCATACTCCAAACTTCCACTGGCAGAAACCTGAGGATGAGGGAGACAATACAGGAGGGACAAACGCTTTTAATAGGGATCTGTGGAAGATATTCGGAATTTGAAGAGACTGAGGAAGTTTTAATCTAAGATTGATTACTTCCAGAATCTCATAAGGACCAATAAATTTAGAATCCAAATTTGCTGACGATAATTTAAGATTATAACTTTTGAAAGATAACCAAACCTTATCACCCATTTTAAAAACAGGACCCGTCAAAAATTTCTTATCAGCCTTCCGTTTTTGGCAAAGCTAAGTCACCTCAATACTCTTTTGAAGCTCCTTCCAGACATTCCCAAGTTTTTGTATGGTGACCTCCACTCCAGAACACCCAGAACTTATCCTAGAGAATTTGCCAAAATTGGGGTGAAAACCATAATTACAAAAAAGGTTCCAGTAGACTGATTGACCTGACTGTTAAAGGCAAGCTCAGCCAGAGGTAAAAATGCGGACCAGTCCTCCTGCTGAGCTGCAATGAAGCACCTTAACCCCTTCACGACATTTGACATAAGTTTACATCATGGTCGGGAAGGGGGTCTCTCAAAATGCCGTAAATTTCCATCATGGTGACCATGCAGGCACAGGAGCTGTGCATTAAAGATCACCGCCGAGAGCTCGGCATAAATTATAGCTCATCTCCAGTTGTCACTATCAGGAGTGGTGACTGTGCCTCCCAGACCATTTAACCCCCTAAATCTACATAAAAAAGTGCATTGCCCACAAAGAACACTCCAGTAAGCAATCAGAAGCCTCTTGAAGGGAGAAAGAGAAGCGATGTGTTGCAGAAGAAAAGGAGAGTGGTGGTCATGGAGGATTCCCTACTGAGAGGAACAGAAGCTGCTATCTGCCATCCAGACATCACCTCACGAGAAGTGTGCTGTCTTCAAGATACCCAAATCAAAGATGTGTTTGACAGGGTATCAAGACTCTTCAGTGCTACCAGGGCTGCCACCAGAAATTTCGGGGCCCCATACTAGCAAAATTTTCGGGCCCTTTTGAGACTTCGCCCCAGCTCCGCCTCCACCCCTCGAGACTTCCACAGTCGCCCCCGCCCACTCTTGGAAAAACTCCACTTCTACACCACGTCCTCAGCAATCACACATTAACAGTTCTCATCGAACACCAGATCAGATACATAGCCATCAGATTTTGTTTTGGCCAAAACATTTTTTAAGCCACCACCACGAGAAGGTAGACTCTTCTGGCCAGGCTCTACTCTATACTCTAACCTGTTACTCATTTCTTAAAATAGCCAATACTCTTTGTAGGTATATTTTTATTTATTTTTCTTTAAGTGAGTGTGTCACATATATATATATATTTTTAAATCAGATAGTTTTATTAAAAGACTTTTTTAACATTACACATAAACAACATTGAGGCATCACCCAACTGGCAATGCCCTTCAAAACCCACCCGTTCACCCTCCCCCCACCCATTACACCCCCAAAAACCATATGGCAAAGACAAATTTAATTACAGACCGATATTATCATATAGCTTATCAAACTGTTAAAGCATTGATAATTTGATCCATGGATACAGAGCATAATATCCAATAGTCAGTGATTAGTTACAGTGCCTACAAGTAGTATTCAACCCCCTGCAGATTTAGCTGGTTTGATAAGATGCAAATAAGTTAGAGCCTTCAAACTGCAAACGAGAGTAGGTTTTATGAACAGAAGCATAAATCTTACAAACCAAAAAGTTATGTTGCTCAGTTGAATTTTATTAAATTTTAAACATAAAAGTGTGGGTCAATTATTATACAACCCCTATGTTTAATATTTTGTGGAATAACCCTTGTTTGCAATTACAGCTAATAATCGTCTTTTATAAGACCTGATCAGGCCGGCACAGGTCTGTGGAGTTATCTTGGCCCACTCCTCCATGCAGATCTTCTCCAAGTTATCTAGGTTCTTTGGGTGTCTCATGTGGACTTTATTCTTGAGCTCCTTCCACAAGTTTTCAATTGGGTTAAGGTCAGGAGACTGACTAGGCCACTCCAACACCTTGACTTTTTCCCTCTTGAACCAGGCCTTGGTTTTCTTGGCTGTGTGCTTTGGGTCGTTGTCTTGTTGGAAGATGAAATTACGACCCATCTTAAGATCCTTGATGGAGGAGCGGAGGTTCTTGGCCAAAATCTCCAGGTAGGCCGTGCTATCCATCTTCCCATGGATGCGGACCAGATGGCCAGGCCCCTTGGCAGAGAAACAGCCCCACAGCATGATGCTGCCACCACCATACTTGACTGTAGGGATGGTATTCTTGGGGTCGTATGCAGTGCCATCCAGTCTCCAAACGTCACGTGTGTGGTTGGCACCAAAGATCTCGATCTTGGTCTCATCAGACCATAGAACCTTGAACCAGTCTGTCTCAGAGTCCTCCAAGTGATCATGAGCAAACTGTAGACGAGCCTTGACATGACGCTTTGAAAGTAAAGGTACCTTACGGGCTCGTCTGGAACGGAGACCATTGCGGTGAAGTACATTACTTATGGTATTGACTGAAACCAATGTCCCCACTGCCATGAGATCTTCCCGGAGCTCCTTCCTTGTTGTCCTTGGGTTAGCCTTGACTCTTCGGACAAGCCTGGCCTCGGCACGGGAGGACACTTTCAAAGGCTGTCCTGGCCGTGGAAGGCTAACAGTAGTTCCGTAAGCCTTCCACTTACGGATGATGCTCCCAACAGTGGAGACAGGTAGGCCCAACTCCTTGGAAAGGGTTTTGTACCCCTTGCCAGCCTTGTGACCCTCCACGATCTTGTCTCTGATGGCCTTGGAATGCTCCTTTGTCTTTCCCATGTTGACCATGTCTGAGTGCTGTTCACAAGTTTGGGGAGGGTCTTAAATAGTCAGAAAAGGCTGGCAAAAGAGATCTTTAATCCACACATGTGAAGCTCATTATTCTTGGTGCCTGAACTACTTCTTAATACTTTTGGGGGGCCAAACAGAATTCTTGTGGTTTGAGGGGTTGAATAATAAATGACACTCTGAATTAACTTTTAACGTTTTTAAAAAAAAAAAAAAAAAAAAAATTTGCTGCAGTGCATTTCCCACTTCCAGGCTGATCTACAGTACAAATGTCACAATGCCAAGTTAATTCCGCATGTGTCAACCAGCTAAATCTGCAGGGGGTTGAATACTACTTGTAGGCACTGTAAGTAGAACTTGAGAGACCACAACATTTCGGACTCAATTGATATTTAAAATGGAGATAATATGATAACCATGAAACGTGCTCAATCTACCCCAGATTTTATCAAATTTACGTATAGCCTTCCACTTTTTGTATACTCCCTCTTCTAATCTTAATAAAAGATGCATTCTATCCAAGAATTCCTGGAACCTGAGAGGGGAGGGATCCAGCCAATGTGCAGCTCTAAGCTTTCTAATCTGATATAGAGTCCTCTTAACGGCTATTATTTCATCCTCTTCACATCTTATTATTTCTACATGGCCCAACACACACACTTTAGGATATAAGGGTAGATTACACTCAAACACATTATTAATGTATTGCACACACTCATTCCGGAATACCGCGACCCTCCTACACGTCCACATCATATGCATAAGATCTGCTCCTTCCTCTCCACATTTTGGACACTCACTGTCATTCCTTGCTCCAATGTGCTGTAGAAATTTGGGAGTTCTATATACCCTATGCAATAAGTACAATTGTGAGAGTCTATGTGCCGCACATGTAGATAGTATTGGAACACTCCCCACCACATCTTCCCATTCTTCCGAGGTTATAGTACCAATGTCACGCTCCCATCTCTCCTTAACATTTAAGGTTCTGTCCCACGAAATTGCTGCATAAGTATCCCGTAGATTCTGGAAATCAATCCCTTCCCACCTCTATGGCATAATAATGTGTTAAACAGTAGATGATGTTGAATTTTACTCTGCATATGTCGCGGCTGTATAAACTATGCATGCCTCATTTGGAGATAAAAGTAGAAACTAGTTTGTGGAATACAGTATTCTTCTTTCAGCTGATGGAACTATTTAAATATTTCCCCCTCTAATATTTGCGCCACATTAGTTATTCCCAATTTTTCCCATATTCCGAATCCTTTCAATTTATGGATCTCTGGAAGGCCCGCATTATGCCACAACGGGGTAAACGGGGTAAAACCCTCTATTCCCAACAACAGTTTGATTTTCTGCCACGTTTTCCCCATAAGTGCTAGGGTCGGATGATGCCGCCTAGCATCCCACCCCGAGATTCCCGTTTCTAGAAAGGAGGTAATTGGCAAATTGTGTGTGAGTAGACGAATCAGTTTATCTAGGTTCCCCTGAATTAACCAGAGTTGTTGAGTCTGAGAGGCTAGAAAATCTATCCATAAATTAAGTGCGGCTAGTCCCCCCTGATCTTTGGGCCTTTGAGTGTCACATATATTTTTTAAAATGACCAGTAATATCACATACAAGAGACAAATACCATCACACCATGACCACACCACATATTATGACCACATAGTAACCGAATAATACCACATATAAGGGACAAATACCACCACACCATGACCAGACCACATATTACCATCACATAGTGACCGAATAATACCACATACGAAGAACAAATACCGCCACATGATGACTAGACCACATATTACCACCACATAGTGACCTAATAATACCACATACAAGGAACAAATACCACCACACCATGGCCGCACCACATATTACCACCACATAGTGACCGAATACTACAATACTGATCATTAAAAAAAAACACAATACTAATATTACCATAAGGGCCATCATGCACAGGAGCGCTGTACATAGTATACAGTGTATAGTGCAAGTTTACTGGTAATACATTGATCACCAGTGACATTATACACAGGAGCTCTGTATATAGTGTCAGTGTACAGGTAATACAATGATCACAAGTAACGTTATACTCAGGAGCTCTGTATATAGTGTATAATGTACAGGTAGTACAGGGATCACCGGTGACATTATACACAGGAGCTCTGTACATAGCATACAGTGTATAGTGTCAGTGAACAGATAACACACTGATTCACCGGTGATGTCTCTAGTTGAAGTCCTTCATTTTTGCTTTTCTCCTTAATCCGCCATCACTTCTTCCAGCCAGGACTCATCTCTGCATAAAATAACACACAGTTATCTAGAGCACCGGTTCCAGAGCACATTCCCCAACTTCTACACTATACAGCTGAATACAGACGTGCACCCACCATTAATATATAATTAGTTATTATGCAACCCACCATTCCAAATATAAATTGTAATCCACCACTGTGCCCTCACTAACTATAAATAGCCACTTTTCCCACCCAATAAATATATAAATTAATTAGCACCCGTACTCTTTCCTCCAATTCATTATCAGTCACACTCCCCCCACTCTGTACCTCCCGCTCCCATGATTCATTATATTTACATGCTCTTCTCCTCCCCAATTCATTGTCATGTCCTCTCCCTCTCCCACCCCCATCCTCTATTCATCATTTACTCTCCACCACCCCCAATTCATCATTTGCTGTCCCCCACCCTCAATTCATCATTTGCACTCCCCACCCTCAATTCATCATTTGCAGTCCCCCATCCCCATCCTCAATTCATCATTTGTTCTTTCCACCCCCCATTCATCATTTGCAGTCCCCCATCCCCCACCCTCAATTCAACATTGGCTCCCCCCTCCTCTTTACTTCTGTTCACCGGGCTCCATACAACAGTAAGGACAGTAATGCCCTGATGGCAGCGCTGAGTGCTACAGACGACTACCGAAGCCTACTAATACACGTAGGAAGAAATTACAGCAAAAAAGGACATGGAAACTACATGCAAAGACTTTGAAGACCTAGGCCGGAAAGTGAAGGAACTGGGAGCGCAGGTCGTCTTCTCATCCATCCTCCCAGTGGATGGTCATGGAACAAGGAGACTGAACAGGATTCTACAGGTGAACAATTTGCTATGTCGATGGTGGTGTCAGCAACGTTTGGGGTTTCTTGACCATCGAGTGAATTACCTGTATGATGGACCTTTTGCTAGAGATGGGTTGCATCTTACAAAAACAGGAAAACACATATTTAGTAGACGCCTTGCTACATTCATTAGGAGAGCTTTAAACCTGAGCAATATGGGATGGGAAATTCACGGCCAGAAAAAGTATGCAGCTAATGAATTCTGTTGAGAACCCTGCTATTAGAAGTGGAAAAAAAGAACAAATTCTGAATGAAAATAGAGGAGCAAGAGAAACCGACTTACAACTAAAATGTATCTATACAAATGCACGGAACTTTGGAAACAAACAAGGAGAATTGGAGCTACTAACACTGTCATAGGCATCACTCAAACTTGGTGGGATGATACACATGATTGGAATACAAACCTTGAAGGCTACACCGTATTTATAAGAAACACGATTAACAAGAGGGGAGGAGTTGTTGAATTGTATATTAGGAAAGTGTATATCTCCACAGAGATCCAAGCTTCAGAGAATGGCATCTCTGTAGAAACTGTTTGCGTAAGAATACAAGGAGAAAAGAACAGAAAGGACACTATTGTGGGTGTTTATTATAGGCCACCTAGACAGACTGAAGACATAGATGAACACTTTTTACATCAGATGTCTTTGTTCTCAAAACAGTACTACATAGTGATCATGGGAGATTTGAACTATCCAAATATTTGTTGGGAATCTCTCTCAGGCAAAAGTAATGGGTCCAGAAAATTCTCATTTTGTCTCAACTTCATCTGTCTAAAGGTAGAGGAGAGAAAAAGTGGATCTGGCATCTTGGACCTAATTCTTATCAACAGGGAGGAAATGGTTGAGGAAGAAAAGGTGGCTGTGAATTTGCGAGATACTGATCATGCTATCCTTGAATTTTGGATTACAAGAGGAGGAAGACCTGTGAGGACTCAGACTTTAAGATTGGACTTCATAAAGGCAGATTTTAATGAACTCAGATAGAGGGTAGGAAAGGTCAAATGAATGGATGTTCTAAGGGACAGAAATGTTCAAGAAGGATGGGAGATTTTGCTAAATGAAATTCTCACTGCACAATCAGTAACAATCCGAAAAGAAGGAAGAATTGGAAGCATTTAAATATATCAGGATGGATGAACACAGAACTTAAACACTTGCTAAAAAGGAAAAAAGAAATGTATATCAACGACTTCACCGCAAGGGCCCGATCGTTGCGATGGCAACCCGATGTCGCCATGGTCAACCAGCTATGGCAAGCCTGTTAGAGGCTTCTGTCAGTGCAGCACTATCAAGTATAATGCATTGCAATGCTAATGCATTGCAATGCATTATACCAGTGATTAGGCTAATACAAGTTAAAGTCCCACAGAGGGACTAAGTAAAAAAGTACCAAAAAAAGATTGAAAAAATTGAAAATATATTTTTTTTAAATTATAACAAACAAATAAAATTAAAAAATATTAAACCAATAAATGCATACACAGTATTTACATTAAAAAAAATCCACATATTTGGTATTGCCGCATACGGAATGACACGCCCTATAAAACTGTCACAATATTTAACCCTTTCAGTGAATTCCGTAAATAATAAAAAATAAATGTGGCAAAAAAACTATGCCTTTTCATCATACCGCCAAAAAAGTGGGATAAAACGCAATCAAAAAGACAAATATAAATAAAATTGGAATTGAAAATGTCATCTTGTCAATGTCATACAGCTCTGTCAGCAGAGAAATAAAAAAGTTATAGTTCTCAGAATAAAGCGATGCAAAAACAATTCTTTTTTCTATGAAATTGTTTTTATTGTGTAAAATCTGCAAAACATAAAACAATTATATAAATATGGTATCATTGTAATCGTACTGACCTGAGGAATAAAGCTGCCTTATCATTTTTACCATATAGTGAACGGCATAAAAAAAAATAATTAATAATTCCTGATTTGCTGGTTTTTGTTCATTCTGCCTCCCAAAAATCAGGATAGAAAGCGATCAAAAAATGTCATGTGCCCGATAATAGTACCCATAAAAACGTCAACCTGTCCCGCAGTAATGCAATTGCAATTTAATATATTTCATATTTGCATGCTATAGCACTACAGAGCTCAACTTTATTTGTTAGTTATATATGGAGGTGGCTACTCATAGCTTGCACCTGTTCACACCTGTTTTCTATTTGGAAGTGACGGTCAGTCTTTGATATTTATACAATGTACAAACTGGAATTTGACTAACAATCAATTGGACAAACAATCAGCAGATTTGGTTTTCAGTACCATTTCTATGCTGATGACACCCAATTATACGCCTCTGCTCCGGACATCACCCCTGCATTACTACAAAAGACCAGTGATTGTCTTTCCGTTGTCCCTAACATTATGTCCTCCCTCTATCTAAAACTGAATCTGTCAAAAACTGAACTACTCGTATTTCCTCCCTCCACTAACCTACCTGTGCCCGATATTGCCATTCCAGTTAGTGGGTCAATCATTACTCCCCAGCAACAAGCCCGCTGTCTTGGGGTCATTTTTGACTCAGATCTTTCCTTCACTCCTCACATCAAATCACTCGCTTGTTCATGTCATCTACACCTCAAAAACATCTCAAGAATCAGGACTTTTCACACCTTTGACTCGGCAAAAACTCTTACTGTAGCTCTTATTCATTCTCGTCTCGACTATTGCAACTCTCTACTAATCGGTCTCCCTCTTACTAAACTCTCCCCTCTCCAATCCGTCCTTAATGCAGCAGCCAGGATCATATTCCTCGCCAACCGCTACACCGATGCCTCTTCCCTGTGCCATTCATTGCATTGGTTGCCCATCCAATATAGAGTTCAATTTAAACTTATCACGCTTACCCACAAAGCGTTCCATACTTCAGCACCCCACTACATCTCCTCCCTTGTCTCAGTCTACCACCCTACACGTGCCCTCCATTCTGCCAATGACTTAAAACTAAAATCCTCCATAATCCGAATTTACCACTCCCGTCTCCAAGATTTCTCGCGTGCTGCGCCAATTGTTTGGAATGCACTACCCAGGACAGTTCGATTAATTCCCAATACCCACAGTTTCAAGCGGACCCTAAAAACCCATTTCTTTAGACTGGCGTATCACCTCAACACACTATCTATCTGTCCCAGTTTTGGCCCATATTAAAATCTTCTTCAATTTCAGGTTCATACCATCCATGCACTTAATAGCCTCGGTCAGGACTGTACACATACTGGCTGGCGACCAGTCCATGTATTATTATTTATCCTATTTAGTATATCAAGGCTGAATTATACAATATATGTACATTGTACCCTTTGTGTTCCCCCCATTTCCTCATAGACTGTAAGCATGCGAGTAGGGCCCTCACTCCTTTCGATAGAACCCCCTAAAATTGTAAAGTGCTGTGGAATATGTTGGCGCTATAAAAATAAAAATTATTATTATTATTACACAGCACACAGCAGGGGCACATTTATAAGATTATCTCAGCACAGGAACATTTTATTTAAACACATCCAAATGTGGATATTATTATTATTCCAAAAATCGATTTATTAAAATGACTTTTTGTTTGTGGGAAAACCCATTTATGGGCTGTGTATATGGAGTCTGCAAACTATTCTATGATAATTTGTTCTCTAAAAGTCAAATACCGCTCCGTCCTTCCCGAGTCTCACCGTGTGGCTAAGCGGTACTGTACAGTATTTCCACGTTCAGCAGAAATTGTGTGACAAATGTTATTGCCATTTTTACCCATTTCCCCTTGTGAAATGTAAAATTTGAGGCTAAAACTAAATATTTGTGGTAAAAATATAATTATTTTTTCTTCACTGCCCAATGGTATAAAATTCTGTAACACACCCGTGGTGTCAGTATGATCACTGCACCCCTAGATGAATTCATTGAGAGGTATAGTTTATAAGGGTCACTTATGGGGGAATTCTTCTGTTGTGGCACCTCAGGGGCTTTCACAGTGGATCATGGCACCCGCAAACTATAACAGTAAAATCTGCACTATAATATGGTGCTCCTTCCCTTCTGAGCTGCCTTAAAAGTAGTTCCCGATTACATGCAGAATATTGGTGCACAACAAACAGAGATCCATTTTTTTGTATTAGCTCTTATAAAAATTAAAAACTTGGGGCCAAAACAAAACCTTAGTGGTAAAAATGTAATTATTCTTTCTTTACCGCATAATGGAATAAAAAAATGTGCGCTAATTGTAATTTAATGTAATTTATTCTATTATTTCAGCACTTTATCTGTTTATTTGATTCATTCAATTCAACAGCATTTTTTTTATTAAATTATCATATTTCATATGCTATATCATATATTTTTGCCCTCATATGATAATGTGATTTTAAATGCCAAATGGAACCTTTCCATGTAATTTCACGCATTCACTTTAATTGCATACACAACATACGTAACTATATGCACGCGTATAATTTTTTTTATTTTTTTCTTCTCCTTTTTTTCCTCCTCTCTTTCAAAACCACATCATTGTTCCAACACCACTAGTAGCCTCATGAACTAATGACCTTCATCACTGTGTTTCTTCACACACACCTCAGTGTTCAAGTCCAGACAAACTGGGAAATAAATATATATATATATTTTTTTTTTTTCTTTTCACAAATACAAGAAAGGAAAGACACGTTTTTATCAACAGTATATTTATCATATGAAGTTTATACCTTTGGACATGTTTTGGTTATTGTTTTTATTCATATGTGTGTGCAGTTTTTCAGTTATTTGCTTTTTGATCATTTCCAATAACAATTTCTTTTTCTCAACTTGAACCGCATCATGTGCCTACCCTATGAACTCTGACATCACACACTGTCATGTGACCTTTTTTTGGCACCCTATTTCAGACCTCACCTCTATATCAAACCTGCAATACCCTGTATATGTATATGTTTTTTTATTTCCTAAAGAAGTGGGTTACACTTTGAAACGCGTAGAAAAATATAAGAAATCATTATTTTATAATACTTCTGGCGTCCGACGTTTCTTCATAAGCTGGCAGCCTAGATATGGACCACATGTGGTGTCAAACTGCTCACTGCACCCCTGGATAAATTAATTTGGGAATGTAGTTTGTAAAATGAGGACACTTATGTCTGCTGTTCTGGCACCTCAGGGGCTCTGCCAATGTGACATGGCACCCTCAAACCATATCAGCAAAATTTGAACTGCAATATGGCGCTTCTTCCCTTCTAAGCTTTGCACTGTGCCTCAAAAGTATTTTTCGACTACATATGGGGTATTGATGTATTCAGGAGAAATTTTGTAACAAATTGTACTGTTCATTTTCTCCTATTATCCCTTTTGAAAATTAAAATCTTGGGGCCAAAGCAACATTTTAGTGGAAAAATGGTAATTTTCCATTTACTCAGTCTAATTTCATACAATTCTGTGAATTGCCTGAAGGTTAAAAATGCTCACTACACCCCTAGATAAATTCCTCGAGTGGCTAGCTTTCCATAATGTGGCTCTTCGTATGTGACATGATGTCCGCAATCTATTCCAGCCAAAATTGCGCTCCAGAATTCAATTGACGCTCCTTCCCTTCTGAGCCCTGTAGTTTTCTCCCACATATGGGGTATCAGCAGGGCCGGCTCCAGGTTTTTCTGGGCACAGGGCGAAAGAGTCTCAGTGGGCCCCTTTAATACATAACACGATTCATGATGCACAGATACCGTAGAGAAATATATATATATATATATATATATATATATATATATATATATATAGTACAATGAAAAGATTTCACTTATTACATTACATGAGCCATATCTATTGTAAATTCCACAATAGCTCAGAAACCGGCGAATCGCTCCACACAGAATACTGGCCCCTATATAAGGCTCCATACGGAATACTGGCCCCCATATAAGGCTCCATACGGAATACTGGCCTCCATATAAGGCTCCATACGGAATACTGGCCCCCATATAAGGCTCCATACAGAATACTGGCCCACATATAACGCTCCATACAGGATACTGGTCCCCTTATAAAGCTCCATACAGGATACTGGTCCCCTTATAATGCTCCATACAGGATACTGGCCCCCATATAATGCTCCATGCAGGCTGTTACCCCCCACATAATGCCCCATACAGGCTGTCCCCCCCCCTTATAATGCCCCATGCAGGCTGTTCCCCCCCTTATAATGCCCCATGCAGGCTGTCATCCCTCCTCTTTATAATGCCCCATGCAGGATGTACCCCCCCTCTTTATAAGGCCCCATGCAGGATGTCACCCCCCTCTCTTTATAATGCCCCATGCAGGATGTCACCCCCTTTCTTTATAAGGCCCCATGCAGGATGTCACCCCTCCCTCTTTATAATGCCCCATGCAGGATGTCACCCCCCTCTCTTTATAATGCCCCATGCAGGATGTCACCCCCTCTCTTTATAATGCCCCATGCAGGATGTCACCCCCTCTCTTTATAATGCCCCATGCAGGATGTCACCCCCTCTCTTTATAAGGTCCCATGCAGGATGTCACCCCTCCTCTTTATAATGCCCCATGCAGGATGTACCCCCCCTCTTTATAAGGCCCCATGCAGGATGTCACCCCCCCCTCTTTATAATGCCCCATGCAGGATGTCACCCCCTCTCTTTATAATGCCCCATGCAGGATGTCACCCCCCCTTTATAATGCCCCATGCAGGATGTCACCCCCCCATATTATGCCCCATGCAGGATGTCACCCCCCCCCCATATTATGCCCCATGCCTCCATACATTAAAAAAAAAAATCAAATACTCACCTCACTCCTCCTCACCTGCTGCAGCTACTCGGGTCCGGACTCCAGCGTCGCCGGTATCTTCCCGCTCTGCGCTCCCTGTGACGGCTCAGGGGGAGGGCGCGGTGGAAAGACGTCACCACACCCTCTGACCTGAGACGTCACAGGGAGCGCAGAGCAGGAAGACAGCAGATCTGCGGAGGCACGGGGAGAGGTAAGTATCCGGCTGCCGGGGTCCTGAACAAGCGGGAGAGAAGGGCGGGCGCTGGCATCGCTCTTCTCCGCCCATAGCCCTGCGTGGTGTGCGACCGCCAGTGGGCCCCTCTGCCTGCTCAGGGCCCCGGCACTTGCCCGGGTGCGCTGGGTGCTGACGCCGGCCCTGGCTATCAGCATACTCAGGAGAAATTGCGCAACAAATTTTGGTGTTCATTCTCTCCTGATACCATTGTGGAAAAGAAAAAATTGGGGCTAATGGAATATTTTTACAGGAAAAAAAATATTTTTCTGTTTTCAGGGCTCAACCATGCAAAATTCTGTGAAGTACCTGGGGTTCCAGGTGCTCATCACACCACTAGATAAATTCCTTGAGTTTAGTTTCCAAAATAAGGTCACTTGTGGGGGGTTTGCAATTTTTAGGCACATCAGGGGCTCTGCAAAGGCGACATAGCGTCCGATATCTATTCCAGCCAATTTTACATTCAAAAATGTGAATGGCGCCTTCCCTTCCGAGGCCTGCTGTGCACCCAAACAGTAGTTTTCCACCATATATGGGGTATCGGTGTACTCAGGAGAAACTGCACAACAAATCATACTGTCCATTTTCTCCTGTTACAAAATTTGGGGCTAAAGAATTATTTTTGTAACAAAAAGTAAAATTTTCATTTTTTTATTCCACATTGCTTTAATTCCTGTGAAGCTCCTAAAGGAAAAATAAACTTCTTGAATGTGATTTTGAACACTTTGAGAGGTGTAGTTTTTGCAATGGCGTCACTTTTGGGTATTTTCTGTCACATTGGCGCCTTAAAGTCATTTCAAATGGGATGTGACCCCTAAAAAAATTGTTCTTGTAAATTTTATTGGAAAAATGAGAAATTGCTGATAAACATTTAACCCTTCTAGCTTCCTGACAAAAAAAATGTTTCAAACATGATGCTAATGTGAACTAGACATGTCGTAAATATTATTTATTATCTATTTTGTGTGTATAACTCTCTGGTATAAGGGCATAAAAATGAAAAGTTTGAAAATTGCAAAATGTTCACATTTTTTGTCAAATTTTCGATATTTTCATAAATGTATGTAAATCATTTTAACCACCTGATATCCGATATATCCCCATCTGTCATTGACCTATGTTACCAGCGCAAGTTTGTTTTTTCTCCTTTTTAAAAATACCCATCAGACAACTGTGGTAGTTGTCCTTCTTGAAGCAGGTTCATAAAGGGCCGACCCACGAGCGCCACCATCCTCCGTATCTTCTAAATGTAAATCATATCAAATTTACCACTAGTATCAAGTACAATATGTCACGGAAAAACATTCTCAGAATCACTGGGATCTGTTGAAGCGTTCCAGAGTTATTACCTCATAAACTGACACTGGTCAGAATTGTACAATTTGCCTAGTCAGAAAGGTTAAAACATGCTGAGGAGTGAGTGGGTTAAAGAGTAGCTGTCTTTTTAATTTTTATTTCATAAATCAATTGTACACACAAAAAAAAACTTTGTAATATATCTTATTAGAGAAATGTGTGTCTTTCTTCTCCTATATTGATCTTTAACTCTCAATTCATGGGTAAAATCTGTAAAATCCATATTTGAAGACAGAGTGGGATGAGGAGAAAAGAGCAAAAAGCAGACACAGACATTCTGCTGCAAGTTCTCCTGAAACAACACTTGCAGTTTTCCATAAAATGTTATGAACACCAACGGCCATCTCCTATCTCAATAACGGGAACATCTAAAATCACTGAAGACAGATTTTAAAGGGAATCCATCACCAGGTTTTTCTTATATAATCTGAGAGTAACATGATATAGGGGCAGAGACCCTCTTTCCAGTGATATATCACTTACTGGCCTGCATGATGCCATTTTGATAAAATCATTGTTTTATCTGCTACAGATCTATCAGTTCTCTGAATACTGAGCTCTGTATAACCCCGACCACGCCAGTGATTGTCAGCTTTCTGTGTACACTGTGTATAGGCAGAAAGCTGCCAATAAGGTGGGGGCGGGGCTACATGACACAAGACAACTAGTCTTCTAGTGATAATCTCCTGCTGATAAAGAACTGGCCTTATAGGCACTGCAAAAACAGACCAGTAAGTAACACATCAGTAGAATCAGAGTCTCTGCCCCTAAATTATGCTGCTCTCATATTACATGTTGCTGACAGATTATCTTTAAGGAATCAGGGCCTAAGTGTTCTTTTTTTTCTGTTATGTTGCAGGATCAGAACAACAGAACTCAACAAGAAAACACGTCCGTCCCTTAATGGATACAAGTGACACCAGATGGCACCCATTCAATACAATGGGGCCTGTTTCATTTTACATCCAGAGGTTGTCATTTTAAAGGGTTATACCGAAAAAATGAGTTATCTTCTATCCAAGATAACGTGCTTATCCCTGGTAGTCTGTCTGACTGCCGGGCCCCCAATGATCTTGAGATCGGTGCTCTGCAGCCCCGACTTCAATGAAGAAGAGGTGGACATTCTTGTCTTCCTTGCCATTTATTATCTATTAGACTGCCGGATAAAGTCCAGTGCTGTGGAGAACTAATGGAGGCTTTGTCACAGTGTGAACCTAGCCTAAAACAGCTATTTTATTCAGAATACAGATAGTGATGTCCTATTATTCATCTCTGTGCTATTATCTATCATTACAATGGGGCCCGTATTACATCAGTCTATAAATAAATAGCATGGAAAATAATGGTAAATGTACAGTATAGGGCAAGAGAAACACTGGAGAATGGCAGGATGGATGCACTATTCACATCCATTTTGCTGGTAAGGTATGGAAAATCATTAGAAAACACTTTGTGATTGAACACACCTACAGTATTATTACACGCACGCTGCCTAAGTTCAGATAGGATCAAGACCGGATACATGAATTCGTTGGAATCCTGGGGGAACCGTTACTCAGGACGACAAGAGTCTTTATAAATAGTAGAACAGTAACATTTAATGAGGCATGGCCAGTGCAATGCAAATCTCTCTTTGAGCAACAGGCTCCAGTAATAACAGCACAGTCTCCTTTGCAGCACAGCAGTACACAGTCTATTATCCAGTAGCACAGTACAGCACAGTTTTAATGCATACACAACCACCAGCTTTTCCTTCATAAGTACTCAATAGTACACATCATTCTTTATCCTGCATGAAGATGGAGGGGAGGAAAGGTGTGATGAGGGAGATGATCTCTATGACAGGCTTCCTTCCAGTCCTTATCTTCCTGGCCAATAATACTGCACACTGTTAGCTCAGGGAGTCTAACTGACCTTTGCTTAGCTTCCCTCCTGACCTGAATTTTGTTCCCTTGCCTTCTGTGAGATACAGATCATAAGGCACCTTTCTCTTTGGCTCAGGCCAGACAGTAAACAACTTCCCCACAATCCCCCTGGGGGTCTGCTAAAACACTCCCCTTCTCCTGTGACTGTGTTAACCCCTCTAGTTGCTGGATGCTTCTGGAGCACAACACTTCCTGTCTCATGTGTTTGGTGTTACTTCTAATAGTTGCTGAATGCTTTTAAAGCAACAGCACTACTTCTGCATGTCACAGTATATCAAATCTATGGCTATATCAAACTGCATAAAACAACTGCGGTCAGAAGTCTAAAAATGTTTGTGTAAATTAATTTTGCTTGTGTACATTTCAGGACATTCTTTTTACTTCAATGCATATAGTTTGGGCTAACAATATTTTTTGCTGTTGGTTTGCAGTAAAAGCTTTGTACTATTTGCCTTCTATAATCTCTGTATTACATTGTCTATTGCTGGCTGCAGAATGAGTTAACTGAGAAACCGTCAGTCAGCCCACTGTAATGGTCTCACTGGGATTATGTACTGTAACTATTTTTTTCTGTGTTTTTCTGGACTGGAGTTTATTTATGAGCACAGACCACATCAATGTCGAATCAGCGGGTAAACAAAGAGCCTGTAAAAGCCAAAAGGTGCAAACTTTTTAATAAAAAAACTATTACAAAAATGATTTTTAGCCCCAAATGCATGCATTTAAGTGAAGAAAAAAATGTGGACAACCCCTTTTACAGAATTTCAAAACTTTAATATGCTAAATGAAAGAATCTAATTAAAATTTGACTAAAATGTAATTCTTGTTTTGGCTGAAAAAAAAAACCACCATAAAAAACTTGCCACACACTGTTGGAATCCTGCGGTACTGCCATTACTCAGTTAATCCTGATTTTGTCTGACTACAGAGTTCAGCGCTTGTTGTGTTCAGTATTTGCACAGTACCTAGTTGTGTCTACAAAGTACAGGGGGCAAATGTGCCAGACAACTAAACAGCACAGCTAAAACTCATTTCCTGCATTCTGGCTAAAGTATAACATTTTTATGGCAATGTCAGGATTCAGACACAAGAGGGAGCTGCTACTGTATTGATGATGCTTTTGTGGGTCAAACAAATTGCATAAAATAAAAAAAAAACACATACATATGTATTTAGGTTTGGAAGTTAAAAGTTTTTTTTATATAAAAGTCCAAAGTGTAGGTGGAAGCCTCTATGCCCGACTTTGTGACTTTGTGCTCTTTGATAATGTAGAAAATACAATAGGCAGCAATACCAATGGTGATGGTGATTCCCGTTAACCTACATCAAGATAGCAATATTTCCGCTCCAACGCTCAGACTTTGACACTCAGTAACAGTGTGCAAGTGTTGAGTACATATAGGGTATGTGACATCGTTAATCAATTTATCTCAATATATTCATTATTAAAGAAAATCCATCAGTAAGATCAACCACCCCAAATTGCATATATGGGCATGCAGGTCTAAAAAGGCTAAATCCATCGACACCTTTATGTGTTCTCTCAGTTGCTGCATTCTTGAGAAATCAGCATTTTAATTCATGGGAACATGAGGTGTTAAGTGCTCTAGGCGAGACAAAGCACTCCCAGAGCTGATGCCTTCCCAGGTTGTCTCCCTACTGAAAACCAGCTTTTTTAGCTTGATAACTCACTGTTAGGTACCAGACAAGGAAATCAGACAATGAGCTATCAATCAAGATAAAGAGGCTGATGCTGAGCTGGGAAACAACCTAGGGAGGCAGAGGCTCAGAAAGTGCTCTGTTACGCCCAAAGCACTTAATGCCTCATTTGGATGTGAGTTAAAACTCTGATTCACCGGGAATGCAGCAACAGATAAAAGATATAAAGGTGTCAAGGGATTTAGCTTTCAAAGACCAGCATGCCCCTACATGTGGTTTTGTGGGGGAGGGTGTGATCTTACTGACGGTTTCTCTATAAAGTGAATACACTGTATGTGCATAAATATAAATACATAAATCACCCGAATATACATAATTCAATAGGAAGTGAGTTATACAGTACATATGTATTCTATAACCATGTCTAAATAATGCTCCCCTAGACTGATAGGTCTCTCCCTATTTGGGTGTACAAGGAGAGCCCTGCCAGTCAAGGGGACGGGTGCATAGAAGCCACTGCGGACTTGCGTCGGACTAGTTTTCTGGGATACATAGTTCCCGGGCGGCTTTTCAAAGTATGTGTTCTCTAAAACACTACAGTGTTTTGGAGTAAAACATACACGACTGCAATAACGCAGCCAGTGTCTGATTCCTGCTGCCCATGTATCAGCAGTATTAATCTCCTGAGAGGTTTGTTTTGAAAGATATATCTGAGATTGCAGAAAGAAAAAATTGACCAAATAAAAAGAAACGGCATAAAATAACAACATAACTAGTACTGATAGGGAATCTAGATTGTGAGCCCCAATGGGGACAGTGCCCATAATGTCTGTAAAGCGCTGGGAAATTAATGGCACTATATAAGTGATTAAAATAAATAAATAAATAAAAAATAAATATACGATAGGTTTCAGCGTACATGGTGCCACCGCAATGTGGCACATTTTAGCTTTAACATTTGCGATTTATGTCCATGCTGTCCAAAGAAGATGTAGATGAGAACACAGTTATTATGTGCAACACAAATAACCTGTTTATAGCAGGGAAACATTTAACTTCCTCATTATTAGACTATTAAAGTGAGTCTATCAGTAGGACCAACCCTCCTAAGTTGACTATATGGGCACTCAGGTCATAGGAAGCTGAATAACCATATTCATTACTCCACAATTAGCCCTCCTGTCAATTGGAATAGAAGACTTCCCAAAGCAGTTACGATTTATAATTTCGCATTATAGTGACTGCTAGACTCATCATTGCTATGAGATGGACTAAACCTGATCCACCCTATATAGATGTTCTTATAGACCGAATTACCCAACATAGCGTGTATGAACACAATATAGCAATTAGAAGCAACTCTTTCTCAAAATACCTAGATCGTTGGACCCCCTGGATCTCTAAATACTTACCGCTACTCTTACATAAGGCCAATTGACATCCCATATATTATCAAGTGAACCAATTGCTTGACTCTTTCCTTTGTTCTTTTAAATGGTAATACAGAACTTCCTTTAGCTCAAATAAAATCTAAATTTTTTACGAATCTTCTACTTTTTTTTTTTAGACACATTTAATGTATATTTCTTTAATAAACCTAAAGTTTATGTCTTCATAGGTTTTATGTCTAGACTCATAAATATAGTACTTATCTATTTTCTGTTTGTATTTGAAATTATACTATATTGTACAATACAGTGATTTCCAAACCTTTTTGTCTACAATATGTAGATTGTTCCCCCCCCCCTCTCCCTCCCCTTCCCTCCTTTTTTATTTATAATGTACCCTTTTCCTTCCCATCCCCTGGTTACTTTAAAAACTTTTTCAATAAAAATATTTTGAAACATAGGAAGCTGAATAAAATGATGCCTTGATATTTACGATCCGATGTTTTATTACAGAGAAATCCACTTTTTTCTTACTATGTAAATGAGCTGTTAAGATCTATGGGCTGGACATAGATCTCTCCGAGAATCTGCCCCCAGAGCTTATTTTAAATGAAAGGGGGAGTTACCAGTGTGAGACAAGTAGATCAGGAGAGCAGAGAGCGGCCATTGCATATCATACTGTTAACTCCCACTTTTATAAAAAAATAAGCACTGGAGGCAGCTTCTCATACAGATCAGCATCCTCCCATTAGCCGGGAACAGCTCCTTTACATATGAGAAAATCTGGATTTCTCTGGAATAAGACATCAGATCGCAGAGATCAAAGTATCATATTATTCAGCTTCCTATGACCTGCATGAACATATAGACGGCTTAGGAGGATAAATGTTTTTTCCAGAGCCGAAATGTCGCATTTTAGATGTACACCGATTTTTTTGTACACTTTTTGTTGGGAATGCTGCCTGCCACTTTATGATTTACAGTTGTATCTATAGATATCATAATTATCTACAAAAAAAGGGATATCTGGGTCATCAACCTACTATGTTGTACAACGTCAGCTCCCACAATGTCAATTATTAAACGGAAATATTTCCTCTTCTTGAGGCTATGTGCACACGATGCAGAAATGAAGCAGAAAATTTCTGCAGCATTTCTGCATCTCCCTGGCAGAAAAAACGCATGCAGATTGTACATGCGTTTTTCCTTCAGAATACATGCGGATCCACATGCGGGTTCACATGCGTTTCCGCATGCAGATTGACAAGCACTTTCCAGGCGATAGCATCACTTGGAAAGTGCTTGACAACTAGGTCACACTATATAAATCCATGCAAACAGCATGGATTTATACAGTGTGAACCGTAAAAATTAAAACAAATAAAGCTATACTCACCCCCGAGGCCCCGGTGTGGCTGCAGCGCTGCTTCCTGGCTGGTTCCCGGCTGCCGGCATATCGCGAGACAGAGCGGTGAAGGGCCTGCGGTCACATGACTGTGACGTCACCGCAGGTCCTCAAGCGCTGCTGGCATTCAGAGAGAAGCCTCCGGACAGGTGAGTATAAACTTTATTTGTTATTTTATTCTTTTTTTACAGGTAGAATGGTACCCAGGTCTGGATGAGAGTCTCCTCTCCTCCAGAACTGGGTACCATCCGCACATAGAGACGCATAGAAGCCGCTTGTAAAAATGTACAGTCGCGGTTTCTGTGCGTCTCAATGCAAGTCAATGGCGGGAGTTCCGCTGCACTTCCGCAAAATTAAATGACATGCTGCGGATTTTTGTACGCAGCATAAACGCTGCGGAAAAATCCGCAGCATGTGCATAGAACATGCGGAATCCCCTTGGGGACCATGGGGTGCGGATTACCTAGCGTTTCACAAACGTTTCCGCTGCGGAAATTCCGCAGCATAAACGCTTGAAAAACGCTACGTGGGCACTCAGCCTGAGAAAGGAGTATTTGTCAGTAAATAACTTGTTAGGCATGTGACCAGATTGTATACACAGTAACCATGTCTGGCAAGGAAAGGAATCATCATTAGTCATTGTTTAGTAATCAGTCCCTGAGCTGTTTGCTCAGTGTAAGGAGTGCTGTGTACAGTATACAGAGCACTGGAGAAACTAACATTTTTCTTAGCAGTTGCAGTTCTGTTGCATAGTGATACCGTGAAATACATTGTATCTGCTAGTGACCTCGATCTAATGTAACATCATGGAAAATACAGTCAGAGGGCTGTGTCCTTGGGCGATGTACTGCACTGCTACATTCAACGGTGCAGAACAGACACAACAGGAATGTGAACTATCCCCACCTTAGGCACCCCATGGTCCTCAATGACAAGCCGCACCGTCAATGCCCATGCTGCGGATTTTTCCGCAGCGTTTATGCATGTCCATTAATTTTGCGGACACGCAGCGTAATCGCCGCCATTGACTTGCATTGAGACGCATATAATCCGTGTCAGTACATTTGTACTCACGGATTATATGCGTTTCTATGTGTGGATGGTACCCAAGTCTGGAGGAGAGAAGACTCTCATCCAGACCTGGGTACCATTGTACCTGTGGAAAAAATAAAAAAATAAAAAATAAAGATTATATTTACCTTCTGGCGGCCCCTGCAGTGCTTGTTCTCCTTTGCCGGCAGATCGCGAAGGACCTGCGCTGACGTCATAGTCATGTGACGGCAGGTCCTTCAGTGCAGGGCAACACGATGTCCCAGCAGCCAGGACAGGAGCGAAGCAAGACACCATCAGAAGGTAAGTATAGATTTATTTTTTTATTTTTAAACATTCTTTACAGTCACAGTATATAAATCCATGCCGGTTGCATGGATTTATATAATGTGACCAAGTTGTCAAGCACTTTCCAAGTGATGCTAAAATCGCTTGGAAAGCGCTTGACACCCGCATGCAGAAATGCATGTGAAGAACGCTTCACATCCACATGTATCTGGCAGGAAAAACGCATGCACAATCCGCATGCGTTTTTCTGCCAGGGAGATGCAGAAATGCTGCAGAAATTTTCTGCTTCATTTCTGCATCGTGGGCACATAGCCTTATAATAAATGGCTACAAAATATCATAACGAGTAAATTGTGGTAAACTAATACTGAATAAAATTCATTGAAAAAATTAACCTCACCTCTTAGTATTTTTTGATATGCCTTAAAAAGAAACACTTAATAATGGTCCAAACACACAAAAAGGAGTTAAAAAAGAACAGGACAAGTATGACTACGGAAGTAACATAGACCAGGGGCGGACACACCGCCGTTGCAGCCAGTGAGCTCCACCGAGGCCCGGAGGTGGAGGGGGGCCCTTGCAAGGCGGCTAATAATGAGGGCAATCTGGCCTGTTTCTCGGAGCCCGGTGCTTTTGGGGGCCCATGACCAGTACAATGATTGGAGTGGTGGGGGAGAACAATGATAGGGGTGGTAGTGGAGAACAATGATAGGGGTGGTAGTAGAGAACGATGATGGGGGTGAGGGAGAACAATGATGGGGGTGGTATAGAACAATGATGGGGAGGTGGTAGAGAACAATGATGGGGTAGTGTTAGAGAACAATGATAGGGGTGGTGGTAGAAAACAATGATTGGGTGGTGGGGGAGAACAATGATTGGGGTGGAGTAGAACAATGATGGAGGTGGTAGTGGAGAACAATGTTGGGGGCGGTGGGGGAGAACAATGATTGGAGTGGTGGGGGAGAACAATGATTTTGGTGGGGAAGAACAATGATGGGGTGGGGAGAACAATGATGGGGTGGTGGAGAGGACAATGATGGATGTGAGGGAAAGGACAATGAGGCGGAGTGGGGGAGAACAATGATTGTGGTGGTGGAGAGGACAATGAGGGGGGTGATGGAGAGGACAATGATGGTTGGAGAGGACAATGAGGGGGCTGAGGGATGGGAATGGGAGTAAGGGGAACTTATAATGGACTTATGAACAGGAGGAGGAGGACGTTAAATATGGATGAAAGATGAATTGTGTGGAGGAGAAGGGTGCTAAGTCCCTGATAGCGTCCTCCCCAATCCCACAATTCATTATTACACTATCAGGGACAATTCATTATTACACTATCAGGGTCTTAAAATTTATTGGGGAGTGGGAGAGGAGGGGGTAAGTTGCATAGGACACTTTATAATGAATTGAAAGATGCTATTTGCTATTAGGGACTTGTAATGATAAAGTCTTCTCCCGCCCCCAAATTCATTATGATGCTATCTAATACACAGTATCCCTTTTAGGAGACTTAAAAAGCCTATATCTACGTTGGTTATACACAGGTCATACCATGATATGCCCAGTCAGAATAGATGTCAGTTATACACAGGTAAAGCCTTGATCCATCGCACTGTATCAAGTGTATCAATATAGAGCTGATGACACAGACCAATAAGCTCTATATTGCTATTACATATGGTAAGCTTTATCACTGTCTGAGCTTTGTAAGTCCTTACACACCCTATTGTACCCTGTGGCAAGGCAGGGACTGTTCATAGTCCCTGCCTTGCCACAGAAGTTGGCACCCTACAATGAACAACAAATAGAGTTGAATTATTATTAAACTGCTCATTTTTAAGGCGTATCTAATAAATATTTTATGAGCTGATTTTCCTGTGAATTTTTGTATAATTTTGGATAATAATCAATATCGGTGATTTATATGGATAAACTAATACTGCACTAGCCTGCACTGGCCTGAAAAGGAACCTGTCATGGCCCCAAATTCTACTAACCTGCAGATATAGGGTTAATCTGCGGGTAAATAGTGTTACAAAACTGTATGGCCACTTTACTGAAAACTTTACTAAAACTTTACTGAAATTGTGACTACTGAGAGAAAATGAACTTATCTTCTCCAGGGAGCCGCCATCTTTAAGTCATGGGTTAGTGCCTGGAGCACTTGGCACTTTGATTGATAGCTCGCTTTGCAGTGCATCTGTGTAGAGTGAGCTATCAATCAAAGTGTAGGCGTGTGCTTACAGCAGCTGCTCACAACGCCATGACTTTATTACCAAAAGATGGAAATTCCTGGGACAAATTTTTCCCGATAGTCGGGCTTTCAGGAGGCCAAACAACATTGGAACTTGCGGATTAACCCTACATCTGCATATTAATAGGAATTTTGGACATGACAAGTTCCCAAATGCTATTAAAGACATGTATTGCCATCTTAAAGTTTCCTTTTAAGGTGGCCATACATGTTAGATAGACAGAGGTTGATGGATAAACCATTGAACGAATGATCACCTGGTAAACAATTAATTTGCTAATTCAACCATATTGGTATATACAGTTGTCTAAACGAACCATATATACGTTTAATAGCAACTTGAGGAGGACAAATGATCCTCTGCGGGCGTTCATTTATGCTATGTGCACCTAGGTGGAACATCTCTTTTCCGGATTTGACCACAAATCAGCTGCAATGAAGTGGCAACAAATCTGCATGTGTAACATGCCACCAATAGGTGGCGCTATGGAGTTCAAGTCCTCTTTTTCTATGAAGAGGCAATTTGCATATTACATTTTCCAGAGGAGCATTGCACGGCGAATAAGCCTCCTTACCTTGACGTGCCAGAGCTGGAGTGTCACTCACCATAAGGAGAAACGTTACCCCTTAGAGCTCAGTCCAGAGCCTCTCATCTAGCCAAATCAGTTCTCATACTTTGCACTGATGAGGGCCAACAGCCCGAAACACCGTGTCTGCAAATTGAGATTCTGATTTGGCTTTTATCCTAAGTCATATTGCAAGACTTGTTAAAGGGTCGATCATGACTTGTAGGATTGCTGCTTCCAATAGGTGGCGCTATAGAGTTCACGTCCTCTTTTTCTCTGAAGGGGCAATTTGCATGTGTAACATTTGGCAGTAGATTTCAACCTGCTGCATTCCAAAGCATTGCATTCAGTGAAATCCGAAGTGACGATCAGCATGTAGCAGATTTGAAAATAAGGGGTATGTTCTGATTTTCACGCAGGTTTCCTCCTGTACACATAGAAGGGTTTTTCAAAACCCCATTTACTGCTTTGTGGTATAAACTGATGTGAATTTTCAGTGCAGAATCTGCAGCACAAATTTGATCTAGATGACGCGCCTCATCCTGTCTTATTTGTATGGCCACCTATATTCTTAGCTTTGTATAACTACCCTATTCCAGTAAGAAACCTCAAATTGCTTAAAGCTATCTCTTCTGTTCCCTTTTATACATCAACATCCAGCTCAGCTAAGTGTTTCCATTGGGGAGAGTGTAGTCATTGCCAGACAGTAGAAATGGCAGCTTATTTCCAGGGACAACAAAAGGATCAGAAATGTGAACTGCTCTATTGTTCTCTCTCCCAACATTATGTCAGGGGAGAGTTGGGGGGGGGGGGCAATAAGCATTAGATGTTCATCTGGTCCTGTCATCGGGTTTGACTGACTTTACTTTAATGTGCATGGAGGCCTTAAAGGGAAACTATCAGAAACTTTGAATCTCCCAAACCATTAATTTGAGTGTGTGTAGCCCTTTAAAAGATAAGCCTCATTTTGAAGTTGTGGCTGGAAGTGCATTGGGGCGTCACAATGCACTTCTAGCTTCTCAGCCTCACGCGGTAGTTCCTGTCTAGCAGCACCCTCCCCTGGCTGATTGACAAGTTGTTTACTCTGGTACATAGCTACTGACCTGTTAATCAGCCAGGGGAGGGTGCTGCTAGACAGGAACTACCGCATGAGGCTGAGAAGCTAGAAGTGCATCGGCACCCTCCAATGCACTTCCAGCCACAACTTCAAAACGTGATTTCTCTTGTTGCTGGAGCTGGATTTTGGGGTCATAATGGCATCAACTAGCTTATCTTTTAAAGAGCTATAAAGTCATATAAAAGATTTGCAGGAGGGTTAAAGTTTCTGACAGGTTCCCTTTAAGCCACTCAATTCTGGAACAATGTGATTATTACCAATCTAAACATACACTTCAACAAGAAGAGTAAATAATGTTCTCTTTTGATTAGCCATAGATATAGTATCTCACAAAAGTGAATGCACCCCTCACTTTTTTGTAACTATTTTATTATATCTTAATGCAGTGCTTGAAAATAATGGTGGCCACACAATATTGACTCTTTGGGCACATTTTGGCCATTTTCACTTAGGGGTGTACTCACTTTTCTTGTTAGCCATTTAGACATTAATGGCTGTGTGTTGAGTTACTTAGAGGGCACATCAAATTTACACAGTTATCTAAGCTGTACACTGACTACTTTACATTGTATCAAAATGTCATATCTTCAGTGTAGTCCCATGAAAAAATATAATACAATATTAACAAAAATGTGAGGGGTGTACTCACTTATGTGAGATACTGTATTATGATATGCAATTTGTTGGAAAGGTGGATCCTGACCTGGACATGGTCATCTATAAAAATTGGGCTCCATGTAATCATCATTAGTGCAGAAAAAGTATATTGTCACCACTATTTTAGCAGCAAGACCTGTAGTGATTAGAGATTAGCGAACTTGTTTGAAAAACGTTTGCCAATCTCAAAGTCAGCACGAATATTGCACATTCATATTCGTGTTTGGACCCCCGAGCATTTTCCTCAAAATCGTCAAAATTCAGCCAAAGTTCGGTAAATGATCATGTTTCCACTAATGCTTTTGTTAGGACTTTGCCTAGGATAGTGGTGCTGTATGATGAGTGGGGGGATGTGTTTGATGAGGGGAGTGGGTGGGGAGAGGTCAGAGGAGCAGCGGACTCTTATTCTTAATTTTTTTTTTTCTTAACTTAATGTGTGGAGATTCCGGCAGCCAATCAGGGTGCAGAAACCATCCATAACGTCCAGACACAAGGGCTTGTGTCATTGGCTGCTGAAGTCACATGTCCCTCTCCATAAAAAGAGTGGACATGTTGTTTTGGCACCATTTTGTCAGTGTAACAGCGCAGAAAGGCTGCTCCTACTGGATAGTCAGATAGTTATCTAGGTAGTTGATTGTCAGTCAGCTAGTTCAGATAGATAGGATCCTGTGTGGCTGTGAAATCGACCTTCCAGCAGATCAATCATTTTTGCAAATTGTGTGGTCCAGAACCACCAGGCCACATTTCAGCCTATAACTCTTTTGTGCTGCTAATATTGTGCTCCAGCCAGGAGTCCACATTAGAAAATCTAAATTCTTTGTGCTAACAGTGTGGTCCTGAAAAAAGGCCACATTTCTGCATATAAATATTTTGTGCTGGTAATATTTTTGTCCAGCCAGAAGTCCACATTTGAAATTCTAAATTGTTTGCTTTAATAGCATGTTCCAGAAAGAAGGCCACATTTCAGCCTCTAAATATTTTGTGCTCATATTTTTGCTCCAGCCAGGAGTCCACACTTCTGAATCTAAATTGTTTGTGCTAATAGCATGCTCAAGAAAGTAGGCCACATTTCAGTATATAAATATTTTAAACTCATATTTTTGCACCAGCCAGAAGTCCACATTTGAGAATCTACATTGTTTGTTCTAATAGCCTGCTCCAGAAAGCAGGCCACATTTCAGCATATAAATATTTTGTACTCATATTTTTGCTCCAGCCAGGAGTTCATATTTCTGAATCTAAATTGTTTGTGCTAATAGCGTGCTCCAGAAAGCAGGCCATGTTTCAGTATATAAATATTTTGTGCTCATATTTTTGCTTCAGTCAGTAGTCCACATTTGCCTCGCCAACCACCGACCGCCTCGTCACCCGCATCTGCTGCTTCTTCCTCCTCTGTCACCCTGGCAAGTGTTCTCACACAGGTCTCTGTCCGCAGAACCTCCACTTGTTTACCGGCTACAGTTGGGGTGAGTGAGAGACCATCAGGTGTTACAGAAGTAGACATGCCTACTGTTTTTGTTTCACTGAGCACACAATATCTTTCTCAATCCACCACAACATCTCCACCGGACCTCACTCACAGTCCTGGAGATTGTCATGTTCACCCTTCTCCACCCTCTTTCAGCACAGCAGCCAGCCCTCAGTCCCGCAGTTGTGATCACGTAAAAGGTTGTTTCCTCCTACACATGCCAAAGTTAAAAGCTTGAACTCCACCTGACGGTTTCCGAAAGCTGATTTCCGCCGCAGTCCCCCAGTACCATTTGCCCAGTCACCATTACTTCTCTAAGAAAGCTGTGCTTGCGCTATAGCAGCATGTCACAGACAACATCACCAGTTCCTTGAAAAAATTTATGTCTGACAGGGTGCATTTCACCACTGACACCTGGACAAGCATGGCAAGGGGCATTACATCTCGTTGACTGGGTTCTGGGTGACTCTGGTGGCTGTGGGGGTAGGTGGGGAAGGGGCTGCTCCACAAGTCTTGGAATCCCCAAGGCTTGCGGGACAAATCTCTCCTCCACCTGTGCCCTCAACCTCTGCCTTAATTAGACACGCATTCTAACAGTGCATAGAGAATCCCCAAACCTCCGTACTGTGCAGCCTGGGCTCACCGCAATCCGGCAGTGTTTAAACTAATATGCCTTGGCGATCGCAGTCACACAGCTCAAGAGTTGTGGACAGTTATCCAGGTCGAGCTTGAGCAATGGCTGTCTCCATTGAACCTGAAGGCAGGGAAGGTCGTGTGTGATAACAGTGCGAAACTGGTGGAGGCCCTTTGCTGAGGCAACCACACACATGCCTTGCATGGCTTGCGTCCTCAATCTGATTTTACAGCAATTTCTCCGACACTATCCCGGCTTGGATGCGTTGCTGCAGAAAGCACGGTCGCTGTGTGCTCACTTCGGCGGTTCGCACCCCACGGGTCATCGGCTTGCATCGCTACAGAGTTTTTTCATGCTACTGGTTAACTGGTTGATATTTTCACATGGCAAAAGTGATGAGCCCTAGTGCAGTATCTCATTTTGCATGGCCTAGGCCAACGTAGTACGGATATGGTGCAAATCACACTTGCGGAGTGGGCACAGATGAAGGACCTCTGTATCCTTCTGCACTGTTTCTAAATGGCTACTAAGATGGTTAGCGCTGACGATGCCATCATCAGAATCACAATTCCTATAACCAACATGTTGGACCACACTTTGAATAGTCTGTGGGAGGAGGAGGTGGTCCCAGAGGAAGAGGAGGAAGCAGAGGAGGATGAGGAAGGGATAACAATATATCTAAGTTTCAGACTGTCATCGCACAGGTGGGTGCCATGGGAGGGTAGATTACAGCGATTCAGGGGGGCTCATGGTACCAGACAAACTGTTAGTGAAGGTGCAGGAGCCAAGGAACAAATGGAGGTGGAAGAGGTGATGGGCGCACAACAGTCAGGAGATGAAGAGCATAATGATACCCTCTCTGTTGTCTATGGTTGGTGGGAGGGGACAGAGGAAGTAAGCTTGAGTGTTACACTGCCACCAACACACCAAGGACTTGGACCTTATGGAAGCACATGGAGGGCCTTCTTGCTGCACTATCTACATCATGATGCCCGTATTGTTAGAATAAGAAATAGTGCTGACTACTGGGTTTCCACTGTTAGATCTACGGTACTAGAGTAAATTTTGCCAGATACTTCTTCCCCCTGGAAAGGGACCCGCGCATGTTGGAGTATTGAAACACGCTTGTAGAAAATCTCAAGCGTAGTTTTCCCCAAGACAGCAGTGAGGCACACAGTGTGCATTGCAGTTGTAGACTTCCAACCCCGGGAACGTCGAGTCATCAACGAAAAAACATTAGCAGCAGCAGTAGTATAAGTGTCAGAAGCAATTTCTGTGAGTCGTTTCACACATTTTTTTAGACCAGCCTCTGCACCAGCAGAAAGAGTACAAGTCTGACACGTAGTGAATGACTGGAGAGGATGGTGCAGGAGTATCTTGAGCTTAATATCAATGCCATCGGGAGGGTTGGACCCTTTTGTATTTTGATCATCAAAAATGGAAGAGTTGCCTGAGGTTTTGTCATGCCCGGGAGCCAGCGTTCTCTCAGAATGTATCTTCAGCGCTGCTGCTGGTGTCCTGATGGATAAGCGCATATGGCTGATCCCTAAAAGTGTAGACCGCCTAACTTTCATCAAGATGAACAAGTCATGGATTTCCAATGACTTATGCACTCCAGTCGCAGACTGGGCATACTAGGCGATGGTGTAGTTTTTAGTGTGCGCATTGATCTCGCATTATTGCAGTCTGTGACATCTTTGTCGTGGCTTCTGTGCCTGCTGTTGCAACTGCTGTTGATGTTACTAACAATTTTTTGAAATGTGGAGACTCCAAGCTGGGTCTCCATCTGGTGAGTTGCCTGTAGTGGAAGGGATGTCAGAGCCTTATTATAATATTTCTACTCTAGGGAAATTGATGCCACTTTAGTGGTGTCTGCCCCTAATATTTTGAAATGTGGACACTCCAAGTTGGGTCTCCTTCATGTGTGTTGCCTGTAGCAGTAGGGCTCCCAGACCGGCAGGCCTGCACTTACTTTCAGTCAACTAACTGTGTTGCGATCCTTAAATTTTTCTACCAATAGTAGTCTACAAAACTGATGTTTGTGCCACCTGAGTGTGGCTGAGCAGAAAAGCAGTTTGAGCTGTTGCATGAGGTATCAGGGTTCCCAGCACAGCAGGCCTACACCGGTCCCTCACCCACCTCGTCTTAATTTGAACTTAAATTCAAAGCTGTAAATGGCTGACTGCTGCTGTGCCATTATAAAATTTCTACTGTGGGTCAATTGATGCCACTTTTTCTGGTGTCTGCCCCTAATTTTTGGAAATGTTTGGACTCCAAGTTGGGTCTCCTTCATGTGTGTTGCCTGAATTTGGCAGGGTTCTCAGAGCACCAGGCCTACACCTGTCACTCATCCACCTGTTACTGATCAATGTTTAAGCTAGAAATGCTGGTCCAAGCCCTGTCCCAAGCCCTGTCCCATGCATCCATGCTGTGCAATTATACTATTTGTACTCTGGGTCAATTGATGTCACTTTTTCTGGTGTCTGCCCCTAATTTGAGCTGTATTGGCAGCTTTTGGGCCCTCCTGAAGGTGTTGTCTATGTGTTTGGTTTTTCCTATCATTGAATTCAATGTGGTTTGGATATGTTCGGTGAACTGTTGCTGCGAACGTCAGGAAGTTCACAGATCATAACCGAACTGAACCTTGAAAGGTTCGTTCATTTGTAGCAATGATAGGCTAATCAGTGAAAGGGGGCTGTCTTCTAAGATAGGGTTAGCTGATGAGGCCACCTATAGTAGCTGCGCCAAGAAAAAGAAAAGGGTCAAACTGAAACAGTCATCTAGTTTAGAAAGCACAATTCCATTTCCAATTCCCAATTTCATCACCTGAGTGATATCTTAAAACTACGGTGTTAGATGTCCTCTTGACCATGAAAGATCTCTGTGACATTAAGTTGGCTGCGGTTACAAAGGACCAGCTGGGAAATATGGGAGAGTTGCCTACTTGGCAAGACACAATAATGATTCATGCCTTAGTCTGCTGCCAGTTCAATAAGAGGATTTTCAGGGTTTTAAGAACGGCAGCGATTACAATATTCTCTCTATCTGTTAATACTATAAGCTTTACCGCAGTGAATATTCGAGGTGTCAGGAGAAACCAAGATAATCGATTCCTATTCTAAACATCTATGCTAGAAACGCTCCCAGGGAAAGAGGAGAATAGCTGGCAGGTGAATTGGAACACAATAAAATGGAGGGGTTGAAAAGAAGAAACCGGTCTGTGTGAGAACTGGTGCATCCTGTGATAGAATTGCATTCCCATTGTGCTCCAGACAAACCCATTGCCTGTTTGGTGTGCAGTTAGATCTCGCCTGGAGATCTCCATTGTGAAGCAGACTTGCAGGCTTGTCAACAAATACAGACTGTTGGCTTCTTGCTACATCGATATGGTTCTCTCAACTATTTATCCAACAGGAACGACATATGTGATGTTGTGCCATAGACACCACTATAAAACGTATCTATAAAATACTATGTAGTTGTGAACTGTCCTTCCACTGCATTCATCGGAGTGGCCGCCATGTAATGCTACATTTCCCCTCCAGCTGTCATTGCATGGAAAATGTCTGACTGGTTGCAGCATTCCTCATCACAACAGGCTGCTTGCCAGGGCTCCCAGAAGTGAGGCCTGGGGCATTCAGCTGATCCTCGTGGAGTTACATTTTGAAAAGTGTTTGATGTGAAATTGCCAATGTGGACATATCAAAATAGCAACATGGGCGGCTGCATCAGGCGTCCCCCCCAAGGCAAGAGTTACTTTAAAAATATTGAAATCATTTCAGACATATATGGCATATCCAAAGGATAGATCTACCATAGGTATAACCTCTGGTGACCAGATCTGCCTCAAGAATGGGCCGAGACTTGTGCCATCATGAATAGAGAGGTTGTTGTGCATACATGGTTCACTTTGTTCACTGTTATGGGAGTTCTGAAAATAGAGGGGCACGCTAGCTTGGCAGTATTCAGGAACTCAGATAAAAGTGAATGGAGAGAGATGGGTAATACTCATCTTCAAGATAAATGTCCGAGATGGGAATACCCCTTAAATAATAAGGAAATCTCCTATAGAAACCTCTTTAAATGATCATACAGGGCTTTCTTCTACTGTGGTGCTCCTGTGAGACAGAGTTTAATCAATAATGTTTGCGGGTTATGCTAGGCCCACACTAATTCTCATGGTACTCGGAGGTTCTTTAATTCAGCGCATTAGTACAGCACTTATCTATTGTGAATAAAAATAGAAGTCTATTTTATGAGCAAAAATTGACCTATAGAATATGGTATAGAGAAGTAGCAGACCTGCATCTCTGATGTCATAGGTTTTCTGAATTGAAACTTTATTCATTTTGACATCACAATATATTAACTGTATTCACATTTTTGGCAGGAAGTCTCTTGTTTGTCAGTCCTTAATGGGGGGGGAGGAGTTGGCGGATGAGCACACGAATACACAGGACCACAGAGCTGGACTTGATCTGTAGCTGATAACCAGTGCTAAAATCAGGATGTCTGTAACTACCTGCCCGCTTATAAAACATAAAAAGTCCTTCTAGGCGTTATCCTTTTCAGACTGAAATTACCAGATGGATGCTCTCCTAAGCTTTATGCATTGTGAAATCCGTATCATCATTGTATAATATTTATCAGACCTCATTGATCTATGCCTGCTTACTCCTGTACTGCACTCTCTCTAAAGGGTGTGATACATTCTTGTCAACACGTCATTATATTTCTAAATTAGGAAAGTGTTGGGCAATGAACACGTCATGCTGTTATGGATCCGTGTATCTGTGGGGGATTGAAATTTACTAAAAGTTATGTATCGTCACATTGTCTCTGAGTATTTTGTCCTCTCTGATCCTTCTGTTCATTTCAAAGACTACACCTTCCTCCAGCCTTTTTTCTTAAATAGGTATATTACTAATGCAAGTGTCATGCCGCAGACAGAGGTGACTCAATAGAGGTGTAGTCTTGATGATGAAGTATTCATAGGTCTGAAATTCATGTATATTTTATATTACAGTAAATAGTTCATTGAAAACGTGTCAAAATGCAACATACATTGTATATACATTACATATGGCCTTGCTGTAAACAGCTGTATACCATACAGAAGCGTACTTGTAAATTTACCATACAGAAGCATACTTCTACATTTACAACACAGAATAATAATAATAATATTTTTTATTTCTATAGCACCAACATATTCAACAGCACTTTACATTTCAGAGGGGACTTGTACAGACAATAAAAGACATTATGAAGTAAACACAATTCAACAGATACCAAGAGGAGTGAGGGTCCTGCTCGCAAGTGTGACGCCCTCCCTGAGCGGTGGGGTACTCGGTGCCGGGTAAATGTAGGGTGGCGGTGTGGGATGTCGTCGTGGCCGTGACCCGGTCCGTGCCCAGGGCTGTCACATGAAAAATGATGGGCTATTGGATGAGTGGTTGTTCGACTACGCCACCTGTGGTTTCTGGTGAAGGCCACCAGCACAGCGTTTGTTTCATATTAACCGGGTGCAAGAAAAAAGGAACATGTAACCAAATAAAAGTTCAAACAAAAGGGAGGTGCATCCTCCAGGGCTGCTTAACAGTGGTATCCCCACCGGGGAAAAGGCTCATTCTTTCCAACGGAGCCTGACCGGTCCTCTGTGGCTAGGTGAGTGGGGACATCCTCCTTGAATACCCTGTGCACATCCAGGGCATACCACCCACGCTCCCCGTGGTGGCGGGTGTAGGACACGAGATCACCCGGGTAGAGGTTCCGGCCAGGGTGGCCCTGCTCCAGCCGCGGCTCGACGTCCCGCCGGTTGACAAAGACGTCCCGGCTGAACTGTGGGCTACGGATGAAGCCCCACCCTGCCTCCAGGTGGAAGCGCACGATAAGGCCTTCTTCCCGGGGGCTTGGACGGGTGGCCTCCGCCTGACGGGCCTGTGACTTGGCAGCCTTGGTGCGCACCTCCAGGCGCTCACAGCGGATCCTCCTCTCTCGCCGCTCCTTGTCGAGCTGGAGGAGCTCCTTACGGCAGAACTCCTCCCGCCTCCGTGCTTCAGGCTGGGTCTCCCAGGGGAAGCCCAACAGGTCGCCCCCCTGGTTGTCCCAGGCAAACTCTTCTGCCGCCGGGCAGGTGACCGGAGGTGCAGGAAGCGGCAATAGTGGGGGTCGTTGAGGGCCCTCTATTGGTGCGGACCAGTCCGGGTTGGGGCAGGTGTACACCCAGGTGAGTGCAGGGTTCTCCGGATCGGGAGTCGGGAGGCATAGCAGGCCTCCGGGAGTGGCAGTGGCTTGGGCCTCGGCCTCCGGAGCCAGGAGTTGCTCCCCCACGATGGCGCCCTGGGACAGGGGTGACGGCAGGAGATCTAGGAGGGCTACGTGCGTCCTGCGCCAGGGATAGAGGTTTCGTCCTTACCCGCTCTAGGGCTGCACAGGGCCTCCTGGGCTTCCTCCGCCTGGGCTGGGGCCTCAATGGTCAGGCGCGACGAGCTCTGGCGGCGGGCCTTGATCTTCCGCAGCACCTCCTCCCTCCATCCAGCGGCGGCCAGTCGTTGGGCCTCTTCGACCCTCCGGGTCAGATCCTACGTTTCTCCGCGGAGGAACTCGGACTCCTCCGCGGTCAGGTGGATTCCCTCCATAGTGAGGGAGGTGGCAGCTGGTGGACCAGCGACAGAGGGCTTCTCCTCGGCTGCGTCCATCTCTGCTGCAAGGTGCGGTCTCTCTGGACTTGTTGCGGCCGCACCCTGTCTCGGTCTTCTACTCCTCCTCTTTTTGGGGCGGCTCCAGGACGGCTGGCTGACGGGCACTCCTTGGGACGTCCCATCCATCCTGACGGACACTACTATGCGGACAGTCTCTGCTGGAGGGGGTGGTCGGCACTTTTGGCGCCATTGGGGAGCCAGGCCCACGATGGGAGGTCTTAGGTTGCTGTTGTTTTTGCACATAATGGCGTCCGTTCTTCTTGGGCGGGCGCCACATTGAGTGTGTAACGACAGTCTTTTGTGAAAGGTGCACAGTACCCAGCGGCAATGGGGATTATCTTCTTCCGTTGCTGCGGGCACGCAATCCTGCCGACTACGCCAAGTTGTGACGCCCTCCCTGAGCGGTGGGGTACTCGGTGCCGGGCCAATGTAGGGTGGCGGTGTGGGATGTCGTCGTGGCCGTGACCCGGTCCGTGCCCAGGGCTGTCACATGAAAAATGATGGGCTATTGGATGAGTGGTTGTTCGACTACGCCACCTGTGGTTTCTGGTGAAGGCCACCAGCGCTGCAACGGTCCCCTGAGGCTGATGTTCTGGCAGCTTGGTTGGTACTACTCCCCACAGGCGGAGTAGGCCTCAGGGCAGTGTGTAAGCTCTGGAGAGTAGTGGTAGGTGCAGTGCCGCGCAGGAATGAGCAAACGGAGGCAGTAAGTGAAGTCATCTAAGCTTTACTCACTTTGGTGAAGTAGCAGCTGCAAAGCTTCTCTCTGCTTCGAGTGGCGCGCTGCGGCCACCAGGAAGGGGGTTCAGCACTTCCCAGGTAGATCAGGAGCACCTGTCAAGACCCCGTCGGTGTGTTCCTCTCCTTCTCCTTCTCCTTCTTCTCCCGCTTGTGTTCCTCCCTGGGATCCACTAAGCCGCCGGGCTTTTCCAACAGTGACGTGAAGTACACAGTCAGATATCGGGGGCCGGTCACCCCTCTTGTGGCAGAAATCCCTCTGGTTAGGCCAGAGTAAAGAATACAGGTGGCGACTCCGCTCCGTCCGTATCCCCCTGGGATCCTTTCGCCTGTGGAGCCTATCTCTTCCGCTCCCCTCCAAGGCCTTCTTAGAACGGGACCCTGACCGGGCAGAGACACTGGTTAATTCTGACCCGCTCCTCGTCTCAAGGCCTGAGAACGAGGACCGTGAATCTTCAGCCAGCCACAGACTCTTGCTGGACCCTGACAGAAGATCACAATCAAAGGACCTTGAACTTAAGATGGCCGTAGATTATATATGATTCTATTAGTGCTCTGTTAAGTGTTTCCTCCACCCTCACCCACTACTTGGTTCCCCCTATCTTTGGTTCCCCCCATCTCCTTTATCCCGGGACGGGGCAGCACCCTGGTGCATTTAGGCCCCCAGCAGGACAGGAGTGGTGTAGTGTTGAGTGTGAAGTGGGGTTCTGGGTGATGCTCCATCCTTACCTGGAAGAGGAGATACCACACCTCTTACTGAGGTGCAGTACCCCTGTGGCGACTGAATCCTCAGGGGCGCCAGACAAGCTTACAATCTGTGAGGAAATAGAGGAGACACGAAAGGTAAATGGTAAAAATCCTAGTATTGTATGGTCCAGCCATCAATATACTAAACAGGGTATGCACATAATGCTGTATGATCCGGTGACCCGGTGACCAGCCAGTATGTGTGTATCAACAGATGCTACGAGGGTCCTGATTTGGAAGAAAATTTTGTAAGGGCAAAGCGGGAATAGTTACATAAGCGAGGTGAGTCAATATGCCAGATTAACCCCTTCACAACCTTGGATGTATTCATACGTCCAGATCAGTAGGCTCTAGCAAACTTGTTAGATCATGCGCAGTGCATGATCTAACGAGTTTGTGTGAGAGCAGACTGTCAGTTCTAATGCACTGTAATGCTGGTGCATTGCAATGGATTAGAACTGCGATCAGACTGCAGAAAGTGAAAGTCCCATAGTGGGACTAAGTAAAAAAAGCAAAAAAAAAATTGTAAAAATATATTTTTAAAAAAATAAATAAATAAATAAATCACAAAATAGTAATAACAAAAAAATATATTTATTGTACCCAGAAATAAATATTTTTATGAAAAAAATAATAAAAATTTGCGATTGGAATGACCCGACCTATAAAATTGTCCCACCAGTTAACCCCTTCAGTGAACACCATAAAAAAAATAAATAAATAAATAACAAGCCGCCATACAGCTCCATCAGCCGGAAAATAAAAAAGTTATAGCTCTCAGAATAAAGCAATGCAAATAAAAATATTTTTTCTAGAAAATAGTTTTTATTGCGTAAACGCGCCAAAACATTAAAAACAATATAAAAATGGTATAGCTGTAATCGTACTGACCCAAAGAATAATGCTGCCTAAAGGAGGCAGCATACAAATAAAAATAAAAACAATTCCTGAGTTGTTGGTTTTTGTTCATTCTGCCTTCCAGAAATCAGAATATTTTTCAACATTTTTATTGTTATTTTTGCTGCTGTTTATTGTGTTTTTAAAACAACAAGTTCAATGAATATTTGAGTAACAAGAAGTTATCACCTATTCCCAATATAATAATAATATTTTTGTAGCGCCAACATATTCCCCAAAACTTTACAATTAAGCGGGGATATGTACAAACAAAAATAAACATTACCAAGTAACACATAGTGCAACAGTTACAGGAGGAGTGATGGCCCTGTGCACAAGCTTGCAATCTATAAGGAAATAGGGGGGACACAATAGGTAAGAACTAGTGCTTGTCATGTATGGTCCAGCCATCATTATAATAACTAGGGGATTTAACCAATCTCTGACAGAGGCATTTAATGCGCACTAGCATGGGGCTCGTCATTGGCACACCTGTGACGTGATTGCAAGGCGCCGATGAGTTGCCATGACGGCCGGGGGTCTGCTGAAGACCCCAGTGCCTGTCATTATTGTATTGCTATGAAATCCAGCCTGTATCTGGCATTCATAAGAGACCGTGATTTTGATATACTATAGTACTATAGTATTGCTGTGTATAAAACAAGCGATCGGATGATTGCAGGTTCAAGTCCCCTAAGCACAATAGAAAATGAAAAAAAAACATTTTTTAAAAAATAAGAAAAAAATAAAGAAATATAAAAGTTCAAATCAACCCACTTTTCCCCTATTAAAAATGGTATCGCTACGTCCGTAAAAGTCTGATCTATCAAAATATAAAATGAATTAACCAGATCGTAAATGGTCTAATGAGAAAAAAATTGAAAGGCCAGAATGACGTTTTTTTGGCTACCACAGCACTTCCATAAAATGCAGTAAAAGGTATTCAAAACATTGTATCTACCCCAAAATGGTATCAATAAAAATGCCGGGACAGTGCACAAAAAATGAGACCTCACACAGTCCCATCCACCAAAAATTTTAAATGTTACGGGTCTGGGAAAATTACGACACAAGCAAAAGTGTTTTTTTTTTTTTTTTTTACAAATTTCAAAATTTTGCATTGTGAAATTTCAAAACAGAGGCAGGTCACTGAATAATTGCTGAACAGTATAGAAACACAGGAGGCAGGCGGAGGGTCTGGAGCAAAAGAAGACCCAATCCCCCCGGGCCTGCCCCAATGCACAGAAGACGTAATCCGAAGAACCATGATTAAAAAAGAACCACTGATAGGATTCCTTCAACAAAGGCAATTTAATCAATGCAATAGCGCCCTTATGGCCATACTTTTACTTAATAGTGATAAATCCTGCTGACAGGTTCTCTTTAAGAGTCAATGGACAAAAAAAAGTTCAGACAGTCTACCTGCTTCAGTGAAAAAAAGGATGAGAAAAAAACTGATGCAACTTGGGTGCAACTAGGCAGCAACTAAGATGACTCCTGAGAGAAAATCGGTCCATTTCTTTTAGATAGCAACGCTCAAACAGATGTGAGAATCTAGCCTAAAGGTGCATTCATATCTGTGTGAAATGTCCGAGTGTGTTCCAATTTTTTTTTTTATCAGACAGCACTCAAACCCATAAAGTGATCATTCACACATCTGTGAAAATGACAGATCAGAGAATGAGACTGAAAGTCCTGAAATGTATAGCAAGTCCTATTCTGATCTGATGTTGAGGCTCAGATTAGCATGTAGTCAGTGGATCTGTGTGCTATCTGATCAAAAATTGGGCAGCGCACAGACATTCACATGGATGTGTGAATGCACCGTAAGACTGAATTCTCACATTAGTGTTGTATTTCACCATTTGAGTATGGACCGCAATGTCTGGACCGACTGTGGGTCTCCTGACCCAAACTAACAGCCTCATATATGCCTGCAATGCTGGTAGTTTGGGTCAGGAGACCTCCGGTTGGTCCTGGCATAGCGGTCATTACACAGACTGTGAATTCAGCCTAAAGTCGCCAGCAGACGAGTGTATGACAAATCCTCTGAGTTTCATCCAGAAAACACGGAACGATTTTTTTCTAAATTTCAACTGATTTTCACCCATATGCCATCTGAGTGTCTGTTTTCATGTCCTTGTGCGATCCATTTTCATACAACTACATTAAAACGTCTAAATAATCACATACAGTTTCCTAGTTTTATAACAGAAATCTATCCATAAAAATAGGATGCCACTCTGATGGTCCATGTGGGATCATTATCGCACCCTAGGCTATGTTCGCACAATCAGGATTTGAAGCAGAAATTTCCTGAGCGCTTCTACATCACCTTGGCAGGAAAAACGCTGCGGAGATTCCGCGCATTTTTGATGCGTTTTTGTACATCAATGAATGCTTTTTGGAGCTAAATAAAGTCATTTGGTGGGACATTGCTTAAACTCTTGGATTACCGTCAGAACTGGGGTGAGTATATTGGTTAATTTAAATGATTAAAGAATGTGTCTGTTGTATTTGAAATAAAGTGTTTGCTCTATGTCTGTGTGTTTATTTAACTCTTTACTTTACTTTAATTATGTTTGGTCATGAAAAGGTCTGATTAATCCCATTCACCCAATCTTCATTAGCATTCCCATTCATGTAATTTCTGTGGCAGCTGTGAGCTGGTATTTTTAGCCAGGGATGGCGCCATTTGCAAACACGGTCCCTGGCCATTAATAACAGCTCACAGCTGGTTCGTTAGCCACTATGTTCACCATGATCAGCACTGAGCAGCGCTTTGGATGCAGCGTATTTTTGCTGCGTCCAAAAAGCGGCGTTGTAATGCCCCACTTTTGTTGTCGGTACATGTGAATTCACCGCATATAATGACACCTCTATCAGTCAAAATCTGCAGCGGAGACTAGCGTGTCCGATACAGAAATTGACATGTTGCGGGTGAGTTAGGGTACGTGGCCACAGTCAGGAGCCACTGCAGGTTTGATGCTGCATGTTTATACAGCATCAAACCCCCAGCGTCCAGATGTTACAGCATAGTGGATGGGATCTCTTGAAATCCCATGTCCACTATGCGTGCATCAGAGGCTGCGAATCACCTGTGGACAAGGACATGCGACACATCTTTCAGGACCGCAGTATGTGAAATTCTCTTGCGGAGTTGCTAATCTCTGCAACAGAAATTTGACCACTACAATGTACTGAATGCGGTAATTCGCAAGTTTCAGTGAACACATGTGGATTTACCTGCGTTCAATAGAATGCAACATTTTGGACGCAGCAAAAATATATGCGTCCACAGCGCTGCCACGTCCGGATCGTGGGCACAGAGCCTAAATTTTTTTTTTTAAAAAATGGTGTGGGCTCCTGCGTCATTTTTATAACCAGCAGAGGGAAAGCCAACCACTGGGGGCTGATATTAGCAGCCAGGGAAGGGGCCATTAGCCAACAATGTTTCCTGGCTATCAATATCAAGTGATCAGCTGATCACTCACTTGACCGCAGGTCCTGGAAGCACAGTATACTGCGAGGAGTGAGTGCTCTCCCTGCAGTATACCGCCGCAGGAGGAGAGGATCGCCGGGACCGAGGACACCGGGGGCCGCCGGACAGGTGAGTATAAGGATTGTTTCTTTATTTTTTACTTTTTTTTATTTTTTCCACTGCCGGTGATTCCCGGCTATGCCAAGGAGAACTACTGCTGCCCTCAGCAGCGCCGCTCTCGCTGTTATCAGCGGGAGCGGCGGACGGATGAGAGGAGTTATAGTCCTTCTCTCTCGACCCGGGTACCACCCGCACCGCGTTTCCGGAGCGTTTCCCGCTCATTGGCTTTAATGGAAACGCAGTAAATCAGCAGGTATAAATATTATACCTGCGGATTTGTTGCTTTTCAATTAAAGTCAATGGGTGGGAAACGCTTTGGAAATGCTGGGCATAATGGTCATGCTGCGTTTTTTTCTGCATCATGTGAACAGCACATCAGGATTAGCATTGCTATAGCTGGCAAACCTATTGCCAAGCGTTTCTGCAGCATTTCCACAGCGGAAAAGACGCTGCAAAAACGCATCAAAAATGCTTTGTGTGCACATAGACTTAGACTTGAATGTGTGAGTCTCATTCAAGACTCGGATGAAAGTAGTGCAAGCTGCAATTTTTTTTCTCATAGACACTCGTTCCAAGAAAAGAATCATTCATCTGATCTGCACTATTGAATAATATGGGTCAGTGTGCTGTCCGATTAAAAATGCTAGTCTGCATGTGTCCTAAAACAGATATATCACTAATGATTCTTATAAAAGCACATTACTCACTCAGGTCCACTGGACAGATGGGTCAAATTAGAAAAAAAAAAAAAAGATAAACAATTTTTAAAAGCAGTAGAGAGGAATCATACTAAGATTCTTAGTAATTACAATGGGATCTATCTGACATCACTAAACACTGATTCATATGCAAGTGCATGTAGTTCAGTCTAATCTTTATCTCTTGCATTCTATTTATCAGTAAATTGCTTACTTTTGGGCACTGCCACATTTGACACATTGTGGTTTTGTGTTTCCCTTACAGTCAACAATGTGCAACATCTTAGAGAAGGAAATCCTGTGTTTGATCAATCTTTCTATGTTGTGTCTATATAACACAACCTCTTCCTATGTCCTGGCTGGCTGGTGTACTCCTCTAATGTTCTACCTCCCGAAGTGATCTGTTTACATTGCTAAATGCCCTAAAATACAAGTTATATTTAGTAGACTTGCAGAGTGGCGGTGACTATGTTTAGAATTTGTCTGATATCTCCTTGACCCCAGAAGACCACACATACTGTAAAAGTAGCAAGGTCACAGTGTCAAGTCAGACAAGAGACATGTCAGCCTACTAGCAGTGGCACACTGATGGTAATCTCTGAGAAGTGAAATATCATCCACATTCCAGCCTTTGCCAGTCACTGAGTTCATATTAGCATACATTTAATGGAATATAACTAGTACTATATGGGGCCAATGATTAAAGGGATTGTCCACAACTTTATTCTCCCTTTTAAAGGAGTTGTCCACTACTTGGACTAACTCTTCTCAATCACTATGTTCCTCCCTTATAAAAGAATAACACCTATAGTCAACACTGGTTCCGGCACCGTTGCAACAGTGTTGGCACTGGCTTTCCGGAGGCTCGCGTAACCTAACAATCTCTGCGATTACTTCCACTGGATGTCTGATTTGTCTGAAGGAGTGGAGAGTGAAGCCAGTGCTGATTGGCTGCAGGGATTGCGTGACATAATAATGTCACACAAACTCCGGTAGAGCCAGTGCTGACATCTCTGGAACGATGCCAGCACCAGTATTGACTATAGATGTTTTTATTTTAGAAGAGAGGAACTTAGTAATTGAGAAGGGGTTGTCTGAGCAGTGGACAACTTCTTTAAAATAAAGAAAACAACAAACAGATACTCACTTCCTGCACTGACACTGATCTAGCGATGTTATTGCTGTGTCTGTTGGTGTTTGTGTCACATTGTTGTTATCTCATGTGAGCGCTGCAGCCAATCAGTGGCTGCTAGTGAGCTTCCGCAGTCACATTTACCTCAAATGAAACTTGGACATCTGGGAAAGATGTGAGCGCTACAGACCATTAGTGGCTGCTGCTGGTACAACAATGTCACATGAACAACAACAAACCCAGTGCCAACATCACTGGAATATTGCCAGTGTGGGAGGTGAGTACATGTGTTTTTTTTATTTTAAATGAAGGAATACAGTATTTAAAGTGAATCTTTGACCAGGTTTTGGCACCTAATCTGAGAGCAGAATAACGTAGAGACAGAGACTCTGATTCCAGTGATGTGTCATTTACTGGGTTACTTAAGGTTGTTTACATAAAATCTCTGGTTTATCTGCAGATTATCACTAGAGGATTAGTAAACCTGCTGCCATACAGTCCACCATATTCAAGAGCTCGGTATAACCCTGTCCCCGCCACAGATTCTGCCTATGCACCGTGTACACAGAAAGCTGTAAATCAGTAGTGTGGGGTTATAAAGAGCCCAACGTTCAGCGAACTGGTGGATCTTCAGCAAATAAAACTGTGATTTTATCAAAACTTTAATCAAAATTATACATCAACAGAATCAGGGTCTCTGCCCCTACATTATGATACTCTCAGATGGGGTAGGAAAAATCTGGTGCCAAATTCCCTTTAAGGCCACGGCCCCACTATCAGTATTTGATCAGTATTCGGTCAGTATTTTTTCTCAGGAGTAGGAGCCAAAACCAGGTGAGGAACAATCAGAGAAAAGGTATAATAGAAACAAGTCACCAATTCTGCATTTATCACCCACTCCTGGTTTTGGCTCCCACTCCTGAGAAAAAATACTGACCAAATACTGATAGTGGGGCCCTGGCCTAAGAAGGGTTTGTCCAAACAGTGGTCAACCCTTTTAAAAATGTCTTTAGTTTATAAAACATTGGCTTAGGCCTCATTCAGATGTTAGTTTCTTCTCATTCGTGAATAAAACGTGCACATTTTCATCAGTGTTTGGTCAGTGTGCCAGTTTTACCATCTAATAGACAGGAAGCGCACATAAGGCATTAACCAAACAGCATGCGGCTTTATTGCGGCTTTATTGCGGCTTTATTGCCTTCACCTTGTGAAACTGCAGCAGTTGAATAGCCTTAGATAACAATACCCCAGCTGCTGCTGCTCCGCTGGTTGGATAAACCAACGTTGCGATATATCACAAGGGAGAACTGCGGGTGTGCTACGCTGCTGGTGATAAATTCACAGGATTCAGATGGATAGAAATAGATTGTAGTTTATTCCCAGCAAATAAACTTTATTGTGGTTCCCCTGAGGAAGATGTCTGTTCGACCTCGAAACGGGTTGGGAATTGCCGGCAGGAGTGGTGTGTGACCGCTTTGTGCCAGAAAAGATTGGCGCAGGGCATAACAGCCAGGTAGGTAGCAGTTGTGTTGAGGACATGATTTTGTGGCACTTATTAATACCGTATATGAGTATTACAGATTCTATGTTGATTTCCTCCTTTTTGAAGCACTCCCACTTGTTAATACGGCCTTCCTCAAAGACTTCACCACCTTCCTGTTGTCCAAGAGGTTCATGTGACCAGCACTGTTTATTACCCTCCTCCATTTGAAAAACACTGTATATGGGGAGGCTGATGGACAGGACTGGTGATATCATCGGCCATTTTGAAAATAGGAGAGTTGTGCAGTCATTGAGGAAGGCTGTACTAAGATGTGAGAGGGGAAACTGTATTACTCATATATTAGAAAGTACCACAAAATCTTGTGCCCCATTTGTCAAAATAAAGATAAAGTGGCCAACTCCTTGAAATAAGAACTTTAAGATTAATAGTATCTGTCTTGTCATACAGTGGGGAAAAGAAGTATTTGATTCTCTGCTGATTTTCCAAGTTTTCCCACCTACAGAGAATGGAGAGATCTGTAACTACCGTTACTACAACAACGGTAAGAGACAGTAGTTCTTGACCAAGTTTGCACACACTGTAGCAGGGATTTTGGCCTACTCCTCCATGCAGATCTTCTCCAGATCTTTCAGGTTTCAGGGCTGTCACAGGGCAACATTATGTTTCAGCTCCTTCCAAAGATTTTCCATTGGGTTCAAATATGGAGACTGGCTAGGCCACTCCAGGACCTTGAAATGCTTCTTACAGAGCCATTCCTTAGTTGCCCTGGCTGTGTGTTTAGGGTTGTCATGCTGGAAGACCCAGCCATGACCCATCCTCAATGCTCTTACTGAGGGAAGGAGGTTGTTGGCCAAAGTCTCACGATACATGACCCCATCCATCCTCCCTTCAATACAGTGCAGTCATCCTGTACCCTTTGCAGAAAAGCACCCCCCAAAGTATGATGTTTACCCCACCATGCTTCACGGTTGGGACAATGTTCTTGGAGTTGTACTCATCCTTCTTCTTCCTCCAAACATAGCGAGTGGAGTTGATACCAAAAAGTTCTATTTTGGTCTCATCTAACCACATGACCTTCTCCCATGCCTCCTCTGGATCATCCAGATGGTCATTGGCGAACTTCAAATGGGCCTGGACATGTGCTGGTAATGGTAATGTTTGAGGTTGTAGTCCCAGTTCTCTTCAGGTCATTAACCCGGTCCTCCTGTGTAGTTCTGGGCTGATTCCTGACCTTTCTCAGAATCATCCTTACCCCATTAAGCAAGCCCTTGCATGGAGCCCCAGACCGAGGAAGATTAACAGAAATCTTGTGTTTCTTCCATTTTCTAATAATTGCGCCAATAGTTGTTGCCTTCTCAACAAGCTGCTTGCCTATTGTCCTGTAGCCCATCCCAGCCTTGTGGAGGTCTACAATTTTGTCCCTGGTGTCCTGAGACAGCTCTTTGGTCTTGGCCATGGTGGAGAGGTTGGAGTGTGATTGATTGAGTCTGTGGACAGGTGTCTTTTATACAGGTAACGAGTTCAAACAGGTGCAATTAATACAGGTAATGAGTGCAGAGTGTGAGGACTTCTTAAAGAAAAATTACCCGGTCTGTGAGAGACAGAATTCTTGCTGGTTGGTAGGTGATCAAATACTTGAAATACTATTTCATGTAATAAAATGCAATTTATTATGTAAAAATCATACGTGATTTTCTGTTTTTTGTTTTTTTTTTTTTTAGATTCTGTCTCTCACAATTGAAGTGTACCTGCGATAAAAATTACAGACCTCTCCATTCTTTGCAGGTGGGAAAACTTGCAAAATCGGCAGTGTATCAAATATTTATTTTCCCTACTGTAGGTGAATCATCTTTTTAGTATACGACTTGTAGAAAGCTGTCTGCAATAAAATAACATTTTTCCATTATCAAAGTCCTATATTTTACAGTAATGAAATCAAGGTTAATATTTAGTGATTTTCTCGTTTGCCCAGTTTCTGATTGCGGTGTCCTCAGTGACATTTTGGAATTTTACAGGCTGAAAACAACACACCTCTTGTTTTTTTCTCATATAGTTGCTTGATCAGGTGAACAAAGGCCTCTTACCTGACTGAGCCAATGATTAACAGCAGGAGTCTCCACGGGCATCGCAGTAAAGCAGCGAGTTCTCGGCATGACTACACAGAGGCCGGTACTACAAAACACGGAATATTTAGTACCCACTTGTGTATTTATTCAAGTGAACAGTGCCAAGCACCCTCCAATGTGATATAGATGACCTTTCCTAAAACTTAAGCCTGTACAACCCCTTTGATGCATACATACTAGCTTCAATAGCAGTAGTTAGCATGGAGACATGTGGATCCACACACTGGGCCCCATTTATTTCATAGCAATTTCCCACTTTTTTCCATCAATGACCAAGGCCAGATTTACCCAGTAGGCCGGGGTGTCTTAGGCGGGACTGGGAGAATGGTGCAGAAATCAACTAAGCATCAGCAGCAAGCATTGGAGCAGGCCAAGCTTAGGCCAGGTTCACATTTATACGTCTGCAGACGTATACGGTATGGTAAAGACTAATGCAAAGCTGTGCCCATGTGTGACTCACGCGCACCTTCTGTAAGCCCTGCCCTGGGAGATGGGGGACTCGGAGTCGGGTCCTGTGTTGTAGATGGGGTGCAGCCGTGGCCCGGACCCGCTCCGTGCCCAGGGCCGTCACACTAAAAAAAGAGATGGTACGGGCTTATCCGGGTTGAGTGGTTGATCTCGACTACGCCACCTGTGGCACCTGGTGAAGGCCACCAGCGCCGCTGCAGTCCGCTGAGGCATGGTGTTATCGCAGCCATCGTTGTTACTACTCCCCACAGGCGGAGCAGGGCCTCAGGGCAGAGGGACAGGAAGGAAGGGGTAGTAGTCTAGGAGGACTGGTGCTGCGTACTGCGGTGTAGCGCAGAATAAGAGTCCGGAGGCCATAGGGGTTAACTTCCAGGGTTTTTACTCACGATGGAGATGGCAGTAGGAAGGCGTCTCCCGGCTCCTCGCGGATTCTGCGGTCACCAGAGACGGGGGGGGGGGGGGGGGGTCCGACAACCTTCGAGTAAGTCCAGTGTTAAATCAGGACCCCGCAACAGAGTGTTCCTAGACTTCAGACCGGGTCCTTTCCTTGTCTGTGTGTGTGTAGATAGGCCGGGTCTCCCTCTGAACTTCACTCAGAAAAAGGGTAGGGGTGGCAGCTCTGCTACTTCCATTACCCGGTGGGATCCTCAGGGCCTACCGGGCTTCCCTGACCAGGATGTAGAGTAGCAAGGTCAGGTGTCGGGGGCCGGTACCCCTCTTGCAGCCGGAATCCCTCTGAATAGATCAGGTTGGCGAGGACAGGTGGCGTATACCGCTCCGACTGCATCCTCCCTGGGATACATTTGCAGTGGAGCTACACTTCTAAGCTCCGGGCCTTCTTGGTCATGGTCCTCGACCGGGCTGAGACACACATTATCTGCAGCCTGCCCCTCGACCCAAGGCCAGGGTACGAGGGCCGTGTCCCCGTCCTCTGCAGGTCCACACAGGATCCACGCTCAGGGAGGAAGGTCACGATAAGGAACAGTCAAAAGAACCAAGAGCCAAAATGGCTGTGTATTAAATATGAAATTCAAAGTGTCACTAAAATGTGAATCCTCCACCCTCACCCACTAATTGGTTCCCCTATCTCTTGGTTCCCCAGTCTCCCAACTTCCAGCAGGGGCAGCACTTAGTGCCTTCTAGCCCCCTCTGGTGGGGGAAGTGTGGTGTTGAATGTGAAGGAAGGGTCCTGACCATCGCACTGTTCTTACCTCAGAGGAGGAACACCACACTCCATTAGAGAAGTGCAGCATCCCTGTGGCAGTCGAACCCTCAGGGGCGCCACACCCAAGTTCACCTACAACTGCCGAAATTTAGACGTATACATTTGAACTTATGTGATACGTCCATCTACATCTGTATATGTTTTTAACAAAAATAAAACCCATATCCGTTTTTTTTTCTGACCAGTTTTTGTTGGTTTAGACAATTTTTTAATGTACGAGAAAGAAATGGACTCTGAATGAGGACAGGATCTAACCCATAAAAAGTGACTAGAGCATATGGCACAAATTCAAGACAGTGTTGCTACACTCTTTTTTTGCCATGTTCATGTTTGCACCAAGTGATGATGCTGTCTTACACATGGGTTGAACTGGGTTTCTGGATAGGGCCTGTAACTTTAAAAGGATAACATAAGTGACAGTCAAGTGTCAGAAAGGGAGGTGTTAGAGACACTCTATAAGCAGGGGATACTTGCAAAACCAGGGTCAGTCAGGGATCAGACTTCAAGGAAATGGAGTAAACTAAACTCACCACTCATATATTAAAAATAGGAACAATTTTATTAATACAAATTTAAAATTAAATTACTTTTTAAAAAGCATGAGGTCAATCCGATGAGGTACAAGAAAGGAAAAAGGCACAGTGGTACCCACACCAATGTGTACCAACCAAAAAATACTATGCACATGCAACAATCCTATGTTCATATGAGAGGTATCGCTGAGAGAGAATGCATCAAGACAATTTTAAATTTGAAGTAACAATAAAGTGCAAGTGCAATTAGAAACAATCTCTCTATCAAATACCAGTGAATGAATTGAAATATTTTGCATACAAGTGCATGCATAAGTATTAATATTTCAGAAGATTTAAAGTGAAAAGTGCATAATAGTAGTATCAAGATGAATAGGTAATTAGCATGTGATTACAAAAATAGCTGTCCAAGATTCAAAAAGTTAATATAATGATAGTAACCTACCTATTGTAAGAGGAAAAAAGAAAAGAGAGGGGTTAATCGCATGCCAATACTCTGACGCGCGTTTAACTTGCTGCTTTGACGTCCTACCCCTCGTCAAAAAGTTTTTTGCAACTTCCCAAATAATTGTTATCCATCCATCTCCGCCTCCATATCTGACAGCTCTCACTTTACAGGAGACAGAGAAGGGAGGAGATAGGTGGGAAGGTGCACTGAACTGTTTGGCCATGCCAAGGATGCACAGAGCACCTGTGCTTGGTTTTAACAGTCATTTTGTGCTAAGAGACTTATTTGAAGGGAACACTCTAGGAACAAGTAGTGCACTTTGCTATACTTGGTCCTGGCCTGGGAGAAGCATGACACTGGGATCATCTTTGGTACTCTTAGAATTTCTGCATCATGCAGTGCCCCCGAGGGCTCTGCACAAGAAGTAACGGTGGGCAGATAGTTCTCCTTTACCAACTCACACTCTGGAGACAACGCAGCAAGAAACTGATATCTCAAGAGAATTGTGCATTGTTAACGGAGTCTAAAGCAGTCAGAGGTTGGAAATACATATTACAACGCACAATGATATTTCTGAAAAAGTATTATGCAGAAGTGGACACTTCTTAACTTACCATTATAAAATACATGGAAGGCCAGAACTACTTATCAATATCAATCTTCTACCTGCCTTAAAATAACTCCTAGGTGTTTGCAGAGTGACATAGATGACGTCAGGGAATATTTCGGGTCATTACCAGACTGGTATTTCAAGTTGTTACACTGGATCTTGTTTTGAAAAACAATTCCTCCTGTGTTACATTTCCAGTTCTCAGAGCAAAGATCAGTTTTTTTCAGTCCAGGTATTTCAATCTCTTAATTAAAATTCTTCGTTAGATATAATTAAGTCCAGCCTATCTGGAACTGTCAGACATTAGTTTTACAATTAGTTTCCTAACCCAATCATGAAAACTTACTAATAGAAGCCATATCAAAAATTACATTATCTAGAACATTTAAAATGAAAAAGAAAACAAATGTTTAGGCACACAATACCTGAGCTCCTGGACTTCTCCAGGCATTGCAATAACCAGACGGTGTGAGATTCCTACAGGTCTCTCTCCCAGTCCTCCCCGTCAAATGCATGCTTAGTCCTGCTGAGTGTGCGTGTCTGTTCTATGGAGACAAGAGTAAGCTTCCCTCTAGGGAGAACAGACGGATCGGATGATTGCCGAAAATCCCTATGGTGAAATGTTTGGCTCATAGTAGAATCAGGAATGGTGCAAATATGGATGAGAAAGTTTTTAGTTACTTACTGGTAACGGAGACCATGACAGCACCACGAGAAAGGGGATCTGCCCATCAAGGGCAGGAAACCTACAGGCTTAAAAGGGGCGGCCCTCTCTCCCACCTCAGTTTAGATTACAGAGCATTGAGAGGACCGCCAGGTTAATAAACACAGCAAACAATCCCAAAAAATTATCATACCATACGACACCTATTAAGCGTGATATTAAAATTAATTAAACAGGGAGTGCTCCCACAACGTGAAGGGAGGGAATATAAGGGTGCTGTCATGGCCTCCAAAAAATCCTGTTACCGGTAAGTAACTAAAGACTTTATCGGTCGACCATGACAGCACCACGAGAGAATTACAGAGATGAGGTAATCTAGGGAGGGATCACAGCCTGGAGCATTCTTCTGCCAAAGGTGAGGTCAGCCGAAACACCCATATTTAGTCTATAGTGTCTATAGAACGTAGAAGGAGAGGACCAGGTGGCAGCCTTACATTTGTCTTCTATCGAGACACCTGTCTTCTCCACCCAGGAGGTTGCCACAGCCCGGGTGGAGTGAGCCTTCAACCCTTTAGGCACTTCCTCGCCGCTAGACGTATAAGCTACAGAAATAGCCTCCCTAAAAAATCTAGCTATGGTGGACTTTGTGACTTTAAACCCTTTCCTAGCCCCTTGGTAGGATATAAATAATGAGCTATCTTTTCTAAAGTGTTTGGTAATCAAAAGGTACCTTACCACACATCTCCCCACGTCTAATGTATGTAACTCTGCTTCTTTATGGTTACTTGGATTAGGACAGAAGGAGGGTAGGACTACTTCCTGAAGTCTGTGGAAATGAGTAGCTACCTTAGGGAGATCGGCAGGATCATGTCTAAAAATCACTCTAACCTTCAGGATTTGAGTAAATGGCAAGGCCGTAGACAGGGCCTGAATGTCACTAATCCTCCTGGCCGAGGTTAAAGCTATTAGCAGCGCTGTCGTAAGGAAGAGGGATTTAAGGGTTGCTGATTCTATTGGCTCAAAAGGCGAGCTACTCAAGGCCTTAAGAACCAAATTTAGATCCCAGGCAACCAAGGTGTTTCTAACGATGGGTCTAGATCTAATTGCTGCCTTAATGAACCGAGAAACCCAATAGTTACCTGCCAGATCACAGCTATATAGGGCGCCTAAGGCAGAAACCTGAGCTTTTAGGGTGCTGGTGGATAACCCTAGTTCAAGACCCTTTTGTAAAAACTCCAAAATCTTTCCTATTGGCGCCCCCTCATCAACTCTAGATGCAGAAAAAAACAAAAACGTCTTGCAAATTCTGGCATAAATTCGAGTCGCAACAGGTTATCTGCTACGCATTAGAGTAGCTAGTAGACCTTGAGAAAACCCTTTTTCACTTAGCAATGACCTTTCAAGTTCCATACCGTCATGTGAAGGCCAGTTGCTTGAGGATGCACTATTGGACCCTGGAAGAGGAGATCCAGAATCTCGGGCAGGACCCAAGGATTGGAGATTGACATGCTCCTCAGGCATGAGAACCAAGGTCTCCTGGGCCAAAAGGGTGCGACCAGCAGAACCCTCGCCTTGTCCTCCCTGATCTTTCTTATGACCATGGGAAAAAGAGCCAATGGGGGAAAGGCATAGGCTAGGCTGAAATCTCAAGGTATCACGAGAGCGTCCACTGCCACGGGATTTTCTCTGGTATTTAAGGAACAGAAGAGCCTTGTCTTCTGATTTAATCTTGTGGCAAACAGGTCTACCACCGGAGGCCCCCATCTTCGGACTATTTGGGAGAAAACTTATTGTTTTAGTTCCCATTCCCCATGCCTCAGAGGATAGCGGCTTAAGTAGTCTGCTCTTGTATTTTATTTTCCCCTTATATGGAGGGCCATCAAGGAAAGGAGATGACTTTCCGTTGTCTGAAAGAGATGATCCGCCACTCTCATCAGCGACCTTGACCGTTTACCCCCCTGGTGGTTTATGTATGCTACCGCAACTCTATTATCCGAAAGGATCTTCACATTCTGACCCTGGAGGAAAATTAAGAAATTATTAACTGCTTTGCCTACCGCCAGCAGTTCTTTTGCGTTGGAGGACAGACCCTTTTCGTTATCTGACCATGTCCCCTGGACTACCATATCCCACAGACTGGCTCCCCACCCACTGGGACTCGCATCGGTGGTAATTGTTCTAGTGGTTCTAAGTACCCAGGGAACCCCACGAGATAGGTTTGCCTCATCCTCCCACCACTGTAAGGACTTTACTGACTGGGGTGACAAGGACATCTTTTCTTCTAGGTGTCCCTTAAGCGAAAATTCATTATATATTACATCCCACTGTAGAAACCTGGAGTGGTATTGTGCCCACAGAACCCCTGGGAAACATGATGTCAGGGTACCTAACAGGGACATCGCTGCTCTAAGGGACATGACTGGATTTGTTACGGCTTTCTTCACCTGATTCCTTGTTTTTTGTGTTTTTAGCTTCCGGGAGGTAACATTCTTGAGATTCTGAATCAAGCATAATCCCTAAAAACTGCTGAACTTTGAGGGTACTAACCTAGATTTTTCAAAATTTCACACCCAGTCCAGACTCTTTAAGATGGTGATCACCTCTTTTAGGTGTTTATTACATTGGAAGGCAGAATTTCCAACCACCAAAAAAATAATCCAGATAAGAGATAATTAAAATATCATGTTCCCTGACATGAGCCATGACCTCCGCTATAACTTTAGTAAATACCCGGGGACCTATGGCCAGACCAAACAGCAGGGCCCTATACTGGAAATGCTTAATTTCCTCATCCATGACCAAGGCCACCCTAAGGTATTTCTGGTATTCCTCATGGATAGGTACATGGTAATAGGCGTCTTACAAATCTAATACTACCATGTAACAGCCGGAAAACTGTAATTTTATTGTTGAACTAATAGACTCCATCTTAAAGGTGGGAATTATCAAGAACTTATTAAGGGCTTTTAAGTTAATGATACATCTAAAGGAGCCGTCCGGATTAGGAACCAGGAAGAGAGGCGAGTAGAACCCCAACCCTCTTTCGGACGCTGGAACTTCCATCAGGAACGCCTTATGTACTAAGTCCAGCAGCTCCTGGGGTCAAAATGAATCTCCCACGAGGAATCGCCTGGAACTCGAACCTCAGAACCGGACCTATCAGATCAAGGATCCAATTACTGGCTGAAATTTTTGTTCAGGCGGGTAAGAAGCCCAACAGCCTCCCCCCTACCTGGGCTACGAGTCATTGACTCGGCTTCCAGGGCCCCCGAGTTGAAGAAGAACCGAACAGAAGCCCTCTACCTTTCGGCCTGCGGTCTTCCCATTTATCCTAATCTCTCTGCGGTCTTTTACGTACAAATATTCTTTTACGAAATGAACGTTTATAAGCAGACATGGATAAGCTAGGGAACCCTTTTTTCGTGTCGCTTGCCTTATCCAAGATTTCATCCAGAACCAGACCAAAGAGATGTTCCCCCTCACATGGTATAGAGCACAGTCTCGTTCTGGCATGGATATCTCCCAGTGAATACCTTTTTAAGGTGGGACTCAAGCTGTTCCAGCCATATCATCAAGGACCTAGTCGTACAAGTTGCAGCAACTGCTGGCTTTAAAGCCCCAGCAGTTGTTTACCAGGTCCCTTTGAGAAACGTATCAGCTTTCCTGTCCAAAGGGTCCTTAAGGGCCCCCATATCATCAAAGGGGAGAGATGACTTTCTAGATGCCTTTATTATAGCTACATCTAGCCTTGGGGCTTTCTCCCAGGAGGACGAGGCTGAGTCCTCAAAGGGATATTTCATCTTAAAGGAAGGGGGAAGAGAGCCCTTTCTCTCCGGTCTTTCCCATTCTCTCTGTAACAGATCCTGAAGTTTATCATTAACCGGAAAACACCTTCCTTTCCTTTGTCCCAATCCCTTGAACATAACATCCTGGACCGATTTCTCTGGTCTGGTATCCGTAATGCCCATAGTTGAGCGGACCGCTTTAACCAGACCGTCAATTTCATTTAGCGGGAAACAATGTTGCCCTGCACCACTGTTTGAGGACGAAGCGGGAAACAATGTTGCCCTGCACCACTGTTTGAGGACGAAGAGGAGGAAGATGATGAATTATCAGAGTCCACCTCATATGCTGATCAGAAGGAGACATCAGAGGCTGGGGAGACCTCACAATCTCTATCCTCCTTTCTCTTTACTTTTTTAGAGAGGACCTTGTTGATCTCTGATTTGACTAGGGTTTTTAACCCTGAGACGAAACTAGGGGTCTCGTCTGCCAAAGTCTGGTTAATACAGGATTGGCACAGCCTTTTGGGATATGAGTCCGCCAATATGGCCTTACATAATGCACATTCCTTGTGCTTGGTTTTGGTGGTACACTTCTTCTCCTGGTAAGAATAGACAAGAACGGAAATTCTATTTCTAAGTGAACTTTCTCGAAGATCACTTACACACTGACTGCTCAAAGGGCTGGTACTTGTTTGGAGGAAGGACCTTTCTCAGCTGGGGGATCGTCCCTAGAGGCTGCAGATTCGTCCATCCTGCTGGAGCTACGATGGCTGGACCTGGTTGCAGATCCTCGCCTTCCTGAGGTCCAGGTGTTACTGGTAACTCGAGGCCATCGAGTCTCCTGGGGCTCCCCAAGCAGCCGCTGAGATGGTGAAGGTGGCAGATGCTGCTGCTCACTTTCTGTCTCCATTTTATGACAGGGACAGGAGTAGCTGGGAAGCCTGGAGCAACGGTGCATAAATGCTTATATAGCAGCACCTGCGGCACTTTTTTTTTTAATTAAAATAACTTCCGGGTGAGAAAGTGTGTTTTTTACACCTTTCTTTAGTGCCAGGTGCGACTGCCCTCTGGGCACGCCACCTGCTGGCCATAGGGGTTAGAGTCAGCGTTCCCCCGGCGTCTAAACCTACGTGACCGGAACTTCCTGGTCCGATCACGTGACCACCAGGAGCGCACAGAGGCGTCATCATGCCGCGTCAGCGGCTACAGTGGTGGCCAAAAGTATTGGCACCCCTGCAATTCTGTCAGATAATACTCAGTTTCTTCCTGAAAATGATTGCAATCACAAATTCTTTGGTATTATTATCTTCATTTAATTTGCTTGCAAGGAAAAAACACAAAAGAGAATGAAGCAAAAATCAAATCATTGATCATTTCACACAAAACTCAAAAAATGGGCCAGACAAAAGTATTGGCACCCTCAGCCTAATACTTGGTTGCACAACCTTTAGCCAAAATAACTGAAAACAACCGCTTCCGGTAACTATCAATGAGTTTCTTACAATGCTCTGCTGGAATTGTAGACCATTCTTCTTTGGCAAACTGCTCCAGGTCCCTGATATTTGAAGGATGCCTTCTCCAAACTGCCATTTTGAGATCTCTCCACAGGTGTTCTATGGGATTCAGGTCTGGACTCATTGCTGGCCACCTTAGAAGTCTCCAGTGCTTTCTCTCAAACCATTTTATAGTGCTTTTGGAAGTGTGTTTTGGGTCATTGTCCTGCTGGAAGAACCATGACCTCTGAGGGAGACCCAGCTTTCTCACACTGGGCCCTACATTATGCTGCAAAATTTGTTGGTAGTCTTCAGACTTCATAATGCCATGCACACGGTCAAGCAGTCCAGTGCCAGAGGCAGCAAAGCAACCCCAAAACATCAGGGAACCTCCGCCATGTTTGACTGTAGGGAAGGGGGTTCTTTTCTTTGAATGCCTCTTTTTTTTTCCTGTACACTCTATGTTGATGCTTTTTCCCAAAAAGCTCTACTTTTGTCTCATCTGACCAGAGAACATTCTTCCAAAACGTTTTAGGCTTTCTCAGGTAAGTTCTGGCAAACTCCAGCCTGGCTTTTTTATGTCTTGGGGTAAGAAGTGGGGTCTTCCTGGGTATCCTATCATACAGTCCCTTTTCATTCAGACGCCGACGGATACTACGGGTTGACACTGTTGTACCCTCGGACTGCAGGGCAGCTTGAACTTGTTTGGATGTTAGTCAAGGTTCTTTATCCACCATCCGCACAATCTTGCGTTGAAATCTCTCGTCAATTTTTCTTTTCCGTCCACATCTAGGGAGATTAGCCACAGTGCCATGGGCTTTAAACTTCTTGATGACACTGCGCACGGAAGACACAGGAACATTCAGGTCTTTGGAGATGGACTTGTAGCCTTCAGATTGCTCATGCTTCCTCACAATTTGGTTTCTCAAGTCCTCAGACAGTTCTTTGGTCTTCTTTCTTTTCTCCATGCTCAATGTGGTACTCACAAGGACACAGGACAGAGGTTGAGTCAACTTTAATCCATGTTAACTGGCTGCAAGTGTGATTTAGTTATTGCCAACACCTGTTAGGTGCCACAGGTAAGTTACAGGTGCTGTTAATTACACGAATTAGAGAAGCATAACATGATTTTTCAAACAGTGCCAATACTTTTGTCCACCCCCTTTTTTAGGTTTGGTGTGGAATTGTATCCAATTTGGCTTTAGGACAATTCTTTTTGTGTTTTTTCCTTGAAGACAAATTAAATGAAGATAATAATACCAAAGAATTTGTGATTGCAATCATTTTCAGGAAGAAACTGAGTATTATCTGACAGAATTGCAGGGGTGCCAATACTTTTGGCCATCACTGTACATACAGAGTCTGGAAGCGCGCGGCCACACTACAGGAGGGCCTGAAAGCCGCAACCCCATGCAGAGGCACCGCTCCCGCCCATCATCCGGTGCTGTCCCGAGCGATGCTGGGGCTGCCAACCCCAGGCAGGGGCGCTGATCGACAGCTCGCATCCCCTGAGCTCAATCCAGTCAACATCTTCACAGGTAAGCCTGTCAAAGGTTTCCCCATCAAGGACAGGAAACCAAACTTAGGTAGGAGAGAGGGCCGCCCCTTTTAAGCCTGTAGGTTTCCTGTCCTTTGTGGGCAGATCCCCTCTCTCATGGTGCTGTCATGGTCGACCGATAAAATGCAGCTGCCTTTTAACAATCTGAAACCGGTGTCACCAAATGAGAGGATAATACACATCTGTCCAACGTGATCTATATTCAATACGATGATCCATCATGTTACTACTTTATGTAGTATTTATTCACGATCTAGTTACGATGAATAAGGCTGCATGCCAAAGCATGTAGGTTATATTGATCTATCCCTTGTGCATTCAACTACTGGATGGAGTTTTAACTGTGTAATAAATGTGAAGTTTTATTTCCTACTGAGCTCTTCTCAATGGACATTCCTCTCACTTATCTATATACAGATCGAATCTCTGCATGGGGAAAAAATAAATAAATAAATAATAAAAAAAAATAATAAAAAAAAACAACATATATATATATATATATACACTGCTCAAAAAAATAAAGGGAACACTCAAATAACACATCCTAGATCTGAATGAATGAAATATTCTCGTTGAATACTTTGTTTTGCACAAAGTTGAATGTGCGGACAACAAAATCACACAAAAATCATCAATGGAAATCAAATTTATTAACCAATGGAGGCCTGGATTTGGAGTCGCCCCCAAAATTAAAGTGGAAAAGCACACTACAGGCTGATCCAACTTTGATGTAATGTCCTTAAAACAAGTCAAAATGAGGCTCAGTATTGTGTGTGGCCTCCACGTGCCTGTATGACCTCCCTACAATGCCTGGGCATGCTCCTGATGAGGTTGCGGATGGTCTCCTGTGGAATCTCCTCCCAGACCTGGACTAAAGCATCCACCAACTCCTGGACAGTCTGTGGTGCAACGTGATCTTGATGGATGGAGCGAGACATGATGTCCCAGATGTGCTCAATCGGATTCAGGTCTGGGGAACGGGTGGGCCAGTCCATAGCTTCAATGCCTTAATTTTACAGGAACTGTTGACACATTTCAGCCATACGAGGTCTGGTATTGTCCTGCATTAGGAGGAGCTCAGGGCCAACCGCACCAGCATATGGTCTCACAAGGGGTCTGAGAATCTCATCTTGGTACCTAATGGTGACTCGCCCCCTGGGCCGTGGGGCACTCGGAGCCGGGCAACAGGGCAATAATGGGGGTAGTAGTGGCAACCCGGTCCGTGGCTCAGGGTGGTCACCAGTGGCAGTCTTCTATATGTTTTGCAATGTCCGACTACGCCACCCGTGGATTGCAGTCAGGGCTAACCGCCGCTGCAGTGCAGACCGCTGGGGCAGATGTAAATGTGCAGCACTGAATAGTACAACTCCCCACAGGAGGAGTATAGCCCCAGGGCAGTTTATAGATGGATGATGGAGGGGATGATTCCGACCGCAATAGCCAGGAAACGGAGGCCTCTTAAACAGTTCAGGGTCTTTAATAGAACAGGTGAGACGACCCAAAAACAGTCCCGGCTAGGAGGGGACCTGGATGTCTGAGAACAAGTGGGAAGCTGGCCCTGGTCAGGGTGAGGGTGTAGGCCTACCGTGCTCTCTGCGCTCTTTCTGGCTATTTCCCTCCTCGTGGTGTAATAGTCCACGTTCCTGAGCTCGCCGTGTATTCTCGCCCGTATGGCTTGCAACTTGGGTCCCTTTCTACGCCTGGCCTGGTACGGCTTTGCTGGTCCCTTCTGCTGTGGCGGAACCTCCGGGCTTCTTAGGCCAAGGAACATACAATCCCCATGCGGACTGGTTATTTGCTGTAGGACTTGGAATCCTCACAGCCTCAGACACCAAAGTCTGGTAGATTAGTTTATCTTCCAGGACAGGCTCGCTTCGCCTCTTGTCCCTAGCTCGTGGCTCTCCTACTGCCACACAGCCTCTTAGGCTGCAACACAACTGTCTGTCCCTGCTCTGGGACACCTCTTTCTTCAGAGACAGGTTGTCCAGTTTTCTCTAACCCTGCCCCCAGTTCCAGCTTTTATAGGGGCAGCCTGCTCCCCCTACTGGCCTGGGACAGGAGGTACTGCATGCTAATGGTCCTTGACCAGAGAACCTCCCCCTTGCTCTCAGACACAGCTTTATTATACATTTGTGGCATCCAGGCCAGGGTGACACAATGGCAGTCAGGCTACTTCTGGCAAGCACATGGAGGGCTGTGTGGCCCTCCAAAGAAATGCCACCCTACACCATTACTGACCCACTTCCAAACCGGTCATGCTGAAGGATATTGCAGGCAGCAGATCGCTCTCCACGGCGTCTCCAGACTCTGTCACATGTGCTCAGTGTGAACCTGCTTTCATCTGTGAAGAGCACAGGGCACCAGTGGCGACTTTGCCAATCCTGGTGTTCTGTGGCAAATGCCAAGCGTCCTGCACGGTGTTGGGCTGTGAGCACAACCCCCATCTGTGGACGTCGGGCCCTCATACCACCCTCATGGAGTCGGTTTCTAACCGTTTGTTTAGACACATGCACATTTGTGGCCTGCTGGAGGTCATTTTGCAGGGCTCTGGCAGTGCTCCTCCTTGCACAAAGGCAGAGGTAGCGGTCCTGTTGCTGGGTTGTTGCCCTCTAAGGCCCCCTCCACGTCTCCTGGTAGCACCTTCAGCCTCTGGACACTGTGCTGACAAGACACAGCAAACCTTCTTGCCACAGCTCGCATTGATGTGCCATTCTGGATGAGCTGCACTACCTGAGCAACTTCTGTGGGTTGTAAAGTCCGTCTCATGCTACCATGAGTGTGAAAGCACAACTAACATTCAAAAGTGACCAAAACATCAGCCAGAAAGCATTGGTACTGAGATGTGGTCTGTGGTCCCCACCTGCAGAACCACTCCTTTGAGTGTGCCTAGATAATTGCCAATAATTTCCATCTATTGTCTATTCCATTTGCACAACAGTATGAGAAATTGATTGTCAATCAGTGTTGCTTCCTAACTGGACAGTTTGATTTCATAGAAGTCTGATTCACTTGGAGTTATATTCTGTTTAAGTGTTCCCTTTATTTTTTTTTGAGATATATATATATATATATATATCTCTCTCCTATCCCAAAAGGATCAACCATATAGCATCCAGTTTTTACCAATACATTGCAAGTCTTTAACAGTTTTCTATTTGTCCTTGTAAATTTTATTCACAGCTGATGTATAAAAACAAATGACAATATGGATGAAAAATTGGATAGATATCTTTTTTTTGTTTGTTTTTTTATGTATGCAGAATCCACTCAACAGAAACTGATCTTCATACTAGTAAAGGGTGGACGTGTCAGAGTAAATGGGCTGTGCCAAGACTAAGCTACCCCTTATAAATAAGATCTGCAATCAAAAAGTAACTTGCCTAGGTCCCCCCAAAAAAAATCCAAGAACAGGGCTCTGAGGAGCTTCATCCAAATAGAGCAGTGTCAAGCATGTGAACCACTGCTCCACTCCCACTATGAGATTGGCAAGTATTGCCTTCCAGAAATATTAGAGAATGGCGCGAAGGTGCACAAGGTGGTCCACCACTGCAGTCAGATGATGCAGTGTTCTCAAAATTGTTGGGGGTCAGTAAGCGATCAATAAGTTATCGTCTATCGTATTGAAAAATACTTAATAGGCTAGTGGATACAACCTAAACTCTCTACCAGCATGCATTTTGGAGTGTGGGAGGAAACCTACGCAAACTTCTTGCAGATGTGGTCTTTGGTGGGATTTGAACCCAGGACCTCAGTGATGTACAGCAGCATACCTGGACCATCCAGTTTAAAGTTGTCCTAGCAGAAAACCTTAATCTGACAGCGGCTGTGGCAGTCAGCTAAACAGATGTAACTGGCTGGCTCATTTCCTTGTAGTGGCGGCTCTGGTATAACATGAGCATCCATTTAGCTAGCATCCACTTTGGCTCATAAAGAGGGGCCCAGGTGCTAAACATCCCCCCTATTATGTCCATTTGCTGGAATAAAGATACAGTGGATAACCCCTTTAATTTCATCGCACTTTACAGCTCTATATTTTAAGTGCGATTAAGTTAAAGGCGTTATCCATTGTATCTTTATTCCAGCAAGTGGACATGTCCTCATTTAAAAAAGAAAAAAGTAAATTACAAGCACAGACAAATTTGTAAAAGTAGGGTTTTTTTTTGTTTTTTTTTTTTTTATTAGACTGCTGTAAAAAACAAAAACAGGACAGTCTAACAATATATGGAATAAATTAAATATCTACATGCCGTTTAACAAAATGCTACATACATGTACAAAAATAACGTTTTTTCTGTGCTTTTTAGGTTTTTACATTTTTTTTTATATACATTTTTTAAATTTTATTTACAGGTTTCTGTACATTTGTTTTTGCACAATAGATTTTTACATACAGCACCATTCACATTTGTACCTTCACACACGCCTACATGATCATACATGTAGAGATTGAACGTATCCACTATTCACATTTTTAACCAGATATACAGAACACAAGAATTACTTTGTTTTTTTGCTCTCTTTTTAAACAAAACAGGAACAGTTGTTAAAAATAACACTCCCGACAAGAGGCATCCATTAGTTTGGCAACGAGAGCAAATCATAATTGTTTACTACTGTTTTTTTTTTTTTGCAAAAAATAGAGTTTTTCCATGTTTAGAATAATTGCTTTCATAGATCCTTTAACGTATATAACATTGCAAAATAGAGGGCTTGCCAAACCAAACTTATGTGTAAGCGTAAGCTAGCACCACATCCACAAAGAAAAACATACAACTAGACAAGGGGTGAGGAACCTCAAGCTTGTGGGCCATTTACAGCCCGTGATTACCTTGTGTCTGGCCCCCGGGCAGAGCCTGAGGACCACAGAGCTTGGGCCGACAGCCATGTTTTAAGGGCCACAGGCAATTTCTTCTTGCTCTGAGCATGTGCACAGCGTTCAGTAGTGAACATTGTGAGGCGCGTGCAATGAACGATTACGTCCTGACACCAGCACCAGGACGCACTTTGTGGGCGGAGGTAGGCAAGTTATATGGCCCTTGAAGGATGGTATAAGTATCCAAATGGCCCTTGGCAGAAAGCAGGTTCCCCACCCCTGAACTACAGGATTAAATTGAAGCTTTAACCCCTTTACAGCCTGTGCCGTATTAGTAAGCACAGCCTGTAATCCCCCGGTTCAGTGACAATCTCTGACAGCGGCATTTAACAGCGCCGTGCCGGAAGCACGTCACGTGATCGCGGGTCACCGATGGGTGGTGAGGACAGCCCTGGGTCTGCAGCAGACACCAGTGGTTGTCATGAGCGGGTCGCTATGAGCGCCACCTAGTGGTCGGCGCTCATCGCACAGGACCATTTCTGCTACATACAGGTGATCTGCTGATCATCTGTATGTAGCAGAGGTGATCAGACAAGTGCTGCTTCTAGTCTCATATGGAGACTATAGAAGCATGCAGTAAGTGAAAAAAAAAAAAAATATAAAAAGTTTAAAATCACCCCCCTTTCGCCCCATTCAAAATAATAAAAAAAAAAAAAAACCTTACATACACATTTGGTATCGCCGCGTTCAGAATCGCCCGATCAATATAAAAAAAAAAGAATTAATCCGATCGGTAAACGGCGTAACGAGAAAAAAAATTCTAAACGCCAGAATTACATTTTTTTTGGTCACGGCAAAATTGCAATAAAATGCAATAACGGGCGATGAAAACATCGGATCTACCCCAAAATGTTATCAATAAAAACTTCAGCTCGGTGCGCAAAAATAAAATCAACCCTCACCCGGCCCCAGATCCCGAAAAATGGAGACGCTACGGGTCTTAGAAAATGGTGCTATTTTTTTTTTTTTTTTAACCACTTAAATAAAAAAAAAAAAGAACCTATACATGTAATACTCGTAATGACCTGGAGAATAATAATGGCAGGTCAGTTTTAGCATTCAGTGAACGTGGTTAAAAAAATAAAAAAAAAAACAAACAAACAAACAAAAAAAAATATCTGTGGAATTTTTTCCCCGTTTTCCCGTACACAATATGGTAAAACTAGTAATGGCGTTGAAAAGTACAACTCGTCCCGCAAAAAATAAGCCCTCACACGGCCATAGTGACCAAAAAATAAAAACGCTATGGCTCTGGGAACAAGGGGAGCAAAAAACGAAAATGCAAAAAACACAAAATCCCAGGGTTGCGAAGGGGTTAAAGGGTATTTATCATAGGTTGAAAACAGCTTAATGGCAGCCCCCAACTGGTGACCGGTACGCTAAGGGTATGTGCACAATGTCCATTTCTGGTCAGTCGGCTCCAAAACACGCATGGAGAAGAAACTTTTATATATATTATTATACTTCAGACTAAAAGATGTCATGTGCACATACTAAGTGCCAAGGTAAGATGCTAGAGAAATGAAGGTGCTTAGAAAATTGTAACATTATTTGCAAAAGCTAGCGTTAACAGTTGTTACGGGTAAAAGAAGAGTTTCAGTCCCAAGTTTAATATAAATACTGAAATGTTGTATTTTCAGCCATTGCTAGACGAGTCCTGGCCCAAGCTTTGCAGGCTACAGTCTGTTGGCCGGTATCCTACAGCTTTCATGGCCCACGATGGGGGTGGGGGACACACACACTATTCCAGTCAAGTCTCTGGGTATTGTGATATAATAGCTAATCAACTTGTGTGTGGAAAAGAAAACTAACCTTAGAGTGCCTTTAACAATAGCTACTTAGTATAAAGGTAGCCAACTGATCTGTGGAATGTAGAAGTAAACAGAACGTCCGGAGCCTATTAAATAGGAGGTTAATTAAACACATTGCAACCACTAGTAAAAAAGCAGGAGGCGGCCACACTGTTCTGGTTCAGACCTCTAAATGGAAAATGATTTAAGAAAAAAAAACAAAAAAAAAAAAAAAAAACACACATAGATTGAACATGGGAGCATTAGGAGGAAACTAACCGCTAGAGCAAAAATACAACTAATATTTCGTTGGCATTCTAAAATATTAATAATCTTGTGTAAGCAAATAAAAATTAAATCTCAGGTTTCATCCACATTATACTGCAGTACAACGACATTACATGCATATCAATGGTATTATCCTTTGCTACAAAGGGTAGAGGTGACGACTACGGCATTTCAGTTTTGGCTTGTAATCGTCAAAAAAGAAAGACGCTTCAAGGTCACTTGGAGGAGAGCTGCTCAGACTGTCTTCCCCGCTGCTCATATCTTCACACGAATCCTCACTAAAAAGGGTAGAAAAGTCAATTATTATTTTCCAGGTTTTTATTTCTTCCATTTATAGGCACGGTTTAGAACTCCCCCACAGTATCTCTGGTTAGATAACAGATGGCTAGGAATGAAAGGCATCTTCAAACCCCTCAGTCTGATGGCAGTACAAGCTGTCAGGTGCCCCGTCTGGCCGCAGGAGCAGACCATACTGATCTGGCCATTTGTCACTGTGGACAGTTGGTCAAGATGTATAGCTCAAGGACAGGAGTTTCTTACAGATACTAAAGCGTTTTCTGCTGATCAAACAGCTTTCCGTTCTTCTCAGAGTTTCAGACGTCAGCTGCACTGCAAGCCAGTTTTCTTTTAGCACTTCACTTACTCTAGTTAACATTTCTAGGTTTCACACAAATTTCTTAGCCGCCCCCCCCCCCCAGAGAGCACCCCGACAACTGCACTGAACCCCAATTGCATCACTTTCTTGTGATTTAATTTGCTTTTAATTAAATCTGTCACCAAGTTTTTTGCTATGTAATCTGAGAGCAGTATGATGTAGGGGCAGAGACCATGATTCCAGTAATGTGTCACTTACTGGGCTGCATGTGTAGTTTTGATAAAAATCCCTGTTATATTTTATGATCTAGCAGTTCTCTGAATACTGAGCTCTGTATAACCCCACCAGCACCACTGATTCTGCCTATGCATAGTGTACAAAGTTGTCAATCAGCGGTGGAGTTATATAAAAGGTCATGAACATTGATGGACTATATGGCCGCAGGTTTACTAGTCTTCTAGTGATATCCTGTTAAAACAGACGACAGCAGCTAAACAGTGATCATCAAAACAACAGCAAGCAGTCCAGTAAGTGACACATAGCTGGAATCAGGATCTCTCTACATTTTGCGGCTCGCAGATTAGGTGGTAAATTTCTGGTGAGTTTTTCTTAAAGTGCAAAATCCGAGTATTTCTGGGGGAAAAAAAAAAAAAACACCACACCAAAACCACTGCACAATAGCTGATAATCAGAGCAGATTGCTATTGCTTGCTCCGCACATGCAGAGAAAAGAAGGATTTTTATTTTTTGCACATGGGAACAAGGCCTTATTGTAGACACTGGTTTAGAGAATGCTCAGCATCTATTTCTCAGTCATAACAGTTACATCTGCATTTTTAAAAGAGAAATAGCAGCCACTATAGGGAATTGCCACGTACTCATCTTGCCTCCTAGGTTTGTCTTCCAGCCAGGTTATTACTACTCTTCTACTTTACAGATCAGCAGTTCAAGAGGATAGGAAAAAGTAGATGCCACGTTGATGGCAGCCAATTCCGGTTTGGGCATACTTTTCTCTACATTATAGCATTTTTGAGTAATATGAATATTTGCCAGCCCATACCTCTCGCTCTCATTCATGTAGTCATACTCGGGGATAGTTGGCAGCTCTGGAACACTGTAGTAACTATTGTGCAGGTTCTGTGCGGTGCGTCTTGAGACAATCCATACTAGCTTCTTGTGGTCAGGTTTGCAGCACTCCGGAGAGGAATAATCTGCTAGACATTTCGATACCAGCTCCCGCCAGTAAAGCATTTCTTTGTCATTTACCTAGGAGGAAAGGTTTTTATTTTACTAGATTGATCAAATTGTAAGAGATAAAGTTTGAGTTGAACTAACTTTGTACATAAACTGTATTAAAACCTATAAAGAAGTGTCCCATAATCTGTACCCCTCTCCCCCATTCCTGTATAAAAGGGAATCTGTCACCGGGTTTTGCAATTCAATGTAGGAGCAGAGACCATGATTCCAGTGCCATGTCACGTACTGTAATTTTAATAAATCAGCAGACTATCACTAGAGGACTAGTAAACTTCTGCCATGTAGTCCTCCATATTCACGAGCTCTGTATAATCATCCCCCACCACTGATGGGCAGAATGCTGCCAGCCATGTGGGCAGGGTTATACAGAGCTCCGCTTTGAGAACACAGGGATTTAATCAAAAGTTGCAGCTAGCAGTCCAGTAAGTGAGCCATCACTGGAATCCGGGTGACTGCCCTTATATCATGCTGCTCTCAGATGAGGTAGCAAAAACCTGGTGACAGTTTCCATGTAAGCAGTACATAGCAATATATGGCCACCCAATAATTTCAGAACAAGGTTCCAAAAGAAAGAACCTTCTTAAACGTAACTAGGTTTTAATTGTGACTGGAGCGGCTTTATAAACTACATGTAATATATCACTCAATACCGGAGATAACACCCATGCTATCCTTGGGATAAGATCCCGGTTTAATTACCTTTGAATGTTTTTGTACACGGAGCGCTATCTCAAAGAGTTCTAGAGACTTCAATGTTTCTACTTCGAGGGCAAGAAGGCACAGGGCTAACACTGAGGGCTGGAGAAAGAAAGACAAGCAGGAACATAAGCCTTGGAAATCTTAGCAGGGACAGTGTCAGGAATAAAACGCAACAATACTTACTTTTGCTTTGGAAAAGATGAGCCGGCAGTTACAAGCTTTCAGCTGTGCTTCCAGTTTCTCAAGGCTCAATACTTCTTTCCTGTGGAGCAGAAACCCCCATTATATGAAAGGCCTAATTCATGGAAACAAAAGCTAAATAGTCAATTAAATCTGTAAACGGAGGAAGACTTCTCTGAAATATTTACTTTCTCCTTGTGATGGGCATTACATTATGGTGAAAGATTTTTGATCATGTAGCAAGTAACAATGGTGACAGTAGTCGTAAGTAAACAGATCAGTACCCTCAGGTAATCTGTGACAGGTGAGTACGAGAAACAAGTACTATTGGAAGGCTTGAAGCCCTTACTTTGAGGTTACCCATTCAATTGTAACGGTAGGGGGGGGGACGACTTCGCATCACTGATGATTAACTTTTTGAAGTGGCTCCTATGCTATTGCAAGCACTGCAGTGTCTTCGATGTCTACAGCTGCTTGACGGCTGGTCTGTAGTTTCCAGCGCAATTGCAAAGGTATTCATCTACTTGAATATGGCAAGCCTGCAAAAATCTTGCACCGCAGCTATAACAAGTACAACATAAGCAAATACAAGCTCAAGCGGCCAGGGAGTAGAGTCAACCCAATGGGATGTACTAGGGACAGGCTATCCATTCACAGGGGCTGGGAAATCTCTAGACAAGCCTGTGTTCACAGATGGACCAAACTCATTAAATGCTTATATAGAATTAAAAAAAAAAAAAAAAAAAAAAGGTAGTGATAAGCACTGTAATGAATTGGATTTGCTTAAAATGTAACCAGCACACTTACCTCTCAGAGGAATGGCAGAGAACCATTGTGTGATATAAGTGCAAGAAGGTTAAGGCAGTGGTTGCTTTGAATTCAAAGTGCAATTTATCTGAAATGATCTTCTCCATACGTTTAATGTCGGACACAGTGCATTTACATTGGCTGATGCGGATCACATCATGGACGGATGGGATGTTGCAGTCTTCTTCCACAACTCGTGCGGCCAACTGGAAGCAGCAAACACCAATACAAGAGAGGTGCTTGGGCTTCACCTTAACACAAACGCAGAAAAAGAAAAAAAAAGTCTATTATGTAATCTCCTGGCAGTGAAGAGCATACCATATCCTAGCAATAAGAAAGCTTCTTCCAATCTATAGTCCCTCGTTCTTTACCTTCATAATGGCCAAAAAGCGATCCAAGATGTTCACAGCCAATACAAAGGTCTCCATGCTTAAGCCAAAGAAGTTTGTTAGACTCCATAGATCTTCTACTTTCGCATTTCTGGATTTTGGACAGATTGTATTGTCGTTCTGGAAAATAAGCAGAAGTACATGTCAGAGATGGTAAAATAGATGTGCCGGACAAGCAGTGGTGTCTTATTGTGTAAATACAGAGTTTATTTTGCTGGATGCCACCTAGATACTAATAATCAGACCCTCCCCACCTCCGCTCACCTCTGCGGTGGACTCTAGCAGGATCAAGCCCTTCTCCCTGGGCTGGTACTTGGTTTCTTGCTCCAGATGGACATTGAGCTGCTTCAGGAGCTTGAAGGCCTCGTTGCTGATGTTATCCATGACTGCCAAATCCTTCATCTTGGATCTAAGATGGCAAAAAAAACAAAACAAAACTGTGAGCCTTTAGCCTAACGATCAGCTGCTGGGGGAAGGTCCAAGCGACAGAGGGGGAGGGGCCAGCTACAGATCACTTGTCACGTCCACACAGCGCAGGACGTAAATACAGATCTTTAAAGGTGGATTCCTTTTGTGTATCTAGAGATCAAGCCCGGTGAAGTCAGTCAGCCCCGAATGACACATCCATACAGTGTACATCCCCCTCCCCATATAGATATTCTACTACACAACACATACTATAACAGAAGGGGAGACTAGGAGATCTCTCCATAGAGCCACATTCTGACTGACCCCCTCCCCATATACAGACATCCCAGTACAGCATAGAGGGGGAGACTGGATCTCTCCATAGAGCCAGATTCTGAGTGACCCCCTCCCCATATACAGACATCCCAGTACAGCGTAGAGGGGGGGGAGAGACTAGGATATCTCTCCATAGAGCCACATTCTGAGTGACCCCCTCCCCATATACAGACATCCCAGTACAGCGTAGAGGGGGGGGGGGGGGGGGGAAGACTAGGATATCTCTCCATAGAGCCACATTCTGAGTGACCCCCTCCCCATATACAGACATCCCAGTACAGCGTAGAGGGGGGGAGACTGGATCTCTCCATAGAGCCACATTCGGACTATCCCCCTCCCCATATACAGACATCCCAGTACAGGATAGAGGGGGGGGGGGGGGGAGACTGGATCTCTCCATAGAGCCACATTCTGACTGACCCCCTCCCCATATACAGACATCCCAGTACAGGATAGAGGGGGGAGACTGGATCTCTCCATAGAGCCACATTCTGACTGACCCCCTCCCCATATACAGACATCCCAGTACAGGATAGAGGGGGAGACTGGATCTCTCCATAGAGCCACATTCTGACTGACCCCCTCCCCATATACAGACATCCCAGTACAGGATAGAGGGGGGAGACTGGATCTCTCCATAGAGCCACATTCTGACTGACCCCCTCCCCATATACAGACATCCCAGTACAGGATAGAGGGGGGAGACTGGATCTCTCCATAGAGCCACATTCTGACTGACCCCCTCCCCATATACAGACATCCCAGTACAGGATAGAGGGGGGAGACTGGATCTCTCCATAGAGCCACATTCTGACTATCCCCCTCCCCATATACAGACATCCCAGTACAGGATAGAGGGGGGGACTGGATCTCTCCATAGAGCCACATTCTGACTATCCCCCTCCCCATATACAGACATCCCAGTACAGGATAGAGGGGGAGACTGGATCTCTCCATAGAGCCACATTCTGACTATCCCCCCTATAGGGACAGTGCCCAGCTCGCCATGTCCATAGGGAGCATAGATCTTCGAGGACTCGTCCTTATAACCTACTCAGCTCCAGGGAGAGGTGACGTAAAGCCCCCCAGCCCCCTCCATACAGGACAGGACCTCACCTGCACAGATGTCATACACGTAGAAGGGCTTCCTGTCACCTCACAGTGGGGACATGGCCATCCTGGACGGAGCAGGTCAGCAGCCCCCGCGTCCACACACTGCTGCCATGATACCTGCGGAATCAGTGACGGGCTCCTCCGGGCTCTACCTCTTCTCTCTTCGCCTTGTTTTTGTTTCTGGTCCTTCAACGCCCTGGAGCCTCAGACGTCACTGGGCGGAGGAATTTCCTACAAAAAGGAACACAAAGAACATGGTCTGACAGTAAAATAGTCCCCAGCAGTTCTAGGAGGGGTTTATGTCTTCTCTCATGCTATTTAAGTATAATTATGTCTAGTCTCACTAGAACGTGAAGAAGAACAGATTACATGGCAAAAGGAGCGGGTTCGAAAGCTAGAAATAGAGTAAATAGTTCGGCGGAGGTATACACGAAACTGTTCTATACGTCACTGGGTTTTAAATCCCTGCCTACCGCCTCCCTGTCATTAGCAATTTGAAAAGACCGCCCGAATGGTCCGGAGATGTGATTGGATACAAGAAATGTGTCGCGCCTGATTGGTTAGTGGGTTATGAAACGAGACAGGTGATTGGTTGCGGCGATTGTGGTTTGCAGGTTCTTGTTGCTGGACAGATTTGAGCAAAAAGGTTAGGAGTCCTTCGCTGAGAATATGTAGACATGCGCAGTAGCAATCCGTTTGTCACCTCTGCACCTGGCACCCGTGTTTACACCTGGGACTGCTACCATGACAACGCTTTTGTGCCCTGGGTGCAGCAAGAAGTTAGTGCCGGTTTTTTTTTTGTTCACTCATTTTTAGTGATATTTTTCGCCTATCAAGGAGTGCATGGGGTATGCTGTACTGCAATTTTGAACAGGGGAACAAAAAAAAAATTTTGAAGGTCATGAAATCACCATACAAACCATAATATACATTAAATCCGGGACTTTGCCATGGAGCTAAGAACTTACAGGCAGATAGATGCTAAGTTGTAGAACAACAGGTTCCCGCAACCACAATGAAAAATATATTTAAAGCTTCATTTATTGATTTGGTCTTAAATTAGAACAAAGGGGGGTTAAAATGGAAACATTCAGCCTAAGCGTATTGTGCTGTTAGGCCACATTCACACGCTCAGTATTTTACCTCAGTTTTTGAAAGCCAAAACCAGGAGTGGGTGATAAATACAGAAGTGGTGACGTGTTTCTATTACACTTTCCCTCACTTGGTTTTGGCTTACAAATACTGAGATAAAAAACTGATCAAACACTGAACGTGTGAATGTGGTCTTAGGCCACAGCCCCACTGCCAGTATTTTCCTAGAGTCTTCTGCAGAAACACTCAGCGGGTCCACCGGCCTCCAGAAGACGTCGTGTGTACCTGCACTGCTTCAAAGAAACTATTCTTTAGGCCACGGCCCCACTATCAGTATTTGGTCAGCATTTTTTCTCAGGAGTGGGAGCCAAAACCAGGAGGAACAATCAGAGAAAAGGTATAATAGAAACAAGTCACCAATTCTGCATTTATCACCCACTCCTGGTTTTGGCTCCCACTCCTGAGAAAAAATACTGACCAAATACTGATAGTGGGGCCATGGTCTTAGGCTCTTAATCATAGCCTCAGGGCTCGAAACACGTAGGCCACTTCTATTTTAGCCTCCCCCTTTTTTCTACACGTTTGTTCTTACCTGGGAACTGGCCCATGGCTTCTGCCCATTCCCAGCCAGATTGCCCAAATATATGGATCTGGCGAGGTCACGGAACTTTTGTTTTTGTTCATGAGACAGATGCTCGCTACCTGCCAGTTCTGCCCGGCGCCGATCTCAGAGCATTCATGGACCACTCCTGCCAGCGATTCTGCTGCCTCCGATGACGTCACCTCTATAAGAGCAGCTCCTTCTCTTCCGCCCGGCTCTGTTCATGGGGTGTCTCTGCGGATGACAGCCATCTACCCCCTGCCTATCAATTAGCATGGTGTCCGCAGTGACGCCCCGTTGACAGAGCAGCCCGGAAGAGGAAGAGCTGCTCTGCTGACATGAGGTCAAATGAAGCAGGAGAATCGCTGACATTAGCGGTCCGTGACTGCTCTAAGCCGGCAGTGATCGGCGCTGGGCAGAAGTCGTCAAAAGCCCAGGACGAGCGTATGGAAATATTATTGCCTCAGCTGTAAAACTCTTAAAGAGGACACTCATATAAAACTAAAATGGTGGCCATTTCGTTGTCATTTTGTATAGTCCTTAGATATATGTGACATTACTATGCACAAAAGAATTGGGTGATTAATTTTTATTTTTAGGATAAATGTTTTAAATTGAACCAACTACCTCAGAAAAGACTATGAAAAAAGAAAAGTATTTTTTTCGTGTTTCTGCCCATTTATTACTACGAATGACCAACATAACAAAAATATATCTAATTCAATGAGCATACATTGCAAAGTCCTACAGTACTGTGCATAAGTTTTAGGCAGGTGTGGAAAAAATGCTTCAAAGTAAGGATGCTTTGAAATATATGCTTTCAATTACCAAAATGCAAAGTGAATGAATGAGCAAAAGAAAAATCTAAATTAAATCAATATTTGGTCTGTCTACCCTTTTCCTTCAAAACAGCATCAATTCTAAGTACACCTGCATAAAGTCAAGGTTTTTGTGAGATAATAGTCAGGTACCATCGTATATATCTGGCTTGTGGGGTCGGGTGGCAAGACGGAAGTCTTTTCTTACACAGAAAAATATCGAAACCTGGCTATGTTTTGCCAAAACCAACAGCAAGTCGGCCAAAAGCATGTGGAAAACATGTTATGGTCTGATGAAACCAAGGGTGAACTTTTTGTCCATAATTCCGAATGTTATGTTTGGTGTAAAGCCAACACTGCGCATCACCAAAAGAAACTGTTAAATAAACATATTCTATAGAGGAGAGGGAGATATTGAGCTCACCATTTCATACAGTCCAATGCTGGAGGTTGAAATCCGTATGGAGGGTGCCGGTCCCGCTGGTGAAGTTCAGCCAAGTAATTGAATTGTGAGAAAGAAAATCGGCACATCCATCCAGCAATAGATAAAATTTGTCAAAAATGAGCAGTCCCCTTTCCCGTAGATTTCCCTGCGGTGGGGTGTATGTCCAGATTGAGATCTCGGGAGACGACATCTTGGAAATGAGATCTCGTTTCCCGAGATCTCAATCTGCGCAGGTGCCGCCTCCAGTGGCTGGCCATTTTCCCGAAGCCCCTGCTCAGGGAAATCTACGTGAAAGGGGACGCCGGTCAACATCTTCTGAGAGCCCGGGGACCACAGCATCGACCCACTCCTGCCGCCACTGGCCTCCTGAAGCAGCGACCCTGCCTCTTGTGACCCTGCTCCACCGCAGCCGCACCCCAGTAAGATACCTTCGAATTATAAGATGCACCCACTTTTTCCTCCCAAATTTGGGGGGAAAAAGTGCATCTTGTAATCCGAAAAATATGGTATATGTCTCACATAGCACCTGTTTCTATATATGGCGCTACCATCTACCCCGAGCTATGTGTACACAGAAATTACACTTCACCCTTCCATTAGGGTGAAGCAATGTACCCAATACAAAGTTTAGATTCAAAATTAATAATTTGATTTGACTTAATATTTAATAGAACCCTATATTCACAGTGAATGTGACATGCAGAAGTAGTGCTGTTGCAGAGTGTGACAGTCACAAGTAGTGCTATTGCTTTGAAAGCATTCAGCAACTACAGTTATATGAAAAAGTTTGGGCACCCCTATTAATCTTTAGCTTAATGTTTTATAAAAAATGGTGTTTTGCAACAGCTATTGCAGTTTGATATATGTAATAACTGTTGGACACAGTAATGTTTCTGCCTTGAAATGAGGTTTATTGTACTAACAGAAAATGTGCAATCTGCATTCAAACAAAATTTGACAGGTGCATAAGTATGGGCACCCTTATCATTTTCTTGTTTTAAATACTCCTACCTACTTTTTACTGACTTACTAAAGCACTTTTTTGGTTTTGTAACCTCATTGAGCTTTGAACTTCATAGCCAGGTGTATGCAATCATGAGAAAAGCTACTTAACCACTTCGCGCCAGAGCCTGTTTTTGCCTTCGTGACCGGGCCAATTTTTTCAATTCTGACCACTGTCACTTTATGAGGTAATTACTCTGGAACGCTTCAACGGATCCCACTGATTCTGAGATTGTTTTTTTGTGACATATTGTACTTCATGATAGTGTTAACATTTCTTCGATATCACTTGCGTTTATTTGTGAAAAAATCGGAAATTTGGCGAAAATTTTGAAAATTTTGCAATTTTCAAACTTTGAATTTTCATGCCCTTTAACCCCTTAATAACATCTGACGTACTAATACGCGTCTGTGCCCTGGGACTTAAGAGCCAGACCCGTATTAGTACGTCATCGCGATCGCGCGCGCACACAGGCTGTGCGGGCGCGATCGCTGCCGGGTGTCAGCTGATTGTCACAGCTGACACCCGGTATTATGTGCAGGGAGCGGTCCTGCACCGCTCCCAGCACATTAACCCCCGCGATGCTGCGATCGAAGTCGATCGAAGTCGATCGCGGCATTGCGGGGGCAAGGGGAGGTGATCGGCGATACTCACCTCCTCTTCCGGCTTCCAGCGCAGTCTGCAAAGGCTTCCCGGGTGTTGCCATGACGACCCGATGTCGTCATGACAACATCCGGGTCACCAGAGAGCAGGAAGATTGCTTGGACATGCGCAGTGCATCTCCAAGCAATCTTCACACTGTGCACTTCTGACAGCCTTCATGGCATAGGGATGGTGCTCCATTCCTGTTTCATGCAGGCGATCAGAAAAAAAAAAGTGAAAGTCCCAGAGTGGGACAAAGTAATAAAGTGTATAAACTGTGTGAAAGTGGGAAAAAAAAAAAAAAATGTGCAAAAATATTATAAAAAAATAAAAAGAATAATACACCAAAAATAAAAATATAATGTACCCATCAATAAATATTATTATAAAAAAAATAAAAAAAAAACAATAAAAGTACACATATTTGGTATCGCCGCGTCCGGAACAACCTGACCTATAAAACTGTCCCACTAGTTAACCCCTTCAGTGAACACGGTAAAAAAAAAAAAAAAAAAACGAAGCAAAAAACAATGCTTTATCACCATACCGCCAAACAAAAAGTGGAATAACACGCGATCAAAAAGATGCATATAAATAAAAATGATACCGCTGAAAACGTCATCTCGTCCCGCAAAAAACAAGCCGCCATACAGCTCCATCAGCCGAAAAATAAAAAAGTTATAGCTCTCAGAATAAAGCGATACTAAAAAATATTTTTTTCTATAAAATAGCTTTTATTGTGTATAAGCGCCAAAACATAGAAAAATGATACAAATGTGGTACCGCTGTAAACGTACTGACCCGAAGAATAAAGCTACCTCATCAATTTTACCACACGCGGAACAGAATAAAAAAAAAAAAAAAACAATTCCTGAATTGTTGGTTTTTGTTTATTCTGCCTCCCAAAAATCGCAATAGAAAGCGATCAAAAAATGTCACGTGCCTGAAAATGGCACCAATAACAACGTCAAGTCATCCCGCAAAAAACGAGCCGTCACATGACTGTCTGCCAAAATCTGTAAAAATTATAGCTCTCAAAATATGGCGATGCAAAAACTAGATTTTACAAAAAATGCGTCTTTTAGTGTGTGACAGCTGTCAGTCATAAAAACCCCATATGATTCTGGCATTGCTGTAATCACACCGACCCGAAGAATAAAGTCGTCTAATCACTTATACCGCACAAGGAACGGCGTCAAAAATAAACTCTTGGGTTAGGATTGGGCTAGGGTTAGGGCTGGGTTTGGGGCTAGGGTTGTGCTGGGGCTAGGGTTGTGCTGGGGCTAGGGTTGTGCTGGGGCTAGGGTTGTGCTGGGGCTAGGGTTGTGCTGGGGCTAGGGTTGTGCTGGGGCTAGGGTTGTGCTGGGGCTAGGGTTGTGCCAGGGCTAGGGCTGGGGTTGGGATTTTTTTCAAAAGTAAGAAAAAAAGATGACGATATGGCGACTAGTGTTGAGAGCAAGTGCTTGCTACTTGAGTTTGCATCGGGTCCTCTGGTATGCATTGAGTATCGTGGGTATTTGAGTGACATGCTCGAGTCTCTGCCCCATATGCTTCGCGGCCAAAAAACTTTACGGGGATTGCCTGCCATGCACGAGCGATCCCCGCATGTTTTTTTTTGGGTGTCTAATAACCGTGAAACATGCGGAGCAGGGACTCGAGCATGTCACTCGAGCACACGCTGTACATGGTGCATACCTGAGTACCCGATGCAAACTCAAGTAGCGAGCACTTGCGCTCAAGAATAATGACAACTTATTCAATATGATGACCTAATGTAAACAAATTCTGTGCCGTACCTCTGGGTTCAAAATGTTCACTATACACCTTAATAAAATCCTTGAGGGGTATAGTTTCCAAAATGGGGACACTTGTGGGGGAGCTCCACTGTTTAGGCACATCACGGGCTCTCCAAACGCGACATGGTGTCCGCTAACAAATTGAATGGAAAATCGGCTCAAATTGTTAGCGGACGCCATGTTGCGTTTGGAGAGCCCCTGTGTGCCCAAACATTGGAGCTCCCCCACAAGTGACCCCATTTTGGAAACTAGACCCCCCAAGACACCTATCTAGATGCATAGTGAGCACTTGGAACCCCCAGGTGCTTCACAAACTGATTCGTAATAATGAAAAAGTGAAAAAAAAAACACTTTTTCATTTTTATGAATCAATTTGTGAAGCACCTGGGATTCCAAGTGCTCACTATGAATCTAGATAGGTGCCTTGGGGGGTCTAGTTTCCAAAATGGGGTCACTTGTGGGGGAGCTCCAAAGTTTGGGCACAGAGGGGCTCTCCAAACGCAATGTGGTGTCCGCTAACAATTTGAGCCGATTTTCCATTCAATTTGTTAGCGGATACCATGTTGCATTTAGAGAGTCCCTATGTGCCCAAACATTGGAGCTCCCCCACAAGTGACCCCATTTTGGAAACTAGACCCCCCCAAGGCACCTATCTAGATGCATAGTGAGCACTTGGAACCCCTAGGTGCTTCACAAATTGATTCGTAAAAATGAAAAAGTGTTTTTTTTTTCACTTTTTCATTATTACGAATCAATTTGTGAAGCACCTGGGGGTTCCAAGTGCTCACAATGCATCTAGAAAGGAAAGGTGCCTTGGGGGGTCTAGTTTCCAAAATGGGGTCACTTGTGGGGGAGCTCCAAAGTTTGGGCACAGAGGGGCTCTCCAAACGCAATGTGGTGTCCGCTAACAATTTGAGCCGATTTTCCATTCAATTTGTTAGCGGATACCATGTTGTATTTAGAGAGTCCCTGTGTGCCCAAACATTGGAGCTCCCCCACAAGTGACCCCATTTTGGAAACTAGACCCCCCAAGGCACCTATCTAGATGCATAGTGAGCACTTGGAACCCCTAGGTGCTTCACAAATTGATTCGTAAAAATGAAAAAGTGTTTTTTTTTTCACTTTTTCATTTTTACGAATCAATTTGTGAAGCACCTGGGGGTTCCAAGTGCTCACTATGCATCTATAAAGGTGCCTTGGGGGGTCTAGTTTCCAAAATGGGGTCACTTGTGGGGAGCTCCAAAGTTTGGGCACACAGGGGCTCTCCAAACACAACATGGCGTCCGCTAATTATTCAAGCAAATTTTACAATCAAAAAGTCAAATGGCGCTCCTTCCCTTCCGAGCCCTGCCGTGCGCCCAAACAGTGTTTCTTCCACAAATATTGGGTATCTGCGTGCCCAGGGGAAATTGCACAACAAATTTTGGGGTCCATTTTTTCTTGTTACCCCAGTGAAAATAAAAAAAATTGGGTCTAAAGTAACATTTTTGTGAAAAAAGTTAAATGTTCATTTTTTTCTTCCACATTCAAAAAATTCCTGTGAAGCACCTGAAGGGTTAATAAAGTTCTTGAATGTGGTTTTGAGCACCTTGAGGGGTGCAGTTTTTGCACTTTTATGTATTTTCTGTCATAAAGACCTCTCCAAGTGACTTCAAATGTGATGTGGTCCCTAAAAAAATGTTTTTATAAATTTTGTTGGAAAAATGAGAAATCGCTGGTCAACTTTTAACCCTTATAGCTCCCTAACAAAAAAAAATTTTAGTTCCAAAATTGTGCTGATGTAAAGTAGACATGTGGGAAATGTTATTTATTAACTCTTTTGTGTGACATATCGCTCTGATTTCAGGGCTTAAAAATTCAAATTTTGAAAATTGCAAAATTTTCAAAATTTTCGCCAAATTTCCATTTTTTTCACAAATAAACGCAAGTGATATCGAAGAAATTTTTCCATAATCATGAAGTACAATATGTCATGAAAAAACAATCTCAGAATCAGGGGGATCCGTTGAAGCGTTCCAGAGTAATTACCTCATAAAGTGACAGTGGTCAGAATTGTAAAAATTGGCCCGGTCATTAACGTGCAAACCACCCGCGGGGCTTAAGGGGTTAATCAGAGAGATATGTCACACAAAATAGTTAATAAATAACATTTCCCACATGTCTACTTCACATCAGCACAATTTTGGAACCAAATTTTTTTTTTGTTAGGAAGCTATAAGGGTTAAAAGTTAACCAGCGATTTCTCATTTTTACAACAAAATTTACAAAAACATTTTTTTAGGGACCACATCTTATTTGAAGTCACTTTGAGGGGCCTTTATGACAGAAAATACCCAAAAGTGATACCATTCTAAAAACTGCACCCCTCAAGGTGCTCAAAACCACATTCAAGAAGTTTATTAACCCTTCAGGTGCTTCACAGGAATTTTTGGAATGTGGAAGAAAACAATGAACATTTAACTTTTTTTCACAAAACTGCTACTTTAACCTCAAATTTTTAATTTTCACAAGGGCAGCCAGAAAAAATGGACCCCAAAATGTGTTGTGCAATTTCTCCTGAGCACGCTGATACCCGATATGTGGTGCAAAGCCACTGTTTGGGCGCACGGCATGGCTTGGAAGGTAAGGAGCGCCATTTGACTTTTGGAATGGAAATTTGACTGGAATCGATAGCGGATGCCATGTTGCATTTGGAGAGCCCCTGAGGTGCCTAAACAGAGGAAACCCCCAACAAGTGACCCCATTTTGGAAACTAGACCCCTTAAGGAACTTATCTAGATGTGTGGTGAGCACCTTGAACCCCCAGGGGCTTCACAGAATTTTATAATGTTGAAGTGTGAAAATAAAAAAACACATTTTTAACACAAAACTGCTACTTTAGCCTCAAATTTTTAATTTTCACAAGGGCAGCCAGAAAAAATGGACCACAAAATGTGTTGTGCAATTTCTCCTGAGCACGCTGATACCCCATATGTGGTGCAAAACCACTGTTTGGGCGCACGGCATGGCTCGGAAGGTAAGGAGCGCCATTTGACTTTTGGAATGGAAATTTGACTGGAATCGATAGCGGACGCCATGTTGCATTTGGAGAGCCCCTGAGGTGCCTAAACAGAGGAAACCCCCAACAAGTCACCCCATTTTGGAAACTAGACCCCTCAAGGAACTTATCTAGATGTGTGGTGAGCACCTTGAATCCCCAGGGGCTTCACAGAATTTTATAATGTTGAAGTGTGAAAATAAAAAAACACATTTTTAACACAAAACTGCTACTTTAGCCTCAAATTTTTAATTTTCACAAGGGCAGCCAGAAAAAATGGACCCCAAAATGTGTTGTGCAATTTCTCCTGAGCACGCTGATACCCCATATGTGGTGCAAAACCACTGTTTGGGCGCACGGCATGGCTCGGAAGGTAAGGAGTGCCATTTGACTTTTGGAATGGAAATTTGACTGGAATCGATAGCGGATGCCATGTTGCATTTGGAGAGCCCCTGAGGTGCCTAAACAGAGGAAACCCCCAACAAGTGACTCTATTTTGGAAACTAGACCCCTCAAGGAACTTATCTAGATGTGTGGTGAGCACCTTGAACCCCTAGGGGCTTCACAGAATTTTATAATGTTGAAGTGTGAAAATAAAAAAACACATTTTTAACACAAAACTGCTACTTTAGCCTCAAATTTTTAATTTTCACAAGGGCAGCCAGAAAAAATGGACCCCAAAATGTGTTGTGCAATTTCTCCTGAGCACGCTGATACCCCATATGTGGTGCAAAACCACTGTTTGGGCGCACGGCATGGCTCGGAAGGTAAGGAGCGCCATTTGACTTTTGGAATGGGAATTTGACTAGAATCGATAGCGGACGCCATGTTGCATTTGGAGAGCCCCTGAGGTGCCTAAACAGAGGAAACCCCCAACAAGACACCCCATTTTGGAAACTAGACCCCTCAAGGAACTTATCTAGATGTGTGGTGAGCACCTTGAACCCCCAGGGGCTTCACAGAATTTTATAATGTTGAAGTGTGAAAATAAAAAACACATTTTTAACACAAAACTGCTACTTTAGCCTCAAATTTTTAATTTTCACAAGGGCAGCCAGAAAAAATGGACCCCAAAGTGTGTTGTTCAATTTCTCCTGAGCACGCTGATACCCCATATGTGGTGCAAAGCCACTGTTTGGGCGCACGGCATGGCTCGGAAGGTAAGGAGCGCCATTTGACTTTTGGAATGGAAATTTGACTGGAATGGATAGCGGACGCCATGTTGCATTTGGAGAGCCCCTGAGGTGCCTAAACAGAGGAAACCCACAACAAGTGACCGAATTTTACAATCTACTTCTCTGTATAAATTAATCTAGTGGTGGGAAAATAAGTAGATAGGTAAATGGTCACTAAACCCATAGATGAATTCCCACAGAGGTGTCATTTCCATAATGGGGTCACTTCAGGGGGGGTTATGCTGTTCTGCCACTTTTCAGAGTACCAGAGCTAAAGAATCCCCCCTGAAGTGACCCCATTTTGGAAATGACACCCCTCTGGGAATTCATCTATGGGTTTAGTGACCATTTTAACTCAATGGATGATTTCCAGAAACAAGCACGCAATGGAAGGTTTAGATTCTGGAGAACCCCCCCCTGGAAATTAAGTGAGGTCTACTCGAATGTGTCATTCACTAAATGAACCAAATGTTCGAATGACAAATTGGGATACATTTTTACAGTTTAAAAACGTGGTTCTGTGTGGAAGATTTTAAAGCAGTCAGTGACGCATAAGGCTGGCAATGATGGGCATTGTGGGCAATAGTAGCGGGTATCACGCCTCATTCCTCTCTTAGTACATACACAACATCTTTTCTGGGGGTTCCTTCTTGTTTCCGTTGCTGGAATAAGTGCAATAAAATGTCGCTCAGTGAGTCTTTTCACATCCTCAGATTCTAATGGATGAGCGGAGCTAACACTTGAAAGACAAGATTTTCAATTACCTTTTCTTGATAATCAAGAAAAGGATCTGAATTTCCTGCTTTTTTGTACAACACAAAAGAATTGTATGTGGCCACCTGAAACAAATAAATAACCAACTTTTTATACCAGGTATAGGACTTTCTTGATACCTGGTATGGCTGTAGAACCTGGTCTGCAAGGTCCACACCCCCCATGTGTTTGTTGTAGTCAATGACTGACACAGGTTTTTGCTTCGGAGTGGTGGATCCTAGTTCTACAGTGGCCCTTGTGGCATCTGTGTGGATCGAGCTGAGGACAAAAATATCCCTCTTATCCCTATATTTCAGGGCAAGCAGCTCTCCGTTGTGTACAGCCCCTGACTGCCCCTTTTGAAACTTTTGGTTGACCAATGGTTGTGGAAACCCCTGACGGTTTTTACGGATGGTCCCACAAGCCCCGATGTTGTGTTCAACCAGACTTTTAAATAGGGGTATGCTGGTGTAATAATTGTCCACATATAGATTGTAGCCTTTTTGAAAAAATGGACTTATCAGCTCCAAAACAATTTTTCCAGATGTCCCCAGATAAGTAGGGCATCCTGGTGGGTTTAGTTGGCTATCTTTCCCCTCATATATGTGAAAAGCGGATGTGTATCCGGTTGAACTTTCGCACATTTTATAGAGCTTTATTCCAAACCTTGCCCTTTTAGATGGGATAAATTGCTTGAGGTGCAGTCTTCCTTTGAATTTTACAAGGGACTCATCTATAGAAATATTTTGTGTTGGGGTGTAGAGGCTTAAGAATTTTTCTGACAAATTTTCAATGATGGGTCTAATTTTATATAACCTGTCATGTTCTGGGGCATTTCTGGGCAGGCATTGACTATTGTCGTTAAAATGCCAAAACCGCATGAGCATTTCATAACGGGTCCTAGGCAGAACGACTGAAAACATAGGGGTGGCTTGAACAGGGTGGTTGGACCAGTCGGATCGAATGCTCGGTTTTTTAACAAGCCCCATGGCAAATGTAAGTCCTAAAAATTTTTCTATTTCCGGGACATTAGTTGGTGTCCATAAATTTGCCCTAGCATAGTAAGGTCGGGGATTCTGGCTTATGAATTGGGATGCATATAAATTTGTTTGCACGACAATATGCTCTAGCAAGCTGTCTGTAAAAATCAAATTAAAAAAATGAATTGGTCCAAAATCTTCCACCTCCACATTTATACCAGGAATGGCGTTGAAATCAGGGCTGAATGGAGCAGTCGAATCCGAAACCTCCCATCTGGGAAATGCTAGATCATGTGGCAGCGCACCTTGTACACTGGCGTGCGCCAATTCACTGGTAGCAGGGACAGCGCTTGTACTGGGCAGTGTTCCCTGATTTGGAGACGTTTCTCCAGTAGCGCTATTTGCCCCTATTGCTGTACTGGTCCTTGGGCTTGAGGATGGAACAGAATCACTGCTCATTTCTGAGCTCTCAGTGTCGCCGCTACTAAAGCCCTCAAAATTCATATCTCCATCTGAGATTGCACTGTCATCAGTGTCAGAACATAGCAGGGCATACACCTCTTCTGCGGTATAAGTCTGACGGGCCATTTTATTTTTATATTTTTTGACCGGACTGAACGGACCGGACTGAAAGGACGGGACCGGACTGGACTGACCGGACTGATCTGACAGGACTGACTGACCTGACAGGACTGACTGATCTGACATTACTGACTGACTGACAGGACTGACTGACTGGACTGATCTGACAGGACTGACTGATCTGACAGGACTGACTGACTGATCTGACAGGACTGACTGACTGATCTGACAGGACTGACTGACTGACAGATAAGACAGGACTGACTGACTGACAGATCTGACTGATCTGACAGGACTGACTGACTGACTGACAGGACTGACTGATCTGACAGGACCGACTGACTGACTGATCAGACAGGACTGACTGATCTGACAGGACTGACTGACTGACAGATCTGACTGGACTGACTAACCCTAACTCTTACTTTCTTTTTTATTTTTTTCACTTTTACTGTGGCAAGGCTGACAGCTCTTGTCACAGTGTTTCTCCTCTGCTCTCTCACTGAGATCGGAGGAGAAACAATGTATTTATCAGGCAGATCGCCCGGGAAAGTTTGTTGCTAAAACAAACTTCCCTGGTGATCTCTCTGATTGGCTGGTGTGACGCTGACATCATCGAGACCTGAGCCAATCAGGTCTCGATGATGTCAGAGGTCACAGCACCGGGATCCCCGCCGCTGGCAGGTATGTGGGGGGTCCCGATCGCCGACCACCGGCTGTCACTATCTTTTAAATGCCGCGATCGCTATGGATCGCGGCATCTAGAAGATAGGAACAGGTTAACATCATGGGGACCTGATCCAATCAGGTCCCCATGATGCCACATGTCAGAGCTATCGCTCTGAACCGGTACCGCAGCGCTAGCAGGACCCTGGGGGTCCTGACCGCTACGGGACCACCCACCGTTTTTAAACGTCGGCGCTGCACAGAGCCCAGGCAGCGCCGACGTTTATGTACAGTGGGCGGTCGGGAACCGGTTAAAGTGGCCACTTGCAAGTTGTTCTCCTTTTTTGAATCTCCTCTGAAGAGTATGTGGATTGTGATTGACTTGGTAGCCCTGAGGAAGTGGCAGTGTAGCCACGAAACGCGTAGGCCATGGAATAAAGAAAGTTTTGGTTCATCATTAATCCTTGTGTGTCTCTGGACCAGCGCGGAGGATCAGCCCGGCTTCTTATCTCCTCTCATTTGTTTACTGATCAGCGGGGTCTCCTGCAGCGTCCATCTGACAGGTGCTTCACAGTTGGTTGTGACTCACACAACCTCAGAAGGTGAGTCAGACTGATTGTGGGACCTGGTATTTACTTTTATACAGATAAAGCCCTATATGTGCGCTGTCTTTCCTATCTTTTGCTGCATGGGACAGAAGCACCCCTGTAAGTGAAAAGGATTCAAGTCAGGAATGAAGCTAAGCACAGGTCAGGTGGAGTTCCTGAATTAGCAGTGCAGAGTATTGTCAAGCAGAAAGATATGGACTGTAAGAAATGGTGTCAGGGATCATCTCCCTCAGCAACCCCCCCCCCCCTCCATCTCACTGTGCTGTAAAGAATGCTGTGTTCATTAATGTGCCTTTGCATTAGAACTGTGCTGTCCTGTAGAACTGGGAAGACTGTGAACTGCTGTGCTGCTAAGGAAACTGTACTGTTTGTCACTGGAGCCTGTTGCGCATAAGACTTAAGAAGCTGCACAGCCAGTGCAAGTTATTAAATTATACTATTCTACCGTTTATGAGGACTCTTGTCAAGTGTGTCTGGTCAGCAAGTGAAACGATCTACATGTCTGTGCCTGAGGGTCAATACCCCTGTGTGCCTGAGAGAAGCTGCAGCACATGGTCTATGGTCGCCCTGAGTAACGGTTCCCCCAGCATTCCAAAGAATTCATGTAACCTGTCTCGCCCCTATCTGAACCTAGCGGCATGTGTGTAACATGAAGCATAGTGAAGACAGCATTATGCTTTAGGACTGTTTTTTGGCAGCTGGAACTGGGGCTGTAGCTCAAGGTGGTGGGACTTATAAACAGTTCAAAATATCAAGTTTGCATCAAAATCTTCAGGCCTCTGCTAATACGCTAGAGATGAAGATGAATTTAACCTTTCAGAATGACAACGACCCTGAGAATACCTCCAAATCAACAAAAGAATGGTTTCGCCAGAAGAAGATTAAAGTTTTGGAATGGCTCAGCCAAAGCCCAGACCTGAATCCAATTGAAAATATGTGGGTGACATGAAGAGGGCTGAACACAGGAGATGCCCTCACAGTCTGACAGATTTAGGCTGCGTGCACACGATGCGTTTTTCATGTGTTTCCGCTGCGGAAATTCCGCAGCGGAAACGCATCAAAAACGCATGGCAATCCGCACCCCATGGTCCCCAATGACATTCCGCAATGTCAATGCACATGCTGCGGATTTTTCCGCAGCGTTTCTGCAGCGCTCATAAATCCGCAGCATGTTCATTAATTTGGCGGAAGCGCCGCCATTGACTTGCATTGAGACGCATAGAATCCGTGTCTGTACATTTGTACAAGCGGATAATATGCGTTTCAATGTGCGGATGGTACCCAGTTCTGGAGGAGAGAAGACTCTCATCCAGACCTGGGTACCATTGTACCTGTAAAAAAAAGAATAAAATAAAAAATAAAGTTTATATTCACCTGTCCGGCGGCCCCTGCAGCGCTTCTCCTTCCAGGACCTGAGATGACGCCGCGGTCATGTGACCGCAGGCTGTCTCGCGAGATGCCGACAAGCCAGGACGGAACCAGGAAGGAGCGCGACAGCACACGCGGCGGGGGATCAGGGGTGAGTATAGCTTAATTTTTTTTATTTTTACGGTCACACTGTATAAATCCATGCTGTTTGCATGGATTTATACAGTGTGACCTAGTTATCAAGCACTTTCCAAGTGATGCTATCGCCTGGAAAGTGCTTGTCAGTCCGCATGCAGAAACGCATGCGTTAACGCATGTGAATCCGCATGTATTCCGCATGTATTCTGCAGGAAAAACGCATGCACAATCTGCATGCGTTTTTTCTGCCAGGGAGATGCAGAAATGCTGCAGAAATTTTCTGCTTCATTTCTGCATCGTGGGCAGATAGCCTCAATGTGCTACTGCAAGAAATACACAATGGAATCATTAGTGGTAATTAAAGTGACCCTCCACCCTGGGACTGATTATAGACTATACATAAATGTCGTATATTCACCATGCTTGGTGCGTTTGTCTAACACTGCTTCCTCTACTCAAATCGCTTCCAAAATGGTAACCGCTGTGGCATGGTGAGGGCAGTAGTAAGCCTAAATCATACTACCCTTGTCTTTCATGTGCTATGGCATAAGAAAGGTAGGGATGGCGTGGTTTAAACTTAACACTTCAATCCCTACATCACTCCAGCAGCCATTATTCAAAGAGAAGGTAAAGAATGCCGATCTGAGTGTAGGAAGCAGCAGGAGGTAAACAGTGGGCATCAGGTAGGGTGACTGCGGGAGAAAGGTATAGTGAGTCCCTTTTGAGTCCCAGGATGGATGGTTGCTTTAAGAGACAGAGGATTATTAAAGGTCCCCAAAGCCTGCAAATCACGAAACTACACGTGAAGGCCCTCTTATTACTTTCTAATTATGTCTTTGATGTCCCAGACCATAATTTGTGTGTGGCAAAACAAGTTATATTCCATTGAAAAATACGTAGGATTAGTCCAGCAGGGAGTTACTTCTTCCTGACTAGTCTGGTCACAGTGTCTGTAGTCACAACCTGCTGGACATGTTTGATACCCACCCCACACACAATCTTTGTAATTTCTACCTCACTGCAAATCTTGCTTGACGTCTTCCCAACTACACCTGGCGTCACTGCGTATGCTCAGGAAGTAGTACTCAGGGAGGAAAGCCACACCGCACTGGACTAGCTGTAAATAATTTCCATATGATGATTGATGGAATATAACTTGCTTTGCCACAAACATTTGGTGTGTCTGGGACATCAAAACACATTACTAGAATGCAGCAATGATAATGAAGGTAGAATTAGCAACCGTTTACAGTAATTTGCCTTGTAGGACACTAAAACATTGCAATGACCATGAATTGGATTTTAGCATCTTTCATGCTGTGCACCATTATTGCCATTCATTAAGAATCTCAGTAAATATATACAGTGTTGGACTGGGGTGTCTGGGGCCCACAGGAGGAATTGATCCTCAGGACCCACCCTATAGCTATATGCAAATACCTGATAGCCAATATCCCCGTTATAGTGGAGCGTCAGCTGTAAATCACAGGCGGCTCCAGCACATCTACTGTGCACATGCTATAACTGGGATGTACAATTACGGTAGTTTGCAGTAAAGGGGTTCTTTGGTTAAAACAAGTTATCACCGATCTAAGGGCTCCACGGGATAGGTGATAACTTACTGATCGTTTGTGTCCGAACATTGGAAACCACACCGATCGAAAGAAAGGGGAAGTTTTATCCCTGTCAGGACACTTATCCCCATTTCAAAATGCAGCGGCAGGTGGGACGTCTGACCGCAGCTCTATTCATTCTCTTTGGGGCTTCCAGAAAAAAAACAACAGCCACTGAGAGAATGAATTAGTGGCCAAGTCGCACATGAGCTCCAGTCTAATGGGGATAAAAGCTCCACATTCTACCAATCGGTGCGGGTCCCAGCAGTCAGACCCCCACTATTGAATAATGCATCACTTATCCAGTGGAGAGGTGATTACTTGTTTTCCCCCTGAGACCTCCTGTAATTGCATCTTGTTCCAAGTATTTGATCACTAATGGAAATAAAGAATCTTCTCCTATTTAATATCAGAGAGAACAAATGACCGCCATACACAACACAATCTACTATACCAACACCAATAGTACCACATACAAGGGAGAAATACCACCACACCATGACCAGACCACATATTACCACCACATAGTGACCGAATAATACCACATACAAAGGAGAAATACCACCACACCATGACCTGACCAGATATTAACAGCATATAGCGTCCAAATAATTCCCCATCATTTCTCTCCCCACCTCCATAATTGCTCTCCCCCATCCCCATCATTGCTCTCCCCCACCTTCTCCAACATTGTCATATCCCCCCCCACCTTCTCCATCATTGTCATATCTCCCCCCACCTGCTCGGTCATCATCGCCATATCTCCCCGCACCTGCTCCGTTATCATCGCCATATCTACCCCCACCTGCTCCGTCATCATCGCCATATCTCCCCCCACCTGCTCCGTCATCATCGCCATATCTCCCCCCACCTGCTCCGTCATCATCGCCATATCTCCCCCCACCTGCTCCGTCATTATTGCCATATCTTCCCCCACCTCCTTCATCACCATGCTATGCATATCTCCCCCTACCTCCTCCATCACCATGCCATATACCCCCCACCATGTCACATCTCCCCCCACCTCCCCCATTGCCATGCCATATCTTCCCCCACCATGTCATACCTCCCCCCACCTCCTCAATCACCGTTGCTCTCCCTCAAACCCCCCCCCCAAAAAAAAGTACCTCTCAGCGCGCTCCCCCGCAGCACCGTCCTCTGCTTCCTGCCGGCATCTTTCTCCCTAACACAGGCTCGCGCTGCATGATCAAGCAGCGCAAGCCTGTGTTAGGGAAGAAGCGCCAGGCAGGAAGCAGAGGACAGATCCCTCCAGCTCCGCTGCCATTTTCCTCCTGTCGGCAGCGGAGCTGGAGGGATCGCTCCCTGCACAGGATGAGGGCAATCTGGCCATGGGCCCCCCGGAGCCTGGGGCTCCGAGAAGCAGGCCAGATTGCCTCATCAGCCGCACTGCAAGGGCCCTCCTGACCCTCCGGGCTCTTGCAGTGCAGAGCACCGGCGGCCATGATAACCAGGGGCCCCCGTGCAGCCTGCTCGGAGGCCCGCTGAGAACCCGGGCCCACCGGAGAATTCTCCGGTGTCCCGGTGCCCCAGTCCGACCCTGAATATATAACTGATTAGAAGGCAATGTGAAACAAGTGAAGATCACAATGACAATCATCGCAAAATAACTAAAATAAAACATCGCAATCTTTTCTTATCCCACAGTACAGGTCCATTGAGGCTGTATAGGTGTCTGACAAGTCGGAACCAGGGGCACCTACCCTGTCCCTAACGCTAGGGGCGCCCTAGCTATCCCTGCTCCCTAGGTTACTTCTGATGGTAAAGATGCTGGGGCCACGTACCTTGCTGTTCTCCTGTGTCAGCCCTTATCTGTGCCCTCCCCCACCCAGGGAAGTGGGGAGGAATAGTGCATGTATATACACAAACCAGGCAAACAAGGAAGGACATACATGGACAAATGAAAATACCAAACACACAAAAAATGCACTCACAGACAACAGAGGTAAAACACAGAAGGGAATAGGAAGGTAAACTAAATTAGAAGAGGAAGGGACTATGCACACAGCCAAAATACCAAGCAACAGTCACAGAAAAACTTTCCTTAACCCCTTTCTGACATGGGGTCCATTTTCTCCGGTTATAGGAAGTTTCGCCCCCAGCAATTTGCCCCCAGCAGTTCGCCCCCAGGTACATTTCGCCCCCTATCATTTCGCCCTCAGGAAGATTCGCCCCCGCATGTTTCGCCCCCGGACGTTCTCGTAGACCAACTTCTTCTTCCCACGTTTGGATAGAACTGAATTCATACTAGTAGACAGTGAACTGCTGTGAAAGCTGACTGATTTTTTTTGTGCTCGTACACCTCTCTTTGTAGAGATTTTAGACACTGCTATATTCTGATGTAAAGATGGAATAAAAGCTAGTCTAATGCAACTTGTAGGACACCTGACATGCAAATTGTTACATGTGCAACAAAACTTGCAAAAAAGCAGGTCAGTGCTGGGTCAGGTAAAAGTTCACAAAATGTTTAGATTTTAGAGTGGTTTACATTCCCCACATAAATCAGGCCTCATTCACACTACATTTTTTGAATCCGTTTATTTGTTTCGTGCTATGTTTTTGTAACACAAAAGCGTTTTAGAAACATTTTGGAAAATGTCTTGTTAAAATTGTGGGCAAAATGCTCTGACACTATAATGCAATCAGTTGTGAGGTTTACAGATGGAAACAGTTGATTTAACATGTCACAAAAGTGCAGCACTCTGTACAGTACTTTGGTGACATGTGGATTGATGACGGACGGGAATTTATGAACCACAAGGACAAACTGGCGAAACATCCAAACACAAAATTCTGGGGGCAAAACAGGGTACAAACATCCAGGAGCGCACTGCTGGTGGCGAAACATCCGGGGGCAAACTGGGGGAGATATATGAGGGGGTGAAATGTGCGGGGGCAAAACATCCTGGGGGCCAAACGCTGGGGACGAAATGTGCGGGGGCGAAATGTACCCGGGGGCGAACTGCTGGGGGCGAAACATCCAATTCCCATTTTCTCCTGTTATCCTTGTGAAAATGAAAAAATTTGGGGCTAAAACAACATTTTTGGGGGAAAAATATTTTTTAAAAATTTTTACAGATCCACATTGTAAAATTCTGTGAATCATCTGTGGGCTCAAGGCGCTAACCACACATCTAAATAAATTCCTTGAGGGGTCTAGTTTCCAAAATGGGCTCACTTGTGGGGGTTTTCCACTGATTAGGTACATCAGGGGCTCTCCAAATGCGATATGACACCTACAGACCATTCCATAAAAGTCTGCGTTCCAAAATGTCACTCCTTCATGGCATCCGCTAATTATTCAAGCAAATTTTACATTCAAAAAGTCAAATGTCGCTCCTTCCGTTCCAAACCCAGCCGTGCGCCCAAACAGTGGTTTCCCCCCACATATAAGGTATAGGCTTACTCAGGAGAAAATGCACAACAAATAGTATGGTGCAATTTCTCCTGTTACCCTTATGAAAACGCAAAATTTGTGACTGAAAAACATTTTTGTAGGAAAAATGTGAAAATTTTATTTTTACTGCTCAATGTTATAAACTTCTGTGAAGCAACTGGGGGTTCAAGATGCTCACCACACATCTAAATAAATTCCTTGAGGGGGCTAGTTTCCAAAATGGTGTCACTTGTAGGGGGGATTCCACTGTTTAGGCATATCAGGGGCTCCACAAACGCGACAGGGCGTCCACTAATTATTCAAGCAAATTTTACATTCAAAAAGTCAAATGGCGCTCCTTCTCTTCCGAACTCTGCCATGCGCCCAAACAGTGGTTTTCCCCCAAACATGGGGTATCAGCTTACTCAGGAGAAATTGAACAACACATTTTGGGGTCCATTTTTTCCTGTTACCCTTGCGAAAGTAAAAATAATTGGGTCTAAATTAAAATATTTGTGAAAAAACTTAAATGTTCATTGTTTTCTTCCACATTTCAAAAATTCCTGTGAAGCACCTGAAGGGTTAATAAACTTCTTGAATGTGGTTTTGAGCACCTTGAGGGGTGCAGTTTTTAGAATGGTGTCACTTTTGGGTATTTTCTGTCATAAAGGCCCTTCAAAGTAACTTCAAATATGATGTGGTCCCTAAAAAAATGGTTTTGTAAATTTTGTTGGAAAAATTAGAAATCGCTGGTCATCTTTTAAGTTCCTAACAAAAAAAATGTTGGTTCCAAAATTGTGCTGATGTAAAGTAGACATATGTGAAATGTTATTTATTAACTATTTTGTGTGACATATCTCTCTTAAGGGCATAAAAATTGAAAGTTTGAAAATTGCAAAATGTTTGTCAAATTTCTTTTTTTTTTTCAAAAATAAACGCCAGCCATATCAAATAAATGTTACCACTATCATGAAGTACAATATGTAATAAAAAAAAAACAATCTCAGTATCAGTGGGATCCGTTGAAGCGTTCCAGAATTATTACCTCATAAATAGTGTTGAGCATTCCGATACTGAAATATCGGGTATCGGCCGATATTCGCGGTATCGGAATTCCGATACTTAATTCCGATACTTTTGCAATATCGTATACCGGAATCGGAAGTTCCCATAATGCAATGAGCCAGTTTCATTTTATTCAGCCAATGAGGATCCTAAGAAGTGTGGGCACACCCTGTTAGGCATGTAGGCATCTTAACTAATGGCATGGCTGTGATTGGCTGCTGAAATTATGTCATGATGCACTATAAAAGCCGTCGCCGCCATTTTGAGCTCACTCTGCTGTGAATTCAGTTAGGGATAGGACGCTGTTGTTCTGAGGGACAGTTTTAGTTACCTATTTGGTCTATTCTGCTTTACCCAAGCTACTTTATAAATCGCTGTGCCTTGCAGTGCTAGTGCACAGTTCTCTGTGCTGTTCACCGCTTTCTGCAAGGTCTGTGTGTGTGAGTGCAGCTCACCCTGTAGTGTGTGCTTCAACCACGTCTGGTTGTAGTGCACTCAGTGTGTGTCACTGCCTCATACATTGTCCTTTTTTGCCAATTCATAATTTTTCCTGATATCTCCTATTAGTGTGGTGGTTCCATCCGTATTCAGCTAAATTGGTTCCAAACACTATATAGGAGTAGATAGAGAATTTTTTTTTGTCTTGCAGCGCTAGTGAACAGTGCTCTGCATCTGTACTGTTCACCGCTGTCTGCAAGGTCTGTGTGTGTGAGTGCAGCTCACGCTGTAGTGCGTGCTTCAGCCACGTCTTGTTGTAGTGCACTCAGTGTGTGTCACTGCCTCATACATTGTCCTTTTTTGCCAATTCATAATTTTTCCTGATTTCTCCTATTAGTGTGGTGGTTCCATCCGTATTCAGCTAAATTGGTTCCAAACACACTATATAGGAGTAGTTAGAGGAGCCTTTCTGCAGCATTGTGCCCTGCAGCCCCAGCCAGATTAGTATTAGCCTATTTTTTGTAGCCTCATCTATTGCATTGTAGGTTACCTTCCTACATTGTAATAGCTACAAAAAGTTTGTGATACTATCGGTATTACATCTTTGGGCACATCCAGTGTCTTTTTGTGACAAAAATAACCTAAATAAAGTTCACCAAACACTCCACTTTACAGTTGTGTAGGCCACATTAGCTCATATTAAAGTCTAGTCCACACTTTATAAAATTAGTGTTTCTTATACCTGTTAGCAGCTGTTCAGGAATAAGCACACTAAGCCCTTAGTACTTTTCTGCCTATCTTTATCAGTCTACCAAGATGAAGAAGGCAGGTAGTAAGGCATGTGGTCGTGGTCGTGGGCGTGGAGTTTCTGCAGGGAGAGGACGTGAGGATTCTGTGCCTGCAGGGAGAGGACGTGGGGATTCTGTGCCTGCTGCGGGCACCAGTGACTCAGCATCCCCCAGTTTTACCAGGGAACAGTCCTTTATGCGCAGCTTTGTAGGAGCTAGCCGTACCCCACTGCTGCGGGAGGACCAAATTGAAGCCGTTGTCGGATGGATGGCAGCTAACGCATCGACTTCAATTAGTTCCAGATCCTCTCAGGTCCTGAGCACTGAAGAGCACCCATCTGTCTCTTCACCACCTGCCAAATTGCCCAGGCAGTCAGAGAGCCCTGGACAGGAGCCATCTCTACTTCTGTTCTCTGAATCTCTTGGCTTGGAAAGAGGGGGCCAGCCAAGCAGAATTCGAGAATTTGAAGAAGAGGTAGTATGCAGTGATGCGCAACCGTTTTGTCTCTCTGAATCTGAAGAGGCGGGTGGGCCAGTGCCTATGGTCAGCAGCACACCTCAGTACGCATCTGATGATGAGACTCAGGTGCCACTTTCTGGTGCGTACTGTGCTGTCGAGACTACCCAGGAGAAGCAGTTGTTTGAAGAGGGTGGTGTAGATGATGAGGTCCTTGACCCATCATGGCGTGAGGGACAGGAAGGTGGTGGGAGCAGCTCTGAGGAAGAGATTCCCCGAACAGCCCAAAAAGGAGGGAGAGGGAGGGGGCAGACTTGGTTGCCTGTAGCCTCCATTTTGGCACCCATTAGGAGCATGGCTCTTCCAAAATCCAAAGCGGGCGCTCCCAAGACTTGCAGTGCCTGGTCCTTTTTTGACACAGTTGCAGATGACATTTGCTTTGTCAAATGCAAGCTGTGTAATCAGAAGGTGAAAAGAGGGAAAAGTGTCAGCAACCTCAATACCACAAATATGTGGAAACATGTGCGGACCAAGCACGTGGTGGAGTTACAAAAACACACTGAAGACCTAGGCCAACCTACAGCGCCACCTACCACCTCTTCAGCTCATGTTGTAGCCTCTTCCTCCAGCTCACACACAGCTGGTTCGGCTTCCTCACAGGATCGCCATGGAAGAATCTCTGGCACTGTTGTACAGAGACACAGTGTAATTCCACCCACAGCACCACTTTCCTAGTCATCCTCACACTCCCAGGCCAGTCTACAGCCATCGTTGGCACAGGCATGGGAGAAAAGGCGCCCATACTCGGCAAACCACCCCCGAGCACAGGCTCTGAATGCTGGCATTGCTAAACTACTGGCCCTTGAAATGCTATCATTCAGGTTGGTGGAGACTGACACCTTCCGTAACTTTATGGCATTGGCAGTCCCACAATACAACGTGCCCAGCCACTTTTATTTCAGCAGGCAAGAAGTCCCTGCCCTGCAACATCATGTGGAGGGAAAAATTAAACAAGCGCTACAAAACGCCGTCAGTAGCAAGGTCCACCTGACCACCGATGCGTGGACCAGTAAGCATGGACAGGGACGATACCTTTCCCTCACTGCCCATTGGGTAAATGTTGTGGAGCCGGGTACAGATCTTGAGAGTGGCGTTGTACGTGTTCTGCCAACTCCAAGGATTGGAGGAATCCAGTCTGTACACATTGACTCCTCCTCATATTCCAGTTCCTCTGAATCAGCGCTGCAGGAGCCGTCACGGTCTACCTCCACATCGACCCGTGAACGGTTACCTGTTATGATGACCGATATGAGCACAGCCGTGGCCAAACGTCAACAGGCCGTATTAAAATTAATTTCTTTGGGGAATCGAAGCCACACAGCGCAGGAGCTCTGGAATGCCATCAAGCAGCAGAGCGATGTGTGGTTTGTGCCAGCGAATCTCCAGCCAGGCATGGTAGTGTGTGACAATGGCCGAAATCTGGTGGCAGCTCTGGGCCTAGGCAACCTCACTCACATCCCATGTCTGGCACATGTGCTCAACTTGGTTGTGCAGAGTTTTTTGAGGGACTATCCGGATCTTGATGCACTGCTTCACAAGGTCCGCATAGAGTGCGCTCACTTGCGGCGTTCCAGCAACGCAAGATCACGCATTGCAGCTCTGCAGCGCCGATTACGTCTTCCGGAACATCGCATCATATGTGACCTACCCACCAGGTGGAATTCAACGTTACATATGTTGGAGAGGTTGTGTGAGCAGCAGGCAGCAGTAATGGAGTACCAGCTGCAGCAGGCGCAAACAAGTCGCAGTGCGCGCCGTTCACACTTCACCACCACTGAGTGGGCCTCTATGAAGGACATTTGCCACGTTTTGCGTGACTTCGATTATTCCACGCGGATGGCGAGTGCGGATGATGCACTAGTCAGCATGACTATCCCCCTTATCTGCCTGCTTGAAAAAACACTGCAAGCACTAAGGGACGAGGTTTTGGAAGAGGTGGAGGATGAGGAGTCACAAATGCCATCTGCTTCTCTACAGTCTGCGCAACGTGGTTCCTCACAAAGGCCTAGGCAGGGGACACTTTGTGAGGAGGATGAGGAGGAGTCAATGGATGAGGAAGACATCTGTCCAGAGGAGGGAGGTACACAATGCTCTAGTAGTCAGTATCTAGAGCGAGGGTGGGGTGATGCAGAGCAGGCAGAGATCACGCCTCAAGCAGGGGACAGCGTTTCTTGGCCAGTTGGCAGTCTGCAGCACATGGTTGATTTCATGCTGCAGTGCCTGAGAAACGACCGCTGCATCGCCCACATTCTCAGCACGGCTGATTATTGGGTGTCCACCCTCCTAGATCCTCGCTACTGGGACAACTTACAAAGCCTCATAACACCGTTGAACCGGGAGCGTAAAATGCGGGAGTACCAAGACGCACTGGTGCATTCCATCATGTTCTCCATTCCAACCGAGAGCAGTGCTGCTAGTGCTTTACAAAGCAGCTCAGTGCGTCGAGGCAGTGGAGGAAGCTCTGCACAAAGAGGGAGCAGAAGCAGCGCCTCAGCACAAGGCAAGACCAGTATGGCCGAAATGTGGCAAAGTTTTGTGTCCCCGCCGCCACAAATGTCTACACCATCACAGACGGCTCCAGTCAGCAGGAGGCAACGTTTCCGTCAGATGGTGACAGACTACATGTCTTGCCCTCTTAGTGTACTCCCAGACGGCTCTTCTCCCTTCAAGTTTTGAGTCTGTAAGCTGGATACATGGCCAGAGCTTAGTCAGTATGCATTGGAGGTGCTAGCTAGCCCTGCTGCTAGTGTATTATCGGAACGCGTCTTTAGTGCCGCAGGTGGTGTATTAACAGACCGTCGCATGCGACTATCCTCCGATAACGTTGACCGGCTTACTTTTCTCAAAATGAACAAGGCCTGGATCTCTCATGAATTTGCCAGTCCTCTTCCAGAATAAATAATTGTCTGGCAACAGTATCCAGGTCTCCTGTTGTGTTCATGTTTCTACCACCTGAACTGTAATCCCTGAGCTCCAACACCGCCAGTTGGTGCTCGGAAGTGCTGTCTGCACAGTCAACACTTGCTGCCGTGTTATTGGGGTTCAGTTACGTCAGCTGTTCCCCTGCTGTGCGGATGGCAATTTCTCCTGCTCTGTCCACATTCTCACTACTACAGATTTTAAAGTTGCTCCAATTACACCTCTGGCTCCTCTGTTTTCAGTATTATCCCTGAGCTCCAACACCGCCAGTTGGCGCTCGGAAGTGCCGTCTGCACAGTCAACACTTGCTGCCGTGTTATTGGGGTTCAGTAACGTCAGCTGTTCCCCTGCTGTGCGGACGGCAATTTCTCCTGCTCTGTCCATATTCTCACTACTACAGATTTTAAAGTTGCTCGAATCACACCTCTGGCTCCTCTGTTTTCAGTATTATCCCTGAGCTCCAACATCGCCAGTTGGCGCTCGGAAGTGCCGTCTGCACAGTCAACACTTGCTGCCGTGTTATTGGGGTTCAGTAACGTCAGCTGTTCCCCTGCTGTGCGGACGGCAATTTCTCCTGCTCTGTCCACATTCTCACTACTACAGATTTTAAAGTTGCTCCAATTACACCTCTGGCTCCTCTGTTTTCAGTATTATCCCTGAGCTCCAACACCGCCAGTTGGCGCTCGGAAGTGCCGTCTGCACAGTCAACACTTGCTGCCGTGTTATTGGGGTTCAGTAACGTCAGCTGTTCCCCTGCTGTGCGGACGGCAATTTCTCCTGCTCTGTCCACATTCTCACTACTACAGATTTTAAAGTTGCTCCAATTACACCTCTGGCTCCTCTGTTTTCAGTATTATCCCTGAGCTTCAACACCACCAGTTGGCGCTCAGAAGTGCCGTCTGCACAGTCAACACTTGCTGCCGTGTTAGGTTCAGTAACGTCAGCTGTTCCCCTGCTGTGCGGACGGCAATTTTTCCTGCTCTGTCCACATTCTCACTACTACAGATTTTAAAGTTGCTCCAATTACACCTCTGGCTCCTCTGTTTTCAGTATTATCCCTGAGCTCCAACACTGCCAGTTGGCGCTCGGAAGTGCCGTCTGCACAGTCAACACTTGCTGCCGTGTTATTGGGGTTCAGAAACGTCAGCTGTTCCCCTGCTGTGCGGACGGCAATTTCTCCTGCTCTGTCCACATTCTCACTACTACAGTTTTTAAAGTTGCTCCAATTACACCTCTGGCTCCTCTGTTTTCAGTATTATCCCTGAGCTCCAGCACCGCCAGTTGGCGCTCGGAAGTGCCGTCTGCACAGTCAACACTTGCTGCCGTGTTATTGGGGTTCAGTAACGTCAGCTGTTCCCCTGCTGTGCGGACGGCAATTTCTCCTGCTCTGTCCACATCCACTGTACTACTGATTTAAAACTTGCTCCAATTACACCTCAGGCTCCTCTGTTTTTAGTATTTACCCTGGGCTCCAATACCGCTAGCTGCTGCTCAGAAGTGCCGTCTGCACAGTCAACGCTTGCTCCAGTGTTATTGGGGTTCAGTAACGTCAGCTGTTCCCCAGCTGTGTGTCCGGCAAATTCTCCTGCTCTGTCCACATCCACTGTACTACTGATTTAAAACTTGCTCCAATTACACCTCTGGCTCCTCTGTTTTTAGTATTTACCCTGGGCTCCAATACCACTAGTTGCTGCTCAGAAGTGCCGTCTGCATAGTCAACACTTGCTCCAGTGTTATTGGGGTTCAGTAACGTCAGCTGTTCCCCAGCTGTGTGCCCGGCAAATTCTCCTGCTTTGTCCACATCCACTGTACTACTGATTTAAAACTTGCTCCAATTACACCTCTGGCTCCTCTGTTTTTAGTATTTACCCTGGGCTCCAATACCGCTAGTTGCTGCTCAGAAGTGCCGTCTGCACAGTCAACGCTTGCTCCAGTGTTATTGGGGTTCAGTAACGTCAGCTGTTCCCCAGCTGTGTGTCCGGCAAATTCTCCTGCTTTGTCCACATCCACTGTACTACTGATTTAAAACTTGCTCCAATTACACCTCTGGCTCCTCTGTTTTTAGTATTTACCCTGGGCTCCAATACCGCTGGTTGCTGCTCAGAAGTGCCGTCTGCACAGTCAACGCTTGCTCCAGTGTTATTGGGGTTCAATAACGTCAGCTGTTCCCCAGCTGTGTGTCCGGCAAATTCTCCTGCTTTGTTCACATCCACTGTACTACTGATTTAAAACTTGCTCCAATTACACCTCTGGCTCCTCTGTTTTTAGTATTTTCCCTGGGCTCCAATACCGCTAGCTGCTGCTCAGAAGTGCCGTCTGCACAGTCAACGATTGCTCCAGTGTTATTGGGGTTCAGTAACGTCAGCTGTTCCCCAGCTGTGTGTCCGGCAAATTCTCCTGCTTTGTCCACATCCACTGTACTACTGATTTAAAACTTGCTCCAATTACACCTCTGGCTCCTCTGTTTTTAGTATTTACCCTGGGCTCCAATACCACTAGTTGCTGCTCAGAAGTGCCGTCTGCACAGTCAACGCTTGCTCCAGTGTTATTGGGGTTCAGTAACGTCAGCTGTTCCCCAGCTGTGTGCCCGGCAAATTCTCCTGCTTTGTCCACATCCACTGTACTACTGATTTAAAACTTGCTCCAATTACACCTCTGGCTCCTCTGCTTTTAGTATTTACCCTGGGCTCCAATATCGCTAGTTGCTGCTCAGAATTGCCGTCTGCACAGTCAACGCTTGCTCCAGTGTTATTGGGGTTCAGTAACGTCAGCTGTTCCCCAGCTGTGTGTCCGGCAAATTCTCCTGCTTTGTCCACATCCACTGTACTACTGATTTAAAACTTGCTCCAATTACACCTCTGGCTCCTCTGTTTTTAGTATTTACCCTGGGCTCCAATACCGCTAGTTGCTGCTCAGAAGTGCCGTCTGCACAGTCAACGCTTGCTCCAGTGTTATTGGGGTTCAGTAACGTCAGCTGTTCCCCAGCTGTGTGTCCGGCAAATTCTCCTGCTTTGTCCACATCCACTGTACTACTGATTTAAAACTTGCTCCAATTACACCTCTGGCTCCTCTGTTTTTAGTATTTACCCTGGGCTCCAATACCGCTAGCTGCTGCTCAGAAGTGCCGTCTGCACAGTCAACGCTTGCTCCAGTGTTATTGGGGTTCAGTAACGTCAGCTGTTCCCCAGCTGTGTGTCCGGCAAATTCTCCTGCTCTGTCCACATCCACTGTACTACTGATTTAAAACTTGCTCCAATTACACCTCTGGCTCCTCTGTTTTTAGTATTTACCCTGGGCTCCAATACCACTAGTTGCTGCTCAGAAGTGCCGTCTGCATAGTCAACGCTTGCTCCAGTGTTATTGGGGTTCAGTAACGTCAGCTGTTCCCCAGCTGTGTGCCCGGCAAATTCTCCTGCTTTGTCCACATCCACTGTACTACTGATTTAAAACTTGCTCCAATTACACCTCTGGCTCCTCTGTTTTTAGTATTTAACCTGGGCTCCAATACCGCTAGTTGCTGCTCAGAAGTGCCATCTGCACAGTCAACGCTTGCTCCAGTGTTATTGGGGTTCAGTAACGTCAGCTGATCCCCAGCTGTGTGTCCGGCAAATTCTCCTGCTCTGTCCACATTCTCACTACTACAGATTTTAAAGTTGCTCCAATTACACCTCTGGCTCCTCTGTTTTCAGTATTATCCTTGAGCTCCAACATCGCCAGTTGGCGCTCGGAAGTGCCGTCTGCACAGTCAACACTTGCTGCCGTGTTATTGGGGTTCAGTAACGTCAGCTGTTCCCCTGCTGTGCGGACGGCAATTTCTCCTGCTCTGTCCACATTCTCACTACTACAGATTTTAAAGTTGCTCCAATTACACCTCTGGCTCCTCTGTTTTCAGTATTATCCCTGAGCTCCAACACCGCCAGTTGGCACTCGGAAGTGCCATCTGCACAGTCAACACTTGCTGCCGTGTTATTGGGGTTCAGTAACGTCAGCTGTTCCCCTGCTGTGCGGACGGCAATTTCTCCTGCTCTGTACACATTCTCACTACTACAGATTTTAAAGTTGCTCCAATTACACCTCTGGCTCCTCAGTTTTCAGTATTATCCCTGAGCTCCAACACCGCCAGTTGGCGCTCGGAAGTGCCGTCTGCACAGTCAACACTTGCTGCCGTGTTATTGGGGTTCAGTAACGTCAGCTGTTCCCCAGCTGTGTGTCCGGCAAATTCTCCTGCTTTGTCCACATCCACTGTACTACTGATTTAAAACTTGCTCCAATTACACCTCTGGCTCCTCTGTTTTTAGTATTTACCCTGGGCTCCAATACCGCTAGTTGCTGCTCAGAAGTGCCGTCTGCACAGTCAACGCTTGCTCCAGTGTTATTGGGGTTCAGTAACGTCAGCTGTTCCCCAGCTGTGTGTCCGGCAAATTCTCCTGCTTTGTCCACATCCACTGTACTACTGATTTAAAACTTGCTCCAATTACACCTCTGGCTCCTCTGTTTTTAGTATTTACCCTGGGCTCCAATACCGCTAGTTGCTGCTCAGAAGTGCCGTCTGCACAGTCAACACTTGCTCCAGTGTTATTGGGGTTCAGTAACGTCAGCTGTTCCCCAGCTGTGTGTCCGGCAAATTCTCCTGCTTTGTCCACATCCACTGTACTACTGATTTAAAACTTGCTCCAATTACACCTCTGGCTCCTCTGTTTTTAGTATTTACCCTGGGCTCCAATACCGCTAGTTGCTGCTCAGAAGTGCCGTCTGCACAGTCAACGCTTGCTCCAGTGTTATTGGGGTTCAGTAACGTCAGCTGTTCCCCAGCTGTGTGTCCGGCAAATTCTCCTGCTTTGTCCACATCCACTGTACTACTGATTTAAAACTTGCTCCAATTACACCTCTGGCTCCTCTGTTTTTAGTATTTACCCTGGGCTCCAATACCGCTAGTTGCTGCTCAGAAGTGCCGTCTGCACAGTCAACGCTTGCTCCAGTGTTATTGGGGTTCAGTAACGTCAGCTGTTCCCCAGCTGTGTGTCCGGCAAATTCTCCTGCTTTGTCCACATCCACTGTACTACTGATTTAAAACTTGCTCCAATTACACCTCTGGCTCCTCTGTTTTTAGTATTTACCCTGGGCTCCAATACCACTAGTTGCTGCTCAGAAGTGCCGTCTGCACAGTCAACGCTTGCTCCAGTGTTATTGGGGTTCAGTAACGTCAGCTGTTCCCCAGCTGTGTGTCCGGCAAATTCTCCTGCTTTGTCCACATCCACTGTACTACTGATTTAAAACTTGCTCCAATTACACCTCTGGCTCCTCTGTTTTTAGTATTTACCCTGGGCTCCAATACCGCTAGTTGCTGCTCAGAAGTGCCGTCTGCACAGTCAACGCTTGCTCCAGTGTTATTGGGGTTCAGTAACGTCAGCTGATCCCCAGCTGTGTGTCCGGCAAATTCTCCTGCTCTGTCCACATTCACACTAATACAGATTTTAAAGTTGCTCCAATTACGCCTCTGGCTCCACTCTGTTTTTAGTATTTACCCTGGGTTCCAGCACCGCCAGCTGTTTCCCAGCAGTGTCTTTGGCACGAGTACTCACTCCTGCCCAGCCTGGTTCCAGCACGCCAGCTGTTTCCAGGTAGTGTCAACGTCACTTTGCCTCCAATGCGTTGTCCTGTCGTGTTGCGGTCGGGTTAGCCGACTCTATGGTGCCTGCAGTTTAGGTGACTCCTATGTGGGCTGCGGGATCTGGCAATGAAGGCTGGTTCCATAGTGCCAATAGGACAAGCACCCCCTGTAGGACTGTGGGTTTTGGTAACTGCGGCCAGCTCGCGGCCTTTAAACTTTTTTTTACATGGGTACCTTCTGCTATCCATCCGGGTTCCAGTACCGTCAGCTGGTTCTCGGCAGTGCCTTTGGATTAGGTGCCTCCTTCTCGGTATCCAAGTTCCATCAACGTCTGCTGGTCCTTGGTAGTGCTTTCTGGCACAGGTACCTCCTGCTTAGTAACCGAGTTCCAGTACCGTCAGCTGGTCTTCGGTAGTTCCATTGGCTCTTGTACCTTCTGCTACCCATCCAGGTTCCAGTACCGTCAGCTGGTTCTCGGCAGTGTCTTTGGCACGGGTACTCCCTCCTGCCCAGCCTGGTTCCAGCACGCCAGCTGTTTCCAGGTAGTGTCAACGTCACTTTGCCTCCAATGCGTTGTCCTGTCGTGTTGCGGTCGGGTTAGCCGACTCTATGGTGCCTGCAGTTTAGGTGACTCCTATGTGGGCTGCGGGATCTGGCAATGAAGGCTGGTTCCATAGTGCCAATAGGACAAGCACCCCCTGTAGGACTGTGGGTTTTGGTAACTGCGGCCGGCTCGCGGCCTTTAAACTTTTTTTTACATGGGTACCTTCTGCTACCCATCCGGGTTCCAGTACCGTCAGCTGGTTCTCGACAGTGCCTTTGGATTAGGTGCCTCCTTCTCGGTATCCAAGTTCCACCAACGTCTGCTGGTCCTTGGTAGTGCTTTCTGGCACAGGTACCTCCTGCTTAGTAACGGAGTTCCAGCACCGTCAGCTGGTCTTTGGTAGTTCCATTGGCTCTTGTACCTTCTGCTACCCATCCGGGTTCCAGTACCGTCAGCTGGTCCTCGGTAGTTCCATTTGCTCTTGTACCTTCTACTACCCATCCGGGTTCCAGTACCATCAGCTGGTTCTCGGCAGTGTCTTTGGCACGGGTACTCCCTCCTGCCCAGCCTGGTTCCAGCACGCCAGCTGTTTCCAGGTAGTGTCAACGTCACTTTGCCTCCAATGCGTTGTCCTGTCATGTTGCGGTCGGGTTAGCCGACTCTATGGTGCCTGCAGTTTAGGTGACTCCTATGTGGGCTGCGGGATCTGGCAGTGAAGGCTGGTTCCATAGTGCCAATAGGACAAGCACCCCCTGTAGGACTGTGGGTTTTGGTAACTGCGGCCGGCTCGCGGCCTTTGAACTTTTTTTTACATGGGTACCTTCTGCTACCCATCCAGGTTCCAGTACCGTCAGCTGGTTCTCGGCAGTGCCTTTTGATTAGGTGCCTCCTTCTCTGTATCCAAGTTCCACCAACGTCTGCTGGTCCTTGGTAGTGCTTTCTGGCACAGGTACCTCCTGCTTAGTAACCGAGTTCCAGTACCGTCAGCTGGTCTTCGGTAGTTCCATTGGCTCTTGTACCTTCTGCTACCCATCCGGGTTCCAGTACCGTCAGCTGGTCCTCGGTAGTTCCTCAGCCTTCTTGTACCTTCTGCTACATTTCCAAGTTCAAGCTTTTTGAAATGGTTCTTGGTAATCACTCTGGATCTCCCTGACGAGGACCCTGAAGACAGGGACCCTGAAGACCACCCTGAAGAAGACGAGGACCCTGAAGACCACCCCGAAGAAGACGAGGACCCGAAGACGACGACCCTGAAGACGAGGACCCCGAAGACGATGACCCTGAAGACCACCCCGAAGAAGACCAAGAAGATGACCCTGAAGAAGTTGACCAAGAGGACAAAGAAGAGAAGACAACCACCAAGATACAGAAGAACAAGAGACAGAAAACCAAGAAGCATAAGTACATATAGCTGCAGAACAAAAAGCGGAAGAACATTAAGCATAAGACTAAAAATCAGAGCAAAAGATAATATCTAAATTATAAGCAGAAGATGACTAAGCAGTGTATGGGGGTGAGTCCGTTCCTCCTCGTGGTGCCCCTGGAAAAGACCTGCTGCTCCAGGCCAAACTGAACGCGGACAAATCCTGTTGTAAATCTTTTGTGACGGGCAGAACGAAAGGTGTAATGTTCAAACTTTTATAGATAGCAACTACAGGAATGCCTGTCACAAATAAGAATATGATGAAGAAGAAGAATATGAAGAAGATGAAGAAGTAGAATATGAAGAAGAAGAATAGTTGAATAAGAAGAATATGACGAATGTAAAAAAAAAGAATAATACGAAGAAGGTGAAGAAGAAGAAGATGAAGAAGGTGAAGAAGAAGTTGATGAAAAAGATGCTGATGCTGAGGATGATGAAGGAGAAAGTATGGGAGAAGTAAAAAAGAAGGTGAAGAGCATGGAAGTAGTGAAACATAAATATCTGACAAAATATAAAAATACTTAACATAGTCAATATTTCCGTAACTCAGAACGTCTTAAAAAAAAAAATTAATTCCTGCTATTCCATTTGATTGGGCTAAACCTCTATGCCTTTATTGTCTCCCCCACCTCCCCCAATACATTCTACATTATTATTAGTTGTTTTCCTTCATGTAGAATTAACCTACAAGGAAAGAAAGGGTTTATTTTCATTCCGATATTTCTGTCCCATTGACTTGCATTGGTTTCCGGTATCGGAATCGGCGATATCCGATACTTTTTGGGTATCGGTCCGATCCAATCCGATCCGATATTTCCCGATATCGGAAGGTATCGCTCAACACTACTCATAAAGTGACAGTGTCAGAATTGTAAAAATTGGCCTGGTCATTAACGTGCAAACAGCCTTCAGGAGTAAAGGGGTTAAACGCCTCCACCGGACATCGAATCCTCCACTCCTTCACCAGGCAGTACAAGACTTAACACTGGTAATCCGGATAGCCAGAGCAGAGAATATAAACTGTAGGAGAGGGGACTAGCTGATTCTGCACAGCTGAGAACTTCCAAAAGGAAGCTGCCGAGACTCAAAGCTGAGCAGACTAACTCCTGCACTGCTGAAAGAAAGCAGCACCATTTAATAAGAGGGAGAAGTGCTTCTACTCAATGCAGGAGTACGTGAACTCAGACACTGCAGTCTTCTGACTCCTCTCTGTCGCGGTAAACCCATGACAATAGGATTTGCAGATTATCATGAACAGTCATTGTGATCTCATGATCTCCAGTCTGGGTAGAGGACCACAAGAACGAAAGTTATTGCTGACAATACTCTAAGGCAACAATATGTAGAAAATTAAATTTATTGGTAGTTTTGATACAGTTCACCTAGTACATTGCTTGAGACTTGATCATAAAAAAGAAAAATGTTGCACTGCGACATATATAACACATACACTACCGTTCAAAAGTTTGGGGTCATTTAGAAATTTCATTATTTTTGAAAGAAAAGCACATTTTTTTTCAATGAAGCTAACATTAAATTAATCAGAAATACACTCTATACATTCTTAATGTGGTAAATGATTATTCTAGCTGCAAACGTCTTGTTTTTATTGCAATATCTACATAGGTGTATAGAGGCCCATTTACAACAACCACCACTCCAGTGTTTTAATGGTACATTGTGTTTGCTAACTGTATAAGAAGCTAATGGATGTTTAGAAAACCCTGGCACAAGTATATTAGCCCAGCTGAAAACGGTTTGGCTGATTTGAGTAGCTATAAAATTGACCTTCCTTTGAGCTAGTTGAGAATCTGGAGCATTACATTTGTTTGTTCTATGAAACTCTCAAAATGGCCAGAAAAAGAGAACTTTCATGTGAAACTCGACAGTCTATTCTTGTTCTTAGAAATGAAGACTATTCCATGTGAGAAATTACCAAGAAACTGAAGATTTCCTACAACGGTGTGTACTACTCCCTTCAGAGGAGAGCACAAACAGGCTCTAACCAGAGTAGAAAGAGAAGTGGGAAGCCCCGCTGCACAACTGTGCAACAAGACAAGTACATTAGAGTCTCTTGTTTGAGAAATCGATGCCTCACAGCTCCTCAACTGGCAGCTTCATTAAATAGTACACGCAAAACGCCAGTGTCAACGTCTACAGTGAAGAGGCGACTCCGGGATGCTGGCCTTCAGGGCAAAGTGGCAAAGAAAAAGCCATATCTGAAACTGGCTAATAAAAGGAAAAGATTAATATGGGCAAAAGAACACAGACATTGGACAGAGGAAGATTGGAAAAAAGTTTTATGGACAGACAAATCAAAGTTTGAGGTGTTTGGATCACACAGAAGAACATTTGTGAGACGCAGAACAACTGAAAAGATGCTGGAAGAGTGCCTGATGCCATCTGTCAAGCATATTGGAGGTAATGTGATGGTCTGGGGTTGCTTTGGTGCTGGTAAAGTGGGAGATTTGTACAAGGTAAATGGTATTTTAAATAAGGAAGGCTATCACTCCATTTTTCAACGCCATGCCATACCCTGTGGACAGTGCTTGATTGGAGCCAATTCCATCCTACAACAGGACAATGACCCAAAGCACACCTCCAAATTATACATGAACTATTTAGGGAAGAAGCAGGCAGCTGGTATTCTATCTGTAATGGAGTGGCCAGCGCAGTCACCATATCTCAACCCCATTGAGCTGTTGTGGGAGCAGCTTGACCGTATGGTATGTAAAAAGTGCCAATCAAGCCAATCCAACTTGTGTGAGTGGCTTTAGGAAGCATGGGGGGAAATTTCTCAAGATTACCTCATCAAATTAACAGCTAGAATGCCAAAGGTCTGCAATGCTGTAATTGCTGCGAAGGGAGCATTCTTTGACGAAAGCAAAGTTTGAAGGAGAAAATTATTCTAATAAAAAATCATTATTTCTAACCTTGTCAATGTCTGGACTATATTTTCGATTCATTTTGCAGCTCATTTGATAAATAATAGTATGAGTTTTCATGGAAAACACAAAATTGTCTGGGTGACCCCAAACTTTTGAACGGTAGTGTATATAACAGACAGGCACAGCACACACGTCAGACAAATAGTGCACACCCCAGAAAAGAACTGTGCACACGTCATACACATCAGACAAGCACAACATACATGGCACAGAAATACAAAGCACACAAGCATACTGCACGTGTCACACAAACATGTCCCATAAGGTCAACCCACACGTCAGACAAGCACAACATATATGGAACAGCGCACACATCAGACTAGCACATTGTATGCGTTACACAACCACAGCACACATCTCATACACATCACACAAGCGCAGAGCACGTTACATAAGTACAAACCACGAGTCCCACACATCAGACAAGCACAATGCATATATTACACAACCACAGCACTCATATCATACACACCGCACAAGCACAGCGCACATATCAGACAACAACAGCGCTTACAATACACAGTGGCATCGCAAATAACATGTCACACAAGCACAGCACACAATTCAGACACATTGCAAGTCTAGAGCATGCTTAACAAAAGCATCACAAGCTCAGAGAACAGTTCGCAAACACAGAACACTCATAACACAAGCAAAGTATACACATTTCATACATTAGACAGGCATTGTGTACATGAGCACAGGACTCCAACAGTAGTTGCTTTGGTGAGACCAGGCTTGTTCTTGTCTTAAAGGTAACTACAGCTGGAATCCTACTTATATTTTCTAAACTAATCCAGTCTCCTTTTTCCTCTTTAAAATACTGGACAACATACGAGTATAATGGTATAAGAACAGCTTTATTAATAGAAATAATTAAAACATATAAGTCAAACAAGTGATAGATCACATTATATTAATGGGACACAAAGTGCGGTGTGCCAAGCACTGTGGCACCGCACTGTGAAAGAGGCCTAAACATGGTCTAGATTGGCGGCAAAAAGGGGGAATATATGATAGTCATCAAATGGACACATAAAAATACAAGGAGGCTCAGACATCAGCCATACCACAATGGTGTCAATCATATAAGTCATGAAATTTTCTCGCCAACAGAGAAGGGCCTTAAACAGTGTGGGGCGTTACAGGAATGGAGCGGTGGTCAGAGGATGCCCCGACGCGCGTTTTGCAGGTAAAATACCAGGGCTTTCTCTTTATGGCGAGGCCCATGATATCATTACCAGTTATACTGCTGTGATAGTTGCCCTGAAAATATGTCATCACAAGCCCATTCTAACTCCCACATTTGAGCCTTTGACTTCTACTTTAACTTTAATAAAGTTGGCTTCACCTGCCAGGTTGCCTCAGTCATTTTGTATACTCTGCAGCTCCACAGATCCTCATAGAGAAGATTTAACAAGATCCTGATTACCCTTGGCCGCAATCATACAATATGCATTGCATAATCCATGCAATACATGATTTTGGTCCACAGGCCTCAAAAGGGCTTTTTAAATAAGCACTCCCATCAAAGTTTTTAACCTCCTTATATATTGCAGTCATCATACTATATAGCACTGTGTACTTACAATTTCTCATTTTGCCCTTCTACTGAGCTAATTCTTCTCTTTGCTGTAGAAACAGGAAGTGACTTGTCCCTGCAAAAATCATTCCCCTCTTCAACTCCTGACCTAGCTGCTCCACCCCTCCCCCCTGCCATTGACTTTTGCAGTAACCTATGAGTCATATAGGAAAAATTGACCTCCTTTTCCTACAGAGCTTAGAAGGATTCAGCTAGTCTGCTTTCAATCATGTGATGTCATAGATCTAATGGAATACAGAAGAATTCAGCTGTCATGTGCCTAAAAATGGGGGGACAAGAGAACTCATGTTTCTACATAGAGCAGAGAAAACAGAAGAATTAGCTGGGTAGAAAGGCAAAATGAGCAATTGTAAGTACATAGTGTCATATAATATGATGACTGCACTATATTAGGAGGATTAAAATTTTGATGGGAGTGCTTCTTTAAAAAGAGCTCCAAAGCTCTGTCTCTTTCACCAGCTCACTAGCCTGTCTCATGGGGGCTGCACAGGCTCTGCCTTCAGTCCATCAACTTGTCTCACTGCTCACTCCCTCTCCTTAAAGGGAACCTGTCACCATAACAATGCAGTCCAATCTGCAGGCACCATTTAGAGAGCAGGAGGAGCCAAGCAGATTGATATATAGTTTTATGAGAAGAGATTCAGTATAAACTGTAATTTAATTACTTAATCCTCTATTTTTTTTTTCTGTGATTTTTTGGCCCAGTGGGCGGTCCTATCAGTGATTGGCAGCTACCTCTGTATGCACACTTATACAGAGATAGCTGTCAGTTACTGATAGGACCACTCACAGGACCCAAAATCACAGAAAGATCAGAGGAAGAAATGATCAAATCACAAGTTATACTTAATCTTTACTTACTAAACAGTATATCAGTCTACTCAGCTCCCCCTGCTCTATAACATGCTGCCTGCATGCAGATTGTAGTAGGCTCTGAGACTGATGGGGGAACATACAGTGTTACAAAGGGGGATTTGCAGGTGAATGTATATATGTATCAGTTCTTCTTCCACTCAGATCATAATTCTTTTCCTCTCTGACAGCGGCATTTAACATGGCCGCGGTGGAAGGATGTCATAAGTCCCGCCCGTGTCACATGACCGCGGGTCGCCAATGGGTTGGCATGACAACCCGGGGGCTGCAGGAGACCTCTGCGATTGTCATTGCCAGGATGCTATGAGCGCCGCTCATAGCAAGTGAGCATTTTTGCTACACACAGGCGATCTGATGATCGCAGCTTCTAGTCTCCCATGAAGACTAATGAAGCAAGTGAAAGTAAAAAAAAATGTTTTCAAAAATATTAAAAAAAATATAAAAGTTTAAATCACCCCCTTTCACTCCATTCAAAATATAACAATAAAAAAATCACATATTTGGTATCGCTGAGTTCAGAATTGCCCAATCTATCAATATATAAAAACAGTCAATCCGATCGGTAAATAACGTAATGAGAAAAAAAAATCAAAACGCCATAATTACGTTTTTTTGGTCGCTGCAACATTGCAATAAAATGCAATATGGGCAATCAAAACATCGTATCTACGCCAAAATGGTATCAATAAAAACGTCAGCTCGGCGCACAAAAAATTAGCCTTCACCCGGCCCCAGATCCCGAAAAATGGAGACGCTACGGGTCTTGGAAAATGGCGACTTTTTTTTAACAAAGTTTGGAATTTTTTTTCACAACTTAAATAAAAAAGAACCTATACATGTTTGGTGTCTACGAACTCATAATGACCTGGAGAATCATAATGGCAGGTCAGTTTTAGCATTTAATGAACATGGTAAAAAAAAAACAACTGTGGAATTGCACTTTTTTGCGATTTCATTGCACTTGGAATTTGTTTCCCGTTTTCCAGTACATGATATGGTAAAACCAATGGTGTCGTTCAAAAGTACAACTTGTCCCGCAAAAATTAAGCCCTCACATGGCCATATTGACTAAAAATTAAAAAATGTATGGCTCTGGGAAAAGGGGGAGCAAAAAACGACAGCACAAAAACGGAAAATGCCCCGGGGGTGAAGGGGTTAATGGAGATGATGTCCATTTTGCTACATTCAAAATAGGGTTCTACATTTTCGTGTGTACACTGTATAGAGATTAGTTTGAAATTTTGGGAATAACTCTTTTAAAGGGAGTGACCGGGCAAAATAAAAGTCAAAATTAGTATGTCATCGGATGTTTTATGATGATGCACTACTGAAGTCAGCAGCAGTCCACCAGCTGGTGGAACAGTGACATCACCGCTTCCTGTCTCTGCGCTGACCACTGAGCGGCGTACGTTGAATCCAGGAGGATGTCTGTAGAGTGGAATGACTTAGTTTATTATTTTTTAGACATCCAGTCAGATGGGAACATTTTTATTTTACCTGGACAACTCCTTTAAACTCATATATGACTGGCCTCTAATGACTGGATGTGCAATTGCATGGGATCACCCTTGGTTTCCTTTGAGTTTTTCGGCATAAACATCAGTGAAGTTGCACTTATTACAGAGGAACACACATTCTAACCTTTTTTAAACTCAAAGTAGGAGTTTTGCATAGTTTCCTACCTGGCTATAAACAGGTTAATCGTTAACTCAAATGTTTCTACTGATGTAATGATTATCAGTCTGTTGCATGACTTTAACCTGAACAAAGCTGATAGATTGGGATGGATGTATAAACATGTTGTGCTTCTGAACAACACGGAAACAAATGTTAGAATTACTCCCTATGTTGTTTTATGCAGGACAACAAAATCTATTAAATCTAACACCCGGTTAAAAAAAAAATCCAGATTCACTATTTAAGTTCCAGTAAAAATATAGCAAAGATATGTACATTTTGACACGTTTCGATTCAATTCCACTCTTAATTATAGATGCTTAAGAATTTATATGTCTTTACTATATTTTTAATGGAACGTAAAGACTTTTTTAAAATTTTTTATAAAGGGGTGATGGATTTAAATCGATTATTTGGACTTCAGTAAAGGGAACCTGTCATGTCTTAGTTACTATCATCACTGCCCCCATTGGTTTGTTAGTGATGTAATGTGCATCACTAACAAGCTGTTTTCATGAAAATCGGTGGTAGTATAATGATTTTCTAATGTTTTATATAGTTTGGCCTACCTGTTCGTATTCAGTCATAGGGGTGTGATTCTCAGATTCAGTCATGGGCGGGCGCCGCATTCAGTCACTGCTGGCGCCGCCCATGAAATTTGAATACTGCTCCTGCCAAGCGCTATGTTTGTGGGGCACATGCGCACTAACAACGCTATAGGCAGTGTCGTACCGCTGCTATGGGGCCCGTGACCAGAGGGGGGCCCGTGAGCCGGGAGGGCCCCAAGCAGCATGGGAACCAGGATGATTGGTGAGTATTGGGGGGGAGGGAGGTTGTGGCGGTAACGGAGGAGCGGGTTGCGGCGGTGAAGGAGCGGGCACACGCGGTAGCCGCTGCTGCAGCAGCCACGTGTGCCCGCTGCTAAAGGAACATGAATATTCATTCCCTTAAGTAGCAGGCACGGAGGAGCGCTGAGCCGCGGCTCCTGCTGTCAGTGCCCGCTGCTAAAGAGAATGCATATTCACGCTTCTCCACGCACATAGTCCCAGAGTGGGGAGGAGTGAATATGCCGGCAGCAGCAACTCACCTTGGCATCTGAGAGCGCGCGCTGCTCAGATGCCGACATGAGCTGCAGCAGACAGAACACAGCAGCGCTGGAGCAGAGGTGAGGAAGGAACGTGAGTATAAGTGCTTATTATTTTATGTGTGCAGTGATTGGAGGATGAGGGGGCCACGCATACCAGGATTGGGGGATTGAGGAGGCCACACATACCAGGATTGGGGGATTGAGGAGGCCAAACATACCAGGATTGGGGGATGAGGAGGCCACGCATACCAGAATTGGGGGATTGAGGGGGCCACGCATACCAGGATTGGGGGATTGAGGAGGCCACACATACCAGGATTAAGGGATGGGGGTAATACATACCAGGATTGGGGGATGAGAGGGGCCACGCATACCAGGATTGGGGGATGAGGGGGACCATACATACCAGGATGGGGAAATTTACCAGTAGCTGCTGCATTTCCCACTCTAGGCTTATACTCAAGTCAATACATTTTCCCAGTTTTTTTGTGGTAAAATTAGGGGCCTCGGCGTATACTCAGGTCGACTTATTTAAAATATACAATATACGTGGTGCCCATAATACTGCAGGACTGTGGGGTGCATTCTACTATATGGGGGCTGCATTTTACCCTATGGGGTGTGTAATATACTGTGTGGGGGACTATGGGGAGTGCATTATATTCTATGGAGGACCATCAGAAGTTCATTATACAATATGGAGGATTATGGGGGGCGCATTATACTATATGGAAGATTATGGGGGGCGTATTATACTATATGGAAGGCTATGTGGAGCCATTATAATATTTTGAGGGCTATGTGGGGGGCCATTATACTGTATGAGAGCAATTATACAGTGTGAAGGGTTGTGTGGGGTCCATTACACTGTTTGGAAGGCTAGTGCGGGCCATTATACTGTATGTAGGCCCATCATACTGTTTGGAGGGCTAGTGCGGGCCATTATACTGTATGTAGGCACATTCAGTAGTGTAGCTATGGGGGGGGCAGAGGGGTCGGTCGCCCCGGGCCCCACGCTCTGGGGGGCCCACCCAGAGCTACGCTATTATAACTGTAGCGGCATGCCGCTACAGTTACACTCCGGGCAGAGCAGGGAGACCCGATGTCCCTGCACTGCACGGCGGCTGCTATGGGGCCCTGGAGCAGGAGGGGCCCCCCCGCACGTCACCACAACCGCAAGCTCAGTGATGGGAGAGGGAGCAATGCTCCCTAGCCTATCAGTCCCCATAGCGTCCTCTGTGTCTGACGTCATTGACGTCATCACTTGGCACCCGGCCCACTGTGCTGAAGATTTGTGCGGGCCGGGTGCTCGGAGCAGCGGGGGAACGAGGAGGAGAGAGAGGTGAGTATTGTACTTATTTATTTATTATGCTAAAGACTGCCTATGGGGGGTGAGGGGATCATGCTACAGACTGCCTATGGGGGGTGAGGGGATTATGCTACAGACTGCCTATGGGGGCTGGGGGGATTATGCTACAGACTGCCTATGGGGGGTGGGGAGATTATGCTACAGACTGCCTATGGGGGGTGAGGGAATTATGCTACAGACTGCCTATGGGTGGTGAGGGAATTATGCTACAGACTGCCTATGGGGGGGATTATGCTACAGACTCTGCCTATGGGGAGTGCATTATACTATATTGAGGACTATCTGGTGCATTATACTATATGGAGGCTATTTATACAGTGTGGGGATTACAGTTAGGGTCATACAGTCTGGGAGATTATGTGGGGTCTTTGTATAGTGTGGGGGCCATCATACAGTGTTGGAGACATCAGTTTGGGGGCTACTAAGGGGTCAGTATACTGTTTGTGGGGGTTACTATACAGTGAGGGGGCATTATACTGTGTATAGGAGAGCATCATACTGTGTAGAGAGGGGCTGTACATGGGGGGAGACTCAGGACATTATTAAATGTTAAGAGGGGACTTATCATTATAGGGGAACTCAGGTTACTGTGATTGTCAAAGGGGCACACAGAGGGCACTATTACTTTCTAGGGGGCAAAATGTGGGCACTGTTTTCTAGGGCACTTGCACTGTCCATTACTATATTCTAGAGGTTTGTTTTACCATTTAGAGGGCACACAGTAGGTGCAGTAATACATACAGCTCAGAGGCTCAGTATTGGATTATCAGCAGGATGAGGGGTTTGTGCAGGTTGGGAATAAATGGGGACAGTGCCTGAAATGTAAGGAGCCAAATGTGTATTTGTTGTGATCTCTGCAGACCTGAGACGCTGAGTCCTGGATGGAGAAGTTGTCGTGTCGGTCTGGGCCAGATGGAAAAGACGGGAAAAGTGAACAATTTAATTAGAAAGAATGTCAGCTGTAAGTTACTATATAAACTGTGATCTCTTATATGTTCTGCAGGACTGGCATCTATCAATATATGTCACCATATGGCGGTAGTATCAGTGCTGGTCTTTGTATAGAGATTATTTTCAGTAACAGTGTCGTCATCTGCTGAGGTTCTCCTACATCCACTATCTGGGTGCGCCACTATTTTTGTAATCAGGGTTACCTGGTTAGGGGCCCACTCAGAAGTCTTGCCCCTCTGAACCAAAACCCTAGCTATGCCTCTGGGCATATTCTAGTGTAAGGGGGGCTCCGTAGGGGTCACAGTTGGGGGATCATACTGTGTTGTGGTCACCATACTTTGCCTTGGGAGTTGAAGTGGGGTACAGTAGGGTCATTATACTGTGCATGTGGAGGCTAATGTGGAGGAATGCACCATGGGGGTATCATACTGTGTTTGGTGGGCAATTTTGTTGGAATCACACTTTATGGGGCAATGAAAGAGGAATCTAGGACTTCAGAAGGTGGAAAATTACTGTGTAAAGGATGGAAAGCTGTGAGATCTGCTCTTCTGTGACACAGACAAATATTTATTTATTTTTTTGTGGGGTGGGGGGCCCAATTAGAACTTCTGCTATGGGGCCCCATGATTTCTATGCACACCCCTGGTATGGGGGCAGTGTACATAGCAACTAGGACGTGACATGATCCCTTTAAGTACGCTTGAAGCCTCACCAGTTTGTTCTGTGCACCGATGTGAATTACCTGCAGATTGGAATGACATATACATATCAAGCAGCGGTGAGCGGTATCTAACAACATTATATTTTCAAACACGTTTTATGCAATTAGTTAACAGTAGGGCTTGTTCACATGACTGTATTTTTGGTCTGAGTGCTGTCCGGGAAAAAAATAGACAGCACTCGAACCAATGTTATTCAATGCTGCAGTGCAGATGAGCGATTTTATTCACTGACAGAATCTTGAGTGTGAAAAAAAAATCGCAGCATACACTAGTTTCATCAGTAAATCATTCAATCATCATACAGAGCCACAGTATAACATCCGATTTTTATGGATATATTGCAGTTCTGTAACATACGAAACTGTAAATGATATTACAAATGATGAACAGCTGCTGCTGTACAAAAAACGGATTGTATACAGACTGCACACAGATGACAAGGGAGAAAAAAATCATCCCACTTTTCTGAATGAAACCCTAACCAATTTTGTATATGCTCACTTGAACCTACCCATAAAGGGATTATTTATAAAGAAGTTTGAGCTGTGAATATTACTATTCAAATCACCATCCCCACCTTTGTCTACGTGTTGTAGCTCAATTTGAGGATTCGATCTGGTGACCTGTTGCTGCGGGGTCGGTTCCCTTGTCTGCTGAGTTATTGCCCTTCCCTGTCCAAATACTGATAATTTCTATTGTCTTTGTTTTCTTTTCTTGGTTTGCTCCACTCCAGGTGTTTCTCATTTTGGTGTGCCCTATCACATTCTGGGTATGTTTATATGTTCACCCTTCACAGCACTTCCTTTCTGGCTATACCTCATGGTGGATGTGTGTTCAGGAGTTGCAGCCCTTCAGCTTAGGGCTTTACTTTGCTTGGTAAACTTCAGTTGTATTCTTGCAGCGAGTCTGATTGCTTTCCCTCCCAGCACCTTTTCCTTTTACCACTGTTAGGTTTATGAGAGGTTATACTTGTTCCTTTTATTTTGGTTCTTTTTTAGTTTTCCCTCTCTACCCTATATGAATGTGTTTTAACCGGTTCCCGACCGCCCACTGTAGATAAAAGTCGGCACTTGCTGGGCTCTGTGCAGCGCCGACGTTTAAAAACGGTGGGTGGTCCCGCAGTGCTCAGGACCCCCAGTGTCCTGCAAGTGCTGCGATTCTGGTGCAGAGCGTTAGCTCTGACAGGGGACATCATCGGGACCTGATTGGATCAGGTCCCAATGATGTTAACCCTTTTCTATGTTCTATATGCCGCGATCTATAGTGATTGCGGCATATAGAAGATAGACAGAAGAGAGGGGGTCGTCTTACTTACCTCTCCGACGACCCCTGATACCTTCCAGGACCTGGCGTTGCTATGGCAGCTGGAGGTCACATGACCGCCTCCAGATCTGCTATATATGGTGTCCTGCCAGGCTCAGCCTGCAGCTGAAGCCTGGCAGGACACACTGACTGTGAAACAGTCAGCAAAGATCTCATGTAATGTAATACATGTCTATTACATTACATGAGATCAGTGATCAGAAAAATAAAAATTAATGTCCCATACAGGGACTAAGAAAAATGTAAAAAAAAAGTAAAACAAAATGTTTTTAAACTGTTAAAAAAAAATCACAAAATAAATAAAAATAAATAAATAAAATATTAAACCAATAAATCCGTATATTTATACAAAACCAAAAAAAGTACACATATTTGGTATCGCTGCGTCCGAAACAACCCGATCTAGAAAACTGTCACACTAATTAACTCCTTCTGTGCACACCGTAATAAAAATAAATAAAAAACGGAGCAAAAAAATATGCTTTTTCATCATATCGCCAAACAAAAAGTGGAAAAAAATGCGATCAAAAAGCAAAATGGAAATATAAATGGTACCGCTGAAAACGTCATCTTGTTCCGCAAAAAAAAAGCCGCCATACAGCTCCATCAGCCGAAAAATAAAAAAGTTATAGCTCTCAGAATAAAGCAATGCAAAAAAAATATTTTTTCTATAAAATTGTTTTATTGTGTAAAAGCGCCAACACATAAAAAAAATATACAGTAAGTGTAGTATCACTGTAAACGTACTGACCCGAAGAATAACGCTGCCTGATCACTTTTACCACACGCAGAACGGCATAAAAAAAAACCTCAAAAAACAATTCCTGAATTGTTGGTTTTTGTTAATTTTACCTCCCAAAAAACGGAATAGAAAGCGATCAAAAAATGTCACCAATAAAAATGTCAACTCGTCCCGAAATATGGAAAAATTATAGCTCTCAAAATATGGCGATGCAAAAACTAGATTTTGCAAAAAAAAGCGTCTCTTAGTGTGTGACAGCTGTCATTCATAAAAACCCGATATAAATCTGGTATCTCTGTAATCGCACCGACCCAAAGAATAAAGTAATCTCATCACTTATACCGCATGAGGAACGGCGTAAAAAATAAATAAAACCAATTCTTCACCTGCTACTGATTTGTTTATTATGTCTCCCAAAGATCGCAGTAAGGCTCTGCTCACATTTATCCTGCGCTCTGCGCTAAGCGCTTACACCAGAGTTTCCGTGTAAATCTCTGAAATACGTGAATCAGACCGAACCCATGACGGAAGATTCCCTGTAATGAGGCAGATATAGCCTACTGTGGATGCCGTCTGGCCTGTGATCCCACGGTGTCATTTGTTTTAGGCGTGCATAAAAGTGCGGTTGGCCACAGTTTTGTGCACTTCTGAAAAAAAGGACACCGCTAAACAGAGGCCAGACGGAGTCCAGAGTAACTCTGCTGCCTCATTACAGTGAATGGATCCCGCAGGGGTTTCATCTGAATTACATCACTTGGAAATTTAGATGGAAACCCCGATGTAAGTGCTCAGCCTAGAGCGCCGGATAAATGTTATGTAAAATGTTCCCAATAAAAGCTTCAACTCAGTCCTCAAAAAAAGCTAGTCCCCACTCAGGTCCGTCATCTGTTAAAAATATAAGGGACTTCCAAGTTACTGGTAGCAGAAAGGCTCTGGAAAAGTGAAATGGCCCTTGCCCCCCAAAAGAAATTCAGAAAATTTTGTGCTCCCAAATCCAAATACCTATTCTACAATAATTTGTTCTCCAATTGTCAAATAGCACTCTGTCCCCCCCAGATCTCGCCGTATGGCTGAGCGGTACGATACAGCCACATATGGGGTATTGCCACTTTTAGAAGAAATTGTGTGACACATTTCGGCACCATTTTTACCCATTGCCCTGTGTGAAAATGTAAAATCTGAGGGTAAAACATTTTTTTGTGGTAAAAATATAATTATGCTTTTTTCACTGCCCAATGGTATAAATTTAAAAATTAAAAAATACTCACTACTTCCCTAGCTGAATTCCTTGACAGGTGTAGTTTACAAAATGGGGTCACTTGTGGGGGTTTCTGCTGTTTCGGCATGTCAGCGACTCTTCAAATGTGACATGGTGTCTGCAACCTATCCCAGCCAACATAGCGCTCCTTTCTCTTCCGAACCCTGCCGTACACCAAAGCAGTGGTTTTCCCCCACATATGGGGCATCGGCGTACTCAGGAGAAATTGCACAACAAATTTCATGGTACAATTTCTCCTGTTACCCTTATGATAATGCAAAATTAGGGAATGAAAAACATTTTTTGTGGGAAAAATGTGAAAATTTTATTTTTACGGCTCAATATTATAAACTTCTGTGAAGCAGCTGGGGGTGCAAGGTGCTCACCACACATCTAGATAAGTTCCCTAAGGGGTCTAGTTTCCAAAATGGTGGCACTTGTGGGGGTTTCCACTGTTTAGGCACATTAGGGGCTCCCCAAATGCGACATGGCGTCTGCTAATTATTCAAACAAATTTTACATTCAAAAAGTCAAATGGCGCTCCTTCCCTTTCAAACCCTGCCGTGCGCCCAAACAGTGGTTTGCCTCCACATATGGGGTATCGGCGTGTTCAGGAGAAATTGCACAACAAATTTCATGGTGCAATTTATCCTATTACCCTTATGATAATGCAAAATTAAGGGATGAAAAACGTTTTTGTGGGAAAAATGTGAAAATTTTATTTTTACAGCTCATTATTATAAACTTCTGTGAAGCACATTGGTGTTCAAGGTGATCACCACACATCTAGATAAGTTCCCTAAGGGGTCTAGTTTCCAAAATGGTGTCACTTGTGGGGGGTTTCCACTGTTTAGGCACATCAGGGGCTCCCCAAATGCAACATGGCGTCCGCTAATTATTCAAACAAATTTTACATTCAAAAAGTCTAATGGCGCTCCTTCCCTTCCGAAACCTGCAGTGCGCCCAAACAGTGGTTTTCCCTCACATATGGGGTATCAGCGCGCTCAAGAGAAATTGCACAAAAAATTTTGGGGTCCATTTTTTCCTGTTACTCCTGCGAAAATAAAAAAAATTGGGTCTAAAGTAACATTTTGTGAAAAAAGTTAAATGTTAATTATTTTCTTCCACATTCCAAAAATTCCTGTGAAGCGCCTGAAGGGTTAATAAAGTTCTTGAATGTGGTTTTGAGCACCTTGAGGGGTGCAGTTTTTAGAATGGTGTCACTTTTGGGTATTTTCTGACATAAAGACCCCTCAAAGTGACTTCAAATGTGATGTGGTCCCTAAAAAAATGTTTTTGTAAATTTTGTTGGAAAAATGAGAAATCGCTGGTCAACTTTTAACCCTTATAGCTCCCTAACGGAAAAAAAATTTTGGTTCCAAAATTGTGCTGATGTAAAGTACACATGTGGGAAATGTTATTTATTAACTATTTTGTGTGACATATCTCTCTGATTTAAGGGCATGAAAATTCTAAGTTTGAAAATTGCAACATTTTCAAAATTTTTGCCAAATTTCCAATTTTTTCACAAATAAACGCAAGTGATATCGAAGAAATTTTACCACTATCATGAAGTACAATATGTCACGAAAAAAACAATCTCAGAATCAGGGGGATCCGTTGAAGCGTTCCAGAGTAATTACTTCATAAAGTGACAGTGGTCAGAATTGAAAAAATTGGCCCGGTCACGAAGGCAAAAACAGGCTCTGGTGCGAAGTGGTTAATTTCTCACCCTGGGTTTTCATATCTTACTTCACATTTTCCTCTCCCCTTGTTGGCAATGTGTTGTGGCCTCCCCTCTGGTTCCTCAGGAGGTACAAGAAACCCCCACGACAGCCTTTTAGGTAATTAGGTCTGAGGCTGTGATTTTAGTTGTGCAACTAGAGCCTTTCGAGTCTGTACAGGGACCAGTTGGGTGTAGGTGCAGTGTCCCCCTTGTGGGAGTGTGTACACGTTTATAACAGTGCTCACATAGGAGAGTACTCCAGTTTTCTGTAATAAAAAGTAGTATATTTTGATGCCAGCCACATTTGTGTACATTTTTTGCAGTTTTGCTCTTCCCTCACTACCTTTCAAAAATGACTTGAGAATAAATAGGGGTTAGTGGGTGGGAACATTAAATTTACCATACCTGACTCCAGAAATTTTAAAACTATATCTGTTCATGGCTGGTATAGGTTTGCTTTTCTGGCTGCAGACAGTAAAAGATGAACTAAATTTATGGAGAGGTGATCACCTAATTATTAATTTAGGGCATTATACTCCAATCCACTTTAGGTTAAGACCTGAGTATGAAACACCAAGCTTAGCAATCCCCCCCAAGTATATTAGAAATTGTTGAAATTGGTTGAAGTCTTTGGAGGGAGCTGCAGAGGAGCGCTGCACAGGAGGCAGCAGCACGACTGCTGCAGCCAACACTGTGCCAACTGCTAAAGAAAATTAATATTCACTGCTCCCCACGCACATAGGCATGTGGAGCACTAAATATTCATTCTCCTTAATAGCGGACGCACAGTGTCAGCAGCAATGACTCCTGCAGCGGCTCGGCGGTCACATGTGCCGCTATTAAAGAGCGTGAATATTCACTCCCATGGGGGTGGAGAGTAGTGAATATTCATGTTCTTTAAAAGCGGTCACAAGCAATCGCCCGACTGCTGTGGAAGCCGCGGCTGCGGCAACAGTGTGCACCCGCTATTAAGGAAAATGAAGTCACTACTCCCCACACCCATAGTCCCGGCATGGAGAGCAGTGAATCTTCCAGCAGCTCATCTCACCGTGTGAGGGTGTATGGAAGTGACGTCATGCGCGGCTCACGCGGTGAGATCAGCTGCTGGCAGCAGAACAGGACGCAGCGCTGGAGCAGAGGGGAGGTGAGTAGAATCTTTTATATTTTTGCGTGCAGCGTGATGGGGATGGAGGTGCCATGCATACCAGGATGAGGGGTGCCATGCATACCAGGATGAGGGGTGCCATGCATACCAGGATCAGGGATGAGGGGTGCCATGCATACCAGGATGAGGGGTGCCATGCATACCAGGATGAGGGGTGCCATGCATACCAGAATGGGAAGTGGGGTGCCAAGCATACCAGGATGGGGGCCACGTATAACAGGATGGGGGATATTAACAGAATTGGGGGACATTACCCCTATAACGCGTCTTATGGTCTGGTGCGTCTTATAGTCCGAGAAATACGGTATGTGCCTAGGTTGCCAGTTTATTTTGATTATTCTGTAATATTTTAGTCAAGTTGAGTTGCTTCAATTCCTGAAAACCCCTGTGTCATCATCAAAAATTGACATTTAACTTCTGTCCACAAGGCAATTAAAGGGATTATCTGGGCTTCTAATATTGATGACCATCAATATCACATTTGTGGGGATCTGACTCCTCCACCGATCAGCAGTTATTAACTGCAGTAGTTGCAGGCATTGCTGAGAAATACACATCAGCATCTATTCACTTGATTATTACTATTACTACTCTTACTATTACTTTTTGAGACTGACATGACACTGACACAATAATACAATGTAGCCTTATGCCAAGCTCTCCTGTGTTCTCTATGAGAGAGCCGCTGCCAGACATCTCTAACGGTGGCTTAACTCAGGGATAACAAAAGGATCTGAAGTCTGTAATCGGACATGTCAGATCCTTAAAGGGGTTTTCCCATGAACAAAAGTTAATTTTAAAAATTGTGTCTGACCGTGTACGGAACATACCACATCTCCTGGGCAGGGGAGGACGCAAAAGAGTATACAGACATTACAGCAGGAGATCGCAGAGGATTCATTTTCTGAGGTAAAATATTGTTTAAAAACAGTCAGTGAAATATTTTATTTCACAAAATGAATCCTCTGCGATCCCCTGCTGTAATGTCTGTATACTCTTTTGCGTCCTCCCCTGCCCAGGAGATGTGGTATGTTCCGTACACCGTCAGACACAGACAATTTTTAAAATTAACTTTTGTTCGTGGGAAAACGCCTTCAACGCCCACGTCAATCATCTGTGTGGAACCCATTGATATCGATAGGTTTGGCCAAGGTTAGTCTAATGTGTTTGAGGTGCTAAGTCTGTAACAAAAATAAACATACAGTACTGTGCAAACGTTTTTGGCAGGTGTGTTAAAAATGTTGCAAAGTAAGAATGATTTAAAAATAGAAGTGTTAATAGTTTATTTTTTATCAATTAATGAAATGTAAAGAGAACAAACAAAAGAGAAGTCTAAATCAAATCAATATTTGGGTTGACCAATCTTTACCTTCTCAATAGCACCAGTTCTTCTAGGTACACTTGTACACAGTTTTTAAAGGAACTCGGCAGGGAGGTTGATCCAAACATCTTGAAGAACTAACCACAAATCTGTGGATGTAGGCTTATGCATATCCTTCTTTTGTTTCATGTGATACCAGACAGATTCGATGATGTTGAGATCAGGGCACCGTGGGGCCATATCATCACTACAAGGACTCCTTGTTCTTCTTTATGCTGAAGATATTTTTAATGAGAGTCTGACACTGGTAAGGGTCCTGCCCAGAGATAAACAGGGCCACAGGTATATGTGGGGTCTTCACAATGCGATATCAGATTGGAAGATGGATCAGCACAGTTCTATGGACTTGAGTGCTTGCCATACAAGTTACTGCATCCATATTGTAGTTTCGGCGTCTCTGCCATCGGACAGGCAGAGACGCCGTGTCTCACTCACCGCCGCACTTCCTGCCCGGCGTCCTCCGGCACTCCTGCCTCTGTGGCTGCCGGCACGCGCAGCTCCCCGGGCACTGTGCTTAGGGCGTGCGCGCGCTCCCTCCCTCTTAAAGGGGCCGCGCGCACCGTCCTAAGGAGTCCCCGTCCAATGACCGGAGGACCTCTCATTTAAAAGGCACCTCCTCCAAAATGGAGGTGCCCGTGCAAGGTTGTAGCTTTGTGTCTCATACTCTGCTTCAGCCCTCAGGTCCCGCTGCCAGCCTGACTACAAGTCCTGTCCACCAGCCTGACTACAAGTCCTGTCCGCCAGCCTGACTACAAGTCCTGTCCGCCAGCCTGACTACAAGTCCTGTCCGCCAGCCTGACTACTAGTCCAGTCCGCCAGCCTGACTACCAGTCCTGTCCGCCAGTTTGTCTACTCTTCAGCCCAACAGTCTGTCTACAGTCCAGTCCGCCAGTCTGTCTATGGGCTCTGCCCGCCTGCTTACCTGGAAGCACCTGCCCGTTGCCTGCCGTGTCTGCCAGCCCGCTTATCCAGAAGCACCTGCCTGTTACCTGCCGTGCCTACCAGCCAGCCTACCTGGAGGCTCCTGTCCGTTACCTGCTGTGCCTACCAGCCAGCCTACCTGGAGGCTCCTGCTTGTTACCTGCTGTGTCTGCCAGTCCGTCTGCCGGATCACCCATCAACCTGCCTGCCGTGCTCATCTGCTATACCGGTCAGTCCCTGCCTTCTAACCCGTGGGAGCCACCTGCTCTCATACAAGGTCGGTCCCAGAGTAGCACCTGGTCCCTCTGCTTGGTCCCTCCCTGGTCACGGAGTCGATTGAGCCGCCGTACGATCTTTGTCCGTCCGAGTTGATACCTAGTTACGCCCCTCTGGTTCCTCCTTGTACCGCAGCACAGAGGTGCACCCGGATCCGTAACACATAGTATTGATATATAGGTACAAACCTTTCCACCTACCTAAACTTTAAGGCCTCATTCACACATTTCTCTGTTTCACGTATATGTTTTATCCGTGATTTTCATTATTAACTGTGGAACGCTTCAACGGATCCCACTGATTCTGAGATTGTTTTTTCGTGACATATTGTACTTCATGATAGTGGTAACATTTATTCGATATGACTTGCGTTTATTTGTGAAAAAAATCGGAAATTTGGCAAAAAATTTGCAATTTTCAAAATTTTAATTTTCATGCCCTTAAATCAGAGAGATATGTCACACAAAATAGTCAATAAATAACATTTACCACATGTCTACTTTACATCAGCGCAATTTTGGAACCAAAGTTTTTTTTTGTTAGGAAGTTATAAGGGTTAAAAGTTGACCAGCGATTTCTCATTTTTCCAACAAAATTTACAAAACCATTTTTTTAGGGACCACATCACATTTGAAGTGACTTTGAGGGGCCTTTACGACAGAAAATACCAAAAAGTGACACCATTCTAAAAACTGCACCCCTCAAGGTGCTCAAAACCACATTTAAGAAGTTTATTAGCCCTTCAGGTGCTTCACAGGAACTTTTGGAATGTGGAAAAAAAATGAACATTTAACTTTTTTCACAAAAATGTTACTTTAGACACAAATTTTTTTATTTTCGCAACGGTAACAGGAAAAAATGGACCCCAAAATGTGTTGTGCAATTTCCGCTGAGCACGCAGATACCCCATATGTGGGGAAAAAACACTGTTTGGGCGCACGACAGGGTTTGAAAGGGAAGGAGCGCCATTTGGCTTTTTGATTGCAAAATTTGCTTGAATAATTAGCGGACGCCATGTTGCGTTTGGGGAGCCCCTGATGTGCCTAAACAGTGGAAACCCCCCACAAGTGACACCATTTTGGAAACTAGACCTCTCAAGGATTTTATCAAGGGGTATCGTGAACATTTTGAACCCAGAGGTACGACACAGAAATTGATAACATTAGGTCATCATATTGAATAAGTTGTCATTAGTCTTGATCTCAAGTGCTCGCTATTTGAGTTTGCATTGGGTCCCCGCCCCGCATTTTTCACGGTTATTAGACACCCAAAAAAAAACATGCGGGGATCGCTCGTGCATGGCAGGCAATCCCCATGAGTTTTTTTTGGCTACAAAGCATATGGGGCGGAGACTCGAGCATGTCACTCGAGCACCCGCGATACTCGGAGTATACCCAAGCACCCAATGCAATCTCAAGTAGCGAGCACTTGCGCTAAATACTAGTCGCCATATCATCATCATTTTTTTTTTTACTTTTGAAAAAATCCAAACCCTAGCACAACCCTAACCCTAACTCTACCACAATACTAAACCTAGCACAACCCTAACCCTAGCACAACCCTAACCCCAACCCTAGCACAACCTTAACACTAGAGTTTATTTTTCACGCCGTTCCTTGTGCGGCATAAGTGATTAGACTACTTTATTCTTCGGGTCTGTGCGATTACAGCAATACCAGATTCATATCGGGTTTTTATGATTGACAGCTGTCACACACTAAAAGACTAGTTCTTGCATCGCCATATTTTGAGAGCTATAATTTTTCCATATTTCGGCTGACAGAGTCATGTAACAGCTTGTTTTTTGCGGGACAAGTTGATGTTTTTATTGGTACCATTTTCAGGCACGTTACATATTTTGATCACTTTTTATTCCAATTTTTGGGAGGCAGAATAAACAAAAAACAACAATTCAGGAATTGTTTCTTTGGGGTTTTTTTTATGACGTTCCGCGTGTGGTGAAATTGATAATGCAGCGTTATTCTTCGGGTCAGTGCGTTTACAGCGGTACCACATTTATAATTTTTTTATGTTTTGGCGCTTTTACACAATAAAAACTATTTTATAGAAAAAAGAATTGTTTTTGCATCGTTTTATTCTGAGAGCTATAACTTTTTTATTTTTTGGCTGATGGAGCTGTATGGCAGCTTGTTTTTTGCGGGACAAGATGACGTTTTCAGCTGTACCATTTTTATTTACATTCTTTTTTTGATCGCGTTTTATTCCATTTTTTGTTTGGCGGAATGATGATAAAGCATCGTTTTTTTTTGTTTTTTTTTATTGTGTTCACTAAAGGGGTTAACTAGTGAGACAGTTTTATAGGTCAGGTCATTCTGGATGCAACGATACCAAATATGTGTACTTTCATTATTTTGTTTTTTTTTTTTCATAATATTTATTGATGGGTACATTATATTTTTATTTTTGGGGATTATTTTTTTCATTTTTTTCTTATATTTTTACAATTTTTTTTTTCCACTCTGATTCTTTTTTTCTTTTACACTATGTCCCACTATGGGACTTTCACTTTTAACTTTCAGATCATCTGTATAGCACAGGAATGCACCACCATCCCTGTGCTATACAGGCTGTCACAGCTGCACGGGGAGAAGTTACTTTGGTTATGCACTGCGCATGACCAAAGTAACTTCCTGTCTCCTGGTGACCTGGATGTTGTCATGACGACATCGGGTCGTCATGACAACATCCGGGATCTGACTCAGACGCCGCGGGACTCCGGGGGAGGAGGTGAGTATCGCGCTTACCTCCGCAATGCTGCGATCGACTTCGATTGCAGCATTGCGGGGGTTAATGTGCCAGTAGCGGTGCGAGACTGGTAACAATCAGCTGACAACCGGCGGCGATCGCCCCACACCACTTGTGTGCGAGCGCCATCGTCGCTCGCGTAATAGTACGTAGCTGGTCCATAAGGCCCAGGGCGCAGCTACGTACTATTACTGATGAGGTCGTAAAGGGGATAAACCCTTTACCCCTGAAGGCTGTTTGCACGTTAATTACCAGGCAAATTTTTACAATTCTAACAACTGTCACTTTATGAGGTAATAACTCTGAAACGCTTCAACGGATCCCACTGATTCTCAGATGTTTTTTCGTGACATATTGTACTTCATGATAGTGGTAAAATTTATTTGATATGACTGGCGTTTATTTATGAAAAAATCGGAAATTTGTCAAAAAATTTAGAAAATGTAGCAATTTTCATGCCCTTAAATCAGAGAGATATGTCACACAAAATAGTTAATAAATAACATTTCCCACTTGTCTACTTTACATCAGCACAATTTTGGAACCCAATTTTTTTTTTTAAGAAAGTTAAAAGGGTTAAAAGTTGACCAACGATTTCTCATTTTTCCATCAAAATTTACAAAACCATTTTGAGAGGCCTTCATGACAAAAAATACACCAAAGTGACACCATTCTAAAAACTGCACCCCTCAAGGTGCTCAAAACCACATTTAAGAAGTTTATTAACCCCTCAGGTGCTTCATAGGAATTTTTGGAATGTGTAAGAAAACAATGAACATTTAACTTTTTTTCACAAAAATTTAACTTTAGATCCGATTTTTTTTTATTTTCGCAAAGGTAACAGGAAAAAATGGACCACAAAATTTGTTATGCAGTTTCTCCTGAGCATGCCGATGTGGGTGAAAACCACTGATTGGGCGCACGGCATGGCTCGGAAGGGAAGGCGCGCCATTTAACTTTTTGAATGTAAAATTTTCTTGAATAATTAGGGGACACCATGTCGCATTTGGAGAGTCCTTGATGTGCCTAAACAGTGGAAACCCCCCACAAGTGACACCATTTTGGAAACTAGACACATCAGGGAACTTATCTAGAAGTGCTTCACAGAAGTTTATAACATAGAGCCATGAAAATAAAAAAAAATCCCATTTTGGTGTACAGTTTCTCCTGAGCACGCAGATACCCCATATGTGGGGGAAAACTATTGTTTGTGCGCACGGCAGGGCTCAGAAAGGAAGGAGTGACATTTTTGAACGCAGACTTTGATGGAATGGTCTGCGGGTGTCATATGGCGTTTGGAAAGCCCCTGATGTGCCTAAACAGTGGAAACCCCCAACAAGTGACCCCATTTTGGAAACTAGACTCCTCAAGGAATTTATTTAGATGTGTGGTGAGCACCTTGAACCCACAGGTGCTTCACAGACTTCCCAGAAAAAAATTGTTTTAGCCCCCAATATTTTCATTTTCACAAGGATAGCAGGAGAAAATGGACCCCAAAATTTGTTGTGCAATTTCTCCTGAGTATGCCGATACCCCATACGTGGTCGAAAACTACTTTTGAGGCACAGTGCAAAGCTCAGAAGGGAAGAAGCGCCATATTGGAGTTCATATTTTGCTGGGCTGGTTTGATGGTACCATGTCACATTGGCAGAGACCCTAAGGTGCTAGAACAGCAGAACCCCCCATAAGAGACCCCAAAACTACGCCTCTCAATGGATTCATCTAGTGGTGCAGTGAGCATATTGACACCACATGTGTTTCACAAAATTTTACACCATTGGGCAGTGAAGAAAGAATAATTTAATTTTTACCACCAAAGTTTAGTTTTAGCCCAGATTTTACATTTTCACACTGGAAAATGGGTAAAAATGGCACTAATATTTGTCACACATTTTTTGCTGAATGTAGAAATACCCCATTTGTGGCTGTACAGCACTGCTTAGCCATACGGCGAAACTCAGGAGGGATGGAGCGCTATTTGCCTCCTCGGGCGCAGATTTTCCTAGAATAGTATGCAGACTCCATATACAGAGACCCTAAGTGCTAGAAGAGCAGAAGCAGAATGCCCCCTTAAATTACCCCATTTTGGAAATTATACCCCTTTGGGAATTTATCTACAGGTGTGGTGAGGATTTTAACTACATTGGTGTTTTCCAGAAACAAGCAGCAGTGGATGTTTATGAGTGAAAATTGCAAACTGCCATTGTACTGACCAGTACGTTATGCCCAGCTCGTGCTTCTGGAGACATGCACCTGTAAACTAGGCGGGCTCTCATTGCTACAGAAATGTCAAACATGTGAACGCCATCTGCAGTTTAGGCACACTGTGAGGCTCAAAAGGGAAGTGGGCATTTGTATTTGGGAGCACAGAATTAGCTGGATTTCTCTTGGAGTGTGAGGAACCATTTCGCATTTCCAGAGCCTTTGCGCAACTAGTAGCATGGAAGCCCTCTATATTTCCGTGAACAGATGATGGACCTGAGTGGGGACTTGCTTTTTTTGTGGATTGAGTCGAAGCTTTTATTGTGATCAAAAATGTTATGTAAAATGTTCCCTACGCTGAGCACATATATCGGGGTTTCCATTTAAATCTCCAAGTGAGGTAATTCATATGAAACCCCCGAAGGATCCACTATAATTCACTATAATAAGGCAGCAGAGTTTCTCTGGAGTCCGTCTGGCTTTTGATTAGCAGTGTCCTTTTTTTCAGAGGTTCACAAAACTGTGGCAGACGGCACTTTATGCACGCCTAATAAAAAGACGGACACCATGGGATCACAGGTCAGACGGCGTCCACGGTGCCTCCAACTGCCTCATTACAGGGAATCTTCCGACGGGGGTTCCGTTTGAATCATGCATTTTAAAGATTTACACAGAATACCCGATATAAGCGCTCAGCGCAGAGCACAGGATAAATGTGAGCCGAGCCATACTGCGAACTTTGGGAGGCAGAATGAACAAATCACTAGCAGGTGAAGAATTGTTTTTATTTATTTTTTACACTGTGAAGGGACGGTGCGATTACGCGATACCAGATTTATATTGGGTTTTTTTGGGCTGTTGTCACACACTAAAAAACACTTTTTTTTTTTTGCACAAACTAACATCGGGTCACCATGGCAACGATTGGACCCCGCAATGATGTCGCGGGGTCTCCGATCCAAGAACAGAGGGGGTTCTGTCCCTCTGCTCGCTCGCTAAATGCTGCGATTTAGGGGGTTAAAGTGCTGGGAGCGGTGAGGGGCGCCACTCCTGGCACTAAGTGCCGAATGTCAGCTGTCAGAATCAGCTGACAACCGGCAGTGATCGCAAAATTGCCGGGACGTATCCATACATCCCTGGTCATTAAGGCACAGGCCACAGGGACGTATGAATACTAGTGATGAGCAAACGTGCTCACCACTGCTCGGTACTCGCCTCAGCATCACGGTGCTCGATAAGCTCGGCGAGTATTTCCGGGTTGCTCGGGCGGGAACTTGGGTCCCCGCCCTGCATGTTTGGCGCTCTTTAGAGAGCCAATGAACATACAGGGATTGTTTGCCACACACTGTAATGCTGTAACCATGTTGGTTGTGGGCATTACAGTGATTGGCTGGCCGCACAGCATCATCAGGTCTATATAAGACCTGGCGCCGCTATGCTCGTCACAGTCTACCCCGGATCCAGGCAGAGTAGGGAGAGCTGCTGCTGAGTCAGGGAGAGATTTGCTTGTTTATAGTAAGTATAAGTATTCCACAACATATATATATACAGTACAGACCAAAAGTTTGGACACACTTTCTCATTTAAAGATTTTTCTGTATTTTCATGACTATGAAAATTGTATATTCACACTGAAGGTATCAAAACTATGAATTAACACACGTGGAATTATATACTTACCAAAAAGTGTGAAACAACTGAAAATATGTCTTATATTCTAGGTTCTTCAAAGTTTTGATGACTGCTTTGCACACTCTTGGCATTCTCTTGATGAGCTTCAAGAGGTAGTCACCGGAAATGGTCTTCCAACAATCTTGAATGAGTTCCCAGAGATGCTTAGAACTTGTTGGCCCTTTTGCCTTCACTCTGCGGTCCAGCTCACCCCAAACCATCTCGATTGGGTTCAGGTCTGGTGACTGTGGAGGCCAGGTCATCTGGCGTAGCACCCCATCACTCTCCTTCTTGGTCAAATAGCCCTTACACAGCCTGGAGGTGTGTTTGGGGTCATTGTCCTGTTGAAAAATAAATGATGGTCCAACTAAACGCAAACCGGATGGAATAGCATGCCGCTGCAAGATGCTGTGGTAGCCATGCTGGTTCAGTATGCCTTCAATTTTGAATAAATCCCCAACAGTATCACCAGCAACAGCATCCCCACACCATCACACCTCCTCCTCCATGCTTCACGGTGGGAACCAGGCATGTAGAGTCCATCCGTTCACCTTTTCTGCGTCGCACAAAGACACGGTGGTTGGAACCAAAGATCTCAAATTTGGACTCATGAGACCAAAGCACAGATTTCCACTGGTCTAATGTCCATTCCTTGTGTTCTCTAGCCCAAACAAGTCTCTTCTGCTTGTTGCCTGTCCTTAGCAGTGGTTTCCTAGCAGCTATTTTACCATGAAGACCTGCTGCACAAAGTCTCCTCTTAACAATAGTTGTAGAGATGTGTCTGCTGCTAGAACTCTGTGTGGCATTGACCTGGTCTCTAATCTGAGCTGCTGTTAACCTGCGATTTCTGAGGCTGGTAACTCGGATAAACTTATCATCAGAAGCACACGTGACTCTTGGTCTTCCTTTCCTGGGGCGGTCCTCATGTGAGCCAGTTTCTTTGTAGCACTTAATGTTTTTTGCAACTGCACTTGGGCACACTTTCAAAGTTTGCCCAATTTTTCGGACTGACTGACCTTCATTTCTTAAAGTAATGATGGCCACTCGTTTTTCTTTACTTAGCTGCTTTTTTCTTGCCATAATACACATTCTAATAGTCTATTCAGTAGGACTATCAGCTGTGTATCCACCAGACTTCTGCACAACACAACTGATGGGCCCAACCCCATTTATAAGGCAAGAAATCCCACTTATTAAACCCGACAGGGCACACCTGTGAAGTGAAAACCATTTCCGATGACGACCTCTTGAAGCTCATCAAGAGAATGCCAAGAGTGTGCAAAGCAGTCATCAAAGCAAAAGGTGGCTACTTTGAAGAACCTAGAATATAAGACATATTTTCAGTTGTTTCACACTTTTTTGTTAAGTATATAATTCCACATGTGTTAATTCATAGTTTTGATGCCTTCAGTGTGAATGTACAAGTTTCAAAGTCATGAAAATACAGAAAAATCTTTAAATGAGAAGGTGTGTCCAAACTTTTGGTCTGTACTGTATATATATATCCATCTGAACTAACACTCCTTCTGAGGACTAATCCAGCTGCATATATTCAGTGGTGATAGCAGGAGTTAGGCAGGCAGGCAGTGTATGTGGCAGACTGCAGAGTATGATACAGCGCAAGAGGGTCCATTGAACGCTCTGTCTGCTGCTGCTGCTGTTCTTACAGATATTTGTAGACATAGCCCCAGGTGTCAGGGGCCAGGGCAATTTTTTTTTATCTTAATCCTGGTTATTTGCTTAAAAAGCAATCCAGAATACACAATTGTTCTGCTCCATTTTCTTGTTAGCACTGCAGAATACAGCCAGATCTTTTCCATATTACAGCGCTAAAAATCCAGAAATTTGAACTGAACGTGGAAAATATCGGCCTCCTTTTCCATTTTGTTGCAGTGTGTCGGTCAAGCTATTCACACTAGGTCTCTGTGAAGAATAGTATTAGTAAACTACAGGCCTGCTATTTAAAACCGTGGTTCTTTGTCAGACGTATCACATATAACAGCGTTCCAAAATCGGACATTTCTGCCTTCCATTTCGTTGTAGTGTGTAGGTCAAGCTATTCACAATAGGTCTCTGTGAAGAATAGTATTAGTAAACTACGGGCCTGCTATTTAAAACCATGGTTCTCTGTCAGACGTATCTATATATATAATTGTCTTATCCCGTCTGTCTGTCTGTCTGTCTATCTGTCTGTCTGTCTGTCTGTCTGTCTGTCCAGGAAATCCCGCGTTGCTCATTGGTCCGGCAGCCGCCAATCAGCGCCGTGGGATTTCTGAAAAAAGATGGCGGCCGTTAGCGGCTCATCTGCGGGACGGAGCTCAGCGGCGATGCAGCCGGGAGATGAGCCCCGCGAGGCGCTCATCTCCCGGCCGGTAACAGCAGAAGGACCCCGACCACCGGACCCATCTGCGGGACGGAGATGCAGCCGGGAGATGAGCGGCGCGAGGCGCTCATCTCCCGGCCGGTAGCAGCGGAAGGACCGCCGGCGTCGCTGACCTCCATGCGAAAGGGAGGACCGGGGAGCGGCGCTGCGGGTCGGGATACTTCTGCTGCGAGCGCCCGCTCATGTCCCGGGTTCTCGCAGCCGAAGTAGCCGCACAGGCAGCCACTCCCCGGTCCTCACCAAGACGATTCGATGATTGGTTGCGGTCTTCGGACCCGACCAATCACTGATCTTAGCGTAAAAGTTAAATACCGCTCTGCTGATTGGTCGCGGACGCTGCCCGCGACCAATCACCGATTTGGGCGCCACATTTAAATATCGGCTGCGACCAATCAGCACAGCGGTGTTTAAATGTGGAATCAAGATCGGTGATTGGTCGCGGCCGATATTTAAATTTGGCGCACAAATCGGTGATTGGTCGCGGGCCAAGACCGCGACCAATCACCAATTTGTGCGGCACATTTAAATAGCGGCCGCGACCAATTGGATGTCGGCGCCGCTCTCCAGTCCTCCCTTCACACCCTAGCCACATGGATGTCAGCGGCGCTGCCTGTGCGGATACTTCTGCTGCGAGAACCAGGGATATGAGCGGGCGCTTGCAGCAGAAGTATCCCGACCCCCAGCGCCGCTCCCCGGTCCTCCCTTCACACCCTAGCCGCTGATGTCCCCACAGTATCCGCATGGTGTTACAAAGATCCGGACATTTGTGTTAAAAATCGCAGATTGGTCGCTGGCGGTGCCCGCGACCAATCACCGATTTGGGCGCCAAATTTAAATATCGGCCGCGACCAATCACCGATCTTGGCTCCACATTTAAACACCGCTGTACTGATTGGTCGCGGCCGATATTTAAATGTGGCGCCCAAATCGGTGATTGGTCGCGGGCAGCGGCCGCAACCAATCAGCAGAGCGGTGTTTAACTTTAGCGCCAAGATCACTGATTGGTCGCGTGCGGAGAGCGCGACCAATCAGCGAATCGTATTGGTGAGGAGCGGGGAGCGGAATCGTATTAGTGAGGACCGGGGAGCGCCGCTGCCTGTGCGGATACTTCCACTGCGAGAAGCCTGGAGATGAGCGACTGCTCGCAGCAGAAGTATCCCGACCCGCAGCGCCGCTCCCCGGTCCTCCCTTCACACCCTAGCCGCTGATGTCCCCACAGTATCCGCATGGTGTTACAAAGGTCCGGACATTTGTGTTAAAAATCGCTGATTGGTCGCGGGCGCTGCCCGCGACCAATCACCGATGTGGGCGCCAAATTTAAATATCGGCCGCGACCAATCAGCACAGCGGTGTTTAAATCTGGAGCCAAGATCGGTGATTGGTCGCGTCCAATATTTAAATTTGGCGCCCAAATTGGTGATTGGTCGCGGGCAGCGCCAACAACCAATCAGCGATTTTTAACACAAATGTCCGCACCTTTGTAACACCATGCGGATACTGTGGGGAGATCAGCGGCTAGGGTGTGAAGGGAAGACCGGGGAGCTGCGGGTCGGGATACTTCTGCTGCGAGCAGTCGCTCATGTCTCGTGTTCTCGCAGCGGAAGTAGTCGCACAGGCAGCGGCGCTCCCCGGTCCTCACTAATACAATTCCGCTCCCCGCTCCTCACCAATACGATTCGCTGATTGGTCGCGCTCTCCGCACGCGACCAATCAGTGATCTTGGCGCTAAAGTTAAACACCGCTCTGCTGATTGGTCGCGGCCGCTGCCCGCGACCAATCACCGATTTGGGCGCCACATTTAAATAGCGGCCGCGACCAATCACCGATCTTGCCGCCACATTTAAACACTGCTGTCCTAATTGGTCGCGGACGCCAGCGAGCTTGGCGCCAAATTTAAACAACGCTCTGCTGATTGGTCGCGGACGCCAGACGCGTCCAATCAGCGAGATTGGCGCCAAATTTAAACAACGCTCTGCTGATTGATCGCGGTCGCTGGCCGAGATCAATCAGCAGTATTGGCGCAAAATTTAAACAACGCTCTGCTGATTGGTCGCGGCCGTCAGCTGCGACTAATCAGCGATTTTGGCGCCAAATTTAAACACCGCTCTGCTGATTGGTCGCGGCCGGCGACCAATCAGCGATTTTGGCGCCAAATTTAAACCCCGCTCTGCATCGCTCTGCAGCAGTATTGTAGCCAAATTTAAACACCTCTTTGCTGATTGGTCGCGGTCGCGACTAATCAGCGATTTTGGTGCCAAATTTAAACACGCTCTCCATTCCTCACTAACACGGTTCGCTGATTGGTCGCGGCCGCCGCCCACGACCAATCAGCAATTTTGGCGCCAAATTTAAACACCACTCTGCTGATTGGTTGCGGCCGCCATCCGCGACCAATCAGAGAGATTGGCGCCAAATTTAAACAACGCTCTGCTGATTGGTCGAGGCCGGCGACCGCGACCAATCAGCAGAGCGATGCAGAGCGGGGTTTAAATTTGGCCCCAAAGTCGCTGATTAGTCGCATCTGACGGCCGTGACCAATCAACAGAGCGTTGTTTAAATTTTGCGCCAAAATCGCTGATTGGTCGCGGCCGGCGGCCTTGACCAATCAGCGATTTTGGCGCCAAATTTAAACACCGCTCTGCTGATCGGTCGCGCCCGGCGACCAATCAGCGATTTTGGTGCCAAATTTAAACCCCGCTCTGTATCGCTCTGCTGATTGGTCGCGGTCGGCGGCCGCGACCAATCAGCAGTATTGGCGCCAAATTTAAACACCGCTCTGCTGATTGGTCGCGACTAATCAGCGATTTTGGTGCCAAATTTAAACACGCTCTCCAGTCCTCACTAACACGGTTCGCAGATTGGTCGCGGCCGCCGCCCGCAACCAATCACCGATATTGCCGCCAAATTTAAACACCGCTTTGCTGATTGGTCGCGGTTGCCTAACGCGACCAATCAGCGATTTGGGCGCCAAATTTAAACGCCGCTCTGCTAATTGCGCCCCGTCGGCAGCATACCTATTCTAGAATACCCGATGCGTTCGAATCGGGCCACCATCTAGTCACATATAACAGCGTTCCAAAATCAGCCATTTCTGCCTTCCATTTCATTGCAGTGTGTCGGTCAAGCTTCTCCTCATCCTCCACCACCATATCACCACCATATCTACCATATCACTATATCTACGTCTCTTGCAAGGGACATTGGAGTGCCTCCAAAATTTTGGCAGCCGTTGCCTTCACTGCATAGGCAAACAGTATGGGAGACCCACTTCCTAATAATGGGAACATTGTTTTCAGGAAGCCCTCCGACCTCTACTTCTCTTGCAAGGGACATTGGAGTGCCTCCAAATTTTCTGTCAGGCGTTGGACTCACTGCATACCCTATAACTGTATAGCAGACCCTCTCCTTTCTAATGGGAACATGTTGTTACTGTGGCCCAGCAGTATGTGTCTTTAAATTGTTAGTTGGGTTTTTCCTAAATTTTGGCAGCTGTTGTACTCACTGCATACCCTATAACCGTATAGCAGACCCTCTTCTTTCTAATGGGAACATGTCGTTACTGTGGCCCAGCTCTATGTGTCTTTTAATTGTTAGTAGGGTTTTTCGTAAATTTTGGCAGCCGTTGGACTCACTGCATACCCTATAACTGTATAGCAGACTCACTCCTTTCTAATGGGAACATGTCGTACTTGTTAATGTGGCCATGCTCTATGTGTCTTTAAATTGTTAGTGGGGTTTTACCAAATATTGGCAGCCCTTGCAGTCACTGCATACGCAATAACAGTATAGGAGACCCACTCTTTAATAATGGGAACAACAAAGCATAGCCGACTGCTGGCTCTTTAAGAATAGTGAGGGCCGCCTAATGGCCTTATAAAAATAGTGTTTGTGACTTTCAGAGTCCCTCCTTCATAAATGAAACAGGATGTGTCTGATGATGTCTCACACAACACATGGCCCGATAAGGTAGTAAAATGTTAAAATGACATTTCCCTGTTGAAAGCAATGCAAAAGTGCAAAAACGCATCAAAAACACTATGTGTGAACATTGCCCAAGGTGTAGAGGAGCATTTTTGTTTTTGTATGTTTATTTTGCCTTATATACAAGTCATTACCCTGGAAAGGATGTTCTTTAACATTTTTCCCTGGAAAATCCATTTTGGTTTCGTTTTAGTATGTTTTATTGTGAGTCGGTAAAAGTGGCGTAATACCTCTGACAACATTGTTGACAGCAGTGATCTGGGAGTAATAGATGCTTCCAAGGGTCTTCCCCGTGCTGTTCCCATGTAATTTGAGCACTGTTCCCATTGATTTGGGCAATTTTTAGGCCCTCTGCAGACCGCCGGGGAATTGGGGGAGCCGCCGGAAAAATGCTTGAGTTTCCCATACACTTACATTGGGCTCGTTACTCGGACCGAGCACTCGAGCATTCCAATTTGCATGACCCGAGCAACGAGTACCCGAGCATTTTAGTGTTGACTCATCACTAATGAATACGTCTCACGTCAGAAAGGGGTTAAAGAAAAGAAAATGTGCTACTTGGAGTCTGTGGCTTGATATTACACTCACAACCATATTTAAAACGTATAGTTGTTAAGTAATTTCCCATAACTTTAAAAGCTGATTTTAATTAGTGTGGAAAATCCCAATGTCTCTTCTCCATCAGGTTTTTGCTGTGCATCTCATTAATCTTTTCTCTCATTTTCTGTACTTTGTGCTTCCCCTTCTTTTCCCTCTTCTCCTTCCCCCTCTTCTATTATTTCCTCTTTGTCAGAATGTTTAGAGAGCTGTTTAGATACATTTTATAGAGGAGAATGGCTGTCATGCTCATTCCATGGAAGCTTATTCCTAAGTTAGATTTCTGATATCTAATGTGCACATGGTACTTGAATAAGGTGAATAATATGTCATTTTTGTGGACTCCTCATGCTTTCTCTATATGATGTTTTTTTACTTTGAACACCTCAATCAAAATTTGAATGAGAAAAACAAATCATTCCGTCGCTCCCTCTTCCCTAAATTAATGGTGGTTAACTCAATGGCAGAAGGAAAAATACTAATTAAAACCTACTTTGGCTGTTCATTTATAAAGCCCCAAATCCCTTATATGCTATGCTTCAGTTTATTATAAAATACTGATATTATTATTATTATTATTATTATTATTAATTTCTCCATAGTAGGCCAAGGTCACACAAGCGTATAAATTTGACTAGTGCCATTTGATTTTTTATCGGATAGCGCTCAGACCAATGTTATTCAATGAGGCAGTGCTGAAGACCAATTTTTTTCACTGACAGAATCTGTGAAATAAATCACAGTGTGACGACACAGCATTTAAACTTAATTATCCAGACATCTATTTTCAGTAGGTCAAGACACATGGACTATTATTCATGAGTCTCAATGTTGACTTTTCTTGTAGGTTGAATTTATATTTGTAAATTGTTGAATGACTGCCGTTTGCCTCTTATATCGGCTCCTACGGTTTATTATACTGCTATCTTTGCAAGACAGGGACTTAGGGTGATTGAACAATGGATGTTTGCTAAATATGTTGATTACCATTGTATAAGTCCATGTGGCTTGTTGACCAGCAGAGTAAAGGAGGAAAAACTATGCAAATTGCTTAAATGCTCAAACAAGAGCGATAAGCCCCTGCCACCTTCCCCCCTGACCTGTGGATGATGTCTTGAAGGTCGGTTGTGAAATATATAAGGGGGATATGCCTCTGCATCAGTGAGTCTTTTACAAAAAACACAGCCATGAACACTCTACGTGACAGCTCTACAGGAGAGCATGGCTCCATCAAGAGGTACACAGATTTGGATTCTTCAGGATGCCAGCTTTAGGGACCACAGCCCTGGCTGGGGTAATACAGATCTGCTCCATTGACTATCACAGAACCCAGTGATATGTTCGGAGAAGCCAGGTTGGGACCATCCAATCACCTGGCCCCCATGGATATGTTCGGAGAAGCCAGGTTGAGACCCTCCGGTCACCTGGCCCCATGGATATGTTTGGGGTAACCAGGTTGGGACCCTCTGATCACCTGACCCCTATGTATACACTCAGAGAAGCTAGATTGGGACCCTCCAGTCACCTGGTCCCATGGATATGCTTGGGCTAGCCAGGTTGGGACCCTCCGGTCACCTGGCCCCCATGGATATGCTTGGAGAAGCCAGGTTGGGACCATCCGGTCACCTGGCCATGTGCCTAAATGGATTGTCAGCTTCCTAAGCTTGTAGTTACCGCCTCTCTGTGGGTGCCCATCAAAAGCAGCGTAAACGCTTGGGAAACGCATGGTAAGCCTTCTGCCATGGTCCCCTATGCAATTCCGTACTTTCAATGCCCATGCTGCGGATTTTTCTGCAGCGTTTATGCTGCGCTCAAAGAATCCGCAGCATGTCCATTAATTTTGCGGAAGCGCTGCGTTTTCACCGCCATTGACTTGCATTAGAACGCGCCAATTCCGCAAGACTGCATCTGTACTTGCGTAATTGGCGCGTTCTAATGTGCGGAAGGTACCCGAGTGTGGAGAAGAAAAGACTCTCCTCCACACCCAGGTACCATAGAAACTGTAAAAAAAAGAATAAAATAAAAAATAAAGATTATATTCACTTTCCGACGGCCCCCGGTCTCCTTCCCTGTGCTTGCCAGCAGACTGAAGGACCTGCGCTGACGTCACAGTCATGTGACGGCAGGTCTTTCAGTGCAGTGTCCCGCGATCAGCTGGCAGCCAGGAGCGAGCGCAGCAACACACGCCGGGCCATCGGAAGGTAAGTATCAAGGTTTATTTTTTTATTTTTAACCATTCTAAAGGTCACACTATATAAATCCATGCTGTTTGCATGGATTTATATAGTGTGACCTAGTTGTCAAGCACTTTCCAAGTGATGCTAAAATCTCTTTGAGGCTATGTGCACACGATGCATAATTGAAGCGGAAATTTCCGCTTCATTTCCGCATGTCCTTTTTCCTGGAAAACGCATGCGGAATTTGGCATGTGTTTTTCGCACGTAATTCGCACGTTTTGCACATGCGGAATTGCCTTGCGTTTTCTACTGCATTGTAAATGGCAATTCCGCATACGCAAACGCACAAAGAATTGACATGCTGCGGAATTTTCCGCACATCAAAACGCTGCGGAAAATTCCACACCATGGGCATTACAATTGTGGAATGCCATAGGGGACCATGGCAGAAGGCTAACATGCGTATAACATGCGTTTACGCTGCGGAAATTTCCGCACAAAATACGCATGAAATACGCATCGTGTGCACATAGCCTGAAAGCGCTTGTCAACCCGCATGCGGAAATGCATGTGAAGAACGCTTCACTTCCGCATGTCCCTGGCAGGAAAAACGCATGTACAATCCGCATGTATTACGCAGGAAAAACGCATGTGAATCCGCATGTATTACGCAGGAAAAACGCATGTACAATCCGCATGCTTTTTTTCTGCCAGGGAGATGCAGAAATGCTGCAGAAATTTTCTGCTTCATTTCTGCATGGTGGGCACATAGCCTTAGTTTTCTTTAGATGCCTTCAGCAGCACACAGGCACTGATTACACAAATGATGCTCTTACAGAATATACTGTATAGAAATGTCATGTCAGCCCATCACCGAAGCTTCTCGCCACAAATTCAGATTAAGCTGTTTGTTTTTACACTTTATTTGGACTGATGATCAATATAAAAAAACAATAATGTGTGCTACTCTGGTTCGTTTTGTGGACCGAATTAATCCATCCAATTGAATTGGTCCATGGAAAGACAGCGCATCGAAAACCATCTCATTTTACTTTTGCTATTGGAACATTGAATGACAGTTTTGTTTTTGCAAATACATATAACAAAAAAAAATATTTTTATAAAACAGATACATGGAAAGCAAACCAATGGAAAACGAACCGTCACATGGATCAAAACTGACATGGATGTGTGAATAAGGCCTAATGCTGACTGCAGGAAAGGGGAGGGAAACCTGAGTGCTTCAGCTGCTGTTTCACCATGTACTGTAGTAGCTGGTCCGTAAGCTCAGATTTTGGGAAGTCTCAAGTAACATGATTTTCAGAGTAACATTCCACACAGCTAAAATGGCAGGAAACATGATCCCACTACTAAGATACGCCCAATTCCCTGTTTTGAAAGCCTGGGATACACTAAATGCCATATGCAGTGTTTACATGCTACATGTTCAGGTTTACCAAGCATTCAGAAATTAATGGTAATGAAAAATCGGATCCTTTTTTTCCTTTTCTGGAAAAAAAATTCAATTTTTTTCAAGCTACAGAAACTTGCATAGATTATTATATTAGTAATTAGTAATTAATTTTATAGTTTGCAGTGCAGCTAATGTCTTCATGTCAGAATTATGGGCTGTAGACATATTTCACTAAAAATCTTAAAGGCAACCTGACAGAAGATATGTGCTGCCCAATCCATGGGCAGCATGTGTCAGACACTGGCTGTGAGATTTCAGTCATATCATCATCTTTTTTATTTATATAGTGCCAACATATTCCACAGCGCTTTACAATTCAGACAAATTTACAGACATTATCGGCACTGTCCCCAGTTGGGGCTCACAGTCTACATTCTCTATCAGTATGTCTTTGGAGTGTGGAAGGAAACACATGCCAAAATGGGGAGAATATAAAAACTCCTTGCACATGTTTTCCTTGGTGGGATTTGAACCCAGGAACCCACAGTGTTGCAAGGCTGCAGTGCTAACCACTGAGCCACTGTGCTTGACGCTGTCTTTTCAGAGAGAAACACAGTTTAATAGCTCCCAAGAACCAAGGCGCATGGTAGACTAATGGGATAGGCGGGTCCGATTAGTCTCCTGTGCAGCTCGGTGCCCAGCGGTTTCTAACCCCTTTTCCCCCAAGGGTGGTTTGCATCTTAATGACCAAGCCGATTTTTACAATTCTGACCACTGTCACTATGAGGTAATAACTGTGGAACACTTCAACAGAACCCACTGATTCTGAGACTGTTTTTTCGTGACATATTGTACTTCATGATAGTGGTAAAATTTCTTCGATATCACTTGCGTTTATTTGTGAAAAAAAGGGAAATTTAGTGAAAATTTAGAAAATTTCGCAATTTTCAAACTTTGAATTTTCATGCCCTTAAACCAGAGAGATATGTCACACAAATAATGTTAATAAATAACATTTCCCACATGTCTACTTTACATCAGCACAATTTTGGAACCCCAATTTTTTTTTTGTTAGGGAATTATAAGGGTTAAAAGTTGACCAGCGATTTCTCATTTTTACAACAAAATTTACAAAACAATTTTTTTTAGGGACCACAACACATTTGAAGTGACTTTGAGGGGCCTTTATGACAGAAAATACCCAAAAGTGACACCATTCTAAAAACTGCACCCCTCAAGGTGCTCAAAATCACATTCAAGAAGTTTATTAACCCTTCAGGTGCTTCACAAGAATTTTTGGAATGTGGAAGAAGAATAGAACATTTAACTTTTTTTCACAAAAATGTTACTTTAGACCCAAATTTTTTTATTTTCGCAAGGGTAACAGGAAAAAATGGACCCCAAATATTGTTGTGCAATTTCTCCTGAGCACACCACTGCCCCATATATGGGGGAAAACCACTGTTTAGGTGAACGGCAGGGTTTAGAAGGGAAGGAGCGCCATTTGACTTTTTGAATATAAAATTTGCTGGAATAATTAGCGGACGCCATGTTGCATTTGGGGAGCCCCTGACGTGCCTAAACAGTGGAAACCCCCCCACAAGTGACACCATTTTGGGAACTAGACCCCTCAAGGAACTTATCTAGATGTGTGGTGCATGGGCGTACCCACCGTGGGGCAGGGGGGGACAGCTGCCCCCCCCCCTAGAAGCAGGCACGCAAGCCGCACACCAGGGCCGGCGTCAGGACCCGGCGCACCCAGGCACATGCCGGGGTCCTGAGCAGGCGGGGGGGCCCCTCACCGTCAGCGACCGCTTTCCCCCGCTTGCTCAGGGCCCCGGCACCCGGCACAATACTTACCCCTCCCCTTGCCTCCGCAGCAGCTCCTGCATCCTCTGCGGCTGCTGCACTGTGACGTCTCAGGTCAGAGGGCGCGGTGACGTCTTTGCACCACGCTCTCTCCTGAGCAGTCACAGCGCAGAGCGGGATGAGGCCAGCGAAGCTGGAGTCCGGAGCAGCGGCAGCAGGTGAGATGTGAGGTGAGTATTTGATTTTTTTTTTCTATTGTATGGAGGCCTGTGGCAGTATAAGGGAGGGGGGTGAGGTGGGGGTGTGTAACATCCTGCATGGGGCATTATAAGGGGGGGGGTGACTTCCTGCATGGGGCATTATAAGGGGGGGAGGGGTGACATCCTGCATGGGGCATTATAAGGGGGGGATGACATCCTGCATGGGGCATTATAAGGGGGGTGACATCCTGCATGGGGCATTATAAGGGGGGGTGAAATCCTGCATGGGGCATTATAAGAAGGGGGGTGACATCCTGCATGGGGCATTATAAGGGAGGGTGTGTGTGTGTCATCCTGCATGGGGCATTATAAGGTGGGGTGACATCCTACATGGGGCATTATATGGGGGGGAACAGCCTGCATGGGGCATTATGTGGGGGGAACAGCCTGCGTGGGGCATTATGTGGGGGGAACAGCCTGCGTGGGGCATTATGTGGGGGGAACAGTATATGGGGGCCAGTATTCTGTATGGAGCATTATATGGGGGCCAGTATCCTGCATGGAGCGTTATATGGGGGCCAGTATCCTGCATGGAGCGTTATATGGGGGCCAGTATCCTGTATGGAGCGTTATATGGGGGCCAGTATCCTGTATGGAGCATTATATGGGAGCCAGTATTCTGTATGGAGCGTTATATGGGGGCCAGTATTCTGTATGGAGCGTTATATGGGGGCCAGTATCCTGTATGGAGCGTTATATGGGGACCAGTATCCTGTATGGGGCATTTTATGGCGGCCAGTATACTGTGTGGAGCGATTCGCCGGTTTCTGAGCTATTGTGGAATTTACAATAGATATCACTCATGTAATGTAAGAAGTGAAATCTTTGCATTGTACTATATATATATTTCTCTTCGGTATCTGTGACCATGGCTTGCCCCCCCCTAGTTTTGATCCTGGGTACGCCCATGGTGTGGTGAGCACCCTGAACCCCCAGGTGCTTCACAGAAGTTTATAACATGGAGCCGTGAAAATAAAAAAATCAAACTTTTTCCAGAAAAAATATTTTTTAGCCCCAAATTTATTATTTTCACAAGGGTAAGAGGACAAAATGGACCCCAAAAACTGTTGTGCAATTTCTCCTGAGTACGCCGATACCCCATATGTGGGGAAAATACACTGTTTGGCACGGCAGGGTTTAGAAGGGAAAGAGCACTGGATGACTTTTTGAACGCAAAATTGGCTGGAATCGAGAGCAGACGCCATGCCGCGTTTTGGGAGCCCCTGATGCGTCTAAATAGTGGAAACTCCCCACAAAAGACCCCATTTTGGAAACTAGACCCCTCAAGGATTTTATCAAGGGGTATAGTGAACATTTTGAACCCAGAGGTATGACACAGAATTTGATAACATTAGGTCATCATATTGAATAAGTTGTCATTAGTCTGGAGCGCAAGTGCTCGCTACTTGAGTTTGCATCGGGTACTCGAGTATGCACCATGTATCGCGGGTGCTTGAGTGACATGCTCAAGTACCTGCCCCGCATGTTTCACGGTTGTTAGACATCCAAAAAAAACCATGCGGGGATCGCTTGTGCATGCCAGGCAATCCCCGCAAGGTTTTTTGGCCGCGAAGCATATGGGGCAGAGACTCGAGCATGTCACTCGAGCACAAGCGATACTCAGTGCATACCCAAGCACCCGATGCAAACTCAAGAAGCGAGCACTTGTGCTCAACACTAGTCGCCATCATTTTTTTTTCTTTAATTTTGAAAAAATCCCAACACAACCCTAGCTCAACCCTAACCCTAGCACAACCCTAACCCTAGCACAACCCTAACCCTAGCACAACCCTAACACAACCCTAACCCTAGAGTTTATTTTTTACGCCTTTCCTATAAGTGATTAGACAACATTATTCTTCGGGTCGGTGCGATTACAGCGATACCAGATTCATATTGGGTTTTTATGATTGACAGCTGTCACACACTAAAAAAAACTTTTTTTTGCAAAGACTAGTTTTTGCATTGCCATATTTTGAGAGCTATAATTTTTTCATATTTCTGCCGACAGAGTCATGTGATGGCTTGTTTTTTGCGGGACAAGTTGACGTTTTTATTGGTACCATTTTCGGGCATGTGACATTTTTTGATCGCTTTCGATTCCGATCTTTGGGAGGCAGAATAAACAAAAACCAACAATTCAGGAACTGTTTGTTTTTTGTTTTTTTTTAAAGCCGTTCCGCGGGTGGTAAAATTGATAAGGTAGCTTTATTCTTAGGGTCAGTACATTTACAGCGATACTCCAGTTATATATTTTTTATGTTTTGGTGCTTTTACACAATGAAAACTATTTTATAGAAAAAATAATTTTTTTGTATCGCTTTATTCTGAGAGCTATAACTTTTTTATTTTTTGGCTGATGGAGCCGTACGGCAGCTTGTTTTTTTGCGAGACAAGATGACGTTTTCAGCAGTACCATTTTTATTTACATTCGTATTTTTTATCACATTTTATTCCATTTTTTATTTGGCGGTATGATGATAAAGCATCTTTTTTTATTTATTTTTTTTACCGTGTTTACTAAAGTGGTTAACTAGTGGGACAGTTTTATAGGTTAGGTCGTTCCGGATGCGGCGATACCAAATATGTGTACTTTTTTTTTTCATAATAATATTTATGGGTACAGTATATTTTTATTTTTTTTCGATTATTTTTTTCATTTTTTCGTCCGACATCGGGTCACCATGACAACTACCAGGACCCACCAGAGATAGCGCGGGACGCCGGAGAGGAGGTAAGTAGGTCGCGCTTACCTCCCCTTGCTCCCAGAATGCTGCGATCGACTTCGATCGCGGCATTTCGGGGGGTAATGTGCCGGGAGTGGTGCGGCACCGCTCCTTGCACATAGCAACGGGTGTCAGCTGTGAGAATCAGCTGACACCCGGCAGCGATCGCGCCGCGTAATAATACGTATCTGGTCCAATAGGCCCAGTGTGCAGATAAGTATTATTACGCCTGACGTCAGAAAGGGGTTAAACTACGTTTTTCTCTGAAACATTGCAGCATTTCAGAATGAAACATACCTGGTTGGAATCATGCAGCCAGCGTCTGATACATGCTGCTCTGGAAGAATTTATATCAGCTGTCAGGTTTCCTTTAAAAATGTATTATGGTTATTCTATGTGGCCAAGGCTGAGATTGTTTTGTAAACTGTCCAGAAAAAAAAAATGAAGTTGGCAATCATTTACATGCTTTTAGGTTCTGTTATAGTATGTAATTTTACAATGCTGCATAATAGAAGAAACAGGCTGAAATCTCCAGTAATCATTACAATTTCTGCCATTATAAAAAGAAACTTTCCCCAAGTGACTATAATATGATAACATTTATATGTAGAAATCACCATATTAGGACCCGTTATGGTGACACAAATATTTAGCATTTCAAATTCACTACAATTAAAATAGTAGCAACTTCCATCACTTAAACAGTTGTGATGTATGTGTTTTATGTTGTTTGTATGCAAAAATGATAATATACTGTATAAATAGTCACCCTTCTTTACAGCGGTCATCACGACCGAGGGAGATAGTTGCCTCTTCTGCAGATTTCTCAAACTGTCTTGCCTAGTTCCCCTCCTCTCGCTCACCTTACCTGCCTCTGCAGCCTAGCCTGGAATGAGTAGGCATACACAATTTATTTCAATGTTGCAAAGGGAAGACTGTAAGAATGAGTGGGCACCTATATTACATTACAACCCAGGGCAAAGCTCAGATTCTGAATTTTACCAGGAATATTTCTTTCAATTCTGTCACTGACATTACCAAACTCAATCCAAGACTGAAGAACCCAGTGCCGAAATGGAGTATTTGTGGCCCACCAAAGAATATAATTTTTGAAGCCCATCATTCAGCTATACAGAAATAATACAAGACAAGATAAAGATGGCAAAAGAAAAAAAGGAACACAGCACTGGGTATGTTAGCTCCTGAAAGTAACTTTAAGAGGAATTTCATTCTTGTTACTGTCATGTTTTTTTGTAGTGTGTCTGAGGTTTGACAGATAACTTTTTATTGCTATTGTTGGGGCTTAATGTCTGCCAGCCTTGTTTTTTGTAACCACTAGGTTGACGCTAAAGGCCCCTAAACACATTATAATTATGATGTCCGAACCTGCCAATATCAATAGTCTCATCCAATATGTATGAGGGCACTGGCTGACTGATAGTCGGGAGAGATGTGGATAGTGCATGTCCAATTTCGAACTGCTAATCGCCTTGTTCTCCCTGAGATAAGCTGCTAGGTGACATGTCAGTCGCATCTTTCGTAGAGAACAAAGGAGCGCACAACCGAACAAGCGCTCCTGTGTATGGGAGTGTCATGTGAGATGGCCGAAGCATCATTCGGCCGTCAGCCATCTAATGTGAATGGCCAGCTTACCATTTTCCAAACTAATATTTCAGAACTCAATATGTTACATGAGAGTTAAACAAATCTCTTTTACACTTTGAGGAAAATTTTTGCTGAGAAAAGACGGATTTTGGTAAGACCTTACCTGTAAAATCCTTTTCAGCGAAGGAAGGAAGGGAGACACAGATCCATTACTAGTGGGTAGGCGGAGCCCCATAGGATAGTTCACCTCAGATTTATAAAAAGTGACGACCGGCCCCTCCAGCTTAGGCTCCTCCTACTCCCATGTTCTTCAGTTCGTACACAAGCTAAGGAAGAGCAGATAACACCAGCGGAAAAACACAACCACTTCCGAAAATTCATAAATGCGAGAGAACAGGTTATGCATGTAACAGAAAAAACACACAGTCCCAGGCACTGCTCACTGGACCTGACAACTGCGATGAGCTGGCAATGCTGGAACAGAGCCCTAGCACGCTGACCCCAGCCCAGATGACCGCCATCAGAGAGGAGTCGCGCCGCATCTGGAAAAACAATAATGCACTTCTGCCCTGGGAGGGTGCTGTGTCTCCCTTCCTTCCTTCGCTGAAAAGGATTTTACAGGTAAGGTCTTACCAAAATCCGTCTTTCAGCAGCAGAAGGGAAGGAAGGGAGACACAGATCCATTACTAGTGGGACGTCCCAAAGCAGTCCAGAACTCAAGGGTGGGAAACAGTGGCAGAATCGCCAATACCCCAACAACTTAGTCAAGCGCGCAACAAGCGCCGAAACTAGATAAAGAGATAACATAAACCACCCGCTGCCTGCAGGACCCTGCGTCCCAAGGCCGCATCGGCGGAAGCACTCACGTCCACTTTATAAAATTTAGTAAAAGTGTGAACGGAGCGCCAGGTAGCCGCCTGGCAGAGCTGCGCTGCCGAGGCCCCCTGATGAAAAGCCCACGACGAACCAACAGCTCTCGTGGAATGAGCTCGAACCTTAACCAGACAAGGCTCGCCCCTGAGCCGGTACGCTTCCAGGATAGCCGAACGTATCCACCGAGCTATAGTGTCCTTGGAGGCCCGCTGACCACGCCGACGACCAGCAGGAATCACAAAAAGAGAGTCCGACTTCCGAAACCCTTGCGTGATTGACAGATAGAACTTCAAAGCCCGCACCAAATCCAAAGAGTGCAAGGCTCGCTCCTTTGGACTTTTCGGATTTGGACAGAGGGAGGGCAACACGATGTCCTGATTGACGTGGAAACACGACACCACTTTAGGCAAAAAATCGCCACGGGTACGAAGCACCACTCGATCCGGGTGGAACTCCAGAAAAGGGGGCGAGCAAGACAGTGCTGCCAACTCAGAAACCCTTCTCAAGGAGGTGACCGCCACCAGGAAGGCCACCTTCCAAGAAAGTAAGTAAAGCGTAGTTGAATCCATAGGCTCAAACGGTCCATGCTGAAACGGTCCATGACTACCTCTTGAAGCTCATCAACAGAATGCCAAGAGTGTGCAAAGCAGTCATCAAAGCAAAAGGTGGCTACTTTGAAGAACCTAGAATATAAGACATATTTTCAGTTGTTTCACACTTTTTTGTTAAGTATATGATTCCACATGTGTTAATTCATAGTTTTGATGCCTTCAGTGTGAATGTACAATTTTCATAGTCATGAAAATACAGAAAAATCTTTAAATGAGAAGGTGTGTCCAAACTTTTGGTCTGTACTGTAGATCAGCTCGAACTGGTCCCACGGGGCCACCAGAGCGTCTACCGCCACAGCCTCCGGGTCCCTGTACCAGGACATAAACGTCGGAATCCTGGCGTTCAGCCTGGATGCCATCAAGTCCACCTGGGGAGTCCCCCAACGGGAGCACAGCAGTGTAAAAACTTCCGGATGAAGACTCCATTCTCCGGGATCCACCTGCTCGCGACCTAGGAAGTCCGCCGTGATATTCAGCACTCCTGGGATGTGAATCGCGGAGATGGCTGGGACCCTGGACTCGGCCCATACCAGGATCCGAGAGACCTCCATCATGAGTCTGGAACTCCTCGTCCCGCCCTGATGGTTGATATACGCGACTGCTGTCGCATTGTCCGTTTGAATCCGGACTGATCGTCCAATGTCGGAGGCAGAGAAAAATCGCCCTCAACTCCAGGATGTTGATCGGCAGAGACGACTCCTCTGACGACCAGACCCCCTGAACCCAGAGATCGTTCCAAACCCCCCCCCCAGCCAGTCAGGCTTGCATCGGTTGTAATGACCGACCACCATGGGAGGAAGAAGGATTTCCCCAGGGATAAAGCCTCCGGACGTAACCACCATCCAAGAGACTCTCGCACCCTGCGGGAGATACCGACACAGCGATCTAGCGAAGCCGGCGATCGGTCCCAACGGGTCAGAATAAGATTTTGGAGACCCTGGGAATGAAATTGTGCAAAAGGTACAGCTTCCATTGCTGCCACCATCAGACCCAGAAGGCGCATACACTTCCGAAGGGGCATTGCCATCGCCGACCTCATAACCTGTACATGGTGTCGAAGGTTCGCTTGTTTGTCCGGAGGCAGGGACACCACCGCTCGGACCGTGTCGAAATGCATCCCCAAGAACAGGATTGACTGCGACGGCTCCAAAGACGACTTCTTCCAATTGACAAGCCACCCGAAAACCTCCAGGTGCTGAAGGGAGAGATCGCGAGCCGTTACCGCCTCCTCCGCTGTGGATGACACAATCAACAGGTCGTCCAGGTAGGGGAGAATCGTAACTCCTTGCTTTCGAAGGAGCGCCATGAGTGGCGCCAGAATCTTTGTAAAAACCCTTGGCGCCGAGGCCAACCCGAATGGTAGGGCCACAAACTGGTAATGGGCCTGACCTATGGCGAACCGTAGGAAGCGCTGGTGAGCCCTGCCGATAGGGACATGTAAATAGGCGTCGCGGATGTCGATCGACACCAAAAAATCGTGCTGCGACAGGACCGCCACGACGGAGCGAAGAGACTCCATACGGAATTTTCGGGTCCGGACATGCAAATTCAAATCTTTGAGGTCCAGAATAGGGCGAAACTTGTCCTCCTTTTTGGGAACCACAAAAAGGTTGGAGTAAAACCCCCTTCCCTGGTCCTCCGGCGGAATCGGAATCACCACACCCTGCTGCAGAAGAGAGTCGACCTCCTGCAGCAGAGCGGCAGCTAGCTTGGGCTCGGACGGGATGCGCGACTGACGAAACCTGTCCGGGGGTCGAGAATGAAACTCTATGTAATAACTTTCCGACATAACCCGCGTCACCCAGGCGTCCGATACGTGTGACGCCCAAATAGACCCGAATTGTAGAAGACGACCTCCCACCCGAGAGCCCTCGAGAGGGTTCCTGGCGTCAGTCCGCCTTAGCGGGCTTTTTGTCAACCTCCCGCTTGTCCTGACGGAAATGTTGTTTCCAGGGAGTACGGGATTTCTGGGAGGACTTCTTTCCGGAAGGCGAGGGACGATCCGATCTCCAAGAAGGCTGACCGAACCGACCCCGGGGCCGAAAGGACCGACGACCACTACCGGCACTTGACCTGCTGGACGTAGTAACCACTGCCTTTCGCTGCGGCAAGGCCGTATCTTTGGCCTTGGCTTTAGCAATCAGCTCCGTGAGGTCCGAACCAAACAGCTGACCTCCCTTGTACGCCAGACTCAGCAAACCCTGTTTGGATACTGTGTCACCAGTCCACTGTTTAAGCCACAGTGCTCTCCTGACAGAGACAGCCGAGGATTGAGCCCTGGACATCACCGCAGTAGTATCCAGCACTGCGTCCCTGCCATATTGGGCCGCTTCTTCCAAGAGCTGGGAGAGCCTTTCCACTTCAGACAGCGGAGTTCCATCTTGCCATGCCATCCGCAGCTGATCCAACCACCGCAGTGAAGCCTCACCAGCCCACATGGCCCCCAAGGCCGCTCGGAATCCGTGACCCGCAGCCTCATAGATGGACTTTGCTGCTGACTCCGTCCTTCTGTCCAGCGGGTCCTGGAGACTCGCCTTCCCTTTAACAGGAAGCAAAGAGGATTTGCTCAGCTGAGACAATGGCACATCCACTTCAGGAGAGGGGACCCAATTAGTGATCGTTTCCGTGGAACAGGGATACAGAGCATCAAACAACCGCGCCCCTTGGAAATGTTTATCCGGACACAGGCGTTCTTTCTCCACCGCCTTGTTAAGTTCCTCGTGCATCGGCAGCGTCGAGCGAGCCCGACGCGACTCCTGATACAGCCGGGCCGATTTGCCAGGGCGCTCCGTCACCTCTTCAGACAGTTGTAACGCTTCCCGCATAGCTTCAACAAAAGCGTCCACGCGGCCCGAAAGCGAAGCAGAGCGACCCCGCCGATTCTCTTCATCAGAATCGGAGATCTCACCAGAAGAGTCTGTCGGCGATTCTGAAGCCTCCGACGCACTACGCGTGACCGATCCTGAAGCGGACCGGGAGAGAGGTCCGCGCCCCCTGGTCCCTGATCCGACATGCCCCCACACAGTTGTGAGCATCGCGGATAAGGCAGTAATAACCTTACAATGGGTGCAGTGACCAAGGATGTGTAAATTCCACTATCACAGCCTGTTCTTGCACAAAAAATCACCCGGCACTGAAGGGTTAAAGCTCCTCCTAGAAGGAGAAAAGCTACCCCAGTGGCCTGCAGAGCAAAAGTTAACCTGACACACTAGAGAGAAGCACCCTCTGATCCCAGAAGGGTGCACCTCCAGAGAGGGTTAACAGCCTGATGGGCCAGACCCTGTTCAGAAGGGGTTAACGCTACTGATCCACACTACCCTTTTTGTGAGGTGTGTGTCAGAGCCATCTCAGCATGTGAAGAAGCAGCGCCATATACAGCACACCCTGTCAGCTAGGACATAAGGAAAGTGATCTGCGCTGTAGAAGGAACTTTCTGCCTATAAGGCAGGAGAGACTCACCAGCTGGCGTAGAAACTGCTCTTCTCGGTGTGATGAAAGCGGGGAGCAGGGAGTAGGAGCCGCAGCACGAGGATGGACGCTGGCCGGAAGAAGAAGGGGCTGGGGCATCTCCAGCGCGCGCTTTCCCGGCACTTCCTGTCACAAACTGGCAGCAGAGAGACGTTAAGCCACGCCCCCCGCCGAATATGAACAGAGCGCGCGAATCCTCCGTCCCTGCTCCCCTGCCCGCCGAGGATCAAGCGCTGCATGCAGAGGAGGGATCCCTGCAAGCAGAAAAAAACAGCAGTCACCACAAAAACACATATACAGTGACAGCGGCTGCCGCAGCAGCCGCTGAAAGCACTCCATAAGAGCACTTACCCAGCTGAGCGCCACAGGGACCCCCAGGGATGTGTGGCGCCGTGGCCCTTGCTCCCCCCCACGGCGGAGCGCACAGGGACCCCACAAGAGCGGTGTGCGTCTCCGCCAGGGAGCGCCCTGTATCCCCCGGGGCCAGCAGGGTTCTGCGGGGACCTCCTTAGGGGGTACGCAGATCCGCCAGGGGAGGGTCAGGGGTCCCAGCAGCGCTGAGACCCCCTGAGACCTCTAGACCACGGGGGGTCCAGGTCTCCGGATAAAAATAATAAAATCTTCTGAGGAGCTGCAAAGGCAGCGACTATCCTCTGCAACCTCAAATTTAAAACTGAGGAACATGGGAGTAGGAGGAGCCTAAGCTGGAGGGGCCGGTCGTCACTTTTTATAAATCTGAGGTGAACTATCCTGTGGGGCTCCGCCTACCCACTAGTAATGGATCTGTGTCTCCCTTCCTTCCTTCTGCTGCTGAAATTCTCAGTATGTCAATTCTATGTGCAAAATTCATTGCAGATTTCACCCTTTGTGACGTAAAGAATGTCTGTGTTTTTATCCTCTTAATATAGTGCAGTCATCATATTATATAGAACTGTGTACTTACAGTTGCTCCTTTTGCCTTTCTACCCAGCTAATTCTTAACTTTTACATTAGGTCTATGACAAAACGTGATTAAAAACTTACTGGCTGAATCCTTCTAAGCTTTATGTAGAAACAGGAGATCAATTTTCCCAACATGACTCATGAGTCACTGCAAAATTCCCTGGCAGGGGAAAAGGATTGGAAGAGGGAAATGATTTTTGCAGGGAAAATAAACTTTCTGTTTCTACATAGAGCAGAGAAAAGAGAATAATTTACTGAGTATAAAGGCAAAATGAGCAATTGTAAATACACAGTGCTATAGAATATGATGATTGCAATATATTAAGTAACTTTGATGGGAGTGCTTCTTTATGTTCACAATAAAATCACATATGGATTTTGCCATAGGCAAGCAAAAGATATGCTGTGAAGAAAAATTTGCAGCAACTCTTTTCTGCAGAAACAAACCCTTACACTTACTGACAGTACTGAGTAAGGGGGGCCCATATAATCAGTTATGGTTTTATTTAAATTTAAAGAAAGCTGCTGAGTTCAAGCCATGAGATTGCAGCATCCAGCATGGACAGTGTTTCATGGTCTTCAGAATTTAGCCTAACCCTACCACCCCACCTATACACTTTTTAGAGAAGTGATCAATATTACCTATTAGATCATAACTAAGTGCATCTAATCAGTGAACTCATCTGCTCTGCCAGTGTCGACGGCATACCCTGTTCAGAGCTGCTAAGCTGACTCATAGGTTGTTACGCTGTCAACGTGATGGTGGCCCCGGGTGAGGTAAGTACAGCTCGGCTGGTTGATTTATATCAAACTGTAGCCAGGTAGTAACTTAATTGAAAAGGAACAACCCCTTTAATAGTTAATTTGAATGTACACAATACTTACAGGAAAGATGAAAATATATACAATAATTAACACTATAATCAAAATTAATTTACAGTGAATTATTAAAGTGTGTTAATTAAAGTTATTAATAGGACACATGATTACAATTTAATAACTGGAATTTTCCCTAAGTAAGTTACATAAACTTGTTTTTGTCAGGGCTCAACAACTGACCTAATTTTTTATTTGTGTAGGATAACGCCCTCTGATGTCTAAGGGCATTAGTGCCTAGCTTCAGTAATGCTCTAGCGCCTGAATGGACATGAATCACAGCACTCATGTCCCAAAATGGAGAGGAAATCTGTACCAAGTGGCAGACCAATAACATATTAGTTAAAATGAACCGCCTTTGGTTTAAAGCTCCTAATTAGTGTTGAGCGAGCACTAAAATGCTCGGGTGCTCGAAGCTCGGGCCGAGCTCGCCGTGATACTTAGGTGCTCGACTCGAGCAACGAGCCCAATGTTAGTCTATGGGAGACCCGAGCATTTTTGCGGTGGCACCCCCGGCAGTCTGTAGAAAGCCTAAAAAGTGCCCAAAACGATAGTGACAGTGCTCAAAGGACACGGGGACAGCATGGGCATCGCCCCAGGAAGCATTTCTGACCCCCAGGTCACTGCTGTCAACAGCGTTGTCAGAGGTATTAAGCCACTTTTACGGGCTCACAATAAAACGTTCAAAAACGAAACTGAAACGGTTTTCCTGTGAAATATGTTAAGTAACTTCCTTTCCAGGGTAAAAACTTGTGTATAAGGTAAAATAAATAACCAAAAACAAAAATACTCCTCCACACCTTGGGCTATGTTCACAAGTAGCATTTTTTATGCGTTTTTGCACTTTTGTATTGCTTTCAACCGTGACAAATGCATTCACCGGGAAATGTCATTTTAACATTTTACAATCTTATCTGGCCATGTGCTGTGTGACACATGTATACAGTGCTGAAAAGACATGGGAACAGCATGGGGAAGACCCCTGGAAGCATCTCTGACACCCAGGTCACTGCCTAAAAGTGTGCCCATCAGAAGTGATCCTTGCCGCATCAGAAGATGCAGACTTGCAACTATCCCCGTGCAAGTCCTTGTCCCAGGGCAGTGTTCAATTGTACCTCCCCCATTCCTTGCAATGCAAGCGCAAGTATGCAGCCTGCCACCCACCCACCCCCAGGCTGCAATACCATACTGCTAGCTTGCTAGCACTTGAAATTGGGCCTTTTAGGCATGTGGAGGCGGAATCTGGCCACCATGTCATGGCTGAGTCGGCGGCCTGGTATCCATACTCAGTGTCCAGCCGCCCGGCGGTCGGGTGTCCATACTCGGTCCCCAGCCGCCCCGTGGCCGGGTGTCTGCACACAGTCCCCAGCCGCCTGGGGGCAGCCGGGAGTCCATAAACGGTCCCCAGCCGCCCCTATTTCTCCTGTCAACTTCCCCCCACACACTTTTCTTAGCCCGGCCTGCTTTAGGGCAGCATTGGAGGAGCCCACCAGAGAACCAGACTCCTCTGGTGGGCCCTGGCTTCTCCATCAGGGGAGTTGAGAGTGCCAAGGTTAGGAGCATGATGATGATAGAAGTTAGCATCTGCTTTGTTTTCTTGGAATGCAAGCGTAAGTGTGCAGCCTGCCACCCACCCACTCCCAGGCTGCAATACCATACTGCTAGCTTGCTTGCACTTCAGATTGGGCCTTTTAGGCATGTGGAGGCGGAATCTGACCACCACGTCATGGCTGCGTTGGCGGCCTGGTATCCATACTCAGTCCCCAGCCGCCCAGTGGCCGGGTGTCCACGCTCGGTCCCCAGCCGCCAGGGGGCGGCCGGGTGTCCATACTCGGTCCCCAGCCGCCCCGCGGCCGGCTGTCCACACACGGTCCCCAGCCGCCTGGGGGCGGCCGGGTGTCCATAAACGGTCCCCAGCCGCCCCTATTTGAAGGACAGCCTAACCACAAACACGTGGACAAGTGAATGTGGCCAGGGATGGTCCATCTCACGCCTTCACACTGGGTTAATATTGTGGAAGCCGGGACACAGTTGGACACTGGGATGCAACACGTCCTCCAGACATAGAGGATTGCGGGTCCTGGGTCAATCAGGCTTCAACACAAAGTTCAAAAGGTAGACAGCAGCAGTGGTCGGCCTCCTACACAACGAGTAAATTATTCATGATCATGAGGCCATCCATCTCCTTAGCTTTCTGTTCCTTGGAATGCAAGCGCATGTATGTAGTAGCGGCTACGCCTGAGGTGGTCAGCATTTTGGCGCATATTCTACCTCCTCCGAGGATTGCTGGATGTTTTCCTGCTACTATCCCAGTTCTATGACTCCCGTTAAAACAAAGCTTCAGGTGATGAATGATGGATGAGGTGGTGGCAAAGGAGAAAGAGCAGGAGGAACAGGGACCATTCACATCAATATCAGGCCAGTCAACCACACATGTCTTGTAGGATATGTTTCTGTACCAAAAGGAGTGGTTTGGCTACACAGTTATAGGGCATACAGTGAATGCAATGCGTACCAAAAATTTCGAGGCTCTCCAATGCCCCTTGGAAGTGACATGGAGGTCAGAGGGCCTTAACTAAACCGTTTTTTCCATTTATAGCAACTGGGTCTCCTGTGCACTGTTGGCCTAAGCAGTGAATGGAAGGCTTTCCAAAAATTATGAGGAACTGCAATGGCCCTTGAAACAGACGTTGATTACAGCGTACTAAAAACCTTCTACCCATTATTGGGGAGTGGGTCTCCCTTAGTGTTCGCCTATGCATTGAAAATCAAAAGCTGACTAAAATTAGGAGGAAATGCAATGCCCGTTGGAAGAGTCATGGAGGTTAGAGTTAATTAAAAACAACATTTCAATGCCCCTTGGAAGAGCTGTGGAGTTCAGAATGGTTTAACAAGATGGTTTTAACCCCTTACTTACCGGGGACGTATTAGTACGCATATCTGCGTACCGCCGGTTCAGTGAGAGCTCCGGCGCTGAGCCCTCACTGAACCGAGCACATGTCAGCTGATTCTTACAGCTGACATGTGCCCGCAACAGCCGCGGGTGGAATCGCGATCCACCCGCGGCTGTTAACCAGTTAAATGCTGCTGTCAATCTCCGACAGCAGCATTTAACGCGCGCTTCCAGGTAGCGCGTCATAAGCCCCGCCCACCGGCGACCCCGTCACGTGATCGCGGGTCGCCGATGGGCGTGCATGACAACCCAGGGTCTGCAGCAGACGCCTGTGGTTGTCATGATCTTGTCGCTATGAGCGCCACCTAGTGGTCGGCGCTCATAGCACAGGACCATTTCTGCTGCATGCAGGGGATCTGCTGGTCCCCTGTATGTAGCAGAGGCGATCGGACAGTTGCTGCTTCTAGTCTCCTATGGAGACTATAGAAGCATGCAAAAAGTAAAAAAAAAAAGTTTTTAAAAATATAAAAAAAAATAAAAAAATATAAAAGTTTAAATCACCCCCCTTTCGCCCCATTCAAAATAAAATATATAAAAAAAAAACCCACATACACATATTTGGTATCGCCGCGTTCAGAATTGCCCGATCTATCAAAATAAAAAAAGAATTATTCCGATCGGTAAACGGCGTAGCGAGAAAAAAATTCTAAACGCCAGAATTACATTTTTTGGTCGCCGCAAAATTGCAATAAAATGCAATAACGGGCGATCAAAACATCGGATCTACCCCAAATGTTATCAATAAAAACGTCAGCCTGGCACGCAAAAAATAAGCCATCAACCAGCCCCAGATCACGAAAAATGGAGACGCTACGGGTCTTAGAAAATGGCGCTATTTTTTTATTTTTTTTTTTACCAAATTTTGGAATTTTTTTTCACCACTTAAATATAAAAGAACCTATACATGTTTGGTGTCTATGAACTCGTAATGACCTGTAGAATAAGAAGGGCTGGTCAGTTTTAGCATTCAGTGAACATGGTAAAAAAAATAAATAAAAAACAACTGGGGTATTGCACTTTTTTTGCAATTTTACCGCACTTGGAATTTTTTTCCTGTTTTCCCGTACAGGATATGATAAAACTAGTAATGGCGTTGAAAAGTACAACTCGTCCCGCAAAAAATAAGCCCTCACATGGCCATATTGACCAAAAAATAAAAACGCTATGGCTCTGGGAACAAGGGGAGCAAAAACGAAAATGCAAAAACGAAAAATGCTCCGGGGCTTAAGGGGTTAATGCCCCTTGGAAGAGACGTGGAGGTTGCAGTAGCTTAACAAGACGGTTTTAACCTTCCTCTTGTGTTAGCTTTCTGTTACTCTTTCTTATGTTAACGGGTCGGTTTTGACCCTTGTCTTAAATCACCCCTAGGATACCCTAAAAACAGTTATTTATGATCCAATTTGTTTCTTACCTCTTAGTTACCTTGTTAGGGTTTCTCATCCATGGAAGGATTGATTTTAATATTTTTGTTGTGGCCCCCTGGGCCTTTCATTTGAGAGCATACCCTTCATTTTCAATATAAAAATATTGTCAAATGAACCTCAAGAGAATAATATAAACTTAAAAAAGTTTGTTATATTACCTGACTATTACTGAAGGGTTTTAGAACACATTTCTTAAATGTAAAAAAAAGTATACATATATATATTTTATATTATTAACTCTAGTAACATCTATGGTGTTACGGGTCAATTTTGACCCATATCTAACTACTTTATGAAAAAGGCAAAAAAAAGATTTTTTTTTATAGAACTTTAATACAACTAAAAGATGAAAATTATATTAACATTAATAGCAATAATAATAAAAAGTAGCTTTTCTAGGTCAAACAAACAAACAACAATCAATCAAGCAAATCAACAGAAATCAAGTACTAGTTTTTAGATGCATTAGTATTTAAATGCATGTGTGGCAAAAAGTGACACTTTTTGTGTGTTCTTTGCAGAGGTATTTTTTGCAGCCGAAGCACGATGTGTTTGTCTTTCTGTCCTTATTGCTAGGGCAGACCTGACACCTCTTTCTTTTAGAATCAGGTGGTCTCACTGGGGTTGTGGCTGTTGTGGTTGATGTTGAGGCAGGCCTGGTTGAGGAGGATGCTGGTGATGATGCTCTTTGTGTTGCTGTGGGTGTGGACGAAGCACTTGTTGAGCTCTGGAGTTGTCGGACCAAGGCTGCAGCGGCTTGGTCTCAGGGCACTCGTTCCCTTTGTCAATGTGCGCCTTGACAAGGGATCTTCCTAGTTCCTCAAGAAACATCCTCCGCTTGTGTCTTTTCTTTGAATTCCATCCTTGGTGAATGTGGGTCCACAACACAAATGAATTGCATGCTGACACATCAAGGATGTTGTAAAATACAACCATTGGCCATGTCCTAGTCATTCGCTGGCAAGTGTAGGTGGCAGTCAGCTTGTCCAGGTTGTCCACTCCTCCTTTGTTTTTGTTATAGTCCAGGATGATTCTGGGCTTTTTGTCACTTCCTGATGACACAGCTGCATCTTCTGTGAAGTGTGGACATCAGTACCACATTCTGTCGTTTTTTGGGGTAGTATGAAACAGCAGTGGTGGTGTCTGTAAAAACAAACTTTGAGGAAAGTGGAGCACTGTCCTTCATCTGCAACAATTCAGCGGGCAGCTCAGGTTTGTTTTTTTTCACTGTGCCCACCATGGTGATTTTCCTCCTGAGAAGTTCTTGTCCAAGGTCATAGCTGGTAAAAAAATTGTCACAAGTAATGTTGTGACCCTGCAGTCCAGTAGTCATATCGAGGACTACACGTTTTCCTTGTTTTTTTTCAGGGATGCCGCTTGCAGACTTGCCTGTGTAAATCTGTAGATTCCATGCATAGCTAGTTTTTGCATCACAGGCTGCCCAAATTTTTATGCCATATTTGCCTGGCTTACTTGGCATGTATTGCCGGAAGGGGCATTTTCCGCGGAAAGGGAGAAAACGTTCGTCTACTGTCACCTCTGGCCCTGGGTTGAACATCAGTGGAAGGAGCTGCACCCATTTCTCCCAAACATCCCTGATGGGAGCAAGTTTGTCAGATTTTGTTCTGGTGTCTCTGTTGTCAAATCTGAGGACTCTTGATATCATTTGAAACTTTTGAAGTGACATTGTTGCCCGGAAAATATTCCTGCCTGTCGATGCGTCCCAGAGACCTCATTGCAGGATTTGTACACTCCAGCAAGGAGAAGAACACCAATGTAGGCATCCAGGACATCATCATGAAGGTCATTCCACATGTTGCCGTGGACTTTTTTTCCTTCAAGGTTTGTCATAGCAATAATGACTTTTTTTATTGACAATGGCATAAACAGATCAAAACATGACTTGATGTCACTTACTCTTGTCACAGCAAACCTTGTGATCCCAGGGGTCATTTTTATGACATTTGCAGCATCAGCCCTGCCATGTACATCTGGAGGTACTGAGCTCCAACTGATCTTGCCACTTTTGGATTTGAATCTTTCAGCGGGAGCAGCTTCAGCACCAGTGACCTCCTCATCAGACTGATCAGAACTGTCTATGTCTTCCGGTTGATACTCCACATCATCTTCCTCCTCAGAAACCTGTTCATCTGTATCAGTTTGCTGCTGTGTGTCCTCTGATTCATTATCATCTAAGATATAATCCAGAATTTGGCTTACATCAAATCTTCTCCTCATTGTTGCATGTGTAAACTGGAGATGTATACTCTGCAAAGTACCAACTCTAAGCTGATTTGGCCATACATGCCTGGACATGTCCCTAACTCAAGTTGTTGGAAGTAGAGCTGGCTGTGGGCTGTTGGTGTATATTGTGTTTATGAGTTCAGTTTTTGGACTTATTATTGTTTTTTTACTCTTATATTAGACCTGGGTTGAAATTGACCCCAACAACACAAATGTTATAATTTTAATAAGAGCATTTTTACAATTTAGTAAAATAGTTTTATTTATTGTATTTTGTTTAAAAATAAATTCCTGAAAAAGTCAAAAAGTCTTGATGCAATAAACAAATGTATGTAGAATTTGTATGCATTTAAAACCTAAAACGGGTCGGTCACGACCCTAACACAAGAGGAAGGTTTTAATGCCACTTGGAAGAGATGTGGAGGTCGCAGTAGCTTAACAAGACGGTTTTAATGCCCCTTGGAAGAGACGTGGAGGTCGCAGTAGCTTAACAAGACGGTTTTAATGCCCCTTGGAAGAGACGTGGAGGTCGCAGTAGCTTAACAAGACGATTTTAATGCCCCTTGGAAGAGACGTGGAGGTCGCAGTAGCTTATCAAGACGGTTTTAATGCGCCTTGGAAGAGACGTGGAGGTCGCAGTAGCTTAACAAGACGATTTTAATGCCCCTTGGAAGAGACGTGGAGGTCGCAGTAGCTTATCAAGACGGTTTTAATGCCCCTTGGAAGAGACGTGGAGGTCGCAGTAGCTTAACAAGACGGTTTTAATGCCCCTTGGAAGAGACGTGGAAGTCCCATTAGCTTAACAAGACGGTTTTAATGCCCCTTGGAAAAGTGGTGGAGGTCGGAGTAGCTTAAAAAGACGGTTTTAATGCCCCTTGGAAAAGTGGTGGAGGACGCAGTAGCTTAACAAGACGGTTTTAATGCCCCTTGGAAGAGACGTGGAGGTCGCAGTAGCTTAACAAGACGGTTTTAATGCCCCTTGGAAGAGACGTGGAGGTCACAGTGAAATAAAAAGACAATATCAATGCCCCTTGGAAAAGTGGTGGAGGTCGCAGTAGCTTAACAAGACGGTTTTAATGCCCCTTGGAAGAGACGTGGAGGTCGCAGTAGCTTAACAAGACGGTTTTAATGCCCCTTGGAAGAGACGTGGAGGTCGCAGTAGCTTAACAAGACGATTTTAATGCCCCTTGGAAGAGACGTGGAGGTCGCAGTAGCTTATCAAGATGGTTTTAATGCGCCTTGGAAGAGACGTGGAGGTCGCAGTAGCTTAACAAGACGATTTTAATGCCCCTTGGAAGAGACGTGGAGGTCGCAGTAGCTTATCAAGACGGTTTTAATGCCCCTTGGAAGAGACGTGGAGGTCGCAGTAGCTTAACAAGACGGTTTTAATGCCCCTTGGAAGAGACGTGGAAGTCCCATTAGCTTAACAAGACGGTTTTAATGCCCCTTGGAAAAGTGGTGGAGGTCGCAGTAGCTTAAAAGGACGGTTTTAATGCCCCTTGGAAAAGTGGTGGAGGACGCAGTAGCTTAACAAGACGGTTTTAATGCCCCTTGGAAGAGACGTGGAGGTCGCAGTAGCTTAACAAGACGGTTTTAATGCCCCTTGGAAGAGACGTGGAGGTCACAGTGAAATAAAAAGACAATATCAATGCCCCTTGGAAAAGTGGTGGAGGTCGCAGTAGCTTAACAAGATGGTTTTAATGCCCCTGGGAAAAGTGGTGGAGGTCGCAGTAGCTCAACAAGACGGTTTTAATGCCCTTTGGAAGAATGGTGGAGGTCGCAGTAGCTTAACAAGAAGGTTTTAATGCCCCTTGGAAGAGCCATGCAGTACAGCATCTTAAAAACATTATTCCCATTATTGGGGAGTGGGTCTCCCATAGTCTTTGCCTATGCCTTCCAAGCAAAAGCTGCCAAAAATTAGGAGGGAGGAACTTGCAATGCTGGCAACACAGACCAAGGTCACCCTGGTGGTATAGTGGTGGTGGAGGCTGAGGATAAGGAGAAGAGCAAAATACAGCCAAAATGAGGAAGCGTATACCCATGTGTGGGTGTGAAGCGGTGCATGGGAATACACCTCCCGAAATAACACAGTGGATTTGACTTTATGTTACTCTGCTGTCATTTGGTGGTGATGAGAAGTCTGGCCCAATCCAGCCCTTGTTCATTTTGATAAGGGTCAGCTTGTCAGCATTGTCAGTTGACAAGCGAGTGCGCTTATCAGTTATAATTCCCCCAGCGGCACTAAAAACACGCTCCGATAACACGCTAGCGGCAGGGCAGGCCAGGACCTCCCAAGGCGTACAGAGCGAGTTCATTCCAAGTGTCCAGCTTGGATACCCAATAATTAAAAGGTACAGAGGAATCACGGAGGATGCTGGAACGGTCGGCAAGGTACTCCCTCACCATCTTTTGAAACTTTCCACTCCTTGTGAGAGTACCCCGCGCCTCAGGGCCTGTAAGCTGGGAGGGTTTTAGAAAACTGTCCCAGAATGTTGACAGTGTTCCTCTTCTACTGCTGGATTGGAGTTGTGTCTCTCTCGCCTGTACGCCTTGGTTGGTCAACGAACTGTGACCTCTGCCGATAGCGTGTTCAGATGGGAAATTTTTTAACAGTTCTGCAGCAAGGGCCTTCTGGTACTACCCCATTTTTGTAGACCTCTCCACCTCAGGAATAAGAGAGTGAAAGTTCTCCTTGTAGCCGGGGTCTAAAAGTGTCACCAACCAGTAATGACTGTCACCCAACATTTTTACAACGCAAGGGTCACGGTTAAGGCAGCGTAACATAAAGTCAGCCATGCGTGCCAGACTGGTAACGGGCAAGACTTCCGTGTCCTCACCAAGATGACGACTGACCATGCTCTCCTCCTCCTCCCCCCCTGTCCTCATGCCACCCACGCTGAACCGACGGTATGACATTTGTACAGGTACTACCGTCTACAGCGCATGATACCAGCTCCTGTTCTTCCTCCTCCTCCTCTCCCTCTCCCTCATTGTCCCCCAATGCACGTTGGGATGAGATGAGGCTGGGCTGTGTGTAATCGCCCGCTACAGCTTCTTGATCCATCTCATCATACTCTGGCTTCAATGCCTCCTCTTTAATTCTCTGCAGAGAACGTTGCAAAAGACAGACAAGTGGGATGCTGACGCTAATGATGGCGTCATCGCCACTCACCATCTTGGTGGACTCCTCAATGTTTGTCAGGATGGTACATATGTCAGACATCCAGGTCCACTCCCGAGGTCTTATGTGTGGAGTCTGACTTGAATATAGACGGCCTTGTTGCAGCTGGTACTCCACAACTGCTCTCTTCTGCTCACAAATCCTTTGCAACATGTGGAGGGTAGAGTTCCAACGTGTGGGGACATCACACACCAGTCGGTGTGCCGGAAGCTGCAAACGCTGCTGCAACACAGCAAGGGCGGCGGAAGCTGTAGCCGAAAATGAGCTGACAGGCGGCGTACTTTGACGAGCAGATCTGGCAACTCGGGGTACAATTTAAGAAACCGCTGAACCACGAGGTTAAGCACTTGAGCCAGGCATGGTACGTGTGTGATCTCGCCTCGCCACAGAGCCGCCACCAGGTTACAGCCATTGTCACACACGACCATGCCTGGATGTAGGTTCAGCGGTCTCAGCCACAGATCTGCCTGCTCTTTCACAGCTGTCCACAACTCACAAGCAGTGTGAGGTTTATCACCTAAGCTTATGAGTTTCAGCACAGCCTGTTGCCGCTTGGCTGAGGCAGTACTGCAGTGCTTCCAGCTTGTAACTGATGTGGTGATATCTGAGATGGAGGCTGAACATGAGGAGGAGGAGGAGGAGGAGGAGGTGCAGGAGCAGTACACTGTGGGGGCAACTCTGACTGACATAGGGCCCGCAATCCTCGGTGTGGGGAGGATGTGTTCCGTCCCAAGGTCCGACTGGGTCCCGGCTTCCACTATGTTTACCCAGTGTGCCGTCAGGGAGATGTACCGTCCCTGGCCACAAGCACTTGTCCACGTGTCGGTTGTCAGGTGGACTCTCCCAGTAACTGCGTTGTTGAGGGCACAGCAGATGTTTTGGGACACGTGCTTGCATAGCGCGGGGATGGCTCACTGGGCAAAATAGTGTCGGCTGGGGACCGAGTACCGAGGGACGGCCACCGCCATAAGGTTGCGGAAGGATTCCGTCTCCACCAGCCTAAAAGGCAGCATTTCCAACGCAAGCAGTCGTGAAATGTGCGAATTTAGGACTGTGGCCTGTGGGGAAATGGCTGCGAATTTGCGCTTTCGTTCAAAGGTCTGGGATATGGACAATTGAACGCTGCGGTGGGACGTGGACGTGGATGCTGTTTCTGGAGAAACTGCCATTATAAGTGAAGACTGAGAGGAGGGGGCATCTTTGCATGCAGTATGGACAGGGGATTGCCTTGCATGCACAACAGGGGGTTCTATTACACGCACAACAGCGGAAGAAGCAGTGGTGACACCCGCTGACACTGGTCGTGGACCCTGGGGTTTGCCCCACAAAGTCGGGTGCTTTGCTGCCATGTGCCTGATCATGCTGGTGGTGGTCATGCTGGTAGTTTTGTCACCCCTGCTGATGCTGGCATGGCAGGTGGTACAAATGGCCTTTTTGGGGTTATTAGCAGAGTCTTTAAAAAAATTCCAGACTCTGGAAGACCTACCGGTTGTACTGGCAACGTCCCTCGTGTTGGTGTTACGAGGAACTGTTGCCCGCCTTCTGTGTGCGGCCACCACACTGCTTCTTCCTGCCTGTTGGCGTACTCAGCCTCCCTCCCCCTGTGTGCTGCTGGCCTCGCTCTGCGTGTCCTCCTGCCACGTTGGGTCAGTTACTAGATCATCCACCACCTCCTCCTCTTCCACTTGTGCACCACGTTCCTCCTCACTTCCTGGCAATTGTGTCTCGTCATCGTCCACCTTTTGTGACAAACTGCCAGCGTCGACTTCCTCTGGCCGTGGCTGTTCAAATATTTGGGCATCGCTACATGGGATCTCCTCTTCCACCACTTCAAGCGGAGCAGGCGAGGGGCACAAATCTGGAAATGGACCAGTGAACAGCTCTTCAGAGTGTCCAAGTGTGGGATCAGTTGCTGTCTGACGACACTTGGCATGGTGGGAGGAAGGAGCATCAGGGTGAGGAGGAGTATGCGGTCAAGACTCACGGCTACTAAAACTTGACCGTGTGGAAGACAGACCGGAGGTGGTGGTGCCCAGGTAACTGGAAGTATTATCTGCTATCCAATTAATAACCTGTTCACACTGATCAGTTCGCAATACTGGTGTTGTAGTGTGGTTCCCTAGTAATTCGGTCAAGAAGTGGGAGCGAGAAGATGTGGCTGTTGGTTGTGGCACATTTTCACCTTGGCCACGGCCCCGTCCTCTACACGCACCATCACCAGAACGTCCAGTTCCACGTCCCTTGCCACGCGCCTTGCCCATTGTAAATTAAGTAAAATAGCTTACACTCGCACTATCAATGGAAAAAGGGTAATAAAAAGGAGATATATTGGTGTCTGACCAGTCAGGGAGACACTATTACAGTTTTTTTTTTACGGCAAAAAATGCCAAAAACAGGATAATACAGAGATTTCACCCGTGGAACTGCAAAACCACAGTTTTATTTTTCTGGCCTACACCAGACTCTTTTAAACAGATATATTGGTGTCTGAACAGTCACAGACACACTCAATTTTTTTTGGGGGGGGGAGGGGGGAAATACCAAAAGGTTAATAAGACGCGTATTTGGACAGTCTGACTGAGGAAAAAACAAAATACAGGATTTAGATGAAAAGAATAATAATTTTTCCTGGCCCCTGAGACCGGGGTGATAAATCTAGCAATTTGACCAGCAGGAGCACACAGGGCTGTAATGCAGCGTTTGCTGGTATAACCACTGCGTCTCCTATACAGCCTGCCTGCCTGCCTGATATCTGGGATGGATATTAGTCCTGAGAAAGACTGTTTGTTTGATTTGGTAGGCTTTAGAGACCCTACACTAACTATTTCGGAGTATAAATCTCTCCCCTAGCTCAGCAGCACTGACCCTACACTGTCTGATCCGGAGCGACTGTGCACAAGATGGCGGCGCCCGGTTTTAAATACTCGAGGTGACGCTGTGCGGCCAGCCAATCACTGTAATGCCTACAAACAACATGGCTGCGGCATTACAGTGACTGGCTGGCAATCCCTGCATGTTCATTGGCTCTGTAAGAAGCGCCAAACGCGCAGGGCGGAGACCCGAGCTCCCGCCCGAGTAACCCATAAATGCTCGGTGCTCGCCGAACATCCCGAGTAGTGAGAGGCTCGGGCGAGTACCGAGCAGTGTCGAGCATGCTCGCTCAACACTACTCCTAATGTGATATTGGGACTGATGCAATGTGATGAAAACAGCAGCAATGTATATTCAGAAACTACAAAGGGTTTTCCAGCAAGTCATGTTTATTGCATGACAAGCAGACGTCATATGAGTGGGAGAGGCGTGGGCTGTCTGTGTGGAACTGCATAACCCTGACAATACAGGGTTCTTCTTCCCTTTTCTTAGTGGATAGGTTGTCATCTCTTCATACAAAACATACCCCTACACATCAAAGCCAGCTGAACCCACTGATTTCAGTGGTCACTGACTGAACTGATTGGAATCTTCTTTTTTCCAGGCATATAAGTTGCTGCCAGATGACTCTCATGGTGGCTTAACTCGCATTGCACAAAAATTTTGCTCCTTGTCAAAGTGTTTTATGTCAGAAATCTGGCAAAAACACTTTGCTCAATCTTGGCCGTTGTCTTTTGTCTTTGAATTCCATTGTATAGTAGAAATATTGCAGATTTCATCAAAAGTAGGGTACAATGCGAGTTTCAGAAACCCCATTCATGTGCTACAGGAAATAAAAATCTATTTTAAATCAGTAACATGCCCAATTTATTGTGAATTCCATGCAAAATATTTTATGAAATGTAGTGGGAAATTCTTCATACAAATAAGATTTTGTGAGGGTTCCCCTGCAGTTAAGTGAATGTAACCATGATTAATAGGCTTTGAGACAGGAACAATGCAGTCACATGATACAGTAACAGGACTGCAAAGACATGACTGATGTTTACACAACCTACATATATTGATAACCCTTAACCCCTTCTGGCAGCTGAACTTTACGGTGCTGTAGTTGAAGCCCTGTACTGGTAGCCTGGTGGTCCCTGGAGAGGGTGCCCAGTATTTTGATGACAGCTGAGCTCTGACTCGAATGGCAGTGATGATTCTTAAAGCTCTGGTTTTGCTTCTCTTCTACACACACTCCAGTTCATAACGTCTGCCTACTATTTGTGTTGAAATCCCTAGATATACATGCAAATTGCCTCTTCAGAGGAAAAGAGGACTTGAACTCTATAGCGCCACCTATTGGAAGCAGCAATCCTACAAGTCACAATCAACCCTTTAAGGAGTCTTGCAATATGACTTAGGATAAAAGCTAAATCAGAATCTCAATTTGCAGACACGGTGTTTCGGGATGTTGGTCCTCGTCAGTGCAAAGTATAAGAACTGATTTGGCTAGATGAGAGGCTCTGGACTGAGGTCTAAGGGGTCTTAGAAACATTACCCCTTACACTAGATATACAGAAACTTTGGTACATTAGGAGGAATTTATCAAGACTAGCGACTTGTACTCCATTCTTGGACCTAAAGCCAACTGGAGTAATGAGTGCCACATTTTTGAAAGGCTCACGCCTCTAAATAAAATTGTCATTTCTTTGGGCTGTGCACCAGAAAATTAGTCTATGCCAGTTATAAATAGTAGACTTCACTTAAAACATATGCTAGTTTTCTGGCATACATTATAATAAATTTGTTGCCCGGTGGTAGGCTACGATCCATTTTAGTAAAACCAATCACTTGTCTATGGGACAGTGCAAAAGAGCAAAATTTGTCCAAAATTTTGTGCAAAAATACCACTTGTTACAAATATTGCGAATGACAGTTTTCTGGTGTAAAGGGAATGATAAATTCCCCTATTATGTACAAAAAGCAGCCTTATTATAAGCCATCACATCTGAGACTTTGGTATTTGTAGATTGAGTTTCTCAGTTCTGTAGTTACTGATAATGGCAGCTGACGAATGCAAGGACAGTGCAAGGTTGTTAAACTGCTAATGGCAGAATAGTTACTCCTCAAGCCTTTACATAAAAACATTATTTACAAATTATGACAAAATTCAGCAACCACTGATTGGCTGCAGTGGTCACTCACGGAGAACACCGTGAGAGACTGCAATTGTTATAGCAAACCCAGGCCACATGTAAAGTACAATAGAAGGATGGTAAACCCCTTTAAAAGAGAGGTAGTGTTAAATCATTACTGTGATTCCTTTATTCTTGTGATTGTGGGGATCCAAGAGATCGGGTTGTCATTTATGAAAGCCATAAGTGACACTGAAATGAAACAAAATTGCAAACAAATGGTAAAAATGAAATGGAAAACTCAAAGAACAAATAATTGAGGAGCTTTCAAAAAGGGAATGAACAATCCTCAGGGACCGGCTGTGCAGTTGCTGGCTGATAATAATTGATCACAGTGTTGCTCATTCTGCTCTTGTTGTATACAACCCCAACTTCAAAAAAGTTGGGACACTGTAAGATGTAAAGAAAACAAGAATATAATAATTTAGAAATCTCTTATAGCCATATTTTATTCACAACATAACATAGAACACAGATCAGAAGTTGAAAGTTTGACATTTTTTTATATAATTTAAAGGGGACCTGTGACAAAAAATATGGGGTCAATCTGCAGGTTAATAGTGTTATTAACCTATCTGGCACCCATACTTAGCCGAACGCTGTGGGGAGAAAATTAACTTTATTTCCCCCGGCAGCAGCGTGGTTTCAGTCACCGCTCTGGGAGGATATAACTGCGCCCCCAGTCCTGATTGACACTGACTTTGCATTGGGGTGGGCTGTCAGTCAGGCTCGGTGGTGCGGCTACAGTTGAATCACAGTGTTCACAATGATTTCCAGTAGTATTCCTGAGCCCCTACAGTTATTTGCACGACTGAATCATTCCTGTCTTCAATGCCTGAATGTCTTCCGCTTGAGGGCCAGCAGATCACGAGCATCCAACAACTGTCGGCCTTGTCCCTTGTGTACTTGGATTTCTCCAGAATCTCTGAATCTTTTGATGATATTATGTACTGTAGATGGCGGGATATTTAAAGTCTTGGCAATTTTTACGATCAGGAACATTTTTCTGAAATTGTTCCACAATTTTTAGATGCAGCTGTTCAGATTAGTAAACTTCTTACCGTCTTTGCTTCTCATTCACTCTGTGACTTAGTGGAAAATTGACCCTCCAGCTGTTTTTCATTAGTACTACCTACTTTTCCAGCCTCTTGTTAACTCTGTCGCTACTTTTTTGAGATGTGTTGCTGCCATTAATTTAAAAAAGGAGTTAATTTTTTTTTAAAAATTGGAAAAATGTCCGACTTTCAACTTTTGATCTGTGTACTATCTTCTGTTGTGAATAATATGAAAAAATATATGGCTATGAGATTTCAAAGTCATATCATTCTTGTTTTCTTTATATTTTACACAGCGTCCCAACTCTTTTAGAAATTGGGGTGGTAGAAATCAACAAAAGTGTTGTACATAATAACATTAATAATCATCATTTAAGAGGTTGTCCAGTACTAGTAACAATGCCCTCATCGATTTAAATTGTGTAAAGAAGTCTTTTTGTAATTACCTTGCGTGGTCTTTATTGCCTGTGAGCGGCGCTATCACTGGCTGCTCACCAGGCATCACGTGGCCCCAGCTGCAGCACAACATCCACCACGCACTTTCCCTCTCCTCTGCTTTCGTTGGGAAAGTGCGCGGTGGATGCTGGGCTGTGACGCAATGTGAAACCCCACCCACAGCTCAATCAGGGGAAGGCGTCACTGAGTCACGCCCGACTGCAGCCGGAACTTGATGTGACATCAGTGGATGTCGGAGCCGGCTGCAGCCTGGGTCACGTGATGCCTAGTGAGCCCCTTCATCCCCAATCCTGGTATGCATGGCCCCCTCATCCCCAATCCTGGCATGCATGGCCCTTTCATCCCTAATCCTGGCATGCATGGCCCCTCCATCCCCAATCCTGCTATACATGGCCCCCTGATCCCCAATCCTGCTATGCATGGCCCCCCTATCCTGGTATACATGGCCCCCCCATCACTGTACACAGTCCCCGTACTCCAGCGCTGCGTCCTGTCTGCCTGCAGCAGCTCACCTCAGCATCTGTACAGCGCATGACATCACTGACATGCGCCCTCAGACGCTGAGGTGAACTGCTGGGATATTCACTCCTCTCCACGCCGCCGGGAATATAGTAGTGGAGAGGAGTGAATATCCATGTTCTTTAATAGTGGGCGTACAGTGTAATCAGCACCGCAGCTCCCGCTGAGGCTCAGTGATCCTCCGTGCCCACTACTAAAGAGAATGAATATTCAGCCTTCTCCACACCCACAGGAGTGGAGAGGAGTGAATATTCAATCTCTAATAGCGGGCACACACAGTCACCGCAGCACACCATGTACCGCTGCCCTAGTCTGCACAGCTGACCCCCCCATGTCCATGAGGCCTCATTTATCAGGCCCCCACCCCCGCTGTCATGGTCCCTGTGGTGTCCTGGAGGTGGCTCGGTGTGTGGCAGCGTGTGTGCGGAGCCGCTGCTGAGCCCTGGGGGCCGCTGCTCCTGCCAGTTATCTCACCGCACGGACGGGGCACTTCTCAAGCGGCTCTCGCTGGAGCTCTGCATCTGCACTATCTCCAGCTAGCCCGGGACGTGCTGCTGCTGCATGGCAGCCGGGTGTGGGTCATCACTGACAATGACTACATGGCGGCGTCAGGATCCCAGACTGGAGAACTGAGGAAGGCGAGTAAGATGGCGGAGAGGATGAGAGGCAGCGGTACATGGTGGGCTGTGGTGACTGAGGCAACAGTACATGGGGGGGGCTAAGCAGACTGGGGCAGCGGTACATGGTGGGCTGCGGTGACTGAGGCAGCAGTACATGGGGGGGCTGCGCAAACTGGGGCAGCAATACATGGTGGCTGCGGTGACCAAGGCAGCAGTACATGGGGGGCTGCGCAGACTGGGGCAGCGATACGTGGTGGGCTGTGGTGACAGGGTGCGCCGCTGTTAAAGAAAATGAATATTCACCCCTTTCCACTCCCATGGGTGTGGAAAAGAGTGAATATACATTTTCCTTTAGCAGCGGGCACACGTGGTAGCTGCAGCAGCTGGCTGCCTGTGCACACCCCCCCTCCCCACCACCGGGGTATACATACCGTACGTATACACTCAAATATAAGCCGAGGGGGACTTATTCAGCCTAAAAAATGGGCTGAAAAAAAATCGGCTTATTCTCGAGTATATACGGTAATTATAAAAAGACTTGTTTACACTATTTAAATCGATAGGGGCAATATTAACAGTACTGGACAACCTCTTTAATGTACTAATTTTTATTAGGCTCTGTCCATGCTGCACCAAGAGTAAAACTTAACGCACATTTGAAATGTTCTACAAATGAGCATTAGACACATAGAAATCTATAATAAAAAAAACAAAACTATCAGAAGCTTCCAAGCACATGAAATCATCACATGGGCAGTCCATAATGGTTTAAAGGCACAGTAATTTTAGTGTATGTAAACTTTTGACTTTGCCGTAAGTAATAAAAATGCCTTAAAACATTCTCTCTCGCTCATTATTCTGGCATTTGGCAAATATTAAAAATGATAATAATCCTAATTCACCTAAAAAGGGAAAGGTTTATTCTGATTTCATGTCAGATATTGAGAAAAACATGCATGTGTGTCTTTTTATATAGTGTATGTAAACTTCTGGTTTCAACTGTATATACATATATGTATTCTTTTTTCAACTGTATTTGTTAGTCCACTTAGGTGACTTAAACTTGCGATTGTTTGATGGCTTGTGTGATATACAGCAATGCTGTGGCATATAGCAAATATCACAGTCTCCTATGAACACCAGCCAAGGCTGGCTTTCACAGGAGTGCTGTCATGGGACACCAACAGACCCCTGGCTGTCATGGCAACCCATCGACGCCCCGCGATCACGTCAGCCTATGGAAGCACAGAACAGCGCCTTCCGGCACATTGTTGATGCCACTGTCACAGAATGACAGCGGCATTTGACAGGTTAAGAGTCTGTTAGAGGCAGATGATGGCTGATTTGCCATCATCTGCCGGCAAAGATGCGGACTCAGCTTGCGAGCCCAAATCAGAGTCAGGAAGATGTACCCTCTATGTCATATGTCGTTAAAAGAACAGCAGGAATGTCCATGTTAAACTAAAGGTATGGGCAGTATCGCGCTGTCATATTGATTTAATTCATACCTTTAGTTTAAAAATCTGCTGCCTGGTTTTCCTTAAAGCACACCTGTCAGTAGGTTTGTGCTTAATAAACCACATACACTGTCAGGTGGGCGACATTACACTGATTAATATGATACCTTTGTTGATGAAATCCGTCTTGTGGTTCTTTTTTAATCTTTATTTTCATTACTGAGATAATGAGATTCTCGTGCTATCGCTTGCCGATAGATGCTACTGTGCACGACTGGGCACCATTTTGCTGGGGGAAAAAGAAATTTGCCTGCAGCAATATGGCTCCCGCCAGCCGCGCTTGCGCAGTAGCTTCTCTCGGCAAACAAGAGATGCTACTGAGCATGCGCAGGCCATTTTGCTACATGTAAATTTCTTGATTTCTACCACGATTACACAAGCAGTATTTAAAATAGTAGGCAGGTCACTGAAAGCACGGTGTCCTGTCAGAAGCCATACAGCTGAATAAAGAAGCAGAGCACCAGATAAAGCCCCTCCCCAAAGGCCACCCCAAAGCACGAGCATATTATTATGTTAGAAAATAAAGATTAAAAAAGAACCACATGACGGATTTCATCAACAAAGGTATCATATTAATTGGTCTAATGTCGCCCACCTGACAGTGTATGTGGTTTACTGAGCACAATCCTGCTGACTGGTGCACTTTAAATCTTAATGATAAATTTTGGTGCTTTGTGCTTTAGGACAGCACTTGTGGGCAGGACTGTGGGTATGGTCTTCGGCTCAGAGGGCCCCTCCGCTGTCTCTGTGGCTTTCATTTAAATTTTGGGCTGGCGCCATCTTAGCTGTGGGCTGTGGTCTTCATAAAAATGGCGTTGGCACATGCACAGATCAACGGCGGTCTTCAGGACAATGGCGCCGGAGGTGGCGCATATGCAGAATAAGATCTCGGCTTGTCACTGCAATTTAAAGGGGTTTTCTAATATATATATATTTTTTATCTTGGGGGCATTCTCTGCATAAAAATAAAAAAATTGAGCCCTTCTTACCTCCAGCCGCTCCAGCTCTGCCTCTCTGTCATTGCCCCAGATGCCTTGGTTGACACAGATGTATTGATGACATCACAACTACATGATGTTAACACAGAAGCCAATCACTGGGCTGAGCGAATTTGTGCCAACTATATCAGTATTATGGCTGTATCCCATGGCTGGCTGCATTGGCCACGTCTCGGACCTCTCCACTTGTAGCCATGTCAAAGAAGACAGGGAGCAATAGAGCGGCAGGGGGTAAAAGTATGGCTCATTTTTACAATTTTATGCAGAGAATGTCTATAAAATAAATAAATTATATATATATATATAAATAACTGTTTAACCCCATCCACACTGTCAGCCAAATGGTTCAGTAGGATGCTACATGCTTCACAGCTTACACAATAAAGTAATGCTTTTGAACTTTTGTAATGAAATTGCAAACTGTGTTCTCTGTGGGGCCAACTTTAATTGTATAGGGGCCACATACATATCTATATAAAGCTATGTTATCACCCTTCACCTTCATCTACTGTAGGAATAACACATTTAATTTTGCCCACTTCATAATTTACATCTACACTTTGTATTTATTTGGCTGCCCTTCTCTGAACTCTCTTAAAGTCTTATATAATTTTATTATAGCCCAAAACTAGACGGTATGATCAAGAATCCATTGCAGTAGTGTTCTATAGACTGGTAAGAGAATAGGGACAGTGGCTAAATATGGGCACTACTATATGGACACTGTGTAGCTCTGCTACAAATGCAGTTCATGGCACTATTATAAATGCAACACCATATGTATAAAGTACGCATGTTTGTTTTTTGTAACAATGCAGCTTTTGGCTATGGTAAAGCCACTATATATTCTCTCATCGGGGCAATTATGCCAATCACACTCTGATCAGAGTGTGATCGTAGTGTGATCCGATGCTCTCGGATGAGGAGAAGATGGAAGAAAAACATTTCTCCATTGTGTTAGTCTGTGGAAATCAAACCACACTCAGATGTCATCCGAGTGCAGTCCGATATTTTCCATGGACTCATTGACTTGCATGGCCTAGCGCAAAATTCAGACATACTCCGATTTTTCCCAGAACTGGCTCTGTCCAAGGAAAAAAAAATCAAACATGTGCACGGCCCCATAGAATAACATTGGTTTGGGTGTGATCTGATGTTTTGTCGGAATGCACTCGGACCGATAATATGGTCGTCGGCATGAGCCCTTTATCTGTGCTTTTTTGTGCTATAATGGTGAGAACTATTGCTCAGAAAACAGAAAGCTCCTAAAATGAAAATATTATTTCTAAAGGATATCATGCAACAGATTATCAGATGTGGGACAATAAATATTGCATGTTTTTTTCCAATCTCAGTAGATTCTAGTTAGGTATTATTAATCTTGCATTAGCTTACATGCAGAGGTTCTAACGTTCACAGGGTTAACATTGTGTCTTATGGTGTATATATTATGTGATGTACAGTACACACAAGCAGCAGTCATATACCCAGTGTTGTGATGCTGTAGGCGGCGGTGGGTGTCACCCTGCACATGGTGAGCTGCTATTGGCTGCTCAGACACACCTCTACCCAGCTGACAACACAATGGGCGCTTGTGACCTGGTGCTTCTCGGCTTCTGGCATGGGACTAGTGAGGGGTGTGTCTGCAGCTCTGGCTTCATGTAACACACATCACACAAGTCTGATCCCTCCGCTGCACTGAAGAAATAGTCTCAACCTGAAGAACATCAAGGGTAGAGGGTCTCTACTCCCTCCCAGCTGTGTAATAACACCATATAAAACCTTGTATACACAGCACTGTGGCTGACTGTAAGGTTTACTGCTTTGTTTTCCCTTTTATATCATGAGATAATCGTTTTTTTGTGCCGTAAATCATTGTACACAAAAATAAAAATATTTTGAATTCAAATATTTAAGAGACAGCTAATGGGAAACACTTCCTGTGAGGCTGCATGCATGGAGCTTCTACCAAGACACATAGAAGACGTCTCATCAAATCTTTTTTTTTTTGCCAGATTTCTGCGAGGTTGTGCAAAAAAATGCGACTTTTTGTGCTTTTACCCCATTCTTGTCCCAGCTCTGTCAAAGTGGGCAGAGCTGGGGAGGGTTGGACAAGACGACCCGCACTCGTTAAATTGATGAGCAGCGCTGTTCGCTATGCCACAGCAGGGACTGGAGTAAGATTTGTGTAGAGGCCATTACGCGCCTTGCCTGATTGATGAACAGGCATGGGCATCTAAATAAATCAGGAGTGTTTGCTCCAACATGTCCCGTGATAAAGACCGGCGAGAGAATCGCTGGTCTGTATGAATTGGGGCCAAAGAGTCTTCATGGCTCAATACTAGGGAGCCGTAGAAATTCCATGTATTACCATATTGCGATTCTGTTTGGCACCAAATTACAGATACACTTTGACAAAAGTATTGGGACACCTACACATTAAACTTACAGGAGCTTTTATGGCACCCCATTCTAAACCCATAGGCATTTATATGTATCTAGTCGACCCTCTGCAGCTAATACAGCTTCCATTGTTTCTACAAGATTTCGGAGTGAATGGGCTTTTTGCCCATTCACCCAGAAGAGCATATGTGAGGTTAGGCACTGATGATGGATGTGAGGATCGGCCTTAGGTCACAGCCCCACTATCAGTATTGGGTCAGTATTTTTTCTCAGGCGTGGAAGCCAAAACCAGGAGTGGGTGATAAATGCAGAATTGGTGACTTGTTTCTATTATATCTTTTCTCTGATTGTTCCTCCTGGTTTTGGCTCCCACTCCTGAGATAAAATACTGACTGAATACTGACCAAATACCAATAGTGGGGCCGTGGCCTTACCATCTCTGTTGTAGTTTATCCCAAATCTGTCCTGTGGGGTTGACCAATCTCTTGCCTACTTTGAGCTAGTGACTGGCTGCAGCGGTCATGTGCTATAGACGGGAAGTCACTATTGCAGCCATGTCAACTATCAGTACTGGAGAGTGGCAGCACTGAAGCAGAAGTTGGAAAGTAATGATTTTATTTTAAAACAGATCTAGTGGTCGGGAGATTTGACTTTGAAATGGGGAATGTGTCAGAACTTTCCATTGGAATCCCCATAAATCTTCATACATTTCTATTAAAGTAACTTTCAAACATATCTGTATAAATCTTAGAAGGTCGTTTACCCTGGAATTTCCCTTTTTTACCAATGCTTCTTTACGGAAGTGGATGCTGACTAAAATGCACAATAAACCGACACTAACAATATCATTAAAGTAGTTTTCACTCTGAAGACATTTATAGCATATTAAAGGAAACCTGTTATGTGAAAAAAACGCTATTAACCTGCAGATATGGGGATAATCTGCAGGTTAGTAGTGTTCAGTTGCCATGCAGCCGCCGCACTGAAAGCCCTGCTGCCAGGAGGAAATTAAGTTTATTCCTCCCAGCAGCTTCCGGCTTTCAGTCATAGAGGCGCGGCTTCTGTCACTGCTAGTACACAGTGAGCGACGGCTATAATTGTGCCCCGGAACTTACTAACAGCTTACTCTGCAGTAGATCAGTGCTAAGTCGGCTGTCAGTCACTATATACTGAGCGGTGACTGAAGCTGCGCCTCTATGACTGAAAGCCAGATGCTGCCAGGAGGAATAAAGTTAATTTCCTCCTGTGAGTCGGGCTTACAATGTGGCGGCAGAAAACGATTACCTGCAGATTAACCCCATATGTGCAGGATAATAGCTTTCTTTCATATAACAGGTTTTCTTTCAGAAGAGGGGTGACCAGTCCTTACAGCTCAATCTTCATTTATATCTGTGGGAGATGCAGAAAAAAAATCAAACACAATGATCAAAACCCCATAGTATTTAGGCAATGAAGCATATCCTACACTATGCCAAAAAAAACAGTCTCTACTGAGAAACTTTCTTTAAATGTTTTTTTTCCAGTACAGTAAATGATGTCATATTACTAGGATATGACCCATACAATCTTTAATGGGGCTAGTTAAGTGAAATCAATATAGTGTCATATCCTCCTCATCTTCTTTTTTTTAAAAAGTAACATGGATGAAATTAAATTCATTATTTTCCACCATCTCACTCAACCCCCATTTAAAAAGAAAAAAAACAAGTTATCCCCTATCCGTATGATGACATGTATGCAGCATGTATCCTATGTGTGAGTTGGGCATTGTTCAGTATATAAGCGATGCATATGTCCAGCACATAAATGAAGGGGCACACACACAAAGCTTGCAGAGGGACATTCTGTAGTTATTCAAGCTGTTTCTGGTGTAATTTTTGTAGCCAATGCCAGGAGTGTATATAAAAGAAAGCAAAAGCATGAAGGAAAACATTGGCATACACCTCCTGTCTATACAGCATCACAATCTGCATGTGGAAATCCATAGCAGAAAAATCCATAAGTCTGCATCATCTGGCTTTGCAGTAAAATGTTTAGAACGATTTCCCTGTACTTTCTATGGCGGCTGCTGAACTTATCATCATTTCATGTAAACGTCTCACTGTCGGTGCAATGTACAGGTCACCCATACATTCGAGGAGGCTTTCCCTGCTGGAACTGTCTGAATGGCGTAGTTTGAACCTGGCACCACATTCATTGGCCAAGTATATCATACTGCAAGTCTACGTTCCATTTTTGGGAGCACGGACAGGCAAGGATACCACAAGTTTATTAACAGGTGTGCAGTGCACCTCTAAATAGAGTTTTGTGTGCATTACTTACTGCTGTTTAGGACTCCTGTGTTCATCCCTCTGCCATCAATCCGCAAGGTCTAGCCTTTACTCGCCATCGGAATCAATGAGCCTTTGGCGTCCATGACCATATATGCTGGTGATGTATGAACAAGCATAATAGATATGTAAATTGCCCGGGCTTAATGGTTGTGCCTGGGAACACTTTTGATGGGTAAAAGCCAATACATGACGAAAACACTACATTAGCAAAAATCCAGAACAGCCTTCTGGCAAGAGATCAGGTTTTGCTTCAGAAAATGAACGCTGAAAAAAACATGATGTGTTAACATAGCCTTATTCATGTACATAAAGTTCAGTAAAAAAAAAAAAAAAAAAAAAAAAAAATATCTCATTCTGGTTTAGGCACATAAAACGCTGAAAACTTGACACCTTTGTTTTTGGTGTGTTTTTTTCACCACCCATTACTTCCAATGGGTGAAAAAAGCTAAGAAAGAAGTGACAGGCTCTTTTTTTGCAAAAAAACATGCAAAGCACAAAATCCTGAACAAACAACAAAAAAAACAAAACATGATGGGTGCATAAGATTTCTGGAATCTCATAGACTTTGCTGGAATGGCAAAACGCAGCAGAAAATTTGCATTAAAAAAAAAACAAAAACATAAAAAACATGATGTGTGAACATAGCCTTACAGTTTCAGCAAAGTGGATGGGATTTATAGAAACCTCATGCCCACTGTGCTTCTTTTTAGCACAGCATAAACTGACCTGCCGTGCGTGTTTCAGATCCACAGCATGTCAATTTCTCATGCGCACACCCTGAGTTTTCTGTGTGGATTTTCCCCATAGATTTGTATTAGGTGCGGAAAATCTGCAGGTAAAAAAGACGCACATGCGTCTGTAGTGCGATTCCGTGGTAGGAACTGATGTAATCCGCACCTAAGTATAGTAATACAGTTTTGTCAAAGCCAAATACCAGGAAGTATCAAAAACAAAGCAGCTTTATTTATAGCATGGCACACCAAAAAGAGACAAAAACGCAACGAAAAACTAAAAGTAACCTAATTTGCATAATAGGTGCAGAAATTTTGCAACATCGAAAACTCATTGTGTGAATGTAGTCTAAAATATCAAATTTCATGACTGTTCACCTGCTGCAAAATATCCCCCACCCCAGGACAAGCACCACCATCACAAGTAACCAATGTCTGCCCATCACCTGCCTGTGGTTTGCCACATGCCCATATAGGCCGGGTTCACACATTGCGGCTGCGGTGCAATTTTTGAAAGTCACAGCAAGGACGCGACATTGCTGCAAATTAAAAAAAATGCAGCCTGGGAGGGGAAAAATTGATGAAAATTAGCCAATGCCGGACGGTAACGGAAGCCCAGCGTGGTAATATACGGCTGCTTTACTGGTCAATCGTGGACTGTCCGCGCTCCACAATGGGAAACCTTCAGCTATCATTTACGCCTATTTCTGGTGACGGTTTACTAAACTGATCACTAAGCGAGCACCTTTATACAGCGCTGCACTCCAGGGACGGGCAGCCTATGGTGTAGGGCAAAATGTCTCAGGTGGCATATTAATAAACCACACATTAACCCTTGTCTGCAGCCTTCTCTTTATCAGCCTGACACTATAACCATGCTGGATGCCAGCTATATGGCAGCACTATGGGGCGTGGCTTATAAAAAGGGCGGGGTTCGTACCTCAGCTTACTGATAAACTCCCAACCCTCCATGCCTAATATTCCTATAGGTTATTTCTGCAATCAGCAAGAAGCCCCTTGAGGCCGGAGACCACCCCACATGTGTCATGTCGAGTCCTTACTGCTTAGCACACTGTAGAGCACACAGTGTATCTGGCCCTATCATTATACCAGCCGCTGTATACCTCCGCATTCCTGGCCGGAGCTATCTCCGCCCACATTCATGTTTATGCCAACAAGCTCCTCCCCCTTCTCAGCGTTCTCACAGCAGATATATCCTTCCTCCTCCGCCCGGCCCTTCTTTCCCTCCCCACCCCCTTAGGAAGTAAAGTAGTCCTCCCTTCCTCTTTCTCTCTTTTTTCCCCTCATTCTTCTGATTTTACACCCCATCTACTTCCTCTCCCCCCTAAGAAGGAGGACAAGATAACGTCATCGGGAGAGGCAGTAATCATGAGCCCCCCCAGCTTCCAGAAGCCAGGAGGACACCCCCTCATATAAATACATGGAGGACATTATTTTATAAAGAAATATATTGTTTTTTTATTTCATTTTTTTAATGGACCGGATGATCTCCAAATGCAACAGTGAAACCTACAGCTTTGCAGGGGAGGTGAGCTCTGACAACCACTATAGAGATGTCAGTCTGTCATTCCCATTGTCATAAATGGGATGTAGCTGTGTACTGTGTTCTCTTGTGCACATTATTGGCACTGTATAGATTGGCAATGTATGCATTAGCACTGTATCCATTGGCACATGATTGGCACTGTATGCATTGGCACTGTATAGATTGGTACATGATTGTCACTGTATAGATTGGCACATGATTGGCACTGTATAGATTAGCAATGTGTGCATTGACACTATAGATTGGCACATGATTGGCACTGTATCCATTGGCACATGACTAACACTGTATAGATTGGCACTGCATGCATTGGCACATGATTGCCACTGTATGCATTGGCACATGATTGCCACTGTATGCATTGGCACTGTATAGATTGATTGTATAGATTGGTACATGATTGGCACTGTATAGATTAGCAATGTATGCATTGACACTGTATCCATTGGCACATGATTGGCACTGTATCCATTGGCACATGATTGGCACTGTATAGATTGGTACATGATTGGCACTGTATAGATTAGCAATGTATGCATTGACACTGTATAGATTGGCACATGATTGGCACTGCATGCATTGGCACATGATTGGCACTGTATAGATTGCGACTGTATAGATTGGTACATGATTGGCACTGTATAGATTGGCACTGCATGCATTAGCACATGATTGGCACTGCATGCATTGGCACTGTATAGATTGGCACTATGCATTGGCACTGCATGCATTGGCACATGATTGGCACTGTATGCATTGACACTGTATAGATTGTGACTGTATAGATTGGTACATGATTGGCACTGTATAGATTGGCAATGTATGCATTGACACTGTATAGATTGGCACATGATTGGCACTGCATGCATTTGCACATGATTAGCAATGTATGCATTGACACTGTATAGATTGGCACTTCATTCATTGGCACATGATTAGCACTGTATGCATTGGCACTGTATGCACTTTCATTCTGTGGCGTTCACTGTATTAATTATTCACATGTATTATAGAATGGATTGCAAGCTCCTGAGGTTATTGGCATCCTGTACCCTGAGCTTATCTTATATTCTCAACAGAGGAGAATCGGTGACATCATGCTGATGTCAGGCAGTGAAGGATCAGTGACATCATAATGTCAGGCAGTGCAGGTCAGTGACATCATCATAATGTCAGGCAGTGCAGGTCAGTGACATCATCATAATGTCAGGCAGTGGAGGATCAGTGACATCATCATAATGTCAGGCAGTGGAGGATCAGTGACATCATAATGTCAGGCAGTGAAGGATCAGTGACATCGTCATAATGTCAGGCAGTGGAGGATCAGTGACATCATCATAATGTCAGGCAGTGGAGGATCAGTGACATCATAATGTCAGGCAGTGGAGGATCAGTGAGATCATCATAATGTCAGGCAGTGAAGGATCAGTGACATCATAATGTCAGGCAGTGGAGGATCAGTGAGATCATCATAATGTCAGGCAGTGAAGGATCAGTGACATCAACATAATGTCAGGCAGTGAAAGATCAGTGACATCGTCATAATGTCAGGCAGTGAAGGATCAGTGACATCATCATAATGTCAGGCAGTGGAGGATCAGTGACATCATAATGTCAGGCAGTGGAGGATCAGTGACATCATAATGTCAGGCAGTGGAGGATCAGTGACATCATAATGTCAGGCAGTGGAGGATCAGTGAGATCATCATAATGTCAGGCAGTGAAGGATCAGTGACATCAACATAATGTCAGGCAGTGAAGGATCAGTGACATCATCATAATGTCAGGCAGTGAAGGATCAGTGACATCATCATAATGTCAGGCAGTGGAGGATCAGTGACATCATAATGTCAGGCAGTGGAGGATCAGTGACATCATAATGTCAGGCAGTGGAGGATCAGTGACATCATAATGTCAGGCAGTGGAGGATCAGTGAGATCATCATAATGTCAGGCAGTGGAGGATCAGTGAGATCATCATAATGTCAGGCAGTGGAGGATCAGTGAGATCATCATAATGTCAGGCAGTGAAGGATCAGTGACATCAACATAATGTCAGGCAGTGAAAGATCAGTGACATCGTCATAATGTCAGGCAGTGGAGGATCAGTGACATCGTCATAATGTCAGGCAGTGGAGGATCAGTGACATCGTCATAATGTCAGGCAGTGGAGGATCAGTGACATCATAATGTCAGGCAGTGGAGGATCAGTGACATCGTCATAATGTCAGGCAGTGGAGGATCAGTGACATCGTCATAATGTCAGGCAGTGGAGGATCAGTGACATCGTCATAATGTCAGGCAGTGGAGGATCAGTGACATCATAATGTCAGGCAGTGGAGGATCAGTGACATCATAATGTCAGGCAGTGGAGGATCAGTGAGATCATCATAATGTCAGGCAGTGGAGGATCAGTGACATCATCATAATGTCAGGCAGTCAAAGATCAGTGACATCGTCATAATGTCAGGCAGTCAAAGATCAGTGACATCGTCATAATGTCAGGCAGTGAAGGATCAGTGACATCGTCATAATGTCAGGCAGTGGAGGATCAGTGAGATCATCATAATGTCAGGCAGTGAAGGATCAGTGACATCATCATAATGTCAGGCAGTCAAAGATCAGTGACATCGTCATAATGTCAGGCAGTGAAGGATCAGTGACATCGTCATAATGTCAGGCAGTGAAGGATCAGTGACATCATCATAATGTCAGGCAGTCAAAGATCAGTGAGATCATCATAATGTCAGGCAGTGAAGGATCAGTGACATCAACATAATGTCAGGCAGTGGAGGATCAGTGACATCGTCATAATGTCAGGCAGTGGAGGATTAGTGACATCGTCATAATGTCAGGCAGTGAAGGATCAGTGACATCAACATTTTTTTTGTCTTGTGTTATTTAGCGAAATACTTAATGCAAGCTGACCATAAAAATGTGGTCATTTATAGGAATCACACTGTGAACCATGTTCTTCCTAACCCCATGGTCATGTCCACCTTCCACCAGTTGCCCAGATATCTTGCGCTACATCTCTTCATTTGCATCTTTAAAGGCATCTGTCAGTAGGATTGTCCCTCGTAAGCTGTCTACATGGACATGTAGGTCATAGGAAGCTGAATAAAATGATACCTTGATATCTGCAAGCTGATGTTTTATTCCAGGGGAATGCACATTTTTCTTATATGTAAATGAGCTGAGTGGTGTCACTAATCTAAGTTCCTTTCCCCCAGCATTATACTTACGAGTCAACGTCTACATCTTTTATCAGCGTCGCTCCATTGTTTTCTGGGAAATCTATAAAGCCCCCTTCTCGCATAGCGATCTCGCTAGCGAGATTGCTGCTGTGTCATGGTTTTGGTGACGCAACAGCGACCTCACCAGCAATGTCGCTATGTGTGACACTTTGCAGCGATCAGGTCCCTGCTGTGAGGTCGCTGATCGCTGCAAAGTGTCCTGGACCATTTTTTGGTCGTTGGCCTCCCGCTGGCCAGCACACATCGCTGTGTGTGACCAGCGGGACCAACGATCTGGCTGGTAACCATGGTAAACATCGGGTTACTAGGGGCACGCGCACTTCGTAACCCGCTGTTTATCATGGTTACCACTCTGCTACGGTGCGCGGAGGCTACCGTTCACCTTAGCAGAGTCGTATCCATGATTAACATCGGGTTACTAAGTGCGCGTATGCCCCTAGTAACCCGATGTTTATCATGGATACGACTCTGCTAAGGTGAACGGTAACCTCCCGCGCACCGTAGCAGAGTGGTATCCATGGTAAACAGCGGGTTACTAGGGGCACACGCGCACTTAGTAACCCGATGTTTACCATAGTTACCAGCCTGCTCCTGCTTAAGCAGCAGGCTGGTAACGGGGGCAGGACATCGTGGAACGATTCTTTCCACGATATCGCTGCTCCCCTGATCACTGGTGACCCTGCCTGTTTGACAGCTCACCAGCGATGTATTAGCGATGCAGCAACGATCCCTGACAGGTCATATCGTTGTCGGGATCGCTGCTGCATCGCTTAGTGTGACGGGGCCTTTAGAGTCAGAACGAGGCCAAAATAGGGCTCTCATAGACTTGCATTGAAAACTTGTGACCGTCACCTCTGACTTCTGGTCAGTCAGGAGCTGCGGTCACAAAATGGCGAGGCAGCATCGGAAAGTTGTCGTTAACAGCTCAAGACAGCGGCTGGTGAATATAATACTATGGTCAGTGAACTAAGATTAGTTGCACCTTTCCAGCGCTGAAACAAAACAAAAACGCTGCAGTGGTGCTTTAACTCCTTTACAGCCTGTGCTGTATTTGTACGCAACAGGCTGTAACCCCCGGTTCAGTGAGGGCTCCGGCGCTGAGCCCGCACTGAACCGGGCACATGTCAGCTGATTCTTACAGCTGACAAGTGCCCGCAACAGCCAGGGGTGGAATCGCGATCAATCTCTGACAGCGGCATTTAACATCACCGCGCCAGAAGGACGTCACTTACCCTGCCCATCGGTGACCCCGTCACGTGATTGCGGGTCACCGATGCGTGGGCATGACAACCCTGGGTCCGCAGCAGACCCCAGTGGTTGTCATGAGCTGATCGCTATGAGCGCCACCTACACTGTGTGCAGAATTATTAGGCAAATGCGTATTTTGATCACATGATACTTTTTATACATGTTGTCCTACTCCAAGCTGCATAGGCTTGAGAGCCAACTACCAATTAAGTAAATCTGGTGATGTGCATCTCTGTAATGAGGAGGGGTGTTGACTAATGACATCAACACCCTATATAAGGTGTGCTTAATTATTAGGCAACTTCCTTTCCTTTGGCAAAATGGGTCAGAAGAGAGATTTGACGGGCTCTGAAAAGTCCAAAATTGTGAGATGTCTTGCAGAGGGATGCAGCAGTCTTGAGATTTCCAAACTTTTGAAGCGTGATCACTGAAAAATCAAGCGTTTCATGGCAAATAGCCAACAGGGTCGCAAGAAGCGTGTTGGCCAAAAAAGGCGCAAAATAACTGCCCATGAATTGAGGAAAATCAAGCGTGAAGCTGCCAAGATGCCATTCGCCACCAGTTTTGCCATATTTCAGAGCTGCAACGTTACTGGAGTATCAAAAAGCACAAGGTGTGCGATACTCAGGAACATGGCCAAGGTAAGGAAGGCTGAAAAACGACCACCTTTGAACAAGAAACATAAGATAAAACGTCAAGAATTTTGCCAAGAAATATCTTAAGACTGATTTTTTTAAAGGTTTTATGGACTGATGAAATGAGGCGACTCTTGATGGGCCAGATGGATGGGCCAGAGGCTGGATCAGTAAAGGGCAGAGAGCTCCACTCCGACTCAGACGCCAGCAAGTTGGAGGTGGGGTACTGGTATGGGCTGGTATCATCAAAGATGAACTTGTGGGAGATCTGTCCCTACAATAGAACTAAGCTAGATCCCTACGATGTAACGGGGAACCTGATCCTGCGATCAGACCCGCTAAAGTCCTCGGCTAGTCTGTACGAAGACCTATAGATGCAAGAAAGGGATCCCTACAAGAACTAGGGACTGGGATAAAGTTGGACACCTCCTAGCAGAAATTGTAGCAGAAAAAGACAAACACACAACATAGAACATAAAGGTCCGAAGACCTAGCTAAACTGACTGAGAAAGGTAACTAAGCACCAGGCTAGCTTAAGAGTAGAAATTACAATGAAGTCCAGCAAGGCCAGGAGGGCGGAGCAGGATTAAATAGGCAAAAAAGGTCATGTGACCAGCAAGATAGAAAAAACCTAACAGGAGAGTTCTAACACTTCTTCAAGCAGTGGTACAGGAAGAAGTCGGTATCGTTCAAGAAAAACATGATTTTCATGCAGGACAATGCTCCATCACATGCATCCAACTACTCCACAGCGTGGCTGGCCAGTAAAGGTCTAAAAGAAGAAAAAATAATGACATGGCCCCCTTGTTCACCTGATCTGAACCCCATAGAGAACCTGTGGTCCATCATAAAATGTGAGATCTACAGGGAGGGAAAACAGTACACCTCTCGGAACAGTGTCTGGGAGGCTGTGGTGGCTGCTGCACGCAATGTTGATCGAAAACAGATCAAGCAACTGACAGAATCTATGGATGGAAGCCTGTTGAGTGTCATCATAAAGAAAGGTGGCTATATTGATCACTAATTTTTTTGGTTTTTGTTTTTGCATGTCAGAAATGTTCATTTCTAAATTTTGTGCACTGATATTGGTTTACCTGGTGAAAATAAACAAGTGAGATGGGATTATATTTGGTTTTTATTAAGTTGCCTAATAATTCGGCACAGTAATAGTTACCTGCACAAACAGATATCCTCCTAAGATAGCCAAATCTAAAAAAAAAAACACTCCAACTTCCAAAAATATTAAGCTTGGATATTTGAGTCTTTTGGGTTGATTGAGAACATAGTTGTTGATCAATAATAAAAATAATCCTCTAAAATACAACTTGCCTAATAATTCTGCACACAGTGTAGTGGTCAGCTCTCATAGCACAGGACCATTTCTGCTACATAGAGGTGATCTGCAAAAGCGATCAGACAAGTGCTGCTTCTAGTCTCCTATGGAGACTATAGAAGCAAGTAAAAAGTGGAAAAAAAAAAGATTTTAAAAATATTAAAAAAATATAAAAGTTTAAATCACCCCTCTTTCGCCCCATTCAAAATAAAATAATAATAAAAAACCCACATACACATATTTGGTATCGCCGCGTTCAGAATCGCCCGATCTATCAATATGAAAAAAGAATTAATCCGATCGGTAAACGGCGTAACGAGAAAAAAATTCTAAACGCCAGAATTACGTTTTTTTCGTCACCACAACATTGCAATAAAATGCAATAACGGGTGATCAAAACATCGGATCTACCCCAAAATGGTATCAATAAAAACTTCAGCTCGGCGTGTAAAGAATAAGCCATCACCCGGCCCCAGATCCCAAAAATGGAGACGCTACGGGTCTTGGAAAATGGTGCCATTTTTTTTTTTTGTTAGCAAACTTTGGAATTTTTTTTCACCACTTAAATAAAAAAGAACCTATACATGTTTGGTGTCTACGAACTCGTAATGACCTGGAGAATAAGAATGGCAGGTCAGTTTTAGCATTCAGTGAACGTGGTAAAAAAATAAAAAAAAAAACATCTGTGGTATTGCACTTTTTTGCAATTTCACCGCACTTGGAATTTTTTTCCCGTACACGATATGGTAAAACTAGTAATGGTGTTGAAAAGTACAACTCGTCCCGCAAAAAATAAGCCCTCACATGGCTATATTGACCAAAAAATAAAAACACTATGGCTCTGGGAACAAGGGGAGCAAAAAGCGAAAATGCAAAAACGGAAAATCCCAGGGTTGCGAAGAGGTTAAATAGGTGTGTGACATGTAACCATCACAGTACAGCAGAACTGAACTTTGTCTCATAACAAACACCTTAGCAGCTGCAGCTCTCACAGCTCTGCTGTATTGCAGCCCTGTCTGCCTGTGAGATGGAAGCTGAAGCTAAGATGAACCTGCAGATGTGTCAGGTATAATCACACACAGCTCTGCAGTGAGATCAGGAGAGCAGAGAGCGGCCATTACATATCATACTGGTAACATCCCCTTCATGTAAAATAATCTCTGGAGGCAGATTCTCATACAGATCAGTGTCCGGCCCATAGTCCTGAACAGCTCATTTACATATGAGAAAAACGTGGATTTCTCTGGAATAAGACATAGCATCGCAGATATAAAGGAATTATTTTATTCAGCTTCCTATGACCTGCATTACCCATATAGATGGCTTAGGAGGGTTGATCCCACTGACAGATTCCCTTTAAAGAGGACCTTTCACCAAATTTTTAATGTTGAAATGGACACATGATGTAATAGTGGCCGCAGAGTGGAATAAAACCTAAAAGTATTTTGCATCAAATGATCTTTCTTAAGTCCAAGTGGGTATTATCAGATAGTTTTCACTCGGAGCATGTACTTCTTCTGTATCATGCTGACCAATCATAAGTAGGCAGCAACACCCTGGAGATAGAACACTCTACCACAATAGCTTTGAGCAGGTTTCCTAGACAGTCAGATGTAATGATACAGCCCTGATCTCCTGATTTAACCTCTTATATGATTATAAAATGCAGGGAGTAGCATACAGATTACCAATACCTTTCAGATAAGGTCTCTGTGGGGGGAGGGGCAGCACAGCTGTGTTTAGTTTTGTCACATTACAAACCCTTCTATCAGCTCACCTCCTCTTATAGCACTGTCACCTTTGCTGTACTGCCCATTCCCCTACATTGCCTGTCCGGAGATGTCAGTAATCACACTTATGCCAGTTCTGCGCACATGCAAATTGCCTTTTTAGAAAAAAAGAGGACTTGAACTTTATAGCGCCACCCATTGGAAGCAGCAATCCTACAAGTCACAATCAACCCTTTATCGAGTCGTGCAATATGACTTAGGATAAAAGCCAAATCAGAATCTCCATTTGCTGACATGGTATTTCGGGCTATTGCCCCTCGTCAGTGCAATGTATGAGAACTGATTTGGCTAGATGAGAGACTCTGGACTGAGGTCTAAGGGGTAACGTTTCTCCTTGTGGAGAGTGACATACCGGCTCTGGCATGTCAAGGTAAGGAGGCTTATTTGCCGTGCAATGCTCCTCTGGGAAATGTAATATGCAAATTGTCTCTTCAGAGAAAAAGATCTGCTTACAGGAATATGTAATCCTTCTGCAGTGTGAGGCTCACACCTTTCAGAGAAGGTCATGATATCAGCAGAGCAGGCTGTCATACGTCTCACACAGGAGTAGCCTGCTCTGCTGATATCTTGACCTTCTCTGAAAGGTGTTAGTCATCTGTGCTCTACTCCCAGTATGTTCTAATCATGCAGGAGGTGAGACCAGGAGATCAGAGCTGTATCTTTACATGATGGGGGCAGGTTCTTTTTTCTCCAGTGTGTTGCTGCCTGTTTATGATTGGTCAGCATCATACAGGGAGAAGAATTACATGCCTCCAGTGAAAACTACGTGATAACACTCATTTGGACTTAACAAAATTTAACTCATTAGGTGTCAAATACTTTGCTAATATCTCCGCACTGGAGCTGCAAAAAAACCCCCAAAAAACAAAAATAGTATTCATTCCTCTCTGCAGCCTTTATTACATCATGTCCAGTTAAACATGACAAATGTTGAGAGGTCCTCTTAAATTGTCACCAGAAGAACTTGATAGACCTAATGACATATAAACAACTAATTCTACAATATACCTTTGAGTATTTATTGGGCCTACGTGATTTGCTATAGAGAAAAATAATGTTGGGGGTGAGGAAGTGGAGGTTGGAGAGTCAGTTATCAAAACTTTTGAAAAAGAAATGTGAATTTGTTTCCCATAATAATCAGATTTAAGGTCTCATTTTTTAGAGGCCCTTTTGAAAAGAAATAAACAATTTGGTTATGTACAGTAGTTGGTGCTTATCCTCTCGCAAGACCTGGTCCATTGGCGACGTCAGTAATATGTGATCACTGAGCAGAAACCCTGAGAACCGCCTTATGCCTGACAGCACACATGGCTCCTCTTTTAATTAGCCGGCCAGTGATGTCACACTGCAATGATGACGTCGTATCAGGCCAGCTAATCTAAAGAAGAGCTATGGATGCCAGGAGGTAGGAGATGGTTCTCAGCGCTTCCGTCCAACGACCACAGAATACTGAACGTGGCCGCTGGACCGGCTCCTGCCAATCACCTCGCACCAACTGGAATTGATTGCTAGAAACACTCTATAGTTTTTCTTTTTTATTAATTCTGATAATCTTCTCTAATTTATGAAACCTTTTAGAGAAGAAAACAATGACTTTGGCAAACACTAAATTAGTTACCTTTCTGTTCTAATCTTTATTTGTACAGTTAGAGCTGTGAGCTGATTGGTTGCCACTGTCATTTACACCCGTTCTTATGCATAACTTTGCTACACTATAGTTGCACCCAATGAGCCCACCTCATACACCTGCTACTAACTTGCGCTGTACATGTACAGCTGATGTCGATAAGGGGTTAAAGGGAATCTGTCACTAGGGTTTTGTCATCTGTTCTAAGAACAGCATAATGTAGAGACTGAGACCCTGATTCCAGAGATGTATCACTTTCTGGGCTGGTTGCTGTAGTTTTGGTAAAACCACTGTTTTATCAGCAGCAGACAATCACTAGAGGACTATCTGCTAGGTAGCCATCCATATTCATGAGTTCTGAATAACCCTTCCCCCACCACTGATTGGCAGTTTTCTGCCTATGCACAGTGAGCATAGAAAGCTGCCAATCAGTGGTGTGGGCGAGGATACACAGACCTCAGCATTCAGAAAACTGGTAAATCTACAGCAGATAAAACTGAGATTTTATAAAAAATACAGCATCCAGATGAGTAAGTGATACATGGCTGGAATCAGGGCTTCTGCCCCATACATCATGCTGTTTTCAGATGGGGTAACAAAAACCTGGTGACAGATTCTGTAAGTAGAACTCCCACAAGCTACAGTAATATAGTAGTATACACTTCTCTTAGGCTCCCATGTTAAAATAAAAATATATTGTGCAGTTTATGGTTTTATACCAGCCTGACAGAAGAGAAAAGGATATTCCTTTGGTTTGCGTTGGGTGATTGTGGATCTATGGATCCGTTTTATGTATTCGCCTAGAGTTTTTCTGGTGTATACAGCAAATGGACCCTTCATACACAATGTAAATATATCCTAACCTGCAAAATCTCACATGGCATATGTCAGATATTTCCAGAAGACCCTATTGATGCCAAAGGAGTGCCGTTTTAGGTATGTGTCAGTATCTCTTTTTTTCTTTTTCAACGGAATCAGAATGCTATTTTTCCCTTTATATAAAAGTCAAACCTCAAAATAAGTATACCACACAGTGTTTATTATGGATTGGAAGCCTACGGACCATTTGTGCCACAGTACGTCCATTCCGTGACAGACATCAGTAACTCCCATGGGATCCTTGTATGGAAGCAGTGTGAACAATGCCCATAGCTGTACCTTTTCCTGCATTTTTTTCTGCTGCATTTCTTCAGACATTACATAAAAATAATTCAAATCTGAAAAGCAAATGCAAATTTTAGGATTTGTTTTACATTTCTTACCCTTCTCATCCTATGATGCCTCCACATACAGTATGATGCCCACACAGCCCCCACACATAGTATGATGCTCCTCCACACAGTAAATGTCCCCAATCCCATACATACACAATGTTTTCCCCCCTCAAACACAATGTGATGACCCCCACAGCTGCCTACACACATTATTAGTATGATGCCCTTGCAGCCCTCTACACAAAGTATTATGATGCTCCCACAGCTCCCCCAACACAGTATTATGTTCCAAGAGCCCCCCCCACCCCCACACACACACTCACAGTATGATGGCAACAAAACCTCAACTCACAGTATGATGGCCCCACAACCCCCTACAAACAGTATGCTGCCTCCACGGTTTCCCCCAACTACTGACTGTCAACTGAAAAAAATGGAAATACTCTTCTAACCGCTATTCCTCCAATGCGTTGGTGTGTAGCATGTGGACTGAGGCTATGCACAGCAGGCGCAATCTAGTGACATTGTCACACCTCCTGCGCTGCCCTCAGATGCACAGGCTGAATAGGGCAAGAGGGAGCCAACAGCTCCTTGTCTCACCATTATATGGGCGGCACGGTGGCTCAGTGGTTAGCACTGCAGCCTTGCAGCGCTGTGGTCCTGGGTTCAAATCCCACCAAGGACAACATCTGCAAGGAGTTTGTATGTTCTCCCCTTGTTTGCGTGGGTTTCCTCCGGGTTCTCCGGTTTCCTCCCACACTCCAAAGACATACTGATAGGGAATTTAGATTGTGAGCCCCGATGGGGACAGCGACGATAATGTATGTAAAGCGCTGCGGAATATGTTAGCGCTATATAAAAATAAAGATTATTATTATTATTATTATTATATACACCAGTATCTGTACCCTGAGAATGCAGATATTGGTGAAATCAGTCTGCCGGGTGGGGGGCCTCCAAATGGTCCGCGTGACACTTTCCAGCCATTTTGCTGTCCTGGACTTCATGCTGGGTAGGAACAGCAGAAGGGCCGCATTTTGCCCATGTGGGTGTTTCCTCTCTGTTAACAATAAGGCTCCAATTCATTGTACATGCCGGTCTTAATGAAAGGGCATGGGGGGTTTGAGAAACCTAATACTTTAAAAGCGCATGCCACTTAATTAAGTAGGTGCACCTTACAAGTGGTGTGCGTCTTACTAGAAATCTTACAGTAGTCAGGGACTGAAGTCACATTCCTGGAGTAAGGTACAACACCGCTCATCATGAATTAGACGGGTGGGTGTTGTCTTGCTGTGTCCAGCCTGTGCTTCGCCCTCTTTGGTCAAGCTGGTCAGGACTGCCTTCAAAACACCAAAGTCTCAACACTTCTTGCGCATCTCAAAAATCTTGTGACTTTTCAAAGTGCTTTATGCCAGAACACTGTTGTAAACGCTTTCATGTATCGGCCACATAATGTTTTAGTGGCACATTAATAAAAAAATGTTTTTTTGTTTGTTTTTTTTCAAGACACATATTATTAGAACCTGTGTAGACGTATTCTGCATTTTGATCTGTATTCTCTTTTAGTTCTGTAGCATATACATTTTACTATATGGCACCAATTCATATATACTGCAATACCGGACACAGCACGTGGACAAGAGTGGTGCTCTTTTTGGTTTTATGAAAAGGCATTCCCTTTCTAATCCTGGATAACCCTTGTAATTGATTATACTGCACATGCACCTAGTACTGGCACACCAGGGAATGGGTGGTCTGTCACTCAATACCCCGAATGTATTTAGTATGTGGCACTATCGCATTCTGTATTTTATGCATAGCTCTCATTGAACATCTATAATATAACGGGAGATGCATGTCTCTGTCTGAAGCCTTTATAGACTGTGCAAGCGCAACACGCCTACGCAGTCTGGCTCCAGACAGAAGCACACATGGAGCCGTTACAGGTAAGAGGAGTCTATGGCGCCAGAGATCGCGGTATGCATAGACACTGAACGCATACCGCGATCTCCGGCACCATACTCACCTGACCGGGAGGAGCGTTGCCGCAGCGCCTCTCTTAGCCGGAGACCGGGGCAGGAGTGAGGCGTCACATAGCGCTATCCGGCGCCATTTTACTGAAGACACATTTGCCGGACAGCACGCGCGTACTCTGGTGCCACACTCCTCCCCCGGCCTCCTGCAGAACAGGACACAGCAGCGCTGGAGGACAAGGAAGAAAGGTGAGTATAAAGGTTTATTTTTTTGTTTGTGTGTTCCGTGTGAAAGGGATGAGGGGTGCCATGCATACCAGGATTGGTGGGTGAGGGGGCCACACATACCAAGATTGGGGGATGAGGGGTACCATGCATACCAGGATTGGGGGATGAGTGGTACCATGCATACCAGGATTGTGGGGTGAGGGGACCATACATACCAGGATTGGGGGGGTGAGGGGACCAAGCATACCAGGATGAGGGGTACCACACATACCAGGATTGGGGGGTGAGGGGTACCACACATACCAGGATTGAGGGGGCGAGGGGACCATGCATACCAGGATTGGGGGGTGAGGGGACCATGCATACCAGGATTGGGGGGGAAAGGGATGAGGGGTGCCATGCATACCAGAATAGGGATGAGGAGTACCATGCATACCAGAATAGGGATGAGGGGTACCTTGGATACCAGGATAAGGGATGGGGTGCCATGCATACCAGGATAGGGATGAGGGGTGCCATGCATATTAGGATGAGGGATTGGGTGCCATGCTTACCAGGTTTCTGGGATGAGGAGGCCATACATACCAGAATTGGAATGAGGGGTGCCATACATACTAGGATGAGGGATTGGGTGCCATGCATACCAGGTTTCTGGGATGAGGAGGCCATAAATACCAGGATTGGGGGGTGAGGGGACCGTGCATACCTGGATTGGGGGGGTGAGGGGACCAAGCATACCAGGATGAGGGGTACCACACATACCAGGATTGGGGGGTGAGGGGTACCACACATACCAGGATTGGGGGGCGAGGGGACCATGCATACCAGGATTGTGGGGGAAAGGGATGAGAGGTGCCATGCATATCAGAATAGGGATGAGCAGTACCATGCATACCAGAATAGGGATGAGGGGTACCTTGCATACCAGGATAAGGGATGGGGTGCCATGCATACCAGGATAGGGATGAGGGGTGCCATGCATACTAGCATGAGGGATTGGGTGCCATGCTTGCCAGGTTTCTGGGATGAGGAGGCCATACATACCAGAATTAGGATGAGGGGTGACATGCATACCAGGATGAGGGTTACCATACATACCAGAATAGGGATGAGGGGTACCATGCATACCAGGATGAGGGATGGGGTGCCATGCATACCAGGATTGGGGGATGAGGAGGCCATACATACCAGGATTGGGGATGAGGGGTGCCACGCATACCAGGATAGGATGGTGTGAACAGGATGGGGGCAGCACTAATACCAGGAGGGGGGCAGCACATACCAGCATGAGAGACCATATACCAATAAAAATGCTTGCCACCCGGGCGTAGAACGGGTTCAATAGCTAGTTGTGTATAAAGCCATCAAGAAGGCAGTCAGTCTGTCCGAGATTCTTGGGCTGCTTCCCTGTAGCTACATGTTCTCTTGTCTATCATATAGATACTCCAACATTTGCAGTTTGTGGGACATTTTGAATTTATTAAAAAGAAAAAATCTTGCCTTCACTATATTTATTAGTTTATAAATAATTTGTGTTAGCTATGTAGTGTAGTTTGCCGAGAGATATACAGTCAAGTCCAGAAATATTTGGACCGCGACCGGATCTTCGTGATTTGCATGCCACTGCCTCTGGAATGGTGCTTTAAATGTAATTCCTCTACCCTCTGTCTCATTCTCACCTGCTACCACCTTCATCCTTTTCCAGCGTCGTTGCTGTCCGACAAAAAGAGACCTGTCGGCAGCCCCAGTGTTTCATGGAGCTCGCCGGAGTTCACTTTTCATTTCATCCGGCTGCTTCTGTCTTCAGTCACATCATCTGCAAACATCAGTGACATTGGAAGCAATGCCTCCTTCATGTTTTACAGAGAATGTGGTGTGTTTTGGATTATGAGCCGTTCAAAGCCTTCTCCATACTTATTTCTTCACATTATTCTAGTATAGGTTGATCTTGGTTTCTTTTGTCTAAAGAATGCTTTGCCAAAAAAACACCCAAAGAAGCCAGCCCAGTTCTGGAAAAGTCTAATCTGGCCTTTCTATTTTTAAGGCTGATTAATGGTTTGCACCTTGTGGTGAACCCTCTGTATTTGCTCACATTAAGTTTTCTCTTTATGGTAGACTTAGATACTGAAACACCTACTTCTTGGAGAGTGTTCTTCACGTGGGTGGATGTTCTGAAGTGTTTTTTCTTCACCATGAAAAGGATTTTGAGATCATCCACAACTGTTGTCTTCCATGCAGGGCTGTGGAGTCGGTAAGCCAAACCTCTGACTCGACTCCTCCATTTCCATGACTCCGACTCCCTCATACATGGCTCATGTTTAATTGATAAATTTACTGTAGCACAGATTCATCTCAGCTAAAAGTCTAGACCCTTAGATCAGGAATAGTACAAACATTTATAGGACATTTCATAACTTTCCCAAATTCTTATGAAAAAATATTCCCCACAAACTGCATTGAACTACTGTACCCAATTTATTATATATTTTAGGAGTCGGAGTTGGTATAAAATGGACCGACTCCGACTCCACAGCCCTGCTTTCGTGGATGTCAAGGCCTTTTTGAGTTCCCTAGCTCACCAGTGCCCTCTTTTTTTGCAGAATGTACCAATCTATTGATTTGGCCACTCCTAACATTTCTGCTATCTCTCTGATGGATTTCTTCTTTTTTTTCAGCCTAATGATGGTCTGTTTCTTGCCCATTGAGAGATTCTTTGCCCGCTTGTTGTGGATTCTCATCAACAGCTTCCAAATGCTAATACCACCCCTGGAATCAGCTCCAGACCTTTTACCTGCTTAACTGATGATGGATTAATGAGGGAATAGCTCATGCAGCCAAGAGCTTTTGAGATAATTGTCCAATTCCTTTTGATTCCTTTAAAACGAGGAAGCTACATATTAAGGAGCTGTATTTCCTAAAACCTTATTCCAATTAGGATGTGAATACCCTCAAATTGAAGCTGAGAGTCTGCACTTTAAGCCCTTTAAACTTTATTAATTATTTAACTGTATCTTAAATATGTTTTGGTAAACAGCTAAAATGCCAAAACTTGTGTCACTGTCCAAATATTTCTGGACTTAACTGTAGCTGAATGGAATCCTGTTAAGGGAATCTGTCAGCAGGATTTCACCCCCAAACAATTTGTATGTTCATGTAGCTCTTTAAAAGACAAATCCAACATTAACCTTTACATGGGCAATTCATTACTGAGAAATCAGCATTTGAGTTGATATGCATATGAGATTGTAGATCTAAAACCTCTATCACTCCAGCTTTGTTCTCCTCCCAGTGTCGCCTCCTCCTGTTTGACTGATGTTTCCTTTTCCTGAAGTGACACAACATAGTGGCTGTCAGTCAAGCAGGAGGAGGTGGCGCAGGGCTGAAAATAGAGCTGTAGTGACAGAGGCTTCAGATGCACTAAAACCCTTCAGCCTCATTTGCATATCAATTCAAACACTGATTTCTCAGTAATAGAGGAACAGACTGGCCATGTAAAGGTATTGCTGACCTGTGTTTGAAAGAGCTAAATGAGCATAGAAATAGTTTGTGGGGGAAGGGGGGTGAAATCCTGCCTATAGATTCCCTTTAGGCCTCATTGAGATGTCCGTGTTTCACATATGTGTTCTCTCCATGATTTTTACGGATTGAACATGTACCCATAATAGTCTATGGGAATGTTCCCGCATCCGTGTACTTTTTGCGGAGGGGTTTCTGTGCAAAAATCACAGAGAAATTCTGGTGACACTCGGATGCAAAGCATTGATGACGCTCGTGCCATTTCTTTTGCGTACAAGAACCAAAACAGAGTGACTGAATGAGGCCTTAGAGAGCGCTGGTGGGGAGTTCCTTCTCCAGAGACACAAACTCTTCCAAGTGGGTGAAGTTTGATCTGCACCAGTTTTTGAGAACCTTATTTTCTTCTTGTAGACATCAGCAGGAATTCGTAGCAAAAGTTTGCAGAAGTGGAAGTCCACAAGCCACAATATGATTCATGTCTGTTTTATTAGGTTTGTGCTTCCTTATAAGTAGAAGATACGCATATATGGTTGCAATAGACATTATATTCGGAGAAAACCTGGATACTCCCAGCAGCATTCTTGATACTATGTAAGGCTTGGTCTAGTGTATTTGAAAGAGGGATAGACAACTACTAGACACCTTTGGCGTACCTTAAAAGGGTTGCCTGGGTTGTAATTTGATGGGTAACCCTTTAAACCCCGTCATGCACATTAGATGGCTGTTGACTGAACAATGGTTTGGCCGGCAGCCATAATGGCCGTCTTTCCCATACACAGGAGCATTCGTTTGGACAAGTGCTCTTGTGTTCTTTGAGCGATCCAACACCAGATAGACTTCTTTCCGCGAGAACAAAAAGATTGTCAGTCCAAAATCGGCAATGCCGAATCCTTAACTTCCCCGATAATCAATTGTCCAGGGCACCATACACACTAGTGTGACGGCTGAACCCCTCGATAATGGCAGCTTCGTCCGGCATTAGTCTAATGTGTATATTGGGCCCAAGGCTCTGCTCATATCTATGTTAAAGCGGAAAGAGCCAACAGGCCCAACAAATGATGATACAAAATTTTTTTTTTTTGTCAAAATATATAAACTTTATTATCCAAATGCAGACAGGTAAGTTGGTGAGTAAACATACACAAAAACTACAAAGTGTATTAAAATGAGGCGCCTGGTGGAAACAATCTCTCCATAGTCCTGTGAAGAGTCATTAGGACTCTTGAGAGTAACCAATTATGTCATATAATATGGTGGAATGTAACACACTACCAAGTATCATAAAAATAGTGGATACATAATTCCAGTGTACACCGTGCACTGTGTACACATGTAAAGAGTAATATACCTGTAAACAGGAAGGTTACCCTGCAGTCACCACCACCCACACGCCAGCCCCGACGAGCGTTTCGGTAAACGAGCCTTTGTCAAGGGGTATATCTATGTTAAAGGGGTGTGTGTCACAGTTGTGGCCAAAATTACCGTGCAAAATAGCGTGACGTTCCTTTTTAAATTCATAATAGGGGCTTGTACTGATATGTCAACTCAATACCAATTCTGTGTAGTTTCTTAATGTTTTTAAAATGTTCCCATACTCAGGCCATTGATCTGATCATGGGTCTTATTAGGATGGGCCAATAATATCAGATTTGTAGGGGTCCGACAGCCATGCTTTCGGCAAGGCAGTGCAGCTCATTCAGTATTTGAATTGCTTTCTCTACCTGCTCCCTACCTTCTTAGTACTGTGGTGCAGGGGATTGCAGCACTGTCATATTGAAGTGACCGGGACAATGGTGCAATATCATGCACAGTAACTATGTGCATAGCGTGCAGTTAGATAGCACGGTGTAAACATTGAAGAGCCTGCAGCGCTCTCATGAGAGGCAATCCCTGGAAACAGCTGATCCGCAGCGGTACGGAGAGTCAGACTCCTTTAATCTCCTCCTATATGAGCCGATCTCACTGTTGACAACTACATTTAAGGAATTACACGTTTCGAATTGGAGGTCTATTGCAGATGTTTGTTTTTTTTGTATATATAATAAGTGATTTTTATATTGCTGAGTAATTTGTTGATTTTGTTTGTTTTTTTTGCACTTTTGCTTTTTCTTCCCCTTCTTCCAAGAGCCACAACTTTCTTTTTTTTCCCTGTTGACCTAGCCATATGAGGACTTTTGGTGGGATGGCTTCTAGTTTTGAAGGACACCATTCATTTTACCATTCAATGTACTGGAAAACGAAAAAAACAAGTGCAGTGAAATGGTGAAAAAAAAAAATGCAATTCTGACTTTTTTTGGGAGGGGTTTATTCTTACGGCTGTCAGTGTGCAAACAAAATGACCTGATAAAATGATTCTTCATGTAACTGATTACGGCGACACCAAACTTATATAGGTTTTTTTACTGACGTGATGAAAAAAAAATTCAGGTGAGGGCTTGTTCTTTCCAAGTTGAGCTGATGTTTTATTGATACCTTATTGGGGTACATACAATGTTTTGATTGCTTTTTATTACATTTTTGGAACATATTTGTTGCGACATTCTGGCGATCAGGTGGGATCTCCCCAGTGATTCGCTGGAAAGGTGATAATTACTTCTGGCCAGACTACCCCTTTAGGAGCTATACTGGTGTTGGAGAATACAGTTATCTTGAGCATCTGAACTGGTTGTAAAATTCCTCTTAATCCTGAATCCTAAGCAGAATGTGCATCTAAATCCTCTAACCCACCCCTCCCGAAAAAAGCTGTCTGGAATTGATGCCTAGTCAAGGCTCGTTAAAGAGTCAAAACTTGACTTCTAGTGTGACAATTTCTCGTAAGGTGTACTTGAGAGACTGTTTCTTTCGCTGTGTAAGAGGACTAATTCTAAGAGGTTACGTTTTTCCTTGTGGAGAGTGAAAAGCCAGGCCTGGCGTGTCAGAGTGAGGAGACTTATATACACCATGCATGCTCCTCTGGGAAACTAAGTATTGCCTCTTTAGAGAGGAAGAGGACTAGAACTCTAGTGCCACCTATTGAAAGTAGTAATTGTAATAGTCAATATCGACCCGATGGTAGCTAAAATTTGTACTGTAAAAGTGTATGGGAGGTATGGCCTTTCCCTTTAAAATTGTGCCTTACATCATGTTATTATGATCTTTATCTTAGTACCATTGTAGTCATATCATTTCTGATGTTTCCTAACCCTATCTGATAGCAATCTTTATTTTTTTGCTGCTTGTACATTGTTCAACATGTCCTCTGTCTCCTCTTTTGCAGGTAGCTGTATCCAGTTGGGTGGCAGGCATATCCAAGGGGTGCCATGAGGTACTCTGGGCCCCTGGAGAGCCAGAGACTGTCCTTTCTTTTAGAAAGGGCAGTCTCTAGAGAAGCCCAGATGTGGAAGGTGTACGTGCATAAGACGCCAGCCAATCAGGTATGGATTTCAGGTTTATTAAACTTTACTAATGTAATCATTTACAGTACAGACCAAAAGTTTGGACACGCCTTCTCATTTAAAGATTTTTCTGTATTTTCATGACTATGAAAATTGTACATTCACACTGAAAGCATCAAAACTATGAATTAACACATGTGGAATTATATACTTAACAAAAAAGTGTGAAACAACTGAAAATATGTCTTATATTCTAGGTTCTTCAAAGTAGCCACCTTTTGCTTTGATGACTGCTTTGCACACTCTTGGCATTCTCTTGATGAGCTTCAAGAGGTAGTCACCGGAAATGGTCTTCCAACAATCTTGAAGGAGTTCCCAGAGATGCTTAGCACTTGTTGGCCCTTTTGCCTTCACTCTGTGGTCCAGCTCACCCCAAACCATCTCGATTGGGTTCAGGTCTGGTGACTGTGGAGGCCAGGTCATCTAGCGTAGCACCCCATCACTCTCCTTCTTGGTCAAATAGCCATTACACAACCTGGAGGTGTGTTTGGGGTCATTGTCCTGTTGAAAAATAAATGATGGTCCAACTAAACGCAAATCGGATGGAATAGCATGCCGCTGCAAGATGCTGTGGTAGCCATGCTGGTTCGGTATGCCTTCAATTTTGAATAAATCCCCAACAGTGTCACCAGCAAAGCACCCCCACACCATCACACCTCCTCCTCCATGCTTCACGGTGGGAACCAGGCATGTAGAGTCCATCCGTTCACCTTTTCTGCGTCGCACAAAGACACGGTTGTTGGAACCAAAGATCTCAAATTTGGACTCATCAGACCAAAACACAGATTTGCACTGGTCTAATGTCCATTCCTTGTGTTCTTTAGCCCAAACAAGTCTCTTCTGCTTGTTGCCTGTCCTTAGCAGTGGTTTCCTAGCAGCTATTTTACCATGAAGGCCTGCTGCACAAAGTCTCCTCTTAACAGTTGTTGTAGAGATGTGTCTGCTGCTAGAACTCTGTGTGGCATTGACCTGGTCTCTAATCTGAGCTGCTGTTAACCTGCGATTTCTGAGGCTGGTGACTTTGAAAAACTTATCCTCAGAAGCAGAGGTGACTCTTGGTCTTCCTTTCCTGGGGCGGTCCTCATGTAAGCCAGTTTCTTTGTAACGCTTGATGGTTTTTGCAACTGCACTTGGCGACACTTTCAAAGTTTTCCCAATTTTTCGCACTGACTGACCTTCATTTCTTAAAGTAATGATGGCCACTCGTTTTTCTTTACTTAGCTGCTTTTTTCTTGCCATAATACAAATTCTAACAGTCTATTCAGTAGCACTATCAGCTGTGTATCCACCAGACTTCTGCACAACACAACTGATGGTCCCAACCCCATTTATAAGGCAAGAAATCCCACTTATTAAACCTGACAGGGCACACCTGTGAAGTGAAAACCATTTCCGGTGACTACCTCTTGAAGCTCATCAAGAGAATGCCAAGAGTGTGCAAAGCAGTCATCAAAGCAAAAGGTGGCTACTTTGAAGAACCTAGAAGACATATTTTCAGTTGTTTCACACTTTTTTGTTAACTATATAATTCCACATGTGTTAATTCATAGTTTTGATGCCTTCAGTGTGAATGCACAATTTTCAAAGTCATGAAAATACAGAAAAATCTTTAAATGAGAAGGTGTGTCCAAACTTTTGGTCTGTACTGTATGTATGTATGTATGTAATGCTTAAAGGGAATTTGCCAGCAGGTTTTGACTCTATAAGCTGACAGCAGCAAGGAGTAGAGACAGAGACCCTGATTCCAGTGAAGTATCACTTGGTTTACTGGATGCAACAGTTATGACAGAGTCACAGTTTTTCTCTGCTGCAGATATAGCAGAGCTCAGTTAATGCTCTGTATATAACCGCACCCACACCACATCAACATAGTGACATAGGGAAGCTAATCAGTGTTGGGGGCAGGGTTGAAATAGGTTGCCCAAGGCAGCTTGTCCTGTAGTGATAATCTGCTGATAAAACACTGATTGTATTGAATCAGCAAAACACAGATTAGTAAGTGAAACATCTCTGGAGTCAGAGTCTCTGCTCTTACATCATTGCACTCTCAGATTACATAGCAAAAACTTCTGACATATTCCCTTTAAATGTTGATTAATGAGGACCTCACATCTCTCCTGACATGTCTGTTTTAGCAAATACTTCTATCCTCCATTAAAATAACAATTCTGGGATATCTTTCTGCCACTGCTATTAGCGGCTGATCCTCTGCCATTGCTTTTAGAAATGTCTGATGAAATTAACAACTGGGTGTAACCATTCCTCTTGTCAAAGAGGTGTGTCTCCACACCGTCAGCACTGATTGGACAGTGTGAGTATTTCAAAGTACATCCCTCCTTCTGATAACACCTAGATGTTAATTTATTTGTGAATTTCTAGGAGGAATGACAAAGGAATGGTGCGACTTAGTGGTCTAAGGAAATAAATTCTGAATTGTTATAATATGGGAAATACAATTATTTACTAAAACTGAGATGTCAGGACAGATAGCTGGTCCTCTTTAATATTATCTGGACTCCTAGTACAGTAGACCAATATAAGTGATATGATCTCACCTATCGCCAAATACCAGTCATATAGTACAAGTCCACACATACAAATATAAACGAAATAGCAATGTGTAATGACGGCACACTAGTGAAACAGGAACAAATGCCTACAGCTGCAGTTATAGCCTAAACGCCATGGGTTGTACCTATTCAGGCTATTATTGCAACATTTTATATTCATGTTAAAATCACTTTGCCTTTCCTATATCTCTAATACTGCGCAAAAGTTGTGGAAAAAATGCTGCAAAATAAGGATGCTTATTAACCATTAACCAAATGAAAAGTGAGTGACCAAAAGAGAAATCTAAATCAAACCAATATTTGTTGTAACCACCCTTTGCTTTCCAAACATCTAGGTACACTTGCACTTAGGTTTTGAAAGAACTTGGCTGAGAAGTTGTTCCAAACATCTTGAAGAGCTAACCAATGATCTACTAAGATTTGATGCTGTTGTGAAGCCAAAGCCGGTCATAACAAATATTTATTTGATTTAGATTTTTATTTTGTTCATTTAGTTAATTGATAAAAATAAACTATTGACATTTCTATTTTGGAATGCATTCTTACTTTGCAGTATTTTTTCCACAACTTTGTTAAAACGTTTGGCACAGCACTGTAAAAATGTTCCTAAAAGTTATGTATCTTCCACATTGAATATCTCTTTGTATCTTTAGTGACGGCTTTGCTGCGTTCCTCCAGTTATATAATCCCACATGTGGCTATACTAAGTTGCCTTTTTATAGCCTTCAGATAATGTTTGCAAGAAGCATGGCTCACTGTGAGGAATTTATAATTATAGGTTTTATTAAAAGCTCTAGACAATGCGTTATACAGTAATGTAGCTATATTTTTTTCTTTACACTGCAGTTTTCAGATTTTGACAGTTTAGATATGCTCATACTTGCCCCTTGGCGTCATGTAAAGGGCTGGCTTGTATAATATAGTATGTGCTATCATATGTGATCCCTGAGACTAGAATACAGATTTTCTTATTATTTTCTTATTTCTTTGAGTGTTTTCAAGGATGCCAGTAACCGTTCTAAATGTAAAATATAGCCGTGCCACAAAATACTTTCACCAGGAAACATTTATTACTTTATGCCTCTCCTCAAGTGACCCCAAACTGACTTGTATAGAACATATATCTAAAATGAATACACAAAAAAACAATATCAGTATATGAAGGGTGGGTTCTTTGAAATGTATCATTTCTGTTTATTCACTGAAAATGGGCAAAGGAAAAAACAAATTTATATTAATATTAAGTAGAGAAATATACTGAAGGTACAAGTCTTTCTTTATTTCTAGTTCTTTGTAAAGTATAAAATGTGCTTTTTGTATGAAATCACTGTACAGTCACACCTGCAACATTGACTGCATAGCTATTAGGCTGCGTTCACACATTGCGTATTTGCGCGCGCTTTTTCAAAATACGCAATGTGCCTTGTGTTTGCCAGCAAAGTGAATGGGAAATTCACTTTGCCGTTCAGACACTGTGTGATTTACGCAGCGCGAAAGCGCAGCTGCGTAAAGAATTGACATGTCAATTCTTTACGCAGCTGCGTCCCGCGCTTTCTCCTATCGTGCCCATTATAAGCGATGGAATTACGCAGCGGTGTTCACACACTGCGAAATTCCAGCGCTTTTTTATGGAGGCGCAGGAGAAACTAGGAATACTCACCTATCCGATGGATGGGAGAGCCGTCCTGTCCCGCCGCTTCCAGCATCTGCCGGAGAACCGTTCAGCTGACTGTAGCTTACCGGCTTCCGGTCAGCTGATTTACAAGCCGGTCAGCTGACAGTCAGCTGATCGCTTCACGGCAGATGCTGGAACCCGCGGGACCGGACCGGACGCCTCTCCCATCCATCGGATAGGTGAGTATCCATAGTTTTTTTTCTTTTAAAGCAGTGTATGTACTGCAGCCAGAAGCTGTCTGTATATACACTGCTAGGGGGACACTCACACGACACAGACTGTACACACACGACACACAGACAGGACACACAGACACATACATTACATTACATTACATTACATTACATACAGGTGTCCATGCTCCTCACACTTCATTTCTCCTGCACCTCCGTAAAAAAACGCAGGAAAAAACGCAGTGTGTGAATGGAGGTGCTTTTTTTACCTGCGTAAAAAAACGCAGTTAAGTTAATTGGCAGTAGAGTTAATACTGCCAATGTCTGAAGCATGCTGCCCACAGATTACACAGATTAGCTGACAAGTTCACTTTAAGTGTCACAGAAACTATATGACTGTGCCATGCCTTTTATTGGCTCTCACCAGCCATGCCACACTGTGACTGTACTACTGCACTGTGCTTTTTGTGTCATCACCTCCACTCACATTATTACCTGCTATAGTTGCCGTGTCGCTGCGCTTTGCTGTGTCTGCCGTGTCGCTGCGCTTTGCTGTGTCTGCCGTGTCGCTGCGCTTTGCTGTGTCTGCCGTGTCGCTGCGCTGTGCTGTGTGCCGTGTCGCTGTGCTGTGTGCCGTGTCGCTGCGCTGTGCAGTGCTGTGTGCCGTGTCGCTGTGCTCATGGCCGTGTCCCCTGGGTGTTAGAACGGGTCGAGACCCAGGCAGGCGTTCGCCATGTTCTGGGGATCTCGGAAATATACACGATGTACAGATAGGACGTATAGTATCCCCATAACTCCTTATGGAATTATAGCTGACTCAACAAAACAGTTTAGGCCATATGGTATCCACATGGCAAACAAGCCTTTGTTCTGAACTTGGCTGACTCGAGGTGTGAGATCTGTCACTCACAGTCTTTTGACACTTGATTCCCCCCCTGCTGCTACTAGGCGTTCTGTTACAGCTGCACACTGAAGGGGTTTTTATAATCTTATGCCAAATAGGATACAAATAATTGACATGAAATTATATTTCCAATATTCTTCACAGGGCTGTCTTTGTGACTGGTACATGACAATTCTAGAGACTTCATAAGGGACCTGTCTTCCTAAACCATAAGCCTTGGGAATCAGTATTAAATAGTAACTCAGCATTTTGGGTTCTTATTAAAAGTAAATTACAATAGGGCAGATTTACTAAAACTACCTGTTAGTTGGCTTACTTTGCACCAGTAATTTGCATCAAAATTTTGGTTCAATTCTGACGCACAATATTGCATCTAAGACCGCATTACACATTAAAACATTTCTAAGACACATAATAATTATGGTGAAGGCCATGTAAGAAACTAAGCCAGAATTGTGGCATATTCAGCTTAGCCAGTGTTCAGAAATATTTATTTTTGCTTAATGGCTTACAGCTTTTCTATTGTGTGCGGCGTTTTAATGCTCTCTTCTGGGTCAACTAGTTCTTCTAGTGCTCGCTTCTAGTACCTGATCTTTACAGAATGCCATTTATGTACACAATCCATCACAAGTTTAACAATAGCAATGCAACCTCTATTCTTTTATTTTAAGCACCTTAAGACTTTAGTCACATCAAGAAGTCATTGTAGTAGCTTTTTTTTTTTTTGCTACAGAGTTTGCCTATAACCAATGTTTAGGTTCACCATTGTGATAGGGGATTTTTGAGATTTCGTTCAATTTGGGAAAACAACTTGGCTGTTGAGACAATTGTTCTGCTGAAATGGTGACGGACCATTACCGGAACATGCCAGTCCCATGTCCCTGTGTCATCACTGCAACAGGAAGTAGAGAAGAGCAGAAGACATTGCGGCAATGGGACATTAGCTACAGGAATCTGGAAATTAATTGTATTGAAAAAAATAAATGACCCTCAAGACAACTCCTTTATAAGGAAAGTGGTTACATTATTCATTCTGCTCAAACCACGGGCAGCATAAATCAAAGACTGGTTCCTACGTTACAAACATACATGTTTTATTATGAAACCTTGCGGCATTCCAGAGCAAATCTTAGTTGAAAGCGTAGCCGGGGATAAGGCGAATAGTCCAAGAGGTGTGGACCAATTGGCTTTTCTTCATCCCGCATTATTGACAAGTCATTCCCTACACACATACAGTAGGGAGAAGCTCTCAGTCTAGCTCAGTGGTGTCACATCTCCACCAGTACCTGCTCCTGCAACTTCTGTTTCTGTCTCCAGGTGCCGCCGTATTCACTCTGCTGGTGGCGCTGGTGATAGAAACATCTTCCAGAAGCTCTGGATGGTGGGCCCTGTCCAGCCACTAAGGTTAGACTGGTTGGGACCTGTAGTGCCATCCAATCTGGCAGTATGGATGCGTGTGCTTCCAGCTGAAGGGATCAGCTCCCTGCTCCAGTCAATTGGAGAGCAACACACCCTACTAAAGTTTCCAGCTTTCTGCTGGAAGCTGCCAGATATAGCTTAGTGTTTCCTGGCTAGGTGTGCAGCTTCTCCTCCTGGTTTGTTTAGTGTATTCTTTTTTGACCCCGGCTTGTTTCTGACTGTTCTTACAGATCCTGATTTTGTCCTTGACGTGGCCTCTCGTCTGTAACCCTGCTTGGTGACCATAACTACCTCTTAGAGGGCAGCCCTTTTATGGTTGCTTTCCACTGGATCCTATTGTAAAATCAGATCTCTGTACAAGGGTTAAAAGGTGTTTGGATTTCTCTGGAGTCTGCCAGACGGAGTGGCTTGTGCCAAGTCTGTCTGAGGCAGCCTTTTGAGTCTGTGGCCTCAGGCAGACCTTACAAGTGGGTGGGAGAAGTCGGTGGGGACATACCTTTTCTACTAGTCACCTCGTCCCTGCACATTTGTGGGTAAAAGTTATATATTTGTATTGCAGAAGCTGGTCTCTGATTCCTGCTGCCCGTGGATCAGGCAGCATGAATCATGTGACAAATTCACTTTAATAAGGACATGGCGCTTGCCATATTTGTAATTATTTTATCTTGTGTAAATGCCGCTCTTCTCCTGAATCTGGCTTTGTTTTTCTTTTGAGCATTTGCCTCTCTATTGCTGAAATATGGCCCCCTCTTCCCTATATGTAAATCTAATTTTGTTAGCCAAGTGGGTGTGATCCTCAACTTGCCTCTGTGGGCACCTTCTCAAGGGTCACATATATGGAAGATGGGGCCTTATCTAGGGAAAGGAACAAAAAAAAAATGAAGACAGCACAGTAGAATTTACACAACATAAAACAAGTGATAGGTCCTGTTTAAAGGGGTTGTCACATGAAAATAAGCAACTGTGTAATATATCTTACCAGACAAATCTGCTTCTTTCTCTGCCAGGACTAATTATTATCAATATTCTCAATTCTGAGGTAAAATCTGTATTCAGTGATGATAGACTTTCCCATTACTGAAATAGGAGATGGCAGCTGCTACTGATAAGAATCTATGTAGATAAGAGATGGAAGGTGGGAGGAGCTCTGTCTCTAGCTCCTCTTATCTACATAGATTCTTATCAGTAGCAGCTGCCATCTCCTATCTCAGTAATGGGAAAGTCTGTCTTCATTGAATACAGATTTTACCTATGAATTGAGAATTTTGATAATAACTGATCAATTTAGCCAGAAAAAGAAGCAGATTTCCCTGATAAGATATATTACAAAGCTGCTTATTTTCATGTGTACGATTGATTTATGAAATAAAAATGACGGTTACGCTTTAAGGTCACATTTCATGATTGTGGCAGCCAGATCAGGTCTTTTAACTCCTTTCCGATGTGTGTTGTAATAGTACGGCACACGTCGGGTCCCTACCTTTAGTGCGGCCTCCGGCACTGAGCCCGCATATTTCCGGGCACATGACAGCTGATCTGTATAGCGGTCATGTGCTCTTAACAGTCGCGGATGGAATCGCGATCCACCCGTGGCTATTAACTAATTAAATGCTGCTGTCAATCTCTGACAGCGGCATTTAACTCGCGCTTACTGGAAGCGCAGAACTAATCTCGCTCATCGGCGCGCACCGTCACATGATCGCGGGTCGCCAATGGGTTGGTGTGACAACCCAGGGTTTGCAGGAGACCCTTGCAGTTGTCATTGCCAGAGTGCTATGAGCACCACCCAGCGGTCGGCACTCATAGCAAATGAGCATTTGTGCTACACACAGGTGATCAGAACATTGCTGCTTCTAGTCTCCCATGTAGACTATTGAAGCATGCGAAAAGTGAAAAAAAATGTTTTTAAAAATATTAAAAAAAATCAAAAAAATATGAAAGTTTAAATCACCCCCCTTTCGCCCCATTCAAAATAAAACACATTTTTTTTTTTTAACAAACTTAGTTTTTTAATGTTTGGTGTCTATGAACTCGTAATGACCTGGAGAATCATAATGGCAGGAGGTCAGTTTTAGCATTTAGTGAACATGGTAAAAAACAACTGTGGAATTGCACTTTTTTTTGCAATTTCACTGCACTTGGAATTTTTTTTCCCATTTTCCAGTACACGATATGGTAATATCAATGGTGTTGTTCAAAAGTACAACTTGTCCCGCAAAAAAAAAGCTCTCACATGGCCATATTGACTGAAAAATAAAAAAGTTATGGATCTGGGAAGAAGGGAAGCAAAAAACAAAAGCGGAAAATGGCCAGGTCATGAAGGGTTTAAAACATTTTCTATCCTATTACATTTTTCTCTTCTACAAGACACCAAAGTGGAAAAAATATGAATTTGAAAAATGCTTGAATCTTCATATTAGAAGCTTCATTATCTCTCCGTAAGTAATATGCACAGGTTATTTGTTGTGTCTAAATGCTCTGTTCTCGAGCTTTTGTCTTCTATAGCGATAGATGTCTGTATAATCTGTGACAGAAGTGCCCAATGTTTTCGAACCAGCGGCTCGCGTATCGGTAGAATGTTCGCACAATCCACAGCCAGAACAGTTGCATTACATGTGGACCAGTCTGGGGAACGTATTATTCCAGGTCTGATTTTTCTAATGTCCTGAGGCACACTTTTTAGTAATAATCTGTATTATGTGCTTATGGGAAGGTTATATTTGCTTCTGCACGTCAGAACTACACAATTATGGTTCACATTGTCTAAATCCCAGTCATTAAATAAATGGCGTGTCTACCAAGAGTTTTATTGTTGTATATACAAGAAGCACGGAATATAATAAAGTATTTAGCATACAGGTCTGCGCTTGTGTCCTTTTATGCTATAGTCCATCTATGGAATTCTGTAGTTTTATGATAAATGTACCGTAACTATAATTTTGGTGCTGTTCTTGCTGGCAGCATAGGTTTCCATTACCCATGACGGTAATGGTGTGTTGCATTATTTTGCATGGTAAAAAAACCCCAAGAACAAAAAGCCCAAAAGATCCCACTGTAGGTCAATGGAATCCTTTAGAATCCACAACGTCCTCTTCACATATGTTTGGCGATCTAGTTTTGTTCCGGAAAGTCATGTGGAACTGATACCAGAGTTGATGCCCTGCTGTCCTATGGGAGCAGTTTTAGAATCCATTGCATTAACAACGACACTGCTTACACCATTTGTCAGACCAAAATGTCATCAGTTGTTGGGCTGAGGACGACTTCTTTATTTCACAATGTACGGTATATCCGTATGGTGGATTATGTCGCTAATAGGTTTCTCTTGTAAACAAAAAACACATTTTTATACTGTCTACCTTTGCATGAAATGCCATAATCTACAATGCTATTCCTACCACAAAAAGGATGCCAACTAGTGATGAGCGAGTGTGTTCTGTTAACTCTTTCATACTCGCCGAGTTTTTACGGTGCCTAACAAACAGGCATTCCTCACATGTATTAAAGCTGTCAAACAGCCGCAAATCATGCACACGGAGTGACTCAAACATCACATTCAAGCACGCCGAAGATACTCGGAAAACACCCTAGCATGTTCGCCGAAAGGGTTAACAGAACACGCTCGCTCATCACTAATGCCAACATATGCCGGCTCAGAGTATGCCATAAGGTCACTTCCACCGGGCTACTGAGGCTATGGATAGCTATGTCGTATACACCAGAAGCGAAGCTTTCTTGGCACATAGGCTGAACAAAGGATCAAAATGAAATGTGAACAGGCCCGATCTGCAGACCTTAACTAATGACAGGAGGGAAATCTTTCTGTTTTCATGTTGGATTGTTCTGGTGAAGTTGGTTGTTCTCTTTCTCTGCCCCTTATTAGTTGATTAGAATTCAAACTTTTTCTATAGCACCAATATATTCTGCAGCGCTTCATAATTGGGGGAGTAAAAAGTAAAACTGGACCAGTAATCAAAAAATGAGACTGAAGAGAAATCCTTGCTCTTAATGATTGGTGTAGACCGTAAAAATCAGACAAGTACTATCCGTCGTTTTGACGGATACTACTCTTCCCCATGTTATCATATGGGGCTGGGCACATATCCCTTTTTATTTTTACCTCGGATGGCACTTGTACATTCATGTATATGTGTCCATGAAAAACATATTAGACCTCACTCGAATGACAGCCGAGTTCTGTTGGATTTTCACGGACAGACTGAATGGAGAAGATTGAGAATTTTTTTTGTTTTATCTCAAATGAGAGAAAAATGGTCGTGTGATCCTAGACTGAAAGCTTACGGTCCAAATGGAATGGGATGAGTAACCTAATGGGTAACCGCAAATTTTATCAAAGGGACGCCAGAAAGACCAACATAAACAAAATGGAAACCTAGAAGTGTGTCACTAGAGATTTATGCTAATGCATGCCGCTACAGATTATTGTGCTTGTTTTGAAGCAGGGCTGTGGAGTCGGGAGTCGTGGAGCTGGAGTCGGAATCGGAGTTGGTATAAAATGGACCGACTCCTAAAATATATAATAAATTGGGTACAGTATTCAATGCAGTTTGTGGGGAATGTTTTTTCATAAGAATTTGGGAAAGTTATGAAATGTCCTATAAATTTCTGTCCTATTCCTGATCTAAGGGTCTAGACTTTTAGCTGAATGTAATCTGTGTTTCAGTAAATTTATCACTTAAACATGAGCCATGTATGAGGGAGTCGGAGTCATGGAAATTGAGGAGTCGGAGTTGGAGTCTTGAGTCGGAGGTTTGGCTTACCAACTCCACAGCCCTGTTTTGAAGGACTACTATGGCCACCATAGCTATTCATTTTCCTGGTGTCATCATGCTGACTTCATTATCCCTTAAGATTGGAATGGTCATTAATGGGAGGCTGTCAGCACAGAATGACTGTTCAAACCAAGTACATTCGCTCAGTGCACCCTTGGCATGGCCAACCATATAAAGGGACTTGGTTTGAATAGTCATTTTGTGCTGACAAAGTACAGGCGCTCAGTGCACCCTTGGCTTGGCCAAATATTTCTCCACCCTCCTGTTCTTTGATTGACAGCTCTGGCTTTATAGGGCCAGAGAAGAGCGAAAATAGATGGAAACTATGCAGGTGGGAAGGTGTATATAAATGAAGCACTGAGCGCCTGTACTTGGTTTGAACAGTCATTCTGTGCTGACTTTCCCTTTCAGTTCACTTTCCCACTTACTAGTTTTCCATCTATAAAACCAGAGCTGTCAATCAAAGAAGAGAGGTAAGTTGTAGAGATAGAGGGAAAACCAGCAGGTGGGAAGGAGCACTTAAATGTTTGGCCCACGATGGTGCACCCAGCGCCTGTTTTTGGTTTGAACTGTCATTTCATGCTGACAGACTCCCTTTAAAATTAACCTATGAGCAGTGGCGTAACTTGAAGTTTGTAGACCCCAATGCAAAATTTCCAATATGGCCAACTATCATGGGGTGTAATAGTACTGGTGTTTTTAATTTTTCATATGAGCCATTGGGACCTTTCGCTCCCACCCCCTCCCCTTAGGCTCCAGGGCATGGATGCAAATGCAACCCTTGGACTCACAATAGTTCTGCCCCTGTGTATGATCTTCTGATAGACTGAAAGTCTAGTAGGACTGAACCCTGGCTTACCTGAGTGCCTCCCTTACAGTTGATAGAATGACTACATGGAGGAAAAGTCTGAGCCTGTAATTTCACTTAAGCTTGGTGACCTCTTCTAGTTCCTTTTTTTTGATATCTTGTAAATAAATTGGAAACGGTTTATTCTAACAATTATAGATGAGCAGGTCCTAGACTGGTCTGTAAAACTTTGAGCTAGTCTAGAATCATTCATGTAGAAGACAGATTAAGAAACGGATACCCTTCGTTGCTCTTTTGGCTTGCACACAGCCGAAGTGCGTTTCTTTCATACAGGAAATATGGCTCACTTCCATCAATGGTTTTTATCCTCATAATATATTGCAATCACCATATTATACAGCACTGTGTACTTACAATTGCTCATTTTACCTTTCTACCCAGCTATTTCTTCTCTTTTCCATTAGGTCTATGACATGACGTGATTAAAACTGACTAGGTGAACCCTTCTAAGCTTTATGTAGAAACAGGAGGTCAATTTTCCCTGCATCACTGTAAAGTCCCTGAGCAGAGCACACAGAGCAGAAAGAAGCAAAGAATTAGCTGGGTAGAAAGGCAAAATGAGCAATTGTAAGTGCGCAGTGCTGTATAATATGATTGCAATATATTAAGAGGATAAAAACTTTGATGGGAGAAGTGCTTCTTTAATGTGCTATTGCAAAGGTTTCTGCTGCAGCAAGCTACCTCCCAGTACTCCTGTTTTGTATTTCTTCCACCCTGGTCATTGCTGCCTTTATTTTTACTTTTAGAATTCCTTTAATAACTATTGTATATCTCTTTTCTATTCTAGGCTCACAATACATATGACATTGTAAAGAAAGTGATAGTATTATTACCCCATAGATTGATTCCTCGTATTGCGGCTCTGCCCAGGATGAAGCTGTTGGACCTTTCATGATGCAGTCTATAATTAGCTGCCCTATACTTTACAGGCAGCTCCTTTCGGTTTGGAATGGGAACCAGAAACGTACTTTTTCCCACGTTCATTGCTGGATCATGCGGAGCTTTAAAGTTGAATCCCAGGCCACTGTTTTCAATTCATGTTAGAAGTAGACTCAAAAGGTTGTAGGGTCAGTGGCCTAAGTACACAACACTACTTTTATTATTTCATTATCTTTCATTCAGATTGGAGGGGCTTTAAAACCCGGTACACAGCACATACTACATCAGTTCTCTGCATCTAAAGTTTTCCATACTCGTAGTATGTATTGTTTTTTGTCAGCCATGTGGCAGACAACCGGATGATCATATTGTAAAAACTTTTCATTAATGCTTAAGATACTTCAGGCAAAACCCCTCTGGCATTTTCCTAAAGTGTCTTCTTCCTCAAAATCTATGCTGTTACGCCAGGGTGTGTAAAGCTATGTTCACATGCAGCATTTTTGCTGTGCCAAAAACTACCCTCTTGGCAGTAAAAATGCTGCATTAGGCTGTGTGCCCGCTATGCATTTTTTAAACGTTTCCGCAGCTGCAATTCCGCTGCAAAAAGCGTTTAAAAAACGCTTGGTAGAAGGCCTGCCATATTTCCCTATGATAATCCTCATGTGCTTTGCACATGCTGCGGAGATTTCCGCTGCGGATTATCATTGTGGAAAAATCTGCAGCACTACCAATTATTTTGCGGAATCACGGCGTTTTCGTCTCCATTGACTTGCATTGAATCACATAATATCCGCATCACTACATGTGCACATGCGGATATCATGCGGTTCAATGTGCGGATGGTACCCTGGTTTGGAGAAGAGGAGACTCTCCTCCAGAGCCGGGTACCATAGTACCTGTAAAAAAAAAAAAAAAAAAAGAATAAAATAAAAAATATACATTATACTTACCTTCTGATCGCCCCCTATCTCCATAGCAATCCATCCTGGCTCGCCGGCAGCTCACGATGGTCTAAAAGAACCTGCCATGACGTCATTTAGTCATGTGACGGGTCACGAGACCGCTGACGTCGGTGGTCGCGTGACCCGTCACATGACTAAATAAACATGGCAGGTCCTTTTAGAGCACTGCTAGACACCGGGGACACCGGACAGATCGGATAAGGACACCAGGGGCCATCAGAAGGTAAGTATAATATTTATTTTTTATTTTTTACCATTCTTTTACGATCACACTATATAAATCCATGCCGGTTGCATGGATTTATATAGTGTGACCAAGTTGACAAGCACTTTCCAAGTGATGCTAAAATCGCTTGGAAAGCGCTTGACAACCCGCATGCGGAAATGCATGTGAAGAACGCTTCACATCCGCATGTCCCTGGCAGGAAAAACGCATGTAAAATCCGTATGCGTTTTTTTTCTGCCAGGGAGATGCAGAAACGCTCAGGAAAAATCTGGAGCATTTCTGAATCGTGGGCACTTAGCCTTAGAAATGCCCTTTTTGCGGCCTTTTCACTGTTTTCGCTGCCTTTTTGTCACTTTTTTTTGCATCATTGTTTGGGTGCGGATTGCATGTGTGGTTTGTCTACAGTACATGTTTAATAAGGTTAGTTTTATTCACCAACAACACTTCAAAAACGTGTGTTGCGTTTTTTGTAGCATTTTTTTATTGCTTTCTATGGGTGAAAAATGCTGCAAAAATGCATCAAAAACGCTGAAAGTATTGACATTTAAAAAACACAGTTGTCCAATTCAGTAAGGAAAAGAAAAAGCAAGGTGTGCAGGAGATTTCTGAAATGTCATAGCTTTTGCTGGTACTGTAAAAAGCAGCTTTTAATTTGCACAAACCTGCAGCAAAAATGCTGCATGTGAACATAGCCTAAGATGTACCCTTAGTTGCAGAAGGCCTATAGAGTGGTTCTCTTCAAATAATAGTATTGAAATTGCAGCAAAAACTTTAGTGCGTTCTTGAGGCGTTTCTTTCGGGTTACGGTGTTGTACCTTGTACAGCATGATACAACATAAAGTCTTGGTGACCTTTGCATCCAGACAGGAGACGTGCTGCACCTTGCAACACTTGGAGACATCATCAGAATATTCCCCTGTGCTCTAGTTGTGGCAAGTGAACCTAGACCATGCACTTCCCACTAGAAATGATAAGATAAGGCGAATGCATGCCTTTTTACCTCCACTCAAGCAACCCCGAGAGTATTTTCAGCTGCGTTCTTCATGAATCAATAGTTCCTGCTTTCAGAATTAATAGGAAATGTTCTGTGTTACTGTGCGTTCAGGAAATATTTTTTTTTAAATATTTGTCTTCTCTCTTTTCCTGTTGGCACATCCTTATTTGAACCTAGAGGTAAACGATCAGCTGCAGAGCATATGGGTATAGTATTACACCATACACTGACATTAGGAAAAGAGTATGTAGACTTTTAATGAGAAGATGTTACTGCTGAGGTCCATCCTCCATGTTCACACCTTTGGCTATTTTCTTTTGAGACATTAGAGTGAGACTATGCTATAGCCATTTATTAGATCTTCACTAGTGATGGGCGAGCACTAAAGTGCTCGGGTGCTCGATGCTCGAGTCGAGCACATTGGAATACTCGGGTGCTCGACCCGAGCACCGAACCCCATGTAAGTCTATGGGAAACTCGAGCATTTTTCAGGCGGCTCCCCTCGGTGGTCTGCAGAGGGCCGAAAAATTGCCCAAATCGATGGAAACAGTGCTCAAATGACATAGGAACAGCATGGGGAAGACCCCTGGAAGCATTTCTGACTCCCAGGTCACTGCTGACAACAATGTTGTCAGAGGTATTACGCCACAATAAAACATACAAAAACGATACAAAAATGGATTTTCCTGGGAAATATGTTAAGGAACATCCTTTCCATTATGACTTATATATAAGGCAAAATAAATATACGAAAACAAAAATACTCCTCTACACCTTGGGCTATGTTCACACGTAGCGTTTTTGCACTTTTGCATTTCTTTCAACAGTGACAAATAAATTCACCAGGAGATGTCATTTTAACATTTTACAACCTTATCTGGCCATGTGGTGTGTGAGACATGGTCAGACACATCCTGTTTCATTTATGAAGGATGGACTCTGAAAGTCACAAAGCCTATTTTTATAGGGCCATCAGGCGGCCTTTACTATTCTTAAAGGGCCAGCAGTCGGCCCTCACCATTGTTAGAGAGCCATCAGCCGGCTATGCTTTGTTGTTCCCATTACTAAAGACTGGGTCTCTTATACTGTTATTGCATATGCAGTGAGTGGCAGGGCTGCCCAATATTTGGACGCACCTCAATACCCCTTTGAAAATTTAAACGCACCCCAATACCCCTTTGAAGAGACTTGGAGGAGGGCCTCCTGAAAACAATGTTCCCATTATTAGGAAGTGGGTCTCCCATACTGTTTGCCTGTGCAGTGAATGCAAGGGCTGCCAAAAATTTGGACCTACTCCAATGCCCCTTGGAATAGACGTAGAGGAGGGCCTCCTAAAAAAAAATGTTCCCATTATTAGGAAGTGGGTCTCACATAGTGTTGGCCTATGCAGTGAATGCAAGGGCTGCCAAAAATTGGGAGGCACTCCAATTCACCTTGGAAAAGACGTGGAGGAGGGCCTCATAAAAAAATGTTCCCATTAGAAAGGAGCGGGTCTCATATACTTGTAATGCCCATGCACTAAGTGTATGGGCTGACATACATTTACCCCTGGGGGGTATACATGAACATACTGTATAAAAATTTTTACGGGCATCATAAACACCCTTTAAAAAATTATGTGGGTGTTGCATCACGGACCACGGTCACCCTGGTGATATGGTGGTGGAGGATGAAGAGAAGGAGGAGGACAAGAGCAAATAGCCAAAATCAGGAAGCGTATACCCATGTGTGGGTGTGAAAAGGTGCATGGGAATACACCTCCCAAAAAACCCCACTAGATTTGAGTTTGTTACACTGCTATCATTTGGTGGTGTTGAGAAGTCTGGCCCAATCCAGCCCTTGTTCATTTTTATAAGAGTCAGCCTGTCAGCATTTTCAGTTGACAGGCGGATGCACTTATCAGTTATAATTCCACCAGCGGCACTAAAAACCCACTCTGATAAAACGCTAGTGGCAGGGAAGGCGAGGACCTCCAAGTCGTAGAGAGCCAGTTCATTCAACGTATCCAGCTTGGATACCCAGTAATTATAAGGCACAGAGGAATCACGGAGGACGTTGGTACGGTTTGCAAGGTACTCCCTCAGCATCTTCCCAAACTTTGCACTCCTTGTGAGAGTACCCCACTCCTCAGGGCCTGTGCGATGGGAGGGGCTGAGAAAACTCTCCCAGAACTTTGAACTTTGACAGTGTTCTCCTGCCTCTGCTGGATTGGAGTTGTCTCTCTCGGCTGTACTCCTTGGTTGTCCAACTAACTGTGACCTCTGCCGCCAGCATTTTCAGATGGGAATTTTGTAATAGTTCCGCAACAAGGGCCTTCTGGTACTGCCCCATTTTTGTAGACCTGTCCGCCTCAGGAATAAGAGATATAAAGTTCTCCTTGTAGCGTGGGTCTAGAAGTGTCACTAACCAGTAATGACTGTCACCCAAAATTTTGAGAACACGAGGGTCACCGGAAAGGGAGCGTAGCATAAACTCAGCCATGCGTGCCAGACTGCTGACATGCAAGACTTCCGTGTCCTCACCAAGAGGACGACTGACCATGCTCTCCTCCTCCTCCCTGTCCCCAGGCCATCCACGCTGAACAGACGATATGACAGTTGTGCAGGTAGTACTGTCTATAGCGCATGAAACTAGCTCCTATTCTTCTCCTCCTCCTCTTCCTCATTGTCACCCAATCCACGTTGGAATGAGATGAGGCTGAGCTGTGTGTAATCACCCTGTATGGTTCCTTGCTCCATATCATCGTGCTCCACCTGCGATGCATCCTCTTTGATTGTGAGCAGAGAGCGTTTCAGAAGACAGAGAAGCGGGATGGTGATGCTAATTATGGCTTCATCACCGCTCGCCATCTTGGTGGAGTCCTCAACATTTTGGAGGATGGTACATATGTCTGAGATCCATGGCCACTCCTGAGGTTTTATGTGTGGAGTCTGAACTGAATACCGACTGCCTTGTTGAAACTGGTAGTGAACAACTGCCCTCTTCTGCTCACAAATCCTTCCCAACTTCTGCAATGTAGAGTTCCAACGCGTGGGGACATCACACACCAGTCTGTGAGCCGGAAGCTGCAAACTCTGCTGAAACACGGCAAGGGCGGCAGAAGCTGTAGCTGACTTTCTAAAATGGGCACACAGGCGGCGTACTTTGACAAGCAGATCTGGCAGCCCCGGGTAGGTTTTGAGAAACCGCTGAACCATGAGGTTAAGCACATGGGCCAGGCATGGTACATGTGTGAGCTCACTTCACAGCCGCCGCCAGGTTCCGGCCATTGTCACGACCATGCCTGGCTGTAGGTTCAGCGGTGTCCGCCACAAATCTGCCTGCTCTTTCAGAGCTGTGCACAACTCTTCAGCGTTGTGCGGTTTGTCACCTAAGCATATTAGCTTCAGCACAGCCTGTTGCCGCTTGGCCGAGGCAGTGCTTCCAGCTTGTGACTGATGTGGTCATTTCGGAGATGAAGGCTGAATAGGTGGAGGAAGCTGAGGAGGATGAGGTGCAGGGGCTGTAGACTGTGGGGGCAACCCTGATTGACCTAGGGCCCACAATCCTCGGCGTCGGGAGGATGTGTTCCGTACCAAGGTCCGACTGGGTCCAGGCTTCCACTATGTTAACCCAGTGTGCCGTCAGCGAGATGTACTGTCCCTGCCCACAAGCACTTGTCCACGTGTCCGTGGTTAGGTGGACTTTCCCTGTAACTGTATTGTTGAGGGCACGGCTAATGTTATGGGACACATGCTTGTGTAATGCGGGGAAATAGTGGCGGCTGGGGACAGAGTACACGAGCCTAAAAGGCATTATTTGGAGTGCAAGCAGTTGCGAAATGTGTGAATTTAGTAGTGTGGCCTGTGGGGCGTTATCTGCGTATTTGCGCTTGCGTTCCAAGGACTGGGGTAAGAGGCATCTTCGCATGCACTATGGACAGGGGATTGGCTTGCACGCACAACAGCGGAAGAAGCAGTTGTGTCACCAGCAGACACTATTCCTGGACCCTGGGATTCAGCCCACATAGTCTAGTGCTTTGCTGCCATGTGCCTGATCATGCTGGTGGTGGTCAGGCTGGTAGTTTTGCGACCCCTGCTGATGTTGGCCTGGCAGGTGGTGCAAATAGCCTTTTTGGGGATATCGGCAGAGTCTTTAAAAAATAACCAGACTCAGGAAGACCTAACAGTTGTACTGGCAACTTCCGTCATGGTGGTGTTACGGGGAACGGTTGCCCGCCTTCTGTCTGCGACCACCACACTGCTTCTTTCTGCCTGTTGGGGTGCTCTGCCTCCCTCCCCCTGTGTGCTTCTGTCCTCGCTCTGCATGTCCTCCTGCCAGGTTGGGTCAGTTACTATATTATCCACCACCTCGTCTCCCACTTCCGCACTCTGGTCCTCTTCCTGACTTTCTGGCAATTGTGTCTCATCATCGTCCACCTCTTGTGACACTTTCCCACCGCCACCTTTGTATGACCATGGCTGCTCAAATATTTGGGCATTGCTACATGCGATCTCCTCTTGCCCCGCTTCAAGTGGACCGGGCGAGAGGCCCGAATCTATAAATGGAAAAGTGAAAAGCTCTTCGGAGTGTCCAAGTGTGGGATCTGTTTTCTGTGGGCACTCGGCATGGTGGGAGGAAGGAGGTTCAGGGTGAGGAATATGAGGTCCAGACTCACAGCTACTGAGACTTGACCGTGTGGAAGACAAGGTGGTGGTGGTGGTGGCTAAGTGACTGGAAGCATTATCTGCTATCCAACCAATAACCTTTTCACACTGCTGTGTGTTCAATAGTGGTGTTTTGCGGTCCCCTATTAATTCGAACAAGAAGGTCGAGCGAGAAGATGTGGGTGACAATTTCAGCTTGCCCATGGCCTCAGTCTCTGCATGCACCATCACCATCACGTTCAGTTCCCCGTCCCTTGCCACGTGCCTTGCCCATTTTAAATGGAGGACAATATCTTCCACGCTCACTACAAATGGCTGAATTTGGAGCGAGCTTATATGTGATCCGTGTGACGGACAAACCACAGTTTTAAATAGCTGGCCTGTAGGTAACTATTTTTAACAGCGCCGACCTCATGTCAATAAGTTCACTGACACACTGCAACAAAATTTCAATGGAGGCCAGAAATGGCAATATTTTCAGCTCAATTATTTGTGATCCGTGTGACGGACAAACCACATTTTTAAATAGCTGGACTTTTAGCGCTGTAATATGGAAAGGACCTGGCTGTATTCTACAGTGCCAATAAGCAAATGGCACAGAAAAATGGTGTTCTCTGGATTGCTTTTTAAGCAAATAATCAAGATTAAGATAAAAAATATATATTCCTGGCCCCTGATTCCTGGGACTATTTCTACAAATACCTGTAAAAGCACCAGCAGACAGAACTGGAGCTCTTTTATTATAAAAATATAAAACAAACCATAAAAACACACTACACAAAGAACCAAGACACAAACCCCAACGAAACACAAACAAATCCAAAATTATAATGTCCAGTATAAATTATAAAGCAAAGCAAAAAATGTCCTACAATGTTCATAACATAAAGTCCATTTCCCAAAATCCCCCCAGCAAGGGAAGACCTTAAACCTTTTTTTCAAAAAATATCCCCTTCCAACATTCACTCCACATTCATACCTAAACCCCCAAAACAAAACAACAAACTGGCCCACTGCCAAAAACAAAGAAATAGGCCACCTGGCCGAAACAAAACTTAATACACAGCAAACCTTTTTTTTGTAGTTTTTTATATTTTTTTTTTTTTTTTTTTTTTCCCCACCACCATTTTTTAAAACACCCAAGGTCCCACGAAAGTCTGTGGCCTTATCACAGCATCTCTTTTTAGGTCCCACGAAAGTTTGTGGCCCACAAATAACGGGTCCTTTTTCCCGCATCCCGTAGGACGTCCATTCTCCCAAAAACCCCTCCCCCTCCCCCCCTGAAACCCCCTCCCCAACCTACACTAAACCCCCCCGTGCGCAAATTACACATACATACAATACACAAAACTATACATGTATATACAGTACTCAACATAACCAAAGCAAACACAACATAACAATAGCACAATATAAACAAATGACCATAACCATGAACAAAAGTCAGACCCAAGTTCAGTACTTGCAAGCCCTATATTCGGGTTTCCAATACCGTAAAACAAAAAACTATAATGTGAGGGGAGCAGCCCACCACCAGGAAACTGGAGACTACCGAGGTTCTCACCCTAATCTAGCACACAAACACCCTGTCCCTCCCTATTAAAGAAAAAGAAAAACCTGTCCCTACCGCCCTACCAATCTATCCCTACCTGTCCCTACCTGTCCCTCTCTGACCCTCACTACCAACCTAATGCTAACTACCTATCCCTAAAGACTGTCCCTACCTGTCCCTCCCTGACCCTACACATCCATCTGACCCTACAAATAAATATAAAATATAGAAAGGACTAAACTAACCCTATCACAGACACACATACCCTAACTCTCCCTAGGGCACATTAAATGAGAACCCCCTCCATAGAAGGGAAGCCCTCCCTGCACCCAGCCTCTCATACTCCAGCGAGCGCACTTTTGCCAGGTCACCCAGGATGTTCCTAATCACCTCTTCCCGGGGGAGGACTTTATGCTGGGTGGACACTAAACACCGTGCATTCCACGTGTAAAACCTAGTCACTAAACTAACTAAGAAGACAGTGCCCTGATCTCAGCCACCAAGGGACCTGAATGCCCCATAGGCCCACTCCGCATAGGAAAGGCCTGCCAGCCTAGGCCAGCCAATGGAAGCACCCACCCTACTGTAGACCTCTGTATTAAAGGGACATTGAAGCAGGAAGTGCTCCATGCTTTCAAGCATGCCGCCACACTCCTCGCGGGGACAATCCCGGTCATCAGAGTTCCTGTACTTCAGGTTGCCCCTCACATACAGTCTCCCATGGAAGCAGCGCCAAGTCAAGTCCCAAAACTTCAAGGGGATCCGCTTAGAGTTTAATAACCCGAGCCCCACCTCCAGATCCCGGCTTGGGCAATCCTTGAGGGCCAGGGGCTTCTGGAAGTGGGTCAACAGAACCCTATTGTCAAGTAACCTCCTTGACAAGGTCCTGATCTCCCACACTCCCAGACCCCACCGGCGGATCGCCTTCACAACCAGGGTAGCATAAGCCGGAAGATGCCCATGAGGCGTGCGAAGGTCCTTCACCCGCCCTCCTGTCTCCCATTCCTGGAAGAAAGGCCGAAACCACCCCCTACAGGAGAATACCCACGGAGGAGCCCTCTCTAACCAGAGGTTGGCGATGTTTGCCTTAAGAAAGGTGTTTACTAGAAACACCACCGGGTTGACCATACCCAACCCTCCTAGTCTCCTCGTGCGGTACGTGACCTCCCTCTTGATCAGGTTCAGCCTATTCCCCCATAATAGTTGGAAGAACAGGCTGTAGACCCGTGTCCAAAGAGGTTCTGGCAAGATGCAGACGCTGCCCAGGTATATTAATAAAGGGAGCAAATACCCCTTGGCCAGGTTAACCCTTTCCCTCAGGGTCAAGGACCAACCCTTCCACTGATCCACCTTCTGGGCGGCAATCTTAAGTCTGCCCTCCCAGTTTTGCTGGGGATAGTCCCCCGGGCCGAAACTGATGCCTAAAATTTTTGCTGTGGCCTGAGGCCCTGGGAGGGTGTCCGGGAGATCGAAACTTGGATCTCCCCCTCCCAGCCAGAGACTCTCACACTTATCCCGGTTGATCATGGACCCAGAAGCCACCGAGTAGCGCTCAACTTCAGACATGACCCAGTCCGCCTCCTCTCTCGAGGATACAAAGAGGGAAACGTCGTCGGCGTACGCCACTACCCTCAAGGTGGCCTCTGGCTCCGCCCGGTCCATCCCGACTCCCACCAACGGTCCGCGTTCCACTCTCCTTAAAAAGGGGTCGATCGCGAACACGTATAACAGTGGGCTCAGAGGACAGCCCTGGCGGACACCAGACCTCACCTCAAAAGGGGGTCCGACCCAACCGTTCACAAGCGGAAAAGTCTCTGCCCCATTGTATAATACTCTCAACCAATCAACAAACCTCCCGGGCAGACCGTACCTCAGAAGGACGGACCAGAGGTACTCATGGTTAACCCGGTCAAAGGCCTTCGCCTGGTCTAAGGACAGCAAGTACCCCTTCCAGAGACCTGCCCTGCCCTGCTCCACTGCCTCTCGGACACCGAGCACAGCACTAAAAGTACTGCGGCCTGGAACAGAGCAGTGCTGGGCCCCCGAAAGGAGCCGGGGTGCAAACTTCACCAACCGATTGAAAAGCACCTTTGCCAGAACCTTTCGGTCCGTATTGAGAAGCGCTATGGGACGCCAATTCTCAATACGGGACGAGTCTTTACCCTTTGACAGGATAATCAGGGCGGACTTCCTCATTGAACCGGGAAGAATGTCCGAGGAGAGACATTCATTAAAAACCTCAGTCATGAGGGGGACCAAAGAGTCCCTAAAAGTCCTGTAAAACTCGGATGTTAAGCCATCCGGACCGGGCGATTTTTTGGGCCGGAGCCCATCAATGGCCCGTCTCACTTCCTCTTCCCTGATTGCTTCTGCCAAACCATGAAGAGAGGGGTCATCCCCTGGTTCAGGGATGGTTTCAGCCAGGAAAGCCGACATCTCATCCCGATCTGGATCCCTCCTTCCCAAGAGATGCGAGTAGAAGGATCTGACCACCTCCAGGATCCCTGATTTGGATCTGTTCAGGGAACCTGTACTGTCGATCAGTCCTGTTACCATCTTGCAACTCACTGACATCCTGCAGTTCCTGTAGGGGTCGGGCGAGCGGTACCTCCCGAAATCCCTCTCAAAAACTAAGGATGTGTGCCTATCATACTGGCACCCCTTGAGCAAGGCCTTCACCCTGGAGATTTCCTCACGGTCCCCTCCAGTCGAGACGAGCTGCTCGAGTTTCCTCCCCAGCTCCCGATACAGGCGGTACCTGTTCAGGCCTCTGAGGCTCGAAAGCTGACGGAAGAACCCCGCAACCCTTGTTTTGAAGATCTCCCACCACTCAGACTTACTGCTACAGAGACCCAAGAGAGGTACCTGGCTCTGAAGAAATTCCTCAAAGGATTGTCTCACATCCGCTTCTTCCAACAGGGACGAATTCAGCTTCCATAGGCCTCTCCCTATCCGGGGAGTCTCTGCAACATTCAAAGAAAAGGAAATGAAACAGTGATCGGAGAATTCCACCTCAACAGCGGACACTGCAGAAGAGACGGCTTCCTCCTTTAAAAAAAACCTATCTATCCTAGACCTACAACTACCCCTATGAAAGGTGAAACCCCCGTGACCTGGGGTGTGCCGGATGTGGACATCCACCAGGCGAGCTTCGCTTGCTATGCTGTTAAGGGTATTACTATCAAAAGCCAGCCTTCGGTCTCCGGGGCCTCCCCTATCACGGGGTCTAGTTATAGTATTAAAGTCCCCACCGAAGACCACCTGTTGGCTGGTAAAAAGATAGGGCTTGATCTTCAGGAAGAGACATTTACGGTCCCACTCTGACTGTGGACCATAGATGTTAATGAGCCGGAGCTCCTGTCCCCCCATGAAGACGTCAAGGACCAAGCACCTCCCCATTTCTACCTCGATCACCCGTCTGCATTCCACCGAAGCGGCCTTAAAAAGGACCGCTACCCCGCTATACGGCTCGGCCGCAAGAGACCAGTATGAGGGCCCGCACCTCCACTCCCTCCTTGCTTTGTAAATGGCCCCCATGTCCATTAGTCTGGTCTCCTGCAAAAATAAAATGTCAGCCTCAACTCGGTTGAAAAAATCAAAGGCCATAAATCTGGCCGCATCTGACTTTATACTGGCGACATTAATCGACGCCAGAGTCAACGGGGTAGGTTCTGCCATCATGGGTGATTGAGTTAGACGGCCTTCTTTTTGACCGTACCCCCAGATTTTTTGTGCTCACCTTCAGAGGAGGAGCCAGACTCTCCCCTCCTCTTTAGTGACACCGAGGTGTCCATAGCACCCGTCACCACCTTCCCAGTACCGGGTTCCTCACCCCTGGACCCCAGAGCAGTCCCCCCCCCCCCCCCCAGAGGAAAGTGAGCCCTCCGGAGGACGGACCCCGCCGCTCCCTGAAGGCACCTCAGATGTTACCGCCGGTCCCTCACCCCCGACCTCCGACACAGCAGAGTCATCGAGGGCATGGAACCGGTTGGAGAGGGGGATCAGAGGGGAGCCGGTGAGCCCTTCCGTAGGCACCTTAGTGGCCAGGGGGGGGGCCTTAGATGTTTTTGCCCCCTTTCGGTTCCTCCTCCGACTCTTACTGGTCTTACTGTCACCTTTTGTTTTAGGCTGCTCCACCACCTCCTCGTCCAGACTTTCATACTGGGAGGAGTCATCAGAAGCAGCCACCTCCTCCCTCTCCATCCTCCTGATCTCCTCGTTCACCGCCTCCTCCCCCAGGGCCTCAGGGGCACCGGCTGCCGCTTCCGAGGAGGGTACAGACATCACCCCAGTCGCCTGGGGCTTATCCTGCCCCCTACCCCCACGGCGCCTCACCTGATGCCACTGGCGGGCAGATGTATTGGCCACGCCTTCCTTCACTGGCCCCTCAGCCCCTCTCCCGCCCCCACCTCCAGCATCAGCAGAAGATGAACCGCCAGGGACTCCCCCATGGCTCACCCCTGCCTGACCAGAGATGGCGTTAGAAAAGGAGCGGGGGCAGCGGCTGTACGGGTGACCTAGGTCACCACACAGGTGACACCTAATGTCACCACAGGCCGCGGCAAGATGACCTACCCCGCCACACAAGGCACATTTCTGTACCTTGCAGCCCGCGCTGAAGTGGCGGGGATCACCGCACCTGTGGCAGACCTTCGGCTGCCCCTGGTAAAAGATCAGGATCCTGTCCCTCCCCAGAAATGCTGAGGAGGGGATGTGGGTGACAGTACCGCCTGAGACCTTCAACCTCATCATGAAGGTCCAGCCCCCTGACCAAATGCCAAACTCGTCCCTGTTCTTTTTTGGGACGTCCGTGACCTCCCCATAGCGGGAAAGCCACGTCATAATATCGACCCCAGAGAGTGACTCGTTATTTGTCAAAACGGTCACCCTCTTTACGCCATTTTGGCGAGACACCGCCTGCACGGCAAAGTCTCGCCAGCCGGGCTCCCCCTTCACCAGTTCAAAATTCGACCAGAAAAGCTCTAGGCCCTCCGGTCGAACAAAACTGATGTCAAAGACGGGGGTACCAAAAGGATGGATCAGGGCAAAGATGTCAGTCGCCCTGAAGCTCATCTTCAGGAGGAGCTCCACGACCCTCGATCTTGGCGGGCACGCTTCACTGCCCCTCCACCGAAGACGGACCACATTCCTCCTGGCCACCCCCTGCCCGGCTGTCGGGAGGGACCACACTGTCTCCCCCTCCCTTTTATCTTGGAAGGCGGCCAGGCCATGTCTATCCAGCCAAAAGGCCAAGTCTACCGCTCTTCCCTCTACCTCGATCGTCCGTTCTCCCTTTTTGAGGGCCTCGAGGAAACGGCGCCGCAAGTCACCATCCCTGAGGTCCAGAGGTGAGGAAGCCCGCCCTGAAGATCCCGAGCCTCCAGCTACTACCCCCGCAAAACTCCGGGGACCAGCAACCGGGGGGGGGCAGATGGACCAGCCCCACCCCCACTACCAACAGACACACCATTCTTACTCCCTTCCACAGACACCTCAACACTTGTATCTTCAATCACAGCCACATCCATACCCACGCTATCCCCATCCACGTCAGTAGTCACACCCCTCGCCCCACTCTCACTCACATGCACACTGGGGTCACAGTTTTTTTTTTTCTGCAAGCATTTTTTCCCTGCAGCAGCACTGCCGCCACCTGCTGGCAGCACCTTCCCTGCCGGGGGGTTTTGGGAACCTGGTGCTGCTGCCATTTTTGCTGGCGCCCCTGCCCCAGATAAGCCCGTGGGCACAGAGGACACCGACAGGCAGGCACCTCCTCCGTTGTCTGCCGCAGCCGTGGCACCACTGCTCCCAGCAGTAGCAGCTGCCGGCGCTAAGCCCCGCCCCTTTTCGGGTGGAGCCACGCCCACTTGGGGTGGGGTTTCCCCGCGAGGCCACGCCCCCCGCACCAGGCAGCACGGTGGGGGCCCCAGAGGCCACACCCACCGGTGCCGTGGGTGACAGGGAGACCAAGCCCCCCGCACCAGGCAGCACAGTGGGGGCCTCAGAGGCCACTCCCACCGGTGCCTTGGGTGACAGGGAGGCCACGCCCCCCGCACCAGGCAGCACAGTGGGGGCCCCAGAGGCCACTCCCACCGGTGCCGTGGATGACAGGGAGGCCACACCCCCCACACCAGGCAGCACGGTGGGGGCCCCAGAGGCCACTCCCACTGGTGCCATGGACGGCTGGGAGGCCACGCCCCCCTAAGCCGGCCGCGCCGGGACCCCCGAAGCCGACCCGGAACTGGGTCTACTCACAGGGGCCCCTGGACCAGCGGCACCAGCTCTCAGGGGCATAGCACCCCCTACCGTCACACCCTTCACCACAAACAGCCTGGCCACCCCAGCTCCGGCGGCCGGCCCCAGGCTAGGCCACTCCCCCTCAGCACCCAGCGGCGGTGGAGCCCCCCGCGCTGACCCATTACTGGGCCCCTGCGCAGGGGGCCCCGACCTCGCCACGGATTTTGCCAGGGGAGCAAGCCCCACCTTTCCTTTATGAGCCGGCTCTGCCGGAGCCGCAGGCCCTGCGCCCTTCACCTTACCAGGTCTCTGGGTCCCTGAAAGTGATCCAGATTTAGTGGATCCGTGCGTGAGGGACCCAGACACCCCAGCACACGCCGCCGGAGATGCGGCCCCGGCTGTCGGTGCGCCGCCAGCAGAGCAGGAGGCAGCGGCAGATGTACAAGCCGCGCCCTGCACGCCAGCACGCGCACCAGGTGCCAGGCCAGACCTCCCTTTTACAGGGGATCCAGCCTGAGCACCACCACAGATCACACCCACCGTCGGGCCGCCCTCCGCGCCATGCTCCATATCAGACACTTTGGACCCACTGCCTCCATTACCACAAACAGAGGCAGCGCTCTGCGTGCCATGGCCTATGTTCTCCCCGCTCCCTCGCTGTGGACCCACAACAGAGTCCAAGCCGGGGTGGGTGGCGGGTGCCGCACAACGGGACAGGGGGGCCCCAGAGAGGGGGACATACACAAATTTATGTGCAATAGATGTTTTCTTTTTTTTTTTTGCTTTTCTCTTCGTCCCCCTCCCGGGTGCCTCATCCTCGCAGATCTCATCCCCGAACGTAAGCTGACCAAAACGTACCGGGGACTCGATCTGCTGGATCTGCTGCATGATAAGGCAGCCCCCCTCACTGCTGCTACTCCCATCCTCCTCATCCTCCCCCTCGCTCCCGCTGCCCTCTGAAGGGCTAGAATCAGACTGGAGAGCCATCTGCTCAGGGGCTATCCCGCTATGCGATGCCTGGAGATCACTTACCAGGCCACCAGGCGGTGGGTAGGGTGCGACCTCCTCCACGCATACCTCTTCTTCCTCCTCCTCCACCGCCTGGCTGGGGCCCTGCGACCCCTCCAGAGCCCCACCGGTCATGGCTCTGAACCGGTCATCATTAAGCAGCTTCTCCATGAAGGGTCCACTGCCCGCCAAGATGGTGCTCCTGCGGTCTTCCAGGTCTTGAATGGCCCGCTTGATCTTCCGGACCGCGGCGGATAGCTCAGGCTTCTTACTGCCAGAGGCCCTCACGGACCTCTCCTGAGCCACCCTCAACTCCCCCCAGAGGGAACTTAGCTTCTTTGTGGCGTCCTCATACTCGCAGAGGTGCGCATGTATACGGGAGGCATAGGTGACGATTGCCTCCCTCGCCACCTTGGTACCCCAATCAGGGGGCACCGCTGCAGCACCTCCGCTCGTACTCGACCCACCTCCGGAGGGAGGAGCCGCCGCGGTCATAGCCTCGGGGGTCCTCCGGGTCCTCATGCCGGACCCCTTGCTGTCTTGGCCAGATCTTGTTGCCTTAGCCGGCTTGGTGTTTCTCCCACCCCCCGCCAGCTTGGACCGGGAGGTGGGAGCCGGGGGCCCAGCCCCGGAGGCCAGTCCCACCACAAGCTTTCCTTCCTGGGAAGGGGGCAGACAAAAAGTCCCAGATGGAAAAAAAAACCTCCCTTCCCAGGAGCTCTCTCCACAGCAGCCAAACAGTCCAGGAAGCACACTCAGCACAGCTCGCTGCAGGCTCCACCTCCACCACTTCCTGAATGAAGCTGCAACAGGCTGAACTGGAATGGACCCTCTTGCTATGTGCACTGCAGTCTGCTATATACCCTGCCTGCCTGCCTATATACACTGCCTGCCTGATATCTCTGCAGTTGGATTAATCCTCAGAAGGACTGTTAGTTGAGATGGATATGTGTCTCTAATATAGTTTGGTACACCGACACTAACTAAAAACAAGCAAATCTCTCTCTAGCTCAGCAGCTGCTCTCCCTACACTGCCTGATTCCAGAGTGACTGTGACGAGCATGGCGGCGCCAGGTCTGATAAAGACCTAATGACGCTGTGCGGCCAGCCAATCACAGTAATGCCACAACCAACATGGCTGCGGCATTACAGTGTTTGGAAGACAATCCCTGCATGTTCATTGGCTCTGTAAAGAGCCCCAAACATGCAGGGAGGGGACCCGAGCTCCCGCCGAGCAACCCCGGAAATACTCGCCGAGCATCTCGAGCAGTGAGATGCTTGGGCGAGCACCGAGCAATAGTGAGCATGCTCGCTCATCACTAATCTTCACGTGTCCCAATGTGCATGCTCGCTATGAGACAAAGTTTTATTGCCAAATTCTCCAGTGGTACCAAAGATCTTCTTGATTGTCCGTGTATTCTCACAGTTGCCACAATCTGGTGCTTACACTCCTTGTAGAAGAACGCCCACTGTTGTCCACCGACCTTCACGTAAGGATTCAGTCCACCATTGCCAGAGTTGTCCCATTAGCAACAGTTTTCATACAATCCGCATAAGAAATGCTCAGCCTGGGTTACACACAGTAATTATTGGCTCGGTCCAGCCAATTATGATAAATTGTATATATCCTATGAATTGTAGAACGTGTATACACTGATCAGCAAGGGAAACCTGTTATGGGGAATACCTGTCATGATTTTAGAAACACACTGCAGCATGAAGATACAGAGCTGAAATCCGGTCATGGTCAATATCTGTGAGTTTTCTCCCAAACTGCTAAAATTCTGCTTTAATTGGCCCCCACATTATCTTGCCAAATATTATTTTTTTTAAAAATGTTCAAAATGTTTTAACAATTCTGAGGTTTTCTGCTTTAGCGGTGATATGTCCATCCAGATGGCGCAGAAATTACAGAGAACGGCAGGGTGCCTGTTAATAGAGTGAATTGAATTTTATTCTTTTTCTTCATTGAAACCTCTGTTTATTATTGGCTGAAGAGTCCAGTGGGTGGTCCTGATCAGCGATTGACAGCTGTTTGTAAGCACACTAATATTATTATTATTTATTATTATAGCACCATTTATTCCATGGCGCTTTACATGTGAAAAGGGGTATACAGAATAAAACAAGTACAATAATCATGAACAATACAAATCACCGACTGGTACAGGAGGAGAGAGGACCCTGCCCTGCGAGGGGTCACATAATAGGTTATCAATTATTAAAGTGCCACTAATGTTAGTTGCCTATCCCTAGTATTATACTTACCAGCCGCTGTTTTCATCCATATTCAGCACCGCTCCGGTTGTCTTCTGTTGGTTGTGTGTCGGATCGCTCCAGTGTTTGCTAGGGGATCCAGAAGTCACAACTCAATGTAAGTCTAAAGGGGCCCGAACGGGGCCAGAATGGGGCTCCCATAGACTTACACTGAGAACTTGTGACCATTACCTCTGACTTGTGGTCAGTCAGGAGCTGCGGTCACAAGATGGCGCCACGGGATGAGAGCTGAGGAAAGCAGCTGGGAAGTATAATACCAGGGTCAGGGATCTTATGTTAGTGGCAGCACACCAGCACTGAAATGAGCATAGTTTTCAATGAATAAAATAAAATGTATCCTGAATCTTTTCCCACAAACCTGTATATAAAACTTCTCGGCTTCCTCGGCTCTATAAGATATTGGCCATATATTGCACAAACTGACAGACTCCCTTTAATTACCAAACATGCCATTACTAGGAAGTGAGTACTTAGCTGTGTCCATTGTCAGATAAAGGGATGGGGGAGGGAAACATTAGCCGATGCTTTTATCTAGTCATATCCAGTCATTCCACGTGAATGAGCTGTGGTGCTGCAGACACCGTGTGAACCACCAGCGAATGCTGCTGCAGCTCATTGCTATGTACAGTTGTGTGTCCATAGATGACCACAGAGGAGGCAGAAGAAACAAACATGGCATCTTGTGGCATTTCACTTGGGCTCTGTGGGCATTTCTGTTTAACTTGAACTTAAACTATCACTGTTCTGAAATGGTATAATAAAATTTACACAAAAAAAATGAAATGGGGCCCGCACACCTTTACTGTTAAATTAATATGCAGGTGCACCAATACGCTGTAGCCAATATACAAACATACAGGTGCATCTCACTAAATTAGAATATCATCAAAAAGTTAATTTATTTCAGTTCTTCAATACAAAAAGTGAAACTCATATGTTATATAGAGTCATTACAAACAGGGTGATCTATTTCTAGTGTTTATTCCTGTTAATGTTGATGATTATGGCTTACAGCCAATGAAAACACTGAAGTCATTATCTCAGTAAATTAGAATATTTTATAACAACAGCTTGAAAAATGTTTTTAAAATCCTAAATGTTGGCCTACTGAAATGTATGGCAAAAGAGAAAGAAGGGGATATCAGCTCACCTACTTAGAAAACAATTCAGATGCAGTTGAAGTTCAGACTTTCAGCTTTCATTTGAGGGTATCCACATTAAAATTGGATGAAGGGTTTAGGAGTTTCAGCTCCTTAACATGTGCCACCCTGTTATTCTAAAGTTATTCCAAAGTTCAGTTCTGGTACCAGAAATTTACCTGAACTTCAACCCGAACACCATTGAAAACAATGAGGACCCGAACTTTTGAGCCAGAAAATTCTCTTTCTCTCTATCTCTATCTCTAGCAACAGTCTTCCCCCGGCACCAGACACTAACTGTCCATTTCGAACCTAAAAGTTTGTGTTTGCTCATCTCTAATAGTGACCCATAACTTTGAGCTGTTTTTTTGTTGGTCTATGAAACTTCTTTCTGTTTAAGAAGTAACAACAAAAAAGTTACTTTCCATTAGCTGGATCTTAGTCGGCTTCATTCCTCTTCAACCACCTTTGGTCGCAACTGCCTGTTGCAGCACCATTGCCATGTAATGACTGCTTTGTAGCACCACCACATTCCCTTGGAGACTCTGAGCTGGTCAAGACCAGGTGTTTCACCATTGCTACATCGCTTCCAAAGCTTTCTGCGTTGACCATTGACCTGGACATGACCGGAAGCTTTCAGGGATGCCTACGGGACCACCAGGGAAAGCAAACAAACCTTAAGGAGACTTTGGCATGATCAATGACCCAGTGCTCCGGTCTAACTTCAGGCTGGGTTAGCTGTCTGTGGCGTCTTGATGCAAAGTACTTAAAAATTATATGGCTAATGTACAGCAATGGATAATTCCCATTAGTGGATGTAGTAGATAAAGCAGAACAAACCCCTGTTTTGTATAATCCTTTAGCCATGGAACAGCTGAGGCCTACATCTCTAATTCAGCCTGGACAATTTCTACCACAATTTCTAGCACAATATCATTATTAAGGATGGCAATAGTACATGGTTCCATATTTTTTGAACCAGTCTGAGCTATTGTGCTAGCTTATTTCCTGGGCATTAGTACTATTGTGCTCTTAATGTGCTCATGTAGGGACTTTTCCTTACTGGCTATGTTACAGTGAAAGCACATGGATCTGTGATAACGTTGTACATTACGTGTCTGACTATAGAATACATAGAGACGGGGACATCGCATGATTGAGCGCAGTGTAAACATGACTTATGCCTATCATCACATGGGAGAGCGTCTGCCTCATCCACTATGGACCCATAAGATAAATGGGCAATGTGTATTTTATCATCTACCAAGTACATTGAAGGCCTTTTTCACTTATTTAGATCTGTTCTTCAGTTTACTATTAGTATGCTACAGTGCCTACAAGTAGTATTCAACCCCCTGCAGATTTAGCTGGTTTGATAAGATGCAAATAAGTTAGATCCTTCAAACTGCAAACGAGAGTAGGTTTTATGAACAGAAGCATAAATCTTACAAACCAAAAAGTTATGTTGCTCAGTTGAATTTTATTAAATTTTAAACATAAAAGTGTGGGTCAATTATTATACAACCCCTATGTTTAATATTTTGTGGAATAACCCATGTTGGAAGATGAAATTACGACCCATCTTAAGATCCTTGATGGAGGAGCGGAGGTTCTTGGCCAAAATCTCCAGGTAGGCCGTGCTTTCCATCTTCCCATGGATGCGGACCAGATGGCCAGGCCCCTTGGCTGAGAAACAGCCCCACAGCATGATGCTGCCACCACCATGCTTGACTGTAGGGATGGTATTCTTGGGGTCGTATGCAGTGCCATCCAGTCTCCAAACGTCACGTGTGTGGATGGCACCAAAGATCTCGATCTTGGTCTCATCAGACCATAGAACCTTGAACCAGTCTGTCTCAGAGTCCTCCAAGTGATCATGAGCAAACTGTAGACGAGCCTTGACATGACGCTTTGAAAGTAAAGGTACCTTACGGGCTCGTCTGGAACGGAGACCATTGCGGTAGAGTACGTTACTTATGGTATTGACTGAAACCAATGTCCCCACTGCCATGAGATCTTCCCGGAACTCCTTCCTTGTTGTCCTTGGGTTAGCCTTGACTCTTCGGACAAGCCTGGCCTCGGCACAGGAGGACACTTTCAAAGGCTGTCCAGGCCGTGGAAGGCTAACAGTAGTTCCGTAAGCCTTCCACTTACGGATGATGCTCCCAACAGTGGAGACAGGTAGGCCCAACTCCTTGGAAAGGGTTTTGTACCCCTTGCCAGCCTTGTGACCCTCCACGATCTTGTCTCTGATGGCCTTGGAATGCTCCTTTGTCTTTCCCATGTTGACCATGTCTGAGTGCTGTTCACAAGTTTGGGGAGGGTCTTAAATAGTCAGAAAAGGCTGGCAAAAGAGATCTTTAATCCACACATGTGAAGCTCATTATTCTTGGTGCCTGAACTACTTCTTAATACTTTAGGGGGACCAAACAGAATTCTTGTGGTTTGAGGGGTTGAATAATAAATGACACTCTGAATTAACTTTTAACGTTTTTTAAAAAAAAAAAAAAAAAAAAAAAAAATTTTGCTGCAGTGCATTTCCCACATTTCCTACAAATGTCACAATGCCAAGTTAATTCCGCATGTGTCAACCAGCTAAATCTGCAGGGGGTTGAATACTACTTGTAGGCACTGTATATTTTATGTAAAAAAATTCCATTTTCTTATATTTTTAAGGCCTCATGCACGTAATTGTATAAGATATTGTGATGTTAATATAGATCCACTTAAACTACACTCATATTTTCTAAAGTTACCTGAATATATATATACAGTCATATGAAAAAGTTTGGGCACCCCTATTAATCTTAAGCTTAATGTTCTATAAAAATTGGTGTTTTTGCAACAGCTATTTCAGTTTGATATATGTAATAACTGTTGGATACAGTAATGTTTCTGCCTTGAAATGAGGTTCATTGTACTAACAGAAAATGTGCAATCTGCATTCAAACAAAATTTGACAGGTGCATAAGTATGGGCACCTCACCAGAAAAGTGACATTAATAGTTAGTAGATCCTCCTTTTGCAAAAATAACAGCCTCTAGTCGCTTCCTGTAGCTTTTAATGAGTTCCTGGATCCTGGATGAAGGTATTTTTGACCATCCCTCTTAACAAAACAATTCCAGTTCAGTTAAGTTTGATGGTCGCCGAGCATGGACAGCCCTCTTCAAATGATCCCACAGATGTTCAATGATATTCAGGTCTGGGGACTGGGATGGCCATTCCAGAACATTGTAGTTGTTCCTCTGCATGAATGCCTGAGTAGATTTGGAGCGGTGTTTTGGATCATTGTCTTGCTGAAAGATCCATCCACTTTGTAACTTCATATTTATCACTGATTCTTGAACACTATTGTCAAGAATCTGCTGATACTGAGTGGAATCCATGCGTCCCTCAACTTTAACAAGATTCCCAGTGCCAGCATTGACCACACAGCCCCAAAGCATGATGGAACCTCCACTAAATTTTACTGTGGGTAGCAAGTGTTTTTCTTGGAATGCTGTGTTTTTTTGCCACCATGCATAACGCCTTTTTGTATGACCAAATAACTCAATCTTGATTTCATCAGTCCACAGGACCTTCTTCCAAAAAGAAATTGGCTTCTCCAAATGTGCTTTTGCATACCTCAGCCAACTCTGTTTGTGGCGTGCTTGCAGAAACGGCTTCTTTCGCATCACTCTCCCATACAGCTTCTCCTTGTGCAAAGTGCCTTGTATAGTTGACCGATGCACAGTGACACCATCTGCAGCAAGTTGATGCTGCAGCTCTCTGGAGGTGGTCTGAGGATTGTCCTTGACTGATCTCACCATTCTTCTTCTCTGCCTTTCTGATGTTTTTCTTGGCCTGCCACTTCTGGCCTTAACAAGAACTGTCCCTGTGTTCTTCCATTTCCTTACTATGTTCCTCACAGTGGAAACTGACAGGTTAAATCTCTGAGACAGCTTTTTGTATGCTTCCCCTGAACAACTATGTTGAATAATCTTTGTTTTCAGATCATTTGACAGTTGTTTTAAGGAGCACATGATGCCACTCTTCAGAGGAGATTCAAACAGGAGAACAACTTGCAAGTGGCCACTTTAAGTAGCTTTTCTCATGATTGCATACACCTGGCTATGAAGTTCAAAGCTCCATGAGGTTACAAAACCAAAAAAAGTGCTTTAGTAAGTCAGTAAAAAGTAGGTAGGAGTATTTAAAACAAGAAAATGATAAGGGTGCCCATACTTATGCACCTTTCAAATTTTGTTTGAATGCAGATTGCACATTTTCTGTTAGTACAATAAACCTCATTTCAAGGCAGAAACATTACTGTATCCAACAGTTATTACATATATCAAACTGCAATAGCTGTTGCAAAAACACCAATTTTTATAAAACATTAAGCTTAAGATTAATAGGGGTGCCCAAACTTTTTCATATGACTGTATATATATATAAAATATTATATATATATGAAATAGCTGACAGCTATTATTTCTTACTCAACCATAAACATATTTTTATTTTAATGAGGAGAGAAGATTTGTTCACTGTCAAACACCGCTGTTGTTATAAAGTATTGATAATGACCTTTGTGTTTTCATTGGCTGAAAGCCATAATCCTCAACATTAACAGAAATAAACACTTGAAATAGATCACTCTGTTTGTAATGATTCTATATAATATAGGAGTTTCACTTTTTGTATTGAAGAACTGAAATAAATTAACTTTTTGATGATATTCTAATTTAGTGAGATGCACCTGTATCTCATACAGGATAAAACAAAAACAACTATTTTTATGTATTCTGCTCTTGTAAACATTGAATATTGTCTATTTTTCATGCATTCTTTGTTACGGTCTTGAATTAGTAAAGATGTGACAGAATAGAGCTGGTGAAAGCGTCACATTATATTACCAGTCACAGGACTGCCTTCTACTAAAGGCTCGCACACACACTGGCATATAAATCGGATGTGTGCAATGCGAGAAAAAAAAAAATCGCATTGCACTTGTTATTCAATGAGTCCGTGCTCATCTGCGAGTTTTTCCTCAGCTCTAATTGAACTGAGAAAAAAAAATGCGGCATGCTGCAAGTGGATGCAAAAATCGGATTGCACTCGCCAATGCAAGTTAATGGTTGGGAGAAAAAAATCGGACGGCACACACACCATGCGTATGTTTTTACACACACATTTCATCAGCCAAGTACAGTAAATTCACAGCCAAAAAGGTCAGAATAGATAGATATACTGTACTAGCTATAGAACCCGTTCTGCGCCCGGGTGGCGAGCATTTTTATTGGTATATGGTCTCCCATGCTGGTATGTGCTGCTCCCCTCCTGGTATTTGTGCTGCCCCCATCCTGTCTCCACCATCCTATCCTGGTATGCATGGCACCCCTCATCCCTATCTTGGTATGTATGGCACCCCTCATCCCTATCTTGGTATGCATGGCACCCCCTCATCCCGATCCTGGAATGCATGGCACCCCTCACTCCCAATCCTGGTTTTCATGGCACCCCTCACCCCCAATCCTGGTATGCATGGCACCTCTCACCACCAATCCTGGTATGCATGGCACCCCTCATCCCCAATCCTGGTATGCATGGCACCCCTCACCCCCAATCCTTGTATGCATGGCTCCCTCGTACCCAATCCTGGTATGCATGGGCCCCTCACCCCCATCCTGGTATGCATGGCACTCCTTATCCCTATCCTGGTATGCATGGTACCCTTTCCCTCATCCCTATCCTGGTATGTATGGCACCCCTCATCCCTATTCTGGTATGCATGGCACCCCTCATCCCTATCCTGGTATGCATGGTACCCCTCATCCCTATTCTGGTATGCATGGTCCATCATCCTAATCCTGGTATGCATGGCCCCCACACATCCCTATCCTGGTATGCATGGTACCCCTCATTCCTATCTTGCATACATTGCACCCCTCATCCCAATCCTGGTATGCATGGCACCCCATCTGTCATACTGGTATGCATGGCCCCCTCATTCCAAATCTGGTATACATGGCACCCCTCATCCCACTCCTGGTATGCATGGCACGTCATCTCTCATCCTGGTATGCATGGCACCCCTCATTCCAAATCTGGTATACATGGCACCGCTCATCCCCCAATCCTGGTATACATGGCACCCCATCCCTCATCCTGGTATGTATAGTACCCCTCAACCCTATCCTGGTATGTATGGCACCCCTCATCCCCCAATCCTGGTATGTATGGTACCCAATCCCTCATCCTGGTATGCATGGCAACACTTATCCCCCAATCCTGGTATACATGGCACCCCATCCCTCATCCTGGTATGTATGGTACCCCTCATCCCTGTCCTGGTATGTATGGTACCCCTCATCCTGGTATGCATGGCAACCCCATCCCTCATCCTGGTATGCATGGTACCCAGCATTCCTATCCTGGTATGCATGGTACCCCTCATCCCTATTCTGGTATGTATGGTACCCCTCATCCTGGTATGCATCGCACCCCTCATCCCAATTCTGGTATGTATGGCCTCCTCATCCCAGAAACCTGGTATGCATGGCACCCAATCCCTCATCCTGGTATGCATGGCACCTCTCATCCCTATCCTGGTATGCATGGCACCCCATCCCTTATCCTGGTATGCATGATACCCCTCATCTCTATTCTGATATACATGGTACCCCTCATCCTGGTATGCTTTTCACCTCATCCTGGTATGCATGGTACCCCTCATCCCTCATCCTGGTATGCTTGGCACCCCTCATCCCCAATCCTGGTATGCATGGCACCCCATCCCTTATCCTGGTATGCATGGTACCCCTCATCCCTATTCTGGTATACATGGTACCCCTCATCCTGGTATGCTTTTCACCCCATCCCTCATCCTGGTATGCATGGTACCCCTCATCCCTATTCTGGTATGCATGGCACCCCTCATCCTCCAATCCTGGTATGTATGGCCTCCTCATCCCCCCAATCCTGGTATGCATGGCACCCCATCCCTCATCCTGGTATGCATGGTACCCCGCATTCCTATCCTGGTATGCATGGTACCCCTCATCCCTATTTTGGTATGTATGGTACCCCTCATCCTGGTATGCACGGCACCCCTCATCCCCAATCCTGGTATGTATGGCTCCCTCATCCCTTATCCTGGTATGCATGGCACCCCTCATCCCTATTCTGGTATGCATGGTACCTGGTACCCCTCATTCTGGTATGCATGGCACCCCATCCCTCATCCTGGTTTGCATGGTACCCCACATTCCTATCCTGGTATGTATGGTACCCCTCATCCCCCAATCCTAGTATGTATGGTCCCCTCACCCCCCAATCCTGGTATGCATGGTCCCCTTATCCCCCCAATCCTGGTATGTCTGGTACCCCTCATCCTGGTATGCATGGCACCCCTCATCCCCCAATCCTGGTATGCATGGCACCCCTCATCCCCCAATCCTGGTATGCATGGCACCCCTCACCCCCCAATCCTGGTACCATACATCCCTATTCTGGTATGCATGGCACCCCTCACCCCCCAATCCTGGTACCATACATCCCTATTCTGGTATGCATGGCACCCCTTAATCCTGGTATGCATGGTCCCCTCACCCCCCAATCCTGGTATGCATGGTCCCCTCACCCCCCCCACAATCCTAGTATGTGTGGTACCCCTCATCCTGGTATGCATGGTCCCCTCAACCCCCAATCCTGGCATGCATGGTCCCCTCACCCCCCCCAATCCTGGTATGTGTGGTACCCCTCATCCTGGCATGCATGGTCCCCTCAACCCCCAATCCTGGCATGCATGGTCCCATCACCACCCAATCCTGGTATGCATGGCACCCCTCATCACCCAATCCTGGTATGCATGGCACCCCCTCATCCCCCAATCCTGGTATGCATGACACCCCTCACCCCCCAATCCTGGTATGCATGGCACCCCTCACCCCTCAATCCTGGTATGTGTGGTACCCCTCATCCTGGTATGCATGGCACCCCATCCCTCATTCTGGTATGCATGGTACCCCGCATCCCTATTCTGGTATGTATGGTACTCCTCATCGTGGTATACATGGCACCCCTCATCCCAATTCTGGTATATATGGCCTCCTCATCCCAGAAACCTGGTATGCATGGCACCCAATCCCTCATCCTGGTATGCATGGCACCCCTCATCCCCAATCCTTGTATGTATGGCTCCCTCATCCCTATCCTGGTATGCATGGCACCCTATCCCTTATCCTGGTATGCATGGTACCCCTCATCCCTATTCTGGTATGCATGGCACCCCATCCCTCATCCTGGTATGCATGGTACCCCGCATTCCTATCCTGGTATGTTTGGTACCCCTCATCCCTATTCTGGTATGCATGGCACCCCTCATCCCCCAATCCTGGGATGCATGGCACCCCTCATCCCCCAATCCTGGTATGCATGGCACCCCTCATCCCCCAATCCTGGTTATGCATGGCACCCCTCATCCCCCAATCCTGGTATGCATGGTCCCCTCACCCCCCAATCCTGGTATGCATGGGCCTCTCACCCCCCAATCCTGGTATGTGTGGTACCCCTCATCCTGGTATGCATGGTACCCAGCATCCCTATTCTGGTATGTATGGTACCCCTCATCCCAATTCTGGTATGTATGGCTTCCTCATCCCAGAAACCTGGTATGCATGGCACCCAAATCCTCATCCTGGTATGCATGGCACCCCATCCCTCATCCTGGTATGCATGGTCCCCTCACCCCCCCCCCCACAATCCTAGTATGTGTGGTACCCCTCATCCTGGTATGCATGGTCCCCTCAACCCCCAATCCTGGCATGCATGGTCCCCTCACCCCCCCCAATCCTGGTATGTGTGGTACCCCTCATCCTGGCATGCATGGTCCCCTCAACCCCCAATCCTGGCATGCATGGTCCCATCACCACCCAATCCTGGTATGCATGGCACCCCTCATCCCCCAATCCTGGTATGCATGGCACCCCCTCATCCCCCAGTCCTGGTATGCATGACACCCCTCACCCCCCAATCCTGGTATGCATGGCACCCCTCACCCCTCAATCCTGGTATGTGTGGTACCCCTCATCCTGGTATGCATGGCACCCCATCCCTCATCCTGGTATGCATGGTACCCCGCATCCCTATTCTGGTATGTATGGCCTCCTCATCCCAGAAACCTGGTATGCATGGCACCCAATCCCTCATCCTGGTATGTATGGCACCCCTCATCCCCAATCCTTGTATGTATGGCTCCCTCATCCCTATCCTGGTATGCATGGCACCCTATCCCTTATCCTGGTATGCATGGTACCCCTCATCCCTATTCTGGTATGCATGGCACCCCATCCCTCATCCTGGTATGCATGGTACCCCGCATTCCTATCCTGGTATGTTTGGTACCCCTCATCCCTATTCTGGTATGCATGGCACCCCTCATCCCCCAATCCTGGGATGCATGGCACCCCTCATCCCCCAATCCTGGTATGCATGGCACCCCTCATCCCCCAATCCTGGTTATGCATGGCACCCCTCATCCCCCAATCCTGGTATGCATGGTCCCCTCACCCCCCAATCCTGGTATGCATGGGCCTCTCACCCCCCAATCCTGGTATGTGTGGTACCCCTCATCCTGGTATGCATGGTACCCAGCATCCCTATTCTGGTATGTATGGTACCCCTCATCCCAATTCTGGTATGTATGGCTTCCTCATCCCAGAAACCTGGTATGCATGGCACCCAAATCCTCATCCTGGTATGCATGGCACCCCTCATCCCCAATCCTGGTGTATATGGCTCCCTCATCCCTATCCTGGTATGCATGGCACCCCATCCCTTATCCTGTTATGCATGGTACCCCTCATCCCTATTCTGGTATGCATGGTACCCCTCATCCTGGTATGCATTTTACCCTATCCCTCATCCTGGTATGCATGGTCCCCCCACCCCCCAATCCTGGTATGTGTGGTACCCCTCATCCTGGTATGCATGGCACCCCATTCTGGTATGCATGGTCCCCTCACCCCACAATCCTGGTATGCATGGCACCCCATTCCTCATCCTGGTATGCATGGTCCCCTCACCCCACAATCCTGGTATGCATGGCACCCCATTCTTCATCCTGGTATGCTTGGTTACCCCTCATCCCCCAATCCTGGTATGCATGGCACCCCTCATCCCCCAATCCTGGTATGCATGGCACCCCTCATCCCCCAATTCTGGCATGTATGGTACCCCTCATCCCCAATCCTGGTATGCATGGCACCCCCCACCCCACAATCCTGGTATGTATGGTCCCCTCACCCCACAATCCTGGTATGTATGGTACCCCTCATCCCCCAATCCTGGTATGTGTGGCCCCCTCACCCCCCAATCCTGGTATGTATGGTACCCCTCATCCCTTTCACGCTGCTCACACACAAAAAAATAAACACTTATACTCCCCTTTCTTCCCTGTGCTCCAGCCCTGCGTCCCGTTCTGCCAGAGGCCGGGGGAGGAGTGTGGCGCCGGAGTACGCGCGTGCCCATACTGCGCTGTCCGGTGCCATTTTGCTGAAGACCTGGTTTTGGCTCCCACTCCTGAGAAAAAATACTGACCGAATACTGACCAAATACTGATAGTGGGGCCGTGGCCCTAGTTAAGGTGTGGCTGTCAGGCGAAAAATTAAGTTATTTTCTCTCGGAGCTGCCAGCTTTCAGTTATGGAGGCGAGCACGGTGTGATTAGAGTCATCACTCACTGTACTGTGAGCAGTGGCTGTAAGAACACCCTGGAACTTTGGCAGCTGGTTCTGCAGTGCATCTGTGCAGAGCTGGCTGTCAATCAAAAGTGCTGGGTCGTGCTTACATCCGCCCTTCACAGTATAGTGAGTGGTGCTGTCAGTGATGACTATAATTGCTCCCCGCAATGCCCCTATAACTGAAAGCTGGCATCTCCCGAGAGTAAATAAGTTAATTTTCTCCTAGTAGCCACACTTTCAGTAAAGCAGCCGGGTAGCATTGTAACACTAACTATTTGCAGATTAACACTATATCTACAGATAAATAGTGTTTTCCAAGGAGATAGGTTCCCTTTAAGGTTACAGGAGGTAGAACAGATGTATCTAGACTTTTGTAGATTGTGGCTACCAAATACATAAATGTGACACCAATTTACTTGTTTTTAAAAATCCTTCTCCAGTCTCAAGAATGGAGGTTTGTTTTTAAATTTTATTGGTTTCAGCTTGTTTCCTAGTTTACTAACCACTGCTGCAGTCTGTCAGAGGTGGTTAGTCTCCTAGGTAGTGAGTTCAGTGCTTGCAGGCGCAGCTCTGAAGCTGGCCAGATCCCCTGGATTGAGCCTCCGGGCCCTGCAATCCTCCAATGCTGGGGAGGTAAATCTGCCTCTGCTTGTTGGATGGGAAAGAGCATGGATCTGGCCATCGGCGTAGCCATGTCTCTGGTTTGATCTATCAATCCGTAGGATCATAGGGGAGCAGCGCGCTCCTGAATAAAATCATGGGAACAATTTTAACTTTAGGTCAGCTACAGTGGCACCGGCTTAGTGTATGCTCTGCAAGGACTACGTGTTAATTTATATGGGTTGCTCTGGTACCCTAATGTAGAGAATGCTATCAAACATGATGTCAAAATTTGTTTCTGAATTTATTCCTCTTTTTTATCTTTGTCTACATTCTTTTTTACAGGATGCAGCTGTTTCTCCACAGCAGCGGGAAGAGGTGATCCACTGGTTAGCTGAACTGAAACACCAGTTCCATGTTTACCCAGAAACCCTTGCTCTGGCCATAAGTATTTTGGATCGTTTTCTGGCCTCTGTAAAGGTGATCAGTCACATTGATTACTGACTAACTGTGTGAAACACTGAAATATTATTTCCAGCGTATAGGTCTTTTCATAAAAAAATGTAATTTATTAATCCTTATTAAAATACATTGTAAGGTTAATCCGTGATAACAACCGCAGCAAAAGTTAGGGGGGGATATTTTTGCTTACGAACGGATTTGCAGTACACTGCGGCGGCCACTACCACTTGACGGCGGAGCCCCGCAGGGGAGCGCTTCCAGATAAAAGCTGATCAGCGGGGGTGCCGCGTGCGGGACCCCGGCCGATCATACATTGATGCCCTATCCTACGGACGGATAGAGCATTAATGTAAAAGTAGTGGACAACCCCTTTAAAGCTTTTACACCAGAAAAGTGGCGTAAAAACTTTGAAAAGTCCAAAAAATTTTGCACAACAGGGAGTTTGCAACTTTTTGCATTTTACACCAGTGTGAATTAGGGGAGTAGCCGAGTTGGGGCATAGTCACATCCGCCTGTCGAATTCATCAAATGTGCCTGACTGGAGTACCATTTCTGGTGGCGTGCTCCTCTTAATGAATTTGGCGCTTTCGACGCCAACAAGACTGTGACACTTTGACACTGTGGATCATCAGCTCCTCCTCACTATGCTCCACTCTATAGGCCTCAAGGAAACCGTTCTCTCCTGGTTCTCCTCCTACCTCTCTGACCGCTCCTTCACTGTATCTTTTGCCGGCTCCTCTTCCTTTCCTCGTCCCCTTACTATCGGGGTCCCGCAGTGCGCAGTCCTAGGCCCTCTCCTCTTCTCTCTAGACACTGCCCCTATTGGACAAGCAATCAGCAGATTTGGGTTCCAGTATCATCTCTATGCTGACGACACCCAAGTATACACTTCTTCCCCTGACATCACCCTTACCCTAATACAAAATACCAGTGATTCTGTCTGCTGTCTCTAACATCATGTCCTCCCTCTATCTTAAACTTAATCCTTCTAAAACTAAACTTCTTGTGTTTCTCCCCTCTACTAACCTAACTCTACCTAACATCGAAATTACCTTGGAGAGTTCAACCATAACTCCCAAGCAGCACGCCCGCTGCTTTGGGGTCATATTCGACACTAGCCTTTCCTTTACTCCCTATATCCGATCACTCAATCGCTCTTGTCACCTGCATCTTACAAACATCTCCAGAATCCGACCTTTTCTCTCCTTTGAAACTGCTAAAACTCTTACTGTCGCTCTTATTCACTCTCGTCTGGACTACTGCAACTCTCTTCTGATCGGTCTCCCTCTTACCAAACTTTCTCCTCTCCAATCCATCCTGAATGCGGCAGCCAGGGTCGTATTTTTGTCCAGCCGCTTCACTGATGCCTCCACCTTGTGCCAGTCATTACACTGGTTGCCCATTCGCTACAGGGTCCAATATAAACACATCGCTCTCACCCACAAAGCTCTCTACAGTTCTGCACCACCTTATATCTCCTCTCTCATCTCTGTCTATCGCCCTACACATACCCTCCATTCTACAAATGACCTAAGACTAACATCCCCCATAATCCGAACCTCGCACCTCCGTCTCCAAGATTTCTCTCGTGCTGCGCCAGTTCTCTGGAATGCTCTACCCCAGACGATCCGATTGATGCCTAGTCCCCATGTCTTCAAGCGCGCTTTAAAAACCCATTTCTTTAAACAAGCCTACCACCTCAAATGCCCAGTAAACTAACTTTCCCCTGTTCCCTCCTAAATATTATTCAGAATCTGCACCCTACTGTTCATCTGTCTCCACACCCTCCATGCACACGATAACTGCACTCGATACTTGATTATTGCACTTAAACATATGGGTTGATGACCGGATCATGCAGCCTTATATGAAAATCCCTATTTATTATAATTGCTAGACCTGAAATAACAACCACTTTTCACCTATTGTGTCCCCCCATTTCCTTGTAGATTGTAAGCTTGGGAGCAGGGACCTCACTGCTGATGTAACTGTTTAAACTGTCTCACCTTGTACTGAATTTATTATCTGTACATGTCCCCGCTTAATTGTAAAGCGCTGTGGAATATGTTGGCGCTATATAAATAAAAATTATTATTACTAGTCTTAATAAGACTGGCTTAAAACAAGCGTGTGCTTAACCAGTCTTGATGAATCTGCCGCCTAGAATAAATAATCTCAGTCCTCACAAATATGAGCCGGCATTGTTACCCGGTCTAGCTTCATGGTGCTGGTGGCTCTAACATAGTAACATAGTTTGTAAAGCCGAATAAAGACTTGCGTCCATCAAGTTCGACCTGTTAGTTCTGTAATTGCTAAAGTTGATCCAGAGGAGGGCAAAAACCCCAAATGATTTGGCCAATCTTCACCTGAGGAAAAATTCCCTCCCGACTCTGAAACCAGCAGTCAGAATAAATCCCTGTATCAACCTACTATTTTATTTTATTTTTAAGTATATGCTGAAATCTGCCTGGTATCTAGAAATGCATCCAGTCCCCGCTTGAACTGGTGTAGTGAATCCGACATTACCGTCTCCTCACTCAGTGAATTCCATATTCTCACTGCTCTTACCGTAAAGAACCCCTTCCTATGCTGGTGCTGAAACCTTTTCTCTTCCAGTCTTAGTGAGTGCCCTCTTGTTACCGTAATATCCCTCCTTTTGAACAAATCCCGGGCAAGATCTCTATACTGTCCCCTAACATATTTGTACACATTTATTATGTCCCCCCTCAACCTTCTCTTTTCCAGGCTGAATAGTTCTAGTTTTGCCAACCTCTCTGGGTATTGCAGTCCCTCCATTCCCTTTATAAATTTTGTTGCCCTCCTTTGTACCTTTTCAAGCTCATTTATATCCTTTCTATATATTGGGGCCCATAACTGAGCACAGTATTCCAAGTGTGGTCTGACCAGTGCTTTGTACAGTGGAAGAACAATGTTCTCATCCTTTGCAGCTATACCTCTTCTGATACATCCCATTACCCTGTTTGCCCTTACAGCAGCCGCCTGACTTTGGGCACTCCAATTTAGTTTGCTATCAGTCAAGATGCCCAAGTCCTTCTCCATCTCTGAATTCCCCAATGATTTCCCATTCAGTGAGTACTGGTGACTTCCATTTTTCCTTCCCATATGTATGACCTTACATTTCTCCTCGTTAAACCTCATTTGCCATTTAATGCTCCACCTACCCAGCTTATCCAAATCCCTCTGTAGGTCTGCACTGTCCTCTTTTGTATTAATTGTTTTACATAACTTTGTGTCATCTGCAAATATTGATATTTTACTATTTATCCCGTTGACTATGTCGTTAATAAAGATATTAAATAACATTGGGCCTAGTACAGACCCCTGTGGTACCCCACTAGTGACGCTTACCCAATCTGAGTATATTCCATTTATAACCACCCTCTGCCTTCTATCCTTTAGCCAGTTAGCTACCCACTTGCAGACATTTTCCCCCAGCCCCATCATTCTCATTTTGTATACCAACCTATTATGTGGCACGCTATCGAACGCTTTTGAGAAGTCGAGATACACGACATCCACTGGTTCCCCCTGATCTACTCGAGAGCTAACCTCCTCGTAGAAGTCAATCAGGTTTGTTTGGCAGGAGCGATTCCTCATGAATCCATGTTGGTTCGGGATTAAAAGATTATTAGCATCAAGATGCTCCGTAATTGCCTCTTTAATGAAGCTTTCAAAAATTTTGCCCACAACGGACGTCAGACTCACCGGCCGATAGTTTCCGGCGTCACTTTTCGCTCCCTTTTTGAATATTGGCACTACATTCGCCTGTCGCCAATCAAGTGGCACAGACCCAGTCTCAACAGAGTCCTTAAATATAAGATATAACGGTCTGTCTATCACATTACTTAGTTCCCTTAGTACCCGTGGGTGTATGCCATCAGGTCCTGGTGATTTGTTTATTTTAATGTTACTGAGGCGTTTCTGTACCCCAGCTTGGGTTAGATTTGTCATACTTAGTAGAGGATTAAGTTTGTCACTTCTCATTTCTCCTGTTAGTTCAATTTCCTTTGTGAAAGTTGTCGAAAAAAAATTATTTAATAGATTAGCTTTATCCTCATCTTTCTCTATGATTTTGCCTTCCTCACTTTTTATCGGTCCAATATTATTCGATTTAATCCTTTTACTATTTATATACGTAAAGAACAGTTTGGGATTTGATCTACTTTCCCTAGCAATACGTCTCTCTGTTTCCTCCTTCGCTATTTTTATTTGTTTTTTACAGGTTCTCGTTTTTTCCTTGTAACACATTAGTGCTTCCTTACTGTTTTCCTGTTTTAATCACTTGAATGCCTCTTTTTTGCTATTTAACGCCCCTTTTACGTTCTTGTTCAACCATATTGGTTTCCTCTTATTTCTGGCCCTTTTATTCCCATACGGTATATACCTCTCGCACTGAGTATTCAGAATTCTTTTGAAGGTTTCCCATTTACTATTCGTATTCCTTTGATTAAGAACTTTGTCCCAGTCAATAAGTTGAAGGCTTTCTTTCAGCTGATCAAACTTCGCCCTCCTAAAGTTTAAAGTTTTTGTTGTTCCCTTATTGATAACCCTACTGAAGGGCATTTTGAAGTCGATAATATTATGGTTGCTATTACCTAGGTGCCCCCCTATCTGTACCTCAGTTATTCTATCAGGCCTATTAGTCAATATTAAGTCCAACACGGCCTTCCCTCTCGTTGGTTCCTACACTAGTTGGGAGAGATAATTATCCTTAATATTTGTCAAGAACCTTTTTCCTTTCTGAGATCTACAGGTTTCTGTTTCCCAGTCAATATCCGGGTAGTTGAAATCCCCCATTACAATCACTTCATTATGTTTTGCTACTTTGTCTATTTGTCCTAATAGCAGATTCTCATTCTCCTCTGTTATATTTGGTGGCTTATAGCAGACCCCCAGTAATATTTTATTATTATTTTTTGCCCCCTCTATCTCTACCCACATGGACTCGACCCCCTCTTCTCCCTCTCCTATATCTTCCCTTAGTCTGGGTTTTAGACATGACTTTACATATAAGCAGACTCCTCCGCCTTTCCCCTGTTTCCGGTCCCTTCTAAATAAACTATAATCTAATAAATTTACCGCCCAGTCGTAGCTATCGTCTAGCCAAGTCTCTGTTATACCTACGATGTCATACCTCTCCTCCGATATAAGCGCCTGCAGCTCATCCGCCTTATTGGTCAGGCTTCTTGCGTTGGTCAGCATGCAAGATAAAACTTTGGGGTTATTTAGCATCCTATTCTTCTCTAACGATCTAACTGTACTATCCCCACCCCCCTCTCCACCCTCATTATATTCACTTCTCCCCTTCCCCCTTGCTTGCCTCACATCCCACCTATTTCCTTGGTTCCCCCCCCCCCGTCTCTAGTTTAAAAACTGCCACCATTTACAACTTTATTATATTTCCAGCTGTACCCAAGCTATGAAAATACTGACTCCACTCGTACCAGAGGGGGACTTGGCGTCCAATATAGCACTGATATTTGGATACAGCCAGAATTCTTAAACTGGTTAATTTCAAGCAGTAAAAATAATGAACATTCAGTGATAATTGTTTTGTCTTTATTGGCAGGCCCATCCAAAATACCTGAGGTGCATTGCAATCAGCTGCTTTTACCTTGCTACCAAAACCGTTGAGGAAGATGAAGTAAGTTGCTCAGCTTCATTTCTGTTAGAGATAAGCGAATGGATTTGCAGGACCCCGGCTCAGCGCCCATACCACTAATCTATAGCTGACGGACCGCCTACGTGCCAGCATCCCCGGCTCTTCTGTCGATTACCGGCTTTGCGAGATGTCACTTGTGCATCACGCTGCAACAATGATGTCATACCAGGTCTACAAATCGGAAGTGGTACCAGGGATTCCGGCAGGTAGGAGGAGGCTCACAAGGCTCCAGTCCTGCAGCCACAGAGTACTGACATGGCTGCCGGACCAGGGTCCTGTGAATCGGTTGGCTTGTCTCTACTAACTATATGTCCTGCTTGGGTAAATTGCAGTCATGTTGTCCTGGTAACATGGAAGGTAGTGAACCTCTTTTCTAAAAACATAATTTCTTTGAAGCCTCACTAGGATGCTAGGATTTGTATGTGGTCATCTTCTTTATGGTCCTCCATGTCTAGGATTGTAGCTTACTTCCCTTTGTCTTTAGATGTAGAGTTTGGTTGGATTCTACTTATGATGTCTTCTAAAGCTGTTCTGCACCGAACCATTATACCATTATCAACAAGTTTCTGATTTTCCTATCACACTGGACTAAATGTCCCTGTAGGACAGATGGACAGGAGCTAGAGAGATTCCACAAAGGTGTCAGTAATTTAATTTATTTGAATTTTTTTTTTTCTGTTTAACCTCTTGGTGACCATCAATACGTCTTTTTACTGACCTGTATTTTAAGAAAATATCATTCCCCGACGGGTGAATTAGCAGCAGCTGTCTGCTGTACACTGCAGCTGACACCCTGCAGCATCAGCCACGATTGGTGTTGACACCGACCATGTCCGTCTAACCCTTTAGATGCAGCTGTCAGTAGGGACTACGACATTTAGATGGTTAACAGAGTGTGGGAACTCCCTTTTTAACCCCATCGGCACCCTGAGATCATAATTGTGTAGTCCTGATGATTTTAATGGCAATTCACAGCCAAATAAAGGCCTTAGAGCCTGCTGGCTACAGTGACCTGTTCAGAAGATGGCAACATTTAGGTGGTAAAAATAACATTCCCGTCATGCCACATTGCATTAATTCCTGAAAAGCCCCGGAAGAGTTAATAAACTATCTTACAGCAGATGTGAATATGTTGAGGGGGGCAGTTTATAAAATGTTAACACTTTTGGGGATTTTCCAATATATTGGTCCTCCTAAGTCGCTTCAAATCTGAATCGGTCCCTAAAAAAAAAAAAAAAAAGTTTTGTACATTTCCACGAAAAGGTTAAAAATTACTACATTTTTAAACCTTCAAACATCCTAAAAAAATAAAAGAACATTTTACAGATGGTGCTGATATAAGGCACATATAAGGTAAAGGTTATTTATTATCTTTTTTGTGTAGTGTGACTGTCTGGATTAAAGGGTGTAACAAAGTCACTGGCAGTGTGTCGGAAGGGAGATATGTGTCACAGAGGCTGTTGGCCTCAGTGATGTGAAAACATGGAAGTTTCTCCTGCACATTAAGTGCAGAGAGGGTTAACGACCCAGGTTTACAAGGGAATGTTTTTAGTGGATGACGAAGTGCCGGGCGGGACGTCATCCACCATATTACCAATCCAGGGAGTGCTCTGGGCTTTAAAGAGAATCTGTCACCCCCTGGGAGATTTGAGACCTCTAATATGGGCATACAGTTTATAGAAAAGTAAATCTATACATACCTGTATGGCCCATAGTAGAGGTCTGCTTGCAGTGAAATGGAGCTTTATAAAATCTGTCTTCACATACTTGGCGTCCCCCCGGATGCCAAGAAATTCCCGCCTATCTGTATAGTTAGGCCAGAAATCCCCGCCTGTCTACTTATTTAGCATGTTCCAGCCAAATGGGCTGTGTTTTTTCTTTACTACCGGGTAGATTATGACACTGAATAAACTAACCCGAAATTTAAAGAGACAGTGTCCTGTGTCTACCTCCGCCTACAGCCGAGCTTGTCGCTTTACCACAAGGGATAATCATTCATAGTTTGATCACTGCTAATTTTTTTAAAATTTTTGTCAAATTTCTGATATTTATATAAATAAACACAAAAAACATCTCAACCTAAATTTACCATTATCATAAAACCTAATGCATCATGAAAAAAACAATCACAAAATCTCTGGGATATGTTGAAACATTCTAGAATTATTGCCACATAAAGTGACACATGACAGATTTGAAAAACTTGGCCTGGTCAGGAAGGGGACAAGCTAGGCGTAAACATTAAAATCCGCCAAACCCACAATCTAATGTGTTGGGGGCACTATGAAGGTGAGCAGGATCACAAGTGTTGCAGTTGACTCCTTTTCCCACTGAAAATGATCTTGGATCAATCTGAGAGAGAATTATTCTGCTAACCGGGTTCTGATGTGAATTTCTCATTGATTTTAAGCTGGAATTGTGTATTCAGATTGTGTTTGTGTCTCCTGTAGAGGATTCCAGTCCTCAGCATCTTGATTCAAGAAAGCTCCTGCGGCTGCTCTTCATCTGAGATTCTCAGGATGGAGAGGATTATTCTGGACAAGCTGAACTGGGACCTTCATACGGCTACACCTTTGGATTTCCTTCACATTGTAAGTAACTGTCTTATTTGGAGTATAGTAATGTAAAGTCCATACTTTAATGAATGTTGGAAAGGCCTATCCCCCAGGTAATTTGGCGCACAACAAACTGCATGAAATCACTTCTTTGACTGCTATTCACTGTAAGTTTAACCAGTTCCTGACAATGGAAGTACTGGTTCATCCAATGTTGAGTCTCCATTTTTGATGCGTGCTCAGGGGCTGAGCCTGCATCATATCTGGCAGATGCTGGCTGTGTTACATAGCCGGCAATTGACTGTATCAGCAGTGAATGGAGCTGAGCTCTGCTGGTTGTCATTAACCACTTAAAGGGAATCTATTAATATGGGCATACAGGTTATATACTGCTGAAAAAAGTCCTACCTGTGTGCTTCATATCAGATGACTTGTTTTTGATAAATCATCTTTTATCACTTTATATAAATGCCCTCTTCCAGGCTATGGGGAGGACGTTCCCTGGAAGATAACTCTGCCTCCAGAGATTATTTTACAGGAAGGGGACTAAAAAATAAATAAAAAAAAGTTTAAAAAGATCTGAATCATCTTCCTTTTCCCCATTAAAAATAAAGACATCCATCTGTAAAACTATATTTCTCAAAATATAAAGTTAATTAACCTGATTGGTAAACGCCTTTAAAGAGAAACAAAATCAAAAAATAACTAAATTGTGAGTATTTTTGGTCGTTGCAACTCTGTAAAAAGATGCAATAAAAAGCAATTAAAACGTATTTACCTTTAAAATGGTATCAATAAAAATCTGGGTTTTCATCGCTATGTCCTCATACAGTTCCATAGACATAAATTATGAAAACATTACAGGTCTCAGATAATGGCGACACAAGCAACATTGTTTTTTTTTACTAATTTTTTTTCACCACTTACAAAAAAAATTTCTTCTGTAAGTTTGGTATCGCCGTAATCCTACTCGTCTGGAGAACTCTATTGCCAGGACATTTTTACAGCGCAATGAACACCAAAAAACAAAGCCCCAAAAAAGCAATTGCGGATTTACGTTTTTGTATTTCTTTTGCACTTGGAATTTCTTTCCCGTTTTCCAAAACTTAGCATGATAAAGTAAATGGCAACTGTCACACAAAAAATAAGCCCTCATGTAGCTATGTCAATGATAAAAATAATAAAGTTATGGCTCTCGGAAGATGGGCAGGGGATACGGAAAACACCACAAATGGAAAATCACCCAGTCAAGAAGAGATTAAATGTTGTAGGAAACATTAACCAATATTCGGATTTGATGTCGTGAGTAATCACTTGTGTGTTAGGTATGTATGCGTTTCAGATCACAAAGTTCTCATATTATTACAATGGAGATTTTATGACATGGGGTACGCTGGTTAACCTTCAACCTGGCTACACCCTTTCCCAAAACCTTTGCAAAGTGTGGAGACCTTTATGGTCATATCAAACTGGTAAGATGGATTTTAACTTGGATTAAACACCAAAATGTGTCATATCCGACAGCGATCAGGATGCACATGTTTGGAAAATTTCCGTTCCCCCCCCCAATTTTTATTTGAATTTTTATTATTTTAACAATTTTTACAAAGAAACCATAGGGATTTTCTTTGTTTTCCCTTTGTTTGTTTAATCTGCTCAGATTTTTGTATTCTACTTATTTTCACAGATTACACGTGCAAAAGCCCATTAATTGGCAATAGGACACCTGCAGCAAAAATCCAGCTGTCAGCCTTGGATTTCTGCTATAAAAATACATGTGGGATTTAGGCAGGGTTCAGACGGCTGTGCTCAATCTCGGGCCAGTCACAGCCGCAAATCCGTAAATCAAACCAGAATAATGCATGATGTGATTTTTTTTTCATCAGACCATGTGGAAAATTGACCATATGCACTGGTTTACTGTCTATATTGGGTACATGTTCTCTCAATGTTCGATCTGTGGTGCACCTCTGTATAACATGCTTGTCTGAACGAGCCCTTAGTGCTGACTTGTCACAGAATCTTGTAGGATGTGGTCTCCTTATGGGAATTTTTTTACCTATATGTATGCGTTTTGGAATAAATGTAAATCTTGCAGTTTGGTTTCAGCACTAAACTTATTTATGACTCGATTTATAAAAAGTGGGCTGAACTTTGATCACAAATTAGATTAGAGAAGATCAGGAAAAGAAAGAAAGATCAAAAGTTCAAATGCTGTTGTCCAAACAGGCTGAAGAAGCCAAATAGTTCAAAAAGTATAATGACACTCTGTTGCAAAATATCTTTTTAGCCATTTATGCATATAAGTAAAAAATATAATGTATTTTTTGGACAATAAGACACAACTTAGTATAAGTCGCACACCAGGTTTTGACAGCAAAAAATAGGAACAACATATATCCTGCAAAATAAAACTTCTCTGAAGGTGTAAAGTGGAGGGATCAATATCACTAATTTTAATCCACTGGGGTAGAATCTGGAAGTAATAGATTTATTGTTAGTGTTTCTCTGCAGCATGTGTATCATACACATAGCTTTACAGCACGCACGTTATATACACTCTGTAGTGCTCACATATTACACAACACTGCTGCATTCAAAGTATGTGCACACTCAGCTATATAGACACTCAACTCTGCCACATACACGCACAGCTCAGCTACACACACACACACACACACTGTATACATTATCACACGTCCGCCTTGATCACTGGAAGCTGCTTCCAGACTAAAAGATGCACATACTTTTTAGCAAGATTTTGTTCTTGCTAAAAAGTGCGTCTTATAATCCAAAACATACAGCAGTTGCCTTCAAACGTGGCAATATTCTTTAAAGCGATTTTGAGGTTTTAATATTGATGAACTATCAATATTTGAATTGAAGGGATCTGATCCTTGGGACTCCTACAGATGAGCAGAATTCTAGACTGTGCGGTTCTTCGCTGCAGTAACTTCTCTTATCCATTTGGCTTCGGCACTGCCGCTCAGCCTCATTCACACATGTATTTTAGTACTTTCATTCTGCTAATCAAGTAGGGGTTCTGGGGAATGTTAAAATCTAAAAACCCTTCTTAAAATAGCTCTCTGTATACCACAGGGACATGTTAACATCTGGAGATACAGTGGTGAAGTTGGTATTCTGCGCAGCTGCCTTCATATGAGGGAAGTGAATCTGATTAGGCATGCATGAGAAGGCAAATATTGCCTTATGTAGGCTTAGACACTTTATAAAATATACCACTTTAATGATTTTTTTAGGTAGTAAAACTTTAATTATTTGCCTATGTTTCAAGAATATGAAAGTATTTCCTTATTGATTATTATCTACACAAATAATCGCTCGTCTATGATTTGATAAGCGATTAAATTTGCCAACATTGACATAAATTATGTAACAAAGTAACGTCTTGATATTTCAGAATGTTATCAGTTACCATCTTGTTTTCTCATCCCTGTCTCCAGTTCCATGCAATGCTGCTGACGACCAGCCGAGAATTATTAGACAATATGCCTGAGGTGAACCCATCGCAGCACGTAGCTCTGCTGACCCGCCAGCTCCTACAGTGCATAGCCTCTCACCAGCTTCTACACTTCAAGGGCTCCATATTGGCCCTGGCCGTCCTCAGCTTAGACATGGAAAAACTGCTTCCTGATTGGCTCGCTCTTACTATCAAACTGCTTCAGTCTGCACAGGTAAGCACCATGTCTTGGGTCCTGGGCCTCGACTCAACAGGGTAGGTATGGTAAAACCTACCAAATAGGTAAAAGGTGCCGTCTTTGAAAGCGATTTTGTTTTATCTAAATATGTTGTATATTCTGTTTTTTGTTTGTTTTTTTAGAGGCCAAAGCTCTGTTTTTTCTGATAGAGTTCTAACTTCCCTGCATGGACAGATAGATCTAAACGAACTTGCTGTCGCTTCCAGGAAGTTAGAACTTGCTGTCGCTTCCAGGAAGTTAGAGCTTGCTGTCGCTTCCAGGAAGAGCTTGCTGTCGCTTCCAGGAAGTTAGAGCTTGCTGTCGCTTCCAGGAAGTTAGAGCTTGCGGTCGCTTCCAGGAAGTTAGAACTTGCGGTCGCTTCCAGGAAGTTAGAGCTTGCTGTCGCTTCCAGGAAGTTAGAGCTTGCTGTCGCTTCCAGGAAGTTAGAGCTTGCTGTCGCTTCCAGGAAGTTAGAGCTTGCGGTCGCTTCCAGGAAGTTAGAACTTGCGGTCGCTTCCAGGAAGTTAGAACTTGCTGTCGCTTCCAGGAAGTTAGAACTTGCTGTCGCTTCCAGGAAGTTAGAGCTTGCTGTCGCTTCCAGGAAGTTAGAGCTTGCTGTCGCTTCCAGGAAGTTAGAGCTTGCTGTCGCTTCCAGGAAGTCAGAGCTTGCTGTCGCTTCCAGGAAGTTAGAACTTGCTGTCGCTTCCAGGAAGTTAGAGCTTGCTGTCGCTTCCAGGAAGAGCTTGCTGTCGCTTCCAGGAAGTTAGAGCTTGCTGTCGCTTCCAGGAAGAGCTTGCTGTCGCTTCCAGGAAGTTAGAGCTTGCTGTCGCTTCCAGGAAGTTAGAGCTTGCGGTCGCTTCCAGGAAGTTAGAACTTGCGGTCGCTTCCAGGAAGTTAGAGCTTGCTGTCGCTTCCAGGAAGTTAGAGCTTGCTGTCGCTTCCAGGAAGTTAGAGCTTGCTGTCGCTTCCAGGAAGTTAGAGCTTGCTGTCGCTTCCAGGAAGTTAGAGCTTGCTGTCGCTTCCAGGAAGTTAGAGCTTGCTGTCGCTTCCAGGAAGTTAGAGCTTGCTGTCGCTTCCAGGAAGTTAGAGCTTGCTGTCGCTTCCAGGAAGTTAGAGCTTGCTGTCGCTTCCAGGAAGTTAGAGCTTGCTGTCGCTTCCAGGAAGAGCTTGCTGTCGCTTCCAGGAAGTTAGAGCTTGCTGTCGCTTCCAGGAAGAGCTTGCTGTCGCTTCCAGGAAGTTAGAGCTTGCTGTCGCTTCCAGGAAGAGCTTGCTGTCGCTTCCAGGAAGTTAGAGCTTGCTGTCGCTTCCAGGAAGTTAGAGCTTGCTGTCGCTTCCAGGAAGTTAGAGCTTGCTGTCGCTTCCAGGAAGTTAGAGCTTGCTGTCGCTTCCAGGAAGTTAGAGCTTGCTGTCGCTTCCAGGAAGTTAGAGCTTGCTGTCGCTTCCAGGAAGTTAGAGCTTGCTGTCGCTTCCAGGAAGTTAGAGCTTGCTGTCGCTTCCAGGAAGTTAGAGCTTGCTGTCGCTTCCAGGAAGTTAGAGCTTGCTGTCGCTTCCAGGAAGTTAGAGCTTGCTGTCGCTTCCAGGAAGAGCTTGCTGTCGCTTCCAGGAAGTTAGAACTTGCTGTCGCTTCCAGGAAGTTAGAGCTTGCTGTCTCTTCCAGGAAGTTAGAGCTTGCTGTCGCTTCCAGGAAGAGCTTGTTGTCGCTTCCAGGAAGTTAGAACTTGCTGTCGCTTCCAGGAAGTTAGAGCTTGCTGTCGCTTCCAGGAAGTTAGAGCTTGCGGTCGCTTCCAGGAAGTTAGAACTTGCGGTCGCTTCCAGGAAGTTAGAACTTGCTGTCGCTTCCAGGAAGTTAGAGCTTGCTGTCGCTCCCAGGAAGTTAGAGCTTGCTGTCGCTCCCAGGAAGTTAGAACTTGCTGTCGCTCCCAGGAAGTTAGAGCTTGCTGTCGCTTCCAGGAAGTTAGAACTTGCTGTCGCTTCCAGGAAGTTAGAACTTGCTGCATACTTGTGTACATTGTGCTCAGTAATAACAGGATACAGTATGCTCCTTTTTAGAGTCAGCAGCTTTTAAATCTATGTCTATGCAGTGGATTTGGATCTTTGTATGAGACAGATAAAGCTCTGAAAACGAAAAAGATTTGTTCACCACTTGGGGACAGTTCAGTGGCTATAAATGTAAGAATGGTCACCTTATTACTGTTCAGTGCGGTTTAGAAACTCCACTGAAAAAAACAGTGACTGCAGCATTCACAAGTAAGACCAAATTGAAAGATTTACAATTGTTTTAACTGTTTGATTTCTATATACACATGTTCTACAGTCTCTATGTATCAGTGTACATAGCAAGCTACGGAATGATTTAAAGGGAATCTGTCACCAGGTTTTTGCCATGTAATCTGAGAGCAACATGATGTGGGTGAAAAGAGCATGATTCCAGCGATGTATCACTTATTGGCCTGCTTGATGCAGTTTTGATAAAATCCCTGTTTTCTTTGCTGTATATGCAGCAGAGCTATGAGTGCTGAGCTGTGTATAGTCATATCCCTGATTGGTGAAATTCCTGTGTACGTTGTACATTGTCAGCAAGCTGCTAATTAGTATTGGGGGTGGGGTTACAAAGATTAGCTGGATTTCCTGGCATGCAACACCTAGTCCTGCAGTGATAATCTCTTGCTGATAAAACAATGATTATTGAAACTATAGCACACAGCCTAATAAGTGACACATCACTGCAATCAGACTCTCTGCCTCTATAGTATGTTACTCTCAGATTAAGTAGCAAAAACATGCTGACAGATTCCCTTTAACAGAGAATCTGTTGGTGAGCTTGGACTCTAATACTATCCTATCCTAAACTATCTTCTAAGCTGATATATGACCACATTAAAGTTCACCTTGAAGGTCAACTTAGAAGATGGTTTAGAAGAAAAGAGATAAAGGTCACACACCATGCCGTTAGATTTCCTCGTTCTCCAGTCTGTTATTTAGTATTATTATTAATAATAATGATAATAATAATATTATTAAACGGTTACAATTTTTAACAAAGCTCAATATCAAAAATTATTTTTAGCCAATAATATATTCACTTAAGTAAATGTATATTTTTAGGCACAGCATGAGTTGTGTGAGAAGTCCGTTGTAATAATGATCTGCAAGCTCTCCTCCACACTCCAGCAAACTGATAGACTGATTTCTCTCTACGCACAATAACAGAGAGAAACTCAATCAGCACCCAGCTTGCAAATTGTGAATACATCAGTCTCCTGCCTTCACAGCAAATCTACAGATTAATGTACAATTTCTTAGATGCTAAAGTACTTGAACCCATAAAAGGAAGGTGGGGCTTTTTTAGATTCTAACTTCCTGTTGTTTCAGGAAACAACACATGTATAAAGCCACAACAGTCAGACCCTGGCCCTATCTTTTGTATTGAAGCATCTAGTGAGCCTGTGCAAAGGTCATTGTGAGGGGATGGGGAGCGGGGTCAGCTGTGATATCACCTACTGTGATTCGTGGATCCTGTGTTATCATCTGTGTTTAGATGTGTTATTAGTCACTATAATCCTGCCTCTGATGATAAGGAGCCTTCTGAAAAACTATTCCAGAAAGGACAGGAAGTCTAAAAAAAAAAGTCCTATTGGCCAGTTTGAATTTTTTATGTTGTAATTAAAATCATGTTATCAAGAAAAAAAAAAATGGAACACAAAAATCTGATTTAAATGATGGTTCATGTTCTGATGATAGCTTCCTTTTAAGCGACAGACCAATGAAATAATTGTGTGCCCCTACTTTATAATGACAGCATAAACAAGCTGCCAGGTTTCTTGTACTCCAGTCTGTGCTGAGGTGTAGTAACGCTGCTAATATGTGTGATCTGATTTCTTCTAGATGGATAGCACCCAGCTGTTTCTCTGTCGGGAAGAAGCATCACGGCACCTTTCTCCTCTGCAGGCTTCCTTGCCTCCCAATGCTGTATATGTCTACAGTCCCCTCAAGCGGACACTGTTGACCTGCAACAGAGGAGAGTACCAATTCCGTCCCTCCCCTGTCCCAGGCCCCAGAGTCCACCAGAAGGGCAAAAGCACACCAGGATCTCTTCTGAAGGGAGCGACTTACTTCTACCAGCGTCTAGCAGCTCCTGTAGCGTGCAAGCAGGCCTCCACCAAGAGGAAAGTGGAGCAGATGGAAGTTGATGACTTCTATGATGGGATCAAGAGGCTTTATAATGAAGATAGCACTGTTGAGGTTGGGGGCATGGAGATTGCTGCATGTAATGGTGGTCTGTCCAGGCAAGAGGGCAGCATATCCCCTTGCCCCCAGTTGCAAGCAGTGTCTGTCATGTAATATCAGCACTTAAATATTGCAAAGCCACATGCTAGATTAGGTTCCTTTTGACACCTTCAGATGTGGTGGGGTACCGCTAGCAGTGCAGTGCATTGCAGGCCCCCTAAGCACGAATGGTGTTCAAACCACACTAATAGCTATAAAGTGTAGTCAAAGGCCATGCTATACCAGCTCTGGACAGAGGTCTACAAACCCTGCCTGATTTCTCATGCTGCTGATTCTTGTTCCATCTCTGTCATTTAAATAAAAGCTTATAAAATATAGTGAGGAGAAAACAAAAAGTACAAAAAAAAAATACCAAAATAACCAAAAACATTGACAAAAAAATTAGCAGAAGTGTTTAACCTTCTAGTGCTGTCAGTTCCATTGTGTTCTGCGAGTATATCTACTGTATTTTGTGCACCTTGACATTTCCCTGCAAGCCTGTCCTATCTTGTGTTCTAGACTTGTCCTCCAGTAGAGACTCTTATCTTGACCTTCTTCATTTTCATCTTGTGCTATTGCTTTCCTGTGAAATCTGACCTTACACTGAACCGATTTTACTTCTTATCAATTTAACAGACAAAATAATAGCTAGGAATTCACTTTTTCCATTGTCAGTTCGAAATGTTTTTGGCTTTTTTTTTTTTGCATTTTGTGGGATAATAAATGACACCTACAACACACAATAATTGGTGTTTAATTAGGTCTAGAAATTGCGTCCTTTCTGTCATTCCAAGCATTGGGCCCTGCAGTTCTTTGCTTGTACTGAGCTGGCCATATGTATTCTTGCAGTCAGGGTAGTGTGATATATATTTTTTTTCCTTCCAGGTCTGCACCCACCAGATCATTTTCAAGCATTTTTGAAGTTTAGGCAACTAAAAAAAAAATTATTAAAAAAAATAGCTTTCATTTGTAGTTGTGTTCAGAATGCACCATGATGCCACCATGCCTGGTTTGGAGGAATGTTGTTTGCATATTTTGCATTCACAAGTCACTTATTTTTCCCCTGGGACAGTGTTATATATAGTTTATTCACTTGAGAAAAGATGAAATAGTTTGCAATACCTTTTCTATGTCCCAGCATGCATATCTATTCTTTCTGTAAAACCGTCTTTCACAACAACCTACTTTAGAGATCACTGCTCAATCTGGAGCAGGCATGGCCGTTGGAATCTAACTCTCATGTAAGGTTTTCCTGGTTGCAATAAAGTAAATTGCCCTAACAGTCTCCTCTGGTTTCTTCTCGGTGTGTCGGGTTGATTACTTTAAGCTGTATTGAGGGGATATTCTGGCTCCGCTCACTTCCGCATTGGGAGATGTCTGTGATGTCACGTCTACTGGACTGCGTACATGTTCTGATACCTGCTGGGGCACGTGCGCTATAGGCAGTTGTCGTGCACCTTTCCAATTCTGGTGAATATCTGCCGATCACACATGAAACCTGGCAGGTATCAGTAGAGTTGACGTTACCGGCCCACTGACCTCCAACATAGAAGTAAGTGAGCTGACGTACCTCTTTAAGGCCCTTTCAGAAGAGGGACAATAATTGGCCAAAAAAAGTGCTCAGAAAAACAATTCTTTCCGATTTGATCCACATAAACATGCTGCCTATATTTCATCATTGTTGGCAGCAAATGTCCGTGCAATGAAAGGATGTGCTGCTGGCTAAGGGGCATGTTGTATGGGGTCAAAGCGGTGATTCTGCCTCAATAAATTGTATCGTCCATGTGAAATAGCCTTTAAACGAGTTCTGTTTGGCTTAGGATATCATTTACCGGTACTTGTGTAAATGTACCTTAAGGGTATGTGCACACTGAGGATTCATTCAGACATCAGTTTTTCTTGTACGAGTGCTACCCTTGTTTTTCACTAATACCATTCATATCTATGATAGTCTATGGGGTTGTTCAAATGTCCGATTTTTTTTTTTTTTTCCCAACAGTCCAAGTGATCCATTTAAAAAAAACAGAGACCTGTCAGATCAAAATCAGTACTGCAAGTCTAAGGGTCCGTGAAAAAATCGCCTGCACTCGGATGACATCCAAGTGCGGTCTGATTTTCAAGGTCTGTCAGAAAGGAGAAGGTGGAAAAACTTTTTTTTCCTCCATATACAAAAAAAACTGTTGACACTAATCACATTGATCAAAGTCTGATAAAAATAAATCTGTCTATTTTTCTTGTACATTGAAAATATTGATGTCTAAATGAGTCCTGATGATGATCAAGAGGAGCATCTTCACGTTCGTTTCGTGTGCCTCTCCAGTCAGGGTCTGGTGTAAGTAATCTGGCGTAAAGAATGAAACAGACTTACAAAACTACCAATAAAGTGAAGGATATGGCAGGTGTGTAACATAGTGAAATATCCCCACTTATTAAAAATGAACCTTTATTAATATCTATTAAAAGGGAGCTCCGTAAGCAATTCCCAAAAGCAACAACATCTACATGTGTGTGTATATATAGTGGCCCAAGTAGTTTAGATATCTATTAATAAGCCACACAAAAACTGGACTGAAAAGGGTTAGATAGATAAGGGCCTAAACACTTTTCCTGATAATGTACACTATCATTATCCCTACCTGACGTGGAGGTTGGCACCCTAGATAAAGCACGCAAGTTTGGCGCCCCTGCTCACCGTCATCTTGCCCTAGCTCAACCTGTCCCTTTCCGTCCTCCTCCCTGTCTTTGTACAGTACCTTATGTAGGGTTTACCCATAAATTGAATGGGTTCAGTATAGATATGCCGCGTTGTAAATCCCACATTTCCTTAGTTAATCTGCCAGCTTGGTATCGGCTCAGAATTTACGGCATTACTTTGTACATATCTAATCGATACCCCATCATCTAAAGTTTATTCTATACTCTTCCCTTTCCCTCTCCCTCTTTTTTTATGGTTTTCCCTTTACTGTACGGCATGGAGGTATGGGAGTGGTAGCATATATATGGGCAAAATATCATGGCTGATGTAGTATATCTTTACTCTAGGGGAGCCATGGAGAGGTTTTTGTTTCCTGTCCCGTCTTATATCCTGCTTTGTATATTATGGATAGAATCATGATTAACATGGGGTAAAACCTCTACAGTACCATCTTTTGCCTATGGGGGTTATTTAGGACAGTGATAAATACACCCAACTTAGGAGTCCTCCTTCCCCAGGTACATACGCACACTAAGGGGTTAATCACTATTCCCTAGACAGCCCCTTTTATATGCACGATAATGAGCTATGGTGCTGATGTTTGAACCCTGCGCACATGCTAGTATGGAGACGGATTGGCTGCTATGGGTGATGCGCATATATGACTTGGTGCATGCGCTGAGAATGTCGTCTGATTGGCCGACGACCATTTCACCGGGTGATGCGCTGGGAGACTCTGCATCTATGGGGATGATACCTGATTGGTCTGCGGTGGCCATTTTGCCGGTGCCCTGATTACATGTGCGCTGATGCAAACTATGGAGACAATGGTCTCTGGCCAAGCAAGTCCTTTACCGTATGCAGTCATGCCCAAAAGTTTTGGCACTCTTGAGATTGTTCCAGGAAATGAAGTATTTTTCCCAGAAAATGTATTACAATTACACATGTTTAGTTATACACATGTTTTATTTCCTTTGTGTGTACTAGAACATCACAAAAAAAAATGAGGGGAAAAAAAGGCAAATTGGACATAATTGCACACAAAACCTCAAAAATGGGCTGGACAAAATTGTTGGCACCTTTTGGCCATGACTGTATCAATATACTCTACTATACTCTACTATACTCTTGTGACATTTATTATCTGGTCTTTTACCTCTTGTGCCTCCAATCTACTTTTGAGAACATACTTATAGTAGCCCTTTTTAGTAGACAGACATGCTGTAATCCAGGCATCATGACTCCAAGAAGCCGCCTTGGACTACCCTATAATGCCTCCTGATGAACCAGCATTGAGAATGGGGAAACGCGTTGAGGTTGCGGTATACTCGTAGCTATATGGGGTCCTTTCCATTTAAGTGACAAATTGTGTCTGTTCTGTGCCTCTGTTTATCTTGTTTACCCCATATGGATTTAACCATATAATTTGTATATCCCTACAAGGATGTATTATCTAGGAAAAGTATTTCGTCCCTTCTCTACCCAACCTCTTTCAGTCCTGTTTTTGTGTGGCTTATTAATAGATATCTATATATACACATGTTATTAATAAACATTCATTTTTTATAGGTGGGGATTTTTTATTATGTTAGACGTTAGGAATTAAATGTTAATAAATTACATGATCTGAAGCTTCATACCGCCATCGCGCCCCTATACTACCCATCTCTGCCCATTTTGGCACAGCTCTGTGAAACTGATGTAAAACACCAAAAGTCGTAATTGTTTTTGCAACTCTGCATTGCACAAACATTGTGCGATTTTTCAAAGCAATTTATATTAGAATTCTGGTATAATCACTTTCGATTCAATGGTTTTTATTAAATGTAAATATATGCAAAGGGAAGGAAAGGGGGGAGGTAAGTTAAGGAAAAAATGGGAAGGAGAGTTATTGCAGGAGGGAATAAGGTAACGTAGGTGGAGGGAATGGAAAGGAAAACTCCAGATTATATATTAAGTCCAAAGTTTGACACAAAGAATTGGTATAATCGCTTTAATGACTTGGGACCTCAGTAAAAAGTTTTTACTGAGGTTTTTGAGCAGAATCTTTGCAGAAAGTCTCAAGCTTTTGAGGATTTTTTGTTTCTGGAGGACGATTTAGAGAGTTTCTGCTCCAAAAACTCCTAAAAAAAAAAACAACAAAAACCTCACTGTGCCTTTGGGTAAATTCAAACAGTTTCAAAGAGTTTCTGAATCAAATCCACACGAAACGTGCAGATTTAGCTGTGGATTTCCCTTTTCCAATCCTAACAGCTGATGACTTACTCTCTGGCTTATCCCCGTGCGCTCTTGTGGGGATATTTGCCTCGTCCTTGCAGGGCTTTGTTCGCTGAGCTCCAGTGATAAAGTGTGGATTTTACGTCAAATTTTGTAGGTACAGTACAGACCAAAAGTTTGGACACACCTCATTTAAAGATTTTTCTGTATTTTCATGACTATGAAAATTGTACATTCATATTGAAGGCATCAAAACTATGAATTAACACATGTGGAATTATATACTTAACAAAAAAGTGTGAAACAACTGAAAATATGTCTTATATTCTAGGTTCTTCAAAGTAGCTACCTTTTGCTTTGATGACTGCACAGTTGTGTTGTGCAGAAGTCTGGTGGATACACAGCTGATAGTCCTACTGAATAGACTGTTAGCTGCTTTTTTCTTGCCATAATACAAATTCTAAGTAAAGAAAAACGAGTGGCCATCATTACTTTAAGAAATGAAGGTCAGTCTGTGCGAAAAATTGGGCAAACTTTGAAAGTGTCCTCAAGTGCAGTTGCAAAAACCATCAAGCGCTACAAAGAAACTGGCTCACATGAGGACCGCCCCAGGAAAGGAAGACCAAGAGTCACCTCTGCTTCTGAGGATAAGTTTATCCGAGTCACCAGCCTCAGAAATCGCAGGTTAACAGCAGCTCAGATTAGAGACCAGGTCAATGCCACACACAGTTCTAGCAGTAGACACATCTCTTCAACAACTGTTAAGAGGAGACTTTGTGCAGCAGGCCTTCATGGTAAAATAGCTGCTAGGAAACTACTGCTAAGGACAGGCAACAAGCAGAAGAGACTTGTTTGGGCTAAAGAACACAAGGAATGGACATTAGACCAGTGGAAATCTGTGCTTTGGTCTGATGAGTCCAAATTTGAGATCTTTGGTTCCAACCACCATGTCTTTGTGCGACGCAGAAAAGGTGAAAGGATGGACTCTACATGCCTGGTTCCCACCGTGAAGCATGGAGGAGGAGGTGTCATGGTGTGGGGGTGCTTTGCTGGTGACACTGTTGGGGATTTATTCAAAATTGAAGGCATACTGAACCAGCATGGCTACCACAGCATCTTGCAGCGGCATGCTATTCCATCCGGTTTGCGTTTAGTTGGATCATCATTCATTTTTCAACAGGACAATGACCCCAAACACATCTCCAGGCTGTGTAAGGGCTATTTGACCAAGAAGGAGAGTGATGGGGTGCTACACCAGATGACCTGGCCTCCACAGTCACCAGACCTGAACCCAATCGAGATGGTTTGGGGTGAGCTGGACCGCAGAGTGAAGGCAAAAGGCCCAACAAGTGCTAAGCATCTCTGGGAACTCCTTCAAGATTGTTGGAAGACCATTTCCGGTGACTACCTCTTGAAGCTCATCAAGATAATGCCAAGAGTGTGCAAAGTAGTCATCAAAGCAAAAGGTGGCTACTTTGAAGAACCTAGAATATAAGACATATTTTCAGTTGTTTCACAATTTTTTGTTAAGTATATAATTCCACATGTGTTAATTCATAGTTTTGATGCCTTCAATGTGAATGTACAATTTTCATAGTCATGAAAATACAGAAAATTCTTTAAATCAGAAGGTGTGTCCAAACTTTTGGTCTGTACCATACTTGGAATTTCAATTTAGTATGGAAAATGTATAAAATCCACAGTCTCTGTGGCAGGCAGTGAATTTTAAGATCCACACCGCAGGTCAACGACTGTGGAAAAATTAGATATTAGTTCAGACTTCATCCACTTGGCAGATACTGTAATCCTCTGTAGATTTTACCAGTACAAGTTCAGTGGTAAAATCCAGTGTTCACGAACCTTGGAAATTCGCCCTGGATCTTCAATGTATGTTCGTTAGAACAAAAAGTGTAGAAGCTATAATACACAACAACAAACTGCTCTTTGTAGTTTCCTTTCCATTGATTCTATCAGATATAGTAACCCATATGAGAAATCTAAAATAATTTATATATGTCCCTGGAGAGACACCATTTTCCGCTATACAAACCTCAGAACAGAGCTCTCTCTGTTGGGCCTCATTTACACTTGCGCATTATTCATCAGTATTATCAGCCAAAACCAGGAGTGGAACAAAAACAGGGGACATATTGACCAAAATATGGCTGTGTGAATGAGGAATAGGGCAAGTGTATGTATCCCATTGTTTTCAATATGAAATCCGCATTGTAAGTCTATAGGTGCGGATTTTTCCAACACATATTTTAAAAACCGGCTGGCCCTACAGAAGAACAGTTGTCCAAACCAATATATATCAGTGGGAGCAAACAATGATCCTATGTGTACAGCGTCCTCGTTTTCACCCTGACAACAGTTAAAGGTGCATTTAGGTAAAGGTAATACCGGATTTATACCTAAAATTGAGTGATTTACAGAACCATAGCTTGGAAACCCAGTCATAATGTTATGGCTGATCGGTGTAAAATGAAAAAAAAAAAGATGTGACCAAATATTACTTTGCTATTAAAGGGGTGGTCCACTACTAGGACAACCCATTCTCGATCTGAATGTTAGGCGCCGATAAAATATAAAAACTCATGCTCCCCTCCCGTCCTGGCACCTTCCAGCGGTGTCGGCACTCGCAGTTCCAGGGTTCTCGTGCGGTTATGACAAGTGAACCCGGCGCCCAATCAGCGCTGGCGTCACTGTCCCCACCTTCGGACATATGGAACATCAACAGTAATCCAGAGTGGCGGCTGCTCTCTGACTTCCTCTTGATGTTCGATTAGTCGGAAGGTGGAGGCAGTGACGCCAGCGCTGATTGGGTGCAGGGCTTACGTGTCATAACCGCACGAGAGCCCCGGGACCGCGAGTGCCGACACCACTGGAATGGCGGTGGCACAGGAGGTTAGTATAGGGGCGCAGTCAGATGGCCGTATTACTCGCGTGAGGATCGCAACACATCACAATGCTCGGACTGGCTCTCGGCTCTCCTGACCTGAGCATGACAACATGTATTCTATGCAGCTGTCACGTTCAGGTAAGGAGAGTTGACAGCCATTCAGAGGATTGCGATGCGATCCTCACGTGAGTAATACGGCCATCTGACTGCCCCCTAAGTGCTTTTATTTTATTGACTTCAAATAAGAAGAGATTTTCCTAGTAGTGGACAACCCCTTTAAAGGTGGTTTAACCAATAATTAAATGTAAGACACTTACCCTTTAACAAGCGATATTGGTTTTTTATAACCTTGGTGCATGAATAAATGTAGTAATTATGAAGATGTCAATTGTAGTAATATGGCTTCCTAGGTTTTGTCTATTATTTATTTTTACAGACATTATCATCACTGTCCCCATTGGGGCTCACAATCTACATTCCCTATCAGTATGTCTTTGGAGTGTGGGAGGAAACCGGAGAACCCGGTGGAAACCCACGCAAACACGGGGAGAACGTACAAACTCCTTGCAGATGTTGTCCTTCCTGTGATAAGAACCCAGGACTACTGTTAATATTATTATTATTTCACACAGAACCATTTTGAAAGTCTCAAGTTTAAAAATCTTGGTTTCTGAATGACATGATAGGGCTGGATGACTAGCAGAGATATTTTTAGGAAAGCTCTGCCTTTGTAGGCGTGCTTAATTGTTGGACTCTCTCCAGATCAGAAACTGGACACGTTTCTAGAAGAGGATCCTATTCCTGAAGGAAATTACTTACAGATGTCTTATCAGGCAATCGGTCTCCCTCTGGTGGCACAAGAAGGCAACGGCTGTTTGTGTATTACCACCTCAATGGCTGATGTCTAGATCTTTGATGAAAGAGTTGGATATGCGACCAACAATTCTCTCTTCTGTGGCTGGCTTAGGCTAAATTCACATTTATATGGTGCATTCCGCTGACTGTATACACCTGAATTCTTTTTTTTAGACTATTCATATGTAGTCACGACTAGTGTTATGGTGACTACATTTTCTCAGGTTTATGCTGTATTGTTTTGTTTTTTTGACACTTTTTTTTTTGTCCACCCCCTCATCCCCACCTAAAAAAAAAAAAACATGCAATTTTTTTTCTCCATTATTCTCAGTGGGAGACATATTGAAACATATAGGAGATTATTTCAGTACATCTGAAATATATACTTTTTTTTAAATTAATTTATTAATATCTTCCAGAAATAGACTCTTCACCTCCCAATAGAATTCACTCTGAATTCAACAGTTTTAACCAGTAAAAACTACTTTGGAAAAAAATGTTATTTTAAGTAAAAAAAAAACCCCTGTAGATTATGTCTTAAACGTATACATTGACATTTACGCAGATGTAGGACAATATGTGGCATTCTTTTGAAGAAGTTTGTATATCTGCAGCATAGATGACGTATAAACGTGAACCTATCCTATGGTGGTTGGCAAAAAAAAATCACAAAATCATCCTACGCTACTAAATCAGGTGTCCTGCACTGTCATAGCTTCAGATGACAGCTGACGAGATTTTGTTAGCACATTCGGACATGTAGATCAAGTGTGTAAGCAGTGGGGAATAAGGTACATCCTCCGCTAAGAGCAAGACACTGCAGATTAAAGGGATTCATAAAATATCCTGATAACAGGGGATGTGACAAAATTCAAAAATAACCATATACTTGCATGGCAAATACTCAGCCACTTTAGCGCCATCACTATTGTGGTCCCACTGGGGTTTGTTAGCTTTCCTGTAGTGATCATGCGTTGATAACACATGTGTAACTGATGCAGCCTCGGGTCAAGCGGCCACCATACTAGCTGGAATGGGAGTTATCATCCCAAATTGGGATTTTGTGTTCTGGGGTCTGGATCACTTGAAATCTATCATACAGTGTGGACCACTGCGATAGATTTGGGACATCCTCTGCCTGGCTCGTCTAGTTTTCAACAGTCTAAGTTTAATAGACTAGTGATAAATCTCCCGTATGGTTTTCAGAATAAAGTCCAGTATTAATAAGTAAAGTTAAAGGGATTATCTCCCATGAAAACATTCAACCACCTATCCACAGGATAAGCGATAAATGTATGCTTGCTATGAGCTCCACCTACCGCTAAAACTAAGCAATCGCTGTCCCCACGAACCCCAAAACACAATGTTTTTGTGGCAGTTTTTTGAGCAAGTTTCAAGAGCAGATCCAAAGAAAATAAAGCCAATTGATATTTATCTGCTTTTTAAGATACATTTTTGTATTTAGTTAAAAACAACTGAAAATGTGGGTACAGCCTAAAGGCCATAGCTTCTGTCAAAAGAAATCTCCGTGCATCAATTCCAAATATGAGTTTATTGTCCAGCATCGTTATAGCACCAAGAACAAAGGGTCTTCTAATACACATAACCTCTGCCAATGGGGGACAGTCATCAAGATACTGAAATCTTTTAGTGAAAACCCAAGACCGCATGAGAAGTGCTTAAAATTATTTAGGCAATATTTTACTTTATCAATGTTAAATTCTTAAAAAAAAACCAACAGAACAAAACCATCTGCAAGGTCATGATATACACTCCCAACATTGAAATTCCAGCACCAAGAAGGAAAAGTCGTGCAATTATGGAAATCAAAGGACATGACGATGTAAATGGTGAAAAATGGAAACACAATTTTCAAAATATCTTGATTTATTAAATATTAAGTATAAGCACCACACACACAAATACATGCACTTACACTTCATGGTATGTTATCAATGAGGTTATTAATGGTTGTCTGACTTATGTTCAAATGCACATGAGCATGCAAAACATCAATATCCGCAGCAGGAAGCTCCCTCTGTAAATGCTGATCAATGAGCTCCCAGATGTGTACAATGGGAGTCCAAATGCGCTGCAGGCAATGGTAGCATCTTTAGGCCAACCTGGCTGGTCACAGTAGCACAAGCAACATGTGGTTTGGCATTGTGTTGTGTTGAAAAATGTTTCCCAGTACTTTGTAGAAATACCATTGGTTACAGAACCAAATCCGTGTAATGCCAAACCTTTAGTGTATCTGAAATAAAAGAATTCAGCTACCATACATTATGCTACACCATAATCCTAGAAGTAGGACTGGTGTGATATTCCCTTGTTAAGGCCTCTTCATAGCGTGGCCCAATTGGTCGCCAGACCAATCTCCAGCAATCGTTGCATCTAAGACAGAAACAGGACTCTGTGCTGAAGCGGATAGATGTCTTCCAGCCTCCCATCTTGAAACTACATGGGCAATGCCATAAATAGACCATCATACCGGTCCTACTCCCGGGATTATGGTGTGGAGTTGGATAATGTACAATAACAAGTCAGTTTTATATTGGGTGAAAAATACTATTTGCGCACACGGTAGGGCTCGGAAGGGAAGCAGCACCGTTTCACTTTTTGAATGGAAAAATGGCTGGAATTGAGAGCGGACGCCATATCGCGTTTGGAGAGCCGTAAAGCCACTGATGTGCCTAAACAATGGAAACCCCCTACAACTGACCCCATTTTGGAAACTACACCTCTCAAGGAACTTATTTAGATTTGTGGTGAACACTTTGAACTTTTTTTTTATAACATAGAGCCGTGAAAATAATAAATCTAATTTTTCCCACAAAAATGTTCTTTTAGCCCAAAATATTTTCATTTTCAGAAGAAAATGGACCCCAAAATTTGTTGTGAAATTTCTCACCCAGCGATACTCCATATATTGTCGAAAACTAATTATGAGGCATAGTGCAAAGCTCAGAAGGGATGAAGTTCACATTTTGCTGGAATGGCTTGAAGGTGCCATGTCACGTTGGCAGAGCCCCTTAGTTGCCAGAACAGCAGAAACCCCTCTTAAGTGACCTCATTTTACAAACTACCACCCAATTGATTCATCTATGACCCCATCTCGACCCCACATGTGCCTCACAAAATTTTATACCATTGGGCGGTGAAGAAAAAATAATTATATTTTTACCACCAAAATTTTGTTTTAGCCCCAGATTTTACATTTTCACACAGGGAAATGGGTAAAAATGGCACCATAATTTGTCCCACAATTTCTGCGCTGAATGTGGAAATGCCCCATATGTGGCTGTACAGTATATGCTTAACCATATGGCAAGACTCGTGAGGGACGGAGCGCTATTTGCCTCCTGGAGCACAGATTTTCCTAGACTAGTTTGCGGACTACATACATAGAGGTCCTAAGTGGTAGAATAGCAGAATCCCCACTCAAGTGACCCCATTTTGGAAATTATACCCCTTTGGGAATTTATCTACAAGTGTAGTGACAATTTTGACTCCATGGGTGTTTTCCAGAAACAAGCACAGTGGATGCTGCTGAGTGAAAATTGTAAATCTGCTATTGTAGTGCCCAGTACATTATGCCCAGCTCATGTTTCTGGAGACACGCACCGTAAGGTTATGTGAGCACGATCAGGATTTGCTTGTAGAAATTTCTGCAGTATTTCTGCAAGGTTCTGCACCTCTTGGCAGCAAAAACGCTGAGGAAAATCTGCAGTGTTTTTCATGCGTTTTGATGCGCTTTTGGCTGCGTATTTGCCATGCGTTTTTTCCAATGCATTGTATAGGAAAAACGCAGGCAAAAACACACAAAGAATGGACCTGCTGCTTCTTTTAACGCACATGAAATTCTCTAAGGAAAAATCCTGATCATGTGCACAGATCTTGCACAATAGAATATGCTGGGATAAGGTTTGCAATGCGTTTTTGGGGCCATTTCCGCATGGATTTACTGCATCAAAAACGCACAAAAAACGCACCATGTGCACATAGGCTCTCATCGCTACAGAAATGCCAAAGATGTAGATGCCAATTGTGGTTTAGTCACACTGTGGGGCTCAGAAGGGAGGGGGCATTTGCGAGTGCAAAATTAGCTGAATTTCTTTTGGAGGGACGAGAAGCCATTTTGCTTTTCCAGAGCCTTTGAATTACCAGTAACGTGGAAGCCCCTTATATTTCCATTAACAGATGATGGACCTGAGTAGGGACTTGCTTTTTTTGTGGATTGATTTGAAGATTTTGTTGGGAACATTTTGGATTATGTTTATCCTGTGCTCTACACTGAGCACTTACATCGGGGTTTCCATCTAAATTTCAGAGTGACATGATTTAGATGAAACCCCTGAGGGATCCATTCACTATAATGAGGCAGTAGAGTTACTTTGGACTCCATCTGGCCGACCGCACTTTTATGCATGCCTAAAAAGATGGACACCATGGGTTCATAGTCTAGACGGCGTCCACAGTGTCCCCATCTGCCTCATTATAGGGAATCTTCCCCCAGGATTCTGTCTGAATCACGTATTTCAGAGATTTACACGGATTCCCCAGTGTAAGCGCTCAGTGTAGAGAACAGGATAAATGTGAGCCGAGTCTCTCTGCGATCTTTGAGAGGCAGAATGAAAAAATCAACAGCAGGTCAAAAATTGGTTTTATTTATTTTTTACACTATTCCTCGTGCAGAATAATTGATTAGACGACTTTATGCTTTGGGTCAGAGCGATTACAACGATACCAGATATGTTTTTTTTTTTCTGTTTGGCTGGTGTCACACAATAAGGCTTGCGTGCCCACTATGCGTTTTTCAAGCGTTTTTTCCGCTGAATTTCGGCAGCGAAAATGCTTAAAAAACGCTTGGTAATACATGCCCCATGGTCCCAATGATAATCCGCATGTGCTGTGCACATCCTGCGGAAATTTCCGCTGCGGATTATCATTGCGGAAAAATACGCAGCATGTCCATTAATTTTGCGGACACGCAGCGTAATTGCCGCCATTGACTTGCATTCAATCGCATAATATCCGTGTGAGCACATGTGCAAAAGCAGATATTATGCGATTTTATGTGCGGACGGTACCCGGGTCTGGAGGAGAGGAGACTCTCCTCCAGACTCGGGTAAGATAGAACCTGTTAAAAAAAGAATTTCAAATAAAAAATAAAGATTATACTTACCTTCCGATGGCCCCCGGTGTTTTCTCCGCTGCGTCCGGTCTGTTGTATGGGTCGCGGTGGTGTGAAAGGACCTGCCATGACGTCATTTAGTCATGTGACAGGTCACGTGACCGCTGAAGTCGGCGGTCGCGTGACCTGTCACATGACTAAATAACGTCATGGCAGGTCCTTTAACACCACCGCGAGCAGTGCAAGAGACCGGACACAGGGGAGAAAAGACCGGGGGCCATCAGAAGGTAAGTATAATCTTTATTTTTTACCATTCTTATTCTTTTTTTTTTAACTATTACTTGGTCACACTATATAAATCCAAGCCGGTTGCATGGATTTACAGTCATGGCCAAAAGTTTTGAGAATGACACCAAAATTATATTTTCACATGATCTGCTGGCCTCTGGTTTTTATTAGTGTTTGTCTGATGTTTATATCACATACAGAAATATAATTGCAATAATATTATGAGTACCAATAGGTTATATTGACAGTTAGAATGAGTTAATGCAGCAAGTCAATATTTGCAGTGTTGCCCCTTCTTCTTCAAGACCTCTGTAATTCTCCCTGGCATGCTCTCAATCAACTTTTGGACCAAATCCTGACTGATAGCAGTCCATTCTTGCATAATCAATGCTTGCATTTTGCCAGAATTTGTTGGTTTTTGTTTGTCCACCCGTCTCTTGATGATTGACCACAAGTTCTCAATGGGATTAAGATCTGGGGAGTTTCCAGGCCATGGACCCAAAATCTCTATGTTTTGTTCCATGAGCCATTTAGTTATCACCTTTGCTTTATGGCAAGGTGCTCCATCATGCTGGAAAAGGCATTGTTGGGCGCCAAACTGCTCTTGGACGGTTGGGAGAAGTTGCTCTTGGAGGACATTCTGGTACCATTCTTTATTCATGGCTGTGTTTTTAGGCAAGACTGTGAGTGAGCCGATTCCCTTGGCTGAGAAGCAACCCCACACATGAATGGTTTCAGGATGCTTTACAGTTGGCATGAGACAAGACTGGTGGTAGCGCTCACCTCTTCTTCTCCGAATAAGCTGTTTTCCAGATGTCCCAAACAATCGAAAAGGGGATTCATCAGAGAAAATGACTTTGCCCCAGTCCTCAGCAGTCCACTCCCTGTACCTTTTGCAGAATATCAGTCGGTCCCTGATGTTTTTTCTGGAGAGAAGTGGCTTCTTTGCTGCCCTCCTTGAAACCAGCCCTTGCTCAAAGAGTCTCCGCCTCACAGTGCGTGCAGAAGCACTCACACCAGCCTGCTGCCATTCCTGAGCAAGCTCGGCGCTGCTGGTAGTCTGATCCTGCAGCTGAAACAGTTTTAAGATACGGTCCTGGTGCTTGCTGGTCTTTCTTGGGCGCCCTGGAGCCTTTTTGACAACAATGGAAGCTCTCTCCTTGAAGTTCTTGATGATGCGATAGATTGTTGACTGAGGTGCAATCTTTGTAGCTGCGATACTCTTCCCTGTTAGGCCATTTTTGTGCAGTGCAATGATGGCTGCACGTGTTTCTTTAGAGATAACCATGGTTAACTGAAGAGAAACAATGATACCAAGAACTAGCCTCCTTTTAAAGTGTCCAGTGATGTCATTCTTACTTAATCATGACTGATTGATCGCCAGCCCTGTCCTCATCAACACCCACACCTGTGTTAATGGATCAATCACTAAAACGATGTTAGCTGCTCCTTTTAAGGCAGGACTACAATGATGTTGAAATGTGTTTTGGGGGTTAAAGTTCATTTACTGGGCAAATATTGACTTTGCAAGTACAGTAATTGCTGTTAAGCTGATCACTCTTTGACATTCAGGAGTATATGCAAATTGCCATTACAAAAAATGAAGCAGTAAACTTTGGAAAAATTACTATTTGTCTCATTCTCAATACTTTTGGCCATGACTGTATATGGTGTGACCAAGTTGTCAAGAACTTTTCCAAGTGATGCTAAAATCACTTGGAAAAGCGCTTGATAACCCGCATGCAGAAATACATGCAAAAAACGCTTGACAAAATCTTCTACCTGGCGGGAAAAACGCATGTAAAATCCGCATGTGTTTTTCCTGCCAGGGAGAAGCGTAAAAAATATGCAGCATTTCTGCATCGTGGGCACATAGCCTAAAAGCCTTTGTTGATAAGGCAGCTTTATTCTTCGGGTTGCTACAATTACAGCGATACTACATTTATAGCATTTTTTTATGTTTTGGCGCTCTTACACAAAAAACTAATTATTTTTGCATCGCTTTATTCAGAGAGCTATAACTTTTTTATTTTTTCACTTATGGAGCTGTATTGCAGCTTGTTTTTTGTGAGACAAGATGACGTTTTCAGCTATGTAATTTTTTTTACATTCGTATCTTTGATCGCGTTTTATTCCACCTTTTGTTCGGCGGTATAATGAAAAAGCATAGTTTATTGGCCCCATTTTTTTTTTTTTTAAATGATGTACACTGAAGGGGTTAAATAGTTTAACAGTTGTTCCACCTGCAGAACCACTCCTTTATTGAGGGTGTCTTGATAATTGCCAATAATTTCCATCTATTGTCTATTCCATTTGCACAACAGCATGGGAAATTGATTGTCAATCAGTGTTGCTTCCTAAGTGGACAGTTTGATTTCACAGAAGTTTGATTTGCTTGGAGTTAGATTCTGTTGTTTGTGTCCCCTTTATTTTTTTGAGCAGTATATATATATATATTGCATTGTGAAAGTATTTGGCCCCCGTGAACTTTTCTACCTTTTGCCACATTTCTGGCTTCAAACATACAGATATAAAATTCAAATTTTTGGGGGAAGAATCAACAGCAAGTGGGACACAATCGTGAAGTGGAATGAAATTTATTGGATATTTTAAACTTTTTTAACAAATTAAAAACTGAAAAGTGGGGCATGCAATATTAATCGGCCCCTTTACTTTCAGTGCAGCAAACTCACTCCAGAAGTTCAGTGAGGATCTCTGAATGATCCAATGTTGTCCTAAATGACTGGTAATGATAAATAGAATCCACCTGTGTGTAATCAAGTCTCCTATAAATGCTCCTGCTCTGTGATAGTCTCAGGGTTCTGTTTCAAGTGCAGAGAGCATCATGAAGACCAAGGAACACACCAGGAAGGTCCGAAATACTGTTGTGGCGAAGCTTAAAGCCGGATTTGGATACAAAAAGATTTCCCAAGTTTTAAATATCTCAAGGAGCACTGTGCAAGCGATCATATTGAAATGGAAGGAGTATCAGACCACTACAAATCTACAAAGACCCGGCCGTCCCTCTAAACTTTCATCTCGAACAAGGAGAAGACTGATCAGAGATGCAGCCAAAAGGCCCATGATCATTCTGGATGAGCTGCAGAGATCTACAGCTGAGGTGGGAGAGTCTGTCCATAGGACCACAATCAGTCGTACACTGCACAAATCTGGCCTTTATGGAAGAGTGGCAAGAAGAAAACCATTCCTCAAAGATATCCATAAAAAGTCTCGTTTGAAGTTTGCCACAAGCCACCTGGGAGACACACCAAACATGTGGAATAAGGTGCTCTGGTCAGATGAAACCAAAATCGAACTTTTTGGCCACAATGCAAAACGATATGTTTGGCGTAAAAGCAAAACATCTCATCACCCTCAAAACACCATCCCCACTGTCAAACATGGTGGTGGCAGCATCATGGTTTGGGCCTGCTTTTCTTCAGCAGGGACAGGGAAGATGGTTAAAATTGATGGGAAGATGAGACAAATACAGGACCATTCTGGAAGAAAACCTGTTGGAGTCTGCAAAAGACCTGAGACTTGGACAGAGATTTATCTTCCAACAAGACAATGATCCCAAACATAAAGCAAAATCTACAATGGAATGGTTCAAATATAAACGTATCCAGGTGTTACAATGGCCAAGTCAAAGTCCAGACCTGAATCCAATCAAGAATCTGTGGAAAGAGCTGAAAACTGCTGTTCACAAACGCCCTCCATCCAACCTCAATGAGCTCGAGCTGTTTTGCAAGGAAGAATGGGCAAGAATTTCAGCCTCTCGATGTGCAAAATTGATAGAGACATACCCCAAGCGACTTGCAGCTGTAATCGCAGCAAAAGGTGGCGCTACAAAGTATTAACTCAAGGGGGCCGAATAATATTGTACGCCCCACTTTTCAGTTTTTCATTTGTTAAAAAAGTTTAAAATATCCAATAAATTTCGTTCCACTTCACAATTGTGTCCCACTTGTTGTTCATTCTTCCCCCCAAAATTAGAATTTTATATCCTTATGTTTGAAGCCAGAAATGTGGCAAAAGGTAGAAAAGTTCAAGGGGGTCAAATACTTTCACAAAGCACTGTGTATGTATATATATATATATATATATATATATATATATATATATATAATAAATGTGTATTTTCATGTAAAAAAAATAAACTGTTACACTATTTAACCCCTTCAGTGTACACGGAAAAAAAATAAATAAATAAGGGGCCAATAAACTGTGCTTTTTCATTATACCGCCTGAGGCTCTCAGAAGAGCTCATTAGGCTGGAAAAGGTTACAAAACCATATTTAAAGAGTTTGGACTCCTCTAATCCACAGACAAATTGTGTACAAATTGCCTTGCCTGTAGGTGGTCGACTAACAAAGATCTCTCCAAGAACAAGGTGTATAATAGTCCAGGAGGTCATAAAGGAACCCAATGTAACCTAAAAGCAAGGCCTCTCTCATGTTAGCTACTGTTAACGTTAATGAGTCAACCATCAGAACACTGAACAATGGTAGGACTGTAAGGAAAAAGCCACTGCTCTTTAAAAAGAATGTTGCAACCCATCTACAGTTTACTAAAGATCACCTGGACAAACCAGAAGGCTATTTGAACAATGTTTTGTGAATAGATGAGACCAAAATAAAGCTTTTTGGTTTAAATGAGAAGTGTTATGCTTGGAGAAAAAAACCCGCAGCATTATATGTGAAACAATGTGGTGGTATTATCGTTGTTTCTGCCTGTTTTTCCGCATCTGAACCAGGATGACTTCGATATTATTGATGGAATAATAAGTTATGAATTATACTAGCAAATTTTAAAGGAAATTGTCAGGAAATCTGTGCATGAGCTGAATCTCAAGAGAACATGGGTCATACAGTAAGACAACTACTATGGAAATTTTCTTGCATTTCGTCTAAACGTTCTGTGCGTAACGTGTCATCTGAAACTATGTCGTTAACACGTTGATATTGAGAAATGGGTAGGGATTTTTAGCAGAGGCAGGGTGACCGTTAGTAAAATGCAATAAGTTGTTACGATCTGTGTTTCAAACAAATAAGTCAGTAACAAAATAACCTGATCCCCATTACTGACCATGGTATCAAAGAAAATTAATTTTACTTATGTCCGAATGAATGGTGAATTGTAGTTCAGGGAGGATAGAGTTCAGATAGGAGTGAAAATAGTGTAAGGAATTAGGTAGACCAGACCAAATACAAAACACATCATCTATGTATCTTTTCCACAGTTGAGAATATTGATAGAATGATGGGCACGGGTAAAACCTGGACACATAACAGTTTGCATATGGGGCTGCCATATTTGACCCCATTGCGGTCTGTTGAATTTGTAGATTAAATGTGTCCTGGAACAAGAAACAGTTCTCTGTGGGGATTATCTGTAGTAGTTCTAAACAAAATTGTGTTTGAATGTCATAGGTAGATGTACTGAGTTACTATGTCTCCTGCCGTGCGACCAGATCAACTGATACATCCAAGTTCCACCGGTTATTTAAACCTCCAGCCTCTACATAGCACACGCTGGCCTTCATGTGCGCCATACCTACAATGGTTTCTCCACTATCATTCTGCGCTATACACCACTTAAGCCTCTTGCTGTTTTTTATCATACTTACTTTTCTAGCAATCCGGTATGTACTATAAGTGTCTGGCATATTTCTGTCTATCTTAGGTCTATTTTTTAATATTATCACTGATCCGTTTACCCTGTCTCTTTTGCTGCACCTTAGTCCTCTAGTGGTCAACGCTGTTGGTACTCTTTTGGCTTGGGCTGTACTTTTCATACTTATCCTATTCCTGTCATATCCTTATATCTATTATTCCTGATTTTCACTGGAATTAATGTAATATTTGACTATATGCAACTTGCAAATACTGTTTTTTTATATGTCATTATTTTTAATTTTTTATTTTCCATTTTTATTTATTTTTTTGTACATATCAATTTATCTATATGCGGATTATATAACATTTGTCTTTTATATAGTATATCTAAGGAAAGTCTATGCTAAGACCGAATCGTCATAGGTTTGCTGTGCATTGCAATGAAATTACCTTGTTACATGTTATTTGAGTGCCAAGTTCTTCATATACAAATCATAGTTCTGACCTAAATCTTATAAAAAAGTTGTGGAAGGACCCGAAGCGAGCAGTTCATGGAAGAAGACCGATCAACATAGTAGAATTTAAGCTGTTTTGTAGGAAGAAATGGGCTATATTTCCTCCAAGCTGATGTGCTGGACTAATCAACAATTAACGGAAACGTAACTGATCACACCAGATACTGAAAGCAAAAGTTCACAAATACTTTTGGCACTCATAGACCTATGACATTACTTAATTTTTCTCATTTTAAAAATGACAAAGTGGGATATTTTTTCTCGTTTCTCTGATTTGTTCTCTTCATTTTAGGACATCAAAAAATCTGATGAAGTTTTAGGTCAAAATTATGAAAAATTCTGAAAGGTTCCCAAACTTTCAAGAACCACTGAACATGTAATAGCTGGTGCCCATACAGCTATTTCGGGTGATTTCACCATGAAGGGGTAAGAACGCAAATTTATGTCAATGATGGGAGAGTTATGTTCTCCGGGAATGAAATATTGGCCCTTTTGGATTTTATGGATTCCTCTTCCTCCACACAATACCTCCAGTTGGAGGGGACATACAGTACAGACCAAAAGTTTGGACACACCTGCTCATTTAAAGATTTTTCTGTATTTTCATGACTATGAAAATTGTACATTCACACTGAAGGCATCAAAACTATGAATTAACACATGTGGAATTATATACTTAACAAAAAAGTGTGAAACCACTGAAAATATGTCTTATATTCTAGGTTCTTTAAAGTAGCCACCTTTTGCTTTGATGACTGCTTTGCACACTCTTGGCATTCACTTGATGAGCTTCAAGAGGTAGTCACCAGAAATGATCTTCCAACAATCTTGAAGGAGTTCCCAGAGATGCTTAGCACTTGTTGGCCCTTTTGCCTTCACTCTGCGCTCCAGCTCACCCCAATCATCTCGATTGGGTTCAGGTCTGGTGACTGTGGAGGCCAGGTCATCTGGCGTAGCACCCCATCACTCTCCCTCTAAGTCAAATAGCCCTTACACAGCCTGGAAGTGTGTTTGGGGTCATTGTCCTGTTGAAAAATAAATGATGGTCCAACTAAACGCAAACCGGATGGAATAGCATGCCGCTGCAAGATGCTGTGGTAGCCATACTGGTTCAGTATGCCTTCAATTTTGAATAAATCCCCAACAGTGTCACCAGCAAAGCACCCCCACACCATCACACCTCCTCCTCCATGCTTCACGGTGGGAACCAGGCATGTAGAGTCCATTCGTTCACCTTTTCTGCGTTGCACAAAGACACGGTGGTTGGAACCAAAGATCTCAAATTTGGACTCATCAGACCAAAGCACAGATTTCCACTGGTCTAATGTCCATTCCTTGTGTTCTTTAGCCCAAACAAGTCTCTTCTGCTTGTTGCCTGTCCTTAGCAGTGGTTTCCTAGCAGCTATTTTATCATGAAGGCCTGCTGCACAAAGTCTCCTTTTAACAGTTGTTGAAGAGATGTGTCTGCTGCTAGAACTCTGTGTGGCATTGACCTGGTCTCTAATCTGAGCTGCTGTTAACCTGCGATTTCTGAGGCTGGTGACTCGGATAAACTTATCCTCAGAAGCAGAGGTGACTCTTGGTCTTCCTTTCCTGGGGCGGTCCTCATGTGAGCCAGTTTCTTTGTAGCGCTTGATGGCTTTTGCAACTGCACTTTGGGACACTTTCAAAGTTTTCCCAATTTTTCGGACTGACTGACCTTCATTTCTTAAAGTAATGATGGCCACTCGTTTTTCTTTACTTAGCTGCTTTTTTCTTGCCATTATACAAATTCTAACAGTCTATTCAGTAGGACTATCAGCTGTGTATCCACCAGACTTCTGCACAACACAACTGATGGTCCCAACCCCATTTATAAGGCAAGAAATCCCACTTATTAAACCTGACAGGGCACACCTGTGAAGTGAAAACCATTTCCGGTGACTACCTCTTGAATCTCATCAAGAGAATGCCAAGAGTGTGCAAAGCATTCATCAAAGCAAAAGGTGGCTACTTTGAAGAACCTAGAATATAAGACATATTTTCAGTTGTTTCACACTTTTTTGTTAAGTATAAAATTCCACATGTGTTAATTCATAGTTTTGATGCCTTCAGTGTGAATGTACAATTTTCATAGTCATGAAAATACAGAAAAATCTTTAAATGAGAAGGTGTGTCCAAACTTTTGGTCTGTACTGTACATGGTAGGCTAGAATACATGAGATTGGCAGCCAATACCAGATTAACTACTGGACCCACTCAGCGAAATTACAGCAACACAAGAGATCTAAATAACTTTACTGTGAACAGTAGAAGAGACAGGGACAGGCATCACAATACTGTAGCTAGCATCACAAAAAATGGGGAATTGGGTAAAAGATAGACCTGCATTAAGCATCTGTAGGAACACTGACAGTGAAAATACCATATTTGATCAAATTTTTAGAGGAAAAGTTTTGTCCAATGTCTTAAATAAATAAACGAAATGCACCAAATATGATTTGCACCAAATATGATAAGATTTATTATAAGACTCACATACCTGAGCTATACATTTCTTTATCATCCCATAGATTTTACATACTTTTCACACAATTTTCACAAAGTTGGTAAAAACATTTGAACAGGGTGGAGCACATTCATAACCAATGGAAATAATATATAGTAAACTACTAAACTGCCCTGTGTGCATAGACCTTAAACTACAATGTCTCCACGTTTGCACCTAGAAGGGCTCACATTGGGTCACAGTGGTGGTTTAAATAGAGGCAAGCCCAAAATTGTCAATTGGTGATCAGTTGTCATGGTGGGAACGGGTTTCAGCTGCAGCCATGTGGAGAATAAGGGAGGATCTACAGAATAACAGCACTCAGGTAAGTAAAACTGAGGAGATGTAGAGCTTCATGGCACTGGACAAAAGCTGAACTGTCTTGGTTGGCTTAGAAAATGTCCCAGATGGTATGAATACAATAGAAAATCCATTGAAGGATTTTAACACCATTTTTGAACTCCGCATTTAACATCTGTAGAACTCCGATACCCAATTATTATGAGCACTTTTAGTCACTGTGCTTTCGACATGCTTTTTTATTAAATGTACTTGTAGACAACTCTTAAGCCTAGGAAAAGAGCACAAGGGAATTGTGAGCGTGTCATTTGACGTTACGTTAGTAGTGTCCAAAATGCTGTTCTCAATAAAATATCACACCCTTACACAACATTAAAGATAGTAATATTTTATCTGCCAAACAGCCATCTCTATCTCTGTCCATTTAAAGCCGCGGTCATCATAAGCATATGCAAAATCATCTGTTTCTCATACAGAAAAAAAAAAATTTTTTGCATCTGTATCGTGTTACGTATGTCCATTTTTTTATGTACATATTGCATCCATCTCCAGTTTATGCCTGTGTGAGCCATCCTTAAGTCCGCCTTGGGCATCCATATGTCTTACAGTTTTTACATGAACAAATTACTAAACAATGAAAGCAAAATACTGTTTGGTATCTTAATAATTGTAATGCATCCATGAAAAATGCAAGACATACGGATGGAAACCTATGGATGGTGATCCGCTCTATAAGCACCCATTGACTTATAATGGGCGAGTCTTATCTGGAATAAGGACTAAAGTAGTACATGCTGCGATTTTTTTTTTACATGCTGCGATTTTTTTTACATGGAAACCAATGGCCCATGTGTAAAAACATAAATGTGCACTATCACATTGACTTTAATAGGTTTATGGTAACTTACAGTATGAATGAGCCCTAAAGAGAACCTATCAGTCAATTCAAGCTGCCCATACAATAGGCAGTAAAAATCACAGCCTGGCCGCACGATTGTAGCCAGGTATGTTTTTCTCTGTAACACTCTGGCTAAGGATCATGGGTAAAGACGAGACTAATCCGGTGACCGGCTTTTCACGGCATCGCTCCAGGTGATTGACAGGTCTTTCTTATGTACACACATGGGCTTCACCGGACTTGTCTCGTCTCTGTCTTAGGTCCACGGACAGATTTTCAAATAATGTCAAAACTTGGCGAAAAAAAGTATGACATCTAAGACCAGCTTTTTTCACATCAATAATGACGACCGTATTCAGCAGTGCTGATCTCAAGTACAAATGTTGTGTTGTCAACTAAGCATTCCAGCATTAGATATCTGTATCAGTGGCAGAATCATAACAACATATGCCGTATCACTTTAGGGAGCGTATTATCCCTCATAGTACTCAAAATCATTTTAATAAAGAAAATAAAGCTTCAATTTTGACAGATTCATCAATGCTTTTAACACATATAGGAAAGATGGAGGATATTTGGTACTGAAGCTCAGCCCATTAGCTATTTTCTCACTTAAGGCACCCTTCATTAATGGACACTTTGGCCCCGATTCACCAAGACCATCATTGTTCACGCTGTTCTTTATGAGGGGGTGTGCTGGAGTCAAACATGCAGCGAACACCTCGGTGTGCTCCTCGCCACAAATCCTACTGTACATGAATTTGACAGGCAGCGGTCACCACGCCCATCTACCGCCCCTGTTTCGCCAGTTTTGTAGGAGCTGGGAGAAACTGGCATAAGAACAACAAAACTTGCAATATTTTGTCGCAACTCCGAGTTGCACCTAAATTTTTGCAACTTTTCAAAGCTTTTATGCCAGAATACAGGCAGGAAAGCTTTGATGCATTGGGCCCTTTGTTTTCAATGATTTACTCACAAGGCCTTAAAAAAAAAAAAACTTAAAGAGAACCTGTCGTAACCCCAAAAGATTGTAACTCACATATATAGAGTTAATCTGCAGCTTGATAGCAATACAATGCTATCCGGGTACCTTACTGACAGAAAATGCTTCCGGAAGAAAATGTAACTTTATTCCTCCCAAGAGCTGCTGGCTTTCAGTCATAGAGGTGTGCATTGAACGGCTACAGTCACCGCTCACAGCATTGTGTGCAGCAGATGTAAGCATACCCTGGCACTTTTGACAGCTCATTTCGAAAAGATGCGCTGCAGAGTTAGCTGTCAATCAAAGTGCCAGGGTGTGCTTACAACTGCAGCTCATTGTGTACTGAGCAGTGACTGAAGCTGCGCTGGCCAAGCCTTTATAACTGAAAGCCGGCAGTTCCTGGGAGGAATAAAGTTCACTTCCTCCCAGTAGCCAGGCTTTCTATAAAGCCGCTGGACAGCATTGGAATGCTACTAACCTGCAGATTAACTCTATATCCGCAGGTTAATAGCGTTTGGAGACATGACAGGTTCCCTTTAAAGTCTCTAACAACTTCTAATGTACTCAATCCTCCCATCTCTTGAGATTTCTTTATTAAAAAAAAAAAAGACAAAATACTGTCTAATTTCACAGTTGTATTATGGCTGTTTTGTACAAACCTGTACTATAGTAGAGTTGCCATCAGTATGAAAACTTTACATCTAGGGAAGAACCAATGTAACCTGTACAATGGCGTGCAGAGTCTGGGCAGCTTAATACTAAAGGTGACTATACACATAAATTAATGTTGGTGGGACTGGCCTACCACCTAATTTATATGGTATCGATATGGATGGGTTCAGTAGACAGTCTAATGCGTATGTGAGCACTTGAGAGACGATTGTTGGCAGAAACAAGGATTCGGCATGTCCAATTTTGGATTGCTGATTCTTTTGGTTTCTAGAGATAAGCAGAGATGTCTGGCAGTGGCTATTGCATAGAGAACACAGGAATGCTTGGTAAGTGCTCCTGCGTATAGGACAGTCAGGCGAGATACAGTACAGACCAAAAGTTTGGACACACCTTCTCATTTAAAGATTTTTCTGTATTTTCATGAGTATGGAAATTGTACATTCACACTGAAGGCATCAAAACTATGAATTAACACATGTGGAATTATATAGTTAACAAAAAAGTGTGAAACAACTGAAAATATGTCTTATATTCTAGGTTCTTCAAAGTAGCCACCTTTTGCTTTGATGACTGCTTTGCACACTCTTGGCATTCTCTTGATGAGCTTCAAGAGGTAGTCACCGGAAATGGTCTTCCAACAATCTTGAAGGAGTTCCCAGAGATGCTTAGCACTTGTTGGCCCTTTTGCCTTCACTCTGCAGTCCAGCTCACCCCAAACCATCTCGATTGGGTTCAGGTCTGGTGACTGTGGAGGCCAGGTCATCTGGCGTAGCACCCCATCACTCTCCTTCTTGGTCAAATAGCCCTTACACAGCCTGGAGGTGTGTTTGGGGTCATTGTCCTGTTGAAAAATAAATGATGGTCCAACTAAACGCAAACCGGATGGAATAGCATGCCGCTGCAAGATGCTGTGGTAGCCATGCTGGTTCAGTATGCCTTCAATTTTGAATAAATCCCCAACAGTGTCACCAGCAAAGCACCCCCAAACCATCACACCTCCTCCTCCATGCTTCACGGTGGGAACCAGGCATGTAGAGTCCATCCGTTCACCTTTTCTGCGTCGCACAAAGACACGGTGGTTGGAACCAAAGATCTCAAATTTGGACTCATTAGACCAAAGCACAGATTTCCACTGGTCTAATGTCCATTCCTTGTGTTCTTTAGCCCAAACAAGTCTCTTCTGCTTGTTGCCTGTCCTTAGCAGTGGTTTCCTAGCAGCTATTTTACCACGAAGACCTGCTGCACAAAGTCTCCTCTTAACAGTTGTTGTAGAGATGTGTCTGCTCCTAGAACTCTGTGTGGCATTGACCTGGTCTCTAATCTGAGCTGCTATTAACCTGAGATTTCTGAGGCTGGTGACTTGGATAAACTTATCCTCAGAAGCAGAGGTCACTCTTGGTCTTCCTTTCCTGGGGCGGTCCTCATGTGAGCCAGTTTCTTTGTAGCGCTTGATGGTTTTTGCAACTGCACTTGGGGACACTTTCAAAGTTTTCCCAATTTTTCGGACTGACTGACCTTCATTTCTTAAGGTAATGATGGCCACTCGTTTTTCTTTACTTAGAATTTGTATTATGGCAAGAAAAAAGCAGCTAACCGTCTATTCAGTAGGACTATCAGCTGTGTATCCACCAGACTTCTGCACAACACAACTGATGGTCCCAACCCCATTTATAAGGCAATAAATCCCACTTATTAAACCTGACAGGGCACACCTGTGAAGTGAAAACCATTTCCGGTGACTACCTCTTGAAGCTCAACAAGAGAATGCCAAGAGTGTGCAAAGCAGTCATCAAAGCAAAAGGTGGCTACTTTGAAGAACCTAGAATATAAGACATATTTTCAGTTGTTTCACACTTTTTTGTTAACTATATAATTCCACATGTGTTAATTCATAGTTTTGATGCCTTCAGTGTGAATGTACAATTTTCATAGTCATGAAAATACAGAAAAATCTTTAAATGAGAAGGTGTGTCCAAACTTTTGGTCTGTACTGTAGATGCCGGACCATTGTCCAGCCGACAGCTATCCAATGTGTATGGGGTTGGCTTTAGATTTCAACATAGCCAATCCCTTTATTCTTAGGCATGTGGCAGAAGCCTACTACTGTCAGGCACACTTGGGTGAGTGAGCCTATGTGCGGAGAGATTGGGAGGAAAAACTGACAGCTAAAGTGTGTGATCAACTTAAAGAAGGACCCCAAGAAAACAATGTATTGTGTGGAGTGTTTGTAATGTACATAAGGTAAATGTTACTGATGTTAATTTTCCTTCCAGTGACTATTTCATAATTAAGCGTGGACCAGAGGTCACTTTCTCCATGATCTCCTATGAGAGCCGCAATTTGAGTCTTTAGGAATATATTGAGAAGTTGATTTCCCGCTCCACGCAGGATGTTGTAGGATTCACCAAGCCTAAGTACGGGTCACTTGGAGATAAACAGGATGGACAGATCAGGAATAAAGCCAACGGTAAATTAACGACAGTACTATTTGATGATGTTTGACGAGTTTTCTGGCCTCTATGCATTGTACAGGCTCTTTGCCCCAGTGACCTAATTGCCAATATTCACCCTGTCCCCTGTGACGACAGCCCATCAGCATGGTCCTGGACAGCTATGTAGTGGTCGCTCGGCCCTGCTTTATAGTTTGTCATTTAATCACACAAGATCGCACAAAGAGACCAAACTGGATGAAGGCATGAAACAGTTACCCTGGTTCATATACCCTGTATATCTAACTCCAAAAATAATTTATACCTTTATTAGTGACACAGAAATGGCTTCCACCCCATTACTTGCTAATATAGGACTTGTAATGGACATATTAAAGGCTCTGGCAATACTATCCTTAGAATGACACTTGCAGAAATGTCTGGGGATAAAATAAATCGGTCATTTCATACTATAACTATCAATCCGATCTAAAATACAAAAAGCACAATTGTGTAACTTGTACAAATCTCTCTCGAGGAGACCAAGATAAAAAAATGCATTTAAGCAACATTATAATACTTGTAGGGTAGATATCGTAATATAGAGGGCATTTATCGCGATATTAAAAAAAACTATTGACTTCTGTTGAGAAAAATATCTAGAAAACACATGGATTGCACTTGACAGCCTAAATGCTATTTTCCTCTTTTTGTCTATGAAAAATATGGAAAATATTAAGACAATTGATGATTGAACCAAACATGAAACTTTCCCTTATTCCCATCCCTTAATATTAGGTAGGTGGTTTACACTGAGTTTGCCAGAAGCTTTATAAGTATCTACAAAGCAATAAAAGCACTGGGCAGGGCAGTAACTCACAAATGCAAACATACATTTGTGGTTACATATGCCCTGTGGACTGAAGAAAGCTAAACGTTGATCCAGAATTATGCAAATGAGCTTGTAAGTGCTCAGAGGGAGGTCCCAACCCCAGTAAGTGCTCTTCACTGACAGCAGAACAGTAAAAGCTTCAAATAAATTCAAGAAGGAAGCAAGTATTGGGCAGGTTTATGGAGGGAAGCGGGGGCACCTACCTTTGGGGTTCTTGCAAGCTCATTTCCATAATAGATCAAAGTTCTTTTTCTCTGCAATAAGTGTATAGACAGCCATAAAGATATGTTTGTATATGTGTTTTTCCGACTATCCATCACAGGTATTGTTATAGTAGTCATAAAGCTTCTGGATGACTCCCTTTCAGGGTTGGGCAAATTTTATGAAAAACAGTAGAAAAATTCCAATGAAGATGTCCTTTGTTGTTGACATAGCAGAATGGTAATAATTATGTGTAATCTTATATATAATGATATATAATGATCAATATGAAGTGAATCCCCAGTACCAAAATGATAAAATACTAACTCTGGGCTTAAGTGCGAACCTGCCCCGAAACGTTTCACGGTTGACTGCCTAGTGCAGATCATAGAAGGACATGAGCACAGTTTACATGCCACTTTAAACACAGATATACTCCATATAAAAGTCAGCTTAGATTGTCCAGATAATTTGCAGGCACATATTTCTCCCTGTTACTGGGTACTGCTGCCATCTTTAGAGACCAGACCAATCTAGGATCCGGTCAGATCTTTGGCCTCTGGACATTACCTGCATAACAGGTCTTTAGATGTCTTGCAAAACAATAGCATCATCACTTTACCAGTAATTTACAACCATGGCATACTTCAGTGAGCAAGCAAATGCACTCTCCAATACACAGGAACAAGTAATCCACATAAAGTATATGTAAGGAAGAAAAATGGCACAAGTCATGAGGCAAATCTTCCAAAGGGTGTATGTACCCTTACTGCAGCTCTTCTGGCCCCCTTACTGTCCGGTACAGAGTAGGTGTAGGACTGTCAACAGGCTGGTTATAGAAAGAAGAAGCTACAGAAAAGAGGAAAGAGAAAAATGATGAAGAACAAGGCATATAGGTAAAATCTGCAACACCAACCATGAGCCCCCAGAGCTTAGCTGGGGATTGACAAGTTGGTCCACCAGCGTAGCAAAGTAATCTGGAGTGCATTGAATGGAAGGAAGGCAAAAATAGCAAAAGCATGGGGTCATTACACATTATGTTATGATTGTTAGATTGGTTGTCTAATATCTTTTTCAGAATGACCTTTTTCATATTGAAAGCATTCTAAGTAATTTATCATTGAATTATGGGATTCGAGCGCAGCGCACAGTACTAATATCTGTTCATCCTTATCAGTAGTCTTGGAGTGGGGTGGCAAGGGTCCACCAGTAACATTGACTCTGGGGGCTAGGTAGTTTGTTGAATGAATGATGAGATGCTTCATTTGTCTGTACATAGTAAATCAAGTGTATTGGGCCAACTACTACTCATGTTGGGGGATTAGTAGCTTTTGTCTGGACAGGGGCCCACCGAAGGATTCACCTCTTCCCCAATGGGCCAGTCAAAGACTATGTCAGCCAATCAGTTGATGCTTTGTAATGTAAACTCACCAATTGCATTAAGTTCTTCAAAAATGGCAAAAAGATTATTCGTAACAGGCAAAACATTTTCTGGTACTGCCTGGCCCCAAATCTCATTTGGTTTTAGTTATCTTGTATATCTAGAACATTTTAAGTGACAAGTTGGTGGTATTAGGCCTACTATAGACATTAAATATTTTTTTTTGCCACCACTTATATATAATATTTGACTAGATGGCAATGGACCATACCAGATATCAGAATATTGAATGATCAACCACATGATATCAAATTTTTACAAGATTGTAGCTGCACTCATGGACGAAAAAGTGTGGGATAAATTAGTCAAACTATATATTTTGGCCAACAGCTATATCATGACTACATTTTACTGCCAACATCTATCTTCAGATTACAACTCTGTTTTATATACACAAAGGGTCCTTTAACACCACAGATGGGAAATTTACATGAGGGGATGTGCTGCCGACCAATGATAATTTTGTAAGACAGTTTTCTCATGCACCACCTTCTTCTGTTTTGATTGACAGATCACTTGTCGATTTCTCAGCCAATGAGCTGTCAGTCAAGCAGAAAAAGAACGGTATTAGGCAAGAAATTTAGCCATTGAGGCTAAATGCTCTGATTACGTTGAAAGCACGTCAACCTCATTTGCATGTGGATCAAAGCGTGGATTTTTTGATGATGGAGCGGATAATTTTCTAAATAATTTTACAGTCAGATTAACTTATCTTTCAACAAGCTATATGACAATATAAGCAGTTTGGTGGGGAGCTGACCATCATGACAGCTTCTCTTTAAGATCATTTTAATTTTTTTTCCTAGCAGTTTTGCTTTAAAATAACATTAAGACATTCTTGGTGTGGCACTAACTAGATTTTCCACTAAGTTAACAAAAATACAACTTTTTAAAGGTTATATTTAGCTGGCAGCACTGCATAGTATCAGGTTATTTTTTTCTTGCTTGGGTATTCTCATACTGTTTGTATCTTAAATTCAAGAAAATCTGAATACAAATGATCTTTTTACAGATAAGAACTATATTTTACATATACGGATCATCACATACCCACAAACATTTCATGACAGTAAACTGACTAGAGTTTTAAAGGGAATCTGTTACCAGGTTTTTGAGACCTAATCTAAGAGCAGCATGATGTAGAGAGAGACCCTGATTCCAGCGATGTATTACTTATTGGTCTGCTTACTGTAGTTTTTCCAAAATTGTTTTATCAGCAGATTATCACTAAAAGACTAGTAAACATTCTGCCAGGTAGTCAAACCACGCCCCCACTACTGCTTGGCAGCTTTCTGCCTATGCACAGTGTACACAGAGAGCTGCCTATCAGTGGTGTGGGCAGGTTAATACAGAGCTCAGCATTCAGAGAATTGGCAGATCTGCAGCAGATAAAACAGTGATTTATCACTGGAATCGGGGCATCTGTCTCGACAGTGGCATGTAAAAGTTTGGGCACATTACCTTTGTATTTTAGGCAAAAATATATTTATTTTTTTCAGATTTTACATTTTAAAAATGACAAAAATGAAAATGGGCCTATGCAAAAGTTTGGGCACCCTGCATGGTTAGTACCTAGTAGCCCCCCCTTTTGAAAGTGTCACAGCTTGTAAATGCTTTTTGTAGTCTTTCAATATTTGTTTCAGGGATTTTCATCCATTCTTCCTTGGAAAATTCTTCCAGTTCTGTAAGATTCCTGGGTTGTTTTGCATGCACAGCTATTTTGAGGTCTAGCCACAGATTTTCAATGATGTTGAGATCAGGGGATTGTGAGGGCCATTGTAAAACCTTCAGCTTGTGCCTTTTTGAGTTAGTCTATTGTGGATTTTCACTTGTGTTTAGGGTCATTATCCATTTGTAGAAGCCATCCTTTTTTAAACTTCATCTTTTTTACAGATGGTGTTATGTTTGCATCAAGAATTTGTCTAAATTTCATTGAATCCATTCTTCCTTCTACAAGTGAAATGTCCCCAGTGCCATTGGCTGCAACACAACCCCAAAGCATGATTGATTCACCCCCATGCTTAATGGTTGGATAGATGTTCTTTTCCTGAAATTCTGTGCCCTTTTCTCTCCACATATACCTTTGATTATTGTGGCCAAAGAGTTCTATTTTAACCTCATCAGTCCACAGGACTTGTTTCCAAAATGCATCAGACTTATTTAGATGTTCTTTTGCAGATTTCTGACTCTGAATTTTATGGTGAGGACGCAGGAGAGGTTTTCTTATGATGACTCTTCCATGAAGGCCATATTGGTGCAGGTGTCTCTGACAGTAGAACAATGTACCACAACTCCAGTGTGTGCTAAATCTTATTAAGGTCCTTTGCAGTCATGCGGGGGTTCTGATTTGCCTCTCTAGAAATCCTACGAGCAGATGTCACTGAAATTTTTCTTGGTCTTTGAGACCTTACCTTGACCTTCACTGTTCCTGTTAACTGCCATTTCTTAATTACATTTCGAACTGAGGAAAGGGCAACTTGAAAACACTTTGCCATCTTTTTATAGCCTTCTCCTTCTTTGTGAGTCTCCACCATTTTCATTTTCAGAGTCCTAGGCAGCTACTTAGAAGAACCCATGGCTGCTGTTTTTTGGCACAAGGTTAGAGGAGGCTGGGTGAATCTGTGAAATTTGCATCACCTGGCCTTTCCTAACAATGATAGTGAACAAGCCATAATCCTAACAGGCTAATTTAATTAAGGTCTGAAACCTTGTTCAAAGTTATCTGAGCACACATCTCCAAGGGTGCCCAAACTTTTGCATTGGCCCATTTTCCTTTTTGTATTTTTTAAAATGAAAAACAAATTACAATATATATATATTTTTTGGTGTAAAATACAAATGAAATGTGTCATATTTAATTTTAGGCCTTTTAGAGATAATTTCATCTTCAACCTGCTTAACTGTTCACAATAACAGTAATTTTGAACAGGGGTGCTCAAACTTTTACATGTCACTGTACATTATGCTGCTCTCAGATGGGGTAGCAAAAATCCTGTTGACAGATTCCCTTTAAAGAAAGAGGGGAAGGGTAGCATGGAAACTTACCTTTACTCGTACCTTCTGATTTACTATAACACCTCTTTGAAAATTGTAGTGGTCTCTAACAATTATTTGAATTTGCAATTTATTTTTTAAATTAAACAGGAAAATTCGACATATTGAATTTTTGGAAACTTTTAGTGAAGGAAAGCTAGGGCACAGACTTATAGATAATACAGAAACAATTCCAGCTTTTCAAACTCTTCTTTACTACTTTTAGATCAATAATACAAAGGGGCCTAATTTTTTCGAGAAGCGACTTCACTATGCAACTATTACTAAACTCAAAATAGTAGGCAGCCTATAGAAGACAATGGTGGGCATTAAAAATGGTTTCAAGAGCTGACAATGCAGACAGATTGTGTTATGCTGATTGTGTCAGTCATTTAAAAAATGCTAATTTATTAGGGAAAAACTTGAAAGCCAAACACCTGAAAACAGAAAGTGGACCGCAAGTTCTATCCATTTAGTAAGGCTCCAAGTTTTACTGAAGTGCTCTAATGTAAGTGTGTCTGTGTGGATGTGCAAAACACGATGAGAACATACAATAGATGTGATAGACATGGCGAACATACAACAGTACATTTAAAGAAAGTGTTGCCAAAATCTGGAAGCAAGAAACTAGCAACTATGTGGCAAGATCTAGACATTAGTGGCTCATGGGAGTACAAGCGATATGCATTTTTCTGAAGTGTTCTCCCAAATGTTGAGTCACCAAAGGCTCCTGTAAACTGTTATCAGAAGTCCATGCTGTCTACAGAGATACATGCCTGGACTTAAAGGGGTTGTCCAGTCACAGCATACTTTGGAATAGGTCATCAACATGCTATCGGTGGGTGTCCAACACCCCATCAAATAGATGTTTTTTTGCTCCACCAGCCACTGATTGTAAAAAACTTTAAAAGGAGCTGCACAATAATAGGCTCTATTCTGCAGTACACGGCAGCAACTGCTACAAATTGAATTGAGCTACACTTTGACTATCAATATGAGATACCTAAATGAAACGGAACTGTGGTTACCATAAGGCTCTCCATTACTTTAGCTCTGGCTTATCTATTGCAATGTTATTGTAGGGAAAGTTGGCAATAGATACCACATGGGAAGCAACTTCATTTTTTTTATTAATCTGAAGTCAACTAAAGACATCAGTCAGTAGCTGCACAAGAAGACATCCAGATTAAAGACGTTTTGGTTTGTTTTTGGTTTTCTTCAGTCCTAATTTTTAAAAGGGAGAGGGTAAGGAGGACTAAGGTCACCAGTACAGGCAACACTGTTCCAATGGTATTCTTCTGTACTACTGCAGTCTATGGTGATATTGGTCACCTTCAACTGGATGAACAAGGTGCCACAGTGGAGTGCTTCTCAACTCCAGTCTTCAAATCTCCCCAATCAGGTCTTCATTTAAGGGTATCTCAGTGAGTAAACAGTTGTACATATTCCAGATGACAATAATTCCATTAACTTGTGCCACAGTAAGGAAATTCTGAAAATAATAACCTTTTGGGTGCACTTGAGTGCCAGAGTTGAGAATCACTACCACAGAGAACTGCCCATGGTCTGTGTGATGAACCTTCATTGTACAGGGTGGGCCATTTATATGGATACACCTAAATTAAATGGGAATGATTGGTGATATCAACTTCCTGTTTGTGGCACATTAGTATATGGGAGGGGGAAAACTTTTCCAGATGGGTGGTGACCATGGCAGCCATTTTGAAGTCTGCCATTTTGGATCCAACTTTATTTTTTTCAATGGGAAAAGGGTCATGTGACACATCAAACTTATTGAGAATTTCATAAGAAAAACAGTGGAGTGCTTGGTTTTAACGTAACTTTATTCTTTCATGAGTTTTTTACAAGTTTATGACCACTTATAAAATGTGTCTGCACTGACAATCAGTAGTGGGGGCGGGGTTATACAGCGCTCATGGATATGGAGGACTACATGGCAACAGGTTTACTAGTCTTTCAGGAATCTCTTAGTGATAAAACAGTGATTTCATCAAAACTACCCCAAGCATCCTAGTAAGTGACACATCGCTGGATCAGGTAGCAAAAACCTGGTGACAGATTCTCTTTAATTCTGCATATCTTTTATGGATTATATATATACACTTATATTTATACTTTCCATGGGAATTCATCTTTACAGTTTTTCCTTAATGTGAACCTTGTTCTTGTGGAAGAAATGTATACAAGCAATATTTTACATAAGCATAAAAAAGGACAAACACGTCTCAAGGTGGGATAAAAGTATATATTTTTATGTGCTGGCAACATTTTCATGTCCTCTGTCTAACATACAAAATGGTATTCAAAAAGTTATATAGTTTTTATAGTTTATACACAAATGTTCAAACACCATTAAAAAAACACATAACAAGTGCCTACAATATGCATCGTAGAATACTGCATTAACACTGGATGCAAGGTAAAAAAAAAACTTTCACAACGGAAAAAATAACATTTTCAACAACATTGGTATTCAAACTCCTAAAGCTACAGTTTAAGGCAAATGGTATATTTTATATATAAAAATTAAAGTATAACATTACATTATTCCTAGTGCTGTTCACAGCTTCATATTCAGGATTAAAAAAAAAAAAAAAGAAACGGCGAGCTTTAGATTGCATCCACAAGCTTTCCAGATGGCATACACCCTATCAAACCAAATGCACGACAGGTAAACAAGATGCGGTGAGGACAATGGACGTATCTTTACAATGAGAAATGTGACGACCCATGAATTTGTTCCCATTGCAGCAGGAAAGGGCGATGAGAAATAAGGCAGGGACAAGCGGAGTTGCATGGGAGAGCCAAGACAATGCATGAGGAAGGTATGGAAACATGGTTGTTCATATTGAATATAGAATAGCATGCAGCTTTATATTGCAATTCTTGGTTAGAAAAAAGTCATAAGAGCCAACTGATATTTATTTAAATGCAGAATTGAGCATCTCACATATTAGGTATTGTGTTCAGTTTGGGGTCAATCATCTTATTAAAATGAAGATATTGGTAAATGTGGTCTAAAGTTGCTACCACTGGCTTAATTAAATGAACATCTACCTTTAGGCCTAATTCAGACATCCATGTTTCACACATGTGTTCTATCCATTTTTTTACGGATACAACATGTACCTGTTATAGTCTATGGTGCTACTCACATCTCCGTGATTTTTCATGGACCGTGTGTCTCTGCAAAACTCATGGAGACATGTCGGTTCTTTTCTGGGTGTCACAGATGAAAAGTGCCAATGCAAGTCTATGGATCTGTGAAAAATATGTACAGCAGACGGATAGCATCAGTGTGCCATCAGTGTGCTGTCCGTATTTAACATTGCAAAGTATAGCGGAAGCTTTGTAATTTATTTATTTATCCATCTGTTAAAAATACTGATGACATACTGATCAAACACTGATGACACTGGTACCTTTTTTTTGCGAACATGAAAAATAATGACGTCTGAATGAGGCCTTATTCAAAGAGCAAACAGGAGTAAGGCCACGTTCACACGATCAGTATTTGACATCAGTATTTGTAAGCCAAAATCAGGAGTGCATGTGTTTCTATTATACTTTTCCTCTGATAGTTCCACTCCTGGTTTTGGCTTACACATAGTGATATAAAATACTGACCAAATACTGAACGTGGCCTAATTCAAATGCAAGACTTGGGTGTTTACTTGGGTTTTTAGTAAAACTAGACAGTAACCCAAAGACAGAACTGATTGATGAGGGATCAGGAAAAGTTTTCCATATGTATAATTGTGACACCAAGTTATTCTGCTTGTTTCTATACAGAATTTAAGCTTTTTGGAATTTTAGAATTTTTTGTTCCTCTGATATCACATTTTACATTTTGGCTTTAAATGATAAAATATTCTATTTTTGAAGACAAAAACTAACTAGAAAAACTGTTCAACTGAGTGGAAGAACACAACTGGCCCTCCTCTCTGTGCCCTCGTGTTGGTGGCATATTAGATGCAGCCAGATAACAAAGTTAACGTTACTTTCTGCTCGTTCAAGCATGCCCACGTTCTCAGCATTCATCCAGATTAGTAATCCAGACCTCTGATATACTTACATGCGGGCAGGGGAAGCACATCCAAACAGATTGGAAGGAAGCCACTTACTCCGTGCACAGCCAAGGACTACTGTGAAAAAAGTATAGACACAAAAAGAAAGACATACAGGTGCAGCAGTATCGTGCTAAACATGGCCCAGGGGTATGTCATGGAATTAAGGCTGGTAAAAAACACTAACTTGGAAAACTTTTTTTTTTTTTAATCAATAAAAAAACCTTTATTTAATTGCAAAAAAATAATTGCATGAATGTAAAATTAAACACATTGCCATATAGTGTAGCATTCATGCTCCATAATATATGTGATGCAATGTTTTGGTTAGGTTTCCGAGTCTTGGTCATCTCACCAGCTAAGTAACGAAAAACACTAAATACAGCTTTGGTTCAAATTCCTGAGATTAATCAAAGTTTTATTCTTAAACAATATAAAAAAAAAATACTACAAAAATGGTACTGCAGTGGGCACTGATCTGGGCACATGTATTCGAAAGTATACAAAAAGTGTACATTTACTGTACAAATAGTAAAACAACAATACACAACATAAAGGGACTTAGCGTAATGAGTGACTGGACACAACTAATGGAAAGGAAACTGGTTTCTGATTTTTCATCAAAAGCTTCAACCATCGCTGAACCCGTAAACCCCAATGCACCTGCTTGGTACTGCTTGCATAGTGGTCCATCCTGTATTAAACACCACCCAGAGCCATGTTTAGGCAGTGCAAAAAAATAAATAATAGGCTCCATTAAGGCAATATCAAGCATAAGAGATGCGCATCGGATGCATTCTGGCAAGTGAGGGGGTCAGCCGCAGGCATAGTGGGAAGTGCAGTTTAGGTAAGCCGTGCCCCAGGCGAGCTTACAAACAAGAAAAGATAGAGATGCTACCTAGCTATGAGCAGAGAGGGATCAGGCAAAACAGCATCAGAAGAGAAAGAAATCCAGAAGTCAAAAGGTAAACATGGGTCGCCACTTCTTGGAATGTATCGTAAAGGGAAAGTTGCTGTCCGGGAAGGAACCGCATAGAAAGAGAATACAAGACACAGTTTAGTCAGTTTTCTTACCATGTATGCCAACACAGGATGGGCTTTGAATGTCAGGGTGGAAAATAAAAAGCAAAGGAGCTCCTTCACACACATACATACAGAAATCTCCTGCTCGCGGAAGTAAAAAAAGGTGAGGGTTACTTAAAAGTGACATTAGAACTAAGTAATACTTCTAAAATAAGGAAGGGTCTTGTTGCTCTGTAAGCCAGTTGCCTTGCCAAACAAGAGGGCTCCCCGAAATAAAGTCGGAGGCTTGGAAGGGAACCAGAGAGATCAAGCTGCTGCATTAAAGCTGAGGCATTGTTACAAGAGGTTAACTACATAGAGAATGAGCTGCTGCGTTCTTCATTGTGACGTGTGTCAGTTTAGCAGCGTTCACTCTCTTTGCATTTGGCTGCCGTTTCATGTCTGACCTCCTAGCCAGTGTGAAGCATTTTATATTGTAGAGATATCAATGGAGTTTCTGCAAATTAGATGTGCAAAGCAAAGTGGAATGGTTCACACTGGCATCTACGAGGCATAATGGGCACTTTACAAGAACACAAAGGTTTATTAATATAAATTTCGTCTTGACTCGAGAAAATGGACATGAAAATACATAATCTGGTCACATAATCTTTGTTTCTGTATCATAACTTCAGGAACTACGTTGGATTAAAGGAAACGTTCTAAATGGTAGCCATATGCATACTTAGTGGTCAGATGACTACATGTAACCGCTGTGTATTGTCCATTGTTTACAGTTCTGGGCAGTGATTGGTCCATTCTAGATACATGCAGGCAAGGTCTTCAAGGATTAGACAGATTTTAGCCAGCAGGAGCACAATTATGATAGGCAATGCATTGTGGCCAATCTGAGCAGGCCAGGCTCGGCAACATTCGCTTCCCAGCAACAAGACAAAAAGTCCGAGTGCACGCAGTCTCCCCCACGGACAGCCAAACATGATGCGTTAAATGAGTAATTAGTGATCTGTGTCCAGGAACACAAATGGCAGGGACACATTACTGCAAAAAGCAGGTGAATGCTGGGACATCCTTGGCTCGGCACACTTTTATGTGAAGCTTGCACTGTAAGTTAAAAGAAAAAAAAACAACACACAGGGGGAGAAAACATACAAAACACTCACATTAGCAATGAAAAACTGCAAATTAAAGGCGATGTAGAAAGAAAAAAAAAACATAACCAGAGAAGCAATGTTCATCTTTTGAGATGTCCTTGGCATTATAATTATGGAAACTGGACATAAATGTATACAGGAAAACAACCTTTTCATCAAATACAACTGATGTTTAAGTGTCAAGCTCAAAAAGGTGAAGATTCACTTTATGCCAAGAGTTTCGCTTTATGGTCCTGTTCACATAGTGCAGTTTTTATCTCCAAAGTATTTTGTCAAATGGGTCCTCTCATAATGAAATATTGCTGGGAAATAGCATTGAAGGGGTGGTTTGAAAGTAAAACCTATTTTAATCCTGAATACCTATCTATTTAATGTAATTATTTAATCACTTTTCTGATACAATTTAATTAAAAATCCCCTACCATACCCTCTCGACTACCTGCTTTATTTTTTTTTTACTACTTCATCTGATGACGCGTCATTGGCGAATTCCAGTGCATACTGGGATAGTAAAACGAAGCGCCATTAGGGGGCAGAGGCTGCGGTCACTGTCGCAGCCTCTGCCCCCTCCATAAAACGAAGCATTATCAGTGATACCGGTTTCAGGGGCTGGGCTAGTCCCTACTCTACTAAGCAAGAATCGGTTGTCAATTCCGTGATGTCACTTGTGGGGGCAGCGATGGTTGCTGCTTTGACTGCCAGACACCGGGTTATCTTACTACACGCACTGACAGTGCACTCTCTTGCTGGCTCATTACTTCTGCTCACAGCCGGCAAGGGAGTGCACTGTCACTATTTATATTATACAGTAGCAAAATCTAAATAAAAGGAGAACTTTTACAATTGCAAATTGATTCATGACAGCTGGGGTGACACTACTGAAAAACTAGTGATAGAATCTACTGAGCATATCTCGTAATTGACAACCGACACATGCTCAGTAGAGCCCAGCCCTGAAACTGGTGTCACTGATGATGCTTTATATCAGGGAGGAGGCAGAGGCTACAGCAGTGACCGCAGCGCCTCTAACCCCCTGATGATGCCTTGTTTGACTATCCCAGCATGCACTGGGATTCTGAGAGGAAGTAGTAAAAAATAAATAAAGCAGTTAGAGTAGAGGGAACAGTAGGGAAATTTTAATTCAAAGTGTATTAGAAAAGTGATAAGATTATTATTACATTAAATAGGTATTTAAGATTAAAATAGGTTTTACTTTTGGACCACCCCTTTTACTGCTGACCCATCGGGGCCTGGGTACAGCAGGGACCCCAACTAATCACAAATGGCCACTTAAGCACTTTTTCTCAACAGTGTCACTCTAATCTAGGCAGTGTACATGCATTGTAGCTGGACAGGAGAGTCACTGTGAGAGCCACAGTGCACCCATGATTGTTGGGGTCTCAGTGATCAGACCCCCATAACAGGATATGCTCAGACTTGCTTTGCTAGGAAAGCCCTTAATGTTTTTTGCTCTAGATGGAGTCTACTTCAGAGAGATTATGACTGCAGAAAACATTGAATAACCCTGTCTATACTTTGGGAATAATGCAGACACTGTAGAAATGTAGAAATTGTAATACTGATAGATCAAGGCATACGGTAAATGTGCTTGACATGTAAACATGGACACATACATATAGTATGTAGGTGCACCAATGACACTGTTAGTACAATGATGACAGTTCTATTATTTCAGACATTAAAAATAAGACCACAACATTAGAAGCAGTGCACAGAAAATGGAAACTGTGGAGCGATGGCCTGGAAATCCCATAAAATATGTACATGGCGGATTTTCCTTGCATTATCATTCTTTTTAGCTATGCCTCTTACACAACATACAGGACAGTTTAAGAGAGAAGTTATTGTAACATATTGAACACCACAACGGTAACTGACTAAGTGTTGCTTCCTGCAGTCAGAACCCCCACATTTTCAGTGTGTAGTGGTACTTTCCAGACCACACAAAGCCACTCACCACAATCTATTGGAGCAGACCACTACTCAAATATAATAGAGGGATTCTGACTACACTAACAATCAAGATAAAGGAATCTATCAGCAGGATTTCGCCCCATCATCTATTTATATGTCCCCACCCATCACCTCCTCCTCCAGCTTGACTGATGGCTCTTTTGCCTGAAGTCACACAGCATAGAGGCTGTCAGTCAAGTTGGAGGAGGCAGCGCTGGACTGGGAATAGAGCTGGAGTGACAGAGGCTTCAGATCTACACCCTTCTTTGAGTATCAATTTTAACGCTGATTTCTCAGAAATGGAGGAATGGACTGGCCAAGTTAAGGTATTGCTGGATTTCTATTTGGAAGAGCTACATGAGCACATAAATAGTTTGGGGTTGAAATCCTGCTGACAGATTCACTTTAAATCTATTTCAGGCTCTAGTTTCCAGTATCTAGCAGCATTTCTCTGTAAGTGAATTCACCCATGTAAAGCCTTTCTAGCATTTTAGGTTCTAAGATGGTATACTAGAAAATAACCACTAGAGGGAGACTGCCTCTTTACAAATGGGAATTATTAGTTACTTTAGAGGCAATCTAAACTTCAGACATCACTGGTGCTCCTCTAACAAGGAGCCAGACATTCTTGGTGGTAATCCAGCTTTCTCAAAAATCAAAAACAGATAAAACAAAGTTACTGGCGATTTTACTGTAAACTTCAGTGAACACCAGACCAGCCAAATATATTCACATTTTGGCTACAAAATAGATGATCTGACGTCACCAACATAGACTGCGGGGCTGTATACTGCCTGCATGATGAAGGTGGTGGCCGGCCCCAGTGCTGTATCCTGGAGAGCAGCTTTACTGTATTTGGGAATTGCACGAGACAGCCCTGTCTTGGCAATAATTTCAGAATTCCAAATTAACTTGGAAAGTTTCATCACTCCCCAATACACAGCATTATTGCTAACATATGGGATCCCTGTACTAACTCACTGATGGACACGCTAATATTCTATTATTCCTGTTAATGCCAGCCCGGCTTAATACCCATTTGCTGGCTGTACTCCCTACTATTAGGAATTGTTAGCAAGCAGGCCTCCTCCATACACATCAATTATAATTCAGGCTCTGGTCCAACTACCACACACGGCAATGTTTTCTTTGTGAAAATATCTCCATAGGAATTCTAGATACTACATCCAGGACTTCAGGCCAGAAACTAAAGGCTGCGGGATACTTGTCACCTTTGCCAATACAGTGCCGCGGGAGATTTCCCAGAGCTATAACGTAATGGGGGTTTATCAGATTCATTACCTTACTTGTGTGGGGCACTTACAATGATATTGCCTTATTGCTGACTTCCTATCATGCTCAAAGAAATCAATCCATCCGCTTGCAAGTGGAGCCTGTTGTGCATTTTCTGATAATAGTATAGAATGTATTATTTCTGTGTATACAGAGGACCTATCACCGGGTCATAAGTGGAAAGTAGTTTTTGCTCTCATTTTATTCCCATGGCTCCCCTGAGTAATCTATTTTTTTTTTCTCTTCAAACATCCCATACGGTTCCAGAGATACGGGCCTTTTTATTTCAGGTTAAATTCCATGGTGTTTGCCAAGGGGGTGTGGCTGACATGATTCCCTGGGGGCGTGTCTTTTGGCTGCCCTGCGCTATTAACCTGTGAGCAGTGCCCAACTGCTAAAGATCCCAAACATTTGCGCTGAATAAAAAAGCAGAGATCTTTGGAGCCATAAAAACAAAAATAAAAAATGACTTCCTCAGGGAAGGAGCTGGACTGCAATAAAATCACAATCTGGCCACTTTCCACCTGGTGACAGGTCACGTTTTATCTGCTTTTGAAACCGCATAAACAAAATATTGAATTCTAACACAAAAGATATAAAAAGTTGTTAATCTCAAGAATATAAAATAAGGATTAACCTTTTATCACTTCACAAAGTATTTTGCTTCTTCTATAAGTATCTGGTGTGTCAAATATAGAGAACAGCTGGCTCTTTTGGAGAGATAATTTTCGATTAAAGTGGTTGTCCCCTTTCAGAAAAACCTAGTTCTCGAATGTAGTTTGTTATAAAAAAAAACAAAAAACAAAAAAAAATGCGCCTCACTCGTCTTCCCGGGTTCTACCACTGCAGCTCTCAGGATCTGATATTGGCTACAGCGCTGATGTCATGTCAACAGAGCAGCAGCCAATCACTGAGCTCAGCGGCTCTGCTTGTGTAGACAGAACGCCCCCTTCTGAGCCGCTGAGCTCAGTGATGTGCTGATGGCATGTCGACAGAGCGGCAGCCAATCACTGAGCTCAGCGGCTCTGCTTGTGTAGACAGAACGCCCCCTTCTGAGCCGCTGAGCTCAGTGATGTGCTGATGGCATGTCGACAGAACGGCAGCCAATCACTGAGCTCAGCGGCTCTGCTTGTGTAAACAGAACGCCCCCTTCTGAGCCGCTGAGCTCAGTGATGTGATGTCATGTCGACAGAACGGCAGCCAATCACTGAGCTCAGCGGCTCTGCTTGTGTAAACAGAACGCCCCCTTCTGAGCCGCTGAGCTCAGTGATGTGATGTCATGTCGACAGAACGGCAGCCAATCATTGAGCTCAGTGGCTCTGCTTGTGTAAACAGAACGCCCCCTTCTGAGCCGCTGAGCTCAGTGATGTGTTGATGGCATGTCGACAGAACGGCAGCCAATCATTGAGCTCAGCGGCTCTGCTTGTGTAGACAGAACGCCCCCTTCTGAGCCGCTGAGCTCAGTGATGTGTTGATGGCATGTCGACAGAACGGCAGCCAATCATTGAGCTCAGCGGCTCTGCTTGTGTAGACAGAACGCCCCCTTCTGAGCCGCTGAGCTCAGTGATGTGTTGATGGCATGTCGACAGAACGGCAGCCAATCATTGAGCTCAGCGGCTCTGCTTGTGTAGACAGAACGCCCCCTTCTGAGCCGCTGAGCTCAGTGATGGGCTGCCGCTCTGTCGACGCGACATTAGCACGGCAGCCAATTTGAGACACTGGGAGCAGCAGTGGAGACTCAATGCTGGACCCAGGGAGAGATGGAATAATGTGGTTTGTATTTTTTCAGAGAAAGGGATATTTTATGAAAAGGGGAAGCCCCTTTAAGAACTGCCTGATCAATTAGATATCAAAATATGTAGCAGTATAAATCAACTGGTATCAATGCACAAAATAAGCATTTTGAAAGAACCATAACGAACTGCAACACTTCAGTTAGATGGTTCAGCACAATGGCTACCATCTTACAAGAACTAAGATTTGATCCAATAAGTGAATCCATTGTTATCCACTATTAACATAAGTGGCTCTTAACATGTATCCTATATATCTGGGAATTATACTATTCATTCTCACTTTGGGTACTCCTATCTGCCCCCACACAGAGCACAGTGTCTCTAAGGACTCCACAAATATGTGTCCTTGATTCTGGAACTGGTTTCATAGACTTCTACAATCCAGCTTCAGTCTGATATACTATACATCATGTGATTCCCCAACTCACTTCTGTCTACAAAATCCAATATATATTTTTCTACTAAAGTGCATATTAAAAAAAACCCAAAAAAACAAACACGCTAAAAAACTAAAGCTGCACAATGCCTTGATTTAGTCTGCTATGTAACAGCAAAGCTCATGTGTCCACTATATATATATATATATATATATATATGTATATATATATATATGTATATATATATATATATATATATATTTATACATACACACACATATATGTTTATATACATATATATATATGCACACACACATGTATAAAAGATTCTTATGATCTGTAAAGGCACAGTAGACCGGCTTGTGCCCATATAAATTTGACTGTGACCTTATGGTGAAACATCCAGGTACTATAGGATGCCACCACACATTTCAGATTAGATTGTAAAATAGAAAAATAAAGTTAAAAAAACAAAAACGAGAAGACCAGTTTCCCATTATAAAGATGAGAAGATGGCAAAAAGATGCATTCATGCCTGAAGCCAATGGTTGAGATGGGGAGTAGTTACACAAGGCTGCTTACTTTTTCTTGTCCTTGTCTTTCTTGGTTTGCTGGGATCCAGCCTGTTGGGCTTGAGACTGAAGAAGTTGTGCTGCAGCCTTCTTTTTCTGGAACATGTTCACTTCTTCTTCAATTTCCTTTTTCTTGTCTTCCAACTTCTTTTTCTCCTCTTGGTGAGTCCTTTTGAGGAGGTCAAATTTTTCGTGGAGCTATGAAGATATGTAAAGTTGAATACGTAATAAGTCACAGATCACATGTAAAAGGTAGACCAATTTTAAGAACGCCTTTTTTTTGCCAAGTGAATAAACTAGTGTCTTTTCTTGATAAAAACCTGCCCTGTCAAGAAATATAATGCAAATTTGAATATCAGATGGGAAAGTCTGAAAAAAACGGAATACACAAAATTGGCTTGAAAATCCATTCTCACATGGATTTTAATGTAAGTACACTGGTCACATCAGGTCTAACCAGATCTATTTACTGATGTATGTAGTTTGTATTGTAAAATCTAGTGACAGCTTTTTTTTTTCAATATTTAAAGAACTCATGAATATTTTTTTTCATTAAATGTGTGTATATGTGTATTTAGTGCAGTGTGAGTGTATTAATTTACTCACCTACCGCCGCCTTCTCAGGGATCCAGCTCCGTTCCGCTCTTTTTTTAGTGATGTCTCTGCTCTGAAGACTCTCCTGTCATGCTGAGTGACCCGGCTAATTTGAATTTCAATGACGTCACTGAGAAGAGGAGCAGAAAGGAGCTCTCTGAGAAGAGGAACAGAACGGAGCTGGATCCCGGAGAAGGCGGCGGTAAGTGAGTATATTCATACACACACTACACGCACATTTTTATGAAATCTTCAAGGGAGTGTTTCTTTAACAATAATGTCACTGGAAGAGGCAACTATTTAAACACTAATTATATGACTATTCCTCAAAAAAACAACTACTCTTACCTCCTTCTCAGCTTCTTTCAGCTCAGCTTCCTTTTCTTTCACTCTCATGACAAACATTTGTCTCATTTCTTCTTCCTTCCTCTGTAGTTCTCCTAGGAATTCATTCCTCTTTGCTTCATAAGTTTCCTGAAGGCTGGTCACATAAAATTAAAAAAAACAAAACAAAAAAAAAAACATTTATTCCTCATAGTTGGTGAAAAAGAGGCAATTTTTTCAGACTTATTGGCAAAACCGATACAGTGTGATAAGCCTAGTCAAGCCTGAGGAGTTACATAAGTCAGGAGCTGACAGAGCGCTGAAGATACAGTTCATGCACTGACTCTCACGACAAGCACTGGACACTTTTGCCTAGAATTTTCCTTTAAGGGGATTTCCCCTAATCATATAATGTATAATGTACAGTTACAAAGTGCTAGTGCAACTTTACAGCTTATCATTAAAAATCCTCTGTTCTCAAGAATAGGATTGTTCATTTCATTGTTTAGTCTTCATTGCTAAGGTTACCAGTCACTGCTGCAGTCTATCAGCGGTGGCTGATGTCGAATGCAAGGAGCGCAGTGTTAAACAAACTCTTTCATTGTGAATGCTGCTCTGAAGCTGAACAGGCTTATAGCTCTGGAACTGGCCAGCTTCGTTGCCACTGCAAAGTTGCCTCTGCTTGCAACTTGGGACAGCGCACAATTTAGGCTAGTGGTGCAACAATGCTGCTGGTCCAGACTGTCAGCCATTCAGTAGGACACCCCCTACTCCACCCTGGAAAGCAGGCTGCTAGAGGTAGAAAACAAGTGTGTTACTGAACGAGGATTTTGAGACAAACCCCTTTATGGTAATCGGTTAGCATGATTTCAAGTCCAGCAATACCTTTACATGGCCAGTCGTTTCCATTGTTACTGAGAAATCAGCATTTCAATTGATATGCAAATGAGGCTGAAGAGCTATTGTAGATCTGAAGCCTTTGTCACTCCAGCTCTTTTCCAAACCCAGCATTGCCTCCTTCTGCTTCACTGACTATTCCTTTGCCCGAAGCTACATAGCATAGAGGTCAGTCAAGCAGCAGGAGGCGAAGCTGGGCAGGGAATAGAGATGGAGTGACAGAGGCTTCAGATCTTGAGCCTCATTTTCATATCAATTCGAACACTAATTTCTCAGTAACGGAAGAACGGACTGGTTATGCATAAATATTGCTGGACTTGTCATTGAAAGAGCTACAAGCGCATATAAATATTTGGGGTTGAAATACTGCTGACAAATTCCCTTTAAGATTCATTAAAACAGATCCTGATGTGTTAAGAGTCTCAAAAAGAGCAGTTTTCGGGGAATGTAGCTGAGAACATGGCTGTGCTTACATTGCGTTGTCCCAGTATACAGCAACCAGGAGGAGATCAATGCTCATTAATGTTGTGTGTGACATAGATTTTGCTTTCCCACAATTGTGGGAGCAGGATATCCTGTTTTATTTTCTAACCTTTGGGATAAAATGGGACAAACATATAGTTATCTTTACATGCACACTATGAATGTGTTCTGTGAACAGGCACACCGCTTACTGGGAGGGTACTATTGATGGGAGCTCATAAGATTTAAGGGTCAACCAGAAGTAGACAATCGTTCCGCCAATATCAAAACTGTGCCATTTTACCGATATGGTTTACATCTTAAGCTTAATCGAAAATGTAAAACCTTGGACCATTTTGGTTTTCATTCAACATTTTTGTTTGTTTTTTAAACTTTTTTCACAGCATCATCTCCCATTCCCTTACAGCACTACATTGATGAAGATCACAGGCAGACATTTTTTACACCATTCTGTAAGCACACACAAGTGCTAAAAACCAAGTGGGACCTATATCTCCTTCCAAGCCTAATATGGACAGATGGGGCCTCAGGCATGCAGGAAGTCCGTCAGAAATTCCTTAAATGCTTGAAAGACATATCGGAATACTGCTGTGGTAAAACAACGTATAATCTACTGTTTATGTAAGCGGAGAAGCAAATCATCTGGTCTGCCGCTAGCTCAGCTGACGGGATTGTATTACCGGTATGTGATTTCACTTAGAAAAGATCGCGAATGTGAGATAACTGATGGATTTCTCTGGCCAAGCCAACAGACCGTACTATTTCACACATACACACGGTAAAAAATGTAGACAGTGCTCAGCAAATCGTATGGAAAAGACTACTATTTCATTTACTGTATTGTATTTAAGGGGTTACATATTCCCGGTTCATATTTAAAGGGAATATGCCACCAGGTTTTTGCTACTCAATCTGAGAGCAGCATAATGTAGAGGTAGAGACCCTGATTCCAGCAATGTATCACTTACTAAGGATGCGCATTGTATTTTTGATCAAATACTTGCTTTATCTGCTGCAGTTCTGTGAAACCTCTCACCACTAATTGGCAGCTTTCTGTGTACACTGTGCATAGGCAGAAAGTTGCCAATCAGTGGTGGGGTGGAGTTATTCAGAGAATATGGAGGACTACAGGTTTTCTAGTCCACTAGTAACAATTACCTGCTGATAAAACAGTGATGTTATCAAAACCAAAGCAAGCAGCCCAGTAAGTGACACATAGCTGGAATCAGGGTTTCGCAAAAACCTGGTGACAGATTCTCTTTAAATCAATGTATTCACATTTACCTGAAGGGTTTGCTGTCTGGGTCTGTGTCTTTGAATCCCATCTCCTCCAGTTTGCAGCGCCTGTACAGCTCATAATGGCGCGCATGAGTCTGCTCTCTTAAATCCTCCATGTTGACTCGTATCAACATTTCTCTAAGTTTCACAAAGTCACAGTGGTTCTCGTTCTCCACTGAATGAAAAGAGAAAAGTTCTGTGACGATCCACTTCTAACAGTAGCAAAGAAAAGGAAAAAAAAAAAAGAGTACACCACCATTGTTGGCTATGCGGTTTTCCTAAAAGAACGCAGGGTCTATCATTTTAAAAAGGAAAATTTGGGGTTGCAAATAGGGGGTAAAATCCCCCCACATAATTAAGCCACCCATACAACTTAGATGGCAGATAATGGATCTCGTTTGGTAGGCAACTGTTTTGGCCGTCTCTCCCATACACAGCAGTGCTTGCTTGGCCAAGTGTTCCAGTGTTCTCTATGAGAGAGCGGACGCCAGACATTTCTGAAGGCGGCTTATCTCAGGGAGAGCAAAGGGATCGGCAGTCGAATCCTCAACTCACCCAACAATCATCTGTCTGGGCCCACATACACATTAGACTATTGGTTGAACCCGGCAGTATCGGTGAGTTTGGCCAATGTTAGTTTATAATTTGATAGAACTAGTCTAGTTTAGATAGAACCTAATATTAAAATCTTGGAAACCTACCTTGGACTATACCCCATGGATACTGCCTAGCTTTAGCCATTTTGTTGCCAATTTTCACTTCTTCTGTACTTCCAACGACTGCAAATGGAAGGTGTACCTAAAAAACCAACAAAGTAGTAAGCATAGAATTTTGTATTCATAATTTCAATATATTTATAAATATATGATAATGAACGGTAATATTTTTGGAGCATGATCACTTCAACTTAATTCCGAAAATTCTATCTTTGTTAAGATCCAAACTTTTATCATGAAGCTGAGGTCTATATTACGGGCACAATTTCATTTCCCTGAAAGCAAGCAGTGACTTTGAAGATGGGAACAAATATATATTGGAAAGATGCGACATGCATGTCGTTGTGAAATATTGTCTTCACTCTTCTAAAAACAGCCTTATTGAGATAGCAAAGCATTTACTTCAGTGTACATTAAAGGGCGAAGTCACTGGAAAAAAAGGAGAAAAGTTAAAAAAATGAAATAATAAGTGATTAGAATTACTACTCAGGTAAAAAAAAGTTGCATCTCTCTGTAGGTAACAGTTGAACGTCAGACTATAAATCAAAGTGGATCTGCAAAGAACAGAATGCTCCTGAGCTTGGCTTTCAGGGTTTTTGCTGGTCTCTCTGTGACCTTCTGGTTTATTTCTGTTGGTTTGCACCCCTGACCCTGCACATAAGGTAACAGTGCACAGGAAATAACTATATTGGTCTTCTTTCCCTTTACAAACAATACAGCTAAGTTGAAGTCTTCCAAGCTTAAGAAGTCTTCAAAACATAAAAAAAAGTGATTTATCCTCCTCCTGACATTTGAAACAGCTTCCAGAATGTCCTACAAGCGCTCTGCCCTCAACTACTCTAAGCAGGTGAATTTAAAAGGATTTATACCTTGTGAAAAGGTTAAAGTGGTTTTCCACTCCAAGGCAAACTTGCTGAATACTAATAGTGTGTAACATACACACTATTAAGATTCGGCTCTGCTAGCTAGTCTGAGTGGTCATCACGTGACTTCAAGTATGTGATTTGCTTACCTACGTGCTGGACTGATAGCTCACTAACTGATTTCTTTACATGGCTCTTGACGTCAAACAGACAGTGAACTATCAATCAAGGTAAAGAGACTGGTGCTAGGAGGTGAAACAACCTCAGGAATCACAGGCTCAGGAAGAGCTCTGCCATGCCCAGAGCACTCAACTTTTCTTTTACATATGAACTGAAACACTGTATCCTCTGGAATGCAGCAACAGATAAAAGATTTAAAGGTGTCGATGGATTTTGTTTTCAAAGATCTTCATGTCCATATGTGCGGTTTGGGAGGGTAGATTTTACTGACAGATTTCCTGTCAACAAAGAACACCACCAGCATACAAGTTTAACTTACGCTCATTGTCGTGTTGATCTCTGCAACCGTCTCTTCATCGGTAGGAAACTGGTAGATCTGAACTCCATTGCTCACCAGCTCACTCATAATTTTGCTTTTGAATTTGTGCAACTCATTTTTGGCAATTGTGTCTGCTTTTGCAATGATTGGGATGATGTTCACCTAAAGTAGAAAAACAATGTTTAGCAAGTATGGCAAGTACGAAATATAAGAATACAGTCATGGCCAAAAGTTTTGAGAATGACACCAAAATTATATTTTCACATGATCAGCTGGCCTCTGGTTTTTATTAGTGTTTGTCTGATGTTTATATCACATACATAAATATAATTGCAATCATATTATGAGTACCAATAGGTTATATTGACAGTTAGAATGAGTTAATGCAGCAAGTCAATATTTGCAGTGTTGCCCCTTCTTCTTCAAGACCTCTGTAATTCTCCCTGGCATGCTCTCAATCAACTTTTGGACCAAATCCTGACTGATAGCAGTCCATTCTTGTATAATTAATGCTTGCATTTTGCCAGAATTTGTTGGTTTTTGTTTGTCCACCCGTCTCTTGATGATTGACCACAAGTTCTCAATGGGATTAAGATCTGGGGAGTTTCCAGGCCATGGACCCAAAATCTCTATGCTTTGTTCCATGAGCCATTTAGTTATCACCTTTGCTTTATGTCAAGGTGCTCCATCATGCTGGAAAAGGCATTGTTGGGCGCCAAACTGCTCTTGGACGGTTGGGAGAAGTTGCTCTTGGAGGACATTCTGGTGCCATTCTTTATTCATGGCTGTGTTTTTAGGCAAGACTGTGAGAGAGCCGATTCCCTTGGCTGAGAAGCAACCCCACACATGAATGGTTTCAGGATGCTTTACAGTTGGCATGAGACAAGACTGGTGGTAGCGCTCACCTCTTCTTCTCCGAATAAGCTGTTTTCCAGATGTCCCAAACAATCGAAAAGGGGATTCATCAGAGAAAATGATTTTGCCCCAGTCCTCAGCAGTCCACTCCCTGTACCTTTTGCAGAATATCAGTCCGTCCCTGATGTTTTTTCTGGAGAGAAGTGGCTTCTTTGCTGCCCTCCTTGAAACCAGCCCTTGCTCAAAGAGTCTCCGCCTCACAGTGCGTGCAGAAGCACTCACACCAGCCTGTTGCCATTCCTGAGCAAGCTCGGCACTGCTAGTAGTCCGATCCCGCAGCTGAAACAGTTTTAAGATACGGTCCTGGTGCTTGCTGGTCTTTCTTGGGCGCCCTGGAGCCTTTTTGACAACAATGGAAGCTCTCTCCTTGAAGTTCTTGATGATGCGATAGATTGTTGACTGAGGTGCAATCTTTGTAGCTGCGATACTCTTCCCTGTTAGGCCATTTTTGTGCAGTGCAATGATGGCTGCACGTGTTTCTTTAGAGATAACCATGGTTAACTGAGGAGAAACAATGAGACCAAGAACCAGCCTCCTTTTAAAGTGTCCAGTGATGTCATTCTTACTTAATCATGACTGATTGATCGCTAGCTCTGTCCTCATCAACACCCACACCCGTGTTAATGGATCAATCACTAAAACGATGTTAGCTGCTCCTTTTAAGGCAGGACTGCAATGATGTTGAAATGTGTTTTGGGGGTTAACGTTCATTTTCTGGGCAAATATTGACTTTGCAAATACAGTAATTGCTGTTAAGCTGATCAATCATTGACATTCAGGAGTATATGCAAATTGCCATTACAAAAAATGAAGCAGTAAACTTTGGAAAAATTACTATTTGTCTCATTCTCAATACTTTTGGCCATGACTGTATATAAATCAAATTTGGCAAAGTGGTTTAAACAATTCCTGGGAAAAGCAATATGTAGCAAACATACATTTATATAGCAGATTTTCTTAAACTGCTTGGCTTTCCTATAGCTGAACATGATCTAACTGTTGATGTAACATCTTGGAGAGGAAAGAATTTCCTATGTCAAAAACTACACGGATTCAATTCTTTCTTGCAAAACTACGTAATGTACCAAACCTATTCCGTTCAAGTTCCATCCATAGAAAAAGACAGCAATGACTGCTTACAGAGAAAGCTTTTACGTAAACCCTTTTCTTCTGGGATCCATTTGATTTTGTACTGAAAAGTGTGAATGAAATGGGCCCCGTTACATACCGAGAACATCCGGATGAGATTAAATCATTATGTCTTGCAGATTGTTTTTTACTGCACCTTCTAGATTACAGGGCAAGGAACCAAACACCAAGGACATGCTGAATTTTCTTTTAAACTAAAGCATGACTTATATCTGGTGGTCCCTCTCCTATCATTTATAGGCTTCAAATTAAAAAACTTGTAACGGACACTTCCTAGAATTGATTCTTTTAAAGAAGTCACCAGCCAACAACAGCATCTGGCATAACAGGCATCACTAAACATAAGATGAGACGTTGTAAAAATGATAGTGATAGTGTCCAGTCAAATATCTTCAGCTTAAAGTTGGTGTGAATCGATTTGCAAGACCCAGTTCATGGGCCACGTTTGTAATTTGTGGTCACTGGCTGGAAGCCATGAGAACTGCTGCTACACACCTGTCCTGGGTATCCCAGGCTCTGCTTCCTTCACCTCAATCTGCAGCCCTCTGTTGTGCTCCACGTTATGTTTTGCAGGTTGCCTGGTGTGGCTGAATGACTACATCTCTCTAATCCTATTAAAGGCGCGATAAGACACACACCTATTTTTTTTTTAGGATTGAGACTCAAGAGTTCTATGTTTGATGTGGTCCACCATCTGTACCTATTGTGTTTCAACTTGCATCCATCTCTGCTGAGTTCCACTTCATCTGTTAGACTATCTGGAATCTCAGAATCAGTACAAGTCCTCATTGTTCCACGTGTCCTCTAGTAGGCTGCATCAAGCTCGGGGACCATGTGCTGACACGGACCAGAGATTTAGTGGATCCACCTCACCAGGTGAAACTTAGAACCGCCTCTTACTTAAAGTCATCTGTGGCTCCTCTTCTGATTAGTCAGCATGGGGCAACATCAACATTGCAACGTGACGCACTTTGACGTCACATCAGGCTGGTTAATCAAAAGAAGAGCCGCGGATCCCGGAATTAGGATGCGGTTCTCAGGGCTCCAGGTCAGCGACCACAGATTACTGACAATGCTGATGAACTGGGTCCTGTGAGTCGATTAGGTCGTACTCTACTTTTGATATGTTGGATCATGATGTGTATAAGAAGAGATTTACGATTTGATTTCCTCTTTTAAAGAACTGTGAATTTTTACATTATATTTAAATATATCAGATGACAGATCCACAAAAGTCTACAAAGAAGCAGATTTCATTTTATTCCTTCTTTATGCTCAGCAAGTACAAGAATTCTGACAGGAAATGTGGTGCCGTCATTCATCTCACAAAGCAGGAAACAAGTCCAAAGTTCTCATCCTCCCTGAACAGAAAAAGTTTTACGTAGTGTCACCAGTCTAAAAATAACGACCCAAAGCAGATAAAGGTTTACTGCAATAAGACGCTTTCTGGCTTTCTCAAAAGGGGAATTTTCCTGACTCACAAAAGGACTTCAATTTCACATAACCATTATCATCTAAAATACCATGCACATGCTCATACAGTGGAAGCAGTCAACGGCTGTGGATGAGAGATTAAAGAATAAAGATTTTTTAATTAAAAAAAGCAAACTTGTATCCTTAAAATATTTAAAAACACATATAGCATAAAATTTTCCGACTGCTGTGACCACAGTTCCTTCAGTTTCTATATTGCATAGTATCTCTCCCATAGATGGTAGATGTGTGATTTATTGGCCATCATTATTTTGTACCAGGGCCTTCTCCGGCTTGTATTATGGGGGCCTGTCTGCATATTGCAGTATATTGGTATTGTGACCAGGTATTGATAAGTATGGCCTGTTTTCAAGCACCACGCCGGCAGGTTGTTTTTATTTCACTGACGGAGTGGTACTGATAATGCATGCTTCCTGCCGATAGTAATATACTTACCAGATGCAGTCTTCTGCTCTTCCCAGTGCTGCTCCTGTCCTAATCCACTATCTTCTGACTGACTGGAAGTCTGAGGTAACGGTCACAGGCTTTTAATGTAAGTCTATAAGAGCCCTGTTCTGGCCTCGTTCTGGCTCTCATAGACTTACATTGAGCTATGACTCCCACCTTGCTCATCAAACACTGGAGCAATCTGACAAGTCACAACCTGCAGAAAACGAGCGGAGTTGCGCTGATAACAGATGAAGATGGCGGCTGGTAAGTATATTACTAGTGGCAGGGCACATGCATTAGTGATACCACTCCAGCGGTGCAATGAAAAAAATGCCGGAGTGGTGCTTTCAGTAAGTTGTATCACCCACTTTTCCCAATGTCCTCATCCATTAAGAAACAACTTAAAAAAAAAAAAAAAAAGACATAGGGCCAATGTACAATGTTGCAATTTTTTTTTTTTACAAAATTCATGTTGACGTTGGTACGCCAGAAATGTGGTGTAAAAAGCCATAATGAAATACCCTAGAAGATGATGGTCCCCCATTTGATTATATGGATATATTATTTCTTGTTTATGTATTGTCAGTATTTTCTTGCCGCATTTTAAAACAGCTAGGCGTAATTTAGAGCTGGCGAATTCTAGGTTAGTACCTTACTATCAAGCTTCTTCATTGTGACCAGGTCCAGAGATTTTAATGAGTGACCAGTGGGGGCAATGAAATAAAGGCAGGCATGAATCCTTGTGTCATGGTAGTTGAAAAGGGATCTTTTGATTTTCAGTTCTTCTTGTAGGTAGGCCTCAAATTGTGCATCAATGTACTCCACAATGGGCCGGTAGCTGAAATTAAACAAATTACAGAACATTTCATTACTTGTGGTGTTTTCTTTCCTGAAGTTATTGAGATTATAGGAAAACAAATTAAACCACGAGAAATAAATGAAAGTCACTGTACAGAGAGACACACAAAAATAATTTACTCTAATTCAATTTTACTCTCTAAGACAGTCCAACTAAGCAATAGGCACCATTTATGATCATCCGCATCAACCAAGAAGAGTCGGACTAGTAAGTCACAGAACAGAATATGTGGCAAAACCCATGACATTTGATCCAGGAAGGTTCTCTAATTCCCATTAACCCCTCTAATAATGTGCCCATGTTAGGGGGCATTATCCTTCTCGCTCTTCCTTGGCTCACAAATGTTGGGAATTACTCAGCACTGCTGTAAATAATTTTCTACAGAGCAGCATAATTGAGGAAACCCATTAAATGCTTCCTGGGAAGAAAGAGCGAGTTGCTAAGAATACCCGTCTTTTTATCCTAATGAGCTAATTAGAAGAAATCTGAGCAATACTGTAAAAAAAAGCACATACAGTACATTTATGTGTGCTTTTTAGGCTCTGTTTGGGTGAAACATTAAATAAATGAGCTGTTATCTCCTATCACACAGTATTTTTAATAACCCAGTACCTACTTAAAGAAACACTCCCAATCCTTTTTCATATTAGCTAAACCTATGTACTGTAAATATGTGTATAATGTAGTGGAAGTGCAGTAATGTTCTCACCGATTGCAGTCTTCCCCAGTTTCCAGCGCCACTCTGATCCTCTTATGGGTCACACGATTGATATTCCGACTTACCAGCTCATACTGGGGTCTATGTGTGAGCCAGCAAGTCGGAAAAGCTGTCACTTGACCGAGAAGGGGATCGAAGCAGCGCTGGAAACAGGAAGATGGCGATCGGTGAGTATATTACCGCACTTCCACTACATTATACACATTTGCACAGGTTTAGGTAAAAAATATTAAAAGTCCTTCTTTAAATTGGTGACCGTGCCCACCACTAGTATAAGCCATTGGCTGAAGCAATAAAACAATGATGCTATACATTTGCAGGCATTAAAGGGAATCTGTTAGCAGGTTTTTGCTATGTAATCTGAGGACAGCATGAGGTAGGGAGTCACATGTCAGGCTGTCTGTTGTTGTTTACTTACAGTGAAGGTTTTATCACTTGGTGATTATCATTGTCTGTACTACAGCAGCCACTACAGTGATCACATGCTAGTCCTACTGCGCCCCCTCCTGTGATAAGCAGCTCACTGTCTATAGACAATGTACATACAGTGGCATGTAAAAGTTTAGCCACCACTGGTCAAAATTACTGTTATTGTGAACAGTTAAGCAAGTTGAAGAAATGATCTGTAAAAGGCCTATAGATAAAGATGATACATTTCCTTTGTATTTTAGGCAAAAAAGTATATATATTATTTTTTACTCATTTTAAAAATTACAAGAAGGAAAATGGTGCGATGCAAAAGTTTGGGCACCCTTTGAGATTTGTGTGCTCAGATAATTTTGACCAAGGTTTCAGACCTTAATTAGCCTGTTACAGAGTCTAGTGTGGGCGGGGTTAGCTTTCTCAGCTCTGCTGCATTGCTAAAACTAAGAGCTTAAAACGGCTGCACCCAGTGATCTAAGTGATACATCATTAGATTCGGGGTCTCTTTTTGTACATCAAGCTGCTCTCAGATGAGTTAGCAAAAACCTGCTGACAGATTCCCTTTAATGCGATTTGTAAATTCAGGGTAGTTCCTTGAAGCAATTTTACAAACCACAGATCATTTGTCATGGTTTAATAAACTGCAAAGTGTAGATACCACTGAGCTAAATTAAATTTACCATACGACTGGCATTTTTAAACGCAGACAGCAATGTTCTATATAAAAAAGATCACCAGTCACGCTGCAGAACTTTGATATATTCATCTTTTCCTGTCCAGACTTCCTTATGGACTCATTATTTCAACAGGCAGGGCCCCGTGGGAGTACTCAGTGGAAGAGCAGCCTTTCATTGATGTGGCCTGTGTGTGATTGTTGTGCCCACAGATGGAAACAGCAGTGATAACATGGGTCACAGATATCATGAGTAAGTACGCAGAGAGCTATGAAGCCGATACACCAGATAGTTTGAAATGACAATTTACTCTATTAGTAGACATAGATCTCCGCCGATCACGTCAGAAGCATTAGGAGAGGACTAAAAGACCTGTGGTTCATTGCTAATCATAGTTCACCCAACGGATTATCTCAACCTTCATGTTCCCCCATGGGTTACCTTGCAATCATCAGTACAAGGATTGACATTGTTGGATTTTTTTGTTGTTGTGACAGTTACAAAACATACTGTATATATTCTGCCTTAATCCATTTATTAAAAACACTTCATCTATCAGATTCCAGCTCTCATTTTTGTAACACAAATTGGAAAATGTATGAGAAACTCCTCGACTTTCCCTATGGCCTCTCACACTGCACAAGCAACAGTTAATAGCGGAGGAAATCGCCAACATTAGCAGTGATACAAGTGGGGTTGACGTTCCATCCAACTTTCCCAGTCCAGAAGTCACTTACTACTTTGATTAAAGTGATATTTTAATAGAATGTCTATATTTTCACCCACTCAGGGGGCTTTTTTTCGATTCTGTGCTATAAGGTATATTGTATTCCTTTACAATAACAGCAGCATTAGTCTTGCTCAGACAACCCCTACTCAATTCATATGTTTCCCCCTAGTAAATTAATAACACTTACATTCACCTCCGGTGCCAACGCTGTTCCAACAGTGTTGAGACTGGCTCTCCCGGGGATCGTGTAACATTGTTATGTCACGTGATCCCTGTGACCAATCAGCGCTGGCTTCACTCTCCTCTCTTTTGGGCAAATCACACATCTGGAAGAAGTAAAAGGTGTGGCTTGGCCACTCACTTCCTCTTTATGTCTGATTTATGCAAAGGCGAGGAGTGAAGCCAGCGCTAATTGGCTGCAGGGATTCCCAGAAGAGACAGTTCTGACACTGCTGGAAAGGCGTCAGGACCTGAGGCGAGTATAACAGCCTGTACACACGTTGCAGTTTTGTCATGTTTTTTTTTTTTGCGCAGTTCTGTCACAAAACCTGAAGAGTTTCCTGATGCCAGCAAACTGGATGGGGATCCTAAAGTCTCATGCACATGTTGCTTATTTTTTACTTCAGATTTGGAACAGATCTGCAGCATGTCAATTCTTTCAGCATTTTTGCTGCAGATTTCACTCATATTAATGAGTGGGGAAAAATCTTCACCAAAAACACTGAGGAAAAAAAAGTATAAAGACGCATCTATTTTACGCATCATTTTTCCTGCCAAGAGATGCAGAAATGGTGCAGAAATTTCTGCACCAAATACTTAATGTGTGCACATAGCCTTGCTGTAATTTTACGGGGGGGGGCAAACACGCTTAATGATATAGGGTTGTCCTAGTAGTGGACAACCCCTTTAAGGTTCTGACGTGGCCAAAAAGAGACTCTTGTTTCTACCTCTAGTTCTGTCTAATAGTGGAACGCATAATTTCATTGAATGGACTATGCAAAAAGGACAACACAAATCTCTTCTTCTTAGTGTGGACCAATAGTCCTTGCCTATCTCTATTATTGGACCTTCTTTCAGGTTACCTCGGAGTCTTAATCGGTTACACAAATCTCTGGTTACTGCCAGAAAGGATTCATCACCATCAGTATTGATTCTTTTAGGGGGGGTCCAGACGAGCATATCTAACAATAATCAGGTTTTCCTCCAGAAAAAGACAGACAATTGTCATCTGTGTATCCATTTTTTTTCCATCCGAAGGGTATCGTTTTATATATATTAGTATTTAAAGAAAAATGACAAGACCAAATACAGTTTCCTATGTTAAGAATTGCAATGTATATGTAAAATCAGATGCATTACAGATGATTCATATGGCATCCAATTTTTTTTTTTGTGCAGCTACAGACTTGATTGGGTGAATCTCATCCAAAATAAGGATAGGACTAATACATGTTCTCTATCAGAAATAATATTTCAGGGAGAACAATGCGATCGTCAGTCCAAAACCGGACATGTGAGATCAACATCTTTCCCGACCGCCAGCCGGCCGGCGTCCTCATACACATTAGAGCGTTGTCTGAAAGCGCAGATATCGGCAGGTGTAATGTGTATGGCGGCCTTAGTATAAACTGTATGGAGTTGCAAATGTAAATTCATATATTCTGTCCTTTTTTTTTTTAGGACTGGACATCGGAGCCGCTCTTAAGGCGGGTTTGCGTTAAACAATCGATCAGCTATTTGTGTATATATAATTTAGGCTGGTTGTGACTTATATACTCACATCTTTGTGTAGCCATGCATTGTGTCACAATATGACTTGTACAGATTTTAATCAATAGACAAATCAAATATACTCAAAGAAAAAAAGATGAGTTCATTTAACCACTTAACACAATGGGTAATTGAACCATTTCTATATGGTGCTAGTCACTGCTAGCTTCGATCAGGAGCCCAAGTGTTCCTGACAGATAATAAATGGAGGCTGCTATAAACAGTATGGTGATGGGCGTAGAGCAGGGGCTGGTAATCGTTGCAGGCATCTCTATGCTTAAAGGAACATTACAGATTCACCCCAGATTATTCTTTGTAAAATGAAAAGTTCACAGGTGCACGGCCGGTTACACTGCATTTATCAGATCTGTGTCCCGTTATCTGTCCCGATATAAGCCGATGTCAGATGGAATAGCACAGATTTCCAGAATGTCAGACCTCTATATCACTGACAGGTTTGACGCAAGTTTCAATCACTTATAATATTGCATCAGATTTCCAACACAGATAATGTAATATTGTATCATGATGGAAATTAGTGGTGGTTGGAGACTTTACCAGTGTGATCTACTCACATGTATCCATGATAGATGGTTTTACCAGGATTTCCCTTTACACAATCCACTTACCACATCACTGAGAATCTGTGATCAATACTGCAAGCATACTTTAGGATTATTTATGTACTGTAACAAATAGATATAGTTCAACATTTAGTGATTTTAATAAACCCAAATTCACTAATGCCACCAACATTTAAGAGTAGAGTTGGTGCAAATAGATTCATAGGACCTGTTCCATAATGCACTTCAATAATCTGTGGCCGCTAGACTGGTGGCCTGAGAACCTCTTCTTATCTTTTGGCATCCACGGCTCTTCTTTTGATTAGCCAGCCTGGTGAGACGCACATGGGACATCTGTCAGATCGCCCAATCAAAAGAAGAGCCGCAGATGCCATCATAAAAGAGGCGTTTCACAGGCGCCCAGCAGCCACAGATTACTGACATGACCGATGGAACGCGTCCTGCAAATCGATTTGCACCAACTCTATTTAAAGGGAACCTGTCATGTCATAAAATGGTATTAACCTGCAGATATGGGGTTAATCTGCAGATTAATAGTGTTTTAAAGCTGTGCAGCTGCCGCACTGAAAGGCCAGTTACCGGGAAGAAATTAACTTTATTCCTCCTGGCAGCCTTGAGCTTTCAGTCATAGTTGCGCACTCAGTCACTGCTCAGTACATAGTGAGCGGTGGCTGTAACTAAGCCCCGGCACTGACTGACAGCCAGTTCAGCATTTGTGCACTGATGAGCTAGCTGTCAGTCAGTGCCAGGGAAGTGGTTACAGTGTACAGTCACTGTGTACTGAGCGGTGACTGTAGCCACGCTGGCACACCTCTATGGCTGAAAGCCAGAGGCTGTCGGGAGGAATCTCTGCATGTGTCACATCAGTCTAACAGCAGCAACGACAGTAAATGAAATGCTGCGCACGCCAAAATACTCGGCGAGCACCCGTGTGCTCACTGAAAGGGTTAATGAGACATACTCGCTCATCACTGATCTATGGTAATAATGGCTTCCGTCTCTAATACATACCTATCATCTTTATTGATCTGATCTCCAAATCCCACGGTGTCCACTATGGTTAGCTTCAGGCGTACATTGCTCTCCTGAAGTTCGTAGCTCCTTGCTTTTAACTTCACCCCGGGCTCACTGTGTGACACTGGCTCACTTTCAAATTTTGTGTTAAATATAGTGTCCATTAAAGTTGACTTTCCAATGCCGGTTTCACCTGAAAATAAATAGACATGGTTATTACGCACAGTGTGATACGGCAGTGAAATTTGGTGTAGAATGAACGTGGCCAGCACTGACATGAGGAATTTTTTCTATTAGGCATATTGTTTGCTAATGGTCAGAAGAATCGCTCAAATCATTGACGACAAATACTATGTCGATGCTTCACTTATTCTGCAGAGAACTGCTTAAAGGGGTTGTCCAGTGTAAAATGAGAAGCCTGCAGTCACTGTGTGACTTATGAATCCCCCCCCGTGAACGCACTGTGCGCTGCGAGGATTCGCCAGTTTCTGAGCCGGGAACAGCAGTGATGTATTCGTTATACATACTCCCGGGCAGAACCTGTCTAGTGGGTGCAGCCTCGCTCCATAAAAGTGTATGGAGCGAGGTCACAGCCGTCTAGTGGGCGCGGATGTCCAGTGGGTGCGGTCACTGTATCTACAGAATAAAAGTTGATGTATCTTAGCCAATGTAATAGTAATCTACGTACAATATCCAATATGAATGGACCTTATAATTGCCCACACACCTTAGATAGCTCTTGGCTCGTTTGGTCAAGTGTTTTTATTGGAGAGTGAAGAAATTCTCAGCTAAACACCTTTTGTCTGCGGCATATCTCCAGGAAAAGCAAAAAGTGCACTTGAATTCAAATTGTCTGTTCTACCTCATCCCCCGTATCTTTTGGGGGAAAGTAAGAGAGCCCCTATAAACATGATTTGGTTTGCAAACAGATTAAATCCAATGTGCATAGGACCAGTTAGGCAAAGTTCAAATGTGTTGTATATTTTTAGCTGTGGATTTTGCCTGAACTATATACCTAAATTTGCATGTGTTAAATAATTTGAAGGGGTTTTCCCATGAACAAAGTTCATTTTAATCAATAGATCTGGGAATGATAATAAGATCCGCAATTAGATGTGTTTAAATATAATGTTCCTGTGCTGAGATAATCTTATAAATGTGCCCCTGCTGTGTACTGTGTAATGGCTGTGTCTGACCGTACAGGAACATGGTCTGATCATACCACAGCTCCTGGGCAGGGAAGGAAGAAAAAGAGTATACAGACAGGACAGCAGGGGATCACAGCTGATTCTTTCTGCGAGGTAAAACATTTTTTAAAAACTTTGTTCATGGAAAAATCCCTTTAAATAAACACATGCAGAGTTAGGTATATATTTCAGACAAAATCCACAGCTAAAAATATACAATGCCTGAATTCCGTTTTTTGGCCGCCACAACATTGCAATAAAATGCAAGAAGAGGTGATCAAAACATTGTATCTGGTATCAGTAAAAACGTCAGCTTAGGGCGCAAAAAAAAAAGTCCTCTCCCAGCCCCACATCCCAAAAAATGGATATGCTACGGATCTCGGAAAATGGCAACAAATGCAAATACTTTTTTCCATACAAATTTCAGAATTTTTTTTCACCGCTTAAATTAAAAAAAAAAAAACTATACATGTTTGGTATCTGTGTACTCGTACTGACCTGGGGAATCATATTGTCAGGTCAGGTTTAACACAGTGAACCATAGTGAACATGGTAAATAAAAAAAACAATTGTGGAATTGCACATTTTTTACAATTTCACCGCACTTGGAATTTTTTTTCCGTTTTCCAGTACACGATATGGTAAAATCGTGACATTTAAAAGTACAACTAGTCCTGCAAAAAACAAGCCCACTGACGGAAAAATAAAAAAAAGTTATGGCTCTTGGAAGAAAGGGAGGAAAAAACGAAAAAAAAAAATGGAAAATGGCCATGGCGTGAAGGGGTTAAAGTTACCCCAGCTCTAAAATATTACATTTAGTCACATCTGAGAAATGAACAGGCAGTAAAAGTGTCCCAGAAGTCCACTTAAAAGGGAACTTCACAATTCTGGTTTCCCAGCGTAATCTCATAAATGAGTCACCATCACCACAAAGCCATTTGGGACTTTACACATCAACACATCATGAATTTGAACCATCAGTCATTACTGTATACACTGCAAAGAACCAACCACACCAGACTTCAGACACAGTAATTCGAATAAAAGAGATATTAATCAGATCTAAAATCAGGTTTTTGTGTTAAATCTATTTTTGAGGGGCATTTTTAGAAATCTTGCAATTCTCACACTGGCCAATGGGCATATTTTAGCCTCACATTCTGTTTTCAGAATTCTGATTATCATAACTGGCAGGATTACAATGACAGGTAACATTTCTATACCACAGGGTCCACCATTCACCGTAGATGATATCACAGCTCGCCCTCCCTTCACGATGAGCTTTGCACACGCTCATTAGATGCTTCAATGCAAACGATAGGGTCAGCGTCTGTCTATAATTGTTAACTAATGTATATGTGAATTTCCTGAAGAACAGCAAGTATGAGTCTACAATAGCTGCAGTAACCAGAGAGAAAATTGTAAGAATACTAAATAAAATTTCCTAATATCTGGTGACATCGGTGGGAAAATAAGGGAAATAAGTGTCTGTTTTTCCTATTTTTTATGACCAAAAAGGACCATTAAAATTTTGTCCCCCATTCTGTAACAATTAATTTTATATAGTGGACACATTTTTTTATAGGAGTTGGGGCTAGTGACATTGATTTGGATTGACAATAGCAGTTATATTTATTTATTACATAATTTTATTTATTTTTCATTCATTTACACATTGTGCCCCCCATAGGGTCATAATAGACCTTTGGGGGGAGGGGTGGCTTTTCATTAGTTAAATATTCTTATATTTTTTTAACATTATCTTCAGTTTTGCATTAAATAATTTTCCCTGCAATCCAACTAATCCACTTGATCAGTGGTGAAATAGTATATTGTGTTGCTAGTTGTAGTATCAATGGATCTCACAATTAAACCACAGTGCAGTTCTATTAGCTGGCAGCTCTCATACTGCAAAGCTTTGTGTTCCAGCACGTGTACCAGCAGCCTTTTCTACAGAAAAGCTCAATGGCAAATCCTATAGATAATAATGAGCCTGTGCAGGGGGTTTCAGCATTATCATGTAGACAGACACACATAGACCCAATCAAATGAATGTGTCTGTGCACCCGGCGCTTGGGAACAGCACTAACTGTACCGTTGATTCCCAGGCGCCGGTACGTGTGATCCTGATTCGGCACATGGTCGGCAAACGGTTGCCACACATGTGCCTCACAGGTGCACACGGACACGGATATCTCCGGTACGGGTTTTTCCAGTACCAGAAATATCCGGACATATGAAACGCCTTAGGCTGTGTGCATACATTGCCTTTTTGCTTCGTTTTTTCACAAAACTTGAAGGGTTTCCTGATGCCAGCAAAGTGAATGAGAATCCTGAAGCCTCATGCACATGTTGCTTATTTGTGACTTGCAGATATAAATCAGCAGCATGTCAATTCTTTCAGCGTCTTTGCTGCAGATTTCACCCATACTAATGAGGAAAAAAACGCAGCAAAAATGTGGCAAAAAAAAAAAGCGCGTTTTCGCTGCTGCGTTTTTCCTGCCAACAGATGCAGAAATGGTGCAGAAATTTCTGCACCAAATACTTAACGTGTGCACATACCCTTAAAGGGAGTTTGTCATCAGGTTTTTGCTATGTAATGATGTATGGGCAGAGAGCCTGATTCCGGTGATGTATCATTTACTGGGCTGCTCGGTGCAGTTTGGATAGAATCCCTGTTTTCTCTGTTGTAGATGTAGCAATGGTCAAAATGCCCACACCCCTGTTTGGCAGCTTCCAAGACACACTGTACATTGTCAGCAAGCAGCCGATCAGTGGTAGGGGTGGGGGTTACATAGATTAGCCTGACTTGCCTGCTCGTGAGACCTAGTCCTGCAATAATAATCTCCTGCTGATAAAACACTGATTGTATTGAAATTACAGGACTGGAATCAAGGTCTCTGCCCTTATATTATGCGGCTTTCAGATTACTGCTGACAGAATCCCTTTAATGGCTGGCACAGGATTGCAGACCTGTTTTAGTTCCGATTAAATATTTTTTCCCCAAAAACAAAAACAAAAGTTCCAATCACTGCAAACTGTGTAAGCGAGCAGCTCAGTTCACGTATTATACAAAAGTGTTATCTTCACAATGCACCGCAGCCTTCAGGAAACCAGAGCAAATGCTCCAATTTAGTTGAGGGCTGGGGATATAGCCATTGTGTTCCCTTTAATTTTAGTTCCAGCTGTCAAACGCTACCATATGGATTCTGTAATTGTCTCCTGGCCAAGTTAAATACTGTAAACAAATTTGCAATTTGCAGTAAATTAGTGAACAAAGTGTATCCAGAAAATAACACATTTTATTATAAGTCCATGAAAATTATATAAATACCAGCGTTGGCAAGCACAGAAGGACATCTCTTTCCTGTTTTTTTTAAAAAAAGCTATATATCCAGTGGTAGATCTATTGGATAACTCAATGATTTATTTATTTCCTGGACATAGGGTGACCAACGCTCAGAAGTGCTGGACAGAATGGTTATCGGTCAATAGGTCATCAATGAGAAATCTTTCAGTGACGCGCTGTTCTAGTCACCTTTCTAGTCCCCTAACAAAAAGAATGGTTATGTCATGGGTTCCGATGCCAATGTAGACCCCCAAATTGGTTCGGCCTTCATCTAGATTTTGCATTCTCTACTGCACATACAATTACGCCCTATGCCTTCCACCCAGTACGGCCTCATTATTCCTCATATACTGCACACATATAGTGCCTACCATTTTATTCTCATGCATACCCACCCTGCTACTCCGGTCACATTCTTTTTCCCCTCTTTTCTGTCCATCTGACCTTACACATTATTTCAGCCACCAAATAGTACTACCTTACAGTTCCTCTTTTATTGTATATATACCAATCACATTCCTCTCATGTATACCCACACTGCTACTCCAGTTACTGTTTTATCTCTCCTCAACTTTCCACCAGACCTTACACTTCTCAGCAGTCTAATCCAATGTCATCATGCTTTATGTTCATCCTATCCATCCATCTCCTCTTCATACACTGACACATAGACACCACTGTCTACCTTTACTCATCCTACTTATCCATAGACCATTTCATGCATCCCTCGTCTTATTGTCCATCTAGTTCTTCTATATCTCTTCTATTCCTTTGACACATATCATCTTCCCATCATAGTTTCTCTCTTAGCAAAGATCAGTCACCTGTAATACATACCTGTTGATTTCTTTGACCACACTTCCCCTCCCCCATTGTTCTCACCTTCAGGATATTCTCTTTGTCTGGTTTTGTATCTATAGCCATGCTGGTGATGGGCCTCCATGATGGATAGGTTCATCTCGTTGACCAGATACCTATCCTATGTATCCTGAGCCGTACACCCGATCTTTTTACCTCTTTTTCACTAATTCCCTGATCCTGCTTCAAACATTCCCTTTCGTCCCTACCATATTGCTCTTTGTTATCATTCTGTAAAAGACCTTCACGTAAGGTCGAAATGTTGGACAACATTTGTCCTTCCTATACTCTAAATAAATCCAAACACTCGTGAGCAAGAATCAATGTCTGTTCCCTTCGTGGCTGAGGTTTCTCTTCTATGACATGATACCACCACAGTCCTTCCTTGAGAACACAACTTTTAGATCAGAACTGCTGGCTCTACATATAATTTGGATCTACATGGGTGACATGAGATGAATATTTCCAGTTCTCTTTATTTCACTCCATCCATGCCCACAATAAGGTTTATATTTAGGTTTGACGACCCCTTTAAGGCCTTAGTCACAGTGATGTCACTCAGTGGCATACCTAGTATGGGGGGAACATCAAACAAAAAGTTGACTTACCAACACATAGAATATTAAAGCAGAATCCCTGGGATGTGGACTTGTTTACCAGCTGGTCAGGAAGACTGTCAAAGCCAACATGTCCAGAGAGGGCCAGATTTCTGAGGTCATCACTGAGCGACTGGAAAAAAAACACATAATTTTCTATATACGTATTCTATTTATCATCTATTTAACCATGATTAAATAAACTTTAATAACCTACAAAAAAACAGTAATACCAATATATACCAATATATATAGAGAGGATACAGTAAACAGCAAAAACATAAAAAATAACAGATAACCAGTCATTAATAAATGCACAAAAAGACACGAAAATCACATCAGATGTGAGGAATGTACACAGCATATATTATAGTAAATGTATGTAGGTATAATATGGAAGATAAAAGGCAATATGCCACAAAGAAAATAAAATAGTAAAAGAACTCATTGATATCTGTCTAAGTATGAAAAAACCCCGTAGTACTGATACCAATATGAACAGTAATAGTGTTAATATAGATATACTACAAACATCCTGGACCTATCAAGAGCCCCTTGTCCGACGTGCGTTTCGCCCAAGCTTTCTCAAGGAGTGAGAATATTTATTGTTTATTTAATCTTTATTAATGAGTGGTTATCTGTTATTTTTAGTTTTTTTTCATGATGGAATAAAATTATCTCTGAATTGCTAGACTTTTTAAGCTTGGCATTGAAAAGTCTGTGGGTCCAGACTGATGTCGGTGCAAGCTGTGCGTCTCCAACACACTAGCAGCGGTGAACTGATTTTTGGAACATGTTCATAAAAGTCTAAGGATCTGTGAAAAATCACTGTCATCACCATCCATGAGCTGTCCATTTTTAACATTGTAATAGGTAGGAGAAACTTTAAAACGTTTTTGTATTATGCAACAAGAAAATCACTAATGAAACACTGATGGCAACAACCAACATTCTGACCAAACACTGATAAAAATCGGATACAAAACATTGAGGTGTTTTTACGTGCGAGAAAAATCACTGAAGTCTGGATGAGATCTTAACTGGAGAACTCTGTAGAGCAAATAATTGTCATTCAGTTATGTGGTGCAGCAATCAATGGAGGAATGAAGGACTAATAAAAATCTATGGTGCACACTTTTGGTAAGTACTAATGACTGGATAGATCCCATGAACACTCAACAAGATCTGGCCTTCTACAGATGCTCTGATCCAGTCAACTAACCATCACAATTCTGGGCTGTTTCAAATATTGCTCAGATTCTTACACTTGCCCAGATTTCTACTTTCAACATCGAGAACTTACTGTTAACTTGTTGCTTAATATATCTCAAATATACAGGACTGACTGTTACATGAGCATCAATATTATTCACTTACACTATCAGTTTATACATAGTATGGTTGATTGGTGTAAATTTGTAGAAATTCTCTGGGATCTAGTCTTTAGTAAAATTACTTAATAACACACAGGATTCCAAAGCAATACCAATCAGACGGCCAGGTTACCCAATGAAAAAGTAGTAGATGGCTCCATAACTTTGGTGCAGCCATGCATCTCAGCCTTTGTTCCACTTAGGCGTTTGGAAAGCTTATCAGTCGTGATCATCAAACTACAATAGATCCCCCATGTGTAGGGTAAAGGTATCAAATCACATTTGACCAAAGCTGCATTCAGGTAGCATAGAAAAACTATGGGAATGTACCCACATTCAGGATGGCTGGAGACATTACCATTATCCTTGTCATTAAAACCTTTAATTTATAGGGTGAATACATAGGATAATAGCTTAGATATAAGCTAAATTTATAGGCACACAGAGATACAGTATCCCATTTCTACACCACCCTGATCCATAATACAGCCATGTGCATGAGGCACTCTGGGCATTAGGACGTGTCATATTTTTACTCTGAATTTAGAATACAATTTGAGCATTTCAAATGACGTAGGAAAAAAAACCTCTCAGTACTTTTCCATGTACAGTGGATCCAACAATGAAATGGCTCTTTTATGCCAACTTTTTGCACTAAATATATCAACTTGGGTGATATTTCTGCTATCGTATGAGGAACGTTGGTCGCAAAGATAATTCAAGCTAATTAAAAGGCACACACACACACACATTAAAGCTATTACCACTAAAGTTATTACTGGCAAGTCTGATAAAGTAAAATTTCCTGGCACAATTTTAGATGCATTAATCCAAATGAAAGTACGCCAAGTGAAAAGTATTGCTTACTCCACTTGTGCTCCTGATTTAAAAGGCGACAGCACATTCATTATAAATTACATCTAGCAACTCGTTAGAAAGAGATCTCCAGATGATGCTCCTCATGAACATGGAAATGAAAATAAAGCAATCATTTTAACAAAGCTGCTTATTTTCATTAGACTCTATTGAAGATTTGACTCTGGAACATTGTTGCCTATAGCACGTACATCTACAAGCCCAACCTCTGAATAAAGTCTACTGTGAATGTAGAATGTGCAGATGAAGTGATACAAGTCTGCCACTCTTCCCTACACTTTTCTGATTCGGCTGGGTTGACAGGACAACTTGTCCTGTCCAATTCCTTCTAGCAGAGTCACATGAGACATTTGGTCTCTTACACATGGTTATACTACAGATCATTTTCTGTAAAATTTTCTTTGGGTCACCTGACATGGCCTACACGTCAACATAGACCGTACAATCTCTGTGCAGATACGGACAGAGCCTGGAGAGCTAGTAAAGCCATTAGTCTCATATGTAAGTTTACTAATTTGTTTGATGTCTTGATTTACATACAAGACATAAGGAAAATTCCATCTTGGAGGGGAGAATTTTTGTTGTTGTGGCGACATCAATGTATTGTGTTAGATACATGCATTTTTTTGCATGTTGCAGATGATCCCTTTTGTTTCACATCCTACTCCTGGGTCCAGTTTGGAATCAGACCATGGAACATAATGGCTATTCCACATTCCTCGCACATTCAGCGTCTCCCATTCCCATACTATTTTCTCATCCTGCCCTCTCTCTGTTGGTGTCCCTCAAGGCTCTGTTCTGGGACCCCTGCTCAAAGTCCCATGGCTTCCAATACCACCTATATGCTGATGACACTCAAATCTACCTCTCTGGCCCAGAAATCACCTCTCTGCTGTCCAAAATTCCAGAGTCTCTATCAGCTATACTCTCCTTCTTCTTCACACTTTCTAAAATTGCAGTTTTAGAAACAAACTTATCTTTCCTCCATCCCACCCAATCTCCCTACCAGACCTATCAATCACAGTAAGTGATATCACACTTTCCCCTATATCACAGGTCTGCTCCCTTGGAGTAACCCTTGTCTCTGCACTGTCCTTCAAACCACACTCTTCCAAGCACTTACCTCCCTCTGCCGCTTCCAACTAAAAAAAATTACAGAATTCATCTTTTCCTTAACCCCAAATGGGCTTTATTCTCATTTGAACAAGGAAAAACTAGAAGCAATGGGATGAAACTGGAACTGAGAAGTTACAGATTAGATATTAGAAAAAACTTTTGTCATAACTAAAAATACAAATGTAACTTTCCTCCCCTATTAGAGACAAAGTTAAAAGCCATATGTCTAATTATAAGAATATTAATACTACTAGGAAATAATAACGCCTGGATTAGGCTCGCATAATGACACAAAAGATAACTCACTGATTAACCCATTCTCTAATTATTTAAATCCAACCCACCCAACATACCTCTGAAAACCTAAGTATCCTGTTCTAAATTACCCTCCCCTCTACTTCCGTGCCTTACCCTTGTTTCCCTCCCCCTTCCTTACTCTACCTACCCCATCCCCCCCACTTGTTTTTCCTCTTTGTCTGACACACCTATTTATACATTACTATAAATGAATAATAATCAGTTGTTAAATCTCTGTTTTGTGTATAACTGTGCTATATACTGATACTTGAAAGGTGTTGTTCTTTCGTATAATGCTTTATTTATAGTAATGTGTTGCGTTCCCTACCCTTGAAAAATCAATAAAAAGAAAAAAAAACAAAAACTTTTGACCGTGACGGTGATCAATGAATGGAATAGGCTATATGCTTCCACGAGAGGTGGTGAGTTCTCCTTCAATGGACGTCTTCAAACAGAGGCTGGACAGACATCTGTCTGAGATGGTTTAGTAAATCCTGCATTGAGCAGGGGGTTGGACCAGATGACCCAGGAGGTCCCTTCCAACTCTACCATTCTATGATTCTACTACTGGACCAGAGCATTGTGAACCTCCTACTACCTGTAGCGTCTCCAGAACCTCTTCTGATTAGTTGGCTCCATGGGCTCTATGTGGTGGTAGGACACATGGATGACGTGCTAAACAGAGGAGGCGTCAGGGGTGCTGCAGGTAGTAGGAGGTTCACAACAGTACCCACATGTATGGAGATAGTTATGTAGCGTGTTTGTGATAGCACATAGTGTGGTACGGATCTAGAAGTGCTGATCTATTGCCACGAGGTCGCGATTATTTTGGTAGGTGAAGACGTATCTGCAACAGAATTACTGCATGTAAAAATAAGCTTTACATCAAATTGGTACTTTACCAATCGTAACACATTAAAATGTCTAGGAATGGCTGGGTCTATATTATATTTTTTGGTGCTCATGTATATCATGCTTCTCGCACTTGATATTGCAATAAAGGAAATGTTCAAGTCTGTCATGGTTTTTGTTCACATTATCCTTTTATAAACACAGATACAGGAAACACTTGACCATTATTCAAGTGAAAGCCACATTTAATGCCAAAATGAGTTTTACAGCATCATACTATATGTTAAATACGTACTGGTTAACCCTTAGGGCTCATGCAGACAACAGTAATAATGGCATAGCACTTGCCCCCATATTAGTCGGGCCGTGCACATGCCAGATTTTTTCATCGGACAGAGCCGGTCCAGGGAAAATATCGTAGTATACCAGAGTTTGATCCGATATTCGAATTGCACTCGGCCATGTAAGTCAATGAGTGCGTGGAAACATCAGACTGCACTCGGGTGACATCTGAGTGAAGTCTGATTTCAATGGAATGACAATATGGAGAAGATGGAAAAAAAATTCTCCATCCTCTCATCCAAGAGAATTGGATCACACTATGATCACCCTCTGTTTACGGAAACTGCCAATTGTTTGGGAATTGCACTGCCAAGAACCACCCTGAGCCATCTATTATACATCGCCATTTGTCTTTGCTGGAAGGAGAGTTCTCACCTGTATTAGTTAGGCCTGAATATTCAATCATTTCAATGCCCATAAGGCCAAGGAGTAGTTTGTTGTGCACTAAAGACAGTCAAAACTGTGCACAAGTCACTAACTGGCCACAAGTGGTCCAACTGCACGCCAGCTTGTTGGAAGCATTTCTAAGGTTAATAATCTCCATCTGTAGGCCAAGATGATGTAAGCCTTTGCCCCAGAATTACATGGTTTAAATATCTTACTGCTTATCTAAACTATAACCACTGCCAATCAGCCATCATGAGATGCATAGACTCGGAAAACTTAAAATACAGGTCACTCTACAGCATACATGTGAAACTCTGGCCCACAGGGTGGTTTTATTTGGCCTGCAACACCAGAACCACCCCCTATGTGGGGTCCATTATTCTGTATGGAGGAATATGTGAGGCCCATTATACTGTATGGAGCACTATGTGGTGCCCATAATACTGTATGAAGGACTATGTGAGGCCCATGATTCTGCATGAAGCACTATGTGGGGCCATTATACTGTATAGAGCACTATGTGAGGCCACTATACTGTATGGAGGACTATGTCAGGCCCATTATTCTCTATGGGGGACTATGTGGGGCCCATAATACTGTATGGAAGACTATGTGGTGCCAATGTTCTGTATGGAGGACTATGTGGGGCCCGTAATACGTTATGGAAGACTATGTGGGGCTCATTATTCAGTATGGAGAACTATGTGGGGCCATTATTCAGTATGGAGAACTATGTGGGGCCATTATTCAGTATGGAGAACTATGTGGGGCAATTATTCAGTATGGAGAACTATGTGTGGCCCATAATACTGTATGGAGGACTATGTGGGACCATTATTCTGTATGGAGGACTATGTGGAGCCCATACTATTGTATGGAGGACTATGTGGGGCCCATTATACTGTATGGAGGACTATGTGAGGACCATAATATTGTATGGAGGACTATGTGGGGCCCATTATTCTGTATGGAGGACTATGTGGAGTTCATTATTCTGTATGGAAAACTATGTGGGGCCCATTATTCTGTATGGAGGACTTTGTGGGGCCCATTATTCTGTATGGAGGACTATGTGGGGCCCATTATTCTGTATGGAGGACTATGTGGGGCCCATTATACTGTATGGAGGACTTTGTGGAGCCCATTATACTGTATACTGGTTGGCCTGTGACTTTGCCCAAGTTTTTCAATTGGGCCCTCTGTGTGTTTGAGTTTGATATCCTTGCTCTACAGCATTCTTTCCCGTGTGGTAATAATAATAAACACCTTCTGTTATTTTACCAAAGTGTGCCAATATCACGTTTCTGGAGGGCAGTGTAAATATGTAATTATTCAGCTAGTGTAGTGGTAGGCGGGAGTACAATGTTTTTGCTGACCAGCAAATTACATTAGCTATCCCTCCTTTAGCTTCTGCATACTTTAAAGAAAATGTCTGGTATGTCAAGAACTGAGCAGAAACCACGAGCGCACAGCAGACGAGCAGATGCGTTCAGAAAGTGTGTGCAAGATCAATCCTGGCGGCCCGGATTCCGAACAGGCTAGAAATACTCCGAGCAGCAGAGGACATTGTGATAGCTGGATCGCGTCATGTAAGGACTTACCAAGTACAACAGTGATAAAACACAAGAAATAAGTACAGATATGTAGCAGGTCAGAAGAGGACTCCTGTCTCTGGAGATGATATATCACCATTACCATAGGTTATACTGGATAGCGCACTCAGCTGCAGCTAAAGACAATAGTCAGTCTGCTCTCAAAAAAACAAGAACTTTTATTCTGCTTCCTACATCAAAATGTTATGTTCTACCAACATCAGTTCTAGAAGAATGGGGTCCCCAGAATCCCACTTTGCAGTAGAGGTTGTCTGACCAGTAGTATCCAGTCACAGGAGGAGATGCAGGAGAGGGCTGCCATGATCTGTTGTATGTAATTCTATTATCCTATACTACATTACACTACTACCATTGTATGGGAGGCACATAAACAGCTCAGCAGGAACAGTGCTTGGGATAAGTGAGGGGCTAAAGGCCAAATCACTACCAGTGACCTGTCATAAAAACCACTCAAGTGGGAAAACTCCAACAAGAGGATCTGTCAGCTTTCTTGATACACCAGCTTTACTCCATTTTCCCTGAAACATTATTTCTGCACAGTTTGTTAACTCTGTACTGTGCGGTTCCTTTGTTTTCCCCCTGGAGAAGTATGAACATTTTTAAATGGGATATTACTAATAACCTTGTCAATGGAGTGAGTCCCTACATACTGATCAGCCAGGGTGGCCAGTGTCACACTATGTGTAGGGACAACCACTACTAACAAAAGGATTGGTAACACCCAGTTGTTACCTATGTATGGTTTTGATAATGTGCACCCCATCATTGTTATTTAAAGGAATTGACCACTACTTTATCAATGGGCCCAATGTACTTGAAAAAAACAAACAAAAATACCACCTACTGGACTGATGCCACTTCTCTGTTCTGCTGCCACCATCACCACCCGGCTCCTGGCTTACTTTTCTTTCAAGACATGTCACGCGATGGCTGCATCTAATGAGCCATGTTTTTTCCGCTCAAAAATAAAGTCAAGGCAGCAATCGATCAGTGGCTGGTAACTGGTGATAGCTATGACTTAAATGAATCTGTCACCCCCCTGGGCGATATCAGACCTCTACTATGGCCATACAGGGTATAGAAAAGTAAATCTATACATACCTGTATGGCCCATAGTAGAGGTCTGATTGCAGAGAAAAGAGCTTTAATCAATTCTTTTTTCCACAGGCTTCGTGTCCGGGGGTCGCCAAACAATCCCCGCCTATGTTCTTATTATTCCCCTAAATCCCCGCCTATATGCTTAATTATTATATCCCCCCCTTCCGCAATTAGATGTGTTTAAATATAATGTTCCTGTGCTGAGATAATCTTATAAATGTGCCCCTGCTGTGTACTGTGTAATGGCTGTGTCTGACCATTATTGTGATCATACCACAGCTCCTGGGCAGGGGAGGAAGCAAAAGAGTATACAGACAGGACAGCACAGGATCACAGCTGATTCTTTCTTTGAAGTAAAACATTGTTTAAAAACAGGCAGGGAAATGTTTTACCTTTAGTTGTGATCCCCTGCTGTCCTGTCTGTATACTCTTTTCCTTCCTCCCCTGCCCAGGAGATGTGGTATGATCAGACCATGTTCCTGTACGGTCAGACACAGCCATTACACAGTACACAGCAGGGGCACATTTATAAGATTATCTCAGGACAGGAACATTTTTTTTAAAGCATCTTTAATGAAACCATGCAGGCATCTGTTTTAATTTATTGATCTGTGTGTCTGTTGCGTGAAACTCAGTGCATGTCCTATACTCATCTGTTTTTGCAGATCAGACTCAAGAATAGAACACAGTCATTAGTTTTCCATCCATTTATATAACTTATGTATTATTAAGTGTTAATGAAAAGCCTTCTTTTCAGACAGTTTAACTCCTTAAGTTTCTAGAAATGGATGAAAAAATAACAGATTTCACACAAATAACAAACCGGAGAAAAATTATCAGTTTTTTTTAATTTTTTTACTTTAATTTACTGTGAAAAGAATGTGTGAATGTACAGAAGTGGTCAAAAGTTTTGAGAGGGACACAAAGTTTGGGTTTTCACAAAGTGTGCTACTCCAGTGTTTGATGCATAAAATAAGCAGAGTTTTAAAGTACCCACAATCAATGAGATTTCTGAAATCTCATGCATATGCTTTTTTTGCAGTTTATATTTTGACCCCTGCTGCATTTTTCCAAGATGCAGCATATCAATTCTTTCAGCGGTTTTGGGCGCTTTTTATCCATTCAAGTGGGTGGACAAACAAAAACACACAAAGGGAGCAGTCAGACAGCCGTATAAACTGGACCAAAATCTGCCCAGAAAGCATGGACTGGCCTGGCGGCTCTCCCAAGGCTGGGTGTAACAGCTGTATAGAAATGTATGCAGCTGTCATGCTCGGCTCGGGAAAGCCGCCGGCCACTCCGTGCACTGCGGGCAGTTTTCGATCCAATTTATACGGCCGTCAATCTGTGATAAATTCCTAGCACTTTATAGACAAGAATACAGTCAGGATTTACACCCAAAAGCTGACATCCAGAATGCCAGGGTGATTTGCAGAAGTCTTGAAAAGGAAGGGTTAAAACTGTAAATACTGAGTTTTAACATAAATTTGATGGGTCAATAAAAGATTAAAAACTTATAATTGTACTTCAGTAACCATAGAAACATATGACTAAAAGATCTAAAAAACACTGAAGCGGCAAGGTAAAAATAAAAACCTGTGTCAGTCTCGAAACTTCTGGCCACGACTGTCATCTAATATTACACGGGAAGAATAATAAACGAGAGAATTAAAAACTAAATTAAGAGTTAAATAAAATTATTATTTTCTATTATTATGTAATGTGTCTTTGTATTTGTAACTGATTGCAAATAAAAGCCTCTATGTACATACTGGCACTGGTGCTTTTATTCTGTGACATTGTGATAATTAAATTCTTTCCTGCCCACAGAAATGCAGAATGTGGCCACTGTGTTTCACCAAAGTGGATGGCACCACAAGTCTTCCCCATTCTGGGTGCTGTGTGGTTAGCCACAAGATAAGCACTTACAGGCTAAAGGATGATTCACCCGCTACCAATTCCACACCCTGTGTGATGGTTGTCTGTGACATTTACACCAAAGAGAAATCAATGTGCTTTTTAGGTAAGCATATGCCTATATTGGCCAATTAAGCCTTCCCTTCCCCATCTCTGCACTATTAGTCTAGGTATATTTCGGCTTGTAGGTAAATAAGAGCAATAAAGGGTGTACTATGCTGAATGGTGCTCTATGCGGTACCTTCATTTGGCCCATCTCGTTACTGTGACAGAGTATACCAGTAACCATACCAAACAGTGAATACAGTGCTGTGCTCAAATAACAGTGCCAAAAAACAATGCTAAAGTAATGTATTAATATCTGCAGTGTCTAAATAAGCTGCTATAAGATCAATATTAAAGGGTTTTTCCCATGTTGTCTTTTCAGGAGTGATCCTCACCCCAGCCCTAGGATTCCTGCTTGCCGAGTTTTGGTGCGCTCATGATGATTGACAGTTTGGACCAGCCACATGGCTGTGAGCCTAAATTGTGCGCTCTCCCATGCTGCAACCAGAGACAGCTTTGTCTTCGCAGTATTGGAGGAGTGCAGGGGCACTGAAGGTGGTCAGACTTCTTGGACCCCGCCAGATTCAGAGAAGTGATTGCAAGCACTATTACAGAAAAAAGGTTGGAAGTGTTGCGCTTCTTGCCTAGGTAGCAGGTAACCTAGTATGTGTCAAAATAAAGGAAATGTTCAGCAATATCAGAACATCTCCAATGCAACACTTAGGGCACACCAGATGACTGGATGAATATCATGGTGCTCAACTTGATAAGAGAATAGAAGATAAAATTAAAAAAATAGAAAAGGTGGCACTCACTAGCCATTAAAAATTGCTTTATGATGTCATCATTAAAAGCATGCTTGGGAAGAAACAGGAAACACTGCTTGACGAAGGCCGTTTCGAATATCAACTTTTCTACGGGTCCCAATCATTGATCTGACACGTTTCCATGGACCACTTGGTCCGAGGAAAAAATCTGAAGTGCACAGATCCATAGTATATCATACAGTAGGTACGAGGGCGAAAACCGCAGATGGCCCTTGTACGAGAAAATCGGTAGTGTGCACGAGCTCTTAGTATTATACTTGGGTTTAAAACTCCCATCTTCTTATTGAACTGCCTTCAATGGACATTGATGATAATGATTATATTATTTGTATGATTCTAATGTTTTCTACTGTTAATGTTTTTATTGTATTAAAAAATTGAAAATATAGACTTTAAAAAAAAATAAACAATATCAAAACTGTATCTCTGAGCTAAGATGCAGACGACTTTTTTCATTAATTGGTGGCTGTTAAAAAGACTGCTCAAGATTCTTACTAGTCCCAAAATATTGAATTGGACATTTCCTGTCCCGTCTTTGGAGATATTTTTGTTGGAACATCTCTATATCTATCACACTTCGGGGGGACAGATGCCCACTAGATACGCAGAGTGCAGAGATGACAAGGAACATCTGTGCATTCTTCTGCGTCTCACAAACTTCCTCCAGAATAGCAAGGATGTGAGAGGCAAAGAAGAATTCGGAGATGCGTAGTCAAACTGGAAACATATGTCAGACACAAGTGCCGGGCCAAGCCTCCGCTAGCACTCTTCTCCAAATGTCACAGCGGCTTCCCTGCACAAATGTGTATTCTTAGGATAGCTGTACTGCATGCCATGCCATTCACTACATGCCAAGTCTACAGGATTATCCCACCTCAGAGTAAAGTGCAAGCTTGATGTAGAAATCATACTACACAAACTGCCGCTGTAAGTAGGAAAGCTACTCAACATTGTAAAAAAATACAGAATATTTTTATTAAAAAAATCTGCAATAACATTTTACATGGAGTTAAAGCGATTGACAGCCCTGTTCATATAACCTAAGGGCTCGTGCAGATGACCGTATTATCACTCCAAGGGCCGTGCACATGTCCGTTTTTTCCTCGGACAGAGCCGGTCTGGGAAAAAAAAATCACAACATGCCCGAGTTTGATCCGATATTCGAATCGCACTTGGATGACATCTGATTGCAGTCTGATTTCCACAAACTGACAGAATGGAGATATTTTTTTCTCCATCTTAGCCTCATTTGAGAGAATCGGATCATACTATGATCAGAGTGTGATTTGCATAATCGACCCGATTCTCTAGGATGAGAGAATGTACGCTTGTGTGACCCTAGCCTTACAGAGATATGTAAACGTAAAAGATGGTAGTTCCTTGCTTGGCATCCTCCTTTATTAGGCAGAGCAATGAGGGCAGCTCAGAACAGCTCTTATTCTGAGGGCTCATTCAGACTAGCGTATAATATGGACATGTACTTTCTGAGTAAAAATTGGACAACACACTGACCAATGTAATTCAGTACGGCTATGCATATATATATAAAAAAAAAATCGGATCACATACAGAACATCAGTGTAGCATCCAATTTATACATTGCAATTATTAACCTAGGAAATTATTTGACCATGTACATTTGAATCTAATGATGTATAAAATGGATGTCACATGGATGTAAAAAATAGACCCACAGATGGCAATTTGGATGAAAATTGTCTGAGTTTTCTGTCTGAAACTCAGACGATTCTTCATAGGCTTGTCTGAACCCGGCCTAGAAGGGAATCTGTCACCAGGATTTTGCCAGCTAATCTGAGAGCAGTATAATGTAAAGACAGAGACCTGATTCCAAACATATATCACTTACTGGGCAGCTTGCTGTACAGTCATTGCCAAAAGTTTTGAGAATGACACCAAAATTATATTTTCACATGATCTGCTGGCCTCTGGTTTTTATTAGTGTTTGTCTGATGTTTGTATCACATACAGAAATATAATTGCAATCATATTATGAGTACCAATAGGTTATATTGACAGTTAGAATGAGTTAATGCAGCAAGTCAATATTTGCAGTGTTGCCCCTTCTTCTTCAAGACCTCTGTAATTCTCCCTGGCATGCTCTCAATCATCTTTTGGACCAAATCCTGACTGATAGCAGTCCATTCTTGCATAATCAATGCTTGCATTTTGCCAGAATTTGTTGGTTTTTGTTTGTCCACCCGTCTCTTGATGATTGACCACAAGTTCTCAATGGGATTAAGATCTGGGGAGTTTCCAGGCCATGGACCCAAAATCTCTATGTTTTGTTCCATGAGCCATTTAGTTATCACCTTTGCTTTATGGCAAGGTGCTCCATCATGCTGGAAAAGGCATTGTTGGGCGCCAAACTGCTCTTGGACGGTTGGGAGAAGTTGCTCTTGGAGGACATTCTGGTACCATTCTTTATTCATGGCTGTGTTTTTAGGCAAGACTGTGAGTGAGCCGATTCCCTTGGCTGAGAAGCAACCCCACACATGAATGGTTTCAGGATGCTTTACAGTTGGCATGAGACAAGACTGGTGGTAGCGCTCACCTCTTCTTCTCCGAATAAGCTGTTTTCCAGATGTCCCAAACAATCGAAAAGGGGATTCATCAGAGAAAATGACTTTGCCCCAGTCCTCAGCAGTCCACTCCCTGTACCTTTTGCAGAATATCACTCGGTCCCTGATGTTTTTTCTGGAGAAAAGTGGCTTCTTTGCTGCCCTCCTTGAAACCAGCCCTTGCTCAAAGAGTCTCCGCCTCACAGTGCGTGCAGAAGCACTCACACCAGCCTGCTGCCATTCCTGAGCAAGCTCAGCACTGCTGGTAGTCCGATCCCGCAGCTGAAACAGTTTTAAGATACGGTCCTGGCGCTTGCTGGTCTTTCTTGGGCGCCCTGGAGCCTTTTTGACAACAATGGAAGCTCTCTCCTTGAAGTTCTTGATGATCTGATAGATTGTTGACTGAGGTGCAATCTTTGTAGCTGCGATACTCTTCCCTGTTAGGCCATTTTTGTGCAGTGCAATGATGGCTGCATGTGTTTCTTTAGAGATAACCATGGTTAACTGAAGAGAAACAATGATACCAAGAACCAGCCTCCTTTTAAAGTGTCCAGTGATGTCATTCTTACTTAATCATGACTGATTGATCGCCAGCCCTGTCCTCATCAACACCCACACCTGTGTTAATGGATCAATCACTAAAACGATGTTAGCTGCTCCTTTTAAGGCAGGACTGCAATGATGTTAAAATGTGTTTTGGGGGTTAAAGTTCGTTTTCTGGGCAAATATTGACTTTGCAAGTACAGTAATTGCTGTTAAGCTGATCACTCTTTGACATTCAGGAGTATATGCAAATTGGCATTACAAAAAATGAAGCAGTAAACTTTGGAAAAATTACTATTTGTCTCATTCTCAATACTTTTGGCCATGACTGTAGGTTTGATAACATTACTGTTTTATCAGCAGAAGAGATCACTAGAGGACTAGTAAACCTGCTGCCATGTAGTCCTACATATGCCTGAGCTCTGTATAACCCAGTCCATGCCACTGATTGGCAGCTTGCTGCCTATGCACAGTGTACACAGAAAGCTACCAATCAGTGGTGTGGGAGGGGTTATACAGGGCTCAGCATTTAGAGAACTGGTAGAGCTGCAGCAGGAAAACAGTGATTTCATTGAAACTACACTAAGCAGACCAGCATATGACACATCACTGGAATCAGGGTCTCTGGTGATAGATTCCCTTTAAGAATTAGGTTATACCTACTGAATTGATGAGTATAACGTATCACTACATTCTCCCTGCAGAAATATGTGGGTGCCACATTTGAGAAATGCACCATCCTCCTGGGATCTGTTGCACATCTAAATACAACATTTCACCTTTTATTCCTTAAGGGCCAGTAAGTCCTGAATAGCAGTGGTTCCAGGTCACTTTGCCAACGACTGGATTTATTAAACATTAGTAAGAGTTCAGCAGTTTTAAGCCTTACACTTTGTGTTAAACATATGTTAAACATATGATAGAGACAATGAATACAGCCAAAAGTTTTAAATCTGAAACAAGCACACAATGCAATATGTAGAAAAGACTTTATTAAAAGAAAGGTTCCATGTGACAAGTCAGCACATCTGCTTCAAGGATAGCCTTTTACAAATCGTATAGTTTCTTGGCAAGAACATGAAGTTTTGGTAGAGAGAAAACTTCGAACAGCTGATCCCCGAGGGTGCCAGGCGTCACACACCCACAATTAGATATGGCTGACCTATCTCAATCTACTCACTCCCCCTGCTCTATAACATGGTGCCCGCAGGTTGGACTACATTTTAATGGTAACAGGTTCCCTTTTAAGAATTCTGTCACATGCAGGGACTGTGATTCATCAAGACTGGATTTTTATATGCCAGTCCTGATGCAGGGTCCACTGGAGTAAGAAGCGCCAAATTCATTAACAGAAACATTCAGCTCTCAATAAAAGGGGTTGTCCAGGACTTTTATATTGATGGCCTATCCTTAATATAGGTCTCCAATAACTAATCTTGGGGGTACGACACATGACAATCTCGCTAATCAGCTGTTCCCGGTGACTGCGGCAACGTACTGCAAATCTGTCCTCTATTGATTTTAATATGGGGCAAATTTGCTGTATCCAGTGTGGTAGGTTGACTCACTCAGCCGCTCTCAGAGGTAGACACAGGAAACTTGGGGGTCAAAGTCTATAGCTGGTTTACTGCTTTCATAAACCAGAAAACAACATTAACATGGCCTTTCCGGCAAAACAAAAGATAAATGGTAGCAAAGTCCATAGCATATGGGATTCGCCCACTCAGGTTGCCATCCACTTCAGTTCCTACTGAAGTTTCACACAGGAGACTTCCCTCATCTCCAAACAGGTAGCAGAGAAAAAAAACAGTGGCTGAGAATTTAACTTCCCCAGCCACACCCTTGATGTGGAGATATGGTGAATGACCTCCCTCCCACTCTATAGTCATTCACAAAACCAAGCCCTTTTAAAATGGTGGTTTAACCCCCAGCACATAACATGCTGGAGAAAACTTCAAGGTTCAGTTCACTTAAGCTAACAGCCACAGCAAAACATATCTCCCCTCACATATATCACCAGTGACTCTGTCTCACCGGCACTATAAAGTTGACAGAGCTGTGCAGTTCTGCAACTGAGCACATCCAGCCGCTGCCGCCAGCCAGGAACAGCTGATCAGCAAGGGTGCCGGGTGTCGCATCAGATATTGCTGACTTATCCATATGAAAAGCAATCAATATAACAGTCCCAGATATCCTTTTAATTTGGCACATCTTTCAAGTGTGGTGGATCAGCATTAGGACTGCAGTACATTTCCACCATAACCAGGAGGGGGCAGCACTGGGTACGGAATAGAGCTGTATTGACATAGGCTTCATATATACAGCCTCGTTTTCATATCACTTGTAACGCTGTAACGTTCTTAGTAGTGGAAGAACAGACTGGCCATGTAAAGGTATTGCTGTCTTGTCTTTGAAAGAGCTATATGTATATAGAAATAGTTTGGGGGTGTGAAATCCTCCAGACAGATTACCTTTAAAACGTACCAACTACTTTTGATCTCTGGCATGGTGAGCAGCTCTTGCACACTAGGTGGTACAGTTGCCATGTTAGAGTATTGTGCTCATCTCCAATTTTAATTAATTTAAGAATAGTGTTGTTCGTTTTTTTTTCTTTTTGAGGACGAACATTCATTTTTTTTTCTGTACTAGAGACAAGAATTCTAGAAGAACACACACAATGTATACAAATTCCATCAACCGCCTCTTCCAGCTCCATAGAAACAAATCTTAGCAGATAATCTGTTTCATAGGGTTGTTAAGTATTAGGTTCTGAAGAACGACCTAGTCATAAATAGATTGGCATGCCAAAATCTCCTGGCTGTAAAAATGCTGGTCTGTTGCAATTACCTCATTGCAAGACTAATATACACTACCGTTCAAAAGTTTGGGGTCACCCAGACAATTTTGTGTTTTCCATGAAAACTCATACTTTTATTTATCAAATGAGTTACAAAATGATTAGAAAATATAGTCCAGACATTGAAAAGGTTAGAAACAATGATTTCTATTAGAAAGAATAATTTTCTCCTTCACACTTTGCTTTCGTCAAAGAATGCTCCCTTTGCAGCAATTCCAGCATTGCAGACCTTTGGCATTCTAGCTGTTAATTTGCTGAGGTAATCTTGAGAAATTTCCCCCCATGCTTCCTGAAGCCCCTCACACAAGTTGGATTGGCTTGATGGGCACTTTTTGCGTACCATACGGTCAAGCTGCTCCCACAACAGCTCAATGGGGTTGAGATCTGGTGACTGCGCTGGCCACTCCATTACAGATAGAATACCAGCTGCCTGCTTCTTCCCTAAATAGTTCATGCATAATTTGGAGGTGTGCTTTGGGTCATTGTCCTGTTGTAGGATGAAATTGGCTCCAATCAAGCGCTGTTCACAGGGTACGGCACGGCGTTGCAAAATGGAGTGATAGCCTTCCATATTCAAAATCCCATTTACCTTGTACAAATTTCCCACTTTACCAGCACCAAAGAAACCCCAGACCATCACATTACCTCCACCATGCTTGACAGATGGTGTCAGGCACTCTTCCAGTATCTTTTCAGTGGTTCTGCCTCTCACAAATGTTCTTCTGTGTGATCCAAACACCTCAAACTTTGATTCGTCTGTCCATAAAACTTTTTTCCAATCTTCCTCTGTCCAATGTCTGTGTTCTTTTGCCCATATTAATCTTTTCCTTTTATTAGCCAGTCTCAGATATGGCTTTTTCTTTGCCACTTTGCCCTGAAGGCCAGCATCCCGGAGTTGCCTCTTCACTGTAGACGTTGACACTGGCGTTTTGCGTGTACTATTTAATGAAGCTGCCAGTTGAGGAGCTGTGAGGTGTCGATTTCTCAAACTAGAGACTCTAATGTACTTGTCTTGTTGCTCAGTTGTGCAGCGGAGCCTCCCACTTCTCTTTCTACTCTGGTTAGAGCCTGTTTGTGCTCTCCTCTGAAGGGAGTAGTACACACCGTTGTAGGAAATCTTCAGTTTCTTGGCAATTTCTTGCATGGAATAGCCTTCATTTCTAAGAACAAGAATAGACTGTCGAGTTTCACATGAAAGTTCTCTTTTTTTGGCCATTTTGAGATTTCATAGAACAAACAAATGTAATGCTCCAGATTCTCAACTAGCTCAAAGGAAGTTCAATTTTATAGCTTCTCAAATCAGCCAAACCGTTTTCAGCTGGGCTAACATTCTTGTGCAAAGGTTTTCATCCATTAGCCTTCTTACACAGTTAGCAAACACAATGTACCATTAAAACACTGGAGTGGTGGTTGTTGGAATTGGCCTCTATACACCTATGTAGATATTGCAAAAAAAACAAGACGTTTGCAGCTAGAATAGTCATTTACCACATTAACAATGTATAGAGTGTATTTCTGATTCATTTAATGTTAGCTTCATCGAAAAAAAAAAAAAGTGCTTTTCTTTCAAAAATAATGACATTTTTAAATGACCCCAAACTTTTGAACGGTAGTGTATCTCTCCAACTTTGTGAGCATAAAACGGACCTGACAGGTTCCCTTGTGAAAAAGTGTTTTCCCCATTCCTGATTTCTTATTCTTCTGCATGTTTGATTGTCACACTGAAATGTTTCAGACCACCACAAAACAAATTTAATTATAAGACAAAGATAACACAAGTAAACACAAAATGCAGTTTTAAAATGAAGGTCTTTATTATTAAGAGAAAAAGAAATCCAAATCTACAGGGCCCTGTGTGAAAAAGTGATTGATTCCCCTTAAAACATATATTAACTGTGGTTTATCACATCTTTGAGAAGCTGAGTTCAATTTCCCTAGCCACAAAAAGGCCTGATTACTGCCATACCTGTTCTCAATCCAAAAATCACTTAAATAGGACCTGCCTGACAAATTGAAGTACACCAAAAGATCCTCAAAAGCTAGACATCATGCTGCGATCCAAAGAAATTTAGGAACAAACGAGAGACAAAGTAATTGAGATCTATGAGTCTGGAAAAAGTTATAAAGCCATTTCTAAAGCTTTGGGACTCCGGCGAACCACAGTGAAAGCCATTATCCACAAATGGCGAAAACATGTAACAGTGGTGAACCTTCCCAGGAGTGTCCGACCGACCAAAATTACCCCAAGAGTGCAGTGACGACTCATCCAAGAGGTCACAAAAGACCCCAAAACAAAGAGGGTGTAGTGGGCACAGCTTTATAATGTAACAGGGAGTGGTGCTACAGGCTGCCTGTAAAAATGCAGGTTAGATAAAAGACAGAAAGCCATATATTTGAAAGAACTGCTCTGCTCTTTCAAGTATATGCTTAATAAAATTTGATATAATCAATTCATACCTTGGGTGTGCACAGATTTAATGCCTGCGGCTTTCTCTTTTTATCTAAATACCCCACAATAACATCCAAACAACTGCAGGCCTCACTTGCCTCAGTTAAGGTCAGTGTTCATGACTCCACCATAAGAAAGAGACTGGGCAAAAATGGCATGCATGGAAGAGTTCCAAGATGAAAACCACTTTGAGCAAAAAGAACATAAAGGCTAGCCTCAGTTTTGCCACAAAACATCTTGATGATCACCAAGACTTTTTGAAGAATACTCTGTGGACTGATGAGACAAAAGTTGAACTTTTTGAAAGGTGGATGTCCCATTAAATTTGGCGTAGAAGTAACACAGCATTTCAGAAAAGGAACATCATACCAACAGTAAAATGTGGTGGTGGTAGTGTGATGGCCTATGGCTGTTTTGCTGCTTCAGGGCCTGGAAGACTTGTTGTGGTAAATGGAACCATGAATTCTGCTGTCTACCAAAAAATCCTGAAGACAATGTCCGGTCATCTGTTTGTGACCTCAAGATGAAGCGCACTTGGGTTATGCAGCAGGACAATGATCCAAATCACACCAGAAAGTCCACCTCTGAATGGCTTAAGAAAATCAAAATTAAGACTTTGGAATGGCCTAGTCAAAGTCCTGACTTTAATCCGATTGAGATGCTGTGGCGTGACCTTAAAAAGGCGGTTCATGCTCCAATATGGCAAAATTACAACAATTTTGCAACGTTAAGTGGGCCAAAATTCCTCCAGAGCGTTGTAAAAGACTCAATGCCAGGTATCGCAAATGCTTGATTGCAGTTGTTGCTGCTAAGGGTGGCCCAACCAGTTATTAGGTTTAGGGGGCAATCACTTTTTCACACAGGGCCCTGTAGGTTTGGATTTATTTTCCCTTAATAATAATGTCATGGGTGTATCAGGTTTGATTGACTGACAGTCGATCTGGATCCGGCTGTAAAAGGTCGCTGCACTTGGCTTTGCAAACACCTTCTTGATCCTTTCATCTCTGTAGTGTAGTGGTATACTTCTCTCGCTAGGACCAGGAAGTGATCTCCACCTTCTGCTGCTAATTGACACACCCTTGCTTGATATATAAAAATCCTCAGTGTCTCCAGAGAGTCGCCGGTGATAGAACTATTTTCCCCTGCTCATGCCTGGAATACTAGCAGTCGGCTAGTTTCTTCTTGGAGTTTCTTGGTGGATTATTGTTGTCTTCTCTTTGGTGTCTTCTCAAGCTAAGTGTATCCCCTTGTCAGCTTTCCTTGTTTGTCTTTAGTTGCAGTGGGGGCTGACTAGTGCTCACCCCTTCCCCTCCCTACCTAGAGCCTAGCTCTAGGGACAGTTAAGGATTAGGTATCCTACTCGGCCATAGATGCGGAACCTATTTAGGAACGGTAGGGGAGTCAGGGTGTTGGAAGATATGCCCAGGGGTCTCCACTCTCCCTAGTTGTTGGGCTTCCCCCCTTTTCCCATTGTTGTACATTTGGTCCTCCCCTCACCTAGCGTGACAAATAAAGATATTCATTTAAAAACTACATTTTGTGTTTACTTGTGTTATCTTTGTCTTATATTTAAATTTGTCTTGTGATCTGAAACATTTAAGTGTGACAAACATGCAAAAGAATAAGAAACCAGGAAAGGGGCAAACACTTTTTCACACCAGTGTATGTTTTCATTGGGAATAGGGGAATGAGTTGATGTCAGGGACCTCTGGTAATAGCCTACTCCCCACCGGAACAGAGGATTGAGCATATTGAAATCTAACACGCCCAAGCCTTCTTTTCCTCATGACATCTACTGATAGGGGAGAATCAATACACCCCCTTACAAATTACATTGCTTTCCAGTTACCCTTAGGCTACGTTTACACAATAGTATTTGGTCAGTATTTCACATCAGTTTTTCTAAGCCAAAACCAGTAGTGGAAGTATAATAGAAACACGTGCACCACTTCTGCATTTTTCACCCATTCCTGGTGGCGTTAGTGTCTTTATCCTATATTGCATCTTAATACAGAAAAGACATTTATGGCCTCCTTGGAATTTAATATTAAGGCCTTGATGATCCTAGAACAAGTGAGATGAAGCCATAGTCAATTGTCAGACTACGGCTAGACTTTACAACCACCCAAACACTGATTAAAATAAGTTTTCCCCACTGAACTCTCTGTACAAATGTAATCTAAAAACGATTTGTAAAATGTCAACACTTACAATAATGTGCAATTTAATAATGCAAAGAGATGGAGAAGCATCACATAATCTGTGTAAATAGACAGTACCGTAACTATGTATTTTGTATATAGGGGAGGAGGGCAAAAGAAAACTCTAGGCATCATGCACGCAGCGGTACTACAGAGCTGTAACAGGGCACCAATAGAGGTCCAGGGCGCTTTACTATAGCTCTGTATTAGAGATGAAGAAAAAGTTTTGCACTACCCTGGTCGGGTACAAATCCAAGAGTAAAAAAAGAACAAAAAACAGAGGTGGCATGCTATATCTGACCGCACATTGACTTACAGAGCAATTTCCCCAGTTAGGGAAGAAAAGTCCCATACACATTAAACCTGAATGAGCATGCTATGGCAGCACATTTAGTCCATCTGGGTCCATAGTATTGACGTGCATGGATCTCTGCGTGCCGCCATACATCCTACTGTACACTAACTACTATAACACTACATTATAGTGGATGAAGAAAAACACAGTAATGGAGATAAGTGAGCACGCAGAACTGAAGAATAACTACAAGAATTTTTTTTTATCTTATACAGCTACGGCAAAAACACCAGTACCTGCTTGGATGATGGTGAGACTATTTCTGTAGAACACATGAGCTCTGTGTCCCACACGACTGAAGATTCATGTCAGAACTTTTCGGCATGGCAGTGGTATTCAGGTCTCCCCCATCATGAGCTATAGGCATGCAATGTTTAGCGCGTTTGGAAAATGTTTCAGATTCCATACAAAACTTAAGTCTACATACCAGGCCACACCAACCTCCAAACGCAGGTCGGTCCACGTTCCAATAAGCCGAATTCCAATCAGCATGAAATATAAAACTAAAGAAAATCTTGCACAACTCTTACAGCATGTCCTGAAATAACACTCAACATGTATCTGTACCTAAACCAAAAACAGACCTCAAGGGTTGATTAACCTAAAACACAAAACATTTTCCTAAAAAACAGAGTGCCAGAACATCCTAATAAAACATCCAGCAGAGACAAGTGTCACAATCGTTATACGTATGCTCAATGTGCGCTTCGTACAACGGCATTCAATTGTCTCCTTCGGTTTGGACCAGATAAAGACTGCCCACAGAAATGCAGTCATCTGCAGTCAGCATGGGCAAGACATAATTTCAGAAGTAAATTTTACTACACAAATGACATAGAACGTTATGGTATATTCGGCCATAAAAAAATATATCCTATTTCAGGAAAGACATTTCTGCTTTCCTTCAAGGCCAGGGTGCCCTAGAGCAAGTGAGATGAAACCATAATCTAATGTCAGTCTAGGTGTCATAAGCAACCGATGATAAAAATATGTACCCCATTGGGCTCTCTGTACAAATGTAATCTATCAATGATTTGTAAAATGTCAACACCTACAATAACGTGCAATTTAATGATGGAAAATATAATGAAATCATACAGTAACTATAATCCTTCTTCGTTCTCATATTGTCTTATAGATGGATGTCTACATTGTGACTACATATTTCATGTAATATTTTGTTTGGAAAAATGGTTATGGCAACATGTATATTTGTGACATCTGTATACATATTGTCAATATCTAGTGGCCGGTATGCAACTTAAAGGGTAAGTCATAGACATATGTGAGATCACATTGGTGGAGTCCAGAAGCTTGCTCCCCACCAATCAGAGGACTATCCTATTGTAGGCTAAAGAGTTGAATTGTAAGAAACCAGCTGTTTAAAGGCTATTATCAATCGTTGGATTGGGAAACTTTTATTACTGTTAGAATAGAGCGGAAGGGTGCATGCTCAACCGCTGCTCCATTCATTACCGATGCGGCTGCACTTAAACGTGAAGAAGGAATTGAGGATGTTCTGCACTGCTGGTGAGTAGTATAGTAAATCTAGATACACACAGGATAGGTATGCAGTTTTTTGTCCTGAAGAAGTATGTAAACTTCAAAATGAGTCGACAAATAAAAAAAAAGCATACCTATCCTGTGTTTATCTGGATCTTTATTTCTTTATAGAAATGTAACCGGATAAGACCCCATTGCACTTTTTTCCCCTGCTTCCTAGCTTTCTACCTAGGCTTTTTCCAGCAGCTCCATAGAAAATGAATGAAGCAGTGGTCAGATGTCCAACCTGCTGCGCTATTTTGCAATGATGATAAGGCTATGTGCCCACGATGCAGAAATGAAGCAGAAAATTTCTGCAGCATTTCTGCATCTCCCTGGCAGAAAAAACGCATGCAGATTGTACATGCGTTTTTCCTGCAGAATACATGCGGAATACATGCGGATTCACATGCGGATTCACATGCGTTTCCGCATGCAGATTGACAAGCGCTTTCCAGGCGATAGCATCACTTGGAAACTGCTTGACAACTAGGTCACACTATATAAATCCATGCAAACAGCATGGATTTATATAGTGTGACCGTAAAACAATGTTTTAAATAAAGCTATACTCACCCCCGATGCCCTGGCGTGGCTGCAGCGCTCGTTCCTGTCTGGTTCCCGGCGAGACACAGCGGTGAAGGGCCTGCGGTCACATGACTGTGACGTCACCGAAGGTCCTTCAGTGCTGCCGGCATGCCGAGAGAAGCCGCCGGACAGGTGAATATAACTTTATTTGTTATTTTATTCTTTTTTTACAGGTACAATGGTACCCAGGTCTGAATGAGAGTCTTCTCTCCTCCAGAACTGGGTACCATCCGCACATTGAATCGCATATTATCCGCGTGTACAAATGTACAGACGCACATTCTATGCGTCTCAATGCAAGTCAATGGCGGCGCTTCCGCAAAATTAATGAACATGCTGCGGATTTATGAGCGCTGCAGAAACGCTGCGGAAAAATCCGCAGCATGTGCATTGACATTGCGGAATGCCATTGGGGACCATGGGGTGCGGATTACAATGAAAAACGCATCGTGGGCACGCAGCCTTAAAGTTCTTCATCAGGAATACAAATTCCACCCTCTGCTGATCGATGCAGATTCAGGCAGTGGACACCCACCGATCAGCAATGGAAAAGTTTTTTCAGCAGTTAACCCCTTTAACGGGAAATTGATATCTGATACATGTTGCCCGATCCACGAGCAGCATGTATCAGACATTGGCTGCATGATTTCAGCCATATATGTTTAACTACGAAACCGCCACCCACCCACTGCCCTGGAGTTACAGGTCTCTGCATAAATATCCATCCAGGAAGAGACCTCTCAGTCACTGGCAGTGGGTGGGGAGAAGCCGCCAGGGACCCGCCAGTCCGACTAGTCTCTCATATGTCTCGGTCCACGGCAGTTTTTAAACTATTTTTATCTCTAAATATACAATATCCATCGTTGGTAGCATCAAGCAGCCGGACGCTGAGCATTCTCCATACATAGTGGGTGTTGGTTGTTTTAAATAGTCTGCAGGCAGCTGTCGAACCCGAGATAACTGTGACCCTGACAGCTTAACCCCAGACATGCCAAGTACCCTTCAACCTCTTGTTTCAGTTGTTTTCTATTGGTTGCATGGCTTGTACAATTTCTTCACATACAGTGTGGCTGGTGACCATTTCTTAGCGCTGAATGTGGCGTGGCCCTCATGTTAAGAAAGGTTGGTGACCACTACAATGACATGAGAACAATGACAGCCTATCAGTTATTGTTCTGTACGTATCAAAAGTGGAGTTGGCCAGTCTAAACAGGCTATTAAACGACCACCGATCGGCAAACATGTAGCAGATCGGAGATTCTTTATGGTTGCGGGTCAGACAGTGTAAATGAGCCCTAAGAGGCTGATCCAATCTTTATACTTAGCATCAAGGACCACGATTTTTTCCTCAAAATGTTTTACAGAAAGTGATCCGCTCTCTTTGATGAAGTAGTATTACTAGGAGTAGTAGTAGGACTGGATATCCAAAATGATTATGACCATGGTTTGACCCGTACAGAGAATATGCACATGCAGACCAAAAGATTTCTCTCCAAACTTTGCTCCAAACACCTGTACTATTCTAAGAGTAGTAGGATATGACTTTTCCATATGTCCAGACTTATAACCATGGGAGCCGTAACTTTCTCTTTTACCAAAATGTCTAAACTTTTTTATAATGTTATTTCTCTATTATAAAACAGACAAGAGTGAGTATGCTTTGCTTAACATTGTAATATAGTATTTATTAAACCTGTAAGGACCTGGAAATTTTTCTTTTTTGCACTTTCGTCTTTTCCTACCCTTGTTCCAAGAGCCATATTTTTTTTACTTGGCCATCAACATTGCTGTATCAGGGCTTGTTTTTTTGCGGGACGACTTGTAGTTTTGAATTACACCATTTATTTCACCACTTAATATACTGAGAAAATAAAAACAGGAAAAAAATCCAAATGCAGTGAAATTGTGAAACAAAACACAACTTTTTTTGTTTTGTATTAACAGCATTCATTGTATAGCTAAAATGTCATTGTATGGCTAAAATGACTTAGTAAAACGAGTCTCTAGGTCAGCATGATTACATTAATATGAAATTTGACCATTTTTTTAAAATTATTTTAGTGGTGAAAAAAAGTCTGAGATTTGTAAGAAAAAAAATTGATCTGTGTCGCTATTTTCTAAGACCCACAACATTTTTACTTTTCCATCCATTCAGCTGTGTGAGAACTTGTTTTTTGCATTTTCATAGCTTTTTGTGGCATTTTTTGGGAAGTGCGGAGACCAAAAAAATGGTAATCCTACAGTTGTTTTTTATTCTTTTTGGTGTTTAACATAAAATTTTAATTATTTTCTTTCGATAAACTGGACATGACGATACTAAATATGTTTTTTGCTTTTTGTTTTAAATGGGAAAAGACTAGTAATTTACACTTTTAGATTATTTTAAGATTTTTTTTTAACGTAATTGTTTAGATCACCCCTAGGGGATTTGAACCTGTAATATTTTATATACTGCAAAGCATCAGAATTGCAATATACTGTATATGGAGATTAGTGTTCTATGAAGCTCTGCATGTGGATGATCTTCACAAGAGCACCAAGATAGCAGTTAAAGGGGAGCTGTACACTATGAAAGATAAAAGCTCTTGTAGCAGGAGAATGGCAGCAGATGGGAAAAGCAAATCAAGTGCAAACTTACTTATTTTCATGCTAACTAATTAAAGCAACTGAACGACTTGAGAATGCCTTTCTAAATACTTCAATTCAAAAGATAAGTCTGGTCATTGTGGCTATGTACATGTGTTGTTTTTAATATAGATTGTGATATGGGAAAAAATAGAAACAGTGGCAAAAATTAAAAAATACAAATAAATAAATACATTTAAACACAAAAACCTGATGCTAGCTTCCTTTTAAAAGCAGATCAGATAACAGTTGGTTGGTCAGCTAACTAACTGATGTGTGGTGGGCATCACGACTCTTCCCCAACAGATGATGTCAGGAGAGACAGGGGTTAAGCAGTCTCAATTCACATGTGTTTTCCAGGAAATATGCCATGACCAGAGACTGGCCAAGGAGTGCTGACTGTTAACTCTTGTGTGTAGCCAACATCTATTTCATGTGTATGGCCAGCCTCATAGAGTCCAATGGATGAACACCTCACCCGTAGACTAGATGCCTTGCATACTAGCACTGATGTAGGTGATTACCGATTGACGGTCATATTGTGAAGTGTTGCCGGCCGGCCGGTTCGTGTAAACGGACCATTAGATTCTAAATGAAGAAGAAAATATTATGTGTAGAGAAAAGGCAAATAAAGGATTCTGCAGGACACAAAAAAAAAACATATCCGTACATGAATATTTTGGTTTGTAAAATAAAAAAAACCTTGAGTAGAGATTACCATGCTTATTGTTCTATCTACTGGGAGAACACACTATGTGGGGGCAGGGCACTATTTTCTATCCTCAAAATCACCAAACAGGGAGCTGGGCCATGAAGGCAATGGTTGGGAGCACAGGAATCTGTGCATTGGACGTCCAACTGGGAAGCACAAGGAAAATGGTGCAGAGAGTGATTTTACTAAATAGGCTTAGAAATTGCTATTAAATGGAAACTCCAGTGAAGACTGTATCCCAGCAGAATAATTAATTAGAGAATCGCTTGTGAGTAATCTTCTGTCATCACTGTAGGCTAGGCAGCAGAATAAATACATCTCAACTGTTGCTAAGCAACGCATGCCATGGCCAGTAGTTGGCACATCCAGATATGCCAGCTAATTGGAGATCTGAATGTCTCTTATTCAACTGCATTTCTACCAATGTGTATTGATGCAAACACTTGTGCTACAGATAACTTGGTACTGGTAAGGGAAAAAAGGGAGAATTGGCAGGAGGAACACAAGGTAAATATAAGGTAAAGAAAAACTGTGAGTCTGCAGCATGTTCTGTATGCTCCTCCATCAAACCGCACAGTAAAAACCTTGCAAAGAACATGGGTTCATTTTTTCCTGATCCCTTCCATTTTCTGCTGGCAAACAGCTGATGGGGCAGACAGAGCAGTGGGGAGAAGCTCCTTGTACAGCCAGCTGTTTAACAGCTTGTTCAGCCATCAGCAGATCCTAACCACTCCACTGTACACGTGCATGTGCTCTCAAAAGGAAGGAGAATTATCTACCATAAGAGTAAAAGATCACACATGTCGAAATTCAACATGGCTGGAGGAGAGCTAGTAGATTAGAAATCATCAAATTCATCAAACATTGGGTTGATTAGAAGGAAACATCACAAATAGAAGAAAAATAAAACCGCCCTGAAAGCACACACAGAGTGGTGCACAGGCTCAATAAGGAGTCTTAAAGGGGTTGTCCAGGTTTGGGATGAAAGACTGCAGTCTGACTAAATGTGTGCAGCCTCACTCAATTCATGCACGTCTAGTCGGAATGCGGCCATAAGTATGCAAGTCTCATACTTGCAGTCACATGACCGCCCTCCCTCACCGCCGGCATCGGAGAATCCTGACAGTGAGCGGTGCATGAGCTGTGATGATTCAGAAGCCTGCAGTCACATAGAGTGACATCAGGCTTTCATCCCAGACCTGGACAACCCTTTTAAGACGTCTACTTTTGAAAACAATCTTGCTTGAAGCATTCTTTCTATGGGCTGCATGAATCATACGCGAGCTGCATTATTTCAGCCATCTATTCTTTACTCTGAAACGTTGGAGTTTCAGAGAACAGATACTTTGAAAAGCCAGTCGAAGATTTGGGGCTCGGCTGACTAGTCCAAGCAAGGTCTCTGGTGTCTTCTCCCTGTCTCTTTTCCTTTGACTTACAGGTGTCTCTCCGTGAAAACATAAATGGAGAGACCTGTCAGTCATAGGGAGCAGGATGGAGAAAATCTGTCGGGCACCTGCGCCTGCCTCCGACTACTCATGGTCCTTGGACAGCTGTAATAACTCAGCCAGACTCTGATTCATGCTGCTCGTGGTTCGGGTAGATGGCAGAATTCCATTATAGGCCCAAACAGTTGCCTCCAGTAGGTGGCACTAAAGGAATTATATTTTTCCTCCCGACTTTCCTTGGTTCATAAATGTCTAATGGAGAACATGTTCTCTATGTATGCTCACAAGACTGAGCATGATGGGTACATTGCTGACAAGGCGTTCAGATTAATTGCTTGTCAGTATTTCTGCAAGTTTACATGCCACTTGATTTGCTGTAAAATAAATACTGGCTATGAATGGAATAGGCAATCACATTAATTACGGCACACTTAAAAGAAAACCAAGTGAAATCTCTGTGCAGTTTACATTACTTGTATACATACAAAAGGTCATGTATATCAAACTATTCCGCGCAAAAGAGGGTAGGGGAGTCCAAACAGCAGCTGGGTGTTCCCCACACAGATTTATGACTAATTATTCTGATCTTACAGAAACTGGTCTCGTGGTACTTACATATAGATTGCTAAAGGGTTTGCCTAGTACTAAAAACGGCATTACCAATCCTTGACAGGTCATCAATGTGAGACTGGTGGAGGTCTGTCACCCAGAACAGGCAGATAACTACCTGTCCCTGCAACCATTGTACTAATCTGCAGGTTAATACCATACCAAACATATTCGATTGGCTAAATGAATATTAAGCTACAGGGCAAAAATAAAGTTCTATTCTCCCTACAGCTGCTTGCTTCCATTCGCTGACTGTGATCAGTCAGCGTGCAGTAATCACTCCCTCTGTCTCTTGAATAACGTCCTACAGTGCACACATACTGCTGGGCAGGATGACATTGAAGAAGTGAGCAGCTGCAGGGAGAATAGAAATTAATTTTCTCTCTTCAGCCAAACATCAAGTTAGACAGCTGCATATATTTAGTATGGGGTTTACATGCAGATTACCATTAGGACACCCGGTAAGTACTGTTTGTTGATGACAAGTTACCTTTAAAGGGGTTTTCCACAAATAATTTTCACATATTACATTACAGCATTCTTTTAACTCACTTCCAAACTTGGATTTAAACAGAATCTCAACTCAGTCCCAATTTGTGCTGCGATCTAACCACTACAGAAATATAAAGTGAGTCGTCTGCGATGAATGGTCAAATGATTGTATCATCCAATGACCAAACAAGTTAGAACAGTCTTTGCATTTTATATGAAGGTCATTTACGAATAAATTTTGTAATCAATAACCAGCACTTTCTGTCAGTTAGATTTAGTTCTACACACATCAATTTAATCCTATCTGCAGATGGATCACAGCCCAAATAAATCATATATCACAGACCCAAAATAAAAGTGCCAGAAATTGGAAGACAGATTAAACACTTGACCATCAGAGGGACTCTCTACACAACACAGGTGATATTTCATGCATTTTCAGGTCATACAAAACCAAGACCTTTCTTCTTTTTCTTACAATTGGAAAGCCCTCTTTCATCCAGTAGAGGACCAGACTAACATCAAAGAAAGCTTTGTAATAGGTATTGTGTAATTGCATCATACATGTTTAATCATTAACAGTTAATTGAAGGGGAAAGTCTTGGAAGAACCTGCAAAGTGTAAACCATTTCACACATGTTGGCACATTTACTACTAGCTATTTCTCCAATGCTCTTTCAAATGCTATCGAGCCAGAAAAAAATACTTAGGCTGCATGCACCCATCTGTGTGTCGCTGTCCAAGTACGGCCCGTGGGTCTCCAGATCTGAACTTAACAGACTCACTCGTAAATGCCGATGAGGCTGTCAAGTTTGGGTCAGGAAACCCAAGACCGGTCTATGAATCACGATTAGTACTCGCACCGTGACACACAGATGTGTGTTCAGCTTTGGACAGTGCTCTGTGTCAAGCACTACATCGGAGATTCTGTTGAAATCCTCGAATTACTGAATTTCGAAGGGAGCATCAACACATTCTCACCTAACTGAAGACGACGGTGTCACTGTATGGCCAGGTAAGATTTGACTTTTTCCAACATGCAGAAGATGTGACAGACGGAGTTTTCGGCATGTTGGAAAAGATGAACACGGCCAGGTCAGAGGCTATGCAGTGATTCTGTCAGGTTAATTTAAGTGGATCACTCAACAGGGTGAATCCAGTTCGTTGGGATCCTGGCAGAGACTCCGACACAGTGCTCGCCCCAGAGCACTGTATAATTGTGAACCTAGACTTAAATTCATGTGTCTAAGTGACTTCAGTCACAGTTTAGCCTCAGGATGAATTTCATTAACAGATATCTTGGTTATGGTACTGCTTTTTAAAGATTTGTAGGTTGTTACTATCTATGGCTTTTCCTTCCTCAGTAAATGTGCATGAGCTCTGTAAAGGAAAATAAGCCAACAAGCAAAACGTTCACCTCTCCCGACCTCTGCTGACACCCCCACACGTATCATATAGTCAGCTGATCTCAATGAATCAGTTCATTTGGGCAAAGTTCATCTAATATATAAGGCTCCATTTATACTATGGTCAGGCCAATTAACCGCTATCTAATGTTTGTAGCCAGCAGCTTAGGCTGTTATCTTCTAAAGGTACCACAAAATACCAGTGGGGGAAAGTGTCCTGGCCATTGATATTAAGATTTGAGAGTTATCAGTGGTTGATACCTTTTAATGGCTAACTGAAAAGATGGAAACAAATAGCAAGCTTTCCAGACTACTCAGGCCTTTTCATCAGGCATAGTATGAAGAGACGAGTAGCCTCAAAAACTTGCAATTTCTTACCATCTTTTCAGTTAGCCATTAAAAGGTATCAACCACTGAGAACTCTCAAATCTTAATATTTTTCTATCTACTGGCTAACACGGTACAAAGATATATCTTTTTCCTGGCCATTGATGTAATTAAAAAGTATGGTAACTTCACCAAACTGAGGTAATTACCAGATATCAAGTGGCTCAAGGGAGATGAGTGGTCTCATCAATACAGTGAACTAAAGGGCCCCATACACAATAGACAGCTGTAGGTCGAACAATAAGTTTGTTTGGTAACTATGTCTCCTGACCATTTATGCTCGCTCTCCCGAGCGCTACTGTGTTCTCTACAAGAGAGCCGCAGAGACTCCTCTGGCAGAAGTTCATTTAAAGAAGAACACAAGGACTAGCAGCCAGAAATTGGAGATGCGGGACCCTTATCTCCACCATCAGCTGTTAGGTGAGCGTAGGGAGGCCCTGATACACTGACTATCGGCCAAGTCCGTCGATATCGGCAGATTTGTTAAATGTCAGTCTAATGTTTATGGGAGTCTTACATCCAGCATTTGTGCATAATAGGACTTTAATGCCGGAACATTAATGTCAAACAAACAGCTCAACAACCAAAAGAAATTCCACACAAATATGAGAATGGCTGTCTTAATGGTAAGCTATAATCAGAAAATAACCTATTGCTTAAATTAGGTTTTTGTGTCATGTGTATTTAAAAAAATAAATAGTTTTTTTCCCTCATATCATGATCTCTATTTAAAAAAATACAAAACCATAATTGGTAATCTTGCAATTTTCACACTGGCTACTGGATCTATTTTAGAGTCATACATCCTGTCCTCTCAGGAAGCGTTTTTCAGGACTTTTTTTTTATAATTAAAGACAGGATTACAATGAAAGTAAGGGTGCTTTCACACTGAGTTCTGGCAACCGTTCGCTGGTCCCCACAAAACGGGATTTTGGCGTATGTGCCGACAGGGCATTAAACTATAATGTTATAAACATAGCAAAAGAATGCTTTGTCATGCATGATTTTTGGGCGTATTCGCCTTCTGGAGGCAAACACTCAGATGTAGTAGACCCGTCAGCGCCTACACGGAATGCCGTTTTGAGGGGGATTCTGACGTAAGCCCTGACGGGACAAACGAATGGGGTGTCAGAACGCAGTGTGAAAGCACCCTAACGATATGTGCACACGTTGAGTAAAATTTCTTCACCACTTCTGCATCTCTTGGCAGGAAAAACGCAGCTGCAAAAACGTGTGTTTTTGGTGAGTTTATGACTGATTTGAGTGAAGTCAATGGTGAAAACCGCAGGGCAAAAAATTGACATGCTGCAGAATATTTTCTGCACCAAATCTGCAAATCAAAAATGAGCAACATATGCATGACTCTTCAGGTTTCTCATTCACTTTGCTGGCATCAGGATTGCTTCAGGATTTACTAGCAAATAAACAGGGCAAAAACGCACCAAATCTGCAACGTGTGCACACAGCCTAACACCTCGATTCATAGCTGATAACATAGGATCCATCATTCACAGCTGACCCTGTTCCCCATTTTTTCACAATGATCATTGCGCAGGCTCAATAGATACTTCAATACAAAAGATATTGTTGGGGCCTGACTGTTGTAGCTAATTTTCATGCGTTAATTCTTGAAACAACAGGAAGTTAGGCCCCAATTCATCAAGACGTGCTTTTTCTTGATGAAAGAGCGTGGTGGAGTAGGAGGCGCCCGATTCATTAAGAGGTGCATGCATCTTAAAAGTGGCATGTGCCTCATCACCAATCTTGCTCCAGTCAAATACTTGTGGTGTAAGGTACGCAAGAACTTCACAGGATTAGATGAGTAGGCATCACCACGCTCTGTCCATTTTGCCTTGAAAATCGCAAATGATGCAAGATTTTTGTACAACTTCATGGTGTGCAAAAACTTTGCGCCCCTTTAAAGTGTTTTTACCATAAACACTTTGATGAATCGGAGCCTTTGAGTCATAAAAAGCCCCAGTGGCCAGTGTAAAATGAGATCTTATTTTTTATTTTTAATACAGACTGTGATATGTAAAAAAAAAATTGAAAAAATTAAATATAAACAAGTCATTTTCTGATAACTTACTTTTACCCAACCAAACCTGTTTGACTATGTGAAATTTTACACAAAACAATATACTCCAAGAAATTTGAAATATCAAATAAGTTTGAAATTACAGTACCACTAAATGGTTAAATATGGTCAAGAGGTCTGAATAACATGAATATGCACAAAGATTTACATAAAAGATCAAGATCACTCGGGAAAAGTAAGGCTGTGTTCACACGATGCGTATTTCATGCGTTTCCGCGGCGTTTTTGCAGTTGCGTAAACGCCGCGGAAACGCATGAAAAACGCATGGTAGAAGGGCAGCAATGTTCCCCAATGGAAATCCGCATGTGCTGTGCCCATGATGCGGATTTTTCCGCAGCGTTAACGCTGCGGTCAAAAATCCGCAGCATGTCAATTAATTTTGCGGAAACGCGGCGATTTCGCCGCCATTGACTTGCATTAGAACGCGCCAATTCCGCAAGACAGCATTTGTACTTGCGTAATTGGTGCGTTCTAATGTGCGGATGGTACCCGGGTGTGGAGGAGAGGAGAGTCTCATCCACACCCAGGTACCATTGAAAAAGCTGTAAAAAGAAGAATAAAATAAAAAATAAATGTATTCTTACCATCTGTCGGCCCGCGCTGCGCTCCCGCTTGGTTCCCGGCACTTGCAGTGAGTTGTAGGACCTGCGGTGACGTCAGAGTCATGTGACGGGTCACGTGACGCTGACGTCGGCAGGTCTTTCAATTCAAAGTTGCCGGCAGCCGGGAGAACGGAGTGAGCAGGACAGCGCGGGCCATCGGAGGTAAGTATATACACTCTCTCGGTTCACACTGTATAAATCCATGCTGTTTGCATGGATTTATATAGTGTGACCTAGTTATCAAGCACTTTCCAGGTGATGCTATCGCCTGGAAAGCGCTTGTCAATCTGCATGCGGAAACGCATGTGAATCTGCATGTGGATCCGCATGTATTCTGCAGGAAAAACGCATGCACAATCTGCATGCGTTTTTTCTGCCAGGGAGATGCAGAAATGATGCAGAAATTTTCTGCTTCATTTCTGCATCGTGTGCACATACCCTATGGATCTAAAAAGGTAATTCGAGAGGAATCAACTCATGTGGAAAATCCTACCCAGTCCTTATTTCTATTCATATAGCCAAAGGTTTTTATCAGAATATCTTAACGTAATCCTCTAATTAGCATTTCTTTGAAATCTGATTTGACTAATTAGTGGGGAATTAACAACCAGAGCAATTAGGCTTTCTGGAGTAAAATAAACTCTTAAAGGGAACCTGTCACCATTAAAATGCAATCCAGTTTGTAAGCATCAAGTTATAGAATAGGGGGAGCGGAGTAGATTGATGTATCATTTTATGAGAAAAGATTCAGTATAACCTGTGTTTTAATCCTTTAAACCTCTACTCTATCTGGGATCTTCAGTCCAGTGGGCGGTCCTATCAGTGATTGACAGTTTTCTTTCAAGTGTCAGATCAAAATTGGCAGTGCAAGTCTATGGTTGTGTGAAAAAATCGGACCGCACTCTGATGACATCCAAGTGTGGTCCGATTTTCATGGACTGACAGAATTGAGGGGGAGGGGCAGGAGGTTGGAGAAACATTTTTTTTTCTGGTTTGAGAAAAACTGATGCCACTCTGATCCGAATAATTGGACCGTTTTTTTTTGTTTTGAGAGAGAATGGCCGTGTGAGCCTACGCTGATCTAGAGATTCTCCGCAAAGTGGAGATGACACGGAGAAAAAGTGCTGGACACCCACACTATATTACATGTATACACATTTAATTAAAAAATATATAGATGGGAGTGCTTCCTTAAAGAAAGAAAGGCTGGATACCAATGAAACAGTCCTGAAACCGTTGAATACCAGCCAAGACATTACCGTGATGCATGTGAGAACCACAGCAACATGCGTTTTTTCCAATTGAGCATTCATGATTACCCACTTTTGTGAGTTAACAGCGGTTTTACTGCAAAAATTTAAAAAATCTGCCATTTTACAGTAGTATCTTGTTTTGGGATTGTTTTTGGCTGCATCTTGGGGCATCTATACATATTGGATTATAGTTGTCTAAATGTGCTGATTTCAGTTCGAAACAGAGGATATAAAGATCAGGCAGTTCACATTTAAACGCCCCATCTTTTGGTTCTTCAGGCAAATAAGCCAATGCCATAAGTCTGTCAGTGGTTAATTTTGCTCTCCTCACACAGAACACGTGAATGGGTGGCTGACGTCTGGGAACCTTAAAATCACCTCTTATATATTTCCATCTATTATCTTTTTTTAAGGTGAACTACATAAATAGCCTCTATTTAAAGAAGACCTTGTCTTGCACTTGCTCTTAAATTCTTTTCTGGGGATTCCCTTCTAAAAATTTTGGGCATCTAGTTCTAGGGAGACCTCTCTGCTCCTATTTACTAATGGTACGTGACTCAGCTTTCCCATCCTGACTTCCATGCAGACTTCTCTATACCTCTCTGCTCCTATTTACTAATGGTATGTTCTTCAAGTTACACCAGCTACCCCCCACTTTCATTTATGACCTTGTTTACTTAGCCTTTGACTATCCAGCATCTGCTTCAGCCTTAATCAGCTGATCAAGATGAGCACAGACTCTCCCCTCTGGTTCACAGCTGAATGCATTCTGTTCCATATATATTGTGGGCCAGGAGTCTGTTAGACTTTAGTCTGTGTCCATCACTTTAAGTGTGAGAAATATGAATTAATCCTGAATTGAACCTGAAGTGAACTGAAGGTAACTGGATACTAAGTCACAGTAAACAATGTTTGTCTTTGTTTTCACTCTCACCCCCTTAATCCTTCACCTTTTCCAACCACCCCTAATCCCTACACCTAGTAATGAACTCTTCATCTCTCCCTCCATTCTCCCCACCCATCTCACCTCCTCCTCAGAGCTATTCCTCAACATACAATCCTTTGTCTCCAAACACAGACAGTCACCTCATGTCCTCTCCTGCTTCGACCTACTAATGCTTTCTCTGCTCCTCCTCACTGCCGGCGACATCTCTCCACATCCCGGCCCTCCTCACCACATCCCTACAATCACTTCCACCTCCTACCCACGATCTATCCCAAACTCTCGTAACCCTTCTAACCTTATACCAATCCGCCCAGCCTCCACTTCCCCAGTCCCTCTAACAGGAGCTCTATGGAACGCTCGCTCCGTCTGCAACAAACTTTCCTACTTTCACGACCTCTTCATCACTAACAAGCTTTCCTTCCTCGGCATCACTGACACCTGGCTCACGCACTCTGACACGGCCTCTCCTGCTGCACTTTCGTATGGCGGATTCCACCTCTCTCATACCCCCCGCCCCACCGGCAAGCACAGTGAAGGAATAGGTTTCCTTCTCTCAGATAACTGCTTCTTCACCCATATCCCACTGCCGCCCTCAATTACTCTCCCCTCTTTTGAAGTGCACTGCGTGCGCATCTACTCCCCTTCCAACCTCCAACTGTTATGATCTGCTACAAGCACTAAGGAAAGACAGGAGATCTGTCCCTACAATAGAACTAAACTGGATCCCTACGATGTAACGGGGAACCTGATCCTGCGATCAGACCCGCTAAAGTCCTCGGCTAGTCTGTACGAAGACCTATAGATGCAAGGGAGGGATTCCTACAAGAACTAGGGACTGGGATAAAGTTGGACACCTCCTAGCAGAAATTGTAGCAGTCAAAGACAAACACACAACAAAGAACATAGAGGTCCGAAGACCTAGCACAACTAACAGAGAACGGTAACAGAGCACCAAGCTAGCTCAAGAGTACTAAATACAATGAAGTCCAGCAAGGCCAGGAGGGCGGAGCCGGATTAAATAGGCAAAAATGGTCATGTGACCAGCAAACTAGAAAAAACCTAACAGGAGAGTTCTAACACCAACTAGCTGTCATTTACCGCCCCCAAGATCAACCACTACTTTCTTTGACCACTTCACCACTTGGCTACTTCATTTCCTCTCCGTTGACATCCCCACTATCCTCAATGGCGACTTTAACATCCCCATTGACACTTTCCTCTCAGCGGCCTCTAAGCTTTTATCCCTCATTTCCTCCTTCGGTCTTACTCAGTGGTCTTCCACACCCAACCACAAAGACAGCCACACACTGGACCTCATCTTCACCCGCCTCTGTTCCCTATCTAACCTCTCTAACTAACCTCTCCCTCTCTGACCACAACCTACTTACATTCTCTTCCCTCTCCTCTCCAGGGCAACAATCCCCACTCCACAAACTTGCATTCCCTCGCAGAAATCTCAAACACCTTGACCTACACTCACTCTCTGAATCCCTTCTCCCTCTTACAGACATTAGTTCCTTACATGATGCAGATGTTGCTGTCACTTTATACAACACCACAACAGCTGCAGCTCTCGATTCGGTTGCCCCCCTCACACATACCGAAGCTCGCACAATCAACAGACAACCCTGGCACACCAGCCTAACTAAAGAACTGCGACGGGCCTCCAGGATTACTGAGCGTAGATGGAAAAGGTCCCACTCCAATGAGCACTTCATTGCATTCAAACAGTCCCTCACTACCTTCAAGTCCACACTCACTGCAGCAAAACAAACATACTTTGCATCTCTCATATCCTCCCTGTCTCACCCCAAACAACTATTCAACACCTTCAATTCTCTCCTCCGTCCCCCAGTGCCTCCTCCCTCTCCTCTTATTTCAGCCAAAGACTTTGCCTCATTCTTCAAGCAGAAGATTGACACCATCAGACAAAGCTTTTGCCTAAAGCCCCCACAGCCCCTCCCCACACCTACTCAACCCTCCTCCTCCAAAACCACCTTCTCCACCATTACAGAAGATCAACTTTCCTCTTTACTCTCCAAATCACACCTCACCACCAGTAAATTGGACCCAATCCCATCCCACCTCATCCCAAACCTTACCACTATCTTCATCCCAGCCCTAGCCCACCTCTTCAACCTGTCATTAACAACTGGTGTCTTCCCCTCATGCGCCTACATGTGCCTCGCCACAATCCTTACTCCAATCCCTATCTGGAGTAAGGATTAGATGAGCTGTGGCGTAACACCCTCCCTGCCGGGCTATTGTTCCATTTTGATGCAGCTTGGAGAAACCGGTGTGACAAAGCCAAAAGTCGCCAAATCTTTATGCAACTGTTGCGCAAATATTTTGCGTCTTTTCGAAGCAATTTAAGCCAGAATTCTGGCAAAATCGCTTTGATGAATCGGGACATATATCCATGTTGGAATATACATCACTGCTATGAAAATAACACTATAAAAATGCAATATAACAATAAGCACATTGCACACCCGCAATCCATAGAAATAACCATAAGATAAAACACTTAATGAGTTTTGTTCTTCTTTTGGAAAAATATATTTCATACTTCCAGAGAGAAAAATCAGCAATGCTGAATTACTGAACAATATCCTCAAAGACTAAACTACACCTGCATGAATTCATCTTGCTGATTTATCATTCTCAAAGGAAGGAAGAGCCAATTGCTATGGGTGTGCCTGACGACATCAGCAATGACATCCTGGTGACACCCTATGTCCCACTTCCAGTCATTAAAAGATGCTTGCCATTAAAGCCATTAATATATCCTATTGCTTGGTATTTATACTACTATTACAATTGTTTGCCAACTTGCCAAGTTCAAATAATATTCTATGGTGAAGGCAATATTTTACTAGACAACTTGCACTCTCTAGCTTCAAACAGTTTGTTAAAAAAAAGAAAAAAAAGAAAAGGAGCGCAACTCTAATCTACACTTACTTTGCCCAAAACTTCAAAATGCAGACATACTACAGCGTCAGGCCAGTAACGCTAGCCTTCATGACAGATAATTCGCACTCTTCTGCCTTGCTAACAGTTTAAGAACTGATATGTACATTAAATTCTCAGTATCACTAACTTACCAAGATCTGTAGTAGTTGAGTTTCCTAAAAGGTCCAATACGTACTTAAAGAGGATCTGCCACCAGGTCAAGTGGCCAGTTTTTGGTATTATTTTATTCCCGCTGCTTCCCTTGTATTCTGTTTTTTTATTTTATATGTTATACGGTTTCAGAGATATGGGCCCTTTTATTCACTGCTAATTTTGCTTATCTCTACCAAGGGGCCGTGACTCATAGGATTCGCTGGCGGCGTGTCTTTTGGTTGCTCAAGGTAGCAGTAGGAATAAAATAAGAGTAAGAACTGACCATTTGGTCTTGGTGACAGGTCCTATTTAAAGGGGCTTTCCACTTATAAAAAAAAAAGTGGATCCAAATCTTAACTGTCATGTAAAATAACAAAAGCAAATGGGGCTCACCCTCCTCAGACCCAACTCTTCTCAGCTGTTCCGGTCTAGCTGCAGCTGACATATGGAAAGCTCACATCACCACTTCAACCAGTCACTCTCTGCTCTTGAATAGTTCCCGGCCTGACTTCTTTTATCTTTGGTGTCTTTGTGATTTTACACCAATATTAACTGGTTTCTAGCAGAGTTCAGCTCTCTTTCACTCCTCTACAACAGAGCTTAACATCACTAGGAAGTGCAGAGTTGAGCTGTGTTTATTGCTGGCTGCTGATAGGTAAAATGAGACTGCAAATGCCACTGTGATGCATATGGCAGAAGATAGTCCTCTGCCATATGCATCAACAGAGCAGCATTTGCTGTTTCGCATTACTGATATGTATATCAGTAGGAGTCACAAACACAGCTTAGCTCTGCACTGCCAAATAATTACAAACTCCATTGTGGAGGAGTGCAGGAGAGTTGAGCTTTGCTAGAAACCAACTAACAATGATGTAAAACCACAAAGACACCTACACTGATGTAGATAGCAGAATATAAAATCAGTCAGGCAGAATATTATACATGTGCACAAAGTCTATTCTAAAGGAAGAATACAGGAATACAGTCAGAGGTAGAAAACATGATCAACCTGGAATGTCACCTGGACAATTACTAAGAAAACTAAGTTAAATAGAGCCTAGGGGGTCATCATTTTGGAGTTGTAAGATGTGCCAAATTGGACAGATTTAAAAATGAGTTGTATTGGCACAAATGAATAAATATAAATGAATATAATACCATATTATGATTTTGGGAATAACCCTTTCCGGGTGTTGTCCCATAAATAAAATGTATCACATATCTGCAGGACATATTTCAAGTTTAAATGAGTGCATATGAAAATTCTGCATACATGTAGTAGCTGGGAAAATGTACAGAATTAGAAACAAATTAGTAGAAATATCACCCCATATGACATATGATGTTGAACATTCCCACATTAAAGTGACAAGCAATTTCTCAAAGTGAAATTTACCAATAACAGCTGTGCATTATTAGAGTGTGGGAAACTGCCTCAGAGAGCGAGAGACGCCAGATAACCCTTATATGTTATTTCAACTCCTGTACAGACAAGTATCCACAACAGACAACTGATATTCATTCCAAATGAGGAGAGGAACAATCAGAGCAAATCCAAATATACCCAACCATAGTACAAATATTTCATAAAAAAAACAAGATATGCAGAAAAACTGTTTCATCATTTTAGAGGTTGTTATAGTCAAAAGCTTCAAACAATATGGGTTGAAACGCCATAACATTGGGAAGACTCCATGGTCTGGTGCTAACTTGAGGGGTGCCCTTAATGTAATTACAACTAATCTATGTCTTACATGTATTGTTCTCCGTTATGAACTATTTTGGGTTGGCAAGAGACTGACTTTTGTGTTCTTCAGTGGGCTGACTGCCAGCAAGTACAGGGAAAAAATTCTACCTTGATCAATAAAAGCCCCCATACACATTAGACTAACATGGACGAACACGCCGCTATTAGCCGAACGTCTAATTTGTATGGTGGACTCCCAATTCTCTCCCAATAGATAATTTCTGGGGAGAGAAAGACCCGGCATGTCGGATTTCCAACATCAGATATTTTGTTTTCTGCAAGATAACCTACAGGAGTGCTTGGTAGAGCCCACTTTTCCTGTGTATGGTGGACTCAACGATGGCTGTTGGCCGAGCAATCTCCCAAACAATTGTTTGGTAGAGAAGCTATCTATTGTGCATGGAAGGTTTAAAGGGTTATCCGCTACTAGGGCAACCCTTTCTTGAACTAAATGTTTAGCTCCGATAAAATAAAAAAACTACTACTCACCTCCCGTGCTGGCGCCATTTCAGCGGTGTCAGCACTCGTTCTTCCCGGGGCTCCCATGCTGTTGTTGTAACATGTGAGCCCAATCAGCGCTGTCCCCGCCTTCATACGGATTGAACATGAAGAGGAAGTCTGAGCTGCAGCTGATCTCTCACTTCCTCTTCATGTTCCTCTTCACCTCACCGGAGGTATTAGTTCTTTTATTTTATCAGGGCCAAACATTTAGTTCAAGAAGGGGTTGTCCTAGTAGCGGACAACCCCTTTAAAGGGGTTGCATGTCGCCTTGCAAAACGCTATTTACATGCAGATATAGGGTTAATCTGCAGCCACCTGGAGAAAATGAACTTATTTCTTACCAGGAGCTACCGACCTTCACTCAAGGGGGTGTGCACAGAGCAGCCACAGTCAACACTCACAACACCACTCATACCGGGAGTGCGGCTGTTAGTAACCCAGGCTCTTTGAGTGAAAGCTCTGTGCACAGATATGGTGCAGAGTTGTCTGTCAATCAAAGTGTAGAGGTGTCCTTACAGCCGCACTCACAGTACAGTGCGCTGTGCTCTGATCAGTGACTGTAGCTGCTGCGTGCTAACCTCCGTAAGTGAAATCGGGTGGCTCCCGGTATTAAATAAGTTAATTTTCTCCACGTAGCCGCTAGGAAAAATAAACAGGGCAGCGGGGCTGTAATGCTATTTACCTGCAGATTAACCCATTATCAGCAGGTACATAGTGTTTTCTGAGGTCACAGGTTCCCTTTAACTAAAGTCATACGTCTACTAAACGGTGTACTTTGTACAGCAATATTTTCAAATAAACCAAAAAGTCTAAAAAGTAAGGGACCCGTGACAACTTTTTGGGCATGCGGGTTTCTCACTTTTTCCATTTTCCAGTCCTGATCCAATAACATTTGAAAATCAATTATTCTAACAGCTCTTCCAGCCTTTCCGAGTTGCAAAGTTTCAAGCTCCTTTAAGAAGTGGAGTGACAGCTAGAAAAATCCCTTTTCACTCTGTATAGTTGAAGGAGAATTTTGTTCTCTCCCATTTCCACGCTCTGCCCACACAGCAGAGATAGCCAGGCTGCATTCAGGGAGGAAATGATAACTGTTTGTCCAAGGGTTGGATGAGGGGGGAAGCTGAGCGGGATGGGGTGAGGCCTCTCCATCCGGCCACTGCAGCCAACAAAGAGATGCCTTCAGATCTTATATTGTAACCTCTAACACCTCCTCTGGCTGGAACACTAGAAGCATGCAGGCGGGATAACACATGCCCAATCACTAGCACCCCTCATAGCCTTGGCTTGTCATCTCACTGGGACTTCTGACAAACTCCAAAGCTTGGACCAGAGAAGAGGAGAAAGGACCGCACCCTTTTATTACAAGGAGGAACATCTTCCTGAACTTTGAAAGGAGACAGTAACAGATTTGGGCCTTTTGCACATGGCACCACCTTCTGCAGTCATTCTGGTCTGTTATTTGTATCCACTTCATACATTGTAAAGAAATATGTAAAAGCAAAACATCCTGCAGATGTCAATAGTGACAATACAGGTATACACTAAAGAAGGTGCCCAGCACGTTCCTACACGCAGATGGGTGATAACACGGGGTGACCTGAGTCATTTCGTCAGTGTGTTCTCCCCTAGCAGGCGGCATTCTGAGTGCTAGCTCCTGGGCTCACGTCAGTTTAAACAGGTCTAACAGCCTGGCACATTTTCTTCACCCACATTACCCAGGCTGATTGTTTTTCTTCTTCATAGTAGAAACCTCACAGTGTGTATGTAAATCAAGCAGGATGCTTCATGACACATGAGCCAGGCTAAAAATACATGTGTGCATGGGCACCTATGAGCTAGCAGCGTCTCTGCCCTCCCTGGCATGGAGCCTTACATAACTCACTCCTACGCCCACTGCTCATCCTCTGCTTTCCATCGCAGGATGGAGGGAAGGAGGAAGCCACCAGACGGGATCGTAGAGGACAAAGGAGCCCTGGGACCAGCACTGGTCACTGATGGAGACACACGAGGTGAAGAGAAGGAAAGCCTCAGTCATAAGGCTACACAGGGAGAAATGGCATGCACATCAGCGCCAACTTACAGTCTGCCTGCCCACTGCCACGGCCATGCTGCTGTCCTGCGGGTGCTGGAGGAGGAGAATGGAGGAAGGAGGGAGAGAGCATGCGATCCTGCCAGATGCTGCACACAGCCTCACTGACTGCTGCTCATCCAGCGCTGGAGGAACATGGCCACCACAGGGGAGGAGGGTCCTCACAACTCAGGAAAGGGGGGAGGGGAGTCCGCACATAGGAAAATGCTGAGCGGCCGAGAGCAGCCAGTGCTGTACCTCAGCTCCGGGGTATAGGACGGGACAGGGCTGTGTAACAGGCCCTCAGAAGGACCGAGAGCCCCCCCTCTATGCACAATGGAGGGTCCTGTGTATTCTGAAGAATCCTTGTGAGGGGCTGTGTGGTGCTAGATAGTTGTGTGTACTGGGGCGTCTATTTAGGGAATAAAATGGACGTCGTCAGTCTGGTGTTTCTCTGCCACGATCCAATGAGGCATAGAGTTCCACAGAGGCTCTTACATCGCATCGAATAATTGCCCGTGTGGTGACCGACATAACCAACCTACCATGTCATAAATGTCCCCAAGTGACCATGTCATAAATGTCGCCAAGTTACCGTGTCGTAAATGTCCACAAGTGACCATGTCATAAAGGTCACCAAGTGATTGACTCATAAATGTCACCAAGTGACCGTGGCGTAAATATGCCCAAATTACCATGTCATACATGACGCCAAGTGATTGACTCATAAATGTCACCAAGTGACCGTGGCGTAAATATGCCCAAATTACCATGTCATACATGACGCCAAGTGATTGACTCATAAATGTCACCAAGTGACCGTGGCGTAAATATGCCCAAATTACCATGTCATACATGACGCCAAGTGACTGTGTCTTAAATGTCGGCAAGTGACTGGCAAAAATGTCGCCAAGTGACCGTGTCATAAAGGTTGTTAAGTGATTGACTCATAAATGTCGTCAAGTGACTGCATTGTAAATGTCACTAACTGACTGGATTGTAAATGTCGCCAAGTGTTGGCAAGTGATCACCTCATAAATGTTACCGAATGACCATGTAATAAATGTCGCCAAGTGACTGTCATAAATGTCACCAAGAGGCCGTGACACAACACCTAAATTCATAGGTATGATGCCCTATTAGCGCATCCTGTGTATCACAAGTGTTACATCTCTACCTGGACCTGTTAAGTGACATCTGTCACCAGGAGTAGCTGTATTCACTCTTCACCTGGTGATGCTGGAGACATCATGGACAGTATCTCTTGGGCAACACGAAAGCTGTTTAGCCAGTGATTAGTGTGGCTGGAACCTGTGGAGTTGCCCAGCCAGGCTATTGATGTGTGCTGTCCAGTAGGTGTAGTCAGCTCCTTGCTGTGGCTAATGGGTAAGTACCACACAGGGGTTCTCCAAGAGTGTAATAAAATGGTCTCTATCATGTAATTCAAAAGGCAGCCCATCCTAGTCACATATCAGGATGGGCTGCCGTCTGAAGAAACACATCTCCCGAGACCTGTGTCTTAACTGTCAGAGGAGCTGTAGCGTAAGCACACATATCGGTGATCTGCCGAGAAGGGCTATGACAGGATAAGAAATAATTCTTCCCAAGGAAAAGATTTATTCCCTCTCCTGTCAGAGCCCTTCTCTGGCAGCTGACTGGTATGCGTGCTTACAGCTATTCAGCACCTCTGTCAGTTGAGGCACTGCTCTTGGGAGCTGTGTTTCTTCAGACTGCAGCTCATCCTGACACATGACAAGGATGGGTTGCCATTTGAATTACGTGACAGAGGTCATTTTATTACATTCTTAGAGTAAAGGCAGAGATCCTGATTCTAACAATATATCACCTTAGTGAGTGCCTTAGTGAATGCTGCGATTATGATTAAAAACTGTTGCCATTTAACCAGTTCTTTGAATTCTGAGCACTGAATTCCCCTGGCTACTCCACTAAATGACAGCCTTCTGTGTACACTGTGCATAAGCAGAAAGCTGCCAATTGGTGGGAGTGTGGTTGAACTACTTGGCAGCAGACCAAGCAGTCCTTTAGTAATCTGCCGATAAAACTGATTTCTACAGATAAGTTTTAGCTGGGTTATAGAGTTGTCATCAGTATTGCAGTAAGGAATAAAAGCTGCTTTTCATGCCATTGTGGATAATATATATTCTTTATTAAAAACTAGACATAATGTTTAACCCCTTCACAACATTTGATGTATCTGTATGTCATGGAAGGGAAGCAGTTCGCAGTCAACGGGTGTTGAGCTAACATGACCGTTGACGCCCGGCTCTCACTGCCAGGGCCGATGCGCGTACTGCCACAGGCTGTATAACCCCCTAAGTGCTGGGATGGACTGTTAAGGCCTTCTGGTCTATGATCCACCAGTGTCTATAATTTTAAGCGTGCATAAAAGCACGGTCGGCCACAGTTTTGTGCACTTCTAAAAAGATGGATTCCGCTGAACAGAGGCCAGACGAAGACGAGAGTTACTCTGCTGCCTCATTATAGTCAATGGATCCCTCAGGGGTTTCATCTGAATGACATCATTCAGAGATTTAGATGGAAACCCCGATGTAAGTGCTCAGTGTAGGGCGCCGGATAAACGTGATCCAAAATGTTATGTAAAATTTTCCCAACAAAAGCTTCAAATCTATCCACAAAGTCCTCACTCAGATACATCATCTGTTAACGGAAATATAGGGGTTTCCATGTTACTGGTAACACAAAGGCTCTGGAAAAGCGTTAAAGAAATCCAGCGAATTCAGCACTCCCAAATCCAAATGCCCCCCTCCCTTTTGTGCCCCACAGTTAGCATCCACGTTTGGCATCTCTGTAGTGATGAGATCTTGCCTAATTTACAGGGTCCATGTCTCCAGAAGCACGAGCTGGGCATAATGTAATGGGCACTACAATGTACAGGCACAACACTGGGAGATTTGCAATTTTCACTCAGCTACATACACTGCTGCTTGTTTCTGGCAAACATTCATCTAGTCAAAATCTGCACTTGTAGATAAATTCCCAGAGGTGTGTAATTTACAAAATGGGGTCTCTTGGGGGGCTTTCTTCTCTTCCTGCACTTAGGGGCTCTGTATATGGCATTCACAAAATATTCTATGATGATGTGCTCTACAAGAGTCAAATAGCTCTCATTCTCTTCCGAGTCTCGCCTTGTTGCGAAGCAGTATTTTACAGCCACATATGGGGTATTTCCATGTTCAGCAGAGATTGTGTGACATATTTTGGTGCCATTTTTACCCATTTTCCCGTGTGAGGCTATGTGCCCACGATGCAGAAATGCTCAGGATTTTTTCCTGAGCGTTTCTGCGTCTCCCTGGCAGAAAGAAACGCATGCGGATTGTGTATGCGGATTGCACATGCGTTTTCCTGCCAGGGACATGCGGAAATGAAGCGTTCTTCACTTGCATTTCCGCATGCGTGTTGACAAGCGCTTTCCAAGCGATTTTAGCATCACTTGGAAAGTGCTTGTCAACTTGGTCACACTATATAAATCCATGCAAACAGCATGGATTTATATAGTGTGACCCCAAAGAATGGTTAAAAATAAAAAAATAAATGTATACTTACCCTCCGATGGCCCCTGGTGTCCTGCTTCACTCCGTTCTCCCTTGCCGGCAGCGGTGGATTGAAGGACCTGCCGACGTCAGCGTCGCGTGACCCGTCACATGACTCTGACGTCAGCGCAGGTCCTTCATTCCATCGCGAAGTGCCGGGAAGCAAGGAGGAGCGCAGCGCGAGCCGCCGGAAGGTAAATATATATTTTTTATTTTATTCTTTTTTTACAGATTTTTTTACAGACTCTCCTCTCCTCCACACCCGGGTACCATCCGCACATTAGAACGCGCCAATTACTCAAGTACAGATGCAGTCTTGCGGAATTGGCGCATTCTAATGCAAGTCAATGGCAGCAAAAACTCAGCACTTCCGCAAAATAATTGGTAGTGCTGCGTTTTTTTCCGCAATGATAATCCGCAGCGGAAATTTCCGCAGCATGTGCAAAGCACATGCGGATTATCATTGGGGGGACATGGCAGGCCTTCTACCATGCGTTTTTTAAGCGTTTCTGCAGCGTTTTTACCGCTGCAGAAATGCTTAAAAAACACTTCGTGGGCACACAGCCTGAAAATGTAAAATCTAGGGCAAAAAAACGTTGCAAAAATGTAATTATTTTTTCTTCTCCGCCCAATGGTATAAAATTCAGTGACACACCCACCCGTGGTGTCAATATGATCACTGCACCCCCTATATGAATTCATTGAGAGGTGTAGTTAGTAAAATAAGGTCACTTATGGGGGGTTCTGCTGTTCTGGGACCTTGGGGGCTTTGCCAATGTGACATGGCACCCTCAAACCATTCCAGAAAAATGAGCACTACAATATGACGCTCCTTGCCTTTTGAGCTTTGCACTGTGCCTCAACAATAGTTTTCCACCACATGTGGGATATTGGCGTACTCAGGGGAGATTCTGTTACATATTTTGTGGTCTATTTTCTCCTATTATCCCTTTTTACAATTGAAAACTTTTGGCCAAAGTAACATCTAAGTGGAAAAAATGGTAATTTTCCATTGACTCAGCCCAATCTTAATTCTGTTAATCTCTTGAAGGTTAAAAATGCTCACTACAGCGCTAGATGAATTTCTCAAGAGGTGTAATTTCCAAAATGTGATCACTTGCTGGGGGTTTCTGCTGTTTTGGCATGTCAGGGGCTCTTCAAATGTGACATGGCATCCTCAATCTATTACAGGCAAAATTGCAGTCCAGAATTCAATTGGTGCTCCCTCCCTTCCAAGCCTTGCCGTGCGCCCAAAAGTAGTTATCCACCACATGTGCGATATCGGTGTATTCAGGAGAAATTGCACAACAAATTGTATGGTCCATTTTCTCCTCTTACCCTTGTGGGAAAAATTTTATTTTTAATTTTCACGGCTCAATGTTATAAAATTCTGTGAAGCACATGTGAGTTCAAGTGCTCTCCACACCTTTAGATAAGTTCCTTGAGGGGTGTAATTTTCAAAATGGGATCACTTGTGGGGGTTTCCAATTTTAAAGCACATCAGAGGCTCTGCAAACATGACATGGTGTCCGCCAACTTTTCCAGTCAATTTTGCACTCCAAAAGTCAAATGGCGCTCCTTCCCTTCTGAGGTTGTCTAAAAGCATGTTTCGATACGCCAGCATGCCCTTTCCAGGGTGGGAAGCATCTGACAAAATTTACTCTTGTACCGTGGATCTAACAGAGTAGCAACCCAGTAGTCAGCACTATTTTGAATCCTAACAATACAGGGATCATGTTGCAGATAGTGCAGCAAGTAGGCGGATGATAGAGAGGTGATCATTATCCTCTTCATCTCCAGACTGTTGCGCGCCAATCACCTCTTCTTCCTTGTAGTCCTCCATTTGTTCCTCGGCTCCTGCACCTTCACTAACAGTTTGTCTAGTACCACGAGCCCCTCTCAATCGCTGTAATCCACCTTCTCTTGACACCTGCGATGACAATCTGGAACTTAGAGATTTTGTTATCCCTTCTGCATCCTCCTCTGCTTCCTTCTCTTCCTCTGGGACCACCACCTCCTCCCGCAGACTATTTAACCGCTTCCCGACCGTCCACTGTACATAAACGTTGGTGCTGCCTGGGCTCTGTGCAGCGCCGACGTTTATGAACGGTTGGTGGTCCCGCAGCCCTCAGGACCCCCAGGGTCCTGCAAGTGCTGCGGTTGCGGTTCAGAGCGACAGCTCTGACAGGGGACATCATCAGGACCTGATTGGATCAGGTCCCAATGATGTTAACCCTTTGCTATCTTCTTTATGCCGCGATCTATAGTGATTGCGGCATTTAGAAGATAGTGAGAGGAGAGGGGGTCGTCCACTTACCTCTCTGACGGCCCCCTGATGTCTTCCAGGACCTGCCGTTGTTATGGCAGCCGGAAGTCACATGAACTGCCTCCGGATCTGCCATATATGGTGTCCTGCTAGGCTCAGCCTGCAGCTGAAGCCTAGCAGGAGACAAACAGTGCGAAACTGTCAGCAAAGCTCTCATGCAATGCAATACATGTCTATTGCATTGCATGAGAACAGTGATTAGAAAAATAAAAATTAATGTCCCATACAGGACTAAGTAAAAATGTAAAAAAAAAATCTAAAAAATGTTTTAAAACTGTTAAAAAAAATCACAAAATAAATAAAATATTAAACCAATAAATCCGTATATTTATGTAAAAACAAAAAAAGTACACATATTTGGTATCTCCGCGTCCGAAACAACCCGATCTATAAAACTGTCACACTAATTAACTCCATCTGTGCACACCGTAATAAAAATAAATAAAAAACGGAGCAAAAAACTATGCTTTTTCATCATATCTCCAAACAAAAAGTGGAAAAAAAATGCGATCAAAAAGCAAAATGGAAATAAAAAATGGTACCGCTGAAAACGTCATCTTGTTTTGCAAAAAAAAAAGCTGCCATACAGCTCCATCAGCCGAAAAGTAAAAAAGTTATAGCGCTCAGAATAAAGCAATGCATAAAAAAAAAATTTTCTATAAAATTGTTTTATTGTGTAAAAGCGCCAAAACATAAAAAAATATACAGTAAGTGTAGTATCGCTGTAAACATACTGACCCGAAGAATAATGCTGCCTTATCACTTTTACCAAACGCAGAACGGCATAAAAAAAACTCAAAAAACAATTCCAGAATTGTTGGTTTTTGTTAATTTTACCTCCCAAAAAACGGAATAGAAAGCGATCAAAAAATGTCACATACCCAAAAATGGTACCAATAAAAATGTCAACTCGTCCCGCATAAAACAAGCCATCACATGACTCTGTCGGCCGAAATATGGAAAAATTATAGCTCTCAAAATATGGCGATGCAGAAACTAGATTTTGCAAAAAAAAGCGTCTTTTAGTGTGTGACAGCTGTCAGTCATAAAAACCCGATATAAATCTGGTATCTCTGTAATCGCACCGACCCGAAGAATAAAGTAATCTCATCACTTATACCGCACGAGGAACGGCGTAAAAAATAAATAAAACCAATTCTTCACCTGCTACTGATTTGTTAATTATGTCTCCCAAAGATCGCAGTAAGGCTCTGCTCACATTTATCCTGCGCTCTGCGCTGAGCACTTACACCAGAGTTTCGGTGTAAATCTCTGAAATACGTGATTCAGACGGAACCCATGACGGAAGATTCCCTGTAATGAGGCAGATATAGGCCACTGTGGATGCCATCTGGCCTGTGATCCCACGGTGTCAGTTTTTTTAGGCGTGCATAAAAGTGCGGTTGGCCACAGTTTTGTGCACTTCTGAAAAAAAGGACAGCGCTAAACAGAGGCCAGACGGAGTCAAGAGTAACTCTGCTGCCTCATTACAGAGAATGGATCCCGCAGGGGTTTCATCTGACTTACACCACTTGGAAATTTAGATGGAAACCCCGATGTAAGTGCTCAGCCTAGAGCGCCGGATAAATGTTACGTAAAATTTTCCCAATAAAAGCTTCAACTGAGTCCTCAAAAAAAGCTACTGCCCACTCAGGTCCGTCATCTGTTAAAAATATAAGGGACTTCCAAGTTACTGGTAGCAGAGAGGTTCTGGAAAAGCGAAATGGCCCTTGCCCCCCAAAAGAAATTCAGAAAATTTTGTGCTCCCAAATCCAAATGCCTATTCTACAATAATTTGTTCTCCAATTGTCAAATAGCGCTCTGTCCCTCCCAGATCTCGCCGTATGGCTAAGCGGTACGATACAGCCACATATGGGGTATTGCCACTTTTAGAAGAAATTGTGTGACACATTTCGGCACCATTTTTACCCATTGCCCTGTGTGAAAATGTAAAATCTGAGGGTAAAACATTTTTTTGTGGTAAAAATATAATTATGTTTTCTTCACTGCCCAATGGTATAAATTTAAAAATTAAAAAATACTCACTACTTCCCTAGATGAATTCCTTGAGAGGTGTAGTTTACAAAATGGGGTCACTTGTGGGGGTTTCTGCTGTTTCGGCATGTCAGCGACTCTTCAAATGTGACATGGTGTCTGCAACCTATCCCAGCCAACATAGCGCTCCTTTCTCTTCCGAACCCTGCCGTACACCAAAGCAGTGGTTTTCCCCCACATATGGGGTATTGGCGTACTCAGGAGAAATTGCACAACAAATTTCATGGTGCAATTTCTCCTGTTATCCTTATGATAATGCAAAATTAGGGGATGAAAAACATTTTTTGTGGGAAAAATGTGAAAATTTTATTTTTAGGGTTCAATATTATAAAGTTCTGTGAAGCACCTGGGGGTGCAAGGTGCTCACCACACATCTAGATAAGTTCCCAAAGGGGTCTAGTTTCCAAAATGGTGTCACTTGTGGGGGGTTTCTACTGTTTAGGCACATTAGGGGCTCCCCAAATGCGACATGGCGTCCGCTAATTATTCAAACAAATTTTACATTCAAAAAGTCAAATGGCACTCCTTCCCTTCCGAACCCTGCAGTGTACCCAAATAGTGTTTTTCCCCCACATATGGGGTATCGGCATACTCAGGAGAAATTGCACAGCAAATTTCATGGTGCAATTTCTCCTGTTACCCTTATGATAATGCAAAATTAGGGGATGAAAAACATTTTTGTGGGAAAAATGTGAAAATTTTATTTTTACAGCTCAATATTATAAACTTCTGTGAAGCACCTTGGGGTTCAAGGTGCTCACCACACATCTAGATAAGTTCCCTAAGGGGTCTAGTTTCCAAAATGGTGTCACTTGTGGGGGGTTTCCACTGTTTAGGCACATCAGGAGCTCTCCAAACGCAACATGGCGTCTGCTAATTATTCAAACAAATTTTACATTCAAAAAGTCTAATGGCGCTCCTTCCCTTCCGAACCCTGCAGTGCGCCCAAACAGTGGTTTTACCTCACATATGGGGTATCAGCGCGCTCATGAGAAATTGCACTACAAATTTTTATTCCATTTTTTCCTGTTACCCTTGTGAAAATAAAAAAATTCGGTCTAAAGTAACATTTTTGTGAGAAAAAGTTAAATGTTCATTGTTTTCTTACACATTCCAAAAATTCCCGTGAAACACCTGAAGGGTTAATATAGTTCTTGAATGTGGTTTTGAGCACCTTGAGGGGTGCAGTTTTTAGAATGGTGTCACTTTTGTGTATTTTCTGTCATAAAGGCCCCTCAAAGTCACTTCAAATAAGATGTGGTCCCTAAAAAAATGTTTTTGTAAATTTTGTTGGAAAAATGAGAAATCGCTGGTCAACTTTTAACCCTTATAGCTTCCTAACAAAAAAAAATTTTGGTTCCAAAATTGTGCTGATGTAAAGTAGATATGTGGGAAATGTTATTTATTAACTATTTTGTGTGACATATCTCTCTGATTTAAAAGGGCATGAAAATTCAAAGTTTGAAAATTGCAAAATTTTCAACATTTTTGCCAAATTTCCAATTTTTTCACAAATAAACGCAAGTGATATCGAAGAAATTTTACCACTATCATGAAGTACAATATGTCACGAAAGAACAATCTCAGAATCAGAGGAATCCTTTGAAGCGTTCCAGAGTAATTACTTCATAAAGTGACAGTGATCAGAATTGAAAAAATTGGCCTGGTCACGAAGGCAAAAACAGACTCTGGCGCGAAGTGGTTAAACTGTGCTTTAGAATGTAGATGACTGGAATAGTGATGCTGATTATGGCATCGTCAGTGCTAACCATCTTAATAGCCATCTCACAACTGTGCAAAAGGGTGCAGAGGTCCTTAATCTGTGCGCACTCCGCAAACGTGATTTGCAACACGTCCGTACTGCGTTAGCCCAGGCTGTGCAACATGAGATACTGCGTCAGGGCTCATTACTGCTGCCACAGTCACTGAACCATGTGCAGAGTGGAATTCCACTGTGTCGGAGCATCGCATATCAACCGGTTAACCGGTATGGCCAAAGATCTTTGTAGCGATGCAAGTCGATGATCCGCGGGGTGGAACGGTGGAAGTGAGCACACAGCGACCGTGCTTTCTGCAGCAGTGCATCCAGGCTGGTATAGTGGTGGAAAAATTACTGTACCACCAGGTTGAGGACTTGAGCCATGCAAGGCACATGTGTGAGTTTGCCCCGGCATAGGGCCGCCACCAGGTTCACACCATTATTGCACACGGCCTTCCGAGGCTCCAGGTTGAGTGGAGATAGCCATTGCTCAAACTCAGCCTGGATAGCTGTCTAGAACTCTTGAGCTGTATTACTGCGATCTCCAAGGCATAATAATTTTAACACTGCCTGATTGCGATGAGCCCTAGCTACGCAGTACGGAGGTAGGGGGGCTTCTCTCTGCACTGTTGGAACGGGTGTCTCATTAAGTCACAGGTTGAGGGCGTAGGTGGAGGCCCTAGAGGAGGGGGAGGAGGCAGAAGCAGTGGAGGAAGTTTTACATACGGAGGATTGTCCCGCAAGCCCTGGGGATTCCAAGACTTGTGGAGCAGACCCTTCCCCGCCTGTCCCCACAGCCACCAGAGCCACCCAGTGCCCAGTCAGCGAGATGTAATGCCCCTGGCCATTCTTGTTCATCCAGGTGTCTGTGGTGAAATGCACCCTGGCAGACATAGATTTTTTCAAGGAACAGGTGATGTTGTCTGCAACATGCTGGTGTAGCACAGGCACAGTTTTCTTAGAGAAGTAATGGCGACTGGGTACTGGGGGACTGCAATGGCCATCGGCTTTCGGAAACCGTCTGTATCCACCAGGTGGAAAGGCAGCATTTCCATGACCAACAGATTGGAGATAGTGGAGGTCAAGCTCTTAGCCTTGACATATGTTGGATGAAACAATCTTTTACATGACGACAACTGCAGGACCGAGGGCTGGCTGCTGTGCTCAGAGAGGGTGGAGTAGGGTAAACATGACAAACTGCTGGACTGTGAGTGAGGTGCAGGCGGAGCTGATTTGGTGCATTGGCAAAGATGTGGTGTGCTCGGTGAAACAAAAATAGCAGGTATGTCCACTTCCATAACAGCTGACGGGCTCTCACTCACCCCGACTGGAGCGGGTAAACAAGTGGAGGTTCTGCGACCAGAGACCTGTGTGAGAACAATTGGCACGGTGATGGAGGAGGAAGAAGCAGCAGATGCAGTTCATGGAGCAGCCAATGATTGGTTAAACCCGCTAGTCCACATTTTAGCGCAGTGAGATTCCCACACTAATGCATGTTGATCGCACATGTGGTGGTTCATGCATTTAGTAGTCAAATTATTGCAATTTTTGCCTCTACTGAGTTGTTTTTTGCAAAGTTGGCAGATAACGTGAGTTGGGTCATCCTTTCCATTCTCAAAAAAGACCCATGCTAGGCAACCCTTGCTGCCCCTGCGAACTGCAGACTCGCGACCGCTGCTGGCCACAGTTGTGGCTGAGGATGCAGTTCTCGTCATGGTTGCATGACTTCGTGTCTGTGCAGGAGGCCGCAACGTAACCTCCTCATTTTCCTCCTCCTCCACCACCTCTGCTCAGCTACTCAGCTGCGTGCCTCTGAGTTCACATGAAGTGGGATCTACAACCTCATCATCATCCTCTCTGTTCTCCCACTCCTTGCCCTGAGAGTCACCCTCGTCCTCTTCCTGTGCTGACAGCACAGTACAGTCCGCGTGCACCTCAGGTATCTGAGTCTCATCAGAATCACCTCCCCCCCAGGGTATAACATCTGGTGATGAGGGTCAGGATTCTGCTCAGACCCTACTTCATCCAGCCCCGTGTCCAACTGAAAAAAATTTTGGCCAACGCTGAAGATGCTTTCCTCCTCTTCAGTCTGTCAATCTTTGAAGCAGACCTCTGATGCCCATGGCATATAATGCGTGAACAGCTCTGCATCTGTGGTTCCCTACAGTCAGTTGGGTGGTTCGAGAGTTGTGACGTGGGGGGAAACAAGGGTATTTGGGGCGCCATCTCTGAGGACTGTACTGTGTGTGATGTTGAGATGTAGGAAGAGTAGGAGAGGCCACTTGAAGCTGCGCTTGCCATCCATTGGAGGACATGCTCTTTCTGGCCCTCATCTACAAGGCTTACCGCTGTGCGGCTGCCAAAGAAAGGGAGTGGAGTAGCCCGTCTAGTAACAGAAGTTGTCAGTTGTCTTTGGATAGTATGTGATGGTGTTTATTCAGTAGAGCTTTCACTAACATTACCACCTACCCCACGTACACCTTGAACACCAAGCCTATTCCTCCTTTCACCACAACCTCGCTTTTTCCCACTCATGTTGGATGTACCCTTCCTCTCTTTTAACCAGTTCTTTAACAAACCTATGCCCAGACCTGTCAGTCACCTGTCACTAAATTACCAATCAGTATTTATTTGCTCAAATAGTGTGGCTGTAGCACGCTATTAGCAACAAAAATTTAGATTTTGTAATGTGGAGCACAAAACAATTACAAGTAGTGTTGAGCATTCCGATACTGAAATATCGGGTATCGGCCGATATTCGCGGTATCGGAATTCCGATACTTAATTCCGATACTTTTAGAATATCGTATACCGGAATCGGAAGTTCCCATAATGCAATGAGCCAGTTTCATTTTATTCAGCCAATGAGGATCCTAAGAAGTGTGGACACATCCTGTTAGGCATGTAGGCATGTTAACTAATGGCATGGCTGTAATTGGCTGCTGAAATGATGTCATGATGCACTATAAAAGCCGCCGCTGCCATTTTGAGCTCACTCTGCTGTGAATTCAGTTAGGGATAGGACGCTGTTGTTCTGAGGGACAGTTTTAGCTACCTATTTGCTCTATTCTGCTTTACCCAAGCTACTTTATAAATCGCTGTGCCTTGCAGCGCTAGTGCACAGTTCTCTGTGCTGTTCACCGCTGTCTGCAAGGTCTCTGTGTGTGAGTGCAGCTCACGCTGTAGTGTGTGCTTCAGCCAAGTCTGGTTGTAGTGCGCTCAGCGTGTGTCACTGCCTCATACATTGTCCTTTTTTGCTAATTGATAATTTTTCCTGATTTCTCCTATTAGTGTGGTGGTTCCATCCGTATTCAGCTAAATTGGTTCCAAACACACTATATAGGAGTAGATAGAGAATTTTTTTTTGGTTTTGCAGCGCTAGTGCACAGTGCTCTGCATCTGCACTGTTCACGGCTGTCTGCAAGGTCTCTGTGTGTGAGTGCCGCTCACGCTGTAGTGTGTGCTTCAGCCACGTCTGGTTGTAGTGCGCTCAGCGTGCGTCACTGCCTCATACATTGTCCTTTTTTGCTAATTGATCATTTTTCCTGATTTCTCCTATTAGTGTGGCGGTTCCATCCTTATTCAGCAAAATTGGTTCCAAACACACTATATAGGAGTAGATATAGAATTTTTTTTTTGTCTTGCAGCGCTAGTGCACAGTGCTCTGCATCTGCACTGTTCATGGCTGTCTGCAAGGTCTCTGTGTGTGAGTGCAGCTCACACTGTAGTGTGTGCTTCAGCCACGTCTGGTTGTAGTGCGCTCAGCGTGCGTCACTGCCTCATACATTGTCCTTTTTTGCTAATTGATCATTTTTCCTGATTTCTCCTATTAGTGTGGTGGTTCCATCCGTATTCAGCTACATTGGTTCCAAACACACTATATAGGAGTAGATAGAGGAGCCTTTCTGCAGCATTGTGCCCTGCAGCCCCAGCCAGATTAGTATTAGCCTATTTTTTGCAGCCTCATCTATTGCATTGTAGGTTACCTTCCTGCATTGTAATAGCTACAAAAAGTTTGTGATACTATCCGTATTACACCTTTGGGCACATGTGACAAAAAAAAACCTAAATAAAGTTCACCAAACACTCCACTTTACAGTTGTGTAGGCCACATTAGCTCATATTAAAGTCTAGTCCACACTTTATAAAATTAGTGTTTCTTATACCTGTTATCTGCTGTTGAGGAATAAGCACACTAAGCCCTTAGTACTTTTCTGCCTATCTTTATCAGTCTACTAAGATGAAGAAGTCAGGGAGTAAGGCATGTGATCGTGGGCGTGGAGTTTCTGCAGGGAGGGGACGTGAGGATTCTGTGCCTGCGGGGAGAGGACGTGGGGATTCTGTGCCTGCTGCGGGCACCAGTGACTCAGCATCCCCCAGTTTTACCAGGGAACAGTCCTTTATGCGCAGCTTTGTAGGAGCTAGCCGTACCCCACTGCTGCGGGAGGACCAAATTGAAGCTGTTGTCGGATGGATGGCAGCTAACGCATCGACTTCAATTAGTTCCAGATCCTCTTAGGTCCTGAGCACTGAAGAGCACCCATCTGTCTCTTCACCACCTGCCAAATTGCCCAGGAAGTCAGAGAGCCCTGGACAGGAGCCATCTCTACTTCTGTTCTCTGAATCTCTTGGCTTGGAAAGAGGGGGACAGCCAAGCAGAATTCGATAATTTGAAGAAGAGGTAGTATGCAGTGATACGCAACCGTTTTGTCTCTCTGAATCTGAAGAGGCGGGTGGGCCAGTGCCTATGGTCAGCAGCACACCTCAGTACGCATCTGATGATGAGACTCAGGTGCCACTTTCTGGTGTGTACTGTGCTGTCGAGACTACCCAGGAGAAGCAGTTGTTTGAAGAGGGTGGTGTAGATCAGTGGTCCCCAACCTTTTTTGCACCAGGGACCGGCTTGAAGCAAGATCATTTTTCCATGGCCCAGCAAGGAGGGGGTGGGGTGGGCGGGGCTTTGGTCATATGGGGGCGGGGTAATGGAGGGATTTGGAGTTTAGTGCATACTTATCATATAGTGTAGACCAGGTCCCCGCCAGGAGCTATGCCAGGAGCCCCACATAATGTGCTGTGCCAGGAGCCGCATCACTGAGGCCCCATCACGCCCTGCAGCAGGACAGGGCAGCTGTCCTGACAGCTGCTGTTCAGCTGCATTTACTTCATCCCAGGGGCGGACACAGACTGTAGTGGGCCCCTGTGCAAGAAATTTTTGGGGGCCCCCCCCGCCCTTCATAAGGCAACAAAGTTATGTAAACATAACCCCCCCATGTGCATCTCTCACCCCCCCATGTGCAGCTCACCCCCGTGCATCTCTCATCCCCCTCCGTGCATCTCTCATCCCCCTCCGTGCATCTCTCATCCACCCCCCGTGCATCTCTCATCCACCCCCCGTGCATCTCTCATCCCCTCCGTGCATCTCTCATCCCCCCGTGCATCTCTCACCCCCCCGTGCATCTCTCATCCACCCCCCGTGCATCTCTCATCCCCCCCGTGCATCTCTCACCCCCCCGTGCATCTCTCACCCCCCCGTGCATCTCTCATCCACCCCCCGTGCATCTCTCATCCCCCCCGTGCATCTCTCACCCCCCCGTGCATCTCTCACCCCCCCGTGCATCTCTCATCTCTCCCCTCCCTCCCATGTGCATCTCTCATCTCTCCCCTCCCCCCATGTGCATCTCTCATCTCTCCCCTCCCCCCATGTGCATCTCTCATCTCTCCCCTCCCCCCATGTGGATCTCTCATCTCTCCCCTCCCCCATGTGCATCTCTCATCTCTCCCCTCCCCCCCATGTGGATCTCTCATCTCTCCCCTCCCCCATGTGCATCTCTCATCTCTCCCCTCCCCCCATGTGGATCTCTCATCTCTCCCCTCCCCCATGTGCATCTCTCATCTCTCCCCTCCCCCCATGTGCATCTCCCATTCCCCCCACTCCTAGTTAATTGTATTTAAAAAAAAATAAAACTTGTTATACTTACCCCCATGCGATCCCTGCAGAATCCTGGCGCTCGTCCAAATCGCTGACACCAGGTTCTCCTGACTTCCGGCCATGTGACGGCGCCGTCACATGACCGGAAGTCAGGGGAATCATGAAGGTGCTGCCGCAGCAGCGCAGCGCTAAGATGTCCCGGACCCGGCGCTTAGCATGCGGCCGGGGGCCCCATGAGGAGAGAGACGCACAAGAGGGGGGCTCCGAGGGGGCTCCTACCGGCCGGGCCCCATACTGGAGTCAGGGCATGACCCTGATGGCGGCCCTGCTGGAGGCTGGAGGGGCCCCCTCTCCCCGCGGACCGGCTGAAAAACCCCAACGGCCCGGTCCTGGTCCGCGGACCGGCGGTTGGGGACCTCTGGTGTAGATGATGAGGTCCTTGACCCATCATAGAGTGAGGGACAGGAAGGTGGTGGGAGCAGCTCTGAGGAAGAGATTCCCCGAACGGCCCAAAAAGGAGGGAGAGGGAGGGGGCAGACTTGGTTGCCTGTAGCCTCCACTTCGGCACCCATTAGGAGCATGGCTCTTCCAAAATCCAAAGCGGGCGCTCCCAAGACTTGCAGTGCCTGGTCCTTTTTTGACACAGTTGCAGATGACAGAAGGTGAAAAGAGGGAAAAGTGTCAGCAACCTCAATACCACAAATATGTGGAAACATGTGCGGACCAAGCACGTGGTGGAGTTACAAAAACACACTGAAGACCTAGGCCAACCTACAGCGCCACCTACCACCTCTTCAGCTCGTATTGTAGCCTCTTCCTCCAGCTCACACACAGCTGGTTCGGCTTCCTCACAGGATCGCCATTGAAGAACCTCTGGCACTGTTGTACAGAGACACAGTGTAATTCCACCCACAGCACCACTTTCCCTGTCATCCCCACACTCCCAGGCCAGTCTACAGCCATCGTTAGCACAGGCATGGGAGAAAAGGCGCCCATACTTGGCAAACCACCCCCGAGCACAGGCTCTGAATGCTGGCATTACTAAACTACTGGCCCTTGAAATGCTATCATTCAGGCTGGTGGAGACTGACTCCTTCCGTAACTTTATGGCATTGGCAGTCCCACAATACAACGTGCCCAGCCGCTTTTATTTCAGCAGGCAAGCCGTCCCTGCCCTGCAACATCATGTGGAGGGAAAAATTAAACATGCGCTACAAAACGCCGTCAGTAGCAAGGTCCACCTGACCACCAATGCGTGGACCAGTAAGCATGGACAGGGACGATACCTTTCCCTCACTGCCCATTGGGTAAATGTTGTGGAGCCGGGTACAGATCTTGAGAGTGGCGCTGTACGTGTTCTGCCAACTCCAAGGATTTCAGGAATCCAGTCTGTACACATTGACTCCTCCTCATACTCCAGTTCCTCTGAATCAGCGCTGCAGGAGCCGTCACGGTCTACCTCCACATCGACCCGTGAACGGTTACCTCTTATGATGACCGATATGAGCACAGCCGTGGCCAAACGTCAACAGGCCGTATTAAAATTAATTTCTTTGGGGAATCGAAGTCACACAGCGCAGGAGCTGTGGAATGCCATCAAGCAGCAGAGCGACGTGTGGTTTGTGCCAGCGAATCACCAGCCAGGCATGGTAGTGTGTGACAATGGCCGAAATCTGGTGGCAGCTCTGGGACTAGGCAACCTCACTCACATCCCATGTCTGGCACATGTGCTCAACTTGGTCATGCAAAGTTTTTTGAGGGACTATCCGGATCTTGATGCACTGCTGCACAAGGTCCGCATAGAGTACGCTCACTTGCGGCGTTCTAGCAACGCAAGATCGCGCATTGCAGCTCTGCAGCGCCGATTACGTCTTCCGGAACATCGCATCATATGTGACCTACCCACCAGGTGGAATTCAACGTTACATATGTTGGAGAGGTTGTGTGAGCAGCAAGCAGCAGTAATGGAGTACCAGCTGCAGCAGGCGCAAACAAGTCGCAGTGCGCGCCGTTCACACTTCACCACCACTGAGTGGGCCTCTATGAAGGACATTTGCCACGTTTTGTGTGCCTTCGATTATTCCACGCGGATGGCGAGTGCAGATGATGCACTAGTCAGCATGACTATCCCCCTTATCTGCCTGCTTGAAAAAACACTGCAAGCACTAAGGGAGGAGGTTTTGGAAGAGGTGGAGGATGAGGAGTCACTAATGCCATCTGCTTCTGTACAGCCTGCGCAACGTGGTTCCTCACAAAGGTCTAGGCAGGGGACACTTTGTGAGGAGGATGAGGAGGAGTCAATGGAGGAGGAAGACATCTGTCCAGAGGAGGGAGGTACACAATGCTCTAGTAGTCAGTATCTAGAGCGAGGGTGGGGTGATGCAGAGCAGGCAGAGATCACGCCTCAAGCAGGAGACAGCGTTTCTTGGCCAGTTGGCAGTCTGCAGCACATGGTTGATTTCATGCTGCAGTGCCTGAGAAACGACCGCCGCATCGCCCACATTCTCAACACGGCTGATTATTGGGTGTCCACCCTACTAGATCCTCGCTACCGGGACAACTTACAATGCCTCATAACACCGTTGAACTGGGAGCGTAAAATGCCGGAGTACCAAGACGCACTGGTGCATTCCATCATGTTCTCCATTCCAACCGAGAGCAGTGCTGCTAGTGCTTTACAAAGCAGCTCAGTGCGTCGAGGCAGTGGAGGAAGCTCTGCACAAAGAGGGAGCAGAAGCAGCGCCTCAGCACAAGGCAAGACCAGTATGGCCCAAATGTGGCAAAGTTTTGTGTCCCCGCCGCCACAAATGTCTACAACATCACAGACGGCTCCAGTCAGCAGGAGGCAACGTTTCCGCCAGATGGTGACAGACTACATGTCTTGCCCTCTCAGTGTACTCCCAGATGGCTCTTCCTCCTTCAAGTTTTGAGTCTCTAAGCTGGATACATGGCCAGAGCTTAGACAGTATGCATTGGAGGTGCTGGCTTGCTAGTGTATTATCGGAACGCGTCTTTAGTGCCGCAGGTGGTGTACTAACAGACCGCTGCATGCGCCTATCCTCCGATAACGTTGACCGTCTTACTTTTCTGAAAATGAACAAGGCCTGGATCTCGCATGAATTTGCCAGTCCTCTTTCAGAATAAATAATTATTTGGCAACAGTATCCAGGTCTCCTGTTGTGTTCATGTTTCTACCACCTGAACTGTAATCCCTGAGCTCCAACACCGCCAGTTGCTGCTCAGAAGTGCCGTCTACACAGTCAACGCTTGCTCCAGTGTTATTGGGGTTCAGTAACGGCAGCTGATCCACAGCTGTATGTCCGGCAAATTCTCCTGCTCTGTCCACATCCACTGTACTACTAATTTAAAACTTGCTCCAATTATACCTCTGGCTCCTCTGTTTTTAGTATTTACCCTGGGCTCCAACACCGCTAGTTGCTGCTCAGAAGTGCCGTCTGCACAGTCAACGCTTGCTCCAGTGTTATTGGGGTTCAGTAACGTCAGCTGATCCCCTGCTGTGTGTCCGGCAAATTCTCCTGCTCTGTTCACATCCACTGTACTACTAATTTAAAACTTGCTCCAATTATACCTCTGGCTCCTCTGTTTTTAGTATTTACCCTGGGCTCCAACACCGCTAGTTGCTGCTCAGAAGTGCCGTCTGCACAGTCAACGCTTGCTCCAGCATTATTGGGGCTCAGTAACGTCAGCTGATCCCCAGCTGTGTGTCCGGCAAATTCTCCTGCTCTGTCCACATCCACTGTACTACTAATTTAAAACTTGCTCCAATTATACCTCTGGCTCCTCTGTTTTTAGTATTTACCCTGGGCTCCAACACCGCTAGTTGCTGCTCAGAAGTGCCGTCTGCACAGTCAACGCTTGCTCCAGTGTTATTGGGGTTCAGTAACGTCAGCTGATCCCCAGCTGTGTGTCTGGCAAATTCTCCTGCTCTGTCCACATCCACTGTACTACTAATTTAAAACTTGCTCCAATTATACCTCTGGCTCCTCTGTTTTTAGTATTTACCCTGGGCTCCAAGACCGCTAGTTGCTGCTCAGAAGTGCCGTCTGCACAGTCAACGCTTGCTCCAGTGTTATTGGGGTTCAGTAACATCAGCTGATCCCCAGCTGTGTGTCCGGCAAATTCTCCTGCTCTTTCCACATCCACTGTACTACTAATTTAAAACTTGCTCCAATTATACCTCTGGCTCCTCTGTTTTTAGTATTTACCCTGGGCCCCAACACCGCTAGTTGCTGCTCAGAAGTGCCGTCTGCACAGTCAACGCTTGCTCCAGTGTTATTGGGGTTCAGTAACATCAGCTGATCCCCAGCTGTGTGTCCGGCAAATTCTCCTGCTCTGTCCACATCCACTGTACTACTAATTTAAAACTTGCTCCAATTATACCTCTGGCTCCTCTGTTTTTAGTATTTACCCTGGGCTCCAAGACCGCTAGTTGCTGCTCAGAAGTGCCGTCTGCACAGTCAACGCTTGCTCCAGTGTTATTGGGGTTCAGTATCGTCAGCTGATCCCCTGCTGTGTGTCCGGCAAATTCTCCTGCTCTGTCCACATCCACTGTACTACTAATTTAAAACTTGCTTCAATTATACCTCTGGCTCCTCTGTTTTTAGTATTTACCCTGGGCTCCAACACCGCTAGTTGCTGCTCAGAAGTGCCGTCTGCACAGTCAACACTTGCTGCCGTGTTATTGGGGTTCAGTAACGTCAGCTGTTCCCCTGCTGTGTGTCTTCGGCAATTTCTCCTGCTCTGTCCACATTCACACTACTACAGATTTTAAAGTTGCTCCAATGACACCTCTGGCTCCTCTGTTTTCAGTATTATCCCTGAGCTCCAACACCGCCAGTTGGCGCTCAGAAGTGCCGTCTGCACAGTCAACACTTGCTGCCATGTTATTGGGGTTCAGTAACGTCAGCTGTTCCCCTGCTGTGTGTCTTCGGCAATTTCTCCTGCTCTGTCCACATTCACACTACTACAGATTTTAAAGTTGCTCCAATGACACCTCTGGCTCCTCTGTTTTCAGTATTATCCCTGAGCTCCAACACCGCCAGTTGGCGCTCAGAAGTGCCGTCTGCACAGTCAACACTTGCTGCCGTGTTATTGGGGTTCAGTAACGTCAGCTGTTCCCCTGCTGTATGTACGGCAATTTCTCCTGCTCTGTCCACATTCACACTACTAGTCTACTACTGATTTTAAAGTTGCTACAATTAGGCCTCTGGCTCCACTCTGTTTTTAGTATTTACCCTGGGTTCCAGCACCGCCAGCTGTTTCCCAGCAGTGTCTTTGGCACGGGTACTCCCTCCTGCCCAGCCTGGTTCCCGCACGCCAGCTGTTTCCGGGTAGTGTCAATGTCACTTTGCCTCCAATACGTTGTCCTGTCGTGTTGTGGTCGGGTTAGCCGACTCTATGGTGCAGTTTAGGTGACTCCTATGTGGGCTGCGGGATCTGGAAATGAAGGCTGGTTCCATAGTGCCAATAGGACAAGCACCCCCTGTAGGACTGTGGGTTTCGGTAACTGCGGCCGGCTCGCTGCCTTGCAACTTTTTTTTTCATGGGTACCTTCTGCTACCCATCCGAGTTCCAGTACCGTCAGCTGGTTCTCGGCAGTGCCTTTGGCTTAGGTGCCTCCTTCTCGGTATCCAAGTTCCACCAACGTCTGCTGGCCCTTGATAGTGCTTTCTGGCACAGGTACCTCCTGCTTAGTAACCGGGTTCCAGTACCGTCAGCTGGTCCTCGGTATTTCCATTGGCTCTTGTACCTTCTGCTACCCATCCGGGTTCCAGTACCGTCAGCTGGTTCTCGGCAGTTCCTCAGCCTTCTTGTACCTTCTGCTACATTTCCAAGTTCAAGCTTTTTGAAATGGTTCTTGGTAATCACTCTGGATCTCCCTGACGAGGACCCTGAAGACGAGGACCCTGAAGACCACCCCGATGAAGATGAGGACCCTGAAGACCACCCCGAAGAAGACGAGGACCCCGAAGACGAGGACCCTGAAGACGAGGACCCTGAAGACCACCCCGAAGAAGACGAGGACCCCGAAGACGACAACCCTGAAGACGAGGACCCTGAAGACCACCCCGAAGAAGACGACGACCCTGAAGATGACGACCCTGAAGACCACCCCGAAGAAGACCAAGAAGATGACCCTGAAGAAGATGACCAAGAAGACAAAGAACAAGAAGACAACCACCAAGATACAGAAGAACAAGAGACAGAAAACCAAGAAACAGAAGTACAAGAAGCTGCAGAACAAAAAGCGGAACAGCATTAAGCATAAGACTAAAAATCAGAGCAAAAGATATTATCTAAATTATAAGCAGAAGAAGACTAAGCAGTGTATGGGGGTGAGTCCGTTCCTCCTCGTGGTGTCCCTGGAAAAGACCTGCTGCTGCAGGCCAAACTGAACGCGGACAAATCCTGTTGTAAATCTTTTGTGACGGGCAGAACAAAAGGTGTAATGTTCAAACTTTTATAGATAACAACTACAGGAATGCCTGTCACAAATAAGAATATGATGAAGAAGAAGAATATGAAGAAGATGAAGAAGCAGAATATGAAGAAGAATAATAGTTGAATAAGAAGAATATGAAGAATATGAAGAATGTAAAAAAAAAGAATAATACGAAGAAGGTGAAGAAGAAGAAGATGAAGAAGGTGAAGAAGAAGTTGATGAAAAAGATGCTGATGCTGAGGATGATGAAGGAGAAAGTGTGGGAGAAGTAAAAAAGAAGGTGAAGAGCATGGAAGTAGTGAAACATAAATATCTGACAAAATATAAAAAAAACTTAACATAGTCAATATTTCCGTAACTCAGAACGTCTTAAAAAAAATATTAATTCCTGCTATTCCATTTGACTGGGCTAAACCTCTATGCCTTTATTGTCTCCCCCACCTCCCCCAATACATTCTACATTATTCTCAGTTGTTTTCCTTCATGTAGAATTAACCTACAAAGAAAGAAAGGGTTTATTTTCATTCCGATATTTGTGTCCCATTGACTTGCATTGGTTTCCGGTATCGGAATCGGCGATATCCGATATTTTTTGGATATCGGTCCGATACAATCCAATCCGATATTTCTCGATATCGGAAGGTATCGCTCAACACTATTGAAGAACTGAAATAAATTAACTTTTTGATGATATTCTAATTTTGTGAGAAGCACCTGTATACTATGTGCAAAGAGTACTTTCCACCAAGTCAAGGGGAAGTGATTAGCATGCTAATTGAGGGGGTGAATGGGGCACTGAGCCCTTGACTGTGTTTAAAGGGGTTGAAACTTTTTAAAAGCTTTTGCCGGCAGGCTCAGTTTGGTTCAAAACACAAACTGAGCTTTGTTTAATCTTCCCATGTTCAATGCTATGCCTCTGTTGCTGCCCTGGTCTCAGACCTCAGCTATTTGTCTGCAGGGGTGATGTCATATTGACAGCACTACAGACAATCACTGAGCTCAGCGGGTTGTGCTGTCTACACAGAGCATTGATGCTGGAGTGGTGGCAGATTTAATAGTTGAGTACTGCCTATTCTCATTCCCTGTGGTTATGTTAATTTTTAAAACTTCCAGAAAACACTATTAGGCTGGGGTCACACTACTGTACAATATGCGATAAAACATGGCATATCACTCGGTCCAGTGTTATTATACGGGCCAGCTCAGACCAGTGATTATTTTCTCATGCCGATTTGGCATGAGAGAACAGTCGCAGCATGCTGCGATTTTCAGCGAGACTCAATTCACTCGCACCCATACAAGTCTATGGATGCGAGTGAAACATCGGACTGCACTCAGATGCCATCCCAGTGCAGCCCGATATACGCCGAGTCAGGCCATGGAGGAGATGGAGAAATTATTTTCTCCGTCTCATCCGCAGCTGTGCTCTGATCCTCTCATGCGAGAGAATTGGAGAACAGTAGCATGAGCACGAGGGTCATTATCATATCGCATCTGATGCTCTCGCATCGGATGCCATACACTGGTGAGACTCCGGCCTTAAGGGTATGTGCACAAGACATCATTTAGTTGCTGGCAAAGCTGCAGAGTTTTCCCAGGCTTTGCTGTTTTTTTGTAGCTGGTCTGTCGCTGGCGGCTTTCACTGTATACTTAAAGTATGGAGAGCAGGGGGCTTCCGAGCCGCCCGAAGAATGAGCATGTCACTTCTTTTAACCGCTCTATGGTTTCTGGACCCTCAAGTAGTTAAAAGAAGTGACATAAGACAGAACATATGCACAGCAATGTCGTTTTTACATTGCTGTGCATTATATTTATTTTATGGGGCACTATTGCAGTGCTTTTTCAGGCTCAGAAAGACGCAAATAACTGAAAGGGTAACATTTCTTCTTGTGGAGTGTGACATGCCAAGCCTGGCATGCGAGTGTGAGGAGGCTTATAAGCCTTGAAATGCTCCTCTAGGAAATTAACAGTGTGAGCCAACCTTGTGAAGAATTGCAGAAAACGTTTGACCTCTGCCATTGCCAACAAAGGATATATAACAAAGTATTGAGATGAACTTTTGTAGGTGACTAGTGATGAGCGAGCATGCTCGCTACTGCTTGGTGCTCGGCGCTCGCCGAGTATTTCCGGGTTGCTCAGGCGGGAACTCAGGTCCCCTCCCTGCATGTTTGGCGCTCTTTAGAGAGCCAATGAACATGCAGGGAATGCCTGCCATGCACTGTAATGCCGTAGCCATGTTGGTTGTGGGCATTACAGTGATTGGCTGGCTGCACAGCGTCATCAGGTCTATATCAGACCTGGCGCCGCCATTCTCGACACAGTCACTCCGGAATCAGACAGTGCAGGGAGAGCTGCTGCTGCGTCAGGGAGAGATTTGCTTGTGTATTAGGTAGTGTAGGGAGAAAAACCGTACATTACACATATCCATCTTAACAAACAGTCCTTCTGAGGACTAATCCATCTGCAGAGATATCAGGCAGGCAGGGTGTATAGGCAGGCTGGGTATATAGCAGACTGCAGTGCATATAGCACAAGAGGCTCCATTCCAATTCTGCCTTCTGCTGCTGTTAGATATTTCTATACAAAGGCCCAGGTCTCAGGGGCCAGGAATACTTTTCTTTGGATCTTAATCCTCATTATTTGCTTAAAAAGCAATCCAGAGAACACTGTTTTTCTGCGCCATTTGGTTGTTGGCACTGCAGAATACAGCCAAGTCCTTTCCGTATTACAGCGCTAGAAATCCAGCTATTTAAAACTCTGTTTTCTCTGTCACATGGATCACATATACGTTGTCAGAAAATACTGCCATTTCTGGCCTCCATTAAAAATTTCTTTCAGTGTGTCAGTGAAGCTATTCACAGCAGTTTGCTGTTCAAACTACTTACCTACAGACCAGGTATTTAAAACTCTGTTTTCACTGTCACACAGATCACATATACGTTGTCAGAAAATACTGACATTTCTGGCCTCCATTAAAAATTTCCTTTAGTGTGTCAGTGAAGCAATTCACAGCAGTTTGCTGTTCAAACTACTTACCTACAGGCCAGGTATTTAAGGCTATGTGCCCATGTTACGGAAATTAAGCAGAAAATTTCTGCTTCATTTCCGCATGTCCTCTCCCGGAAAAACGCATGCGGAATTCCGCAAGCGTTTTTCACGCGTTTTCGACATGCGGAATTGCCTTGCGTTTTTTATTGCATTGTATAAGGCAATTCCGCTTACGGAAACGCAAAATTAATGAACATGCTGCGGATTTTTGAACGCAGCATAAACGCTGCGGAAAAATCCGCAGCATGGGCATAGAACTTGCGGATTCTCATTGGGGACCATGGGATGCGGATTAGCAAGCGTTTTACAAGCGTTTCCGCTTCGGAAAATCCGCAGCAAATACGCTTGTAATCCGCAACGTGGGCACACAGCCTAAAACTCTGTTTTCTCTGTCACACGGATCACATATACGTTGTCAGAAAATACTACCATTTCTGGCCTCCATTAAAAATTTCCTTTAGTGTGCCAGTGAAGCAATTCACAGCAGTTTGCTGTTCAAACTACTTACCTACAGGCCAGGTATTTAAAACTCTGTTTTCTCCGTCACACGGATCATATATACGTTGTCAGAAAATACTGCCATTTCTGGCCTCCATTAAAAATTTCCTTTAGTGTTTCAGTAAAGCAATTCACAGCAGTTTGCTGTTTAGACTACTTACCTACAGGCCAGGTATTTAAAACTCTGTTTTCTCCGTCACACAGATCACATATAAGTTTGCTCCAAACTCAGTCATTTGTAGTGAGCGTGGAAGATACTGTCCTCCATTTAAAATGGGCAAGGCACGTGGCAAGGGACAGGGAACAGGACGTGGCAGGCCAGCATCAGCAGGGGTGGCAAAACGACCAGCCTGACCACCACCAGCATGATCAGGCACATGGCAGCAAAGCACCCGACCTTGTGGGCCGAACCCCAGGGTCCAAGAACAGTGTCTGCGGGTGGCACCATTGCTTCTTCCGCTTTGTGCATGCAAGCCAATCCCCTGTCCATGGTGCATGCGAAGATGCCTCCTGCCCTGCACCTGTCGTTGCACACTCTCAAGTAGCAGCATCAGGAAGCACGTCCATGTCCTTGTCCCAGCGCAGCATTCAGTTGTCCATACCCCAGTCCTTGGAACGCAAGTGCAAATATGCAGCCAACGCCCCACAGGCCACACTACTAAATTCTCACATTTCACGACTGCATGCGCTCGAAATGTTGCCATTTAGGAGATGGAAGCAGTCCGCAACCTGATGGCGGCGGCCTCGATACTCGGTGCCCAGCCGCCACTATTTCTCCCGGTGTGCTGTCCCCGCATTACACAAGCACGTGTCCCAAAACATTAGCCGTGCCCTCAACAACGCAGTTACCAGTAAAGTCCACCTAACCACGGACACGTAGATAAGTGCTTGTGGGTAGGGACGGTACATCTCGCTGACGGCACACTGTGTTAACATAGTGGAAGCCGGGACCCAGTCGGATCTTGGGACGGAACACGTCCTCCCGACGCCAAGGATTGCGGGCCCTAGGTCAATCAGGGTTGCCCCCACGGTCTACATCTCCTGCACCTCATCCTTTTCAGCCTCCTCCTTCTCTTCAGCCTCCATCTCCGAAATGACCACATCAGTCACAAGCTGGGAGCGCTGCAGCACTGCCTCGGGCAAGCGGCAACAGGCTGTGCTGAAGCTAATATGCTTAAGTGAAAAACCGCACAATGCTGAAGAGTTGTGGACAGCTCTGAAAGAGCAGGCAGATCTGTTGCTCACACCGCTGAACCTACAGCCAGGCATGGTCGCGTGTGACAATGGCCGGAATCTGGTGGCCTGGCCCATGTGCTTAACCTCGTGGTTCAGTGGTTTTTCAAATCCTACCCGGAGCTACCGGATCTGCTTGTTAAAGTACGCCGCCTGTGTGCCTACAGCTTCCGCCGCCCTTGCAGTGTTTCAACAGCGTTTGCAGCTTCCGGCTCACAGACTGGTGTTTGATGTCCCTACACATTGGAACTCTACACTGCAGATGTTGGGAAGGATTTGTGAGCAGAAGAGGGCAGTTGTTGAGTACCAGCATCAACAAGGCCGTCGGTATTCAGTTCAGACTCCACACATAAGACCTCAGGAGTGGACATGGATGTCAGACATATGTACCATCCTCCAAAACTTTGAGGACTCCACCAAGATGGTGAGCGGCGATGACATCATAATTAGCGTCACCATCCCGCTTCTCTGTGTTCTGAAATGCTCTCTGCTCACAATCAAAGAGGATGCATTGCAGGCGGAGCACGATGAGATGGAGCAAAGAACCATACAGGGTGATTACACACAGCCAAGCCTCATCTCATCCCAACGTGGATTGGATGACAATGAGGAAGAGGAGGAGGAGGAGGAAGGACAGAAGCTAGTTTCATGCACTATAGACGGTACTACCTGCACAGCTGTCATACCATCTGTTCAGCGTGGATGGCCAGAGGACAGAGAGGAGGAGGAGGAGGAGGAGAGCATGGTCAGTCATCCTCTTGGTGAGGACATGGAAGTCTTGCTTGTTAGTAGTCTGGCACGCATGGCTGAGTTTATGAGTTTATGTTACACTGCCTTTTCCATGACCCTTGCGTTCTCAAAATTTTGGGTGACAGTCATTACTGGTTGGTGACACTTCTAGACCCACGCTACAAGGAGAACTTTATATCTCTTATTCCTGAGGTGACCAGGTCTACAAAAATGGGGCTGTACCAAAAGGCCCTTGTTGCGGAACTATTAAAAAAATTCCCATCTGAAAACTCTGGTGGCAGAGTGCACACTACGTTGGACAACCAAGGAGTACAGGCAAGAGAGACACAACTCCAATCCAGCAGAGGCAGGGGAACACTGTCAAAGTTCTGGGAGAGTTTTCTCAGACCCTCCCATCGCACAGGCCCTGAGGCGCGGTGTACTCTAACAAGGAGTGCAAAGTTTGGGAAGATGCTGAGGGAGTACCTTGCTGACCGTACCAACATCCTCTGTGATTCCTCTGTGCCTTATAATTATTGGGTATCCAAGCTGGATACGTGGAATGAACTGGCTCTCTATGCCTTGGAGGTCCTGGCCTGCCCTGCCGCCAGCGTTTTATCAGCGGGTTTTTAGTGCCGCTGGTGGAATTATAACTGATAAGCGCATCCGCCTGTCAACTGAAAATGCTGACAGGCTGACTCTTATAAAAATGAACAAGGGCTGGATTGGGCCAGACTTCTCAACACCACAGAATGATAGTAGCGTAACATAAACTCAAATCCAGTGTCTTTTCTTGGGAGGTGTATTCCCATGCACCTTTTCAAACCCACACATGGGTATACGCTTTGGCTATTTGCTCTTGTCCTCCTCCTTCTCCTCATCCTCCACCACCATATCACCAGGGTGACCGTGGTCCGTGATGCAACACCCACATAATTTTTTTAAAGGGTGTTTATGATGGCCGTAAAAAATTTTTTTATACAGCATGTTCATGTATACCCCCCAGGGGTAAATGTTTGTCAGCCCACACACTTAGTGAATGGGCATTACAAGTATAGGAGGCCAGCTCCTTTCTAATGGGAACATTATTTTATGAGGCTGGAGTAGATACGGTTTCCATCTATGCCTCACCTCGGCACTATGAACTCTCCTGAAGCCAGGGCAACCCTGCCGAGAAGCTGCCCTGGCTAAGAAAAGTATGGCGGAAGGTTCCCGGATGCTCTATGGCTGCTTTTTTAATGTGGATCAGACATGCTAATGCATGTTATTTCTTAAACCGCATTGCAGATCAGGCTATTGTCCAACTCTGTATTCATGAAATTAAATGCGCAAAGAAAGATGTGTGTGTGTCAAAGCACCACCGACAAGTGCGAGTTGATGTTGGATGGGCTGCCATTGCTTCTGGAACAAGCTGCATTAGAGGACTTCCTGGGAGAAATGACACCCAGGGCAGATACGGTTTCCCTCTATGCCAAGCTAAATACAACTCTCAGCAAAAAAAAGTTGTGGACTGGCTCCGTACCGTCCCTGGCCACATTCACCTGTCCACGTGTTTGTGGTTAGGCGGTCCTTCCCAGTAAGTGCCCTGGGGAGGGCACGGGTAATGGTGTGGGACCCGTGCTTGTGGAAGGCGGAGGCGACACCGGGAGAAACAGTGGTGGCTGGGGACCGAGTATGGACACCCGGCCGCCTCCGGCATGAGGTTATGAAAAGCTTCCGCCTCCACGAGCCTAAAAGGCCACATTTCAAGTGAAAGCAGCTGTCAAAAATTTGGCAGTATAGTCTTGCAGCCTGTGGGTGGGTGGCTGGCTGGCTGCATACTTGCGCTTGCATTCCAAAGAATGGGGTAGGGACAACTGAACATTGCACTGGGACAAGGACGTGGACGGTGATTGTTGCAAGTCTGAAACGACAGGTGCATGGCGGGAGGCATCTTCGCATGCGCCAAGGATCACTTATGATCGGCACACTTTTAGGCAGTGACCTGGGAGTCAGAGATGCTTCCAGAGGTCTTCCCCATGCTGTTCCCATGTCTTTTCAGCACTGTATGCATGTGTCTGATGATGTGTCATTCACCACATGGCCAGATAAGGTTGTAAAATGTTAAAATGACATTTCCCAGTGAATGCATTTGTCTTTGTTGAAAGCAATGCAAAAGTGCAAAAACGCATCAAAAAGGCTACGTGTGAACATAGCCCAAGGTGTGGAGGAGTATCTTTGTTTTTGGTTATTTATTTTGCTTTATATACATTGTACATGTCATGGAAAGGATGTACCTTAACATATTTCCCAGGAAAATCCATTTTGGTTTCGTTTTAGTATGTTTTATTGTGAGTCCGTAAAAGTGGCATAATACCTCTGACAACATTGTTGACAGCAGTGACCTGGGAGTCAGAAATGCTTCCAGGGGTCTTCCCCATGCTGTCCCCATGTCGTTTGAGCACTGTTCCCATCGATTTGGGCAATTTTTAGGCCCTCTGCAGACCGCCGGGGGGAGCCGCCTGAAAAATGCTCGAGTTTCCCAAAGACTTACATTGGGCTCATCACTCGGTCTGAGCACCCGAGTATTCAAATGTGCTCGACCCAAGCAACGAGTACCCAAGCATTTTAGTGCTCGCTCATCACTATAGGTGACCAAATACTTATTTTCCACCAAAATTTGAAAAAAATGTCTTTCCAAATCAGACAATGTGATTTTCAGGATTTGTTTTCTCATTTTGTCTCTCATAGTTGAGGTCTACCTATGATGTCAATTACAGGCCTCTCATCTTTTTAAGTGGGAGAACTTGGTATAATCTGAACCCAGGACTTAAGTCAGTGCTGCAAAGCAAGAGTGCTAACTTCTAAGCTGATCAGTTTTTGTATTGTCTAGTAGAGTTGGTATTGTTGGCATACTTTGTATTATAAGGACTGTTGGTATAGTTATTGTTGATGATATTATCAGTACTATCGGTATAGTTGGTACTGTTATTACTGTCAGATTTGTCGTTATAGTTGGTTTTTGTATAATTGGTATTGTTGAAATAATTGATATTGTTATTATTGTTGGTATTGTCAGCATACTTTTGCCCTTTATTTCTTCAAAATAGAGGCAAAAAACACTTTCATTCCACTGCGGCAAAAAAATCTCAACATAGCTGACTAATGTGAACACTACCTAACAATTAAAACACCTAGGGAGGTGCCTGGGGTGCAGGAAAAACTATATTCGCTTCTGCAGATGGACATAACGTATTTGTATGTTTTAAAAGTTTGATAAAATCGATATACAAGTTAAGTAAAATATTTTTCTCAAATGTTTAAGAAAATTGATTTGAATAAACTGGGAAAACTACTTATGTCATTGTATTGCAAATGAAACTATTAAATTCTTGTTACAAGCTATCTTAATTGCTTTTGCGATAGAAACAAAATCAAGAATGAATGTGAAACTGAGATAAAATTATTAGATTCATTGTGCCTGAGTTATTAATGTAGAATATCACAGTCCTTGAGTCAACTAAGGGTATATTCTTGTGATGTCACAGAAGGAAGTCACAGTATTTCCCTCTCTAACGCAGAAAAATTGACCTACATTACAGTCATACTAGGCTATAGCTATCCTGAGCTATGAAAGATAACTGGTAATGATGAGAGGTTTAGTCTTCATTGCTCTCTGCTTTGTGCCTGTATTTCCAACAAATATCATGAGGTTATACATCACATATGTAACCTGGCACAGATATTGCATTAGTGATATTGTTTCCTAGCCTGTCTGCAATTTTTTTTTTAGAAAATGCATCATGCAACCAACCACAAATGAATTGCATCTCTGAACCATCTCGCAGGCTAACATAGCAAATGTCCTATTCTAGCAAACGATAACATTGTACAGCAGTGGAAGAATTTAGAAGCATAACTAGGATTTTGGTTTGAGGTGGGGGCGAAACTTCTGAGTGGACCCCTAACCAAGTAACCCTGATTACAATTACGGTAGCATATCCTAATAGTGGATGTAGAAGAACCTCAGCAGATGACCGGGCTGTTATTAAAAAAAATCTCACATTAGCTCCCACACAGTATCATGGCCCCCTAAATAGCCTCCATTTACAGTTGTGCTCAAAAGTTTACATACCTCGGCAGAATTTTTCCTTTCATGGCCTTGTTTCAGAGAATATGAATGATAACAAAAAAAAATTTTCTCCACTCATGGTTATTGGTTGGGTGAAGCCATTTATTGTCAAACTACTGTGTTTTCTCCTTTTAAATCTTAATGACAACCTAAAACATCCAAATGACCCTGATCAAAAGTTCATATACCCCAGTTCTTAATACCGTGCATTGCCCCCTCTAACATCAATGACAGCTTGAAGTCTTTTGTGGTAGTTGTGGATAAGGTTCTTTATTTTCTCAGATGGTAAAGCTGCCCATTCTTCTTGGCAAAAAGCCCCCAGTTCCTGTAAATTCCTGGACTTTCTAGCATGAACTGCGCACTTGAGATCTCGCCAGAGTGGCTCAATGATATTGAGGTCAGGAGACTGAGATGGCCACTCCAGAACCTTCACTTTGTTCTGCTGTAGCCAATGACAGGTCGACTTGGCCTTGTGTTTTGGATTGTTGTCATGTTGGAACATCCAAGTATGTCCCATGTGCAGCTTCCGGGCTGATGAGTGCAAATTTGCCTCCAGTATTTGCTGATAACATGCTGCATTCATTTTTCCTTCAACTTTTACCAAGTTTTCTGTGCCTTTGTAGCTCACACATCCCAAAAACATCAGCGATCCACCTCCGTGCTTTACTGTAGGAATAGTGTTCCTTTCATCATAGGCCTTGTTGACATCTTTCCAAATGTAACATTTATGGTTTTGGCCAAAAAGTAAAATTTTGGTCTCATCACTACAAATTACCTTGGTCGAGAAGTTTTGAGGCTTGTCTCTGTGTTGTTTCGCGTATTGTAGGTGAGATACTTTGTGGCATTTGCGCAGTAATAGCTTTCTTCTGGTAACTCGACTATGCAGCCCATTTTTATTCAAGTGCCTCCTTATTGTGCATCTTCAGTCAGCCACACCGCTAGTTTTCAGAGAGTCCTGAATTTCAGCTGATGTTATTTGTGAGTTTTTCCTGGCAGTTGTGGCCGAAATTTTTGTTGGTCTACCTGATCGTGGTTTGGTTTTTACAGACCCCATGATTTTTCATTTGTTAATCACAGTTTGAACGCTGCTGACTGGCATTATCAATTCCTTGGATATTTTTTTGTATCCCTTTCCTGTGTTATACAGTTCAACTACCTTTTCCCGTAGATCCGTTGACAATTCTTTTGCTTTCCCCATGACTCACAATCCAGAAACGTCAGTGTTAGAACTCTCCTGTTGGTTTTTTTCTAGTTTGCTGGTCACATGACCTTTTTTGCCTATTTAATCCGGCTCTGCCCTCCTGGCCTTGCTGGACTTCATTGTAATTACTACTCTTGAGCTAGCTTGGTGCTCTGTTACCTTTCTCTGTTAGTTTTGCTAGGTCTTCAGACCTCTATGTTCTATGTTGTGTGTTTGTCTTTTACTGCTACAATTTCTGCTAGGAGGTGTCCAACTTTATCCCAGTCCCTAGTTCTTGTAGGGATCCCTCCCTTGCATCTATAGGTCTTCGTACAGACTAGCTGAGGACTTTAGCGGGTCTGATCGCAGGATCAGGTTCCCCGTTACATCGTAGGGATCCAGTTTAGTTCTATTGTAGGGACAGATCTCCTGTCTTTCCTTAGTGCTTGTAGCAGATCATAACAGTAAGTCCAGCCCAAAAAAAAAAAAAATTTCTCTAAGGAAAGACCTCCAGTTTCCATCATGGTCTCGGTTCAAGATTTGGCTCAACGCTTGCAGGGACTCTCTCTGGAGGTGGCCGAGCTCCAACAACACGTGAGTAGCTGTTCTGGAGCACATTTTGTGGAGCCAAAGGTACGTCTGCCTGATCTATTTTTTGGTGAACAACAAGATTTTTTTTCTTTTAAAAATGCTTGTTTATTGTATTTTCGTTTAAGACCCAGATCCTCTGGTGATGAATCACAGCGCATAGGGTTCATAATGTCACTTTTGCGCAAAGATCCTCAGGGATGGGCCTTTTCTCTCCAACCTAGTGATCCGTGCTTTAGATCAGAGGATAGTTTTTTATCTGCTTTGGGTTTGTTGTACAATGATCCTGATCGTGTCTCATCTGCTGAGTCTGAATTGAGACATCTGAGGCAGGGATCACGTAATGTGGAAAAATATTGTTCTCACTTCCGTCGATGGTCTGCCTAGGTGGGGTGGAACGATTCAGCTTTGAAAAGTTTGTTTCTTGCAGGGCTAGGTGAAAGGGTTAAGGATTTGCTGATTGCTTATCCCACACCTGGAAACTTGCAGGAGGCAATGCAATTAGCTATACGGGTGGACAGGAGACTGCGTGCAAGGGTTAATGAGAGTAAATCCTCTGCCATGTCAGCTCCGAGTCTTGAGAGGGTCTGTGCTGACAAAGGAGAGCCGATGGAGATTGGGGCGATGGCACCCCGCTCTCAGGAAAAAGACCGCAGGCTTTCCGGAGGTTTGTGCTTCTATTGCGGAAATTCTGGTCATTTCATTAAGAACTGTGTGCTTCGTATGAACAAAGAAAAAAAAATGGTCAGTCATGCACGTATAACCTGTTTAAATACTAAGGGAGTATTCCTATCTGCTACTACCGCTGCTCAGGAAGAATTAATTGAATTTCGGGTATTTGTGGATTGTGGTTCTACTCTGAATGTGATTGATGGGGGATTCTTGGAAAAACTTAAATTAAAACCTAAACCTTTGTCATCCCCTATTGCTGTGGTTTCTGTTGATGGCTCTCCCTTGAAGAGTGTTACTCACAAGGTCTGTGAATTTCCCCTCACTATTAATGGTATTCATCAAGAGAATTTGGATTTGGTAGTATTAAATAATTTGCCTTCTCCAGTAATTTTGGGGTTGCCCTGGTTAAAATTGCACAATCCTGTACTGGATTGGTCTACCAATGAAATTAAGTCCTGGAGCCCTAAATGTTATGACAAGTGTTGTAATGGACGTATTGCTGCGGTGGAAAAAGGGGAATTACCTGTACCTATTCAGGATTTTTGAAGAGTTTTTTCTGAGGAGGAGTCACAAATGTTCCCTCCCCATAGAGACTATGATTGTACCATTGAATTTGTCCCTGGAGCGACTCTTCCTAAAAGTCGTTTATTTAATCTTACTATTCCTGAGAGAAAGGCTTTGGAGGAATACATACAGACAAGCTTGGCCGCCGGTCACATTAGGCCTTCCAAGTCTCCTGTGGCTGTTGGATTTTTTTTTGTAAAAAAAAAAAGATGGCGGTTTAAGTCCTTGTCTGGACTTTCGTGAGATTAATAAAATTACTGTACGCAATCCTTAGCCACTGCCATTGATTCCTGATTTGTTTAACCAGTTAGTGGGGGCCAAGTGGTTCTCTAAAATTGATCTCCGGGGGGCATACAATTTGTTGCGCATGAAGGAGGGTGATGAATGGAAGACTGCTTTTAACACTCCTGTGGGTCATTTTGAGAATCTGGTGATGCCTTTTGGTCTTACCAATGCTCCAGCAATTTTTCAGAATCTTATTAATGACATCCTTAGACCTTTGATCGGCAAAAATGTGGTTGTGTATTTGGATGACATTCTGATTTATTCGCCTGATCTGGAGTCTCATTGGCGGAGCATACGTGAGGTTTTACAGTTATTAATGGACAATTCGCTTTTTGCTAAGCTAGAGAAATGTGAGTTCGCTGTACAGAGAATTAGTTTTTTGGGTTACATTATCTCCAGTGAAGGTTTTGAGATGGACCCGGTTAAAGTTCAAGCTGTGCAGGAATGGCCTAGGCCTATTGGTTTGAAATCGATACAGAGGTTTTTGGGTTTCGCCAATTATTACAGAAAATTCATAAAAAATGTTTCTATTATTGTCAAACCGCTGACCGATCTCACCAGGAAAGGTGCTAATGCGGTTCAGTGGACTTCTGAGGCCATTGAAGCTTTTGTGTTTCTAAAGGAGAGGCTCACCTCTGCTCCCATCCTTATGCAGCCTGATGTGACTAAGCCGTTTTTGGTTGAGGTTGATGCTTCTTCTGTGGGGGTCGGTGCGGTGTTGTCTCAGGAAAGCAAGGATGGAGTACATCCCTGTGCCTTTTTTTCCAAAAAATTTTCTGAGACTGAACTTAATTACGATATTGGTAATCGGGAATTGCTGGCTATTAAACTCGCATTTGAACACTGGCGTCATCTCTTGGAAGGTGCTGAATTTCCCATTCAGGTTTTCACTGATCATAAAAATCTGATCTATCTTGATGCTGCCAAGCGCTTGAATGCCCGTCAGGCTAGGTGGGCACTTTTTTTCTCGCGGTTTAATTTTTCCATTACTTACATCCCGGGTACCAAGAATGTTAAAGCGGATGCTTTGTTTCGCAGCTTTTCTCCCATGGTCGGTGCTGAGGAGGAGGAGGAGAGCATTTTACAAGAAGGTGTTGTGATTGCTGCTTTGGACTCCGTTTTGGAGGATGAGATTCTTAAAGCTCAGGAGAATGACCCATCTAACACTCCCCATGGGAGGTTGTTTGTGCCTAGGACCTTTAGGAGAGATTTGTTTGTTGAGTGTCATGAGTCTCGGTTGGCAGGTCATCCTGGAATTTCTGAGACCAAGAGACTTGTGGGTCGCAGCTTTTTGTGGCCTGGATGGCAGAAGGAAGTCATTAAGTGGGTGCGTCAATGTACTGTGTGTGCTAGATCTAAGTCTTCGCATGCTCCTGCTGCGGGGTTGCTTTGCCCTCTGGAGGTTCCTAGTGCACCTTGGACACATCTGGCTATGGACTTTATTACTGACTTTCCCCCCTCTGAAGGTTTCACGGTCATCTGGATGGTCGTGGACCGTTTTAGCAAGATGTGTCACTTGGTTCCCTTCATCAAACTGCCTTGCGCTAAGACACTCGCTAAGGCCTTTGTCAAGGAAATTGTCAGACTACATGGCGTTCCTACTGACATTGTTTTTGATAGGGGACCTCAGTTCGTGGCTCGTTTTTGGCGTGCCTTTTGTGACAGGTTGGGAGTTCATTTGTCGTTTTCATCCGGATATCATCCTGAGTCTAATGGCCAGACAGAAAGAAAGAACCAGGATGTTGAGCAGTTCTTGCGTTGCTTTGTGGCTGACAATCAAGAGGGGTGGTCTGAGTTTCTGCCACTTGCTGAATTTGCTCTTAACAACCATACATCCTCTTCTGCTGGGTGTTCGCCTTTTTTTTGTTGTTCTGGGAGACATCCGTCTTTTGGGTCATTCTCCAAATTGGTATCGGCTGTGCCTGAGGAGGAGAGTTTTTCCAGTGATTTGGAGAGAGTTTGGACGGATGTGCGTGATAATCTTCAGAAGGCTAACAAAAAATCTAAGAGGTACTTTGATAGGAAACGGCAAGAGGTTTCATTTGCTATTGGTGACATGGTTTGGTTGTCCTCTAAGAATCTGCGATTGAGGATTCCTTATAAAAAATTGGGTCCCAAGTTTGTAGGGCCCTTTAAGGTGCTTCAGATAGTTAACCAATCTGCTGTTAGGTTGGAGGTTCCTACCTCCTGGAGGATTAATCCAGTGTTTCATGTTTCTCTGTTGAAAAGAGCTGATGTGTCGGTTGGTGACGCCTCTGCCACTGTTCCTCCGGTGGTGGAGGACGGGGAATATGAAATTTCCCGCATCCTAAATTCTAGACGGTATAGAGGTAGTTTGCAGTATCTCGTCGCTTGGAAGGGTTTCGGACCCGAGGATAACTCATGGGTGAGGGCGGATGATGTTTCTGCTTCCAGACTTGTCAGAGCGTTTCACAGGAGGTTTCCTGATAAGCCCGGGCCTAGGAGATCTGGAGGATCCTCTTAGAAGAGGGGGTACTGTTAGAACTCTCCTGTTGGTTTTTTTCTAGTTTGCTGGTCACATGACCTTTTTTGCCTATTTAATCCGGCTCCGCCCTCCTGGCCTTGCTGGACTTCATTGTAATTACTACTCTTGAGCTAGCTTGGTGCTCTGTTACCTTTCTCTGTTAGTTTTGCTAGGTCTTCAGACCTCTATGTTCTATGTTGTGTGTTTGTCTTTTACTGCTACAATTTCTGCTAGGAGGTGTCCAACTTTATCCCAGTCCCTAGTTCTTGTAGGGATCCCTCCCTTGCATCTATAGGTCTTCGTATAGACTAGCTGAGGACTTTAGCGGGTCTGATCGCAGGATGAGCTTCCCCGTTACGTCGTAGGGATCCAGTTTAGTTCTATTGTAGGGACAGATCTCCTGTCTTTCCTTAGTGCTTGTAGCAGATCATAACAGTCAGTTGCTGAATGGCTGTCTGGATCCTAGAAACTCTCTCAGGTTTTACGCACACACACTGATTACAAGCAAACAGGTCACAGGTGAGGATGTTACCTTTAGTAGCCATTCAAACCCATTTGTGTCAAATTCTGTGCATGTTATCAGGCCAAAATCACCAGAGTATGTGAACTTTTGATTAGGGTCATTTGGATGTTTTAGGTTGTCATTAAGATTTAAAAAGAGAAAACACAATAGTTTGACAATAAATGGCTTCACGCAACCAATAACCTTGAGTGGAGAAAAAGTTTTTTTGTTATCATTCATATTCTCTGAAACAAGGCCAAGAAAGGAAAAATTCTGCCGAGGTATGTAAACTTTTGAGCACAACTGTAGTATAATGCACTCCCCTTAGGCCTCCATATAGTATAATGCACTCCTCATAAGCATCTATATAGTGTGTAATGCACTCCCCATAGGCCTTTATACAGTATAATGCACTCCCCTTAGGCCTCTATATAGTATAATGCACTCTCCATAGGTCTCCATATAGTATAATGCACACCCCATAGGCCTCCATACAGTATGATGCACTCACCATAAAAAAAATATTTATGACAAGTCTCTCTGTGCCCAACTCTCCTGAATCTCTTCTGCTCTTTATGATCCCAACTAGTCTCACCAAATACAAAATGTCTTTAATAAGCTACCTTATACAGGCTGCTAAGAATGTCATTCCTCGTCACTGGAAAAGTACTTCTCCACCTACTCTGGAGGAGTGGTTCTGTGAAATAGCCCTTCTAAATAGGATGGAACATTTGATTGCCCAATCCCCCACTGACTGTGATAGATACTGTGAGACTTGGAGAGACTGGATTGAATTCCAGGAATCCGATGCCTACCGCCTTTCATCAGACTGATGTGACCCACCCTTTTCTCTGGTGCGTTTCTTCTCTGCCCGGATTGTGCTCCGTGTTGGTTTGCGCCTGGCTGCACTATGTATGGTTATCATTGGATTTTAGTAACTTCATAATTGTAATACTGATGGCCTAAAATGTTCCCTTCCTTCCTTATTATTCCTATACCTTGATGTTTTATTGGATGTTATTCTTATATTCTATGATATATTGATGCTGATATTGTCCTGGTTATTCTTTTTTTTTTGTATTTTTGTAATTGAAAATTATATAACCTTTCAATAAAAATTGAATTTTGAAAAAAAAATAAAAATATGTACAATATTCACCTCTTCTCCTTGTTGCCCCGCAGCTCTGGTCTCTGCAGCGAGCACACGCACATCTCAGCACAGCAGGCACCATGTAGTGACATCATTGCGCCCACTGTCAGTGTCTGCGTCAGTGATGTCATACGCAGATGGGGATTGATGGGAGAGGGAGCTTTATGCTCCCTCACTCATCATTGCTTTCTACTATATCGGCATCCAACCGATACAGCTGAGCTTGCGATGACAGGTGGGGGGCCCGGTGCTGTGCCCCCCGCCCGGCTCATGCGCCTCACAGCGGCTGCGTGGAAGTGTATGGAGATCATGTCCCTCTGCTCTGCTGCTGAGTTTACAGTAGCCCGGGGCAACCGCCCCCTCTGCCCCCCAGCAGCTACGCTACTGATTGAAATCTAGACAGAAATAAGCCATGAAATATCGGGTTCACATTTATACAGTGCATTCTGCTGGACATATACATCTGGATTGCAAAAAACTGTATTCAGTCGCATTTGGCAGCGTATCCATAGACCCAAATATCAGATTTATGTCATATTGCTTGTTTTTTTTTAAATCACAAAAAAACGTAATCGCTTTTTTTGTCCCCCAAAAAATTGAAAGATGTACAGTACAGACCAAAAGTTTGGACACACCTTCTCATTTAAAGATTGTTCTGTATTTTCATGACTTTGAAATTTTGTACATTCCCACTGAAGGCATCAAAACTATGAATTACCACATGTGGAATTATATACTTAACAAAAAAGTGTGAAACAACTGAAAATATGTCTTATATTCTAGGTTCTTCAAAGTAGCCACCTTTTGCTTTTATGACTGCTTTGCACACTCTTGGCATTCTCTTGATGAGCTTCAAGAGGTAGTCACCGGAAATGGTTTTCACTTCACAGGTGTTCACTGTCAGGTTTAATAAGTGGGATTTCTTGCCTTATAAATGGGGTTGGGACCATCAGTTGTGTTGTGCAGAAGTCTGGTGGATACACAGCTGATAGTCCTACTGAATAGACTGTTAGAATTTGTATTATGGCAAGAAAAAAGCAGCTAAGTAAAGAAAAACGAGTGGCCATCATTACTTTAAGAAATGAAGGTCAGTCAGTCCGAAAAATTGGGCAAACTTTGAAAGTGTCCCCAAGTGCAGTTGCAAAAACCATCAAGCGCTACAAAGAAACTGGCTCACATGAGGACCGCCCCAGGAAAGGAAGACCAAGAGTCACCTCTGCTTCTGAGGATAAGCTTATCCGAGTCACCAGCCTCAGAAATCGCAGGTTAACAGCAGCTCAGATTAGAGACCAGGTCAATGCCACACAGAGTTCTAGCAGCAGACACATCTCTACAACAACTGTTAAGAGGAGACTTTGTGCAGCTGGCCTTCATGGTAAAATAGCTGCTAGGAAACCACTGCTAAGGACAGGCAACAAGCAGAAGAGACTTGTTTGGGCTAAAAAACACAAGGAATGGACATTAGACCAGTGGAAATCTATGCTTTGGTCTGATGAGTCCAAATTTGAGATCTTTGGTTCCAACCACCGTTTCTTTGTGCGACGCAGAAAAGGTGAACGGATGGACTCTACATGCCTGGTTTCCACCGTGAAGCATGGAAGAGGAGGTGTGATGGTGTGGGGGTGCTTTGCTGGTGACACTGTTGGGGATTTATTCAAAATTGAAGGCATACTGAACCAGCATGGCTACCACAGCATCTTGCAGCGGCATGCTATTCCATCCGGTTTGCGTTTAGTTGGACCATCATTTATTTTTCAACAGGACAATGACCCCAAACACACCTTCAGGACGTGTAAGGGCTATTTGACCAAGAGGGAGAGTGATGGGGTGCTACACCAGATGACCTGGCCTCCACAGTCACCAGACCTGAACCCAGTCGAGATGGTTTGGGGTGAGCTGGACCGCAGAGTGAAGGCAAAAGGGCCAACAAGTGCTAAGCATCTCTGGGAACTCCTTCAAGATTGTTGGAAGACCATTTCCGGTGACTACCTCTTGAAGCTCATCAAGAGAATGCCAAGAGTGTGCAAAGCAGTCATAAAAGCAAAAGGTGGCTACTTTGAAGAACACAGAATATAAGACATATTTTCAGTTGTTTCACACTTTTTTGTTAAGTATATAATTCCACATGTGTTAATTCATAGTTTTGATGCCTTCAGTGTGAATGTACAATTTTCATAGCCATGAAAATACAGAACAATCTTTAAATGAGAAGGTGTGTCCAAACTTTTCGTCTGTACTGTGCATGTTTTTTTCTCAATTATTCTCAATGTGAGGCATATTAAAACATAAGGCAGTAAGTTTCTCTCTCTGCGCAATTAAGAACTAGTAAAGAAAAAAACCAACTTGGATCGCAATGACATATACGTCGAAAGCTAGACAGACTTGGTTTGATAAATGGCTACGCTTGCCTACGTTTTGGATGTATATGTTCTATACCTATATCTGTAGATGTACTCACATGAACCTAAAGCAGGCAATGCATATTGACAGCTATCTCTTCTAATCCTATAAACAAACATGCATTAGCGGGTGATAGATTGCTCTACTGGAGGTGTACAGCAATGATTGATCACCTGGGGAAAAAAAGACTCAGGCGAGTTTAAAGCCATCAAAACACATGCTTGTTTCTGGAGCTGACTCTGGAAATAAGTAATTGGCCCATGTTGTTAAAAGCAACAGGTTTGGGCAACTATAATTTGCTGGGAGTGTTAAGAATATGTTTATTTATACTATGTATATGACTGTATACAGTATATGTTCTGTTTATATATTTTGTGGATTTAAAAATATGTTCTTGCTTTTCAGGATACATAGAAACCGGATCTTTGTGCCCTGCGGGACCAATATATGTCGATGCCACAGTGATTGGAGGAGTAAGTGAGATGGTTCTGGGGAACAGTAATAGGCAGAGGTGTGTTATCCTAATTAGGTTCAGGAGACGCCTAGTGCTGGCGTCACTGGGCTAGTAGGAGGGGTTTAAGAAGAGGCCATATACAGGTGGTTCTCACAAAATTAGAATATCATCAAAAAGTTTATTTATTTCAGTTCTTCAATACAAAAAGTGAAACTCATATATTATATAGAGTCATTACAAACAGAGTGATCTATTTCAAGTGTTTATTTCTGTTAGTGTTGATGATTATGGCTTACAGCCAATGAAAACACAAAAGTCATTATCTCTGTATATTAGAATAATTCACATAAACACTTGCAAAGGCTTCCTACGCGTTTAAAAAGGTCTCTTAGTCTGTTTCAGTAGGCTCCACAATCATGAAGAAGACTTCTGACTTGACAGATGGTCAGAAGGCAGTCATTGACACACACCACTACAAGGGTAAGCCACAAAAGGTCATTGCTAATGAAGCTGGCTGTTCACAGAGTGCTGTATCCAAGCATATTAAAGGAAAGTTGAGAGGAAGGAAAAAGTGTGGTAGAAAAAGGTGCACAAGCAGCCAGGATAATCGCAGCCTTGAAAGGATTGTTAAGAAAAGGCCATTCAAACATTTGGGGGAGATTCACAAGGAGTGGACCTCTGCTGGAGTCATTGCATCAAGAGCCAACACACACAGACATATCCAAGACATTGGCTACAAGTTTCGCATTCCTTGTGTCAAGCCACTCATGACCAATAGACAATGCCAGTAGCGTCTTACCTGGGCCAAGGAGAAAAAGACCTGGACTGTTGCTCAGTGGTCCAAGGTGTTGTTTTCAGATTAAAGTAAATTTTGCATTTCATTTGGAAATCAAGGTCCCAGAGTCTGGAGGAAGAATGGAGAGGCACATAATCCAAGCTTCTTGAGGTCTAGTATGAAGTTTCCACAATCAGTGATGGTTTGGGGAGCCATGTCGTCTGCTGGTGTAGGTCCAGAGCACTTCACGCTTCCTTCTGCCGACAAGCTTTTTGGAGATGGAAATTTCATTCTCCAGCAGGACTTGGCACTATCCACACTGCCAAAAGTACTGTACCAATACCTGGTTTAAAAACAACAGTATCACTGTGCTTGATTGGCCAGCAAACTCACCTGACCTTAACCACATAGAGAATCTATGGGGTATTGTCAAGATGAAGATGAGACACCAGACCCAACAATGCAGACGAGCTGAAGGCAGCTATCAAAGCAACCTGGGCTTCCATGACACCTCAGCAGTGCCACAGGCTGATCGCCTCCATGCCACACCGCATTGATGCAGTAATTGATGCAAAAGGAGCCCCGACCAAGTATTGAGTGCATTTACTGAACATACATTTCAGTAGGCCAACATTTCGGATTTTAAAATCATTTTTCAAGCTGGTGTTATAAAGCATTCTAATTTAATGAGATAATGACTTTTGTGTTTTCATTGGCTGTAAGCCATAATCATCAACATTAACAAAAATAAACACTTGAAATAGATCACTCTGTTTGTAATGACTCTATATAATATATGAGTGTCACTTTTTGTATTGAAGAACTGAAATAAATTAACTTTGTATGTAGTTGTTTTGGAGGCAGTCGTCAGGCACATAGTATAGGACAGGGATGTCAAACTCAAACACACAGAGGGCCAAAATGAAAAACTTGAACAAAATCGTGGGCCAACCAGTATACAGTATAATATACCCCACATAGTCCTCCATAAAGAATAAATAGCCCCACATAGTCCTCCATACAGTATAATGGCTCCCACACAGTCATCCATACAGTATTATGGCCCTCACACAGTCATTCATACAGTATTATGGGCCCTACATAGTTCTCCATAAAGAATAATGGCCCCCACATAATCCTCCATACAGTATAATAGCCCCCGCATAGTTCTCCATACAGTATTATGGGCCCCACATAGTTCGCCATACAGAATAATGGCCCCCACATAATCCTCCATACTCTATAATAGCTCCCACACAGTCCTCCATACAGTATCATGGGCCCCACATACGGTAGTTGTCCAAACAGAATAATGGGTCTCACATAGTATAATGGCCCCACATAGTCCTCCATACAGTATAATGGCCCCACATAGTTGTCCAAACAGAATAATGGGTCTCACATAGTATAATGGCCCCACATAGTCCTCCATACAGTATAATGGCCCCACACAGTCCTCCATACAGTATAATGGGCCCCACATAGTCCTCCATACAGTATTATATGCCCCACACAGTCCTCCATACAGAATAATGGCCTCACATAGGGGTGGTGGTCCTGGTGTCCCAGGCCAAATAAAATCACCCTGCAGGCCAGATTTGGCCCATGGGCTAGAGTTTGACATGTATGCTGTAGGACTCACATTTCTGTTGCTCTGAGGAAGTTGTTAGGATGGGACTTCAATCTTTGGAATGATCACTTGTCCCCCTGCTGGATAGGCAAATTGGATTGCTGCTTGATGTGATGGTTGAAGTGAATTTTTAGCTTGTGTGATTGGCTCTGTGAGTCTGCCAGAGTTATGGAAACATATAGCCACCAGAGTACTAATGTGGGTGAGGGGGTGCTGTGTACAAGTCAGGGAAGGCTGTAGTCAGTCCTGTAAAGAATCACTTTGGGTGGGTAGAGACTATTGCAGAAGTCTGGTTACTGTGAGCAACTGAAAAATGCCCTGCAGGCGTAATCCTGAAGCATTGAACTGTGCAAAACAGTAGGTTAGGTAACCTAATTAGAAACCTTGTAGAGACTGAATCTGGTTAATGACTGCCAAGAAGTAAGAGTAGAGCTATGAAGAAAGAGCTATGCTGTAGTCTGAAGTCTCATGGAATGTCTGTAAGGCATGTGGCGAAAAAAGAAGAAATTGGAAGACAGTGACCTTTAGAACTTAATCCTTGAGAGTCAAGGAGCGGTGACACTAGATAGTGCCTTAAAAGTATGAACCCCTGAGCTTCAGAGAAGTGTGATCTAGAGACCCATTTATAATGTGACAATACTTGGCAAACAAACGTTTATAAGAATGCTCATTCTCATTTATCAACCTATGCCACTGATAAGCCATGAAACAATCAAAAATCTTGTTCGTTGGCTAATCGTATTGTTTATGCCAAAATAAAAATCCTTGTTGACAGCACATCACCCCGTGTAAACAGGGGATGTGCTGCTAACAACATGATGCTGAATGAAGATTATTATTATTATTTATTAATATATTTATTAATTTATTCTTTGGTGCTTTACATGTGAAAAGGGGTATACATAATAAAAACAAGTACAATAATCATGAACAATACAAGTCACCAACTGGTACAAGAGGAGAGAGGACTCGGCCCCCGAGGGCTCACAGTCTACAAAATAGAATGTTCCTATTGTTCATGATCATTCTTCAACATGCAATTTTTGTCAGCCTGTGAGAGCGAGCCAGTAAACAATTGCCAATCTGCTATCGTATATGGTCAATTGGCACTCATTAATGGGCTGAAGGTAACTAAGGCAAATGGACTTTAACCTTCGTACTGTGGAACCCTTGAGTGCTATATCATAGGAGTCAAGGACTACTAGAAGGGCAGAGACAACTTCTACAGTGAGATGGATACTGTAAACGTGTCACAAAGTGTGAGCAAGGCAAGAGACTGTGCCAGATGATGAAATACAAATGTGGTATCTGTGAAGACAACAGAGAGCTAGACTTATCAATTGCATTTATTCACTTGTGTTGATTAAATGAGTCCACTACAAGGAAAGACCATCAATAACACATCATTGAGTTTCCAACACTTGGCACTCCCATCAATCAGCCTTTACCAGCTCTGGCAGCAGCCATATGTAAACAGTGTATGGAGCAAAATACTGCTCCGTTGCACTGTTTAATGGCCTCTGTTGGATGTTGGATACTGCAGCTCAGCTTCTATTCAAAAGAAAAATCACCCAATTGCCCCCTGTGATGCAGCTGCAGGATATCAATGGGGTAATATGGCACCTGGGGACCTAACAATGACTGCTATAGCTGCCATCTTCGCACATGTTCTGTTTTATTATATTAAAAAAGTGAATTAATTACATTTAATTATAACTGTGCAGTACGGTGGCTCAGTGGTTAGCACTGCAGCCTTGCAACGCTGGGGTCCTGGGTTCACATCCCATAAGGACAACATCTGCAAGGAGTTTGTATGCTCTCCCTGTATTTGAGCGGGTTTCCTCTGGGTTCTCTGGTGCATGTTTTTCTCAATATCTGATATGAAATCAGAATAAACCTATCCCATTTTAGGTCAATTAGGATTACCATAATTTTTAATATTTGCCAAATTCCAGAATAATGAGAGAGAGAGAATGTTTTAAGGCATTTTTATTACTTACTGCAAAGTCAAAAGTTTACATACATTTCATTAGTATTTGGTACCATTGCCCTTAAACTGAATGACTTGGATCAAACACTTGGGATATTCTTCCACAAGCTTCTCACAATAGTTGGTTGGAATTTGGGCCCATTCCTCCTGACAAAACTGGTGTAATTGATCCAGGTTTGTAGATCGCCTTGCTCGCACCTGCCTTTTCAGTTTTGCCCATACACTTTCAATAGAATTGAGATCAGTGCTTTGTGATGGTGTCTCCAAAACATTGATTTTGTTATCCTTAAGCCACTTTGTTACCATTTTGGCAGTATGCTTCTGGTCATTGTCCATTTGAAAGACCCATTTCCGCCCAAGCTTTAACTTCCTAGCTGATGTCTTGAGATGTTGCTTCAATATTATTATTATTATTATTTATTCCATGGCGCTTTACATGTGAAAGGGGTATACAAAGCACAAGCAATTACAATAATTTTGAACAATACAAGTCAGCGACTGGTACAGGAGGAGAGAATACCCTGCCCGCGAGGGCTCACAATCTACAAGGAATGGGTGAGGATACAGTAGGTGAGGGTAGAGCTGGTCATGCAGCGGTATGTTGGAGTGGTGGTTACTACAGGTTGCAGGCTTGTCAGAAGAGGTGTGTCTTTAGGTTCCTTTTGAAAATATCTACGGTAGGTGAGAGTCTGATGTGTTGGGGTAGAGAGTTCCAGAGTAGGGGGGATGCACGGGAGAAATCTTGTATGCGATTGTGGGAAGAGGAGATTAGAGGGGAGTAGAGATGGAGATCTTGTGAGGATCGGAGGCTGCGTGCAGGTAAGTACCGGGAGACTAGGTTACAGATGTATGGAGGAGACAGGTTGTGGATGGCTTTGTATGCCATGGTTAGGGTTTTAAAGTGGAGTCTCTGGGTAATGGGGAGCCAGTGAAGGGATTGGCAGAGAGGAAAGGCTGGGGAATAGCGGGGGGACAGGTGGATTAGTCGGGCAGCTGAGTTTAGGATAGATTGGAGGGGTGCAAGAGTATTAGAGGGGAGGCCACAGAGCAGGAGGTTGCAGTAGTCAAGGCGGGAGATGATGAGGGCGTGCACTAGTGTTTTTACAGATTCATGGTTGAGGAATGTGCAGATCCTGGAGATATTTTTGAGTTGGAGTCGGCAGGAAGTGGAAAGGGCTTGGATATGTGGTTTGAAGGAGAGATTAGAGCCCAGGCTAACCCCGAGGCAGCGAGCTTGCGGCACTGGGGAGAGTGAGTAGCCATTGACTATGATGGATAGGTTAGATGGGGGGGTTGAGTGAGGCGGTGGAAAGATGAGGAATTCTGTTTTATCCATGTTAAGTTTTAGGAATCTAGCAGAGAAGAAAGATGAAATAGTGGACAGTCATTGTGGGATTCTGGTTAGTAAGGAGTTGATATCAGGTCCAGAGAGGTAGATCTGTGTGTCATCAGTATAGAGGTGATACTGAAAGCCACGGGACTCTATGAGCTGTCCGAGGCCAAAGGTGTAGATGGAGAAGAGCAGGAGTCCTAGGACTGAACCTTGGGGGATACCGACAGATGGGGGGCGAGATGAGGAGGTGGTGTATGAGTGGGAGACACTGAATGTCCGGTCTGTTAGTAACATAGTAACATAGTTTTTAAGGTTGAAGGAAGACTAAGTCCATCCAGTTCAACCCATAGCCTAACATGTTGATCCAGAGGAAGGCAAAAAAAAAACATGTGGCAAACACTAAGCTCCACATTGGGGAAAAAAATTCCTTCCCGACTCCATACGACAATCAGACTAGTTCCCTGGATCAATGCCCTATCAAGGAATCTAGTATATATGACCTGTAAGGTATGAAAAAATCCAAGATAGGGCTAAGTCTGTGATGCCGAGAGATGAGAGAGCCTGTAGTAAGAGGGAATCGTCCACTGTGTCAAAGGCAGATGATAGGTCTAGGAGGAGGAGCACAGATTAATGTCGCTTGGACTTGGCAGTTATTAGGTCGTTGGTGACTTTAGTCAGGGCAGTTCCAGTGGAGTGATGTGGTCGGAAGCCAGATTGCAAGTGGTCAAAAAGTGAGCAGGAGGAGAGGTGGGAGGACAGTTCAAGGTGGACATGTTGTTCCAGTAGTTTTGAGGCATAGAGGAGAAGTGATATGGGGCGATAGCTAGTCAGAGAGGATGGGTCAAGGGAGGGTTTTTTGAGCATGGGTGACTGAGGCATGTTTGAAGCATGAGAGGAAGATACCAGTTAGTGACAGGTTGAAAAGGTGGCTTAGAGTTGGGATGAATATTGTGGTGAGGTTAGGGATGAGGTGGGACAGGATTGGGTCAAGTTCGCAGGTGGTGAGGTGTGATTTGGAGAGTAAAGAGGAAACTTGATCTTCCATAATGGTGGAGAAGCTCGTTTTGGAGGAGGAGGGTTGAGTAGATATGAGAAGGGGCTGTGGGGACTTTAGGCGAAAGCTTTGTCTGATGGTGTCAATCTTCTGCTTGAAGAATAAGGCAAAGTCTTTGACTGAGATGAGAGGCGAGGGAGGAGGTGCTGGGGGATGGAGGAGAGAATTGAAGGTGTTGAATAGCTGTTTAGGGTTGTGAGACAGGGAGGATATGAGACTCTTTTCTCATAATGCCATCTATTTTGTGAAGTGCACCAGTCCCTCCTGCAGCAAAACAACCCCACAACATGATGCTGCCACCCCCATGCTTCACAGTTGGGATGATGGTCTTAGGCTTCCAAGCTTCTCCCTTTTTCCTCCAAACATAACGACGATCATTATGCCCAAAAAGTTCAATTTTAGTTTCATCAGACCACAGGACATGTCTCCAAAAATTAAGGTCTTTATTCCTGTGTGCATTTGTAAACATTAATCTGACTTTTTTATGTTTCTTTAGGAGTAATGGCTTTTTCCTGGCAGAGTAGCTTTTCAGCCCATATTGATACAGTACTCGTTTCACTGTGGATACTGACACAATCTTACCAGCTTCCGCCATCATCTTCACAAGTTCTTTTGCTTTTGTCCTTGGGTTGATATGCACATGTCGAATCAAAGCACGTTCATCTCTGGGATACAGAACCCCTTTCCTTCCTGAGTGGTATGATGGCTGGACATTCCTATCTTGTTTGTACTTGTGTATAATTGTTTGTACAGATGAACGAGGCACTTTCCGGTATCTTGAAATTGTACCCAAGGATGAGCCAGACTTGTGCAAGTCCACAATTCTCTTCCTGATATCTTGGCTGATTTCTTTAGACTTTCCCATGATGCTGCACAAAGAAGCAGTGTGTTTCAGGTGTGCATTAAAATACATCCACAGGTGTGTCTCTAATTAACTCAGATGTTGCCAAAAAAAACTATCAGACGCTTCCAAACACATGACCTCATCATATGGGCAGAATTGTTTAAAGGCATAGTAATCTTAGTGTATATAAACTTTTGACTTTGCAATAAGTAATAAAAATGCCTTAAAACATTTTCTCTCTCTCATTATGCTGGCATTTGGCAAATATTAAAAATTATGGTAATTCTAATTGACCTAAAACGGGAAAGGTTTATTCTGATTTCATGTCAGATATTGAGAAAAACATGCATATGTGTCTCTTTATATAGTGTATGTAAACTTCTGGTTGCAAAGGTATGTGCTATGTAATTAATGGTGCTACATAAGTGAGTAAAATAAATAAATAAATAAATAAAATCTGCTGAGAGTGTAAAGATAAACTATATAATCATCAGTTTATATAAACTGCATGGTGAAGGGCCAAAAGATAAAAAAACAATGGCAACATTGCTGTTATTTATCCATCCTATCATGTAATGCATTTCAGAAAAAAATGCCAGTTCAATATAAGATCATTGGGGTGTTTGACTAACGCCAACGCCATGTTGATAAAAAAGGCCACACGCTATGGCAAGATCCACATCATCTTCACTGATTACCTAGTACATCTGCATGCATTTTGTAGTGGCTATGCCTGATTACAGCTCAGTCTTGGCCTGAAAAGAAAACAGACCTGTACTTAGTACAGTGAAGGATGCATAATGCTCACTGGAACCCGCAACTCTTTCAATTAGGTGAAAGGTGGGGGTGCCAGCGTCAGTCAATCCATCAGGCTCTGACATCAACATCTAAGAAAACCTCTGTTAATGATAGGGTGTTTGAAGCTGTATGACCCAAAAAACTTTATTTTTACAGTGTGACCTAGGTTCTATTAGGGTTGAACTGTCAGTAGCCTCCACACTGTCAGTAAACAATACACTACAGCAATGAATGTCCAAAAGCGACAAGGCTGAAGACAGTTATTAAACTAGATGACATAGGTAGAGTACTGAAGAGGACCTTCATATGAACACTAGTTCCCAATCTTCAGCTTGATCACTGATTGGATCATTCACGTGGACCGTTAAATCATCTTTTCCATTGGGTAATGTTCTGCAGACAACATGCATCCTGTATTGGGTCACAAGGACCATGTTAACAATCATTTTGTCTCCACATTGTGTGTTGGCTCATGTAAATACAGTACAGACCAAAAGTTTGGACACACCCTCTCATTTAAAGATTTTTCTGTTTTTTTCATGACTTTGAAAATTGTACGTTCACACTGAAGGCATCAAAACTATGAATTAACACATGTGGAATTATATACTTAACAAAAAAGTGTGAAACTACTGAAAATATGTCTTATACTCTAGGTACTTCAAAGTAGCCACCTTTTGCTTTGATGACTGCTTTGTACACTCTTGGCATTCTCTTGATGACCTTCAAGAGGTAGTCACTGGAAATGGTTTTCACTTCACAGGTGTGCCCTGTCAGGTTTAATAAGTGGGATTTCTTGCCTTATAAATGGGGTTGGGACCATCAGTTGTGTTGTGCAGAAGTCAGGTGGATACACAGCTGATAGTCCTACTGAATAGACTCTTAGCTGCTTTTTTCTTGCCATAATACAAATTCTAAGTAAAGAAAAATGAGTGGCCATCATTACTTTAAGAAATGAAGGTCAGTCAGTGTGAAAAATTGGGAAAACTTTGAATGTGTCCCCAAGTGCAGTTGCAAAAACCATCAAGCGCTACAAAGAAACTGGCTCACATGAGGACCGCCCCAGGAAAGGAAGACCAAGAGTCACCTCTGCTTCTGAGGATAAGTTTATCCGAGTCACCAGCCACAGAAATCGCAGGTTAACAGCAGCTCAGATTAGAGACCAGGTCAATGCCACACAGAGTTCTAGCAGCAGACACATCTCTTCAACAACTGTTAAGAGGAGACTTTGTGCAGCAGGCCTTCATGGTAAAATAGCTGCTAGGAAACCACTGCTAAGGACAGGCAACAAGCAGAAGAGACTTGTTTGGGCTAAAGAACACAAGGAATTGACATTAGACCAGTGGAAACCTGTGCTTTGGTCTCATGAGTCCAAATTTGAGATCTTTGGTTCCAACCACCGTGTCTTTGTGCGACGCAGAAAAGGTGAATGGATGTATTCTAGATGTCTAGTTCCCACCGTGAAGCATGGAGGAGGAGGTGTGATGATGTGGGGGTGCTTTGCTGGTGACACTGTTGGGGATTTATTCAAAATTGAAGGCATACTGAATCAGCATGGCTACCACAGCATCTTGCAGCGGCATGCTATTCCATCCGGATTGCGTTTTTTTGTTAAGTACATAATTCCACATGTGTTAATTCATAGTTTTGATGCCTTCAGTGTGAATGTACAATTTTCATAGTCATGAAAATACAGAAAAATCTTTAAATGAGAAGTTGTGTCCAAACTTTTGGTCTGTACTGTAGGTCATTGGACAAGCACATATATAGCCTGGCATACACCTTGGGCTCTATCTTCACTACCTGTGCTGCAATTATAATTTAGGTGTGTACCAGGGTCTTCGGGGATATCCGACGTTGAGCGGGGGAGCCATATCGCAATTATTTATATGCCAACCTCCGTGGATAGGTATGTGCACCTTAGAGACTACTAAGGAAATTATAGTCCCCTTATACCTTACCTAGTTAATTATATTATTTTTTGTGGGTCTAACAGACTCTATTTATTGATGGACACGCCTCTAGAATTTTTATTTTTAGAGTGTTTTTGAGAGTTTTTAGAGATAATTAATAAAAGTTATATTTTAGGGGTCTATTTTTGTGGTTTGATAATTTATTGGGTCCCGTTCTATACAATATTTCGGTTTTGCCTTAAATAGGCCATTGGACAAGCACCCATCGACTAGTAAATATTTGAACGCCATCCATTTATGGGAAGAAATCGGCCTGTGTAAGTGGGCATTAAGAGGCACTGTCACGGGTTTACCATGACAGAAGGGGCCAGAAGATTGTGGTGTCTGATTCTACATACTCCTGCACTGATTAGAAAAATGTCACCATCATATTAAACAGTGCAGGTTTCTGCTAGTAGTGTAGGGGTTAAATCTGTTCAGTGTAGAGTCTCTGAAGCTTTCCCTGTTTGATGATCTCATTTGTACAGTGTTGGTCATTCCGCCTGCTATTTATACTAGCCTCTGGCAATCAGGATTGCCAGTGTTAGCTTCATACTGCCTGGTGTGGAGTTGGAGGTGTTTGTTGAGGAGGCGTTTGGAGTGTTGTTCTTAAGACTGTTGCTTGGTGATTTGTCTGTGTGCGTTTCCTCATCCTCTCCTATTTGGCTTTTCCTTCCTTTTACTTCCTGGTGTTCCACTCTGTTGTTTGTGAGTGCATATTTGTATGATTGGTATTTTCATTTATCCCTGTACATCTTCCCTTGTTTGTCTTTTTTATGTATACTTATAAACAACTTCTCCCCGCTTCCCTGGGTGGGGGAGGGGACAGATAAGGGCTGATTCAGGAACTCAGCAAGGTACGTGGCCCCAGCATCTTCACCATTAGAAGTAATCCGGGGAGCAGGGATAGCTCGGGCGTCCCTAGCTTTAGGGATAGGAAAGGGGCCCCTATCTCCGGGATATCAAACAACAGTCATGTGACATTAACACTGGCAGTACCATTTTTGATCCATTATGGATCCAATTACTGCTCTGGCTGGGCAACTGTAGCAACTCAGCCTTGAGGTGGCAGATCTACGCTCTGTTGTTTCACAGCACCCTAACTCATTTGGTTTAGGGTCTGCAACTCCCAGACAACCCCTGGTGGATCCTAAGGTCACTTTGCCTGACATGTTCTTTGGGAGGGCGAGACAAGTTTGTTGTTTTCAGGGAGACCTGTAAGCTTTACTTTAAATTGTGGCCTCACTCCTCAGGAACTGAGGAGTAGCAGGTGGGGATCGTAATTTCACTCCTTCAGGGTGACCCCCAAGCCTGGGCATTTTCTCTCCCAGCAGACTCTCAGTCGCTTTGGACGATTGAGGAATTTTTTCAGGCGCTGGGTCACATATACGACGACCCCGACCACATCTCCCTGGCCGAGTCTACGCTACATCAGCTTCAACAGAGAGACCGGCCAGCCGGGGAGTATTGCTCTGAGTTTCAGAAGTGGTCCACTGACACTAAGTGGAATGACCCCGTGTTCCGTAGCCAGTTCAGTCAAGGGCTATCTGTAAGAGTAAAAGATGCTTTTGCCCTGTATGAGACTCCGGTTTCCCTTGAGGCGGACATGTCTATGGTGATTCATGTGAACCGCCATCTTCGCTAGAGACATAAAGAGACACTCCAATGAACAGGGGGCCTGGGGTCAAGGGAACCTAGGTCTGAGTCAACTGAGGAACCCAAACAGTTTGGTGGGGCGACTCGTTCTGTTGATCCAACTGTAGTTCGACGTAAAGGGGGAGTGTGTTTCTTCTGAGGTGGAAAGGGTCATTTTGTGGGTGCTTGTCCATCCATTTCACACCATAAACAGCCGCCGGAAAACTAAGGAGCCCAAGTTGCGGGGAGGTTGGCAACCCGGGTGTACATATTTCCTCTGTGGGTAGGTCACAATTTTTTCTACTGGCCGAGATCTATCTTGGCAAAAATAAGGTGGTTTTTCAGCTTCTCTGGGTGAGGTTTAATTTGATTGACGTTAAGTTCATCCAGATCCAGGGCCTCAAATCTCATAAACTGTCTAGAACAATACCCATAATCGCCATTGACTCTGCGCCTTTGAGTTAGGGGTATTTTACTCAGGTCATTCGTGTGTTACATGTTTAGGTAGGGGCCATGCGCTCAGAGTTTATTGTGTTAGAGGGCTTGCCCTCTCCTATGGTTCTTGGATTACCTTGGTTTACCCTACACAATCCTGTGATAGACTGGCGTACTCGAAAGGTGGTAAAATGGAGTGAGCATTGCCAAGGACACTGGTTGGGCACTCGGCTAGCCACGGTGGGTACCCAATCTCTACCTGAATACCTGTCTAACTTCGGGATGTGTTTTCAGAACAGGGGTGTCAAGAACCTCCTCCCTATCGTCCTTGATTGTGCCATTAATCTTATTCCTGGGGCCAAGCTGCCAAAAAGCAGATTATATAATACCTCCAGAGAGGTAGGCTATGAAAGACTATATCGCTGAAAGTCTGACAAAGGGCCATATCAGACCATTTCCTGTTGTAGCGGGGTTTTTCTTGGTCAAGAAAAAAGACGAGGAGGTTACACCCTTGCCTAGATTTTCACAAACTTAATCGGCTCATGGTCCGGGATCTATATCCTCTCCATCTCATCCCAGACCTATTTAATCAGTTCGTAGGAGCCAGATGGTTTTCTAAGCTGGATCTCAGGGGAGCTTGTAATCTCATTTGCATTAAGGAGGGGGATGAGTGGAAGACAGCCTACAATACACCTGAGGGTCACTATAAAAACTTTGTGTTGCCATTTGGGTTGACTAATGCTCCTGCCGTCTTTCAGCACTTTGTCAGTGACATTTTTAGTCACTTGGCAGGTAGATTTGTTGTGATCTATCTTGATGACATATTGATTTAATCGCCTGACGTCGAGTCACATCAGATACGTAGTCAAAAAGGCTACGTGGCACTTCTATTGTTTTGGGTGCCCAGATAGGATTCGACTCCGTACATAAAAAACAAAATTAACCTGGCACTCCAAGATATGTTGAAAAAATTGTAGGAATTTATTTATATGATTCTTCAAATCTGGGAGGTCAGCGCCAGATCGACGTCATGATCCGGAAATGTAGGCATAACATATCAGCGTTCCAGTCCCACAGCGCATTATCCACAGCACGGTCGAGCTCCTCTCCATTTAGCGCCACTACATTTATGCCCCTCTCTCCAGTGATTTTGGTGAGTAATATTTACCTGTTGAGGTCCTTCATACATGTTCATATCTGGTAGTGTACACAGTTATAGTGATTTGCGCTATTCCCCTTTCTCTTACAGCATTTGATTGATCTTCTATACATCCATTGGGCAGCATCCTGGTAATGATGACATGTATTCCATTTTGTTTTTGATATCTACAATGTATAGTTATATGTCTGCAAATCACACTAAATGTATTTACCATTGTTCTCTATCTCATTAATTGCTCTCATCTACTATTTTTTTGTGTATGTAATATGAACTTACTATACAAACTTTAATTCTTATATAAATTGATTGTTATGTTGTACATTTTGAGAATGTCTTATATATTCACATTACATTTTGCTGATTAATTTACAGTTCTGATGAAGGCCGTATGAGGCCGAAACGTCAAAAATAAATTTTGAAGAATCATATAAATAAATTCCTACAATTTTTTCATCATATCTTGGAGTGCCAGGTTCATTTTGTTTTTCACATCAGATACATGTCAGGCAGGTCTTTCTGACACTTAGAGACAATAAATTATTTATCAAACCAGAGAAATGTATGTTGTTGGTTCAGAAGATCCCTTTTCTGGGTAATTTCTTATCGTTCACCAGCTTTTGCATGGATCTGGTGAAAGTCCGGGGCGGTACTGGATTGGGATCGTCCTGAGGATTTAAAGGCGTTACAAAGGTTTTTGAGTTTTGCCAACTACTACCGTAAGTTCATCAAAAATTTTTCGGTAGTGGCCAAACCTCTGACAGATATTACCAGGAAGGGGATAGACTTTTCCAAATGGCCCAGTCCTGCCTGGGAGGCTTTTTATACATTGAAGAAATGTTTTGTATCTGCGCCAATTCTTATACAGCCTGACGTCATTCAGCCATATATTGTAGAAGTTGACGCTTCTGAAGGTGGGGTGGGGGGTGTATTGTCTCAGGGTGCTTCTCCCAGTAAATGGTGTCCATGTGCATATTTTTCTAAGCAATTGTCATCTGCTGAGAAAAACTATGACATTGGTAATGGGGAACTCTTGGCAATTAAGTGGGCTTTTGAAGAGTGTCGACATTTTCTGGAGGGGGCAGTTCATCCGGTCATGGTAATCACTCATAAAAATCTTTTAAAATTTGGAATCAGCTAAGCGTTTGACACCTAGACAGCAGTAGCGTACCGCCAATGGCAGCAGGCCACACGACTGCTATGGGGCCCATGAGCCGGGAGGCGCCATAGTAGTCCAGGGGCGGACATACCGCCACCGGTGCAGCTTCGCCGGGGGGTCCGCCGGTGCAGCTTCTCCCTGCTCGCGACGGGCAGGGAACGATCCCTGCAGCTCCGCTGCAGCAGAAATCTGTCCACTGCTTCCTCCCTCACACAGGAACGCGCTGCTTGATGACGTCATCATGCAGCGTGGGCCTGTGTGAGGGAGGAAATTGCAGACAACAAGGAATGCTGCGGCCTGCGGGGGAATGGGTAAAGAGGTAAGTGTTGTTTTTTTTAATTTTTACTGAAACGCTGGAGAGGGGAGGTAGGTGAGAGCAATGATGGGGATGGTGGGGCTGGGGAGAGCAATAATGGGGCTGATGGGGCTGGGGAGAGCAATAATGAGGCTGGGGAGAGCAATAATAGGAGTGCTGGGAGAGCAATGACGGGGGTTGCTGGGAGAGAGCAATGATGGGGGTGCTGAGAGACAGCAATGATGAAGGTGCTGGGACAGAGCAATGATGGAGGTGCTGGGAGAGAGCAATGACGGGAGGTGCTAGGACAGAGCAATGACGGGGGTGCTGGGACAGAGCAATGATGGGAGTGCTTGTATATTTTCTGTGTGCACATAGTCTTACAGTTAATTGGGGAGAGTTACAGAGACTGAATAGTTTATATTATTGGCCGGTGGAGATTATAGTTAATGGGAGGCACAGTGCTGCTTATCACTTTATATTTTGATTACTAAGTGGCTAATAATATATTCATGGGGGGGGTACATATCTGTATTCAGGGGTGCAGTGTGAGGGAGACACATGTGTATATATGTGACCTTGTTATTTTCTAGGCTGGAGATCATTGTGACAAGACGAGACGTGACTGGGAGATGTGGACATGAAGGTCTGACCAGATGGAGAAGAAGCAGCAGAAACTGACTCTGATCATATGAGACGTCAGCGGTAAGGGCCTGAATGTAAATATTATTCCATATCTGCACTGTGTGACTTGGAGTGATAATGTTGCATGTAAAATCCCTTAGGCCACATTCTCTCATTCATGTGAAATGTCCGTGTGCTGCCAGATTTTTTTATCGAATGTTTTCCTGGGGGTGGAGATAATTGTGAACTGATTCCTATACTACAGAAAGGGGTAGTTATTGCTTCTATAGGTTCTGATCTTGAGAGGGAGATTGTCGAGGCTCAGGGGAATGCCCCTGTTGCCTGCCGATTAGATAAACTGTTCATACATGTGAATCTCCGTCTTAGAGTTCTAAGTGAATATCATGATTCGGTCTTGGCTGGGCATCCTGATAGTAAAGCCACCACAGATCTCCTTACTCAGCGTTTTTGGTGATCTGCGGTACACCAGGATGTTCGGGAGTATGTAGCTGCTTGTAGTGTTTGTGCTCTTTCTAAGACCCCTCATACTCGTCCCTCTGGGTCTCTCTAACCATTGACGATTCCCAGTAGACCTTGGACTCATTTATCTGTAGATTTCATCACGGATCTACCTGTATCTGCAGGCAATACTGTTATTTTGGTGGTGGTGGACAGATTCAGCAAGATGTCTCATTTTATTGATCTATATGCTATACCCAATGCCAAGACCTTGGCGCAAATTTTCATTAAAGAAATCGTGAAACCACATGGGATTCCAACCGATATTGTTTCTGAGCGAGGGGTGCAATTTATTTCCAAATTTTGGAGAGCATTTTGTTTTCGTTTGGGGATACATCTGTCAATTTCTTCAGCCTTTCATTTACAGTCTAATGGAAAAACTGAACGTGTTAACCAGAATCTTGAGACTTATCTTAGGTGTTTTGTGTCTGAGAATCAGGAGGATTGGGTTACTTACTTACCTCTAGCTGAATTTGCGGTGAATAACCGTTGTTATGAGTCTACTGGTAAGTCCTCGTTCTTCGGGGCATACGGGTTTCATCCTCAGTTAAGCTCGATTAATAGGAACCGTTCTGCAGGAATACTTGAAGAGGAATGGTTTTCATTATGATTCGTCTTAGAGTTCTAAGTCAATATCATGATTCAATCTTGGCTGGACATCCTGATAGTAAAGCCACCACAGATCTCCTTACTCAGCGTTTTTGGTGATCTGCGGTACACCAGGATGTTCTGGAGTATGTAGCTGCTTGTAGTGTTTGTGCTCTTTCTAAGACCCCTCATACTCATCCGTCTTACATTTGTGTGGCAAGGGGTTCTTAATAAATTGAAGAAGATGGGGTCCAAATATAAGAGTATAGCTGACCGGAGACATTTGGTGGGTCCGGACCTGTGTGTTGGTGATTTGATGTGGTTGTCCTCGAGAAACATTAAGCTGAAGGTTCCTTCTTGGGTACTGTGACCCGGGTCCATCGGTCCTTATAAGAGTGTGGCCGTCGTCAATCCTGTAGCATTCCGCCTTGCTTTGCCACCCACTTTTAGGATTCAAAATGTGTTTCACCGGTCTCTACTCAAAAAATACATTGGGTCCTCTGAACCATCACCACGACCTCCATCTCCGGTAATTGTTTATGGGAATTTGGAATTTCAGGTAGCTAGGATCGTTGATTCTCGCTTTGTTCGTCAGTCTCTTCAGTATCTGGTATATTGAATGGGTTATGGTCCTGAAGAGAGAATGTGGGTACCAGCATCTGATGTCCATGCGGTCAGGTTGATCCAGTCTTTTCATGCAGCACACCCTGATAGACCTGGCCATGAGGTTCTGGAGGTCCCTCTTAGAAGAAAGCTATACAAAGAAAATGATAAAGTCCGCTCACCTATAAACTCCTTCCCGGTGTTTCCTCCTTTCTGCTCGGATAGCAGCAGGCTGCTGCATTGAACACAACTTCAGACCAAAATCCAGTGAGTGAGGAGACTCCAGCGATGTGGTTTAATTAAAATTTCCATTTATTTGAAGGATGATATTTCCATAAAAAAATGCACTTACAAAGAGAGCCAATTCACACCATATGGGCAATCAGAGTAAAAAAAACGCTACGCGTTTCGGCTTAGAAAAGCCTTAATTATGGTACATACATTGGAATACAAGCAGGGTATAAATACAAAAGAGCAGGAAACTGACAAAGGAAGTCCAATCAGTTAATTCATTAATTCTTGTGACGTTCATATGTTACATCTTCGTTTCCAAGTTGGAGACAGGCTTTTTTGTTTTTGTGGTTATTTAATGCTACAGACGTTATAACAAAAGTCCTGACATTGAAGTTTCTGGCAAGAGAATTGAAACAAATTAGCTAAACAGTATAGATTCTGTATGTTGGAAACAGTAATAAGTATACGGAACACAATATATACCAACGAAATATACAGTGCTGGCCAAAAGTATTGGCACCCCTGCAATTCTGTCAGATAATACTCAGTTTCTTCCTCAAAATGATTGCAATCACAAATTCTTTGGTATTATTATCTTCATTTAATTTGTCTTCAATGAGAAAAACACAAAAAGAATTGTCCTAAAGCCAAATTGGATATAATTCCACACCAAACCTAAAAAAGGGGGTGGACAAAAGTATTGGCACCCTTTGAAAAATCATGTGATGCTTCTCTAATTTGTGTAATTAACAGCTCCTGTAACTTACCTGTGGCACCTAACAGGTGTTGGCAATAACTAAATCACACTTGCAGCCAGTTAACATGGATTAAAGTTGACTCAACCTCTGTCCTGTGTCCTTGTGTGTACCACATTGAGCATGGAGAAAAGAAAGAAGACCAAAGAACTGTCTGAGGACTTGAGAAACCAAATTGTGAGGAAGCATGAGCAATCTCAAGGCTACAAGTCCATCTCCAAAGACCTGAATGTTCCTGTGTCCTCCGTGCGCAGTGTCATCAAGAAGTTTAAAGCCCATGGCACTGTGGCTAACCTCCCTAGATGTGGACGGAAAAGAAAAATTGACGAGAGATTTCAACGCATGATTGTGCGGATGGTGGATAAAGAACCTCGACTAACATCCAAACAAGTTCAAGCTGCCCTGCAGTCTGAGGGTACAACAGTGTCAACCCGTACTATCCGTCGGCATCTGAATGAAAAGTGACTGTATGGTAGGATACCCAGGAAGACCCCACTTCTTACCCCGAGACATAAAAAAGCCAGGCTGGAGTTTGCCAAAACTTACCTGAGAAAGCCTAAAACGTTTTGGAAGCATGTTCTCTGGTCAGATGAGACAAAAGTAGAGCTTTTTGGGAAAAAGCATCAACATAGAGTGTACAGGAAAAAAAAAGAGGCATTCAAAGAAAAGAACACGGTCCCTACAGTCAAACATGGCGGAGGTTCCCTGATGTTTTGGGGTTGCTTTGCTGCCTCTGGCACTGGACTGCTTGACCGTGTGCATGGCATTATGAAGTCTGAAGACTACCAACAAATTTTGCAGCATAATTTAGGGCCCAGTGTGAGAAAGCTGGGTCTCCCTCAGAGGTCATGGGTCATCCACCAGGACAATGACCCAAAACACACTTCCAAAAGCACTATAAAATGGTTTGAGAGAAAGCACTGGAGACTTCTAAGGTGGCCAGCAATGAGTCCAGACCTAAATCCCATAGAACACCTGTGGAGAGATCTCAAAATGGCAGTTTGGAGAAGGCACCCTTCAAATATCAGGGACCTGGAGCAGTTTGCCAAAGAAGAATGGTCTACAATTCCAGCAGAGCATTGTAAGAAACTCATTCATGGTTACCGGAAGCGGTTGTTCGCAGTTATTTTGGCTAAAGGTTGTGCAACCAAGTATTAGGCTGAGGGTGCCAATACTTTTGTCCGGCCCTTTTTTGGAGTTTTGTGTGAAATGATCAATGATTTGATTTTTGCTTCATTCTCTTTTGTGTTTTTTCCTTGCAAGCAAATTAAATGAAGAGAATAATACCAAAGAATTTGTGATTGCAATCATTTTCAGGAAGAAACTGAGTATTATCTGACAGAATTGCAGGGGTGCCAATACTTTTGGCCAGCACTGTATGTACACTACCGTTCAAAAGTTTGGGGTCATTTAGAAATGTAATTATTTTTTAAAGAAAAGCACATTTTTTTCGATGAAGTTAACATTAAATGAATCAGAAATACACTCTATACATTGTTAATGTGGTAAATGATTATTCTAGCTGCAGACGTCTTGTTTTTGTTGCAATATCTATATAGGTGTATAAAGGCCCATTTCCAACAACCACCATTCCAGTGTTTTAATGGTACATTGTGGTTGCTAACTGTGTAAGAAGGCTAATGGATGTTTAGAAAACCCTAGAAAACCTTTGCACAAGAATGTTAGCCCAGCTGAAAACGGTTTGGCTGTTTTGAGAATTTGAGAAGCTATAAAATTGAACTTCCTTTGAGCTAGTTGAGAATCTGGAGCATTACATTTGTTTCTTCTATGAAATCTCAAAATGGTCAGAAAAAGAGAACTTTCATGTGAAACTCAACAGTCTATACTTGTTCTTAGAAATGAAGGCTATTCCATGCGAGAAATTGCCAAGAAACTGAATATTTCCTACAACGGTGTGTACTACTCCCTTCAGAGGAGAGCACAAACAGACTCTAACCAGAGTAGAAAGAGAAGTGGGAGGCCCCGCTGCACAACTGAGCAACAAGACAAGTACATTAGAGTCTCTAGTTTGAGAAATCGACGCCTCACAGCTCCTCAACTGGCAGCTTCATTAAATAGTACACGCAAAACGCCAGTGTCAACGTCTACAGTGAACAGGCGACTCCGGGATGCTGGCCTTCAGGGCAAAGTGGCAAAGAAAAAGCCATATCTGAGACTGGCTAATAAAAGGAAAAGATTAATATGGGCAAAAGAACACAGACATTGGACAGAGGAAGATTGGAAAAATTTTTTATGGACAGACGAATCAAAGTTTGAGGTGTTTGGATCACACAGAAGAACATTTGTGAGACGCAGAACAACTGAAAAGATACTGGAAGAGTGCCTGACGCCATCTGTCAAGCATGTTGGAGGTAATGTGATGGTCTGGGGTTGCTTTGGTGCTGGTAAAGTGGGAAATTTGTACAAGGTAAATGGTATTTTAAATAAGGAAGGCTATCACTCCATTTTGCAATGCCATGCCATACCCTGTGGACAGTGCTTGATTGGAGCCAATTTCATCCTACAACAGGACAATGACCCAAAGCACACCTCCAAATTATACATGAACTATTTAGTGAAGAAGGAGGCAGCTGGTATTCTATCTGTAATGGAGTGGCCAGCGCAGTCACCAGATCTCAACCCCATTGAGCTGTTGTGGGAGCAGCTTGACCGTATGGTACGCAAAAAGTGCCAATCAAGCCAATCCAACTTATGGGAGGGACTTCAGGAAGCATGAGGTGAAATTTCTCAAGATTACCTCAGCAAATGAACAGCTAGAATGCCGAAGGTCTGCAATGCTGTAATTGCTGCGAAGGGAGCATTCTTTGACGAAAGCAAAGTTTGAAGGAGAAAATTATTCTTTCTAATAAAAATCATTATTTCTAACCTTTTCAATGTCTTGACTATATTTTCGATTCATTTTGCAACTCATTTGATAAATAAAAGTATGAGTTTTCATGGAAAACACAAAATTGTCTGGGTGACCCCAAACATTTGAACGGTAGTGTATGTATAGCTGAATAAAAAATCTCCCATAGTGGGAGGTGACCAGTTTAATTCGTCCGGTTTATTCCAGCTTTCATCTAGATATTCATATATATCGTGCTACCGTATATAATAAAACTGTATTATTTTCAATTATCCATTGCTGTATAAAAAAGATATGTGGGCATTATTTATTAATATATATGGAACGAAAAATTACTTTGCTGTCAAAAAAGAAATTGATAACTTTTTGTTCACAATGACCTGTTATTAATGTGTTATTATTACTATTAATCTCTCCTCCACTTATTTCTCTATAACAGGAAAAGCAAGAAAAATATGTCATAGTGAAATTTTTTTTTCTTCTGCTTAATTATTCGTCGTTTCAAACGCTTGTTCACACTCGTTTGGTTTCACATCCACTTTCCACTTTAACTTCTAGAAATGGTTAAATCGACTATATGTTCCACCATCTGAATATTTATTACACGTTAATATGTAAGAAAGAGAGAGAGAAATGCACAGCGGAGACTCATTTAATTTTTTGTGGTTTCTTTCCTTTCCCATGTATCCTTTATTTATTTAACAGAGATAGCACTTTTGTATTTATACCCTGCTTGTGTTCCAATGTATGTACCATGGCTAAGGCTGTTAGAACCCTCCTGTTTGTTTTTTTTCGATCTTGTGTTTTATGGTCACGTGACCATCTGCCTTTATATTCCAGCTCCGCCCTTTTAGCTGTGCTGGACTTCAGTGTTTGACTGTTTCTCTAGCCAGGTGCTTCTGTGCCTTTCTCTGTCAGTTCGCTTGGTCCTTCTGGGACCTCTAGTACCTTTTTGTGAGTTTGTCTTTTTGTTTAGGAGGTGTCCCATTTTTGTCCCAGTCCTTAGTTCTTTTAGGGACCCCTCCCCTTATGCTATAGGGCTTCGTTCAGACTAGACAAGGACAAAGGCGGGTCTGTTCGCTAGGAACAGGCAGCCCGCTACATCGTAGGGATTCAGTTTAGTCTTACTGTAGGGACAGCTTTCCCCTATCTTTCCTTAGTACTTGTTGCAGATCATAACAAGGCTTTTCTAAGCCGAAACACGTAGCGTTATTTTTACTCTGTTTGTCAATATGGTGTGAATTGACTCTCTTTGTAAGTGAATTTTTTTATGGAAATATCATCCTTCAAATAAATGGAAATTTTAATTACACCACATCGCTGGAGTCTCCTCACTCGCTGGATTTTGGTCTTAAGTTGTCTTAGAAGAAAGGGTACTGTCATGGGTTTACCATGACAGAGAAGGGCCAGAAGACCACGGTGTCTGCTTCCACATACTCTTGCACTGCTTAAAAGCACTTGACCATCATATTAAAGTAGCACTCCCCCTGCTATTTATACTTGCCTCTGGCAATCAGGATTGGCAGTGTTATTTTTATACCGCCTGGTGTCTAGTTGGAGGTGTTTGTTGAGGAGGCATTTGGAGTGTTTTTCTTAAGACTGTTGCTTGGTGATTTGTCTGTGTGCATGTCCTCATCCTCTCCTATTTGGTTTTTCCTTCCTTTTACTTCCCGGTGTTCCACTCTGTTGTTTGTGAGTGCATATTTGTATGATTGGTATTTTCATTTATCCCTGTACATCTTCCCTTGTTAGTCTGGTTTCTGTATTCATATATACAACTACTCCCAACTTCCCTTGGTGGGGTAGGGGACAGATAAAGGCTGATTCAGGAGCTCAGCAATGTACATGGCACTGACATCTTCACGATTAGAAGTAATCCGGGGAGCAAGGATAGCTCGGGTGCCCCTCGATTTAGGGATAGGAAAGGAGCCCCTAGCCCCAGGATATGAAACAACAGTGAAGTGACAGGCAGACAGCGGTCGCAAGGACGGCTGCACTCAGGCATACCATCTAGAGAAGATTATATGAACAAGGGTTTTATAACATTTTATTTTCCCACTTCTGTATGAGCTAGTATCTCCCCAATGTCCAGTGTGTAACAGGTTCATACTGTTAAGTGCATCTGACAGGGACAGAAGAACCATATGTGTAACTTTCTACTGTCTATTAGATGGTCTGGGATAATAAAGTAAGAGCTCAAACTACTAGTGGATCTATTATGAGAATTTTGGAGATCATGAGCATATAACAAAAATAAGCTACATACAATTCTGTCTGTTTTCACCCCTAGAGGCATAGGCTGTAAACGTCTGGCAAAAAGGTGGTAGAATGGTTACGTCTGAAAACCATGTTTGTCAATGCATTTGGATTTTCATCCTAATCAACATGCATCAGATGCACTGATTTCTAATAGCCCAAGGGGCCAATTCATTAAGCCTGCCGTTGGATACGCCATTCTCAGTGAATGGCTCTGTGGAGTACAGTGTTCTGAATTCATTAAGAGACACACGTCATTTAAGCCCTTAAAAGCCCAAGTCGTACTAATACATACCTGCGCCCTGGGCTTTAAGAGCCAGGTACATATTAGTACATCCTGTTGATTTTGCCCACACACAGGTTGTGCGGGCGCGATTGCCGCCAAGTGTCAGCTGATTGTCACAGCTGACACCCGGTGCTATGTGCAGGGAGTGGTCTCGCACCACTCCCGGCACATTAACCCCCGCAATGCTGCGATCGAAGTCGATCGCAGCATTGCAGGGGCAAGGGGAATAGATATTCACCTCTCCTGCCGGCATCCAACGCTGTCTGCCGCGGCTTCCTGGATGTTGCCATGACGACCCGATGTCGTCATGACAACATCCGGGTCACCAGACAGCAGGAAGATACTTTAGTCATGCGCAGTGCATGACCAAAGTATCTTCTGCATCTGCAGCGCTGACAGCCTGTATAGCACAGGGATGGTGCTCGATCCCTATGCTATACAGGCGATTAGGCTGCAAAAAGTGAAGGTCCCATAGTGGGACAAGGTATAAAAGTAAAAATAGTGTTAAGAAATAAAAAAAATAAATAAATTGTAGAAATATTTAAAAAAAAATAATCCACCGAAAATAAAAATATAATGTACCCATCAATAAATATTATTACGAAAAAAAAAACAATAAAAGTACACATATTTGGTATTGCCACGTCCGGAACGACCTGACCTATAAAACGGTCCCACTAGTTAACCTCTTTAGTGAACACGGTAAAAAAAAAAAAAAAATGAAGCAAAAAACAATGCTTTATCATCATACTGCCAAACAAAAAATGGAATCAAAAAGACGAACATAAATAAAAATGTTACCGCTGAAAATGTCATCTTGTCCCGCAAAAAACAAGCCACTATACAGCTCCATCAGCCGAAAAATAAAAAAGTTATAGCTCTCAGTGATGCAAAAAAATATTTTTTTCTATAAAATAGCTTTTATTGTGTAAAAGCGCCAAAACATAGAAAAACTACATAAATGTGGTACCGATGTAAACGTACTGATCCGAAGAATAAAGCTGCCTTACCAATTTTACCACACCACATCAAAAAAATCGGAATAGAAAGCGATCAAAAAATATCACGTGCCTGAATGATACCAATAAAAACGTCAATTAGTCCCGCAAAAAACAAGCCATCACATGACTCTGTCGGGCCAAAATATGGAAAATTTATAGCTCTCAAATTAAGGCGATGCAAAAGCTAGATTTTACAAAAAAAAATGCGTCTTTTAGTGTGTGACAGTTGTCAATCATAAAAACCCGATATGCGATATGATTCTGGTATCGCTGTAATCGCACCGACCCGAAGAATAAAGTCGTCTAATCACTTATACCGGATGAGGAACGACGTAAAAAATAAACTCTAGGGTTAGCATTAGGGTTGTGCTAGGGTTAGGGTTGGGCTAGGGTTAGGGTTGGGGTTGGGGTTGGGTTGGGCTAGGGTTAGGGTTGGGGTTGGGGTTAGGGTTGGGCTAGGGTTAGGGTTGGGCTAGGGTTAGGGTTGGGCTAGAGTTTGGGTTGGGCTAGGGTTGGGCTAGGGTTAGGGTTGGGCTAGGGTTAGGGTTGGGCTAGGGTTAGGGTTGGGGCTAGGGTTAGGGTTGGGGCTAGGGTTAGGGTTGGGGCTAGGGTTAGGGTTGGGGTTAGGGGTGGGATTTTTTTCAAAAGTAAAAAAAAAAAAAGATGACGATATGGCGACTAGTGTTGAGCGCAAGTGCTCGCTACTTGAATTTTCATTGAGTGCTCGGGTATGCACTGAGTATCGCGGGTGCTCGAGTGACATGCTCGAGTCTCCACCCCATACATATGCTTCGCAGCCAAAAAAAACTTGCGGGGATTGCCTGCCATGCACAAGCGATCCTCGCATGTTTTTTTTGGGGTGTCTAATAACCGTGAAGCATGCGGGCGGGGACTCGAGCATGTCACTCGAGCACGCGCGCTACATGGTGCATTCCCGATGCAAACTCAAGTAGCGAGCACTTGCGCTCAAGACTAATGACAACTTATTCAATATGATGACCTAATGTTATCAAATTCTGTGTCGTACCTCTGGTTTCAAAATGTTCACTATACCCCTTGATAAAATCCTTGAGGGGTATAGTTTCCAAAATGGGTCACTTGTGTGGGGTTTCCACTATTTAGGTACATCAGGGGCTCTCCAAACGCGACATGGCATCCGCTCTCAATTCCAGCCAATTTTGCGTTCAAAAAGTCACACAGTGCTCCTTCCCTTCTGAACTCTGCCGTGCGCCCAAACACTGTATTTTCCCCACATATAAGGTATTGGCGTACTCAGGAGAAATTGCACAAAAGTTTTTGGGGTCCATTTTCTCCACTTACCCTTGTGAAAATAAAAAATTGGGGCTAAAACATAATTTTTGTGGAAAAAGTTTGATTTTTTTATTTTCACGGCTCCTTGTTATAAACGTCTGTAAAGCACTTGGGGGTTGAGGGTGCTCACCACACATCTAGATAAGTTCCCTGAGGGGTCTTGTTTCCAAAATGGTGTCACCTGTGGGGGGTTTCCACTGTTTAGGCACATCAGGGGCTCTCCAAACGCAACATGGCGTCCGCTAATTATTCAAGCAAATTTTACAATCAAAAAGTCAAATGGCGCTCCTTCCCTTCCGAACCATGCCGTGAGCCCAAACAGTGGTTTTTCCCCATATATGGGGTATCTTCTTACTCAGGAGAAATTGCACAACAAACTGCATGGTGCAATTGCTCCTGTTACCCTTATGAAAATGCAAAATTGGGGGCTGAAAAACATTTTTGTGGGGAAAATGTGAAAATTTTATTTTTATGGCTCAATATTATAAACTTCTGTGAAGCACCTGGGGGTTCAAGGCGCTCACCACACATCTAGATAAGTTCCCTAAGGGGTCTAGTTTCCAAAATGGTGTCATTTGTGGAGGTTTCCAATGTTTAGGCACATCAGGGGCTCCCCAAACGCAACATGGCGTCCGCTAATTATTCAAGCTAATTTTACATTCAAAAAGTCAAATGGCACTCCTTCCCTTCCGAACCCTGCCGTGCGCCCAAACAGTGTTTTTTTTCCCCACATATGGGGCATCTGCGTGCTCATGGGAAATTGCACAACAAATTTTGAGGTCCATTTTTTCCTGTTACCCTGCGAAAATATAAAAAAAATGAGTCTAAAGTAACATTTTTGTGAAAAAAGTTAAATGTTAATTTTTTTCTTCCACATTCCAAAAATTCCTGTGAAGCACCTGAAGGGTTAATAAAGTTCTTGAATGTGGTTTTGAGCTCCTTGAGGGGTGCAGTTTTTGGAATGGTGTCACTTTTGGGTATTTTCTGTCATAAAGACCCCTCAAAGTTACTTCAAATGTGATGTAGTCCCTAAAAAATGGTTTTGTAAATTTTGTTGGAAAAATGAGAAATCGCTGGTCAACTTTTAACCCTTATAGCTCCCTAATAAAAAAAAATATTGGTTCCAAAATTGTGCTGATGTAAAGTAGACATGTGGGAAATGTTATTTATTAACTATTTTGTGTGACATACAGTACAGACCAAAAGTTTGGACACACCTTCTCATTTAAAGATTTTTCTGTATTTAAATGACTATGAAAATTGTACATTCACACTGAAGGCATCAAAACTATGAATTAACACATGTGGAATTATATACTTAAGAAAAAAGTGTGAAACAACTGAAAATATGTCTTATATTCTAGGTTCTTCAAAGTAGCCACCTTTTGCTTTGATGACTGCTTTGCACACTCTTGGCATTCTCTTGATGAGCTTCAAGAGGTAGTCATCGGAAATGGTCTTCCAACAATCTTGAAGGAGTTCCCAGAGATGCTTAGCACTTGTTGGCCCTTTTGCCTTCACTCTGCGGTCCAGCTCACCCCAAACCATCTCGATTGGGTTCAGGTCTGGTGACTGTGGAGGCCAGGTCATCTGGCGTAGCGCCCCATCACTCTCTTTCTTGGTCAAATAGCCCTTACACAGCCTGGAGGTGTGTTTGGGGTCATTGTCCTTTTGAAAAATAAATGATGGTCCAACTAAGCGCAAACCGGATGGAATAGCATGCCGCTGCAAGATGCTGTGGTAGCCATGCTGGTTCAGTATGCCTTCAATTTTGAATAAATCCCCAACAGTGTCACCAGCAAAGCACCCCCACACCATCACACCTCTTCCTCCATGCTTCACGGTGGGAACCAGGCATGTAGAGTCGATCCGTTCACCTTTTCTGCGTCGCACAAAGACACGGTGGTTGGAACCAAAGATCTCAAATTTGGACTCATCTGACCAAAGCACAGATTTCCACTGGTTTAATGTACATTCCTTGTGTTCTTTAGCCCAAACAAGTCTCTTCTGCTTGTTGCCTGTCCTTAGCAGTGGTTTCCTAGCAGCTATTTTACCATGAAGGCCTGCTGCACAAAGTCTACTCTTAACATTTGTTGAAGAGATGTGTCTGCTGCTAGAACTCTGTGTGGCATTGACCTGGTCTCTAATCTGAGCTGCTGTTAACCTGCGATTTCTGAGGCTGGTGACTTGGATAAACTTATCCTCAGAAGCAGAGGTGACTCTTGGTCTTCCTTTTCTGGGGCGGTCCTCATGTGAGCCAGTTTCTTTGTAGCGCTTGATGGTTTTTGCAACTGCACTTGGGGACACTTTCAAAGTTTTCCCAATTTTTCGCACTAACTGACCTTCATTTCTTAAAGTAATGATGGCCACTCGTTTTTCTTTACTTAGCTGCTTTTTTCTTGCCATAATACAAATTCTAACAGTCTATTCAGTAGGATTATCAGCTGTGTATCCACCTGACTTCCGCACAACCCAACTGATGGTCCCAACCCCATTTATAAGGCAAGAAATCCCACTTATTAAACCTGACAGGGCAAACCTGTGAAGTGAAAACCATTTCCGGTGACTACCTCTTGAAGCTCATCAAGAGAATGCCAAGAGTGTGCAATGGCCTGGATGTAAAAAGATCATTAGAAAAATCTCCGTACTGTCCTTTCATGTATTATTATTATTATTTATTATTATAGCGCCATTTATTCCATGGCGCTTTACATGTGAAAAAATATATACACTGTACACTGTAGCCGAAAATTGTACACAGTATTCTAAGTGTGGCCGCACTAGTGGCTTGAATAGAGTCAAAGCTATGTTCTTGTCATAAATGTCCTTGCCTCTTTTAAAATATCCCATCATTTTATTTGCCCCGGTAGTAGCTGTCTGGCAATAGTCCTTTTAAGTGACAATTTTACCCAGTGTCTTACCATTAAGGCTGCGTGCCCACTATGCGTTTTTCAAGTGTTTTTGCCATGGAATTTCTGCAGCGAAAACGCTTGTTAATACGTGCCCAATGCTCCCCAATGATAATCCGCATGTGCTGTGCACATTCTGTGGAAATTTCAGCTGCGGATTTATCATTGCGGAAAAATACGCAGCATGTCCATTAATTTTGCGGACACGCAGAGGAGTTGCCGCCATTGACTTGCATTGAATCGCATAATATCCGCATGAGCACATGTGCACATGCGGATATTAAGCCATTCAATGTGTGGATGGTACCCGGATCTGGAGAAGAGGAGATTCTTCTCCAGACCCAGGTACCATATTACCTGTTAAAAAATAGAATTTAAAATAAAAAATAAACATATACTTACCTTCTGATGGCCCCCTGTGTTTTTTCCTCCAGGGCGTCCGGTCTGTTGTACGTCTCGCGATCAGGGTGTGTGTGTGTGTGTGTGGGGGAGATGGGAGATGCACATGTGTGTGTGTGGGGGGGAGATGGGAGATGCACATGTGTGTGGGGGGGGAGATGGGAGATGCACATGTGTGTGGGGGGGGATGGGAGATGCACATGTGTGTGGGGGGGGGGAGATGGGAGATGCACATGTGTGTGGGGGGGAGATGGGAGATGCACATGTGTGTGTGGGGGGAGATGAGAGATGCACATGTGTGGGGGGGGAGATGGGAGATGCACATGTGTGTGGGGGGGAGATGGGAGATGCACATGTGTGTGGGGGGGGTGGGAGATGCACATGTGGTGGGGGGGGATGGGAGATGCACATGTGTGGGGGGGGAGATGGGAGATGCACATGTGGGGGGGGGTGAGAGAGGTGCACATGTGGTGGAGGGGGATGAGAGAGGGGCACATGTGGGGGAGGGGGATGAGAGAGGGGCACATGTGGGGGAGGGGGACGAGAGGGGCACATGTGGGGGAGGGGGTGAGAGATGTGCACATGGGGGGGATGAGAGCTGCACATGGGGGGGTTTGAGAGCTGCACATGGGGGAATTGGGAGTAGGGGGATAATGAGCTGCACATAACGAATGTGGGGTGGGGGAGAGTAAATGATAAATGATGATGGGGTGGGGAGAGCACGGACGTGATATAATGAATTGGGGCAGGGGGTGCATGTAAATATTGAATGCGGGGAGCAGGAAGTATAGAGTAGGGGGCGTTGCGGATGCAGGAGTGTGACTGGTAACAAATTGGCGGAAAGAGTAGAGGTTCTAATTAAATTATATATTAAGTGCCTATTTACAGTTAATGGGGGCACAGTGGTGGATTACAATTTATATTTGGAATGGTAGGTTGCATAATAACTAACCATATATTGATGGTGGATGCACGTCTGTATTCAGCTGCGTAATGTAGAAGTTGGGGAATGTGCTCTAGATAACTGTGTTATTTTATGCAGAGACGAGTCCTGGCTGGAAGACGTGATGGCGGTCTGTGCTGGATGAAGGAGAAAAGCGAAGATGAAGGACTTCACCTAGAGACGTCACCGGTGAGTCAGTCTATTACATGTACACTGTGTATAATGTCACTGGTGATCACTATATTACCTGTACACTGACACTATATACAGAGCTCCTGTGTATAATGTCACTGGTGATCACTGTATTACCTGTACACTGACACTATATCAGAGCTCCTGTGTATAATTTCACTGGTGATCACTGTATTACCTGTACACTGACACTATATACAGAGCTCCTGTGTATAATGTCACTGGTGATCCCTGTATTACCTGTACACTGACACTATATACAGAGCTCCTGTGTATAATGTCACTGATGATCACTGTATTACCTGTACACTGACACTATATACAGAGCTCCTGTGTATAATGTCACTGGTGATCACTATATTACCTGGACACTTACGTTATACATACCATGTATAGAGCTCCCGTGTATAATGACACTTATGGTAATATTAGTAATGTGGTGGTAATATTAGTAATGTAGTGGTAATATGTGGTCTGGTCATGGTGTGGCAGTTTTTCTCCCTTCTGTGTGGTATTATTCGGTCACTATGTTGTGGTAATATGTGGTCTGGTCATGGTGTGGCGGTATTCCCTGTATGTGGTATTATTGGTCATTTAAAAAAAAAATGTATATGACACATTCCCTTAAAGAAAACTAAATAAAAATATATCTAAAAAGAGTATTGGATATTTTAAGAAAATTTTAATAGGTTAGAGTAGGGCCCGCCCAGAAGAGTCTACCTTATCGTGGTGGCGGCTTTAAAAATCTTTTGGCCAAAACAAAAGCTGATGGCTATGTATGTGGCGCCGTCACATGGCAGAACATCAGGAGAACCTGGTGGCAGCGACGTGGACGAGCGCCAGGATTCTGCAGGGATTGCATGGGGGTAAGTATAACAAGTTTTATTTTTTTTAAATACAATTAATTAACTAGGAGTGGGGGGAATCAGAGATGCACAGGGGGATGAGAGATGCACATGGGGGGGGTGAGAGATGCACATGGGGGGGTGAGAGATGCACATGGGGGGGTGAGAGAAGCACATGGGGGGGTGAGAGATGCACATGGGGGGGTGAGAGATGCACATGGGGGGGTGAGAGATGCACATGGGGGTGTGAGAGATGCACATGGGGGGGTGAGAGATGCACATGGGGGGGATGAGAGATGCACATGGGGGGATGAGAGATGCACATGGGGGGGATGAGAGATGCACATGGGGGGGATGAGAGATGCACGGGGGGTGAGAGCTGCACATGGGTGGGATGAGAGCTGCACATGGGGGGGTGAGAGATGCACATGGGGGGTTATGTTTACATAACTTTGTTGCCTTATGAAGGGCAGGGGGGGCCCCCCAAAATTTCTTGCACAGGGGCCCACTACAGTCTGTGTCCGCCCCTGCTCGCGATGGTCTAAAAGAACCTGTGGTGACGTCATTTAGTCATGTGACAGGTCACAGCTCCTCCTGTTCTATAACATGCTGTCTGCAGACCCGCCTGCATGTTTAGGGTGACAGGTTCCCTTTAAACTTAGGGCGCACCATAGAACCAGCGATGGATGCCATGTTCACATCGCCGACGCCTCTTAAACTGGTCCACATATTTGATGATTTTTTTCTAGTGGATACTGCACTCTTCTCTATGCCTCAAACTTGCTTAAAACAACATGTACACTGATGACTGTCTTACTAGACCGAAAAGTCTGTCTCATTGTACTACTTTATTGGCATTAAAATATTCAAGATTTTCAAAATTACTCTGAGTGCCAAGTCTTTCTACTTGTCCCTTTAAACTTACCGGCCTATAATTTCCAGGCTCAATTTTTGTCCCTTTTTTAAATATTAGCATCACATTTGCTATACACCATTTGAAGGATAAAGTTGTTTATGTGTACATTTGTCATCTTATTTCATCAATCCTAATCCTAAAATTATTTGGTTTCACTATGACTGAACACTTTCTTCCCTTTAAGTTTTCTATGTTTTATCATGCCAGCAAGTGTTGATTCTTATAAGCGGAGTAAAGCATTTCCAATCTTGTTGTCCCTGGAAATCTGTTTGCAGTATGGCAAGGGCGCCACCTAGCCACCAGTCAAGAAATCTAGGTCAGAATTCCGGGAAAAAAATTTGCATCTACTTGTGAATGAAAGTTAGAACGAACATTTTTAGCAAATAAATTTAAAGGAGCAATTGTGCTTATTGTTTTGTTAGTGTCCCCTGCTCCATCAATAATTATACAGTGTTAGGTATATAATGATAAGCTACAATGTCTTTTTTTTTTTTTTTACAGAATTGTTATAAATTACCAGTGAAAGAAAATTTTCCCCACACTATATTGTTTCATACTTTAGAGTTATCTTTGCATATATTCCCAATTTGATGTTATGATCAGAACCGTTTTTACTTTACTTGTCCTTGTAAAACATTATTTGTCGTTTATGAAATTCAATGGCCACTTAGGCTATGTTCGCACAAAATTTTTTTTGGAGGCAATCGAAGACGACAGGTTTACAAGTGGACATGCACTTTCTTTTTTTCCCCTTTAGGCGTTTTTTAAACCTAAATTGGATGCCATCCGTGTGATGTATCTGTTTTTCACGGACCCATAGTCTTGTGTTGGCCCTTGTCATCCGTGCTGCCGAAAAAAAATGGACATGTCTCTGTGTGGTTCACATGGACACAAGGTCCGTGTACTAATACGGACCTGTCCCCGGCAGCACAGGTTATAATGGATACGTGTGGCATCCTTGAAAAAAAACGGATACCACACAAGCAGTCAGTATCTAAAAATCTTTGATTTATATACCTATTTTTAAATGGAACCCCGCTGCCATCTTGTAGGTGACATTGATTCTCATTGGTCCTTCCCTCTACGCTGCGTCTAATGCGCATATGTGGGCAGAGGAAACAGGAAGCGCTAATGCCGGGGACATAGTGTTACTGTATTAGAAGAGCCTCTCTGCAGGGCTTCAGTGTCCATCATTGTTGAACTGCTCTCACCTCTGATCAGAATCTTTTCATGCCGTTCTGTCCGGATTTTTAATGTGCAGTCACATAGATTGACAGCAGAAATTTACCTGTAGCCCGGAAAACCCCTTTAAGGACACGTTCACACGTTCAGTATTTGGTCAGTATTTTACATCATTATTTTAAGCCAAAACCAGGAGTGGGTGATAAATACAGAAGTGGTGACGTGTTTCTATTATACTTTTCCTCTGATTGTTCCACTCCTGGTTTTGGCTTACAAATACTGAGGTAAAATACTGACCAAATACTGAACATGGGAATTCTGTAATTTCTCACAATGTTAATGCAGCAAAGGTAAATATATATATTTCTTTATATTTTTCATATCTCTAAATGGTGATTTACTGTATATAACAATTCTAGAAGTTCACCTTAAAACAGTTTCCATTTTATATCCTTGCACTTTTTGTTTTGCAGCCCTTAATCTTACTGTTTATGTCTCTTTGGCAGTAGTATTTAGTCTGCACTGGGTTGTCCACATCTTGTGTGCATTTTCTGCTTATCAACTCTTGTGTCCTTGCTCTAGTTACTTTTATTAGTAACCAAAGGGGGCAGGACTCTTTCCTTATTTTAACGTCACAGGCCCTATATTTTAGAGAGGTGGTCCAGGACAATTTTTTTTCTCAGTAATAGGGTTGCAGCTGTAGAAAATAATGAACTCGGGTATACTCACCCTCTCCAAATACAGAGCAACCCTGGTCTTTGTTGACAGGTTGCAGTGGTGACGTGATGACTATAGTGCATGTGACTGCTGCGGCCAATCATTGAACCCAGCGGCATCACTGCTGAGCCCAGTGAGTGGTTTTAGCTGTCACATGCGCTCTAGTCATGCCATCATAGCTGCAACCTGTGAATAAAGACAGGGGTAGTGCCTAATAGGTGAGTATAGTTCAGTTTGTTATTTTCTACATGTGCAATCCTATGACTGCATTTTTCATTCTTGGACAACGTCTTTAATATCCCAATATGCTTCTGGTACAGAAATGTCGGATACGTTTTTTATAATACTGCGTTAGTGTTTTGGGGGGCTCAAAGGATAAATTACCAAAAATGTAAAACTGGCCATAGAGTAGTAAAACAAAGTGAGAGTGTGCTAATTTTCCTAGCTTTACTTGGTCATTCTTCAGTCTGTGTAGTTGGGGGGGCTATTTTTGCAATAGTGACAACAGGAAATGTGACCATGATGGTATATTGTCGATATTAATAAATTAGTTGAAACCAGGTCTTAGTTACAACTCTGCCTACCTTACTGAATTGTGCTTTGGGTCTGACTCCAGGCATTTGCACTGGTCAACAGTGCACCATTGTTTATTCAGGCACAGTGCTATACGTACAGTTGTGGCTGTAACTGACACTACAGCAAATTACAACTCTAAGGCCTCACTCAATTAGACGTCCATTTTTCTCACGGATGAGAAAAACTGGCCAACTGTTTTTATCAAACTTAGATCAGAATTTGTGTCATCCATTTTTCTTGCATGTGGAAAAAAAAGTTTCTCTGCCTTCTCCTTTTGTGACACAATTTTTTTTTACAGACCTATAGACTTGCATCACCGTTATTGATCCAACCCTCGGATCAAAGTCAGACATGTCATCGCGATTTTGCGACTGCTTGGTCCGCGAAAAATCACGGACATGCAAATGGCCAATCACAAGTATGAATGCTATCCATAATAACAATGTATGAAGGAATGGCAGCAGAGAGACTCCACAGAATCCCACCACTGCCACCACTGTGATGGTTCCACACCCCGCCACCAGCCTGACATCACTATTACGTCAGATGGATCACGTGATACGGATCTGCCCTTTGCACCAACATGACATTCCGCACCCCCTCGAGGATGCATAAGGTCAGATTGGTACAGTTCTACACAGACACCCCCTGTCCACACGGGTACAGGAAGGCACCAAGGAGTGAGAAGAGGTGGCCCACTCAGTCACTGACGTTGCACCACACTCACTCACACCCCTGACAGGCTGAGAGGCTCCTTCACTAGCTTTAGTGAGGCAGAACCTTGTCAGCCTGGTCCGCTAACGGGAGTTATATTGGGCCAGAAACCCACCCCGGTAGCATGAGGATTCATGCATTGAGATAAAAGAGGTTAAATTATATATTTAATCACTGTAAGGACACACAAGGCATTACACTATATACATAAGGGTTATACATACATAATGGTCAGAGATTCAAACACAATAGTAGTGGTTCAAAATATATAAAGCAGTTATTAAGAGTCAGTTACCAGTCAGATGGAAGACCTGGCTTTTTGGAGAGGGGCTGCCACATGGGAGGCTTGTGGGGCCCTCTCTCTTTGTTGCAGGACTTCACCCACATGATGTATCCTCGTGACCTCAAAAGGGACAAAGATGCTGAGCTAGCTGCTGCTGGAGGTCTTAACCTCTCTGGGTCACTCCCCTTACTGCCCCCTGGTTGGACCTAAATCTCCACCCCTGGTCTCTCTTAGCTATTAACTCCCAAAAAGTAAAATGTGCTATACCTCCTTAATGGAGTGTCATCGGATCCAGCCAGGCCCCTGCTACGCATGAATACCAAGCCCCGGGGCCCTAGGGCCTCCCCGCAATGCTGTGCCGTGTATCTCCCTACGCTCTGGACTGTGCTGAAAGCCAAAGTAACATTCCCCAATCTCTTGGATTTCAAAAAATCTATTTGGTGTATCACTGGGATGGATGTATTGTATTCCCATAACTCGGTGTTGAGTTATAATATCTGACACAAAGGACCGCATGGCTTGGGGTTCACAGGGGGTCGTCCTGTGCAGCTCACAGCTGCTGTGAGGTATGTCATTCCCTGTCTCTCGGCCCCCTCCCTTGCAGGAGTGTCGAATTACACTATACATTGAAGACCTCTATAATCCCCCACCAAACAGGGCACAATGATTGACATGGGATTACCTTAAATATTCTTCACACAATGGATGGCACTTGTATGTGGAGATCGAACGTCTGAATGAGGCCTTACTGAATGGTACTGATCTGCAATTAGAGTTAAAGCCACAACAGCATGTACCCCTGTGCCTTGTAAACAGCAAAGGGAACGCTGCAACCCTGGTGCAATAAGCCCAATTTTTACTAAATATTAAAAGCCCATCCCATGGATAGCCATCAATATTAAAGGGATTTTCTAGGCCAGAGCTAATTGTCGGCCAGTAATGTAGCATGCTGAATCCTAATTGTGTGTAACAGTTTAATATGCACACTATTCGGGCAGTTTCACATATCAGTATGCAATCTTCTCAGTTTTGCCACCATAGCCACCACAGAAAATTTATATATCTAAATGTAACTTTAATTGTTAGCATGAACTGTTCTCCAGTAACACGATGGCTCTTGCTACTACTGATAATGTCAGTCACAGTCCGGGATAAACAATCTTTGAACCTTTTAACGTCTTGTATGCAAATTACTACTTGTAAAAGTGTCAGTCAATGAAGCAGAAGTTGTTCTATAATAATATTTTATTTCACAACAATGGTTACTTGAGTTACTTGGAAAGCAGCAAAGTTCTACCTACAAGAGTTGAGCAAGAAGATTTGCACTGCCCTGGGCCACCATTCAGTCCGGTTCTCTGTCTTCAGTTGATCGGACTAGATAAACAACTAGGGCAGTGCAAATCTTTTTGCACAACGTTAAGGCCACATGCACACGTTGAGTATTTGGTCCGTATTTTACCTCAGTATTTGTAAGCCAAAACCAGGAGTGGGTGATAAATACAGAAGTGGTGACGTGTTTCTATTATACTTTTCCTCTGGTTGTCCCACTCCTGGTTTTGGCTTACAATACTGAGGTAAAAAACTCACCAATTACTCAACGTGTGCACGTGGCCTTAAGCCATTCCTGCAGTACTTTTAATAAGCTCATGACGTGAGGTCATTGTTTCATGAGGAGAGCCCTACCAATCAGTGCATCTCCTCCAATTAATGTGGAACCAAGAGCGCCTTTCATTGCCTCGTGGAGAGCACCCACTGAACATCTTTTCCAGGAGTACTGCAAAAGCAGCAAATGTTGGGCGCTTTCAACTTTCTGTTTACACCATTTTGGGCAGAGTAAGGCTGTGTGCCCACGATGCGTTTTTCAAGCGTTTACGTTGTGGAATTTCCGCAGCGTAAACGTTTAGGAAATGCTTGGTAAACCTTCCCCCATGGTCTCCAATGCAATTCCGCACTTTCAATGCCCATGCTGCATATTTTTCCGCAGCGTTTATGCTGCGCTCAAAAATACGCAGCATGTCCATTAATTTTGCAGACACGCAGCGTAATCGCCGCCATTGACTTGCATTAGAACGCGCCAATTCCGCAAGACTGCATCTGTACTTGCATAATTGGCGCGTTCTAATGTGCGGATGGTACCCAGGTGTGGAGGACAGGAGGCTCTCCTCCAGACCTGTGTACCATAGAATCTGTAAAAAAAGAATTTAAAATAAAAAATAAAGTTTATACTCACCTTCTGATGTCCTCCCGGTGTTTTGTCAACGCCGTCCGGTCTCTTGCAATGTTCGCGCTGTTGTGAAAGACCTGCCATGATGTCACTGAGTCATGTGACCCATCACATGACTCAATGACGTCACCGCAGGTCCTTCACACCACCGCAAGCAGTGCAAGAGACCGGACACAGCAGAGATGACACCGGGAAGACACCGGAAGGTCAGTATAATCTTTTTTTTTTATTTTTTACCATTCTTATTCTTTTTTTTAACTATTACTTGGTCACACTATATAAATCCATGCCGGTTGCATGGATTTATATAGTGTGACCAACTTGTCAAGCACTTTTCCAAGTGATGCTAAAATCGCTTGGAAAACTGCTTGAAAAAACGCATGCGAAAACGCATGTTATAACGCTTCTCTGGCAGAAAAAATGCATGTTAGGCTGCGTTCACACATTGCATATTTCCCTGCGTTTTTTTACGCGCGCGTATTTCCTGCTTTTTTTATGTGCGTTTTTTTACGCAGGTAAAAAAAAGCACCTCCATTCACACACTGCGTTTTTTCCTGCATTTTTTTACGGAGGTGCAGGAGAAATGAAGTGTGAGCAGCATGGACACCTGTATGTAATGTAATGTATGTGTATGTACGTAATGTAATGTAATGTATGTGTCTGTGTGTCCTGTCTGTGTCTGTGTCGTGTGTGTGATTGTCCCCCCAGCAGTGTATGTACAGACAGCTTCTGGCTGCAGTACATACACTGCTTTAAAAGAAAAAAACTATGGATACTCACCTATCCGATGGATGGGAGAGGCGTCCGGTCCCGCGGCTTCCAGCATCTGCCGTGAAGCGATCAGCTGACTGTCACGTGACCGGCTTGTAAATCAGCTGACCGGAAGGCGGTTACAAGCCGGTTAGCTTACAGCTGATCGCTTCACCGGCAGATGCTGGAAGCGCGGGACCGGACCGGACGGCTCTCCCATCCATCGGATAGGTGAGTATCCATAGTTTCTCCTGCGCCTCCATAAAAAAGCGCTGGAATTACGCAGTGTGTGAACACCGCTGCATAATTCCATCGCTTATAATGGACACAATAGGAGAAAGCGCGGGACGCAGCTGCGTAAAGAATTGACATGTCAATTCTTTACGCAGTTGCGCTTTCGCGCTGCGTAAAATCACACAGTGTCTGAGCGGCAAAGTGAATTTCCCATTCACTTTGCCGGCAGACACAAGGCACATTGCGTATTTTGAAAAAGCGCGCGCAAAAAAGCGCGCAAAAATACGCAATGTGTGAACGCAGCCTAAGTCTGCATGCGTTTTTTTCTGCCAGAGAGAGGCAAAAACGCTCTGCATCAAATCTGCTACGTGGGCACATAGCCTAAGGATGCCCTTATTTCGAGAGGCAGACATCACAAAGGCAGTTTGTTTATCTTCACATTTGTGTACTCTCTTACCGTACATACAATCACTTATCTTTTGCCTCATAGTTTTGTACTGTGCCAACCCTATGACACTACAGTTTCATGAGCAGTGAAAGCAAACACATGATTAGCCTTTAAATTGAGGAGTGGTTGGCATGTGAAGTACTTTTATAACTAACAACTAAGTCCAGCTGTAGAATAAACCCTTGAAATCTCTTGCTTGTGGTATGCATCAGAACACCTTTGAGTGGAGCTTTGCTCCGAGCCTATTTTGCACAGTCTGATGGCGATCTCTTGTTTATGATATAAATTTATCTAAATTTACTTATCTAAATGTATCCAATTTAGAACTTATCTAAATTTACTTTGCTTTTGAACATCAAGGGAATAGTTTATACATTACCTTTCTCCAATTATTTACACTTAGGGGACCTAAACACAATAGATAACTGTTGGCTATCTCTCCCAGCTTTTCTATACACAGTGAGGCTATGTGCCCACGATGCAGAAATGCTTCGGATTTTTCCTGAGCGTTTCCGCATCTCCCTGGCAGAAAAAACGCATGAGGATTGTACATGCGGATTTTACGTGTGTTTTTCCTGCCAGGGACAAGCGGAAGTGAAGCGTTCTTCACATGCATTTCTGCATGCGGGTTGTCAAGCGCTTTCCAAGCGATTTTAGCATCACTTGGAGAGTGCTTGTCAACTTGGTCACACTATATAAATCCATGCAACCGACATGGATTTATATAGTGTGACCAAAAAGATTAAAAATGGTAAAAAAGAAAGAAAAAAAACATTATACTTACCTTCTGATAGCCTGTGGTCTTTTCTCTGCTGTGTCCGGTCTCGCGTCCAGTGTCTTCAGCGGCTCGCGGTGGCGGCTCGCGGTGGTGTGAAAGGACCTTCCATGACGTCATTTAGTCATGTGACAGGTCACGCGACCGCCGACGTCAGCGGTTACGTGACCCATCACATGACTAAATAACGTCAAGGAAGGTCCTTTTAGACCATCGCGAGCTGCCGGCAAGCCAGGACGGATCGCTATGGAGACCGGGGGCCATCAGAAGGTAAATATAACATTTATTTTTTATTTTATTCTTTTTTCACAGGTACTATGGTACCCGAGTCTGGAGGAGAGTCTCCTCTTCTCCAAACCCGGGTACCATCCGCACATAGAATCGCATAATATCCGCATGTGCAGATTTAGTGATGCGGATATTATGCGTTCCAATGCAAGTCAATGGCGGCGAAAACGCCGTGATTCCGCAAAATAATTGGTAGTGCTGCGGATTTTTCCGCAATGATAATCCGCAGCTGAAATTTCCACAGCATGTGCACAGCACATGTGGATTATCATTGGGGACCATTGGGCACGTATTACCAAGCGTTTTTTAAGCGTTTTCGCTGCGGAAATTCCGCCCCAAAAGCGTTTGAAAAACGCATAGTGGGCTTGCAGCCTTAATGGTAAAACACTGGGTAAAATTGTCACTTAAAAGTTATTTAAGTCATATCATTGGGGAACATAGCAGACCCTTTACCAAGCGTTTTTTAAGCATTTCTGCAGCGGAATTGCCCCTGCGGAAACGTTTAAAAACGCATAGTGGGCACACAGCCTAAAGCTTGCTCTGCTTAGAGTTCCTGTATTCTCTATGAGAGAGATGCAACTTGACTCCTCTGGTAGCAGCTTATCTCACCGAGAACTAAAGGATCAGCAGTTTGAAATCTGACATGCTGGATCCTTATACCCCTCCAACCAATGGTGTCGTTCAAAAGCACAACTCATCCCGCAAAAAACAAGCCCTCACATGGCCATATTGACGGAAAAATAAAAAAGTTATGGCTGTGGGAAGAAGAGGAGAAAAAAACAAAAATGCAAAAAGGGAAAAACCCAAGGTGGTAAAGGGGTTAAATAAAAAAATTACAAGTTTGGTATCATTGGAATTGTACCGACCTGGAAATTTTCCAGTACATTATATGGTAATATTGAATGTGTCATTCAAAAGTCACTAAAAAAACAAGCTTACATGTCTATGTGGGTGGAAATATAAAAAGGTTTAGGCTCATGGAAGGAGAGGAAAAAGAAAAGTTCAAAAATTAAAAATTGCCTGGTCCTTAGGTGAAATGATTTTTAAGCTTGCTTGTTATAAATCATTCTTTACATAGGGAAGTATGGTGATTCTGTCTAAAAAGGTTATTATATAACTGCCAATCAACTTGCGAGATCATTTCACCCTTAGGCTACATTCCCACTATGAGCTATGGTTTGTGTTTGCCATAGACTTGTGTTGGTCCTTTACATCTGTGCTGCCAGAAAAAAATGCACATGTCTTCGCATAAAAACACAGACATGTTCATAGCAGCATAGGTTATAATGGGTATCTGTGGTATCCGTTAAAAGAAAGGATGGCACACATACTGGAAAGATGGATACATGAAGGAGGTCTTAATACATATTGACAGTCGTTAAGGGGTTAATGAGTTTCACTAGTTACAACTATTTGCTTTTTATGTACATGTCTGCATCTAAGATCAGTACACTTGCTCTGTGCCATGCTGTGTAATTAAAATTAGAATTTTCTCACTTGCAAAATGGGCAAGACTTGGGCATGCTGCTATTATTTTGGCCCACGTGTAAAATCGATCATGCGAATTGCCCCGCTTTCTTACACTAGTATGTACACTGTACATTGGCCTTTTGTTTGCATATGAACAGCACTCAGACCTAAAATGAACCCCAGTAATAATTCTAATTATATTCTATTTGCCGACAATGTAAAGAAATCAACACACCAATTAGAAAGATGCAGAAATACAGATGAACTTGTCTATATAGAGAAAAATTATTTATTGGATCAAAAATAAGATTTAAAAAACTACCATGTAACTATATATAAATTTCCCGCCATCATTCAAATGGACCATATAATTAAATGCTAGCATTACAGTGGCATGTAAAAGTTTGGGCAGCCTTGGTCAAAATTACGGTTATTGTGAATAGTTAAGCAATTTGAAGATGAAATGATCTCTAAAAGGCCTAAAGTTAAAAATGACACATCTTTGTATTTTAGGCAAAAAAACATATACATATTTTCATCTTTTACATTTTATAAATTACAAAAAGGACGATGCAAAAGTTTGAGCAGCCTTGGAGATTTGTGTGCTCAGATAACTTTGAACAAGGTTTCAGACCCTAATTATCCCCCTCAGGGTTATGGCTTGTTCACTATCATCATTAGGAAAGACCAGGTGATGCAAATTTCCCAGATTTATAAAAACCCAGCCACCTCTAACCTTGTGCCAAAACACTGCAGCCATGGGTTCCTCTAAGCAGCTGCCTAGCACTCTGAAAATGAAAATGGTGGAGGAGCACAAAGCAGGAAAAGGCTGCAATAAGATACCAAAGTGTTTTCAAGTTGCCCTTTCCTCAGTTCCAAATATAATTAAGAAATGACAGTTAACAGGAACAGTGGAGGTCAAGAAGACCAAGCAAAATTTCAGTGAGAGCTGCTTGTAGGATTGCTAGAGATGCAAATCAGAACCCCCGCTTGACTGCAAAAGACCTTCAGAAAGATTTAGCAGACTCTGGAGTTGTGGTATATTGTTCTACAGTTCAGAGACACCTGCATAAATATGGCCTTTATGGAAGAGTCATCAGAAGGAAACCTCTCCTGCGTCCTGACCATAAAATTTGGCTTCAGAAGTATGCAAAAGAACATCGAAACAAGCCTGATGCATTTTGGAAACAAGTCCTGTGGACCCGAGAGGTTAAGATAGAACTCTTTGGCCACAATGATCAAAAGGCATATGTGGAGAAAAAAGGGCACAGAGTTTCAGCAAAAGAACATCTCGCCAACCATTAAGCATGGGAGTGGATCAATCATGCTTTCGGATTGTATTGCTGCCAATGACACAGGGAACATTTTACAGGTAGACACAACACATTTAGTGGGCACCTGTAGTATCGGCGTCTCTGCCCCCTGACAGGCAGAGACGCCGTCCCACTTACCGCCGCGCTCCCTGCCCGGCGTCCTCCGGCGCTCCTGCCTCTGTTGCTGCCGGAACGCGCAGCTTCCCGGGCACTGTGCTTAGGGCGCACGCACGCGCGCTCCCTCCCTCTTAAAGGGGCCACGCGCGACGTCCTAAGGAGTCCACGGCCAATGGCCGGAGGTCCTCTCATATAAAGGGCACCTCCTCCAAAATGGAGGTGCCCGTGCAAGGTTGTAGCTTTGTGTGTTAGTGTTTAATAATCCATTAACAAAAATCTGCAAATACGGCTTGCCTATGTGACTTTTGGTCACTCTTTTTGATGTTACCATCATTCTGTTTGCTGTGTTCCTAAACCAAAATAACTTGTCCACCGTCACCCAACAACTCCCAACATCTGTCATTTTATCCAATCAGTTGAACTCTAACAGCTGCCCATATTATTAGATGGCTGCAGTTTCAAGAAGGTGAACTATAGCACCTCAGGCAGTCACTAGAAAAGGCAAAGCCCCAGAGCAAACTTTTTAAAGCAAACATTTAGGAGAGAAAAATTTGCAACAAAATTTTGCGCAGGTAACGAGTGCATTTTGCTTTGGATTCGCTGCGTGATTTACCTCTGCTTCACAGAGAGGTTTGAAATCCGCAGTGAAAGAGAAATTTCCATGATATGGATTTAAAAATCTGCTCTGCATGTAAATTTTGATGAAAAAAAATATGTAGGATGTAAATAGATTAGTAAAATCTCGTCCACATGCATAGTATTGCTTGTAGTATCGGCGTCTAACGCTGTCCCACTTACCGCCGCGCTCCCTGCCCGGCGTCCTCCGGCGCTCCTGCCTCTGTTGCTGCCGGCACGCGCAGCTTCCCGGGCACTGTGCTTAGGGCACGTGCGCGCTCCCTCCCTCTTAAAGGGGCCGCGCGCGCCGTCCTAAGGAGTCCCCAGCCAATGGCCGGAGGTCCTCTCATATAAAGGGCACCTCCTCCAAAATGGAGGTGCCCGTGCAAGGTTGTAGCGTTGTGTGTTATACTCTGCTTCAGCCCTCAGGTCCCGCTGCTAGCCTGACTACCAGTCCAGCCAATCTGTGGTTAGACCAAAATAGCAGTGCATGCAAGACCACCCAGGAATCTTTCAGAACTGGAAGAATTTTCCAAGGAAGAATCAATGAAAATCCCTCAAACAAGAATTGAAAGACTCTTGCATGGCTACATAGAGGATTTACAAGCTGTGATACTTTCAATAGGGGGTATTACTAGATACTAACCATGCAGGGTGCCCAAACTTTTGCATAAGTCCATTTTCTTTTTTGTAATTTTTGTAATTTTTAAAATGTAAAAGTTAAAATATATATAAATATTGTTTACCTAAAATACAAAGGAAATGTGTCACCTTTAACTTTAGGCCTTTTAGAGATCATTTAATTTTCAACTTGCTTAACTGTTCACAATAATAGTAATTTTTACCAGGGGTGCCCAAACTTTTACATGCTACTCTAAATAAATTTGCCTTGCTGTAAGTGTATGCTAATTGTTTCCTAAATGGTTTGCCCATACTAATGTCAACATCATATTAACTCAGTGCCAATCCTCTGTTAAGGGTCAGCAGATACTCTGGGCTGATGAGTCTAAATTTTTGAAATTTGACATATAATAGAATGAAGTTAATTTATTAAAGAGCTGAAGAGCGGTACAGTAATGATTGTACAACAGTGACATATTGTGGAGGTGTCTTGTCAGTTTGGGGCTGCATGTCAGCAAATGAATTGGTGTTTTGGTCAGGATTAATGGTGTTCTCAAGGCAGGGCTGCCACCAGGAATTTCAGGGCCCCATACTAGCAACATTTTCGGGCCCCCCTGTGACTCCGCCCAGGATCCACACCAGCTCCGCCTTCACCCCTGGATGTTAGAACTCTCCTGTTTGTTTTTTTCCATCTTGTGTTTTGCAGTCACGTGACCACCTGCCTTTATATTCCATATACCTTTTTGGCAGTTTGTCTTTTTGTGTTCTGCAACAACTTTCTCTGTTCAGGAGTGGTCCCATTTTTTGTGCCAGTCCTTAGTTCTTTTAGGGACTCCTTCCTTTATGCTATAGGTCTTTGTTTAGACTAGCTGAGGACTAAGGCGGGTCTGTTCCCTAGGAACAGGTAGCCCGCTACATCTTAGGGATTCAGCTTAGTCTTACTGTAGGGACAGCTTTCCTCTTTCTTTCCTTAGTACATGTTGCAGATCATAACAGTAAGTCTAGCCCAAAAAACTAAAAGGAAAGAAATTCGGGGATCAGTATGGCTTCCATCCAAGTTTTGGCTCAATGCTTGCAGGGATTGTCTCTGGAGGTGGACGAGCTCCAGCAACACGTGAGTAGCTGTTCTGGAGCGCATTTTGTGGAACTCAAGGTAGGATTGCCTGATGTTTTTTATGGTAAACAGCAAGATTTTTTTTCCTTTAAAAATGCTTGTTTGTTATATTTTCCTTTGAGACCAAGGTCCTCTGGGAATGAATCACAGCGCATTGGTTTTATTATGTCACTTTTGCGCAATGAACCACAGGGGTGGGCCTTTTCTCTCCAACCTAAAGATTCATGTTTAAGGTCGGTAGAAGAATTTTTTTCTGCTTTGGGGCTATTATATGACGATCCTGATCGAATCTCATCCGCTGAGGCAGAACTCAGGCATTTGAATCAGGGGTCAGGTGACGTTGAAAATTATTGCACACACTTTAGAAGATGGGCTTCAGAAGTCAAATGGAATGATCCTGCTCTGAAATGTTTATTTCTTGCTGGTCTGAGTGAAAGGGTTAAGAATTTGCTAATTGCATTCCCCGCACGTGAGACTCTGCAGGATGCCATGCAGTTAGCTGTTCGTGTGGATAGGAGGCTGAGGTCCAGGGTGAATGAGGTAAAGACTCCTGTAGTGCCAGGTCCTAGTCCCCAGAAAATCTGCTCAGACGGCGGAAAACCGATGGAGGTTGGGGCGATGTTGCTCCACTCTCGGGAAAGAGACCGGAGGTTTGCCGAGGGATTGTGTCTTTATTGTGTTAAAGCTGACCATTTGATTAAGTATTGTGAGCTTCGTTTAAGTAAAGAAAAAAAAAAGGTCAGGTACGCCCGTATAGCTTGTTTACACTCTGCAGGAGTATTTCTTTCTGGGAGTACTACTTTGCAGGAAAATTTGATTGAATTTCAGGTATTTGTGGATTGTGGTTCAACACTTAATGTGATTGATAAAGGGTTTTTGGGAAAACTTAAATTGAAATCCAAACCTTTGTCATCACCTATTTCTGTGATTGCAATTGATAACACTCCCTTGAAATGTATTACTCACAAGGTTGCTGCATTTCCCCTCACTATCAATGGAGTTCACCAAGAAATTTTGGACTTAGTTGTATTAGATAATTTACCCTCTCCGGTCGTTCTAGGTTTGCCTTGGTTAAAACTGCACAATGCTTTACTGGACTGGTCTACTAATGTGATTAAGTCTTGGAGTCCGAAGTGCTATGATAAATGTTGTAATGGTCGCATTGCGGCTGTGGAAAAAGGGGAATTACCTGTACCTATTCAAGATTTTTGGATTGTTTTTTCGGAGGAGGAGTCGCAAGTTTTACCTCCTCATAGGGATTATGATTGCGCCATTGAGTTTGTTCCGGGAGCTACTCTTCCCAAGAGTCGCTTGTTTAATCTGACCATCCCTGAAATGAAGGCCTTGGAGGAGTACATACAGACTAGCCTGGCTGCTGGTCACATTAGACCTTCTAAGTCGCCTGTGGCAGTTGGATTTTTCTTTGTTAAAAAAAAGAACGGGGGTTTACGTCCATGTCTGGATTTTCGTGAAATTAATAAGATTACCGTACGCAATTCCTACCCATTGCCGTTAATTCCTGACTTGTTTAACCAGTTAGTGGGAGCCAAGTGGTTCTCTAAAATTGATCTCCGGGGGCATACAATTTGTTACGAGTGAAGGAGGGTGATGAATGGAAAACTGCTTTTAACACTCTGGTAGGTCATTTTGAGAATCTGGTGATGCCTTTTGTTCTTACCAATGCACCTGCATTTTTTCAGAACCTTATTAATGACATCCTGAGACCTTTGATTGGTAAGAATGTGGTTGTGTATTTGGATGACATTTTGATTTATTCGCCAGATCTGGAGTCCCATTGGCACAGTGTTCGTGAAGTTTTGCAGTTATTGAGTGATAATTCACTCTTTGCTAAGCTGGAGAAATGTGAGTTCGCTGTACAGAAAATTTGTTTTTTGGGTTACATTGTCTCCAGCGAGAGCTTTGAGATGGACCCGGTGAATGTTCAGGCTGAGCAGGAATGGCCTAGGCCTATTGGTTTGAAATCTATACAGAGATTTTTTGGTTTTGCCAATTATTACAGGAAATTCATTAAGAATTTTCCTGTAATTGTTAAGCCTCTAACCGATCTCACCAGGAAAGGTGTGAATACAGTCCAGTGGACTACTGAGGCCATTGAAGCGTTTAAGTATCTCAAAGAGAGGTTCAGTTCTGCCCCTATCCTTATGCAGCCTGATGAGACCAAGCCTTTTTTGGTCGAGGTCGATGCTTCATCAGTGGGGGTCGGAGCAGTTTTGTCTCAGGAGAACAAGTATGGAGTACATCCTTGTGCCTTCTTTTCGAAAAAATTTTCGGAAACCGAACTGAATTATGATGTTGTAAATCGGAAGTTGCTGGCTATTAATGTCGCATTTGAACACTGGCGTCATTTTTTGGAAGGCGCTAGATTTCCTATTCAGGTTTTCACAGATCATAAGAATTTGATCTATCTGGATGCTGCCAAGTGCTTGAATGCCCGTCAAGCTAGGTGGGCACTTTTTTTTTTCTCGGTTTCATTTTTCTGTTACCTATATCCCTGGTACTAAGAATGTTAAAGCCGATGCTTTATCTCGCAGCTTCTCTCCTACGGTCGGTGCCGAGGAGGAGGAGAGCATTTTACAGAAAGGAGTTGTGGTGGCGGCATTGGACTCCATTTTGGAGAATGGGATTCTGAAAGCTCAAGATGATGCTCCATTTAACACTCCCCATGGGAAGTTGTTCGTGCCTAGAACCTTTAGGGGAGATTTGTTTGTGGAGTATCATGAGTCTCGGTTGGCAGGTCATCCAGGAATTTCGAAGACTAAGAGACTTATCAGTCGCAGTTTTTGGTGGGCTGGATGGCAGAAAGAAGTGATCAAGTGGGTGCGTCAATGTACTGTGTGTGCTAGGTCAAAGGATTCACATACTCCTGTTGCGGCTTTGCTTTGCCCTCTGGAGGTTCCTTGTGCACCTTGGACGTATCTCACAATGGATTTTATTACTGATCTTCCTGTGTCCGAGGGTTTTACTGTCATCTGAGTGGTCGTGGACCGTTGTAGTAAGATGTGTCATTTGGTTCCATTCATTAAGTTGCCCTTCGCCAAGACACTCGCTAAGACGTTTGTTAAGGAGATTGTCAAGCTTCATGGCGTTCCCACGGATATTGTTTCTGATAGAGGACCTCAGTTTGTGGCTCACTTTTGGTGTGCTTTTTGTGACAGGTTTGGAGTCCATTTGTCATTTTCGTCTGGGTATCATCCTGAGTCTAATGGACAGACTGAAAGAAAGAACCAGGATATAGAACAGTTTTTGCGTTGTTTTGTGGCAGACAATCAAGAGGTGTGGTTGGAGTTTCTGCCTCTCGCAGAATTTGCTCTTAACAATCATACATCCTCCTCTGCTGGGTGTTCTCCTTTTTTTTGTTGTACGGGGAGACATCCGTCTTTTGGTTCGTTCTCCAAATTGGGGTCGGCGGTGTCGGAGGAGGAGAATTTTTCCGGTGATTTGGAGAGCGTTTGGACTAATGTACGTTGCAACCTTCAAGAGGCTAACAAGAAGTCCAAGAAGTATTTTGACAGGAAACTTAAGGAGGTTTTGTTTACTGTGGGTGACATGGTTTGGTTGTCCTCAAAGAACCTGTGGTTGAGGATTCCCTCTAAAAAAAACTGGGTCCTAAGTTTGTGGGTCCATTTAAAGTGCTTCAGGTTGTTAACCCGTCCATGGTTAGGTTGGACATCCCTACTTCCTGGAAGATTAATCCTGTGTTTCCTGTTTCCTTGTTGAAAAAGGCTGATGTATCAGATAGGGATGCCACTGTCACAGTTCCTCCTGTGGTGGAAGACGGCGAATATGAAATTTCTTGTATCTAGAATTCTAGATGGCATAGAGGGAGATAACAGTATCTTGTCTCCTGGAAGGGTTTCGGTCCCGAAGATAACTCCTGGGTAAGGACGGATGAGGTCTATGCTCCTAGGCTTGTTAGAGCTTTCCACAGGAGGTTTCCGGATAGGCCTGGGCCTGGAGGATCCGTAGGATCCTCATAAAAGAAGGGGTACTGTTAGAACCCTCCTGTTTGTTTTTTTCCATCTTGTGTTTTGCGGTCACGTGACCACCTGCCTTCATATTCCAGCTCCGCCCTTCTGGCTGTGCTGGACTTCAGTGTTTGACTGTTTCTCTAGCCAGGTGCTTCGGTGCCTATCTCTGTCAGTTCACTTGGCCCTTTTGGGACCTCTAGTACCTTTTTGTCACTTTGTCTTTTTGTGTTCTGCAACAACTTTCTCTGTTCAGGAGGTGTCCCATTTTTGTTCCAGTCCTTAGTTCTTTTAGGGACTCCTTCCTTTATGCTATAGGTCTTCGTTCAGACTAGCTGAGGACTAAGGCGGGTCTGTTCGCTAGGAACAGGCAGCCCGCTACATCTTAGGGATTCAGCTTAGTCTTACTGTAGGGACAGCTTTCCTCGTTCTTTCATTTGTACAGTGGTGGCCAAAAGTATTGAAGAATGAAGCAAAAATCAAATCATTGATCATTTCACACAAAACTCCAAAAATGGGCCAGACAAAAGTATTGGCACCCTCAGCCTAATACTTGGTTGCACAACCTTTAGTCAAAATAACTGCGAACAACCGCTTCTGGTAACCATTAATGAGTTTCTTACAATGCTCTGCTGGAATTGTAGACCATTCTTCTTTGGCAAACTGCTCCAGGTCCCTGATATTTGAAGGGTGCCTTCTCCAAACTGCCATTTTGAGATCTCTCCACATGTGTTCTATGGGATTCAGGTCTGGACTCATTGCTGGCCACCTTAGAAGTCTCCAGTGCTTTCTCTCAAACCATTTTATAGTGCTTTTGGAAGTGTGTTTTGGGTCATTGTCCTGCTGGAAGACCCATGACCTCTGAGGGAGACCCAGCTTTCTCACACTGGGCCCTACATTATGTTGCAAAATTTGTTGGTAGTCTTCAGACTTCATAATGCCATGCACACGGTCAAGCAGTCCAGTGCCAGAGGCAGCAAAGCAACCCCAAAACATCAGGGAACCTCCGCCATGTTTGACTGTAGGGACCGTGTTCTTTTCTTTGAATGCCTCTTTTTTTTTCCTGTACACTCTATGTTGATGCTTTTTGCCAAAAAGCTCTACTTTTGTCTCATCAGGTAAGTTTTGGCAAACTCCAGCCTGGCTTTTTTATGTCTCGGGGTAAGAAGTGGGGTCTTCCTACCATACAGTCCCTTTTCATTCAGATACCGACGGATAGTACGGGTTGACACTGTTGTACCCTCGGACTGCAGGGCAGCTTCAACTTGTTTGGATGTTAGTCGAGGTTCTTTAACCACCAGCCGCACAATCTTGCGTTGAAATCTCTCGTCATTTTTTCTTTTCCGTCCACATCTAGGGAGGTTAGCCACAGTGCCATGGGCTTTAAACTTCTTGATGACACTGCGCATGGAAGACACAGGAACATTCAGATCTTTGGAGATGGACTTGTAGCCTTGAGATTGCTCATGCTTCCTCACAATTTGCTTTCTCAAGTCCTCAGACAGTTCTTTGGTCTTCTTTCTTTTCTTCATGCTCAATGTGGTACACACAAGGACACGAGACAGAGGTTGAGTCAACTTTAATCCATGTTAACTGGCTGCAAGTGTGATTTAGTTATTGCCAACACCTGTTAGGTGCCACAGGTAAGTTACAGGTGCTGTTAATTACACGAATTAGAGAAGCATCACATGATTTTTCAAACAGTGCCAATACTTTTGTCCACCCCCTTTGTCCACCCCCTTTTTTAGGTTTGGTGTGGAATTGTATCCAATTTGGCTTTAGGACAATTCTTTTTGTGTTTTTTCATTGAAGACAAATTAAATGAAGATAATAATACCAAAGAATTTGTGATTGCAATCATTTTCAGGAAGAAACTGAGTATTATCTGACAGAACGGCAGGGGTGCCAATACTTTTGGCCGCCACTGTACATGTTGCAGATCATAACACTGGAGCCATGAACAGTCCCACTGCCCACTCTTGGAAGAACTCCACTTCCGCACCACGTCCTCACCAATCACACATTAATAGTTCCCATCAAAAAAACATATCACATACATAGCCATCAGGTTTTGTTTTGGCTGAAACATTTTTTAAGCCTGCCACCTTAACAAGGTAGACTCTTTGCCAGGGCCATACTCTAACCTATAAAACATTTGTTAAAATATCCAATACTCTTTTTATGTATATTTTATTTATTTTTCTTTAAGGGAATGTGTCACATACAGTTTTTAAAATGACCAATAATACCACATACAAGGGACAAATACTGTCACACCATGACTAGACCACATGTTACCACCACATAGTGAATGAATAATACCACATGCTAGCGACAAATACCATCACACCATGACCAGACCACATATTACCACCACATAGTGACCGAATAATACTACATACCAGGGACAAATACCGTCACACCATGACCAGACCACATATTACCACCACATAGAGACTGTATAATACCACATACAAGGAACAAATACTGCCACACCATGACCAGACCACATATTACCGCCACATAGTAACCGAATAATGCCACTTACAAAGGACAAATACTGTCACACCATGACCCGTTTACATATTACCACCACATAGTGACTGAATACTACAATACTGATCATTAATAAAAAAAACACAATACTAATATTACCATAAGTGCCATTATACACAGGACCTATGTACATAGTATACAATGTATAGTATAAGTGTACAGGTAATCAAGTGATCACCAGGGACATTATACATAGGAGCTCTGTGTATAGTGTATAATGTGCAGGTAATACAGTGATCACCAGTGACATTATACACAGAAGCTCTGTATATAATTTACAGTATATAGTGTACAGCTAATACAGGGACTCACCAATGATTTTATACACCGGAGCTATGTATATAGTGTGTAGTGTATAGGTAATAGAGTGATCATCAGTGACATTATACTTAGGAGCTCTGTGTATAGTATACAGTGTATAGTGTAAGTGTACAGGTAATACAGTGATCACCAGTGACATTACACACAGGAACTCTGAATATAACGTCAGTGTACAGGTAATACAGGGATCACCAGTGTCATTATACATAGGAGCACTGTACATAGTATACAGTGTATAGTGTCAGTGTACAGGTAATACCCTGACTCACCAGTAAAGTCTCCATTTGAAGGCCTTCATCTTTTCTTTTCTTCTTCCCAGTCTCAATTCATCATTATTTGCTCCCCCACCCTCATTTCAACATAATTTACTCTCCCCACCCCTACCCTCAAGTCATCATCATTTGCTGTCCCCACTCCCCACCTTCAATTCATTACTGGCTGTCCCCTGTCCCCCACCCTCAATTTATCATTTGCTGTCCTCCTTCCCCCATCCTCAATTCATCATTTGCTGTCCCCCGTCCACCACCCTCAATTCATCATTTGCTCTTCCCCGTCCACCACTCTCAATTCATCATTTTCTGTCCCCCACTCTCAATTCATCATTCACTGTCCCCATCTCCCACCCTAATTGATCATTTGCTGTCCCCTATCCCTCACCCTAATTCATAATTTGCTGTCCCCCATCCTCCACCCTAAATTCATCATTTTCCATCCTCCACCTTCAATTCATCATTTGCCATCCTCGTCCCTCACCCTCAATTCATCATTTGCCATCCTCCACCCTCAGTTCATCATTTTCTGTCCTCCACCCTCAATTCATCATTTGTCGTCACCTACCCTCAATTCATCATTTGTTGTTCCCCGTCACCCACCATCAATTCCCCATTTGCTGTCACCCATCCCCCACCCTAATTCATAATTTTGCTGTCCCCCACCCCCATCCTAATTTATCATTTGCTCTTCCCCACCCCATCATTATTTGTGCTCCCCCATCTGACAATACATCATTTACTGTCCCCCGTGCCCCACCCTCAATTCATCATCATTTGCTGTCTCAGAAGAGGGCGTCACAGAAGAGGTGGAGGGAGCTCCCCTGCAGCTGTGCAGCCATTCAGTTTAGCCGTGGAGCTCCAGGAAAGCTCCTTTCACAGAGATGTGCGCTGCAACTCCCACCCCTGCCCCCGGGACTGGGTTCAGGCCCCCACTCTTTGTTCTGTTCACCGGGCTCCATACACCAGTAAGGGCAAGTAATGCACTGATGGCGGCCCTGCCTCAAGAGTAAGAAATACAGGCAGGCATTTATCCATCATATAATACCGTCAGGGAACCATTTGACTGGTTCCAGATTTATTCTGCAGCAGTAAAATAACCCCATACATACTACCAATGTCATTAAGAACTATCTTCAGCACAAAGAAGAACAAGGAGTCCTGGAAGTGATGATATGGCCTCTATAGAGTGCTGATCTCAATATTATCGAGTCTGTCTGGGATTACATGCATGCAGAGACAAAAAGATTTGTACAAGTCTACATCCACAGAACATCTGTGCTTAGATCTCCAAAATGTTGGAACAAAACAGTCCCCTTGCTTAGTTTCTTCAAAAACTGTGTGCAAGTGTAAGTAGAAGAAATTCCTGGACAGCCAGTAAAAATAGGGCCCTTCTTTACCCTATCCGCAAAAAAAAAATTAAGGCGTCCGTGATTTTTTTGAAGCTGAAGAAATGTATACAGATTATTTTGAATGTAATTTTATAGTTTCCAGTGAATGCAGCTGATGTCTTCATATCTGAATTGTGGCCTGTAGACATGTATCTATCACTTATAAATCATAAAGATTTACTATGGTTTTCCATTGTGATTTTTTGATAAGATGTCAAGAAAAAAAAAAGTCAAGTTGGCAGCCCTGCAACAGATAATGATATGATTTAGATTTCCATTTTATTTTTTCACTTTGCATTTTGTTAATTGATAAAAGTTAAGTTTTTTACAATGCTATTTTTGAAAGAATTTTTACTTTGCAGCATTCTTTGCCCACACCTGCCTAAACTCTTTGCACACTATTGTATATAGTAGATAAGGATAACCGAAGAAGATCAAAACCATGGAAACAGTGCATCATGTGAGCATATGTATATAAATACTTCTTGACATTGAAATCGCAACACCAAGAAGGAAAAGACATGGAGTTATGAAAATTACACAATAGACATGATAATGATGAAAACATTGAAACAAAATTTTCAAACCATCTCGATTTATTCGCCATCGAGTATGACTGCCGCACACAGAAATACATGCACTTACACACCATGGCATGTTATCATTGAGGTTACCTGGCTAATGTATATTATGCCATGCCACACCATAATCCCAGGAGTAGGACCGGTGTGTTGTTTTCCTCATTAAGGCCTCTTCATGGTATTGCCTACGTGGTCTCCAGATCAATCTCTGCCAAAACAAAAGCAGGACTCATCACTGAAAAGGACAGAGCTCCAATTTATACTCAATTCCAGCCTCCGGTCTCCATCTTGGTAACGCCATGGAAAGTCCTTGACGAGGGAACTTCACACTGGTCATACTCCGGGTTTTATGGTGTAGGATTGTATAATGTATGGTAGCCAGACCCCCCTAGTCTTTATCCCAGTTACACCAACAGCTTGGCATTATATTGTTTTGCTGGTGGATACAGAATGTAGCGCTGGCGTCCCTGCCCTCTGCTAGGCAGGGACGCTGCTCCCCTCACCGCTCTGCTCCGTGCCCGGCGTCCTCTCCCCGCTCTGCTGTCAGCGCGCGCTCCTTCCCGGCGTCCTCCTCCCGCTCTGCTCTCAGCTAATGGTCAAGTGGAGCGGATCAATCAGAACCTGACCAGTTACCTTCGGCACTTCGTTAATGCCCACCATTCTGACTGGGTGGATCTCCTGCCATGGGCCGAATTCTCGTACAACAATCACGAGAGCGAGTCTTCCTCCAAATCCCCGTTTTTTGTAGTCTACGGTCAGCATCCTCGGATCCCGTTTCCCGTCTCCACCTCGGCGGACAATCCGGCTGCGGAATCTCTTGTTAACAAATTTTCCTCCATATGGGAGAGTACCCGGTCCGCACTCCTTCTGTCATCCGAGCGTATGAAAAGACACGCTGACAAAAAACGTCTGGACCCTCCTCAATTCCGCCCTGGGGATAAAGTCTGGCTCTCGTCCAAATATGTCCGGCTCAAGATCCCTTCCTATAAGTTAGGGCCTCGGTTCATCGGCCCACTGGAGGTCATCAGTCAGATCAACCCGGTGGCCTATAAATTGAAACTCCCGGCCAACTTACGGATCCCTAACTCCTTCCATGTGTCTCTCCTCAAACCTGTGGTGCTTAACTCTTTTTCCAAGTCTACAGGTACGCCTCCTGCTCCGGTTTCTGCTGAGGACGAGTTTGAGGTAGAGAACATTCTTGCCACCAAAAGGGTAAGAGGAAAGACCTTTTTTCTGGTAGATTGGAAGGGGTTTGGTCCTGAGGAGAGAACGTGGGAGCCCCGGGAGAACATCCATGCCCCTCTCATCCTAGCTAAATTTCTGTCTGGCCTAAAAAAGGGGGGGCCTAAAGGGGGGGGTACTGTAGCGCTGGCGTCCCTGCCCTCTGCTAGGCAGGGACGCTGCTCCCCTCACCGCTCTGCTCCGTGCCCGGCGTCCTCTCCCCGCTCTGCTGTCAGCGCGCGCTCCTTCCCGGCGTCCTCCTCCCGCTCTGCTCTCAGCGCGCGCTCCTTCCCGGCCCCTGTGCTTAGGGCGCGCGCGCGCGCGCTCCCCTCCTCTTAAAGGGGCCGCGCGCGCCGTCCTAAGGAGTCCCCGGCCAATGGCCGGAGGACTTCATCATATATAAGGCACCTCCTCCAAAATGGAGGTGCCCGAGCAATGTTGTTTGCACCTGTGTCTCACCTGTGCTTCAGCCCTCAGGTCCCGTTGCCAGTTACCTGCCAGTTACCTGCCAGTTACCTGCCAGTTTCCTGCCAGTTTCCTGCTAGTTACCTGCCTGATTCCTGCCTGAATACTTGTTACCTGTCTGCCAGTCTGAGGTCCGACGGTCTGCCTTACTACTCCTGTCAGTCTGTCTAAAGGACCAGCCTGCCCGCTCACCTGGGAGCGCATATCAGCTACCTGCCTGCTTGCCTGAGGTCCGACGGTCTGCCTTATTACTCCGGTCAGTCTGTCTATGGACCAGCTTGCCCGCTCACCTGGGAGCGCTTCTCCGTTATCTGCCTGCTTGCCAGCCCGGAGGCTCCGTTGTCACGTGCTGTGACCACCAGCTATCTCAGAGACTCTTGCCCGCTCACCTGGGAGCGCAACTCCGTTACCTGCCTGCTTGCCAGCCCGGAGGTCCCGTTGTCACGTGCGGTGACCACCAGCTATTCCAGAGACTCTTGCCCGCTCACCTGGGAGCGCAACTCCGTTACCTGCCTGCTTGCCAGCCCGGAGGTCCCGTTGTCACGTGCGGTGACCACCAGCTATTCCAGAGACTCTTGCCCGCTCACCTGGGAGCGCTTCTCCGTTACTTACCTGCCTGCCAGCCCGGAGGTTCCGCCGTCACGTGCCGTGACCACCTGCTATTCCAGAGACTCTCGCTTGCTCACCTGGGAGCACACATCTACCATCTGCCTGCTAGCCTACCCGGAGGCTCTGCCATCACAGGTCGTACCTACCCCTTACCTAGAGACTGCCACCCGCTCCCTTACAAGGGCCGCCCCCTTGTATAGTAGCTCAGAGGTTCCGCCTCCCGGACCCGTTACAGTTTGCTCGGGCCATGGAACCCGGTGGCACCCAAGCTCCCTCGTTCTCGGACCTCTGTCTTGAACTGTCCCGTCAGAGGTCCCAACAGGAGGCCATCCTGGGTCACCTGCGGAATGTTAATACTCGCCTGAACACTCTGTCTGATCCACCAACAACCTCCGCCAGTGCCATATCTTGCAATCCGGCAGCTCCGCTGCCCACTAATACTATGGTATCCTACCCCGGACCCCGGCTTTCTGCACCTCCTCGCTTCGGAGGCGACCCCGTCCAGGCTCGGGGCTTCATAAATCAGTGTACCCTGCACTTTGAACTTTTGTCCCATCAGTTTAATTCCGACCGGGCCAAAATTGCCTTTATCATGTCCCATCTCACCGGGGAGGCCCTGGCCTGGCTAAATCCTCTATGGGAGAGAGGAGACCCCCTGGTGTCCAACTTGCCTGCTTTTCTCTCGGCTTTCCGGAAAGTCTTCGACGAACCCGGACGGAAGACCTCATCCGCATCCTCTCTGCTACGCCTCCGTCAGGAGGGTCTCACCGTGGGCCAATATGCCATACGGTTCCGCACCCTTGCCTCGGAGCTGGCCTGGGATAACGACGCTCTGGTATCCGTCTTCTGGGAGGGTCTGTCCGGTCGTATTAAAGATGAACTTGCTGGTCGGGACATTCCTACCTCTCTCGATGATCTAATAACTCTTGCCACCCGGATTGACCTACGGTTCCAGGAGCGTGCCAAAGAGGTCACCCGTGAGAGAAGGATTCCACGTTTAGCTCCTACTTTCCAGAAACCCGTCATTCCCTCCATCTCTCCCCAGGTACACTCTTCTGAGCCTATGCAGGTCGACCAGACCAAGATGGTCAAAACCCGTCAGGACTCACGCCGTGCCGAGGGGAGCTGCTTCTACTGTGGCAGTAAGGAGCACCGGATCCGTGCCTGCCCGGAGAGGTCGGGAAACGCCTGTGTCTAGGTTCGCTCAGAGAGGTCCACCTAGACAAGAATAAATCCTCTCCATCCCTGCTGTTGTCAGTTTCGATCATCTACGGGGAGAACCGTTATTTCGAACTAGCCCAACTTGACTCTGGAGCAGCCGGGAACCTTATTTCACAGTCCCTGGTTGAGAAATACCGCATCCCCACCAAACCTCTGGCTGTACCCTTGTCTGTCGCTGCCGTGGATGGGGGCCTCTTACCTCGCCCCATTCAACTCATCACCGAATCCATTACCCTGCAGGTGGGAATGCTGCATTCTGAAAGTATCTCCTTTCATGTTCTGCCTGGACTCTCTCACGCCCTCTTGCTAGGTCTGCCCTGGCTCCAGAGACATGCACCCGTGCTAGACTGGCAAACCGGAGAGGTCCTTCGCTGGGGACAAGACTGTCATAAAACCTGCCTGGTTCCCGTCCATCCCGTCCGTCCCTCTCCTACCCCAGCTAATCTACCTGGACTTCCGATTCCTTATTGGTCTTATGCAGATGTCTTTAATAAAAAGGAGGCAGAGACATTACCACCACATAGACCATACGACTGTCCCATCGATCTGCTACCCGGTACTACTCCTCCCCGTGGGCGTATCTATCCATTATCCGCTGCTGAGACCCGGTCAATGTCCGAATATATTGAGGAGAATCTGGCCAGAGGATTCATCCGGAAATCTACCTCCCCGGCGGGAGCAGGCTTCTTTTTCGTCAAAAAGAAGGACGGCTCTCTCCGTCCCTGTATAGACTATAGAGGCCTAAACCTGATCACGGTGAAGAATAAGTACCCCCTTCCGCTCATTCCAGAATTATTTGATCGCCTGAGGGGGGCTAGGATCTTCACCAAACTGGACCTTCGTGGGGCGTACAACCTGGTTCGTATTCGTCAGGGGGATGAATGGAAGACGGCATTCAACACCCGGGACGGCCACTATGAATACCTGGTAATGCCCTTTGGTCTCTGTAACGCTCCTGCCGTCTTTCAAGAGTTGGTCAATGACATCTTCCGGGACCTTCTCTACTCCTGCGTAGTGGTGTACCTGGACGACATCTTGGTCTTCTCTCCGGATCTCCAGACTCACCGGAGGGACGTTCGTCAGGTCCTGCTCAGGCTAAGGCAGAACCATCTCTACGCTAAATTTGAGAAGTGCCTCTTTGAGCAGACCTCGCTTCCGTTTCTGGGCTACATTATCTCTCAGACCGGCCTACAAATGGATCCTGAGAAACTGTCTGCCATCGAGAAATGGCCCCGACCGGAGGGGTTGAAGGCCATTCAGCGATTCCTGGGCTTCGCCAACTACTACCGCCTCTTCATACCACACTTCTCTTCCCGGACGGCCCCAATTTCTGCGCTCACCCGTAAAGGTACTAATCCCAAAGAGTGGCCACCCGAAGCAGAGGAGGCCTTTCTTTCCCTTAAACAGGCCTTCTCTTCCGCCCCGGTGCTGCATCGCCCAGATGGCAACAAACAGTTCTTCCTGGAAGTTGACGCCTCCTCCTCTGGAGCCGGAGCGGTACTTACTCAAAAATCATCTTCCGGGAGGATGGTAACTTGTGGCTTCTTCTCTAAACTCTTCTCCTCCTCTGAGCGCAACTATTCCATAGGAGACCGAGAGTTATTGGCCATCAAACTGGCATTGGAGGAGTGGCGTTACCTGCTCGAGGGGGCTCTTCACCCGGTAATAATTTACACTGACCACAAGAACTTGGCTTACCTCCAGCATGCCCAGAGACTTAACCCGCGCCAAGCCCGGTGGTCCTTGTTTTTTGCTCGTTTTGATTTTGTCCTTCATTTTCGCCCGGCTGACAAAAACGTCAAGGCGGACGCCTTGTCTCGGTCCTTTCTGGTGTCTGATCTCGAGGAGGATCCGAAACATATCATCGATCCCGCCAGAGTAATGCAGGTGGCTCCCGTGAGTCTAAATCGTCTTCCTCCTGGTAAGACGTTCGTACCAGTACCTGATCGGGAGAAGATCCTACACTGGGGTCATTCGTCTAAACTAGCTGGCCACGCCGGTCAGAAAAAGACCCTCCAGCTTATTACCCGGCACTACTGGTGGCCTAACCTGCACAAGGATGTAATAGACTTTGTTTCTGCCTGTGTGTCCTGCGCCCGCAACAAAGTTCCGAGACACCTGCCGGCCGGCCGCCTCCTACCTCTGCCAGTACCTGCTGCCCCCTGGCAGCATATAGCGATGGACTTCATTACTGATCTACCCGTCTCTGCCGGTTGTACGGTCATTTGGGTGGTCGCTGACCGCTTCTCCAAGATGGCTCACTTCATTCCACTGCCAGGTCTTCCGTCTGCACCCGAGCTGGCTAAAGACTTTATCCGCCACATCTTCCGTCTTCATGGCCTGCCCCGTCACATCGTGTCGGATCGTGGGGTACAGTTCACTTCCCGTTTCTGGAGAGCCACTTGTAAATTGCTGGACGTCACCCTGGACTTCTCCTCCGCTTACCACCCACAGTCTAATGGTCAAGTGGAGCGGATCAATCAGAACCTGACCAGTTACCTTCGGCACTTCGTTAATGCCCACCATTCTGACTGGGTGGATCTCCTGCCATGGGCCGAATTCTCGTACAACAATCACGAGAGCGAGTCTTCCTCCAAATCCCCGTTTTTTGTAGTCTACGGTCAGCATCCTCGGATCCCGTTTCCCGTCTCCACCTCGGCGGACAATCCGGCTGCGGAATCTCTTGTTAACAAATTTTCCTCCATATGGGAGAGTACCCGGTCCGCACTCCTTCTGTCATCCGAGCGTATGAAAAGACACGCTGACAAAAAACGTCTGGACCCTCCTCAATTCCGCCCTGGGGATAAAGTCTGGCTCTCGTCCAAATATGTCCGGCTCAAGATCCCTTCCTATAAGTTAGGGCCTCGGTTCATCGGCCCACTGGAGGTCATCAGTCAGATCAACCCGGTGGCCTATAAATTGAAACTCCCGGCCAACTTACGGATCCCTAACTCCTTCCATGTGTCTCTCCTCAAACCTGTGGTGCTTAACTCTTTTTCCAAGTCTACAGGTACGCCTCCTGCTCCGGTTTCTGCTGAGGACGAGTTTGAGGTAGAGAACATTCTTGCCACCAAAAGGGTAAGAGGAAAGACCTTTTTTCTGGTAGATTGGAAGGGGTTTGGTCCTGAGGAGAGAACGTGGGAGCCCCGGGAGAACATCCATGCCCCTCTCATCCTAGCTAAATTTCTGTCTGGCCTAAAAAAGGGGGGGCCTAAAGGGGGGGGTACTGTAGCGCTGGCGTCCCTGCCCTCTGCTAGGCAGGGACGCTGCTCCCCTCACTGCTCTGCTCCGTGCCCGGCGTCCTCTCCCCGCTCTGCTGTCAGCGCGCGCTCCTTCCCGGCGTCCTCCTCCCGCTCTGCTCTCAGCGCGCGCTCCTTCCCGGCCCCTGTGCTTAGGGCGCGCGCGCGCTCCCCTCCTCTTAAAGGGGCCGCGCGCGCCGTCCTAAGGAGTCCCCGGCCAATGGCCGGAGGACTTCATCATATATAAGGCACCTCCTCCAAAATGGAGGTGCCCGAGCAATGTTGTTTGCACCTGTGTCTCACCTGTGCTTCAGCCCTCAGGTCCCGTTGCCAGTTACCTGCCAGTTACCTGCCAGTTACCTGCCAGTTTCCTGCCAGTTTCCTGCTAGTTACCTGCCTGATTCCTGCCTGAATACTTGTTACCTGTCTGCCAGTCTGAGGTCCGACGGTCTGCCTTACTACTCCTGTCAGTCTGTCTAAAGGACCAGCCTGCCCGCTCACCTGGGAGCGCATATCAGCTACCTGCCTGCTTGCCTGAGGTCCGACGGTCTGCCTTATTACTCCGGTCAGTCTGTCTATGGACCAGCTTGCCCGCTCACCTGGGAGCGCTTCTCCGTTATCTGCCTGCTTGCCAGCCCGGAGGCTCCGTTGTCACGTGCTGTGACCACCAGCTATCTCAGAGACTCTTGCCCGCTCACCTGGGAGCGCAACTCCGTTACCTGCCTGCTTGCCAGCCCGGAGGTCCCGTTGTCACGTGCGGTGACCACCAGCTATTCCAGAGACTCTTGCCCGCTCACCTGGGAGCGCAACTCCGTTACCTGCCTGCTTGCCAGCCCGGAGGTCCCGTTGTCACGTGCGGTGACCACCAGCTATTCCAGAGACTCTTGCCCGCTCACCTGGGAGCGCTTCTCCGTTACCTACCTGCCTGCCAGCCCGGAGGTTCCGCCGTCACGTGCCGTGACCACCTGCTATTCCAGAGACTCTCGCTTGCTCACCTGGGAGCACACATCTACCATCTGCCTGCTAGCCTACCCGGAGGCTCTGCCATCACAGGTCGTACCTACCCCTTACCTAGAGACTGCCACCCGCTCCCTTACAAGGGCCGCCCCCTTGTATAGTAGCTCAGAGGTTCCGCCTCCCGGACCCGTTACACAGAAATTTTTCTCAATTGTTCCCGGAGGCGTTGTTCAACACAAAAATGAAGCATGTCACTCATTCTACTGTGAGCTGACTGCATGGTCTGAACATGCTACCATGACTTGCAGCCAGGGCTGGACTGGCCATCTGGCAATTCTGGCAAATCTCAGGACACCAGTACGTACTGTTAACAGGTGTGACAGGGACAGTGACGCTAGCGCTGATTAGGCGCAGGGCTCATGTGTCATAATAACAGCACGTGAGTCCCAGAATCGCGAGAGCCGAAACTGCTGGAACGATTCTGGCATGGTAGGTGAGTATAAGTGTTTTTATTTTCAAGGGGGCAAACTTTCAGATAGAGAAGGGATTGTCCTAATAGTGGAATCTACATATGGTAAAAAACTCAACAAATATTCAACATACGCACGTGGCCTAAAAGAACACCAAAAACTCATTGTGGGCACTTCACCTTTATACACATATGTTTATTGCCTTAGGCCCTCAGGCCATGTGCACACATTGAGTATTTGGACGGTATGTTACTTCAGTATTTGTAAGCCAAAATCTGAAGTGGAACAGTCAGGGGAAAAGTATAATAGAAACACGTCACCACTTCAGTATTTATCACCCACTCCTGGTTTTGGCTTACAAATACTGAGGTTGAAAACTCACCAAATACTGAACGTGTGCACGTGTCCTAAGTGTCATGCTCTGACATTTTATCACCAGCAAGTAAAATAGCAGCCCTCAGTGGCTGAAGAAAAATGTAAGAAAATAATAAATTTGAATACAGTGCATTTTATATTGTTTTAAAAAACAAATGTTTATATCACTAATTGTATCGTTAATAAAATAAATAAAAATTGTGATACACTACCTTTAATTAAGAAACAATCCACATGTGACAACACATAATGGTGAAAGCAGAAAGTGCAAGTGCAATAGAGTGCATGGTGTCTAAGTGAAACAAAAAATTGTGAACATGTAAGAAAAAAAATTGGATTTATAGACGTATACATATATACTAGTATATGCAGTATGCTATGTAAAGAATTACTATGTAAAAGAGGGAAGAATAACTGAAGAAAATGCATTTTACTGTTGAAGCGATGTAGATAAACAAGAATCATGTGTGATATTTGCCATTTGACGTTAACACAATCCAGAGAATATGTTAAGCCCAGGAATATTCCCCTTTCCAAGTATTATGTGCATGGTGTATAAAGCTGGATATACACATAGGTTAACTGACGGTCAACAGCAATCTTCCCTAAATCCTCCATAAGCATGCACATTCGGCTCTGGGAAAGGTGAAGTAATTGGCGTGTTGTATGCTATCTGGGCTCGCTTACATTGAGAAGCACAGACAAGCGAGGATTTACAATGCTTATTACACTCTTCCTCAGCATCAATTTATATGAAACTATATATGGTTCTGTACAGCATCTTCCATATATCAGATGTTACTTCCAAATAGGGAAGCATAAGAGAGCTGATAGGAGTCATTTTCATTCATTTAGATACAGTTGTTTCAGGTGTGCTGTACGTCAGTGCAAAATATGTAATTTAATAGCAGGAAAGTATTATCCATTGCAGCCTTGTTTTCATTTCAGACTGCAGTCAAAATTCTGCATGGTTCTTCATACACAGCATTTTTGAAAAAAAGAAAACTATTATTTATAGCCATGATCATTGTACAAATGAAGGCCTAGATAAGGAAGTATTATAAAGCTGGTGTTACACAATTGAACTGTGTAATGAATTTGTTAAGGTGCTTTTTTGTCACCCATTTAGTGGTCCTGTCGGGACTTACGTCCGAACCCCCCGCAAAACGGCATTCGGACGTATGCGCCGACGAGGGCCATAGACCGTAATGGTGCAGGCAGAGCAAACGTGCGCTCTGACATGCATAATTTTCGGGCGTGTACGCCTACTGGAGGCAGACACTCAGACGTATAGACAAAACGCAATGTGAAAGAACCTTTATGGCAGGAAAAAAAAGGATACAGCATGCTTGATCATTTGTTCATAAGGTAGAAAAGAGATGCCTTAGGGCTCATCCAGACATCTGTGACAATCAGTCCAAGCACGTTCTGCTAATGCACGGACTGGTCACAGCTCTCCCCACCCGAGCGTGACAGCTTCATATATTTCTTTGCATTGCAGTCCGATCTCGAACCGATTTGCACAGATGGCTGAAGGAGACTTTAGAGGTCTATGTAAACCTGTGCAGGTGGCAAAGCTGAGCATGCATGTTTATGGTGAAGTTAACAAACAGCTATTAAAAGTATATAAACAACCAGATGAGGCTCTGTAGGCATTATTCCTGCCACTTCCTTCCAGCGGTCGCGTGACCTATCACATGACTAAATGAAGTCATGAAAGGTCCTTCTAGACCAGGGGTCTCAAACTCGGCTGGATATGTGGGCCGCACATGGAAAAAATTTTAATTTGGGGGGCCGCATTCTTTGTTCAATGTGACATTTTTAGTGATACCATTTTTTTGTATACACCTTTTGAACATTTTTGCCGTGTTTATATTTTTTATAGCTTGGGTCGTTATGGATGTGGCGATAATAAACGTGCATTTTTTTGTGTTTACTTTAGTTTACATATAAAACAGCATTTTTAGTGCTCAATATTTTTTCATGCTTTATTTTTATTTTTTTGATTTTTACAATTTTGTTTCCCCCAATTGGCCACATACAGTAATATTGTCTTACAATTAGCATCATATAGTAATAATGGCAAACATCTTGTACTAATGTTCCCCATCCAGGTCCCCATCCTGTGGCTATGTGCCCCATCCAGGTCCCCATCTTGTGGCTATGTGCCCCATCCAGGTCCCCATCTTGTGGCTATGTGCCCCATCCAGGTCCCCATCTTGTGGCTATGTGCCCCATCCAGGTCCCCATCTTGTGGCTATGTGCCCCATCCAGGTCCCCATCCTGTGGCTATGTGCCCCATCCAGGTCCCCATCTTGTGGCTATGTGCCCCATCCAGGTGCCCATCTTGTGGCTATGTGCCCCATCCAGGTCCCCATCCTGTGGCTATGTGCCCCATCCAGGTCCCCATCCTGTGGCTATGTGCCCCATCCAGGTCTACATCCTGTGGCTATGTGCCCCATCCAGGTCCCCATCTTGTGGCTATGTACCCCATCCAGGTCTCCATCGTGTGGCTCTTTGCCCCATCCAGATCCACATCTTGTGGCTATGTGCCCCATCCAGGTTCCCATCTTGTGGCTATGTAGCCCATCCAGGTCCCCATCCTGTGGCTATGTGCCCCATCCTGTGGCAATGTTCCCCATCCAGGTCCCCATCTTGTGGCTATGCGCCCCATCCAGGTCCCCATCTTGTGGCTATGTGCCCCATCCAGGTCCCCATCTTGTGGCTCTGTGCCCCATCCAGGTAATAAACGTGCATTTTTTTGTGTTTACTTTAGTTTACATATAAAACAGCATTTTTAGTGCTCAATATTTTTTCATGCTTTATTTTTATTTTTTTGATTTTTACAATTTTGTTTCCCCCAATTGGCCACATACAGTAATATTGTCTTACAATTAGCATCATATAGTAATAATGGCAAACATCTTGTACTAATGTTCCCCATCCAGGTCCCCATCCTGTGGCTATGTGCCCCATCCAGGTCCCCATCTTGTGGCTATGTGCCCCATCCAGGTCCCCATCTTGTGGCTATGTGCCCCATCCAGGTCCCCATCTTGTGGCTATGTGCCCCATCCAGGTCCCCATCTTGTGGCTATGTGCCCCATCCAGGTTCCCATCCTGTGGCAATGTTCCCGATCCAGGTCTCCATCTTGTGGCTATGTGCCCCATCCAGGTCCCCATCTTGTGGCAATGTTCCCCTTCCTGGCCCCCATCTTGTACTAATGTGCCTCATCCAGGTCCCCATCTTGTGGCTATGTGCCCCATCCAGGTCCCCATCTTGTGGCTATGTAGCCCATCCAGGTCCCCATCCTGTGGCTATGTGCCCCATCCTGTGGCAATGTTCCCCATCCAGGTCCCCATCTTGTGGCTATGTGCCCCATCCAGGTCCCCATCTTGTGGCTATGTGCCCCATCCAGGTCCCCATCTTGTGGCTCTGTGCCCCATCCAGGTCCCCATCTTGTGGCTATGTAGCCCATCCAGGTCCCCATCCTGTGGCTATGTGCCCCATCCTGTGGCAATGTTCCCCATCCAGGTCCCCATATTGTGGCTCTGTGCCCCATCCAGGTCCCCATCTTGTGGCTCTGTGCCCCATCCAGGTCCCCATCTTGTGGCTCTGTGCCCCATCCAGGTCCCCATCCTGTGGCTATGGGCCCCATCCAGGTCCCCATCTTGTGACTATGTGTCCCATCCAGGTCCCCATCTTGTGGCTCTGTGCCCCATCCAGGTCCCCATCTTGTGGCTCTGTGCCCCATCCAGGTCCCCATCTTGTGGCTCTGTGCCCCATCCAGGTCCCTATCTTGTGGCTCTGTGCCCCATCCAGGTCCCCATCTTGTGGCTCTGTGCCCCATCCAGGTCCCCATCTTGTGGCTCTGTGCCCCATCCAAGTCCCCATCTTGTGGCTCTGTGCCCCATCCAGGTCCCCATCTTGTGGCTATATGCCCCATCCAGGTCCCCATCTTGTGACTATGTGTCCCATCCAGGTCCCCATCTTGTGGCTATGTGCCCCATCCAGGTCCCCATCTTGTGGCTATATGCCCCATCCAGGTCCCCATCTTGTGGCTCTGTGCCCCATCCAGGTCCCCATCTTATGGCTCCGTGCCCCATCCAGATCCCCATCTTGTGGCTATGTGCCTCATCCAGGTCCGCATCTTGTGGCTATGTGCCCCATCCAGGTCCCCATCTTGTGGCTATGTGCCCCATCCAGGTCCCCATCTTGTGGCTATGTGCCCCATCCAGGTCCCCATCTTGTGGCTATGTGCCCCATCCAGGTCCCCATCCTGTGGCTATGTGCCCCATCCAGGTCCCCATCTTGTGGCTATGTGCCCCATCCAGGTCCCCATCCTGTGGCTATGTGCCCCATCCAGGTCCCCATCCTGTGGCTATGTGCCCTATCCAGTTCCCCATTTTATGACTATGTGCCCCATCCAGGTCCCCATCTTGTGGCTATGTGCCCCATCCAGGTCCCCATCTTGTGGCTATGTGCCTCATTCAGGTCCCCATCTTGTGGCTATGTGCCCCATCCAGGTCCCCATCTTGTGGCTATGTGCCCCATCCAGGTCCCCATCTTGTGGCTATGTGCCCCATCCAGGTTCCCATCCTGTGGCTATGTGCCCCATCCATGTCCCCATCTTGTGGCTATGTGCCCCATCCAGATGTCCATCTTGTGGCTATGTGCCCCATCCAGGTCCCCATCCTGTGGCTATGTGCCCCATCCAGGTCCCCATCTTGTTGCTATGTGCCCCATCCAGGTCCCCATCCTGTGGCTATGTGCCCCATCCAGGTCCCCATCCTGTGGCTATGTGCCCCATCCAGGTCCCCATCTTGTGGCTATGTGCCCCATCCAGGTCCCCATCTTGTGGCTATGTGCCCCATCCAGGTCCCCATCTTGTGGCTATGTGCCCCATCCAGGTCCCCATCCTGTGGCTATGTGCCCTATCCAGTTCCCCATTTTATGACTATGTGCCCCACCCAGGTCCCCATCTTGTGGCTATGTGCCCCATCCAGGTCCCCATCTTGTGGCTATGTGCCCCATCCAGGTCCCCATCTTGTGGCTATGTGCCCCATCCAGGTCCCCATCTTGTAGCTATGTGCCCCATCCAGGTTCCCATCCTGTGGCTATGTGCCCCATCCATGTCCCCATCTTGTGGCTCTGTGCCCCATCCAGGTCCCCATCTTGTGGCTATGTGCCCCATCCAGGTCCCCATCTTGAGGCTATGTGCCCCATCCAGGTCCCCATCTTGTGGCTATGTGCCCTATCCAGTTCCCCATCTTATGACTATGTGCCCCATCCAGGTCCCCATCTTGTGGCTATGTGCCCCATCCAGGTCCCCATCTTGTGGCTATGTGCCCCATCCAGGTCCCCATCTTGTGGCTATGTGCCCCATCCAGGTCCCCATCTTGTGGCTATGTGCCCCATCCAGGTTCCCATCCTGTGGCTATGTGCCCCATCCAGGTCCCCATCTTGTGGCTATGTGCCCCCTGCGCTGTTCTTCACACACATAAAATAGAAAAAAAAAGATGATTCTCACCTGTCCTCCATTCCCTCGATGTTCTTCCTGCAGATGTGGCCCGCAGGCACCACAGAGTCAGACCCCTTGACGATCCTGACCTGGTCCAGGAGGAGCCGCCGACAGCAGCGCTGTATTGCCGCACAGAGACTGTCTCCCAGAACAGCATTTCCAATGCCAGCCGCCGGCCAATCAGAGGCCAGCAGCTGACATCTGCGTATGGCAATGACGTCATACTCGCTGCGCCAACACGCAGATATCACCTGCTGGCCTCTGATTGGCCGGCAGCTGGCATTGGAAATGCTGTGCTGGGAGACAGTCTCTGTGCGGCAAAGCAGCGCTGCTGTCGGTGGCTCCTCCTGGACCAGGTCAGGACCGTCAAGGGGTCTGTGCCTGCGGGCCGCATAAAGCAGGCTCAGGGTCTGCATGTGGCCCGCGGGCCGAGTGTTTGAGACCCCTGTTCTAGACCATCGCAAGCCGTACAACGGAGAAAACACCGGGGGCCATCAGAAGGTAAGTATAATCTTTATTTTTTATTTTAAATTCTTTTTTTTAACAGGTTCTATGGTACCCGGGTCTGGATGAGAGTCTCCTCTTCTCCAGACCCGGGTACCATCCGCACATTGAATCGCTTAATATCCGCATGTGCACATGTGCTCATGCGGATATTATGCGATTCAATGGAAGTCAATGGCGGCAATTACGCTGCGTGTTCGCAAAATTAATGGACATGCTGTGTATTTTACTGCAATGATAATCCGCAGCGGACAGCACATGCGGATTATCATTGGGGACCATAGGGCAAGTATTACCAAGCGTTTTTTAAGCTTTTTCGCTGCGGAAATTCCGCGGCAAAAACTCTTGAAAAACGCATAGTGGGCACGCAACCTTAACCTGAGCACCCGATAGCCAGCACACTGTTCAGCATTCACAGTCTTGGCAGCAGATGACCCTATCTGCCTAACTTTTGTCCCAGGCGGCAAAAGTTATTGTGCCCAGTAACATGCACTACACAGTTATAGTGCCCTACACAGTTATAGTGCTTCATTAGTCGGGAAGGAATTTTTTTCCCCAATGTGGAGCTTAGTGTTTGCCACATGGTTTTTTTTTGCCTTCTTCTGGATCAACATGTTAGGCTATGGGTTGAATTAGATGGACTTAGTCTTCCTTCAACCTTAAAAACTATGTATGTATGTACTATGTATGTATTAGTGACATCCTAGTATTAGTGTCCCTTTTTGTGCCCCCAGAGTAATAGTTCCTTTTTACAATAACAATGCTAACTTACTGCCTCTACACAGTTATAGTGATTCCCTTCTTGCACTCCCGCTAAGTAAATATGCTCAATTAGTGTCTTCCAAGTAAGTGAAAGTTCCCCCTTGGCGCTCTGTTTACAGTTATAGTGCTCCCGCACAAACATAGTGCCCCTAAATAACTTCAATGTAGCAAAAGTGCACCAAATATAATTGTGTCACCCCAGGCCTGGATGCCACAAACAATAACCTGTGTCTGAGAGCAGGAGGGAGGTTCCCTGGTTAGGGACAATTAGCATGCAGCACCTCCTGTCCCAGGCCAGTAGGGGGAGCAGGCTGCCCTATAAAAGCTGGAACTGGGGCAGGGTTAGAGAGACCAGAACCCACTTCTAAAGTGACCAGAAGGGTTCTCAGAGAAGAGGGACAGGTTAGCAGCAGCTGAGGAGTTCGTGAGGCAGAGGAGAAACTGCAAGCCAGGGACAGAGGCGACGAGAGCCGGTCCTGGCAGAGAACGAATCTAACCGGACATTGGGGTCCGAGGCTGCCCAGGTTATAAGCCCAGCAGCAGAGAACCAACCCGCGAGGGATTTCAGGTCCCTTGGCCTAAGAAGCTTGGAGGCTCCGCCACACAGAGGGACCAGTACAGCAAAGAGAAAGCAAAAGGTACACAAGGCCCGAGTCGCAAACCCATACAGGCGAGAAGTACACGGCCAGCTCAGGGACGTGGGCTATTACACCACGAAGAGGGGGATAGTCAGAAAGAGCATAGAGAGAACGGTAGGCCTACACACTCACCCTGACCAGTGGGACTCGCCCGAATGCTCTCAGACACCCAGGCCCATTCCTAACCGGTACCACTGTTGGGTCATTAATAATTCCTACAATAAAGACCCTGGACTGTTTGAAGCGGACTCTGAACTCTTCCTATTGCGGCCTGCACTATCACCCCCAGCATCCACCTACACTGCCCTGAGGCTACACTCTTCCCGTGGGGAGTTATCCTACCCCTGTGCTGCACACCAACACCAGCATCAGCGATCTGCCTCGCAGCGGCGGTTACCCCTGACCGCAATCCACGGGTGGCGTAGTCGGACATTCAAAACACTGATAAACAGACTGCCACAATTTGGTCTGACCACCCTGAGCCACGGGATCGGGTTGCCACTACTACCCCCAGCATCGTACAGAAGCCCGGTTCCGGGTACCCCACGGCCCAGGGGGCGAGTCAGCTTTGGCGTGGTCGGCAGGATTGTGACCAACCCGCCCAAACGGGTATTGCGTGCCTGAAAAAGACTTTATACTTACCTGAGTGAAGTTTCCCGCCATTCGGGGCCATTTCCCGCCAGTCGGAGCCGTTTCCCGCCATCGGGCGCCATCTTCGGGACGCGACGCGGGAAGAAGAGGGGCGTGGACGTCAAAACCGCGTGAGACCTGAAGCCCCGCCCTACGCTGAGACGCTGCGCAAGGTCCTGGAAGGAGATCCAGCGAACGCCGACGTCATCACCAAGCGACGCAAGGTCCTCGCCCAGAGCATCGCGAGCGGAGCCGCGGCCTACAGAAGAGGATCGCCGGAAGGTAGGCCACGGTTAACTAGGGGGGAGGAAGATGTCGTACGCGGAGGGACTCTCTACCACCAGCGTAGCCGCTGCAGCTGTGATGCCGTTTTCCATGCCCTATATCCCCGGAGCGGCCTGGCTGCCACAGTATGCCGGTGAGTCGCATACCTTGGGCGACTTTAAAGAAAGGCTGTATAGCCTGTTCAAAGTTTATCTCCTGACAGAAGAACAGAAAGTAAGCATACTGATAGGGCAGTTAACTGGTGTGGCCCAGCGGGAGGTAAAGTCTTGGACAGCTGAGGAGAAATGGACTCTAAGGGGGGTTCTGACCCGTCTACGGGACACCTTTGATACCCGAACCTCAGCAGAAATCAAAATGCGGTTCTATGGATGTAAGCAGCGAGCTCAAGATAGCATCAGAGATTATGCCCTAAATTTACAGGAAGCCTGACCCTGGCAGCGTGCAGGATACAGATAAACTGTTGACTGATCAGTTCATAGAAGGTCTGCTGTCCAGCGCCCACAGAACCCAGCTGCGCCTCATGGCCCTACAGAACCCCGATTTGACTTTTGCACAGTTCAAAGATAGGGCCATCCGGGTGCTCCGAGAACCCGCACCAGGTGGCGCTGTAGCTTCCCGGCGCCCTGCCATCACTTACCACCAGGAGGCAGCGCCCTACCCTGCAGACCTTGTGGGGGCTGATGCGCAGGCCCTAAATCCATCCCCGCCTGAAAACCTGCACCATCAGGTCCAAGAACTAACAAAGAGTGTTGCTGCATTGACCAGGACCGTACAGTCGTTACAGATGGACCCGTCGGGACCAATCAAGCTGGCTTCAAGTCCGGAGGATGTCCCGTGGCGTCGACAGAGGAGGATCCCGTCGTTCAAAGGGAGGCCCGCCGACCGTTACACTGATGATGGACAGCCGATTTGCCGCCGTTGCAGCCAGCCGGGACACATAGCCAGGTACTGTACTTTAAATGGGTCCGACCTGGGGCAGAGGGCCAACCCCCCAGGCATAAGGTCATCAGGCCCGTCTAATTGGCGTGATAAGTACGTGGGGGATGCCCGGTTTTACCCGTAGTGCTGGACGGTATCCCCATGAGTGCACTGCTGGACACCGGGTCCCAAGTGACTACCATCTCCTATGTACTTTTCAAGCAGTACTGGAGTGACACTGACATAACCCGCTATCCAGACAATGACTTGAGCATCATCGCCAGCAATGGCCAGCCCGTGCCGCAGGTGGGGTTCAGAGAGATGACCATTAAGATTGGTAAAGTTGAACTGCCGGCACAGGGAGTGATCATTGAGGACATTGATCGTCGTGAAAGTCACCCTAAAATAACTGTGGGTACTAACGTGATTGAAAATTGTCTTTCAGAAGTAATTGTAATTTTGCAGCAGGTGGCGATGAATGCGAGCTCCAGCCAACAGAGGGTCCTCCAGAAAGAGATAAGAGCCCAGATGAGACGGCAACAGGTAGAACTGTCTGGTGGTGAGATCGGTAGCGTGAGGATGAGCGACCCATTCCCCATTGCCATGCCTCCCAAAAGTGAAATGATGATCTGGTGTCGGACTGCAATCGGGTTAAGAGGGAGAGACTACCAAGCCATGGTAGAACCCGTGTACTCAGACAGCAGGCCCACCATTTTGACAGCCCGGGGGGTGGTTGATGTCCGCCATGGAAGGGTGCCCGTCCGGATCTTAAACATTGGGGAAAGGGAAGTACATTTGCCCCGGTACGCTACATTAGCCAAATTGTTTGCCGTCGAACACAATGCTCTCAGGGTCATGGAGCCCTTGCCTCCATCTCCCCCGGTGGAGGATAATAGCTCCCAGAAACACAAGGAGGACTGGTGCCAGAAACTCCATGTGGGTGCTGACTCCACTCCCCTGCACCAAAAACAAGGAGTCTACCGGGTGGTTCAGGAGTACGAGAGAATCTTTAGTAAGCATCCGCTGGACTTCGGCAGAGTGAAAGGGGTAGAACACAACATCCCCACGGGGAGCCACCCACCAATAAAAGAGAGACACAGACCTGTACCTGTTAGAACCTTGCTCTTAGGTTTTTTCCTTAGCTGGTCACATGACCTTGTTGGCCTATTTAATCCTGCTCCGCCCTTCTGGCTTTGCTGGACTTCATTGTATAACTACTTTCTAGCTAGCCTGTGCTCTGTATCTAACTCTGTTAGTTTGCTTGGTCTACGGACCTCAGTGTTCTATATATTTTGTTTGTTTGTCTGTCTGCTACTATTTCTGTTAGGAGGTGTCCCATTTTCCTCCCAGTGCTTAGTGCTTGTAGGGATTCCTTCCCCACATCTATAGGTCTCCGTACAGACTAGCTTAGGACTTTAGCAGGTCTGATCGCAGGATCAGGTTCCCTGTTACATCGTAGGGATTCAGCTGAGTTCTATCGTAGGGACAGATTTCCTCTCTTTCCTTAGCTCTGGTAGCAGAACATAACAGTAAGTCCAGCCTGCAAATTCTCTAAGGAAAGATTTTTCTGTTCCATCATGGTGTCGGTTCAGGATTTGGCTCATCGCCTGCAGGGACTCTCTCTGGAGGTGGTCGAGCTCCGTCAGCACGTGAGTAACTGTCCTGGAGCACATTTCTTGGAGCCTAAGGTATGTTTGCCGGATTTATTTTTTGGTGAACACCGAGAATTTTTTTCATTTAAAAATGCTTGCTTATTGTATTTTCATTTGAGACCCAAGTCCTCTGGGGATGAATCCCAGCGCATAGGGTTCATAATGTCACTTTTGCGCAAAGAGCCTCAGGAGTGGGCCTTTTCTTTGCAACCTAGTGATACATGCTTCAGATCAGTGGATAGTTTTTTTTCTGCTTTGGGACTATTATATGATGATCCTGACCGTGTCGCATCAGCTGAGACTGAGTTAAGACGTTTGAGACAGGGATCAGGTAATGTGGAAAAATATTGTACTCATTTCCGTCGTTGGTCTACTCAAACAGGGTGGAACGATTCTGCTCTGAAAAGTCTATTTCTTGCTGGGCTCAATGAAAGGGTTAAAGACCTGCTAATTGCTTATCCTACACCTGAAGATTTGCAACAGGCTATGCAATTAGCTATACGGGTGGATAGGAGACTGCGTGCAAGGGTTAATGAGAGCAAATCCTCTGCTATGTCAGTTTTTGGTTATGAGAATGTGTGTACTAACAGTGGTGAATCGATGGAGATTGGATCGGTGGCACCTCGCTCTCAAGAAAAAGACCGTCGATTTTCTGAAGGCTTGTGTTTCTATTGCGGAAAATCTGGTCATTTGATTAATGGCTGTGAGCTTCGTATGAAGAAAGAAAAAAAAAATGGTCAGTCATGCCCGTATTGCCTGTTTAAATTCCAAGGGTGTATTTTTAGCTGCTTCCACGATTGCTCAGGAAAAATTAATGGAATTTCGGGTGTTTGTTGATTGTGGATCTACTCTGAATGTAATTGATGGGGGATTCTTGGAAAGACTCAATTTAAAACCCGAACCTTTATCATCCCCCATTGCTGTGGTTTCTGTGGATGGTTCCCCTTTGAAGAATATTACTCTCAAGGTCTGTGAATTTCCTCTCACTATTAATGGTGTTCACCATGAGAAATTGGATTTGGTAGTTTTGAATAACTTGCCTTCTCCAGTAATATTGGGATTGCCCTGGTTAAAATTTCACAATCCTGTACTGGATTGGTCTACCAATGAAATTAAATCCTGGAGCCATAAATGTTATGACAAGTGTTGTAACGGGCGTATTGCAGCTTTGGATAGGGGAGAATTGCCTGTTCCTATTCAGGATTTTTGGAGAGTTTTTTCTGAGAAGGAATCGCAGGTTTTGCCTCCCCATAGAGACTATGATTGTTCTATTGAATTTGTCCCTGGAGCGACTCTTCCTAAAAGTCGTTTATTTAACCTTACTATTCCTGAGAGGAAGGCTTTGGATGAATACATACAGACAAGTTTGGCCGCCGGTCACATTAGGCCCTCTAAGTCTCCTGTGGCTGTTGGATTTTTTTTTGTAAAAAAAAAGGACGGCGGTCTACGTCCTTGTCTGGATTTTCGTGAGATTAACAAAATTACTGTACGCAATCCTTACCCACTGCCATTGATTCCTGATCTGTTTAACCAGTTAATGGGGGCCAAGTGGTTCTCTAAAATTGACCTTAAGGGGGCATACAATCTGTTGCGCATGAAGGAGGGTGACGAATGGAAGACTGCTTTTAACACTCCTGTGGGTCATTTTGAGAATCTGGTTATGCCTTTTGGTCTTACTAATGCTCCTGCATTTTTTCAGAATCTTATTAATGACATCCTTAGACCTTTGATCGGCAAAAATGTGGTTGTGTATTTGGATGACATTTTGATTTATTCGCCGGATCTGGAGTCTCATTGGCGGAGCGTACGTGAGGTATTACAATTGTTAATGGACAATTCGCTTTTTGCTAAGCTGGAGAAATGTGAGTTCGCTGTACAGAGAATTAGTTTTTTGGGTTACATTATCTCCAGCGAAGGTTTTGAGATGGACCCGGTTAAAGTTCAAGCTGTACAGGAATGGCCTAGGCCTATTGGTTTGAAATCGATACAGAGGTTTTTAGGTTTCGCCAATTATTATAGAAAATTCATAAAAATTTTTTCTAGTATTGTCAAACCTCTGACCGATCTCACCAGGAAAGGTGCTGATGCGGTTCAGTGGTCTTCTGAGGCCATTGAAGCTTTTGTGTATCTCAAGGAGAGGTTCACCTCTGCTCCCATCCTTATGCAGCCTGATGTGACTAAGCCGTTTTTGGTTGAGGTTGATGCTTCTTCGGTGGGGGTTGGCGCAGTATTGTCTCAGGATAACGGGGATGGATTACATCCCTGTGCCTTTTTTTCAAAAAATTTTTCGGAGACTGAACTGAATTACGATATTTGTAATCGGGAATTATTGGCTATTAAACTCGCATTTGAACACTGGCGCCACTTCTTGGAAGGTGCGGAATTTCCCGTTCAGGTTCTTACGGATCATAAAAATCTGATATATCTTGATGCTGCCAAGCGCCTGAATGCCCGTCAGGCTAGGTGGGCACTGTTTTTCTCGCGGTTTAATTTCTCCGTTACTTACATCCCTGGTACTAAGAATGTTAAGGCGGATGCCTTGTCTCGCAGTTTTTCTCCCATAGTCGGTGCTGAGAAAGAGGAGAACATTTTACAAGAAGGTGTTGTGATAGCTGCTTTGGACTCCGTTTTGGAAGATGAGATTCTTAAAGCACAGGAGAATGCCCCATCTAACACTCCTCATGCGAGGTTGTTTGTGCCTGGGACCTTTAGGAGAGATTTGTTTGTTGAGTGTCACGAATCTCGGTTGGCAGGTCATCCCGGAATCTTTGAGACCAAGAGACTGGTGGGTCGCAGTTTTTGGTGGCCTGGATGGCTGAAGGAAGTCATTAAGTGGGTGCGTCAATGTACTATATGTGCTAGATCTAAGTCCTCACATACTCCTGCTGCGGGGTTGCTTTGTCCTTTGGAGGTTCCCAGTGCTCCTTGGACACATTTGGCTATGGACTTTATAACTGACCTTCCCCCCTCTGAGGGTTTTACTGTCATCTGGGTGGTCGTGGACCGTTTTAGCAAGATGTGTCACTTGGTTCCCTTCGTCAAACTGCCCTGCGCTAAAACTCTCGCTAAGGCCTTTGTCAAGGAAATTGTCAGACTTCATGGCGTTCCTACTGACATTGTTTCTGATAGGGGTCCTCAGTTCGTGGCTCGTTTTTGGCGTGCCTTTTGTGACAGGTTGGGAGTTCATCTGTCGTTCTCGTCCGGATATCATCCTGAATCTAATGGCCAGACAGAAAGGAAAAACCAGGATGTTGAGCAGTTCTTGCGTTGTTTTGTGGCAGACAATCAAGAGGGGTGGTCTGAGTTTCTGCCACTTGCTGAATTTGCTCTGAACAATCATACATCTTCTTCTGCTGGTTGTTCGCCTTTTTTTTGTTGTTCTGGGAGACATCCGTCGTTTGGGTCGTTCTCCAAGTTGGGATCTGCCGTGCCTGAGGAGGAGAATTTTTCCGGTGATTTGGAGAGAGTTTGGACGGATGTGCGTGGTAATCTTCAGGAGGCCAACAGAAAATCTAAAGACTACTTTGATAGGAAACGACAGGAGGTTTTGTTCGCTGTTGGTGACATGGTCTGGTTGTCCTCTAGGAATCTGCGGTTGAGGATTCCTTCTAAGAAATTGGGTCCCAAGTTTGTAGGGCCCTTTAAGGTGCTTCAGGTTGTCAACCAATCTGCTGTTAGGTTGGAGGTTCCTACCTCCTGGAGAATTAATCCGGTATTTCATGTCTCTCTGTTGAAAAAAGCTGTTGTATCGGATTGTGACGCCTCTGTCTCTGTTCCTCCGGTGGTGGAGGACGGGGAATATGAAATTTCTCGCATCCTTAACTCTAGACGGTATAGAGGTAGTTTGCAGTATCTTGTGGCCTGGAAAGGTTTCGGACCCGAGGATAACTCTTGGGTGAGGTCGGATGATGTTTCCGCGTCCAGACTTATCAGAGCGTTTCACAGGAGATTTCCTGATAAGCCTGGTCCTAGGGGATCCGGAGGATCCTCTTAGAAGGGGGGGTACTGTTAGAACCTTGCTCTTAGGTTTTTTCCTTTGCTGGTCACATGACCTTGTTGGCCTATTTAATCCTGCTCCGCCCTTCTGGCTTTGCTGGACTTCATTGTATAACTACTTTCTAGCTAGCCTGTGCTCTGTATCTAACTCTGTTAGTTTGCTTGGTCTACGGACCTCAGTGTTCTATATATTTTGTTTGTTTGTCTGTCTGCTACTATTTCTGTTAGGAGGTGTCCCATTTTCCTCCCAGTCCTTAGTGCTTGTAGGGATTCCTTCCCCACATCTATAGGTCTCCGTACAGACTAGCTTAGGACTTTAGCAGGTCTGATCGCAGGATCAGGTTCCCTGTTACATCGTAGGGATTCAGCTGAGTTCTATCGTAGGGACAGATTTCCTCTCTTTCCTTAGCTCTGGTAGCAGAACATAACAGTACCCCCTGCACATTATCAGAACGCAAAGGGCATGCTGAGAGAAATGAAAGAAGCTGGGGTCATTAGAGATAGCTGTAGCCCCTGGGCAGCTCCCTTAGTTTTGGTAAAAAAGAAAGACGGTACCATGAGAATGTGCGTGGGCTATAGAAAGGTTAATCGTATTACCCATAAAGACGTGTACCCGTTACCTAGGATAGAGGAGTCTTTAGCCGCACTAAAATCAGCTAACTTCTTCTCTACTTTGGATCTTACTAGCGGGTACTGGCAGGTTCCTGTGGCAGAGGCTGACAAGGAGAAGACCACCTTCACAACCCCGATGGGATTAAGTGAATTCAACTGTATGCCCTTCGGGCTCTGCAACGCACCCGGGACCTTCCAGAGGCTGATGGAATGCGGTCTAGGGCACCAAAACTTTGAGACGGTCCTACTTTACCTGGACGACGTGATTGTCTATTTGAAGACTTACGAGGACTATCTTAAGCTCCTGGCCGAGGTGTTCGAGGTCCTGGCGGGCTTTGGCATGAAAGTGAAACCCTCCAAAGTGCCATCTGTTAAAGCCGAAGGTACAGTACCTGGGACACGTGGTGAGTGCAGAAGTAGTAGCCCCCAACCCTGACAAAATCACGGCAATAAAGAACTGGCCAAGCCCCTCTAACATAAAAGAAGTAAGGCAGTTCCTCGGGTTGGTAGGCTGCTACCGAAGGTTCATCCCCGGGTTCACCAAGATGGCAGCCCCTATGTAGGACCTCCTTATAGGACAATCTAAGACCAGAAGCCAAAAGCCACCCTTCAAGTGGGACAAGCCGGAAGAGGAGTCCTTCCGCCAGCTGAAGATGGCCCTCACGGGGGATGAGATCCTGGCCTACCCCGATTATGGCCAGCCTTTTATCCTCCACACAGACGCCAGTAATGTGGGGCTGGGAGCCGTACTGTCACAGAACCAACAGGGCAGAGAAAGGGTGATCGCGTATGCCAGCCGGAAGCTGAGGCCCACCGAGAGAAACCCGGAGAATTACAGCTCCTTTAAGCTGGAGTTCTTGGCAGTGGTGTGGGCCATAACGGAATGTTTCAAGCATTACCTGGCCTCTGCGAAGTTCACTGTGTACACGGAAAACAATCCGTTGACGCATCTGGACAATGCGAGACTTGGTGCCCTAGAGCAGCGGTGGATGGCCCAGCTAGCAAACTATGACTTCACCATCAAGTACCGGGCAGGACGAGCCAACGCCAATGCGGATGCCCTATCGAGAATGCTCCACTTGCCCGATGAGGGAGAAGATCCAGACGAGCTGGAGGAAATAGAGCTCCCTGCATTCCACCGGTATGGGGCCACTCAGTACTCCCACCGTGTAAGAGACAAAGACTTGACCACCGTCATGTTCAATCCCTTACCTCACCACGGCTGGGCTGAAATGCAAGATAGTGACCCTGCAATTCACCTGGTGAAAGACCTGTTGACCCAGGCAGACGCTAGCCCTGGCCCGGACGCTCCAGAGGAAGCCAAGCAGTTATGGAAGGAGAAAAGCAGGCTATTCCTTTATGAAAGTAAGCTGTGCAGAAGGCTTGTCAACCACCGGACGCACGAGCTGACCTGGCAGGTAGTGGTCCCGAGACGAGATGCAGCAATGGTCCTGGAGGCCTACCATGACAGAGCGGAACACTTCGGGTGGAAGAAACTGGAGTTCCTACTGAGAGAGCGGTTCTACTGGGTCGGTATGAGAGGGGCCATAGAGAAGTGGTGCAGGGACTGCGGCCCATGTAACCTCAGAAGGAAGGACTGTACCAGCCAGAAGACACCCTTGAGGCCCATCGTCACCAGGCAGCATCTTGAGCTGGTAGCTCTGGACCATGTGAAATTGGCTCCAAGCCGGTCCGGTTACGTCTATGCCCTGACAATAGTGGACCACTACTCCCGGTTCCTGGTGGTGGTTCCTGTTAAAGACTTGACAGCCCAAACAGCGGCCAGAGCCTTCCAACAACACTTCTGCCGTCAACACGGGTATCCGGAACAGGTCTTGACAGATCAAGGTCCAGCGTTTAAGGCTGAAGTCTTCCAGGAGTTCTGCAACCTCTACGGCTGTAAGAAGATTCGGACAACGCCTTACCACCCGCAAACCAACGGGCTGTGTGAGAAAATGAATAATATCGTCATTGATCTCCTGAAGACGTTGCCCCTGGAAGAACGCAGCCTGTGGCCGGAGAAGCTGCCAGACCTGATAGACTTATACAACCATATCCCGGTGAATGCTACCGATTGCACCCCAGCTTACCTGATACGAGCAAGACCAGGTAAGCTGCCGGTAGACCTGGAGATGGGAGTCCTGACACCCGAGGACACCTCCCCAGACGCGAACTGGGATACGGAACGGCGGCTACAGTACAAGAAGGTACAGGAGAGTGTGGAGAGGAGTCTGGCTCAAGTGAGAGAAAAGCAAGAGAGGCTCTTCAACCAACACGCCCCTGCTGGTCCACTGGAACCTGGTGAGCAGGTCCTGAAGCGGAAGAGAAGGCTTCACAAGCTAGATGACCAGTGGGAGAGCGACCCGTACACAGTACTGCTGTCCGACCACAACAACCCGAAGGTATGTGTAATTACCAAGGATGGAGGAGAAACCACTAGCACCGTCTCCAGAGACCACCTAAAACGGTGCCCCGAGCAACTGCAGAGCTGGAAGAACAAGAGGAACAAGCAGCCCCGGAGGCAGAAGAACCCATGCCAGCAGCCCAGGAGAGTCAACCCTCTGCTGACAGTGAGCCTGCCATGCCTGCGGTAAGCCAAAGGACCAGCAGACAGCTGCCTGTCCTGCTTGTAAACCCAGCTAGTAGCTGTACCCTAAATGCTAGTGGGGAAAGCCAGGTTAGACCACCACAAGACAGTGGGTTGCGCAGGTCAACCCGGAGCACTAGGGGGCAGATACCCACTCGCTGGAAAATATAGGGTGTATTAAGAACTGTAAATAACTCTTATAAATAATTGTCAAATGTTGAAATGTTTGAAAAGTTAATTGCATGACCAGTGATTATGTGTTTCATTTTCTTTCAGTTAACCCAATGGACTAACAGGTTATGAACTTTGAGTAACCGGGACTGCTTGTAAATAATTGCACAAAGTGCTTCTTTTGAAGCTTGACCGAGGAATAAATAAAGACTGTCAAGGACTCGGGGCTAGGACAGACCCCCACCTGGTTTAAGCTCCCTTTTGCTGGTGATATGGACAACCAGTCACAGACCACACTGTGACCTAAAGAACTCAATTGTGTTTTGTTTGTTGCCATGTATTAATGTTGTGTTTATGGTCGTGCATATGTTACCCGGTTGTTTTTGGCCAAAAAGGCTTAGTCCCAGAGTACTAAATTTTACTAGGGGGGAATGTGTCACCCCAGGCCTGGATGCCACAAACAATAACCTGTGTCTGAGAGCAGGAGGGAGGTTCCCTGGTTAGGGACAATTAGCATGCAGCACCTCCTGTCCCAGGACAGTAGGGGGAGCAGGCTGCCCTATAAAATCTGGAACTGGGGCAGGGTTAGAGAGACCAGAACCCACTTCTGAAGTGACCAGAAGGGTTCTGTCACGCTGTCTCTGTATACTGGAGGTAGGGGGCCTTAACTGACCCTAAGCTGGGGCCCTGACTAATCCCTCAACCTGGAGGTACTGTTAAAGGTACAGAGGTCCAGGCCGCCAGCGTAACCCCTACCTCCTGAGGATCCCTGCACCTAAGTAATCTAGTCCTGAGAAGGACCCCGATCACAACAAAACTGCCCCAGTTCCAGGCCCATTCCTAACCGGTACCACTGTTGGGTCATTAATAATTCCTACAATAAAGACCCTGGACTGTTTGAAGCGGACTCTGAACTCTTACTATTGCGGCCTGCACTATCACCCCCAGCATCCACCTACACTGCCCTGAGGCTACACTCTTCCCGTGGGGAGTTATCCTACCCCTGTGCTGCACACCAACACCAGCCTCAGCGGTCTGCTTCTCAGCGGCGGTTACCCCTGACCGCAATCCACGGGTGGTGTAGTCGGACATTCAAAACACTGATAAATAGACCGCCACAATTTGGTCTGACCACCCTGAGCCACGGGATTGGGTTGCCACTACTACCCCCAGCATCGTACAGAAGCCCGGTTCCGGGTACCCCACAGCCCAGGGGGCGAGTCATAATAAAAATAAGACTTACCTAAATCCATTCCAATGAAAAAAAGGAGTAGCTCAAGCTATAAGCTAGTGTGATAGATGATGACACTGCATCTAGTGATCTGCACTGAGGTAACAGTGTTCCCTGAGGACACAAACACAGTTGAAATTGGCAGGGCCAGCATGTCTTGACAGCCTCCCTCTCACCCCCAAAAAAAGACACCTTTGTGCATAAACTTATTTCTTGTCATTTTCACTAAAAACGGTGATTACATGGGATTACAATACAGTGATTTAATGGTTTCAAACGCCTTGGATAATTACAATCTATGGTAAATGTAATGTATTGAACTAGAAAGATCAACAAGACTCAATTGCCGTATTTGCATATTAAGTGTCAGACAGATAAGAAGTTCTTCCCTAGCCACTGCAGGAGCAAAGGACGCAGCTCGTAATCAATATTCTATCTTTTAACTTATTCAGCATATCTTTGTATCCCTTTCCATTCTAACTTCCACGCTGACTGACACCATAGTCTTGAAGGGCAATCCATTTATAGAATAGGAACACACAAATAAAGAGCATGAGACCAGCACAAGAGCAAACATTTCTTTGTTAACCTATTCAGAACAGACGAAGGTCAACAGCATTGTATACATATAGTATTGTATTGCGAGCCGTGCTTCTACACTGTGAATTCTGCTATATATAACACAGCAACTAAATAAAATAGATTTCTGTTAATGCATTTCAGGCCCAAAATGAGTAGTGGTGTCATGTCAAATTTTTTGGGCAAACTATTTTATATTCATGACTTAAGTGAAAGCAGTTGATCTTTTGTTTTTATTGCATTTTCAGTAGTTCTATCCCAAACTAATGAACTAATTCACCAATAGAAATACAATCAAGCCATCTACAGCGCCAGGTAGGGAAGCGAACCTGTCACCAGGTCAAACATGGATAGCTTTTGCTCTCATTATATTGCTGTTGATCCTGAGTATTCCGTTTTTTTTCTGTTTTGTTTGGTAACTATGCCATATGGTTCCAAAGTATGTCCATATAAACCATTTAATTTATTGCTACTTTTATGGACTTCACAAAGGAAGCATGGTGCATTGGATCCTCTGGGGGTCTGTTTTTGGGCTGCTCTGTATTATTACCTTGTGATCAATATCCCCCGGGGTAAAAAACATAAAATTGGTGCTAAATAAAAAGGCCAATATCTCAAGAACCAGAATATTTAGGGGGACAGTGGGACTAGAATAAGAGCAAAAGCTGGCCACTTTTGACTTTTTGACAGATCCTCTTTAACCCCTTCCTGATATATGACGTACTGGTGTGTCATATTTCGGGTCCCTGACTTTGATAAGGGCTCAGGAACTGAGCATGTATCTTTCCCACTAGATGATTGATATTCAGCCATTTTTATCTCTAATATCCAGCAAAATGCTGGCTTTCACAGGAGAACCTTCCTGAGAAGCAAGGAGGTCTTCAGCAGACTCTTGGCTGTCATGACAACCTATCGGCGCCCTGCAATCACGTCACGGGCACACCGATGGGTGCGTAGAATGACGCACTCCCCTGCTGGTGCACATTAAATGTCGCTATCAGAGATTGACAGCAGCATTTAGTAGGTTAACAGTTGCGGGTGTAGCTCCAGTCTACCCGCGGCTGGTAGAGGCAGATTATGGCTGTATAATTCAGCCATAATCTGCCAGGAAAGACGTGGACTCGGCTGGCGAGCCCGCAGGAAAGTCAGGGACCCGACATATGACGTCACTGTTAAAGAGGTTAAAAATATGGAACAAATATAATGTTAAAATTTGCATCATCCTCCATTTTCCCATTAAAAATATGTGGCATCTACATGTTCAAAAAATTTCAATCTATTAAAATATAAAATTATTTAACCTGATGGTTAAATGGTGTACTGAGAAAAAAAATCAAGAATTTCGTTTTTTCGGCTGACGCAAGACTACAAAAGATGCTGTAAGAGGCAATCAAAATATTATATTTATCATAAAATGTAGAAACGTCAGCTAAGGGTGTACATAGCCATCGACTGAAAAATGAAACTGTTACGGGTTACGTAAATTTTTACAAATTTGCAAATTTTTTTTCAGCACTTAAAAATAAAGTTAAACATGTTTGGTATCACCATAACCAAATGACCTGAAAAATGCCAGGTTAATTTTACTGTACAATAAACTCCATAAAAAATAACCCCCCCCAAAAAAAATTAAGGAATTGCGTTTTTCTTTTCTCGCAATTTCATTGTACTTGAAAATCACATAAAATAGATTGTGTTATTCAAAAGTTCAACTAGTCCTGCGAAAACCAAGCTCTAATATGGCTAATATCTATGGAAAAATAAAAAAGTTATGGCTCTTGGAAGAAGGGGGGGGGGGGGGGGGGAATGAAAGCGTAAAAATGCAAAATTGCCTCACTGACATGAGAGGTACATCAGTGAGTCTATTGTCCACAGCAGTGAAAGTAATGTGCATGGACCTATACGCACATCCTGGCTCGCATCTGTGTAGAGCAATCTGTCAATCAAAGGGCTGGGATGTGCTTACAGCCGCTGCTCACAGTATAGTGAGCAATGACTGTAGCTGCTCTGTGCATGCCACTATGACTGAAATTGGGCAACTCTAGGAGGAAATAAGTTTATTGTCTCCTAGTAGCAGTACTTTCTGTAAGGCGGACAGGCAACATTTTAACTCCATTTAACTGCACATTACGCCTATACTGTATATACAGTCACGGCCGAAAGTGTTGGCACCCTTGAAATTGTTCCAGAACATGAAGTACTTGTACCAGAAAATTATTGCAATTACACATGTTTCCTTTGCGTGTATTGGAACAACACAAAAAAAGGCAAATTGGACATAATTTCAAATGGTTAAAATGGGCCAGACAAAATTGTTGCCATCTTTCCAAAATTGTGGGTAAACAACTTTGTTTAAAGCATGTGATGCTCCTTCAAACTTACCTGCAGCAAGTAACAGGTGTGGGCAATATGAAAATAACGCTTAGGCTAAGTGCCCTACGATGCAGAAATGCTGCTGATTTATTCTGCATCTCCCTGGCAGGAAAAACGCATGCTGATTTTACATGCGTTTTTCCATTTCTGCATGCTGGTTATCAAGCGCTTTTCCAAGCGATTTTAGCATCACTTGGAAAAGTGCTTGACAACTTGTTCACACTAGTGACCAAGTTAATAGTTAAAAAAAGAATAAACATGGTAAAAAATAGTAAAACTGGTAAACAAAAATTAAAAAAACCCCATTATACTCACCTTCTGATGGCCTGCGATCTTCTCTCCGGTGCGTCCGGTCTCTTGTACGGCTCGCGGTGGTGTAAAAGGACCTTCCATGACGTAATTTAGTCATGTGACAGGTCACGCGACCGCCAACGTCAGCAGTCGCATGACCTGTCACATGACTAAATGACGTCATGGAAGGTCCTTTTACACCATCGCGAGCCCCCGGGGAGCCAGGACACACCGAGACCGGGGGCCATCAGAAGGTGAGTATAATGTATATTTTTTATTTTAAATTCTTTTTTTTAACAGGTACCATGGTACCCGGGTTTGGAGGAGAGTCTCCTCTTCTCCAGACCCGGGTACCATCCGCACATTGAATCTCTTAATATCCGCATGTGCACATGTAGTCATGTGGATATTAAGCGATTCAATGCAAGTCAATGGCGGCAGTTACGCTGCATGTCCGCAAAAATAATGGACATGCTGCGTATTTTTCCGCAATGATAATCCGCAGCGGAAATTTCCGCAGCATGTGCACAGCACATGCGGATTATCATTGGGGACCATGGGGCACGTATTACCAAGCATTTTTAAGCTTTTTCGCTGCGGAAATTCCGCGGCAAAAATGCTTGAAAAGCGCATAGTGGGCACGCAGCCTTAAAACCAGATAAAAAGGGAAGAAGTTGACTCAACCTTTGCTTTGTGTGTCTGTGTGTGCCACACTAAGCAAGAGAACAGAAAGAGAAGATAACTTTCTGAAGACTTAAGAACCAAAATTGTTGAAAAATATCAACAATCTCAATGTTACATCCATCTACAGAGATCTTGATGTTCCTTTGTCCACAGTGTGCAACATAATCAAGAAGTTTACAACCGATGACACTATAGCTAATCTCCCTGGACGTAGACAGCAGAGAAAAATTGATGAAAGGTTGCAACACAGGATAGTCTGGTAGGTGGATAAGCAGCCCCAATCAAGTTTCAAAGAAATTCAAGTTGTCCTGCAGGCTCAGGGGGCATCAGTGTCAGCACAAACTATTAGTCGACATTTGAATGAAATGAAACTCTATTGCAGGAGACCCAGGAGGAACCCACTGCTTACACAAAGACATCAGTCTGCCAAAATGTGCGTCAGTGAGCCAAAATCCTTCTGTGAAAGTGTCTTGTGGACAGATGAGACCAAGATAGAGCTTTTTGGTAAAGCACATCATTCTTTTGTTTACTGAACACAGAATGAGGCCTACAAAGAAAAGAACACAGTACCTACAGTCAAATATGGTGGAGGGTCATAGATGTTTTTGGCTTGTTCTGCTGCCTTTGGCACCGGGTGCCTTTACTGGGTCCAAGGCATCATGAAATCTGAAAGGATTTTGTGTCGCAATGTAGTGTCCAGTGTCAGAAAGCTGGTATTGCATCCTACGTCATGGGTCCTCCAGCAGGACAATGACCTCAAACATATTTCAAGGAGCAACCAGACATGGATGGAAACAAAGCTATGGAGAGTTCTGACGTGGCCAGCAATTAATCCGGGATCTTAAAATTGCAGTAGGGAGAAGGCACCCTTCAAATATGAGAGACCTGTAGCAGTTTGCAAAAGAAGAATGATCCAAAATTCCAGGTGAGAGGTGTAAGAAGCTTGTTGATGGTTATAGGAAGCGATTGATTGCAGTTATTTATTCCAAACTGTGTGCAACCAAATATTAAGTTGAGGGTGCAAACCATTTTGTCCGGCCCATTTTTGGGGTTTTGTGTGAAATTATATCCAATTTGCCTTTTTTTCTGTTTTTTTGTGTTGTTCCAATACTCACAAAGAAAATAATCATACGGTGGCATGTAAAAGTTTGGGCACCCCTTGTCAAAATTACTGTTATTGTGAACAGTTAAGAAAGTTAAAGATGAAATGATCTCTAAATGGCCTAAAGTTAAAGGGGTTTTCCCAAGAACAAAGTTAATTTTAAAATAGATTTAAATCAATACATCTTGGAATAATAATAATTTCCACAATTGGATGTGTTTTTTTAAAAAAATGTTCCTGTGCTGAGATAATCTTATAAATGTGTCCCTGCTATTTACTGTGTAATGTCTGTGTCTGACCATGCAGGAACATGGTCTGATCGTACCACATGTCCTGGGCAGGGGAGGAAGCAAAAGGGAATATACAGACATTAACTGCTTCCCGACCGCCCACTGTACTTAAACGTCAGCGCTTGCTGGGCTCTGTGCAGCACCGACGTTTATAAACGGTCAGTGGTCCCGCAGCACTCAGGACCCCAAGGGTCCTGCAAGCGCTGTGGTTGCAGTTCAGAGCAGTAGGTCTGACAGGGGACATCATCAGGACCTGATTGGATCAGATCCCAATGATGTTAACCCTTTGCTATCTTCTAGATGCATAGATCCATAGCGATCGCAGCATTTAGGAGATAGTGAGAGGAGAGGGGGTCGTCCACTCACCTTTCCGACGGCCCCCGTGATAGCTGATAGGACCTGGCGTTGTTATGGCAGCTGAAGGTCACATGACCACCTCCGGGTCTGCCATGCACGGTGTCCTGCTAGGCTCAGCCAGCAGCTGAGTCTAGCAGGAGATATGACAGTGTAAAACTGTCAGCTCTCGTGCATAGCTCTCAACACAAAGCGATGCAAAAACAATTATTTTTTCCTATAAAATATTTTTTATTGTGAAAAAGCGCCAAAACATAAAAATAACTATATAAATGTGGTACCGCTGTAAATGTACTGACCAGAAAAATAAAGCTGCCTTATTACTTTTACCACATGCGGAACGGCATTAAAAAAACCCTCAAAAAAACAAATCCTAAATTGCTGGTTTTTGTATATTTTACCTCCCAAAAAACGGAATAGAAAGCGATCAAAAAATGTCACGTGCCCGAAAATGGTACCAATAAAAACGTCAACTTGTCCCGCAAAAAACAAGCCCTTACATGACTCTGTCAGCCTAAATATGGAAAAACTACAGCTCTCAAAATACGGAGATGCAAAAACTAGATTTTAGTGTCTTTTAGTGTGTGACGAATAAAGTCGTCTAATCACTTATACCGCACGAGGAACAGCGTAAAAAATAAATGAAACCAATTCTTCACCTGCTGCTAATTTGTTCATTCTGCTTCCCAAAACAACGCAGTATGGCTCGGCTCACATTTATCCTGCGCTGAGCAATTACACCGGGGTTTCTGTGTAAATCTCTGAAATACGGGATTCAGACGGAACCCCCGGCGGAAAATTCCCTGTAATGAGGCAGATGGAGGCACCGTGGACGTCGTCTGACCTATGATCCCACGGTGTCAGTTTTTTAAGGCGTGTATAAAAGTGCGGTTGGCCACAGTTTTGTGCGCTTCTGAAAAAAAGGACACCGCTAAACAGAGGTCAGATGGAGTCCAGAGTAACTCTGCTGCCTCATTATAGTGAATGGATCCCTTGGGGGGTTTCATCTGAATTACATCACTTGGAGATTTAGATGGAAACCCCGATGTAAGTGCTCAGCCTAGAGCACAGGATAAACGTTATGTAAAATGTTCCCAATAAAATCTTCAATCAATCCACAAAAAAAAGCAAGTCCCCACTCAGTGCCGTAGCGAAATGGCCCTTGCCCCCCAAAAGAAATTCAGAAAATTCTGTGCTCCCAAATCCAAATGCCCCCCTCCCTTTTGAGCTCCACAATGTGCCTAAACTACATTTAAGGTCCACATGTTTGGCATTCCTGTACCGATGAGAGCCCGCCTAATTTACTGGTGCATGTCTCCAGAAGCATGAGCTGGTCACTACAATGTACTGGTCACTACAACGTACTGGTCCCTACAACGTACTGGTCACTACAGCGTACTGGTCACTTTAACGGCAGTTTGAAATTTTCACTCAGTAACATCCACTGCTGCTTGTTTCTGGAAAACACCCATGAAGTCAAAATTGTCACTACACCTGTAGGTAAATTCCCAAAGGGGTATAATTTCCAAAATGCGGTCACTTGAGGGGGGATTCTGCTCTTCTAGCACTTAAGGGCTCTGTATATGGAGTCTGCAAACTATTCTACAATAATTTGTTCTCCAAGAGTCAAATAGCTCTCCGTCCCTCCCGGATCTCGCTGTATGGCTAAGCGGTACTATACAGCCACATATGGGGTATTGCCACATTTAGAAGAAATTGTGTGACATATTTTGGCACCATTTTTACCCATTGCCCTGTGTGAAAATGTAAAATCTGAGGCTAAAACATTTTTTTTTGTGGTAAAAATATAATTACTTTTTCTTCACTGCCCATGTGAGTCACATGTGGTGTCAGTATGATCACTGCACCCCTAGATGAATTCATGGAGAAGTGTAGTTTGTAAAATAGGGTCACTTATGGAGGGGTTTCTGCTGTTCTGGGACCACAGGAGCTCTCCCAGTGGGTCATGTCTCCTGCAAACCACAACAGTAAAATCTGCACTGTAATATGGTGTTCCATCCCTTATGAGCTTTGCATTGTGCCTGAAAAGTAGTTTTCCACCACATATGGGGTATCGGTGTACTCAGGAGAAATTGCAAAACAGTTTTTGGGGTCAATTTTCTCCTCTTACCCTTGTGAAAATAAAAAAATTGGGGCTAAAAAATAATTTTTGTGGAAAAAGTTTGATGTTTTTTACTTTCACGGCTCTACGTTATAAATTTCTGTGAAGCACCTGGGGGTTCAAGGTGCTCACCACACATCTAGATAAGTTCCCTGAGGTGTCTAGTTTCCAAAATGGTGTCATTTGTAGGGGGTTTCCACTGTTTAGGCACATCATGGGCTCCCCAAACACGACATGGTGTCTGCTAATTATTCAAGCAAATTTTTCATTAAAAAAAGTCAAATGGCGCTCCTTCCATTCCGAGCCCTGCCGTGCGCCCCAACAGTAGTCTTCTCCCACATATGGGGTAACGGCGTGCTCTGGAGAAATTGCACAACAAATTTTGTAGTCCATTTTTTCCTGTTACTCTTGCGAAACTAAAAAAAAATTGTGAAAAAAGTTAAATGTTCATTGTTTTCTTAAACATTCCAAAAATTCCTGTGAAGCACCTAGAGGGTTAATAAACTTCTTGAATGTGGTTTTGAGCACCTTGAGGGGTGCAGTTTTTAGAATGGTGTCACTTTTGGGTATTTTCTGTCATAAAGGCCCCTCTAACTCACTTCATATAAAATGTGGTCCCTAAAAAAATGGTTTTGTAAATTTTGTTGGAAAAATGAGAAATCAATGGTCAACTTTTAACCCCTATAACTTCATAACAAAATAAAAATGTTGGTTCCAAAATTGTGCTAATGTAAAGTAGACATGTGGGAAATGTTATTTATTAACTATTTTGGGTGACATATCTCTCTGATTTAAGAGCATGAAAATTCAAAGTTTGAAAATTGCGAAATTTTCAAAATTTTCGCCAAATTTCCAATTTTTTCACAAATAAACGCAAGTCATATCGAAGAAATTTTACCACTATCATGAAGTACAAGATGTCATGAAAAAACATTCTCAGAATCAGTGGGATCCATTGAAGCGTTCTAGAGTTATTACCTCATAAAGTGACAGTGGTCAGAATTGAAAAAATTGGCCTGGTCACGAAGGCAAAAACAGGCTCTGGCGCGAAAAGGTTAAAGCATGGAATCATAGCTGATTCTTTTTTTGAAATAAAGCATTTCTCTGCCTGTTTTTAAAAAATGTTTTACCTAAAAAAAAAAATTATTTGTGATCCTGTGCTGTAATGTCTATATACTTTTTGACTTCCTTCCCTGGGCAGGAGCTGTGATATGATCAGACCATGTCCCTGGCCAGACAACAGCCATTACACAGTACATAGCAGGAAGCCCTGCTATGTGTTGCACAGGCGATCAGATGATCGCAGTTTCTAGTCTCCCATGGAGACTATTGAAATATGTGAAAAGTGAAAACATTTTTTAAAAAAATATTAAATAATAAAAAAATAAAAGTTTAAATCACCCCTCTATCTCCCCATTCAGAATAAAACAATTTAAAAAAATCAGAAATACACATATTTGGTATCGCCGCTTTCAGAATCGTCCGATATATCAATATATAAAAAGATTTATGCGGATTGGTTAACAATAGTGTTGAGCGAGCATGCTCGACACTGCTCGGTACTCGCCAGAGCATCTCACTACTCGGGATGTTCGGCGAGCACCGAGCATTTCCGGGTTACTCGGGCGGGAGCTCGGGTCTCCGCCCTGCACGTTTGGCGCTCTTTACAGAGCCAATGAACATGCAGGGATTGCCAGCCAGTCACTGTAATGCCGCAGCCATGTTGTTTGTGGGCATTACAGTGATGAGGTGACGCTGTGCGGCTAGCCAGAGTATTTAAAACCGGGCGCCGCCATCTTGGACACAGTCGCTCCGGATCAGCCAGTATAGGGTCAGTGCTGCTGAGCTAGGGAGAGATTTATACTCCAAAATAGTTAGTGTAGGGTCTCTAAAGCCTGCCAAATCAAACAAACAGTCCTTCTCAGGACTAATATCCATCCCAGATATCAGGCAGGCAGGCAGGTTGTATAGGAGACGCAGTGGTTACACCAACAAACGTTGCATTACAGTCCTGGGTGCTCCTGTTGGTCAAATTGCTAGACTTGTTCCCCGGTCTCAGGAGCAAGGAAAAATCCTTTTTTTCATCTAAATCCTGTATTTTTTTTTTTTCCTCAGTCAGACTGTACAAATACGCGTCTTATTAACCTTTTGGAATTCCTCCCCCCCCCCAAAAAAAAAAAAATGAGTGTGTCTGTGACTGTTCAGACACCAATATATCTGTTTAAAAGAGTCTGGTGTAGGCCAGATAACTAGAACTGTGGTTTTGCAGTTCCACGGTTCAAATCTCTGTATTATCCTGCTTTTGGCATTTTTTCCGTAAAAAAAAACAGTAATAGTGTCTCCCTGACTGTTCAGACACAAATATATCTGTTTAAAAGATTCTGGTGTAGGCCAGAGAAATAGAACTGTGGTTTTCCTCTTACGTGGTTCTAATCTCCTTTTTATTACCCTTTTTCCATTGATCGTGCGAGTGTAAGCTATTTTGCTTCATTTACAATGGATAAGGCGCGTGGCAAGGGACGTGGAACTGGACGTTCTGGTGATGGTGCCTGTAGAGAACGGGGCCGTGGCCAAGGTGAAAATGTGCCACAACCAACAACCACATCTTCTCGCTCCCACTTCTTGACCGAATTACTAGGGAAGCACACTACAACCCCAGTATTGCGAACTGATCAGTTTGAACAGGTTATTAATTGGATAGCAGATAATACTTCCAGTTACATGGGCACCACCACCTCCGGTCTGTCTTCCACACGGTCAACTTTTAGTAGCCGTGAGTTTCGACTGCGTACTCCTCCTCACCCTGATGCTCCTTCCTCTCACCATGCCGAGTGTCGTCAGACAGCAACTGATCCCACACTTGGACACTCTGAAGAGCTGTTCACTGGTCCATTTCCATATTTGGGCCCCTCGCCTGCTCCGCTTGAAGTGGTGAAAGAGGAGATCCCATGTAGCGATGCCCAAATATTTGAACAGCCACGGCCAGAGGAAGTCGACGCTGGCAATTTGTCACAAGAGGTGGACGATGACGAGACACAATTGCCACGAAGTGAGGAGGAAGATCGTGGTGCGCAAGTGGAAGAGGAGGAGGTGGTGGATGATCTAGTAACTGACCCAAAGTGGCAGAGGACACGCAGAGCGAGGCCAGCAGCACACAGGGGGAGGGAGGCAGAGTACCCCAACAGGCAGGAAGAAGCAGTGTGGTGGCCGCACACAGAAGGCGGGCAACAGTTCCCCGTAACACCAACACCAGGGACGTTGCCAGTACAATCGGTAGGTCTTCCAGAGTCTGGAATTTTTTTTAAAGACTCTGCTGATAACCCCAAAAAGGCCATTTGTACCACCTGCCATGCCAGCATCAGCAGGGGTGACAAAACTACCAGCCTGACCACCACCAGCATGATTAGGCACATGTCAGCAAAGCACCCGACTTTGTGGGGCGAACCCCAGGGTCCACGACCAGTGTCAGGGGGTGTCACCACTGCTTCTTCCGCTGTTGTGCATGTAATAGAACCCCCTGTTGTGCGTGCAAGGCAATCCCCTGTCCAAAGATGCCTCCTCCTCTCAGTCTTCACTTGTTATGGCAGTTTCTCAAGAAACAGCATCAACGTCCACATCCACGTCCCACCGCAGCGTTCAATTGTCCATATCCCAGAGCTTTGAACGAAAGTGCAAATTCGCAGCCAACGCCCCACAGGCCACAGTCCTAAATTCGCACATTTCACGACTGCTTGTGTTGGAAATGCTGCCTTTTAGGCTGGTGGAGACGGAATCCTTCCGCAACCTTATGGCGGTGGCCGTCCCTCGGTACTCGGTCCCCAGCCGACACTATTTTGCCCGGTGTGCCATCCCCGCACTACACAAGCACGTGTCCCAAAACATCTGCCGTGCCCTCAACAACGCAGTTACTGGGAGAGTCTACCTGACAACAGACACATGGACAAGTGCTTGTGGCCAGGGACGGTATTTCTCCCTGACGGCACACTGTGTAAACGTAGTGGAAGCCGGGACCCAGTCGGACCTTAGGACGGAACACATCCTCCCCACACCAAGGATTGCGGGCCCTATGTCAGTCAGAGTTGCCCCTACAGTGTACAGTTCCTGCGCATCCTCCTCCTCCTCATGTTCAGCCTCCATCTCAGATATCACCACATCAGTTTCAAGCTGGAAGCCCTGCAGTACTGCCTCAGCCAAGTGGCAACAGGCTGTGCTGAAATTCATAAGCTTAGGTGATAAACCTCACACTGCTTGTGAGTTGTGGACAGCTGTGAAAGAGCAGGCAGATCTGTGGCTGAGACCGCTGAACCTACATCCAGGCATGGTCATGTGTGACAATGGCTGTAACCTGGTGGCGGCTCTGAGGCGAGGCGAGATCACACACGTACCATGCCTGGCTCATGTGCTTAACCTCGTGGTTCAACGGTTTCTTAAATCGTACCCCGAGTTGCCAGATCTGCTCGTCAAAGTACGCCGCCTGTTAGCTCATTTTCGGAAGTCTGCTACAGCTTCCGTCGCCCTTGCTGTGTTGCAGCAGCGTTTGCAGCTTCCGGCACACCGACTGGTGTGTGATGTCCCCACACGTTGGAACTCTACCTCTACCACATGTTGCAAAGGATTTGTGAGCAGAAGAGAGCAGTTGTGGAGTACCAGCTGCAACAAGGCCGTCGATATTCAGGTCAGACTCCACACATAAGACCTCAGGAGTGGACCTGGATGTCTGACATATGTACCATCTTGACAAACTTTGAGGAGTCCACCAAGATGGTGAGTGGCGATGACGCCATCATTAGCGTCAGCATCCCACTTGTCTGTCTTTTGCAACGCTCTCTGCAGAGAATTAAAGAGGAGGCATTGCAGCCAGAGTATGATGAGGCTGTAGCGGGCGATTACACACAGCCCAGCCTCATCTTATCCCAATGTGCATTGGGGGACAATGAGGGAGAGGAGGAGGAAGAACAGGAGCTGGTATCATGAGCTGTAGACGGTAGTACCTGTACAACTGTCATACCATCGGTTCAGCGTGGGTGGCCTGATGACAGGGGGGAGGAGGAGGAGGAGAGCATGGTCAGTCGTCATCTTGGTGAGGACACGGAAGTCTTGCCCGTTACCAGTCTGGCACGCATGGCTGACTTTATGTCACGCTGCCTTAACCGTGACCCTCGTGTTGTCAAAATGTTGGATGACAGTCATTACTGGTTGGTGACACTTTTAGACCCCCGCTACAAGGAGAACTTTCACTCTCTTATTCCTGAGGTGGAGAGATCTACAAAAATATGGCAGTACCAGAAGGCCCTTGCTGCAGTACTGTTAAAAAAATTCCCATCTGAACACGCTAGCGGCAGAGGTCACAGTTCGTTGACCAACCAAGGCGTACAGGTGAGAGAGACGCAACTCCAATCCAGCAAAGGCAGGGGAACACTGGGACAGTTTTCTGAGACCAGCCCAGCTTACAGGCCCTGAGGCGCGGAGTACTCTCACAAGGAGTGGAAAGTTTCAAAAGATGGTGAGGGAGTACCTTGCGGACCGTACCAGTGTCCTCCATGATTCCTCTGTGCCTTTTAATTATTGGGTATCCAAGCTGGACACTTGGAATGAACTCGCTTTGCACGCCTTGGAGGTCATGGCCTGCCCTGCCGCTAGCGTATTATCGGAGCGTGTTTTTAGTGCCGCTGGTGGAATTATAACTGATAAGCGCACTCGCCTGTCAACTGACAATGCTGACAAGCTGACCCTTATCAAAATGAACAAGGGCTGGATGGGGCCAGACTTCTCATCACCACCAAATGACAGCAGAGTAACATAAAGTCAAATCCACTGTGTTATTTCGGGAGGTGTATTCCCATGCACCGCTTCGCACCCACACATTGGTATACGCTTCCTCATTTCGGCTGTATTTTGCTCTTCTCCTTATCCTCAGCCTCCACCACCACTATACTACCAGGGTGACCGTGGTCCGTGTTGCCAGCATTGCAAGTTCCTCCGTCCTAATTTTTGGCAGCTTTTGCTTGGAAGGCATAGGCAAAGACTATGGGAGACCCACTCCCCAATAACGGGAATAATGTTTTGAATATGCTGTACTGCATGGCTCTTGTTTGCCAGCATTGCAAGTTCCTCCGTCCTAATTTTTGGCAGCTTTTGCTTGAAAGGCATAGGCAAAGACTATGGGACACCCACTCCCCAATAATGGGAATAATGTTTTGAATATGCCGTACTGCATGGCTCTTGTTTGCCAGCATTGCAATTTCCTCCGTCCTAATTTTTGGTAGCTTTTGCTTGGAAGGAATAGGCAAAGACTATGGGAGACACACTCCCCAATAATGGGAACAATGTTTTTAATATGCTGTACTGCATGGCTCTTGTAAGGGGCATTAAAACCGTCTTGTTAAGCTACTCTGACCTCCACGTCTCTTCCAAGGGGCATTAAAACCGTCTTGTTAAACCACTCTGAACTCCACGTCTCTTCCAAGGGGCATTAAAACTGTCTTGTTAAACCACTCTGACCTCCACGTCTCTTCCAAGGGGCATTAAAACAGTCTTGTTAAACCACTCTGAACTCCACGTCTCTTCGAAGGGGCATTAAAACCGTCTTGTTAAGTTACTGCGACCTTCACCACTCTTCCAAGGGGCTTTAAAACCGTCTTGTTAAGCTACTCTGAACTCCACCACTCTTCCAAGGGGCATTAAAACTGTCTTGTTAAGCTACTGTGACCTCCACGTCTCTTCCAAGGGGCATTAAAACCGTCTTGTTAAGCTACCGTGACCTCCACCACTCTTCCAAGGGGCATTGATATTGTCTTTTTATTCCACTGCGACCTCCACCACTCTTCCAAGGGGCATTAAAACTGTCTTGTTAAACCTCTCTTAACTCCACGTCTCTTCCAAGGGGCATTAAAACCGTCTTGTTAAGCTACTGTGACCTCCACCACTCTTCCAAGGGGCATTAAAACCGTCTTGTTAAGCTACTGTGACCTCCACCACTCTTCCAAGGGGCATTAAAACCGTCTTGTTAAACCACTCTGAACTCCACGTCTCTTCCAAGGGGCATTAAAACCGTCTTGTTAAACCACTCTGAACTCTATGGCTCTTCCAAGGGGCATTAAAACCGTCTTGTTAAGCTTCTGTGACCTCCACCACTCTTCCAAGGGGCATTAAAACTGTCTTGTTAAGCTACTGTGACCTCCACCTCTCTTCCAAGGGGCATTAAAACTGTCTTGTTAAGCTACTGTGACGTCCACGTCTCTTCCAAGGGGCATTAAAACCGTCTTGTTAAGCTACCGTGACCTCCACCACTATTCCAAGGGGCATTGATATTGTCTTTTTATTCCACTGCGACCTCCACCACTCTTCCAAGGGGCATTAAAACTGTCTTGTTAAACCACTCTTAACTCCACGTCTCTTCCAAGAGGCATTAAAACCGTCTTGTTAAGCTACTGTGACCTCCACCACTCTTCCAAGGGGCATTAAAACCGTCTTGTTAAGCTACAGTGACGTCCACCACTCTTCCAAGGGGCATTAAAACCATCTTGTTAAACCACTCTGAACTCCACGTCTCTTCCAAGGGGTATTAAAACCGTCTTGTTAAACCACTCTGAACTCTATGGCTCTTCCAAGGGGCATTAAAACCGTCTTGTTAAGCTTCTGTGACCTCCACCACTCTTCCAAGGGGCACTAAAACTGTCTTGTTAAGCTACTGTGACCTCCACGTCTCTTCCAAGGGGCATTAAAACCGTCTTGTTAAGCTAATGTGACCTCCACCACTCTTCCAAGGGGCATTGATATTGTCTTTTTATTCCACTGCGACCTCCACCACTCTTCCAAGGGGCATTAAAGCTGTCTTGTTAAGTTACTCTGACCTCCACGTCTCTTCCAAGGGGCATTAAAACCGTCTTGTTAAGCTACTGTGACCTCCACCACTCTTCCAAGGGGCACTGATATTGTCTTTTCATTCCACTGCGATCTCCACTACTCTTCCAAGAGGCATTGATACTGTCTTTTTATTCCACTGCGACCTCCACCACTCTTCCAAGGGGCATTAAAGCTGTCTTGTTAAGTTACTCTGACCTCCACGTCTCTTCCAAGGGGCATTAAAACCGTTTTGTTAAGCTACTGTGACCTCCACCACTCTTCCAAGGGGCATTAAAACCGTCTTGTTAAACCACTCTGAACTCCACAGCTCTTCCAAGGGGCATTAAAACAGTCTTGTTAAGCTACTGTGACGTTCACCACTCTTCCAAGGGGCATTAAAACTGTCTTGACAAGCTACTGTGATCTCCACCACACTTCCAAGGGGCATTACAACTGTCTTGTTAAGCTACTGTGGCCTCCACGTCTCTTTCAAAGGGCATTAAAACCGCCTTGTTAAACCACTCTGAACTCCACAGCTCTTCCAAGGGGCATTAAAAGCGTCTTGTTAAGCTACTGTGACCTCCACCACTCTTCCAAGGGGCATTGATGTTGTCTTTTTATTACACTGCAACCTCCACCACTCTTCCAAGGAGCATTAAAACCGTTTTGTTAAGCTACTGTGACGTCCACGTCTCTTCCAAGGGGCATTAAAACCATCTTGTTAAGCTACTGTGACCTCCACCACTCTTCCAAGGCGCATTGATATTGTCTTTTTATTCCACTGCGATCTCCACTACTCTTCCAAGGGGCATTAAATCTGTCTTGTTAAGCTAATGTGACCTCCACGTCTCTTCCAAGGGGCATTAAGACCGTCTTGTTAAACCACTCTGAACTCCACGTCTCTTCCAAGGGGCATTAAAACCGTCTTGTTAAGCTAATGTGACCTCCACCACTCTTCCAAGGGAGATTAAAACTGTCTTGTTAAACTACTGTGACCTCCACGTCTCTTCCAAGGGGCATTAAAACCGTCTTGTTAAGCTACTGTGACCTCCACCACTCTTCCAAGAGGCATTGATATTGTCTTTTTATTCCACTGCGAACTCCACCACTCTTCCAAGGGGCATTGAAGCCGTCTTGTTAAACCACTCTGAACTCCACATCTCTTCCAATGGGCATTAAAACCGTCTTGTTAAGCTACTGTGACCTCCACCACTCTTCCAAGGGGTATTAAAACCCTTTTGTTAAGCTACTGTGACCTCCACCACTCTTCCAAGGGGCATTAAAACCGTCTTGTTAAACCACTCTGAACTTCACAGCTCTTCCAAGGGGCATTAAAACCGTCTTGTTAAGCTACTGTGACCTCCACCACTCTTCCAAGGGGCATTAAAGCTGTCTTGTTAAGTTACTCTGACCTCCACGTCTCTTCCAAGGGGCATTAAAACCGTTTTGTTAAGCTACTGTGACCTCCACCACTCTTCCAAGGGGCATTAAAACCGTCTTGTTAAACCACTCTGAACTCCACAGCTCTTCCAAGGGGCATTAAAACAGTCTTGTTAAGCTACTGTGACGTTCACCACTCTTCCAAGGGGCATTAAAACTGTCTTGACAAGCTACTGTGATCTCCACCACACTTCCAAGGGGCATTACAACTGTCTTGTTAAGCTACTGTGGCCTCCACGTCTCTTTCAAAGGGCATTAAAACCGCCTTGTTAAACCACTCTGAACTCCACAGCTCTTCCAAGGGGCATTAAAAGCGTCTTGTTAAGCTACTGTGACCTCCACCACTCTTCCAAGGGGCATTGATGTTGTCTTTTTATTACACTGCAACCTCCACCACTCTTCCAAGGAGCATTAAAACCGTTTTGTTAAGCTACTGTGACGTCCACGTCTCTTCCAAGGGGCATTAAAACCATCTTGTTAAGCTACTGTGACCTCCACCACTCTTCCAAGGCGCATTGATATTGTCTTTTTATTCCACTGCGACCTCCACTACTCTTCCAAGGGGCATTAAATCTGTCTTGTTAAGCTAATGTGACCTCCACGTCTCTTCCAAGGGGCATTAAGACCGTCTTGTTAAACCACTCTGAACTCCACGTCTCTTCCAAGGGGCATTAAAACCGTCTTGTTAAGCTAATGTGACCTCCACCACTCTTCCAAGGGAGATTAAAACTGTCTTGTTAAACTACTGTGACCTCCACGTCTCTTCCAAGGGGCATTAAAACCGTCTTGTTAAGCTACTGTGACCTCCACCACTCTTCCAAGAGGCATTGATATTGTCTTTTTATTCCACTGCGAACTCCACCACTCTTCCAAGGGGCATTGAAGCCGTCTTGTTAAACCACTCTGAACTCCACATCTCTTCCAATGGGCATTAAAACCGTCTTGTTAAGCTACTGTGACCTCCACCACTCTTCCAAGGGGTATTAAAACCCTTTTGTTAAGCTACTGTGACCTCCACCACTCTTCCAAGGGGCATTAAAACCGTCTTGTTAAACCACTCTGAACTTCACAGCTCTTCCAAGGGGCATTAAAACCGTCTTGTTAAGCTACTGTGACCTCCACCACTCTTCCAAGGGGCATTAAAACTGTCTTGTTAAAATACTGTGGCCTCCACGTCTCTTTCAAAGGGCATTAAAACCGCCTTGTTAAACCACTCTGAACTCCATGTCTCTTCCAAGGGGCATTAAAACAGTCTTGTTAAACCACTCTGAACTCCACGTCTCTTCGAAGGGGCATTAAAACCGTCTTGTTAAGCTACTGCGACCTTCACCACTCTTCCAAGGGGCTTTAAAACCGTCTTGTTAAGCTACTCTGAACTCCACCACTCTTCCAAGGGGCATTAAAACTGTCTTGTTAAGCTACTGTGACCTCCACGTCTCTTCCAAGGGGCATTAAAACCGTCTTGTTAAGCTACCGTGACCTCCACCACTCTTCCAAGGGGCATTGATATTGTCTTTTTATTCCACTGCGACCTCCACCACTCTTCCAAGGGGCATTAAAACTGTCTTGTTAAACCTCTCTTAACTCCACGTCTCTTCCAAGGGGCATTAAAACCGTCTTGTTAAGCTACTGTGACCTCCACCACTCTTCCAAGGGGCATTAAAACCGTCTTGTTAAACCACTCTGAACTCCACGTCTCTTCCAAGGGGCATTAAAACCGTCTTGTTATACCACTCTGAACTCTATGGCTCTTCCAAGGGGCATTAAAACCGTCTTGTTAAGCTTCTGTGACCTCCACCACTCTTCCAAGGGGCATTAAAACTGTCTTGTTAAGCTACTGTGACCTCCACCTCTCTTCCAAGGGGCATTAAAACTGTCTTGTTAAGCTACTGTGACGTCCACGTCTCTTCCAAGGGGCATTAAAACCGTCTTGTTAAGCTACCGTGACCTCCACCACTATTCCAAGGGGCATTGATATTGTCTTTTTATTCCACTGCGACCTCCACCACTCTTCCAAGGGGCATTAAAACTGTCTTGTTAAACCACTCTTAACTCCACGTCTCTTCCAAGAGGCATTAAAACCGTCTTGTTAAGCTACTGTGACCTCCACCACTCTTCCAAGGGGCATTAAAACCGTCTTGTTAAGCTACAGTGACGTCCACCACTCTTCCAAGGGGCATTAAAACCGTCTTGTTAAACCACTCTGAACTCCACGTCTCTTCCAAGGGGTATTAAAACCGTCTTGTTAAACCACTCTGAACTCTATGGCTCTTCCAAGGGGCATTAAAACCGTCTTGTTAAGCTTCTGTGACCTCCACCACTCTTCCAAGGGGCATTAAAACTGTCTTGTTAAGCTACTGTGACCTCCACGTCTCTTCCAAGGGGCATTAAAACCGTCTTGTTAAGCTAATGTGACCTCCACCACTCTTCCAAGGGGCATTGATATTGTCTTTTTATTCCACTGCGACCTCCACCACTCTTCCAAGGGGCATTAAAGCTGTCTTGTTAAGTTACTCTGACCTCCACGTCTCTTCCAAGGGGCATTAAAACCGTCTTGTTAAGCTACTGTGACCTCCACCACTCTTCCAAGGGGCACTGATATTGTCTTTTTATTCCACTGCGATCTCCACTACTCTTCCAAGAGGCATTGAAACTGTCTTTTTATTCCACTGCGACCTCCACCACTCTTCCAAGGGGCATTAAAACCGTCTTGTTAAGCTACTGTGACCTCCACCACTCTTCCAAGGGGCATTAAAACCGTCTTGTTAAGCTACTGTGACCTACACCACTCTTCCAAGCGGCATTAATACCGTCTTGTTAAACCACTCTGAACTCCACAGCTCTTCCAAGGGGCATTAAAACCGTCTTGTTAAACCACTCTGAACTCCACGTCTCTACCAAGGGGCATTAAAACCATCTTGTTAAGCTTCTGTGACCTCCACCACTCTTCCAAGGGGCATTAAAACTGTCTTGTTAAGCTACTGTGACCTCCACGTCTCTTCCAAGGGGCATTAAAACCGTCCTGTTAAGCTAATGTGACCTCCACCACTCTTCCAAGGGACATTAAAACCATCTTGTTAAACCACTCTGAACTCCACGTCTCTTCCAAGGGGCATTAAAACCATCTTGTTAAGATACTGTGACCTCCACCACTCTTCCAAGGGGTATTAAAACCGTTTTGTTAAGCTACTGTGACCTCCACCACTCTTCCAAGGGACGTTAAAACCGTCTTGTTAAACCACTCTGAACTCCACAGCTCTTCCAAGGGGCATTAAAAAACTGTCTTGCTGAGCTACTGTGACCCCACCACTCTTCCAAGGGGTATTAAAACTGTCTCGACAAGCTACTGTGACCTCCAAGTCTCTTTCAAAGGGCATTAAAACCGCCTTGTTAAACCACTCTGATCTCCACGTCTCTTCCAAGGGGCGTTAAAAGCGTCTTGTTAAGCTAATGTGACCTCCACCACTCTTCCAAGGGGCATTGATATAGTCTTTTTATTCCACTGCAACCTCCACCACTCTTCCAAGGGGCATTAAAGCCGTCTTGTTAAACCACTCTGAACTCCATGTCTCTTCCAAGGGGCATTAAAACCGTCTTGTTAAACCACTCTGAACTCCACAGCTCTTCTAAGGGGCATTGATATTGTCTTTTTATTCCACTGCGACCTTCACCACTCTTCCAAGGGGCATTAAAACTGTCTTGTTAAGCTACTCTGACCTCCACGTCTCTTCCAAGGGGCATTAAAACCATCTTGTTAAGCTACTGTGACCTCCACCACTCTTCCAAGGCGCATTGATATTGTCTTTTTATTCCACTGCGACCTCCTCTACTCTTCCAAGGGGCATTAAATTTGTCTTGTTAAGCTAATGTGACCTCCACGTCTCTTCGAAGGGGCATTAAAACCATCTTGTTAAACCACTCTGAACTCCACGTCTCTTCCAAGGGGCATTAAAACCATCTTGTTAAGATACTGTGACCTCCACCACTTTTCCAAGGGGTATTAAAACTGTTTTGTTAAGCTACTGTGACCTCCACCACTCTTCCAAGGGGCATTAAAACCGTCTTGTTAAACCACTCTGAACTCCACAGCTCTTCCAAGGGGCATTAAAACTGTCTTGTTAAACCACTCTGAACTCCACGTCTCTTCCAAGGGGCATTAAAACCGTTCTGATAAGATTCTGTGACCTCCACCACTCTTCCAAGGGGCATTAAAACTGTCTTGTTAAGCTACTGTGACCTCCACGTCTCTTCCAAGGGGCATTAAAACCGTCTTGTTAAGCTAATGTGATCTCCACCACTCTTCCAAGGGAGATTAAAACTGTCTTGTTAAACTACTGTGACCTCCACGTCTCTTCCAAGGGGCATTAAAGCCATCTTGTTAAACCACTCTGAGCTCCACATCTCTTCCAATGGGCATTAAAACCATCTTGTTAAGTTACTCTGACCTCCACGTCTCTTCCAAGGGGCATTAAAACCTTCTTGTTAAGCTACTGTGACCTCCACCACTCTTCCAAGGGGCACTGATATTGTCTTTTTATTCCACTGCGATCTCCACCACTCTTCCAAGGGGTATTAAAACCGTTTTGTTAAGCTACTGTGACCTCCACCACTCTTCCAAGGGGCATTAAAACCGTCTTGTTAAACCACTCTGAACTCCACAGCTCTTCCAAGGGGCATTAAAACCGTCTTGTTAAGCTACTGTGACCTCCACCACTCTTCCAAGGGGCATTAAAACTGTCTTGACAAGCTACTGTGATCTCCACCACTTTTCCAAGGGGCATTAAAACTGTCTTGTTAAGCTACTGTGGCGTCCATGTCTCTTCCAAGGGGCATTAAAACCGTCTTGTTAAACCACTCTGAACTCCACAGCTCTTCCAAGGGGCATTGATATTGTCTTTTTATTCCACTGCGACCTCCACTACTCTTCCAAGGGGCATTAAATCTGTCTTGTTAAGCTACTGTGACCTCCACGTCTCTTCCAAGGGGCACTAAAACCATCTTGTTAAACCACTCTGAACTCCACGTCTCTTCCAAGGAGCATTAAAACCATCTTGTTAAGATACTGTGACCTCCACCACTCTTCCAAGGGGCATTAAAACAGTCTTGTTAAACCACTCTGAACTCCACAGCTCTTCCAAGGGGCATTAAAACCGTCTTGTTAAGCTACTGTGACCTCCACCACTCTTCCAAGGGGCATTGATGTTGTCTTTTTATTCCACTGCAACCTCCACCACTCTTCCAAGGGGCATTAAAGCCGTCTTGTTAAACCACTCTGAACTCCAAGTCTCTTCCAAGGGGCATTAAAACCATCTTGTTAAGCTTCTGTGACCTCCACCACTCTTCCAAGGGGCATTAGAACTGTCTTGTTAAGCTACTGTGACCTCCACGTCTCTTCCAAGGGGCATTAAAACCGTCTTGTTAAGCTAATGTGACCTCCACCACTCTTACAAGGGAGATTAAAACTGTCTTGTTAAACTACTGTGACCTCCACATCTTTTCCAATGGGCATTAAAACCGTCTTGTTAAGCTACTGTGACCTCCACCACTCTTCCAAGTGGCACTGATATTGTCTTTTTATTCCACTGCGAACTCCACCACTCTTCCAAGGGGCATTAAAACTGTCTTGTTAAACCACTATGAACTCCACGTCTCTTCCAAGGGGCATTAAAGCCGTTCTGATAAGATACTGTGACCTCCACCACTCTTCCAAGGGGTATTAAAACCGTCTTTTTAAACCACTCTGAACTGCACAGCTCTTCCAAGGGGCATTAAAACCGTCTTGTTAAGCTACTGTGACGTCCACCACTCTTCCAAGGGGCATTAAAACTGTCTTGACAAGCTACTGTGATCTCCACCACACTTCCAAGGGGCATTACAACTGTCTTGTTAAGCTACTGTGGCCTCCACGTCTCTTTCAAAGGGCATTAAAACCGCCTTTTTAAACCACTCTGAACTCCACAGCTCTTCCAAGGGGCATTGATATTGTCTTTTTATTCCACTGCGACCTTCACCACTCTTCCAAGGGGCATTAAAACTGTCTTGTTAAGCTACTGTGGCCTCCATGTCTCTTCCAAGGGGCATTAAAACCATCTTGTTAAACCACTCTGAACTCCACAGCTCTTCCAAGGGGCATTAAAAGCGTCTTGTTAAGCTACTGTGACCTCCACCACTCTTCCAAGGGGCATTGATGTTGTCTTTTTATTACACTGCAACCTCTACCACTCTTCCAAGGAGCATTAAAACCGTTTTGTTAAGCTACTGTGACTTCCACGTCTCTTCCAAGGGGCATTAAAACCATCTTGTTAAGCTACTGTGACCTCCACCACTCTTCCAAGGCGCATTGATATTGTCTTTTTATTCCACTGCGACCTCCACTACTCTTCCAAGGGGCATTAAATCTGTCTTGTTAAGCTAATGTGACCTCCACGTCTCTTCCAAGGGGCATTAAGACTGTCTTGTTAAACCACTCTGAACTCCACGTCTCTTCCAAGGGGCATTAAAACCGTCTTGTTAAGCTAATGTGACCTCCACCACTCTTCCAAGGGAGATTAAAACTGTCTTGTTAAACTACTGTGACCTCCACGTCTCTTCCAAGGGGCATTAAAACCGTCTTGTTAAGCTACTGTGACCTCCACCACTCTTCCAAGAGGCATTGATATTGTCTTTTTATTCCACTGCGACCTCCACCACTCTTCCAAGGGGCATTGAAGCCGTCTTGTTAAACCACTCTGAACTCCACATCTCTTCCAATGGGCATTAAAACCGTCTTGTTAAGCTACTGTGACCTCCACCACTCTTCCAAGGGGTATTAAAACCCTTTTGTTAAGCTACTGTGACCTCCACCACTCTTCCAAGGGGCATTAAAACCGTCTTGTTAAACCACTCTGAACTTCACAGCTCTTCCAAGGGGCATTAAAACCGTCTTGTTAAGCTACTGTGACCTCCACCACTCTTCCAAGGGGCATTAAAACTGTCTTGTTAAAATACTGTGGCCTCCACGTCTCTTTCAAAGGGCATTAAAACCGCCTTGTTAAACCACTCTGAACTCCATGTCTCTTCCAAGGGGCATTAAAACCATCTTATTAAGATACTGTGACCTCCACCACTCTTCCAAGGGGTATTAAAACCGTTTTGTTAAGCTACTGTGACCTCCACCACTCTTCCAAGGGGCATTAAAACCATCTTGTTAAACCACTCTGAACTCCACAGCTCTTTCAAGGGGCATTAAAACCGTCTTGTTAAGCTACTGTGACCTCCACTACTCTTCCAAGGGGTATTAAAACTGTCTCGATAAGCTTCTGTGACCTCCACGTCTCTTTCAAAGGGCATAAAAACCACCTTGTTAAACCACTCTGATCTCCACGTCTCTTCCAAGGGGCATTAAAAGCGTCTTGTTAAGCTACTGTGACCTCCACCACTCTTCCAAGGGGCATTAAAGCCGTCTTGTTAAACCACTCTGAACTCCACAGCTCTTCCAAGGGGCATTGATATTGTCTTTTTATTCCACTGCGATCTTCAGCACTCTTCCAAGGGGCATTAAAACCGTCTTGTTAAGCTACTGTGACCTCCACGTCTCTTCCAAGTGGAATTAAAACCATCTTGTTAAGCTACTCTGACCTCCACCACTCTTCCAAGGCGCATTGATATTCTCTTTTTATTCCACTGCCTCCTCCACTACTCTTCCAAGGGGTATTAAATCTGTCTTGTTAAGCTAATGTGACCACCACGTCTCTTCCAAGGGGCATTAAAACCGTCTTGTTAAACCACTCTGAACTCCACGTCTCTTCCAAGGGGCATTAAAACCGTCTTGTTAAGCTACTGTGACCTCCTCCACTCTTCCAAGGGGCACTAAAACCGTCTTGTTAAACCACTCTGAACTCCACGTCTCTTCCAAGGGGCATTAAAACCGTCTTGTTAAGCTACTGTGACCTCCTCCACTCTTCCAAGGGGCACTAAAACCGTCTTGTTAAACCACTCTGAACTCCACAGCTCTTCCAAGGGGCATTAAAACCATCTGGTTAAACCACTCTGAACTCCACATCTCTTCCAAGGGGCATTAAAACCGTCTTGTTAAACCACTCTGAACTCTATGGCTCTTCCAAGGGGCATTAAAACCGTCTTGTTAAGCTTCTGTGATCTCCACCACTCTTCCAAGGGGCATTTAAACGGTCTTGTTAAGCTACTGTGACCTCCACGTCTCTTCCAAGGCGCATTAAAACCGTCTTGTTAAGCTACTGTGACCTCCACCACTCTTCCAAGGGGCACTGTATTATCTTTTTTTTCCACTGCGATCTCCACCACTCTTCCAAGAGGCATTGATACTGTCTTTTTATTCTACTGCGACCTCCACCACTTTTCCAAGGGGCATTAAAACTGTCTTGTTAAGCTTCTGTGACCTCCACCACTCTTCCAAGGGGCATTAAAACTGTCTTGTTAAGCTACTGTGACCTTCACGTCTCTTCCAAGGGGCATTAAAACCATCTTGTTAAGTTACTCTGACCTCCCCGTCTCTTCCAAGGGGCATTAAAACCGTCTTGTTAAGCTACTGTGACCTCCACCACTCTTCCAAGCGGCATTAATACCGTCTTGTTAAACCACTCTGAACTCCACAGCTCTTCCAAGGGGCATTAAAACCGTCTTGCTAAGCTAATGTGACCTCCACCACTCTTCCAAGAGGCATTGATATTGTCTTTTTATTCCACTGTGACCTCCACCACTCTTCCAAGGGGCACTAAAACCGTCTTGTTAAGTTACTCTGACCTCCAAGTCTCTTCCAAGCGGCATTAAAACCTTCTTGTTAAGCTACTGTGACCTCCACCACTCTTCCAAGAGGCATTGATATTGTCTTTTTATTCCACTGCGACCTCCACCACTCTTCCAAGGGGCATTAAAGCCGTCTTGTTAAACCACTCTGAACTCCACATCTCTTCCAATGGGCATTAAAACCGTCTTGTTAAGCTACTGTGACCTCCACCACTCTTCCAAGGGGCACTGATATTGTGTTTTTATTCCACTGCGATCTCCACCACTCTTCCAAGGGGCATTAAAACTGTCTTGTTAAACCACTCTGAACTCCACGTCTCTTCCAAGGGGCATTAAAACCGTCTTGATAAGATACTGTGACCTCCACCACTCTTCCAAGGGGTATTAAAACCGTTTTGTTAAGCTACTGTGACCTCCACCACTCTTCCAAGGGGCATTAAAACCGTCTTGTTAAACCACTCTGAACTCCACAGCTCTTCCAAGGGGCATTAAAACCATCTTGTTAAGCTACTGTGACGTCCACCACTCTTCCAAGGGGCTTTAAAACTGTCTTGACAAGCTACTGTGATCTCCACCACTCTTCCAAGGGGCATTAAAACCGCCTTGTTAAACCACTCTGAACTCCACAGCTCTTCCAAGGGGCATTGATATTGTCTTTTTATTCCACTGCGACCTTCACCACTCTTCCAAGGGGCATTAAAACTGTCTTGTTAAGCTACTGTGGCCTCCATGTCTCTTCCAAGGGGCATTAAAACCGTCTTGTTAAACCACTCTGAACTCCACAGCTCTTCCAAGGGGCATTGATATTGTCTTTTTATTCCACTGCGACCTTCACCACTCTTCCAAGGGGCATTAAAACCGTCTTGTTAAGCTACTGTGACCTCCACGTCTCTTCCAAGGGGCATTAAAACCATCTTGTTAAGCTACTGTGACCTCCACCTCTCTTCCAAGGCGCATTGATATTGTCTTTTTATTCCACTGCGACCTCCACCACTCCTCCAAGGGGCATTAAAACTGTCTTGTTAAGCTACTGTGACCTCCACGTCTCTACCAAAGGGCATTGAAACCATCTTGTTAAACCACTCTGAACTCCACAGCTCTTCCAAGGGGCATTGAAATGTTGGTTTTAATTACCTCTAACCTCCACGACTCTTATAACGGGCATTGCATTTCCTCCTAATTTTAGTTAGCTTTTGCTTTTCAATGCATAGGCGAACACTAAGGGAGACCCACTCCCCAATAATGGGTAGAAGGTTTTTAGTACGCTGTAATCCACGACTGTTTCAAGGGGCATTACAGTTCCTCATAATTTATGGAAAGCCTTCCATTCACTGCTTAGGCCAACAGTGTACAGGAGACCCAGTTGCTATAAATGGAAAAAACGGTTTAGCTAAGGCCCTCTGACTTCCATGTCACTTCCAAGGGGCATTGGAGTGCCTCGAAATTTTTGGTATGCATTGCACTCACTGTATGCCCTATAACTGTGTAGCCAAACTCCTTTTGGTACAGAAACATATCCTACAAGACATGTGTGGTTGACTGGCCTGATATTGATGTGAATGGTCCCTGTTCCTCCTGCTCTTTCTCCTTTGCCACCACCTCATCCATCATTCATCACCTGAAGCTTTGTTTTAACGGGAGTCATAGAACTGGGATAGTAGCAGGAAAAGATCCAGCAATCCTTGGAGGAGGTAGAATATGCGCCAAAACGCTGACCACCTCAGGCCTAGCCGCTACTACAGACATGCGCTTGCATTCCAAGGAACAGAAAGCTAAAGAGATGGATGGCCTCATGATCATGAATAATTTACTCGTTGTGTAGGAGGCCGACCACTACTGCTGTCTACCTTCTGAACTTTGTGTTGAAGCCTGATTGACCTAGGACCCGCAATCCTCTATGTCTGGAGAACGTGTTGCATCCCAGTGTCCAACTGTGTCCCGGCTTCCACAATATTAACCCAGTGTGAAGGTGTCACGTCAGTCAGATGGACCATCCTGGCCACATCACTTGTCCACGTGTTTGTGGTTAGGCTGTCCTTCAAATAGGGGCGGCTGGGGACCGTTTATGGACACCCGACCGCTCCTTGGTGGCTGGGGACCAAGCGTGGACTCCCGGCCGCCGGGCGGCTGGGGACTGAGTATAGATACCAGGCCGCCGACGCAGCCATGACGTGGTGGCCAGATTCCACCTCCACATGCCTAAAAGGCCCAATTTCATGTGCAAGCAAGCAGTATGGTATTGCAGCCTGGGGGTGGGTGGGTGGGTGGCAGGCTGCATACTTGCGCTTGCATTGCAAGGAATGGGGGAGCTACAATTGAACACTGCCCTGGGACAAGGACTTGCACGGGGATAGTTGTAAGTTTGCATCTTCTGAGGCGGCAAGGATCACTTCTGATGGGCACACTTTTAGGCAGTGACCTGGGTGTCAGAGATGCTTCCAGGGGTCTTCCCCATGCTGTTCCCATGTCTTTTCAGCACTGTATGCATGTGTCACACAGCACATGGCCAGATAAGGTTGTAAAATGTTAAAATGACATTTCCTGGTGAATGCATTTGTCACGGTTGAAAGCAATACAAAAGTGCAAAAACGCATAAAAAATGCTACTTGTGAACATAGCCCAAGGTGTGGAGGAGTATTTTTGTTTTTGGTTATTTTTTTTACCTTATACACAAGTCTTTACCCTGGAAAGGAAGTTCCTTAACATATTTTACAGGAAAACCGTTTCAGTTTAGTTTTTGAACGTTTTATTGTGAGCCTGTGAAAGTGGCTTAATACTTCTGACCACGTTGTTGACAGCTGTGACCTGGGGGTTAGAAATGCTTCCTGGGGCGATCCCCATGCTGTCCCCATGTCATTTGAGCACTGTCACTATCGTTTTGGGCACTTTTTAGGCTTTCTACAGACTGTCGACGGTGCCGCCGCAAAAATGCTCGGGTCTCCCATAGACTAACATTGGGCTCATTGCTCTGGTTGAGCACCCGAGTATCACGGTGAGCTCGGCCCGAGCATTCGAGCACCCGAGCATTTTAGTGCTCGCTCAACACTAGTTAACAGCGTAGCGATAAAAAAATAAAAACGCCAGAATTACGTTTATTTGGTTGTCGCAACATTGCAATAAAATGCGATAACGGGCGATCAAAACATTGTATCTACCTCAAAATGGTATCAATAAAAATATCAGCTCAATGCGCAAAAAGAAAGCCCTCACCTAGCCCCAGATTCTAAAAAACGGAGACGCTAAGGGTCTTGGAAAATGGTGTCATTTTTTTTTTACAAACTTTGGATTTTTTTTTCACCACTTAAATAAAAAAGAACCTATACATGTTTGGTATCTGCAAACTCATAATGACATGGAGAATCATAATGGCAGGTCAGTTTTAACATTTTAGTGTACATGGTAAAAAAAAATAAAAATATTGTGGAATTGCACTTTTTTTGCAATTTCACCGCACTTGGATTTTTTCCCCGTTTTTCAGTACCCAATATGGCATAAACCAAAAGTGCAACTCATTCACAAAAAAAAAAGCCCTCATATGGCATATTGATGGAAAAATAAAAAAGTTATGGCTCTGGGAAAAAGAGAAGCAAAAAACGAAAACGCAAAATGGAAAGTCCGAAGGTGGTGAAGGGGTTAAAGATGACACATTTTCTTTGTGTTTTAGGCAAATATATATACAGTATATATTTTAATCTTTTACATTTTAAAAATTTCAAAAAGGAAAATGGGCCGATGTAAAAGTTTGGGCATCCTGCATGGTTACACACGTGGTCAAAATTGTTGGTACCCCTCGTTTAATGAAAGAAAAACCCACAATGGTCACAGAAATAACTTGAATCTGACAAAAGTAATAATAAATTAAAAATCTATGAAAATGAACAAATGAAAGTCAGACATTGCTTTTCAACCCTGCTTCCATGAAATTTTAAAAAAAATGTAACTCATGAAATAGGCCTGGACAGAAATGATTTTACTCTTAACTTAAAGGGGTTGTCCACTACTTTATATGATTCCCCCAATGTTTTCCCCCAGGGCCCATAAGTGTTTCTCTAAATATCTTGTGGTGCCTTTTCTGCCTGTGAGCGGCGCTATCACTGGCCGATCCCAGACATCACGTGACCCCCGGCTGCAGGCGGCTTTCACATCCGCTGACGTCACGTCAAGTTCCGGCTGCAGCAGGGGGTACTCACTTCTGCGTTCCACGGTGGATGTTGGGCTGTGGGCGGGGTTACCCAGCACTTCACACCCGGCATCTACCGCACGCTCTCCCTCTCCTCATTCACTGGGAAAGCGCACTGTGGATGCTGGGTGTGACGCACAGGGTAACCCTGCCCACAGCCCAGCATCCACGGCTGGGAGCGCATCACTGATGTCACGCCTCACTTGACGTGACATCAGTGACGGGTCACGTGATGCCTTTGAGCGGCCAGTGATAGCGCTGCTCAGAGGCAGAAAAGGTACCGCAAGGTATTTACAAAAACACTTCTGGGCCCCGGGGGGATACATTGAGGGGTTCATATAAAGTAGTGGACAATCACTGCAATCAAACGATTCCTGTAACTGTCAATGAGACTTCTGCACCTCTCGACAGGTATTTTGGCCCACTCCTCATGAGCAAACTGCTCCAGTTGTCTCGTGTTTGAAGGTTGCCTTTTCCAGACAGCATATTTCAGCTCTTTCCAAAGATGCTCAATAGGTCAGGGCTCATAGAAGGCCACTTCAGAATAGTCCAATGTTTTCATCTTAGCCATTCTTGGGTGTTTTTAGCTGGGTGTTTTGGTCATTATCCTGTTGCGAGACCCATGACCTGCGATTGAGACCAAGCTTTCTGACACTGGGCAGCACATTTCTCTCTAGAATCCCTTGATAGTCTTGAGATTTCATTGTACCCTGCACAGATTCAAGACACCCTGTGCCAGATGCAGCAAAGCAGCCCCAGAACATAACAGAGCCTCCTCCATGTTTCACAGTAGGGACAGTGTTCTTTTCTTGATATGCTTCATTTTTCCGTCTGTGAACATAGAGCTGATATGCCTTGCCAAAAACTTCTATTTTTGTCTCATCTGTCAATAGGACGTTCCCCCAGAAGCTTTGTGGCTTGTCAACATGTAGTTTGACAAATTCCAGTCTGGCTTTTTTTATGATTTTTTTTTCAACAATGGTGTTCTCCTTGGTCGTCTCCCATGAAGTCCACTTTGGATCAAGCAACGACGGATGGTGCGATCTGACACTGATGTTCCTTGAGCTTGAAGTTCACCTTTAATCTCTTTAGAAGTTATCCTGGGCTCTTTTGTTACCATTTGTATTATCCGTCTCTTTGATTTGTTACAATTTTCCTCCTGCGGCCACGTCCAGGGAGGTTGGCTACAGTCCCATGGATCTTAAATTTCTGAATAATATGTGCAACTGTAGTCACAGGAACATCAAGCTGCTTGGAGATGGTCTTATAACCTTTACCTTTAACATGCTTGTCAATAATTTTCTTTCTAATCTCCTGAGACAACTCTTTCCTTTGCTTCCTCTGGACCATGTTGAGTGTGGTACACACCATGTCACCAAACAGCACAGTGAGTATCTGTAGCCCTATATACAGGCCCACTGACTGATTACGAGATTGTAGACACCTGTGATGCTAATTAGTGGACACAACTTGATTTAACATGTCCCTTTTGTCACATTATTTTTAGGGGTACCATCATTTCTGTCCAGGCCTATTTCATGAGTTTAATTGTTTTTAAAAATTCTGTGGAAGCAGGGTTGAAAAGCAATGACTGACTTTCATTTGTTCATTTTCATAGATTTTTAATTTAGTACTTTTGTCAGATTCAAGTTATTACTGTGACCATTGTGGGTTTTTTCTTTCATTAAACGAGGGGTACCAACAATTTGACCACGTGTGTAATACCTATTCACAGCTTGTAAGTGTTATTTGTAGCCAGACAAGAGTCTTTCAATTCTTGTTTGAGGGATTTTCATCCATTCTTCTTTGGAAAATTCTTTCAGTTCTGTGAGATTCCTGGGTCGTCTTGCATGCACTGCTATTTTGAGGTCTAGCCACATATTTTCAATGATGTTCAGATCAGGGGACTGTGAGGGCCATTGAAAAACCTTCAGATTGCACCTTTTGAGGTAGTCTATTATGGATTTTGATGTCGTCTATTATGGATTTTGACGTGTGTTTAGGATCATTATCCATTTGTAGAAGTCATCCTCTTTTCAACTTCAGCTTTTTTACAGATGATTGATCCACCCTCATGCTTAATGGTTGGCGAGATGTTCTTTTCCTGTAATTCTGTGCCCTTTTTTCTCCAAACATACATTTGATCATTGTGGCCAAAGAGTTCTATCTTAACCTCATCGGTCCACAGGACTTGTTTCCAAAATGCATCAGGCTTGTTTAGATGTTCTTTTGCATACTCCTGATGCTGAATTTTGTGGTGGTGAGAGTTTTTTTTTTCTGATGACTCTTCCATGAAGGCCATATTTGTGCAGGTGTCTTTGAACAGTAGAACAATGTACCACAACTTCAGAGTCTGCTAAATCTTTCTAAGGCTGAGTTCACATGATGCGTTTTTCATGCGTTTCCGCGGTGTTTTTGCAGTTGCGTAAACGCCGCGGAAACGCATGAAAAACGCATGGTAGAAGGGAAGCAATGTTCCCCAAATGAAATCCGCATGTGCTGTGCCCATGATGCGGATTTTTCCGCAGCGTAAACGCTGCGCTCAAAAATCCGCAGCATGTCATTTAATTTTGCGGAAACGCGGCGTTTTCGCCGCCATTGACTTGCATTAGAACGCGCCAATTCCGCAAGACTGCATCTGTACTTGCGTTATTGGCGCGTTCTAATGTGCGGATGGTACCCGGGTGTGGAGGAGAGGAAAGTCTCATCCACACCCAGGTACCATTAAAAAAGCTGTAAAAACAAGAATAAAATAAAAAATATATATATACTTACCATCTGTCGGCCCGCGCAGCGCTCGTGCTTTGTTCCCGGCACTTGCAGTGAGTTGTAGGACCTGCGGTGACGTCAGAGTCATGTGACGGGTCACGTGACGCTGATGTCGGCAGGTCTTTCAATTCAAAGCTGCCGGGAGAACGGAGTGAACAGGACAGCGCGGGCCATGGGAGGTAAGTATATACATTCTCTCGGGTCACACTATATAAATCCATGCCGGTTGCATGGATTTATATAGTGTGACCTAGTTGTCAAGCACTTTCCAGGTGATGCTAAAATCGCTTGGAAAGCGCTTGTCAATCTGCATGCGGAAACGCATGTGAATCTGCATGTGGATCCGCATGTATTCTGCAGGAAAAACGCATGCACAATCTGCATGCGTTTTTTCTGCCAGGGAGATGCACAAATGATGCAGAAATTTTCTGCTTCATTTCTGCATCGTGTGCACATACCCTAAAGGTCCGTTGCAGACAAGCGGTGGCAGGGTCGGGCTGGGGTGTCTGGGGCCCACAGGGGGAATTGACCCTAGGGGCCCACCCTACAGCTATATGCAAATACCTGTTAGCCGTTATCCCTGTTATAGTGGAGCATCGACTGTAAAACACAAGGGGCTCCTGCACATCTACTGTGCGCACACCATATCTGGGATGTACAATTACGTTAGTTTGTATTAAAGGGCTTCTTTGGTTAAAACAAGTATCATCGATCCATAGGCTTCACAGGATCGGTGATAACTTATTGATCGTTTGGGTCCGACCATTGAAAAATGCACTGATTGAAAGAATGGGGAATTTTTATCCCTGACAGTACACTTATCCCCATTTTAAAATGGAGATGCAATTGGGATGTCTGACCGCAGCTCCATTCATTCTCTTCCAAAAAAAAACATGCGCATTGCTCACAGCCACTGAGGGAGTGTATGAGTCAGTGGTCGAGTTGCACATGCCGATCCAGTCTAATGGGGAGAAAAGCTCCACATTCTGCCAATTGGGTCCAGGCAGTCAGGCACCCACCAATCAATAACATCACTTATCCTGTGGAGAGGTGATTACTTGTTTTCACCGTTGAACCCCTGTAAGTGCATCTCTGCTGCTCTGTTACAAGCATTTAATCTCTAAGGCCACGGCCCCACTATCAGTATTTGGTCAGTATTCGGTCAGTATTTTTTCTCAGGAGTGGGAGCCAAAACCAGGTGAGGAACAATCAGAGAAAAGGTATAATAGAAACAAGTGCACCAATTCTGCATTTATCAACCACTCCTGAGAAAAAATACTGACTGAATACTGACCAAATACTGATAGTGGGGCTGTGGCCTAATGGAAATAATATTCTCCAAGTTAATTTCAGCGACAACAAATGACCGCCATACACAACACAATCCACTATACCAACACCAATAATACCAAATACAAAAGAGACAAATATCACCACACCATGACCAGATCACATATTACCAGCATTTAGCGACCAAATAATACCACATACAAGCGACAAATACCGTCACACCGTGACCAGACCACATATTACCACCACATACAAGAAACAAATACTGCCACACCATGACAGGACCACATATTACCACCATATAGTGACCGAATAATACTACATACAAGAAACAAATACTGCCACACCATGACAGGACCACATATTACCACCACATAGTGACCGAATAATACTACATACAAGGAACAAATACCGCCACACCATGACCAGACCACATATTTCCACCACATAGTGACGGAATAATTCCACATACAAGGGACAAATACTGCCACAACATGATCGGACTACATATTACCACCACCTAGTGACCGAATAACACCACATACAAGGAACAAATACCGCCACACCTTGACCAGACCACATATTACCACCACATAGTGACCAAATACTACAATACTGATCATGAATACAAACCACAATACTAACAACATTGTTATTACCACCAGTGACATTATACACAGGAGCTCTGTATATAGTGTCAGTGTACAGGTAGTTGTCATGCACAGTGTAGGAAAGACCTCCTAGGCTGATCTAATATCACCCTGTCTCCCCTACCGTCCCTATATTGGTTCCTCACCAATCGCCGAACAGGAAACCTAAGCCCTGTAAATCTCTAGAGCTAGTCCCTGGATAGGGAAGGGGGATGAGCACTGGTCAGTCCCCACTATAAACTAAAGACAACAAGGGAGACAAACACAGGGGGAAGAAACTTAGCTTGAGCCGACTTCAGAGAGATTACACCAAACATCCTCCAAGCACCAGAGAGGAAGTAAGCAGACTGCAATAGCTCTAAGCCTTCACAAGGGAACATGTGAATATCACCAGCCTCTTCCTGCAGCAAACTGAAAGTATTTAAACACCCAGGCCAGGGTCTCAATCAGAGCAGGAGGGAGGTAACCGCTGGGTCCTAAAGTAAGACAGATTTAAGAAGGCGTCTGTAATGGACGTGACCTTCTGCAACCAGCTGCAGAATGACTGTCTGCTACATCTAAACACACCCGTGACACTAATACTGTGATCACCAGCGACATTATACACAGAAGCTCTGTATATAGTGTCAGTGTACAGGTAATACAGGGATAATCAGTTACATTATAAACAGGAGCTCTGTATATAGTGTCAGTGTACAGGTAATACAGTGATCACTGGTGACATTATACACAGGAGCTCTGTATATAGTATATAGTGTATAGGTAATACAGTGATCACCAGTGACATTATACACAGGAGCTCTGTATATAGTATATAGGTAATACAGTGGTCACCAGTGACATACACAGGAGCTCTGTATATACTATATAGTGTATAGTGTAAGTGTACATGTAATACACTGACTCACCGGTGACGTCTCTAAGTGAAGTCCTTTATCTTTGCTTTTCTTCTTCATCTGGCACAGACCGCCATCACTTCTTCCAGCCAGGACTCATCTCTGCAGAAAATAACACACAGTTATCAATAACTGATCTATTTTAGAGCACAATCTCCACTTTTTCCTCCACTTCTACACTACGCCAGATGAAAAAAAATTTGTCCAGCCTGCCCCCCATATATCCATCCAGGCCCCCATATGTCCAGCCTGCCCCCCATATACCCAACCAGGCCCCCATGTGTCCAGCCTGCCCCCCCATATACCCATCCAGGCCCCCATGTGTCCAGCCCGCCCCCCCATATATCCATCCAGGCCCCCATATGTCCAGTCTGCCCCCCATATAGCGGGACCCCCATGTGTCCAGCCTGCCCCCCCATATACCCATCCTGGCCCCCATGCAGGGGTGGATTAAGAGTCGCAAGGGCCCCGGGCAGTTTAGGAGGCGCGCCCCCCCCACACACACCTGATGTATCACGTGACATGTCACATGATCCCCTGTGATAGATGATGTAATAGTTCACGTGAAATTAATTTGGCACAATATTAATTATAATAATTTTTAAGCAATTCCGCTGCAGAAACGCTTAAAAAACGCTTGGTAGAAGGTTTGCCATGTTCCCCAATGATAATCCGCATGTGCTGTGCCCCTCATATACTCATCCAGGCCCCCATGTGTCTATTCTGTCCCCCATATACCCATCCAGGCCCCCATGTGTCCAGCTTGCATTCCCATATACCCATGCAGACCCCCATATGTCCAGCCTGCCCCCCATATATCCTTCCTGGCATCCATGTGTCCAGCCTGCCCCTCATATACTCATCCAGGCACCCATGTGTCCAGCCTGCCCCCCATATACCTATCCTGGCCCCCATGTGTCCAGCATCCCCCCCATAGACCCATACAGGCCCCCATCTGTTCAGCCTGCCCACCATATATCCTTCCTGACCCCCATATGTCCAGCCTGCCCCCCCATATACTCATCCAGCCCCCATGTGTCCAGACTGCCCCCCCATATACCCATCCAGGCCCCCATGTGTCCAGTCTGCCCCCATCATACCCATCCTGGCCCCCATCCCATTCTGCATCCAACACAGAAAAAAAAAACAGATTCCTCTTACCTTCCTTCGCTCCCGGCACCGTGCGGTATCCTCCTGTGCTTAGATCCGGCGCGCTCATAGCAGAGGCTGGCGGCTGACTTGCACGCACCCATTGCATCAGGCACATTAAAATGACGTCAGACGCCTGCAACGTCAGCTGCACAGCTTCATCTTCATCGTACGTGCTCCGCAGCGGTTCAGGTAATGAACGCCACTTGTGTCCCTGCATATACTCTGCCTGCGCTTTTAAAGGGCCCGTACCTTTAAAAAACGCAGGCTATTTTTTTTATAATCCTCTGCTTCCCCCTCTCCTCTGCAGCAAGGGCCCACTGGGGATTTCCCCGGTACCCCGTAAGGCCAGTCCGACCCTGAGCGGGGGTTCTGATTTGCCTCTCTAGCAATCTTACGAGCAGCTCTCACTGAAATTTTGCTTGGTCTTCCAGGCCTTATCTTAACCTCCACTGTTCCTGTTAACTGCTATTTCTTAATTACATTTTGAACTGAGGAAAGAGCAACTTGAAAATACTTTTCTATCTTCTTATAGTCTTCTCCTGCTTTGTGGGCCTCCACCATTTTCATTTTCAGAGTGCTAGGCAGCTGCTTAGAGGAACCCATGGATGCTGTTTTCTGGTACAAGGTTAGAAGAGGCTGGGTTTTTATAAATCTGGGAAGTTGCATCACCTGGCTTTCCTAACGATGATAGTGAACAAGCCATAACCCTAACAGGCTAATTAAGGCCTGAAACCTTGGTCAAAGTTATCTGAGCACACAAATCTCCAAGGGTTTGCACTGACTCATTTTCCTTTTTGTAATTTTTAAAATGTAAGAAATGACAATAGATTTTTTATTTTGCCTAAAATACAAAGGAGATGTGTCATCTTTAACTTTAGGCCTTTCAGAGATCATTTCATCTTCAACTTGCTTAACTGTTCACAATAACAGTAATTTTGACCAGGGGTGCTCAAACTTTTATATGCCACAGTATGTATAACAAAACATGTGTAATTGCAATAATTTTCTGGGATAAATACTTAATTTTCTGGAACAATCTCAAGGGTGCCAACACTTTCGGCCATGACTGTATATACTGTATTTATAAATAGTCTTTCCAAGGTGACAGGTTCCTTTTAAATGGTAAAAGCAAATCTTCAAATCTTATGCTTTGGCATCATGTTGATTTTTGGAGAAAAATTATATTTTGAATAATTTAACATGTCTTTGGGTCAGAGCTCCTTTTTTCATACTGAAGGAACCAATTACCCTTAGTCCATTCACACAATTTAGGATATTTCCTTTCAAGAGCCCTGTAGCTTACTGGTTCATCATTCAGTACAATGTAAATTCATACTTTTCATTAATACGCTGGAAGCACCTTAGCTCCACCTAGGGGTGGTGGCAGGCAATCAGGATGTTATGTGTTCAGGACATAACCAGAACAATATTTTTATCATATACAGGTAAAACTTGCATGCATTTGTATGTGGTAAGCTCCCCAAATAACCCTACTCGTGACTGTAAGCATCCAAATTGTAATATTGTAAAACTATAGCTATGGAGAGATTAACAGGTCTGTAAGTAATATTTTTTTCCCAGCAGCCTTTGACTCGATCTCGAACCACGGCTATACTTGGCGGATGAACGATCTCTAGGAAGATCGATCTTGTACAAGTCTAGATAGGTCCACCAAGTTCTTCTCTGCCATTATCTTGATAGTATCAAGCCATCGGGTTGCTGGTCTTCCTCTTCACCTTGTTCCTTCTATTCTTGCGACCAGGATGTCCTTCTCCAGTAATTGCTCTCTTCGTATGAAAACATGCAAGTCGTAGCTTGGTGAGCCTTACTTTTTAGTGACATGTGTGGCTTGATTTATTCCAAAACTGATTTATTTGTTCTTCTTGCCATCCATGCTGTTGAAAACATCCTTCTCCAACACCACATTTCAAAGGTGTCTATTAGTGATGAGTGAGTATGTTCGGTTAACTCTTTCGGCGAGTATGCTCAGTCGTGTACCGAGTATCTTCAGCGTACTCGGTGATATGTTTGAATCGCTCCCGTGTGCATGATATGCGACTGTTTGACAGCTTTAATACATGTCAGGAATGCGAAAGAAACAAGCATTCCTCACATGTATTAAAGCTGTCAAACAGTCACAAATCATGCACACGGGAGCGATTCAAACATATCACCGAGTATGCTGAAGATACTCGGTACTCGCCCGAGCATACTCGCCGAAAGGGTTAACCGAACATACTCGCTCATCACTAGTGTCTATTCTTCTTCTGTCTTGTTTTTTTATCATCCAGGTTTCGCATCCGTATGTTACCACAGAAAAGACCAAACTATTTACTGTGTCTTCATGGCTAGTGAAAGGTTCCTTAATTTGAAGACTTCATCCAGTGACTTCATTCTTGATTTGGCCATAGCTATTCTCCTTTTGACTTCCGCTGTCATCGCTGCATCTTGAGTGAGTATTGATCCGAGTAGGTTGAAGTCCTTTACAACTTCCAGTTCTTCGCCGTCCATCTCCAATGTGTCCCAGTTGTACCTGTCAGTAGTCAATATCTTTGTCTTCTTTGTGTTGAGTAGCAGTCCCATATTTGAGCTTCCCAGCTTGACACTCCGTAATAAGTCCTTCATTCCATCTACGCTTGTTGCTAATAAAAGTCTAACTGCCATATGGACATCTTATGATATTAATAGCACAATTTTTTTGGCCCTATAAAATTACAGGAAGTGAAAAGGTGAATTTGCACTGCAAAGATATGTCATATTTACAGTGTATCTTTTTTTGCACCAAAGTGGTGGCGGGTAAAGCACTGCATTTTTAGGTGCTTTTTATTTTACAGCTTTTTTACTTGCATTTTCCCCCCACTTGTTTGAAACAGCGAAAAGTGTTACTAAAATGCTAAAAGAATTGACATGCTTCATCTTTCCAAAAACAGCAGGGCTTAAAATACAAGCAGGAAAAAAAATCAAGCATGTGCATGATCTCATTGATTATGCTGTTACTGTAAATACGGCCTATTTTATGCACCAAATACGCTGCATAAAATGTAGCACAAATGCCACATGTGAACATACCCTAAGGCTGTGTTTGAACGAAGCAACACCAATAAATAAATTGTGTGTTTAAATGATTATACAATAGCAACATTATCCTATTGTTTGTTATTTCAAGAATACTTTATGTCTGATTGACCAAATATATTTCCTACTGATAATTATGAAAAACATTCCAGTCTTTACTATTAGAAGATGTGACCTATACAATACAAGCATATTTTCCTACAATCACATGCATTTTCTTCTTTTCCTACCATACAGATAAATTCCCAGAATATGAAATTGGTGGCAGCTAGACTGTTGGGAAACCCACTGATCCCCGTTAGGGGAAGACTAGTCCCTTGGTGAGAGTGATAAGGAGATAAGAAAACAGTGTTCATGTGAATTGTCTGTCATAGTGGTATGGTAGAAATGCTATTAAGGTGTTTCATGGGAAATATATCCATTGAATTTTTTAACTTATTGAACAGATTTCCTAAGGTCTTTATTACTGCAACCGCTGTCAGGCCGAATGCCATTCCAGATTGATGATCACTACACCAACCTTTGACTCTAGATTCCTTTCCATTGCATTTCATTCATTCAGACAAAATTACAATTTCATCTAGGAATACACTGTACATCTGTTTATACAATATAGTTTTCTGGCTAAAATATTCTGTTTATTGCACACCTTTCTTCACTCCTAACTTTATCTCTGTATGGAACAGACATACTCTTCTAAACATCTAAAAAGCAACATCAAAAAAGAAAAGATATGGAGTTAAAGGGAATCTGTCACCACTTTGGAGTTATCAGACCTCTACTATGGCCATACAGGGTATAGAAAAGTAAATCTATACTTACCTGTATGGCCCATAGTAGAGGTTTGATTGCAGAGAAAAGCGCTTTAATCCATTCTATTTTGTACAGGCTTGGTGTCCGGGGGACGCCAAGCAATCCCAACCTATGTTCTTATTAATCCCCGCCTATATGCTTAATTATCATATTGCCCCCCTCCCCTGCATGTCACAGGGCCCTGTGATGTGCACTGTGCTCCCTGACTTCCCGGGCATGCGCAAAGCGCCGTTCACATAGGGAGCACTTTGCTTCATCCCAGCCCCGTCTGCCTGTGCACTGCGCCGCAGGTTTCTAGTGCGCAGGCGCGGAGGAGTCATTGTCACTTCCCGGCACCTGCGCAACAGAACCCTGCAGCACAGTGCACAGGCAGACGGGGCTGGGATGAAGCAAAGTGCACCCTATGTGAGCGGCACTTTGCGCATGCCCGGGAAGTCAGGGAGCACAGTGCACATCACAGGGCCCTGTGACGTGCAGAGGAGGGGGGCAATAAGAAAATTAAGCATATAGGCGGGGATTTAGGGGAATAATAAGCACATAGGTGGGGATTGCTTGGCATCCCCCAGACACCAAGCCTGTACAAAATTGAATTGATTAAAGCTCTTTTCTCTGCAATCAGACCTCTACTATGGGCCATACAGGTAAGTATAGATTTACTTTTCTATAACCTGTGTGCCCATAGTAGAGGTCTGATATCGCCAAGGGGGTGACAGATTCAATTTAAGGAAATCACAGGACATGCTAATGACATGCAAGTGATGAAGAATCTGAAATAAAATGTTCAAAACATGTTAATTATATGCAAATAATGAAAAAAAGGGAAACAACATTCACAATTCATCTTGATTTATACAGTATTTATCCTTCTTAGTGTTACAATTTCGGTATTGTGGAGTGTATATCTAAGAGCAGTGGGGGTTGGGTATTTCGAGAAGAAGAGCAGACAGACTCCACATTCATTTGGTTTGCATTGTCTTCCAGTCATTGACACAGCACCAAGAATTCTCCAGGCTGACCCCGCCAGACACTATTAATTGCCTCCTGCGAGACTATGGTGACTGAATCTTTCACCTGCTTTCACACTAACCTCAGGTGTGTTCTTATTGCTTCCTGTTATTGTGTCATACGATCAATATTTTGCATATTTTTGTTTCGTAAAGTAATCACCTCTAGAACTAAAGTCAGACTGTCATACTGGGGTTTTTGTAGTGTTTTATTTGATTGATTATTGGAATTCTCATTCATACTGGTCAGTAAGGCTGGATCCACACATCTGGCATATGTTCCCACCTAGTGTAAATGCAGCAGATTTCATAACACCATGTCAATCTATCCTGCGACTGTCAGTGCCTATTTCATCCTTTTGAAAATACAAAGGGTTAAATGTGCAGTTTGCCACTTTGGAAATTCAAGTGTGAACATATCCTATAAGTTTTGTTCATATCACATCTAAGCCACCCATGTATACATTGGGACCAAACGTGCCTCCAGCTGAGACATATAATGGCATAGTTCGCCACTGATTCCCACACCACCTAGTATACATATTTTTACTGTATGTCTCTGCACAGAATAGCATAGTGTGCTGTGCTAATACAGCAAACATTGCACTTAAACATCTAAGGTTTTTGGATGCCAAGACTAAAATGAACAGAATTTTGCATATAGTCAGTAGCAAAATAGTTCATAGTTGTCAATGCACAATGCTCTTTTTATTGCAACTTTTGTATTGTTATTTTACCAGAACATAGAAAAAGAAAAAAAAGCCATCTGACCACAGTTTGAATGCATTAATGGGTACATTATTAAGCAGTCCATACAGAGATGAGTATCCATACCACTTTTTGATCCCTTATTATTCAGTTATTTCTGGAGAGATGATGTAACAAATTAATAGCGATTCTGCCATTAATACTTCTATTTTCCATTCTAGCATTCACTTCATGGGCTTACTATTTTATATTTTATTAAATTTGGACACTTACTCCCACAGTGATGCAAAATGTTATTTCATTTTTTTTTTAGATTTTTTCATACTCCTTGCAGGGAAAGAGGGGTGATATAAACACACATTATATATATTTATATATCTGTGTGTAAGGTGGCGTAGGGCGATAGCCGCGGGGGAGCCACTTGTCTGTGGCGCTCCGGCACGTTACATGGAAGTGGAGGTCCTGGCTGGGTGTGTGGACTTGTGCAGTGAGGGCGTAACGCCCCTGCAGACTGCATGTAATCAATGTTGCTGGTCTGCCAGGACCAGATGTTTCATAGTTCAATGAGAAAGACCACCATTCAAAAATAAACTCTATACTGAACAGCAACTTGATAAGGGTTATATACAAGGGTACAAAGTCTTATGGACGTTTCCTTTAGAGTACAAAGCATTTCCCCACATAATATCCTTCCTCTGTGGTATACTCCAGGGCTTTCTATATCCACTCTTTCTCCCTACTTCACCACAACCCAGCAGTAATGCTACAGGCCTGATTAACAAGTCTCCTTCGCTCCTCTTTCTTCCACTACTGGCCCACTTGAACTCCTGCTCAGGACCCTTCACTATTCCCAGTCTCCCAGTCCTGTTTAGGCCCGTTACATTTCAGCATTACTATCTCATCGCTAGGTGTCCTCTCCTAGGACCCGTCTCTAGAAGGCCACTCTGTCTCTCTTACATTTATCCTCATGATTTCGCTGTCCCTTCTTTCTGGTCTCCTCTCATTTAGGGTCACCCTTGAATGTGGCACTATTCACCTTAGACCTTTCGGTCCACGTACTCAGCACTCCAGATCCTATCTGACTTCCTAGCAGGAAGCAGTCACTCTCCCTAACACTATCCCCATCCACTGTGGGCTAGTCCCAAACATTAATTCTAAACCTTCCAACAGTCAAATTACACGTATCTAACGAATTGCATTACTTATCTTACATTACTATACACTATACATGAACACATTACATTATCAATGCTTATTACTGTAGTGCCGGCGTCCCTGCCCTCTGCTAGGCAGGGACGCTGTTCCCCTCACCGCTCTGCTCCGTGCCCGGCGTCCCTCTCCCGCTCTGCTGGCAGCGCGCGCTCCTACCCGGCCACTGTGCTTAGGGCGCGCGCGCGCGCCCTCCTTCCCTCTTAAAGGGGCCGCGCGCGCCGTCCTAAGGAGTCCCCGGCCAATGGCCGGAGGACTTTACCATATATAAGGCACCTCCTCCAAAATGGAGGTGCCCGAGCAATGTTGTTGCACCGTTCTACTCTGCTTCAGCCCTCAGGTCCCTTGCCAGTTACCTGCCAGTTACCTGCCAGATTCCTGCCAGCTTGCTGTCCTAATCCTGCCTGATTTCCTGTTACCTGCCTGCCTGCCTGAGGTCCGACGGTCTGCCTTACAACTCCGTTCAGTCTGTCTATGGACCAGCTTGCCCGCTCACCTGGGAGCGCTTCTCCGCTACCTGCCTGCTTGCCTGCCCGGAGGCTCCGCTGTCACGTGCTGTGACCACCAGCTATTCCAGACTCTTGCCCGCTCATCTGGGAGCGCTTCTCCTCTACCTGCCTGCTTGCCTGCCCGGAGGCTCCGCTGTCACGTGCTGTGACCACCAGCTATTCCAGACTCTTGCCCGCTCACCTGGGAGCGCTTCTCCGCTACCTGCCTGCTTGCCTACCTGGAGGCTCCGCCGTCACGTGCTGTGACCACCTGCTATTCCAGAGACTCTCGCTTGCTCACCTGGGAGCACACATCCTCCATCTGCCTTGCTAGCCTACCTGGAGGTTCAGCCATCACAGGTCGTACCTACCCTTTACCTAGAGACTGCCCCGGTCACTTGCCGTGACCTCCAGCCCGTTCTTCCAGAGACTGCCCCGGTCACTTGCCGTGACCTCCAGCCCGTTCTTCCAGAGATTGCCCTGATCACTTGCCGTGACCTCCTGCCCGTACACCCAGAGACTGTCCCGGTCACCTGCTGTGACTGCCTGCCTGGTCGCCACCCGCTCCCTTACAAGGACCGCTCCCTTGTATAGTAGCCCAGAGGTTCCGCCTCCCAGACCCGTTACAGTTTGCTCGGCCCATGGAACCCGGTGGCACCCAAGCTCCCTCGCTCTCGGACCTGTGTCATGAACTGTCCCGTCAGAGGTCCCAACAGGAGTCCATCCTGGGTCACCTGCGGAATGTCAATACTCGCCTGGACACTCTGACTGCTCCACCAACAACCTCCGCCAGTGCCATGTCTCGCAATCCGGCAGCTCCGCTGTCCACTAACACCATGATATCCTACCCCGGACCTCGGCTTTCTGCACCTCCTTGCTTCGGAGGCGACTCAGCCCAGGCTCGGGGCTTCATAAATCAGTGCACCCTGCACTTTGAACTATTGTCCCACCAGTTTAACTCCGACCGAGCCAAAATTGCATTCATCATGTCCCATCTCACCGGGGAGGCCCTGGCCTGGCTAAATCCTCTATGGGAGAGAGGAGACCCCCTGGTGTCCAACTTGCCTGCTTTTCTCACGGCTTTCCGGAAAGTCTTCGACGAACCCGGACGGAAGACCTCATCCGCATCATCGTTGCTACGCCTCCATCAGGAAAGTCTCACCGTGGGCCAATATGCCATACGGTTCCGTACCCTTGCCTCGGAGCTGGCCTGGGATAACGACGCTCTGGTTTCCGTCTTCTGGGAGGGTCTGTCCGGCCGTATTAAAGATGAACTTGCCGGTCGGGACATTCCTACCACTCTCGATGACTTAATAACTCTTGCCACCCGGATTGACCTACGGTTCCAGGAGCGTGCCAGAGAGGTCACCCGTGAGAGGAGGTTACCACGTCTAGCTCCTACTTTTCAGAAACCCGTCACTCCTTCTGTCTCTAACCAGGTACACCCTCCTGAGCCTATGCAGGTCGACCAGACCAAGATGGTCAAGACCCGTCAGGACTTACGCCGTGCCGAGGGGACCTGCTTCTACTGTGGCAGTAAGGAGCACCGGATCCGTGCCTGCCCGGAGAGGTCGGGAAACGCCTGTGTCTAGGTTCGCTCAGAGAGGTCCACCTAGACAAGAATAAATCCTCTCCATCCCTGCTGTTGTCAGTTTCAATCGTCTACGGGGAGAACCGTTATTTCGAACTAGCCCAACTGGACTCTGGAGCAGCCGGGAATCTTATTTCACAGTCCCTGGTAGAGAAATACCGCATCCCCACCAAACCTCTGGCTGTACCCTTGTCTGTTGCTGCCGTGGATGGGGGGCTCTTACCACGCCCCATCCAACTCATCACCGAATCCATTACTCTGCAGGTGGGAATGCTGCATTCTGAAAGTATCTCCTTCCATGTTCTGCCTGGACTCTCTCACGCCCTCTTGCTAGGCCTACCTTGGCTCCAGAAACATGCACCCGTTCTTGACTGGCAGACCGGAGAAGTCCTTCGCTGGGGACAGGGCTGCCATAAGACCTGTCTGGTTCCCGTTCATCCCGTCCGTCCTTCTCCTACCCCAGCTAATCTACCTGGACTTCCGATTCCTTATTGGTCTTATGCTGATGTCTTTAATAAAAAGGAGGCAGAGACACTACCCCCTCATAGACCATACGACTGCCCTATCGACCTGTTACCTGGTACTTCTCCTCCCCGTGGGCGTATTTATCCATTATCCGCTGCTGAGACCCGGTCGATGTCCGAATATATTGAGGAGAATCTGGCCAGGGGATTCATCCGGAAATCTACCTCCCCGGCGGGAGCAGGCTTCTTTTTCGTCAAAAAGAAGGACGGCTCTCTCCGTCCCTGTATAGACTATAGAGGCCTTAACCAGATCACGGTGAAGAATAAGTACCCCCTTCCGCTCATTCCGGAGTTATTTGATCGTCTGAGGGGGGCTAGAATCTTCACCAAACTGGACCTCCGTGGGGCGTACAACCTGGTTCGTATCCGTCAGGGGGATGAATGGAAGACGGCATTCAACACCCGGGACGGCCACTATGAATATCTGGTAATGCCCTTTGGCCTCTGTAACGCTCCTGCCGTCTTTCAAGAGTTGGTCAATGACATCTTCCGGGACCTTCTCTACTCCTGCGTAGTGGTGTACCTGGACGACATCTTGGTCTTCTCTCCGGATCTCCAGACTCACCGGAGGGATGTTCGTCAGGTCCTGCTCAGGCTCAGGCAGAACCATCTCTACGCTAAATATGAGAAGTGCCTCTTTGAGCAGACCTCGCTTCCGTTTCTGGGCTACATTATCTCTCAGACCGGCCTACAAATGGATCCTGAGAAACTGTCTGCCATCGAGAAATGGCCCCGACCAGAGGGGTTGAAGGCTATTCAACGGTTCCTGGGCTTCGCCAACTATTACCGCCTCTTCATCCCGCACTTCTCTTCCCGGACTGCCCCAATTTCCGCGCTCACCCGTAAGGGTACTAATCCCAAAGAGTGGCCGCCCGAAGTAGAGGAGGCCTTTCTTTCCCTAAAACAGGCCTTCTCTTCCGCCCCGGTGCTGCATCGCCCGGACGGCAACAAGCAGTTCTTCCTGGAAGTTGACGCCTCCTCCTCTGGAGCCGGAGCGGTACTTACTCAAAAATCATCTTCCGGGAGAATGGTAACTTGTGGCTTCTTCTCCAAACTCTTCTCCTCTTCTGAGCGCAACTATTCCATAGGAGACCGAGAGTTATTGGCCATCAAGCTGGCGTTGGAGGAGTGGCGTTACCTACTCGAGGGGGCTCTTCATCCGGTAATAATTTACACTGACCACAAGAACTTGGCTTACCTCCAGCATGCCCAGAGACTTAACCCGCGCCAAGCCCGGTGGTCCTTGTTTTTTGCTCGCTTTGATTTTGTTCTTCATTTTCGCCCGGCTGACAAAAACGTCAAAGCAGACGCCTTGTCCCGATCCTTTCTGGTGTCCGATCTCGAGGAAGAACCTAAACATATCATCGATCCCGCCAGAGTAATGCAGGTGGCTCCCGTGAGTCTAAATCGTCTCCCTCCCGGTAAGACGTTTGTTTCAGTACCTGATCGGGAGAAGATCCTACACTGGGGCCATTCGTCTAAACTAGCTGGCCACGCCGGTCAGAAAAAGACCCTCCGGCTTATTGCCCGGCACTATTGGTGGCCTACCCTGCACAAGGACATAATAGACTTTGTTTCTGCCTGTGTGTCCTGCGCCCGCAACAAAGTCCCGAGACATCTGCCAGCCGGACGCCTCCTTCCGCTTCCTGTACCTGCTGCCCCCTGGCAGCATATAGCAATGGACTTTATAACTGATCTCCCCGTCTCTGCCGGTTGTACGGTCATTTGGGTGGTCGCTGACCGCTTTTCCAAGATGGCTCACTTTATTCCCCTGCCAGGCCTTCCGTCTGCACCCGAGCTGGCTAAAGACTTTATCCGCCACATCTTCCGTCTTCATGGCCTGCCCCTCCACATCGTGTCGGATCGTGGGGTACAGTTCACCTCACGTTTCTGGAGAGCCACTTGTAAACTACTAGACGTCACCCTGGACTTCTCTTCCGCTTACCACCCACAGTCCAATGGTCAAGTGGAGCGGATCAATCAGAACCTGACCAGTTACCTCCGGCACTTCGTTAATGCCCACCATTCTGACTGGGTGGATCTCCTACCATGGGCCGAGTTCTCTTATAATAATCACGAGAGCGAATCCTCCTCCAAATCCCCGTTTTTTGTAGTCTTTGGTGAGCATCCTCGGATTCCTTTTCCTGTCTCCACCTCTGTGGACAACCCGGCTGCGGAATCTCTCGTTAGCAAATTTTCCTCCATATGGGAGAGTACCCGGTCCGCACTCCTTCTGTCATCCGAGCGTATGAAAAGACACGCTGACAAAAAACGCCTGGATCCTCCACAATTTCGTCCAGGAGATAAAGTCTGGCTCTCATCTAAATATGTTCGACTCAAGATACCTTCTTACAAGTTAGGACCTCGGTTCATCGGTCCTCTGGAGGTCATCAGTCAGATCAACCCGGTGGCCTATAAATTGAAACTCCCGGCCAACTTACGGATCCCTAACTCCTTCCATGTATCTCTCCTCAAACCCGTGGTGCTTAACTCTTTTTCCAAGTCTACAGGTACGCCTCCTGCTCCGGTTTCTGCTGAGGACGAGTTTGAGGTAGAGAACATTCTTGCCACCAAAAGGGTAAGAGGAAAGACCTTTTTTCTGGTAGATTGGAAGGGGTTTGGTCCTGAGGAGAGAACGTGGGAGCCCCGGGAGAACATCCATGCCCCTCTCATCCTAGCTAAATTTCTATCTGGCCTAAAAAAGGGGGGGCCTAAAGGGGGGGGTACTGTAGTGCCGGCGTCCCTGCCCTCTGCTAGGCAGGGACGCTGTTCCCCTCACCGCTCTGCTCCGTGCCCGGCGTCCCTCTCCCGCTCTGCTGGCAGCGCGTGCTCCTTCCCGGCCACTGTGCTTAGGGCGAGCGCGCGCGCCCTCCCTCCCTCTTAAAGGGGCCGCGCGCGCCGTCCTAAGGAGTCCCCGGCCAATGGCCGGAGGACTTTACCATATATAAGGCACCTCCTCCAAAATGGAGGTGCCCGAGCAATGTTGTTGCACCGTTCTACTCTGCTTCAGCCCTCAGGTCCCTTGCCAGTTACCTGCCAGTTACCTGCCAGATTCCTGCCAGCTTGCTGTCCTAATCCTGCCTGATTTCCTGTTACCTGCCTGCCTGCCTGAGGTCCGACGGTCTGCCTTACAACTCCGGTCAGTCTGTCTATGGACCAGCTTGCCCGCTCACCTGGGAGCGCTTCTCCGCTACCTGCCTGCTTGCCTGCCCGGAGGCTCCGCTGTCACGTGCTGTGACCACCAGCTATTCCAGACTCTTGCCCGCTCATCTGGGAGCGCTTCTCCGCTACCTGCCTGCTTGCCTACCTGGAGGCTCCGCCGTCACGTGCTGTGACCACCTGCTATTCCAGAGACTCTCGCTTGCTCACCTGGGAGCACACATCCTCCATCTGCCTTGCTAGCCTACCTGGAGGTTCAGCCATCACAGGTCGTACCTACCCTTTACCTAGAGACTGCCCCGGTCACTTGCCGTGACCTCCAGCCCGTTCTTCCAGAGACTGCCCCGGTCACTTGCCGTGACCTCCAGCCCGTTCTTCCAGAGACTGCCCTGATCACTTGCCGTGACCTCCTGCCCGTACACCCAGAGACTGTCCCGGTCACCTGCTGTGACTGCCTGCCTGGTCGCCACCCGCTCCCTTACAAGGACCGCTCCCTTGTATAGTAGCCCAGAGGTTCCGCCTCCCAGACCCGTTACAATTACACTCTATAGCACATGATATTATTTACAATAAAATGCAAGACATTCACACTACACTACAACAATGCGTTTGGTGTCTTCAGGGGTAGGAATGCGACCGCAGCAGTCCTCCTCCTTACACCTCTTCTGTGTACAAAAGGTATAACAGCACCAAAATGGAAAATAAACAGTCCATGTATAGCATAGGCTCACCCGTTTAAACATCAGACCTTCACGCAGCCTCTAGCAAAGACTAAGCCACGCAAGCAAGGTCTTTCCACCTTGCACAAACTGTGTCCTAATGATACAGCTGGACTTCCTTGTACCTGCCATACTACGCCCTGAGGTTGAGATATGTGATCAGCCAGTACCACCCATCTCTCTGACTGCTTGTAAACCCTGCCCTTGACACGCCCTCTTAACTCTCTCAGCACTATACGTGCTGGAGCCTGCTTTTCCGTGCTTACATCAATGAGGCTACCAGCCTCAATGATACATATCTCTCTTCGAGGCCACCTTACAATATATACATACAGCGGGTGAAATAAGTATTGTACACATTATCAATTTTTTAAGTAAATATATTTCTAAAGGTGGGAGTCAGGCGGGTGGCGAGGTGTGGATCCTTCACAAATGGTGGCAGTGGTGGGATTCTGCGGGATCTCTTTGGTGCCATTCTTCACACGTGGTGGCAGCGGTGGGATTCTGTGGGATCTCTCTGGAGCCATTCATCACAAGTGGTGATGAATGGGCAGCATGGTGGCTCAGTGGTTAGCACTGCAGCTTTGCAGCGCTGGGGTCCTGGGTTCAAATCCCTCCAAGGACAACATTTGCAAGGAGTTTGCATGGGTTTCCTCCGGGTTCTCTGGTTTCCTCCCACACTCCAAAGACATACTGATAGGGAATTCAGATTGTGATCACCATGGACAACGATGATAATGTATGTAAAGCGCTGCGGAATATGTTGGTGCTATATAAAAATAAAGATTATTTTTATTAAAGGTGCTGTTGACATAACATTTTCTCTAGATGTCGGTAACAATCCATCCAATCCATACAGACAAAGAAATAAAGCCATAGATATCCATAAATTAAGTTATATGTAATAACAAAAAATGACAGGGAAAAAGTATTGAACACATGAAGAAAAAGAGGAGCAAAAAAACATGGAAAGTCATGACACAAGCCAGTCCATTCCATCCATCTGATTTGCACAGATACCTGAATGAGCACTTACTCTTGGGTGCTTATATACAACACAGCCAACATCTGCGCTGTATAGTGCCCCTTAGCTCTTGAGTTTGGTACATATAGTAAGTGCGCACATCTACCTGTACATCATATGTCGCTAACTGGTTATTAGAGAAATAAGAAAAGATTTGAAGATTCCACAATTGACAACAAATTGGACCAACTTAGATCTTCTAACTAGAACATTTTTTTTTAGCCATTGGCTCCACTCCAGAGGTAATTGTGACTATAAAGCCATGACATGCATTCTTTCAACCTTTGTAACTATGTATCCAGCACTGCTGCACAAACTGTAACACCCAGTGCCTGTTCTGCTTTCAGTTTACAGGGCAAGGTCACGCACAATACCTGCAGAGCAAGGTAAAAAAGGCACATACTCTGATCAGCCAGAACATTTAATCTACTAACAGGAACAGGGAATAACAATAGTAATCTTAGAACAATGGCACTCATGGATGAAATACACTGACAAGCAAAAGGGTAACAATGTTTTGAACTTTTGTTTTTCAGGCTCCATATCTCACCATCCACTACTGCTTTGAACGTGAAACTACCGTCATTTTATAGACAATCATCTTGGTTATTTCATACATAAATTTGACTTGCAACTATTTAGCATATGATTAGTTATGTAAATTATTATCATGTCACTGCATTGTTACTGTTTTGGTCCTAGAAATCTAAATTTTAATTTTTATTATTTTATTAGTGTTTTGTAAATCCACCTTTGGCTTTCAACACTGCCGGGATCCTTCTGGACATGCTTTTGATCAGATCCAAGCATGCCTCAACTGAAATATGATCTCAGGTCTCTACTACACGTTCCCAAAGTTGGTGCATACTTGTTGACTCACTTGGGTATTTATACAGCTTTTTCCACAAGTGTTCGATAGGAGTGAGGTCTGGGGACTGTCGGGGCCAATCCAGCACCTCTACTTCATTATCATTGAACCATTTCTTCGCCAATCTCGACGTATGCTCCAGGTTGTTGTCCTGCTGAAACACTATTTCGTCCTTTTCATACCCATAGCACTCGAGTGTACGAAGTAACTTGTCTTGTAGGGTACTCACATTTAGCTCAGCATTGAGATCACCATCGATCGTGGTCAAGTATCCAATGCCTTTGGCTGTAAAACAACCCCTTATCATCAGGCTTCCTCCACCGAACTTGATAGTTCCTTCAATTGATCAATCCGTTAGCCCCTTTTTCCCTTGTTTCTTCCAGACCCATTTGCACCCATCGAAGCCTAGCCTATTGAATTTTGTATCATTTCTCCAAATCACCCATTTCCAATCTTCCACTGTCCACTTTTCGTACTTTTTTTTGCAAACTCGAGCAGACACTTCTTATGATGATATTGAAGTTGAGGCTTCTTCATCTTGTTTCAGGCCACCATTCCAGACTTGTGGAACGTGCGTCACATGGTGCTTGCATGGACGTTTTGTGATCTCACTGTTACAAAACATACAAGCCACCTCTACTGCTGTTTGTCGCGGCAGAACTGATAGACCTTGTTGACTGCAATATTTTGTCTGGACGTTCACCTCTTAGCTTTTGAATGAATGGACGAACTTCATTTCATATTCTTCCAACTGTCATGGCACTCACATAATGCAGTTTGGCTGAGAGACCGCTATCGATGAGCTGGATGATGCTGTTTCTCTTTTCTTGGGAAATCTTCTTCATGGCTGCTGCTGGATTCGGACCAGTGACCTTTCGCTTTGGAATCAACCTAATAACACATTGAACTAGAATTGGACTGTGAGAACAGGTTGTAATTTGTAGTATACAGGAAGAAAAAGATTTTTCCACCGCCTAGAGCAACACAATAACAATGCAGTGACATGTCAAGAATCTGAATAACTAATCATATGCTAAATAGTTGCAAATGCAAATCAAATTTATGTATTAGATAGCCAAGATGATTGTAGTCTCACATTAGAAGCAGTAGTGGATGGTGAGACATGGAGCCTGAAAGTCAAAAGCTCAAAACATTATTACCCTTTTGCTTGTCAGTGTATTTTGGGTAACAAGTGGACAGTCAGTTCTTGAAGTTGATACGCTCACAGAAGAACTGCCTGATCTACCAAAGTGACCCAAGAAGGGACAACCAATGAAAGTGAAACAAGATCATGGGCACCCAGAGCTCATTAAAGGCTTTGTCCACACTCACAAAAGTGGGCTTCAAACTCTGTATAATATCTAAAATAACAAACTCAGCAGGTACTCACCTTTCCCGCCGCTTCTCTTATCTCAGGGACGTCACGTTGACTGCTTGTGTTAATGCACTAGATATCAGTGAGATCACTGGCTCATGCACTGAGCTCAGCAGTGTGCGCCATCATTCTGGGAACAGCTGCTGAGCTCAGTGATTAGCGAGAGATGTGAAGCACGCTGGCAATTTGACGTCATCACTACAGCCAAAACACTGAGATGGGAACAGGAGTAGGGAACCAGTACTGGACCCAGGGAGGATCAGTACCTGCTCTGTTTGTTATTTTAGGTACTTTACAGAGTTTAGGGCTCACTTTCCTCTTAGGCTGTGTGCCCACTATGCGTTTTTCAAGAGTTTTTGCTGCGGAATTTTCGCAGTGAAAACTCTTAAAAAACGCTTGGTAATACGTGCCCCATGGTCCCCAATGATAATCTGCATGTGCTGTGCACATGCTGCAGAAATGTCTGCTGCGGATTATCATTGCGGAAAAATCCGCAGCATGTCTATTATTTTTGTGGAAACGCAGCGTAATTACCGCCATTGACTTGCATTGAATCGCTTAATATCCGCATGACTACATGTGCACATGCGGATATTAAGCGATTCAATGTGCGGATGGTACCTGGGTACCATAGTACCTGTTAAAAAAAAAGAATTTAAAATAAAAAATATACATTATACTCACCTTCTGATGGCCCCCGGTCTCCTGTATGGTGCGTCCTGGCTTCCCGGCGGCTCGCGATGGTGTAAAAGGACCTTCCATGATGTCATTTAGTCATGTGGCAGGTCACGCGACCGCTGACGTCGGCGGTCACGTGACCTGTCACATGACTAAATGACATCATGAAAGGTCCTTTTACACCACCTCAAGCCGCCCAAGACACCGGACGCACCAGAGAGAAGACCGGGGGCGATCAGAAGGTGAGTATAATGTTTTTTTTGTTTTTTTTACCATTTTTATTCTTTTTTTAACTATTAACTTGGTCACACTATATAAATCCATGCCGGCTGCATGGATTTATATAGTGTGACCAAGTTGTCAAGCACTTTCCAAGTGATGCTAAAATCACTTGGAAAAGTGCTTGATAACCCGCATGCAGAAATGCATGCAAAAACACTTGACAGATGCTTCTACCTGGCAGGAAAAACGCATGTAAAATCTGCATGCGTTTTTCCTGCCAGAGAGATGCAGAAAAAATCCGGAGCATTTCTGCTTAGTGGGCTCTAGGCCTAAGGAGTATAGGTTAATTCATCCCATCTGCATCCACAGAAGAGTTACTGCAGCACAAATCAGAAAAGTGGAATGGACACAGGCATCACAGCTTGCTGCATTGTCACAGGCTGGTCAATGTGCTGTAAGGAGATGGACATAACTGCCCACATTCCCCCTTAAAGAAACAAGTTTAATTTTATGTGGAGTAATGTGAAATGTAATGTATAATGTGAAATGTGATGAGCGTTAAAGGTGTTAGTAATATTGACAGTGTGTGTAGCTTGACAGAAGAGATAGTGAGAATTAATGTTTGAGACTAGCCCAGATTGGGAGGGGTAAGTTGAAGGGAAAGTGACGGTTTTCCTGTCAGGAAGACAGATAGGGCCTGGAGTGCATAGGAAGAGGACCTAAGGTTCATTGTGAGCAATGCCACATTCTGGGGTGACCTTAAAGTGAGAGGAGACCGAAGGAACAAGATAGCAAGATCCTGAGCAGAAGTGACTAAGAGACAGAGTGACCTACCGGAGACGGGTCCTGGGAGAGGATGCCTGTAACGGGTCCGGGAGGCGGAACCTCTGAGCTATTATACAAGGGGGCGGCCCTTGTAAGGGAGCGGGTGGCAGTCTCTGGGTGAACGGACAGGGAGTTACGGCAAGTGATCAGGGCAGTCTCTGGGTAAGGGGTAGGTACGACCTGTGATGGCAGAGCCTCCGGGTAGGCTAGCAGGCAGATGGTAGATGTGTGCTCCCAGGTGAGCAAGCGAGAGTCTCTGGAATAGCAGGTGGTCACGGCACGTGACGGCGGAACCTCCGGGCTGGCAGGCAGGTAGGTAACGGAGAAGCGCTCCCAGGTGAGCGGGCAAGAGTCTCTGAGATAGCTGGTGGTCACAGCACGTGACAACGGAGCCTCCGGGCTGGCAAGCAGGCAGATAACGGAGAAGCGCTCCCAGGTGAGCGGGCAAGCTGGTCCATAGACAGACTGACCGGAGTAGTAAGGCAGACCGTCGGACCTCAGGCAAGCAGGCAGATAGCTGATATGCGCTCCCAGGTGAGCGGGCAGGCTGGTCCTTTAGACAGACTGACAGGAGTAGTAAGGCAGACCGTCGGACCTCAGACTGGCAGACAGGTAACAAGTATTCAGGCAGGAATCAGGCAGGTAACTAGCAGGAAACTGGCAGGAAACTGGCAGGTAACTGGCAGGTAACTGGCAACGGGACCTGAGGGCTGAAGCACAGGTGAGACACAGGTGCAAACAACATTGCTCGGGCACCTCCATCTTGGAGGAGGTGCCTTATATATGATGAAGTCCTCCGGCCATTGGCCGGGGACTCCTTAGGACGACGCGCGCGGTCCCTTTAAGAGGAGGGGAGCGCGCGCGCGCGCGCCCTAAGCACAGGGGCCGGGAAGGAGCGCGCGCTGAGAGCAGAGCGGGAGGAGGACGCCGGGACGGAGCGCGCGCTGACAGCAGAGCGGGGAGAGGACGCCGGGCACGGAGCAGAGCGGTGAGGGGAGCAGCGTCCCTGCCTAGCAGAGGGCAGGGACGCCAGCGCTACAGTACCCCCCCCTTTAGGCCCCCCCTTTTTTAGGCCAGACAGAAATTTAGCTAGGATGAGAGGGGCATGGATGTTCTCCCGGGGCTCCCACGTTCTCTCCTCAGGACCAAACCCCTTCCAATCTACCAGAAAAAAGGTCTTTCCTCTTACCCTTTTGGTGGCAAGAATGTTCTCTACCTCAAACTCGTCCTCAGCAGAAACCGGAGCAGGAGGCGTACCTGTAGACTTGGAAAAAGAGTTAAGCACTACAGGTTTGAGGAGAGACACATGGAAGGAGTTAGGGATCCGTAAGTTGGCCGGGAGTTTCAATTTATAGGCCACCGGGTTGATCTGACTGATGACCTCCAGTGGGCCGATGAACCGAGGCCCTAACTTATAGGAAGGGATCTTGAGCCGGACATATTTGGACGAGAGCCAGACTTTATCCCCAGGGCGGAATTGAGGAGGGTCCAGACGTTTTTTGTCAGCGTGTCTTTTCATACGCTCGGATGACAGAAGGAGTGCGGACCGGGTACTCTCCCATATGGAGGAAAATTTGTTAACAAGAGATTCCGCAGCCGGATTGTCCGCCGAGGTGGAGACGGGAAACGGGATCCGAGGATGCTGACCGTAGACTATAAAAAACGGGGATTTGGAGGAAGACTCGCTCTCGTGATTGTTGTACGAGAATTCGGCCCATGGCAGGAGATCCACCCAGTCAGAATGGTGGGCATTAACGAAGTGCCGAAGGTAACTGGTCAGGTTCTGATTGATCCGCTCCACTTGACCATTAGACTGTGGGTGGTAAGCGGAGGAGAAGTCCAGGGTGACGTCCAGCAATTTACAAGTGGCTCTCCAGAAACGGTAAGTGAACTGTACCCCACGATCCGACACGATGTGACGGGGCAGGCCATGAAGACGGAAGATGTGGTGGATAAAGTCTTTAGCCAGCTCGGGTGCAGACGGAAGACCTGGCAGTGGAATGAAGTGAGCCATCTTGGAGAAGCGGTCAGCGACCACCCAAATGACCGTACAACCGGCAGAGACGGGTAGATCAGTAATGAAGTCCATCGCTATATGCTGCCAGGGGGCAGCAGGTACTGGCAGAGGTAGGAGGCGGCCGGCCGGCAGGTGTCTCGGAACTTTGTTGCGGGCGCAGGACACACAGGCAGAAACAAAGTCTATTACATCCTTGTGCAGGTTAGGCCACCAGTAATGCCGGGTAATAAGCTGGAGGGTCTTTTTCTGACCGGCGTGGCCAGCTAGTTTAGACGAATGACCCCAGTGTAGGATCTTCTCCCGATCAGGTACTGGTACGAACGTCTTACCAGGAGGAAGACGATTTAGACTCACGGGAGCCACCTGCATTACTCTGGCGGGATCGATGATATGTTTCGGATCCTCCTCGAGATCAGACACCAGAAAGGACCGAGACAAGGCGTCCGCCTTGACGTTTTTGTCAGCCGGGCGAAAATGAAGGACAAAATCAAAACGAGCAAAAAACAAGGACCACCGGGCTTGGCGCGGGTTAAGTCTCTGGGCATGCTGGAGGTAAGCCAAGTTCTTGTGGTCAGTGTAAATTATTACCGGGTGAAGAGCCCCCTCGAGCAGGTAACGCCACTCCTCCAATGCCAGTTTGATGGCCAATAACTCTCGGTCTCCTATGGAATAGTTGCGCTCAGAGGAGGAGAAGAGTTTAGAGAAGAAGCCACAAGTTACCATCCTCCCGGAAGATGATTTTTGAGTAAGTACCGCTCCGGCTCCAGAGGAGGAGGCGTCAACTTCCAGGAAGAACTGTTTGTTGCCATCTGGGCGATGCAGCACCGGGGCGGAAGAGAAGGCCTGTTTAAGGGAAAGAAAGGCCTCCTCTGCTTCGGGTGGCCACTCTTTGGGATTAGTACCTTTACGGGTGAGCGCAGAAATTGGGGCCGTCCGGGAAGAGAAGTGTGGTATGAAGAGGCGGTAGTAGTTGGCGAAGCCCAGGAATCGCTGAATGGCCTTCAACCCCTCCGGTCGGGGCCATTTCTCGATGGCAGACAGTTTCTCAGGATCCATTTGTAGGCCGGTCTGAGAGATAATGTAGCCCAGAAACGGAAGCGAGGTCTGCTCAAAGAGGCACTTCTCAAATTTAGCGTAGAGATGGTTCTGCCTTAGCCTGAGCAGGACCTGACGAACGTCCCTCCGGTGAGTCTGGAGATCCGGAGAGAAGACCAAGATGTCGTCCAGGTACACCACTACGCAGGAGTAGAGAAGGTCCCGGAAGATGTCATTGACCAACTCTTGAAAGACGGCAGGAGCGTTACAGAGACCAAAGGGCATTACCAGGTATTCATAGTGGCCGTCCCGGGTGTTGAATGCCGTCTTCCATTCATCCCCCTGACGAATACGAACCAGGTTGTACGCCCCACGAAGGTCCAGTTTGGTGAAGATCCTAGCCCCCCTCAGGCGATCAAATAATTCTGGAATGAGCGGAAGGGGGTACTTATTCTTCACCGTGATCAGGTTTAGGCCTCTATAGTCTATACAGGGACGGAGAGAGCCGTCCTTCTTTTTGACGAAAAAGAAGCCTGCTCCCGCCGGGGAGGTAGATTTCCGGATGAATCCTCTGGCCAGATTCTCCTCAATATATTCGGACATTGACCGGGTCTCAGCAGCGGATAAAGGATAGATACGCCCACGGGGAGGAGTAGTACCGGGTAGCAGATCGATGGGACAGTCGTATGGTCTATGTGGTGGTAATGTCTCTGCCTCCTTTTTATTAAAGACATCTGCATAAGACCAATAAGGAATCGGAAGTCCAGGTAGATTAGCTGGGGTAGGAGAGGGACGGACGGGATGGACGGGAACCAGGCAGGTTTTATGACAGTCTTGTCCCCAGCGAAGGACCTCTCCGGTTTGCCAGTCTAGCACGGGTGCATGTCTCTGGAGCCAGGGCAGACCTAGCAAGAGGGCGTGAGAGAGTCCAGGCAGAACATGAAAGGAGATACTTTCAGAATGCAGCATTCCCACCTGCAGGGTAATGGATTCGGTGATGAGTTGAATGGGGCGAGGTAAGAGGCCCCCATCCACGGCAGCGACAGACAAGGGTACAGCCAGAGGTTTGGTAGGGATGTGGTATTTCTCAACCAGGGACTGTGAAATAAGGTTCCCGGCTGCTCCAGAGTCAAGTTGGGCTAGTTCGAAATAACGGTTCTCCCCGTAGATGATCGAAACTGACAACAGCAGGGATGGAGAGGATTTATTCTTGTCTAGGTGGACCTCTCTGAGCGAACCTAGACACAGGCGTTTCCCGACCTCTCCGGGCAGGCACGGATCCGGTGCTCCTTACTGCCACAGTAGAAGCAGCTCCCCTCGGCACGGCGTGAGTCCTGACGGGTTTTGACCATCTTGGTCTGGTCGACCTGCATAGGCTCAGGAGAGTGTACCTGGGGAGAGATGGAGGGAAAGACGGGTTTCTGGAAAGTAGGAGCTAAACGTGGAATCCTTCTCTCACGGGTGACCTCTTTGGCACGCTCCTGGAACCGTAGGTCAATCCGGGTGGCAAGGGTTATTAGATCATCGAGAGAGGTAGGAATGTCCCGACCAGCAAGTTCATCTTTAATACGACCGGACAGACCCTCCCAGAAGACGGATACCAGAGCGTCGTTATCCCAGGCCAGCTCCGAGGCAAGGGTGCGGAACCGTATGGCATATTGGCCCACGGTGAGACCCTCCTGACGGAGGCGTAGCAGAGAGGATGCGGATGAGGTCTTCCGTCCGGGTTCGTCGAAGACTTTCCGGAAAGCCGAGAGAAAAGCAGGCAAGTTGGACACCAGGGGGTCTCCTCTCTCCCATAGAGGATTTAGCCAGGCCAGGGCCTCCCCGGTGAGATGGGACATGATAAAGGCAATTTTGGCCCGGTCGGAATTAAACTGATGGGACAAAAGTTCAAAGTGCAGGGTGCACTGATTTATGAAGCCCCGAGCCTGGACGGGGTCGCCTCCGAAGCGAGGAGGTGCAGAAAGCCGGGGTCCGGGGTAGGATACCATAGTATTAGTGGGCAGCGGAGCTGCCGGATTGCAAGATATGGCACTGGCGGAGGTTGTTGGTGGATCAGACAGGGTGTTCAGGCGAGTATTAACATTCCGCAGATGACCCAGGATGGCCTCCTGTTGGGACTTCTGACGGGACAGTTCAAGACAGAGGTCCGAGAGCGAGGGAGCTTGGGTGCCACCGGGTTCCATGGCCCGAGCAAACTGTAACGGGTCCGGGAGGCGGAACCTCTGAGCTATTATACAAGGGGGCGGCCCTTGTAAGGGAGCGGGTGGCAGTCTCTGGGTGAACGGACAGGGAGTTACGGCAAGTGATCAGGGCAGTCTCTGGGTAAGGGGTAGGTACGACCTGTGATGGCAGAGCCTCCGGGTAGGCTAGCAGGCAGATGGTAGATGTGTGCTCCCAGGTGAGCAAGCGAGAGTCTCTGGAATAGCAGGTGGTCACGGCACGTGACGGCGGAACCTCCGGGCTGGCAGGCAGGTAGGTAACGGAGAAGCGCTCCCAGGTGAGCGGGCAAGAGTCTCTGGAATAGCTGGTGGTCACCGCACGTGACAACGGGACCTCCGGGCTGGCAAGTAGGCAGGTAACGGAGATGCGCTCCCAGGTGAGCGGGCAAGAGTCTCTGAGATAGCTGGTGGTCACAGCACGTGACAACGGAGCCTCCGGGCTGGCAAGCAGGCAGATAACGGAGAAGCGCTCCCAGGTGAGCGGGCAAGCTGGTCCATAGACAGACTGACCGGAGTAGTAAGGCAGACCGTCGGACCTCAGGCAAGCAGGCAGGTAGCTGATATGCGCTCCCAGGTGAGCGGGCAGGCTGGTCCTTTAGACAGACTGACAGGAGTAGTAAGGCAGACCGTCGGACCTCAGACTGGCAGACAGGTAACAAGTATTCAGGCAGGAATCAGGCAGGTAACTAGCAGGAAACTGGCAGGAAACTGGCAGGTAACTGGCAGGTAACTGGCAACGGGACCTGAGGGCTGAAGCACAGGTGAGACACAGGTGCAAACAACATTGCTCGGGCACCTCCATCTTGGAGGAGGTGCCTTATATATGATGAAGTCCTCCGGCCATTGGCCGGGGACTCCTTAGGACGACGCGCGCGGTCCCTTTAAGAGGAGGGGAGCGCGCGCGCGCCCTAAGCACAGGGGCCGGGAAGGAGCGCGCGCTGAGAGCAGAGCGGGAGGAGGACGCCGGGACGGAGCGCGCGCTGACAGCAGAGCGGGGAGAGGACGCCGGGCACGGAGCAGAGCGGTGAGGGGAGCAGCGTCCCTGCCTAGCAGAGGGCAGGGACGCCAGCGCTACAATGCCTAGCCACACGGCACAGAGTTTATAACTTTTGAAATTAATGATCCTAAACAAGACTTAGTACATGAGACGAGTAAAGTGCCCCGGGCGGGAGTTCCAGAGCGGCAGCATAAAAGGAGATAAGTACCTGCCATATTGCACCCTTAAAGGACAGAAGATGTGGAACCATGGGACAAATGCATGACTCTTGCTAAGCAGGACTGTAGTGTCAAGCTGGGTTGTGGTGAAGAAGTGATAAAAAGTGGAAACAGAGAACAAGTAGAATGAGTAGAGGAGGAAATGTAAAGGTAGAGAACAATAGAGAAAAGAAGGAAGGAAACTGTGTGGAAAATGCTTCTAGTTGTAAAGGAAACATTCGTAAGACTGTGTACACACTATCTATTGTACTGTATATATTCCCTACCAAGTTCCCATTAAGTAAAAAGTTTATTTTCAAATGGTGGTTTCCCTCATTGAACTGTCCAACACCTGGTGCTGGCAAACCAGCAACATTGGTTACATGCGGCCTGCATGATTGTAGAGCCCTCACAGCACAAGTCTACACATCCAGCCAGGACCACGACCTTCATGTAACGTGCTGGACTGCAACAAACGAGTACCTCACCCACGGCTAACCCCAGTGCCACATTACAGTGCCAGTGCTCAGGGCCGGCGTCAGCACCCGGCGCACCCGGGCAAATGCCGGGGCCCTGAGCAGGCAGAGGGGCCCACTGGCAGTCGCGCACCCCGCTGGGCTATGCGCGGAGGAGAGCGGTGTCAGCGCCCGCCCTTCTCCGCCGCTTGCTCAGGGCCCCGGCAGCCGGATACTTACCTCTCCCCGTGCCTCCGCAGATCCGCTGTCTTCCTGCTCTGCGCTTCCTGTGACGTCTCAGGTCAGAGGGCGCGGTGACGTCTTTCCACCACGCGCTCCCCTGAGCCGTCGCAGGGAGCGCAGAGCGGGACTACGCTGGCAACGCTGGAGTCCGGACCCGAGCAGCAGGTGAGAAGGAGGGAGGTGAGTATTTGACTTTTTTTTTTTTAATGTATGGAGGCATGGGGGTGGGGGTGACATCCTGCATGGGGCATAATATGGGGGGGTGACATCTTGCATGGGGCATTATAAAGAGAGGGGGCGGTGACATCCTGCATGGGGCATTATAAAGAGAGGGGGGGTGACATCCTGCATGGGGCATTATAAAGAGAGGGGGGGTGACATCCTGCATGGGGCATTATAGAGAGAGGGGGGGTGACATCCTGCATGGGGCATTATAGAGAGAGGGGGTGACATCCTGCATGGGGCCTTATAAAGAGAGGGGGGGTGACATCCTGCATGGGGCATTATAAAGAGAGGGGGGGTGACATCCTGCATGGGGCATTATAGAGAGAGGGGGTGACATCCTGCATGAAGCCTTATAAAGAGGGGGGTACATCCTGCATGAGGCATTATAAAGAGAGGGGGTGACATCCTGCATGGGGCATTATAAAGAGAGAGGGTGACATCCTGCATGGGGCATTATAAAGAGGGGGGGTGACATCCTGCATGGGGCATTATAAAGAGGATGGGTGACAGCCTGCATGGGGCATTATAAGGTGGGGAACAGCCTGCATGGGGCATTATAAGGGGGGGGCAGTCTGTATAGTGCATTATGTGGGGGGAACAGCCTGCATGGAGCATTATAAGGGGGGGGACAGCCTGTATGGGGCATTATGTGGGGGGTAACAGCCTGCATGCAGCATTATATGGGGGCCAGTATCCTGTATGGAGCGTTATAAGGGGACCAGTATCCTGTATGGAGCGTTATATGGGGGCCAGTATCCTGTATGGAGCTTTATAAGGGGACCAGTATCCTGTATGGAGCATTATATGGGGGCCAGTATCCTGTATGGAGCTTTATAAGGGGACCAGTATCCTGTATGGAGCATTATATGGGGGCCAGTATCCTGTATGGAGTTTTATAAGGGGACCAGTATCCTGTATGGAGCGTTATATGGGGGCCAGTATTCCGTATGGAGCCATATATGGGGGCCAGTATTCCGTATGGGGCCTTATATGGGGGCCAGTATTCCGTATGGGGCCTTATATGGGGGCCAGTATTCCGTATGGGGCCTTATATGGGGGCCAGTATCCTGTATGGAGCATTATATGGGGGCCAGTATCCTGTTAGGAGTTTTATAAGGGGACCAGTATCCTGTATGGAGCGTTATATGGGGACCAGTATTCCGTATGGAGCCTTATATGGGGGCCAGTATTCCATATGGGGCCTTATATGGGGGCCAGTATTCCGTATGGAGCCTTATATGGGGGCCAGTATTCCGTATGGAGCGTTATATGGGGGCCAGTATTCCATATGGAGCCTTATATGGGGGCCAGTATTCCGTATGGGGCCTTATATGGGGGCCAGTATTCCGTATGGGGCCTTATATGGGGGCCAGTATTCCGTATGGGGCCTTATATGGGGGCCAGTATTCCGTATGGGGCCTTATATGGGGGCCAGTATTCTGTGTGGAGCGATTCGCCGGTTTCTGAGCTATTGTGGAATTTACAATAGATATCGCTCATGTAATGTAAGAAGTGAAATCTTTGCATTGTACTATATATAGATTTCTCTGCGGTATCTGTGCATCATGAATCGTGGTATGTATTAAAGGGGCCCACTGAGACTCTTTCGCCCGGGGCCCAGAAAAACCTGGAGCCGGCCCTGCCAGTGCTGACCAAGGTGTTGAAGGCACAGTGATGCTCTGGGTAAAATTCTGCTGGGAAACCATGGGTCCTGGCATTCATGTGGATGTTACTTTGACATGCTGGACAAGAGGATCTATATAATATTAAGAAGGTGATATTAAACAAAACCAAACAATCTTGCTGTATAAGTAGACAAATCTGCCTTTCAGGAGCTTTGGGAAAGCTGGGTAAAAACTAACATGCTTTAGACCAAACTGAGCATGTATTATAAACTCCCAGCTATCCTCATACTTTATGTATATATCCTAAATCTGATGTTATGATCTGCAACAATGTCACGGGTGTGTTGCCACGAAGATCGTCACGAGTACACAGCCTGACTTCTCGCAGCTGACTTGTTGGTGCTTTGTGTTTTCTCGGCAGTGTAGGAGTTAATTCTCTCTCTCTCTGGGCTAGCTGAGGTCCAGCCTCGCCCAGCTGCAATCAATGCTTCTTTAGTGAGACTCCTTTATATTCCTGCAGGTCTGTTTGGGAGGTGTCGGTGAAAGCTTTTCATTCAGACTTACAGAGCGGATCGTGGTGTTTGGAGTTGCTGAGATAAGTGTATTTGGAAGTGTGTTTTCCCTTTCCTCGCTTTATCATTTATCTCCTTTCCCGTTGGTGTTCCCTCTGTTGTAGTTGTTTAGAAGTTGTATGCAAGGTGGTTTTGGTTTTTCCCTTGTACTGTCTCGTTCGTCTAAATACTGTGTGTGGGCATATTATTTCTGGTTCCCTATTGTTGTGATCGGGGTCCTTCTCAGGACTAGATTACTGAGGTGCAGGGATCTTCAGGAGGTAGGGGTTACGCTGGCGGCCTGGACCTCTGTACCTTTAACAGTACCTCCAGGATGAGGGATTAGTCAGGGCCCCAGCTTAGGGTCAGCTTAGGCCCCCTACCTCCAGTATTCTGTGACAGTGTGACAAACAAGTACTGAGGAAAGAAAGGGGAAAGCTATCCCTACAGTAAGACTAAGCTGAATCCCTACGATGTAGCGGGCTGTCTGTTCCTTGCGAACAACCCGCCTTAGTCCTCGGGTAGTCTGAACGAAGACCTATAGCATAAAGTGGAGGAGTCCCTAAAAAACTAAGGACTGGAACAAAAATGGGACACTTCCTAAACAGAGAAGTTGTTACAGAACACAAAAAGATAAACTGACAAAAAGGTACTAGAGGTCCCAGAAGGACCAAGCGAACTGACAGAGAAAGGCACAGAAGCACCTGGCTAGCAAAACAGTCAAACAACACTGAAGTCCAGCACAGCCAAAAGGGCGGAGCTGGAATATAAAGGCAGATGGTCACGTGACCGCAAAACACAAGATGGAAAAAACAAACAGGAGGGTTCTAACAGTACCCCCTCTTTTATGAGGATTCTCCGGATCCTCCAGGCCCAGGCCTATTCGGAAACCTCTTGTGGAAAGCTCTAACAAGCCTAGGAGCAGAGACATCATCCACCCTTACCCAGGAGTTATCTTTGGGACCAAAACCCTCCAGGAGACGAGATACTGTAATCTCCCTCTATGCCATCTAGAATTCAAGATACGAGAAATTTCATATTCGCCGTCTTCCACCACAGGAGGAACTGTGACAGTGGCATCCCTATCTGATGCATCAGCTTTTTTCAACAAGGAAACATGAAACACAGGATTAATCTTCCAGGAAGTAGGGACATCCAACCTAACCGCAGACGGGTTAATAACCTGAAGCACTTTAAATGGACCCACAAACTTGGGACCCAGTTTTTTAGAGGGAATCCTCAACCGCAAGTTCCTTGAGGACAACCAAACCATGTCACCCACAGTAAACAAAACCTCCTTACATTTCCTGTCAACATACTTCTTGGACTTCTTGTTAGTGTCTTGAAGGTTGCAACGTACATTAGTCCAAACTCTCTCCAAATCACCGGAAAAATTCTCCTCCTACAGCACCGCCGACCCCAACTTGGATAACGAACCAAAAGACCGATGTCTCCCAGTACAACAAAAAAAAAGGAGAACACCCAGCAGAGGAGGATGTATGTTAAGAGCAAATTCTGTGAGAGGCAGAAACTCAGACCACCCCTCTTGATTGTCCGCCACAAAACAATGCAAAAACTGTTCTACATCCTGGTTCTTTCTTTCAGTCTGTCCATTAGACTCAGGATGATACCCAGACGAAAATGACAAATGGACTCCCAACCTGTCACAAAAAGCACGCCAAAAGAGAGCCACAAACTGAGGTCCTCTATCAGAAACAATATCCGTGGAAACGCCATGAAGCTTGCCAATCTCCTTAACAAACGCCTTAGCGAGAGTCTTGGCGCAGGGCAACTTAATGAATGGAACCAAGTGACACATCTTACTAAAACGGTCCACGACCACCCAGATGACAGTAAAACCCTCAGACACAGGCAGATCAGTAATAAAATCCATTGTGAGATGCGTCCAAGGCGCACTAGGAACCTCCAGAGGGCAAAGCAACCCCGCAGCAGGAGTATGTGAAGCCTTTGACCTAGCACACACAGTACATTGACGTACCCACTTGATGACTTCTTTCTGCCATCCAGGCCACCAAAAACTGTCGGCTCAAATTGTTAGCGGACACCATGTTGCGTTTGGAGAGCCCCTGTGTGCCCAAACTTTGGAGCTCTCCCACAAGTGACCCCATTTTGGAAACTAGACCCCCCAAGGCACCTATCTAGATGCATAGTGAGCACTTGGAACCCCCAGGTGCTTCACAAATTGATTCGTAAAAATGAAAAAAAAAAACACTTTTTCATTTTTATGAATCAATTTGTGAAGCACCTGGGGGTTCCAAGTGCTCACTATGCATCCAGATATGTGCCTTGGGGGGTCTAGTTTCCAAAATGGGGTCACTTGTGGGGGAGCTCCAATGTTTGGGCACGCAGGGGCTCTCCAAACGCAACATCGCGTCCGCTAACAATTTAAGCCGATTTTCCATTCAATTTGTTAGCGGACACCATGTCGCGTTTGGAGAGCCCGTGATGTGCCTAAACAGTGGAGCTCCCCCACAAGTGACCCCATTTTGGAAACTATACCCCTCAAGGATTTTATTAAGGTGTATAGTAAACATTTTGAACCCAGAGGTACGACACAGAATTTGTTTACATTAGGTCATCATATTGAATAAGTTGTCATTAGTCTTGAGCGCAAGCGCTCGCTACTTAAGTTTGCATCGGGTACTCAGGTATGCACCATGTACAGCGTGTGCTCGAGTGACATGCTCGAGTCCCTGCTCCGCATGTTTCACGGTAATAAGACACCCAAAAAAAAACATGCGGGGATCGCTCGTGCATGGCAGGCAATCCCCGTAAAGTTTTTTTGGCCGCGAAGCATATGGGGCAGAGACTCGAGCATGTCACTCAAATACCCACGATACTCAATGCATACCAGAGCACCCGATGCAAACTCAAGTAGCGAGCACTTGCGCTCAACACTAGTCGCCATATCGTCATCTTTTTTTCTTACTTTTGAAAAAAATCCCAACCCCATCAGAACCCTAACCCCAACCCTAACCCTAGCACAACCCTAACCGTAGCACAACCCTAACCCTAGCACAACCCTAACCCTAGCACAACCCTAACCCTAGCACAACCCTAACCCCAAACCCAGCCCTAACCCTAGCCCAATCCTAACCCAAGAGTTTATTTTTGACGCCGTTCCTTGTGCGGTATAAGTGATTAGACGACTTTATTCTTCGGGTCGGTGTGATTACAGCAATACCAGAATCATATGGGGTTTTTATGACTGACAGCTGTCACACACTAAAAGACGCATTTTTTGTAAAATCTAGTTTTTGCATCGCCATATTTTGAGAGCTATAATTTTTCCATATTTTGGCAGACAGTCATGTGACGGCTTGTTTTTTGCGGGATGAGTTGACGTTTTTATTGGTGCCATTTTCAGGCACGTGACATTTTTTGATCGCTTTCTATTCGGATTTTTGGGAGGCAGAATAAACAAAAACCAACAATTCAGGAATTTTTTTTTTTTTTGTTTTTTTTGTTTTTTTTAATTCTGTTCCGCGTGTGGTAAAATTGATAAGGTAGCTTTATTCTTCGGGTCAGTACATTTACAGCGGTACCACATTTATATCGTTTTTCTATGTTTTGCACTTTTACATAATAAAATCAATTTTATAGAAAAAAATATTTTTTAGCATAGCTTTATTCTGAGAGCTATAACTATTTTATTTTTCAGCTGATGGAGCTGTATGGCGGCTTGTTTTTTGCGGGACGAGATGATGTTTTCAGCGGTACCATTTTTATTTATATTTGTCTTTTTGATCGCGTGTTATTCCATTTTTTGTTTATCGGTATGGTGATAAAGCATTGTTTTTTGCTTCGTTTTTTTTTTTACCGTGTTCACTGAAGGGGTTAACTAGTGGGACAGTTTTATAGGTCAGGTTGTTCCGGACGCGGTGATACCAAATATGTGTACTTTTATTGTTTTTTTTTATAATAATATTTATTGATGGGTGCATTATATTTTTATTTTTGGTGGATTATTTTTTTTATTTTTTTTTTTATATATATATATATATATTTTTTTTTTTCCACTTTCTGAAAGTTTATATACTTTATTACTTTGTCTCACTCTGGGACTTTCACTTTTTTTTTCTTTGATCGCCTGCATGGCACAGGAATGCAGCACCATCCCTGTGCTATGCAGGCTGTCAGCGCTGGACAGGGAGAAGATTGTTTGGAGATGCACTGCGCATGTCCAAACAATCTTCCTGCTGTCTGGTGACCCGGATGTTGTCATGACGACATCGGGTCGTCATGGCAACACCCGGGAAGCCTTTGCAGACAGCGCTGGAAGCCAGAAGAGGAGGTGAATATCTGCGATCACCTCCCCTTGCCCCCGCAATGCTGCGATCAACTTCGATCGCAGCATCGCGGGGGTTAATGTGCTGGGAGCGGTGCAGGACCGCTCCCTGCACATAGTATTGGGTGTCAGCTGTGACAATCAGCTGACACCCGGCGGCGATCGCGCCGCACAGCCTGTGTGCGCGCGCGACTGCCATAACGTACTAATACGGGTCTGGCTCTTAAGTCACAGGGCACAGACGCGTATTAGTACGTCAGATGTTATTAAGGGGTTAATAAGGTTCTGAAAAAATGCAGGTGCATTGGTAAGACCAAAAGGCATCACCAGACTCTCAAAATGGCCTACAAGAGTGTTAAAAGCAGTTTTCCATTCATCACCCTCCTTAACTCGTAACAAATTGTATGCCCCCCGGAGATCAATCTTAGAGAACCACTTGGCCCCCACTAACTGGTTAAACAAGTCAGGAATTAACGACAATGGGTAGGAATTGCGTACGGTAATCTTATTAATTTCACGAAAATCCAGACATGGACGTAAACCCCCGTCCTTTTTTTTTAACAAAGAAAAATCCAACTGCCACAGGCGACTTAGAAGGTCTAATGTGACCAGCAGCCAGGCTAGTCTGTATGTACTCCTCCAAGGCCTTTCTTTCAGGGATAGTCAGATTAAACAAGCGACTCTTGGGAAGAGTAGCTCCCAGAACAAACTCAATGGCGCAATTGTAATCCCAATGAAGAGGTAAAACTTGTGACTCCTCCTCCGAAAAAACACTACAAAAATCTTGAATAGGTACAGGTAATTCCTCTTTTTCCACAGCCGCAATGCGACCATTACAACATTTATCATAGCACTTCAGACTCCAAGACTTTATGATATTAGTAGACCAGTCCAGCAAAGGATTGTGCAGTTTTAACCAAGGCAATCCTAGAACGACTGGAGAGGGTAAATTATTTAATATAACCAAGTCCAAAATTTCTTGGTGAAGTACATTGATAGTGAGGGGAAATGCAGCAACTTTGTGAGTAATACATTTCAAGGGAGTGTTATCAATAGCAATCACAGAAATAGGTGATGACAAAGGTTTGGATTCCAATTTAAGTTTTTCCAAAAACCCTTTATCAATCACATTAAGTGTTGAACCACAATCCACAAATACCTTAAATTCAATCAAATGTTCCTGCAAAGTAGTACTCCCTGAAAGAAATACTCCTGCAGAGCGTAAACAAGCTATACGGGCCTGCTTGACCTTTTTTTTTCTTTACTTAAACGAAGTTCACAATACTTAATCAAATGGTCAGCTTTACCACAATAAAGACACAATCTCTCTGCGAACCCCCGGTTTCTTTCCTGAGAGGGAAGAGACTTCGCCCCAACCTCCATCGGTTCTCCGCCATCTGATCAGATTTTCTGGGGACTAGGATCTGGCATTACAGGAGTCTTTACCTCATTCTGCCTAGATCTCAGCCTCCTATCCACAGGAACAGCTAACTGCATGGCATCCTGCAGAGTCTCAGGTGCGGGGAATGCAATTAGCAAATCCTTAACCCTTTCACTCAGACCAGCAAGAAATAGACATTTCAGAGCAGGATCATCCCATTTGACTTCTGAAGCCCACCTTCTAAAGTGTGTGCAATAAATCTCAACATCACCTGACCCCTGATTCAGACGCCTGAGTTCTGCTTCAACAGATGAGATTCGATCAGGATCATCATATAATAGACCCATAGCAGAAAAAAAATTCTTCTACAGACCTTAAGCATGGATCATTAGGTTGGAGAGAAAAGGCCCGCCTCTGTGGTTCATTGCGCAAAAGTGACATAATAAAACCAATGCACTGTGATTCATTCCCAGAGGACCTTGGTCTCAAATGAAAATATAACAAACAAGCATTTTTAAAGGAAAAAAAATCTTGCTGTTTACCATAAAAAACATCAGGCAGTCCTCCCTTGGGTTCCACAAAATGCGCTCCAGAACAGCTACTCACGTGTTGCTGTAGCTCGGCCACCTCCAGAGACAATCCCTGCAAGTGTTGAGACAAAACTTGGACAGAAGTCATACTGATTCCCGAATCTCTTTCCTTTAGTTTTTTTGGGCTGGACTTACTGTTATGATCTGCAACAAGTACTAAGGAAAGAAAGGGGAAAGCTATCCCTACAATAAGACTAAGCTGAATCCCTACGATGTAGCGGGCTACCTGTTCCTTGTGAACCGACCCGCCTTAGTCCTCGGCTAGTCTGAACGAAGACCTATAGCATAAAGGGGAGGGGTCCCTAAAAGAATTAAGGACTGGAATAAAAATGGGACACCTCCTAAACAGAGAAGTTGTTACAGAACACAAAAAGATAAACTGACAAAAAGGTACTAGAGGTCCCAGAAGGACCAAGCGAACTGACAGAGAAAGGCACAGAAGTACCTGGCTAGCAAAACAGTCAAAGAACACTGAAGTCCAGCACAGCCAAAAGGGCGGAGCTGGAATATAAAGGCAGATGGTCATGTGACCGCAAGACACCAGATGGAAAAAACAGACAGGAGGGTTCTAACATCTGACTATTGAGTATTGTTCGTATATTAAACCAGTAAAATTTGCTTTCTAGGAGCCTACAAAAGCTGGGCAAGAAATTCTCAGTAAAGCTGTAATGAACATACCTGCCAAGTTTTGCAGTGATTATCCTCAATACTGTGGCATAGCTCGGCAAGTCTATTCACAGGGTCCTTGGAAAGCTGAGTAATGGATCATGTAAAATAGAGACTGCAAAATGCCAAATATACCTGGATAAATTCAACTTCCTCCTCTCAAAATGTGCCATAGACTGGGAGATTTGCATTTTGGGATCATGAGAAACAATGTGGAGCTGTAATAGAGGCTAGATAGATTTGGGTTTTAGGAAAGCTGGCTAATTTTCTGCACCCAGCCAAAGGACAGAATCAGAGATGGTAGCTTCTAACTACCTATACTTTATACGTGACCAGATGGCTGAAAATATTCCTGGAGGTTCCCAGTACTGGACATATGTTGGAAAACAGTAGTGATCATGGAGGCTGGATATATGTGGGACACAGTAGTGATCATGGAGGCTGGATATATGTGGGACACAGTAGTGATCATGGAGACTGGATATATGTGGGACACAGTAGTGATCATGGAGGCTGGATATGTGGGACACAGTAGTGATCATGGAGACTGGATATATGTGGGACACAGTAGTGATCATGGAGGCTGGATATATGGGGGACACAGTAGTGATCATGGAGACTGGATATATGTGGGACACAGTAGTGATCATGGAGGCTGGATATATGGGGGACACAGTAGTGATCATGGAGGCTGGATATATGGGGGACACAGTAGTGATCATGGAGGCTGGATATATGGGGGACACAGTAGTGATCATGGAGGCTGGATATATGGGGGACACAGTAGTGATCATGGAGGCTGGATATACAGTATATGGGACATATTAGTGATCATGGAGGCATGACAGGGTTTTCTGCACTTCCTAGGGATAATCCCATTTGAAATGGCTGAAAACAGTGAACAGCACCTTGCTTGCACTCTGATGATAAGCTATTGTGTTGGTGCCAGGCTGACAGGTGGCGCAGCCTTTTGTGTCTGGCACCCTGCTGGCAGCACAGGAAGCAGCAGGGCAGGCGCTGGGTGCACCTTGCTGTACCTTGCACTGAGGGTCCCTCCCTCACATTCCTGCCGCCGCTCCTCCCTCACACGCCTCCATGTCAGCAGCTTCAGTATAATGGGAGGGAATTGATGGCGAGGGCTGGAGGTGGGCGTCTGGGAGTGCAGTGCCCTTCAGCTGTAAGAGGAGAGGAGTGGACGAGCAGGTGAAGCTGTCTGAGGCGAAGGTGTGGAGCAGAGGCTATGAGGCACATCGCAGGGCTGACTGAGGGGACAGCAGTATGGCCAAGGAGCTGAGCCAGGAAGAGGTGCTGGATTTCCTGTGCCAGGCTGGAGGGAAGGTGGCCAATGCCTCGCTGCTGGCACACTTCAAGCGCTTCCTGAGGGACCCGCAGGCGCCGGCAGAGCAGCTCCACAAGCGCCGGGAGAGGTTCAAGCGCTATGTGAACTCCGTGGCTGTGGTGAAGCCGGAGGGAGCTGTCAAATACGTGGTGCTCAGGAGCCGCTATCGCGATCTGCTGGGAGAGGACTTGTCGCGACCACCGGCTCCTCTAAAGCCTGAGCATCAGGAGGAGGATGAGGTGCCCGCTGTGCCGCACGGAGCTCAGGTACGTGATGGCAGTGCATGCGGCCACCAAGGTAAATCTGCACAAGTTCCTCACCAGCAGGGCGCTGTCCTTATCTCAGATGTGGAGGGAAACACTTGGGAGGCAGCCTCTTATAAGGAAGTTTCTTCTCATCATGAACGATCTCAGTGGACTTCACCAGCTCCTACCCAAGAGTCTACATCCTCCTGCCCCACCTCATTACCAGCCAGCAACACCCCGTCCCCCCAAAATAATGGGCATTCACTGCACAGGAGCCCATCCATGGAGTATAAAACCAGTCCACCAGTCCTCAGAGCTTCAGCCCACCACCCACAACCTGCTAATACTTGCCTGTCCATCTCCAAGACCTCATCACCAGCTAGCAATACGTCCTCACCCAAAAATAATGGGACTTTTTTGCACAGAAGCCCATCCATGGAGTATAAGTCCAGTCCACCAGTCACCAGAGCTTCACCACACCACCCACAAACTGTTAATACATACTTGACCTCCTCATCAGCCAGCAAGGACTCCTCACCTTCCAACAAGAGTAATTCTTCTTCAAACCATCCATACCACAACCAGTCCTCCCAGCCTGGAAGCCTTGACATTCCTGAGATTCCGTCTCAGGTTCCTGGTGGACATGTTAAAGCCTCACCTGTTGGACAAAGGAAAACCAAATCTACTAATCCTGCTTTTGTCAACGCTACTAGCAGGGATCAGGATAGACAAAGACATGGATGCTATGCCTGTACTGAGCCAAAGTCATCAAATTTCCACTTAAATGGTACTTTTCCTCCAGGGGAGCACGAAGACTATAAGGACCCTGTGCAAGATGACCAGCAAATGCTTACTTTATATAATGAGTTGCCACCTTCGCCTCCTTCTTCCAGGTACATAGATTCACCACACCCTTCCCCCTCCCTGCTGTCCCCACATGGATCAAGCATTACTCCTCCAGATGTTCATCTGGAAGATCAGTCAGCGAGTCGCAGCCCCTCTCCCCCGCTACCCCTCTATGATATACATGAAATGTGGATGTCTAAAATGCCAGTCTTTAAAAGCATCAGATGCCAGCTTTCCTTGCAGGATATGGAGGACTTTGTAGATCAAGAGAGCTGTGGAAGTGAAGGGAGTGACAGTGGGGAAGGAGCTGACTGTGACACAGAGCACAATATTGATGAAGACCCTTCCAGTGACTCAAATAATGACAGATATGTACAGTACATTGAACAGAAATGTGAGACCACTAGGAGATGTCCTCCTGGTAGAAGGTTCCTCAGCATCAATGAGCAATATGATAAATTAAAAAGTGGTGCCCCCATTAATGTGAAGGACACTTTGACTGAATGTGGAGTACAATCTGCGGAGCCTATGCTAACAGACACCATGTACAGTAAATCTCCATACACAACCAAATCTTTTCTCACCGATCAAGCTCCTATCTTGTTTGCACTGGCAGGGAACCCACCAAGGCATAAGATGAGTGCTCGTATGCGAGAAGTAATGTCATCCTCCGATGATGAACTCATTGAAAGGGATTATAAAAAGAGGCGGCGTCCATCCAGAACTAAAAGACCACCTAACATTGTGTTGGCTGCTCCACAGCCAGATGTAGACTTGCTGCTAACAGTGAAGCCTGTGAGCTCCAACCATTTTATTACATATGATATCCAAGACCAAAAATCTCTCCATGCACAATATGAACCCGAAGTGAATACGGATTTTGTTTTTAAAAAGACTTTTGGTTATAAATCTTCCACCGTTTTTCCCTTGGATTCAATGGAACATCACTGGATTATAAAGTTGGCAATGGGGTCTTGGCTTCATGTGTATGGCTTGTTCATGGAGGACCCAAGCTTAGCATTGCGGAAAGATTTCATCTCTGGCTTCACCGCTTTTCACTGGTTTGCCAAACATGGTGCGGCTGACATGTTCCACAAGTTTGTGGCTGGTGCCAAAAAGGCCGGGATTCATCTGGATGCTAACGTCAAATCCAATGGGGGATATACTCCTTTACACATAGCCGCTATCCATGGGCATCATAAAGTAGCGGCCATATTAGTAGAAAAACTCAATGTAGACGTGAGGATGAGGGACAATAGTGGTAAAAGGGCCTGGCAGTACCTGAGCTGCAACACTTCTGGAGAAGTATGGCAGCTTTTAGGAGCACCGAAGGGGAAAACCATTTTTGCATCTCGTGCCTTAAATATCATTAGCAGTACAAGCACACAAAACAAATCCAGCCAGATAAACAGAAAAACTTCCTTAGCTGCTTTTATGAAGCCGCAGCATCAGAAATGGAAAGCAAGCAATCAACCTGTTGTGAGGGAAAGAGAAATCTACAGTGACTAAGTCAGAAAAACCCCTGAGTTAAACTTTTCCTCCATGTTTGTTTGAGCTGAGGGTGTAAGTCTGCGCTCCTACCGGTGGGCCTGATGTCTACCTAGAGTGGGAGAATGCATCTAGTAGACTGTGCCATGTATGCTGTAGATCAGTGAAAGAACAAAATGTTTCTAGATTAATAGGGTTGTCTTTTTTTGTGGGAGTCTGGATCTCAGTGTAATCTTAAAGGGATTGTCCAGGAATTAAAAAAAAAATGTATTCAAATAAAACTAAGGCCACGGCCCCACTATCAGTATTTAGTCTTTTTTTTTTCTCAGGAGTGGGAGCCAAACCCAGGTGAGGAACAATCAGAGGAAAGGTATAATAGAAACAAGTCACCAATTCTGCATTTATCACCCACTCCTGGTTTTGGCTCCCACTCCTGAGAAAAAATGCTGACTGAATAATGATAGTGGGGCCGTGTCCTATAGCTCACCTGTCAAATGCCCTGTTGTTTCAGTGATCCTCGCTGGTTTCTGTACTTTTGCTGCAGCAGTCCTATGCCATACAGCTGTGTGATCACAGCAGACAATTACCGACCCCAGTGGGGATGCTTATATGTACAGCACAAGACTGCTGCGTCCAGTGATTGGCTGCAGTGGTTACGTGGATGTACAGCTTGTGATCACTGCAGCAAAGTAAACACAGACCGGATCACAGGCAATGGAGCTTTTTATTTTATAGTATGCCTGCTGCTAGAGAAAAAAAAAAGAAATCTTGGACAACCCCTTTAAAGGGGCCTTTGATGGTATTTCTAACCTGTGGTTCTCCAGTGACTGTAAAACTACAAATCCCAGAGGGTAAGAGTCCTTGCAGCTGTAGGTTCTCAATAGACCAAAAGCCACAGATCACTGTCATAGATATTAGGGGGCTGATTCATCAAAGTGTTTACGCCAGATTTCTGGAGTAAAACACATTGAAAAGTCGCTAAATTTTGTGACTTTTGTTCTTTTCACACCCCATTCCAGCTAGCTTCACCAAAGTGGATGGAGTATGGGTGGGTTGGGGGGTGGCGGAGCATACTATATTCATCAACAGTTACACTGTGGTGTAACGTACATCAGAAATGTACTCCAGTAGCATCTCTGGCAAGACGCACTCCACTGAGAAGTACGCCTCTTAAGGAATTAGGTGCATCTTACTCCTGCCGCCCATCATTAAGGCTGGTGTGAGCCATGCTGATCTTAATGAATTGGGCCATAATGTTTAGATTCACATGTAGCATCTATCATGGATATTAAGGACCCAGTTCATCAAAACTGAAGTGTTATACCTTATATCTTGATGAAGGGTGCACTGAAGTAAGATGTGCCAAATTCATTAAAGTGAATCTGTCAGCAGGATTTTGCTATGAAATCTGAGAGCGGCATGATGTAGGGGCTGCGACCCTGATTCCAGGGATATGTCACTTACTAGTCTGTGTGCTCCTGTTTCAATAAATTAGTGTTTTATCTATCAGCAGGAGATTATCACTACAGGACTGTGTCTCGAGCTTCCTAGTCAACTTGTGCCTATACACAGTGTACACAGATAGCTGCCAATCAGTGGTGTGGGCGGGGTTATACAGAGCTCAGCATTTAGAGAACTGCTAGATCTGCATGAGAGAAAACAGAGATTGTATCAAAATAACAGCAAGCAGCCCAGCACGTGACACGTCGCTGGAATCAGGGTCTCAGCCCCTACATCATGCTGCTCTCAGATTATATAACACAAACCTGCTGCCGGATTCCCTTTAAGAGGTGTGTGCTTCTTACGGAATTTGGTACATAGTTCAGCTGCCGGCATAAGAAATGTACAACATTCAGTGACCGGACCACATTTCTGCATTAATTTACACCACTTTTGTGGTGCAAATTACAATGAATTTGTCAGTTGTTTGGCCAAGGCCCCTTCCATATAAGCTCCACACACTTTTCAAAAAGGTAGCAGAGCTGGCCGGGACTCGTGTAATTTTACAAAAATGAAGCCACAGTTGTCATTTTTACAAGTTATGCAAAAAGTTTGTGATATTTGAAACAGGAGAACTCCAGAATTATGGTGCAAATGGAGGGATCTGCGCCTAAATGTACAGCAGATCCTTAGTAATCGGACAACTAAGGGACGTCTGTGGCCACTTAAAGGATATTCTTAACAAATGTTTCATGTATCTGTGTGTGTAGAGAACAGGTCCATTTTTTAACAGAACTTGAAGGGGTTGAATAGCATGAAAAAATGTTTATTCTTTCCCAAAACAATGCTACAACTGTCCACAAGTTGTGTGTGGCATGACTTCATTCATGCTATGATACTAAACACAACCCATAGCCAGGTGTGGCGCTGTTTCTGGGAGAAAGCAGCCATGTGTTTTTTGGTTATTTTTCCCCCTTCTATAGCATGTGGCCAGGTCTACACGACATGTCGCGCAACAGCAATCTGCAAACAACTTGTGCAGCTGAAAACATCTGCACAACTTGCTGCCTTGCAACTATTTTAAAGCTGTGATTTTGTGCTAAAAATGGCCAAATCGCAGATACGTCGCAGTCGCATGTGACTTGCATTGAAGTCTTTAGCAAGCGAGTTGTGTGCGACTCGTGGCAGAAAATCCAACACATTTGGAAACTGTTGCGACTCTTTGTTGCAGGTGGTAATGCGACATCATAGGAAATGGTTAGAGATGCGATGACACAATGTGTCACTACGCTTTCAGTGCTGTGCCATACATGTAGCCCTAGCCTTCTTATGATACACATTTGTAATATATGTGTAATAATTTTCCATCTTAGGCTATGTGCCCACGTTGCGGACCTGAAGCATATTTTTTACGCTTCTCCCTGGCGGGAAAATCGCATGCGGATATTACATGCGGTTTTCCCGCCAGGTAGAAGCGTTTGTGAGGCGTCTTTGCATGCATTTCCGCATGCGGGTTATCAAGCACTTCTCCAAGCATCACTTGGAAAAGTGCTTGACAACTTGTTCAGAATGGTAAAAAATAAAAAAATAAACTTTATACTCACCTTCTGATGCATTCTCTGCCCCGTCCGGAGGCTTGAGCGGCTCACGCTGTTGTGTGCAGGACCTGCGGTGACGTCATTGAGTCATGTGGTGGGTCACATGACTCAATGACGTGGCAGGTCCTTCAGACAACAGCGCGACGGAGGGAAAACATCAGAAGATAAGTATAAACTTTATTTTATTCTTTTTTTTACAGGTTCTTTGGTACCCAGGTCTGGAGGAGAGTCTCCTCTCCTCCAGACTTGGGTACCATCCGCACATTGATTCCGCAGCGCTTCCGCAAAATTAATGAACATGCTGCGGATTTTTGACTGCAGCATATACGCTGCGGAAAAATCCGCAGCATGGGCATTGACATTGCGGAATGCCATTGGGGACCATGGGGTGCGGATCTACATGCGTTTTTCAAGCGTTTACGCTGCGGAAATTCCGCAGCATATACGCTTGAAAAACGCTACGTGGGCACACAGCCTTACTCCTGGGCTCCCCCCCCACCCCCTCTAAAGGAGAAGAGCTTCCATTGGCCCTGTTCAAGAAATCCAAATTAGCCTGCAAGAGCAGATAAGTGGAGGAAAAGATAAGATCAGCCTGAGCTTCTGCACTGCTTAATCCATTAGTATGTGGGAATTACTGAAATGGCACAGCCAGCACACATCTTTTTCTGTAACTCCCATAGACTCTAATGGAGCGTGCCTTACATGCTTTACCTACTGTCTGCCAACATATACATGCAGGCTTGGACTGGCCCACAGGAGAATCCTCCGGTGGGCCATCTCCTTCTTATATGAGCAGTACTTGGCACAATATACTTGAGTCACTATGTGCAGACAAAGGCAGCATCTTATTCATTTACCAATCCACCCAGTTCACTGTTATATACATTTGTTATTGAGGATAATGTCACATTTGCATGAAGCTGAAAAGTGGGGCCCTGGAGTTGGTTACTGGTGGGCCCTGGGCACTTCAGTCCGGCACTGTATACATGACACCAAAAATGTATGCTTGGAATACTACCCCTTTAAGCATAATCTTCTATTAGACAATGAAGGTAGATACACTGACTAGTGCTCTGCTATAAATTCCCCCACTTCGAGTGGACCTTGGCGTTGTAGCTGTCGGGATCTTGTTGTTGCATCTGGGTACATGGCTAGTGCTGAGAGATCCCTGTCTAGTGCTTGCCATTATCCGCTGTGATAACATGGGCCTCTGTGTTCTCCTTCAGCTGCTGTCTGCACATTCGGATCTAGGAGTGTGAATTTTGGTAAATTTTACTCAAGTTTTTGCTAGGATACTACATCTGTTAACCCCTTATTGTGCTGAGCCCCTTTACAGTTCAAATTCTGCACTTTGATTTAAGTATGGTAGATATTACCATAATGGCAAACACGCTGGACTTTGCCAATGGTGGTCTGTCGCTTTACCTACTATTCCATAATGAATACTGCACAACATGCACCCCATGCCCCTCTTTGGTGGCTATGTTCTGCCATGCACCCAGTCTTCCCCTTTTGAACATCTCCCATAAGCATGAACCATTCATATATGTCTATTTCATGCTGTGATTCACAGACCAAAGTCAACATTTTTTTTTTTTTTACTTAATAAATTGCAGAGTAGGAATATTTTTGATAGTAATATTTTCCAGGTTATTTTGGTACGTGTTCATGACATTGATGTATAACGAGCTGGATGAGAGGACATTACTCTTAGCAATACACCATGGTTCACCTGCTATTACTTATTACTGTGCTAGTCTGCCATCTGTGCAAAAATACAATTTAACAAAAAAAAAATAAATTTTTTTTTCCACCTTGAACACCATTTTAGGTAACATTTCCATAGGCAGTTTGCAATGCTTTTTTTGTAGTCAAGAAGTGGATATAAACATAAGAATTTTCTTTTTCTTTTAGGATAAATATAAATAAAAGCATTAAAAACTGCACTGTGCAAACATGACAAAAACCCCAGTGTGATGCCAGTATATCCAGCATAGCAATAAGTGTCCATGCAGGGGTGATGCCTCACCTATACCTATGGATGTCTTTACTACTGTATTGTCATCTGTGTGTGTAAATGTTTGTCATTTTTAAAGTGTTTATTGTACATAAATAAATAAGGATTTTTAAAAAAAAACAAACAAAACCAGATCTATTTGCCCTTATTTTTTCACTACTGCTTGATTTGACTCAGTTCACATCTTCTCACTTTATGGGGTATATTCATTTCCAGTTTAAAGGGATTTTTTGATTTCAAGAAACTTGTTTCCCCAGGTACAGTTTGTTGTACAGAAAAGAAACAAATGTTGCTTTACTCACCCTCTCGGGTCCAGCACTGAGGGTATGTGCCCACTATGCAGGAATGAAGCAGAAAATTTCTGCAGCGTTTCTGCATGTTCTTGGCAGTCAAAAACGCTTGCGGATTTTACATGCGTTTTTGATGCGTTTTTACATGCGGATTTGACTTGCGTTTTTCAAATGCATTGGGACCTCAAATCCACATGCAGAAATGCACAAATGATGGACATGCTGCGGATTTTTCCGCAAGGAAAATGTGCTGCGGAAAATTCCGCAGCATGGGCACAGAACATGCAGATTTTCATTGGGGATCATGGGGCACGGAATACCAAGCGTTTTGCAAGCATTTACGCTGCGGAAATTCCGCATGAAAAACGCATAGGGGGCACACAGCCTAAGTCTCCAACGCTCCCCTGATGTCTGTTAATGTCTGCAGTGCTGACGTCATGTCGAAAACGCTACCGTCAGTCATCGAGTATCCCATGTAGACAGCGCAAGCCGCTGAGCTCACTGACTAGCTGCAGTGCTGTCGACGTCATGTCAATGCTGCAGACGTTGCCAGACACCTTGACAGTGTTAGATATTCAGCAATGGGCCAGGGGAGGGTATGTAAAGCACCGTTTGTTTTTTTTTAAAAACTTGGAACACAGGTTTTCTGGAAACAGAAAAACCCCTTTATATTGCTGGTAAATATTCTTGTAGGAATTTTGGAATAACCCTCCTTGAAATACTTAGCTCCAGCACCAGGAGAGATGAGTATTGTTTTTCTCATTTTTTGGAACTTGACTGTTATCCATAGGATAATCGCCAACTAAATCCAGCACCAAAATCTGCACAAGTCGGTGCAGAATTTATTTACTGATAAAACTGGAAAACACTTGATAACCACCCTCCCAAAAAATGCTTCTATTCCCTGACTTTTTTGTGGGTCCCCTTTTCAGTGCATAATCACTGATCCTATACATTTTCAAGGGGCTGAAATAGACCCATCCGTTCTATTATAATTCATGTTTACTGGTTAAAATAAATCAAGATGTGTTCATAGCAGATGAAATAAAAAACTGAAGCATAATATGAAGTGTGAACCTTACCCATAAGTAAAGAGCTGACTGCCATATCTGTATTTGTGTGCTGCATCTTTCTTACGACCCTTTCTGATCTGATTTAATGTATGTTTGGTTAATAGGAAGACTCATAACCCAGTAAGTTTATTCTAAGCCAATGTGCGATGCTTTAACATGTCCAGGCTCCAGCCACGTTATTGTCACTAATCTTCCTGCCAATTAAGGCTATACTAAAGGAATTCCATTTTGCCCAGTATGAAAAAAAAAAAAAATCACCACTGAGCAGACCTGCTTCCTTTTTAGGATGTTAAAATTGTGACAAACAGGTATTTCTCTTCCAAGATGTGTTCCAGAAACTCTGCACTCATGACAGCGGATTCCCATAGAGAACACGTTTCCATGAACTGACGCTGAGCGAAGCTGGAGGGCAATAAACGGGAATAAAGACTTTATGTTTCTCCGGTTGATACAGTCGCAGTGTTTGCATTGTTTGGTATTCAGGTGCATGATCACAAGAAGGAAGCGCAGACAGCTCAATAACAGGTTTGCCAGCTGCTGACTCATCCAACCTGTCAACCTCATATTGAGCATGCTGAGTTTTGACTTTTAAACACCTTTTTAACCCCTAAAGACTTGTCTGATGTTTTAAAAATCATATTTTTTTTGCAGGATAATATATTGCAATCATTTTATGCTAATTACTTATTCAAACAGTTTTTTTACTCAGATTTTTTTTAATCCAAAAATTAAGGAAAATTCTAACCAAACATGGCTCTGATTGTGATAGCTGCTCTAAGGCTATGTGCCCACGTTGCGGAAATGAAGCAGAAAATTTCTGCTTCATTTCCGCATGTCCTCTCCCGGAAAAACGCATGCGGAATTCCGCACGCGTTTATCGCGCGCTTATCGCGCGTTTACCACATGCGGAATTGCCTTGTGTTTTTAATGCATTGCACAAGGCAATTCCGCTTGCGGAAACGCAAAATTAATGAACATGCTGCGGATTTTTGAACGCAGCATAAACGCTGCGGAAAAATCCGCAGCGTGGGCATAGAACTTGTGGAATCCCCTTGGGGACCATGGGGAGCGGATTACCTAGCGTTTAACAAGCGTTTACGCTGCGGAAATTCCGCAGCGTAAACGCTTGAAAAACGCTACGTGGGCACTCAGCCTATGGCTTTGCTTAATTGCTTAGGCTGGGGTCACATGAACGTTTGCAAATTTTTTTTAAATCTTTTACAGGACCATTTACAGTTTCCTATCTTATAGAATGGCAATGTATTTGTAAAAATGGGATGCCATACTGATGCTAAATACAGCTGAGAAGAAAACGCAGATCTGCACTGCTCCATTGAATTACATTGGTCAGTGAAATCCCTTTTATTCTCAGATTGCACTCGTCCGATTATATGCTCATGTGAGTGAACCCCTAGGGCTCGCTCACACGAACGTTTAACGCGGCCGAGTACTATGTGATGTTTTATCGAACAGCACTCGGACCAGTGTTATTCTATGGGCCAGCTCAGACCTGCACTTATTTTCTCATGCCGATTTGGCATGAGAAAACAATCGCAGCATGCTGCGAGTGCATCTGAGAATCAGATCACGTGCACCCATACAAGTCTATGGGTGTGTGTGAAACACTGAGCTGCACTCGGATGTCATCTGAGTTCAGTCCAGTTACCGTGGATGCCGGCAATGGAGGAGGCGGGCTCACCATAAGATAAATTACTTATGTAGAGATAGTTAGAGCGTAACTTTTACTGAATATCATTAAAGATACAAACAGCCATGCCAACCTCCACTGGATAGGAAGGAAAAGTTTGAGAGCCTAACAAGGGATATGACAAGGCCTCTATACATTGTTTTCAATTGATGTTTTTTCTACATGGTTGTTTGTATCTTTAATGATGTTCAGTAAAAGTTAAGTTTTAACTATCTCTACATAAGTTCTTTATCTTACGATGAGCCTGTTTTTTTAGTAGTAGTACTTTGATTACCCTATTGGATATGAGTCACAATGGAGGAGATGGAGAAATTACCAGTGCATCGATTCTCTCATGTCAGCCGAGTGTCATTTGCATAATCGGCCCTGATTTTCGCACATGATAGAACATACGCTCGTGTGACCCCGGCCTTATAGTAGCCAAACATGGCTCGGACTGTGATAGCTGTGTGGCACCCCAGGGGTCTGGTTTCCACAGTAACAACAATGTTATGTCTGAGAGCAGGTGGGAGGTCTCTTGGTCAGGAATCCTATGCATGCCACACCTCCTGCCCAGTCCTGGGAGGGGAAGAACTTCCCCTGTATAAACCTGGGGCTGAGGCAGGGTTAGAGGGTTTTGAGAGGGAGAGTTCAGCCAGGAGGGCTGACAGGGAGCTGTGGCTCCGGCTGGGCCCAGCTTCTGGGCCATGCCAGAAGTAGAGAAGAGAAGCAGCATAGGAAGAAACAACAGGAGCTCTGTGGGAGCAGTGTTACAAAGAGTCAGGGGCTGGCAGCTGCAGAGCTCGCCCTGACTGAGAAGATTTCTTACCGGACCCGGAGTCCGAGGCTGTGGGGACTAACTCCTACCCAGCAGCAGAATCCGTCAGGCAGGGGATTTCAGGTCCTCTGGCCAAGAAACCCGAAGGCACGGTCACACGCATGGGACCAGCACCGCCGTCGTGGAGCGGAAGCTACTAGAAGGCCCCGAGTCACCGGCCATACGGGTGAGCACCACACGGTACACTCAGGGACGTGGGCTACTTATACTCGCTTCTAGCAAGGTAGCCAGAAGAGTATCGTTAGTTTGGGAGGCCTACAACTCCGCCTGGCCAGGGGAGATCCCATCTGCTCAAGGACTGACCAGGCCCCAACCGCTAGCCAGTACTCCGGGAGGGTCTATCTTTGTCACCAGTAAAGACCCTGAACTACACCGCATCGTCTCTGAGTGGTTCCTGCTACCCCCATCATCCACGTCGGCTGCCCTGAGGCCATACCCCTCCCGTTGGGGGTTATACTATCACGCTGCATAATCCTACCACCGGCCTCAGCGGTCTGCCCTGCAGCGGCAGCTCCATAGCTGTACTCAACGGGTGGCGTAGTCGTCCAACATCTACCGCTAATACAGCGCCACTCAGTCTGACTCCCTGGGCACGGACTGGATCACCGCCACGAGACTACAACCCTCAAAAGATCCGGCTCCGGGTAAGCTCCCGCGTGCGCAACGCAGCGCGACACAGGCCCAGGGGCGCGTCAGCTGCACTTAGGCCTTAGTTAGATGAGTGTATTTTCGGTCTGTGTGCAATAGCCCAAAGGCTGACAGCTCACTGACCAATATTAAGTAAGATCTTCTGTGCACTTTAGCAATCGTTCAGTCATTGTAAGATGCAGTAAGCACTATTCTGGGCCATTTTACAGGCTAGAGTTGTAAGAGACATCTACTATGCAGATGTGCACACAGGGCTGGACACGGAGTCAATAATGTCTACAATTTGAGGACGTGTCTGGACTAATTTGTTTTCCTATTCTACGGCCTAAGGGCTTTGTCAGATGAGTGTTTTTGGTTTGTGCGCACAACAGGCTGCACCTGGACAATTGTAGCAAACATGGTAGTTCATATGGCCAATTTATTAATTTTTTTTCCGACCAGAAAAGTGAATAAAAAAAGAAAAAGAAAACAAGTCATGCAGATGTCTGCTATGCGTACGAGCTGTACACTGAGCCAATCATGTCCACAAATTGTGAATTGACTAGCCCGATTTTTGTCTGAACTCTATCTAAAGGCTCATGCAGACGTCTGTGACGCTCAGTCCGATCACGAACCGCAATGCACCGACTGGCCGTGGGTCTCCCAACTGGAGCATGACCGCTTCATATATTTCTATAAGATTGTCACACTCGGGTCTGGAGACCCACTGCCAGTCCGTTCATTGCGTACCGTGATCAGACTGAAGTCCACGGACATCTGCACAGGCCCTAAGCCTTTCTTGGTTTTGTTTTGTGTATTTTTTGTGTGTGGATACAAAAAAGCCCATTGAAGATTGGTCAGGACCCTTATTTTAACTGATTTGTGGCTTTCAAAGCAAGCATGAACTAGTTAAAAGAGCCTAAAAAAGCCTGAACATACACTATACACATCAAGTCGTATGTTGATTTTTAGCATCTCCCCACAAAAAGACGTTGTGTGCACATACCCTAAAGCTATGTTCATACATCATGGTTTTTTCAGCGTTCATTTTCTGCAGCAAAACCTCTTGTTAGGAGGTTGTTTAGGATTTTTGTTTCTTTTTTTCTTGCTTTTTTTTTGCTGTGTTTTTGGTGCGTTTTTTTTTCACTGTCCTTTTGTCTCTGTTATGCATGTACATAGAGTTCAGGGAAAAAAAATCTCATTTTGGTTTAGGCAAAAAAAAAACGCTGAAAACTTGACACCTGCGTTTTTGATGCGTTTTTTTCACCACCCATTTCAGTGGGTGAAAAAATGCTGAAAAAAGTGACATACTCTATTTTGCAAAAAAACACACAAAGCACAAAATCCTGAACAAAAAAAAAGACATGACCTGTGCATGAGATTTCTGGAATCTCATAGACTTTGCTGGTACTGTAAAACGCAGCTGAAAATTAGCATAAAAATGCATCAAAAAGCGCTGAAAAAACCATGATGTGTGAACATAGCCTATAGCTTACTTACTAAGCTATAAACTGTCCTCATTTCGCAGATGTTTTGGGCGAGAAGGATATACAGTATCCCTTCTTCCCACAAAAGATGGAGAGCAGTTTATTCTTTTTCCCACCACTGAAATAACCATGCATACTCTTATGAAATAGACCTCCGGTAAGGAACAGATCTAGGTTTTGTGTTAGTTGTGATCAGACTCGCTGTTATATAATCATTGTTTATTCAACCTCTATTTGAGCTTTAAAGACTAGAATCCCTAAGTAACAATCCCAGTTTTAAATGTTGCTTTTTCTACCAGTTTTGGGTTTCCTATATGCACCAATGTAAATGTATGAGCAGTGCCCCTAATGCGGCAGTAGATACTGTAACTAAAGCTATTTGTGAATGTGATTATATCCCTAATACATCCAATAACCCTGATGAGTCCAGCTTGATGCATGTAGCTACTTTAGGGCTGCTCAATAGTCAATACATTGTCTGGCGCAGGCTCTTTGTTGCTGGAGATCCAGCTCATACGTATATCAATTTACCATGACAGCTAGTAATCAGAGCTCCTACTGCCCATCTCTTCTCTCCCTGCTGCAGCAGTTTCTGATCGCTCTTCTGACCTGCTTGTGTTTGCTTTTTTAAATTGATAAAATGATGTTAACCCTTAGGCTATGTTCCCACGATGAGCTTTTGGTGACTTGATGTTGCATATATCTGCACCATTTGTGCACCCATTAGGTAAACTAGGTTATTTAAATTTTTTTTTAAATACGCAGCATAACAAACTCACCAAAAACTCATTGTGGGAACGTAGTGTGTCACCCTGGCCTGGATGCCACAAATGTTTAATAAAGCGGTGTCTGAAAGCAAGGGGGAGGTTCCCTAGTTAGGGACCATTAGCATGCAGCACCTCCTGTCCCAGGCCAGTAGGGGGAGCAGGCTGCCCCTATAAAAGCTGGAACTGGGGGCAGGGGTAGAGAGAGCTGGACGACCTGTCTCTGAAGTGAGAGGCGTCCCAGAGCAGGGAGAGCCAGTTCAGCTGAAGCTGAGGAGGTCGTGTGGCAGTAGAGGAGCCACGAGCCAGGGACGGAAGGCGCGGTGAGCCTGTCCTGGCTGAGAGAGAGAAACAGAACTACTGGACTTTGGTGTCCGAGGCTGTTAGGATTCCAAGTCCTACAGCAAATAACCAGACCGCAGGGGATTGTATGTCCCTTGGCCTAAGAAGCCCGGAGGTTCCGCCACAGCAGAAGGGACCAGCAGAGCTGCACCAGGCCAAGAGTAGAAAGGGACCCAAGTTGCAAGCCATACGGGCGAGAAGACACGGCAAGCTCAGGAACGTGGGCTATTACACCACGAGGAGGGAAATAGCCAGGAAGAGCGCAGAGAGCACGGTAGGCCTACACCCTCACCCTGACGAGAAGGGCTTCCCACTTGTTCTCAGACATCCAGGCCCCTTCCTAGCCGGGACTGTTTTTGGGTCATTTCACCTGTTCAAATAAAGACCCTGAACTGTTTAAGAGGCCTCCGTTTCCTGGCAATTGTGGTCGGAATCATCCCCTCCATCACCTATCTATACTGCCCTGGGGCCACACTCCTCCCGTGGGGAGTTATATTATTCAGTGCTGCACACTTACATCTGCCCCAGCGGTCTGCACTGCAGCGGCGGTTATCCCTGACCGCAATCCACGGGTGGCGTAGTCGGAACTTACCCTATATATATATCAAAAGACGGTTCCCCTTTAAGCCTGACACCCTGAGCACGGGACAGGGTCGCCACTACTACTCCCCATCCGCATCCAGAGGCCCGGCCCTGAGTACCCCACGGCCCAGGGGGAGAGTCAGTAGCCTTAGAACACGTTCAGTATTTGGTCAGTATTTTACATCAGTATTTGTAAGACAAAACCAGGTGAGGAACAATCAGAGGAAAAGTATAATAGAAACACGTGACCACTTCTGTATTTATCACCCACTCCTGGTTTTGGTTTACAGATACTGATGTAAAAAACTGACCAAATACTCAACGTGTGATCGTGGCCTTAGGGTGATTTCCCACATGCATTTTTCCTGCAGACCACACACAGCAATATTTACAGCCTCAGATATCGTTGTGAAAAAGGTAAGCAAGGGTATGTATTTGCAGAAGAAAATTCTGCACCAAGACGGGTGTACCAAAACGCTGAAGTTTCAAGTACCAGTAAAATGCATGAGATTCCTGAAGTCTCATGCACGCGTTGCTTACTTTTTCCTTGTAGATTTGAAGCAGTAACTGTAATCTGCAGTATGTCAATTCTTTCAGCATTTTTGGAGCTTTTTTACCCATTCATATGAATGTGAAAAAAGATGTGTGGCGCCCCTGAGGGTTCGACCGCCACAGGGATGCTGCACTTCTTTAATGGAGTGTAGTGTTCCTCCTCTGAGGTAAGAACAGTGTGATGGTCTCCCAGGGTAAAGAAAAGGGCTTTTTGAGGAGAGTCGTCACAGATGCGTAAAAAAACATGTATTTTATGCAATGTTTTTCCTGCCAAGAATACATTTTTGGTGCAGAAATTTCTAATGCAAATATATAACGTGTGCACATACCCTTACACATTTCACTCATTGCATTGCAAAGGGTAAAAAATACACCTCCATCCACAGGATAAATCGAAGTCCTGTGTATTTAAAAAAAGCAGAGCTGGCTGTTTTATACTGCGTATATTAATGGCAGTGTTTGCAGGGTACTTTTAACCCTTTTCTGACGTATGTGGTAATAGTACGTCCTTGTGCCCTGGGCCTATTGGGCCAGGGATATACTATTACGCCGAATGCAATCGCCCCGCACACACCGCTTGTGTGCGGGGCGATCACCGCCGGGTGTCAGCTGATTGTCACAACTGACACCCGGTACTATGTGCCAGGAGCGGTCCCGGACCGCTCCCGGCACATTGACCCCCGAAATGCTACGATCTAAGTTGATCGCAGCATTCTGGTGGCAAGGGGAGGTAAGCGCTGCATATTTATCTCCTCACTGGCGTCCCACGCTGTCTGTGCTTGGTCCCGGTGGTTGTCAAGGTGACCCGATGTTGTCATGACAACATCCGGGGCACCAGACAGCAGGAAGTTAGGTAGATCGTGCTCAGTGCGCGGTCTACCTAACTTGTGTGCTCAGGGCTGCAGCCTGCATAGCATAGAGATGCTGCTGCAGCATTTCTATGCTATGCAAGTGATCTGGGTGAAAAAAATGAAAGTCCCATTGTGTGACAAAGTGTAAAAGTTAAAAAAGTACCAGAAAGTGGAAAAAAAAAAAATTGTACAAATATTAAATGAAAAAATAATCCCCAAAAAATAAAAAAAATATTGTGCCCATGAATAAATATTATTCTGAAATAAAAACAACAATAAAAGTACACACATTTGGTATCACCGCGTCCGGAACGACTTGACCTATAAAACTGTCCCACTAGTTAACCTCTTTAGTGAACACTGTAAAAACTAAAACATAAAAACGGAGCAAAAAAACGATGCTTTATCATCATGTCGACCAAACAAAAAATGGAATAAAACGCGATCAAAAAGACGAATTTAAATAAAAATGGTACCGCTGAAAACATCATCTTGTCCCGCAAAAAACAAGCTGCCATACAGCTCCATCAGTGTAAAAATAAAAAAGTTATAGCTCCCAGAATAAAGCGATGCAAAAAAATAATTTTTTTCTCTAAACTAGCTTTTATTGTGTAATAGAGCCAGAACATAAAAAAACTATATAAATGTGGTACCGATGTAAACGTACTGACCTGAAGAATAAAGCTATCTTATCAATCTTAACACACGCAGAACGGCATAAAAAAAACAAAAAAACAATTCCTGAATTGTTGGTTTTTGTTTTTACTGCCTCCCAAAAATCAGAATAGAAATCGATCAAAAAATGTTATGTGCCTGAAAATGGTACCAATAAAAACGTCAACTCGTCCTGCAAAAAGAAGCTGTCACATGACTCTGTCAGCCGAAATATGGAAAAATTATAGCTCTCAAAATATGGTGATACAAAAACTAGTCTTTGCAAAAAAAAAGCATCTTTTAGTGTGTGACAGATGTCAATCATAAAAACCCAATATGAATCTGGCATCGCTGTAATCACACCGACCCGAAGAATAAAGTCGTCTAATCACTTATACCGCATGAGAAAAGGCGTAAAAAATAAGCTATAGGGTTAGGGTTAGTGCTAGGGTTAGGGATTGGGTTAGGGTTAGGGTTGGGATTTTTTCAAAAGTAAAGAAAAATAAATGATGATATGGCGACTAGTGTTGAGCACAAGTGTTCACTTCTTGAGTTTGCATCGGGTGCTCGAGTGACATACTCAAGTTTCCGCCTCACATGCTTTGCGGCCAAAAAAACCTCGCGGGGATTGCCTGCCATGCACGATCATTCCCCGCATGTTGTTTGTTGGGTGTCTAACAACCGTGAAACATCCGGGGCGGGGACTCGAGCATGTCACTCGAGCACCCGCGATACATGGTGCGTACCTGAGTACCCTATGCAAACTCAAGTAGCGAGCACTTGCGTCCAAGACTAATGACAACTTATTCAATATGATGACCTAATGTTATAAATTTCTGTGTCGTACCTAAGGGTTCAAAATTTTCACTATACCCCTTGATAAAATCCTTCAGGGGTCTAGTTTCCAAAATGGTGTCACTTGTGTTTTTTTTTCACTATTTAGGCACATCAGGGGCTGTCCAAATGCGACATGGCGTCCGCTCTCAATTCCAGCCAATTTTGTGTTTAAAAAGTCACGCAGTGCTCCTTCCCTTCTGAACCTTGCCGTGCGCTCAAACAGTGTGTTTTCCCCATATATGGGGTATCGGCGTACTCCGGAGAAATTGCACAACAGTTTTTGGGGTCCATTTTCTCCTGTTACCCTTGTGAAAATAAAAAAATGGGGTCTAAAGTAGCATTTTTGTGAAAAAAAAAAATGTTCATTTTTTTCTTCCACATTCCAAAAATTCCTGTGAAACACCTGAAGGGTTAATACACTACTTCAATGTGGTTTTGAGCACCTTGAGGGGTGCAGTTTTTAGAGTGGTGTCACTTTTGGGCATTTTCTGTCATAAAGGCCCCTCAAAGTCACTTCAAATGTGATGTGGTCCCTAAAAAAATGGTTTTGTAAATTTTGTTTGATGGAGCGAGACATGATGTCCCAGATGTGCTCAATCGGATTCAGGTCTGGGGAACAGGCGGGCCAGTCCATAGCCTCAATACCTTCATCTTGCAGGAACTGCTGACACACTCCAGCCACATGAGGTCTGGCATTGTCCTGCATTAGGAGGAATCCAGGGCCAACCGCACCAGCATATGGTCTCACAAGGGGTCTGAGGATCTCATCTCGGTACCTAATGGCAGTCAGGCTCTGGCGAGCACATGGAGGGCTGGGCGGCCCTCCAAAGAAATGCCACCCCACACCATTACTGACCCACTGCCAAACCGGTCATGCTGAAGGATGTTGCAGGCAGCAGATCGCTCTCCACGGCGTCTCCAGACTCTGTCAAGTCTGTCACATGTGCTCAGTGTGAACCTGCTTTCATCTGTGAAGAGCACAGGGCGACAGTGGCGACTTTGCCAATCCTGGTGCTCTGTGACAAATGGCAAGCGTCCTGCATGGTGTTGGGCTGTGAGCACAACCCCCATCTGTGGACGTCGGGCCCTCATACCACCCTCATGAAGTCGGTTTCTAACCGTTTGTGCAGACACATGCACATTTGTGGCCTGCTGGAGATCATTTTGCAGGGCTCTGGCAGTGCTCCTCCTGTTCCTCCTTGCACAAAGGCGGAGGTAGCAGTCCTGCTGCTGGGTTATTGCCCTGCTACGGCCCCCTCCACGTCTCCTGGTGTACTGGCCTGTCTCCTGGTGGTGCCTCCAGGCTCTGGACACTGCGCTGACAGACACAGCAAACCTTCTTGCCACAGCTCGCATTGATGTGCCATCCTGGATGAGCTGCACTACCTGAGCAACTTCTGTGGGTTATAGAGTCCGTCTCATGCTACCATGAGTGTGAAAGCACAACCAACATTCAAAAGTGACCAAAACATCAGCCAGAAAGCATTGGTACTGAGATGTGGTCTGTGGTCCCCACCTGCAGAACCACTCCTTTATTGAGGGTGTCTTGATAATTGCCAATAATTTCCATCTATTGTCTATTCCATTTGTACAACAGCATCTGAAATTGATTGTCAATCAGTGTTGCTTCCTAAGTGGACAGTTTGATTTCACAGAAGTTTGATTTACTTGGAGTTATGTTCTGTTGTTTAAGTGTTCCTTTTATTTTTTTGAGCAGTGTGCTATGAAGGGGGTTGCATTATACTCTATAGGAGGCTGCATTATACTCTATTTAGGATCATGGGGTGCATTATACTATATGTACTATATGGGGGCTGCATTATACTATATCAAGGACTATGGTGAATTCATTATACTATATCAAGGACTATGGGGTGCATTATACTATATGGAGGACTATGGGGTGCATTATACTATATGGAGGACGATGGGGAGTGCATTAAACTATATTGAGGACTGTGGGGAGTGCATTATGCTATAGGAAGGATATGATGTGCATTATACAGTATGGAGGACTATGGGGAGTGCATTATACTATATGGAGGACTATAGGAAGTGTATTATACAATATGGAGGACTATGGGGAGTGCATTATACAATATGGAGAACTATGGGGAGTGTATTATACAATATGGAGGACTATAGGGAGTGCATTATAGTATATGGAGGACTATGGGGTGTGCATTATACTATATGGAAGGCAATGGGGAGTGTATTATACTATATGGAGGGCTATGGGGAGTGTATTTTACAATATGGAGGACTATGGGGACTTTTTTTGCAATGTGGAGGACTATGGGGAGTGTATTATACAATATGGAGGAATATGGGGAGTGCATTATACTATATGGCAGACTATGGGGTGTGCACTATACTATATGGAGGCTATGGGGAATGTATTATACTATATGGAGGGCTATTGGGTGTGCATTATACTATATGGAGGGCTATGTGACACATATACTATATGGAGGACGATGGGGTGCATTATACTATGTGGAGGACTATGGGGTGTATTATACTAAACAAACAAAATGCTACCTATTCATCTAGTGACTGGATTGTTTATGCTGGAACAAAAATCATTGTTCTCACAGCACATCACCCTGTGAAAACTGCAGATATGCTGGTGATAATATGATACTGTACAGTGGGTACGGAAAGTATTCAGACCCCTTTAAATTTTTCACTCTTTGTTTCATTGCAGCCATTTGGTAAATTCTAAAAAGTTCATTTTTTTCTCATTAAAGTACACTCTGCACCCCATCTTGACTGAAAAAAACAGAAATGTAGACATTTTTGCAACTTTATTAAAAAAGAAAAACTGAAATATCACATGGTCATAAGTATTCAGACCCTTTGCTCAGACACTCATATTTAAGTCACGTACTGTCCATTTCCTTGTGATCCTCCTTGAGATGCTTCTGCTCCTTCACTGGAGTCCAGCTGTGTATAATTAAACTGATAGGACTTGATTTGGAAAGGCACACACCTGTCTATATAAGACATCACAGCTCACAGTGTACAGTACAGACCAAAAGTTTGGACACACCTTCTCATTTAAAGATTTTTCTGTATTTTCATGACTATGAAAATTGTACATTCACACTGAAGGCATCAAAACTTTGAATTAACACATGTGGAATTATATACTTAACAAAAAAGTGTGAAACGACTGAAAATATGTCTTATATTCTAGGTTCTTCAAAGTAGCCACCTTTTGCTTTGATAACTGCTTTGCACACTCTTGGCATTCTCTTGATGAGCTTCAAGAGGTAGTCACCGGAAATGGTCTTCCAACAATCTTGAAGGAGTTCCCAGAGATGCTTAGCACTTGTTGGCCCTTTTGCCTTCATTCTGCAGTCCATCTCACCCCAAACCATCTCGATTGGGTTCAGGTCTGGTGACTGTGGAGGCCAGGTCAGCAGGCGTAGCACCCCATCACTCTCCTTCTTGGTCAAATAGCCCTTACACAGCCTGGAGGTGTGTTTGGGGTCATTGTCCTGTTGAAAAATAAATGATGGTCCAACTAAACGCAAACCGGACGAAATAGCATGCCTCTGCAAGATCCTGTGGTAGCCATGCTGGTTCAGTATACATTCAATTTTGAATAAATCCCCAACAGTGTCACCAGCAAAGCACCCCCACACCATCACACCTCCTCATCCATGCTTCACGGTGGGAACCAGGCACGTAGAGTTCATCCGTTCACCTTTTCTGCGTCGCACAAAGACACTGTGGTTAGAACCAAAGATCTCAAATTTGGACTCATCAGACCAAAGCACAGATTTCCACTGGTCTAATGTCCATTCCTTGTGTTCTTTAGCCCAAAAAGTCTCTTCTGCTTGTTGCCTGTCCTTAGCAGTGGTTTCCTAGCAGCTATTTTATCATAAAGGCCTGCTGCACAAAGTCTCCTCTTAACAGTTGTTGAAGAGATGTGTCTGCTGCTAGAACTTTGTGTGCCATTGACCTGGTCTCTAATCTGAGCTGCTGTTAACCTGCGATTTCTGAGGCTGGTGTCTCGGATAAACGTATCCTCAGAAGCAGAGGTGACTCTTGGTCTTCCTTTCCTGGGGCGGTCCTCATGTGAGCCAGTTTCTTTGTAGCGCTTGATGGTTTTTGCAACTGCACTTGGGGACACTTTCAAAGTTTGCCCAATTTTTCGCACTGACTGACCTTCATTTCTTAAAGTAATGATGGCCACTCGTTTTTCTTTACTTAGCTGCTTTTTTCTTGCCATTATACAAATTCTAACAGTCTATTCAGTAGGACTATCAGCTGTGTATCCACCAGACTTCTGCACAACACAACTGATGGTCCCAACCCCATTTATAAGGCAAGAGATCCCACTTATTAAACCTGACAGGGCTCACCTGTGAAGTGAAACCATTTCCGGTGACTACCTCTTGAAGCTCATCAAGAGAATACCAAGAGTGTGCAAAGCAGTCATCAAAGCAAAAGGTGGCTACTTTGAAGAACCTAGAATATAACACATATTTTCAGTTGTTTCACACTTTTTTGTTAAGTATATAATTCCACATGTGTTAATTCATAGTTTTGATGCCTTCAGTGTGAATGTACAATTTTCATAGTCATGAAAATACAGAAAAATCTTTAAATAAGAAGTGTTCAAACTTTTGGTCTGTACTGTATGTCAGACCAAATGAGAATCATGAGCTCAAATGAACTGCCCAAAGAGCTCAGAGACAGAATTGTGGCAAGGCACAGATCTGGCCAAGGTTACAAAAGAATTTCTGCATTACTCAAGGTTCCTAAGAGCACAGTGACCTCCATAATCCTTAAATGGAAGAAGTTTGGGGCCAACAGAAGTCTTCCTAGACCTGGCCATCCAGCCAAAATGAGCAATCGTGGGAGAAGAGCCTTAGTGAGAGAGGTAAAGAAGAACCCCAAGATCACTGTGGATGAGCTCCAGAGATGCAGTAAGGAGATGGGAGAAAGTTACACAAAGTCAACTATCACTGCAGCCCTCCACCAGTCGGGCCTTTATGGCAGAGTGGCCCGACGGAAGCCTCTCCTCAGTGCAAGATATATGAAAGCCCGCATAGAGTTTGCTCAAAAACACATGAAGGACTCCCAGACTATGAGAAATAAGATTCGCTGGTCTGATGAGACAAAGATAGAACTTTTTGGTGATAATTCTAAGCGGTATGTGTGGAGAAAACCAGGCACTTCTCATCACCTGCCTGATACAATCCCAACAGTGAAACATGGTGGTGGCAGCATCATGCTATGGGGAACCAGGCAATGTGAACTGAGGTCTAAGATGGTAGACATGCAAGAAATAGGAGCATGTTCACACTAGCAAAAAAGAAACAAAACCTACAAAAGACAAAAGACAAAAATATATCTCATACCCTACCATCATTATATATAAATGTAAAGCAAAGTTGCATAATAAATATAGGGTACTTAGTGAACTATTTTTGATCAAAAAAAGTATACAAGCCGTCCCACCAGCGGCAAGGCGACCCTAAATTGGGACGGTACCTATACTGCCTATATCAAAAACCTTACTGTATATCAAAGTTGAAGTAATGCATATAAAAGGGTAGACAAATAGGACCGGGTCCCAACTCCAGACCACCCAGGCCCGTGGTAAGCTACATATATACCAGTCAGCTCAACAAAGGGGATGCCACACCCTTAAATTGCACAGAATGCAAACAAGACAAAAAACCAGGCAATGTGAACTGAGGTCTAAGATGGTAGACATGCAAGAAATAGGAGCATGTTCACACTAGCAAAAAAGAAACAAAACCTACAAAAGACAAAAGACAAAAATATATCTCATACCCTACCATCATTATATATAAATGTAAAGCAAAGTTGCATAATAAATATAGGGTACTTAGTGAACTATTTTTGATCAAAAAAAGTATACAAGCCGTCCCACCAGTGGCAAGGCGACCCTAAATTGGGACGGTACCTATACTGCCTATATCAAAAACCTTACTGTATATCAAAGTTGAAGTAATGCATATAAAAGGGTAGACAAATAGGACCGGGTCCCAACTCCAGACCACCCAGGCCCGTGGTAAGCTACATATATACCAGTCAGCTCAACAAAGGGGATGCCACACCCTTAAATTGCACAGAATGCAAGCAAGACAAAAAACCAGGCAATGTGAACTGAGGTCTAAGATGGTAGACATGCAAGAAATAGGAGCATGTTCACACTAGCAAAAAAGAAACAAAACCTACAAAAGACAAAAATATATCTCATACCCTACCATCATTATATATAAATGTAAAGCAAAGTTGCATAATAAATATAGGGTACTTAGTGAACTATTTTTGATCAAAAAAAGTATACAAGCCGTCCCACCAGCGGCAAGGCGACCCTAAATTGGGACGGTACCTATACTGCCTATATCAAAAACCTTACTGTATATCAAAGTTGAAGTAATGCATATAAAAGGGTAGACAAATAGGACCGGGTCCCAACTCCAGACCACCCAGGCCCGTGGTAAGCTACATATATACCAGTCAGCTCAACAAAGGGGATGCCACACCCTTAAATTGCACAGAATGCAAACAAGACAAAAAACCAGGCAATGTGAACTGAGGTCTAAGATGGTAGACATGCAAGAAATAGGAGCATGTTCACACTAGCAAAAAAGAAACAAAACCTACAAAAGACAAAAGACAAAAATATATCTCATACCCTACCATCATTATATATAAATGTAAAGCAAAGTTGCATAATAAATATAGGGTACTTAGTGAACTATTTTTGATCAAAAAAAGTATACAAGTCGTCCCACCAGCGGCAAGGCGACCCTAAATTGGGACGGTACCTATACTGCCTATATCAAAAACCTTACTGTATATCAAAGTTGAAGTAATGCATATAAAAGGGTAGACAAATAGGACCGGGTCCCAACTCCAGACCACCCAGGCCCGTGGTAAGCTACATATATACCAGTCAGCTCAACAAAGGGGATGCCACACCCTTAAATTGCACAGAATGCAAACAAGACAAAAAACCAGGCAATGTGAACTGAGGTCTAAGATGGTAGACATTCAAGAAATAGGAGCATGTTCACACTAGCAAAAAAGAAACAAAACCTACAAAAGACAAAAGACAAAAATATATCTCATACCCTACCATCATTATATATAAATGTAAAGCAAAGTTGCATAATAAATATAGGGTACTTAGTGAACTATTTTTGATCAAAAAAAGTATACAAGCCGTCCCACCAGCGGCAAGGCGACCCTAAATTGGGACGGTACCTATACTGCCTATATCAAAAACCTTACTGTATATCAAAGTTGAAGTAATGCATATAAAAGGGTAGACAAATAGGACCGGGTCCCAACTCCAGACCACCCAGGCCCGTGGTAAGCTACATATATACCAGTCAGCTCAACAAAGGGGATGCCACACCCTTAAATTGCACAGAATGCAAACAAGACAAAAAACCAGGCAATGTGAACTGAGGTCTAAGATGGTAGACATGCAAGAAATAGGAGCATGTTCACACTAGCAAAAAAGAAACAAAACCTACAAAAGACAAAAGACAAAAATATATCTCATACCCTACCATCATTATATATAAATGTAAAGCAAAGTTGCATAATAAATATAGGGTACTTAGTGAACTATTTTTGATCAAAAAATGTATACAAGCCGTCCCACCAGCGGCAAGGCGACCCTAAATTGGGACGGTACCTATACTGCCTATATCAAAAACCTTACTGTATATCAAAGTTGAAGTAATGCATATAAAAGGGTAGACAAATAGGACCGGGTCCCAACTCCAGACCACCCAGGCCCGTGGTAAGCTACATATATACCAGTCAGCTTAACAAAGGGGATGCCACACCCTTAAATTGCACAGAATGCAAACAAGACAAAAAACCAGGCAATGTGAACTGAGGTCTAAGATGGTAGACATGCAAGAAATAGGAGCATGTTCACACTAGCAAAAAAGAAACAAAACCTACAAAAGACAAAAGACAAAAATATATCTCATACCCTACCATCATTATATATAAATGTAAAGCAAAGTTGCATAATAAATATAGGGTACTTAGTGAACTATTTTTGATCAAAAAAAGTATACAAGTCGTCCCACCAGCGGCAAGGCGACCCTAAATTGGGACGGTACCTATACTGCCTATATCAAAAACCTTACTGTATATCAAAGTTGAAGTAATGCATATAAAAGGGTAGACAAATAGGACCGGGTCCCAACTCCAGACCACCCAGGCCCGTGGTAAGCTACATATATACCAGTCAGCTCAACAAAGGGGATGCCACACCCTTAAATTGCACAGAATGCAAACAAGACAAAAAACCAGGCAATGTGAACTGAGGTCTAAGATGGTAGACATTCAAGAAATAGGAGCATGTTCACACTAGCAAAAAAGAAACAAAACCTACAAAAGACAAAAGACAAAAATATATCTCATACCCTACCATCATTATATATAAATGTAAAGCAAAGTTGCATAATAAATATAGGGTACTTAGTGAACTATTTTTGATCAAAAAAAGTATACAAGCCGTCCCACCAGCGGCAAGGCGACCCTAAATTGGGACGGTACCTATACTGCCTATATCAAAAACCTTACTGTATATCAAAGTTGAAGTAATGCATATAAAAGGGTAGACAAATAGGACCGGGTCCCAACTCCAGACCACCCAGGCCCGTGGTAAGCTACATATATACCAGTCAGCTCAACAAAGGGGATGCCACACCCTTAAATTGCACAGAATGCAAACAAGACAAAAAACCAGGCAATGTGAACTGAGGTCTAAGATGGTAGACATGCAAGAAATAGGAGCATGTTCACACTAGCAAAAAAGAAACAAAACCTACAAAAGACAAAAGACAAAAATATATCTCATACCCTACCATCATTATATATAAATGTAAAGCAAAGTTGCATAATAAATATAGGGTACTTAGTGAACTATTTTTGATCAAAAAAAGTATACAAGCCGTCCCACCAGCGGCAAGGCGACCCTAAATTGGGACGGTACCTATACTGCCTATATCAAAAACCTTACTGTATATCAAAGTTGAAGTAATGCAATAGGTAGGTCCTATTTGTCTACCCTTTTATATGCATTACTTCAACTTTGATATACAGTAAGGTTTTTTATATAGGCAGTATAGGTACCGTCCCAATTTAGGGTCGCCTTGCCGCTGGTGGGACGGCTTGTATACTTTTTTTGATCAAAAATAGTTCACTAAGTACCCTATATTTATTATGCAACTTTGCTTTACATTTATATATAATGATGGTAGGGTATGAGATATATTTTTGTCTTTTGTCTTTTGTAGGTTTTGTTTCTTTTTTGCTAGTGTGAACATGCTCCTATTTCTTGCATGTCTACCATCTTAGACCTCAGTTCACATTGCCTGGTTTTTTGTCTTGTTTGCATTCTGTGCAATTTAAGGGTGTGGCATCCCCTTTGTTGAGCTGACTGGTATATATGTAGCTTACCACGGGCCTGGGTGGTCTGGAGTTGGGACCCGGTCCTATTTGTCTACCCTTTTATATGCATTACTTCAACTTTGATATACAGTAAGGTTTTTGATATAGGCAGTATAGGTACCGTCCCAATTTAGGGTCGCCTTGCCGCTGGTGGGACGGCTTGTATACTTTTTTTGATCAAAAATAGTTCACTAAGTACCCTATATTTATTATGCAACTTTGCTTTACATTTATATATAATGATGGTAGGGTATGAGATATATTTTTGTCTTTTGTCTTTTGTAGGTTTTGTTTCTTTTTTGCTAGTGTGAACATGCTCCTATTTCTTGCATGTCTACCATCTTAGACCTCAGTTCACATTGCCTGGTTTTTTGTCTTGTTTGCATTCTGTGCAATTTAAGGGTGTGGCATCCCCTTTGTTGAGCTGACTGGTATATATGTAGCTTACCACGGGCCTGGGTGGTCTGGAGTTGGGACCCGGTCCTATTTGTCTACCCTTTTATATGCATTACTTCAACTTTGATATACAGTAAGGTTTTTGATATAGGCAGTATAGGTACCGTCCCAATTTAGGGTCGCCTTGCCGCTGGTGGGACGGCTTGTATACTTTTTTTGATCAAAAATAGTTCACTAAGTACCCTATATTTATTATGCAACTTTGCTTTACATTTATATATAATGATGGTAGGGTATGAGATATATTTTTGTCTTTTGTAGGTTTTGTATCATGCTATGGGGGTGTTTTTCAGCTGCAGGGACAGGACGACTGGTTGCAATTGAAGGAAATATGAATGCGGCGAAGTACAGACATATCCTGGATGAAAACCTCTTCCAGAGTGCTCTGGACCGCAGACTTGGCCGAAGGTTCACCTTCAAACAAGACCATGACCCTAAGCACACAGCTAAAATAACAAAGGAGTGGCTTCAGAACAACTCTGTGACCATTCTTGACTGGCCCAGCCAGAGCCCTGACCTAAACTCAATTGAGCATCTCTGGAGAGACCTGAAAATGGCTGTCCACCAACGTTCACCATCCAACCTGATGGAACTGGAGAGGATCTGCAAGGAAGAATGGCAGAAGATCCCCAAATCCAGGTGTGAAAAACTTGTTGCATGATTCCCAAGAAGACTCATGGCTGTACTAGCTCAGAAGGGTGCTTCTACTCAATACTGAGCAAAGGGTCTGAATACTTATGACCATATAATATTTCAGTTTTTCTTTTTTAATAAAAGTGCAAAAATTTCTACATTTCTGTTTTTTTTCAGTCAAGATGGGGTGCAGAGTGTACTTTAATGAGAAAAAAAAAGAACTTTTTAGAATTTACCAAATGGCTGCAGTAAAGCAAAGAGTGAAAAATTTAAAGGGGTCTGAATACTTTCTGTACCCACTGTATGTGGACAGATTGATCTATTATTGATTGTAATGTGCTCATCATTCTTCCTCAGCCGGTGTAAAAAGGCCGCAAACCAATGTCGAACGACTTCAGTATTGTCGATCACACTCGTTTAGCAGCCTGAACTCAACGCATGTAAATACAACCAAAATGTTTCTGTGTGTGGTGAAATATGTGAGCATTTGGGGCCACACTTTAAACTTTTGCCCAGGGCCCCCGCTTTATCTAAAACTAGTCCTGGTTATAGGCTATGACCCATAGTGACTTGTCTGGCCCGTCGGATACCCTCCAGAGTGCTCTATCAATGGCATTGACTCAAAGGGAACTCAGAGTTGGTGATTGTAGGAATTTCTGAGTGACAGAGATGTCAACCCCATGAGATGTAACGGCAGCAGACCTTATTACACAATGAGTATATTTCTATCAGGTAACATATAGCATACACAAGCCTTGAACACACACTATTAACTTTGGCTTCTCTTCATAGGGATTTTTAATCACACTGTTCTGTGCAGTTACTTTGTGTAAAAAAAAAAAAAAACGTTAATCACGCACATACAATTTTCACACCGAATATCAAGTGACTATGGCTATTTATACACTGAATGGCTGCCTTTTGGTTTCTGTGAGAATTTAACCTGTGCTGTGCAAGAACCGTCTGACTTGTTTACAGGTTTGATTACTGATTATGAGATTTATGCTGGTTTGTATTACAATGATTGATTTTTATGTTTTATTAATCATCTTGTGTGCAGTAATGAAAATGAACATATTTTTTTTCAGTCATTGGCCCTAATTTGCTGTAAAATAATTTTTCAGATAAAAGTTAATTCAAAATTTTTTTATAGAATTTTACGGTTGCATCTTCCAGTTGACTGAATGATAACCCGAAGAAATGCTTCCTTTCTGATCTTCCATATTAACGGGGGCTGCAATGTGAGCATTCCTATCTTTTTAATGTTAAATATCTTCTTCTGTGTCATAGGGTTGGGAGTGCGAGACTAAAGGCTTCCATACACATTAGCCAAAGTCGGCTGAACTCGCTGATATCGATGGGTTTGGCTGACAGTCTCATATGTATGGGGGCGCCGACCAACTGATGGTCAAGAGAGATGTCGATCGCGCATGTCCAATTTTGGAGTACCAATCGCATTGTTTTCACAGAGATAGGCCGACGTGTCAGTCGCCGACTTTCTCATAGAGAACACGACAACTTGGCCGAGCAAGTGCTCCTGTATATGGGAGAGTAGGCTGAGGTGGCTGTCGACAGTCATCTAACGGACATGGCCAGCCTTAGGGCCCGCTTACATGAACCAAACTGAACGACCGTCAATCAGCTACTCATTTGCTGATCGGCATTTATTACCATTTTCTCTGGCTGACCCGACTTCAAATATTCACCGAGCAGTCTGTATTAGATCATTCAGTGCTTACCAAGGAGAATGTGCTGCCAAGAACGATGATCTTCTGTGCAATACAAAAGATAATTTCATGAAGAAAACAAGCAGTTTGCTTGTTGGTCAGATGATCAGCCTGTTTAGACTACAAGATTATTGTGAGAAACGTTCTTAGGAACCCTTGTTCATGATAATCTTGCAGTGTAAAAGATCCTTAAAGGGGTTGTCCGGTCAAAAGCGGTAAGTCGGCAGTCACTCTGTGACTGCAGACTTATGAATCCCCACAGCACAAATTCGCCGGTATGAGACTCGGGACCGGAGGCTATGTGTATGACGAGCCCAGGGGACGGGGACGACTCGGTACCTGGGCCTTTGCCTGGTTTTGGGGATGTCGCGGTGGTCGGCTCCCGGACCCGTACCCTGGGGTCTCTCTTGGAAAAGGGGATTGGAACTTGGATAAAATATACAGTTCGTGACGCCACCTGTGGTACCTGGTAAGGATTACCAGCGCTGCTTCAGACCTCCGGGGTGTTGGGATGGCAGCTGAGGTGTTTCTGCTCCCCACATGTGGAGCGGGCCCCCAGGGCAGGGATGGTGTGAAGGGATGCAGGAGAGAGGGGACCCAGCCGGGTCAGAGGAAGGACAGACACGCACACAGGGGTTCGCTTCAGTACCTTGACTGCAGTTGGTAGTCAGATACGGTCCGGGGTACTAGTAGGCGGTGTGCACTTCTGGTCTTGCTCCCCAGTGAGCGGGTGTAAGGCCTCCTTTCTGTATCTTCCTGTCCCTCTCCCTGGAACTTCTGACCTGCCTGGAACAGGGTCTAGCTCCCTTGATGTTTCTCTCACCCATCTTGCTTGGCGGCGAGGGCTTTCCCACTGGTTACCACGATCCCTGGATGCTGGGGCCTTCGTGGTACCTAGTCCTCTGAATGTGCGGTATTCACGGGTGGACTGAGGGATATGAAATCCTCCTCAGTATGCCGGATTCCCTACTGGGCATAGAGATCCCAATAGGCTCGGGCCCGGTGCCCGGCTTGCATCAGGGGACGAACCCTTTGTGGTTCCTCTGTCCCAGATGGCTCTTCTCCTCTACTCTGCCTTCTGGCCCACTCTAGGCCCTCACTGGCCAGACTAGCCTGCAGCCTGGGGCCTAGCCTGGCCTTCAGCCACACAGACTTCAGCTTGTCTGGCGCTGCAGCATCGTGTCACACTCACTGCTTCCCACTGACTGACTTCCCGAACTCCACCCCCCAGTATATATATACCTGACAGGGCTCCATCTAGTGGACTAGGGTGGAGGTGTCTGCATGTATTGAGGCCACTGGGGAGAATCCGTCTGTGCAACACCCAGGAGTTCTGTGACGGCCTGCAGCTGCAGGGCGTCACATTCCCCCCTAGTACAAGTTAGTACTCCCGGACTGAAACAAATTTTTTAAAACAGGTTGCAATGATATCAATAACAATTTATGAACATAACTATTTTTCTTCCCTTTATGGGAGGCACTTGGCTTGAACGTTGAAATAACAGATTTAATAAACATTATTTATGCTTTACTGTAGCGAAAATATTTTCTTTCTTTTTAATATATATAAAATACTTTTATAACAATTGAGCACACGCACATTAGAGGCTATACAACTTTACTTTCTGCAATGGTCAGTTTTGATGAGATCCCTCCTCGGGTGTGTCCCTCTCATCCGGGTAAGCTGGCTTGTGGGGGACCTGCTCCAAACCCCCACCGAAGGTCCTGGGCGGGCTGCAGGACTGGTGTAGGACCACTGGTTCGGCCACGCCAAGCAGGTTTTAGTGGTGGTGGTCTTGTGAAAACCACCAGGGGGCACCTCAGGAGGTGCAAACTATGTACAATGGTGGGACAGCTCATACTTCACGGACTCCAAGTTCAGGTTAACTTATACTTAACATGAGAGCTACCAGGGAACTCGTAGCTCAAGGGCGCCCCCTCCTGGGATGCGCCTGGGGATGGGAGGTAGGTGACCCGTCCTGGTCATCCTCCCGTTCAGTCAGGGTGTCCTCCTGCAGAAGTTCCGTCACCCTCTGAACATCTAGGGCATACGGCAGAGCCATGGGCATGATCCGTGCCACAGCTCCTGCTGGTGTGGTGACTGCTCCTGCCTGAGCAGCACCAGACAAAGATACTCCTGCCGGGGCGTTGTTGAGGGCCGCGGCGTTCTGCTGATCATCCGCCATTGCTGCGCCCCCCCTAGTTAACTGCGGCCTACCTTCCTGCTTGTAGAGCCAGCTGCGGTCCCTCGGACGGGAAGAGGAGAACTGCTCGACTAGCAGTTCCCGGTGCAGGACCTGGCGTCCCCTTGTGTCTGACGTCAGGGCGTGCGCTTCCTGGCACGGCGGTCTCCTTCCAGGACCTGACGCTGCGTCAGTGCGTGAGGCGGAGCCTGGACTTCGCACGGTTACGCCCCTCTTCTTCCCACGAGGCAACAGGAAAATGGCGGAAAACCTCGGGAATGGCGGGAAATCTTCACCACGGTAAGTGTTACAGTCTTTTAAGGCGCACAGTACCCGGTGACAACGGGCACGGAATCCTGTTCGTGACGCCAGAAGTGGTTGACGCGCCCAGGGGATGGGGACGACTCGGTACCCGGGCATTTGCCTGGTTTTGGGGATGTCGCGGTGGTCGGCTCCCGGGCCCGTACCCTGGGGTCACTTTTGAAAAAGGGGATTGGAACTTGAATAAAATAAATAAACAGTTCGTGACGCCACCTTTGATACCTGGTAATGATTACCAGCGCTGCTTCAGACCTCCGGGGGTGTTGGGATGGCAGCTGAGGTGTTTCTGCTCCCCACAGGTGGAGCGGGCCCCCAGGGCAGGGATGGTGTGAAGGGATGCAGGAGAGAGGGGACCCAGCCGAGTCAGAGGAAGGACAGACACGCACACAGGGGTTCGCTTCAGTACCTTTACTGATGATGGTAGTCAGGTACGGTCCGGGGTACTTGTAGGTGGTGTGCACTTCTGGTCTTGCTCTCCTGTGAGCGGGTGTAAGGCCTCCTTTCTGTATCTTCCTGTCTCTCTCCCTGGAGCTTCTGACCTGCCTGGAACAGGGTCTAGCTTCCTTGATGTTTCTCTCACCTGTCTTGCTTGGCGGCAAGGGCTTTCCCACTGGTTACCACGATCCCTGGACACTGGGGCCTCCGTCGTACCTAGTCCTCTGAATGTGCAGTATCCACGGGTGGACTGAGGGATATGAAATCCTCCTCAGTATGCCGGATTCCCTACTGGGCATAGAGATCCCAATAGGCTCGGGCCCGGGGCCCGGCTTGCATCAGGGGACGAACCCTTTGTGGTTCCTCTGTCCCAGATGGCTCTTCTCCTCTACTCTGCCTTCTGGCCCACTCTAGGCCCTCACTGGCCAGACTAGCCCACAGCTTGGGCCTAGCCTGGCCTTCAGCCACACAGACTTCAGCTTGTCTGGTGCTGCAGCATCGTGTCACACTCACTGCTTCCCACTGACTGACTTCCTGAACTCCACCCCCCAGTATATATATATATATATATATATATATATCTGACAGGGCTCCATCTAGTGGACTAGGGTGGAGGTGTCTGCATGTATTGAGGCCACTGGGGAGAATCTGTCTGTGCAACACCCAGGAGTTCTGTGACAGCCTGCAGCCGCAGGGCGTCATATGTACGTTATATATACCCCGACCATTCAGCGCCGCCTTGCTTCATCATACACTTGTATTGAGCCAGGCCACTCCCCGTCTAGTGACACATACGGCCAGTGGGCGCGTCCGACTACAAGGCGCGGCTTCACTCAGTACAAGTGGATGGAGAGCAAGGCCACACCCAGTGCCCGGGGTATGTATAACACATACATATCCTCTGTTACCGGGTCTCATACCGGCGAATCCCTGCAGCGCACAGTGCCTGTACTGGGGGGGGATTCATAAGTCTGCAGTCACACAGAGTGACTGCAGACTTACCACTTTTGACCGGACAACCCCTTTAAGACCTCACACCAATGTCTGTGTAATGCACACGCCCGGGCTGAGCGGCGTGTGCGTGTGATTCCACTGGACCGTGCCGGAGAGTGAATGCCTGGAGGGGCGTAACTAGGTATTCACCCGATCCGACCAGGGTCGCACGACGGCATACGACGCCAGTGCACCAAGGAGGAACCGAGCAGAGGGACCAGGTGCTACTCCAGGACAGACCCCGGACACGGCTGTTGACCCACACAGGGGAATACAGGAACAGACAGGTTAGGCTGGCACACAGACTGGTGGGTATAGGCAGGCACGACTGGTATGCAGGCAGGCGGGTATGCAGGCAGGGGGGTACAGGCAAGCACGGCTAGAGTGCAGACAGGGAGGCACTAGCAGGTAGGAACACAGGCGGGATAGGACCCAGTACACACTGGGACTCAGGAACAGAACCACAGATGTGGCGGACAAACGAGGCCGCCTGGAGCGGTGAGCGAGAGCAGAGCAGGACGAGGCCGCCTGGAGTGGTGAGTGAGAGCAGAGCAGGACGAGGCCGCCTGGAGCGGTGAGCGAGAGCAGAGCAGGACGAGGCCGCCTGGAGCGGTGAGCGAGAGTAGAGCAGGATGAGGCCGCCTGGAGGGTGAGCAAGAGTAGTCAGAGCAGAGCGAGACTGCCGAAGCGGTGAGCAAAGGGTCAGAGCGGAGCGAGACTGCCGGAGCGGTGAGCAAAGGGTCAGAGCGGAGCGAGACTGCCGGAGCGGTGAGCAAAGGGTCAGAGCGGAGCGAGACTGCCGGAGCGGTGAGCAAAGGGTCAGAGCGGAGCGAGACTGCCGGAGCGGTGAGCAAAGGGTCAGAGCGTAGCGAGACTGCCGGAGCGGTGAGCAAAGGGTCAGAGCGGAGCGAGACTGCCGGAGCGGTGAGCAAAGGGTCAGAGCGGAGCGAGACTGCCGGAGCGGTGAGCAAAGGGTCAGAGCGGAGCGAGACTGCCGGAGCGGTGAGCAAAGGGTCAGAGCGGAGCGGGACTGCCGGAGCGGTGAGCAAAGGGTCAGAGCGGAGCGGGACTGCCGGAGCGGTGAGCAAAGGGTCAGAGCGGAGCGAGACTGCCGGAGCGGTGAGCAAAGGGTCAGAGCGGAGCGAGACTGCCGGAGCGGTGAGCAAAGGGTCAGAGCGGAGCGAGACTGCCGGAGCGGTGAACAAAGGGTCAGAGCGGAGCGAGACTGCCGGAGCGGTGAGCAAAGGGTCAGAGCGGAGCGAGACTGCCGGAGCGGTGAACAAAGCGTCAGAGCGGAGCGAGACTGCCGGAGCGGTGAGCAAAGGGTCAGAGCGGAGTGAGACTGCCGAAGCGGTGAGCAAAGGGTCAGAGCAGAGCGAGACTGCCGGAGCGGTGAGCAAAGGGTCAGAGCGGAGCGAGACTGCCGGAGCGGTGAACAAAGGGTCAGAGCGGAGCGAGACTGCCGGAGCGGTGAGCAAAGGGTCAGAGCGGAGCGAGACTGCCGGAGCGGTGAGCAAAGGGCCAGAGCGGAGCGAGACTGCCGGAGCAGTGAGCAAAGGGTAAGAGCAGGCTAGAACCGCCGGAGCGGTGAGCAAGGCAGAGCAGGCTAGAACCGCCGGAGCGGTGAGCAAGGCAGAGCAGGCTAGAACCGCCGGAGCGGTGAGCAAGGCAGAGCAGGAGGGACAGGGCTCTGTACACACGGAACAGGCAGGAAGGGAAAGGCAGAACCAGATACCCACAGGGTACTTAAAGTGAAGTAGCGAGTGGACCACTAACTCACAAACGGAAGTACAGTGACAACGAGCAGGAGTTAGGTATGAGTTCAGACTCTGCAGAAAAAGGAAAGGTACGGACATAGAGAAACACAGGAAACAGGCTAGAAGAGAATACAGACAAGAACAGACACAGTAGCAAGATACAGGAGTGGGTCTAGGTATGCAGCCCCTAGAAGGCGGGAGGAACAGGCAAGGAGCGTGTTCAGACAGGCCTGGAAATACAGCCTCCAGGAAGGGCAAGCAAGCAAACACTGAAGGGGACCTGGCACATTCAGAGTGAAAGAGCACATTGAATGAAACACAATGCTCAGGCAAGGTTTCTTGGGAGGAGCTGGGTTAAATACCAGATGACAGACAGCAATAGGCTGAGGACGCACAAGGGGTGTGCCCGCAGCAGGTACAAGAAACAGGAAGTGATTGGGCGCCGCCCTTAAGCAGCAGAAACAGAGGTAAACAGACAGCATGGAGGGAAGCCAGGCTAGCAGACTGGACTGGAGATCTAGTGCGCGCTCTTGCACAGTGGGAGATGGACCACTATGCAAGGATGCCGCCAGATATGTTACAGTCTGCAATGTGTCCCAACTTCATAATGGTTGCAAGTTCATTCCTGACTACAGGTCTAATGATCTATATTAATGAAATCAAAACCTGTATTGCACACACAGTACACATCATTAAGGTTAAATAGGTTTTTGTATCAATCTAGTGCTATGTGATTTGTTCCTTAGTTGACTGTAATGCAGATTAACTTCTACTGGACATTTTTCCCATTAGTTTGTCAGTCTGTGGGGACATAATAGGTTGAAAAATGTAATAATAATAATAGATATACGGCACTCCACGTTAGAGATGCGGTGCTTAAGTAGGGTTTCCAACCCCTAATCAATGTAGAAAGAACTTGGTACTCAAGGAGAATTGCAGTAAAACAGAAGATACGTTTATTTGGGCAATCATAAACGGTTAAACATTTTCGGTCTTATGGTTAGACCTTCATCAGAACTGTATAAATTATCCAAAAGAATAAAAATAAATGTAAATACTGGCACAAAGCACTTATATACCAGAATATAAACAATTGTCACAAGGGGTTATGTCTACGTCCCTTAATTATTTTGGTAAGACATATCACATAGCAGAAAATACAAAAATGTTCCTTAGTTGACTCCAATATAGATTATCTTCTACTGGACATTTTTCTCATTAGTTTGTCAGTCTGTGAGGACATAGTTTTACATTTTTAAACCTATTAAGTAAACATTTTTTTAAGTAAAAATAAACCCTAACTTTTTACCCCAACGCAAACTGCTGCCATAAACACATTGTTCACTTGAGGTTAAATTAATTTTTATGGCTAAAACGCATACTCATATCTATGGGATTAATGCATCAGTTAATAGTGTGGCGCCCCTACGGGTCCAGTTGCCACAGAGGTACTGCATCTCATCCAGAGGTGTGGTACCCCACTCTTAGGTAAGGAGGGAGCACTACCCGGGACCCACCCACCTACATCCAACACTACACCACTTCAGACCAGCAGGAGGGGCAAGATGCACTTGGTCACTGCTGAGCCCTGTCCCTGGCTGGAAGGGGGGGAACCAAAAGAGAGGGAACCATGTAGTGGGTGTGGGTGGAGGAAGAAGTTCAGGGGAGAACTGAAAGGAAGAGTATAAAAGGAACGTAGAAAGTTCTAGAAGAGTCCAGTCCTGCTCAGGAGAGCAAGGAAGGAGTTCAGTGGAGAGGAGTGAGAGAGGAGAGGGGCCCAGTCAGAGAGGCCCGGGAGGAGAAAAGTGAGGAAAGAAGACAGGAGCAGCGAGGAGGGCTCCAGAGAGACAGAAGGGATCCCAGGGGCGCGGCGAGTGCAGAGGCCACCTGTGCGCCTGAATTCACGCTGACGTGGAGGGATCAGGCCCCAGTAGGGGACCGGCCCCAGCCTAGTGAAGTACTTTAGGTCTGAGCTAGCAAACCGGAGGTTGCAGCATTTCAGGTGCTGTAGCCACAGTCCACACTTAATCGCCGAAAAGGTGGCCATAGAGGACCAAGAGGACAAAGAGGATGTCGCCTGACAAGGTCCACGGCCACTGGCTTGGGACACTGGGTGTGAGGCGCAGGGCAGGAGGGCGAGAGCCAGCGCAGTAAGACAACCTGGAGAGGTACACAGAACGGGGTCCCGTCCAAGTGCTCCTAAGATACCTGAGAGTTTTCTGGATCACTACCCCGGAGGACACAGGACGACGTCGGCGGTTATAACCGGCTGCAGCGGTAACCTGAAACTGCCTAGAACTGTGAGTAAAGCCTGAAGACTGCACCCCACTGTGTCCTAGACTCATTACTGCGTCACCAGCCCTGCACTACACTGCACCGACAACATCTACCTCTTAAAATCATCTACACTACCCTGGAGCTTAGCTCTGCCTGTGGAGAGCTGAACCAACTCTGCTGCGTCACCATCAGCTCCAGTAGATCTGCACCACGGCGGCCTCATATAGCCGCATACCACGGGTGGCGTCACAAACTTTATTCCCCTTTTCTTTATTCCCAAATTGACTTTCCCTGTTCTTTTTTTGACCGCCCTGGGCCACGAACCGGGTCACTGCCACCGTGACTACCCCCAATACAGGACTGGCCCGGCTACCGAGTACCCCACGGCCCAGGGGGTGCGTCAATTTCATTCTGAATCCGTGTGGACACTGCACTGAAAACCCGGTTGTTGGGAGGGAGTGAACTTTATTCTTCCTCGGGCTTTCAGTCACTGATCAGTACATAGTGAGCAGCGACTGTAACCACTTCCCCCACTATGACTGACAGCCAGCTCTGTACTGATGCGCTGCTGAGCTGGCTGTCAGTCAGTGCAGTGGCGTGGATACTATGTACTGAGCAGTGACTGAAGCCACGCCTCTGTGACTGAAAGCCCAAGTCTACCTGGAAGAAATTAACTTTATTCCTCCCAGCAGACGGACTTTTAGTGCTGCGGCCGCACGGCTTCAGAACAGTATTAAACTGCAGATTAATCTCATATCTGCAGGTTAATAGCGGTTTTTAACATAACATGTCAGCGAACCCTTAAAGGGAACCTGAGCGAATAACATGGCCGAGTGCTATGCGATAAAACATCTCATAGAACTTGGACCAGTGTTTTTCTGTGAGGCAGTTCAGGTCTGCAGTTATTTTCTCAAGCTGATTCGGATCGCCCTCTCCCATACAAGTCTATGGGTGCATGTGAAACATTGGACTGTATTTGGATGCTTGAAGTGGAGGTGATGGAGAAATTACTTTCTCTGTCTCCTGTGCTGCGAATCTCATGCGAAAGAATTGGAACACAGTGCACTGACACTCGGCTGAAACGCTGTCAGATTTTGAGCCGATTGTCATTTGCATAATCTGCCCCAATTCTGTCACACAAGAGAATATACGCTCCTGTGACTCCAGACTAAGGTGCATGATCCTGTAGATGATTGCTGGTTGCCAGCAGAATGCTGACGGTCGAGTGGCTGCAATGTTGATTATCCTGTGAAGCCCAAACCTAGGCTGGGCTTTATGACCATGATTTTGACTACATATAGCTGATGAACTCATGAACTCTCTCACGGCAGCTCAGCGCTATACACTGCGGGAGCAATTACGCTCCTGTCAGTTTGTAGAAACAGTCACATCAGCCGATGTGGCCGCTCTACAAATGATCTGGGTCATCATGGAACACTACGGATTACGGCGGATAGGTGAGTATTATGGTGGTTTATTATTTTTTATCTTTTACAGGTGACAAGGGCTTCAGAGATTTGGGGTTAGGTGAGTATAAGTGTGTTTTTTTTTTTTATTTCAATATTTATTTATTTATTAATTTTAATTTTCCCAGATGACAGTGTAGGAAACACCTGATGTCCGGTCCCCCCATTCATATGAATGGGGTCAGGGTTCGGTTTCAGATACTGTTCTGGCACCCGAACTTTTAATAGATGTTCTGCCGAGCCCTCCAGACCTGAACATTCAGGGTTCCGCCCATCACTATTCAAGAGGAAAAGCGCCCATTCAAGTAAATGTGTGAGTGTAAAACACACAGCACGCTAATGCCGTCTGTGATCTGTGATGCATCTGTGTGCATCTGTGTCTGTTTTTCTCAATTTGCTTGGAGAAGATTGAGAAGATTTCTAATACAAACCTATTTTTTTTTTTTTGCAAATGAGTAAAACAGATGATACATGGAAGGTAAAACCACAAGGATCAAAAACAGGTTAATTTCAGAGCTAGCGCAATGATGAGACAGTTAATTTTTTGTGTGCAAGAAAAAAACTGACCTGTTAATTCGGCCTTAGGTCTTTTGTTCATGGGTTAAAGGGACCCACGTAGCCCTATACCGCTTTATTTCAGTGATTTAAGAACCTTTCTATTGGTAAAACCTTGTTACATTATTAGGGATTTTGTATTCACATGCGCTAACAGTTTAAATTTCTTCCTGTCAGGGGCAATTTGCTGTGTTACAGACTCCTTTCAGAAACAATTCTTCATGGCTCCTTTTTTTCATTGCCTTTCACCTTGGGACCACTTTTATAATAGAGGCAAGCATACTAATCAAAGCAACGTTTATATGTCACTGGTTATCATTAGAGATTTTGTTTTGTATTGTGAACTAACCAATAGATAAAGATTACATGGCTCCAGTGAGACAGGGAGTAATAATTGGTTACATCAGTCTCAAGCTGTACTATTGTAAAGGCCTGTAATTTCTAGTCAAACCTTCTTTGTACCTGGATATTATCTCTTCGCTAACAATGGTGGTTGGTCAAGGAATTCCTGTACTTCTTATCTGAATGGTCACGTTATCCACATCGCTGTTCAAGACATACAAAGGAAGGTAAAGCATGTGATGATGGTGCTTTATCTTGTGATTAATGAGGTACTAACATAAAATCCTTTTTCTTGGAGTTTTATACATTTATTTCTACTTTGAGAAGTTGAGGGCTGCCTCTGCTTGCAGCATCAGAGAGCGGAGTGTTCGAGCCGGCGGCGCAGCCATGCCACTGGTCACTGTCAATCATCAGGAGTGCACCGTTCCCCAGCAAGCAGGAAACTGGGAGGCAGTGGAGTGTTGCGCTCCTGAACAGCAAGATGATACAAACCAATTTAACATCAGAACAACTATTACAGCAAAAATCTTTTTTTGTCTAATGGTGTCTGAAAACGACCTGATTATTTTTTTTTCTGTGCAAGTTGACTCTTTGGCCAATGGAAAGACTGAGTGCTTCTCAAGATTAGATGTGGTCATTATCCATCAAAAGAGATTTACAACATGTAGACCTAAGTGTTATCACAGATTTAGATTAAGGGTATGAGCACACGTTAAAGTATTTGCTGCAGACCTTCGTGTCTCCTGGCTGCAAACATAATAAAAATGCACATTTTTGCATGCATTTTTTATGCCTTTTTTTTTCCCCCAACATCATCCTTATTTGACTTTTCATGACACAACTACACAACATCCATCAAATCTGGTACATAGAGAGGTAAGGGTGCATATACACAGACTGGGCCTATAACACCTCTATTCACTTACTTAATTGGTATAACAGATATACACTGTGTGCAGAATTATTAGGCAAGTTGTATTTTAGAGGATTATTTTTATTATTGATCAACAACTATGTTCTCAATCAACCCAAAAGACTCATAAATATCCAAGCTTAATATTTTTGGAAGTTGGAGTGGGATTTTTTTCGATTTGGCTATCTTAGGAGGATATCTGTTTTTGCAGGTAACTATTACTGTGCAGAATTATTAGGCAACTTAATAAAAACCAAATATAATCCCATCTCACTTGTTTATTTTCACCAGGTAAACCAATATCAGTGCACAAAATTTAGAAATAAACATTTCTGACATGCAAAAACAAAACCAAAAAAATTAGTGATCAGTATAGCCACCTTTCTTTATGATGACACTCAACAGCCTTCCATCCATAGATTCTGTCAGTTGCTTGATCTGTTTTTGATCAACATTGCGTGCAGCAGCCACCACAGCCTCCCAGACACTGTTCTGAGAGGTGTACTGTTTTCCCTCCCTGTAGATCTCACATTTTATGATGGACCACAGGTTCTCTATGGGGTTCAGATCAGGTGAACAAGGGGGCCATGTCATTATTTTTTCTTCTTTTAGACCTTTACTGGCCAGCCATGCTGTGGAGTAGTTGGATACATGTGATGGAGCATTGTCCTGCATGAAAATCATGTTTTTCTTGAACGATACCGACTTCTTCCTGTACCACTGCTTGAAGAAGTTGCCTTCCAGAAACTGGCAGTAGGTCTGGGAGTTGAGCTTCACTCCATCCTCAACCCGAAAAGGTCCCACAAGTTCATCTTTGATGATACCAGCCCATACCAGTACCCCACCTCCATCTTGCTGGCGTCTGAGTGGCGCTCTCTGCCCTTTACAGATCCAGCCTCTGGCCCATCCATCTGGCCCATCAAGAGTCACTATCATTTCATCATTCCATAAAACCTTTGAAAAATCAGTCTTAAGATATTTCTTGGCCCATTCTTGATGTTTTATCTTATGTTTCTTGTTCAAAGGTGGTCGTTTTTCAGCCTTCCTTACCTTGGCCATGTCCCTGAGTATTGCACACCTTGTGCTTTTTGATACTCCAGTAACGTTGCAGCTCTGAAATGTGGCAAAACTGGTGGCGAATGGCATCTTGGCAGCTTTACGCTTGATTTTTCTCAATTCATGGGCAGTTATTTTGCGCCTTTTTTGGCCAACACGCTTCTTGCGACCCTGTTGTCTATTTGCCATGAAACGCTTGATTGTTCGGTGATCACGCTTCAAAAGTTTGGAAATTTCAAGACTGCTGCATCCCTCTGCAAGACATCTCACAATTTTGGACTTTTCAGAGCCCGTCAAATCTCTCTTCTGACCCATTTTGCCAAAGGAAAGGAAGTTGCCTAATAATTAAGCACACCTTATTTAGGGTGTTGATGTCATTAGTCAACACCCCTCCTCATTACAGAGATACACATCACCAGATTTACTTAATTGGTAGTTGGCTCTCAAGCCTATGCAGCTTGGAGTAGGACAACATGTATAAAAAGTATCATGTGATCAAAATACGCATTTGCCTAATAATTCTGCACGCGGTGTATCTTTATTCACAGATCAAAATCAAAGCTAGAATTCTTCAAAATGTAACTAATAATTGAATAATTGAGTAAATACAAAAAAACAAACAAACAACAAAATGAATTAATTAACATTATGTCTTATATCTCATTGAAGCCATCATGGAAAATTAATGCATTTATAGCTATGCCAGAAATCTTGGCCCATTGATTGTTCTCCTCACCATTCTCTTCTCCATTTATGCCTTTTTTTTATCCGTTTTTTTCTAAATCATTGGAATGGGTGAAAAATGCTGAAAGAATTGACATGCTGCAAATTGGAAAACGCTTCAAATCTGCAAGGAAAAATTAAGCAACATGTATATGAGATTTCACTTTGCTGGGGCATAAAAATGTTGCGTTTTTGCTGAAAACGCGATGTGTCAACATGCCCTTATGGACAAAATGTGAAATCTGTGTATGTAAACCAAGCCTTGATAGACTTACAAATTTCCAATTACAAAGGATTGCATCTAAATGAATACGTAATTGTGACAGAAAAATGTATCCGCCTTGCATTAAAAGCAATCTGTCTGACAATCCACATCATGACTTTGATTATATGGTTTTATTATAAAATTATTCAATGGTTTGGTCAGCAGCTACCTCTCCTGTCTCCTCCATACATGCACAGAATAATTGCTCTGCCAAGTGCAAGTAAAGCATAAAAAAACTGTATACATTTGGTATCATTGTCATTTTATTGACCACTGAATCAAGATTTCATGTAAATTATTGTGAATAGTGTAAAAAAATGTATATATAATCCTGAATTGATACATTTTTCAGGAAATGAAATGCGGAAAAAATTAATAAAAATTATTAGAAAGTCATACCCCACAATGGTACCAATACAAACTATGGCACATCTTTACTTGATAAAAATAAGCCCACTCTCAGTTCTATTGATGAAAAGGTGTTAAACGTTAAAGTTCTCAGAATATGGTGACACAAATTGTTTTTTTTCAAACAATGTGTTTAATGTACATAAATCAGAAAACATAAATAAAACTATATAAATTTGGTATTGCCATAATCGTGCTGACACACAGAATGGAGATGGCACCTTACTTGTACAGCACAATGAATGGTGTAAATTTTTAAAAATGTAAAAAAAATTGTAGAATTGCTGTTTTTTTTTCTGTTTTTGCATGAAGAGTTAATAAAAGTTGGTTAATGATTTATTTATTCATAGCCGCAAAAACAAGCCCTGATATGCTTATGTCTAAGGAAAAATAAAAATGTTACGGATGTTTTAAATTCGATAATGAAAATAAGCAAACAAAAAATGTTATGTCTTAAGGCCCAAAGTTGATCAGGCCTGAAGGGTTTAATTATAATCAGACTTGGGGCTCATCCAGACGTCTGTTCCAATCGGTCCGAGCACAGACCGCTAATGCATGAACTAGCTGCAGGTCTCCTGACCCGAGGGTAACAGCTTCATAGAAATATCTTCAGAATATCTTCAGAAATAAATGGAAATGTACCAAAGTTATATCCTCAGGATTTTTTTAATTAGTGGTCCAAAGTAATAAAACAATAAAACATTGTTTTTCAACTTCCATTTTGCAATTTCAAAGAAAAAAACAGAATAAACAGCATGTGCAGCAATAAAGGCATCCATAATTAATACTTGGTTGAATACCCTTTGGCATTGCTAACAACCTCCAAACGTTTCTTGTAGCCATCTATAAGCTTCTTGCACTTCTCAGCTGGAATTTCCTCCCAATCCTCCTTTGCAGTTTGTTCAAGCTCTTGAATGTTTGCAGGGTTCTTTTCCCTACTGGCAGATTTCAGCTCACGCCAAAGATTTTCAATGGGATTGAGGTCAGGACTCATTGCTGGTTATCTTAAAACAGTCTATTTTTTCTTTTTCAACCATTTCTGTTTACTTTTGGATGTGTGCTTTGTGTCATTGTCTTGCTGAAGGACCCATGATCTTCGACTCAAACCAAGTTTTCTTACACTGGGTAGGACATTTCGCTTTAAAATCTCTTGATAATTTTCTGATTTCATAATTCCTGTGATACGGTCAATGCCTGCAGTACCAGACACAGCAAAGCAACCCCACAGCATTATGGATCCTCCACCATGCTTAACTGTTGGTAAGGTGTTCTTTTCCTTATAAGCTTCATTGTGCTGTCTGTAAACAAACTGTTGCTTTGCATTGCCAAAAAGCTCTATTTTTGTTTAATCTGTCCAAAGAACATTTTACCAGAAGAATTGTGGTTTGTCAAGGTACTCTTTGAGTAAAAGATCAGTCGTTCCTTTTTATGCCTTTTCTTCAACAATGGTTTCTGCCTGGTCCTGCACCCATAAAGCTCTGCTTGGTTTGGTGTGCAGCATATGGTACTGGTTGAAATCATGACCTCAGACTATTCCAGGTTGGCCTTCAGGTCTTTGGATATTTGACCTGTTTTTTTTTCCACCATTCGCACCAACCTTCAAAGACATCTCTTTTCAATTTTCCTCTTTCCTCCACGTCCAGGAAGGTTCTTGACTAGTGGTAAGCGAGCACTAAAATGCTCGGGTGCTCATTGCTCGGCTAGACCACATTGGAATACTCGGGTACTCAACCCGAGCAACGAGCCCAATGTAAGTCTATGGGAAACTCGAGCATTTTTCAGGCGGCTCCCCCCGGCGGTCAGCAGAGGGCCTAAAAATTGCCCAAATCGATGGGAACAGTGCTCAAATGACATGGGAACAGCATGGGGAGGACCCCTGGAAGCATCTCTGACTCCCAGATCACTGCTGTCAACAACGTTGTCAGAGTATTACGCCACTTTTAAGGACTCACAATAATACATACAAAGACGAAACCAAAATGGATTTTCCAAGGAAATATGTTAAGGAACATCCTTTCCAGGGTAATGACTTGTATATAAGGCAAAATAAATAACCAAAAACAAAAATACTCCTCCACACCTTGGGCTATGTTCACACGTAGCGTTTTTGATGCGTTTTTGCACTTTTGCATTGCTTTCAACCAAGACAAATGCATTCACCAGGAAATGTCTTTTTAACATTTTACAACCTTATCTGGCCATGTGGTGTGTGACACATAATCAGACACATTCATACAGTGCTGAAAAGACATGGGAACAGCATGGGGAAGACCTCTGGAAGCATCTCTGACTCCCAGGTCACTGCTTAAAAGTGTGCCCATCATAAGTGATCCTTGGCGCATGCAAAGATGCCTCCCACCATGCACCTGTCGTTGCAGACTTGCAACAATCACCGTCCACGTCCTTGTCCCAGTGCAGCGTTCAGTTGTTCCTACCCTTGGAATGCAAGCACAAGTATGCAGCCAGCCAGCGACCCACCCACCCACAGGCTGCAATACTATACTGCCAAATTTTTGACAGCTGCTTGCACTTGAAATGCAGTATCATCTCCGCCTTCCACAAGCACGGGTCCCACAACATTACCCGTGCCCTCCCCAGTGCACTTACTGGGAAGGACCGCCTAACCACAAACACATGGACAGGTGAATGTGCCCAGGGACGGTACGGAGCCAGTCCACATCTTTTTTTGCTGAGTTGTATTTCACCACAGCCATATTCTTTAGCTTGGCGAAAGGACTTGGGAAACCATATCTACCCAGCTGTCATTTCTCCCAGGAAGTCCTCTAAAGCTGCTTTCACTTGAAATGTGGCCTTTTAGGCTCCTGGAGGCGGAAGCTTTTCATAACTTCATGCCGGCAGCGGCCGGGTGTCCATACTCAGTCCCCAGCCGCCACTGTTTCTCCCGGTATCGTCTCCGCCTTCCACAAGCACGGGTCCCACAACATTACCAGTGCCCTCCCCAGTGCACTTACTGGGAAGGACCGCTGAACCACAAACACGTGGACAGGTGAATGCGGCCAGGGACGGTACGGAGCCAGTCCACAGCTTTTTTTGCTGAGAGTTGTATTTCACCACAGCCATATTCTTTAGCTTGGTGAAAGGACTGGCATAGAGTGAAAGCGTATCTACTCAGGGTTTCATTTCTCCCAGGAAGTCCTCTAAAGCAGCTTTTGCAGAAGCAATGGCAGCCCGTCCAACATCAACTCGCACTTCTTGGTGGCGCTTTGACACACAAACATCTTTCTTTGCGCATTTAATTTCATGACTACAGAGTTGGGCAATGGCCTGATCTTCAATCCGGTTTGAGAAATAACATGCATAAGCACGTCAGATCCACATTAAAAAAACAGCCATAGTGTCCGGGAACCTTCTCCCACACTTTTCTTAGCCAGGGCTGCTTCTCGGCAGGGTTGGACGGACCCACCAGAAAACCGGAGACTCCTCCAGTGGGCGCTGGCTTCTCCTTCATTAGAGTTCATAGTGCCGAGGTGAGGCCATGATGATGATAGAGGCCACCATCTGCTTAGTTTTCTGTTACTTGGAATGCAAGTGCAAGTATGCAGCCAGTCACCCACCCACAGGCTGCAATTCTAAACTGCCAGATTTCTGGGCAGCTGCTTGCACTTGAAATGTGGCCTTCTACTTGCGCGGGTCCCTGAACATTACTGCTGGTACTTTTCTGTGGGAATTTGCTTGCCTCCTACCAGCCTGGAATATTTCCAGTAAACTATGGTACGACGCCATGGTATTAGCACTGCCCCCAGTAACAGTAGTGAAGCCATCCCCAATTTCCTTCTCAGGAATTTTATTTGGTAGACTGAGTGGCTGCCCAAATACATTAGTTTCTCACAAAGGAGCTGAAGGTAGAGTGGCAGTAGGTGCAAGTTTCTCCAGCCAGTTAGATATTAGAGGGTGAACGGCAGCACATTGGATCAGTGGTTAGCACTGAAGCCTTGCAGCGCTGGGATCCTGGATTCAAATCCCAGCAAGGACAACATCTGCAAGGACTTTGTATGTTCTCCCCACGTTTGCGTGGGTTTCCACCTCAGTAAAAAAGGAGCCATAAAGTGTCCGGGAACCTTCCCACACACTTTTCTTAGCCAGGACTGCTTTTTGGCAGGGTTGGACAGTCCCACTAGAGAATCCTCTGGTGTGCCCTGGCTTCTACATCAGGAGAGTTCATGATAGCGCTAACTTTGTAGCTGCTATGGGGCTCTTGAGTGGAGGAGAAAGGTGAGCCCTCAGAATCAAATCCTCTGGTGGGCACAATGTTTTTCAATCTGAAACAGCTTCTCAGTGGGAGTTGAATTTCACCACAGCCATATTCTTTAGCTCAGTGAAAGGACTGGCATAGAGGGAAACCATATCTACCCCGGCTGCTATTTCTCCATCACCAGGTTCCGCCCATTGTCACACACGACCATGCCTGGCTGTATGTTCAGCGGTGAGAGCCACAGATCAAGCTGCTGTGTTACAGCTTTCAACAACTCTGCAGTGCTGGGCGGTTTGTCACCTAAGCTTTAAGCATGATATCTTCAGCACAGCATGTTGCCGCTTGGCCAAGGCAGTGCTGCAGTGCTTTCAGCTTGTGACTGATGTGGTCATTTCGTAGATGGAGGAGGAGGTGCAGGAGCTGAACAATGTGATTACATTGAGGTTACATTCGCGACTCTGTTTTTATACTAAAGAAAGATCCTACTGTTTGTTTGTTTTTACGTTATTTTGTAAGGAAAATGCATTCACCGGGAAATGTCATTTTAACATTTTACAACCTTATCTGGCAATGTGGTGTGTGACACATCATCAGACACATCCTGTTTCATTGATGATAGAGGGACTTTGAAAGACACATAGAGCAGGGCCACAGTACCGAGTACTACATGTTCCCATTAGAAAGGAGAGAGTCTGCTATACAGTTATAGGGTATGCAGTGAGTCCAATGGCTGACCAAATTTAGGAAAAATCCTACTAAGAAATTAAAGACACATAGAGCAGGGCCACAGTAACGACAAATTCCCATTAGAAAGGAGAGAGTCTGCTATACAGTTATAGGGTATGCCGTGAGTCCAACGGCTGACCAAATTTAGGAAAAACCCCACTAAGAATTTAAATACACATAGAGCAGGGCCACAGTACCGAGTACGACATGTTCCCATTAGAAAGGAGAGGGTCTGCTATACAGTTATAGTGAATGCAGTGAGTCCAACAGCTGACCAAATTTAGGAAAAACCCCACTAACAATTTAAAAAGACATAGAGCAGGGCCACAGTAACGACAAATTCCCATTAGAAAGGAGAGAGTCTCCCATTGTGTTGACCTATGCAGTGAATGCAAGGGCTGCCAAAAATTTGGAGGCATTTCAATGCCCATTGGAAGACACATGGAGGTCAGAGGGTCTCCTCAAAACAATGTTCCCATTATTAGGAAGTGGGTCTCCCATAGTGTTGGCCAATGCAGTGAATTCAAGGGTTGCCAAAAATTTGGAGGCACTCCAATGCCCCTTGGAAGAGACGTGGAGGAGGGCCTCATAAAAAAATGTACCCATTAGAAAGGAGCGGGCCTCCTATACTTGTAATGCCCATGCACTAAGTGTATGGGCTGACTAACATTTACCCCTGGGGGGTATACATGTACATGCTGTATAATTTTTTTTTTTTACGGGCATCATAAACACCCTTTAAAAAAATTATGTGGTTGTTGCATAATGGACCACGGTCACCCTGGTGATATGGTGTGTGGAGGATGAGGAGAAGGATGAGGACAAGAGCAAATAGCCAAAATCAGGAAGCGTATACCCATGTGTGGGTGTGAAAAGGTGCATGGGAATACACCTCCCAAGAAAAGACACTGGATTTGAGTTTATGTTACGCTGTTATCATTCGGTGGTGTTGAGAAGTCTGGCCCAATCCAGCCCTTGTTCATTTTTATAGGAGTCAGCCTGTCAGCATTTTCAGTTGACAGGCGGATGCGCTTATCAGTTTGAATTCCACCAGCGGCACTAAAAACCCGCTTTGACAAAATGCTGGCGGCAGGGCAGGCCAGGACCTCCAAGGCATAGAGAGCCAGTTCATTCCACGTATCCAGCTTGGATACCCAATAATTATAAGGCACAGCGGAATCACGGAGGACGTTGGTACGGTCGGCAAGGTACTCTCTCAGCATCTTCCCAAACTTTTCACTCCTTGTGAGAGTACCCCGCGCCTCAGGGCCTGTGCGATGGGAGTGTCTGAGAAAACTCTCCCAGAACTTTGACTGTGTTCCCCTGCCTCTGCTGGACTGAAGTTGTATCTCTCTCACCTGGACTCCTTGGTTGTCCAACGAAGTGTGCCCTCTGCCGCCAGCGTTTTCAGATGGGAATTTTTTTAATAATTCCGTATCAAGGGCCTTCTGGTACAGCCCCATTTTTGTAGACCTGTCCGCCTCAGGAATAAGAGATAGAAAGTTCTCCTTGTAGCGTGGGTCTAGAAGTGTCACCAACCAGTAATGACTGTCACCCAAAATTTTGAGAACGCGAGGGTCATGGGAAAGGCAGCGTAACGTAAATTCAGCCATGCGTGCCAGACTACTAACAGGGAAGACTTTCATGTCCTCACCAAGAGGATGACTGACCATACTCTCCTCCTCCTACTCCTCCTCCTCCACTCTGTCCTCTGGCCATCCACGCTGAACAGACGGTATGACAGCTGTGCAGGTAGTACTGTCTATAGTGCATGAAACTAGCTCCTGTCCTTCCTCCTCCTCCTCTTCCTCATTGTCACCCAATCCACGCTGGGATGAGATGAGGCTGGGCTGTGTGTAATCACCCTGTATGTTTCCTTGCTCCATCTCATCGTGCTCCACCTGCAATGCATCCTCTTTGATTGTGAGCAGAGAGCGTTTCAGAAGACATAGAAGCGGGATGGTGACTCCAATTATGGTGTCATCGCCACTCACCATCTTGGTGGAGTCCTCAAAGTTTTGGAGGATGGTACATATGTCTGACATCCATGTCCACTCCTGAGGTCTTATGTGTGGAGTCTGAACTGAATACCGACGGCCTTGTAGTGAGCATGCTCGCTCATCACTATTCTTGACAGTTCCATGCTAGGCAAACTTCTTAATAACATTGCGCACTGTTGAAACTGGGATAACAAGGTCTTTGGAGATGGCCTTATACTCTTTTTGAAGTATTTGCTAATAATAGCAGTTCTGATGTCCTCAGACAGCTCCTTTGTCTTCACCATTGTGACAAAGGAACAGGGCCTACCATGTGGCTTTTAAAAAAACTAAAGTCATCATTCATTGGCTAATTCATGTCACATGGGCACTGACAATTAATCACAGTTGAATCTCTTTTATGATTTACCACAGACGAGTCAAAATGTGTTTCAATACTAAGTTAATGTGAAGGGTGCCAATGCCAGTGGCACATCAAGCTTTGTTTTTTTTTATTTTTTCCTCCCATTGTTTTTGGTTATAAATTATTGTTTATCATTTGCTTCTATGTATTTAACATGGGTGCTTTATACAAAAAAAACTGTTTCACTTGATAAACTTTTTCCAGGAGATATTCCACATTATGTACTTAAACTTCATGGGTGCCAATAATGATGAGCAGGACTGTAGTTGAAAGTGCTATGCCGTGCTGGGGACCAAATATACTCAGGAGACCCGCTTGGCATCACGGGCCAAAAATACTCAACCTGCGGGCCAGAGTTTTCCATACGTGATGTAGGAGAAAACCCACAAAAACACTGGGAGAACATACAAACTCATTGTAGTTGTTGTCCTTGGTGGGGTTTGAACCTAGGACCCCACTGAGACGCTTTGTATCCTGCTCAGAATGTTTGTTACAATGTTTCAGTGTGGGTAATAATAATAATAATAAAAATAATGGAGCTTGCATAAATCCCTGTAGTATATAATTGTTCCGTCCTTAATTGATTCAAAACCATCATTCAGTCATTTTGTGACTAACGCTTCTATGCAAACATTTGCATTTCCCTGGTAACATATATTTTCTTTGACCATGAAAAACTTATATATTATTTTGCGACATTTATTTTATTCAACATTTAAATATAAGTATGCACAAAGCTTTATTCTTTATACATATGTTATAAAGTTGTACAACTTTGCATATAGGAAACAAATGAAAAATAATTGTTTGTTTCCTAAATTTAAAAAGGATCTGTCACGTGCTCTGAAAAATTGAGTTAAATACGTGACAGGTCCTTTTTAAATTTAGGAAACAACAATTATTTTTCATTTGTTTCCTATATGCAAAGTTATGCAGCTTTATAACTTGAAGTCTATAAGACCATCTCCAAACAGCTTGATGTTCCTGTTACTACTGTTACACATGTTATTCAGCACTTTAAGATATATGGGACTGTAGCCAACCTCCATGGATGTGGGTGCAAGAGCAAAATTGATGATAAATTGAAGAGAAGGATAATATGAATGGTAACAAAAGAGCCCAGAACAACTTCCAAGGAGATTAGAGGTGAACTCCAAGATAAAGGTACATCAGTGTCAGATCGCACCATCCGTCGCTCTTCTAGCCAATGTGGACTTCATGGAAGACGACCGAGAAAAAAACCACTGTTTAAAGCAAATCATAAAAACGTGAGACTGGAATTTGCCAGATTGCATTTTGACAAGTCACAAATCTTCTGGGAGAATGTTCTTTGGAAAAATGAGACAAAACTAAAGCTGTTTGGCAAGTCACATCAGCTCTATGTTCACTGGCGCAAAAAGGAAACATACAAAGAAAAGAACATTTTGCCTACTGTGAAACATGGAGGAGGCTTGGTCATGATTTGGGACTGCTTTGGATTTTTTTTGGATGGAGTAACTTAGTGACATTACCTGACTCCTAAGGGAGTTAATGAACAACTTAGCTTTGCTAGCATTATTTGACTGTCTAACTCTATTTTAGTTGTGTTTATCTGTACTGTATATAGACTCCCTATATATAGGATCATCCACATTTGTGTATAGGCCTAAGTGGCCAGTGCGTGTATATAATACCTCAGCCATTTGGTCTGTTTAAGTTATAGCTTTTTGGATTTAAATGGGTTGTCCACTACTATTAATAATTGGCCAATCTATTTTTATGTTGAAAAGAAGTATCTTTGTAAATACCTTGCGTTGCTGTTACTGCCTGTGAGCGGCGCTATTGCTGGCCGCTCACAGGCATCACGTGACCACCCCCCGCTGATGTCATATCATATCAAGTGAGGCGTGACATCAATGATGCGCTCCCCATGGTGGATGCTGGGCTGTGGGCGGGGTTACCCTGCGCGTGACACCCAACATCCACCGCGCGCTTTCCCAATGAATGCTGAGAGGGAGAGCGAGCGGTGGATGCTGGATGCGACGCGCGGGGTAACCCTGCCCACAGCCCAGCAGCCACCGTGGAACGCACCAGTGAGTCACCTCCAGCTGCATCCATAACTTGATGTGATATCAGCGGATGTCAGAGCCGGCTGCAGCCGGGGGTCAAGTGATGCCTGTTAGAGATGAGCGTTGTTCTACTCGAACTGTTTGCCAATCTCAAATTCGAGCTGTTTTGGGCGGTGTTCGAGCCGTTCGGCGAACACGAACGATTTGAGAAAAATTCGGCTGTTCGAGGTTATGTTCGATAACTGTTCGTGCACCAAAATCATAACTGGATTTTTTCTCAGTAATGATGAAAATTAATGTTAATACGCAGTTTGAGTGTACAGCGGGGTGGGGGGAGGGGCAGGGGATGGATCTCTGCAGGAATAATGAAGATCTCCATTTTTTTTTCTCTTTCCCGCATTTGCAGTGGGGAGGTGCAGTCTGTCAGCCTATCAGCAGCGCACACACGGAGCGAACTGCTGTTTTTCACACAAGCAAGGGCATGTGTCATTGGCAGTGTATGTCACATGTCCTTGCCCTATAAGACCAAGCCATTTTCCCCGTCGCCACCATTTTCTCACTGCTGCAGCTGCGTGTTAGACGGCACCGCTGTTGCTGTGTGCGCTATACCTTGTTAATTTCAAGCCAATTTTCGCACAAATCTACAGATAGCTTGGGAGTAGGGAATAGTTGTGATTGCAGTCCTTTTAAGGACTAGGTTACAGCATTTCCTACGACTTTTATCAGGCAGGTCTGTGCTCTTAAATAGATAGATTGTGGGAGTAAAGACTAATTGTAATTGCAGTCCTTTTCAGGACTAGGTTACATCAGTTCCTATCAGTTTTTGCCAGGCAGGTCTGTGCCAGTGCTGTGCAAGTTTTTTTCACAGCATTTGGCTGAATCTAGCAAAGCTAATCCTTTTTGGCCTATTGCAGAGTGTGTTAGTCAGTGGAGTAGTCTATCTGTGTTGCAAGATATATCACCTGTGTATAGAATACCAATTTTTTTACTGCACCTAGTGAAGTAAAATCTTTTGGCCATAGCATCATTCTATTAGTCCATCTATACTGACCTCTATCAGGTTGCAAATTGAATACAATTTTTTTCTGCATCTAGCTCTGAAAAAATATTTGGCCTTCCAGCAGTGTGTGGGACTTTCTCTATTAGTCCATCTATACTGACCTCCATCAGGTTGCAAATTAAAAATAATTTTTATCTGCATCTAGATCTGAAAAAATATTTGGCCTTCTAGCAGTGTGTGGGACTTTCTCTATTAGTCCATCTATACTGACCTCCATCAGGTTGCAAATTAAAAATAATTTTTATCTGCATCTACCTCTGAAAAAATATTTGGGCTTCTAGCTGTGTGTGGGACTTGTTCTATTAGTCCATCTATACTGACCTCCATCAGGTTGCAAACTGAATATAATTTTTTTCTGCATCTAGCTCTGAAAAAATATTTGGCCTTCTAGCAGTGTGTGGGACTTTCTCTATTAGTCCATCTATACTGACCTCCATCAGGTTGCAAACTGAATATATTTTTTTTCTGCATCTACCTCTGAAAAAATATTGAGCTTCTAGCTGTGTGTGGGACTTGTTCTATTAATCCATCTATACAGACCTCCATCAGGTTGCAAACTGAATATATTTTTTTTCTGCATCTACCTCTGAAAAAATATTGGGCTTCTAGCTGTGTGTGGGACTTGTTCTATTAATCCATCTATACAGACCTCCATCAGGTTGCAAACTGAATATAATTTTTTTCTGCATCTAGCTCTGAAAAAATAGTTGGCCTTCTAGCAGTGTGTGGGACTTTCTCTATTAGTCCATCTATACTGACCTCCATCAGGTTGCAAATTAAAAATAATTTTTATCTGCATCTAGCTCTGAGAAAATATTTGGCCTTCTAGCAGTGTGTGGGACTTTCTCTATTAGTCCATCTATACTGACCTCCATCAGGTTGCAAATTAAAAATAATTTTTATCTGCATCTACCTCTGAAAAAATATTTGGGCTTCTAGCTGTGTGTGGGACTTGTTCTATTAGTCCATCTATACTGACCTCCATCAGGTTGCAAACTGAATATAATTTTTTTCTGCATCTAGCTCTGAAAAAATATTTGGCCTTCTAGTAGTGTGTGGGACTTTCTCTATTAGTCCATCTATACTGACCTCCATCAGGTTGCAAATTAAAAATAATTTTTATCTGCATCTAGCTCTGAAAAAATATTTGGCCTTCTAGCAGTGTGTGGGACTTTCTCTATTAGTCCATCTATACTGACCTCCATCAGGTTGCAAATTAAAAATAATTTTTATCTGCATCTACCTCTGAAAAAATATTTGGGCTTCTAGCTGTGTGTGGGACTTGTTCTATTAGTCCATCTATACTGACCTCCATCATGTTGCAAACTGAATATAATTTTTTTCTGCATCTAGCTCTGAAAAAATATTTGGCCTTCTAGCAGTGTGTGGGACTTTCTCTATTAGTCCATCTATACTGACCTCCATCAGGTTGCAAATTAAAAATAATTTTTATCTGCATCTAGCTCTGAAAAAATATTTGGCCTTCTAGCAGTGTGTGGGACTTTCTCTATTAGTCCATCTATACTGACCTCCATCAGGTTGCAAATTAAAAATAATTTTTATCTGCATCTAGCTCTGAAAAAATATTTGGCCTTCTAGCAGTGTGTGGGACTTTCTCTATTAGTCCATCTATACTGACCTCCATCAGGTTGCAAATTAAAAATAATTTTTATCTGCATCTACCTCTGAAAAAATATTTGGGCTTCTAGCTGTGTGTGGGACTTGTTCTATTAGTCCATCTATACTGACCTCCATCAGGTTGCAAACTGAATATAATTTTTTTCTGCATCTAGCTCTGAAAAAATATTTGGCCTTCTAGCAGTGTGTGGGACTTTCTCTATTAGTCCATCTATACTGACCTCCATCAGGTTGCAAATTAAAAATAATTTTTTTTCTGCATCTACCTCTGAAAAAATATTGGGCTTCTAGCTGTGTGTGGGACTTGTTCTATTAATCCATCTATACAGACCTCCATCAGGTTGCAAACTGAATATAATTTTTTTCTCCATCTACCTCTGAAAAAATATTTGGGCTTCTAGCTGTGTGTGGGACTTGTTCTGTTAGTCCATCTATACTGACCTCCATCAGGTTGCAAACTGAATATAATTTTTTTCTGCATCTAGCTCTGAAAAAATATTTGGCCTTCTAGCAGTGTGTGGGACTTGTTCTTTTAGTCCACCTATACTGACTTCCATCAGTTTGCAAATTCAAAATAATTTTTTGTCTGCATCTAGCTCTGAAAAAATATTTGGCCTTCTAGCAGTGTGTGGGACTTTCTCTATTAGTCCATCTATACTGACCTCCATCAGGTTGCAAACTGAATATATTTTTTTTCTGCATCTACCTCTGAAAAAATATTTGGGCTTCTAGCTGTGTGTGGGACTTGTTCTATTAGTCCATCTATACTGACCTCCATCAGGTTGCAAATCGAATATAATTTTTTTCTCCATCTAACCCAGCCAATAGTTTTGGCCTAATACCACAGTTTGGTCACTCAGCTCTGCTCGGTTCCCATCCATTGTTTTTTTGTGCAAACAACTCCAGAGTTGTGAATTAGTTAACCACCAAAATGAGTGGAAAAAGGCCTGCTGCTGGTGGAAAGGGGAATAGGCGTGTTGGGAAGGGGAAAAAAGGTTGTGTCCGTGGGGTAGGTGTTAAAGCAACAGTAACATCTGCAGAAGAAAGACCATCTTCCAGCCAAACTAAAATGTCTACTTCTTTTAGCGGACAATGTGATAAGATCCCTTTCTTACGGCCACGCCAATCGCTACAAATTCCAGATGAGGCACAAAAAAAGCAGGTGCTTCAATGGATATCAAGTGCTCCTTTAAGTGGGCTCTCCTCCACATCAACTTCAACATCACAAATACTCCAGTCCTCAAAGGTGTCACCCCAATCGCACTTGCTTCCTCACAGCTCCCAAATCTCCAGCTGCCCGTCTGAGTATGAGGTAGAACAGATGGTTGAGTCTGCAGAGCTGTTTACTCATACTATAGACTGGGAATCAGAGGTCGGCTCCAGCGCTTCTGTGAATCCAGACGAGGAAATGATCTGCACTGATGCCCAGAATCTTTATGAGTCGGATCCAGGACCAGACGCAGAAGGTTCTGACCATAATGTAGACCCTCATTCCCAAACTGTAACTACTGTTGGTGGAGACAATGAGGAAGACGATGATGAGACTCAAATACCTGATTGGAGCGACAACTTTAGTTTTTTGTCAGGGCAGGAACAGGTTGGCTCTGAGGACGACGGGTGTGATAACGCACAGGGTGATGATGATGAGGTTGGAGATCCCACTTACTGTCAACCCACAGTCAGCCAAGAGATGAGGTCAGCAGAGGAGGTGGAGGAAGATGCTAGTGACGACGAGGTCAGGTTGCGCCTTCCTGGACAGAGACGTAGTACTGGAAGCACGTCAACAACTGCATCCTCAAACACAACTCTGCCTCTCACCACAAGTCGTGGTGGCTCTTCAGGTCGCATGGGTGCTAAGCCTTGCATAGCCTGGGCATTTTTTCAGATCGATAAAGATGACCCAACTCGTGTTATCTGTAACATTTGTCAGCAAAAGCTAAGTAGAGGCCAAAAAATACATAGTTTGAGTACTTCATGCATGAACCGGCACATGGACATGAAGCATAAGTTGCAGTGGGAAGCTCAGTGTGCTACAATGCGGCCTAGCCGGCCGGGCCAACCACCGTCTGCCATATCTTGTGCATCCGCGGCCTCTTCATCCTCTGTGACTGGGGGGACAGCAGTCACACCTGTTTTGGGGCGCAGACCTGCCACCTCTTTACCCGCAACAGCCAGCGTGATTGGCAGGTCATCATTTTCTTTGGAGGTGGTAACACCAGCTGGTGTTGAGCGCTGTCCGACATCGATAGCACCACCTTTGGATCAAGGCAACCTAACATGTCCGCCTGCATCTTCCTCACAGACCGGCAGTTTGCCGGGGACACCCTTATCAACCCCGTCTAAGCACAATAGCCAGCCCTCGGTCCCTCAGATGTGGACAAGTAAAAGACCATTTCCTCCTAGCCATGAGAAAGCTAAGAGGTTGAATTTCACCATCTGCAAGCTCTTGGCTACAGAAATGCTGCCTTTTCACCTGGTGGACACAGAGGATTTTCGAGACCTTATGTCCATCGCAGTGCCCCAGTACCAGATGCCCAGTCGGCACTACTTCTCAAAGAAAGGTGTGCCTGCGCTCCACCAGCATGTCGCACACAACATCACCTCTTCTTTGAGAAACTCTGTGTGTGACAGGGTGCATTTCACCACAGACACTTGGACGAGTAGGCATGGACAGGGGCGTTACATGTCGCTGACTGGGCACTGGGTAACTATGGTGACAGCAGGACAAGGGGCTGCTGTCCAAGTCTTGCCGTCCCCACGAGTTGTGCGTCAATCCTCTTTATGTCAAAGTTCCTCCACTGCTTCTGCCTCCTCAACCTCCTCTCGGTCTTCCACCTGCACCCAAAGCCTGTCTGGTCATGCCACAAGCTTTCTAACTGCGCAGAAAGGATCCTGCACACCTCCTTACTATGCTGGCAGTAGGGCTCAACGTCATCAGGCGGTTTTTACTTTGAAATGTCTGGGAAATGTGAGTCACACAGCTGAGGAGTTGTGGTCAGCTCTGGAGAACCAATTTCTTGAATGGTTGTCTCCACTGGACCTGAAACCAGGGAAGGCCGTGTGCGACAATGCTGCAAACCTGGGTGCGGCCCTTCGCCGGGGCAATGTCACACACGTGCCTTGTATGGCTCACGTGTTGAACCTGGTTGTCCAGCAATTTTTAGCCCACTATCCCAGACTAGATGGCCTTCTGCAGAGGGCACGGTCGCTGTGTGCTCACTTCCGCCGTTCGCATCCCGCAGCTCAGCGACTTACATCTCTACAGAAGTCGTTGGGCCTGCCACTTCACCGGCTAAAATGCGATGTGCCTACCCAGTGGAATTCAACTCTGCACATGTTGCAGCGACTGTGGCAGCACCGACAAGCCCTGGTGCAATAGGTTCTGACGTATAGCCTGGGCCAACGAGATCCAGAGGTGGGGCAAATCACGCTGGAGGAGTGGTCTCAGATCAGGAACCTATGCACCCTTCTGCACAGTTTTGAAATGGCGACGAAGATGTTTAGTGCTGACGATGCCATTATCAGCATGACTATTCCGGTGATTTACATGCTGGAGCACATGTTAAACAGAATTCGGAGTCAGGTGGTGGCACAAGAGGAGGTGGAGGAAGTAGAGGAGGAGGAGTTGTATGCGGAAGGGCTAACATCTGCAAGGTCCAGACGGTCGGCAGCACCAAGGCGGCAGGCATGTGAGGGTGGGGGAGATGGTTTTACCAGGGCGCATGGTAGCAGCCAAACTAGTGAGGAAGGTGCAGGAGCCCAGGAAGAAGTGGAGGACGAACTGATGGAAGACTCATCAGATGAGGGAGACCTTGATCACATTTCTGTTGTGCGAGGTTGGGGGGAGAGGACAGAGGAAGGAAGCATGATTGTTACCTCGCCACCAACACAACAGGGACTTGGTGCTCCTGGATGCGCAACACACATGAGTGCCTTCTTGCTGCACTACCTGCAACATGACCCTCGAATTGTGAGAATTAGAAATAATCCTGACTACTGGGTTGCCACACTGTTAGATCCCCGGTACAAAAGTAAATTTGCCGAAATTATTCCTGCCATAGAAAGGGATGCACGCATGCAGGAGTATCAGCAGAGACTGTTGCAGAATCTTACATGTGCTTTTCCACAAAACACCAGTGGTGCACGTAGTGAATCTCACAGTTCCAACTTGCCAACCGTGGGACCGTCAAGTGTTCAGCACTCAAACCGTAACAGAACCACAGTATCTGCTGGTAACATCAATTTTGCGGAAACATTTCACCACTTTTTTAGCCCATCCTTTGCAAGGCCACAGGAGACAAGAAGTCTGACACATAGTCAACGCCTAGAGACGATGGTACAGGAGTATCTCCAAGTAAACATTGAAGCCATGACTGTGTCACTGGACCCTTGCTCTTTTTGGGCTTCCAATCTGGATAAATGGCCGGAGCTAGCCACTTACGCCTTGGAGATCTTGTCATGCCCCGCAGCCAGCGTTCTGTCTGAACGTGTGTTCAGCGCTGCTGGTGGTGTGCTGACAGATAAGCGCACGCGGCTCTCCACTGATAATGTAGACAGACTCACGTTCATAAAGATGAACAAATCATGGATCCGAAACGACTTTTCTACCCCTGTGTCATCCTGGGGAGAGTAAAAGCTTGATGATTGGTTAAAATCACCCTACTAACCGTTTTAAGCTTTCAAATTACTAATCATGTTTATCTGTATCTTGGCTGGAAATAATTTGGGCTTTGTAGCAGTGTGCAGCACTGATTCTATTAGGCCATCTATAATAAGCTCCACCAGATTTAAAATTACTAATCATGTTTATCTGTATCTTGGCTGGAAAATAATTTGGGCTTTGTAGCAGTGTGCAGCACTGATCCTATTAGGCCATCTATACTAAGCTCCACCAGATTTAAAATTAATAATAATTTTTAGCTGCATCTAGCCCGGAAAATAATTTTGGGGCTCCGAGATGCGCAAGACCCATAAGTGCCTTCTTGCTGCACTACCTGCAACATGACCCTCATATTGTCAGAATTCGAAGTAATCATGACTACTGGGTTGCCACACTCTTAGATCCCCCAAACTTTTCGATCAACCTTTTCATTTTAATAAAGACCAAAAAAATGGTCATTTTTGAAATTATAAGCATTAGCAGGTTATTAGAAACTGAAATCAAACAGTTTTCAACTCAAAACTTTATTCTAGGTGATGTTACATTTTCACATAGGACCCCTTGTTCGAAAGGAGCTTCTGAACTCTCTCGTTCATTGAATTTGTCAGGTTTTGGATGGTTTCTGCTTCAATTGTTTTGCATGAGGACAGAATACCCTCCCAGAGGTGTTGCTTAGATGTGAACTGCCTCCCGCCATCATAGACACTCCTTTTGATGATGCTCCAGAGGTTCTGAATGGGGTAGAGGTCAGGGGAGCATGGGGGTCACACCATAAGTTTGTCCCCTTTTATGCCCATATCAGCCAGAGATGCAGATGTTTTATGTGCAGCATGAGATGGTGCATTATCATGCAAAAAAATGATCTTGCTGTGAAATACACGGTTCTTCTTCTTGAACCATGGCAGGAAGTGCTGTTTGAGAAAATCCACATACATTATGGAGTTCATCTTTAGCGCCTTCAGGGATCCTAAAGGGGCCGACAATCTCTCTCCCCATGATTCCAGCCCAAAACATTACTCCACCTCCTCCTTGTTGGCGCTGTAGCCGTGTTTGCGTGGGGTGTCCATCAACCAGCCATCCTCCACTCCATCCATCTGGACCATCGAGCGCTGCACGGCACTCATCCGTGAACAAAACAGTTTTGAAATCAGTCTTCATGTAATGTTTAGCCCACTGGAGCCGTTTCTGCTTGTGTGAAGTTGATAGAGGAGGTCGACAGGATGGCGTATGCACAGCTGCAAACCTCTGAAGGACCCTGCATCTTGTTGTTGGGGACATTGGAGGCACCAGCAGCTTCAAAAACTTGTCTGCTGCTATGACAAGGCTTTTTTGCCGCTGCTCTTTTAACCTGACGTAATTGCCTGTAGGAAAGAGTCCTCAATTTGCCCTTATCAGCACGCACACGTGTGTACTGTGAATCAGCTACATACTTCTTGATTGCCAAGACACTTCATCCTGATCATCGCACAATGTTGATTGTAGTCATGCCTTGACCTAAACACTCCACAATTTGTTGCTTCTCAGCAGCCGACACATCCTTTTTCTTTCCCATTTTGGCAGAAAATGTAGGCTGCTTAATAATGTGAGACAGCCTTCTTAAGTAGTCTTGCCTTTCATTGGACACACCTGCCAAGCTAATTAGCACAGGTGTCTGCAATTGCTTACAGTGATATAAAGAGCCCTGACACACATCACCATCAATGAGTTTAACTGACAAACAAACAAATTCTTCCCTTATCACTCCTAAACACTTTTTGCATAATAATTTGGAACACAGTGTACATGTGCTTTTCCACAAAACACCAGTGGTTCACGTAGTGAATCTTACAGTTCTAACTTGCCAACCGTGGTCTGTATGGAGTTGTTCAATAAAGGGCCCAAAATTAAGATAACATAGATGAGAGAGGTCTCTATGAATAGGAATTCCTAAGTATTTGATACCCTGTGAGGGCCAGGCAAAGGGAAAGTTGGACTGGATGGAATCCTATATGGATTTGGGGAGGGAGACATCGAGGGCCTCAGACTTCGCTGAATTGATTTTAAAATTTGACCATGTAACAAAGTGATCTATTTCAGCCATAACAGCATGGATGGATATATGTGATTGAGTGATATATACTAGGACATCATCAGCAAATAGAGAGCACTTGTACTCGGTGCCTCCCACCTCAATCCACCTAATATTGGGGTTATGGCGAATTGATGAGAGCAGGTGCTCCGTCACTAGGATGTATAAGAGAGGGGACAGATGCACCCCCTGGGCCTTGGGACACCCGGAGCCGGACCCTTTTTGGTGGATGCTGGTGGTTGTAGTCTTCGTGGCGGCGACCCGGTTCCGTGGCTCAGGGTGGTCAAACCAGTGGCGGAACTATTTATGTGGTTTTGATGTTTAAATGTCCGACTACGCCACCCGTGGATTGCGGTCAGAGTGAACCGCCGCTGCAGGGCAGACCGCTGAGGCTGGTGTTGTGGGTGCAGCAGAGCGTAGCATAACTCCCCACGGGAGGAGTATAGCCTCAGGGCAGTGTATGCGGAGGATGGGGGTGATGGCGCAGGGCAGCAGCAGTAACGACACGGAGTCAGTGATGCAGTCCAGGGCCTTTACTCACAGTTCTTATTATCCAGACCACGTCTGCAGGTAACGGCTGCCCACGTCGTACTGTGCTCACCAGGTGAAGGGCTCAGACAACTCCCAGATAACTTTGGAGCGCTTCACAGGACCCCCTTTGTGTGTCCTTTGTCTGGCCTTTCTTACCAACCCTTCTGTCTGGCTGCCTCGGGCCTCCTCTTGGTAAACTTGGCGCCAGTTTCCCTGACCCTATGTGGTGCCTTCCTAGCGGGTGTAGCGAGGGGCTGCTGTGCCACATAAAATGTCAGAGCCTCCGGTTTCTAGCTGAGGGTCGTTTCCTGCCTCCACTAGTTTCGGGGACCGGTCTCCCCCTTTGGCCTGACCCCTCCACGCAGGTGGATTCGGGCGTGCGGTGGCGACTCGCCCGTCCGCACTCCTGGGATCCCTTCATTCCTCGTTCCTGGAGCCTTCTCCGCTCCTCTTCCTTCCTTCTACCACTTCCAGGCCTGGGCCTCTGTTACTAGGCCCGCCTCCGGAGCAGAGCTCATGCAGAGCCCCTGCTCCCTGCCACTTCTGCTCAGACTTCTCTGCACTGAACTAAGATGGTGCCCACCTTTTATACTCCCTTCTCAATGCACCCAGGAACTGCTTCCTCCCTGCTCCTGCACTACAGGGTTCCCCTTCCTCAGTGTTCCCTCCCCCCACTCCAGCCAGGGACAGGGACTGTCGTGCCCATCTCAGAGGCATATTGGTCGCCCTGCCCCACGGCAATGTGGTGTAATGCATGCAGGTGTCGGGTCCTGATCCACACTCCATCCTTACCTGAGAGTGAGATATCACACCTCTGGGTGAGGTGCAATACCTCTGTAGCAACCGAGCCCTCAGGGTGCTACAGTTCCATTTATCTTCAGCCTAGGTGACGTATTGTGATACAGGGCCGTGATTTGGGCTATAAAAGGGTCCCCTAGACCTCTACCCCAAGCTATTTAAGAGAATCATATATGGCGTGCCAGGAGACTCTATGGAATGCTTTCTCAGCATCCAACGAGAGTATCTAATTACAAATTGTTAACTGCATCTAGCCCAGGAAATACTTTGTGCCTAGTAGCAGTGTCTGCTAGTCAGCGGATTGTCCCGGCTGTTAAGCAAGCTACACCACCTGTAGTTTGGACACTTAATTTTTTCAAAGGAAATGCTTCGGGACCACGGGATACTCAGTGAAGAGCATCAGGAGGCACCCCAAGGCATAGGGGCTGGGACTGGCAGTAGGATGCCTTGCGGTGGACAGACGAGCTCGATCCTTATAAAAGCTTTTTAACTGCAGCAGCTTTAGTGGACGCTACTGGAGCTGGAATTACGCGGCTGCTGGCATGAGACTTGCCCTCCAATAGATCCTTGTAAATGGATTTAAAGTGTATTCATTCAAATTAGAGAGACAATTTAAATTAAAAAGCTTAGAGCTGCCTCCACCACAGGGGGGCTCGCTCGACCCACCAGAGGACAGGCACCAGTATTGGGAGAGGGGGGCTTGCCGTCAGGGTTCACCGCGGCTCTGGCACAAACCCGGCGACACGGAGGTGGCACGGGCAGGAGCGGACTGAACGTGTCGGCTTCTCACTTTTTGGATTTTAGAAGGGCATGACATGCCTATATTTGTGTCTCCCCCTCCTTTTACTCCTCCACCTCTTTTCTTTTCGCATGACTATATGTACTTGTCACTTTTCCATGTGTTAGTTGTGTCTTCTGAGCAGTTTGTCAGCTTTTGGACACCTTTGAAGGTGTTTTCTATGTGTTTCTATGTGTTTTTGTTTGCCTGCCATTGGTTTTAACGGTGTTCGAAGGTGTTCGACGAACAGTTCGACGAACAGTTCGGCGAACACACGGGTGTTCGACGAACCGAACCGAACTCGAACACTACGGGGGTGGCTCAACACTAATGCCTGTGAGCGGCCAGCGATAGCGCCACTCACAGGCAGTAACAGCAGCGCAAGGTATTTACAAAGAAACTTCTTTTCAACATAAAAATAGATTGGCCAATTATTAATAGTAGTGGACAACCCATTTAAATCCAAAAAGCTATAACTTAAACAGAACAAATGGCTGAGAACCATTAGTGTTATTTTTATCCTTTTTATGTTCTACATCTAGTGATGAGCGAGCATGCTCGCTACTGCTCGGTGCTCGCCTGAGCATCTCACTGCTCGAGATGCTTGGCGCTCGCCGAGTATTTCCGGGTTGCTCGGGTGGGAACTCGGGTCCCCTCCCTGCATGTTTGGCGCTCTTTAGAGAGCCAATGAACATGCAGGGATTGCCTGCCATGCTCTGTAATGCCATTGCCATTTTGGTTGTGGGCATTACAGTGATTGGCTGGCCGCACAGCGTCATCAGGTCTATATCAGACCTGGCGCCGCCATACTCGTCACAGTCACTCCAGATCAGACAGTGTAGGGAGAGCTTCTGCTGCGTCAGGGACAGATTTGATTGTGTACTAGGTAGTGTAGGGAGAAAAACCGTACATTACACATATCCATCTTAAGAAACAGTCCTTCTGAGGACTACTCCATCTGCAGAGATATCAGGCAGGCAGGGTGTATAGGCAGGCAGTGTATATAGCAGACTGCAGTGCATATAGCACAAAAGGCTCCATTCCAATTCTGCCTTCTGCTGCCGTTAAATATTTCTATACAGAGGCCCAGGTCTCAGGGGCCAGGAATACTTTTCTTTGGATCTTAATCCTCATTATTTGCTTAAAAAGCAATCCAGAGAACACTGTTTTTCTGCGCCATTTGCTTGTGTAGGGAGAGGTGCTGCTGTATCAGGGACAGATTTGCTTGTGTATTAGGTAGTGTATGGAGAAAAACCATACATTACACATATCCATCTTAACAAACAGTCCCTCTGAGGACTAATCCATCTGCAGAGATATCAGGCAGGCAGGGTGTATAGGCAGGCAGTGTATATAGCAGACTGCAGTGCATATAGCACAAGAGGCTCCATTCCAGTTCAGCCTTCTGCTGCTGTTAGACATTTCTATACAAAGGCCCAGGTCTCAGGGGCCAGGAATAATTTTCTTTGGATCTTAATCCTCATTATTTGCTTAAAAAGCAATCCAGAGAACACAGTTTTTCTGCGCCATTTGCTTGTTTTGGGAGAGGTGCTGCTGTGTCAGGGACAGATTTGCTTGTGTATTAGGTAGTGTAGGGAGAAAAAACGTACATTACACATATCCATCTTAACAAACAGTCCTTCTGAGGACTAATCCATCTGCAGAGATATCAGGCAGGCAGTGTATATAGCAGACTGCAGTGCATATAGCACAAGAGGCTCCATTCCAATTCTGCCTTCTGCTGCTGTTAGATATTTCTATACAAAGGCCCAGGTCTCAGGGGCCAGGAATACTTTTCTTTGGATCTTAATCCTCATTATTTGCTTTAAAAGCAATCCAGAGAACACTATTTTTTCTGTGCCATTTGCTTGTTGGCACTGCAGAATACAGCCAGGTCCTTTCCATATTAGAGCGCTAGAAATCCACCTATTGAAAACTGTGTTTTCACCGTCAAACGGATCACATATACGTTGTCAGAAAATACTGCCATTTCTGGCCTCCATTAAAAATTTCCTTTAGTGTGTCATTGAAGCAATTCACCGCAGTTTGCTGGTCAAACTACTTACCTACAGGCCAGGTATTTAAAACTCTGTTTTCTCCGTCACACAGATCACATATAAGTTCGCTCCAAACTCAGTCATTTGTAGTGAGCGTGGAAGATACTGTCCTCCATTTAAAATGGGCAAGGCACGTGGCAAGGGATGGGGAACTGGAGGTGATGGTAATGGTGCATGCAGATGCCGATGACAAGGCCGTGGGCAAGCCGAAATTGTGCCACAACAAACACCCACATCTTCTCGCCTGACCTTCCTGTCCCAATTTCTAGGGGACGCAGCACACCACTATTGAACCCAGAGCAGTGTCAAAAGGTTGTTGGTTGGATAGCGCTTCCAGTCACTTAGCTGCCACCACCACCAGCACCCTGTGTTCCACATGGTCAGGTCTCAGTAGCCGTGAGTCTGGACCACATATTCCTCACCCTGATCCTCCTTCCTCCCACCATGCCGAATACCCAGAGACAACTGATCCCACACTTGGACACTCTGAAGAGCTGTTCACTTTTCCATTTATAGATTCGGGCCTCTCGCCCGGTCCACTTGAAGTGGGGCAAGAGGAGATTGCGTGTAGCGATGCCCAAATATTTGAGCAGCCACAGTCACACAAAGGCGATGGTGGGAAAGTGTCACAAGAGTTGGACGATGATGAGACACAATTGCCAGAAAGTCAGGAGGAGGACCAGGGTGCGGAAGTGGAAGACGAGGTGGTGGATGATATAGTAACTGACCCAACCTGGCAGGAGGACATATCGAGCGAGGACAGCAGCACACAGGGGGAGGGAGGCAGAGCACCCCAACAAGCAGGAAGAAGCAGTGTGGTGGCCGCAGACAGAAGGCTGGCAACCGTTCCCCGTAACACCAACACGACGGAAGTTGCCACTACAACTCTTAGGTCTTCCCGAGTCTGGTTGTTTTTTAAAGACTCTGCCGATAACCTCAAAAAGGCCATTTGCACCACCTGCCAGGCCAGCATCAGGAGGGGTGGCAAAACGACCAGCCTGACCACCACCAGCATGATCAGTCACATGGCAGCAAAGCACCTGACTTTGTGGGCCGAACCCCAGGGTCCAGGAACAGTGTCTACGGGTGGCACCATTGCTTCTTCCGCTGTTGTGCATGCAAGCCAATCCCCTGTCCATGGTGCATGCGAAGACACCTCCTGCCCTGCACCTGTCGTTGCACACTCTCAAGTAGCAGTATCAGGAAGCACGTCCATGTCCTTGTCCCAGCGCAGCTTTCAGTTGTCCATACCCCAGTCCTTGGAATGCAAGCGCAAATATGCAGCCAACGCCCCACAGGCCACACTACTAAATTCTCACATTTCACGACTGCTTGTGCTCGAAATGTTGCCTTTTAGGCTCGTGGAGACAGAAGCATTCCACAACCTGATGGCGGCGGCCGTCCCTCGGTACTCAGTCCCCAGCCGCCACTATTTCTCCTGGTGTGCCATCCCCACATTACACAAGCACGTGTCTCAAAACATTAGCCGTGCTCTCAACAATGCAGTTACCGATAAAGTCCACCTAACCACGGACACGTGGACAAGTGCTTGTGGGCAGGGACGGTACATTTCGCTGGCGGCACACTGGTTTAACATAGTGGAAGTCGGGACCCAGTTGGACCTTGGGACGGAACACTTCCTCCCGACACCAAGGATTGCGGGCCCTAGGTCAATCAGGGTTGCCCCCACGGTCTACAGCTCCTGCACCTCATCCTCCTCAGCTTCCTCCTCCTCTTCAGCCTCCATCTCCGAAATGACCACGTCTGTCACAAGCTGGAAGCACTGCAGCACTGCCTCGGCCAAGTGGCAACAGGCTGTGCTGAAGCTAATATGCTTAGCTGAAAAACCGCACAATGCTGAAGAGTTGTGGACAGCTCTGAAAGAGCAGGCAGATCTGTTGCTCACACCGCTGAACCTCCAGCCAGGCATGGTCGTGTGTGACAATGGCAGGAACCTGGTGGCAGCTCTGAGGCAAGGCTATCTCACACACGTACCATGCCTGGCCCATGTGCTTAACCTCGTGGTTCAGCGGTTTCTCAAATCCTACCTGGAGCTGCCAGATCTGCTTGTTAAAGTACGCCGCCTGTGTGACCATTTTAGAAAGTTAGCTACAGCTTCCGCCGCCCTTGCCGTGCTTCAGCAGCGTTTGCAGCTTCCGGCTCACAGACTGGTGTGTGATGTCCCCATGCATTGGAACTCTACACTGCAGATGTTGGGAAGGATTTGTGAGCAGAAGAGGGCAGTTGTTGAGTACCAGCATCAACAAGGCCGTCGGTATTCAGTTCAGACTCCACACAAAAGAACTCAGGAGTGGACATGGATGTCAGACATATGTGCCATCCTCCAAAACTTTGAGGACTCCACCAAGATGGTGAGTGGTGATGACGCCATAATTAGCGTCACCATCCCACTTTTCTATCTTCTGAAAAGCTCTCTGCTCACAATCAAAGAGGATGCATTGCAGGCGGAGCACGATGAGATGGAGCAAGGAACCATACAGGGTGATTACACACAGCCAAGCCTCATCTCATCCCAACGTGGATTGGGTGACAATGATAAAGAGGAGGAGGAGGAGGAAGGACAGGAGCTAGTTTCATGCACTATAGACGGTACTACCTGCACAACTGTCATACCGTCTGTTCAGCGAGGATGGCCAGAGGACAGAGAGGAGGAGGAGGAGAGCATGGTCAGTCATCCTCTTGGTGAGGACACGGAAGTCTTGCGTGTTAGTAGTCTGGCACGCATGGCTGAGTTTATGTTATGCTGCCTTTCCCATGACCCTCGCGTTCTCAAAATTTTGGGTGACAGTCATTACTGGTTGGTGACACTTCTAGACCCACGCTACAAGGAGAACTTTCTATCTCTTATTCCTGAGGCGGACAGGTGTACAAAAATGGGGCTTTACCAGAAGGCCCATGTTGCGGAACTATTAAAGAAATTCCCATCTGAAAACGCTGGCGGCAGAGGGCACACTTCGTTGGACAACCAAGGAGTACAGGTGAGAGAGACACAACTTCAATCCAGCAGAAGCAGGGGAACACTGTCAAAGTTCTGGGAGAGTTTTCTCAGACCCTCCCATCGCACAGGCCCTGAGGCGCGGTGTACTCTCGCAAGGAGTGTAAAGTTTGGGAAGATGCTGAGGGAGTACCTTGCCGACCGTACCAACGTCCTCCGTGATTCCGCTGTGCCTTATAATTATTGGGTATCCAAGCTGGATACGTGGAATGAACTGGCTCTCTATGCCTTGGAGGTCCTGGCCTGCCCTGCCGCCAGCGTTTTATCATAGCGGGCTTTTAGTGCTGCTGGTGGAATTATAACTGATAAGCGCATCCCCCTGTCAACTGAAAATGCTGACAGGCTGACTCCTATAAAAATGAACAAGGGCTGGATTGGGCCAGACTTCTCAACACCACCGAATGATAGCAGCGTAACATAAACTCAAATCCAGTGTCTTTTCTTGGGAGGTGTATTCCCATGCACCTTTTCACACCCACACATGGGTATACGCTTCCTGATTTTGGCAATTTGCTCTTGTCCTCCTCCTTCTCCTCATCCTCCACCACCATATCACCAGGGTGACTGTGGTCCGTTATGCAACACCCACATAATTTTTTTAAAGGGTGTTTATGATGCCCGTAAAAATTTTTTTTTAAACAGTATGTTCATGTATTCCCCCCAGGGGTAAATGTTTGTCAGCCCATACACTTAGTGCATGGGCATTACAAGTATAGGAGACCTGCTCCTTTCTAATGGGAACATTTTTTTATGAGGCCCTCTCTTCCAAGGCTCATTGAAGTGCCTCCAAATTTTTGGCAGCCTTGCATTCACTGCATAGGCCAACACTATGGGAGACTCTCTCCTTTCTAATGGGAATTTGTCATTACTGTGGCCCTGCTCTATGTGTCTTTAATTTCTAAGTGGGGTTTTTCAAAAAATTGGTCAGCCGTTGGACTCACTGCATACCCTATAACTGTATAGCAGACACTCTCCTTTCTAATGGGAACATGTCGTACCTTGTTACTGTGGGCCTGCTCTATGTCTTTAAATTCTTAGTGGGGTTTTTCCTAAAATTGGTCAGCCGTTGGACTCACTGCATACCCTATAACTGTATAGCAGACCCTCTCCTTTCTAAAGCAAATTTGTTGTTACTGTGGCCCTGCTCTATGTGTCTTTAATTTCTTAGTGGGGTTTTTCCTAAAATTGGTCAGCCGTTGGAATCACTGCATACCCTATAACTGTATAGCAGATCCTCTCCTTTCTAATGGGAATTTGTCGTTACTGTGGCCCTGCTCTATGTGTCTTTAATTTCTTAGTGGGGTTTTTCCTAAATTTGGTGAGCCGTTGGACTCACTGCATACCCTATAACTGTATAGCAGAACCTCTCCTTTCTAATGGGAACATGTCGTACCTTGTTACTGTGGCCCTGCTCTGTGTGTCTTTAAATTCTTAGTGGGGTTTTTCCTAAAATTGGTCAGCCGTTGGACTCACTGCATACCCTATAACTGTATAGCAGACCCTCTCCTTTCTAATGGGAATTTGTCGTTACTGTGGCCCTGCTCTATGTGTCTTTAATTTCTTAGTGGGGTTTTTCCTAAAATTGGTCAGCCGTTAGACTCACTGCATACCCTATAACTGTATAGCAGACCCTCTCCTTTCTAAATGGAACATGTCGTACTTGTTACTGTGGCCCTGCTCTGTGTGTCTTTAAATTCTTAATGGGGTTTTTCCTAAAATTGGTCAGCCGTTGGACTCACTGCATACCCTATAACTGTATAGCAGACCCTCTCCTTTCTAATGGGAAATTGTTGCTACTGTGGCCCTTCTGTATGTGTCTTTTATTTTTTTGTTTTTTTTTTCCTAAAATTGGTCAGCCGTTGGACTCACTGCATACCCTATAACTGTATAGCAGACCCTCTCCTTTCTAATGGGAATTTGTTGTTACTTTGGCCCTGCTCTATGTGTCTTTAATTTATTAGTGGGGTTTTTCCTAAATTTGGTCAGCCGTTGGACTCACTGCATACCCTATAACTGTATAGCAGACCCTCTCCTTTCTAATGGGAACATGTCATACCTTGTTACTGTGGCCCTGCTCTGTGTGTCTTTAAATTCTTAGTGGGGTTTTTCCTAAAATTGGTCAGCCATTGGACTCACTGCATACCCTATAACTGTATAGCACACCCTCTCCTTTCTAATGGGAATTTGTCGTTACTGTGGCCTTGCTCTATGTGTCTTTAATTTCTTAGTGGGGTTTTTAGTAAAATTGGTCAGCCGTTGGACTCACTGCATACCCTATAACTGTATAGCAGACCCTCTCCTTTCTAATGGGAACATGTCATACTTTTTACTGTGGCCCTGCTCTGTGTGTCTTTAAATTCTTAGTGGGGTTTTTCCTAAAATTGGTCAGCCGTTGGACTCACTGCATACCCTATAACTGTATAGCAGACCTTCTCCTTTCTAATGGGAATTTGTTGTTACTGTGGCCCTGCTCGATGTGTCTTTAATTTCTTTGTGGGGTTTTTCCTAAATTTTGTCAGCTGTTGGACTCACTGCATACCCTATAACTGTATAGCAGACCCTCTCCTTTCTAATGGGATCATGTCATACTTTTTACTGTGGCCCTGCTCTGTGTGTCTTTAAATTCTTAGTGGGGTTTTTCCTAAAATTGGTTAGCCATTGGACTCACTGAATACCCTATAACTGTATAGCAGACCCTCTCCTTTCTTATGGGAAATTGTTGTTACTGTGGCCCTGCTGTATGTGTCTTTTATTTATTTATTTATTTTTTTCCTAAAATTGGTCAGCCGTTGGACTCACTGCATACCCTATAACTGTATAGCAGACCCTCTCCTTTCTAATGGGAATTTGTTGTTACTGTGGCCCTGCTCTATGTGTCTTTAATTTCTTAGTGGGGTTTTTCCTAAAATTGGTCAGCCGTTGGACTCACTGCATACCCTATAACTGTATAGCAGACCCTCTCCTTTCTAATGGGAACATGTCGTACTTTTTACTGTTGCCCTGCTCTGTGTGTCTTTAAATTCTTAGTGGGGTTTTTCCTAAAATTGGTCAGCCGTTGGACTCACTGCATACCCTATAACTGTATAGCAGACCTTCTCCTTTCTAATGGGAATTTGTCATTGCTGTGACCCTGCTCTATGTGTCTTTAATTTCTTAGTGGGGTTTTTCCTAAAATTGGTCAGCCGTTGGACTCACTGCATAACCTATAACTGTATAGCAGACCCTCTCCTTTGTGATGGGAATTTGTCGTTACTGTGGCCCTGCTCTATGTGTCTTTAATTTCTTAGTAGGATTTTTCCTAAAATTGGTCAGCCGTTGGACTCACTGCATACCCTATAACTGTATAGCAGACCCTCTCCTTTCTAATGGGAATTTGTCGTTACTTTGGCCCTGCTCTATGTGTCTTTAATTTCTTAGTGGGGATTTTCCTAAATTTGGTCAACCGTTGGACTCACTGCATACCCTATAACTGTATAGCAGACCCTCTCCTTTCTAATGGGAAATTGTCGTTAATGTTAATGTGGCCCTGCTCTATGTGTCTTTAATTTCTTAGTGGGGTTTTTTCCTAAAATTGGTCAGCCGTTGGACTCACTGCATACCCTATAACTGTATAGCAGACCCTCTCCTTTCTAATGGGAAATTGTCGTTAATGTGGCCCTGCTCTATGTGTCTTTAATTTCTTAGTGGGGTTTTTCCTAAAATTGGTCAGCCGTTGGACTCACTGCATACCCTATAACTGTATAGCAGACCCTCTCCTTTCTAATGGGAACATGTCATACCTTGTTACTGTGGCCCTGCTCTGTGTGTCTTTAAATTCTTAGTGGGGTTTTTCCTAAAATTGGTCAGCCGTTGGACTCACTGCATACACTATAACTGTATAGCAGACCCTCTCCTTTCTAATGGGAATTTGTCATTACTGTGGCCCTGCTCTGTGTGTCTTTAAATTATTAGTGGGGTTTTTCCTAAAATTGGTCAGCCGTTGGACTCACTGCATACCCTATAACTGTATAGCAGACCTTCTCCTTTCTAATGGGAATTTGTCATTACTGTGGCCCTGCTCTATGTGTCTTTAATTTCTTAGTGGGGTTTTTCCTAAAATTGGTTAGCCGTTGGACTCACTGCATAACCTATAACTGTATAGCAGACCCTCTCCTTTCTAATTCTAACATGTCGTACTTGTTACTGTGGCCCTGCTCTGTGTGTCTTTAAATTCTTAATGTGGTTTTTCCTAAAATTGGTCAGCCGTTGGACTCACTGCATACCCTATAACAGTATAGCAGACCCTCTCCTTTCTAATGGGAAGTTGTCGTTACTGTGGCCCTGCTCTATGTGTCTTTAAATTCTTAGTGGGGCTTTTCTCAAATTTTGGCAGCCCTTGCAGTCACAGCATGGGCATTACCACCCGCTCCTTTATAATGGGAACATTTTTTTTACTGAGACCCTCCTCTATGTCTCTTCAAAGGGGTATTGGGTTGCGTCCAAATTTTTGGCAGCCCTTGCAGTCACTGGATACGCAATAACAGTATAGGAGACCCACTTATTAATAATGGGAACAACAATAGCGAGGGCCGACTGCTGGCCTTTTAAGAATAGTAAGGGCCGTCTGATGGCCATATAAAAATAGGCTTTATGACTTTCAGAGTCCCTCCATCATAAATAAAACAGGATGTGTCTGATGATGTGTTACACACCACATTGCCAGATAAGGTTGTAAAATGTGAAAATGACATTTCCCGTTGAATGCATTTATCTTAAAAAATAACGTAAAAAAAACGAAACAATCTTTCTTTAGTATAAAAATGTTTTTTAGTATAAAAATCAGTGTCACGAATTTAACCTCAATGTAATCACATTGTTCAGCTCCTGCACCTCCTCCTCCATCTCCGAAATGACCACATCAGTCACAAGCTGACAGCACTGCAGCACTGCCTTGGCCAAGCTGCAACAGGCTGTGCTGAAGATAACATGCTTAATTGACAAACTGCCCAGCGCTGCAGAGTTGTTGAAAGCTGTAACACAGCAGCCTGATCTGTGGCTCTCACCGCTGAACATACAGCCAGGCATGGTCGTGCGTGACAATTTGCGGAACCTGGTGACGGAGAAATGACAGCTGGGGTAGATACGGTTTCCCTCTATGCCAGTCCTTTCACCGAGCTTTAGAATATGTCTGTGGTGAAATACAACTCCCACTGAGAAGCTGTTTCAGATTGAAAAACATTGTGCCCACCAGAGGATTTGATTCTGAGGGATAACCTTTCTCACCCGCTCAAGAGCCCCATAGCAGCTGCAAAGTTAGCGCTATCATGAACTCTCCTGAGGTAGAAGCCAAGGCACAACCGAGGCTTCTCTGGTGGGACCGTTCAACCTTGTCGAAAAGCAGCCCTGGCTAAGAAAATTGTGGGGGAAGGTTCCCGGACACTCTATGGCTGCTTTTTTAATGTGGATCGGCCATGCTTATGCATGTTATTTCTCAAAACGCATTACAGATCAGGCCATTGTCCATCTCTGTATTCAAGACATTAAATGTGCAAAGAAAGATGTGTGTGTGTCAAAGCACCACCGACAAGTGAGAGTTGATGTTGGACGGGCTGACATTGCTTCTGCAACAAGCTCAATTGCATGACTTCTTGGGAGAAATGACACGCAGGGTAGATATGGTTTCCCTCTATGCCAGTCCTTTCACCGAGCTAATAACAACTCTCGGCAAAAAAAGTTGTAGACTGGCTCCATACTGTCCCTGGCCACATTCACCTGTCAACGTGTTTGTGGTTAGGCGGTCCTTCCCAGTAAGTGCACTGGGGAGGGCATGGGTAATGTTTTGAGACCCGTGCTTGTGGAAGGCGGAGGCGATTCCGGGAAATATAGTGGCGGCTGGGGACCGAGTATGGACACCCGGCCGCCGCCGGCATGAGGTTATGAAAAGCTTCCGCCTCCACGAGCCTAAAATTCCACATTTCAAGTGCAAGCAGCTGTCAAAAATTTGGCAGTATAGTATTGCAGCCTGTAGGTGGGTGGGTGGGTGGCTGCCTGCATACTTGTTCTTGCATTCCAAGGAATGGGGTAGGGACAACTGAACGCTGCACTGGGACAAGTACGTGGATGGTGATTGTTGCAAGTCTGCCACGACAGGTGCATGGTGGGAGGCATCTTCGCATGCGCCAAGGCTCACTTATGATGGGCACACTTTTAAGCAGTGACCTGGGAGTCAGAGATGCTTCCAGAGGTCTTCCCCATGCTGTTCCCATGTCTTTTCAGCACTGTATGCATGTGTCTGATTATGTGTCACACACCACATGGCCAGATAAGGTTGTAAAATGTTAAAAAGACATTTCCTGGTGAATGCATTTGTCTTGGTTGAAAGCAATGCAAAAGTGCAAAAACGCATCAAAAACGCTACGTGTGAACATAGCCCAAGGTGTGGAGGAGTATTTTTGTTTTTGGTTATTTATTTTGCCTTATATACAAGTCATTACGCTGGAAAGGATGTTCCTTAACATATTTCCTTGGAAAATCCATTTTGGTTTCGTCTTTGTATGTATTATTGTGAGTCCGTAAAAGTGGCGTAATACTCTGACAACGTTGTTGACAGCAGTGATCTGGGGGTCAGAGATGCTTCAATGGGTCTTCCCCATGCTGTTCCCATGTCATTTGAGCACTGTTCCCATCGATGTGGGCAATTTTTAGGCTCTCTGCAGACCGCTGGGGGGAGCCGCCTGAAAAATGCTCGAGTTTCCCATAGACTTACATTGGGCTCGTTGCTCAGGTCAAGCACCCGAGTATTCCAATTTGCTCGACCCGAGCAACGAGTACCCCAGCATTTTAGTGCTCGCTCATCACTATCTACATCATATCATTATTATATTTAATTTTGCTTTGCTGACACTGATAATAACTTATACACCTTCTATATCCATAAGAAGTTGGTGGATGTTTGGTCACATCTGTGCTTTGCTGGTTGGAGGACTACAAGTTCCAAGGACCCTAAGCGAGGCTGCTGAGCAGAGCAAGGGCTGCATTTTAAGTGCAGTGCTGCAGTTAAATGCATAGTTAAACACAATATCATAGTTTGTGATAACTGTTATTGTTGTATTTGTTTGGGGAATTGTCTGTGTTTCTGGGCATGTTACAGCTTGTTCTTTTTTTTTTTTTTAAAAAAAAGATATTGTGATTTGTCTATGTGATCAAGTGTCTGTGATTTAAGTGCTCCCCGTAGTTTCTGTTAGCAACATCCATACTTTGCTGGTTGGAGGACTGCAAGTTCCAAGGACTGCATTTTAAATGCAGGGCTGTAGATCAGTGGATAGTTAGTTAAACACAATATCATAGTCTAACACAAGAGCATAGTTTGGTGTTTTCTTTACTAGTTTTCCATTGTTTTTCTGCTTTTATCTGTACTGTTTATCCCCATTTAGTATGTGCTCCACGGACAATGCTACCAGTTGTGCATCTTGTGAGATGTTTGCATGCCTTAAACAGCCGTTTGAGGGTGAATATATCTGCATTCGATATCAGCGAGTTACATGTTTGGAAGCCCAGGTGATGGATCTAAATGTGCAACTTGCAACACTGGAGAGGAGTTTAGAGCTCACTGAGCATGCGCTGGCTGGGGCCAGTGATATGGAGGAGGGTGGAGGTGGGGAAGATCGGGACCCAGAAGTAGGTAGCTGGGTAACAGTTAGAAGAAGAGGTAGGGGGAAAAGTGCCAGGGAGCCCAGACTGGCACAACCTAGTAAATATGTGTGAGAGGCACAGGGTGGTAGTTGTGGTGAGGGGCTGCTTTTCTCCCACACTCTGGCTTTCCACAAAGAAAAGATAATGTCCTGTGTGTCTTGTAGTTTGTGTGTACTGTATAACACTCACATTTGAGCTTGGAGGTCCCTCTGGTCCTACAATCCCATATCCGGCAGCTACCACACATGCAACAACAGACTCTGTTTCCTTTTTAAACAGTTCAACTTTACTTATCTTCAGATAGTTAATCGCAGATGCAGCACAGTACGTGTCCACTTGTTCATCCTGAGCTCTCCCTTCACTTTCTGCCACCACTGGCCCCGGAGACGCTCTTTCCACCCCTACAGCTCCCATGCTTTTGGGCCCACTCTTCTGACCTGTTTTCCCATCCGGCTTCCCCTTATGGAAGGTGAGTAAGGCACCCGCTTCAGTACCTAATTCGGGTTGTAGGCTCTGGATATCCTGGGAAGGTCCACTGCAGTTAGTAGCTACCACCCACATGCTGCTTCCTTTGGAGTACGGTACTTTTCAGTGCTTTCCAGCCCCTTAACTTAATCTGCTTTTCTTCTCATCACACTATCTCACTTCTGCATCCTTCTCTATCTGGCTAAAACTAGGAAGTCCCTCTCTTATAACTGCTTCTACCCCTCCCAACTGGCAAATTCCCTAAACACATTGATTAGTTCTGTACTGAACCTATCTAACTTCCTGAACTACAGTGCCCACAACTGCACTTTTCCAATTCCTAACTATCCTTATTACATTATCTAGTTCCTACACTTATATAGGAAAATGACTGCTGTGCGAATGAGGGCAACAGGAGTGCAGCAAATTCCAGATTGATGTTGATGGTAGGGGACTCTATAATTAGGCAGCGTTATCTGTCTCCGAGACCGTGAATGGCGAACAGTGAGTTGCCTGCCAGGTGCTCGGGTTCGACATATTGTAGATCGGATAGACAGATTGCTGGGTGGGCTGGGGAAAACCCAGCGGTCATGGTACACATCAGTCCCAATGACAAAGTCAGAGGGAGGTGGAAGGTCTTTAAAAACGATTACAGGGAACTAGGAGAGAAGCTGAATGCCAGGACCTCCAAGGTGGTGTTTTCAGAAATACTACCAGTGCCACGAGCGTCACTAGAAAGACAGCGGGAGCTTATGGAGATAAATAAGTGGCTTAGAAATTGGTGCAGGAAGGAAGGGTTTGGGTTCATAGAGAACTGGGCTGACTTCTCTGTCGGCTGCAGGCTCTATGGTAGGGACGAGCTGCACCTCAATGGAAAGAGTGCAGCTGTGCTTGAGGAAAAAATGGTTAGATGGATGAAGGAGCTTTTAAACTAGGATCTGGAGGGAGGGAGGGTAGTTGTGCTAAAAAGGGGATAGGTAGAGTAGACAGTGAGACAGTAGGGGTTAATGAAGATTTAGGAGGGGCTGGAATATGCAAGGAAAGTAAGGAGATGAGTAGGAGTAATAAGTGTGCTAATAGTATTAAACGTCTGCTGGCAAATGCAAGAAGTCTTGCAAACAAAATGAATGAATTGGAGACTCTTATGTCAGCCACAGATTACGATGTGGTGGGCCTCATGGAAATCTGGCTGGACAAAAGCCATGACTAGGTGACAAACGTACAGGGTTACACTACATTTAGAAAGGACAGGAAAAACAAACAGGGTGGAGGGTGTGTATTTTCATTAAATCCAATTTAAGACCTGTGCTCAATGATGACATTGGGGCGAGTTGCGACAATGTAGAGTCAGTTTGTGTAAATGTACATGGGGATGGCAATAATGCAAAGCTGCTAATTTGAGTTTACTACAAGCCTCTTGTGAAGGATCCCCACCTCGCCACCCGCCTGACGTCGCTATTACATCAGACAGATCACGTGATATGGATTTGAACTTTACACTAGCGTGATGTTCTGCACCCCTCGAGGACACGTAAGGTCAGATTGGTACAGTTTTACACAGACCCCCCCTGTCTGCACGGGTTCAGGAAGGTACCGTGAGTGAGAAGAGGTGGCCCACTCAGTCACTGACGTGGCACCACACTTGCTCACACCCCTGACAGGCTGAGAGGCCCCCTTCACTGATCCCCCCCGTGAAACAGAACCTTATCAGCCCGGTAGAACTGTCACCAGTTCCTATTCGATATAACCCCCGGTACGTTAAAGGGAATTATATTGGGCCAGAAACAAGCCCGGGCAGCATGACAGTTAACCGAACAACTGGCATGTGAATTCATGAGTCGAGATATAGGAACAGCCCAAGGTTAAATTATATATTTAATCGCCTTAAGGGCATACTAGACAATACACTATATACACAAGGATTATACATATATAATGGTCAGAGATGCAAATACAACAGTGATAGAACAAAAGATATAAGCAGATGAATCAAGTCAATTACTGGTGATGTCTGACCACGTGTGCGCGGGGCCTCATGGGTTCCTCAGTCCTTCGCAGCATGTTACTGGACGTGAGCCCCCTGTTTGAAGTGGCCGAATATGAGTCTCCTCCCCATGCCCATGGCAGATAATAACTCCGAAACTTCAGATGAGTCATAACTACTTGTGGATGGTCCTAGGAACGTGGTTCTGGTGTCATTGTATCCAGTCGGGCCCCTGCTACGCGTGGAGACTAAACACAGCCATATTATTGGTTTCTGAATAGCTGTTCTATGTATCTTCCTATCCCTATGTCCTAGACTGGGTTGAGACCCAGGCGGACATTCACCATGTCCTGGGGATCTCGGAAATATATTCAATGCATGGCTAGGACGTATAGTATTTCCATAACTCAATATGAAATTCCTATCTGTCTGAACAAAGGAAAACCAAATGGCTTAGATCCACATGGCAAGCAAGTCCTTTGTTCTAAGTTGAGCTGGCTCGAGGTATGATATTTGTCACTCACAGTTTCTTGACCCCCCTGCTGCTGCTAGGTGTTCTGTTACAACTGCACACTGAAGGGGGTTTATAATTTCATGCAAATAGGATACAATGATTGGCAGGGAATTATATCTCCAATATTCTTCACAGCTCCTATTCTAGCTGAACAGGTAGAGGATGAAAATTGCAACAAATTAAAAGGCAGAAAATTATAATAGGGTCCTTATTATGGAGGATTTTAACTATCCAGAGATTCAATGGGACATAGAATCTTCTGGTAGTGCTGAAAGCTGCAAGTTGTTGTCCGCAGTTCAAGACAATTACCTCTTTCTGCTGCTAGATGAACCAACCAGGGGAGATAATCTGCTGGATCTGGTTCTGTCAAATAGACCAGATAAAATTTCAGATCTACAGGTCAGGGAGCATTTGAGGAGCAGCCACCATAATATGGTAAGTTTCAATGTAATTTTCAATCAAACATTCAAACGGGGAAATGCAAAAACCTGGAACTTTAGGAAAGCTGATTTCAATAAATTAATGGAAGAGCTTAAGAGTGTAGACTGGGACCATGTCATGGTATCTTGTGATACTGAACATAAATGGGACATGTTTAAGGATATACTACTAGAATCCTGTAGAAAACGTATACCATCTGATAATATAATATCCAGGAATAAAAAGAAACCCTTATGGATAAGACAGTACAACATTTAATAAGACAAAAACAAAGAGCATTCAAAATCTTGAAGGCCGGGAATACAGAAACAGCATTTCAGGAGTATAATGATCTCAATAAGAAATGTAAGAAAGAAATCAAGCTAGCAAAGTTATCTAGCGAGAAACAAATCGGCAGCGACATTAAAATAAATTCCACATTTTTTTATAAATACATCAATGCCAAAAAGAAAAAAACAGATGGTATCTGCCCCTTAAAAGATGATAATAACAAGATAATTATAGAGGACAAAGAAAAGGCTGAGATATTAAACAGGCACTTTTCGTCTGTGTTCACCAATGAACTGACTATTCCAGGGATCATCCAATAAGGTAAAAATCAAGGTTCACCATCTCCATTTTTTTTTCTCTTTCTCGCATTTACAGTGGGGAGGTGCAATCTGTCAGCCTATCAGCAGCGCACACACGGAGCGAACTGCTTTTTTTCACACAAGCAAGGGCATGTGTCATTGTCAGTGTATGTCACATGTCCTTGCCCTATAAGACCCAGCCATTTTCCCCGTCGCCACCATTTTCTCACTGCTGCAGCTGCATGTTAGATGGCACCGCTGTTGCTGTGTGCGCTATACTTTGTTAATTTCAAGCCAATTTTCGCACAAATCTACAGATAGCTTGGGAGTAGGGAATAGTTGTGATTGCAGTCCTTTTAAGGACTAGGTTACATCATTTCCTATGACTTTCATCAGGCAGGTCTGTGCTCTTAAATAGATAGGTTGGGAGTAAAGACTAATTGTAATTGCAGTCCTTTTCAGGGCTAGGTTACATCAGTTCCTATCACTTTTTGCCAGGCAGGTCTGTGCCAGTGCTGTGCAAGTTTTTTTCACAGCATTTGGCTAAATCTAGCAAAGCAAATCCTTTTTGTCCTCTTGCAGTGTGTGTTAGTCAGTGGAGAAGCCTATCTGTGTTGCAAGCTACACCACCTGTGTATAGAATACAAATTTTTTTACTGCACCTAGTGAAGTAAAACCTTTTGGGCATAGCATCATTCTATTAGTCCATCTATACTAACCTCCATCAGGTTGCAAATTCAATATAATTTTTTTCTGCATCTAGCTCTGAAAAAATATTTCGGCTTCTAGCAGTGTGTGGGACTTGTTCTATTAGTCCATCTATACTAACCTCCATCAGGTTGCAAATTCAATATAATTTTTTTCTGCATCTAGCTCTGAAAAAATATTTCGGCTTCTAGCAGTGTGTGGGACTTGTTCTATTAGTCCATCTATACTAACCTCCATCAGGTTGCAAATTCAATATAATTTTTTTCTGCATCTAGCTCTGAAAAAATATTTCGGCTTCTAGCAGTGTGTGGGACTTGTTCTATTAGTCCATCTATACTAACCTCCATCAGGTTGCAAATTCAATATAATTTTTTTCTGCATCTAGCTCTGAAAAAATATTTCGGCTTCTAGCAGTGTGTGGGACTTGTTCTATTAGTCCATCTATACTAACCTCCATCAGGTTGCAAATTCAATATCATTTTTTTCTGCATCTAGCTCTGAAAAACTATTTCGGCTTGTAGCAGTGTGTGGGACTTGTTCTATTAGTCCATCTATACTAACCTCCATCAGGTTGCAAATTCAATATAATTTTTTTCTGCATCAAGCTCTGAAAAACTATTTCGGCTTGTAGCAGTGTGTGGGACTTGTTCTATTAGTCCATCTATACTAACCTCCATCAGGTTGCAAATTCAATATAATTTTTTTCTGCATCTAGCTCTGAAAAACTATTTCGGCTTGTAGCAGTGTGTGGGACTTGTTCTATTAGTCCATCTATACTAACCTCCTTCAGGTTGCAAATTCAATATAATTTTTTTCTGCATCTAGCTCTGAAAAAATATTTCGGCTTGTAGCAGTGTGTGGGACTTGTTCTATTAGTCCATCTATACTAACCTCCATCAGGTTGCAAATTCAATATAATTTTTTTCTGCATCTAGCTCTGAAAAAATATTTCGGCTTCTAGCAATGTGTGGGACTTGTTCTATTAGTCCAGCTATACTAACCTCCAGCAGGTTGCAAATTCAAAATAATTTTTATCTGCATCTAACCCAGCCAATACTTTTGGGCTAATACCACAGTTTGGCCACTCAGCTCTGCTCGGTTCCCATCCATTGTTTTTTGTGCAAACAACTCCAGAGTTGTGAATTAGTTAACCACCAAAATGAGTGGAAAAAGGCCTGCTGCTGGTGGAAAGGGGAATAGGCGTGTTGGGAAGGGAAAAAAAGGTTGTGTCCGTGGGGTAGGTGTTAAAGCAACAGTAACATCTGCAGAAGAAAGACCATTTTCCAGCCAAACTAAGATGTCTACTTCTTTTAGCGGACAATGTGATAAGATCCCTTTCCTACGGCCACGCCAATCGCTACAAATTCCAGATGAGGCACAAAAACAGCAGGTGCTTCAACGGATATCAAGTGCTCCTTTAAGTGGGCTCTCCTCCACCTCAACTTCAACATCACAAATACTCCAGTCCTCAGAGGTGTCACCCCAATCGCACTTGCTTCCTCACAGCTCCCAAGTCTCCAGCTGCCCGTCTGAGTATGGGGTAGAACAGATGGTTGAGTCTGCAGAGCTGTTTACTCATACTATAGCCTGGGAATCAGAGGTCGGCTCCAGAGCTTCTGTGAATCCAGACGAGGAAATGATCTGCACTGATGCCCAGAATCTTTATGAGTCGGATCCAGGACCAGACGCAGATGGTTCTGACCATAATGTAGACCCTTGTTCCCAAACTGTAACTCCTGTTGGTGGAGACAATGAGGAAGACGATGATGAGACTCAAATACCTGATTGGAGCGACAACTTTAGTTTTTTGTCAGGGCAGGAACAGGTTGGCTCTGAGGACGACGGGTGTGATAACACACAGGGTGATGATGACGAGGTTGGAGATCCCACTTACTGTCAACCCACAGTCAGCCAAGAGATGAGGTCAGCAGAGGAGGTGGAGGAGGATGCTAGTGACGACGAGGTCAGGTTGCGCCTTCCTGAACAGAGACGTAGTACTGGAAGCACATCAACAACTGCATCCTCAAACACAACTCTGCCTCTGACCACAAGTCGTGGTGGCTCTTCAGCTCGCATGGGTGCTAAGCCTTGCATAGCCTGGGCATTTTTTCAGATCGATAAAGATGACCCAACTCGTGTTATCTGTAACATTTGTCAGCAAAAGCTAAGTAGAGGCCAAAAAATACATAGTTTGAGTACTTCATGCATGAACCGGCACATGGATATGAAGCATAAGCTGCATTGGGAAGCTCACTGTGCTACAATGCGGCCTAGCCGGCCGGGCCAACCACCTTCTGCCACATCTTGTGCATCCGCGGCCTCTTCATCCTCTGTGACTGGGGGGACAGCAGTCACACCTGTTTTGGGACGCAGACCTGCCACCTCTTTACCCGCAACAGCCAGCGTGATTGGCAGGTCATCATTTTCTTTGGAGGTGGAAACACCAGCTGGTGTTCAGCGCTGTCCGACATCGATAGCACCACCTTTGGATCAAGGCAACCTAACATGTCCGCCTGCTTCTTCCTCACAGACCGGCAGTTTGCCGGGGACACCCTTCTCAACCCCGTCTAAGCACAACAGCCAGCCCTCGGTCCCTCAGATGTGGACAAGTAAAAGACCATTTCCTCCTAGCCATGAGAAAGCTAAGAGGTTGAATTTCACCATCTGCAAGCTCTTGGCTACAGAAATGCTTCCTTTCCGCCTGGTGGACACAGAGGATTTTCCAGACCTTATGTCCGTCGCAGTGCCCCAGTACCAGATGCCCAGTCGGCACTACTTCTCAAAGAAAGGTGTGCCTGCGCTCCACCAGCATGTCGCACAGAACATCACCGCTTCTTTGAGAAACTCTGTGTGTGACAGGGTGCATTTCACCACAGACACTTGGACGAGTAGGCATGGACAGGGGCGTTACATGTCGCTGACTGGGCACTGGGTAACTATGGTGACAGCAGGACAAGGGGCTGCTGTCCAAGTCTTGCCGTCCCCACGAGTTGTGCGTCAATCCTCTTTATCTCTAAGTTCCTCCACTGCTTCTGCCTCCTCAACCTCCTCTCGGTCCTCCACCTGCACCCAAAGCCTGTCTGGTCATGCCACAAGCTTTCTAACTGCGCAGAAGGGATCCTGCACACCTCCTTACTATGCTGGCAGCAGGGCTCAACGTCATCAGGCGGTTTTTACTTTGAAATGTCTGGGAAATGTGAGTCACACAGCTGAGGAGTTGTGGTCAGCTCTGGAGACCCAGTTTCATGAATGGTTGTCTCCACTGGACCTGAAACCAGGGAAGGCCGTGTGCGACAATGCTGCAAACCTAGGTGTGGCCCTTCGCCGGGGCAATGTCACACACGTGCCTTGTATGGCTCACGTGTTGAACCTGGTTGTCCAGCAATTTTTAGCCCACTATCCCGGACTAGATGGCCTTCTGCAGAGGGCACGGTCGCTGTGTGCTCACTTCCGCCGTTTGCATCAAGCAGCTCAGCGACTTACATATCTACAGAAGTCGTTGGGCCTGCCACTTCACCAGCTAAAATGCGATGTGCCTACCCGGTGGAATTCAACTCTGCACATGTTGCAGCGACTGTGGCGGCACCGACAAGCCCTGGTGCAATACGTTGGGAAGTATAGCCTGGGCCAACGAGATCCAGAGGTGGGGCAAATCACGCCGGACGAGTGGTCTCAGATCAGGGTCCTATGCACCCTTCTGCACAGTTTTGAAATGGCGACGAAGATGTTTAGTGCTGACGATGCCATTATCAGCATGACTATTCCGGTGATTTACATGCTGGAGCACATGTTAAACAGAATTCGGAGTCAGGTGGTGGCACAAGAGGAGGTGGAGGAAGTAGAGGAGGAGGAGTTGTATGCGGAAGGGCTAACATCTGCAAGGTCCAGACGGTCGGCAGCACCAAGGCGGCAGGCATGTGAGGGTGGGGGAGATGGTTTTACCAGGGCGCATGGTAGCAGCCAAACTAGTGAGGAAGGTGCAGGAGCCCAGGAAGAAGTGGAGGACGAACTGATGGAAGACTCATCAGATGAGGGAGACCTTGATCACATTTCTGTTGTGCGAGGTTGGGGGGAGAGGGCAGAGGAAGGAAGCATGATTGTTACCTCGCCACCAACACAACAGGGACTTGGTGCTCCTGGATGTGCAACACACATGAGTGCCTTCTTGCTGCACTACCTACAACATGACCCTCGAATTGTGAGAATTAGAAATAATCCTGACTACTGGGTTGCCACACTGTTAGATCCCCGGTACAAAAGTAAATTTGCAGAAATTAATCCTGTCATAGAAAGAGATGCACGCATGCAGGAGTATCAGCAGAGACTGTTGCAGAATCTTACATGTGCTTTTCCCCAAAACACTAGTGGTGCACGTAGTGAAACTCACAGTTCCAACTTGCCAACGGTGGGACCGTCGAGTGTTCAGCTCTCAAAACGTAACAGAAACACAGTATCTGCTGGTAACATCAATTTTGCTTAATCATTTCACCACTTTTTTAGCCCATCCTTTGCAAGGCCACAGGAGACAAGAAGTCTGACACATAGTCAACGCCTAGAGACGATGGTACAGGAGTATCTCCAAGTAAACATTGAAGCCATGACTGTGTCACTGGACCCTTGCTCTTTTTGGGCTTCCAATCTGGATAAATGGCCGGAGCTCGCCACTTACGCCTTGGAGATCTTGTCATGCCCTGCAGCCAGCGTTCTGTCTGAATGTGTGTTCAGCGCCGCTGGTGGTGTGCTGACAGATAAGCGCACGCGGCTCTCCACTGATAATGTAGACAGACTCACGTTCATAAAGATGAACAAATCATGGATCCGAAATGACTTTTCTACCCCTGTGTCATCCTGGGGAGAGTAAAAGCTTGATGATTTGTTAAAATCACCTCACCAACCGTTTTAAGCTTTAAAATTACTAATCATGTTTATCTGTATCTTGGCTGGAAAATAATTTGGGCCTTGTAGCAGTGTGCAGTACTGATTCTATTAGGCCGTCTATACTATGCTCCACCAGATTTAAAATTACTAATCATGTTTATCTGTATCTTGGCTGGAAAATAATTTGGGCCTTGTAGCAGTGTGCAGTACTGATTCTATTAGGCCATCTATACTAAACTCCACCAGATTTAAAATTTCTAATCATGTTTATCTGTATCTTGGCTGGAAAATAATGTGGGCTTTGTAGCAGTTTGCAGTACTGATTCTATTAGGCCATCTATACTAAGCTCCACCAGCTTTCCAATTAATAATAATTTTTAGCTGCATCTAGCCCGGAAAATAATTTTGGGGCTCCTAGATGCGCAAGACACATGAGTGCCTTCTTGCTGCACTACCTGCAACATGACCCTCAGATTGTCAGAATTCGAAGTAATCCTGACTACTGGGTTGCCACACTCTTAGATCCCCCACACTCTTCGATCAACCTTTTCATTTTAATAAAGAACAAAAAAATGGTCATTTTTGAAATTATAAGCATTAGCAGGTTATTAGAAACTGAAATTAAACCGTTTTCAACTCAAAACTTTATTCTAGGTGATGTTACATTTGCACATAGGACCCCTTGTTCGAAAGGAGCTTCTGAACTCTCTCGTCCATTGAATTTGTCAGGTTTTGGATGGTTTCTGCTTCAATTGTTTTGCATGAGGACAGAATACCCTCCCAGAGCTGTTGCTTAGATGTGAACTGCCTCCTGCCATCATAGACACTCCTTTTGATGATGCTCCAGAGGTTCTGAATGGGGTTGAGGTCAGGGGAGCATGGGGGTCACACCATAAGTTTGTCCCCTTTTATGCCCATATCAGCCAGAGATGCAGATGTGTTATGTGCAGCATGAGACAGTGCATTATCATGCATGAAAATGATCTTGCTGCGGAATACACGGTTCTTCTTCTTGAACCATGGCAGGAAGTGCTGTTTGAGAAACTCCACATACATTATGGAGTTCATCTTTACCACTTCAGGGATGCTAAAGGGGCCGACAATCTCTCTCCCCATGATTCCAGCCCAAAACATTACTCCACCTCCTCCTTGTTGGCGCTGTAGCTGTGTTTGCGTGGGGTGTCCTCCACTCCATCCATCTGGACCATCGAGCGTTGCACGGCACTCATCGGTGAACAAAACAGTTTTGAAGTCAGTCTTCATGTATTGTTTGGCCCACTGGAGCCGTTTCTGCTTGTGTGCAGTGGATAGAGGAGGTCGACAGGATGGCTTACGCACAGCTGCAAACCTCTGAAGGACTCTGCATCTTGTTGTTCGGGGGACGTTGGAGGCACCAGCAGCTTCAAAAACTTGTCTGCTGCTATGACAAGGCTTTTTTGCCGCTGCTCTTTTAACCTGACGTAATTGCCTGTAGGAAAGAGTCCTCAATTTTCCCTTATCAGCACGCACATGTGTGTACTGTGAATCAGCTACATACTCTTGATTGTGCGATGATCAGGATGAAGTGTCTTAGCAATGTTGATTGTAGTCATGCCTTGACCTAAACACTCCACAATTTGTTGCTTCTCAGCAGCCGACACATCCTTTTTCTTTCCCATTTTGGCAGAAAATGTAGGCTGCTTAATAATGTGAGACAGCCTTCTTAAGTAGTCTTGCCTTTCATTGGACACACCTGCCAAACTAATTAGCACAGGTGTCTGCAATTGCTTACAGTGATATAAAGAGCCCTGACACACATCACCATCAATGAGTTTAACTGACAAACAAAAAAATTCTTACCTTATCACTCCTAAACACTTTTTGCATAATAATTTGGAACACAGTGTACATGTGCTTTTCCACAAAACACCAGTGGTTCACGTAGTGAATCTTACAGTTCTAACTTGCCAACCGTGGTCTGTATGGAGTTGTTCAATAAAGGGCCCAAAATTAAGATAACATAGACAGGAGAGGTCTCTATGAATAGGAATTCCTAAGTATTTGATACCCTGTGAGGGCCAGGCAAAGGGAAAGTTGGACTGGATGGAATCCTGTATGGATTTGGGGAGGGAGACATCGAGGGCCTCAGACTTCGCTGCATTGATTTTAAAATTTGACCATGTAACAGAGTGATCTATTCCAGCCATAACAGCAGGGATGGATATATGTGATTGAGTGATATATACTAGGACATCATCAGCAAATGCAGAGCACTTGTACTCGGTGCCTCCCACCTCAATCCACCTAATATTGGGGTTATGGCGAATTGATGAGAGCAGGTGCTCCGTCACTAGGATGTATAAGAGAGGGGACAGAGGACATCCCTGCCTTGTCCCATTGGTGATTATGAAAGGTGATGAAAATGTTCCATTTATCTTCAGCCTAGGTGACGTATTGCGATACAGGGCCGTGATTTTGCCTATAAAAGGGTCCCCTAGACCCCTACCCCAAGCTTTTTAAGGGAATAATATATGGCGTGCCAGGAGACTCTATGGAGTGCTTTCTCAGCATCCAACGAGAGTATCTAATTACAAATTTTTAACTGCATCTAGCCCAGGAAATACTTTGTGTCTAGTAGCAGTGTCTGCTAGTCAGCGGATTATCCCAGCTGTTAAGCAAGCTACACCACCTGTAGTTTGGACACTTAATTTTTTCAAAGGAAATGGTTCGGGCCCCCGGGACACTCAGTGAAGAGCATCGGGGAGGCAGCCCAAGGCATAGGGGCTGGGACTGGCGGTAGGACGCCTTGCGGTGGACCGCCAAGCTCGATCCTTATAAAAGCTATTTAACTGCAGCAGCTTTAGTGGACGCTACTGGAGCTGGAATTACGTGGCTGCTGGCATGAGACTTGCCCTCCAATAGATCCTTGTAAAAGGATTTAAAGTGTATTCATTCAAATTAGAGAGACAATTTAAATTAAAAAGCTTAGACCTGCCTCCACCGCAGAGGGGCTCGCTCAACCCACCAGCGGACAGGCACCAGTATTGGGAGAGGGGGGCTGGCCGTCAGGGTCCACCGCAGCTCTGGCACAAACCCGGCGACACGGAGGACGCACGGGCAGGAACGGACTGGCCATGTCGGCTTCGCACTTTTTTGGTTTTAGAAGGGCATGACATGCCTATATCTGTGTCTCCCCCTCCTTTTACTCCTCCACCTCTTTTCTTTTCGCATGACTATATGTACTTGTCACTTTTCCATGTGTTAGTTTTGTCTTCTGAGTAGTTTGTCAGCTTTTGGACACCTTTGAAGGTGTTTTCTATGTGTTTCTATGTGTTTTTGTTTGCCTGCCATTGGTTTTAACGGTGTTCGACGGTGTTCGACGAACAGTTCGACGAACAGTTCGGAGAACATACGGGTGTTCGACGAACCGAACCGAACTCGAACACTATGGGGGTGGCTCAACACTACTAATGATGTACAATCCCCTTTATCTCCTCCATTAAGGAAGGTTGTTCCTGCCTGATAATCTTCTCCGTACAGTCCTTGCATAGGGGCTTTCTATGGGAGGATGATAGTTTTTTGTACAGATGGGACATCGGCGTGATGGTTTAACTTTTTCTCCAGATGCCGGTTCCTTGTCCCCCTACAAGAGAGGGGAGAAGGGGAGGGGAGCTATAATCACTATTTCCTGCATCTGGGAGATGAACTACCATTGCCATACTTACTGGGACCGGACCGGCGCTGGGCTGTACAGATGCAGAGCGAGAAGCTTCAACAGACATGGTTTTGTCCTACCTGTAGATGTCTTCCTGTCCAGGGCTCCTTTTATGGGCGACCGGACCAGCGCCTCCCTCTGTTTAGAGGGCTCCTCCCCCGGTGTCCAGGTCAAGATTCCTTGCCCGAAAGCGCGGACTGCAGGAGGGGGTCCCCGAATCCAGAGGAGACGGGAGCAGCGCCCTGAGGAGGAGAGGTAAAGACCGCTCGATCCTCCGCTGCCCGGCTAGTAGCTTTCCCCCAGTGCCTGTCGCCGGCCCAGCACACCGGGGATGACCTCTTCATCCCTGATAAGGACAGGAAATAACACTGGAGGGAGGATGTGGGAGGGGCTATTTAAACGTCTTCGTATTTCCTTTCCCTATTAGGGTGGGGTTACATCCTCCTGTGTGCTGTCGTGGGGGGTTATTAGAGAAAATTAACTTTTTAGAATTTACCAAATGGCTGCAATGAAATAAAGAGTGAAAAATTTAATTGGGTCTGAATAATTTCCGTACCCACTGTATATAAAGTGTTTTTTGCAAATGATTATAGCGCCGATTTTCATGAAAAAAGCATGTTAGTGATGCACATTGCATCACTAACAACAACCTGGGTCAGTTTGCATGCTCCAAATGACGTGACAGGTTCCCATTAAATACATTTCGGTAAGTGTGTTCAATACTTTTTTTCTGTGTCATTTCTCATTATTACACATAACTTAATTTATAGACATATAAATATAACTTTTTCATGGTCAAAGAAAATATATGTGTGGGTTAAATAATTTCACACTTTGTGGTTCGCATAACATTTCTAAAACGGAAAACTTGACTCTTGGTCAACCACGACTAGTATTACTACTTCAACACGATCAGTAAGAAAATTGACAATAGCCTATGGCCATGTAAGACTGCATGCATATGAGGTGCGGTGGACTGTAACCAAGCAGTATTTCTCATGTTGCTGCATTTTATTTTCAATTTCTGATGTTTTCTAGAATCTTAAGGCTGCTGAACACAGGAAATACGTGGGGGCACTAGTTAACTATAACTAATATGCAAACAGGCCTGGTGTAGTTTGATCTTACAGTCATACTATCTTTAATATGTCCCTGATTCTTGATAGCCTATAAAATGTACCTTAGTAGAACAAAGCGCAGAGGGAATGGAGTATAACTGTAAGAACCAAGTACAAAAGTTCTTTTTGTAGTATTGTACCATGGATGGAGATGCATATGCCTGCAAAGGAATAAGACAAAAAAGTAAGAATTTTTTTTTCCAAGGCCATTTTCAAACTTGGTTCATTTCTGATTTTAGATAAATCGTAAAGATAGAACAAAATTTATTGCAATGCTGGCCTTAAAAGGGAACTTTACTTTCAACACACTTTGCCTAAGTCAATAGTACAGGCGATTGTAAGAAAGTTCATAATGTATCTTATGAGAGAAATTGGCTTCATTCCCCACTTATCAAATACTTTTTACCCTCCCCCTGCCTCATGAGCTCACCCTCCACTGTGAAACTGCAGCTCAAGTCCAACAGCGGAATTGTATGGCTGGTGTCATGACAAAGCCCATTATACTCTATGGAGAGTCAAAGTGGGAGGAGGACTTAGCAGCAAGAAAGGGAACAGGCAGAGGCAGGCAGAAAACCATGCGGAGCTGCATAACAAGTCTTTTACCTCACATCAGATGTTCATTCAGGTCAACACAGCTAAGCTCTGCTGTATAACGTCCTCCATGTTGCTATTGCTTATGAGCTAAAAATTAATGTAGAGCAGGCATCCCCCTCTCTCTGCTCCCCCCATCTCCTAGTGCAGGGTTCCCCAACTGTAGTCCTCAAGGCCCACCAACAGGCCATGTCTTCAGGATTTCTTTAGTATTGCTCAGGTGATAATTGCATCACCTGCACAGGCAATAATTCCATCACCTGTGCAATACTAAGGGAATCCTGAAAACATGACCTGTTGATGGGCCTTGAGGACTGGAGTTGGGGAACACTGCCCTAGTGGATTGCAAATTCCAGATAGAGCATGCAGAGGGTAAAATTGGTGAGAATGCAGGATATAGGTTACATAATGATCAGAAACGGTGCTATTCCTCATGTACACATACAGGACACTTTATTATGAAAAGTTACTCTTTAAAGCAGTAGCTTAGCCACCGGGGAGGACAGAGGGTGCGGTCGCCCCAAGTTCTACACTCAGAGGGTCCATCTGGAGCTACGCTACCGCTAACTGTAACGGCATGTGCTGCACATTGATACAGTTAAGCTTTGCAGTAGAGCAGAGAGACGTGGTTTCCCTGTACCACCACTCTCCATTCTATAGACTGCATGTCGCTTTAAACCTGCGGTCTACAGAACGGCCGATGCGCCAGCGCACATACAGGACGTCAGATTCCCGGCAAGTTGATGTCGTTTCTAGAGGGCAATTTTACCTTCTAGAGGCCACAAAGAAGGCATTATTCCTATGTAAGGAGCACAATGTTGGGCATTACTATGTGGGGCAGTATGAGGAGCATTGCTTTTGTACCATTCAGTAGGTGCAGTAATAGGGACACAGATGGCAATAGAAGCTCAATATTTGGGTATCAATAGTATAAGGCGTTTGTGCAGGTTGAGAATAGATGGGGACAGTGCAGGAAATGTGAGAAGTCAAATGTGTCTTTGTTGTAATCTCTGCAGACGAGACAAGGCTGGAAGAAGTTGCCATGTTGGCTTGGGCCAAATGGAAAAGACGGGAAAAATTACCGACTCCATCAGAAAGGACGTCAACTATATGCTACTATATATAACTATACTGTAATCTCTTATATGTTCTGCAGGACTGGTATTTACCACTATATGGTCCCTATATGGCCGTAATATCAGTGTAGGTCTTTGTGTAGAGACTAGTGTTGAGCGAGCATGCTCAACACTGCTCGGTACTCGCCCGAGCATCTCACTACTCGGGATGTTCGGCGAGCACCGAGCATTTCCGGGTTACTTGGGCGGGAGCTCGGGTCTCCGCCCTGCATGTTTGGCGCTCTTTACAGAGTCAATGAACATGCAGGGATTGCCAGCCAGTCACTGGAATGCCGCAGCCATGTTGTTTGTGGGCATTACAGTGATTGGCTGGGCGCACAGCGTCACCTCGAGTATTTAAAACTGGGCGCCGCCATCTTGGACACAGTCGCTCCGAATCAGACAGTGTAGGGAGAGTGCTGTTGAGTTAGGGAGAGATATATAGTGCGAAATTGGTAGTGTAGGGTCTCTAAAGCCTGCCAAATCAAACAAACAGTCCTTCTCAGGACTAATATCCATCCCAGATATCAGGCAGGCTGTATAGGAGATGCAGTGGTTATACCAGCAAACGCTGCATTACAGTCCTGTGTGCTCCTGTTGGTAAAATTGCTAGACTTATCCCCCGGTCTCAGGGACCAGGAAAAATCCTTTTTTTTTTTCATCTAAATCCTGAATTTTTTTTTTCCTCAGTCAGACTGTACAAATACGTGTCTTATTAACCTTTTGGTATTTCCCCCCCCAAAAAAAAAAATTGAGTGTGTCTGTGACTGTTCAGACACCAATATATCTGTTTAAAAGAGTCTGGTGTAGGCCAGAGAAATAGAACTGTGGTTTTGCAGTTCCATGGGTCAAATCTTTGTATTATCCTGCTTTTGGCATTTTTTGCCGTAAAAAAAAACTGTAATAGTGTCTCCCTGACTGGTCAGACACCAAAATGTCTGTTTAAAAGAGTCTGGTGTAGGCCAGAGAAATAGCCCTGTGGTTTTGCAGTTCCACGGGTCGAATCTCTGTATTATCCTGCTTTTGGCATTTTTTGCCATAAAAAAAAACAGTAATAGTGTCTCCCTGACTGTTCAGACACCAATATATCTGTTTAAAAGAGTCTGGTGTAGGCCAGAGAAATAGAACGGTGGTTTTGCAGTTCCACGGGTCAAATCTCTGTATTATCCTGCTTTTGGCATTTTTTGCCGTAAAAAAAACCCAAAATAGTGTCTCCCTGACTGTTCAGACACCAATATATCTGTTTAAAAGAGTCTGGTGTAGGTCAAAGAAATAGAACTGTGGTTTTTCAGTTCCACGGGTCAAATCTCTGTATTATCCTGCTTTTGGCATTTTTAGCCGTAAAAAAAAACTGTAATAGTGTCTCCCTGACTGGTCAGACACCAATATATCTGTTTGAAAGAGTCTGGTGTAGGCCAGAGAAATAGAACTGTGGTTTTCCTCTTCCACGGTTCTAATCTCGTTTTTATTACCCTTTTTCCATTGATAGTGCGAGTGTAAGCTATTTTACTTCATTTACAATGGGCAAGGCGCGTGGCAAGGGACGTGGAACTGGACGTTCTGGTGATGGTGCGTGTAGAGGACGGGGCCATGGCCAAGGTGAAAATGTGCCACAACCAACAGCCACATCTTCTCGCTCCCACTTCTTGACCAAATTACTAGGGAAACACACTACAACACCAGTATTGCGAACTGATCAGTGTGAACAGGTTATTAATTGGATAGCAGATAATACTTCCAGTTACCTGGGCACCACCACCTCCAGTCTGTCTTCCACACAGTCAAGTTTTAGTAGCCGTGAGTCTCGACTGCATACTCCTCCTCACCCTGATGCTCCTTCTTCCCACCATGCCGAGTGTCGTCAGACAGCAACTGATCCCACACTTGGACACTCTGAAGAGCTGTTCACTGGTCCATTTCCATATTTGGGCCCCTCGCCTGCTCCGCTTGAAGTGGTGGAAGAGGAGATCCCATGTAGCGATGCCCAAATATTTGAACAGCCACGGCCACAGGAAGTCGATGCTGGCAATTTGTCACAAGAGGTGGACGATGACGAGACACAATTGCCACGAAGTGAGGAGGAGGATCGTGGTGTGCAAGTGGAAGAGGAGGAGGTGGTGGATGATCTAGTAACTGACCCAACGTGGCAGGAGGACACGCAGAGCGAGGCCAGCAGCGCACAGGGGGAAGGAGGCAGAGTACCCCAACAGGCAAGAAGAAGCAGTGTGGTGGCCGCACACAGAAGGCGGGCAACAGTTCCCCGTAAAACCAACACGGTAGGTCTTCCAGAGTCTGGAATTTTTTTAAAGACTCTGCTGATAACCCCAAAAAGGCCATTTGTACCACCTGCCATGCAAGCATCAGCAGGGGTGACAAAACTACCAGCTTGACCACCACCAGCATGATCAGGCACATATCAGCAAAGCACCCGACTTTGTGGGGCGAACCCCAGGGTCCACGACCAGTGTCAGCGGGTGTTACCACTGCTTCTTCCGCTGTTGTGCTTGTAATATAACCCCCTGTTGTGCGTGCAAGGCAATCCCCTGCCCATACTGCATGCAAAGATGCCCCCTCCTCTCAGTTTTCACTTGTTATGGCAGTTTCTCAAGAAACAGCATCAACGTCCATATCCACGTCAATTGTCCATATCCCAGAGCTTTGAACGAAAGCGCAAATTCTCAGCCAACGCCCCACAGGCCACAGTCCTAAATTCTCACATTTCACGACTGCTTGCATTGGAAATGCTGCCTTTTAGGCTGGTGGAGACGGAATCCTTCCGCAACCTTATGGCGGTGGCCATCCCTCGGTACTCGGTCCCCAGCCTACACTATTTTGCCCGGTGTGCCATCCCCGCACTACACAAGCATGTGTCCCAAAACATCTGCCGTCCCCTCAACAACGCAGTTACTGGGAGAGTCCACCTGACAACGGACACGTGGACAAGTGCTTGTGGCCAGGGACGGTACATCTCCCTGACGGCACACTGGGTAAACATAGTGGAAGCCGGGACCCAGTCAGACCTAGGGACGGAACACATCCTCCCCACACCGAGGATTGCGGGCCCTATGTCAGTCAGAGTTGCCCCCACAGTGTACAGCTCCAGCGCATCATCCTCCTCCTCCTCCTCATGTTCAGCCTCCATCTCAGATATCACCACATCAGTTACAAGCTGGAAGCACTGCAGTACTGCCTCAGCCAAGCGGCAACAGGCTGTGCTGAAACTCATAAGCTTAGGTGATAAACCTCACACTGCTTGTGAGTTGTGGACAGCTGTGAAAGAGCAGGCAGATCTGTGGCTGAGACCGCTGAACCTACATCCAGGCATGGTCGTGTGTGACAATGGCCGTAACCTGGTGGCGGCTCTGAGGCGAGGCGAGATCACACACGTACCATGCCTGGCTCATGTGCTTAACCTCGTGGTTCAGTGGTTTCTTAAATCGTACCCCGAGTTGCCAGATCTGCTCGTCAAAGTACGCCGCCTGTCAGCTCATTTTCAGAAGTCGGCTACAGCTTCCGCCGCCCTTGCTGTGTTGCAACAGAATTTGCAGCTTCCGGCACACCGACTGGTGTGTGATGTCCCCACACGTTGGAACTCTACCCTCCACATGTTGCAAAGGATTTGTGAGCAGAAGAGAGCAGTTGTGGAGTACCAGCTGCAACAAGGCCGTCGATATTCAGGTCAGACTCCACACATAAGACCTCAAGAGTGGATCTGGATGTCTGACATATGTACCATCCTGACAAACTTTGAGGAGTCCACCAAGATGGTGAGTGGCGATGACACCATCATTAGCGTCAGCATCCCACTTGTCTGTCTTTTGCAACGCTCTCTGCAGAGAATTAAAGAGGAGGCATTGCAGCCAGAGTACGATGAGATGGATCAAGAAACCGTAATGGGCGATTACACACAGCGCAGCCTCATCTCATCCCAACGTGCATTGGGGGACAATGAGGGAGAGGAGGAGGAGGAAGAACAGGAGCTGGTATCATGTGCTGTAGACGGTAGTACCTGTACAACTGTCATACAGTCGGTTCAGCGTGGGTGGCCTGAAGACAGGGGGGAGGAGGAGGAGGAGGAGGAGGAGAGCATGGTCAGTCGTCATCTTGGTGAGGACACGGAAGTCTTGCCCATTACCAGTCTGGCATGCATGGCTGACTTTATGTTACGCTGCCTTAACCGTGACCCTCGCGTTGTCAAAATATTGGGTGACAGTCATTACTGGTTGGTGACACTTTTAGATCCCCGCTACAAGGAGAACTTTCACTCTCTTATTCCTGAGGTGGAGAGGTCTACAAAAATGGGGCAGTACCAGAAGGCCCTTGCTGCAGAACTGTTAAAAAAATTCCCATCTGAGCACGCTAGCGGCAGAGGTCACAGTTCGTTGACCAACCAAGGTGTACAGGCGAGAGAGACGCAACTCCAATCCAGCAGAGACAGGGGAACACTGTCAACATTCTGGGACAGTTTTCTGAGGCCCTGAGGCTCGGGGTACTCTCACAAGGAGTGGAAAGTTTCAAAAGATGGTTAGGGAGTACCTTGCCGACCGTACCAGCGTCCTCCGTGATTCCTCTGTGCCTTTTAATTATTGGGTATCCAAGCTGGACACTTGGAATGAATTCGCTCTGTACGCCTTGGAGGTCCTGGCCTGCCCTGCCACTAGCGTGTTATCGGAGCGTGTTTTTAGTGCCGCTGGGGGAATTATAACTGATAAGCGCACTCGCCTGTCAACTGACAATGCTGAGAAGCTGACCCTTATCAAAATGAACAAGGGCTGGATTGGGCCAGACTTCTCATCACCACCAATTGACAGCAGAGTAACATAAAGTCAAATCCACTGTGTTATTTCGGGAGGTGTATTCCCATGCATTGCTTCACACCCACAAAAGGGTATAAACTTCCTCATTTCGGCTGTATTTTGCTCTTCTCCTTATCCTCAGCCTCCATCACCACTATACCACCAGGGTGACCGTGGTCCGTGTTGCCAGCATTGCAAGTTCCTCCGTCCTAATTTTTGGCAGCTTTTGCTTGGAAGGCATAGGCAAAGACTATGGGAGACCCACTCCCCAATAATGGGAATAATGTTTTTAATATGCTGTACTGCATGGCTCTTGTAAGGGGCATGAAAACCGTCTTGTTAAGCTACTCTGAACTCCACGTCTCTTCCAAGGGGCATGAAAACCATCTTGTTAAGCTACTGCGACCTCCATCACTTTTCCAAGGGGCATTAAAACCATCTTGTTAAGCTACTGTGACCTCCACCACTTTGCCAAGGGGCATTAAAACCGTCTTGTTAAGCTACTGCAACCTCCACGTCTCTTCCAAGGGGCATTAAAACCGTCTTGTTAACCTACTGCGACCTCCACCACTTTTCCAAGGGGTATTAAAACTATCTTGTTAAGCTACTGCGACCTCCACGTCTCTTCCAAAGGGCATTAAAACCGTCTTGTTAAGCTACTGCAACCTCCGCGTCTCTTCCAAGGGGCATTAAAATCGTCTTGTTAAGCTACTGCGACCTCCACCACTTTTCCGAGGGGCATTAAAACCGTCTTGTTAAGCTACTGCGACCTCCACGTCTCTTCCAAGGGGCATTAAAACTGTCTTGTTAAGCTACTGCGACCTCCACCACTTTTCCAAGGGGCATTGATATTGTCTTTTTATTCCACTGCGACCTCCACCTTACTTCCAAGGGGCATTAAAACCGTCTTGTTAAGCTACTGCGACCTCCACGTCTCTTCCAAGGGGCATTAAAACCGTCTTGTTAAGCTGCTGCGACCTCCACCACTTTTCCAAGGGGCATTAAAACCGTCCTGTTAAGCTACTGTGAGCTCCACCACTTTTCCAAGGGGCATTATAACCGTCTTGTTAAGCTACTGCGACCTCCACCACTTTCCCAAGGGGCATTAAAACCATCTTGTTAAGCTACTGCGACCTCCACGTCTCTTCCAAGGGGCATTAAAACCGTCTTGTTAAGCTACTGCGACCTCCACCACTTTTCCAAGGGGCATTAAAACCGTCTTGTTAAGCTACTGCGACCTCCACCACTTTTCCAAGGGGCATTGATATTGTCTTTTTATTCCACTGCGACCTCCACCATTCTTCTAAGGGACATTAAAACCGTCTTGTTAAGCTACTGCGACCTCCACCACTTTTCCAAGGGGCATTGATATTGTCTTTTTATTCCACTGCGACCTCCACCATTCTTCCAAGGGGCATTAAAACCGTCTTGTTAAACCATTCTGTCCTTTGATTTTGAAAGTTTCTGTGTGGTTATAATTGAAAAATTATTTAGTAGCTGATGTATATTTGCATGTCCGACATCTATTTTGGCCGCACTTATAGAAACCAGAGTAATTTAGCCAAGTATTACTTTTTAAATTATTAGAGGAGACCACACAGAAACTTTCAAAATCAAAGGACACATAAATTGTAACAGCACGAATGTGGTTTATATAATTCTATGCAAAATTTGTGATCTTATATATGTTGGTTGCACAACAAGAAATCTTAACGTTCGCATTTCAGAACATTTAACTGATATATCTTCTCTTTCTAGTACCAACCGTAATATTTCACATGCCTCTAGGCATTTTATTCAATTTCACCAGAGATAGTGCAGTTCTCTACAGGTCATTGGTATTGAGAGGGTTGAACCTGCACATCGAGGAGGAGATTCCAGACACCGTTTACTCACCAGAGAAGCATTCTGGATTTACAACCTTGGATCCCTTTTCCCAGACGGACTCAATGCACGCCATGAAATCATGTTTCATTATTGATTCTACTTCATGTTTCTGTCAGTTTATTTTATCTATTTCATGTAACATTCTATGTTAAAATGAATTTTAACTCTTTTCTTATTCTTTCTCTCTATAATGGTTTTATTGTTTTTTCCATTTTATGTGATTGGCTCACACTAATTATGCACCCTGTTCACTCTCTCATGTGACCAAGCATATCGATCTGATTGGTTGTTATTGGATATAATACTATAGAGTGTCATATGCATGTCAGCTTTGACAAAGAACACAGCTCTTTGTTCGAAACGCGTTGCGTTTTTTCCATGTGAGATTCCCCGAAGTAATTTGGAAATTTTTAAACTGCGTGGATTTGCTTCAATAAATATTTGCACTTTTGGAAGCTGGTTTCTTCAACTTTTTTTCATGCAAACACGTGAGGCCACACGTACCCGTGCTTCCAAACCGCTCCTTTTGGTACAGAAATATATCCTACAAGACATGTGTGGTTCACTGGCCTGATATTGCTGTGAATGGCCCCTGTTCCATCTGCTCTTTCTCCTTTGCCACCACCTCATCCATCATTCATCACCTGAAGCTTTGCTTTAACCGGAGTCATAGAACTGGGATAGTAGCAGGAAAACATCCAGCAATCCTCGGAGGAGGTAGGATATGCGCCAAAACGCTGACCACCTCAGGCCTAGCCACTACTACATACATGCGCTTGCATTCCAAGAAAACAAAGCAGATGCTAACTTCTATCATCATCATCATGCTCCTCACCTTGGCACTCTCAACTTCCCTGATGGAGAAGCCAGTGCCCACCGGAGGAGTCTGGTTCTCTGATGGGCTCGTCCAATGCTGCCCTAAAGCAGGGCAGGCTAAGAAAAGTGTGGGGGAAGTTGACAGGAGAAATAGGGGCGACTGGGGACCGTTTATGGACACCCGGCTGCCCCCAGGCGGCTGGGGACCGTGTGTGGACACCCGGCCGCGGGGCGACTGGGGACCGAGTATGGACACCCGGCCGCCCCCTGGCGACTGGGGACCGAGCGTGGACGGCTGGGGACTGAGTATGGATACCTCACTGCCGAAGCAGACATGAGGTAGTGGCCAGCTTCGGCCTCCTCCAAACTAAAAGGCCCCATTTCAAGTGCAAGCTAGCAGTATGGTATTGCAGCCTGGGGGTGGGTGGGTGGCAGGCTGCATACTTGCGCTTGCATTGCAAGGAATGGGGGAGGTACAATTGAACACTGTCCTGGGACAAGGACTTGCACGGGGATAGTTGCAAGTCTGCATCTTCTGATGTGGCAAGGATCACTTCTGATGGGCACACTTTTAGGCAGTGACCTGGGTGTCAGAGATGCTTCCAGGGGTCTTCCCCATGCTCCTCCCATGTCTTTTCAGCACTGTATGCATGTGTCACACAGCACATGGCCAGATAAGGTTGTAAAATGTTAAAATTACATTTCCCGGTGAATGCATTTGTCACGGTTGAAAGCAATACAAAAGTGCAAAAACGCATAAAAAATGCTACTTGTGAACATAGCCCAAGATGTGGAGGAGTATTTTTGTTTTTGGTTATTTATTTTACCTTATACACAAGTCTTTACCCTGGAAAGGAAGTTCCTTAACATATTTCACAGGAAAACTGTTTCAGTTTCGTTTTTGAACGTTTTATTGTGAGCCTGTAAAAGTGATTTAATACCTCTGACCACGTTGTTGACAGCAGTGACCTGGGGGTCAGAAATGCTTCCTGCGGCAATCCCCATGCTGTCCCCATGTCATTTGAACACTGTCACTATCATTTTGGGCACTTTTCAGGCTTTCTACAGACTGCCGGGGGGTGCCGCCGCAAAAATGCTCACGTCTCCCATAGACTAACATTGGGCTCGTTGCTCGGGTCGAGCATCCGAGTATCACGGTGAGCTCGGCCCGAGCTTCGAGCACCCAAGCATTTTAGTGCTCGCTCAACACTAGTAGAGACTGATTTTCAGTAGCAGCCCGGTCACCTGCGGAGGTTTCCCTATACCCACAATCTGGTTGCCCCACCATAGTTGTAATCAAAGTAACTAGTTAGGGGCCCACTCAGATGTTTCGCAATCCCCCCCTGAGCTGAGCCCCTAGCTACACTTCTGCTTTAAAGTAAAATTAACCAAAGTTGAAAGCTACGTACGCCTTCATACACACTTTCTTTTATTATTAATTTGTTTCCTAAATGCAAAGCTACACAACTTTATAAATAATCTTCACTGAAAATGCTGTTTGTTTTTGCTCTTGCTAAGAGTCTCTTTTCGCAAAAATGTTAAAAATCCATCAGAGTTCCTGATTCTTTCTGAGTTGACAACTACGAGCGGTGGATGCCGCGTTGTGATGTCCAAGCCCCCATGTGCTTCGTGGCAGGCAGCCCGACTGGGACCCTATTCCTCCTCACACTATCCGCAGAACAAACTGTCAACTGAAGAAGGTCATTAAGACCGAAACGTTTTGTGTTATTTCTGTGTGCAGATTTAGTTCCACAATAAATCTTCACTTACAAAGGACATTTGAGTGCCGAGGCTTTTTGAACTGTATACCAGGGTTCGGCCCCTACTCGAGCACCCACATAGGGAGTGCAGTGATTTCGTATTCTTTTTTGATCCAAGTCAAAAATTGTCACAGGTGGCAGCACAATGGAGAAAACATAGGAAACAGACTACAGATAAGGAGGAAAGCACATGAAAAGGAAATGAGTGCAGGATAGAAGCTGTGCTGAATAAGAGCCAATAATATAGCAGTATCCTGATGAAGGCTGGATGTGAGGTCCCAATGTATTAGTAGGAAAGAGACTCAAACTAGAGAATAATCTGAAATTGCATATATTGGGGTCTGAAAATGAATGAATGAAGATTACAGACTGAAACTTAGTGCAATTTTATTAACTAAAGGGAAACTTTAAATTATGTAAAAATATTTTTTTCTCATATTTAAGGTGGCTTTAGCCTTTAACAAAAACCCTTTAGGTGATTCATGCACAATCGCAGACAGGTATGTTCTCTGAAACGCTCTGGCGTTTCAGAGAGAGTATACTTTGAAGATCCAGGCTGGGATTATAGCTGGAGACAAGACAAGTGCGGAGCCCCCTTTGGCAGGCTCTTTTTAATACTGCTGCAGGTGATCGACAGGTATATCCCTTGGGAGAGACCTGTCAATCTTACCTGGATCCTGGGAAGAGTCAGCCAGGGGCGGTGCCGGACAAGTTTCTTTTATGGCCAGATCGTCAAAGTATATTTTCTCTGAAATGCCAGAGCATTTCAAAGAATAACATAACTGGCTAAAATTCTGCAGCAAGGAGCTGAGTTTTGCTGCTTGTGTTTTGTCCAGCATAAACCTCCTCACAGGTTCCCTTTAAAACATAAAGAAGTGGTTGATATAAGCAATGTCCTTCATTTCTGATCAGTGTGGAAAAATACATGAAAGGGTTTGTTTTTCCTCTGAATAAAATGAAAGCAAGCAAGCAGTGACTTGCCAAGAAACATCTCACAGTAAATATCCAGCTTATTTGTGACCTTTCATATTTTAATAAATTCATAACTTCTGTGACTGAACTAAGGACTACATATAGCATCTGCTGTATGCTCACGATTGTGGATATGGTTATATATCAATGTATAGGCCATTTTTGTGTTTATATATTTGATATTTTGAAAAATAAAATTTTTCATGCACATTATCAATCTTACAAGCTACTTAATGTGGGTCTGTCTACCCCAAAACCCAAATAAAACCACTTATACAGTCATAAAGGGGACTTATCCCCTATATAAATTCTACCTGCAGTATATATTTCACTGCTTCAGTTTTACATAAAAACGGTTTTTAAGCCATATGCAAATGAGGAGACCTCAATGCACCCTTCATCCAGGGCTCAGTGCACCATTCCACCCCCTCACTTAGCATCCGCTGCACTTCTCTTTAGCTTCATTGACAGTGTGTGATTGCCCAAAGAAAACCTTGCCTGAGTTGAATACCTGGCACTGCACATCTGCAGTGGCTGCAGGAGCCCAGTGAGTGAGTAAACTACCAGATATGGCATCTTACCAGTATAATGAAGTACAATGGTATTTTGTTGATAGAAAGAGATGCAACCCCAAAAGGAGTTACTACCCATTAAAATTTTGGGCAAAATCCCTGCGACTGTATCCACAAATCCTGCAACTGTAAGATTTATGCTACTAGCAATGATAAGAATTAGGCTTCATGCACACTTATTGATTCATGTGTTAAAGATCCTAGTACAACTCATAAGAATTTTTTTATGTCCTGCCATGGGGAGCCTATGCATGCAGCATTTCCTCATATATTACCCTTTTACCGTGCCATTCTCCTAATTAAATTAAAGGGTTTTTCGGCTGCTGCTGGAGCCCCAACTTATCAGTTATGATGATCTGTGAATACAACCAGCAGCACAAGTTCAATTTCCCTGCAACACAGAGGAAATTAAGTGATCTACAATGTGCTTTAGATGATGACCCTGAAGAGGGAGAGCCCCTTTATTTAACTTTTTTTCCTTACCTGGCTATTTAAAATGGGTTTTCCAATCCATACAACCACTTTAGGTGAAGCAATTGAAACAATAGTGCTTGGGATCCATGCACAGTTTGACACAGAAATGTCCTAGGGTTTCTATCTTGTACTATAGATGTATGACTGTAGAACTCTAAGTGTCTTTACTCTATAGAGCAGGGCCGGCGTCAGCACCCGGCGTACCCGGGCAAGTGCCGGGGCCCTGGAAAATCAGAGGGGCCCAGCCGCCCACTCACTGTCGGGGCCCGGGCCAACACACCCACCCGCCCACTCACTGTCGGGGCCGGGCCCACACACCCACCCGCCCACTCACTGTCGGGGCCGGGCCCACACACCCACCCGCCCACTCACTGTCGGGGCCCTGGCCGCTTCCTCGGCACCTGTTCAGGGACGCAGGCGCTGCTTGATTGCCGGCACTTCCCCCAGACATGGCCGCGCGCTGTCCGGCTGTGTCTGCTAGTAATGACACGGCAGGGTCGATGGCACTGCACCTTTAATTGTGCTTGTGTGTCGCTCCTGCCGCGTCATTACTAGCAGACACAGCCGCACAGCGCGCGGCCATGTCTGGGGGAGTGCCGGCAATCAAACACCGTCGGAGCGGAGGTCCTGCACAGATGGGCGGGAGGGGCCCGGACCCGAGCGCAAGTGGGCCCCTCTGATGTTCCAGGGCCATGAAGTCTGTGACACGCCGGGGGCCCTGCACTGCCCCATACCCGAGGAGCTGCTGGACAGGACACTGGACCGGGGACAGGTGAGTGAGGCTTCCCCAATCCCCATATTAAAAATATTAGTAATGGGTCTGTGTGTGTGCATGTATGTGAATGTCAGTGTATATGACTGTGTATATATATTTGTCTGTTTTATCTATGTGTATGTCTGTATGTGTACATATGTCTGCGTACCGTGTGTGCGCGCGCATATGTCTGCGTACCGTGTGTGGGCGCGCATATGTCTGCGTACCGTGTGTGCGCGCGCATATGTCTGCGTACCGTGTGTGCGCGTGCATATGTCTGCGTACCGTGTGTGCGCGCGCATATGTCTGCGTACCGTGTGTGCGCGCGCATGTCTGCGTACCGTGTGTGCGCACGCATATGTCTGCGTACCGTGTGTGCGTGTGCATATGTCTGCGTACCGTGTGTGCGCGCGCATATGTCTGCGTACCGTGTGTGTGCGTGCATATGTCTGCGTACCGTGTGTGCGCGCGCATATGTCTGCGTACCGTGTGTGCGCGCATGTCTGCGTACCGTGTGTGCGCACGCATATGTCTGCGTACCGTGTGTGCGTGTGCATATGTCTGCGTATGTGAAGGATGAGGGGGCAGGCTGGGCCATGTGTAATAAATATATATATATATATATATTTATTTATTTATTTCTCCGCCGTATCTGTGCATCATGAATCGTGTATGTGTTAAAAGGGCCCACTGAGACTCTTTCGCCCGGGGCCCAGAAAAACCTGGAGCCGGCCCTGCTATAGAGCATACAGTTTTACACGTAGCTTATATCATTCTGCTCACAAATGCATTGATATGCATTGAGTAAAACTGCGGTTTATGCTTCTGCAGCCTAAACTGTTCCTAAAAAAGCAAACAAATGGGTTAATGACTGATGTGTTCAGCATTTGTACCGTAATGGTTTTAATCCAGGGATTAATTTTCTTTTTGTAAAAATATTATAATGTAGACATACCAATCTATGATTATGGTATTATGTAAGAAAGGAAGGATGATAGATAAGCAGAATGAATGAAAAATAAATGGAATATTCCATTTGTTTGGTGAACATCAGATTTTAACTTCACTATAGTGACCTTATATCATCACTGAAAAGCAATTTTGTCCCAGTATTTTTCATAAAAACTAATGACTTTGGCATTGTAGAGTCTGTCCCCAGACACAGAAAGAACTGTCTCTAACCCAGGCTGCTTGTCACTTGCATCCTCACCATCCACACAATGCCCAGGGCGGTCAATCAAAAGGGGATATTTACAGGGGATTTGACGCGCCCTTGGGCCTGCTTTCTGGTGTAGCGTTGCGCACGCAGGGGTTACCCGGAGCCGGATCTATTAGGGGTGGTAGTCCTTGTGGCGGTGACCCGGTCCGTGCCCAGGGAGTCAGACTGAGTGGCGGTGTACGTAGCAGTAGATATTGGACGACTACGCCACCCGTTGAATGCAGCTATGGAGCCGCCGCTGCAGGGCAGACCGCTGAGGCCGGTGACCCAGTTGTGCAGCGGAGATGGTATAACCCCCAACGGGAGGGGTATGGCCTCAGGGCAGCCGACGTGGATGATGGGGGTAGCAGGAACCACTCGGAGACGGTACGGTGTAGTTCAGGGTCTTTACTGGTGACAAAGACAGACCCTCCCGGAGTACTGGCTAGCCAATGGGGCCTGGTCAGTCCTTGAGCAGATGGGATTTCCCCTGGCCAGGCGGAGCTGTAGGCCTTCCCAACTAACTGTACTCTCCTGGCTACCTTGCTAGAGGCGGGTAAAAGTAGCCCACGTCCCTTAGTGTACCGTGTGGTGCTCACCCGTATGGCCGGTGACTCGGGGCCTTCTATTTGCTTCCGCTCCACGACGGCGGTGCTGGTCCCACGCGTGTGACCGTGCCTTCGGGTTTCTTGGCCAGAGGACCGGAAATCCCCTGCCTGACGGATTCTGCTGCTGGGTAAAAGTTAGTCCCCACAGCCTCGGACTCCGGGTCCGGTGAGAAAGCTTCGATCAGGGCGAGCTCTACAGCTACCAGCCCCTGACCTCTTCTTAGCACGATTCCCACAGAGCTCCTGGTCTTTCTTTCCTATTACTGCTTCTCTTCTTCTCTCTACTCTTCTTCCTAACCCTGCCTCAGCCCCAGGTTTATATAGGGGAAGTTTTTCCCCTCCCAGGACTGGGCAGGAGGTGTGGCATGCATAGGATTCCTGACCAAGAGACCTCCCACCTGCTCTCAGACGTAATATCTCTATTACTGTGGCAACCAGACCCCTGGGGTGTCACAGATTTATAGTTTTTATATACAGTTTGTGACGCCACATGTGGTATGCGGCTAAAGGGAGCCGCTGCTGCGGAGCAGGTCCTCTGGAGCTGATGTCAGTGCAGCAGAGTTGGTTTAGCTCTCCACAGGTAGAGCTTAGCTCCTGGGCAGTGTAGATGTAGAAGATGTTGCTGTGTAGTGCAGGGGATGATGGCGCTGCAGTAGTAATTGACAGAGACAGTGGGGTGCAGTCTTCAGAGTTTACTCACAGTTGTTAAGTTCCTCAGGTTGCACTTTCCGGATTACGACCTCCCACGTCGTGCTGCATTCACCAGGCAGGGGTTCAGCAAACGCCCAGGTGTTTCAAGAGTGCCTGACAGGACCCCGTTCTATATGCCCTTCTCAGTCATCTTCCTGCGCTGGCCCTCACCCTTCTTGCCCCTCGCCTTGCCAAACAATGTCCCAAGCCGGTATCCTCGGATCTTTCTGGGCAACCTGGAGTTCCCTGGATCCTATGTGGTTACCTTTTTGGCGACTTGAGTGCGGATTTGGCAACTGCACCCTGAAAGTACAGAAGCCTCTGGTTTCCAGTTGAACTTTGTAATTCTCACTGATTAGGGGCCGGTCCCCTCTGCGGCTCGATCCCTCCACTGCCTGGCAGATTCGGGCATATGGGTGGCCTCCAGCACTGCCCGTACCCCTGGGATCCCTTCTTCACTTCTGGAGCCTTCCTCCTGCTCCTCTCCTCCTCAGTCTGTCCTGGGCCTCTCTGGCTAGGCCCTCCTCCTCCTGAGCAGAGCTCCCGCAGAGCTCCCGCAGAGCTCCTGCTCCCTCTACTTCTCCTCCCAGACTACACTGTCTTTTCAAGAAGGCTTCTCTATTTATACCACTTCTTGCAATGCTCCCCTGATTTACTTCCTCCACCCACACCCACTACATGGTTCCCCCTCACTTTGGTTCCCCCCACTCCAGCCAGGGACAGGGCTCAGCAGGGAAGCGACGCATCTTGCCCCTCCTGCTGGTCTGGAGTAGTGTAGTGTTGGATGCAGGTGTTAGGGTCCCGGGCTGCACTCCATTCTTACCTGAAAGTGAGATACCACACCTCTGGGTGAGATGCAGTACCTCTGTGGCGACTGAACCCTCAGGGGCGCCACAATGTCCTGTGCGCACAGTATGACTTTATTTATGATCATTCTGTGCGCATAGAAGAGTGGTCAGCCTGTCTAATCATGCCATTAAAGGGAATATGTCACCAAGTTTTTGCTACTTCATCTGAGAGCAGACTAATATAGGAAAAGAGACTCTGATTCCAACAATGTATCACTTAGTTTACTGGATGCAGCAGTTTTGACATACTCAAAGTTCTTAGATGTAGAATGTAGCATAGGTCAGAAAGGTAACCCCGCCCACACCAGGATCTTATTGTAAATTGTCTATTGACAGTGAGCGGCTTTTCAGAGGAGGGGGCGGAGTCAGACAACTTGGCACTAGGTAGCTAGTTCCAGCAATAATAATGTCCTAACGATAAAACCTTCATTGTAGGTAAACAACAGCACACAGCTTAATAAATGACCGATCGCTGAAGTCTGTGTAATTTATTAAGCTGTGTGCTGTTGTTTATAAAAACCTTCTGACAGATTCCCATTGCCAATCAGTCAAACTGTAGCTGATTGACAGTCATTTAACGGATGTGATTGGCTCTTCCAAATGAGCCTCAAGCCTCCCATGTTCTACTGCAAGATACAGGTCACACTATACTGTACTGGAATTTGTATATATGGATTAGTCATTTCCCTAAATAATAATTAATGCATTCTCTTTCTCTAAACAATAACACCATATGGGAACTACTAGTACTATCTTTTATTTTTGCTCTATTGATAGAAGAGCAGGAGAATCTAGTCGTGATGTAACGGTAACTATGCAAATCGCATATTTGCAGTCACGTGACTTCCAACTTGCACTAGGAATATGGGAGGATCGTAACAGTTTGTACATTGTGCAATCTCACAATTCAGCAATCTTCGGTCATTTAGAGCGACTGCAGACATTTGTCCACAGCCTGGAAAATCCTTTTAAAATTGAGAAAAGATCTGATTTGAGATATTTCAGAGCTGTAGGCTGCAGGAGGTGGTGAGGGATGGAATGTGGACTGGGTGGAGTCGAAGGTTACATCTGGGCCAGAGGAAGTCATCAAGTGGGATTCTATGAACTGTACCAAACCAAAAGTGTAAATGGTACAGAGTAGGTATCCCAGGAAAAAGCCTTTAGGAACACGAAAAGTGAGAAGTAGTGTGACCTTGGGACACATGAAATGTGCAGTTCGTGAGGTATAAGGAGATCCAAGCAAAGGCCAAGTCTGTGATGCCAAGTAATGAGAGATTTTGAAATATGAGGGGGCTGTAAACTCTGTTGCATGAAGAAGACAGGTCTTGGCAGATAGCCATTTGTTTGGGACTTTGGTTAAGGTGGTTTGAGTAGGGTGGTAGGTTTGGAAACCAAATTGTAGATGGTCAAATAGAGAAGTGTGGCACCCCTGAGAGTTCGGTCGCCACAGAGGTACTGCACGTCACCCAGAGGTGTGGTGTCTCCCTTTCTCTCAGGTAAGGAGGGTGTGCTGCACGGAACCCCAACACCTACATCCAACACTACACTACCCCAGGCCAGCAGGAGGGGCGAGACGTAATGTAGTTTTCTGCTGAGCCATGACCCTGGCTGGGGTGGGGGGAACCCAAAGGTAGGGGGAACCAGTAGTGGGTGTGGGTGGAGGAAGTAGTTCATGGGAACACTCATACAGTAAAGATATAAATTAGGGAGCCATCTTAGGGTGGCAGAACAGAGAGTCTAGTAGTTGGTGAATAGTCAGGGAGCAGAGTCTCTCTAGGAGCTCTGCTCCACTACAACGGCCCAGGACTGAGGCCCAGGAGGGGAGCAGGGAGTAGCCTCCGATCTGCAAAAGGGATCCTAGGGGGTACGGTGAGTGCAGGTAGCACCCATACACCCCGAACCTGCCAGGTGTCAGGAGGATCTAGGCCGCAAGAAGGGGACCGGCCCCTGGCCCAGTCGTACAGCTTCAAGCCTCAGCTGGAAAATACCGAAGGCTTCTGACTTCTATAGCAGAAGCCAATCTCTCACTTTAATCCAAGAGTAAGGTCGAGCAGGTCTGAGCAACTCCGACGGACAGGGGGGACCTCGCAGCACCCGAATAGGATTCACAGTGAGAAGCGCAGGGCAGGAGGGAGTAAAGACCCAGTGTGAAGTCGGTCTAGGAAGGTACATTTGAAAGTGGGGTTCTGCCAGGTACACCCGAGCTGCCTGAGGAAGGACTGAACCCCTGCCCGGTGAACACAGTGCGACGCGGGAGGCTTGCACCAGTACTGTACACCAGGGAACTTGTACCGAACTGTGAGTAAACTCGGATGACTGCACTGAACTGCCTCCGCTCCTTCATTTCGCTGGTACCTTTTCCCTCCCTGCACTACAAAGCCCAGTGCACCTCCTCCATCTTCTCCTACACTGCCCTGAGGCCTGCTCCACCTGTGGGGAGCCGTTCCACCACAAGCTGCCCTACCACCTCCCTCAGAGGACTGTTGCAGCGCTGGTGATCCTCACCAGACACCACAGGTGGCGTCACGACAAATCCCCCATATATACATATCCCCCCTTTTGAGTGACCGCCCTGGGCCACGGACCGGGCCAGCCACCGTGATACTCCCCTGCCAGCAGCCAGAGGCCCGGCTGCCGAGTACCCCACGGCCCTGGGGGTGCGTCAGAAGATTCAGGCTGCATATACTGTTCATTAGAGGAGTTTAGAGGCACGAGAGTATGAAACGGTGACAGTCTACTTTTTTACTTACACAAACATTCTGTGTCACTGCCTCTGTGGTCTGGGCAAGTAAGGGTGACCTCTAGTGAAGATCTAGTGAAGGAAACCTAAGGTGGCAGTGCTTCCTAGTAGCCACTACTCGGTACTCGCCTGAGCATCACGGTGCTCGACAAGCTTGGCGCTTGGCGAGTATTTTCGGGTTGCTCGGGAGGGAGCCAATGAACATGCAGGGATTGCTTGCCACACACTGTAATGCCATAGCCATATTGGTTGTGGGCATTACAGTGATTGGCTGGCCGCATAACGTCATCGGGTCTATATAAGACCTGGTGCCGCTATGCTCGTCACTGTCTACCCCGGAAACAGGCAGAGTAGGGAGAGTTGCTGCTCAGTCAGGGTGATATTTGCTTGGCTATAGTTAGTATAGGTATTCCACAGCATATCTATATATACATCTGAACTAACAGTCCTTCTCAGGACTAATCCAGCTGCACATATTCAGTGGTGATAGCAGGAGCTAGGCAGGTAGGCAGGGTATATGGCAGACTGCAGTGGATATAGAACAAGAGGCTCCATTGCACGTTCTGTCTGCTGCTGCTGTTGTTACAGATATTTGTAGACATAGCCCCAGATATCAGGGGCCAGGGCTAATTTTTTTTTTATCTTAATCCTGATTATTTGCTTAAAAAGCAATCCAGAGTACACCTTTTTTCTGCTCCATTTGCTTGTTAGCACTGCAGAATACAGCCAGATCTTTTCCATATTACAGCTATAAAAATCGAGAAATTTGAACTGAATGTGGAAAATATTGTCCTCCATTTCCATTTTGTTGCAGTGTGTCGGTGAAGCTATTCACACGAAGTCGCTGTGAAGAATAGCATTAGTAAACTACAGGCCCGCTTTTTAAAACCATGGTTCTCCGTCCGACATATCACATATAACTGCGGTTTAAATCCAGCCATTTGTAGTGAACGTGGAAAATATTATCCTCCATTTAAAATGGGCAAGGTGCGTGGCAAAGGACGGGGAAGTGGACGTGATAGTGATGGTGCATGCAGAGGTCGAGGCCGTGGGCAAGCTGAAATTGTGCCACAACAAACACCCACATCTTGTCGATCGACCTTCCTGTCCCAATTACTAGGGTCCGCAGAACACCACTATTGAACACAGAGCAGTGTCAAAAGGTTGTTGGTTGGATAGCAGATAATGCTTCCAGTCACTTGACCACCACCACCACCACCCTGTCTTCCACATGGTAAAGTCTCAGTAGCCGTGAGTCTAGACCACATATTCCTCACCCTGATCCTCCTTCCTCCCACCATGCCGAGTGCCCGGAGACAACTGATCCCATACTTGGACACTCAGAAGAGCTGTTCACTTTTCCATTTATAGATTCGGGTCTCTCCCCCAGCCAGCTTCAAGCGGGTGAAGAGGAAAACACGTGTAGCGATGCCCAAATATTTGAGCAGCCACAGTCACACGAAGGCAACGGAGAGAAAGTGAAATTACTGTCGCAAGAGGTGGATGATGATGATGATGAGACACAATTGCCAGAAAGTCAGGAGGAGGACCAGGGTGCGGAAGTGGAAGACAAGGGGGTGGATGATATAGTAACTGACCCAACCTGGCAGGGGGACATGCAGAGCGAGGACAGCAGCACACAGGGGGAGGGAGGCATAGCACCACAACAGGCAGGAAGAAGCAGTGTGGTGGCCACAGACACAAAGCAGGGAGCGTTCCCCGTAACACCAACACGACGGAAGTTGCCATTACAACTGTTAGGTCTTCTCGAGTTTGGTTGTTTTTTGAAGACTCTGCAGATAACCCCAAAAAGGCCATTTGCACCACCTGCCAGGCCAGGATCAGCAGAGGTAGCAAAACTAGCGGCCTGACAATCACCAGCATGATTAGGCACATGGCAGCAAAGCATCCGACTAAGTGGGCCGAACCCCAGGGTCCAGAAACAGTGTCTGGGGTGACACGACTGCTTCTTCCACTGTTGTGCATTTATGCCAATCCTCTGTCCATGGCGCATGCGAAGATGCCTCCTGCCCTGCACCTGTCGTTGCACAGTCTCAACTAGCACCATCAGCAAGCACGTCCAGATCCTTGTCCAAGTGCAGCGTTTAGTTGTCCCTACCCCAGTCCTTGGCAACCCTTACATTCACTGCATAGGCAAACACAATGGGAGACCCACTTCCTAATAATGGGAACATTGTTTTCATGAGGCCCTCTGACCTCTACGTCTCTTGCAAGGAGCATTGGAGCGCCTCCAAATTTTTGGCAGCCGTTGCATTCACTGCATAGGTAAACAGTATGGGAGACCTACTTCCTAATAATGGGAACATTTTTTTAAGGAGGCCCTCCTCTACGTCTCTTGCAAGGGGCATTGGAGTGCCTCCACATTTTTGTCAGCCGTTGCATTCACTGCATAGGCAAACAGTGTGGGAGATCCACTTCCTAATAATGGGAACATTATTTTAAGGAGGCCCTCCTCTACATATCTTGCAAGAGGCATTGGAGTGCCTCCAAATTTTTGGCAGCCGTTGCAGTCACTGCATATGCAAGAACAGTATGGGAGACCCACCTCCTTTCTAATGGAAACATGTCGTTACTGAGACCCACCTCTATGTCTCTTTAAATTGTTATTTGGGTTTTTCCCAAATTTTGACAGCCGTTGTACTCACTGCATACCCTATAACTATAACTCACTATGAATAAGAACACACAGTTCAAAACGCGTCAGATAACATGCTGTTTAGAGCATTTTTTAACATGCACTCTTTATTAATTATGTTTAAACAAATTTCAAGTCTTTAATTAATTCCATGGATTTTATGCTGAATAAATCTCTTTTTCCTGCCTATAACTGTATAGCAGAACCGCTCCTTTCTAGGAACATGTCATTACTGAGGCCCACCTCTATGTGTCTTTAAATTGTTGTTGGGGTTGTTCCCAAATTTTGGCAGCCCTTGCAGTCACTGCATGGGCATTACCACTATAGGAGACCCACTCCTTTATAATGAGAACATTTTTTTACTGAGGCCCTCCTCTATGTCTCTTCAAAGGGGTATTGGGGTGCGTCCAAATTTTTGGCAGCCCTTGCAGTCACCTCATATGCAATAACAGTATAGGAGACCCACTCATTAATAATGGGAACAACAAAGCATAGTCGGCTGATGGCTCTCTAACAATAGCAAGGGCCGACTGCTGGCCCTTTAAGAATAGTAAGCGCCGCCTGATGGCCTAATAAAAATAGGCATTGTGACTTTGATAGTCCCTCCTTCATAAATTAAACAGGATGCGTCTGATCTCGTACACCACATGGCCAGATAAGGTAGTAAAATGTTAAAATGACATTTACTGGTGAATGTATTTTTCACCGTTGAAAGTAATGCAAAAGTCCAAAAATACATCAAAAGCGATATGTGTGAACATAGCCCAAGGTGTGGAGGAGCATTTTTGTTTTTTGCTATTTATTTTACCTTATATACAAGTCATTACCCTGGAAAGGATGTTCCTTAACATATTTCCCAGGAAAATCCATTTTGGTTTAGTTTTTGTATGTTTTATTGTGAGTCCGTAAAAGTGGCGTAATACTCTGACTGTTATGATCTGCAACATAAACTAAGGAAAGAATGGGAAAAGCTGTCTCTACAGTAAGACTAAGCTGAATCCCTACGATGTAGCGGGCAGCCTGTTCCTTGTGAACAGACCCGCCTTTGTCCTCGGCTAGTCTGAACGGAGACCTATAGAATAAAGGGAGGGGTCCCTAAAAGAACTAAGGACTGGGGCAAAAAATGGGACACCTCCTAACAGAAGTTGTTGCAGAGCAAAAAGACAAACTGACAAAAAGTACTAGAGGTCCCAGAGGACCAAGCAAACTAGACAGAGATAGGCACCGAAGCACGTGGCTAGAGAGACAAGCAAAAAACACTGAAGTCCAGCAAAGCCAGAAGGGCGGAGCGGGAATATATAGGCAGCTGGTCACGTGACCGCAAAACACAAGATAGCAAAAACTAACAGGAGGGTTCTAACAGTACCCCCTCTTCTATGAGGATCCTCCGGATCCTCCAGGCCCAGGCCTATCAGGAAATCTCCTGTGGAAAGCTTTAACAAGCCTAGGAGCAGAGACATCATCCGTCCTTACCCAGGAGTTGTCTTCGGGACCGAAACCCTGCCAGGAGACAAGATACTGTAATTTCCCTCTATGCCATCTTGAATTCAAAATACGAGAAATTTCATATTCACCGTCATCCACCACAGGAGGAACTGTGACAGTGGCGTCCCTATTAGAAACGGCAGCCTTTTTCAACAAGGAAACATGAAACACAGGATTAATCTTCCAGGAAGTATGGACATCCAACCTGACAGCAGATGGGTTAACAACATGAAGCACTTTAAATGGACCCACAAACTTAGGACCCAGTTTTTTAGAGGGAATCCTCAACCGCAAGTTCTTCGAGGACAACCAAACCATGTCACCCACAGTAAACAAAACCTCTTTACGTTTTCTGTCAAAATACTTCTTGGACTTCTTGTTAGCCACTTGCAGGTTACAACGTACATTAGTCCAAACTCTCTCCAAATCACCGGAAAAATTCTCCTCCTCCGGCACCGCCGACCCCAATTTGAAGAACGACCCAAAAGACGGATGTCTCCCAGTGCAACAAAAAAAAGGAGAACACCTAGCAGAGGAGGATGTATGATTGTTAAGAGCAAATTCTGCGAGAGGCAGAAACTCAGACCACACCTCTTGATTGTCTGCCACAAAACAACGCAAAAACTGTTCAACATCCTGGTTCTTTCTTTCAGTCTGTCCATTAGACTCAGGATGATAACTAGAGATGAGCGTTGTTCTACTCGAACTGTTCGCCAATCTCAAATTCGAGCTGTTTTGGGCGATGTTCGAGCCGATCGGCGAACACGAACAATTTGAGAAAAATTCGGCTGTTCGAGGTTATGTTCGATAACTGTTCGTGCACCAAAATCATAACTGGATTTTTTCTCAGTAATGATGAAAATTAATGTTAATACGCAGTTTGAGTGTACAGCGGGGCGGGGGGAGGGGCAGGGGATGGATCTCTGCAGGAACAATGAAGATCTCCATTTTTTTTTCTCTTTCCCGCATTTGCAGTGGGGAGGTGCAATCTGTCAGCCTATCAGCAGCGCACACACGGAGCGAAGTGCTTTTTTTCACACAAGCAAGGGCATGTGTCATTGGCAGTGTATGTCACATGTCCTTGCCCTATAAGACCAAGCCATTTTCCCCGTCGCCACCATTTTCTCACTGCTGCAGCTGCGTGTTAGACGGCACCGCTGTTGCTGTGTGCGCTATACCTTGTTAATTTCAAGCCAATTTTCGCACAAATATACAGATAGCTTGGGAGTAGGGAATAGTTGTGATTGCAGTCCTTTTAAGGACTAGGTTACAGCATTTCCTACGACTTTTATCAGGCAGGTCTGTGCTCTTAAATAGATAGATTGTGGGAGTAAAGACTAATTGTAATTGGAGTCCTTTTCAGGACTAGGTTACATCAGTTCCTATCAGTTTTTGCCAGGCAGGTCTGTGCCAGTGCTGTGCAAGTTTTTTTCACAGCATTTGGCTGAATCTAGCAAAGCTAATCCTTTTTGGCCTATTGCAGAGTGTGTTAGTCAGTGGAGTAGCCTATCTGTGTTGCAAGATATACCACCTGTGTATAGAATACCAATTTTTTTACTGCACCTAGTGAAGTAAAATCTTTTGGGCATAGCATCATTCTATTAGTCCATCTATACTGACCTCCATCAGGTTGCAAACTGAATATAATTTTTTTCTGCATCTAGCTCTGAAAAAATATTTGGGCTTCTAGCAGTGTGTGGGACTTGGTCTATTAGTCCATCTATACTGACCTCCATCAGGTTGCAAATTAAAAATAATTTTTTTCTTCATTTAGCTCTGAAAAAATATTTGGGCTTCTAGCAGTGTGTGGGACTTGTTCTATTAGTCCTTCTATACTGACCTCCAGCAGGTTGCAAATTGAATATAATTTTTTTCTGCATCTAGCTCTGAAAAAATATTTGGGCTTCTAGCGGTGTGTGGGACTTGGTCTATTAGTCCATCTATACTGACCTCCATCAGGTTGCAAATTAAAAATAATTTTTTTCTGCATCTAGCTCTGAAAAAATATTTGGGCTTCTAGCAGTGTGTGGGACTTGGTCTATTAGTCCATCTATACTGACCTCCATCAGGTTGCAAATTAAAAATAATTTTTTTCTTCATTTATCTCTGAAAAAATATTTGGGCTTCTAGCAGCGTGTGGGACTTGTTCTATTAGTCCATCTATACTGACCTCCATCAGGTTGCAAATTAAAAATAATTTTTTTCTGCATCTAGCTCTGAAAAAATATTTGGGCTTCTAGCAGTGTGTGGGACTTGGTCTATTAGTCCATCTATACTGACCTCCATCAGGTTGCAAATTGAATAAAAAAATTTTCTGCATCTAGCTCTGAAAAAATATTTGGGCTTCTAGCGGTGTGTGGGACTTGGTCTATTAGTCCATCTATACTGACCTCCATCAGGTTGCAAATTAAAAATAATTTTTTTCTGCATCTAGCTCTGAAAAAATATTTGGGCTTCTAGCAGTGTGTGGGACTTGGTCTATTAGTCCATCTATACTGACCTCCATCAGGTTGCAAATTAAAAATAATTTTTTTCTTCATTTATCTCTGAAAAAATATTTGGGCTTCTAGCAGCGTGTGGGACTTGTTCTATTAGTCCATCTATACTGACCTCCATCAGGTTGCAAATTAAAAATAATTTTTTTCTGCATCTAGCTCTGAAAAAATATTTGGGCTTCTAGCAGTGTGTGGGACTTGGTCTATTAGTCCATCTATACTGACCTCCATCAGGTTGCAAATTGAATAAAAAAAATTTCTGCATCTAGCTCTGAAAAAATATTTGGGCTTCTAGCGGTGTGTGGGACTTGGTCTATTAGTCCATCTATACTGACCTCCATCAGGTTGCAAATTAAAAATAATTTTTTTCTGCATCTAGCTCTGAAAAAATATTTGGGCTTCTAGCAGTGTGTGGGACTTGGTCTATTAGTCCATCTATACTGACCTCCATCAGGTTGCAAATTAAAAATAATTTTTTTCTTCATTTAGCTCTGAAAAAATATTTGGGCTTCTAGCAGTGTGTGGGACTTGTTCTATTAGTCCTTCTATACTGACCTCCAGCAGGTTGCAAATTGAATATAATTTTTTTCTGCATCTAGCTCTGAAAAAATATTTGGGCTTCTAGCGGTGTGTGGGACTTGGTCTATTAGTCCATCTATACTGACCTCCATCAGGTTGCAAATTAAAAATATTTTTTTTCTGCATCTAGCTCTGAAAAAATATTTGGGCTTCTAGCAGTGTGTGGGACTTGGTCTATTAGTCCATCTATACTGACCTCCATCAGGTTGCAAATTAAAAATAATTTTTTTCTTCATTTATCTCTGAAAAAATATTTGGGCTTCTAGCAGCGTGTGGGACTTGTTCTATTAGTCCATCTATACTGACCTCCATCAGGTTGCAAATTAAAAATAATTTTTTTCTGCATCTAGCTCTGAAAAAATATTTGGGCTTCTAGCAGTGTGTGGGACTTGGTCTATTAGTCCATCTATACTGACCTCCATCAGGTTGCAAATTAAAAATAATTTTTTTCTTCATTTATCTCTGAAAAAATATTTGGGCTTCTAGCAGCGTGTGGGACTTGTTCTATTAGTCCATCTATACTGACCTCCATCAGGTTGCAAATTAAAAATAATTTTTTTCTGCATCTAGCTCTGAAAAAATATTTGGGCTTCTAGCAGTGTGTGGGACTTGGTCTATTAGTCCATCTATACTGACCTCCATCAGGTTGCAAATTAAAAATAATTTTTTTCTGCATCTAGCTCTGAAAAAATATTTGGGCTTCTAGCAGTGTGTGGGACTTGGTCTATTAGTCCATCTATACTGACCTCCATCAGGTTGCAAATTAAAAATAATTTTTTTCTGCATCTAGCTCTGAAAAAATATTTGGGCTTCTAGCAGTGTGTGGGACTTGGTCTATTAGTCCATCTATACTGACCTCCATCAGGTTGCAAATTGAATAAAAAAATTTTCTGCATCTAGCTCTGAAAAAATATTTGGGCTTCTAGCGGTGTGTGGGACTTGGTCTATTAGTCCATCTATACTGACCTCCATCAGGTTGCAAATTAAAAATAATTTTTTTCTGCATCTAACCCAGCCAATAGTTTTGGCCTAATACCACAGTTTGGCCACTCAGCTCTGCTCGGTTACCATCCATTGTTTTTTTGTGCAAACAACTCCAGAGTTGTGAATTAGTTAACCACCAAAATGAGTGGAAAAAGGCCTGCTGCTGGTGGAAAGGGGAATAGGCGTGTTGGGAAGGGGAAAAAAGGTTGTGTCCGTGGGGTAGGTGCAGAAGAAAGACCATCTTCCAGCCAAACTAAAATGTCTACTTCTTTTAGCGGACAATGTGATAAGATCCCTTTCTTACGGCCACGCCAATCGCTACAAATTCCAGATGAGGCACAAAAACAGCAGGTGCTTCAACGGATATCAAGTGCTCCTTTAAGTGGGCTCTCCTCCACATCAACTTCAACATCACAAATACTCCAGTCCTCAAAGGTGTCACCCAAATCGCACTTGCTTCCTCACAGCTCCCAAATCTCCAGCTGCCCGTCTGAGTATGAGGTAGAACAGATGGTTGAGTCTGCAGAGCTGTTTACTCATACTATAGCCTGGGAATCAGAGGTCGACTCCAGCGCTTCTGTGAATCCAGACGAGGAAATGATCTGCACTGATGCCCAGAATCTTTATGAGTCGGATCCAGGACCAGACGCAGAAGGTTCTGACCATAATGTAGACCCTCATTCCCAAACTGTAACTCCTGTTGGTGGAGACAATGAGGAAGACGATGATAAGACTCAAATACCTGATTGGAGCGACAACTTTAGTTTTTTGTCAGGGCAGGAACAGGTTGGCTCTGAGGACGACGGGTGTGATAACGCACAGGGTGATGATGATGAGGTCGGAGATCCCACTTACTGTCAACCCACAGTCAGCCAAGAGATGAGGTCAGCAGAGGAGGTGGAGGAAGATGCTAGTGACGACGAGGTCAGGTTGCGCCTTCCTGGACAGAGACGTAGTACTGGAAGCACGTCAACAACTGCATCCTCAAACACAACTCTGCCTCTCACCACAAGTCGTGGTGGCTCTTCAGGTCGCATGGGTGCTAAGCCTTGCATAGCCTGGGCATTTTTTCAGATCGATAAAGATGACCCAACTCGTGTTATCTGTAACATTTGTCAGCAAAAGCTAAGTAGAGGCCAAAAAATACATAGTTTGAGTACTTCATGCATGAACCGGCACATGGACATGAAGCATAAGTTGCAGTGGGAAGCTCAGTGTGCTACAATGCGGTCTAGCCGGCCGGGCCAACCACCGTCTGCCATATCTTGTGCATCCGCGGCCTCTTCATCCTCTGTGACTGGGGGGACAGCAGTCACACCTGTTTTGGGGCGCAGACCTGCCACCTCTTTACCCGCAACAGCCAGCGTGATTGGCAGGTCATCATTTTCTTTGGAGGTGGTAACACCAGCTGGTCTTGAGCGCTGTCCGACATCGATAGCACCACCTTTGGATCAAGGCAACCTAACATGTCCGCCTGCATCTTCCTCACAGACCGTCAGTTTGCCGGGGACACCCTTATCAACCCCGTCTAAGCACAATAGCCAGCCCTCGGTCCCTCAGATGTGGACAAGTAAAAGACCATTTCCTCCTAGCCATGAGAAAGCTAAGAGGTTGAATTTCACCATCTGCAAGCTCTTGGCTACAGAAATGCTGCCTTTCCGCCTGGTGGACACAGAGGATTTTCGAGACCTTATGTCCGTCGCAGTGCCCCAGTACCAGATGCCCAGTCGGCACTACTTCTCAAAGAAAGGTGTGCCTGCGCTCCACCAGCATGTCGCACACAACATCACCGCTTCTTTGAGAAACTCTGTGTGTGACAGGGTGCATTTCACCACAGACACTTGGACGAGTAGGCATGGACAGGGGCGTTACATGTCGCTGACTGGGCACTGGGTAACTATGGTGACAGCAGGACAAGGGGCTGCTGTCCAAGTCTTGCCGTCCCCACGAGTTGTGCGTCAATCCTCTTTATGTCATTTTTCCTCCACTGCTTCTGCCTCCTCAACCTCCTCTCGGTCTTCCACCTGCACCCAAAGCCTGTCTGGTCATGCCACAAGCTTTCTAACTGCGCAGAAGGGATCCTGCACACCTCCTTACTATGCTGGCAGTAGGGCTCAACGTCATCAGGCGGTTTTTACATTGAAATGTCTGGGAAATGTGAGTCACACAGCTGAGGAGTTGTGGTCAGCTCTGGAGAACCAATTTCATGAATGGTTGTCTCCACTGGACCTGAAACCAGGGAAGGCCGTGTGCGACAATGCTGCAAACCTGGGTGCGGCCCTTCGCCGGGGCAATGTCACACACGTGCCTTGTATGGCTCACGTGTTGAACCTGGTTGTCCAGCAATTTTGAGCCCACTATCCCAGACTAGATGGCCTTCTGCAGAGGGCACGGTCGCTGTGTGCTCACTTCCGCCGTTTGCATCCCGCAGCTCAGCGACTTACATCTCTACAGAAGTCGTTGGGCCTGCCACTTCACCGGCTAAAATGCGATGTGCCTACCCGGTGGAATTCAACTCTGCACATGTTGCAGCGACTGTGGCAGCACCGACAAGCCCTGGTGCAATACGTTCTGACGTATAGCCTGGGCCAACGAGATTCAGAGGTGGGGCAAATCACGCTGGAGGAGTGGTCTCAGATCAGGGACCTATGCACCCTTCTGCACAGTTTTGAAATGGCGACGAAGATGTTTAGTGCTGACGATGCCATTATCAGCATGACTATTCCGGTGATTTACATGCTGGAGCACATGTTAAACAGAATTCGGAGTCAGGTGGTGGCACAAGAGGAGGTGGAGGAAGTAGAGGAGGAGGAGTTGTATGCGGAAGGGCTAACATCTGCAAGGTCCAGACGGTCGGCAGCACCAAGGCGGCAGGCATGTGAGGGTGGGGGAGATGATTTTACCAGGGCGCATGGTAGCAGCCAAACTAGTGAGGAAGGTGCAGGAGCCCAGGAAGAAGTGGAGGACGAACTGATGGAAGACTCATCAGATGAGGGAGACCTTGATCACATTTCTGTTGTGCGAGGTTGGGGGGAGAGGACAGAGGAAGGAAGCATGATTGCTACCTCGCCACCAACACAACAGGGACTTGGTGCTCCTGGATGCGCAACACACATGAGTGCCTTCTTGCTGCACTACCTGCAACATGACCCTCGAATTGTGAGAATTAGAAATAATCCTGACTACTGGGTTGCCACACTGTTAGATCCCCGGTACAAAAGTAAATTTGCAGAAATTATTCCTGCCATAGAAAGGGATGCACGCATGCAGGAGTATCAGCAGAGACTGTTGCAGAATCTTACATGTGCTTTTCCACAAAATACCAGTGGTGCACGTAGTGAATCTCACAGTTCCAACTTGCCAACCGTGGGACCGTCAAGTGTTCAGCACTCAAACCGTAACAGAACCACAGTATCTGCTGGTAACATCAATTTTGCGGAATCATTTCACCACTTTTTTAGCCCATCCTTTGCAAGGCCACAGGAGACAAGAAGTCTGACACATAGTCAACGCCTAGAGACGATGGTACAGGAGTATCTCCAAGTAAACATTGAAGCCACGACTGTGTCACTGGACCCTTGCTCTTTTTGGGCTTCCAATCTGGATAAATGGCCGGAGCTAGCCACTTATGCCTTGGAGATCTTGTCATGCCCCGCAGCCAGCGTTCTGTCTGAACGTGTGTTCAGCGCTGCTGGTGGTGTGCTGACAGATAAGCGCACGCGGCTCTCCACTGATAATGTAGACAGACTCACGTTCATAAAGATGAACAAATCATGGATCCGAAACGACTTTTCTACCCCTGTGTCATCCTGGGGAGAGTAAAAGCTTGATGATTGGTTAAAATCACCCTACCAACCGTTTTAAGCTTTCAAATTACTAATCATGTTTATCTGTATCTTGACTGGAAAATAATTTGGGCTTTGTAGCAGTGTGCAGCACTGATCCTATTAGGCCATCTATAATAAGCTTCACCAGATTTAAAATTAAAAATAATTTTTAGCTGCATCTAGCCCGGAAAATAATTTTGGGGCTCCGAGATGCGCAAGACACATAAGTACCTTCTTGCTGCACTACCTGCAGCATGACCCTCATATTGTCAGAATTCGAAGTAATCATGACTACTGGGTTGCCACACTCTTAGATCCCCCAAACTTTTCGATCAACCTTTTCATTTTAATAAAGACCAAAAAAATGGTCATTTTTGAAATTATAAGCATTAGCAGGTTGTTAGAAACTGAAATCAAACAGTTTTCAACTCAAAACTTTATTCTAGGTGATGTTACATTTTCACATAGGACCCCTTGTTCGAAAGGAGCTTCTGAACTCTCTCGTCCATTGAATTTGTCAGGTTTTGGATGGTTTCTGCTTCAATTGTTTTGCATGAGGACAGAATACCCTCCCAGAGCTGTTGCTTAGATGTGAACTGCCTCCCGCCATCATAGACACTCCTTTTAATGATGCTCCAAAGGTTCTGAATGGGGTAGAGGTCAGGGGAGCATGGGGGTCACACCATAAGTTTGTCCCCTTTTATGCCCATATCAGCCAGAGATGCAGATGTTTTATGTGCAGCATGAGATGGTGCATTATCATGCAGAAAAATGATCTTGCTGTGAAATACACGGTTCTTCTTCTTGAACCATGGCAGGAAGTGCTGTTTGAGAAAATCCACATACATTATGGAGTTCATCTTTAGCGCCTTCAGGGATCCTAAAGGGGCCGACAATCTCTCTCCCCATGATTCCAGCCCAAAACATTACTCCACCTCCTCCTTGTTGGCGCTGTAGCCGTGTTTGCGTGGGGTGTCCATCAACCAGCCATCCTCCACTCCATTCATCTGGACCATCGAGCGCTGCACGGCACTCATCCGTGAACAAAACAGTTTTGAAATCAGTCTTCATGTAATGTTTGGCCCACTGGAGCCGTTTCTGCTTGTGTGAAGTGGATAGAGGAGGTCGACAGGATGGCATATGCACAGCTGCAAACCTCTGAAGGACCCTGCATCTTGTTGTTCGGGGGACGTTGGAGGCACAAGCAGCTTCAAAAACTTGTCTGCTGCTATGACAAGGCTTTTTTGCCGCTGCTGTTTCAACCTGACGTAATTGCCTGTAGGAAAGAGTCCTCAATTTGCCCTTATCAGCACGCACACGTGTGTACTGTGAATCAGCTACATACTTCTTGATTGCCAAGACACTTCATCCTGATCATCGCACAATGTTGATTGTAGTCATGCCTTGACCTAAACACTCCACAATTTGTTGCTTCTCAGCAGCCGACACATCCTTTTTCTTTCCCATTTTGGCAGAAAATGTAGGCTGCTTAATAATGTGAGACAGCCTTCTTAAGTAGTCTTGCCTTTCATTGGACACACCTGCCAAACTAATTAGCACAGGTGTCTGCAATTGCTTACAGTGATATAAAGAGCCCTGACACACATCACCATCAATGAGTTTAACTGACAAACAAACAAATTCTTCCCTTATCACTCCTAAACACTTTTTGCATAATAATTTGGAACGCGGTGTACATGTGCTTTTCCACAAAACACCAGTGGTTCACGTAGTGAATCTTACAGTTCTAACTTGCCAACCGTGGTCTGTATGGAATTGTTCAATAAAGGGCCCAAAATTAAGATAACATAGATGGGAGAGGTCTCTATGAATAGGAATTCCTAAGTATTTGATACCCTGTGAGGGCCAGGCAAAGGGAAAGTTGGACTGGATGGAATCCTATATGGATTTAGGGAGGGAGACATCGAGGGCCTCAGACTTCGCTGCATTGATTTTAAAATTTTACCATGTAACAAAGTGATCTATTTCAGCCATAACAGCAGGGATGGATATATGTGATTGAGTGATATATACTAGGACATCATCAGCAAATAGAGAGCACTTGTACTCGGTGCCTCCCACCTCAATCCACCTAATATTGGGGTTATGGCGAATTGATGAGAGCAGGTGCTCCGTCACTAGGATGTATAAGAGAGGGGACAGAGGACATCCCTGCCTTGTCCCATTGGTGATTGTGAAAGGTGATGAAAATGTTCTGACGCACCCCCTGGGCCTTGGGACACCCGGAGCCGGACCCTTTTTGGTGGATGCTGGTGGTTGTAGTCTTCGTGGCGGCGATCCGGTTCCGTGGCTCAGGGCGGTCAAACCAGTGGCGGAACTATTTATGTGGTTTTGATGTTTAAATGTCTGACTACGCCACCCGTGGATTGCGGTCAGAGTGAACCGCCGCTACAGGGCAGACCGCTAAGGCTGGTGTTGTGGGTGCAGCAGAGCGTAGCATAACTCCCCACGGGAGGAGTATAGCCTCAGGGCAGTGTATGCGGAGGATGGGGGTGATGGTGCAGGGCAGCAGCAGTAACGACACGGAGTCAGTGATGCAGTTCAGGGCCTTTACTCACAGTTCTTATTATCCAGACCACGTCTGCAGGTAACGGCTGCCCATGTCGTACTGTGCTCACCAGGTGAGGGGCTCAGACAACTCCCAGATAACTTTGGAGCGCTTCACAGGACCCCCTTTGTGTGTCCTTTGTCTGGCCTTTCTTACCAACACTTCTGTCCGGCTGCCTCGGGCCTCCTCTTGGTAAACTTGGCGCCAGTTTCCCTGACCCTATGTGGTGCCTTCCTAGCGGGTGGAGCAAGGGGCTGCGCCACATAAAATGTCAGAGCCTCCGGTTTCTAGCTGAGGGTCGTTTCCTGCCTCCACTAGTTCGGGGACCGGTCTCGCCCGTCCGCACCCCTGGGATCCCTTCATTCCTCGTTCCTGGAGCCTTCTCCGCTCCTCTTCCTTCCTTCTCCCTCTTGCAGGCCTGGGCCTCTGTTACTAGGCCCGCCTCCGGAGCAGAGCTCATGCAGAGCCCCTGCTCCCTGCCACTTCTGCTCAGACTTCTCTGCACTGAACTAAGATGGTGCCCACCTTTTATACTCCCTTCTCAATGCACCCATCAACTGCTTCCTCCCTGCTCCTGCACTGCAGGGTTCCCCTTCCTCAGTGTTCCCTCCCCCCACTCCAGCCAGGGACAGGGACTGTCGTGCCCATCTCAGGGGCATATTGGTCGCCCTGCCCCACGGCAATGTGGTGTAATGCATGCAGGTGTCGGGTCCTGATCCACACTCCATCCTTATCTGAGAGTGAGATATCACACCTCTGGGTGAGGTGCAATACGTCTGTAGCAACCGAGCCCTCGGTGCTACAGTTCCATTTATCTTCAGCCTAGGTGACGTATTGTGATACAGGGCCGTGATTTTGGCTATAAAAGGGTCCCCTAGACCCCTACCCCAAGCTTTTTAAGAGAATCATATATGGCGTGCCAGGAGACTCTATGGAATGCTTTCTCAGCATCCAACGAGAGTATCTACTTACAAATTTTTAACTGCATCTAGCCCAGGAAATACTTTGTGCCTAGTAGCAGTGTCTGCTAGTCAGCGGATTATCCCGGCTGTTAAGCAAGCTACACCACCTGTAGTTTGGACACTTAATTTTTTCAAAGGAAATGCTTCGGGACCACGGGATACTTAGTGAAGAGCATCAGGAGGCACCCCAAGGCATAGGGGCTGGGACTGGCACTAGGATGCCTTGCGGTGGACAGCCGAGCTCGATCCTTATAAAAGCTTTTTAACTGCAGCAGCTTTAGTGGACGCTACTGGAGCTGGAATTACGCGGCTGCTGGCATGAGACTTGCCCTCCAATAGATCCTTGTAAATGGATTTAAAGTGTATTCATTTAAATTAGAGGGACAATTTAAATTAAAAAGCTTAGAGCTGCCTCCACCACAGGGGGGCTCTCTCGACCCACCAGCGGACAGGCACCAGTATTGGGAGAGGGGGGCTGGCCGTCAGGGTTCACCGCGGCTCTGGCACAAACCCGGCGACACGGAGGTGGCACGGGCAGGAGCGGACTGGCCGTCTCGACTTCTCACTTTTTGGATTTTAGAAGGGCATGACATGCCTATATCTGTGTCTCCCCCTCCTTTTACTCCTCCACCTCTTTTCTTTTCGCATGACTATATGTACTTGTCACTTTTCCATGTGTTAGTTGTGTCTTCTGAGCAGTTTGTCAGCTTTTGGACACCTTTGAAGGTGTTTTCTATGTGTTTCTATGTGTTTTTGTTTGCCTGCCATTGGTTTTAACGGTGTTCGAAGGTGTTCGACGAACAGTTCGACGAACAGTTCGGCGAACACACGGGTGTTCGACGAACCGAACCGAACTCGAACACTACGGGGGTGGCTCAACACTAATGATAACCAGACGAAAATGACAAATGAACTCCCAACCTGTCACAAAAAGCATGCCAAAAGCGAGCCACAAACTGAGGTCCTCTATCAGAAACAATATCCGTGGGAACGCCATGGAGCTTGACAATCTCCTTAACAAGCGCCTTAGCGAGTGTCTTGGCGCAGGGCAACTTAATGAATGGAACCAAATGACACATCTTACTAAAACGGTCTACGACCACCCAGATGACAGTAAAACCCTCAGACACAGGAAGATCAGTAATAAAATCCATAGTGAGATGCGTCCAAGGCGCACTAGGAACCTCCAGAGGGCAAAGCAACCCCGCAGCAGGAGTATGTGAAGCCTTTGACCTAGCACACACAGTACACTGACGCACCCACTTGATGACTTCCTTCTGCCATCCAGGCCACCAAAAACTGCGACTGATAAGTCTCTTAGTCTCCGAAACTCCTGGATGACTTGCCAACTGAGACTCATGTCACTCCACAAACAAATCTCTCCTAAAGGCTCTAGGCACGAACAACCTCCCATGGGGAGTGTTAGATGGAGCATCATCTTGAGCATTCAGAATCCCATTCTCCAAATCGGAGTCCAATGCTGCCACCACAACTCCTTTCTGCAAAATGCTCTCCTCTTCCTCGGCACCGACCGTAGGAGAGAAGCTGCGAGATAAAGAATCGGCTTTAACGTTCTTAGTACCAGGGATATAGGTAACAGAAAAATGAAACCAAGAAAAAAATAGTGCCCACCTAGCTTGACGGGCATTCAAGCGCTTGGCAGCATCCAGATAGATCAAATTCTTATGATCTGTGAAAACCTGAATAGGAAATCTAGCGCCTTCCAAAAAATGACGCCAGTGTTCAAACGCAAGTTTAATAGCCAGCAACTCCCGATTTCCAACATCATAATTCAGTTCAGTTTCCGAATTTTTTTTCGAAAAAAAGGCACAAGGTTGTACTCCACCCTTGTTCTCCTGAGAAAAACTGCTCTAACCCCCACCGATGAAGCATCGACCTCGAACAAAAAAGGTTTGGTCTCTCTTTGAGATACTCAAACGCTTCAATGGCTTCAGTAGTCCACTGGGTCGTATTCGCACCTTTCCTGGTGAGATCGATTAGATGTTTAACAATTACAGAAAAATTCTTAATGAATTTCCTGTAATAATTGGCAAAACCCAAAAACCTCTGTATAGATTTCAAACCAATAGGCCTAGGCCATTCCTGCACAGCCTGAACCTTCACAGGGTCCATCTCAAAGCCCTCGCTGGAGACAATGTAGCCCAAAAAACTAATTTTCTGCACAGCGAACTCACATTTCTCCAGCTTAGCAAAGAGTGAATTATCACTCAATAACTGCAAAACTTCACGTACACTCTGCCAATGGGACTCTAAATCTGGTGAATAAATCAAAATGTCATCCAAATACACAACCACATTCTTACCAATCAAAGGTCTCAGGATGTCATTAATAAGGTTCTGAAAAAATGCAGGTGCATTGGTAAGGGTATCACCAGATTCTCAAAATGACCTACCGGAGTGTTAAAAGCAGTTTTCCATTCATCACCCTCCTTAACACGTATTGTATGCCCCTCGGAGATCAATTTTTGAGAACCACTTGGCTCCCACTAACTGGTTAAACAAGTCAGGAATTAACGGCAATGGGTAGGAATTGCGTACGGTAATCTTATTAATTTCACGAAAATCCAGACATGGACGTAAACCGCCGTCCTTTTTTTAGCAAAGAAGAATCCGACTGCCACAGGCGACTTAGAAGGTCTAATGTGACCAGCAGCCAGGCTAGTCTCTATGTACTCCTCCAAGGCCTTTCTTTCAGGGATAGTCAGATTAAACAAGTGACTTTTGGGAAGAGTAGCACCTGGAAAAAACTCAGTGGTGCAATCATAATCCCTATGAGGAGGTAAAACTTGCGACTCCTCCTCTGAAAAAACCCTCCAAAAATCTTGAATAGGTACTGGTAATTCACCTTTTTCCACAGCCGCAATGCGACCATTACAACATTTATCATAGCACTTCGGACTCCAAGACTTAATCACATTAGTAGACCAGTCCAACAAAGGATTGTGCAGTTTTAACCAAGGCAATCCTAGAACAACTGGAGAGGGCAAATTATCCAAAACAACCAAGTCCAAAATTTCTTGGTGAACACCATTGATAGTGAGATGAAATGCAGCAGTCTTGTGAGTAATACATTTCAAAAGAGTGTTATCAATTGCTACCACAGAAACAGGAGATGACAAAGGTTTGGATTTCAATTTAAGTTTTTCCAAAAACCCTTTATCAATCACATTAAGTGTTGAACCACAATCCACAAATACCTGAAATTCAATCAAATCTCCCTGCAGAGTAGTACACCTAGAAAGGAACACTCCTGCAGAGCGTAAACAAGCTATACGGGTGTAACTGACCTTTTTTTTTTCTTTACTTAAACGACGCTCACAATACTTAATGAAATGATCAGCTTTACCACAATAAAGACACAAACCTTCGGCGAATCTCCGATCTCTTTCTTGAGAGCGGAGTGACATCGCCCCAACCTCCATTGGTTCTCCGCTGTCAGAGCAGATTTTCTGGAAACTACGACCTGAAGTTACAGGTGTTTTTACATCATTGACCCTGGACCTTATTCTCCTGTCCACACGAACAGCTAACTGCATAGCTTCCTGCAGAGTCTCAGGTGCAAGGAATGCAATTAGCAAATCCTTAACTCTTTCACTCAGACCAGCAAGAAATAAACGTTTCAGCGCCGAATCTTTCCACTTAACTTCTGAAGCCCACCTTCTAAAGTGTGTGCAATAATTTTCAACATCATCAGACCCCTGATTCAAACGTCTAAGTTCTGATTCAGCAGATGAGATTCGATCAGGATCGTCATATAATAGACCCATAGCAGAAAAAAATTCTTCAACAGAACTTAAACACGGATCATTAGGCTGGAGAGAAAAGGCCCAACCCTGTGGTTCTTTGTGCAAAAGTGACATAACAAAACCAATGCGCTGTGATTCATTCCCAGAGGATCTTGGTCTCAAACGAAAATATAACAAACAAGCATTTTTAAAGGAAAAAAAATCTTGCTGTTTACCATAAAAAACATCAGGCAGTCCTACCTTCGGTTTGACAAAATGCGCTCCAGGACAGCTACTCACGTGTTGCTGAAGCTCGGCTACCTCCAGAGACAATCCCTGCAGGCGTTGAGCCAACTCCTGGACGGAGACCATACTGATCCCCGAATTTCTTTCCTTTTAGTTTTTTTTTTTTTTTTGGGCTGGACTTACTGTTATGATCTGCAACATAAACTAAGGAAAGAATGGGAAAAGCTGTCCCTACAGTAAGACTAAGCTGAATCCCTACGATGTAGCGGGCAGCCTGTTCCTTGTGAACAGACCCGCCTTCGTCCTCGGCTAGTCTGAACGGAGACCTATAGAATAAAGGGAGGGGTCCCTAAAAGAATTAAGGACTGGGGCAAAAAATGGGACACCTCCTAACAGAAGTTGTTGCAGAGCAAAAAGACAAACTGACAAAAAGTACTAGAGGTCCCAGAGGACCAAGCAAACTAGACAAATGTAGCGCCCCGAGGGTTCGGCCGCTACAGGGGTATTGCACCTCAGACCGGAGGTGTGATATTCCACTCCCAGGTAAGGATGGAGTGTGGACCAGCGCTCAGTTAGCTGCATACAGCACACACACCCCATTTCCGAGGGACAGCTCAATGGTGCTCCCACTAGACATAAGTGCAGGCACGATCGACTATGTCCCTGCTGGAGTGGGGAGGAAGGGGTGGAACACCCAGTGCTGTAGGGGCAGATAGGGGGCGGTTCCTGAGTGTAGGAAGGAGCCCATTGGTTGCTGGTCACCTGGGCTCATGGCTAGGGGGAGGTATAAAAGGTGGGCACCATCTTAGATCTAGGTTCGTTCTGTGGAGAGGAGAAGACAGGGAGCAGCAGCTCAGGCTGAGTGCTGCTCCAGAGGCAGGCCTAGGGAAGAGGCCGGGGCCTGAGAGGAGAAGGAGAAGTGGGCCTGGAGAAGAGGCCGAGGAGGAGGTGAAGGGGAGCTGAGATTCTGGCTCATCTCAGCTCCAAGAGAAAGGAACAGAAACAGAAAGGAACTGCAAAGAAGGAGAGACTGAGAAACAGAAGGGCTCAGGAACAGGAAGGTGGAAGGGACCCTAAGAACCCACGAGAATCCAGGGTGCAGGGTCAGGCAGATTAAGGGTACCGGATCCCAAGTTGGTGGAGGAGAAACAACCCTCAGCCAAAGACCGGTCGTCGTGATCATATATTGGTGCGACACCTCATCAAACCTGCTAGGAAGGCACCATATAGGACAGCGGAGGACGGGGCCCACGTTTAACCGCACAGGTCCGCGGCAGCTGGACAAAAGTGGGTCACTGGTGAGACAGGCCAGAGAAAGGATAAAAGGGGGTCCTGTGCCATGCTCCTGAACTGCCTGGGAGTTGACCGAGCCCCTCACCTGGTGGACGCAGCACGGCTCAGGCGGTCACTGCTGGCCGAAGTGACCTGGAACAAACGAACTGTGAGTAAAGACCCTGGACTGTAACTTGTTGTCTGTGTGCTCCTTCGCGCTTCCAGCACTATCAGCACCGGGACTCGCACTACCATCACTCCCAACATCCACTACACTGCCCTGGGGCTGCACTCTTCCCGTGGGGAGTCACATCACCTCAGCTGCACCCATCATCAGCCCCAGCGGACTGCCTTGCAGCGGCGGTTCCTAATAACCGCAATCCACGGGTGGCGTAGTCGGACATTATTTGGAGCGCATAGCAGACTACCATTGGCCTGACCACCCTGAGCCGCGGGACCGGGCCGCCACTACTACTACCCCCATCGTTCCCCTATCGCCCGGATCCGCGTGCCCCACGGCCCAGGGGGCGAGTTAGCTTTGGCGTAGTCGGCAGGATCGTTACCCACCCGCCACAAGCGGGTATTGCGCGCCTGAAAAAAGACTGTTTTATGTAAAGAAAGATGGCGCCCGCCCCAGAAGAACGAGCGCCATAATGTGCACGCCAAAAGACAACAGGAAGCCACCTCCCATCGTGGGCCAGGTCCCAGAATGGCGCCAAAGAAAGAGCCCGCCCCCAACAGCCCTGAGCATGGCTGTGGAGATGTCCATCAAGGTGGGGGCGCTGCCCCTGAAAGTGATTGTCACCAAGTTGCCCCGGGACCACCCCCAATGGGGGTGGGAAGAGAAGAAAACTGTGGGGCAGGGTGCGGTCTGGATCAGTCTGGCCAAGCCACACCCAAAGATAGAGACAGGAACCAGCTCCAGCGCCCTGGTGCGTGGCCTGCTGCAGGCCGAATCCCCATGCAGCTTCACGGAGCTGCTAGCACACCTCCCCAAGGAAGACCCCGAATATGTGCGGGCTGCGCTGGAGGAGCTGGACCGGAGGATGGTCCGGGCGCAGCGGGACGTGATTGCCGGGTGGAAAGAAGAAATGGCCCGGCGGGCCGTGATCCTGCAGCAGGAGGCGCCGTCGACATCCAGCGGCACACCAGCCAACAAGGGCAGTGAAAGCAGAGCGGAGGCCGAGGACGACGCCGCGGAGGAGGCCGCGACAGCAGAGGCAGGTAACGGAGACGCCCCTACCCCGAACCCTGGGGCCGCCGACCTGCCCCTGCACCCTGTTGCGGAGCCCAACGTACCTGAATCCGCCATCGACACCGTGCCTCCACCGCTACCAACCGGTTCCCAGGCCATCGACACCACCAGCGAGCCCCGCCCCACGCCGTGCCCTCTGACCCCGGGCGTGATCAGCAGACCACAATCGCAGGCCCGGTCGCAAGGCCTAGCGCCCCCGTCAATGGGAGTACTGCCTCCAACAGCTGGAGGTGTTCGAGAGGGAGCAGCGGGAGGGCGCATGAAACAGGAGAAGCTGCAGGCCCAAAGTGCGGAGCAGAAGATGAAGGCCCGACGAGATCCCCGAGCTGCCCGCGGTTCCCGAGTCACCGGGACTGTCGTGAAATTTCACATGGAACATGGCTGCGGTTTCATCCGAGACCCTGAGACCATCAGTGACGTGTTTGTGACCAGGAGAGATGTGGAGAGTCACCTACCGGAAGGCCATCGTGGGCGGGATCTATTCCCAGGCGACGTGGTGTCTTACACCCGACACCAAGGCGTGAAGGGGTGGTACGCCCTACACGTCCGCCGAGTAGTAGAGGAGGAGGAACAGCACTACTCGGACGCTGAGTACCAGGAGGGCCCGGACGGGCCTGAAGATCCGTATGAGGAGGAAGAAGGAGCGTCACGAAGACACCGTTACCAGTGAACGGTCAAGTGGCATTATAAATAGTTACCCGTAAGGGTGCAAAGGAACTGTGTGGGACTGTTTCAAATTGCGTGTGGTCCCCGTTGGGACTGATATAGGACTGTGTGAACGTTATGCCCTATCCCCTAAGTAACCTGGCTGAGGACTGAGAGCAGCCATCCCTCTTCCCCTAACAGGCTGAGGACTGTGAGCAGCCATTCCCCTATCCCCACCGGCCGAGGACTGGGAACGGCCAATCCCATGTATATAGTTGCGCTTCTTAAAGCGCCCCCTACTGGTTTTATACAAGAACCGCAACGTCTACCTCAAAGTTAAAATGGACTGTTGCACCTTTAAAAAGAAAGAACACCTGGTCGCAAGTTGCACCGCCGCCAGGATCCAAGAATGTGCTTTACTTAAAAAAAAAAATGTTTTATGTGAAAAGGTTTTATATGCTGCTAAATAGTCATGTGAAAGTTTTCTATAATGTTTTATACAAAAGAGTTCCGGAAGTATTGGAAAAGTTTTCTATAATGTCTAGTGAAAAGAAAAGTGTGTCCCATAAAGGGAGTTGAACCGTAATGTCTGTTTCTAATGTAAAAAGTTATTGAAAAAGTCTTTGCATGTCCTGTAATCAACTGTTTTTGCTCTTTTCCAGCCCGAGGACGTGCTGTGCTTTACCAGGGGGGAATGTAGCGCCCCGAGGGTTCGGCCGCTACAGGGGTATTGCACCTCAGACCGGAGGTGTGATATTCCACTCCCAGGTAAGGATGGAGTGTGGACCAGCGCTCAGTTAGCTGCATACAGCACACACACCCCATTTCCGAGGGACAGCTCAATGGTGCTCCCACTAGACATAAGTGCAGGCACGACCGACTATGTCCCTGCTGGAGTGGGGAGGAAGGGGTGGAACACCCAGTGCTGTAGGGGCAGATAGGGGGCGGTTCCTGAGTGTAGGAAGGAGCCCATTGGTTGCTGGTCACCTGGGCTCATGGCTAGGGGGAGGTATAAAAGGTGGGCACCATCTTAGATCTAGGTTCGTTCTGTGGAGAGGAGAAGACAGGGAGCAGCAGCTCAGGCTGAGTGCTGCTCCAGAGGCAGGCCTAGGGAAGAGGCCGGGGCCTGAGAGGAGAAGGAGAAGTGGGCCTGGAGAAGAGGCCGAGGAGGAGGTGAAGGGGAGCTGAGATTCTGGCTCATCTCAGCTCCAAGAGAAAGGAACAGAAACAGAAAGGAACTGCAAAGAAGGAGAGACTGAGAAACAGAAGGGCTCAGGAACAAGAAGGTGGAAGGGACCCTAAGAACCCACGAGAATCCAGGGTGCAGGGTCAGGCAGATTAAGGGTACCGGATCCCAAGTTGGTGGAGGAGAAACAACCCTCAGCCAAAGACCGGTCGTCGTGATCATATATTGGTGCGACACCTCATCAAACCTGCTAGGAAGGCACCATATAGGACAGCGGAGGACGGGGCCCACGTTTAACCGCACAGGTCCGCGGCAGCTGGACAAAAGTGGGTCACTGGTGAGGCAGGCCAGAGAAAGGATAAAAGGGGGTCCTGTGCCATGCTCCTGAACTGCCTGGGAGTTGACCGAGCCCCTCACCTGGTGGACGCAGCACGGCTCAGGCGGTCACTGTTGGCCGAAGTGACCTGGAACAAACGAACTGTGAGTAAAGACCCTGGACTGTAACTTGTTGTCTGTGTGCTCCTTCGCGCTTCCAGCACTATCAGCACCGGGACTCGCACTACCATCACTCCCAACATCCACTACACTGCCCTAGGGCTGCACTCTTCCCGTGGGGAGTCACATCACCTCAGCTGCACCCATCATCAGCCCCAGCGGACTGCCTTGCAGCGGCGGTTCCTAATAACCGCAATCCACGGGTGGCGTAGTCGGACATTATTTGGAGCGCATAGCAGACTACCATTGGCCTGACCACCCTGAGCCGCGGGACTGGGCCGCCACTACTACTACCCCCATCGTTCCCCTATCGCCCGGATCCGCGTGCCCCACGGCCCAGGGGGCGAGTCACAGACATAGGCACCGAAGCACCTGGCTAGAGAGACAGGCAAAAAACACTGAAGTCCAGCAAAACCAGAAGGGCGGAGCTGGAATATATAGGCAGCTGGTCACGTGACCGCAAAACACAAGATAGCAAAAACTAACAGGAGGGTTCTAACACTGACAACATTGTTGGGAGTCAGAGATGCTGCCAAGGGTCTTCCCCATGCTGTTCCCAATGCATTTGAGCACTGTTCCCATCGATTTGGGCTATTTTTAGGCCCTCTGCAGACCTCCGTGGGGAAAAAAGGGGACCGCTGGAAAAATGCTTGAGTTTCCCATAGACTTACATTGGGCTCGTTGCTCGGATCGAGCACTCGAGTATTCCAATTTGCTCGACTCGAGCAACGAGCACACGAGCATTTTAGTGTTCGCTCATCACTACTTCCTAGTCATGATAAATATGTTCTGTAAGTGGGCAGCCAGCTCTGTGACTGGTGGAGCAGTAAACTGAAACCCCTGCACCAATCAGTGATGTGCTCATGTCTCTCCCTCTCTTGGCAGATTATCATGTAGCAAAGAAATGGCACAAGTAATTTACCCCCAAATGATTCCAGATGTAGTTGGAAATCTGCTTCTGGGCGGACATTGTCACTGCTGTTGTTTTATTTCCTTTTTCTTTCAAACTAAATAACTTATTTATTTGTTACATAATATTTCTACCAAGAGGTGAAAAAACACCTCTGGTGGACATTTCATTTTTTATTGCTCAAGTTTTCACCGAAACTGGGGCATCCAATAGAACCTCAGTAACATGAAAACTAGCACCATGCTGAGCCACTGGCAGATCTGATCAGGGTCTGTTAAGGCCCATCAGCTCTGCTATGTCTTCCAGACACTCAGTAATCATGAGATCGATGGATCACTATGACGCGCCCTCTAGGCTGTGGGGTACTCGGTAGCCGTGCCGGTCGATGCTGGGGGATGTCACAGTGGCAGTGACCCGGTCAGTGACCCAGGGCAGTCAATTAAAGGGGATGTAGAAAAGGGGAATAAAGTTTTTATAGATAATGTTCATGACGCCACCTGTGGTATGCGGCTATATGGAGCCGCCGCTGCGGTGCAGATCCTCTGGAGCTGATGGTGACGCAGCAGAGTTGATTCAGCTCTCCACAAGCAGAGCTTAGCTCCAGGGCAGTGATGTTATGAGGTAGATGTTGCTGGTGAGGTGTAGTGCAGGGCTAGTAATGGTGCAGCAATTATTCGCAGACACAGTGGGGTGCAGTCTTCAAGGTTTACTCACAGTTGTTCAGACTCCAGGTTACCAGCGCCAGTGTAACCTTCCACGTTGCGTTTGACTCGCCCCCTGGGCCATGGGGCACTCGGATCCGGGCAATTAGGGAAACGATGGGAGTAGTAGTGGCAACCCGGTTCCGTGGCTCAGGGTGGTCAGGCCAGTGGTAGTCCGTTATGTGTCATTAATTATGTCCGACTACGCCACCCGTGGATTTGCGGTTATTAGGAACCGCCGCTGCATGCAGACCGCTGGGGCTGATGAGGTGTGCAGCTATGGTAGTGTGACTCACCACGGGAAGAGTGCGGCCCCAGGGCAGTATAGTGGATGATGGGAGTGATGGTAGTGAGAATCCCAGTGCTGATAGTGCTGGAGGAGCAAGGAGCACACAGACAACAAGTTGCAGTCCAGGGTCTTTACTACAACAGGTAAACTGACCCATAAACAGTCCCGGCTAGGAGGGGACCTGGATGTCTGAGAGCAACGGGGAAATTGGCCCTGGTCAGGGTGAGGGTGTAGGCCTACCGTGCTTTCTGCGCTCCTTCTGGCTATCTCCTCTTTATAGGGTAACAGCCCACGTTTCCAAGCTTTCCGTGTATTCTCGCCTGTATGGCCTGCGACGTGGGTTCCTTTCTGCTCCCAGCCTTGTACGGCTTTACTGGTCCCTTCGGTTGTGGCAGGGCCTCCAGGCTTCTTAGGCCAAGGAAAGTACAGTCCCTTGCGAACTGGTTCTCTGCTGGGGGATGTGGAATCCTTCCAGCCTCAGACACCAAAGTCTGGTAAAATTAAGTCTTTTCTCTGCCAAGACAGGCTCTCTTCGCCTCTTGTCTCTGGCTGGTGGCTCTCTCCTACTGCCACACTTCCTCTTAGGTGCAATCAACTTTCTGTCCCTGCTCCACTCTGGGACACGTCTCAAAGCTGAGACAGGCTTTCCAGTTCTCCCTAAACCTGTCCCCAGTACCAGCTTTTATAGGGGCAGCCTGCTCCCCCTACTGGCCTGAGACAGGAGGCATTGCATGCTAATGTTCCCCTGACTAGAGAACCTCCCCCTTGCTCTCAGACACAGCTTTATTACACTAGTGGCATCCAGGTAGGGTGACACATTCCCCCCTAGTGAAATTTAGTACTCCGGGACTAAACAGTAAACAAAGATAATATGCATAACAATAAAACATTAACAGACAGACGACGCACAAATTGAGTTCTTTAGGTCACAGTGTGGCCTGTGACCGGGTGTCCATATCACCAAAACAACGGGGAGCCTTAACCAGGTGGGGGTCTGTCCTACCCCAAGTCCTTCACAGTCTTAGTTCATTCCTGGGTTAGGCTCAGAATGCAGTCCATACCAGGTCCCGGTTATAAAAAGTCCATAACCTGTGAGTCCTTACGGTAGCTGCAAGAAACTGAAACACACTATTAATAAACATGCAGGTAACTTGGCAAACATTTCAACATTTGGCAACAGGGTTATTTACAATCTTAGTACACTCTATATTCTCCAGCGAGCGGGTATCTGCCCTTTTGTGCTCCTGGTTGACCTACGTAGCCCACTGTCTAGTGGTGGACCAACCTGGCTTTCCCCACTAGCGTTAGGGGTACAGCTACCAGCTGGGTGTACAGGTAAGGCAGGCAGCTGTCTGCGGGTTCTTTGGCTTACCGCAGGCATGGCAGGCTCACTGTCAGCAGAGGGTTGACTCTCCTGGGCTGCTGGAACAGGCTCTTCTGCCTCTGGAACCGCTTGCTCCTCTTCACCTTCCGGCTCTGGTGTTGGTTGTTGCTGTGCCGGTTGCAGGAAATGCAGGACGGGTACCACTATGGCATCATTTATGCGAGTCCAAGACTGAGGGAACTCTCCGAGAACGGTGCTGATAATTTCTTCCTTGTCCTCTGCGAGTTCAAGGTCACTCTGATCCTCTTCTGCACTGCGGAGTTGCTCGGGGCACCTCTTGAGGTGGTCTCTGGAGACGACACTAGTGGTTTCTCCTCCGTCCTTGGTGATCACGCACACCTTTGGGTTGTCGTGGTCAGACTGCAGTACGGTGTAGGGTTCCCTTTCCCACTGGTCGTCCAACTTATGTAGCCTTCTCTTCCGCTTTAGGACTTGCTCACCAGGTTCTAGGGGACTAGCAGGCGCGTGTTGATTGAAGAGTCTTTCTTGCTTCTCTCTCACCTGGGCCAGGCTCTTCTCCACACTCTCCTGTACCTTCTTGTACTGCAGTTGCCTTTCCGTATCCCAGTCCGCATCCGGGGAGGTGTCCTCAGGTATTAGGACTCCCATCTCCAGGTCTACGGGCAGCTTACCTGGTCTAGCTCTCATCAGGTAAGCCGGGGTGCAGTTTGTAGCGTTCACCGGGATGTTGTTGTACATGTCTACCAGGTCCGGCAACTTTTCTGGCCACAGGCTGCGTTCCTCCAGGGGCAACGTCTTCAGGAGATCAATGACTATATTGTTCATCTTCTCACACATCCCGTTGGTTTGGGGGTGGTAAGGCGTTGTCCGAATCTTCTTACAGCCATAGAGGTTGCAGAACTCCTGGAAGATTTCAGCTTCGAACGCTGGACCCTGGTCTGTCAGGACCTGTTCCGGATACCCGTGTGGACGGCAGAAGTATTGCTGGAAGGCTCGGGCCGCTGTTTGGGCTGTCAAGTCCTTTACCGGGACCACCACTAGAAAACGGGAATAGTGGTCCACGATTGTCAGGGCGTAGATGTATCCGGACCGGCTTGGAGCCAATTTGACGTGGTCCAGAGCTACCAGCTCAAGAGGCTGCGTGGTGACGATGGGCCTCAAGGGTGTCTTCTGGCTGGTGCGGTCCTTCCTCCTCAGGTGACAAGGGCCACAGTCTCTGCACCACTTTTCTACTGCTCCTCTCATGCCGACCCAAAAGAACCTTCCTCTTAGTAGGAACTCCAGTTTCTTCCAACCGAAGTGTCCCGCTCTGTCATGGTAAGCTCCCAGGACCATAGCTGCATCTCGCCTTGGGACCACGACTTGCCAGGTCAGCTCGTGCGTCCGGTGGTTGACAATCCTTCTGCACAACTTGCCTTCGTAGAGGAACAGCTTGCTCTTCTCCTTCCATAGCTGCTTGGCTTCCTCTGGGGCATCTGGATCTAGGCGGGCGTCTTCCCGGGTCAGCAGATCTTTTACCAGGCGGACAGCAGGGTCACTATCTTGGGTTTCGGCCCAGCTGTGGTGAGGTAGGGGATTCATCATCACAGTTGTTAGATCCTCCTCCTTCACGCGGTGAGAGTGTTGAGCGGCTCCATACCGGTGAAACGCGGGGAGTTCTACCTCTTCCAGCTCTTCTGGGTCTTCGTCACCTTCAGGTAAGTGAGGCATCCTCAATAGGGCGTCCGCGTTGGCGTTGGTTTTGCCTGCCCGGTACTTGATCACGAAGTCATAGTTGGAGAGACGGGCCATCCACCGCTGTTCCAGGGCACCCAATCTTGCATTGTCCAGGTGTGTCAACGGGTTGTTGTCCGTGTACACGGTGAACTTTGCGGAGGCCAGGTAATGCTTGAAGCGTTCCGTCACGGCCCACACCACCGCCAAGAATTCTAGCTTGAAGGAGCTGTAATTCTCCGGGTTCCTCTCGGTGGGCCTCAGCTTCCGGCTGGCGTATGCGATCACCCGTTCTCTGCCCTTTTGGTTTTGGGACAGTACGGCTCCCAGTCCCACATTACTGGCATCTGTGTGGAGAATGAAAGGATGGCCGTAATCAGGGTAGGCCAGGATCTCATCCCCTGTGAGGGCCATCTTTAGCCGGCGGAAGGACTCCTCTTCCGGTTTATCCCACTTGAAGGGTGGCTTTTGACTTCTGGACTTGGACTGTCCGATCAGGAGGTCCTGCATAGGAGCTGCCATCTTAGTGAACCCGGGGATGAACCTTCGGTAGTAGCCTACCAACCCGAGAAACTGTCTCACCTCTTTGATGTTCGAGGGGCTTGGCCAGCTCTTGATTGCCGTGACCTTGTCAGGGTCGGGGGCCACTCCTTCCGCGCTTACCACGTGCCCTAGGTACTGGACCTTTGGTTTCAGCAGGTGGCACTTCGATGGTTTCACCTTCAGGCCATAGCCTGCCAGGGCTTCGAACACCTCAGCCAGGTGCTTGAGATGGTCCTCGTAGGTCTTCGAATAGACGATCACGTCGTCCAGGTAAAGGAGGACCGTCTCGAAGTTTCGGTGCCCTAGACAGCATTCCATCAGCCGCTGGAAGGTCCCTGGTGCGTTGCAGAGCCCGAAAGGCATACAGTTGAATTCGCTCAGTCCCATCGGGGTGGTGAAGGCGGTCTTCTCCTTGTCAGCCTCTGCCACAGGAACCTGCCAGTACCCGCTAGTAAGGTCCAAAGTAGAAAAGAAGTTAGCAGATTTTAGTGCGGCTAAAGACTCTTCTATTCTAGGCAGCGGATATGCGTCTTTGTGGGTGATACGGTTGATTTGTCTATAGTCCACGCACATTCTCATGGTGCCGTCTTTCTTTTTGACCAGAACCAAGGGGGCTGCCCAGGGGCTACAGCTGTCTCTAATGACCCCAGCTTCTTTCATCTCCCTTAGCATACCCTTGGCGTTCTGATAATGTGCAGGGGGTACAGGTCTGTGCCTCTCTTTTATTGGTGGGTGGCTCCCTGTGGGGATGTGGTGTTCTATCCCTTTTACTCTGCCGAAGTCTAGCGGGTGCTTACTAAAGACTCTCTCGTACTCCCGTACCACCCGGTAGACTCCTTGTTTTTGGTGGAGGGGAGTGGAGTCAGCACCCACGTGGAGTTTCTGGCACCAGTCCTCCTTTTGTTTCTGGGAGCCATTACCCTCCGCCTGAGGAGATGGAGGCAAGGGCTCCACGGCCCTGATAGCTTGGTGTTCGACAACAAACAGTTTGGCGAGTGTAGCGTACCTGGGTAAGTGTACCTCCCTCTCCCCAAAGTTGAGGATGCGGACGGGCACCCTCCCATGACGGACATCAACCACCCCCCGGGCTGTCAAAATGGTGGGCCTGCTGTCTGAGTACACGGGTTCTACCATGGCTTGGTAGTCTCTACCTCTCAACCCGATTGCAGTCCGACACCAGATCATCATTTCACTTTTGGGAGGCATGGAAATGGGGAATGGATCACTGAGTCTTACGCTACCGATCTCACCACCAGACAGTTCTACCTGCTGCCGTCTCATCAGGGCTTTTATCTCCTTGTTGAGGACTCTCTGTTGGCTGGAAATAGCATTCACCGCCACCTGCTGTAGAATTACAATTACTTCTGAAAGACAATTTTCAATTATGTTAGTACCCACAGTTATTTTAGGGTGACTTTCATGACGGTCAATGTCCACAATAATCACTCCCTGTGCCGGTAGTTCAACTTTACCAATTTTAATGGTCATCTCCTTGAACCCCATCTGCGGCACGGGTAAGCCATTACTGGCGATGATGCTCAAGTTACTGTCTGTCTGGATACCGTGTGATATCAGCATCAGTCCAATACTGCTTAAAAAGTACATAAGGGATTGTGGTTACTCGCGACCCAGTATCCAGCAAGGCGCTCATGGGGATACCGTCCAGCACCACGGGTAAAACCGGGCGCCCCCCAACGTACTTATTAAGCCAATTGTAAGGGCCTGGTGATCTTATGCCTGGGGGTCGGCCCTCTGCCCCAGGTTGGACCCGTTTAAATTACAGTACCTGGAAATGTGTCCGGTCTGCTTGCATCGACGGCAAATGGGCTGTCCATCCTCTGCGTAGCGGTCTGTGGGCCTCCCTCGGAACGACGGGATCCTCCTCTGTCGACGCCACGGGACATCCTCCGGACTTGAAGCCAGCTTGATGGGTCTTGACGGGTCCACTTGCAACGCCTGGACGGTCCTGGTCAACGCCGCGACGCTCCTGGTCAGCTCCTGGACTTGGTGGTGCAGGCCTTTCGACGGGGCTTGGTTCAGGGCCTGTGCATCAGCCTCCACGGAGTCCATAGAGGAGGGCGCCGCCTCCTGGTGGTAGGTGATAGCAGGGCGCCGGGGGTTTATAGCGCCACTGGTTGCAGATTCACGGAGCACCCTTATGGCCCTGTCCTTAAATTGGGCAAAGGTCAGGTCGGGGTTCTGGAAGAAAATGAGGTGCAGCTGGGCCCTGTGGGCGCTGGACAGCAGACCCTCTATGAATTGTTCTGTTAGCAGCTTATCGGTTTCCTGCACACTGCCAGGGTCAGTTTGTTGAATAGCCCTCAAGGCTTCCTGCAGATTTAGGGCATAGTCTCTGATGCTGTCCTGTGCCCGCTGCCTACATCCATAGAACCTCATTTTAATCTCAGCGGAGGTACGTGTATCAAAGGTACCCCGCAGCCGGGCCAGAATACCCTTCACAGTCCTTTTCTCCTCAGTGGGCCATGATTTTACCTCCCTTTGGGCTGCGCCAGTTAACTGCCCTGTCAATATGCTGACCTTCTGTTCCTCTGTCAGGGGGTAAACCTGGAACAAACTGTACAGCCTTTCCTTGAAGTCAGTTAGGGCATGGGGCTCCCCTGAGTATTTGGGCAGCCAGGCCGCTCCAGGGATGTAGGGCAAGGAAAAGGGCATCACCGCTGCTGCAGCTGCGTTGGTGGTAGTGGGCGCCTCTGTGTCCGACATCTTCCTCCCCCCCTAGTGAAGTGTGGCCTACCTTCCGACGATCCTCTTCTGTAGGCCGCGGCTCCGCTGCTGCTCTGGACGAGGACCTGGCGTCGCACTCCGATGACGTCAGCGTCGCTCTCTCTCCCTTCCAGGACCTTGCGCAGCGTCGGTGCGTGGGGCGGAGCTTCGGATCTCGCGCGGTTTTGACGTCCACGCCCCTCTTCTTCCCGCGCGGCGTCCTGAAGATGGCGTCCGATGGCGGGAAGACGGCAGAAGACCGCGGGAAACGGTCCAAGATGGCGTCTGATGGCGGGAATCGGCTCCGGATGGCGGGAAAAGACTCCGGACGGCGGGAAACTTCGCCACAGGTAAGTTACAAAAGTCTTTTTTTCAGGCACGCAGTACCCGGTGGTTGCGGGCACGAAATCCTGCCGACTACGCCAAAGCTGACTCGCCCCCTGGGCCATGGGGCACTCGGATCCGGGCAATTAGGGAAACGATGGGAGTAGTAGTGGCAACCCGGTTCCGTGGCTCAGGGTGGTCAGGCCAGTGGTAGTCCGTTATGTGTCATTAATTATGTCCGACTACGCCACCCGTGGATTTGCGATTATTAGGAACCGCCGCTGCATGCAGACCGCTGGGGCTGATGAGGTGTGCAGCTATGGTAGTGTGACTCCCCACGGGAAGAGTGCGGCCCCAGGGCAGTATAGTGGATGATGGGAGTGATGGTAGTGAGAATCCCAGTGCTGATAGTGCTGGAGGAGCAAGGAGCACACAGACAACAAGTTGCAGTCCAGGGTCTTTACTACAACAGGTAAACTGACCCATAAACAGTCCCGGCTAGGAGGGGACCTGGATGTCTGAGAGCAACGGGGAAATTGGCCCTGGTCAGGATGAGGGTGTAGGCCTACCGTGCTTTCTGCGCTCCTTCTGGCTATCTCCTCTTTATAGGGTAACAGCCCACATTTCCAAGCTTTCCGTGTATTCTCGCCTGTATGGCCTGCGACGTGGGTTCCTTTCTGCTCCCAGCCTTGTACGGCTTTACTGGTCCCTTCGGTTGTGGCAGGGCCTCCAGGCTTCTTAGGCCAAGGAAAGTACAGTCCCTTGCGAACTGGTTCTCTGCTGGGGGATGTGGAATCCTTCCAGCCTCAGACACCAAAGTCTGGTAAAATTAAGTCTTTTCTCTGCCAAGACAGGCTCTCTTCGCCTCTTGTCTCTGGCTGGTGGCTCTCTCCTACTGCCACACTTCCTCTTAGGTGCAATCAACTTTCTGTCCCTGCTCCACTCTGGGACACGTCTCAAAGCTGAGACAGGCTTTCCAGTTCTCCCTAACCCTGTCCCCAGTACCAGCTTTTATAGGGGCAGCCTGCTCCCCCTACTGGCCTGAGACAGGAGGCATTGCATGCTAATGTTCCCCTGACTAGAGAACCTCCCCCTTGCTCTCAGACACAGCTTTATTACACTAGTGGCATCCAGGTAGGGTGACACACGTTCATCAAGGAAGGGGTTCAGCAAACTCTCAGGTATTTCAGGAGTACTTAACAGGACCCCGTTCTATGTGCCTTCCTCAGTCGTCTTCCTGCGCTGGCTCTCACCCTCCTGCCCTGCACCTCACAATCAGTGTCCCAAGCCAGTAGCCTCAGATCTTGTCAGGCGACGTGCAGTCCCCTGGACCCTCTGTGGCCACCTTTTTGGCGATATAATTGTGGTAGTGAGCAGCTGCACCTTGAAAGTACAGTAGCCTCCGGTTTCTAGCTGAGCCTGGTTGTTCTCCACTAGTTAGGGGCTGGTCCCCTCAGCGGCCTGATCCCTCCACGTCCGTGTAGATTCGGGCGCACTGGTGGCTTCCTGCACTTCCCGTGCCCCTGGGATCCCTTCTGTCTCTCCTGGAGCCCTTCTCACTGCTCCTCTCTTCTCTCTTTCCTTCTCCTGGGCCTCTCTTACTGGGCTCTGCAACTTTCTCCACTCCTCCTGTGAGCAGAGCTCCTCCTGAGCTCCTGCTCCCAGCTCTCTCTCTTCTGTACTGTCTCCTCACAACTGACTGCTTCTACATGGTTCTCCTTCTTATACTCCTGCTGACGGTGCTCCCCTGATCTGCTTCCTCCACCCACACCCACTACATGGTTCCCCCTCTCTCCGTTCCCCCCACTTCCAACAAGGGACAGGGCTCAGCAGTGAGCAAGTGCATCTTACCCCGCCTGCTGGTCTGGAATGGTGTAGTGTTGGATGCAGGTGGGTGGGTCCCGGGCAGTACTCCCTCCTTACCTGAGAATGGGGTACCACACCTCTGGGTGAGATGCAATACCTCTGTGGCGACTGAACCCGCAGGGGCGCCACAACTACATAGCGGTTATTAAGTACTATTTAGTCTGAAAGAAATGAGACCGAAGCTTCTGTATTCAGTCTGGCTTCTAGATTGCATGAGCAGAATCATTAATGCAGTGTGATCAAAGACTCATTGCCTACAGTGCCTACCATCAAATGACAGTGGGTGGTCGCGAATGGGTTATGTCACTAAATTCTTTAGAATAACCCATACTGAACTAATATTTTGGAGGTATGTCCTCTGTTTTAACTATTATATAGTGTATATTATTTTGCAGGTGCTTGAAAAATACCAACTAAAAAAACCTTTGGCCTTGTAGCTTTATACAATCATACCTCATTACAAAATATTTACACATTTTAAAGCGGATCTGTCACCAGATTTCACAATATAATCTGCAAGTTTTAATAGATCTCTTAGACTTGAGGAGGCCTGTATACTTACTTTGAAAATCCAACGAAGAATAGCTGTATAACAATTTGCCATCTTCCCTGTCTAATATTAAGATGAGTATTTTATTCCAACTCTAGCTGAACTTATAAAATACTCATTTTATTTTGAGCATTACTCAACTATTCTGACATGGAATTTCAAAGTATTTACACCAGTCTCATCAGGTCTAAGAGATTCAATAATGTATACAGTTTGCAGTGTGAAATCTGATGACAGATCCGATTTAACTTACCGTACTTTAACTTTTTTTGCAAGATTCAGTCTGAGTAATCCAAATGTTAATGCAACAACAAATGCATGTTACATGTCAAGAAAATAAAAGGTTGTACATTGATTACTCTTGTACTGCTGCTCTCTGATCATCCAGTGTAAATGTAAGAAAGATATGAGATTCTTTATATCCATTTGGATTACATTGCACATTTTTTTTTCTTTTACAGTCAGTGTGGAATTAAGGCATGATATATATAACCTTATCTTCTTCCTGAAAAATACATGTAAGTCAAGGAAAGGGTGTCCCCTTCCCATTTTGTAATGTATGTGTTTCTTATTTGAATTACACATGTGCAGACGCGATACAGTGATACAGATACAGTGCTGTTAGAGAATGACGCCTACCCTCCAGCATCCATGGATAACCTAGATATGTCCTAACAGATACCTGTGAATTTAATATGCACATATGTTTTAAAGAAAATATTAAATGCTCCATCAGTAATATCATTACATTCTAGCTTTAAAAAGTTAGTTTAACCCCTTCATGACCTATGATGTATAGTCACGTCATAGGTCATATCCTAACATGTTAAATGCCACTGTCAATCTCTGACAGCGGCATTTAACATGGCCGCGGCGTAAGGACGCCATAAATCCTGCCCATCGGTGGCACATGACCACGGGTCACCGATTGATTGGCATGACAACCCGGGGTCTGCAGGAGATCCCTGTTGTCATTATCCAATCGATAAATGGCGGAACGAGAAAAAAAAAATCAAAACGCCAGAATTACGGTTTACCCCAAAATGGTATCAATAAAAATGGCAGCTCGGCGCGCAAAAATAAGCCCTCACCCGGCCCCAGATCCCGAAAACTGGAGAAAATACGGGTCTCGGAAAATGGCAACTTTTTAAAAAAAAAATTTTGGATTTTTTTTCACCACTTAAATAAAAAAGAACCTAGACATGTTTGGTATCTACGAACTCGTGATGACCTGGAGAATCATAATTGCAGGTCAGTTTTAGCATTTAGTGAAAATGGTAAAAAAAACAAAAAAACAACTGTGGAATTCAACTTTTTTACAATTTAAACTCACTTGGAATTTTTTCCCCATTTCCAGTAGATGATATGGTAAAATCAATGGTGTTGTTCAAAAGTACAACTTGTCCTGCAAAAATGAAGCCTCCACATGGCCATATTCAAGGAAAAATAAAAAAGTTATGGCTCTGGGAAGAAGAGGAGCAAAAAATGAAAGGAAAACAGGGGAAAATGGCCTGGGGGTAAAAGGGTTAATGACTTTATATAAGTAACAAATATGTAAGTGATAAACATTACATATAGCTATATAGTTATACATATTTGAAAAAAGACTTGAGTCCATCAAGTTCAACCTTTCTCCACCACTTATACATTCCCTATCACTAGACTATTCATAGCACACAATGCCATTTGTTGTGAGAAAAGCATCCAGCTCTTTTTTAAAGCTGTTATAGTGTCGGCCATTACTACCTCTTGCGGTAAGGTATTCCACAGTTTGACTGCTCTAACTGTAAAGAACTCTTTCCTATTTAGCTGCCAAAATCACCTTTCCTCCACCCATAATGAGTGCCCCCTGGTCCTTTATAAGGTCTTTGGAAGGAATAAGTCATGTGCCAGTCCTTTGTACTGACTAAACATGTATGTATACATATAAATGAGATCTCCTCTGAGGCATCTTTTTTCTAAGCTAAACTGGTTCAACTTTTCCAACCTCTCCTCATATGGGAGGCCTTTCATCCCATGTAATAATCTGGTTGCCGCCTTTAAACTGACTCTAACTTCCGATTATCCTTTTTAAAATGTGGGGCCCAAAACTTGATCCCATATTTTATATTTGTCCTTACAAATGATTTTTAGAGGGGTCATAGTATATTACGATCAAAAGATTTTTTGCCTCTTTTAATATACCCCAAAATCTTGGTTGCTTTAGCAGCTGCTGCTTGACACTGAGTACTGCTGCTCAGCTTACTTGTACCCAGTATACCCAAGTCCTTCTCCTGTTCTGTAGTCCCTAATATATTTCCATTTAATGTATATGCAGCATATATGTGCATTACTCTACATTCATGAACATTTAAACCTCATCTGCCATGTGTTTGCCCATGCAGACATCTTATCCAGATTGTTCTCTAATATTTTACTGTCAAGCTCGGTTTTTATTGTCATGCATAGTTTGATATCATAAAAGATTGACACTTTACTCTCAATCCCATCCATAAAGAAATTAAAAAGAATTGGACCCAACACTGATCCTTGTGGTCTCCACTACTGATTATTGTTATGAACGTAACAAACACTCACTCACAGGTAACAGAAAAAGGGAATACCTACTATAGGGAGTCACCACACCCACACCTAACTGGTCCATGTACAGACTAGAAGACCCTAACCACACAACTCAAAAACACCAACTGGCTCCCTAAAAGGCCATCCAGGGGTTTCTCGTACCTCCTGAGGAACCAGAGGGAAGGCCACAACACACTGACAACAAGAGGACAGGAAAATTTACAGGAGGATCCTTAAACACAGGGTGACAAAATTAAAACACGTTCATATAAGGTAGAGAAGGAAAGTTAAGGAGTGCCAAAAATAAATGGAAAAAGAATAACCTCCCAGAAAATGTGAGAGATGTAAGGAAGAGAAACTGGGATGGAAATCAAACAGACTCACTGCAGGAATTCTACTGGTGTCTACAAGGTAAACCACATAGCTGAAGGTCTGGAACTCCTAAACCCAAGTCCACCTAGAGGTATAGCCAGCAAGGAAGTGCAATGAAGGGTGAACATGTAAAACCCAATCCCAGAATGTGATAGGACAGACAAAAGTGGGAAAATGGAAAACACCAGGTAAGTAGCAAACCAAGAAGGGGGAACAAAGACAATTGGAACCTTCAGCATTTGGACAGGGAAGAAAAGGCAATAGCTCAGCAGACAGAGGAATTGACCAGGGAGCAACAGATCGAAACCCCAGACCAAGCCATGACAACTATATCGCATTTACAGCAACTCTTTGCTTCCTGTATTTCAACCAGTTCTTTACCGTGTGCATTTAGTGTCCCCTATTCCCTGCTTCTGGAGCGTAAGGCTGCTGTGTGATACAGTATCAAATGCCTTTGCAAAGTCCAGATATATCACATCAGCCACATGGTAAACATCCAGATTTGCATATACCTCCTCATAGAGACCCAGCTTGTTGGTTAGACACAACTTATCTTTCATAAACCCATGCTGGTTGTCAGTTATTACATTATTCTCTGCAATATATTTTTGCAGGTCATTTCTTATAATGCCCTCAAAAACTTTGCACACCACTGATGTCAGACTTACCGGACGGTAGTTGCCTGATTCCACCTTCCTACTTTTCTTAAATATTGGTACCACATCAGCCATCCTCCAATTCTGTGGCAACAAACTTGTTTCAAGAAAGTCTGAGATACAGTGATCTGTCAATTACTGAGCTCAACTCCCTCAATATCCGTGGATGAATGCCAATCTGGCCCAGGGGCTTTGTCAGTATTTAATTTGCTCAGACAAAGGATGACTTCTTGTGTTAAATTAGTTATTACAGGTGGTGAACTTTGATTTCTGCCTTGTGGAATGATTTCTGGCACAGTCAGTTCATTGATGAACACACATGAAAAATGCTTGGTTAATATCTCAACATAAAACAAATGTTTATAGACTTCGCCTATGTGTGTATGGGGGATTATGCTACAGACTTTGCCTATTGGGGGGATTATGCTACAGACTTTGCCTATGGGGGGGTATTAAGCTACAGACTCTGCCTATGGGGGGGTTATGCTACAGGCTTTGCCTACGGGGGAGATCATTCTACAGAGTTTGCCTATGGGAGGGATTATGCCGCAGACTTTGCCTATGGGGGACATTATGCTACAGACTTTGCCTATGGGGGGGATTATGTTACAGACTCTGCCTATGGGGTATTGTGCTACAGACTTTGCCTATGGGGGGAATTATGCTTCAGACTTTGCCTATGGTGGATTATGCAAAAGACTTTGCCTATGGGAGATTATGCTACAGACTCAGACTATGGGGGAGGATTATGCTACAAACTCTGCCTATGGGGGGATTATGCTACAGACTTTGCCTATGGGGGGGATTATGCTACAGACTTTGCCTATGGGGGGATTATACTATATACTCTGCCTATGGGGGGATTATACTACAGACTCTGCGTATGGGGAGGATTATACTACAGACTCTGCCTATGGGGGGGGGTTATACTATATGAAGGACTGTGGGGAGTGCATTATACTATATGTAGGCTATTTATACAGTGTGGGGATTACAGTTGGGGTCATACAGTGTGGGGTCTTTGCACAGTGTGGGGCCATCATACATTGCGGGAGATAATGTGGGGTCTTTGAACAGTGTGGGGGCCATCATACAGTTTGGGAGATAATGTGGGTTCTTTGCACAGTGTGGGGGCCAGCATACAGTTTGAGAGATAATGTGGGGTCTTTGCACAGTGTGGGGGCCATCATACAGTGTGGGAGATAATGTGGGGTCTTTGCACAGTGTGGGGGCCATCATACAGTGTGGGAGATAATGTGGGGTCTTTGTATTGTGTGGGGTCCATCATACAGTGTTGGAGCCATCAGTTTGGAGACTACTAAGGGGTTAGTATACTGTGTGTGGGGGGTACTATACAGTGAGGAGGAATTATACTGTGTATAAGAGAGCATCATACTGTGTATAGGGGAGCTGTACATGGGGGGAGACTCAGAACATTATTAAATGTTAAGTGGGCACTTATCTTTATAGGGAAATTCAGGTTATTGTGACTGTCAAAGGGGCACACAGAGGGCATTATTACTTTATATGGGGCACGATGTGGGCACTATTTTCTAGGGCACTTACACTATCCATTACTATATTCTAGAGGTTTGTTTGACCATTTAGAGGGCACACAGTGGGTGCCGTAATAGGGACACGTACAGCAACAGAGGCTCAGTATTAGATTATCAACAGGATGAAGGGTTTGTGCAGGTTGGGGATAGGTGGGGACGGTGCCTGAAATGTAAGGAGTCAAATGTGTCTTTGTTGTGATCTCTGCAGATCTGAGACGCTGAGTCCTGGCTGGAGAAGTTGTCATGTCGGTCTGGGCCAGATGGAAAAGATGGGAAAAGTGAACAATTTAATCAGAAACAACGTCACCTGTAAGTTACTTTATATAACTGTGCTGTGATCTCTTATATGTTCTGCAGGACTGGCATCTAGCAATATATGTCACTATATGGCGTTAATATCAGTATTGGTCTTTGTATAAAGATTATTTTCAGTAACAGCGCGGTCATCTGCTGAGGTTCTCCTATATCCTCTATTAGGGTGCGCCACCATAGTATTAATCAGGGTTACCCGGTTAGGGGCCCACTCAGAAGTTTCGCGGCACCCGAACCAAAACCCTAGCTACGCCTCTGCTCCCATCCATACAATGTCTATCTCAGGGAAGGCTTTGCATTTTTCAGCAAGACAATGCTAAACCACATAATGCATCCATCACAACAGCATGGCTTCACAGAAGAAGAGTTTGGGTGATGATGAACCGACCGCCTGCAGTCTGCACCTTTCAAAAATAGAAAACATTTTGCACATTATGAAACAAAAAATGCAGCAAAGAAGACCCAGAACTGTTGAGAAGCTAGAATTCTACATCAGACAAGAATGGGTCAACATACCTCTCCCAAAACACCAGCAATTAGTCTCCTCGCTTCCCAGATGATTACGGACTGTTGTAAAAAGAAGACGCAATGGTACACATGGCCCTGTCTCAACTTTTTTAAGATGTGTTGCTGCCATAAATTTTTAAATGAGTTATTTTTTTTTAAATGAAATGGAAAAATGTCTCGCTTTCAATATCTGATATGTGTTCTATGTTTTGTTTTGGATAAAAACAAGCCCTCACACCACTCCATCAGTGGGCAAATAAAAATGTTTCAGGTCTCGGAGAATGGTGACACAAACCATCATTTTTTTCATCACTTAAATAAAAAAAAAATTCTGCAATTTGGTATTGCCATAATTGCACTTACCTGGATAATCATCTTGACAGATAATTTTTACAGCAAAAGGAATGCCGTAAAATTAAGACCCAGAAAACAATTGCAATTTTTTTTTCACTGCACTTTTTTTTCTTGTTTTTAGTACATTGTATGCTGAAATGAATGGTGTCATTCAAAACTACAACTTGTCCCACAAAAAATATTTTTATATTTAATATTTAATCATGGATGCCGATTATATTGTGAATTCTGGTGACAGATCCATTTGTGATCATTTTTTTATTTTAAACATATTTGTTAAGTATTTTGGAATATTAATAATAATATACAATGGGTATGGAAAGTAGTCAGACCCCTTTAAATTTTTCACTCTTTGTTTCATTGCAGCCATGTGGTAAATTCTGAAAAGTAAATTTTTTTTTCTCATTAATGTGCACTCTGCACCCCATCATGACTGAAAAAACCCAGAAATGTAGAAATTTTTGCAAATTTATTAAAAAAAACAAAACTGAAATATCACACGGACATAAGTATTCAGACCAATGCTCAGACACTTATATTTAAGTCACATGCTGTCAATTTCCCTGCGATCCTCCTTGAGATGGTTCTACTTCTTCATTGGAGTCCAGCTGTGTTTAATTAAACTGATAGGGCTTGATTTGGAAAGGCACACACCTGTCTATATAAGACCTCACAGCTCACAGTGCATGTCAGACCAAATGAGAATCATAAGCTCAAAGGAACTGCCCAAGGAGCTCAGAGACAGAGCTGTGGCAAGGCACAGATCTGGCCAAGGTTACAAAAGAATCTCTGCAGTACTCAAGGTTCCTAAGAGCACAGTGGCCTCCATAATCCTTAAATGGAAGAAGTTCGAACCACCAGAAGTCTTCCTAGACCTGGCCGTACAGCCAAACTGAGCAATTGTGGGAGAAGAGCCTTGGTGAGAGAGGTAAAGAAGAACCCCAAGATCACTGTGGCTGATGCAGTAGGGAGATGGGAGAAAGTTCCACAAAGTCAACCATCACTGCAGCCCTCCACCAGTCGGGCCTTTATGGCAGAGTGGCCCGATGGGAGCCTCTCCTCAGTGCAAGACATATGAAAGCCTGCATAGAATTTGCTCAAAAACACATGAAGGACTCCCAAACTATGAGAAATAAGACTCTCTGGTCTGATGAGATGAAGATAGAACTTTTTGGTGATAATTCTAAGCGGTATGTGTGGAGAAAACCAGGCACTGCTCATCACCTGCCCAATACAATCCCAACAGTGAAACATGGTGGCAGCTTCATGCTATAGGGGTGTTTTTCATCTGCAGGGACAGGACAACTCGTTGCAATTGAAGGAAACATGAATGCGGCCAAGTACAGAGATATCCTGGATGAAAACCTCTTCCAGAGTGCTCTTGACCTCAGATTTGGCAGAAGGTTCACCTTCCAAGAAGACAATGACCCTAAGCACACAGCTAAAATAACAAAGGAGTGGCTTCAGGACAAATCTGTGACCATTCTTGACTGGCTCAGCCAGAGCCCTGACCTAAACCCAATTGAGCATTTCTGGAGAGACCTGAAAATGGCTGTCCACCAACGTTCACCATCTAACCTGACGGAACTGGAGAGGATCTGCAAGGAAGAATGGCACAGGATCCCCAAATCCAGGTGTGAAAAACTTGTTGCATCATTCCCAAGAAGACTTATGGCTGTACTAGCTCAAAAGGGTGCTTCTACTCAATACTGAGCAAAGGGTCTGAATACTTATGACCATACTTTGACCATGATATTTCAGTTTTTCTTTTTTTATAAATTTGCAAAAATTTCTACATTTCTGTTTTTATTTCAGTCAAAATAGGGTGCAGAGTGTACATTAATGAGAAAAAAATGAACTTTTTAGAATTTACCAAATGGCTGCAATGAAACAAAGAGTGAAAATTTTAAAAGGGGACTGAATACTTTCTGTACCCACTGTATTTAATTAGATTAGAGAAATTTCACAGATTACACAGCTCACTGAAGTAGGACTTCTATTTTTCTGATCTTCCCCCATACAGTTGTAGTAATCTTTAACTTGTGCACACTAATTTATGGACATAGCTATGTAGCACATTATTTGACAACTTAAGAATTACTACATCTACATTGCTACTGGAACAGAACCATCATTAGTACATGCATACAGCACCAGAACTACAGTTAGTATATGAGTACATTACCAGAACAATCATCAGTACATGAATACATCAAAAGAAGCATCAACGGTGAATTAATACATCAGTAGATGTACTAGATCACTTGATCTCAAAAACAGCGATCTCAAAAACAGTACTCAAAACAGCACCTGAACCACCATTAGTACATGAATATATTACCAGAACTATCCTCATTACATGAATACAGCAACATAAACATAACACCAAAACCATCATCAGTAAATGAAAGTAACACCAGAAGCACCATTACTACAGTAATACTGCACCAGATCTATCAACAGTACATGAATACAGCATGATAAATATCATCATTACATGAAGACAGCACCAGATCCATCATCATGACATGAATACAGCACCAAAACTATCAGCAGTACATGAATACAGCGTCAGAACCATCATCAGTACATGTATACAATGCCAGAACCACCAACACTAATTGCTCAAAAGACCTTTTAGAAGTGCCAAGCTCAGGGGACGGTCACAGAGAAAGCCTTTGACTTTCTACTGTATCTGTACTCTGCTGTCTGTGTGCGCTCCTGTTTTCTAAGCAGCACACTTATAAGAGATCTTTTGAGTAATTGGTGAGGGTCTCAGGACCTGTCCCCTAACAATCTGCTCAGAATTAGAAGGTCTAAAACATATAAAAAAATCTCCCAAATGTATAGTTACTTTTTAAGGTGCATTTATGCTAGCCAATAATTGGAAATCTAATCAGGCTACAAATCATCCGATGTACGAGCAAAATGTTTGTTCACCAGGTGATATGATGTTTAAGCTTGCTTAAATATCATTATTCTTGGCAGTACACCTTCCTGTGTGTAAAAGAGAATTTGCTGTCGAGAACAATGCTATTCCATACCCACAGAAAAATCATGTTAACGATTATTCTGTACATATGAAACTGTGTTTGACCTGTCTAAACAGGCTATTAAATTACAGTTGACTTCAAATACTATGACCGCCCCACTGTACCCTCTTATGAACTATAATTGCTACACCATTTCTACTTATGTATATTGACCACCACATAATTCCCTCTTATAACTTAAAACAACCACACTGTCCCACTTTATGAACTGTTGCCACCACACCATCCCCCCTTATGATTTATAACACCATATGGTTCCTCCTTGTAAACTATGACCGCCACGCTGCCCTTCCTTATGAACTATGTCCTTCACTCTATGCTCACTTCATCCTGTCCTTATTTCTACACTATCCCCCACATGCTGCCTACTCTGCATACAGAGCCCACTCTGTACACTGTTCCCTCACACTTTAATACCTAATGACTCCTTCTCATAATGTGCCCCCTCACACTGTCCCTATCCCCCTACACCTGTCTACAGTAAAAGTAACATATTTTTCAGCTCACTATCGAACTTACCGTCTCCTAATTCCTGCATCTTTACCGCCTCTGCAAGGCTGCAGCGACATCAGCAGGGTGATAAGGTGATGTAATCATGCAGCAGTGATGTCAGCAATGTGGTCATGCTGCTGCACGTCAGGGCAGGAGTTTGATTAGTGCTCCTCTGCCCCTGCTGAATTGGCGCATTTGCATCTTCATGTGCAATTGTGATTTGAAGATGCGAATACACCTGAATGCAAGGAGATTGCAAGCCTCTCCCTTCTGAAATTATGCCAGTTTTACTATTTGAACTAGAGGAGTAGAGGGGGAATAAAAAAAAAATATTTTGCATGCTGGTGTAGTGAGCTGGCCGGCTCTGGCTGTTCTGTGATTATTGATATAGAGCCTGTTACAGAAGTGATTACACAGGATGATGTTGCCACCTTGTGGCCAGAGGTTGCACCTGCGCAGGGTGTGATGACAGAGAAAAAGACTGAGTCTCCTGTGTCCGGCCCTAGAGAGTCACGTGACCAAAGTGGGAAGCAGAAAAAAGCGCGAAAAGAGTTTGCTGTGGTCTGTGAAAAGAGCCAGGACGGTGTGCAGGCCCTCGTGTGTGGCGCAGGAGAGACTCTCAACGGGATTTCTTTTACCTGACACCATATCCTCGGGGCCTTCCCCAGCTTCTTCACTGCTGAGGGATACAGCTATTACACTCCCTGCTACTGGAGTGTGGACTACATAAGGGATCCACCAAAGCTGCTATCCGGATCAGAGAGACTGTAAGCGGGTCCTCTGGCGAGAGGCCGAAGTATTCCCTCCTTTCAGCGTAATTTGTTGTTCCTGTTTTTTTCTCCGGCTGGGACGCCCTCCTGCAAAGACAGACAGGCCTGCGACGGGGGACACATCCTTCTGGAGTAAAGGACTGGTAACGTGTGAGTAGGGACAGTGAGGGTCAGCTTATCACTACACGTTATTACTGTGCATATTTACGGTTGTCATTTATTTTTTTTTTTCTTTGCTGTGTTAAAAATGTATACAAGTAAAGATACGGTTATCAAGATAGAGTCTGTGTGTGGGGATCTTGCTGGGCCAGATCATAGATACCAATGCGCGGCCTTCCCCGCTGTCACTTCATCTGGCGTAGTCGGCAGGATCTGTGACCAACAAGATTCCCACCCAGGCCATGTGTACAGTCAGAAACCCCCGCCGGTGTCTATTGTGAATCAGGTCAGGAAATTTGGCGGACGAAACTACCCTGTACCAGAGTGGGCGGAACAAGTACGGATACTGGGGGAAATGTATAATATTGACCCTAAGACCTTGGCAGAAATGGCGGTACTGACGCTAGAGGGGGAGGCATGGACGACAGTCAGACTGGAGACGGTCAGGGGCCAGCGTACAGTAGATGATTTGGTGCGGGTGCTGGAGAACACCTATGGGCCGACCACATACCAGGGAACACTGCGACACATGTTCTTTAGACGGATGCAGCTTGAATGGGAGGATATTCCCCAATATGCGAACGCCCTTCAGGTACTCCTTGAACAAACCTGTGGAAAAGGGGAGCAACCAGCTGGTATGGCTTCTCGTGACCTGGTACTGAGAGACCAATTTGTAATAGGACTGAGAGACCAGTATCTTAACCGCACGTTGCAGGACTTGATCCGGATGATGCCGGCTCTTACTTTTGCTGAAGTCAAACAGGAAGCCATAGAACGTTCAAGGGGACCCGTCATGGATGTGGGGATTCAAGGTGCTGCGTGCAGATCCATATCTGACATTAAAAATCCGAACAGTGACACGGAAGACCTGAAACAGATGGTAGCAGACTTACAGAGACAGATATTACAGTTAACATTAGACCGACAGGGAGACCAGCGAAGACAGCCTAGTCGTCCCGTGGGACAGTGTTGGTCATGCGGTGATCCTCGCCATAGGGCAAATCGTTGTCCTCAACACTTCCCTCCGCAACAACCTCCGTCGCACCAACGAACAAACCCTCAGTCACCCCAGCGAAGGGAATTTCGATCAGACCAGCGAATTGAACCCCAGCCATATCCACAAGCAGAGCTACCACGTCGGGCCTCACCACAATGGCCGCCGTTAAACTAGACACCCCTGCAGCTGAGGCTCACGCAGCAGGGGAGGCCAAGGAGAGGGGTGTGGAAAAACAGAGCCGATGGCGGAGTGCTCTTGCCTCGAATAGCCCGACACTTGAAGTTGTCCTGGAAGGAATTGCCGTACAGGGACTGATGGACACCGGGTCACAAGTGACCACGATCTCTGAACAGTTTTACGAAAATTACCTCAAACCAAGAACTGCTCGTGACCCAGACACCACCATTAAGATTATTGCGGCTAATAATCTACCCATTCCAGTGACCGGAGTTGCTTGGATGGACACAAAGGCCTGCGGACAGGACTTAGGGAAACGAGGGATCGTCATCGTCAAGGAAGGTTTCGGCTCCGAGACCCCAGTGATAGTTGGAATGAACATCTTGAAAGACCTGGATCTTATGCTGTTGACAAGAAAAGGACCCAAATACTGGCAGAAAGTCACCAAACATAAACCAACTCGTCTGGCGTTCCAGCGCGTAATCCGGACCGTTGGACTTCAACAGAAGGCAGAGGAACAACTACCCCTAGCCGCCATTACGGTGCCACGCCGTACCCGGATTACTTTGCCCACTGAAAAAGAGACAGTCATTTCCTTACCCCTTAACACCCACCGACAACTTGAGGGGGTTGAAGTGTTGATCGAGCCGAGGACCCCAAGTGGGGGTAAGCTAAACCCACTAGTTGCTCGCACTCTAGCTGTCGTGCGGAACGGGAGAGTCCCTGTCAGGCTAAACAACACCGCAGACGTAGGCCTAGCCCTTGAAGCCGGCACTCAACTTGCCCGGGTATATGCTCTACCCACGGAAGTGAATCCCATTGGACCCCTAGAATTCACCCCGTCTACAGAAGGCGACTGGACGGTAACCGTCTCAGCCATAAACGCTCAAGTAGACGATGAAGACATTGGGCGAAAACTACGGGAAAAAGTGCAGCTAGACAAGTCTCAGTACACCGAACAAGAAGTGTTTCAAGTGGAGGAACTTCTGCGGGAACACCAAGACTCCTTTGCAAAGCATGACACAGACTTTGGGTGTACCACCAGTATCCAGCACGAGATACCCACGGGCGATACCCCCCCTATCCGCGAGAGGTACCGGCAGATACCACCTCAGCAATACCAGGAGGTGAAAAGCCTGTTAGAATCTATGCTACACGCCGGAGTGGTACGTGAAAGCCAGAGCCCGTGGGCTGCACCCGTGGTGATAGTCAAAAAGAAAGATGGTTCCCTAATGTTTTGCGTGGACTACCGTAGGCTGAACGCTTGCACTATCCGGGACTCATATCCACTTCCTCGGATCGAAGAGTCACTGACCGCCCTGAAGAAGGCCAAATATTTTTCGTCCCTAGACCTGGCCAGTGGATATTGGCAGGTTCCAATGAGTGAGAAGGACAGGGAAAAGACCGCCTTCATCCTTTCCATGGGCCTGTATGAGTTCGACCGGATGCCGTTCGGCTTGAATAACACACCGGGGACCTTTCAGAGACTAATGGAACGCTGTCTGGGGGACTTCAACTTTGAATTTACGCTGATATACCTTGACGACATCGTGGTATACTCCGCCACCTTTGAAGATCATCTTCACAAGCTTGGCCAAGTGTTCCAGCGCTTGAGGCGACACGGCTTGAAGTTGAAGCCCAGCAAGTGCCGTCTGTTCCAGCAGGAAATCGACTACTTGGGTCACCGGATCTCGGCCGAAGGCGTCCAGCCCTCTCCGGAGAAGATAGCAGCCTTTCAAGAGTGGCCGCAGCCAACTACCGTCAAAGAAGTCCGGGCTTTTCTGGGGCTAGCAGGCTACTACCGTCGGTTTGTCAAGGACTTTGCTCGGCTTGCTGAACCACTGCATAAGGTTCTCCGAGGGACCGCGAACAGCCCCAGAGGACGACACATCAGTTGGGGGCCTGACCGAGAAAAATCCTTTCAGGCACTTAAGGCTGCTCTAACATCACCCCCTGTTCTGGCATATGCAGACTACACATTACCGTTTCAGTTGCACACCGACGCCAGCCTTCAAGGCCTAGGGGCGGTCCTCTCTCAAGTTCAAGATAATAAAGAACGCGTGATAGCCTATGCCAGTAGGTCTCTCCGTGACACCGAAAAGAATCTCGTCAACTACAGTTCCTTCCGCTTGGAAGTCTTGGCTCTGACTTGGGCTATGACGGAGAAATTTGCCGGCTATCTGACAGGAGCGGAGGTGCTGGTCATGACGGACAACAATCCTCTTGCCCACCTAGAGAATGCCAAACTAGGGGCAATGGAACAGCGCTGGATGGCCAGGCTCTCTAGATTCCAGTACAAAATTAAATACAGAGCGGGGAACGAGAATCAGAATGCTGACAGCCTGTCTAGAGTGACATCATCCCCGCCAGTGGGGGACCGGGATGAAGAGTTGGAGGAAGATGAGATGCCTGACTTTGCCCGGCTCGCAAAGCAAATAGAAGATAACCGCCAGTATGCTGTAGGAGGGATTGAAGCCGTAGTGGGATCTCCCCTGTCCCAGCAAGAATGGGCCAAGCTTCAAGATCGAGATCCCGAGCACGTCTTACTGAAACAGTAAGTGAATAAACAAGAGAAACCGCCCTCCGAAGTGCGAGCCCGACTATCGACCGGAGCGTTGGCTCTGCTTGCCCAGTGGGATCGGTTGATTGTGAAAGATGGAGTCCTGTGTCGCAGGGCCCTTTTATCCCATATGCTGGAGGAGTGTTTGCAGATTGTCGTCCCGGTACAGTTGGCTCATGAGATGGTGGGCGAAACTCACAGGAGGAACGGCCACTTCGGCATAGACAAGACCCTCCGGTGGACCCAGCAGTTCATTTTTTGTCCGGGGCTCCGTAAGTTGGTTGAAAATGTCTGTCAAGCATGCCGTACCTGTGAATTCCACAAGTCTGCAGAGCAGCGTGCCCCCGTCCAGACTATTAAGACGTCGAGGCCCCTCGAGCTGTTGATGGTGGACTATCTGTTGAACGGAACGGCGAATAATGGCTACCAGTACTGTCTGGTGATGGTGGACCACTTCACGAAATTCGCTGTCGCTGTTGCTACGAAGGATCAGACTGCTGAATCAGCTGCACAGGCTATCTGTCAGCAATTCATTCGGGTCTACGGGTTTCCGGAGCGGCTACACTCTGATCAGGGGGCTTGTTTCAAAGGGCGAGTCATTGAAGAACTCCAACGGATGTATGGAATCAAGAAGTCCAGGACCACCCCTTACCATCCACAAGGGAATGGCGCGTGTGAACGCTTTAACCGGACCCTCTTACAACTGATCCGGACTTTGGCTGAAAACAAAAAGCCCGACTGGCCTCGATTCCTCCCGGAACTGCTGTGGGCCTATAATAATCAGGTCCATTCCATCACCGGATACACCCCATACACCCTTCTCTTTGGCCGTCCAGGCAAAGACATCCATGAGTTGCAACTGTCTAGCTCCGAAGAAGATACCTGTGGTACCTATCCTTCCTGGCTACAAACACACCGCCAGAGAATGGAGACTGTCTACCGGCTAGTAGGCCGACAAATTCAGGATCAAGTGCACGCTGACCCACTTCCGGTACAAGAAGACCCACTGAATGTAGGTCAACTGGTCCTAGTCCGAAAAAAGAAGCCACAAGGGAAACTCCGGCCCAAGTGGGAGACCGAAGTCTATAGAGTAATTGGACAGCCGTACCCCGGTGGCCCCGTCTATCGAGTGCAGGGCGAAGACAGCGGCAGCATCCGAACTTTGCACCGTAATATGTTGCGCCCCTGCCGTTCCCAGCCTGACTCCCCTACTGTGATACCTAGAGAGATGGATATCACTAATACTGTCGGAGACACTGACCCCGGGGATGTAGAGACTGAATGCATGCCTACCCCTGTCCGTCCGACTGACGCACTTGAACCAATTACCTCCTCTACTGACATGTTGACTGGGAAAGAGAGTGGGGTGACTGATAGGAGAGAGGGGATCCAACCCGTTAGGCGGACAACGAGGACCACTGCAGGGGTACCTCCAGGACAGTCCTACAGAGACCAATATGTGTGGCCCTCTTCCCAGCCGCCCCCTGTCACATCCACAGCCATCGCCGCCCTGGAGCCGGTCGTTGACAGGGACTGCCAACCTTTGAGTGGGGGGGCGTGTAGTGAGCTGGCCGGCTCTGGCTGTTCTGTGATTATTGATATAGAGCCTGTTACAGAAGTGATTACACAGGATGATGTTGCCACCTTGTGGCCAGAGGTTGCACCTGCGCAGGGTGTGATGACAGAGAAAAAGACTGAGTCTCCTGTGTCCGGCCCTAGAGAGTCACGTGACCAAAGTGGGAAGCAGAAAAAAGCGCGAAAAGAGTTTGCTGTGGTCTGTGAAAAGAGCCAGGACGGTGTGCAGGCCCTCGTGTGTGGCGCAGGAGAGACTCTCAACGGGATTTCTTTTACCTGACACCATATCCTCGGGGCCTTCCCCAGCTTCTTCACTGCTGAGGGATACAGCTATTACACTCCCTGCTACTGGAGTGTGGACTACATAAGGGATCCACCAAAGCTGCTATCCGGATCAGAGAGACTGTAAGCGGGTCCTCTGGCGAGAGGCCGAAGTATTCCCTCCTTTCAGCGTAATTTGTTGTTCCTGTTTTTTTCTCCGGCTGGGACGCCCTCCTGCAAAGACAGACAGGCCTGCGACGGGGGACACATCCTTCTGGAGTAAAGGACTGGTAACGTGTGAGTAGGGACAGTGAGGGTCAGCTTATCACTACACGTTATTACTGTGCATATTTACGGTTGTCATTTATTTATTTATTTTTCTTTGCTGTGTTAAAAATGTATACAAGTAAAGATACGGTTATCAAGATGGAGTCTGTGTGTGGGGATCTTGCTTGGCCAGATCATAGATACCAATGCGCGGCCTTCCCCGCGGTCACTTCACTGGCATCTCCCCCCACTACTTCCACCCTAGGCACTGTAGCTCTAGTGCTTAGTGACAAATAGGGACCTGGCTATATGTATGAAAATGGATCATACCATTCACAATAGGTGAAGGTTACAGTTCACCTACTCTACTCCCTCTCCGTGCAATGTGACCTCTGCACAGATCACAGAGCATGTCTACAAAAATCTCCCATAGAAGTATAAAAATATCTTCAGATAATCTATTCCTATGATCCATGTGGCTCTTTTCAAGCATACAGTACAGACCAAAAGTTTGGACACGCCTTCTCATTTAAAGATTTTTCTGTATTTTCATGACTATGAAAATTGTACATTCACACTGAAGGCATCAAAACTATGAATTAACACATGTGGAATTATATACTTAACAAAAAAAGTGTGAAACAACTGAAAATATGTCTTATATTCTAGGTTCTTCAAAGTAGCCACCTTTTGCTTTGATGACTGCTTTGCACACTCTTGCCATTCTAGACTATGAAATTGGAGTCAAGGATGAGATTCATCAAGACCAAGACCTACGTGACAGAGTTACATTAGTTAGGTACTATTCACTATGATGGAAACTGTCTTACAATGTGGAATGGATCTGCCAATTTCCTGTGGATTCTATTGTATACAAAACCATGTGATCAGAGTCTTAAAGTGGTATTTTGGCATAAGAAGCCATCATCAACCCACTGATAGATGATAACTGCTGTTAGATCAGTGGAAGTCCGCATGATGACATTCACCAATTGCAAGAACAAGGGTCTTTTGTCCCTTTTCCCTTGAATGGACATAAGTGGTACTACCACACAGGATCCCATGCCTTCCATTTGAAGGAAACAATAATCACACAAGCTGCTCCATTCACAGACTATGATACTCATGAGGATAGACATATACAGCCCTCAGCTATCTCTATCAGTCTGCATGCTTTCATCCCATACTATTGACGCGCCGCCTGGGGCCGTGGGGTACTCGGTAGCCGGGCCGGTCGGTGCTGGGGATGTCACAGTGGCAGTGACCCGGTCCATGGCCCTGGGCGGTCAATTAAAGGGAAAAGTAAAAAGGGAATAAAGTTTTTATAGATAATGTTTGTGACGCCACCTGTGGTATGCGGTTATATGGGGCCGCCGCTACGGTGCAGATCCACTGGAGCTGATGGTGACGCAGCAGAGTTGGTTCAGCTCTCCACAGGCAGAGCTTAGCTCCAGGGCAGTGTATGATGATTTTGTGAGGTAGATGTTGCTGGTGCTGTGTAGTGCAGGGCGGGTGATGGCGCAGCAATAATTCCAGGACACAGTGGGGTCCAGTCTTCAAGATTTACTCACAGTTTGTTCAAGACTCCAGGTTACAAGGGCCAGTGTGTAACCTCCCACGGCGTCCTGTGTTCACCAGGGAAGGGGTTCAGCAACTCTCAAGTCTCTCAGGAGTCCTTAAACGGGACCCCGTTCTATGTTCCTTTAACGGTCGTTTTCCTTGCGTTGGCTCTCACCCTCCTGCCTGCGCCTCACGATCAGTGTCCCAAGCCGGTAGCCTCGTGTCTTGTCGGGCGACGTGCAGTCCCCTGGACCCTATGCAGCCACCTTTTCGGCGATATAATCGTGGTGGTTGGCTACTGCACCTTGCAAATACAGCAGTCTCTGGTTATCTAGCTGAGCCTGATTATTTTTCACTAGTTTAGGGGCCGGTCCCCTCTGTGGCCTGATCCCTCCACATCCGTGTAGATTCGGGCACACGGGTGGTTTCCTGCACTCACCGTGCCCCTGGGATCCCCTCTGATTCTGGAGCCTTTCCTCTGCTCCCGTCCTCTCTCTCCTGGGCCTCTTTTACCAGGCCCACTCTCCTCTCTCTACTCCTCCTGAGCAGAGCTCCTCCAGAGCTCCTGCTCCCAACTCCAAACTCTGAACTCTATCCACTCAACTCCACTGCTTCTAGAACCTTCCACCCTCTCTTTTATACTACTACCCTGACGGTGCTCCCCTTAACTTCTTCCTCCACCCACACCCACTACATGGTTCCATGCTCCAGCTAGGGACCAGGGACTGTGCTCTCCCTTAGGAGCAATCACGACCTTCCCTACCGGGGTGGAGTGTGTTGGATGCAGGTGTGTGGGTCCCGGGTAGTACTGCATCCTTACCTGAGAGTGGCGTACCATACTTCTGGGTGAGATGCAGTACCTCTGTGGTGACTGAACTCGCAGGGGCGCCATACTATCTCTGTAGGTCCTCGTCAGTAGCATAGACTATGAATGGAGCTGCTCACACTTGTGTAACCATTGTTTCATTAAATCGGAAGGCATGGAACCCTGTACTGGTAATTGGTGAGGGTCCTTAATTATACTAAGCTGTACTCTCTACTGGGCTTTGCAGTTGACTTCTCGGGTTATTTTTACTCTTGCTCTAAGAGCCCTGCCTCTTTTCTAGTTTTTCTTTTTATATATATGCCTGATTGTACTTGAAAGACATCTTGACTGGTCTTCAATATGCAGCTATTTCCAGTGACACTTTCGTGCTAATATTTTGAGTAATAACCTGAATTCTTTAATGTCATTAGACTGATTAAAAACACAAAAATACATTTAAATATGTTACGGATCCGGGTGGTGGAACCTCTGTGCTGCGGTGCAAAGAGGGACCAGAGGGGTGTAACTAGGCATCAACTCGGACTGACCAAGGTCGCACGGCGGCTCAATCGACTCCGTTGAACCAGGGAAGGACCGAGCAGAGGGACCAGGTGCTACTCTAGGCCTGTCCTTGTATGAGAGCAGATGACTCCCACGGGTAACTGGCAGGAGCCTCCGGGTAGGCACGGCAGGTAACTGGTAGGAGCCTCCAGGTAGGCTGACTGATAGGCACGGCAGGTAACTGGTACGTTCTCCGGGTAGGCTGGCAAGCCAGGCCCATAGACAGACTAGCGGGTTTGGATCGTAGGCAGACCGTCGGGCTGGAGAGTACACTAGGCTGGCGGAGACAGGTAGTCAGGCTGGCGGACTGGACTGGTAGTCAGGATGGCGGACTGGACTGGTAGTCAGGCTGGCGGACTGGACTGGTAGTCAGGCTGGCGGACTGGACTGGTAGTCAGGCTGGCGGACTGGACTGTGGTAGTCAGGCTGACAGACTGGACTGGTAGTCAGACTAGCAGCGGGACCTGAGGACTGAAGCAAAGTTTAGGCCCCTAAGCTACAATCTTGCACGGGCACCTCCATTTTGGAGGAGGTGCCTTTTATATGATAGGTCCTCCGGCTATGGACTCCTTAGGACGGCGCGCGCGGCCCCTTTAAAAGGGAGGGAGCGCGAGCGCGCCCTAAGCACAGTGCCCGGGAAGCTGTGCGCGCCGGCAGCAGCAGGAACGCCGGAAGACACCGGTCCGGGAGCACGGCGGTAAGAGGGACGACGTCTCTGCCTGTCAGGGGGCAGAGACGCTGATACTACAGTACCCCTCCCTTTACGCCCCCTCATTTTTAGGTCGGAAAGACATTTTTTAAGGAGAAGCGGGGCGAGGATGTTCTCCCTGGGTTCCCAAGTTCTCTCCTCTGGGCCAAACCCCTTCCAATCCACCAGAAAAAAGGTTTCTCCTCTTACCCTCTTGGTGGCCAGAATGTTCTCTACCTCATAGACGTCCTCAGCGGAGACTGGGACTGGTGAGGTACCTGGATTGTCTGAAAAAGAATTAAGCACAACTGGTTTGAGGAGAGATACGTGGAAGGAGTTGGGAATCCGTAAGGTGGCCGGGAGTTTTAACTTGTAGGCTACTGGGTTGATTTGCTTGAGGACTTCAAATGGACTAATGAACCGTGGACCCAACTTATAGGAGGGTATTTTGAGACGAACATGTTTGGAGGAGAGCCAAACCTTGTCTCCCGGACGAAATTGAGGCGGATCCAGATGTCTCTTATCATCATGTCTCTTCATCCATTCGGAGGATTGAAGAAGTGCGGACCTAGTGTCCTCCCAAATGGTGGAAAATTTGCTGACCAGAGAAGGCAGCAGGGTTGTCCACTGAAGCGGAGACAGGAAACGGAATCCAGGGATGTTGACCGTAGACCACAAAGAACAGGGACTTGGAAGAAGATTCGCTCTCATGGTTGTTATAGGAGAACTCGGCCCATCGTAGGAGCTCTACCCAATCGGTATGGTGAGCATTAACGAAGTGTCGGAGGAAGCTGGTAAAGATCTGGTTGATACGTTCCACTTGGCCATTGGACTGCGGATGGTAAGCAGAGGAGAAATCCAGGGTGACATCCAGCAACTTACACGTAGCTCTCCAGAAACGCGAAGTAAACTGGACCCCGCGATCAGACACAATGTGGAGGGGTAGGCCATGGAGACGAAAGATGTGATGGATGAAGTCCTTAGCCAGCACAGATGCAGATGGGAGACCAGGCAGAGGCCACTTTAGAAAAGCGGTCAGCGACCACCCAAATGACCGTACAACCGGCAGAAACAGGGAGATCAGTAATAAAGTCCATAGCAATATGTTGCCACGGGGCAGCAGGTACGGGAAGAGGCAGGAGGCGGCCGGCTGGAAGATGTCTGGGAACCTTGTTGCAGGCACAGGACGAACAGGCCGTGATGAAGTCTACCACATCCTTGCGCAGGGTAGGCCACCAGTAATGCCGGGTAATGAGCAGGAAGGTCTTCTTCTGGCCAGCATGGCCGGCTAGTTTAGATGAATGACCTCAGTGAAGAACCTTCTTACTATCCGGAACCGCTACAAACGTCTTACCGGGTGGGAGACGAGACAGGTCCAAGGGGGCCACATTCATCACTTTGGAGGGATCGATGATATGCATAAGCTCCTCCTCTTGATCGGAAGACAGGAAGGATCGGGACAAGGCGTCGGTTTTAACGTTCTTGTCCGCCGGGCGGTAATGTAGGGTAAAGTTGAAGAGGGCGAAGAACAAAGACCACCGGGCCTGATGCGGATTGAGTCTTTGGGCATTCTGTAGATATGCCAGGTTTTTGTGGTCAGTATAGAAGACCACCGGGTGCATAGCCCCCTCAAGCAGGTAACGCCACTCCTCCAGCGCCAATTTGATGGCTAGCAGTTCTCGGTCTCCTATGGAGTAGTTGCGCTCGGACGAGGAGAAGAGTTTGGAGAAGAAGCCGCAGGTTACCATTCTCCCAGACGGAGATTTCTGGGTGAGCACCGCTCCGGCTCCGGAAGAGGAAGCATCAATCTCCAGAAAGAACTGTTTGTTGCTATCCGGATGGTGCAGCACAGTAGCAGAAGAGAAGGCTTGTTTTAAGGAGAGGAAGGCCTCCTCCGCTTCGGACGGCCATTCCTTAGGATTTGCTCCCTTTCGGGTGAGCGCAGAGATGGGAGCAGTTGGGGAAGAGAAATGTGGGATGAAGAAACGGTAATAGTTGGTGAAGCCCAGGAATCACTGAATCGCCTTCAACCCCTCCGGACGGGACCACTTTAAGACTGCAGAGACCTTCTCGGGGTCCATCCATAGACCTGTCTTAGAGATAATATATCCCAGGAACAGAAGAGAGGTCTGCTCGAAGAGGCATTTCTCAAATTTTGCGTATAGGTGATTCTGCCTGAGCCTAAGCAGGACCTGACGAACATCCCTCCGGTGTGTGGGAAGATCCGGAGAGAAGACCAAGATGTCGTCCAGGTACACCACCACGCAAGAATATAAGAGGTCACGGAAGATGTCTTTAACTAATTCTTTGAAGATGGCTGGAGCATTACAGAGATCGAAGGGCATCACACGGTATTCATAGTGGCCGTCCCGGGTATTGAATGCAGTCTTCCACTCATCTCCTTGGCGGATCCGGACCAAGTTATATGCCCCACGAAGATCGAGCTTGGTGAAGATCTTCACGCCTTTAAGGCGGTCGAACAGCTCAGAGATGAGCGGCAGGGGGTATTTGTTTTTGATAGTAATTTGGTTGAGTCCTCTATAATCGATACAGGGGCGTAGTGAACCATCTTTCCTTTTTACGAAGAAGAATCCGGCTCCAGCTGGTGAGGTAGATTTCCGGATGCATCCCCTAGCCAGATTTTCTTCTATGTACTCCGACATGGCCCGGGTTTCGGCCAACGACAATGGGTAAATACGACCACGGGGTGGAGTGGCACCGGGTACCAGGTCGATAGGGCAATCATATGGCCTATGAGGTGGCAGTGTCTCTGCTTCCTTCTTGTCGAAGACATCTGCATAGGACCAGTAAGGCGCCGGTAGACCAGGTAAATTAGCCGGAGTAGACGGAGGTCGAGCCGGGCGAACCGGGACCAGGCAGGTCTCATGGCAATCCTGCCCCCAACGGAGCACCTCACCGGATTGCTAATTCAGAATGGGTTCATGTCTCTGTAGCCAGGGTAGACCTAGCAAAAGGGAGTGAGAGAGTCCGGAAAGCACATGGAAGGAGATCCTCTCTGAGTGCAGCATTCCCACCTGCAGGGTTACAGGCTCTGTGACGAGCAAGATGGTCACTGGAAGGAGTCTCCATCCACGGAAGCGACTGTCAATGGTTCAGCCAGAGGTTTGGTAGGAATCTGATACTTCTCTACAAGGGACTGGGAAATGAGATTCCCAGCGGCACCGGAATCCAGATGGGCGGTTTCAAACAAGTGGTTCTCTCCACAGGAAATAGAGACGGATAAAGTCAAGAACGGAGAGGATTTACTCTTGCCTAGGACGACCTCTCCGAGCGGTCCTAGACACTGGAGTTTCCCGGCTTCACCGGGCTGGAACGGATCAGGTGCTCCTTACTACCACAGTAGAAACAGCTCCCCTCGGCTCGGCGTGTTTCTTGGTGAGACTTGACAATCTTGGTCTGGTCGATCTGCATAGATTCGGACGAGCGTGCCCGGGGAGTTGCTGGTTGGGAGGCAGGTTTCTGGAAAACAGGAGCAAGACGAGGAAATCTATTCTCCCAGGTAGTCTCCTTAGCACGTTCCAGGAAACGGATGTCAATCCGGGTAGCTAGTGACACCAGGTCATCCAGGGTGGTAGGAATGTCCCGGCCGGCTAGCTCATCCTTAATCCAACTGGAAAGACCCTCCCAGAAGGTGGACACCAGGGCCTCGTTCTCCCAGGCAAGCTCAGAAGCGAGGGTACAGAACTGTATGGCATACTGGCCTACGGTGAGACTCCCTTGGCCGAGATGGAGCAATGAGGAGGCAGTAGAAATCCTTCATCCGGGCTCATCGAAGACCCTCTGGAAGGCAGTGAGGAAAGCCGGAAGATCGGACACTAGGGAATCCCCTCTCTCCCATAGAGGGTTTAGCCATGCCAATGCTTCCCTGGTGAGGTGAGACATAATGAACGCCACCTTGGCCCGGTCGGAGGGAAACTGATGTGCCAGAAGTTCAAAGTGCAGCGTGCACTGGTTCAGAAAACTCCGACATAAGACGGGGTCACCTCCAAAACGAGGAGGCGCAGAAAGCCGGGGTCCTAGGCTGGATGCCGTGGTATTGGTAGGTAGTGGTGCCGCCGGAGCGGGTGTTGCTCGGTTCGAGTCGGGCACAGGTGGAACAGACAGCGTGTCAAGGCGAGAGTTGACAGACCGCAGGTAGGTCAGGATGGTTTCCTGTTGGGATCTCTGATGAGAAACCTCCTGGTACAGGCCAGCAAGCGAAGGAGCCTGGGGGCCATCGGGTTCCATGGCCTGTGCAAACTGATACGGATCCGGGTGGTGGAACCTCTGTGCTGCGGTGCAAGGAGGGACCAGAGGGGCGTAACTAGGTATCAACTCGGACTGACCAAGGTCGCACGGCGGCTCAATCGACTCCGTTGAACCAGGGAAAGACCGAGCAGAGGGATCAGGTGCTACTCTGGGCCTGTCCTTGTATGAGAGAAGGTGACTCCCACGGGTAACTGGCAGGAGCCTCCGGGTAGGCACGGCAGGTAACTGACAGGAGCCTCCAGGTAGGCTGACTGATATGCACGGCAGGTAACTGGTAGGAGCCTCCAGGTAGGCTGACAGATAGGCACGGCAGGTAACTGGTAGGAGCCTCCAGGTAGGCTGACTGATAGGCACGGCAGGTAACTGGTACGTTCTCCGGGTAGGCAGGCAAGCCAGGCCCATAGACAGACTGGCGGGTTTGGATCGTAGGCAGACCGTCGGGCTGGAGAGTACACTAGGCTGGCGGAGACAGGTAGTCAGGCTGGCGGACTGGGCTGGTAGTCAGGCTGGCGGACTGGACTGGTAGTCAGGCTGGCGGACTGGACTGGTAGTCAGGCTGGCGGACTGGGCTGGTAGACTAGCAGCAGGAGTTCTTAGGACGGCGCGCGTGGCCCCTTTAAGAGGGAGGGAGCGCGCGCACCCTAAGCACAGTGCCGGGGAAGCTGCGCGCGCCGGCAGCAGCAGGAGAGCCGGAAGATGCCGGGCTGGGAGCGTCTTCTTACCGGCGGTAAGAGGGACGGCGTCTCTGCCTGTCAGGGGGCAGAGACGCCGATACTACAAAATATATGCACACTATTCATATGCACATGGTAGAATCCCTTTAAAATGATCAAGGAGACAACATTCTGTAAATGACTTTGTATTGAGAGACCACTACTTCCAATGCCCTTATTATGTCTTGCCAGGTTCATCATCAGCATTTTGGGTCTAATAACCCCCATAAATAACAAGCATTATAACCTCAATAGGGACTCTTTTATAACTAATTTAATCTGAGTCAGAGAATTATTGTGCATAAAGATGACAAAAATAAGGTGAAAATAGGAAAATGAGGGGATCTCCTTAAAGGACTGAAACAAAATGTCAGTAAAAGGAATATATCAAGACTCAAATCAACAGCATGATTTAGCAGGCACGTTGATATAAGTCACAAAATAACACAAATCTATGAAGTAGCAAAATTCAGAGCAATCGATGGCACAGATATAACAGTGTTCAATCATCCACATTGGGCTTGACAGCTGACAAATAAACTACTCTTACTGCTCACTCATCTCTCCATATGCTTATCACATAAAATCATGAACACAGGGTTCTTACCCATATTATGTCCCTGATACCGTGACACACTCCTGAACCACCCTGAGCAATTTTCGAATGTCCACTTCCTCAGGAGGAAACTTGATTGATATTTTTATTATTATTTATTAAATAAATGGTATTTTTTTGGACGATAGTTCTGTGACTTTTTTTTTGGTGAATCTGATTTTGTATTAAACAAGTTTTGCAAGAATTGTACACATTCCATATATTATTACACACATTACTGGCATGTCTGTCATTCTTTTTATATTGTATGCAAATAGAGTGAACCTAATTATGACATTACTTTTCCATTAAAATATAAAACATATAGCAAGCAAATCTGCATGTATGGAATATTTATACATTTACAGTCCCAGTCAAAAGCTTTAACACACCTGTCCATGCAATGGTTTTCCTTGTTCTTATTGGAATGTGTACATTGTAAATTCTGACTTAAGGCGGCAAACCAAGAAGGGACACAAAGAAACACATGTGAAACAAACCAGAATGTGTTACACCTTAGATTACTCTGATGACAACTTTACACTCCCTTGGCATTCTCTCAAACAGCTTTATCAGATAGTCACGTGAAATGGCTTTCAGTGAACAGGAAGCATGGTCAAGAGTTCATTTGTGGAATCACCGGCCTTCAGTAAGAGTTTGTGACCATCAGGTGTGTTTTGTAGAGGCACAATGGGTACACAATTCCATACAGTTCTGAGCCCTATTCCACAACTGTTCTAATCCAGAATATGGCAAGAACCACTCAACTAAATAAAGAGAAATGATAGTCCTTCATTACTTTAAGGTCAGTTAATTTGGAAAACAGCTAGAACCTTGAAGGTATCCTCAAGTGCAGTCATAAAAACCATCAATCACTATGGTGAAACTGACTCTCACGAAGACCGTCCAAGGAAAAGAGGACCTAGAATCACCTCTTCTGCAGAGGAAATGTTCATCACATCTCAACATCTACTGTCCAGAGAAAGCTTTGAGAAGCATGCCTTTGTAGTTGAATTACTGCAACCACAGAGAACCACAAAAAAAGAGACTTGTTTGGGCCAAGCAGGGCCAGCTCCAGGTTTTTGTGGTCCCCAGGCGAAAGAGTCTCAGTGGGCCCCTTTAACTCATACCACTATTCATGATGCACAGATACTGCAGAGAAATCTAGATATAGTACAAGGCCAAAGATTTCACTTCTTACATTACATGAGTGATATCTATTGTAAATTCCACAACAGCTCAGAAACCGGTGAATCCTCACAGCGCACAGTGCAGACCGGACAATATAGTCCTCCATACAGAATGCTGGGCCCCCATATAATTTCCTCCATACAGAATGCTGGGCCCCCATATAATATCCTCCATACAGAATGCTGGACCCCCATATAATGTCCTCCATACAGAATGCTGGGCCCCCATATAATGTCCTCCATACAGAATGCTGGGCCCCCATATAATGCCCTCCATGCAGAATGCTGGGCCCCCATATAATGTCCTCCATGCACAATGCTGTGCCATAAAAAAAAAAAAATCAAATACTCACCTCTCCTCATCTGCTATCGCTACTCTCATTGCTGCGGCTGCTCTGCTCCAGAGGAAAAGTATAATAGAAACACGTCACCACTTCTGAATTTTTTACCCACTGCTGATTTTGGCTTACAAATACTGATATAAAATAACCAAATACTGAACATGTGAACATGCCCTACAAGGGGAGAACTTTGCGGAATCTAAGGTTTAACACGTTTTAGTTTGTTTCACACATGTTTCCTTGCTCCTTGTTTCCATCTGTGATCCTTCATGGATTTTGTTAATATATTCATTCCAACAAGTGTATCCAAACTTTTGGCTTGCACTGTATACGTGTGTATTGGCACCTGACAACACCAAAATTTCATTAACTATATTTAACTTGTTTATGACAGGAATTCATATGCTATATGATCTTGTCCACATGACGTTATCAACATTTTTTTTATAATTCTACCAAGAAAAACATTTGAGGTCCATATGTTTTTAACAACATTTCCCCGCCCCAAAAAATAATAATAAAAAAAAAAAAAAAATATATATATATATATATATATATATATATATATATATATACAGTGCAGACCAAAAGTTTGGATACACCTTCTCATTTAAAGATTTTTCTGTATTTTCATGACTATGAAAATTGTACATTCACACTGAGGGCATCAAAACTATGAATTAACACATGTAGAATTATATACTTAACAAAAAAGTGTGAAACAACTGAAAATATGTCTTATATTCTAGGTTCTTCAAAGTAGCCATCATTTGCTTTGATGACTGCTTTGCACACTCTTGGCATTCTCTTGATGAGCTTCAAGAGGTAGTCGCCAGAAATGGTTTTCACTTCACAGGTGTGCCCTGTCAGGTTTAATAAGTGGGATTTCTTGGCTTATAAATGGGGTTGGGACCATCAGTTGTGTTGTGCAGAAGTCAGGTGGATACACAGCTGATAGTCCTACTGAATAGACTGATAGAATTTGTATTATGGCAAGAAAAAAGCAGCTTAGTAAAGAAAAACGAGTGGCCCTCATTAATTTAAGAAATGAAGGTCAGTCAGTTCGAAAAATTGGGCAAACTTTGAAAGTGTCCCCAAGTGCAGTTGCAAAAACCATGAAGCGCTACAAAGAAACTGGCTCACATGAGGACCGCCCCAGGAAAGGAAGACCAAGAGTCACCTCTGCTTCGGAGGATAAGTTTATCCAAGTCACCAGTCTCAGAAATCGCAGGTTAACAGCAGCTCAGATTAGAGACCAGGTCAATGCCACACAGAGTTCTAGCAGCAGACACATCTCTTCAACAACTGTTATGAGGAGACTTTGTGCAGCAGGCCTTCATGGCAAAATAGCTGCTAGGAAACCACTGCTAAGGACAGGCAACAAGCAGAAGAGACTTGTTTGGGCTAAAGAACACAAGGAATGGACATTAGACCAGTGGAAATCTGTGCTTTGGTCTGATGAGTCCAAATTTGAGATCTTTGGTTCCAACCACCGTGTCTTTGTGCGACGCAGAAAAGGTGAACGGATGGACTCTACATGCCTGGTTCCCACGTGACGCATGGAGGAGGAGGTGTGATGGTGTGGGGGTGCTTTGCTGGTGACACTGTTGGGGATTTATTCAAAATTGAAGGCATACTGAACTAGCATGGCTACCACAGCATCTTGCAGCGGCATGCTATTCCATCTGGTTTGCGTTTAGTTGGACCATCATTTATTTTTCAACAGGACAATGACCCCAAACACACCTCCAGGCTGTGTAAGGGCTATTTGACCAAGAAGGAGAATGATGGGGTACTACGCCAGATGACCTGGCCTCCACAGTCACCAGACCTGAACCCAATCGAGATGGTTTGGGGTGAGCTAGACCACAGAGTGAAGGCAAAAGGGCCAACAAGTGCTAAGCATCTCTGGGAACTCCTTCAAGATTGTTGGAAGACCATTTCTGGTGACTACCTCTTGAAGCTCATCAAGAGAATGCCAAGAGTGTGCAAAGCAGTCATCAAAGCAAAAGGTGGCTACTTTGAAGAACCTAGAATATAAGACATATTTTCAGTTGATTCACACTTTTTGTTAAGTATATAATTCCACATGTGTTAATTCATAGTTTTGATGCCTTCAGTGTGAATGTACAATTTTCATAGTCATGAAAATACAGAAAAATCTTTAAATGAGAAGGTGTGTCCAAACTTTTGGTCTGTACTGTATATACTGTATATATATATATATATATATATATATATATATATATATACCGTATATATATATAAATATATACACTGCTCAAAAAAATAAAGGGAACACTCAAATAACACATCCTAGATCTGAATGAATGAAATATTCTCATTGAATACTTTGTTCTGTACAAAGTTGAATGTGCTGACAACAAAATCACACAAAAATCATCAATGGAAATCAAATTTATTAACCAATGGAAGCCTGGATTTGGAGTCACCCCCAAAATTAAAGTGGAAAAACACACTACAGGCTAATCCAACTTTGATGTAATGTCCTTAAAACAAGTCAAAATGAGGCTCAGTATTGTGTGTGGCCTCCACGTGCCTGTATGACCTCCCTACAAAGCCTGGGCATGCTCCTGATGAGGTTGCGGATGGTCTCCTGTGAGATCTCCTCCCAGACCTGGACTAAAGCATCCGCCAACTCCTGGACAGTCGGTGGTGCAACGTGACGGTGGATGGAGCAAGACATGATGTCCCAGATGTGCTCAATTGGATTCAGGTCTGGGGAACGGGCATGCCAGTCCATAGCTTCAAAGCCTTCATCTTGCAGGAACTGCTGACACACTCCAGCCACATGAGGTCTGGCATTGTCCTGCATTAGGAGGAATCCAGGGCCAACCGCACCAGCATATGGTCTCACAAGGGGTCTGAGGATCTCATCTCGGTACCTAATGGCAGTCATGCTACCTCTGGAGAGCACATGGAGGGCTGTGCGACTCTCCAAAGAAATACCACCCCACACCATTACTGACCCACTGCCAAACCGGTCATGCTGAAGGATGTTGCAGGCAGCAGATCGCTCTCCATGGCGTCTCCAGACTCTGTCACGTCTGTCCAGGGCCGGCCTTAGGGTATATGGCGCCCTGTGCGAAATCCCTCTTGGCGCCCCCCCCCAAAGAAAAAAAATTAAACTCATGTAGGTGAAAACAACAAGTGCATTTTTTATTAATCAAATGATCAAGTAATAACAAGCAACAAAAGTTGAAAAGTTTTAAAGCCGCCACCACGATAAGGTAGACTCTTCTGGCAGGGCCCTACTCTAACCTATTAAAATTTTCTTAAAATATCCAATACTCTTTTTAGATATATTTTTATTTAGTTTTCTTTAAGGGAATGTGTCATATACATTTTTTTTTAAAAATGACCAATAATACCACATACAGGGAATACTGCCACACCATGACCAGACCACATATTACCACAACATAGTGACCGAATAATACCACACAGAAGGGGGAAAAACTGCCACACCATGACCAGACCACATATTACCACCACATTACTAATATTACCACCACATTACTAATATTACCATAAGTGTCATTATGCACGGGAGCTCTATACATGGTATGTATAATGTAAGTGTCCAGGTAATCTAGTGATCACCAGTGACATTATACACAGGAGCTCTGTATATAGTGTCAGTGTACAGGTAATACAGTGATCATCAGTGACATTATACACAGGAGCTCTGTATATAGTGTCAGTGTACAGGTAATACAGTGATCACCAGTGACATTATACACAGGAGCCCGGTACATAGTATATAGTGTAAGTGTACATGTAATACACTGACTCACTGGTGACGTCTCTAGGTGAAGTCCTTCAGCTACGCTTTTCTCCTTCATCCAGCACAGACCGCCATTACGTCTTCCAGCCAGGACTCGTCTCTGCATAAAATAACACAGTTATCTAGAGCACATTCCCCAACTTCTACATTACGCAGCTGAATACAGACGTGTATCCACCATCAATATATGGTTAGTTATTATACAACCTACCATTCCAAATATAAATTGTAATCCACCACGGTGCCCCCATTAACTGTAAATAGGCACTTAATATATAATTTAATTAGAACCTCTACTCTTTCCGCCAATTTGTTACCAGTTACACTCCTGCATCCGCAACGCCCCCTACTCTATACTTCCTGCTCCCCGCATTCATTATTTACATGCACCCCCTGCCCCAATTCATTATATCATGTCCTGCTCTCCCCACCCCATCATCATTTACTGTCCCCCACCCCACATTCATTATGTGCAGCTCATTATCCCCCTACTCCCAATTCCCCCATGTGCAGCTCATTTTCTCCCAATTCCCCCATGTGCAGCTCTCACCCCCCCATGTGCACATCTCTCATCCCCCTCCCCCACATGTGCCCCTCTCTCATCCCCCTCCCCCACATGTGCACCTCTCTCATCCCACTCCCCCACATGTGCACCTCTCTCATCCCCCTCCCCCACATGTGCACCTCTCTCATCCCCCTCCCCCACATGTGCACCTCTCTCATCCCCCCCATGTGCACATCTCTCATCCCCCTCCCCCACATGTGCACCTCTCTCATCCCCCTCCCCCACATGTGCACCTCTCTCATCCCCCTCCCCCACATGTGCACACCTCTCATCCCCCTCCCCCACATGTGCACCTCTCTCATCCCCCTCCCCCACATGTGCACCTCTCTCATTCCCCTCCCCCACATGTGCACCTCCCATTCCCCCCACTCCTAGTAAATTGTATTTAAAAAAAAAAAAAAACTTGTTATACTTACCCCCATGCGATCCCTGCAGAATCCTCGTCCAAATCGATGACACCAGGTTCTCCTGACTTCCGGTCATGTGACGGTGCCGTCACATGACCGGAAGTCAGAGAAATCATGACAGAGATGTTCCGGCCCCGGCGCTTAGCATGGGGCCGGGGGCCCCATGAGGAGAGAGACACACAAGAGGGGGGCCCCCAAGGGGGCCCCTACCGGCCGGGCCCCATACTGGAGTCAGGGCAGTCATGCCCTGATGGCGGCCCTGCTGGAGGCTGAAGGGGCCCCCTCTCCCTCGGGGCCCCCGTTCAATGAACCGGCTGCACGGGCGGTAGTTCCGCCCCTGTGTGTGAGGAGGAGAGAGTGCAGCGCGCCCGGGTCCCGGCCGGACATTTCAGAGCAGAGAGGGGGCGCCGGCGCCTGAGCACAGAAGAAACGCTGGGCGCTCCCTCTCTGCTCTTCCATAAGAAAAATACCGACGGGGAGGGAGCCAGCGCAGCGCCCCCCTTCACTCTCAAGTTTGAGGCGCCCTGTGCAGTTGCACAGCTGGCACGCCCCAAAGGCCGGCCCTGCGTCTGTCACATGTGCTCAGAGTGAACCTGCTTTCATCTGTGAAGAGCACAGGGCGACAGTAGTGACTTTGCCAATCCTGTTGTTCTGTGGCAAATGCCAAGCGTCCTGCACGGTGTTGGGCTGTGAGCACAACCCCCATCTGTGGACGTCGGACCCTCATACCACCCTCATGGAGACGGTTTCTAACCATTTGTGCAGACACATGCACATTTGTGGCCAGCTGGAGGTCATTTTGCAGGGCTCTGGCAGTGCTCCTCCTGTTCCTCCTTGCATAATGGCGGAGGTAGCGGTCCTGCTGCTGGGTTGCTGCCCTCCTACGGCCCCCTCTACGTCTCCTGCTGTACTGGCCTGTCTCCTGGTAGCACCTCCAGCCTCTAGACACTACGCTGACAGACACAGCAAACCTTCTTGCCACAGCTCGCATTGATGTGCCATCCTTGATGAGCTGCACTACCTGAGCAACTTCTGTGGGTTGTAGAGTCTGTCTCATGCTACCACGAGTGTGAAAGCACAACCAACATTAAAAAGTGACCAAAACATCAGCCAGAAAGCATTGGTACTGAGATGTGGTCTGTGGTCCCCACCTGCAGAACCACTCCTTTATTGAGGGTGTCTTGATAATTGTCAATAATTTCCATCTATTGTCTATTCCCTTAGCATGTGAAATTGGTTGTCAATCAGTGTTGCTTCCTAAGTGGACAGTTTGATTTCACAGAAGTTTGATATACTTGCCAGGAGTCTGTGTCAGACTTTAGTCTGTGTCCATCAGTGTCCATTGGCTGAAGTGTCTGAAATTTGAATTAATCCTGAATTGAACTTGAAGTGAACTGAAGGTAACTGGATACTTTGTCACAGTAAACAATGTTTGTGTTTGTTTTCACTCTCACCCCCTTAATCCTTCACTTCTTACAACCATCCCTAATCCCTACACCTAGTAAGGAACTCTTCATCTCTTCCTCCATTCTCCCCATCCATCTCACCTCCTCCTCAGAGCTATTCCTCAACATACAATCCTTTGCCTCCAAACACAGACAGCCACCTCATGCCCTCTCCTGCTCCCACCTACTAACGCTTTCTCTGCTCTTCCTTACTGCCGGCGACATCTCTCCAAATCCTGGCCCTCCTCACCACATCCCTACAATCACTTCCACCTCCTACCCACGATCTATCCCAAACTCTCGTAACCCTTCTAACCTTATAACCATCCGCCCAGCCCCCGCTTCCCCAGTCCCACTAATAGGAGCCCTATGGAACGCTCGCTCCATCTGCAACAAACTTTCCTACATTTACGATCTCTTCATCACTAACAAGCTTTCCTTCCTCGGCATCACTGAAACCTGGCTCACCCCCTCTGACACAGCCTCTCCTGCTGCACTTTCGTATGGCGGATTCCACCTCTCCCATACCCCCCGCCTCTCCGGCAAGCACGGTAGAGGAATAGGTTTCCTCCTCTCAGAAAACTGCTCCTTCACCCATATCCCACTGCCGCCCTCAATTACACTCCCCTCTTTTGAAGTGCACTGCGTGCGCATCTACTTCCCATCCAACCTCCAACTGGCTGTCATCTACCGCCCCCCAGGATCAACCACCACTTTCTTTGACCACTTCACCACTTGGCTACTTCATTTCCTCTCCGTTGACATCCCCACTATCCTCATGGGCGACTTTAACATCCCCATTGACACTTCCCTCTCAGCTGCCTCTAAGCTTCTATCCCTCACTTCCTCCTTTGGTCTTACTCAGTGGTCTTCCACACCCACCCACAAAGACGGCCACACGCTGGACCTCATCTTCACCCGCCTCTGTTCCCTATCTAACCTCTCTAACTCACCTCTCCCTCTCTCTGACCACAACCTACTCACATTCTCTTCTCTCTCCTCCCCGGGGCAACAATCCCCACTCCACAAACGTGCATACCCTCGCAGAAATCTCAAACACCTTGACCTACACTCACTCTCTGAATCCCTCCTCCCTCTTACAGACATTAGTTCCTTACATGATGCAGATGTTGCTGCCACTTTATACAACACCACAATCGCTGCAGCTCTCGATTCGGTCGCCCCCCTCACACATACCAAGGCTCGCACAATCAACACACAACCCTGGCACACCAGCCTAACTAAAGAACTGCGACGGGCCTCCAGGGTTGCTGAGCGTAGATGTAAAAGGTCCCACTCCCATGAGCACTTCATCGCATTCAAACAGTCCCTCACTACCTTCAAGTCCACACTCACTGCAGCAAAACAAACATACTTCACATCTCTCATATCCTCCCTGTCTCACAACCCCAAACAACTATTCAACACCTTCAATTCTCTCCTTCGTCCCCCAGTGCCTCCTCCCTCTCCTCTTATTTCAGCCGAAGACTTTGCCTCATTCTTCAAGCAGAAGATTGACACCATCAGACAAAGCTTTTGCCTAAAGCCCACACAGCCCCTCCCCACACCTACTTAACCCTCTTCCTTCAAAACCACATTCTCCACCATTTCTGAAGATCAACTTTCCTCCTTACTCTCCAAATCACACCTCACCACCTGTAAACTTGACCCAATCCCGTCCCACCTCATCCCAAACCTTACCACTATCTTCATCCCAGCCCTAGCCCACCTCTTCAATCTGTCACTAACAACTGGTGTCTTCCCCTCATGCTTCAAACATGCCTCAATCACACCCATCCTCAAAAAGCCCTCCCTTGACCCATCTTCTGTGTCTAGCTATCGCCCCATATCACTTCTCCCCTATGCCTCAAAACTACTGGAACAACATGTCCATTCTGAACTGTCCTCCCACCTCTCCTCCTGCTCCCTCTTTGACCGCCTACAATCTGGTTTCCGACTGCACCATTCTACTGAAACTGCAGTGACTAAAGTCACCAACTACCTACTAACCGCCAAATCTAAGCGACACTACTCTGTCCTCCTCCTCCTAGACTCCAACTCAAAAATATCTCCCGGATCCGCACATTCCTCAACCATGAATCTGCAAATACACTAGTGCACGCCCTCATCATCCCCCGCCTTGACTACTGCAACCTCCTGCTCTGTGGCCTCCCCTCTAACACTCTCGCACCCCTCCAATCTATCCTAAACTTTGCTGCTCGACTAATCAACCTGTCCCCCCGCTATTCCCCAGCCTCTCCTCTCTGTCAATCTCTCCACTGGCTCCCCATTGCTCAGAGACTCCAGTTCAAAGCCCTAACCATGACATACAAAGCCATTCACAACCTGTCTCCTCCATATATCTCTGACCTAGTCTCCCGTTACATACCCGCACGCAACCTCCGATCCTCACAAGATCTCCTTCTCTACTCCCCTCTTATCTCCTCCTGCCACAATTGCATACAAGATTTCTCCCGTGCTTCCCCCCTACTCTGGAACTCTCTACCCCAACGTATCAGACTCTCGCCTACCGTGGAAACCTTCAGAAGGAACCTGAAGACCCACCTCTTCCGACAAGCCTACAACCTACAGTAACCATCGCTCCACCATACCACTGCACGACCAGCTCTACCCTCACCTACTGTATCCTCACCCATCCCTTGTAGATTGTGAGCCCTCGCGGGCAGGGTCCTCGCTCCTCCTGTACCAGTCGCTGTCACATTGTGTTCAAGATTATTATAATTGTTCTTGTATTATACCCCTTTTTCACATGTAAAGCGCCATGGAATAAATGGCGCTATAATAATAAATAATAATAATAATATACTTGGAGTTATATTTTATTGTTTAAGTGTTCCCTTTATTTTTTTGAGCAGTGTATATATATATATATATATATATATATATATATTCAGGTGCATCTCACAAATTAGAATATCATCAAAAAGTTAATTTATTTCAGTTCTTTAATACAAAAAGTGAAACTCATATATTATATAGAGTCATTACAAACAGAGTGATCTATTTCAAGTGTTTATTTCTGTTAATGTTGATGATTATGGCTTACAGCCAATGAAAACACAAAACTCATTATCTCAGTAAATTAAAATAATTAACAAAAAAACACCTACAAAGGCTTCCTAAGCATTTAAAAAGTCCCTTAGTCTGTTTCAGTAGGCTCCACAATCATGGGGAAGATTGCTGACTTGACAGATGTCCAGAAGGCAGTCATTGACACACTCCACAAGGTCCCAGAGTTCCAATTTTCATTTGGAAATCAAGGTCCCAGAGTGTGGAGGAAGTGTGGAGAGGCACACAATCCAAGCTGCTTGAGGTCTAGTGTGAAGTTTCCACAATCAGTGATGGTTTGTCATCTGTTGGTATAGGTCCACTGTGTTTTACCAAGACCAAAGTCAGCACAGCCGTTTACCAGGAAATTTTACAGCACTTCATGCTTCCCTCTGCCGACAAGCTTTTTGCAGATGGAAATTTCATTCTCTAGCAGGACTTGGCACCTGTCTACACTGCCAAAAGTACCAATACCTGGTTTAAAAACAACAATATCACTGTGCTTGATTGGCCAGCAAACTCGCCTGACCTTAATCCTATAGAGAATCTATGGGGTACTGTCAAGAGGAAGATGAGAGACCCCAGACCCAACTGTCACGGTTCCACCTTTTACTGTGTCTGGGACGCAGTTGCTAACAGCTTAGCCATCCAATCTTGTACAGAGGCGTTCTGGAGCTGTCAGTACTGTGATTGACAGCTCGACAGTCCAATCTGGAACAGGGGCGTGCAATAGCTCAGTGTGGTGATTGACAGCTTCGCTGTCCAATCTGAGGCTGGGAAGCACTGGCTATCTTCAGTTGTTCATTATCCCAGGTGAATGCCTGGCTACTTAACTGAGCTGTTTGTCCCAGATCTCTGCCAAACTTACGTCTGTTTAACCCCTTCTGCTCTGATCTGCTGTCCTCCTGGAATTCTGATCAATGGTGCATTACCTGACTACGCCTTTGCCTCTTCCCTCTGTTTATGACGTACCCTCGTGGCTTTGACTTTGGACTCCTTGACTATCCCGTCTCACGGCCTGGCCGTGAAAAGTGACTCAGCGTTATACCATCAATGCAGAAGAGCTGAAGGCTGCTATCAAAGCAACCTGGGCTTCCAAAACACCTCAGCAGTGCCACAGGCTTATCGGCTCCATGCCACTCCGCATTGATGCAGTAATTGATGCAAAAGGAGCCCCGACCAAGTATTGAGTGCATATACTGAACATTAGTGATGAGCGAGCACTAAAATGCTCGGTTACTCATTGTTCAAGTCAAGCAAATTGGAATGCTCGAGTGCTTGGTCCGAATTACAAGCCCAATGTAAGTCTATGGGAAACTCGATCATTTTTCTGGCGCCCCCCCCCCCCGGCAGTCTGCAGAGGGCCTAAAAATTGCCTAAATCGATGGGAACAGTGCTCAAATGGCATGGGAACAGCATGGGTAAGACCCCTGGAACCCCTGGAAGAATTTCTGACTCCAAGATCACTGCTGTCAACAATTTTGTCGGCGGTATTACGCCACTTTTACGGACTCACAATAAAAGATACAAAAACTAAACGAAAATGGATTTTACTGGGAAATATGTTAAGGAACATCCTTTCCAGGGTAATGACTTGTATATAAAGCAAAATTAATATACAAAAATGCTCCTCCACATGTTGGGCTATGTTCACACGTAGCGTTTTTGATGCGCTTTTGCACTTTTGCATTACTTTCAACCAAGACAAATGCATTCACCGGGAAATGTCATTTTAACATTTTACAACCTTATCTGGCCATGTGGTGTGTGACATGGGAACAGCATGGGGAAGACCCCTGGAAGCATCTCTGACTCCCAGGGCACTGCCTAAAACTGTGGTCATCTCATTAGATGTGATGCTATATTACTGCGGTAATAATAGACCTTTTTGGCAATGTGACAAATCTTAAACTCCATTTAAAATGGGTAAGGTGTGTGTCAAGGGATGGGGAAGTGGACGTTATGGTGATGGTGATAGTGCACGCAGAGGCCGTGGGCAAGATTAAACCGTGCCTGCTGAGGGAGCACAACAAACAGCCATGTCATGTCGAACTACCTTCCTGTCCCAATTTCTAGGGGGCTGCGGAACACCACTATTGAAGCCAGAGCAGTGTGAAAAGGTTGTTGGTTGGATAGCAGATAAAGTTTCCAGTCAGTTTGCCAGCACCACCACCCTGTGTTCGACATGGTCCAGTCTCAGTAGATGTGAGTCTGGATCACATTATTATTATTACTTTATCGCCATTTATTTCATGGCATTTTACATGTGAAAAAGGGGTATACATTGTTAAAACAATTACAATAATCTTGAACAAAAATGTGACAGCGACTGGTACAGGAGAGGAGAGGACCCTGCCCCCGAGGGCTCACAGTCTACAAGAAATGGGTGAGGATACAGTAGGTGAGGATAGGGCTGGTCTTGCAGCGGTATGGTGGAGCGAGGGTTACTGCAGGTTGTACGCATGTCGCAAGAGGTGGGTCTTCAGCTTCCTTTTAAAGGTTTCAACAGTAGGCGAGAGTCAGAAATAATGGGGTAGAGAGTTCCAGAGAAGGGGGGATGCACGGGAGAAATCATGTATGTGATTGTGGGAAGGGGAGATAAGAGGGGAGTAGAGAAGGAGATCTTGTGAGGATCGGAGGTTGCGTGCAGGTAAGTACCAGTAGACTAGGTCACAGATGTATGGAGGAGACAGGTTATGGATAGCTTTGCATGCCAAGGTTAGGGTTTTGAAATGGAGCCAATGAATGGATTGACAGAGAGTAGAGGCCAGGGAATAACAAGGGGACAGGTGGATTAGTCGGGCAACAGAGTTTAGGATAGATTGGGGGAATGCGTGAGTGTTAGAAGGGAGGCAACAGAGCAGGAGGTTGCAGTCGTCGAAGGAGATGATGAGCGTGTGCACTAGTGTTTTTGTAGATTCGTGGTTGGGGAATGTGCGGATCAGCGAGATTTTTTTTACTTGGAGTCGGCATCTTCCTAACCCTGATCCTCCTTCCTCCCAACATTCCGAGTGCCCTGAGACAACTGATCTGATCCCACACTTGGACACTCCGAAGAGCTGTTTTATTCATCTTTCCATTTATAGATTCTGGCCTCTCGCTCGGTCTGCTCGGAAGTGGAAAGAGCTTGGATATGTGGTTTGAATGAGAGATTAGAGTCCAGGATTACCCCAAGAGCTGTTCACTTTTCCATCGATAAATTTGGGCTTCTTAACCAGCCAACTTTGAGCAGGGCAAAAGAAAATCACATGTAGCAATTTAAGCAGCCATGGTCAACCGAAGGTGGCGGTGGGAAAGTGCAAATACTGCCGCAAGAGGTGGATAATGATGAGACACAATGGACAGAAAGTCAGGAGGAGGACCAGGGTGCGGTAGTGGAAAATGAAGTGGTGGACGATGAAGTCACTAACCCAACCTGGCAAGGGGACACAGGGGGAGGGATGCGTAGCACCACAACAGGCAGGAACAATCAGTGTGGTGGCTACAGATACAAGGCGGGTAACTGCTCCCCGGAACACCAACACGATGGAAGTTGCCAGTACAACTGTTAGGTCTTCTCGAGTCTGGTTCTTTTTTAAAGACTGTTTAGATAACCCCAAAAAGGCCATTTGCAACATCTGCCAGGCCAGCATCAGCAAGAGCACCAAAACTACCAGCCTGACCACCACCAGCATGCTCAGGCACATGACAGCAAAGCACCTGACTAGCTGGGCCGAACACCAAGGTCCAGAAACAGTGTCTAGGGGTGACATCACTGCCTCTTCCGCTGTTGTGCGTGCATGCCAATCCCCTGTCCATGGCGCATGCGAAGATGCCTCCCGCTCTGCACCTGTCATTGCAGGCTTGCGACCATCACCGTCCACATCCTTGTCCTTCGCAGCGTTCAGTTGTGCCTACCACAGTCCTTGAAATGCAAGCGAAAGTATGCAGCCAGCCACCTACCCACCCATCCACAGGCCGCAATACCAAGCTGCCACATTTCTGGACTGCTTGCACTTGAAATGTTGCCTTTTAGGCTTGTGGAGGCGGAAGCTTTTCACAACCTCATACCGGCGGCGGCCAGGTGTCCATACTCGGTCCCCAGCCACCATTATTTCTCCCGGTATCATCTCCACCTTCCAAAAGCACGTGTGCCAGAACATTACCCGTGCCCTCCCCAGTGCACTTACTTGGATGGACCGCCTAACCACAAACACGTGGACAGTTGAATGTGGCCAGGGACGGTACGGAGCCAGTCCACAGTAAAACAAGAACCATAGAGTGTCCAGGAACCTTCCCACACACTTTTCTTAGCCAGGGCTGCTTCTCGGCAGGATTGGACGGGCCAACCAGAGAACCGGAGACTCCTCCGGTGGGCCCTGGCTTCACCATCAGGAGAAGCTTGCTGCTTTGCTACTGGTACTTTTCTATGGGAATCAGCTTGTCTCCAACCAGCCTGGAATATTTCCAATGAACTATGGCACAATGCCATGGTATTAGCAGTTCCCCCAGTACCAGTAGCGAAGCCATCCACTATTTCCTTTTCTTCAGCCCAAATACATTAGGAGCTGAAGATACTGAGTAGCAAACACAAACAGCCATAAAGTGTCCGGGAATCTTCCCACACACTTTTATTAGCCAGGGCTGCTTCTCGGCAGGGTTGGGTGGGCCCACCAGAGAACTGGAGACTCCTCCGGCGGGCCCTGGCTTCTCTTCAGGAGAGTTCATAGTACCGAGGTGAGGCTGTGATGATGATAGAGGCCACCATCACCTTAGCTTACTTTTCTATGGGAATCAGCTTGGCTCCAACCAGCCTCGAATATTTCCAGTGAACCATGGCACGACGCCATGGTATTAGCAGTGTCCCCAGAACCAGTAGCGAAGCCATCCACAATTTCCTTTTCTTCTGCCCAAATACATTAGTTTCTCACAAAGGAGCTGAAGATACTGAGTGGCTGTAGGTGCAAGTTTCTCCAGCATGTTAGATATCAGAGGGAGAACAGAGAGGTGGCACAGTGGCTCAGTGGTTAGCACTGAAGACTTGCAGCCCTGGGGTCCAGGATTCAAATTCCACTAAGGACAACATCTGCAAGGATTTTGTATGCTCTCCCCGTGTTTGTGTGGGTTTCCCCCTCAGTAAAAAAGCAGCCATAGAGTGTCCAGGAACCTTTCCACACACTTGTCTTAGCCAGGGCTGCTTCTCTGCAGGGTTGGACGGGCCCACCAGAGAAACAGAGAATCCTACGGTGTGCCCTGGCTTCTCTATCAGGAGAGTTCATAGTGCCGAGGTGAGGTCGTGATGATGATAGAGGCCACCATCTACTTAGTTTTCTGATACTTGGAATGCAAGCGCAAGTATGCAGCCACCCACAAGCCGCAATACTATACTGCCACATTTTTGGACAGCTTCTTCCACTTTAAATTTTGCCTTTTATGCTCGTGGAGGTGGAAGCTTTTCACAACCTCATGGAGGCGGCTGGGTCTCCATACTCGGTCCCAGCCTATTTCTCCCGGTGTCGTCCCCGCCTTCCACAAGCACGGGTCCCAGAACATTACTGCTGGTACTTTTCTGTGGGAATCTGCTTGCCTCCTACCAGCCTGGAATATTTCCAGTGAACTATGGTACAACGCCATGGTATTAGCACTGCCCCCAGTACCAGCAGCGAAGCCATCCCCAATTTCCGTCTCAGGAATTTTATTTGGTAGACTGAGTGGCTGCCCAAATACATTAGTTTCTCACAAAGGAGCTGAAGATACAGAGTGGTAGTAGGTGCAAGTTTCTCCAGTCAGTTAGATATCAGAGGGTGAACGGCAGCACAGTGGCTCAGTGGTTAGCACTGACACCTTGCAGCTCTGGGATCCTGGATTTAAATCCCAGCAAGGACAACATCTGCAAGGATTTTGTATGCTCTCCCTGTGTTTACGTGGGTTTCCACCTCAGTAAAAAAGCAGCCATAGAGTGTCTGGGAACCTTCCCACACACTTTTCTTAGCCAGGGCTGCTTCTCGGCAGGTTTAGACGGTCCCACCAGACAATCCTCGAGTGGGCCCTGGCTTCTCCATCAGGAAAGTTCATGATAGCGCAAACTTTGCAGCTGGTATGGCCCACTTTAGCGGGGGAGAAAGGTGGGCCCTCAGAATCAAATCCTCTGGTGGGCGCAATGTTTTTCAGTCTGACACTGCTTCTCAGTGAGAGTTGCATTTCATCACAGCCATATTCTTTAGCTCGGTGAAAGGACTGGCATAGAGGGAAACCGTATCTTCTCCGGATGTCATTTCTCCGCCACCAGGTTCCGCCCATTGTCACACACAACCATGCCTAGCTGTATGTTCAGCAGTGAGAGGCATAGATCAGGCTGCTGTGTTACAGCTTTCAACAACTCTGCAGTGGTGGGCGGTTTGTCACCTAAGCATTAAGCATATTATCTTCAGCACAGCATGTGGTCATTTCGGAGATAGAGGCCGATCTGGAGGAGAAGGTGCAGGAGCTGAGCAATGTAATTACATTGAGGTTACATTGGCAAGTCTGTTTTTTATACTAAAGAAAGATCCTACTGTGATTTTATTTTTTTATTTTTATATTTTTTACTTCTCTTCAAATGTGTATTGGAGTGCGTCCTAATTTTTGGCAGCCTTTGAAATTGTTGCATATGCAATGACAGTATAGGAGACACACTCCTTAATAATGGTATGGACAATTCAAATAGATTCTATATTCTAGAATATTAACTGTCTTATCTAAAATTCTTTTACGAGTGAGGTATCGCAGTATGGATAGCGTATTACACCGATCCAACCAGGTATTATTGCCTTATACTGCGTGCTGCCCAAAATTTTTTTAAATCTATTCTATTCCCTATCGATAACACTGTTAGATGCATTTACTATAGGAACAGGTGCTGCTGCTAGGTGGTATCATCACCAGCTACAGATGAGTGTTCATTCTGGTCGCGTAAACGTCTTCCACAGTCCATAACTTTAATTTTTTTATTTCTTTGGCCTTATATACAAGGAATTGCCTTGGAAAGAATGATTCTTAACATTTTTTCCATTTTAGCTTGTTTTTTGTATGTTTTTTTTTGTTAGTCCACAAAAGTGGCATAATACTCTGACAACATTGTTCACAGATATGCTATTTGTCAGTGGCCAACTGAGAATAGGTTTGAACCCTCACCTGCAATACATTAAATGGAGTGTAATATTTGACATGCTCACAATAATTGCTGGATTATTAGGGCAGTCATATAGGATAACGTCTGATGGCCACGGTTTCAGACAGTCGCCTATTAGTATGGTATTTGTCAGCGACCAAGTGTCAATTGCTGCAACAAAACACAGGTGGCTGACTTAAAAAGGAGTGCAATATTTGGCATGCTCCACAAAATTTGTGTATTATTATGGCAGTCATATGGATCACGTGCGTCTGATCATTGAAAAAAGTTCCTCTGCTTCCACAATACAGTAATATGAATAAAACTAAAAAAATCTGTCTGACACACTTCTACAATCTATAAATGGAGGACAATATTTTTCACATTCACTACAAATGGCTGGATTTGAACCACAGTTATATGTGATACATCTGACAGAGAACCACGGTTTTAAATAGCAAGCCTGTAATTTACTAATATTATTCTACACAGACACCTAGTGTGAACAGCTTGACCGACACACTTCAACTAAATGAAAATGGAAGAAATGGCTGATTTTGGAACAGTCTTATAGGTGATATGTCTGACAGAGAACCACGGTTTTAAATAGCAGGCCTGTAATTTACTAATACTATTCTTCACAGACACCTAGTGTGAATAGCTTGATTGACACACTGCAACAGAATGGAAATGGAAGAAATGGCTGATTTTGGAACAGTCTTATAGGTGATATGTCTGACATAGAACCACGGTTTTAAATAGCAGGCCTGTAATTTACTAATATTATTCTACACAGAGACCTAGTGTGAATAGCTTGACCGACACACTGCAACGAAATGAAAATGGAAGAAATGGCTGATTTGGCATAGTCTTATTGGTGATATGTCTGACAGAGAACCATGGTTTAAAATAGCAGGTCTGTAATTTACTAATACTATTCTTCATAGACACCTAGTGTGAATAGCTTGACCGACACACTGCAACAGAATGGAAATGGAAGAAATGGCTGATTTTGGAACAGTCTTATAGGTGATATGTCTGACAGAGAACCATGGCTTAAAATAGCAGGCCTGTAATTTACTAATACTATTCTTCACAGACACCTAGTGTGAATAGCTTGACTAACACACTGCAACAGAATGGAAAAGGAGGCCAATATTTTCCATTTTCAGTTCAAATTTCTGGATTTTTATCGCTGAAATATGGAACAAATCAGGCTTTATTCTGCAGTGCTAACATGCAAATGGAGCAGAAAAATGATGTACTCTGGATAGCTTTTTAAGCAAATAACCAGGATTAAGATAAAAAAAAATTGCCCTGGCCCCTGATATCTGTGGCTATGTCTACAAATATGTGTAATTAGTACAGCAGCAGCAGCAGACAGGACGTTCAATGGACAATATGCTGTATCATACACTGGAATCTGCCACATACACTGCCTGCCTGCCTAGCACTGATTATATGCAGCTGGATATATATATATATATATATATATATATATATATATACAGTACAGACCAAAAGTTTGGACACATCTTCTCATTTAAAGATGTTTCTATATTTTCATGACTTTGAAAATTGTACATTCACACTGAAGGCATCAAAACTATGAATTAACACATGTGGAGTTATATACTTAACAAAAAAGTGTGAAACAACTGAAAATATGTCTTATATTCTAGGTTCTTCAAAGTAGCCACCTTTTGCTTTGATGACTGCTTTGCACACTCTTTGCATTCTCTTCATGAGCTTCAAGAGGTAGTCACCGGAAATGGTCTTCCAACAATCTTGAAGGAGTTCCCAGAGATGCTTAGCACTTGTTGGCCCTTTTGCCTTCACTCTGCGGTCCAGCTCACCCCAAACCATCTCAACTGGGTTCAGGTCTGGTGACTGTCATCTGGCGTAGCACCCCATCACTCTCCTTCTTGGTCAAATGGCTCTTACACAGCCTGGAGGTGTGTTTGGGGTCATTGTCCTGTTGAAAAATAAATGATGGTCCAACTAAACGTAAACCGGATGGAATAGCATGCCGCTGCAAGATGCTGTGGTAGCCATGCAGGTTCAGTATGCCTTCAATTTTGAATAAATCTCCAACAGTGTCACCAGCAAAGCACCCCCACACCATCACATCTCCTCCTCCATGCTTCATGGTGGGAACCAGGCATGTGGAGTCCATCCGTTCACCTTTTCTGCGTCGCACAAAGACACGGTGGTTGGAAGCAAAGATCTCAAATATGGACTCATCAGACCAAAGCACAGATTTCCACTGGTCTAATGTCCATTCCTTGTGTTCTTTAGCCCAAACAAGTCTCTTCTGCTTGTCGCCTGTCCTTAGCAGTGGTTTCCTAGCAGCTATTTTACCATGAAGGCCTGCTGCACAAAGTCTCCTCTTAACAGTTGTTGTAGAGATGTTGGGGATTTATTCAAAATTGAAGGCATACTGAACCAGCATGACTACCACAGCATCTTGCAGCGGCATGCTATTCCATCCAGTTTGCATTTAGTTGGACCATCATTTATTTTTCAACAGGACAATGACCCCAAACACACCTCCAGGCTGTGTAAGGGCTATTTGACGAAGAAGGAGTGTGAAGGGGTGCTGCGCCAGGTGACCTGGCCTCCACAGTCACCAGACCTGAACCCAATCGAGATGGTTTGGGGTGAGCTGGACCGCAGAGAGAAGGCAAAAGGGCCAACAAGTGCTAAGCATCTCTGGGAACTCCTTCAAGATTGTTGGAAGACCATTTCCAGTGACTACCTCTTGAAGCTCATCAAGAGAATGCCAAGAGTGTGCAAAGCAGTCATCAAAGCAAAAGGTGGCTACTTTGAAGAACCTAGAATATAAGACATATTTTCAGTTGTTTCATACTTTTTTTTTGTTAAGTATATAATTCCACATGTGTTAATTCATAGTTTTGATGCCTTCAGTGTGAATGTACAATTTTCATAGTCATGAAAATACAGAAAAACCTTTAAATGAGAAGGTGTGTCCAAACTTTTGGTCTGTACTGTATATATGTTGTGGAATACCTATAATAACTATAAGCAAGCAAATCTCTCCCTAGCTCAGCAGCACCTCTCCCTACTCTGCCTGTTTCCGGAGTACACTGTGACGAGCATAGTGGCGCCAGGTTCTATATAGACCTGATGACGCTGTGCGGCCAGGCATTCACTGTAATGCCACAACCAACATGGCTATGGCATTACAGTGCATGACAGGCAATCCTTGCATGTTCATTGGCTTTCTAGAGAGCGCCAAACATGCAGGGAGGGGACTCGAGTTCCCGTCCTAGCAAACTGGAAATACTCGCTGAGCTTGTCGAGCACCGTGATGCTCGGGTGAGTACCGAGCAGTGGAGAGCACATTCGCTCATCACTACTGAACATACATTTCAGTAGGCCAACACTTTGGATTTTGAAAACGTTTTTCAAGCTGTTACTATAAAGTATTCTAAAATAATTTAAAAGATCATACAGGTTGGGAATACATCTCAACGCGTTTCTGGCAAAAAGCCCTTATTCACTGAGATACAGATTGGGGGTGTTTACTGAAAAAATTAGTTATAATATTATACCTGATAATCCGATAACACCAATTTTCCATGGGCTCCCTAAAACCCACAAACTAGAATTTCCTACACCTTTACGCCCCATTATATCGAGTATTTCTTCTTTGAATAAAAATTTAAGTTGATGGGTAGATTTTTATCTACAGCCATTAATTCCCAGAACACCGGGTTACTTAAAAGACACGTCATCAGTAACTTATTATATGAAAAATGTAAAATGGTCTGAGAAATCTAAATTTCTGTCATGTGATGTGGTAAACCTGTTTTCATCTATTCCACATAATCTAGCATTAACTGCTGTGTTCCACCATTTACAAAAATAAAGCGTCAATACGGACGAAACGAAGGAAATGATTATCCATAGTATTGAATATCTCCTTGAGCATAATTTTTTTATGTTCAATGAAGAATATTATTTCCAAATCAAAGGTTGCCCAATGGGCTCATGTTTCTCCCCATCTTTAGCCGTACTTTTTGTATCATGGTGGGAAGAAAGCACTAGTTTCACAGACTAAAATCCTTTTAAAAATGACATTGAACTATTGTATATGTTAGATATTTGGACGATGTTTTACTAATATGGGTAGGAAAAGTGGAAAAAATCCCATATTTTTTATCCTATATCAATGCTAATGATGCAAATTTAAAATTTACTGAAATTTAAAATACTGAACTGCAGGACAAAAATAGGTTTTTTGATTTGTATCTCATGGGTGATGTAAAACAACAAAAGGTTAGATATCACAACTATAGAAAACCTATTAGTGGGAACACTACACTTAGAGCAGACAGCTGCCACCCTGCCCATTCTGTGAACTCAATCCCCTATGGTGAATTAAATAGAATTGATAGAAATAGCTCTGATATCACACTATTCAATGAACAAGCAAAGGTAACAACATCTAGATTAATGGAAAGGGGGTATAAGAAAAAACATATTGATTCAGCATTAAAAAAAGTTCTTGTAAGAAATACTCATTTAAACAACAGAGATGATTGTATTAATAACAACCCGAAACCAACAACAAAAAAATCAAATAATATGGACAAAAAAAACCATCTTCAGTACCCCATATAGTTGCCAATTCAGGAAATAAAAAATATTATAAACAGATGTCCCTGTATTATTCCAAGATCGGAACTTAAATAAAATCCTGAAAAATGGATTAGTATGTGTGCTGAGAAAAGGGAGATCAATAGGTGCTAGTCTTTCCCCTAGTCTATACATGCCACAAAAAAGCAATAAAAAAACCTGGCTAAGTTGTAAAGGTTTTTTTAAATGTGCATGTTTCAAATGACGATATGCCAGTATACATTGCAAACTCAAAAAATTGATGCAGCCAATGATATTAGAAGATTTATTAATTGCAATACAAATTATGTTGTGTATTGCATATTTTGCAAAGAATGTAAAATAAAATACATTGGCTGCACAATACATAAATTAAAGGAAAGGATGGCAGAACATGTTACCAACATCAAAAATAAAAAGGCATCCTATTCAGGAACATGCAAGCATTTTGTAGAGAGACATAAAAGGGGAATTAAATCATTTTTCACTCTATGGGCTAGAAAAAGTGGATATTCCTATTAGAGGAGGGGATTGGAGGATAAAACTCCTCTTAAGAGAATTATTTTGGATCATTAAACTTGATACAAAGTTTCAACCATAGGAATGATACTCTTTACCTATATTAAATCTTAGGGATTTGAATGTCAGTTTTTTTTTTTTTCTCCTTCTGGTTTTCCTTGTGATTTAGCCTTGTGATTATACTAATTCTCAAAAGTGATCGATTGTCAACATATGTGTTTATTGATCAACGGTTGGTTACTATTTGTTTTTATACCATGTATCATAAGGAATCTGTATCTCAGTGAATAAGGGCTTTTGCCAGAAACGCGTTGAGATGTATTCCCAACCTGTATGATCTTTTAAATTATTTTGTAATAAATTGAGGATTTTAATTATTTTTGGGACTCACCAAAATTATTTTCTTATGTGAAGCCGTAAGTCACGGCTACTGGTTGGAGACCCACAACATTGTAAGATGGACTGAGTCATATAAATAGGACACGGTGAGGCTGGAGTTTTTTTTCAGAACTGGCACAGGGCCAGATTTACTTAAATCTATTAACCCTGCTGTTCTGTTCTGGTCTACTATACAGTTATAATGTTCCTGTCATTTTTGACAAGACCTATTAGAGCCTTGATTTTTAGCTAATTTAAGTGTTTTATTTGAATACCTATTGCGTTATTATACTGTATGTGAACATGGTTGTTCTTAAACAAATGAAAAATTAAATAAAAATTTATTTATTTTTTTTTGTATCAAAAAATGTTACATGGCCTTATTGCAATATTCATGCATATTGCACATTTGCACATAAAAATATTCTTTATATAACTGTAAACTATAACGTATAACATCAAACTGTATCTAAATATATATTTTTTAAAAAAATAAAAAGTTCAGTTTTTTCTATATAAAATGGTAAATAAGGTTCACGGTGCTAAATTTACTGTTTGCATTGGTCACAAGTATAATTTACATGTCTTTTGCATAAGTATTTTGCACAACTGCAACATATCACATTTGTTTTGTTATTACTTGATGTTGGACAGAAGGCGCATTGTTTCCGTTTTAGGCTGGTTGCGTTGCTGGTGTAGGCCGTGGGTATCGTAGCAGTGCTGGTGGAAGCCGTTGGTTCACTTTCTTTAGCATGCTGTTGGATCCTATGGACAATGGCTGCCGTTCCATCATCTTTGGGTGTTACTTTTCTTTCTTCAATATATGGGCTAACCAGTGATTTTCCCAACTCCTGTATAAAAATTCTTCTATAGTTTATTTTTGTTCCAATTTGGGTGTATTTCATGCCATGACACAAATGCGTTGTATGCCGACACATCAAGAATGTTGTAAAAAACAACCATTGGCCACCGATTTGTTTTGCGTTTACAGGTGTAAGTGCCTATGAGTTGATCTAGTGCAGATCTGGGCAACGTGCGGCCCGCGGGCCACATCTGGCCCTCTGGCTGTTCCAGTCCGACCCGCGGACCGAGACAGCTGAAGGGCTGATAACAGTGGCCCACGGGCCGCACTGCACCGCACGCCGTCACCGCTCGCCGTCACTGCCCGCCTGCACACCGTCACCGCTGTCTCAATCCGTGGTCTCAATCCGCGGTGAATGCATTGGTGGAGGAGGGGCCGCCACTTCCCTCTTCCACCAATCAGCGTTAGAAACAGCTGACACAATGGCATCAGCCTGCACACTGTGGAGAGTCAGTGCATCAGAGACAGGAGCGTAGGGAAACGGGGAGTGAAGTAAGTATATGCTGGACACAGGGGGGGCTTTAATGCTGGACACAGGGACGGCTTTGCTTTGATGCTGGACACAGGGGGGCTTTAATGCTGGACACAAGAGATGCTTTAATGCTGGACACAGGGGGGGCTCTCATGCTGGACACAGGGGGGCTCTCATGCTGTACATAGTGGGGCTCTCATGCTGGACATAGTGGGGGGCTCTCATGCTGGACACAGGGAGGGCTGTCATGCTGGACACAGGGGGGTCTCATGCTGGACACAGGGGGGGCTCTCATGCTGGACACAGGGGGCTCTCATGCTGGACACAGGGGGGGCTCTCATGCTGGACACAGGGGGGTCTCATGCTGGACACAGGGGGGTCTCATGCTGGACACAGGGGGGTCTCATGCTGGACACAGGGGGGACTCTCATGCTGGACACAGGGAGGGCTGTCATGCTGGACACAGGGGGGGTCTCATGCTGGACACAGGGGGGGCTCTCATGCTGGACGCAGGGGGGCTCTCATGCTGGACACAGGGGGGGCTCTCATGCTGGACACTAGGGAGGGCTGTCATGCTGGACACATGGGGGCTCTCATGCTGGACATAGGGGGGCTCTCATGCTGGACACTAGGGAGGGTTGTCATGCTGGACACAGAGGGGCTCTCATGCTGGACACGGGGGCTCTCATGCTGGACACTAGGGAGGGCTGTCAGGCTGGACACAGGGGGGGCTCTCATGCTGGACATGGGGGGCTTTAATGCTAGACACTGGGGGGCTTTAATGCTGGACACTGGGGGGCTGTCATGCTGGACACTTGGAAGGGCTGTCATGCTGGACATGAGGAGGCTCTCGAGCTCTCATACTGGACATGGGGGGGTGGGTGGTGCACATGCTGGACTTGGGAGGGCTGTGTGGGGCTCATGCTGGACATGGGGGGCTGTGTATGGCTCATGCTGGACACGGGAGGGCTGTGTGGGGCTCATGCTGGACATAGGGGGCTGTGTGGGGCTCATGGTGGACACAGGAGAGCTGTGTGGTGCTCATGCTGGACACGGGAGGACTCTGTGGGGCACATACTGGACATGGGAGGGCTGTGTGGGGCTCATGCTGGACATGGGAGGCTGTGTGGGGCTGATGCTAGACATGGGGGGCTGTGTATGGCTTATGCTGGACACCGGAGGGCTGTGTGGGGCTCATGCTGGACATGGGGGGCTGTGTGGAGCTCATGGTGGACACAGGAGAGCTGTGTGGTGCTCATGCTGGACACGGGAGGACTGTGTGTGGCTCATACTGGACATGGGGGGGGCTGTGTGGGGCTCATGCTGGACATGGGGGGGCTGTGTGGGGCTCATGCTGGACTTGGGGGCTGTGTGGGGCTCATGCTGGACATGGGGGGCTGTGTGGGGCTCATGCTGGACATGGGGGGGCTGTGTGGGGCTCATGCTGGACATGGGGGGCTTTGTGGGGCTCATGCTGGACATGGGGAGGCTGTGTGGGGCTCATGCTCATGTTAATATTAATATTGAGCAGAATTCATTTCAGCCTATTGGTTCGGCCCTCCCCAACAGTCACGGTCTCTCATGTGGCCCCTCGGGAAAATTAATTGCCCACCCCTGATCTAGAGTATCAACAGCCCCTTTTGTGGCATTGTCTTTTCAGGTCAGCATTACACAGTAATAGAACCAGCTAACACAAGGAAAATAAGAAAATCTTTTCATTTACAATGTGAAATGTTGACAACTGAATTGAACTTTTGTGAGGAAAAAAAGTATTGTGCAAGTTCTCCCACTTAAAAAGATGAGAGAGGCCTGTAATTGACATCATAGGTAGACCTCAACTATAAGAGACAAAATGAGAAAACAAATCCTGAAAATCACATTGTCTGATTTGGAAAGAATTTTTTCAAATTTTGGTGGAAAATAAGTATTTTGTCAATTACAAAAGTTCATCTCAATACTTTGTTATATATCCTTTGTTGGCAATGACAGAGGTCAAACATTTTCTGTAAGTCTTCACAAGTTTGGCACACATTGTTGCTGGTATGTTGGCCCATTCCTCCATGCAGATCTCCTCTAGAGCAGTGATGTTTTGGGGCTGTCGCTGGGCAACACGGACTTTCAACTCCCTCCAAAGGTTTTCTATAGGGTTTAGATCTGGAGACTGGCTAGGAAACTCCAGGACCTTGAAATGCTTCTTACAAAGCCACTCCTTAATTGCCCTGGTGGTGTGCTTGGGATCATTGTCATGCTGAAAGACCCAGCCACCTTTCATCTTCTATGCCCTTGCTGATGGAAGGAGGTTTGCACTCAAAATCTCATGGTACATGGCCCAATTCATTCTTTCATGTACACGGATCAGTCGTCCTGGTTCCTTGGCAGAGAAACAGCCCCAAAGCATGATGTTGTCACCCCCATGCTTCACAGTAGGTATGGTGTTCTTTGGCTGCCACTCAGCATTCTTTCTCCTCCAAACATGACGAGTTGTGTTTCTACCAAACAGTTCTACTTTGGTTTCATCTGACCATATGACATTCTTCCAAAACTCTTCTGGATCATCCAAATGCTTTCTAGCAAATTTCAGATGGGCCCGGACATGTAATGGCTTTTATGAAGGGGACACGTCTGGCACTGCAGGATCTGAGTCCCTGGCGGTGTAGTGTGTTACTGATGGTAGCCTGTGTAACGTTGGTCCCAGCTCTCTGTAGGTCATTCACTAGGTCCCCCCTTGTGGTTCTGGGATTTTTGCTCACCATTCTTGAGATCATTTTGACCCCACGGGGTGAGATCTTGTATGGAGCCCAAGATCGAGGGAGATTATCAGTGGTCTTGTATGTCTTCCATTTTCTAATTATTGCTCCCACAGTTGATTTCTTCACACCAAGCTGCTTGCCTATTGCAGATTCAGTCTTCCCAACCTGGTGCAGGGCTACAATTTTGTTTCTGGTGTCCTTCGACAGCTCTTTGGTCTTCACCATAGTGGAGTTTGGAGTATGATTATTTGAGGTTGCGGACAAGTGTCTTTTATACTGATAACAAGTTCAAACAGGTGCCAGTACTACAGGTAATGGAGGACAGAGGAGCCTCTTAAAGAAGAAGTTACAGGTCTGTGAGAGCCAGAAATCTTGCTTGGTTGTAATTGATCAAATACTTATTCTCCACCAAAATTTGAAAAAAATTTCTTTCCAAATCAGACAATGTGATTTTCAGGATTTGTTTTCTCATTTTGTCTCTCATAGTTGAGGTCTACCTATAATGTCAATTACAGGCCTCTCTCATCTTTTTAAGTGGGAGAACTTGCACAATTGGTGGTTGACTAAATACTTTTTTTCCCCACTGTATTTCTATGTGAACAGCAGGGTGAATAAGATACAATGAAAAATGTTTGCACATAACTATACTGGAAGCGAATCCATCTGCTGTATCATAATTTGAAAATGCATGTATGTGTAAATCTGCATGGACCAAAAGGACCTAGATAAATTGATAAATAGTAGTAGATGCAATATATAGACCAAAATAAGATTATAATTCCTTTAATTTATTCAAAAAATGGCTATCGGTCATTTTTAACCTAACAGTACAAGTGTGAAAAAAAACGTCGAGCAAAAAGTAAACAAACAAAAAAAAACTACCCATAATAAGAACCCCTCAAATGAGGAAAAGTCAATTAACCACAAGTTTCAGAACCGCATAATGAATATTTTATTAAATATCAAATTTCAAATTCAGTCATTTTTGACCGAACAGAACAGCAGGGTTAAAGAAAAACACACAAGGCACTGTATAGTGCAATCCCTTGATGAGAAATATGTACAGAACTTGTAAACTGTAGGGATTTTGCTTTAATTTAAATAATTTGTCAATAAATTAGGCATAGCACGGTACATGGCTTTAAATAGAGTATGTCATTGTTTCTGCTCCAATCTTAGATAATCGGGGATATCTGTCGACCATCTGTTATGCTAGCAAAGGAACATAGTGGACGCTGATTGTATACTCCAAAATGACACGGTGAAGTTAATATGGTTTAAAGATTTTATTCCGAAGAAACAAACTATGCATTTGGCCCTAAATTAGTGCCTTACACAGGCTTTACAAATTATACTTAGTATAGCTAATAAATTATATACAAGGAAACAGTAGCCAAGAGAAACGTGCAATAAAAACTGCCCAGTGCAAAAATATACCACAAATAAGCAGTACAAACTGGGATGCAAGCCAAGAAAATAAATGACACTGTTTATAAAATGTATGAAATATGCCACTTCACTGAAATATTGTATAAAAACATTAGAGAATAATGAATAATTATATTGTAGGTTTGACCTATGACATTTTAAAGGGGTTGTCTGGCCTAAAATGAAAAGTCTGCAGTCACTTGTGTGTGACTGCAGACTTGTGAATCCTCCCAGGGCATGCACTGTGCACTGCGAGGATTCACTGGCGTCTGCGCAGGGAACAGCTGTCAAGTATGTGATATGCATACTCCCAGGCAGAGCTCGTCTAGTGGGTCCGGCCGTCTAGTGCAGGGTTGCCCAACTCCAGTCCTCAAGGCCCACCAACAGGCCATGTTTTCAGGATTTCCTTAGTATTACTCAGGTGATAATTCCATCACCTGCACAGGCAATAATTCCATCACCTGTGTAATACTAAGGAAATCCTGAAAACATGACCTGTTGGTGGGTCTTGAGGACTGGAGTTGGGGAACACTGGTCTAGTGGACCCGGCCTCACTCCATATAAGTGTATTGAGCTAGGCTGCACCCACTAGACTGGTTCTTCAAAGGAGTGTGCATGTCACATACTTGACCGCAGTCCCCGGAGCAGACAATGGCGAATCCTCGCAGCACACAGTGCCTTGAATAAAGATCCGTTGTCCTGTTTTCCAGTTTCTTGGAAGTGCTGCCTTGCTCTTTATTTTTTGGGATTTAATGGGTAAGTCTCATAGCAAATAGCCCATTGGGGCTTTGCACTAATACCTGTGGTGCTGCTATATTCTTTTTTTTATTATTTCTGTAAATGAGTACATTCAGAAATATTTAGCTTGATTTTTGAGAGTTGTGTCAAGGTGGGTATTTTCTATTCATACTTACATGCGCTTAGCCCAGAAAGCTATTTCCTCCTGTTATCACCTCTTACTTTGACTCGCATTTTGCCCTCTGTTATCCTCCTTTCAGACAAGTGCAATTTTGCACTCGACATTTTTTCAAGGTAATTGGGAGCTGCTGACATATAATTTATTTTCCCATTTTTTAAATGAACTATTAATTGATTAATTAATTAAGCAATGAATTGCTTTTTACTAATCCATTTAATGAATACATGATTTATTCCCTGTGTAAAGTATATACGGTATGTTAATTCCCTGCACCTTTGATTTCTCCAATGTGGCCCTAATTGCCTGACTGTTGATCTGTGACAATCTCTGACTTCTATTCCATGTACCCCCACACAGAGTCCAGCCTGACACTTGTCACCATTGTGAAAGAGCATGCTGATTACAGTATTCCTATTTTATCTCAAAAACCCTATGTCTGCTCTCCTTAAAGCTATTGCTCACTGTTATTACCTTTCAAATTAGCATTTTTAGCCCTTTTAATCCTTGATCAGCTTCTGTAGCCCTGCGTCTCTAGATTACATTGTATCTTTCAAATTATTTATTTATTTCAAACTATTATAGTAACAGCTTTGTATCTACCTGCTATTACATTCTTTTTTCCATGTTTTTATACAATATTTTTATTAAATGATATATTTTATGTATTTTAGAAATTAGATCTTTTTTTTTCTTGTGTTTCTTGGGGTCCAGTTTGTTTTATTTAAATGCTATTTATTCTTATTGCAGTAAATGGCATTTTTTGCCTATTTTTGTTACCCCATTATATCCTTGTATGCTGATATATGCTGTACTAAGTGTCATTTTTCAAGCCGAATGAGAGCATTAGTTCGGAATTTTTACACATGCAGGTGCATCTCGCAAAATTAGAATATCATCAAAAAGTTAATTTATTTCAGTTCTTCAATGCAAAAAGTGAAACTCATATATTATATAGAGTCATTACAAACAGAGTGATCTATTTCAAGTGTTTATTTCTGTTAATGTTGATGATTATGGCTTACAGCCAATGAAAACAAAAAAGTCATTATCTCAGTAAATGAAAGTAATTAACAAAAAACACCTGCAAAGGCTTCCTAAGTGTTTAAATAGGTCCCTTAGTCTGTTTCAGTAGGCTCCACAATCATGGGGAAGACTGCTGACTTGACAGATGTCCAGAAGGCAGTCATTGACACACTCCACAAGGTCCCAGAGTTCCAATTTTCATTTGGAAATCAAGGTCCCAGAGTCTGGAGGAAGAGTGGAGAGGCACACAATCCAAGCTGTTTGAGGTCTAGTGTGAAGTTTCCACAATCAGTGATGGTTTGGGGAGCCATGTCATCTGCTGGTGTAGGTCCACTGTGTTTTATCAAGACAAAAGTCAGCACAGCCGTCTACCAGGAAATTTTAGAGCACTTCATGCTTCTCTCTGCAGACAAGCTTTTTGGAGATGGAGATTTCATTCTCCAGCAGGACTTGGCACCTGTCCACACTGCCAAAAGCACCAATACCTGATTTAAAAACAACAGTATCACTGTGCTTGATTGGCCAGCAAACTCGCCTGACCTTAACCCCATAGAGAATCTATGGGGTATTGTCAAGAGGAAGATGAGAGACACCAGACCCAAGAATGCAGAAAGGGGAAGGCGGCTATCAAAGCAACCTGGGCTTCCATAACACCTCAGCAGTGCCACAGGCTGATCGCCTCCATGCCACACCGCATTGATGCAGTAATTGATGCAAAAGTAGTCCCGACAAAGTATTGAGTGCATTTACTGAACATACATTTCAGTAGGCCAACATTTCGGATTTTAAAAACATTTTTCAAGCTGTTGTTATAAAGTATTCTAATTTACTGAGATAATGACTTTTGTGTTTTCATTGGCTGTAAGCCATAATCATCAACATTAACAGAAATAAACACTTGAAATAGATCACATGTATTGAAGAACTGAAATAAATTAACTTTTTGATTATATTCTAATTTAGTGAGATGCACCTCTAACTTGTTTATTCTAAATAACATAATATCCTAAAGTTTACAATCAGAACCCACTATGTAGCTTGTTTTCTCCTCCAAAGAGCCTTGAGATAAGGATTAGTAAAAAAAAAAAATTACATATAGTGTAAATTATTCACAGTACTGTGCAAACATTTTAGGCAGGTGTGGAAAAAATGCTGCAAAGTAAAAATGCTTTAACCCCTTTCTGACAATGACAATTTCTGTTTTTGTGTTTTTGTTTTTTCCTCTCCTTCTTCCAAGAGCCATAACTGTTTTATTTCTCTGTCCATATGGATGTATGAGGACTTGTTTTTTTTGTTGGACAAGTTGCACTCTTGAACGACATCATTCATTTTATCACATAGTGTGCAGGAAAACAGGAAAAAAAGTTCAGTGAAATTGCAAAGCCCCCCCACAATTCTAGAAATATGATTCTTCTCATCAGTATGATTGCAGAGATACAAAACTTGTCCAGTTTTTCATTATTATTTTAGTGGTAAAAAAAAATCAGAAATTTGTAAAAAAAAAATCTGATTAATTACGTTTAGGTTTTGATAGGTCAGGTTTTTCTAAACCCAGCAATACCACATCTGTGTATGTTTTACATTTGTTTTATTATTTTATTTTTAATGGAAGAAAAGGGGGCTGATTTGAACTTTTATGTTTTTTTAAATCTTATTTTTTACTTTTCACTGTAATTATTAGTTCCTTTAGGGGACTTGAACCTGCGATTGTTTGTGCTATATACAGCAATCTTCAACAGACCCCCAGATGTCATAGCAACCCATCAGTGGCCCATGATCATGTTACAGGGGGTAAATAGTATGATGCTTCACGGTACATTTGAACATGGTTCTTGAAGGAATTCAGCAGGGAGGTTTTCCAAACATCTCGGAGAACAAACCACTGATGTTCTGTAGATATAGTCTTATGAAAATCCTTCTCTCCATGTAATCGCAGACAGACTTGGTGATGTTGAGATCAGAGTTCTGTGGGGGCCATATCATCACTTCCAGGACTCCTTGTTGCTCTTCGTCCTGAAGATAGTTCTTAATTACATTGGCTGTATGTTTGGGCTCATTGTCCTACTGCAGAATAAATTTCGAGCCAATCAGACATTTCCCTAATGATATTGTATGATGGATAAGTATCTATCTGCATTTGAACACAGTACTGACTTTTACTTGAATTCAAGGCAAGTCAAACTCTACATGAAGAAAGAAGAAAAATTAGTGTGTGTCATCACTTAATATACTCATTTATAAATATACTGGTTAGCACTGCAGCCTTACAGCGCCGGGGTCCTGGGTTCAAATCCCACCAAGGACAACATCTGCAAGGAGTTTGTATGTTCTCTCTGTGTTTGTGTGGGTTTCCTCCTGGTTCTCCGGTTTCCTCCCACACTCTAAAGACATACTGATAGGTAATTCATATTGTGAGCCCCAATGGGGACAGTGCCAATAATGTCTGTAAATTGTCTGAATTGTAAAGCGCTGTGGAATATGTTGGTGCTATATAAATAAAAACATTATTATTATACAGTATATTATTTTGTGTATAGTCTGATATTGCAAAATGTTATAATTTACTTTTGCAACTGGCATAGCACAGAATTAATCTTCTTTCTAATAGCATACACCAAGTCATTATTTTTCTGAAACAGATGTGAAAAGACTTTGTATGTTTATTTCTTTCAGACTTTTCCTGCGGTAATCCAATCCTACTCTGCGCACTAAATGTATGCCTTCCACTCAGAGCTATCACAGTGTACTGCTGTCAAATGTAGGCATCTTGTGGAAAAGTTAAAGGGGTTGTTCAGTCACTAGATATAGATGACCGATCCATAAAGCACCACTCAGTGTTTTTTTTTTATTTCAACACTGTCGTGGTACTTCTGATCAAAGTTCCCTGCCCTTAGTCTTATATTTACCCGCCGCCGCCTTCACCTTCTATCGCCACTGCTCCCAATGGTCTCCAGAAGTTTGTGGCCTGCCGGATTGCTCTAGTGTTTGCTGGAGCATGCCAAAGGTCACTTTACAATGCAAGTTTATGAGAGTCTCATTTCGGCCCTCATAGACTTGCATTGAGAGCTTGTGACCATTACTTCTGACTTCTGGCTAGTCTGAAGTTGCAGTCACAAGATGGCGGCGCGGAACCTGAGCGGCGCCGATAAAAGGTGAAACAGCGACTGGTGAGGATAATTATACGGTCAGGGACCTTAGATTAGGAGCACCACTCTAGCACTGAAAAAACAAACAAACCCTGGAGTGGTGCTTTAAACTAGATCATCATATTTGACACCCAGCACCCCACATCAATCAGCTTTATAGCCCCCACAGTATCTGGATGTAAACAAATTGTATGGAGCTGCAATTCTCTTGATAGTCTATGTTCTGTACGACCTGGCAGCAGCTTCTACACATTAAATGAAGCTGCACATTGCAGCTGCCTCCAATGTGTCTACATGCTGCCGCAGGCCAAGCTTATAAAAGCTGATCGGTGGGGTGCCGGGTGTTGGATCCCCACCAATCTGCCATTAATGACCTATCCAGTGGATAGATCATCAATATCTGGTGACTGGACAACCTTTTTAATAACATATATTTAATTAATATTATATATTGATAAATAAAAAAATTCTGTTTTTCCACTTTATTCTGTCATAAAGAATTTAAAGGATGGTTTTTGAATTTTGCCCTTGAAATGCAGATACCTATCAAAATACTAATGCTGTATGTATATGACTCGCCCCCTGGGCCGCGTGGGGAACCCGGGACCGGGCCTCTGGTGGGATGCTGGGGGTGGTAGTCTCAGTGTGGCGGCGACCCGGTCCTTGGCTCAGGGTGGTCAAACCAGTGGCAGTCTTAGTGTAATAACCAATGTCCGACTACACCACCCGTGGATTGCGGTCAGTGGGGACCGCCGCTGCGCTGCAGACCGCTGAGGCTGATGTTGTTTGCGCAGCCGAGTATGGGATAACTCCCCACGGGAGAAGTATTGCCTCAGGACAGCTAGTGTGGATGATGGGAGTGATGGTGTGAGCGTCCCAGTACTAATGGTGCTGGTGCGGCGATAAAACACAGAGACGTGTGGTGCAGTTCAGGGTCTTTACTGATGGTATAAAGCAGACCCTCCCGGGAGTACTGACTAGCAGTAGAGGCCTGGTCAGTCTGGGAGCAAGCAGGATTTCCCCCTGGCAAGGTGGAGTTGTAGGCCTCCCCGTCTATCTGCACTCTTTCCTGGCTACCTTGCTCTATGTGGGTAGAAGTAGCCCACATCCCTGAGTATACCGTGTGGTGCTCACCCGTATGGCCGGTGACTTGGGGCCTTCTGCTAGCCTCCGCTCCACGACGGCGGTGCTGGTCCCTTGCTTGTGACCGTGCCTCCGGGCTTCTAAGGCCAGAGGACCTGGAATCCCCTGCCGGTTGGATTCTGCTGCTGGACCTGGATGTCCCCACAGCCTCGGACTCCGTGTCCGGGTTTAGTGTCTTCAGCCGATGCGAGCTATCTAGCTTCCAGCCTCTGGCTCTCACTCCTGCTCCTACAGGGCTCCTGCTGTATCTTTCCCTCTCCAAGCTCTAACTCTCTTAATCCCGCCCCAGACCCAGTTTATAAGGGCAGATTCCTCCCCTCCCAGGTCTGGGCGGGCAGTGTTGCATGCTTAGGGCTCCTGACCAGAGAAACCTCCCACTTGCTCTCAGACATAATATTTCTATTACTGTGGCAACCAGACCCCTGGGGTGCCACATTCCCCCCTAGTAAATTTTAGTACTGCGGGACTAAACACATTTTTAAAGAAACATAAATACAAGGGTATAAACGATAATACAATAACATATTTACAAGAAGCTTTAGTTCTTTAAAGGTCACGGCGTGTCCGCAACCGGGTGTCCATATCACCCAAGGTGAAGTTTGTGAAACAAGAGGGCGTCCATGTCACCCAAGGTGAAGCTTTAAGCGAAGTAGGGGACCTGTCCAAAGCAAACCCCTTGCGTTGGCCTTGGGCGTGGCTGCAAGGCTGAAGCTGGCTACTTTGGGCCGCAAGGAGGCCACGCCAGACAGGTTTTCTCTTCTGCGGCCGTCTTCACAAGAGGCACAGTGTGCAACTATCTACAAGATTGTTCCGGTTATCCAGCGTCCATAACCTGTCAGTCCAAATAAATCTGCAGGGTAACTGAGAAGCATAATTAATAACAGGCAACAACAAAAACCATAAACATTTTAAAGAAACAGGTAAATTTACAGTGCATTACTTTATATTTTCCAGCGAGCGGGCATCTGACCTCTAGTGACTCTAGTGGACCTACGGAGCTCACTAACTGGTTCTGCACTACAGGGTGTAGGAGGTGTTATGGGTAAGCTGGGCAGCTGTCTGTGTACTCTTTGGCTCACTAGGGGCACGGCAGGCTCATTACTAGCAGAGGGTTGATTCTCCTGGGCTGCTGGTATGGATTCTTCTGCCTCCTGGGCCGGCTGCTCTTCCAGCTCTACCTGGTCTTCTGTAGGCACTTGAGGGGCTGGCTGGAGAAAGGTGAGGACGGGCACCACGATAGCGTTGTTTACTTGTGTCCAGGACCGGGGAAAGTCTCTGAGTATGGTGCTGATCATTTCCTCCTTTTCCTCTACGGGTTGAGGGTCTTCCTGATCTTCATCCGTGCTTTGCAACTTCCCGGGGCACTTTTTCAGGTGGTCTCTGGAGACAGTGGCTGTGGTCTCTCCTCCATCCTTGCTGATGACGTACACCTTTGGATTATTGAGGCTTGAGGGCAGTACGGTGTACGGGTCCTTTTCCCACTGGTCATCCAACTTATGGAGCCGCCTTTTTCTTTTCAAGACCTGCTCTCCAGGTACCAGGGGAACAGCGGGAGCATGTTGGTTATAAGTCCTCTCCTGCCTTTCTCTTGATTGACAGAGACTTCGCTCGACGCTCTCCTGTACTTTCCGGTACTGCTGCTGCCGTTCTGTATCCCAGTCTGCCTCTGGCGAGGTGTCCTCAGGTGTCAGGACTCCCATATCCAGGTCAATAGGCAGCTTACCAGGTCTTGCTCTCATTAGGTAAGCCGGGGTACATTTGGTGGAACCTACCGGGATGTGGTTGTACAAGTCCACCAGATCAGGCAGTTTCTCAGGCCACAGGCTGCGTTCTTCCAGGGGCAATGTTTTTAGCAGATCTATCACCACCTGGTTCATCTTCTCGCAGAGTCCGTTGGTCTGCGGGTGATAGGGCGTTGTTCTTATCTTCTTGCAGCCATACAGGTTTCAGAACTTCTGGAAGACCTCTGCTTCGAAGGCTGGTCCTTGGTCTGTCAACACTTGCTGTTTGAGCCATTAAGTCCTTGACGGGAACCACCACCAGGAACCGGGAGTAGTGATCTACGATTGTGAGGGCGTAGACATACCCAGATCTGCTCGGAGCCAGTTTCACATGGTCCAGGGCTACCAGTTCCAGTGGCTGTCTGGTGATGATGGGCTGCAGGGGAGTCTTCTGGCTGGCACGGTCCTTTCTTCTTAGGTTGCACGGGCCACAGTCTCTGCACCACCTCTCGATGGCTCCTCTCATGCCTACCCAGTAGAACCGCTCACGCAACAAGTACTCCAGCTTCTTCCATCCAAAATGTCCTGCTCCATTGTGGTATGCCTCCAGAACCATAGCCGCGTCTCGTCTTGGGACCACTATCTGCCAGGTCAACTCATGTGTTCAAGAGTTAATCATTCTCCGGCACAGCTTCTCCCTGTAGAGGAACAGTTTACTTTTCTCCTTCCACAGTTGCTTGGTCTCCTCCGGAGCGTCTGGGTCAAGACGGGCATCGGCCTTTGTCAGCATTTCCTTCACCAGACGGACTGCGGGATCACTGTCTTGCGTTTCCGCCCAGCTGTAGTGGGGCAAGGGATTGAACGTCACAGAGCGCCTGTCCTTCACACGGTGGGAATACAGGGTAATCCCATGACGGTGGAACGCAGGGAGCTCGACTTCTTCCAGATCTTCTGGATCTTCCCCTACGTCCGGTAAGTTTGGCATTCTAGACAGGGCATCCGCGTTGGCATTTGAGCGTCGCGCCCGGTATTTGATGGTGAATTCATAGTTGGAGAGGCGGGCCATCCATCTCTGCTCCAGGGTACCGAGCCTTGCAGTGTCCAGGTGTGTCAACGGGTTGTTATCCGTGTACACGGTGAACTTGGAAGAGGCAAGGTAATGCTTGAAACGTTCGGTCACTGCCCACACCACTGCCAGGAACTCCAGCTTGAATGAGCTATAATTCTCAGGGTTCCTCTCCGTGGGCCGTAACTTTTGGCTGGCGTAAGCGATTACCCATTCTTTCCCCTGCTGGATCTGGGACAGTACGGCTCCTAGCCCGATGTTGCTTGCGTCCGTGTGGAGGATAAAGGGCTGGCTGTAATCAGGGTATGCCAGGATTTCATCCCCCGTGAGGGCCATCTTCAGCTGGCAGAAGGACTCCTCTTCCAGCTTTTCCCACCTGAAGGGCGGCTTCTGGTTTTTAGCTTTCCGAGATTTACCTATCAGGAGGTCCTGCATAGGGGCTGCCATTTTGGTGAAACCGGGAATGAATCTTCGGTAGTAGCCTACCAACCCGAGGAACTGCCGCACTTCCTTTATGCTGGAGGGTCTTGGCCAGTCTTTAATCACGGTGATCTTATCGTGGTCGGGAGCCACTCCGTCAGCACTCACCACGTGTCCCAGGTATTGCATCTTAGGTTTCAGGAGGTGACACTTGGAGGGTTTCACCTTTAGACCGTAGCTTGCAGGGCGTCAAACACTTCTGCCAGGTGTTTCAGGTGGTCCTCGTAAGTCTTGGAATAAACGATGACATCGTCCAGGTATAACAGGACCGTCTCGAAATTCCGGTGTCCCAGACAGCATTCCATCAACCGTTGGAAGGTTCCTGGTGCGTTCCAGAGCCTGAACGGCATACAGTTAAATTCACTGAGACCCATCGGGGTGGTGAATGTGGTCTTCTCCTGGTCCGCCTCTGCTACAGGAACCTGCCAGTACCCGCTAGTGAGGTCCAAAGTAGAGAAGAAGTTAGCAGATTTTAATGCAGCTAAGGACTCTTCTATCCTTGGTAACGGGTATGCATCTTTGTGTGTGATGCGGTTGACCTTCCTGTAGTCTACACACATTCTCATGGTGTTGTCTTTCTTTTTCACTAAGACTAGTGGAGCTGCCCAGGGGCTACAGCTGTCCCTAATTACCCCAGCCTCCTTCATGTCTTTTAGCATCCCCTTGGCGTGTTGATAGTGTGCAGGGGGTACGGGTCGGTATCTCTCCTTTATGGGAGGATGGTCTCCCGTTGGGATGTGATGTTCCACCCCCTTCACTCGCCCAAAGTCTAGCGGGTGTTTGCTAAACACTCTCTCGTACTCCTGAACCACCCGGTAGACTCCCTGTTTTTGGTGTGAGGGAGTGGAGTCAGTACCCAAATGCAATTGCTGACACCAGTCCTCCATTGGTTTCTTAGAGCCGTTACCTTCCTCTAGTTGAGATGGAGGCAAGGGTTCCACGGCTTGTACAGAGTTCTGGTTTATGGTGAACAATTTGGCTAGCGTGGCATACCGGGGCAGGTATACTTCTCTCTCCCCGATATTTATGATGCGGACGGGCACCCTCCCATGACGTACATCGACCACCCCCCGTGCTGTCAAAATGGTGGGCCTACTGTCTGAGTAGACGGGTTCTACCATTGCTTGGTAGTCTCTACCTCTTAGACCAATAGCTGCCCGGCACCAAATCATCATCTCACTTTTTGGGGGCATAGCAATAGGGAACGGGTCACACATTCACACGCTACCTATCTCACCACCAGATAGTTCCACTTGTTGCCGCTTCATCAGTGCCCAGATCTCTTTTTGGAGCACACGCTGCTGGCTGGAACTGGCGTTCCTGGCAACCTGCTGTAAAAATAAGAATCACCTCTGCAAGACAGTTTTCAATTACGTTAGTACCTAGGGTTATTTTTGGGTGACTCTCGCGACGGTCAATGTCCACAATGATCAGTCCTTGTGCCGGCAGTTCAACTTTACCGACCTTGATGGTCACTTCTTTAAATCCTATCTGTGGCACGGGCTGACCATTGCTGGCGATAATGCTCAGGTCGTCATCTGGGTAGCGGGTTATGTCCGAATCATTCCAGTACCGCTTGAAGCGCACGTACGGGATGGTGGTGACCTGTGACTCATAGGAATGCCGTCCAGTACCACAGGCAAGACCGGACGTCCCCTTACGTATTTATCACGCCAGTTCGATGGGCCTGATGATCTTATGCCTGGGGGTTGGCCCTCTACCCCAGGTTGTGCCCGTTTAAATGACAGTACCTTGCCATATGTCCGGGTTGATTGCAGCGGTGGCAGATGGGTTGTCCGTCCTCGTTGTATCGGTCGCTGGGTCTTCCTCTGGCCGGTGGGGTCCTCCTCAGTCGGCGCCACGGGACGTCCTCCGGTCCGGATGCCAGCTGGATCTTTCCTGGAGAAGAGACCTGCAAAGACTGCACAGTTCTGGTTAGCGTGGCAACGCTCTTAGTCAGCTCTGATGGTGCAGGTCTGTAGCCGGGTTATTGTTCAAAGCCTGCGCATCAGCTCCCACAGGCCCTGCAGACAAGGGCGCCGCGTCCTGGTGATAAGTGATAGCAGGGCGCCTGTGGGTCACAGCGCCACCTGATGCCGGTTCTCGGAGCACCCGGATGGCTCTGTCCTTGAACTGTGCAAAGCCCAGGTCAGGGTCCTGTAAGGCCATTGCCCGCAACTGGGTTCGGTGGGCATTGCACAGTAGACCCTCAATAAATTGCTCGGTCAACAGCTTGTCTTCATTCCCCACGCTGTCAGGGTCTGCCTGTTTAATGGCTCTCAGGGCCTCTTGTAGGTTTAGAGCATAGTCTCTTATACTTTCATGTGCCCGTTGTTTGCACCCGTAAAATCTGAGCTTTATTTCGGCTGAGGTTCGTGTATCAAATGTGTCTTTCAGCCGGGCTAGTATTTCTCTTACAGTCCTCTTCTTCCCAGGTGACCAGGACTTTACCTCCCTTTGGGCTGCCCCGATTAACTGGGCCACCAGGATGCTTACTTTTTGCTCTTCCGTGAGGGGGTATACCTGGAAGAGGCTATCCAATCTTTCCCTAAAGTCACTTAGGGTATGTGACTCCCCTGAGTACTGGGGTAGCCAGGTTGCCCCTGGGATATAGGGCATGGTGAATGGCATGACCGCAGCAGCGGTTGCGCTGGCGGCCGGTGTGGCGGTGGAGCTCCCCTCAGTATCCGACATCCTTCTACCCCCCTAGTGGACCGTGGCCTACCTTGCGATGCTCTTCTTCCGTAGGCCGCTGCTCCGCAGTCAATCGTCGGGGTAGAGGACCTGGCGTCGCGCTCCGATGACGTCAGCGTCGCTCTTCCTCCCTTCCAGGACCTTGCGCAGCGTCAGTGCGTGGGGCGGAGCTTCGGACCTCGCGCGCTTTCGGCGTCCACGCCCCTCTTCTTCCCGTGCGGCGTCCTGAAGATGGCGTCCGATGGCGGGAAGCAGCTGCGGATGGCGGGAAGACGGAAGAAGACGGCGGGAAACGACACAAGATGGCGTCCGATGGCGGGAAACGACTCCGGACGGCGGGAAACTTCGCCACAGGTAAGTACAAAAGTCTTTTTCAGGCACGCAGTACCCGGTGGTTGCGGGCACGAAATCCTGCCGACTACGCCAAAGTAGACTCGCCCCCTGGGCCGCGTGGGGAACCCGGAACCGGGCCTCTGGTGGGATGCTGGGGGTGGTAGTCTCAGTGTGGCGGCGACCCGGTCCGTGGCTCAGGGTGGTCAAACCAGTGGCAGTCTTACTGTAATAACAAATGTCCGACTACGCCACCCGTGGATTGCGGTCAGTGGGGACCGCCGCTGCGCTGCAGACCGCTGAGGCTGATGTTGTTTGCACAGCCGAGTATGGGATAACTCCCCACGGGAGAAGTATTGCCTCTGGACAGCTAGTGTGGATGATGGGAGTGATGGTGTGAGCGTCCCAGTACTAATGGTGTTGGTGCGGCGATGAAACACAGAGACGTGTGGTGCAGTTCAGGGTCTTTACTGATGGTATAAACAGACCCTCCCAGGAGTACTGGCTAGCAGTAGAGGCCTGGTCAGTCTGGGAGCAAGCAGGATTTCCCCTTGGCAAGGTGGAGTTGTAGGCCTCCCCGTCTATCTGCACTCTTTCCTGGCTACCTTGCTCTATGCGGGTAGAAGTAGCCCACGTCCCTGAGTATACCGTGTGGCGCTCACCCGTATGGCCGGTGACTTGGGGCCTTCTCCGCTCCACGACGGCGGTGCTGGTCCCTTGCTTGTGACCGTGGCTCCGGGCTTCTAAGGCCAGAGGACCTGGAATCCCCTGCCAGTTGGATTCTGCTGCTGGACCTGGATGTCCCCACAGCCTCGGACTCCGTGTCCGGGTTTAGTGTCTTCAGCCAAGGCGAGCTATCTAGCTTCCAGCCTCTGGCTCTCACTCCTGCTCCTACAGAGCTCCTGCTGTATCTTTCCCTCTCCAAGCTCTAACTCTCTTAATCCCGCACCAGACCCAGTTTATAAGGGCAGATTCCTCCCCTCCCAGGTCTGGGCGGGCAGTGTTGCATGCTTAGGGCTCCTGACCAGAGAAACCTCCCACTTGCTCTCAGACATAATATTTCTATTACTGTGGCAACCAGACCCCTGGGGTGCCACATATAGCTGGTACTACCTTCATAGTTGTATACTGTATAACTGACATAGCTCATATCTCATTTCTTGATAGTATCTGAACCATTTTTTCCACTGAAACATAGTACTTAATTCTCAAAAGAAACAAACCTGTTCTCTGCTGGGAATATATCTACACGATAAAGCAATTAAATTAAACCAGTATCCTTTCAACTGGGATTTCTAAAGTTCTTTGTATCTATTTCTATAAAACTACGAATAGATTGCTGAGTTACATATGATATACTATAGTTAATAGAACCTTGCATATAGAATAAGTCAAGCAGATAAAGAAAACATCTTGAAATTTCCAATTCATGGCACACTGAGCTCTAATAAATTTTAGCCTTAGGTGTGCACCAGATGTCCTATTCTCTACTCCGGTAAGGAGACACTGAATCTTCTGACAGTGTTTCCCAATCCCCTCAAAAATTGTAGATGAAAAAATATGAATAATTTAATACAAAGAGATCCATGATACATTACTGATTCTTGGCTGTTTTTCAAGGAGAGGAGGAAGATGACTGTTAGAAATCATCCCTGTAACATAGATCTTCTATTGAATGTAAAGGTTTATTCACATCTTTTCCAGCTCATCGTTGGTCACCACTGCGACAAATGAATGGCTGAAGTAGTCATGCATTGTCCTTAAAGTAAAAGGAAGAAGACTGACGTAGACACTTTGGCAGCAGTACGGAGGATCGGCAGATGAGAATATATACAGTATATATATATATATATTTTTTAGGGCCTTATTGCAGCACAAAAGGCCTGGACAACCCCTTAAGTCACAATATAGTATCTTACTCAGCATTTCTAGTTATTCTTATTTTATTGGGTGGAATAACTTGTTTTTCAACATTCTGTTTACGTGGTTTCTAGTTTCAGCGAAATGTTTGAAAGTCATCGCTTGAAAAACATCCTGGAACCAATTGACAGACAAACAGAGGAAACAGAAAATATAGTGATTGACTGGTAGAGAATAGCTGTAAGTAACATTGTTCACCATATGTCTTGCTGGATACATTCCTTTACCATTTCTGCTATTTGTAAACCGATGAAAAAGAATCTGTTTTACTTCAAGATACATCATAAAAGTCTGGTACTGTCACAGTGCAATAAAATCTTATTTATTGGTGTGTCCTCTGAGGATGACTGTTGTGGACAAATCCCAATTCTCAGCTCTCGGTTAAACTGGAATAACAGGGTTACACCTTCCGATATCCATTAGTCACAGTTCCCTATGCAAGGCTTTCTGGCCAGTACAGACATGCATGGAACACAATGTCTGAGGTAATTCAAGTTAATATGTATCTGTTAATCACTGTTAACTAGTGTTGAGCATTCCGATACTGAAATATCGGGTATCGGCCGATATTCGCGGTATCGGAATTCCGATACTTAATTCCAATACGTTTGCAATATCGTATACCGGAATCGGAAGTTCCCATAATGCAATGAGCCATTTTCATTTAATTCAGCCAATGAGGATCCTAAGAAGTGTGGGCACATCCTGTTAGGCATGTAGGCATCTTAACTAATGGCATGGCTGTGATTGGCTGCTGAAATGATGTCATGATGCACTATAAAAGCCGCCGCCGCCATTTTGAGCTCACTCTGCTGTGAATTCAGTTAGGGATAGGATGCTGTTGTTCTGAGGGACAGTTTTAGCTACCTATTTGGTCTATTCTGCTTTACCCAAGCTACTTTATAAATCGCTGTGCCTTGCAGTGCTAGTGCACAGTTCTCTGTGCTGTTCACCGCTTTCTGCAAGGTCTGTGTGTGTGAGTGCAGCTCACCCTGTAGTGTGTGCTTCAGCCACGTCTGGTTATAGTGCACTCAGTGTGTGTCACTGCCTCATACATTGTCCTTTTTTGCCAATTCATAATTTTTCCTGATATCTCCTATTAGTGTGGTGGTTCCATCCATATTCAGCTAAATTGGTTCCAAACACACTATATAGGAGTAGATAGAGAAATTTTTTTGGTCTTGCAGCGCTAGTGCACAGTGCTCTGCATCTGTACTGTTCACCGCTGTCTGCAAGGTCTCTGTGTGTGAGTGCAGCTCACCCTGTAGTGTGTGCTTCAACCACGTCTGGTTGTAGTGCACTCAGTGTGTGTCACTGCCTCATACATTGTCCTTTTTTGCCAATTCATAATTTTTCCTGATATCTCCTATTAGTGTGGTGGTTCCATCCGTATTCAGCTAAATTGGTTCCAAACACACTATATAGGAGTAGATAGAGAAATTTTTTGGGTCTTGCAGCACTAGTGCACAGTGCTCTGCATCTGTACTGTTCACCGCTGTCTGCAAGGTCTGGTGTGTGAGTGCAGCTCACCCTGTAGTGTGTGCTTCAACCACGTCTGGTTGTAGTGCACTCAGTGTGTGTCACTGCCTCATACATTGTCCTTTTTTGCCAATTCATAATTTTTCCTGATATCTCCTATTAGTGTGGTGGTTCCATGCGTATTCAGCTAAATTGGTTCCAAACACACTATATAGGAGTAGATAGAGAAATTTTTTTGGTCTTGCAGCGCTAGTGCACAGTGCTCTGCATCTGTACTGTTCACCACTGTCTGCAAGGTCTGGTGTGAGTACAGCTCACCCTGTAGTGTGTGCTTCAACCACGTCTGGTTGTAGTGCACTCAGTGTGTGTCACTGCCTCATACATTGTCCTTTTTTGCCAATTCATAATTTTTCCTGATTTCTCCTATTAGTGTGGTGGTTCCATCCGTATTCAGCTAAATTGGTTCCAAACACACTATATAGGAGTAGTTAGAGGAGCCTTTCTGCAGCATTGGGCCCTGCAGCCCCAGCCAGATTAGTATTAGCCTATTTTTTGTAGCCTCATCTATTGCATTGTAGGTTACCTTCCTACATTGTAATAGCTACAAAAAGTTTGTGATACTATCGTTATTACATCTTTAGGCACATCCAGTGTCTTTTTGTGACAAAAAAAACCTAAATAAAGTTCACCAAACACTCCACTTTACAGTTGTGTAGGCCACATTAGCTCATATTAAAGTCTAGTCCACACTTTATAAAATTAGTGTTTCTTATACCTGTTAGCAGCTGTTCAGGAATAAGCACACTAAGCCCTTAGTACTTTTCTGCCTATCTTTATCAGTCTACCAAGATGAAGAAGGCAGGGAGTAAGGCATGTGGGCGTGGGCGTGGGCGTGGGCATGGAGTTTCTGCAGGGAGAGGACGTGAGGATTCTGTGCCTGCAGGGAGAGGACGTGGGGATTCTGTGCCTGCTGCGGGCACCAGTGACTCAGCATCCCCCAGTTTTACCAGGGAACAGTCCTTTATGCGCAGCTTTGTAGGAGCTAGCCGTACCCCACTGCTGCGGGAGGACCAAATTGAAGCCGTTGTCGGATGGATGGCAGCTAACGCATCGACTTCAATTAGTTCCAGATCCTCTCAGGTCCTGAGCACTGAAGAGCACCCATCTGTCTCTTCACCACCTGCCAAATTGCCCAGGCAGTCAGAGAGCCCTGGACAGGAGCCATCTCTACTTCTGTTCTCTGAATCTCTTGGCTTGGAAAGAGGGGGCCAGCCAAGCAGAATTCGAGAATTTGAAGAAGAGGTAGTATGCAGTGATGCGCAACCGTTTTGTCTCTCTGAATCTGAAGAGGCGGGTGGGCCAGTACCTATGGTCAGCAGCACACCTCAGTACGCATCTGATGATGAGACTCAGGTGCCACTTTCTGGTGCGTACTGTGCTGTCGAGACTACCCAGGAGAAGCAGTTGTTTGAAGAGGGTGGTGTAGATGATGAGGTCCTTGACCCATCATGGCGTGAGGGACAGGAAGATAGTGGGAGCAGCTCTGAGGAAGAGATTCCCCGAACAGCCCAAAAAGGAGGGAGAGGGAGGGGGCAGACTTGGTTGCCTGTAGCCTCCACTTCGGCACCCATTAGGAGCATGGCTCTTCCAAAATCCAAAGCGGGCGCTCCCAAGACTTGCAGTGCCTGGTCCTTTTTTGACACAGTTGCAGATGACATTTGCTTTGTCAAATGCAAGCTGTGTAATCAGAAGGTGAAAAGAGGGAAAAGTGTCAGCAACCTCAATACCACAAATATGTGGAAACATGTGCGGACCAAGCACGTGGTGGAGTTACAAAAACACACTGAAGACCTAGGCCAGCCTACAGTGCCACCTACCACCTCTTCAGCTCGTGTTGTAGCCTCTTCCTCCAGCTCACACACAGCTGGTTCGGCTTCCTCACAGAATCGCCATGGAAGAATCTCTGGCACTGTTGTACAGAGACACAGTGTAATTCCACCCACAGCACCACTTTCCCAGTCATCCTCACACTCCCAGGCCAGTCTACAGCCATCATTAACACAGGCATGGGAGAAAAGGCGCCCATACTCGGCAAACCACCCCTGAGCACAGGTTCTGAATGCTGGCATTGCTAAACTACTGGCCCTTGAAATGCTATCATTCAGGCTGGTGGAGACTGACACATTCCGTAACTTTATGGCATTGGCAGTCCCACAATACAACGTGCCCACCCACTTTTATTTCAGCAGGCAAGCCGTCCCTGCCCTGCAACATCATGTGGAGGGAAAAATTAAACATGCGCTACAAAACGCCGTCAGTAGCAAGGTCCACCTGACCACCGATGCGTGGACCAGTAAGCATGGACAGGGACGATACCTTTCCCTCACTGCCCATTGGGTAAATGTTGTGGAGCCGGGTACAGATCTTGAGAGTGGCGCTGTACGTGTTCTGCCAACTCCAAGGATTGCAGGAATCCAGTCTGTACACACTGACTCCTCCTCATACTCCAGTTCCTCTAAATCAGCGCTGCAGGAGCCGTCACGGTCTACCTCCACATCGACCCGTGAACGGTTACCTGTTATGGTGACCAATATGAGCACAGCCGTGGCCAAACGTCAACAGGCCGTATTAAAATTAATGTCTTTGGGGAATCGAAGCCACACAGTGCAGGAGCTCTGGAATGCCATCAAGCAGCAGAGCGACGTGTGGTTTGTGCCAGCGAATCTCCAGCCAGGCATGGTAGTGTGTGACAATGGCCGAAATCTGGTGGCAGCTCTGGGCCTAGGCAACCTCACTCACATCCCATGTCTGGCACATGTGCTCAACTTGGTCGTGCAGAGTTTTTTGAGGGACTATCCGGATCTTGATGCACTGCTTCACAAGGTCCGCATAGAATGCGCTCACTTGCGGCATTCCAGCAATGCAAGATCACGCATTGCAGCTCTGCAGCGCCGATTACGTCTTCCGGAACATCGCATCATATGTGACCTACCCACCAGGTGGAATTCAACGTTACATATGTTGGAGAGGTTGTGTGAGCAGCAGGCAGCAGTAATGGAGTACCAGCTGCAGCAGGCGCAAACAAGTCGCAGTGCACGCCGTTCACACTTCACCACCACTGAGTGGGCCTCTATGAAGGACATTTGCCATGTTTTGCGTGCCTTCGATTATTCCACGTGGATGGCGAGTGCAGATGATGCACTAGTCAGCATGACTATCCCCCTTATCTGCCTGCTTGAAAAAACACTGCAAGCACTAAGGGACGAGGTTTTGGAAGAGGTGGAGGATGAGGAGTCACAAATGCCATCTGCTTCTCTACAGTCTGCGCAATGTGGTTCCTCACAAAGGCCTAGGCAGGGGACACTTTGTAAGGAGGATGAGGAGGAGTCAATGGATAAGGAAGACATCTGTCCAGAGGAGGGAGGTACACAATGCTCTAGTAGTCAGTATCTAGAGCGAGGGTGGGGTGATGCAGAGCAGGCAGAGATCACGCCTCAAGCAGGGGACAGCGTTTCTTGGCCAGTTGGCAATCTGCAGCACATGGTTGATTTCATGCTGCAGTGCCTGAGAAACGACCGCCGCATCGCCCACATTCTCAACACGGCTGATTATTGGGTGTCCACCCTCCTAGATCCTCGCTACCGGGACAACTTACAAAGCCTCATAACACCGTTGAACCGGGAGCGTAAAATGCGGGAGTACCAAGACGCACTGGTGCATTCCATCATGTTCTCCATTCCAACCGAGAGCAGTGCTGCTAGTGCTTTACAAAGCAGCTCAGTGCGTCGAGGCAGTGGAGGAAGCTCTGCACAAAGAGGGAGCAGAAGCAGCACCTCAGCACAAGGCAAGACCAGTATGGCCGAAATGTGGCAAAGTTTTGTGTCCCCGCCGCCACAAATGTCTACACCATCACAGACGGCTCCAGTCAGCAGGAGGCAAAGTTTCCATCAGATGGTGACAGACTACATGTCTTGCCCTCTTAGTGTACTCCCAGACGGCTCTTCTCCCTTCAAGTTTTGGGTCTGTAAGCTGGATACATGGCCAGAGCTTAGTCAGTATGCATTGGAGGTGCTAGCTTGCCCTGCTGCTAGTGTATTATCGGAACGCGTCTTTAGTGCCGCAGGTGGTGTACTAACAGACCGTCGCATGCGACTATCCTCCGATAACGTTGACCGGCTTACTTTTCTCAAAATGAACAAGGCCTGGATCTCTCATGAATTTGCCAGTCCTCTTCCAGAATAAATAATTGGTTGGCAACAGTATCCAGGTCTCCTGTTCTGTTCATGTTTCTACCACCTGAACTGTAATCCCTGAGCTCCAACACCGCCAGTTGGCGCTCGGAAGTGCCATCTGCACAGTCAACACTTGCTGCCGTGTCATTGGGGTTCAGTAACGTCAGCTGTTCCCCGACTGTGCGGACGGCAATTTCTCCTGCTCTGTCCACATTCTCACTACTACAGATTTTAAAGTTGCTCCAATTACACCTCTGGCTCCTCTGTTTTCAGTATTATCCCTGAGCTCCAACACCACCAGTTGGCGCTCGGAAGTGCCGTCTGCACAGTCAACACTTGCTGCCGTGTTATTGGGGTTCAGTAACGTCAGCTGTTCCCCTGCTGTGCGGACGGCAATTTCTCCTGCTCTGTCCACATTCTCACTACTACAGATTTTAAAGTTGCTCCAATTACACCTCTGGCTCCTCTGTTTTCAGTATTATCCCTGAGCTCCAACACCGCCAGTTGGCGCTTGGAAGTGCCGTCTGCACAGTCAACACTTGCTGCCGTGCTATTGGGGTTCAGTAACGTCAGCTGTTCCCCTGCTGTGCGGACGGCAATTTCTCCTGCTCTGTCCACATCCACTGTACTACTGATTTAAAACCTCCTCCAAATACACCTCTGGCTCCTCTGTTTTCAGTATTATCCCTGAGCTCCAACACCGCCAGTTGGCGCTCGGAAGTGCCGTCTGCACAGTCAACACTTGTTGCCATGTTATTGGGGTTCAGTAACGTCAGCTGTTCCCCTGCTGTGCGGACGGCAATTTCTCCTGCTCTGTCCACATTCTCACTACTACAGATTTTAAAGTTGCTCCAATTACACCTCTGGCTCGTCTGTTTTCAGTATTATCCCTGAGCTCCAACACCGCCAGTTGGCGCTCGGAAGTGCCGTCTGCACAGTCAACACTTGCTGCCGTGTTATTGGGGTTCAGTAACGTCAGCTGTTCCCCTGCTGTGCGGACGGCAATTTCTCCTGCTCTGTCCACATCCACTGTACTACTGATTTAAAACCTCCTCCAAATACACCTCTGGCTCCTCTGTTTTCAGTATTATCCCTGAGCTCCAACACCGCCAGTTGGCACTCGGAAGTGCCGTCTGCACAGTCAACACTTGCTGCCATGTTATTGGGGTTCAGTAACGTCAGCTGTTCCCCTGCTGTGCGGACGGCAATTTCTCCTGCTCTGTCCACATTCTCACTACTACAGATTTTAAAGTTGCTCCAATTACACCTCTGGCTCGTCTGTTTTCAGTATTATCCCTGAGCTCCAACACCGCCAGTTGGCGCTCGGAAGTGCCGTCTGCACAGTCAACACTTGCTGCCGTGTTATTGGGGTTCAGTAACGTCAGCTGTTCCCCTGCTGTGCGGACGGCAATTTCTCCTGCTCTGTCCACATTCTCACTATTACAGATTTTAAAGTTGCTCCAATTACACCTCTGGCTCCTCTGTTTTCAGTATTATCCCTGAGCTCCAACACCGCCAGTTGGCGCTCGGAAGTGCCGTCTGCACAGTCAACACTTGCTGCCATGTTATTGGGGTTCAGTAACGTCAGCTGTTCCCCTGCTGTGCGGACGGCAATTTCTCCTGCTCTGTCCACATTCTCACTATTACAGATTTTAAAGTTGCTCCAATTACACCTCTGGCTCCTCTGTTTTCAGTATTATCCCTGAGCTCCAACACCGCCAGTTGGCGCTCGGAAGTGCCGTCTGCACAGTCAACACTTGCTGCCGTGTCATTGGGGTTCGGTAACGTCAGCTGTTCCCCTGCTGTGCGGACGGCAATTTCTCCTGCTTTGTCCACATCCACTGTACTACTGATTTAAAACCTCCTCCAAATACACCTCTGGCTCCTCTGTTTTTAGTATTCACCCTGGGCTCCAATACCGCTAGTTGCTGCTCAGAAGTGCCGTCTGCACAGTCAACGCTTGCTCCAGTGTTATTGGGGTTCAGTAACGTCAGCTGTTCCCCTGCTGTGTGCAAATTCTCCTGCTTTGTCCACATCCACTGTACTACTGATTTAAAACTTGCTCCAATGACACCTCTGGCTCCACTCTGTTTTTAGTATTTACCCTGGATTCCAGCACCGCCAGCTGGTTCTCGGTAGTTCCATTTGCTCTTGTACCTTCTACTACCCATCCGGGTTCCAGTACCGTCAGCTGGTTCTCGGCAGTGCCTTTGGATTAGGTGCCTCCTTCTCGGTATCCAAGTTCTACCAACGTCTGCTGGTTCTTGGTAGTGCTTTCTGGCACAGGTACCTCCTGCTTAGTAACCGAGTTCCAGTACAGTCAGCTGGTCTTCGGCAGTTCCATTGGCTCTTGTACCTTCTGCTACCCATCCGGGTTCCAGTACCGTCAGCTGGTCCTCGGTAGTTCCATTTGCTCTTGTACGTTCTACTACCCATCCGGGTTCCAGTACCGTCAGCTGGTTCTCGACAGTGACTTTGGCACGGGTACTCCCTCCTGCCCAGCCTGGTTCCAGCACGCCAGCTGTTTCCGGGTAGTGTCAACGTCACTTTGCCTCCAATGCGTTGTCCTGTCGTGTTGCGGTCGGGTTAGCCGACTCTATGGTGCCTGCAGTTTAGGTGACTCCTATGTGGGCTGCGGGATCTGGCATTGAAGGCTGGTTCCATAGTGCCAATAGGACAAGCACCCCCTGTAGGACTGTGGGTTTTGGTAACTGCGGCCGGCTCGCGGCCTTGAACTTTTTTTTACATGGGTACCTTCTGCTACCCATCCGGGTTCCAGTACCGTCAGCTGGTTCTCTGCAGTGCCTTTGGATTAGGTGCCTCCTTCTCGGTATCCAAGTTCCACCAACGTCTGCTGGTCCTTGGTAGTGCTTTCTGGCACAGGTACCTCCTGCTTAGTAACCGAGTTCCAGTACCGTCAGCTGGTCTTCGGCAGTTCCATTGGCTCTTGTACCTTCTACTACCCATCCGGGTTCCAGTACCGTCAGCTGGTTCTCGGCAGTGTCTTTGGCACGGGTACTCCCTCCTGCCCAGCCTGGTTCCAGCACGCCAGATGTTTCCGGGTAGTGTCAACGTCACTTTGCCTCCAATGCGTTGTCCTGTCGTGTTGCGGTCGGGTTAGCCGACTCTATGGTGCCTGCAGTTTAGGTGACTACTATGTGGGCTGCGGGATCTGGCATTGAAGGCTGTTTCCATAGTGCCAATAGGACAAGCACCCCCTGTAGGACTGTGGGTTTTGGTAACTGCGGCCGGCTCGCGGCCTTGAACTTTTTTTTACATGGGTACCTTCTGCTACCCATCCGGGTTCCAGTACCGTCAGCTGGTTCTCGGCAGTGCCTTTGGATTAGGTGCCTCCTTCTCGGTATCCAAGTTCCACCAACGTCTGCTGGTCCTTGGTAGTGCTTTCTGGCACAGGTACCTCCTGCTTAGTAACCGAGTTCCAGTACCGTCAGCTGGTCTTCAGCAGTTCCATTGGCTCTTGTACCTTCTACTACCCATCCGGGTTGCAGTACCGTCAGCTGGTTCTCGGCAGTGTCTTTGGCAAGGGTACTCCCTCCTGCCCAGCCTGGTTCCAGCACGCCAGCTGTTTCCGGGTAGTGTCAACGTCACTTTGCCTCCAATGCGTTGTCCTGTCGTGTTGCGGTCGGGTTAGCCGACTCTATGGTGCCTGCAGTTTAGGTGACTCCTATGTGGGCTGCGGGATCTGGCAATGAAGGCTGGTTCCATAGTGCCAATAGGACAAGCACCCCCTGTAGGACTGTGGGTTTTGGTAACTGCGGCCGGCTCGCAGCCTTGAACTTTTTTTTACATGGGTACCTTCTGCTACCCATCCGGGTTCCAGTACCGTCAGCTGGTTCTCGGCAGTGCCTTTGGATTAGGTGCCTCCTTCTCGGTATCCAAGTTCCACCAACGTCTGCTGGTCCTTGGTAGTGCTTTCTGGCACAGGTACCTCCTGCTTAGTAACCGAGTTCCAGTACCGTCAGCTGGTCTTCGGCAGTTCCATTGGCTCTTGTACCTTCTACTACCCATCCGGGTTCCAGTACCGTCAGCTGGTTCTCGGCAGTGTCTTTGTCACGGGTACTCCCTCCTGCCCAGCCTGGTTCCAGCACGCCAGCTGTTTCCGGGTAGTGTCAACGTCACTTTGCCTCCAATGCGTTGTCCTGTCGTGTTGCGGTCGGGTTAGCTGACTCTATGGTGCCTGCAGTTTAGGTGACTCCTATGTGGGCTGCGGGATCTGGCAATGAAGGCTGGTTCCATAGTGCCAATAGGACAAGCACCCCCTGTAGGACTGTGGGTTTTGGTAACTGCGGCCGGCTCGCGGCCTTGAACTTTTTTTTACATGGGTACCTTCTGCTACCCATCCGGGTTCCAGTACCGTCAGCTGGTTCTCGGCAGTGCCTTTGGATTAGGTGCCTCCTTCTCGGTATCCAAGTTCCACCAACGTCTGCTGGTTCTTGGTAGTGCTTTCTGACACAGGTACCTCCTGCTTAGTAACCGAGTTCCAGTACCGTCAGCTGGTCTTCGGCAGTTCCATTGGCTCCTGTACCTTCTACTACCCATCCGGGTTCCAGTACCATCAGCTGGTTCTCGGCAGTGTCTTTGGCAAGGGTACTCCCTCCTGCCCAGCCTGGTTCCAGCACGCCAGCTGTTTCCGGGTAGTGTCAACGTCACTTTGCCTCCAATGCGTTGTCCTGTCGTGTTGCGGTCGGGTTAGCCGACTCTATGGTGCCTGCAGTTTAGGTGACTCCTATGTGGGCTGCGGGATCTGGCAATGAAGGCTGGTTCCATAGTGCCAATAGGACAAGCACCCCCTGTAGGACTGTGGGTTTTGGTAACTGCGGCCGGCTCGCAGCCTTGAACTTTTTTTTACATGGGTACCTTCTGCTACCCATCCGGGTTCCAGTACCGTCAGCTGGTTCTCGGCAGTGCCTTTGGATTAGGTGCCTCCTTCTCGGTATCCAAGTTCCACCAACGTCTGCTGGTCCTTGGTAGTGCTTTCTGGCACAGGTACCTCCTGCTTAGTAACCGAGTTCCAGTACCGTCAGCTGGTCTTCGGCAGTTCCATTGGCTCTTGTACCTTCTACTACCCATCCGGGTTCCAGTACCGTCAGCTGGTTCTCGGCAGTGTCTTTGTCACGGGTACTCCCTCCTGCCCAGCCTGGTTCCAGCACGCCAGCTGTTTCCGGGTAGTGTCAACGTCACTTTGCCTCCAATGCGTTGTCCTGTCGTGTTGCGGTCGGGTTAGCTGACTCTATGGTGCCTGCAGTTTAGGTGACTCCTATGTGGGCTGCGGGATCTGGCAATGAAGGCTGGTTCCATAGTGCCAATAGGACAAGCACCCCCTGTAGGACTGTGGGTTTTGGTAACTGCGGCCGGCTCGCGGCCTTGAACTTTTTTTTACATGGGTACCTTCTGCTACCCATCCGGGTTCCAGTACCGTCAGCTGGTTCTCGGCAGTGCCTTTGGATTAGGTGCCTCCTTCTCGGTATCCAAGTTCCACCAACGTCTGCTGGTTCTTGGTAGTGCTTTCTGACACAGGTACCTCCTGCTTAGTAACCGAGTTCCAGTACCGTCAGCTGGTCTTCGGCAGTTCCATTGGCTCTTGTACCTTCTGCTACCCATCCGGGTTCCAGTACCGTCAGCTGGTTCTCGGCAGTGTCTTTGTCACGGGTACTCCCTCCTGCCCAGCCTGGTTCCAGCCCGCCAGCTGTTTCCGGGTAGTGTCAACGTCACTTTGCCTCCAATGCGTTGTCCTGTCGTGTTGCGGTCGGGTTAGCCGACTCTATAGTGCCTGCAGTTTAGGTGACTCCTATGTGGGCTGCGAGATCTGGCAATGAAGGCTGGTTCCATAGTGCCAATAGGACAAGCACCCCCTGTAGGACTGTGGGTTTTGGTAACTGCGGCCGGCTCGCGGCCTTGAACTTTTTTTTACATGGGTACCTTCTGCTACCCATCCGGGTTCCAGTACCGTCAGCTGGTTCTCGGCAGTGCCTTTGGATTAGGTGCCTCCTTCTCGGTATCCAAGTTCCACCAACGTCTGCTGGTCCTTGGTAGTGCTTTCTGGCACAGGTACCTCCTGCTTAGTAACCGAGTTCCAGTACCGTCAGCTGGTCTTCGGCAGTTCCATTGGCTCTTGTACCTTCTACTACCCATCCGGGTTCCAGTACCGTCAGCTTGTTCTCGGCAGTGTCTTTGGCACGGGTACTCCCTCCTGCCCAGCCTGGTTCCAGCACGCCAGCTGTTTCCGGGTAGTGTCAACGTCACTTTGCCTCCAATGCGTTGTCCTGTCGTGTTGCGGTCGGGTTAGCCGACTCTATGGTGCCTGCAGTTTAGGTGACTCCTATGTGGGCTGCGGGATCTGGCAATGAAGGCTGGTTCCATAGTGCCAATAGGACAAGCACCCCCTGTAGGACTGTGGGTTTTGGTAACTGCGGCCGGCTCGCGGCCTTGAACTTTTTTTTACATGGGTACCTTCTGCTACCCATCCGGGTTCCAGTACTGTCAGCTGGTTCTCGGCAGTGCCTTTGGATTAGGTGCCTCCTTCTCGGTATCCAAGTTCCACCAACGTCTGCTGGTCCTTGGTAGTGCTTTCTGGCACAGGTACCTCCTGCTTAGTAACCGAGTTCCAGTACCGTCAGCTGGTCTTCGGCAGTTCCATTGGCTCTTGTACCTTCTGCTACCCATCCGGGTTCCAGTACCGTCAGCTGGTCCTCGGTAGTTCCTCAGCTTTCTTGTACCTTCTGCTACATTTCCAAGTTCAAGCTTTTTGAAATGGTTCTTGGTAATCACTCTGGATCTCCCTGACGAGGACCCTGAAGACGAGGACCCTGAAGACCAACCCTAAGAAGACGAGGACCCTGAAGACGACGACCCTGAAGACGAGGACCCTGAAGACCACCCCGAAGAAGACGAGGACCCTGAAGACCACCCCGAAGAAGACGAGGACCCCGAAGACGAGGACCCAGAAGACCAACCCGAAGAAGACGAGGACCCCGAAGACGAGGACCCCCGAAGACGACGACCCTGAAGACCACCCCGAAGAAGACCAAGAAGATGACCCTGAAGAAGTTGACCAAGAGGACAAAGAAGAGAAGACAAGCACCAAGATACAGAAGAACAAGAGACAGAAAACCAAGACGCAGAAATACAAGAAGCTGCAGAACAAAAAGCGGAAGAACATTAAGCATAAGACTAAAAATCAGAGCAAAAGATAATATCTAAATTATAAGCAGAAGATGACTAAGCAGTGTATGGGGGTGAGTCCGTTCCTCCTCATGGTGCCCCTGGAAAAGATCTGCTGCTGCAGGCCAAACTGAACGCGGACAAATCCTGTTGTAAATCTTTTGTGACGGGCAGAACGAAAGGTGTAATGTCCAACCTTTTATAGATAACAACTACAGGAATGCCTGTCACAAATAAGAATATGATGAAGAAGAAGAATATGAAGAAGATGAAGAAGTAGAATATGAATAATGAAAAAAAAAGAATAATACGAAGAAGGTGAAGAAGAAGAAGATGAAGAAGAAGTGGATGAAAAAGATGCTGAGGATGATGAAGGAGAAAGTGTGGGAGAAGTAAAAAAGAAGGTGAAGAGCATGGAAGTAGTGAAACATAAATATCTGACAAAATATAAAAATACTTAACATAGTCAATATTTCCGTAACTCAGAACGTCTTAAAAAAAATATTAATTCCTGCTATTCCATTTGATTGGGCTAAACCTCTATGCCTTTATTGTCTCCCCCACCTCCCCCAATACATTCTACATTATTCTTAGTTGTTTTCCTTCATGTAGAATTAACCTACAAGGAAAGAAAGGGTTTATTTTCATTCCGATATTTCTGTCCCATTGACTTGCATTGGTTTCCGGTATCGGAATCGGCGATATCCGATACTTTTTCGGTATCGGTCCGATCCAATCCGATCCGATATTTCCCGATATCGGAAGGTATCGCTCAACACTACTGTTAACCACTGCCACAGTTAAAAAGTATTACTGAAACCATTTTGTAGCTCCCAATACACATTACACTAATATCGGCTGAACCTGCTGATCTTACTGGGTTCAACAGACAGTCTAATGTGTGTGGGGGCCCTGAAAAAATGATTGTCGGGGCATTAAAGACCCGGCATGTCTGATTCGGCAGAGCAAGCGCTCCTGTGTATGGGAGAGACGGCCATGACAGCTACTGGCCAAACGATCGTTCAACCGACAGCCATCTGAGGTGTCTGGGGGGCTTATGGCATGGATTCAGAAGTTGCGCTAGAATTCAGGGTACCATACTCATGTGGGGGATGGGTGAAGTTTCTGGTTCTCATTGCGGAGATAAAGCTGAGGCAAAACACCATGAGAAAAAAGCATGCAAATTAGCTCACCCTAGAATGATCTCCTTAATGAAAACCATTTATCTAGCCAACCACTACACTGCTATGTACTGATGAAGGGTAGGGAACTCAACTCAGGTGTCTACTGATGAGTGTCTGGATTAGCTAATATCCCTAGTTAGGATATTACAGCAATCCAAACTGCAATAATGCAAACATCATAACTACATTTACTTATAAGAGTTGTGAGGGCATCAATTTGAGGGCATCATACCATGTGAGGGAGGACTCACTATGGTTGAAGGTTCACTATGGGGCATCATACTTTGTGGGGGCACTGTGGAGGTATCATACTGTTTTAGGAGGCACCAAAGTTTGCTGGAGCAATCTTTGGGCATCGTACTGCATTGAGGCACTGTTGGGAAATTGCACTGTGTTGTGGTCACTGTGGTGGTATCATGCAGTGTTTGGGCACTGTGTGAACATCATACTGTGTTGGGAGCACTATGGGAATATCATACTATGTTGGGATACTGTGGTGGCAATATATTTTGCTGCATTCATCGTACTATATTAAGGGGTATCATGCAGTATGGGGGCATGAAAAGGGTAACATAGTGGGTGGGAACACTATGTAGCTTCAGTAAGGGTGCTATTTTTGAGGATTTGCCACAATACTTGTCCCTCTCCCTGTTTTTAAAAGTAGGAAAGTGTGCCCTTTTGTGACTGCGCCTATGTTCCGTGACCCCACCAACTCTGCAGAATGTTTTTCTTAGGATTGAGGGAGAGGGGGAACCTAAGGCCACGGCCCCAATATCAGTATTTGGTCAGTATTCTGTCAGTATCTTTTCTCAGGAGTGGGAGCGAAAGTGGGTGATAAATGCAGAAATGCACTTGTTTCTATTATACCTTTTATCTGATTGTTCCTCACTTGGTTTTGGCTCCCACTCCTGAGGAAAAATACTGACCGAATACTGACCAAAGACTGATAGTGGCTAAATGTTTTGGTGACCATAGTGAAAAAACAGCCATGTCACTTCACCATTATACATTTTGTTTTTAACATACTTGTACTTTTAAGTTGTTTTAGGAGTAAAGGTGCACATACACCTCGGATAGCTGTTAACCAAACACTTATTTGACCGATGGTCGGTTTTTACAATCCGTGTGGTCTTCTGTTGGCCATCTCTGTGTACCATCCATATGCCATTCGTGTGTACATGTGTACCATCCATGTGCCATTCATAAGCCGTCTGTGTGACACGTAAAAATAAAAATAAAAAAAAAAACAACAAAAAAGGCCAACATTGTTTACCTGCCCAGGTTCAGAACTAATGCACTACCAGGATGCAGCAAACCCATATAATACAGATGGCGGCAACACAGGTGCAAAATACTGATGGGACAATCACTCACAACCTACCATTTCATGGAGGGGATGACTGCTTAGTATTGGAATTGCACACAAAAAGGCTTGTATAGGGTGCTGTTCACACATTTGTAGTGCACAGTCTCTAGCTTAAAGCCTATTAGTTACGCCCATACTATTAGATTAGGCGGGTGCCCAGTACTATCCAAGTGCACCCCATGAGAACAGACACCCTAGTTTACAATGCCAGCACTGGTGGGCCTGGCTGCACCTTGGAATAAAAAAGTGCAAAAATACATATATATAATATATGAGGTATTTGGTCGATAATTTGGCCAAAATACGCAAGCTCACAACCCAATTAAAATTCCTCCAAAATTCAAGAAAAAAACAAAAACAAATCAAAAAAGGGCAACAGTTTTTACCTGCCCAAGTGTCAGAACTAATGCACTACCAGGATGCAGCAAACCCATATAATAAAGATGGCGGCAACACAGGTGCAAAATACTGGGCAGGTAAACACTGTTGCCCTTTTATGCTGTGTGTTTTTTTTTTTCATTTTGGGGGGATTTTAATTCTTCTTATTGTGGCTTTGCTTTTAGTTTAGTGTTAGGACTCACAAGTATAAGGAGTCGGACCCTTGACTCGAGTTGCGAGCTTGCGTATTTTGGCCAAATTATCGACCAATACCTCATATATTATATACACACATGGTCAAAATTGTTGGTACCCCTCGTTTAATGAAAGAAAAACCCACACTGGTCACAGAAATAACTTGAATCTGACAAAAGTAATAATAAATTAAAAATCTATGAAAATGAACAAATGAAAGTCAGACATTACTTTTCAACCCTGCTTCCACAGAATTTAAAAACAAATTAAACTCATGAAATAGGCCTGAACAGAAATTATGGTAATCTTAACTTAATATTTTGTTGAACAACCTTTTGAGGCAATCACTGCAATCAAACGATTCCTGTAACTGTCAATGAGACTTCAGCACCTCTCAACAGGTATTTTGGCCCACTCCTCATGAGCAAACTGCTCTAGTTGTCTCGTGTTTGAAGGTTGCCTTTTCCAGACGGCATGTTTCAGCTCTTTCCAAAGATGCTCAATAGGATTTAGGTCAGGGCTCATAGAAGGCCACTTCAGAATAGTCCAATGTTTTCCTCTAAGCCATTCTTGGGTGTTTTTAACTGTGCGTTTTGGGTCATTATCCTTTTGCAAGACCCATGACCTGCGACTGAGACCAAGCTTACTGACACTGGGCAGCACATTTCTCTCTAGAATCCCTTGATAGTCTTGATATTTCATTGTACCCTGCACAGATTCAAGACACCCTGTGCCAGATGCAGCAAAGCAGCCCCAGAACATAACATATCCTTCTCCATGTTTCACAGTAGGGACAATGTTCTTTTCTTGATATGCTTCATTTTTCCATCTGTGAACATCGAGCTCATGTGCCTTGCCAAAAACTTCCATTTTTGTCTCATCTGTCCATAGGACATTCTCCCAGAAGCTTTGTGGCTTGTCAACATGTAGTTTGGCAAATTCCAGTCTCAAATGACATGGGAACAACATGGGGAAGACCCCTGGAAGCATATGTGACTCCCAGGTCACTGCTGTAAACAATGTTTTCAGAGGTATTATGCCACTTTTACGGACTCACAATAAAACATAGAAAAACTAAACCAAAATGGATTTTCCTGGGAAAAATGTTAATGAACATCCTTTCCAGGGTAATGACTTGTCTATAAGACAAAATAAATATGCAAAAATGCTCCTCCACACCTTGGGCTATGTTCAGACGTAGCGATTTTGATGCGTTTTTTGCACTTTTGCATTGCTTTCAACGGTGAAAAATACATTCAATGGTAAATGTCATTTTAACATTGTACAACTTTATCTGGCCATGTGGTGTGTGAGACCTGATCAGACCCATCCTGTTTCATTTATGAAAACAGGGCTCTGAAAGTCAGAAACACTATTTTTATAGGGCCATCAGATGGCCCTTACTATTCTCAAAGGGCCAGCAGTCAGCCCTCACTATTGTTAGAGGGCCATCAGCCGGCTATGCTTTGTTGTTCCCATTATTAAAGAGTGGGTCTCCTATACTGTTATTGTGTATGCGGTGACTGCAAGGGCTACTAAAAATTTGGACGCACCCCAATACCCCTTTGAAGAGGCATAGAGGAGGGCCTCAGTAAAAAAAAATTTCCATTATAAAGGAGTGGGTCTCCTATAGTGGTAATGCCCATGCAGTGAGTCCAACGGCTGCCAAAATTTGGGAAAAACCCCACTAACAATTTAAAGACACATAGAGCTGGGCCACAGTAACGAGTACGACATGTTCCCATTTGAAAGGAGAGGGTCTGCTATACAGTTATAGGGTATGCAGTGAGTCCAACGCCTGCTAATATTTAGGAAAAACCCCAATAACAATTTAAAGACACATAGAGGTGGGCCACAGTATCGACATGTTGCCATTAGAAAGAAGCGGGTCTGCTATACAGTTATAGGGAATGCAGTGAGTCCAACGGCTGCCAAAATTTAGGAAAAACCCCACTAAAAATTTAAAGACACATAGGGCCACAGTAACGACATGTACCCATTAGAAAGGAGAGGGTCTGCCATACTGTTCTTGCGCATGCAGTGAATGCAATGGCTGCCAAAAATTTGGAGGCACTCCACTGCCCCTTGCAAGAGACGAAGAGGTCGGAGGACCTCCTGAAAACAATGTTCCCATTATTAGGAAGTGGGTCTCCTATACTGTTTGCCTATGCAGTGAATGCAACGGCTGCCAAAAATTTGGAGGAACTCCAATGCCCCTTGCAAGAGGCGTAGAGGTCTGACAGCCTCCTAAAAACAATGTTCCCATTATTAGGAAGTGGGTTTTCCATACTGTTTGCCTATGCAGTGAATGCAACGGCTGCCAAAAATTTGGAGGAACTCCAATGCCCCTTGCAAGAGACGTAGAGGTCGGAGGGCCTCCTGAAAACAATGTTTCCATTATTAGGAAGTGGGTCTCCCATACTGTTTGCCTATGCAGTGAATGCAACGGCTGCCAAAAATTTGGAGGAACTCCAATGCCCCTTGCTAGAGACGTAGATATGGTGATATGGTAGATATGGATGTGATATGGTGGTGGAGGATGAGGATGAGGAGAAAGAGGAGGACAAGAGCAAATAGACTAAATCAAAAAGCGTATACCCATGTCTGGGTGTGAAGACAGAGGTGCATGGGAATAGTTAGACCTCACAAAAAAAGACACTGTACTTGAGTTTATGTTACGCTGCTATCATTCGGTGGTGTTGAGAAGTCTGGGCCAATTCAGCCCTTGTTCATTTTTATAAGAGTTAGCCTGTCAGCATTTTCAGTTGACAGGCGGATGCGCCTATCGGTTGTAATTCCACCAGCGGCACTAAAAACCCTCTCTGACAAAACACTAGCGGCAGGGCAGGCCAGGACCTCCAAGGCGTAGAGAGCAAGTTCATTCCACGTGTCCAGCTTGGATACCCAATTATTATAAGACACAGAGGAATCATGGAAGACATTGGTATGGTCAGCTAGGTACTCCCTCACCATCATCTGAAACTTTTCCCTCCTTGGGAGAGTACCCCGGGCCTCAGGGCCTGTGTGATGGGAGGGTCTGAGAAAACTGTCCCAGAACTTTGACAGTGTTCCCCTGCCTCTGCTGGATTGGATTTGTGTCTCTCTCGCCTGTATTCCTTGGTTGCTCAACAAACTGTGACCTCTGCCACCAGGGTTTTCAGATGGGAATTTTTTTTTATAATTCCTCAACAAGGGCCTTCTGGTGCTGCCCCTTTTTATTAGGTCTATCCAGCGTGGAAATAAGAGACAGAAAGTTCTCCTCGTAGAGTGGTTCTAGAAGTGTCACCAACCATTAATGACTGTCACCTAAAATTTGGGCAACCTGAGGGTCACAGGAAAGGCAGCATAACATAAACTCAAAAAATTAAAGAAAAAGGAAAGCGACAACAAAGCCCCAGATAAGCATAGAAAAAATATAATTTTATTGAAAACATATGTCAGGAGTACACAAAAATAGTACATTAAAGAGCTTAAAGGCACAGAGTGCCACATATGTAGTTAAAAAAACCAAGGACACCAAAAAGCCCCCACAGTAACCCAATGTAGACAGCAATTCAAGGGTGTATAATAATAACACCACAAATACATACATCAGTAGCAACACCAAAAGGGACAATTCCCAAATGTCTGATAGTATACCAAAAAAGGGTAAAATGAAAAGCAAAATATATAAGTAAACAGCCAATAGTTACCCAAATTGCAAGTACCGATGATAAATCAAATAGGGGGAAAGAGGGGGGGTTTTATGGGGTGACACCATAAAACCCCCCCTCTTTCCCCCTATTTGATTTATCATCGGTACTTGCAATTTGGGTAACTATTGGCTGTTTACTTATATATTTTGCTTTTCATTTCCTATAGGCTCTATTTACCCTTTTTTTTACTCTGCAACAAAATGGAAATGCAAGCCAGAAATGGCTGATTTTGGAACGCAGTTACATGTAATATGTCTGACGGAGAACCACGGTTTTAAATAGCAGGCCTGTAGTTTACTAATACTATTCATCACAGTGACCTTGTGTGAATAGCTTGACCGACACACTGCAACAAAATGGAAATGGAGGCTAATAGTTTCCATGTTCAGTTCAAATTTCTGGATTTTTATTGCTGTAATATGGAAAAGATCTGGCTGTATTCTGCAGTGCTAACAAGCAAATGGAGCACTAAAATGGTGTACTCTGTATTGCTTTTTAAGCAAATAATCAAGATTAAGGTAAAAAAAAATTAGCCCTGTCCCCTGATAACTGGGGCTATGTCTACAAATATTTGTCCCAGCAGGATCAGTCAGAAGTTGAACGTGCAATGAACCCTCTTGTGCTGTATCATGCACTGCAGTTGTGGCGCCCCTGAGGGTTCAGTCGCCACAGGGGTACTGCACCTCAGACCGAGGTGTGGTATCTCCTCTCCGAGGTAAGGGTGGAGCACCTCTCAGGACTCAGCCATCCATCCAACACTACACCTCTCCCACCTGAGGGGGGCTGATATGCACCAGGGTGCTGCCCCAGCCGGGATAGAGGAGATGGGGGGGAACCAAAAGATAGGGGGGAACCATGTAGTGGGTGAGGGTGGATGTCGCACTTAGAGGGTACACCACAAAAATTCATATTTAATAAACGGCCATCTTGGGCTTATGGTCCTTCGATTGTGGTCTTCATCACTGAACGTGGCTTTCTGTGTGAACCTGCAGCTGAATGAAGATACACGGTCCTCGTGCTCTGGCCTTGAGGCGAGGAGCGGGCTAGAGTTAACGGCTGTCTCTAACCGGTCAAGGTCCCTACCTAAGAAGGCCTGGAGGGGAGCAGGGGAGATAAGCTCCACAGGCAAAAGGATCCCAGGGGGATAAGGGGATGCAGACGGAGCGGCATACGCCACCTGTCCTCAGTATTCTGGCCTAGTCAGAGGGACTCCTGCTGCAAAAGGGGTACCGGCCCCCGATATCTGGCTTTGCTACTTCATGTCCTAGTCAGAAAAGCCCGGAGGCTTGGAGGATCCCACCGGGTATCGGACGGAGCGGAGTCGCCACTCATACCCTTGTTCTGTGTATAGCCAGAGGGAGACCCAGCCTTGTAACACGCGCCACATACGGACAGGAGAGGACCTAGTAGGAAAGTCTAGGAACACTCTGGTGCAGGGGGTCCTGATTGATGCACCCGAACTACCCGGAGTGTGCTGAGCCCCTTCCTGGTGGCCGCAGCGCACCGTGAGGAGCAAGGAGAAGCCTTGCAGCTGACACCTAACAACGTGAGTAAAGCTTGGAAGACTGCATCCATTGCCTCTGGTCCCTTATTTCAGCGCGACACCACACCGCACCACCCACTACGACTCCCCTGATCTGTCTTCTCTGCCCTGAGGCCCTGCTCCGCCTGTGGGGAGTAGTACCATCTTCTGCTGCCACTACATCCCGCCTCAGAGGACTGCCACAGCGCTGGTGGCAAATCACCAGACTCCACAGGTGGCGTAGTCATTTAATCCACTCGATTACCACCGTCCCTCCTGGCCCCTTATTTTTACTGTGACGACCCTGGGCACGGGCCGGGCCTAGGCCACAACTGCATCCACCGTACACCAGGAGGCCCGGTTCCGAGTACCCCCATCTCTCAGGGTAGGGCCAGCGAGCGGGAGCGAGGCGTCACACAGTTCATCAGAAGATCCCTATATTTTTGAGACTTACCATAATTGACCAGGTAGCAGATACGGCGCCTGATCGATTGGGTAACCTCATTAAAAAAGAGAGTTATTGGATTTTTAAACTTGGTACGCTGGCCTCTGAAGGGTTAAATTTAATTATCGAAAATGTGATTGGTGTAAAGTAAGTTTATAGTATGTTTTGCATATCCGATCTTTTTATGTTGTTTTCATATTGTTATTTATATTTTTATATTGTTATTCATTTTATTGGTGTTGTTTTTAACCATTTTTTTCATTGGTGCAACTTTCCTATAAGTATGTCACTTCCCTTTGTTAGTTATACCACCTGATGAAGATAGCGTGTTGCTATTGAAATGCGTTGTGGAACTTAAAGAATAGAATAAAGGTCCGTTAATTTTTATCCCTTTACCTTAGCGCTCCTTTTGCTGCGGTATTTTTCCCATTTGCTTTGTTTCTTTCCCTCCTGAAGGTATGCAGCAGGAGCAGCTTCGGGTTAGCTTTAACCTCCATGGTGTTAGGACCTTCGACATGTCATCATGAGTGCGCACGTGACACGGACCAGGAAGACAAGCGCGATACCACGCCAGTCTCCGGACACTCACGCTCTTCACCGGGGTTGTGCACAACCTCACCAGGTGAGCAACCTCTTGGCCCCCCATTTAAATTTTAACTGGTACATCAGATTCTGCTCAACAGCACTCCTTGTCTTTTCTTCTCCTGCATGCACTCCAGTCTGTCACATACCCTGCCTGCCTGCCTAACTCCTGCTATCACCTTCACCACTAAAAATATGCAGCTGGATATATATATATATGTTGTGGAATACCTATACTAACTATAAACAATCAAATCTATCCCAGACTCAGCAGCACCTCTCCCTACTCTGCCTGTTTCTGACTGTGACGAGCTTAGCGGCTCCACGTCTTATATAGACCTTGTAAGGCAGCGCTCAACATCATGCTGGGGGACACTCGCTGCACCGGGTCAATTAAAGCACACCAGCCACGTTTTCCAGTATTTCACAATCCAGCAGTTTATTACTCTTCATAACTGCTTATAACCGAGTCCAACTCAGTTGCTCGCCGACATATTACACATATAGTGTCCAGGAGCCTTTCAAGTGGCAGACAGGCCCACTTGGCTCCAGTTACAGCCTTCAGCAAAGTCACTTATATCAATGTCCATATATTCATATAGCTGCTTCAGTCAGATTTGTTCTGCCACCGCTGTGGCTTTACGGCTTCCCAGATGGGGGTCTCCAGCCCTCATACCTGCAAAGGCTACTGGTATGTTTTCACACCTAACATCCAGCCTCTGCCTTCCAGGACTCTTGCCTTCCAAGCCTCTTGCCCTCCAAGGCTACTGGCATCACTTACACATAAGGATCCAGCCTCTGCCTTTCAGGCTTCACCAGGCTTCACTAGGCCTCACTAGGCCTCACACTCTAATGGTGTCCCACACAGGGAACAGGCCTCAGGCCTTTTCACACCTGTTTCAAAACTACCAGGGTTTATATATCTTCCAGTGCACACAGGACCTGTGCTGATGTCACAGTCATGTGATCAGACCTTCTGTGTGCACAGGACCTGTGCTGATGTCACAGTCATGTCATCAGTCACCTGAGGGGGAGGTATATGGTCAGCCAAAACACACCCTGGACCATTACAGTAATGCCGCAAGCCGCTGCATTACAACCTGATGACGCTGTGCGGCCAGCCAATCACTGTAATGCCCACAACAAACATGGCTTCGGCATTACAGTGCGTGGCAAGCAATCACTGCATGTTCATTGACTCTCTAAAGAGCGCCAAACATGCAGGACGGGGACCCGAGCTCCCGTCTGAGCAATCCGGAAATACTCGCCGAGCTTGTCGAGCACCGTGATGCTCGGACGAGTACCGAGTAGTGGCGAGCATGTTCGCTCATCACTAATGATTATGTTTTCTTAAGCCCTGATTTTAAAAACCACTTCTATTTTTAATCATCACGTATGGATTTTGCACAAAACGCGCATGAAGTTACGTATAAGCTAGATGTACAAGAAAAATCTTTATCGTAGCCAAAAATGTACACAATATTATATATAAAAATTTATTGAACATTAATTCTACAATTTTATTGGAAATTAATTATTTTCCTAATCTAACCCTTTTCCTTTTCTCTTCAAAGCTTCTTTTGATACCTTGTATCTTATAGAATGTGGATCTTCTCTGTGATGCATCCAGCAGTAATCCCCCATCATGTTCACGTTCCGTTTTTCTTGGTATTGTCGTTCCATCTCCTTGATATCCTGATGAAATCTTTCTCCTTGCTCTTCGGTAACAGCTCCAAGGTTTTCAGGAAAGCAGTCCAAAGAAGAATGTAAAAAATGTAACTTCAAATTCATCAGACAACCCAAGGCTTTGAAACTTTTCAGCATGTTCTCCACGATGGACTTAAATTTTGTATCTTTGCTGTTACCTTGAAATTTCTTCACAACTTCTTTAAAAGAATCCCAAGCCCTTTTCTCAACAGCTTCATTTTTGTTTCGAACACGTTGTCCTTCATGAGTTTCTGAGTATCCGGACTCACAAAAATGCCATCCTTCAGTTTTGATTCTGACAGTCTCTGAAACTTGGTACACAGGTACTTAAAAGTTTCTATTTCTTTTGGTAGAGCTTTCACAAACTGCTTCATCAGTCCAAGCTAAATGTGGAGTGGTGGCAGGAAAACTTTAGTGGGATCAACTAAACTTTCGGCAACTATGTTCTTGAGTCCAGGTTGCAAAGTGTTCTTGTTGGCCAACTTTTTTGGCTCCAGTGATGAGTCCTATCCCGGCTGTCCCATTCACATAAAAAGCATGTTTACCTTCTGTATCCTCCTTGCTGCCGAAGGAGCAAAGAGAACTTTTAGATTACCACATATTGACCATCCTTGATTCTTGTGGTTACGTTTCTTGAGAATAAAGTCTAAATTCTTATAGCTTTCCTTCAAGTGCACAGAATGCCCTACAGGCACTGAAGCATACTGTACTTTCTACCATTGTGCACAGCTTTCAGACTTTTTTTTTCTGCAATACACTAGAATGCAGTCTTGAGAAAATTATGGAAGGAATTCCTTTTCTCTCCTTCTGTACCACGAAATGCTGGTACCAGGAGCTAGCAGGTTCTTTTTTTTAGGCTCCACGTAGAAGACAAGAGGGGCAAAAAGCACCAAAATCGCACAGTTCAGCAGTGTATTTACAAGCACAGTTTTCATGAAATCACATTCACTTTGCTTGGACAGTTAAACACAGCAAAACTTCTGTGCAAAAAAAGCAGCAGAATATACTATTATTATTATTATTATTAAATATTTATATAGCGCCATTAGGTTCCATGGCGCTTTACAAGTGTAGGGACAGACAGGGACACGAACATGAAACATCAAACGAGGCGCACTGGTACAGTAGGGCAGGGGGTCCTGTCCACGAGGGCTCACAGTCTATAGGGGGTGGGTGGGGAGACAGGAGGAAGGGGAGAGGAGAGGGTGAGATGGTGTAGCGGATGGGTCTCAGTGTGGGCTGTAGGCCTGAAGGAAGAGGTGGGTCTTTAGGTTTTTCTTGAAGGTTCCCAGGGTAGGGGACTGTCGGATGTGACGGGGGAGAGAGTTCCAGAGTATGGCGGATGCACGAGAGAAGTCTTGTAGGCGGTTGTGGGAGGAGGAAATGAGAGGGGAGAAGAGGAGAAGTTCTTGAGAGGAGCGAAGATCGCGTGGGGGGACATATCTGGAAACCAGGTCGGAGATGTATGGAGGGGACAGGTTATGTATGGCCTTGTATGTTAGGGTTAGGGTTTTGAACCGTGATCTCAGGGCAATGGGGAGCCAGTGAAGGGCTTGGCAGAGGGGGGAGGCGGGTGTGAAACGGGGAGATAGGTGGATGAGTCAGGCTGCGGAATTGAGGATGGTGCGGAGAGGTGCAAGGGAGGAAGCGGGGAGGCCAGTGAGCAGGGGGTTGCAGTAGTCGAGACGGGAGATGATGAGGGCGTGAATAAGCGTTTTTGCCAAGTCCTGGTCAAGGAACGAGCCGATTCGGGCAATGTTCCTCAGTTGGAGTCGACAGGCGGTGGCGAGGGCTTCGATGTGGGGCTTGAAGGAGAGGGAGGAGTTGAGGATTACCCCGAGGCACTTGGCGTGGGAGACGGCTGAGAGGGTGCAGTCGTTGATTGTGATGGATAAGTTGTGGAGCTGGGAAGAGCGGTTGGGGGGGAAGACGATTATCTCGGTCTTGTCCATGTTGAGTTTGAGGAATCGGGCGGAGAAGAAGAATGAGATGGCAGATAGGCATTGGGGAATTTTGGATAGTAGGGCGGAAATGTCGGGGCCAGACAGGTAGAGCTGGGTGTCGTCAGCGTAGAGGTGGTATTGGAGGCCGTGGGATTCGATGAGTTTCCCCAGGCCGAGGGTGTATGCGGAGAAGAGTAGTGGTCCCAGGACTGAGCCTTGGGGAACTCCAACAGAAAGGGGGTGGGGTGAGGATGAGGTGTGGGAGTGGGTGACGCTGTAAGTCCGGTCCGTTAGGTAGGAGGAGATCCATGAGAGGGCTAGGTCAGTGATGCCAAGGGATTCTAGGATGTGGAGTAGGAGGGGGTGGTCGACTGTGTAGAAGGCGGCGGAGAGGTCGAGAAGGAGGACGGAGTAGTGTCGCTTGCTCTTGGCGGTCAGTAGGTCGTTGGTGACTTTAGTTAGGGCTGTTTCGGTGGAGTGGTGGGGTCGGAAACCGGATTGAAGGCGGTCGAAGAGGGAGAAGGAGGAGAGGTGGGAGGACAGCTCGGCATGAACGTGCTGTTCAAGTAATTTTGAGGCAAAAGGGAGGAGAGATATCGGGCGGTAGTTGGAGACTATTGCAGGGTCAAGGGAGGGTTTTTTGAGGATGGGTGTGATTGTGGCATGCTTGAATGATGATGGGAAAGTGCCGGATTTAAGTGATAGGTTGAAAAGATGGGTTAGGGCGGGGATGAGGACAGTGGTGAGGTTAGGGATGAGGTGGGAGGGGAGGGGGTCGAGGGCGCAGGTGGTGAGGTGTGAGTGAGCTAGCAGAGAGGAGAGGAGGTCTTCTGTCATGGGGGAGAAACTACATTTGGGTGAGGGGGGTTGGGCGGTGGGGGTGGGGGGCCGAGCGGCTTGTAGATCGAAGCTTTGTCTGACTTTGTCAATCTTGTCCTTGAAGAAGGTGGCGAAGTCGTCGGCTGAGATGAGGGGCGAGGGGGGGTGCAGGGGGATGGAGTAGAGAGTTGAAGGTACTGAAAAGTTGCTTGGGGTTGCGGGATAGGGAGGTTATTAGGGAAGAGAAGTAGTCTTGTTTTGCATTCGTGAGAGCAGTCTTGAAGGTGGTGAGGGACTGTTTGAACAGGGTGAGGTGATCAGCAGAGTGGGATTTCTTCCATTTCCGCTCAGCCACTCTAGACGTCTGCCGAAGTTTTTCGTGAGGGGCGTTAGCCAGGGTTGTCTGTGTTCACGGGTTGTGACGTGTGAGAGCGGGGCAGCTTGGTCGAGGGCTGTGGTGAGGGTGGTGTTGTAGAGGGTGGCGTCGGCGTCCTGAGAAGAAGCTAGGCCGGAGAGAGGGAGGAGGGAGGAGGAGATGGAGTGGAAGTCGATGAGTTTGAGGTTTCTACGGGGGTGGGGGCATGTGCGGGGAGGGGCGATCAGAGAGGGGGGAGAGGGAGGAGAAGGTCAGTAGGTTGTGGTCAGAAAGGGGGAGAGGTGCGTTTTTGAGGTCAGCGAGGGAACCGAAGCGGATGAAGACAAGGTCCAGTGTGTGACCGTCGGTGTGTGTGACGGATGAGGTCCATTGGGAGAGACCGAGGGAGGAGGTTAGGGATAGGAGTCTAGAGGCAGCGGTGCAGGGGGTGTCAACGGGGATATTGAAGTCACCCATGATGATGGTGGGGATGTCAGAGGAGAGGAGGTGGAGGAGCCAGGTTGTGAACTGGTCAAAGAAAGAGGAGGGGGGTCCTGGGGGACGGTAGATAACTGCCAGTTGGAGGTTGCAAGGGGAGAAGATGCGCACGGAATGTGCCTCGAAGGAGGGGAGGGGGTAGGAGGGGGGCGGCGTAATCGGGATGAAGGAGCACGTGTTGGCCAGGAGTAGGCCGACGTCTCCACCGCGGGAGTTGTTGGGGCGGGGGTGTGGGAAAATGTAAGTCCACCTTAGGAGAGGGCGGCCGGGGAGGTTGTGTCAGAGGGGGTGAGCCAGGTTTGCGTGATGCCGAGGAAGGAGAGTTTTTTGGAGATGAAGAGGTCGTGGATGTATGGAAGTTTATTGCAGACCGAGCGGGCATTCCAGAGGGCGCGCGGAAGGGAGACTGGGGAAGCAGGGGCGGGAGGGATGGGTCTGAGGTTGTTGAGGTTACGGGGGTTGGTTATATGTCGTGGGAGTGGGGGGGGTGTGATGGGGTGGGCCAGGATTAGGGGAGATGTCACCCGCAATTAGGAGGAGCAGGGAGAGGGTGAGAAGGTGCGGGCAGGAGAGCTTGCGTGGCGGGCGTGTTTGTTTGGAGATGGAAGGTTGAAAGTGGAGGAACAGTTCAGAGGAGAGGGTGAGGTGAGTAGGTAGGATGGAGGGAGAGATGAGCATTTCATTACTGGGAGGAGTGATGAGTGGGGGTAGTAGGAAGTGGAGAAGGATGGGAGTGAGGGTGGGAAGAAGCGGGAACATTGTGGGGGTGAGTAGTGGGCGAGAGGTGACAGGGGTAGGAGGCAGCCCGGGAGCGATGTAGGTGGGGTGAATCCTAGTGGGGGACAGGTGGCCGCATGTGAGGTGCTGCTGGGGGATAGGATGCAATCAGGGATGGGGAGCAGTTCAGGGATGAGTTGCAGCCCGGAGGAGAGGTACAGACAGCCGGGGTAGAGATGAAGGTGAAGTAGCCAGGGGGAGATGCAGCAGCCGTGGACGAGGTGATGGAGCCTGGATGAGAGGGTGCAGCTGGGGATAGGATGATTCGGCAGGGATGGGGTGATGCGGCAGGGATGAGATGAAGCAGCCGGAGATGAGGTGATGCAGCAGGGATGAGATGAAGCAGCCGGAGATGAGGTGATGCAGTAGGGGTGAGATGATGCAGCCGAGATGAGAGGAGGTAGCCAAGGATGAAGGTAAGCAGCCGATGGTGGGAAGATGCAGCCAAGGATGGGAAGATGCGGCCGAGGATGGGAAGATGCAACCAAGGATGGGATGATGCAGCCGAGGATGGGATGATGCAGCCGAGGGAGGGATGATGCAGCCGAGGATGGTATGGTGCAGCTGAGGATGGGATGGTGCAGCCGAGGATGGGATGATGCAGCCGAGGATGGGATGATGCAGCCAAGGATGGGATGATGCAGCCAAGGATGGGATGATGCAGCCGAGGATGGGATGGTGCAGCCGAGGATGGGATGGTGCAACCGAGGATGGGATGGTGCAGCCGAGGATGGGATGATGCGGCCGAGGATGAGAGGGTGCGGCTGGGGATGGGATGATGCAGCCGAGGATGGGATGATGCAGCCGAGAATGGGATGATGCAGCCGAGGATGGGATGGTGCAGCTGAGGATGGGATGGTGCAGCCGAGGATGGGATGATGCAGCCGAGGATGGGATGATGCAGCTAAGGATGGGATGATGCAGCCGAGGATGGGATGGTGCAGCCGAGGATGGGATGATGCAGCCGAGGATGGGATGGTGCAGGTGATGCAGCCAAGGATAGGATGATGCAGTCAGGAGCAGGATGATGCAGCCAGGGGCTCAGAAGCGGCTGGCAGGGTCAGGGGCAGGCAGCAGGGTGAGAGGCAGGATGAGAGGCAGCCAGCAGGGTCAGAGGCGGCCAGCAGGGTCAGAGGCGGCCAGGAGCGTCAGAGGCGGCCAGGAGCGTCAGAGGCGGCCAGGAGGGTCAGAGGCGGCCAGCAGGGTCAGAGGCAGCCAGCAGGGTCAGAGGCGGCCAGCAGGGTCAGAGGCGGCCAGAGGGAGTTTGTTGCAGCCAGGGGGCCGGGTGCGGTGGGGAGTCAGGTGCGGTCGGGTCCTGTGAAGATGAGGGCCCAGTTCATTCAGGGGCACGTTGCAGATAAGGGCCTGAACCTGCTGATGGGCCAGGTGTAGCTGAGGGCTCAGTGCGGTTGGGGGGCACGGTGCGGTCAGGGCCAGCGCAAGCAGGTGCAGCAAGGGGCCAGGTGTAGCTGGGGCCCAATATAGCCTGGGGTACGGTGCAGTCAGGGCCGGCATAGACAGGTGTGGCCAGGTGTGGCTGAGGGCCCGGTGCGGCCTGGGGTATGGACCAGACGGTCTTGGCTGCGATGTGGGCAGCTGTGGGGCACCGGGTCGGGGCAGGCCAGTGTGGGGGTCCGCTGCACAGTCTATAGGCTGGGAGCTGCAGTGGGGCAGTGGGCTCCACGCTAGGCCGGGGCCGATAAAGGTAAGGCACTGAAGGCGGCACCGCCAATCCCCGCACAGCCCACGGCCCCGCACCGCTGTGGAGGGTCCCGAGGGCAGCGCTGGCCGCTCCACTTGGTCCTCAGCTGGGTATGCTGCGGTGGACCCCGTGGGAGCACCGATTGCCCTCCGCAGCCCACAGCTCTGTAGCACCGCGGGGGGCCAGGCACAGGTATGGTAGCCCAGGAGGGGGCAGGCCAGGCCGCGGTCGGGCCTGCAGCAAAGGCGGGGTGTGGAGAACGGGGACGGCTGCACCGCACTTACCGGCGGTCCAGGCGGTGAAGAGCCGCACGGATGTCCGGGGCTGCAGCAGCGCGGATGAGCGCCGCAGCCTTTGTGGGACCATGCCGGGAGCGCTGGAGGCGCCCGGGTGCCGGCGGTGTCGGGGACGCAGGCCCAGGTAAGGAGCCGGAGGGCACGGCCGCTGGCCGCACATGGGCAGGCCGGCCAGAGGGTCTGGTAGGTGGCCCAGATGGTCGGAGGGTGCCCGGGGGTGGTGTAGGTGAGGATGGCAGTGTGTAGGGAGGACGGGCGAGCTTGGATGCGGTGGATGGTGTCCAAGTGCCTGGAGCCTCCCTACGTGCGACCATCACCCCCGGCGGCCATCTTGTTACGCAGCATTTACGCTACATGTGAACATGGTCTAAATGTCCAAGCAAAGTAGATGTGATTCCATGAAATCTCTGCCCTTGGTGTGTCTAAAGGCGTTGCTGAACTCTGAGGTTTTGGTGCATTTTTTTTTCTATAGGCTTCTGAAAAAATGCAAGAAAAAAAATGCCATTGCATTTTTAAGTTCAGAATCAAAACTTTTCTGTACTATTAAAAAAGGGTTAAAAACTATGCTTCATATCTGCACCAAAATCACATGAAATAAGGGAGAAAACGCATAAAAGAAATGCAGCAAACATGCAATAATCAGATGAGAAGTGATGAGCGAACGTGCTCGCCACTGCTCGGTACTCTCCCAAGCATCTCACTGCTCGGCGCTCTGCGAGTATTTCCTTGTTGCTCAGGCGGGAGCTCGGGTCCCGTCCCTGCATGTTTGGTGCTCTTTAGAGAGCCACACACTGTAATGCCGTAGCCATGTTGGTTGTGGCATTACAGTGATTGGCTGGCCGCACAGCATCATTAGGTGTATATAAGACCGGGCACCACCATGCTCGTCACAGTCTATCCCGGAATCAGGCAGAGTAGGGAGAGGTGCTGCTGCATCAGGGAGAGATTTGCTTGTTTAGAGTTAGTATAGGTATTCCACAACATATATCTATAATATCCATCTGAACTAACAGTCCTTCTGAGGACTAACCCAGCTGCATATAATCAGTGGTGATAGTAGGAATTAGGCAGGCAGTTTATGTGGCAGACTGCAGCGCATATAGCAAGAGGGTCCATTGAACGTCCTGTTAGTCTAGGTATTCCACAACATATATATATATATACAGTTAGGTCCATATATATTTGGACAGAGACAACATTTTACTAATTTTGGTTCTAGACATTACCACAATGAATTTTAAACAAAACAATTCAGATGCAGTTGAAGTTCAGACTTTCAGCTTTCATTTGAGGGTATCCACATTAAAATTGGATGAAGGGTTTAGGAGTTTCAGCTCCTTAACATGTGCCACCCTGTTTTTAAAGGGACCAAAAGTAATTGGACAGATTAATAATTGTAAATAAAATGTTCATTTCTAGTACTTGGTTGAAAACCCTTTGTTGGCAATGACTGCCTGAAGTCTTGAACTCATGGACATCACCAGACGCTGTGTTTCCTCCTTTTTGATGCTCTGCCAGGCCTTCACTGCGGTGGTTTTCAGTTGCAGTTTGTTTGTGGGCCTTTCTGTCTGAAGTTTAGTCTTTAACAAGTGAAATGCATGCTCAATTGGGTTGAGATCAGGTGACTGACTTGGCCATTCAAGAACATTCCACTTCTTTGCTTTAATGAACTCCTGGGTTGCTTTGGCTTTATGTTTTGGGTCATTGTCCATCTGTAGTATGAAACGATGACCAATCAGTTTGGCTGCATTTGGCTGGATCTGAGCACACAGTATGGCTCTGAATGCATCAGAATTCATTCGGCTGCTTCTGTCCTGTGTCACATCATCAATAAACACTAGTGACCCAGTGCCACTGGCAGCCATGCATGCCCAAGCCATCACACTGCCTCCGCCGTGTTTTACAGATGATGTGGTATGCTTTGGATCATGAGCTGTACCACGCCTTCGCCATACTTTTCTCTTTCCATCATTCTGGTAGAGGTTGATCTTGGTTTCATCTGTCCAAAGAATGTTCTTCCAGAACTGTGCTGGCTTTTTTAGATGTTTTTTAGCAAAGTCCAGTCTAGCCTTTTTATTGTTGATGCTTATGAGTGGCTTGCACCGTGCAGTGAACCCTCTGTATTTACTTTCATGCAGTCTTCTCTTTATGGTAGATTTGGATATTGATACGCCAACCTCCTGGATAGTGTTGTTCACTTGGTTGGCTGTTGTGAAGGGGTTTCTCTTCACCATGGAGATTATTCTGTGATCATCCACCACTGTTGTCTTCCGTGGGCGCCCAGGTCTTTTTGCATTGATGAGTTCACCAGTGCTTTCTTTCTTTCTCAGGATGTACCAAACTGTAGATTTTGCCACTCCTAATATTGAAGCAATTTCTCGGATGGGTTTTTTCTGTTTTTGCAGCTTAAGGATGGCTTGTTTCACCTGCATGGAGAGCTCCTTTGACCGCATGTTTACTTCACAGCAAAACCTTCCAAATGCAAGCACCACACCTCAAATCAACTCCAGGCCTTTTATCTGCTTAATTGAAAATGACATAACGAAGGGATTGCCCACACCTGTCCAAGAAATAGCCTTGGAGTCAATTGTCCAATTACTTTTGGTTCCTTTAAAAACAGGGTGGCACATGTTAAGGAGCTGAAACTCCTAAACCTTTCATCCAATTTTAATGTGGATACCCTCAAATAAAAGCTGAAAGTCTTTACTTCAACTGCATCTGAATTGTTTTGTTTAAAATTCATTGTGGTAATGTCTAGAACCAAAATTAGAAAAATGTTGTCTCTGTCCAAATATATATGGACCTAACTGTATATCAGAGCTAGGTAGGCAGGCAGTGTATGTGGCAGACTGCAGTATACAATACAGCACAAGAGGCTCCATAACAGTTCTGTCTGCTGCTGCTGTTACAGATATTTCTACAAATAGCCCCAGGTATCAGGGGCCAGGAATAATTATTTTTTTGATCTTAATCCGGATTATTCGGTTAATAAGCAATCCAGAGAACACCGTTTTTCTCTCCATTTGCTTGTTGCCACAGCAGAATACAGCCAGATTCTTTCCATATTACAGCGATAAAAATCCAGAAATTTGCAGTGAACGTGGAAAATATTGGCCTCAATTTAAATTTTGTTTTAATTTCAGCTATTTAAAACTCTGGTTTTCCGTCACACATATCACATATAAGTTTGCTCCAAATTCAGCCATTTCTGACCTCCATTTAAATTTTGTTGCAGTGTGTCAGTGAAGTTATTGACACCAGGTCGCTGTGAAAAATAGTACCTACAGCCCAGCTATTTAAAACTGTGGTTTTCCGTCACATGGATCACATGCAAGTTCCCTTCAAATTCAGCCATTTCTGGCCTCCATTTAAATTTTGTTGCAGTGTGTCAGTGAATCTATTGACACCAGGTCGCTGGTTTTCCGTCACACGTATCACATATCACTGAGGTTCAAATCCAGCCATTTGTAGTGAATGTAGAAAATATTGTCCTCCATTTAAAATTGGCAAGGCGCGTGGCAAGGGACGTGATGGTGATGATGGTGCATGCAGAGGATCAGGCCGAGGCCGTGGGCAAGCCGAAATTGTGCCACAACAAACACCCACATCTTCTCGCTCGACCTTCCTGTCCCAATTAATAGGGAACCGCAGAACACCACTATTGAACACAGAGCAGTGTGAAAAGGTTATTGGTTGGATAGCAGATAATGCTTCCAGTCACTTAGCCACCACCACCACCCTGTCTTCCACATGGTTAAGTCGCAGTAGGCGTGAGTCTGGACTGCATATTCCTCACCCTGATCCTCCTTCCTCCCACCATACCGAGTGCTCGGAGACAACTGATCCCACACTTGGACACTCAGCTGTTCACTTTTCCATTTATAGATTCAGGCTTCTTGCCCGGTCCACTTGAAGTGGGGCAAGAGGAGATTGCATGTAGCGATGCCCAAATATTTGAGCAGCCACTGTCACACGAAGGCGACGGTGGGAAACTGTCACAAGAGGTGGATGATGATGAGACACAATTGCCAGAAAGTCAGGAGGAGGACCAGGGTGCAGAAGTGGAAGATGAGGTGGTGGACGATTAAGTCACTGACCCAACCTGGCAAGATGACATGCAGAGCGAGGACAGCAGCACACAGGGGAAGGGAGGCGTAGCAACACAACAGGCAAGAACAAGCAGTGTGTTGGCCGCAGACAGAAGGCGGGCAACCGTTCCCCCTAACATCAACACGACGGCAGTTTCCAGTACAACTGTTAGGTCTTCCCAAGTCTGGTTGTTTTTTAAAGACTCTGCTGATAACGCCAAAAAGGTCATTTGCACCACCTGCCAGGCCAGCATCAGCAGGGGTAGCAAAACTAGCAGCCTGACCATCACCAGCATTATCAGGCACATGGCAGCAAAGCACCCAACTAAGTGGGCCGAACCCCAGGGTCCAGCAACAGTGTCTGCGGGTGACACCACTGCTTGTTCCACTGTTGTGAGTGAACGCCAATCCCCTGTATATGGCGCATGCCAAGATGCCTCCCACCCTGCACCTGTCGTTGAACACTCTCAACTACACCATCAGCAAGCACGTCCATGTCCTTGTCCCAGCTCAGCGTTCAGTTGTCCCTTCCCCAGTCCTTGGAACGCAAGCGCAAATGCACAGCTAATGCCCCACAGGCCACACTACTAAATTCACACATTTTGTGAATGCTTGCGCTCAAAATGTTGCCTTTTAGGCTCGTGGAGATGGAAGCTTTCCACAACCTGATGGCGGTGGCCGTCCCTCGGTACTCGGTCCCCAGCCGTCACTATTTCTCCCGGCATGCCGTCCCTGTATTTACACAAGCACGTGTCCCACAACATTAGTCGTGCCCTTAACAACGCAGTTACTGGGAAAGTCCACCTAACCACGGACATGTGGACAAGTGCTTGTGGGCAGGGACTGTACATCTCACTGATGGCACACTGGGTTAACATAGTGGAAGCCAGGACCCAGTCTGACCTTGGGGCAGAGGACGTCCTCCCGACGCCGAGGATTGCGGGCCCTGGGTCAATCAGGGTTGCCCCCACAACTGCCATACCGTCTGTTCAGCGTGGATGGCCTGAGGACAGGGAGGAGGAGGAAGAGGAGGAAGATGAGGAGAAGAGCATGGTCCATCGTCCTCTTGGATGAGGACACGGAAGTCTTGCCTCTTTGCAGTCTGGCACACATGGCAGAGTTTATGTTACGCTGCCTTTCCCTTGACCCTCACGTTGTCCAAATGGGTGACAGTCATTACTGGTTGGTGACACTTTTAGACCCACGCTACAGGGAGAACTTTATGTCTCTTATTCTTTTGCAGGACAGGCCTAATAAAATGGGGCAGTACGAGAAGGCCCTTGTTGCGAATTAGTGAAAAAATTCCCATCTGAAAATGCTGGCGTTAGAGGTCACAGTTCTTTGGACAACCAAGGAGTACAGGCGAGATAGCCACAAATGCAATCCAGCAGAGGCAGGGGAACACTGTCAAAGTTCTGGGACAGTTTTCTCAGACCCTCCCATCGTGCAGGCCCTGAGGCGGGGGGTACTCTCACAAAGAAGTGCAAAGTTTCGGAAGGTGGTGAGGGAGTACCTTGCCGACCGTACCAACGTCCTCCGTGATTCCTCTGTGCCTTATAATTATTGGGAATCCAAGCTGGACACATGGCATGAACTGTCTCTCTACGCCTTGGAGGTCCTGGCCTGCCCTGCCGCTAGCGTTTTGTCAGAGCAAGTTTTTAGTGCCGCCAGTGGAATTACAACCGATAGGCGCATTCGCCTGTCAACTCAAAATGCTGACAGGCTGACTCTTATAAAAATGATAGCAGCGTAACATAAACTCAAATACAGTGTCTTTTTTTGGGGATGTCTTCACACCGAGACATGGGTATACGTTTCCTGATTTTGTCTATTTGCTCTTGTCCTCCTCCTTCTCCGCATCCTCATCCACCACCACCATTTCACCACCATATGTACCATATCAACATATCTACGTCTCTTGCAAGGGGAATTGAAGTGCCTCCAAATTTTTGGCAGCCGTTGCTTCACTGCATAGGCAAACACTATGGGAGACCCACTTCCTAATAATGAGAACATTGTTTTTAGGAGGCTCTCTGACCTCTACGTCTCTTGCAAGGGGCATGGAGTTCCTCCAAATTTTTGGCAGCCGTTGCTTCACTGCATAGGCAAACACTATGGGAGACCCACTTCCTAATAATGGGAACGTTGTTTTTAGGAGGCTCTCCGACCTCTACGTCTCTTGCAAGGGGCATTGGAGTTCCTCCAAATTTTTGGCAGCCGTTTCTTCACTTTATAGGCAAACACTATGGGAGACCTGCTTCCTAATGGGAACATTGCTTTTAGGAGGCTCTCTGACCTCTACGTCTCTTGCAAGGGGCATTGGAGTTCCTCCAAATTTTTGTCAGCCGTTGCTTCACTGCGTACGCAATAACAGTATAGGAGACCCACTCGTTAATAATGGGAACAACAAAGCATAGCCGGCTGATGGATCTCTAACAATAACGAGGGCCGACTACTGGCCCTTTAAGAATAGTAAGGGCTGCGTGATGGCCATATAAAAATAGGCTTTGTGACTTTCAGAGTCCCTCCATCATAAATGAAACAGGATGTGTCTGATGTGCCACACACCACATGGCCAGATAAGGTTGTAAAATGTTAAAATGACATTTCCTGGTGATTGCATTTGTCTTAAAAAATAACGTAAAAAAACAAACAAACAAAACACAGTAGGATCTTTCTTTAGCATAAAAACCAGAGTCGCCAATGTAACCTCAATGTAATCACATTGTTCAGCTTCTGCACCTCCTCCTGTTCGGCGTCCATCTCCGAAAGACCACATCAGTCACAAGCTGAAAGCGCTGCAGCACTGCCTTGGCAACAGGCTTTGCTGAAGATAACATGCTTAGCCCCTTTCCGACAACGTCAGTAATAGTACGTAGCTGTGTACTGGGACTTATGGACCAGCTACGTACTAATACGCATAATGCGATCGCGCCCGCACACAAGCGGTGCGGGGCGATCTCCGCCGGGTGTCAGCTGATTGTCACAGCTGACACCCGGTGCTATGTGCAGGGAGAGGTCCCGCACCGCTCCCAGCACATTAACCCCCACAATGCTGCAATCTAAGTCGATCGCAGCATTGCGGGGGCAAGCGGGGAGGTAAGCGCCGATAATTACCTTCTCTCCGGCCTCCAGCAATGTCTGCGGCGGCTCCCGGATGTTGGCATGATGACCCGATGTCGTCATGACAACATCCGGGTCACCAGGAGGCAGTGCATGACCAAAGTAATGTCTCCCGTGTGTGCAGCGCTGACAGGCTGCATGGCATAGGGAGCTTCTGCTCTCTATGCTATATAGCCGATTAGGCTGCAAAAAGTGAAAGTTCCATAGTGGAACATGAACATAGTATAAAAGTAAAAAAAAGTGTAGGAAAGTGAAAACATTTTTTTAAAAAAATTGTAAAAATATTAAAAAAAAATGAAAAAAATAATCCCCCAAAAATAAAAATATATTATACCCATAATATTTATTTATTATGAAAAAAAACAATAAAAGTACACAAATTTGGTATCGCTGCGTCCAGAACGACCTGACCTATAAAACTGTCCCAATAGTTAAGCCCTTTAGTGAATACGGTAAAAATAAATAAAAAACGAAGCAAAAAACAATGCTTTATCATCATACCGCCAAACAAAAAATGGAATAACACACGATCAAAATGACGAATATAAATAAAAATGGTACAGCCGAAAATGTCATCTTGTTCCGCAAAAAACAAGCCGCCATACAGCTCCATCATCCGAAAAATAAAAAAGTTATTTTTTCTAGAAAATAGATTTTATTGTGTAGAAGCGCCAAAACATAAAAAAACTATAGAAATGCGGTACCGCTGTAAACGTACTGACCCGAAGAATAAAGCTGCCTCATCAATTTTACCACAGGCGGAACGGCATAAAAAAAAACCCAAAAAAACAATTCCGGAATTGCTGGTTTTTGTTTATTTTGCTTCCCAAAAATCGGAATAAAAAGCGATCAAAAACTGTCACATGCCCGAAAATGGTACCAATAAAAACTTCAACTTGTCCCGCAAAAAACAAGCCACCACATGACTCTCTCGGCCAAATTATGGAAAAATTATAGCTCTCAAAATATGGCGATGCAAAAACTAGTATTTGCAAAAAAAGCGTCTTTTAGAGTGGGACAGCTGTCAATCATAAAAACCCAATATGAATCTGGTATCGCTGTAATCACACCGACCCAAAGAATAAAGTCGTCTAATCACTTATACCACACGAGGAACAACGTAAAAACATAAACTCTAGGATTAGGGTTGTGCTAGGGTTAGGGTTGTATTAGGGTTGGGGTTAGGGTTGGGCTAGCGTTAGGGTTGGGTTAGGGTTAGGGTTGTATTAAGGTTGGGGTTAGGGTTGGGATTTTTTCAAAAGTAAAGAAAAAAAAATGATGACGATATGGCGACCAGTGTTGAGTGCAAGTGCTCGTTACATGAGTTTGCATCGGGTGCTCGGGTATGCACTGAGTATCGCGGGTGTTCGAGTGACATGCTCGAGTCTCTGTCCCATATGTTTCGCGGCCAAAAAAAACGTTGCTGTGATCGCCTGCCATGCACGAGTGACCCCCGCATGTTTTTTTGGGGGGTTCTAACAACCGTGACACATGGCGCTCCTTCCCTTCTGAACCCTGCCGTGCGCCCAAGCAGTGGTTTTCCCCCACATATGGGGTATCGGCTTACTCAGGAGAGATTGCACAACAAGTTGCATTGTGCAATTTCTCCTGTTACCCTTATGAAAATGCAAAACTGGGGGCTGAAAAACATTTTTGTGGGAAAAATGTGAAAATTTTATTTTTACGGCTCCATGTTATAAACTTCTGTGAAGCAGCTGGGGGTTCAAAGTGCTCACCACATATCTAGATAAGTTCCCTAAGGTGTCTAGTTTCCAAAATGGTGTCACTTATGGGAGTTTCCACGGTATAGGCACATCAGGGGCTCTCTAAATGCAACATCACGTCCGCTAATTATTCAAGCAAATTTTACATTCAAAAAGTCGAATGGCGCTCCTTCCATTCTGAGCCCTGCCATGCGCACAAACAGTGGTTTTTCCCCACGTATGGGGTATCTGAGTGCTCAGGGGAAATTGCACAACAAATTTTGGGGTCCATTTTCTCCTGTTACCCCTAAAAAAATTTGGGTCTAAAGTAACATTTTTGTGAATAAAGTTAAATGTTTTGGTTCCAAAATTGTGCTGATGTAAAGTATATATGTGGGAAATGTTATTTATTAACTATTTTGTGTGATATATCTCTCTGATTTAAGGGCTTAAAAATTGAAATTTCAAAAATTGCGAAATTTTCAAAATTTTCAAAATTTTCTCCAAATTTCCGACTTTTTCACAAATAAACGCAAGTGTTATCGAAGAAATTTTACCACTATCATGAGGTACAATATATCACGAAAAAACAGTCTCAGAATCAGCGGGATCCGTTGAAGCGTGCAAACCACCCTCGGGGGTAAAAGGGCTAATGCTTAGGTGACAAACCGCCTACCAATGCAGAAGCTGTAACACAGCAGCCTGATCTGTGGCTCTCACTGCTTAACATACAGCCAGGCATGGTCGTGTGTGACAATGGGTGGAACCTGGTGACGGATAAATGATAGCCATAGTAGATACAGTTTCCCAAAAGTCAGTCCTTTCACTGAGCTAAAAAATATGGCTGTGGTGAAATACAACTCACTGACAAGCTGTGTACTGGCTCCGTACCGTCCCTGGCTATATTCACTTGTCCACGTGTTTGTGGTTAGGCGGTCCTTCCCAGTAAGTACACTAGGGAGGGCACGGGTAATGTTGTGGTACTCGTGCTTGTGGAAAGCGGAGACGACACCGGGAGAAATAGTGGCGGCTGGAGACCGAGTGTGGACACCCGGCTGCCGCCGCCATGAGGTTGTGGACAGCTTCCGCCTCCACGAGTCTAAAATGTCACATTTCAAGTGCAAGCAGCTTTAGAGGACTTCCTGAGAGAAATGACAGCTGGAGTAGATACGGTTTCCCAAGTCCTTTCACCAAGCTAAAGAATATAGCTGTGGTGAAATACAACTCTCAGGAAAAAAGCTGTGGACTGGCTCCGTACCATCCCTGGCCACATTCACTTGACCATGTGTTTGTGGTTAGGCGGTCTTTTCCAGTAAGTGCACTGGGGAGGGCACGGGTAATGTTGTGGGACCCGTGCTTGTGGAAGGCGGAGACAACAATGGGGGAAATAGTGGCGGCTGGGGACCGAGTATGGACACCAAGCCGCCACCATGAGGTTGTGGAGAGCTTCTGCCTCCACGAGCCTAAAAGCCACATTTCAAGTGCAAGCAGCTGTCAAAAATTTGGCAGTATAGTATTGCAGTCTGTGGGTGGCTGGCTGCATACTTGCGCTTGCATTCCAAGGAATGGGGTAGGGACAACTGAACGCTGCGCTGGGACAAGGATGTGGATGGTGATTGTTGCAAGTCTGCAATGACAGGTGCATGGCGGGAGGCATCTTCGCCTGCGCCAAGGATCACTTATGATGGGCACACTTTTAGACAGTGACCTGGGAGTCAGAGATGCTTCCAGGGGTCTTCCCCATGCTGTTCCCATGTCTTTTCAGCACTATATGCATGTGTCTGATGATGTGTCACACACCACATGGCCAGATAAGGTTGTAAAATGTTAAAATGACATTTCCTAGTGAATTCATTTGTCTTGGTTGAAAGCAATGCAAAAGTGCAAAAACGCATCAAAAACGCTACGTATGAACATAGCCCAAGGTGTGGAGGAGCATTTTTGGTCTTGGTTATTTGTTTTGCCTTATATACAAGTCATTACACTTGAAAGGATGTTCTTTAACATATTTCCCAGGAAAATCCATTTTGGTTTCGTTTTTGCATGTTTTATTGTGAGTCCATAAAAGTGGCATAATACCTCTGACAACGCTGTTGACAGCAGTGACCTGGGAGTCAGAAATGCTTCCAGGGGTCTTCCCCATGCTGTTCCCATGTCATTTGAGCACTGTTCCCGTCGATTTGGGCAATTTTTAGGCCCTCTGCAGACTGCCGGGGGGAGCCGCCGGAAAAATGCTTGCGTTTCTCATAGACTTACATTGGGCTTGTTACTCGGTCCGAGCACTCGAGCATTCCAATTTGCTCGACCCGAGCAATGAGTATCCGAGCATTTTAGTGCTCGCTGATCACTGCAGATGAGATAGATTGTTATTGCCTTGTGTGGTGAAGACAAAAGAGCAGTAGAAAAAGCAATAGAAAAAATGAAGCATTTACGCTATATGTGAACATGGCCTTATCATTACATTTTTTATGGGTTTAATAGAGAAAAAAATATTAATCACGCCATTTTTTACGCCATTTACCGATCACCATATACAGTGCTGGCCAAAAGTATTGGCACCCCTGCAATTCTGTCAGATAATACTCAGTTTCTTCATGAAAATGATTGCAATCACAAATTCTTTGGTATTATTCTCTTCATTTAATTTGCTTGCAAGGAAAAAACACAAAACAGAATGAAGCAAAAATCAAATCATTGATCATTTCGCACAAAACTCCAAAAATGGGCCAGACAAAAGTATTGGCACCCTCAGCCTAATACTTGGTTGCACAACCTTTAGCCAAAATAACTGCGAACAACCACTTCCGGTAACCATCAATGAGTTTCTTACAATGCTCTGCTGGAATTGTAGACAATTCTTCTTTGGCAAACTGCTCCAGGTCCCTGATATTTGAAGGGTGTCTTCTCCAAACTGCCATTTTGAGATTTCTCCACAGGTGTTCTATGGGATTTAGGTCTTGACTCATTGCTGGCCACCTTAGAGGTCTCCAGTGCTTTCTCTAAAAAAATGTTATAGTGCTTTTGGAAGTGTGTTTTGGGTCATTGTCCTGCTGGAAGACCCATGACCTCTGAGGGAGACCCAGCTTTCTCACACTGGGCCCTACATTATGCTGCAAATTTGTTGGTAGTCTTCAGACTTCATAATGCCATGCACACAGTCAAGCAGTCCAGTGCCAGAGGCAGCAAAGCAACCCCAAAACATCAGGGAACCTCCGCCATGTTTGACTGTAGGGACCGTGTTCTTTTCTTTGAATGCCTCTTTTTTTTCCCTGTACACTCTATGTTGATGCTTTTTCCCAAAAACCTCTACTTTTGTCTCATCTGACCAGAGAACATTCTTCCAAAACATTTTAGGCTTTCTCAGGTAAGTTTTGGCAAACTCCAGCCTGGCTTTTTTATGTCTCGGGGTAAGAAGTGGGGTCTTCCTGGGTATCCTACCATACAGTCCCTTTTTCATTCAGACGTCGACGGATAGTACGGGTTGACACTGTTGTACCCTCGGACTGCAGGGCAGCTTGAACTTGTTTGGATGTTAGTCGAGGTTCTTTATTCACCATCCGCACAATCTTGCGTTGAAATCTCTCGTCAATTTTTCTTTTCCGTCCACATCTAGGGAGGTTAGCCACAGTGCCATGGGCTTTAAACTTCTTGATGACACTGCGCACGGAAGACACAGGAAAATTTAGGTCTTTGGAGATGGACTTTTAGCCTTGAGATTGCTCATGCTTCCTCACAATTTGGTTTCTCAAGTCCTCAGTTCTTTGGTCTTCTTTCTTTTCTCCATGCTCAATGTGGTACACACAAGGACACAGGACAGAGGTTGAGTCAACTTTAATCCATGTTAACTGGCTGCAAGTGTGATTTAGTTATTGCCAACACCTGTTAGGTGGCACAGGTAAGTTACAGGTGCTGTTAATTACACGAATTAGAGAAGCATCACATGATTTTTCAAAGGGTGCCAATACTTTTGTCCACCCCCTTTTTTAGGTTTGGTGTGGAATTATATCCAATTTGGCTTTAGGACAATTCTTTTTGTGTTTTTTCATTGAAGACAAATTAAATGAAGAGAATAATAACAAAGAATTTGTGATTGCAATCATTTTCAGGAAGAAACTGAGTATTATCTGACAGAATTGCAGGGGTGCCAATACTTTTGGCCAGCACTGTATAATCTAATCACTGTGTTGTGCGGGTTGTAAGGATTACAGGAACAACAAATATGTCTGTTATTTGCTGATTTGTGATGCCTATTATTATTATTTTTTAAAATGACATTAATTTAAGTGTTTTTCATTATTTTTTTATTTTATAGGATGAAAAAATCTGTTATTCTCCCTCTAGAATACAAATACATAGAAATACACTACTGTGCAAAATGTATCAGTACAATCTATAATTCTTCCTGTTATGTCTCGAGAGCCTGTGGCTCAATTTGTGTAATTGTTTTCTTATTACTTTTAGTAGTTTTATAGGAACAAAAAAAATCTGACTTTTTCTTCACCTCTAGCATACAGGGAACATAGAAATAAATTGATATATACAATGTATCTCTATGAACATGTATAATCTGCTTCTGGGTTCTCTGCCTGCAATACCGGTAAAGATTACCAAATTCTCATATCTACATCGTTGTGGGCTATGGCTCATAGATAGAGCTGCTGTCTGTGCACATGGAGACCCAAGTTTGAGTCTTGGAGAGACCTGATCACAGGAGAAGTGTGAATGTTATAATTTAATTTATGCAGAGAGATGTGACACCATAGCTTCCAACTCTGCTGCAATCTGCTCTGATTTGAGGGGTCAGGACTATGTCCAAACTTCTATACTTCCTGTGTAGTGTTTTCATCGCTCCTCCTCCTCGGGAGGCAGGGCTGGCATCTCTACACACACTTACAGTAATTAAATAAACAATTGTCTTCTGTTATTGAGATTGTCTCCCTGGGAATCAAACCCACAACGTGGACCCTTGTAGGCTGCAGCTAAATCTATGAGCCACAGCCTAGACTGACAAGCATGGGAGGATTTTGTGTAGTTAAGACCATGGCCCCACTATCAGTATTCGGTCTGTATTTTTTCTCTGGAGTGGGAGACAAAACCAGGAGTGGGTGATAAATGCAGAATTGGTGACTAGAGATGAGCGGTGTTCGACTCGAACTGTTCGCCAATCTCAAATTCGAGCTGTTTTGGGCGGTGTTTTGAACGATTTGAAAAAAATCCGGCTGTTCGAGGTTATGTTCGATAACTGTTCATTCACCAAAATCGTAACTGGATTTTTTCACAGTAATGCTGTTAATCAATGTTAATACACAGTTTGAGTGTACAGTGGGCGGGGGGAGTGGCAGGGGATGGATCTCTGCAGAAATAATGAAGATCTCCATTTTTTTTTTCTTTCCCGCATTTACAGCGGGGAGGTGCAGTCTGTCAGCCTATCAGCAGCGCACACACGCAGCGAAGTGCTTTTTTTCACACAAGCAAGGGCATGTGTCATTGGCTGTGTATGTCACATGTCCTTTCCCTATAAGACCCAGCCATTTTCCACGTCGCCACCATTTTCTCACTGCTGCAGCTGAGTGTTAGACGGCACCGCTGCTGCTGTGGGCGCTATACTTTCTAACTGTGTGAATTGCAAGCGAATTTGCTCTTAAATAGACAGATAGGTTGGGAGTAGGGACTAGTTGTAATTGCAGCCCTTTTGAGGGCTAGGTTACATCATTTCCTAGGACTTTTTGCCAGGCAGGTCTGTGCCAGTGCTGTGCAAGTGGTTTTCACAGCATTTGGCTAAATCTAGCTAAGCAAATCCTTTTGGGCCTCTTGCAGTATGTGTTAGTCAGTGGAGTAGCCTATCTGTGTTGCAAGCTACACCACCTGTGTATGTAATACGAATTTTTTACTGCACCTAGCCAAGTAAAAACTTTTGGGCATAGTAGCAGTGTGTGGTACTCATTGTATTAGGCCATCTATACCAAGCTCCACCAGCTTTGAAATTAATAATATTTTTTAGCTGCATCTAGCCCGGAAAATAATTTTGGGCATAGTAGCAGTGTGTGGTACTCATTGTATTAGGCCATCTATACCAAGCTCCACCAGCTTTGAAATTAATAATAATTTTTAGCTGCATCTAGCTCGTAAAATAATTTTGGGCATAGTAGCAGTGTGTGGTACTCATTGTATTAGGCCATCTATACCAAGCTCCACCAGCTTTGAAATTAATAATAATTTTTAGCTGCATCTAGCCCGGAAAATAATTTTGGGCATAGTAGCAGTGTGTGGTACTCATTGTATTAGGCCATCTATACCAAGCTCCACCAGCTTTGAAATTAATAATCATTTTTAGCTGCATCTAGCCCGGAAAATAATTTTGGGCATAGTAGCAGTGTGAGGTACTCATTGTATTAGGCCATCTATACCAAGCTCCACCAGCTTTGAAATGAATAATAATTTTTAGCTGCATCTAGCCCGGAAAATAATTTTGGGCATAGTAGCAGTGTGTGGTACTCATTGTATTAGGCCATCTATACCAAGCTCCACCAGCTTTGAAATTAATAATAATTTTTAGCTGCATCTATCCCGGAAAATAATTTTTCTTCCCAATAGTGGTAGCAATAGAAATATGGGGCGCGCGCCTGGCTAACAAAAATATACGCTTCATAACAAAAAACACCAGCCTAGCGCACTGCATTAATAAGATGGCATCATCGTCTCTCCCAGTGCTAGGCCTACTATGCCGGCTAGCATTCCTGTACGTAAAACACAATGTATGGGTTCGCGCTAGCCACGATGCTGAGGGGTCTAACTCTGCTGCTAACACTTTATCACAATTCAATTGGCAGATTTTCACAGAGCTCCTCCCCAACGCCCACCCATCGGGCAACAGTTGCCCACCCTCCCTATGGGATCTAGTGGCGAATAGTTGATGCCATTAATCAGAGCGTCAGTTGCCCCGTCGACGTGGCAAGCATACGGTAAGGCATGGGAAGAGTGGACACGACTAGTAGCAGGCAGACGGGTTGACCAATGTGATCAAGCCAGATTACAAGTCACCATAGAATTTCTCCACCAGCTAATGAGGAGGGTCATATCAGGGGCATCAGCGCAGCGGTGTCTGTCCGGAGTAGCATTTCACTTCCAACTACTGAATTGGGGAGATGTGACAAAGATTCATCATCAGACAATCCATTAAAGGGTGGAAAAGGGGTCAGCCAAGTCAGGAGTGTAGACGTCCCGTGTCACTAAAACTGATTTCTCACATCATATCCCTAACACCATTAACATGACACTCACAATTTGAAGCAACACTACTGTCTACTGCATTTGCGATCGCCTTCTTCGGGGCGCTATGCATAAGCGAATTAGTCCCTCAATCCAAAATTACCACCAGTGGAGGCTTATTACACCAGGACGTAGTCATAGCCAATAATGCAATACATACGCAAATCGAAAACGGTTCCAGTGGGCAGGGGCACTTGGGTACTTCTACAACCCACAAACGGTACACTGAGTCGGGTAACAATAGTAAAAACATATATAACCATCAGATCACAAAGTAATTTCTTCCTATCACACATTGATGGAACGCCATTATCAAGATACCAGTTCCAAGCTATATTTAATAAATGCCTAACATCGGCAGGGAACCACCCCAAAGATTACGGGACACACTCATTCCGCATAGGCGCGGCCACGGAAGCAGCAAGAGCAGAAACGGAAGTTCAGAGGGTAGGGAGATGGCGATCCACGTGTTTGGCGAGATACATAAGACCGGACTTGTTATCCTAACGTGGTTTGTTTCTTTTACAGGTGACGCTAAGCCAACAGTGTAGGTGATAGGCCACTCGTATATATATTGGGCAGAAAAAAGGGCGAAAGTCCGCCCAGGCAGAAGGAAATTAGAGTTTCAGAACACATATTTCAACTGGAGAGGTATTAGAGGCCTGCAATGGCCACAAGTACTAATGGAGGTAATCAAGGTAGGGAGAGAGGCAAGAGGTCCCGTCATCTTAGTTATACAGGCCGGGTGAAACGACCTAGGTCATCACAAGAGCGCATAACTAATGACAATAATGAAACTAGACACTGAGTGACGCGCCCCCTGGGACATATTCCTTTTTGAGGGGAATACCCGGCACCGGATCAGATGGGGGGTTGTAGTCTCCGAGCGGCTGTGACCCGGCCCGTGCCCAGGGCGTCAAACTCAGTGTTATGTGGCAGTCCTACAGATGTTATTAAGAGTTCTTTTGTGTCGACTACGCCACCCGTTGTGATGCGGTCACTGTGGCCGCCGCTGCAGCAGGGTCCGCTGAGGCTGATGGTGGGTGCGCAGCTTGGTGGGATAACCCCCAACGGGAGGGGTATAGCCTCAGGGGGGACAGGTGCAGAGGATGGGGGTTGTGGTGGTGCAGTGCAGACGGCAATGAAGACAGAGTCGGGTTGTGCAGTTAAGGGTATTTTCTCACTGCTGATGTTGTACTGGTCACTCCAGCTTCGAGTGACCACCCGAGCCGTGCTGCGTCCACCAGGTCCTGGATCCAGCCAACCCCCAAACAAGTCCGGAGCGTGGCCCTGAGCTCTCCTTCTGTCCCGTTCTCTGGCCGTCCCCACCAGTGATCCACCTAGGTCCAGCTTCCTCGGGCCTTTTGTTGGGACACCCTTGGCCTTGGGTTCCCTGACCCTTCATGTGGTGTGCCTTCGGGGTGGATGTGATGGGTGACCGTGACAAACGCTGCCCACGGTCTCCGGTCTCTGGCTGGGGTGTGTTTTGCCCCCCCACCAGCTTGGGTTCCGGTACCCTGTGCCGACTCTTCACCCGGGGATTTAAGTTGGGATCTTGGAGTCCTTTTCTGCTGTTTCCCCCTCTGGGTCTCTCTCTCTCTTCTCCTCTCTCACTCTGGGTCTCTCTTCTCCTTTGCTGGCTGACTTGTTCTCTGCATCTGACCCTGTTCTTTGATGGTGCCCACCTTATATACACCCTCTATGTGTGAGCTCAGGTGACCAGCACCCAATGAGCTCCTATCTTTACCCAGGCTGCTCCCCCTATCTGCCCCTACACTACTTGGGATGTACCACCCCCCTCCCACTCCAGCCAGGAACAGACTCGGTCGTACCTGCACATTTCTAAGTGGGAGTACCGTCGGCCTGTTCCTCGGAAATGGGATGTATGTAGTGCATGCAGCCTACCGAGCTCAGATCCACACTCCATCCTTACCCGGGAGTGGAATATCACACCTCTGGGTTGAGGTGCAATACCCCTGTAGCAGCCGAATCCTCAGGGTGCTACATGAGCGCTTCAGAGAATTTTTCACAAAACTAACTATAGTATGGTCAGAGATTGTGCCGATAGCGGTAAGGCAAGGTGCGCGAGAGATCACGGCCATCGAACGGACAAGGCGGGTAATAAATATTCGGATGGCAAAATTTAGAAGAGACAGAGGCGGTGTAGTGATACTACACCGACAACTGGAAGGAGATAAAGCAGGCCTCATACAGCCCGACGGTGTTCACTTAATGGATATTGTACTGGACATATTCCTGTCAGGACTCCAGGACGGAGTGGAACAAGCGTTAAGTGTGATGGATGGGGGTCAGAGTCCTGCATACGAGTACGCAGGATCCTCCGTGGCCTGAAAATAGAAAGGACATGTTGGAGAGTTACACTTGTTGGCCAACTTGCCGGTGTGGAGACACAGGGCATGCTGCAACAAGCTGAATTATTTTAGAAATAAAATGCCTTTCTAATGGAATGAGTATAAAGAGTTAATAAAGCTGTGACCAATCCTCACCCATCCAGTTGTAAGAGTTACATTATTGTATTGTCAAGGAAAGGGGGGCGGTAGGGAGGCTGAGCGTCTGGGTTTGGTTGGGGGTCCCCACAGTCTGCCTAGGCTAGATGCAGTTAAATATTCTTATTAGATACACAGGCGGTGTAGCTTGCTTCAGAGCTGGGCTACTACGCTGACTAGCAGACACTGAAGCTTTGGAGCAGACCTCTGAGTAAACAGCTCTTCAGACTCAACCATCTGTGTTACCCCAAGCCATAGTGTATGTAGTTTTTACGGTTAAAAGGGGGGGGGCGACCCAACCCACCTGGAATTGATGATGCCAACGTCACGTAAAACACAGCAAGGGGACTCCAAAAAGAGTCTCCATTTTTTCCAAAAATTGTGGCACAGACACCACTTAAGTGGCATCAATTGCCCCAGAGTTGCTTAAAACGGTTGGTGAGGTGATTTTACCAAATCCTCAAGCTTTTAGTCTCCCCAGGATGACACAGGGGTAGAAAAGTCCTTGCGGCTCCATGATTTGTTCATCTTTATGAACATGAGTCTGTCTACATTCTCAGTGGACAGCCGCGTGCGCTTATCTGTCAGCACACCACCAGCAGCGCTGAATACACGTTCAGAGAGAACGCTGGCTGCAGGGTATGATGACAAGATCTCCAAGGCGTGAGTGGCGAGCTCCGGCCATTTTTCCAGATTAGAAGCCCAAAATGAGAAAGGGTCCAGTGACACAGTCATGGCTTCGATGTTCACTTGGAGATACTCCTGTACCATCCTCTCTAGGCGTTGACTATGTGTCAGACTTCTTGTCTCCTGTGGCCTTGCAAAGGATGGTCTAAAAAAGTGGTGAAACGATTCCACAAAATTGCTGTTACCAGCAGATACTGTGTTACTGTTATGGTTTGAGTGATGAAGACTCGACAGTCCCACGGTTGGCAAATTAGAACTGTGAGATTCACTACGTGCACCACTGGTGTTTTGTGGAAAAGCACATGTAAGATTCTGCAACAGCCTCTGCTGATACTCCTGCATGCGTGAATCCCTTTCTATGGCAGGAATTATTTCGGCAAATTTACTTTTGTACCGGGGATCTAAGAGTGTGGCAACCCAGTAGTCGGGATTACTTCGAATTCTGACAATCCGAGGGTCATGTTGCAGGTAGTGCAGCAAGAAGGCACTCATGTGTCTTGCGCATCCAGGAGGACCAAGTCCTTGTTGCGTTGGTAGCGAGGTAAGAATCATACTTCCTTCCTCTGCCCTCTCCGCCCAACCTCGCACAACAGAAATGTGATCAAGGTCTACCTCATCTGATGAGTCTTCCATGCCCATCGCCAGTTCGTCCTCCACTTCTTCCTCGGCTCCTGCACCTTCCTCAACAGTTTGGCTGCTACCATGCGCCCTGGTTAATCCCTCTCCCCCACCCTCCCATGCCTGCCGCCTTGGTGCTGCCGACCGTCTGGACCTTGGAGATGTTATCCCTTCCGCATATGACTCCTCCTCTACTTCCTCCACCTCCTCTTGTCCCGCCACCTGACTCCGAATTCTGTTTAACGTGTGCGCCAGCATGTAAATCACCGGAATAGTCATGCTGATAATGGCATCGTCAGCACTAAACATCTTCGTCGCCATTTCAAAACTGTGCAGAAGGGTGCATAGGTCCCTGATCTGAGACCACTCCTGCAGCGTGATTTGCCCCACCTCTGGATCTCGTTGGCCCAGGCTATAAGTCAGAACGTATTGCACCAGGGCTTGTCGGTGCTGCCACAGTCGCTGCAAAATGTGCAGAGTTGAATTACACCGTGTCGGCACATCGCATTTCAGCCGGTGAACTGGCAGGCCCAACGACTTCTGTAGAGATGTAAGTCATTGAGCTGCGGGATGCGAACGGCGGAAGTGAGCACACAGCGACCGTGCCCTCTGCAGAAAGCCATCTAGTCCGGGATAGTGGGCTAAAAATTGCTGGACAACCAGGTTCAACACGTGAGCCATACAAGGCACGTGTGTGACATTGCCCCGGCGAAGGGCCGCACCCAGGTTTGCAGCATTGTCGCACACGGCCTTCCCTGGTTGCAGGTCCAGTAGAGACAACCATTCATGAAACTGGGTCTCCAGAGCTGACCACAACTCCTCAGCTGTGTGACTCACATTTCCCAGACATTTCAAAGTAAACACCGCCTGATGCCCTTGAGCCCTGCTGCCAGCATAGTAAGGAGGTGTGCAGGATTCCTTCTGCGCAGTTAGAAAGTGGGTGGCATTACCAGACAGGCTTTGGGTGCAGGTGGAGGACCGAGAGGAGGTTGAGGAGGCAGAAGCAGTGGAGGAACTTCTAGATAAAGAGGATTGACGCACAACTCGTGGGGACGGCAAGACTTGGACAGCAGCCCCTTTTCCTGCTGTCACCATAGTTACCCAGTGCCCAGTCAGCGACATGTAACGCCCCTGTCCATGCCTACTCGTTCAAGTGTCTGTGGTGAAATGCACCCTGTCACACACAGAGTTTCTCAAAGAAGCAGTGATGTTGTGTGCGACATGCTGGTGTAGCGCAGGCACACCTTTCTTTGAGAAATGGTCTTTTACTTGTCCACATCTGAGGGACCGAGGGCTGGCTGTTGTGCTTAGACGGGGTTCAGTAGGGTGTCCCCGGCAAACTGCCGGTCTGTGAGGAAGATGCAGGCGGAAAAGTTAGGTTGCCTTGATCCAAAGGTGGTGCTCTCGATGTCGGAGAGCGCTCAACACCAGCTGGTGTTTCCACTCCCAAATGAAATGATGACCTGCCAATCACACTGGCTTTTGCGGGTAAAGAGGTGGCAGGTCTGCGTCCAAAAACATGTGTGACTGCTGTCCCCCCCAGTCACAGAGGATGAAGAGGCCGCGGATGCACAAGATGGGGCAGACGGTGGTTGGCCCGGCCTGCTAGGCTGCATTGTAGCACAGTGAGCTTCCCACTGCAACTTATGCTTCATATCCATGTGACGGTTCATGCATGAAGTACTCAAACTATGGATTTTTTGGCCTCTACTTAGCTTTTGGTGACAAATATTACAGATAACACGAGTTGGGTCATCCTTATCGATCTGAAAAACTGCCCAGGCTATGTAAGGCTTAGAGCCCATGCGACCTGAAGAGCCACCACGACTTGTGGTCAGAGGCAGAGTTGTGGTTGAGGATGCAGTTGTTGATGTGCTTCCAGTACTCCGTCTCTGTCCAGGAAGGCGCAACCTAACCTCGTTGTCAATAGCATCCTCCTCCACCTCCTCTGCTGACCTCATCGACTGGCTGACTGTGGGTTGACAGTAAGTGGGATCTCCAACCTCGTCATCATCACCCTGTGTGTTCTCACACCCGTCGTCCTCAGAGCCAACCTCTTCCTACCCTGACCGAAAAGTCAAGTTGTCGCTCCAATCAGGTATTTGAGTCTCATCATCGTCTTCATCACTGTCTCCACCAACAGGAGTTACAGTTTGGGAATGAGGGTCTACATCTCTAGAATCCACCTCTTTCTCACCTTGGAAACAACAGAAACCCTCACTGTTGCCCTGATCCACTCCCGCCTTGACTACTGTAATTCTCTATTAATCGTCGTCCCCCCTCCCCTCTCCAGACCATCCTTAATGCTGCAGCCAGGGTCATCTATCTGGCTAATCGTTACTCGGACACTTCCGCTCTGCCCATACATTATAGGATCCAATTTAAATTTCTTGTTCTCACACACAAAGCTCTCCACAGTGCGGCACCCCCCCTACAGTTCCTCCCTCATTTCTGTTTATCGGCCTTCCCATTCTCTACGCTCCGCAAGCGACTTTCGACTAACATATGCACTGATCGTACCTCCCACACCCGGCTCCAAAACTTCTCCCAAGCTGCACCTAATCTTTGGAATGCTCTACCAAGAAATTAGGACGAAACACAACTTACAGTTTTAGGTGCTCCCTAAAACACACCTATTTAGGGTAGCCTATCACGTTCCCTAATCAAAGTCCTTTTATATTTTTGTAGCCCATTCATTATTTCTCCAAACATGTCTCCACCATACTCCACCGCACCCAAAAGCACTACAAATACTGGCTGGCGACGAGCTCATGCAGCCTTTATCTATCCCTCATCCCCTCAAGATGGCTAGACCATCATTGTAAATTAGCGCCTGTACTTTGTGTCACACCCACCTCATTGTAGGTGGGACGTCATTATTTTTGCTTTAATTATTGTATTATCTTTAGCTATGTTACTTATGACTGTTGTATATGAACCTCTGAAATGTAAAGCGCTGCGGAATAGGTTGGCGCTATATAAATAAAGATTATTATTGTTATTATATTATTCTACAGTTAATGCAATTGCTTTTTTTTTACATGGATTTTTTTTAGGTTCCACATAGAAGCATATAGAGAAAAATGCACCAAAATCCACACAGTTCAGAGGCATCTTTAGATGAACAGTGGACAGGAGATTTCATGAAATGAATTAACAATCACTTTGCTTGGACATGCACTTTTGCTTTAGGCCATGTTCACATGTAGCATAAATGCTGTGTTTTTTTCTGCTGCTGTGTTTAAGGCCATGTGCACACATTGAGTATTTTGTGAGTTTTTTACCTTAGTAAGCCAAAACCAAGAGTGGAATGGTCAGTGAAAAATTATAATAGAAACACGTCACGACTTCTGCATTTATCACCCTCTCCTGGTTTTAACTTACGAATACTGGGGTAAAAAACTCATCAAATTCTCAGTGTGCGCACATGGCCTTACTGCCCAGGCAAAGTGGATGTGATTTCATGAAAACTCCACCCACTGTGTGTCTAATGATGCTGCTAAACTGTGCCCTTCTGGTGTTTTTTTTTTCCTCTAGGTGCTTCTTTGTGGAGCCTAAAAAACGCATTTGAAAAAGTACGGTTACTTTTTTAAGTGCCGAATCCAAACATTTCTGCACTTTAAAATCACATTAAAAATACTGCTTCAAATCTGTACCAATAGCGCATCAAATAAGGTGGAAAAGGCATAAAAACTACAATAATCAGAGAAGATTGTTATTGTGTAGTTTGGTGCGGATGCCTGCAGAAAACAAAATGCACAGCATTTATGCAACATGTGAACACGACCTTACAGACACCAAAAAGCTAGAAAATGAGAAAGTTCTGGAAGCTACAACTATGAATGAATGAACAAAGAATAAATCCATAGGTCCATCTAGAAACAATCATGACATACAATTGACGTCGTGCTACACTTGGCTAATCAAAAGCCGTGACAGGGACGCTGGAAGGTAAGAGATTCTCAGGCCACCCATCTAGCCACCAGATGCCACTGACCTGGATGCTGGACACGAGTACTGTGAATCGATAAGCTCATCTCTAGTCCCAACCGTCCAGGATACAGTAGGACAGTCCTGGATTTGGGTCTGCGCCCTGCAGTCTTGAGCGTCTACTGAATTTCCGTTACTGCCACCGCCCCTCCTATTGCTATGGTTGAAAGAAATGGCAAATGGGTGTGGTTTGTGGTGTGGCTAGGGGTGTGGTCAATATTTGCAAACATGGTTCATCCCTCTTTCTCTTCTGTAAAAGTTGGGAAGTATTACTACACTCAGGGGCATAAGTAGAAATCTTGGGGACCCACAGCAAGTTCTAATTTGGCCCCTCCCCCTCAAAAAAATAATAATATTCAGCAAGGTCACAGAAAAGCATATCTCACAACTTTTCATTTTCAGCCCTTACAAAGTAATTTTCCTCCTAATGAAGCCCTAGATTCCGCTTTCATTGCACCCATAAAGTATGATGCCAACAAAAGTGCCCCTCAACACATTATGATATGTCAACAGTGAACTTCTCTACAGTACCCTCCACACACATGATGACCCTACTGTACCCCCCTTCAACTCCTCCGGCAAAGTCTGGTGACCCCAACACAGCACTCCATGCAGTATAATTGGCCAAAATACAGTATAATGGACCCAACAACTCTCCACACTGTATAATGACCCCACTAGCCCTCCAGACAATAGAGAGGGGTATTCAGCAACAGGTCCGGGAGAGCATGATTAAAAACAAATTTTTTTTATTATGAATTCATTAAAAGGCAAACAAGAAAAAAAATTTTGGGACTGTCCCCGGTGACTGATGCCAGACTATGAATAAGACCTACCTAGTTCGAAACGTGTCAGATCTACTGGAATCACTGTGTACAGTCCCCCAAATTTTTTTGCTTTTTTTGCTTTTTAATGAATTCATAATTACATTTTTTTGTTTTTAATCACGCTCTCCCAGACCTGTTGCTGGATACTCACCTCTATTGCTTTGTCCTGCTGCCAACACAGCTGAATCCTTGCACTGCCGGAAAGCTCCTTTCACATTGGTGAGCTGGAAAAACTTTTTTTTAGCCCTCCAAACAGTATAATGGCCCCAACACAGCCCTCCACACAGTATGATGGACATCACACAGACCTTCACACTGTATAATTGCTTGCATACAGTATAATGGCCCCCACATAGTCCTCCATTAATCATAAAGACTCCCAAATATCCCTTCAAATATTTTAATGGCCCCCACAAAGCCTTCCAAATATTATAATGGCCCTCACATAGCCGTCCAAATAGTATAATGGCCTCTACATAGCACTCTAAATATTAAAATGGCCACCACATAGTCCTCAAAATATTGTAATAGACCCCACCTAACCCTTCATATAGTATAATGGGCCCCACATAGTCCTCCATTTATTATAATGCACCTTCAATAGTCCTCCATATAGTATAATGCACTCCCAATAGTCCTCCATATAGTATAATGTACCCCTCATAGTCCTCCATATACTATAATGCACCCCCATAGTCCTCCATATAGTATAATGCACTCCCCATAGTGCTCCATATAGTATAATACACTCCCCATAGTTCTCCATATAGTATAATGCACACCCCATAGTCCTCCGTATAGTATAATGCACACCCCATAGTCCTCCGTATAGTATAATGCACCTCCATAGTCCTCAATATGGTATAATGCACCCCCCCATAGTCCTCCATATCGTATAATTAACTCCCCATAGTCCTCCATATAGCATAATGCATTCCCCATAGTCCTCATTATAGCATAATGCATTCCCCATAATCCTCCATATAGTATAATGCATTCCCCATAGTCCTCCATATAATACAATTCACCTCCATAGTCCTTCAAATAGTATAATGCTACCCCATAGTCTTCCATTTAGTATAATGCACTACCCATAGTCCTCCATATAGTATAATGTAGCCCTATAGTCTTCCATATAGTATAGTGCACTCCCCATAGTGCTCCATATAGTATAATGCACTCTCATAGTTCTCCATATAGTATAATGCACACCCCATAGTCCTCCGTATAGTATAATGCACCTCCATAGTCCTCAATATGGTATAATGCACCCCCCCAAAGTCCTCCATATAGTATAATACATCTCATAGTCCTCCGTATAGTATAATGCACCAAATAGTCATCCATACAGTATAATGCAGCCCATTGTCCTTTATATAGAATGATGCATCCCCCAAAGTTCTCCATATTGTATAATGCACCCCATAGTCCTCCATATAGTATAATGCACCCACCATAGTCCTCTATATAGTATAATGGACTCCCCATAGTCCTCCATATAGTATAATTTACCCCATAGTCCTCCATATAGTATAATGCAATCTCTATAGTCCTCCATATAGTATAATGTACCCCCCATAGTCCTGCGCTAGCACTGGGTCCCCCCTGGTTAACAGGTCCCAAAGTGCCCGCATCATCTGCCGCCATTGGCAGTACGCCACTGGCTATACTGTTGAATTTGGTTCTCCTAGTGGGTATTTAGTGCTGTTATATTTGTTTGGAGCTTCTGGGGGTTATTTAGTGCTACAGTGTGGACTTTGTATGATGCGTCTGGTGAGGTATTTTGTGCTGCACTGTGATATCTATATGGTGCTTCTGGAGAGGTGTTCTGTACTGCACTGTGATATCTGTATGGTGTTTCTGGAGAGATATATTGTGCTATATTATCTATATGGCGCTTCTGGGAGGTATTTCATGTTGCACTGTGATATCTGTATTGTGCTTTGGGAGAGGTATTTTGTGCTGTGATGTGGTATCTGTATGGTGCTTCTAGAGAGGTATTTAATGGTGCGTGTGATATCTGTATGGAGCTTCCGGGAAGGTGTTTTGTGGAGCACTGTGATATTTGTATGGTGCTTCTGGAGCGGTACTTTGTGCTGCACTGTCATGTCTGTGTGGTGCTTTTGGGAATATATTTTTTGCTCTGCTGTTTTCAGAAATCCAATGAAACTCAATGTATGAAACTCAATCAATGAAACTCAAATGTATATTTGTCATTGACTGAAACATGAGTGTACACCGGTTTTATGTCATTAGGTCCTTCTATGTTTCATTTTGTTGGTGTCATTTTGTAAATTTAAGAGTGTTCTGTGCAATTGTAATGCCAGTGATGAACTACTCTGCCATAGGTCATGCACAATGTGGTGTGCGGATGTTACAACTTCGCTATGGCAAGGACTAAAATAAAAGATGAAGTTTGTTACGCCAGGGTGCACTTAATTAACTTCTGTTTCCTGGTAGTGTGATGATATATGGTGCACTCCAATAGTTCAGAAAAACAGAGAGGCCAATGAGGCTACTGCTAAACTTTACTTGTTGCATGAATACACAGGTACATCCAGACAAATGATGATTCAACACAGATTCAATTCCAATGCAGCAAGCACAGTTACTTTCCAGTATAGTAATGAAAATATATAAATGGTGCAGTGACTACTGGGAACCAGCTTCTGCTTATCTGCACAGTCTTTATCACACAACTGCCTGCAGCTGAGGCTGTGGTCTCTCATACGCAGGAGCTCTGATTTTCCTACCTGCTCCTTCAGCTTTCATAGGCAAAGGTAACAACACAAAATGTCTCCTTCTCTCTGGGTGCTAAGCCCAGTGTGGCACCCTGCTACTACAGGTACCACAGGACCCAAAAGGGTGCATGGACGGACTTCTCCACACGAGGCCCTCACTACACACAAACACCTCCACCCTTCCACCTCATACCACCAGAGGGAGCCCTGTTAGGGATATATATATATATATGGAGGGTGGAGTTAGGCAGTCAGTAAAAAGTCAGAGAGCGTGCTGGCGCTGAGACCAGTGAAGAAGCAGCACGTCTGCTGCTGTATTTTGAGGGCCCTGAGTGTGGCTGGAGGCAAAGAGGAGAGGAAAAAGGAGTTAAGGGGGCAGAGGAGCATCACAGGCTCACCCCAGAATACAAACCGGACACCGGGTCCGCGCCTACAGGGTCCTCTACACCCAGTAGGGATTACCGGCATACCAGGAGGATTACAGATCCCTGGTCGACCTGAAGCTAACCCTTTACAGGACTAGGAACCACGAAGGCCCCGGTGTTCAGGAATAGTGGTTGCCAGAGAAAGGTCCTACTACCAAGCGGTCAGGTGAGAGAACAACACAACACAGAAGCTAGGCCCAGTTGCAGGCTGGCCAGGAGCTTAGAGAGAGGGAGAAACGGACCAGGAGGCCTTATACCCGCTCACTGGGGAGAGTCCAGAAGTGCACCCTTCCTACCGAGTACCCTGGACCGTACCTGACATCCGCACCAGTAAAGGTACTGAAGTGAATCTCCTGTCTCTGTCAGTTACTCCTGCTGAGCCATCTCTCCTGCACTGCAACGCCCAGCATCACCATCTGCACTTACACTGCCCCGGGGGCCCGCTCCGCCTGTGGGGAGCAGAAACATCCCAGCTGCCATCCCATCACCCCAGGAGGTCTGCAGCAGCGCCGGTAACTATTACCGGAAACCACAGGTGGCGTCACGAGATAAACTGTACATTAAAACCCCTTTTTCAAGAGAGACCCCAGAGTACGGGCCCGGGAGCCGACTGCCGTGACATCCTAAGCAAGATAAAAGGCCCGGGTACCGAGTCCCCTATATCCCCCTGGGCGAGACACTCTCTTCCTGGCGTCACGAACAGGATTTCGTGCCCGTTGCCACCGGGTACTGTGTGCCGTAATTGAACTGTGTTTAAACTGTGGTGAACATCGCCGCCATTACCACGGGAAGAAGAGGGGCGTAGCCGCGGGAACCAGAGAGGCGTGACTGTTGGTAGCGCTTGAAGCCCAGGCCCCGCCTCGCGCCTCAAAACCGAACCAGGAAGCGTCAGGTCCTGGAAGGAGACCGTCGTCAAGCGCATGCTCTGACGTCAGTCGAGAGGGAAATGCAAGGTCCTGGAAAGAAACCGTCGCCTGCGGAGCTGCGGCCTACCCGATCAAAAGTAAAGGAGGTAGGCTACGGTTCACTAGGGGTGCGCAACCATGGCCAACGACCAGCAAAACGCCCGAGCACCGGTTAACGCTCCTGATGCTCAACTTGCACCCGGCGCTGCTCAGGCCAAAGCAGCCGCCCCACCAGCAGGGGTTGCGATTCCAGTCATGTCCATGGCCCTGCCGTACATCCCCGGAGAAAATGGCTTCCCCAGTATGATGGTAAACCAGACACCCTGTCTGGATTCAAGAGAAAGATATGCGGTGTATTGGACATGTATTTAATGACTGGTAAACAGAGAGCCGCTGTTGTGCTGGGACAATTGACTGGTGCCGCCGAGTGGGAAGTTGAAACCTGGCCAGCCGCAGACCAGGAATCAGTATCTATCATATTTAAGAGACTGCAAACTGTCTTTGAAAACCGCACTAAGAAAGATCTCCAGATGAGGTTCTACCACTGTACCCAGAAACCTGAGGACAGTATCCGGGTCTATGCCTGGGGTCTACAAGAGGCCCTGCGGGCCCTGAAACAGGTTAGTCCAGCCAGCATACATGATGAGGACAAAATGCTGATAGAACAATTCATCCGGGGGTTGAGGTCCCAGGAGGGCCTTAGATCATCCAAATGCCACCTTTGACTCCCTGAAGGACATGGCTATTAATGGTCTGCAGCCCCTGGAACCATCAGATACTGCTAGCCAGCACTACCAGGGTGGGGCCACCCCAGTGCCCACAGCACCCACTGCTCCTTCATTAACGGCTGAAATAAAGGTGCAAACAGTGCCCCCTAGCGAGCTGGACAGCCTGCGCTCTGCAGTGCGTCAGCTAAGTAAAACCCTGACCACTGTCCTGAGCGCCCTGCAGCTACAGGCGGAGCCCGAGCCGGAGGGAAGGATCCTACTCGCCGACAGTCCTGAGGATGTCCCCTGGATGAGGAGAAGAAGGAGGACAACGCCACCCCGTGGGAGGACCAACGACCAACATCGCCCTCCAAGAGAATTTGTCTGCTACCGTTGCCACAAGGCAGGCCATACCACTCGGACCTGTCCTTTAAACGGGCAAACCCTGGGGCCGAGGGCCGACACCCAGGAGTAAACCAACCATGCCCATCAAGCTGGTACCACCGGTTTGTAGGAGGAAGGCCTTTTCTGTCCATCGTGCTGGTCGGAATAGCAACACCTGCACTACTGGACACCGGGTCACAGGTAACCATCATACCTGACATCCTCTACAAAAGGTACTGGTGCCTAGATGAATTCCATACGCCAGCCCCAAATCTCTCTGTCTATGCATCCAATGGCCTTCCTCTTAACCTAGTAGGGGTTAAGGACGTGACAGTGAAGGTGGGGAGAGCGGAACTAAAGGACCAAGGGCTGATTGTAGTGGAGTCTAACCCTGGTGATACAGACTTGTATATGATACTTGGTACAAATGTAGTTGGTAACTGTTTGGGAGAAGTGTTGTTCTTACTCCAACAGATGGCTGACACTGCCAAACCGGGGCAGAGGAAGGTGCTCCAGAAGGAAATTCAAGCCCTCCTGTACCAGCAGCAGGTAAAACTAACAGGTGGTGAGATTGGTAATGTACGGGTTACAGACCCGATACCCATTGTGATTCCCCCAATGAGTGAAATGCTGATTTGGTGTAGGGCAGCAATAGGTCTCAAGGGGCAGAACTACCAGGCGGTAGTGGAGCCCACTAGCTCAGAACACAGACCTACACTCCTAACTGCTAGAGGGGTAGTTGATGTACGCAATGGAAGGGTACCTGTATGTCTCCTAAATTGTGGGGAGGAGGAAATTGCCACGATACGCCACTGTTGCCAGACTGTATACTGTGAATAATGATGCCATACAGACAGTAGAATCCTTGACCCCACCGGATACAGTGGAGGACAATGACTTCGAAGCTCAGCTGGAGGAATGGTGTCAACAGCTCCATGTTAGGGCTGACGCCACTCCTGTCCATCAAAAACACGGTGTCTACAGAGTGGTTCAGGAAATTGAACAAGTGTTTAGTAAACACCCACTTGATTTTGGAAGGGTTAAAGGGGCACAACACCACATACCCACCGGTAACCATCCACCCATTAAGGAGCGTTACAGACCCGTACCACCAGCACATTACCAAAAAGCTAAGGAAATGTTGCATGAGATGAAAAAGGCAGGGGTAGTAAGGGATAGCTGTAGCCCCTGGGCAGCTCCCCTGGTCTTGGTCAGAAAGAAGGACGGTAGCATGAGGATGTGTGTAGATTATAGACAAATTAATCGAATAACACATAAAGATGCATACCCTTTGCCCCGTATAGAGGAATCCCTGGCTGCACTAAAATCTGCCAATTACTTCTCCACATTGGATCTCACTAGTGGGTACTGGCAAGTCTCTGTTGCTGAGGAAGACCGGGAGAAGACAGCCTTCACCACCCTGATGGGATTATGCGAGTTCAACAATATGCTGTTTGGGCTCTGCAATGCCCCCGGGACGTTCCAGAGGCTGATGGAGTGTTGCTTAGGACACCGGAACTTTGAGACAGTGCTGCTGTACCTGGATGACGTTATGGTGTACTCGAGGATGTATGAAGACCATCTGAAGCACCTGGCGGAGGTATATGAAGCATTGTCCCAGTATGGGATGAAACTAAAACCTTCCAAGTGCCACCTGCTCAAACAGAAGGTTCAGTACCTGGGACACGTAGTCAGCTCAGAGGGTGTAGCACCAGACCCGGAGAAGGTCACTGCCATCCAGAAGTGGCCTGAACCGAGAAACATCAAGGAAGTACGTCAGTTTCTGGGACTGGTTGGGTACTACAGGAGGTTCATAAAGGATTACACCAAAAAGGCAGCACCTTTACAAGATCTCCTGGTAGGACAGTCCAAGAGAGGTAAAAATCCCCCATTCCAGTGGGGTAAGGAACAGGCTGAATCCTTTGCAGTAATGAAGGAAGTCCTAACTGGTGACGAAATCCTGGCTTACCCTGACTACAGCCAGCCTTTCCTGTTGTACACCGACGCCAGCAATGAGGGACTGGGAGCTGTATTGTCCCAGAAGCAAAACGGCAGAGAAAAGGTTATTGCGTATGCCAGTAGGAAGCTTCGCCCTACTGAGAGGAACCCCGAGAATTACAGTTCCTTCAAGCTGGAGTTCCTGGCCTTGGTCTGGGCTATCACTGAAAGATTCAAGCATTACCTAGCCTCAACTAAATTCACAGCCTTTACCGACAATAATCCTTGACGCACCTGGAGACAGCCAGGTTGGGAGCCATGGAACAGCGTTGGGTAGCCAGGTTGTCTAATTATCAGTTCACAATCAAGTACCGGGCAGGCCACAAGAATACCAATGCTGATGCCTTGTCAAGAATGCCCCAACAGTCGGACGCCGAGGATGAAATGGATGATCTCGAAGAAATTGAACTACCTGCTTTCCACAGAAATGGAATGGTCCACGAGCATCACGCCTCCAGAAGATGTCATGGTAGGACGCCAAACCCTCTACCTCATCACAGCTGGAAGGAGACCCAGGACAGTGACCCGGTTGTCAGCCTCATCAAAAGACTGATAACCCAAGAAGGTTCTCACCTGGAGAAGGATGCTCCCCCACAAGCAAAACACCTGTGGAATGAGAGAAGCCGGCTGTTCATCTACAGAGAGAAGCTATGCAGAAGGTATGTCAACCCCAAGACCCATGAAATGGTGTGGCAGATTGTTGTACCTAGGACAGATATCCAGATGGTGTTAGAGGCCTACCACGACCAAGCAGGTCACTTTGGCTGGAAGAAGCTGGAAACCCTGATGAAGGACCGGTTCTATTGGGTTGGAATGCGGAGCTCCATAGAAAGGTGGTGCTGGAATTGTGGACCCTGTAGCCTCAGAAGGAAAGACTATGGCAGCCAGAAAGCACCCTTGCAGTCCATCAAAACAACCCAACCCCTGGAGATTGTCGCTCTGGATCACGTCAAACTGTCACCCAGCAGATCAGGCTACTCCTATGCCCTGACCATGTTGGATCACTATTCCCGGTTCCTGGTGGTAGCCCCTGTCAAGGATCTGACAGCAGAAACTGCAGCAAGAACGTTCCAAGCCTACTTCTGCAGACCCCATGGGTATCCAGACAAGGTGCTAATAGATCAAGGCCCTGCTTTTGAAGCTGAGCTGTTTAAAGAATTCTGTCACCTGTACGGATGCAAGAAGATTCGGACTACACCGTATCATCCTCAAACGAACGGTATGTGCGAAAAAATGAATAACATAGTCATAGATCTGTTAAAAACCCTGCCTTTGGAAGAGAGGAACCAGTGGCCAGAAAAGCTACCTGACCTAGTGGACCTGTATAACCACATACCCGTGTGTTCTACAAATTGTACCCCAGCGTACCTTATGAGAGCAAGACTTGGAAAATTGCCCATGGACCTGGAGCTCGGAGTGGTAGAACCTGCTGCAGATATGTCCACTGAAGATTGGGACACAAGTCGGCAACAGCAGTACAGGAACGTAAAGGCCTGTGTCGAAGACAGTCTAAACAAGGTGAGGGAAAGACAAGAAGATCAATATAACAAGCACGCACCAGCAGAACCCTTGGCACCAGGAGAAATAGTGCTCAAGCAGAAAAGAAGAGGTCACAAGTAGAGATGAGCGTTGTTCTACTCGAACTGTTCGCCAATCTCAAATTCGAGCTGTTTTGGGCGGTGTTCGAGCCGTTCGGCGAACACGAACAATTTGAGAAAAATTCGGCTGTTCGAGGTTATGTTCGATAACTGTTCGTGCACCAAAATCATAACTGGATTTTTTCTCAGTAATGATGAAAATTAATGTTAATACGCAGTTTGAGTGTACAGCGGGGTGGGGGGAGGGGCAGGGGATGGATCTCTGCAGGAACAATGAAGATCTCCATTTTTTTTTCTCTTTCCCGCATTTGCAGTGGGGAGGTGCAATCTGTCAGCCTATCAGCAGCGCACACACGGAGCGAAGTGCTTTTTTTCACACAAGCAAGGGCATGTGTCATTGGCAGTGTATGTCACATGTCCTTGCCCTATAAGACCAAGCCATTTTCCCCGTCGCCACCATTTTCTCACTGCTGCAGCTGCGTGTTAGACGGCACCGCTGTTGCTGTGTGCGCTATACCTTGTTAATTTCAAGCCAATTTTCGCACAAATATACAGATAGCTTGGGAGTAGGGAATAGTTGTGATTGCAGTCCTTTTAAGGACTAGGTTACAGCATTTCCTACGACTTTTATCAGGGAGGTCTGTGCTCTTAAATAGATAGGTTGTGGGAGTAAAGACTAATTGTAATTGGAGTCCTTTTCAGGACTAGGTTACATGAGTTCCTATCAGTTTTTGCCAGGCAGGTCTGTGCCAGTGCTGTGCAAGTTTTTTTCACAGCATTTGGCTGAATCTAGCAAAGCTAATCCTTTTTGGCCTATTGCAGAGTGTGTTAGTCAGTGGAGTAGCCTATCTGTGTTGCAAGATATAACACCTGTGTATAGAATACCAATTTTTTTACTGCACCTAGTGAAGTAAAATCTTTTGGGCATAGCATCATTCTATTAGTCCATCTATACTGACCTCCATCAGGTTGCAAACTGAATATAATTTTTTTCTGCATCTAGCTCTGAAAAAATATTTGGGCTTCTAGCAGTGTGTGGGACTTGGTCTATTAGTCCATCTATACTGACCTCCATCAGGTTGCAAATTAAAAATAATTTTTTTCTTCATTTAGCTCTGAAAAAATATTTGGGCTTCTAGCAGTGTGTGGGACTTGTTCTATTAGTCCTTCTATACTGACCTCCAGCAGGTTGCAAATTGAATATAATTTTTTTCTGCATCTAGCTCTGAAAAAATAGTTGGGCTTCTAGTGGTGTGTGGGACTTGGTCTATTAGTCCATCTATACTGACCTCCATCAGGTTGCAAATTAAAAATAATTTTTTTCTGCATCTAGCTTTGAAAAAATATTTGGGCTTCTAGCAGTGTGTGGGACTTGGTCTATTAGTCCATCTATACTGACCTCCATCAGGTTGCAAATTAAAAATAATTTTTTTCTGCATCTAGCTCTGAAAAAATATTTGGGCTTCTAGCGGTGTGTGGGACTTGGTCTATTAGTCCATCTATACTGACCTCCATCAGGTTGCAAATTAAAAATAATTTTTTTCTGCATCTAGCTCTGAAAAAATATTTGGGCTTCTAGCAGTGTGTGGGACTTGGTCTATTAGTCCATCTATACTGACCTCCATCAGGTTGCAAATTAAAAATAATTTTTTTCTTCATTTAGCTCTGAAAAAATATTTGGGCTTCTAGCAGTGTGTGGGACTTGTTCTATTAGTCCTTCTATACTGACCTCCAGCAGGTTGCAAATTGAATATAATTTTTTTCTGCATCTAGCTCTGAAAAAATAGTTGGGCTTCTAGCGGTGTGTGGGACTTGGTCTATTAGTCCATCTATACTGACCTCCATCAGGTTGCAAATTAAAAATAATTTTTTTCTGCATCTAGCTCTGAAAAAATATTTGGGCTTCTAGCAGTGTGTGGGACTTGGTCTATTAGTCCATCTATACTGACCTCCATCAGGTTGCAAATTAAAAATTATTTTTATCTGCATCTACAGTACCTCTGAAAAAATATTTGGGCTTCTAGCAGTGTGTGGGACTATTTGTATTAGTCCATCTATACTGACCTCCATCAGGTTGCAAATTCAAAATAATTTTTTTCTGCATCTAACCCAGCCAATAGTTTTGGCCTAATACCACAGTTTGGCCACTCAGCTCTGCTCGGTTACCATCCATTGTTTTTTTGTGCAAACAACTCCAGAGTTGTGAATTAGTTAACCACCAAAATGAGTGGAAAAAGGCCTGCTGCTGGTGGAAAGGGGAATAGGCGTGTTGGGAAGGGGAAAAAAGGTTGTGTCCGTGGGGTAGGTGTTAAAGCAACAGTAACATCTGCAGAAGAAAGACCATCTTCCAGCCAAACTAAAATGTCTACTTCTTTTAGCGGACAATGTGATAAGATCCCTTTCTTACGGCCACGCCAATCGCTACAAATTCCAGATGAGGCACAAAAACAGCAGGTGCTTCAACGGATATCAAGTGCTCCTTTAAGTGGGCTCTCCTCCACATCAACTTCAACATCACAAATACTCCAGTCCTCAAAGGTGTCACCCAAATCGCACTTGCTTCCTCACAGCTCCCAAATCTCCAGCTGCCCGTCTGAGTATGAGGTAGAACAGATGGTTGAGTTTGCAGAGCTGTTTACTCATACTATAGCCTGGGAATCAGAGGTCGACTCCAGCGCTTCTGTGAATCCAGACGAGGAAATGATCTGCACTGATGCCCAGAATCTTTATGAGTCGGATCCAGGACCAGACGCAGAAGGTTCTGACCATAATGTAGACCCTCATTCCCAAACTGTAACTCCTGTTGGTGGAGACAATGAGGAAGACGATGATAAGACTCAAATACCTGATTGGAGCGACAACTTTAGTTTTTTGTCAGGGCAGGAACAGGTTGGCTCTGAGGACGACGGGTGTGATAACGCACAGGGTGATGATGATGAGGTCGGAGATCCCACTTACTGTCAACCCACAGTCAGCCAAGAGATGAGGTCAGCAGAGGAGGTGGAGGAAGATGCTAGTGACGACGAGGTCAGGTTGCGCCTTCCTGGACAGAGACGTAGTACTGGAAGCACGTCAACAACTGCATCCTCAAACACAACTCTGCCTCTCACCACAAGTCGTGGTGGCTCTTCAGGTCGCATGGGTGCTAAGCCTTGCATAGCTTGGGCATTTTTTCAGATCGATAAAGATGACCCAACTCGTGTTATCTGCAACATTTGTCAGCAAAAGCTAAGTAGAGGCCAAAAAATACATAGTTTGAGTACTTCATGCATGAACCGGCACATGGACATGAAGCATAAGTTGCAGTGGGAAGCTCAGTGTGCTACAATGCGGCCTAGCCGGCCGGGCCAATCACCGTCTGCCATATCTTGTGCATCCGCGGCCTCTTCATCCTCTGTGACTGGGGGGACAGCAGTCACACCTGTTTTGGGGCGCAGACCTGCCACCTCTTTACCCGCAACAGCCAGCGTGATTGGCAGGTCATCATTTTCTTTGGAGGTGGTAACACCAGCTGGTGTTGAGCGCTGTCCGACATCGATAGCACCACCTTTGGATCAAGGCAACCTAACATGTCCGCCTGCATCTTCCTCACAGACCGGCAGTTTGCCGGGGACACCCTTATCAACCCCGTCTAAGCACAATAGCCAGCCCTCGGTCCCTCAGATGTGGACAAGTAAAAGACCATTTCCTCCTAGCCATGAGAAAGCTAAGAGGTTGAATTTCACCATCTGCAAGCTCTTGGCTACAGAAATGCTGCCTTTCCGCCTGGTGGACACAGAGGATTTTCGAGACCTTATGTCCGTCGCAGTGCCCCAGTACCAGATGCCCAGTCGGCACTACTTCTCAAAGAAAGGTGTGCCTGCGCTCCACCAGCATGTCACACACAACATCACCGCTTCTTTGAGAAACTCTGTGTGTGACAGGGTGCATTTCACCACAGACACTTGGACGAGTAGGCATGGACAGGGGCGTTACATGTCGCTGACTGGGCACTGGGTAACTATGGTGACAGCAGGACAAGGGGCTGCTGTCCAAGTCTTGCCGTCCCCACGAGTTGTGCGTCAATCCTCTTTATGTCAAAGTTCCTCCACTGCTTCTGCCTCCTCAACCTCCTCTCGGTCTTCCACCTGCACCCAAAGCCTGTCTGGTCATGCCACAAGCTTTCTAACTGCGCAGAAGGGATCCTGCACACCTCCTTACTATGCTGGCAGTAGGGCTCAACGTCATCAGGCAGTTTTTACATTGAAATGTCTGGGAAATGTGAGTCACACAGCTGAGGAGTTGTGGTCAGCTCTGGAGAACCAATTTCATGAATGGTTGTCTCCACTGGACCTGAAACCAGGGAAGGCCGTGTGCGACAATGCTGCAAACCTGGGTGCGGCCCTTCGCCGGGGCAATGTCACACACGTGCCTTGTATGGCTCACGTGTTGAACCTGGTTGTCCAGCAATTTTTAGCCCACTATCCCAGACTAGATGGCCTTCTGCAGAGGGCACGGTCGCTGTGTGCTCACTTCCGCCGTTCGCATCCCGCAGCTCAGCGACTTACATCTCTACAGAAGTCGTTGGGCCTGCCACTTCACCGGCTAAAATGCGATGTGCCTACCCGGTGGAATTCAACTCTGCACATGTTGCAGCGACTGTGGCAGCACCGACAAGCCCTGGTGCAATACGTTCTGACGTATAGCCTGGGCCAACGAGATTCAGAGGTGGGGCAAATCACGCTGGAGGAGTGGTCTCAGATCAGGGACCTATGCACCCTTCTGCACAGTTTTGAAATGGCGACGAAGATGTTTAGTGCTGACGATACCATTATCAGCATGACTATTCCGGTGATTTACATGCTGGAGCACATGTTAAACAGAATTCGGAGTCAGGTGGTGGCACAAGAGGAGGTGGAGGAAGTAGAGGAGGAGGAGTTGTATGCGGAAGGGCTAACATCTGCAAGGTCCAGACGGTCGGCAGCACCAAGGCAGCAGGCATGTGAGGGTGGGGGAGATGGTTTTACCAGGGCGCATGGTAGCAGCCAAACTAGTGAGGAAGGTGCAGGAGCACAGGAAGAAGTGGAGGACGAACTGATGGAAGACTCATCAGATGAGGGAGACCTTGATCACATTTCTGTTGTGCGAGGTTGGGGGGAGAGGACAGAGGAAGGAAGCATGATTGTTACCTCGCCACCAACACAACAGGGACTTGGTGCTCCTGGATGCGCAACACACATGAGTGCCTTCTTGCTGCACTACCTGCAACATGACCCTCGAATTGTGAGAATTAGAAATAATCCTGACTACTGGGTTGCCACACTGTTAGATCCCCGGTACAAAAGTAAATTTGCAGAAATTATTCCTGCCATAGAAAGGGATGCACGCATGCAGGAGTATCAGCAGAGACTGTTGCAGAATCTTACATGTGCTTTTCCACAAAATACCAGTGGTGCACGTAGTGAATCTCACAGTTCCAACTTGCCAACCGTGGGACCGTCAAGTGTTCAGCACTCAAACCGTAACAGAACCACAGTATCTGCTGGTAACATCAATTTTGCGGAATCATTTCACCACTTTTTTAGCCCATCCTTTGCAAGGCCACAGGAGACAAGAAGTCTGACACATAGTCAACGCCTAGAGACGATGGTACAGGAGTATCTCCAAGTAAACATTGAAGCCACGACTGTGTCACTGGACCCTTGCTCTTTTTGGGCTTCCAATCTGGATAAATGGCCGGAGCTAGCCACTTACGCCTTGGAGATCTTGTCATGCCCCGCAGCCAGCGTTCTGTCTGAACGTGTGTTCAGCGCTGCTGGTGGTGTGCTGACAGATAAGCGCACGCGGCTCTCCACTGATAATGTAGACAGACTCACGTTCATAAAGATGAACAAATCATGGATCCGAAACGACTTTTCTACCCCTGTGTCATCCTGGGGAGAGTAAAAGCTTGATGATTGGTTAAAATCACCCTACCAACCGTTTTAAGCTTTCAAATTACTAATCATGTTTATCTGTATCTTGACTGGAAAATAATTTGGGCTTTGTAGCAGTGTGCAGCACTGATCCTATTAGGCCATCTATACTAAAGCTTCACCAGATTTAAAATTAAAAATAATTTTTAGCTGCATCTAGCCCGGAAAATAATTTTGGGGCTCCGAGATGCGCAAGGCACATAAGTGCCTTCTTGCTGCACTACCTGCAGCATGACCCTCATATTGTCAGAATTCGAAGTAATCATGACTACTGGGTTGCCACACTCTTAGATCCCCCAAACTTTTCGATCAACCTTTTCATTTTATTAAAGACCAAAAAAATGGTCATTTTTGAAATTATAAGCATTAGCAGGTTGTTAGAAACTGAAATCAAACAGTTTTCAACTCAAAACTTTATTCTAGGTGATGTTACATTTTCACATAGGACCCCTTGTTCGAAAGGAGCTTCTGAACTCTCTCGTCCATTGAATTTGTCAGGTTTTGGATGGTTTCTGCTTCAATTGTTTTGCATGAGGACAGAATACCCTCCCAGAGCTGTTGCTTAGATGTGAACTGCCTCCCGCCATCATAGACACTCCTTTTAATGATGCTCCAAAGGTTCTGAATGGGGTAGAGGTCAGGGGAGCATGGGGGTCACACCATAAGTTTGTCCCCTTTTATGCCCATATCAGCCAGAGATGCAGATGTTTTATGTGCAGCATGAGATGGTGCATTATCATGCAGAAAAATGATCTTGCTGTGAAATACACGGTTCTTCTTCTTGAACCATGGCAGGAAGTGCTGTTTGAGAAAATCCACATACATTATGGAGTTCATCTTTAGCGCCTTCAGGGATCCTAAAGGGGCCGACAATCTCTCTCCCCATGATTCCAGCCCAAAACATTACTCCACCTCCTCCTTGTTGGCGCTGTAGCCGTGTTTGCGTGGGGTGTCCATCAACCAGCCATCCTCCACTCCATCCATCTGGACCATCGAGCGCTGCACGGCACTCATCCGTGAACAAAACAGTTTTGAAATCAGTCTTCATGTAATGTTTGGCCCACTGGAGCCGTTTCTGCTTGTGTGAAGTGGATAGAGGAGGTCGACAGGATGGCGCATGCACAGCTGCAAACCTCTGAAGGACCCTGCATCTTGTTGTTCGGGGGACGTTGGAGGCACAAGCAGCTTCAAAAAGTTGTCTGCTGCTATGACAAGGCTTTTTTGCCGCTGCTCTTTCAACCTGACGTAATTGCCTGTAGGAAAGAGTCCTCAATTTGCCCTTATCAGCACGCACACGTGTGTACTGTGAATCAGCTACATACTTCTTGATTGCCAAGACACTTCATCCTGATCATCGCACAATGTTGATTGTAGTCATGCCTTGACCTAAACACTCCACAATTTGTTGCTTCTCAGCAGCCGACACATCCTTTTTCTTTCCCATTTTGGCAGAAAATGTAGGCTGCTTAATAATGTGAGAGAGCCTTCTTAAGTAGTCTTGCCTTTCATTGGACACACCTGCCAAACTAATTAGCACAGGTGTCTGCAATTGCTTACAGTGATATAAAGAGCCCTGACACACATCACCATCAATGAGTTTAACTGACAAACAAACAAATTCTTCCCTTATCACTCCTAAACACTTTTTGTATAATAATTTGGAACGCAGTGTACATGTGCTTTTCCACAAAACACCAGTGGTTCACGTAGTGAATCTTACAGTTCTAACTTGCCAACCGTGGTCCGTATGGAGTTGTTCAATAAAGGGCCCAAAATTAAGATAACATAGATGGGAGAGGTCTCTATGAATAGGAATTCCTAAGTATTTGATACCCTGTGAGGGCCAGGCAAAGGGAAAGTTGGACTGGATGGAATCCTATATGGATTTGGGGAGGGAGACATCGAGGGCCTCAGACTTCGCTGCATTGATTTTAAAATTTTACCATGTAACAAAGTGATCTATTTCAGCCATAACAGCATGGATGGATATATGTGATTGAGTGATATATACTAGGACATCATCAGCAAATAGAGATCACTTGTACTCGGTGCCTCCCACCTCAATCCACCTAATATTGGGGTTATGGCGAATTGATGAGAGCAGGTGCTCCGTCACTAGGATGTATAAGAGAGGGGACAGAGGACATCACTGCCTTGTCCCATTGGTGATTGTGAAAGGTGATGAAAATGTTCTGACGCACCCCCTGGGCCTTGGGACACCCGGAGCCGGACCCTTTTTGGTGGATGCTGGTGGTTGTAGTCTTCGTGGCGGCGACCCAGTTCCGTGGCTCAGGGCGGTCAAACCAGTGGCGGAACTATTTATGTGGTTTTCATGTTTAAATGTCCGACTACGCCACCCGTGGATTGCGGTCAGAGTGAACCGCCGCTACAGGGCAGACCACTGAGGCTGGTGTTGTGGGTGCAGCAGAGCGTAGCATAACTCCCCACGGGAGGAGTATAGCCTCAGGGCAGTGTATGCGGAGGATGGGGGTGATGGTGCAGGGCAGCAGCAGTAACGACACGGAGTCAGTGATGCAGTTCAGGGCCTTTACTCACAGTTCTTATTATCCAGACCACGTCTGCAGGTAACGGCTGCCCACGTCGTACTGTGCTCACCAGGTGAGGGGCTCAGACAACTCCCAGATAACTTTGGAGCACTTCACAGGACCCCCTTTGTGTGTCCTTTGTCTGGCCTTTCTTACCAACACTTCTGTCCGGCTGCCTCGGGCCTCCTCTTGGTAAACTTGGCGCCAGTTTCCCTGACCCTATGTGGTGCCTTCCTAGCGGGTGTAGCGAGGGGCTGCGCCACATAAAATGTCAGAGCCTCCGGTTTCTAGCTGAGGGTCGTTTCCTGCCTCCACTAGTTCGGGGACCGGTCTCCCCCTTTGGCCTGACCCCTCCACGCAGGTGGATTCGGGAGTGCGGTGGCGACTCGCCCGTCCGCACCCCTGGGATCCCTTCATTCCTCGTTCCTGGAGCCTTCTCCGCTCCTCTTCCTTCCTTCTCCCTCTTCCAGGCCTGGGCCTCTGTTACTAGGCCCGCCTCCGGAGCAGAGCTCATGCAGAGCCCCTGCTCCCTGCCACTTCTGCTCAGACTTCTCTGCACTGAACTAAGATGGTGCCCACCTTTTATACTCCCTTCTCAATGCACCCAGGAACTGCTTCCTCCCTGCTCCTGCACTACAGGGTTCCCCTTCCTCAGTGTTCCCTCCCCCCACTCCAGCCAGGGACAGGGACTGTCGTGCCCATCTCAGGGGCATATTGGTCGCCCTGCCCCACGGCAATGTGTTGTAATGCATGCAGGTGTCGGGTCCTGATCCACACTCCATCCTTACCTGAGAGTGAGATATCACACCTCTGGGTGAGGTGCAATACGTCTGTAGCAACCGAGCCCTCAGGGTGCTACAGTTCCATTTATCTTCAGCCTAGGTGACGTATTGCGATACAGGGCCGTGATTTTGGCTATAAAAGGGTCCCCTAGACCCCTACCCCAAGCTTTTTAAGAGAATCATATATGGCGTGCCAGGAGACTCTATGGAATGCTTTCTCAGCATCCAACGAGAGTATCTAATTACAAATTTTTAACTGCATCTAGCCCAGGAAATACTTTGTGCCTAGTAGCAGTGTCTGCTAGTGAGCGGATTATCCCGGCTGTTAAGCAAGCTGCACCACCTGTAGTTTAGACACTTAATTTTTTCAAAGGAAATGCTTCGGGACCATGGGATACTTAGTGAAGAGCATCAGGAGGCACCCCAAGGCATAGGGGCTGGCACTGGCAGTAGGATGCCTTGCGGTGGACAGCCGAGCTCGATCCTTATAAAAGCTTTTTAACTGCAGCAGCTTTAGTGGACGCTACTGGAGCTGGAACTCTATTTTATTATAAATGTAAGAACACAAACTAGTACAAGTAACGAAAACAATTTCCAGCAATATAACCGATACATAAACAATGTATATACAAGGGACCCCACCTGCCTGACAACCACCATACAACCACAGCCTATCCAAACATACCTCAAACTTCCTCCACACTTACACCTGATTCTGCTGTAACAAAAACCAGAGATGCAGAAGCAAAATACATATAACAAAATATAAACCACATAAACCATATGAAATAACACACAACACTTAAATCATGAGTAACACATAATAACACATACACTACCCCAACTCTCACTATACCCCCAACCCGAACTGGCCTCTAAGTTCCGAAAAAGTCCTTCCGGACTTAGGGCGAACCCCGACAGTTTTGGGCCCGGGCCAGTCCAAGTTCATGCTTAACCCCCCTCAAAACCCCCACCCCACCTAACTAACCCCCAAAGTAAAAGAACAATAAGACAACAATAATAATAACAACAAGAACAATAACAAAAATACCATCCGCACCGGTTCGGTGCTTGTAAACCCTTTTCATGATACCATTCTCAAAACAAAAAGCTACGGTGAGAACTTAGCCCACCACCAGGAGGCTTGGAGCAATCCAGAACTAAGGCACCTGGAAGGAGAAACCCCTCCAGAGACGGGAGGCCCCCGATGCACCCAGCCTTTCATACTCCAAGGAGCGCATCTTCACCAGGTCACCAAGGATGTTGCTACATACCTCACCCACTGGGAGGATTTTACTGCCCGTCGACACTAAACACCGTGCATTCCATGTGAAAAACCTAACCACTAGGCTAACTAGAAAAAGAGTGCACTGGTCCCGTCCACCAAGGTCTCTGAACGCTCCATAGGCCCACTCAGCGTAGGAGAGGCCCGCCAGCCTAGGCCAGTCAATGGAAGCGCCCACCCTGTTGCATACCTCTGCATTAAAGGGACACTGAAGCAGGAAGTGCTCCATGCTCTCAAGCGTGTCAGCACAACTCTCACGAGGACAATTCCTATCCTCGGAGTTCCTGTACTTCAAGTTGTCCCTCACATACAGCTTACCCTGAAAGCAGCGCCAAGTCAAGTCCCAATACTTCGCGGGGATCCGTTTTGAATTTAAAAGACTCAACCCCACCTCCAGATCCCGACTTGGGCAGTCCCTGAGTGCCAGTGGCTTTTGAAAATGGGTCGATAAGATCCTCCCCTCGAGAAGTTTCCTCGTGAGAGTCCTCACCTCCCACACTCCCAAACCCCACCGGCGTATTACTTTCAAAACCGGGGTAACATAAGCCGGGAGATGCCCGTGCGGTGTGCGAAGATCCTTCACACGCCCTCCTGTCTCCCAATCCTGGAAGAAGGACTGCAACCATCCCCTACAGGAGAATACCCACAGAGGAGCCCTCTCTTTCCAGAGGTTTGATATATTTAGCTTAAGAAAGGTGCAAACCAAGAACACCACGGGGTTGACCATATTCAACCCCCCTAGTCTCCTCGTACGGTAAGTAACCTCCCGCTTGACTAGGTTCAGCCTGTTTCCCCATAACAGTTGGAAAAACAGGCCATAGACCCGCGTCCAGAGAGGCTCTGGCAAAATGCAAATGCTGCCTAGATACATTAACAATGGGAGCAGGAAACCTTTGCACAAGCTCACCCTTTCCCTCAGGGTCAAAGACCAACCCTTCCACTGGTCCACTCTCTGGGCGGCAGTTTTAAGTCTACTTTCCCAGTTTTTGGTTGGGTAATCACCCTGGCCAAATTCAACGCCTAGGATCTTGGCATACTCTTGGGGCTCTGGGAGGGTGTCCGGGAGATCAAACCTGGGATCTCCTCCCCCCAGCCAAAGACTCCCACACTTGCTCCGATTGACAATGGAACCAGAGGCCCTGGAGTAGCCCTCCACCTCAGACATCACTGCCCGCACCTCCTCTTTTGAGGAGACAAAAACAGAGACATCATCAGCATAGGCCACTACCTTCAGGGCGGCCTCCCGTTCGCCCGCCTGGTCCATCCTCACCCCCGCTATTGGTCCACGATCCACCCTCCTTATGAAGGGATCAATCGCGAACACATACAGCAGGGGACTGAGAGGACATCCCTGACGAACGCCGGAGCCCACCGCAAAGGCCTGTCCAATCCAACCATTCACAAGTGGGAAACTCTCCGCCCCTCTGTACAATGTCTTCAGCCAGTCCACGAACCTCCCTGGCAGACCATACCTCAGAAGAGTGGACCACAGGTACTCGTGATCAACCCGGTCAAAGGCTTTGGCCTGATCCAAGGACAGCAGATACCCCTTCCAGAGGCCAGCCCTACCCTGCTCCACAGCCTCCCGGACACCGAGAACAGCACTAAAAGTGCTACGGCCAGGAACACAGCAGTGCTGGGACTCAGAAAGGAGCCGTGGCGCAAACTTCACCAACCTATTAAAGAGTACTTTAGCCAAAACCTTCCTGTCCACATTGAGAAGCGCTATGGGCCTCCAGTTCTCAATGTGCGACGGATCCTTTCCCTTAGAAAGAAGGATCAAAGCTGACCTCCTCATTGATCTCGGAAGAGTGCCCGAGGAGAGACACTCATTAAAAACCTGAGTCAATAAGGGGACCAAAAGGTCCTTAAAGGTCTTGTAGAACTCCGACGTTAAGCCGTCCGGACCTGGTGATTTTTTGAGCTGGAGCCCGTCAATCGCCAGTCTAACTTCCTCTTCTTTGATCTCATCCACCAAGACATCGAGCGAGGGGTCTACCCCTGATTCAGGAATGGCCTCAGCCAGGAAAGCCGACGTCTCATCTCGATCCAGCTCCCTCCTCCCCAAGAGATGTGAGTAAAAGGATCTGACGACCTCCAAGATCCCTGACCTGGACCTGGTCAGGGATCCTGTACTGTCCCTCAGACTCGCCACTATCTTACTACTCACTGACATCTTGCAGTTTCTGTAGGGGTCGGGTGAGCGATACTTCCCGAAGTCCCTCTCAAAAACCAAAGATGTGTGCCTATCATACTGACATCTCTTGAGTAAGGCTTTCACCCTGGTGATGTCCTCACGGCCACCCCCAGTCGAGACAAGTTCCTCGAGTTTCCTCCTCAGGCCCCGATACAGGAGATCCCTGTTCAGGCTTCTGAGGTTAGAAAGCTGGCGGAAGAATCTCGCCACCCGATGTTTGAAGATCTCCCACCACTCTGACTTAGTGTTACCAAGGCCCAGTAGCGGTACCTGACTTTGAAAGAAATCCTCAAAGGACTGTCTTACAGCTGCTTCCTTCAGGAGTGACGAATTCAGCTTCCAAAAACCTCTTCCCATCCGAGGAGTCTCTGTAACATTCAGAGAAAACATAATCAGGCAGTGGTCGGAGAATTCAACCTCTACCACCGATAAAGGTGAAGAGACTGCCTCCTCCTTCAAATAAAACCTGTCTATTCTAGACCTAGTCTGACTACCTCTGAAATAAGTGTAACCCGCGTGGCCCGTGGTGTTCCGGATGTGGACATCCACTAGGCGAGCCTCACTAACTATGCTATTCAAGGCGACGCTGTCGTAGGCCAACCGGTCTCTGGAACCTCCTCTGTCTTGGGGCCTCGAGACATTGTTGAAGTCCCCTCCAAAGACCACCAGTCGGCTACAAAACAAAAAGGGTTTAATACTCATAAAGAGACACTTGCGGTCCCACTTAGTCTGGGGACCATAGATGTTTATGAGCCGAAGCTCTTGTCCCCTTATGAACACATCCAAGATCAAGCACCTCCCCATTTCCAACTCAATAACCCGTCGGCATACTACATCTGCGGTCTTGAAAAGGACCGCCACACCGCTATACGGCTCAGCCGCAAGAGACCAATAGGAAGGCCCGTGTACCCACTCCCTCTTAGCTTTTTTAAGGGACGTGAGATCGACCAACCTGGTCTCCTGCAAAAACAAAATGTCGGCATCAAGCTGGCCGAGAAAATGGAAGGCCGTGAACCTAGCCGCATCAGACTTTATGCTGGCAACATTAATGGTCGCCAGCGTCAACGGGGTGAGTGCCGCCATCATGAGTGATCAGGTTGGACAGCGACCTTCTTCCCACCCACCTTACCCTTTACATGTGCTCCATTTTCCTCCTCAGAGGACGATATAGCACGTTTCAGGCACACCGACACATCCATACCTGCTGTTCCACACACAACTTTAACGGGCACAACTGTTTCAGGCGCACCCTTGCCCTTGTCAGGAGGCCCTGGGTCGACCCCCCCCACCAGAGGCCCGGTTTCCCCAACCCCCGATGTTGAGGGCCTGGCGCCCCCTTTAGCCCCTACATCCTTGTCCGCAACCCCCAGCACCAGACCCCCCTCCTCCCCCCCATCTGAAGACAAGGGAGACTCGCTTAGGGCCTGGTACTGGTTGGAGAGCTCCACCGGAGGAAGGGAGGAAGAGCCTTCCTTTGGCACCTGGCCCCGGGTTGCCTTCTCCTTCGAGTTACCCTTCTTCCTCACCCTTTTCTTCTCCCTTTTCTTTTGCTGTTGCCACTCTTCATTCCCCCCCTCATCCACACCTTCGCTGGATGAGGATAAGGGAGAGGTGGCCCCATCCTCCCTGACCATCCTCCTGACCTCTTCGTCTATCTCACTGTCCGGGACCTCAGCTGCAAGCTCCCCCGAACTAGGGACCAGAGGCAGGGACATAATCCCCTGGTCCCTCTCCACCACTCTCCTCGGACGCTGCTCTTTCCCTCCCGCCTCAGGGGGAGTTCTGCTCCTCACCGGTCCCTTACTTCCTACGCCGCCGCTAGTCCCTTCACCGGCTGGTCTGGTCCTCGCCTCCTCCCTACCAGCACCTCCCGGATTCAGGCCAACATTGGCATAGGAGCGCGGACAGCGACTAAACGGGTGTCCCAAGACACCACACAGGTTACACCGAATGTCCCTACAGGTTGCGGCCAGATGACCCACCCCTCCACACATTGCGCACTTCTCCACCTTACACCCCGCGCTGAAGTGAGAGGGGCTGCCGCACCTGTGGCACAACTTCGGCTGCCCCTGGTAAAAGATCAGGATTCGGTCCCTTCCCAAGAATGTTGAAGTGGGAATGTGGGTAACCGAGTAACCCGAGACCTTCAGTTTTACCATAAAGGTCCAGGCCCCTGACCAGATGCCATGCTTGTCCAGATTCTTTTTGGGAATCTGGACCACCTCCCCATACCTGCTCAGCCAGGTCATGATGTCCATCTCAGAAAGTGACTCGTTACTGGTGAGCACGGTCACTTTCTTCACTGAGTTTTGGCGAGAGATAGCCTGGACTATAAACCCTCGCCATTCAGGGCAAATCCGAGCCAGCTCATACTGAGACCAGAAGAGCTCTAGGCCCTCCGATCTCACAAAGCTGACGTCGAAAAAGGTGGCACCATAGGGATGAATCAGGGCATAGATGTCATCAGCCCTGAAGCCCATCCCCAGGAAAAGCTCCACCACCTTGTCCCTAGAGGGGCAAGTTTCATTGCCTTCCCACCGGAGACGGACCACATTCCTACGGACGCCACCCTGCCCTGCTGTCGGCAGAGACCACGTAACGTTCTCTGCCCCTAACTCTCGGAAGGCGGACAGACCATGTCGGTCTATCCAGAACGATAAATCTACCTCCTTACCCTCCACTGTAATGGACTGCTCTCCCCTCTTCAGGGCGTCCAGGAGACGCCATTGCAAGTAACCCTGCCCAGTGTCCCCTGACAAGGACCCTCCACTACCCGCGGCAGCGACCGCCGCAAAGGTGCGGACATGTGAACCGCCCTCTAACGAGGCCGCCAACGAACTGGGATTCCTTGGCCTCACACTTGGCCCCTCATTCACACTCACACTCTGCCTCACAGCCTCACCTACCGCCCCTGCACCACTACCATCACCACCAGCCGTACCACTCACCACTTCCATACCTGCATCCTCACCTCCATCCTCACCTCCTTCATGTACCCCATTCATCCCCACCTCATGCACCCCATCCATGCTAGCCAGAACAGGTGGGGTACTAACCGCTTTACCCAAGGTCCTGGCATCACTGGGGGGGGGGTTTCAGGACACTCACCACATCCGCAGCATTGTCCTTACTCCCCTTCTCCCCCTCTGCCACCTTGGACCCTCTAATATTCATGCGCTGGGTATCACAGGGGCCGGGATTTTGGGCGCCGGGTTTTACCAACCTCACAGGTGCAGACACCCCAGCCGGTTTACCCCCGGCAGCCTTGTCCCCAGCATGCGGCCCCTCAACCCTCTGGCCAGATATGGAAGCAGTGTCTCTCTCCTCCCCCACCATCCTCCGGACCTCAGCCAAGATCTCTGAAAAAGCTGCTCCGGCTCCACCGCCACAACCCCCACCTTCCTCTGCCCGAGACCCAGAGGCCATGGGAGACAGAGACGGGAACTCCACCACACTGAATATGTCTGGCGCCACTGCCAGCGATGACCCTTTGCCATCCCTACTGTCCTCCGTAGGGATCGCCACACCATCACCACTCGCCTTACATTTGCCTTTACTCTCCCCACCGGACCTGCGCCGAGGACCAACTTCATGATTCGGGCGCCCTTGACCGGTGGGGGTTACACAGGAGACAGCAGCAGCATCAGTATCATCATTAAACACGTAACGCATACTCACCGTCTCCTGTGCCTTCTTCTTGCGCCCCTTCTTCTTTCCAGGTCCCGGATCTTCGTCCCCGAAACAAAAATGCTGGAGGTTCACCGGGGACTCCAGCAACCGGATGGCCGCCATGAGCCCCCCGGACCCCGAAGACGCCTCCATGTCCTCCTCCTCTGATGTGCTGGAGGCAGGCAGCGCCACCTGCTCAGGACACAGACCGGAAGATTTAGGAGGCTCCCCAGTAACGCCGGCAGGCTGCTCGACCGGGGTTACTGCCACCTCCTGGGACACTGTTCCTGGATCCGTCTCTGTCTTCCCTGCTGTTTTCCCTGCTGCCTCCCTCCCAGCCGCAGGTTTCTTCTGGGTAACTCCAGGTGCTGTGGTGGGCAGGACGAGGGGCGGGGCACTGGCGCAAGGCTTGCTGAGCCTTCTGGTACTATAAGCATTGCTTGCTGCTTTTTCTTTCATGTCCCTCCTGCCTCCCTCCTTCCCTCCGCCCACAGACTGTACAGAGGCAGTGCAGAGAGCTGCGGTGGGCAGGACTAGAGGCGGACCAGCAGACCGGGAACTGCTGGGCTCTGCAGTTCCACTCGCGGCTCTCATGGTAGCTGCGCCGAGCGCTGAGGTGGGCGGGGCTTGGGGCGGGTTGGCAGACTGGGGGCCGCTGGGCTCGGTAGTTCCATGTGTGCCTCTCATGGTGGCCGCGCTGAGTGCCGAGGTGGGCGGGGCTAGGGGCGGACTGGTAGACCGGGTGCCGCTGGGCTCTGCAGTTCCACGTGTCTCTCTCATGGTGGCCACGCCGAATGTCGAGGTGGGCGGGGCTTGGGGCGGGTTGGCAGACTGGGGCCCGCTGGGCTCGGTAGTTCCACGTGTGCCTCTCATGGTGGCCGCGCTGAGCGCCGAGGTGGGCGGGGCTAGGGGCGGGCTGGCAGACCGGGTGCCGCTGGGCTCTGCAGTTCCACGTGTGTCTCGCATGGTGGCCACGCCGATTGCCAAGGTGGGCGGGGCTAGGGGCGGGCCGGCAGACCGGGTGCCGCTGGGCTCTGCAGTTCTACGTGTGTCTCTCATGGTGGCCACGCCGAGCGCTGAGGTGGGTGGGGCAAGGGGCGGAGCCCCGGACCGCGATCCCCCGGCCTTTGTGCCCGCACCCACACTATCCTCTGCTCGCACTAACAGCGCGCCACTTCCTCCACCCCCCACCTTCTCCTCCTCCATGGCTGGGGTAACCCCCGGGGCAGCACCCAGAGCTGTGGTGGGTGGGACAGGGGGCGGGGCTCCAGACAAACGTTCCTTTCCAGGCTCCTGGCTGCCATGCGTAGTCCTGGGAGTGCCTTCACTGGCCGGCAGGCCCCCTTCACACGCCCCCCTTCCTTGCTGCATGGTTAACCCCTCCTGGCCCGAGAACCGCCGATCATTAGAGAATTTCTCCAGAAAGGGACCCGCAGCCCTCTCTATTTCTGCCTGCCTCTGCTCCACCTCGGCGATCCTATCCTTGACCCTCTGGATTTGCGTGGCGATCGCCGGGCGCTTCCTCTGGGCTGCTGCATTATATAGCGCCTTGGCCTGCCGCAAGTCCAGCAGGAGTTTCGCCAGTGCCACCTTCCCCTTTTCGTGGCACCGCAACATCTCCACCACCCGCTGGGAGAAAGCCTCCGCTGACTCGTCCGGGCCCCTCTCGGCCCATGGGGCACTCCCCTTGCTTCCCTTGGGCTTGCCAGTCACCTTGTTAGCCGATGCCGGCATGCTCACCGTAGCCGTTTCACGCTGGGACAGCCTCCCAGACCTCCTCACAGAGTCCTCCGATGGATCCATATTCAGTCCTCCGACCCCACCCGGCCCAGACCGGGAGGGCCGGAGCCCGGGGATACCCCCCGACACCCCTGCCCCGGTCCTGGGAAAACGAAGAGGCAAGGGTCGGGCTTAGAAAAAAGTCCTAGTTGGAGCTTCCCAGGAGCTCCTCCACACAGCTCTCACTCAGCTAGGAACACAGGCCACACCTCCTCCACTTCCTGCTACCGTGGCTGCTGGCATGAGACTTGCCCTCCAATAGATCCTTGTAAATGGATTTAAAGTGTATTCATTCAAATTAGAGAGACAATTTAAATTAAAAAGCTTAGAGCTGCCTCCACCACAGGGGGGCTCGCTCGACCCACCAGCGGACAGGCACCAGTATTGGGAGAGGGGGGCTGGCCGTCAGGGTTCACCGCGGCTCTGGCACAAACCCGGCGACACGGAGGTGGCACGGGCAGGAGCGGACTGGCCGTGTCGGCTTCTCACTTTTTGGATTTTAGAAGGGCATGACATGCCTATATCTGTGTCTCCCCCTCCTTTTACTCCTCCACCTCTTTTATTTTCGCATGACTATATGTACTTGTCACTTTTCCATGTGTTAGTTATGTCTTCTGAGCAGTTTGTCAGCTTTTGGACACCTTTGAAGGTGTTTTCTATGTGTTTCTATGTGTTTTTGTTTGCCTGCCATTGGTTTTAACGGTGTTCGAAGGTGTTCGACGAACAGTTCGACGAACAGTTCGGCGAACACACGGGTGTTCGACGAACCGAACCGAACTCGAACACTACGGGGGTGGCTCAACACTAGTCACAAGCTCGATGACCAGTGGGAAAGAGAGCCCTACACAGTGTTAAATTCCAAATTTGACAATACCAAAACCTGCCTGATCAGCAAGGATGGAGGTAAGACAACCACAACAGTCTCAAGAGACCACTTGATATTGTGCCCAGGTCTACTGAAGACACCGGAGGAAGAAGCACCTCTTGTAATACCGGAGAAACCCAAGGAAGATGTACTTCATACAGTTCTAGGAGACTTCCCTGCGGACTGGCCTCAACTTGATGGAGCAGTTATTATACCAGTAATACACTTCTGTCAACCACCAGAAGAACCTCCACCACCAGTAGAACCTGTAAGCGCCCTAGAAGAACCTGCTCAGGAACAGGAAGAGTCCCCAGTAAGAGGAGGATCACCCGTTGAAGCAGAGCCTGAAGGCCCAGTAATCAGTGTACTTGCCAGTCCCATAGAGAGATTGAGGCAGTCCTATGACTTACCTACACGTAGACCTGAAAGGTTAGCGGATAGTGTATGCACAAACACCAGTACCACCCCAGTGCTACGAAGATCCACATGCAGCACACAAGGCCAAATCCCTGCCAGGTTTAGGGATTAAAATACAAAATGCCTAAAGTATAAATAGTTACCAAGTTGGGTATTGCCTATTGTTATTTATGTGTATGAACTGCAAATAATATGTGTTCATTTAGTTACCCGTAAGGGTATAAAGACTTATAGGCTGAGGACTGTGAGCAGCCAAAAACTTTCCTTGTAAATAGTTGCACTTATCAAAGTACCTCTTTATTTGTTGCATATAAAAAGACCTCAGAACAAAAACCCGTTTGGCGTGGCCGAAGATGAGGCCCAGGATCTGGATCGTCTATGCCCTTTAGCCACGCCCAGGGAATACGTTGAGGGTTTTCAGGCGGGTCCCTCATGTTACCCTTGTTACACCTTCATCAGCGAAATGGACTGCTGGTGACGGGACTTATTGTAACATTGTTGTTATAGTTATTATAGTTATTACTATTGTTATTGTTGTTACCTGTTTAAAATGCTTCAGTCCAGGAGTACTGAATTGTACTAGGGGGGAATGTGGCACCCTGTTACTACAGGTACCACAGGACCCAAAAGGGTGCATGGACAGACTTCTCCACAAGAGGCCCTCACTACACACAAACACCTCCACCCTTCCACCTCATACCACCAGAGGGAGTTAGGCAGTCAGTAGAAAGTCAGAGAGCGTGCTGGCGCTGAGACCAGTGAAGAAGCAGCACGTCTGCTGCTGTGTTTTGAGGGCCCCGAGTGTGGCCAGAGGCAAAGAGGAGAGGAGAAAGGAGTTAAGGGGGCAGAGGAGCATCACAGGCTCACCACAGAATACAAACCGGACACCGGGTCCGCGCCTTCAGGGTCCTCTACACCCAGTAGGGATTACCGGCATACCAGGAAGATTACAGATCCCTGGTCAACCTGAAGCTAAACCCTTTACAGGACTAGGAACCGCGAAGGCCCCGGTGTCCAGGGATAGTGGTTGCCAGAGAAAGGTCCTACTACCAAGCGGTCAGGTGAGAGAACAACACAACACAGAAGCTAGGCCCAGTTGCAGGCTGGCCAGGAGCTTAGAGAGAGGGAGAAAAGGACCAGGAGGCCTTATACCCGCTCACTGGGGAGAGTCCAGAAGTGCACCCTTCCTATCGAGTACCCTGGACCGTACCTGACATCCGCACCAGTAAAGGTACTGAAGTGAATCTCCTGTCTCTGTCAGTTACTCCTGCTGCGCCATCTCTCCTGCACTGCAACGCCCCGCATCACCATCTGCACTTACACTGCCCCGGGGGCCCGCTCTGCCTGTGGGGAGCAGAAACATCCCAACTGCCATCCCATCACCCCCGGAGGTCTGCAGCAGCCCCGGTAACTATTGCAGGAAGCCACAGGTGGCGTCACGAGACAAACTGTACACTAAAACCTCTTTTTCAAGAGAGACCCCAGAGTACGGGCCCGGGAGCCGACTGCCGTGACATCCTAAACAAGGTAAAAGGCCCAGGTACCGAGTCCCCTATATCCCCCTGGGCGAGACACTCTATTCCTGGAAGCCCAGGACCTGGTCATGTGGTCTAACCATGTGACCTTATAGCCATATATGGAAAGCAGGGCTGATTTGTTAACCTCCTGATAGCAGACTTCTATGTACTGAATCATCATGTACATTATGTGCAAAGGGAAATGTGAACATTGTGCAAACATAATAAGGTAGCTGCTAGCTCGGCTACATCTTAAAGGCACATACACAACAACTTTGGGGCATTACATATTCACCCACTTTAAAAATATACATGCCCCAATGCATCTGGAACTTCTTAATGTGTTTTAGGACAACCTATAAGAGAAACACAGTTGTACCACAGTCTCTTGTAGTGGGCTATTTTCTCTTTTAATAGTCCCAATTAAAGTTCATAGAGTAAAGCATTAACTCAGTCATTCAAGGTATCTTGCTGGCACATGGCCTTTGGTCACTCGCTGACCTTCTCAAAGAGTCACTTGCGGCTGAGAGTCAACAAGTTCGTACTGTGGGTAATCAGGTTGTGGGACGGACCACTGCAAACAAGGACCAAATGTCCATCCAACAGGAAACATTTTACCTTTACCTTCTGAAACTGTCACTGACCTTTTGTCAGGGGATACCTGATCTGGAAAGGCATTCTCTGCAGGATTCTTTCTGGAATTGTCTCTGAAGTCATCTGGGGGTTGGTTGACGATGTCATCTCCGTCACCTGTTAAGCAAAGCTTCAGCTGGCTGCGATGTACCACCTTGGTTGTCTCTTCATTCTCTTTAGAGATATAGTAGATTTTTACTCCAGGCAGAGGGATAGCTTGGGCGATGTATGGGCAAGTCTCCCACTTCTCATCTAGTTTGCTGGTGCGATGATTCTTCTTAAGCCACACTCGATCTCCAACTGTCAGGGGTTTTGATTTGGCATTCAAGTTGTCTCTGACAAATGACTTTCATTCTCTCTCCCACAATGAAATTAGCTTCTTCTAGTCGTCGCTGATGCTTTGTGACCCAATCAGTGTGTGGCAGAGGGTTGATTGTCTCTGGAACTTGCGCTTCCAAGGCAACATCTGCTAGTAGTCTTCCTTGTCTACCAAACATTAGGTAATTAGGCATATACTCAGTTGAACAATGGACATTGTTATTGTAGAGGTAGATCAACTCTGGCAATAGATTTGGCCAATCAGTTCTCTGCTGAGCCGGTATTGCACGCAGCATGCCAATTAGAGTCTGATTCATCCGCTCACACAGACCGTTACACTGTGTATGATATGCAGTTGTTATCACTTTCTTACTTCCATAGAGTGTACTCGGTTCTTGGAACAGTTCAGATTCAAATGCAGCACCTCTATTAGTTAGGATCTTTTCTGGATATCTATAAGGTTGTACAAAAGTCTTCCAGAAGATTTTGACTGTCGTTTTCGCTGTAAGGTCTTTCACTGACACTGCCAAAGCAAACTTGGTATAATGGTCAATGATAGTCAAGGCGTAGGAAACTCCAGTCGCACTAGGCTGCAGTTTCACATGATCCAATGCAGCCAACTCCAATGGCTTGTGAGTGACAATTGGGTGCAGAGGTGCTTTTTGGTCAGAGCGTTCTCCATGTCTCAAGGTACAAGCGGTACATTCACGGCACCATTTTTCTATGTCATTTCTCATCCCGATCCAATAGAATCTCTTTCGGATGTTAGCCTCAGTTTTGTGGCAACCAAAATGTCCAGATTGGTTATGGCATCTTGCCCTGGTACGCCGATCTGGATTGCTCGCTCATGGGTAGCTGGATCAATGGTTCTTCGAACCAGCAGTCCTTTTTCAGAGAATAGCCATTTCCACTGTCTCAAGAGTCTATTCAACTGAAGGTTCCTGTAGCTGCCCTGGTCTCTATGGAGTCTGTTCCTTGTAATGAGAATGTTCTTTAGAGTACTCAGCACTCTACTCTCTTCCTGGATTTGGATCCATTGAACTCTGTCAGCTTGCAACTGTTGCTCCTGCTTGTCAGATAAAGGCTGAGGATTTAATCTTAAAATATGGGCACCTTGCTTTACCTGCAAATAGGCCTCCCTTGAGCTGATCTGTGGACCGTCTTCCAGGGTTGTCATAGCCATGTTTTCTTGAGCCTTAACCAGGGGCGTACATAGGAATCATGGGGCCCCATAGCAGAAGTTCTAAATGCCCCCCCAAAAAAAAAAAATTTAAATAATTGTCGGGGTCACCAAAGATCAGATCTCACAACTTTCCATCCTTTACTTAGTAATTTTCCTCCTGCTGACGTCCTAGATCTCTCTTTCATTGCCCCATAAAGTGTGATGCCAATAAAAGGGCCCCACAAACACAGTATGAAACCCCTATAGTGAATTCCTCCACATGCACAGTATAATGACCCTACTGTACCCCACCTCAACTCCCAGGGTAAAGTATGCTGACCCCAACACAGTATGATCCCCCAACTGTGAGCCGCTAGAGAGGATGGTACATAATAAGGGACGGCGCTATACATAATAAAAGAGGAAACTATATAACTAAGAATGCCGCTATACATAATAAGTGAGTACACTATATACTAAGGGACTGTGCTACACATAATAAGGCTACATTCCTGTGTGGCGCCCCTGAGGGTTCGACCGCCACAGGGATGCTGCACCTCTTTAATGGGGTGTAGTGTTCCTCCTTTGAGGTAAGAACGGTGCGATAGTCAGGACCCCACCTCCACATCCAACACCACACTTCTCCCACCAGAGGGGGCTAGTAGGCACTAAGTGCTGCCCCTACTGGAAATTGAGAGACTGGGGAACCAAGAGATAGGGGGAACCAACTAGTGGGTGAGGGTGGAGGATTCACATTTTTAGTGACACTTTAAATTTCTTATTTAATACACAGCCATCTTGGCTCTGGGTTCTTTGATTGTGATCTCCCTCCCTGAACGTGGATCCTGTGTGGACCTGCAGCGGATGGAGACACGGCCCTCGTACCCTGGCCTTGGGTCGAGGGGCAGGTTGCAGATAATGTATGTCTCAGCCCGGTCAAGGACCATGACCAAGAAGGCCCGGAGCTTAGGAGTGTAGCTCCACCGCAAATGGATCCCAGGGGGATGCAGACGGAGAGGTATACGCCACCTGTCCTCGCTAATCTGATCTAGTCAGAGGGATTCCCGCTGCAAGAGGGGTACCGGCCCCCGACACCTGACCTTGCTACTCTACGTCCTGGTCAGGGAAGCCCGGTAGGCCCAGAGGATCCCACTGGGTAACGGAAGGAGCGGAGCTGCCACCCATACCATGTTTCTGAGCTTAGTCCAGAGGGAGACCCGGCCTATCTACACACACACAGACAGGAAAGGACCCGGTCTGAAATCTAGGAACACTCTGGTGCAGGGTGCTGATTGAACACTTGACTTACTCGGAGGTTGTCGGATCCCCCGGTCTCTGGTGACCGCAGAACTCCGCGAGGAGCAGGGAGAAGCCTTCCAACTGCACTCTCCACCGTGAGTAGAAACCCTGGAAGTTAACCCCTATGGCCTCCGGACTCTTTATTCTGCGCTACACCGAACTAGAAGGCACCAGACCTCCTACACTACAACCCCCTACATCATGCCTCTCTGCCCTGAGGCCCTGCTCCGCCTGTGGGGAGTAGTATCAACGCCGGCTGCCACAACATCCCGCCTCAGAGGTCTGCAGCAGCGCTGGTGGCCTTCACCAGGTACCACAGGTGGCATAGTCGAGATCAGTCACTCAACCCGAATAAGCCCGTACCACCCTTTTTAATGTGACGGACCTGGGCACGGAGCGGGTCCGGGCCACGGCTGCACCCCATCGACAACATAGGACCCGGCTCCGAGTCCCCCATCTCCCAGGGTAGGGCTTCGAGCGTCACACACCTGCATCTGTGTGCAGTGTCAGTGTGCTGCCCTGTTTTACTGACGCATTGAGCATGTCCTATTCTAATCCTCAAAATCGGATCAGAACAGGACATTCTCTGACCCTCTTAGATCTCATTCTCAGATACGTGATTTTCATGGATGTGTGAATGGATCTATAAAACTGTACGAGTTCGTGGACCATCCGATAAAAAGATCTGGCAGCACACGGACATTTCACAAAAATGTGAGAATGTGGCCTAAGGGATTTTACAGATAACATTATCACTTCAAGTCACACAGTGCAGATATAGAATAATATTTACATCCAGGCACTTACCGCTGACATCTCATCTGATCAGAGTCAGTTTCTGCTGCTTCTTCTCCATCTGGTCAGACCTTCATGTCGACATCTCCCAGCCACGAATCATCTTGTCACGATGATCTCCAGCCTAGAAAATAACAAGGTCACATATTGTATGCATACATATGTCTCCCCCGCTCTGTGTCCTCGAATACAGATATGTAACACCCCCCCCTCATTAATATACTATTAGCCACTTAGTAATCAAAATATAAAGTGATAAGCAGCACTGTGCCCCCCATTAACTATAATCTGCACCGGCCAATAATATAAATTATTCAGTCTCTGTGACTCTCCCCAATTAACTGTAAGGGTATGTGCACACGGAAAACATACAAGGCTTCACAGTACAAGCAAAGTGAAACCCCCATAATTGCTCTCTCCCAGCACCCCCATCATTGCGCTCTTCCAGCACCCTCGTCATTGCTCTCTCCCAGCACCCCCGTCATTGCTCTCTCCCACCACCTCCATCATTGCTCTCTCTCAGCACCCCCATCATTACTCTCTCCCAGCACCCCTGTCATTGCTCTGTACCAGCACCCCCGTCATTGCTCTGTCCCAGCACCCCCATCATTGCTCTCTCTCAGCACCCATCATTGCTCTGTCCCACCACCCCCATCATTGCTCTCTCCCAGCCCCCATCATTGCTCTGTCCCAGCACCCCCATCATTGCTCTGTCCCAGCACCTCCATCATTGCTTCTCCCAGCATTCCCATCATTGCTCTCTCCCAGCACCCCCATTATTGCGCTCTCCCAGCACCCCCATCATTTCCTCTCAGCACCCCCATCATTACTCTGTCCCAGCACCTCCATCATTGCTCTCTCCCAGCCCCACATAATTGCTCTCTCCCAGCCCCCCACCATGGCTTTGTCCCACCACCCCCATCATTGCTCGCTCCCAGCACCCCCATCATTGCTCTCTCCCAGCAACACATCATTGCTCTCCCCTTCCCCACCATCCCCATCATTGCTCTACCCAGCCCTATCAGCCCCATTATTGCTCTTCCCAGCCCCATCATTCCTCTCCCCAGCCCCATCAGCCCATTATTGCTCTTCCCAGCCCCATCAGCCCCATTAGTGCTCTCCCCAGCCCCATCATCCCATCATTCCTCTCCCCAGCCCCATCAACTCCATTATTCCTCTCCCCAGCCCCATCAGCCCATTATTGCTCACCCCAGCCCCACCATCATTGCTCTCCCCAGCCCCACCATCCCCATCATTCCTCTCCCCAGCCCCATCATTCCTCTCCCCAGCCCCATCATTGCTCTCCATAGCCCCACCATCCCATTATTCCTCTCCCCAGCCCCATAAACCCCATCATTCCTCTCCCCAGCCCCATTATTGCTCTTCCAAGCCCCATTAGTCCCATTATTCCTATCCCAAGCCCCATCACTCCTCTCCCCAGCCCCATCAGCCCCATTATTGCTCTCTCCAGTCGCATCAACCCCATTATTCTTCTCCCCAGCCCCATCAGCCCTCTCCCCAGCCCCAATATTTCTTTCCCCAGTCCCATCAGCCCCATTATTGCTTTTCCCAGCCCCATCATTCCTCTCCCCAGCCCCACCATTGCTCTCCCCCCACCTCCCCTCCCCAGCATTTCAGTAAAAAAAAAAACAAAAAAAACAAAACAACAACTTACCTCAGCTCACTCCCCTGCAGCTGCATCCTCCTGGTTGCTGGCAGCTTTCTTTCTGACCCAGGCACGCGCTGCATGATGACGTCATCAAGCTGCGCATGCCTGGGTCAGGGAGGAAGCAGAGGACGAACCCTCCAGCTCTGCTGCTATTCTCCTCCTGACAGCAGCGGAGCTGCAGTGATCGCTCCCTGACTGCCGCGTGCAGGGAGCAGCTGCACCTTGCGGGCCCCTTGGTGCAGCTGCATGGTGGGGACCCGGCGCTGCTGCACCGGCGGCGGTATGTCCACCCCTGGACTGCTATGGGGCCCCATAGCAGTCGCGTGGTCTGCCGCCATTGGCGGTACGCCACTGGCCTTAACGCCATCTGTCTTTGTGGAACCAGGAGTCTTCAGGTTGCCAATTCTGCTGCTGCTTTAAATCCTTTAGCATCTCACACACCACTGTCAGTCTCTTGGTGACTTCTACAACTTGCTCACACAGGTCACCTGCAGCATCATAGATTTGAACTTGAGCATAATTGGTAACAATTTCTTTGAGGCCAGTTGGTGGTGCTATTTCAGGTCTAGGGAAAGCACTCATTTGGTTCTTAGGCTGGTTACATGTGCTACTGCAAGCAGGAACTTGGCTGGAATCTGCTGCTACTCCCAGAACTCTGATGGCCATCTCCTTGAAGTCTAGGAATGAGCTGTCTGGGTTCTGTGGGGACAGTATTCTCAGTTGAATCTTGATAGAATCTGTCCTTGCCCCCTCTACAAACTGGTTCCTTAGGCCATTATCTGCATTCATCACTTCATGAGGGTCCACCTAACATATAGCATGCAGTGCTTCTTGCAAGCGAAGAGTCATGAGGGTCCACCTGACGTATATATGGCATGCAGTGCTTCTTGCAAGAGAAAGAGCAAAATTTCTGAGTGACTCGTCAAGCTACTGTTTTCTGCCAAACAACCAAATTTTTAATTCTGGGACTGTTCTGGTATCAAAGGTGGCGCTCTGTCTCTCAAAGATTTGTTCAGTAGTTCTTTTCTCATTATGGGGCCAGGACTTCATCTCCCTTAGAGCGACTCCACTCAATTGCCAAATTAATATTTCCACCTTTTGCTCTGTGGACACTGGATAAAGTCTAAACATAGCCTGCATCTTTTCTCTGAAGTCTCTTAGTTCATGGGCATCCCTTTCATAGCTTGGGAGCCACGGTGCTCCAAAATAATACTGCATAGTTCGAGGCATTGTGTGGGCCATGCTGGAATCTCCACTATTGCTGGGTAGGTCACACTCTTTATCCTCAGACATTTTGTAGTCTTTTATAGTCAGATGCTGGTACAGTTTGCTTACCCTCTTCCAGGGGTGCTGTGAACTTTAATTGCAGTTACGATCCGGTTATATTATGCTGCAGGAATCACTGATGCTGCACTATAATCCTCTATATGAGGCGGGACTTCCTCTTCCCTGGCGCACCGTGCTGCAATAGGCTGAGGCACGATGAAGAAGGTAGGACTTCCTTCCTGCTGATGAAAAAAAGGGGAGCATGGACCGCACCTCCAAAAATCATACATTTGATCTAATGCCTCTTCGGCAAAAATATATATAACTGAACATGAGGTTCGTAGTTTAACATTCTGATCAGACTGTATGAAGCCCACTGCCACGTCACGGCAAACCTCGTAGTGGGTCCTAATATTTCCTACCTGAACGGGAGCGGAACCGTGCGCCAACCACCACCACAGCGACAATGCACCAGCAGGGCGGGCGGCCTGGTGCCTCACAGCACCCATGCTGCAAGACCGAGTCCACATGACTCCAGGCCACGCCGCCCCACAAGCACAAAACCACAGCAACAATGGCTCCTTGGCATTCCTCATCCATACCAAGGGTGAATGGTCCATTACCAAGCGGAACTGACGCCCGAGTAAATAATAACGTAGTGATTCCAAGGCCCACTTAATAGCCAAACACTCCTTCTCTACCACGCTATAGTTTTTCTCTGCCGGGACAAGTTTTCTACTCAAGTAGGTGACCGGGTGCTCTTCACCATTCACCATTCACCATTCACTGACAGTACCGCCCCTAGACCTACCTCCGAGGCATCTGTCTGTACAATGAAGGTTTCCTTGAAGTTGGGGCTGATGAGGACCGGCTGTCCTCAAAGAGCCAACTTCATGGACTGAAAAGCTTCTTCTGCCTGAGGGCTCCACCGAACCATTACCGATTTTTTTCTTTTTCAAGAGATCGGTCAGGGCCGACGTTCGCCCAGCAAAATTAGGTATAAACCGGCGGTAATACCCAAGGATGCCAAGGAACGCCCTCACCTGTTTTGTACTTGACGGTTTAGGCCAGTTTTTTATGGCCTCAACTTTATTGATTTGGGCCTTGATAGCTCCTCGGCCTATCACATACCCCAAATATCGGGCTTCCTCTAGCCCTATCGCACATTTTTTGGGGGTTTGCCGTTAACCCCGCGGCTCTGAGAGAATCCAGCACCGCTTGTACCTGTGATAGGTGCGTATGCAAGTCGGTGCTAAAGATGATAATATCATCTAGATACGTGGACGCGTACTCCTGGTGAGGCTTGAGCACTATGTCCATCAACCTTTGGAATGTAGCCGGGGCCCCATGTAACCCAAAAGGTAAGACCACATAGTGGTATAGACCCTCCGGAGTTACGAAGGCGGTCTTTTCCTTCGCCGAATCTGTGAGAGGTACCTGCCAGTAACCCTTGGTGAGATCGAGCATGGTAAAGTACTGGGCCTGCCCCAGTCTCTCAATCAGCTCGTCCACCCTGGGCATTGGATAGAGGTCAAACTTTGACACTTCATTCAATTTCCGGAAATCATTACAGAAGCGTAACGATCTATCCGGTTTTTGGAAGTACGATGGGGCTAGCCCACTCACTACGTGATTCCTCTATGACGCCTAACTGAAGCATTTATTTTACCTCAGCCATGATGGCTTGCCTCCGGGCTTCGGGTACCCGGTACGGTCTTATTCGCACTCTTACCCCAGGTTCGGTGACAATGTCATGTAGGATAACCGTAGTCCTACCCGGTAGCTCTGAGAACACGTCGGTATTGTGCTGCACCAGCGAGCGAGCCTCCCGTCGCTGCTGTTTAGTGAGGGCATCACTTATCCTGACCTCCCCCTCGGACGCTTCCCTGGCTGAAGGTAGAGAACTCTCTGGCGATATGCCCGGGGTGACGTCTGTAACTAAACACTCTCGATCTTTCCAAGGCTTTAGCAGGTTTACATGGTAAAGCTGCTCAGGTTTCCTCCTTCCGGGCTGATACACCCGGTAATTTACCTCCCCCACTTTTTCTCGAACCTCATATGGCCCTTGCCACTTGGCCATGAGCTTACTCTCGGCTGTGGGTACCAGTACTAACACCCGATCGCCCTTGTTAAAAGACCTGACTCTGGCTCTTATTATATGTGCGCCTCTGGGCTGCCTGGGCATCTAACAGATGTTCTTTCATGATGGGAATGACCGCCGCGATCCAGTCCTGCATACTAGCCACGTGTTCAATTATACTCCTATTTGGAGTCGGCTCTTGTTTCCATGTCTCTTTGGCTACGTCCAACAGACCCCTAGGGTGTCTGCCGTACAATAACTCAAAGGGAGAGAACCCTGTGGAAGCCTTGAATACCTCACGAACGGCGAATATCAAATAGGGTAGCAACATGTCCCAATCCCTTCCGTCCTGAGAAACCACCTTTTTTAACATGGACTTGAAGGTTTTATTGAACCGTTCTACTAGCCCGTCGGTTTGAGGATGGTACACCGAGGTGCGCAATTGTTTAATTTTTAGCAATTTGCACAGTTCCCTTGTCACTTTGGACATAAAAGGGGTTCCCTGATCCGTCAGGATCTCCTTAGGTAGTCCAAGGCAACAGAACATGGCAAACAGCTCCCGTGCTATCAGTTTTGCCGAGGTGTGGCGTAGTGGTATAGCCTCCGGGCATAGTCGACGACCACCAGTATATGTTGGTGGCCACGGGCGGATTTACAATGGGTCCTTCCAAGTCCATTGCAATCCGTTCAAAAGGTACCTCTATCACTGGCAGGGGTACCAATGGGCTATGGAAACTTGCGGTGGGTGTGGTTAACTGACATTCGGGGCAGGATTCGCAGTACCTTTTGACCTCCGCATAAACCCCAGGCCAAAAGAACCGCTGCAAGATACGTTCTTGCGTCTTTTTTTCCCCTAAGTGTCCACCCAGCAAGTGTGTGTGTGCCAAATCTAGAACCACCCGACGGTACGACTGAGGTACCACCAACTGTTCCACGACCTCGCCCCTGATCTTATTTATCCTATAGAGCAACTCACTGTTGATTACCATGCATGGAAATTCAGTAGCTACACCGGGCTGTTGGGCTACGCCGTTTACCTCTACCACCCTTTCCCGCGCCTGAGTCAGGGTGGGATCCTGTAGCTGAGCCGTCCCAAACGTATCCCGGGACGCTTTCAGCTTGGGGATCGATGGGGTCTCCTCGACCTCTCCTGCCAGCACCTGTAAGGGAAACCTATCGGGGTCACACTCTGTCCCTAGGTTGGATACCCCTACAGCAGGTTCGTCGGGTACAGTGCCTGTAATACATTTTACCGGGGGAGAGTGGATTTTGTTTTTCCAAAGTCCAGAACAGGGGCAAGTCTCTTCCCAACACAGTCCCATAGGGAAGAGTTTTTACCACCCCCACCACATGCTTTATATCTCCACATGGCGTGGACAAAACTACCTCCGCAGTGGGGTACTCACGGAGGTCCCCATGGATACACACAACCCCGACTGGCCGTCCACTGGGGTTGTCTCCTGCCACCAGCGACCCATGTACCAGAGTCACGAGGCTCCCTGAGTCCAGGAGGGCCCCCGTGGGGTACCCATTAACCAGTACCTGGCATAGTTGGAGTTCACTGTCCCGGGGGTCAGCGCTCGCTGTGCAGATGGTCTGGGCATACATTGAGACTCGGCGGCTATATCCGCAGTCAATGGGTTCCATAGTCAGGGGACAATTAGCAACCACATGTCCCGGCCCCTGACACCGCCAGCACCTAAGGGTGAAGGTACTGTTAGGTCTTATGACAGTTTGGGAGGGAATCGGTCTCCTGCCACTCTCACTCCGAGGTTCCCCTTCAGCACGGGTACGGTGCTGACTGTCCCCAGCAGAGGGACGCGACCCCTTTCCCGACTCCTGGGTTGGCAGGGATTGGCGTGACAGCCGCGAGGGGGCAGAGTCCCGGATAAAGTCCTGAGTGGCCGAGTAGCGCTTGATCAGGCTGACCACCTGGTCGAGTGTGCCGGGGTCCCCTTGCCCCACCCAACGTTGGATAGCGGCTGGCAGAGTCCTCACCAGCCGGTCAACCACCACCCTCTCCACCATCTGGGCTGGAGACAAAGTCTCAGGCTGCAGCCACCTCTTTACCAGCTGCAGGAGGTCATAAGCCTGAGACCGGGCGGGTCGGGTCTCCACATAGGCCCACGAAAACACACGCTGAGCCCTCACCTATGTATTGACCCCTAGTTGGGCAAGGATCTCACCTTTGAGTCTCTGGTAGTCCTGAGCGTCCTCCCGACTGAGGTCGAAGTAGGCCTTTTGGGTATCGTTGACCAGAAACGGAGCCACCACTTCTGCCCACTGGCCGGCTGGTAGGTTTTCCCGCTCCGCTGTGCGCTCATAAATGGTCAGGAAGGCTTCCACGTCGTCCTCCGGTCCCATCTTCCTCAACTCTGAGCGAACCTTGTCCCGGGCCTCTAGACGATCCGGGGCTGATGCCGTCGGTGTCTCCCGCAGGGCAGCAATCTGTTGCAGCAACAGTTCGTTTGTTTTTTGCTGATGCTGGTACAATAGCTGTTGCTGCTGATTACGCTGCTGCTCCCGCTCCTGCTGTTGCCATTCCCGCTCATGCTGTTGCCTCTGGAGACTCTGTTGCTCCTCCTGCTGTTGCTGCTGAGACTGCAGCAGCTGCTGCTGGGCGAGTGTCAGCTGCGTTAATAGCTCGTCCATTTTGTCCACGGAGTGGAACTGAAAGGTGGCAGGCCAGATTGCGGTCATGCAGCTGCCGGTGGGGTATGCCTCAGTCACAATGCCCGCATTCTCCACCAAGCTGTAAGGCGGCGGTGTTCAGTAACTGAGGCAGTGACCCAAGCAAGTCCAACATAAACAGCTTTTATTCAGCAACTCACGGGTAAACAGAAAGTCCTCCGGTTCACAGCCGGGTTAACATGAGTCCATAAACAACGGTTGCCGGGGACAACTGCCTCGCTGGGCCGCTCAGAGCCTGACAGGTGCAGAGCCTTCCCAGGCATGGGTTCAGCCACACTCAATCCTGCTGAGCTTTCCTGCTGTGCTCCTAGCAGGTTCCAACATAGAACAACACTAATCCTTAATGCAGGGGTTTTAAAGGACCTGTGGCAAGAGCCACTGGAAAACCCGGGTTGGAGGGAGGAGGCCGCCCCACTGCCTCCTGTTACCTCCTCCAAGAAATGAAGGCCCTGTCGGGTTTTACTTAATCTGCCTTAGCCAGGTAGTCTGACCAGGTGATTGCTCACCTTCATTCCTGCATTGCCGCCGCAGCTGTGTCTGTGACTGCAGTGCACTCCAATGGATTTAATATGTCTCTGTACACATTCTGGGGGATATATAACGTCCCTCGTATACGATCCCGGTCACTGCCTCACACCATATATGGAAAGCAGGGCTGATTTGTTAACCTCCTGATAGAAGTAGTTCATATATGCGTATATTGATGTACATATTATGTTCTGCTATGTACTGAATCATCATGTACACTTTCTGAAAAGGAAAATGTGAACATTGTGCAAACATAAGGAAGCTGCTAGCCCTGCTACATCTTAAAGGCACATACACAACAACTTCAGGGCATAACACAATGTTACCAAGTAGAGTAGAATTCGCCACAGCGCTCTAGCGTGCTTCACATACCCAGTTTTCCGTGATATGGAAGAGGGGTGTAATATTGTATGTGGGCTGATGGAATTTACGTGCCAAGGCAGCCTCTTAATCTTAGTCCAGGCTTGATAGTGAGCCTAAAAGCAGTTTTCATGTATGACTTGCTCATTAGTCTTGGGTAAACATGATACAGTGGAATTTATAGCCGAGCTGTGGTTATATCAATCTAATCACAATACACGCCCACTTAATTCAGTGTGGGTGTTTAGGCTAAATATAAGTGCTCTCCTGGCAACCACTTAGTCACAACATATTAGAGAAGATAATGCAAAGTTTCTTCCTGGACATCTATGCCACGCAAAGTTTTATTTGATTACCTCAATAGCAGGGAAGAAATGTAAAAAGTTCATGTCAGTTCAAATAAGGACAACACAATTTGATTTCTTGGTCTCTGTATCTTATAGGGGTTCTCCAAAAATAGAAAAAAATAGAAAACGAACGGAAATGTTACTTTTGATAGCAAAAACAATATTGCTCTGTGAAAAAAAGCTCACAAAAGAGGCGCAATAAATGACAAAAAAAAAGCATCTAGTGAATTAAAGCAAAAGGGTAGTGACAAGGCATTAAATAATAGAAAAAATAATTGTGTACAAATCAAATGAAGACAGCAAAAAGATTGCGACAGAGAGACTCATTGCCAAAGAAAGTAAAAATAATCCAGAAATATTCTTCAATTATATAAATAGTAAGAAACTGAAAAATGATAGCGTTGGTCCCCTCAAAAATAGTCTAATTGAAATGGTGGTAGAGGGTGAGGGAAAGGCCAATCTGCAGTAAGTAATAAAAATGTCTTAAAACATTCTCTCTCTCTCATTATTCTGGCATTTGGCAAATATTAAAAATGATAATAATCCTAATTCACCTAAAAAGGGAAAGGTTTATTCTGATTTCATGTCAGATATTGAAAAAAACATGCGTGTCTTTTTATATAGTGTATGTAAACTTCTGGCTTCAACTGTGTATGAGGGGACAGTACAGACATCTTTCTAATGATATTTTTACACTTAGGCCTGTGACAGGGACAAGGGGGAATCCTAAAGGAAAGAAGCTTTAATCATAATCACAAAGGCAGATTCTTTGTTACGGGTCCGGGTGGTGGAACCTCTGTGCCGCGGTGCAAGGAGGGACCCAGAGGGGCGTAACTAAGTATCAACCCGAACCGACCCTGGTCGGACGGCGGCTAACGACTCCGTGACCAGGGAGGATCCGGGCAGAGGGACCAGGTGCTACTCTGGGGACGACCTTGTAAGAGAGCAGGTGGCTCCCACGGGTCAGATGGCTGGGACTGACCGGTATGACGGATGGACACAGCAAGCAGGCAGAAGTCTCTGGTTGGCTGACAGGTGGTCACGGTACGTGACAGCAGAGCAAGTAGTAGTCTCTAGGTTTACCAGGCAGGTGGTCACAGCAAGTGACGGCAGAGCCTCCAGGTAGGCTAGCTGGTAACAGACGGGTAGCAGGCGAGCGCTCCCAGGTGAGCGGGTTAGCAGGTAGCAGGCAGGTAACTGGCAGGTGCTTCCTGGTAAGCAGAAGGACTTGCCCATAGACAGAGTGGCGGATGACCGGAGACACACTGTCGGGCTGGAAAGTAGACAAGGTGGCAGACAGGACTGGTAGTCAGGCTGGCAACGGGACCTGAGGGTTGAAGCAGAGGTAAGTATACTTGTGCAACAACTTTTGCTCAGGCACCTCCATTTTGGAGGAGGTGCCTTAAATATGGGAGGTCCTCCGGCTATTGGCCGGGGACTCCTTAGGACGGCGCGCGCGGCCCCTTTAAGAGAGAGGGAGCGCGCGCGCGCCCTAAGTACAGTGCCGGGTGAGAGAGCGCTCCGGCCGCTGCAGGAAGACTAGCGCTGGAGGACGCCGCGCGGGGAGCGGAGAGGTGAGAGGGACGGCGTCTCTGCCTGGCAGGAGGCAGAGACGCCGATGCTACATTCTTTACTGTAAGAGCAGTGAGACTGTGGAACTCTCTGCCACATGATGTTGTAATGGTTGATTCACTACTAAAATTCAAGAAGGGTCTAGATGCCTTTCTTGATAAATTTAATATTACAGCTTATGGGCACTAGATCCTGTAATGGGGTGATGATCCAGGGAACTAGTTTGATTGCCGTATGGAGTCGGGAAGGAATTTTTCCCTAATATGGAGCTATTAAGGTCTGCCCCATGGGGATTTTGACTTTTTCTCGATCAAAATGTTAGGCTATAGGTTGAACTTGATGGACTTAAGTCTACCTTCAACATTAAAACTATGAAACTATGAAAAACAGAAAACTTACAGAAAATCAGAATTTAATGGTATGTATCAAGATCAGTTAGTTTATGTGCACACAACGTCTTTTTCAGGTAGGTCTGCTCTACAAAAAAGCGCCTGAAAAAGGGCTAACAAAATGCTCAAAAAAATGAACATATGCATTTCCACGTAAAAACGACTTGCATATGTACAGTTTTTTGTGGATCTTTTAATTGCTTTAGATTTCCAAAGATGCCAAGGGGTTAAAAGAAGTGACCTGACTATTCTTCAGATATCTTCCACTCTGAAGACACTCTATGCTTTACAATACTAGTCAATGGGAATTCAGCTTTTTGTCAACATTTTTGCTTGAAAAACTGTTAGCAGTTTCTTCAACGGTGAATAGCGTTAAAAAACGTTTGGAAAATGTGAGTAACAAAGACTCCCCTAGATGCTGGAAGAATGCTAAAAAAAAAACTGCAGACAGTCAAAACCTTTGAAAAACCGCTAAGGAAATACCTAGAACACTATTAAAAAGATGCTGCAGGAAAAAAAACACTGGCTTTTCTTGAAGCATTGTACTCTTGAAAAACTCGACTGGTACGCCTGCAGGGAAGAGATGTCGTGTGCACATAGCCTTAGCATCTGTTACAGAATAGACCCATCAGGGCTCTGCAAATTTAAGGTGCAATGGAAAACACTGTGATGGTTTGGTGGATTGGTTCACTTCGATGGATTAATACACTGATACAGAGATTTTAAGGAATTAGAAGAAATTACACTATTTGTTATGAACGTGTACACACTCACACACGAGAAACGCTGCACGTACACTCAACGACTAGAAAGGCCCAAGCTGCACAATTAAAAACATTACTTCGGACCTAACTCCCTAAAAGGCCGTCTAGGGGTTTCTCTTATCTCCTAGCTAGCAAGGAAGTGCAGTGAAGGGTATAAAACCCCACCCAGAATGTGATGGGACAAACAAAAACAAGAAAATGAGAAACACCTGGAGTGGAGCAAACCAAGAAAGGAAAGCAAAAACAATAAAACCATCAGAATTTGGACAAGGAAGAAAGGGCAAAAGCTCAGCAGACAGAGTAACCAAAGATCACCGAATCAAATCCCCAAAACGAGCTATGACACGATCATGTTGAATATGATTGTTTTGTTGAATGGGAGGAAATGACATAATACAGGTCAATGTTATATAAAATTGTGTGTTTTGAAAGTTGACATATTCATTAGGTGTATAATGCAAAAGCTCTGATATAATTTCTGGCCAAAAGAATAATTTGCATAAGGTTTGTATGTTCCTAAAAATATATTTAACATTAATATGTGTCTCTATATAAATGGTGGAAATAGGGAAATCAGATTGCAATATTCACTGGCTAGATATACAGGTGAATAAATATATATTCTAAATAGCAGATAACTTTAACGCTTTATTCCTGCAATGATTATTTTGTGAGTTTTTCATGTTGCAGATTTTCTGCAGCATTTCTGCACATATTAGCCAAACTAGGTTAAATGTGTTTTTTTAATTGTATTTTTAATGTGTTTTTATAGCGGGTTTTGTCTCTTTTGGTACGTAAATAAAGCTGTTTTGTTTTTGATACTTTAAAATGATGAGAGAACTTTATTGATACAGTCATGTGAGGATTACATGCATTTTTAGTGCATTCATTTCCGCATATGTGTTTATTAACTGATGATTTACTGCATTAAATGCAATTCTATGTGGAAAATCCTCACAAAATTCTCAGCGTATATGCAAGAAAAATTGACAACATGCAGATTTCAAACACGCACTGCAGGTCAATTTACTCTGCTTAAAAAAAAGCACGGTGGGCATGAGATTTCTATAAATCTCATCCACTGTGCTGGGAATGTAAGGCGCTGCTTTTTATTTGCACAACAAAAATACGCAGTGTCAAAAACTCACAAAAAACTCGTTGTAGGAATTTTACCTTAGGCCATGTAACCAGTTTCTATAATCTATGTTCTGATTCTAAACTGAATATTTTTTTATACTTAAATCAATCCATGAATATGTTTTACCGGACAGAAAACTCTGTAGGAGTCTGCTAATCAAGAGATGATTATATCTTAGTCCAAAGCTGAAGCTTCTTGTCACGCCTTAAATGGCGAAAACGGGAAGTGGCTGGGAGTTGGAACCCGGACCTGTCCGTTCTACACTAGGGGGGCCCTGACTTTCCCTTATCTTAGGGGTACCTCTGAAGGTGAGGAGGCCTGAGCCGCCAGCGTCTCCCTATCTCCTGCACAGGCACTGTCAGTGACCCCCCTCCCCCAGGAAGAAAGACAGTACAAATAGAATGATACTGAAACAAGACAGAGAAAACAGACCGGGTAAACTGAAATAGCAAGCTCACCAAAAATGCACTCACAGCCACAAAGGAAAACACCGGGAAAGAGTAGGTAAGAAAACTAAATGGGAATGAGGAAAGGAAAACACACAGCCAAACAGCAAGCAGCAATCCCAAGGTAAACCTCCAACTACTCCAGACAACAGACTCCTTCTCCTCACTCCAGGTTAGGCAGAAAGAACTGAACACCAACATCAACTGAAGGGGCATGTGACTATTTATAGGGTGGAGCAAGAGATCACACCCCCATCAGCTGAACAATCAACGCTCCAAGCATAGCAAGGAAAACTGACATTAACCCTTGATTGCCCCTAGGAAAAAACAGCATTTAAATAGCAATAATGACAGGGCCGTCACGAATCATTTAATACTTCGTGACACTTCTTTTCTTTCTTTACTACATCATTATTCGTCATTAACACAAGCATTTTTTAAGAGAAAAGACAATGAGCAATGATAATTACATGGGAGAATAGAGAAGGAATGCTATAAATGGGGTTATGTGATTTATCATTGTGTTACTTAATAAGTAATGTTAATAATGATATAAAAGCTTTTAGTTATGACTAGCTTGGGTCATTATGGCAGCTTATAACCATAAATCAAGCATGTGGTACAAATGATCCCAAATAGCACATTTTCACTCCTAATATATGAGACTTATAAAATATGCAAAACTACATTTTTAAATAACTTTAAAAGGAGATCCGGGAAAGAAGAAAATCAATGTGCTGTCCCCTTTTAGCTCCATTCCCCTCCATCTGTCTACTACATCTTGCTAGTAAAGTGTAAGTTTGCAAGAAGTAAAGGAGAGATAGAAGGGAGTATGACTATAGGATCAGAATACAAACAAGGATTGTTTGCAATCTGTCACCCTGGAGGAACATAGGTCTACATTAGAGATGTACAGCCATGGCCAAAACTTTTGAGACTGACACAAATTTTGGTTTTCACAAAGATTGGTTCTTAAGTATTTTTAGATCTCTTAATCAGATGGTTTCTGAAGTACAATTATAAGCATTTCATACATTTTTAAGCTTTTAATGACAAACACATCAAGTTTATGTAAAGACTCAAATTTACAGTGTTTATCCTTATTTTTCAAGACTTCTGCAATTTGCCCGGCATGCTGGATATCAACTTCTGGTCCAAATCCTATCTAATGGCAACCTATTCTAACGTAATCAGTGCTTGAAGCTTATTATAGATTGTCCACCTGCTTTTTGAGTATTGACCACAGGTTCTCAATGGGGTCAGGGGAAATTCCTGGCCATGTTGATCTCGAAGGATTCTTAGATACTATTGATTATAGTTCTTAGGCAAAATTTTCTTCTCTGGACAATCATTCTTCCAGATGTCTCAAACAGTTTGAAGGGAGATTCATCAGAGAAAATAACTTTATCCCAGTCATCTGCAGTTCAATCCCGCTAGTTCCTGCAAAAGCTATTTTTTATGTAGCTGCCTTCAAACTGTTTAGGACTTGTGGCAGATTGATTCTCTGGAGAAGAATAGGCAAGCACTTATATGATCCCTGTATCAAACCAACAGTGAAGCATCAAGAGACCTTTCATATGTAGGTTTTCTTTTCATCTAAGGGAACGGGCTCACTCATAATTTTGCCTAAAAACACTGCCGTGAATAAAGAATGGGATCTAAAAATCCTCCAAGAGTAACTTCTTCTAATGATCCATGAGCATTTTGGTGATAATGCTTTTTCCAGCATGATGGAGCAGCATGTCACAAGGCAAAAGTAACAACAGAGTAGATTGGTGAACAAAACATTAAAACTTTGGGTCATTGGCCGGGAAAATTCCAATGAACTGCTTCACTTTTACTTGACCATTCTAAAACTGTAACTTTATTTTTCTCTAACTATTCTTTCGCAGAACAACTTGTGAGCTTTGGGTAGTTGTCTTGTTGTAGGACCCATATTCTTTTGTGATTCAGTTCATAGGCAGAAGTCATTGTTTCATCAATGATAGCAAGCCATTCTAGAATAGATGCAGCAAAACAGGACCAAACTACAGCAGGGTATGAAGGTTTTATGTTGTAATATAATTATTTAATCAAACCTATCGCTTTTTATTAAAAGTTAAAAAGCTCTATTTTAGCGTCATCTGTCCAAAAAACATTTTTCCAATAGCCTTTTAGCTTGTCCAGGTGATCTTTAGCAAGCTGCAAACGGGCAGCAATGTTCTTTTTTGAGACCAGTGGTTCTCTTTGCAATTCTGCCAGGCAAACTATTGTTGTTAAGTTTCCTCCTGATGGTGGAGTCATGAACACTAACATTAGCTAATGTGAGGGAGGCCTTTAGTTGCTTAGAGGTTACCTTGGGTTCCTTTGTGATCTTGTGAACTATTATATGCCTAGTTCTTTGAGTGATCTTTGTTGGTCATCCACTCCTGGGGAGAATAATAACAGTCTTTAATTTCCTTCAATTGTACATAATTTGCCTGACTGTGGATTGATGGAGTCCAAACTTTTTAGAGATGGTTTTGCAACCTTTTCTAGAATGATGAACATCAACAAATCTTCCGTTAAAATCCTCAGAAATCTCCTTTGTTCTTGCCATGATACATTTTCACAATCATGTGTTGTGAAGATCAGACTTTGATAGATCCTCCTTGCCCTTGAAATAAAATAGGTTGCCCACTCACCCCTGATTGTCATCCCATTGATAGAAAACACCAGACACATTTCCTATTTTAAAAAATGACAAGTCTAATATTTTTGACTCGTTTCTTTTATTTTGTTGTCTATCTACTTTTAGGACTTGTGTGAAAATGTGATGTAGTTTTATGTCAAATTTATGCAGAAATATGGAAAATATATGGACTATATGAAATTCTGAATGGTTCACTACTCTGAGCAGCCTGCATAGCCTAAACATGTTACCATAGCCTGCAGAATCTCCAGACTTGTTTCCCATAAAGCATATCTGGGATATCATTGGTCGGCAATTGCAAAGGAAGATGCCAGCAATTGATCTTGATGATTTGTGTACCCATGTGCATTCAGTGTGGCAGAGCATTCCTCTGACAACCATTAATAACCTCAATGATAGCAGCAAAGACTTGGAAGCGCACATATTTCTGCGCTTGGTGCGTATAGTTGATTACTGAATAATCAAATTTTGCTTCCATTTTTTCATAATTTGCATATTATTAACCTGTCTAATGATCCTGTGATTTTCATAATTCTATTACTTTTTTCTTCTTGGTGCTGCAATTTCAATGTTGAGGAATGTGTATAAATTTGGTATCACTAATCAGATGGACCCATGTAACAAGTTATTATTGAATAGTGAATGCATATAAAATCATTACTTTTTTCTCCCCCAGCAGAATAAATGCTCTTTCACCAAAAATAAGCTCCTTATATGGCAACATAGATAGAAACATAAAAAATTAGAAAGGTAAGGCTTCCAAAATGCAGAGATGAAAAAAACTTGCTGTGTCATTAATTTTCAAACTAGACTGCAGCATTTAGGGTATAAAGGGAATAGATCGCTAGTTGTATGCCCTGTGGCAGGTTTAAGCTTTTATTTTTCCTTTTATGACGGATTATGTCAGATTTCTTGAGACTTGTCTAATTCACCATGCAACAGCACTCTGCAATGTGATAAAGTATATTTTCAGGCTGTACTTGAATAAAATTATCAACAGCAAGGTTTAAATATTAACCATATCTGTCCAGCAAATGATAGTGTATTTATTAACTATTAGAACTCTTAAAGAGAACCTGCCATCAGGGTTATACATATTAAACTAAAGGGATTGCCATAATGGCTCTGGTATACTGATTTAATACAAACTTTCAGTGAAGAAATCCGTAGCCTGGTTTTTATAAAATCATCATTAGAAGTTTTGGTCTCCATGCACCGGGGCGGGCCTGCAGGTAGGGTCTTCGGTTCTGCCATGGCCTCCCTGCTGTCCATCTTCTTCCTTATTTAAATTCCACACTGGCGCTATACTAGCTGCGGGTGGTGCTTGCGCAGATTGATCTCTCGATGGACTTCAATTAAATGGCGCCGGTAACGGCACATTCGCAGATTGATCTTCGGGTAAATGGCGCTGGTAGCAGTTCATGCGTAAAATTGAGATCTTCGCTCGTCATTGAGTCGAGATCTCAAACTGCAATCGCCAACAGTGTCACTTTCCCAAAGATTGCCAGAAGATCATTTTGCGCATGTGCCGTTACCGGCGCCATTTTATTCAGGCCCAATGTGAGATCAATCTGCGCAAGCGCCGCCAAGATTTCAATAAGGAAGAAGATAGACAGCAGAGGGGCCATGGCAGAGCTAAAGACCCTACCCACACTCCCGCTCCACAGGTCCATCCCGATGCACGGAGACCAAAACTCCTAGTGATGATTTTATAAAAACCAGGCTAAGGATTTCTTCACTGAAAGTATGTATTAAATCAGTATACCAGCGCCATTATGGCAATTCCTTGTATAACCCTGATGACATGTTCTCTTTACAGACGGAAGAGGAAAAGAACTGTTATTGTACAATGTTGTAATACATTGACATTTTACAGTATACACATTTATCCAGTGAGACATTTTATCAATGATAATAATGATAATTGAGTAGTAATAATGTGGCACCCCAGGGGTCTGGTTTTCCACAGTAATGTAATGTTATGTCTGAGAGCAGGTGGGAGGTCCTTTGGTCAGGGATCCTGTGCATGCCACACCTCCTGCCCAGTCTTGGGAGGGGAAGAACTTCCCCTGTATAAACCCTGGGCTGAGGCAGGGTTAGTCAGTCAAGGAGAGTAGAGACAGAGAAGCAGCATAGGAAGAAACAGCAGAAGCTCATTGGGAGCAATATTACTACGAGTCAGGGGCTGGCAGCTGCAGAGCTCGCCCTGACTGAGAAGCTTTCTTACCGGACCCGGCGTCCGAGGCTGTGGGGACTAACTCTTACCCAGCAGCAGAAGCCGACCGGCAGGGGATTTCAGGTCCTCAGGCCCAGAAACCCGAAGGCACGGTCACACGCGTGGGACCAGCACCGCCATCGTGGAGCGGAAGCCATTAGAAGGCCCCGAGTCACCGGCCATACGGGTGAGCACCACACGGTACACTCAGGGACGTGGGCTACTTATATCCGCTTCTAGCAAGGTAGCCAGAAGAGTACAGTCAGTTTGGGAGGCCTACAACTCCGCCTGGCCAGGGGAGATCCCATCTGCTCAAGGACTGACCAGGCCCCGTTCACTAGCAAGTACTCCGGGAGGGTCTATCGTTGTTACCAGTAAAGACCCTGAATTACACCGCACCGTCTCTGAGTGGTTCCTGCTACCCCCATCATCCACATCTGCTGCCCTGAGGCCATACCCCTCCCGTTGGGGGTTATACCATCTACGCTGCACCATCCATCCACCGGCCTCAGCGGACTGTCCTGCAGCGGCAGCTCCATAGCTGCATTCAACGGGTGGCGTAGTCGTCCTGCATCTACCGCTGTTACATCGCCGCTCAGTTTGACTCCCTGGGCACGGACCGGGTCACCGCCACGAGACTACAACCCTCAAGAGATCCGGCTCCGGGTAAGCTCCCGCGTGCGCAACGCAGCGCGACACAGGCCCAGGGGCGCGTCAATAGCTTTACCCTGATCTTGGTCTTTTCATTTCACTTCTAGGCATGTAGCTATTTCCGAGCAGATTATATAGCTGCATTTGGATTAAGGAAATCCATAACTAAATACCCTCACAAAAGAGCATTTGTGCACGTTTAGGATATGTTGCATTAAATTCATTGAATTTATATGTCTTCTAAAGTATTTTACAAGGGAAACATATACTTGTATATAATATGTTGATTAAATGTAAAAATGTATTAAAGGGGACCTGTCATCAGATTTATGCTGAATGAACCACAGGCAGCCTGAATAATAGCCTGGCTGCACCATTATAGCCAAGAATGTTTTACTTTGAAATACTGCTGCTTTTGGGGATTATGTTCGCCAGGGACTATGGGGCCAAATGATCAACACAATTTCACCAGAATTCCGAGTAAGTTGCTTTGAAAAATGGTTCGTCTTTTAGCGTTTTCACTCCATTCTGATGGAAATGGGGCAGGGAGTGTGACGCGTTTGAAGTAAGATTTCTGGCGTGTTGCACAGAGGTGTCTGCCTCTTGTGAAACGCTCCAGATTCATTAAGAGGCATGCTTCTCTTAATGAATCAGGAGCCACTGACTCCATCAAGACTGGTGAGAAAATCGCTGGTCTTGCAGGATCATTGTCAGTGTCTTGGCTGACTAGTACAGATCTAGTGTCAGATCCCAAGCGGGTTTCTCTCTGCTCCAGTTGACTAAACGGTGTTTCCTTATGTGTGTAATTAGAGAGAGTCCTGTCAGGGATTGGGAGAAGAAGAAACTGCTGGGGACCTGTCTCGCGCTAGTCAGCCAAGACACATAGTCCCTGACCAACATAGTCCTCGAATGTCACAGCAAAGTAAATTATAGAGTATCTGGCCGCAATCACGTGCCAGGCTCTGGTTCATGCTGCCTGAGTTTCGGGCAGCATGAATATCATTACGGGTTTGTTTTTTTTTTATATATACAATTGTAGGAACAGAAGATTAGAGCAGAGGTGTCTAGACTGCATTGTATCAGCAGGACATCGTATCAGTGCTTATCATGCTGAAGCAAACACTTTTCTCCTGATGAACCTTTGACTGAACGGGGAAACGCGTTGAGAAAATATAGAGAGAATTAAACATCCCTGATCTGACTAAACACTTGGAAGCCTTTACCTGATGGCGAAACAGAGATCCACGTCATTAAGATAAGTTGTTTCCTCATCTATTGTTTTTGGATTTAAATCATGTCATGAACTAATGAATAGTGATTTAAATACTGGGGAAGTCTATGTATGTCTTATTTTTTAATAAGGCTTGGCTCATTGTGAAGGCTACATAGGTATTCCTGTGGGGAATATTACTGCAGGGGGGTTAGTTATCCCTGATAAAATGCTGCTATAAAGGAATTTGCAATGCACTTTATATTGTCAGGCCCCCAAATTGGGGAGGCATGTGAGGCCCTATAAGCTGTGTCCTGGAGATATATCCTTTAAAATACCAATTAGGACTATTAATTCCTCTTAGTGAGGTGGATGTATCAACTTAATTAGGGGATCTGTGGTGCCCCATTGTTATTATAGAGTGTCTTTTTCTATGCTCTGTGGACAAAAGTGTACTATTCACTTTATGTATTGTACTATGGTGATCCTGTCTGGATACGTCCAATCTTCTGTTATTAGGTGTTCCTGGGTTGTATTAATGGATTTTTAAGACACCCTCACAGAGTGAATATTATATAAACAGGTTCGGATCACATGCCTATATTTTAGGTCTTTTTCTTGTTACTTAGTATTTGTTGTGAGACTCTTAATAGTTTTAAACGCCAATATTAAAGGTTATATTTTAATGGGTATTTATTGTAAAAAGGTGTCTATCTTTTAGTCACATTTCATGTGCAAATCCACCATAAATTAGCTGGTTAGAAGTGTTTAAAGGGAACCTGTCATGCCCTGAAAAACATTATTTACCTGCAAATATAGGGTTAATCTACAGGTAAATGGCATTAAAATCATGTCAGGCTTCCTTACTGAAGCAGTGGCTACAAGGTGAAAATTAACTAATATCCTCCATAGAACTGCTCACTTGCACCCATAGGAGTGATGTAGGGAGTGGTTAAGCCTTGTAAACACGTTCAGTATTTGATCAGTATTTTACATCAGTATTTGTAAGCCAAAATCAGGAGTGGAACAATCAAAGGAAAAGTATAATACAAACACGTCACCATTTCTGTATTTTTTGCCCACTCTTGGTTTTGGCTTACAAATACTGAGGTAAAAAACTGACCAAATACTGAATGTGTGTACGAGGCCTTACAGTCACCGCTCACTATAAAGTGAACATGATGTGATCACTACCCGACACTTTGATTGACAGTCTGCTCTGCAGTGTGTGTGCCGAGCAGGTTGTCAATCAATGTGCCAAGGCGTGATTACAGCATGTGTACAGTATAGTGAGCTGTGACTGGTACATTTCCCTGCTCCTCCCCTATGACTGAAAGCAAGCAGCTACATGGAGGATAAAAGTTCATTTTCTCCCTGTAGCCGCTCCTCTAGAAAGGCAGCCTAATATGATTTTAACACTATTTATCTGAAAATGAATCCTATATCTGTGGGTAAATAGTGTTTCTGCACATGACAGCTTTCCTTTAACGATGCAAAATACAGTATGTGTACAAACGCAGGTCAATGGAAAATATCAAGATAATACAGCAAAATAGACATATCAAAAGCTCTCTGCCTTCTCAGCAGAAAATTTCCCTTAAAATCTGTAGGTGGACACCTGTGGAAGATGTGGATGCATTGTCAGAGCACACCACGCTCCTATGTAGTCCTGGGACAGCCTATAGCTTTTTGAGGAGACTCTTTGTCTAAGGTGGTTTGGCTAGTTAACCATTGGAATTTCCTGGCTACCATTTTGCAGTCGACCGGTAGACCACTGTGTTTTGCATTCTAAGTATTGCTTTTAGTGATGAGCAAGCACTAAATTGCTTGGGTACCCGTTGCTCGGGTCGAGCAAATTGGAATAATCGGGTGCTCGACCCGAGCAACGAGCCCAATGTAAGTCTATGGGAAACTCAAGCATTTTTCAGGCAGCTCCCTCCGGCGGTCTGCAGAGGGCCTAAAAATTGCCCAAATCGATGGGAACAGTGCTCAAATGACATGGGAACAGCATGGGAAAGATCCCTGGAAGCATTTCTGACTCCCAGGTCACTGCTGTCAACAACGTTGCCAGAGTATTACTCCACTTTTACAGATTCACAATAAAACATACAAAAATAAAACCAAAATGGATTTACCTGGGAAATATATTAAGGAACATCCTTTCCAGGGTAATGACTTGTATATAAGGCAAAATAAATAACCAAAGCCAAAAATACTCCTCCACACCTTGGGCTATGTTCACACATAGCATTTTTGATGCGTTTTTGCATTGCTTTCAACTAAGACAAATACATTCACTGGGAAATATCATTTTAACATTTTACAACCTTATCTGGCCATGTGGTGTGTGACACATTATCAGACACATGCATACAGTGCTAAATGGACATGGGAACAGCATAGGGAAGACCTCTGGAAGCATTTCTGACTCCCAGGTCACTGCCTAAAAGTGTGCCCATCATAAGTGATCCTTGGCGCATGCGAAGATGTCTCCCGCCATGCACCTGTCGTTGCAGACTTGCAACAATCACCGTCCACGTCCTTGTCCCAGTGCAGCGTTCAGTTGTCCCTACCCCATTCCTTTAAATGCAAGCGCAAGTATGCAGCCAGCCACCCACCCAACCACCCACAGGCTGCAATACTACTGTATACTGCCAAATTTTTGACAGCTGCTTGCACTTGAAATGTGGCTTTTTAGGCTCGTGGAGGCGGAAGCTTTTCATAACCTCTTGCCGACGGCGGCCAGGTGACCATACTCGGTCCCCAGCCGCCACTGTTTCTCCCGGTGTCGTCTCCGCCTTCCACAAGCACGGGTCCCACAACATTACCTGTGCCCTCCCCAGTGCACTTACTGGGAAGGACCGCCTAACCACAAACACGTGGACAGGTGAATGTGGCCAGGGACGGTACGGAGACAGTCCACAGCTTTTTTTGCTGAGTTGTATTTCACCACAGCCATATTCTTTAGCTTGGTGAAAGGACTTGGGAAACCATATCTACCCAGCTGTCATTTCTCCCAGGAAGTCCTCTAAAGCTGCTTTCACTTGAAATGTGGCCTTTTAGGCTCGTGGAGGCGGAAGCTTTTCATAACCTCATGCCGGCGGCGGCTGGGAGTCCATACTCTGTCCCCAGCCGGCACTATTTCTCCCGGTATCGTCTCCGCCTTCCACAAGCATGGGTCCCACAACATTACCCGTGCCCTCCCCAGTGCACTTATTGGGAAGGACTGCCTAACCACAAACACGTGGACAGGTGAATGTGGCCAGGGACGGTACAGAGCCAGTCCAAAGCTTTTTTTGCTGAGAGTTGTATTTAGCTCGATGAAAGGACTGCATAGAGGGAAACCGTATCTACCCTGGGTGTCATTTCTCCCAGGAATTCCTCTAATGCAGCTTGTTGCAGAAGCAATGGCAGCCCGTCCAACATCAACTCGCACTTGTCGGTGGTGCTTTGACACACAAACATCTTTCTTTGCGCATTTAATTTCATGAATACAGAGTTGGACAATGGCCTGATCTGCAATGCGGTTTAAGAAATAACATGCATAAGCATGTCCGAGCCACATTAAAAAAGCAGCCATAGAGTGTCCGGGAACCTTCCCCCACACTTTTCTTAGTCAGGGCTGCTTCTCGGCAGGGTTGGACGGGCCCACCAGAGAACCGGAGCCTCCTCCGGTGGGCCCTGGCTTCTCCTTCAGGAGAGTTCATAGTGCCGAGGTGAGGCCATGATGATGATAGAGGCCACCATCTGCTTAGTTTTCTGTTACTTGGAATGCAAGCGCAAGTATGCAGCCAGCCACCCACCCACCCATAGGCCGCAACACTAAACTGCCAGATTTCTGGGCAGCTGCTTGCACTTGAAATATGGCCTTTTAGGCTCGTGGAGGCGGAAGCTGTCCACAATCTTATGGTGGCGGCGACCGGGTATCCATACTCGGTCCCCAGCCGCCATTATTTTTCCCGGTATCGTCTCCGCCTTCCACAAGTACGGGTCCTACAACATTACCCGTGCCCTCCCCAGTGCACTTACTAGGAAGGACCACCTACCCACAAACACGTGGACAGGTGAATGTGGCCAGGGACGGTCTGGAGCCAGTCCACAGCTTTTTTTGCTGAGAGTTGTATTTAGCTCGGTGAAAGAACTGGCATAGAGGGAAACCGTATCTACTCTGGCTGTCATTTCTCCGTCACCAGGTTCCGCCCATTGTCACACACAACCATGCCTGGCTGTATGTTCAGCGGTGAGAGCCACAGATCAGGCTGCTGTGTTACAGCTTTCAACAACTCTGCAGCGCTGGGCGGTTTGTCAATTAAGCATTAAGCATGTTATCTTCAGCACAGCCTGTTGCCGCTTGGCCAAGGCAGTGCTGCAGTACTGTCAGCTTGTGACTGATGTGGTCATTTTGGAGATGGAGGAGGAGGTGCAGGAGCTGAACAATGTGATTACATTGAGGTTAAATTGGTGACGCTGTTTCTTATACTAAAAAACATTTTTATGCTAAAGAAAGATTGTTTTGTTTTTTAACTTTATTTTTTAAGACAAATGCATTCACCGGGAAATGTCATTTTAACATTTTACAACCTTATCTGGCAACATGGTGTGTGACACATCATCAGACACATCCTGTTTTATTTATGATGGAGGGACTCTGAAAGTCATAAAGCCTATTTTTATAGGGACATCAGACGGCCCTTACTATTCTTAAAAGGCCAGCAGTCGGCCCTCGCTATTGTTAGAGAGCCATCAGCCTGCTATGCTTTGTTGTTCCCATTATTAACAAGTGGGTCTCCTATACTGTTATTGCGTATCCAGTGACTGCAAGGGCTGCCAAAATTTTGGACGCAACCCAATACCCCTTTGAAGAGACATAGAGGAGGGTCTCAGTAAAAAAAAATGTTCCCATTATAAAGGAGATGGTCTCCTATAGTGGAAATGCCCATGCTGTGACTGCAAGGGCTGCCCAAATTTGAGAAAAACCCCACTAAGAATTTAAAGACACATAGAGCAGGGCCACAGTAACGACAAATTCCATTAGTACAACATGTTTCCATTAGAAAGGAGAGGGTCTGCTATACAGTTATAGGGTATGCAGTGAGTCCAACGGCTGACCAATTTTAGGAAAAAGCCCACTAAGAATTTAAAGACACATAGAGCAGGACCACAGTAATGACAAATTCCCATTAGAAAGGAGAGGGTCTCCCATAGTGTTGGCCTATGCAGTGATTGCAAGGGCTGCCAAAAATTTGGAGTTACTTCAATGCCCCTTGGAAGAGACTTAGAGGGCCTCATAAAAAAATGTTCCCATGAGAAAGGAGCAGGCCTCCTATACTTGTAATGCCCATGCACTAAGTGTATGGGCTGACAAACATTTACCCCTGGGGGGTATACATGAACATACTGTATAAAAAATTTTTTTTACGGGCATCATAAACACCCTTTAAAAAAATTATGTGGGTGTTGCATCACAGACCACGGTCACCCTGGTGATATGGTGGTGGAGGATGATGAGAAGGAGGAGGACAAGAGCAAATAGCCAAAATCAGGAAGCGTATACCCATGTGTGGGTGTGAAAAGGTGCATGGGAATACACCTCCCAAGAAAAGACACTGGATTTGAGTTTATGTTACGCTGCTATCATTCGGTGGTGTTGAGAAGTCTGGCCCAATGCAGCCCTTGTTCATTGTTCAGCCTGTCAGCATTTTCAGTTGACAGGCGGATGCACTTATCAGTTATAATTCCACCAGCGGCACTAAAACCCCGATCTGATAAAACGCTGGCGGAAGGGCAGGCCAGGACCTCCAAGGCATAGAGAGCCAGTTCATTCCACGTATCCAGCTTGGATACCCAATAATTATAAGGCACAGAGGAATCACGGAGGACGTTGGTACGGTCGGCAAGGTACTCCCTCAGCATCTTCCCAAACTTTGCACTCCTTGTGAGAGTACCCCGCGCCTCAGGGCCTGTGCAATGGTAGGGTCTGAGAAAACTCTCCCAGAACTTTGACAGTGTTCCCCTACCTCTGCTGGATTGGATTTGTGTCTCTCTCGCCTGTACTCCTTGGTTGTCCAACGAAGTGTGCCCTCTGCCGTCAACGTTTTCAGATGGGAATTTTTTTAATAGTTCCGCAACAAGGGCCTTCTGGTACAGCCCCATTTTTGTAGACCTGTCCACCTCAGGAATAAGAGATATAAAGTTCTCCTTGTAGCATGGGTCTAGAAGTGTCACCAACCAATAATGACTGTCACCCAAAATTTTGAGAACACGAGGGTCATGGGAAAGGCAGCGTAACATAAACTCAGCCATACGTGCCAGACTACTAACAGGCAAGACTTCCGTGTCCTCACCAAGATGACTGAACATGCTCTCCTCCTCCTCCTCTCTGTCCTCTGGCCATCCACGCTGAACAGACGGTATGACAGCTGTGCAGGTAGTACCGTCTATAGTGCATGAATCTAGCTCCTGTCCTTCCTCCTCCTCCTCCTCTTCCTCATTGTCACACAATCCACATTGGGATGAGATGAGGCTTGGCTGTATGTAATCACCCTGTATGGTTCCTTGCTCCATCTCATCGTGCTCCGTCTGCAATGCATCCTCTTTGATTGTGAGCAGAGAGCGTTTCAGAAGACAGAGAAGCGGGATGGTAATGCTAATTATGGCGTCATCGCCGCTCACCATCTTGGTGGAGTCCTCAAAGTTTTGGAGGATGGTACATATGTCTGACATCCATGTCCACTCCTGAGGTCTTATGTGTGGAGTCTGAACTGAATACCGATGGCCTTGTTGATGCTGGTACTCAACAACTACCCTCTTCTGCTCACAAATCCTTCCCAACATCTGCAGTGTAGAGTTCCAACATGTGGGAACATCACACACCAGCCTGTGAGGAGGAAGCTGCAAATGCTGCTGAAACACGGCAAGGGCGGCGGAAGCTGTAGCTGACTTTCTAAAATGGGCATACAGGCGGCGTAATTTAACAAGCAGATCTGGCAGCTCCGGGTAGGATTTGAGAAACCGCTGAACCACGAGGTTAAGCACATGGGCCAGGCATGGTATGTGTGTGAGCTCCCCTCGCCTCAGAGCCGCCACCAGGTTCCGGACATTGTCACACACGACCATGCCTGGCTGTAGGCTCAGTGGTGTGAGCCACAGATCTGCGTGCTCTTTTAGAGCTGTCCACAACTCTTCAGCATTGTGCGGTTTTTCACCTAAGCATATTAGCTTCAGCACAGCCTGTTGCCGCTTGGTCGAGGCAGTGCTGCAGTGCTTCCAGCTTGTGACTGATGTGGTCATTTCGGAGATGGATGCTGAAGAGGAGGAGGAGCCTGATGAGGATGAGGTGCAGGAGCTGTAGACCGTGGGGGCAACCCTGATTGACCTAGGGCCCGCAATCCTTGGCGTCAGGATGACATGTTCTGTCCCAAGGTCAGACTGGGTCCCGGTTACCACTATGTTAACCCAGTGTGCTGTCAGTGAGATGTACCATCCCTGCCCAAAAAGTACTTGTCCACGTGTCCGTGGTTAGGTGGACTTTCCCTGTAACTGTGTTGGTGAGGGCACAGCTAATGTTTTGGAACACGTGCTTGTGTAATGCGGGGAAGGCACACCAGGAGAAATAGTGGCGGCTGGGGACTGAGTACCGAGGGACGGCCACCACCATCAGGTTGCGGAATGCTTCCGTCTCTACGAGCCTAAATGGCAACATTTCGAGCACAAGCAGTCGTGAAATGTGAGAATTTAGTAGTGTGGCCTGTGGGGCGTTGGCTGCATATTTGCGCTTGCGTTCCAAGGACTGGGATATGGACAACTGAACGCTGCACTGGGACAAGGACATGGACGTGCTTCCTGATGCTGCTACTTGAGAGTGCGCAACGACAGGTGCAGGGCAGGAGGCATCTTCGCATGCATCATGGACAGGAGATTGGCTTGCATGCACAATAGCGAAAGAAGCAATGGTGCCACCTGCAGACACTGTTCCTGGACCCTGGGGTTCGGCCCACAAAGTCGGGTGATTTGCTGCCATGGGCCTGATCATGCTTGTGATGGTCGTTTTGCCACCCCTGCTGATGCTGGCCTAGCAGGTGGTGCAAATGGCCTTTTTGGGGTTATCGGCAGAGTCTTTAAAAAACAACCAGACTCGGGAAGACCTAACAGTTGTACTGGCAATTTCCGTTGTGTTGGTGTTATGGGGAATGGTTGCCCGCCTTCTGTCTGTGGCCACCACACTGCTTCTTCCTGCCTGTTGGGGTGCTCTTCCTCCCTCCTTGTGTGCTGCTGTCCTCGCTTTGCATGTCCTCCTGCCAGATTGGGTCAGTTACTGTATCATCCACCACCTCGTCTTCCACTTCCGCACCCTGGTCCTCCTCCTGACTTTCTGGGAATTGTGTCTCATCATAAATGGAAAAGTGAACAGCTCTTCGGAGTGTCCAATTGTGAGATCAGTTGTCTCTGGGCACTCGGCATGGTGAGAGGAGGTTGCGGTCCAGACTCACGGCTACTGAGACTTGACAGGGTGGTGGTGGTGGCTAAGTGACTGGAAGCATTATCTGCTATCCAACCAATAACCTTTTCACACTGCTCTCTGTTCAGTAGTGGTGTATTGCGGTCCCCTATTAATTGGGATAGGAAGATTGAGCGAGAAGATGTAGGTGTTTGTTGTGGCACAATTTCAGCTTGCCCACGGCCTCGGCCTCTGCATTCACCATCACCATCACGTCCAGTTCCCTGTCCCTTGCCACGTGCCTTGCCCATTTTAAATAGAGGAGAATATCTTCCACGCTCACTACAAATGGCTGAATTTGTAGCGAACTTATATGTGATCCGTGTGACTGACAAACCACAGTTTTAAATATCTTGCCTGTAAGACGTATTTTTCGGATTATAACACGAGCTTTTTTTCTCCAAAATTTTGGAGGAAAATGGGGAGTGCGTCTTATAGTCCGAATGTTGGGGGAGGTGTATATATATATGTGGTCTGTTGGGGTACTCTGCCTAACTTCCCCTGTTTGCTGCTGTCCTCACTCTGCATGTCCTCTGGCCAGATTGGGTCAGTTACTATATCATCCACCACCTCGTCTTCCACTTCCGCACCCTGGTCCTCCTCCTGACTTTCTGGGAATTGTGTCTCATCATCGTTCACCTCTTGTGACACTTTCCCACTGTCGCATGGTGGGAGGAAGGAGGATCAGGGTGAGGAATATGCAGTCCAGACTCACGGCTACTGAAACTTGACCGTGTGGAAGACAGGATGGTGGTGGCTAAGTGACTGTAAGCATTATCCGCTATCCAGCCAACAACCTTTTGACACTGCTCTGGGTTCAATAGTGGTGTGCTGCGGTCCCCTAGAAAAGGGGATAGGAAGATCAGGCGAGAAGATGTGGGTGTTTGTTGTGGCACAATTTCAGCTTGCCTACGGCCTTGTCCTCGGCCTCTGCATGCACCATTACCATCACATCCAGCTCCCCGTCCCTTGCCACATGCCTTGCCTATTTTAAATGGAGGACAGTATCTTCCACGCTCACTACAAATGACTGAGTTTGGAGTGAACTTATATGTGATCCGTGTGATGGAGAAAACAGAGTTTTTAATACCTGGCCTGTAGGTAAGTAGTTTGAACAGCAAACTGCTGTGAATTGCTTCACTGACACACTAAAGGAAATTTTAATGGAGGCCAGAAATGGCAGTATTTTCTGACAACGTATATGTGATCCGTGTGACGGAGAAAAAAGTATTTTGAATACCTGGCCTGTAGATGAGTAGTTTGAACAGCAAACTGCTGTGAATTGCTTTACAGACACACTGAAAGAAATTTTTAAATGGAGGCCAGAAATGGCAGTATTTTCTGACAACGTATATGTGATCCGTGTGACGGAGAAAGCAGAGTTTTAAATATCAGGCCTGTAGGTAAGTAGTTTGAACAGCAAACTGGTGTGAATTGCTTCACTGACACACTAAAGGAAATTTTTAATGGAGGCCAGAAATGGCAGTATTTTCTGACAACATATATGTGATCCGTGTGACGGAGAAAACACAGTTTTAAATACCTGGCCTGTAGGTAAGTAGTTTTAACAGCAAACTGTTGTGAATTGCTTCACTGACACACTAAAGGAAATTTTTAATGGAGGCCAGAAATGGCAGTATTTTCTGACAACATATATGTGATCCATGTGACGGAGAAAAGACAGTTTCAAATAGCTGGATTACTAGCTCTGTAATATGGAAAGGACCTGGCTGTATTCTGTAGTGCCAACACGCAAATGGCGCAGAAAAACTGCGTTCTCTGTATTGCTTTTTAAGAAAATAATGAGGATTAAGATCCAAAGAAAAGTATTCCTGGCCCCTGAGACCTGGGCCTTTGTATAGAAATATCTAACAGCAGCAGAAGGCAGAATTGGAATGGAGCCTCTTGTGCTATATACACTGCCTGCATGCCTATATACACTGCCTGCCTGATATCTCTGCAGATAGATTAGTTAGTCCTCAAAAGGACTGTTTGTTTAGATGGATATGTGTAATGTACGGTTTTTCTCCCTACACTACCTAATATACAAGCAAATCTCTCCCTGACGCAGCAGCACCTCTCCCTACACTGTCTGATTCCGGAGTGACTGTGACGAACATGGCGGCGCCAGGTCTGATATAGACCTGAAGACGCTGTGCGGCCAGCCAATCACTGTAATGCCACAACCAACATGGCTACGGCATTACAGTGAGTGGCAGGCAATCCCTGCATGTTGATTGGCGCTCTAAAGAGCGCCAAACATGCAGGGAGGGGATCCGAGCTCCCGCTGAGCAACCCCGGAAATACTCGGCGAGCGCCAAGCATCTCGAGAAGTGAGATGCTCGGGCGAGCACCGAGCAGTAGCGAGCATGCTCTCTCATCACTAATTGCTTTACAAAAGTGTGGTTTCAAATCAGAGCAGTCCCATTAAGAAAAAACAGTTGGTTTTATTACTAAACTCTCCTAACACTTAACTATCTTGATATTTACATATTGGTAATACATGAACTGGCATATCTGTGTTTCCTGCCTCGTACCTCTGATGTTCATATACAAAATGTTCATATATTAACACTGAGGAAAATGCAATTTGCAATTATAATAAAAGCACCTGACAGGTATTAAAAGCCAATAGTTATGAGTCTGACAATAAATTGTATGCTATAATTATGTATTACAGTAATTATAGCATTCAGCTATTATAATTTACTAACTAAAACTTCCATTATGGCATTATGTCACATGGGTATATTATCCAAGTAAAGCCGGTTTTAGGCTATGTGCCCACGTTGCATTTATGAAGCAGAAAATTTCTGCTGCATAAATGCAAGTCCTCTCCCGGAAAAACGCATGCGGAATTCCGCACGCGTTTATCGCGCTTTTTTCGCGCGTTTATCACGCGTTTTCCACATGCGGAATTGCCTTGCGTTTTTTATGCATTGAACAAAGGCAATTCTGCTTGCGGAAACGCAAAATTAAATGACATGCTGCGGATTTTTGAACGCAGCATAAACGCTGCGGAAAAATCCGCAGCATGTGCATAGAACTTGCGGAATCCCATTGGGGACCATGGGGTGCGTGTTACCAAGCGTTTTACAAGCGTTTCCGCTGCGGAAATTCCGCATCAAAAACGCTTGAAAAATGCTACGTGGGCACACAGCCTTACACATCCTTTATGTTTTCAGTTTGTGTGACAATTTTTATATTCCTTGTTGCATCCTATTTTCTTATATGAATTTTTTTTTTTAGCTATCAGCAACATGGATCAAAGTAGGACATGATGTGTGAAACCGTCCTAAATGAATGAATTTGCATTTATTGTGAAATTTAAAAATTAATACACTGAGATTATTAAGTGTCATCTGCTTGTAAAGTTGGGTCTGCTTTTTGGGGAAAGGGAGTAAAGTGTAAATACTGCTACATATTGCAGCAAGCTGTGCTTAAATCAAGTTACTATTTGCATATCAAGCTTGTTAAAATACACTGTATGGTGAAAAAGTATTAGGACATCAGCACCTTACAGCTACCGAAGCTTTTATGGCATCACTATCTTGGCAGCATGGTGGCTCAGTGGTTAGCACTGTAGCTTTGCAGTGCTGGCTCCTGGCCACCAAGGACAACATTTGCAAGGTGTTTGCGTGGGTTTCCTCCAGGTACCTTGGTTTCCTCCCACACTCCAAAGACATACTGATATGGAATTTAGATTGTGAGCCCTGACGGGGGCAGTGATGCCGATGTGTGTAAAGCACATCATTAATGGTGCTAAATAAGTGAGTAAAACCATAATAATAAATCCATAGGCATTTATATATAGTCTCCTTTACAGCTATAAGAGTTCCACTATACTGGGAAGCCTATTTATAAGATTTTTGAGTGTCTGTGGGAATTTTTGTCCACCCATCTAGAAGAGCACTTATGAGATCAAACGCTGATGATGGATAAGAGGATCTGACTTGCAATCTCTGTTCCAGCTCATTCCAAAGATGTTTGATGGGGTTGAAGCCAGGACTCTATGAGGGGCAGGTAGGTTCTTTCACACTAAACTCTACCATCCAAGCTTTGAAGGACCTTGATTTGAGCACTTCATGTTGGAACAGAAAAAAGTCTTCCCTAAACTGTTCCCACAATTATCTAAAATGTCTCTTGATAAGTACTAAGATTTCCCTTCACTGGAACAAAGGGGCCTAGGCCAACTCCACAACAGTATTTCTTCTCTGCCAAACTTTACAGTAAAATCATGCAGTCATGAAGACAACGTTCTTTTGGCATTCGCCAAAGGAAGATTCATCTATATGTTCATCACATACAGAAGCATAATTCATGACTCCACAGAACATGTCAAGTCTCACGACTTGGGAATCATACAGTATTGTATTGTTGCTGTTACACTGCTATCAGTTTGCCTTTTAGAAGTTTGTCCTGTCTTTCTCCCTGTAGCTCAGCTCTGATGTAAGTAACCCTTCCCTTTTCCTTCTGTGCTATTGTTTGTCAGCCATATTTGTCTGAAGTTCATATCTATACACCTCTGTTTCAGAAATGTCTTTTTACCTAGTGCTCCTGCAGCTGTTGTAGTTACTGCTATTGTGCATAATAAAAGAGTTCAGCTTGAAAATAAAACTTCTTCTGGAATTCTCATACATGCCTCTGCAGTCGAGTTGAAGCTATATGAGGAAATCACTGCATGTGAGTACTGGTTCAATACAGACATCCATAGAAATGCTGTCTCAAGAGCCGCACACTGGCAGCCTAGTTAAGTCAGAATAGAACACATTTCCACTGCTCCAGAGACAAGTGTGGCATGCTTTACACCACTCTATTTGAAGCTTGGCATTGTGCTTGGTGATGTAAGGCTTGCATGTTGCTGCTCGGCCATGGAAACCCATAGAATAAAACTCCCAGCTCAGAGTTTCAATAACACACATAAAAGTTGATTGTGGATTATTTAGGAGGGAAGAAATTTTACAAACTGACTTGTTACAATGGTGACATCCTATTTCAGTACTACATTCAAATTCAGTGGTTTCTTTAGAAAGACCCATTCTTTTAAAAATGTTAGGGAAGGATAACTATGGGCTTTATTTTATACATCTCTAGCAATGGGACTTGATGAAAAACCTAAATTCAATGATAAAGAGCTGTGTCCTAATCCATTTGTCCACATTTGGACATTTGTGAGCCGTCGCTGCTCTAAACATTGTGGGGGGTCCCATAGTTGCACCCTTATTGTTCAGACGCTTGTAACATATCCATTGGCTTGGCAACTATGTCATCAGTTAGAAAGACCCCTTTAGCCCAAGTAAAGGAAATCTATTTTTTTTACTCCAGTTTTTGTACTGTAATCTGCTTATTCCATAATGTCACAGATACTATATCAAGCATTGGTATTTATGACATAAGCTTTTAAGCTAAATCTTGTGGGCTTGAATTGCTAAGACACTGCACATTTTTCTGTACTGAGATAGAAATGTAAAAAGCACTAGAGAAAGTGCTGTGTTAGCCATAAGATCGCACAAGGATTATTTAACCACAATGTAATATCGTTTTAAAATTTTTACACTGAAAATGTAACTACGAGTGTATTAGATTATTAGGGCCTCCATTATTTTGAACTTTATATAGAGACAATATTGGAGCATGTTATAGGAAGCTTGGACTTCAGAATTACACCCATAGGCAACGAAAGAAAATACAGTCTAGCTGTCAGTTAAAATAGCACACAAAACGAGATTTCGAGCTCCATGTCTTGTGAAAATAATGAATAACTTCTTCAGGATAATTATCTGCATGTCTTTTTATGTACAGTGTTCAGCATAAGTACACCTACTTAGAAAAGTAAGATTTTAATCAATATCTCACTGAATACAAGAACAATTTCTAAAATTTTGAAAAGACCGGGTTTCATAGAACATTTTTTATCCCATAACATGAATGTTAGGTTAATAATATAAAATACATCGTTCTTGAAGAATGGAAAAAGACAGATGTTGCAATATGTCTCCACCTTGTTCATTTCATGTCTAGAAGACTTGGTGCTAGCCTTAAAAATCATGGAGTTCATGCAAAATACTAGATGTAGTAGTTTTTAATGGAGTGTGTATTCATTTCTACATCAACTAATTTCAGTAAAACTGAAAATTTTGTAATGAAAGTTATACTATTAACCTTACTTTTATGGGTTAAAAAAGTTCTATAAAACTCAGTTTTATCAATATTTTGGAAAGTGTTCTTGTCTTCAATGAGATATTGATTAAAATCTTAGTTTTCAAAGGGAGTGTACTTTATACTGAGCTCTGTATATGTACATAATATTTTTCCTGACATAATATTTATTATTATTACATAGTAGTTGCATCTTATAAGAGGGTTGAAAACAGAATAACATTGTTGAGTATGGGTAGTAAGTCTGCCTGGTTACCCATTATTCATTTTTATTTCATAAATTAATAGTACACATGAAAATAAGCAACTTTGTAATATACAGTTATATGAAAAAGTTTGGGCACCCCTATTAATCTTAAGCTTAATGTTTTAGAAAAATTGGTGTTTTTGCAACAGCTATTTCAGTTTGATATATGTAATAACTGTTGGACACAGTAATGTTTCTGCCTTGAAATGAGGTTTATTGTACTAACAGAAAATGTGCAATCTGCATTCAAACAAAATTTGACAGGTGCATAAGTATGGGCACCCTTATCATTTTCTTGTTTTAAATACTCCTACCTACTTTTTACTGACATACTAAAGCACTTTTTTTGGGTTTTGTAACCTCATTGAGCTTTGAACTTCATAGCCAGGTGTATGCAATCATGAGAAAAGCTACTTAAAGTGGCCACTTGCAAGTTGTTCTCCTGTTTGAATCTCCTCTGAAGAGTGGCATCATGGGCTCCTCAAAACAACTGTCAAATGATCTGAAAACAAAGATTATTCAACATCGTTGTTCAGGGGAAGGATACAAAAAGCTGTCTCAGAGATTTAACCTGTCAGTTTCCACTGTGAGGAACATAGTAAGGAAATGGAAGAACATAGGGACAGTTCTTGTTAAGGCCAGAAGTGGCAGGCCAAGAAAAACATCAGAAAGGCAGAGAAGAAGAATGGTGAGATCAGTCAAGGACAATCCTCAGACCACCTCCAGAGAGCTGCAGCATCAACTTGCTGCAGATGGTGTCACTGTGCATCGGTCAACTATACAACGCACTTTGCACAAGGAGAAGCTGTATGGGAGAGTGATGCGAAAGAAGCCATTTCTGCAAGCACGCCACAAACAGAGTCGGCTGAGGTATGCAAAAGCACATTTGGAGAAGCCAATTTATTTTTGGAAGAAGGTCCTGTGGACTGATGAAACCAAGATTGAGTTGTTTGGTCATACAAAAAGGCGTTATGCATGGCGGCAAAAAAACACAGCATTCCAAGAAAAACACTTGCTACCCACAGTAAAATTTGGTGGAGGTTCCATCATGCTTTGGGGCTGTGTGGCCAATGCCGGCACCGGGAATCTTGTTAAAGTTGAGGGACGATAATGTTCAAGAATCAGTGATAAAGTTGAAGTTACGCAGGGGATGGATCTTTCAGCAAGACAATGATCCAAAACACCGCTCCAAATCTACTCAGGCATTCATGCAGAGGACCAATTACAATGTTCTGGAATGGCCATCCCAGTCCCCAGACCTGAATATCATTGAACATCTGTGGGATCATTTGAAGAGGGCTGTCCATGCTCGGCGACCATCAAACTTAACTGAACTGGAATTGTTTTGTAAAGAGGAATGGTCAAAAATACCTTCATCCAGGATCCAGGAACTCATTAAAAGCTACAGGAAGCGACTAGAGGCTGTTATTTTTGCAAAAGGAGGATCTACTAAATATTAATGTCACTTTTCTGGTGAGGTACCCATACTTATGCACCTGTCAAATTTTGTTTGAATGCAGATTGCACATTTTCTGTTAGTACAATAAACCTCATTTCAAAGCAGAAACATTACTGTGTCCAACAGTTATTACATATATCAAACTGAAATAGCTGTTGCAAAAACACCAATTTTTATAAAACAATAAGCTTAAGATTAATAGGGGTGCCCAAACTTTTTCATATAACTGTATCTTATCAGAGAAATCTGCTTCTTTCTCTTCCAAAATTAATCAGTCATTATCAAAATTCTCAATTATGAGGTAAAATCTGTATTCAGTGAAAACAGACTTTTTCATTACTGAGGTAGGAGATGGCAGCTGCTATGGATACAATTCTATGAAGATAGGAGAGGGAGGTGGGATGAGCTCTGTCTACAGCTCCTCCCTCCATTCGTCTACATAGAATCTTATCAGTAGCAGCTGCCATCTCCTACCTCAGTAATGGGAAAGTCTGTTTTCACTGAATACAGATTTTACCTATGAATAGAGAATTTTGATAATGGCTGATCATTTTTAGCAGAAAAAGAAGCAGATTTCTCTGATAAGATATATTACAAAGTTGCTTATTTTCGTGTGTACTATTGATTTAGGAAATCAAAATTAAAATGACTGTTATTCTATAATAATAATAATTTTTATTTATATAGCGCCAACATATTCCGCAGCACTTTACAATTAAGCGGGGACATGTACAAACAATAAATTCAATACAAGGTCAGACAGTTTCAACAGTTACATCAGAAGTGAGGTCCCTGCTTGCAAGCTTACAATCTACAAGGAAATGGGGGGACACAATAGGTGGAAAGTGCTTGTTATTTCAGGTTGGGCAATTATAATTAGTCGGGATTATCATATAAAGCTATATGATCCGGTCATCAGCCTGTATGTTCAAGTGCAATACTCAATTACCGAGTGCAGTTATCGTGTGCATGGAGGGTGTAGAGACAGATGAACAGTAGGGAGCAGATTCTGAATAGTATTTAGGAGGGAACAGGGGAAAGTTAGTTTACTGGGTATTTGAGGTGGTAGGCTTGTTTAAAGAGATGGGTTTTTAAAGCGCGCTTGAACACATCGGGGCTAGGCATCAATCGGATCGTCTGGGGTAGAGCATTCCAGAGAACTGGCGCAGCATGAGAGAAGTCTTGGAGACGGAGGTGCGAGGTTCGGATTATGGGGGATGTTAGTCTTAGGTCATTTGTGGAATGGAGGGCACGTGTAGGACAATAGACTGAGATGAGAGAGGAGAGAGGATTTATTACTGTGCCAATGCTATTATCTGTGATTATATGTGCTGTATTATGTTCTGATTTCCTCGCTGTGTACCACTGGCAATCTACTGTTACTGAAGATTATTATGCTATATGGATAAGCAATTGCTGGTGTCATAGTTAGGTAAAAAATTAAGTGTGGGATCAGTGCCATAAGTGCACACACTTCTCCTAGTAGCAAGCAGAGAGCAAAAAAGCTCTTTATTTCCTATCAGTAGATATCAGACACATGCATATGGGCTGAGCAGAAGCTATGCTGTAAAGAGAAATGAGTGCACCGTAGCTAGCAAGAAAATGGAAGTCAGCAGCACTTGCTATTAACATTGGCCTCAGTGGAGCATATAGGAAGCTCAGACTCAGCTGCATGTGGTGTAGTCTTTTAAGCAGGACACAATACTGCAGAAAACTATGCTACTGTGTCTGGAACCTGACAGAGTCTGGAATGTGGTCTGGAAGAAACCATGTTCCTTACTATGAATAATACATCTACCAGATAGATGAGGAGGAGGTAGCCGCCCAAGGTAGTTGACAACTAGCTTAACAGTCTGTTGTCTGATGTCCAAGTGTAAGGAGGAGTACAACACTTTAGATGTCTAGAAAACTGAGTGCTGGACTGTTACAAGTAAAAGTGTGAAGTGTAGGCTGCAAGAGTGTGCTAAATGCTAGACAAGCTACTGTAGGATCTTCCTGTCAAGAGAGGTGTGACAGGAGCTGTGACAACCCCTAGAGTGTGTGATAAGCTGCACATGAATACTGTAGATTTGCAGGCTGTGATTATGGGAGTGGAGAGCAGTGAATATTCATTCTCTTTAATAGCGGGCACACGTGATCACCCAACCGCTACAGGTGCCGGCAGCTGCGGCTAACAGTGTGATCGCTATTAAAGAGAATGAATATTCACTGCTCTTCACTCCCATAGTCCCGGGCATGGGTAGCAGTGAATATTCCGGCAGCTGACATTGGCATGCGGGGGTTCATGGCAGTGACGTCATGCGCTGTTTACACGCTGAAGTCAGCTAACGGCATCAGAACAGGATGCCGCGCTGCGAGGGAACAGAGGGAAGGTTAGTAGAATTGTTTATTTTTTTATGTGGCGGAGGCGATATACAGTTGTGCTCAAAAGTTTACATACCCTGGCAGAATTTTTCCTGCTTTGGCCTTGTTTCAGAGACTATGAATGATATCCAAAAGTTTTTTTCTCTTTTTCTCCACTCATAGTTATTGGTTGGGTGAAGCCATTTATTGTCAAACTACTGTGTTCTCTCTTTTTAAATCTTAATGACAACCAAAAACATCCAAATGACGCTGATAAAAAGTTCACATACCCCAGTTCTTAATACCGGCAGCTCACCCCAGAGAGGAGCGTAGAAGAACCGGACACCGGAGTCCGAGGTTGTGGGGCACTGAAGGCCTAGCAGCAGAAACCGGAGGGCAGGAGACTGCAGGTCTCCTGGCCCCATCAGACGCCCGGAGGCTCAGCAGCACATAGGGCCCAGCACCGCCATGTGGAAGCGACACTCCAGGAAGGCCCGAGCTGCCTGCCATACGGGTGAGAACAAAGACATTTTACTCAGGGACGAGGGCCACAGCACAGCTATAAGCAGCAGGGCCAAAGAGATTAGCGCAAAGGGAAGGCCTCCAACTTCACCTGGTGAGGTGGATTCCCAACTTGCTTCCAGGCCGCCCGGACCTCTACTACCAACTAGTTCCCGTGTCCCGGTCTGCCTAACCACCGCAAGTAAAGATAAGAGGAAACCGCCATTAAGTTGTGGACTGGTCATTATCTGCGCCATCCCCTGCACTACACTGCACAGCAACATCTATCACATCAGCATTTCCTGCCCTGGTGCTAAGATCTGCCTGTGGAGAGCTGAACCAACTCTGCTGCGCCACCATCAGCTCCAGAGGATCTGCACCGCAGCGGCGGCTCAATATAGCCGCATACCACAGGTGGCGTCACAAACATTTAGATAAAAACTATAATCCCCTTTCAATAATTCCCCTTTTATTGACCGCCCTGGGTCACGGGCCGGGTCACCGCCACTGTGACATCCCCTGCACCGACCGGCCCGGCACCGAGTACCCCACGGCCCAGGGGGCGGTTCGTATACAAGGATGGGGGCCATATATACCAGGATGGTGGACATTAGTACAGAATTGGAGGACATTATCCCTATAACAGTCTCAGCAGCAAATCCCCCCCCATAACAATGCGTCATGACTACATATTTTGTTTCAATTTTGTTTCAAAACTTAGGTGCGCCTTATGGTCTGGTGCGTCTTATAGTCCGAGAAATACGGTATACTTCATTTTCCAACGACAAATATCGTGAATATAGCCATCTTCAATTTTTAGAGTATATAACACTGACCATTTGTACTATACTACTATACTTATACCCATACCTGATACATTTGTCATGACCTTTCTTTAGTCTCATTGCCCTCTACATTTTTAATGTTGATTTTAATATTATATTTGTATGTATTAATACAATTATATTTATAGTTTAATTTTTTGTGGCTATTCATTCTTTTGTAGGTTTGCATATTCAGTGGTCAATATAAGTATTTGGTACACTGCTGATTTTGCAAGTTTTCCCACCTACAAAGAATGGAGAGGTCTGTAATTTTCATAGCAGGTACACTTCAACTGTGAGAGACAAACTTTTAAAAAAATTCAGAAAATCACATTGCATGATTTTTACATAATTAATTAGCATTTTATTGCATGAAATAAGTAATTGATACAATAGAAAAACAGAAATTGGTAATGAAACCTTTGTTTGCAATTACAGAGGTCAGACGTTTCCTGTAGTTCTTGTGTCATCTTTAACTTTTTATAGATCATTTCATCTTCCACTTGCTTAACTGTTCAGTGTTTACAATAACAGTAATTTTGACCTGGGGTGCCAAAACTTTTACATGACACTGTATATACAGGGAAAAATGGATTCAATAAAATGACAACAAATTCTTGATGCAAAGATAATACTACCTGCAAAAAAGCTGAAGTTGAAAAAAGGACAGCTTCTACAAATGGATAATGATCCTAAACACACGTCAAAATCCATAATAGTCTACCTCAAAAGGCGCAAGCTGAAGGTTTTACAATGGCTCTCACAGTCACCTGATCTGAACATCATTGAAATTCTGTGGGTAAACCCCAAAATAGCAGTGCATGTAAGATGACCCAGGAATCTCACATAACTGGAAGAATTTTCCAAGGATGAATGGATGAATATCCCTCAAACAAGAATTGAAAGACTTTTGACTAGTTACAAAAAGCATTTACAAGCTGTGATACTCGCAAGATGGCATGCTACTATGTACTAACCATGCAGGGTGCCCAAACTTTTGCATCGGCCTATTTTCCTTTTTGTAATTTTTAAAATGTAAAATATGAAAATATATGTTTTTTTGCCTAAAATACACAGGAAATGTGTCATCTGTAACTTTAGCCCTTTTAGGTTAAGTGCACACGTAGAGTTTTTGATGCATTTTCGCGGAGTTTCTTCCGTGCAGAAATGCATCAAAAACGCTTGGTAATCGATCTGCCAGCTAATGCAATGGAAATCCTGATGTGCTGTGCCCATAATGCGGAAATTTCCGTTCAGGATTTGCATTGCATTTTGCATTTTAAAACGCAGCATGTCCTTTCTATGCAGCGTTTCCCGCCCATTGACTTTAATTGAACTGCAGCAAATCTGCAGGTATAATATTTATACCTGCGGATTTGCTGCAGTTCAGTTAAAGTCAATGGGCTACGGAAACACTGCAAAAATGGTGCATAGAGTGGTACCTGGGCGGCTGGGGAGGACTACACTCCCATCATCCGACTGCCGGTCCCACTGATAACAGTGAGAGCGGCACTGCAGAGGGGAGTAGTAGTCTCCTCAGCCAATCCAGGACTGCGCGCAGTGTAAAAAACAAAATAAAGTAAAAAAATGAAAATAAACAATTGGCTAATCTGTCCGGCGCCCCCCGGTGTCCTCGCGATGTCCCCCGGCATCCTGTTCCCTCAGCGGCTGGCGGTACACTGCCGGGAGTGTGCTCACTCCCAGCACTGTACATTACTGCGCTGCCAGGACCTGGGGGTCACGTGAGCTCTCAGCTGAAGATCAGCTGAGAGCTCACGTGACCTCACTTTACGGCACCGGTGCTGCGTGCGAACATTCTCAAGAATGTTCCCACCAGTACTGATGCTGAGGTCACTGGGGTTGATCAGCTGATCTTCAGCTGATGAACCCAAGTGACCTCACTCCTGTAATGATCTGCAACAAGAACTAAGGAAAGATAGGGGAAAGCTGTCCCTACAGTAAGACTAAGTTGAATCCCTACGATGTAGCGGGCTGCCTGTTCCTAGTGAACAGACCAGCATTCGTCCTCGGCTAGTCTGAACGAAGACCTAAAGAATTAAGGGAGGGGTCTCTAAAAGAACTAAGGGCTGGAACAAAAATGGGACACCTCCTAATCAGAAATTGTTGTAGAACACAAAAGACAAACTGACAAAAAGTACTAGAGGTCCCAGAGGACCAAGCAAACTGACAGAGATAGGCACCGAAGCACCAGGCTAGCAAAAGAGTCAAACAACACTGAAGTCCAGCAAAGCCAGAAGGGCGGAGCTGGAATATATAGGCAGATGGTCACGTGACCGCAAAACACAAGATAGAAAAAACTAACAGGAGGGTTCTAACAGTACCCCCTCTTTTATGAGGATCCTCCAGATCCTCCAGGCCCAGGCCTATCCGGAAACCTCCTGTGGAAAGCTTTAACAAGCCTAGGAGCAGAGACATCATCAGTCCTTACCCAGGAGTTGTCTTCGGGACCGAAACCCTTCCAGGAGACAAGATACTGTAATCTCCCTCTATGCCATCTAGAATTCAAGAAACGCGAAATTTCAAATTCGCCGTCTTCCACCACAGGGGGAACTGTGACAGTGGCGTCCCTATCAGATACGTCAGCCTTTTTCAACAAGGAAACATGAAACACAGGATTAATCTTCCAGGAAGTAGGAACATCCAACCTAAGAGCAGACGTGTTAACGACCTGAAGCACTTTAAATGGACCCACAAACTTAGGACTAGTCTTGAGCCACCCCCGTAGTGTTCGAGTTCGGTTCGGTTCGTCGAACACCCGTGTGTTCGCCGAACTGTTCGTCGAACTGTTCGTCGAACACCTTCGAACACCGTTAAAACCAATGGCAGGCAAACAAAAACACATAGAAATACATAGAAAACACCTTCAAAGGTGTCCAAAAGCTGACAAACTGCTCAGAAGACATAACTAACACATGGAAAAGTGACAAGTACATATAGTCATGCGAAAAGAAAAGAGGTGGAGGAGTAAAAGGAGGGGGAGACACAGATATAGGCATGTCATGCCCTTCTAAAATCCAAAAAGTGAGAAGCCGACACTGCCAGTCCGTTCCTGCCCGTGCCACCTCCGTGTCGCCGGGTTTGTGCCAGAGCCGCGGTGGACCCTGACGGCCAGCCCCCCTCTCCCAATACTGGTTCCTGTCCGCTGGTGGTTGAGCGAGCCCCCCTGTGGTGGAGGCAGCTCTAAGCTTTTTAATTTAAATTGTCTCTCTAATTTGAATGAATACACTTTAAGTCCTTTTACAAGGATCTATTGGAGGGCAAGTCTCATGCCAGCAGCCGCGTAATTCCAGCTCCAGTAGCGTCCACTAAAGCTGCTGCAGTTAAAAAGCTTTTATAAGGATCGAGCTCGGCTGTCCACCGGAAGGCATCCTACCGCCAGTCCCAGCCCCTATGCGTTGGGGTGCCTCCTGATGCTCTTCACTGAGTATCCCGTGATCCCGAAGCATTTCCTTTGAAAAAATTAAGTGTCCAAACTACAGGTGGTGTAGCTTGCTTAACAGCCGGGATATTTCCTGGGCTAGATGCAGTTAAAAATTTGTAATTAGATACTCTCGTTGGATGCTGAGAAAGCATTCCATAGAGTCTCCTGGCACGCCATATATTATTCTCTTAAAAAGCTTGGGGTAAGGGTCTAGGGGACCCTTTTATAGCCAAAATCACGGCCCTGTATCGCAATACGTCACCTAGGCTGAAGATAGATGGAACTGTAGCACCCTGAGGGCTCGGTTGCTACAGAGGTATTGCACCTCACCCAGAGGTGTGAAATCTCACTCTAAGGTAAGGATGGAGTGTGGATCAGGACCCGACACCTGCATGCATTACACCACATTGCCATGGGGCAGGGCGACCAATATGCCCCTGAGATGGGCACGACAGTCCCTGTCCCTGGCTGGAGTGGGGGGAGGGAACACTGAGGAAGGGGAACCCTGTAGTGCAGGAGCAGGGAGGAAGCAGTTCCTGGGTGCATTGAGAAGGGAGTATAAAAGGTGGGCACCATCTTAGTTCAGTGCAGAGAAGTCTGAGCAGAAGTGACAGGGAGCAGGGGCTCTGCATGAGCTCTGCTCCGGAGGCGGGCCTAGTAACAGAGGCCCAAGCCTGGAAGAGGGAGAAGGAAGGAAGAGGAGCGGAGAAGGCTCCAGGAACGAGGAACGAAGGGATCCCAGGGGTGCGGACGGGCGAGTCGCCACCGCACGCCCGAATCCACCTGCGTGGAGGGGTCAGGCCAAAGGGGGAGACCGGTCCCTGAAACTAGTGGAGGCGGGAAACGACTCTCAGCTAGAAACTAGTGGAGGCTGTGACATTTTATGTGGCGCAGCCCCTTGCTACACCCGCTAGGAAGGCACCACATAGGGTCAGGGAAACTGGCGCCAAGTTTACCAATAGGAGGCCCGAGGCAGCCGGACAGAAGGGTTGGTAAGAAAGGCCAGACAAAGGACACACAAAGGGGGTCCTGTGAAGCGCTCCAAAGTTATCTGGGAGTTGTCTGAGCCCCTCACCTGGTGAGCACAGTACGACGTGGGCAGCCGTTACCTGCAGAAGTGGTCTGGATAATAAGAACTGTGAGTAAAGGCCCTGGACTGCATCACTGACTCCGTGTCGTTACTGCTGCTGCCCTGCACCATCACCTCCATCCTCCGCATACACTGCCCTGAGGCTATACTCCTCTCTTGGGGAGTTATGCTACGCTCTGCTGCACCCACAACACCAGCCTCAGCGGTCTGCCCTGCAGCGGCGGTTCACTCTGACCGCAATCCACGGGTGGCGTAGTCGGACATTTAAACATCAAAACCACATAAATAGTTCCGCCACTGGTTTGACCGCCCAGAGCCACGGAACCGGGTCGCCGCCACGGAGACTATAACCACCAGCATCCACCAAAAAGGGTCCGGCTCCGGGTGTCCCAAGGCCCAGGGGGTGCATCAGAATATTTTCATCACCTTTCATAATCACCAATGGGACAAGACAGGGATGTCCTCTGTCCCCTCTCTTATACATCCTAGTGACGGAGCACCTGCTCTCATCAATTCGCCATAACCCCAATATTAGGTGGATTGAGGTGGGAGGCACTGAGTACAAGTGCTCTCTATTTGCTGATGATGTCCTAGTATATATCACTCAATCACATATATCCATCCCTGCTGTTATGGCTGAAATAGATCACTTTGTTACATGGTCAAATTTTAAAATCAATGCAGCAAAGTCTGAGGCCCTCGATGTCTCCCTCCCCAAATCCATACAGGATTCCATCCAGTCCAACTTTCCCTTTGCTTGGCCCTCACAGGGTATCAAATACTTAGGAATTCCTATTCATAGAGACCTCTCCCGTCTATGTTATCTTAATTTTGGGCCCTTTATTGAACAACTCCATACAGACCACGGTTGGCAAGTTAGAACTGTAAGATTCACTACGTGAACCACTGGTGTTTTGTGGAAAAGCACATGTACACTGTGTTCCAAATTATTATGCAAAAAGTGTTTAGGAGTGATAAGGGAAGAATTTGTTTGTTTGTCAGTTAAACTCATTGATGGTGATGTGTGTCAGGGTTCTTTATATCACTGTAAGCAATTGCAGACACCTGTGCTAATTAGTTTGGCAGGTGTGTCCAATGAAAGGCAAGACTACTTAAGTAGGCTGTCCCACATTATTAAGCAGCCTACATTTTCTGCCAAAATGGGAAAGAAAAAGGATGTGTCGGCTGCTGAGAAGCAACAAATTGTGGAGTGTTTAGGTCAAGGCATGACTACAATCAACATTGTGCGATGATCAGGATGAAGTGTCTTGGCAATCAAGAAGTATGTAGCTGATTCACAGTACACATGTGTGCGTGCTGATAAGGGCAAATTGAGGACTCTTTCCTACAGGCAATTACGTCAGGTTAAAAGAGCAGCGGCAAAAAAGCCTTGTCATAGCAGCAGACAAGTTTTTGAAGCTGCTGGTGCCTCCAACGTCCCCCGAACAACAAGATACAGGGTCCTTCAGAGGTTTGCAGCTGTGCGTGCGCCATCCTGTCGACCTCCTCTATCCACTGCACACAAGCAGAAACGGCTCCAGTGGTCCAAACATTACATGAAGACTGATTTCAAAACTGTTTTGTTCACGGATGAGTGCCGTGCAACGCTCGATGGTCCAGATGGATGGAGTGGAGGGTGGCTGGTTGATGGACACCCCACGCAAACACGGCTACAGCGCCAACAAGGAGGAGGTGGAGTAATGTTTTGGGCTGGAATCATGGGGAGAGAGATTGTCGGCCCCTGTAGGATCCCTGAAGGGGTAAAGATGAACTCCATAATGTATGTGGAGTTTCTCAAACAGCACTTCCTGCCATGGTTCAAGAAGAAGAACCGTGTATTCCACAGCAAGATCATTTTCATGCATGATAATGCACCATCTCATACTGCACATAACACATCTGCATCTCTGGCTGATATGGGCATAAAAGGGGACAAACTTATGGTGTGACCCCCATGCTCCCCTGACCTCTACCCCATTCAGAACCTCTGGAGCATCATCAAAAGGAGTGTCTATGATGGCGGGAGGCAGTTCACATCTAAGCAACAGCTCTGGGAAGGTATTCTGTCCTCATGCAAAACAATTGAAGCAGAAACCATCCAAAACCTGACAAATTCAATGGACGAGAGAGTTCAGAAGCTCCTTTCGAACAAGGGGTCCTATGTGCAAATGTAACATCACCTAGAATAAAGTTTTGAGTTGAAAACTGTTTGACTTCAGTTTCTAATAACCTGCTAATGCTTATAATTTCAAAAATGACCCTTTTTTTGGTCTTTATTAAAATGAAAAGGTTGATCGAAGAGTGTGGGGGGATCTAAGAGTGTGGCAACCCAGTAGTCAGGATTACTTCGAATTCTGACAATCTGAGGGTCATGTTGCAGGTAGTGCAGCAAGAAGGCACTTATGTGTCTTGCGCATCTCGGAGCCCCAAAATTATTTTCCGGGCTAGATGCAGCTAAAAATTATTATTAATTTTAAATCTGGTGGAGCTTAGTATAGATGGCCTAATAGAATCAGTACTGCACACTGCTACAAAGCCCAAATTATTTTCCAGCCAAGACACAGATAAACATGATTAGTAATTTTAAATCTGGTGGAGCTTAGTATAGATGGCCTAATAGAATCAGTACTGCACACTGCTACAAAGCCCAAATTATTTTCCAGCCAAGATACAGATAAACATGATTAGTAATTTGAAAGCTTAAAACGGTTGGTGAGGTGATTTTAACCAATCATCAAGCTTTTACTCTCCCCAGGATGACCCAGGGGTAGAAAAGTCATTTCGGATCCATGATTTGTTCATCTTTATGAACGTGAGTCTGTCTACATTATCAGTGGAGCGCTGCGTGCGCTTATCGGTCAGCACACCACCTGCAGCGCTGAACACACGTTCTGACAAGATCTCCAAGGCGTAAGTGGTTAGCTCCGGCCATTTATCCAGATTGGAAGCCCAAAAAGAGCAAGGGTCCAGTGACACAGTCATGGCTTCAATGTTTACTTGGAGATACTCCTGTACCATTGTCTCTAGGCGTTGACTATGTGTCAGACTTCTTGTCTCCTGTGGCCTTGCAAACGATGGGCTAAAAAAGTGGTGAAATGATTCCGCAAAATTGATGTTACCAGCAGATACTGTGTTTCTGTTACGGTTTGAGTGCTGAACACTCGACGGTCCCACGGTTGGCAAGTTATAACTGTGAGATTCACTACGTGCACCACTGGTGTTTTGTGGAAAAGCACATGTAAGATTCTGCAACAGTCTCTGCTGATACTCCTGCATGCGTGCATCCCTTTCTATGGCAGGAATAATTTCTGCACATTTACTTTTCTACCGGGGATCTAACAGTGTGGCAACCCAGTAGTCAGGATTATTTCTAATTCTCACAATTCGAGGGTCATGTTGCAGGTAGTGCAGCAAGAAGGCACTCATGTGTCTTGCGCATCCAGGAGCACCAAGTCCCTGTTGTGTTGGTGGCGAGGTAACAATCATGCTTCCTTCCTCTGTCCTCTCCCCCCAACCTCGCACAACAGAAATGTGATCAAGGTCTGCCTCATCTGATGAGTCTTCCATCAGTTCGTCCTCCACTTCTTCCTGGGCTCCTGCACCTTCCTCACTAGTTTGGCTGCTACCATGCGCCCTGGTAAAACCATCTCCCCCACCCTCACATGCCTGCCGCTTTGGTGCTGCCGACCATCTGGACCTTGCAGATGTTAGCCCTTCCGCATACAACTCCTCCTCCTCTACTTCCTCCACCTCCTCTTGTGCCACCACCTGACTCCGAATTCTGTTTAACATGTGCTCCAGCATGTAAATCACCGGAATAGTCATGCTGATAATGGCATCGTCAGCACTAAACATCTTCGTCGCCATTTCAAAACTGTGCAGAAGGGTGCATAGGTCCCTGATCTGAGACCACTCCTCCAGCGTGATTTGCCCCACCTCTGGATCTCGTTGGCCCAGGCTATACGTCAGAACGTATTGCACTAGGGCTTGTCGGTGCTGCCACAGTCGCTGCAACATGTGCAGAGTTGAATTCCACCGGGTAGGCACATCGCATTTTAGCCGGTGAAGTGGCAGGCCCAACGACTTCTGTAGAGATGTAAGTTGCTGAGCTGCGGGATGCGAACGGCGGAAGTGAGCACACAGAGACCGTGCCCTCTGCAGAAGGCCATCTAGTCCGGGATAGTGGGCTAAAAATTGCTGGACAACCAGGTTCAACACGTGAGCCATACAAGGCACGTGTGTGACATTGCCCCGGCGAAGGGCCGCACCCAGGTTTGCAGCATTGTCGCACACGGCCTTCCCTGGTTTCAGGTCCAGTGGAGACAACCATTCATGAAATTGGTTCTCCAGAGCTGACCACAACTCCTCAGCTGTGTGACTCACATTTCCCAGACATTTCAAAGTAAAAACCGCCTGATGACGTTGAGCCCTACTGCCAGCATAGTAAGGAGGTGTGCAGGATCCCTTCTGCACAGTTAGAAAGCTTGTGGCATGACCAGACAGGCTTTGGGTGCAGGTGGAGGACCGAGAGGAGGTTGAAGAGGCAGAAGCAGTGGAGGAACTTTGAGATAAAGAGGATTGACGCACAACTCGTGGGGACGGCAAGACTTGGACAGCAGCCCCTTGTCCTGCTGTCACCATAGTTACCCAGTGCCCAGTCAGCGACATGTAACGCCCCTGTCCATGCCTACTCGTCCAAGTGTCTGTGGTGAAATGCACCCTGTCACACACAGAGTTTCTCAAAGAAGCGGTGATGTTGTGTGCAACATGCTGGTGGAGCGCAGGCACACCTTTCTTTGAGAAGTAGTGCCGACTAGGCATCTGGTACTGGGGCACTGCGACGGACATAAGGTCTCAAAAATCCTCTGTGTCCACCAGGCGGAAAGGCAGCATTTCTGTAGCCAAGAGCTCGCAGATGGTGAAATTCAACCTCTTAGCTTTCTCATGGCTAGGAGGAAATGGTCTTTTACTTGTCCACATCTGAGGGACCGAGGGCTGGCTGTTGTGCTTAGACGGGGTTGATAAGGGTGTCCCCGGCAAACTGCCGGTCTGTGAGGAAGATGCAGGCGGACATGTTAGGTTACCTTGATCCAAAGGTGGTGCTATCGATGTCGGACAGCGCTTAACACCAGCTGGTGTTACCACCTCCAAAGAAAATGATTACCTGCCAATCACGCTGGCTGTTGTGGGGAAAGAGGTGGCAGGTCTGCATCCCAAAACAGGTGTGACTGCTGTCCCCCCAGTCACAGAGGATGAAGAGGCCACGGATGCACAAGATGTGGCAGACGGTGGTTGGCCCGGCCGGCTAGGCCGCATTGTAGCACAGTGAGCTTCCCACTGCAACTTATGCTTCATGTCCATGTGTGTAGCGCCGGCGTCCCTGCCCTCTGCTAGGCAGGGACGCTGTTCCCCTCACCTCCTTGCTCCGTGCCCGGCGTCCTCCTCCCGCTCTGCTGGCAGCGCGCACTCCTTCCCGGCCACTGTGCATAGGGCGCGCGCGCTCTCCCTCCCTCTTAAAGGGGCCGCGCGCGCCGTCCTAAGGAGTCCCCGGCCAACTTCACCATATATAAGGCACCTCCTCCAAAATGGAGGTGCCCGAGCAATGTTGTTGCACTGTTCACTACTCTGCTTCAGCCCTCAGGTCCCGTTGCCAGTTACCTGCCAGATACCTGCCAGATTCCTGCCTGATTATCTGCTACCTGCCTGCTAGTCTGAGGTCCGACGGTCTGCCTTACTACTCCTGTCAGTCTGTCTAAGGACCAGCCTGCCCGCTCACCTGGGAGCGCACATCAGCCACCTGCCTGCTTGCCTGAGGTCCGACGGTCTGCTACCTGTTTGCTAGCCTACCTGGATGCTCCGCCGTCACGTGCTGTGACCACCTGCCTGTCCAGTGACTCCTGCCCGCTCACCTGGGAGCGCTCATCTGCTGCCTGTCTGCTAGCCTACCTGGAGGCTCTGTCGTCACGTGCTGTGTCCACCCGCCTGTTCAGAGACTCTCGCCTGCTCACCTGGGAGCTCACGTCTATCTTCAGCCGCCACAGGTCGTACCAACCCTTTACCTAGAGACTGCCCCGGTCACTTGCCGTGACCATCTGCCCGTTCATCCAGAGACTGCCCCGGCCACTTGCCGTGACCATCTGCCCGTTCATCCAGAGACTGCCCCGGTCACTTGCCGTGACCATCTGCCCGTTCATTCAGAGACTGCCCCGGTCACTTGCCGTGACCATCAGCCCGTTCATCCAGAGACTGCCCCGGTCACTTGCCGTGACCTCCAGCCCGTTCACTCAGAGACTGTCCCGGTCACCTGCTGTGACTTCCTGCCCATCTTCCCTGGTCGCCACCCGCTCCCTTACAAGGACCGCCCCCTTGTATAGTAGCTCAGAGGTTCCGCCTCCCAGACCCGTTACAGTTTGCTCGGGCCATGGAACCCAGTGGCACCCAAGCTCTCTCGCTCTCGGACCTGTGTCATGAACTGTCCCGTCAAAGGTCCCAACAGGAGTCCATCCTGGGTCACCTGCGGAGTGTCAATACTCGCCTGGACACTCTGACTGCTCCACCAGCAACCTCCGCCAGTGCCATGACTCGCAACCCGGCAGCTCCGCTGCCCACCAATGCCATGGTATCCTACCCCGGACCCCGGCTTTCTGCACCTCCTCGCTTCGGAGGCGACTCCGCCCAGGCTCGGGGCTTCATTAATCAGTGCACCCTGCACTTTGAACTATTGTCCCACCAGTTTAACTCCGACCGGGCCAAAATTGCCTTCATCATGTCCCATCTCACCGGGGAGGCCCTGGCCTGGCTAAATCCTCTATGGGAGAGAGGAGACCCCCTGGTGTCCGACTTGCCTGCCTTCCTCACGGCTTTCCGGAAAGTCTTCGACGAACCCGGACGGAAGACCTCATCCGCATCATCTCTGCTACGCCTCCGTCAGGGAAGTCTCACCGTGGGCCAATATGCCATACGGTTCCGTACCCTTGCCTCGGAGCTGGCCTGGGATAACGACGCTCTGGTATCCGTCTTCTGGGAGGGTCTGTCCGGCCGTATTAAAGATGAACTTGCCGTTCGGGACGTTCCTACCACTCTCGATGACCTAATAACTCTTGCCACCCGGATTGACCTACGGTTCCAGGAGCGTGCCAAAGAGGTCGCCCGTGAGAGGAGGTTTCCACGTCTAGCTCCTACTTTTCAGAAACCCGTCACTCCCTCCGTCTCTCCCCAGGTACACTCTCCTGAGCCTATGCAGGTCGACCAGACCAAGATGGTCAAAACCCGTCAGGACTTACGCCGTGCCGAGGGGAGCTGCTTCTACTGTGGCAGTAAGGAGCACCGGATCCGTGCCTGCCCAGAGAGGTCGGGAAACGCCTGTGTCTAGGTTCGCTCAGAGAGGTCGACCTAGACAAGAATAAATCCTCTCCATCTCTGCTGCTGTCAGTTTCAATCGTCTGCGGGGAGAACCGTTATTTCGAACTAGCCCAACTGGACTCTGGAGCAGCCGGGAATCTTATTTCACAGTCCCTGGTAGAGAAATACCACATCCCCACCAAACCTCTGGCTGTACCCTTGTCTGTTGCTGCCGTGGATGGGGGTCTCTTACCACGCCCCATCCAACTCATCACCGAATCCATTACTCTGCAGGTGGGAATGCTGCATTCTGAGAGTATCTCCTTTCATGTTCTGCCTGGACTCTCTCACGCCCTCCTGCTAGGTCTACCTTGGCTCCAGAGACATGCACCCGTGCTTGACTGGCAGATCGGAGAAGTCCTTCGCTGGGGACAGGACTGCCATAAGACCTGTCTGGTTCCCGTCCATCCCGTCCGTCCTTCTCCTACCCCAGCTAATCTACCTGGACTTCCGATTCCTTATTGGTCTTATGCTGATGTCTTTAATAAAAAGGAAGCAGAGACACTACCCCCTCATAGACCATACGACTGCCCTATCGACTTGTTACCCGGTACTACTCCTCCCCGTGGGCGTATTTATCCATTATCCGCTGCTGAGACCCGGTCGATGTCCGAATATATTGAGGAGAATCTGGCCAGGGGATTCATCCGGAAATCTACCTCCCCGGCGGGAGCAGGCTTCTTCTTCGTAAAAAAGAAGGACGGCTCTCTCCGTCCCTGTATAGACTATAGAGGCCTTAACCAGATCACGGTGAAGAATAAGTACCCCCTTCCGCTCATTCCGGAGTTATTTGATCGTCTGAGAGGGGCTAGAATCTTCACCAAACTGGACCTCCGTGGGGCGTACAACCTGGTTCGTATCCGTCAGGGGGATGAATGGAAGACGGCATTCAACACCCGGGACGGCCACTATGAATATCTGGTAATGCCCTTTGGCCTCTGTAACGCTCCTGCCGTCTTTCAAGAGTTGGTCAATGACATCTTCCGGGACCTTCTCTACTCCTGCGTAGTGGTGTACCTGGACGACATCTTGGTCTTCTCTCCGGATCTCCAGACTCACCGGAGGGACGTTCGTCAGGTCCTGCTCAGGCTCAGGCAGAATCACCTCTTCGCTAAATACGAGAAGTGCCTCTTTGAGCAGACCTCGCTTCCGTTTTTGGGCTACATTATTTCTCAGACCGGCCTACGAATGGATCCAGAGAAACTGTCTGCCATCGAGAAATGGCCTCGACCGGAGGGGTTGAAGGCCATTCAGCGGTTCCTGGGCTTCGCCAACTACTACCGCCTCTTCATACCACACTTCTCTTCCCGGACTGCTCCAATTTCCGCGCTCACCCGTAAGGGTACTAATCCCAAAGAGTGGCCAACCGAAGCAGAGGAGGCCTTCCTTTCCTTAAAACAGGCCTTCTCTTCCGCCCCGGTGCTGCATCGCCCGGACGGCAACAAGCAGTTCTTCCTGGAAGTTGACGCCTCCTCCTCTGGAGCCGGAGCGGTACTTACTCAAAAATCATCTTCCGGGAGGATGGTAACTTGCGGCTTCTTCTCTAAACTCTTCTCCTCCTCAGAGCGCAATTATTCCATAGGAGACCGAGAGTTATTGGCCATCAAACTGGCATTGGAGGAGTGGCGTTACCTGCTCGAGGGGGCTCTTCACCCGGTAATAATTTACACTGACCACAAGAACTTGGCTTACCTCCAGCATGCCCAGAGACTTAACCCGCGCCAAGCCCGGTGGTCCTTGTTTTTTGCTCGCTTTGATTTTGTTCTTCATTTTCGCCCGGCTGACAAAAACGTCAAGGCGGACGCCTTGTCTCGATCCTTTCTGGTGTCTGATCTCGAGGAAGATCCGAAACACATCATCGATCCCGCCAGAGTAATGCAGGTGGCTCCCGTGAGTCTAAATCGTCTCCCTCCCGGAAAGACGTTCGTATCAGTACCTGATCGGGAGAAGATCCTTCACTGGGGTCACTCGTCTAAACTAGCTGGCCATGCCGGTCAGAAAAAGACCCTCCAGCTTATTACCCGGCACTACTGGTGGCCTACCTTGCACAAGGACGTAATAGACTTTGTTTCTGCCTGTGTGTCCTGCGCCCGCAACAAGGTTCCGAGACATCTGCCAGCCGGTCGCCTCCTTCCGCTCCCAGTACCTGCTGCCCCCTGGCAGCATATAGCAATGGACTTTATAACAGACCTTCCAGTCTCTGCCGGTTGTACGGTCATTTGGGTGGTCGCTGATTGCTTCTCCAAGATGGCTCATTTCGTTCCCCTGCCAGTCCTCCCGTCTGCACCCGAGCTAGCTAAAGACTTTATTCATCACATCTTTCGTCTTCATGGCCTGCCCCTCCACATCGTGTCGGATCGTGGGGTACAGTTCACCTCACGCTTCTGGAGAGCCACTTGTAAACTGCTAGATGTCACCCTGGACTTCTCCTCCGCTTACCACCCACAGTCCAATGGTCAAGTGGAGCGGATCAATCAGAACCTGACCAGTTACCTCCGGCACTTCGTTAATGCCCATCATTCTGACTGGGTGGATCTCCTACCATGGGCCGAGTTCTCTTATAACAATCACGAGAGCGAATCCTCCTCCAAATCCCCGTTTTTTGTAGTCTTCGGTCAGCATCCTCGGATTCCTTTTCCTGTCTCCACCTCTGTGGACAACCCGGCTGCGGAATCTCTCGTTAGCAAATTTTCCTCCATTTGGGAGAGTACCCGATCCGCACTCCTTCAGTCGTCCGAACGGATGAAAAGACACGCAGACAAAAAACGCCTGGATCCTCCACAATTTCGTCCAGGAGATAAAGTCTGGCTCTCATCTAAATATGTCCGACTCAAGATACCTTCTTACAAGTTAGGGCCTCGGTTCATCGGCCCCCTGGAGGTCATCAGTCAGATCAACCCGGTGGCCTATAAATTGAAACTCCCGGCCAACTTACGGATCCCTAACTCCTTCCATGTATCTCTCCTCAAACCTGTGGTACTTAACTCTTTTTCCAAGTCTACAGGTACGCCTCCTGCTCCGGTTTCTGCTAAGGACGAGTTTGAGGTAGAGAACATTCTTGCCACTAAAAGGGTAAGAGGAAAGACCTTTTTTCTAGTAGATTGGAAGGGGTTTGGTCCTGAGGAGAGAACGTGGGAGCCCCGGGAGAACATCCATGCCCCTCTTATCCTTGCTAAATTTCTGTCTGGCCTAAAAAAGGGGGGGCCTAAAGGGGGGGGTACTGTAGCGCCGGCGTCCCTGCCCTCTGCTAGGCAGGGACGCTGTTCCCCTCACCTCCTTGCTCCGTGCCCGGCGTCCTCCTCCCGCTCTGCTGGCAGCGCGCGCTCCTTCCCGGCCACTGTGCTTAGGGCGCGCGCGCTCTCCCTCCCTCTTAAAGGGGCCGCGCGCGCCGTCCTAAGGAGTCCCCGGCCAATGGCCGGAGGACTTCACCATATGTAAGGCACCTCCTCCAAAATGGAGGTGCCCGAGCAATGTTGTTGCACTGTTCACTACTCTGCTTCAGCCCTCAGGTCCCGTTGCCAGTTACCTGCCAGATACCTGCCAGATTCCTGCCTGATTATCTGCTACCTGCCTGCTAGTCTGAGGTCCGACGGTCTGCCTTACTACTCCTGTCAGTCTGTCTAAGGACCAGCCTGCCCGCTCACCTGGGAGCGCACATCAGCCACCTGCCTGCTTGCCTGAGGTCCGACGGTCTGCCTTCCAACTCCTGTCAGTCTGTCTATGGACCAGCTTGCCCGCTCACCTGGGAGCACACATCTGCTACCTGTCTGCTAGCCTACCTGGATGCTCCGCCGTCACGTGCTGTGACCACCTGCCTGTCCAGTGACTCCTGCCCGCTCACCTGGGAGCGCTCATCTGCTGCCTGTCTGCTAGCCTACCTGGAGGCTCTGTCGTCACGTGCTGTGTCCACCCGCCTGTTCAGAGACTCTCGCCTGCTCACCTGGGAGCTCACGTCTATCTTCAGCCGCCACAGGTCGTACCAACCCTTTACCTAGAGACTGCCCCGGTCACTTGCCGTGACCATCTGCCCGTTCATCCAGAGACTGCCCCGGCCACTTGCCGTGACCATCTGCCCGTTCATCCAGAGACTGCCCCGGTCACTTGCCGTGACCATCTGCCCGTTCATTCAGAGACTGCCCCGGTCACTTGCCGTGACCATCAGCCCGTTCATCCAGAGACTGCCCCGGTCACTTGCCGTGACCTCCAGCCCGTTCACTCAGAGACTGTCCCGGTCACCTGCTGTGACTTCCTGCCCGTCTTCCCTGGTCGCCACCCGCTCCCTTACAAGGACCGCCCCCTTGTATAGTAGCTCAGAGGTTCCGCCTCCCAGACCCGTTACAGTGTGTCGGTTCATGCATGAAGTACTCAAACTATGTATTTTTTGGCCTCTACTTAGCTTTTGCTGACAAATGTTACGATACAGATAACACGAGTTGGGTCATCTTTATCGATCTGAAAAAATGCCCAGGCTATGCAAGGCTTAGCACCCACGCGACTTGAAGAGCCACCACGACTTGTGGTGAGAGGCAGAGTTGTGTTTGAGGATGCAGTTGTTGACGTGCTTTCAGTACTACGTCTCTGTCCAGGAAGGCGCAACCTGACCTCGTCGTCACTAGCATTCTCCTCCACCTCCTCTGCTGACCTCATCTCTTGGCTGACTGTGGGTTGACAGTAAGTGGGATCTCCAACCTCATCATCATCACCCTGTGTGTTATCACACCCGTCGTCCTCAGAGCCAACCTGTTCCTTCCCTGACAAAAAACTAAAGTTGTCGCTCCAATCAGGTATTTGAGTCTCATCATCGTCTTCCTCATTGTCTCTGACGCGCCCCTGGGCCTGTGTCGCGCTGCGTTGCGCATGCGGGAGCTTACCCGGAGCCGGATCTCTTGAGGGTTGTAGTCTCGTGGCGGTGATCCTCTCCGTGCCCAGGGAGTCAGACTAAGTGGCGCTGTTTTAGCGGTAGATGTTGGACGACTACGCCACCCGTTGAGTGCAGCCAGGGAGCTGCTGCTGCAGGGCAGACCGCTGAGGCCGGTGATAGGATTGTGCAGCGTGATAGTATAACCCCCAACGGGAGGGGTATGGCCTCAGGGCAGCCGACGTGGATGATGGGGGTAGCAGGAACCACTCGGAGACGGTACTGTGTAGTTCAGGGTCTTTACTGGTGACAAAGATAGACCCTCCCGGAGTACTGGCTAGCGATTGGGGCCTGGTCAGTCCTTGAGCAGATGGGATCTCCCCTGGCCAGGCGGAGTTGTAGGCCTCCCAAACTAACGATACTCTTCTGGCTACCTTGCTAGAGGCGGGTATAAGTAGCCCACGTCCCTGAGTGTACCGTGTGGTGCTCACCCGTATGGCCGGTGACTCGGGGCCTTCGGGTTTCTGGGCCAGAGGACCTGCAATCCCCTGCCGGTCAGTTTCTGCTGCTGGATAGGAGTTAGTCCCCACAGCCTCGGACTCCGGGTCCGGTGATAACTTCTCAGTCAGGGCGAGCTCTGCAGCTGCCAGCCCCTGACTCCTTGTAACACTGCTCCCACAGAGCTCCTGTTGTTTCTTCCTATATTTGCTTCTTTTCTCTGCTTCTTCTCTACTCACTCACCCTGCCTCAGCCCTAGGTTTATATAGGGGAAGTTCTTCCCCTCCCAGGACTGGGCAGGAGGTGTGGCATGCATAGGATCCCTGACCAAGAGACCTCCCACCTGCTCTCAGACATAACATTGCTGTTACTGTGGAAAACCAGACCCCTGGGGTGCCACATTCCCCCCTAGTGAAATTTAGTACTCCGGGACTAAACATATTTTAGAAAAACATAACAAGATATAACAATAACAATAAAGAAACACATAAAGGTGGTCACGGCATGTCCGTAACCGGGTGCAGTCTTTGAAGAAAGCAAGGTGTCCATTTCACCAAAACAGGGAGACGTAACCAGGTAGGGGTCTGTCCTGCCCCGAGTCCTTAACAGTCTTTAGTCCGTCCTGGGTTACGCTCCAACTATGTACAAAGGATTCCCGGTAAATCCACCAAGGACTCCTAAAAATAACTAGAAACACATAATTATACACAAGCAACAATAAACAGGTAACCACAAATAAAACAATTTATACACTTCAAATCCTCCAACGTGCGGGTAACTGGCCCCTAGTGGCCCTAGTGGACCTACGGAGCTGACTGTCTGGCCCTGAACTACAGGGTGTAGGAGCTGTTAAGGGTAAACTGGGCAGCGGTCTACGGGCCCTTTGGCTCACTAGGGATATGGCAGGCTCACTGCAAGCAGAGGGTTGATCCTCCTGGTCTGCTGGTGTGGGGTCTTCTGCCTCCTGGACCGGCTGTTCTTCCAGCTATACCTGTTGCTCCGTAGGTGCTTGGGATGCTGGTTGGAGGAAGGTGAGTACTGGTACCACAACTGCACCACTGACTTGAGTCCAAGACCGAGGGAAGTCTCCGAGCACAGTATTAACCATGTCTTCCCTTTCCTCTACGGGTCGAGGGTCTTCTTGTTCCTCTTCAGGGTTCCGTAGCTGTTCGGGACACTTCTTCAGGTGATCCCGGGATACAATGGTTGTGGTTTCCCCTCCGTCTTTACTGATGGTACAGACCTTTGGGTTGTCGTGGCTTGAGGGCAGTACGGTGTACGGGTCCTTCTCCCACTGGTCGTCCAACTTGTGGAGCCGTCTTTTTCTCTTCAAGACCTGCTCTCCGGGTACCAGGGGAACAGCGGGAGCATACTGGTTGTAAGTTTTCTCTTGTCTTTCCCTAGCCTGACAGAGACTTCGCTCCACGCTCTCCTGTACTCTCCGGTACTGCTGCTGCCTCTCTGTGTCCCAGTCTGCTTCTGGTGAAGTGTCCTCAGGTGTCAGGACTCCCATTTCCAGGTCAACAGGTAACTTACCAGGTCTCGCCCTCATTAGGTAAGCCGGGGTACAGTTGGTGGAACCTACCGGGATGTGGTTGTATAGGTCCACCAGATCGGGCAGCTTCTCAGGCCACAGACTGCGTTCTTCCAGGGGCAACGTTTTCAGAAGATCCATTACCACCTGGTTCATTTTCTCACAAAGTCCATTAGTTTGCGGATGATAGGGTGTCGTCCTTATCTTCCGGCAGCCATACAGAGTGCAGAATTCTTGGAAGACCTCCGCTTCAAAGGCAGGTCCCTGGTCTGTCAACACTTGGTCCGGGTACCCGTGTGGACGGCAGAAATGCTGCTGGAAGGCTCTTGCTGCTGTTCGAGCTGTTAAGTCCTTGACGGGGACGACAACCAAGAACCGGGAGTAGTGATCCACGATGGTTAGTGCGTAGACGTAGCCACTTCTGCTTGGGGTCAGTTTTACATGATCCAAGGCTACCAGTTCCAACGGCTGCCGGGTGACGATGGACTGCAGGGGAGTCTTCTGGCTGGCACGGTCCTTCCTTCTTAGGTTGCACGGGCCACAGTCTCTGCACCACCTCTCGATGGTTCCCCTCATGCCTACCCAGTGGAACCGCTCGCGCAGCAGGAACTCCAGCTTCTTCCATCCGAAGTGTCCAGCCCCGTCGTGGTATGCCTCCATCACCATGGCTGCGTCTCTTCGTGGCACCACTACTTGCCAGATTAGTTCATGCGTCCGGGAGTTAACCATTCTGCGGCACAACTTCCCCTTATAAAGGAACAGTCGACTCTTCTCAGCCCACAGTTGCTTGGCTTCCTCCGGAGCGTCTGGGTCAAGGCGAGCCTCTGGCCGAGTCAGCATCTCCTTCACCAGTCGGACGGCAGGGTCACTGTCTTGCGTTTCCTCCCAGTTGTAGTGAGGCAAGGGGTTAAACGTAGCGGCTTGCTTACTCCTTACCCGGTGGGAATACTGGATAGTCCCATGCCGGTGGAACGCAGGGAGTTCGACTCCTTCCAGTCCCTCTGGATCTTCTCCTACGTCCGGTAGGTTTGGCATCCTGGACAGGGCGTCCGCGTTGGTATTGGAGCGTCCTGCCCGGTATTTGATTGTGAACTCGTAGTTGGACAGACGGGCCATCCATCTCTGCTCTAGGGCACCGAGTCTTGCTGTGTCCAGGTGTGTCAACGGGTTGTTATCCGTGTACACGACGAACCGGGAAGAAGCGAGGTAGTGCTTAAAGCGTTCGGTGACTGCCCACACCACTGCCAGGAACTCTAGCTTAAATGAGCTGTAATTCTCAGGGTTTCTCTCGGTGGGTCGCAGTTTTCGGCTGGCGTAAGCGATTACTCGTTCTTTCCCCTGCTGGATCTGGGACAGCACGGCTCCTAGCCCGATGTTACTTGCGTCGGTGTAGAGGATAAAGGGCTGGCTGTAATCCGGGTACGCCAGGATTTCATCCCCCGTGAGGGCCATCTTCAGCTGGCGGAAGGACTCCTCTTCCAACTTCTCCCATCTGAAGGGCGGCTTCTGGTTCTTGGCCTTCCGGGACTGGCCTATCAGGAGGTCCTGCATAGGAGCTGCCTTTTTGGTGAAACCGGGGATGAACCTGCGGTAGTAGCCTACCAACCCGAGGAACTGCCGCACTTCCTTTACACTGGAGGGACTTGGCCATTCCTTAATTGCGGTGATCTTATCAGGGTCGGGAGCCACTCCGTCAGCGCTCACCACGTGTCCCAGGTACTGCACCTTTGGTTTCAGGAGGTGACACTTGGAGGGTTTCACCTTTAGGCCGTAGCTTGCCAGAGCTTCGAACACTTCCGCCAGGTGTTTCAGGTGGTCCTCATAAGTCTTGGAATATACGATGACATCGTCCAGGTACAACAGGACCGTCTCGAAGTTTCTATGGCCCAGACAGCACTCCATTAATCGTTGGAAGGTTCCTGGTGCGTTGCAGAGTCCGAACGGCATGCAGGTAAACTCGCTAAGTCCCATCGGGGTGGTGAATGCGGTCTTCTCCCGGTCCGCCTCTGCTACAGGAACCTGCCAGTACCCACTAGTGAGATCCAAGGTAGAGAAGAAGTTAGCAGATCTTAAAGCAGCCAAAGACTCCTCTATCCTTCCTTGGTAAGGGGTACGCATCCTTGTGTGTGATACGGTTGATTTTCCGGTAATCTACACACATCCTCATGGTGTTGTCTTTCTTTTTGACTAAGACTAGTGGAGCTGCCCAGGGGCTACAGCTATCCCTGATCACCCCAGCCTCCTTCATGTCTCTAAGCATCCCCTTGGCGTGTTGGTAGTGTGCAGGGGGTACGGGTCGATACCTCTCTTTTATGGGAGGATGGTCTCCCGTGGGGATGTGGTGTTCTACCCCCTTGACTCGCCCGAAGTCTAACGGGTGTTTACTAAACACTCTCTCGTACTCTTGAACCACCCGATAGACTCCCTGTTTCTGATGTGAGGGAGTGGAGTCAGTACCCAAATGTAGTTGCTGACACCAGTCCTCCATTGTTTTCTTAGAGCCGTTACCTTCCTCCGGGTGAGATGGAGGCAAGGGTTCCACAGATTGTATAGCATTTTGGTTAATGGTATATAATTTGGCTAGCGTGCCATACCGGGGCAGGTACACTTCCCTCTTCCCGATATTGATTATGCGAACGGGCACCCTCCCATGGCGTACATTAACCACTCCCCGTGCTGTCAAGATGGTGGGCCTACTGTCTGAGTAAACTGGTTCTACCATTGCCTGGTAATCTCTACCTCTCAGACCAATAGCTGCCCGGCACCAAATCATCATTTCACTTTTTGGGGGCATGGCAATAGGGAAAGGGTCACACATTCTCACGCTACCAATCTCACCGCCGAAGAGTTCCACCTGTTGCCGTCGCATCAGTGCCCGGATCTCTTTTTGGAGCACTCGCTGCTCGCTGGAGCTGGCGTTCTTGGCAACCTGCTGTAAAAGGAAAATCACCTCTGCAAGACAATTTTCAATTACATTAGTTCCTAGAGTTATCTTTGGGTGACTCGTGTTTGTCAATGTCTACAATGATCAGTCCCTGTGCTGCCAGTCCAACTCTACCAATTTTAATAGTCACCTCTTTAAATCCGATCTGTGGCACGGGCTGACCATTGCTGGCGATGATACTCAAGTCGTCGTCAGGGTAGCGGGTAATATCCGAGTCATTCCAGTACTGCTTGAAGAGCACGTACGGGATGGTGGTGACCTGTGACCCGGTGTCCAGTAGGGCACTCATAGGAATGCCATCCAGTACCACAGGCAAGACTGGACGTCCTCCCACATATTTGTCGCGCCAGTTTGATGGGCCTGATGATCTTTTTCCTAGGGGTTGGCCCTCTACCCTAGGTTGTGCCAGTTTAAAGGACAGTACCTTGCCATATGTCCGGGTTGATTACAGCGGCGGCAGATGCGTCGTCCGTCCTCGTTGTATCGGTCGCTGGGTCTTCCTCTGGCCGGTGGGGTCCTCCTTGGTCGACGCCACGGGATGTCCTCCGGTCCGGATGCCAGCTGGATCTTCCCTGGAGTGGAAACCTGTAAAGACTGCACAGTTCGGGTTAGCGCAGCAACGCTTTTAGCTAGCTCTTGGACCTGATGGTGCAGGTCTGGAGCCGAGTCATTGTTCAAAGCCTGCGCATCAGCTCCCACAGGCCCTGCCGACAAGGGCGCCGCCTCCTGGTGGTAGGTGGTAGTGGGGCGTCTGTGGGTCACAACGCCACCTGGTGCCGGTTCTCGGAGCACCCGGATGGCTCTGTCCTTGAACTGTGCAAATCCCAGATGAGGGTCCTGTAAGGCCATTGCCCGCAACTGGGTTCGGTGGGCATTGCAATATAAACCCTCTATAAATTGTTCAGTTAACAGCCTGTCCTCGTCTCCCACGCTGTCAGGGTCGGTCTGCTTAATGGCTCTCAGGGCCTCTTGTAGGTTCAGGGCATAGTCCCTTATACTCTCATGTGCCCGCTGTTTGCACCCGTAGAATCTAAGCTTGATCTCGGCTGAGGTGCGGGTATCAAAGGTGTCCCTCAGCCGGGTTAGTATCCCTGCGACAGTCCTCCCCCCAGGTGGCCAGGACTTTACCTCCCTTTGGGCTGCCCCGGTTAATTGGGCCACCAGGATGCTTACTTTTTGCTCTTCTGTGAGGGGGTACACCTGGAAGAGGCTATCCAGTTTTTCTCTAAAGTCCTGCAGGGTATGTGACTCCCCTGAGTACTGGGGTAGCCAGGCTGCCCCCGGGATATAGGGCATGGTGAAAGGCATGACCGCAACAGCGGTGGCGCTGGCGGGGGTTGGAGCGGTGAAGCTCTCCTCCGTATCCGACATCCTTCTCCCCCCTAGTGGACCGTGGCCTACCTTGCGATGATCCTCTTCCGTAGGCCGCGGCTCCGCAGTGGATCGTCAGGGTTGAGAACCTTCCGTCGCGCTCCTGTGACGTCGGCATCTGCTGGGCTCCTTCCAGGACCTTACGCAACGTCCGGACGTGAGGCGGGGCTTCAGTTCTCGCGCGTTTTCGGAGTCCACGCCCCTCTTCTTCCCGCGCGGCGTCCTCAAGATGGCGTCCAATGGCGGGAAAACTCCACGGATGGCGGGAAGAAAGCGGAAGATGGCGCCGGATGGCGGGAATCTTCACCATGGGTAAGTTTTCACAGTCTTTTTCAGGCACGCAGTACCCGGTGGTTGCGGGCACGAAATCCTGCCGACTACGCCAAAAGTTGACGCGCCCCTGGGCCTGTGTCGCGCTGCGTTGCGCATGCGGGAGCTTACCCGGAGCCAGATCTCTTGAGGGTTGTAGTCTCGTGGCGGTGATCCGGTCCGTGCCCAGGGAGTCAGACTAAGTGGCGCTGTTTTAGCGGTAGATGTTGGACGACTACGCCACCCGTTGAGTGCAGCCAGGGAGCTGCTGCTGCAGGGCAGACCGCTGAGGCCGGTGATAGGATTGTGCAGCGTGATAGTATAACCCCCAACGGGAGGGGTATGGCCTCAGGGCAGCCGACGTGGATGATTGGGGTAGCAGGAACCACTCGGAGACGGTACTGTGTAGTTCAGGGTCTTTACTGGTGACAAAGATAGACCCTCCCGGAGTACTGGCTAGCGATTGGGGCCTGGTCAGTCCTTGAGCAGATGGGATCTCCCCTGGCCAGGCGGAGTTGTAGGCCTCCCAAACTAACGATACTCTTCTGGCTACCTTGCTAGAGGCGGGTATAAGTAGCCCATGTCCCTGAGTGTACCGTGTGGTGCTCACCCGTATGGCCGGTGACTCGGGGCCTTCGGGTTTCTGGGCCAGAGGACCTGCAATCCCCTGCCGGTCGGTTTCTGCTGCTGGATAGGAGTTAGTCCCCACAGCCTCGGACTCCGGGTCCGGTGATAACTTCTCAGTCAGGGCGAGCTCTGCAGCTGCCAGCCCCTGACTCCTTGTAACACTGCTCCCACAGAGCTCCTGTTGTTTCTTCCTATATTTGCTTCTTTTCTCTGCTTCTTCTCTACTCACTCACCCTGCCTCAGCCCTAGGTTTATATAGGGGAAGTTCTTCCCCTCCCAGGACTGGGCAGGAGGTGTGGCATGCATAGGATCCCTGACCAAGAGACCTCCCACCTGCTCTCAGACATAACATTGCTGTTACTGTGGAAAACCAGACCCCTGGGGTGCCACATCTCCACCAACAGGAGTTACAGTTTGGGAATGAGGGTCTACATTATGGTCAGAACCTTCTGCATCTGGATCCGACTCATAAAGATTCTGGGCATCAGTGCAGATCATTTCCTCATCTGGATTCACAGAAGCGCTGGAGCCGACCTCTGATTCCCAGGCTATAGTATGAGTAAACAGCTCTGCAGACTCAACCATCTGTTCTACCTCATACTCAGACGGGCAGCTGGAGATTTGGGAGCTGTGAGGAAGCAAGTGCGATTGGGGTGACACCTCTGAGGACTGGAGTATTTGTGATGTTGAAGTTGATGTGGAGGAGAGCCCACTTAAAGGAGCACTTGATATCCGTTGAAGCCCCTGCTGTTTTTGTGCCTCATCTGGAATTTGTAGCGATTGGCGTGGCCGTAAGAAAGGGATCTTATCACATTGTCCGCTAAAAGAAGTAGACATTTTAGTTTGGCTGGAAGATGGTCTTTCTTCTGCAGATGTTACTGTTGCTTTAACACCTACCCCACGGACACAACCTTTTTTCCCCTTCCCAACACGCCTATTCCCCTTTCCACCAGCAGCAGGCCTTTTTCCACTAATTTTGGTGGTTAACTAATTCACAACTCTGAAGTTGTTTGCACAAAAAAACAATGGATGGGAATCGAGCAGAGCTGAGTGGCCAAACTGTGGTATTAGGCCAAAACTATTGGCTGGGTTAGATGCAGAAAAAAATTATATTCAATTTGCAACCTGTTGGAGGTCAGTATAGATGGACTAATAGAACAAGTCCCACACACTGCTAGAAGCCCAAATATTTTTTCAGAGCTAGATGCAGATAAAAATAATTTTTAATTTGCAACCTGATGGAGGTCGGTATAGATGGACTAATAGAAAAAGTCCCACACACTGCTAGAAGCCCAAATATTTTTTCAGAGCTAGATGCAGAAAAAAATTATATTCAATTTGCAACCTGGTGGAGGTCAGAATAGATGTAAAAATAGAACAAGTCCCACACACTGCTAGAAGCCCAAATATTTTTTCAGAGTTAGATGCAGATAAAAATTATTTTTAATTTGCAACCTAATGGAGGTCAGTATAGATGGACTAATAGACCAAGTCCCACACACTGCTAGAAGCCCAAATATTTTTTCAGAGCTAGATGCAGAAAAAAATTATATTGAATTTGCAACCTGATGGAGGTCAGTATAGATGGACTAATAGACCAAGTCCCACACACTGCTAGAAGCCCAAATATTTTTTCAGAGCTAGATGCAGAAAAAGATTATATTCAATTTGCAACCTGCTGGAGGTCAGTATAGATGGACTAATAGAAAAAGTCCCACACACTGCTAGAAGCCCAAATATTTTTTCAGAGCTAGATGCAGATAAAAATTATTTTTAATTTGCAACCTGATGGAGGTCAGCATAGATGGACTAATAGAACAAGTCCCACACACTGCTAGAAGCCAAAATATTTTTTCAGAGCTAGATGCAGAAAAAAAATTATATTCTATTTGCAACCTGATGGAGGTCAGTATAGATGGACTAATAGAACAAGTCCCACACACTGCTAGAAGCCCAAATATTTTTTCAGAGCTAGATGCAGAAAAAAATTATATTCAATTTGCAACCTGGTGGAGGTCAGTATAAATGGACTAATAGATTGATGCTATGCCCCAAAGGTTTTACTTCACTAGTTGCAGTAAAAAAATTGGTATTCTATACACAGGTGGTGTAGCTTGCAACACCGATAGGCTACTCCACTGACTAACACACTCTGCAATAGGCCAAAAAGGATTAGCTTTGCTAGATTTAGCCAAATGCTGTGAAAAAAACTTGCACAGCACTGGCACAGACCTGCCTGCCAAAAACTGATAGGAACTGATGTAACTTAGTCCTGAAAAGGACTGCAATTACTATCTGTAGATTTGTGCGAAAATTGGCTTGAAATTAACAAGGTATAGCGCACACAGCAACAGCGGTGCCGTCTAACACGCAGCTGCAGCAGTGAGAAAATGGTGGCGACGGGGAAAATGGCTGGGTCTTATAGGGCAAGGACATGTGACATACACTGCCAATGACACATGCCCTTGCTTGTGTGAAAAAAAGCACTTCGCTCCGTGTGTGCGCTGCTGATAGGCTGACAGATTGCACCTCCCCACTGTAAATGCGGGAAAGAGAAAAAAAAATGGAGATCTTCATTATTCCTGCAGAGATCCATCCCCTGCCCCTCCCCCCACCCCGCTGTACACTCAAACTGCGTATTAACATTAATTTTCATCATTACTGAGAAAAATCCAGTTATGATTTTGGTGCACGAACAGTTATCGAACATAACCTCGAACAGCCGAATTTTTTTCAAATCGTTCATGTTCGCCTAACGGCTCGAACACCGCCCAAAACAGCTCGAATTTGAGATTGGCGAACAGTTCGAGTCGAACAACGCTCATCTCTACTTAGGACCCAGTTTTTTAGAGGGAATTCTCAACCGCAGGTTCTTCAAGGACAACCAAACCATGTCACCCACAGTAAACAAAACCTCTTTACGTTTCCTGTCAAAATACTTCTTGGACTTCTTGTTAGCCTCTTGAAAGTTGCAACGTACATTAGTCCAAACTCTCTCCAAATCACCGGAAAAATTCTCCTCCTCGGCAACGCCGACCCTAATTTGGAGAACAAACCAAAAGACGGATGTCTCCCAGTAAAACAAAAAAAAGGAGAACACCCAGCAAAGGAGGATGTATGATTGTTAAGAGCAAATTCTGCGAGAGGCAGAAATTCAGACCACACCTCTTGATTGTCTGCCACAAAACAACGCAAAAACTGTTCAACATCCTGGTTCTTTCTTTCAGTCTGTCCATTAGACTCAGGATGATAACCAGACGAAAATGACAAATGGACTCCCAACCTATCACAAAAAGCACGCCAAAAGCGAGCCACAAACTGAGGTCCTCTATCAGAAACAATATCTGTGGGAACGCCATGGAGTTTGACAATCTCCTTAACAAACTCATTAGCGAGTGTCTTGGCACAGGGCAACTTAATGAACGGAACCAAGTGACACATCTTGCTAAAATGGTCCACGACCACCCAGATGACTATAAAACCCTCGGACAAAGGAAGATCAGTAATAAAATCCATTGTGAGATGCGTCCAAGGCGTACTAGGAACTTCCAGAGGGCAAAGCAACCCCGCTGCAGGAGTATGTGAAGCCTTTGACCTAGCACACACAGTACATTGACGCACCCACTTGATGACTTCCTTCTGCCATCCAGGCCACCAAAAACTGCGACTGATAAGTCTCTTAGTTTTTGAAATTCCTGGATGACCTGCCAACCGAGACTCATGACACTCCACAAACAAAAGGCTCTAGGCACGAACAACCTCCCATGGGGAGTGTTAGATGGAGCATCACCTTGAGCTTTCAGAATCCCATTCTCCAAAACGGAGTCCAAAGCCGCCACCACAACTCCTTTCTGTAAAATGCTCTCCTCCTCCTAGGCACCGACCGTAGGAGAGAAGCTACGAGTTAAAGCATCGGCTTTAACATTCTTAGTACCTGGGATATAGGTAACAGAAAAATGAAACCGAGAAAAAAAAAGTGCCCACTTAGCTTGACGGGCATTCAAGCGCTTGGCAGCATCCAAATAGATCAAATTCTAATGATCTGTGAAAACCTGAATAGGAAATCTAGCATCTTCCAAAAAATGATGCCAATGTTCAAACGCAAGTTTAATAGCCAGCAACTCCCGATTTCCAACATCATAATTCAGTTTGGTTTCCGAAAATTTCCTCGAAAAGAAGGCACAAGGATGCACTCCGCCCTTGTTCTCCTGAGACAAAACTGCTCCGACCCCCACCGATGAAGCATCGACCTCGACCAAAAAAGGCTTTGTCTCATCAGGCTGCATAAGGATAGGGGCAGAACTGAACCTCTCTTTGAGATACTCAAATGCTTCAATGGCCTCAGTAGTCCACTGGGCCGTATTCGCACCTTTCTTGGTGAGATCGGTTAGAGGTTTAACAATTACAGAAAAATTCTTAATGAATTTTCTGTAATAATTGGCAAAACCCCAAAATCTCTGTATAGATTTCAAACCAATAGGCCTAGGCCATTCCTGCACAGCCTGAACCTTCACAGGGTCCATCTCAAAGCCCTCGCTGGAGACAATGTAGCCCAAAAAACGAATTTTCTGCACAGCGAACTCACATTTCTCCAGTTTAGCAAAGAGTGAATTATCACTCAATAACTGCAAAACTTCACGTACACTCTGCCAATGGGACTCCAGATCTGCTGAATAAATCAAAATGTCATCCAAATACACAACCACATTCTTACCAATCAAAGGTCTCAGGATGTCATTAATAAGGTTCTGAAAAAATGCAGGTGCATTGGTAAGACCAAAAGGCATCACCAGATTCTCAAAATGACCTACCGGAGTATTAAAAGCAGTTTTTCATTCATCACCCTCCTTCACTCGTAACAAATTGTATGCCCCCCGGAGATCAATTTTGGAGAACCACTTGGCTCCCACTAACTGGTTAAACAAGTCAGGAATTAACGGCAATGTGTAGGAATTGCGTACGGTAATCTTATTAATTTCACGAAAATCCAGACATGGACGTAAACCGCCGTCCTGTTTTTTATCAAAGAAGAATCCAACTGCGACAGGCGACTTAGAAGGTTTAATGTGACCAGCTGCCAGGCTAGTCTCTATGTTCTCCTCCAAAGCCTTTCTTTCAGGGATAGTCAGATTAAACAAGCAACTTTTGGGAAGAGTAGCACCCGGAACAAACTCAATGGCGCAATCATAATCCCTATGAGGAGGTAAAACTTGTGACTCCTCCTCCGAAAAAACCCTCCAAAAATCCTGAATAGGTACAGGTAATTCCCCTTTTTCCACAGCCGCAATGCGACCATTACAACATTTATCATAGCACTTCGGACTCCAAGACTTAATCACTTTAGTAGACCAGTCCAACAAAGGTTTGTGCAGTTTTAACCAAGGCAATCCTAGAACAACTGGAGAGGGCAAATTATCCAAAACAACCAAGTCCAAAATTTCTTGGTGAACTCCATTGATAGTGAGGGAAAATGCAGCAGTCTTGTGAGTAAAACATTTCAAAGGAGTGTTATCAATTGCAACCACAGAAATAGGTGATGACAAAGGTTTGGATTTCCATTTAAGGTTTTCCAAAAACCCTTTATCAATCACATTAAGTGTTGAACCACAATCCACAAATACCTGAAATTCAATCAAATCTCCCTGCAGAGTAGTACTCCCAGAAAAGAAATACTCCTGCAGAGCGTAAACAAGCTATATGGGCGTAAGTGACCTTTTTTTTTTCTTTACTTAAACGACGCTCACAATACTTAATCAAATGATCAGCTTTACCACAATAAAGACATAAACCCTCGGCGAATCTCCGGTCTCTTTCCTGAGAGCGGAGTGACATTGCCCCCACCTCCATTTGTTCTCCGCTGTCAGAGCAGAATTTCTGGGAACTAGGACCTGACGTTACAGGAGTTTTTACATCATTCTCCCTGGACCTCAGTCTCCTGTCCACACGAACAGCTAACTGCATAGCTTCCTGCAGAGTCTCAGGTGCAGGGAATGCAATTAGCAAGTCCTTAACCCTTTCACTCAGACTAGCAAGAAATAAACATCTCAGCGCAGAATCATTCCATTTAACTTCTGAGGCCCATCTCCTGAAGTGTGTGCAATAATTTTCAATATCATCTGACCTCTGATTCAAACGTCTAAGTTCTGATTCAGCAGATGAGATTCGATCAGGATCGTCATATAATAGCCCCATAGCAGAAAAAAATTCTTCCACAGAACTTAAACACGGATCATTAGGCTGGAGAGAAAAGGCCCAACCCTTTGGTTCTTTGCGCAAAAGTGACATAATAAAACCAATGCGCTGTGATTCATTCCCAGAGGATCTTAGTCTCAAACAAAAATATAACAAACAAGCATTTTTAAAGGAAAAAAAAATCTTGCTGTTTTCCATAAAAAACATCAGGCAGTCCTACCTTCGGTTCGACAAAATGCTCTCCAGGACAGCTGCTCACATGTTGCTGAAGCTCGGCCACCTCCAGAGACAATTCCTGCAGGCGTTGAGCCAAATCCTGGACGGAAACAATAGTGATCCCCGAATTTCTTTCCTTTAAGTTTTTTGGGCTGGACTTACTGTTATGATCTGCAACAAGAACTAAGGAAAGATAGGGGAAAGCTGTCCCTACAGTAAGACTAAGCTGAATCCCTACGATGTAGCGGGCTGCCTGTTCCTAGTGAACAGACCCACCTTCGTTCTCGGCTAGTCTGAACGAAGACCTATAGAATTAAGGGAAGGGTCCCTAAAAGAACTAAGGACTGGGACAAAAATGGGACACCTCCTAAACAGAAATTGTTGTAGAACACAAAAGACAAACTGACAAAAAGTACTAGAGGTCCCAGAGGACCAAGCAAACTGACAGAGATAGGCACCAAAGCACCAGGCTAGCAAAAGAGTCAAACAACACTGAAGTCCAGCAAAGCCAGAAGGGCGGAGCTGGAATATATAGGCAGATGGTCATGTGACCGCAAAACACAAGATAGAAAAAACTAACAGGAGGGTTCTAACAACTCCTGCAGCAGAGCCATGTACACTAACAGGAGTGATTACACCCGTCAGTGTACATTGCTGATGTCACTGCTGTAGAAGTGACCCGGATCGCGGAGGGACAATCTGGACTGCGTCATGATGGCGGACAGGTGAGGAATATGGTTGTTTTTTATTTTTTTTACAGAAGATCAAGGGATTCGGGAACTGGCCGTGAAATAAAAATTTTTTTAAAACCGTGTGTCATTTTATTTAATTAAAATACTTTATTCTGGCCGTGTCTTTTATTGAAAAAACAGCAAAAACTTTACTATGTGGTTAGTAATGGGGGTGTCTTATAGATCCCTCTCCATTACTAACCTGGGCTTCATGTCAGCCGCCAATACAAGGCTCACATGAACCCCAATGCCCCACTCACCACCACTACAGGGCAGTGGGAAGAACGGAGGCTAATGCCAGGTTTGGCACATCTTATGAATGCGCCACTTCTGGGACTGCTGAGGGTGATATTATTAGCCGTGGAGGGGGCTAGTATCCATGGCCTCTACCCTAACTATTAATATCAGCCCGTAGCTGTCTGTTTAGCCTTTTCTGGTTAGATTTTATAGGGGGACCCTACATCAATTTTTTTCTGGGGTCCCCCTGTAATCTAGCTAGTAAAGGCTAAGCAAACAGCTGTGGGCTGATATTAATAAACAGGGAACATTTTTGGCAAATGGCCCCTTCCCTGGCTACTAATATCAGCTCCCAGCGGTTGGCTTTCCTTCTGCTGGTTAAGAAAATGATGCGGGAGCCCATGCCATTATCTTTTTAATTTTAGGCTCTGTGCCCATGATTCAGACTTAGCAGTGCTTTGGACTCATATTTTTGCTGCGTCCAAAACGTTGCATTCTATTGAACATTCAATACATTCTAGTGGTCAAATTTCTGTTACGGAGACTAGCGACTCCACAAGAGAATTTGACATGCTTCAGTCCTGAAAGACGCGCTGCATGTCAGTGTCCACGGGTGATTCGCAGCCTCTGATGCACACATAGTGGACATGAGATTTCTAGAGATCCCATCCACTATACTGTAACATCTGGATGCCGCGGGTTTGGCGCTGTAAAGACACGCAGCGTAAAGCCCGCAGCGGCCCCTGACCGTGGCCAAGTCCCCAAACTCACCCGCAGCATGTCAATTTCTGTAGCGGACACGCTAGTCTCCGCTGCAGATTTTGACTGATTGAATTGTCATTATATACGGTGGATTCACATGTACCGACAACAAAAGTGCGGCATTAGAACACCGCGGTTTGGACGCAGCAAAAATACGCTGCGTCCAAAGCGCTGCTTGTTGCTGTTCGTGGGGACGTAGCGGCTAATGAAACAGCTGTGCGCTGTTAATAATAGCCAGGGACCATGTTTGCCTAATGGCACCTTCCAGGGCTAAAAATAGCAGCTCACAGCTGACCCAAAAATTCCATGAATGGAAATGCTAATGAAGATTGGGTATATAGGATTAGCTGACACCTAGCTCTTTTGTTTGGTGATGACAAGGTGTCAATCAGACCCTTTCATCACCAAACATAATTAAAGTAAAGTAAAGAGTTAAATAAACACACAGACACAGAGCAAACACTTTATTTTAAATACAACAGGCACATTCCTAAATTAACCAATATACTCACCCCAGTTCTGACGGTAATCCAAGGGTTAAAGCAATGTCCCACGTTCCTTTTGAAATAACTTTATTTAGCTCCAAAAAGCATTCATTGATGTCCAAAAACGCATTACAAACGCTTCAAAGAATGCATCAAAAACATGGCAAAATGCGCATTTTTTCCGCAGCGTTTTGGCAGGAGATGCAGCAACACTGCAGAAATTTCTGCTTCAAATCCTGAACATGTGCACATACCGAGATCATTTCAACTTCAACATGCTTAACTGTTTACAATAACAGTAATTTTGACTAGTGGTGCCCAAACTTTTACATGCCACTGTATATAGATAATTTATATTGTTGTGTCCATTTCTATGAGTTAAATTGTTCATACACATAAGATAAAATTTGGATAAAAATCTGTTGTATTTTTTCAGCAGTCATTGGCATGATTCCATGTTCGGACAATCATTTGCCAGTTTGTGCTTTGTATAAGTTCCCTATGTTTTTATTAACTCTCTCTTGAGCTATTAGTTTAATTTAGCGAGTTGATGATTCCACTAAGATACAATGTGTGATCAGAAAATTGTTTAAATCAGGTTTTTATGTTAAATGTATCCTACATTTTTGTCAATTTTCTATATCACGTTATTAAAAAAAAGAGAAATCTAGCAATCTTCACGCAGGCCCTTGCCTTATTAGTGTTGAGCGAGCATGCTCGACACTGCTCGTTACTCGCCCGGGCATCACGCTACTCGGGATGTTCGGCGAGCACCGAGCATTTTCGGGTTACTCGGGCGGAAGCTCGGGTCTCCGCCCTGCACGTTTGGCGCTCTTTACAGAGCCAATGAACATGCTGGGATTGCCAGCCAGTCACTGTAATGCTGCAGCCATGTTGTTTGAGGGCATTACAGTGATTGGCTGGCCACACAGCGTCACCTCGAGTATTTAAAACCGGGCGCCGCCGTCTTGGACACAGTTGCTCTGGATCAGCCAGTGTAGGATCAGTGCTGCTGAGTTAGGGAGAGATATATAGTGCGAAATAGGTAGTGTAGGGTCTCTAAAGCCTGCCAAATCAAACAAACAGTCCTTCTCAGGACTAATATCCATCCCAGATATCAGGCAGGCAGGCAGGCAGGCTGTATAGGAGACGCAGTGGTTATACCAGCAAACACTGCATTACAGTCCTGTGTGCTCCTGTTGGTCAAATTGCTAGACTTATCCCACGGTATCAGGGACCAGGAAAAAAAAATTTTTTTTCATCTAAATCCTGTTTGTTTGTTTTTTTTCCTCAGTCAGACTGTACAAATACCCGTCTTATTAACCTTTTGGTATTTTTCCCCCTCCCAAAAAAATTTAGTGTGTCTGTGACTGTTCAGACACCAATATATCTGTTTAAAAGAGTCTGGTGTAGGCCAGAAAAATAAAACTGTGGTTTTGCAGTTCCACGGGTCAAATCTCTGTATTATCCTGGTTTTGGCATTTTTTGCCGTAAAAAAAAACTGTAATAGTGTCTCCCTGACTGGTCAGACACCAATATATCTGTTTAAAAGATTCTGGTGTACGCCACATAACTATAACTGTGGTTTTGCAGTTCCACGGGTCAAATCTCTGTACTATCCTGTTTTTGGCATTTTTTGCTGTAAAAAAAAACTGTTATAGTGTCTCCCTGACTGGTCAGACACCAATATATCTGTTTAAAAGAGTCTGGTGTAGGCCAGAAAAATAGAACTGTGGTTTTGCAGTTCCACGGGTCAAATCTCTGTATTATCCTGTTTTTGGCATTTTTTGCCGTAAAAAAAAACTGTAATAGTGTCTCCCTGACTGGTCAGACACTAATATATCTGTTTAAAAGAGTCTGATGTAGGCCAGAAAAATATAACTGTGGTTTTGCAGTTCCACGGGTCAAATCTCTGTATTATCCTGTTTTTTGCCGTAAAAAACAGAAATAGTGTCTCCCTGACTGGTCAGACAGCAATATATCTGTTTGAAAGATTCTAGTGTATGCCACATAACTATAACTGTGGTTTTGCAGTTCCACGGGTCAAATCTCTGTATTATCCTGTTTTTGGCATTTTTTGCCATAAAAAAAAAAAACTGTAATAGTGTCTCCCTGACTGATCAGAAACCAGTATATCTGTTTAAAAGAGTCTGGTGTAGGCCAGAAAAATAGAACTGTGGTTTTGCAGTTCCATGCGTCAAATCTCTGTATTATCCTGTTTTTGGCATTTTTTGCCGTAAAAAAAAACCTGAAATAGTGTCTCCCTGACTGGTCAGACACCAATATATCTGTTTAAAAGAGTCTGGTGTAGGCGAGAAAAATAGAACTGTGGTTTTGCAGTTCCATGGGTCAAATCTCTGTATTATCCTGTTTTTGGCATTTTTTGCCGTAAAAAAAAACTGTAATAGTGTCTCCCTGACTGGTCAGACACCAATATATCTGTTTAAAAGAGTCTGGTGTAGGCCAGAAAAATAGAACTGTGGTTTTGCAGTTCCACGGGTCAAATCTCTGTATTATCCTGTTTTTGGCATTTTTTGCCGTAAAAAAAACTGTAATAGTGTCTCCCAGACTGGTCAGACACCAATATATCTGTTTAAAAGAGTCCTGTGTAGGCCAGAAAAATAGAACTGTGGTTTTGCAGTTCCACGGGTCAAATCTCTGTATTATCCTGTTTTGGGCATTTTTTGCCGTAAAAAAACAGAAATAGTGTCTTCCTGACTGGTCAGACACCAATATATCTGTTTGAAAGATTCTAGTGTATGCCACATAACTATAACTGTGGTTTTGCAGTTCCACGGGTCAAATCTCTGTATTATCCAGCTTTTGGTATTTTTTCCGTAAAGAAAAACAGTAATAGTGTCTCACTGATTGTTCAGACACAAATATATCTGTTTGAAAGAGTCTGATGTAGGCCAGAAAAATATAACTGTGGTTTTGCAGTTCCACGGGTCAAATCTCTGTATTATCCTGTTTTTTGCCGTAAAAAAACAGAAATAGTGTCTCCCTGACTGGTCAGACAGCAATATATCTGTTTGAAAGATTCTAGTGTATGCCATATAACTATAACTGTGGTTTTGCAGTTCCACGGGTCAAATCTCTGTATTATCCTGTTTTTGGCATTTTTTGCCATAAAAAAAAAAACTGTAATAGTGTCTCCCTGACTGATCAGAAACCCGTATATCTGTTTAAAAGAGTCTGGTGTAGGCCAGAAAAATAGAACTGTGGTTTTGCAGTTCCATGCGTCAAATCTCTGTATTATCCTGTTTTTGGCATTTTTTGCCGTAAAAAAAAACCTGAAATAGTGTCTCCCTGACTGGTCAGACACCAATATATCTGTTTAAAAGAGTCTGGTGTAGGCGAGAAAAATAGAACTGTGGTTTTGCAGTTCCATGGGTCAAATCTCTGTATTATCCTGTTTTTGGCATTTTTTGCCGTAAAAAAAAACCTGTAATAGTGTCTCCCTGACTGGTCAGACACCAATATATCTGTTTAAAAGAGTCTGGTGTAGGCCAGAAAAATAGAACTGTGGTTTTGCAGTTCCACGGGTCAAATCTCTGTATTATCCTGTTTTTGGCATTTTTTGCCGTAAAAAAACCTGTAATAGTGTCTCCCAGACTGGTCAGACACCAATATATCTGTTTAAAAGAGTCCTGTGTAGGCCAGAAAAATAGAACTGTGGTTTTGCAGTTGCACGGGTCAAATCTCTGTATTATCCTGTTTTTGGCATTTTTTGCCGTAAAAAAACAGAAATAGTGTCTTCCTGACTGGTCAGACACCAATATATCTGTTTGAAAGATTCTAGTGTATGCCACATAACTATAACTGTGGTTTTGCAGTTCCACGGGTCAAATCTCTGTATTATCCTGTTTTTGGCATTTTTTGCCGTAAAAAAAAACTGTAATAGTGTCTCCCTGACTGATCAGAAACCAGTATATCTGTTTAAAAGAGTCTGGTGTAGGCCAGAAAAATAGAATTGTGGTTTTGCAGTTCCATACGTCAAATCTCTGTATTATCCTGTTTTTGGCATTTTTTGCCATAAAAAAAACCTGGAATAGTGTCTCCCTGACTGGTCAGACACCAATATATCTGTTTAAAAGAGTCTGCTGTAGGCCAGAAAAATAGAACTGTGGTTTTGCAGTTCCACGGGTCAAATCTCTGTATTATCCAGCTTTTGGTATTTTTTCCGTAAAGAAAAACAGTAATAGTGTCTCACTGATTGTTCAGACACAAATATATCTGTTTGAAAGATTCTAGTGTATGCCACATAACTATAACTGTGGTTTTTCAGTTCCACGGTTTAAATCTCTGTATTATCCACTTTTGGGCCTTTTTTACATAAAAAAAAACAGTTTGAGTGTGTCGCTGACTGTTCAGCCCCAAATATATCTATTTAAAAAAGTCTGGTATACGCTAGTAAATTAGAACTGTGGTTTTGCAGTTCCACTGGTCAAATCTCTGTATTATCCTGTTTTTGGCATTTTTTGCCTTAAAAAAACAGTAATAGTGTCTCCCTGAGGGGTCAGACACCAAAATATCTGTTTAAAAGTATCTGGTGTAGGCCAGAAAAATAGAACTGTGGTTATGCAGTTCCACGGTTCAAATCTCTGTATTATCCAGCTTTTGGTATTTTTTCCGTAAAGAAAAACAGTAATAGTGTCTCACTGATTGTTCAGACACAAATATATCTGTTTAAAAGATTCTGGTGTAGGCCAGAGAAATAGAACTGTGGTTTTCCTCTTCCACGGTTCTAATCTCCTTTTTATTATCCTTTTTCCATTGATAGTGCGAGTGTAAGCTATTTTACTTCATTTACAAGGGACGTGGAACTGGACTTTCTGGTGATGGTGCGTGTAGAGGACGGGGCCGTGGCCAAGGTGAAAATGTGCCACAACCAACAGCCACATCTTCTCGCTCCCACTTCTTGACCGAATTACTAGGGAACCACACTACAACACCAGTATTGCGAACTGATCAGTGTGAACAGGTTATTAATTGGATAGCAGATAATACTTCCAGTTACCTGGGCACCACCACCTCCAGTCTGTCTTCCACACGGTCAAGTTTTAGTAGCCGTGAGTCTCGACCACATACTCCTCTTCACCCTGATGCTTCTTCCTCCCACCATGCCGAGTGTCATCAGACAGCAATTGATCCCACACTTGGACACTCTGAAGAGCTGTTCACTGGTCCATTTCCATATTTGTGCCCCTCACCTGCTCCGCTTGAAGTGGTGGAAGAGGAGATCCCATGTAGCGATGCCCAAATATTTGAACAGCCACGGCCACAGGAAGTCGACGCTGGCAATTTGTCACAAGAGGTGGATGATGATGAGACACAATTGCTAGGAAATGAGGAGGAGGATCGTGGTGCGCAAGTGGAAGAGGAGGAGGTGGTGGATGATCTAGTAACTGACCCAACGTGGCAGGAGGACATGCAGAGTGAGGCCAGCAGCACATAGGGGGAGGGAGGCAGAGTACCCCAACAGGCAGGAAGAAACAGTGTGGTGGCCGCACACAGAAGGCGGGCAATAGTTTCCCGTAACACCAACACGAGGGACGTTGCCAGTACAACCGGTAGGTCTTCCAGAGTCTGGAAGTTTTTTAAAGACTCTGCTGATAACCCCAAAAAGGCCATTTGTACCACCTGCCATGCCAGCATCAGCAGGGGTGACAAAACTACCAGCCTGACCACCACCAGCATGATCAGGCACATGGCAGCAAAGCACCCGACTTTGTGGGGCGAACCCCAGAGTCCACGACCAGTGTCAGCGGGTGTCACCACTGCTTCTTCCGCTGTTGTGCGTTTGTGCGTGTAATAGAACCCCCTGTTGTGCGTGCAAGGCAATCCCCTGTCCATACTGCATGCAAAGATGCCCCTCCTCTCAGTCTTCACTTGTTATGGCAGTTTCTCAAGAAAGAGCATCAACGTCCACATCCACGTCCCACCGCAGCGTTCAATTGTCCATATCCCAGACCTTTGAACAAAAGCGCAAATTCGCAGCCAACGCCCCACAGGCCACAGTCCTAAATTCGCACATTTCACGACTGCTTGCGTTGGAAATGCTGCCTTTTAGGCTAGTGGAGACGGAATCCTTCCGCAACCTTATGGCGGTGGCCGTCCCTCGGTACTCGGTCCCCAGCTGACACTATTTTGTGCCATCCCCGCACTACACAAGCATGTGTCCCAAAACATCTGCCGTGCCCTCAACAACGCAGTTGCTGGGAGAGTCCACCTGACAACGGACACGTGGACAAGTGCTTGTGGCCAGGGACGGTACATCTCCCTGACGTACACTGGGTAAACATAGTGGAAGCCGGGACCCAGTCGGACCTTGGGATGGATCACATCCTCCCCACACCGAGGATTGCGGGCCCTATGTCAGTCAGAGTTGCCCCCCACAGTGTACAGCTCCTGCACCTCATCCTCCTCCTCATGTTCAGCCTCCATCTCAGATATCACCACATCAGTTACAAGCTGGAAGCACTGCAGTACTGCCTCAGCCAAGCGGCAACAGGCTGTGCTGAAACTCATAAGGTTAGGTGATAAACCTCACAATGCTTGTGAGTTGTGGACAGCTGTGAAAGAGCAGGAAGATCTGTGGCTGAGACCGCTGAACCTACATCCAGGGATGGTCGTGTGTGACAATGGCCATAACCTGGTGGCGGCTCTGAGGCGAGGCGAGATCACACACGTACCATGCCTGGCTCATGTGCTTAACCTCGTGGTTCAGCGGTTTCTTAAATCGTACCCCGAGTTGCCAGATCTGCTCGTCAAAGTACGCCGCCTGTCAGCTCATTTTCGCAAGTCGGCTACAGCTTCCGCCGCCCTTGCTGTGTTGCAGCAGCGTTTGTAGCTTCCGTCACACCGACTGGTGTGTGATGTCCCCACATGTTGGAACTCTACCCTCCACATGTTGCAAAGGATTTGTGAGCAGAAGAGAGCAGTTGTGGAGTACCAGCTGCAACAAGGCCGTCGATATTCAGGTATGACTCCACACATAAGACCTCAGGAGTGGACCTGGATGTCTGACATATGTACCATCCTGACAAACTTTGAGGAGTCCACCAAGATGGTGAGTGGCGATGACGCCATCATTAGCGTCAGCATCCCACTTGTCTGTCTTTGGCAACGCTCTCTGCAGAGAATTAAAGAGGAGGCATTGCAGCCAGAGTATGATGAGATGGATCAAGAACCCATAATGGGCGATTACACACAGCCCAGCCTCATCTCATCCCAACGTGCATTGGGGGACAATGAGGGAGAGGAGGAGGAGGAGGAGGAAGAACAGGAGCTTGTATCATGTGCTGTAGACGGTAGTACCTGTACAACTGTCATACAGTCGGTTCAGCGTGGGTGGCCTGAGGACAGGTGGGAGGAGGAGGAGGAGGAGAGCATGGTCAGTCATCATCTTGGTGAAGACATGGAAGTCTTGCCCGTTACCAGTCTGGCACGCATGGCTGACTTCATGTTACGCTGCCTTAACCGTGACCCTCGCGTTGCCAAAATGTTGGGTGACAGTCATTACTGGTTGGTGACACTTTTAGTCCCCCGCTACAAGGAGAACTTTCACTGTCTTATTCCTGAGGTGGAGAGGTCTACAAAAATGGGGCAGTACCAGAAGGCCCTTGCTGCAGAACTGTTAAGAAAATTCCCATCTGAACACGCTAGCGGCAGAGATCACAGTTCGTTGACCAACCAAGGCGTACAGGCGAGAGAGACGCAACTCCAATCCAGCAGAGGCAGGGGAACGCTGCCAACATTCTTGGATTGTTTTCTGAGACCCGCCCAGCTTACAGGCCCTGAGGCGCGGGGTACTCTCACAAGGAGTGGAAAGTTTCAAAAGATGGTGAGGGTGTACCTTGCCGACCGTACCAGTGTCCTCCGTGATTCCTCTGTGCCTTTTAATTATTGGGTATCCAAGCTGGACACTTGGAATGAACTCGCTCTGTACGCCTTGGAGGTCCTGGCCTGCCCTTCCGCTAGCATATTATCGGAGCGTGTTTTTAGTGCCACTGGGGGAATTATAACTGATAAGCGCACTCGCCTGTCAACTGACAATGCTGACAAGCTGACCCTTATCAAAATGAACAAGGGCTGGATTGGGCCAGACTTCTCATCACCACCAAAAGACAGCAGAGTGACATAAAGTCAAATCCACTCTGTTATTTTGGGAGGTGTATTCCCATGCACCGCTTCACACCCACACATGGGTATACGCTTCCTCAATTCAGATTTTTTTTGCTCTTCTCCTTATCCTCAGCCTCCACTACCACTATACCACCAGGGTGACCGTGGTCCATGTTACCAGCATTGCAAGTTACTCTGTCCTAATTTTTGGCAGCTTTTGCTTGGAAGGCATAGGCAAAGACTATGGGAGACCCACTCCCCATTAATGGGAATAATGTTTTTAATAGGCTGTACTGCATGGGTCTTCCAAGGGGCATTAAAACCATCTTGTTAAGCTACTGCGACCTCCACCACTTTTCCAAGGGGCATTAAAGCTGTCGTGTTAAGCTACTGTGACCTCCACGTCTCTTTCAAGGGGCATTAAAACCGTCTTGTTAAGCTACTGCAACCTCCACCACTTTTCCAAGGGGCATTAAAGCTGTCTTGTTAAGCTACTGTGACCTCCACCACTCTTCAAAGGGGCATTAAAACCATCTTGTTAAGCTACTGCGACCTCCACCGCTCTTCAAAAGGGCATTGAAACCATCTTGTTAAACCACTCTGACCTCCACGTCTCTTCCAAGGGGCGTTAAAACCGTCTTGTTAAGCTAATGCGACCTCCACCACTTTTCCAAGGTGCATTAAAACCATCTTGTTAAGCTACTGCGACCTCCACGTTTCTTCCAAGGGGCATTTAAACTGTCTTGTTAAGGTACTGCAACCTCCACGTCTCTTCCAAGAGGCATTAAAACCCTCTTGTTAAGCTAATGCGACCTCCACCACTTTTCCAAGGGGCATTAAAACCGTCTTGTTAAGCTACTGCGACCTCCAACACTTTTCCCAGGGGCATTGATATTGTCTTTTCATTCCACTGCGACCTCCACCACTTTTCCAAGGGTCATTAAAACCGTCTTGTTAAGCTACTGTGTCCTCCACCACTCTTCCAAGGGCCATTAAAACCGTCTTGTTAAGCTACTGCGACCTCCACCACTTCTCCAAGGGGAATTAAAACCGTCTTGTTAAGCTACTGTAACCTCCACCACTCTTCCAAGGGGCATTTAAACCGTCTTGTTAAGCTACTGCAACCTCCACGTCTCTTTCAAGGGACATTAAAACCATCTTGTTAAGCTAATGCGACCTCCACCACTTTTCCCAGGGGCATTGATATTGTCTTTTTATTCCACTGCGACCTCCACGTCTCTTCCAAGGGGCATTAAAACCGTCTTGTTAAGCTACTGTGACCTCCACCACTCTTACAAGGGGCATTAAAACCGTCTTGTTAAGCTACTGCGACCTCCACAACTTTTCCCAGGGTCATTGATATTGTCTTTTTATTCCACTGCGAGCTCCACGTCTCTTCCAAGGGGCATTAAAACAGTCTTGCTAAGCTACTGCGACCTCCACCACTTTTCCCAGGGGCATTGATATTGTCTTTTTATTCCACTGTGACCTCCACCACTTTTCCAAGGGGCATTAAAACCGTCTTGTTAAGCTACTGCGACCTCCACCAGTTTTTCAAGGTTGCACTGATATTGTCTTTTTATTCCACTGCGAACTCCACCATTCTTCCAACGGGCATTGCATTTCCTCCTAATTTTAGTCAGCTTTTGCTTTTCAATGCATAGGCGAACACTAAGGGAGACCCACTCCCCAATAATGGGTAGAAGGTTTTTAGTATGCTGTAATCCACGTCTGTTTCAAGATGCATTGCAGTTCCTCATAATTTTTGGAAAGCCTTCCATTCACTGCTTAGGCCAACAGTGCACAGGAGACCCAGTTGCTATAAATGGAAAAAACGGTTTACTTAAGGCCCTCTGACCTCCATGTCACTTCCAAGGGGCATTGGAGTGCCTCAAAATTTTTGGTAGGCATTGCACTCACTGCATGCCCTATAACTGTGTAGCCGAACCTCTCCTTTTGGTACAGAAACATATCCTACTAGACATGTCTGGTTGACTGGCCTGATATTGATGTGAATGGTCCCTGTTCCTCCTGCTCTTTCTCCTTTGCCACCACCTCATCCATCATTCATCACCTGAAGCTTTGTTTTAACGGGAGTCATAGAACTGGGATAGTAGCAGGAAAACATCCAGCAATCCTCGGAGGAGGTAGGATATGCGCCAAAACGCTAACCACCTCAGGCCTAGCTGCTACTACATACATGCGCTTGCATTCCAAGAAAACAAAGCAGATGCTAACTTCTATCATCATCATCATGCTCCTCACCTTGGAACTCTCAACTCCCCTGATGGAGAAGCCAGGGCCCACCGGAGGAGTCTGGTTCTCTGGTGGGCTCGTCCAATGCTGCCCTAAAGCAGGCCGAGCTAAGAAAAGTGTGGGGGGATGTTCCAAGGAGAAATAGGGGCGGCTGGAGACCGTGTATGGACACCCGGCCGCCCCCAGGCGGCTGGGGACCATGTGTGGACACCCGGCCGCGGGGCGGCTGGGGACCGAGTATGGACACCCAGCCACCCCCTGGCGGCTGGGGACCGAGCACAGACACCCGGCCGCCGGGCGGCTGGGGACTGAGTATGGATACCTCGCTGCCGAAGCAGCCATGAGGTAGTGGCCAGCTTCGGCCTCCTCCAAACTAAAATGCCCCATTTCAAGTGCAAGCAAGCTAGCAGTATGGTATTGCAGCCTGGGGGTGGGTGGGTGGCAGGCTGCATACTTGCGCTTGCATTGCAAGGAATGGGGGAGGTACAATTGAACACTGCCCTGGGACAAGGACTTGCACGGGGATAGTTGCAAGTCTGCATCTTCTGATGCGGAAAGGATCACTTCTGATGGGCACACATTTAGGCAGTGACCTGGGTGTCAGAGATGCTTCCAGGGGTCTTCCCCATGCTGTTCCCATGTCTTTTCAGCACTGTATGCATGTGTCACACAGCACATGGCCAGATAAGATTGTAAAATGTTAAAATGACATTTCCCGGTGAATGCATTTGTCACAGTTGAAAGCAATACAAAAGTGCAAAAACACATAAAAAATGCTACTTGTGAACATAGCCCAAGGTGTGGAGGAGTATTTTTGTTTTTGTTTATTTATTTTACCTTATACACAAGTGTTTACCCTGGAAAGGAAGTTCCTTAACATATTTCACAGGAAAACCGTTTCAGTTTCGTTTTTGAAAGTTTTATTGTGAGCCCGTTAAAGTGGCTTAATACCTCTGACCACGTTGTTGACAGCAGTGACCTGGGGGTCAGAAATGCTTCCTGGGGCGATGCCCATGCTGTCCCCATGTCTTTTGAGCACTGTCACTATCGTTTTGGGCACTTTTTAGGCTTTCTACAGACTGCCGGGGGTGCCACCGCAAAAATGCTCGGGACTCCCATAGACTAACAATGGGCTCGTTGCTCGGGTCAAGCACCCGAGTATCACGGCGAGGTCGGCCCGAGCTTCGAGCACCCGAACATTTTAGTGCTCGCTCAACACTATGCCTTATACTAAACTCGTACTACATATTCTGTATAGAAGCAGTCTCAGTTTCCTGGTAGACTGGATTACAATGGCATGCACAGGGGCGGGCTGGGCCTGGGGGCAGAGGGGAAAATGCCCACCAGGCCGGTCCTCCAGCAGAGGTTTTGGGCCGCCCGACCGTCAGCCATCGCCTCAATACTGCTGCGGCCACTCCCCTCTGCACGCACCCTTCCACCAGGGCGCACGGCCTGATGAGAGGGCGCGCACAGAAGAGAGCGGCCGCGGCGCTAGTGAAAGGGGGATGGCGCGCGTGCTGAAAAGGTTGAGAGGATGGCCCGTGGGCCCACAGGTAGGTAGGGATCAGAGTTGAAATGGCAGAGGTGAGTATTTATTTATTTTTTTAATCTGTGGCCATTATACTTTCAGGAGCACCATTCAGGGTCATGTATACAGTACAGAGCACTATGCGGGGTCATGTATACAGTACGAAGCACCATGCGGGGCCATGTATACAGTACGGAACACCGTACGGGGCCGTGTATACAGTACAAGGCACCATGCGGGGCCGTGTATACAGTACGGAGCACCGTGCAGGGTCGTGTATACAGTACGGAGGACTATGTGGGGCCCATTATTCTGTATGGAGGACTATGTGGGGCCCATTATATTGTATGGAGGACTATGTGGGGCCCATTATACTGTATGGAGGACTATGTGGGGCCCATTATACTGTGTGGAGGACAATGGGGGGCCATTATGCTGTATGGAGGACTATGTGGGGCCCATTATACAGTATGGAGGACTATGTGGTGCCCATTATACTGTATGGAGGACTATGTGGGTCCCATTATACTGTATGGAGGACTATGTGGGGCCATTATACTGTATGGAGGACTATGAGGAGCCCAATATACTGTATGGAGGACTCTTTGTGGCCATTATACTGTATGGAGGACTATGTGGGGCCATTATACTGTGTGGAGGACTATGAGGGGTACAGTATACTGTATGGAGGACTCTTTGTGGCCATTATACTGTATGGAGGGCTGTGTGGGCATTACAGTTGGAGAATCATACTGTGATGGAGTCACCATACTTTGTTGGGGGGATTGAGGGAGAGGGGTACAGTAGGGTCATCATACTGTGAGGGTGGAGGAATTCACTGTGGGGGCATCATACTGTATTTGGGGGCACTTTTGTTTGCATCATACATTATTAGCTGTTTTATTCAAGGATTTTTATCCTCTGTTAAATTACATATTTAAATTAGGCCATTGGGCCATATGCTTTTTACTGCTTTTACATAAGATATTATAATATTCCACTATAATTTTTAAATTAATTGTATATTTGATAAATAAAAACTTCCTCAATTGTAGACACTTTTTTAATAAATATCAAGGTTGGTCTGCGACTTTGTCCAAGCTTTGAACTTTGGCCCTCTGTGTATTTGAGTTTGACATCCCTGGCTTTAACATATCATGTTGTATCTACTATCTACACTGCTCCCATTGCTTTGTTAGTGATGCAATGTGCATCACTAACAAGCTTTTTTCATTAAAATTGTTGGTAGTTTAATGATTTTATAACATATTTACTTTGTCCTACCTGCTCGTTTTCAGTCATAGGGGTGTGATCCTGCTATTCAGTCAGGGGCAGCGCTGCATACAGTCACTGCTGACGTTGCCCACGTATTTGAATATTGCTCCCGGCAAGCTCTATTATTGTGGGGTGCATGCGCATTTCTATATATATCCGGCGCTGGTCCCGCTCCTGCGCAGTGAGGCTGTGCCGCTGCTCATGGGCCACTGCTATATGCTTGCCCCCTAGGCCAAAATTTGCCAGCCAGCATGCAATACCTTTATATACAGTAGATAGCACAGGACTACTCATCCACAATAGGTGACCATCACAGCTCACCTACCTTCACTATGACCTTTTCCCAGATAAGAGCCTACAGGATTGGGATGCATATGTAACAACAGGTTCCCTGTTTGTATGAAGGAAGCCAGTCCAATTTTCTTCGGGCCATATCTCTTTCTGCAGACTACACAAGCCCCTCTTTCACTTATAAAGAAAAAGTCCTGCAGGTAAAGTGATAGACATCCCCTGCAGTCCTATGTAACACTATAAATTATAAAAAAAACACCACAAATTACACACAATGATACATCTGGGTACAGATAATGTAGAATCATAGAATTATAAAATGTTAGAGTTAGAAGGGACCTCCAGGGTCATCGTGTCCTTTGCTCAATGCAGGATTCACTAAACCATCTCAGACAGATGTCTGAACAGCTTCTGTTTGAAGTCTTCCATTGAAGGAGAACTCACCACTGCTTGTAGCTGCCTGTAACACTCATTGATCACCCTAACTGTCAAAAATGTTTTTCTAATATCTAATCTGTATCTTCTCCCTTTTAGTTTCATTCCATTGCTTCTCGTGTTCCCATGTGCAAATGAGAATAAGGATGATTCAGATATTTGTAGACAGCTATTAAGTCTCCTCTTAGCCTTCTTTTTTGCAAGTTAAACATTCCCTAATCCTTTAACCGTTCCTTGTAGGACATAGTTTGCAGTCCTCTCATCATCCTGGTAGCTCTTCTCTGAACTTGCTTCAGTTTTTCAATGTCTTTTTTAAAATGTGGTACCCAGAACTGAACACAGTATGCCAGATGAGGTCTGACCAATGAGGAGTAGAGGGGGATAATTACTTCATGTGATCTAGACTCTATGCTTCTCTTAATACATCCCAGAACTGTGTTTACTTTTTTTATGGCTGCATCACACTGTTGACTCATGTGCAGTCTGTGATCTATTAGTATACCCAAGTCTTTTTCACACGTGCTTTTGCTTAGTTCTATTCCTCTCGTTCTGTAGATGTCATATTTGTTTTTCTTGCCCAGATGTAGAATATTTCATTTCTCCCTGTTAAATACCATTCTATTAGTTTCTGCCCATTGTTCAAGCTTATCTAGATCCCTCTGAATCCTTTCTCTGTCTTCTCTAGTGTTAGCTATCACTCCTAGCTTTGCATCATCTGCAAATTTGATTAGTTTACCTTCAGTTCCCTTATCTAGATCATTTATAAAAATGTTGAATAACACTGGGGCCAAGACAGAGCCTTGTTGTACCCCACTTGAAACTTTCTTCCAATTGGAAGTGCAACCATTTATTACCGCTCTTTGAGAGTGGTTACTGAGCCAGTTATCAATCCACTTAAGTGTAGCCTTGACAATCCCATACTTGGTTATTTTTTTCAATAAGGATAGTATGAGATACTTTATCAAATGCTTTGCTGAAGTCAACAGAAAATATACCGCATTTCCCTGATCCACAGAGTCAGTGATTCCATTATAGAAGGAAATTAGATTAGCCTGGCATGACTTGTTTGCTACAAACCCATACTGGCTCTGATTAATTACTGTATTCTTATCCAACTACTTACATTCTTGCTGTTTAATAATTTGTTCAAAGATTGTTTCTGGTATATAAGTAAGGCTCACTGGCATGTAATTTCCTGGCTCCATCTTTTTTCCTTTTTTGAAGATAGGGACAACATTTGCCCTTCTCTAATCTTCTGGGAAGATATATAGTATGTGTTTTACTGGTAGTCTTATGTAAAATCACAGATAACACAGTGACAACTTTTCGAGTACAGATAATGTAACAGGTATTGCTTGGAGTTTTATATGACACCACCTAAACCAATATCAGCACCAGGACCATCATCATTACAAGAATACAGCACCATAATCACAATCAGTACATGAATACAGCACAAGAATCATAATAAGTACAGGAATACAGCACCATAGTACATGAATAAAGAACCAGAACCAACATCAATAAATGAATACTAGTGATGAGCGAGCATGCTCGCCACTGCTCGGTACACGATTAAGCATCGGGTGCTCAGGTACGCTCGTTATTCGATCGAGTATCAAGGGTGCTTGAGCGACAAGCTTGAATCCCTGACCCGCATGTTTTGCGACAGTTAGACAGCCAATGAACATGTGGTGATTACTTGACATACACGGTAATGCCATAGCCACGTTGGCTACTGGCATTACTGTGATTGGCCAGCCGCATCAAGTCATTGGGTCTTACATTAGACCCGGTGACGCGATGCTCTGCACACTGTCCAGAGGAAGCAGTTCAGGGAGAGTTGTTAAAGTAAGGAGAACTTATTTTAGAACCAGCATATAGTCAGGGTTTATGGCCTTACAGTCCTTCTATAGGTATACTGCTGCTGCAACCTAAAAACAGAAAAAAAAACAAAGACAGAAATACAATACACAAATACCCTGCAGTAAATAAATAAATCGCAATAGTGCATGAAAATAATAAAGGGCACTTAGTTAACATAATTTTGATCAAAATAACGCGAAAGCCATCCCGCCTCGTCATGGCGACCCTTATTGGACAGTCCTAACTGTAATATTTAAAACCTTACCGTTTGTCAAGTGACGTACATGTGGATAAGGGAAGAGACTGAACCAAAACAGTGGACACAGAGACATGGGGAGCAAGATGAATAAGCTTTCCAGCTCAAAGAAAGGGCTACCACACCCTTATATGTGCTTGTACACATTAGACTGAAAAAACCAAGAGACTTGAACTAGAATATAAATAGGTGTGCATGCAGCATGTAAGAGCATGTTCACACATAGCCACTAAACAGAAAAAAAACAAAGACAGAAATACAATACACAAATACCCTGCAGTAAATAAGTAAATCGCAATAGTGCATGAAAATGATAAAGGGTACTTAGTTAACATAATTTTGATCAAAATAATGCGAAAGCCATCCCGTCTCGTCACAGCGACCCTTAAAACAACAGTCCTTTTCAAGCTACATACTGTCCTTTCTCTAGTAAAACCATTGTTACCTGCATTCAGTCTAGGGATATCTGGTTGAGGAGGGATAGTTTTGGATTAGAGGCATATAGGTAGGGTTTAATATTGCTATTGCAGTATTTGTATACTGCTAAAAACATCACAGAAAAAAACAGCCTTACCAACACCAGGTCAGACTACCAAAGCACAAGCAGGATGCGGCAGACCCACATGATAAAGGCGGGGGCAGCACAGGTGCAAAATACTGATGCGACAGAATTAGCATATATGTGAGTGGCTGTGTAGTATTATATTGCACACAACTGCAACTTGTATAGGGCCTGGCCGCAAAAAAATGGAAAATGTGTAATAAAAAGGTGAAAAATAATGTATAATATTTTCACCTTTTTATTGTACATTTTCCATTTTTTTGCAGGATGCGGCTAGGCCCTTTATTGTTGGTTGGGTGAATTGGGGCGTCTGTCCTGTGGGGTGCACGTATATAGTGCCGGGCAGCCCGCTCGATTTAAAATTATGGGCGTCATTAACAGGCTGTAAGCCAGACACTGAGCACCACACCTATCTGTGTGACTGGCGTCCTATACAAGCTGTAGTTGTGTGCATTATAATACAACACAGCCACTGTTTTTTTTCTGTGATTTTTTTTTAATTCTTGTCCTTATGTGAGCTACTTGTATACTGCTGCTGCACCATCAAAAGAAAAGTCCTTTTCAGGGCAACATATTTTCCTTTCTCTAGTAAAACCACTGTTACCTGTATTCAGTGGAGGGATAGTTTTGGATTCAATGCATATAGGCACGGTTTAATATTGCTATTGCAGTACTTGTATACTGCTGCTGCACCATTAAAAGAAAATTCCTTTGCAGGGCTACATATTTTCCTTTCTCTAGAAAAACTGCTTGTTACCTGCATTCAGTGGAGGGATAGTTTTGGATTAGAGGCATATAGGCAGGGTTTAATATTGCTCTTGCAGAACCTTTTATAGATATACTGCTGCTGCAACCTAAAAACAAATGTCCTTTTCAGGGCTACATATTTTCTTCTCCCTATTAATACCGGAAAGTTTGCAGGCATATAAATATAAACCTAATATAAAATGCGAAAGGTGTGCGGTAAGGGACGGGGAAGTCGACATGATGCTGATGGTGCTCAGAGAGGCCGAGGCCATGGGCCAGGTGAAACTGTGCCTTCTGCGGGAGGACAACAAACACGATCATCCACGAGACCTAGCTTCCTGTCCCACTTTTCATGGGGGCTTGGCACACCACTCTTGAAGCCAGAACAGTGCAAATAGGTGGTCGGGTGGATGGCAGATAATGCTTCCAGTATGTTTCCCAGCAAAACCCTGTCTTCCACATGGTCCAGTCTAATTAGCCAAGAGTCTGTACCACATTATCCTCACCCTGATTCTCTTTTTTCCCACCATGGCGAGTCCCAGGAGACAAGTGATTCCACACTCAGACCCCCCGAAGAGCTCTTAACATTTCCATTTATTGATTCTGGCCTCTTGCCCTGCATGTTTCAAGAGGGACATCAGGAGATCGTGTGTAGTGATGCCGAAATATTTCATCCTCTTGTACCACTCAGCGACTTGTATTGTTTAAGATTATTGTACACTAGATGGTGGCCCGATACTAACGCATCGGGTATTCTAGAATATGTATGCGGCCGACCGGGCCCGACTAATCAGTGAAACAGTGTCTAAATGGGTTGTGCACTACTTTAAATTAACCCCCCAATGTATCCCCCCAGGGCCCCTAATGAATTTTGTAATTATGTCATGTTGTCAATACTGCTTGTGAAAACATCGCTGACCACGCACAGCCAGCACGTAATTCCCCCGGCTGCAGCCGGCTCTTGCTTCCGCTTACATCACGACTATTTGCGGCTGCAGCCAGGGGTCTCCTGTTCCGCGTACCACGGTGAATGACGGGCTGTGGGCGGTGTTATCCCCCATTGTGTCACACCCAGCATCCACCGCGCGCTCTGTCAATGAATGCGCGTGAGGTGGATGCCGGGTGTGACGGGATGGGGGATAACCCCGCCCACAGCCCATCACTCACCATGGAACGCGAAACAGGAGACCCCTTGGCTGCAGCCGCAAATAGTTGTGACATAAGCGGAAGCAAGAGTCAGCTGCAGCCGAGGGTCACATGCTGCCTGTATGCGGTGACCCGAGTATAAGCCGAGACCCCTCATTTTACAACAAAAAACTGGGAAAATTTATTGACTTGAGTATAAGGACAGCAGTGTTTTAAATTTCACGCCAATATCGTTTTGTCAGAGCGGGTTTTTAGTGCTGCGGGGGGCATAATAACTGGTAGGTGTAACGGGTCTGGGAGGTGGAACCTCTGAGCAACGATACAAAGGAGCAGTCCTTGTAAGGAAGCGGGTGGCTCCCAGGGTAGGCGGGCAGGTAGTCACGGCAAGTGACGGGGACAGTCACTGGGTAGAAGGGCAGGAGGTCACGGCAAGAGATGGGGACAGTCTCTGGGTAGAAGGGCAGGAGGTCAGGTCACGGCAAGTGGCGGGGACAGTCTCTGGGTAGAAGGGCAGGAGGTCACGGCAAGTGACAGGGACAGTCTCTTGACAGGCGGGTGGTCACGGCAAGTGACGGCTAAGCCTCCAGATAGGCTAGCAGGCGGGTAGCAGGTGGACGCTCCCAGGTGAGCGGGCAAGAGTCTCTGAACAGGCAGGTGGTCACAGCAAGTGATGGCTAAGCCTCCAGGTAGACTAGCAGGCAGGTAGCAGGTGGATGCTCCCAGGTGAGCGGACAAGAGTCTCTGGACAGGTAGGTGGTCACAGCACGTGACGGCAGAGCCTCCAGGTAGGCTAGCAGGCAGGTAGCAGGCGGACGCTCCCAGGTGAGCGGGTAAGAGTCTCTGGACAGGCAGGTGGTCACAGCACGTGACGGCGGAGCCTCCAGGTAGGCTAGCAGGCAGGTAGCAGGCGGGCGCTCCCAGGTGAGCGGGCAAGAGTCTCTGGACAGGTAGGTGGTCACAGCACGTGACGGCAGAGCCTCCAGGTAGGCTAGCAGGCAGGTAGCAGGCGGACGCTCCCAGGTGAGCGGGTAAGAGTCTCTGGACAGGCAGGTGGTCACAGCACGCGACGGCGGAGCCTCCAGGTAGGCTAGCAGGCAGGTAGCAGGCAGGCGCTCCCAGGTGAGCGGGCAATCAGATCCATAGACAGACTGGCAGGGCTGGTAGGCAGACTGTCGGACCGCAGGAATGCAAGTAGAAAGACAAGTAACAGGCAGGTATCAAGCAGGAATCTGGCAGGTAACTGGCAGGTAACTGGTAACGGGACCTGAGGGCTGAAGCAGAGTGATAGGCTATGCAACAACATTGCTCGGGCACCTCCATTTTGGAGGAGGTGCCTTATATATAGTGAGGTCCTCCGGCCATTGGCCGGGGACTCCTTAGGACGGCGCGCGCGGCCCCTTTAAGAGAGGGGGAGCGGGCGCACACGCGCCCTAAGCACAGTGGCCGGGAAGCAGCGCGCGCTGCCAGCAGAGCGGGAGGAGGACGCCGGGCACGGAATGGAGAGGTGAGGGGAACAGCGTCCCTGCCTAGCAGGAGGCAGGGACGCCGACGCTACAGTAGGTATATTCGCCTGTCAACTGAAAATGCTGACAGGCTGACTGTTATCAAAATCAACAAGGCCTGGATTGGCCCAGACTTCTGAACCACACTGAATAACAGCAGCGGAACATAAAGATAATCTGAAATGTAGGGTCATCAGGGCCCTCACTCAAAATCTTAGAGGATCATCAGGTGGCCCTCACTCAAAATCTTTAGAGGATCATCAGGCGGCCCTCACTCAAAATCTTTATAGGGTCATCAGGTGACCGTCTCTCAAAATCTTTAGAGGGTCATCAGGGGGCCCTCACTCAAAATCTTTAGAGGGTCATCAAGGGGCCCTCACTCAAAATCTTTAGAGGGTCATTTTCTGTCACAAAGGCACTTCAAATGTGATGTGGTCCCTAAAAAAATTGGCTTTGTAAATTTTTTTGGAAAAATGAAAAATTACTGATAAACTTTTAATCCTTTTAACTTCCTAATAAAATAAATTATGTTTCAAAAACTATGCTGATGTAAAGTAGTAAAGGTTTTATATTATTTATTTTGTGTGGTATAACTATCTGGTATAAGGGCATAAAAATGAAAAGTTTGAAAATTGTGAAATTTTAATCTTTTTTGTTAAATTTTCAATATTTTCATAAATAAACTCAAATCATATCAACTAAAATTAACCACTAATGTGAAGTACAACGTCTCATTAAAAAATAATCTCAGAATCACTGGGATATCTTAAAGCGTTCCAGAGTTATTACCTCATAAAGTGACACTTGTCAGAATTGTAAAATTTGGCCTGGTCAGGAAGGTGAACACAGGCTTCGGGGTGAGGGAGTATAGGTTATTTTCTGATGACACATTCTCTTGAAGGACTCTGCCTGACCATAAACATTATTACATATTGTTTTGTCAGTAATTTTTTTGGGCTGGCGTATTTGTAAATGCATTAACGATGCAGATTTTACATCAGAGACATGTTGACCATAAGTACAGTGCTCAGCATAAATGAGTACACCTCCTTTGAAAAGTAAGATTTTAAACATTATCTCACTGAACACAAGGACAATTTCCAAAAATGTTAACAAAACTGAGTTTCATAGAACATTTTTTAACCCATAACATGAAAGTAAGGTCAAATTAGTTGATGCAAAAATGAATACACCCCAACTGAACTAATTTGAGTAAAACTGAAAATTTTGTAATTAAATTTATATTATTATTAAATTTACTTTCATGTTATGGGTTAAAAAATCTTCCATGAAACTCAGTCTTGTCAAAATTTTGGAAATTGTTTTTATGTTCAGTGCGCTAGGGGTTCAGCTCGGGGGAAAACATCTGAGTGGGCCACTCACCAGGTAACCCTGATTATAACTACGGTGCCGCCCCTAATAATAGGTATAGGGGAACCTCAGCCGATGACCTGCTGCTACTGATAGTAAATCACTATACAAAGGCCAACACAGATATTACCGCCATATAGTGACCATATAGTGATAGACTCCAGTCCTGCAGAACATTACAGTAGTTATAGATGTTGGCTTACAGCTGATGTTCTCTCTGATGGAGTTGCTGTCTTTTCCCATCTTTTTCATCTGTTCCAGACCGCCATGACGACTTCTGCAGCCACAACTCATCTGCAGAGAATACAACAAAGACACATTTGACTTCTCACATTTCCAGGACCGTCTCTATCTATTCCCTACCTGCACAAACTCCTCATCCTACTGATAACTCAATACTGAGCTGCTGCTGCTGCTGCTGTATGCATCCCTATTACTGCACCCGATGTGTGGTTCAAAACAATGCTCCCCTTGGTGCCTCACATAGTAATGCAACAATTGTGCCACTTACAAAGTAAGACGCATTCTTTGTTCCCTCTAGATCAGGGGTCCTCAAACTACGGCCCGCGGGCCACATCTGGCCCGCGGAGGACTTTTATCTGGCCCGCCGGGCTGTGGGCAGAGGAGAGCGGTGTCAGCGCCCGCCCTTCCCCCCGCTTTCTCAGAGCCCCGGCAGCCCGATACTTACCTCTCCCCGTGCCTCTACAGATCCGCTGTCTTCCTGGTCTGCGCTCCCTGTGACGTCTCAGGTCAGAGGGCGCGGTTACGTCTTTACACCGCGCCCTCCCGAGTGCCGTCACAGGGAGCGCAGAGAGGGACAACGCCGGAGACACTGGAGTCCGGACCTGAGCAGCGGCAGCAAGTGAGAAGTGAGGTGAGTATTGGATTTTTTTTTTTTAATGTATGGAGGCATGGGACATAATATTAGGGGTGACATCCTGCATGTGGCATTATATGGGGGGGGGGTGACATCCTGAATGGGGCATTATATGGGGGGGGTGACATCCTGAATGGGGCATTATATGGGGGAGTGACATCCTGAATGGGGCATTATATGGGGGGGTGACATGCTGCATGGGACATTATATGGGGGGTGACATCCAGCATGGGGCATTATATGGGGGGGTGACATCCTGAATGGGGCATTATATGGGGGGGTGACATGCTGCATGGGGAATTATTTGGGGGGTGACATCCAGCATGGGGCATTATATGGGGTCGGTGACGTGCTGCATGGGGCATTATAAAGACAGGGGAGTGATATCCTGCATGGGTCATTATATGGGGGGGGTGACATCCTGAATGGGGCATTATATGGGGGGGTGACATCCTGAATGGGGCATTATATGGGGGGGTGACATGCTGCATGGGCATTATATGGGGGGGTGACATCCTGAATGGGGCATTATATGGGGGGGTGACATCCTGAATGGGGCATTATATGGGGGGGTGACATCCTGAATGGGGCATTATAAAGACAGGGGAGTGATATCCTGCATGTGTCATTATATGGGGGGGTGACATCCTGAATGGGGCATTATATGGGGGGGTGACATCCTGAATGGGGCATTATAAAGACAGGGGAGTGATATCTTGCACGGGGCATTATATGGTGGGGGAAAGGGAAATCCTGCATGGGGCATAATAAGGGGGAACAGCCTGCATAGAGCATTATAAGGGGGAAACAGCCTGCCTATTGAGGACCTATGCTATCTATTGGGGACATTTATCTGCCTATTGGGGACATTTACTTGCCTATTGGGGATATTTACCTGCCTATTGGGGACCTATGCTGCCTATTTGGGACATTTACCTGCCTATTTGGGACATTTACCTGCCTATTGGGGACCTATGCTGCCTATTGGGAACACTTACCTGCCTATTGGGGATATTTACCTGCCTATTGGGGACCTATGCTGCCTATTTGGGACATTTACTTGCCTATTGGGTACACTTACCTGCCTATTGGAGACCTATGCTGCCTATTGGGGATATTTACCTGCCTATTGGGGACATTTACCTGCCTATTGGGGATATTTACCTGCCTATTGAGGACCTATGCTGCCTATTGGGGACATTTACCTGCCTATTGAGGACCTATGCTGCCTATTGGGTACAGTTACCTACCTACTGAAATACCGGTTGTTTTAACTTTACTTGTTCTTCATTTTAAATATTGTATTTGTTCCTGTATTGTTTTTTTTTACTACAAAATAAGATATGTGCAGTGTGCATAGTAATTTGTTCATAGTTTTTTTTAAAAACTATATTCCGGCCCTCCAATGGTCTGAGGGACCGTGAACTGGCCCCCTGTTTAAAAAGTTTGAGGACCCCTGCTCTAGATGGTAAAACAAACCTCTAGAATATATTAATGCCCTATGCAAGTGCCCTAGAAAACAGTGCCAACATTTTGCCCCTAGAAAGTAATGTCTCCTGTGTGCCACTAGGTTTGCCCCTTTATTAGCCCCCACGCGGTATGATGGCCCTATTAGTAGCCCCTACGTTGTATAATGGCCCCTTTAGTAGTAGCCCCCACACTATTATGGTCCCCTTAGTAGTAGCCCCCACACTATTATGGCCCGCTTAGTAGTAGCCCCCACACTGTTATGGCACCTCTAAGTAGAAACCCCCACATTATTATGGCCCCCTTAGTAGTAGCCACCACACTGTTATGATTCCCTTAGTAGTAGCCCCCACACTATTATGTTCCCCTTAGTAGCTCCCATAAATAATGACGCAATCACACAATGTTAAAAAAAAATTACACTGGGACTCTGACATCCGGTCCTTGGCATGGAGCGATAACGTCATCGCGTCGCTCAGCCCTGGACCTATCGTCCTGTAGACCTCAGACCTACTGTAACTTAGGCTATGTGCCCACGATGCAGAAATGAAGCAGAAAATTTCTGCAGCATTTCTGCATCTCCCTGGCAGAAAACACGCATGCAGATTGTGCATGCGTTTTTCCGGCAGAATACATGCGGATCCACATGCGGATTCACATGCGTTTCCGCATGCAGATTGACAAGCGCTTTCCAGGCGATAGCATCACTTGGAAAGTGCTTGACAACTAGGTCACACTGTATAAATCCATGCAAACAGCATGGATTTATATAGTGTGAACCGTAAAAATTAAAACAAATAAAGCTATACTTACCCCCGATGTCCCGGCGTGGCTGCAGCGCTCGTTCCTGTCTGGTTCCCGGCTGCCGGCATATCGCGAGACAGAGCGGTGAAGGGCCTGCGGTCACATGACTGTGACGTCACCGCAGGTCCTCAGAGAAAAGCCTTCGGAAAGGTGAATATAAACTTTATTTGTTATTTTATTCTTTTTTTACAGGTACAATGGTACCCAGGTCTGGATGAGAGTCTCCTCTCCTCCAGAACTGGGTACCATCCGCACATAGAGACGCATAGAAGCCGCTTGTACAAATGTACAGTCGCGGTTTCTATGCGTTTCAATGCAAGTCAATGGCGGGAGTTCCGCTGCGCTTCCGCAAAATTAAATGACATGCTGCGGATTTTTGTACGCAGCATAAACGCTGCGGAAAAATCCGCAGCATGTGCATAGAACATGCGGAATCCCCTTGGGGACCATAGGGTGCGGATTACCTAGCGTTTCACAAGCGTTTCCGCTGCGGAAATTCCGCAGCATAAACGCTTGAAAAACGCTACATGGGCACCCAGCCTTATGGCTTACAGAACGTATAGTGGAAATGTATGGAGACCATTTCTCCCTGTTCTGCCACAGCGTTTAACTGTATCGGTGCTATGCACTCCGATACAGTTAAGGATAGCAGTAGCTCCAAGGGGGGCCCCTCCAGGTCAGGGGCCCAGGGCAATCGTACCATCTGCCCTCTACCCCTTCCCGGTAGCTACGCTACTGATTTAGTGAGATATTGTTTAAAATCTTACTTTTCAAAGAGAGCATACTCATTTATGTAGAGCACTTGTATATACAGTGGCATGTAAAAGTTTGAGCAAGTCATAACCCTAACAGGCTACTTAAGGTCTGAAACCTTGGTCAAAGTTATCGGAGCACACAAATCTCCAAGGGTGCCCAAACTTTTGCATCTGGCCATTTTCCTTTTTGTAATTTTTAAAATGTAAAATCTGAAAATAAATATTTTTTGCCTAAAATACAAAGGAAATGTGTTTTATTTTAACTTTAGGCCTTTTAGAGATCACTTCATCTTAAACTTGCTTAACTATTCACAATAAGGCTGTGTGCCCACTATACGTTTTTCAAGCATTTTTGCAGCAGAATTTCCGCAGCGAAAACGCTTAAAAAATGCTTGGTAATACCTGCCCCATGGTCCCCAATGATAATCCGCATGTGCTGTGCACATGCTGTGGAAATTTCCGCTGCGGATTATCATTGCGGAAAAATCCGCAGCATGTCCATTAATTTTGCGGACACGCAGCGTAATTGCCGCCATTGACTTGCATTGAAACGCATAATATCCGTGTCAGCACATTAGCACACACGGATAATATGTGTTTCTATGTGCGGATGGATGGTACCCGGGTTTGGAGAAGAGGAGACTCTCCTCCAGTCCTAGGTACCATAGTACCTGTTAAAAAAAGAATTTATAATAAAAAATAAAGATTATACTTACCTTCTGATGGCCCCCGGTATCCTCAGCGATGCGTCCGGTCTGTTGTATGGGTCGCGGTGGTGTGAGGACCTGCCATGACGTAATTTAGTCATGTGACAGGTCACACGACCACTGATGTCGGCGGTCGCGTGACCTGTCACATGACTCAATGACTTCATCGCAGGTCCTCACACCACCGCGACCCATACAACAGACCAAAGGGAGCTGAGAAAATACCGAGGGACATCAGAAGGTGAGTATAATGTTTCTTTTTTATTTTTTACCATTTTTATTTTTATTTTTTAACTATTACTTGGTCACACTATATAAATCCATGCTGGTTGCATGGATTTATATAGTGTGACCAAGTTGTCAAGCACTTTTCCAAGTGATGCTAAAATCGCTTGGAAAAGCGCTTGATAACCCGCATGCAGAAATGCATGCAAAAACGCCTAACAAACGCTTCTACCTGGCGGGAAAAACGCATGTAAAATCTGCATGCGTTTTTCCTGCCAGGGTGAAGTGGAAAAAATATGCAGCATTTCTGCATCGTGGGCACTTAGCCTAACAGTAATTTTGATCAGGGGTGCCCAAACTTTTACATGCAACATTGTTTTTGGTCTACTGCCTTGAAATCAAAAGGCTAGAAAATATTGTAAACACTGACATCTACTGGATATATTGCAAAATTACATTTTTTTATTTTTAAAAGGTTGAACAGGTAAAATTACAAAAAAAATACAATAGTTATGCTGTATTTTCATGCAGTCTTGCAGCTTTTATTTGCAATGATGGTATTTCCAGAATTTGTACTACAAAATATTTCTTATTTGTAAAAGTACACCTGACCTGACAGACTGACACTTATTTTTTTCTAGTGTATGAAAATACTATGAAAATTCACTTGTAGATTGAAATTGCAATTATTTGTTTAGAGACGAGTGGATTGATCCGTAGAGGATAGAGTTTGAGTTGAATTTCCTGAAATTTGTTTCACATGAATTCAAAAATTTTGAGATTCAATTCGCAGTTTACAAAAAAGAAGACAAAAATCTTGCCCAGCACCATTTCCCACATTGCTGAAGCATCAAATAAAGGGCAAACATCATTGTTCGTTCTTGCGCCGGTCTCCCCATAATACCCTGCAGCTATGACATTTTACAGATTATCATACCTTTTACAGTGGTGTTCAGTACATGGGTCATCAGAAATCAGGGGGTCAGAGTCGAGCAGAGTTTGTACAGCAGAGTCATTTTCCATCTCCAGAGTTACTGGGTAAGTCTTCCTCTTCTGTAGAGTGTAAGCTCTTATGGTCAGCTGGGTCCTCTTTCTCCTGTAGAGTGTGAGCTCTTACGGTTAGTAAGGGTCCTCTCTCTCTCTTCTGTAGAGTGTAAGCTCTTACGGTTAGTGAGGTCCTCTTTCTCTCCTGTAGAGTGTAAACTCTTAAAGTCAGTGGGCTCCTCTCTCTCCTGTAGAGTGTAAGCTCTTATGATCAGCTGAGTCTTCTCTCTTTCTCCTGGAGAATGTAAGCTTTTAGGGTCAGTGGTCTCTCTCTCTCTCTCTCCTTTCCCCACTTGTACTTTCCGATTAATTACAAGCTATCCAGTATTGAGATTCATGCTAATTTATTTGTCAGAAATCACATTTTTGGGGGGAAAATTTAGTAAAGTCATCGAATTAGAATTTAAAAAAGTTCCGCTAATCTCTAATTATTTTCTCCCATGCATATTTTCATTGTCCAAACAGAACTGATTGAAATTCATAACTGATAACATGCGCATAAAAATATTTACATTTCTTTGATCAGCTTCCTACAGCAGTTTCCGCCTGATATTACATAGTTACATAGTTACATAGTTTATAAGGCCGAAAAAAGACAAGCGTCCATCGAGTTCAGCCTATTTCTTGTGCACTGCAGCTATTCCGCAGCGTGCATCCAGGGGAAGGCAAAAAAAAAAAAAACATGCGGTATAGGCCAATTTACATCATTGAGGAAAAATTCACTTTCCGACACCAATCTGGCAGTCAGATTAAATCCCTGGATTAATTAACTAAGCATAAGATGTAATTTTATTGTTCTCAAGAAAGGCGTCCAGGCCTCTCTTGAACTCATTAAGTGAGTTGGACATCACCACTTCCTCTCCCAGAGAGTTCCAGAGTCTCACGGCTCTGACCGTAAAGAATCCCCTTCTATTCTGGTGCAGGGACCTCCTTTCCTCCAGACGCATAGTGTGCCCCCTCGTCTTTGTCACCATCCTTGGTATAAACAGGTCATGGGAGAGATCTCTGTACTGCCCCCTGATGTATTTATACATGTTTATGAGGTCTCCCCTAAGCCTTCTCTTTTCCAACGTAAATAGGCCTAATTTTGACAACCTCTCTGGGTATTCTAGTCCCTCCATTCCCTTTATTACCTTAGTCGCCCTCCTTTGTACCATCTCTAGCTCCAATATGTCTTTCCTGAGCACCGGAGCCCAGAACTGTGCACAATATTCTAAGTGCGGCCTTACCAGCGCTTTATACAGAGGAAGAACAATGTTCTCATCATATGCCCCTATTCCTCTTCTGATGCATGCCATGACTCTATTTGCCTTCGCAGCTGCTTCCTGACACTGGGCACTCCAATTTAATTTGCTATTAACCAAGACGCCCAGGTCCTTCTCCATGTCAGATTTCCCCAACGGTTTCCCATTTAATATGTATGGGTGACTGCTGTTTTTCTTTCCCATGTGCATGACCTTACATTTATCGGCATTGAACCCCATTTGCCATTTTTTGGCCCAACTCCCCAATTTATCTAAATCCTCCTGTAACTGTGCCCTATCCTCATCTGTATTAACTACTTTACAAAGTTTAGTATCATCTGCAAATATTGCTATTTTACTATGCAACCCTTCCACTAGATCATTAATAAGTATATTAAATAATATAGGGCGAAAGACAGACCCTTGAGGCACCCCGCTAGTAACCCTGACACACCCTGAGCTTACTCCATTGATAACCACCCTCTGCTTTCTATCACTCAGCCAGCTATTTACCCACTTGCACACATTATCCCCCAGACCAAGCATTCTCATTTTATATACCAACCTTTTGTGTGGCACGGTATCAAACGCTTTGGAGAAGTCAAGGTATACAACATCCACTGACTCTCCCCGGTCCAGCTGTGAGCTCACCTCCTCGTAGAAGGCCATCGGGTTTGTTTGGCAGGAGCGATCCCTCATGAATCCATGTTGATATGGAGTTAGACAGTTATTATCATTAAGATATTCTACAATAGCATCTCTAAGAAATCCTTCAAACAATTTACCCACAACAGACTTTTAGACCCCTTTTTGAATATTGGTACCACATTTGCTTGGCGCCAGTCTAGTGGGACAGTCCCTGTCCATAAAGAGAGCTTGAATATAAGATACAGCGGTCTGTCTATCACATTACTTAATTCTTTTAGTACCCGGGGGTGTATGCCATCTGGGCCTGGTGATTTGTCTATTTTGATATTATTTAGGCGTTTCTGAACTTCCTCCTGGGTTAGGTGGGTGATATTTAGCGGAGGGTTTACTTTATCACTCTGCATTTCCTCCGATAAATTGTTTTCTTTTGTGAAAACAGTGGAGAAGAAGCTATTGAGTAGGTTTGCTTTACCCTCATCGCCCTCTATGATTTTACCCAGGTTATTTTTCAATGGGCCAACGCCATCAGTTTTAATCCTTTTACTGTTTATATAGTTAAAGAACAGTTTGGGATTCGTTTTACTTTCCTTGGCAATTAGTCTCTCTGTCTCCTCTTCTGCTATTCTTATTTGTTTCTTACAGATTGTTTTTTTCCCTATAAGATATTAGCGCTTCCTCGCTGCCTTCTTGTTTAAGTTTACCGAAAGCCCTTTTTTTGTTTTTCATTGCCCTCTTGACTTCCTTATTTAGCCACTTTGGCTTCCTCCTATTCCTAGCCCTTTTATTCCCATAAGGTATGTACCTTCTACAGTGACTATGTAGGACTGTTTTGAAAATTTCCCATTTTCTATCCGTGCTCCTATTACTAAAGATACTATCCCAGTCTATAAGGTGAAGGGCATCTCTTAGCTGATCAAACTTTGCCCTCCTAAAGTTCAGTGTTTTTGTGACTCCCTTGCTGGGCACCCTACTGAAGCACATGTGGAATTGTATAATGTTGTGGTCACTATTTCCCAGGTGCCCCCCGACCTGCACCTCAGTTATTCTGTCTGGCCTGTTAGTTAATATTAAGTCTAAAAGGGCCGTCCCTCTAGCTGGTTCCTGCACAAGTTGTGACAAATAATTGTCTTTGATAATTGACAGAAACCTGTTTCCTTTCTGAGATCTACAGCTTTCGGTTTCCCAGTCTATATTGGGGTAGTTGAAGTCCCCCATAATAATCACCTCGTTATTTTTTGCTACTTCGTCTATTTGTCTCATTAATAGACTTTCCGCGGCTTCTGCTATATTTGGTGGTTTATAACAGACTCCTATGATAATTTTATTATTGTTTTTTGCCCCATGTATCTCCACCCATAAGGACTCGACCTCCTCATTTCCCTCCCATACATCCTCCCGTATTGTAGGCTTTAGACACGTCTTTACATATAGACAGACTCCACCCCCTTTCCGACTTATTCGATCCCTTCTAAACAGACTGTAACCCTGTAAGTTAACTGCCCAGTCATAGCTTTCATCCAACCATGTCTCGGTTATTCCCACTATGTCATAGTTACCTGTAGATATTTCTGCTTCCAGTTCATCCATCTTGTTTGTCAGGCTTCTGGCATTTGCTAGCATGCAGTTTACATGATTTTGTTTTGTTCCAATCTTCTCCCTGTGGATTGTATTAGAAATTTTCTTACCTCCTTTCCAAGTATCTTGTCTAGGAACTTCTTTGTCGCACTTCATATCTTCCATTAGTATGTTCTCTGGTTGCATGTTCGTGTCCGGTGTTTTTCTTCCCATCCCCTGTGTCTATTCACGGTGATCCTTTGATAGACACATGGCCATACTTTCTAATACTGCTGTTTTTGTCTTTCAGTAAAGAGATATATCCATCTTTTTGTTGGGATGCCCACTTACCTTTTTTCTCTGCAGGAACGGTAAAAAGGGCTCATGATATGATGAGAAAGGAGCTGGTCCGGCGCAGAAATACGTTGGTATTAATAAAAACTGTTTTGGAATCCCAAAGCTCTTCATTCCCGCAGCGCAGCCTGCCTAAACATGCCAACTTCCATTTTTGCCATTATACCTCCCATGCCTTTATAGGTGTTGTGCCTGCACACAACACCTTTAGGTGACTGCTACCATTGATTTTACCTATCCCTTGCCAGACGGTATTGCCCTATTTTGTGTGCGCTTCTGTCCCCTACAATCAGCTGTGGCAGATAACCGCTGATTTGTGGAGGTAATGAATATTGGTGACCTATGCAATGGATAGGTCATCAATAGTGTTGAGCGATACCTTCCGATATCAGGAAATATCGGATCGGATTGGATCGGGCCGATACCCAAAAAGTATCGGATATCGCCGATTCCGATACCGGAAACCAATGCAAGTCAATGGGACACAAATATCGGAATGAAAATAAACCCTTTCTTTTCTTGTAGGTTAATTCTACATGAAGGAAAACAACTAACAATAATGTAGAATGTATTGGGGGAGGTGGTTGCCCAAATCGATGGGAACAGTGCTCACAGTGAAACATGAAAAGCCGGCAATTCAGCAGCGGCATACACCGGTACCCGACAATTTAGAACAGAAAGAATAGAGCTTCACACATAGATTAGATAGATAGAAACATGTCAGTCACATATATATGAAGTACAGTGACAGTGTTGCTTACTGTACTTGTCATTTAGTGTAAAGGATTTATTTAAAAAAATATTAGTGTTTTCATGCACCGTCTCTTTAAAAAAGCCGGCCGGCAATTCAGCATCTGTACCCGACAATTTACAACAGAAAGAATAGAGCATCACACATAGATTAGATAGATAGAAGCATGTCAGTCACATATATAATAAGTACAGTGATAGTGTTGGTTACTGTACTTGTCATTTAGTGTTAAAATAAAGGATTTATTAAAAAAAAAATTGCCGTGGGGTTCCCCGTAATTTTAGGCTCTAGCGGAGGTTAAGCAGATGGCTGGGGCAGATGTTTGAAGCCTGGGAAGAGGGTAATACCCACTGAGCTTTCCAGGCTACTAATATCAGCCCCCAGCTGAATACCTAGCCTTTACTAGCTATTAAAATGGGGGACCCCCCAAAAAAATGATGTGGGGTCCCCCCTATTTTAATAGCTAGCAAAGGCTAGGCAGACAGCTGGGGGCTGATATTAATAGCCCAGGAAGGGTGCCATGAATATTGGCCCCCTCCCAGGCTAGAAACACCAGCCGTCAGCCGCCCCAGAAATGGCGCATCCATAGGATGTGCCAATTCTGGCACTTAGCCTCGCTCTTCCCACTGCCCTGTAGCGGTGGCAGTGGGGTAATAGGGCTGGGGTTGATGTCAGCTTATAATGCCAGCTGACATCAAGCCCAGGTTAGTAATGGAGAGGCGTCTATAAGACACCCCCATTACTAACCCCATAGTCAAAGTTAAAAAAACACAAACACGCAGAATAAAGTCCTTTAATTGAAATAAACACACAATTCTTTATTCTTCTAAATTAAACCATACTTACCATCACGCCCATTCCAGCTGAAGCCAACGATCTCCTGCAATAAAAGAAAAATAATAAACCAACATCATCCTTACCTTTCGATGGTTCCCAGGACAGCTCCAGCTCTGCTACATCGAGATGACAGGCTGGATCGCAGCAGAAAGCTGCCATCCAGCCTGTCATGCCGCAGGCAGACACTGAGAAGCGCAGGCATGCTTGAGCTCCTCAGTGTCTGGCTGTGACGGCATCCAGATGAGCCGACAATGAACTCAGCTCACCTCATGCATGTCACTGACAGCGTGGGAGAATTCTCCTGCGCATGCAGTGAGCGTGAGAGACTCGGCTCATCTGGATGCCGTCACAGCTTGACACTGAGGAGCGCAAGCATGCCTGAGCTTCTCAGTGTCCGCGGGATGACAGGCTGGATGGCAGCTTTCGGCTGCAATCCAGCCTGTCATCTCGATGTAGCAGAGCTGGAGCTGTCGTGGGAACCATCGAAAGGTAAGGATGATGTTGGTTTATTATTTTTCTTTTATTGCAGGAGATCGTTGGCTTCACCTGGAATGGGCGTGATGGTAAGTATGGTTTAATTTAGAACAATAAAGAATTGTGTGTTTATTTCAATTAAAGGACTTTATTCTGGGTGTTGTGTTTTTTTTAAAATACTTTACTAGAAATTCATGACGGTCATGTCTAATATTGGCGTGACCCCATGAATTTCGGGCTTAGGGCCAGCTGATAATGCTAAGCTGGCCCTAACCCCTTTATTACCCAGTGAGCCACCGCACCAGGGCCCTGGATGAGTTGGGTACAGTGCCAGAAGATGGCGCTTCTATGAACGCGCCATTTTCCGGGGTCGCTGCGGACTACAATTTGCAGCGGGTGGAGCCCAGAAAGCTTGGGCCTCCCTGCGCTGCAGATTCCAGCCCCCAGCTGCCTAGTTGTACCTGGCTGGACACAAAAATAGGGCGAAGCCCCACGTATTTTTTTTTTTTTAATTATTTCATGAAATTCATGAAATAATTAAGAAAAAAAGGGCTTCCCTATATTGTTGTGTCCGGCCAGGTACAAATAGGCAGCTGGTGGTTAGGGGCAGCCCGTTCCTGCCTGCTGTACCTTGCTGGACACAAATATAGTGCGAAGCCCCACGTCAATTTTTTTTCAATTATTTCATGAAATTCATCTTACATCAAAGACACGACCGACGTCCTTACTAGGGTTGACGGCGTCTTTTTGGAACCAGGTATGATCATGGCCACGGCCGATGTAGAGAGCCTATACACTTACATCAGTCATGATCTGGGCCTGTCTGCAGTTCGATTGTTCCTTGGGACCTCCGACCTAGACAGCCCCTCCCGCGAGTTTATCCTCGAGCTCCTCCACTTCATCCTGTATCATAATTTCTTTTTATTTAATGATTCGGTGTACCTGCAGCTGCGTGGCACGGCCATGGGTGCGGCCTGCGCGCCTTCCTATGCCAACCTTTTCCTAGGTGCATGGGAAAGGGAAATTTTTGGGGACGATGGCGTGCAGGGTGCTAACCAGGTTGTGACGTGGCTCAGGTACATCGATGATGTTTTATTTATTTGGCAAGGTGAGGTGGAGGAGCTCGACGACTTTATGAGACAACTTAATTCCAACATGTGGGGCATCAAACTCACATATGCCCATCACACCAGACGCATGGACTTCCTGGACGTCACTCTGGAGTTGTACTCACAATCCTTCATCCAGACTGACGTCTACAGGAAGCCCACAGCGGTTAACTCGCTGGTGCATGCCTCTTCGGCACACACTCCGTCTACAATAAGGGCCGTCCGGGTCGGACAGTTCCTAAGGGTTAAGCGTATCTGCTCCACTGATGCGTTTTTTGAAAGACAGGCATCAGATCTGACTGAGCGCTTTAAACAGAGAGGCTACAGTAACCGCTGCATCGGCCGTGGCTATGGTAGGGCACGAGGTACCCCCCGCAGTCGTCTTCTATGCCCCGCTCGCTCATCCCGCTCTGCTTTTCCTGAGAGGACCCGCTTCATCTCCACCTACAATCATGAGTGGGGGACTATGAGGCGGGTCCTCTCACGACACTGGAGTGTTCTCGGCACGGAGCCCTCCCTGAGGGAAGCGGTGGGACATTACCCACTTATGACAGCTAGACGGGCTAGGAATTTGGGTGATCTTATCACCTCTAGCCACTATGTCCCACCAGCACCCAATCCATTTGGGTCACGCGGGCCCAGGGTGGGATCTTTTCCATGTGGCCATTGCTTGGCTTGCGCCAATATCCTCCGCTGTTCATCATTTGTGTCATCTGATGGCTCCCGCACGTTCCAAATCTCCAAATACATCTCTAGCAGCACAACACATGTGGTGTATTACGCCACATGTGGCTGCAATAAAATTTATGTAAGTCTTACTACAAGAGAGATGAGGGTTCGAGTGCGGGAGCATATATGGGACATTGGCGCAGCCAAGTCTGTTACAGATCCCCGGGAGCTCAGGACGCTACCGCGACATTTTAAAACAGTTCATGGTTGTGACCCACGCACTCTTATGGTGCGTGGTATAGATGTGGTGCATCTTGGCTCTCGGGGGGGTAATTCCAAACTCTGTCTTGCACAAAAAGAGGCCAGGTGGATTATGGTTCTTGACACCCTGGCCCCGCGTGACCTTAATGAAAGCCTGACTTTCTCGTCCTTTTTGTGATCGGATGTCTTTTGTTCTCTGGTGCTCTCCCTCAGCCTCATTGATCCTTTAGTCTGTGCTTCCGGGTTTTAACTTGATCTTAATTCTTTCTTGTTTTTAATCTTTAATCCTCCTTTTTTTTTCCTATATTCCTAGATTTAACCTTATTTCTCTGTCAAGCTCTGCATCATCCCCATGGACCATCTTTACAATAAGGACTCTCCTCGTTTGGAGTGACGAATCCCTGAAGATATTTTTCCCACCTCCTCTCATGTGATGAAAATTACTTGAACTTTATTTATGCCTTGTAAATAATCTGTACTTGAATTATATATATTAATTATTATGTTATGGATATAAGAGGTTCATTTATAATTGAGAGGGAGGGCTTCTTTATTTCCCTGTTTAGGACTAGATACATACTAGATGTCCCTTACGTATCCCCATATTTTGTTGGGATTGCTAGGAGGTATGTTTATCCTCCTTCTATTTCTTCCCCTTATGGGAGCCCCTATGCTGTTTAGGGTGGTGCGCTTGTGCTTCGGCACCTGGCCTCCCTGCGCTCGCGTTGGGCTGTCTCTATATCCCTGGCGTGCCTCCGGGGGCGTGTCTGCAGCACGCTCCTGGACGCGGGCCTGAGACTTGACGGCCTCGGCGCGCGCGATGGGGGGGCGTGGCCCCGGGTACACGCGCTGCGATATCCCAATCAGCTTCCTCCCCTCCTCGGATCACGTGATCTGTATGGGAGGTATTTCTTCAGGTCCTGGAGATGTGCACATTAGCGCCTCTTGAAAAAGAATGCCGAAACGCGCGTCGGGGCGCGTTCTCACCCGTCGCACTGCTGGGGACTCCCCGTTGGGGTCGTGGGCTTCTCCTATATCGTCAGTCTGTGGTGAGTTCATATGCGGATGTGCCATAGGGACCACTTACCTGGCTGGTACTCCCTTCTCTCAGTGCTAGGATATCCATATCTATATATAGAGAGAGGATCATGTTTAGGTCTCCCTGTATACTATGCTGCACCAACTCTGCTTTATATTGGACATTACCTGCTTTATGCCATATGTATTAATCATGAGTCACCGCAACTCATATTGGCTATATAGATATATTGACCATCCTATACTGCCCATTTCCCCACGGTACTCCCCAGCTTTGGGCACCTTGCACCTTACCACCCCCCCTGCTATTTAAACTTTTATATGTTTTTTACATACTTGGAATGTTGAATTTAAATAAAATTGTACTCATTGTTTGCCACAATACTCAAGTGTCCTCCTATCTTTACAAGAAGTTATCTGAGTAAGGCATTACGGACTTGGTGCCTGACATTAGGTCTTGGTACCATGGTCTGTTTAGCATGTATCATTTGGCCTGTTTTCTTCTCATATGTGTTTGTCTGTATTTTTACAGATTTTGCTTCGCCCAATATGGACTTCTGTGCGCGAGACAATACGTGGCTCGCCCAATTAGATGAACTATCCAGCGGTGGGGGTTTGGCGGTGCCAGACTCGGATCTTAAGCTGAGGGAGAGCATCACTGAATTTAAGGCTCTGATCAAACGCAGGACTCGGACCTGGTGGAATCGGGCCTTCCTAACCAAGTACATAGAGAAGGCCCTGATCCCCAGGGGTCTGCGGATACATACCTTTCCCTCATATAAAGTTGAGGATAAGGCATTCAAAGACAGGTGGGAAGCCTTGGCGGACACCTGCTCTTTGGGCTTCTTGAATCTTTTGAAAGAAAAAGATGAGAAGTCCCTTCTTGAGCTGGAGTCAGAGATTGACACCCTACAAGGACAGCTCAGGAGGGACCTATCTAGTGATGAGATCAAGAGGCTCAATGAGGAGGTAGATGCCGAATGCCAAAAACTTGTCAAAGAAATTCAGACTGTTAAAACCAAAAATTTAATCGTGATACTCAGGATAGACTTACCCATAGGATGTATAGATGGAGATTCCCAATGGAAAATGTGAGATCAAGATCTAGAAATAGCTCACATCAGCGCTCGAGATCTGCCTTGATCGCTTCTGGGACCTCCAGTGAGAGTCAGACATTAATCACCAATGTCAACCCCCAGGGATTCTCTTCCTCACAAATAGCTGAACGTATCCAGACCAGACCCGACAATAGGAGAAAACGCAGGACCCCATACCAGGTTGGTGACCCTCAGGGGGGCCTCCGTGTCGTGAATTTAACTACACATGTTTTGACCGGGACACAGATGGAGGTCCTTGGTATGGGCCTATCATTTGTGCCTACAAATGCCTTTGATTATTTTACAGCCCTCAAGGACCTCCATCTGTTTGCCCGGAAACTTATTTTAAAAAAACTCCATTTTAGGTCGGCTGGTGAGGGGATTCCCATGTCAGCAGCGGAGAGGGAGGCTTTACAAGACCTAGAAGATCTTTTGCTGGAGCAGACAACTCCCTCTACAGGTGGGTTACCACAGGTCAGGATTCCTAAATCAACGAGATTCCCTCCCCTGTCTATTAGTCCGGCAGTTGAGATCTTTGTAAGTTTAGTTGCAGAAGACTTTAGAAAAATCTCCACACGGAGAAAATTTGACAATTTAACCTCTGCTCAACGCCAAGCTATACGTGATTTACAATCACTCAAAGATACTGTCATTAAGCCTTCTGACAAGGGAGGGAATATCGTTCTGTGGCCACACGAGAAATATGAGAGGGAGGCATTGCGCCAACTTAGAAACAAGGAGACATATTCTAGGCTGTCATATAATCCTATCGCCTCCTACTCCGCTGCTCTACAGGGAATCCTGGCTCGGGCCTGCGAGCGGGACATTATTGACAAGAGGACTGTGGAGGCTTTAACCGTACGTTTCCCCGAAACGGCCACCTTTTACCTGCTTCCAAAAATTCATAAGGACGCCGCCAACCCTCCGGGACGTCCGATCGTGTCAGGTTTGGGGGGTCTCTGTGGCCCAATCTCCCAATATGTGGATAGTCATCTGAGACCACTTGTTGAGACCCTTCCGTCTTACATCAAAGACACGACCGACGTCCTTACTAGGGTTGACGGCGTCTTTTTGGAACCAGGTATGATCATGGTCACGGCCGATGTAGAGAGCCTATAAACTTGCATCAGTCATGATCTGGGCCTGTCTGCAGTTCGATTGTTCCTTGGGACCTCCGACCTAGACGGGCCCTCCCGCGAGTTTATCCTCGAGCTCCTCCACTTCATCCTGTATCATAATTTCTTTTTATTTAAAGATTCGGTGTACCTGCAGCTGCGTGGCACGGCCATGGGTGCGGCCTGCGCGCCTTCCTATGCCAACCTTTTCCTAGGTGCATGGGAAAGGGAAATTTTTGGAGACGATGGCGTGCAGGGTGCTAACCAGGTTGTGACGTGGCTCAGGTGCATCGATGATGTTTTATTTATTTGGCGAGGTGAGGTGGAGGAGCTCGACGACTTTATGAGACAACTTAATTCCAACATGTGGCGCATCAAACTCACATATGCCCATCACACCAGACGCATGGACTTCCTGGACGTCACTCTGGAGTTGGACTCACAATCCTTCATCCAGACTGACGTCTACAGGAAGCCCACAGCGGTTAACTCGCTGGTGCATGCCTCTTCGGCACACACTCCGTCTACAATAAGGGCCGTCCCGGTCGGGCAGTTCCTAAGGGCTAAGCGTATCTGCTCCACTGATGCGTTTTTTGAAAGACAGGCATAAGATCTGACTGAGCGCTTTAAACAGAGAGGCTACAGTAACCGCTGCATCGGCCGTGGCTATGGTAGGGCACGAGGTACCCCCCGCAGTCGTCTTCTATGCCCCGCTCGCTCATCCCGCTCTGCTTTTCCTGAGAGGACCCGCTTCATCTCCACCTACAATCATGAGTGGGGGACTATGAGGCGGGTCCTCTCACGACACTGGAGTGTTCTCGGCACGGAGCCCTCCCTGAGGGAAGCGGTGGGACATTACCCACTTATGACAGCTAGACGGGCTAGGAATTTGGGTGATCTTATCACCTCTAGCCACTATGTCCCACCAGCACCCCATCCATTTGGGTCACACGGGCCCAGGGTGGGATCTTTTCCATGTGGCCATTGCTTGGCTTGCGCCAATGTCCTCCGCTGTTCATCATTTGTGTCATCTGATGGCTCCCGCACATTCCAAATCTCCAAATACATCTCTTGCAACACAACACATGTGGTGTATTACGCCACATGTGGCTGCAATAAAATTTATGTAGGTCTTACTACAAGAGAGATGAGGGTTCGAGTGCGGGAGCATATATGGGACATTGGCGCAGCCAAGTCTGTTACAGATCCCCGGGAGCTCAGGACGCTACCGTGACATTTTAAAACAGTTCATGGTTGTGACCCACGCACTCTTATGGTGCGTGGTATAGATGTGGTGCATCTTGGCTCTCGGGGGGGTAATTCCAAACTCTGTCTTGCACAAAAAGAGGCCAGGTGGATTACGGTTCTTGACACCCTGGCCCCGCGTGGCCTTAATGAAAGCCTGACTTTCTCGTCCGTTTTGTGATCGGATGTCTTTTGTTCTCTGGTGCTCTCCCTCAGCCTCATTGATCCTTTAGTCTGTGCTTCCGGGTTTAAGCTTGATCTTAATTCTTTCTTGGTTTTAATCTTTAATCCTCCTTTTTTTTTTTTTTCCTATATTCCTAGATTTAACCTTATTTCTCTGTCAAGCTCTGCATCATCCCCATGGACCATCTTTACAATAAGGACTCCCCTCGTTTGGAGTGAAGAATCCCTGAAGATATTTTTGCCACCTCCTCTCATGTGATGAAAATTACTTGAACTTTATTTATGCCTTGTAAATAATCTGTACTTGAATTATATATATTAATTATTATGTTATGGATATAAGAGGTTCATTTATAATTGAGAGGGAGGGCTTCTTTATTTCCCTGTTTAGGACTAGATACATACTAGATGTCCCTTACGTATCCCCATATTTTGTTGGGATTGCTAGGAGGTATGTTTATCCTCCTTCTATTTCTTCCCCCTATGGGAGCCCCTATGCTGTTTAGGGTGGTGCGCTTGTGCTTTGGCGCCTGGCCTCCCTGCGCTCGCGCTGGGCTGTCTCTATGTCCCTGGCGTGCCTCCGGGGGCGTGTCTGCAGCGCGCTCCTGGACGCGGGCCACAGACTTGACGGCCTCGGCGCGCGCGATGGGGGGGGCGTGGCTCCGGGTACACGCACTGCGATAGCCCAATCAGCTTCCTCCCCTCCTCGGATCACGTGATCTGTATGGGAGGTATTTCTACAGGTCCTGGAGATGTGCACATTAGCTCCTCTTGAAAAAGAACGCTGAAACGCGCGTCGGGGCGCGTTCTCACCTGTCGCACTCCTGGGGACTCCCCGTTGGGGTCGTGGGCTTCTACTATATCGTCAGTCTGTGGTGAGTTCATATGCGGATGTGCCATAGGGACCACTTACCTGGCTGGTACTCCCTTCTCTCAGTGCTAGGATATTCATATCTATATATAGAGAGAGCATCATGTTTAGGTCTCCCTGTATACTATGCTGCACCAACTCTGCTTTATATTGGACATTACCTGCTTTATGCCATATGTATTAATCATGAGTCACCGCAACTCATATTGGCTATATAGATATATTGACCATCCTATACTGCCCATTTCCCCACGGTACTCCCCAGCTTTGGGCACCTTGCACCTTACCCCCCCCCTTCTATTTAAACTTTTATATGTTTTTTACATACTTTGAATGTTGAATTTAAATAAAATTGTACTCATTGTTTGCCACAATACTCAAGTGTCCTCCTATCTTTACATGAAGTTATCTGAGTAAGCCATTACGGACTTGGTGCCTGACATTAGGTCTTGGTACCATGGTCTGTTTAGCATGTATCATTTGGCCTGTTTTCTTCAGATATATATAGAAAACCCACGGCCACCAATAATCTCCTTCATTGGAAAAGTTGGCATCCACCGTCCTTAAAGGCCGGTATTCCAGTTGGCCAATACCTGAGGGCTAGGCGTAACTGCTCCAGTAACGAAGCATTCTTTAGGGAGAGCAGAAATCTTTTTGAGAAATTTACATCTAGAGGATACCCTAAAAAAATCCTCTATAGAGCCTTCAATAGAGCCAAGAAGAGTGATAGAGACATGTTACTAATGTCCCCCCCAAAAAATTCCAGTCCTAAAATGATTAGGCTAATAGGAATGTATGATGAACATACCTCGGATATTTATAATATCATGTGGAAATTCTGGCCATTACTAAGAGCAGACCCAGATATTAGAGATGTGATTAGTAAACATCCAAGTATCACATATAAATGAGGTAAAAACTTGGGAGAATATCTCACTCATAGTCATTTCCAGAACAAAGAAGATCCCCTTAGGAATATCAACACTACAGGAGTCTCTAAGCCTTGTGGTACATGCAGTTTTTGCAGATACTTACCAAATACTAGTGAGTTCAGTAATACATCTGATCAGAGGATATATAAAATTAGGGATAATATAAATTGTAAGACCAAAAGGATCATATATATAGCATGTTGCTCTTGCCCTATGATATACGTAGGGAAAATAATACAAGAATTTAGGAGACGTATTTCTAAACATCTGAGCAGTATAAACACTAATCTGGATACCCCCCTCTCTCACCACATGAGAATAGTTCACTCTGAGAATCCATTAAAATTACAATTTATTGGAATTAGACAGATGAAGTTGGGGCCCAGAAAAGGCAATCTTGATAGAATTTTACAGCAAGAAGAAGCTAAATGGATTTTCAAACTGAACGCTCTTGGGGAGGGGGGTTTAAATGAGGGATTTACCTATACATCCGTCTTATAATTAATTGATGTGAAGCCTGCAAATATAATATAAAACAAAATACTCTATTGAATATTGTTATTATGGTATAGTAATTTTAATGCACCCTGATTGAAACGCCCATATACCCAAAATCTAGTTACCTTTTTTGCAGTCATATTTTACTCTTAATTATGATCAATAATGAATAGGATATCATTACTATTATCACTATATAGGTTATACAATAATTATTTATATGTTTATTAACCATAGTGGAATGGAATATTGATATAAATGAAAGTGTTTATCCCCTTATTGCTATCTGTGATATATTGACAATAAGAAACCTCCTATAAATTAGGGCTCTGTTGTATGCGCAGTGAAGTCTAATTACTCCAAGAAATTAAATTAGAGCGTAAATAAATCAAGTAAATAGACATGCACATTGTGTAAAAGGAATGATATAAAAGGACGTTGCCTACGTGGTACCACGTGATTAGAACATGTAAAGGTCCTGATACGCATGATCTTTAATGATCCTAGTAACCTGTGCAACTATAGAAAGAAATATGAAAAAGACCTTGACTACATAGTACCACGTGTTTAAAATATATAAAGGTCCTGACACGTATGGTTTCTACTTGTTTTGGTTACCTTAGTAACCGCAGAAATGAATATGCTAATGGAAATAACTTTGCCTATGTGGCATAATCTGATTGGAGTAAGCAAAGGTCCTGCTATATATGCCTTCTATTGATTTGGACCAATGGTGCAGACTCAATAACTGATGTGCATAAAGAAAAGGACCTTGCCTATGTGGCAAGGTCGGAGCAGGGGGGTGGTGGACTTAGAATGGCCAGTGAAATGAATGAGTTCTTCAATAGATTCAGCAATAAAGGTGCGGTAGCAGCAGGGAAGGGGGAGGAGGCCAGGGAACAACTAGCTAAATTAACAGGGGGTGAAATAGATCATTTCTCGGTCTCCAAAAATGACGTGAGGGACCAGTTTAGTAAGCTGGCCATTGGCAAAGCAGCAGGGCCTGACGGTCTCAGTCCACGTGTCCTCAGAGTGTGTGCAAATGAGTTGTGTACTGTCTTCCAGCATCTCTTTAACCAGAGCTTACAATCGAAGAGAGTACCAGTGCTATGGAAGACTTCCTGCCTGGTGCCGGTTCCCAAGACTACCTTCCCGACTTCCCCGGGGGACTATAGACCGGTGGCCTTAACATCGCATGCGATGAAGTCCTTGGAGAGAATAGTACTTGCTCACTTGTGTCCGAGGGTGATGGCGCATACTGATGCTCTTCAGTTTGCGTACCGGCAGGGACTGGGGGTGGACGATGCTGTAGCGTCTCTGCTACAAACAGTACATTCCTTTTTGGACAATGATGGAACCACAGTGCGTGCTTTGTTCTTTGATTTCTCTAGTGCGTTCAACACATTACAGCCACTCTTACTGCGTGGAAAGTTGATTAAAATGGCGGTGGATGAGGGACTTGTGAATTGGATAATTGACTACCTGTCGGATAGGCCACAGTTTGTTAGGTGGGGGACGGCTACATCAGATAGTGTACTGAGCAGTGTCGGAGCCCCGCAGGGAACAGTGCTGTCGCCATTCCTCTTTACATTGTACACAGCTGACTTTCAGTATAAATCAGACCGTTGTCACCTCCAGAAGTACTCGGATGACTCTGTGATAGTTGGCGGTATTGGGAAGGACCAGGATGAAGAGGAATATAGAAGGGTGGTTGCGGACTTTGTAGTATGGTGCCAGGCTAACCATCTAGAACTAAATGTTAAGAAAACCAGGGAGTTGGTGATGAGCTATGGAAGGTGCAAGAAGGTATGCCTACCTGTTACCATTGACGGTCAGGATGTGGAGATGGTGGACAGTTTCAAATATTTGCGGATTTACCTGGATAGCAAGCTAGACTGGAAGTGCCACATGGAGAAGGTCTACAAGAAGGGGATGAGTAGATTGTACTTCCTAAGGAAGTTAAGGTCTTTTAATGTGTGTGGCAAAATGCTTGAGGTGTTCTACCAATCCATTGTGGCTAGTGCCACCTTTGCGGCAATAATTTGCTGGGGTAACAGTGTGCGTGTTGCTGACGCCAACAAGCTCAACAAACTTATAAAGAAGGCTAGCGCGACGGTGGGCCTACAGCTTGGGACTTTTGAAGAGGTGGTAGAGGATAGGATTAAGAAGAAGTGCAGAGCTATAATGGGCAACAACACACACCCGCTTTATGAACTGTTTGCGAAACAGAAGAGCACATTCAGCAATCGCCTAATACAACTAAGGTGTAAAAAGGAAAAATACAGGAGATCGTTTGTTCCAACAGCTATGGGGGTGTTTAACAAATGTCTGAAAAGAAATGTCTAAAGCATTCCAAATGTTATGTTATCATATGTGTCATGTTCGAGATCTGTGTTCTGCTGCTGTGATACCGCAATTTCCTCCGGGATAAATAAAGTATATCTTATCTTATCTTATAATTTGATTGGAGCAAGTAAAGGTCCTGCTATACATGCCTTCTATGGATTTGAATAAATAGTGTAGATGCAGTAACTGATGTGCATAAAGAAAAGGACCTTGCCTATGTGGCCTAATCTGATTGGAGTAAGCAAAGGTCCTGTTAGGCATCTCCTCTATTGATTTGGACAAATTGTGCAGACGTAGTAAATGATACGTATCAAGAAAAGGACCTTGCTTATGTGGCGTGTTTCGATTGGAGCATGTGAGGGCCATGACATGAATCCCTCCTATTTTGAGTCAGCTGATCACGCAAGTGCAGCAATCGTTTAACACTACCTTCCACTTGTGGATTGGATGTAGGTAAGTTAATGCAGATTGGTTCCTGAAACTGAGGCATTCAGGCTATTATGAGAATGCTGATATATCGCTTTAATCTCCACCAATTTGGTTCCTTCTGGCCTGAATGACAGCTTTATCCTCCAATAATTTAAATGGTAGGTAACATTATAATGATATGATCTTCATGATTGGAAATAGGGGAGTCTATTCTATTGGCACATGACTACAACAATACACATTGGTTTAGAGCCCAAACAGAGGTGATAAAAGCTACCTGGCGGCCATTTTGGGTGTCATTTAGCCTCTATCCCCTGATGACGCCGGTTAGGCGAAACATGTCGGGGAGGCTATAATTTTAGTTTACAATAGGACAGGTAGGTAATAGTGCAATAAGTGGTCCGCGGCCACAAGCATAAGATAATGGAAATAGATAGGATAACTATTGGATACACAGTTATGCCAATTGAATAATCCTGATAGTCCTCACTACCTGCGCCTATATTGGAATTTTAATATAAATTACTACTATAATAAGGATTTAATTATTAAAAGTTAACTTTTAGAGAGCTTTAGTTGGGGGTTCTATTTGCCAACAGGCAATATGTTAATAAGAAACTCCATGTGGGTGCTGACTCCACTCCCCTGCACCAAAAACAAGGAGTCTACCGGGTGGTCCAGGAGTACGAGAGAATTTTTAGTAAGCACCCGCTAGACTTCGGCAGAGTAAAAGGGATAGAACACCATATCCCCACGGGGAGCCACCCACCAATAAAAGAGAGACACAGACCTGTACCCCTGCACATTATCAGAACGCAAAGGGCATGCTAAGAGAAATAAAAGAAGCTGGGGTCATAAGAGATAGCTGTAGCCCCTGGGCAGCCCCCCTGGTTCTGGTAAAAAAAGAAAGACGGCACCATGAGAATGTGCGTGGACTATAGACAAATCAACCGTATCACCCATAAAGACGCATACCTGCTGCCTAGAATAGAGGAGTCTTTAGCCGCACTAAAATCAGCTAACTTCTTTTCTACTTTGGACCTTACTAGCGGGTACTGGCAGGTTCCTGTGGCAGAGGCTGACAAGGAGAAGACCGCCTTCACCCCCCCTATGGGACTGAGCGAGTTCAACTGTATGCCCTTCGGGCTCTGCAATGCACTAGGGACCTTCCAGAGGCTGATGGAATGCTGTCTAGGGCACCGAAACTTCGAGACGGTCCTCCTTTACCTGGACGACGTGATCGTCTATTCGAAGACTTACGAGGACCATCTAAAGCACCTGGCCAAGGTGTTCGAAGCCCTGGCAGGCTATGGCCTTGTAGCATCGGCGTCTCTGCCCCTTGGTAGGCAGAGACGCCGTCCCTCTCACCTCCCCGCTCCTGGCGCGGCATCCTCCAGCGCTTCTCTCCCCGCTGCCGTCCTAAGGAGTCCCCGGCCAATTGCCGGAGGACCTCCCATATATAAGGCACCTCCTCCAAAATGGAGGTGCCCGAGCAAAGTTGTTTGCACTGTGTCTTATCTGTGCTTCAGCCCTCAGGTCCCGCTGCTAGCCTGACTTCTCGTCCTGCCTGCCAGCCTGTTATCTGTCCGTTACCTGCCGAGCCTGCCAGCCTGCTCACCTGGAGCGCTTACCTGTTACCTGCCTGTTACCTGCCTTGGCTATCTGTCCGCTCACCTGGGAGCATCCGTCTGCCCTGTCTGTCAGACCGCTCACCTGGGAGCGTCCTCCAGTTACCTGCCTGTTACCTGCCTCGTCTGTCAGACCGCTCACCTGGGAGCGTCCACCAGTTACCTGCCTGTTACCTGTCTCGTCTGTCTGCCTGCTCACCTGGGAGCGTCCACCAGTTACCTGCCTGTTACCTGCTGTGTCCGTCAGCCCGCTCACCTGGGAGCGCCCACCAGTTACCTGTCAGTTACCCGCCTCGTCTGTCTGCCCGCTCACCTGGGAGCACCTGCCTGTTTCCTGCCAGCCTGCCTGGAGACCCTGCCGTCACTTGCTGGGACCACCTTCCTGGTAAACCTAAAGACTGCTACTTGCCCTGCTTTCTCGAACTGTCAGCTACCAGAGACTTCCGCCTGCTTGCCGTGTCCATCCACCATACCGGTCAGTCCCAGCCATCTGACCCATGGGAGCCACCTGCTCTCTTACAAGGTCGTCCCCAGAGTAGCACCTGGTCCCTCAGCCCGGATCCTCCCTGGTCACGGTGTCGTTAGCTGCCGTACGACCAGGGTCGGTTCGGGTGGATACTTAGTCACGCCCCTCTGGGTCCCTCCTTGCACCTCGGCACAGAGGTTCCACCACCAGGCCTGAAGGTGAAACCATCAAAGTGTCACCTGTTTAAACCGAAGGTCCAGTACCTAGGGCACGTGGTAAGTGCGGAAGGAGTAGCCCCCTGACCCTGACAAGGTCACAGCAATCAAGAGCAGGCCAAGTCCCTCGAACATCAAAGAAGTGAGGCAATTCCTCGGGTTGGTAGGCTACTACCGAAGGTTCATCCCCGGGTTCACTAAGATGGCAGCTCCTATGCAGGACCTCCTGATAGGACAGTCTAAGTCCAGAAGCCAAAAGCCACCCTTCAAGTGGGATAAACCGGAAGAGGAGTCCTTCCGCCAGTTGAAGATGGCCCTCACAGGGGATGAGATCCTGGCCTACCCTGATTATGGCTAGCCTTTTATTCTCCACACAGACGCCAGTAATGTAGGACTGGGAGCCGTACTGTCACAAAACCAACAGGGCAGAGAAAGGGTGATCGCATACGCCAGCCGAAAGCTGAGGCCCACCAATGCTCTGCAGCCTATCAATTTCTGGTATATATTTTTCACTGCTTGTGTGATCTGTCCTGAAAACTGCATTATATCTCCATGCAATGCTCTGCAGCCTATCAATTTCTGGTATATATTTTTCACTGCTTGTGTGATCTGTCCTGAAAACTGCATTATATCTCCATGCAATGCTCTGCAGCCTATCAATTTCTGGTATATATTTTTCACTGCTTGTGTGATCTGTCCTGAAAACTGCATTATATCTCCATGCAATGCTCTGCAGCCTATCAATTTCTGGTATATATTTTTCACTGCTTGTGTGATCTGTCCTGAAAACTGCATTATATCTCCATGCAATGCTCTGCAGCCTATCAATTTCTGGTATATATTTTTTCACTCCTCTAGCTTTTTTATTCCATGATACTTAAAGGTCATCACACTTACTTTAAGAGTTTATGATCCATGCAGAGTTTACTAGTCTGTCTTTTTTTTTTTTTTTTTCCCTGCACTTTATGGTCTCCTGTTGTCTTTTAAGCTAGTGATTGATTGTTAATGAGTTAAATCTGTGCAGATCTAAGCAGATACGTCCCTATATATTGAGACTTAGTTAAGGGGAGGCATTTATGCGGGGGCATTTATGCATATAGCATTTATGCATACTTTATCGAAGTGCCATAATTTAGCAAAGTGCCCTGGCAGTTAGAAAATGGCAGTTGGACAGGGCAGGAGACAGGTAAGACATGCAAGACAATTAAACAAACTTGCTTCCAGGTCATCTTTTTGGCAAACAGTATTCACCATTTGTATCTGTGCCATTTATACTCTGGTTGCTACAATCATCCACATTCACCGTTCACCCACAAATGCGGCACACTTCATCCATATTAATCCCTCACTCCTCTCTTCTCCTATGTACAGTTGTCATGCTCTCTTCACAATGTTATACCACGCAGATCCATTCATTCCCACCATACAACGCAGGAAACGCTCTCACAAATCACTCAATCATCTGCTCACTCTCTGTATCTTCCTTCTATTAGTCGCAGGTGATATTTCTCCCAACCCAGGACCCTCCAGTAATAATAACACTAACTCTTTCCCTGTTACATTCAGAAACCCTGCTAATCTCATTAATATTCCCTGCATATCTTCTGTCTCATTCAACTGTGCCCTTTGGAATGCACGCTCAGCTTGTAATAAACTCTCTTACATCCATGACTTTTTCCTCTCTATTCCCTCAACCTTCTGGCTCTCACTGAAACCTGGATCCAGCAGTCGGACACCACCGCCGCTGCAGCTCTCTCCTATGGTGGCCTACATTTCTCTCATACCCCGCGACCTGACAACAGATCAGGTGGAGGTGTTGGTCTGCTTCTTTCAACAAAATGTACTTTTCAGGTTATCCCCCCTGTACCCTCCCTTATCTTCCCGTCCTTTGAGGCCCACACAGTCAGACTCTACCGGCCCTTCTCCCTGCGAGTGGCGGTTGTCTATCGCCCCCCAGGTCCCCCCCGTCAATTCCTGGATCACTTTGCTGCCTGGCTTACAAATTTTCTATCCTGCGACATCCCCACGATAATCATGGGAGACTTTAACATCCCAATTGGCGATCCTCTTTCCCCATCTGCCACGCATCTTTTATCATTAACCTCCTCCTTCGGCCTTTCACAGCTTGCTAATTCTCCTACACATGAGGACGGGAACACATTGGACCTGATCTTCTCCCGGCTTTGCTCAGTACATGACTTTACTAACTCTCCCCTTCCACTCTCTGACCATAATCTTCTTTCATTCTCTGTCAAGAACTGTGACTCTACTCAAGACACTCCCACCGTCCACACTTATAGAAATTTACGCGCCATTAACACCCAGAAATTTATAAAAAGGTTGCAATCATCATTGGCCCCAATCTCCTCCCTCTCATGTCCCGAATCTGCATTGAAGCATTATAACAAAATAATGCTATGCGCCCTGGATGAAGCCGCACCTCCTACACAAAGAACAATTCGGCATAGACGGCGACAACCCTGGCACACGCCTCAAACACGTCTTCTCCAGAGGTACTCCAGGTGCGCTGAACGGCTGTGGAGAAAATCAAATCTGCCCGAAGATTTCCTCCACTATAAATTTATGCTGAAAACATATAACTCTGCCCTTCACCTCTCCAAACAAATCTACTTTAACAACCTCATCATCTCACTTTCCAATAATCCTAAACGACTCTTTGACACGTTTCATTCTCTCCTCAATCAAACAGCACAGGCCCCGACCACCGACCTCAGCGCTGACGATCTGGCTAACTATTTCAAAGAAAAAATTGACCATATCCGACAGGAAATTTTCTCCCAATCCCCAAATGTTATGCATGCTCCCCCCCGCCACATTGTATCTTGCTCATTTTCTGACTTCGAACCAGTCACGGAAGATGAAGTGATCAGGCTCCTTGCATCTTCTCGCCCTACCACCTGCACCAGCGACCCTATTCCCTCACATCTCCTTCAGTCCCTTGCTCCAGCTGTCACCTCTCACCTAACTAAAATTTTCAACCTTTCCCTCTCATCTGGTATCTTTCCCTCTTCTTTTAAACACGCCAGCATACAACCATTACTTAAAAAACCATCCCTCGACCAGAACTGCACGGCCAACTACAGACCTGTTTCCAATCTTCCCTTTATCTCTAAACTCCTGGAACGCCTGGTCCACTCCCGTCTAATCCGCTATCTCTCAGACAACTCTCTTCTTGACCCTTTACAATCTGGTTTCCGCTCTTTACATTCTACTGAAACTGCCCTCACTAAAGTCTCTAATGATCTACTAACAGCTAAATCTAATGGTCACTACTCCCTGCTGATTCTCCTGGATCTCTCTGCAGCATTTGACACTGTGGATCACCAGCTCCTCCTCACTATGCTCCGCACTATTGGCCTCAAGGACACGGTTCTCTCCTGGTTCTCCTCTTATCTCTCTGACCGCTCCTTCTCTGTGTCTTTTGCCGGCTCCTCCTCCTCCCTACTTCCTCTTACTGTCGGGGTTCCTCAAGGATCAGTCCTAGGCCCCCTTCTTTTCTCCTTATACACCGCTCCTATTGGACAAACAATCAGTAGATTCGGTTTTCAGTACCATCTCTATGCTGATGACACCCAATTATACACCTCTGCTCCGGACATCACCCCTGCATTACTACAAAAGACCAGTGATTGTCTTTCTGCTGTGTCTAACATTATGTCCTCCCTCTACCTAAAACTGAATCTGTCAAAAACTGAACTACTCGTCTTTCCTCCCTCCATTAATCTACCTGTGCCCGATATTGCCATCTCCGTTTGTGGCTCAACCATTACTCCCCAGCTACAAGCCCGCTGTCTTGGGGTCATTTTTGATTCAGATCTTTCTTTCACTCCTCACATCAAATCACTCGCTCGTTCATGTCATCTACACCTCAAAAACATCTCAAGAATCAGGACTTTTCTCACCTTTGACTCGGCAAAAACTCTTACTGTCGCTCTTATTCATTCTCGTCTTGACTATTGCAACGCTCTACTAATCGGTCTCCCTCTTACTAAACTCTCCCCTCTCCAATCCGTCCTGAACGCAGCAGCCAGGATCATATTCCTCGCCAACCGCTACTCAGATGCCTCTTCCCTGTGCCAGTCATTGCATTGGTTGCCCATCCAATATAGAGTTCGTTTTAAACTTATCACGCTTACCCACAAAGCGCTCCATGCTTCAGTACCCCCCTACATCTCCTCCCTTGTCTCAGTCTACCACCCTACACGTGCCCTCCGTTCTGCAAATGACTTGAAACTAAAATCCTCCATAATCCGAACTTCCCACTCCCGTCTCCAAGATTTCTCGCGTGCTGCGCCAATTCTCTGGAATGCACTACCCAGGACAGTTCGATTAATTCCCAATACCCACAGTTTCAAGCGAACCCTAAAAACACATTTCTTTAGACTGGCGTATCACCTAAACACACTCTGTCCATCCCAGCTTTCCCCCATATTAAAATCTTCTTCAACTTCGGGTTCAAACCAACCATGCACATAAAAGCCTCTGTCAGGACTGCACACATACTGGCTGGCGACCAGTCCATGTATTATTATTTATCCTATTCAGTATATCAAGGCTGCATTATACAATATATGTACTTTTTACCTTTTGTGTCTCCCCCACTTCCTCATAGACTGTAAGCTCGCGAGCAGGGCCCTCACTCCGTTCGATATGAGATGCTTATTCTGTATTGTCTGTATAAGTCCCCCCTAAAATTTGTAAAGTGCTGCGGAATATGTTGGCGCTATAAAAATAAACTATTATTATTATTATTATTATAAGAGGAACCCGGAGAATTACAGCTCCTTCAAGCTAGAATTCTTGGCGGTGGTGTGGGCTGTAACGGAACGCTTCAAGCATTACCTGGCCTCCGCAAAGTTCACTGTGTACACGGACAACAACCCTTTAACACACCTAGACAGTGGAAGACTTGGTGCCCTGGAACAGCAGTGGATGGCCCGTCTCTCCAATTATGACTTCGTGATCAAGTACCGGGCAGGCAAAACAAATGCCAATGCTGACGCCCTGTCGAGAATGCCTCACTTACCTGAAGGTGACGAAGACCCAGAAGAGCTGGAGGAGCGTTTCACCGGTATGGGGCCGCTCAATACTCCCACCGCGTGAAAGAGGAAGATTTAACAACTATTATGATCAATCCCCTACCTCACCACAGCTGGGCCGAGACCCAAGATAGTGACCCTGGGATCCGCCTGGTGAAAGATCTGCTGACCCAGGAAGACGCCCGCTTAGATCCGGATGCTCCAGAGGAAGCCAAGCAGCTATGGAAAGAGAAGAACAAGCTGTTCCTCTATGAAGGCAAGCTGTGCAGAAGACTTGTCAACCACCGGACACACGAGCTGACCTGGCAAGTCATGGTCCCAAGGCGGGATGCAGCTATGGTCCTGGGGGCTTACCATGACAGAGCGGGGCACTTCGGTTGGAAGAAACTGGAGTTCCTGCTAAGAGGACGGTTCTTTTGGGTCGGCATGAGAGGGGCTGTAGAGAAGTGGTGCAGGGACTGTGGCCCTTGTAACTTAAGGAGAAAAGACCGCACCAGCCAGAAGACACCCTTGAAGCCCATCGTCACCCAGCAGCCTCTTGAGCTGGTAGCTCTGGACCACGTCAAATTGGCTCCAAGCCGGTCAGGATACATCTACGCCCTGACAATCGTAGACCACTATTCCCGTTTTCTAGTGGTGGTCCCGGTAAAAGACTTGACAGCCCAAACGGCGGCCAGAGCCTTCCAGCAATACTTCTGCCGTCCACACAGGGAACCGGAACAAGTCCTGGGTTCCTCCAGGGTCCAGCGTTAGAAGCTGAAATCTTCCAAGAGTTCTGCAACCTCTATGGCTGTAAGAAGATTCAACGGGATGTGTGAGAAAATGAACAATATAGTCATTGATCTCCTGAAGACGTTGACCCTGGAGGAACGCAGCCTGTGGCCAGAAAAACTGCCGGACCTGATAGACTTATACAACCATATCCCGGTGAATGCTACAAACTGCACCCCGGCTTACCTGATGCGAGCCAGACCAGGTAAGCTGCCCATGGACCTGGAGATGGGAGTCCTAACACCTGAGGACACCTCCCCGGATGCAGACTGGGATACGGAAAGGCGACTGCAGTACAAGAAGGTACAGGAGAGTGTGGAGAAGAGCCTGGCCCAGGTCAGAGAAAGGCAAGAAAGACTCTTCAACCAACACGCCCCTGCTGGTCCCCTAGAACCTGGTGAGCAGGTCCTGAAGCGAAAGAGAAGGCTACATAAGTTGGACGACCAGTGGGAAAGGGAACCCTACACCGTACTGCAGTCTGATCACGACAACTCGAAGGTGTGCGTGATCACCAAGGATGGAGGAGAAGCCACTAGTACCGTCTCCAGAGACCACCTAAAAAGGTGCCCCGAGCAACTCTGTAGTGCAGAAGAGGATCAAAGTGACCTTGAACCCGCAGGGGACAAGGAAGAAATGATCAGCACCATTCTCGGAGAGTTCCCTCAGTCCTGGACTCGAATAAACGATGCCATAGTGGTACCCGTCCTGCATTTCCTGCAACCGGCTCAGCAACAACCTACATCAGAGCCGGAAGGTGAAGAAGAGCAAGCAGTTCCAGAGGCAGAAGAGCCGGTACCAGCAGCCCAGGAGAATCAACCCTCTGCTGACAGTGAGCCTGCCATGCCTGCGGTAAGCCAGAGGACGCGCAGACAGCTGCCTGCCCTGCCTGTAAGTATAGCCAGTGACTGTACCCTAAATAGTAGTGAAGAAAACCAGGTCGGTCCACCACCAGACAGTGGGTTACACAGGTCAACCAGGAGCACAAAGGGGCAGATACCTGCTCGCTGGAGAATATAGGGTGCACTAAAACTGTAAATAACCCTGTTGCCAAGTGTTGAAATGTTTGCAAAGTTACATGCATGATTAGTAATTGTGTATTTCAGTTTCTTACAGTTACCGTACTGACTCAAAGGTTATGAACTTTTAATAACCGGGACTTTGTATGGACTGCGTTCGGAGCCTAACCAAGGAATGAACTAAGACTGTAAAGGACTTGGGGCTAGGACAGACCGCCACCTGGTTAAGGCTCCCCGTTGTGTTGGTGAAATGGACACCCGGTCACAGACCACACTGTGACCTTAAGAACTCAACCTGTGCGTCGTTTGTCTACTGATGTTTTATGGTCATGCATATTATCTTTGTTTATTGTTTAGTCCCGGAGTACTACATTTTACTAGGGGGGAATGTGTCACCCTGGCCTGGATGCCACAAATATAATAAAGCTGTGTCTGAGAGCAAGGGGGAGGTCCTCTAGTCAAGGACCATTAGCATGCAGCACCTCCTGTCCCAGACCAGTAGGGGGAGCAGGCTGCCCCTATAAAAGCTGGAGCTGGGGGCAGGGTTAGAGAATACTGGACAACCTGTCTCTGGATTGAGAGGTGTCCCAGAGCAGGGACAGACAGTTGTGTTGCAGCCTAAGAGGACGTGTGGCAGTAGGAGAGCCACGAGCCAGGGACAAGAGGCAAAGTGAGCCTGTCCTGGCAGACAAAGAAACTAATCTACCAGACTTTGGTGTCTGAGGCTGGGAGGATTCCAAGTCCTACAGCAGATAACCAGTCCGCAGGGGACTGTATGTTCCTTGGCCTAGAAGCCCGAAGGCTCTGCCACAGCAGAAGGGACCAGCAAAGCCGTACCAGGCCGGGAGTAGAAAGGGGCCCAAGTTGCAAGCCATACGGGCGAGAGGACACGGTGACCTCGGGAACGTGGGCTGTTATACTACATGGAGGGAAATAGCCAGAAGGAGCACAGAGAGCACGGTAGGCCTACACCCTCACCCTGACCAGGGTCAGCTTCCCACTTGTTCTCAGACATCCAGGCCCCCTCCTAGCCGGGCCTGTTTCTGGGTCATTTTACCTGCTCTAATAAAGACCCTGAACTGTTTAAGAGGCCTCCGTTTACTGGCTATCGCGGTCGGAATCATCCCCTCCATCATCCATTATATATACTGCCCTGGGGCCATACTCCTCCCGTGGGGAGTTGAACTATTCAGTGCTGCACATTTATATCAGCCCCAGCGGTCTGCACTGCAGCGGCGGTTAGCCCTGACCACAATCCACAGGTGGCGTAGTCGGATATTACCTAAAACATATAAGAGGCTGCCACTGGTCTGACCACCCTGAGCCACGGGACCGGGTCGCCACTACTACTCCCAGCATTGCCCTGAAGCCCGGTCCCGAGTGCCCCACGGCCCAGGGGGCGAGTCACTGGGATGGCATTCTGATGACAGGCTGGATCGCAGCTGAGCGCTGCAATCCAGCTTGTCATCCTTCAGAGACACTGCAGAGCGCAGGCATTATGGGAACTTCCGATTCCGGTATTCGATATTGTAAAAGTATCGGAACTCAGTATCGGAACTCCGATACCGCGAATATCGGCCGATACCCGATATTACAGTATCGGAATGCTCAACACTAATCATCAATGCCCTTCGACCAGACAACCTCTTTAATAAAGGTAAAACAAATCAAGATAAAACTCCTTTAGTATAAACACTTCTCTTAGTATTTTTAAAGGGAACCTGTCATGAGATCCATGCTGTCCAAATAACAGGCAACATAAATCAGACACTGGCTTCGTAATATAGTCAGGTATGTATAGGGAGAGACCTGTCAGTTTAGGGGGACAGATTTGGGAGAACCTGCAGGGACCAGGTTCCGACTAGTCAGTCAAGACATGTAGGCTTCAATTCATTAAAGAGGATGCCCAAGTTTGACACTCCATGTGACTGCAGATTTATGAATCCTCACATCACATGCAGCATTCTCCGGTGTCAGTAGCAGCTGGTCATGTGACCGCACATATCTGATATGCACACTTCCAGCCACATTCCAACTAGACATATCCAGTGTCGCTCAATACACTTGTACACACGTCTAGTTGGCACATGACCGTATGTATGGAAAGAGCACCAAAAAATCTTTACAGCATGCACTCAGAGCTCCAGCATCACAGTGAGTAAATCACTGCTCCTAATCTGCGACAACACAGCTCTTGGGAATAGAACCGAGAATTCCTGCTCTTAGAAGATCAGTGAGAACCTGCAGGAGCGGACAGTTGGTGAAGCTTCAGGCCAGTGTATCTGTAAACATGTCACGGGATGCAACATGCAGATAAGAACAAGGCGGAAGTAACCAACTTATAGGGGTTTTCACACCAACAAAAATATATTTTAATCAACAGATCTTGGAATTAAAATAAACTCCACAATTGGATGCGTTTAAAAATATGTTCCTGTGCTGAGATAATCTTATAAATGTGCCCCTGCTGAGTACTGTGTAATGGCTGTGTCTGACTGTGCAGGAACATGGTCTGATCATACCACAGCTCCTGGGCAGGGGGGAAAGGAAAAGAGTATACAGACAGGACAGTATGGGATCGAAGCTGATTCTTTCTGTGAGTAAAACATTTCTCTGCCTGTTTTAAACAATATTTTACCTCAAAGAAAGAATCAGTTGTGATCCTGTGCTGTAATGTCTGTATAGTCTTTTGCTTCCTCCACCGGCCAGTAGCTGTGGTATATCTGACCTGTTTGTGTACGGTCGGACACAGCCATTACACTGTGGCACATTTATAATATTATCTCGGGACAGGAAAAAAATTTTAAGCACCTCCAATTGTGGAGTTTATTTTTTTTCTGTTGATTAAAATATACTTTTGTTTTTGGAACAACCTATTTAACTGTTTATTTCCATAATGTGGGAATAGGGGATTGGTTTAACAGGAGGATATGATATATATAACAGTAAATACAGTATGAAATATACAATGTTATTATCAGCACACTGTGATTCTTATCGCAAGTTCTCAATACTATCTAGCTAATGTCTGATGATAATGTCCAGAAGCATTTAAAATATTATCACAATGTTCCCCTTCCCATCTTCTAGTTCCTAGTGGGGTTCTCCAGTTTTTCCCACTAGGCCGCAAGTTCGTCTGGCTAAGTCAAGCAATATTCTCTGGTCCTTTCTCACACTGGCCAGTCCCTGCCCCATATTCTGCACTACCCCAGACTGCACCCTGTACCGTACGTCAGTGCTGGCAGTAACGGCTCACTCGTGCCCCTGGTTCACGGCTACGGACATTCATTTCCGGGTTGGGGTCCCCACCGGATTTTGACCTGTTTGACCTGCCACGGTCGAGCGAGAGCTGGGTCTCGGGCCTTGACCGGCGGAGACTGGTTCTAGTGTAAGCTACCTCCACGTAGTCGACTACCGCCAAATACGTGGTGGTAGTCATGTGAATGGGCCACCCTTTCCTGCTACAGAGAATGAGTGTTGTTGGTGGGTGTGTGCACCTCCATTGTCGGTTTAGATGCACTTAGTACAATCCCACTCTCTTTTACCTTTTCGATCAATGAGCCAGACCAGTCCTTAAAAACAATGTCCATTTTAAACACAGCCAAACTGATGAACAGGGGATAACAGGTTATACATTCTCTTTCTTCATCTTCCACATAATACACCAGCTTCGTTATCAGAGCTACAGTTTGTACTTTGTTCCCGGCAACAGATACCACAGGGGACATGGGGAGAAGTTGGAATTGTCTGCATTTTCTTAGGGTTAGGGTCATACGGGTCCACATATAACACTATGATCCCAATACCCTGAGTGTTTGCCTATATCAGTCCCAGGGGCCACACGTTGAGACAATGCTCTCTGTTTCAGTATTCACATCAGGGCACGGCCTTTTCCTAAGGTCCCTCTTTTTCGCTGAACCGTACGTTTCCCTGACTTATAAGCTTTCCTTTTCTGCAGGGGTCCCCAATTGCCTGTGATGTCCTGCTGCCTCTGTAACTACTGTAGCTTCTTTCCATGCTTGTAATTCCACAACCGATGAACCTGTCCTCTCCAGCACAGCACACAGCATACTCAACACTCTACAACTTCAACACTCACTAACTACTTCCTATATCTCTATAGCCTTCCCACTGGTTTCCCCTTTAGTCTGCCTACAACCTCTCCCTGGGGACGACCTTGAGTTTAACCCTCCAGGAACCTGACACACACACCGGCTATAAGGATAAAATACACTCTTTATATAACATAGGCAGAAATGTAATCACACACGACAATAAACTTTTGACAACTTGCCTCGATGTCTTCTTGAGAGTGGCAGGACCCTCTCACACTCGAACCTTGGCTGGCCTGTATCTGGACATCAGGTCTTGACTGGTGACCGGCGTCGTCTAGACTCGGCTCACTTCACGGACTTTGACCGGCATCATCTGGATTATGGTCACGGGCACATCATAACACACCGATTCCGAGACCTTGTCCTCAGCATCCCCTTGCACACATGTCCTGCTCGTCTCACCGGTTGGCTCCAAATCTCCTTCCGCTTTGCTGCTCTGGCCACTCATATCAGGGAATTGTGTCATGAAGGCCACATGACCTGGTGGTCTGTCTAGACTCTTCCTATCCAAAACTCTTCCTGTTAGCTCTGCAGGGTTTCGATTTGGCATTAAATGGCAATCTCTAGACACAAATACTGCATAGTGCTGGGGAATAATATCCTTTGCGGCACATCCTCTTACATAAGCAGATGCTGTTCTACTTGTTCTGAAAACAGGAGCAGGAAGCTTTGCTGGCCAGGAAGAGGAGCTAAACAGGCAGGGAAAAATGCAGTCGCAGAGATCCAGGGCAATGCACTTATGATCCTCATGATCTTTAAGTGCCTAGCAATGCCCCTGCTTGTCCGTTGAATTTGTTTGATCCTAGGCTATCTGTAGCTTTGAATATTGAAGTGAACACCATTTACTGTGAACTGTACTATTCTGATGATTACAATTAGAACAATCTACACAAACTTCTCCTGATTCAAGAAAAAATAATTAATGTGACGCTAGTTACTACTCACGGACAAGCCATGAGTCTCGGTAGTCAAGAGGTCCGAGGTCAAAAGCCAGGAGGGTATGTCATAGACAGAGGGTGAGACAAAGGCGTAGTCAAGCAACAGTCCAGGGGTCACAATTCCAAGAAGGTAGCAGATCATGACAGAAGGGCTAGGTAAACACAAGGTCAAAGGCAACTCCAAAGTCGAGCAACAAAGATCAGAATACATGGCTTGGAGCACAGAGCAAGCACACACCTCATGAGCAAAGCTACATTTGACAGTAATCTAAGTCAGAGAGCTGGCTATATAGCCAGGCAATTACTCCAAACAGGAGACACATGTCTCCATTTTTACAGACAATGGCAATGTCCCTTATTTTTATTAGCTTTCCTGGATGTTGGGCAATCCTGTTTTGATAGCATATCACAGCATTATGCCATTAGTCTGTACTGAGAAACCCCTAGAATTATTTTCAACCACTGAGTTCACAATGAGATGAAAATTTGATTATTTGTAGACTGGAGCCCTGTCATTTTTATGATGAATGAATTCATGCACTCTGTTTCTGTGGCGCCCCTGAGGGTTCAGTCGCCACGGAGGTACTGCACCTCACCCAGAGGTGTGGCATCTCCTTCTCTCAGGTAAGGATGGAGTACTGCCCGGGACCCCAACACCTGCACTCAACACTACACTACTCCAGGCCAGCTGGAAAGGCATTATGCACTTTTTCTGCTGCCCTGTCCCTGGCTGGAGTGGGGGAACCAAAAGTGAGGGGGAACCAGTAGTGGGTGTGGGTGGAGGACGCAGAACAGGGGAGCACTTAAGGAGTAGGTCTATATAAAGGGTCGCCATCTTAGGGTGGCAGTGCAGTAAGTAAGTGGCAGCAAGAGGAGAGGAGGGGAGCAGAGTCTCTTTAGGAGCTCTGCTCCAGAGTGGGGCCTAGTGAGAGAGGCCCAGGAGAGGAGTGGGAGCAAGGGAGGAATGCTCCAGGAACAGAAGGGATCCCAGGGGTACGGTAAATGCAGGACGGCACCCGTACGCCCGAATCTGCCAAGTGTCAGAGGGATCAGGCCGCAGAAAGGGAACCGGTCCCTGGACCAGCCGTGTTACTTCAGGTCTCGGCTGGAAAACCGGAGGCTTCTGCACTTCCATGGTGCAGTTGCCACAACCTCACCCTAGCCGCCGTGAAGGGCACCAAGTAGGTCCGGGAACTCCAGGTTGCCCAGAGGGATCTCAGAGTACCCGATCGGGCGGGACTGTGTGTGAGGGAGCGCAGGGCAGGAGGGAGAAGACCCAGCGCGGGAAGTCGGTCAAGGAAGGAACATAAAGAAAGGGGGTCCCGTTAAGTTTTTCTGATATACCTGAGGGAATGCTGAACCCCTGCCCTGGCAAACGCAGTGTGACGCGGGAGTCTGACACCTGGAATGTGTACCCGAGGAACCTAAAAAGAACTGTGAGTAAACTCGGATGACTGCACTCCACTGTGTCTGTCAGTTATTTCCACCACACTACCACGCCCGCACTACAACACCCAGCAACACCATCTACGCCTACACTGCACCGGGGGCCCGCTCTGCCTGTGGGGAGCAGAAACATCACAGCTGCCATCCCATCACCCCCGGAGGTCTGCAGCAGCGCTGGTAACCATTACCAGAAACCACAGGTGGCGTCACGAGACAAACTGTTAACAAAACTCCTTTTAAAGAGTGACCCCAGAGTACGGGCCCGGGGGCCGACTGCCGTGACATCACAAGGAGGTAAAGGCCCGGGTACCGAGTCCCCCATATCCCCTTGGGCGAGTCATTTCATTAAGGGTAATATACTTAGGATCACCCCTCCATGACCCTTATAATGTAGTCAGTTATTAACATAACCTAATCACACTGGGCTAAAAAAGTTCCAATGGGAATGTACTGTATATATTACCTGGATGTTTTCCCAAGATCATGAAGGACTCAGAGTTGGCTGTGTATATTCTGTTATATTTGTATACTATCTGCTACTTTGCGACTGTTTAAAATTTTAAAATGGTATCATTGTGAGGTTTGCTCAGGCGAAAAACAATTTAATAGGGCAGTAGTGCCAAAAGTGGTACTGTTTCTCCATTCTTGTGTTCTTTTTTTTTCCAGGAATGTACTATTATATTTCCCTCTAAGTTTGTATATGTAACGCATGATTCCTGACTGGTTTTATTTGGTGGGTTTTTCTCAGCAAGTATATAGCATACAACCATACTATACTATACTACTATATTTATACTGCACTATTTCATGCTTGATTTATTTATTTCTTACTGTATGGCAGCACGGTGGCTCAGTAGTTAGCACTGGAAAACCTACAAGAAGCAAAATAAACATAAACCCTGCAGTAAATAAATAAAAAAAAAGCAAGTGCATTTAAATAAAATAGGGTTCTTAGTAACACTGTTTTTGATCAAAAATAGTATAAAAGCTATCCCACCACGACAAGGTGAACCCATTCGGGATAGTCCTACACTGTCTGATACTAAAAACCTTACCATGTGTCAAAGTTGACCTCTGTGTGAATAAGGACAGACAAAGGACCGGGTTCTGAACTGTGGACACCAGCCAAGGGAAGTTTTATGTATTATCCAGCTCAAAGAAAAAAACACAAAATTTGAGCTTGGTTTAAGTTGGTATACATGCAACAGGGGTCCTGAGCTCAAATCCCACCTAGGAGAATATCTGGAAGGAGTTTGTATGTTCTCTCCATGTTTGCATGGGTTTCCTCCAGGTAGTCTGGTTTCTTCTCACACTCCAAAGACATACTGGTAGGGAGTTTAGTTTGTGAGCCCTAATGGGGACAGTGATTATGAGGTCTGTAAAGCACTGTTGAATTAATCATGCAATCTAAGTGAGTATAATATTGTTATTTTCAATGGGTACTATGATTGTGGGTTAACATGTGGATAACTAGAAGGATGTTTAGCAAAGGTCCTGTAATCCATGATGTTCCTCTAAGTGACTGGCGTGTAGTAGGAGAGCTGACAAAGAGTAACATGCCACGGGTTCAGCTAGCAAGAGATTCTGTCATTCTGAGAAGGGCATGAGCGGCAACAACTTGACAGGTGGCTATAACCATAAGCACTGTGCCCCTGTTGGAATAAATATTGAGTTCTGCACTATTTCTGTGTGTGCATCAATGCTCTAGTGTAGTAAGAGACACACCACAGTTAATAACCATCTTATACTTTTCTCCCGGTTTTATTAATGATCAAGTGAAATCAGGACATCTAGAGAATAAATATTAGTTGAGCTAAAGTCAGCTTATATGAAGAGATGGGGGTGCTTGTCATATGTCTCTTTAACCCCCCCACCCCAAAGCCAGTTTTCACCTTCATGGCCAGGCCAAATTTTACAATTCTGACCAGTGTCAGTTTATGAGGTAATAACTCTGGAACGCTTCAACGGATCCCACTGCTTCTGAGACTGTTTTTTCGTGACATATTGTAATTCATGATAGTGGTAAAGTTTGTTCGATATGACTTGCGTTTATTTGTGAAAAAAAAACAAATTTAGCTAAATATTTAAAAAGTTTGCAATTTTCACACTTTTAATTTTTGTGCCCTTAACCCCTTCAACCCCTTCAACCTGAAGCCTGTTTTCACCTTCCTGACCAGGCCAATTTTTTGAATTCTGACCACTGTCACTTTATGAGGTAATTACTCTGGAACGCTTCAACGGATCTTGGTAATTCTGAGAATATTTTTTCATGACATATTGTACTTCATGACAGTGGTAAAATTTATTTGATATGACTTACATTTATTTGTGAAAAAATTGGAAATTTGGCGAAAATTTAGAAAATTTTGCAAATTTCAAAGTTTTAATCTTTATGCCCTTAAATCAGAGAGATATGTCACACAAAATAGTTAATAAATAACATTTCCCACATGTCTACTTTACATCAGCACAATTTTGGAACCAAATTTTTTTTTCGTTAGGAAGCTCTAAGGGTTAAAAGTTGACCACTGATTTCTCATTTTTCCAACAAAATTTACAAAACCATTTTTTTAGGGACCACATCACATTTGAAGTAACTTTGAGGGGTCTAGCACCCCTCAAGGTGCTCAAAACCACATTCAAGAAGTTTATTAACCCTGCTTCACTGGAATTTTTGGAATGTGGAAGGAAAAAATAAACATTTAACTTTTTTTTTCAAAAATGTTACTTTAGACCCATTTTTTTTACTTTCAGAAGAGTAACAGGAGAAAATGGACCTCAAAATTTGTTGTGCAGTTTCTCTTGAGCACACCAATACCCAAAATGTGGGGGAAAACCACTGTTTGGGCGTACGGCAGGGTTCGGAAGGGAATGAGCGCCATTTGACTTTTTGAATGTAAAATTTGCTGGCATAATTAACGGACGCCATGTCATGTTTTGAGGGCCGCTGATGTGCCTAAATAGTGGAAACCGCCCACAAGTGACACCATTTTGGAAACTAGACCCCTCAGGGAACTTATCTAGATGAGTGATGAGCACTTTGAACCCCCAGGTGTTTCACAGAAGTTTATAACGCTGAGCTGTAGAAATAAAGAAATCAAATTTTTCCACAAAAAGGTTTTTTTCAGCCCAAAAGTTTGCATTTTCACTAGGGTAACAGGAAAAATTGCACCATAAAATTTGTTGTGCAATTTCTCCTGAGTAAGCAGATACCCAATATGTGGAGGAAGACTACTCTTTGGACGCACAGAAGGGCTTGGAACTAAAGGAGTGCCATTTGACTTTTTGAATGTAAAATTTGCTTGAATAATTAGCGGACGCTATGTCGCATTTGGAGAGCCCCTGATGTGCCTAAACAGTTGATACCCCCCACAAGTGACATCATTTTGGAAACTAGACCCCCTCAGGGAACTTATCTAGATGGGTGGTGAGCACCTTGGAACCCCAGGTGCTTCACAGAAGTTTATAACATTGAGCCGTAAAAATAAAATTTTCAAATCTCAATTTGCTTTAGCATTGTTATGCTTTATAAACTGTCAGTGCTGCACTGACACAAGCTTTTTAGACCATACACTGCACGTGATGTAGCAAGCTTGCCAGCCCTGGTGACCCCAATGTTGTCATGATGATGTTGTGTCACCATGGCAATGATCAGCCCCTCACGATGATGTCGCAGGGGGCACTGATCGGAGGGCAGAGGGAGCCCCCTCCATTTTAAATGTTGTGATCGATATCGATTGCAGCATTTAGGGGGTTATACTGCCGAGAGCGGCCCGCAATGCTCCCGGCAGTGAGAGCCGGGTGTCAGTTGTCGGATTTGCTGACACCTAATGGCAATCGCGCACACACAGCTTCTGTGCACGCAAAATAGCCAGGTCATATCAATACGTCCAAGGTCGGGAATTCCTTGCCAACCAGGATGTATCAATATATCTAAGATTGTGAAGGGGTTAAATTTGCAGGTTTTGGCGGTCTATGATATTGGAGGGAAGGCATTTGTACACAGCAGACAATTCCTGAACAGCCTTAGCATGCAGGGGCCTATGTGTTCTTCATGCTGCCTTAGGAACTTTAAGTAGTACGCCCCTACTGGTAAGTCAGACTAAAAGTGCCCATATTCTTTAGGTAGTAGTTAAAGGGGTTTTCCCACAAACAAATGTAAATTTTAACCCCTTTACCCCCGAGGGTCGTTTGCACGTTAATGACCAGGCCAATTTTTACAATTCTGACCACTGTCACTTTATGAGGTAATTATTCTGGAAGGCTTCAATGGATCCCCCTGATTCTGAGAATTTTTTTTTGTGAAATATTATACTTCATGATAGTGGTAACATTTCTTCAATATCACTTGTGTTTATTTGTGAAAAAAAATGGAAATTTGGCGAAAATTTGGAAAATTTCACAATTTTCAAACTTTGAATTTCCATGCCCTTAAATCAGAGAGATATGTCAAACAAAATAGTTAATAAATAACATTTCCCATATGTCTACTTTACATCAGCACAATTTTGGAACCAACATTTTTTTTGTTAGGAAGTTTTAAGGGTTAAAAGTTGACCAGCGATTTCTCATTTTTCCAGCAAAATTTACAAAACCATTTTTTTAGGGACCACATCACATTTGAAGCGACTTTGAGGGGCCTTTAAGACAGAAAATACCCAAAAGTGACACCATTCTAAAAACTGCACCCCTCAAGGTGCTCAAAACCACATTCAAGAAGTTTATTAACCCTTCAGGTGCTTCACAAGAATTTTTGGAATGTGGAAGAAAAAAATGAACATTTAAATTTTTTCACAAAAATTTTACTTTAGACCCCAATTTTTTTATTTTTGCAAGGGTATCAGGAAAAAATGGACAACAAAATTTGTTGTGCAACTCCTCCTGAGCACACCGATACCCCATATGTGGGGGAAAACTACTGTTGAACCCCCAGGTACTTCACAGAAATTTATAACATTGAGCCGTAAAAGTAACATTTTTACATTTTTCCCATGGTGTGGGACCGCTCCTTGCACATAGTACCGGGTGTCAGCTGTGACGATCACACAGGCTGTGAAATCGCCATGACATACTAATACGTATCTGGCTCTTAAGTCCCAGGTTGCAGATACGTATTAGTACGTCATGGGCTAGAAAGGGGTTAAAAATTGGCTGTGTCTGACCGTGTACAGAACATACCACATTTCCTGGGCAGGAGAGGAAGCAAAAGACAATACAGACATTACAGTAGGGGATCGCAGAGGATTCATTTTTTGAGGTAAAATATTAACCCGGGTAGCCGGGACTACTGAGAATTCAAATACGTGGGCGGCGCCAACCATGATTAAATATGAGGAATCACACCCCTATGACTAAATGAGCAGGTATGATATAAATATATAACATTTTTACACATTATATTAGCGCCGATTTTAATGAAAAAAGCGTGTTAGTGATGCACATTGCATCTCTAACAGCGCAATGGGGGCACTTTAGATACTACAAAGGACATGACAGGTTCCCTTTAAGGCAAAGCCTAGAGGAGACCCGAAATACAACACTGGCCATAGCGATAAAATGTAACATTCTCTTTTGTTACATATAAATAAAACATATTATCATATATATCAAATCACATAATCCTCCTGTTGCCAGGGCGTCTTCATCTTCTCTGCAACTCCCTACGAACCCCCACATTTATGGTAGTCCCCGACCATTTTATCACACACAAATCACACAGAACAACAAGACTGCAACCCAATGAAAACAGTAAAATTCCTTCTTTGTTTCTCCCGTGAACGACGTACACGTCTGCTTTAGCCTATTCGACCACATAACTGGGTGACCTGACTGGAGTGTCCAAGTCTATACTCTCTAGGAGACAACAGGCCTCAGGTAACAACCGGCTACCAAGAGTGAGAGGAAATTGGACCCTAGGAATTTTCACTCATTTGTTATGCTGAGCCCAGCAGAATAGGCTGAACAGATGGCCTAGAACACGGCCACCGCAGAAACGGCTTGTCGGAAAAAGAAAAAAAAAAAAACTGGCCTTCACTTGTTCTTCTCCTTCAGGGATGCTAGCCAGGAGTTGGGGGATGGAGGACGATCCCACATCCAGGGACGGTCAGGGTGTTTCTCTCTTCCCCGGTCCACTTCAAGGACGTCAGTCCTGGACACCACAATGTTCATAAAATTATTGTTGGTGAGGGAGAAATTTGGAACGGCCCCACGGGGAGCTTCAGCAATGGAGCTTTTAGCCTCTTTGGCCCTATCAGGATTCAGTGAACTTGTCTGAGTGCCTGCACTGACCTTTCTGGGTGACTTGGTCAGCCCCGGTGCCCAGAACATGGGCTGTGCAGTAGGTGGTGGGTGTTGCCATTGATGACTGTGGACCGGTTCAAAATCTGCCTCCTCTTCCCACCGGGCGACCTATTCGGCAGTAGCTGCACGTGTAACGCCCACCGCATACCACCCCTTGCAGCACCAGACCTTACAAAAGTTTACTTTTTCTCCCACATACAAACTATGCAGGTGATAGAGCAAGATGACTTCAGGCTTAGCCCACTGCAGGGGGACGGCGGCAGCCGGGGGAATATCCTCTTCCTCCTCATTCTCCTCCTCGGCCACCTGGGATGACATATAAGGCCCAGGGGGGTGCACTGAGCTTTGAGGGGTACATATTCTAAGATCGGTATCCTTTCTTCCTCTTCCATCTGGCTCCAATACGCGAGCCGGACCTTGTGCTGAATAAGGCCCACTTGCAAAGTGGTGTGGTTTTTCAATGGACTGCGGCTGCCATGGATATCTCTTTGGTCATGGCATCGCAAAGTACTTTACCGGCTGTGGCCCCTGGGTTGGTAAGGTAGATTATCTCCACGTCGGAGGAGCAGTCCATGGTTTCAGCCTCAAGTGCGACTCATCTTCTTCAGCATGGCTCACCACACATTTGGGGAAGCGCACCACGAGTCAGTTCGGGTGCGCTTCCCGCCCGATAGGCTCCGCCCTTCTGGCAGTCGCACTAATGACATGGATGACATTTCCGCTGTCACTCCCTGTGAATCTGCCTTCAGACGCGCCCTTTCATCACATCATCTCTTACCTGGTGGGGCCTCTCCGGTACTAGTCTGTGCCTTCTACTTCTGTGCCGCTCCACCTCTTCTGGGTTGGATCCTGGATTCGGAACACCTCATGAAGGCCGTTTCTTTGGTGGGCCAAACACACAGGTTTGGGAGTTCTCATTACCTCCCCATCCATGAGAACAATTCCAGCTTCAAACAAGACAAAAGACCTTGGGTCTGGGTTAACAGATTCGGCTTTATAAGAAAGACTAGAAGCAATGGGATGAAACTGAAAGGGAAAAGATACAGATTAGAAATTGGAAAAAAGTTTTTGACCGTGAGGGTGATTAACGAGTGGAACAGGCTGCCACGAGAGGTGGCGTGATCTCCTTCAATGGAAGTCTTCAAACAGCGGCTGGACAGACATCTGTCTGAGATGATTTACTGAATCCTGCATTGAGCAGGGGGTTGGTCCAGATGTCCCTGGAGGTCCCTTCCTTTCTATGTTTCTATGCTTTACTGTGCAATTCGGTTACACATGGCTGCAGCATACAGATTAAGACGGAGTCTCTTTTTAGTGATATTCCCTTGGTTCTGTGCCAGGTACAGCATCCAGGAACGGGCTTCCCCCCAACCCTCAGCTGCCTATTTTTACCTGGCCGGACACAACAATATAGGGAAGCCTTTTTTTTTTTCACTATTTCATGAATTTCATGAAATAATTTAAAAAAAAATACGTGGGGCTTTGCCCTATTTTTGTGTCCAGCCTGGTACAACTAGGCAGCTGGGGGCTGCCATCCAGCTTGCCATGCCGCAGACACTAAGAAGCTCCTCAGTGAAGCTCCTCAGTGTCTGGCTGTGACAGCATCCAGATGAGCCGAGTTCATGTCCAATGAACTCAGCTCACCTCATGCACGTCACTGACAGTGTGGGAGAATTCTCCTGCGCTCACTGCTTGAGCAGGAGAATTCTCCCACGCTGGGATGGCATTGAGATGACAGGCTGGATCGCAGAAGAGCGCTGCCATCCAGCTTGTCATCCTTCAGAGACACTGTAGAGTGCAGGCATGCTTGCGCTCTGCAGTGTCTCTGAAGCGCTACCTGCAGTGTCTCTGAAGCGCTGGATCGCAGCAGAGCACTACCATCCAGCTTGTCATCCTTCAGAGACACTGCAGAGTGCAAGCATGCCTGCGCTCTGCAGTGTCTCTGAAGGATGGCATGCTGGATGGCAGCGTTCTGCTAGCATCCAGCCTGCCACCTCAATGCCGTCCCAGCGTGGGAAAATTCTCCTGCTCAAGCGGTGACATCATTTGCCGCCACCGCATGTGCAGGAGAATTCTCTCACGCTGTCAGTGACGTGCATGAGGTGAGCTGAGTTCATTGGACATGAACTGGTCTCATCTGGATGCCGCCACAGCCAGACACTGAGGAGCTTCACTAAGGAGCTTTTCAGTGTCTGCGGCAAGGCAAGCTGGATGGCAGCTTTCTGCTGCGATCCAGCCTGTCATGTCAATGTAGCAGAGCTGAAGCCATCCTGGGAACCATGGAAAGGTAAGGATGAGGTTGGTTTATTATTTTACTTTTATTGCAGGAGATCGTTGGCTTCAGCTGGAATGGGCGTGACGGTAAGTAGAGTTTAATTTAGAACATTAAAGAATTGTGTGTTTATTTCAATTAAAGGACTTTATTCTGGGTGTTTGTGTTTTTTTTTTAACTTTCACTATGGGGTTAGTAATGGGGGCGTCTCATAGACGCCTCTCCATTACTAACCTGGGCTTGATGTCAGCTGGCATTATAAGCTGACATCAACCCCAGCCCTATTACCCCACTGCCACCGCTACAGGGCAGTGGAAAGAGCGAGGCTAAGTGCCAGAATTGGCACATCCTATGGATGCGCCATTTCTGGGGCAGCTGACGTCTGGTGTTTCTAGCCTGGGAGGGGGCCAATATTCATGTCACCCTTCCTGGGCTATTAATATCAGCCTTCCAGCTGAATACCTAGCCTTTGCTAGCTATTAAAATAGGGGGGACCCCACGTCATTTTTTTTTGGGGTCCCCCACTTTAATAGCTAGTAAAGGCTAGGTATTCAGCTGGGGGTTGATATTAGTAGCCTGGGAAGCTCCATGGGTATTACCCCCTTCCCAGGCATCAAACATCTGCACCATCCGTCTGCTTAACCTCCGCTAGAGAGTAAAATTATGGGGAACCCCACGCCAATTTTTTTTTAATAAATCCTTTATTTTAACACTAAATGACAAGTACAGTAACTAACACTGTCACTGTACTTATTATGTATGTGACTGACATGTTTCTATCTATCTAATCTATGTGTGATGCTCTATTCTTTCTGTTCTAAATTGTCGGGTACCGATGTATGCCGCTGCTGAATTGCCGGCCTGCTTTTTAAAAGAGACGGGTGCATGAAAACACTATTATTATTTTTTTTAATAAATCCTTTATTTTAACACTAAATAACAAGTACAGTAACCAACACTGTCACTGTACTTATTATATATGTGACTGACATGTTTCTATCTATCTAATCTATGTGTGATGCTCTATTCTTTCTGTTCTAAATTGTCGGGTACTGATGTATGCCGCTGATGAATTTCCGGCTTTTCATGTTTCACTGTGAGCACTGTTCCCATCGATTTGGGCAATCACTGTAATGCCACAACCACCATGGCTGTGACATTACAGTGAGTGGCCGACAATCCCTGCATGATTGGTGCTCTAAATAGTGCCAAACATGCAGGACGGGGACCCGAGCTCCCGCCCGAGCATCGTGCAAGTACTCGGCGAGCTCCGAGCATCTCAAGTACTGAGATGCTCGGGCGAGTACCGAGCAGTGGCGAGCATGCTCGCTTATCACTATGTATTACCCCTTCCCAGACTAAAAACATCAGCCCCAGCTGTCAGCTTTCACTTAGCTGGTTATTAAAATTTTGGGGAACCCCACACCATATTTTTAGTTCATTTATTGAATTATTAGCTAAATACATGAACATTAAACTACACACGCACTAGTCCGTTTTTCTCGCAGATGAGTATAGGCCACTATTTTACACTGCACTACAATTTATTTTCCAGAAAAAAATGGGGCAAATGCATCCACATGCATATCCCACAAATGACCAACATCACAAGAGCCACAAAGCTGCTGTCTTACAAATTCTAGACAGGAGCTTACATGTAGGGCACCATTCATTATTGCATTTCTGTCTTCTGTTGACCATTTTTTGATGTTTTATTGCCTTACTATTCTTTTAATGTGTATTTTTTTTAAGTCTATTTCATATGTGTCTGTGCTTTTTTCATGTTCATCATTGTGGCTGTGATCTGGGGCTTTCAGATCTTTTCGCTGGAAATATCAATTATAACTTTTTTAAAAATTGCATGTTTTGCGCAAATGTACTCCGGTCTACCTTGAAGCAATTTTATGTACGTCTGAACTTTTTTGCACAAATTTTGTGACAGTTTACAGACTTTTTTGTGTCAAATAATGTAAAAATGGGGTTCAGCAGAGACACACTCACCTTTGTAATCCATTAGGAATCGCTCACCTTTCTGATGTTTTAGCAATTTTAAAGAACATTTATGCACTCTGTAAATGTCTGTTATCAGGTTTTTCCACTATAGTAAGCTCTGGCATATCACTAAAGCTACCACTATTCCTTAAAATGAAGAAGCGGATGTTCTAATTAAGCACATTTGCTCCTTCACAGATTTTACCTGCACAGTAATGGTCATGTGTACCTAATGTACCCAAAACTACATATAAGTCAAAGGGGTTGTGACATTGGAGTGGCCTAGAGTGGCGCTGTGAATAAGAACTTCTATCTCTATCTTCTCAAGATCGGCATGGATAAAAACCCCTATACACATTAGATAGATCGTTCATCCAACAGCTATCTGCCGACTCACCAATACACAGTAACGTTCAGTTTGGCCAAATGTTCATGTGTATTCAAAGGTGAGCACGGAAAAAGCCGGCACTGACAGACAGCTCTGGAAGTGGTTTAGCTCTTGGAGATCAAAAGGTTCAGGTGTTCAAACTGCCCGACCCTTATCGTTCTGACATTATCCATCACGGAAGAGGAGGGAAGTTCCTTATTAGACTGACGAGTCTGACGACTAGAGATGAGCAGATCATTTGAAATTCAAATTCGAAGACTTAGCAAAATGTAAAAAAAATCTGCATAACTACAAATCCACTAATTTCCTTCAAAATATGTACGGTATATATTTAATATATAACACTCTAAATTCCCCTTGGAGTCAATTGAAACTGTTTTGAGTTCTGTAATGTAAACACAGCCTTTTTAATGTCTAAATGATCTAGCTAGGGGAAAACGGATGGTAAGAGGTGGTCAACAGCTGCCTACTTAAACACATACAGCAGTTTGAGACCTTCTAGGCTACTTACAGTGACGACCAAAATTTAATTTTTTTTTTAAAAGTCTGATTTCTTCTGTCTGCTTGTTGTGATGCCTTTTCCCTAGTGATGAATTGAAAGTGCATGAAGTTGTCATCATAGAAGACCTTAATTTTAACCAAAATGCTTTTGAATATAGGTATGCTCATTTAATTAAAGAAAACTGACTGCAAAAAGTTTTGCATATACTATTTATTGATCCCAAGATAGGGAGTAATTCATTGTTTACAATGCTATAACTTAGTATTTTGTAGCATAATCTCTTGCTTTAATTACTACACCACACTGACGGGGCATTGAAGCCACTAGGGTATTCAAGACATCTTGAGGGATCTTGCTCCATTCCATTTGCAAATATGCAAACAATTCATCTTTATTGTTATGGGTTCGGGCCCCAACTCATTTCAAAGGTGCTCTATAGGGTTTAAATCAGGTGATTGGCTTTGCCATTGCAACAGGCGAACATTTTTCTTTGCTAACCAATTTTAAATTCAATTGGATGTGTGCTTAGGATCTTACAGCAAGGAAAGTGAAAAACCTGCACCACCTGCAAGCAGCTTCAATAGTCAGTGCAAAGCTGAACATGTACAATGCAGACACCTAAATAGGACTTGGTAACATTTCAGGTGCAAAAGCTCATAAAAAAGTTTAAACAGTCCAAAATAACCATAAGAAAGAAAAATGGGCTGCACTCACAAGTCCTTAACCCTAGAACGCATACATGGGGCCTCGCAGGCCCGCCCTGTTAATTGTTTTCTCTTTTCTGCAAGATTTCTTTAGTTAGAATTTTGAAACTCTAGGTATTCCTCAGGTATATAGTTGTTTGTCATTTCCAGTTGGTCATTTATTTATTATTTGCACACGGGCCTAAAAGGCCCCAGGTATGTGAAAGTGTAGATTTTTATGGTCATGCGTTCTAGGGTTAAAAGCAGTGTCTTTATTCCATGAGGATAAAAAGTCCGGCAAGCAGGGAGAGCGGGGAAGAAAAAAGCAGACAACAGCTGTTTCGCGTGAAGACGCTTCTACATGTCTGTGTTACACAGCTGTTCTCTGCTTTTTTCTTCCCCGCCCTCCCTGCTTGCCAGACTTTTTATCCTCATGGAATAAAGATACTGCTTTTAAGGACTGGTGAGTGCAGCTCATTTTTCTTATGTGTACTTAGGATCATTGTCTTGCTGGAATTTCCATCCCCTGCCTACTTTGGTTTTACAATATGGCAGTACTGCTGACACGGGTGTGTCAGGTGTGACCGACAGTCTTTCTGGATACAGCTGAAGTAGATCATTGCGCTTGGCTCTGCAGGCACCTTCGTGATCTTTTCATCGTTGTAGTGTAATGATATCACAGGTTGTGGGAGCTAAGGTGTTCTCCAAGTTGGATTTAAGGGGAGCCTACAACCTGGTTAGAATCAGAGAAGGGGATGAATGGAAAACTGCATTCAATACCCCTGAGGGACATTTCAAGAGTTTGGTTATGCCTTTTGGTCTGACCAGTGCACCTGTGGTGCTCCAGCATTTCAGAAATTATATTTTTCATCATTTGGTGGACAGGTTTGTGATGGTCTATCTGGATGATATTTTGGTTTACTCACCGGATTTTGAGGCACATTGGGGGCATGTTAAACAGGTGCTTCAGATATTAAGGGATAACAAACTATATGCCAAACTAGAGAAATGTGTTTTTGCCGTTCAGGAGGTGCAGTTTTTGGGGTACCTGTTGTCATCTTCTGGTTTTCGGATGGATCCGGAGAAGGTCCGTGCTGTACTTGATTGGGACCGTCCCGAGAACCTGAAGGCATTACAGCGCTTTCTGGGCTTTACTAATTTTTACCAGAAATTTATTTAAAATTATTCGGTAATTGTGAAACCCCTTACTGACATGATAACGAAGGGGTCTGATTTTTCTAAATGGTCGAATGCTGCCTAGCAGGCTTTTTTCTCCCTAAAGAGTTGTTTTGCCACAGCACCTATACTCAGTCAACCCGATGTTTCTCAATCTTTTATCGTAGAATTTGATGCGTCGGATGTGGGGGTTGGGGCTGTGTTGTCCATGCGCTTTTTTTTTCAAAAAAATTATCTTCGGCTGAGAGAAATTATGACGTGGTTAATAGGGAGATTTTAGCTATTAAATTGGCGTTCGAAGAATGGCGACATTGGTTGGAGGGGTCTGTCCATCCTATTACCGTTATCACGGACCATAAGAACCTGTCATGTCTTCAGACTGCTAAAGGTCTCAACCCTAGGCAAGCTAGGTGGTCCCTGTTTTTTACTAGGTTCAATTTTGTTGTCAATTTCCGTCCAGGGGTTAAAAACATCAAGGCTGATGCTTTGTCCTGGAGCTTCCCTTGTGGTGGTGACCATGAGAACCCTGCCCCAATTTTGCAGAAATGGGTAGTCATTTTGGCATTGTACCCTGACCTGGAGGGTAAGGTGTTGGAGGCTCAGGGGGACGCTCCTGCCTCCTGCCCTTCAGGGAGGTTCTTTGTAACATCTAATTTGTGCCATAAAGTAATTAGGGAACATCATAACTCGGTGCTTGCTGGTCATCCAGGTGGTAAGGCAACGCGGACCTCCTTTTTCGTCATTTTTGGTGGCCGGGGTTGCATTGGGATGTGGTTGAACAGGTATCTGCTTACAGTATTTGGCCTGTTCTAAAGTATCGCATACCCATCTGTCTGATCCTCTTCTTCCATTGCCTATTCCTATCAGGCCATGGACAAATTTGTCCATGGAATTTATTACTGATCTACCCGTATCTGCAGACAAGACTGTGGTTCTGGTGGTTGTAGACAGGTTCAGTAAAATGGTTCATTTCATTGCATTACCAGCACTTCCGAATGTCAAGACTCTTGCTCTGGTTTTTCTTAATGAGATTGTGAATCTTCACAGGGTTCCCTCTGATGTGGTGTCAGATTGGGGGGCCCAGTTTATTTCTAAGTTCTGGAAAGCTTTCTGTTCTCGACTGGGACTGCAGCTGTCCTTTTCCTCTGCCTTCCATCCTCAGTTGAATGGGCAGACCGAGCGCATTAATCAGAATTTAGAGACTTACCTCAGGTGTTTTGTCTCCGAAAACCAGGAGGATTGGGAATCTTACTTACCGTTGGCCGAGTTTGCTATTGATAATCATCGCCAAAAATCTACCGTCAGGTCACCGTTTTTTGGTGCATATGATTTACATCCACAGTTTTGGTACTTTTAGTGGGGGAGGGGCTTCCGGAGTTCCTGAGGAGGAACGTTTTGCTTCATTGCTCTCTTCTGTGTGGCGGGAGGTTCAAAGTAATTTGAAAATCATGGGAGACTCTATTTTCCTCTGTCCAGGTTTAAAGTACTAGTAGTCGGCTAGTGTCTTCTTGGAGTTCCCTTGGAGGATAGTTGGCGTGATCTCTCTGGTGTCTTCTCAAGCGAAGTGTATTCTCTTGTCTGTTTACCTGTTCATCTTTAGTTGCAGTGGGGGCTGACTAGTGCTCACCCCGTCCCCTCCCTATCCAGGGCCTATCGCTATGGGCAGTCAGGGATTAGGTTTCCTGCTAGGTGCGGAACCTATTTAGGGATATTAGGGGAGTCAGGGTGTTGTCAGATCTGCCTAGGGGTCTAGAAATCCCCCTTTCCCTAGTGTTTGGGCTTCCTCCCCCTTTTCCTGTCATTGTGCACTTAGTCCTTCCCTCATCTTGCATAACAATTACATTCTCCAGTATATCCTTGGACATGGTAGCATTCATATTTCCATCAAAATTCTATGCAGAGGGCCAATGGCAGATGCAGAAAAGCAGCCCCAAACCATGACATTGCCACCACCATGTTTCACTGTAGGTGTTTGGTACCTTATATCATTACATTTTCAAATTGGGCGGTGTATATCCTGCTTGCCATCTCTACCAAACAGATTGAACTTGGATTCATCCGACCACAACACCTTAGACCAATTTGTCTCCTTCCATTGGCTGTGTTCTTTGGCAAACTCAAGTTGGACCTTCCGGTTCTTTGTAGAGATGAAAGGCTTCTTGACTGAAACTTGTGCATTCAACCCTACTGCTCTTAGCTGTCGCACCACAGTTTGGCGACTCACTTTGACCCCATGTTCTTCGTTCATTTTGTGTGAAATCTGTACAGCACTTTTATGGACATCATATACAGACTTTTTCTTAATAATGTGATCAACTCTGGAGGAAGTTTTCCGTGGTCGTCCACTTCTAGGTTTGTCAGCTGTTCCATAACCTTCTTTTTCTTTCTTTAATATATACGTTACTATAAAATAAAATAGGATAGGGGCGCAAATGATGCCGTTACCCAGTAAAACAATAGATAAATCATGTAAAGGACGCTCACCTTGTAGTGTTGTGATGATGCAAAACACATGTAAGAGCTAATGTGGAGAGCTGCAGATAACACCAACCCTAGCAGGGTTCCAAAATGTATCAGCGAGACCATGTGGAAGAAGAAAGGTTTCTGAATGTCCGTGCTGCTCCGTGTACAATGATAATCCAGTGTCCGATGAATGGATGAAAGAACTTTATGAATAAAAGCTACATTCAAATGCATTTCGCGGACATCCTGTCCGCTTTCTCAGTGAGTAGCTGATATACAGACTTCCCTGGTGCAACTTATATACAAACATGCAAGAAAAATTTGGTGCCCAATGGTTAGTACGTTGCATATTATTAGCATACAGGTAAGTAATAATAAAAACATATAATCACAGATATATTAAAATATTATGTATATTAATCAATTAAAATTTAAAAAATAAAAATTTATAAAATATATCAAAAAAGTAAAAATTACTTTTTTATATATGTGTGTGCGGTAGGCTAGTCGCCCCTGGATAATAAACATACCAATAAATTATATAAACTCCACATGGATTTGAACCCAACATAGTGTTGTTACACACCAGAGGATACTGGTAGGAACCCCTACTCTATTAGATCTAACCATAGAATGAAGGGTCACAGGAGAATGTTTTCTGGTTAGTTAAGGAAAAGAGACTCATTTGAATTACTGTTTAACATATATATAAAGAGAGCAAATACCCCAAAAGGCACACATTCTCTGCTAAGATAAGTACTAGAAACACAGGGGCGGATGAGATCCAAAGGATCGGAACCCACGTCACATCAATGGAGCTGCACCACTGAGAAATGAAGTACCTTGTCGTTTGGGAAAGACATTACAAAGGTAGGTGAGTAGGTGACCTAAAGAAGAAATCCAGGAGTGCGGATTCTGCGCAAGGTGCATCACATCAAGGGAATACTACAGCAGTGTTGCGCATAGGAAATGGGAGGGCACCAGTATCAGAATGTCATGTGAACAAAATGCAGGTAACCCAATGTCTAGATATATGGACCCTAATCACTCCACTATCTCGCAAACATAATTAACCTTGAAGGGTAAAAAAGGGAATAAAATACTCATACATAATGTGCCTAAAATGGGGATTATGGTACATGGGGAAAAGACTCAAACAAAGCTCACCACACGCAGACAGGTGACCTAGTAACTAGAAGAGGATGCTAAAAATTACTTAGATCAAAACCTCTGATATTTCATTGAGCCCACAGGGTTTTAGTGTATCTAGTTTATAGATCCAATATACTTCTTTTCTATTTAACACTTGGATCTTATTGAGTGAATTACTGGAAATATGTTCAACTGGCATAATTTTAAGACAGCTGAAATCTCTGTTGTGGTGATTAATCACATGTCGTGAAAGACCATGCTTTAAAAAAATGGTGTTTATATTATGCCTGTGTGAGTTGAGTCATTTATGAAGGGGTTGTGTGGTTTTCCCAATGTACTGTTTAGGGCATGTACATTCAATTAAGTATATTACGAACTCCGTGCTGCAGGACATCGCTTTATTTATTTTGAATTGATCTTTATTGGAGACAGAAGTGAATATATACGTGACACTTGACTCTGAGAACAGTTGAACAATTGAATTCCATAGCTACCTCTTTTTGGCTTTTGCCTGACTTCACTCTCAGAATAATAAGCTTCCTGACATCTTGTGATAAATTTGGCTTCGTCTTTGCCATGTTTTAACCTAAAAATACCACATAAAAAAAAAATGTAGGCAAAATTCGACTACCCGTGACAAAATATGCAAAACACTTGGCCCAGAAAATATTGAAAACTAACACATAAAGGGATAAAACAATGTCAAACACAATTTTCATCCTTACAGCTGACAGCCATTTGCTTCCGGTTTACTAAAACCACCAGGAAAATGGTATCACAACAACCAGATAGAAGTAATCACACTTTTAAAAAAAATGCAAAATTTTTGGTCGCCACTGTATATTGTATAAACGGTCTAAAAAAATAGTTTTTTGGGGAGGCAGTTGCATGCTTTGCTATTGTTACACAAATTGTGCAAATGAAAGAAACCGTTGCATTTTCACACAGTTGTGTGCAAAAATTGGGGAGTATCAAGAGCTTTGCTAAATGAAGAAGTGATAGCTATTTGCAGTAACCGTTCAAAAATTATCCCTTTAAAGGGGAACCTGTCATTTTCCCCATGCCCTTCAATCTAGCAGCATTCATATATGTATTTCTAAATTCCCTGCCTAACCATCCTATATAATGTTAATTACTTAAATCCATGTTTAAAAAAAGAATGTATAAGCTCCGTTTTTCTTATGCTAATTAGGCCTTTGACTAGTTGATTGGGTATTAGTTTCCCCAGACTAGTCGGCCCTCTCCACATGTTATCATGCCCCTATGGGCGTGATAACATGATTTGCAAGAGTCGACGTCATTGCCAGCTCTCCGCAAACCTTGCGCACGCGGGTGGCTGTCTTCAGGCACATCATTGCTCCTCTGAAGCTGGGTGTACGCTTCCGGCTTTAAAGGCACACTGCGCATGACCAGAAGTGCAGAAGATGGCTCACATACATCTTCTGCACTCTCAGTCATACGCAGTACGCGTCTAAAGCCGGGAAATGTACACGAAGCTGCTGACTAGAGCCGCGCCCATACACAAGATTTGCAAAGAGCTGGTGATGATGCCAACAGGGGCGTGATAACATGCGGAGAGGGCCGACTAGTCTGGGGACACCAACGCCCCATCGACTATTCAAAAGCCTAATTAGCATAAAAAAACAGTGCTTATAAATACTTTTTTTGAACATGGATTAAGTGACTAGCATTTTAAAGGGTTGATTGGGCAGATAATTTAGTAATACATATACGAATCCTGCTGGGTTGGAGGGCATGAGAGACCTGACAGGTTCCCTTTAATTAGAGAGACGAAACAGGTTTACTGATTTGAACATGAAGAAGTTATTGTTTCTCAACCGTGATTGAAAAATTATCACTTTTTTGGGGTCCACAAATAGTTTGCTAATCAGAAAATGATTAGGCAATTACAAAGACTTATTCTCAACCCATCCAAAAATGTTCCCATGTTTTTAGGAAGACAAAATACTGTTTTCAAAGTAAAGAAGCTATGGCTTTAGCAATGGCAAGCCTTATTAATAAATGAGGCCTATTTCGGGAGTTTTTTCATGATTGTGTACCCACAACATAGTACATTTCCCAGTATCAGTAGTACTGTCTAGCACTATTGAACTCAGTAGGTAGCCAGGAAATGTGTGGATGGCATAGCTGTGCAGCGGCTGCGGCAGGAGAAGCATGATAGAGATGTAGGATAGGGCAGGCAAGAAGACATGTGGCAGTTTAGGGCTAGCAACAGCAGCCCGAGCAGCAGCAATAATTTGATATGGATGACATGATGGACAGGAAGTAGATGTCCGACAGAATGTGGGGCATCAGCACTGGCAGCAGCAGAATGGTTTAGACTAACGGTTAATCAGGCAGGCAGGTGGTATGACCTATTTAATCATTGGCATTGCCATAGGTTAATGAAGTCAGCACTGATCCATGCCTGATTTATTTTGAAAATGTTAGGTTTTCCACGCTAGTGGTGGACAACCTGTGCCACTTGACAAAACCATTGTCCGTGCTGAACATCCTCTATGACATTACACTGGAGTCTGGACATGACAGTATACCTATAGCAAACTGGGTCAGTTCTTGCCATTGGTCCAATCTGTTCACCTAGAAATCCATGGGATTGAAGCTCAGGATACTGAAGAAAAGACATAGTGCAGGTAAGACTAAACCTGGGTGTGTGGCAAGTGCAAGCTTGATTGAGGATGTGCATCAGTTTGTTTCACTGGCTGATAAACCATCTGGTCCATCATGGGGAAGTGATGACTCTGCAGGGCACGCACAGAGGTCACCTAGTCATACCCGTGGTTGGCAAATATCCGCTGTGCAAAAGGATCACCAATTAGGGAAAACAGATTTTCCTGGTAATATGTCAATTTACTTGCCCTCAAAAAATTTCTGATCAATATTGAAAAAAATTGATAATTTTTAAAAATAAAATTTCACTTAAGGAGTTTTGGGTTGATTTTAAACAATTTTGCTCTTTCTGACTTGGCCTGTTCAAGGGCCAGACATGCAGGGGAGTGTTGACTCTGCAGGGAGCAGACAGAGGTCATCTTGTCATACACAGTGTCGGCAACCTTCCGCTATACAAAAGCTTGACCTATTAGGGAACACAGATTTTTCTGGTAATACAACAATTCTCCAGCCCCAAAAAATTCTTACAAATTTTGGAAAAAATTGACAGCTTTTTAAAATATTTAATTTAAGGAATTTAAAAAAATGTAGTTTGACAATTTGAAACAATTTTTCCCTTTCTCACAATCCTGATCAGGGTGCTACCGAGAAAATTCACCCCAGATGCAGGTACAATAAAATTGAATTTAACACAAAATTAGAAAGATGGTCAGTTTGACAAACAGGTATCATCAACATAATCACATCTGTCAGGGATGCTTTAAGGTTTCTAGAATTTCTATATCAAGAATGGCACTTAATATTCTACAAAGTTACAAAGACCCCCAGGGAACCCTCAATGTATTCTTGCAATGCAGATATGACCAGAGTCTTAGTAATAACGTCACAAATCCATATTAAAAATGACAATCTCCATTTTTACATAATTGATACAATTCTATTATGTTCTGTAACTGCAGATTAAATGTGGGTGATTAGGTTTAGTGCTATGGATGGCACACTATGATTTTCTGTGAACAACAGGCCTGTGTTTATTCAATATCTCAACGTCTATTAGAAACAATGCAGTTGGCATGCTTGACCATAATTATCTAAAAGGTTCCTGGAAAAGCTTTTTCAATGTACGTCAGATGTGACTCATTAAAATTAGTGGGTTATTCCTTTGCGTTCGTTGTAATTGAAACAGATTTCAAGTTGTACTACAGTTTGAAGATAGTTTATATAAGTAAACGTTAAATTGGTAATACCACATATACATGTCCATAGTTGTCATTTCTTATGTGCTGCAAAAGAATATGGTTGCCTTTAACTCTATAATATTATGTGCATTTTTTTGCAAATTATGCAAGTAATCTGGCCACCTGATAAATTTATGAATAATGCTGACAAGATGGGTGAACATTCAAGTTTGATGCTATTGAGCATTGGCATTTGTGTCACGTAAGTACTATTGATGAGCGAGTATGCCTCATTAACCCTTTCAGCGAGCACGCTCGGGTGCTCACCGAGTATTTTGGCGTGCTCGGCATTTCATTCATTGTAGCCGCGCCTGAAAGTGTCACGACTGTTAGTGTCACAGCTGTTCACCAGGCTATCTCTGCATGTGTCACAGCTGTCTAACAGCCGTGCCACCTGCAGGTGCGGCGACAATGAATGAAATGCCGAGTACGCCAAAATACCCGGCGAGCACCCGAGCGTGCTCGGCGAAAGGGTTAATGAGGCATACTCGCTCATCACTACACTGTGTTCCAAATTATTATGCAAATAATATTTTCTCAGATTTTCCCAAATTACCTATATGAATTGCAGTCATTGTAATTTTCCAGTCAAATAACTATTAGAGTACAATTGAAAGGTTTTTGTACAAACTGCCTATGATAACAGTATATTTTTAAAAAAATAAAAAACTCAAACTGCACTCAAAATGCATGTTCCAAATTATTATGCACAGCAGAGTTTTCAACCTTTTCATTTTAATAAAGAACAAAAAAATGGTCATTTTTGAAATTATAAGCATTAGCAGGTTATTACAAACTGAAATCAAACAGTTTTCAACTCAACACTTTATTCTAGGTAATGTTACATTTGCACATAGGACCGCTTGTTCGAAAGGAGCTTCTGAACTCTCTCGTCCATTGAATTTGTCAGGTTTTGGATGGTTTCTGCTTCAATTGTTTTGCATGAGGACAGAATACCTTCCCAGAGCTGTTGCTTAGATGTGAACTGCCTCCCGCCATCATAGACACTCCTTTTGATGATGCTCCAGAGGTTCTCAATGGGGTTGAGGTCAGGGGAGCATGGGTGCCACACCATAAGTTTGTCCCCTTTTATGCCCATAGCAGCCAGAGATGCAGATGTGTTATGTGCAGCATGAGACGGGGCATTATCATGCATGAAAATGATCTTGCTGCGGAATGCACGGTTCTTCTTCTTGAACCATGGAAGGAAGTGCTGTTTGAGAAACTCAACATACATTATGGAGTTCATCTTTACCCCTTCAGGGATCCTAAAAGGGCCGACAATCTCTCTCCCCATGATTCCAGCCCAAAACATTACTCCACCTCCTCCTTGTTAGCTCCGTAGCCGTGTTTGCATGGGGTGTCCATCAACCTGCCATCCTCCACTCCATCCATCTGGACCATCGAGATCATTTCATGCATGATAATGCCCCGTCTCATGCTGCACATAACACATCTGCATCTCTGGCTGCTATGGGCATAAAAGGGGACAAACTTATGGTGTGGCACCCATGCTCCCCTGACCTCAACCCCATTGAGAACCTCTGGAGCATCATCAAAAGGAGTGTCTATGATGGCGAGAGGCAGTTCACATCTAAGCAACAGCTCTGGGAGGGTATTCTGTCCTCATGCAAAACAATTGAAGCAGAAACCATCCAAAACCTGACAAATTCAATGGACGAGAGAGTTCAGAAGCTCCTTTCGAACAAGGGGTCCTATGTGCAAATGTAACATCACCTAGAATAAAGTTTTGAGTTGAAAACTGTTTGATTTCAGTTTGTAATAACCTGCTAATGCTTATAATTTCAAAAATGACAATTTTTTTGTTCTTTATTAAAATGAAAAGGTTGAAAACTCTGCTGTGCATAATAATTTGGAACATGCATTTTGAGTGCAGTTTGAGTTTTTTATTTTTTTAAAAATATACTGTTATCATAGGCAGTTTGTACAAAACCTTTCAATTGTACTCTAATAGTTATTTGACTGGAAAATTATAATAACTGCAATTCATATAGGTAATTTGGGAAAATCTGAGAAAATATTATTTGCATAATAATTTGGAACACAGTGTAGTAAGTACCTAGGAAGGAATAGGATCCAGTTCTGGTTAGCAGGGATAACGTGGAGCTGCACAAGAATGCACCTTACCAAATACTTCAAAGTATTAGTCAAAAATTGAGGTGGGAGTTAAAGGGATTTTCCAGTTTTGGAAAACTCCTGTCCAACTGGTGCAGTTTGTTTTAAAAGCAAGCAATATGTCCTTTACTCACCCTCCCTGGGTCCAGCACTAAGTCTTCACCACAGCTACTGGTGTCAATTATTGTCTGCGGTGCTGATGTCATGTAGACAACACTGCAACCAGTAACTGATCAGCGGGTCTGATTGAGTTGACGTCATAAGCCGCTTAGAAAAGCTAAGCTCATTGATTGGCTCCCGTGATGTTGACATCACGTCGACAACGCAGCAGACAATAATAGACACGAGGAGCAACAATGAAGACTCGATATTGGACTCAGTTTGGGTGAATAAAGCTGTTTTTTTTAACAAATAACAAAATGCAGCTGGAAAATTGGGGTTTTCTGAAAATTGAAAACTATGGCCATACAGTCTTTACCTCCTCCAAGAGAAGGCACAAGCAGGTCTTTTCTTTGCAAGTGGGTCTTGTAAATGTACATGCTTTTTAATCTCTAGTTTTGCAATAATCACATCATCTTGTGTGTTGTGAGGGAGAATTGATAAAGGCAGAAGGTAGGACACAACCGAATGTGACTGTGCTTTCTTTATGTCTCTCCAAACAATGAAAACCACTGGTGAAGATCAATGAATGAACATTAGATATATACAGTGCCTACAAGTAGTATTCAACCCCCTGCAGATTTAGCTGGTTTGATAAGATGCAAATAAGTTAGAGCCTTCAAACTGCAAACGAGAGAAGGTTTTATGAACAGAAGCATAAATCTTACAAACCAAAAAGTTATGTTGCTCAGTTGAATTTTATTACATTTTAAACATAAAAGTGTGGGTCAATTATTATACAACCCCTATGTTTAATATTTTGTGGAATAACCCTTGTTTGCAATTACAGCTAATAATCGTCTTTTATAAGACCTGATCAGGCCGGCACAGGTCTGTGGAGTTATCTTGGCCCACTCCTCCATGCAGATCTTCTCCAAGTTATCTAGGTTCTTTGGGTGTCTCATGTGGACTTTATTCTTGAGCTCCTTCCACAAGTTTTCAATTGGGTTAAGGTCAGGAGACTGACTAGGCCACTCCAACACCTTGACTTTTTCCCTCTTGAACCAGGCCTTGGTTTTCTTGGCTGTGTGCTTTGGGTCGTTGTCTTGTTGGAAGATGAAATTACGACCCATCTTAAGATCCTTGATGGAGGAGCGGAGGTTCTTGGCCAAAATCTCCAGGTAGGCCGTGCTTTCCATCTTCCCATGGATGCGGACCAGATGGCCAGGCCCCTTGGCTGAGAAACAGCCCCACAGCATGATGCTGCCACCACCATGCTTGACTGTAGGGATGGTATTCTTGGGGTCGTATGCAGTGCCATCCAGTCTCCAAACGTCACGTGTGTGGTTGGCACCAAAGATCTCGATCTTGGTCTCATCAGACCATAAAACCTTGAACCAGTCTGTCTCAGAGTCCTCCAAGTGATCATGAGCAAACTGTAGACGAGCCTTGACATGACGCTTTGAAAGTAAAGGTACCTTACGGGCTCGTCTGGAACGGAGACCATTGCGGTGGAGTACGTTACTTATGGTATTGACTGAAACCAATGTCCCCACTGCCATGAGATCTTCCCGGAGCTCCTTCCTTGTTGTCCTTGGGTTAGCCTTGACTCTTCGGACAAGCCTGGCCTCGGCACAGGAGGACACTTTCAAAGGCTGTCCTGGCCGTGGAAGGCTAACAGTAGTTCCATAAGCCTTCCACTTACGGATGATGCTCCCAACAGTGGAGACAGGTAGGCCCAACTCCTTGGAAAGGGTTTTGTACCCCTTGCCAGCCTTGTGACCCTCCACGATCTTGTCTCTGATGGCCTTGGAATGCTCCTTTGTCTTTCCCATGCTGACCATGTCTGAGTGCTGTTCACAAGTTTGGGGAGGGTCTTAAATAGTCAGAAAAGGCTGGCAAAAGAGATCTTTAATCCACACATGTGAAGCTCATTATTCTTGGTGCCTGAACTACTTCTTAATACTTTAGGGGTACCAAACAGAATTCTTGTGGTTTGAGGGGTTGAATAATAAATGACACTCTGAATTAACTTTTAACGTTTTAAAAAAAAAAAAAAAAAAATTTGCTGCAGTGCATTTCCCACTTCCAGGCTGATCTACAGTACAAATGTCACAATGCCAAGTTAATTCCGCATGTGTCAACCAGCTAAATCTGCAGGGGGTTGAATACTACTTGTAGGCACTGTAGATATGTAAGTTCAGTAATGAGTTAGTGTCTCACTTTACTTCTATTTAAAAATAATGCAGAAACGCACAAAGAAAAAAAAAATCCGGAAAATAAATTACAAAGAACATTTTATTGTCCAGAGGTGTATTTTGATCCTTGAAATCAGTCATATATGGTGAAGTTTTTGTGCCTGTGCATAGAAAACAAGAGCAAATCAACACTGTGGACAACACGGAAGTGACATACATTATGTCTTTGCTGGGCAAAGTGCTTCATTCAGAAGGACATGTCTTACATAAGCAGAGCATTAACCCTTTAAGTGCCAGCAGACAATGTATTTTAGGCACTTCATAATACAGTAGGCCTGGCACATAGTTGTACCAATATAAAAACATGGCCGTACAGGCTCCTCATTGGCACACTCTTCGCAGAAGTTTGACTATAGTTACTGTGATGTTTTGGCCAGATTTTTCTTTTCAAATTTGTATCTAAAATGGCAATTTTGACAATCTTAAACAAGTCACTTGATGTAAACTCCAAAAACAAAATCAATATAATATGTCATCTTACTTGTGACATCAGATTTAGTTACATTTCTTTACAAAATACAAAAAAGGAATTTTCTACAGAAGAATACAGGTTAGCATATATACAAAACTTACATCATTCACTTACAAAAATGAATTTTATAAATAGCAATAATTTCAAGGCAGAATCATTAAGGCGTTTGTCAGATGTTGTGGCAAAACCATAAGTTAGGAGTCATGTATTGTCTTCTTGTTCCATCCATTAGTCGCTTAGGGAGATTCATTATTCCCAGGAATACTTATCACTTGTATTACAAGGATGAGGCACTGACAGAAAGTACAAGTGTGGCATGTCCTTCATCACGATATTGATATCTATACCAAATGCTGTCTTACTTTGTTTTACTGTCATAAAGAGTTTTTAAGTTGTGTCAATGGCTTGACTGTAACACCGTAGAAATTTCACTAATACCTTACCCTACTGGAGTCTTCTGACTGATTTTTAAAGTACCATTAAAGAGAGGTGATCATTGGTGGAAGCATTTTTGCATTTCCCAAAGATGATGAAGGCACTTTTCTATTCACCATGAAATCTCTAGGTAAACTTTCTAGCAGGCAACTAAGTTGCTCATGACTAAGTTTAATCTTGTCATCCAACTCCCTCTGTTCAATAAGAAGGGCTGATTTAATTTTCACAAATTGCTGGTAGTCTTGAAATTGTTCTCCGGTGAGGTAGTTTCCCAAGATGTCTGCCACCAGTTTCTCACGACGATCCAAGTTCTCCTTAAGTTCTCGAGCATCTTCAAGTTGTCCACTAAGTTGCTTTTTCTTTTCCTTACAGGTATTCTGCAATTAGTTTCAATAATTGTATTAGTATTGCTGAAAGTTCAACATGAAATCTATCATCTGATATTAAATCTATAGTGTCTATGAAGTTATTAATGCCTTGCTAAAAGAAGATGGCTGACTATGAATAAAGATCACATGTTCACTTGTGTCCTTAAATCAATTGCTTAGGCAAGGTTTACTTATCCATTTTCTGTAATTTTGTGTTATCAACTTTATTTTTTAAGCATTATTAATAGCTTAGCTGTAGCTTGGCTCTAATAGTGTCAGTGGCTATGACAGGCCTTAAACTGCACAGCTGCTCCTTCAGATTGGATGCTGCTTAAAGAGGTGTTTCACCACTATGATAGGTCATCAATATCAGATTGGTGGAGGTCCAAAACCCAACACCCACAGATCAGCTGTTACAGCTTGGGCAACCTGGTGTAAAGAGTGAACAGACCTAACAGCACAGCTTTGTACACTGTTTGGTGACCACTCTCGGGTACTGCAAATCAGCTCCTATTAAACAGTAGCTGAGCTTCCGTTCTTGGAAGCAGCCACAACTCAGTGAACCGAGCTGTTCAGTATTCACATTTGGATGTTGCCTGAGTTGATAATAGTGTATCGATGGTGGTATTGGACCCCTACTGATCTGATATTGATGATCTAGTGTGACATGCAGAAGTAGTGCTGTTGCAGAGTGTGACAGTCACAAGTAGTGCTGTTGCTTTAAAGGCATTCAGCAACTATTAGAAGTAACACAAGTACATGAGACAGGAAGAGTGCTCCAGAAGCATTCAGCAACTAGAGGGGTTAACACAGTCACAGGAGACAGGGAGGGTTTTAGCAGAGCCCCAGGGGGATTGTGGGAAAGTTGTTTACTCTCTGGCTGGAGGCGAAGAGAAAGGTGGTGTGTGTGTTCTGTATCTCACAGAAGCGCCCCTGCAAGTGAAAAAGATTCAAGTCAGGAGTGAAGCTAAGCATAGGTCAGGTAGAGTTCCTGAACTAGCAGTGAAGAGTATTGTCAAGCAGAAAGATAAGGACTGTAAGAAATGGTGTCACAGGGATCATCTCCCTCAGCAAACCCTCCTCCATCCTTCATCTCACTGTGCTGTAAAGAATGCTGTGTTCATTAATGTGCCTTTGCATTAGAACGGTGCTGTCCTGTACTACTGGGAAAACTGTGAACTGCTGTGCTGCAAAGGAAACTGTACTGTTTGTCACTGGAGCCTGTTGCTGATAAGACTTAACTTGCACTGACTCTGCGGCTTCTTATTAAATGCTACTGTTCTACCGTTTATGAGGACTCTTGTCAAGTGTGTCTGGTCAGCAAGTGAAACAACCTACGTGTCTGTGCCAGAGGGTCAATACCCCTGAGTACCTGAGAGAAGCTGCAGCACATGGTCTATGGTCGCCCTGAGTAACGGTTCCCCCAGGATTCCAAAGAATTCATGTAACCTGTCTCGCCCCTATCTGAACTTAGCGGCGTGCATGTAACACTATCTTAAGGATAAGTCATCAATATCATTAGCCCAGACAACCCCTTTAAGGGGTTACGGTTAATAATAATACAATATACAATATCCTCCCATGTTCTCTCTAGTGACTGAAACCAACCAACATCTATTACAGAGCAGAGTCAAAATAATGCAAAATATTGGACAAACTTAAAACCAAAAGGCTGGACGTTCCCTCATAAGAGTAGCTAGTGCATAAAACCCAATTAGATCAAAGACTGAATAATTATATGCTACTTACAAATGAATGCTATATTAATAAAATTAAATACTGGAGAGCTACTTCAAGTCATAATACTGTTTATTACAGCCACCATAAAGAGAGATGAGAGATTCCTTGGCAGCTTGACGTCTAACAAATAGATTCAATCTCTAGCCGGTCACTAAAATAAGATAATGTATAATATAATGATTACCCGTTCTTCAGCACTGGTATTTTCTCCAAATGTGCTGAGTACGTTTTCCACCTTGGCCAGACGTCCTGAGAGAGACAGCAGAAGATTGACCACTTTGTCCAGATCTCCAATGAACATCTTATACTTGTCAAACTCATTGGGTTTGCAGAGTTTCTCTATCAGGACTTCCATCTCTTCTCCTAGGCTGTTGTTGAGCTTTACATCAACTAGAAGACTTTCTTTGGCATGCTTCAAATTCTCAAGTTTATAATTAATGCTAGCAATTAGTTTAGCCTGTGAATAAAAGAAAAATATTTCACATATCAAGATGCTTTCCATGACTTACAAAGCTACAAGAAATATTCAATGCCTGATGAGAAAATCAACAGATATGAAAGTGAATTAATTTTTGTTGCCAGTTGGGCAAAATTTAATGAAATGGTGAAAGTGGCACAATACAGATCTCCACAGGCATGTTGCACACATTTATTTTTCTTACATCACTTCATATCTGCAATACATATACATCAATGCTTTGCAAGAAGAAATGGTGCACACAATTATATGTTTATGCTTCAGCTTTTCATCCTTAAAGGGAATCTGTCACCAGGTTATTGCTGTCTAATCTGACAGCAGTTTAATGTAGTGGCAGAGACCTTGATTCCAGCGATGTGTCACTTATTGGGCTGCTTGAGCAGTTTTTATAAAATCATTGTTTTATCAGCAGGAGATTATCACTAGAGGACTAGTAAACCCGCTGCAAGGTAGTCCAACCCCACCTAAATTACTGATTGGTAGTTTTCTGCCTATGCACAGTGTACACAGAAAGAAAGCTGACAATCACTAGTGTGGGCGGGGTTATACAGAGCTCAGAATTCAGAGAACTGGTAGATCTGCAGCAGATAAAACAGTTTTTAATCAAAACTGCAGCAACCAGTAAAGAAGTGATACATCACTGGAATCAGGGTCTCTGACCCTACATCTTGCTGTTCTCAGATGGGGTAGCAAAAATCTGGTGACAGATTCCCTTTAACCCCTTTCCAACCTCGTCAGTGATAGTACGTAGCTGTGCCCTGGGACTTATGGACCAGCTACGTATTATTAGGCACGCTGCGATCGAGCCCACACACAAGCGGTGCGATCGCCGCCGGGTGTCAGCTGATTGTCACAGCTGACACCCGGTGCTATGTGCAGGGAGCGGTCCTGCACCGCTCCTGGCACATTAACCTCCCAATGCTGCGATCGAAGTCGATCGCAGCATTGCGGTGGCAAGGGAGGAAGGTGATCGCTATACTCACCTCACCTGCCGGCGTCCACCGATGTTTGCGGCGGCTTCCGGATGTTGCCATGACGACCCGATGTCGTAATGACAACATCCGGGTCACCAGGAGACAGGACGTTACTTTGGTCATGCGCAGTGCACGACCAAAGTAATGTCTCCCCTGTGTGCAGCGCTGACAGGCTGCAAAAAGTGAAAGTCCCATAGTGGAACAATGTGTAAAAGTAAAAAAAAAGTAGAAAAGTGAAAAAAAAAATTAAAAAAATAATCCCCAAAAAATAAAAATATATTGTACCCATAATATTTATTTATTATGAAAAATAAAATAAACCAATAAAAGTACACATATTTGGTATCGCCGCGTCCGGAACGACCTGACCTATAAAACTGCCCCACAAGTTAAGCCCTTTAGTGAACATGGTAAAAAATAAAAATAAAAAACGAAGCAAAAAACAATGCTTTATCATCATACCGCCAAACAAAAAATGGAATAACACGCGATCAAAAAGACGAATGTAAATAAAAATTGTACTACTGAAAACGTCATCTTGTCCCGCAAAAAACAAGCCGCCACACAGCTCTATTATCCGAAAAATAAAAAAGTTATAGCTCTCAGAATAAAGCGATACAAAAAATAATTTTTTCTAGAAAATCGTTTTTATTGTGTAAAAGCGCCAAAACATAAAAAAAGATATAAATGTGGTACCGCTGTAAACGTACTGACCAGAAGAATAACGCTACATTATCTATTTTACCACACGCGGAACGGCATGAAAAAAAAACCTCAAAAACAATTCCTGAATTGTTGGTTTTTGTTTATTCTGCCTCCAAAAAATCAGAATAGAAAGCGATCAAAAAATGTCACATGCCCGAAAATGGTACCAATAAAAACGTCAACTTGTCCTGAAAAAAAAACAAGCCGTCACATGACTGTTGGCCGAAATATTGAAAAATTATAGCTCTCAAAATATGGCGAATCTGGTATCGGTGTAGTCGCACCGACCCGAAGAATAAAGTCGTCTAATCACTTATACCGCACGAGGAAAGGCGTAAAAAATAAACTCTAGGGTTAGGGTTAGGGTTGTGCTAGGGTTAGGGTTGAGTTAAGGTTGGGCTAGGGTTAGGGTTGGGCTAGGATTAGGGTTGGGGTTGGGGTTAGGGTTGGGCTAGGGTTAGGGTTGGGGTTAGGGTTGGGGTTAGGATTGGGGCTAGGGTTGGGGTTGGGGTTAGGGTTGTATTAGAGTTGGGGTTGGGGTTGGGATTTTTTCAAAAGTAAAGAAAAAAAAATAATGACAATATGGCGACCAGTGTTGAGTGCAAGTGCTCACTACTTGAGCTTGCATCGGGTGCTCAGGTATGCACTGAGTATCGCAGGTGTTCGAGTGACATGCTCGAGTCTCTGCCCCATATGCTTCGCGGCCAAAAAAAACGTTGCTGGGATCGCCAGCCATGCACAAGCAATCCCCGTATGGTTTTTTTTTGGGTGTTAACAACCGTGAAACATGCGGGGCAAGGACTCGAGCATGTCACTCGAGCACCCGCGATACTTGGTGCATACCCGAGTACTCGATGCAAACTCAAGCAGCGAGCACTTGCGCTCAAGACTAATGACAACTTATTCAATATGATGACCTAATGTTATCAAATTCTGTGTCGTACCTCTGGGTTCAAAATGTACACTATACCCCTTGATAAAATCCTTGAGGGGTCTAGTTTCCAAAATGGAGTCAATTGTGGGGGTTTCCACTAATTCGGCACATTAGGGGCTCCTGAAATGCGACATGGCGTCCGCTCTTGATTCCAGACAATTTTGTGCTCAAAAAGTCACATAGTGCTCCTTCCCTTCTGAACCCTGACGTGCGCCCAAACAGTGTATTTTGCCCACATATGGGGTATTGGCTTACTCAGGAGAAATTGCACAACAGTTTTTAGGTTCCATTTTCTCCTCTTACCCTTGTGAAACTAAAAAATGTGGGGCAAAAATATCATATTTGTGGAAAACGTTAGATTTTTTTATTCTCACGGCTTCATGTTCTCAACTTCTGTTAAGCACCTGGGGGTTAAGGGTGCTCATCACACATCTAGATAAGTTCCCTCAGGGGTCTAGTTTCCAAAATGGTGTCACTTGTGGGGGTTTTCCACTGTTTAGGCACATCAGGGGCACATCCGCTAATTATTCAAGCAAATTTTACATTCAAAAAGTCAAATGGCGCTCCTTCCCTTCCGAACCCGGCTGTACGCCCAAGCAGTGGTTTTCCCCCACATATGGGGTATCGGCTTACTCAGGAGAGATTGCACAACAAGTTGCATGGTGCAATTTATGCTGTTACCCTTATGAAAATGCAAATCTGGGGGCTGAAAAACATTTTGTGGGAAAAATGTGAAAATTTTATTTTCACAGCTCCATGTTATAAACTTCTGTGAAGCACCTGAGGGTTCAAGGTGCTCACCATACATCTAGATAAGTTCCCTGAAGGGTCTAGTTTCCAAAATGGTGTCAGGGGCTCTCCAAACGCAACATGGCGTCCGCTAATTATTCAAGCAAATTTTACATTCAAAAAGTCAAATGGCGCTCCTTCCCTTCTGAGCCCTGCTGTGCGCCCAAACAGTGTTTTTCCCCACGTATAGGGTATCTGCGTGCTCAGGGGAAATTGCACAACAAATTTTGGGGTCAATTTTTTCCTGTTACCCTTGAAAAAATAAAAAAATTGGGGCCTAAAATAACATTTTTGTGAAAATAGTTAAATGTTCATTTTTTTCTTCCCCATTCCAAAAATTCCTGTGAAGCACGTGAAGGGTTAATATACTTCTTGAATGTTGTTTTGAGCACCTTGAGGGGTGCAGTTTTTAGAATGGTGTCACTTTTGGGTATTTTCTGTCATAAAGGCCCCTCAAAGTCACTTCAAATGTGATGTGGTCCCTAAAAATATGGTTTTGTAAATTTTGTTGGAAAAATGAGAAATCGCTGATCAACTTTTAACCCTTATAGCGCACTAATAAAAAAAATGTTGGATCCAAAATTGTGTTGATATAAAGTAGACATGTGAGAAATGTTATTTATTAACTATTTTGTGTGACATATCTCTCTGATTTAACAGAATAAAAATAAAAATTTTGAAAATTGTGAAATTTTCTAAATTTTCGCCAAATTTCCAATTTTTTCACAAATAAACGCAAGTGATATCGAAGAAATTTTACCACTATCATGAATTACAATATGTCACAAAAAAACAATCTCAGAATCAGCGGGATCCGTTGAAGCGTTTCAGACTAATTACCTCATAAAGTGACAGTGGTGAGAATTGTAAAAATTGGCCTGGTCATTAACGTGCAAACCACCCTTGGGGGTAAAGGGGTTAAGGATGCAGATATATTGGGCCTTGAGGACACTACTATCTTATTAGTTAGTCATTGCATTTTGGAAGAATGTACAAGCTTCATGACAGAAAAAAAAACGTATGGCTCTCAGAATATGGCGACACATTTTTTTCTCAAGCAGCATATTAATTGTACAAAAGTAATAAAACATAAATCAAAATTTGTATATTTGGTATCAACGTAATCGTACATGCAAGTGTATGGTGCGGACTCAGTTTCGACACCTGCCTCTAACAGCAGATCACTCCTGTTTAACCATTTACATACCACTGTTCATCTACAACAGCAGCATTTAAATGGTTGCAACCGGCATTCTTGCTTATTTGGATGACACCACGAGATGCAGATGTATTATCATTTGTTACCATGGCAGGCAAGTTCCTGCTGACAGCTCCGTTTGGTGCCACTCTTGTACTTCCATAATGCCCAGCTCGTGGTTGGGCTTCAGAAGAGATAGTATTTTTTGCTATGTTTTATAATACTAGAAGTACTGCAATATATAATTTGTTTTAAGTCTTTAAGTAGGATTAAAAAAAAATAAAGTAAGTAAAGTTTTTAAATATATTAAAAAATGTAAAAGTTTGAATAACCCACCTTCTCCTAATGTAATATTAAAGAAATAAAAAAAATCAACATATATGGTATCACCACATACAGTACAGACCAAAAGTTTGGACACACCTTCTCATGATTTTTCTGTATTTTCATGACTTTGAAAATTGTACATTCACACTAAAGGCATCAAAACTATGAATTAACACATGTGGAATTATATACTTAACAAAAAAGTGTGAAACAACTGAAAATATGTCTTATATTCTAGGTTCTTCAATGTAGCCACCTTTTGCTTTGCTGACGGCTTTGCACACTCTTGGCATTCTCTTGATGAGCTTCAAGAGGTAGTCACCGGAAATGGTTTTCACTTCACAGGTGTGCCCTGTCAGGTTTAATAAGTGAGATTTCTTGCCTTATAAATGGGCTTGGGACCATCAGTTGTGTTGTGCAGAAGTCAGGTGGATACACAGCTGATAGTCCTACTGAATAGACTGTTAGAATTTGTATTATGGCAAGAAAAAAGCAGCTAAGTAAAGAAAAACGAGTGGCCATCATTACTTTAAGAAATGAAGGTCAGTCAGTCTGAAAAATTGGGCAAACTTTGAAAGTGTCCCCAAGTGCAGTTGCAAAAACCATGAAGCGCTACAAAGAAACTGGCTCACATGAGGACCGCCCCAGGAAAGGAAGACCAAGAGTCACCTCTGCTTCTGAGGATAAGTTTATCCAAGTCACCAGCCTCAGAAATCGCAGGTTAACAGCAGCTCAGATTAGAGACCAGGTCAATGCCACACAGAGTTCTAGCAGCAGACACATCTCTACAACAACTGTTAAGAGGAGACTTTGTGCAGCAGGCCTTCATGGTAAAATAGCTGCTAGGAAACCACTGCTAAGGACAGGCAACAAGCAGAAGAGACTTATTTGGGCTAAAGAACACAAGGAATGGACATTAGACCAGTGGAAATCTGTGCTTTGGTCTGATGAGTCCAAATTTGAGATCTTTGGTTTCAACCACCGTGTCTTTGTGCGTGCGACGCAGAAAAGGTGAACGGATGGACTCTACATGCCTGGTTCCCACCGTGAAGCATGGAGGAGGTGTGATGGTGTGGGGGTGCTTTGCTGGTGACACTGTTGAGGATTTATTCAAAATTGAAGGCATACTGAACCAGCATGGCTATCACAGCATCTTGCAGTGGCATGCTATTCCATCCGGTTTGCGTTTAGTTGGACCATCATTTATTTTTCAACAGGACAATGACCCCAAACACACCTCCAGGCTGTGTAAGGGCTATTTGATCAAGAAGGAGAGTGATGGGGTGCTACGCCAGATGACCTGGCCTCCACAGTCACCAGACCTGAACCCAATCGAGATGGTTTGGGGTGAGCTGGACCGCAAAGAGTGAAGGCAAAAGGGCCAACAAGTGCTAAGCATCTCTGGGAACTCCTTCAAGATTGTTGGAAGACCATTTCCGGTGACTACCTCTTGAAGCTCATCAAGAGAATGCCAAGAGTATGCAAAGCAGTCAGCAAAGCAAAAGGTGGCTACTTTGAAGAACCTAGAATATAAGACATATATTTTCAGTTGTTTCACACTTTTTTGTTAAGTATATAATTCCACATGTGTTAATTCATAGTTTTGATGTCTTCAATGTGAATGTACAATTTTCATAGTCATAAAAATACAGAAAAATCTTTAAATGAGAAGGTGTGTCCAAACTTTTGGTCTGTACTGTATGTAAAGATGCAGATCTATGAAATGTAAAATTAATTTAAGGGAACCTGTCAGAAACTTCCCCCCACCAAACCATTAATATGCCTGGGCAGTCCTTTAAAAGATAAGCCAATCAATCCCCTTATGACCCCAAAGTGCTACTTAAGCAGCAAGAGAAAATGTGTTGCGAAGTTCAGGCTGGAAGTGCATTGGGGCGTGACAATGCACTTACAGCTCCTCAGCTTCTGCTGTATTGCTAAACCAGCAGCAACCTCCCCTGGCTGATTGACCTGTAAATCAGCCAGGAGAGGGTGCTGCTAGTTTAGGTTCCAGACATATGGACCTTTTTATTTAGTGCTAATTGTTATAGTCTTTACCACGGGGTTCACAGGATTCCCTGGAAACGTGTCTTTAGGGTGCTCTGCATAATTACCCTATAACCAACGCCTCCTTAGTAAAGACCATAATAATTAGCACTAAATAAAAAGACCCAGATCTCTGGAACTGTATGGCTGATTTAAAAAAAAAAGCTAAAACTGTAATACTCAGGACAGCAGCAAGAATAAAGAGTTAAAGGGAACCTGTCACTTCCTAGCTACCCTCTACACTGACCCCTTAGCATTGTTAGTGATGCAATGTGCATCACTAGCAAGCTTTTTTCATTAAAATTGGTGCAGCTATAATGATTTTATAATCTTTAATATACTTAGATCCTATCTGCTTATTCAGTAATAGGGGCGTGCTTGTCATATTCAGTCATGGGCGGGCGCAGCATTCACTCACTGCTGACGCCGCCTATGCATTTGAATCCTGCTCCCGGCAAGCGCGGATATTGTGGGACGCATGCAAACTTGTATATGTCCGGCCGCCTGTGCCTTGAGGCTGTGTGATTACCAGCTTCACTGCGCACCCGCGGGTAACATAGAGCGCTACTTATTTTGTAACTAAGGAATAGTGATGATCAATCACGGCGATTATTATATGGCATCTTAATAGGGAATTTCTTAGTATGATCCTTGTTCTTGGTCTGAAAATAAAATCCGCATTATATATTACAGCAGAACAGAATTCAGCTTTGCTGAATGTATACATATGGTAGCCGCTAACATACAAGTTATTTTATTACAGCAGATGGGTATAAATGGCTGCAATTAAAGCTCAAACTGTTAAGCACTGCCATGAAGATTTTTTTCACTAACCCTGTGTATATGTAGTGTAGTGTGTGTTATATATATTAACCTACTGCTGCCTTCTCTGGTGTCCTGTGCCATTCTGCTCCTCTTCTCAGTGACGTCACCGGCACACTTCAGACTGTTCGGATCATGCAGAGTGCAGTGACTTTTACAGTGTAAGGCTATGACCCCACTATCAGTATTCGGTCAATATTTTTCCTCAGTATTTGTAAGCCAAAACCAGGAGTGGGTGAAAAATGCAGAATTGGTAACTAGTTTCTATTATACCTTTTCCGCTGATTGTTCCTCACCTGGTTTTGTCTCCCACTCCTGAGAAAAAATACTGACCGAATACTGACCAAATACTGATAGTGGGGCCGTAGCCAAAGCCTATGGAACGTACAGTATGAAAGAGGCTCCATAGACTTACATTGAAAGGCCACATTCATACATTCAGTATTTGGTCAGTATTTTACCTCAGTATTTGTAAGCCAAAATCAGGAGAGGAACAATCAGAGGAAAAGTATAATAGAAACACATCACCACTTCGGTATTTATCACCCACTCCTGGTTTTGGCTTACAAATACTGATGTAAAATACTGACCAAATACTGAACGTGTGAATGTGGCCAATGGCCCCGCTATCAGTATTTGGTCAGTATTTTTCCTCAGCATTTGTAAGCCAAAACCAAGAGTGGGTGATAAATGCGGAATTGGTGACTTGTTTCTATTATACTTTTACTTTGATTGTCCCACTCCTGGTTTTGGCTCCCACTCCTGAGAAAAAATACTGACTGAATACTGACCAAATACTGATAGTGGGGCCATGGCCTAAGGCCAGAGTCACACCAGAGTATGGCATCGGATGCAATATGCTAAAGACCCTCGGCTGCTGCTCTGCTGCAAGCGTGAGCCGAGTGTCATGCTACTGTGCTCCGATTCTCTCGCATGAGAGGATCACAGCACAGCTGTGAAGGGAACGGAGAGAGTAATTTCTCCATCTCTTCCATTGCCTGACTCTGCGAATATCGGACTGCACAGGTGTAGCAAAGGCGAGAGAGCTTGTAAGAGAATTCCTACATGATGTTTCAAAGATGGAGAGAGGCTGCCATCTGCTGGCCAGACACAGTCAAGCGGAACCAAGATATGCAAGGGAAGTTGAAGGGAGAGCAGATTTAGACGCTGGACCCAATCAGGTGACTTCCAGGAAGGAGTTCCGGGAGATAAGAGGCCAGCGCGCAAACCTGAGGAGTCTTTGGCGCCAAGCAGCAGAAAGGAGCAGACGTGTTCCCTGCATGCTGAGAAGCACCACGTGACCTGTGAGGTGCCACAGCCGGGCACCAGTAGAAGAGCTTCGGATCCCTCACAGATGTGACCCAAGTGCTGTGCCTGCTGAGGAGACTCGGAACCTGCTTGCGGTGCTGAGTGAGTTTGCGGAACCCGACGCCGCCCGCCGACAGACGAGGTCTGGACCCCCCTACCCAAGGCTTGAGAGACTGCCTCCAACGGCCAAGCAGAGGGGACTTGAGAGACGGCTGCCCCAGGAAAGTCACGCCAGCGAAAGCAGAGGAGCTGCATACGTGAACAGGGCCGTCACTTCTACTGTTCACTCACGGTACCGGGGACAATTGGGTTTAGGTACTCAGGTTGGGAGGGGAACGGTTGGGGCTAAAGAAGCTCAACGTGACCTAATTTAATTTATCCGGAAAAAGACTCACGGCCTAGCGGGAATAACTGGTGACCCCCGCTAGAGCCATATGCACAGTTAAGGAACTCACGTGGTGTCTCCCATGATCTAGGGCACCACATTACCTTGAGAGACTTCGCAGTTTGCTAATACTTCAAATTACTGTTTATTAACCTTGTTGCAATCCCTTGTTCAGCATACCTGTTAAATATATATATAAACTGTTTATATTCAACTCTTACTGTTCTCGCCTTGTGTCTCTGTGCGTTGCATTCCGGCACCTGCATTACACAGGGATGACATTCGAGTGCAGCCCGATGTTTCACACGCACCCATAGAGTTGTATAGGTGCGAATGAATCGAGTCTCGCTGCAAATCGCAGCATGCTGCGACTGTTCTCTTAAGTCAAATCAGCATGAGAAAATAATTGTTGATCTGAGCGGCTCCATAGTATAATACTGGGCCGAGTGCTATGCGATGTTTTATTGCATAGCAGTCGGGCGTGTTGTACGGTAGTGTGACCCCGGCCTATAAGAGACTTCTGGCTCACGCATAGAGCAAAGTGTGAACCGAGCAATCTGAAGAGCGGTGACGTCACTCAGAAAAGGAGTGGAAGGATGCTGGACTTCAGAGAAGGCAGCGCTAAGTGAGAATATTAACACACTGACACTGCACTACATACACATATACACAGTTTTAGTAAAAAAAAAAAACTTCATGGGAGGGATTCTTTACAATTCCTATACACATCAGATAACTGTTGACTGGATGATCGTTTGGCCAACAGCTAATTTCCACATATACGGGAACGCTCGGCTCGGCTGTGGGCTCTACTGTTCTCTATGAGAGAGGTGATGCCAGGCTTCTCTGGCAATGGTTTATTTCCCAGGGAACAAAAGGATCGGGTGCTGGAAATACAGCAGGCTGGATCCTCCCTAAACCGACATCGTCTGTTGGGGGATAGTCGGGAGCCCCCCGTACACATTAGACTGTTGGCCGATCCCACCAATATTGGCCTTAAGATCCATGTTGTTGATATCTGACAGACCCTTACACTTATAGTAGATTTTATCTTTGACCATACTAAATAAAGCCAGTTATACACATAAGACCTATGTCATGTATATCCTGAGCACACCATGAGTGTGCACTCTCCGTTCTACACACGATGCATTTTTATTTTAATGAGGTCACTGGTATGATGTAACTCAACATGTCCGATCTTGGTTTCTCCTGACATTATTTCCATACACATTAGATTGTCCTGGAATGATAAATGCCAGCATTTCCCTTTATTGGAAACCATTATTTTACTGCTGAGCAATGCTTTACCTTCTTTTCATTCACATCCAGGTTCTCCTCCGCTCCAGCTCCCCCGGCGTGCATGTCTGTGATCCTCTTCAGAAGCTCGGCTTCAGGAGCAGACATTGAATAGTACACTGACGACCTCCCTCCGTTCTCTGCGGGAATCTTCTTATTTTCTGTCCTACATATATATAAGTACAAACACTTATGTCATTGACGACAAGGGAGAAAGCGATGATGCAAATATGATTGATACTATAGGTTTATATACCATGAAGGCAGCGTGAGGAGCTACTCTGGTATTTGGAAAAAAAAAAACGAATTTGTTTCCAAATAGTTGGGGACACTGCTGCAATCAGTACAAATAAGGGAAAAAAAAACAGTGAGTGGCTTTTCCCTTAATAGGAGGGGGTGGGATGGAGAATTAACAAAAGAGTCAGAGGCCACGTTCACACGTTCAGTATTTGGGGAGTTTTTTACCTCAGTATTTGCAAATTGTCTCTTCAGAGAGGAAGAGGACTAGAACTCTTACATCAGTATCTGTAAGCCAAAACCAGGAGTGGGCGATAAATACAGTTCCACTGTTCCATTCCTTATTTTGTCTTACAAATGAGGTAAAAAACTCACCAAATACTCAATGTGTGAACGTGACTTAACTATTACCCATGAAGGCCTGTGTACAACAATTTCCTTGTCACTTTTTTTCATTTCCTTTAATTATTTCTCTAAAAAAATGTAGGGCTATATGAGTTTATGGCCAGAAAAAGCTACACTTTTGGTATTGGGCCAAACCTGGTATTGCAGCTCAAATTCCTTAGTACTATTAGCTACTGTACAGTCCATGACCACAGTGGCTCCATTTTTGGTAGATAGCAGCCATATTTTTCTAATGGCATGTAACCCATTTAATCCATTCCAACCCCATAATTTAATAGTACAGTCATGGCCAAAGGTTTTGAGAATGACACCAAAATTATATTTTCACATGATCTGCTGGCCTCTGGTTTTTATTAGTGTTTGTCTGATGTTTATATCACATACAGAAATATAATTGCAATCATATTATGAGTACCAATAGGTTATATTGACAGTTAGAATGAGTTAATGCAGCAAGTCAATATTTGCAGTGTTGCCCCTTCTTCTTCAAGACCTCTGTAATTCTCCCTGGCATGCTCTCAATCAACTTTTGGACCAAATCCTGACTGATAGCAGTCCATTCTTGCATAATCAATGCTTGCATTTTGCCAGAATTTGTTGGTTTTTGTTTGTCCACCCGTCTCTTGATGATTGACCACAAGTTCTCAATGGGATTAAGATCTGGGGAGTTTCCAGGCCATGGACCCAAAATCTCTATGTTTTGTTCCATGGGCCATTTAGTTATCACCTTTGCTTTATGGCAAGGTGCTCCATCATGCTGGAAAAGGCATTGTTGGGCGCCAAACTGCTCTTGGACGGTTGGGAGAAGTTGCTCTTGGAGGACATTCTGGTACCATTCTTTATTCATGGCTGTGATTTTAGTCAAGACTGTGAGTGAGCCGATTCCCTTGGCTGAGAAGCAACCCCACACATGAATGGTTTCAGGATGCTTTACAGTTGGCATGAGACAAGACTGGTGGTAGCGCTCACCTCTTCTTCTCCGAATAAGCTGTTTTCCAGATGTCCCAAACAATCGAAAAGTCCGATCCCGCAGCTGAAACAGTTTTAAGATACGGTCCTGGCGCTTGCTGGTCTTTCTTGGGTGCCCTGGAGCCTTTTTGAGAACAATGGAAGCTCTCTCCTTGAAGTTCTTGATGATGCGATAGATTGTTGACTGAGGTGCAATCTTTGTAGCTGCGATACTCTTCCCTGTTAGGCCATTTTTGTGCAGTGCAATGATGGCTGCACGTGTTTCTTTAGAGATAACCATGGTTAACTGAAGAGAAACAATGATACCAAGAACCAGCCTCCTTTTAAAGTGTCCAGTGATGTCATTCTTACTTAATCATGAGTGATTGATCGCCAGCCCTGTCCTCATCAACACCCACACCTGTGTTAATGGATCAATCACTAAAAAAATGTTAGCTGCTCCTTTTAAGGCAGGACTGCAATGATGTTGAAATGTGTTTTGGGGGTTAAAGTTCATTTTCTGGGCAAATATTGACTTTGCAAGTACAGTAATTACTGTTAAGCTGATCACTCTTTGACATTCAGGAGTATATGCAAATTGCCATTACAAAAAATGAAGCAGTAAACTTTGGAAAAATTACTATTTGTCTCATTCTCAATACTTTTGGCCATGACTGTATACCTACGGGTCATTCTCAGAAACCAACGTACTATTACTTTATGGTGATGGTGGTGGGGAACAGGAGCTCTGGCATAATCACAAACTAACAGCCAACATACCATTGCAACAAGTGATATTGGATTTAATCCCAATCCTGAATATTTAACCTTTTAGATGTGGTGGTCAATAGGAAGACATCAGCTAAGTGATTAGGCAGAGGGATACGTGTATATCCAAAACTCAATTTTGCAGTGCCTATGGATTGTCATGGCAAGCAGGGGCCTAACAAAATGCCCTGCGTCTGCCAGTCAGTATAGACAAGCAATGATACACTGACTGCAACACATAATAGCAGAGATTCGCATGTTCAAAGCCGATAGAACGACTAAAGAAAAAGAAAAAGAAGTGCATAAACAATTTAAAGGGGTTATAAATAAAAAACAAGTAATATGAAGTAGTAATGTAAGTATGTAATAAGATGTAGTAAGTAGTAATATAATGAAAATAAAAATAATAAAAAAAATCCCTCATATTACTACCAAAAAATATAAAAAGTTATGGATCTTGATATATGTTATTTTTCTATAAAAAATAGGTTTATTGTGCAAAAATATTGTGAAAAAAAGAAATAAACTATGCAGGTCTGGTGTTAGCGTAAACAGAATGATTCAAAGAATAAAAATAAATGATTCATTTTACTGAATGATGAATAGTGAAAGAAATAGAAAAACATAAAAAAAAAGAAAAAAAAAGGGGTTCTCCTGGCATATCAGGGATGAACATATCATTGATACAACCTGTGCAGACACACAGGGGCCCAGGGGATAAGGGGGCCAATTTCCCCTCTAAAGCATGTGGAATTGTGCATTATAAGGAGCTATTGGACTGCCAAGGGCCCATATACTGTTCCTACATGGGGCCCTCTTCAGTCTGTGTCCGTCAGTGAAGCATATGATATGGATGATGGCCTGTCCATTGGATAGGTCATCAATATCAGGTTAGTGAGGGTCTGATGAGTACCATTCCCCACTCATCTGGTGGCCAGATGTAAAAACTAAATGGAGCTGCTGGATACCAGTGATGAGCTCCATTCAGTGTTTACTTCCACTTTCCACTAGAGCTGCTGCCACCTAAATGGTGGGGGTGACGGACCGTATTCCAAGGATAGATCGTCAATGTTATATGCTGGGAGAATACTTTTAATAATGGAGTTGTTGGTTGACCAAAATGGTGCCATTAAAAAAACTCACCTTGCAAAAACTCTGTTGACTAAAAATAAAAAAGTTTTGGAATACATCAATGAGAAAGAGCAATGGGATTTCTGCAGAATGCCTGCTTCTGTCATGTCACCTTCTAACACAAGATGGCACCATACACACAGTTTCACATGTTCGCCTTTATTTCTATGTACTGTACTCCATTTTGCACATTGTTTGAGAGCAAGTACATATGAGTTGAGGGATATGTAATGCAGAAACAAACCTGATTGGTGTCTTATGCCTTGTTATATTCTAAAGATTAGGAAACACAAAATAATATGTAAGCTCTGACTTGAGTGAATTTTTCCACAAATCTTACATTAAGTTTTCTTGTTTCAGGCAAGTGAAGTATTGTAATGAAATGTTCAAAGATATCTTAGGTATTAGTACTTCATGATTTTCAAGATCTATCACTGTCATTTATTAGAAAGTTCTGGTTTATGTCTATTGTGAATAGGTGGCAATTGCCTTCACACAATGGTGCAGATCATTCCAGCCACCAACTTTATAGTGCTTTCAGATGTGCCAATTTCGGGACATCAAGGCACCTTTACGAGCATTGATCAACTATATACAATTAGTTTGATGCTTGTTTACCACCTGTTTGCATAAGCTGACTACTAGTGATTGGGACAGAACAATCTCTACTCCCGTATGATCGTTCTGTCCCAATACGGTATCATCAGTATATCGGCAGCACATTCTCTGCATACATGTGCTGCCAACAAGGGCTCTTTCACACGTCAGTATCTCCGGTACAAGTGGTGACATTTTCCCTTTGTACCGGAGACACTGACACACGCAGACCCATTCAAATGAATGTACATCTCAGTGTGTTTTCATGGACTGTGCGTCCGTGTGCTCCACACGGAGACAAGTCCGTTTTCTTGCGGACACACAGTCCACAAAACGTATCACATAGATGACATCCATGTGACACGCACCGGCGTGCGCAGTAGCATTTCTTAGTTGCCGAGAGATGCTACTGCGAATGCGCGGCGACATATTGCTGCACCCAAATTCTCTTTCCAAAAGCAAAATGGCGCCCGTGCGTGTGCAGTAGCATCTCTCGGCAAACGAGAAATGCTACTGCGCATGAACTGGCCGCCGCGGCCATTTTGTGGGAATGTAAATTTCAATATGACACACACATTACACAGACAGTATTTAAAAGTAGGCAGGTCACTGAAAGCACAGTGACCTGTCACAAGGCAGAGATAGGCATACATGAATACATAATGAGAGCACCAGAGTACATGCATATCATTATGTCAGAAATGAAAGTAAAGATTATAAAGGAACCACTGGACAGATTTCATTAACAAAGGTATCATTTTACTCAGTGTAACAGCGCCCATCTGACAGTGTATGTGGTTTAGTAAGCACAATCCCGCTGACAGGTGCGCTTTAAAATACTGTTATGCAAGATAATTAGCTATATAAGGATAGTATATTAATAAAACCGCATGTCACAAGAAAGAAAGATGCAAACATCTTAAAAAAAAATTAGAGTCCATAAAATTGAGTGCACAAATAAAAATACAATACTTATTTGGGTCTGAAGACAAATGCTGTAGTAATGAAGTGGTAATATACCCAATATGAAGAAGTTTCTTTAGTCATTACTTTATAGGATATTTTCTCACTTTTTAAACTGTAAGTCTGGTTATCTTGAAGTACAATTATATCACACTGAACGCACAGGCTCAGAAGCTGTGCTCAGTCCATCGCTGCAGGAACCTAGCTGTAATTTACAGCAAAGCTTCTGTACTAATGGCCAGTATAAAAAATAACTTGGATCTCAGAAATTTAACCCCCTCAGATGCTGCAGTCAATAGTGACTTCAGCTTCAACATCATGTGTCTGTCACACCAGTGGCTCTCCTCCTAACAAAGGCCCCTAAGCCCTCTATGGCTATGGATTGCCTGTTAGTTATGACTAGTGATGAGCGACTATGTTTGGTTAATCCTTTCGGCGAGTATGCTCGGGCGAGTACTGAGTATCTTCAGCGTGCTCAGTGATATGGTTGAATCGCTCCCGTGTGCATAATTTGTGACTGTTTGACAGTTTTAATACATGTGAGGAATACTTGCTTCTTAAGCATTCCTCACATGTATTAAAGCTGTCAAACAGTCGTAAATCATGCACACGGGAGTGATTCAAACATATCACCGAGCATGCTGAAGATACTCTGTTAACCGAATATACTCGCTCATCACTAGTTATGACTTTTGGAATACAATATAATTTTTTATAATTCATTCTGAAACAATTTCAAGGGTGCCAACTCTTTCGGCCATGACTGTATGTGCATATAGCTCTTTCAAAGACAAATCCAGCAATACCTTTACAGGGCCAGTCCATTCCTCTGTTACTGAGAAATCAGCATTTGAACTGATATTCCAATGAAGCTGAAGGACTATGTTAGATCGGAAGCCTCTGTCACTCCAGCTCTTTTCCCCATTCAGCATTGCCTTCTACTGCAGCATAGAGTGGGGAGCAGAGCTTGAGTGACAGGGGCTTCTACACCCTAATTTGATCTACAGCCTAAATTGCATATCAATATGATTGAATTTACCTAGACGCTAATTTGCCTATCAAATCAAATGCTGATTTTTCAGTAACAGAGGAAAGCACTGGCCATGTAAAGGTATTGCTAGACTTGCCTTTAAAAGAACTACATGTACATATACATAGTGTGGTGAGTGAAATCCAGCTGATAGATTCCTTTTAAAGGGGTTGTCCACTATTTGGACAACCACTTCTCATTCCTCATGTTTGGCCCTGTTAAAATAAAAACATCTATACTTGCGTCTGGTGCCGGAACCGTTCCAGCGGTATCGGCACTTGCGTTTCCGGGGCTCACGTGAGTGCCCAATCAGCGCTTGCGTCACTGACCCCACCTTCGTATGTATTGAACATCAACAGGAAGTCAGGGCTGTGGCTGCTCTCTGACATTCTCTTGATGTTCGATTTGTCTGAAGGTGGGGACAGTGACGCCAGCACTGACTGGACGCAGGGCTCACGTGATGTAACAACCTCACATGAATCCCGGGATTGCAAGTACCGACACAGCTGGAACGGTGCCGGCACCGGAGGTGAGTATAAGTGTTTTTATTCAAACGTGGCCAAACATGAGGAATGAAAAGCGGTTGTCCAAGTAGTGGACAATCCCTTTAAAACAGTGAGTATAATAAAAGTCCCTACTTCAAGGTGTAAACATAATATAAAGAAGAGTAATTGGGTATCATAGTGTAATAACTTCTACAGAATAATAAATGTAACAATTTTATGGGCCACTTACATTTCATTCTCCGTAGAATGAACCTTTTCTGGAAGCATCCTCTCTTTGATCCACCTCCTATTAGTATCCCTTAGTGCACAGGTGCTCTTCAAAAACAGGCCACCCATTAGATCCATGGTGGTCTTCATCTTGAGCTCTGGATCCAAAATATCTGCTAGAGACTTGTCCTTGCTTGCAATCTCCTTGGCCAACTCCAGAGATTTAACATCTTCAGGATTCATCAAATTTGTGCTGGCCTGACCTAAGTTGCTTTCATAAGTAGATATTTTGTGGTCAGAAATTTCAAGAGCTTTGCATGGAGTTGTCTCATCCTGAGTGGGAGGTGCTTGTAAGGATTCGGAACTGTGACTTGATCCCAGGGAACCTCTTCTAAACAGAGGTATTTCAGTCTGAGCAGGTTCCAAATTGTTCACAGGTAAATTGGAAGTTGGTGGCTCTACAGTTCTGTTTTCCTTTTCTGAATCTTCTACTTGGATGGGATACCTATAATGAGAAGAGAAAATATGTTCACAGCTTTGGGTGACTTTTTATATAATGTGACATCCTTTAAGCTAGGGTCACATGACAGTATTTTCTCTCATTCGAGAGAATCAGGCCAATTATGCTAATCATACTCTGATCAAACTCTGATCAGAGTTTGATTAAAGTGTAATCACAGTGTACTCTGATATTCTTGGATGAGGAAAAGATGGAAAAAAAAATCTCCATCTTCTCCATATTGAAAATCAGACTGTACCCAGATGTAATCCAAATGCAGTCCGATTTTTTCCATGGACTCATTGATTTGCTTGGCTGAGTGCGATCCGAATATCAGATGCAAATTGGACATATGCACGGCCCCATAGAATAACACGGCCCCATAGAAATAACCAGAGCCAACATGGGTTTGTAACTAATAAGTCATGTCAGACTAACTTAATTTCCTTCTATGACAGAATCACTGACTGGGTGAATCAGGGAAATGCAGTAGATATACAGTAGTATATTTTGACTTCAGCAAAGCACTTGACAAAGTATCTCATACCATCCTTATTGAAAAAATGATCAACTATGGAATGGACAAAGCAACTGTTAAGTGGATTCATAACTGGCTTAGTACTCGGACCCAAAGAGTGGTCATAAATGGTTGCACATCCAGTTGGAAGAATGTCTCAAGTGGGATATCACAAGGCTCTATCCTGGGCCCTGTGTTGTTCAACATCTTTATCAATGATATAGATGAAGGAATTGAGGGTAAACTGATTACATTTGCTGATGACACAAAGCTAGGAGGGATAGCTAATACTAGAGAAGAGAGAGAGGATTCAAAAAGATCTAAACAAACTGGTACTATGGGCAGCAACTAACAATGGTTTTTAACTGGGAGAAATGCAAAGTCCTACATCTGGGCAAGAAAAATGAAAAAAGCATATACAGAATGGGAGGAATAGGGCTAAGCAACAGCACATGTGAAAAAGGCTTGGGTATACTAATAGATCATAGACTGAATATGAGTCAGCAGTGTGATGCAGCAACAAAAAAGGCAAACACAATTCTGGGATGTATTAACAGAAGCATACAGTGTAGATCACGTGAAGTAATTATCCCCCTCTACTCCTCTTTGGTGAGACCTCATCTGGAATACTGTGTCCAGTTCTGGGCACCACATTTTAAAAAAGACATTGAAAAACTGGAGCAAGTTCAGAGAAGAACTACTAGGAAGGTGACCAGTCTGCAAACAATGTCCTATGAGGAACGGTTAGAGGATTTGGAAATGTTTAGCTTGCAAAAGAGAAGACTGAGAGGAGACTTAATAGCTGTCTACAAATATCTCAAGGGCTATCACACTGTAGAGGAATCAGCTTTATTCTCATTTGCAGATGGAAACATAAGAGGCAATGGGAGGAAACTGAAAGGGAGAAGATACAGCTTAGATATTAGACAAAACCTTTTGACAGTGAGGGTGATCAATGAGTGGAACAGAGAGGTGATGAGAGGTGGTGAGTTCTCCTTCAATGGACGTCTTGAAACAGAAGCTGGACAGACATCTGTCTGAGATGGTTTAGTGAATCCTGCATTGAGCTGGGGGTTGGACCAGGTGACCCTGGAGGTCCCTTCCAACTGTAAGATTCTATTATTCTATGATAAAAATTGTTCAAGTGGAATCCGATGATTTTTCAGTTCGCACTCAGGCCGACAATACGGTCGTCTGCACAAGCCCTTAAACTGTAGTCTTTAAACTTTCTTTTACAGCAATTTTGCACAATTTGTGGATTACCATCTCTAACTTTTATATATTTTAGGCTACAAAAATAATTGTTCTATTGGTACCATGACACTCATTATGACATGATTAGAGAACTATTTTAGAGAATTCTTATTACTATTTTTAGGTAAAATTCATAAAAATTATTATTTACAATGTATAGATATTTTTGATTAGGATACAGTGGCAGTTTGGATCAGAGTGGACTTTTTTAAATTGTTATTTTTTTCACTCCTGAAAACACAAATTCTTGATACATAACATGTCCCCAAACCAATCATTTAAGACATGTAAAGAGTGTTAAGATTCTCTGTGGTTTGTCCTGAGGAAGAAGCAGGTGTGCTTCGGAACGCGTTGAATAAATACCATATTTGAATTTCTACGTTCTGTCTCTGCATTTGATAACGTTGGTAGCGCGGATTTACCTCCACTTTTTTCCAGCTTCTATACGGTCTAAAGAACGTTGACACTTCCTCAATTTTTTTTTTATTTTACGTTATGTAATGTAATTATTTTTCACTTTAAAGCCCAGTTACAGGGAAAAACGGCCATCTGTCATGACATGAGTCACTGGAAGAGCTGCTAAGCCCCAGCAGCTATGTTATGCCCAGAAAACAAATCAAAGATCATATGAGACCTACAGTACACCATCAATCGTCAAATGAAGCTAGGCAGTCATTAATGGTTAAAGGGATTATCCTTGTTTAGAAAAACATAGCTGTCTTCCTCCAAAAATAGTGTCACATTTCTCCACAAATTGTATGTTTTATTGCAACTCAACTCTATGTACTTCAATAGAGATGAGCTACAAACCCAAAAGAAAACACACGGTCAAGCTTACTGCTGTTTTTGAAAGAACTGGACAACCCCTTAACAATGTCACCCAGAAATTACTATTTAATGAATGACCCATAGTTACTAACAAAGATCTGTCGGCCAGTACATATTCTTTTGGAATGGGAATGACAGTGCAATATCACCTAGAATTTGGAAGATTTCAATATTAGCTAATCCGTCCAGTTGATGCTCCTAGTTTGTGTTCACAAAAGGTAGATTTATTGCATGTTTTTCTGTAACTTAAAATGCAGCTAAAACTCCAAAATGGACAAGGATTTCTATAAACTTCATACAAGAAATTGGGACGTCACAGAAATTTATGCAACAAATTCATCATATATGAAAATTCCCCAAATATTCTAAAATTAATGCCATAAAATAATTGGTAAATGCTCAACTAAGTCAGGCCTGATAAACCAAATAATGAAATATTAACTTTATAACTTTGTGTTATTGTGAATTATTTCCAGCCTGTACCTTTCTTTTAAGTTCTTCTTGATGGGCAGTGGAAAAACATGTGTTGTTTCTTGTCTTTCCTTCAGAAGAGCATCCTCCAAGGAAGGTGGTGGGAAAGGAGGTGGAGATGGAGGAACAAAAGCCTCTAACGCTTGTTCCTTGACAAATACTTCATCATCGTCATCATCTGGTACAACCACAGGGGAAGATGACCGGAGACAAGACTCGGATATACGGAGAGATACTTTTCCATGGTGGGAAGGAGTCTCTGGTTCTGATGAACTTGTACTCCACATCGTATTATTGTTTGGCAAAACAACAGAAGGACTTATCTCAGTTACAGAGCATGAATTGTTGACGAGAGGTAAGTTCCTTCCTTTACCTGAATCCATGCAATTCATTTTCAGAAGTGGAGGTCTATGTGGTGGAGAAGACTTTATTTTTAATTTCTCATTGCTATTTACAAAACTATTGGAATTTGAACCTAAATCCATAAGAGTTTTATTCTTATCTTCATCTGGCAACATGTCCTTATTTTTAGGAGCACATAAATTATCTTCAGTAGTAACAAAGTCTTTTGAATTATGATTGGAAGAAACTTCTGCAATTTTGGGTGAATTTGAAATAGTGGAAGAAGCTACAGTGTTCAGCCTTCCACTATGGATGTGATTGTGTAATCCAGAGGTTGGAGTGAGACTTTGGGCTCTGGTGTGTCTTTGAATTCCCATTTGTATAGTGCGAACTGAAGGTTGGTTCTGTTTCTCTCCTCCGGAACTAGGATGGTGTGCAGTGTAGGAACTGAATGCTGGATCATGTGTTACCTTTTCAGATGTATCTTCACTTTTGCCCTTCAAGGACCTAAAAAATGAATTAAGATATCAATCAATTTCACTGGTTTCTTCTCTTTATGTACGTAAAGAATTATGTTTAATGCTGGTAGTGATCAATACTACACTGAATGTAGCCACACATAATAATCCAGACATTGAGGAAGAAGCATCATATTATTGCACAAAAATTTGCTTGGAGATTTTTCATAGCATGCCAACAAGGTTGTGGAAACTGTATTTACATGAATGGGATGAAAATGTTTTCAAGTTATGTACAAAGCTGAGAAAATAGTAGAATTGTGAAGAGGCCCTTTAACTCAGAAATCTTAAGCTTAATCTTTTTTTAGCATTTGTGAAATTTCTCTACTATTGGTGTATATTATTTTTGCTAGTTTTTGCACTGTGGTCTATTAAGCTCTGTTCATGTCATATTTTTCTGAGGTTTTTGTGTATATGTGCTCTTATATACATATATTTCTGGTGCTAAATCCTACATTGGTGCTTGAAAGTTTGTGAATCCTTCAAAATTTTCCATATTTCTGCATACATTTTACCTAAAACTACATTAGAATTTCACACAGGTCCTAAAAGTAGATAAAGAGAACCAAATGAAACAAAAATATTAGACTTTGCGCTTTTTATATTTAGAAAAATTATCCAATAACACATAGCTGTGAGTGGAAAACTGTGTGAGCCTTTGTTTTCAGTATCTGGTATGACCCCCTTGTTTAGCAATAACTACAGTCATGGCCAAAAGTTTTGAGAATGACACCAAAATTATATTTTCACATGATCTGCTGGCCTCTGGTTTTTATTAGTGTTTGTCTGATGTTTATATCACATACAGAAATATAATTGCAATCATATTATGAGTACCAATAGGTTATATTGACAGTTAGAATGAGTTAATGCAGCAAGTCAATATTTGCAGTGTTGCCCCTTCTTCTTCAAGACCTCTGTAATTCTCCCTGGCATGCTCTCAATCAACTTTTGGACCAAATCCTGACTGATAGCAGTCCATTCTTGCATAATCAATGCTTGCATTTTGCCAGAATTTGTGGGTTTTTGTTTGTCCACCCGTCCCTTGATGATTGACCACAAGTTCTCAATGGGATTAAGATCTGGGGAGTTTCCAGGCCATGGACCCAAAATCTCTATGTTTTATTCCATGAGCCATTTAGTTATCACCTTTGCTTTATGGCAAGGTGCTCCATCATGCTGGAAAAGGCATTGTTGGGCGCCAAACTGCTCTAGGACGGTTGGGAGAAGTTGCTCTTGGAGGACATTCTGGTACCATTCTTTATTCATGGCTGTGTTTTTAGGCAAGACTGTGAGTGAGCCGATTCCCTTGGCTGAGAAGAAACCCCACACATGAATGGTTTCAGGATGCTTTACAGTTGGCATGAGACAAGACTGGTGTTAGCGCTCTCCTCTTCTTCTCCGAATAAGCTGTTTTCCAGTTGTCCCAAACAATTGAAAAGGGGATTCATCAGAGAAAATGACTTTGCCCCAGTCCTCAGAAGTCCACTCCCTGTACCTTTGGCAGAATATCAGTCGGTCCCTGATGTTTTTTCTGGAGAGAAGTGGCTTCTTTGCTGCCCTCCTTGAAACCAGCCCTTGCTCAAAGAGTCTCCGCCTCACAGTGCGTGCAGAAGCACTCACACCAGCCTGCTGCCATTCCTGAGCAAGCTCGGCACTGCTGGTAGTCCGATCCCACAGCTGAAACAGTTTTAAGATACGGTCCTGACGCTTGCTGGTCTTTCTTGGGCTCCCTGGAGCCTTTTTGACAACAATGGAAGCTCTCTCCTTGAAGTTCGTGATGATGCGATAGATTGTTGACTGAGGTGCAATCTTTGTAGCTGCGATACTCTTCCCTGTTAGGCCATTTTTGTGCAGTGCAATGATGGCTGCACGTGTTTCTTTAGAGTTAACCATGGTTAACTGAAGAGAAACAATGATACCAAGAACCAGCCTCCTTTTAAAGTGTCCAGTGATGTCATTCTTACTTAATCATGACTGATTGATCACCAGCCCTGTCCTCATCAACACCCACACCTGTGTTAATGGATCAATCACTAAAACGATGTTAGCTGCTCCTTTTAAGGCAGGACTGCAATGATGTTGAAATGTGTTTTGGGGGTTAAAGTTCATTTTCTGGGCAAATATTGACTTTGCAAGTACAGTAATTGCTGTTAAGCTGATCACTCTTTGACATTCAGGAGTATATGCAAATTGACATAACAAAAAATGAAGCAGTAAACTTTGGAAAAATTACTATTTGCCTCATTCTCAATACTTTTGGTCATGACTGTACATCTAAACTGTTCTATTAATTGTTGATTAGTCCTTCACATTAGCTTGGATGAGTTTTAGGCTTTTCCTCCCCCAAAAAAAGCTTCAAATCTGTTATGTTGGTGAGCTCTCTCCCATGAACTGCTTGCTTCAGATCCTTACACAACATTTCTAACATTTGGCCATTCCAAAACTTTAACTTTATTCTTCATTAACCATTCTTTAGTACAGGGATGGGGAACCTTTTTTCTGCCAAGAGCCATTTGGATATTTATACCATCACTCAGGGGCCATACAAAGTTATCAACTTGAAAATTATCCTGCTATATTTGGTGAAACATTTAGTTAACTCACCCCTAATGTGATGACTGAAACTGCTTCTCTTTGGTGCGGCTGTGATGTTAGGTGGTATGTATGATGTTGCTACTTGTAACTGCTTTTCCAGATTTGCGTTGATCTGGAGTGCAGGTGACTCTTTGCAATAAGTTTCGTAAAGAACTTGCAGCAGTAAGTCGTACCGAATACGGATGTATATTACACTGCAGGTCTCCTAATAGTGGAAAATCCATCACTGCTCACATTACATTTATAGAACCCAAGCAGTGGGATATCTGCAGTATACATAACTGGATACACAGAGACTGCTGTAAATACATTACAGGAGACATGTGTCTGGGGCATAGACATCATAGGAGACACGGGGCTGCATCATAGACATTACGGGAGATGCCAAGGCTGTGGCATAGACATCACAGGAGATGCAGGGGCTGTGGCATAGACATCACAGGAGACATGGGGCTGCATCATAGACATCACGAGAGATGCCAAGGCTGTGGCATAGACATCATAGGAGACACGGGGCTGCATCATAGACATTACGGGAGATGCCAAGGCTGTGGCATAGACATCACATGAGATGCAGGGGCTGTGGCATAGACATCACAGGAGACATGGGGCTGCATCATAGACATCACAGGAGATGCCAAGGCTGTGGCATAGACATCACAGGAGATGCAGGGGCTGCGGCATAGACATCACAGGAGACATGGGGCTGCGGAATAGGCAACAAAGGAGACACTTTGGGGCTGCGGTATAGATATCACAGGACAGACTTTGGGGCTGCGGCATAAACATCACAGGAGACCCTTTGGGGCTCCGGCATAGACTTCACAGGAGACACTTTGGGGCTGCGGCATAGACACCACAGGAGACACTTTGGGGATGCGGCATAGACATCACAGGAGGCACTTTGGGGCTGCGGCATAGACATCACAGGAGGTACTTTGGGGATGCGGCATAGACATCACAGGAGGCACTTTGGGGCTGAGGTATAGACTTCACAGGAGACACTTTGGGGCTGCAACATAGACATCACAAGAGACATGGGGCTGCGGTATTGACATTATAGGAGACACTTTGGGACTGCGGCATAGACATCACAAGAGACACTTTGGGGATGCGGCATAGACATCACAGGAGGCACTTTGGGGCTGCGGCATAGACATCACAGGAGGCACTTTGAGGCTGAGGTATAGACTTCACGGAGACACTTTGGGGCTGCAGCATAGACATCACAAGAGACATGGGGATGCGGTATAGACATCATAGGAGACACTTTGGGACTGCGGCATAGACATCACAAGAGACACTTTGGGGCTGCGGCCTAGACATCACAGGAGACACTTTGGGGATGCAGCATAAATATTACAGGAGACACTTTGGGGATGTGGCATAGACATCACAGGAGAGCTGAGGCTACAGTATAGACATCACAGGAGATACTGCCGCTGCTGTGTTCTACTGCGGGACAGCAGCGCATCGTGCTAACTCCACCCACAAAGTACCTCTTGACACTGGTACTGCCAAGTGTGGGGATGTAATCTTTCATTGCACACGCCGCAGTGTTCAGTAGTGAACGCTGCGCGTGCATGCTCGCAGAGTAAGAAAAAGCTGAAGGTCCGACGGCTGCCAAAAGGCAGCTCCTGGCCCGAGCACTATGGTTCCCGGGAATCTGCCCGGGGGCAGGAAAAAGGTCATCGTGGGCCTGAAGTTTTCCACCCCTTAGTAGAAAGAGTTATGTGCTTTGCGTTGTTGTCTTGCTGCATGAATTGGGCTGTTGTCTTGGTGCTCTCTTGAGAGTCAGCTCATGGACAGATGTCCTGATATTTTCCTTTAGAATTTAATTATAAAATTCATACTTAATTGTTTCATCATTGATGGTATGGCACCCCTGAGGGTTCGGTCGCCACAGAGGTACTGCATCTCAACCAGAGGTGTGGTATCTCATTCGCAGGTAAGGAAGGAGTACAGCTAAGGACCCTAACACCTGCATCCAACACATACCCGCAGTGGGGGTAGGGCGAGATTGCCCCTAAGGGAGAGCACAGTCCCGGGTACCTAGCTGGGGGGCAGGAACTATGTAGTGGGTGTGGGTGGAGGAAGTAGCTTAGGGGAGCACATGAGAGGAAGGTATAAAAAGGGAAGCCATCTTAGAAAGACAAGCCAGTCAGTCTGAGGAGAGAGAGAGAACAGTCTACAGTGAAAGGAGTGGAGCAGGGCTCTGCTGGAGCTCTGCTCAGGCAGAGGGCCTGAGGAGAGGCCCAGGACTGAAGAAAGAGGAGAGGGAGCAGGAAGGGCTCCAGGAACGGAAGAAGGGACCCCAGGGGTACGGGCAGTGCTGGAGGCCACCCGTACGCCCGAATCTGCAGGGAGGTGAAGGGGTCAGGCCACACAAAGGGGACCGGCCCCTCAACTAGCAGAGAACTTTATGACTCAACTAGAATCCGGAGGCTGCAGTATGTCAAGTCCTGCAGCCAACAGTCCATATCAGTCTCACCAAGAAGGTAGTTATAGAAGACCCAGGGGACGGAACAGACGTCGCCCGACAAGGCCCGCAGGTACTGGATTTGGACACTAGGTATGAGGTGCAGGGAGACGGCCAGAGAAAGGACACAGAAGGTGGTCCTGCTAAGTACTCAGGAGATATCTGGGGGTGGACTGAACCCCTCCCTGAGTAAGCGCAGCATGACGAGGGAAGTTACTGTGGTACCTGTAACTTGGACTGCAACAACCGTGAGTAAAGACCCTGAGGACTGCACTTCATTGTCTCTGTGATTATTGCTGCGCCATCAAACCCTGCACTACAACGCCCAGCATAACCTGTGGAGAGCCACACTATCCCTGCTGCAGTAACATCAGCTCCAGAGGACCTGCTCCGCAGCGGCGGCTCCCTTAGATGCATACCACAGGTGGCATCACGAACATTGTACATAATTCCCCTGTAAATAATTCCCTATTGAATGACCGCCCTGGGTCACGGACCGGATCACCGCCATTGTGACCTCATCCCCCAGCATCTACCGGCTCGGCACCGGGTACCCCACGGCCTAGGGGGCGCGTCAATGGCAAGTCTTCCTGGCCCAGATGCAGCAAAATAGGCCCAAACCGTGATAGTTCACCATGTTTCACAGATGATATGAGGTTTTTATGGTATAATGCAGTGTTTTTATTTCTCCCTTCATAATTCTTCTCATTTACACCAAAAAACTTTAGTTTGGTCTTATCCAGCTAAAGAACATAGCTCCAATAGCCTTCTGGCTTGTACAGGTGATCTTTAGCAAACTGCAGACAGGCAGCAATGTTCAATTTAGAGAGTAGTGACTTTCTCCTTGCAATCCTACCATGCACATCATTGTTGTTCAGTGTCCTCCTGATGGTGAACTCATAAATATTAACATTAGCTAATGTGAGAGAGGCCTTTAGTTGCTTAGAGGTTACCATGGGTTCCTTTGTGACCTTGGCTGACTGTTCTATGTCTTGTGATCTTTGTTGATCAACCACTCCTGGGTAGGATAATAGTGCTCTTGAATTTCTATTTGTACACAATCTGTTTGACTGTGCATTGGTGGAGTCCAACTGCTACAGTGATGGTTTTGCAACTTTTTCCACCCTGAGGAGCATCAACAATTCTTCTTCTGAAGTCCTCAGAAATATCCTTTGTTCATGCAATGGTACACTTCCACCAACATGTGTTATGAAGATCAGACTTTGACAGATCCCTGCTTTTAATGGGAAATTGTTAGCAATACGCCCCCCCTCCACCCCAAAAAAAATGTTTATATGGTCAGGTTGCTCTCTGAAATATAATGTCACCCACACAATTAATTATCCAATCCATTGATCCTTGACTTAAAATTTGCTGTTTTAATTCTTATACAGATAAAGCTTAACTGCTCTAGGAGTGTCAAAGCACTTCCAAGCCTCTGCCTCCTTGGCTTTATTCCCTGCCCATCCTCACCTTATTGGTCTCAACTGACAGCTCACTGGCTGTGTAATCAAGCCAATTGACTGTTAGTCAAGAGGAGAAAGGTAGCGGAAGGAGGGGAAAGAGCCAGGAAGGCAGAGCCTCCAGAAGTATCTTGACACACCCAGAGCATTTAAGCCTCACTTGTATATGAATTATAGCTATTAAATAAAATTGAATTAAAATTTTCAATCAGAGAGCAACAGATTGCATCAATAAAGGTATGAATGACATTGCCTTTCGAAAAGTAACATGACCATATAAATAGTTAGGAGGGGGAATTATGGATCGTGCTGACAGATTCCCTTTTAATAATACAGGTTGCCTACTCACACCTTATTGTCTTCCCACTGATTGAAAACACCAGATTTTAACTTGACCTTCAAATTATCTGCGAATCCTAAAGGTTCACATACTTTTCCCACCAAACGATCTGTAATATTGGATTATTTTCCGCAATAAAAAATTACAAAGTTTAATATTTTTGACTCATTTGTTTGAATTATTTCTCTTTATCTACTTTTAAAAATATGATGTTGTTTTAGGTCAAATTATATATAAAAATTCTGAAGGGTTCACAAACTTTCAGGCTGAGTTGCAGATACATTATCCAAAGTGATGACAAGTAAGGTACTGTATTTAACTAGCTTGTTTCAAGTCTATATAAAAATGTGGCATGTATTCCATATTAACATTTCCTTGGAAGAATGTTAAACTGCAATACAGTACTACCAGCAGTACAAGGAATTGACAACTTACCGGAATCCTGATGTATATGATATGTTCTTGACAAACACTTCTTGTTTCATGCTAAAATCCTGAAAAAAAATAAACAAAATTAATTTTAATTCATACTGTAGTAATTAATGATGTGATGCCACACTCAGGTAGCATGGAACTTTAACATAAAATGTGGGTTTCTAAGCTTTTTCCAATTACTGAATTTAACCACTGTAACTGACACAACAAATTTAAAAGGTCAGAATATAGAAATGGAAAAAAGTACAAATGCGCATGTTATATTCTTATCATTACTATTAGCTAAAGATGGAAAAATAATACTCGAAATATGTTACATTACAACTGAGCTGACCTACCATATGGACTTCTAGTTGCCAGATATTGGTAAATTTTTCAGAATGATGACATTTTAAGCAAGCTTCAAATTCATTTCGCTCAATGAATGAGCGTTTTTCTCATTTGTTAGGTGATCAGCAATTGTTTACACTGCACGACTATCAGGAAACAATAATTCCCAATGATGGTGCTGTGTAAATGCTCCAATAGTCATTAGAAATAACAAGACAATACAGTTATTAAGGACCCTACATAATAGCTGAACCCGACAATTTTGTTGGCCTTCTGACTGGTCCAACAGCATTCAATCGCCTGATCCTTTTGTTTAGGAGGGAGATAAACATCTGATAGATGGTTCTGGAAGTGGATCTTTCACGGAGAAACAGCATTCGATTGCCTGATCCTTTTGTTCAGATAAGCGGCTGTTAGATGGTTTTGGAAGTGGCTCTATCCCTCTGTATAGGGGAGTCGGAAGAGATCACTGTCAGGCGAATGATCATTTGTCAGTAAATGTGTATGGCCAGCTTAAGACATGATAAATGAATTGGTTCTGTAAATACCATTTTTGTGTCATGTCTCATGTTAACAGGATACTCAATTTATTATTATTTTTCATAAATTACTAATTTTGCTAAGAGGTTACTATCAGGTTTTTTACTGTACAAGGCCACATCCAAGAGGCATACAGGTATGACTAATTTCAGCTGTATACAACCTGAATGCCCATATTATTAACTCAAAAAGCTCAAAAGGGTGACAGATTCCCTTTAAAGCATGGTTCCCCAAATCCAGTCCTCAAGGCCCACCAACAGGTCAGGTTTTCAGAATTTCCTTAGTATTACACAGGTGATGGAATTATTGCCTGTGCAGGTGATGGAATTCCCACCTGAGCAATACTAAGGAAATCCTGAAAACATGGCCTGTAAGTGGGCCTTGAGGACTGGAGTTGGGGAACCCTGCTTTAAAGGAGTGAAGCTTCTCATAGTCAGGAGAGATAGAGCTGGACAAGGGCTCTCTTGTACACGGCTTTCCTTATGCGCTTCCAGTGGGAACCAGTGCTACGTGACTTCCACGCCATGAGCTTTGTTCACCCTACCACCTGCATAAGGAACGGTAGTGCCCAAAACAGTGAGTAACCCCACACTTCTAGTGTGTCACCACGGGGAGCCAACCTGTGAAGGTCCCTCCTTCAGTGAAGTATTACCTGGACTGTGCTTTCCTATTACATTGGCTAGTATTAGTGTTCTTTAGGAATTAAAAATAAAAACTGCATTGAGAGAATGTAGTGTCAAGCTGTTAACGATGCCTATATAGCATGGAAATATGCAGATGTGTCATTCTTATCTACATAAAGTGGGTACATCATTTGTGTCCAAATGCCTCCCTCTTGCCTGATTCTTTAATCTTGTAATTCTGTAAGTATGTTCCATATTAGGGGATTCCTAGCAACGCTCTAAAGAACCCCCTGCAGTGCAGTGATCTCATCAGAGAAGAGTGCATACCTACATAAATCAAGCAAAAACTCAGTGTGGTTTACTGTACACTATGTCACAGAATCTACTGACGTTAATATTCTAAGTCACTGATTCTAACCAGAACCCCAGATCTGCATACGTTTGTTTTATCCAAATGGTCTAACTAATCTGATTGACAAACAAAGATGTATAGTAATAAGAATGATAATTGAAAGGACATGTTCTGTATGGACAAAAGTATTGGGATACCACCACATTACACCTAGTGGGGGTTTTATGACATCCCATTCAAAATCCATAGGCATAACTAAGGAGTTGGTCCCCCCTTTGCAGTTAAAATAGTTTCAGCTCTTCTAGGTAGGCATTCTACAAGATGTTGGAGAGTTTGTGGGAATTTTTGCCCATACACCAGAAGGCTATTTGGAAGATCATATACTGACTCAAAATCTCCATTATAGTTTATCACAAAAGTGTTTGACGGGGTTGGGGTCTGCGCTCTCTGTCGGCCAGTCAACTTCTTCCACACTTCACCCTCCCTGACATGCCTTTATGGATCTTGCTTTGTGCAATGGGGCAAAGTCATATTGAAACAGGAAATGGTCTTCTCCAGACTGTTCCTACAAAGTTGGACTCATACAATTGTCCAAAATGTCTTTTATGCTGCAGCTTTAAGAATTCCCTTTATTAATGGGCCCTGATAAACAACTGTGGCACCCCAGGGGTCTGGTTTCCACAGTAACAAGCAATGTTATGTCTGAGAGCAGGTGGGAGGTCTCTTGGTCAGGGATCCTGTGCATGCCACACCTCCTGCCCAGTCCTGGGAGGGGAAGAACTTCCCCTGTATAAACCTGGGGCTGAGGCAGGGTTAGAGAGTTGAGAGGGAGAGTTCAGCCAGGGGGGGCTGACAGGGAGCTGTGGCTCCGGCTGGGCCCAGCTCCTGGGCCATGCCAGAAGTAGAGAAGAGAAGCAGCATAGGAAGAAACAACAGGAGCTCTGTGGGAGCAGTGTTACAAAGAGTGAGGGGCTGGCAGCTGCAGAGCTCGCCCTGACTGAGAAGATTTCTTACCGGACCCGGAGTCCGAGGCTGTGGGGACTAACTCCTACCCAGCAGCAGAATCCGTCAGGCAGGGGATTTCAGGTCCTCTGGCCAAGAAACCCGAAGGCACGGTCACATGCATGGGACCAGCACCGCCGTCGTGGAGCGGAAGCTACTAGAAGGCCCCGAGTCACCGGCCATACGGGTGAGCACCACACGGTACACTCAGGGACGTGGGCTACTTATACTCGCTTCTAGCAAGGTAGCCAGAAGAGTATCGTTAGTTTGGGAGGCCTACAACTCCGCCTGGCCAGGGGAGATCCCATCTGCTCAAGGACTGACCAGGCCCCAATCGCTAGCCAGTACTCCGGGAGGGTCTATCGTTGTCACCAGTAAAGACCCTGAACTACACCGTACCGTCTCTGAGTGGTTCCTGCTACCCCCATCATCCACATCGGCTGCCCTGAGGCCATACCCCTCCCGTTGGGGGTTATACTATCACGCTGCACAATCCTACCACCGGCCTCAGCGGTCTGCCCTGCAGCGGCAGCTCCATAGCTGCATTCAACGGGTGGCGTAGTCGTCCATCATCTACCGCTGATACAGCGCCACTTAGTCTGACTCCCTGGGCACGGACCGGATCACCGCCACGAGACTACAACCCTCAAGAGATCCGGCTCCGGGTAAGCTCCCGCGTGCGCAACGCAGCGCGACACAGGCCCAGGGGCGCGTCAACTTTTGGCGTAGTCGGCAGGATTTCGTGCCCGCAACCACCGGGTACTGCGTGCCTGAAAAAGACTGTTCAAACTTACCTGTGGTGAAGATTCCCGCCATCCGGCGCCATCTTCCGCTTCCTTCCCGCCATCGGTGGAGTTTTCCCGCCATTGGACGCCATCTTGAGGACGCCGCGCGGGAAGAAGAGGGGCGTGGACTCCGAAAGCGCGCGAGAACTGAAGCCCCGCCTCACGTCCGGACGTTGCGTAAGGTCCTGGAAGGAGCCCAGCAGACGCCGACGTCACAGGAGCGCGACGGAAGGTCCTCAACCCTGACGATCCACTGCGGAGCCGCGGCCTATGGAAGAGGATCATCGCAAGGTAGGCCACGGTCCACTAGGGGGGAGAAGGATGCCGGATACGGAGGAGAGCTTCACCGCTTCAACCCCCGCCAGCGCCACCGCTGTTGCGGTCATGCCTTTCACCATGCCCTATATCCCGGGGGCAGCCTGGCTACCCCAGTACTCAGGGGAGTCACATACCCTGCATGACTTTAGAGAAAAGCTGGATAGCCTCTTCCAGGTGTACCCCCTCACAGAGGAGCAAAAAGTGAGCATCCTGGTGGCCCAATTAACCGGGGCAGCCCAAAGGGAGGTAAAGTCCTGGCCACCTGGGAGGAGGACTGTCGCAGAGATACTAACCCAGCTAACCAAGGAGGAGCTGCAGTACTACCAATACGAGGAAAGCCAAGAGGACCCGGACGGGTCTGAGGACTACCCTCAGGAGGGAGCACAAAGAGGACATAGCTACTGAAGGGAAGTAGCGTGAATAAAGAGCTGTAAATAGTTACCCGTAAGGGTACAAGGACTGCTGCTAATTAAAATATGGTCCCCGTTGGGATTAGTGAATTGTTCCCCATGTGCCCCTATCTTAAACCAGGCTGAGGACTGTGAGCAGCCATTCCTTATCCCCACTGGCCGAGGACTGAGAGCGGCCATATCCTGTAAATAATTATGTGTTTCTGGTAATTTATGGGAGTCTTTGGTGGATTTGCCGGGAATCCTTTGTACATAGTTGGAGCGTAACCCAGGACGGACTAAAAGACTGTTAAGGACTCGGGGCAGGACAGACCCCTACCTGGTTACGTCTCCCTGTTTTGGTGAAATGGACACCTTTGTTTTCTTCAAAGACTGCACCCGGTTGCGGACACGCCGTAACCATCTTTATGTGTTTTTCTTATTGTATTATTATTGTTTATACCTTGTTATGTTTTTCTAAAAATATGTTTAGTCCCGGAGTACTAAATTTCACTAGGGGGGAATGCGGCACCCCAGGGGTCTGGTTTCCACAGTAACAAGCAATGTTATGTCTGAGAGCAGGTGGGAGGTCTCTTGGTCAGGGATCCTGTGCATGCCACACCTCCTGCCCAGTCCTGGGAGGGGAAGAACTTCCCCTGTATAAACCTGGGGCTGAGGCAGGGTTAGAGAGTTGAGAGGGAGAGTTCAGCCAGGGGGGGCTGACAGGGAGCTGTGGCTCCGGCTGGGCCCAGCTCCTGGGCCATGCCAGAAGTAGAGAAGAGAAGCAGCATAGGAAGAAACAACAGGAGCTCTGTGGGAGCAGTGTTACAAAGAGTGAGGGGCTGGCAGCTGCAGAGCTCGCCCTGACTGAGAAGATTTCTTACCGGACCCGGAGTCCGAGGCTGTGGGGACTAACTCCTACCCAGCAGCAGAATCCGTCAGGCAGGGGATTTCAGGTCCTCTGGCCAAGAAACCCGAAGGCACGGTCACACGCATGGGACCAGCACCGCCGTCGTGGAGCGGAAGCTACTAGAAGGCCCCGAGTCACCGGCCATACGGGTGAGCACCACACGGTACACTCAGGGACGTGGGCTACTTATACTCGCTTCTAGCAAGGTAGCCAGAAGAGTATCGTTAGTTTGGGAGGCCTACAACTCCGCCTGGCCAGGGGAGATCCCATCTGCTCAAGGACTGACCAGGCCCCAATCGCTAGCCAGTACTCCGGGAGGGTCTATCGTTGTCACCAGTAAAGACCCTGAACTACACCGTACCGTCTCTGAGTGGTTCCTGCTACCCCCATCATCCACATCGGCTGCCCTGAGGCCATACCCCTCCCGTTGGGGGTTATACTATCACGCTGCACAATCCTACCACCGGCCTCAGCGGTCTGCCCTGCAGCGGCAGCTCCATAGCTGCATTCAACGGGTGGCGTAGTCGTCCATCATCTACCGCTGATACAGCGCCACTTAGTCTGACTCCCTGGGCACGGACCGGATCACCGCCACGAGACTACAACCCTCAAGAGATCCGGCTCCGGGTAAGCTCCCGGGTGCGCAACGCAGCGCGACACAGGCCCAGGGGCGCGTCACAACCCTATAGCCTTATTCCTCCACTAAACTTTAGAGTTGCCACAATGTAAGGTAGGCACATTCTTTTGGCATTCGGACGTCAGGTAGTCTTTTAGACTGCCAGTAAGAAAAGCATGATTCGTCACTGTACATTGATGTGTCTACTGCTGCAGAGTCCAGTGGCGGCATGCTGAACACCACTACAGCCAATGCTTGGCATTGTGCTTGGTGATATAAGGCTTGCATGTAGCTGCTTGGCCATGTAAACCCATGCCTTGAAGCTTCTGGCGCACAGTTTTTGTGCTGATGTTTATAACTGTCTATAGTTATTGAGTCTACTCTGTAACTTTACGTGGTCTCCACTTTGTGACTGAGTTGCTTTGATTCCCAAATGCTTCCACTTTTAAATAATACCACTCACAGCGGATGAAATATGAAGAAATGGGATACTATTCGATTACCATGCTTGATCTCATTGAGCTCTTTAGAATGAGTCATTATTTTATAAATCTTAGAAAAGGCAGACTGCATGGAGAGGGACCGGATTTTATACATCTGTGACGATTGGAAAGAATGAATAACTTGAATTCAATTATTGAAGCAGCACTCCCACCTAACGTTTTATTGCCTAAACCTGGGTAAATGTATATTTACTGTGCAGTAATATACTCACCGATCTCCGTTATACCTGGTTTCTAGTGCTGCTCTGGTCCTTTTCTCACTGATGTGATGGCTAGTCTGACTTGCTGGATCACACTAGGGTTTATGTGTGAACCGGAAGTCACTTTTACAATGCAAGTCAATGGAACCTCGTTCTGATAATGTTAAATCATCACAGCCAGTTCTATACAGTTATTAATCCAGCAAAGAATAATAGATTTGAGCTCTATGGCCGGCAGAAGCATAAAAGAACTGTCACTCGTTTTCTCCTCCGTGCCTGCGCTCCCCATGCATTGACTGAATAAAGCGTTGTTTTCTACGTAGCAGTGGTGAGTGCCGCTTTCTCCAATCTCTCCTTCCAATTTCCCTTCTGCCAGGCTCTGTCCTCTTTAACTGCCAGGATCAATTCAATATAGCAAAAAGTTGCAATTTGTTATGCCAGAAAACTGCCATAGAGGAAATAATAATTTTCCCTGTAGTGCCTTTATACTGTTCAGTTTTTATAAGGTGTTGAAATAACACTGTCAGTCAATGCACAGCAGAGCAAAGCTGGCCAACTGCTCCTATGTTCTCTATGAGAGAGCCGCTGCCAGATATCTCTGACAGTGCCTAATTGCTTATGGACCAAAAGGATCGGACACGTCTGATTCTTCTGTTGCCTAACATCATCTGTCAGAGAACAGGTGGGTGGCTCCCATACACATTAGACTGTTTTCGACCCTGTTGATATTGGCAGCTCCGGAAGACGCTAGTCAAATGTTTAGAGAGGCCTTAAAATATCTGAAGAGGACAATCCTTTTAAGAAAACATATTGCATACTGTATCTTTCATAGTTAATTACGAATCAAGGCTCCATAACACAAGTTTCCTCCAAGACCTTAATCTATGCTGATAAAGGAAGGTTGATTAAAGCGGTTTTAAAGCAGCAAGGGTACATTTATTACAGTGATCTGGAATCAGAAAGATTTCAATCCGTTTAGAAGTCAAGTTGCTACCAATTACACTAGAAAAAGATTAGGGTTTGTAAACCGAGCCAACAAACATCAAAAAAGCCAAGAGGAAGTTTTATTCTCAGTAAATAGCTCTAATTAAAATCTATTCCAAAGTGGCAAGCAATGCAAATGGCTTGGGATAGAAAAATTGAAGGAGTGCCCCCTACAGGCAAATAGGGGAAATGGCACATGATTCTTTTCAACAAGATAACCCTTATGTGCTATGTACTAGAGATAGGAAGAAAAGTATTCATCTCAGCCTGCTGTATATTAAATCGGAATAATTTATTTTACAAGATGAAATAAAAAGGAATATTGGCAAGATCTAAGAACAATCTGATGTCTATGATATAGATAGAAACATGGCCATAAATATTAGATAAACTGTCGCTAAACCCACCAGGTTCTGTGAGAACCAGACAAACATATAATGTGTATTACAAGAGTCCTAGGGAAGAAGGACCAGGCATGTTGAATTTTAATATGCTTGATCTTTTGAACTCAAGGGAGATAAGCCACCGCCAGTGGTATATTATCTTTTCCCCACTTGGCTGAGTATGCATGTGAATGGAGGGAGAGGGGGGGAAATAGTTATCGGCCAAATGAGCACTTAGCTGTAAGCTATTCAAGGCGTATGGTCACCTTAAAGGGAATCTGACAAGAGGTTTTGCCACCTTATCTGAGAGCACCGTGATGTAGAGAAAGAGACGCTGAGTGCAGCAGCTATGATACAATCAGAGTTTTTAGATGTAGCATGTAGCAGAGCTCAGAAAGCTGCCCCCCCCCCCCCCGCTCACACCTCTGATTAGCAGCTTTCTGTGTACATAGTATATAGACAGTAAGCTACTAATCAGTGGAGGGGGCGTGGTTGAACCAGGAGCAGCATCTAGTTCAGCAGTGATAATCACCTGCTAATAGAACACTCATTGTATTAAAACAATAGGCAGCCTAGTAGGTGACTTATCACCAAAATCAATGTCTTAGCCCCTACCTAATGCTGCTCTCATATTACATAGAAAAAACCTGTGAACAAATTCCCTTTATGCTGTGTGCCCACTATGCGTTTTTCAAGCGTTTTTGCCGCGGAATTTCCGCCATCGGGGGCCATCGGAAGGTGAGTATAATCTTTATTTTTTATTTTTCACCATTTTTATTCTTTTTTTTAAACTAACTTGGTCACACTATATAAATCCATGCCGGTTGCATGGATTTATATAGTGTGACCTAGTTGTCAAGCACTTTTCCAAGTGATGCTAAAATCGCTTGGAAAAGCGCTTGACAACCCGCATGCAGAAATGCATGTGAAGAACGCTTGACAAACGCTTCTACCTGGCGGGAAAAACGCATGTAAAATCCGCATGCGTTTTTCCTGCCAGGGAGAAGCGTAAAAAATATGCAGCATTTCTGCATCGTGGGCACATAGCCTTATGGTCATCTGCTCATTACCAACCATTAGAGCTTAGAGCCTTGGATATGGCATGTAGGGCAAGTTGAGCAAAAAGAGTGTAACTGACTAAGAACTTATGGACCCCATTGTCCCTTGGGCACTGCTTTATTGGACAGTCTTGTCTGCATTGTATGCAGTGTATGGAGGTCTGTTAGCAAGCTTGAAACAATCCATACTATGCAGACTTATTATTGTTTCATAATAAGATGCTGGAATAAGTCTAAATTTGGTATAATTTCAGTATTTCAAGAAAATGCTTCCTAAAAGATGTGAGGACATAACTTAGAACTGACTGTAGTAATTGTAAAAAGCTTCAATATTTTCTAAAATTAATCATTCCGAATTATGTAATTCAAGAAAAGGAAAACAGCTATTAAGTGTTAGAAGACCAAAAAAGGTCAGCAAAGCTTCAGTGGAAGGCATTAGGCTTGGGAACAGAATCTCAGTTCTGCTGTGACCTAGTTAAAAGACATTTTTGTCTATTACCCGTGGAGCAGACGCAATTAAGTGACACGGACATTCTAATCCCACATGTTCGGCTGCATTCCCACATACTTCCTAAGCTTCAGCTCACAGGGTGTGTGTAATCGACAGGGGTAGAAGCTCTGACAGTATGTTCTGAGTTATACACACCAGAATCGACTATGCCAATAGCTCCGTCATGCATTTAGAAAATTCATGCATTTAGATATGGATTTATGTGTGTGTGTGTGTGTGTGTACTTTGTATACTAATTAGAATTGAGCAAAAAGATTCGCTGGACCCCGGTTCAAAAACCATGTCGGTAGTCCATGGCTGCCAAAGAGCTCTGCGCCCTCTCCCTTGCCTCTCGGCATCCCTGGCACCTCTTCTGATTAAGCTTGCTGCAATGTTATCAATATGTTGTACCGTAATGAGTGACTTCATTCTGGGCCTACTAATCAGACGAGGCGCTGGGGATGCCGACAAGTAGGAGGTGTAATGCCAGGCTCTGGTGTGGTGGCCTCGAAATCCTGATATTGCTGCTTGACCAGGGCCATGCAAATGATTTTGCTCAACTCTTAACATTAATATATGTGTATCTATAGATGCACAGTGATATACTGTATTAACATTTTAACATAGAAACACAATGTTACCATCACTATATTACTATAGGCAACTTCTAATAGGCAATGGTTCACTTCTCATGCAAGGAAAATTAATGGAAAGAGGTTTATGTTTACATTCCTTTTTTTTACGGTTTACGTTCCTCGTTTCCAGTATGCATATGGACTGTTATTTGGGTGTTCCTGTTTAAAATCTTCCAGGACCATGATATTAATGTCTCATCATTTGGTTAGAGCATCAGGTTACCAATATCAGTTGGACACCCAACACCCCCACCCATGGGCGAACACAGACAGAAGAGGGCCTCTATGCAATAATAGCATATGAGGACTTTACAATCTAAAAGCTTATCTTAATGCATCTCTGTGACAGAAGTTACTTGCTGCTTTGGAGGTGGAAGTGGCACCATTACCTCATGGACCACTGTACGGCCACCCTTCCCCCAACAGTCAGCTGTTAGCAGAGCTACCACCACCGGAAGTACACAGTCTGTGGGGCTGGAACACCACAGGTCTGTATACTGTAGAAATTAGGAGCTGAGCTATCTATTACTAGATAACATCTACTGCACAGTTCCGTATACTGTGTTCCAACTTACATACACCTGCTAAAAGCTGTTCAATGGTGGTACCAACATTTGGGCTCCACCAAGCAGACATTAGTCTTCAAATAGCCTTATGTTTGCAGCACTCTCTCCCCATGTACAGTACAAAGCAGCTCTGTGGTACAACAGATGGAGTATTGTGCACATTAAACAAAAAGAAACATCCATGAACACATATTGGGCCTTGCTCAGGTTCACAATATATAAGCCAGATCATTTCTCGAAGAACCTATATTTCTTGGTCAGCCATTCTTTTGAATGTTCAGCTTTATATACTACACATTCACTGCTGTGACAACTGCAAGCTAAAACTATACAGCCATCGGTGACTTCCTATATGGACAACCGCTGATCGATGAGGTCTAAAGACAATAACCAATCACAGGTGAGTTCAGTTTAAAAAGGTTTATCTTGTTGAGACAATCCCTTTAATATATAATTAACAAGGCACTACAACTTTATGCTTGCATGTTGCCTAAACATTAAAATAACATTTACGTCTTGGTTAGATCCGTGATATTGTTGATGGGTCTTAAAATATATTATCAGATACAGTTACAGCAACTCTCTTAATTCTACACCTAAGCTGCTGCACATAAGTAATGCTGTAACGATGCCAGTGACTACACAACATAGAGGGAAACACATAGGGGGGCAGGATCGCGGATTTAGAGTGGTTTAGATGCAATGTAAAAGCTTTAAGATACTGTAATCTAATGTGTTATATGCAAACTTTATTATAGGACAGATGACAGCTGTGTCACTAACATGCCTCTGAATAGAATGGATGTATAATGGACCATTGGTTGATTTCTGCCTTGTGAATACTCTGCAACGATGTTATAATGATAGCATTTCTATCTGAAACTAAGTGCATGGAATATAAATGAGTACTAGGCCTTTAATGAATAAAGAGAGACCTGTATATTGAAGATGGGCAGGACTAGTAAAAGAGACTTTTACGTGATGAATTCTTTCCTCCAGAATGCCATCTATTCAGATATGGAATCTCCAGAGAGACAACAGCACAAAGTGAAGGGGGAGCTTGTCTCGCTGCTTGGGTCAAAGAGTCAGACAGAGCCGTCATCGACAATGAGTGAAGCTACAATAGGCAGGACTGTACCATGCAAGTTACTGAAGCTCAGACTCAGAAATTATGCAATTTTCTATACTTATAACCATCTCTATATCTCATCTCAACAAGTCCAACACATTATTGTCACTTTCTTTTAAAAGATATATCTATGAAATGCAACTCTTCTACCATATATAGGGAATAGTGAACGAAATTTACCACCCTAGCTAAAAGACCTTCTCTAGGAGAAGCATCTTAATGTATAAATTGGAACAAAAAAATAAGGATGATCCAATCCATTAAATGAATCTTGTAGGATCTAAAAATCCTGAACTATTCACATGTAAAGCGCCTTGGAATGAATGGCGCTATAATAATAAATAATAATAACTATAAATATTTATCTAGAACAATGAGTAAATCAGATGAACCATACTGAACTATCTGTAGGATGAATTATGTTAAAAGACAATATCAAGGTCTATTTTCTCTTATAATTAGAAGCAAATCAAAAACCTTTTGTCCTGCTACATAAATACAGTATGGTGATATTTGTAAGACGTGCCGGTTTTATGGTCCTATATTCATATTATCTACCAGTATGTTATAAATTATATGTAACAGTCTACATAAAAATAAACTGAATATGCCATAAACTTGGTAAACCATAATGGTAAAAAATATAATGGGTTACATATAGTTGAAATGTACTTATACCTTAATATGCTAGTAAAAGGGGCACAAACTTTATTTCCCAGGGTACCAACAACCATACAAATATTGATTTATATGGTAACCAGAACAATATTAATTCCATCAATTTATAAGCAGTATATAGATCCTAAAATACATGTGTTTGCACTAAAAAAATGGAAACAAAAAGCCTTCAACAGGACAATATACATGATTAAAAATAGCACAATATAACTGTTATACAATGCATGAACTTCACATACCTGGCTTGTTTTCTCACCAGCAGGAGAGGACTTTGATCTCACATGCAGAGGAGCAGGCTGTGGCAATTTCGCTACCAAATCTTCAGCTGATGTTGCTCTATCAGACTTTTCCTCTCTTGAAATCTCCAAAAATCCTGTTGGTTTCGAAGAGGTCACTTCCCTCGGTCGGTTTGTTGGGATACCTTTGAAATCACTTTTGGATCTGCTTTCAAAATGAAGTCGTTGTTGGACAAAAGAACTGGTACGACCCCTGCTCTCTGGATAATCACTCTTCTTCTCCAAGTTTACTAAATCAAACAATCCTGTAAGTCCAGGGGGGAGCGTTGAAGATATGCGCCCTGTTTTCGATGGATTCTCCTTTGCATCCCTAGTGCGAAATATGTTTTGCTCCTGAAGGGAATTCATGCTAGATGTGGATGAGACACTTTGATTGTCCATTAAACTCCCAGAAAAATAGGTACTCTGGGACCTTTCTTTTAGGAATCCAGATTCCTGTGATGAAGGCCTCCGGCCGGTTTTACGCTCTATGTAGTCTGCAAGGGCATTTTGCTGCAGCTGTTTCAGCTCTGGTTTAGACAGGTTAACAGAGGAACATGCTTTGCCATCCCTCTCAAACATTCTTCGTCTGTCTGCCACCGTTTGTTCCAAGAAGTTGATATTTTGTCCTCTTTTTTGAGTGCTTGTAGATGATAACTCATTGTCAGATGCTCCAACTTCATTCATCTTTTCTGGCTCTGAATAGGAACGTTTTTTCTGCTCAGTTGTCAAACGTCTTCTTGCCCCAATTCGAGCTACTTGATGTGGGAAACCTGTTCCTTCTTGACTTTGAGATTCTTGATTCTTCACAAAGTTGTCTGTGGGTGTAATACTGTGTCTTTCTTTTGGAGCATGTGGAGACACAGGAGACCTGCTATATACAATCGCTGATGTAGGTCTTTTAACACTTCTCTCTGGCTTCTTGTATTGTGGTGGGCTAATTTCTAAATCTTTCCTCCTGTAAGATGTTGCTTCTAGGACTTTGGACTGTGCATCTTTGATACTGTTCCTGTAAGCCCTGTTAAAACCAAAAGTGTCCTGTGAAGCACTCTGCCAGTGGTCTTCTTTATTTGGCATTGTTTGAGAATCAACTGTTCTTTTATCACTGTCTGGCAAAGTTTGCGAAACATATTGCTCATTATTAGTCTCCTGCATTTTGTCTGCTTGACTCTCTGCTGTTGCTTTCTGAGCATCACCTAATTTTACACTGTAGGCACTTCTGGCTGTTTTTAACTCCTGTGTACCAGCAACTTTATCGTTAGCTTCGGAACTTGAAGGATTTCGGGATTCTACTCCAAAGACATTATCTTGTGAATTAAATTTACTCTTTATGTCTTCAATGCTGTTCACAGATGCTCTGTTACTTGTACTTTTTGGGCATTGTGCAGAATTCTGGCCATATATGCTTCCAACTGAAGTCTGACATTTTTGACTTTCATGTTCTCGTTGTTCAATTTTGCTTATTTTTTCCAATACGGAAATTCGTTGTTTGCCATCTGTCCAACCATGTATTGTGTTACCGTTAATTTGGTTGCTACCTGAATGTAATCTCCTTCTGATATAGTCACCAGAATTCTTTTGAGAAGATGATGAAGGTTCATCAGATTGTTGAAGAGTGGGATAAGACATTGAGCTATCACCATCTTCATTGTGCTTTTTAAAGTTTGTGCTCTCTAATTTGCTTTTATAGCTGGTCATATTTGGAGACTGTCTTTCATCCAATTTAGTATTAAAAGAAGAGCCATTATTGTATAAGTACCCACCATCTTTTTCTTTATTTGCATCAGTACTGTTATTAGTTCCGCATGGTTCCATACTTGAGGCAGCACCAAACACATCTGACTTATTTTGGCTGTAGCTCCACTCATTCTGAAATGCAGGCCCAGAATGTCTCCTTTTTTCAGGGTTACTAAGTTCATGTGCATTCTTTTTACACTCAATTTTCAGTAAGTGGGCATTTTTACTAGACTGATTTAATCTTGATGATGACATTTTATTTTCATTGCTTTGTGGAGAAGCAGTTTGATGCTCAGGACTAACTGAGAAGTGGAGTTTATATTGAGCAAAATCTGTAGGTTCATCTTCTACTTTTTTATCAAATCTATTGGACTGGTCTGTTGTCAAAGACAAAGTAGAACTGTTATGAGCATTTTGACTACTTTTTACATGGCTTTCAGAATGCAAATAAGAAACTCCTTTACCTCCAGAAGATGCTCCTTCTTTGGCAAGTGCTGGGTAAAGTCTTCCATTATTGTTCCTAAGGGGTTGTGGAGCATGTGCAAAATGTGGTTCTGGTGATGGAACAGGATATATTCCGGCAGGAAGCATAGGTTGTCCAGGTCGCGGAATCTGTGAATAAATTTGCTTAGGTTTCATTAGGGGGCTACATTCTGGACTTTTTTCTATCACCGTATGCAATTGTCCTTCCCCATACATTGGTTTCTGCTGTTGACTTGTGCTGAAAGCCATAGGTGATCCTAATCCTTTGGAATGTGTTCGAAAAGATTTTTGCTGGTCCAAGCTAGACCAAGAGCTTGGTCTTTCATGATGCTTTATTACTGCATAACTGTCTTTCCGAGCAGGTGGCATAGGAGGGCCCTTTTCCATTATATCACTTTCAGACAAAAATCTATTGTGATCTATTCTACCAACAGGACTGCCACTGCTCCTAGGGCATGCACCAGAAAATCTATTTCGTTGTTTGACGAGTGACGAGTTGACCTCATACTCTTCTGACACTCCACGTTGAGAATCATATACTGTCTTGATATACCTTATATCTGCATGCTTTATTCCATCTTGTAAGTTTCCACGAAAAAGCATACTTTCCATTGAGTAAGATCTTTCCTTGCAGAACATAATGGGGTGGTATTCTGGAATACTGGAGTTAGTAGAGAACGAGCTGTAAGCAGAGTCTCTTTTGTTGTGCAGATGACTAAGTTGGTCTATGGAGTTAGTGGACTTGGCTGGAGAAAGATGATATTGATGGTATGCTGATGGTGTGTGCTCCAGGCTTTCCATGCTACCTCTTGAGCTGTACTGGTCAGGGCTCCGTCTTAAGTATCCATGTTCATAGCTGGAGAGATCACTAGCAGATGAACTGAAGCAAAAAAAAGAACACAGGGAAAAATTTTACTGTTTGCAAGAAACATTCGAAAGAGCTTATAAATAAACTTGCAGATGAAATGTTTAGGTTATGGGAGGAACGGAAGAGAAACCAAATTTGGAGCTTGCTCTGTTCATTGCCAGTTGTCATTCCTGCATATTATAAGTAATTGCTTGTGGCTGCTGTGCTCATTGTTCTAATCACGCAGCACTGTCAGGATTATACAGATATGCGCAGGCATAGTCAGAATCTTTCACATTTCATAAACAACCCGTTTATTGATACCACTCAAACCTATCACACAGATTATAAAACTAGAACAAGACAGTAAGAACATGAAAGACTTCAAGTAAAGAATACACTGTATGGGTATGTTTTACTTCTTCTCTTTTTATGGAGTTGAAAGTTTTCCCTGGCAATGTTCCTGGAAACTAGAAGCATTAGAGACATTTGTTTGCTATGAGAAATCTAAACAGACAAGACGGAGGAAAGGCAAAAAAAACCAAAACACTCAGGCGTTCAGAGATGACTGTTAAAATGCCACGCATGGCTCACAACGGGAGGAATAACCTTTTAATTATGGGTGAGTTGAAAGATTTGTAGGAAGACCAGGCATTATATGATTTTAAAAAATAGTTTGGGCTTCCATTATGTTGTGTGATCCAACAATTGACTTTTTATTTATGGGTGTCATTGTTTTCAATTAATTTTAATATATTATATGTCTATTATAGAGTAATTAGGTCAGGGCTGGCATTACAAAAATAAATGATTATTTATTTGGTTGGTCTGTCCCTCAAATTTTAAAAAAAGGCCATTGGGGAACTTTAATAATTCACTTTTTTTTTCACTATCATTTTTCACTGTAACTGGGACTATACAGCTTTCTGCCCTACAGCATAACAGTAACCATTTCCTCAAAATACTACACTACATCAGTAGCAGAAGCTGGAGGTGACTGACAAGACTGCAGATAACTCCAACTCTAGACGTTTATCCCTTTAAATATAATTGATGTAGTTTGTTACAAGAAAACGACAAGCAAAATTTTTACAATGGTGTTACAAGAAACCCCCCCCCCCCAGAAGTATAAAATAGCTTTTAACTGAAATCGGGTACTGAACTATCCACAAAGGTTCCCTTCACACAGGGGGAGGTCAGGGCATCAAACAATATTTAGATTTCCGTGAAAACTTTTTTAATCTATATGCAATGAGCTTCACTATATGTGGGCTGCAGGCAATTTTGATTGTCCCATTAAAACAAGTTATACCCTGCAGAATAGGTGATAACTTGGTGTTCGGTGGGATCCACACCAATCGGTAGATCGTGATTTTTTTTATCACCAATTGGGAAATGTTATCCGCATTGTAAAATAAAGCATCAGGTCAGACATCTCCATTTTACAATCTTTGGAGCTGCCAGAAATAGCTAAACGAAGTGCTCGGCAGCCCCATAGAAAATGAATGGAGCATCGGTCGAGCATGCAGCTTGCTACTCAATTCTGACAGGGATGAAATTTCCCTATTCTGCCGGAATGTGGAACCCATCGGTCGGAATCATCTTTTATCACTTTATATAAATGCCCTTTTCCAGGCTCTAGGGTGGATGGTACCTGGAAGATAACTCTGCCTCCAGAGCTTATTTTACATGAAGGGGGAGTTACCGGTGTGATGTGTAATGGCCGCTCTCTGCTCTCCTGATCCCACTGCAGAGCTGTGTGTGATTATACCTGACACATCTACAGGTTCCTCTCAGCTCCAGCCTCCATTTCACAGACAGACAGGGTTAAAATATTGTTGCAATACAGCAGAGCTCAGAGAGAAGCAAACATGTGTTTGTAAGAAGACAAATTAAATTTTTCCTGTTCTATGTTAGTTACTTGTCTCACACTGGTAAATCCCCCTACATGTAAAATAATCTCTGGAGGCAGGGTTATCTTCCAGACAACATCCTCTCCATAGCCTGGGAGAGGTCATTTATATAAAGTTATAAAAAGTGATTTCTTAACAACAAGGTATCTGATATGAGTCATACACGTAGGACTTTTTTCAGCAGTCTATAGCCTGTCTGCCCATATTAATAGTTTATATACTGTAGGTCAAATGTGGTGACAGATTCCCTTTAAGAAACCAATTGAAAAAGGCTCAACAACCTGTCATAGGGCTTTTTCACACACTGCGTTTTTGCAGCTGAAAAAAAGCAGCGTTTCACTGTACCAGCAAAGTGAATACAATTTCTGAAATCTCGTGCACATGCAGCTTTTTTTTTTCCTTGCAGATTTAAACCATCAAATCATATTTTTTAATCTACAGCATGTCAATTCTTTCAGCGTTTTTGCAATTTTTCACCCAATCAAATGAATAAGAAAAAATGTATTTTACACAGCATTTTTCTTGCCAATACTCTGTTTTTTGCTTCAGAAAAATCTTCTGCAAATACTCAATGTGTGCACATACCCTAATAGGCTAGATTTATGTAGCGCAGTCTTTGAGTAGAACCTAAAAGGCAATGAAGTAGAAGTCTTATTTTTCCACTGTTCATCCTATTAGGAACCACTCTTGGCCAAAAACAGAAACACAGTAAAAAATTCACCAAACTGCCCTGTGTAAACTTGGCCTTGCACGCCCCTGTGGACATGATGAAACTGTTACACATATTTCAATTTCTCCTTCCTCTCATCACAACATAACTTATTTTCCCAAGTGAATACAGCCTGAGACGGCATGAGACCCATGACTAGCCTCCATTCAAGTAGGAGCATCATGACCCACTTAGAGCCTTCAAGGGTTGTTTCCTCATCTCTGATTGCTACAAAAAATAATGGAGCACAAGATACAATCATTCTCACAATTTCTTGGCAGCACACTTACTCTTTGTTCTTCAAAGTCAACCAATGAACAGTCCATTTCAGATCTCATCTCGCCTGCACATATCCAGTGAGCACAGCACATGGTATTGGCAACTGAACACAATGGAGTAAAGTATATTCTGCAGAAGAATAGAAGATGCTGAAGCATCACAAAATCACTGAAGCCGATATACTGAAGGAGAAACTGAATGACAAGCCATTGTCTGGGATGATGGTTCTTCTGTCTTCTACTGAGGTCCCCAAGTCAGATTTTTTAGTATCCCTTGCACATGCCCTGGTACTGACTACAACTAGAAACCCAAGCAGGTCTCTGCCTCCAAAACAGCATGTGCTGTGAATTCATGAGCAGTAACAGACGTTTGGAAATCCCAAGTTGAACTCCTCACCCTTCGAGAATTGAAAATGATGTAACAGCTCTGGCATGGCTCATTCATTGCACTGTCTCCTGGGTAGTAAGTACTTGCTCACTCACTCGTACACTGACATTTTTGCATAATTTCTATTTTGGTTGTACCGTCTGCTATTGTTTCTTGGTGGCCTACAATGAATTCATTTTAAGCAATATTCATAAACAAGGCAGCCTGAACTGTGAGATAATAAAGAACCCCCAATGTCCAAATGTATGCACACACGCCTTTACAGCTAGGTCTCATTTAATTGAGGCCCAATCCTGCCCTTACTTGGTCAGATATAACAATACTTTTGGTTTTAGGTCATAACTCCTGCATTTGTGGTGGGCTTGCCAATCAACTCTGAAATAAAGAAATATAATTTGCTGGGATCCAGTATTTCCACAGTAAACGTAAAGCTCTTACATTATTTGCATTCCCTTTGTTAGTTTTGTCCTACTGTGTTCAGATGGCATACAGTATGCACTGTACAGATTCTGCAGCTAATGTTTTCTACAGCATGAAACTGAAAAAAGGGGAATCTTGGTATATTATATTATTAATATTGACAACAACAAGCACAAACTTAAAGTATCAAAAAATTAATAGAATAAAAGGTTATTCCCATTTTGACTAATACATGCCTTCATAGAATGATGAGTGGGAGTCCTTAAGGCCCCGTCACACTTAGCGACGCTACAGCGATCCCGACAACGATACGACCTGTCAGGGATTGTTGCTGCGTCGCTATGTGGTCGCTGGTGAGATGTCAAACAGTCAGATCTTCCCAACGATGCAGCAACAATACGGCGACACGTAGCGACCTGTATAACGATGCAACGCAAATGCATGCCTATGTGTCTCAGTTCTGAGTCGCCAACGAGGTCGTTGGTAAGGTTTCAAACACACCAATGCATGCTACCCAGCGGGACCTCAATGATCAAAAAATGGTCCAGGCCATTTCGACACAACCAGCGATCTCACAGCAGGGGCCTGGTCGCTGCTACGTGTCAAACGTAGCGAGATCGCTGCTGAGGTCGCTGTTGCGTCACAAAACTTGTGACTCAGCAGCGATCTCGCTAGCGATCTCGCTTAGTGTGACGGGGGCTTTAGAGGGCTTGTCCAGTCAATAGAAGTTATCGCCTATCCAAAGGATAGGTGATAACTGGTAGATCTGCGGGGGCTCGACTTCTGGGGAACCCGCTCCGTCGCTCCATTCAATCTCTATGGGCTGTCAGAAAAAGTCAGGTCTCAGCAGCACCAATAAGGAGTGAATGGAGAGGTGGTCGGGCATGTGCACTGTTGCTCCATTCTGAAGCTAGGTTCACATGACTGTATTTTCAATCTGAATGCTGTTTATGAAGAAACAGACAGCACATGGACAGCACTCGGACCAATATTATTCAATGGGGCAGTGCAGATGAGGATTTTCTGCGTGTGAAAAAATATTGCAGCATGCACTAGTTTCTTCTGTGTGCCCATTAGTCTGCGGGTACGCCAAAAAAGAAATTCAATACGGAGCCACAGTATTGCATTCAATATTTACAGATACATTGTAATTCTTTAACAAATGAAACTGTATGTAGTGTTATAAATGTTTAATAATTACTGATGTGTAAAAATGGATTACAGGTGGACGGTATGCAGATGACAAAAGAGAAAAATATCAGCTGAGTTTTCTGGATGAAACACAGACAATTTTTTATACGCTTGCGTGAACTTAGCCTAATAAAAGTGACACATTCTGCCAATTGATGCGTGTCCCAATGATTGTACCTTCACAATCTGTAAGTTATCAGCTATCCTGTAATTTATAGAATAAAAGGGGTTATTTCCATTATGACTAGTAAATGCCACCACAAAGTGATTTTTGGGATTCTAACTGTAGGGCAGGGACCCCGACGATATTGAGAATTGAAAAACCAAGATGCTGGTTTAGCAAAGTTTCCATGAATTATGCATTTAATTGAATGAAAATGTGCTGCTGTCCCCTACACAGGCAGTGGCCAGGTGCGCAGCTGTGCAGGTAAAGCAGTCCTAAATCAGCACTCCTTCATTCTCAGGATAGCGGGGGTCCCACCCAGACCAGTCACACAGGGATGATATATACTAATGATGTGAAAATATTTTTTTAAATAAAATCTTAATTTGGACATCTTCAGGAACCAAAAAGTCCTGTGTGTCACACATGCTTTGCACTATGCAATGCCGTGAAGAAAACCTAAAGTATAATTATACGATCCTAATTGCTAAATATAATTATCATGATTATAGAGGTTTCTTTCCAAGAAGTAATAATGGCTGTTTTACAGAGCACAGGCCAAACATTCCTTAAGAAAAGAATTACTTTTGAAAATTGCTAATTCAGCTACAGCTCAGAGTGTACATCGTAATTCTCTAAGAAAACATCTTCTTCACCTCACAGTGTCTTGTGACTACAGAAATGCAGCTCAGTTCCATTTTAGTTTTGAAAAACATCCCTTTTTTCAATCCGAAGTCATTTACAAAGCACAGTTCTGTAATATATATGTATATATACAGGTGCATCTCACTAAATTAGAATATCATCAAAAAGTTAATTTATTTCAGTTCTTCAATACAAAGAGTGAAACTCATATATTATATAGAGTCATTACAAACAGAGTGATCTATTTCAAGTGTTTATTTCTGTTAATGTTGATGATTATGGCTTACAGCCAATGAAAACACAAAAATCATTATCTCAGTAAATTAGAATACTTTATAACAACAGCTTGAAAAATGTTTTTAAAATCCGAAATGTTGGCCTACGGAAATGTACGTTCAGTAATTGCACTCAGTACTTGGTCATGGCTCCTTTTGCATCAATTACTGCATCAATGTGGCGTGGCATGGAGGCGTCAGCCTGTGGCACTGCTGAGGTGTTATGGAAGCCCAGGTTGCTTTGATAGCAGCCTTCAGCTCGTCTGCATTGTTGGGTCTGGTGTCTCATCTTCCTCTTGACAATACCACATAGATTCTCTATGGGGTTAAGGTCAGGCGAGTTTGCTGGCCAATCAAGCACAGTGATACTGTTGTTTTTAAACCAGGTATTGGTACTTTTGGCAATGTGGACAGGTGCCAAGTCCTGCTGGAGAATGAAATGTCCATCTCCAAAAAGCTTGTCGGCAGAGGGAAGCATGAAGTGCTCTAAAATTTCCTGGTAGACAGCTGCGCTGACTTTGGTCTTGATAAAACACAGTGGACCTACACCAGCAGATGACATGGCTCCCCAAACCATCACTGATTGTGGAAACTTCACACTAGATCTCAAGCAGCTTGGATTGTGTGCCTCTCCACTCTTCCTCCAGACTCTGGGACCTTGATTTCCAAATGAAAATTGGAACTCTGGGATCTTGTGAAGTGTGTCAATGACTGCCTTCTGGACATCGGTCAAGTCAGCAGTCTTCCCCATGATTGTGGAGCCTACTGAAACAGACTAAGGGACCTTTTTAAATGCTTAGGAAGCCTTTGCAGGTGTTTTTTTTGTCAATTATTGTGATTTACAGAGATGTGTTTTCATTGGCTGAGAGCCATAATCACCAACATTAACAGAAATAAACACTTGAAATAGATCACTCTGTTTGTAATGACTCTCTATAATATATGAGTTTCACTTTTTGTATTGAAGAACTGAATAAATTAACTTTTTGATGATATTCTAATTTAGTGAGATGCACCTGTATATATGTATATATATATATATATATATATATATACATATATATATATATATATATATATATATATAAGTAAATAAAACCAGCTAATTTAGGGAAAAACATTTTTTAATATTATTTGTGCAGTGAAATGTGGGCAGTGACAAAGCAGGTCTTGGGCATTTTTCTCACCTTGAATGGTAAGCCTGGTGCCATGGAGATCCTAACGTCCCCTGAGATATTTGCATCATGCTGGGATTCGTTTGGTTCTCCAGTAGCTTGGATGAGTGCCAGGAATGGGGACGAGGAATAGACACACTTTGCCTATAGAGACATTAAAAATACACAGTGCAAATTAGAAATACTGTCCAAGATTCTGTCAGTAGATTTATGTAAAAAAAAAATATTAATGCAAAAACAACATAGAAGTGTTAACCATAGTAACACAAACAAAAAAACAAGCAAAAAAAACACAGTGACTATTTTCTAAAGACATTGGCACTTTTTGTTTTGCAGTCATTACTCTTTAAAGGGACTCTCTCAGCATAGAATGACTGTTCAAACTAAGTCCCGCAGCTTGGTGCTTCACAGTGGGACCAATCATTTATATACTCCTTCCCACCTCCTTGTTTTCCTTTTATCGCCGCCCTCTTTGATTGACAGCTCTGGCTTGATAGAGCCAGAGAAGGGAAGAGATAGATGGAAAACAAGCAGGTGGGAAGGTGTATATAAATGATTGGCCCCGCCATGGAGCACCGAGCGCCTGTACTTGGTTTGAACAGGCATTCTGTGCTGACAGAGTCCCTTAAAGTCATTCTGTGCCACAATCACAATTTATATCTAATAGACAGGATGAGTGATAAGTTGCAGATCGCTGGCGGCCCCATTGCAGGGACCCTCACTGATCACAAAAATGAGGGTACCCTGTCCCCTGTTGAAATGGAAATATGGTTGAATGTCTGCACTATTGCTCTCATCATTGTCTATGGGACTATCAGAGATTTGAATGGAATGTTAGTGTGCAATGGAAGATTTTCTTATAAATGGGGGGCTGTGGTGGGACCCACGCCAATAAGCAACAAATTTCCAATCTTGTAGATAAGTAATAACCTGTGATTTTTTCATAACTTTAAAAAATTCTCAAAAAGCATTGCTCACACAACCACCTAACTTCTATGAATTTTGCTTTCTATTGGTAGGTCATTCTACTCATAGAGACCTGTGGAGCGCTGTATCATGTGCATCACATTTGTGACTGATGTACTGGCCCTATAGGAGTTATTCTGTAACTGTACTTGCTCCTTTCCATCATGCTGCATAAGCTAACAATAAGTATTTTAATAGCAAAAAGGGCCAGCACCATCTTTCTTCTAAAAATAATAATTTTTATTGTATCTAATTAAACATAGACCACTTGACTGATGCATTTCAAACCATAAAGATCCTTATTCTCAGTCATCTATATCATTTTTTCCACACATACATTGGAAATTTTCTACCTCCAGATCTACTATACTTGTATAGCAATTTCCTAGTTGACATCTTTAAAGCGGCCATTAGTGATACAACTAGACAAGTTATTCAATATAATGTGTAATCCATGACACGTAACAACAGATGTTCAATGATGTGGGGCGGCACGGTGGCGCAGTGGTTAGCACTGTTGCTTTGCAGCGCTGAGATCCTGGATTCAAATCCCACCAAGGACATCATCTGCAAGGAGTTTGTAAGTTCTCCCCATCTTTGTGTTCTCCTCTCTCCTCCCACACTCAAAAGACATACTGATAGGGAATGTAGATTGTGAGCCTCAATTGGGAAAGTGCCCATAATGTCTGTAAAGCGCTGTGGAATTGATGGCGCTATGTCAGAGAATAAAATAAATAAATAAATGTTAAAAACATTAAACTGTGACAGATGTCCCTGTGTAACTGTGCATTAGAGGTTGATACAACTTACTTTTAGTATAATCTGCATTTTTTCTGAATACCCTATTTATAGTGGTGTATACATTAAGAATGCACAAAGACATTGCTGTGTGAGTAAGTTTTGGGGCAGCAGTGTCATGGTTTGTTTTTGGGCTGTGTCCTGCTCACATTTAAGCTTTTGCTTGTAAAGGCCCCGTCACACTAAGCGATGCAGCAGCGATCCCGACAACGATACGACCTGTCAGGGATCGTTGCTGCATCGCTAATACATCGCTGGTGAGCTGTCAAACAGGCAGGCTCACCAGCGATGAGGGGAGCAGCGATATCGTGGAAAGAATCATTCCACGATGTCCTGCCCCCGTTACCAGCCTGCTGCTTAAGCAGGAGCAGGCTGGTAACTATGGTAAATATCGGGTTACTAAGTGCGCGTGTGCCCCTAGTAACCCGCTGTTTACCATGGATACCACTCTGCTACGGTGCGCTGGAGCCTCCGCTCACCGTAGCAGAGTGGTATCTATGGTAAACAGCGGGTTACTAAGTGCGCGCGTGCCCCTAGTAACCCGATATTTACCATGGTTACCAGCCAGATCGTTGGTCCCGCTGGTCACACACAGCGATGTGTGCTGGCCAGCGGGAGGCCAACGACCAAAAAATGGTCCAGGACACTTTGCAACGATCAGCGACCTCACAGCAGGGGCCTGATCGTTGAAAAGTGTCACACATAGCGACATCGCTGGTGAGGTCGCTGGTGAGTCACCAAAACCGTGACACAGCAGCGATCTCGCTAGCGATATCGCTTAGTGTGATGGGGCCTTAAGGCACTGAAAAGAAGAGATAAGATCTCCCAAAGCAGCACAGAAGACAATGATAATCAGCTTTTGATAAGAAAGTCTTTGTATGCATCTTGATGGCAGGATAAGCACCCAAAAGCCATATATTTAAAGGAATTGTCCACTGTTTGGACAACCCTATCTTAAAGAAGCACTCCAATCAAAGTTTTTATTGCTTTAATCTGTTGCAATTATCACATTATATAGCACTGTGTACTTACAATTGCTCATTTTGCTTTCAACCCAGCTAATTATTCTCTTTTCTCTGCTTTATGTAGAAACAGGAAGTCTTTTCCCTGCATTTATCATTCCTATCTTCAACTCCATACCCAGCTCCTCTGCCATTCCCCCTGCCATAGACTTTTGCAGTGACTCATAACTTATGCAGAGAATATTGACCCCCTGTTTCTACATAGAGCTTAGAAGGATTCAGCTAGTCAGTTCTTAATCACGTGATGTCATAGACCCAATGGAAAAGATAAGAATTAGTTGGGTAGAAAGGCAAAAGGAGCAATTTTAAGTACACAATGCTACAGTGGGGAAAATAAGTATTTGATATACTGCCGATTTTGCAAGTTTTCCCACCTACAAAGAATGGAGAGGTCTGTATTTTTTATAGTAGATATACTTCAGCTGTGAGAGACAGAATCTAAAAAAAACAAGAAAATCACATTGTATGACTTTTACATAATTAATTAGCATTTTATGTTGCATGAAATAAGTATTTGATACAAACAGAAAAACAGAACTTAATATTTGGTACAGAAACTTTTGTTTGCAATTACAGAAGTCAGACGTTTCCTGTAGTTCTTGACCAAGTGTGCACACACTGAAGCAGGGATTTTGGCCCACTCCTCCATACAAATCTTCTCCAGATCTCTCGGATTTTGGGGCTGTCGCTGGGCAACATTGAGTTTCAGCTCCCTCCAAAGGTTTTCTATTGGTTTCAGGTCTGGAGACTGGCTAGGCCACTCCAGGACCTTGAAATGCTTCTTACGGAGCCACTCCTTAGTTGCCCTGGCTCTGTGTTTCAGGTCATTGTCATGCTGGAAGACCCAGCCATGACCCATCTTCAATGATCATACTGAGGGAAGGAGGTTGTTGGCCAAAATCCTTCTTCTTCCTCCAAACACGGTGAGTGGAGTTGATACCAAAAAGTTCTATTTTGGTCTCATCTGACCACATGACCTTCTCCCATGCTCCCTCTGGCTCATCCAGATGGTCATTGGCAAACTTCAAACGGGCCTAGACGTGTGCTGGCATGAGCAGGGAGACCTTGTGTGCTCTGCAGGATTTTGATCCATGACGGCGTAGTGTGTTACTAATGGTAATGTTTGAGACTGTGGTTCCAGCTCTCTTCAGGTCATTGACCAGGTTATACTGTGTAGTTCTGGGCTGATTTCTAACCTTTCTCAGAATCATCCTTATTCCATGAGGCAAGATGCATGGAGCCCCACATTGAGGAAGATTGACAGTCATCTTGTGTTTCTTCTTTTTTTCTAATAATTGCGCCAACAGTTGCTGTAGCCAATCACAGCCTTGTGCAGGTCTACAATTTTGTCCTTGGTATCCTTAGACAGCTCTTTGGTCTTGGCCATGGTGGAGAGGTTGGAGTGTGATTGATTGAGTGTGTGAACAGGTGTCTTTTATACAGATAACGAGTTCAAACAGGTGCAATTAATTCAGTTAATGAGTGCAGAGTATGAGGGCTTCTTAAAGAAAAACTAACAGGTCTGTGAGAGCCAGAATTCTTGTGGGGGGTAGGTGATCAAATACTTATTTCATGCAATAAAATAAAATTATACAAATAAAAATCATACAATGTGATTTTCTGTTTTTTTTTTAGATTCTGTCTCTCACAGTTGAAGTGCACCTACGATACAAATTACAGACCTCTCTATTCTTTGTAGATGGGAAAATTTGCAAAATCGGCAGTGTATCAAATACTAATTTTCCCCACTGTAGCACTGTGTACTTACAATTGCTCATTTTGCCTTTCTGCCCAACTCATTCTTGTCTTTTCTAATATGATGATTGCAATATATTAGGAGGATAAAAAGTTTGATGGTACTGCTTCTTTAATTGCTATTGTCCACCAATAAATCTTCTCTCCTGGATGGCCGAGTTCCATCTGAGGGACATCAGTAGCCCATTAGAGGCTGATGATTTCCTGCAGCAATCATGTGACATAACAACATAACACAGGCACCGGGAGACCCAGCTCCAACATTGCTGATGTGGAGCCGGTGCATGAAGTGACCCTTTAATGAGTACCATTTAAATTATGTTTATGTTTGCAAAAATTCTTGTCTGTGACCAGTTTGTAAAGTAAATCACACATTTAGATAGTGTTGATCTATGGCACAGACCAGATATTTTTCCTGAAGGACTCAAATCCATGGATAGAAGCATGCCTACTCCTCCGCACATCATCTTTAGATGATCTACATGGATATCCGCCCCCTCACACAAGGACTAGAATTCCTCATGATTTTGTTACTGTAAAGAAATGTTTACTAAAGCGCAATTGTTAAGGTTTAAATGCCTTTAAACCTTAACAATGTCAGACATAAGTCAAACTTCCACTTTTCATTTCGATATATTATTCTCTGCTATTATAGTACTAATCTTTTTTATTAGCATGAAAACAAGAAATATATCTTCTGTCCATTAACCATCCAATTGAATGTAATGTGTTCTTGTTTTTAAAGGGATTGTCTTATTTTTATCATTTTATCATAAGTATTACATATTGATAGGTTCTACTGTATCTTGAGAAGGGAACCCCATGGTGCGATCTCTTAGAATCAGGTCTGTGGAGTCGGTAAGCCAAACCTCCGACTCCGACTCCGGCTCTTCAGTTTCCATGACACCGACTCCGACTCCACGACTCCGACTCCCTCATACATGGCTCATGTTTAAGTGATAAATTTACTCAGCTAAAAGTCTAGACCCTTAGATCAGGAATAGCACAGACATTTCATAACTTTCCCAAATTCTTCTGAAAAAAATATTCCCCACAATCTGCATTGAACTATTGTACCCAATTTATTATATATTTTAGGAGTTGGAGTCGGTCCATTTCATACCGACTCCGATTCCGACTCCACCAAAATGGACACTAACTCAGATTCCACGACTCCGATTCTGACTCCACAGCCCTGCTTAGAATCCTATCAATATTTCATATATATCCGAGTTTGTTCAAAAAGTATCTGTCCCAATGATATTATACTGAATTTATCTTTGTGCTGAGAACCTCTTGAAACTGAATACTCTGCAATTTTCAACACTCCCATAGAAATAGGTGCAGAGAGTTAGACACGTGCGCTCACTTCTCCATTCTTTTCAAGTGCGTGCCAGTGCCCCGTTCTTCAGATAGATGCGGGTGTCTTATTACTGTCATTTTTTATGACACAAAATTCCCTACAAATGGACTTCCCGGTTCACCTCCTGGGACCAAATCTAAGGGACACATATGGCAAATTGTATTGATATGCTAATAATGGGGTGAGGGTAGTTGCTTAAACCTGGAAAAATATCCACGCTCCATATTATACCATATTTATTTTTCTGTCTTGATAACCTGCTGAAACATCTATTTACATATTTGTTAATGATATTTGTAACTTTCTATTGTTGTCTACTTTTATATGTTTTCTACTATAGTAATAAGGTTTAATCTGCCATCAAAGTATGAATACTAGAGTGGCTGAATAGGTTAGATATTTTCTCGAAGTCACCAGCTCTGTTGATATGCAACACAGTCAACTTCATCACTTGCCGATACGGGTTGCGGCACTCTGCTAACCCTTGCCTATAGGCCTATGTAGGAGAGAGCAGCTATGTTTTTCAAATCTTATAATACTCCTTTAAAGGGGTTGTCTGCTTTCAGAAAATCTGGATCCCCTGGCCCAGTTTGTTATAAAAAACAAGCACCCTTCTGGGTCCACCATTGAGTCTCTGTTCTGCAGCTGGTGTCTGATATTGGCTGAGGTGTTGACATCACTGCAGCCAGTAACCATGCTCAGTCACTCCGCCGTGTAGACAGAAATCCCTGTTCAGAGCCGATGAGCTCAGTGATTGGCTGACGCTCTGTCGAAGTGACATCAGCGCTGCAATCAATATCAGTGGCAGAGACTCAGCTCTGTACCTGGAGATGGTGAGTGGTTTGTATGTTTTTTATAACAAACAGTGCATGGGGACTAAGATTTTCTGAAAAGGCACAATCCCTCCAAGTAGAAGGTAGCGTTAAATTTAAAGCAAGGAAGCCACTCCAGCACCATTGCTCTGGTATTTTGGCCAATCTTTGCTAATTGTTCGGCATTGATATATTTGACCCCTAAGGACCACTTAGGCCAATAAGTTCCTGCTTTGATTCAGTTTCTTTTCAATTATGAATGAGCCTATTTAGAGTCCTAGGATCTGTAGCCTGGATTTACATGCAAAGCCGAGCATTCGGATCAATGATTATTCTCTACTGCTTAATGACTCCTTACCTGTTTCTGAGCTTCAGTTTAAGTCCGTCTCCTGGGCATACTCCAAAGCTGATGGATGCTTTGTCTTTCGTGGGTTCCAAGCAAGTGTCAGAACATTCCGTCTTTTCAATGAATAAACCTCTGTAGATGAACAGAATATCAATATATGAGTTTAAAGTGGAGAAAGGGATAATCATTAGGATTCAATTATGACAAGTAAAAGTAGATATATATTTTGCTGAAACACTAGTAATTTACACAGGTTTCCCATTGAGTACAGTAGTCACACTAAAAACCCCACCTGGAATGCTAAGGCTAGAAGTGTAATAAGAAGCAAGCTATGAGTTAAGCTTGCATATCTGAAATAATTTGCATTCCGCACATGTTGAAGAAAAGTCATTTAAATCTCATGCAGGTGCCGAACAGGCAAATTCACATTTAATTTGTAGAAGAACGACATTTTTCACCTTAAATAAGAATGGACCTGATCTCTTCACCGATTGTGTTTTAAGCTTATTATCTAAGCTGAAAAGAAAGGCTCTGCTTACATCACACCTGTGGCGTATTTGTGGCTTACATGCTATATATGCCATGTATGGTATATGTATATGATAAATATCTAGGCTGGACATATGGAACTGTATGCCATATTGCCATAATTGACTGCCATTGTAAAAAATGCACACTGTGCTAAGTATGCTCGCTGCTGATCTATTTTAATGGGCTCATTCATGTGATTCTGCACTGGGTAATTTAACACTTATACTGTGGATAGGTGATAAATTGTTATTGTGAGAAATCATCTATAAGGTGGAAATTGCTGAAAGGCAAAGTAATATTTTTTAGGCTAATAAACATAATTTACTCTATTAATTTGTATTAAGTATTTTACTTATTAAAGGGAATCTATCACTCGGTTTATGCTACCTAATTTGAGAGCAGCATGACATAGGAGCAGAGACCCTGACTCCAGCAATGTGTTACTTACTGGACTGCTTACTGTAGTTTTGATAAAATCACAGTTTTATCAGCAGGTGATTATCACTGGAGGCCTAGTAAACCTGCCGCTTTGTGGTCATCCATAATCATGAGCTCTGTATAACCCTACCGAAGGACAAAGCGACGATTTGTGACATAGGAAGTTGATTGGCTCATGTTTTGCTTTATGTACATAGAAGTATCCAAATTCTTCATTAGCTTTAGCAGCCCATCCCTGCTTACATGAGAAAATTTACTGCTGACAATGACTTTAATGTCCACATGAAGGATGCAAGTCAAATGTCAATTGATTGTTGAATGTGTTTATGGTCAGGAATTGTTGTTCATGCACCTGATCATTGACCAATGTAAAAATACCCTTGATAATTTATAAAATATTCCAAAGATGTAAAGTGGCCTATTAGATGCAATATTTCAGTCTTAAAGCAATCCAATCAAGATAAATGAAGTATAGATGCCAAAAAAACAATATGTATTTCAGTTCATTAAAACAATCAGTAAAAACAAAGTACTAAAAAAGGAGGAGTAAATAGAAGGATCCCACCACAGTTAGTAGGTTGGGAGTATGACTGAGGGTATGAGCAAGGTAATAGACAGGTATCAGCACATACAAGGATAATATAGAGGCATAGAAGGCCTATCCAAACAATCAGAAAAAATCTGTAAAGTGTCGCATGCAATAGAAAAATAATAATAATACAGCAATTAGTGATAGTGAGGACCCAAGGTATAGAGTCACACAAGCTCAACGGTATAAAAACCTGTCAAGAGAATAAACTATCAATAGAGGCTATAAAGTGTTGCGTGCAATATATATAAGGAAACAAAGTCCATATGTGGCACCCCAGGGGTCTGGTTTCCACAGTAATGCAATGTTATGTCTGAGAGCAGGTGGGAGGTCTCTTGGTCAGGGATCTTTTGCATGCCACACCTCCTGCCCAGTCCTGGGAGGGGAAGAACTTCCCCTATATAAACCTGGGGCTGAGGCAGGGTTAGAGAGTTCAGAGGGAGAGTTCAGCCAGGAGGGCTGACAGGGAGCTGTGGCTCCGGCTGGGCCCAGCTCCTGGGCCATGCCAGAAGTAGAGAAGAGAAGCAGCATAGGAAGAAACAACAGGAGATCTGTGGGAGCAGTGTTACAAGGAGTCAGGGGCTGGCAGCTGCAGAGCTCGCCCTGACTGAGAAGATTTCTTACCGGACCCGGAGTCCGAGGCTGTGGGGACTAACTCCTACCCAGCAGCAGAATCCGTCAGGCAGGGGATTTCAGGTCCTCTGGCCAAGAAACCCGAAGGCACGGTCACACGCATGGGACCAGCACCGCCGTCGTGGAGCGGAAGCTACTAGAAGGCCCCGAGTCACCGGCCATACGGGTGAGCACCACACGGTACACTCAGGGACGTGGGCTACTTATACTCGCTTCTAGCAAGGTAGCCAGAAGAGTACAGTCAGTTTGGGAGGCCTACAACTCCGCCTGGCCAGGGGAGATCCCATCTGCTCAAGGACTGACCAGGCCCCAACCGCTAGCCAGTACTCCGGGAGGGTCTATCTTTGTCACCAGTAAAGACCCTGAACTACACCGCATCGTCTCTGAGTGGTTCCAGCTACCCCCGTCATCCACGTCGGCTGCCCTGAGGCCATACCCCTCCCGTTGGGGGTTATACCATCTACGCTGCACTATCCTACCACCGGCCTCAGCGGTCTGCCCTGCAGCGGCAGCTCCATAGCTGCATTCAACGGGTGGCGTAGTCGTCCATCATCTACCGCTGATACAGCGCCACTTAGTCTGACTCCCTGGGCACGGACCGGATCACCGCCACGAGACTACAACCCTCAAGAGATCCGGCTCCGGGTAAGCTCCCGCGTGCGCAACGCAGCGCGACACAGGCCCAGGGGCGCGTCAACTTTTGGCGTAGTCGGCAGGATTTCGTGCCCGCAACCACCGGGTACTGCGTGCCTGAAAAAGACTGTTCAAACTTACCTGTGGTGAAGATTCCCGCCATCCGGCGCCATCTTCCGCTTCCTTCCCTCCATCGGTGGAGTTTTCCCGCCATCCGGCGCCATCTTCGGCCTTCTTCCCGCCATACGTGGAGTTTTCCCGCCATTGGACGCCATCTTGAGGACGCCGCGCGGGAAGAAGAGGGGCGTGGACTCCGAAAGCGCGCGAGAACTGAAGCCCCGCCTCACGTCCGGACGTTGCGTAAGGTCCTGGAAGGAGCCGAGCAGACGCCGACGTCACAGGAGCGCGATGGAAGGTCCTCAACCCTGACGATCCACTGCGGAGCCGCGGCCTACGGAAGAGGATCATCGCAAGGTAGGCCACGGTCCACTAGGGGGGAGAAGGATGTCGGATACGGAGGAGAGCTTCACCGCTTCAATCCCCGCCAGCGCCACCGCTGTTGCGGTCATGCCTTTCACCATGCCCTATATCCCGGGGGCAGCCTGGCTACCCCAGTACTCAGGGGAGTCACATACCCTGCATGACTTTAGAGAAAAGCTGGATAGCCTCTTCCAGGTGTACCCCCTCACAGAGGAGCAAAAAGTGAGCATCCTGGTGGCCCAATTAACCGGGGCAGCCCAAAGGGAGGTAAAGTCCTGGCCACCTGGGAGGAGGACTGTCGCAGAGATACTAACCCAGCTAACCGAGGAGGAGCTGCAGTACTACCAATACGAGGAAAGCCAAGAGGACCCGGACGGGTCTGAGGACTACCCTCAGGAGGGAGCACAAAGAGGACATAGCTACTGAAGGGAAGTAGCGTGAATAAAGAGCTGTAAATAGTTACCCGTAAGGGTACAAGGACTGCTGCTAATTAAAACATGGTCCCCGTTAGGATTAGTGAATTGTTCCCCATGTGCCCCTATCTTAAACCAGGCTGAGGACTGTGAGCAGCCATTCCTTATCCCCACTGGCCGAGGACTGAGAGCGGCCATATCCTGTAAATAATTATGTGTTTCTAGTAATTTATGGGAGTCTTTGGTGGATTTACCGGGAATCCTTTGTACATGGTTGGAGCGTAACCCAGGACGGACTAAAAGACTGTTAAGGACTCGGGGCAGGACAGACCCCTACCTGGTTACGTCTCCCTGTTTTGGTGAAATGGACACCTTGCTTTTCTTCAAAGACTGCACCCGGTTGCGGACACGCCGTAACCATCTTTATGTGTTTTTCTTATTGTATTATTATTGTTTATACCTTGTTATGTTTTTCTAAAAATATGTTTAGTCCCGGAGTACTAAATTTCACTAGGGGGGAATGTGGCACCCCAGGGGTCTGGTTTCCACAGTAATGCAATGTTATGTCTGAGAGCAGGTGGGAGGTCTCTTGGTCAGGAATCCTATGCATGCCACACCTCCTGCCCAGTCCTGGGAGGGGAAGGACTTCCCCTATATAAACCTGGGGCTGAGGCAGGGTTAGAGAGTTCAGAGGGAGAGTTCAGCCAGGAGGGCTGACAGGGAGCTGTGGCTCCGGCTGGGCCCAGCTCCTGGGCCATGCCAGAAGTAGAGAAGAGAAGCAGCATAGGAAGAAACAACAGGAGCTCTGTGGGAGCAGTGTTACAAGGAGTCAGGGGCTGGCAGCTGCAGAGCTCGCCCTGACTGAGAAGATTTCTTACCGGACCCGGAGTCCGAGGCTGTGGGGACTAACTCCTACCCAGCAGCAGAATCCGTCAGGCAGGGGATTTCAGGTCCTCTGGCCAAGAAACCCGAAGGCACGGTCACACGCATGGGACCAGCACCGCCGTCGTGGAGCGGAAGCTACTAGAAGGCCCCGAGTCACCGGCCATACGGGTGAGCACCACACGGTACACTCAGGGACGTGGGCTACTTATACTCGCTTCTAGCAAGGTAGCCAGAAGAGTACAGTCAGTTTGGGAGGCCTACAACTCCGCCTGGCCAGGGGAGATCCCATCTGCTCAAGGACTGACCAGGCCCCAACCGCTAGCCAGTACTCCGGGAGGGTCTATCTTTGTCACCAGTAAAGACCCTGAACTACACCGCATCGTCTCTGAGTGGTTCCAGCTACCCCCATCATCCACGTCGGCTGCCCTGAGGCCATACCCCTCCCGTTGGGGGTTATACCATCTACGCTGCACTATCCTACCACCGGCCTCAGCGGTCTGCCCTGCAGCGGCAGCTCCATAGCTGCATTCAACGGGTGGCGTAGTCGTCCATCATCTACCGCTGATACAGCGCCACTTAGTCTGACTCCCTGGGCACGGACCGGATCACCGCCACGAGACTACAACCCTCAAGAGATCCGGCTCTGGGTAAGCTCCCGCGTGCGCAACGCAGCGCGACACAGGCCCAGGGGCGCGTCAACTTTTGGCGTAGTCGGCAGGATTTCGTGCCCGCAACCACCGGGTACTGCGTGCCTGAAAAAGACTGTTCAAACTTACCTGTGGTGAAGATTCCCGCCATCCGGCGCCATCTTCCGCTTCCTTCCCGCCATCGGTGGAGTTTTCCCGCCATCCGGCGCCATCTTCGGCCTTCTTCCCGCCATACGTGGAGTTTTCCCGCCATTGGACGCCATCTTGAGGACGCCGCGCGGGAAGAAGAGGGGCGTGGACTCCGAAAGCGCGCGAGAACTGAAGCCCCGCCTCACGTCCGGACGTTGCGTAAGGTCCTGGAAGGAGCCGAGCAGACGCCGACGTCACAGGAGCGCGATGGAAGGTCCTCAACCCTGACGATCCACTGCGGAGCCGCGGCCTACGGAAGAGGATCATCGCAAGGTAGGCCACGGTCCACTAGGGGGGAGAAGGATGTCGGATACGGAGGAGAGCTTCACCGCTTCAATCCCCGCCAGCGCCACCGCTGTTGCGGTCATGCCTTTCACCATGCCCTATATCCCGGGGGCAGCCTGGCTACCCCAGTACTCAGGGGAGTCACATACCCTGCATGACTTTAGAGAAAAGCTGGATAGCCTCTTCCAGGTGTACCCCCTCACAGAGGAGCAAAAAGTGAGCATCCTGGTGGCCCAATTAACCGGGGCAGCCCAAAGGGAGGTAAAGTCCTGGCCACCTGGGAGGAGGACTGTCGCAGAGATACTAACCCAGCTAACCGAGGAGGAGCTGCAGTACTACCAATACGAGGAAAGCCAAGAGGACCCGGACGGGTCTGAGGACTACCCTCAGGAGGGAGCACAAAGAGGACATAGCTACTGAAGGGAAGTAGCGTGAATAAAGAGCTGTAAATAGTTACCCGTAAGGGTACAAGGACTGCTGCTAATTAAAACATGGTCCCCGTTAGGATTAGTGAATTGTTCCCCATGTGCCCCTATCTTAAACCAGGCTGAGGACTGTGAGCAGCCATTCCTTATCCCCACTGGCCGAGGACTGAGAGCGGCCATATCCTGTAAATAATTATGTGTTTCTAGTAATTTATGGGAGTCTTTGGTGGATTTACCGGGAATCCTTTGTACATGGTTGGAGCGTAACCCAGGACGGACTAAAAGACTGTTAAGGACTCGGGGCAGGACAGACCCCTACCTGGTTACGTCTCCCTGTTTTGGTGAAATGGACACCTTGCTTTTCTTCAAAGACTGTACCCGGTTGCGGACACGCCGTAACCATCTTTATGTGTTTTTCTTATTGTATTATTATTGTTTATACCTTGTTATGTTTTTCTAAAAATATGTTTAGTCCCGGAGTACTAAATTTCACTAGGGGGGAATGTGGCACCCCAGGGGTCTGGTTTCCACAGTAATGCAATGTTATGTCTGAGAGCAGGTGGGAGGTCTCTTGGTCAGGAATCCTATGCATGCCACACCTCCTGCCCAGTCCTGGGAGGGGAAGGACTTCCCCTATATAAACCTGGGGCTGAGGCAGGGTTAGAGAGTTCAGAGGGAGAGTTCAGCCAGGAGGGCTGACAGGGAGCTGTGGCTCCGGCTGGGCCCAGCTCCTGGGCCATGCCAGAAGTAGAGAAGAGAAGCAGCATAGGAAGAAACAACAGGAGCTCTGTGGGAGCAGTGTTACAAGGAGTCAGGGGCTGGCAGCTGCAGAGCTCGCCCTGACTGAGAAGATTTCTTACCGGACCCGGAGTCCGAGGCTGTGGGGACTAACTCCTACCCAGCAGCAGAATCCGTCAGGCAGGGGATTTCAGGTCCTCTGGCCAAGAAACCCGAAGGCACGGTCACACGCATGGGACCAGCACCGCCGTCGTGGAGCGGAAGCTACTAGAAGGCCCCGAGTCACCGGCCATACGGGTGAGCACCACACGGTACACTCAGGGACGTGGGCTACTTATACTCGCTTCTAGCAAGGTAGCCAGAAGAGTACAGTCAGTTTGGGAGGCCTACAACTCCGCCTGGCCAGGGGAGATCCCATCTGCTCAAGGACTGACCAGGCCCCAACCGCTAGCCAGTACTCCGGGAGGGTCTATCTTTGTCACCAGTAAAGACCCTGAACTACACCGCATCGTCTCTGAGTGGTTCCAGCTACCCCCATCATCCACGTCGGCTGCCCTGAGGCCATACCTCTCCCGTTGGGGGTTATACCATCTACGCTGCACTATCCTACCACCGGCCTCAGCGGTCTGCCCTGCAGCGGCAGCTCCATAGCTGCATTCAACGGGTGGCGTAGTCGTCCATCATCTACCGCTGATACAGCGCCACTTAGTCTGACTCCCTGGGCACGGACCGGATCACCGCCACGAGACTACAACCCTCAAGAGATCCGGCTCCGGGTAAGCTCCCGCGTGCGCAACGCAGCGCGACACAGGCCCAGGGGCGCGTCACATAGATAGTGCTGTATACAACCTTGAAGCAAAAAAGATTAAACCTCAATATGGTACCACTACCACAGAACCCTAGGAAGACCAGGTGTTATGACGAGAAGACATATAGCTGAGTGCTGGTTAAAATACAATATAGACTAGTGTCAAGAGAGATCCATTCAGCATAAAGCAGACATAAGACATCATAACATGGCAGGTATATAGGGAGTGGAGGGAAGAGGCAATACAACCTGGTGACTGTGAGAAAAGGGACAACCCCAACGCACGTTTTGCGTTCCGCTTCTTCAGGGGGAAGGAGGATCCTTCTATTTACTTCTTCTTTTTTAGTACTGTGTTTTTACTGATTGTTTTAATGAACTGAAATACATATTGTTTTTATTGGCATCTATATTTCATTTATCTTGATTGGATTGCCTTGATAATTTATGTATTAAAATGAGAGACCAGTTTTAATATTCAAGTAAAATACACCAATGCTTTGATTCTTGAGTGGTCAACCTCAGAAGTCTGCTACAGATAACTTCTTTGATTTTCTATAACTTTCCAGCAAAACTACACTTCTTTTATTGATAGATTAACTGTATGTCCTAGAAAGGCAAAGCCAGGAACCCATCTACAGACAGCTGTTGCGGGGTACTTGCTCTTCATCAGTGCACAGCAGGGTTTGGCTGTTGAAGGCTTTGCCTTCTGAGAGTTAAAACTAAGCAAAGGTTTATTTTCAGAGCACGGCGGTCCAACGGGATATCTGGACTGAAAACACTTCACTGTAATTGGCTTCTCCATGGTTTTACTGCTCCTTTGCAGCAAGAGGGTCAGTTCTCTATGGCTATAAATCATAAAAGAAGTTTATCTAATGTTTTGAGCATGTTGATATGTTTAATACAGTCATGTCAAACAAAGTATTTTATTTCTAACAAAGGCAGATCTTCTGGGTACTATCTAGGAAACATTATAAATCTTACATGTCTGTGTCTTCTTAGTCGCTATTTTATGGTTAGATGAGAAGCAGATTACAGTTTGGTACATATAGATTAAGTGTGAACAAAGAGGCAGAAGAATTTCACAGAAATATTAATGGAAAAAGTAGTGACAACTAATGGATACAGGTCTATAGTGCCACCAACTACATGATATGGGTTTCTGTTAAACTGTACATTAATTATATACAGTCCAAAAGTTTTAGGTAAGTGTAGATGTGGCACTCTGCTGTTCACAGGTACCACAGGACCCAGGGTGCATGGACGGACTTCTCCACAAGAGGCCCTCATTACATACAAACATCTCCACCCTTCCACCTCATACCACCAGAGGGAGCCCGTTAGGGATATATATATGGAGGGTGGAGCTAGTCAGTCAGTCAGACAGAGTCAGAGAGTCTGAGAGCGTGCTGACGCTGAGAGCAGCGAAGACGCAGCACGTCTGCTGCTGAGTTCTGAGGGCCCTGAGTGTGGCCGACGGCAAAGAGGAGAGGAGAGAGGAGTTGAAGGGGCAGAGGAGCATCATAGGCTCACCCCGAAGATACAAACCGGACACCGGGTCCGCGCCTGCAGGGTCCTTTATACCCAGTAGGGACCACCGGCATTCCAGGAGGACTACAAGTCCCTGGCAGACCTGAAGCTAGACCCATTACAGGACCAGGAACCACGAAGGCCACGGCGACCAGGGATAGTGGTTGCCAGCAGAAGGTCCCACTACCAAGTGACGGGTGAAGGAACAGCACGACACATAAGCTAGGCCCAGTTGCAGGCTGGCCAGGAGCATACAGAGAGGCAGACACGGACCAGGAGGCCTTATACCCGCTCACTGGGGAGAAGTCCTGAAGTGCACCCATCCTACTGAGTACCCTGGACGGTACCTGACATCCGCACCAGTAAAGGTATTGAAGCGAATCCCCTGTCTCTGTCAGTTACTCCTGCTGCGCCATCCCGCCTGCACTACAAGCCCCAGCATCACCATCCACCATCAAATTCCACACTGCCCTGGGGGCCCGCTCCGCCTGTGGGGAGCAAAACATCCCAGCTGCCATCCCATCACCCCCCGGAGGTCTGCAGCAGCACTGGTAATCCTTACCAGGTACCACAGGTGGCGTCACAAACTATTTACTTTATTTTTATTTCTATCCAAGTTCCAATCCCCTTTTTCAAGAGTGACCCCAGGGTACAGGCCCGGGAGCCGACCACCGCGACATCCCCAAACCAGGCAAAGGCCCGGGTACCGAGTCGTCCCCATCCCCTGGGCGCGTCATAGAGAAAAATGCTGCCAAGTAAAAATGCTTTAAAAACTAGCAGTCTTAATAGTTTATTTTTAGCATTTATCAAAATGTAAAGTGAATGAACAAAAGAGAAATCTAAATCGAATCAATATTTGCTGTAACCACCCTTCGCCTTCAAAACAGCATTAGTTCTTCTAGATAAACTTGCACTTGGTTTTTGAAGGACCTCAGCAGGGAGGTTCTTCCAAATATCTTGGAGAACTATACATATATTAATGTAATCCCACAAAAACAAAATCTAGTTGAGACCAGAGCTCTGTGTTGTCCATATCATCACTTTCAGGACTCCTTGTTTTTCATTACGCTGAAGATAGTTCTTAATGCCATTTGGCTTCATGTTTGGGGTCATTGTGCTGCAAAATAAAAATGGAACCAATCAGACGCCTCCCTGATGGTATTTTATGATGAGTAAGTATCTACCTGTATTTATCACCATGATGACCACTTCTGGACAGACTTCTATGAACTATGGATGGGTGTAGCTGGTTCCCACTGGTTGCTGCCAGTTCTGAAATGATAGCACTGCTGATGCAGCCTAACGTATCTGGGCCCTAAGGCAAAATTTGTTACCGATCATATGCTATAAGGTCAACACGAGTGATCTCTTATGTAACACGGATATAAATCCACATCAATTTACACTACAATAGAAGTGAATTGGTTTTTCAAAATTGAAGTGGAAAAAATCAGCTGGAAATGAAAGCATGGAGCAGAATTCAAATCTACAGCCTGCACATCATTATGTGGATTTTCATTGTGATTTTCACCCTATTCAATGCTTAGTAAATAGAGTAAAATCAGCAGCGAAATCTGCAATGAAATCCGCACGTAACACATGCAGTTTCATTGCGGATTTGTCACGGTTATGTTGCAGATTTGTAACCAAATTCGAGGCAGGAATTTCCCGCAATGTCTAAACATAGCCTTATAATTACTCAATTTCTTTACAGTATAATTGATATGCAGGATATTTTTTTTGTTAAAATTTTTTAAAAAAACAGTATCATCACATTAATCAGCTGTATCCTATTAAGCCTGCCATACACTACATGGCTGACAATCGAACGATAATTCGCCCCTATCGTTTGGCTGGTTCTCCCGTACAAAGGAGCGCTCATTCTGCCCCCATACAAAGATTGTCAGCTGGACCTGACGATATAGGCTGGTTCAGACAACAATAGTCTAACGTGTATGGGCAGTGGCGTAACTTGAAGCTTGTGGACCCCAATTCAAAATCTCCAACGGGGCCCCCAACTAACACAGGTCTTTAATAGGAATAGTCTTTTCATATAGGGCAACTGGACCTTTGGGGCCCCCCTAGTATCTAGGGATCGGGTTCAATTGCAATCCCTGCACCTATTATAGTTACGCTGTGTATGTGGGAATTTAGTAAACCATTGTGTTAGTCATTTATTTTGGCTACTAGTAGTGGTAATTTCCCAGTAGTTTAGAATCAAGGTAAAAAAACAAAGATGTCTAGTATATGCTAGTGATTGACCATAATAACTTAGGTTATTATTACTATTTTTTAATTACCACTATTACAAACTTGAATTACTACTACTACTATTACTATTGAATTATAAGCAGTCACTTATGAGAGAGAGAGAAAAATTGAAGGCGTCCATGACTTTTTTGAAGCGGAAGAAACTTATACAGATTAGTTTGACTGTAATTATCATCATTTTACAGTTTATAGTGAATGCAGCCAATGTTTTCATAGCTGAATTATTGTCTGTAGACATGTATCACTTATAAACATAGATTTATTATGGTTTTCCAATGTGTCTGTCAAAAATATTATAGTAGCTGATTTTTTGAAAATTGCAAGATTTACTATTTATTTAGATTGTGATATGGAAAAAAAAAATAATTAAAATCCTTGTAACATGAAAATCTGATTTAAATAACAGATTGATTTTATTTAAATGGAATATATAATCAAAAATTATCTATATCAGCTTTGTATCACTGGAATCATAAGAACCTGGTTAATCATGTTGCCAGATCGTTTTTACTGTGCAATGACTGATATAAAACAAAACTCAAAAAAACAGCGATGGAATTGTGTGGAGTTTTTCTCCACCATTTCACCGCAATTGGAATTTTTTTTCTATACATTATACAGTAAAATGAATGGTGTCATTACAAACTACAACTCGTCTTGCAAAAAAAACATGGAATCATAGGGCTATGTCGATAGACAAAATTAAATACGGTAGTTATGACTCTTTGAAGAAAGGGAGGAAAAAAATCTAAGGTGTAAAAACAAAATGTGACTGCGGCAGGAAGGGAATTAATAATGATCTGAACACTAAAGAAAATTATTAAAAAAAAAAAACATATAATTTATAGTTTATTAAAAAGGCACTTCTTTCGTAAACTTTTATATTATTCTCTTTGCATGGTTCTCATACTTTATCCTACCTGCAAGTTGCTGGGAGCTAAATACTGTGACCTTATCTTGATCAGAGAGCTGGTTTTGTGAACTTGTAAAAAGCTGCTTCATCTAGAAATAGAATAGCCTGAGGGCCCCTGAAGGTAATGGGGTTTTAATACTCCCTTCTGTTTCCCACACAGATAGATTTAGATGCTCCACAATCAATCAGTAACATATCACACTCACGTTGTGTCACTTCAGAGAACCGTGTACATCACTAGTCTATGCAAAGGAAACCTAAGTATTTCCAAAGGGTTGTATCAATAGGGGAAAAAAAAGAGTCTACTTTTTGCCAGAAACAGTCACTCTTATTAATCTGCCTGGTATTACAGATCATCTCCATTCTCTTAATGGGCTGTCATAGTCGTGAAAAAAGTGGAGTAACAGCAGAACCTTGAGAAACACATTGTAGATCAGGGATGGACTAATAATGCTTTACGAAAAAATTGGATCATTCCAGGGGAAAATGTGACTTTTTAAAGGGAATCTTTCACCAATATTTTCGTAACTTAAATTGAAAGCAGCATAATGTAGAAACAGAGACTCCAATTCCAGCAATGTGTCACTTGGTAAGCTGCTTGTTGTAGCTTTCATTATCATTAAAGGATTAGTAAATCTGCTGCTAGATAGTCCTCCATATTCATGAGCTCTGTATAACCTCGCCCCCACCACTGATTGGCAGCTTTCTGCCTATGCACAGTGTACACAGAAAGCTGCCAATCAGTGTGGTGGACGGGGTTATACAGAGCTCAGCACTCAGAGAACTGATAGATCTGCAGTAGAGAAAACGGTGATTTTATCAAAATGACAGCAAGCAGCCAAGTAAGTGACACATCACTAGAATCAGGGTACTACATCATGCTGCTTTCATATAGAGTAGCAAAAACTTGCTTTAAGATTCTCTTTAAAGGGGTTATTCTGCAGGTTAATAGCGCTATTATGCTGGCCGGCACCTACACTTAGTCTAAAGGGAGAAAATGACCTTTATTCTCATTTCAGTCAAAGGGTGGCGCGGGCGCTGGTTCAGTCACTGATCTGATGCCCTGACTGACAGCCCTAATGCCGGGGGTGCGGTTACAGCTGCCGTGCTGACTGAACCAGCGACGGAGCTGTCTCCATTACTGAAAAAGCACTGACACTGGCTCTGCATTGGGACCGGCTGTCAGTCAGGACTGGGGGGGTGATTACAGCCGCCGATCTGTATGCTCAGAGCGGTGACTGAATCAGCGCCGGTGCCGCCCCTGTAACTGAAACCCGTATGCTGTCAGGGAGAATAAAGTTCCTGTGATGAGTAGTGTGGCTGTAGGTAGTGTAATAAACATTGTTTCATTTCTTAACCCTTGGTTCACTGACTAATATTATTTTGTTCCTCTTTGTTCTTTTTTGTGATTTTTTTCCCCAAAATATAATCTAAACTTAAGATGCTGAATTTTGAAACAATAAATCCAATTTTGTATTGATGGGTTGCAGTCATCGCCACTTTCCCTCCTCACTGAGCTAATGACACTTCACATTAAAAGCCTCATTCATTATGTCATCCATGGGAAAACGTCTTGTGGAAGTGTACTAACCAGGAATCTACTTGATTATTTATGAGGCGCTATGTACCCAGCCCATAGAAGTGCTTGGTAAACAGAAACTAAGGAATTTCTTAATACCCCAAATAAATGATGGGCCTCTTGTCCATTTGTACGGTTTATGCCTCCTTCTGGCTGGTGTTTGTCTTTTGAGATCTTTATAATGAATTGCATGTAATCTGTTGTCTTTTATACAAAGGAAACAAGTATGAATAGCTCAACAGGAGTCAGGAAAAGTGTGGAAACCAGAACAGCAGTCATATAGGAGATGGCCGCTAGATCGTTGGCTAAATATTGACTTTTAGTGACATGGTAATGCAAATATGTGCAATGATTGGTATATGATTGGGTTGAGACTGTTGTGATGTTTTTGTAACATTACTACTTCACCTTGCTTTAAAGTATTTAAAGGGAACCTGTCACCAGGTTTTTCCCATATAACCTACGGCCACCATCTTTCAGCCCTGTGTTACAGCATTCTGGACTGCTATATATACAAGTAAGTCTCCAAGCCTCCCTGCAAAACGAAAAAAAAGAGCTTTTATTATACTCACCTACGGGGCGGTCTTGTTTGATGGGCATCGCCGGTCTTGCTCTTTTCTTGCGATCGCCGTCCTCCTCTGCTTTGTGTAGATGACGTGTCCTACGTCATCAACACAGTGTTCCCTGTCGCGCTCCTGTGCAGGTGTACTTCTCTTTGTCCTGCTGGGGCAGAGCAAAGCACTGTTCTGCGCATGTGTGAGGAAAGGCCAAAGAGCGCTGGCGCATGCACACTACAGTACAAGTCTATGGGTGCATGGAAAATATCAGACTGCACTTGGATGACATCTGAGTACAGTTCGATTTCCATGGAGTCAGAGAATGGACAAATCTTGTTCTCCATGCTCTCCTCACAGTGTGCTATGGTTCCCTCATCCAAGAGAATCGGATCACACAATGCTGACACTCAATTCTGATCAGAGTTTAATCAGAGTGTCCTTAGCACAATCAATCCGATCTCAGATGAGAGAATCTATGCTCGTGTGACCTCGGCCTTTCACTCATTGTGGAATTGCTTAATAACTAAATAGGCTAAAAAAATATTGTGGAGTCCAGAACTGTAGAGTCAAAATAGACAATATATCCAATGTAACAGGCATTGTAAAGACGCTCATGTAAGGCCAAATTCACATGTCAGTTTTTTTTCTTCAGACCGATTTTCATCAGTAAACTGGATTCGATTTTCATCTGCTTTTGGAACACGTGTCTATTTTTACCATGCAAGTTTTCTTAGTACATATATACAGGTGCATCTCACTAAATTAGAATGTCATCAAAAAGTGAATTTATTTCAGTTCTTCAATACAAAAAGTGAAACTCATATATTATATAGAATCATTACAAACAGAGTGATCTATTTCAAGTGTTTATTAATGTTGATGATTATGGCTTACAGCCAATGAAAACACAAAAGTCATTATCTCAGTAAATTAAAATAATTAAAAAAAACACCTGCAAATGCTTCTCAAGCACTTAAAAGGTCCCTTAGTCTGTTTCAGTAGGCTCCACAATCATGGGGAAGACTGCTGACTTGACAGATGTACAGAAGGCAGTCATTGACACACTCCACAAGGTCCAAGGGTTCCAATTTTCATTTGGAAATCAAGGTCCCAGAGACTGGAGGAAGAGTGGAGAGGCCACAATCCAAGCTGCTTGAGGTCTAGTGTGAAGTCTCCACAATCCGTGATGGTTTGGGGAGCCATGTCATCTGCTGGTGTAGGTCCACTGTGTTTTATCAAGACCAAAGTCAGCGCAGCCATCTACCAGGAAATTTTAGAGCACTTCATGCTTCCCTCTGCCGACAAGCTTTTTGGAGATGGAAATTTCATTCTCCAGCAGGACTTGGCACCTGTCCACACTGCCAAAAGTACCAATACCTGGTTTAAAAACAACAGTATCACTGTGCTTGATTGGCCAGAAAACTCGCCTGACCTTAACCCCTTAACCCCATAGAGAATCTATGGGATATTGTCAAGAGGAAGATGAGAGACACCAGACCCAACAATGCAGACGAGCTGAAGGCTGCTGTCAAAGCAACCTGGGCTTCCATAACTCCTCAGCAGTGCCACAGGCTGATCACCTCCATGCCGCATTGATGCAGTAATTGATGCAAAAGGAGCCCCGACCAAGTATTGAGTGCATTTACTGAACATACATTTCAGTAGGCCAATATTTCTGATTTTAAAAACATTTTTCAAGCTGTTGTTATAAAGTATTCTAATTTACTGAGATAATGACTTTTGTGTTTTCATTGGCTGTAAGCCATAATCATCAACATTAACAGAAATAAACACTTGAAATAGATCACTCTGTTTGTAATGACTCTATATAATATATGAGTTTCACTTTTTGTATTGAAGAACTGAAATAAATTAACTTTTTGATGATATTCTAATTTAGTGAGATGCACCTGTACACATATATATATATATATTCAAATGGATGTTTTTCAATCTTATGCTAGTTTTCTTAATGAAAATTGGACAGTATTAGGATGACGCTTGAATGATATCTCTGTGCCGTTTATTTTTCATCCACTTACCCATTCACTTGAATTTGGTTTGATATGTAAATCTGACCAAAGCAGGACGCCTCTATTTTTATGCAGACCTTCGGTCAGCCACAAAGAGAAGTAACACGTGAATAGCCCCATAGAATATAATGTACCAGTGTGCCGTCAGTAAAAACAATTGACAGCACACGCATGTAAAAAATTAATTTTTAATGAGCCCTAAAACAACTCATTGAAATAGTGCTGGAGGATTACTTGTCTTTGTAAATGGCAAAATACTATGACAAGTACTGGCATAAAGTCTCAGATTAACCCAGCGGGTCAATAGTAAGGTTATCTTCACTTGTTAAGTCTGACACACACACCTCTAGTAACACAGTAGTTCCTCTTAGCAAATCTTTTTTGGCACCTGTCCGGCCTGAGCTTAACTCCTCAGCGGCCTATGACAAGTTCTTAAATGAAACTTGTCAGATAGGACCTGGCGTGACTGAAGAGCAACAGACCTAACTTAGGAACAGGGCCGGCCTTTGGGGCGTGCCAGCTGTGCAACTGCACAGGGCGCCTCAAACTTGAGAGTGAAGGGGGGCGCTGCGCTGGCTCCCTCCCCGTCGGTATTTTTCTTATGGAAGAGCAGAGAGGGAGCGCCCAGCGTTTCTTCTGTGCTCAGGCGCCGGCGCCCCCTCTCTGCTCTGAAATGTCCGGCCGGGACCCGGGCGCGCTGCACTCTCTCCTCCTCACACACAGGGGCGGAACTACCGCCCGTGCAGCCGGTTCATTGAACGGGGGCCCCGAGGGAGAGGGGGCCCCTTCAGCCTCCAGCAGGGCCGCCATCAGGGCATGACTGCCCTGACTCCAGTATGGGGCCCGGCCGGTAGGGGCCCCCTTGGGGGCCCCCCTCTTGTGTGTCTCTCTCCTCATGGGGCCCCCGGCCCCATGCTAAGCGCCGGGGCCGGAACATCTCTGTCATGATTTCTCTGACTTCCGGTCATGTGACGGCACCGTCACATGACCGGAAGTCAGGAGAACCTGGTGTCATCGATTTGGACGAGGATTCTGCAGGGATCGCATGGGGGTAAGTATAACAAGTTTTTTTTTTTTTTTAAATACAATTTACTAGGAGTGGGGGGAATGGGAGGTGCACATGTGGGGGAGGGGAATGAGAGAGGTGCACATGTGGGGGAGGGGGATGAGAGAGGTGCACATGTGGGGGAGGGGGATGAGAGGTGTGCACATGTGGGGGAGGGGGATGAGAGAGGTGCACATGTGGGGGAGGGGGATGAGAGAGGTGCACATGTGGGGGAGGGGGATGAGAGATGTGCACATGGGGGGGATGAGAGAGGTGCACATGTGGGGGAGGGGGATGAGAGAGGTGCACATGTGGGGGAGGGGGATGAGAGAGGTGCACATGTGGGGGAGTGGGATGAGAGAGGTGCACATGTGGGGGAGGGGGATGAGAGAGGGGCACATGTGGGGGAGGGGGATGAGAGATGTGCACATGGGGGGGTGAGAGCTGCACATGGGGGAATTGGGAGAAAATGAGCTGCACATGGGGGAATTGGGAGTAGGGGGATAATGAGCTGCACATAATGAATGTGGGGTGGGGGACAGTAAATGATGATGGGGTGGGGAGAGCAGGACATGATATAATGAATTGGGGCAGGGGGTGCATGTAAATAATGAATGCGGGGAGCAGGAAGTATAGAGTAGGGGGCGTTGCGGATGCAGGAGTGTAACTGGTAACAAATTGGCGGAAAGAGTAGAGGTTCTAATTAAATTATATATTAAGTGCCTATTTACAGTTAATGGGGGCACCGTGGTGGATTACAATTTATATTTGGAATGGTAGGTTGTATAATAACTAACCATATATTGATGGTGGATACACGTCTGTATTCAGCTGCGTAATGTAGAAGTTGGGGAATGTGCTCTAGATAACTGTGTTATTTTATGCAGAGACGAGTCCTGGCTGGAAGACGTAATGGCGGTCTGTGCTGGATGAAGGAGAAAAGCGTAGCTGAAGGACTTCACCTAGAGACGTCACCAGTGAGTCAGTGTATTACATGTACACTTACACTATATACTATGTACCGGGCTCCTGTGTATAATGTCACTGGTGATCACTGTATTACCTGTACACTGACACTATATACAGAGCTCCTGTGTATAATGTCACTGATGATCACTGTATTACCTGTACACTGACACTATATACAGAGCTCCTGTGTATAATGTCACTGGTGATCACTAGATTACCTGGACACTTACATTATACATACCATGTATAGAGCTCCCGTGCATAATGACACTTATGGTAATATTAGTAATGTGGTGGTAATATTAGTAATGTGGTGGTAATATGTGGTCTGGTCATGGTGTGGCAGTTTTTCCCCCTTCTGTGTGGTATTATTCGGTCACTATGTTGTGGTAATATGTGGTCTGGTCATGGTGTGGCAGTATTCCCTGTATGTGGTATTATTGGTCATTTTTAAAAAAAAATGTATATGACACATTCCCTTAAAGAAAACTAAATAAAAATATATCTAAAAAGAGTATTGGATATTTTAAGAAAATTTTAATAGGTTAGAGTAGGGCCCTGCCAGAAGAGTCTACCTTATCGTGGTGGCGGCTTTAAAACTTTTCAACTTTTGTTGCTTGTTATTACTTGATCATTTGATTAATAAAAAATGCACTTGTTGTTTTCACCTACATGAGTTTAATTTTTTTTCTTTGGGGGGGGGCGCCAAGAGGGATTTCGCACAGGGCGCCATATACCCTAAGGCCGGCCCTGCTTAGGAACTGTCCTGACAAATTAATCAGCAACAAATGTACAGAAGAGGAATAGGAGAATGTGGTCCTCTTAGTGGGTTCACATGTCCCTAACATTTTAAATGCAACAAATTTCTTAGCTCAACAATACAAGATAACAATTTTAATTTACATGTATCTGTGTTGGGGGTCTGCGCCAAACTTTTCAAAGTCCCCTGTGTGTTGCCTACAGACAGCATCATACTGCTCCTTAGAACCATTAGAATAGCTACGTGATACAAACCATTACATAGAATAATCATGTCCTGTAGTAACTGACTAGGGCTGACACTGAGGCACCCGGCAGCGGGGCACACCCAAAAAGTTATTAGGCTGCGTGCACACGAGGCGTTTTTCATGCGTTTATGCTGTGGAATTTCCGCAGCGGAAACGCATCAAAAACGCATGGTAATCCGCACCCCATGGTCCCCAATGGCATTCCGCAATGTCAATGCACATGCTGCGGATTTTTCCGCAGCGTTTCTGCAGCGCTCATAAATCCGCAGCATGTTCATTAATTTTGCGGAAGCGCCGCCATTGACTTGCATTGAGACCAGGGCCGGCTCCAGGTTTTTCTGGGCCCCGGGCGAAAGAGTCTCAGTGGGCCCCTTTAACACATACCACGATTCATGATGCAGAGATACGGTGGAGAAATATATATATAGTACAATGCAAAGATTTCACTTCATGAGTGATATCTATTGTAAATTCCACAATAGCTCAGAAACTGGTGAATCGCTCCACACAGAATAGTGGCCCCCATATAAGGCTCCATACGGAATACTGGTCCCCATATAACGCCCATACGGAATACTGGCCCCCATATAACGCTTCATACGGAATACTGGCCCCCATATAAGGCCCCATACGGAATACTTGCCCCCATATAAGGCCCCATACGGAATACTGGCCCCCATATAAGACCCCATACGGAATACTGGCCCCCATATAAGACCCCATACGGAATACTGGCCCCCATATAAGGCCCCATACGGAATACTGGCCCCCATATAAGGCCCCATACGGAATACTGGCCCCCATATAAGACCCCAAACGGAATACTGGCCCCCATATAAGACCCCATACGGAATACTGGCCCCCATATAAGACCCCATACGGAATACTGGCCCCCATATAAGGCCCCATACGGAATACTGACCCCCATATAAGGCTCCATGCGGAATACTGACCCCCATATAAGGCTCCATGCGGAATACTGACCCCCATATAAGGCTCCATGCGGAATACTGACCCCCATATAAGGCTCCATGCGGAATACTGGCCCCCATATAAGGCTCCATACGGAATACTGGCCCCCATATAAGGCTCCATACGGAATACTTGCCCCCATATAAGGCCCCATACGGAATACTGGCCCCCATATAAGACCCCATACGGAATACTGGCCCCCATATAAGACCCCATACGGAATACTGGCCCCCATATAAGGCCCCATACGGAATACTGGCCCCCATATAAGGCCCCATACGGAATACTGGCCCCCATATAAGACCCCAAACGGAATACTGGCCCCCATATAAGACCCCATACGGAATACTGGCCCCCATATAAGACCCCATACGGAATACTGGCCCCCATATAAGGCCCCATACGGAATACTGACCCCCATATAAGGCTCCATGCGGAATACTGACCCCCATATAAGGCTCCATGCGGAATACTGACCCCCATATAAGGCTCCATGCGGAATACTGACCCCCATATAAGGCTCCATGCGGAATACTGGCCCCCATATAAGGCTCCATACGGAATACTGGCCCCCATATAAGGCTCCATACGGAATACTGGCCCCCATATAAGGCCCCATATGGAATACTGGCCCCTATATAAGGCTCCATATGGAATACTGGCCCCCATATAAGGCTCCATAAGGAATACTGGCCCCCATATAAGGCTCCATACGGAATACTGGCCCCCATATAAGGCTCCATACGGAATACTGGCCCCCATATGGAATACTGGCCCCCATATAAGGCTCCATACGGAATACTGGCTTCCATATAAGGCTCCATACGGAATACTGGCCCCCATATAAGGCTCCATACAGAATACTGGCCCCCATATAACGCTCCATACAGGATACTGGCCCCCATATAACGCTCCATACAGGATACCGGTCCCCATATAATGCTGCATGCAGGCTGTTACCCCCCACATAATGCCCCATACAGGCTGTCCCCCCCTTATAATGCTCCATGCAGGCTGTTACCCCCCACATAATGCCCCATACAGGCCCCTCCCTTTTAATGCTCCATGCAGGCTGTTACCCCCCACATAATGCCCCATACAGGCTGCCCCCCCCTTATAATGCTCCATGCAGGCTGTTCCCCCCCACATAATGCCCCATACAGGCCCCCCCTTTTAATGCTCCATGCAGGCTGTTACCCCCCACATAATGCCCCATACAGGCTGCCCCCCCCCCCCTTATAATGCTCCATGCAGGCTGTTCCCCCCCACATAATGCCCCATACAGGCCCCCCCCTTTTAATGCTCCATGCAGGCTGTTACCCCCCACATAATGCCCCATACAGGCTGCCCCCCCTCTTTATAATGCCCCATGCAGGCTGTCACCCCTCCTCTTTATAATGCTCCATGCAGGCTGTCACCCCTCCTCTTTATACTGCCCCATGCAGGCTGTCACCCCTCCTCTTTATAATGCCCCATGCAGGATGTCCCCCCCTCTCTTTATAATGCCCCGTGCAGGCTGTTCCCCACCTTATAATGCCCCATGCAGGCTGGTCCCCACCTTATAATGCCCCATGCAGGCTGTCACCCCTCCTCATTATAATGCCCCAAGCAGGAATCCCCCCCTCTTTATAATGCCCCATGCAGGCTGTTCCCCACCTTATAATGCCCCATGCAGGCTGTCACCCCTCCTCTTTATACTGCCCCATGCAGGCTGTCACCCCTCCTCTTTATAATGCCCCATGCAGGCTGTCACCCCTCCTCTTTATAATGCCCCATGCAGGCTGTCACCCCTCCTCTTTATACTGCCCCATGCAGGCTGTCACCCCTCCTCTTTATAATGCCCCATGCAGGATGTCCCCCCCTCTCTTTATAATGCCCCGTGCAGGCTGTTCCCCACCTTATAATGCAGGCTTGTCCCCACCTTATAATGCCCCATGCAGGCTGTCACCCCTCCTCATTATAATGCCCCAAGCAGGAATCCCCCCCTCTTTATAATGCCCCATGCAGGCTGTTCCCCACCTTATAATGCCCCATGCAGGCTGTCACCCCTCCTCTTTATAATGCCCCATGCAGGATGCCCCCCCTCTCTTTATAATGCCCCGTGCAGGCTGTTCCCCACCTTATAATGCCCCATGCAGGCTGGTCCCCACCTTATAATGCCCCATGCAGGCTGTCACCCCTCCTCATTATAATGCCCCAAGCAGGAATCCCCCCCTCTTTATAATGCCCCATGCAGGCTCTTCCCCACCTTATAATGCCCCATGCAGGCTGTCACCCCTCCTCTTTATAATGCCCCATGCAGGATGCCCCCCCTCCCCTCTTTATAATGCCCCATGCCTCCATACATTAAAAAAAAAAAAAAAAATCAAATACTCACCTCCCTTCTCCTCACCTGCTACCTGCTGCCCGCCGCTCGCAACTCGGCTCCGAACTCCAGCGTTGTCGGTGTCTTCCCGCTCAGCGCTCCCTGTGACGGCTCAGGGGAGGGCGCGGTGTAAAGACGTCACCGCGCCCTCTGACCTGAGACGTCACAGGGAGCGCAGAGCAGGAAGACAGCTGATCTGCGGAGGCACGGGGAGAGGTAAGTATCGGGCTGCCGGGGCCCTGAGCAAGAAGCGGAGAAGGGCGGGCGCTGACACCGCTCTCCTCCGCCCATAGCCCAGCGGGGTGCGCGACCGCCAGTGGGCCCCTCTGCCTGCTCAGGGCCCCGGCATTTGCCCGGGTGCGCCGGGTGCTGACGCCGGCCCTGATTGAGACGCATGCCGGCAGCCGGGAACCAGACAGGAACGAGCGCTGCAGCACACGCCGGGACATCGGGGGTGAGTATAGCTTTATTTTAAGCATTGTTTTACGGTCACACTATATAAATCCATGCTGTTTGCATGGATTTACATAGTGTGACCTAGTTGTCAAGCACTTTCCAAGTGATGCTAATCGCCTGGAAAGCGCTTGTCAATCTGCATGCGGAAACGCATGTGAATCCGCATGTATTCTGCAGGAAAAACGCATGCACAATCTGCATGCATTTTTTCTGCCAGGGAGATGCAGAAATGCTGCAGAAATTTTCTGCTTCATTTCTGCATCGTGGGCACATAGCCTTAGACTAGCCTTATGACTAGCCATTATTTAGGGCCGCCTAGCTGCCACATGTTTTAGTGGCAACTTTAAATCTGCGTCTGCAACAAAAGCTGTAGTATGTGTGCATGTGGTAGCATGCTGTGCGCATCTGAAGACATGCCTCTTACTACCAGCCATAGAGGAGTGTGAGACAGAGAGGAGTGATGTACTGCAGATGGAGGCTGTGTGTAGAGGGTCTGAGGAGTGATATACTGCAGATGGAGGCTGTATATAAAAGGTCTGAAGAGTGATATACTGCAGATGGCGGCTGTGTCTAGAGGGGCTGAGGAGTGATATACTGCAGATGGAGGCTGTGTCTAGAGGGGCTGAGCAGTGATATACTGCAGATGGAGGCTGTGTCTAGAGGGGCTGAGCAGTGATATACTGCAGATGGAGGCTGTGTCTAGAGGGGCTGAGCAGTGATATACTGCAGATGGAGGCTGTGTCTAGAGGGGCTGAGCAGTGATGTACTGCAGATGGAGGCTGTGTCTAGAGGGGCTGAGGAGTGATATACTGCAGATGGAGGCTGTATATAGAGGGTCTGAAGAGTGATATACTGCAGATGGAGGCTGTGTCTAGAGGTTCTGAGGAGTGATATACTGCAGATGGAGGCTGTGTCTAGAGGTTCTGAAGAGTGATATACTGCAGATGGAGGCTGTATATAGAGGGTCTGAAGAGTGATATACTGCAGATGGAGGCTGTGTCTAGAGGGGCTGAGCAGTGATATACTGCAGATGGAGGCTGTGTCTAGAGGGGCTGAGCAGTGATATACTGCAGATGGAGGCTGTATATAGAGGGTCTGAAGAGTGATATACTGCAAATGGAGGCTGTGTCTAGAGGGGCTGAGCAGTGATATATTGCAGATGGAGGCTGTGTCTAGAGGGGCTGAGCAGTGATATACTGCAGATGGAGGCTGTGTCTAGAGGGGTTGAGCAATGATGTACGGCAGATGGAGGCTGTGTATATAGGGGCTGAGGAGTGATGTACTGCAGATGGATGCTGTGTCTAGAGGGGCTGAGGAGTGATGTACTGCAGATGGAGGCTGAGTATATAGGGGCTGAGGAGTGATATACTGCAGATAGAGGCTGTGTATAGAGGGGCTGATAAGCAATGTTCTACAGATGTACTGGAGATAGAGACTGCGCACACAGGGGCTGAGGAGCGATGTAATGTTGATGGAGGCTCTATGTAGAGGGGGCAATGTATATAAATGTGTTTATGTACACACACACACATATTGTATGTGTGCACATTGTACATTATTACACTGTTAGCCCATTACAAAAAAAACTAGGAAAAGTCTGGATAACACCTAATACATACCTCCTAACTTTTGAAGAACAGAAAGGGGGGCAAATTTTGGCCACACCCATGGCCACACCCCATTCCACGCCCATTTACCATTATCTTTCTCCCCTAGCGGAGGAGTTGTCAGAGGGGCGCTGGTAGTGAGGGAAATTCAGCAGACGGCCAAGACTGCAAGGCATAGACCCAAATCCAGGACTGTCCGCTGTATCCTAGTTGGGACTAGACATGAGCGGATGGATTCCTTTGTCTCCAGTCCAGCGTCCAGGTCAGTGCTACCTGATAGCTGGACAGGAAGCCGCGAGTCTCTTATCTTTCGGGGCAGCGCGATGTCATCTGTGCATCCTGCTCATCTCTTGTTGGGGCCTGTGGATTATTTCTTGTTCCTTCATTCACAGTGTTCACACATTGCAGAAATACTGTGTTTTATGTTTTCAGCAGATGTCCGCACCAAACTCCACAATAACAATCTCTTCCCCCTTATTTGATGTTTTTCTGGTGCAGATGTGAAGCTGCGTTTTTAAGGTGCTTTTTATAGTACAGAAAAGCTTTAAAAGAAGTAGATGCGTTTTTTTTGGCTCCACATAGAAGCGTCTGAAGACGCTGCTGGACTCTACGGTAGTGATGAGCGAGCGTGTCTTGTTAACCCTTTCGGCAAGCACGCTCAGCATTTATGTTAGTGCCGCCACGGCTGCATGTGTCATAGCATCCTGCATGTGTGGCGACCCTGAGGGTTCAGTCGCCACAGAGGTACTACAATTAGTGGTGTCTCAATCTCTGGTAAGGAAAGGGTACAGCCCGGGACCCCAACACCCGCATCCAACGCTACACTGCTCCAGGCCGGCTGGAAGGGCAAGATCCACTGTGTTCTGCTGAGCCCCGTACCTGGCTGGAGTGGGGGGGGACCAGAGTGAGGGGGAACTAAGTAGTGGGTGTGGGTGGAGGAAGGAGCTTAGGGGAGCATTGATTAGGAGTATAAATAGGGGATCTATCTTAGTTAGAGGGTGTGAAGAAGTAGTGAGTCTGAGAGAGAGGTGTCTGTGTCTAGTAAGAGGAGCAGGTGCTCCGCAGTAGCTCTGCTCCAGAGTGGGCCTGGTGAATGAAGCCCAGCAGAGGAGAGAAGAGGAGGGGAGCAGAGGAGGAAGGCTCCGGTAACTGAAGGGGTCTTAGGGGTACGGAAGGAGCAGGAAGCCATCCGTACGCTCTAATCTGTCAAGTGTCAGAGGGACCAGGCCGCAAGAAGGGAACCGGTCCCTGGGCTAGTCATGTCACTACAGGTCTCGGCTAGGAAACCGGAGGCTTCTGACTTTTATGGTGCAGTTGCCATACTCGCATCCGAGTAGCCAAGAAGGGCAGCCGTGTAGGATCAGGGAACTCCAGGTGACCCTGAGGGATTCGAGGACGCCATCTTGGGACTCAGTTTGTGAAATTCAGGGCAGGAGGGAGAGACCCAGCGCGGAAAGTCGGCTGAAGAAAGGAACATATGGAAAGGGGATCCCGATAAGTGAATTGCCGGAGGGACTTCTGAACCCCTGCTTGGTGAACGCAGCGCGACGCGGGAAGCGATAACCTGTACAGTGTACCTGTGGAACCTAAAAAGAACTGTGAGTAAAATCGGACGACTGCACTCCACAGTCTCTGTCGGTTATTGCGCCATCATCCCTCCTACGTTACAAGTCCCTGCATACCTTCTATCAACCCTGCCCCAGGGGCCCGCTCCGCCTGTGGGGAGCAGAAACATCCCAGCTGCCATCCCATCACCCCCCGGAGGTCTGCAGCGGCGCTGGTACCTATTACCGGAAACCACAGGTGGCGTCACGAGACAAACTATTAACAAAAAACACTAAAACCCCCTTTTAAAGAGTGACCCAGAGGACGGGCCCGGGAGCCGACCGCCGTGACATCCTAAGGAGGTAAAGGCCCGGGTACCGAGTTATCCCCCCATATATCCCCCTGGGACGAGACACATGTGTCACAGCTGTCTAACAGCCGCGACAAATGCAGCCACGGAGGCTCAAACATAGATGCCGAGCAAGCCGAAAATACTCGGCGAACACCCGAGCGTGCTTGCTGAAAGGGTTAACAATACACGCTCGCTCATCACTACTCTGCGGCTTGGGAGCATTTTTTCTCTATAGGCTTCTTCTGAAAAAAACGCATGAAGAAAGAAAACGCTGTTGCATTTTAAAGTTCAGAAACAAAGCTTTTCTGTACTATTAAAAAGAGTTAAAAACTCTGCTTCATATCTGCCCCAAAATCGCATCAAATAAGTGGGAAAACGCATTAAAAAAACGCAGCAAATGCCAATAATCAGAGAATATTGTTACTGCGTCGTGTGGTGCGGACAGCTGCAGAAAAAAAGCAGCAAAAAGAACGCATCATTTACACTACATGTGAACACAGCCTCAGCATTACAGTTTTATTAAATTTTTTATGGGTTTAATAAAGAAAAAATATCAGTCACGCCATTTTCTTACGCCATTTACCGATACCTGTAAACAATCTGATTGCTGTGTTGTGTGGGTCGTTACGATTACAAGGACACCAAATATGTCCATGTTATTTGCTGATTTGTGATGTTCATTATTTTTTACAAAACACATTAAAAATGACAACTTTTTCATTATCAAATGTTTCTCTTTTTTTTTTTCAGCAATTTTATAGGCTGAAAAAAAATCTCTTCTTCTCCCTGTAAAATAAAATGACATATATAGTACCCAGCCGTGTATTTAGATCAGTACAATAAGCCAATAGTCAGATCCTGCAGTACAGGTCAAGTAGACAGAATTCTAGCAATAATTAGCAATAATAGTTTAATATGTCACTGCATAATACAGACTAATACTGTAAGATGATAGTAGAGTAGTGATTGCTGCTGACCCTATATCATATGTTGTAGCAATATAGCAATATCATCTGTGATCTGTATATACTCTAAGGCAAGAGCAGTTCACAGTATGCCTGAAGTACAGGAGAAATAGTGTCTATGACTGACTAATCTTCTTGTGACTGTGGTGTACCCATGACTCTCTGTACAGCATCCCATGAGCCCCATTCAGTAACCCATCAGGGAGCTCCTGCAGTTTTGAAGCTATCAGCTCCTGCCGTCTTTTGCATAGCACTACAAGAGAAGGTGATGTGTGATGCCAGCAGCTATGAAAGAGGCAAACTCAAGTATGCAGCAACCATTTTACAACTTGCTCCAATTTTTTACAATAGCCCCCTCTAATGATCAATAGTGGGAAGTCTGCAGAAAATTCCTTAAAACCTTAAAAGGGTTGTTATTTGATAAAAGTCTGCAGTCACTCTATGTGACTCCAGAATTCATAAATCCCGAGAGCGTGCAATGCTGTCTAGGTTCACAGGTATTGTTGGTTAGAGTGGACGATCACGTGACCAGATTTGCCTTATTTTTCGGACTATAAGACGCACCTAGGTTTTAGAGGAGGAGAATAGAAAAAAAAATGTAAGCAAAAAATATGGTCATGATGCACTGTTAAAATAGAGGGGGTCTGCTGCTGACACTGTTATAGGGGTAATAATGTCCCCTAATTCTGTTAATATTCCCCATCCTGGTATATAGGTCCCCCTCTTCCTATTATATGTGGCCGCATTCTCAACCTGGTATGCATGGCACCCCTGATCTCCATCCTGCTATGCATGGCACCCCTGATCTTCATCCTGGAATGCATGGCACCCCTCCATCCCGGTATGCATGGCACCCCTCCATCCTGCTGTGCATGGGACCCTTGGTCCCCATCCTGGTATGCATGGCACCCCTGATCTCCATCCAGGTATGCAAAGCACCCCTCATCCTTATCCTGGAATGCATGGCACCCATCATCCTTATCCTGGAATGCATGGCACCCCTCCTCCTTATCCTAGTATGCAAGGTCCCCCTCATCCCTATCCTGGTATGCAAGGCACCCCTCTTCCCTCTTCATGGTATGCATGGCCCCCTCATCCCTCTTCCTGGTATGCATGGTACCCCTCATCCTTCTTCCTCGTATGCATGACACCCCCATCCTGGTATGCATGGCCCCCCTAATCCCTATCACGCTGCACACAAAAAGAATAAACACGTCTACTCACCTTTCTTTCCTGTGCTCCAGCGCTGCATCCTACTCTGCTGCCAGCACTCATCTCACCTTGTGAGCCGCGCATGACTTCACTGTCATGCACCCTCACAAGGTGAGATGATCTGCCGGAATAGTCACTGCTCCCCACGCCGGTACTGTGTGCGTGGGGAGCAGTGATTTCACTCACCTTAACAGCAGGCACACAGTGAAGCCTCAGCGCAGTTCCTGTGTGTGCCCACTATTAAAGAGCATGAATATTCACCCCTCTCCACGCCCATGGGAGTGGAGAGGGGTGAATATTCATGCTCTTTAAAAGCGGGAACACGCGATCGCCTGGCAGCAGCAGGAGCCATGCTGCGGCTACACTGTGTGCTCGCTATTAAGGAGAATGAATATTCAGTGCTCCCCACATCTACGGGCGTGGGGAGCAGTGAATATTCATTTTCTTTAGCAGCAAGCACACGCAGGAGCTGCAGCAGCACTCCTGCCTCTTGTGCCCCACTCCTCCTATGCTGCCGCTCCCCCCACACCCTCCACCAGCCACAGTGCGTGTGTATTTATGTATATATACACACATACACTACATTCGGACTATAAGAAGCACCCCCCACTTTCCTTCAAATTTTTGGAGGAAAAAAGTGCGTCTTATAGTCCGAAATATCCGGTATATGATTTGCATACATATGGCCACATGCCATATAGACATGTTCACTTGTCACTCAATTCACTTGTTTTGAGAAAAGCCAGGCATGTCTAGTTGGAATGTGGCCGGAAGTATTCAAATTGTTTTTTTGCGGTGCACTGGATGCTTTCAGGATTCAAAGGTCTATAGTTACATAGAGTCAGAAAAATGGACAACCAATTTAAGTAAGGAAAAAACAGCACAAAAAATTAATAAATATTTTTTAAATCTTTACATGCAAACAAAAAAAAACAAAAAAATATATATACTCTACATACAGTAAACAATAAAATACAATAACAATATAAACAATAAATTCTACACAACCTCGAAGCCAGCTACGCATTACACTAGTATAAAGCACTTTGTTATACTTCCAGCTAGTAATCCACCCACATATTCAGACTTGTCATTTCACAGACTGTGCTGTGACCGTTCCAGATTATTAACATACAATAAGATAATAATTGTATAGAACAGCACAGCACTGAAAGGTCATTAAATGTACATAATGTGACGGTCTTTTGACAATTCTGCATTGACTGAAAACACAAATAGCGTGCAGACCACACACACTCACATGCACAAGAGCACAGGCGGTTCTCTGAACTCAGCATAAAACTGTACAAACGTATTCATACATTAGTGTCAGCTTTCAGATCACCATGTACTTGGGTGATGTAGTGAAAACTTCATTTAATACACTTTTTTTTAATGGAATATTTGAAAAATGTAATGCTACTATCATTAAGGCTGTTTTCCAGGACTTCTCTAGGACGTTTTTGCCTGAGTAACTCACAATCACAATCTACGGTAAGTATTTTTAATTTTTTTTTTTTTTTGCAATATTTTTTTTTTCCATATCACGATCTTTATTAAATTGGATTAATCTATTAACCAGATGCAATGAATGGAAATTTACAGAGACATTTAATAGATTATTTACTCTTCAGGAAGTGACACAATACAACCCCCATCCTCAGAAACCAGCAGATAGCTTTTTTTCTTACATGAATAGTCATAATGTTACCTTTAAAACAGATAATAAAGTGGGTAATATCAGTTTCGCTATTGTTTTAAAATACTGTATAAGTTGTGTCATTGGGAGTAGAACATACCACCTGAGCAGGCAATTCAGCGACACAGGGGACTGAAGTAAGAAGCAATGCTTAGTCTGATTGGCTCTATAGCAATTTGAGTAAAGTCCTGTGTTATCTCTTACTCAGGCTGTAGATGTGTATGTTCTATCATCTCTCTGTGTAGATTCTCCTCAGTTGATACAGGAGCTCGGTAGATGCATTTAAATATCTAATTAAAGATATTAAAGTATGGAAGGCAACAACATTAATGGGGTACTCTGGAGAGATAAAAAATGTTGCACTGTCTCTGCCCTCATAAACTATAAAGATGAGATGCCCAGTGCACCTGTATTATCTTTATAACACTTGTAATTCAGTGTGACAAGAGCTGCTCCTCACTGCTCACCACTCCTGTCTGGGACAATATGCCACACAGCAGTGTGCAGCTCCCCACTGTGAGTAACAGCCAGTCTGAGAAGAGGAGGCATGGCCACATCCCCTGTTCTCTACAGAAAAATAGCTATTATCAGGAGACAGGCTAATAGTAACAGCATGGAGCTGCACACTGCTGTAATGTCCCAGATGGAAAGGTGAGTAGTTCAGTGAAAAGCCGCTCCTGTCACACCAGCCCCTTGATAATGTCTCACTGTCCGCAGTTTGAGGTGAGGGGCATAGCCTGCTCCCTGCTAGTAGCAGCCAGCTCCCTGATAATGTCTCCTTCACTGCAGCAGGGAGCAGGCCAAACCCCACCAAGTCCCCTAACCTAGGACTGCAGACATGGAGACATTATCAGGGGGCTGGTGTGACAGAAGCTGCTCTTCACTGCATTGCTCACCCCTCCACCTGGGACATTACAGCAGTCTGCAGCTCCATGCTGTTACTATTAGCCAGTCTCCTGATAATAGCTGTTTCTCTGCATAGAACAGGGGGCGTGGCCATGCCCCCTCTTCTCAGGCTGGCTGTTATTCACAGGGGGAGAGCTGAACACTGGTGTGTGACATAAAATGTCCCAGATGGAAGAAGTGAGCAGTGAGGAGCAGCAGCTGTCACACGGAATTACAAGTGTTGTAAAGATAATAAAAGTGCACTGAGCATCTCATCTTTATACCCCTTTAACAGTGATCCACAGGTGGCAGTGTTTGTTATAAGAGAACTCCCTCTGCCTAAAGAGCTAAATTGGTATTCTTCTTTACATATTGAACTGTTATGTAGAGATACTCTATACATATATAGATATTTTTATCAGCACATTATAGGTAAAAATGATGAAAAGTATGTCAGAGAATTTTTGATGAAGTGACATGCCACTCTAACCCTGGGCACCGAACACATTGTGCATAAATAAGACGGCTATGATGGATCTCATATCTGTTCTGCTGATTGGTAAGAGAAATGGCAGCGTGGCAGAACATTCCTAAGGCAATCATTAATAACCTCATTGAGATACCTCTCCACTATATTGATGGTTTTTTTTCTGTGAATTGACCAGCAATTGAGACTCCTAGAAAACTCTTTTCAACTAATGGTTAACTAAACGTTCAAATATTTTTTAAAAATATTATAGCCTCTGTTCAGTAGTCCCTTTAATGATTGCTAAAAGCAAAGGAAAAAGCAAAGAAAAAAATCAACAGGTAGTGAGAGCTGCGCCTGGCCACTCACCTCCTCTAGATAACTTGTACATCCGAAGGCAGAGACAGTGACGCCAGAACTGATTGGGCGCCAAGCTCACATGATGTAACAACCCCGGGAACATGAGTGTCAACACAGCGGGAACAGCACCGACACGGGAGATGAGTATAGGTGTTTTTATTTTAAAGGGGGCAAACATTCAGTTTGAGAAGGGGTTGTTCTAGTAGTGGACAACCCCTTTAACAGGAGTTTGATCAAACCACTAGTAAATGTGAGACATTTGAAAACAAATGAATAAAGGCTAGTACCATTTTGAGAGAAGTCAACCTAAAAGCTGTGTGCCCACGATGCGTTTTTTAAGCGTTTCCGCAGCGGCAAAAATGCTGCAGAAACGCTTAAAAAACGCATGATAGAAGGCCTGCCATGTCCCCAATGATAATCCGCATGTGCTGTGCACATGCTGTGGAAATTTCCGCTGCGGATTATCATTGCGGAAAAAAACGCAGCACTACCAATTATTTTGCGGAAGCGCTGCGTTTTTGCCGCCATTGACTTGCATTAGAACGCGTGCATTCCGCTTCACTAGATAAGCACATGCGGATTCCATGCGTTCAATGTGCGGATGGTACCCGGGTGTGGAGGACAGGAGACTCTCCTCCGGACCCGGGTACCATAGAAACTGTGAAAAAAAGAATAAAATAAAAAATAAAGATTATATTTACCTTCTGGCGGCCCCCACTGCACTCGTCCTTTCATGCCGGCAGATCGCGATGGACTGAAGGACCTGCGCTGACGTCATAGTCATGTGACGGGTCACGCGACGCTGACGTCGGCAGGTCCTTCAGTGTACCGCTGCCGGCAGCCAGGACGGAGGGAATAAAGGGTAAGTATATATTTATTTTTTTATTTTTTACCATTCTTTCGGTCACAGTATATAAATCCATGCCGGTTGCATGGATTTATATAGTGTGACCAAGTTGTCAAGCACTTTCCAAGTGATGCTAAAATCGCTTGGAAAGCGCTTGATAACCCGCAGGCGGAAATGCAAGTGAAGAACGCTTTACTTCCGCATGTCCCTGGCAGGAAAAACGCATGTACAATCCGCATGTACAATCCGCATGTACAATCCGCACGTACAATCCGCATGCGTTTTTTTCTGCCAGGGAGATGCAGAAACGCTCAGGAAAAATCCTGAGCATTTCTGCATCGTGGGCACATTGCCTTAGAGCTGTATATTCAGAGCCTTACCAAGGTTATCTGTTGTCTTTGGGAAATGATCAATTCACTGCCAAGTAACTAAATACCCTGGAAAAGCAAAGAGACATGTTAGCAACTCTATCTATTGCCCAGCACCTCGGGTAAATGCCCCTGTAGCTCCTCCAGCTATGTCCCTGACTGTAACAATGATGTCTATGTGGCTAAAATTGGGAATAAAATGCTTTAACTTCATCTAAATAAGCCTATATGGTAGATTAGCTGTATAGAGGATTGCTGATATTATTCACACCATAGAAGATACAGAAGTAACCTGGTAACTCAATGTATTGTGAACATCCCATCAACTGCTGAATAGTACATTGATATGAGCAAAGATTATTCTAAACAGGTCTGTGGACAAGCAGTGATTTGTGAAGATCTCTAAAGAGACTATGGAAGAGAAAGGTAGTTCTTTGTTCAGAAGCAAAAAAGAACACTTTCGTTCAAGATATTCAAGGTTTGACTTTTCAATACTCTTGACAAAGTGTCTTCCTTCCCATACAGTGATGCTTCTCTTGGGGTGGGAGGAGGAATGTGAGGTCTATTGTTCATGTGACGCCATCCTCAAGAGGAAATTACGAGAGTGTTTTGGGTTACAATAGTTAGATTAACAGCACACAGGCGATGTCATGGCATTGAAATTGCAGAATCGTAAATTATGAAGTCTCTTTTTCATTCCACCCATCCTTAAAGAATTTCAAGAATTCGGCAAGCGGATTCTGAAGACTAACCGTTAAACAATAATTTATTCATAACCACATACAAGTGTGATATATTAGATGCTTCAGCATTGAAATTATAACACCATGAAGGAAAAGTCATGGAGTCAAGATTTATAGACAAGTTAATGATATGCAAATAATCAAATAAATCAAATAAAATTTTAAAAACATCTTGATTTATTTGATATTAAGTATGAGTGCCACACACATAAATACATTACAAGCCTTGGCATACTATCAATGAGGTTATTATTGGTTTTCTGAGGAATGTCCTGCCATCCTGAATGTACATGGAAATGTAGATCGCTCCCTTTGCAATTGCCAACCAATGATGTCCCAGATGTACATAATGGGAGAAAAGTCTGGAGATGCTGCAGGCCATGGTAGCCCATTTAGGCCACGCAGGTTGCTCACAGTAGAATGAGCAACTAGATGGCATTGTGTGAAAAATGACTCTTGCAACACTTTAGAGAAATGGCAGCGTGGCAGAATATTCTTAAGACAACCAATAATAACCAATAATAACCTCAATGATATCAAGCCTAGGCATGCAGGTACATGTATTTCTTCACGTGGCGCTCATACTCGACACAGAATAAAACTGAGATGTTTTGAAAATTTTGTTTTCCATTTTTCAGCATTTGCCTATCACTTACATGTCTACCAATCCTGTGATTTCTAAAATTCTATGACTTTTCTTTCTTGGTGTCACAATTTCAAAGTTGAGGAGTGTAGACACATGGCAGCAGCCCTAGGTCTCTTCAGAAGTAATCTACTATTTTACCATTTTTCAGTGTACATATTATATTCAGTGTAGACATAAATTGTGTAATTCACTTGTGTTTTTGTTTTTTCCTCTCGAACCTTTCATTCTTTATCATTTTTCCCTCTTCTAGCCAATATCCCCACTTCTGTTCCCCTTCTACTTTCACCACATTCAGTCACACAGACACAAAGAAGACTGCAGCTGCACTTCCTCCTGAAAAGGTGTCTGAATATGATCATGATGAGCATGATCAACCTTACTTTACCAATGTTACCACCAACATGCCGATTCTTAATCAACCGCAAGTTCCAGAAAAATCCAAAGCCACCATTTTAAGAGAAATCAGAAAATATCAGGACAGTATGGAAATTTACATGTCACACCACTTCCATACAGTCACTAGCACCAGAATTTAGTGTCAGTTAGAATCATTTTGATACAATCTGCTTTGATGTGCATAAGGCTATGTCTAAAATTAAATGACTTAGCACACCATACTGGAAACAGCTTTTTAACTACGTAAAATGTGCCAAAATTTAAGGACGAAAAATGTTTCTGACATGCCTACCGAGGTCGACAAACATACTGCATAGAGCATGGGGCGCTATCTGGTGCTCTGCTTACATATTCATCTGTATGCTCTTATGACAGCTCACTGTACCTTTACTGACCTGCCTCCTATTTTACATAACCCCACATTACTAGATGCATTATGTAAAATAGGAGGCAGGTCAGTGAAGGTACAGTGAGCTGACATAAGAGCATACAGATGAATATGTAAGCAGAGCACAAGATAGAGTGACCCCACAGGCCACCATGGAGCACGAGCATCTCATTATCTCCAAACTGAACGTAAAGATTACACAAGAACCACAGGACGTATTTCATCAACCAAGGTATCATTTTAATCAGTGTAATGTCGCCCATCTGACAGTGTATGTACTTTACTGAGCACAATCCTGCTGACAGGGGCGTTTTAAATTTTGGAAAGATTCCTTTTCAGATAGAGTGAGGACATGCTGTTAGAAGATTGCTCTCAGCTGGAAAAACAAAATAATAATCTTGTAGTTATAATACCTTTTAATGGCTAACAAAAATAAAATAACTGATGTTACAAAGGAAGCTTTCAAGACTTCTTAGGTCTCTACATTAATCACGGTATAACAAAGTATCTGAAGAAACACAAATATACAGTTGTGCTCAAAAGTTTACATACCCCTGCAGAATTTTTCCTTTCTTGGCCTTGTTTCAGAGAATATGAATGATAACAAAAAAACTTTTTCTCCACTTATTGGTTGGGTGAAGACATTTATTGTCAAACTACTGTTTTTCTCTTTTTAAATCTTAATGACAACCAAAAACATCCAAATGACCCTGATCAAAAGTTCACATACCCCAGGTATTAATACGGTGTATTGCCCCCTCGAATATCAATGACAGCTTGAAGTCTTTTGTGGTAGTTGTGGATGAGGTTCTTTATTTTCAAACATGGTAAAGCAGCCCATTCTTCTTGGCAAAAAGCCTCCAGTTCCTGTAAATTCCTGGGCTGTCTAGCACGAACTGCACGCTTGAGATCTCCCCACAGTGGCTCAATGATATTGAGGTCAGGAGACTGAGATGGCCGCTCCAGAACCTTCACTTTGTTCTGTAGCCAATGACATGTCGACTTGGCCTTGTGTTTTGGATCGTTGTCATGTTGGAACATCCAAGTACGTCCCATGCGCAGCTTCCGGGCTGATGACTACAAATTTTCCTTCAGTATTTGCTGATAACTTGCTGCATTCATCTTTCCTTCAACTTTCACCAAGTTTCCTGTGCCTTTGTAGCTCACACATCCCCAAAACATCAGTGATCCACCTCCGTGCTTTACTGTAGGAATGGTGTTCCTTTCATCATATACCTTGTTGACCTCTCTCCAAATGTTACGTTTATGGTTGTGGCCAAAAAGTTCAATTTTGGTCTCATCACTCCAAATTACCTTGTTCCAGAAGTTTTGAGGCTTGTCTCTGTGCTGTTTGGTGTATTGTAGGCGAGATACTTTGTGGCATTTGCACAGTAATGGCTTTCTTCTGGCGACTCGACCATGCAGCCCATTTTTCTTCAAGTGCCTCCTTATTGTGCATCTTGAAACAGCCACACCACTAGTTTTCAGAGAGTCCTAAATTTCTGCTGATGTTATTTGTGGGCTTTTCATTGCATCCCGAACAATTTTCATGGCAGTTGTGGCCGAATTTTTGTTGGTCTACCTGACCGTGGTTTGGTTTTTACAGAGCCCCTGATTTTCCATTTGTTAATCACAGTTTGATTGCTGCTGACTGGCATTATCAATTCCTTGGATATTGTTTTGAATCCTTTTCCTGTGTTATACAGTTCAACTACCTTTTCCCATAGATCCGTTGACAATTCTTTTGCTTTCCCCATGACTCACAATCCAGAAAAGTCAGTGGCTGGATGAAAGATGCAAGAGTCTGTCTGGATCCCAGAAACTCACTCAGCTTTTATGCACACACACTGATTACAAGCAAACAGGTCACAGGTGAGGATGTTACCTTTAGTAGCCATTCAAGCCCATTTGTGTCAAATTATGTGCATGTTATCAGGCCAAAATCACCAGGGAATGTGAACTTTTGATCAGGGTCATTTGGTTGTTTTTGGTTGTCATTAAGATTTAAAAAGAGAAAACACAGTAGTTTGACAATAAATGGCTTCACCCAACCAATAACCATGAGTGGAGAAAATGTTTTTTTGTTATCTTTCATATTCTCTGAAACAAGGCCAAGAAAAGAAAAATTTTGCTGCGGTATGTAAACTTTTGAGCACAACTGTATACACAAAAATATATTATTTTGTTTTTCCCACTGAGAGCAATCTTTTTTCAACTGGCTAACACAGTAACAAACCTTTTTTTTCTTTTGACATGATGTTAGAGAAAGCAGACAGAAAATCCCTGGTACTTTGTATTAACTCCTTTACAGCCTGTGGCGTATTAGTACGCACCAGGCTGTAACCCCCTGTTCAGCGCGGGCTCCAGCGGTGAGCCCACACTGAACCGGGCACTTGTCAGCTGATTATTACAGCTGACATGTGCCCGCAACAGCCGCGGGTGGAATCGCTATCCACCCGTGGCTGTTAACATGTTAAATGCCGCTGTCAATCTCTGACAGCGGCATTCAACATCGCCGCGCCGGGAGCGCATCACTTACCCCACCCATCGGTGACCCGTCACGAGATCGGGGTCACCGATGCGTGGGCATGACAACCCTGGGTCTGCAGCAGACTCCAGTGGTTGTCATGAGCTGATCGCTATGAGCGCCACCTAGTGGTCGGCGCTCATAGCACAGGAGCATTTCTGCTACATAGAGGTGATCTGCTGATGTAAATTTCAGTGGTCAGCAAACGAGATTATAAGAGCATGTACTAGCATTTTTGTTGGGCCAAAGCACAATAAAACATTGATTTCAGATGTAGATATGCATTCAGATATGCAAGATACCACTGATCACGATGGTTAGCACTGTAGCCTTGCAGCGCTGGGGTCCTGGGTTCAAATCCCACCAAGGACAACATCTGCAAGGAGTTTGTATGTTCTCCCCGTGTTTGTGTGGGTTTCCTCCGGGTTCTCTGGTTTCCTCCCACACTCCAAAGACATACTGATAGGGAATCTAGATTGTGAGCCCCAATGGGGACAGTGATGATGATGTCTGTAAAGCGCTGTGGAATTAAAGGCGCTATGTAAGAGGGATAAATAAAGCTTTTACAGTGGGTATGGAAAGTATTCAATTTTAAATTTTTCACTCTTTGTTTCATTGCAGCCATTTGGTAAATTCTAAAAAGTTCATTTTTTTTCTCATTATAGTACACTCTGCACCCCATCTTGACTGAAAAAAGCAAATGTAGAAATTTTTGAAAATGTATTAAAAAAGAAAAACTGAAATATCAGATGGTCATAAGTATTCAGACCCTTTGCTCAGTATTGAGTAGAAGCACCCTTTTGAGCTAGTACAGCCATGAGTCTTCTTGGGAATGATGTAACAAGTTTTTCACACCTGGATTTGGGGATCTTTTGCCATTCTTCCTTGCAGATCCTCTCCAGTTCCATCAGGTTGGATGGTGAACGTTGATGGACAGCCATTTTCAGATCTCTCCAGAGATGTTCAATTGGGTTTAAGTCAGGGCTTTGGCTGGGCCAGTCAAGAATGGTCACAGAGTTGTTCTGAAGCCACTCCTTTGTTATTTTAGCTTTGTGCTTAGTGTCATTGTCTTGTTGGAAGGTGAACCTTCGGCAAAGTCTGCGGTCCAGAGCACTCTGGAAGAGGTTTTCATCCAGGATATCTCTGTACTTGGCAGCATTCATGTTTCTTTCAATTGCAACCAGTTGTCCCGTCCCTGCAGCTGAAAAACACCCCATATCATGATGCTGCCACCACCATGTTTCACTGTTGGGATTGTATTGTGCAGGTGATGAGCAGTGCCTGTTTTTTTTCCACACATACCGCTTAGAATTATCACCAAAAAGTTCTATCTTCGTCTCATTAGACCAGAGAATCTTATTTCTCATAGTCTGGGAGTCCTTCATGTGTCCTTCATAGAGCAAACTCTATGCGGGTTTTCATATGTCTTGCACTGAGGAGAGGCCAAAAAAGCCCGACTGGTGGAGGGCTGCAGTGATAGTTGACTTTGTGGAACTTTCTCGCATCTCCCTACTGCATCCCTGGAGCTCAGCCACAGTGATCTTGGGTTCTTCTTTACCTCTTTCACCAAGGCTCTTCTCCCACGATTGCTCAGTTTGGCTGGATGGCCAGGTCTAGGAAGAATTCTGGTGGTCCCAAACTTCTTCCATTTAAGGATTATGGAGGCCATTGTGCTCTTAGGAACCTTGAGTAATGCAGAAATTATTTTGTAACCTTGGCCAGATCTGTGCCTTGCCACAATTCTGTCTCTGAGCTCCTTGGGCAGTTCCTTTGAGCTCATGATTCTCATTTGGTCTGACATGCACTGTGAGCTGTGAGGTCTTACATAGACAGGTTTGTGTCTTTCCAAATCAAGTCCTATCAGTTTAATTAAACATAGCTGGACTCCAATGAAGGAGCAGAACCATCTCAAGGAGGATCACAAGGAAATGGACAGCATGTGACCGAAATATGAGTGTCTGAGCAAAGGGTCTGAATACTTATGACCATGTGATATTTCAGTTTTTCTTTTTTAATAAATTTGCAAAAATGTCTGCATTTCTGTTTTTTTCAGTCAAGATGGGGAGCAGAGTGTACTTTAATGACAAAAAAATGAACTTTTTAGAATTTACTAAATGGCTGCAATGAAACAAAGAGTGAAAAATTGAAAGGGATCTGAATACTTTCCATACCCACTGTAGGCCTCTCTGAACATTTACACTGTTTGTAGCACAACATATAATTTAGTAGTCACACTTTCCCAGGACATTATTCTATTAGCTCTACCAGGCTATTTTATCTACTAAGCATAGACGATGCTTCACATTCAATAGATATATCATCATATTTTCCACTAGTTTAGTACAATAAAATATAATAAATGTGACAAGCAAAAAAAATCAGGCACAATTGAACAAAGTGTAGCGTCATATTTTTCCATCCTCTGCTCAGATAAGAATCCGCAGCAATGGTTCCCCTATTCGAGCCCATTTTCACAACTGTGCCATGTAAACTATTCAGCTGCCATCCACACACAACTCATTGGGTGTCTCTTAATGTCTTTAGAAACCAAATTCTTGGGAGCTGTTCAAAGGCTTCAGAACAAAAACATACCACCTGCGACACTTTCTGGTTGCCTTTAGTTTCGTCTCTTTGTGGGCGGAAATTAAATTCCTCTCTAGAGCATGTACAGTGTGATCCCGTCTGCATCGCAGGGGATTTTCTGCACTGAAAGGCTTAAAATCTTTCCTATAAAGACCTTATAAAATGAACTGATAATGTGACCTCCCTGGGGAAAAATGCTACTGGTATTACAGGGTCAACAGCTGGATATTCACATATGTTTAACCCTGTGTGTAAAAGGCAAAAATTCATTCATTTTGTTATAAAGCATGAATGGGTCTTTTTGACATATACAACTGTGATTTATTGGGAGATACCGTATAGTTCCAGAATCAGTGCTGAAGTTCATTATACATCACTATGTATTGTTCTGCACCATGGCATGAGTTACTGTCATCCTATACAGACAAAAGCATGTTGCCAGGACATAGCTTTGGTTAACACTGAGAATTAGGAGAGGAAGTTGTAAAAGTACACAGTGTGCCATGTACACATCAGTCAGTTATGTGACTGCTTGTAAATGTTTTATGTACACATCTTATGGGGACCCCCAACAGTCATTAGAAAAAGACTCTTAAGGTAATCTGTCACAAGGTTTTTGTCTCCTAATCTGAAAGCAGCATGATGTAGGGGCAAAAACCCTGATTCCAGTGATGTGTCACTAACTGGGTTGCTTGTTGTAGTTTTTATAAAATTACTGTTTTATCTGCAGGAGATTATCACTAGAGAACTAGTAAAAATACAGCCTTGTAGTCCTCCATATTCATGAGCTCTATATAACCTGCCCCCACACCTGTTTGGCAGTTTTCTGCCTATACACAGTGTACACAGAAACCAATTAGTGGTGTGGGCGGGGTTATACAGAGCTCAGCATTCAGAGAACTGCTAGATCTGCAGCAGAGAAATCAGTGATTTTATCAAAATGACAGCAATCAGCCAAGTAAGTGACAAATCGCTGGAATCAGGGTCTCTGTCTCTACGTTATGCTGCTCTCATATAAGGTAGCAAAAACCTGGTGACAGATTCCCTTTATGTTCTCTGTTTCTCATCACTGTACACTTTGAAGTTAATCGGACTTTAAATAGAAAATGTGCATGAGCAGGCAACATTTAATATCTATGGGGCCCACAGAAAAAGCCTAGCACTGTACTTCGCTTTCACTATCAATACGATTGACAATGGCATATATACACCATTTAATATTATGTATCTTGAAGTGACTCTCACAATTTTCCTGACTGCTATTGAAATTAGTCCACAAAATTGTAGACAGACTCATCATCCTAGCTGCTCAGCTAAGATACCATAAGGCATTTGGAGAGTTAAGATTTCATAGATGAAATTACTGGACCGTTTCAGGTGTGAGAATTATGGTTCCTCAAATGCAAATCACCAATCGATGCTTTGAATAGAAACTGAGCCTGCGTGGAAAGATGGAAGACTTTGTGGTATGCAGAATAGTGAATGCTGTTCCAAGCAGGTGGTTATTCAGGGTCTGTACAAGTTAAGCAAGACAACTTAAAGGAACCTGTCGGGCAATTCCAGCAGCATGAATCGCAGCCTGGCTGCACAATTGTGGCCAGGTACAGTACAGACCAAAAGTTTGGACACACCTTCTCATTTATAGATTTTTCTGTATTTTCATATAAAATTCCACATGCGTTAATTCATAGTTTTGATGCCTTCAGTGTGAATGTACAATTTTCATAGTCATGAAAATAGAGAAAAATCTTTAAATGAGAAGGTGTGTCCAAACTTTTGGTCTGTACTGTATATACGCCAGAGCATTTCAGAGAAAATATACTTTGAAGCTGTAACCTGGGACCATTGCCGGAGACAAAACTAGTCCAGCTCTTCCCAGCGGAGCTGCAGGTGATTGACAGGTCCTTCCCTAAGTGAGAACTAACAATTACCCGCAGCGGCGCTGTTAAGAGCCGGCTGGGAGCGGAGCCGGACTAGTCTCATCTCCAGCTATGGTTCCTGGTCACATCTTCAAAGTATATTTTCTCTGAAATGCCGATGCGTTTCTGAGAATAATATGCCTGGTTGCAATAGTAAGGGGGAAGACCGGGGTGTAAGTGCTTTCAGAGCAAGGGATCCGGAACTGCCGGGGCCGTACCTCTTGTTGCAGGGGGAAGACAGACTGCCAGCAGAGGAGTCATGTGACAGGGAAGCAGGGGGTGTGTCGAGAGAGGGAGCTGGGAGGTCAGGTGACAGAAAGACTCCTGGTGTGACTAGAGAGAGGAAGAGACGAGTACGGCTCAGCAGAGCAGTGTGAGAGGGTCCAGGCTCCTGGCTCCAGGACTGGGAGCAAGAGCCGAGTGCAGTGGACCGGAGGAGTCAAGCCGACTAGAGAAGAGACGCAGGGTCTGTGGAGCCGGGCACGTGAGGTGCCGTGTTATGGACTAGGGGCTCAGCGGGTAAAACCGGAGACCGCCCGCTGCCACCAGAAGACAAAGCATTGTTTGGGCGGGGACGCCTGAAAAATCAACACCGGCCTCAGCGTGCATCTGCCTTGTGAGGAGCGAGAGTCAGCTAAGTGACAAAAACTGTTGATTATAACAGGTTCGACTCTGCTACATCCAGTTAAACTGTGAACTGTCAGTGATAGACTTTTACCTGCTTTTCCCTTGTCTTTCCCCCATATTTTCCCCTGATACTCCCTGCGTGGAGATTTACCCTGTTATTATAAACTTCCCCTGTTTATTAACCCCATATTGGCTGCTCTGTGTTTCTGTTTCGCTGCATCTAAAGTGCCCGTGTTACATTTGGCGTAGTCGGCAGGATGCAGTCGTTAGACACAGACACTGCAGAGCAGTCCATCCTGGGAGCCCCTAAATCTAGATTGCCGTGGGGGCCATGCTCAGCAATCTCCCAAAGTTCACCGGGGACAATATGATGCTGTGGGACTGGATTGAGAGAGTTAGGAGTTTGGTACGTATGCATCCGATGACCCCAGCTATGCAAGCCGAAATAGCCTTACTGGTCCTGGACGGCGAGGCCCGACAATCCGTGATGTACCGCCCTCCCCATGACCGGGATACTGTAGAAAAAGTGGTGCGGATACTGGAGGAGATGCATGGGGATCCCACCAATGTAGGAGAGCTGAGGATACGGCTGTTTCACCAAGTGCAGCAGGAGGGGGAGACTGTGAAGCAGTATGTTAATGCCTTACAGAGGGTGCATGCCTATATCACTAGAAAAGACGACATGGGGATTTTGGGAATGGGCCCCCCTGACGTGATCTTAAGGGACCAGTTTGTGGCAGGCCTCAGGGATGTGCAGCTGAAGCAGGCCTTGCGGGAGCGCCTGCGCGCCAACCCACGTATGACTTTTCTAGAAGTGGGGGCAGAGGCACGTGTGAGAGAGCAGGAGATGGGGGTGACGGCCCTGGCAGGGATGGTCCGGAGTAATGAGGTACCCACCCCACCTGCAGCTGAACCGGAATGGGCTCGAGAGATGCGAAAGGAGATACAGGAGATGGGGGATGAATGGTCCAGTCTCAAGAAGACCCCTGCCCCGACACCAGAGATACCAAGATCGATTGCCCCAGTTAGGGAAAGAATTGAATTCAGGACCCCCCATGCAGGAGAGTTCCGGAGAGAAGTGAGGCAGCCCTACACAGACAGGGACACGACCTGCTGGAAGTGTGGAGGCGCAGGACATTACGCCAGGGGCTGTGCTAACTGAGGGCGGCCCCTGTCGCGGCAGCCGTTAAACTAGCAGGCTCCGTGTTCAGGGGACACAGCACGGAGCCTGAGGAAGGGGAAAGAAAAAGAGGAAGTCCCAAGGACCTAGTTTCCAGCAGCCCGACTGTCTGGGCCGAAATAAGCGGTCGGGCTGTTCACTGCCTGATTGACACGGGATCCCAGGTGACTACGATGACAGAAGCCTACTTCCAACAGCGATTTCCAGAGATAGCGCAGCCTGAATGGGGACCAGTAATTAGACTCACGGCAGCTAATCAATTACCCATCCCGGTCGCAGGGGTGGTGTGGATGAAGATCCGAGTGTGTGGAAAAGATGTGGGAAAAAAAGGAGTCGTCCTGGTCGCAGGGGGAACCGGAAGTGGACCCCCGGTGACCCTCGGAATGAATGTGCTGAAAGAAATTGGGCAAATCCTGCTTAGTGAGCCGAAGGAGATGCCTCTAGACCAGTGGGACCCGCGAACTCCCCAAAGGAGGATCATTCAACAACTAATCCGGGCTGCCCAGGCTCAGGAGACGTCGAGTGAAGGAAAGATCCTGGGGAAAATAATAGTGCCAGCAGCTACGGAGCTCGCCTTACCGCCCGGGCAAACAGTACTCACGTTACCCGCACGAGCCTGCACACCTCTTGAGGGGGTCGAAGTTCAGATAGAACCAACATCGATGGACAAAGTACCGCCCGGACTCTTGGTGGCAATGTTATAGTGCGTGTGTTAATCTGGGCGAAGATGATCTCACACTCCCTCCCAGGGCGGAAATAGCCCAGATTCTGGGAATGCCAGAGAAGTTGGTGCGACCTGATGTGGTACAGCCGTCCGCTGTACGAGGAGACCCCTGGACTCTGGCGGTCACCGTGCCGCCAGAATCCCACTGGGCTAGTGCGAAGGGGGGACGAAGAATCCTAGAATGAATGCGGGCTGAATTGACGCGACTTACACCTCGACAGGTGCAGCAGGTTGAGGAGGTGCTGGACCGGTACCAGGAAGTCTTTGCTCACCATGAGGATGATTTTGGTTGCACCGAAGCCATTACCCACGAGATTCCCACGGGGAGCACTGCCCCAGTGCGGGAGAGATACCGGCAGATACCTCCCCAGATGTATAAAGAAGTTAAGGAGATGCTAGCCCATATGCTACAGAATGGTGTGATATGGGAGAGTCAGAGTCCGTGGGCAGCCCCAATTGTCCTGGTCCGGAAGAAAGATGGGACCCTGCGGTTCTGTGTGGACTATAGATGACTGAATGCCTGTACAGTACGGGACTCTTACCTACTACCCCGAATCGAAGAGTCCCTGTCGGCCTTAGGGAAGGCAAGATACTTCTCCTCTTTGGATCTGGCCAGTGGGTACTGGCAGGTGCCCGTGGCCGAACATGACCGTGCAAAGACGGCGTTCATATTACCCATGGGACTGTTCGAGTTCAATCGGATGCCCTTCGGCCTGACTAACGCCCCCGGGACGTTCCAGCATCTGATGGAGAGGTGCCTGGGCGATTTGAACTTCGAGGCAACACTGATTTACCTTGACGACATAATTGTCTATGCCGCCACCTTCGAGCAGCACCTCCAGCGACTGGAGCAAGTACTGAGTCGCCTACAGAGTCATGGCCTAAAGGTGAAGCCCCAGAAGTGCCACCTGTTCCGCAAACAGATCGAATATCTCGGTCATACTGTGTCCGGTGAAGGTGTCAGGCCCACCCAGGAAAAGGTGGCCGCCGTACAGGAGTGGCCTACCCCGAAGACAGTGAAGGACGTTTGGGCCTTCCTGGGACTTGCCGGGTACTACCGAAGATTATTGAAGAACTTCACCCGCATAGCCAACCCATTGCTGGAGCTACTTAAGGGAGTGCCAGCGGGCTCCAAGAATCAGGCGATTCGGTGGGGAAGCAGCCAGGAAGAGGCCTTCCGTGCCCTAAAAATGGCCCTGACCGAGGCCCCAATACTTGCCTATGCAGATTTCTCCCAACCCTTCATACTCCACACTGATGGGAGCCTACATGGTCTGGGAGCCGTGTTATCCCAAGTACAGGAGGGGAAAGAGCGCGTGATTGCGTACGCCAGCCGCTCCCTTCACGACTCCGAGAGGAACCCAGATAATTATAGCTCTTTCAAATTAGAGTTGCTGGCTCTGGTTTGGGCAATGACCGAGAAGTTTGCAGAGTATTTGTCCGGGTCCGAAGTTCTGGTGAGAACAGATAGCAACCTGCTGGCCCGCCTGGAGAATGCGAAATTGGGGGCCCTGGAGCAGCGGTGGGTGGCCCGCATGGGCAGGTACCGGTATAAGATCGCCTACCGGCCTAAGGCAGAGAATACTCACGCCGACGCCCTCTCCAGAGTGACATATGAATGGCCTGATCATGACTGCGATGAAGATTTGGAGGCGGATGAGACCCCTAGCTTCCGAAGTTTCGTGGGACCGCTGGCCGCAGCGCAGGGACAGATCGGAGAGACGTCGGAAGAACAAGTGCTAGGGCGGCCAAGAGATGACTGGATCCGACTTCAACAGACTGACAGAGAAGTTGCTCAATTAAGTCAATGGGTGGCTTTGCGGCAAGTCCCCAGTCGAGAAGAGAGGAGTACCCTGTCCTCGGGAGCACTGAAAATGCTGGGACAATGGAAGAGACTGTGTTTGCGAGACGGGCTGCTGTACCGACGGGTGCAGCTACTGCGAGAGTTCGGGACCACCTGGCAAGTGGTGATCCCAGAGAAGTTGGTCGGAGTAGTGGCTAAGGAGGCTCATGAACGAGGGGCTCACTTCGGACCAGAGAAGACGTTTCAGTGGTTGCAGAGGCTGGTGTATCATCCCCGATTGCGAGCAACAATAGAAGACACTTGTCGAAGATGTCGGAGCTGTGAGCTGGTAAAGCCCCCGGAGCAGCGGGTCCCCATACAAACTATTGTGACTTCTGCCCCCTTGGAGGTGCTGATGATCCACTATTTGACTGTTGGACCGGCGCATCTCGGGTATGAACATTGCCTGGTAATGACAGACCACTTCACCAAGTTTCCGGTAGTGACCCCGACCAGAGACCAGACCGCCGAGTCAGCTGCGCAGGCCATCTGCCGAGACTTCATTCGGGTGTACGGCTGCCCAAAGAGGATTCATTCCGATCAAGGCACCTGCTTCCAAGGCCGGGTGATGGAAGAGCTGCACCGGTTGTACAAGATTGAGAAGTCACGGACTACTCCTTACCACCCTCAAGGAAATGGGGCCTGTGAACGCTTTAATCGGACACTGATCCAAATGCTCCGCACGTTGGAGGAAGATCGGAAGGTACGATGGCCTGAGTTTGTGGCAGAGCTGGTGTGGGTCTACAACAACCGAGTGAATAGTACGACGGGGTTCACTCCTTACACCTTGCTGTTCGGACGAAAGGGGCGAGAGATCACCGAGTTAGAGCTGGACCCCGAGGAGGACTACCCACGGACGGGGGTGTCTTCCTGGGTCCGAGAACATCGGCATCGACTGCAGACCCTCCGACGGTTGGTACAACAAAAGTTTCAGGAGCTCAAACATCATGAGACATTGCCTCTTCGAGGGACAGCTCTGAGGCCCGGGGAGCGGGTGTTGGTTCGGGACAGGCGGCAAATTGAGTAGGCGGTGGGAACAGACCCCGCACCGAGTGAAGCGCAGGATTGGCGCTGAAGGACCTGTGTATGAAGTTCAACCCGAGGGGGCTGAAGGAGCCCCTACCAGAGTGGTTCATCGTAGTATGCTGCGACCCTGTCAGTCTAAAGATGACGAGGGTGGAGAAGAATCACCTGCTTCTAGAGAGAGACCTGTCACCGTTGCCCCAAGCCACGATGTGGACGAAGAAGAGTTGTTGATTGTACCTCCGAGCCCCAGCACTCGATTACCTGCAGTCCCCAGTGCAGGCAGCGAGGGAACAACATCGGTTGAAGCCACCGGGCAGGCAGAGATTGGAAATCCGAGTGACCCTGCACCCCCCCATCGGTCAAACTGAGTTAAGCCGGTCAGAACGGACAACAGCAGGAGTGCCTCCTCACCGTTACGAACAAGATCAATTCATATGGTACCGTATCATCCAGGAAGTCCAAGAATGTGAACGTTTGATTAAGGAACTCTCGCCCGTGGAATGGCGAGTGAAAGGAGAGCGGGAGTGTAAGGGGGAAGACCGGGGTGTAAGTGCTTTCAGAGCAAGGGATCCGGAACTGCCGGGGCCGTACCTCTTGTTGCTGGGGGAAGACAGACTGCAAGTTTAGGAGTCATGTGACAGGGAAGCAGGGGGTGTGTCGAGAGAGGGAGCTGGGAGGTCAGGTGACAGAAAGACTCCTGGTGTGACTAGAGAGAGGAAGAGACGAGTACGTTTTGCGCGGGAAAGCGGAGCTAGATCAAGCTCAGCAGAGCAGCGTGAGAGGGTCCAGGCTCCTGGCTCCAGGACTGGGAGCAAGAGCCGAGTGCAGTGGACCGGAGGAGTCAAGCCGACTAGAGAAGAGATGCAGGGTCGGTGGAGCCGGGCACGTGAGGTGCCGTGTTATGGACTAGGGACTCAGCGGGTAAAACCGGAGACCGCCCGCTGCCGCCAGAAGACAAAGCATTGTTTGGGCGGGGACGCCTGAAAAATCAACACCGGCCTCAGCGTGCATCTGCCTTGTGAGGAGCAAGAGTCAGCTAAGTGAAAAAAACTGTTGATTATAACCGGTTCGACTCTACTACATCCAGTTAAACTGTGAACTGTCAGTGATAGACTTTTACCTGCTTTTCCCTTGTCTTTCCCCCATATTTTCCCCTGATACTCCCTGCGTGGAGATTTACCCTGTTATTATAAACTTCCACTGTTTATTAACCCCATATTGGCTGCTCTGTGTTTCTGTGTCGCTGCATCTAAAGTGCCCGTGTTACACAATCATGCAGCAAGGTTGTGATTTATGCTGCCCACAGCCTGACAGGTTCCCTTTAAAGGGTTAGTCTCATGTTCTTTAATAGTTAAAATTGGATGCAAATTTAGTGATGAGCGAGTATGTTCTTTTAACCCTTTCGGTGAGCATGCTCGGGCGAACACTGAGTATCTTCAGCATGCTCGGGTGTTATGTTTCTGTCTCTCTGTGTGCATGATTTGCGACTGTTTGACAACTTTAATACATGTGAGGAATGTCTGTTTCTTAGGCATTCCAGTATCTAGGGGTAATATTTCTCCTTACAGAGAGTGACGTGTTAAGCACGTCAGGTGAGGAGACTTTTAAAGCTCCTCTGGGAAATATGCAAATTGAGGACTAGAGGAAGAGGACTATTACTCTAGTGCCACCTACAGGAAGTAGCCATCCTAAAAGTCAATAGTGACCCTTTAAAGAGCCTTATCACATGACTTAAGATATAAGCCAGAACTAGAAACTCAATTTGCAGACACTGTGTTTCACGGTACTGCCCCTTGTCAGTGCAAAGTGTGAGTTCTGGTTTGGCTGGGTGAGAGGCATCAGACCGGTATCTAGGGGTAATATTTCTCCTTGTGGAGAGTGACGTAACACGTCAGGTGAGGAGACTTTTAAAGCCGCAATTAGGCATTCCTCACATGTATTAAAGCTGTCAAACAGTCGCAAATCATGCACAAGGAGTGAGTGAAACATAACACCAGAGCACGCCGAAAGGGTTAACAGAACATACTCGCTCATCACTAGATGCAATGCTTGTAAAGACGAACAACTTTGCAATTTACTTGTTATTAAAAATCCCCTCTGTTCTCAAGAATGCAAATCTTTATTTTTTTTTGTTACCTAGAGAACTGGCCACCACAGCAGTCTAGCAGCAGTGGCTGAACATGCACAGTGCTTACAAGCTCATTTCTATTTGATAACAGTGTAGCAATAACATTTTATGCCATCCACAATGTCCTTAAAATACAGTAAGCAGCTACTTATAGGTAACTAATGCTTTCTTCTGCTACTTTCTGCAGTCACAGACCAGCACTAGAAAATATTGATCAGAAACGTCTAAACCTTACTAACTACATTGCCATGAGGTTAGGTAGTGAGGAGATATTACACCCAGATCTATACTTCCTAAGTATTAAGGAATTGAATTTGGACTTCCAAAAGTCAACGTTCTGCACTCATGTCCTTAAAAGGGGTTGTCCACTACCACGACAACCCCTTCTCAATCTGAATGTTTGCCCCCGTTAAAATAATGACACCTATACTCATCTCCCGTGCTGGTGCTGTTCCAGCAGGGTCGGCACTCGCTCTCCCGAGAGACTCTTCATCCATTCCAAGGTTTACGTATATCATTCTCTAGTATATATTTAATAACAAACATTAAAGAAGTAGTCCACTATTTTTCCATTGATGCCCTGTCCCTTGGGTGCTTAGCCGTCTAGTTGTAGTGACCGCCGCGGGGTACTGCACATCCGCCTCCCATTGAATTGAATAGGAGGCGGATGTGTAGTACCCCGCCATCATTTTATAGACAATCAGCTTGGCTATCTCATACATAAATTTGAATTGCAATTATTTAGCATATGATTAGTTATGCAGATTCTTGTCATGTCACTACATTGTTACTGTTTTGCTCCTGGTAGTGGAAAAATCTTTTTCTTCCTGTATACTACAAAATACTACCTGTTCTCACATTCCCTAATAGTTCAGTGTGTTAATAGGTTGATTCCCAAGCGAAAGGTCACTGGTTTGAATCAAGGAGCAGTCATGAAAAAGATTTCCTAAGAAAACACAAAGTGCATCATGTGAGTGCCATGACAGCGGTAAGAATATGAAATGAAGTCCGTCCATCCATTCAAAAGCCAAGAGGTGGACGTCCAGGCAAAATATTGGAGTCAACAAGTCAGCTCATCACAAGGTCTATCAGTTCTGGCATGACAAACACGGCAGTGGAGGTGACTCGTATACTTTGCAATAGTGAGATCACAGACATCCATGTAAGCACCGTGCAAAGCACATTACAGAAGTCTGGAATGGTGACCCGAAAAACGGTGAAGAAGCTTTGACTTCAATATCGTCATAAGAAGCATCGGCTCGAGTTTGCAGAAAGTACGAAAAGTAGACAGCAGAAGATTGGAAACGGGTGATTTGGAGCAATGAGACAAAAGTCAATAGGCTCTGATGGGTGCATACAGATCTGGAAGAAACAATTGAAAAAGCAGATAATGGGTCGAGAAATTGAAGGAACTGTCAAGTTCGGTGGAAGAAGCCTGATGATATGGGGTTGTTTCACAGTTGACTAGGATCGATGGTGGTCTCAATGCTGAGCTATATGTGAGTATCCTACAAGATGAGTTACTTCTTACACTCAAGTACTATGGGTATGAAAAGGACAACATAGTGTTCCAGCAGGACAACGACCCGAAGCATACGTCGAGATTGGCGAAGAAATGGTTTAGTTTAAGAGAAATAGAAGTGCTGGATTGGCCCGCACAGTTCCCAGACCTTAACCCAATCGAACACTTGTGGGTAGAGTTGAAGAAAAAACTGTATTCATACCCAAGTGAGTCAACCAGTATGCACCAACTTTGGGAACGTGTAGAAGAGATCTGGGATCAGATTTCGGTCAAGACATGTTGGAATCTAATCGAGAGCATGCCTAGAAGGATTCAGGCAGTGTTGAAACCCAAAGGTGGATTTACAAAATACTAACAAAATAATTTAGATTTTTAGGAGCAAAACAGTAACAATGTAGTGACATGACAAGAATCTGCATAACTAATCATATGCAAAATAGTCATATTTATGTATGAGATAGCCAAGGTGATTGTCTATAAAATGATGGTAGTCTCAGATTCGAAATAGTAGTGGATGGTTAGATATGGAGCCTGATGTCAAAAGTTCAAAATATTGTTACCCTTTTACTTGTCACTGCAAGTGTTCATCTTAACCCAATGCTGCTTCTACCATTTCCTAGTTAAAAGATTTCAAGATTTGTAGTGATCTCCATCATTGCCTGTGTTTCACTAATGCATCCAAGACGTATTTTTCGCTATAAATGTCTTTGCATTGACCAAGGAGAACATCTGGGGGGACTTTGTCTGTTCTTCATTTATTTGCAATGATTGCCTCTGAATTCTCAGATTTTCTCCCACTGTGTAAAAACATATTGGTTGGTTAATTGGCTTCTTATGAAATAGGCCTTAGTGTATTACCTATTGGCGACAGTGACTGATGACAACCTGTGTACAGCGCAGTAGATTATGTTGGTGCTACATAAGCTATATAAATATATAATTAAATCACACTGCCATTGAATAATCTATCTATCTACACTGAAATGACCTTGCTGCATTACTTGTGTATAATTATATGTATAATCTAAAATGACTGTTTCCATGCAGTTAGCCCATCAATCAGCCTATCTTGTAGCATTTAGAACTATGCATTGTCCTATACTTAAGCACACTTCTGGCATTTCTCAAAGAGACAGCTTTATTGCTTGTCAGTCAGCCGATAGTACAGTCATGAAGCCAGGTATGAGCACATACAAAGGTATGAGAAATATTTGATGTAATGACGCTCACCACTTTATAAGCGAAGCACCTTACAGACTTACAGATGTGGTCGAGCTGAGTTGGCACAAGTATTCAACATAACACAATGTGTTACTGTGGGTTTGCATAGTTCTGCGGGTAGACTTATTGCTTCATTTTGAAAGCTTGAGGCACTAACAATGGGCCCCTAGAGATCAACCTGGCCATATACATGAGATTTTTCTCTCCAAACACACCACAGTTGTTGGAGCCCATAAGCATTGTCGTGGTCTCTTCATGGGAAACAGAGATCGGAGAGGTTTAATTTTTACCTGTCTAAATATTTGCGTACATAAGATAAGCGTCACTGCATATGCCGAATTTGGCAGCAGCTTATTTCCCTACCGCCAGGGAGATAACCATCCCATTTATTGGCGCCTAACAAGCACTTTCCTAGGGAAGCCATTTGGGCTGACAAGTATGATGGATATACTCATCTTTGCTACTTCTGTATATACTGCTATCTATGCTATACACCTCCACGTAGGTCTCATGATCTGACTGCACACACAGCACTGTTTTTACAAGTTCGTACATACTTTACTTCATTTACGTGTCTTAACGGAGAAATGCAACACTTGACTAGCAAGTTTCCAAACTTACAAGACATATCTGCTAACACATACCAATGTGTAGATATGTCACCACATACACCTGCTCATAGGCAGGCATAGAAAGACATGGACAATGTAGTTCTAGCTGTAATAACAACTACTGACAGTAAATTGTCATCATTCCAACAGTTATAACAGCAAAGCCAAACGATATAAAAGAACAAAATGACAAGAATAAAATGAGTGCTATTTTCCAGCAATTACAATGTAAGCACGACAAGGATAGACCATAAGCACCAGTGCAGTCTCTAGAATGTGTCGAAATAAGCAAAGTTCAGCAATATTCATTTTTATTTTATATTCTTTTGGACAGTTGCTGATAATTTATGGACTGCAACTGTGTTGTGCTGCACAGCGACATTTCCATACTCTAGGCCTCGTGCAAACATCCGAGTGCTGTCCGTTAAAAAATGGATTGCGCTAAGACCAATGTTATTCATTGGGACAGTGTAGATGAATTTTTTTCACTGACCAAATCTGTGTATTAAAATATTTGCAGCTTGCACGATTTTCCTCCAGAAATCGGATGAGACTCACCCATTCATTCTATGGGTGTGAGAAAAAAATCGGATGCCACACAAAGACACAGTAAAGCATCCGATTTTTATGGATACATTGCAATTCTGTAGCATAGGAAACTGTAAATATTCCTGGAAATGATTAATTGCTGCTGAGTAAAACAAACGGATTGCATACGGACTTGATGAGTGAGAAAAAAAATCGTCCCACTTTGCTGGATGAAAACCGGACCGATTTTTTCATACTGTCGTGTGACCCCAGCCTAAGGCTGGATCCTTAAGTGAAAAACAACATGAAAAACAAAAATGACATAATATGAATTTATTAATAGTGTAATTAGTAAATGGCAAGATGCCTTGATTATAAATATTTTATGCCAACAGATATCTAGAAACAGCATGAAAAAAATAAGTGTTACCAACATGTAAATCAACAGAAACAGCAACAGAAGTGCAAGCAATAATTACAGTATAACAATAGCATAAAGCAAACAATTAAATAATAAAAATAGTAATAACAGTAATAACAGTACCAACAACAACCAAATGATAATAATAGTAATAGTAGTAGCAGTACCAACAACAACTAAGTAATAGTAATAGTAGTAATAGTACCACAATAACTAAATAATAATAATAGTAATAGTACTAGCAGTACCAACAACAACTAAGTAATAGTAGTAATAGTACCAACAACAACTAAACAATTATAATAGTAGTAGCAGTACCAACAACAACTAAGTAATAGTAATAGTAGTAATAGTGCCAACAACTAAATAATAGCAATAATAGTAATAGTAGTAACAGTACCAACAACTAAGTAATAGTAATAGTAGTAATAGTACCACAATAACTAAATAATAATAATAGTTATAGTACTAGCAGTACCAACAACTAAGTAATAGTAGTAATAGTACCAACAACAACTAAATAATTATAATAGTAGTAGCAGTACCAACAACAACTAAGTAATAGTAATAGTAATTATAGTACAAACAACAACTAAATAATAACAATAGTAATAGTAGTAACAGTATCAACAACAACTAAGTAATAGTAGTAATAGTACCAACAACAACTAAATAATAATAATAGTAATAGTAGTAGCAGTACCAACAACAACGAAGTTATAGTAATAGTAGTTATAGTACAAACAACAACTAAATAATAACAATAGTAATAGTAGTAGCAGTACCAACAACTGAATAATAATAATAATATTTATGCTAGAACCTAAATGTCTAGTATTGGTTAATGTAGTCATTTTACACTCATGATAAGACCACCTATCTCACTAGAAAACCATGGTCCACATATTTGGCAGGGAAATGTACGCATTAGTGTTATCTCACTGTCAGATTGCATCCATGAAATATCGAGTCGTCAAGCTCATCCGCACTTTAATTAGAATCTATCTTTCTCAGCCATACATGCATTATCCATTTCCTTACCATTTTTACTCAGCGTCCCATGGGTAACGTGCCTTAGGCTTGCAATGATTGTGGGAAAAGGCACTATTAGACGAAGCCAAGAGATGCAACTTCCAAGCTATAGCACAGCAGTGATTGAGACGTATTCAACAGTAAAAATCCCCAAGCAGATCTTCTTGTATAAAGTATGTGAAAACCACACAGCAACAACCTCTGATCCAATGTATCCTCCAACATTGACAAGCAGAAAGGAGCCAACAAGAGCTCAGAACATGCATGTCTCTCAAGGAGTTGTGGTGAAGACTTTCCCCCTTCCTACATTGAGACTGCAAGGCAGTAAAAGCCAGCACTTTGTCACAAGTGAATGATTTTCTCCTCCTCCCCCTCTCCTCCACATCACTCTTCCAAAACCAGGTAATCCCACAAGGAGGCTGGCCCTGATAGGCTGGGACTCCCAGAGAAATCAATTTGCATTACAATGGAGATGAAGGCCCTTGTAAAGTTGGAAAATGGAATCTGGCACTGAAAAGTCAGGAGCTTCCCTCCCCCTTCTGCTGCTTATTGCATGCATGATTTTCACCCAGAGTAATAGTTACGGGAGGAAAGGTGGCATTGTAATAATAGAAGAAATACTGAGCAGGGCATCTACTATACATCTAACCAGAGCCTACAAGAAGCGGGCAAGCAGCTGCCGGAGGTAAAAAGTTCATGCTAAATCAAGATATTCTGGAGTGAGGGGAAAATAAACAATTAACTTCTAAGTGTCTCTAAATTAAACAGATCACATTTCCTAGTATGTTTTCTATTGCCGTAAATCAGCAAACTGCTAAAAGCTATAGAAAGCAACCACATATGTGGAATCCGAGAAAATTCAACTATTAATTAAATAAGATCATGAAATTGTTAGCAAAATTAGAGTTCTGATGAGTCATTTATACGAGCAATAAACGTGAACGAGCAATGTCTGATTATTGGCTTGTGTAAATGCCCTGGAAATCACCTGCTGGAGGACAGATATGCTCATGATAACGATGACATTCTATAAACACAGAACAATTGTATGAATGATCATTCTGTGCGCATAAAATTCGGGTTGGCTTTTCTAAACAGGTCGTTAAACAACCGCCAGGTGGCTTGAATGTAACCGTTCGGCAGTTGTTTTACAGCCATGGTCGGCTAGTCTAAATGGCCCTTACTAAATATATTATGGTTAAGCAATCAGAATAATTACACCCACCTATTATAAGAGTGTTTAATAAAATGGATTGGTTCTTGCAGAGATTCATGATTTGGTCCATGGAGGATCGTCCTTGAGTTTCAACACTTTGCAAAAAAAAACTTGCCTGGTGCCATTTCACCTACTGTAGAATGGGCTTCTTCATAATCCTCTGCAGCTTTGTGAGATCACATGGTCTACCCCAGCTCTGTCACACTATTTTTCCTCTCCACATCACACCTATGGACAGCAGTGTCTATGCTTCCTCTGCTTCCTCGGCTACTATACTGACAGATTCCCTTTCAGATGGCCATACCCTTCAGAACTGTTCCCCAAATGAGTGGAATTCAATTCCCACCAACTCCCCATACACATGCACCCTTAGTTCAGCTGAATATTCAATTCTTATTATTATGTAAATGAACTGTTAAGATCTATGGGCTGGACACTGATCTGCATGAAAATCGCATCCAGAGACTTTTTTTTAGCTTCTATCAAAGTTCATGTAACTAACATAATACAGTAGAACTGAACTTAGACCTCGTTACAAATGTGTTTGCAGCAGCAACTCTCACACCTCTACAATATTGTCACACTGTCTGCTTGTCAGATGGAAGCTGAAGCACTGAGAGGACACCCGCAGATGTGATTAATGCTGCACTGTGTCAGTTATAATCACACACAGCTCTGCAGTCATATTCGGAGAGCAGTCTGTCAGTCATTATGTCTCACACTGGTAACTCTCCCTTCATTTAAAATAAGCTCTGGAGGTAGATTCCCATACAGATCAGTGTCCGGCCCGTAGAGCTGAACAGCTCATTTACATATAAGAGAATGTGGATTGCTCAGGAATAAGACATCGGATTGCAGATATCAAGGTATCATTTTATTCAACTTTCTATGACCTACATGCCCATGTAGACGGCTTAGGAGGGATCATCCTACTGACAGATTCCCTTTAAGATGCTTATACATCTCAGATCGACTGACAGCTACCTCTCTCGGGCAATCATTCGTGTGTTCTCTTTCAAACCATCCAATCCATACCTTTCCTGGCCTCATCTGCCAGGGGAGAGTCAGGAGTCTCCCATTATCAAAAGATGGTTAGTTGATCCCATCAAAATTAGCAGGTTCGTACACCTTTAATCCAATGTGTAAGCCTTCAGCCTTCATCAATACTTCAATAATTATTAATAATTGAATTATTATATCAGACTGAAAAACAAACAGAGAACTGCAAGACATGACCTTTGCTTCTTCTCTGTTTATGATAAGTTCATAGGATTCTTACCTTCAGACACTAACTTAATATTTGCTGCTAGTGTGATAGATTGATTATGGTAGGTCACACTTTAGGGTAGAATTCCTATTTATTTAAGTAGTTAAAGGGATTCTCCACCAGATCATAGGTCATAGGTCATCAATGTAAGATTGATGGTGGTCCAACACCTGGTACTCCCACCGATCAGTTGTTATTGCCTCCCAGCAGTAGCCGGGAGAAAACAGCGGACAGAGCAGAATACCACAGCTCCATCATAATGTTTAGGGGATGCTACCGGGTACTGCAGATCACCTCCTATTATTTTAAGAAAATGATTCCGGAGCATCTCTAAAGTTATTCCTCCTAAAAATGTATTTTTAAACTGACAACTAGGAGTTACCAGTTGGGAGTTTGCATAATATGATGTCGTGTAATCAGTTGTGAATGTATTTGTGAATTTCTAGGAGGAATAGCAGAGGAATACACATCACAGAGTTATTTGAGATGATGCTCCAGAAGTTTTAATGCACGGGGGATGCAAGTATTTATTATAACAGACATGTCATGTTCACTTTGACCCCTTCCCGACTGGACAATTTTCCATTTTTGTGCTTCTATTTTCTCCTCCCCTTCTTAGAGCCATAGTGTTTTTATTCTTCCTTGAACATAGCCATATGGCGGCTTGTTTCTTTGCAGGACGAACTGCAGTTTTGGAAGACACCATTAATTATACCAAAGAATGCACTGGAAAAGGGAAAAAAAATCATAATGCGGTGAAAATTGCAAAAAAAAGCAATTCCGCAATTGTTTTTTGTGTTTTGTTTTTACGATGGTCATTATGTGGTAAAAATGGCCTGGCAATATGATTTTTCGTGCCAGTGTGATTATGGCAAAACCAGTACATAGTCTCTTTTTTTTAATTTAAGTGTACTTGACGTGTGCATATGCCCTTACGGTTAAGGTTAGTGACTTGTTTAATCATAATTTTTTAAGATTAAAGGAAATTCAAGACGCAGATAGATGTGCCTTTATTTCCGTGCTGTAGTGGTGCCACTGTAAGTTCCTTGCCCCTAGTATTACATTCACCAGCCAACGTCTTCATCTGTTATCGGCGCCGCTCCGGTTGTCTTATGCAGGTTGTGACTTGCTGGATCGCTCCAGTGTTTGATGGGTGAGCCGAAAGGTACAACTCAATGTAAGTCTATGAGAGCCAAAACGAGGCCAGAATGAGGCTCTCATAGACTTACAATGAGAGCTAGTGACCATTACCTCTGACTTCCGGTCAGTCAGAAGTTGCGGTCACAAGAGAGCGGATAGGGACCAGAGTGGCACTGGGAGCACCTGAAGACGGTGGCTGGTGAGCGTAATACCAGGAGTAGGGAACATACATTAGTGGCACCACTCCAGCGCTGAAATAAAAACTAAAAACTGGAGTGGTGCTTTAATGGTACCTCATAATTCAGTGTACATTCTTAATTAATTCCTAGGAATGCATGGTCCATCTGACAGCTTATACTTACAGTGATCAGTTGCACTTTAACTATAGTAAATACATAAAAAATAGTCACCATGTTTTTGATAAAAAGGTATAAAAATGTGTCTCCACATGGCTGAAAGATTGTCTCTAAGAAATGTTTACCCAAAATCTCATATGAATCAACTGGATAACTACACTCCCAGAAAACAATGGTGGGAGCATTTAGTTTAGTGACCCCTGTTACAGGAGACTGATAACAACAAAGCGACAAAAATAGAAATACAAAGTAGAAATAACAAACATAATCCACACCTGAACTATAACCTCTCTAGAAACAAATTCACTTGTTCTCCCATGAAAACATCTAACCAAGAATACATACACCACTCTACTATGGATGTAAATGGACAGTGCTTGTGGGATAATGTCTCTGTAGTGACTGAGTACACAGTTTACCATTAAAACAAACTGACAATTAGTTGTTGCCTTATTCTGCACCATTATATAAGAATCTAATTCACAGTTCCGTACATAGAGCATTTACGTTACAGTAAGGTCCAGACAATTTCCTAATGATACATTTTTCAGGCCCCCATACACAAAAGGCTAAAGTCAGCTGAATTCGCCACCATTGTCATCAACAGTTTAATGAAAATGGGGGTATCCCGACTCTGTCTGACAGATGATGTTGGGTAAGAGTAGAATCCGGCAGTGGAAATTGCAATGGCTGATCCTTTTGTTCTGCAGGCAGATAAGCTGCTGCCAGAAAACACTCCACTGACTAGACAGAGGACTGGAGTAACATTTCTGGTTTTAGAAACGCTGCCACTTTCCATAACTTTGATGGGTGAAACGAAAGTAGCCATGCCCTGTCCTGCTCCACCTACTCCCATTTTGTCGGAGCAGCTTGAATTTGGCTTGACAATGCAAAAAGTCACAATATTTCTGCGGAATTTCACGTGGCGCAAAAATGTTGCGGCTATTAAAAGTGTTGTATGCCACTTTGATGTCATGTATCTCTCCTGACTCTCTAATATACATGAATATTTGGCTCTGCCAATCATTCATGTGTTTTCATTGGGAGGACTCCTCTGGTGGATACACCTTAAATAACTGGCAGACATATGCTCAACTCATCTGATGGTAGCTTATATAAAGAGAACAAAAGGATCAGGTGATTAAGTGCAGAAGAAAAAAAGACTGATTCAGCATGCATGTTGGAATACTATAGTATGCAGAATTCAATAAAACTTCAGTGTGCTCCATAGGTACAGTATAGCTGGCAATAGGTTCACATTGCATTAAAGAGAATCTGTCAGTAGGTTTTTGCTATGTAATCCAAAGACAGCATGAGGTAGCAGCTGATACACAGATTTCAGCGATGTGTCACTTATTAGGCTGTGTGCTGTTGCTTACTAACAATGAAGATTTATCACTAGGAGATCATTGCCCTGACCACAGTACATGAGATCACTGGTCCGACCACATTCCATCCTCTGGTAAGCAGCATATTCTCAATATACAATGTACACAGAAAGCTGTGGAGTGGGCGGGGGAATCTTTTTGAGCTCTGCTTCATGCTAAATCTAAGAACACTGATTTTGTCACAACTGCTGCACCCAGTAAACTAAGTGATCTCTTTGCCTATAGAATCAGGGTCTCTTTTCCTACATTATGCTGCTCTCAGATAAGGTAGCGAAAACTTGCTGACAGATTCCCTTTAAAGAGAAGCTATTTTCAGAAAATGACCTATTATTTAAATCATTTTTTGTGTTAAATGTATTCTTTTGTGGCAGTGTTTTTTTTCATATTACAATCTCTATCTTTATTAAAAATAAATAGAAATTTAACAATTTTCACCTGGGCCACTGGGGCTTTTTTAGACTCTAAATTCCTGTTGTTTCAGGAAACAATACATGTACAGTATATTAGCCACAATAAACAGATTTTGTATTTAAGCATCTAAAGGGCCTGTGGAAAGGTCATTATGAAAGGAGAGGGAGCAGGGTCAGCTGTGACATCACCCAGTCATTGTAATTTTGCCTAATATAATATGGAGCCTTGCTGAAAAGTCTTCCAGAAAGGACAGGAAGTATAAGTCTTAAAAAGCCCCAGTGGTCAGTGTAAAAATATAAAAGATTAATAATTATTTTTTTTAATAAAGATAGGAATATGAAAAAAACAACATCGATAAAAAAATGTGATAATACATGTAATACAAAAACCTGATTCAAACAATAAATCCTTTTGCATAATAAGCCATTTTACATAAGATATTCTTACCTCAGATGATATGGTTGTGGACATTGACCTTCAACGTGATTAGACACCACTCTGTGTCTCTGTTGGGAAAAAGTGTTTTGGATGCTACAAATGAAAACTTAGAAATCCTTGTCCGCAACTATACTGATTGGCTAAAGAAATATAGTAACTCAAAGAATAATACTAAGTATAGACATTTCATGACAACTCATATGTCCAGGGCTTTCATAACCTAAGAATCCCTGTTTTGGGGCAACAATGCAGTAACATTGCACAAACTGTGTTGGGTCTTTGCCTAGGAACATTATGTATAGTAAAGCATATTTTGAGAATGTATATGTTAATATTGAAGTAGGATAGTCTATTTGTCACCCTACCAGTTTTTTTTAACTATACTTCTAGGCCTTCAGGGTTAGTGCCAGTAAATGCCATTGACATAGTTAAGGAAGTCATACATTGTAAACTCAAAGGACAAGTCGCAACAATTTAAAAGGATTTAGTGTCACATCAGGATAAGTACTTCAGGGTAAGAAAGAAGCTCCAGGCAGCCCATGAGAAGCTCCTAGGACTCCCAGACCCTTATACAACTGCTTCAATCCCTATTACTACCCTTCCTCATACATCTCGCTAATGCCCATTTAGTTTTGTCACAGCCACATCCACTGAAGTGATGGGTGCTGGCAAATGCCCCATTAGATTGCTTGTATGATTCAAAGCGATAATTCAGTAACATTGAACAAAAAGTCTAGACAACAGCAGAAAGAGTGATGTCAGCTTCTGGGCTTCTCCAGTATGGCCGAAAGGAAATGTCCTATCAGTAAATTATGCCATTGACTCTGCTGTCTGTAGAGCTGCCAGCCTACGTAAATTTATTTTACAGGAGTTGGCAATGTGTTAGTAAATCCAAACTCCACACTAACCTAATAATGAATGAAGTAATGAATATTTTGGCTTTGCCGTATCAACATATTAGTTTGTCAATGTCACACCTCATTATGTTGCTAGATAATTAATATGCTAGTATATAATTAAATTTGCATTTGCAATTACAATTTATACATAATATAGGAAAAAATAGTCATGTTTAAACCCATGACGCCGGCTTCACAAATCCAACAGTCATGGTCCAAATACGGATTGTAATGTACAGACTGGGCATGGGTCTCCAGATCCCAAACTGAACAGCCTGATATATACCTATGAGGCTGTTGTGTTTGAGTCAGAAGACCTTGGCCATGATTTGTGGTTCATACTTGGACTATGAATGTCGGATATGTGAAACTGGCCTTACACTCCATGACATACATATACATCATGAGAACAATATAGTTCCCACATGATTTGTCATTGATCATTCACCATGACCACAGCATCTAAAGAGTTTGACAGAAGGAGGGGACTCCAGCAACTGTGGCATCTAAAGAGCTTGACATTGGGAGGAGGCTCCTTTCGTTCGCTAAATTTCATCCATGCAATGGGATCCCAAGATCAGTTGCTACACCAAAGAAACACCTAATAATGGCCTTCAGGCCTGCCTGTCAGTAGAACACTGGTGAAAAGGAAGTAGTACACATAAGTAGTGTAAGTACTTATTATGGGTGTGTACAATTGGCAGGTATCATTTACCTTTTCCATTCTAAGGAAGGTTGTATGATACCTGCCAATTGTGTATGTTTCTTGAAATGATGTTACCTTCTCTGCTCCCCTCTGGTTGCGGTGGTCAGCAGAGCAGGACTATCCCTTTAAAATATGTATTGTGAACAACGTAAATAATACACAAATACAATTCTAGAATTACTGATGTTTTAGTTTTTCCCCATCTTTCTTAAAATGGAATACATAGTGATATAAAATTGCATGTATCCTAAAAGGATACCAGTGAAAACTACATATTGTTCTGCCTTGCTACAGCTAAGGTGGCAGAATGAAATAAGAAAAATATGGCAACACAAAAAAAAATGTTGTTTTTTTTTAAAACTAGTATATTGTGGAAAACTAATAAAACATAAATAAATACTATATTAAGTTAGTATCTGTATAATTGTATTGAGCTAAGGAATAAAGCTGATGTCAAAAGGGCACAAAATTTAACGCGTAAAAAATATTGGCATAATACTGTTTTTTCCCAATCCCCCTCCAGAAACAGTTAATAAAAGTTAAAGAAATTACGGTATATGTACTCCAAAATGGTGATATTAAAAATCACAACTTATCGCACATAAAACAAGCTCTAATATAGTTATGTTGGCTGAAAAATAAAAATAAACTTTTGAAATGGAAAGATGAAAAAAAAATCACCATGCGTTGAAGGCTAAAATAGGATATGTGTGTCCTTTAAAAGGACCTTTCAAAAGTTTTAGCATCTTGTAAACTAGTCACATCATGGAATAGAGGCTGCAGAGCTAGATAAAACATAGTTTTTATTTTTTCATGTCTCATCGCCAATTCTGAAATACTAGGTCTTAAAGTTTAGAATTAGAATTTTCACTAAAACCAAGGGGGCGTTAAGCAGGGAGTTACTTTTTCCCTTTATAATATTGACCAATCATAAGCAGGATGTCATACAGGGAAAAATAAGAAAGAACACGCCATCAGTGAAGCTTAGAACTGACTTTCTCTGAGTGAGACATGTAATGACACATAGCCCTGCTCTCCTCACTGATTTCACTGCCAGGATATACTGTGATTACAAGCGGGAGAGGGGAGTAGAGCAGAGCAGAGCTATGTGTCATTACAAACACTTCTTGCAGCTCTCCTCTCATGGCACTGTAAGTGTGGTGGGGGAGTAACAGGTGATAGTGCCTTGAGAAGAGAGCTGCAAGAGTTGTTCATAATGACACACAGCTCTACTCTATTCCCCTTCTCCCCACACTGACAGTGATGTAAGAGGAGAGCTGCAGAGGAGATTGTAATAACCAATTATTAATGGAAACAATGTTTACACAAGTCTAAAGTGCTAGTTTATCTGCTAGATAGTTTTGATAAAAGAATTCCCTTGTGTCTCACCAGTTATTTACAAGGCATTACTGCCAAACGCATATGGCCCCAAGTCTGTCCAACTTGTAATGTCGAAAGAACGTAACTTTTGTGTGTCATACTCCTTCTGCAGCATTGACTGCTACTCAAGATGAAATAATGAAGCTAGCTTATAATAAAATGAGTTTTCCTTCCTGAATATATTTCAACATACAGTAAAATTACAACATTGTGAAACACAGCACAGTATCTCAGTATTCAGCATGTCCTGTAAAGACAAATATTTTCCATATAGTGCCATAGGTTAGACATGATATATGATACACAGCAGCTGCATTTAAATCAGAATGAAACCTACTAAACTTGATCTCAAATATCTACAGTAAACTTTGTAGGAATTGGACCTGTAATGCCCAGTAGTAGTAGCCTTCTTAAAGTACCCAGCAGTAGCTTTCTTAAAGTGAATAAACATGTAAATGGTTACATCATTTTTTTCAACTGACTCTTTAAATTTATCTATTTGGCAGATGATCCTGTGGCACCCCTGCGGGGGATTACCACGGGATCCATAGGTGCAGGGAGAGATGTACACTTGGGCACACACAACACCTTCCACCCCAGGTCTGAGGGGAGGAGTCAGTTTCCAGGGAGACAGAAAAGCAGCAGTTAGTCTTGTGAGGGATGAAGGAGAGAGATGGAGAGCTGTTGGCTGAGGACCAGTTAAGCCCTGAACTAGGAAACAGGTCTGTGCTGTGAAGCGCCCTAGAGAGAAGGACGGATGCTAGAAGGAGAAAGAAAGAGATAAAACTATTATCCCTTTAGCTCACCCGGACACCGGAGTCCGAGATTGCTATTAATTCAGGAATAGCATAGAAAACCCGGACAGATCAGGAGGATCTATTCCCCCTGAAGAGGAATGGGAAAGAGTTGCCAAACTTGACCAAGTATAGGAACAGGGGCCCAGAAAGAAGAGAATTGGTAGCCCCAAGGAAAGGTCCTCATTGTCAGTTGTGGAGAAGGACCCCAAAGAAAGTGAAGGTGGCAGGTTCAGCTTAAGGCAGGACTGATCCCAAACAACGCACACATTGTTAGAGGAGGCCTCACAAATCTCCAGAGTGAATATCTCTACCTGCACCGAAAACCTGGTTACCCTCCTGAACTGTACCTGTTACCGGACATCAGTAAAAGAAAGGTACTGAAACAAAGACTTAATGTGTGTGTGTGCCTACTTTGACATTACTGCCTATAGCGTTCATACAAGCCGTATGCCGATCACCTCAGCAACCATACACAGCGCTGGTAACCGATTTTACCAGTTACCACAGGAGGCGTCAGGACACAATTCTCCCATCATCCTGACCCCCATCCCTTTACTGACGGTCCAGGGCACGGAACCGAGAACCAACCAACCGTGATCGCCACAGAAGTAACCCATCCATCCCGGTATCCGAGTACCCCTACCCCTGTCGACCGACTCAGTTTGGCGTCACGAACAGGATACCGGGCCCGGTAGAACCGGGTACTGTGTGCTTAAATTGGACTTTATTGGAAGTTTGTGTACTGTAAAACGGGCCGTCATTACTGCGCCATAGAGAAATTAAACTGCGTCACAGAGCGGAGAGAGTCGCGGGGGCGCGGCTAAAAGAGCATGAGGATAGCCCCGCCTTTTTTTTTTTAGTCACCGGTGACCAAAGGAGTTAATCGTAGCGGCTGGCAACGGTTAACTAGGGGGGCACCATCATGAGTGAAGCAAACAATATCAGAGACCTTGAGGGAGGGGATGCCCAAGACGCAGCAGCAGCCGGTTCCTCAGCTGGTGAAGGAGCCGCAGCATCTGGAGCGATGGCCCCGATAATGCTAATTGCCTTGCCGTATGTACCGGGCGCCAAATGGTTACCGACGTATGAAGGTAAACCCGGTACCTTAGCAGCTTTCAAACGTAAAATGTGTGCGGTGCTGGACATGTATGTGTTAGAACCTTGCTGTTAGGTTTTTTTTCCTTTGCTGGTCACATGACCTTGTTGGCCTATTTAATCCTGCTCCGCCCTTCTGGCTTAGCTGGACTTCATTGTATATCTACTTTCTAGCTAGCCTGTGCTCTGTATCTAACTCTGTTAGTTTGCTTGGTCTACGGACCTCTATGTTCTATCTATTTTGTTTGTTCGTCTGTCTGCTACTATTTCTGTTAGGAGGTGTCCCATATTCCTCCCAGTCCTTAGTACTTGTAGGGATTCCCTCCCCACATCTATAGGTCTCCGTACAGACTAGATTAGGACTTTAGCAGGTCTGATCGCAGGATCAGGTTCCCTGTTACATCGTAGGGATTCAGCTGAGTCCTATAGTAGGGACAGATCTCCTCTCTTTCCTTAGCTTTGGTAGCAGAACATAACAGTAAGTCCAGCCAGCAAATTCTCTAAAGAAAGATTTTTCTGTTCCATCATGGTGTCGGTTCAGGATTTGGCTCATCGCCTGCAGGGACTCTCTCTGGAGGTGGCCGAGCTCCGTCAGCACGTGAGTAACTGTCCTGGAGCACATTTCTTGGAGCCTAAGGTATGTTTGCCGGATTTATTTTTTGGTGAACACCGAGAATTTTTTTCATTTAAAAATGCTTGCTTATTGTATTTTCGTTTGAGACCTAAGTCCTCTGGGGATGAATCCCAGCGCGTAGGGTTCATAATGTCACTTTTGCGCAAAGAGCCTCAGGAGTGGGCCTTTTCTTTGCAACCTAGTGATTCATGCTTCAGATCAGTGGATAGTTTTTTTTCTGCTTTGGGACTATTATATGATGATCCTGACCGTGTCGCATCAGCTGAGACTGAGTTGAGACGTTTAAAACAAGGATCGGGTAATGTGGAAAAATATTGTACACATTTTCGTCGTTGGTCCACTCAAACAGGGTGGAACGATTCTGCTCTGAAAAGTCTATTTCTTGCTGGGCTCAGTGAAAGGGTTAAAGACCTGCTAATTGCTTATCCTACACCTGAGGATTTGCAACAGGCTATGCAATTAGCTATACGGGTGGATAGAAGACTGCGTGCTAGGGTTAATGAGAGCAAATCCTCTGCTATGTCAGTTTCTGGTTATGATAATGTGTGTATTAACAGTGGTGAACCGATGGAGATTGGATCGGTGGCACCTCGCTCTCAAGAAAAAGACCGTCGTTTTTCGGAAGGCTTGTGTTTCTATTGCGGAAAATCTGGTCATTTGATTAAAGGCTGTGAGCTTCGTATGAAGAAAGAAAAAAAAATGGTCAGTCACGCCCGTATTGCCTGTTTAAATTCCAAGGGTATATTTTTAGCTGCTTCCACGATTGCTCAGGAAAAATTGATGGAATTTCGGGTGTTTGTTGATTGCGGGTCTACACTGAATGTAATTGATGGGGGATTCGTGGAAAAACTCAATTTAAAACCTGAACCTTTATCATCCCCCATTGCTGTGGTTTCTGTGGATGGCTCCCCTTTGAAGAATATTACTCTCAAGGTCAGTGAATTTCCTCTCACTATTAATGGTGTTCACCATGAGAAATTGGATTTGGTAGTGTTGAATAACTTGCCTTCTCCAGTAATATTGGGTTTGCCCTGGTTAAAATTTCACAATCCTGTACTGGATTGGTTTACCAGTGAAATTAAATCCTGGAGCCATAAATGTTATGACAAGTGTTGTAACGGGCGTATTGCAGCTTTGGATAGGGGAGAATTGCCTGTTCCTATTCAGGATTTTTGGAGAGTTTTTTCTGAGAAGGAATCGCAGGTTTTGCCTCCCCATAGAGACTATGATTGTTCTATTGAATTTGTCCCTGGAGCGACTCTTCCTAAGAGTCGTTTATTTAACCTTACTATTCCTGAGAGGAAGGCTTTGGAGGAATACATACAGACAAGCTTGGCCGCCGGTCACATTAGGCCCTCTAAGTCTCCTGTGGCGGTTGGATTTTTTTTTGTAAAAAAAAAGGACGGCGGTTTACGTCCTTGTCTGGATTTTCGTGAGATTAACAAAATTACGGTACGCAATCCTTACCCACTGCCATTGATTCCTGATCTGTTTAACCAGTTATTGGGGGCCAAGTGGTTCTCTAAAATTGACCTTAAGGGGGCATACAATCTGTTGCGCATGAAGGAGGGTGATGAATGGAAGACTGCTTTTAACACTCCTGTGGGTCATTTTGAGAATCTGGTTATGCCTTTTGGTCTTACTAATGCTCCTGCATTTTTTCAGAATCTGATTAATGACATCCTTAGACCTTTGATCGGTAAAAATGTGGTTGTGTATTTGGATGACATTTTGATTTATTCGCCAGATCTGGAGTCTCATTGGCGGAGCGTGCGTGAGGTATTACAGTTATTAATGGACAATTCGCTTTTTGCTAAGCTGGAGAAATGTGAGTTCGCTGTACAGAGAATTAGTTTTTTGGGCTACATTATCTCCAGCAAAGGTTTTGAGATGGATCCGGTTAAGGTTCAGGCTGTGCAGGAATGGCCTAGGCCTATTGGTTTGAAATCGATACAGAGGTTTTTGGGTTTCGCCAATTACTATAGAAAATTCATAAAAAATTTTTCTAGTATTGTCAAACCTCTGACTGATCTCACCAGGAAAGGTGCTGATGCGGTTCAGTGGTCTTCTGAGGCCATTGAAGCTTTTGTGTATCTCAAGGAGAGGTTCACCTCTGCTCCCATCCTTATGCAGCCTGATGTTACTAGGCCGTTTTTGGTTGAGGTTGATGCTTCCTCTGTGGGGGTTGGCGCAGTATTGTCTCAGGATAACGGGGATGGATTACATCCCTGTGCCTTTTTTTCAAAAAAATTTTCGGAGACTGAACTGAATTACGATATTGGTAATCGGGAATTATTGGCTATTAAACTCGCATTTGAACACTGGCGCCACTTCTTGGAAGGTGCGGAATTTCCCGTTCAGGTTCTTACGGATCATAAAAATCTGATATATCTTGATGCTGCCAAGCGCCTGAATGCCCGTCAGGCTAGGTGGGCACTGTTTTTCTCGCGGTTTAATTTCTCCGTTACTTACATCCCTGGTACTAAGAATGTTAAGGCGGATGCCTTGTCTCGCAGTTTTTCTCCCATAGTCGGTGGTGAGAAAGAGGAGAACATTTTACAAGAAGGTGTTGTGATAGCTGCTTTAGAGTCCGTTTTGGAAGATGAGATTCTTAAAGCTCAGGAGAATGCCCCATCTAACACTCCTCATGGGAGGTTGTTTGTGCCTGGGACCTTTAGGAGAGATTTGTTTGTTGAGTGTCACGAATCTCGGTTGGCAGGTCATCCCGGAATCTCTGAGACCAAGAGACTGGTGGGTCGCAGTTTTTGGTGGCCTGGATGGCAGAAGGAAGTCATTAAGTGGGTGCGCCAATGTACTATATGTGCTAGATCTAAGTCCTCACATACTCCTGCTGCGGGGTTGCTTTGTCCTTTGGAGGTCCCCAGTGCTCCTTGGACACATTTGGCTATGGACTTTATAACTGACCTTCCCCCCTCTGAGGGTTTTACTGTCATCTGGGTGGTCGTGGACCGTTTTAGTAAGATGTGTCACTTGGTTCCCTTCGTCAAACTGCCCTGCGCTAAAACTCTCGCTAAGGCCTTTGTCAAGGAAATTGTCAGACTTCATGGCGTTCCTACTGACATTGTTTCTGATAGGGGTCCTCAGTTCGTGGCTCGTTTTTGGCGTGCCTTTTGTGACAGGTTGGGAATTCATTTGTCGTTTTCGTCCGGATATCATCCTGAATCTAATGGCCAGACAGAAAGGAAAAACCAGGATGTTGAGCAGTTCTTGCGTTGTTTTGTGGCAGACAATCAAGAGGGGTGGTCTGAGTTTCTGCCACTTGCCGAATTTGCTCTGAACAATCATACATCTTCTTCTGCTGGTTGTTCGCCTTTTTTTTGTTGTTCTGGGAGACATCCGTCGTTTGGGTCGTTCTCCAAGTTGGGATCTGCCGTGCCTGAGGAGGAGAATTTTTCCGGTGATTTGGAAAGAGTTTGGACGGATGTGCGTGGTAATCTTCAGGAGGCCTACAGAAAATCTAAAGACTACTTTGATAGGAAACGACAGGAGGTTTTGTTCGCTGTTGGTGACATGGTTTGGTTGTCCTCTAGGAATCTGCGGTTGAGGATTCCTTCTAAGAAATTGGGTCCCAAGTTTGTAGGGCCCTTTAAGGTGCTTCAGGTTGTCAACCAATCTGCTGTTAGGTTGGAGGTTCCTACCTCCTGGAGAATTAATCCGGTCTTTCATGTCTCTCTGTTAAAAAAAGCTGTTGTGTCGGATGGTGACGCCTCTGCCTCTGTTCCTCCGGTGGTGGAGGACGGGGAATATGAAATTTCTCGCATCCTTGACTCTAGACGGTATAGAGGTAGTTTGCAGTATCTTGTGGCCTGGAAAGGTTTCGGACCCGAGGATAACTCTTGGGTGAGGTCAGATGATGTTTCCGCGTCCAGACTTATCAGAGCGTTTCACAGGAGATTTCCTGATAAGCCTGGTCCTAGGGGATCCGGAGGATCCTCTTAGAAGGGGGGGTACTGTTAGAACCTTGCTGTTAGGTTTTTTTTCCTTTGCTGGTCACATGACCTTGTTGGCCTATTTAATCCTGCTCCGCCCTTCTGGCTTTGCTGGACTTCATTGTATATCTACTTTCTAGCTAGCCTGTGCTCTGTATCTAACTCTGTTAGTTTGCTTGGTCTACGGACCTCTATGTTCTATCTATTTTGTTTGTTCGTCTGTCTGCTACTATTTCTGTTAGGAGGTGTCCCATATTCCTCCCAGTCCTTAGTACTTGTAGGGATTCCCTCCCCACATCTATAGGTCTCCGTACAGACTAGATTAGGACTTTAGCAGGTCTGATCGCAGGATCAGGTTCCCTGTTACATCGTAGGGATTCAGCTGAGTCCTATAGTAGGGACAGATCTCCTCTCTTTCCTTAGCTTTGGTAGCAGAACATAACAGTATGCAATGACAGGAAAGCAGCGAGCCTCCGTTGTGCAGGGACAATTAATAGGTGCAGCGGAGCTAGAAGCTGAGACTTGGAGCTATGCTGATGGAGACTCTATAGAAAATGTGTCTGATAAGCTCAAAGCTGCTTTTGAAAAACGCACACAGTCTGAACTAAGGATGCTATTCTACCAATGCAAGCAGAGACCGCAAGATACCATCAGAGACTTTGCCCTACGTTTACAAGCGGCACTCCGTTCCATAAAACAGGTAGATCCAGCAAGTGTGCAAGACGAAGATAAATTGCTTGCAGAACAGTTTATGAATGGGTTGAGATCAGACTTTCACCGTCAGCAGGTGCACATGTGGGTCCTAGATCATCCAGATGTGGATTTTAATACCTTAAAGGACCGTGCTATAACTGTACTACGAGACCCATTACCTGCAAAACCTGCAATCCCATCCTGGCACGTTAATACCTCTCACATGAACTTAGAGCCTACCCCTAAAGACTCCATAAAAGCGGTAGGACAAGATGTCGCACCCGAATCTGCTGATGACCTACGTAATCAAGTGTTACAACTAACCAAAAACATGGACTACGTGCTAAAACTCTTGCAAGCCAGACCGGAGGCACAACCACCAAGCAAAATCCAGTTAGCTGAATCCCCTGAGGATGTGCCGTGGATGAGGAGATAGCTCATGTAGCCCGTGCAGGGGACCAACGCACCATTCCGACGCAGAGCCATGTCGCCCGTGGAGGGGATAAACAACTCGCCCGTTCAGGGGACCAACGCACCATTCCGACGCAGAGCCACCGACCACACAGATTCTTCAGGACAACCCGTTTGCCTTCTTTGCAACAAACTGGGCCACTTTGCAAGAAGATGTTGTTTAAACCCGAGATTCCTGGGTCCCAGGGCCAACCCCCAGGAATAAAACGGCAGGGCCCATATGACTGGCGTAGTCGGTATGTGGGAGGCCGCCCGTACCTCAACATTACGCTAGAAGGAATCCCCACATCGGCCCTATTGGACACTGGGTCACAAGTCACCATCATCCCACATATCCTTTACAAGCAATTTTGGTCTGATGCTGATCTTAGCCCCCCAGACTCTAGTCTTGTCATTTTAGCAGCTAATGGTCAACCACTGAATCAGGTGGGGTTTAGAGAAGTGACAATAAAGCTGGGGAGGGTGGAGTTGAGAGGCCAATGGTTATGTGTGGTAGAAGATGACCCCAATAGCAAATGTCCTTACATGGTGCTTGGTACTAATGTGATTGAAAACTGCCTTGAAGAAGTGATGTTTTTACTCCAACAGATTACAGAGACTGCTGGCATTGGGCGGAGGAGAGACCTTCAAAAAGAAATCCGTGCCTTAATTCACAAGCAACAGGTAAATCTGTCTGGGGGGGGGAGATTGGCAGTGCGCGGGTAACAGACCCGTTTTCCATTGTATTACCACCAAACAGTGAAATGATGGTATGGTGTCGAGCAGCTATGGGTATCAGAAGAAAGGAATACCAGGCAATTGTAGAACCGGTATATTCAGAGCATAGACCTACACTGCTGACAGCTAGAGGGGTGGTGGATGTACGCAGGGGAAGAGTACCAATCCGTGTGTTGAATTGTGGTGAGGAAGAAGTGAAACTACCCCGGTATGCTACTGTAGCAAAGCTGTACACTGTCAGTAATAACAACATACAGACACTAGAGCCCTTGCCCCCGTCAAGTCAGGCAGAGGACAACAACCCCAAGGGACAGCTGGAGGAGTGGTGTCAGCAGTTGCACATAGGGACTGATGCCACTCCCGACCACCAGAAGCAAGGAGTTTACCGGGTAGTACAAGAGTTTAGCCAAGTATTCAGTAAGCATCCATTAGATTTTGGGAGGATAAAAGGGGTACGCCATCACATACCCACAGGAGATCATCCCCCAATTAAAGTGAGACATAGACCCATCCCACCAAACCACTACCAGTGTGCTAAAGAGATGCTGCAGGACATGAAGGAGGCCGGGGTTATAAGAGATAGCTGTAGTCCCTGGGCGGCCCCCTTAGTCTTAGTCAGAAAGAAGGATGGCACTATGAGGATGTGTGTGGATTACAGGGAGGTCAATAAGATCACTTACAAAGATGCTTACCCCGGATAGAGGAGTCTCTTGCTGCATTAAAGACTGCTAAGTATTTCTCCACATTAGATCTCACTAGTGGGTATTGGCAGGTCTCCGTTGCAGAAGAAGACCGGGAGAAAACAGCATTCACAACACCAATGGGTCTATGCGAATTCAATAGCATGCCATTTGGGTTACGCAATGCACCGGGGACGTTTCAAAGACTTATGGAGTGCTGCCTGGGACACCGGAATTTTGAGACGGTACTTTTATACCTGGATGACGTCATAGTGTATTCCAAAACCTATGAAGAAAATCTGGAACACCTGGCGGAGGTATTTACAGCTCTAACAAAGTATGGAATGAAACTCAAACTATCTAAATGTTACCTGCTGAAGCCAAAAGTCCAATACCTAGGGCATGTGGTCAGCGCGGATGGCGTAGCACCAGATCCGGAAAAAGTTACAGCTATCCAGGACTGGCAGAGGCCGACCACTGTCAGAGAGGTACGTCAGTTCTTAGGTTTGGTTGGGTATTACAGAAGATTTATTAAGGGCTACACGAAGATGGCAGCGCCCCTACAAGATCTTCTGCTAGGCCAAGCTAAGAAGAGAAGGTCTTCAGAGCCGCCGTTGGAATGGGGAAAGAAACAAGAAGACTCCTTCCAACAAATGAAAAAGGCCCTGACCGGTGAGGAAATCTTGGCGTACCCAGATTATAACCTACCATTTGTCCTCTACACGGATGCAAGTAATGTAGGCTTGGGAGCAGTACTGTCCCAAATACAAGAAGGCAAGGAAAGAGTAATTGCCTATGCCAGTAGAAGACTTCGACCTACCAAGAGGAACCCGGAAAATTACAGTTCCTTTAAGTTGGAGTTCCTGGCCTTGGTCTGGGCAGTCACGGAGAGGTTCAAGCATTACTTAGCAGCTTCAAAATTTACCATCTTTACGGACAATAATCCGCTAACACACTTGGATACTGCAAAGCTTGGTGCATTGGAGCAGCGCTGGATGGCCCGGCTATCGAACTACGACTTTACCATCAAGTACCGAACAGGCCGTGGAAATGCAAATGCTGATGCCCTCTCCAGAAACCCTCAAGTACATTTGCAAGGGCTTGAAGAAGAAAAAGATGACTTGGAGGAAATAGAACTTCCAGCTTTCCATAAAAGTAGAAAATGGAAAATGACAGAAACCCATATCTACCAGAACCGTCAGGATGTTGCACTAAACCCGCGGCCTCATTATGGATGGAAAGAAACCCAAGACAGAGAGCCTAGTGAACTGGCTGGTAACCCAACCAGATTCCAAAATTGAGAAGAATGCTCCCCCAGAGGCCCAATACCTGTGGAAAGAAAGAAGCAGGTTATTTATCTATAAAAACCAATTGTGCTGACGGTATATCAATCCAAGGACACATGAAATGGTATGGCAAGTTGTGGTTCCAAAGAGAGACATCCAAATGGTATTGGAAGCGTACCATAATGGAGCAGGACACTTTGGATGGAGAAAACTGGAAATACTGTTACGTGAGAGGTTTTATTGGATTGGCATGAGGTCTTCCATAGAAAAATGGTGTAAAAATTGTGGCCCATGCTCATTAAGAAGAGGAGATCGTAACAACCAGAAAGCACCACTCCAGCCTATCATAACCAAACAGCCCTTGGAACTAGTGGCCTTGGATCATGTCAAACTCACACCCAGTAGATCAGGCTATACTTATGCTCTTACCATGGTGGACCACTATTCCAGATTCCTAGTGGTAGCTCCTGTGAAGGATTTGACAGCTCAGACAGCAGCAAGAACCTTTCAAGCTTATTTCTGCAGGCCACATGGATATCCAGAACAGGTATTGACAGATCAGGGTCCAGCCTTTGAAGTGGAAATATTTCAAGAGTTCTGTAGCTTGCATGGATGCAAGAAAATTCGTACCACGCCTTTCCATCCCCAAACTAATGGAATGTGCGAAAAAATTAATCACGTGGTAATAGAATTGCTGAAGACTCTACCCTTGGAAGACAGAAACAGATGGCCAGAGAAATTACCAGATCTGATTGACATCTATAACAACATCCCAGTAAGCTCAACTAATTGTACCCTGGCATACTTGATGAGAGCGAGACCAGGAAAATTGCCAGTGGACTTAGAAATGGGCATTGTAGTTCCTGAGGAAGACCCCTCAAGTGCAGATTGGGATACTAGAAGAACAGAACAATACAAGAAAATACAGGAGTATGTTGAGAAAAGTCTAGCAAAATCCAGAGAAAGACAAGAAATCAATTTCAATAAAAATGCACAAGGAATCCCGTTAACCCCCGGAGAATTGGTTTTGAAAAGGAAAAAGAGACTTCATAAGCTAGATAATCAATGGGAAGAAGAACCATACACTGTATTACCATCCAATTTTGACAACCAGAAAACCTGTCTAATCAGCAAGGATAACGGAAAAACAACAGCAACAGTGTCCCGAGATCACTTAAAGTGTCCTCAACCCTTACAACAAAAAGAATATATCCCTTGTCCCATACCAGAAGAAGAGACGCCAAGGACAATTAAGACAATATTAGGAGAGTTACCCGCAGATTGGCCCCAAATAGAAGGAGCATATTTAATTCCCATGTTGACATTCCCACAACCAGGAGAAGGATCAAGAGCAGAAGAACCACCTGCTGCAGCCGAGCTAGGGAATCCTGCAATCGGTGTACCTGCCATTCCTACTAGGGGAGTGGGAAGACACTCCGGCATACCTGTGCTACGTAGACCAACACAAGAGTCAGTAAGTAGTGTTCGCTCCACACCAGGCTTACGCACCAGTGGGATACCAGTTTTACGGAGGTCATCACGTATTAATTTTGGACACCCACCACTCAGATACAGAGAGTAAACCATAACAAGTGGGAAATGTAAATAGGTTCAAAAATGTAAATATGTAGTTAAAGTCAGTATATAGAAGGGTGACGAGTAGACCAAAACAGGTTACACCAGGTACACAACATAAAAAAAGGGGGTATGTAGAGTTAGCGTAAGAAGCTGTCTAGGGAGAGCAAAATCTTGGCCAATAGGTGACCCCAGGGCCAAAAGGCCTACAGTGCTTATGACCGGGAGAGGCCCCTGCAGTACCTAGGACCCTTGCGCCGAGGCACACGTAGTAAATGTTTTGTTGTGTATTGTGAATTATTAAGTCTATTTGAATCTTTAAGCCTACAGAGACTTTACCTGTTTGGACATCTGAAACTTTTTGCAAATTTTTAAAAATGGACCGAAGCCACAGGACTGGTGGTGGCAAAAACACTTTCCCTTTAACAGCCTGCAGCAGATTGACTAGCGTTGTATGGACTGGTTATCCATCTTTCCCATTATCCCTGGTTTTTGTAAATTTTATTTTTGAGACTCTGTTCAAATTACAAATATAAATGTTAATGTTATGTTATCTTTGTTAAAAAAAAAAATGTTTCAGTCCCGGAGGACTGAAGTTAACTAGGGGGGAATGTGGCACCCCTGCGGGGGATTACCACAGGATCCATAGGTGCAGGGAGAGATGTACACTTGGGCACACACAACACCTTCCACCCCAGGTCTGAGGGGAGGAGTCAGTTTCCAGGGAGACAGAAAAGCAGCAGTTAGTCTTGTGAGGGATGAAGGAGAGAGACGGAGAGCTGTTGGCTGAGGACCAGTTAAGCCCTGAACTAGGAAACAGGTCTGTGTTGTGAAGCGCCCTAGAGAGAAGGACGGATGCTAGAAGGAGAAAGAAAGAGATAAAACTATTATCCCTTTAGCTCACCCGGACACCGGAGTCCGAGATTGCTATTAATTCAGGAATAGCATAGAAAACCTGGAAAGATCAGGAGGATCTACTCCCCCTGAAGAGGAAGGGGAAAGAGTTGCCAAACTTGACCAAGTATAGGACCAGGGGCCCAGAAAGAAGAGAATTGGTAGCCCCAAGGAAAGGTCCTCATTGTCAGTTGTGGAGAAGGACCCCAAAGAAAGTGAAGGTGGCAGGTTCAGCTTAAGGCAGGACTGATCCCAAACAACGCACACATTGTTAGATAAGGCCTCACAAATCTCCAGAGTGAATATCTCTACCTGCACCGAAAACCTGGTTACCCTCCTGAACTGTACCTGTTACCGGACATCAGTAAAAGAAAGGTACTGAAACAAAGACTTAATGTGTGTGTGTGCCTACTTTGACATTACTGCCTATAGCGTTCGTACAAGCCGTATGCCGATCACCTCAGCAACCATACACAGCGCTGGTAACCGATTTTACCAGTTACCACAGGAGGCGTCAGGACACAATTCTCCCATCATCCTGACCCCCATCCCTTTACTGACGGTCCAGGGCACGGAACCGGGAACCGACCAACCGTGATCCCCACAGAAGTAACCCATCCATCCCGGTATCCGAGTACCCCTGCCCCTGTCGACCGACTCAATTCTATAGCTTTACAGCACTAACAAGTGTACAAAACACTGTATAAACTGTTGATATTACCTAAGTCTTCTTTTATCTTCATAAATATATAGGGGACGATAAATTAAGATTGGCTTGGTGCATTTCTGGCATCAGAAACATTGGCACTTTTGCTAAATTTGACAGCATAGCCATGCCCATATCGACTCCTCTCCATCCCCGCCTATTTTAGTGGAGCTGCTTCAAAAGGTGCACATTTTTTGCATAACTGCAAGTTTTCCAATTTTTCAAAGCATTTTACAGCAGTTTTTTGATGTAAAAACTTTGATGAATCAGGGTCCGATAGTTTTAACTTGTATTTGGGAAAAGTATAGAGCTATATACTATCATTGTTCATATACTGTATATTATGCTAGATCATCATCATTATTCAAATATATTATTATATTCATATATATTATGCTAGATATGCATTTTTGTTTTTATGGTTTATATTGCTTCTTCCTAAATTGAGAACCAGTTTTCTTGGTTTTCTGGGTCATATACAGTTAGGTCCATATATATTTGGACAGAGACAACATTTTTCTAATTTTGGTTCTAGACATTACCACAATGAATTTTAAACAAAACAATTCAGATGCAGTTGAAGTTCAGACTTTCAGCTTTCATTTGAGGGTATCCACATTAAAATTGGATGAAGGGTTTAGGAGTTTCAGCTCCTTAACATGTGCCACCCTGTTTTTAAAGGGACCAAAAGTAATTGGACAGAAAAAATAATTGTAAATAAAATGTTCATTTCTAGTACTTGGTTGAAAACCCTTTGTTGGCAATGACTGCCTGAGGTCTTGAACTCATGGACATCACCAGACGCTGTGTTTCCTCCTTTTTGATGCTCTGCCAGGCCTTCACTGCGGTGGTTTACAGTTGCTGTTTGTTTGTGGGCCTTTTTGTCTGAAGTTTAGTCTTTAACAAGTGAAATGCATGCTCATCGTGTTTTACAGATGATGTGGTATGCTTTGGATCATGAGCTGTACCGCGCCTTCGCCATACTTTTCTCTTTCCATCATTCTGGTAGAGGTTGATCTTGGTTTCATCTGTCCAAAGAATGTTCTTCCAGAACTGTGCTGGCTTTTTTAGATGTTTTTTAAAGCAAAGTCCAGTCTAGCCTTTTTATTCTTGATGCTTATGAGTGGCTTGCACCGTGCAGTGAACCCTCTGTATTTACTCTTATGCAGTCTTCTCTTTATGGTAGATTTGGGTATTGATACGCCTACCTCCTGGAGAGTGTTGTTCAATTGGTTGGCTGTTGTGAAGGGGTTTCTCTTCACCATGGAGATTATTCTGCGATCATCCAGCACTGTTGTCTTCCGTGGGCGCCCAGGTCTTTTTGCATTGATGAGTTCACCAGTGCTTTCTTTCTTTCTCAGGATGTACCAAACTGTAGATTTTGCCACTCCTAATATTGTAGTAATTTCTCGGATGGGTTTTTTCTGTTTTTGCGGCTTAAGGATGGCTTGTTTCACCTGCATGGAGAGCTCCTTTGACCGCATGTTTACTTCACAGCAAAACCTTCCAAATGCAAGCACCACACCTCAAATCAACTCCAGGCCTTTTATCTGCTTAACTGAGAATGACATAACAAAGGGATTGCCCACACTTGTCCATGAAATAGCCTTGGAGTCAATTGTCCAATTACTTTTGGTCCCTTTAAAAACAGGGTGTCACATGTTAAGGAGCTGAAACTCCTAAACCCTTCATCCAATTTTAATGTGGATACCCTCAAATGAAAGCTGAAAGTCTGAACTTCAACTGCATCAGAATTGTTTTGTTTAAAATTCATTGTGGTAATGTCTAGAACCAAAATTAGAAAAATGTTGTCTCTGACCAAATATATATGGACCTAACTGTACATTAACTTTTATGGCTTCAAATGGGAAAATAAAATGACTTCATTATACTCAAAATAGATTTTTCTTCATTCTAGCACTGCCCCTCATGCCTAATCTCCACCATCTGCTTACTTTCCTAGATGATTCATACTGAAGACTTGTTGCTGGCAATTTTTTTTTCAATTTTGGGATAATTTTTTTGGTGGCAAAATTGATTCAAGATGCAAAGTGCACCAAAAAGAGCCAGGGGAAATGCGCAAAAAATCACCCATATGACCTCACTTTTGTTTTCTGTAGGCTATGTGCCCACGGATTTTTCCTAAGCATTTCTGCATCTCCCTGGCCGAAAAAATGCATGTGGATTGTACATGAGTTTTTCCTGCCAGGGACAAGCGGAAGTGAAGCGTTCTTCACATGCATTTCCGCATGCGGGTTGTCAAGCGCTTTCCAAGCGATTTTAGCATCACTTGGAAAGTGCTTGACAACTTGTTCACACTATATAAATCCATGCAACCAGCATGGATTTATATAGTGTGACCGAAAGAATGGTAAAAAAAAAAAATAAATATCATACTTACCTTCTGATGGCCCCCGGAGTCTTTATTCGATGCGTCTCGGCTTGCCGGCAGCTCGCGGTTCACTAAAGGGCCTGCTGACATCAGCGGTCGCGTGACCCGTCACATGACTAAATGACGTCTTGGCAGGTCCTTTTCAGACCATCGCGAGCTGCCGGCAAGCCCAGACGCATCGATAAGGACACCGGGGTCCATCAGAAGGTAAGTATAATGTATATTTTTTATTTTATTCTTTTTTTTACAGGTTCTATGGTACCCAGGTCCGGAGGAGAGTTTTTCCGCAATGATAATCCGCATTGGAAATTTCCACAGCATGTGTACAGCACATGCGGATTATCATTGGGGAACATGGCCGACCTTCTATCAAGCGTTTTTTAAGCGTTTCTGCAGCAGAATTGCCACTGCAGAAACGCTTAAAAAACGCATCGTGGGCACACAGCCTTAGGCTACGTTCCCATGATGAGATTTTGGTGAATCTTTGATGTTACAGATTTCTGCAGCATTTTTGCACTCATTAGGTAAATTAGGTTACTTGTGTTTTTTAATTTCATCTTTGACCATGTTTGTTTGCATTTCATCGCTTCTTTGCTGAAGCGTTTTTGTCTCTTTTGGTATGTAATGTTTTAAATAAAGCTGCTTTTTTATACTATCTGGTATTTGGCTTTGATAAAACTTTATTTATTCAATCTTGTGTCATGTATTTTTAGTGCGTTTCTGCATATGAGTTTTTTGCATGTGGATTTTCTGCCTCTAATGCAATGGGAAAATCCGCACATAAAACTCAGCGTACTCGCAATAGAAATTGACATGTTGTGGATTTCAAGCACGCACTGCAAGTCAGTTTATACTAAGTAAAAAAAAAGCACAGTGGGCATGAGATTTCAATACATTCCATCCATTTTGCTGGAACTGTAGGACGCTGCATTTTTTGCAGCGTGGGAACTTAAAGGGAATCTGTCAGCAGGTCAGGACAGCATGATGTAAGGGTAAAACACAGATTTCAGCGATGTGTCACTTATCAGTCTGTGTGCTGTTGTTTACTTACAGTGAAGCTTTTATCACTAGGTCATTATCATTGCTAGGACTAGCTGATTCATGCCAAGCAGCCCGAATACGCCCCCTCCTGTCATAAGCAGCTCACTGTCACTATACTGTCATAAAGAGCTTGGTGTGGGTGGGGTTAACTTTCTGGGCTCTGCTGCATGCTACAACTAAAAACTGTGACTGTGTCACAACTGCTACACCCATTAAGTTTGCCTTCATTATGCAGCTCTCAGGTGAGGTAGCAAAAACCTGGTGACAGATTCCCTTTCACCTTAAATGTGATATGTTTAGATTTCAGTTATAGGATGTAAAGAGATGATTGTAGACCAGAGGTGGGCCCGAGGGGCCACATGAGAGACCGTGACTGTCATGGAGGGCCGAACCAATAGGTTGAAATTAATTATGCTCAATGTTAATATTAACATATTAATTACAATTATAGTTATTATTTTATATTTATATTATCACTTAATATTAGAATTAAGTACGCTGACATCCCCTATATACAGCATGTGCCCCCACACAGCCACCATATATACAGCATGAGCCCCCATATAGCCTCAATCATACAGTATGAGACCCGACACAGCCTCTCTATATACAGTTGTGCTCAAAAGTTTACATACCCCGGCAGAATTTTTGCTTTCTTGGCCTTGTTTCAGAGAATATGAATGATAACAAAAAAAACTTTTTCTCCACTCATGGTTATTGGTTGGGTGAAGCCATTTATTGTCAAACTACTGTGTTTTTTCTTTTTAAATCTTAATGACAACCAAAAACATCCAAATGACCCTGATCAAAATTTCACATACCCTGGTGATTTTGGCCTGATAACATGCACAGAATTTGAAACAAATGGGTTTGAATGGCTACTAAAGGTAACATCCTCACCTGTGACCTGTTTGCTTGTAATCAGTGTGTGTGCATAAAAGCTGAGTGAGTTTCTGGGATCCAGACAGACTCTTGCATCTTTCATCCAGCCACTGACATTTCTGGATTGTGAGTCATGGGGAAAGCAAAAGAATTATCAATAGATCTACGGGAAAAGGTAGATGAACTGTATAACACAGGAAAGGGATACAAAAAGATATCCAAGGGATTGATAATGCCAGTCAGCAGCGTTCAAACTGTGATTAACAAATGGAAAATCAGGGGCTCTGTAAAAACCCAACCACGGTCAGGTAGACCAACAAGAATTTCGGCCACAACTGCAAGGAAAATTGTTCGGGATGCAAAGAAAAACCCACAAATAACATCAGCTGAAATTCAGTACTCTCTGAAAACTAGCGGTGTGGCTGTTTCAAGATGCGCAATAAGGAGGCACTTGAAGAAAAATGGGCTGCATTGTCAAGTCGCCAGAAGAAAGCCATTACTGTGCAAATGCCACAAAGTATCTCGCCTACAATATGCCAAACAGCACAGAGACAAGCCTCAAAACTTCTGGAACAAGGTAATTTGGAGTGATGAGACCAAAATTGAACTTTTTGGCCACAACCATAAACGTTACATTTGGAGAGAGGTCAACAAGGCCTATGACGAAAGGAACACCATTTCTACTGTAAGGAACACCATTCCTATTGTAAAGCACAAAGGTGGATCGCTGATGTTTTGGGGATGTGTGAGCTACAAAGGCACAGGAAACTTGGTAAAAGTTGAACGAAAGATGAATGCAGCACGTTATCAGCAAATACTAAAGGCAAATTTGCACTCATCAGCCCGGAAGCTGCGCATGGGACGTACTTGGACGTTCCAACATGACAACGATCCAAAACACAAGGCCAAGTCATTGGCTACAGCAGAACAAAGTGAAGGTTCTGGAGTGGCCATCTCAGTCTCCTGACCTCAATATCATTGAGCCACTCTGTGGAGATCTCAAGCGCGCAGTTTATGCTTGACAGCCCAGGAATTTACAGGAACTGGAGGCTTTTTGCCAAAAAGAATGGGCAGCTTTGTCATGTGAGAAAATAAAGAACCTTATCCACAACTAACACAAAAGACTTCAAGCTGTCATTGTTGTTAGAGGGGGCAATATACGGTATTAACAACTGGGGTATGTGAACTTTTGATGAGGGTCATTTGAATGTTTTTGGTTGTCATTAAGATTTAAAAAGAGAATACACAGTAGTTTGACAATAAATGGCTTCACCCAACCAATAACCATGAGTGGAGAAAAAGTTTTTTTGTTATCATTCATATTCTCTGAAACAAGGCCAAGAAAGCAAAAATTCTGCCGGGGTATGTAAACTTATGAGCACAACTGTACAGAATGAGGCCCCACATAGCCTCTTATATACAGTATGAGCTCACACATTGCCTTGTATATACAGTATGAGCCCCCACATAGGTTCCTATGTACAGCATGAGCCCCCACACAGCCTCCTATATACGTTATGAGCTCTCACATAGCCTCCCTATAAACAGCATGAGCCCTGACACAGCCACCCTATATACAGTATGAACCTCATGTATGACCCCCATATAGCCCCTTATATACAGTATGAGCCCCCACACAGCTCCTATATTCAGTATGAGCCCCCACATAGCCTCCTATATACAATATGAGCTCCCACATATTATGTTCGGCCTCCAATTTACAGTATGAGCCCCCATATAGCCCATATATACAGTGTGAGCCCCCACATAGTCTCCCAAATAGAGCATGAGCCCCAACATAGCCTCCTATATACAGTATGAGCCCCAACATAGCCTCTTATGTACAGTATGAGCCACCACATAGCCTCCTATATACAGTATGAGCCCCCACACAGTCCCCTATATTCAGTATGAGCTCTAAAACATAGCCTTCTATATACAGTATGAGCCACCACATAGCCTCTAATATATAGCATGAGCCCTCACATAATCTCCTATATAAAATCCCATAGACATATGAAGAAAGAACAAAAAACACATACCCACCTCGCTCCCGTTCCCCCGACACTCTGCTCCTGTCTCCTGTGCACTGACTCTCAGCAGAAGCAGCACGATGAAGTGATGTCATCACGTCTGCTGTCTCACACGCTGATTGGTGGAAGAAGGAGCTGGCAACCTCGTCCTCCACCAATGTATTCACCTCTGTTCGCATCCCGAAGATGCAGATAGTGGTGATAGCGGGCGATGGCGGATGGACGGCAGAGGGCTTGGTGCGGCCTGTGAGACACTGTTTTCAGCCCCTCAGCTATATCTGTCCGCCGGCCGGACGTGGTCTGCGGGCCGCACTTTGCCCAGCTCTGTAGTAGAACATTCTTGAGGTGTTGTGACTAAGGCAAACATTACCCTTTTTGAAGTAACCAATCAAGTTTTATTGCAAAATTCATACTGTATGCTTACATACATACAAACATACCTGACTGCATTGGCAGAATGATACATGTCTCATTATAATTTCTTCTAAAGATATTACATTTTATAATAATCTGAAGCCACATTGAAATACTTTCCCCTTCGGGGTAAAAGTAACCACCCAGTGGCACATTTACAAGTTATTGTGCATAAAGGTGACATGATGCCAAAAAGAAATAGAAAACGGGTGCAACAATTACTCACAAATGCTTTGAGTTGTGAGTCGTGACACCTTAGGAATCCAAGAAAACTCCCATATCTGCAGGACACACAACACAGCAGCCAGTCAACTACTAAAGCTGACAAGAAACACAGGTCTTTAATTCAGTAACCAATAAATTGAATTTAGTGTACTAGTTATTCTCCTTAGCTGCTTTTTATTCAAAGCAAACAGTGGAAATAGTTGCCATAATTTATGTTTCCTCTGGGGTTTTAAGGTCAGGGCAGCATTTAAACTAAAATTTAATGAAGCAGAATAACTTGTTATGTGAAATATAGTTTTTCACAATCTTTAATTTGGTTTTAGATTTTTTTCGATACTGTTTGACATTTCTTTGAAGTAGGTGCTATTGCCCCAATAAAGCAAATAAATGTCTAATGTTGGATCATTGTGCTTTTCTAATATGGTGTGGCTCAAGTTAATTAAGGCTTTATGATTTTCCCCACCATTATAGTTCTCTGAGAGCACTGAGCAGTGGAGTATCTAGGTAGATACAAGTCCTGCCTTGGCCAAGCTGTTACGATACAGAGCTTGGGCAGTAAGATGAATCTATGCCTGGGACAATGAAAATCTAGCTACAGCTTTTCCAATTACAGTGATGACCATAAGGAAGATGTTGCCTGGTTTCCAGTCCATCTTCATTATAGTGGGAGACTCACTGATATCAGTAAAGATTCTAGAAGTCAGACTTCAACTGCTAGATATTGTTATTAAAATTATCTTATTATAAAAGTATTTTTAATACTTTAATACACTGCTACCGTTAACATGACGATTGTTACTCATTTGGCCAATATCTCTATCTCGCTGTAAATATGTATGCTTGAATTGGCAGTCATACCTCATCCCATACATTTTATACTGTTGATCGTCCTGTTAAAAAATATTTTAATACACTGGTACCAACTGTGAACATGATGATGGCTGCTCAATTGGCCAAAAACAACTGTATATCAACTAAATTCCCACAAACATGGATGCTTGAATTGACAGTTGACCTGTTGATCTGTTATAGTGTTGATCATCCTGTTAAAATTGATAGGTTCAGCCATCTTTGATCAATGTTCACAATATGTATGTATGTATATAAGTATAATATGAGTCTGCAAAAATGGGACTTTTTAATAGAATAAGATGACTAAATAAATAAAATATCACACACCAGTAGTTTGACCTTGAATATTAGTCTCCAATTGTAGTGTCTAGAATTAAATAGTCTCTATATTTTACTTTTAAAAATTATATCAGCAAAGCTAAATACTGAAAATTCTTCCAAATTTTGCTTGCATTTTCTTACAGTTTTCTGATCTTCATAGAAGTTGTGTCTAATTATCATTAAATGCTTGCGACTTTGAGCCATTGCTATTGCTATACGGGGCTTAAGAACCAGCTGAGCCTGTTTCTAAAAGGAATGAAATTGTGCAGAAAGGTTAATTCTTTCACATTGTCAAAGCATTTCAGAAAACTGCTAAAACTGCTTTTAAAAGGATGTTTTAAAAGATATTTACAAGTCCTGTCAATAAATCATTAGTGCTTTAGAAGAACTTTCTTGAATTTGGTCTTCTTTTTTTTAGATAAAACTCCTTAAAACGAAATCAGCTTCAAAGAAAGTAAAGTCGTGAGGCTGGGACTTCTGTCCTTGAATACTCTCCTCATGGCTGATGATTAAGTTAACTTTCTGGAGGTCAAGATTTTCAGAAATTACAGGTCTCTTGAATGCTTAAACCCATTCAGTTTTCATCAAAAGCAAGTAAAATCCATTCTGTAATATGGGCACAAGAGCACCACACATTTTTTTCCTGATCTGCAAATAGTTGCTTTTTTCATTGTATAGAAAGGTCATTTCCACTACAGTGGTAGAGGTACCATTTCATTAAAGCTTTTATGCAAGAAATTTTATGTAAAACACTTTGAAAAGTTGCAATGTGGAGATGCACAAAACTTTTGCGACTTTTGCTGTTTTGATGCCAGTTTGAAGCAACTCCGCCATAATTGATGGAGCTGGGAAGGAGGGGGGATGAGGCATGGGCACACCAGCCCATCAACTTCATTAACCCTCAACTGGTGAGGTGGGGTTTGCCACACCCCAGGGAATGCTGGTATGAGGATACGTGTCTCACTAGCTTCCATCCATTTGTGGGTGTCAAAAATTTGTTATACTCATGTGTAATCAATCACCAATAAGAAAACGATTAAAACAAACGTGATCTTTGCATTTTCTGTAAAAATATTAGATTTCTAAACACTGGGGTATAGGAAACCCCACATCACCAGTTGCGTGACAAAAACCCCACATCACCAGTTGCGTGACAAAAACACCACCTCACCAGTTGAGGGTTAACAGTGCGGGTGTTTCTTATGCCAGAAATCCTATACCTGTCTCTAACTGAAGTAGCATTTTTGGCAAATTGCACGGAGGTGCACACCACAGAGAAGATGCGCCAAATTCATTATGTAGAGTGTGCCTCTTACTGAATTTGGCACATCATACTCCAGTAAGCACTTCATTAAGACTGGCGTATGTTCATGCAGGGCACTTGTAGCTTTTAAAGCGGACTTTTTATCAAAGTGTTGATGCTGAACTGGACACACCATGGAATAGTGGCTGCAGAGCAGAATAAAGATTTTTTTTTTTACATTTCGCCTCTCAATTGCAAAGATATTAGCAATCAAATATTTAGCACCTAATGTATTAGGTAAGTCCAACTGGATGTTATTAAATAGTTTTCACTGGGGGTGTGTACTCGTCTTCCTCCTGTATGACACTGACCAATCATAAGCAGGCAGCAACATAGATGTGCAACAGGATCTGTGATTTTGTCATCAGAGTCACAGGTCTTTCCAGCTGGCGTGTGCAGCCTAAATAAGCACTGAAGATACATTTCACAGCACAGAAGTGTGGAGTTATTGGCTCCAGATAATATTTACATTTTTTTTTTTGGCCGCTACATGAATGGTCATCTTGTGCAAGATCTTTTATGTGAAAGAAAAAAATACAACCTCCTTTTATAAAGATGCAAACTGCCTCTTCTGAGATGTAGAGGAATTGAACTCACCTAAACGACACCTATTGGAAGCTCAATCCTACAAGTCACAATCGACCCTTTAACGAGTCTTGCAATATGACTTAGGATTAATAGCCAAATCAGAATCTCAATTTGCAGACAGTGTTTTGGGCTATTGACCCTCATCAGTGCAAAGTATGAGAACTAATTTAGCTAGGTGAGAGGCTCTGAACTGCGATCTAAGGGGTAACGTTTCTCCTTGTGGAGAGTGACATACCGGCTCTGGCATGCCAAGGTAAGGAGGCTTATTCGCCATCTCTGAAGAGGCAATTTGCACTTCATAACGATGGTCACTTCTGACATTATATCAGCCATTACTCATCCAACTGACTAGACTAATGTTCATTTAACTTTTGTTCAACCATCAACTTCTATCTAATGTATATGGCTATCTTGAGGCTGCTAAGGTTATTTTATTATTGTTTAGACTACATTCTTGCGTATTGAAAATAGATCATTAGTGTAAGAAGCATGTAAAAAATACAAAATATAAAAGATATAATCTGATACTTTTTAAAAAACGCTGCCTCGAGACATTTTATAAAGTTGTCAACAAAATTTATATAGGAAGTGTAATGTAATACATTATTCTTGTACGATGTTTGGCAATCCCTATTGTTCTGCAGAACCATTCTTGAAAATGCAGAATGGTCCTTTTTAAGTATTGGATTTCTTTTACTAATTATAAAACTAGTTTCCTACAAACCTTTCTTTATTCACGTATTCAGTTTCCAATATGACTGCAAAAATCTCCCATGTGGGCAGTGACGTACACAAACATTATTTACATCCAGACAGAACAGAACTGTTGTTCTTACAATACTCCTTCCTGTTGGAAAAAGTATGCTTTATTTAAAATACCCATATAACAAAAGAAGCTAAAAATACATGGGCTGCATTATATTTCTGTTTTCACCATTATTCCTTTATTCATTTTCTTTCTTCTTTCCTAATAATTAGATGTATTATTAGTATTATTATGCTTCACCACATTCAATAGCAGTTTTAACAGTAAGTCATGGTGACCATGAACCTGAGATAGCTGTTGACTAACAGCTACCTTTTCCAAGTGATCGGCAGAGCATTCACGTTTTAAATGAGGGGAGAAGAGAAAGCCGCTGCCAGACACATCTCGAAACAGGTTAGCTTTCCTGAGAGCAAAAAGATGTGTAACTATGAGCTGTCCTATCCTTTTCTTCCCCAACAAATGATGTCAGGAGACTTCCATGCACATCTGATCTGTGGATCTGTGGGTTTGGCCAACTTTAGTCTAATGTCCCTTAAAAGTATGTGATAATCTCTTAATTTCACAAAATGGATTTTCAATTTACCTATGATTTCTCACAGTTCTTGTCTACTGTTTCTTGCTGATTGAACCATGTACAGGAGGAAATTCAGAGTGATTCTATTATTAAAGAAACATGTCAAAGAAGCTAGAAAATGAGCAGGAAAGTGAAAGAGGTGTTGAATCAGGAGCCCGTTGTGGCGTCTCCTGCCAATTTCAGCTTGATTGACAAGTCTCTTTATACTTGTGGAATCAATCAAGCTGAGCTGGGCATGGCAAAGCCAGAAGGACTCTTGCCCAACTGCCCAAACATCTTTACCTCTGCTTGTCCTGTTTCTCCAGCTATGTTCATACACTGTGTGCAGAATTATTAGGCAAGTTGTATTTTAGAGGATTATTTTTATTATTGATCAACAACTATGTTCTCAATCAACCCAAAAGACTCATAAATATCCAAGCTTAATATTTTTGGAAGTTGGAGTGGTTTTTTTTTAGATTTGGCTATCTTAGGAAGATATCTGTTTGTGCAGGTAACTATTACTGTGCAGAATTATTAGGCAATTTACTAAAAATCAAATATAATCCCATCTCACTTGTTTATTTTCACTAGGTAAACCAATATCAGTGCACAAAATTTAGAAATAAACATTTCTGACATGCAAAAACAAAAACCAAAAAAATTAGTGATCAATATAGCCACCTTTCTTTATGATGACACTCAACAGCCTTCCATCCATAGATTCTGTCAGTTGCTTGATCTGTTTTCGATCAACATTGCGTGCAGGAGCCACCACAGCCTCCCAGACACTGTTCCGAGAGGTGTACTGTTTTCCCTCCCTGTAGATCTCACATTTTATGATGGACCACAGGTTCTCTATGGGGTTCAGATCAGGTGAACAAGGGGGCCATGTCATTATTTTTTCTTCTTTTAGACCTTTACTGGCCAGCCACCCTGTGGAGTAGTTGGATGCATGTGATGGAGCATTGTCCTGCATGAAAATCATGTTTTTCTTGAACGATACCGACTTCTTCCTGTACCACTGCTTGAAGAAGTTGTCTTCCAGAAACTGGCAGTTGGTCTGGAAGTTGAGCTTCACTCCATCCTCAACCCGAAAAGGTCCCACAAGGTCATCTTTGATGATACCAGCCCATACCAGTACCCCACCTCCACCTTGCTAACGTCTGAGTCGAGTAGAGCTCACTGCGCTTTACTGATCCAGCCTCTGGCCCATCCATCTGGCCCATCAAGAGTCACTCTCATTTCATCAGTCCATAAAACCTTTGAAAAATCAGTCTTAAGATATTTCTTGGCCCATTCTTGACGTTTTATCTTATGTTTCTAGTTCAAAGGTGGTCGTTTTTCAGCCTTCCTTACCTTGGCCATGTCCCTGAGTATCACACACCTTGTGCTTTTTGATACTCCAGTAACGTTGCCACCACAGCCTCCCAGACACTGTTCCGAGAGGTGTACTGTTTTCCCTCCCTGTAGATCTCACATTTTATGATGGACCACAGGTTCTCTATGGGGTTCAGATCAGGTGAACAAGGGGGCCATGTCATTATTTTTTTCTTCTTTTAGACCTTTACTGGCCAGCCACCCTGTGGAGTAGTTGGATGCATGTGATGGAGCATTGTCCTGCATGAAAATCATGTTTTTCTTGAACGATACCGACTTCTTCCTGTACCACTGCTTGAAGAAGTTGTCTTCCAGAAACTGGCAGTAGGTCTGGGAGTTGAGCTTCACTCCATCCTCAACCCAAAAAGGTCCCACAAGTTCATCTTTGATGATACCAGCCCATACCAGTACCCCACCTCCACCTTGCTGACGTCTGGGTCGAGTGGAGCTCACTGCCCTTTACTGATCCAGCCTCTGGCCCATCCATCTGGCCCATCAAGAGTCACTCTCATTTTATCAGTCCATAAAACCTTTGAAAAATCAGTCTTAAGATATTTCTTGGCCCATTCTTGACGTTTTATCTTATGCTTCTAGTTCAAAGGTGGTCGTTTTTCAGCCTTCCTTACCTTGGCCATGTCCCTGAGTATCGCACACCTTGTGCTTTTTGATACTCCAGTAATGTTGCAGCTCTGAAATATGGCAAAACTGGTGGCGAATGGCATCTTGGCAGCTTCATGCTTGATTTTCCTCAATTCATGGGCAATTATTTTGCTCCTTTTTTGGCCAACACGCTTCTTGTGACCCTGTTGGCTATTTGCCATGAAACGCTAGATTGTTCGGTGATCACGCTTCAAAAGTTTGGAAATTTCAAGACTGCTGCATCCCTCTGCAAGACATCTCACAATTTTGGACTTTTCAGAGCCCGTCAAATCTCTCTTCTGACCCATTTTGCCAAAGGAAAGGAAGTTGCCTAATAATTAAGCACACCTTATATAGGGTGTTGATGTCATTAGTCAACACCCCTCCTCATTACAGAGATGCACATCACCAGATTTACTTAATTGGTAGTTGGCTCTCAAGCCTATGCAGCTTGGAGTAGGACAACATGTATAAAAAGTATCATGTGATCAAAATACGCATTTGCCTAATAATTCTGCATACAGTGTAGCTGTCTGTAATGAGAAAAGCTTAATGAATTTCATGCTGCCATGGTTCAGGTTATCTTTAAAGTAGATCTACTATTGTCTCTATAAACTAGGTATCAAGATGTCTCTCAGATTATATGACTGTATGCTAATGTTGAATACAATGTTCATTCTTACACTATGGAAGGCAGAGGTCAGAGTAGACAAGTTCACACATAATGCAAATTCAACCACAAGATCCACAACAGAAATCTAAGGCTGACCTTTGGATATCTGGTATGCCATATGAATAGGTATTCATATACCTCCCACCCAATTGTAAATTGTAATTTTGAAAGGAATTTTGGCAATCCGCACAGAAATCAGTTTCAAATCCTCAATGTGAATACGCCCTAGATGATGAACACAGCATACAATAATGATGAGTTCTCAGTTTTTCCCCTTTTTTTCCATGTTTTTTTGCTTTATTTATATTTGCACTGCATATCTGGCTGTGAATCTCAAAGGTCTGTGCAAGACCTTTGTACGGAATACGCCAAGAGTCATCTTATTCTTTTCCATCAAATGGGCACTGTCAGATACTTTAGAACAATTTGTTATTTCTATACTAAAAACAATCAAATAGAAGCAGCAAAACATTATAAATAATCAATAAACATGTTTATAAAAGTATTTGCCAAAAGCAACCTAAAATTGAAAGGCCTATAGAGAAAAAACATTGTGATTTTACATTTATAGGCACTGAGAAGAAATTCTCATGCCCCCTTGCCCACCTTTAGTAACAACATTAACAAAGCAAGTCTGAATGCCTTCTGAAATTGCTCAAGCTCATTGCAAATGTTGTCCGTGTTTTATCTCCCTAGAGACTCAAAAACCTTCCAAGAATGAAGTTATGGGAGCGGATCTGGCACTGGGGTGAGCTGGGGAGAGCAGTAATGTACTGTCTCATGCAGACAACAACGACTCGGTGTCAAAGATACAAGGCCAAGGGCAGCTGACTGATTCAAGCATACAGCACACAGAAGAAAGGAAAACAATCTCTTGGCAAAAAACTTGACTCCTAAACAGAAGAATGAAGCAGCAGGAGAGTTAACTCACACCATCGTGTACAAATATACAGGCGAGCCCAGCCACTAACATTCGTAATGCACCAGAGTACTCTGAAATAATGCACACATGTAAAACACAGAATAAAGGACGTTTCTTCTCAAAATCAATAATGTAATCTAAGACGCAACATATAACTTGTGAAGATGAGTTTATAGTATTACCTCTTGGCAAAGACGTTTCCCTGAGACCTGTAGCTTCTCCAACAAGACAACTTTTTGGCAGTGGTGGGCGCTGCCATCTTTATGTCATACTCTCAACATGAAAGCAGTGGTGCTACTAGATATGTGCTATAAAAAGTTCTCTTTTCCAAGGAGTGTGAAGACAGGGAGGTCATGCTAGAATGAATCGGCATATCCTGACTCCCATAACTGCATCCATTAGCCATGAGAAATGTGGATGGAGACATTGGTATCTTTTTACAAAACACTACAGGAAACTGAAGCCATTCCCTAAGGATAAGATTACAATAACGACATGGCTACAGATGGTGCAGTGTTTCTTTAGGTCAGCTTACATTTCAAATGAATGCAAATTTAAGACAACGTGGTGGGTTCATGATGACCATTAACTAGTCTATGGCCTCATCTAATACTGTAGTTTTTGTGATGGACTATTTCATATAAAGTATATAATAACATCTTATACTGGTTATATTGAAAATATTGTTTTAAGTAATATTTAGATGTATTAAATTATGGTGGATTTTTGGTGCAGAAATTTGCAACAGTACAATACATGTGAATACAAGGCAATACAGTAAAACACTGAGCCAATACATTGCCTTTATACTCACTTGAATAAGTCTACACCCTTAATTCTTAGCTTAACTGACAGCAATGAGGCTATCACATACAGCTTTGAATAGCCAGTTTTCTTCTAAGTATTGGTAGATGGTTGAAGCTGGCACTGTAGAAACAGAGGTGACATGCAGTGGCGTGATGGGTTCACCAGATCAAGCTGCTGATTTTACTGCTGTGCCACAAAGGTAGTGAAATCATGAGGAAGATAAGCGCTCCATAGTGGAGCCGAAGATACAAGGTACTTTTATTGTAGATGGTGGGATGATTGGGGGTAGCGTGAGGGCATAATTTATAAGTACAGTATGCAGAAGGGGGAACAGGATCAGATTTAATAGATAAAACATAACTTTTAATATACAAGATTAAAATATGGGTAGCCAAAGTAGGGAGGGTGTGTACATGAACATTTTTAGAGGGATAGGTCACACTTGGGCACTGTCCTAGTCAAGACGGGAGAAATTGCATTGGGCATGACAGGGAATATAGTTTTACCTGTCTGACTTTATTTCCCTTTTCTCCCTCCAGCATGATGTTCCTGCTGATCGAAAACTTATAATGGTAAGATCCAATCATTTTTTAATTGAGCACTGGTTCACTTTATCACTTTAATGTCTGTATATGTCATTGAGAGGTATTGGCTACCCATATTTTAATCTTCAATATTAAAACTTATATTTTATTTATGAAATATGATCCTGCTTACCCCTACTTAGATTGATTGGATTCCTGTACCCTTAGTGGGCTTTGCTTATCCAGCATACAGAGGAAGCAAAAGTTGAGAGGGGTCACAGTATAGAGAGGGGAAACCAGAGTTGGAACAGCGTAAAGTGGGGACAGTTTGGAGGCAGTAGTTCATAAGGGGAACAGCATTTACCATTATAAGTCATAAAAGTGGACTGTGTGGCAGTTATAGTTCATAAGGGGTATGTTGTAGCGGTTATAGGTTATAATATTGGACATTGTGGCAGTTAAAGCTCATAACAAGGGATGGTATGGCCGTTGTACTTCATAAGGGGGTCGGTGATAGTTGTAGTTTATAACAGGGATGGTGTGGCAGTTATAGTGCATAATGCAGGACGGTATGGTGGTTGTAATTTATAACAGTGGACATTGTGGCAGTTATAGTTCATAAGCAGTGACAGTGTGGAGGCAATATTTTATAAGATAGGACAATGTGGAGGCAATGTACCATAGGAGGGATAGTATAAAAAACATATTTTGTGCAGGGAGCACAATAAAGAGCAATTATTTATTCAGGGGCACAGCATGGGCAGGTATTTTTAGGGGGCTCTATAACGATACTATTATTTTTCAGGTATTCAAGCAAGTATAGTGGTACTACAAAAGGTTAAAACTTAACATTTATTACAAATGAATAAAAAGTGATGAACAAGTCGCAAGGACCTAAAAGCAAGTATATGCCTGCCTGTGGTGGTGAGTAACCATAATAATCAGTAACTCATTATGTCCAGGAATACGAAAATATGTTATACAGACATAGTCTACCCGTAACATAACACAGATAAAATGGCAAAAAATAGTGGAGCTCTCAAGACAATGTCTCAGCATATAGTGTCTCAGCATATAAGAACCTTAGTACATTTAAACAGGTTATGGTGAGCATTTAGACCTTATATATACTATTGGAACAACCTCACCAAATAAAATGTCGGTTCTTGCTCTCTGGCTTTAAGACAGCTCCATGTGGTGGGGCATCTAAACCTTTTCAGCCTCCAGCCGTGCCATTAGGATGCACGTTGTTCACATGCCTTGCCAGGGGGGTGTCCCTTTTCAGGGCAATATCACGTTGATGTTCCCCCACTCTTCTTCTCAGTTCTCTTTTAGTTTTCCCCACATACTCCACCCCGCACACACATGTGGCCATATAGATTATCCCCTTGGATCTGCAATTGATGAAATGCTTTGCGACGAAGGTTTCTCTGGTGACATTACTTTTAAAGTCCTTTCCTTGTACCATTACTTTGCATGATACACATCCACTACATCTGAAACTGCCATTGATGGAGCTTTTTAACCAATTGTTTCCCAGATGGTCTGTGTAGTGACTGTGGACCAATCTGTCCCTAAGGGATCTGCCCCTTTTATAAGTAATCAGGGGACTTAAGTCAACCAAATCACCTATGTCCTCATCCATTTGGAGGATCGGCCAATGTTTTTGTAGTATCTCACGAACTGTGTGTGCCTGATTGGAAAAAGTGGTAATAAGCCTACATGGAGCACTATCCTTGTTTGATTTGGGAGGTGGATGTAGTAAGGAGGTGCGGTCACTAGCCATAATCTCACCATAAGCCTCAGCCACCACCTTCCGCGGATAACCCCTCTCATGGAAACGCCGACAAAGATCACTAGACTGAGCTCTGAAGGTAACGTCATCGGAACAGTTTCTTCGGATCCTCATGAACTGCCCTTTAGGAATTCCCTTCTTAAGGGGGACTGGATGGTTGCTCTCCCACCTGAGAAGGGAATTCGAGGCAGTCGTTTTTCTATAAGTGCTTGTCCCTATCTCACCATCCATCCCTATCAGAATGAGGACATCAAGGAAAGGCAGCTCATGAGGACCAAACTCGAAGGTAAAGTGTAAGTTGAGGTCGTTGTGGTTCAGTCCATCAACGAGGTCCCCGAAGGATTTTTTGTCCCCCTTCCACAATACCAGGACGTCGTCGATGTACCGAACCCACAACAGGATGTTTTCACCACCCATGACGGGGATATCCCCGAAAACGACAGTTTCCTCCCACCAGCCCAGGTAAAGATTAGCATACAATGGGGCACAGGGACTCCCCATCGTGGTGCCCCTGAGCTGGTGGAAGTACTTCCCGCCGAAAAGGAAGACATTTTTCGTCAGACAGAACTGAAGGGCCTCCATGACAAAGAGATTATGTCTCTCAAATTGCTTGCCCCTCCAGCTGAGAAAAAAACAAATTGCTTCCAAACCCCTATCATGAGGTATTGAAGAGTACAATGACTCGACATCGATACTGGCTAATGTCACATCTTTGTCTACCGTCATACCTTCCAATTTACGGAGCAGGTCGTTGGTGTCGCCAATGAATGAGTTAAGGCTTAATACAAAAGGTCTGAGTACCTTCTCAAGGTATACTCCCAAGTTTTGGGTCAGGTTATTAACCCCCGATACAATTGGGCGTCCTTTAAGTGGACTCAAACCCTTGTGCACCTTTGGCAAGCTGTAAAAGGTTGCCATTACTGGGTGAGCTGGGCAAATGAAGTCCCTCTCCTGTTTGTTCAAAACACCATCATTTAGAGCCCCATTAGCCAGTTCCTCCAGCTGTTGAGAAAATCCCTTAGTGGGATCCGCATTCAATATATGGTAACATTCACTGACATTCAGTATTACAGTACACATCGAGTGATACTCATTGGTGTCCATGATCACCACATTACCGCCTTTGTCCGACGGTTTAATAGTGATAGAATGATCATTTTCCAAGGACCTCAGTGCCTGCATCTCACGATGTGTAAGATTATACTTAGCCCATCCTGGATGGCTCTCAAGGTCTCTCAGATCCTTAGTCACCATGCTCAAAAACACATCAATTGGACTCAAATCATTTTGTGGGGGTGGCATTTTAGTATTCTTCAATTTTAGATTGGTAAACGGGCCTTTGCTTTCCCAATTAGGATCCGAATCACTGAGGTGAAAAAGGGTCCTAATATCGGGCAAAAGCCAGAGCAGTGTCCTATACTGTTTCTTTTTGGACACTCCTCCTGGCTGGGGTGATTTTGGGTGGGAGTTTGTTACCACCCACTGCAGTGTGTTACGTGTGGGCACTCTGCGTTCACTCCCCCTATTTGTCGTCACCTGGTCAGCGCGTCAGTTTTCTTTAGGACACGTGCACCGGATGTGACGTTTGCGCGTCACGGCCGGCACTTGCGTTCCACATACCAGACGTGAGTTCGCCGGAACCGGAAGTGACGTGCTCGCGTGTCAGCGCGGGCATATTCAAAAGGAGGACTTATTTGTTTGTCATTTGCGCTGTCTAATGGATAGGCTGAGCGATTGATGCCAGCTTCTATACTGTATGACACCCTCTTCTCCCCTGATGATTAGCTGAGGCAATGAAACGCGTTGGGAGCGGTGTGCTGTGTGTTGCTGGAGGCTGAAAAGGTTTAGATGCCCCACCACATGGAGCTGTCTTAAAGCCAGAGAGCAAGAACCGACATTTTATTTGGTGAGGTTGTTCCAATAGTATATATAAGGTCTAAATGCTCACCATAACCTGTTTAAATGTACTAAGGTTCTTATATGCTGAGACACTATATGCTGAGACATTGTCTTGAGAGCTCCACTATTTTTTGCCATTTTATCTGTGTTATGTTACGGGTAGACTATGTCTGTATAACATATTTTCGTATTCCTGGACATAAAGAGTTACTGATTATTATGGTTACTCACCACCACAGGCAGGCATATACTTGCTTTTAGGTCCTTGCGACTTGTTCATCACTTTTTATTCATTTGTAATAAATGTTAAGTTTTAACCTTTTGTAGCACCACTATACTTGCTTGAATACCTACTCTATTGTGTGGTTATCTTTGAAACACCATTGCTGTATTTTATTATTTTTCAGGGCACAGTGTTGGGAAGTGCTGCAGAATGCTGGAAAAATGGGAAGTCTGCAGAAACAAGCAGTGGATGTGAAAAGTCAACCACGCATCAGGACCAGATGGATACAAAAGAGATGAGAACAACTCCAATCAGCAAAGACGTCACCTATAAGGTACCAGAGCCATATGTTTATTAGAGTTACTGACTGAGTCTAATCAGTAATTTGGTTCCTGCACGGTCCACAATTCAATGATGGCTGGTAACAAATCCCAGCGTCATCTTACTATTGATAAGTACATACTGATAGCTGTACGTTCATGCTATACAAATGTACAGTGAGTACGGAAAGTATTCAGACCCCTTTAAATTTTTCACTATTTGTCTCATTGCAGCCATTTGGTAAATTCTAAAAAGTTCATTTTTTTATCATTAATGTACACTCGGCACCCCATCTTGACTGAAAAAAAAACAGAAATGTAGAAATTTTTACAAATTTATTAAAAAAGAAAAACTGAAATATGAGCTCTCACACAGTGCCATGAACAGAAAAATAAAAATGTTATGGGTCTCAAAAATGGCATCACAAACAACATTTTTTTCTTTTAGATAAAAAAATCTATGCAAGCCATCATTGCACTAACTTGGAGAATCATGTTCACAGGCCATTGTGCTTATTCCCTGCAGGTTTATATTGCACTGGCGTCTTTTCAATTTTTTTGCCTAAGGCAGCAGGAAATCTAGAATCGGCCCAGCTTGCACATCTAAAATACAGGTTGATGTATAATTCAATGGAGAATGTACTGTGTGCTTATAAATGTGTCAGTTGCTATGAACCAGCTGCTGTTACCAAGCCCAGACTGAGTTTATAACCGGTAATTACAATGTAGATTCCTTCTGCTGCTGACTGCAATCCATTTTAGAGCTCAGGTTATTTCTTATCCATTTATGTTATAAATACCAGGAAATCAGCCAGCCAGTGCCAGCTATTCATTCTGCTCCATCAGAGAAAATATAAACTATATTTCAGAGTTATTATTTTTGGCTGTTACTTTTGCATAGTTTAATACACATTTTGAACCGCAGACATATTCTTGACAGAGCCCAAACTATGGTTAGACGGAATAAAAATGTACATTTTATCCATTCTGCTAGGTGTGTGTTTATATGTCCATAAAGAATTTCCTGTTTGGGTGGGATTTTTTGGGGGCCAACAAAGCTCCCATTTTCCCAAAAGAATCCGATGTCTGCACAGAAAATGCGTGAAGTCCAACTGATTGAGACAGGCGGCTCTGGGGTCCTAGTTAAAAATTCAACATTTCCATGGAGGTTATATTTTCTCCCAATGTTTGCATGGAATTCCTATAGTTTCCTTCAACATTCCAAAAATATACTTAAAGAGGTTTTCCCACAAACAAAAGTTCATTTTAATCAATTCATCTTTGCATAATAATAACTTCCACAATTGGATGTGTTTAGATAAAATGTTCCTGTGCTGAGATAATCTTATAAATGTGCCCCTGCTGTGTACTGTGTAATGACTGTGTCTGACCATGCAGGAACATGGTCTGATCATACCACAGCTCCTGGGCAGGGGGGAAGCAAAAGAGTATACAGACATCACAGCAGGGGATCACAGCTCATTCTGTGAGGTAAAACATTTCCCTGCCTGTTTTTAAACAATGTTTTATTTCAAAGAATGAATCATTTGCAATCCCATACTATAATGTCTGTATATTCTTTTGCTTCCTCCCCTGCCCAGGAGATGTGGTATGATCAGCCCATGTTCCTGCACGGTCAGACACAGTCATTACACAATACACAGCAGGGGACATTTATAAGATTATCTCCGCACAGGAACATTTTATCTAAACACATCCAATTGTGGAAGTTATTATTATGCAAAGATGAATTGATTAAAATGAACTTTTGTTTGTGGGAAATCACCTTTAGTGAGGAAACTGACTTACTAAAATAGGGACATCAAGATATCCTTGAGGGTTAGAATTTATACAAACCATGTACAATATTGGTAATCTCCAACTGTGCAGAGCAAATGAGCAGATTGGAAAAAGATTAATCATAAAAGTCAATCTGGTCGATCATCAGTCTATAATAAACATATTAACATTTGTTAAATTGTTTGCAATGTTTAGTAATGATTACATAATGTTTTAAAATCCATTAATACCACTCAGCTTTTCAGCTTCTCGTATTCTTTTTTTCTATTTTATTTCTGGTAGATTTTTCCTTCTATTTTCTTTACTAAATTATGGGGACAACCATCTTGCCTAAGCTATTGTTAACAGCATTTAGAGATATATGTTTTACAGGACTTTCCAGCAGCCATATGGACAATGGACAGAAAATAGGATCTGAATCATTGACTTTTCTGGAAGATGTTTCTATGTACATTCGGTCAGCTGTGCAAAGGCCATTTTACAGGGGGAGGGGGTGAGTTGAGTTGTGACTAGAGATGGGAGAATCTATTTGCTCTGGTCCATCAGTGACTACTGCGCATGGGGCAGGTGAACCTCCTTACCTCCTGGAATATACAGCTCTTCTTTTGATTAGCCAGGCTGGCATGGCATTGTGTGTGTGTAACAAGATATCGCACCAGCCTGGCTGATCAATAGAAGTGCCAGGAATGCCAGGAGGCAGGGAGGTTCAAAGGTCTCCAGTCCATTGGTCACAGATTACTGACCGGGCTGAAGAACCGGAGTCCTGCGAATTGGTTCTAACACAAGGTAATAAAGGGAATGGAGGGACTAGAATACCCAGAGAGGTTGTCAAAATTAGGCCTATTTACATTGGAAAAGAGAAGGCTTAGGGGAGACCTCATAAACATGTATAAATACATCAGGGGGCAGTACAGAGATCTCTCCCATGACCTGTTTATACCAAGGATGGTGACAAAGACGAGGGGGCACACTATGCGTCTGGAGGAAAGGAGGTTCCTGCACCAGCATAGAAGGGGATTCTTTACGGTCAGAGCCGTGAGACTCTGGAACTCTCTGGGAGAGGAAGTGGTGATGTCCAACTCACTTAAAGAGTTCAAGAGAGGCCTGGACGCCTTTCTTGAGAACAATAAAATTACATCTTATGCTTAGTTAATTAATCCAGGGATTTAATCTTACTGCCAGATTGGTGTTGGGAAGTGAATTTTTCCTCAGTGATGTAAATTGGCCTATACCTCATGGTTTTTTTGTTGCCTTCCCCTGGATCAACGCTGCGGAATAGCTGCAGTGCACAAGAAATAGGCTGAACTGGATGGACGCTTGTCTTTTTTCGGCCTTATAAACTATGTAACTATGTAACATTTCTAGTTGTGATCCTTCATTAGTGATGCGCGAACATGCTCGGACAAGGTGTTATTTGAGCACGCTCGGGTGCTAACTGAGTAGCTCCGGCGTGCTTGAAAACTATATTCGAGCCGCCGCGGCTGCATGTCTTGCGGCTGTTAGACAGCCGCAACACATGCAGATATTGCCTAATAAATAGGTGCGAGACATGCAGGCGCGGCAAATCGAACATAGTTTTCGAGCACGCCGAAGTTACTCGGTTAGCACCCGAGTGTACTCAGATAACACCTTATCCGAGCACGTTCGTGCATCACTACCCATCAACCATTGTGAAAGGTGGATCCTGGTATTATCTATATACATATTAGCTGTCGTTGTTCTGCTTGGGATAATAATCAGATGACTTCTAAAATTTGATCTCTACAGAACAGGAAGTATGAAGCTGTTGTTGGGCCCAGTGTGAAAAGAGCAAGATTTTAGAATAATTTTTTATAACAGTGATATGGAAAGTGTAAAAAGGCAACAGCTTCTTTTTTAAATATTCTCAACATGAAATATTGATTTAAACAATAGGTCATTTTTCTGATGACACATTCAATTAAGATTGTAGCTTGTTAAATAATCAAAGTCCAATTTTATTCTAGGAGTTATTTCCATACAGGCTTTGAAAATTATGTTTGTAGTCCTGCCAATTACTGCTTACGTACGTAAAACCTTAGATGAAAGGGTCTATTTAAAATAAGAGTTGAGGTGGGACAAGGGTTAGCAATGATAGACATATTTACAGGTGAACCTGTAAAATGAGAAGCTGCAACGCTTTATTGGTCAGCTGCTATTTCTTTTTTTACAGGTCACAGGCAGTAAAAACCCATCTCTGACATTACAAAATAAGGTGATTTTTCTAAGGAGGCCGAATGATATACAAAAAAAAAGTTCAGGTTTTTTTTCAAGGCAACGCGCCCCTCGTGTTCATATCCGATATTGTCTGGTATTGTAGCTCAGCTTTATTTTATTTTTTGACAGCAAGAATATCACAATCAACATAACAATTCTTGCCATCAAAAATACTGAAAATCTGATGGAATCCTTACAGATATCTCAGTTGCGTCCATCACTGTCAGTGATCTTTTTGAAAAGTGAAATCATTTTATTTATCAGTTTATCCATTTCTAATTACTTTCTCTAGAATAAATAGATCCTTATCACTGAATATGGTGCCTTAGATATGTAAACATGAACCTAGAAGTGGAAGGTAAGTGAAAGAATGCATATTGAAACCCGATAACAGTCCACGGAGTATCATCATCACCCATCAAAGTCAATATTGGAATAAGCAGTAACACCCATACAATAAAGGACAGGTTAGCAATAGTGCTCTAAGAATATAAAACATGCCCTTTGTTAGCTATCTTCATGAAAAATGTAGATTATATCACTGAAATAAAATTTGTTGGCTTTTTGTTTTATTCTAAAATGTGGATATAATGCATAACGTTAAAAGTACAAATCTGGTCAGAAATAGCAATATGATGTTAGCTGATATTTTTTAATTCTGTCCAGTTCAGAGGATTGGAAAAGGTCTTCAAAACGGTTGTCTCTTTTCTTTCCCTACTACCAGAGTCCATTTTAAGGTGGCAGTATGCCTTATAGTAGCATTGACTGGACCCCCAGATTTCGGCGGAACGGGCTGACCATCTAATATATATGTAAAGCAAAGTTGCATAATAAATATAGGGTACTTAGTGAACTATTTTTGATCAAAAAAAGTATACAAGCCGTCCCACCAGCGGCAAGGTGACCCTAAATTGGGACGGTACCTATACTGCCTATATTAAAAACCTTACTGTATATCAAAGTTGAAGTAATGCATATAAAAGGGTAGACAAATAGGACCGGGTCCCAACTCCAGACCACCCAGGCCCGTGGTAAGCTACATATATACTAATCAGCTCAACAAAGGGGATGCCACACCCTTAAATTTTGTCTTGTTTGCATTCTGTGCAATTTAAGGGTGTGGCATCCCCTTTGTTGAGCTGATTAGTATATATGTAGCTTACCACGGGCCTGGGTGGTCTGGAGTTGGGACCCGGTCCTATTTGTCTACCCTTTTATATGCATTACTTCAACTTTGATATACAGTAAGGTTTTTAATATAGGCAGTATAGGTACCGTCCCAATTTAGGGTCACCTTGCCGCTGGTGGGACGGCTTGTATACTTTTTTTGATCAAAAATAGTTCACTAAGTACCCTATATTTATTATGCAACTTTGCTTTACATTTATATATAATGATGGTAGGGTATGAGATATATTTTTGTCTTTTGTAGGTTTTGCTTCTTTTTGCTAGTGTGAACATGCTCCTATTTCTTGCATGTCTACCATCTTAGACCTCAGTTCACATTGCTTGGTTTTTTGTCTTGTTTGCATTCTGTGCAAATTAAGGGTGTGGCATCCCCTTTGTTGAGCTGATTAGTATATATGTAGCTTACCACGGGCCTGGGTGGTCTGGAGTTGGGACCCGGTCCTATTTGTCTACCCTTTTATATGCATTACTTCAACTTTGATATACAGTAAGGTTTTTAATATAGGCAGTATAGGTACCGTCCCAATTTAGGGTCACCTTGCCGCTGGTGGGATGGCTTGTATACTTTTTTTGATCAAAAATAGTTCACTAAGTACCCTATATTTATTATGCAACTTTGCTTTACATTTATATATAATGATGGTAGGGTATGAGATATATTTTTGTCTTTTGTAGGTTTTGCTTCTTTTTGCTAGTGTGAACATGCTCCTATTTCTTGCATGTCTACCATCTTAGACCTCAGTTCACATTGCTTGGTTTTTTGTCTTGTTTGCATTCTGTGCAATTTAAGGGTGTGGCATCCCCTTTGTTGAGCTGATTAGTATATATGTAGCTTACCACGGGCCTGGGTGGTCTGGAGTTGGGACCCGGTCCTATTTGTCTACCCTTTTATATGCATTACTTTAACTTTGATATACAGTAAGGTTTTTAATATAGGCAGTATAGGTACCGTCCCAATTTAGGGTCACCTTGCCGCTGGTGGGACAGCTTGTATACTTTTTTTGATCAAAAATAGTTCACTAAGTACCCTATATTTATTATGCAACTTTGCTTTACATTTATATATAATGATGGTAAGGGTATGAGATATATTTTTGTCTTTTGTAGGTTTTGCTTCTTTTTGCTAGTGTGAACATGCTCCTATTTCTTGCATGTCTACCATCTTAGACCTCAGTTCACATTGCTTGTTTTTTTGTCTTGTTGGCATTCTGTGCAATTTAAGGGTGTGGCATCCCCTTTGTTGAGCTGATTAGTATATATGTAGCTTACCACGGGCCTGGGTGGTCTGGAGTTGGGACCCGGTCCTATTTGTCTACCCTTTTATATGCATTACTTCAACTTTGATATACAGTAAGGTTTTTAATATAGGCAGTATAGGTACCGTCCCAATTTAGGGTCACCTTGCTGCTGGTGGGACGGCTTGTATACTTTTTTTGATCAAAAATAGTTCACTAAGTACCCTATATTTATTATGCAACTTTGCTTTACATTTATATATAATGATGGTAGGGTATGAGATATATTTTTGTCTTTTGTAGGTTTTGCTTCTTTTTGCTAGTGTGAACATGCTCCTATTTCTTGCATGTCTACCATCTTAGACCTCAGTTCACATTGCTTGTTTTTTTGTCTTGTTTGCATTCTGTGCAATTTAAGGGTGTGGCATCCCCTTTGTTGAGCTGATTAGTATATATGTAGCTTACCACGGGCCTGGGTGGTCTGGAGTTGGGACCCGGTCCTATTTGTCTACCCTTTTATATGCATTACTTCAACTTTGATATACAGTAAGGTTTTTAATATAGGCAGTATAGGTACCGTCCCAATTTAGGGTCACCTTGCCGCTGGTGGGACGGCTTGTATACTTTTTTTGATCAAAAATAGTTCACTAAGTACCCTATATTTATTATGCAACTTTGCTTTACATTTATATATAATGATGGTAGGGTATGAGATATATTTTTGTCTTTTGTAGGTTTTGCTTCTTTTTGCTAGTGTGAACATGCTCCTATTTCTTGCATGTCTACCATCTTAGACCTCAGTTCACATTGCTTGGTTTTTTGTCTTGTTTGCATTCTGTGCAATTTAAGGGTGTGGCATCCCCTTTGTTGAGCTGATTAGTATATATGTAGCTTACCACGGGCCTGGGTGGTCTGGAGTTGGGACCCGGTCCTATTTGTCTACCCTTTTATATGCATTACTTCAACTTTGATATACAGTAAGGTTTTTAATATAGGCAGTATAGGTACCATCCCAACTTAGGGTCACCTTGCCGCTGGTGGGACGGCTTGTATACTTTTTTTGATCAAAAATAGTTCACTAAGTACCCTATATTTATTATGCAACTTTGCTTTACATTTATATATAATGATGGTAAGGGTATGAGATATATTTTTGTCTTTTGTAGGTTTTGCTTCTTTTTGCTAGTGTGAACATGCTCCTATTTCTTGCATGTCTACCATCTTAGACCTCAGTTCACATTGCTTGGTTTTTTGTCTTGTTTGCATTCTGTGCAATTTAAGGGTGTGGCATCCCCTTTGTTGAGCTGATTAGTATATATGTAGCTTACCACGGGCCTGGGTGGTCTGGAGTTGGGACCCGGTCCTATTTGTCTACCCTTTTATATGCATTACTTCAACTTTGATATACAGTAAGGTTTTTAATATAGGCAGTATAGGTACCGTCCCAATTTAGGGTCACCTTGCCGCTGGTGGGACGGCTTGTATACTTTTTTTGATCAAAAATAGTTCACTAAGTACCCTATATTTATTATGCAACTTTGCTTTACATTTATATATAATGATGGTAGGGTATGAGATATATTTTTGTCTTTTGTAGGTTTTGCTTCTTTTTGCTAGTGTGAACATGCTCCTATTTCTTGCATGTCTACCATCTTAGACCTCAGTTCACATTGCTTGGTTTTTTGTCTTGTTTGCATTCTGTGCAATTTAAGGGTGTGGCATCCCCTTTGTTGAGCTGATTAGTATATATGTAGCTTACCACGGGCCTGGGTGGTCTGGAGTTGGGACCCGGTCCTATTTGTCTACCCTTTTATATGCATTACTTCAACTTTGATATACAGTAAGGTTTTTAATATAGGCAGTATAGGTACCGTCCCAATTTAGGGTCACCTTGCCGCTGGTGGGACAGCTTGTATACTTTTTTTGATCAAAAATAGTTCACTAAGTACCCTATATTTATTATGCAACTTTGCTTTACATTTATATATAATGATGGTAAGGGTATGAGATATATTTTTGTCTTTTGTAGGTTTTGCTTCTTTTTGCTAGTGTGAACATGCTCCTATTTCTTGCATGTCTACCATCTTAGACCTCAGTTCACATTGCTTGTTTTTTTGTCTTGTTGGCATTCTGTGCAATTTAAGGGTGTGGCATCCCCTTTGTTGAGCTGATTAGTATATATGTAGCTTACCACGGGCCTGGGTGGTCTGGAGTTGGGACCCGGTCCTATTTGTCTACCCTTTTATATGCATTACTTCAACTTTGATATACAGTAAGGTTTTTAATATAGGCAGTATAGGTACCGTCCCAATTTAGGGTCACCTTGCTGCTGGTGGGACGGCTTGTATACTTTTTTTGATCAAAAATAGTTCACTAAGTACCCTATATTTATTATGCAACTTTGCTTTACATTTATATATAATGATGGTAGGGTATGAGATATATTTTTGTCTTTTGTAGGTTTTGCTTCTTTTTGCTAGTGTGAACATGCTCCTATTTCTTGCATGTCTACCATCTTAGACCTCAGTTCACATTGCTTGTTTTTTTGTCTTGTTTGCATTCTGTGCAATTTAAGGGTGTGGCATCCCCTTTGTTGAGCTGATTAGTATATATGTAGCTTACCACGGGCCTGGGTGGTCTGGAGTTGGGACCCGGTCCTATTTGTCTACCCTTTTATATGCATTACTTCAACTTTGATATACAGTAAGGTTTTTAATATAGGCAGTATAGGTACCGTCCCAATTTAGGGTCACCTTGCCGCTGGTGGGACGGCTTGTATACTTTTTTTGATCAAAAATAGTTCACTAAGTACCCTATATTTATTATGCAACTTTGCTTTACATTTATATATAATGATGGTAGGGTATGAGATATATTTTTGTCTTTTGTAGGTTTTGCTTCTTTTTGCTAGTGTGAACATGCTCCTATTTCTTGCATGTCTACCATCTTAGACCTCAGTTCACATTGCTTGGTTTTTTGTCTTGTTTGCATTCTGTGCAATTTAAGGGTGTGGCATCCCCTTTGTTGAGCTGATTAGTATATATGTAGCTTACCACGGGCCTGGGTGGTCTGGAGTTGGGACCCGGTCCTATTTGTCTACCCTTTTATATGCATTACTTCAACTTTGATATACAGTAAGGTTTTTAATATAGGCAGTATAGGTACCGTCCCAATTTAGGGTCACCTTGCCGCTGGTGGGACGGCTTGTATACTTTTTTTGATCAAAAATAGTTCACTAAGTACCCTATATTTATTATGCAACTTTGCTTTACATTTATATATAATGATGGTAGGGTATGAGATATATTTTTGTCTTTTGTAGGTTTTGCTTCTTTTTGCTAGTGTGAACATGCTCCTATTTCTTGCATGTCTACCATCTTAGACCTCAGTTCACATTGCTTGGTTTTTTGTCTTGTTTGCATTCTGTGCAATTTAAGGGTGTGGCATCCCCTTTGTTGAGCTGATTAGTATATATGTAGCTTACCACGGGCCTGGGTGGTCTGGAGTTGGGACCCGGTCCTATTTGTCTACCCTTTTATATGCATTACTTCAACTTTGATATACAGTAAGGTTTTTAATATAGGCAGTATAGGTACCGTCCCAATTTAGGGTCACCTTGCCGCTGGTGGGACGGCTTGTATACTTTTTTTGATCAAAAATAGTTCACTAAGTACCCTATATTTATTATGCAACTTTGCTTTACATTTATATATAATGATGGTAGGGTATGAGATATATTTTTGTCTAGGTTTTGCTTCTTTTTGCTAGTGTGAACATGCTCTTATTTCTTGCATGTCTACCATCTTAGACCTCAGTTCACATTGCTTGGTTTTTTGTCTTGTTTGCATTCTGTGCAATTTAAGGGTGTGGCATCCCCTTTGTTGAGCTGATTAGTATATATGTAGCTTACCACGGGCCTGGGTGGTCTGGAGTTGGGACCCGGTCCTATTTGTCTACCCTTTTATATGCATTACTTCAACTTTGATATACAGTAAGGTTTTTAATATAGGCAGTATAGGTACCGTCCCAATTTAGGGTCACCTTGCCGCTGGTGGGACAGCTTGTATACTTTTTTTGATCAAAAATAGTTCACTAAGTACCCTATATTTATTATGCAACTTTGCTTTACATTTATATATAATGATGGTAAGGGTATGAGATATATTTTTGTCTTTTGTAGGTTTTGCTTCTTTTTGCTAGTGTGAACATGCTCCTATTTCTTGCATGTCTACCATCTTAGACCTCAGTTCACATTGCTTGTTTTTTTGTCTTGTTGGCATTCTGTGCAATTTAAGGGTGTGGCATCCCCTTTGTTGAGCTGATTAGTATATATGTAGCTTACCACGGGCCTGGGTGGTCTGGAGTTGGGACCCGGTCCTATTTGTCTACCCTTTTATATGCATTACTTCAACTTTGATATACAGTAAGGTTTTTAATATAGGCAGTATAGGTACCGTCCCAATTTAGGGTCACCTTGCTGCTGGTGGGACGGCTTGTATACTTTTTTTGATCAAAAATAGTTCACTAAGTACCCTATATTTATTATGCAACTTTGCTTTACATTTATATATAATGATGGTAGGGTATGAGATATATTTTTGTCTTTTGTAGGTTTTGCTTCTTTTTGCTAGTGTGAACATGCTCCTATTTCTTGCATGTCTACCATCTTAGACCTCAGTTCACATTGCTTGTTTTTTTGTCTTGTTTGCATTCTGTGCAATTTAAGGGTGTGGCATCCCCTTTGTTGAGCTGATTAGTATATATGTAGCTTACCACGGGCCTGGGTGGTCTGGAGTTGGGACCCGGTCCTATTTGTCTACCCTTTTATATGCATTACTTCAACTTTGATATACAGTAAGGTTTTTAATATAGGCAGTATAGGTACCGTCCCAATTTAGGGTCACCTTGCCGCTGGTGGGACGGCTTGTATACTTTTTTTGATCAAAAATAGTTCACTAAGTACCCTATATTTATTATGCAACTTTGCTTTACATTTATATATAATGATGGTAGGGTATGAGATATATTTTTGTCTTTTGTAGGTTTTGCTTCTTTTTGCTAGTGTGAACATGCTCCTATTTCTTGCATGTCTACCATCTTAGACCTCAGTTCACATTGCTTGGTTTTTTGTCTTGTTTGCATTCTGTGCAATTTAAGGGTGTGGCATCCCCTTTGTTGAGCTGATTAGTATATATGTAGCTTACCACGGGCCTGGGTGGTCTGGAGTTGGGACCCGGTCCTATTTGTCTACCCTTTTATATGCATTACTTCAACTTTGATATACAGTAAGGTTTTTAATATAGGCAGTATAGGTACCGTCCCAATTTAGGGTCACCTTGCCGCTGGTGGGACGGCTTGTATACTTTTTTTGATCAAAAATAGTTCACTAAGTACCCTATATTTATTATGCAACTTTGCTTTACATTTATATATAATGATGGTAGGGTATGAGATATATTTTTGTCTTTTGTAGGTTTTGCTTCTTTTTGCTAGTGTGAACATGCTCCTATTTCTTGCATGTCTACCATCTTAGACCTCAGTTCACATTGCTTGGTTTTTTGTCTTGTTTGCATTCTGTGCAATTTAAGGGTGTGGCATCCCCTTTGTTGAGCTGATTAGTATATATGTAGCTTACCACGGGCCTGGGTGGTCTGGAGTTGGGACCCGGTCCTATTTGTCTACCCTTTTATATGCATTACTTCAACTTTGATATACAGTAAGGTTTTTAATATAGGCAGTATAGGTACCGTCCCAATTTAGGGTCACCTTGCCGCTGGTGGGACGGCTTGTATACTTTTTTTGATCAAAAATAGTTCACTAAGTACCCTATATTTATTATGCAACTTTGCTTTACATTTATATATAATGATGGTAGGGTATGAGATATATTTTTGTCTAGGTTTTGCTTCTTTTTGCTAGTGTGAACATGCTCCTATTTCTTGCATGTCTACCATCTTAGACCTCAGTTCACATTGCTTGGTTTTTTGTCTTGTTTGCATTCTGTGCAATTTAAGGGTGTGGCATCCCCTTTGTTGAGCTGATTAGTATATATGTAGCTTACCACGGGCCTGGGTGGTCTGGAGTTGGGACCCGGTCCTATTTGTCTACCCTTTTATATGCATTACTTCAACTTTGATATACAGTAAGGTTTTTAATATAGGCAGTATAGGTACCGTCCCAATTTAGGGTCACCTTGCCGCTGGTGGGACGGCTTGTATACCTTTTTTTGATCAAAAATAGTTCACTAAGTACCCTATATTTATTATGCAACTTTGCTTTACATTTATATATAATGATGGTAGGGTATGAGATATATTTTTGTCTTTTGTAGGTTTTGCTTCTTTTTGCTAGTGTGAACATGCTCCTATTTCTTGCATGTCTACCATCTTAGACCTCAGTTCACATTGCTTGGTTTTTTCATCTAATATATATGAAATGTTTGACTGATATTTGTTGGACATATATCAGGTGAAAAAGTGTTAGGCATGTTCAATTTCAGTATACATAATGCTTTGTTTTCAAGCAAGACAAACAGTCGCCAGAGGTGTCTGAAAGTGGCTTATTCTCCTTTCCCCACTGAATATACATATGTGGCACCCTGCTGTTCACAGGTACCACAGGACCCAGGGTGCATGGACAGACTTCTCCACAAGAGGCCCTCACTACATACAAACACCTCCACCCTTCCACCTCATACCAGCAGAGGAAGCCTGTTAGGGATATATATATGGAGGGTGGAGCCAGGCAGTTCAGTTAGTTGTCGGAGAGCGTGCTGGCGCTGAGACCAGTGAAGACGCAGCACGTCTGCTGCTGAGTTCTAAGGGCCCCGAGTGTGGCCGACGGCAAGGAGGAGAGGAGAGAGGAGTTTAGGGGGCAGAGGAGCATCATAGGCTCACCCCGATATACAAACCGGACACCGGGTCCGCGCCTACAGGGTCCTTTATACCCAGTAGGGATCACTGGCATTCCAGGGGGACTGCAAGTCCCTGGCAGACCTGAAGCTAGACCAATCACAGGACCAGGAACCACGAAGGCCCCGGCGACCAGGGATAGTGGTTGCCAGCAGAAGGTCCTACTACCGAGCGACAGGTGAAGGAACAGCATGACACATAAGCTAGGCCCAGTTGCAGGCTGGCCAGGAGCATACAGAGAGGCAGACACGGACCAGGAGGCCTTATACCCGCTCACTGGGGAGAAGTCCTGAAGTGCACCCATCCTACTGAGTACCCTGGACCGTACTGACATCCGCACCAGTAAAGGTATTGAAGCGAATCCCCTTTCTCTGTCAGGTACTCCTGCTGCGCCTTCCCGCCTGTACTACAAGCCCCAGCATCACCACCCACCAAACTCCACACTGCCCTGGGGGCCCGCTCCACCTGTGGGGAGCAGAAACACCTCAGCTGCCATCCCATCACCCCCCCGGAGGTCTGCAGCAGCGCTGGTAATCCTTACCAGGTACCACAGGTGGCGTCACAAACTATTTACTTTATTTTTATTTCTATCCAAGTTCCAATCCCCTTTTTGGTTGACCGCCCTGGGCCACGGACCGGGCCAGCCACTGTGACATATCCCCCCAGCATCCATAGGTCCGGCTGCCAAGTACCCCATTGCCCCGGGGGCGCGTCACATACGTGCTCAAATGAAACAAAAACACATTCGTATGGGCAGTTCGATAGTAATAGTAGTAAGCAGATTAGCTATTGCATGTGTATGGCCACATTTAGATTGGAATTAAAAATACTGCAAAGCCTACAATTTCCCTAAAAAGAAGTGAATAACACTCTGAGGTGCCCTAGGACTGTATCCAAAGCCTTTCAATCTATTTAAATCAAATGCAAAGTTAGTAATGTCAAAGTGACCTCCACATATATAGCTTCAGTGGATATAAAAAATCTATACACACCCCCAATTGATTCAAATAGGGGATGATGTGCAGTATTGGTCCACGGACACAATCAAATTGATCGAACTGTGCTATACAGCTCCTCAACTGAGCACTTTCACATGCCATCAGCATTGGGAACAGCTGACATTGGGGATGCCAGGTGTCGCACCCCCACAGATCAGGTAATGATGACCTATACTAAGGATAGGCGTTAATATAAAAGTCCTGGACCACCCGTTTAAGATTTAGAAAATGTCTGTCTGATTTTTTGGTGCAGTGCTGGAGCTCTTGTGTGAATCTAAATAACTAGTCATATTAATGTGGTTTTCTGCTTAATGTGGGGTTACTCACACAGCAGTCGATTCTTTCACGCAAGAGAATTGGGCCGATTATGTAAATGACACCCGGTTCAAATTTTGTCAGAGCTTGATTCGTTTCTTTCGCATGAGAGAATCGCAGCACAGGTGCGGAGGAGATGGAGAAAGTAATTGCCATTGCCTCCATGATCCTGACAGCAAGTGCTGGATTTTCTATAGAGACAGTTAAACATTGTATAAGGATTTGTTCATATTTTAATTTATTATATTTAACAAGATGAATAGCCCGACATGCATTGGTTAATGTGAATGTGGGACATTAATGCCTTGATTGTGCCATATCCAGACCTGTTGACTCATTCATTCATATTTTAGACAGTGAAAATTTTCATTTTTCTGTAATAATTGTTACTTTTAAAGGGGCTTTGTCACCAGAAAAGGTGAATGTCATACTGCTAATATTCAACGGTAGCAATCTGCAGCTACTTCACTGTTTTCCCAGTACCGAGATGCTGTTGTTCAAACATTGTTTGGGGAACTATAACTACAGTGAGACTCCTGTAGAACATAACGTAATCTTAATAGCGGGATATAGATTACCTACATTTTGTCTCTCTAAAGGAATAGTCACTCTTTGCGGGAGCACCATACATTCAAAGCCATACCCACAAGCTGTAGCCAATGGCTAACACCTCAGTGTTTTCTGGCCAATTGTGTAGCCATCGGTCACTACACATAAGCATGGTTTCATCCACATTTGGTGTCGGTGACATGCATCTATACCCTAATGTTCAAGATTCTAAATGTATTAGCTCGGATGCTTGCCTTCAATCCAATTGACAGTAGGAATCTATTGCAAAAGTTGCATATTTGAAGACCTGTGTTTTAATGGATTCTGATGGATCTTATTTATTCTTAATCTCTTAGTCAAGTTTCCATTTTTTCTTTATAGAAATTTGCAGTCTTATTCTGCACATCTAAGCCATGCCAAATGCAGTTTACGGCAGTACTAATCCTAATTTGTAGATATTTATCTATGGTTAAAAAAAAGCATTTAAAACTACATCAAATTCAGGAAAATTAGGGGAATGTTTTGTGTAAAAGGTGTGTGGGACCTATACAAGCTGGGTTGTAAAATATTATGGATCTCAAATATACTAATAAATATGATATATTTTTATGGCACCTACATATTTTGCACTGTTTTAAGCAAGAGGACCCTACCTATAAGGGTAGGGTCCCACGACCATTTTCTCCACATATGAGAATTTTTCCATATTCTGATCAACTTTGATTAGAGGTTGATCAGAGTGGCATCAGTTTTTCTTGGACGTGGAGAGAAAAAAAAGTTTCTCCACCTTCTCTTTTCTGTCAGTCCGTGAAAGTGCGGTCCAATTTTTTTAATGGACTCATAAACTTGCATTGCCGATTTTGATTGGACACTCGGATCAAAATCAGACACGGGCACAGCCCCATAGAATATCATAGGTACGAGTGTTATACATGAAAACCATGGATAGCACTCATACGAGAAAATCGGTTGTGTGCACGAGCCCTAAGAGTGTACAATCAAATTCATTTTGTTTGGCATCGTAACAAATGAACATTTTATTCTGCGATATGGAATTAGGCACAGACCTGTTTATCTTATGTACTTAAATCGCCACTCCTTGTCCCAGCAAGGCAATTTCTACAATTGTTCTACAATCATAAATACTTCTGTACTTCAGACTTCCTCTTCTCCTTATGCTTAGGATAATGTCAGTACAAAAGACGTTTTGTTAGTGGACGTCAGAAGAAGAAACTTAAGAACTGAAGGGATTTCGATCATGAGCAGAAGCAGTAGATAGTGTTGCGAGATAAAAGAACATGTAAATTATTCACTGTGTCCTGTAGTTAGCGTACATGGTATAAGCATGCCTGGTACTGGTATCCTGTAAATACATGGCCGGGCAAACACTAGTTAATGAACATCTAAAGAGCAGGATCATATTACTAGTAATGGCGGCAGGGTTTGGAAATGCTCAAGTTTATTATTCATAATTAGGAGATCTCTTAATAATTAATGGGTGGATACTAATTCTTATTCAAGGGAGCCCTGTCTTGTCTTTGAACTGTGCCTGGTATAGCAGCTTTAATATCAGGCACAGCCCTTGGACACCAGTTGTGCTGTTCCATGGAAATAAGAGAGCCCTTTTTTACTTGAAAATCTTGAATTTGTACAGACTAAAAATTAGACAGTATTGGTATATTCGAACAATTGTGTACGTGTATCAAACGTTCAATGTTTTCGCAATCTAACATCAGTGCAGCCTAAATCAATAAAAAGAATTGAATGAGATCGTAAAAATATCCATATCAGTGAGGAAAAGGTAAAAAGTTTGACTCAAATATCGTGAAAATGATTTGTACAGAAATAGCGGTCATATCCCTACCTCGATCTGCCCCAGCGACATCTGCATCTGACTCCATTAGCTGCCACATTCGCTCTGCAGGTGGCACTGGTGATGGAGGAGGCTACATTGTCAATATCACTTGACAGCATAGGCACTGTTATTATTATTATTATTATTTATTATTATAGCGCCATTTATTCCATAGCGCTTTATATGTGAAAAAGGGGTATGCATACAAGAACAATTGCAATAATCTTGAACAAAACGTGACGGTGACTGGTACAGGAGGAGCGAGGACCCTGCCCGCGAAGGAATCCAATTTGGAATACTGGTGTGGCTGTTACTTATGGTGCTGCCCATCAGGGAAAATGTGTGTGTGTGTGTTTGTGTGGATTGTCCATAGCAGAAGTAATCAAAGTATGGAGGAAGCAAAAAGGAGAATAGCCTGGTATGTGCTCTACGCAGGCTTGGACTGGCTCACAGGAGAACAGGAGAATCCTCTGGTGGGCCCCCATGTAGGAATGAGCTCTCCACTCCACCTATATGAAAAGTAGTTTGCACAATACATTTGTTCACTTCCCCATTTATAATTATATAGAAACATAGATAAATTTGTGAATGAGGGTAATGTGATTTTTGCTTGTAGCTGAACAGTGGGCCACCAGAGTCAATGTTACTGGTGGGCCCTTGGCATCCCAGTCCGGCAGTGGCTCTACGTGTGTAAAACATGCATTGTTTGTGTGTGTGTGTGTGTGTGTGTGTGTGTGTAACATGAAGTGTGTGAAACATGCATTGTAGGTATGTAACATGCATTTTGTGGAACATGCCGTGTGTATAATACGTAGTGTGTGTTTAACATGAAGTGTGTAACATGTAGGCATTCAGTTTGTGTCTAGTATGGAGTGTGTAACATGCAGTTTGTGTTTAACATGACGTGTGTATGTAATATTCAATGTGTGTAACATGCAGTTTATGTGTGTACAACATACTGTGTGTGTATGTGTAGCTTGAAGTGTATGTGTAATATGCAGTAGATATAAAAAGTCTACACCCCCTGTTAAAATACCAAGGTTTTGTCATGTAAAAAAAATCATACCAAGGAGAATTATTTCAGAAATGTTTCCATCTTTAATGTCACCCATAATCTGAACAAATCCATTGAGAATCAAAGATAAAATCATTTTGAAAGGGAAAATGGAAATAAGAAAACTAAAATAACTCCAAGTCATTAGATGTACCATGGAACATTGTGAAGACGGTCATCAAGAAGTGGCTTAAATTTTGCACAACAGTGAAATTACCTAGAATGGGACGTACCTCAAAAATTGATGAAAAGACAAGAAGGAAATTGGTCTGGAAGGCTAACAAGAGACCTACAGCAACATTATAGGAGCTGCATGAATTTCTGCCATATACTGGTTATGTACTGCATGTGACAAAAATCTCCTGTATTTTTCATATGTCAGGCTTATGGGGTAGGATGGCAAGACAGAAGCATTATCTTACAAAGAAATACATCCAAGACCAACTATGTGTTACCAAAACCTACATCAAGTCTGCCAAAATCTTGTGGAAAAACATGTTATAGTCTCATGCGACCAAGGTTGAACTTTTTGGCTATAACTCCAAAAAGGTATGTTTGACACTAAGCCAACACTGCACATCACCAACAGAACACCACACCCACAGTGAAGCATGGTGGAGTCAGCATTACGCTTTGGGCTGTTTTACAGAAGCTGGAATTAAAGTTTGAGTCAATTTTGCAATAAAACTTCCAGGCCTCTTCTAAAAAGCTTAAGATGAAATGGAATTTTACCTTCCAGCATGACAATGACACTGAGCATACCTCACAATTAACAAAAGAATGGCTTCGTCAGAAGATGGTCAAAGTTTTAGAATGGCCAAGCCAGAGTTCAGACCTGAATCCAATTGAAAAACTATGGCTTGACCTGAACAAAGTGCTTTACATAGGAGATGCCCTCACATTTTGACAGATTTGGAGAGCTACTGCAAAGAAGAGTGGACAATGATTGCCATTTCTAGATGTGCCAATCGGATATACTGCTACCCAAAAAGACTAAATGCTGTGATAAATTCAAAGGGTATTTCAACAAAGTATTAGTTTAAAGGTTCGCATATTTCTGCTAGAACATTATTTAGTTCTTTGAAATCTTTTTGGATGGAAAAAGAAAAATATTTTATTTTTCAATTGAATTTTACAGATTAAGGGTGACATTAAAGATGGGAAAAGTTCTGAATTTATTCTTCTTGGTATTATTTTTTCACATGACAAAAAACATGGCATTTTAACAGAGTTTTGAACTCTTTTTATATCCACTGTACAATGTTTGAATAGTACCCATATTTAAAAATGTCGATAGTGCAGACGAGCGTTCATAGGTGTAAACATGTCGACAATTGCCCAACAAATGATCAACACACTTATTTATTGGGTGGTTGGATTGACTATGCTTGAACAAAAATCGTTCTTGGCAGCACATTGCCTGGAGTAAGACATAGAGGTGCTCACGACAACACAATACTGTATGGGGACAGAATGATCTATTATCGATTATTCTGTCCCAATCATTCTTTGGCAGCCTGTGTAAAGAAGCCATTAAGCTAGTACCAAAGGACTTAAATATAGCCAATTGGTTAACGGTCTGAAATCAGCTCATGTAAATGCACCCGAAATGTAAATGTTCCTGTGTGACGGTGCAGTATGTTAGCATTTAAGACAGCACCTTTTGATGTTACCCCAGTGCCAAACTATGTCAAAAACCATCCATGTTGCCAGTTGTTGAATGTGGTTTCTCAATACTGTTGCCATGCTGTTCTGGCATTCCATTCCTTATTCTGACCCAGCTTGTAAGCCCAACTTGCTCTTTCCCTGCTAATCCTTCTGATTCTGACCTTGACTAATTTGACCCTTCTTTACTGACTTTTTTATACCTGACCCCAGCTATTTTTCTGGCTATGGTTTTGTCTTCTGATTCTGTGCCCAGTTCTGTCCTTTCAATTACTGACCCAGCTAGTTTGTCTTGCTTTTGGCTCGCTCCACTGGCCAGCAGCTACTTGGTGAACGCTACTTGGCATGCCTTGATATATGCAAGATCCCTTGATGGTTATTACTTTGGAAGGTCAAGGTTCATCGGGGACCTGCTAGACAGAATGGCTAGTGCCAAGTATGTCTGAAATTGCTTATTTTAACTGACAGCCCCAGATACACATTACAATAGCATTGAGAAAAAGATGGAGAAAACGGAGAAAGAAAAAGGAGCAATGAGAGTGAAAGACAACATGTAAAAGTCCCCATATGCATAAGAGAAAAGTTATCTGAACCAGTATATTTTAACAGAACCAGCAGACCATCTAATGTGTATAGATGCCTCCTAGAGATGAGCGAATCAATCCAAGGATGATCGAGTTTGAGCCGCTTTCCCTTAAATTTGCAGTTTCTCACAACTTTGAACATTTTGAGATTCGATTCTTGGTTTGCAAAAAAGACAAAAATTTACCCGGCACCATTTCCCACACTGCTAAAGCATCAGAGAGCAGGGTAACGTCATTTTGTGATGCCGTGCAGGTCTCCCCATAATGTAATCTTTCTTTCTCCTGTAGAGTGTAAGCTTTATGGTAAGCAGGGTCCTCTCTCTCCTGTCGAGTGTAAGCTCTTATGGTCTGCAAGGTTCTCTCTCCCACTCCTCTTTCCCACTTGCATTTTCCGAGCAATTACAAGCCTTCCAGTATTTAGATTTGTGGTACTTGAGTAGATGAGCTACTCACTGAGGAAGCGGACAGGACGTCCGCGAAACACGTATGAATGTAGTTTTATTAATAAAATATTTCCATTAACCCTTTTGATCACCGGATCATCATTTCATACGGAGGAGCGCGGATATCTATACACCTTTCTTCTGCCATATCCACCTGTTAATGTACCTTGGAACCCTATGTTGGGCTGGTGTTGTCTGCAACTCTCCACACAAAAGCCTACATGTGTTGTGCATTAACACAACTCTACGAGGTGAGCAACTTATCTGACCTTATTATTATTTGTCATTTGGTAACGGCACCATCTGCGCCCCTTTTTCTATTTCTTTTTCCTTAACTTCTTATCAATGACATGCCTATACAGGTGTGGTACCTTTTTTCTATATACTTCCCAAATGCCAAATGTTATCATATAAATGGAAATCAGTGTGTTTTTTTCCCATTCAGTCATAGCATCTACATTATATAGTTGTTGAGTTTAGTGATGTGCGGCTTTGCATAGAGAGCTTGGGAGCTAAGGGAGATAAATGTTATGTTTACGCTATGTATACAGTACTGGTCAAAAGTTTGGACACACCTGTTCACACAATGGTTTTCCTCATTCTTATTGGAATGAGCAAATTGTAGATTCAGACTGAAGACAGAAAAACCCCGAAGGAACACATATGGAGACAAAGAGGCTATCTGCATATTTTTCTACATAAATTGTAAATGTGCATATACATATTTTATGGTATTGTATGTGCATTTTGAGGTCCAGTGTTGCTTAAACTAGTGTATCGCAGTATATGGCAGCACCACCATTCCCTAACATAGTAGAATGCTGATTTCTTAGCTGCCAACTAACAGTAGGCTGTGCCAGCATCAATGTCAGGCTCTTTCATGGGTGTGAGTTGTGACGCTGGGATGCTGTGCCATGATGTATCTGTATGGAGGAGTCAGAGAGATAGGCCATCAGTTACCATATGTGTATGGCCAGCCTTATTGGGTTGTAGGTAGTGTTGAGCCACCCCCGTAGTGTTCGAGTTCGGTTCGGTTCGTCGAACACTCGTGTGTTCGCCGAACTGTTCGTCGAACTGTTCGTCGAACACCTTCGAACACCGTTAAAACCAATGGCAGGCAAACAAAAACACATAGAAACACATAGAAAACACCTTCAAAGGTGTCCAAAAGCTGACAAACTGCTCAGAAGACACAACTAACACATGGAAAAGTGACAAGTACATATAGTCATGTGAAAAGAAAAGAGGTGGAGGAGTAAAAGGAGGGGGAGACACAAATATAGGCATGTCATGCCCTTCTAAAATCCAAAAAGTGAGAAGCCGACACGTTCAGTCCGCTCCTGCCCGTGCCACCTCCGTGTCGCCGGGTTTGTGCCAGAGCCGCGGTGAACCCTGACGGCCAGCCCCCCTCTCCCAATACTGGTGCCTGTCCGCTGGTGGGTCGAGCGAGCCCCCCTGTGGTGGAGGCAGCTCTAAGCTTTTTAATTTAAATTGTCTCTCTAATTTGAATGAATACACTTTAAATCCATTTACAAGGATCTATTGGAGGGCAAGTCTCATGCCAGCAGCCGCGTAATTCCAGCTCCAGTAGCGTCCACTAAAGCTGCTGCAGTTAAAAAGCTTTTATAAGGATCGAGCTCGGCTGTCCACCGCAAGGCATCCTACTGCCAGTCCCAGCCCCTATGCCTTGGGGTGCCTCCTGATGCTCTTCACTGAGTATCCCGTGGTCCCGAAGCATTTCCTTTGAAAAAATTAAGTGTCCAAACTACAGGTGGTGTAGCTTGCTTAACAGCCGGGATAATCCGCTGACTAGCAGACACTGCTACTAGGCACAAAGTATTTCCTGGGCTAGATGCAGTTAAAAATTTGTAATTAGATACTCTCGTTGGATGCTGAGAAAGTATTCCATAGAGTCTCCTGGCACGCCATATATGATTCTCTTAAAAAGCTTGGGGTAGGGGTCTAGGGGACCCTTTTATAGCCAAAATCACGGCCCTGTATCACAATACGTCACCTAGGCTGAAGATAAATGGAACTGTAGCACCCTGAGGGCTCGGTTGCTACAGAGGTATTGCACCTCACCCAGAGGTGTGATATCTCACTCTCAGGTAAGGATGGAGTGTGGATCAGGACCCGACACCTGCATGCATTACACCACATTGCCGTGGGGCAGGGCGACCAATATGCCTCTGAGATGGGCACGACAGTCCCTGTCCCTGGCTGGAGTGGGGGGAGGGAACACTGAGGAAGGGGAACCCTGTAGTGCAGGAGCAGGGAGGAAGCAGTTCCTGGGTGCATTGAGAAGGGAGTATAAAAGGTGGGCACCATTTTAGTTCAGTGCAGAGAAGTCTGAGCAGAAGTGGCAGGGAGCAGGGGCTCTGCATGAGCTCTGCTCCGGAGGCGGGCCTAGTAACAGAGGCCCAGGCCTGGAAGAGGGAGAAGGAAGGAAGAGGAGCGGAGAAGGCTCCAGGAACGAGGAATGAAGGGATCCCAGGGGTGCGGACGGGCGAGTCGCCACCGCACGCCCGAATCCACCTGCGTGGAGGGGTCAGGCCAAAGGGGGAGACCGGTCCCCGAAACTAGTGGAGGCAGGAAACGACCCTCAGCTAGAAACCGGAGGCTCTGACATTTTATGTGGCGCAGCCCCTCGCTACACCCGCTAGGAAGGCACCACATAGGGTCAGGGAAACTGGCGCCAAGTTTACCAAGAGGAGGCCCGAGGCAGCCGGACAGAAGGGTTGGTAAGAAAGGCCAGACAAAGGACACACAAAGGGGGTCCTGTGAAGCGTTCCAAAGTTATCTGGGAGTTGTCTGAGCCCCTCACCTGGTGAGCACAGTACGACGTGGGCAGCCGTTACCTGCAGACGTGGTCTGGATAATAAGAACTGTGAGTAAAGGCCCTGGACTGCATCACTGACTCCGTGTCGTTACTGCTGCTGCCCTGCACCATCACCCCCATCCTCCGCATACACTGCCCTGAGGCTATACTCCTCCCGTGGGGAGTTGTGCTACGCTCTGCTGCACCCACAACACCAGCCTCAGCGGTCTGCCCTGCAGCGGCGGTTCACTCTGACCGCAATCCACGGGTGGCGTAGTCGGACATTTAAACATCAAAACCACATAAATAGTTCCGCCACTGGTTTGACCACCCTGAGCCACGGAACCGGGTCGCCGCCACGAAGACTACAACCACCAGCATCCACCAAAAAGGGTCCGGCTCCGGGTGTCCCAAGGCCCAGGGGGTGCATCAGAACATTTTCATCACCTTTCACAATCACCAATGGGACAAGGCAGGGATGTCCTCTGTCCCCTCTCTTATACATCCTAGTGACGGAGCACCTGCTCTCATCAATTCGCCATAACCCCAATATTAGGTGGATTGAGGTGGGAGGCACCGAGTACAAGTGCTCTCTATTTGCTGATGATGTCCTAGTATATATCACTCAATCACATATATCCATCCATGCTGTTATGGCTGAAATAGATCACTTTGTTACATGGTCAAATTTTAAACTCAATGCAGCGAAGTCTGAGGCCCTCGATGTCTCCCTCCCCAAATCCATATAGGATTCCATCCAGTCCAACTTTCCCTTTGCCTGGCCCTCACAGGGTATCAAATACTTAGGAATTCCTATTCATAGAGACCTCTCCCATCTATGTTATCTTAATTTTGGGCCCTTTATTGAACAACTCCATACAGACCACGGTTGGCAAGTTAGAACTGTTAGATTCACTACGTGAACCACTGGTGTTTTGTGGAAAAGCACATGTACACTGTGTTCCAAATTATTATGCAAAAAGTGTTTAGGAGTGATAAGGGAAGAATTTGTTTGTTTGTCAGTTAAACTCATTGATGGTGATGTGTGTCAGGGCTCTTTATATCACTGTAAGCAATTGCAGACACCTGTGCTAATTAGTTTGGCAGGTGTGTCCAATGAAAGGCAAGACTACTTAAGAAGGCTGTCTCACATTATTAAGCAGCCTACATTTTCTGCCAAAATGGGAAAGAAAAAGGATGTGTCGGCTGCTGAGAAGCAACAAATTGTGGAGTGTTTAGGTCAAGGCATGACTACAATCAACATTGTGCGAAGTGTCTTGGCAATCAAGAAGTATGTAGCTGATTCACAGTACACACGTGTGCGTGCTGATAAGGGCAAATTGAGGACTCTTTCCTACAGGCAATTACGTCAGGTTAAAAGAGCAGCGGCAAAAAAGCCTTGTCATAGCAGCAGACAAGTTTTTGAAGCTGCTGGTGCCTCCAACGTCCCCCGAACAACAAGATGCAGGGTCCTTCAGAGGTTTGCAGCTGTGCATACGCCATCCTGTCGACCTCCTCTATCCACTTCACACAAGCAGAAACGGCTACAGTGGGCTAAACATTACATGAAGACTGATTTCAAAACTGTTTTGTTCACGGATGAGTGCCGTGCAGCGCTCGATGGTCCAGATGGATGGAGTGGAGGATGGCTGGTTGATGGACACCCCACGCAAATGTAGCACCCTGAGGATTCGGCTGCTACAGGGGTATTACACCTCAAGCCAGAGGTGTGGTATTCCACTCCCGGGTAAGGATGGAGTGTGGGACTGAGCTCAGAAGGCTGCATGCACTACACACATCCCATTTCCGGAGGGCAGACCAACGGTACTCCCACTTAGAAATGTGCAGGTACGACCGAGTCTGTCCTTGGCTGGAGTGGGAGGGGGGTGGACCATCCCAGTAGTGTAGGGGCAGATAGGGGGAGCAGTCTGGGTAAAGATAGGAGCTCATTGGGTGCTGGTCACCTGAGCTCACACATAGAGGGAGTATAAAAGGTGGGAACCATCTAAGATCAGGGTCAGTCTGTGAGAAGACAGTCAGTAAGCCTTTGCAGAGGAGTGGAAGAGAGCAGAGGAGCAGAGCAGCCCCAGAGCCAAGAGTGAGAGAGGAGAGAGAAAGACCCAGAGGGGGAGAAAGAAGGAACTCTGAGAGCCCAAACTAAACCAGAGGGTGAAGAGTTGGCAACAGGGTACCGGATCCCAAACTGGTGGGGGCTACAGCATACCTCAGCCAGAGACCGGAGGCCGTGGGCAGCATCTGCCACGGCCACCCACCATATCCACCCGGAAGGCAGACCACGCATAGGGTCAGGGAACCCAGAGACAAGGGTTCACCAACAAGAGGCCCGAGGGAGCCGGACTTAGGTGGATCCCTGGTGGGGAAGGCCAGAGACGAGGACAGGACAGAACGGGAGCTCAGAACCACGCTCCAGAACTACTTGGGGGTTGGCCGAGTCCAGGACCTGGTGGACGCAGTACGGCTCGGGTGGTCACTCAAGGCCGGAGTGACCGGAACATCTGCAGTAAGTAAAAACCCTGAACTGCACAACCCGACTCTGACTCTCATTACCATCCTCCCTGCACCTCCACAACCACCATCCTCTGCACCTGACCCCCTGAGGCTATACCCCTCCCGTTGGGGGTTATATCACCTAAGCTGCACCAACACCATCAGCCTCAGCGGACCCTGCTGCAGCGGCGGCCGTAGTGACCGCAATTCAACGGGTGGCGTAGTCGACATAAAGAACTTTAGTAACATCAGTAAGGACTGCCACACACCGAGCTTGACACCCTGGGCACGGACCGGGTCACAGCCACTCGGAGACTACAACCCCCATCTGATCCGGCTCCGGGTATTCCCCTAAAGAATATGGCCCAGGGGGCGCGTCAACTTTGGCGTAGTCGGCAGGATAACGTGCCCGCAACACCCGGGTACTGCGTGCCTGAAGAAAAGAACAAGTTTACCTCAAAAAGAAGTCTCCCGCCGGTCCCGGAGGGTCCCCGCCATCGGACTCCATCACAGATCGATTCCCGCCGGTTGTCCGCCATTAACAGCTTTTTCCCGCCATCTGCAGAGTTTCCCGCCACTGGGAGACGATTCCCGCCATTTCCGAAGATTTCCCGCCTTGGAAGAGCGGACGCCATTATGGGCGTGCCAGAGGGTGGCAAGAGGCCACCTCCCATCGTGGGCCAGGTCGAAGAATGGCGCCAAAAGCGGAAACCGCGCCCACCAACAGAGACTGTGATGCTAGAGGTGTCTGTCAGCGTGAAAGAACTGCCCCTGGAGCTGACAATCACCAAGTGGCCCCGGGACCGCCCTCGAAGTGGGAGGACTGAGAAGAAGAGAACAAAGATGGGTGTCGCCTGGAGCAGTCTGGAGAGAGCGCACCCGGAGACAAGACGTATGGAGGGAGAGCCAGGCAGCACCGACCCAGTGGTCAGGAGCCTGATGCGGGCCGCCACTCCAGGCAGCACCGACCCAGTGGTCAGGAGCCTGTTGCCGGTCGCCACTCCAGAAGGCCTGCTGGAGACAACGAGACGAGGAGAGCAGAGCAGCACCGACCCGTTGGTCAGGAGCCTGCTAGAAGCAACGACCCCACTAGGCTTAGTGGAGGTCTTAACACAGCTCCCCCGAGATCGGGAGTGTGCACAGACTGCGCTGGAGGGCCTCGCACAGAGGTTGGCCCGGGTACAACGAGAGACGTTGGCGGAGTGGAGCCGAGAGATGGCCCAGCAGACCGAGACTCGTCAGCGGAGCACGCCACCCGAGAAGAGGAGACAGACCGCCTCTGAGGATGGCGCAGGAGGACTGAAGGCCGGAGACGGCGCCGAGAAGGGAGCCGAACGAATGGAGGCAGGTAAAGGGGACGTCTATACCCCGAGCCGGGAAACCGCGTGCCTGCCCCAGCTCCCCGTCGCAGAGCCCGAAGTATCCCCTGCCGTGCCCGTCGCTGCAACGTCACCGCCGCAGACTAGGCCTCAAACGGAAGCCGCGACCCCTGTGACGTCACACGCCTCGACCCCGAGCGTGGCCAAGCAGGAAGTACCATCGGCCTGGTCGCAAGGCCTAGTACCCCCGGGCGACGCAATACCAACAGCGCCCCCTACCTCCGCGGAGCCCCCGGCCTGGTCGCAGGGCCAAGTAACACAGGGCGCCGCCGTTCTTACGGTGCCCTTTACTTTCAAGGTGCCCCAAGCCTGGTCGCAAGGCCTGGGCAACCCGGGCGCCGCTACCACCACGGCGCCCATAACACCTAAAGTACCGCACCTGGGTGAGGACCTGTTCGCCCAGCATACGTGCCCGGACGGGTCTGAAACTGAAACTGTCCACAAAGAAAGAGCAGGAGGACGCCGTCGTTGAGTACGGCAGAGTAGAGACTGTATGTAGTTGCCCGTCGGGGCACAGTGAACCGTTGCTGCTAATATAGTCCCCGTTGGGACCAGAGAACTGAACTGTTAACCCGTGTGTCCCTTAACCCCACTGACCGAGGACTGAGAGCGGTCATCCCTTTCCTAATACCTGGCCGAGGACTGAGAGCGGCCATATTTCCTTGTAAATAGTTGCGCTTCCTAAAGCGCCCCCTACCGGTTTTATAGGAAACCGTGATTCCAAGAGAGACTGTCGCACTTTACCCGGTCACAAGTTGCACCGTGACCGGAGGTACCAGAATACAAGAATGTTTCTGATGAAAAGTTTTTATGAAAAGTTTTATATGATGTTTTATTATGTTGTTTATGCAAAAATTGTATGTTTTGGTGTTTTTTATATCTTACAGCCCGAGGACGTGCTGTGATTTACCAGGGGGGAATGTAGCACCCTGAGGATTCGGCTGCTACAGGGGTATTACACCTCAAGCCAGAGGTGTGGTATTCCACTCCCGGGTAAGGATGGAGTGTGGGACTGAGCTCAGAAGGCTGCATGCACTACACACATCCCATTTCCGGAGGGCAGACCAACGGTACTCCCACTTAGAAATGTGCAGGTACGACCGAGTCTGTCCTTGGCTGGAGTGGGAGGGGGGTGGACCATCCCAGTAGTGTAGGGGCAGATAGGGGGAGCAGTCTGGGTAAAGATAGGAGCTCATTGGGTGCTGGTCACCTGAGCTCACACATAGAGGGAGTATAAAAGGTGGGAACCATCTAAGATCAGGGTCAGTCTGTGAGAAGACAGTCAGTAAGCCTTTGCAGAGGAGTGGAAGAGAGCAGAGGAGCAGAGCAGCCCCAGAGCCAAGAGTGAGAGAGGAGAGAGAAAGACCCAGAGGGGGAGAAAGAAGGAACTCTGAGAGCCCAAACTAAACCAGAGGGTGAAGAGTTGGCAACAGGGTACCGGATCCCAAACTGGTGGGGGCTACAGCATACCTCAGCCAGAGACCGGAGGCCGTGGGCAGCATCTGCCACGGCCACCCACCATATCCACCCGGAAGGCAGACCACGCATAGGGTCAGGGAACCCAGAGACAAGGGTTCACCAACAAGAGGCCCGAGGGAGCCGGACTTAGGTGGATCCCTGGTGGGGAAGGCCAGAGACGAGGACAGGACAGAACGGGAGCTCAGAACCACGCTCCAGAACTACTTGGGGGTTGGCCGAGTCCAGGACCTGGTGGACGCAGCACGGCTCGGGTGGTCACTCAAGGCCGGAGTGACCGGAACATCTGCAGTAAGTAAAAACCCTGAACTGCACAACCCGACTCTGACTCTCATTACCATCCTCCCTGCACCTCCACAACCACCATCCTCTGCACCTGACCCCCTGAGGCTATACCCCTCCCGTTGGGGGTTATATCACCTAAGCTGCACCAACACCATCAGCCTCAGCGGACCCTGCTGCAGCGGCGGCCGTAGTGACCGCAATTCAACGGGTGGCGTAGTCGACATAAAGAACTTTAGTAACATCAGTAAGGACTGCCACACACTGAGCTTGACACCCTGGGCACGGACCGGGTCACAGCCACTCGGAGACTACAACCCCCATCTGATCCGGCTCCGGGTATTCCCCTAAAGAATATGGCCCAGGGGGTGCGTCACAAACACGGCTACAGCGCCAACAAGGAGGAGGTGGAGTAATGTTTTGGGCTGGAATCATAGGGAGAGAGATTGTCGGCCCCTTTAGGATCCCTGAAGGCGCTAAAGATAAACTCCATAATGTATGTGGATTTTCTCAAACAGCACTTCCTGCCATGGTTCAAGAAGAAGAACCGTGTATTTCACAGCAAGATCATTTTTTTGCATGATAATGCACCATCTCATGCTGCACATAAAACATCTGCATCTCTGGCTGATATGGGCATAAAAGGGGACAAACTTATGGTGTGACCCCCATGCTCCCCTGACCTCTACCCCATTCAGAACCTCTGGAGCATCATCAAAAGGAGTGTCTATGATGGCGGGAGGCAGTTCACATCTAAGCAACACCTCTGGGAGGGTATTCTGTCCTCATGCAAAACAATTGAAGCAGAAACCATCCAAAACCTGACAAATTCAATGGACGAGAGAGTTCAGAAGCTCCTTTCGAACAAGGGGTCCTATGTGAAAATGTAACATCACCTAGAATAAAGTTTTGAGTTGAAAACTGTTTGATTTCAGTTTCTAATAACCTGCTAATGCTTATAATTTCAAAAATAACCATTTTTTTGGTCTTTATTAAAATGAAAAGGTTGATCGAAAAGTTTGGGGGATCTAAGAGTGTGGCAACCCAGTAGTCATGATTACTTCGAATTCTGACAATATGAGGGTCATGTTGCAGGTAGTGCAGCAAGAAGGCACTTATGTGTCTTGCGCATCTCGGAGCCCCAAAATTATTTTCCGGGCTAGATGCAGCTAAAAATTATTATTAATTTTAAATCTGGTGGAGCTTAGTATAGATGGCCTAATAGGATCAGTGCTGCACACTGCTACAAAGCCCAAATTATTTTCCAGCCAAGATACAGATAAACATGATTAGTAATTTTAAATCTGGTGGAGCTTATTATAGATGGCCTAATAGAATCAGTGCTGCACACTGCTACAAAGCCCAAATTATTTTCCAGCCAAGATACAGATAAACATGATTAGTAATTTGAAAGCTTAAAACGGTTGGTAGGGTGATTTTAACCAATCATCAAGCTTTTACTCTCCCCAGGATGACACAGGGGTAGAAAAGTCGTTTCGGATCCATGATTTGTTCATCTTTATGAACGTGAGTCTGTCTACATTATCAGTGGAGAGCCGCGTGCGCTTATCTGTCAGCACACCACCAGCAGCGCTGAACACACGTTCAGACAGAACGCTGGCTGTGGGGCATGACAAGATCTCCAAGGCGTAAGTGGCTAGCTCCGGCCATTTATCCAGATTGGAAGCCCAAAAAGAGCAAGGGTCTAGTGACACAGTCATGGCTTCAATGTTTACTTGGAGATACTCCTGTACCATCGTCTCTAGGCGTTGACTATGTGTCAGACTTCTTGTCTCCTGTGGCCTTGCAAAGGATGGGCTAAAAAAGTGGTGAAATGATTCCGCAAAATTGATGTTACCAGCAGATACTGTGGTTCTGTTACGGTTTGAGTGCTGAACACTTGACGGTCCCACGGTTGGCAAGTTGGAACTGTGAGATTCACTACGTGCACCACTGGTGTTTTGTGGAAAAGCACATGTAAGATTCTGCAACAGTCTCTGCTGATACTCCTGCATGCGTGCATCCCTTTCTATGGCAGGAATAATTTCGGCAAATTTACTTTTGTACCGGGGATCTAACAGTGTGGCAACCCAGTAGTCAGGATTATTTCTAATTCTCACAATTCGAGGGTCATGTTGCAGGTAGTGCAGCAAGAAGGCACTCATGTGTGTTGCGCATCCAGGAGCACCAAGTCCCTGTTGTGTTGGTGGCGAGGTAACAATCATGCTTCCTTCCTCTGTCCTCTCCCCCCAACCTCGCACAACAGAAATGTGATCAAGGTCTCCCTCATCTGATGAGTCTTCCATCAGTTCGTCCCCCACTTCTTCCTGGGCTCCTGCACCTTCCTCACTAGTTTGGCTGCTACCATGCGCCCTGGTAAAACCATCTCCCCCACCCTCACATGCCTGCCGCCTTGGTGCTGCCGACCGTCTGGACCTTGCAGATGTTAGCCCTTCCGCATACAACTCCTCCTCCTCTACTTCCTCCACCTCCTCTTGTGCCACCACCTGACTCCGAATTCTGTTTAACATGTGCTCCAGCATGTAAATCACCGGAATAGTCATGCTGATAATGGCATCGTCAGCACTAAACATCTTCGTCGCCATTTCAAAACTGTGCAGAAGGGTGCATAGGTCCCTGATCTGAGACCACTCCTCCAGCGTGATTTGCCCCACCTCTGGATCTCGTTGGCCCAGGCTATACATCAGAACGTATTGCACCAGGGCTTGTCGGTGCTGCCACAGTCGCTGCAACATGTGCAGAGTTGAATTCCACCGGGTAGGCACATCGCATTTTAGCCGGTGAAGTGGCAGGCCCAACGACTTCTGTAGAGATGTAAGTCGCTGAGCTGCGGGATGCGAACGGCGGAAGTGAGCACACAGCGACCGTGCCCTCTGCAGAAGGCCATCTAGTCTGGGATAGTGGGCTAAAAATTGCTGGACAACCAGGTTCAACATGTGAGCCATACAAGGCACGTGTGTGACATTGCCCCGGCGAAGGGCCGCACCCAGGTTTGCAGCATTGTCGCACACGGCCTTCCCTGGTTTCAGGTCCAGTGGAGACAACCATTCATGAAATTGGTTCTCCAGAGCTGACCACAACTCCTCAGCTGTGTGACTCACATTTCCCAGACATTTCAAAGTAAAAACCGCCTGATGACGTTGAGCCCTACTGCCAGCATAGTAAGGAGGTGTGCAGGATCCCTTCTGCGCAGTTAGAAAGCTTGTGGCATGACCAGACAGGCTTTGGGTGCAGGTGGAAGACCGAGAGGAGGTTGAGGAGGCAGAAGCAGTGGAGGAACTTTGACATAAAGAGGATTGACGCACAACTCGTGGGGACGGCAAGACTTGGACAGCAGCCCCTTGTCCTGCTGTCACCATAGTTACCCAGTGCCCAGTCAGCGACATGTAACGCCCCTGTCCATGCCTACTCGTCCAAGTGTCTGTGGTGAAATGCACCCTGTCACACACAGAGTTTCTCAAAGAAGCGGTGATGTTGTGTGCGACATGCTGGTGGAGCGCAGGCACACCTTTCTTTGAGAAGTAGTGCCGACTGGGCATCTGGTACTGGGGCACTGCGACGGACATAAGGTCTCGAAAATCCTCTGTGTCCACCAGGCGGAAAGGCAGCATTTCTGTAGCCAAGAGCTTGCAGATGGTGAAATTCAACCTCTTAGCTTTCTCATGGCTAGGAGGAAATGGTCTTTTACTTGTCCACATCTGAGGGACCGAGGGCTGGCTATTGTGCTTAGACGGGGTTGATAAGGGTGTCCCCGGCAAACTGCCGGTCTGTGAGGAAGATGCAGGCGGACATGTTAGGTTGCCTTGATCCAAAGGTGGTGCTATCGATGTCGGACAGCGCTCAACACCAGCTGGTGTTACCACCTCCAAAGAAAATGATGACCTGCCAATCACGCTGGCTGTTGCGGGTAAAGAGGTGGCAGGTCTGCGCCCCAAAACAGGTGTGACTGCTGTCCCCCCAGTCACAGAGGATGAAGAGGCCGCGGATGCACAAGATATGGCAGACGGTGGTTGGCCCGGCCGGCTAGGCCGCATTGTAGCACACTGAGCTTCCCACTGCAACTTATGCTTCATGTCCATGTGCCGGTTCATGCATGAAGTACTCAAACTATGTATTTTTTGGCCTCTACTTAGCTTTTGCTGACAAATGTTACAGATAACACGAGTTGGGTCATCTTTATCGATCTGAAAAAATGCCCAGGCTATGCAAGGCTTAGCACCCATGCGACCTGAAGAGCCACCACGACTTGTGGTGAGAGGCAGAGTTGTGTTTGAGGATGCAGTTGTTGACGTGCTTCCAGTACTACGTCTCTGTCCAGGAAGGCGCAACCTGACCTCATCGTCACTAGCATCTTCCTCCACCTCCTCTGCTGACCTCATCTCTTGGCTGACTGTGGGTTGACAGTAAGTGGGATCTCCAACCTCATCATCATCACCCTGTGCGTTATCACACCCGTCGTCCTCAGAGCCAACCTGTTCCTGCCCTGACAAAAAACTAAAGTTGTCGCTCCAATCAGGTATTTGAGTCTCATCATCGTCTTCCTCATTGTCTCCACCAACAGGAGTTACAGTTTGGGAATGAGGGTCTACATTATGGTCAGAACCTTCTGCGTCTGGTCCTGGATCCGACTCATAAAGATTCTGGGCATCAGTGCAGATCATTTCCTCGTCTGGATTCACAGAAGCGCTGGAGCCGACCTCTGATTCCCAGGCTATAGTATGAGTAAACAGCTCTGCAGACTCAACCATCTGTTCTACCTCATACTCAGACGGGCAGCTGGAGATTTGGGAGCTGTGAGGAAGCAAGTGCGATTGGGGTGACACCTTTGAGGACTGGAGTATTTGTGATGTTGAAGTTGATGTGGAGGAGAGCCCACTTAAAGGAGCACTTGATATCCGTTGAAGCACCTGCTGTTTTTGTGCCTCATCTGGAATTTGTAGCGATTGGCGTGGCCGTAAGAAAGGGATCTTATCACATTGTCCGCTAAAAGAAGTAGACATTTTAGTTTGGCTGGAAGATGGTCTTTCTTCTGCAGATGTTACTGTTGCTTTAACACCTACCCCACGGACACAACCTTTTTTCCCCTTCCCAACACGCTTATTCCCCTTTCCACCAGCAGCAGGCCTTTTTCCACTCATTTTGGTGGTTAACTAATTCACAACTCTGGAGTTGTTTGCACAAAAAAACAATGGATGGGAACCGAGCAGAGCTGAGTGGCCAAACTGTGGTATTAGGCCAAAACTATTGGCTGGGTTAGATGGAGAAAAAAATTATATTCGATTTGCAACCTGATGGAGGTCAGTATAGATGGACTAATAGAACAAGTCCCACACACAGCTAGAAGCCCAAATATTTTTTCAGAGGTAGATGCAGAAAAAAAATATATTCAGTTTGCAACCTGATGGAGGTCAGTATAGATGGACTAATAGAGAAAGTCCCACACACTGCTAGAAGGCCAAATATTTTTTCAGAGCTAGATGCAGACAAAAAATTATTTTGAATTTGCAACCTGATGGAGGTCAGTATAGGTGGACTAATAGAAAAAGTCCCACACACAGCTAGAAGCCCAATATTTTTTCAGAGCTAGATGCAGAAAAAAAAATATTTTTAATTTGCAACCTGATGGAGGTCAGTATAGATGGACTAATAGAGAAAGTCCCACACACTGCTAGAAGGCCAAATATTTTTTCAGAGCTAGATGCAGAAAAAAATTATATTCAGTTTGCAACCTGATGGAGGTCAGTATAGATGGACTAATAGAACAAGTCCCACACACAGCTAGAAGCCCAAATATTTTTTCAGAGGTAGATGCAGATAAAAATTATTTTTAATTTGCAACCTGATGGAGGTCAGTATAGATGGACTAATAGAGAAAGTCCCACACACTGCTAGAAGGCCAAAATTTTTTTCAGAGCTAGATGCAGATAAAAATTATTTTTAATTTGCAACCTGATGGAGGTCAGTATAGATGGACTAATAGAGAAAGTCCCACACACTGCTAGAAGGCCAAATATTTTTTCAGAGCTAGATGCAGATAAAAATTATTTTTAATTTGCAACCTGATGGAGGTCAGTATAGATGGACTAATAGAAAAAGTCCCACACACTGCTAGAAGGCCAAATATTTTTTCAGAGCTAGATGCAGAAAAAAATTCTATTCAGTTTGCAACCTGATGGAGGTCAGTATAGATGGACTAATAGAACAAGTCCCACACACAGCTAGAAGCCCAAATATTTTTTCAGAGGTAGATGCAGATAAAAATTATTTTTAATTTGCAACCTGATGGAGGTCAGTATAGATGGACTAATAGAGAAAGTCCCACACACTGCTAGAAGGCCAAATATTTTTTCAGAGCTAGACGCAGATAAAAATTATTTTTAATTTGCAACCTGATGGAGGTCAGTATAGATGGACTAATAGAGAAAGTCCCACACACTGCTAGAAGGCCAACTATTTTTTCAGAGCTAGATGCAGAAAAAAATTATATTCAGTTTGCAACCTGATGGAGGTCTGTATAGATGGATTAATAGAACAAGTCCCACACACAGCTAGAAGCCCAATATTTTTTCAGAGGTAGATGCAGAAAAAAAATATATTCAGTTTGCAACCTGATGGAGGTCTGTATAGATGGATTAATAGAACAAGTCCCACACACAGCTAGAAGCCCAATATTTTTTCAGAGGTAGATACAGAAAAAAAATATATTCAGTTTGCAACCTGATGGAGGTCAGTATAGATGGACTAATAGAGAAAGTCCCACACACTGCTAGAAGGCCAAATATTTTTTCAGAGCTAGATGCAGAAAAAAATTATATTCAGTTTGCAACCTGATGGAGGTCAGTATAGATGGACTAATAGAACAAGTCCCACGCACTGCTAGAAGCCCAAATATTTTTTCAGAGCTAGATGCAGAAAAAAATTATATTCAATTTGCAACCTGATGGAGGTCAGTATAGATGGACTAATAGAATGATGCTATGCCCAAAAGATTTTACTTCACTAGGTGCAGTAAAAAAATTGGTATTCTATACACAGGTGGTATATCTTGCAACACAGATAGGCTACTCCACTGACTAACACACTCTGCAATAGGCCAAAAAGGATTAGCTTTGCTAGATTCAGCCAAATGCTGTGAAAAAAACTTGCACAGCACTGGCACAGACCTGCCTGGCAAAAACTGATAGGAACTGATGTAACCTAGTCCTGAAAAGGACTGCAATTACAATTAGTCTTTACTCCCACAATCTATCTATTTAAGAGCACAGACCTGCCTGATAAAAGTCGTAGGAAATGCTGTAACCTAGTCCTTAAAAGGACTGCAATCACAACTATTCCCTACTCCCAAGCTATCTGTAGATTTGTGCGAAAATTGGCTTGAAATTAACAAGGTATAGCGCACACAGCAACAGCGGTGCCGTCTAACACGCAGCTGCAGCAGTGAGAAAATGGTGGCGACGGGGAAAATGGCTTGGTCTTATAGGGCAAGGACATGTGACATACACTGCCAATGACACATGCCCTTGTTTGTGTGAAAAACAGCAGTTCGCTCCGTGTGTGCGCTGCTGATAGGCTGACAGACTGCACCTCCCCACTGCAAATGAGGGAAAGAGAAAAAAAAATGGAGATCTTCATTATTCCTGCAGAGATCCATCCCCTGCCCCTCCCCCCACCCCGCTGTACACTCAAACTGCGTATTAACATTAATTTTCATCATTACTGAGAAAAAATCCAGTTATGATTTTGGTGCACGAACAGTTATCGAACATAACCTCGAACAGCCGAATTTTTCTCAAATCGTTCGTGTTCGCCGAACGGCTCGAACACCGCCCAAAACAGCTCGAATTTGAGATTGGCGAACAGTTCGAGTAGAACAACGCTCATCTCTAGTTGTAGGAGACTTCAATCCTGAAAGAGACTTTAGATGGTTGGGGTGGATATGGGGGCTCAGGTGTGTTTGAGATTGGGAAGATCTGTGTATCCATAGAAATCTAACCTCAAAAGTAAGAAATTTATATGGATCTTATGTAATGGAAAATACTACAAGGTATATAAACAGGAAAGGGGGTTGTGTCATTAGATCCCACTAAATTAATCCAAGTCGCCTATTCAGATTGATAGCAGCACTATTGTGAGGTTTACAAATATTAAAATATAACTTATTTTTACTCTAAAAGAACCAAAGACTATGTCACAAAAAATGACAAACCACATTTAAATACATAAAAAGACCAAAAAACAGCCCTAAATTAGGTATAGGGATGTAACGATGAGAAGGGGTGGAGATACTAAATCACCTATTTGGTTATGGTAAACCAGCTAAGGATTACATACACATACATCTGACAAAACATCCCTTAAAATATAACCTTTATTATTAATAATAAAAAATACCCTCCCTTTAGGTAAAATGACATACCATGTTACACTGTTCCATATATACAAATAACAAGATAAATCTACAGATTAATTTCACAGTTCCATAAGCTCGGATTCCTGATTCCGACAAGGAAAAATTTTTCCCCGAAAGGTAAATTGCTAATATAGAAGATAAAAGGCCTATAAATTCCCTGTAATTTCCTGAGTGGAATTCTGCCTAATCATGGAGGTTGGCACCCTAGGATCAGCGCAAATGGTGCGCCCGGTCAGCGATGACTCCCCCTATGTATCCCTTAGTTGCCCTAGATGAGGTAAATCAATCCTATTAACATGTACCATACATTTTATCAGATATTGTGTCAGCTTTTTCACCGAATTGATAAACGTAATCATTCTTCTGATCAGGGGTTCACACCCATATCATGTAACATGACCCAGCAAGACAAGTCAGTTAATACATGGGACTATATCTCTATTGCATTAGCCTTCATGATACATTGGTAGACCATAAATCCAAAATCCCCAAGCATGTCATCAGAATAGGATAGTACTCATGTGAATTCCATATATAGCCTTAGATACAGAAGGCAGCAAATAAATACATGAATAAATAAATAATGTGGAAGCATCTCACCTATGGTTCCTCTTCTCTCCATGGCTGACAAGTGGAACCATCTCACCCATGTTCATGAATGCTATGAATGAAGTAAACCATCAGGATATCACAAAGATGTGCGGCACCTCTTGTCAGCAGGGGGTAAAATACCCTATCACACCCTTCAGGAGCTATTTATATTCCTATTGACCCCAATTACTCCTGCCCTTACAATAGCAGTCCACAGCTTACACTGAGTGTATCTTACCCTACATATCCCTCACTAGCTTCCAGACACGTTTCCTCTGATATGGAATCATCAGGCTAAAGTACAGGCCTTCCCCAGGCAGAAATTTTGGTAGCTGGAGCAAATCTAGCCTATTCAGGCAATCATCCACTTTGGCACACTTACCTGATGATTCCATATCTAAAGGGTGTGATAGGGTACTTTACCCCCATGGTGATAAGAAGGAGGTCCCGTACATCGTTGTGAGACACTGATGGTTTACTCCAGACAAAAAGATGGGTGAAATGGTTCAACTTTATTTATTTGCTGCTAAGTGTATATAATCCTTAGCTGGATCACCATAACCAAATAGGTGATTTAATATCTCCACCCCTTCTCATCTTTACATCTCTATACCTATTTTATGATTGTCTTTTTGGTCTTTTTTATGTATTTATATGTGGTTTGTCATGTCAGTGACACAGTCTCTGGTTCTTTTAGACTAAGAATAAAAGTTATATTTTAATATTTGTAAGCCTTACAATAGTGCTGCTATCTAAAATAATACAAGGCTAAAGGTTGTTTTTTTTTTTCGAGAAGACATATTGTTGATCTATCCTTAGAATAGGCTAATAATATTTGAGGTGTGATGGTCCAATCCCCACAATCAACACAACATCAAATTTTTTTCTTAAGCAACTGTTGGATTAGTAGGATATGGTGCTGGATAACTTCTTGTGATTTAGTTTTTTCCTTTCAATTTCAAGTTTGTCCATTCACAAGCAGTTAAAGCTATCTGAGGGTTTGCTGAGTGATTAGGTCATGGGTATTGGCAAAAAATGCAATGTTTCATGACAGTAAAGGTCAAGTAGAAAGGTGCTGGTGCAACATGTTAAAAGATAAAGCGTGTTGAGAGTAGTCATAGAAGTGAATCCAGACAGGGTGGAACATGACTGAGTTGTGGGTTGGAAGCTGTGGTATGATCAGACCATGTCCCTACATGGCCATTGCTACATCCTATAGGTGGCACTACAGTTCTAGTCCTCTTCTTCTCTAAAGAGACAATTTGCATATTTCCCAGAGGAGCATTGCGGCTTAAAAGTCTCCTCACTTTGCCATGCTTAACATGTCACTCTCCGCAAGGAGAAACATTACTCCTTGGATCCTGGTCAGATGCCTCTCACCCAGCCAAACCAGATCTCATACTTTGCACGGATGAGGAGCAGTACCCCGAAACACAGTGTCTGCAAATTAAGATTCTGGTTCTGGCTTTTATCCTAAGTCATGTGACAAGGCTCGTTAAAGAATTGATATTGACTTTTAGGATTGCTACTTCCTATAGGTGGCACTAGAGTTCTAGTCTGCTTCCTCTCTGAAGAGACAATTTGCCTACACAATCAGACACAGCCATTACATAGTGCACAGCAGGGGCACATTTAGAGGATTATGTCAGCACAGGAACATTTGTTCTACACATCCAATTGTGGAACTTATTATTATTCCCAGATCTATTGAATAAATAGCCGGAACTTGATATGACATCAGCGGATGCCAGCCGAGGCTGCAGCCGGGAGTCACGTGATGCCTGGTGAACAGTCCGCAATTGCGCTGCTCACAGGCAAGACGCACAGCTGAAGGTATTTACAAAAAAACTTATATCCCCCGTTTAAATACATTGGGGCATTCAAAATAGTAGAGGAAAACCTCTTTAAAATGTACTTTGTTTGTGGGAAAATCCCTTTAAGATGTATCTTACCCCGAGTGCACAACCTGTGGCCTGGGGGCCACGTTCAGCCAACAATGTCTTTCTGTGCAGCCCTCCACTACTGTATATGGTCACATGAGAACGAGAAAGGCTGTACTTTACACATATACAGTATAATAATGGAGGCAAAGCAGTAAGTTACACCTCTGAATATGTGTCACTATGTACTATTATAACTTTTAGCTTTCACATAACAGAAGATAATAAATAAGTAAAAACAATTATCATTCTGCTACAACTACTATCAGTCCGCTGTCATATACACCCACAAACAGGTCACATAGAAAGGTGCCAAATACTACCTTTGAGATTCTTAACTTTGAGGTATTTATCAAAATTGCTATAGAAATCAAATGACTTACTCTTTTGGAGATCTTATCCGGTAGTTACGGTCTTCTTTTTCTACATTAGGAATGTTTTCCAACAAACCATTTTCAGGAACAATTCTGAAACAATTGAGGAAAACGAAGGTATTAGAAATGTGGCAGCTACTCTTTCTTATGGAAAGTTAGATTAATAGGCATAACTACTAATAATTCATTAAAATGTCATCAATATCTGATAAGAACACCCTCTTATTTCTTCAATAAGAACAACCCTGAATATGATTCTGTTTCTGTACTTCAATGTGTCTTGATTGTGAGTTGCCCATTAGCTACAGTAATCCTAAGCGAGGGAAATTCTTTGCTTTTTCATGGCGTATTAAATAGATTTAATGCTATCAGAGCATACAGAAGCTTAAACAAAAGCTACATCGTGCAATTATGCCATGTTTATCTTTGGAACTCAAGAGTCAAAGAAGCAGCTCTACGTCTTTGTTCTGGGTGATGTCCAACCATTGTTTCTCCAATTCAATTGACATAATATTAATATACAGTACTTACATACTGCTATGTTTCTATAGTAGATTTCCACTACAGTATTGATGGCTAGATCTTAGGCTAGGTCATCAATATTTATGGGGGTCTGACTCCCGATATCTTTGTGGACAGTAAACAGGATGCAGCGCTTGAGTGTCCATTCAGTCAGCTGATTGGAAAAGTTACTTAGAAATGAACCCCTACTAATCAGAATAAATGGCCTAATTTCAGCAACTTTTGGTCATAGTAAAATTGATGGCTACTGTGAACCTCTGCATTCTCAATGCTTAGCTATTTAGAATAATTTGCAGGTATTTGAGTATTTGAGAATCGTTGAGATTTTGACCACATTAGTATTTCTGCAACTGATACATGTTTTTTTTTAGTAATGGCCCCCATACACACTAGATAAAAGTTGGCTGAACCAGCTGATTTCAGTGCAGATCAGCTGACCATCTAATGTGTATGAGGGTCTCCAGACTGTCTCCCATCAGGTTATGTTGAAATAAAAAGATAAGGCTGTTGAAATTCAATTGCCCAATAATTTTCTTTGGCGGGAGGTTGGGGGGTGAAAGAGAACACATGAATACATGGCCATTGTTCCTGTGAATGGAGGAGTTGGGAAAGAAAGCTGTCAGCTAAATGATAGATCGTTCAACAGACATTCTAATTTATATGGCCTGCCTAAACATTGATGATTTGGTAACCCATGATTTTACTGCTGCTACTATGTAGTAAGAAAAAGTCTGCGGAAGATATTGCTTAAAGCCCCCATACATTTTATAGAGCTGTCTGATGAACGATGGTTTGGACGATCAGTGCTCGCTCTGCTGTTCCCTAAGAAAGAACCGCTGCCAGACAACCCTGCCAGTGGCTTATCTCTAAAGAACAAAAGCATCTTCAGTCCGAAATCCAAGATACCTGATCCTTATCGCCACCAACAATCAACTGTCATAGGCCCCCATACACATTAGACTGTCAGATGGCCCCATCGACATTAGGAGGTTTGGCTGATGTTAGTCTAATGCAGTGTATCCCAATCTCCAGTCCTCACGGACCCCACAGGTCATGTTTTCAGCATTTCCTTAGTATTGCACAGGTGGTGGAAGTATATCAGCAAGGCATCAGGAATTCTCTCACCTGTGCTATACTATGGAAATCCTGAAAACATGACCTGTGGGGGGCCGTGAGGACTGGAGTTTGGGAAATACTGGTCTATGGTCTAATATGTTTGGGGGGATTAATTGAGATCTTATGTTAAATTGTTTATGAAATCACAGTCACAGTGATGTGGCACAAAACTGAGATTCCTTGGGAACAGAAGTATGTATGCTTTCCTAAGAAGTCCTTATTGTGTTTTCATCATGCACATGTCAGCTTGGCACGCAGGACTCTTGGAAGGATTAATATTAATACACAAACCTGGACTTAGCAAAGTTTCAGTACACAAGCCCAAGGCAAACATAGTGTGACTCTCATAGAGGTGTTACACATTCCTCACTATTATCTAATAGGCACAAAGGTCATTATGATCCGTAATGCTAATTACACAGTACTTGATAATAAGGCACTTGAATACTAGATGGGGAAAGAAATGGAACAACATAAGACACAAGACATCACATAAATCCTGTTTTATTTATATCTGCAAATATATTATACTGTGCATTAAAAGACCTAGCTATATATTATACTGTGCAATGAAAACATGAAATAATTTCTAATGTTGTAAATCAGATTTTAGTGTCATAACTCAATGCTCAAGTATTCCATTATAGATAATGAAATCAAGAATGTTCATCTGTCACTGCCGACTTCCCTATGCAGCACTATGATTGCCTCTCAATGGGGATCTCGGTGAGCAGCTCAAAAACCAATCAGAAGTATTATAGATTCTAATGTCCCACCAGTAAAACAATAGAAAACGGGGGTTAGAAGACTAGAGCTTAAAGGGAACCCCGTGCCCCCAGAACCACCAGCAGTTGTGTCTGCTTATATGAACACGCTGCCTAACAATTCCTGTATACAATTCCTGTATTACATTACACACATAAACAGATCTTTGAAAAAAAGTATTTAATAAGTCGGCCCCCTTAGATTGTCATCACACCCATGTGGGCGTGATAACATAACTTACAAGCGCCGGTATCATTGCAAGCGCTATACAAACCTCGAGCATGCGTGGCTTCTTTCTCTCACTGCATTGATCCTTTGAAGCTGGGTGTACGCGTCCTGGCGCACTGCGCATGATCGGAAGAGCAAACTAGGGGTGTGATAACATGTTAAGTGGGCCGACTAGTCTGGGGACTCTAACGCCCCATTGACTAGTCAAAGCCCTCATTTACAGATAATAAACAGACTTTAGAAATACTTTTGTGTAATGTAATAAAGGGACTGTTAGGCAGGGTGTTTATATATGCAGACACAACTGATGGTGGTTCTGGGGGCACAGGGCTCCTGACAGGTTCCCTTTAAAACATTTACCAGGTTATTTAAAAACAAAAGCCACATAGAGTACCAATATACATTTCTATATGTACCGGTATATATCTGACTCCTGTAACTGCTGGCAACAGGTGAAAAAGTAACCCAGATGACATTGTGACATTGAGGCAGTTGTGCATTCCGATATTACCTATATGTGTTATATGTTATTTTAAAGGGCAGTTTCATCAAAAGGGTGTGTTGGCAGATGTCTCCTTTATTAGTTGGGCTTGACATTAGTCATAGTTAACCACTGAATGACTGCATTCCTTTGTATGGAATGTCACTTATCTCACCTTATTTTTACCCCGTGGCCCAATTATTATTACTATATATAGAAACATTTCTCCAAATCCATAGTCATATGTGTCACTAATCTCCAAGTCATATGTGAATCGAACATTTAGAAGAATTTAGAATTTCCAACCAATGGACATTTCATGTATTCATACATTTTTATAATGGTAATAATAATGTGCTACATAAAATGTTATATACGTATATACAACATGACTCAATATATCAACATGATTGTGGATATACAATATAGATTGATGTATCTGTGCAATAAGTGTGAGCTTTATCTTAAACTATATAGTTGGAGAACACAATCACATCGGTAAATAACATAGGCATTATGTCAAGCACGAAACATAAGATGTAAGAAGGCCTATTGTAAATCTAATCCAGGAGCATAACAAGAAGCTCTGGTGCCACAATACAAAATCAGGGATCCAAGGGGTACCATTTCTCCTTGTGGAGAGTAACATGTCAAGCCTGGCATGCCAGTGTGAGCAGGCTTTTAAGCCTTGCAATGCTCCTCTGGGAAATTAAATATGCAAATTGCCTTTAACGAGGCAAGGCATGTCACTTTCCACAAGGAGAAATGAGACCCCTTTAATCCCAGTCATGCAGCCAAGCCAGATCACACACTTTGCACTGATGAGGTGCAGGACCCTGAAACACAGTGTCTGCAAATTGAGATTCAGGTTTGGCTTTTATCCTGGGTCACGTGGCAAGGCTCATTAATGGGTTGATATTGACTTTTAGGATTGCTACTTCCAGTTGGTGGCCCTAGAGTTCTAGTCCTCTTCCTCACTGAAGAGGCAATTTGCATATTTAATACAAAATCTGCAACACAACTTTCCACTTATTCTGCTATTTATAATAATGGTAACCTCCTATGTGGCATATGGGTATTAGGTCACTTTATGTAACTTGGGGCCTTTCGAGCTTCAGAACCAGGATGCGACTGCTACCTCTATACCCTCTATAACTATGCTGCTAAACTAGTCATACACTCTGTTTGCACCTTCACTGTGTATGTAACATTAACAGGAATGTTTTTACCTTCACTAAGCTGTTAATTGGAGATTTACTTTTGTGTTCTGTCCTCCAATACTCCAGCTTCTCTAATTAGTGGGGAATTTGCTATACAGAAATACGATATAGGTATTAAATCATTTTGTCTTGGGAGAAAAATATACAACTGTCAGTTATGTGTATAAGACCGTTCCTTAACTTACTAATTTGGATCCAATCTCTTAGCCCCATACTTTGCACTGTCCTATGTTTCTTTCCTCATTCTTGTAATGAATGAATTGAAACCATGTGATGAAAATGGACATTCTCCTAAAGTAGTATGTGTTGGATTCTTTGTAGAGGTTGGTTAACTATACACAATTATACACATAACATTGTTAAAGGGTCTCAGATCACATAGGGCACCATTTTATGTAAACATATAGCATACTAGGTGTACTATTTTTTTTTCTCAAAAAATGCTAACCTATTAATTTTAGGTGCTCTTTTTCGGGTGGTGCAGTGCGTGTGTGCTGGGCTCATATCTACTGTTAGGTGTTAGCATCTGGAGATGGTTTTAGATCTCTTTAATATATCAAATTTCTTAACGTTTCAATTCCAAAGAGTCTCTCTGAACCACACATTAGAGTTGAAATGTCGCTATATTCGACATAATACAGAAGTCATCTGATTTTTCAGAAAATTAAATGGAATGGGTTGGAGTCACCCACTGCCTTGGGGACTTTTCTTGGAAGCATGAGTGCTGTGGGTAATCTGGGTGGTTTGGAGTCACGGTGGCAGTAGTGGCTGCACAGTGTTACGCCTAATAGATTAAGGACTTGCTAAAAAGTTTGTTATAACTTGGCAGTGGACTTACACCAGCTGATCAAAATATTAACTAAGCACCTGTGTTCAGTTTTACATTTTTTTTTACTTTTTCTTAGCTACAGATCAATGTACAATATTAAGGTTGTGCAGTCCAAGACTTTTTTCTACAGTCATGGTATATTGATTGGAGCTCTGTGGTTTCTGCCATATCAATATATCTGTTGGGGTGCTTTGATGGTGCCTACTACCACTTGAATCATTTTGAGGTGAATTCTTTATGTATAATGGATAGAGATGAGCGAGCCCAAACTTAAAAGTTCGGGGTTCAGTCCGGACAGTTAGTGTCCGGTGCTAAACGTAGAACACGGACTTCTCCCGGAAGTCCATTGCAAAGTTCGGAGTTCCGGGGGAAGTCCGTTGCAGAGAGAGAGAGAATTTTTTCCAGATCCAAAGTTCGGGTCTCCATTGTTTTCAATGGGGTTCGGGCTATGGTTCAAGTTCGGGTACAGTTCAGGCACCCAAACCGACCTTTGGACTAAAGATCGAGTCAGGTACCAGAACCCAAACGTCCATGGGTCCACTTATCCCTAATAATGGAGTATGCTGTGCTACTTATGACCCTTTCCTCTAAGCTTGTTTTAGACTATTGTTTCCGAATTGCGATTTTCATACATATAAAATATCAGACTTTAAAATATCAGGCTAGTAATCAGCATAAATTGATGGACATAAGTTGTGATTAAAATCCAAAGCAATATTTGTTTTTTAAAATGCACGACCAATGTGGGAGGGACCCTAAACTGGCTTCCATCACACAATTTTTGTAGAATTTGTTTTAAAGCTTTTATGAAGTACCAAATATTTTATTAATTTTTTACAAGTGTTTTTTCCGGTACCTTTTTATAACCGGTATTGAGAATTCTACGAGAAAATGCATAAAGGAAAATGCCACGGCAAGAAATTGCTGTTTTTTAATAAGAAAAAAAACAGGTAGGACCTCATATTTGCACCAAAATTGCAAGAAAAAAACCTCACTCTGTTGCATATCTGGCAGGTGATTTTATGTCAAACCTAAATTGACCTAAATTGACTGTTTTGGACTAAATTACATAGACCTGACAGATCAGGTTGCAATACACTATTACTACTGCATTATGCTGAGGTAAGCAGTGGTCACACCCTAAAGTGAACATATCGTTATAGATTTATTCTACAGATCTACAGAATATTGCAACATGTTCATATATTACACTATCATCTATGAACTTTACCACCTCATCCTTACATAGTTACATAGTTCGAAAGGTTAAAAAAGGACGTACTATAATATATCATTTAACTTAGTTAATGTAGTGTTACTAATATTAAGGCAGATAATCCTTATAGACTCAATATATTGAAATTAGAATACATTTGTGGACCAATTACCCAGTTCTGCAATGGAATCTAGATTTCCTGCCATATTATGTATTTGTAAAATGGCACATGCATATATATATATATATAAATATATATATATATATATATATATATATATATACATACATACACAGGTGCATCTCACTAAATTAGAATATCATCAAAAAGTTAATTTATTTCAGTTCTTCAATATAAAAAGTGAAACTCATATATTATATAGAGTCATTACAAACAGAGTGATCTATTCCAAGTGTTTATTTCTGTTAATGTTGATGATTATGGCTTACAGCCAATGAAAACACAAAAGTCATTATCTCAGTAAATTAGAATACTTTATAACAACAGCTTAAAAAAATGTTTTTAAAATCCTAAATGTTGGCCTACTGAAATGTATGTTCAGTAAATGCACTCAATACTTGGTCGGGGCTCCTTTTGCATCAATTACTGCATCAATGCGGCAATGTGGCATGGAGGCGATCAGCCTGTGGCACTGCTGAGGTGTTATGGAAGCCCAGGTTGCTTTGATAGCAGCCTTCAGCTTGTCTGCATTGTTGGGTCTGGTGTCTCTCATCTTCCTCTTGACAATACCCCATTCTCTATGGGGTTAAGGTCAGGCGAGTTTGCTGGCCAATCAAACACAGTGATGCTGTTGTTTTTAGACCAGGTATTGGTACTTTTGTCAGTGTGGACAGGTGCCTAGTCCTGCTGGAGAATGAAATTTCCATCTCCAAAAGCTTGTCGGCAGAGGGAAGCATGAAGTGCTCTAAAATTTCCTGGTAGCCGGCTGCGCTGACTTTGGTCTTGATAAAACACAGTGGACCTACACCAGCAGATGGCATGGCTCCCCAAACCATCACTGTGGAGAATTCATACTAGACCTCAAGCAGCTTGGATTGTGTGCCTCTCCACTCTTCCTCCAGACTCTGGGACCTTGATTCCCAAATGAAAATTGGAACTCTAGGACCTTGTGGAGTGTGTCAATGACTGCCTTCTGGACATCTGTCAAGTCAGCAGTCTTCCCCATGATTGTGGAGCCTACTGAAACAGACTAATGGACCTTTTTAAATGCTTAGGAAGCCTTTGCAGGTGTTTTTTGTTAATTATTCTAATTTACTGAGATAATGACTTTTGTGTTTTCATTGGCTGTAAGCCATAATCATCAACATTATCAGAAATAAACACTAGAAATAGATAACTATGTTTGTAATCACTCTACATAAAATATGAGTTTCACTTTTTGTATTGAAGAACTGAAATAAATTAACTTTTTGACGATATTCTAATTTTGTGAGATGCACCTGTATGTATGTGCATATACAGTACAGACCAAAAGTTTGGACACACCTTCTCATTTAAAGATTTTTCTGTATTTTCATGACTATGAAAATTGTACATTCAAACTGAAGGCATCAAAACTATGAATTAACACATGTGGAATTATATACTTAACAAAAAGTGTGAAACAACTGAAAATATGTCTTATATTCTAGATTCTTCAAAGTAGCCACCTTTTGCTTTGATGACTGCTTTGCACACTCTTGGCATTCTCTTGATGAGCTTCAAGAGGTAGTCACCGGAAATGGTCTTCCAACAATCTTGAAGGAGTTCCCAGAGATGCTTAGCACTTGTTGGCCCTTTTGCCTTCACTCTGCGGTCCAGCTCACCCCAAATCATCTTGATTGGGTTCAGGTCTGGTGACTGTGGAGGCCAGGTCATCTGGCGTAGCACCCCATCACTCTCCTACTTGGTCAAATAGCCCTTACACAGCCTGGAGGTGTGTTTGGGGTCATTGTCCTGATGAAAAATAAATGATGGTCCAACTAAACGCAAACCGAATGGAATAGCATGCCGCTGCAAGATGCTGTGGTAGCCATGCTGGTTCAGTATGCCTTAAATTTTGAGTAAATCCCCAACAGAAAGTGTGAAACAACTGAAAATATGTCTTATAGTCTAGGTTCTTCAAAGTAGCCACCTTTTGCTTTGATGACTGCTTTGCACACTCTTGGCATTCTCTTGATGAGCTTCAAGTGGTAGTCACCAGAAATGGTTTTCACTTCACAGGTGTGCCCTGGCAGGTTTAATAAGTGGGATTTCTTGCCTTATAAATGGGGTTGGGACCATCAGTTGTGTTGTGCAGAAGTCTGGTGGATACACAGCTGATAGTCCTACTGAATAGACTGTTAGAATTTGTATTATGGCAATAAAAAAGCAGCTAAGTAAAGAAAAACGAGTGGCCATCATTACTTTAAGAAATGAAGGTCAGTCAGTGTCTAAAATTGGGAAAACTTTGAAAGTGTCCCCAAGTGCAGTTGCAAAAACCATCAAGCGCTACAAAGAAACTGGCTCACATGAGGACCGCCCCAGGAAAGGAAGACCTAGAGTCACTTCTCCTTCTGAGGATAAGTTTATCCGATTCACCAGCCTCAGAAATCGCAGGTTAACAGCAGCTCAGACTAGAGACCAGGTCAATGCCACACAGAGTGCTAGCAGCAGACACATCTCTTCAACAACTGTTAAGAGGAGACTTTGTGCAGCAGGCCTTCATGGTAAAATAACTGCTAGGAAACCACTGCTAAGGACAGGCCACAAGTAGAAGAGACTTGTTTGGGCTAAAGAACATAAGGAATGGACATTAGACCAGTGGAAATCTGTGCTTTGGTCTGATGAGTCCAAATTTGAGATCTTTAGTTCCCACCACTGTGTCTTTGTGCGCCGCAGAAAAGGTGAACGGATGGACTCTACATGCCTGGTTCCCACCGTATAGCATGGAGGAGGAGGTATGATGGTGTGGGGATGCTTAGCTGATGACACTGTTGGGGATTTACTCAAAATTGAAGGCATACTGAACCAGCATGGCTACCACAGCATCTTGCAGCGGCATGCTATTCCATTCGGTTTGCGTTTAGTTGGACCATCATTTATTTTTCAACAGGACAATGACCCCAAACACACCTCCAGGCTGTGTAAGGGCTATTTGACCAAGAGGGAGAGTGATGGGGTGCTACGCCAGATGACCTGGCCTCCACAGTCACCAGACCTGAACCCAATCGAGATGATTTGGGGTGAGCTGGACCGCAGAGTGAAGGCAAAAGGGCCAACAAGTGCTAAGCATCTCTGGGAACTCCTTCAAGATTGTTGGAAGACCATTTCCGGTGACTACCTCTTGAAGCTCATCAAGAGACTGCCAAGAGTGTGCAAAGCAGTCATCAAAGCTAAAGGTGGCTACTTTGAAGAACCTAGAATATAAGACATATTTTCAGTTGTTTCACACTTTTTTGTTAAGTATATAATTCCACATGTGTTAATTCATAGTTTTGATGCCTTCAGTGTGAATGTACAATTTTCATAGTCATGAAAATACAGAAAAATCTTTAAATTAGAAGGTGTGTCCAAACTTTTGGTCTGTACTGTATATATATATATATATATATATATATATATATATATATATATATATATATATATATTAATGTCAGTAACCGAGGCTTTATGAATGAAAAGATATAAAATAAAAGTAGTAAAAGGTAAAGTATAGATATCATTTCAATAGAAGAATGTCACAGAACAAAAATACAAAATGACTACAATTAAAGAAAATAAGGCAGAATGCTCTGAAGATAGGAAAGTGCAAGGGACCTGGATGTTGAATATCATGTACAGTCTATAGATTTATGTTATAATAAAAACAGTTTCAGGACTCTCGCCATATCGAGGGCTAATGTCACACTATAGTACAGTCACCGCAGTAGCACTCATACTCTGGTACCACACTGCCACATAAGAGGTCAAGAATTCAATAAATTACATGTTTCCTTGAGGTTCCCTTAAACTTTACGTTATTGTACATCTGTTGGTGTAAAGATCTTCCCATCAGTGGCCATCTAAAGCACACAGTTTTTTTTTTTACCAAAAAGGAAGCAACAGAAACAGTACAACCTTTCCTTTGAACTTTTTATCGTCTAAAATGTATAAGTGCTTATCAAGAGGTAGACTAGACACACTTGAAATGTTCAAAGCGATATCAGCTACCAAACTAAGAATACACAGAAAATTAGATATGTATCATAAATAAACCTTCTTCTAAAAAAGCAAAATCATAAAACTACATTTTGATAAGAAGAATATTACAGTTTTTGTAGAATATTACATTTTCAAGTCTACTTTAAAATTTGGATTCAATTGTCTACTGTGGGTTAATGATCTGGACAAACACAGACCCTTCAGTTATATCACAACACCAATATTACAATACAGCCACAATATCATATCTTATATGGTTAAAAAAGATGATTGGATTTCAACCCAAAGACAGTCTACTCCAAATATAAAACTGCTAACTTCTTTTAGAAAGAAATTGGCATTTACTTTTTGGAGCACATGCAATGAAAAGATGATAAGTACCATATTAAATTGAATTTCCAGGTAAGTTATTTTATAGAATAGAAAGAATAGAAGACTAACTTGACTTTTGGTTTACTGTGATGGGACTTTAACCCCCCCTTATTGTCCGTATTATTAAAGCTGCTCTTTATTCACTCTATGAAACCACTTTGGTATGTGTTCACTTTACACTAAAATAGATGCCTGTGCACTGCTTCTAATGTAATGGTCGTGGACCACACAAAGAAAGGTAACATTAATGAGACGTCACCCTGCTTTACCCCTGGAACACAGTTCATCTCTGGGTCAAATCAAGCAAAATGATTTAAGTGGCCACATTTCAGTCTTTATGTGTTGTTTCACTCCTTTCTAATAAAGTAATTTGGTACAATTAGTGGCTACTGCAGCACAAAGAAATACAAGTGACATGGAGCATGCCCTGAACTACATCTCACCCTAGGAAAAAGGTGCTGACCCCACAGACGGTGGACTGAGGTCAATGGCAGGCCAACAGGACGAATAGTCCTGAGTAGTGTAATACAGAAGTCATGACCCTCTAAAACTGGTCAAATAATGTAATGTACTTCACACTATTGTAACAAATTCAGCAAGTGTCTCCAGACACATTACAGACATTTCTAAGATGGTTTATATATCATCATACACTAATAATTAGTACAAATAAACTTGCACTAATCCTACAGCATGATACTTGGTTTATAGTTTAGAAAATCATGATGAGATCGGGGGAAATGATAGGCTGGTTTGATATTTGGTTGATGGTTGCCTACTACTCATGATGAGATCAGGGGAAATCATAGACTGGTCTAATATTTGGTTGATGGTTGCCTACTACTCATGATGAGATCAGGGGAAATGATAGGCTGGTCTAATATTTGGTTGATGGTTGCCTACTACTCATGATGAGATCAGGGGAAATGATAGGCTGGTCTAATATTTGGTTGATGGTTGCCTACTACTCATGATGAGATCAGAGAAAATGATAGGCTGGTCTAATATTTGGTTGATGGTTGCCTACTACTCATGATGAGATCAGGGGAAATCATAGGCTGGTCTAATATTTGGTTGATGGTTGCCTACTACTCATGATGAGATCAGAGAAAATGATAGGCTGGTCTAATATTTGGTTGATGGTTGCCTACTATTCATGATGAGATCAGGGGAAATGATAGGCTGGTTTGATATTTGGTTGATGGTTGTTTACTACTCACAATAAGATCAATGAAAGAAATGATAGGCTGGTTTGCAATATTAATGTTTTTGGTGTAATAGTAAAACCTTAAGGCTGTGTGCCCACGATGCATTTTTGGTGCGTTTTTTGGTGCGTATTTGCAGCACGTAAATGCTCCAGAAACGCATTGCATACCTTATCCCATGACTTCCTATGACATTCTGCAAGTTCTGTTCACATGGTCAGGATTTTTTCTGCGCTGATTTTACTCGCAGAAAAAATCCTGACATAACCAATTCTTGTGCGTTTCTGCATGCGTATTTGCATATACAATGCATTGGAAAAACGCATGGCAAATACGCATGCAAAAACCGCATGCGTTTTTCTGCCAAGGAGATGCAGAAATGCTCAGGAAAATTTCTGCTTCGTTTCTGCATTGTGGGCACTAAGCCTAATTTTCTATCATCAACTTCATGTTACCTGAACCAAAGTGGGCGTTAAATACACCTGCTCAATTAATAGAGCGCCATCTATTACTCAGCAAAGCTGTAATGCTAGAGAGTTAAAAAAATAAACTATTTAAAAACTAGGTTGACACAAGGATAAATGTCTGCTTAGTGGATCCCCCTTCAGTCCTTCCTGCCTAGCTTTGCTAAAATGTCAGGTTTTTCTCTATATGCAATAGGGGGAGACCTAATTGTATATTTATCTTACTCATATATATCTATATACATTCATTCCACAGCACTTTACAGACATTATTGGCACTTTTCCCATTGGCGCTCACAATCTACATTCTCTATCAGTATGTCTTTGGACAATGGGAGGAAACCAGAGAACCCGGAGGAAACCCACGCAAACATGGGGAGAACATACAAACTCCTTGCAGATGTTGTCCTTGGTGGGATTTGAACCCAGGACCCCAGCGCTGCAAGGCTACAGTGCTAACTTGTCAATAATACCGAGCTTAGAGAGGAAAAGCCTGCTCAACGGATATTTCTCTCCATACTCAAAATCTTTTGCCCTGCTAATTTTTTAATATTACAGCATTTGAGAGTAAATCATAGGGCACTGTAAATAATGGCCGGATCTTTTTCTCCCTCAACTCCATCTATGGGAAGGCCCCTATACACATTAGATGCCTAGTTTTATCTAATGTGTATGGGAGTCTTAATGTACATTGACGTGCAAAGTTTTGAACTTTTGACTTACAGGCTCCATATCTCACCATCCACTACTGCTTCTAACATAAGACTATTATCATTTTATAGACCTTCATCTTGGTTATCTCATACATAAATTTGACTTGCAACTATTTAGCATAAGATTAGTTATGCAGATTCTTGTCATGTCACTGCATTGTTACTGTTTTGCTCCTGGTGGTGGAAAAATCTTTTTCTTCCTGTATACTACAAAATACAACCTGTTCTCACATTCCCTAATAGCTCAGTGTGTTAATAGGTTGATTCCCAAGCGAAAGGTCACTGGTTTGAATCGAGGAGCAGCCATGAAAAAGCTTTCCCAAGAAAAGAGAAACAGCATCATCCAGCTCATCGATTGTCGTCTCTCAGCCAAGAAAATTGCCAAACTTCATCATGTGAGTACCATAACAGTTGGAAGAAAATGAAATGACGTCCATCCATCCATTCAAACGCCAAGAGGTGGACGTCCAGGCAAAATATTGGAGTCAACAAGTCGGCTCATCACTCAAGGTCTATGAGTTCGGGCGCGACAAGCACGGCAGTGGAGGTGGCTCTTATGCTTCATAATAGTGAGATCACAGACATTCATGCAAGCACCGTGCGATGCATGTTACACAGGTCTGGAATGGTGGCCAAAAAAAAGGTGAAGAAACTCCGACTTCAATATCGTCATAAGAAGCGTCAGTTCGAGTTTGCAAAAAAGTACAAAAAGTGGGCAGCAGAAGATTGGAAATGGGTGATTTGGAGCAATGAGATAAAAGTCAATAGACTGGGCTCTGATTTTTGCAAATGGATCTGGAAGAAATAAAGGAAAAAGGGGCTAATGGATCGAGAAATTGAAGGAACTCTCAAGTTCTGTGGAGGAAGATTGATGATATTCGGTTACTTCACAGCCAAAAGCGTTGGATAGTTGACCAGGATCGAAGGTGGTCTCAATGCTGAGCTATATGTGAGTATCCTACAATAAGAGTTACTTCGTACACTCAAGTACTATGGGTATGAAAAGGACGACATGGTGTTCCAGCAGGACATTGACCTGAAGCATACATCGAGATTGATGAAGAAATGGTTCAAGACAATGAAGTAGAGGTGCTGGATTGGCCCCCACAGTCCTCAGACCTCAACCCAATTGAGCACTTGTGGGTAGACTTGAAGAAAAAGCTGTATAAATACCCAAATGTGTCAACCAGTATGCACCAACTTTGGGAACGTGTAGAAGAGACCTGTGATCAGATTTCTGGATTCTGTCGGGACATGCTTGAATCTGATCAACAGCATGCCCAGAAGGATTCAGGCAATGTTGGAAGACAAATGCGAATTTAACAAAATACTAACAAAATAATAAAAATTAAGATCTAGATTTTTAGGAGCAAAGCAGTAACAATGCAGTGACATGACAAGAATCTGCATAACTAATCATATGCTAAATAGTTGCAAGTCAAATTTATGTATGAGATAGCCAAGATGATTGTCTATAAAATGATGGTAGTCTCACATTTGAAACAGTAGTGGATGATTAGGTATGGAGCCTGAAACTATATTCTCTACATATATTTTTTCCCATTCTCTCATTTACCTTGGAAAAATGACTAAAATTGCCAATGCCCTAAGGCAGAGGGGTGGGGAGTTTACATTTCCTTGTCACCTCCTTAAACAATGTCCTTCCTTTTTCACTAGTCCCTTATCCTTGTCAATTGATATCTCTAATGCTTAAAGGTTCCGGCAATTTATTTCTTTAGCTGAAGGCAAATAATTTGACAGAGGCATGAGGTTCTCAGGAAGTTGATAGTGGTCTAAATTACTTAGTAAATGTGATATCTTTGGATAGCTAGTGACGATAACAACGGATTCATTATTGTGTGGGAACTAGACCGTCAGATCACTAGGCTTAGCCAAATGGGTTTCTATTTTAAACATACATTCCTATAATTCCAAATTCTTTTGCAACACAGTCATGATCAAAAGTTTTGAGACTGACACAAACTTTGATTTTCTCAAAGTTTGCTGCTTCAATGTTTTTAGATATCACATCTTTCTATGGCTACTGGCATACAATTATAAGCATTTGATATGTTTTTAATCTTTTATTGAAAAATACATCAAGTTTATACAATGACAGAATATTTACAGTATTGTCCATAATTTTTAAAGACTACTACAATTTGCAATGGCAGCTGGGTATCAGTTTCTGAGCCAAATCCTGACTGATGAAAATCCATTTTTGATCAATCAGTGCCTGGAGTGTATCACAATTCCTGTGTTTTTGTTTGTCTACCTTTTTTTTGAAGATTGACCAAAGGTTTTCAATGAGATTGAGATAGATCTGGGGAGTTTCCTGACCATGGACTCAAAATGTAAATGTTTTGTTCACCGAGCCACTTGCCCTGTGACACGGTGCTTCATCGTGCTGAAAAAATCATCACAAAATTGCTCCTGGATCATTGAGGGAAGTTGGTCTTGGAGCATGTTTAGATACCATTCTTTATTTATGGCAGTGTTATTACTTTTACTAGTGAACCCACTCCCTTGGATGAATAGCAAAAACACACATGAATGATCAATCTCAGTATACCTTACTATTGGCATGATACAGGACTCCCCATGTTAACGCTCACCTTTTCTTCTCCGGACAATCATTTTTTAAGATGTCCCAAACAGTCTAAAGGAAAAATAACTACACCTCAGTCCTCTGCAGTTCAATCCCTATATGTCCTGCAGAAAGTCATTCTGTCCTGTCCTCAAGGTTTTTCTTGAATAGAAATAGCCTAAACCATTCTTGACATCAGACCAGTCTCCATAAGCCTTCTTTTTTTTTTAAACCAATTATTTTTATTTAGGTTTCAAAAATTTACAGAAAAACAGTTATCAATATACATATAACAATTCACATAACGTGTAGTAATACAGTCAAAACCCTCTCCCCCCTCCCCCCTCCCGCCAATACTCCTTATGCCGGGCATACCTGGGAACATTGACAATCATATTACCGCCATCCATGCGGACCATATTTTCCCAAAAGTTCTCTCTCCATGCCTCCGCCTGTAAATGCTTTCCTCTAAATGCATTACCGTACGTGTCTGAGCAATAAATTCCCTCCTAGTGGGGGGTTCCGAATCTGTCCATTTTCGTGCTATTAGTTTGCGTGCCATATATAGCAATCGCGCTATCGCCACTTTGTAATGTTCTGAGACAGGTATTCCATCCACCTCCCCCAAAACACACAGCACCGGGTTTCTGTCAATTGTACATGTATAAGCCCTCTCAATTTTGTTAACAACGACCAACCAATAAGCCACTAGCCGCGGGCATGACCATAGCATGTGTAGCAGTCCGGCCTGGTCCGTGCCACATCTAGGGCAATTGGAATCTCCCCTCAAGCCCGCCTTGTACAGGCGCAGCGGTGTTTTGTATGTCCTATGTATTATGTACAATTGGGAGATCCGTGCCTGCTCGCTTAGAGAGATCTTCGGGACATATTCTAGAATTGCCTCCCATTGTTCTGTTGTGAGGGTACCCACCTCCCTTTCCCATTTACTCTTTGCAATGAAGTGATTTCCCCCCAGATAGGAGTGCAGTAGGTCATGATATAGGCTCGATATGACTCCCCTCGTCCCTCCCTTCATGCACACAGAGTCTAGTACAATATCACCCTGAACCGTCATGGCTCCCAATCCACACTGTGCCCTCCAAGCATGTCGAAGCCTATAGTATTGAAATCCCCACACCAAAGGCAAATCAAATTCTTCTCTCAATTTCTCAAAGGTCTTCAGGTCCGTTCCACTCTGCAGCTGGCACACATATCTCACTCCTTGCGCCTTCCAATTGCCCATTTGACACAGCTTATTAAGTTCCGGCAGATGTTCATTGCCCAACACCGGTGAGTACTTAGTCAGCCCGTCCACCCCCCTGATCTTTTTAATAGTGTCCCATACCTTCTGAGTCAAGCCTAAGGTAGGATATATTGCTCCCAATTTCTTAAAGGTACCATCCTCTAACGCCTGGACCAGTGGGCGTCTCCCCGACACATGTACCAGCACCCGGCAAGCTGCCCCTCCACAATCGGGTTCTCTCCATCCCCTGACATGCTGGCCCTGTACTGCCAAGAAATAGACCCAGGGATTGGGTGCGGCCAATCCTCCCTCCTCCTTCCCATTTTGCAGCGTTCCCAATTTAATCCTTGCCTGCCTCTTGCCCCATATCAAGGATCTGAAGATAGAATCAATACCCTGAAACCATTTTTTTGGTAGCCATATCGGTGAGTTGTGCAAAACGTACATTAGTTGTGGCATAAGGACCATCTTAATCAGGTTAGTTCTACCCGTCACCGTCAAAGCCAATTTGCACCATGCGCCTATTTTCTTTTTAAATTTCTCTAGCAGAGGAACTAAATTCAGATCCGTGAATCGTGTCAATGGAAGCGCCACCCATATCCCAAGGGATTTAAATTGTGAAACCAGCTGGAGCTGCTTCCTCCTCTCATCTATCTCCTCCGCTTTTATTGGTCTATCTACAGCCATGACATAAGACTTGTGCCAGTTTATCTCCAGTCCCGAAATGCTCCCAAAGTGTTTAATTACATCCATCGTGCACCCCAATGTCTCTCCTGCATTTTCCAGAAATAACAGGATGTCATCGGCATACAGTGATATTTTTTCTTCCAGCCTCCCAAATTTAAATCCGACCACTCCTCTCTCAGCTCTTATTTTGGCCGCCAGGGGCTCCACTGCCACCGCAAACAATAGCGGGGACAGCGGGCACCCCTGCCTTGTGCCCCTATGTAAGTCAAACATCCCGGACCGTTCACCATTCACCTTAACTACCGCCCTTGGGGATGAGTACAATAACTTCACCCAGGCCATGAATGCGGGGCCAAATCCCATTATTTCCATGATTTTCCATAAATATTTCCATTCCACGCTATCAAATGCTTTTCTAGCGTCCAATGACATCACTATTCTCCCGCCACCATTATCAGCAGGCAGCTGCATATTAAGAAATAATCTTCTCAAGTTAACAGCCGTGGAGCGGTTGGGCATAAAGCCCGACTGGTCCTCGTGAATAACAGTATGCGCAACCCCGGTGAGCCGGGTGGCCAGGATCTTAGCGAGTACTTTGACATCCGTTGTCAACAACGATATGGGCCTATACGACTCCGCATCCATGGGGTCTTTCCCCTCCTTTGGCAGAACCACTATCACCGCTTCCTCCATTGATCTCGGTAACGCCCCCTTCACCAAAGCCTCATCAAACACAGATTTCAATTTTGGAGCTAGCAGTTCCACCAGCTCCCTGTACACCTCTCCAGGTAGACCATCAGCACCCGGTGATTTGTTATTGGGCATAGACAGAATTGCACATTCCACCTCCTCCACACTCACAGGTTCATCCAACCTCATCCTATCTTCCTCAGACAATTTAGACAGTGAGATGCCTTCCAAAAATTCCTCTACGGCCCCCTCCGTGTCCCGTACTCTTGAATTGTACAGTGCCATGTAATATTCCTTGAAGACCTCCAATATGTCCTTTGTGTCTGTCAGAGTCGTCCCCGTTTGGTCTCTCAACCTGTACACCCTGGAAGACTCCCTCTGTGCCGCAGATATCACCGCCAACAAGTGACCCACTCTCTCTCCTTCCTCAAAGAATTGGGCTTGCTGAAATGCCCTTTTCCTCTCAGCTTGCATCATGTGCAGTTTATTAACTGCCTCCTGTGCCAATTTTAGTCTATTGTGAGCTACACTCGTTGGCGCCAAAATCATGTCTGCCTCTGCCCTTGTCAAGTCATCCTTTATTTGTTGATCTGCCAATTTAGTTTTGGTCTTACACCGTGAGATCTCACTTATAAAGAGTCCCCTCGTAAATGCCTTCATAGCCTCCCACACCACTGTGGCCTCAGCACTCCCTTCATTCACTTGGAAGAAGTGCTCTAGTTCTTTGGTTATGCCACCCATATCCACCACTTTAAGCCACGTCGGGTGAAGATGCCAACCTCCCCTCTGACCCTGAGCAGATCCCACTAGAAGCGTGACAACCATAGGACTATGATCCGATAGAGTCCTCTGTAGGTATTCCACCTCCCCAACCATCCCATCCATAGCAGTATCCCCAAAAGCCAGGTCTATCCTTGACAGTGTTCCGTGTGTAGCCGAGTGACACGAGAAGGTCCTCTTACCCTCATTTCGTACTCTCCACAGATCCACCAGCCCCAGCTCCCCCACGTAGGTGCCAAATGCAGTCATTCCGTCCCGTCCAGCTTCCATACCTGCCGGACATACTTTATCCCAGTAATCATTCATGGTGTTGTTAACATCTCCCATAATCAACATCGGAGCCTCCCCCCATCTGGCCGTCAAGTCCATTACTGCTTGAAGTTCCTTTTTAGAATAAGGTGGAGGGATATATAAAGCCACTAAAATCATTTTGTGTCCATACAATCTGCACGCAATCCATACATACTGCCCTTCACTGTCTACTTGCACTGCCAGCTCTTCATAATGTGCGTTTTTGTGTATTAGGACTGACACCCCCCTGGAGTACGAGGAATAAGTGGAATGATATGTCTTTAACATCCACCCTCTCGATAGCCAGTGCCTAGTATCTCTAGTAAGATGGGTCTCCTGTAAGCACGCAATCATAGGATCACAAGATCTGATGTGATTCAGAACTGCTGCCCTCTTAATCCTGTCAGATATACCACGTACATTCCAACTTAAAATCCGAACCGTACGGTTACTCATTGTGCATTAGAAAAAACAATCCACCATCATCAAGTAACATCTTTCCATTTTGTTCCCCAGCATACCAGGTCAAACAGCATAAGCAACCCCATTTTCTGGCAAATCCAACCCATCCACCCCCCCCCTCCCTCCCCTCCCCCCACCCCCTCCCCCCACCCTTCTCTTGTCACTCTCTTCCCAACGTGAGAGTGGGAGCTCAAAGAACCTGAGCAACATCGTAGTATACCGCATATCAACATGCGCCGTGTCCTCCTCCAGCATTGGCAGTCTCTCTACCACATAATCAATAGTATGCATAGTCCCGAACCATTAATCAAACAAATTAACTATAAAACTATAAAACGTAGATCCCAGCGGGGGTTTCTCCCCCTCCTCTGCGGTTTCGCAGAGCAATGCAGAGCCACAACCCTGTCCAGTGGTCAGGATAGCAGGGTCGTGCATTCACCGTGCCGAGTCCTCAGCTTCTCTCAATTTGCTCCGGTTCCGCTCCAACCACGAGGCGGCCTCTACCGGTGACGGGAAAAAATTGACCTTTCCAAAGGCTTCCACTCTTAATTTGGCAGGATAAATTGTAGAGTATTTCACATTCAAAGAGCGGAGCTGTTTCTTCACTTCACCATACCGTAGCCGCAGCTTTTGCACCTCAGCCGAGTAATCCGGGTATATTTCAATGCGTTTGCCCTCCAGGGTAAGATCTGTCAATTTTCTGGCCTTACGTAAGATAGTGTCCCGGTCTCTGCAGTTCAGGATTCTGGCTAACATCGTACGAGGGCCCTCTCCAGGCACTGGGGGTCTCATGGGCACTCGATGGGCACGCTCCACAGCAAACACCCTCGACAGGATATTAGACCCAAACTTTCCCAGCAGCCAGGTTTCAACAAAGGTCGTGGGGTCAGCACCCTCAGCTCTTTCAGGGATGCCCACAATACGCAAATTGTTCCTGCGTGACCGGTTTTCCAGGTCATCGTTTTTGTTAGCCACTACCGTGATCCTCTGAGTGTGCTGTTGCTGCGTCTTTTGCACTGAGGTTAAATGATCTTCTGTTACACCAACTCTGCCCTCCACCTCAGTCAATCTGGCTGTAACTTTCTGCATAGAAGCCTCAATGCCTCCCATGTCGGCTTTCAGACCGTTCACCTGCTTTGTCAGAGCAGTTAAAGCAGTCTTGCAGTATAAGACAGCCTGGAATACATCTCGCAGAGTCGGCTCTGCCTCATCTGAACTTTCAGCTGCCAGCACAGTGTCACCATCCCCCTCCTCCTGCTGTTCATTATGTAGCACAGGCACAGGCAGCTCCTCACCATCTTCCTCCTCATCTCCATGCTTCTCACTGCCTTCACTTCCTTCTTCATCTGCCTTCATGCCCCTCGCATACCTGTGCAGCCGTGCTGAAGCCTCCAGCCTCCATGCATAGGCTGTGTTCCTCCTTCCCGCCTCTTCCTCTGTCTCGGTGCCATCTTGGGCTGAGGCACTGCTGCAGGCCCCGGCATCCTTCTGCCTTTTGCGGCCCATGTTGGACTCTCTGAGTCTGGCAGAAGCTCGCCTCTGACTCCCGGGACCCTCAGACAGCAGTTCCTGATAAGGGATTTGGCTGGTTCGGGCTCTGTGCAGGATAATTGAAGCTAATGGTGGTGGAGAGGCACTGCCACCCGACCTCTCACATCAAGAGCTAGGCCACGCCCCCCTCCATAAGCCTTCACATCACTGTGCATGCAGATGCTCTGACACCTACCTCCTGCCATTTCTGAGCAAGATCTATATTGGTGTTGAACTGATCCCATAGCTGAATACTCTTTAGGAGATGGTCCTGGCACTTGCTCAACTTTATTGGGTGCCCTGAAGCCTTCTTCCCAACAATTGAACTTCTATCTTTGAAGTTCTTAATGATCTGATAAATTTTTGAATTAGGGGCAATCTTACAAGCACCAATGTCCATTCCTGTAAAGCCATTTTGATAAAAAACAATGATGTTTGAACATGTTGTTTTGGCAGTAACCATGGTTAATAGAAGAAGACATTATAATTCAGTCAACTTGACACAGTGAGATCAGCTGCCTTGTCCTTCATAATACTTTCTCCTGAGCTAACAAGATCATTATTATGTAAGCAGGTCATTTTGTGGCAGGGCAGAAGATCAATAGAAATGGGCAATTTGGGATAAAATTAATTTTCAAGGCAAGGAAGGATTTTGCTATTTCTTTATAATTTATCTGGTCACTCGTCACAACAATATAAAGTTAATGCAATCTGCCACTTTAAAAACTGAAGCAGCAAACTTTGTGAAAACCAAAATTTGTGCTAGTTTCAAAACTTTTGCCCATTACTGGACTATAGTGATATTCATGACATTTTCTCACCATATACAGAAAACACTGAGCTTTTTTAAAGTGTTTACCAAGTGGAGATCCAGTCCATTCACTCATTTTAATGCTCCTATTTTAATACAAAATTTGCTACATTTAGTATAAAACCAAACTACTAAGTACAAAATCTGATATGAATGTGACTCAAAGCACATATGACTCGCCCCCTGGGCCGTGGGGTACCCGGAACCGGGCTTCTGTACGATGCTGGGGGTAGTAGTGGCAACCCGATCCCGTGGCTCAGGGTGGTCAGACCAAATTGTGGCAGTCTATCAATCAGTGCTTTAAATGTCCGACTACGCCACCCGTGGATTGTGGTCAGGGATAACCGCCGCTGCAAGGCAGACCGCTGAGGCTGGTGTTGGTGTGCAGCACAGGGGTAGGATAACTCCTCACGGGAAGAGTGTAGCCTCAGGGCAGTGTAGGTGGATGCTGGGGGTGATGGTGCCGGCGCAGCAGAAATCACACAGAGTCCAATGATGCAGTCCAGGGTCTTTTACTCACAGTTGTTATCCAAGTCACTTCTGTCAGCAAGGACTGCTCGAGCCGTGCTGCGTCCACCAGCTGAGGAGCTCGGTCAACCCCCAGGCAATTCAGGAGTATCGCACAGGACCCCCTTCTGTCCTTTCTCTGGCCTCTCGTGCCCCACCAGTGTCCTGACTTCTGTCCGGCTACCGCGGACCGTGTCGGGTAAGCGTTGGCCTTCACTTCCCGCTATCCTATATGGTGCCTTCCTAGCAGGTTTAGCGGGGGGTCGCACCAATAAATGGTCACAACCTCCGGTTCTTGGCTGAGGGTAGATTCGCCTCCACTAACTTAGGGATCCGGTACCTTTCCACAGCCTGACCCTTTCACCCGGTATAATGGGGTATGCAACGGTTGCTGACCGTTCTGCACTCTTAGGGTCCCTTCTGCCTTCTTGTTTCTGGAGCCCTTCAACTCCTCTGTCTCTTCTCCTTCCTTCCTTCTCCTTCTACTCTTCTCCTCTCTGGCCCCGGCCTTCTCTCTAGGCCTGCCTCATGGAGCTGAGCTCAGGCTGAGCCGCGGCTCCCTGTCAGCTCTGACTGAACTGAACTCTCTACTCCTCTACTCTGCTCCCCGACTTAAGATGGCTCCCACCTTTTATCTGCTTCTCTGTATCTGAGCTCAGGTGACCTGCACCCAATGAGCTCCTTCCTATGCTCCAGAAACCACCCCCTTTCTGCTCCTACACCACTGGGTTCTCTTCCCCCCTCCCCACTCCAGCCAGGAACATGGTCAGTTGTGCCCGCATCTGGGAGCACCGTCGAGCTGTCCCCCGGAAAATGGGGTGAGTGTGTGTGTGTGCATGCAGCTAACTGAGCCCTGGTCCACACTCCATCCTTACTTGGGAGTGGAATATCACACCTCTGGTTGAGGTGCAATACCCCTGTAGCAACCGAGCCCTCGGGGCGCTACACATACAGTAGGCCAACATTTTGGATTTTAAAAACATTTTTCAATCTGTTGTTATAAAGTATTCTAATTTGCTGAGATAATGACTTTTGTGTTTTCATTGGCTGTAAGCCATAATCATCAACATTAACAGAAATAAACACTTGAAATAGATCACTCTGTCTGTAATGACTCTATATAATATATGAGTTTTTTTTATTGAAGAACTGAAATAAATTAACTTTTTGATGATATTCTAATTTACTGAGATGCACCCAAAAGTCACGCAACTACTGTACATTTTTTGCCTATCAGGAGAAAAATTGCAGGTGGTGACCATGTCTGAAATCTTGTGATTGTGCAACCTTTTCCCTGATAGGAAAACAGTAAAGACAAGCCTGTGATTTTACTGTGACCCTTGCCCACAGAAAATCACCCTGGAGCCTTACAACCATAATAAAAAGCAACATTTAATAATGCAACTCGGATAAAACGGTGGCTTGCAATAATTCTGAACATAGGTTCACACACTTCGCACCCTTGCACTTTTTTGCAACAATTTTTTTTGCCATCAACGTTCTTAAAAATTATTGATGTGCACTATAGGAAGAAAAAAAATCGAATATATATATATATATATAAATAATGGCAGCATGGTGGCTCAGTGGTTAGCACTGCAGCTTTGCAGCATCAGGGTCCTGGGTTCAAATCCCACTAAGGACAATATCTGCAAGGAGTTTGTATGTTCTCCCTGTGTTTGCGTGGGTTTCCTCTGGGTTCTCTGGTTTCCTCTCACACTCCAAAGACATACTGATAGGGAATGTAGATTGTGATCACCAATGGGGACAGTGATGATATTGTCTGTGGAATTAATGGCACTATATATATATTTATGGGACAAGGTGTAATTTTGAATAACAGCATTCATTTTGTTTTATCATGTATTGAAACACAGGAAATTAATTGCAAGTGGGGTGATACTGTGAAAAAACTGCAATTCTGTCAACGTTTTTTTGGGTTTTGTTTCTATGGAGCTCAATGTGCAGTAAACATTAGCTGGTAACTCGTTTCATTTCAGTGTGATTACAGTGATACCAAACTTGTATAGTTATTTTTATATTTTAGTAGTGAAAGAAAATTCTAAAATTTGTAAAAAATAAAATAAAATAAAAAATATTTTTTGGCACCAATTTCTGTGACCCGTAACTTTTTTATTTTTCCATTTATGGACCTGTGTGAAGACTTGTTTTTAGCGTGCCAAGCTGACGTTTTCAGTGATAACCAATTTGGGGTACATGTGACTCACTTTTTATTACATTATTTTCAGGGAATGTTTGGTGACTGAAAATCTGGTGGTTTGATTTTTATTTATGAAATTCAACGCATGTTTTAAATAATTTGATTTTTTCATAGACCAGTCTTTTATGGATGTGGCGATGCCAATTATGTTAATTATTATCATTATTTCTTGATTTTAACATTGAGAAAGTGTGGGTGATTTAACCTTTGTTTTTTTTTCATTTTTTAAATATTTTTCAAATCAATTTTTCTCTTTTTTTCCCATATTTTTGAGTCCCTCTTGGGGACTTTAACCTCTGATCACCTATAGCTTGATCGCTTATACTATATACAGTACTGCAACACCACAATATTACCGTATATAGTATATATCACAATCTCCTTTGAAGCTCAGCCTATAAAAACACTGATAATTATTACGACAATGAAATAAGCACAAAATAAACAATAATAGTTATATAATCATTTTATTTATAACTTCAAGTGTTGATTGGAAATTGGAGCAACTGCTGGTATGTAGAATGAGGATTTATAATTAATTCTGTAATGAGACAGTTACTAATTATTATTTATTATTATAGCGCCATTAATTCCATGGCGCTTCCATTATTAATGTCAACTAAGACATTAGTACACTATGCTTACTACGCTTAATTCTTGGAGCAGCATATTATTGTTGTGTTTGGTAATGTACATAGCTCCTTATAATAGTATGTATGAAGGCACAGACTATGACTAATCTGGCATTAACCTAATACCAGTAGGTTAGGATCTGTTGGCTCAGTTCTTCTGGACAACGTCATGGAAATTCTGTATAAAATGCAATGTAATGGACATGTATCTATATCACTGGACAACTAAATCTTTAGTATTCTTTGGATTACCTTTAGAAAGGGGTTGTATCAACAGCATGGAATAAAGCCACTCTTGTGATCAGGTTTTACTCCAATTTTATCCCTGCAGCTCCAATAAGTATTCCATTTTTCTTTAAACCCGCTATACCGTTCCAGAGACATGGGCCTTTTTATTTAATGCAAAATTTTATGGTCTTTATCAAGGAGACATGGCTCACAAGATTCTTTGAGGGTGTTTCTTTATGCTGCTCTGCTTTATTACTCCGTGAGCAACTCCCCCTTGGCAAAGACCATAAAAATTAGGACTAAATAACAAGACCCATATATCTAAAACTGTATGGCGGGTTAAAAAAAAAAGAAAAAAACATCACGGGAGCAGGACTAAAATAAGATAAACAACTGGTTACTTTTGACCTTGCGACAGGTCCTCTTTAAAAAGTTGTGTGTCTGTATAGCCCCTTTCCAATTAATAATAACTAAAAAAGGAATACCCAGGGGAACAGTGCATATAAAATGAGAGCGAAAACTGGCCACTTTTGACCTGGTGACAGGTCCTCTTTAGGTCTCTTGCTGAAAGAATTTGAACATATGGTAGCTGTCTTCTACCTTTTAGCTCCACATTAACTGTATTTCTGTAAAACTGGATAAGATTTTCTCCAAGCACTTGCACCAGCTTGTTTAAATTAGATTATGTTTCACTGCCATTTTGCTAGAGGTAGAACGACTTCAGTAGCTGCGATAGTGGCTGCTACATGGCTCTCCATATCAGTCAGGCAGAGACCATGCAGCATGGTCCAAAATGTCCTGACTCCTGACCCTAACATGCATTAATAAATTGTATGCGGAAACAACGTCATGTCAATGCATTAGGACATCCTCAGTGGCAGCAGTCGTTCAACCAAAACAGAAAGCAATCGTCCATAGGCATCTTGGGAGAAACACGAATAGGGATTGAGGCCACGGCCCCACTATCAGTATTCGGTCAGTATTGTTTCTCAGGAGTGGGAGCCAAAAGCAGGAGTGGGTGATAAATGCAGAAGTAATGCCCTTGTTTCTATTCCTTGTTTCTATTATACCTTTTCTCTGATTGTTCCTCACCTGTATTGCAGTATTGCAGATGCAAGTTCTGGCTGGATAACGGGTCTAAGGACCCAAAGACACAGTTTTAAAGAATCCTATGAAAATGTACCTGTAAAATGCAGTTTGACCTTATTTAAATTTTTTTTATCTGCTAGACAACCCTTTTAAGTTTAACAGGGAGCTGGTACATATCTAGCACTTGAGGGGTTAGTGGCATTCAAAAGTGTGCTGTAGAAAAAGCCTTTTTTGACAAACAGTTGGAGTCCCTGATAAATGAAAGACCTTCATACATGTTCATGGAAATAATTGGTCCATGGACCTGATTGAACAATTCATTATGCTTGAAATGTTACTTGACCATTCATGATCAGAACTTGTAAGAGATTGACAGCCAAGGAAGATGCTGAATTCGGCATGCTGGATTTGGATGTACACTTGGAAAGCAATGGAGAAGAGCTTCTTCCAGCTTCTGAATACAGAGCAACTATCATTGCTCTGACAATGAGTTATTGGTACAATGGTCATATCCACGACACGCTTGTCCTCTGCTAATCTATTGAAGTTGACAGTAGAGTCAACATTCATTCAACATTCTTTTTGTGAATTTTAACTTCAAAGCTTCTCTTCATCCAGCTTACTGTAAAATGATGTAAAAGAATATGAAACCGACGCTCGTCACTGTGTCCAAACGGTTTATTCAACATTTTTCATTAATAAAAGAAAAATCTGTCTTGAGAGGCTGTTGCCATGAGATTGTATAGTTCACAAAAGATGTCAGCATGGACTGCTGCCCGTGCTTGGCTCTGAAGCTCTCCACTCAAGCATACCATTAACATTCTTCAAATGCCATGGACTACCCTGTTTCTAAGACAATTTTGTGAACATGTACTCCTTGAGAATCTGTCATCCAGGTGCCTTCCAACATAACAGGGCACTATTGTTTCATCAGATACACAGGGTAAATGCATCCAATTCCGTGCATGAGCTGTAGGTGGTCTATAAGGTGGTCATAATAGTCCCAAAAACTGTTTTACACAGTGCTCCCACGATGAGTTTTTGGTGAGTTTTTGACGCTGCGTATTTTCACTGCGACAAACATGCAACGTCTTACAGTTTCAGCAAAGTGGATGAGAGTAGATTAGAAATCTAATACCCAATGTGTTTTTTTTTAGCACAGCATAAACTCAGCTGCAATGCGTGTTTCAGATCTGCAATGTCATTTTATCTGAGCTTTCTGTGCAGATTTTTCCCATAAAATTGCATTAGATGCGCTTCCGCTGCGCAAATGCACTAAAAACACATCTAATCTGCACACGACTATATAAATAAATATTGGTCAAATACCAGGAAGTATCCAAACCAAGGCAGCTTGATTTATAACATGAGATACCAAAAACGAGACAAAAACAACAGGGTCAAAAATGTGTTAAAAATGCATGTGAAAAAACACATATGCGGAAACGCACTATAAACGCATGTAATCTGCACATGATTGTATCAAGTTTTGTCAAAACCAAATACCAGGAAGCATAAAAAACAAAGCTGTTTTATTCAAAAAGAGACAAAAATCGCAACTTCAAAAACAAGATAAAAATAAATTTAAAAACAAGGACTGAAAAAAATTCCAAGTAACCTAATTTACATTATAGGCACAGAAATTCTACAACACAAAAAACTCACCAAATACTCATTGTTGGAATGTAGCCTCATACAGTGCCCATCCGTATGTCATATTTGAAGACCAGTTTTCTAGTCAGTATCCAAATTGCCTCTTCAGAGAGGAACAGGACTTGAAAGTTACCCCCACCTTTTGGAAGTAGCGATTCTAAGGCTACATTCACAAGTGCAGTATTTGGTCAGTATTTTACATCAGTATTTGTAAGCCAAAACCAGGAGTGGGTGATAAATACAGAAGTGGTGCACGTGTTTCTTTTATACTTTTGCTTTGATTGCTTCAATCCTGTAAAATACTGACCAAATACTGAATGTGTGAACATGGCCTTAATGTCAATATCGACCCTTTAACAAGCCATGCTACATGACTAAGGATAAAAGACAAGCCAAAATTTCAGTTTGCAGACATGTGTTTCAAAGTGTTGCCCCTCCTCAGTACAAAGCAAATGATCTGATTTGGCTGTAAGAGAGGTGTCTAACTAGGGTCTAAGGGGTAAAGTCTCTCCTTATGGAGAGTGACATGCCTGACATGCCAATGCAAGGCGACTCATATGCCATGCAATGCTCTTCTGGGAAATTAAATATGCAAATTTCATATTTAATTTACCAGAGGAGCATTGCATGGCCTATACAGTGCCTACAAGTAGTATTCAACCCCCTGCAGATTTAGCTGGTTTGATAAGATGCAAATAAGTTAGAGCCTTTAAACTGCAAACGAGAGTAGGTTTTATGAACAGAAGCATAAATCTTACAAACCAAAAAGTTATGTTGCTCAGTTGAATTTTATTACATTTTAAACATAAAAGTGTGGGTCAATTATTATACAACCCCTATGTTTAATATTTTGTGGAATAACCCTTGTTTGCAATTGCAGCTAATAATCGTCTTTTATAAGACCTGATCAGGCCGGCACAGGTCTGTGGAGTTATCTTGGCCCACTCCTCCATGCAGATCTTCTCCAAGTTATCTAGGTTCTTTGGGTGTCTCATGTGGACTTTATTCTTGAGCTCCTTCCACAAGTTTTCAATTGGGTTAAGGTCAGGAGACTGACTAGGCCACTCCAACACCTTGACTTTTTCCCTCTTGAACCAGGCCTTGGTTTTCTTGGCTGTGTGCTTTGGGTCGTTGTCTTGTTGGAAGATGAAATTACGACCCATCTTAAGATCCTTGATGGAGGAGCGGAGGTTCTTGGCCAAAATCTGCAGGTAGGCCGTGCTATCCATCTTCCCATGGATGCGGACCAGATGGCCAGGCCCCTTGGCTGAGAAACAGCCCCACAGCATGATGCTGCCACCACCATGCTTGACTGTAGGGATGGTATTCTTGGGGTCGTATGCAGTGCCATCCTGTCTCCAAACGTCACGTGTGTGGTTGGCACCAAAGATCTCGATCTTGGTCTCATCAGACCATAGAACCTTGAACCAGTCTGTCTCAGAGTCCTCCAAGTGATCATGAGCAAACTGTAGACGAGCCTTGACATGACGCTTTGAAAGTAAAGGTACCATACAGGCTCGTCTGGAACGGAGACCATTGCGGTGGAGTACGTTACTTATGGTATTGACTGAAACCAATGTCCCCACTGCCATGAGATCTTCCCGGAGCTCCTTCCTTGTTGTCCTTGGGTTAGCCTTGACTCTTCGGACAAGCCTGGCCTCGGCACGGGAGGACACTTTCAAAGGCTGTCCAGGCCGTGGAAGACTAACAGTAGTTCCATAAGCCTTCCACTTACGGATGATGCTCCCAACAGTGGAGACAGGTAGGCCCAACTCCTTGGAAAGGGTTTTGTACCCCTTGCCAGCCTTGTGACCCTCCACGATCTTGTCTCTGATGGCCTTGGAATGCTCCTTTGTCTTTCCCATGTTGACCATGTCTGAGTGCTGTTCACAAATTTGGGGAGGGTCTTAAATAGTCAGAAAAGGCTGGCAAAAGAGATCTTTAATCCACACATGTGAAGCTCATTATTCTTGGTGCCTGAACTACTTCTTAATACTTTAGGGTGACCAAACAGAATTCTTGTGGTTTGAGGGGTTGAATAATAAATGACACTCTGAATTAACTTTTAACGTTTTTTAAAAGAAAAAAAAAAAAAAATTTGCTGCAGTGCATTTCCCACTTCCAGGCTGATCTACAGTACAAATGTCACAATGCCAAGTTAATTCCGCATGTGTCAACCAGCTAAATCTGCAGGGGGTTGAATACTACTTGTAGGCACTGTAAGTCTCCTTACACTGGCATGTCAGGAGAGATTTTACTCCTTAGACCCTAGTCAGTATCCATAAGTCATTACTTTTAGAAATCTGAGAAGTACACAACCTCACCGGGGCCGGACATGTAAAACTGCGCATGCGCCCCACAAATATCAGCGTTTGTCGGGAGCAAATTTCAAATACGTGGGCGGCGCCAGCAGTGACTGAATGTGAGGATCACACCCCTATGACTGAATACGAGTAGGTAGGATATAAGTAATAAAATGTTATAAAATCATTAGAATACAACCAATTTTAATGAAAAAGCTTGTTAGTGATGCAAATAGCATCACTAACAAAGCAATGGGGGCAGTGTAGATAGTAGATAGGATATGGCAGGCTCCTTTTAAAACACTATCTAGGGATGAGGTGACTATGATGACTATTCACAAAAGGTATAACCTCGCCCTCTTCTCTGTGCCTGACTCATCTAGGCTGATAGGTTTCTCCTTTTGGGTATATATAGGGTGAGATCTGTCAATATAGCTGAGCGGGGCAGGGAGAAGCCGGTGGGGACATACCACTATGATTAGTCATCTTTGTTACCTCGTCCCTGGCCAGCATTTTAAAGTATATTTTCTCTGAATTGCTGCATAATTTTTACAATAACTGAGCTGTTCTCTTATTCTGCTGCCTGCGGTCTAGGCTCCTTTTAATTATAATTTTTTAAGGTATGATCACAACAAAAGACAGGTATAGATTATCAGTGTGCAAAAAAATGTTAACATGATTATGTGATAAGTAGAGACCAGCAAAGGAACATTTTTATTACCAATATCCAGGATTATATTTTTCACAATTAGGACTTATGCAGATGACCATAATTTCGGTCCTAGTGCAATCTTACAAAACTTAGGCTTGTACTCTGACCAATGTTATTCTATGGGGCCATGCACATGTCCAAGGATACTTGGACAAAGTATTTCACGCGAAAACGCGCGTTGGGAGTGGTGGGTCTCTGGCTCTCTCCTTTAGAGGTATACAGTCATGGCCAAAAGTATTGAGAATGAGACAAATAGTAATTTTTCCAAAGTTTACTGCTTCATTTTTTGTAATGCAATTTGCATATACTCCTGAATGTCAAAGAGTGATCAGCTTAACAGCAATTACTGTACTTGCAAAGTCAATATTTGCCCAGAAAATGAACTTTAACCCCCAAAACACATTTCAACATCATTGCAGTCCTGCCTTAAAAGGAGCAGCTAACATCGTTTTAGTGATTGATCCATTAACACAGGTGTGGGTGTTGATGAGGACAGGGCTGGCGATCAATCAGTCATGATTAAGTAAGAATGACATCACTGGACACTTTAAAAGGAGGCTGGTTCTTGGTATCATTGTTTCTCTTCAGTTAACCATGGCTATCTCTAAAGAAACACGTGCAGCCATCATTGCACTGCACAAAAATGGCCTAACAGGGAAGAGTATCGCAGCTACAAAGATTGCACCTCAGTCAACAATCTATCGCATCATCAAGAACTTCAAGGAGAGAGCTTCCATTGTTGTCAAAACGGCTCCAGGGCGCCCAAGAAAGAACAGCAAGCGCCAGGACCGTATCTTAAAACTGTTTCAGCTGCGGGATCGGACTACCAGCAGTGCCGAGCTTGCTCAGGAATGGCAGCAGGCTGGTGTGAGTGCTTCTGCACGCACTGTGAGGCGGAGACTCTTTGAGCAAGGGCTGGTTTCAAGGAGGGCAGCAAAGAAGCCACTTCTCTCCAGAAAAAACATCAGGGACCGACTGATATTCTGCAAAAGGTACAGGGAGTGGACTGCTGAGGACTGGGGCAAAGTCATTTTCTCTGATGAATCCCCTTTTCGATTGTTTGGGACATCTGGAAAACAGCTTATTCGGAGAAGAAGAGGTGAGCGCTACCACCAGTCTTGTCTCATGCCAACTGTAAAGCATCCTGAAACCATTCATGTGTGGGGTTGCTTCTCAGCCAAGGGAATCGGCTCACTCACAGTCTTGCCTAAAAACACAGCCATGAATAAAGAATGGTACCAGAATGTCCTCCAAGAGCAACTTCTCCCAACCGTCCAAGAGCAGTTTGGCGCCCAACAATGCCTTTTCCAGCATGATGGAGCACCTTGCCATAAAGCAAAGGTGATAACTAAATGGCTCATGGAACAAAACATAGAGATTTTGGGTCCATGGCCTGGAAACTCCCCAGATCTTAATCCCATTGAGAACTTGTGGTCAATCATCAAGAGACGGGTGGACAAACAAAAACCAACAAATTCTGGCAAAATGCAAGCATTGATTATGCAAGAATGGACTGCTATCAGTCAGGATTTGGTCCAAAAGTTGATTGAGAGCATGCCAGGGAGAATTACAGAGGTCTTGAAGAAGAAGGGGCAACACTGCAAATATTGACTTGCTGCATTAACTCATTCTAACTGTCAATATAACCTATTGGTAATCATAATATGATTGCAATTATATTTCTGTATGTGATATAAACATCAGACAAACCCTAATAAAAACCAGAGGCCAGCAGATCATGTGAAAATATAATTTTGGTGTCATTCTCAAAACTTTTGGCCATGACTGTACATCCCTGTTCTATATTTAAATAGTGCTGGCATTTGTATTCCTACTGAATTGGTCACATCATTACTTTATACCACTGTGGTTTCAATACTATATTTTTTCTAGATACATTTATCACTTTTACCATTCAGCTTAAAGGAAACCTGTCAGGTCCCCCAGGCCCTCCAACCCAGCAGCAGTCACCTTTGTATGAGTAAATTCCTTGCCTACCCAAACCTGTATAATGTTATTGAGTGTAGCAACGGTGTCTCTGCCTCCTGCCAGGCAGAGACGCCGTCCCTCTCACCTCTCAGCTCCCCGCGCAGTGTTCTCCAGCACTCCTCTTCCTGCAGCGGCCGGCGCGCGCTCTTTCCCGGGCACTGTGCTGAGGGCGTGCGCGCGCTCCCTCTCTCTTAAAGGGGCCGCGCGCGCCGTCCTAAGGAGTCCCTGGCCAATTGCCGGAGGGCCTCCCATATTTAAGGCACCTCCTCCAAAATGGAGGTGCCCGAGCAAAAGTTGTTGCACAAGTATACTTACCTCTGCTTCAGCCCTCAGGTCCCGCTGCCAGCCTGACTACCAGTCCTGTCTGCCAGCTTGTCTACTCTCCAGCCCGACAGTCTGTCTCCGGTCATCCGCGAGTCTGTCTATGGGCAAGTCCACCTGCTTACCAGGAAGCACCTGTCAGTTACCTGCCTGCTACCTGCCGTGCCTGCTAACCCACTCACCTGGGAGCGCTCGCCTGCTACCCGTCTGTTACCTGCTAGCCTACCTGGAGGCTCTGCCGTCACTTGCCGTGACCACCTGCCTGCTAGCCTGGAGACTTCAGCCTGCTTGGCCATCACTTGCCGTGACCACCTGTTAGCCTACCTGGAGGCTCCTGCTGTCACTTGCTGTGACCACCTGCCTGGTAAACCTAGAGACTACCACTTGCTCTGCTGTCACGTACCGTGACCACCTGTCAGCTAACCAGAGACTTCTGCCTGCTTGCTGTGTCCATCTGCCATACCGGTCAGTCCCAGCCATCTGACCCGTGGTAGCCACCTGCTCTCTTACAAGGTCGTCCCCAGAGTAGCACCTGGTCCCTCTGCCCGGATCCTCCCTGGTCACGGAGTCGTTAGCTGCCGTCCGACCAGGGTCGGTTCGGGTTGATACTTAGTAACGCCCCTCTGGGTCCCTCCTTGCACCGCGGCACAGAGGTTCCACCACCCGGACCCGTAACAATTTGCTCGGGCCATGGTACCCGGTGGCACTCAAGCTCCGTCGCTCTCTGACCTATACCACGAAGTCTCCCATCAGAGATCTCAACAGGAATCCATCCTGAACCACCTGCGGAATGTCAACTCCTGCCTGGACACACTGACTGCTCCACCAGTACCCGCCTCTAGTTGCACGACTCGCACCCCGGCAGCACCGCTGCCCATCAATACCATGGTATCCGGCCCCGCTCCCCGGCTTTCTGCACCGCCTCGTTTTGGTGGAGACCCCGCCTTGGCTCGGGGTTTCATAAACCAGTGCACCCTGCACTTTGAACTCTTGGCACATCAGTTTATCTCCGACCAGGCCAAAGTGGTATTCATCATGTCCCATCTCACTGGGGAGGCACTGGCTTGGCTAAATCCCCTGTGGGAGAGAGGGGATCCCCTGGTGTCCGACCTGTCGTCTTTCCTCACTGCTTTCTGGAAAGTCTTCGATGAACCGGGACGCAAGACCTCATCAGCCTCCTCTCTGCTATGTCTCTGCCAAGGGAGTCTCACCGTGGGCCAATATGCCATACCGTTCCGCACCCTCGCTTCTGAGCTTGCCTGGGATAACGAGGCCCTGGTGTCCGTCTTCTGGGAGGGCCTTTCCGGTCGGATTAAAGACGAGCTCGCCGGTCGGGACATTCCTACCACCCTGGATGACCTGGTGTCGCAGGCTACCCGGATTGACATCTGGTTTCAAGAGCGCACCAAAGAGACCACCCGTGAGAGAAGGTTTCCCCGCCTTGCTCCTACTTTCCAGAGACCTGTCTCCTCATCTGTCACTCCCCGGGCGCACTCACCCGAGCCCATGCAGATTGACCAGACCAAGATGGTCAAATCTCGCCAAGAGTCACGCCGAGCCGAAGGGAGCTGTTTCTATTGTGGCAGTAAGGAGCACCTGATCCGTTCCTGCCCGGAGAGGTCGGGAAACTCCAGTGTCTAGGACCGCTCGGAGAGGTCGTCCTAGACAACAGTAAGCCCTCTCCATCCCTGACTTTGTCTGTCTCTATCTCCTGGGGAGAGAACCGTCACTTTGAACTTGCCCACCTGGATTCTGGAGCTGCTGGAAACCTCATTTCCCAGTCCCTGGTTGAGAAATACCGCATTCCCACCAAGTCTCTGGCTGAACCATTGTCAGTCGCCTCCGTGGATGGAAGACTCCTTCCGGTGACCATCCTGCTTGTCACGGAACCCTTAACCCTGCAGTTGGGAATGCTGCACTCTGAGAATATCTCCTTCGATGTGCTACCCGGACTCTCTCACTCACTATTGCTAGGCCTACCTTGGCTCCAGACACATGAACCCATGTTGAACTGGCAATCCGGTTCGTCCACCACCTACCCCAGCTAATTTACCCGGTCTTCTGGCTCCTTACTGGCCCTATGCTGACGTCTTCGGTAAAAAGGAAGCAGAGACATTGCCACCTCATAGGCCATATGATTGCCCGATCGACCTGGTACCTGGCGCCACTCCACCCAGTGGCCATATTTACCCGTTGTCTGCGGCCGAAACCCGGGCCATGTCTGAGTACATTGAGGAGAATCTGGCTAGGGGATTCATCCGGAAGTCTACCTCCCCGGCTGGAGCTGGATTCTTCTTTGTCAAAAAAAAGGATGGCTCGCTACGCCCCTGTATTGACTATAGAGGACTCAATCAGATCACGGTAAAGAATAAATACCCCCTGCCACTCATCTCCGAGTTGTTTGACCACCTTAAAGGTGCCAGGATCTTTTCCAAGCTGGATCTACGTGGAGCATATAACCTGGTCCGTATCCGGCAAGGAGACGAGTGGAAGACGGCATTCAATACCCGGGACGGTCACTATGAGTACCGTGTGATGCCCTTCGGTCTCTGCAATGCTCCCGCCGTCTTCCAAGAACTGGTCAACGACATCTTCCGTGATCTTCTTTACTCCTGCGTGGTGGTATACCTGGACGACATCTTGGTCTTCTCTCTGGATCTTCCCACACACCGGAGGGATGTTCGTCAGGTCCTGCTTAGGCTCAGGCAGAACCACCTCTATGCTAAATACGATAAGTGCCTCTTCGAGCAGACCTCTCTTCCATTCCTGGGCTATGTTATCTCCCAGACAGGCTTGCGAATGGATCCCGAGAAACTCTCTGCTGTCCTAAAGTGGCCCCGTCCGGAGGGGTTGAAGGCGATTCAGTGATTCCTGGGCTTCGCCAATTACTATCGTCGCTTCATTCCACACTTCTCGTCCTGGAAGGCTCCCATATCTGCGCTTACCCGTAAGGGGGCAAATCCCAAGGTATGGTCACCCGAAGCCGAGGAAGCCTTCCTTTCCTTAAAGCAAGCCTTCTCCTCTGCCCCAGTGCTGCACCGTCTGGACTGCAACAAACAATTCTACCTGGAGGTTGATGCTTCCTCCTCCGGAGCCGGAGCGGTGCTCACGAAAAAATCTTCTTCCTGGAGAATGGTAACCTGCGGCTTCTTCTCCAAGATCTTCTCCTCATCTGAGCGCAACTACTCCATAGGAGACCGAGAATTGCTAGCCGTCAAATTGGCGCTGGAGGAGTGGCGCTACCTGCTTGAGTGGGCTCTATACCCGGTGATCATCTATACGGATCACAAAAATCTGGCATATCTCCAGAATGCCCAAAGACTCAATCCGTTTCAGGCCCGGAGGTCTTTGTTCTTTGCCCGCTTCGACTTCATCCTACATTTCCGCCCGGCGGACAAGAATGTCAAAGCCGATGCCTTGTCCCGATCCTTCCTGTCCTCCGATCTAGAGGAGGAGGCTTTGCACATCATCGATCCCTCCAAGGTGATGAATGTGGCCCCCTTGGATGTAACTCGTCTTCCACCCGGTAAGACGTTTGTAGCAGTTCCAGACCGTGAGAAGGTTCTTTGCTGGGGTCATTCTTCTAAACTAGCTGGCCATGCTGGCCAAAAGAAGACCTTCCAGCTCATTACCCGGCATTACTGGTGGCCTACCCTGCGTAAGGATGTGGTAGACTTCGTCTCAGCCTGTTCATCTTGTGCCCGCAACAAAGTTCCCAGACATTTACCAGTCGGTCATCTCCTGCCTCTTCCCGTACCTGCTGCCCCGTGGCAACACATTGCTATGGACTTTATTACCGATCTCCCTGTTTCTGCCGGTTGTACAGTCATTTGGGTGGTCGCGGACCGCTTTTCTAAAATGGCCCACTTCATTCCTCTGCCTGGTCTCCCGTCTGCATCTGAGCTAGCTAAGGACTTCTTTCACCATATCTTTCGTCTCCATGCCCCCCCCCCCCACATCGTGTCGGATCGAGGGGATCAGTTCACCTCACGCTTTTGGAGAGCTACTTGTAAGCTGCTGGATGTCACCCTGGATTTCTCCTCCGCTTACCACCCTCAGTCCAATGGTCAAGTAGAGCGGATCAACCAGATCCTTACCAGCTACCTCCGGCACTTTGTCAATGCCCACCATACTGATTGGGTGGACCTCCTACCATGGGCCGAATTCTCTTATAACAATCATGAGAGCGAATCCACTTCCAAGTCCCTGTTCTTTATTGTCTATGGCCAACACCCCCGGATTTCGTTTCCCGTCTCCGCTTCTGTGGACAACCCTGCTGCGGAGTCCCTGGTCAGTGATTTTTCCACTATTTGGGAGAATACTAGGTCCGCACTTCTTCAGTCTTCCGAGCGGATGAAGAGATTTGCTGAAAAAAGACGTCTGGATCCGCCTCAATTCCGTCCGGGAGACAAGGTTTGGCTCTCCTCCAAACATGTGCGGCTCAAAATACCCTCCTACAAGCTGGGTCCTCGGTTCATCGGTCCATTTGAGGTCCTTAAACAGATCAACCCAGTGGCCTACAAGTTGAAGCTTCCACCCACCCTACGCATTCCCAACTCCTTCCACGTATCTCTCCTCAAACCTGCTGTCTTTAACTCTTTCTCCAATAATTCAGGTACTCCTCCTGCTCCGGTTGCTGCTGAGGACGTTTTTGAGGTAGAGAATATTCTGGCCACCAAGAGAGTAGGAGGGAGAACCTTTTTTCTGGTGGATTGGAAGGGGTTTGGCCCAGAGGAGAGAACTTGGGAACCCAGGGAGAACATCCACGCCCCGCTTCTCCTTGAAAAATTTCTTGCCAGCCTAAAAAAGAGGGGGCGTAAAGGGGGGGGGGGTACTGTAGCATCGGCGTCTCTGCCTCCTGCCAGGCAGAGACGCCGTCCCTCTCACCTCCCCGCTCCCCGTGCGGCGTCCTCCAGCGCTCCTCTTCCTGCAGCGGCCGGCGCGCGCTCTTTCCCGGGCACTGTGCTTAGGGCGCACGCGTGCTCCCTCTCCCTTAAAGGGAGTCTCCCTAAGGAGTCCCCGGCCAATTCCACGAGGACCTCTCATATTTAAGGCACCTCCTCCAAAATGGAGGTGCCCGAGCAAAAGTTGTTGCACAAGTATACTTACCTCTGGTTCAGCCCTCAGGTCCCGTTGCCAGCCTGACTACCAGTCCTGTCTGCCAGCTTGTCTACTCTCCAGCCCGACAGTCTGTCTCCGGTCATCCGCCAGTCTGTCTATGAGCAAGTCCACCTGCTTACCAGGAAGCACCTGTCAGTTACCTGCCTGCTACCTGCCGTGCCTGCTAACCCGCTCACCTGGGAGCGCTCGCCTGCTACCCGTCTGTTACCTGCTAGCCTACCTGGAGGCTCTGCCGTCACTTGCCATGACCACCTGCCTGCTAGCCTGGAGACTTCAGCCTGCTTGGCTGTCACTTGCCGTGACCACCTGTTAGCCTACCTGGAGGCTCCTGCTGTCACTTGCTGTGACCACCTGCCTGGTAAACCTAGAGACTACCACTTGCTTTGCTGTCACGTACCGTGACCACCTGTCAGCTAACCAGAGACTTCTGCCTGCTTGCTGTGTCCATCCGCCATACTGGTCAGTCCCAGCCACCTGACCCGTGGGAACCACCTACTCTCTTACAGGGTCGTCCCCAGAGTAGCACCTGGTCCCTCAGCCCGGATCCTCCCTGGTCACGGAGTCGTTAGCCGCCGTCCGACCAGGGTCGGTTCGGGTTGATACTTAGTTACGCCCCTCTGGGTCCCTCCTTACACCACGGCACAGAGGTTCCACCACCCGGACCCGTAACATTGAGTGAAAACAAGGTATAAAAAAAGCATTGATAATGGCCCCGTTTGATATGCTAATGAAGGCTTTGACTAGTAGATGGAGCGCTAGTTGCCCCAGACTAGTCAACCCTCTTTCCATGTTATCACGCCCCTGTGGGCGTGACAACATAATATGCACGAGCAGCAGCATCACCGCTCATGCAAATCTCACACATGCGCACCGCTCATTCCGGCAGCGTCACTGCGTCTCTGAAGCCATGTGTCTGCACATGACTGGAAGCTATCTTCTGAACTTCTGGTCACGTGTGGTGCGTCTCTAGTCAAAGCCCTCATTAGCATAGCAAACGGAGACATTATAAATGCTTTTTTTATACCTTGTTTTCACGCAATAACGTTATACAGGGCTGGTTAGGCAGGGAATTTACTCATATAAAGGTGAATGCTGCTGGGTTTAAGGGCATGGGAGACCTGACCGGTTCCCTTTAATCTTAACCACATTTGATGCCTGATATTTAGTATATGATATATATTGTGACTGTAGGGGATTTATATGTATTTTTGCACAGGTGTTCCCACCTTTATACCTCACTGCATGTTGCCTAATTATTTATATAATTTTTACACTATTTACTTTATTAATAAAATTATATATTTTTTCTATTTGGCTTGTGGTTTCTTTCTATTGGTGATATATGATTACTGCATATTCCAAAAAACTATTTTATGTCTGCGGTGGTGGTATGCTAATTAGTGAGTGACTAGTCATGGGGGCTTTGTTTTCCCCAGACTAATCATCACACTAATCATGTTGTCATGCCCCTGTGGGTGTGAGCAACATGATTTGAAACAGTGGCATCACCAATTGCTCTTTGAAGATCTCTGCCTCCCTGACAATGCACAGTAGGTCGGGTGTACGCATTCCGACCTCAAGGGCGCATTGCGCATGCCCATGGAGGCAGCGGAGACGGAGGACTCAAGCTCATTCAGATCATGTTACTCATGCCCACATTGGCATGATAACATGATTATTGGGATGACTAGTCTGGGGAAAATAATGCCCTGAAGACTAGTCACCCACTAATTACCATATGGGCTTGTTAGGAAGGGTATAAATATAACAATTGATGGTGGTAGTTTGGAAAGCTTGACGAAGTTGTCAGGTTCCCTTTAAGTGTCTTTTTAATTTTTTAACTATTAGATAATAGTGTTACAAGATTTTGTATAGGGATATATAATAAACAATTAATTGGATCTGGAATATTATGCTAAATCAATCAACAGCATTCCATGACATCTATACGTCCATAACAAAAGCACTACGAGAAAATGAGTACAAACAAGGCATACTGGATTACACTTAGACACTTATACAATGCAATGAAACAATCAGGTCTCCACCTAAGGGCTCGATACATTAGTTACCAGTTGGAATGCCCTTCAAAATGACTCTTGTATTACCATAAAAGTCAGTAAAACATAGGTGTCAGCATAACTAAAGTCATATATCTGAGTCATTATTTTGTTAGGTAAATGTTTCAAATATTTATACAGGTAATTACTGTCTAGAAAAGTCTCTACATTGCATTTACAGACTTTTGTATAAGTATTTCATTTGACTTTGGAAATAAATACTATTTAAATAGAATGTTGATTGCACCATATTTAAACCAAGCCTGCCTCTGGCATTAGAAATCCATAGGTATTTTACTCCATTTTTTAAATATAAATACAAGTGCTTCTCACTAAATTAGAATATGATCAAAAAGTTAATTTACTTCAGCTCTTCAATGTAAAAAGTGAAACTCATATATTATATAGAGTCATTACAAACAGAGTGATCTATTTCAAGTGTTTATTTCTGTTAATGTTGATGATTATGGCTTACAGCCAATGAAAACACAAAGGTCATTATCTCAGGAAATTAGAATACTTTATAACACCAGCTTGAAAAATGATTTTAAAAACCATCACTGATTGCAGAAACTTCACACTAGACCTCCAGCAGCTTGGATTGTGGCCTCTCCACTCTTCCTCCAGACTCTGGGACCTTGATTTCCAAATGAAATGCACAATTTACTTTCATCTGAAAACAACACCTTGGACCACTGAGCACCAGTCCAGGGTTTTTTCTCCTTGGCCCAGGTAAGACCCTTCTGGCGTTGTCTATTGGTCATGAGTGGCATGACACAAGGAATGCGACACTTGTACCCATGTCCTGGATACGTCTGTGTGTGGTGGCTCTTGAAGCAATGACTCCAGCAGCAGTCCACTCTTTGTGAATCTCCCCCAAATTTTTGAATGGCCTTTTCTTAACAATCCTTTCAAGGCTGCGGTTATCCGGGTTGCTTGTGCACCTTTTCCTACCACACATTTTCCTTCCACTAAACTTTCCCTTAATATGCTTGGATACAGGACTCTGAGAACAGCCAGCTTCTTTAACAATGACCTTTTGTGGCTTACCCTCCTTGTGGAGTGTGTCAATGGCTGCCTTCTGGACATCTGTCAAGTCAGCAGTCTTCCCCATGATTATGGAGCCTACTGAAACAGACTAAGGGACCTTTTTAAACGCTTAGGAAGCCTTTGCAGGTGTTTTTTGTGGATTATTTTAATTTACTGAGATAATGTCTTTTGTGTTTTCATTGGCTGTAAGCCATAATCATCAACATTAACAGAAATAAACACTTGAAATAGATCACTCTGTTCCTAATGACTCTATATAATATATGAGTTTCACTTTTTGTATTGAAGAACTGAAATAAATTAACTTTTTGATGATATTCTAAATTAGTGAGAAGCACTTGTAAGTACGTCTTGTGATTGAGGCTAACAGTAGGCAAGTAGTCAGTTGTTGAAGGGAGTTAAAATCTAGCTGCCCAATACTCACTTCTCTTGACATCAGCTGTTCGGAAGACTTGGCTAGACAGTGAGTTTGGTTAGTATACCTTTGAGGACAGAGTTTTTTTAACTTTCATACAGTACATATAATTGGGGCTAAATCTAATTTTTGTGCTTTTTGACTTTTACAGTTTCTTTGTGTCTGTGCACATTCTATTTTGATGTGGTCTGCAGTCATAAATCAGCTGAGAGTAGCTTAAAGGGAATCTAAGCAGGAGCAGAAGATAGAGGCTGAAACACAGAATTCAGGGATGTGTCACTTGTCAAACTGCGTGTTGTTGTTTACTAATTGTGAAGGATTTATCACTGAGAGATTAACATTGCTGGACTACACAAGTCCGGCAACACCCCTTCCTGTGATAAGCAGCTCACTGCCTATGGACTTTCTACACAGAGAGCCTGGTGTGGGTGGGGTTAGCTTTCTCAGCTCTGCTTCATTCTACATCTAAAAGTTCTGATTGTATCAGAAGAGCTGCACCCAGTAAACTAAGTGATACATTGTTGGATTCAGCTTCTCTTTGCCTACATTACGCTACTGTCATATGAGTTAGCAAAAACCTGCTGACAGATTCCCTTTAAAGAAAGACAGATAAAAGAATTAGTGAGTTCCTTTTGATAGTCCAATAGGAAATCTTCTGACAGATTCTTAGTAAACCCATTCTACAGCCAACAATAAAAAGTGCAACATAGAGGCCATAGAAAGAAAATGGTACAACATATTTTATGAGATCCAATAACAAAAATTATTTTTAGCGAAAAATACATGCATTTATTAAGAAAAAGGTGGACAACCCCTTAAAACAGAAAAAAGGATTCTTCATTCATATATTAAAATGGTCCACTGGCAGACTCATATTTCCATATTGCTAACGCACCTAAGAACACACCTAAGCCTTTTGACTCTTAGAAGATTTCCCTTCACCTGATTGCTTTAAAGGGAACCTGTCATGTTGAAAGTGGTATCTGATCTGCAGGCAGGATGTTATAGAACAGGAGGAGCAGATCAGTGTGCTGTTCATTTTTAAGGGAACGTTTTAGTAAAACTTGTATTTTATTTATTGAAATTCTCAGTCTTTGCATGCATGATTCCAGTGGTTCCAGTGGGTGGTTCTATTCAGTGATTGACAATCCTTACTATGAATGTACAAGCAGAGATAACTGTCGATCACTGAGTAGGACCACCCCCTGGACTCCTATGTATACAAACACCATGGATTTCAATGAATAAAATGCAAGTGATACTAAATCTGTTCTAACAAACCTATATATCATTCTTCTCAGCTTCTCCTTCTCTATACCATGCTGTCAACAGATCTGACTGCAAGTACAGCATTGCAAGTTTTCTTTAAGGGGGGTACCACTGCTCAGGTTTACTAAAGTGAAGGAAAATTGTCCTATCCCATCACTTCATAAGTCCATGTTATCTGTACTACTTTTAAAGGAAAATTTTCATGTCCCCAAATGCATTTAACCTGCATATAAGGGGTTCATCTGCAGGTTAAGAGTGATCTCAAGCTGTGCGGTTGCCACAGTGAAATCTCGGCTGCCGGGAAAAAATTAACTTTTTTCCGAGTGGAAAACTCTGGCTTTCAGTCATAAAGGCGCGTCTGGTGCAGGTTCAGTCACTACTCAGAACATAGTGAGAGGCGGCTGTAACACGCCCAAGTACTGACTGACAGCCGGCTGTGCAGTGCAACAGGACAGAGTTGACAGTCAGTGCCGAGGCGTGTTACAGTCGCCTCTCACTAGTGTATGCACTGAGTGGTGACTGAAGCCGCATCGGCTGCACATGTATGACTAAAAGCTGCCAAGAGGAATAAAGTTAGTTTCCTCCTGGTAGCCAGGTTTTCAGTACGGCGGTTTTAGAATGCTATTAACTTGAAGATTAATCCCATATCTGAAGGTTAATAGCATTTGATGACATGACCAGTTCCCTTTAAATCATTTTATATTCTGCTAAACAATGGAAAGTTGTATAACATGTCCAGTGGAAACAGCATCTATAGTGGTCACATGAAAAGAAAATATCAAGATTGATATTTTGCAATCATAAAATGAAGGCATATGTTAAAGCTATAGAAATAACCCTTTAACATAAAACTGGAAAACTATTTTGAATATTTCAATTGATTAATACTGCATTTCTCTACAAGCAGCTTACTAGATCTTTAAAGGTTTAATAACGAGGAGTGAAGAAAATGCTGCCGAAGGCTAAAATATTATAGCAGTTGCTGTTATCCCGAGGTGTGGCCTGTCAAAAGTCATGCAAAATAAAGATAAGAATAGCTAATGTTTGGTCTGAGTGATCTGTCTGCAGCGTGTACTGTATAGGCGGCACGGCTCAAGGTTCATGCACTGAAGGTACACATACAGTATAACAGCATCAGGGACTGGAACATTGACTAGTACAATCTTCAAGCATGATCTGTGTTCACTCAAGAAAGAGTCCACATTTGAAGGATCGTGGAGAAGCTGGGTGGAGACCAAAATGCAGTCAATGCTTAAAGTCCATTACATCCTGCAGATTACAATATCTTTGCAAATGTCACTGTCTTTTCTCTACTTAACAAAACAGTCGTAAAACTGAAAAGTGACATAAAAATGTAACCTACATCTGCACATATTCAACAATAGTATCCAACAGTGGTGTAACTAGCGTTCTATGGGCCCAGATGCAAAATTTGGACCTGGGCCCCCACCTGCATGTTTGTCAGAGGTATGGACCCTTGTAGCGTTCTAGATCCTATCAAGACATGCATGTTCTCCCCCCATGTAATAATGTCCCCCATCCTGGCTCTTTCCTGTAATAATCTCCCCCATCCTGGTTCCTTCCTGTAATAATGTCCTCCATCATGGGCTCCTTCCAGTAATAATATCCCCCATCCTAGGCCCCTTCCAGGAATAATGTCCCCCATCCTGGTCCCTTCCAGTAATAAAACCCTCCGCCCTAGGCCCTTCCAGTAATAATGTCCCCCGTTCTGGGCCCCATGCTATAACAATGTCTCCCATCCTGGGTCCCTTCCTGGTTTAATGTCCCCATTCTGGGCCCTTTCCTGACATACTGTTCGCCGTCATGTAATAATGTCACCCATCCTGGGCCCTTTTTTAATAAAGTCCCCTATCCTAGTCCCCATTGTATAATAATGTCCTCCATCCTGGGCAACTTCCAATAATAATGTCCCATCCTGGCACCTTCCAGTAATAATGTCCTGTTTCCTGGGCCCTTCCAGTAATAATGCCTCTCATCCTGGGCCCCATCCTATTAAAATTTCCTTGATTCTGTGCACCTTCCTGGTATAATGTCCCCCATAATGGCATAATGTTCTCCATCCTGGTATAACGTCCCCCATCTTGGGCCCCTTCTGTTCTTCCCCATCACATTTTAAAAAGAAAAAAAAATTCTTACCTTCCTCTGCTCCCACGAAGTGCGGCATCCTCCTCTATAACTGGCACAAAAGCCGGCAACTGACCTTGGTGTGCCGACACAGGCAGCACTTAACGTTACTGCCATACGCCGCAAGACACGGGCATGCCAACATCTGCTGCTGACCTCTGATTGGCGAGCAGAGTGTATTGCAGTGCATGGAGCCTGCGGTTCGCTGCTCCACAATACATTTCGGCTGAATGTGTGTGGAAAGACGCAGATCCAGGTGAAATTGGCGTTAGCAGGTATCCCACCCGCACAGGCCTGGTCGCAGTCGCACCCTCTGTGACCGCGATCGTTACACCCCTGGAATCCAATATTTAAAATATTGTTACATAAGTGACAGCTGCTAATCATAAGGATACACTGATATGAGAGTCACTCACTGTAGTGGATTACTACTGCTGTATATAGTAGAAAGTAGAGACTAGTGGGGACTTGGCAGCATCAGCACAGGAATGGCGGGGGATTGGTTAGGTGAGTATTGCTATTTTTATTTTTATAAACCAAACTAAGCATTTTCTAAAAAAAAAAAAATACTCCCCAGATTACTTTAAGGGTATACTCACACGTTGCGTTTTTGCAGTGTTTTTCAGACTCTTTAAAGGGTCCATTTGGACATTTAGGATTGCTACTTCCTATAGGTGGCACTAGAGTTCTAGTTCTCTTCCTCTCTGAAGAGACAATTTGCATATCTCCCAAAGGAGCATTATGGCTTAAGAGTCTCCTCACCTTGACATGCTTAACATGTCACTTTCCACAAGGAGAAACATTACCCCTTGGTTTCCTGCAAAAAACACATCATTTTACTGTGACAGCAAAACTGAATGAGGTTTCTGAAATTTCATGCACAAGTGTCCTATTTTTTCCATGTACATTTGAAGCAGTTTCAAAACAGCAGGATGTCAATTCTAGGCTATGTTCACACGTTTCATTTTTGCTGTTTTTTTTCCAATTTTATTATGCAAATTAAAAGCTGCTTTTACAGTACCAGCAGTATCAGAAATTTCAGAAATCTCATGGATGCCCTAATTTTTTTTTCCTGACGTCTCCGGACAGGTGAGTATAAGAATTTTAATATTTTATTCTTATTTTTACACAGGGACACTGTGGGAGCAGACTACTACTACCCTCATCACTGTCTCTGCTGGTGCTGAACGCAGCACCAGCAGTAACAATGATGAGGGCAGTGTTCAGCACCCGGCGCTTGGGAACAGCGCTATCTATAGCACTGATTCCCAGGCGCCGGTCCGTGTGATCCTGATGCAGCACACGGGCGGCACAAGGTTGCCACACATGTGACACACACAGACACATGGGACACAGATATCTCCGGTACCATTTTTTCCGGTACCGGAATTATACGGACGTATGAAACCGGCCTAACAGTGAGGAAAATGCTTGTGTGTCACGTGTAAACATGACATGTGCTGCCGAGAACTATGATATTCTGTTCACACAGAACGATTGTACTATTGAAAGTTTTGTGCGCATACAAGTGCAGCAGTCCTGACTGATAAGGCTATTAAATGACTTAAATGTAGCCCATCGGCTGTGGTTCAATTGGGTTATATGGCCCTGGGGTACAAATCTGCAGTACTCTTATGTGACTGCTGACTTGTGAATCCTTGCAGTGCACGGATAATTGTCACAGCGTGCGGTGCGGGCACTGTATCTGCAGTCACATAGAGTGACTTGTAGCCTGAGGCTGGACAACCCCTTTAATGGCATCGTTCAGTCAGTGTAAATGCAGCCTGACATGATTTTGACGCCGTTCCACCAAAAAAATATATATATATAATGGAACAATAGCTTCCTAGAAAGTAATTTTTTCAGTTTCTTTTTACTAAGTAACCAAATACTGTATTAACTCGCGCTTAAGGTCTAAGAGATATCCAATCTAGTGTAGAAGTTACAGATGCTGTTAAATTGCATTTACTGTAATTGAAGGTAACTGAATTGTTGGACTGTTTGATTAACCTTTCTGTGATCCTGTGCATTAGACAGACAGCTTTATATTGAAAAGGTTGGACAATTAATCAAATGAAACCCTAGATGATAGCGGGCTATAATCTCACTGCGGTCAAAGTTATGCTTTTATTACTTTGCAATGTTATTTTAAAACTCTCTGAGGTAGTAAAAGATCCTCCTCAATATAACTCTTGTACCTTGAAGACTGTCTCCTGAACTAGGGATTTTTATTGTTAGTTAATTGAAGGCTTGAATGACACATCTCTGTAAGTTCCATACCTTCTAAGTATCTACATCTGATCAGGCAGATAAAATGGAAAAAAACAGCAAAATCTATTACTAGCATTTATGCTTTTACACTGTGCACAGTTATTAGGAAATTTGTATTTCTGATGATTCATTTTATTATTGAACAACTACAGTGCTGTCAGTCAGTCCAAAAGGTTAATAAAGCTGAGTAGTTAAAGACTGTTAAAGTTAGGTTTTGTCTTTCCTATGAGAAGATTTGTGTGCAGAATTATTGGGCAACTCTTAGGCTGTGTGCCCACGATGCGTGTTTTAAGCGTTTCCGCAGCGGCAGAAACACTGCAGAAACACTTAAAAAACGCTTGGTAGAAGGCCTGCCATGTCCCCAATGATAATCCGCATGTGCTGTGCACATGCTGCGGAAATTTCTGCTGCGGATTATCATTGCGGAAAAAAATGCAGAACTACCAATTATTTTGCGGAAGCGCTGCATTTTTGCCGCCATTGACTTGCATTAGATCGCATGGATTACACATCACTGTATATGTAGATGCGCATTCTATGCGTTCTAATGTGCGGATGGTACCCAGGTCTAGAGAAGAGGAGACTCTCCTCCGGACCCGGGTACCATAGAAAACTGTAAAAAAAGAATAAAATAAAAAATAAATATATACTTACCTTCTGGCGGCCCCCGATGCGCTCCTCCTCGCATGCCGGCAGATCGCGATGGACTGAAGGACCTGCGCTGACGTCATAGTCATGTGATGGGTCACGCGACGCTGACGTCAGCAGGTCCTTCAGTGTACCGCGAGCTGCCGGCAAGGGAGAACGGAGGGAAGCAGGACACCGGGGGCCATCAGAGGGTAAGTATATATTTATTTTTTGATTTTTTACCATTCTTTTGGTCACACTATATAAATCCATGCCGTTTGCATGGATTTATATAGTGTGACCAAGTTGTCTAGCACTTTCCAAGTGATGCTAAAATCGCTTGGAAAGCGCTTGACACCCGCATGCGGAAATGCAAGTGAAGAACGCTTCACATCCGCTTGTCCCTGGCAGGAAAAACGCATGTACAATCCTCATGTACAATCCTCATGCGTTTTTTTCTGCCAGGGGAGATGCAGAAACGCTCAGGAAAAAATCCTGAGCATTTCTGCATCGTGGGCACATAGCCTTAGTGGGCAGAATTATTGAATTATTTTGCAACTTAATGAAAAACATGACTTTTCACATCTCAATTGCTTATTTTTATCTGTTAAAGCGAGAATAATAACCTCAAAACGTACAAAAATACATTTGAAAAAAATATAACAGTGACCAATATAGTCACCTTTCTTTTCAATAAAGGGCATAAGCCTTCCATCTATAGAGTCTGGGAATTTCTTAATCTGTTGTTGATCAACTTTTTGCATAGCATCAACTACAGCCTCCCAGACCTTGGACAGATACGATACACTTTATTGATCCTGAGGGAAGTTACAGGAACACAGCAGCAGAACATAGACATGAATTACAACATAACAGTGGAATTTTTCAGGTATAATCTCATACATTCCTATTCATGACCGGTCAGTACGATATACAATTAGAACGCCAATAATCCACCAGTCACTTAGAGAATTTTGCTTCTTACACCTACACCAGATTAGTGTATTGTTTTCCTTCACCATAAATATCACTTTTAAGAAGGACCCACAAGTTCTCAATAGGATTTAGGTCAGGTTAGGAAGGAGGCCATGCCATTATTCTTTCATCTTTAAGTCCTTGACTGGCAGCCAAGCAGTGGAGTACTTTGATGCATGTGATGGAGCATTGGCCTGTATAAAAATCATGATTTTCTTGAAAGATGCAGACTTTTTCCTGTACCACTGCTTGAAGAAAGCATCTTCTAAAAACTAGTAGTAGGTTTGGGAGTTGATTTTGTGTCCATCTTCAACTAGCTCATCTTTATATTACCAGCCCATAGCAGTGGGCTGGCATCTGAGTCAAAGTGGAGATCTGCGCCCATTACTGATCCAGCCACAAGGCCTTGCATCAAGAGTCACTTCTAATCAGTCCATAAAACCTTTGAAAAATCTGTCTTCAGATATTTCTTGGCCAGGTCTTGACGTTTCAGCTTCTGTGTCTTGGTCAGTGGTGGTGGAGTTTCAGCCTCCCTTACCGTGGCCATGTCTCTGAGCACTGAACACGCTGTACTTCTGGTCAGTCCAAGGAGGCTGCAGTACTGGAGTATAACAGCACCGGAGGATAACTGGTTCCTTACATTTGAGTCTTAAATATTTGGTCGTTAGTGTGCATATTCTTTTCCTCTATGTATTTTTTATGACCCTGTTGACTATTTGCAACAAAACATTTGATGATTCTGTGATCACACCTCAATATCTTACATCCCTCTGTAAGACTTGTATCAAACTTTCACTTTTCAGAGTCAGATAAATCTCTTTTTTGGCCCATGTCGCCTGAGGGAAACAAGCTGTCTAATAATTTTACACTCCTTGATAAATGGTGTTGATATCTTTAGGTCACAATCTCTCTCATTACACAAATACACATCACCTGATCTGCTTCATGCAATAAGCATTCCAGTTTATTACAGCTTGGAATTGGAAAATATGCAAAAAAATAGAATAATATGGTCAAAATTCTTGCCTAATAATTGTGCACACAGTGTAGATGGAATTAAAGATTTTTTTAATTTCTTAATTTAGTGGTTTTGTTTGCTCAGAACTGTAAACCATAAAACCAGTACTACACTGACACAGGCTAAATCCTTGATTAAGCTTAAACCTCCCGAGGCATAACTTGAAAGTTGTGGTCCACAGCACAAAATTTCTACCTGGGTCCCTTATCTACCTTGTATTCCAATTTCTTTATACTATCATGTGATGGTGGCGGTACAGCCTTTGTTGCACCCTTTACATCTATGCCCCAGCATGCCAAGCTAAATAAATTAATTTGTATTTTACCCAAGTTTGTCATAAGAGCATTATTGATGGAACCATTCTTCAGATGCATTAAAACAATGTCTACAGAGCACAACCAAATAAATTGTTATATGAATGATGTTTAGTTATTTTAAAGTGGAGAATTTAAAGATTGCCAGAAAATATGCCAGCAAATATAGAAAGACCTGTTAGGGCACCTTTTTGCTTGTGAGGTGCCATTAAAACAAATTTCATAATACAAATTGCATGCATTTATCACATCTCCACAAGGACCCGCTCCTGTGACATCTGCTTCTGTCGCCATGCACCGCCGTATTCATTCTGCGGGCGGTGCTTGTGATAGAAGAGGCATTGGAACCAGAAGCTCTGGATAGCACAGGCTCTGTCCAGCCACTTAGATTTGTGTTGCTGGGACCTGTAGTACAATCCAGTCTCACAGTATGGGTGTGTGTGCTGTCCAGCTGGAGGTATCAGCTCCCTGCCCCAGCCCATATGAGAGAACCACACCCTACTTTAGCTTCCAGCTTACTGTTGAAAGCTGCCAGATATAGTCTTGTGCTTCTCTGGTTCAGTCCTGCCTGGTTTCTTGTTGTTTCATTGCTCCTTGTTTTGACCTTGTCTTATGTTTTCTGACTTTTCTTACTGATCCTGATTTTGTCCTTTACGTGACTTCTCAGCTTTGACCCTGCTTGGAAACCATTACTGTGTACCTCCGGATGGCAGTGACACGCCCCCAGGGCCGCGGAGTACTCGGCAGCCGGGCCTCTTGCGGATGCCGATGGGGGAATATCACGGTGGCTGGCCCGGTCCGTGACCCAGGGCGGTCAGTACAAGGGGGAGATTTATAGGGGATTTGGAAAGTTTGTGACGCCAGCTGTGGTATGCGGCTAAAGGGAGCCGCCGCTGCGGAGCCCCAGGCCAGCGTGGGGGGGGGGGTAATGTATGGTGGTGCAGGGGAGATGGGACCCAGCTGGGTCAGAGGAAGAACAGACACACACCGGGCTAGTTTCAGTACCTTTACTGCAAATGGTAGTCAGGTACGGTCCGGGGCACTTGTAGGTGGTGTGCACTTCTGGTCTTGCTCCCCAGTGAGCGGGTGTAAGGCCTCCTTTCTGTATCTTCCTGTCTCTCTCCCTGGAGCTTCTGACCTCCCTGGAATAGGGTCTAGCTCCCTTGATGTTTCTCTCACCCGTGTACTTGGCGGCGAGGGCTTTCCCACTGGTTACCACGATCCCTGGACGCTGGGGCCTTCGTGGTACCTAGTCCTCTGAGTGTGCGCTATTCACGGGTGGACTGAGGGATATGAAATCCTCCTCAGTATGCTGGATTCCCTACTGGGCATAGAGATCCCAATAGGCTCGGGCCCGGTGCCCGGCTTGCATCAGGGGACAAACCCTCTGTGGTTTCTCTGTCCCTCATGGCTCTTCTCTTCTCCTTGCCTTCTAGCCCACTCTAGGCTCTCACTGGCCAGACTAGCCCGCAGCTTGGGCCTAGCCTGGCTTTCAGCCACACAGACTTCAGCTTGTCTGGTGCTGCAGCATCATGTTACATTCACTGCTTCCCACTGACTGACTTCCTGAACTCCACCCCCCAGTATATATATACCTGACAGGGCTCCATCTAGTGGACTTGGGTAGAGGTGTCTGCATGTATTGAGGCCACTGGGGAGAATCCCATCTGCGCAACACCAAGGAATTCTGTGACAGCCTGCAGATGCAGGGCGTCACATTCCCCCCTAGTAAAAGTCAGTACTCCCAGACTGAAACAAATTTTTGTATAACAGCTAACACAAGGATAACATGTTTTTAAACATTACAATTTTTCTTCCCTTTATGGGAGGCACATAGCTTGAATGTTGCAATAACAGGTTTAATAAACATTATTTATGCTTTACTGTAGCAACCAGTTTTGATGAGATCCCTCCTTGGGTGTGTCCCTCTCATCCGCGTAAGCTGGCTTGTGGGGGACCTGCTCCAAACCCCCAACGAAGGTCCTGGGCGGGCTGCAGGACTGGTGTAGGACCACTGATTCGGCCACGCCAAGCAGGTTTTAGTGGTGGTGGTCTTGTGAAAACCACCAGGGGGCTCCTCAGGAGGTGCAAACTATGTACAATGTGGGTCGTTCACAGTTCACGGACTCCAAGTTCAGGTTAACTTATACTTAGCATGAGAGCTACCGGGGAACTAGTAGCTCAAGGGCGCCCCCTCCTGGGATGCGCCTGGGGATGGGAGGTAGGTGACCCGTCCTGGTCATCCTCCCGTTCAGTCAGGGTGTCCTCCTGCAGAAGTTCCGTCACCCTCTGAACATCTGGGGCATACGGCAGAGCCATGGGTATCAACGGGGTCACGACCCCTGCTGGTGGAGCGGCCGCTCCGGCATGTGCAGCGTCGGGCGCATGTTGGGCATCTGGAGCATTAACCGGTGCTCCGGGGCTTGCTGGTCGTCGGCCATGGTTGCGCCCCCCTAGTGAACCAGAGCCTACCTTCTTCACTTTCTTTTTCAGGTAGGCCGCAGCTCTGCGGGCGACGGTCTTCCTCCAGGACCTTGCGTCGCTCGCGTCTGAAGTCAGAGCGTCCTCTGGGCTCTTTCCAGGACCTGACGCTTCCTGGTTCGACGTCAGAGGCGGGGCATGTCCTGGACTTCGCGCGCTTCCAGCGGTTATGCCTCGCCGATTCCCGAGATTACGCCCCTCTTCTTCCCGCGCGGCGACAGGAAAAATGGTGGACAATGGCGGGAAATCTCGGGAATGGCAGGAAACCTTCACCACAGTGAGTATTACAGTCTTTTTTAAGGCGCACAGTACCCGGTGGCAACGGGCACGGAATCCTGTTCGTGACGCCAAGTTTGACGTGCCCCCTGGGCCGTGGGGTACTCGGCAGTCGGGACTCTTGCAGATGCCGATGGGGGAATATCACGGTGGCTGGCCTGGTCCGTGACCCAGGGCGGTCAGTACAAGGGGGAGATTTATAGGGGATTTGGAAAGTTTGTGACGCCACCTGTGGTATGCGGCTAAAGGGAGCCGCCACTGCAGAGCAGTCCTCTGAGGCAGATGTTAGGGCAGCTTGTGATGGAACGGCTCCCCACAGGTGGAGCGGGCCTCAGGGCAGCGTGGGGGGGGTAATGTATGGTGTTGCAGGGGAGATGGGACCCAGCTGGGTCAGAGGAAGAACAGACACACACCGGGCTAGTTTCAGTACCTTTACTGCAGATGGTAGTCAGGTACAGTCCGGGGCACTTCTAGGTGGTGTGCACTTCTGGTCTTGCTCCCCAGTGAGCGGGTGTAAGGCCTCCTTTCTGTATCTTCCTGTCTCTCTCCCTGGAGCTTCTGACCTGCCTGGAACAGGGTCTAGCTCCCTTGATGTTTCTCTCACCCGTGTGCTTGGCGGCGAGGGCTTTCCCACTGGTTATCACGATCCCTGGACGCTGGTGCCTTTGTGGTACCTAGTCCTCTGAGTGTGCGCTATTCACGGGTGGACTGAGGGATATGAAATCTTCCTCAGTATGCCGGATTCTCTACTGGGCATAGAGATCCCAATAGGGTCAGGCCCGGTGCCCGGCTTGCATCAGGGGACAAACCCTCTGAGGTTCCATTGTCCCTCATGGCTCTTCTCTTCTCCTTGCCTTCTAGCCCACTTTAGGCTCTCACTGGCCAGACTAGCCCGCAGCTTGGGCCTAGCCTGGCTTTCAGCCACACAGACTTCAGCTTGTCTGGTGCTGCAGCATCGTGTTACACTCACTGCTTCCCACTGACTGACTTCCTGAACTCCACCCCCCAGTATATATATATATATACCTGACAGGGCTCCATCTAGTGGACTTGGGTGGAGGTGTCTGCATGTATTGAGGCCACTGGGGAGAATCCCATCTGCGCAACACCAAGGAGCTCTGTGACAGCCTGCAGCAGCAGCGCTTCCGTAGGTAGCAATCCGTTGGACCCCATTGTAAGTCCAGATTCCTGTATAGAAGTTAAAGGGTTGTCGGGGTTTCTCTGGCATCAGCCAGTCAGGTTGGCTTGTGCAAAGTCTGCCTTAAGAAGCCTTTTTGAGCCTGTGGCCTCAGACAGATGTAACAGCGTTATTACGCTTAGATTTGATGAGATTGATGTACATACTTTGGTAATCCACATTTAAATGGCTGTATAACGCTTTGTTCCTTCCTCCTTCTTCTGAGATCTAACACTGCTCAGTATCAGCTGCAGCTATCAGCCAAGCTTTGTGGGCAGAAACTTAATACTAGAGATGAGCTGATCTTTTGAAACTCGAACTTGCCGTCTTTGCAGAATTTTGCCCAAAAATTAGATTTGTGGTAAATAAATTTGCAAAATCTCAAAACTGGAAAGCTTGTAACTGCTTAGAAAATACACATGGGAGAAAGGAAAGAGAGAGAGGACATCGCTGACCATAAGAGCTTACACTCAACAGGAAACAGAGAATTCCATTAACCATAAAAGCTTACACTCAGCTGTACAAGAAGAGGGAGAGATGATCAAAATGATCAAAAGAGCTTACGCTCTACCAGAGAGAGGAAGGGAATGGGATGACCTTGCTGACCATAAGAACTTACACTCCATAGGCGAAAGAGAGGGGACCTTGCTGACCATACGAGCTTACATTCAACAGCAGAAAGAGATTTACCCAGTGACTCCTGAGATGGAAGATGACTCTGCCATTCAAACTGTGCCCCACTGTGAAAATCCGCTAGATGTCATAGTTGCAGGGTATTATGAGAAGGGCCAAGCAGCAATAGAAAATGACATTAATCGCTCTTTGATGCTTCAACAGTGTGAGAAATGGTGCGGTGCAAGTTATTTTTTTGCGAAACGATAATCAAATCTCAAAATCTTTGAATTTGCGTATTTATCCACTCATCTCTACTTAATACATTTGGATTCATGAGTTCTCTCACTTTTCAACTGGACTCATTTTAAAGTGTGTAGCATATCTATTCTGCCTTGGGTGACTGCAATGCATGGGAAGATATACACAGAAAACTTACAGTAAAATCTACATGTAAAATATTCACTAAGTCTGGTATAAAGCTGCCCATACAAATCTGATGCCTATCTCTGCTGGCTCGGGCCAACGCCTCTGTGTTCTCTATTGGAGAGCGGCTGTCAGACTCCTCTAGCAACTGCTTATCTTTCAGCCCAAACAATAAGATAGGCAATTGAATTTACATCCGGATCCTTCTCTCCACCAACATTGAGGGAGAGTCACGATGAAGCCATACTCATTGGATGGTCATCCAATCCAGCTATGTTGACAACCCATGAGGACAAACCCTTCTTTCCTGCTGAAGTGCCCCAGATAAAGTAAAAAAAACCATACCTCCTGAACTGGGACCCCCTTATAGTGTTTCACAGTAGTCACACAATGTCTGCTATAACAGCATAGTAAAGGCTGCAGTTGATCAGGGGTCACTGATTAGCTGCAGCAGTTATGAGACCTAGCAATGTCACGTAATCGGGAGACACAGCACCGACATCCTTAGAACGGTATTGGTTTGTTGGGTGATTATGTGTTGTTTCTTATATAATCTGGGGGCATTTTAGCAATTTAATAAGGCGTTGACCAGCAGAGGCCAACCCTTTATTGATTTAATGAGCACCTGAAAACCTGCGGTCTGTTGTGATCCATTGTGGAAGTGGAACTTAGCAACGACTTTCTACTGAATTTTAACTGATGACTTGGATTTAGTCTGGGATTCTCTCTGGAGACTGGATTTATATTATAGTGTTCCAAGCGGAAAGGGTAATTACTATTATGAGAATCAATAAATCAACAAGGCATACTATATAAATAGTTCTATACCTGCTATATATAGAATTGATTCGTACCGCACTACACCCCAGCAGTTCTGGAATAAAATTCATTATACAGAATACAAATTATACTTAAGTAGTATAAAGTGATAAATATCACAACAAGATGACGGCCCACACCTTCATAAAAACTAAAACATGATAAAACTCATCAAAAAGTTACAGGGGAAGGTCCAAATCCAGAGCAATTACAGGGTTAAAAGTGATTAGTAAAACAGGCACTCCTTGGAGAACGTCGGTAACACACTGCTATGCATGGCACACAGCCAAATCTAAAATATGTGTTGGGAACCAGCCTTTGATAGAACAAACATACTTTTGATAGTTATATTTAACTTGTAGGAGCCTTGTTTAATATTGAATATTGTAAGACAACACCTCACAACATTCGTCACTGGGCTGGCACATTAAACAAATATGGCTAAATAATATATCAGGACGGGCGACCCAACCACTTATTCTATACTATGTCTAGTCTTACTGTGCTTAAAGGGAATCTGTCACATTGAGCATGGTGTCTGATCTTAACAGAGCTGAGCTGATTGACAAATAGGTGTGTGACAATACTGTAGATGCAGTATATCCTGTACTTTATTCACTGGAATCTCTGCTCATTATGGGCTTAACAGTCAAGAGGGCGGTCCTAATGAATGATGGACAGCCTTTCTTATAAGTGTGTATACAGATATACTGTAGCTTTCAAGCAGTGATTATAACCACCCCCTTGACTTCTAAGCTCATAATGAGCAGGGATTTTATGATATACTGAATATTTTCCCACAAAACAACATATCAGTCTGTTCAGCTCCCCCTGCTCTATAACATGTTGAAATGCATTTCTGAGCTCACACATTCCCATTTAAAAAAATGTCATTACCATTAAAAGGTTATTCCAATCATCATGGTTGGATATTGTTGTATAGTGCTAGTAAAAATGAGCACTTTTGCAATTTACTGCTTATTAAAATTTGCAACCGTTCTTGCGATATTAACACTTTTATATTGTTTACAGCTCATTGCCTAGGAGACCGACCACCGCTGCAGTCTAGCATGCAGGGTTGCCAACAGCTTATCAAAAAATCACAGACAGACAATACTTTGTATGGACATAGGAAAACCATTATAAATCATTACAAGTGATACATGTCTACATGGAGACCTCAGCAGCATTCACTGCAAACTGTAAAATGATGACAATTACAGTCAAAATTATTATCTGTATAACTTTGTTCAGGTTCAAAAAAATCACGGATGCCTTTTTTATGGACAGGTCAAAAAAGTGCCCTATTTTTACGAACTGTCCTGGAATTTTTGGATGCTTGGCAACCCCACTAGCATGTAAGCACCATGCTAAAGATGGCCGAGATGAGGAGGTAACAGCACAATTTAGCAATCCTGGGCAGCTTCAAAACACTACTTACAAACTCAATAGAAAAGATCTTGTGAGCACTGCTCATGTTCTGCTGTCTAGCAGCAGTGGTCAGTTCTACTGACTAGCAGCAGTGGTCAGTTCTACTGACTAGCAGCAGTGGTCAGTTCTACTGTCTTGGAGCAGTGGTCAGTTCTACTGTCTTGGAGCAGTGGTCAGTTCTACTGTCTTGGAGCAGTGGTCAGATCTACTGTCTTGGAGCAGTGGTCAGTTCTACTGTCTTGGAGCAGTGGTTAGTTCTACTGTCTTGGAGCAGTGGTCAGTTCTACTGTCTTGGAGCAGAGGTCAGATCTACTGTCTTGGAGCAGTGGTCAGTTCTACTGTCTTGGAGCAGTAGTCAGTTCTACTGTCTTGGAGCAGTGGTCAGTTCTACTGTCTTGGAGCAGTGGTCAGTTCTACTGTCTAGCAGCAGTGGTCAGTTCTAATGTCTTGGAGCAGTGGTCAGTTCTACTGTCTAGCAGCAGTGGTCAATTCTACTGTTTAACAGCAGTGGTCAGTTCTATTGTTTAGCAGCAGTGGTCAGTTCTGCTGTGTAACAGCAGTGGGCAGTTCTACTGTTTAGCAGCAGTGGTCAGTTCTACTGTCTTGGAGCAGTGGTCAGTTCTACTGTCTAGCAGCAGTGGTCAATTCTACTGTCTTGGAGCAGTGGTCAGTTCTACTGTCTTGGAGCAGTGGTCAGTTCTACTGTCTAGCTGCAGTGGTCAGTTCTAATGTCTTGGAGCAGTGGTCAGTTCTACTGTCTAACAGCAGTGGTCAATGCTACTGTCTAACAGCAGTGGTCAGTTCTATTGTTTAGCTGCAGTGGTCAGTTCTACTGTCTAGCAGCAGTGGTCAGTTCTACTGTTTAGCAGCAGTGGTCAGATCTACTGTCTTGGAGCAGTCTTGGAGCAGTGGTCAGTTCTACTGTCTAGCAGCAGTGGTCAATTCTACTGTCTTGGAGCAGTGGTCAGTTCTACTGTCTAGCAGCAGTGGTCAATTCTACTGTCTAGCAGAAGTGGTCAGTTCTACTGTCTAGCAGCAGTGGTCAGTTCTAATGTCTAGCAGCAGTGGTCAGTTCTACTGTTTTGGAGCAGTGATCAGTTCTACTGTCTAGCAGCAGTGGTCAGTTTTACTGTCTAGGAGCAGTGGTCAGTTCTTCTGTCTAGCAGCAGTGGTTAGTTCTACTGTCTAGCAGCAGTGGTCAGTTCTACTATCTAGCAGCAGCAGTGGTCAGTTTTACTGTCTAGCAGCAGTGGTCAGTTCTATTGTCTAGCAGCAGTGGTCAGTTCTACTGTTTTGGAGCAGTGGTCAGTTCTACTGTTTTGGAGCAGTGGTCAGTTCTACTGTCTAGCAGCAGTGGTTAGTTCTACTGTCTAGCAGCAGCAGTGGTCAGTTTTACTGTCTAGCAGCAGTGGTCAGTTCTATTGTCTAGCAGCAGTGGTCAGTTCTACTATCTAGCAGCAGTGGTCAGTTCTATTGTCTAGCAGCAGTGGTTAGTTCTACTATCTAGCAGCAGCAGTGGTCAGTTTTACTGTCTAGCAGCAATGGTCAGTTCTATTGTCTAGCAGCAGTGGTCAGTGTCCAAGGCAACGAGCTGTAAACAAAAGTGTTAATATCTCAAGAATGGCTGAAAATTTTAATAAAAAGTAAATTGCAAAATTGCTTCTATTTACAAGCATTATCCAACAATATGCATCTATGAATATGGGAGTAAGCCTCCCATGTATCTCCTGTCACTCAGGAGCAGCTGGAAAGGTGTGGAGAGCTTGTTTATCAGACTAGAGCCATTGCCTATGACTGCAGCTCCAAATCACAGGGGGCATTATGTCACATCTGTCCTTTAAGTAAAGATAATAGAAAAACCCTCTCTATGTTGATTTGTTGTATATAGAGAAATCAGACGATTGTTATCTACATGTCTTCTTCATACGGCATAAGAGAAAGCAGCATTCAGAATCTCAGTTTCCTTTATGAAGTCTTACGATTGTCATAGTGGCAGAGCTTTTACCTCAAGGAGAGACTCTTGTCGCCAGCTTTCTTTGAGCTTCCATTCTCAGTAAAATAAGCCTCCAGTGCCACGGTAGAATGGCAACCCCCCACGCAAGCATGAGAAACCAAACACTGGAGCAGAGGACAAACAGCTACCAATGAAGAGACAAAACAAAGCACACGCGAGGCACAGGTGTCTTCCAGCAGAACACCTTCAGCAGTGAAGCAGTAGCCACACAGTACAAAAGGCAGTTCAAATGAGTGCTCCGCAGCCAGCCAATCCTCAGCAAGCCAGGCCTCGCCGAGCAGAAACCATGACGTAAGGGGAAGCGCTCCTCAGAAATGACAAGAAATTCAGTTTCACTCATGATTCGTCTTCTTCTGTTCCAAAGGGAAGAAATCAGAACGTTTTAGGCAGACGCGACATGTTCCCATCCGTAATGCTCCTGTTTCCACAAGAGCCAGGTTATGCAGTTGTAACACGGGTACTTTAGATGCAGTGACACAGAAACACAGAGCAGCCAATACGGGGTTAATAAACAGGGGAGGTTTATGATAACAGGGTCAATCTCCACACAGGGAGTAACACAGGAAAATATGGGGGAAAAACAAGGGAAAAGCAGGTAAAAGTCTATCACTGACAGTTCACAGTTTAACTGGATGTAGCAGAGTCGAACTGGTTATAATCGACAGTTTTTTACACTTAGCTGACTCTTGTCCTCCACAAGGCAGTTGCCAACTGATGCCGGTGCTGATTTTTCAGGCTTCCCCGCCCAAACAATGCTCCGTCTTCTGGCGGCAGCGGGCGGTCACCTCACGTGCCCGGCTCCACAGACCCTGCGTCTCTTCTGTAGTCGGCTTGACTCCTCCGGTCCACTGCACTCGGCTCTTGCTCCCAGTCCTGGAGCCAGAAGCCCGGACCCTCTCACACTGCTCTGCTGAGCAGAACCCCGCTCCGCTTTCCCGCGCAAACGTCCTCGTCTCTTCCTCTCTCTCTCTACGTCACCAGTCTCCCGGTCACCTGACCTCCCAGCTCTCACTCTGGACATGCCCCCAGCTTCCCAGTCACCTGACTCTCGTACTCGCAGTCTGTCTTCCCCCTGCAACCAGAGGCACGGCCCCGGCAGTTCCGGATACCTTGCTCTGAAAGTACTTACACCCCGGTCTTCCCCCTTACACTCCCGCTCTCCTTTAACTCGCCATTCCACGGGCGAGAGTTCCTTCATCAAACATTCACATTCTTGGACTTCCTGGATGATACGGTACCATATGAGTTAATCTTGTTCGTAACGGTGAGGAGGTACTCCTGCTGTTGTCCGTTCTGACCGGCGTAACTCAGTTTGACCAATGGAGGCTGCAGGGTCACTCGGATTTCCAATCTCCGCCTGCCCGGTGGCTTCAACCGATGTTGTTCCCTCGCCGCCTGCACTGGGGACTGCAGGTAATCGAGTGCTGAGGCTCGGAGGTAGAATCAACAACTCTTCTTCGTCCACATCGTGGCTTGGGGCAACTGTGACAGGACCCTCTCTAGAAGCAGGTAATTCTTCTCCATCCTTGTCATCTTTAGACAGACAGGGTCGCAGCATACTACGATGAACCACTCTGGTAGGGGCTCCTTTAGCCCCCTCGGGTTGAACTTCATACACAGGTCCTTCAGCGCCCATCCTGCGCTTCACTCGGTGCGGGGTCCGTTCCCACCGCCTACTCAATTTGCCCCGGGGCCGCCTGTCCCGAACCAACATCCCAGGCCTCAGAGCTGTCCCTTGAAGAGGCAATGTCTCATGATGTTTGAGCTGCTGAAACTTTTGTTGTACCAACCGTCGGAGGGTCTGCAGTCGATGCCGATGTTCCGGGACCTAGGAAGATACCCCGTCCGTGGGTAGTCCTCCTCGGGGTCCAGCTCTAACTTGGTAATCTCTCGCCCCTTTCGCCCGAACAGCAAGGTATAAGGAGTGAACCCAGTCGTACTATTCGTACTATTCACTCGGTTGTTGTAGACCCACACCAGCTAGGCCACAAACTCAGGCCACCGTACCTTCTGATCTTCCTCCAACGTGCGGAGCATTTGGATCATAGAATCATAGAATCATAGAATGGTAGAGCTGGAAGGGACCTCCTGGGTCATCTGGTCCAACCCCCTGCTCAAAGCAGGATTCACTAGATCATCTCAGACAGATGTCTGTCCAGCCTCTGTTTGAAGACGTCCATTGAAGGGGAACTCACCACCTCTCGTGGCAGCCTGTTCCACTCATTAATCACCCTAACTGTCAAAAAGTTTTTTCTAATATCTAATCTGTGTCTCCTCCCATTTAGTTTCATCCCATTGCTTCTAGTCTTTCCTTGTGCAAATGAGAATAAAGATGATCCTTCTACAATGTGACAGCCCTTGACATATTTGTAGACAGCTATTAAGTCTCCTCTAAGTCTTCTTTTTTGCAAGCTAAACATTCCCAAATCCTGCAACCGTTCCTCATAGGACATGGTTTGCAGACCAGTCACCATTCTGGTCGCTCTTCTCTGAACTTGCTCCAGTTTGTCTATGTCTTTTTTAAAATGTGGTGCCCAAAACTGTACACAGTATTCCAGATGAGGTCTGACCAAAGAGGAGTAAAGACCGATAATGACTTCACGTGATCTAGACTGTATGCTTCTGTTAATACATCCCAGAATTGTATTTGCCTTTTTTGCTGCTGCATCACACTGTTGACTCATGTTCAGTCTATGATCTATTAGTATACCTAAGTCTTTTTCACATGTACTGTTGCTTAGCTCTATTCCTCCCATTCTGTATATGCTTTTTTTATTTTTATTGCCCAGATGTAGTACTTTGCATTTTTCCCTGTTAAAAACCATTCTGTTGGTTGCTGCCCACTGCTCCAGTTTATTTAGGTCTTTTTGAATCCTCTCTCTCTCTTCTCTAGTATTAGCTATCCCTCCTAGCTTTGTGTCATCAGCAAATTTAATCAGTTTACCCTCAATTCCTTCATCTAAATCATTGATAAAGATGTTGAACAATACAGGTCCCAGGACGGAGCCCTGTGGTACCCCACTTGAGACATTCATCCAGCTGGATGTGAAGCCATTTACAACCACCCTTTGAGTCCGATCACTAAGCCAGTTTTGAATCCACCTAACAGTTGCCTGGTCCATTGCATACTTGGTCATTTTTTCAATAAGGATGGTGTGAGATACTTTGTCAAATGCTTTGCTGAAGTCAAGATATACTATATCTACAGCATTTCCCTGATCCACCCAGTCAGTGATTCTGTCATAGAAGGAAATTAAGTTAGTCTGACATGACTTGTTAGTTACAAACCCATGCTGACTCTGGTTAATCACTTCATTCTTATCCATGTACTTACATACATGTTGTTTAATAATTTGTTCAAAGATCTTTCCTGGTATAGAAGTCAGACTCACCGGCCTATAGTTCCCTGGGTCCACCTTCTTCCCCTTTTTGAAGATAGGAACAACATTTGCTCTTCTCCAGTCTTCTGGGACTTCTCCTGTTCTCCAAGAATTTTCAAAGATTATGGAGAGTGGTTCTAAAATTTCTTCTACGATCTCCTTCAGTACTCTGGGGTGTAATTCATCTGGACCTGGAGACTTGAACTCATTTATGTTAGCTAAATATTCCCTCACAATCTTTCTGTTTACAGATAACTTGGATTCCTCTATTCCTTTAAAAGGACAGTGAAGATCAGTTGATGTTACATTTTCTTTCTGAGAGAAAACAGATGCAAAATAGGAATTAAAAAGTTCGGCCTTCTCAACATCCTCTCTTACCATTTCTCCATTTTCATCCTGTAAAAATCCTATAGCATCTTTGACTTTTCTTTTACTTTTGACATACCCCCAAAATCCTTTTTTATTGCTTTTGACATCTCTTGCAAGCCTTAATTCATTGTCAGCTTTAGCTAACCTGATACGTGCCCTGCAGGATCTGCAGACTGCATTATAATCTTCTTTAGATATGCCTCCCTCTTTCCATTTAATAAACATTTCTTTCTTTCTTTTTAGCATGTGTTTAAGTTCTGTGTTCATCCATCCTGGTTTCCTTAAATGCTTCCCATTCTTCCTACTTTTCGGGATTGTTAACGATTGTGCTTTGAGAATCTCATTTTTAAAAATTTCCCATCCTTCCTGGACATTTTTGTCCTTAAGGACATCCAGCCATTGGATCCCTCCTATTCTCTTTCTGAGTCTCTTAAAATCTGCCTTTCTAAAATCTAACCTTGAAGTTTGAGTCTTCACATGTCTTCCTCCTCTAGTTATCCAAAATTCTATAATAGCATGATCGCTGCCTCCTAGGGTCCCAGCCACCTTTACCTCCTCAACCATTTCCTCCCTGTTTATAAGGATTAGATCCAAAGTAGCAGATCCCCTTGTTTTCTCCCCTACCTTTTGGAAGATAAAGTTGTCAGCAAGAGAGGATAAGAATTTGCTTGACCTGTTAGTTTTACTTGAGAGAGATTCCCAACAAATGTCTGGATAGTTGAAATCTCCCATGACCACTACGTCATATTTTTTGGAGAACTTGGTCATTTGATACATAAAGAGTTCATCCATATCTTCAGCTTGCCCAGGTGGCCTGTAGTAAATGCCTACAATGGTGTCCTTTCCGTTGTTCTCTCCTTGTATTCTTACCCAAACAGTTTCCACAGAACTCCCAGTCTCTGAAGCTTCAATCTCTGTGCAGATATACGCTTTTCTAACATACAATGCGACACCTCCTCCTCGTTTATCAAGTCTGTTTCTTGCAAATAAGTTGTATCCTTTTAGCCTTTTATTCCAATCATGTGTATCGTCCCACCAAGTTTCAGTGATTCCAATGACATCATATTCCTTTTCCTGCATTAGTAGTTCCAATTCTCCTTGTTTGTTGCCCATGCTTTGTGCATTTGTATAAAAACATTTTAGTTTGTGATTGGTTTCTCTTCCTCCCATATTTTTATTATTTAGATTTTTTTGTCTTTGTTCTTCCTTTCCACTTCCAGTAGCAGAGATCTCAATAGTATTTGTCAGCTGTATGGCTTTTTCTGGCCTTTTGCTTCCCTTCCCACATTGTTCTAGTTTAAAGCTCTTCTGATGAGTGTAGCAAGGCGACTTCCAAATACATGTTTTCCAGTCTTCGTAAGGTGCACCCCATCTCTAGCAAGTAGTCCATCGTATAGGTAATTCATTCCGTGATCCAGAAATCCAAATCCTTGTTGACGGCACCATCGACGTAGCCAGTTGTTCACCTGTAGAATCTTATTCCACCTCATTGTTCCATGGCCATCCACTGGGAGGATGGATGAGAAGACCACCTGCGCTCCCAATTCTTTCACTTTCTTGCCTAAGTCTTCAAAGTCACTGCAGATGGTTTCCAGGTCCTTTCTTGCGGTGTCATTTGTCCCCACATGTATTAGCAGGAATGGGTAGTGATCTGTAGGTCTGAAGAGTCTTGATATCCTGTCAGACACATCTTTAATTTTTGCTCCTGGAAGACAGCACATTTCTCTTGAGGTTATGTCTGGTCTGCAGATAGCGGCCTCTGTTCCTCTTAACAGGGAATCCCCCATGACCACCACTCTCCGTTTTTTCTTCACAACATTCTTCTTTCTCCATCCAGGAGGATTCTGAGGGCTTACAAGGTTATTCATTGCTGGCAAAGTCTTATTTCGCTGTATTTCTTCATGGTTCTGCGTGAGAGCCTGGTACTGGTTCCAGAGCAGTATGGGTGCTGACTGCCTCTCGATCCTCCTGCTTCTATGGGTCACATGCTTCCATTCCTCTGTTTCGTCAGGTGCAGTTCGAATTTCTTCTCTTTCTGAATCATGAAGAGATAATTCTGCTCTGTCTAAGAACGCTTCACCTTCCTTAATGATTTTCAAGGTAGTTAACCTCTCTTCTAGATTTCGCAACTTTTCCTCCAACAGGGACACAAGCTTGCATTTCTGGCATGTGAAGTTTGGCTTTTCCACTGGCAAGTCTGTGAACATGTAGCAGGATATGCAGCTCACCAAATGGCTCCTGGACTCTTCCATGTTCTTATTGTTAATGTTCTGAAAACAGTGAAAAAAGCTCCAACAGCCAAAATCAGTGCCCAATTAAAGCGTTCACAGGCCCCATTTCCTTGAGGGTGGTAAGGAGTAGTCCGTGACTTCTCAATCTTGTACAAGCGGTGCAGCTCTTCCATCACCTGGCCTTGGAAGTAGGCACCTTGATCGGAATGAATCCTCTTTGGGCAGCCGTACACCCGAATGAAGTCTTGGCAGATGGCCTTCGCAGCGGACTCGGCGGTCTGGTCTCTGGTCGGGGTCACTACAGCGAACTTTGTGAAGTGGTCTGTCATTACCAGGCAATGTTCATACCCGAGATGCGCCGGTCCAACAGTCAAATAGTCAATCATCAGCACCTTCAAGGGAGTAGAAGTCACAATAGTTTGTATGGGGACCCGCTGCTCCGGGGGCTTAATCAGCTCACAGCTTCGACATCTTCGACAAGTGTCTTCTATTGTTGCTCGCAGTCGGGGATGATATACCAGCCTTCTGCAACCACTGAAACCTCTTCTCTGGTCCGAAGTGAGCCCCCTTAACCACTACTCCGACCAACTTTTCTGGTATCACCACTTGCCAGGTGGTCCTGAACTTTCGCAGTAGCTGCACCCGTCGGTACAGCAGCCCATCTCGCAAACACAGTGTCTCCCATTGTCCCAGCATCTTCAGTGCTGCCGGGGACAGGGTACTCCTCTCTTCTCGACTGGGGACTTGCCGGAAAGCCACCCATTGACGTAATTGAGCAATTTTTCTGTCAGTCTGTTGAAGTCGGATCCAGTCATCTCTTGGCCGCCCTAGCACTTGTTCTTCCGACGTCTCTCCAATCTGTCCCTGCGCCGCGGTCAGCGGTCCCACAAAACTTCGGAAGCTAGGGGTCTCATCCGCCTCCAAATCTTCATCACGGTCATGATCAGGCCGTTCATATGTCACGCTGGAGAGGGCGTCGGCGTGAGTATTCTCTACCTTAGGCCGGTAGGCGATCTTATACCGGTACTTGGCCATGCGGGCCACCCACCGCTGCTCCAGGGCCCCCAATTTCGCATTCTCCAGGTGAGCCAGCGGGTTGTTGTCTATTCTCACCAGTACTTCGGACCCGGACAAATACTCTGCAAACTTCTCGGTCATTGCCCAAACCAGAGCCAGCAACTCTAATTTGAAAGAGCTAGAATTATCTGGGTTCCTCTCGGAGTCGTGAAGGGAGCGGCTGGTGTACGCAATCACGCGCTCTTTCCCCTCCTGTACTTAGGATAACACGGCTCCCAGAACATGTAGGCTCCCATCAGTGTGGAGTATGAAGGGTTGGGAGAAATCTGCATGGGCAAGTATTGGGGCCTCGGTCAGGGCCATTTTTAGGGCATGGAAGGCCTCTTCCTGGCTGCTTCCCCACCGAATTGCCTGATTCTTGTAGCCTGCCGGCACTCTCTTAAGTAGCTCCAGCGATGGGTTGGCTATGCGGGTGAAGTTCTTCCCCAATCTTTGGTAGTACCCGGCAAGTCCCAGGAAGGCCCGAACATCCTTCACTGTCTTCGGGGTAGGCCACTCCTGTACGGTGGCCACCTTTTCCTGGGTGGGCCTGACTCCTTCACCGGACACGGTATGACCGAGATATTCGATCTGTTTGCGGAACAGGTGGCACTTCTGGGGCTTCACCTTTAGGCCATGACTCTGTAGGCGACCCAGTACTTGCTCCAGTCGCTGGAGGTGCTCCTCGAAGGTGGCGGCATAAACAATTATGTCGTCAAGGTAAATCAGTGTCGCCTCAAAGTTCAAATCGCCCAGGCACCTCTCCATCAGATGCTGGAACGTCCTGGGGGCATTAGTCACGCCGAAGGGCATCCGATTGAACTCGAACAGTCCCATGGGTAATATGAACGCCATCTACGCACGGTCATGTTCGGCCACGGGCACCTGCCAGTACCCACTGGCCAGATCCAAAGAGGAGAAGTATCTTGCCTTCCCTAAGGCTGACAGAGACTCTTCGATTCAGGGTAGTGGGTAAGAGTCCCGTACTGTACAGGTGTTGAGGGAGGGCAGCAATGACCCTTCACGGTTGACCAAGTGAGTATCAAATTATTATGTTACAAGGTTGATTGCAATCAGGAAACCAGATGGAGACAAAGCTCTGTATGGGAGGATTCGAGAATCTCTAACCCCGGTTATTTCTACTTAGCATTATATATTGTTTTGAGTATATCAATAGCCAATCACCTACAGCCATACTACAGACTTGAACCAATGTTAGTACAATTATTATGGAAACACACATATGGTCATATTATCGTTAGTTCGGTGCATGATGGAAAGCTACAAGGTTACACATCCCGGCTCAGACTAGTTAGATAACAGGAGCAGGGTGTCTCAAGGAATGTTCTTGAGAGAAAAAGTTCTTGTGAGAAAATTGCATGTGAAGCAGGATAAAAGAATGAAAGTATGTATATAGTAATAATAACATGATTTTAGGAGCAAGCTGCAAAAATGGGGTAGCTATAGCATGAATATCAATATGTCCTTTACACAGGCATTCAGTCGTCTATAGTCGACACAGAACCGCAGGGTCCGATCTTTCTTCCGGACCAGGACAATCGGGGCTGCCCACGGACTCTGACTCGCCCATATCACACCATTCTGTAACATATGGGCTAGCATCTCCTTAACCTCTTTGTACATCTAGGGAGGTATCTGCCGGTATCTCTCCCCCACTGGGGCATCGCTCCCCGTGAGAATCTCGTGGGTAATGGCTTCGGTGCAACCAAAATCATCATCATGGCGAGCAAAGACTTCCTGGTACCGCTCCAGCACCTCCTCAACCTGCTGCACCTGTCGAGGTGTAAGTCCCGTCAATTCAGCCTGCATTCGTTCTAGGATTCTTCGTCCCCCCTTCGCACTAGCCCGGTGGGATTCCGGCAGCACGGTGACCGCCAGAGCCCAGGGGTCTCCTCATACAGCGGACAGCTGTACCACATCAGGTCGCACCAACTTCTCTGGCATTCCCAGAATTTGGGCTATTTCCGCCCTGGGAGGGAGTGTGAGATCATCTTCGCCCAGATTAACACACCGCGCTATAACATTGCCACCCTGGACGGTGGCCACTGTTCGAGCCACCAAGAGTCCGGGGGGCACTTTGTCCATCGATGTTGGTTCTATCTGAACTCCGACCCCCTCAAGAGGTGTGCAGGCCCATGCGGGTAACGTGAGTACAGTTTGCCCTGGCGGTAAGGTGAGCGCCGCAGCTGCTGGCACGATTATTTTCCCCAGGATCTTCCCTTCACTCAACGTCTCCTGAGCCTGGGCAGCTTGGATTAGTTGTTGAAAGACCCTCCTTTGGTCTAAGCAGGATTTGCCCGATCTCTTTCAGCACATTCATTCCGAGGGTCACCGGGGGTCCACTTCCGTTTCCCCCTGCGACCAGGACGACTCCTTTTTTTCCCACATCTTTTCCACACACTCGGATCTTCATCCACACCACTCCTGTGACCAGGATGGGTAATTGATTAGCTGCCGTGAGTCTAATTACTGGTCCCCATTCAGGCCGCGCTATCTCTGGAAATCGCTGTTGAAAATAGGCTTCTGTCATCGTAGTCACCTGGGATCCCGTGTCAATCAGGCAGTGAACAGCCCGACCGCTTATTTTGGCCCAGACACCTGCTGGAAACTAGGTCTTTGGGACTTCCTCTTTTTCTTTCCCCTTCCTCAGGCTCCTTGCTGTGTCCCCCGAACACTCAGCCTGCTAGTTTAACGGCTGCCACGACAGGGGCCGCCCTTGGCTAGCACAGCCCCTGGCGTAATGTCCTGCGCCTCCACATTTCCAGCAGGTCGTGTCTCTGTCTGTGTAGGGTTGCCTCACTTCTCTACGGAACTCTCCTGCATGGGGGGTCCTAAATTCAATTCTTTCCATAACTGGGGCAATCGATCTGGGTATCTCTGGTGTCGGGGCAGGGGTCTTCTTGAGACTGGACCATTCATCTCGCATCTCCTGTATCTCCTTCCGCATCTCTGGAGCCCATTCCGATCAGCTGCAGGAGGGGTGGGTACCTCATTACTCCGGACCATCCCTGCCGTCATCCCCATCTCCTGCTCTCTCACACGTGCCTCTGCCCCCACTTCTAGAAAAGTTATACGTGGGTTGGCACGCAGGCGCTCCCGCAAGGCCTGTTTCAGCTGCACATCCCTGAGGCCTGCCACAAACTGGTCCCTTAAGATCACGTCAGGGGGGCCCATTCCCAAATTTCCCATGTCGTCTTTTCTAGTGATATAGACATGCACCCTCTGTAATGCATTAACATACTGCTCACAGTCTCCCCCTCCTGCTGCACTTGGTGAAACAGCTGTATCCTCAGCTATCCTACATTGGTGGGATCCCCATGCATCTCCTCCAGTATCCGCACCACTTTTTCTACAGTATCCCGGTCATGGGGAGGGTGGTACATCACGGATTGTCGGGCCTCGCCATCCAGGGCCGGTAAGGCTATTTCGTCTTGCATAGCTGGGGTCATCGGATGCATACGTAACATACTCCTAACTCTCAATCCAGTCCCACAGCAACATATTGTCCCCGGTGAACTTTGGGAGATTGCTAAGCATGGCCCCCAGCGGCAAGCTAGATTTAGGAGCTCCCAGGATGGGCTGCTCTGCAGTGTCTGTGTCTAACGACTGCATCCTGCCGACTACGCCAAATGTAACACGGGTACTTTAGATGCAGTGACACAGAAACACAGAGCAGCCAATACAGGGTTAATAAACAGGGGAGGTTTATGATAACAGGGTCAATCTCCACACAGGGAGTAACACGGGAAAATATGGGGGAAAAACAAGGGAAAAGCAGGTAAAAGTCTATCACTGACAGTTCACAGTTTAACTGGATGTAGCAGAGTCGAACCGGTTATAATCGACAGTTTTTTCACTTAGCTGACTCTTGCTCCTCACAAGGCAGTTGCCAGCTGATGCCGGTGTTGATTTTTCAGGCTTCCCTGCCCAAACAATGCTCCGTCTTCTGGCGGCAGCGGGCGGTCTCCGGTTTTACCCGCTGAGCCCCTAGTCCATAACACGGCACCTCATGTGCCCGGCTCCACAGACCCTGCATCTCTTTTGTAGTCGGATTGACTCCTCCGGTCCACTGCACTCGGCTCTGGCTCCCAGTCCTGGAGCCAGGAGCCCGGACCCTCTCACACTGCTCTGCTGAGCAGAACCCCGCTCTGCTTTCCCGCGCAAACGTCCTCGTCTCTTCCTCTCTCTCCCCACGTCACCAGTCTCCCGGTCACCTGACCTCCCAGCTCTCACTCTGGACATGCCCCCAGCTTCCCAGTCACCTGACTCTCGTGCTCGCAGTCTGTCTTCCCCCTGCAACCAGAGGCACGGCCCCGGCAGTTCCGGATCCCTTGCTCTGAAAGCACTTACACCCCGGTCTTCCCCCTTACACAGTCTTCCTCTCATAACCCGAGTGAGCGACGGTCTCAAGAGACACGAAGGTGTTAACCTCTTGTCTGCCACACAAGACCTTTATCATTTTATTTTGAATCCCAATGCAATCAGCATTTTTTGTAGAGCTTTTGTTTATAGACACACAAAAAATATCAAATCACTTGTCATTCTGTTCTCTTTTCATTAAAGTGTTCATTTTGTTTGCGGCAATAAATAAAGTTTGGACTTTTACACTTGTGGAGTCTGTGAAGTGTCATCGCCAACCAACCCTGGGAAGGGAGATTGTTATTAAATGGTCTATGACACAGAAACCCAAATGTTCATGATCATTAGTAATATTCATTCTTCATATTACATTTTTCAAATTCAATTGAAATCTTTCAAGACCGCTGTCAATTTACAGTTATATATGTGGAGTTGCAATTAAAGAGTAACCGTCATTTTAATTTTTATTTCATAAATCAATAATATACATGGAAATAAGGCAGTTGCCATCTCCTATCTCAGTAATGGGAAAGTCTGTCTTCACTGAATACACATTAATCCCTTCATCCCCGAACCAGCTTTCACCTTCCTGAGCAGACCAATTTTTACAATTCTGACCACTGTCACTTTATGAGGTAATACATCTGGAACGCCTCAACAGATCCCCCTGATTCTGAGATTGCTTTTTCGTGACACATTGTACTTCATGACAGAGGTAAATTTATGTCCATATTTTTTGCATGTTTACATATGAAAATTTATTCCTGACGTTTCTGCAACTGAAAATGTTTATTTTTGACGTTTTGCAGAATATCTGCCTTTTGTAAAATCTGCCACTTACCTGATTTATACAATTGTAGTCATTAAACAAATTTGTTAAGAGCGTGCTGTATGATGAGTTTTTGGAGAGCAAAGTACCTATACAATATTCTTGCTCTGGGGCTCTCTCTGATGTCTCTGTTCACCATTATGTTCACCAGTAAGGCGACCAGAGCTTTTATACAGTATATTCAGATACTATTTGGTTTAATTCAGGAAGAGTGTTATGTTGCCTTAATGAATAGGAATTTATGAACGTAAACTCCTTCAGGATATATACAACACTGTCGGGAAGCTGCCATACTTGTTCGGCCCTAGTAAGTAGCACATTTCTGTTGAAATATATAGGTTTCCACTGCAGAACTGAAATGAATCTGATCACTGCCATTTAACCATATTGGATCCTGATCAATAAGTTTTATGTAGCCCAAAAACAGTGCCATTGAAAATTTAAGGGATTGTCCACCTCTGGGGAAACTTTTTTCTTTTCTCTTTTTATTTCTTAAATGTATGCGTTTGGGCTTAAAATAATTTTTGCAGTTTGGTTTCATTAAATATTTTGCACCATTTGACTTTTACAGGCTTTTTGATTCCCTGCACAATCAACTTTGGGGTCTGTTGCCATAAATCAGTTGAAACAAGCTCGGGGGAGGGAGACCGATGGCTTATTAGACTGTCAGAATAAGCTCATTAACAAATTCTCAGTTAAAGGGAATTTGTCACCAGGTTTTTTGTTTCTCCATCTGAGAGTAGTATAATGTAGCAACAAAAACCCTAATTCCAGTGATGCGTCACTTATTGATCTACTTGCTGTCATTTTGATAAAATAACAGTTTTTTTCTGCAGCATATATATATATATATATATATATATATATATATATATATATATATACCAGGTTTCTGAATGCTGAGCTCTGTATAACCCCGCCCACACCACTGATTGGCAGTTTTCTGTCCATGTATAGTTTACACAGAAAGCTGTCAAGCAGTGGTGGGGGCGGGGTTATACAGAGCTCATAAATATGCTTGACTACCTGACAGCAGCTTTACTAATCCTCTAGTGATAATCTCCTGATGATAAAACAATGATTTTAACAAAACTACACTAAGCAGTCTAGTAAGTGATACATTGCTGAAATCAGGGTCTCTGTCTCTATATTATGCTGCTCTCAGATTAGGAGGCAAAAATCTGTTGACAGATTCCCTTTAACCCCTTGTGCAGTCAGGAATAGGGAGTGCAATACAGAGACAATAGAAGGCACATTGTGCAAAATTTTTAATGGAACCCAATTAGAAAAATTATTTTTATGTAAAATACATGCAATTAAGTAAGAAAAAAATATGTCCCCAAAGGTAAACAACCCCTTTAAAGTTATCTCGCAAAACTGAAGCTCTCAAATGGCTATGTCAACAGGAAAATGCAATTTTTTACAGAAGATGGAGATGAAGAAAAACATATTGTTGCGTGTTAAAGGTAAAAATGTATTAAAGAGGTCAGGGGTTAATTCATATATTGCATTTTTTGCTGCTGTACTTTTAAGGTGTCTTCACATAGCAGATTTGCGGCAAATATTGCTGCAGCAAAATCCGCATATTTGTACTATACTATATTATACCATGCACTATTACAAAATCCCATATATGTCAAATACATCGAGCTCTAACTAAAAACATTGTTAGTGAAATGAGACACCATCATTCAGTCTTTGCTTCTGGAAGAAAATATCTCCTTAGATACACCACTCAATGTATGGCTGCATATAGAGGTCATGTTACTCATCCTAGGGAGCTGTAGATCCTCTGCATATTGTCATCACGACCCTAAAAGTGAACAACTGAGACAATGTAATTTACAACAAAAATTATTTTAGTCTATAAACCTATCTGCATCTCATGAACAATAAAAAGAAGGGCACAGCAATTTTAATAAGGTATTATCTGTCATTATCATACCGCTCCCACAATTATTAAGGATATATATTATATGTACTAATCCCTGTATAAATTTATGTGTAGTAAAATATAGCATCATCATGTAATGTTTCTCGTGCTGTAAGAGGGACAGAAAACTATTACTGAAAACTACTTATGTACAATCCTGAACATCGAAATTGTAACACAGAGAAGGAAAACTTGTGGAATTATGGAAATCATAGGATCGATAGACTTGTTAATGCTCACAGTAGTGGTTGTACCGCTGCTGAGGCAAACTCTTCTTTATGGTTATGTAGACACTGTTTGATGCCTTAGGGCTGGTATATGACATACAATTTCACTTGGACTATGGATCAATTGTGGAACCAGTGGTACTGCCATTTCTACAAAGTGCCCCAAGAGCCGTTTTTCAACACAACAATGGCAGGCCACATGTTGCCTGTGCTCCTGTGAAAAGCTTGTGTGGCCTACAGAGACTTCAGACTTGACTCTCATTGAGAACATTTGGGACGTCATTGGTTGGCAATTACACAACCAGCTGCCAGCAATGGATCTTGATGATCTGCGTGCCCAAGTGGATTTAGCATGGCAGAACATTCCTCAGACATCCATTAATAACCTCATTGATAGTAGCCAAGGCATGTAAGTGCATGTATTTTTGTGCATGGTGCTCATATTTGTTACTGGATAAATTGAGATGTTTTGAAAATGTTGTCAATTATTGGCATAAATAGAAATCACAGGGTCCCTCAGAAAGAAACAGACTTGCCTCTCCCTTGTAATATTACAGACTGCATAGAAGGGATTTGGCCTACCTTTCAGTGGTATATACTGTAATTTTTGTGAAAGATGCACACAGGCACAAAGTCTTTATGACAAACAGGAAGGTTTAGTACCATAGGCGGATTATAATGAGGGCAATCTGGGCTACCGCCCGGGGCCCCGCACCTCCAGGGGGCCCGGGGCTCCGGGGTGTCTATGGCCAGATTGCCCTCATTATATGTGCGGTGCCGCAGCACATACCGGCAGACAGTGGCGGGGGGGCCCCCGGACCGCTCCCCCAGCAGCGGCGCACGGCCGCTACTTCTTCTTCAGCCGGGCCAGCACTGCAGCAGTTAACTTCCCTGTGCTGGCCCGGCCGCGTCACCGCTAGGAGACATGGCCCTGTGCGTGGCCGTGTCTCCTAGCTGTGATGTCACGCAGTGCACGCCTGGCCTGCACTGCTGCATCGGAGAGGAGCAGGAGGACTGGAGCCGAGCCGGGGGATGGTGAGTGTGTGTGAGAGTGTGTGAGTGTGTGAGAGTGAGTGTGTGTGTGTGTGTGTGTGTGCAGGCAGATATCATTGTGTGATGTCTGTTTATATGTATTTTTGTGTTTCAAATGTGTTTATGCATGTATGTATATGTCTGTATATGTTTGTGTGTGTGCGTGACTGCGTGAAGCCTCCTGCTGAGTATAGATGGTGCCGTGTGGCCTCCCGCTGTGTATAGATGGCACCGTGCGGCCTCCTGCTGTGTATAGATGGCACCGTGCGGCCTCCTGCTGTGTATAGATGGGGCCGTGTGGCCTCCTGCCGTGTATAGATGGTGCTGTGCGGCCTCCTGCTGTGTATAGATGGTGCCGTGAGGCCCCCTGCTGTGTATAGATGGCTACGTGCAGCCCCCTGCTGTGTATATATGGCTACGTGCGGCCTCCGGCTGTGTATAGATGGCTACGTGCGGCCCCCTGCTGTGTATAGTTGGCACCGAGCGGCCCCCTGCTGTGTATAGATGGCTACGTGCGGCCCCCTGCTGTGTATAGATGGCTACGTGCGGCCCCCTGCTGTGTATAGATGGCTACGTGCGGCCTCCTGCTGTGCATAGATGGCTACGTGCGGCCTCCTGCTGTGTATAGATGGCTACGTGCGGCCTCCCGCTGTGTATAGCGTCTGGGTACTGTTTCAGATAAGGCTGAAACTGATACAGGAAAACTGAACAAGTACTGGGACCTTACAACAGACTAGCAGCTTGCAGACTGACTAAGACAATTGTTACTAAGACACTTCCCAACAGATGGAGGTGCCTTAAGTATTAAGTGTCTCCCAGCTATTGGCTGGGAACACAATAGGAGTGTGCACGCTGTCTCTTTAAGAGTCAGGGAGCACGTACGCACCCTAAGCACGCTGCCAGGAGATCTGCATGGCGTGCGCAAACCCTGGGACACAGGAACCGCAGCAGGGGATGCGGCAGGGCGGCCTGAGTGAGTCGGCGTCCCTGCCGGGAGGGAGGAGCGGAGGCGTTAAAAGTACACTGTGCTCTATTTTGGTGCAGGGACCCTAAGGATTTATTCGCCCAATGGTTGAATGGAATAGTTTGTTGCACCAACAAAATCCTCAGTATATTTGTTGCGGGATACCACATATATGAGGGAGAGGTTGGGGGGAAGGTGAGGTATCATCAGCTTGCTGAAATTGACTGGCTGGTCAAACAGATAAGCACTCATAACATCAGAAGCTAATGGGAAAAAATTATCTCAGTATAAGATATAGGAGTACAGGAAAGAATTAACACATTTAGTCTAAGGGAGGATGAAATAAACAGGAGAAATTAGGTGGAGGGAGTTATAAAAGTAAGGTAAAGGCGCTGGTACCTGTTAATAGCATTATAATTATATTAATTATAGTGATAGTGTTGGGAGTATTGAGCAGAATATGCCGAGGTTACACACCTTGCCTATCTTTACAGGGTGCCAAAATCAAATATATTAATAGAATTAATCCACTGTACTACTGGTAGGCTAAGGTCACAAAACCGTTTTCTCCAAATCTGAGAAAATTGGTCCAATTGTGCTAATCACACTATGATCAGACTCTGGATGTGGAGAATAAAAGAAAAAAAAAGTTTCTCCGTCTTCTCCATTCTGTTTGTGAAAATTGGACCGCACTCCAATGTCATCCGAGTGCGGTTGGATTTTTTTCATGGACCCATCAACTTGAATGGCCAAGAGAGTTCCGATCGGAGGAAAATTGTGCATACTGTGATTTTTTTCCTTGGACCAGTCCATGTGAATGGCCTCATTGAATAACATGGGAATGAGTCCTATCTGTAAAAACGACAGATAGCACTCATCTGATTTTTACGGTCTTGTGCACGAGCATTTATCATGGAACATTAAAGGTGTTCAATCACCTTACAAGAGTATGATGATTGTAAAAAATTTTAATTAAGTATAGTTCTCTTGAAGGAGACACATTTTTTAAGCGGATGATTTTCAACAAATGAACAAATTGTGGGAGGAGAAGTTTTGTGTTCATCCTCTGTGGATGGTAAAGCAGGAGTATTACAATTAGCAGTATAATTTCTGAGTTCTTTCATGGGATCATGATGCTGGAAAGAAGTACCTTATTTTTCAGACTATAAGACGATAAGACGCACCCCAAATTTTGGGGTGGAAAATGGGAAAAAAAATTTTTTATAAGATGGGGGTCTGTTTTATCGTCAGAATAGATCTCTTACCTGGGGGGGCGGTAGACCGGGGGTCACAGGAGGCAGGGTCCCTCAGGAAGCCGGCAGAAGTGTAGCATTGCAGAGGGCCCTGGGTGGGAGAAGGCAGTGCCCCAGCAGCAGGGGTTTGCGGTGGTGCTGGAGCGGCATAGCAGGAAGCAAGGTCCCTCCCTCAGGAACCCTGTGGTGGCAAGAGTGGTGAGATGCTGTGGGCTCAGTGTCGGCGGTGAAGCAGAGCGCAGTACACTGATTTTCCGGCGGCCATCTTCCAGAAGCCTACAGGAAAATGGCCGCCCGTACCTGTGCATGCGCAGACTGGGATCTTGGCGGCCATTTCCCTGAGGCCCACGGCTCCAGGAAGATGGCTGCCGGAGGCAGCGCATGTGCAGTTGAGATCTCGGCTGGGCTGAGATCCCAGTCTGCGAATGCGGCCGCCGGAAAAGATCTACCTGACCGCCGATACTGGGCCCACAGCATCGCATAGCTTCTGCAGCCGCCGGCTTCCAGACGGAGGGACCCTGCTTCCTTGTGATCCCGCTCCACCACCATCGCAAGCCTGTATTCGAGCCATAAGACACCCCCCCCCATTTTCCTCCCAAATGTGGGGGGAAAAAGTGCGTCTTATGGTCTGAAAAATATGGTAGATTCCTTAAAAGTAAGCTATCATTAGAAAATTATCTACTGTTTAAAATAAGTTTTTATGTTAGATGAATTTTTAAAAACTTTTGGCAACGTTTTCTTTTTCACATTACGATCATTATTAAAAAAAAAAATAGCAATCTTGCAAATTTTACACTGACCACTTGGTCTATTTTAGACTCATACTTCCTGTCCATTAAGGAAACGTTTATAACAAGGCACCATGTTATTAGGGCAAGATTACAGTGACAGATAACACCTCTATGCACAGCTGATAAGAATCCACCAATCACGGTGACTTCATACCTGATCCTGCTCCCACTCCCTTCACAATGACCTTTGCATAAGTTCATTAGACACATCAATACAAAAGATAGGGTCTGGGTCTGAATATTGTGGCTATCTACATGTGTTGTTTCCTGAAACAATAGGAAGATTGTCTAAAAAAGCCCCCGTGGCCAGAGTAAAAATTTCAAGAGTTAATTTTTAATACAGATTGTGATATGTAAAAAAAAATTACTACCATTTTTAAAAAAATATATTTAACACAAAAAAATCGCTTTAGAAAATCAAATAGGAGATTGAGTCTGCATTATAGATATGCACCTAATGATAAATCTTCATTAAGTGCTTGGAAAATAAACTTTTAGAGGACCTAGAACCACAGACTATAGTAGGTGGAGACCTTAATACGGTGTAAAGGGGCATTTACCCTGCAAGATAATTGTGAATGAGTGTTGTTAAAAAAGCTTGTTTTATTATTTTCTTGCCACGTAAATAGGTTTCGGATCACCCGATTAACAAGCAAAACACTGACTCATCTTGAGAATTCATCTTTTATGCAGCATATAAGATCATCGTTCTTGGTGGTGCATCATCCTGTGTTAACAGGACTCACACTGCCGGGAAGTATGGCAGCCTATGTGCACTGAGCGATATAGTATAGATCATTCAGTACACATCAATTTCTTTATGACCAATCAGTCGTATAGTGCAGAGGTCCCCAACCGCCGGTCCGCGGACCAGGACCGGGCCGTTGGGGTTTTTCAGCCGGTCCGCGGGGAGAGGGGGCCCCTCCAGCCTCCAGCAGGGCCGCCATCAGGGCATGACTGCCCTGACTCCAGTATGGGGCCCGGCCGGTAGGAGCCCCCTCGGAGCCCCCCTCTTGTGCGTCTCTCTCCTCATGGAGCCCCCGGCCGCATGCTAAGCGCCGGGTCCGGGACATCTTAGCGCTGCGCTGCTGCGGCAGCACCTTCATGATTCCCCTGACTTCCGGTCATGTGACGGCGCAGTCACATGGCCGGAAGTCAGGAGAACCTGGTGTCAGCGATTTGGACGAGCGCCAGGATTCTGCAGGGATCGCATGGGGGTAAGTATAACAAGTTTTATTTTTTTTTAAATACAATTAACTAGGAGTGGGGGGAATGGGAGATGCACATGGGGGGAGGGGAGAGATGAGAGATGCACATGGGGGAGGGGAGAGATGAGAGATCCACATGGGGGGGAGGGGAGAGATGAGATATGCACATGGGGGAGGGGAGAGATGAGAGATCCACATGGGGGGGAGGGGAGAGATGAGAGATCCACATGGGGGGGAGGGGAGAGATGAGAGATGCACATGGGGGGGAGGGGAGAGATGAGAGATGCACATGGGAGGGAGGGGAGAGATGAGAGATGCACATGGGGGGAGGGGAGAGATGAGAGATGCACATGGGAGGGAGGGGAGAGATGAGAGATGCACATGGGGAGGGGAGAGATGAGAGATCCACATGGGGGGGAGGGGAGAGATGAGAGATGCACATGGGAGGGAGGGGAGAGATGAGAGATGCACATGGGGGGAGGGGAGAGATGAGAGATGCACATGGGAGGGAGGGGAGAGATGAGAGATGCACGGGGGGGTGAGAGATGCACGGGGGGGTGAGAGATGCACGGGGGGGATGAGAGATGCACGGGGGGTGGATGAGAGATGCACGTGTAGCACCCTGAGGATTCGGCTGCTACAGGGGTATTGCACCTCAAGCCAGAGGTGTGATATTCCACTCCCGGGTAAGGATGGAGTGTGGAACTGCTCAGTAGGCTGCATGCACTACATACATCCCATTTCCGGGGGACAGATCAATGGTACTCCCACTAGGTATATGTGCAGGTACGACAGTGTCTGTCCCTGGCTGGAGTGGGAGGGGGGTGGAACATCCCAGTAGTGTAGGGGCAGATAGGGGGAGCAGTCTGGGTAATGCTAGGAGCTCATTGGGTGCTGGTCACCTGAGCTCACACATAGAGGGAGTATATAAGGTGGGAACCATCTTAGATCAGGGTCAGACAGGCAGACAGTTACCAGTCAGTCTTTTGTAGAGGGTCAAGCAGTCCTGAAAGAAGAGAGAGAGGAGAAGAGAAGGACCCAGAGGGGAAGAAGAGGGAACCCCAAGAGCCCAAATACAACCAGAAGGGTGAAGGGTTGGCACAAGGGTACCGGATCCCAAGCTGGTGGAGGGCACTAATCCTCAGCCAGAGACCGGAGGTTGTGGGCAGGATCTGCCACGACCCCCCACTAAATCCACTGCGAAGGCACACCGAGTATAGGGTCAGGGAACCCAGAGACAAGGGTTTTACCAACAAGAGGCCCGAGGGAGCCGGACATAAGTGGATCCCTGGTGGGGAAGGCCAGAGAAAAGGAACGTCAGAAAGGGAGCTCAGGATCACGCTCCAGAATTACCTGGGGGTTGGCCGAGTCCAGGACCTGGTGGACGCAGCACGGCTCGGGCGGTCACTCAAGGCCGGAGTGACCAGCACAACAGCAGTAAGTAAAAACCCTGAACTGCACAGCCCGACTGAGTCTTATTACCATCCTCACTGCACCACCACAACCACCACCCTCTACAACTGACCCCCTGAGGCTATACCCCTCCCGTTGGGGGTTATACTACCAGAAGCTGCACACACACCACCAGCCTCAGCGGACCCTGCTGCAGCGGCGGCCGTATTGACCGCAAATCAACGGGTGGCGTAGTCGACACTAAAGAACATCCAGCAACATCTGTAGGACTGCCACACACTGAGCTTGACACCCTGGGCACGGACCGGGTCACCGCCACTCGGAGACTACAACCCCCATCTGATCCGGCTCCGGGTATCCCCCAAACAACACTGGCCCAGGGGGCGCGTCAACTTTGGCGTAGTCGGCAGGATTACGTGCCCGCAACAACCGGGTACTGCGTGCCTGAAGAAAAGTTCACCGTTACCTCAAAAAGAAGTCTCCCGCCGGTTCCGGAGGGTCCCCGCTAACGGACCCCATCACAGGTCGTTTCCCGCCGGTTGTCCGCCATTTGCAGCTTTTTCCCGCCATCCATGGAGTTTCCCGCCACTGGGAGACGATTCCCGCCATTTCCAAAGATTTCCCGCCTTGGAACAGCGGACGCCATTATGGGCGTGCCAGAGGGTGGCAAAAGGCCACCTCCCATCGTGGGCCAGGTCGAAGAATGGCGCCAAAAGCGGAAACCGCGCCCACCAACAGAGACTGTGATGCTGGAAGTGTCCATCAGCGTGAGAGAACTGCCCCTGGAACTGACAATCACTAAGTTGCCCCGGGACCACCCTCAATGTGGGCGGAGACGGAACAAAAGAGCGAAGATGGGTGCAGCCTGGAAGGGTCTGGAGAGAGCGCACCCGGAGACAAGAAGTCTGGAGAGGAGTCCAGAGAAAGCGTACCCGGAGATGGAGGGAGAGACAGGCAGCACCGACCCAGTGGTCAGGAGCCTGCTGCAAGCAACAACCCCACTAGGCTTAGTGGAGATCCTAGCACAGCTCCCCCGAGACCGGGAGTGTGCACAGACCGCGCTGGAGGGCCTCGCACGGAGGATGGCCCAGGTGCAGCAAGACACGCTGACGGAGTGGAGCCGTGAGATGGCCCAGCAGACCGGAACCCGTCAGCGGAGCACGCCACCCGAGACGAGGAGACAGACCGCCTCTGAGGATGGTGCAGGAGGAGTGAAGGCCGGAGACGGCGCCGAGGAGGGAGCTGAACGGACGGAGGCAGGTAAAGGGGACGTCTCTACCCCGAGCCGAGAAACCGTGTACCTGTCCCAGCTCCCCGTCGCAGAGCCCGAAATTCCCCCTGCCATGCCCGTCGCTGCATCGTCACCGTGCCAGACTAGGCCTCAAGTAGAAGCCGCGGCCGCGACCCCTGTGACGTCACACGCCTCGACCCTGAGCGCGACCAAACAGGAAATACCATCGGCCTGGTCGCAAGGTCTAGTACCTCCGGGCGCCGCAATTCCAACAGCGCCCCCTACCTCCGCGGAGCCACCGGCCTGGTCGCAGGGCCGAGTACCCCCGGGCGCCGCCGTCCTTACGGTGCCCTTTACCTTTAGGGTGCCCCAAGCCTGGTCGCAAGGCCTGGTCAACCCGGGTGCCGCTACCATCAACGCGCCCTCAACATCTCGAGTGCCGCACCTGGGCGAAGATCTATTTGCCCAGCACACGTGCCCGGATGGGCAGCCCTTTGTATGGCCCCAGGAGTACTACCAACTGGAACTCCAAAGAGCAAGGCCCCTGTGCGAGCCCCTGATTCCGGCTCCGAAGCCCGTCAGGAGAACCCCGCTCCCGCTAGAAGAAGCACAATTCGAGTGGGACCCCACCGGAGGAGACCTCATGGGGTTCACTCAAGAAACGCGGGCAGCTGCAGCAGAGCGAGTGGAGTGCTGCCGCCAGCAGTTGGCAGCCTTTGAGCAAGAGCGGAAAGAGAGGCGGATCCGTGAGCAGCGGCTGCAGGAACAGAGCGCAGGGCAGAAGAGCTGGACCAGGAGGAACCCCCGTGCAGCTCATGGTCCCCGTACCACCGGGACTGTGATTAAATTCAACCTGCAGCATGGGTGGGGCTTCATAAGAGACCATCATACCCCCGGCGACGTCTTTGTCACCCGCAGAGACGTAGAGAGCCATCTGCCAGAGGGACACAGAGGTCGTGACCTGTACGTAGGGGACGAGGTCACATTCACCCGGCACAAGTGTGCCAAAGGACCCTACGCCCTCCATGTGCATCGCCTGACGGAGGAGGAGCTGCGGTGTGAGGAGGAGCAAGAGGACCCGGACGGGTCTGAAGACAAAGAAGGAGCAGGAGGACGCCGTCGTTAAAGTACGGTAAAGAGACTGTAAATAGTTACCCGTCGGGGTACAGTGAACTGTTGCTGCTTTAAATATGTCCCCGTTGGGACAAGTGTAAACTGTTACCCGTATGTCCCTTAATCCCACTGACCGAGGACTGAGAGCGGTCATTCCTTCCTTGTACCTGGCCGAGGACTGAGAGCGGCCACTTTCCCCCTGTATATAGTTGCGCTTTCTAAGGCGCCCCCTACTGGTTTTATAAGGAAACCGTTTTTCTACAAGAGACTGTCGCACTTTACCCGGTCACAAGTCGCACCGTGGCCGGAGGAGCAAGAGTGTTAACAAGAATATTGATATATATATAATGTTTTATATGTTATTGTTGTTATGAAAATTTGTATGTTTGATGTTTTTATTCTCTTACAGCCCGAGGACGTGCTGTGATTTACCAGGGGGGAATGTAGCACCCTGAGGATTCGGCTGCTACAGGGGTATTGCACCTCAAGCCAGAGGTGTGATATTCCACTCCCGGGTAAGGATGGAGTGTGGAACTGAGCTCAGTAGGCTGCATGCACTACATACATCCCATTTCCGGGGGACAGATCAATGGTACTCCCACTAGGTATATGTGCAGGTACGACAGTGTCTGTCCCTGGCTGGAGTGGGAGGGGGGTGGAACATCCCAGTAGTGTAGGGGCAGATAGGGGGAGCAGTCTGGGTAATGCTAGGAGCTCATTGGGTGCTGGTCACCTGAGCTCACACATAGAGGGAGTATATAAGGTGGGAACCATCTTAGATCAGGGTCAGACAGGCAGACAGTTACCAGTCAGTCTTTTGTAGAGGGTCAAGCAGTCCTGAAAGAAGAGAGAGAGGAGAAGAGAAGGACCCAGAGGGGAAGAAGAGGGAACCCCAAGAGCCCAAATACAACCAGAAGGGTGAAGGGTTGGCACAAGGGTACCGGATCCCAAGCTGGTGGAGGGCACTAATCCTCAGCCAGAGACCGGAGGTTGTGGGCAGGATCTGCCACGACCCCCCACTAAATCCACTGCGAAGGCACACCGAGTATAGGGTCAGGGAACCCAGAGACAAGGGTTTTACCAACAAGAGGCCCGAGGGAGCCGGACATAAGTGGATCCCTGGTGGGGAAGGCCAGAGAAAAGGAACGTCAGAAAGGGAGCTCAGGATCACGCTCCAGAATTACCTGGGGGTTGGCCGAGTCCAGGACCTGGTGGACGCAGCACGGCTCGGGCGGTCACTCAAGGCCGGAGTGACCAGCACAACAGCAGTAAGTAAAAACCCTGAACTGCACAGCCCGACTCTGAGTCTTATTACCATCCTCACTGCACCACCACAACCACCACCCTCTACAACTGACCCCCTGAGGCTATACCCCTCCCGTTGGGGGTTATACTACCAGAAGCTGCACACACACCACCAGCCTCAGCGGACCCTGCTGCAGCGGCGGCCGTATTGACCGCAAATCAACGGGTGGCGTAGTCGACACTAAAGAACATCCAGCAACATCTGTAGGACTGCCACACACTGAGCTTGACACCCTGGGCACGGACCGGGTCACCGCCACTCGGAGACTACAACCCCCATCTGATCCGGCTCCGGGTATCCCCCAAACAACACTGGCCCAGGGGGCGCGTCACACGGGGGGGTGAGAGATGCACGGGGGGGGTGAGAGATGCACGGGGGTTGGATGAGAGATGCACGGGGGGGTGAGAGATGCACGGGGGGGGTGAGAGATGCACGGGGGGGATGAGAGATGCACGGAGGGGATGAGAGATGCACGGAGGGGATGAGAGATGCACGGGGGGTGGATGAGAGATGCACGGAGGGGGATGAGAGATGCACGGAGGGGGATGAGAGATGCACGGAGGGGGATGAGAGATGCACGGGGGTGAGCTGCACATGGGGGGGTGAGAGATGCACATGGGGGGGTTATGTTTACATAACTTTGTTGCCTTATGAAGGGCGGGGGGGGCCCCCAAAAATTTCTTGCACAGGGGCCCACTACAGTCTGTGTCCGCCCCTGGGATGAAGTAAATGCAGCTGAACAGCAGCTGTCAGGACAGCTGCCCTGTCCTGCTGCAGGGCGTGATGGGGCCTCAGTGATGCGGCTCCTGGCACAGCACATTATGTGGGGCTCCTGGCATAGCTCCTGGTGGGGACCTGGTGTACACTATATGATAAGTATGCACTAAACTCCAAATCCCTCCATTACCCCGCCCCCATATGACCAAAGCCCCGCCCACCCCACCCCCTCCTTGCTGGGCCATGGAAAAATGATCTTGCTTCAAGCCGGTCCCTGGTGCAAAAAAGGTTGGGGACCACTGGTATAGTGCACCCGATCGGTCTGTGTAAATGGACTCTTAGACATTTAAGAAGGCAGAAAACGAAAATATAGGAGACAGGGTGACAAGGACACAAGATAAGGTACTGTATAAGGACAATAGATTCCTTTTTTCTCCTTTGCTTTACTAGTCAGGGTTTAGGAGATTGCGATTAAGGAGTGGCAATATCTTTCAATGCCCCAGTCCTGCTTCAAATGCAGCACATATTTCAGAGAGGTACTGATATATTGTAGCGGTTACCATCTTTTTTGCCAACTGATGAAAAGTTCAGAGACATTTTAAAACTCTGATGGCTAGAGTATCAAAGTAACAATAAGGAACATCGGGAAAACTCCCATTTATATTGAGAAACATTGAAAGTGGTTATGAGGGTGAAATGAATAGCAAATATCGTATTTTTCGGATTATAAGACGCACCCCAAATGTTTAGCTGGAAAATATTTTTTATAACATGGGGGTCCGTCTAATAGTCCGAATAGGTATCCTACCTGGGGGGCGTTGGGGCAGGGGTCACAGGAGGCAGGGTCCTTCAGGAAGCCAGTGGAAGTGAAGGAATGCTGCCGACCCTGGGTGAGAGAAGGGGGTGCCCCAACAGCGGAAGGTTGCGGTGGTGGTTGAGCGGGATCGCAGGAAGCAGGGTCCCTCCCTCAGGAACCCGGCGGCAGAAGCGGTGAGATGCTGCGGAGCCGGTGTTGGGCTGTCGGTGGTCAGTCAGAGCGACGTACGCTGTTTTCCGGCAGCCACGACCATCTTCCTGAAGCAATGATCTACAAAAAAATGGCTGCCCGAACCGGCGCATGCGCAGACTGGGATCTCGGCAGCCATCTTCCTGAAGCTGTGGGCCTCAGAGAAATGGCCGCTGAGTTCCCAGTCTGCACATACGCCGGCTCGGGAGGCCATTTTCCTGTAGATCACAACTTCAGGAAGATGGCTGCAGCCGCCAGCAGAACAGCACACGCCGCTCTGCCTCACCGCCAACACCAGCCCCGTAGCATCTCACCTCTTCTGCTGCCACCGCCAGGTTCCTTAGGAAGGGAATGGAGGGACCCTGCTTCCTTTGATCCTTCTCCACCATCACCGCAACTTCCCGGTAAGCTACGTTCGGACCATAAGACACACCCCACCATTTTCCTTCCAAATCTGAGGGGAAAAAAGTGCATCTTATGGTCCGAAAAATACGGTACTGTGTATTTACTATGAAAAAGAAAACAAGTTTGTGCAATGAGGCAACTACTGTGAAGCATGGAGGTGGCAACATCATGCTTTGGGGCTGTTTCTCTGCCAAAGGACCAGGACGACTGATCTGTGTACATGAAAGAATGAATGGGGCCATGTATTGTGAGATTTTGAGTGCAAACTTCCTTCCATCAGCAAGGACATTGAAGATGAAACGTGGCTGGGTCTTTCAGAATGACAATGATCCCAAGCACACCGCCAGGGCAATGAAGGAGTGGCTTCGTAAGAAGCATTTCAAGGTCCTCTAGTGGTCTAGCCAATCTCCAGATCTAAACCCTATAGAAAACCTTTTGAGGGAGTTGAAAGTCTGTGTTGCCCAGCGACAGCCCCAAAACATCACTGCTCTAGAGGAGATCTGCATGGAGGAATGGACCAACATACCAGCAACAGTGTATGCCAACCTTGTGAAGACTTACAGAAAATGTTTGACCTGTGTCATTGCCAACAAAGGATATATAACAAAGTATTGAGATGAACTTTTGAAATTGACCAAATACTTATTTTCCACCAAAGTTTGAAAAAAAATTCTTTCCAAATCAGACAATGTGATTTTCAGCATTTGTTTTCTCACTTTGTCTCTCATAGTTGAGGTCTACCTATGATGTCAATTACAGGCCTCTCTCATCTTTTTAAGTGGGAGAACTTGCACAATGGTGGCTGACTAAATACTTTTTTTCCCCACTGTATCTAATCGCGCACGTGATACACTCCATGTATCTAACCCCAGCTTATGATACAGTGAGCAGCCCAGCACCAACTAACAGAATCGGTGCTGCCGGCCGTCCTCGGTGGTACTGTACTTGCCAGTGTCACTGGCAGTCACTAACAAGATGGCTCCGCACTGTGATGCTAAACTTCATTTTTTCTTATCCTGTTGCAAACACCCAGAAGGGGAGGAGAGCAGTGACGTCACACACATGGGAGCAGATCCCACCCATTTTTACTGCAGTCATAATGTGAGCTAGTTGTACACTAGGTTTTCATGGCAAATTTCAGCAGCTGCTCCGACTAGTGTTTAAAAGTGGAAATACCAAACTTTTTAAAAGTATTTTTCATATTTTACTTCATTAAAAATAAATGATAATATTTTTAAAAAATTAAAACATTAATACTTTAGTTTTTTCAGTTGTTGCTCTATTAAGTGTTCCACTCCATATAACAGTGCAAAAGTACTCAGCACTCCAAAAATTGCAGAAAAAAATGCTTTTATTTATAAGGCAATCCACATAGTAATGTTTTGACCCTATAACAAGGGTCTTTCTCAAACTTGGATTTCAAAGGTGAATCAATGTAGGTAGCAGCGCTATGTCCAGCGTAACCGCGTGTTGTATTGCGCTATACAAAATGCGGTTACGTGGGACATAGTGCTGCTACATACATTGATTCCCTTTTGCAATCTGAGAAAGACCCAAGTTATAGGATTTAAGGGACAGTAAGCTGTGACAACGTTGGCAGCGGATTAATCTCTGTACTGTCTAGCTGTTCGACAGTGAATATATATTTATTCAGGAACAAAGATAAAACAACTTACAACTGGTATTTCTTATAGCTTAGGATCTTAGCATCTTGCAAAGTGAAAGTAAAATGTGTTCCAGCTACACACACAGTGAACAGGAACTTCCTGATTTTTTTAACAGTGCTTTACTGGCAATATTACACTATTGCTCGAGATAGAAACTTATGCACTATTAAACAGTAGTAGATAGTAGTTGATGCAATATATACAATAATAAACATTATTCCAACATTCCCACTCAACAACTACTTATCCTGTTAGCCCCTTAGTGGTTCTGAATTCTTCAAATTTGGCTCTTGGAAGTGGCTTTTTCATAACATCAGCTATCACCTATTTAGTCTTGCAATAAACAAACTCAATTATGCCACGCTCTATCGAACTACACAGGTGATGTGTTTAACGTCACTGTGTTTGGTTCTCATATTAATCTTCTCACTGCATGCAAGTTTAATGCATACTTTGTTGTCTTCATAAATAACCGTCGGTTGAGTTGATGGCTTACCAACATCCCCTGACAATTGGTTTAACCAAATGACCTGTTGACTATGCATGGGCTGCAGACACATACTCTGCTTCTATAGATGACAAAGCTACAGGCACCAGTTTTCTGAACTTTCTCCAGGCTTGAACAAATAGCCATTTGTCGATTTACGATCACTTAAGTCACCAGACCAGTCTGCATCCACACAGCCTGCAAGGTTTAGATCTCCTGTTGCAGAAATCCTTAAATTTATGTCTTGAGTCTCTTTCAAATATTGAAGAACACTCTTAACGGCATTCCAGTCTTTTTGCCGCGATTTTTCAACATATCTGCAGAGAATTCTGTTACACTCAAACCTGGACTGTTTGGCGTGAGCGTGATTAGTGGTCCCACTGGGCCACGAACCGAGGAGTGCCTGGAAGGGCGTGACTAGCGACCTCGCCAGATCCAACCACGAATGCACGGCAGCTTAATCGACTCCACAGTCCGAGGAGGGACGTGGGAGGTGGCCCAGGTGCTACTCCAGGTCAGCCCCCGGCGGGGAATGCAGGAACAGGCAGGTTTGGCTGGTATGCAGACAGACAGGTACTGGCAGGCATGGCTGGTATGCAGACAGGCGGGTACTGGGAAGCATGGCTGGTATACAGACAGGCGGGTTCTGGCAGGTAGGTAAACAGGCTAAATAGGGACCTGTACAGACTGGGATACAGGAATAGAGCCGAAGGTGCAGAGGGGAAGCGGAGCAAGCCAGAGCCGCAGGTGCGGAGGGGAAGCGGAGCAGGGCAGAGCAGGGCAGAGCCCTAGGTGTGGAGGGGAAGCGGAGCAGGGCAGAGCAGAGCAGAGCCACAGGTGCAGAGGGGAAGCGGAGCAGAGCAGAGCCGCAGATGCAGAGGGGAAGTGAAGCAGGGCAGAGCAGAGCAGAACCGCAAGTGCGGAGGGGAAGCGGAGCAGGGAAGAGCAGAGCCGCAGTTGCGGAGGGGAAGCAGAGCAGGGCAGAGCAGAGCCTCAGGTGCGAAGGGGAAGCGGAGCAGGGCAAAGCAGGGCAGAGCCGCAGGTGTGGAGGGGAAGTGGAGCAGGGCAGAGCAGAGCAGAGCAGAGCCGCATTTGCAGAGGGGAAGCGGAGCAGGGCAGAGCAGAGCCGCAGATGCAGAGGGGAAGCGGAGCAGGGCAGAGCAGAGCAGAACCGCAGGTGCGGAGGGGAAGCAGAGAAGGAAAGAGCAGAGCCGCAGGTGCGGAGGGGAAGCGGAGCAGGGCAGAGCAGAGCCGCAGGTGCGGAGGGGAAGCGGAGCAGGGGAGAGCAGAGCAGAGCCACAGATGCGGAGGGGAAGTGGAGCAGGGCAGAGCAGAACAGAGCCGCAGGTGCGGAGGGGAAGCGGAGCAAGGCAGAGCAGAGCAGAGCCACAGGTGCGAAGGGGAAGCGGAGCAGGGCAGAGCAGAGCCACAGGTGCGGAGGGGAAGCAGAGCAGGGCAGAGCAGAGCAAAGCAGAGCAGAGCCGCAGGTGCGGACAGACAGGACAGGGTTCTGTTCACATAGAACAGACAGGGACAGGGAAACATGGGAAGATAGCTAGAACACAGGAGGTAGATACGGAGGCCGGGAAATGGGACAAGCAGAACCAGATACACACAAGGTACTTGCAATGAAGTAGCGAGTGGACACAAAACTCACAAACAGAAGTACAGAGACAACGAGTAGGAGTTAGGTACTGGTTCAGACACTGCAGGAAAAGGGAAGGATCGGACATAGAGACGAACACGTAACGGGCTAGGACACAGTTCAGACAGGAACTGACACAGGAATGAGATAGAAGAATGAGCCTGGGCATTCAGCCCCCAGGGTGGTGGAAATAGACTAGAAGTCACAGAAACAGGTAACTGGTACTCAGCCCCCAGGGTGGCGGAAACAGGCAAGATTCAGGACAGGACCTGGCAACACACAGTTGCACAGAACACACTGTAAGAAAGTGTTGCTCAGGCACCTCCCACTGGGTGGAGGAGGTTTAAGTATCCAGTGACTCACAGCAATAGGCTGGGGACACATTAAGACTGCGCACACTGTAACTTTAAGAATCAGGAAGTTCCAGCGTCGCAGCCTTAAGCCAGCAGACAAGAGACATGCACACAGTAAGTAGAGGAGCATAGTGCACAGCCTGGTCTGGTAGGTAAGTTGGCGGTCTTGCATGGTGGGAGATGGTAAGCAATGCCAGCACGCCGGCAGGGATGTTTCAGTACCCCCCTTTTACGCCCCCTCTTCTTCAAGCCCGCAAGGATTTTCTGCAGAGAAGTTGGAGGCCGAACCTTCTCAATGGACTCCCAAGACTTCTCTTCAAGAAGGCTACCTCTTCTGTTCACTAGAGGGAACAAGACAGGTCTCACCATCTTGGTGACTAGGATGCTTCCTCCCATTGAGCCATCCTCAGCATCAGATGAAGTGGACGAAGTACCAGGAACAGGACATAGGATAGTCTCTCTCCATTTGTTATTATCGGGTAGCACCCCAAAGGATTCAAGGGACACCTGGAGATCCTCCACCGGGTTGGAGGGGTGCAGAGACTCGGGGGAACCACTGACTTGACGTACACTTTGCCAAGCTTACTGGATGAAGTGGGCGAAGTTCCAGGAATAGGGTGTAGGAAAGTCTCTCTCCATTTTTTAACATCAGGTAGCACCCCAGAGGATTCAAGAGACAACTGGAGGTCCTCCGCCTGGTAGGAGGGGTGCAGAGACTTGGGGGTAGCCACCACCTTGATGGACTTATTGCCAGATGTATTAGAGATGGAAGATCCTTGCTTCGGGACCAACTTCGGTCTGGTCTCTGAGATGACACGTTTATGAGGCGGGACGGTACCTGAAGCCAGACCATTGGTACAATCGTCGAGACTGTGTGGGGACATCGCCTCTGCTTCCCTTCCTTCGGAGACTTCAGCGCACATCGAGTCAGTGACTAGCAGATCTGGTGAAGAAGAAGACGATGCTGACTGTCCTGAAGGTGTGGGGACTGGACACCCCTTGTACCTCAGCAGTCCCCCAGGAAACACCATGCAGGATCTCCAGACCTGAGCAGGCACTAGAGCTCTCGGCTCTGGGCGACCTGTGGGTAAACCAGACCGCACCTGGAATGTGATCTTCTTCATGTATAATGCTCCAATCTGAAGCTTAATTTGTACAGACATATTTAGATTGTTTCTGAGTAGGGCTCGTCCTTCCCCTGACAATGCCCAAACCGGATTCTGGATTTATCGGACGGGGATCAGACACCCACTCTTCACAGCTTTCAGCCCGAAACTTCCGGTTAAACCGAAGCCTCCACTTGCCAAGGAGACAGTCACAGTCATCTGTGGAGAGGAAACACTAACGCCAAGGGCAGCCTCTCCTACAGGTCTTGGGATTCTCCAACCTTGGCAGGACAAAGACCGTCAGGGTTTTCCAAACAACCGTAGCGGGTCCATAATCTGATTTTATGACTGAGTTCCAGCCCCTGCTTTGCCTGACGAACATGGTCAACCTTCATGGATTCTGCACGGATAGCTGCCTCTAGACGCTAGGGAACAGGAGGTCTTTGGGAGGACAGGATCTGATGTGACAGTTTACCTCTACACCTTGCTCATCTGGACTGCCTCTTGAGGTTGGGAAGGGAAGTATTCTGCGGAGCATTGTCATCCTCTGTGGATTCTGCGTGGGCAGCAGCCTCTTCAGGCTGGGGAACTGGTGGGCTACCTACATGCATCACCTGTCCGGACTGCTTCAGAATATTGGGAAGGGAAACTTTAGCAGAAGATTCAGGGTTAGGGTCATCGAAGACCATTAGAAATGCCACCAGGAAGGCCGGCAGGTCAGAGACGATAGGATCCCTTGCTTCCCATAGGGGGGTGACCCAATATAAGGCATGATCTGCTAGGTAGGACATCAGAAAAGCCACTTTAACCCGATTGGTGGGAAAATAGTTGGCATAGAACTTGAAATGTAGCATGCATTGCTCCATAAACGCATGGCTTTGTTTTGGATCCCCATAGTACCATGGTGGATCCGCAGGAACGAGTGCTGATAGCTCCATTTGGGCTGGTGCGTAAATCGCCTGGACCTCAGCTTGGAAAAAAAAAATTATTAGTGCATGTATTTGCCAGACAAGGATTCAAATGTCTCCGAGAGCGAAGGGCCGTGGGACTCAACGGGGACCCTGGCCTGAGCAAACTGTTATGCTCACGCCTGGACTGTTTGGTGTGAGCGTGGTTAGTGGTCCCACTGGGCCACAAACTGAGGAGTGCCTGGAGGGGCGTGACTAGGGACCTCGCCAGATCTGACCACGGATGCACGGCGGCTTAATCGACTCCGTGGTCCAAGGAGGGACGTGGGAAATGGCCCAGGTGCTACTCCAGGTCAGACCCCAGTCACACCGCTGTTGACCCACAGTGGGGAATGCAGGAACGGGCAGGTTTGGCTGGTATGCAGACAGGTGGGTATTGGCAGGCACAGCTGGTATGCAGACAGGCGGGTACTGGCACGCACGGCTGGTATACAGACAGGCGGGTACTGGCAAGTAGGTAAACAGGCTGGATAGGGACCAGACTGGGATACAGGAACAGAGCCGCAGGTGCGGAGGGGAAGCGGAGCAGGGCAGCGCAGGCAGAGCCGCAGATGCGGAGTGGAAGCGGAGCAGGGCAGAGCAGAGCAGAGCCGCAGGTGCGGAGGGGAAGCGAAGCAGGGCACAGCAGAGCAGAGCCGCAGGTGCGGAGGGGAAGCAGAGCAGAGCCGCAGCTGCAGAGGGGAAGCGGAGCAGGGTAGAGCAGAGCCACAGATGCGGAGGGAAAGCGGAGCAGGGCAGAGCAGAGCCGCAGGTGCAAAGGGGAAGTGGAGCAGGGCAGAGCAGAGCTACAGGTGCGGAGGGGAAGCGGAGCAGGGCAGAGCAGAGCAGAGCCACAGGTGCGGAGGAGAAGGGGAGCAGGGCAGAGCAGAGCCACAGGTGCAGAGGGGAAGCGGAGCAGGGCAGAGCAGAGCAAAACAGAGCAGAGCCGCAGGTGCGGACAGACAGGACAGGGCTCTGTTCACATAGAACAGACAGGGACAGGGAAACACGGAAAGATAGCTAAAACACAGGAGGTAGATACAGAGGCAGGGAAACGGGACAAGCAGAACCAGATACACACAAGGTACTTGCTATTAAGTAGCGAGTGGACACAAAACTCACAAACAGAAGTACAGAGACAACGAGTAGGAGTTACAGTGCTGGCCAAAAGTATTGGCACCCCTGCAATTTTGTCAGATAATACTCAGTTTCTTCCTGAAAATGATTGCAATCACAACTTCTTTGGCATTATTCTCTTCATTTAATTTTCTTGCAAGGAAAAAACACAAAAGAGAATGAAGCAAAAATCAAATCATTGATCATTGCACACAAAACTCCAAAAATGGGCCAGACAAAAGCATTGGCACCCTCAGCCTAATACTTGGTTGCACAACCTTTAGCCAAAATAACTGCGAAAAACCGCTTCCGGTAACCAACAATGAGTTTCTTACAATGCTCTGCTGGAATTGTAGACCATTCTTCTTTGGCAAACTGCTCCAGGTCCCTGATATTTGAAGGGTGCCTTCTCCAAACTGCCATTTTGAGATCTCTCCACAGGTGTTCTATGGGATTCAGGTCTGGACTCCTTGCTGGCCACCTTAGAAGTCTCCAGTGCTTTCTCTCAAACCATTTTATAGTGCTTTGGGAAGTGTGTTTTGGGTCATTGTCCTTCTGGAAGACCCATGACCTCTGAGGGAGACCCAGCTTTCTCACACTGGGCCCTACATTATGCTGCAAAATTTGTTGGTAGTCTTCAGACTTCATAATGCCATGTACACGGTCAAGCAGTCCAGTGCCAGAGGCAGCAAAGCAACCCCAAAACATCAGGGAACCTCCGCCATGTTTGACTGTAGGGACCGTGCTCTTTTCTTTGAATGCCTCTTTTTTTTTCCTGTACACTCTATGTTGATGCTTTTTCCCAAAAAGCTCTACTTTTGTCTCATCTGATCAGAGAACATTCTTACAAAACGTTTTAGGCTTTCTCAGGTAAGTTTTGGCAAACTCCAGCCTGGCTTTTTTATGTCTCGGGGTTAGATGTGGGGTCTTCCTAGGTATCCTACCATACAATCCCTTTTCATTCAGACGTCGACGGATAGTACGGGTTGACACTGTTGTACCCTCGAACTGCAGGGCAGCTTGAACTTGTTTGGATGTTAGTCGAGGTTCTTTATCCACCATCCGCACAATCTTGCGTTTAAATCTCTCGTCAATTTTTCTTTTCCATCCACATCTAGGGAGGTTAGCCACAGTGCCATGGGCTTTAAACTTCTTGATGACACTGCGCACAGAAGACACAGGAACATTCAGGTCTTTGGAGATGGACTTGTAGCCTTGAGATTGCTCATGCGTCCTCACAATTTTGTTTCTCAAGTCCTCAGACAGTTCTTTGGTCTTCTTTCTTTTCTCCATGCTCAATGTGGTACATGCAAGGACACAGGACAGAGGTTGAGTCAACTTTAATCCATGTTAACTGGCTGCAAGTGTGATTTAGTTATTGCCAACACCTGTTAGGTGCCATGGGTAAGTTACAGGTGCTGTTAATTACACGAATTAGAGAAGCATCACATGATTTTTCAAAGGGTGCCAATACTTTTGTCCACCCCCTTTTTAAGGTTTGGTGTGGAATTATATCCAATTTGGCTTTAGGACAATTATTTTTGTGTTTTTTTCATTGAAGACAAATTAAATGAAGAGAATAATACCAAGAATTTGTGATTGCAATCATTTTCAGGAAGAAACTGAGTATTATCTGACAGAATTTCAGGGGTGCCAATACTTTTGGCCAGCACTGTAGGTACTGGTTCAGACACTGCAGGAAAAGGGAAGGATCGGACATAGAGACAAACAGGTAACGGGCTAGGACACAGTTCAGACAGGAACTGACACAGGAATGAGATACAGGAACGAGCCTGGGCATTCAGCCCCCCGGGTGGCGGAAATAGACTAGAAGTCACAGATACAGGTAAAGGGCCTGGGTACTCAGCCCCCAGGGTGACAGAAACAGGCAAGATTCAGGACAGGACCTGGCAACTCACAGTTGCACAAAACACACTGTAAGAAAGTGTTACTCAGGAGGAGGTTTAAGTATCCAGTGACCCACAGCAATAGGCTGGGGACGCATTAGGACTGCGCACACTGTAACTTTAAGAATCAGGAAGTTCCAGGGCCGCCACCCTAAGCCAGCAGACAAGAGACATGCACACAGCAAGTAGAGGAGCATAGTGCACAGCCTGGACTGGTAGGTAAGTTGGCGGTCTTGCATGGTGGGAGATGGTAAGCCATGCCAGCACGCCACCAGGGATGTTACAAATTACAATTGTTGCTGTGATATCTGATCAAGTCATAGTTGTTATGTATAGAAGTGCCCCCACTGCATGTCTATATTTCTCATTTTTAGGTAACAGATCATCTTCTACTTTCAACTTTAAGTAGGATGGATCCATTGAGGTTCATATACCATTGGCTTCTGACATTCCAAACTGATTCAGAAATTAGTTGATTTTTGCACTTTGGTTTGGAAGAAAGCTTCCATCTTCTACTCTTTGGACCTGGATTCCTAGATAATATGTCACATTTCCAAGGTCTTTAGTTTTGAAAATCTGATTCAGAATTTTAGTCATCTTTGCAATTTCTGTTTACTCTTGGTGAACCATAATCACATCGTCTACATATAAGAGAATATACACTGCTCAAAAAAATAAAGGGAACACTTAAACAACAGGATATAACTCCAAGTGAATCAAACTTCTGTGAAATCAAACTGTCCACTTAGGAAGCAACACTGATTGACAATCAATTTCACATGCTGTTGTGCAAATGGAATAGACAATAGATGGAAATTATTGGCAATTATCAAGATACACTCAATAAAGGAGTGGTTCTACAGGTGGGGACCACAGACCACATCTCAGTACCAATGCTTTCTGGCTGATGTTTTGGTCACTTTTGAATGTTGGTTGTGCTTTCACACTCGTGGTAGCATGAGACGGACTCTACAACCCACAGAAGTTGCTCAGGTAGTGCAGCCATCCAGGATGGCACATCAATGCGAGCTGTGGCAAGAAGGTTTGCTGTGTCTTTCAGCGTAGTGTCCAGAGGCTGGAAGCGATACCAGGAGACAGGCCAGTACACCAGGAGACGTGGAGGGGGCTGTAGGAGGGTAACAACCCAGCAGCAGGACCGCTACTTCCGCCTTTGTGCAAGGAGGAACAGGAGGAGCACTGCCAGAGTCCTGCAAAATGACCTCCAGGAGGCCACAAATGTGCATGTTTCTGCACAAACGGTTAGAAACCGACTTCATGAGGGTGGTATGAGGGCCCGAAGTCCACAGATGGGGGTTGTGCTCACAGCCCAACACCGTGTAGGACGCTTTGCATTTGCCACAGAACACCAGGATTGGCAAAGTCGCCACTGGTGCCCTGTGCTCTTCACTAAATAGTTGATACAATATATACAATAATAAGCATTATTCCAACAGACAAACATAAGAACTTTCCTGGTAGTGCAGGAGCTAGTTGGTGGAGGAGAGGGCAAACTTGGGATTTGGATGCTGAAAAAGCCTAGGTGTCCTGGTGGTGTCTGGATACGGCCTGGCATAAATGCGGAATAACAGTTTTTTTTAGGTATTATTTAGAGGCTTTTGTATGCAAAATACACAGGCTCAAATATGTGTTGGGGGTTTTATATCTACGTTCATCTGCCTTTAGAAAGATTTTGACAGGGATATCCTATCTCTGCTTTAGGATTTCATCTGGCACTGGAGCCAATATTTCAACATTTTATAGCAACCAAGAAATTCCAAAGAATTAAAGTGGGAAATAAGGAAATTAAGCGGACTTGTTTTGCGGACAACATACTGCTGTTTTTGTCTTCTGAAAAACATTTAGAAAAGTATTGCATCTATTAGACTATGGAACATTTACAGGATAAAAAAAATGTGTTTTTAAAGCCTCATTCATAAGTCCATGAGTCACGTACGTGTTTGTTCTGTATTTTTCACAAATAGAACTCGTACCCATTATATTCTAATCAGCAGCTTCACATAAACCGCAGCTTTTTTACAAAACAAGTGGTCTGCAAAAAAGACAGCGACATGTCTCTTCTTGATCCAAGTCACAGATCAAAATTGTCACTACAACCCTATCGGTCTGTGAAAAATCACTGATGGCACACATTGCCATGCATGTGAAAATTGTGTGCTGTCGTGATCAACATTGTAGTGAATAGCAGAAATGTTGCAATTTACTTTTTCAGATATGAAAGTCACTGATAAAACACTGATGGAAAAATCGGACACTGACCAAACACTGATGAAAATAGCATCAAAAACACTGATGAAACTTGGTCCATTTTTTGCATTCTAGAAAAATTACTGACGTCTGAATGAGGCCTAAGAGTTCGCTATTATATTTAGGGAATAGTGTAAGGGTAACACTTCAGTCTGAGGTGGATGAATGCAATTTTTGAAGATGATGAGTTTGAGGAGGCTGTATCTCTTTCAAACAATACTGTATATTTATTGGTAAAACCTGTAGATTACCAAAAACTTCAGGCAGCCTTCACTCAGTTTTTGATGGAAACATAAAAGTCCGTGCATTGCATATAATAAATTAGCACTGCCTAATTGAGAAAGAGGTATTCAGATACCTTTGCTGAGTTGCTACACTTTAGCTCCTTTATGTAGGTATATACAAATAAGTGAAATAAGTATTAAACATGTCATCAATTTTCGAAGTAAATCTATTTCTAAAGGTGCTATTGACATTATCACCAGAACTCTGTATCAACCCATCCAATCCACACAGGCAAAGAAATCAAACCATAGATGTCCATAAATTAAGTTATGTGTAATAAAGAGAAATGACACAGGAAAAAAGTATTGAACACATGAAGAAAGAAAGGTGGAAAAAGTGATGGAAAGTTGTGACACCAGCAGAAATGTATCAGTAATTAGAAAGCAATCCTACTACTTAGTGAAAAATATCAACTGATTTGGTAGTAGACTGGTTATGTCTACTACCTAAAAAATTATTTAAAAAGTTATCAACAAGTTGTATGGCCCAAAAATGATACCAGTAAACAGTATAGCTTATCTCGCAACATAACAAGCCCTCATACAGTTCCATCTAGGAAAAATAAGAAAGGAATGGGTATCACAATATGAAAAAGAGTATTTATTGTAAAAAAGTACTAAAAAAATAATTGATATTTGGCATTGCTATAATCATAGTGTAAAATCTAAAATGCTAAAAAAACAGTGGCAAAATTGCTGTTTTGGTTATATTCTTTAACATAAAGAGTTAATAAAAGTTTGTAAAAGAGTTATGTGTATCCCAAAATGATGCCATAGACAAACATAAATCATCCAGATAAAAACAAGCCCTCATATAACTCTGTTGCCGAAAAACTAAAAAAGTTATGTCTCTTCTGACACAACAATAAAAAAACAAAAAACAAAATTGTCTGTCATAAAGGCCAAAACTGGCTAAGACACCAAGGGGATAAAAAAAAACAAAGTAATAAAGTTTCTCACTTTCATAGTTTGATCTATGAAATTTGTGTGCTGACTACACCCCAAGATAATTTTCTACTGGGATGTAGTTTACAATATGGAGTGTTTTTGGATTTGTTTCTTGTGTTTTGGCATATCAAGGCCACTGCAAACTAAAATGGTGCCTGAAAAAAAAAAATCAGGCTCCGAAATCCACATGGCGCTTCTTCATTTCTAGTACCTGTATATCAGTCAAGAGCCATGCAGTGGTTTGGGAAAGTATTCACCCCTTGGCATTTTTCGTGTTTTGCTACCTTACAGCCTGGAATTTCACTGGTTTCTTTGAGGGTTTGCATCAGTTCATGTAAAGAACATGTCTACAACTGTGAACATTTGGTTTTCTTTTTATTGTGAAGCAAGCAACAAATAGGACAAAATAACTGAAAACTTCAGTGTGCATAACTATTCACCCTCTATAGTCAGTATTTTGTAGAGCCTCCTTTTGCGGCAATTTAAGCTGCAAGTCTCTGTGGATAAGTCTCTATGAGCTTTCCTCATGTTGCCACTGTGATATTTGACCATTCCTCAAAGCAAAACTGCTCCAGCTCCTTTAAGTTAGATGGTTTCCTCTGGTGAACATCAATCTTCAAGTCTGACCTCAGATTCTCAAGTGGACTAAGGTCTGGGCTTTGACTAGGCCACTCCAAAATATTTACACATTTCTCCTTAAACCACTCAAGTATTGCTTTAGTAGTATGCTTTGGGTCATTGTCTTGTTGGAAGGTGAACCTCCGTCTCAGTCTCAAATCACTGACAGACTGAAACAGGTTTTGCTCAAGAAAATCCCTATATTTCTCACCATCCATCTTGTCCGCGACTAAAACCATTTTCCCTGTCACTGCTGCCGAAATACATCCCCACATCATGATGCAGCCACCACCATGTTTCACTGTGAGGATAGTGTTCTTAGGGTGATGAGCTGTGTTGGATTGGCGCCAGACATAGCATTTACCTTGGTGGCCAAAAAGTTCAATTTTGGTCTAATCTGACCACAGCACCTTCCTCCATACATTTGGGGAGTCTCCCACATGTCTTTTGGCAAACTCAAAATGAGCCTTACAATTTTTGTGTGTAAGTAAAGGCTTTTTTTCTGCCCACTGTTCCATAAAGGCCACCTCTAAGGAGTGCATGGCTTATTGTGGTCATATGGACAGATACTCCAGTCTCCTACTCTGTAGCACCTTCTGGGTTAGTCTTTGTGCTGCCTTTCTGATTAATGCCCTTCTTGCCCGGGCTGAGAGTTTTGGTGGGCGGCCCTCTCTTGGCAGGTTTGTTGTGGTACCATGTTCCTTCCATTTGACGATAATGGATTTTATGGTACTTTGGGGGATCATCGGAGATTGGGATATTTTTTTATAACACAACCCTGACTTTTAATTTTCAACAACTTTTTCCCTAACTTGTTTGAAGATCTCCTTGGCCTTCATGGTGTTGTTTGGTTAGTGGTGTCTCTTGCTTAATGGTGTTGCAGCCTCTGTGGCCTTTCAGAAATTGTGTGCATATACTGACAGACCATGTGACACTTAGATTGCACACATGTGGACTTCCTTAAGCATGTGACTTATGAAGGTAATTGCTTGTACCAGAAATTTTTAGGGGTTTCATAGCAAAAGAGGTGAATACATATGCACATGCATATTTTTAGTTATTTCATCCCATAAATTTAATTTATGCCTATATTTTTCTCACTTTACCAACTTAGAATATTTAGTGCTGATGCATCACACACAAATCATATTACAAAAATATTTAAACAAAGGTTGTAATGTAACAAAATAGGTAAAAAGCCAAGGGGGTGAATGCTTTTGCAAACCACTGTACATGGGCTATTTCTAAAAACTGTAGATAGAGGATATTAAGTATTGAGTTACATTTCCCTGGTTTGGTCTGCTGACTTACAAAAAAAAATAATTAAACTTGAATATCTGCAAAAAAGCAAATGTTTAATTACTGTGAAAAACCAAAAAAGGTTAAATAACTTTCTAGATACTATTTGAATTTGTAAAGTGACCAAGGGTGGTAGCCGTGGATGAGCTGCTGCTTCATAACGCCCTGGCACGTTACAAGAAAATTGTGTCTCAGTCCCAATTTGCTGTCAGGTGTGGGGCATATCACACTCACTTGTAGGCCGCAGGCCTCCGCTGTCTCCAGGCCGCCATCTTCAGGAGCCGCTGCATATAACTCAGGGGACACACAGTTCGTATTAACAAGCAAAAGTTTACTGGAAGTTCAAGTTCATGAGATTTTAACACTCAGTATCGGGCACAACATTTCTTACTCCTTGTTTCCTTAATACACTACTTTTCCAGCATTACTATCCATTCCTCCTGGGCTATCCCTACGTTTACTGGGTTTATCAGCCCTAGAGATTTCCTGTCCAGTTCCACAGTACACCCGGGATCCATTACCTTCCCTTCATCATTCCCTGTACACCAGAGGATAAGGGACTCTTTATAGTACCTGTATCGAGCCTTGAAATGCTTATAATGCTTACCAGAATCTATCTTACACTACACTGTGGGCAGAATTATTAGGCAAGTAGTATTTTAGAGGATTATTTTTATTATTAATCAACAACTATGTTCTCAATCAACCCAAAAGACTCAGAAATATCCAAGCTTAATATTTTTGGAAGTTGGAGTAGGGTTTTTTTTAGATTTGGCTATCTTAGGAGGATATCTGTTTGTGCAGGTAACTATTACTGTGCAGAATTATTAGGCAACTTAATAAAAACCAAATATAATCCCATCTCACTTATTTATTTTCACCAGGTAAACTAATATCAGTGCACAAAATTTAGAAATAAACATTTCTGACATGCAAAAACAAAAACCAAAAAAATTAGTGATCAATATAGCCACCTCTATTTATGATGACACTCAACAGCCTTCCATCCATATATTCTGTCAGTTGCTTGATCTGTCTTCGATCAACATTGCATGCAGCATCCACCACAGCCTCCCAGACACTGTTCCGAGAGGTGTACTGTTTTCCCTCCCTGTAGATCTCACATTTTATGATGGACCACAGGATCTCTATGAGGTTCAGATCAGGTGAACAAGGGGGCCATGTCATTATTTTTTCTTCTTTTAGACCTTTACTGGCCAGCCACGCTGTGGAGTAGTTGGATGCATGTAATGGAGCATTGTCCTGCATGAAAATCATGTTTTTCTTGAACGATACCGACTTCTTCCTGTACCACTGCTTGAAGAAGTTGTCTTCCAGAAACTGGCAGTAGATCTGGGAGTGGAGCTTCACTCCATCCTCAACCTGAAAAGGTCCCACAAGTTCATCTTTGATGATACCAGCCCATACCAGTACCCCACCTCCACCTTGCTGGCATCTGAGTCGGACTGGAGCTCTCTGCCCTTTACTGATCCAGCCTCTGGCCCATCCATCTGGCCCATCAAGAGTCACTCTCATTCCATCAGTCCATAAAACCTTTGAAAAATCAGTCCTAAGATATTTTTGGAACATTCTTGACGTTTTATCTTATGTTTCTTGTTCAAAGGTGGTCGTTTTTCAGCCTTCCTTACCTTGGCCATGTCCCTGAGTATCGCACACCTTGAGCTTTTTGATACTCCAGTAATGTTGCAGCTCTGAAATATGGCAAAACTGGTGGCGAATGGCATCTTGGCAGCTTCACGCTTGATTTTCCTCAATTCATGGGCAGTTATTTTGCGCCAACATGCTTCTTGCGACTCTGTTGGCTAATTGCCATGAAATGCTTGATTGTTCGGTGATCACGCTTCAAAGGTTTGGAAATTTCAAGACTGCTGCATCCCTCTGCAAGACATCTCACAATTTTGGACTTTTCAGAGCCCGTCAAATCTCTCTTCTGACCCATTTTGCCAAAGGAAAGGAAGATGCCTAATAATTAAGCACACCTTATATAGGGTGTTGATGTCATTAGTCAACACCCCTCCTCATTACAGAGATGTACATCACCAGATTTACTTAATTGGTAGTTGGCTCTCATGCCTATGCAGCTTGGAGTAGGACAACATGTATAAAAAGTATCATGTGATCAAAATACTCATTTTCCTAATAATTCTGCACACAGTGTATAGTCAGTACCATATGTCCTAAATCTTAACCTATACCTGTCTCACACTACACATGACAAAATATATCTAAAACCGCATGACACTATTCACATTATAATAAACAGCATAGTGCAATTGTTGTCTTCAGGGGTAGGAACGCGACAGTACAGTCCGCCACTCCTACAAATACTTTAGGGGTGCACTTTTTAAAATGAAGTCATTTGTACAGTAGCTTTAATACATAGGCCATGAAAAACCACATGAAAATGAAACAGATCACTATAAAAATAAGCTTTTTGAAAATGTGAAATGTGCTGCTAAACTAAGCCATCTAATATAACTAATAAAATAATAATAATAAAAAGATCTGATACATCTGTAAAATGGACAGTTTTTCTCTCATGTGTCACCTGTTTTGCCTCCATTTTGCATTGTGAAAGTGTAGCCAAAAAATGTAGCTCTCCCATGTTCACTTGTGCGCTGCGGGTATTCACCGGTATGAGACCCGGTAACAGAGGGTATGTATGAGTTATACATACACCCAGCCAGTGGGCGCAGCCTCGCTCTCCATACACTTGTATTGAGCCGAGGCCGCTTTCCGTCTAGTGATGCAGCTGGCCAGTGGATATGTTCATCTAGACTAGTGACCATGATTAAGGCTTTTCTAAGCCGAAACGAGTAGCGTTTTTTTTACTCTGTTTGCCCATATGGTGTGAATTGGCTCTTTTTATAAGTGCATTTTTTATGGAAATATCATCCTTCAAATAAATGGAAATTTTAATTACACCACATCGCTCGAGTCTCCTCACTCACTGGATTTTGGTCTGAAGTTGTGTTCGACTAGAGGGTGCAGCCATACAAGTGTATGGAGAGCCGGGCTGCGCCCACTGGCCTGGAATATGTATAAGGGTAAGTGCAGATGATCAGCAAACACTGTGGATTGGACGCAGCACACTTGCGCTGCGTGCAATTCACAGCGGCCAGATGTTAGAGCATAGTGGATGGGATTTGTACAAATCCTATGCCCACTATGCGTTCCCGTGCTCCTGCGGCTTACCCACGGAGATGGACCTGCGGCGCATCTTCACAGACCGCAGTATGTCTATTTCTCTTGCGGAGACGCAGGTCTCCGCAAGAGAAATTCAACCAATGCAATGTATAGTATGCGGTGAATCCACATGTGTTCAATGCGTGCAGAGGTTTGAACGCAGCATCAAGTATGTTGCGTTCAAAGCAATACCATTCCTGACGATGTGCACATACCCTTACTTTTACATACCCTCCATTACCGGGTCTGAAACCGGCGCTGTGCGCTGGCGGGATTCATAAGTCTGCATTCACACAGAGTGACTGCAGACTTATCTGTTTTGACTGGACAACTCTTTTAAACAAATGTAGTTCTTGGAACACAATAATGAAAAAAAAACTGCTGTACCCTGGAGGCCCCAAATAGCTGTGTCATTAAATATTTAAATTGTGTCCTATATAAGCATCTGTTCATGGATTGTACAAAGTACTTCAGGTTAACCTCATTTACTTCAATGAGGGTAAGCAGCAATACCAGAAAAAGCCCACAAACAGACATTGAGTTCTTTATAGGAAATACAGTGATGCATTTTTCTATTGAGAAACAACTTCTTTAATAAGTTCAGTTAGGGGGCATGTCTGGAAGTTGATGGAGTTGATAGATTTAATTATTAATATTTTATCCAGCCACGAAAGATCATGATTACCCAAGACAAGTAAATCCTTAGCTATGGTAGTGCTTAAATTATCAATGTTGAGAGAGATCATAGAGTTAATATTTTTGGTAATTGAGATACCTAAATATGGGAGTTCATTTTCTGACCAAGAAAAAGATGAGAGGTTTTTAATTTTATCTATGGAGTGGCCATTGAGATTGAAATGCAAAATTTTAGATTCGTTTTCATTGATCTTGAAATATGAGATTTTTGAAAATGCGTTGAGTATTTTGGTGAGTTCAGAAATAGAATTGACAGGATCAGAGCAAGTCAAAAAAAGGTCATCCGCAAAGAGACCAATTTTATATTGACGAGAAGGAATCGAGATTCCAGATATTTTTGGATTGTCCCTTATTGTTTGAGCTAGAGGCTCCATTGGAAGAGCAAAAAGGAGAGGGGATAACGGACACCCTTGTCTGGTGCCGTTGGATAGCTTAAATGGTTTTGAGAGATGATTGTTTACGTAGATACTAGCGCTAGGATTTGAGTAGAGAGCAGAAATAAAAAGAAGTGACTTGTCGTTAAAGCCAAATTTAAGAAGTGTTGAATTTAAATAGCTCCAGTTCAGTCTGTCGAAAGCCTTTTCGGCATCAAGGGTAAGGAAAATTGCTGGAAGCTTCAAGGAATTGATCAATTTAACAATATTTATAATTCCCCTAGTTCCTTCTGTTGCCTGTCTTCCACCAATAAAACCAATTTGGTCGTTGTTTATAAGGTATGGGAGGGAATTTTTCAATCTATTTGCTAAAATTTTAGAGGAAATTTTAAGGTCTGTATTAATCAGTGAAATTGGCCTGAAGTTTTTGACCTGATCTAATTCGTCTTTAGATTTGGGGATTAATATAATGTTGGCTTTGAGCATTTCTGCAGGGAAAGATCCTTGGGAAGAGGCTAAGTTGAATATTTGGGTCATTTTTTGGATCAAGTGTTTGTTAAAAATTTTAAAGTACTCATTAGTAAAACCATCAGGTCCAGGAGCTTTATGGTTTTTTAGATTTTGGATGGTATCTTCGATTTCTTTTTCGGAGAACGGGGCAGTTAATTGATCTAAGTCATTAGGGTTAATTTTGGGAAGATTGGTGGATGAAAGGAATGAGTCAATATCATTTTTATTTGGTTGGGGAGAAAGAGAGTTGAGGTGTAAGTTATACAGTTTGCAATAGTAATCTGCAAAAATGTCCGCAATCTCTTTCGGGTGATATGAGGGAACCCCATTAGAAGAAGTGATTTTATCAATTCTATTTTTTAGTCTGTTGGATTTTAGATGACGCATCATGAATCTAGTTGGCTTGTTCACAGAGGTATAGAAGTTGTATTTAGAAGATTTAATCATTGAGTCATAAGAGGAGAAAATGTCGTGTTTTAGCTCTTGCCTGAGACTGAAAATTTCCTTTTGTATTAATAAAGAGGGAGAGGATGAGTTGAGTTGGAGGTCTTCTTTGGTTTTTATTTGAGATTACAAAGAAGTCAGTTTAGCTCTATATTTTGTCTTATGTCTAGACGAGATATGCATCAGAACCCCTCTCATAAATGCTTTATGAGCATTCCAACTGATGAAAGGGTCCATTCCCTCAGTACAGTTTTCAATAAAGAAATTTTTTAGGGCGGAATGAATTTCTTCTGTGTAATTGGGATTTTGTAAAATAGAGGAGTTACATTTCCACATGATTTTATTCTGGAGATTAGGTCCTAAAGAGATTTCGCACACAACTGGTGAGTGGTCGGAGACAGTTCTTGGAAGAATTGTTACTTTCTTAAATTTGGGGAGGGAAAACACGTCAGTAATAATAAGATCAATTCTAGATGCGGATTGGTGCACGTCAGAAAAATGGGTATATTCGACAGATGTAGTGTTGATACACCGAAAAACATTGAAACATTCATTTTTAAAGATCCAATTATTGAGAGTGGCAGCGGTATGGTGAGTTGGGGAAGATGAATCTAAGTGACCATCTGGGACTTTATTAAAGTCACCTAACAGAATTAAGACACCCTTTTCTAACGAACTGAACTTTTCTCATTAATTTGTCCAAGAAAGAAACATGTCTTTTATTAGGGGCGTAAATATTAACAATGGTACTCAATTGATTATTCAGATGGCAGATCAAGATATGATATCTGCCCGAGGTATCGCTATGTTCTTCTATCAGTTTAAAGGGAATCAAATTTTTTATTATTGCTTTTTTTTGGGATTTAAGGACTCGAAAATATTGGGAAAATTTTTGTGTGAAAATTTTGGGTGATTTATTTGTGAAAATTTTGTTTCCTGGAGACATGTCACATCTGCATGGCTGTTACTGATTTCCTTCCAAATGGAATGTCTTTTGTTTGGGCTGTGAAGGCCTCTTACATTATATGACAAAAATTTAATACTCATGGTGTAGTATGTGCGAGGTGGTATATACTAGATTAAGTTCTTTGGTTGTTATGTGAGATGATAATGGGAGTCTGGATAGTCAGGCAAGAAATTATGGCAAGAAAAAAGCAGCTAACAGTCTATTCAGTAGGACTATCAGCTGTGTATCCACCAGACTTCTGCACAACACAACTGATGGTCCCAACCCCATTTATAAGGTAATAAATCCCACTTCTTAAACCTGACAGGGCACACCTGTGAAGTGAAAACCATTTCCGGTGACTACCATTTGAAGCTCATCAAGAGAATGCCAAGAGTGTGCAAAGCAGTCATCAAAGCAAAAGGTGGCTACTTTGAAGAACCTAGACTATAAGACATATTTTCAGTTGTTTCACACTTTTTTGTTAATTATATAATTCCACATGTGTTAATTCATAGTTTTGTTGCCTTCAGTGTGAATGTACAATTTTCATAGTCATGAAAATACAGAAAAATCTTTAAATGAGAAAGTGTGTCCAAACTTTTGGTCTGTACTGTATATATATATATATATATATATATATATATATATATATATATATATTACCTTTTTTTTATTTTTTTTAATTAAATTGTATTAAATAATTATTATACCATGTTCTGAAAGTATAACACAACGTGGAGCAATTTCACACCATGGAACCTATTAGGATCAAGAAAAATATTGTAAAGAAGACAAGGATTTCAGATTAAACCATTCAGCGTTTGACGACCGATGGGGAAGAACTTTCTTTGAGAGAAGCAATAAAGTTAATTCCTTCATCAGGAGTGAAGATCGGAATTGTTTTACCTCTGAAGAGTATCAGGATTTTTAGAGGAAAACCCCATCTGTAAAGTATGTTTTTACTTCTCAGAGAAGCTGTGACTTCTCTGAATGCTTTTCTACCTTCAGTGGTTTCTCTAGAGAGGTTGGCGAAGACCTTGATGTGTCCGTAGGGGTCTGGAAAAGATTTATTTTCCTTAATGTAATTTTGGATCTTTTCCTTAGTATTGCAGAAGTGTATACGAAGGATAGTATCCCTAGGATTGTCAGAGGGAATAGAAGATGGACGAGGTAGCCTGTGGATCCTGTCTATGCTTAAATCATAGTTAGTTAGTGAGGGAAGAGCCTTTTTGAACATTGTTTTGATATAATCAGATAGGTTATTTTGAGTGACACCTTTAGGAATTCCTCGCAGTTTTAAATTATTCCTGCGGCTTCTGTCTCCCAAGTCCGCTATTTTAGACTTTAGTTTGCTGAGCTCTGAGTGAATGTCTTGGATGTCTTTTATGAGAATCTCATTTTTTTCCTCTACCTGGATAATTTTTTTTTATTCTCCTTAAATTTTTGGTTGAGGATGTTGAAGTTAGATTGAATGAGGACGGCTTGTTTTTCAAAGCCAAGGTTCATGTTCTCTTTTAATGATCTAGTTAGATTGTCCATAGAGTTAGCCAAAGAGTACTCCTCGGTTCCAAAATGGATACTGGGACTGGAACTGGGAGACTGAATGTTATGGGAAGCTAACGAGTCTTTTTTAAAGCGTTTTTTTTTTAGGGCTGGGGTTAGGGGAAGAGTCAACGAACTCCTCTTCTGAAACTTCATGAGAAGAAGTATTTAGGTTGCCCCAATCACCCGGCTCTTTCCTTTTTGTTGAGATGGAGAGATCCATCTCTTCTTCGAAGGTTGGATTAAGCATAGATAATGAGTTTTTATTTTTGGTTGTGGTTTAATATCGTCTCTTTTAAGCGGGGATCTGGATTTAATTGGACTGTTAATATAGGTAGGGTCGTCTGAAGTTCTGGAGGAAGAGGCACAGGAGTGTGATTGAGAGTGGGAGAGTTTTTCTCTCTGGGGTTTGGATTTGTTGGAGAAGTCAGCGGTTTTATTTGAGGCGGGAATTTTATTTTTTGTGCCACTCATTTTGGCAGGTCTAAGGAATGGAATTAAAAGAATTATAATAAAACAGTGAGTTTGAGGAATATAAGCAAGTAATACAATAATTGTAGTAATACAACAAGACAATTTTGTTACAATGCACAGCTTATAGTAGAATCACTGTAAAACAAATAATTCCTATCCCATATATAGTCAGTCACCGAAGGATCCAGATAATTGTAGAGCTAAAGACCTCAGGGGGTATGTCGTGTCAAAAGGGAGATGAGCGATGTAATCCCCGCGGGTATTATCACAGTAGGGAATATGAAGGTGAAATAGTAATGGCTCCCGGTGGAAACTAAAATACCTGAAGGTGATCAAGCAGTTCCGAGGCGTTCAGATGATTCTTGAAATAGGCTAGATGAGCAGGTCAGGATGATGATAAATGGCGAACCTGTATAAGTTTCTGATTGGAGATTCCAAACATAGGCTGCAGAAAATTCAGTGGAGTCATAATTCTTCTCTGCGGCGGTCACTGTCAGCTAAGAAAAAGGAATGACGTAATATAGCGAGGTCCAGCAATGTGTCAAACGTTGGATGAAGGAAATGGGTGATGAAATCCCATAGATGCTCCTACTAGCAAAGGAAGTGTACAATAACGGTGTTTCGTAAGGTTGGCGATAAATTCCGTTGTGGTCCACACTTTGGGAACCTTTGGGAAAGTAATATGGATCCCAGAGGGAGCTGGAGGTAAGTTGTGAATACAGATCACTGGAGGAGTATGAACTCTGGAGATTCACAATAGGGAGAAGTTTTAGAGTTCAAGTGTCACTTATTCAAAAATGTTCCTTCAAATTTTATTATTTTTATCAGAACCAGAATTTAGAGAGACTGGGAAGAGAAGAGCCACAGAAGTAAAGATACTGCTGGTAAGATGATGAGAGAGGATGAACTATATGCTTCCCCCTATCAGCAGAGGAGCAGGGAAGTAGTGCAGCAGAGAGGCAGGCAACCCATGTATTCTGCTAGAGACTCCCAGCAGAGCTTGCCAGGTCCAGACCAGGACAATATTGATGGTCAGGATGGACTGCAATGAACACAGTGGATCCGGAGGGGAGGATGCCCACAGAGAAGAGGACTGGTACAGACTGCGCTTCACACTGGATACGGCAGAGAAGATGCTCTGTGAGACTGCAGGTGTTCCAGGACAGCGGTCACTGCGGGAAGTTCAGCAGAGGGTGAGCAGAAGATGGCCAGAGGGGTCCCAGATGGAAGACCAGCTCAGGTAAGTGTTATTCGCACAGGTAGTAGCGGTGTGCACCAGAGCAGAGGAGGACCGCAATTTACTTTCACTTTTGCCGGCGCTGCGGTCAGGCAGGAGACCTGCCGGCTTCCTTCTTTGATATCTTCCCTGTGCCACCACCGATCACCTCATGAGGCCCCTCACTGAACCCATAGGTGGGCAGAATAGGCAGGACCAGGTAGGGGGGGGGGTGCAGGACACTGGAGAAGGCAGCGGGAATGCTCAATCCCGTGACAGGTCTAAGTAAGCTGCAGAGCCCACAGTGGATATCCACAGAAGCAGTCCAGTGACCCCCACCACGGCTGAACAGGGGGCACAAACAGTACTTGAAAGGCCCCTAATGAGGGAATCACCCGGCGGTATGACGGGGAGCAGAGGATGACCGCAATCCACTTTCACTTGCCGGTGCTGTGGTCAGGCAGGAGACCCGCCGGCTTTCTTCTCTAATTTCTTCCCTGTGCCACCACCGATCACCTCATGAGAGGTGTCAAACTACTCAGGGCCCCTCACTGAACCCATAGGAGGGTAGAATAGGTATGACCAGGTAGAGGGGGGGTGCAGGACACCGGAGAAGGTGGCGGGGACGCTCAATCCCGTGACTGGTGTGAGTGTTCTGCAGCGCTCGCAGTGAACATCCACAGGAGCAGTCCAATGACCCCCACCATGGCTGAACAGGGGGCACAAACAGTATTTGAGGGGCCCCTAATGAGGGAGTCACCCGGCGGTATGACGGGGAGCAGAGGACCGCAGTATATCCCAGCAGGGGCAGATGAAGCCAGAGACCGTAAGAGACAACGTTGAATTTCTCTGCTGTGATGCCCCCGGGTCTCGGTTATAGGGTGTCAGAATGTTTGTGACAGAGATCCAGTTATGGTGTGGGATCTGTTAAATAGGGCAGAGACCCATAGGCTGCACAAGGCTCATGCAGAGTTGCCGAGACCTTTTCCCGCGCTGACCTGCGCAGCAGACATGACAGGGGAGATCCTTTGTCTGGGGTTCAGCTTACCCGCTAGCTTCAGGAGGGAATATCTTTAGATATAAATGTCCGATATCCACAGGTCTGGTGTCAGAATGATCCCGACTAGGTGCTGAAAAGGTCCAACGTGGAAATGGAGCGAAGATTTTCTTCCAGTAGCTGTAGAAGTTGCTTTAGAATTTACATTAATGGAGCTCGGGACTCCTGCTCCTTACATCATCAGTGTCCAGGCCACGCCCCCCTAAGAAGAATTTTCAACTACTTGTTATTGAGGTATGAGGAACTTGTTGTAGTGAAATTTTCTCCATATACCAATGACGCGCCCCTGGGCCTGCTGTGTCGTGCGGCATCGCGCGCACGGGGGCTTACCCGGAGCCGGATCAGATGGGGGTAGTAGTCTCGTGGCGGTGACCCGGTCCGTGCCCAGGGAGTCAAACTGTGTGGCTGAGTATAGCAGTAGATGTTAGAATGTTCGACTACGCCACCCGTTGAATGCGGCTATGTAGCCGCCGCTGCAGGACAGTCCGCTGAGGCCGGTGGTACGGATGTGCAGCGTGGATGGTATAACCCCCAACGGGAGGGGTATGGCCTCAGGGCAGCAGATGTGGATGATAGTGGTAGTGATGGTGCAGCAAGGAAGCTCAGAGACGTGTGGTGCAGTTTCAAGGCTTTTACTCACAGGTGTTGCTCCGGTCACTTTGGCCAGCAGTGACCACCCGAGCCGTGCTGCGTCCACCAGGTGCGGGACTCGGCCAACCCCCAGGCAGTTCCAGAGCGTGGTCCCGAGCTCCCCTCTATTCCTTCCTACGGGCCGTCCTCACCAGGGACCCACCTTTGTCCGGCTCCCTCCGGTCTTTTGGTGGCGAAACCTTTCCCGGCTTCCCTGACCCTATGCGTGGTTTGCCTTCCTGGTGGATATGGTGAGCGGTCGCGCCAAAACTTGTCCACGACCTCCGGTTCCTGGCTAAGGATGTTTTGCCTCTACCAGTTTGGGATCCGGTACCCTCTTCTGCCAACCCTTCACCCGTTCTTGTTCTCTTGTGGGATCTCAGGGTTCCCTCTAATTGTGTCTCTGGGCCTTTCACTGGGTTTTTCCTCTTCTTCCTCTTTCTCTGCGCTTCAGGCCTGGCCCTGGAGCTGGGCCCAGCCGGAGCCACAGCTCCCTGTCAGCCCTCTCTGGCTGAACTCTCCCTCAGAACAGACTCTCCTCTGAACAGGACCCTGTCTCAAGATGGTGCCCACCTCTTATACTCCCTCTGACACCCGAGCCCAGGTGACTAGCACCCAATGGGCTCCTTCCTCTGCCCAGAGTCCCTCCCCTGTCTGCTCCTACACTACTGGGATGTTCCTCCCCCCCTCCCACTCCAGCCAGGGACAGACGCTGTCGTACCTGCACATCTACCTAGTGGGAGTACCGTTGTTCTGTCCCCCGGAAATGGGATGAGTGTAGTGCATGCAGCTACTGAGCTCGGGCCCACACTCCATCCTTACCCGGGAGTGGAATACCACACCTCTGGTTTGAGGTGCAATACCCCTGTAGCAGCCGAGTCCTCGGGGTGCTACATTCCCCCCTGGTAAACCACAGCACGTCCTCGGGCTGGAAAAGAGTAAAGACATTTAGACATACAAAATTTTTAAAGTACACACTAACATATAAAACATTATAAAAAACATTATCAGAAAATATAACGTTACGGGTAACTTCTTATATTATATAAAACTCTTTTATATAAAATGTTCTTGTTCTTCCGGCCACGGTGCAACTTGTGACCGGGTAAAGTGCAACAGTCACTAATAGAAAAACAGTTCTTTATAAAACCAAAAGGGGGCGCTTTAGGAAGCGCAACTATTTACAGGGTATGGCCGCTCTCAGTCCTCGGCCAGTGGGGATAGGGGAATGGCTGCTCACAGTCCTCAGCCTGGTAAGGGATAGGGGCACACAGGAAACAGTTCTTTTAAACAGTTCCACACTAGTCCCAACGGGGACCACACTTCAATTAGCAACATGTCAAGTACCCTTACGGGTAACTATTTACAGTACTTTATTTGGGCTACTTCCCTTCAGTAGCGGTGTCTTCTCCTTGGCTCCTCCTGAGGATAGTCTTCAGACCCGTCCGGGTCCTCTTGATCTTCCCCATACTGCAACTCCTCCTCCGTCAACCGGTGCACGTGAAGGGCGTATGGTCCTTTGGCACACTGGTGCCGGGTGAAGGTGACCTCATCACCCGGGTAAAGGTCACGTCCTCGGTGTCCCTCCGGCAGGTGGCTCTCAACATCCCTGCGGGTAACAAAGACATCGCCGGGGGTTCTGTGATCCCGGATAAAGCCCCAGCCGTGCTCCATTTGAAACTTTATTACAGTCCCGGTGGCGCGGGGACCGTGGGCCGCACGGCGGTTTCGTCGGGTCCGGCTTTTCTGCTCCGCGCTTTGGACCTGCAGCCGCTCCTCGCGGACCCGCCTCTCTTGCCGTTCCCTCTGAAAGACCTCTAGCTGTTGACGACAGCACTCCTCACATTGGGCTGCGGCCGCCCGGGTCTCTTGGGTGAACCCCATGAGGTCTTCGCCGGTGGGGTCCCACGCAAATTGGGCCTCTTCCAATGGGAGCGGGACAATGTTGGCGGGCGCCGGAGCCGGGATCAGAGGCTCACACTTGGGCCACTCCTTCCGGAGTCGGGGGTTGATGTACTCCGGTGGCCACACGAAGGACTGCCCATCCGGGCAAGTGTGCTGCGTGAATAGGTCTTCACCCAGGGGCAGCACTGTAGAGGTTGAGGGCGCGGTGGGGGCAGCGGCGCCCGGATTCACCAGGCCTTGCGACCAGGCCGGTGGCACTCTGAAGGTGAAGGGTACTGTGGAGACGGCGGCGCCCTGGGGTACTCGGCCTTGCGACCAGGACGGTGGCGCTGTGGAGGTAGAGGGCGCTGTGGAGACTGCGGCGCCCGGGGGTACTCGGCCCTGCGACCAGGCCGGGGGCACTTCCTCTTTTGCCGCGCTCAGGGTCAAGGGGCGTGGCGTAACAGAGGGCACGACCGCGGCTCCTGCCGCTTGAGGCCTAGTTGGAAGCAGCGGCGGTGCGGCAACGGGCGCGGTAAGTGGAACTTCGGGCTCTGCAACGGGGAGCTGGGGCAGGCTTGCGGCTACTGGGCACGGGGTGATGACGTCCCCATTACCTGCTTCCATCTCTGCGGCTCCCTCTGCGGCATCGTCTCCTGCCTCCGTTCCTCCTGCACCATCCTCAGGGGCAGACTTGCTCCACGTTGCGGGTGGTGTCCTCTGCTGGCTGGTTCCAGCCTGCTGGACCATCTCTCTCCTCCACTCGGCCAGCGCTTCTTGCTGTACCCGGGCCATCTTCTGGGCCAAGGCCTCCAGCGCGGTCTGTGCACGCTCCCGATTTCTGGGGAGCTGTGCCAGGATCTCCACCAGGCCTTCCGGGGTGGCAGCCTGCAACATGTTCCGGACCACAGGGTCGGTGCTGATCGACTCTCCCTCCATCTCCGGGTGCGATCTGTCCAGACTCCTCCAGGCCACACCCATCTTCTTGGTTTTGTTCTGTATCCGCCCCCATTGAGGGTGGTCCCGGGGCAACTTAGTGATTGTCAGTTCCAGGGGCAGCCCTCTCACACTGATGGACATTTCTATCATTGCAGTCTCTGCTGGTGGGGGCGGTTTCCGCTCTTGGCGCCATTCCTGGACCTGGCCCACGATGGGAGGTGGCCTCTTGCCACCCTCTGGCACGCCCACAATGGCGTCCGCTCTGCCAGGGCGGGAAATCGTCTCAGATGGCGGGAATCGTCTCTTTATGGCGGGAAACTCCGTGGATGGCAGGAAAAGGCTGCAGATGGCGGGCAAACGGCGGGAAACGATCCGAGATGGCGTCCGATGGCGGGGACCCTCCGGAATTGGCGGGAGACTCCTTTTTACGGTAAATGTGAACTTTTCTTCAGGCACGCAGTACCCGTCGGTTGCGGGCACGTGATCCTGCCGACTACGCCAAAGTTGACGCGCCCCTGGGCCTGCTGTGTCGTGCGGCATCGCGCGCACGGGGGCTTACCCGGAGCCGGATCAGATGGGGGTAGTAGTCTCATGGCGGTGACCCGGTCCGTGCCCAGGGAGTCAAACTGTGTGGCTGAGTATAGCAGTAGATGTTAGAATGTTCGACTACGCCACCCGTTGAATGCGGCTATGAAGCCGCCGCTGCATGACAGTCCGCTGAGGCCGGTGGTACGGATGTGCAGCGTGGATGGTATAACCCCCAACGGGAGGGGTATGGCCTCAGGGCAGCAGATGTGGATGATAGTGGTAGTGATGGTGCAGCAAGGAAGCTCAGAGACGTGTGGTGCAGTTTCAAGGCTTTTACTCACAGGTGTTGCTCCGGTCACTTTGGCCAGCAGTGACCACCCGAGCCGTGCTGCGTCCACCAGGTGCGGGACTCGGCCAACCCCCAGGCAGTTCCAGAGCGTGGTCCCGAGCTCCCCTCTATTCCTTCCTACGGGCCGTCCTCACCAGGGACCCACCTTTGTCCGGCTCCCTCGGGTCTTTTGGTGGCGAAACCTTTCCCGGCTTCCCTGACCCTATGCGTGGTTTGCCTTCCTGGTGGATATGGTGAGGGGTCGCGCCAAAACTTGTCCACGACCTCCGGTTCCTGGCTAAGGATGTTTTGCCTCTACCAGTTTGGGATCCGGTACCCTCTTCTGCCAACCCTTCACCCGTTCTTGTTCTCTTGTGGGATCTCAGGGTTCCCTCTAATTGTGTCTCTGGGCCTTTCACTGGGTTTTTCCTCTTCTTCCTCTTTCTCTGCGCTTCAGGCCTGGCCCTGGAGCTGGGCCCAGCCGGAGCCACAGCTCCCTGTCAGCCCTCTCTGGCTGAACTCTCCCTCAGAACAGACTCTCCTCTGAACAGGACCCTGTCTCAAGATGGTGCCCACCTCTTATACTCCCTCTGACACCCGAGCCCAGGTGACTAGCACCCAATGGGCTCCTTCCTCTGCCCAGAGTCCCTCCCCTGTCTGCTCCTACACTACTGGGATGTTCCCCCCCCCTCCCACTCCAGCCAGGGACAGACGCTGTCGTACCTGCACATCTACCTAGTGGGAGTACCGTTGTTCTGTCCCCCGGAAATGGGATGAGTGTAGTGCATGCAGCTACTGAGCTCGGGCCCACACTCCATCCTTACCCAGGAGTGGAATACCACACCTCTGGTTTGAGGTGCAATACCCCTGTAGCAGCCGAGTCCTCGGGGTGCTACACCAAGATCTCAGGTCTAATGCAAAAAAGGCAAAACTCCTGAGGGAGACCAAGCTACTATTAGGTCACACCTGTCACAAACAACAATACGGAGGGCTGGTGCCACATCTACCTAACCAGCATACCATTTTTGGTTATGGCTTTTTGTCAGGGAAGAGAGGTGAATAGTAGTTAAGTGTATGAAAATTGAAAAAAAAATTATACATACATTTGAGACAGTGTTCTATACAGTCAACCTCATCTGCTGCCAAAACACAATCTTTTACATAGCAAACTTTCTATTGCATCAATAACACCTCTAACCGTTCAGCTCCTTAGCCTTCTAAATTACAGCACCCTGGTAAATAAGGAAGATAATTCAGAAGAAAAAATTATTGCAGTCGATTTGTTGGATAAGATGAACAGTCAGCCTTGGATGACACTGGGCATGAGGTGATACAGGGCCTGATTCACATGCCTAGCTGTATTGCTGGCTCTGCAAGCTTTGGTGGTAATGGCACTGGCAGCAGTAGTGGCGCTCTCAAATATAGAGGTTGGAATCCGAAGTGGGGGCACAGAGCCCAGAACATCTTACACACTGAGACAAGTGAGAGCTGAGTCATGAATAATGCTTGTAATGAATGGGAACCCAACAGGGTGAAAAGGAGGTGATGTCAACAGAAAAAGTAGATGGAGCAATCAGAATTAAAAAGCAGAGCCGATGTCAAAAGATCTGAGGAAAGAACTGCTTGTTCTGCAGTAAGCTCAGGAGCAATTGGTGTCGTGACTAATGTTGGTGTAGGGAAACTCAACAGTTACTGAAAGGTCTGGCTGCAGTCGTGGTGATTCTTAGGTGCGGGCATCTCAGGTGTTGGAATTCTTTTTCACGTTGCCGGAGGATTAATCTATTGTGGTGTGCAGGCTCTTTTGTTGGAAAATACGAGATGTACATACTAGTACACATTGACTAGGAAATATGACTGTCCATCAGCAAATAAAACAGCATCACTTGGTCATGTGGGGAAAGCAAACTGACCAGCAAGATGAGCAAGGCTTAAATTGCCCCCCATCTTCATCTCATGATTGTCTTTTTGGTAGCCATTGACCCTCCACAATTCATCCATGTGTGACGAAACTAAATTTAAACATACCCAAGTTCAACACAATCAGTGCCAAACCACCTATATTATACTGCTAATTGTGAAAGAATTTTGTGCGCTCCGTAGCAATGGAAGATATCCAGCTCCAATATTTATTGAATAAAGCCACATGGCAGTGACTATGGTCCCTTCCATGGACTTGACGTTGTTCTGCAAGTTGCACACCACCATCAACAGCAGCTATGTCTAGGGACTGTACAAATATTTTTAGCCCAGTGAGTACATTTTCTGTGTGGTCGCGAATCGCGATGCACAACTAAATGCAGGCTAATTGTTTAATGGTGGGGATATCTTCACACAGTCGTTGCTAGGGGAGATGTCACAGTGGCGGTGACCCGGTCTGTGACCCAGGGCGGTCAATCAAAAGGGGAATATTTACAGGGGAATTAATAAAGTTTTATAGATATAGTTTGTGACGCCACCTGTGGTATGCGGCTATGTGGAGCTGCTGCTGCTGTGCTGAACCTCTGGGTGCTGATGTTAGTGCAGCAGGGTTGGTTCAGCTCTCCACAGGCAGAGCTTAGCTCCAGGGCAGTGTAGATGTTGTAGGTGAAGTAGATGATGCTGGGCGTTGTAGTGCAGGGGTGATGGCGCAGATAATAATCACAGAGACAGGGGGGGTGCAGTCCTCAGGGTCTTTACTCACGGTTGTTGCAGTCCAAGTTACAGGTACCAGTATAACTTCCATCGTCGTGCTGCGCTTACTCAGGGAGGGGTTCAGTCAACCCTCAGATATCTCCGGAGTACTTAGCGGGGCCCCCTTCTGTGTGTTCTCTCTTTGGCCGTCTCCCTGCACCTCATACCTAGTGTCCCAATCCGGTACCCGCTGGCCTTGTCGGGCGACGTCTGTTCCGTCCCCAGGGTCCTCTATGACTACCTTCTTGGTGAGACTTATACGGACTGTTGGCTGCAGGACTTGAAATACTGTAGCCTCCGGTTTCTAGTTGAGACATCAAGTCCTCCGCTAGTTTAGGGACCGGTCCCCTTTGTGTGGCCTGACCCCTCCACCTCCTGGTGGATTTGGGCGTATGGGTGGCCTCAAGCACTGCCCATACCCCTGGGGTCCCTTCTTCGTTCCTAGAGCCCCTCCTGCTCCTCTCTCCTTCAGTCCTGAGCCTCTCCTCAGGCCCTCCTCCTGAGCAGAGCTCCTACAGAGCTCCCAACTCCTCTCTCTGACTGACCACTCTCACTCTCTTGACTAAACAAGATGGCTTCTCTATTTATACTTTCCTTCATGTGCTCCCCTTAGCTACTTCCTCCACCCACACCCACTACATAGCTCCTCCCATCAGCTAGGGACCAGGAACTGTGCTGTCCCTTAGGAGCAATCTCGCCCTGCCCTCACTGCTGGTATGTGTTGGATGCAGGTGTTAGGGTCCCGGGCTGTACTCCTTCCTTACCTGAGAGTAAGATACCACACCTCTGGGTGAGATGCAGTACCTCTGTGGCGACCGAACCCTCAGGGGCGCCACATACCCCCCTGGTAAAACACAGCACATCCGGAACCTTAATAATAAAGTGCTAAGTGCTGTAGTACATTGGTAATACAGTTTGCATAGGCTACCACATACTAAAGGATGATCCAATGTTGCAGTGGTACTATGTAAAAAATAGGAACGCTCTAATGTATAATCTTAGAGGTGCTCAGAAGTAGGATGTTGTCTTCAATGAATAGAAAAAACTTTGGCACTCTAATAGCAATTGAGAAAAGTAATTTTATTAAATCAACCCATGTGAAAAACATCCAAAGTTTCGGCTGTATGGGGCCTTTTTCAAGGTATATCTGAATCAAAATGAACAAAAGCATAACAAAATATAATGGTCATTTTTAGAATGAATCGTATACAACCTTTATATATCAAGTAGATATAGTGCCATTAATTATACAATGCTTTACAGACATTATCATCACTATTCCCATTGGGCCTTACAATCTACATTCCCTATCAGTATGTCTTTGGAGTGTGGAAGAAAACCCAAACAAACATGAGGAGAACATGCAAACTCCTTACAGATGTTGTCCTTGGCGCCAGACACAGGGTGAGACGTGACGCAGGCCAGTCACGCTGAAGGAACCAGTGAGAGAGACCGAGGTGAGAGACCCGTAAAGCAAGACGGGTGGCTGCCGGTGAACGAGTGCGGCATTCAGCGCAGTGGTCCCTCAGGTGTCACGGCTACAGAAGAGGACCGGGACTTGGATACAACATTAAGGAAATGTACAAGACCCTCCTACCCACGACGTGGTAAACCGCCCCGATTTACAGGACAAAGAGAGGATAGAAACGAGTCGTGCCGGAGAGGTCACGTCAGCAAAAGCCGACGAGTGTCATCACTGAACAGGGCTGTCACTTCTGTTGGCATATACAACAGATCAGGACTTATTATAAGTGAAAGGAGGACTTTATACTAACCAGACAGCAGATGGCGATAGTGTGTAAAGTTATATGCTTGCTGATGTGTGGGAGGAAAGCTCTCAATTGTTGGTTGTTTTTGCTTCCTGTGTTTTTTTTTCTTCTTTCCTGAATGTGTTATGTAAGCAGCACACGGACTGTGTGACACTGAATTGTATCTCATGTTTAACCAGTATGAAGTAAATACTGTTTACTCAAGATATCTTGCTGATTGAAGCTCTTGTAAGTACAACGGTGACTGTAAGAAGATGCACTCTGCGACAGGTTATGGGCCCAGGCCGGAACCCAGACACTAAAGCTCAGACACTACAGGCCCGCACTACAAGAGGATCCTGGTTTATAACCCCAGATAACGGAGCACACAGATAAGCTCTGTAAACAGAAGGAAATAAATCCAGATACAGAGTGACAGAGGAATTCATGATCCCAGGAGCTGGATATAATTACAGAGAATTCAACACAGGCAGGACATACAGGAACTATCAGCAAGAAAAAAAACAGGAGAATATCTTCAGTACAACTCTCTAAACAAGTAAGACTATATAAAGATGATGAGTAACACAGAACTGAAATTCACAGTAGCTAAACTGAATGTTGTTATCTAAGGATGATTTATGGAAAGTAATTGTTACAGAAAGACCAGATCAAGATAATCAGACATGGGATAAGAAGAATAGACAAGTGAGAGCCACCATTAGCTTATTAGTGGATGATGCTCAATTAATACATATAAGAAATGAAGAAACAGCTAATGGAATGTGGGAAGAATTAAGAAAACTCTATGAAAGACCTAGCTTGAATCACAAGTTATTTTTATTAAGAAAGCTTTACAGTATGAGATTGAGTGCAAATTACGACATGCAGAAGCACATATTCTCAATGATGGAAGTGATATCACAGCTAAGATCTATTGGTGAAGACATTAAAGAAAGTCATGTAGCAGCTATATTACAGTATCTACAGAACCCACTTTTTTCCAGAAAACTGACGAAAACTTCATATGAACTGTGGCAAGGTATGAAACCAAGTGTCAATCATTTAAAAGTTTTTGGATGTAAAGTTTTTATATTCATTCCAACAGAAAAACGTTCCAAACTTCAAAACAGATCCATGGAAGGAATATTCGTTGGATATAGTGAAAATTGCAAAGGATATAGAATCCTAGATCCCAAAACAGACAGAGTTACGGTGAGTAACAGTGTGACATTCATTGAAGATTTAAATGAAGAAATTATGATTTCAGTTGAAACAAAAAATGAGAAAAACAATAGTGACATAACTGAAGAAATAGAACGAAGAAGAAATTAATGAAGAACAAAATACTGAAAGTAAAGAATCACAACTACAAACAGACACAGAACCAAGACGTTCTATGAGAGAGAACAAAGGAAAACCACCAAAACGTCTCTCATACAAGACAAGCATAAGAAAAATCTATGAGCCTACCTCTTGGGAAGACATATCTAAACTTCCTGAAGAAGAAGTAAATAAATGGATAGAAGCAACAGAAACAGAAATTAAATCCATGCATGATTCAAATACATGGACACTAGCAGATTTACCAGAAGGAAGAAAAGCCATAGGATGTAAATGGATTTTTAAAGTAAAATACCAAACAGATGGCACAGCTGAAAGATTCCGAGCAAGACTCGTAGCTAAAGGATATTCTCAAAAATATGGAGAAGACTATGATGAGACATTTGCTCCAGTTGTCAAACACACTACAATAAGAACTTTACTTACAGTTGCAGCAATGAAACAGATGGAACTGAGACATCTGGATGTAAAGACAGCTTTTTTGAATGGAGATTTAACAGAAGACATTTACATGGAACAACCTCCAGGATTCAAAGATGAAAGAAATCCAAACAAAGTTTGCAAACTACAGAAAAGCATATATGGTTTAAAGCAAGCAGCTAAAGCGTGGAATGACAAAATCACCGAAGTACTTACAAATGAAAAATTTCAAAGAAGCAAAGCTGATCCATGCTTGTACGCAAAAAGGTTGATTAATAGATGGATTTATGTACTCATATATGTAGACGACATTTTGATTTGTTTTAAACAAGAAAGGGATAAAGAAAACATTCTAAAAATTCTGAAGCAACATTTCGAAATCAAAGACTTGGGAAATGTGAAACAGTACCTAGGAATACAGGTAGAAAGAGAAGAAGACGGAAGTTTCCTACTGAATCAAAATCACATGATTCAAGACATAACAGAAAAATTTGGATTAAAGGATGCAAAAACAGTAAAGTCTCCAATGGAAACTAATTATCTCAAAGAGATGAACAGTGAAAAAAATATGCTACCAAATAATGAAGAATACAGAACAGCAATAGGAAAACTACTGTATCTAGCGACCGTTACAAGACCAGACATCGCAGCAGCAGTGGGAATCCTGAGTAGAAAGGTATCAAAACCAAATAAAGCTGATTGGAATGCCGTGAAGAGAGTAATGCATTATTTGAAAGGAACTAGCAATGTTAAGCTGAAATTACCCACAAGTGATAATTGCATTTTAACAGGATATGTTGATGCAGATTGGGCTGGAGATCCAACTGACAGAAGATCTACCAGTGGACATACTTTTTTTCTCTCAAGTGGACCAATAAGTTGGACAAGTAAGAAACAGTCAATTGTGACACTGTCTGCAACAGAAGCAGAATATGTTGCCGCAGCACATGCGAGTCAAGAAGTACTGTGGTTAAGACAATTGTTGACAGAATTAGGACAACCACAGTTGGAACCAACAAAACTGAAAGAGGACAATCAAGGATGTCTTGTTCTTGCTCAGATGGAAAGAGTCAATCTAAGAACCAAGCATATTGATGTGAAATATCATTTCTTGAGAGATCATCAGGAACAAGGAGTCTTGAAGTTAGAGTATTGTCCTACTGAAGAAATGACAGCAGACATCTTCACGAAGGCGTTGAATGCTGATAAACACCAGAGACTAATAAAAAAGTTGGGTTTGATTGAATAAGTCCTTACTGTTGAGAAAGGGTGTTGGCATATGCAACAGATCAGGACTTATTATAAGTGAAAGGAGGACTTTATACTAACCAGACAGCAGATGGCGATAGTGTGTAAAGTTATATGCTTGCTGATGTGTGGGAGGAAAGCTCTCAATTGTTGGTTGTTTTTACTTCCTGTGTTTTTTTTCTTCTTTCCTGAATGTGTTATGTAAGCAGCACACGGACTGTGTGACACTGAATTGTATCTCATGTTTAACCAGTATGAAGTAAATACTGTTTACTCAAGATATCTTGCTGATTGAAGCTCTCGTAAGTACAGTGGTGACTGTAAGAAGATGCACTCTGCGACAACTTCAACCGCTCCCTCACGGTACCGGGAACAATCGGGTTTAGGGTATCAGGTTGGGAGGGGGACGGGTGAGGTGGAACTAGCCAAACGGGATCTAATTGACTTTGTCAGAAAAAGACTTAAAGGCCTAGCGGGAATAACCGGAGACCCCCGCTAGGGCCATTTGCAGAACCGATGAACTTCAGTGATTAATCCCATATTTGGGCTAGATACAGTATTTTAGAGAAGGATTTTATTGCTATTTCATAAGTATTTGTTATTGTTCTCATTACTAACCCCTGTTGCAATCCCTGTCAGCTTTAATATACAGTACAGACCAAAAGTTTGGACACACCTTCTCATTTAAAGATTTTTCTGTATTTTCATGACTATGAAAATTGTACATTCACACTGAAGGCATCAGTCTATTCAGTAGGACTATCAGCTGTGTATCCACCAGACTTCTGCACAAAACAACTGATGGTCCCAACCCTATTTATAAGGTAATAAATCCCACTTCTTAAACCTGACAGGGCACACCTGTGAAGTGAAAACCATTTCCGGTGACTACCTCTTGAAGCTCATCAAGAGAATGCCAAGAGTGTGCAAAGCAGTCATCAAAGCAAAAGGTGGCTACTTTGAAGAACTTAGAATATAAGACATATTTTCAGTTGTTTCACACTTTTTTGTTAAGTACATAATTCCACATGTGTTAATTCATAGTTTTGATGCCTTAAGTGTGAATGTACAATTTCCATAGTCATGAAAATACAGAAAAATCTTTAAATGAGGTGTGTCCAAACTTTTGGTCTGTACTGTATATACATATATAAATTGCTATTTATAGCTATTTGACTGCCCTCATTTTGTGACTCTGAGCATTGCATTCGGACACCTGCAAAACATGCACTGTGAACACACCATCTTTGGTCAGAGCTAGGAGATAGGCAGGACACAGGATCAAGGAACTATGAAGTAAAAGGGAGGTGGAGCTCTATAACCGAGGGCACCATACCTTTGAGATGGCGTAGGAATTGTAATTTTTGCAATAATCTGAAACTACTGATAAGCCTCACTGCTGCAGCCCAAGGATATAAACAAGCATTGCACAGCGAGGAGGCGAATATCAGTGGGATCAGAATTTGAAAGGAAAATAATTCTATGTACATGTTCAGTTGAGTGCAGGGGCGGACAACTGCACAGGGGCCCGGCAAGGAAGATCTTTCTGCAAGGTTTCTCAATCAGGTCATTGCTGTGTTCATTCTGTCCTCTCACTGTGTAGATTTTCCACCTTTGGTGAAGAGGTCCATAGCATCTAATTGCTCAGTATACAGTATGCCTTTTATATAGGTAATTAATGTTTTGCTTTTTTAGAAGTGTTGTCCTTGGGATTAAAACATACATTTTTAGCATGACAGTCAGAAACTTTAGTCATGAACCATAGGTGCCGTAATTATAGGTGGATTTTGTCTCCCTAAATATCTAAACAGTATTATTCTTCTTTACAGGCTAAGTGTACAGATACATCTCAGTATTACCTGTATATTAGGAATTAAATGAAAATCAGAGTTTTTTGTCTGGGAAATTTCTAACAAACAATTACATTTTTAATATATATATTTTTTAAACAAACATCACAAAACAGCAAATAACGGGGACATATTTGGTATCCCTGTACATGTACCAACCCATACAATACAATGGACTGATTACTTATGGTGATTGGTAAATGATGTAAAAAAATGTTGTGATTGTTTTTTTCTCCATTAAACCCATAAAAAATGTAATAAGAAATATAATAGTTACAGACATGTTTGGCAAAACTGCTCCTACCAACAAGACCTAATATACTTGACCTTAAAGGGGTTGCCTGGTCCAAACCGATAAGTCTGCACTCTGTGTGATGGCAGAATTATGAATCCCCCCAGTGCAGGCACTGTGCGTTGCGAGGATTCGCCGGTTTCTGAGCCAGGACTGGAGGATATGTATGTGTTATACATACCCCCGGCCTGTGGGCGTGGACTCGCTTCCATACACTTGTATGGCGCAAGGCCACACCCTTTAGTCGGAAGTGCCCACTGGCCGGCCATGTCACTAGACTGGGCGCGGCCTCACTCAATGCAAGTGTATGGAGCGTGTCCACAACCACTGTCCGGGAGTATGTATAATGCATACATACCATCCAGTCCCAGGTCTTAAACCAGCAAATGATTATGAATTCCCCCAGCACATGCACTGAGCGCTGCGAGGATTCATAAGACTGAAGTCATGCAGAGTGACTGCAGACTTATCGATTTGGACCCCTTTAAATAATGACAGTGCATAATTTGGCCCCTTAATAAATGAACAAAAAAAATGTCTGGCGGTCTAAACAAGTCCATCACAGAATTTTTATTGTATGTATTCACTGTGTGCAAGTCTGTACTATGTAGATGGGCTCATTCACATGTGAAAAAAACAGACAACACTGGGATTAATGTTTTTGAATGGGGCAGTGCAGATGAGCAATTTTTTTCACTGACCGAATCTGCGTGTGAAAAAAATCACAGCATACACTAGTTTCTTCCTTAAATCAGATGAGAATCACCCATTCAAGTCTATAGGAGCATAAATAAAATCGGATGCCATACGGAGAGACAGTATAGCATTACAGATACATGCAATTCTGTAACATAGGAAACTGTAAATGATTAATAGATGCTACTGTAAAAAAATGTATTGCATACGGACTGCACACGGAGATGGTTAACAAGGGAGAAAACAATAGTTTTAGATTTCTGGATGAACGATTTTTTAAACGCTTGTGTTAATCTACCCTATGCAGGAGTAATGTGTATATGCACGTGTAATTTATTAGTATTAGCATCTGCTTATTTTATATATGTGTGCCTAATGGGAATAAGTAATTAAAAGTACGTGTGTATATGCAGGTGAGGAATGACGGAGTTGGGGTGGGGGGGGAGCAAGTCCTGCACAAGAACTTTTCACTGTCAGTGTACACCACTGGCTGAGTGACTTCTATTGTTGTTTTTTTTTATAAAGTCAGAAAACGTCTTTAAAACGATCCTGTCACGTTGTACATGCAGTCTGATATGTGTACAGCATAGTATAGAGAAGGAGATGCTGAGCAGAAATATATATAGGTTTGTTGGAAAAGATTTAGCATAACTTGTATTTTCTTCACAGAAATCCCTGGTGTTTGTAAGCATTGAAGTCCAGTGGGTGGTCCCAATAATGATTGACAGCTACAGTAGGTCCATATATATTTGGACAGAGACAACATTTTTCTAATTTTGGTTCTAGACATTACCACAATGAATTTTAAACAAACAATTCAGATGAAGTTGAAGTTCAGACTTTCAGCTTTCATTTGAGGGTATCTACATTAAAATTGGATGAAGGGTTTAGGAGTTTCAGCTCCTTAACATGTGCCACCCTGTTTTTAAAGGGACCAAAAGTAATTGGACAATTGACTCCAAGGCTATTTCATGGACAGGTGTGGGCAATCCCTTCATTATGTCATTCTCAATTAAGCAGATAAAAGGCCTGGAGTTGATTTGAGGTGTGGTGCTTGCATTTGGAAGGTTTTGCTGTGAAGTAAACATGTGGTCAAAGGAGCTCTCCATGCAGGTGAAACAAGCCATCCTTAAGCTGCAAAAACAGAAAAAACCCATCCGAGAAATTGCTACAATATTAGGAGTGGCAAAATCTACAATTTGGTACATCCTGAGAAAGAAAGAAAGCACTGGTGAACTCATCAATGCAAAAACACCTGGGCGCCCACGGAAGACAATAGTGGTGGATGATCGCAGAATAATCTCCATGGTGAAGAGAAACCCCTTCACAACAGCCAACCAAGTGAACAGGTAGGCGTATCAATATCCAAGTCTACCATAAAGAGAAGACTGCATGAAAGTAAATCCAGAGGGTTCACTGCACGGTGCAAGCCACTCATAAGCATCAAAAATAAAAAGCCTAGACTGGACTTTGCAAAAAAACATCTAAAAGAGCCAGCACAGTTCTGGAAGAACATTCTTTGGACAGATGAAACCAAGATCAACCTCTACCAGAATGATGGAAAGAGAAAAGTATGGCGAAGGTGTGGTACAGCTCATGATCCAAAGCATACCACATCTGTAAAACACGGCGGAGGCAGTGTGATGGCTTGGGCATGCATGGTTGCCAGTGGCACTGGGTCACTAGTGTTTATTGATGATGTGACACAGGACAGAAGCAGCCGAATGAATTCTGATGTATTCAGAGCCATACTGTGTGCTCAGATCCAGCCAAATGCAGCCAAACTGATTGGTCATCGTTTCATACTACAGATGGACAATGACCCAAAACATAAAGCCAAAGCAACCCAGGAGTTTATTAAAGCAAAGAAGTGGAATATTCTTGAATGGCCAAGTCAGTCACCTGATCTCAACCCAATTGAGCATGCATTTCACTTGTTAAAGACTAAACTTCAGACAGAAAGGCCCACAAACAAACAGCAACTGAAAACCACCGCAGTGAAGGCCTGGCAGAGCATCAAAAAGGAGGAAACACAGCGTCTGGTGATGTCCATGAGTTCAAGACTTCAGGCAGTCATTGCCATCAAAGGGTTTTCAACCAAGTACTAGAAATGAACATTTTATTTACAAATATTTAATCTGTCCAATTACTTTTGGTCCCTTTAAAAACAGGGTGGCACATGTTAAGGAGCTGAAACTCCTAAACCCTTCATCCAATTTTAATGTGGATATGCTCAAATGAAAGCTGAAAGTCTGAACTTCAACTGCATCTGAATTGTTTTGTTTAAAATTCATTGTGGTAATGTCTAGAACCAAAATTAGAAAAATGCCGTCTCTGTCCAAATATATATGGACCTAACTGTATCTCTGCATGCACTGTCACACAGGGAAGACCATCAATCACTGAATAGGACCGCCCACTGGACTCAACACCAGGGATTTCAATGAATAAAATGCAAGTTATACTGAAACTTTCCATTCAAAAATAATCAATTTGATCAGCTCCTTTTGCTTTTGAACATCCTGCCAGCAGGTCAAAACATTTCAACATGACAGGTTTTCTTTAAAAGAGATGTTCTTTGCTGAGTCTTTCTGTTCATCTATATAAGAAATTAGGAAGTAGGACATGGCTAATGGCAAAGCATTATCACTGAAGTTAGAAGTATGGAATCAAGAACATCAATTCAAACATCACACTCGCTTGCAAGTATCAATGTTTTAATGTTTCTTTAAGGTGGTTGATCTACTTTCTGGCAATCTTCCTGTATGACTCAGTTACTCTAATTGCTTTTGTTATAGCAGTGGATGTAAGACTTTTGTAAACTGTTTAATACTTTGACGGCCATTCTGGTTTAATGGTCTGTGCAAATAGGTTTATTTTTAGCCATAACTGTAGTGCAATGAAGCAATGTTAAACATTGCTAGCTCTGTGTGCTTGATGACTGATCTGATAAAAAAGCAACTGGTTTACATTGGAATGCATAATATTTAGGAAAGTCTAGCCTAAAATTAAAGGGGTTGTCCAACAATTGCAACTCTTTACCCATCCACAGAGGATGTCACACAATAATTGTGTATTGGACTGTCAAACAAAGCACCGTTGTATAAGCTTTAAATGTGAGTTGAGAAAATATCCTAGTCAAGCACACATAGGGTAGTATTGTAGGATGCAGGTAAAATAAGGGGTGAGGTGGGTGCTCATCTGATTAGGTTGTGTATGTCACAACACCAATAAATACCATATTATGATAAGCTGCTGCAGTCACGTCTGCAGATACAAGAGACTCTTCTTCTACATGTAAATTGGTGAATGGTATCAACCCAAAATGCATAAATAAAGACTACTAGAAGCACAACTACTCTGTCTATATACTCTGTCTAAACATCTACCTCCTAAACACTCTCCAATTTCTATAGGTAATTTGAAATAGTAGCATTTCCCAAAGATTCCTCTTAGATGCATACTATATTCTAGGAAGAATATACCTCATCCAGGAAAATGTTACTCTTTTTTTTCCCAGCACCAGCATTGGACCTTGCTCCCATCTCATATGGCCGGCTACCACTGTACTAATCTATGCTGGTTTCTCTGAAGCAATCATCCAAAGCCTTTTAAGGCTGATTCAGGCACCCATGTATGCCTGAGTATTTAGAAAGCATAATTCACATGTACCACATGTTTTTCAAGTGGTTATTTCTTCTTGTCTCAGATCCAGCCAGATGTCTAATTATATCCACTGCTACTCCTGACTTTCATCCAACTACCAGTATTTGTTTCAAAGTTCAGTCTAGCTTATACAGGTGTTGTACATAACTACTATCGTGCTGTAATACTTCTTGTAACTGTTTCTGTTTTTGTTTGCAACTTAGTCCCTGCTATCAAGGTAACACATCTCTGCAAGCAAGTTACCAGTTTTTCAATACATTTCTGCTATTTATGTGTGCACTGCATCTCTGCAAGCAAGTTAATTGTTTGACAATATATTACTGCTATACCCCAGTTAGCCTTATCCCTGCTACAAGTTCCTGATTGCATATGTCTCTGCTATTAACCTGCTACAGGTCCAAATGACCTATACATCTACTGTTCTTGTGTGTACCCACATACCTGGCTCTGCTTTATCTGGTGCTACCTGTTCCACCAGTGTATTTGCCTTCTACATACCCTGCTGTTCTGGTTCTTGTAGATCCAAGTGACTTCTGTCTAGACTCGTTCCAGTGCACCATCGCCTCTAGTCCGTGCTGCCCACCCCAACCTACAGTTTTGAGAATCCACCTCAAAACGTGAACCCATAACAGAAAAGATGGGAGATAAAGAAAGAACTCAGAATATCTTGAATATGCCTCGCAAAGTATAGCTTGCTAAGGCCCTAGGTAATTTCTGTTTTCTGGTGTGATTTTTATGAGATAGGCAGGTTTGGGCAGTGTAACTTTCATTCCTTTCCTAGCCTAGTTTTCTTTGTAACCCTCAGTCAGTCCATGTTATGGGCTAATTCATTACTGGGCTTAGAAAAGAGAGTGCTCTGTGAGCACTGTAGTTGGGTAAAACTGTCTGAATTGACAGAATGTGATGGTTCAAGAGACTCTGTTACTGATGACTGCTGGTCATCAAGTTGGACTGCCCGATGGTGCTGTTGGTGTGAGGTAATACAAGTCTTTTTTGTTTCTTTCATAGATTTATGGTAGTAGGCTAGCTATATAGTCAGTTAAGGTGAGGTCTAGTTAATGCCCAGCCGAGTAATTTTTGTTTTGTGCTTGGATTTAAAGGCTTTTCATTTAATTTTATTTACCAACAATAATGAACAGGAAAGGCTTTGCTGGAACTGAACTGTGTCCCTATCTGTGACTGCATTGGTCTCATGTTTGCCTACTACTAAATACTGTAGGTAGTCTTCCACACTACCTAAAGGTAAAAAAATATATATATTTTTAGCATGTTAGCTAGTAGATCCATAGGCAGATTAAAATGAGGCAATCTGGGCTACCCCAGGCACCGGGGGTGCCCATGGCCCGATTGCTCTCGCTGTAATGTTTTTGTGCGATAGAATGTATGGGCTCCTTCCAAGTATGTCGTAATTTGTCACGTGTTATGGGCGTGCTCTGACTTTGCATTATGGGCGTGTTCTGATTTAGTAAGACGTGAAGTGAAGCAGCCATTAACTTGTGGATGCCATTGTCTCCTGCAACGCGCTATTCGTTTGTGCCCTAGCCTGCATTGATGAGAAGCTAAATCTGCAGGCGAGCAAGGTTAGTGTTCTCAGAGTGAAAAGCGTGAGGTTTTTTTTTTTGACCCTTTCACCCCCGAGGGAGGTTTGCACGTTAATGACCAGGCCAATTTTCACAATTCTGACCACTGTTACTGTATGAGGTAATTACTTTGAAATGCCTCAACAGATCCCACTGATTCTGAGACTGTTTTTTCGTGACATATTGTACTTCATTATAGTGGCAAAATTTCTTCGATATCACTTGCGTTTATTTGTGAAAAAAAAAGGAAATTTGGCGGAAATTTTGAAAATGTAACAATTTTCATGCCCTTAAATCAGAGAGATATGTCAAACAAAATAGTTAATTAATAACATTTCCCACATATCTACTTTACATCAGCACAATTTTGGCACCAACATTTTTTTTGTTAGGAAGTTATAAGGGTTAAAAGTTGACCAGCGATTTCTCATTTTTCCAACAAAATTTACAAAACCATTTTTTTACGGACCACATCACATTTGAAGTGACTTTGAGGGGCCTTTGTGACAGAAAATACCCATAAGTGACACCATTATAAAAACTGCACCCCTCAAGGTGCTCAAAACCACATTCAAGAACTTTATTAACCCTTCGGGTGCTTCACAGGAATTTTTGGAATGTGGAAGAAAAAAATGAACATTTAACTTTTTTCACAAAAATGTTACTTTAGACCCCAATTTTTTTATTTTTGCAAGGGTAACAGGAAAAAATAGACCCCAAAATTTGTTGTGCAATTTCTCCTGAGCACACCAATACACCATATGTGGAGGAAAACCACTGTTTGGGCGCACGGCAGGGATCAGAAGGGAAGGAGCGCCATTTGACTTTTTGAATATAAAATTTGCTTGAATAATTAGCGGACGCCATATTGCGTTTGGAGAGCCCCTGATGTGCCTAAACAGTGGAAATTCCCCACAACTGACACCATTTTGGAAACTAGACACCTCAGGGAACTTATCTAGATGTGAGTGAGCACCCTGAACCCCCAAGTGCTTCACAGAAGTTTATAACATGGAGCCATGAAAATAAAAGAATCAAACTTTTTCCACAAAAAATATGTTTTAGCCCCAAATTTTTATTTTCACAACGGTAAGTGGAGAAAATGGACCCCAAAAACTTTTATGCAATTTGACCTGAGTACGCCGATACCCCATATGTGGGGAAAATAAACTGTTTGGGAGCACACCAGGGTTCAGAAGGGAAGGAGCACTGTGTGACTTTTGAACACAAAATTGGCTGGAATTGAGAGCGCTTGGAGAGCCCCTGATGCGCCTAAATAGTGGAAACCCCCCACAAGTGACCCCATTTTGGAAACTAGACCGCTCAAGGATTTCATCAAGGGGTATAGTGAACATTTTGAACCCAGAGGTACGACACAGAAATTAATAACATTAGGTCATCATATTGAGTAAGTTGTCATTAGTCTTGAGCGCAAGTGCTCGCTACTTGAGTTTGCATCGGGTGCTCAGGTATGCACCATGTATCGTGGGTGCTTGAGTGACATGCTCGAGTCCCCGCTCCGCATGTTTCACGGTTGTTAGACACCCAAAAAAAAACATGCGGATATCGCTCGTGCATGGCAGGCAATCACTGCGAGGTTTTTTTAGCCGCAAAGCATATCGGGCGGAGACTCGAGTATGTCACTCGAGCACCTGCGATACTCGGTGCATACTCGAGCACCTGATGCAAACTCAAGTAGCGAGCACTTGCGCTCAACACTAGTTGCCATATCGTCATAATTTTTTTTCTTTTCTTTTGAAAAAATCCCAACCCTAACCCTAGCACAACCCTAACCCTAACCCTAGCACAACCCTAACCCTAGCTCTATCACAACCCTAACCATATCACAACCCTAACCATATCACAACCCTAACCCTAGCACAACCCTAACCCTAGCACAACCCTAACCCTAATCCTAGCACAACCCTAACCCTAGCACAACACTAACCCTAGTACAACCCTAATCATAACCCTAGCACAATCCTAACCATAACCCTATCGCAACCCTAACCCTAGCATAACCCTAACCCTAGCATAACCCTAACCCTAGCACAACCCTAACCATAGCACAACCCTAACCCTAACACAACCCTAACCCTAACACAACCCTAACCCTAGCACAACCCTAACCCTAGAGTTTATTTTTTATGCCTTTCCTCGGGCGGTATAAGTTATTAGATGACTTTATTCTTTGAGTCGGTGCGATTACAGTGATGCCAGATTCATATCGGGTTTTTATGATTGACAGTTGTCACACACTAAAAGTCGGGTTTTTTTTTTGCAAAGGCTAGTTTTTGCATCGCCATATTTTGAGAGTTATAATTTTTCCATATTTCGGCCGACAGAGTCATTTGACGGATTGTTTTTGGCGGGACGAATTGACTTTTTTTTGGTACCATTTTCAGGCACGTGACATTTTTTGATCGATTTCTATTCTGATTTTTGGGAGGCAGAATAAATTCAGGAATAGTTTTTTTTTTGTTTTTTTTTTAGCCGTTCCGCGTGTGGTAAAATTCATAAGGCAGTATTATTCTTCGGGTCAGTACATTTACAGCGGTGACACATTTATATAGTTTTTTTATGTTTTGTCGCTTTTACACAATAAAAGCTATTTTATAGAAAAAATATATTTTTTTGTATCGCTTTAACTTTATTCTGAAAGCTATAACTTTTTTATTTTTCGGCTGATGGAGCTGTATGGCGGTTTGTTTTTTGCAGGACAAGATGACGTTTTCAGCGGTACCATTTTTATTTACATTTGTATTTTTGATCGCGTTTTATTCCATTTTTTGTTTGGCGGTATGATGATATAGAATCGTTTTTTGCTTAGTTTTTTATTAATTTTTTTTTACCATATTCACTAAAAGGGTTAACTAGTGGAACAGTTTTATAAGTCAGGTCGTTCCAGACGTGGCGATACCAAATATGTGTACTTTTATTGTTTTTTTTTGTTTTGTTTTTTATAGAATAATATTTATTTATCGGTACAATATATTTTTGTTTTTTAGGATTATTTTTTTCAATTTTTTTTCTTTTCTTTTTTTCACTTTCTGACACTTTTTTAACTTTTACACCTTGTCCCACTATGAGACTTTCATTTTTTTAACCCAGATCGCTTGCATAGCATAGAAATGCTGTAGCCGCATCTCTATGCTATGCAGACTGCAGCCCTGCGCACACAAGTTAGGCAGACTGCGCACTGAGCACGATCTACCTAACTTCCTGCTGTCTGGTGACCCGGCTGTCTTCATGATGACATCGGGTCACCATGACAACCATCGGGACAGCGCTGGACGCCGGAGAGGAGGTAACGATGCTTACCTCCCCTTGCTCCCGGAATGCTGCGATCAACTTCGCTTATACTGTATATAGAGGGGCTATGTGGGGGCTCATACTATATATACAGGGCTATGTGGGGGCTCATACTGTATATAAGAGGCTGTGTGGGGGCTCATATTTCATGTAGGGAGCTATGAGGGGGCATATTGCCTGGGCCTGTGAGCTGTTATCATCATTGCAGTATGGTCTTATGGTCTCCTTTTCTTGTCCTGATTGAAGGAATTCCCTGATGAATCCCGGAATGACCAAAAGAGGGAGGAAAAGCGTCGGAAGAAGACGCCATTAAGCTAAGTACACAACTGTTCAGGCCCTATAGGGTCTATACACTGTATATATTTATATAAGATAGTCCATGTCCATAGAAACATGACTATGAGGTATATGGATGTTTTATGGTTTTAATTGTACCACCACGTGACTGGCCATTTATGATCTGAAGGGTTATTCTCTGTTTGAAAAGGACATCAGACATTTTTCTGTTTGGACTTGTTTTTTTTTTCTGTTAGATTGTTGGAAAATATTGATGATATACCCCTAGACCACTAGTATCTATGTTGTATATATTTACAGTGGTGTGAAAAAGTGTTTGCCCCCTTTCTGATTTCTTATTCTTTTGAATGTTTGCCACACTTAAATATTTCAGATCACAAAACAAATTTAAATATTAGACAAAGATAACACAAGTAAACACAAAATGCAGTTTATAAATGAAGGTCTTTATTATTATTATTATGGGCAAAATAAATCCAAACCTACAGGGCCCTGTGTGAAAAAGTGATTCCTCCCTAAGCTTATATAACTCGTTGGGCCACCCTAAGCAGCAATAACTGCAATCAAGAATTTTCGATAACTGGCAATGAGTCTTTTACAACGCTCTGGAGGAATTTTGGCCTACTCATGTTTGCAACATTGCTGTAATTCAGCCACATTGGAGGTTTTTGGAGCATGAACCGCCTTTTTAAGGTCATGTCACAGCATCTCAATCGGATTAAGGTCAGGACTTTGACTAGGCCATAAGGCCACTCCAAAGTCTTAATTAAGTCTTAACTCAATGTCCAATGCCGCACATGCAAATTGCCTCTTCAGAGAGAAAGAAGGCTTGAACTCTATAGAGCCACCTATTGGAAGCAGCAATCCTACAAGTCACAATCAACCCTTTAACAAGTCGTGCAATATGACTTGTCATGCCAGAGCCGGTATGACACTCTCCACAAGGAAAAACGTTACCCCTTAGACCTCAGTCCAGAGCCTTTCATCTAGCCAAATCAGTTCTCATACTTTGCACTGATGAGGACCAATAGCCCGAAACATCGTGTCTGCAAATTGAGATTCTTATTTGGCTATTATCCTAAGTAATATTGCAACACTCATTAAAGGGTTGATTGTGACTTGTAGGATTGCTGCTTCCAATAGGTGGCGCTATAGAGTTCAAGTCCTCTTTCTCTCTGAAGAAGCAATTTGCATATTAAATTTCCCAGAGGAGCATTGCACAGCGAATAAGCCTCCTTACCTTGGCATGCCAGAGCCAATATGTCACTCTCCACAAGGAGAAGCATTACCCCTTAAACCTCAATGCTGCACAAAAATTCTTCCAGAATCTTGATGTAAATTGTGTTCCACGATCAGAGACGACATCACTCCATGAAGACGGAACACATTTTGGATTACAAGATCTGCAGTCTCTTTAGCAGAAGGCAAACCAGTGCATGGGACAAAATGTGCTGCTTTGGTGAGTCAGTCCACCACTACTAGGATGGAACTACTTTGAAACTGGTAGTTCCACAATAAAGTCCATAGATATAGAGCCCCACGGACGATGTGGAATTTTCAGAGGCTGCAATAATCCCATTGGTGATGTGTAGGGAGTTTTATACATGGCACTGGTACTACAGAAAGATACATATTGTTTAACATCTTTTTGGCAATTGGGCCACCAAAAGAAACAAGACAGAAATTCTTGTGGTTTTTGAATTCCTTTGTGTCCTGCTAAGTTGGAGTTATGCATTCATTTTAATACTTTATGTCTCATAATTTCTGGAACATACATGCAATGATTGAGTCCATACTTTATTTTGAAAGGTAAGAGATATATCATCTGGTGGATGCAGAAGAATTGTGTCTGTCTCATATGCTTCCCATATATCTTCCTGTTAAGGGGGCAGTTGCAAACAGTTTTATTAAATAGGAACGCAACCGACCCCGGGGTCCTTGATGCAGCCTGGTGGACTGCTGCCGAACACTTCCCGGGTTGAAAGGGAAGTAACCAACTAAAATGATAACCCGTCCGTGTTAACAACACACAGAACCGGGTAAAGCGGTACGCTCTATCTCCGTTAACTGCACGGAGGATGAGCGTCCGGAGACGCACCTACAAACTACCTAAGCCCTTCGTGTTACTGCACACGGAAGGGTAAAACGGTTCGCACAATCTCCAAGAACCGCAGGGAGACCTGCGACCGGGGAAGAAGCAGTAGCCCTGTCTTCGATACAGGCGCTACGCTATAGGAGTTGGCGCTAGTGTACGGGTATAACGGTTCACACAATCTCCAAGAACCGCAGGGAGACGTGTGACCTGGGAAGAAGCAGTAGCCCTGTCTTCAATACAGGCGCTACGCTATAGGAGTTGGCGCTAGTGTGCGGGTGTGATTCCCGCTGGGTATTCGAGCACTCAGCCGGCGTGCTATCGGACTGAGCAGACCCGCTCAATATGGCTCTTCAAGGAGCTCCAGAGGTAAGCGTGCACACCACAAACAACCAGCTCAAATGATCTGAGCGCGCCACCATGTTTGTGGGTGGGCCTTTTAAAAACTAAGCCCTGCCCCACTGTTGCACCATTGGTGACGTCACACGTGACCAATCAGGAGGTGCCAGGTCACCGGATCAACTGGTTCCTGAACCACCAATCATGGTCTGCCATGTCACGGGCATGCTCAGTGCAACGCATCTTGGACTTAGGATGCCAGAGCCCTGACTCCCTCCGCAACCTATACTTCATAGAGCTAGGCACAAACACCCAAGATACAACTCGCACATCTCGTGCACTAGCTAGGCGTTGGGACTGATGGCGATGCTGTGCAACATCAGCCCCAGCTGGACCTGAATGGGAGACCACCAAATCCACTGATGATTCTGAACCCATTTCAGATCCAGCAACTGCCCGGTGCCTAACATTATCCACCCCCTCTAACCTCTCCCTCCACTTGATGCTCATATTCCTCAATGAGAAGGGAGTGTGAATATGGTCCACAGGTTCCCAGGAACGATCCTCAGATCTGTGGCCCCTCCAGTGTACGAGGTAATATTTTTTCCCATGGACCATCTTGGACACCACAATCGCCTGCACCTTAAAATCATCCCCCCTGATGTCAGGAGCAGGTTGGGGTTCCGAGAATTTTGTCAGGCGAACCGGCTTAAGAAGTGACACATGAAACGTGTCATGAATCCTCATGTGTCGTGGCAACTGTAGCCGGTACACTACAGGGTTTACCTGGGCTAAAATTCTGAACGGACCAATGAAACGGGGGGCAAACTTAGCGGATTCCCCACATACTCTGATATTCCGAGCTGCGAGCCACACTTTGTCACCCAGCGAGAATACGGGGACCGGATGGCGATGAGTGTCAGCCGACTCTTTCATCCGATTCTTGGAAGCCAATATAGCCTCCTGGGTACGATCCCAAACCTCCCGCGCCTCCAGAGCCCAATCTCTGACCCCAGGTTCCACAGAGTAAACCGGCATAGGGACCGGGACTCGCGGATATTGGCCATTATTTAGGAGAAACGGAGTCTGACCTGTGGAATCCGCCACTGCATTGTTCATGGCAAATTCAGCCCAGGGGAGCAATAACGACCAGTCATTCTGGTTGGCCGAAACGAACTGGCGCAAGTATGTCACAAGCGTCTGGTTAGTGCGTTCCACCAGGCCATTAGTCTCCAGGTGATAGGCAGTAGAGAGATTCAGTTCAATGGAGAGCAAGTTGCACAATTCTCTCCAAAACCGGGAGGAAAACTGTGGACCCCAGTCACAGACAATCCTATCAGGCATTCCGTGGAGACGGAAAACGTGACGAATGAACAGTGATGCCAGAACCCGGGAAGAAGGAACCCTGGGCAGAGGAACCAGGTGAACCATCTTAGAGAAATGGTCAGACACCACCCATATTGTCGTGTTTCCCCGGGACTTAGGTAACTCAACAATAAAGTCCATCCCTACCAGCTCCCAAGGTCTATCCGCCACGGGTAACGGATGAAGAAGACCAGCTGGCCTCTGACGGGATGGTTTATTTCTCGCACAGGAGACACATCCTTAACGTCTTGGGAGAACCGAGGCCACCAATACGACCGGTGGAGAAGCTCCGTGGTACGTCTGACCCCAAAATGACCTCCGATCTTAGAGGCATGTGCCCAGGACAGTACTTCATTCTGTAAATTAGGAGGAACGAACGTCCTCCCGGGAGGAACCTGGTTTAGGGACACTGGAGCCACCGTCCGCATACACTCTGGCGAAACAATAAGCCGGGGCTCGTCCTCGTCCTCAGCCATATCCATAGACCGGGACAATGCATCTGCCCGAGGATTCTTTTCCCCTTTTAAAAAATGAATGGAAAAATTGAACCGGGAAAAGAAAAGAGACCACCTGGCCTGCCTCGGGTTAAGACGCTGCGCCGTCTGTAGGTACGAAAGGTTTTTATGGTCGGAATATACCACGAAAGGATGTTTAGCTCCCTCCAAGAGGTACCTCCATTCCGAAAAAGCCATCTTAATAGCCAGTAATTCTTCGTCACCAATCGTATAATTTTTCTCTGCTGGAGAGAAGGTCTTGGAGAAGAAAAAACATGGCCTTGTCCGACTCTGTTCATTCTTTTGAGAGAGAACCGCTCCTGCTCCGACAGCGGAGGCATCGACCTCCAGAAAGAATGGCTTATTCACATCCGGGCAATGGAGAATAGGAGCTTTAGAGAAATAGGATTTAATCTCCCGGATCGCCTCGGATGTCTCCTTAGACCAAATCTTGGGATTGGCACCCTTCCGGGTTAAAGCGGCCAAGGGAGCCACCAGTGTGGAAAAATGTGGTATGAACTGCCGGTAATAATTAATAAAGCCCATGAAGCGTTGTACCGCTTTAAGAGAATGAGGCTCCTGCCAGTTCTGTACCGCTACCAACTTTTGTGGATCCATAGCCAATCCCTTACTGGATATGATGTAGCCCAGGAACGGTAGAGACTCTCGTTCAAACTGCCACTTCTCCAGCTTACAATATAAAGAATTTGCTCGCAAACGTTCAAAAACCCTGCGAACATCCTCTCTGTGTGTGGAGAGGTCCGGGGAAAAAATAAGGATATCATCGAGATAGACTACCACGGAAGATAGCAGCAAGTCCCGAAAGATATCATTGACAAAATCTTGAAAAACCGCTGGGGCATTGCATAATCCGAAGGGCATAACGAGATACTCATAATGACCATCACGAGTATTAAAGGCAGTTTTCCACTCGTCACCTTCACGGATTCGCACAAGATTATACGCCCCTCGTAGGTCCAATTTAGTGAAGATGTTAGCCCCTAACAACCTGTCAAATATTTCAGAAATCAGGGGTAGAGGGTATTTATTCTTGATGGTGATAGCATTTAGTCCTCTATAATCTATGCAGGGAAGTAAATCACCCTCTCTCTTCTGAACGAAGAAAAACCCCGCTCCCGCAGGAGAGACCGATTTTCTGATAAACCCCCGAGCCAAGTTCTCTTTGATGTAGTCAGACATGGCCTGGGTTTCAGGTACAGGCAGGGGGTAAACCCTACTGCGAGGAGGCTCCGCACCAGGAACCAAATCAATAGGGCAGTCATACTGTCGGTGGGGAGGCAGAGTCTCAGCAGCCTTTTTGGAAAAGACGTCCGCGAAACTCCGATATTGCTCAGGTAGAGCGGACAAGTCAAGAGACGGTTCTGAGACTACCCCCAGGCAGCTGTGACCATACATTGAGGCACACAATCCTTACCCCAGGAAGAAATTCTCCCTGTATTCCAATCAATATGTGGAGAGTGGCGACGTAGCCATGGCAGACCCAATAGCACCTCATCTAATCCCCCGGGGATAATAAGGAAGGAGATAACCTCCCGGTGACCCTGAGGAAACGACATGGTGAGGGGGGCTGACTGGTGAGTGATTTGTGTGTCCAGCAGAGATCCGTTGACCACCCTGATGTTCATTGCCCTTGGCAGTAACTCCAGAGGAATGGCATGCCTCTGGGCAAATGTAGATGACAAGAAATTGCCATCGGCTCCAGAATCCACCCACGCCTTGGCAGTAATCATGGTGTCTCCGAAGGACAATGTCACCTCATACAGTAATCTGGAGGAAGAAATCCCAGAATCTAACACCCCCCCTCCAACGGCGGTTAGATTCCCTCGTTTCCCGACTGCTTGGAAACCTTATTAACAGGGTACTCCAAGAGATGTGCAGGTCGGGAACGAGAGGGTTTAGACTTAGCCCGGGATATATCCATAGCCTCAGGCTCCGGGACGGGAGCCGGGGGTTTGGAGATAGGCCTAGAGAACGAGGGTGCCAACGAAACCGAGGTCCGGAAACCTCCAGCTCCAACTTGCGTTCTACATGACGCAGATCTATCCGGTTAGCGAGAGAGATTAACGCTTCCAGAGAAGTTGGAATCTCCATGGTAGCTAGAGCATATTTAACGTGCCCAGCCAGTCCCCTCCAAAACACCGGAATTAGCGACCGCTCAGGCCAATCCAGTTCAGCCACCAAAGTTCTGAACTGGATGGCATAGTGGCTGGCGGTGGCCGAACCCTGGAACAACGCAAGCAGCTTAAGAGCCGTATCATGCGTGACCTGAGGCCCCAGGAAAACACTTTTTAAGGTCTTAAGGAAAAGACCTGCATTAGCCACGACCGGGTCATTCCGCTCCCACAGTGGAGTAGCCCACTCCAGAGACCTGTGGGAGAGCAACGAGATGATATAACCCACTTTGGCTCTTTCGGAGGGAAATCGTGCCTCCATCATCTCCAAGTGTATGGAGCATAAATTAATAAAACCCCTGCAGAATTTACTGTCCTCAGAAAATTTTTCCGGAAGGGCAAAGCGGGGTAATGGAGCACTAGCAGTGGTCGCAGCCGAGTTAATCATATTGGCTGCTAGAGAAGCCGCCTGGGTAGCTACTGAAGTGGTATCAGCAACCGGGACAGCTTGTTCCAGAGATCTAAGTCTGGACTCTAGTTTCGGGATATAGCGCAGCAGCTGCTGATTGTCGGCCATGTTAGGCAAGACCCTGGCGCTGAGATACTGTTAAGGGGGCGGTTGCAGTTTTATTAAATAGGAACGCAACCGACCCCGGGGTCCGCGATGCAGCCTGGTGGACTGCTGCCGAACACTTCCCTGGTGGAAAGGGAAGTAACCAACTAAAATGATAACCCGTCCGTGTTAACAACACACAGAACCGGGTAAAGCGGTACGCTCTATCTCCGTTAACTGCACGGAGGATGAGCGTCCGGAGACGCACCTACAAACTACCTAAGCCCTTCGTGTTACTGCACACGGAAGGGTAAAACGGTTCGCACAATCTGCAAGAACTGCAGGGAGACCTGCGACCGGGGAAGAAGCAGTAGCCCTGTCTTCGATACAGGCCCTATGCTATAGGAGTTGGCGCTAGTGTACGGGTATAACGGTTCACATAATCTCCAAGAACCGCAGGGAGACGTGTGACCAGGGAAGAAGCAGTAGCCCTGTCTACGATACAGGCGCTACGCTATAGGAGTTGGCGCTAGTGTGCGGGTGTGATTCCCGCCGGGTATTCGAGCACTCAGCCGGCGTGCTACCGGACTGAGCAGACCCGCTCAATATGGCTCTTCGAGGAGCTCCAGAGGTAAGCGTGCACACCACAAACAACCAGCTCAAATGATCTGAGCGCGCCACCATGTTTGTGGGTGGGCCTTTTAAAAACTAAGCCCTGCCCCACTGTTGCACCATTGGTGACGTCACCCGTGATCAATCAGGCGGAGCCAGGTCACCGGATCAGCTGGTTCCTGAGCCACCAATCATGGTCTGCCATGTCACGGGCATGCTCAGTGCAACGCATCTTGGACTTAGGCTGCCGGAGCCCTGACTCCCTCCGCAACCTATACTTCATAGAGCTAGGCACAAACACCTGATATACAACTCGCACATCTCGTGCACTAGCTAGGCGTTGGGACCGATGGTGATGCTGTGCAACATCAGCCCTGGCTGGACCTGAATGGGAGGCCACCAAATCCACTGATGATTCTTAACCCATGTCAGATCCAGCAACCGCCTGGCACCTAACACTTCCAGCTAGTCTTTTTTATGCATCACTCCCAGGGAGTTGAACACAGGCAGAATAGTTGGTGGTGCTGCTGTAGAAGGATCTTTGGAGAAGATTCTAGATAAAGCATCAGCCTTACCATTAAGGGAGCCAGGTCTATAAGAGATAACAAAGTTGAATCAGTTAAGAAAGGGACTCCATCGAGCTTGGCGGGTGGACAAACATTTTGCAGACCTGATAAATTCAAGGTTACGATGATCAGAAGCAACTATGATAACTAAGAGCTCTTTGTTCCCCACATCATAATTCTTCTCTGACACGGTCAAACTTCTGGAGAAATATGTACAAGGATGTAGCAAATCTTTTGTTCCTGTTCTTTGTGATAGAATGGCCCCTGCACCTTCTGAAGCATTCACTCTACAATAAAGGCATGTTCAGGATTGGGATGAATTAGTATAGGAGCTGTGGTGAACTTCGTCTTCAGGCAAGAAAAAGCATCTTGTGCTTGAGTAGACCAAACAAACGATATGCCTTTCTTTGTTAATTTGATGATTATTGCAATTATACCTGAAAAATTCTTAATGAAACGTCTGTAAAAATTGGCAAAGCCCACAAATCGTTGGACTTCTTTCACGTTTTTTGGCGTTGGCCACTCAGTGATAGCTTGAATCTTGCTAGAGTCCATTTGCAATCCTTGAGTAGAGATTATATAGCCCAAGAACTGGATCTCTGATGGAACTCACATTTTTTCAGCTTAATATAAAGATGATGGGCTCTTAGACGCTCTAGCACAGTTTTCACATAATTCTGATGCTCTTTTGCAGAATTAGAAAAGTTTAGTATATCATCTAGATAAATGACTACAAATTGATCAAGCAAGTCTCTGAAAATGTCATTAATGAAATGCTGAAATGTTGCAGGAGCATTGCACAGTCCAAACGACATGACTAAGTACTCATAGTGTCCATAACGTGAACTGAATGCCGTTTTCCATTCATCACATGGTCTAACACGAACCAAGTTATATTCCCCTCGAAGATCCAGTTTTGCAAACAACTTTGCCTGACGAACTTTGTCCAGCAATTCAGGGATCAAAGGCAGAGGGTAACGATTCTTTACAGTAATTTTATTCAATTCTCTGTAATCAATGCAGGGTCTTAAGGGTCTTTCTTTTTAACAAAAAATATAGGCGCACCTGCTGGTGATGAAGATGGATGAATAAATTCTTTAGCTAAATTTTCATCGATGTATTCCTTGAGTGTTTTTAATTCCTGCTCTGCTAGTGAGTAAATGCTTCTGTAGCACCCTGAGGATTCGGCTGCTACAGGGGTATTGCACCTCAACCCAGAGGTGTGATATTCCACTCCCGGGTAAGGATGGAGTGTGGAACTGAGCTCAGTTAGCTGCATGCACTACACACATCCCATTTCCGAGGAACAGACCAACGGTACTCCCACTTAGAAATGTGCAGGTACGACCGAGTCTGTTCCTGGCTGGAGTGGGAGGGGGGTGGTACATCCCAGTAGTGTAGGGGCAGATAGGGGGAGCAGCCTGGGTAAAGATAGGAGCTCATTGGGTGCTGGTCACCTGAGCTCACACATAGAGGGAGTATATAAGGTGGGCACCACCTAAGATCAGGGTCAGTCTGTGAGAAGTCTTTGCAGAGAGGAGAGGAAGAGAGCAGAGGAGCAGAGCAGCCCCAGAGCGAGAGTGAGAGAGGAGAGCCAGAAAGACCCAGAGGGGGAGACAGAAAGGAACTCTGAGAACCCAAGTACAACCCCAGGGTGAAGAGTTGGCAACAGGGTACCGGATCCCAAACTGGTGGGGGCTAAAGCATACCTCAGCCAGAGACCGGAGGCCGTGGGCAGGAACTGCCACGGCCACCCACCACATCCACCCTGAAGGCAAACCACGTGTAGGGTCAGGGAACCCAAGGCCAAGGGTCTCCCAACAGAAGGCCCGAGGGAGCTGGACCTAGGTGGATCCCTGGTGGGGACGGCCAGAAGAAAGGACAAGAAGGAGGGCTCAAGGACACGCTCCGGACTTGCTTGGGGGTTGGCTGAATCCAGGACCTGGTGGACGCAGCACGGCTCGGGTGGTCACTCAAGGCCGGAGTGACCGGAATATCTGCAGTAAGTAAACACCCTGAACTGCACAACCCGACTCTGTCTTTACTTATCATCTACGCTGCACCACCACAACCCCCATCCTCTGCACCTGACCCCCTGAGGCCATACCCCTCCCGTTGGGGGTTATACTACCTAAAGCTGCACCAACACCACCAGCCTCAGCGGACCCTGCTGCAGCGGCGGCCGTAGTGACCGCAATCCAACGGGTGGCGTAGTCGACATAACGAACTTTGTAACATCTGTAGGACTGCCACATACTCTGAGCTTGACACCCTGGGCACGGACCGGGTCACAGCCACTCGGAGACTACAACCCCCATCTGATCCGGCTCCGGGTATTCCCCTAAAGAATATGGCCCAGGGAGCGCGTCAACTTTGGCGTAGTCGGCAGGATAACGTGCCCGCAACACCCGGGTACTGCGTGCCTGAAGAAAAGAACAAGTTTACCTCAAAAAGAAGTCTCCCGCCGGTTCCGGAGGGTCCCCGCCATCGGACTCCATCACAGATCGATTCCCGCCGGTTGTCCGCCATTAACAGCTTTTTCCCGCCATCTGCAGAGTTTCCCGCCACTGGGAGACGATTCCCGCCATTTCCAAAGGTTTCCCGCCTTGGAAGAGCGGACGCCATTATGGGCGTGCCAGAGGGTGGCAAGAGGCCGCCTCCCATCGTGGGCCAGGACCGAAAATGACGCCAAAAGTGGAAACCGCCCCCACCAACAGAGACTGTGATGCTAGAGGTGTCTGTCAGCGTGAAAGAACTGCCCCTGGAGCTGACAATCACCAAGTGGCCCCGGGACCGCCCTCGAAGTGGGAGGACTGAGAAGAAGAGAGCAAAGATGGGTGTCGCCTGGAGCAGTCTGGAGAGAGCGCACCCGGAGACAAGAAGCCTAGAGCTGAGTCCAGAAGAAGCTTACCCGGAGATGGTAGAAGAGCAGAGCAGCACCGGCCCGCTGGCCAGGAGCCTGCTGGAGACAACGGAAGGAGAGCAGAGCAGCACCGACCCGTTGGTCAGGAGCCTGCTAGAAGCAACGACCCCACTAGGCTTAGTGGAGGTCTTGGCACAGCTCCCCCGAGATCGGGAGTGTGCACAGACCGCGCTGGAGGGCCTCGCACGGAGGATGGCCCGGGTGCAGCGAGAGACGTTGGCGGAGTGGAGCCGAGAGATGGCCCAGCGGACCGAGACTCGTCAGCGGAGCACGCCACCCGAGATGAGGAGACAGACCGCCTCTGAGGATGGCGCAGGAGGACTGAAGGCCGGAGACGGCGCCGAGAAGGGAGCCGAACGGATGGAGGCAGGTAAAGGGGACGTCTATACCCCAAACCGGGAAACCGCGTACCTGCCCCAGCTCCCCGTCGCAGAGCCCGAAGTACCCCCTGCCGTGCCCGTAACCGCAACGTCACCGCCACAGACTAGGCCTCAACCGGAAGCCGCAGCCGCGACCCCTGTGACGTCACACGCCTCGACCCCGAGCGTGGCCAAGCAGGAAGTACCACCAGCCTGGTCGCAGGGCCAAGTAGCCCAGGGCGCCGCCGTCCTTACGGTGCCCTTCACTTTCCAGGTGCCCCAGGCCTGGCCGCAAGGCCTGGGCAACCCGGGCGCCACCACCACCGCGCCCATAAAACCAAGAGTGCCGCATCTGGGAGAAGATCTGTTCGCCCAACATACGTGCCCGGATGGGCAGCCCTTTATATGGCCACCGGAGTTTCACCATCCCCGACTCCGGAAAGAGAGACCCCTAGACGAACCCCTGATTCCGGTTCCAAAGCCCGTAAAAAGGACCTCGCCCCCGCTAGAGGAGGCACAGTTTGAGTGGGACCCCACCGGAGAAGACCTCATGGGGTTCACTCAGGAGACCCGGGCAGCTGCAGCGGAGCGTGCAGAGTGCTGCCGGCAACAGCTCGAGGTCTTTGAGAGGGAGCGGAGAGAGAGGCGGGTCCGAGAACAACAAGCGCAGATAAGGAGCGCGGAGCAGAAGAGCCGGGCCAGGAGGAATCCCCGTGCAGCTCATGGTCCCCCTTCCACCGGGACTGTGATCAAGTTTAATATGCAGCACGGGTGGGGCTTCATACGAGATCACCGCACCCCAGGCGACGTCTTCGTGACAAGAAGAGACGTTGAGTCCCACCTACCGGAGGGACACAGAGGACGAGACCTGTATATAGGGGACGAGGTCACCTTCACCCGGCACAAGTGTGCCAAAGGACCCTACGCCCTCCATGTGCATCGCCTGACGGAGGAGGAGCTGCGGTGTGAGGAGGAGCAAGAGGACCCGGACGGGTCTGAAGTTAAAGGTAACCACAAAGAAAGAGCAGGAGGACGTCGTCGTTGAGTACAGCAGAGTACAAGCTGTATATAGTTGCCCGTCGGGGCACAGTGAACTGTTGTTGCTAATATAGTCCCCGTTGGGACCAGCAAATTGAACTGTTACCCGTATTTCCCTTAACCCCTCTGACCGAGGACTGAGAGCGGTCATCCCTTTCCTAAATACCTGGCCGAGGACTGAGAGCGGCCATATCCCCTTGTAAATAGTTGCGCTTCCTAAAGCGCCCCCTACCGGTTTTATAGGAAGACCATTTTTCTAGAGAAACTATTGCACTTTTCCCGGGCACACGTTGCACAGTGTCCGGAGGAGGACGAGAATGTTTTATATGAACAGTTTTATGATGCTGCTAATATATGTTGTTTTATATGTTTTATATGTTTATGTTTTATGAAAAAAAAAAAATGTATGTTTGTGGATGTTTTTATATCTTACAGCCCGAGGACGTGCTGTGATTTACCAGGGGGGAATGTAGCACCCTGAGGATTCGGCTGCTACAGGGGTATTGCACCTCAACCCAGAGGTGTGATATTCCACTCCCGGGTAAGGATGGAGTGTGGAACTGAGCTCAGTTAGCTGCATGCACTACACACATCCCATTTCCGAGGAACAGACCAACGGTACTCCCACTTAGAAATGTGCAGGTACGACCGAGTCTGTTCCTGGCTGGAGTGGGAGGGGGGTGGTACATCCCAGTAGTGTAGGGGCAGATAGGGGGAGCAGCCTGGGTAAAGATAGGAGCTCATTGGGTGCTGGTCACCTGAGCTCACACATAGAGGGAGTATATAAGGTGGGCACCACCTAAGATCAGGGTCAGTCTGTGAGAAGTCTTTGCAGAGAGGAGAGGAAGAGAGCAGAGGAGCAGAGCAGCCCCAGAGCGAGAGTGAGAGAGGAGAGCCAGAAAGACCCAGAGGGGGAGACAGAAAGGAACTCTGAGAACCCAAGTACAACCCCAGGGTGAAGAGTTGGCAACAGGGTACCGGATCCCAAACTGGTGGGGGCTAAAGCATACCTCAGCCAGAGACCGGAGGCCGTGGGCAGGAACTGCCACGGCCACCCACCACATCCACCCTGAAGGCAAACCACGTGTAGGGTCAGGGAACCCAAGGCCAAGGGTCTCCCAACAGAAGGCCCGAGGGAGCTGGACCTAGGTGGATCCCTGGTGGGGACGGCCAGAAGAAAGGACAAGAAGGAGGGCTCAGGGACACGCTCCGGACTTGCTTGGGGGTTGGCTGAATCCAGGACCTGGTGGACCCAGCACGGCTCGGGTGGTCACTCAAGGCCGGAGTGACCGGAATATCTGCAGTAAGTAAACACCCTGAACTGCACAACCCGACTCTGTCTTTACTTATCATCTACGCTGCACCACCACAACCCCCATCCTCTGCACCTGACCCCCTGAGGCCATACCCCTCCCGTTGGGGGTTATACTATCTAAAGCTGCACCAACACCACCAGCCTCAGCGGACCCTGCTGCAGCGGCGGCCGTAGTGACCGCAATCCAACGGGTGGCGTAGTCGACATAACGAACTTTGTAACATCTGTAGGACTGCCACATACTCTGAGCTTGACACCCTGGGCACGGACCGGGTCACAGCCACTCGGAGACTACAACCCCCATCTGATCCGGCTCCGGGTATTCCCCTAAAGAATATGGCCCAGGGGGCGCGTCACTTCCAAAGGGTATTGCTGCTCCAGGCAGTAGATCAATTGGGCAATCATGTGGCCGAGGAAGTTTGTCGGCGTATTTCTTGTCACATACATCATCAAATTCCTTATACATAGAAGGTAATCTAGAAGATTGTTCAGAATCCTCTACAACCTCTTCATTTAGTGAAGCCTGTGGGAAGTGTACAGTAGATAGAAAAGACACTTCTTTGGTTTCCCAAATTGTGGGATTTTGAGTCTGTAGCCATGGCAACCCCAGGATTATTGGAAATGTGGAGATGAGATTTGTAGATAGGATAAAACCTCATGGTGATTAGGTTCCATAACTATCTCTGGGGGTTCAGTCTCTTGTTTCACTGGTCCTGAATTTAGTGGATATCTGTCAAAAGTTCCATGATAATAGATGAAAGTCTGTTTTGAATTTTTACCCCATGTTCCTTTGCTAAAGAGATGTCCATAAAATTTCCGTTTGCTCCTGAATCAACCAAGGCAGATGTGGAAATCCATTGAGAAGAAATTGAATGGATGACAGCATTCTCTGGAGGCGCTGGTTCAGACAAGACTGATTCTTCATCGGAAAAGTTGGGATCCGCTACCACTGCCACTGTTTAACGTAGTTGAGAAGGACAATTGACGAGAAAGTGGTCAGTCTTGCCACAATGAAAACAATGATTTATACCCGAAGTCTCCGTTCTTTTTGCTTAGCACTTTCGCATTTTAACAGGCTGCCGACATGCATGGATTCAGCTTCTGATATGTGAGGACTTTTTATTTCAAAGTCTCTGGGACTGGTGGTTGAAACAAGTGGATAACAATTACTGTTGCGGTACCAGTTTGAATTGCACTTTTCCAGTCTTCTCTCTGATAATCGGTTGTCTATACGAATGCAATGGTGAATGAAGTCATCAAAATTTGGGAAAGCATCGGCCTGGGCTAATTCATCTTTGAGTGCGCTGGAGAGTCCGTTCTTAAAAAAAGATAATTTTGCAGCATTATTCCATTTGGTATCAATCACCCACTATCTGAATTCTGTGGTGTACTCTGCAACAGAGCGTTTACCCTGACATAGCGCTATCAGTGTAGCTGAAGTTGTTGCACATCCATGATGAAGGCTTGAGTATCCTGTTACAATACTGGCGTAGTATTGCTGGAAACCAGTGGCCGAAGGAGCATGAGCAGAACAGCAAGCGGTAGTAGAAGTCCTTGTAGTTATCAAAAGGAGTTGTAGGAAACAATCCATAGATAAGTGAGAACAATCTAGGTAACAATGTTCAGGAGCTTGGAGACTGGAAACTAGGCTAACAGCTAGACACAATATTCAGGCAATGAGTGAGAGATCCCTGCGGCTTTAATTATACCCAAACAGGAAACAAGATGGATCCCACAGGTTCAGAATCTGCCATCTTAGTAAAGGGCAATTGCAGAACACTACATCAGCCTCCAGTGGTAAGGAGTGGGATTGCTGCACAATTATTAAGATGAACAATAGCAGCCACTAGTGGTCAAACTGTAGAAGGACAACTGGAATTCTGACAATTGGGTTTTTAAACAAACTATATAAAGAGAGAATTTTTTAAGGTTTTTTGTTATGGTTTACATATATAAGGGCCCCATAGGTTGATCGCTTTGGTTTTTGATTGAGGGGGCTATGTAAGGGTTCATATTGTATGTAGGTGGCTATGTGTGGGCTCATACTGTATATAGGGGATGTCAGCATACTTAGCTCAATATTATTCATACAATCAATATAAAAAACATCAAAAATATCAAATGCATCAAAATCCACAGCATTTTTTATGCGTTTTCATGCGTTTTTGATGCGTTTTTGCCATGCGTTTTATCCAATGCATTGTATAAGAAAAACACAGGCAAATACGCACAAAGAATAGACATGCTGCTTCTTTTAATGCACATGAAATCCTGTAATGAAAAATGTGCACAGATCTTGCAAGACTTCATAGAAAATACTGGGATAAGGTTTGCAATGCGTTTTTGGGCCAATTCCGTGCTGATTTACCTCATCAAAAATGCATAGAAACGCACCATGTGCAAATAGCTTTATGCTCTGGGAAGGAGGGGAGGAAAAACCGGAAACACAAAAACAGAAATTGGCCTCAGTATGAAGGGGTTAAAATAAGCTCTAGGGGCAGATCCTCATGCACATCAGTGTCCGGCCCAAATATCTTAACAGCTCATTTGCCTATGAGAAAAATGTGGTTTTCTCAGGAATAAGATATTGAATTGCAGATATCAAGGTATCATTTTTTTCAGTTGATCTACATGCCCATATAGACGGCTTAAGAGTTGTTGATCCTTCAGACAGATTCCGTTTGACAAAGAATTAGAAGTCATTGAATTTGTCATAAGGTAAGTGAAGTAGTGCAGAACATAACTTGTCCTTTTCAGTTTAAAGGAAATCTTTCACTAGGCTTTTGCCACCTAATCTGAAAACAGCATAATGTAGCAACAGAGACCCTCATTCCAAGGATGTGTCACTTGCTGGCCTGCTTACACTAGTTTTGACAAACATAGTGTTTTACCTTGCTGGCTGGCCTGCTTACCCTAGTTTTGACGAACATAGTGTTTTACCAGCAGCAGATTATCATTAGAGGACTAGTAAACTTGCTGCCATGTAGTCCTGCATATTCTGCATAAATCTGCCCCCAGCACTGATTGGCAGCTTTCATATTAATAGTGTTGTGGGTGCAGTTCTAAATATCTCAGCACTCAGAAAACTGGTACATCTGCAGCATAAAATCAGGAATTTTATCAAAACCAGCAAGCAGCCCAGTAAGTGACACATTACTGGAATCAGGACTTTCCCTCCTACGTCATGCTGCTCCCAGATGCGATAGCAAAAACCTGTGGACAAATTAATATTTATTTATTTTATTTTACTCACTTATATAGCACCATTAATTCCATAGCACTTTACAGACATTATGGGCACTGTCCCCATTGAGTCTCACAATCTACATTCCCTATCAGTATGTCTTTGAAGTGTGGGAGGAAACCCACACAAACATGGGGAGAGCATACTAACTCCTTGCAGATATTGTCCTTGGTGGGATTTGAACCCAGGACCAAGGCTGCAGTGCTAACCACTGAGCTACCGTGCTGCCCAATTCCTATGTATTATTATGTGTTATTATGTATTTACTATATAATATTCCTATGTCCTTTCATGTACAAATGTTTTTACTCTTTGGATTTTGTGTTCGATAATAAAACCAAGAAGCCTTGAAGATGTGTTATATGTTGTCTTTTCAGATAGCCATTATTAGGTATTAACTACTGTGTATTTTAATGCAAATTCTTATCCTTATGATTTAAGCTTAATGGCTCCCAAAGCATGAAAAGTCAAGTATAAAATAATGAGAATGGAACTAGTGGAGACAGCCGAATACAGTACTCGACTATCTTCAAGCAATTCAAACCCCTTTATCGAGAATGGTGGGGGCTCAAGCAATGGAATACACAGTGACTAGACACTTAACTAAACTGTTGAATAGTGTTGAGCCACCCCCATAGTGTTTGAGTTCGGTTCAGTTCGTCGAACACCCGTATGTTCGCCGAACTGTTAGTTGAACACCTTCGAACACCGTTAAAACCAATGGCAGGCAAACAAAAACACATAGAAACACATTGAAAACACCTTCACAGGTGTCCAAAAGCTGACAAACTGCTCAGAAGACACAACTAACACATGGAAAAGTGACAAGTACATATAGTCATGCGAAAAGAAAAGAGGTGGAGGAGTAAAAGGAGGGGGAGACACAGATATAGGCATGTCATGCCCTTCTAAAACCAAAAAAGTGCGAAGCCGACATGGCCAGTCCGTTCCTGCCCGTGCGACCTCCGTGTCGCCGGGTTTGTGCCAGAGCCGCGGTAGACCCTGACGGCCAGCCCCCCTCTCCCAATACTGGTGCCTGTCTGCTGGTGGGTCGAGCGAGCCCCCCTGCGGTGGAGGCAGGTCTAGTATTTTTAATTTAAATTGTCTCTCTAATTTGAATGAGTACACTTTAAATCCTTTTACAAGGATCTATTGGAGGGCAAGTCTCATGCCAGCAGCCGCGTAATTCCAGCTCCAGTAGCGTCCACTAAAGCTGCTGCAGTTAAAAAGCTTTTATAAGGATCGAGCTTGGCGGTCCACCACAAGGCGTCCTACCGCCAGTCCCAACCCCTGTGCCTTGGGGTGCCTCCCCGATGCTCTTCAATGAGTGTCCCGGGGGCCCGAACCATTTCCTTTGAAAAAATTAAGTGTCCAAACTACAGGTGGTGTAGCTTGCTTAACAGCTGGGATAATGCACTGACTAGCAGACACTGCTACTAGGCACAAAGTATTTCCTGGGCTAGATTCAGTTAAAAATTTGTAATTAGATACTCTCGTTGGATGCTGAGAAAGCATTCCATAGAGTCTCCTGGCACGCCATATATTATTCTCTTAAAAAGCTTGGGGTAGGGGTCTAGTGGACCCTTTTATAGCCAAAATCACGGCCCTGTATCACAATACGTCACCTAGGCTGAAGATAAATGGAACATTTTCATCACCTTTCATAATCACCAATGGGACAAGGCAGGGATGTCCTCTGTCCCCTCTCTTATACATCCTAGTGACAGAGCACCTGCTCTCATCAATTCGCCATAACCCCAATATTAGGTGGATTGAGGTGGGAGGCACCGAGTACAAGTGCTCTGCATTTGCTGATGATGTCCTAGTATATATCACTCAATCACATATATCCATCCCTGCTGTTATGGCTGAAATAGATCACTTTGTTACATGGTCAAATTTTAAAATCAATGCAGCGAAGTCTGAGGCCCTCGAAGTCTCCCTCCCAAAATCCATACAGGATTCCATCCAGTTCAACTTTCCCTTTGCCTGGCCCTCACAGGGTATCAAATACGTAGGAATTCGTATTCATCGAGACCTCTCCCGTCTATGTTATCTTAATTTTGGGCCCTTTATTGAACAACTCCATACAGACCACGGTTGGCAAGTTAGAACTGTAAGATTCACTACGTGAACCACTGGTGTTTTGTGGAAAAGCACATGTATACTGTGTTCCAAATTATTATGCAAAAAGTGTTTAGGAGTGATAAGGTAAGAATTTTTTTGTTTGTCAGTTAAACTCATTGATGGTGATGTGTGTCAGGGCTCTTTATATCACTGTAAGCAATTGCAGACACCTGTGCTAATTAGTTTGGCAGGTGTGTCCAATGAAAGGCAAGACTACTTAAGAAGGCTGTCCCACATTATTAAGCAGCCTACATTTTCTGCCAAAATGGGAAAGAAAAAGGATGTGTCGGCTGCTGAGAAGCAACAAATTGTGGAGTGTTTAGGTCAAGGCATGACTACAATCAACATTGCCAAGACACTTCATCCTGATCATCGCACAATCAAGAAGTATGTAGCTGATTCACAGTACACATGTGTGCGTGCTGATAAGTGAAAATTGAGGACTCTTTCCTACAGGCAATTATGTCAGGTTAAAAGAGCAGCGGCAAAAAAGCCTTATCATAGCAGAAGACAAGTTTTTGAAGCTGCTGGTGCTACCAACGTCCCCAGAACAACAAGATGCAGGGTCCTTCAGAGGTTTGCAGCTGTGCGTAAGCCATCCTGTCGACCTCCTCTATCCACTGTACACAAGCAGAAACGGCTCCAGTGGGCCAAACAATACATGAAGACTGACTTCAAAACAGTTTTGTTCACCGATGAGTGCCGTGCAACGCTCGATGGTCCAGATGGATGGAGTGGAGGATGGCTGGTTGATGGACCCCATGCAAACATGGCTACGGCGCCAACAAGGAGGAGGTGGAGTAATGTTTTGGGCTGGAATCATGGGGAGAGAGATTGTTGGCCCCTTTAGGATCCCTGAAGGGGTAAAGATGAACTCCATAATGTATGTGGAGTTTCTCAAACAGCACTTCCTGCCATGGTTCAAGAAGAAGAACCATGTATTCCGCAGCAAGATCATTTTCATGCATGATAATGCACCGTCTCATGCTGCACATAACACATCTGCATCTCTGGCTGATATGGGCATAAAAGGGGACAAACTTATGGTGTGACCCCCATGCTCCGCTGACCTCAACCCCATTGAGAACCTCTGGAGCATCATCAAAAGGAGTGTCTATGATGGCGGGAGGCAGTTTACATCTAAGCAACAGCTCTGGGAGGGTATTCTATCCTCATGCAAAACAATTGAAGCAGAAACCATCCAAAACCTGACAAATTCAATGGACGAGAGAGTTCAGAAGCTCCTTTCGAACAAGGGGTCCTATGTGCAAATGTAACATCACCTAGAATAAAGTTTTGAGTTGAAAACTGTTTGATTTCAGTTTGTAATAACCTGCTAATGCTTATAATTTCAAAAATGACCATTTTTTTGTTCTTTATTAAAATGAAAAGATTGATCGAAGAGTGTGGGGGATCTAAGAGTGTGGCAACCCAGTAGTCAGGATTATTTCGAATTCTGACAATCTGAAGGTCATGTTGCAGGTAGTGCAGCAAGAAGGCACTCATGTGTCTTGCGCATCTATGAGCCCCAAAATTATTTTCCGGGCTAGATGCAGCTAAAAATTGTTATTAATTTGAAAGCTGGTGGAGTTTAGTATAGATGGCCTAATAGAATCAGTACTGCAACCCGCTACAAGGCCCAAATTATTTTCCAGCCAAGATACAGATAAACATGATTAGTAATTTTAAATCTGGTGGAGTTTAGTATAGATAGCCTAATAGAATCAGTACTGCACACTGCTACAAGTCCCAAATTATTTTCCAGCCAAGATACAGATAAACATGATTAGTAATTTTAAATCTGGTGTAGTTTAGTATAGATGGCCTAATAGAATCAGTACTGCACACTGCTACAAGGCCCAAATTATTTTCCAGCCAAGATACAGATAAACATGATTAGTAATTTGAAAGCTTAAAACGGTTGGTGAAGTGATTTTAACAAATCATCAAGCTTTTACTCTCCCCAGGATAACACAGGGGTAGAAAAGTCGTTTCGGATCCATGATTTGTTCATCTTTATGAATGTGAGTCTGTCTACATTATCAGTGTAGAGCCGCATGCGCTTATCTGTCAGCACACCACCTGCAGCGCTGAACACACGTTCAGACAGAACGCTGGCTGCGGGGCATGACAAGATCTCCAAGGCATAAGTGGCGAGCTCCGTCCATTTATCCAGATTGGAAGCCCAAAAAGAGCAAGGGTCCAGTGACACAGTCATGGCTTCAATGTTTACTTGGAGATACTCCTGTACCATCGTCTCTAGGCGTTGACTATGTGTCAGACTTCTTGTCTCCTGTGGCATTGCAAAGGATGGGCTAAAAAAGTGGTGAAATGATTCCGCAATATTGATGTTACCAGCAGATACTGTGTTTCTGTTACGTTTTGAGTGCTGAACACTCGACGGTCCCACAGTTGGCAAGTTGGAACTGTGAGATTCACTACGTGCACCACTATTGTTTTGTGGAAAAGCACATGTAAGATTCTGCAACAGTCTCTGCTGATACTCCTGCATTCGTGCATCTCTTTCTATGGCAGGAATAATTTCTGCAAATTTACTTTTGTACCGGGGATCTAACAGTGTGGCAACCCAGTAGTCAGGATTATTTCTAATTCTCACAATTCGTGGGTCATGTTGCAGGTAGTGCAGCAAGAAGGCACTCATGTGTCTTGCGCATCCAGGAGCACCAAGTCCCTGTTGTGTTGGTGGTGAGGTAATAATCATGCTTCCTTCCTCTGCCCTCTCCCCCCAACCTCGCACAACAGAAATGTGATCAAGGTCTCCCTCATCTGATGAGTCTTCCATCAGTTCGTCCTCCACTTCTTCCTGGGCTCCTGCACCTTCCTCACTAGTTTGGCTGCTACCATGCGCCCTGGTAAAACCATCTCCCCCACCCTCACATGCCTGCCGCCTCGGTGCTGCCGACCGTCTGGACCTTGCAGATGTTAGCCCTTCCGCATACAACTCCTCCTCCTCTACTTCCTCCACATCCTCTTGTGCCACCACCTGACTCCGAATTCTGTTTAACATGTGCTCCAGCATGTAAATCACCGGAATAGTCATGCTGATAATGGCATCGTCAGCACTAAACATCTTCGGCGCCATTTCAAAACTGTGCAGAAGGGTGCATAGGTCCCTGATCTGAGACCACTCCTCCAGCGTGATTTGCCCCACCTCTGGATCTCGTTGGCCCAGGCTATACGTCAGAATGTATTGCACCAGGGCTTATCGGTGCTGCCACAGTCGCTGCAACATGTGCAGAGTTGAATTCCACTGGGTAGGCATATCGCATTTTAGCCGGTGAAGTGGCAGGCCCAACGACTTCTGTAGAGATGTAAGTCGCTGAGCTGCGGGATGCGAATGGCAGAAGTGAGCACACAGCGACTGTGCCCTCTGCAGAAGGCCATCTAGTCCGGGATATTGGGCTAAAAATTGCTGGACAACCAGGTTCAACACGTGAGCCATACAAGGCACGTGTGTGACATTGCCCCGGCGAAGGGCCGCACCCATGTTTGCAGCATTGTCGCACACAGCCTTCCCTGGTTTCAGGTCCAGTGGAGACAACCATTCATGAAACTGGTTCTCCAGAGCTGACCACAACTCCTCAGCTGTGTGACTCACATTTCCCAGACATTTCAAACTAAAAACCGCCTGATGACGTTGAGCCCTGCTGCCAGCATAGTAAGGAAGTGTGCAGGATCCCTTCTGCGCAGTTAGAAAGCTTGTGGCATGACCAGACAGGCTTTGGATGCAGGTGGAGGACCGAGAGGAGGTTGAGGAGGCAGAAGCAGTGGAGGAACTTCGAGATAAAGAGGATTGACGCACAACTCGTGGGGACGGCAAGACTTGGACAGCAGCCCCTTGTCCTGCTGTCACCATAGTTACCAAGTGCCCAGTCAGCGACATGTAACGCCCCTGTCCATGCCTACTCGTCCAAGTGTCTGTGGTGAAATGCACCCTGTCACACACAGAGTTTCTCAAAGAAGCGGTGATGTTGTGTGGGACATGCTGGTGGAGCGCAGGCACACCTTTCTTTGAGAAGTAGTGCTGACTGGGCATCTGGTACTGGGGCACTGCGACGGACATAAGGTCTCGAAAATCCTCTGTGTCCACCAGGCGGAAATGCAGCATTTCTGTAGCCAAGAGCTTGCAGAAGGTGAAATTCAACCTCTTAGCTTTCTCATGGCTAGGAGGAAATGGTCTTTTACTTGTCCACATCTGAGAGACCGAGGGCTGGCTGTTGTGCTTAGACGGGGTTGAGAAGGGTGTCCCCTGAAAACTGCCGGTCTGTGAGGAAGATGCAGGCGGACATGTTAGGTTGCCTTGATCCAAAGGTAGTGCTATCGATGTCGGACAGCGCTGAACACCAGCTGGTGTTTCCACCTCCAAAGAAAATGATGACCTGCCAATCACGCTGGCTGTTGCGGGTAAAGAGATGGCAGGTCTGCGTCCCAAAACAGGTGTGACTGCTGTCCCCCCAGTCACAGAGGATGAAGAGGCCGTGGATGCACAAGATGTGGCAGACGGTGGTTGGCCCGGCCTGCTAGGCCGCATTGTAGCACAGTGAGCTTCCCACTGCAAATTATGTTTCATATCCATGTGCCGGTTCATGCATGAAGTACTCAAACTATGTATTTTTTGGCCTCTACTTAGCTTTTGCTGACAAATGTTACAGATAACACGAGTTGGGTCATCCTTATCGATCTGAAAAAATGCCCAGGCTATGCAAGGCTTAGCACCCATGCGACCTGAAGAGCCACCACGACTTGTGGTCAGAGGCAGAGTTGTGTTTGAGGATGCAGTTGTTGACGTGTTTATAGTACTACGTCTCTGTCCAGGAAGGCGCAACCTGACCTCGTCGTCACTAGCATCCTCCTCCACCTCCTCTGCTGACCTCATCGACTGGCTGACTGTGGGTTGACAGTAAGTGGGATCTCCAACCTCGCCATCATCACCCTCTGTGTTATCACACCCGTCGTACTCATCTGGATTCACAGAAGCTCTGGAGCCGACCTCTGATTCTCAGGCTATAGTATGAGTAAACAGCTCTGCAGACTCAACCATCTGTTCTACCCCATACTCAGACGGGCAGCTGGAGACTTGGGAGCTGTGAGGAAGCAAGTGCGATTGGGGTGACACCTCTGAGGACTGGAGTATTTGTGATGTTGAACTTGAGGTGGAGGAGAGACCACTTAAAGGAGCACTTGATATCCGTTGTAGCACCTGCTGTTTTTGTGCCTCATCTGGAATTTGTAGCGATTGGCGTGGCTGTAAGAAAGGGATCTTATCACATTGTCCGCTAAAAGAAGTAGACATCTTAGTTTGGCTGGAAGATGGTCTTTCTACTGCAGATGTTACTGTTGCTTTAACACCTACCCCACGGACACAACCTTTTTTTCCCTTCCCAACACGCCTATTCACCTTTCCACCAGCAGCAGGCCTTTTTCCACTCATTTTGGTGGTTAACTAATTGACAACGCTAGAGTTGTTTGCACAAAAAACAATGGATGGGAACAAAGCAGAGCTGAGTGGCCAAACTGTGGTATTAGCCCAAAAGTATTGGCTGGGTTAGATGCAGATAAAAATTATTTTGAATTTTCAACCTGGTGGAGGCTAGTATAGACGGACTAATAGAACAAGTCCCACACACTGCTACAAGCTGAAATACTTTTTCAGAGCTAGATGCAGATAAAAATTATTTTGAATTTGCAACCTGGTGGAGGTTAGTATAGATGGACTAATAGAACAAGTCCCACACACTGCTACGGCCGAAGCCCAAATATTTTTTCAGAGATAGATGCAGATAAAAATTATATTGAATTTGCAACCTGGTGTAGGTTAGTATAGATGGACTAATAGAACAAGTCCCACACACTGCTACAAGCCCAAATATTTTTTCAGAGCTAGATGCAGATAAAAATTATTTTGAATTTGCAACCTGGTGGAGGTTAGTATAGATGGACTAATAGAACAAGTCCCACACACTGCTACATGCCCAAATATTTTTTCAGAGCTAGATGTAGATAAAAATTATATTGAATTTGCAACCTGGTGGAGGTTAGTATAGATGGACTAATAGAACAAGTCCTACACACTGCTACAAGCCCAAATATTTTTTCAGAGCTAGATGCAGATAAAAATTATTTTGAATTTGCAACCTGGTGGAGGTTAGTATAGATGGACTAATAGAACAAGTCCCACACACTGCTACAAGCCAAAATATTTTTTCAGAGCTAGATGCAGATAAAAATTATTTTGAATTTGCAACCTGGTGGAGGTTAGTATAGATGGACTAATAGAACAAGTCCCACACACTGCTACAGGCCGAAATATTTTTTCAGAGCTAGATACAGATACAAATTAATTTGAATTTGCAACCCGGTGGAGGTTAGTATAGAAGGACTAATAGAACAAGTCCCACACACTGCTACAAGCCCAAATATTTTTTCGGAGCTAGATGCAGATAAAAATTATTTTGAATTTGCAACCTGGTGGAGGTTAGTATAGATGGACTAATAGAACAAGTCCCACACACTGCTACAAGCCGAAATATTTTTTCAGAGCTAGATGCAGATAAAAATTATTTTGAATTTGCAACCTGGTGGAGGTTAGTGTAGATGGACTAATAGAACAAGTCTCACACACTGCTACAAGCCCAAATATTTTTTCAGAGCTAGATGCAGATCAAAATTGTATTGAATTTGCAACCTGGTGGAGGTTAGTATAGATCAGTGATTTTCAACCAGTGTTCCGCAGCACACTAGTGTGCCACGACACATGGTCGGGTGTGCCGCGGGGAAAGCTCCCCAAACTATGGTGCCCCCTGTGTTTTGTTTCCCGGCAATGCGCTCGATGCGCAGTCACGCCTTCTTACAGTGTAAGAGACGTGTACAATAACACATGCGCAAGCTTTGAACCTCGCGCGACTTAATGATGTCACCGAGGCCGGCGCGTCATCCTGAGAGCAGAGAGACTCTCGCATTTGCCCGCCGCCAAGGTAATGCCCGCCAATAATGCTGACTATATGAGCTTTTGCCTGAGTATATGAACTGTTGGCAGAATACTCAGCATATGAGCTGGTACTTTTAGTACTCCAGCAGTATACTGCATATAACAATGAGAAATGTAAAATGAGAAATACTATAGTCATGAGGCTGAAGTACTACAAGTACCAGCTCATATGCTGAGTATATGAGCTGGCACTTGTACTCTGGCCTCATGGCCATAGTACTTTTCATTGTACCCCTTTATATTGCAGTATATGAGCCACATAATAATCAGCACCATATACTGTGGTGCTGTACAGTGCACATCACCACAGTATATGATGCTGATAATCATGTGCTCATATACGTGGGACTGTATTTATGAGGTTACATGGGATTGAATATATGAGGGGGTTATCCTTTTTTATTTCACTTTTTTAAAATAAATAATTTATTGAAAGGACCTCTGCCAGGCATATTTCACTCTTGAGGGCTAAAAAAGTAGCTCTTGTGGTGGTAAGAAGCTGATTTAAAACCCCCAAGAGTGAACTCCGTGAGAGTTGTATGTATGGAATAATAAATGATATTAGTACCGTTCTTCAGCAGTCATGTCCTGCTTGAATTGACTCTAGTGGCGTAGCACTTGGCAGCCGGCTCTATTCTACTTGTAGAGAAAGCTGAGTGCTACGTCACTAGTGTCAATTCAAGCAGGAAATGCAGACCGTAGTAATATAAGTTATTATCACACACATACAGCTCTCGCGAAGTTCACTCTTGGGGGGTTTAAATCAGCTTCTTGTCACCACGAGAGCTGCTTTTTAAGCCCTCAGGAATGAAATATGCCTAGCAGAGGTCCTTTAAGTTTGGCAGATAATGTAATACTCTTCTATTTTAGTGTGTGGCTGCGCACACTATCTCAGCAGTGATGGAGAAGTATTTGAGAATGGAAAAGGCAAATGCCGAACAGGACCCTGGACACAATTCTAACCCAAATGAAGGCCCTAGTATGAGAGTTCGACAAAAGAAAAAAGACAAGACGGTGAGCTCAAGGCAATACAGTGAAAGCTATCTTTCATTTGGATTTACTTCCACAGGGGATGCGACAGCACCAACACCACTGTGCTTGGTGTGTGGTGAGAAGCTTTCCAATAGCGCTATGGTGCCAAGCAAACTTAAACGCCATCTCCAAACGAAACACCCTTCCGTTCAAAATAAACCGATGGAGTATTTTGTACGCTTACGTACAAACAATGAGAAAGGGGCAACTTTTTTGAGAAAAAGCACAAAGGTAAATGAGAGAGCCCTCAAAGCTAGCTACCTTGTTGCTGAACTCATAGCTAAATCAAAAAAGTCCCACACTGTGGCAGAAACATTAATACTACCAGCTTGTAAAGCTATTGTAAATGAGATGCTTGGCCTTGAAGCAGCTAAAGAGATAGCTAAAGTGCCTCTCTCTGATAACACAATTGCCAGGCGGATTGATGACTTGTCTGCGGACATTGAAACAGTTGTTTTGGAAAAGGTGCGCATCAGTAAGAAATTTGCCTTGCAACTTGATGAGTCGACGGATATCAGTGGACATTGTCAGTTGTTGGCCAATGTGCGTTTTGTGGATGGTGAAGCCATTAGAGAAAACTTCCTATTTTGCAAGGCACTGACAGAAAAATCAACAGGAGAGGCAATATTCCAAGTCACATCGGAATATCTTGATAAAAGTGGACTTACATGGGAAAACAGCACAGGTGTCTGCACTGATGGAGCCGCAGCCATGGTCGGGCGCATCAAAGGCTTTGTAAGTAGGGTTAAAGAAAGAAACCCAGATGTTCTTGCTACCCACTGTTTCTTGCACCGTGAGGCCCTCGTTGCAAAGACCTTACCAGCAGATCTAGCTCCTGTGTTGGATGATGTTTTGCGCATAGTGAACTTTGTGAAGACGCAACCTTTGAGATGTCGCTTATTTGCGTCTTTGTGTACAGAAATGGGAGCGGAACATAAAATCTTATTGCTCCACACGGAGGTCAGGTGGCTGTCACGCGGCAAAGTGCTGGCCCGTGTGTATGAGTTGCGAGAGGAACTTAAAATATTTCTTACAAACGAGAGGTCCGATTATTCAAAGCTGCTTGCAAGTGATGAGTGGTGTGCAAAGCTGGCATACCTGGCTGATATATTTCAATATCTGAATCAACTAAACACACGGATGCAAGGTCGAAATGAAAACCTGCTTAAAAGCACTGATAAAATGAACGGATTCCGTTTAAAGGTGCAGCTCTGGCAACAACATGTGCAGGGTGGCAACCTTCAGATGTCCCCACTCACCGAGAAACTGCATGATGACAATACTGCTGCAATGTGCGAAGCGATTGGCAGACATTTGAAAACTCTTGAGGAGAAGTTATCGTTCTATTTCTCTTCAGCCTTCACAGAATGCCTTGACTGGGTTAGGGACCCATACAGCTCATTATCCGTTGCTGGAAAGGACATGGCTTTAAAGGAGCAAGAGGAACTCGTTGAACTGAAGCAAGATCGCGGTTTAAAGCTAAAGTTTGCTGATCTTCCTTTGGACAGTTTTTGGTTATCTGTTGCCAAGGAGTTCCCCATTCTGGCCAACAAAGCTATTTTGACATTGCTCCCATTTTCAACCACATATCTATGTGAGCTGGGCTTCTCAAGCTTGACTGCGATAAAAACTAAAAACAGGGAGAAACTGAGAACTATTGAGGAAGAGCTTCGTGTGTGTCTTTCCACCATTCCTGCCAGGATATCCCTTTTGTGTTTATCGAAACAGGCCCAGGTTTCACACTGAGTGAGTAAAATAAATTTAGAATCTATATTATTAACTATATGTATAATATGACTGTTTTAGGGTCATTTTGTGCTATTTTGGTTGGTGGTGTGCCCCAGGATTTTCTAAGTATAAAAAGTGTGCCGCGGCTCAAAAAAGGTTGAAAATCACTGGTATAGATGGACAAATAGAACAAGTCCCACACACTGCTACAAGCCGAAATATTTTTTCAGAGCTAGATGCAGATGAAAATAATTTTGAATTTGCAACCTGGTGGAGGTTAGTATAGATGGACTAATAGAACAAGTCCCACACACTGCTACAAGCCGAAATATTTTTTCAGAGCTAGATGCAGATAAAAATAATTTTGAATTTGCAACCTGGTGGAGGTTAGTATAGATGGACTAATAGAACAAGTCCCACACACTGCTACAAGCCGAAATATTTTTTCAGAGCTAGATACAGATACAAATTATTTTGAATTTGCAACCTGGTGGAAGTTAGTATAGATGGACTAATAGAACAAGTCCCACACACTGCTACAAGCCGAAATATTTTTTCAGAGCTAGATGCAGATAAAAATTATTTTGAATTTGCAACCTGGTGGAGGTTAGTATAGATGGACTAATAGAACAAGTTCCACACACTGCTACAAGCCAAAATATTTTTTCAGAGCTAGATGCAGATAAAAATTATTTTGAATTTGCAACCTGGTGGAGGTTAGTATAGATGGACTAATAGAACAAGTTCCACACACTGCTACAAGCCAAAATATTTTTTCAGAGCTAGATGCAGATAAAAATGATTTTGAATTTGCAACCTGGTGGAGGTTAGTATAGTTGGACTAATAGAACAAGTCCCACACACTGCTACAAGCCGAAATATTTTTTCAGAGCTAGATGCAGATAAAAATTATTTTGAATTTGCAACCTGGTGGAGGTTAGTATAGATGGACTAATAGAACAAGTCCCACACACTGCTACAAGCCCAAATATTTTTTCAGAGCTAGATGCAGATAAAAATTATATTGAATTTGCAACCTGGTGGAGGTTAGTATAGATGGACAAATAGAACAAGTCCCACACACTGCTACAAGCCCAAATATTTTTTAAGAGCTAGATGCAGATAAAAATTATTTTAAATTTGCAACCTGGTGGAGGTTAGTATAGATGGACTAATAGAACAAGTCCCCCACACTGCTACAAGCCGAAATATTTTTTCAGAGCTAGATGCAGATAAAAATTATTTTGAATTTGCAACCTGGTGGAGGTTAGTATAGATGGACTAATAGAACAAGTCCCACACACTGCTACAAGCCGAAATATTTTTTCAGAGCTAGATGCAGATAAAAATTATTTTGAATTTGCAACCTGATGGAGGTTAGTATAGATGGACTAATAGAACAAGTCCCACACACTGCTACAAGTCGAAATATTTTTTCAGAGCTAGATGCAGATAAAAATTATTTTGAATTTGCAACCCGGTGGAGGTTAGTATAGATGGACAAATAGAACAAGTCCCACACACTGCTACAAGCCAAAATATTTTTTAAGAGCTAGATGCAGATAAAAATTATTTTAAATTTGCAACCTGGTGGAGGTTAGTATAGATGGACTAATAGAACAAGTCCCCCACACTGCTACAAGCCGAAATATTTTTTCAGAGCTAGATGCAGATAAAAATTATTTTGAATTTGCAACCTGGTGGAGGTTAGTATAGATGGACTAATAGAACAAGTCCCACACACTGCTACAAGCCGAAATATTTTTTCAGAGCTAGATGCAGATAAAAATTATTTTGAATTTGCAACCTGATGGAGGTTAGTATAGATGGACTAATAGAACAAGTCCCACACACTGCTACAAGTCGAAATATTTTTTCAGAGCTAGATGCAGATAAAAATTATTTTGAATTTGCAACCTGGTGGAGGTTAGTATAGATGGACTAATAGAACAAGTTCCACGCACTGCTACAAGCCAAAATATTTTTTCAGAGCTAGATGCAGATAAAAATGATTTTGAATTTGCAACCTGGTGGAGGTTAGTATAGTTGGACTAATAGAACAAGTCCCACACACTGCTACAAGCCGAAATATTTTTTCAGAGCTAGATGCAGATAAAAATTATTTTGAATTTGCAACCTGGTGGAGGTTAGTATAGATGGACTAATAGAACAAGTCCCACACACTGCTACAAGCCCAAATATTTTTTCAGAGCTAGATGCAGATAAAAACTATATTGAATTTGCAACCTGGTGGAGGTTAGTATAGATGGGCAAATAGAACAAGTCCCACACACTGCTACAAGCCCAAATATTTTTTCAGAGCTAGATGCAGATAAAAATTATTTTAAATTTGCAACCTGGTAGAGGTTAGTATAGATGGACTAATAGAACAAGTCCCCCACACTGCTACAAGCCGAAATATTTTTTCAGAGCTAGATGCAGATAAAAATTATTTTGAATTTGCAACCTGGTGGAGGTTAGTATAGATGGACTAATAGAACAAGTCCCACACACTGCTACAAGCCGAAATATTTTTTCAGAGCTAGATGCAGATAAAAATTATTTTGAATTTGCAACCTGATGGAGGTTAGTATAGATGGACTAATAGAACAAGTCCCACACACTGCTACAAGTCGAAATATTTTTTCAGAGCTAGATGCAGATAAAAATTATTTTGAATTTGCAACCTGGTGGAGGTTAGTATAGATGGAATAATAGAACAAGTCCCACACACTGCTACAAGCCCAAATATTTTTTCAGAGCTAGATGCAGATAAAAATTATTTTGAATTTGCAACCTCGTGGAGGTTAGTATAGATGGACTAATAGAACAAGTCCCACACACTGCTACAAGCTGAAATATTTTTTCAGAGCTAGATGCAGATAAAAATTATTTTGAATTTGCAACCTGGTGGAGGTTAGTATAGATGGACTAATAGAACAAGTCCCACACACTGCTACAAGCCCAAATATTTTTTCAGAGCTAGATGCAGATAAAAATTATTTTGAATTTGCAACCTGGTGGACGTTAGTATAGATGGACTTATAGAACAAGTCCCACACACTGCTACAAGCCCAAATATTTTTTCAGAGCTAGATGCAGATAAAAATTATTTTGAATTTGCAACCTGGTGGACGTTAGTATAGATGGACTAATAGAACAAGTCCCACACACTGCTACAAGCCAAAGCCCAAATATTTTTTCAGAGATAGATGCAGATAAAAATTATATTGAATTTGCAACCTAGTGGAGGTTACTATACATGGACTAATAGAACAAGTCCCACACACTGCTACAAGCCCAAATATTTTTTCAGAGCTAGATGCAGATAAAAATTATTTTGAATTTGCAACCTGGTGGAGGTTAGTATAGATGGACTAAAAGAACAAGTCCCACACACTGCTATAAGTCGAAATATTTTTTCAGAGCTAGATGCAGATAAAAATTATTTTGAATTTGCAACCTGATGGAGGTTAGTATAGATGGACTAATAGAACAAGTCCCACACACTGCTACTAGCCGAAATATGTTTTCAGAGCTAGATGCAGATTAAAATAGTATTGAATTTGCAACCTGGTGGAGGTTAGTATAGATGGACTAATAGAACAAGTCCCACACACTGCTACAATCCCAAATATTTTTTCAGAGCTAGATGCAGATAAAAATTATTTTGAATTTGCAACCTGGTGGAGGTTAGTATAGATGGACTAATAGAACAAGTCCCACACACTGCTACAAGCCGAAATATTTTTTCAGAGCTAGATGCAGATAAAAATTATTTTGAATTTGCAACCTGGTGGAGGTTAGTATAGATGGACTAATAGAACAAGTCCCACACACTGCTACAAGCCGAAATATTTTTTCAGAGCTAGATGCAGATAAAAATTATATTGAATTTGCTACCTGGTGGAGGTTAGTATAGATGGACTAATAGAACAAGTCCCACACACTGATACAAGCCCAAATATTTTTTCATAGCTAGATGCAGATAAAAATTATTTTGAATTTGCAACGTGGTGGAGGTTAGTATAGATGGACTAATAGAACAAGTCCCACACACTGCTACAAGCCGAAATATTATTTCAGAGCTAGATGCAGATAAAAATTATTTTGAATTTGCAACCTGGTGGAGATTAGTATAGATGGACTAATAGAACAAGTCCCACACACTGCTACAAGCCAAAATATTTTTTCTGAGCTAGATGCAGATAAAAATTATTTTGAATTTGCAACCTGGTGGAGGTTAACTTACATGGACTAATAGAACAAGTCCCACACACTGCTACAAGCCAAAGCCAAAATATTTTTTCAGAGCTAGATGCAGATAAAAATTATATTGACTTTGCAACCTAGTGGAGGTTAGTATAGATGGACTAATAGAACAAGTTCCACACACTGCTACAAGCCAAAATATTTTTTCAGAGCTAGATGCAGATAAAAATGATTTTGAATTTGCAACCTGGTGGAGGTTAGTATAGTTGGACTAATAGAACAAGTCCCACACACTGCTACAAGCCGAAATATTTTTTCAGAGCTAGATGCAGATAAAAATTATTTTGAATTTGCAACCTGGTGGAGGTTAGTATAGATGGACTAATAGAACAAGTCCCACACACTGCTACAAGCCCAAATATTTTTTCAGAGCTAGATGCAGATAAAAATTATATTGAATTTGCAACCTGGTGGAGGTTAGTATAGATGGACAAATAGAACAAGTCCCACACACTGCTACAAGCCGAAATATTTTTTCAGAGCTAGATGCAGATAAAAATTATTTTGAATTTGCAACCTGATGGAGGTTAGTATAGATGGACTAATAGAACAAGTCCCACACACTACTACAAGTCGAAATATTTTTTCAGAGCTAGATGCAGATAAAAATTATTTTGAATTTGCAACCTGGTGGAGGTTAGTATAGATGGACTAATAGAACAAGTTCCACACACTGCTACAAGCCAAAATATTTTTTCAGAGCTAGATGCAGATAAAAATGATTTTGAATTTGCAACCTGGTGGAGGTTAGTATAGTTGGACTAATAGAACAAGTCCCACACACTGCTACAAGCCGAAATATTTTTTCAGAGCTAGATGCAGATAAAAATTATTTTGAATTTGCAACCTGGTGGAGGTTAGTATAGATGGACTAATAGAACAAGTCCCACACACTGCTACAAGCCCAAATATTTTTTCAGAGCTAGATGCAGATAAAAATTATATTGAATTTGCAACCTGGTGGAGGTTAGTATAGATGGACAAATAGAACAAGTCCCACACACTGCTACAAGCCCAAATATTTTTTCAGAGCTAGATGCAGATAAAAATTATTTTAAATTTGCAACCTGGTGGAGGTTAGTATAGATGGACTAATAGAACAAGTCCCCCACACTGCTACAAGCCGAAATATTTTTTCAGAGCTAGATGCAGATAAAAATTATTTTGAATTTGCAACCTGGTGGAGGTTAGTATAGATGGACTAATAGAACAAGTCCCACACACTGCTACAAGCCGAAATATTTTTTCAGAGCTAGATGCAGATAAAAATTATTTTGAATTTGCAACCTGATGGAGGTTAGTATAGATGGACTAATAGAACAAGTCCCACACACTGCTACAAGTCGAAATATTTTTTCAGAGCTAGATGCAGATAAAAATTATTTTGAATTTGCAACCTGGTGGAGGTTAGTATAGATGGAATAATAGAACAAGTCCCACACACTGCTACAAGCCCAAATATTTTTTCAGAGCTAGATGCAGATAAAAATTATTTTGAATTTGCAACCTGGTGGAGGTTAGTATAGATGGACTAATAGAACAAGTCCCACACACTGCTACAAGCTGAAATATTTTTTCAGAGCTAGATGCAGATAAAAATTATTTTGAATTTGCAACCTGGTGGAGGTTAGTATAGATGGACAAATAGAACAAGTCCCACACACTGCTACAAGCCCAAATATTTTTTCAGAGCTAGATGCAGATAAAAATTATTTTGAATTTGCAACCTGGTGGACGTTAGTATAGATGGACTTATAGAACAAGTCCCACACACTGCTACAAGCCCAAATATTTTTTCAGAGCTAGATGCAGATAAAAATTATTTTGAATTTGCAACCTGGTGGACGTTAGTATAGATGGACTAATAGAACAAGTCCCACACACTGCTACAAGCCAAAGCCCAAATATTTTTTCAGAGATAGATGCAGATAAAAATTATATTGAATTTGCAACCTAGTGGAGGTTACTATAGATGGACTAATAGAACAAGTCCCACACACTGCTACAAGCCCAAATATTTTTTCAGAGCTAGATGCAGATAAAAATTATTTTGAATTTGCAACCTGGTGGAGGTTAGTATAGATGGACTAAAAGAACAAGTCCCACACACTGCTATAAGTCGAAATATTTTTTCAGAGCTAGATGCAGATAAAAATTATTTTGAATTTGCAACCTGATGGAGGTTAGTATAGATGGACTAATAGAACAAGTCCCACACACTGCTACAAGCCGAAATATTTTTTCAGAGCTAGATGCAGATAAAAATTATATTGAATTTGCTACCTGGTGGAGGTTAGTATAGATGGACTAATAGAACAAGTCCCACACACTGATACAAGCCCAAATATTTTTTCATAGCTAGATGCAGATAAAAATTATTTTGAATTTGCAACCTGGTGGAGGTTAACTTACATGGACTAATAGAACAAGTCCCACACACTGCTACAAGCCAAAGCCCAAAATATTTTTTCAGAGATAGATGCAGATAAAAATTATATTGAATTTGCAACCTAGTGGAGGTTAGTATAGATGGACTAATAGAACAAGTCCCACACACTGCTACAAGCCGAAATATTTTTTCAGAACTAGATGCAGATAAAAATTATTTTGAATTTGCAACCTGGTGGAGGTTAGTATAGTTGGACTAATAGAACAAGTCCCACACACTGCTACAAGCCGAAATATTTTTTCAGAGCTAGATGCAGATAAAAATTATTTTGAATTTGCAACCTGGTGGAGGTTAGTATAGATGGCCTAATAGAACAAGTCCCACACACTGCTACAAGCCCAAATATTTTTTCAGAGCTAGATGCAGATAAAAATTATACTGAATTTGCAACCTGGTGGAGGTTAGTATAGATGGACTAATAGAACAAGTCCCACACACTGCTACAAGCCCAAATATTTTTCAGAGCTAGATGCAGATAAAAATTATTTTAAATTTGCAACCTGGTGGAGGTTAGTATAGATGGACTAATAGAACAAGTCCGACACACTGCTACAAGCCGAAATATTTTTTCAGAGCTAGATGCAGATAAAAATTATTTTGAAATTGCAACCTGGTGGAGGTTAGAATAGATGGACTAATAGAACAAGTCCCACACACTGCTACAAGCCGAAATATTTTTTCAGAGCTAGATGCAGATAAAAATTATTTTGAATTTGCAACCTGGTGGAGGTTAGTATAGATGGACTAATAGAACAAGTCCCACACACTGCTACAAGCCGAAATATTATTTCAGAGCTAGATGCAGATAAAAATTATTTTGAATTTGCAACCTGGTGGAGGTTAGTGTAGATGGACTAATAGAACAAGTCCCACACACTGCTACAAGCCAAAATATTTTTTCAGAGCTAGATGCAGATAAAAATTATTTTGAATTTGCAACCTGGTGGAGGTTAGTATAGATGGACTAATAGAACAAGTCCACACACTGCTACTAGCCCAAATATTTTTTCAGAGCTAGATGCAGATAAAAGTTATTTTGAATTTGCAACCTGGTGGACGTTAGTATAGATGGACTTATAGAACAAGTCCCACACACTGCTACAAGCCAAAGCCCAAATATTTTTTCAGAGATAGATGCAGATAAAAATTATATTGAATTTGCAACCTAGTGGAGGTTACTATAGATGGACTAATAGAACAAGTCCCACACACTGATACAAGCCGAAATATTTTTTCAGAGCTAGATGCAGATAAAAATTATTTTGAATTTGCAACCTGGTGGAGGTTAGTATAGATGGACTAAAAGAACAAGTCCCACACACTGCTACAAGCCGAAATATTTTTTCAGAGCTAGATGCAGATAAAAATTATTTTGAATTTGGAACCTGATGGAGGTTAGTATAGATGGACTAATAGAACAAGTCCCACACACTGCTACAAGCCGAAATATGTTTTCAGAGATAGATGCAGATTAAAATAGTATTGAATTTGCAACCTGGTGGAGGTTAGTATAGATGGACTAATAGAACAAGTCCCACACACTGCTACAAGCCCAAATATTTTTTCAGAGCTAGATGCAGATAAAAATTATTTTGAATTTGCAACCTGGTGGAGGTTAGTATAGATGGACTAATAGAACAAGTCCCACACACTGCTACAAGCTGAAATATTTTTTCAGAGCTAGATGCAGATAAAAATTATTTTGAATTTGCAACCTGGTGGAGGTTAGTATAGATGGACTAATAGAACAAGTCCCACACACTGATACAAGCCGAAATATTTTTTCAGAGCTAGATGCAGATAAAAATTATTTTGAATTTGCAACCCGGTGGAGGGTAGTATAGATGGACTAACAGAACAAGTCCCATGCACTGTTACAAGCCAAAATATTTTTTCAGAGCTAGATGCAGATAAAAATTATTTTGAATTTGCAACCTTGTGGAGGTTAGTATAGATGGACTAATAGAACAAGTCCCACACACTGCTACTAGCCGAAATATTTTTTCATAGCTAGATGCAGATAAAAATTATATTGAATTTGCAACCTGGTGGAGGTTAGTATAGATGGACTAATAGAACAAGTCCCACACACTGCTACAAGCCGAAATATTTTTTCAGAGCTAGATGCAGATAAAAATTATATTGAATTTGCAACCTGGTGGAGGTTAGTATAGATGGACTAATAGAACAAGTCCCACACACTGCTACAAGCCCAAATATTTTTTCAAAGCTAGATGCAGATAAAAATTATATTGAATTTGCAACCTGGTGGAGATTAGTATAGATGGACTAATAGAACAAGTCCCACACACTGCTACAAGCCCAAATATTTTTTCAGAGCTAGATGCAGATAAAAATTATTTTGAATTTGCAACCTGGTGGAGGTTAGTATAGATGGGCTAATAGAAAAAGTTCCACACACTGCTACAAGCCGAAATATTTTTTCAGAGCTAGATGCAGATAAAAATTATTTTGAATTTGCAACCTGGTGGAGGTTAGTATAGATGGACTAATAGAACAAGTCCCACACACTGCTACAAGCCCAAATATTTTTTCAGAGCTAGATGCAGATAAAAATTATTTTGAATTTGCAACCTGGTGGAGGTTAGTATAGATGGACTAATAGAACAAGTCCCACACACTGCTACAAGCCCAAATATTTCTTCAGAGCTAGATGCAGATAAAAATTATATTGAATTTGCAACCTGGTGGAGGTTAGTATAGGTGGACTAATAGAACAAGTCCCACACACTGCTACAATCCGAAATATGTTTTCAGAGCTAGATGCAGATAAAAATTGTATTGAATTTGCAACCTGGTGGAGGTTAGTATAGATGGACTAATAGAACAAGTCCCACACACTGCTACAAGCCCAAATATTTTTTCAGAGCTAGATGCAGATAAAAATTATTTTGAATTTGCAACCTGGTGGAGGTTTGTATAGATGGAGTAATAGAACAAGTCCCACACACTGCTACAAGCCGAAATATTTTTTCAGAGCTAGATGCAGATAAAAATTATATTGAATTTGCAACCTGGTGGAGGTTAGTATAGATGGACTAATAGAACAAGTCCCACACACTGCTACAAGCCCAAATATTTTTTCAAAGCTAGATGCAGATAAAAATTATATTGAATTTGCAACCTGGTGGAGATTAGTATAGATGGACTAATAGAACAAGTCCCACACACTGCTACAAGCCCAAATATTTTTTCAGAGCTAGATGCAGATAAAAATTATTTTGAATTTGCAACCTGGTGGAGGTTAGTATAGATGGGCTAATAGAAAAAGTTCCACACACTGCTACAAGCCGAAATATTTTTTCAGAGCTAGATGTAGATAAAAATTATTTTGAATTTGCAACCTGGTGGAGGTTAGTATAGATGGACTAATAGAACAAGTCCCACACACTGCTATAAGCCCAAATATTTTTTCAGAGCTAGATGCAGATAAAAATTATTTTGAATTTGCAACCTGGTGGAGGTTAGTATATATGGACTAATAGAACAAGTCCCACACACTGCTACAAGCCCAAATATTTCTTCAGAGCTAGATGCAGATAAAAATTATATTGAATTTGCAACCTGGTGGAGGTTAGTATAGGTGGACTAATAGAACAAGTCCCACACACTGCTACAAGCCGAAATATGTTTTCAGAGCTAGATGCAGATAAAAATTGTATTGAATTTGCAACCTGGTGGAGGTTAGTATAGATGGACTAATAGAACAAGTCCCACACACTGCTACAAGCCCAAATATTTTTTCAGAGCTAGATGCAGATAAAAATTATTTTGAATTTGCAACCTGGTGGAGGTTTGTATAGATGGTGCAATAGAACAAGTCCCACACACTGCTACAAGCTGAAATATTTTTTCAGAGCTAGATGCAGATAAAAATTATTTTGAATTTGCAACCTGGTGGAGGATGGTATAGATGGAGTAATAGAACAAGTCCCACACACTGCTACAAGCCGAAATATTTTTTCAGAGCTAGATGCAGATAAAAATTATTTTGAATTTGCAACCTGGTGGATGTTAGTATAGATGGACTAATAGAAAAAGTCCCACACACTGCTACAAGCCAAAATATGTTTTCAGAGCTAGATGCAGATAAAAATTATTTTGAATTTGCAACCTGGTGGAGGCTAGTATAGATGGACTAATAGAATGATGCTATGCCCAAAAGGTTTTACTTGGCTAGGTGCAGTAAAAAAATTTGTATTCTATACACAGATGGTGTAGCTTGCAACACAGATAGGCTACTGCACTGACTAACACACACTGCAAGAGGCCAAAAAGGATTTGCTTAGCTAGATTTAGCCAAATGCTGTGAAAAAAACTTGCACAGCACTGGCACAGACCTGCCTGGAAAAAAGTGATAGGAACTGATGTAACTTAGCCCTCAATAGGACTGCAATTACAATTATTCTTTACTCCCAACCTATCTATTTAAGAGCACAGACCTGCCTGATAAAAGTGATAGGAACTGATTTAACCTAGCCCTCAAAAGGACTGCAATTACAATTAGTCTTTACTCCCAACCTATCTATTTAAGAACACAGATCTGCCTGATAAAAGTTGTAGGAAATGATGTAACCTAGTCCTCAAAAGGACTGCAATCACTACTATTCCCTACTCCCAAGCTATCTGTAGATTTGTGCGAAAATTGGCTTGAAATTAACACTGAAAGTATAGCGCACACAGCAACAGTGGTTCCGTCTAACACGCAGCTGCAGCAGTGAGAAAATGGTGGCGATGGGGAAAATAGCTGGGTTTTATAGGGCAAGGACATGTGACATACACTGCCAATGACACATGCCCTTGCTTGTGTGAAAAAAAGCAGTTCGCTCCGTGTGTGCGCTGCTAATAGGCAGATTGCACCTCCCCACTGTAAATGCGGGAAAGAGAAAAAAAAATGGAGATCTTCATTATTTCTGCAGAGATCCATCCCCTGCCCCTCCCCCCGCCCCGCTGTACACTCAAACTGCGTATTAACATTAATTTTCAGCATTACTGAGAAAAAATCCAGTTATGATTTTGGTGCACGAACAGTTATCGAACATAACCTCGAACCGCCGAATTTTTTTCAAATTGTTCGTGTTCACCGAACGGCTCGAACACTGCCCAAAACAGCTCGAATTTGAGATTGGCGAACAGTTCGAGTTGAACACCGCTCATCTCTACTGTTGAATGCACTCACACGTCATTACATATATACATATACTCACATTTAATAAAATAATACACATGGGAGTGCTTCTTTAAAATAAAGCACTTTCAACATTAAAATCCAGTGGGACGCTGATTCCTTGGCCAACCATGGGCTTCACTGTAACCAGCTTCGTCCAGAGTATGACCTGAAGCCAGACACCAGTAATCTCTTGTGAACTGATTCCCCTGTATAGCATTGGTGTTGAGTGGCTCATGACCATATGAGGACTATCTGAGATATACACCATTTGTGGGCAGAGTCCAATGTCGTAGGTGTCCTGGTGATTATTGAAAACGAATTTTGTCAATGCACAGTAGAGTGTGAGGACTGGCCCCAATCTATCACTAGACTCAATCTACATTTTGAATTGATGCCACACTAATGACTGTATTCATCAGGTGCCAAAATTTAATCTTGCTTGCCTAATTTATTCTAGTATTCTGTCTGTCCAAATCAGTGTTCTTATTTTTAAAGTGCTTCTATTATTTATAATATAGTATCCTGTTTTATATATATACTGTATTTTACTTTTGTGTTTCTTGTATTTCTTGTATCTTTTGACAGCTCATGTTTCTGATTTTCTTGTGGGTCATTCTGTCTGTCTATGGGTGTGTTCAAGCTCTAGAAATGAACCCCAAGCTACAATTGCCAGTATATTTTGCTTGGCCTTTTACTGGCCATTTGGTATCTGCCCAGTTCACCTCTTTTTGTCCCTATGTTGCCATATCTATTCAACATGCATGTGCTGTTCAGCTGCAGTGCTAGATTGGGCTTATGTGTCAAAGAAGATCAAGTGTCAGATGTGCAGAATTCCCTGAAAACAGAAGCAAAGAGACAGGGTCCAGTAGGTGTGGCGCCCCTGAGGGTTCAGTCACCACAGAGGTACTGCATCTGTTGGTGCCTCACTCTCTGGTAAGGAAAGGGTACAGCCCGTGACCCTAACACCTGCATCCAACACTACACTGCTCCAGGCAGGCTGGAAGGGCAAGATGCACTGTGTTCTGCTGAGCCCTGTCCCTGGCAGGAGTGGGGGGAACCAGAGTGAGGGGGAACCAAGTAGTGGGTGTGGGTGGAGGATGGAGTTAAGGGGAGCATTTGTTAGGAGTATAAAAAGGGAAGCCATTTTGAAAAAAGGGAGTTCTGGGTTCTGAGTCGAGTGAGAGGAGCAGGGGCTCTGCAGGAGCTCTGCTCCAGGTTGGGCCTAGTGAATGAGGCCCAGCAGAGGAGATAAGAAGAGGGGAGCAGAGGAGGAAGGCTCCGGTAACTGAAGGGGTCCCAGGGGTATGGATGGAGCGGGAAGCCACCCGTACACCCTAATCTGCCAGGTGTCAGACGGATCAGGCCGCAAGAAGGGAACCGGTCCCTGGGCTAGTCGTGTCACTTCAAGTCTCGGCTAGGAAACCGGAGGCTTCTGACCTTTATGGTGCAGTTGCCATACTTGCATTCGAGTAGCCAAGAAAAGTAGCCGTGTAGGATCAAGGAATTCCAGGTTACCCTGAAGGATCCGAGGATGCCATCTTGGGACTCAGTTTGTGAGGCGCAGGGCAGGAGGGAGAGACCCAGCGCGGGAAGTTGGCTGAGAAAAGGAACATATAGAAGGGGGGTCCCAATAAGTACTCTCGAATTGCCAGAGGGACTTCTGAACCCCTGCTTGGTGAACACAGCGGAAGCGGTAGCCTGTGCTGTGTAACCTGAGGAACTTGTCAACTGTGAGTAAACTCAGAGGACTGCACTTCCCTGTCTCTGTCAGTTATTGCCGCTGCGCCATCCTCCCTCCTACACTACAATGCCCAGCATCACCATCTGCACCTACGCTGCCCCGGGGGCCCGCTCCGCCTGTGGGGAGCAGAAACAGCTCCACTGCCATCCCATCACCCCCCGGAGGTCTGCAGCAGCGCTAGTAACCATTGCCAGAAACCACAGGTGGCGTCACGAGACAAACTGTTAACAAAACCTCCTTTTTAAAGATTGACCCCAGAGTACGGGCCCGGGAGCAGACTGCTGTGACATCCTACAAAGAAGGTAAAGGCCTGGGTACCGAGTCCCCCCCCCCCCCACATCAACCCTGGGCGAGTCATAGGCCCTACTGGTTTTATAATGGGGCTTTCTCAGTAAACATGTAAAAAAATATCTTGGAAAATCTCTTTAATTTCCTTAAGTCCTTTGATTTGAAGGGAATGGAAGAATTAACTTTATGTTTTTTTTTTTTTTTTAATATCTTGGTAGCGAATGCTGAGATCACGGGGGAAAATCCCCTATTTAGGATTCTCATTTAAAGCAAGAGTAAACAAGGGTCTCTGACTCTGAACAATCTTGCAAGTCTATGAATACAAAAAGCTGACAAAATGCCATTTTGGGGTGACAGACTCCCTTTAAAATATTGATGAAGCTGCCATTATTGGCTATGTTATATCATTTATCTATTTCATTCTTCTTTTAACTTCTCTACTCATATAAACAATTTTTGCGAGTAATTTTTAATAAAGCAACATTCAAAACTTTCCCAAACAGTCCAGGAAATAGTTTAGTTACACAGTGACTTGTCAACAAATGAAATGCCATGTGCAGGAATGAGGAAGTTTATAGTGACAGTTAATTAGTTGCGCACAAGACAAGCTCCCCGCTCTAAAAGTGCATTTCATGTTACGCAATGTCTATTGAAATAACATCATTATTTTATGTTACTATATAAAGAATAATGGGACATAATGAGCCATGGATTCTTCAAAAACCCACAGAATTTCGAGAATGAAGAAACTCAAAAATGATGTTGCAAAGAAAACAATGATGTCAATTAGATTTTTTTGTTCGTTTGCTACTTGAGCATTATGTACTGGATTTCAATACCTTTTTTAATGTACTGTTTTAAAATATAGTGCGGTCATTAAATAATTTTTAGACATGTCCTATCTGGATACATTCATATTCATGTAATTTCTGTGTCTTTACTTCACACCTTAGCTTTCTGACCCTAAGATCTGGAGATTAGAGAATTGCAGTTAAGAAGATTGTCTCATAATTAAAGTTTATTATCTTTAATATACTAATCTATGGCCGCTCTCTCCAGAGTCCAATGCCCTTCTTCTGCTCTTCTCACTTACTTCACTCCTCTGCAGACTCTCCGGTTAATCGTTTTGTGAGTATTTGGAAATAAAGGCTTTTTCTTCACATTACTGAATGGCATGCACTACTGCACCTTTGTTCACTCGACAGGACAGAAGCACAGATACAGGAGTTAGATAAGAAGATTGCTGCATAAGGCTATGTTTACATGCAGCATTTTTATGCAAATTAAAAGCTGCTTTTTACAGTACCAGCAAAAGCTTGAAACAAATGTTTTTGCAGCATTTTGGTGAATAAAATGAATTTAATTAAATATGTACTGTAGACAAAGCCCACGTGTAATCTGCACTCAAAAAACGCTGCAAAAAGCGCAGCAAAAATGCCAAAAACCCCCCCACAAAATCGGCTTTTTGAATGCAGCGTTTTTACTGCCAAGTGAGCAGGTTTTGGCTGCAGAAAAAAACGCAGCATGTGAACATAGTCTAAACCTGATGAACACACCTCATGGGAGGAAAACAGTTGAAGATGGACACCAGCGATCTCCTGTGAATGTTTTCATAGTGGTGGTGAGTGCCTCTTGAACATATGAGGATTCTCTGAGATATACACCATTTGTGGAAAGAATCTGATATTGTAGCTGTGCTGATGATTTTTCATAACTACAAATTCACACTGTATGCAGTATTCATTTGTGATGTTTCCATAGCATACACCATAAAAGTCCCATAATTGGAGATCCCGTCATTCTCTTTCTGCAGGAGAAGTGGTCATGTGCCGACTACAACGAAAGAAGAGGCAGAGGAGATTGGCCATAGATATTCACAACTTCCCCATTATTGTTTTTGGAAGAAAGGACTCGTTCAGATGAACGTATTAAATGTCTGCGTGTTGTTCGTATGCAAAACTGATAACATACGGACAGCACAGTGACCAATGCAGATTAATATGTTAGCTCACAAGTACGTTTTCATGGATACATTACAATTATAAAAATAGAAAATGGCATTTGTCTCATTATTTATTAAATTGTTCATGTAAAAATATGTGCAATATGGATGAACAAAACGGACATATTAATTGCATCCGAAAGTAAAAAATGGAAACACGGATGGAAAACAGATTGCTTATGGATGACAATACAGATGAAAAATTTACATTTTTGTCTGGATGTAAACTGGATGATTTTGCATTCGCTTTGTCTGGACCAAGCATAATGGACTCCGATAACAGAGTAACAGAGAAAGCAGTGATTGTAGCTTATTCTAACATTTATCTAGTCCCCTTTGTGGTGAAAGCCCGCTCCACACAACAACAACATTCATTATGTGCGCATTTTATGGCCCATAGAAAGGCAAAAAATTAGCTAATCAAGCAAAAATACTGACTGTTTATGTGTCAATCACAAATATAAAACCAAGGATCCTTGAGAAAGCAACAGCGAAACGCGCGTCGGATCTGAGACACGTTTGGGGTCAGTACACATACTTATATGAATTGCTACGTGATTTTTTAATGTATTTATTTACTTATCATCCATGTATTATGACTCTGTCTGCTCCTATTATACCACTAAGTGATTGATAGCTTTATCTCTATGTTTCTATGATATCCTGATTGAATTGACATTACACTGTGCACTTTAATTATTTATTTATTTATAGCTACATTCAATCTGAATATCACATTATTATTTGCTATCTTATCACCTATATGTACTGCTACCTATCAGGCATACTAGTTAACATGGATGCAGTCTATATATATATACCCCCTTGTGCTCTCTGATTCAATTTTTATTCCCGCATTGCTATACCCTGTGGTTTTATCTTTATTACTCAATAAATTTAATTATTAATCATATATCCTTTGGTTGATGTGTCTAATTTTAGGTTTTATATATGGCCCATAGAAAGGGTGGCTGTTACAGGTAAACTCACTTAAAGAGGTGTTCCGAAACTAAAATGTATTTTAATTTTAAATATCTATCTATTTAATGTCATAAATAATCACTTTTCTAATATACTTTAATTAAAAAGTCCCTACCGTTCCCCCTCTAATATATCTGCTTTATTTTTATTACTTCCTGTGTGATGACACTTTGATTGAGAATCCCAGTGCATACTGGGATACTGAAACGAGTTTTCATCAGGGGGCAGTGGCTGAGGTTGCTACTGCAGCCTCTGGTCCCATCCTGAAATGAGGTATTGTGGAGCCCTGCTGTGCATTTGTGCAACAGAACCCAGAAGGGTGCATGGATGGACTTCTCCACAAGAGGCCCTCACACATTCACACACCTCCACCCTACCACCTCAGACCAGCAGAGGGAGCCCGTTAGGGACATATATAGGGAGGGTGGAGCCAGGCAGCTCAGTTAGAGATTAGTTCCTGCTGAGACACAGAGAGGGACAGAGCTCAGAGTGAGCTGAGAGTGTGCTGACACTCAGAGAGCAGTGAAGAAAGCAGCGAGCTGGCTGCTGTGCTTAGGTGAGCCAAAGCCTACAGCACGTGTGGAAGCCTAGTGAGGGCCTTGAGTGGGCCGAAGGCGAGAGGAGAAAGAAGAAGTAGTGAAGGGGCAGAGGAGCATACCAGGCTCACCCCGATATATATACTGGACACCGGGTCCGCGCCTACAGGGACCCTTTACATCCAGTAGGAACCACCGGAACTCCTGGAGGACTACAGGTCCCAGGTTCACCAAACACTGACTAAAGTACCATGGCTAGGAGTCACGGAGGTCCCAGCGTCCAGGGAGAGTGAACTCCAAAGAGAAGGCCCTACCACCAGGTCAGCAGGTGCAGAGAGAGACAGTAACCAAGCTAGGCCTAGCTCCAGGCAGGCCAGAGGCTTAGAGAATAAAGCAACGGATCAGGAGGCCCTATACCCGCTCACTGGGGAGAGTCCAGAAGTGTGCCCTTCACCTTGAGTACCCTGGACTGTGCCTGCAGCATCACCAGTAAAAGTACTGAAGCTTACCCCTGTGTGAGTGTCCATCCTTCCTCCGGGACCGTCCTGCCGTCTCTGCCCTGCACCACCATCCAGTACATCCCCCACGCTGCCCTGAGGCCCGCTCCACCTGTGGGGAGCCATTCCATCACAAGCTGCCCTACCATCTGCCTCAGAGGACTGCTCCGCAGCGGCGGCACCCCTTAGCCGCATTCTACAGGTGGCGTCACGAATAATCCCAAAAACCCCATATAATAGAAGTTTCCCCATTTCACTGACCGCCCTGGGTCACGGACCGGGCCAGCCACTGTGATATCCCCCGGCAACCAGAGGCCCGGCTGCCGAGTACCCCACGGCCCTGGGGGCGCGTCATGTTTTGGCGTCACAAACAGGATTGCGTGCCCGCTGCCATCGGGTACTGTGCGCCTTTATTGAACTGAACTGTGTGTTAAATGCGGGAAGAAGAAGGGCGTAACCGTGGGAACCTGGGAGGCGTAACTGCTAAAGCGCGCAAAGCCTAAGACACGCCCCGCCCCTGACGTCGAACCAGGAAGCGTCAGCTCCTGGAAGGAGCCCAGAGGACGCTCTGCCGTCAGACACGAGCGACGCAAGGTCCTAGAAGAAGACCTGTCGCCCGCGGAGCTACGGTCTACCTGTTAAAGAAAGTGAAGAAGGTAGGCTCCGGTTCACTAGGGGGGCGCAACCATGGCCGACGACCACCGGTCAACGCTCCTGATGCCCAACTTGCACCCGGCGCTGCACAGGCTAGAGCGGCCGCTCAACCAACAGGGGTCGTGGCCCCGTTATTACCTATGGCCCTGCCGTATATCCCTGGAGCGAAGTGGCTCCCCCAGTATAACGGCAAACCGGACACCCTGTCCGGATTCAAGAGAAGAATATGCGTTGTGCTAGATATGTATTCTTTGACTGGCAAACAGAGAGCCGCTGTCGTGTTGGGACAATTGACTGGTGCCACAGAGCGGAAAGTTGAAACCTGGCCAGCCGCAGACCGGGAATCAGTATCCATCATCTTTAAGAAACTGCAAACTGTGTTTGAAAATCGCACTGAGACGGATCTCCGGATGAGGTTCTACCACTGTGTCCAGAAACCTGAGGACAGTGTCCGGGACTTCGCCTGGTGCTTACAGGAAGCCCTGCGGGCCCTGAAACAGGTTGGTCCAGCCAGCATACAAAATGAAAATAAAATGCGACGGAACAGTTCATTCGGGGTTTGAGGTCCCAGGAAGAGAGCAGAACTGTACGGTGGTGGGCCTTAGACCATCCAGATGCCACTTTTGACACCATTAAGGATATGGCTATAAAGGGTCTGCAACCCCTGGAAACATAAGATACTGCTGTCCAGCGTTACCAGGGTGGAGCCACCCCAGTGCCCACAGCACCCACTGCTCCTTCACTAACAGCTGAAACAAAGATGCAAACAGTGCCCCCTAGCGAGCTGGACAGCCTACGCTCTGAAGTGCGTCAGCTAAGTAAAACCCTGGCCACTGTCCTGAGCACCCTGCACCTACAGGAGGAGCCCGAGCCGGAAGGAAGGATACTACTCGCCGACAGCCCTGAGGATGTCCCCTGGATGAGAAGAAGAAGGAGGACAACGCCACCCCGGAGTAGGACAATGCCATCCCGTGGGAAGACAAACGACAAACGTTGCCCTGCAGGAGAATTCATCTGCTACCACTGCCAGAATGCAGCCCACACAGTGCGGAACTGTCCTTTAAACGAGCAAACCCTGGGGTCGAGGGCCGACACCCAGGAGTAAATCAAGCAGGCCCATCATGCTGGCACCATCGGTTTGTGGGAGGAAGACCTTTCCTGTCCATTGTGCTGGACGGCATCGCGACACCTGCCCTGCTGGACACTGGATCTCAGGTAACCATCATGCCAGATGTCCTCTACAAAAGGTTCTGGTCCATAGACAAACTTCGCCCGCCAGCTCCAAACCTTTCCGTGTATGCCTCCTAGTCGGGGTTAAGGATGTGGCAGTAAAGGTGGGAAGAGTGGAACTGAAGGACCAGGGACTAATTGTAGTAGAAACTAATCCTGATGATACAGACTTGTATATGGTACTCGGCACAAATATTGTCGGTAACTGTTTGGGAGAAGTGTTGTTTTTGCTCCAACAGATGGCCGACACTGCCAAACCAGGGCAGAGGAGGGTGCTCCAGAAAGAGATCCGAGCCCTTATGTACCAGCAACAGGTAAAGCTATCAGGTGGTGAAATTGGTAATGTACGGGTGACAGACCCGATACCCATTGTGATTCCCCCGATGAGTGAGATGCTGATTTGGTGTAGAGCAGCAATAGGTCTCAAAGGATGGAGCTACCAGGCGGTAGTAGAGCCCCTTAGCTCGGAGCATAGACCTACACTCTTGACTGCCAGAGGGGTAGTGGATGTACGCCTCCTAAACTATTGGGAGGACGAGGTTAGATTACCACGCTATGCCACTGTTGCCAAACTGTACACAGTAGATAACAACTCCATACACACGGCGGAGTCCTTAACCTCACCAGACGAAGTGGAGGATAATGACCCGGGAACCCAGGTGGAGGATTGGTGTCAACAGCTCCATGTTTGGACAGACACCACTCTTGCCCATCAGAAACAGTGTGTACACCGGGTGGTTCAGGAATACGAGCAGGTATTCAGTAAACACCCACTTGACTTTGGGAGGATTAAAGGGGTACAACACCATATACCCACAGGTGACCATCCACCCATCAAAGAAAGTTACAGGCCCATACCACCAGCACACTACCAGAAGGCGAAGGAGATGTTGCACGACATGAAGAAGGCAGGGGTAGTAAGGGATAGCTGTAGTCCCTGGGCAGCTCGCCTGGTCCTAGTCAGGAAAAAGGATGGAAGCATGAGAATGTCTGTAGATTACAGACAGGCAAATCGCATAACACACAAAGATGCATACCCTTTGCCCCATATAGAGGAATCCCTGGCTGCATTAAAGTCTGCAAATTACTTCTCCACCCTTGACCTCACTAGTGGGTACTGGCAAGTAGCTGTTGCTGAGGAGGATCGGGAGAAGACGGCCTTCACTACCCCGATGGGGCTCTGCGAGTTCAACAGTATGCCGTTCGGACTCTGCAATGCCCCTGGAACGTTCAAGAGATTGATGGAGTGCTGTTTGGGACACCGCAACTTCGAGACTGTACTGCTATACCTGGATGATGTGATAGTGTACTCCAAAACGTACGAGGACCATTTGAAGCACCTGGCAGAGGTATTTGAGTCACTGTCCCAGTATGGGATGAAGCTGAAGCCCTCCAAGTGCCACCAGCTCAAGCGAAAGGTACAGTACCTGGGGCACATCGTCAGGCCAGAAGGAGTAGCACCGGACCCGGAGAAGATCACTGCCATCCAGAAATGGCCGGAGCCGAAGAGCCTCGAGGAGGTACGTCAGTTCCTGGGACTAGTCGGGTATTACCGGAGGTTTGTGAAGGACTATACCAAGAAAGCGGCGCCTTTATAAGATCTCCTGGTAGGACAGTCCGGGAGAGGCAGAAACCACACGTTCCAGTGGGGTAAGGAGCAAGCTGAATCCTTTGAGGTGATGAAGGAAATCCTGACCGACGAGGAGATCCTAGCCTACCCTGACTACAGCCAACCGTTCCTGCTGTACACTGATGCCAGCAACGAGGGATTAGGAGCTGTGTTAAGTCAGAAGCAGAATGGCAAAGAGAAGGTGATCGCCTATGCAAGTAGGAAGCTCCGCCCGACCGAGAGGAACCCAGAGAACTATAGCAGCTTCAAGTTGGAGTTCCTGGCCCTGGTTTGGGCCATCACCGAGAGGTTCAAGCACTACCTAGCCGCCAGTAAGTTCACTGCCTACACTGATAATAACCCCTTGACTCATCTGGAAACAGCCAAGTTAGGAGCCATGGAACAACAATGGATGGCTCGGCTGTCAAACTACCAGTTCACCATTAAGTACCGGGCAGGCCGCAAGAATGCCAAAGCCGTTGCCCTGTCCAGGATGCCTCACCAGTCGAACACTGAAGAAGAAATGGATGACCTGGAAGAGATTGAGCTACCTGCCTTCCATAGAAATGGGATTGTCCACGAGCAACGCACCTCCAGGAGGTATCGTGGTAAGACACTAAACCCTTTACCTCACCACAGTTGGAAGGAGACCCAGGACAGCGACCCGCTTGTCAGCCGTATCAAAGAACTGATAACCCAGGAAGGTTCCTCCCTGGAGAAGGACGCGTCTCCACAAGCCAAGCAACTGTGGAATGAGAGAGGCCGGCTGTTTATCTATAGAGAGAAGCTGTGCCGAAGGTACGTCAACCCGAGGACCCATGAGATGGTATGGCAGATCGTAGTGCCTAGGACGGACATCCAGATGGTGATGGAGGCCTACCACGAGCAAGCGGGGCACTTTGGCTGGAAGAAGCTAGAAACCCTGCTGAAAGGTCGGTTTTATTGGGTTGGAATGCGCAGTTCCATAGAGAGATGGTGCCGGGATTGTGGACCCTGTAGCCTCAGAAGAAAAGACTACAGCAGCCAGAAGGCACCCCTGAAACCCATCAAGACAACTCGACCCTTGGAGATCGTGGCCCTGGATCATGTCAAGCTGTCACCCAGCAGGTCAGGATAGTCCTATGCCCTGACCATGGTGGATCACTACTCCCGGTTCCTGGTGGTCGCCCCCGTCAAGGATCTGACGGCAGAAACTGCGGCGAAGATGTTTCAGGCGTACTTCTGCAGGCCCCATGGATACCCGGAGCAGGTGCTGACAGATCAAGGCCCTGCCTTTGAATCCGAATTGTTCAAGGAGTTCTGCCATCCGTACGGGTGTAAGAAGATCCGGACTACACCGTACCACCCCCAAACCAATGGGTTATGTGAAAAGATAAATAACATCGTCATCCACCTGTTGAGGAACTTACCGCTAGAAGAAAGAAACCAGTGGCCAGACAAGCTACCTGACCTGGTAGATCTGTACAACCACATACCTGTGAGTTCCACCAATTGTACTCCAGCATATCTCATGCGAGCAAGACCCGGAAAGTTGCCCATGGACCTGGAGCTTGGTGTAGTAGAACCCGAAGCAGATATGTCCACTGAGGACTGGGACACGACGCGACAGGAACAGTACAGGAGAGTTCAAGCCTGTGTCGAAGACAGTCTGAATAGGGTAAGAAACAAGCAGGAAGCACAGTACAACAAGAGTGTGCCAGCAGAACCCTTAGCACCTGGAGAAGTTGTGCTAAAGAGAAAAAGAAGAAACCACAAACTTGATGACCAGTGGAAGAGGGAACCCTACACTGTGTTAAATTCAAGATTTGATAACAGGAAGACCTGTTTAATTACCAAGGACGGAGGAAGAACGACTGCAATGGTATCTAGAGACCATCTGAAGTTGTGTTCAGGTCTGCTAAAGCCCCAGGAAGAAGTGCCTCTCATCGTACCGGAGGAGCCTAAAGAAGCAGTAATACATACTGAATTAGGAGATTTCCCGGCAGATAGGCCCCAACTAGGAGGAGCAGTGATAATACCTGTGATCCACTTCTACCAACAGCCAGAAGACGCTCCACAGCAAGTAGGACCTGTAAGTGCCCCAAAAGAGCCTGCTCAGGAAGAATCCCCGGAAGAAGAATCACCGGTAGAAGCAGAGCCAGAAGGCCCAGTAACCAGTGTACTTGCCAGCCCCATAGAGAGGTTAAGACAGTTCTACAATTTACCAAAACGTAGATCTGATAGGATAGTGGATAATGCAAACACAGACGTCAACAACACCCCAGTACTACGTAGGTCAACACGCAGTACAAAAGGCCAGGTCCCTGTCAGGTATAAGGAGTAAGTTAAAAATACCTGCAGGGTAAATAGTTACTGTAAGGCAGCGCTAGTCATCATACTGGGGGATACTCGTTGCACCGGGTCAATTAATGCACACCAGCAATGTCTTTTCAGTATTTCACAATGCAGCAGTTTATTATTTTACCATAAACCGCAGTTCACACATATAATGTCCACGAGCCCCAAGTGGCAGACAGGCCCACTTGGCTCCAGGTACAGCTTTCAGCAAGGTAATAATATAGCAATGTCCATATCAATGTCCATATAACGCAGTGTATTACCTTTGCCGGGTTTTTAGCTGCTTCAGTCCATTTGGTTCACCACCACTGTGGCTTTGCGGCTTCCCAGATGGGGGTCTCTAGCCGTCGCTCCCTCAAAGGCTACTGGTATGTCTTTCACACTTGACATCCAGCCTGCGCCTTTCAGGACTCTTCACCAAGCCGGCTTTCCCTGCAAGGCCACTAGCATCCACACACAGGATCCAGGCTCGACCTTTCAGGCTGCTAGGCTTCACTCGGCCTCACTAGGCCTCACACAAATGGTGTCCCACACACGGGGAACAGGCCTCACGCCTATCACATCTGTCTCAAATTACCAGGGTTTTTATATCCTCCAATACACACACACAGGACCTGAGCTGATGTCACAGTCAAGTGTTCAGACCTTCTGTGTGCAAAAGGACCTGTGTGATGTCACAGTCATGTGACCAGTCAGCTGAGGGGGAGGTACCTGGTCGGCCAAAACATACCCTGGACCATACAGTAATGCCAAGCAAGGTGCTGCATTACATTACCCAGTAGGGTATTGCATGATGTTTATTGTATAAACTGAAATTAAATATATGTGCATTTAGTTACCCATAAGGGTAAAAAGAGACTTGTAGGCTGAGGACTGTGAGCAACCCAAAAACTGTCCTGTACATAGTTGCACTCTCTGGAGTGCCCTTTTAAGTGACCACTGAACAAAAACCTGTTTGGCGTGGCGGAGGACGTGGTCCAGCACCTGGATCACCTATGCCCTGTAGCCACGCCCAGGGCCTACGTTGAGGGTTTTCAGGCGGGTCCCTCATGTTCCTTCATTGGTGAAATGGACACCATTTACATGAAAAACTCTGAACTTGTTTTATAATGTTTTATAAATATTTGTTCATAATGTTATCTGTAACGTTCAAGAAAGTCCCTCCCATAAAGGGAAGAAATGTTTTTGTTAACCTGCTTTGCAAAAATGCTTCAGTCCAGCAGTACTGAGTTTTACTAGGGGGGAATGTGGCGCCCTGCTGTGCATTGGTGCCACAGAACCCAGAAGGGTGCATGGATGGACTTCTCCACAAGAGGCCCTCACACATTCACACACCTCCACCCTACCACCTCAGACCAGCAGAGGGAGCCCGTTAGGGACATATATAGGGAGGGTGGAGCCAGGCAGCTCAGTTAGAGATTAGTTCCTGCTGAGACACAGAGAGGGACAGAGCTCAGAGTGAGCTGAGAGTGTGCTGACACTCAGAGAGCAGTGAAGAAAGCAGCGAGCTGCCTGCTGTGCTTAGGCAAGCCAAGGCCTACAGCACGTGTGGAAGCCTAGTGAGGGCCTTGAGTGGGCCGAAGGCGAGAGGAGAAAGAAGAAGTAGTGAAGGGGCAGAGGAGCATACCAGGCTCACCCCGATATATATACCGGACACCGGGTCTGCGCCTACAGGGACCCTTTACACCCAGTAGGAACCACCGGAACTCCTGGAGGACTACAGGTCCCAGGTTCACCAAACACTGACTAAAGTACCAGGGCTAGGAGTCACGGAGGTCCCAGCGTCCAGGGAGAGTGATCTCCAAAGAGAAGGCCCTACCACCAGGTCAGCAGGTGCAGAGAGAGACAGTAACTAAGTTAGGCCCAGCTCCAGGCAGGCCAGAAGCTTAGAGAATAAAGCAATGGATCAGGAGGCTCTATACCCGCTCACTGGGGAGAGTCCAGAAGTGCGCCCTTCACCTGGAGTACCCTGGACCATGCCTGCAGCATCACTAGTAAAGGTAATGAAGCTTACCCCTGTGTGAGTGTCCATCCTTCCTCCGGGACCGTCCTGCCGTCTCTGCCCTGCACCACCATCCAGTACATCCCCCACGCTGCCCTGAGGCCCGCTCCACCTGTGGGGAGCCATTCCATCACAAGCTGCCCTACCATCTGCCTCAGAGGACTGCTCCGCAGCGGCGGCACCCCTTAGCCGCATTCCACAGGTAGCGTCACGAATAATCCCAAAAACCCCATATAATAGAAGTTTCCCCATTTCACTGACCGCCCTGGGTCACGGACCGGGACAGCCACCGTGATATCCCCCTAGCAACCAGAGGCCCGGCTGCCGAGTACCTGGGGGCGCGTCAGTATAATCAGTGACGTCTGTTTCAGGGGTTAGGCTAGACCCTGCTGTACTGAGCATGCGTCAGATGTCAATTTCGTCAGATGCTCAGCATGATCTTTTCAATGTGCAATATGCACAGTGACAGTGCCCTCCCTCGCTAGCTATGATGAGAAGCGATGAGCTGGCTAGAGAGCGCACTGTCAGGGTGCATCATAAAGTGAGAATGAATGAGCAGAGACCAGTTAGCAGATAGAATAGTGAGGAAATGGTAGGGACGTTTTAATTAAAGTATATTAGAAAAATGATTAGATTATGACATTAAAAAGATAGGTATTTAGGATTACAATAAGATTTATTTTCTGACCACCCCTTTAACTGTTTCAATAATGATTGATTAGAGCTTATAAAATACTCTGCCAGGTTATAACGAGAGCTGTGTCATTGTTCTTACCTACAGTCACTTCAGTCCCTGACTGGTAGTGATGTATTTGATCAGTGCAGGGATTAAAGGAAAGTTGTGTCTGACATGCACACTCTCAGCGACAGATACATTCTGTATTGGGCCATATATAGATGAAAAGAAAGTGAAGAGAAGAAACCAAGAGAGTAAATTTAGACGCAATGAACCATAAAAATAAAGTCAGTATATTTATCATATGTCTACCTTTGTTGAGGAAGCAAAGCTAACGTTATATTTCACTTCTCAGCTGCTTCTTATTATTTCAATAAATATATTGATGATGCATTGTACAGTAAATAAGCTTCTAGTGCAGCCAAATAATTGATTCTGGATCTGGCAGAAGAGGACATCACTTTCTTTGGGATTTAATGAGACAAAGTTATTTTGAGAGACTGTATAAGTAAACAACTGTTTTGAATGTCATGTCATGCAGCAGCTGAATATTCCTGTACGATATGTGGGTGGTCATCAACTATCACTATGGGGCTAGACGTGGCTTGCTGAAGTAATAATATAATAAAGTAGATATGTGAAGTGTGGAAAACAACTTCTCATTCAAATGCTTCTTTTTTTTCTTTTCTATAAAGCTTAGTGCAGTTTCAAGGATTAATCTCATTCGGAGGCGGACACAGACGAAAGCGGACCTCAGTGCAAGAACAGTATATGGTCTCGTCTTTGTGTCTGTGATGGGACCTGCTTTCTAATTTGAAGGTGAAAGTGGGCCCCCTAACCTCTTGGGCCCTTGCAGCTGCACACGTTTCATCAATGACATGTCTGCCCCTGCTCTCATTATTAAATTGCAAAGTGGTAGTAAAAAAAGAAATTTTGCATTAATTCTTATTGTAAATCCTCTCTGTTCTCAACAATGGAGGAATTTTTAATTCTGTAGTTTACTTCTCATTGCCTAGGTTTTCGACCACCAATACATTAGTAGCGCTATTCTGAAGCTAGCTAGATTATTGGATCTGGCCATCTTCTCTTCAGTGCCCCTGTGCTCCTCTGATGGTGCAGAGGCAAAGCAAGCACAGTTCAGGCTATGTTACCTATGCAATATTGCTGCTAGTCTGAACTGTCAATCTGTCAGATGTGCACTGCCCCACCCCGGCAAGTGGGAATTCGGGAGGCAGGGGAGTGCAGGTTTCTGATTGAGACACCCTTCCTATGAACTAGTTGCGTAGTTTGGGATGAAAAACTTTGTGCCACTGAGCACCTATAACCAAATCCTGCTGATTTGTGATATTACTAGAGGCCAGTCCCCAGTAATGCTATATGCATGAATCACGTACAGAAACACAGAGTGTATACAGCAAGGCACTGAGAGTGTATGACTCCCTAGTAGAGACCTGAAATTTGTACGCAAATCAACAGAAAGTTACCTCTATTTGCTTGCATATAAAATCAAAGAGATACAATAAGGCTGCAAGCAAAAGAATAGAAGTTCTTCTCCTTTTAAAACAAAGTAGTAACATGGCTGTATGCATGTGGCCTAATTCTGCTTATTTATTAGGGTTTACGCGTCGCTTTTTTTCAAAATCCCTTGATTATACTCTGTGTTTGTCGGCTACTTTAAAATTTTGTATGGGCCTGATTCCTCAAGACTGGCGTTGTTTATGCTGGAGTCAGACAATCCCGATTGAGGAAGATGTGAACGCTAGAGATGAGCAAACCTTTTGATGTTCGGGTTCGGCGGCTAAACCTGAACATCAAAAAAATGTTCGTGTTCGGGCATCCGATCCCAAACACGAACCCGAACGGGGCCCCGAACATCCCTGGTTTCCCACGCTGTCATCTACAGTACAGACCAAAAGTTTGGACACCCCTTCTCATTTAAAGATTTTTCTGTATTTTCATGACTATGAAAATTGTACATTCACACTGAAGGCATCAAAACTATGAATTAACACATGTGGAATTATATACTTAACAAAAAAGTGTGAAACAACTGAAAATATGTCTTATATTCTAGGTTCTTCAAAGTAGCCACCTTTTGCTTTGATGACTGCTTTGCACCCTCTTGGCATTCTCTTGATGAGCTTCAAGAGGTAGTCACCGGAAATTGTCTTCCAACAATCTTGAAGCAGTTCCCAGAGATGCTTAGCACTTGTTGGGCCTTTTGCCTTCACTCTGCGATCCAGCTCACCCCAAACCATCTCGATTGGGTTCAGGTCTGGTGACTGTGGAGGCCAGGTCATCTGGCGTAGCACCCCATCACTCTCCTTCTTGGTCAAATAGCCCTTACACAGCCTGGAGGTGTGTTTGGGGTCATTGTCCTGTTGAAAAGTAAATAATGGTCCAACTAAACGCAAACCGGATGGAATAGCATGCCGCTGCAAGATGCTGTGGTAGCCATGCTGGTTCAGTATGCCTTCAATTTTGAATAAATCCCCAACAGTGTCACCAGCAAAGCACCCCCACACCATCACACCTCCTCCTCCATGCTTCACGGTGGGAACCAGGCATGTAGAGTCCATCCGTTCACCTTTTCTGCGTTGCACAAAGACACGGTGGTTGGAACCAAAGATCTCAAATTTGCATTCATCAGACCAAAGCACAGATTTCCACTGGTCTGATGTCCATTCCTTGTGTTCTTTAGCCCAAACAAGTCTCTTCTGCTTGTTGCCTGTCCTTAGCAGTGGTTTCCTAGCAGCTATTTTATCATGAAGGCCTGCTGCACAAAGTCTCCTCTTAACAGTTGTTGTAGAGATGTGTCTGCTGCTAGAACTCTGTGTGGCATTGACCTGGTCTCTAATCTGAGCTGCTGTTAACCTGCAATTTTTGAGGCTGGTGACTCGGATAAACTTATCCTCAGAAGCAGAGGTGACTTTTGGTCTTCCTTTCCTGGGGCGGTCCTCATGTGAGCCTGTTTCTTTGTAGCGCTTGATGGTTTTTGCAACTGCACTTGGGGACACTTTCAAAGTTTTCCCAATTTTTCGGACTGACTGACCTTTATTTCTTAAAGTAATGATGGCCACTCGTTTTTCTTTACTTAGCTGCTTTTTTCTTGCCATAATACAAATTTTAACAGTCTATTCAGTAGGACTATCAGCTGTGTATCCACCAGACTTCTGCACAACACAACTGATGGTCCCAACCCCATTTATAAGGCAAGAAATCCCACTTATTAAACCTGACAGGGCACACCTGTGAAGTGAAAACCATTTCCGGTGACTACCTCTTGAGGCTCATCAAGAGAATGCCAAGAGTGTGCAAAGCAGTCATCAAAGCAAAAGGTGGCTACTTTGAAGAACCTAGAACAGGAGCTCCCGCAGTGTATTACGATGAGCTGCAGGCACTGAGGTTACTGGAGTTCAAAAAGCTGAATATCAGCCCTCACTTACGGCTCCGGTGCTGCATGAGAATTTTCCCATGCAACACTGATGAAGTGAGGGAACCGGAGCTCTCAGCTGATCTTCAGCTGTTTGAACTCCTGCAGCACAGCACTATAGACTGACAGGAGTGATTACATTCCTGTCAGTATATACAATGCTGTCTTCTACAACAGTCACATCAGTGATTGCTGGTGTGACTGCTGTAGAAGTGACCCGGATCGTTGTAGGACACTGTGGATTACGTCATGACGGCAGATAGGTGAGAAATATGGTTGTTTTTTATTTTTGGTTTCTTACAGGAGACGAGGGCTTCGGGGATTGGGCGTTAGGTGAGTATAGAGTGTTTTTTATTTTAAAATAATTTATTAAAACCATGTGGAATTTTATTTAAAATAAAAGACATTACTCTGGCAGTGTCTTTAATTCAAAACCTTGACTACGGGGTTAGTAATGGGGGTGTCTTATAGACTCCTCTCGATTACTAACCTGGGCTTCGTGTCAGCCGCCAATACAAGGCAGACATGAACCCCAACCCTATTACCCCACTCACCACCGCTACACGCAGTGGGAAAAGCGGAGGCTAAGTGCCAGATTTGGCGCATCTTATGGATGCGTCATTTCTGGGGCCACTGAGAGACGATATTATTAGCCTCAGAGGGGGCCAGGATCCATGGCCCCTTCCATGGCTATTAATATAAGCCAGCAGCTGTCTGCCTAGCCTTTGCTGGTTAGATTTTATAGGGGGACCCTATGTCAATTTTTTTCCCTGTAATCTAGCCAGTAAAGGCTAAGCAAACAGCTGTGAGCTGTTATTACTAGCCAGGGAACATCTTTGGCTAATGGCCCCTTCCCCGGCTAGTAATATCAGCCCCCAGCGGTCGGCTTTCCCTCTGCTGATTATGAAAATGAAGCGTGATCCCACGCCATTTTTTATTTAATTCTTCATTTTATTTTATTTATAAGAAATCCCATGCTTACTGTGCTTGTTTTTGACTCTGCGTAAACTCATCCGCAGCATGTCTATTTCTGTAGAGACGCAAGTCTCTGCTGCAGATTTTGACTGATTGAAATGTCATTACATGTGGTGGATCCGCATGTACTGACAAAATAAGTGCAGCATTAGAATGCAGCATTTTGGACGCAGCAAAAATACTCACCCCAGGTCCGACGGTAATCCAAGAGTTAAAGCGATGTCCCTTCTTTATTTAGCTTCAAAAAGCATTCATTGCTGTCCAAAAAGCATCAATAAATGCATGCAAAAACGTACCAAAAACACGTTTTTTCTGCAGCAAAGTGATTGAGAAACGTGAAGTGTCATGCACACGTTGAGTATTTTTTGACATGCACATTTGGTTCAGAATATAATCATTAGCATGTCAATTCTCTGTGCATTTTTGCCATATTTTTGCCTGCATTTTTTCAGTGCCTTCAATGGGTGAAAAATGCAGGTAAAACGCATCAAAATTGAAAATAGAAAATAATCTTCTCTGTGCACTTTTGCCTGCATTTTTCACCCATTGAATGCACTGAAAAACGCAGACAAAATCGCAACAAAAAATGTGACAAAATCGAGTCAAAAACGGAGGCAAAAAAATGCATCAAAATCGCAGCAAAAGTGCGCTCCACAGGGTGACAGACCCATTGCCATATGCGCTATTATGCCCAGCGCTGTCATTCACCAGCAATCTGTCTGATTTAAGGTCAGAGTGTTATGACTGAAATGTTACATAAGTGGATTGCATTTCCTGAATAAATTGTCTACATTTCTGCATAAAGAGTGCCAGAAATATCACTCCAGTCATGAACTAGAGTGAGGTTTCTTGCTTAAGGAACACCACAGCTCGTATAATTCATGACGATCTGTGATGTCCCACCCCTTCCGCACCCTGTCCCACACAGATCCACACCTTTTTGGCAGAGCTGGGAGAAACTGGCCTGAAAGTGTTAAAAGTCGCAAAATTGTGGCACGACTCCAAGTTGTGCCTAAATTTTGTGACTTTTCAAAACTGGCGTGAAAGCTGTGTTGAATTTGGCCCTATGTGTTTATATGTTTTTGAGCTAGAGAAGTAGGGAGTGCACATTTTTGAAAAAACAGAGGATTATATGCAGCTGCTACTCTGATTTTTTTCTATACCAATAAGAGACATTGCAGCTGCAATATATGAATGAACAATTTATTTTCATGATTTTATATGTAAGTTACATATGTTTTACCCTTTGAACAACCAGGGTCTCCCCTGCTGTGTGAAGATGAAACAGATTGCAAAAAGCCATCTGGTTTTAAATTTTAATTAGAATAACTTTGATTTTCTTCCTGTTGTCTCTTCTGGTATGACAGGTTCATGATCAGCCGGATGCTGTGATATGTTGGCTTACTTATGGGTCAAAGCATTTTATTGGTTTAGTACCATTATCCTTCTGAACCTATTTCTCATGTTTCATGCCCTTCTTCTATCACCCTTAAAACTTAATACATGGGTGCATTCAGAAGCTTAACATTCTCTCAGTAACACTTCATTGATTAGGTCAGCAGGCAGAGAAAAAAAGCTAAAGTCCATTCAAATGCCACTAGGAATGAATGTAATACCATATTGGTGATTCTGTATGGACAACCAGGTGCCTTCCTTCTGAGATCAAATATTGCATTAGCACAAAATTAGTTCATTTTCAGAAGCCAGTTAATATTAAAATGCTCAACATCAGTGAAATTACCCATTAAACCCCTCCCTTCTTTGATGCACCCTTTCCCTAACTCTTAAAGGAAACATATCATGGTCCCAAATCTTCCCAGACAAAATGAAGGTTAATAGCATTTCAAAGTTGTCCGGCCGCTTACTGAAAATGTAGCTAAAGGGAGAAGATGAACATTATTTTTCTCCGGAGCTACCGGCTTTCAGTCATAAAGGACTGTCGGAGTAGCTTCAGTTGTAGCTCATGCGGTGTATAAGTCATAGGTTTTTAAAAAGTGTTGGCTCAAAATGTATCCCTTTTTTAGGGAGCAGCAAAAGGTTTGGTATTTGCAAACTGAAGAAGCAGTGGATTGGATTCTTTTAACCATCAAAAAATTATTAACTATCCTTTTTGGGGAAGAGGAACAGGTTTGGTGTTTGATCATAAAGGAAATAAGCAACGGTGAAGCACCATGGCTCAGAAAGTGTGGCTAATGAAGAAACAATGGGAAGAACCAGTCTGGGACTCTGGCAGCATATTGGAAATTTTAGCTAGCCAGTGACAATTTTTTAAAAAAAAAAGTATAATTTTTAGCATGAGTTCACAAAGATAGTGAAATAAAACTAGTAATTTGGTTTGGGTGGGTAAAACAAGAGGATGAAGAAACCATGGCCTATTTCAGCCATGATTGCAAACTTTTTTGGCAGCAATAACATTTTTGCTGTAAAAAATGATAAAATTTCTTGCCCACGGCACAAAGACAGTGTTTTCCCTGAAGAAGCAATTGCTTTTAACAAACTGTCCCCAAATTTTTCCTTTATTGGAATGTGAAACAGATTTTTTGTTTGTAAAGTGAAGAAGTAATGGCTTTTAAAAAAGCTTTCCAAAATGATCCCTTTCTTGGGATCATCGACAGGTTTGTTGTTTGGAAAATGAAAAAGCAATGGCTATTTACAGGGAACCTACAACAATGCTATTTACCTGCAGATACAGTGGTAATCTGCAGGTACATGCCATTTGAATCATGTTTAGCAGTCTAACTGGCATATCAGTTACAGAAATAAAATGAAGTTATACTCCCCCTGCAGCCGGTCACTTTCAGTCATCGGGGAAGGAGTTGGTGGTTGCTGGAGGGTGTAATAATCTGTGCTCATCATTCTTTTATATGTTCTCTTGTATTTTGACTGACAGCCAGCTCTGCAGTCAGAGTGCAGATGACAGCTTATGCATGCCAAAAGAAAAAAAGGTCCAACTTCCAAAGTTAATAGAACATTTAAATGTTAGAGTCCTTATATATAATCCATTTAAAAACACACACACATTGCAAAAAAGTGAGGTGGGAAAAGATCCTCAAAAGGCCTGTACATGACAGATTCCCCTTAACAAGCTGTGCAAAAAATATCCCCTTTTTGGGAGCTTCTTCTTCTTACCCTGTGCAATGTAGGGTTCCCAGGAGCACTACAATATGAATATAAAACACAATGGACAAGAGATCTGTGGCACTACAGTGACAGCAATGGCATAGTGTAGAACATGATGGACAGGCAGGAGATGTGTGGATGTGTAGGGCCAGCACTGACAGCCCTGGCAGCAACAGCGCAGAGTAGATAGTACATGATGGACATACAGTAGATGCACGACCTGTAATGGACAGGCAGGCAGATGGTATAGCCAATCTAATCATTGGCATCAGATGTAGGTGATCTGTAAGGTGCTGGAGAGCGGTAGCCATAGGCGAGCTGCTGCTCCATAATGCCCTGGCAACCTACAGGAAAATCGTGTCCCAGTCCCAGTGTGCTGTCAGGTGTGGGGTGTATCACCCTCACTTGTAGACCACAGGCTTCCGCTGTCTTAAGGCTTCCATCTTCCGGAGTCGCCGCACATAACTCACGGAACATACAGTTCGTTTCAACAAACAGAAGTTTACAGGACAGTTCAAGTTCATCAGGCTATGACACCCAGTATCGGGCACAGCACTTCTCATTTCTTGTTTCCTTGATACAGTGTGAAGTCCAGCTGTGCTTGGAGACACATAGGCCCCGTAGGTCGGGAGCGTGCACTCCAAGAGAAGGCCCTACCACAAGGTCAGCCAGCGCAGGACAAAGACAAAGTTAGGCCTAGCTCCAGGCAGGTCAGAAACTTATTACGCAGCAGCAAGAACCAGGAGGCCCAAAACCTGCTCATTGGGGAGGATCCGGACATACACCCTTCACCCTACAGTGCTCCGGGAAGTGGCTGAATTTCCATCAGTAAAAGGTACTGAAGTGACTTTTGTGTCCGTCCCTGTTCTTGCTCCGACTCGGCTGAGTCTCCTTGTCCTGCATCCCCGTTCTTATACTGCCCTGAGGCCCAGCTCCACCTGTGGGGAGCTATACCATCCAGCTGCCTTATCACCGGCCTCAGTGGACTGCGCAGCGCTGGTGAATATCATCAGAAACCATAGGTGGCGTCACGAACATTTTAATAAAACTTAATATCTATCAACGCCTTTTTAAAGAGAGACCCCAGAGTACGGGCCCGGGAGCCGACCACCGCGACCTCCTTAAGGCTAAAGGCCCGGGTAACCGAGTCATCCCCATCCCCTGGGCTTGTCATCTCTCTCCTGGCGTCACGAACAGGATTGCGTGCCTGCTGCAACGACGCCGTGTTTTGCCCGTTGCCACCGGGTACTGTGCGCCTTTATTCTGAACTGTGTACGTGAAGTTGTGGTGAAGATAGCCGCCATTGTTTGGCCGTTGAGCAAGAAGAAGGGCGTAACCGCGGGAAAATAAGGGGCGTACTTGCAAAAGAGCGCGAAGTCCCGGACACGCCCCACGCCTCGACATCAAATCAGGAAGCGCCAGGTCCTGTACGGAGCATCGCTGAACGCTCTGACGTAGGACGCAAGCGACGCAAGGTCCTGAAGATAACCGTCACCTGCGGAGCTGCGGCCTACCGGAAGAAAAACCAGAAGGTAGGCCACGGTTAACTAGGGGGGCGCTAAGATGTCCGTCGAACAGCAGAACGCCGATCTGCCGGTCAACGTCCCTGAAGTTCAACTCGCACCCGATAATGGGCAGGCCGAGGCCGCCGCTCCACCAGCAGCGCCAGTAACACCCGTAATTCCTATGACTTTACCGTACATTCCTGGAGCAAAGTGGCTCCCCCAGTACAACGGCAAACCAGATACCCTGTCTGGATTCAAACGGAAGATATGTGGTATTTTGGACATGTACTCTATGACCGGCAAACAAAGAGCTGCCGTTGTATTAGGACAACTGACCGGTGCTGCGGAGCGGGAAGTGGAAACATGGTCAGCCGCAGACCAGCAGTCAGTGTCCGCAATATTCCGAAAATTACAGACTGTATTTGAGGACCTTACTGAGGATGAGGTTCTACAGCTGCTCCCAACAACCAGAGGACAATGTTCGGGACTACGCCTGGCGTCTCCAAGGGGCCCTGCGGGCTCTGAACCAGGTTAGTCCAACCAGCGTTGAGAATGAGTACAAAATGCTGAAGGAACAGTTTGTCCGGGGACTGAAGTCTCCAGAGGAGAGCAGGACTGTGCGTTGGTGGTCCCTGGATCATCCGGATGCCACCTTTGACAATCTTAAGGACATGGCTATAAAAGGACTGCAGCCCCTGGAAACAAATGCCATCCAACGTTACCAGGGTGGGACTACTCCAGTGCCTGCTACACCCACCTTTTCCCCTGTGGCTGCTGAAGCTAAGGTTCCAGCAACGTCCCTTAAAGAACTGGACAGTTTGCGCTCTGAGGTGCGTCAGTTGAGCAAAACTCTGACCACCGTGCTGAGTGCTCTGCAGCTGCGGATGGAGCCCGAGGAAGGAGGGAAGATCTTGCTAGCCGACAGCCCTGAGGATTTCCCCTGGATGCGGAGGAGGAGGAGGCCAACACCACCCTCGCCAAGGACCAGTGACCAGCGCCGCCCACCGAGGGAACCAACCTGCTACCGATGCCGCAAGACCGGACACCTCGCCCAGAAGTGTCCTTTAAACGAGAAAACCCTGGGTCCGAGGGCCGACACCCAGGAGTAGATTCACCAGGCCCATCAGACTGGTACAACAGGTTCGTCAAAGGAAGACCTTTCCTGTCCATTGTATTGGATGGGATCCAGACGCATGCCCTGCTGGATACAGGATCTCAGGTAACCATCATGCCTGAAGTCCTCTACAAGAGGTTCTGGTCCATGGACGATCTATGTCCGCCAGCTCCAAATTTGTCTGTATATGCTTCAAATGGACTCCCCCTTAACCTACTCGGGGTTAAGAATGTGACTGTAAAGGTGGGGAGAGTGGAGCTGAAGGACCAGGGACTAATTGTAGTGGAGACTAACCCTGATGACAGCAACCCATATATGGTACTAGGCACTAATGTTGTTGGTAACTGTTTGGGAGAGGTTGTGTTCTTGCTCCAACAGATCGCTGACACTGCCAGACCGAGACAGAGGAGGGCGCTGCAGAGAGAGATCCGCGTCCTGATGTATCAACAGCAAGTAAGGCTAACAGACGGTGAAATCGGTAACGTGAGGGTAACAGACCCCATACCCATTGTCATTCCCCCAATGAGTGAAATGCTCATCTGGTGTAGAGCTGCCATAGGTCTTAGAGGACAGAGCTATCAGGCGGTAGTGGAACCCCTTTGCTCCGAGCATAGACCCATGCTCTTAACCGCCAGGGGAGTGGTAGATGTACGTAATGGGAGGGTGCCTGTCCGTCTTCTTAACTTAGGGGAAGACGAGGTCAAACTGCCACGTTATGCCACTGTTGCCAAATTACATGCTGTCAACAATAACTGCATCCATGAGGCGAAGTCCTTAACCTCACCAGATGAAGTAGAGGATAATGACCCTGCAACCCAGGTGGAGGATTGGTGTCAACAGCTCCATGTTGGGACGGACACCACTCCTGCCCATCAAAAACAGGATGTACACCGGGTGGTTCAGGAATACTCGCAGGTGTTCAGTAAACATCCACTTGACTTCTGGAGGGTTAAGGGGGTTTAACATCATATCCCCACAGGCAACCATTCTCCAATCAAAGAACATTATAGGCCTATATCCCCAGCTCACTACCAGAAGGCAAAAGAAATGCTGCATGACATGAGGAAGGCGGGAGTGATAAGGGATAGTTGTAGTCCCTGGGCAGCTCCCCTAGTGCTCGTTAGGAAAAAGGATGGGAGCATGAGAATGTGTGTAGATTACCGTCAAGTAAATCGCATTATACATAAGGATGCATACCCTTTACCACGCATAGAGGAGTCCCTAGCTGCCTTAAAGTCTGCAAATTACTTTTCCACCCTTGACCTCACTAGTGGATACTGGCAAGTAGCTGTGGCTGAGGAGGATCGGGAGAAGACGGCCTTCACCACCCCGATGGGACTCTGCGAGTTCAACAGCATGCCGTTTGGACTCTGCAATGCCCCCGGAATGTTCCAGAGATTGATGGAGTGCTGGCTGGGACACCGCAACTTCGAGACTGTATTACTTTACCTGGATGACGTAATTGTGTACTCCAGAACGTACGAGGACCACTTGAATCACCTGGCAGAGGTATTTGAGTCACTGTCCCGGTACGGGATGAAGTTGAAGCCCTCAAAGTGCCACCTGCTCAAGAAGAAGGTACAGTACCTGGGACACATTGTCAGTCCGGAAGGAGTAGCACCAGACCCGGAGAAAGTCACAGCCATCCAGAAGTGGCCGGAGCCGAAGAACCTCAAGGAGGTGCGTCAGTTCTTGGGACTAGTCGGATACTACCGGAGGTTCGTAAAGGACTACACAAAGAAAGCAGCTCCTCTGCAAGACCTCCTGGTAGGGCAGTCCCCAGAAGGCAAGAATCCCCCGTTCCACTGGGGTAAGGAGCAAGCAGAGTCGTTTCAGAAGATGAAGGAGATCCTGACAGGTGATGAGATCCTAGCCTACCCTGACTACAGCCAACCGTTCCTCCTGTATACGGATGCCAGCAACGAAGGCCTGGGCGCTGTCTTAAGTCAGAAGCAGAATGGGCAAGAGAAACTCATCGCATACGCAAGCAGGAAGCTCCGTCCGACTGAGAGGAACCCAGAGAACTATAGCAGCTTCAAGTTGGAGTTCCTGGCTTTGGTCTGGGCCATCACTGAAAGATTCAAGCACTCTCTGGCTTCCAGCAAATTCACTGCCTTTACTGATAACAACCCATTGACCCATCTTGAAACAGCTAAGTTGGGGGCTCTGGAACAACGATGGATGGCTCGGCTGTCAAGCTACCAATTTACAATTAAATACCGGGCGGGCCGCAAGAACGCCAACGTTGATGCCCTGTCTACGATGCCTCACCAGTCAGACACAGAAGAAGAAGTGGATGACCTGGAAGAGATAGAGCTACCTGCCTTTCACCGGAGTGGGATGATCCATGAGCAACGAGCCTCCAGGAAGCCGCGTGAAAAGACGTTAAACCCCCTTCCTCACCACAGCTGGAAAGAGACCCAGGACAGCGACCCGGTTGTCAGCCGCATCAAACAGCTGATAACCCAAGAAGGTGCCTCCCTGGAGAAAGATGCGTCTCTGCAAGCAAAGCAGCTGTGGAACGAGAGAAGCCGGCTGTTTATCTACCGTGAGAAGCTGTGCCGGAGGTACGTTAATCCAAGAACCCATGAGATGGTATGGCAGATAGTGGTCCCGAAGGCAGACATCCAGATGGTATTAGAAGCTTACCACGATCAAGCAGGGCACTTTGGCTGGAAAAAGCTAGAGACCCTGCTGAAGTGTCGATTCTACTGGGTAGGAATGCGCACTTCCATTGAAAGGTGGTGCCGGGACTGTGGACCCTGCGGCCTAAGAAGGAAAGACTTCAGCAGCCAGAAGGCACCCCTGCAACCCATCAAGACGACTCAACCCCTGGAGATCGTGGCCCTGGACCATGTCAAGTTGGCACCCAGCAGGTCAGGGTACTCCTATGCTCTGACTATGGTGGATCATTACTCACGTTTCCTGGTGGTCGCCCCTGTCAAAGACCTGACAGCAGAGACAGCAGCAAAGACGTTCCAAGCGTACTTCTGCAGACCCCATGGATATCCTGAGCAAGTATTGACTGACCAAGGCCCGGCCTTTGAGGCTGAATTGTTCAAGGAGTTCTGCCATCTCTACGGGTGTAAAAAGATAAGAACTACACCTTACCACCCACAAACAAACGGTCTCTGCGAAAAGATGAACAACATCATCATCGACCTACTGAAGACCATACCACTTGAGGAGAGAAACCAGTGGCCAGACCTACTACCAGACCTAGTGGATCTGTACAATCATATACCAGTCAGTTCCACCAATTGCACTCCGGCATATCTCATGCGGGCAAGGCCAGGAAAGCTGCCCATGGATCTGGAGCTTGGTGTTGTTGAACCTGAAGCTGATATGACCACTGAGGACTGGGACACCACCAGACAAGAGCAGTACAGAAGGGTACAAGCTTGTGTCAAGGACAGTCTTACTCGGGTGAGAGAAAAGCAGGAAATGCACTAAAACAAAAACGCACCAGCAGAACCTTTCACACCAGGTGAAACAGTATTGAAAAGGAAAAGACGCAACCATAAACTTGATGACCAGTGGGAAAAAGACCCTTACACTGTGTTACCGTCAAGATTTGACAACAAAAAGACTTGTATAATCAGTCGAGATGGAGGAAAAACATCTGCTACAGTGTCCAGGGACCACTTAAAGTTGTGTCCAGAATTACTAAAACCCCAAGAAAAAGTGCCTCTCACAATCCAGGAAGAACCTAAAGAAGCGGTGATACACACTGACCTTGGAGACTTCCCAGCTGATTGGCCTCAAGTAGGAGGTGCAGTGATCATTCCAGTACTCCAATTCTATGCACAGCCAGAAAACCCTCCACAGCAAGTTGAACCTGTAAGTGCTGCAGAAGAGCCAGCTCAAGAAGTATCCCCGGATGAAGGATCCCCGGCAGGAGCGGAGCAAGAGGGCCCAGCCAATGGTAGACTTGCCAGTCCAAGAGAGAGGTTAAGGCAGTTTTACAACATGGTCACCCATAGAACTGATAGAGTATCTGAGGATACACACATTGACACTCCACCAACCAAAGCACTACGCAGATCAGTACGCAGCACGAGAGGTAAACCCCCTGCTAGGTACACTGAGTAAAGTATCAAAATTTCTGAGAGTGTAGATAGTTACCCCTGGGGTATTGTATACTAAAATGTAATGTACTGCATAATTGTGTATTTCCCATGCAAATGTACATTATTTTGTGTTTTGCTTATTTTTGAACACTTTAAGTATATGGACACTTTGCCTAATTACTGTCTTATTTACCAAAGGACTTCGTGGCTGAGGACTGTGTGCAGCCCAAAAACTTTTATTGTATATAATTGCGCTCCCTGGAGTGCCCTTTAGGTGACCTCAGAAGCAAAACCTGTCTGTAGTGGCACGTGTGGAGGTCTGATTCGGGATCTTCATGCCCTGCAGCCACCCCAGGGCCTACGTAGAGGGTTTAGGACAGGTCCCTCAAAACCACCAAAGTACTCTACTTTGTGAGATGGACATCCTTCTTGGGAACCTCACCATAGGAGACTCGAATTCTGAGGACACTCTGCTTTGTTATAGTTATGCAACGTTTAAGATTTGTGCCTCCCATAAAGGGAAGATTGTTTTAGTATTGCTAATATTTCCCATTGTTACTGTTTTATAAAATGTTCTTCAGCCCGGGAGTGCTGAGTTTAACTAGGGGGGAATGTGAAGCCCAGCTGTGCTTGGCATCACAAATCCTAGAAGGGTGTATTGAAGGATTCCTCCACAAGAGGCCCCCATAACCATTCACACATCTCCACCTTCCACCTCAGACCACCAGAGGGAGCCCTTTAGGGAGAGATAAAAGGGAAGGTGGAGCCAGGCAGCAGTTAGTCAGTTCAGAGTCTAAGTGAGAGTCTGGTTTAACAGTGAGTCCAGTACAGCCTGAGAGGAGTTACCTCAGAGGACAAAAGCCTGTTCTAGCTCCTGCAATTGCTATCCTGCAGTGGAGCTTATCCAGATCAAGACTCGGTGTAGCTCAGTGAGGTGAGCTTTAGGTGCCGTTAGTGTGAGTAGCCTATTGAGGGTCCGAGTAGGCCGAAGGCGAAAGAGTAGAGAGAGTTAGTTCATAGGGGGCAGAGGAGCTTAACTAGCTCACCCCAAAGACAGTTACCGGACAACGGGTCCGAAGCTTGCCGGGATCTCCACGACCCAGTAAGATAAACCGGAATCCCTGGAGAACTACAGGTCCCAGGATCGCTAAAGTGCTGATACGTACCAGAGCCAGGAGACACATAGGCCCCGTAGGTCGGGAGCGTGCACTCCAAGAGAAGGTCCTACCACAAGGTCAGCCAGCGCAGGACAGAGACAAAGTTAGGCCTAGCTCCAAGCAGGTCAGAAACTTATTACGCAGCAGCAAGAACCAGGAAGCCCAAAACCTGCTCATTGGGGAGGATCCGGACATACACCCTTCACCCTACAGTGCTCCGGGGAGTGGCTGAATTTCCATCAGTAAAAGGTACTGAAGTGACTTTTGTGTCCGTCCCTGTTCTTGCTCCGACTCGGCTGAGTCTCCTTGTCCTGCATCCCCGTTCTTATACTGCCCTGAGGCCCAGCTCCACCTGTGGGGAGCTATACCATCCAGCTGCCTTATCACCGGCCTCAGTGGACTGCGCAGCGCTGGTGAATATCATCAGAAACCATAGGTGGCGTCACGAACATTTTAATATTATTTAATTAAAACTTAATATTTATCAACGCCTTTTTAAAGAGAGACCTCAGAGTACGGGCCCGGGAGCCGACCACCGCGACCTCCTTAAGGCTAAAGGCCCGGTTAACCGAGTCATCCCCATCCCCTGGGCTTGTCACAACACATATTCAGCATTACTATTCATTCTTCCTGGACTATACCTACATTTACTCGCTCTGTCAGCCCCAAGGATTTTCCGTCCAGTTCCGCGGGATCTGTTACCTTCCCTTAACGTGGTTCCATGTCCAACTTCCTCTGCATGCCAGAGCATAAGGGACTCTTCACAGTGCCCATATCGAGTCTTGAGCTCCGAACGTTGCAGGAATGTCCGCAAGGCATTCCAGTAAAGCCTCCCGCTGCCCCGAAGGATAGGTTCTTGCCCACTGCAACTTGACCTTGGTTAAAAAGCTTCCCTATCTAGCTGCCTATCAGGAAGCAGTCCCTTTTTACTGTGGCTTACCAATCCCACTAGGGGCTAGTTTTTAACTTTAACTATATCTGTCCATGCAGTCTCTTGCTGGGCAGATCTCCCTAACAAACATTATGCATCACACGCTATCTTACTCTATGCACGCTGTCAGGATTCTCTGGTGTTGTGAGAATGGGAGGTCACGAAACGACAAGTATGCGATTTATATACATGCGACGCCATGGGAAAATCCTAAAAGTCAGCAGTGCATGAGCAGACATTCATCACAAACCTGGACAACCCATAATAATGTAGCATGCCAATCCTAACAGCTATACTCCCTGTCAGGAATCAGCTCTGCTTGCTAGTTCCAGCAGTTATCACATGGCCACTTCACGCATATGCGATTTTCATACTTCCGATCACGTGACAACTAGCTTATCTTCTTGCTTCTTTGTTTCTCTCAGTTTTTCACTGAACATTGAGAGAAATATAAAGAGCAGCTCATCGGCATGTGACTGTAGGTAAGCAAATCACATATGAATGAGCAGTCTCATGACGACTAATCAAACCACATAGGAAAGGGGGGCACCAAACTGAATTTTCTTTATTCTTCTTTTGGATTTTTAGCCCAATTCCTTCCTTCCAAAAAGGACTCACCAAGAAATTTTAAGTACACGCCCAAAAAGACAACATCAGCAAGAGGCCACATTGGTATGGCATGTATGTACAGTGGTGTGAAAAAGTGTTGCCTCCCCCTCCTTATTTGTTATTCCTTTGCATATTTGTCACACTTAAAAGTTTCAGATCACAAAACTAATTAAAATTTTAGACAAAGGCAGCACAAAATGCAGTTTTTAAATGAAGGTCTTTATTATTAAAGGAAAAATATCCAAACCAGGGCCCTGTGTAAAAAAGTGATTGCCCCCCGCCCCTCTTAAAACATAAATGAACTGTAGTTTATCACTTCTTTGGGAGGCTGAGTTCAATTTCCCTAGCCACACACAGGCCTGATTACTGCCACACTTGTTCTCAATCAAGAAATCACTTAAATAGGACTTACCTTGCAAAGTGAAGTAGACTAAAAGATCCCCAAAAGCTAGACATCTTGCTGCAATCCAAAGAAATTGAACAAATGAGAAACAAAGTAATTGAGATCTATCAGTCTGGAAAATGTTATAAAGCCATTTCTAAAGCTTTCGGACTCCAGCGAACCACAGTGAGAGCCACTATTCACAAATGGAGAAAACATGGAACAGTGGTGAACCTTCCCAGTAGTGGCCAGCGGACCAAAATTACCCCAAGAGCAAACCGACGACTCATCCAAGAGGTCACAAAAGACCCCACAACAACATCCAAACAATTGTAGGCCTCACTTGCCTCAGTTAAGGTCAATGTTCATGACTCCACCATAAGAAAGAGACTGGGCAAAAATGGCCTGCATGGCAGAGTTCCAAGATGAAAACCACTGCTGAGCAAAAAGAACATAAAGGCTCATGTCAGTTTTGCCAGAAAACATCTTGATGATCACCAAGACTTTTGGGAGAATACTCTGTGGATCAACGAGACAAAAGTTTAACTTTTTTGAAGATGTATGTCCCATTACATCTGGCGTAGAAGTAACACAGCATTTCAGAAAAGGAACGTCATACCAACAGTAAAATATGGTGGTGGTAGTGTGATGGTCTGGGCTGTTTTGCTGCTTCAGCACCTGGAAGACTTGCTGTGATAAATGGAACCATGAATTCTGCTGTCTACCAAAAAATCATGAAGGTGAATGTCTGGGCATCTGTTCGTGACCTCAAGCTGAAGCGAACTTGGGTTATGCTGCAGAACAATGATCCAAAACACACCAGCAAGTCCACCTCAGCATGTCTTAAGAAAAACAAAATTAAGACTTTGGAGTGGCATAGTCAACGTCCTGACCTTAATCCAATTGAGATGCTGTGGCATGACCTTAAAAAGGGGGTTCATGCTTGGAAACCTTCCAATGTGGCTGAATTACTACAATTTTGCAAAGATGAGTGGGCCAAAATTCCTCCAGAGCGTTGTAAAAGACTCATTGCCAGTTTTCACAAACTTTTCATTGCAGTTGTTGCTGCTAAGGGTGGCCAAACCAGTTATTAGGTTTAGTGAGCAATTACTTTTTCACACAGGGCCCTGTAGGTTTGGATTTCTTGTTCCCTTCATAATAAAAACCTTAATTTAAAAACTGAATTTTGTGTTTACTTGTCTTATCTTTGTCTAATATTTAAATTTGTTTTGTGATCTGAAACATTTAAGTGTGGCAAGCATGCAACACAATAAGAAATCAGGAAGGGGGTAAACACTTTTTCACACCACTGTTTGTCAAATTTCAATTATAAAATGGCTGTGAAAAAAAATAGTACTGTTTGTGACAGTCACATAGAAAAACATTTTTTCACTAATATTGGTGGCTTGCTTCTGCATGAATGCAAAAATAATGTATAATATAAATGTAACAGCACTATAACCAATCTGATCAAGTAAGCAGCAGCTACCAACTCTCCTATCTCTCTCCCTGATAATAATTATTGTATTGTTCTTTTTTCTTCACACACTGATCTTCTACACTGCTGTGCTGTGACACATATTATCAGTACAATTTGTTCAGTATTGTATGGATTTTTCTTCCTATATCTTTGGCTAAGCTATGAACTATGACATCCTCTCACTATCCAGATTCACCACTGTGAAGATATTCAACGGAATTCCCTGTCGATCACTGTGCACTGCCAGGCGGGTTTTACTGAGCTCTACATATGCAAATCTGACACTACTGCAGCTCAAGCAGAGGGGAGGGGGCTGACAGACACAGTGAGTGACAAAAGCCCCCACCAGCAGCAGCTGTGAAGCTGCTGCAGGCAGGCCCTTCCCCCAAGCCATGTGCTCTTTGTGTAAAATACGATAATTCAACATGAAGTTATAGGGATACAATTCATCTCAGTGATAAACCAACCAGATTTTTGGGAACCTGAGGGGATGGGGAATGTAACCCTAGCTTTAAACATAGTCCAGGGCGTAAGGAAAGGGAGATACCCAGCACAGCTTTGCGGGGGCCCCTACGGCCCCGGTGTTTGGTATCCACGCGTAGCAGGGGCCCAGCTGGATCCGATGACACGAGAACCGGCTCACTAGGACCGTCCAGTAAGGACGTATGGCCCATTTTAGTTTTGGGAGTTTGTTAGCTAAGAGAGGCCAGGGGTGGAGATCTAGGTCCAGCTCGTAAGGGGAGTGACCCAGAGAGGTTAAAAGATCCTGCCGCCCCAGATCCATTGTCTTTTCCTGGGGAGGTCGTGACGTCAAGTCATGTGGGAAAAGTCCTGCAACAACAAAGAGAAGGCCCGCACACCTCCCATGTGGCAGCCCTTCCCCCGACAGCCAGAACTTCCATACAACCGGTAACTGACTGTTAATAACTGCTTTATAACTTTTGTACCCCGGCTATTGTATTTGTAACTCTGACCACTGTGTATGTATAACCCTTATGTATATAGCGTATTGTTTAGTGTGCCCCTAAGGCGATTAAATATATCATTTAACCTTGGGCTGTACTTTTATCTCGATCCACGAACCTCACATCTGTTGTTAGGTCCAACGAACACACTGCCAGGCGGGCTTCTAGCCCGATATAAGTCCGTTATATCTAATAGAAACTGGTGTCAGCTCTACCAGGCCGACTAGGCTCTGCTTCACTGGAACTAGTGAAAGAGCCTCTCAGCCTGTCAGGGGGTGTGAGCGAGTGTGGTGCCACATCAGTGACTGAGTGGGTCTCCTCTTCTCACTCCCTGGGGCCTTCCTTTACCCGTGTGGTCAGGGGGTGTCTGTGCAGAACTGTACCAATCTGAACTTACGCGTCCTCGAGGGAGTGCGGAACATCACGTAGGTGAAGAGGGCAGGTCCGTACCACGTGCTCTGTCTGACGTAACTGTGACGTCAGACGGGTGGCGGGGTGAGGATCCATAATAAGTGGTGGCAACAGTGATATTCTGCGGGGTCTCCCTGCTGCCATTATATCACAACCACAAAATGTCTTCTGCATTCCCTGCTTCTGTTTTTATAGAGGCTACAATAGTCCCCCCGATTGACTGTATGATGCCATCTGCTGTGATAACTACAATTTATTTTAAGGAAGCCCGCACCCCGTGCCCGAGGTCATGTGATCCTACTCTGCGGATGCAATCTTCTACAGTGTGTAAAATGTCAGTGGCCCGTTCAGAAGCAAATAGCAAATTTTTGGAAGCTTTAGCGAACAGTGAATTCGACACAAATTCGATTCACATTGCATCAATTTGCTCATCTCTATTCAGAAGTAATGTACTGTATAGCCTGATATGCTGCTGTTGTTGCAATGCGCGACTATGTCATCTTATTTCTTTCCATCACAAAGCTATCGTATTATATAGTTAAGCTTTATAAAATTCATTTATATGGAGGTGGTGGAAGTTTGCTTCTTCTTACCTAACATGTTAATACACTTGCCTTAGTAATCCAAAAGAAACCAGATAGAACAGGGCAGTGTTGCTGCTCTTGCCCCAGGTAATTCTACAGGAATGCTGGGTGATTGTCCCAGTACAAAACAAAATGAGAAGCCTTTTTTCTTGATCTAACAATAAATATTCACCATCTGTGGCTGCAACAAGACCTTACTGAGTCTCACTTTTCAGATGCCATACAGGTCCAAGAAGTATGATGTCTGGTAAATGTACAGTCCCATTATGTGTGAACAAACCAGTTATTAAACACAAAGCCCTGTTTGAAAGTCTTTCCAACAATCAAAAAATCAAACAAAAAAGGTGTGAAATAAAGAGATTACATCTATGTAACTGTGTTTTCCAACTCCGATATAATGTACGATATAGAAATTGGAGTTGTAAATGTTAAGTTAAAATGGTTGAAGAATATGTGTGTGTGTATATATATATATATAAAATATGAAATAAAGTACATCTAGGGTACGGTAAACAATATTACCAATCCAAAGAAAACAATGTATGCTTGGTTTATACAAGGTGTGTACAACGCACAAGATGCTAATTCTCAGGGATAATAAGGCAAGTCAGGAGACGATTGGAATAAAGCTCAACCTTGAAGTCACTTTTAAAGAATATTGTATGATTGGAAAATAGATATTCTTTTATCAAAGACAGTGCCACCCACCCCTTGACACGGAGTGTATTCAGGTAAATAAGGCTGTGCTGCAATACTGAACATAGCTAGTGAGCATTGAGTCCTACATTCAAGCTTAAAAGAGTTTTCCCATGAGCAAAGTTCATTTTAATCAATAGATCTTTGAATAATAATAACTTTCACAATTGGATGTGTTTAAAAAAAAAATGTTCCTGTGCTGAGATAATCTTATAAATGTGCCCCTGCTGTGTACTGTGTAATGGCTGTGTATGACCGTGCAGGAACATGGTCTGATCATCCCACATCTCCTGGACAGGGAAGGGGGTACGCAAAACAGTTTACTGACAGAACAGCACAGGATCGTAAATAATTCTTTCTTTCAGGTAAAACATTGCTTAAAAACTGGCAGTGAAATGTTTTACCTCACAAAAAGGATCACCTGTAAACCCCTGCTGTCCTGTCTGTATACTCTTTTGCGTCCTCCCCTGCTGAGGAGCTGTGGTATGATCAGACCATGCTTCTGCCATGACACAGCCATTACACAGTACACAGCAGGAGCACATTTATAAGATTATCTCAGCACAGGAACATTTTTTTTATAACATCCAATTGGAGAACTTATTTTTATTCCAAGATCTATTAATTAAAATGTACTTTTTGGTGGGAAAACCCCTTTAAGATGGAGTTATTAGGAATTTACTTACCCAACAGAACCCTACCTTTTTGCATTTCCATTATGTAAGGGAATGGACATTTAACCCCTTAACAACATTAGACGTACTAATACGCCTCTGTGCCTTGGGACTTAAGAGCCAGACCCGTATTAGTACGTCATGGCGATCGCGCGCGCACACAGGCTGTGCGGGCGCGATCGCCGCCGGGTGTCAGCTGATTGTCACAGCTGACACCCGGTACTATGTGCAGGGAGCGGTCACGCACTGCTCCCAGCACATTAACCCCCACGATGCTGCGATCGAAGTCGATCGCAGCATTGCGGTGGCAAGGGGAGGTGATCGCAGATACTCACCCCCTCTTCCGGCTTCCAGCGCTGTCTGCCGTGGCTTCCAGGGTGTTGCCATGACGACCCGATGTCGTCATGACAACATCCGGGTCACCAGACAGCAGGAAGATTTTTTGGACATGCGCAGTGCATCTCCAAACAATCTTCTCCCTGTCTACCGCTGACAGCCTGCATGGCACAGGGATGGTGCTGCATTCCTGTGCCATGCAGGCGATCAGAGAAAAAAAAGTGAAAGTCCCATAGCGGGACAAAGTAATAAAGTATAAAAACTATCAAAAAGTGAAAAAAAAAAAAAATTGTAAAAATATTAAAAAAAAAATAATCCACCAAAAATAAAAATATAATGTACCCATCAATAAATATTATTACAAAAAAAACAAAAAAAACAATAAAAGTACACATACAGTGGGTACGGAAAGTATTCAGACCCCTTTAAATTTTTCCCTCTTTGTTTCATTGCAGCCATTTGGTAAATTCTAAAAAGTTCATTTTTTTTCTCATTAAAGTACACTCTGCACCCCATCTTGACTGAAAAAAAAACAGAAATGTAGAAATTTTTGCAAATTTATTAAAAAGGAAAAACTGAAATATCACATGGTCATAAGTATTCAGACCCTTTGCTCAGACTCTCATATTTAAGTCACATCCTGTCCATTTCATTGTGATCTACCTTGAGATGTTTCTATTCCTTCAATGGAGTCCAGCTGTGCTTAAACTGACAGGACTTGATTTGGAAAGGCACACACCTGTCTATATAAGACCTCACAGCTCACAGTGCATGTCAGACCAAATGAGAATCATGAGCTCAAAGGAACTGCCAAAGGAGCTCAGAGACCAAATTGTGGCAAGGCACAGATCTGGCCAAGGTTACAAAAGAATTTCTGCAGTACTCAAAGTTCCTAAGAGCACAGTGGCCTCCATAATCCTTAAATGAAAGAAGTTTGGGACCACCAGAAGTCTTCCTAGACCTGGCCGTCCAGCCAAACTGAGCAATCGTGGGAGAAGAGCCTTGGTGAGAGAGGTAAAGAAGAATCCCAAGATCACTGTGGCTGAGCTCCAGAGATCCAGTAAGGAGATGGGAGAAAGTTCCATAAAGTCAACTATCACTGCAGTCCTCCACCAGTCGGGCCTTTATGGCAGAGTGGCCTGACGGAAGCCTCTCCTCAGTGCAAGACATATGAAAGCCCACATAGAATTTGCTCAAAAACACATGAAGGACTCCCAGACTATGAGAAATAAGATTCTGTGGTCTGATGAGATGAAGATAGAACTTTTTGGTGATAATTGTAAGTGGTAAGTGTGGAGAAAACCAGGCACTGTTTATCACCTACCCAATACAATCCCAACAGTGAAACATGGTGGTGGCAGCATCATGCTATGTGGGTGTTTTTCAGCTGCAGGGACAGGACGACTGGTTGCAATTGAAGGAAACATGAATGTGGCCAAGTACAGATATATCCTGGATGAAAACCTCATCCAGAGTGCTCTGGACCTCAGACTTGGCTGAAGGTTCACCTTCCAACAAGACAATGACCCTAAGCACACAGCTTAAATAACAAAGGAGTGGCTTCAGAACAAATCTGTGATCATTCTTGACTGGCCCAGCCAGAGCCCTGACCTAAACCTAATTGAGCATCTCTAGAGAGACCTGAAAATGGCTGTCCACCAATGTTCACCATCCAACCTCACAGAACTGGAGAGGATCTCCAAGGAAGAATGGCAGAGGATCCCCAAATCCAGGTGTGAAAAACTTGTTGAATCATTCCCAAGAAGATCCATGGCTGTATTAGCTCAAAAGGGTGCTTCTACTCAATACTGAGCAAAGGGTCTGAATACTTATGACCTTGTGATATTTCAGTTTTTCTTTTTTAATAAATTTGCAAAAATTTCTACATTTCTGTTTTTTTTTCAGTCAAGATGGGGTGCAGAGTGTACATTAATGAGAAAAAAAATGAACTTTTTAGAATTTACCAAATGGCTGCAATGAAACAAAGAGTGAAAAATTTAAAGGGGTCTGAATACTTTCCGTACCCACTGTATTTGGTATCGCCGCGTCCGGAACAACCTGACCTATAAAACTGTCCCACTAGTTAACCCCTTCAGTGAACGCGGTAAAAAAAAAAAAAAAAAAACGAAGCAAAAAACAATGCTTTATCACCATACCGCCAAACAAAAAATGGAATAACACGCGATCAAAAAGACAAATATAAATAAAAATGGTACCGCTGAAAACGTCATCTCGTCCCGCAAAACCAAGCCACCATACAGCTCCATCAGCCAAAAAATAAAAAAGTTATAGCTCTCAGAATAAAGCTATGCTAAAAAATAATTTTTTCTATAAAATTGCTTTTATTATGTAAAAGTGCAAAACATAGAAATACAATATATAAATGTGGTACCGCTGTAAACGTACTGACCCGAAGAATAAAGATGCCTTATCAATTTTACCACACACGGAACAGAATAAAAAAAAAAAAAAAAAACAATTCCTGAATTGTTGGTTTTTGTTTATTCTGCCTCCCAAAAATCGGATTAGAAAGCGATCAAAAAATGTCACGTGCCTGAAAATGGCACCAATAACAACGTCAACTCATCCCGCAAAAAACAAGCCGTCAAATGACTGTCTGTCAAAATCTGGAAAAATTATAGCTCTCAAAATATGGCGATGCAAAAACTAGATTTTACAAAAAATGCGTCTTTTAGTGTGTGACAGCTGTCAGTCATAAAAACCCCATATGATTCTGGTATTGCTGTAGTCTCACCGACCCGAAGAATAAGGTCATCTAATTACTTATACCGCATGAGAAATGGCGTAAAAAATAAACTCTCAGGTTAGGGTTGTGCTAGGGTTAGGGTTGTTCTAGGGTTAGGGTTGTGCTACGGTTAGGGTTGTGTTAGGGTTAGGGCTGGGGTTGGGATTAGGGTTGGGGTTAGGGTTGTGATGGGGTTGGGATTTTTTTCAAAACTAAGAAAAAAAGATGACGATATGGCGACTAGTGTTGAGCGCAAGTGCTCGCTACTTGAGTTTGCATCGGGTGTTCTGGTATGCATTGAGTATCGTGGGTATTTGAGTGACATGCTTGAGTCTCCGCCCCATATGCTTCATGGCCCAAAAAACTTTGCGGGGATTGCCTGCCATGCACGAGCGATCCCCGCATGTTTTTTTTGGGTGTCTAATAACCGTGAAACATCCAGGCGGGGACTCGAGCATGTCACTCGAGCACACGCAGTACATGGTGCATACCTGAGTACCCGATGCAAACTCAAGTAGCGAGCACTTGCGCTCAAGACTAATGACAACTTATTCAATATGATGACCTAATGTTATCAAATTCTGTGTCGTACCTCTGGGTTCAAAATGTTCACTATACACCTTAATAAAATCCTTGAGGGGTATAGTTTCCCAAATGGGGTCACTTGTGGGGTAGCTCCACTGTTTAGGCACATCAGGGGCTCTCCAAACGCGACATGGTGTCCGCTAACAAATTGAATGGAAAATCGGCTCAAATTGTTAGCGGACGCCATGTTGCGTTTGGAGAGCCCCTGCGTGCCTAAACTTTGGAGCTCCCCCACAAGTGACCCCATTTTGGAAACTAGACCACCCAAGGCACCTATCTAGATGCATAATGAGTAGAGATGAGCGTTGTTCAACTCGAACTGTTCGCCAATCTCAAATTCGAGCTGTTTTGGGCGGTGTTCGAGCTGTTCGGCGAACACGAACGATTTGAGAAAAATTCGGCTGTTCGAGGTTATGTTCGATAACTGTTCGTGCACCAAAATCATAACTTTTTCTCAGTAATGATGAAAATTAATGTTAATACGCAGTTTGAGTGTACAATGGGGTGGGGGGAGGGGCAGGGGATGGATCTCTGCAGGAATAATGAAGATCTCCATTTTTTTTTCTCTTTCCCCCATTTACAGTGGGGAGGTGCAATCTGTCAGCCTATCAGCAGCGCACACACGGAGCGAAGTGCTTTTTTTCACACAAGCAAGGGCATGTGTCATTGGCAGTGTATGTCACATGTCCTTGCCCTATAAGACCCAGCCATTTTCCCCGTCGCCACCATTTTCTCACTGCTGCAGCTGCGTGTTAGATGGCACCGCTGTTGCTGTGTGCGCTATACCTTGTTAATTTCAAGCCAATTTTCGCACAAATCTACAGATAGCTTGGGAGTAGGGAATAGTTGTGATTGCAGTCCTTTTAAGGACTAGGTTACAGCATTTCCTACGACTTTTATCAGGCTGGTCTGTGCTCTTAAATAGATAGGTTGTGGGAGTAAAGACTAATTGTAATTGCAATCCTTTTCAGTACTAAGTTACATCAGTTCCTATCAGTTTTTGCCAGGCAGGTCTGTGCCAGTGCTGTGCAAGTTTTTTTCACAGCATTTGGCTGAATCTAGCAAAGCTAATCCTTTTTGGCCTATTGCAGAGTGTGTTAGTCAGTGGAGTAGCCTATCTGTGTTGCAAGATACACCACCTGTGTATAGAATACCAATTTTTTTACTGTACCTAGTGAAGTAAAACCTTTTGGGCATAGCATCATTCTATTAGTCCATCTATATTGACCTCCATAAGGTTGCAAACTGAATATAATTTTTTTCTGCATCTAGCTCTGAAAAAAAATTTGTCCTTCTAGCAGTGTGTGGGACTTGTTCTACTAGTCCATCTATACTGACCTCCATCAGGTTGCAAATTCAAAATAATTTTTTGTCTGCATCTAGCTCTGAAAAAATATTTGGGCTTCTAGCAGTGTGTGGGACTTGTTCTATTAGTCCATCTATACTGACCTCCATCAGGTTGCAAATTAAAAATAATTTTTTGTCTGCATCTAGCTCTGAAAAAATATTTGGGCTTCTAGCAGTGTGTGGGACTTGGTCTATTAGTCCATCTATACTGACCTCCATCAGGTTGCAAATTGAATATAATAATTTTCTGCATCTAGCTCTGAAAAAATATTTGGCCTTCTAGCAGTGTGTGGGACTTGTTCTATTAGTCCATCTATACTGACCTCCATCAGGTTGCAAACTGAATATAATTTTTTCCTGCATCTACCTCTGAAAAAATATTTGGGCTTATAGCTGTGTGTGGGACTTGTTCTATTAGTCCATCTATACTGACCTCCATCAGGTTGCAAATTAAATATAATTTTTTTCTGCATCTAGCTCTGAAAAAATATTTGTCCTTCTAGCTGTGTGTGGGACTTGTTCTACTAGTCCATCTATACTGACCTCCATCAGGTTGCAAATTCAAAATATTTTTTTGTCTGCATCAAGCTCTGAAAAAATATTTGGCCTTCTAGCAGTGTGTGGGACTTGTTCTATTAGTCCATCTATACTGACCTCCATCAGGTTGCAAACTGAACATAATTTTTTTCTGCATCTACCTATGAAAAAATATTTGGGCTTCTAGCTGTGTGTGGGACTTGTTCTTTTAGTCCATCTATACTGACCTCCATCAGGTTGCAAATTGAATATAATTTTTTTCTGCATCTAGCTCTGAAAAAATATTTGGGCTTCTAGCAGTGTGTGGGACTTGTTCTATTAGTCCATCTATACTGACCTCCATCAGGTTGCAAATTGAATATAATATTTTTCTGCATCTAGCTCTGAAAAAATATTTGGCCTTCTAGCAGTGTGTGGGACTTGTTCTATTAGTCCATCTATACTGACCTCCATCAGGTTGCAAACTGAATATAATTTTTTTCTGCATCTAGCTCTGAAAAAATATTTGGGCTTCTAGCAGTGTGTGGGACTTGTTCTATTAGTCCATCTATACTGACCTCCATCAGGTTGCAAATTGAATATAATATTTTTCTGCATCTAGCTCTGAAAAAATATTTGTCCTTCTAGCAGTGTGTGGGACTTGTTCTATTAGTCCATCTATACTGACCTCCTTCAGGTTGCAAATTCAAAATAATTTTTTGTCTGCATCTAGCTCTGAAAAAATATTTGTCCTTCTAGCAGTGTGTGGGACTTGATCTATTAGTCCATCTATACTGACCTCCATCAGGTTGCAAATTGAATATAATTTTTTTCTGCATCTAGCTCTGAAAAAATATTTGTCCTTCTAGCAGTGTGTGGGACTTGTTCTACTAGTCGATCTATACTGACCTCCATCAGGTTGCAAATTCAAAATAATTTTTTGTCTGCATCTAGCTCTGAAAAAATATTTGGCCTTCTAGCAGTGTGTGGGACTTGTTCTATTAGTCCATCTATACTGACCTCCATCAGGTTGCAAACTGAATATAATTTTTTTCTGCATCTACCTCTGAAAAAATATATGGGCTTCTAGCAGTGTGTGGGACTTGTTCTATTAGTCCATCTATACTGACCTCCATCAGGTTGCAAATTGAATATAATTTTTTTCTGCATCTAGCTCTGAAAAAATATTTGTCCTTCTAGCAGTGTGTGGGACTTGTTCTATTAGTCCATCTATACTGACCTCCATCAGGTTGCAAATTCAAAATAATTTTTTGTCTGCATCTAGCTCTGAAAAAATATTTGGCCTTCTAGCAGTGTGTGGGACTTGGTCTATTAGTCCATCTATACTGACCTCCATCAGGTTGCAAATTGAATATAATTTTTTTCTGCATCTAGCTCTGAAAAAATATTTGTCCTTCTAGCAGTGTGTGGGACTTGTTCTACTAGTCCATCTATACTGACCTCCATCAGGTTGCAAATTCAAAATAATTTTTTGTCTGCATCTAGCTCTGAAAAAATATTTGGCCTTCTAGCAGTGTGTGGGACTTGGTCTATTAGTCCATCTATACTGACCTCCATCAGGTTGCAAATTGAATATAATTTTTTTCTGCATCTAGCTCTGAAAAAATATTTGTCCTTCTAGCTGTGTGTGGGACTTGTTCTACTAGTCGATCTATACTGACCTCCATCAGGTTGCAAATTCAAAATAATTTTTTGTCTGCATCTAGCTCTGAAAAAATATTTGGCCTTCTAGCAGTGTGTGGGACTTGTTCTATTAGTCCATTTATACTGACCTCCATCAGGTTGCAAACTGAATATAATTTTTTTCTACATCTACCTCTGAAAAAATATTTGGGCTTCTAACTGTGTGTGGGACTTGTTCTATTAGTCCATCAATACTGACCTCCATCAGGTTGCAAATTGAATATAATTTTTTTCTGCATCTAGCTCTGAAAAAATATTTGGGCTTCTAGCAGTGTGTGGGACTTGGTCTATTAGTCCATCTATACTGACCTCCATCAGGTTGCAAATTGAATATAATATTTTTCTGCATCTAGCTCTGAAAAAATATTTGGCCTTCTAGCAGTGTGTGGGACTTGTTCTATTAGTCCATCTATACTGACCTCCATCAGGTTGCAAACTGAATATAATTTTTTTCTGCATCTACCTCTGAAAAAATATTTGGGTTTTTAGCTGTGTGTGGGACTTGTTCTATTAGTCCATCTATACTGACCTCCATCAGGTTGCAAATTGAATTTAATTTTTTTCTGCATCTAGCTCTGAAAAAATATTTGTCCTTCTAGCAGTGTGTGGGACTTGTTCTACTAGTCGATCTATACTGACCTCCATCAGGTTGCAAATTCAAAATAATTTTTTGTCTGCATCTAGCTCTGAAAAAATATTTGGCCTTCTAGCTGTGTGTGGGACTTGTTCTATTAGTCCATCTATACTGACCTCCATCAGGTTGCAAACTAAATATAATTTTTTCTGCATCTACCTCTGAAAAAATATTTGGGCATCTAGCTGTGTGTGGGACTTGTTCTATTAGTCCATCTATACTGACCTCCATCAGGTTGCAAATTGAATATAATTTTTTTCTGCATCTAGCTCTGAAAAAATATTTGGCCTTCTAGCAGTGTGTGGGACTTGTTCTATTAGTCCATCTATACTGACCTCCATCAGGTTGCAAACTGAATATAATTTTTTTCTGCATCTACCTCTGAAAAAATATTTGGGCTTCTAGCTGTGTGTGGGACTTGTTCTATTAGTCCATCTATACTGACCTCCATCAGGTTGCAAATTGAATATAATTTTGTTATGCATCTAACCCAGCCAATAGTTTTGGCCTAATACCACAGTTTGGCCACTCAGCTCTACTCGGTTCCCATCCATTGTTTTTTTGTGCAAACAACTCCAGAGTTGTGAATTAGTTAACCACCAAAATGAGTGGAAAAAGGCCTGCTGCTGGTGGAAAGGGGAATAGGCGTGTTGGGAAGGGGAAAAAAGGTTGTGTCCGTGGGGTAGGTGTTAAAGCAACAGTAACATCTGCAGAAGAAAGACCATCTTCCAGCCAAACTAAAATGTCTACTTCTTTTAGCGGACAATGTGATAAGATCCCTTTCTTACGGCCACGCCAATCGCTACAAATTCCTGATGAGGCACAAAAACAGCAGGTGCTTTAACGGATATCAAGTGTTCCTTTAAGTGGGCTCTCCTCCACATCAACTTCAACATCACAAATACTCCAGTCCTCAAAGGTGTCACCCCAATCGCACTTGCTTCCTCACAGCTCCCAAATCTCCAGCTGCCTGTCTGAGTATGAGGTAGAACAGATGGTTGAGTCTGCAGAGCTGTTTACTCATACTATAGCCTGGGAATCAGAGGTCGGCTCCAGCGCTTCTGTGAATCCAGACGAGGAAATGATCTGCACTGATGCCCAGAATCTTTATGAGTCGGATCCAGGACCAGACGCTGAAGGTTCTGACCATAATGTAGACCCTCATTCCCAAACTGTATCTCCTGTTGGTGGAGACAATGAGGAAGACGATGATGAAACTCAAATACCTGATTGGAGCGACAACTTTAGTTTTTTGTCAGGGCAGGAACAGGTTGGCTCTGAGGACGACGGGTGTGATAACGCACAGGGTGATGATGATGAGGTTGGAGATCCCACTTACTGTCAACCCACCGTCAGTCAAGAGATGAGGTCAGCAGAGGAGGTGGAGGAGAATGCTAGTGACGACGAGGTCAGGTTGCGCCTTCCTGGACAGAGACGTAGTACTGGAAGCACGTCAACAACTGCATCCTCAAACACAACTCTGCCTCTGACCACAAGTCGTGGTGGCTCTTCAGGTCGCATGGGTGCTAAGCCTTGCATAGCCTGGGCATTTTTTCAGATCGATAAAGATGACCCAACTCGTGTTATCTGTAACATTTGTCAGCAAAAGCTAAGTAGAGGCCAAAAAATACATAGTTTGAGTACTTCATGCATGAACCGGCACATGGACATGAAGCATAAGTTGCAGTGGGAAGCTCACTGTGCTACAATGAGGTCTAGCCGGCCGGGCCAACCACCATCTGCCATATCTTGTGCATCCGCGGCCTCTTCATCCTCTGTGACTGGGGGGACAGCAGTCACACCTGTTTTGGGGCACAGACCTGCCACCTCTTTACCCGCAACAGCCAGCGTGATTGGCAGGTCATCATTTTCTTTGGAGGTGGTAACACCAGCTGGTGTTGAGCGCTGTCCGACATCGATAGCACCACCTTTGGAACAAGGCAACCTAACATGTTCGCCTGCATCTTCCTCACAGACCGGCAGTTTTCCAGGGACACCCTTATCAACCCCGTCTAAGCACAATAGCCAGCCCTCGGTCCCTCAGATGTGGACAAGTAAAAGACCATTTCCTCCTAGCCATGAGAAAGCTAAGAGGTTGAATTTCACCATCTGCAAGCTCTTGGCTACAGAAATGCTGTCTTTCCGCCTGGTGGACACAGAGGATTTTCGAGACCTTATGTCTGTCGCAGTGCCCCAGTACCAGATGCCCAGTTGGCACTACTTCTCAAAGAAAGGTGTGCCTGCGCTCCACCAGCATGTCGCACACAACATCACCGCTTCTTTGAGAAACTCTGTGTGTGACAGGGTGCATTTCACCACAGACACTTGGACGAGTAGGCATGGACAGGGGCGTTACATGTCGCTGACTGGGCACTGGGTAACTATGGTGACAGCAGGACAAGGGGCTGCTGTCCAAGTCTTGCCATCCTCACGAGTTATACGTCAATCCTCTTTATCTCAAAGTTCCTCCACTGCTTCTGCCTCCTCAACCCCCTCTCGGTCCTCCACCTGCACCCAAAGCCTGTCTGGTCATGCCACAAGCTTTCTAACTGCGCAGAAGGGATCCTGCACACCTCCTTACTATGCTGGCAGTAGGGCTCAACGTCATCAGGCGGTTTTTACTTTGAAATGTCTGGGAAATGTGAGTCACACAGCTGAGGAGTTGTGATCAGCTCTGGAGAACCAATTTCATGAATGGTTGTCTCCACTGGACCTGAAACCAGGGAAGGCCGTGTGCGACAATGCTGCAAACCTGGGTGTGGCCCTTCGCCGGGGCAATGTCACACACGTGCCTTGTATGGCTCACGTGTTGAACCTGGTTGTCCAGCAATTTTTAGCCCACTATCCCGGGCTAGATGGCCTTCTGCAGAGGGCACGGTCGCTGTGTGCTCACTTCCGCCGTTCGCATCTCGCAGCTCAGCGACTTACATCTCTACAGAAGTCGTTGGGCCTGCCACTTCACCGGCTAAAATGCGATGTGCCTACCCGGTGGAATTCAACTCTGCACATGTTGCAGCGACTGTGGCAGCACCGACAAGCCCTGGTGCAATACGTTCTGACGTATAGCCTGGGCCAACGAGATTCAGAGGTGGGGCAAATCACGCTGGAGGAGTGGTCTCAGATCAGGGACCTATGCACCCTTCTGCACAGTTTTGAAATGGCGACGAAGATGTTTAGTGCTGACGATGCCATTATCAGCATGACTATTCCGGTGATTTACATGCTGGAGCACATGTTAAACAGAATTCGGAGTCAGGTGGTGGCACAAGAGGAGGTGGAGGAAGTAGAGGAGGAGGAGTTGTATGCGGAAGGGCTAACATCTGCAAGGTCCAGACGGTCGGCAGCACCAAGGCGGCAGGCATGTGAGGGTGGGGGAGATGGTTTTACCAGGGCGCATGGTAGCAGCCAAACTAGTGAGGAAGGTGCAGGAGCCCAGGAAGAAGTGGAGGACGAACTGATGGAAGACTCATCAGATGAGGGAGACCTTGATCACATTTCTGTTGTGCGAGGTTGGGGGGAGAGGACAGAGGAAGGAAGCATGATTGTTACCTCGCCACCAACACAACAGGGACTTGGTGCTCCTGGATGCGCAACACACATGAGTGCCTTCTTGCTGCACTACCTGCAACATGACCCTCGAATTGTGAGAATTAGAAATAATCCTGACTACTGGGTTGCCACACTGTTAGATCCCCGGTACAAAAGTAAATTTGCAGAAATTATTCCTGCCATAGAAAGGGATGCACGCATGCAGGAGTATCAGCAGAGACTGTTGCAGAATCTTACATGTGCTTTTCCACAAAACACCAGTGGTGCACGTACTGAATCTCACAGTTCCAACTTGCCAACCGTGGGACCGTCGAGTGTTCAGCACGCAAACCGTAACAGAAACACAGTATCTGCTGGTAACATCAATTTTGCGGAATCATTTCACCACTTTTTTAGCCCATCCTTTGCAAGGCCACAGGAGACAAGAAGTCTGACACATAGTCAACGCCTAGAGACGATGGTACAGGAGTATCTCCAAGTAAACATTGAAGCCATGACTGTGTCACTGGACCCTTGCTCTTTTTGGGCTTCCAATCTGGATAAATGGCCGGAGCTAGCCACTTACGCCTTGGAGATCTTGTCATGCCCCGCAGCCAGCGTTCTGTCTGAACGTGTGTTCAGCGCTGCTGGTGGTGTGCTGACAGATAAGCGCACGCGGTTCTCCACTGATAATGTAGACAGACTCACGTTTATAAAGATGAACAAATCATGGATCCGAAGCGACTTTTCTTCCCCTGTGTCATCCTGGGGAGAGTAAAAGCTTGATGATTGGTTAAAATCACCTCACCAAACATTTTAAGCTTTCAAATTACTAATCATGTATATCTGTATCTTGGCTGGAAAATTATTTGGGCTTTGTAGCAGTGTGCAGTACTGATTCTATTAGGCCATCTATACTAAGCTCCACTAGATTTAAAATTACTAATCATGTTTATCTGTATCTTGGCTGGAAAATAATTTGGGCTTTGTAGCAGTGTGCAGTACTGATTCTATTAGGCCATCTATAATAAGCTCCATCAGATTTAAAATTAATAATAATTTTTAGCTGCATCTAACCCGGAAAATAATTTTGGGGCTCCGAGATGCGCAAGACACATAAGTGCCTTCTTGCTCCACTACCTGCAACATGACCCTCAGATTGTCAGAATTCGAAGTAATCCTGACTACTGGGTTGCCACACTCTTAGATCCCCCACACTCTTCGATCAACCTTTTCATTTTAATAAAGACCAAAAAAATGGTCATTTTTGAAATTATAAGCATTAGCAGGTTATTAGAAACTGAAATCAAACAGTTTTCAACTCAAAACTTTATTCTAGGTGATGTTACATTTGCACATAGGACCCCTTGTTCGAAAGGAGCTTCTGAACTCTCTCGTCCATTGAATTTGTCAGGTTTTGGATGGTTTCTGCTTCAATTGTTTTGCATGAGGACAGAATACCCTCCCAGAGCTGTTGCTTAGATGTGAACTGCCTCCCGCCATCATAGACACTCCTTTTGATGATGCTCCAGAGGTTCTGAATGGGGTAGAGGTCAGGGGAGCATGGGGGTCACACCATAAGTTTGTCCCCTTTTATGCCCATATCAGCCAGAGATGCAGATGTGTTATGTGCAGCATGAGACGGTGCATTATCATGCATAAAAATGATCTTGCTGTGGAATACACGGTTCTTCTTCTTGAACCATGGCAGGAAGTGCTGTTTGAGAAACTCCACATACATTGTGGAGTTCATCTTTACCCCTTCAGGGATCCTAAAGGGGCCGACAATCTCTCTCCCCATGATTCCAGCCCAAAACATTACTCCACCTCCTCCTTGTTGGCGCTGTAGCCGTGTTTGCGTGGGGTGTCCATCAACCAGCCATCCTCCACTCCATCCATCTGGACCATCGAGCGTTGCACGGCACTCATCCGCGAACAAAACAGTTTTGAAATCAGTCTTCATGTAATGTTTGGCCCACTGGAGCCGTTTCTGCTTGTGTGAAGTGGATAGAGGAGGTCGACAGGATGGCGTATGCACAGCTGCAAACCTCTGAAGGACCCTGCATCTTGTTGTTCGGGGGACGTTGGAGGCACCAGCAGCTTCAAAAACTTGTCTGCTGCTATGACAAGGCTTTTTTGCCGCTGCTCTTTTAACCTGACGTAATTGCCTGTAGGAAAGAGTCCTCAATTTGCCCTTATCAGCACGCACACGTGTGTACTGTGAATCAGCTACATACTTCTTGATTGCCAAGACACTTCATCCTGATCATCGCACAATGTTGATTGTAGTCATGCCTTGACCTAAACACTCCACAATTTGTTGCTTCTCAGCAGCCGACACATCCTTTTTCTTTCCCATTTTGGCAGAAAATGTAGGCTGCTTAATAATGTGGGACAGCCTTCTTAAGTAGCCTTTCATTGGACACACCTGCCAAACTAATTAGCACAGGTGTCTGCAATTGCTTACAGCGATATAAAGAGCCCTGACACACATCACCATCAATGAGTTTAACTGACAAACAAACAAATTCTTCCCTTATCACTCCTAAACACTTTTTGCATAATAATTTGGAACACAGTGTACATGTGCTTTTCCACAAAACACCAGTGGTTCACGTAGTGAATCTTACAGTTCTAACTTGCCAACCGTGGTCTGTATGGAGTTGTTCAATAAAGGGCCCAAAATTAAGATAACATAGATGGGAGAGGTCTCTATGAATAGGAATTCCTTAGTACTTGATACCCTGTGAGGGCCAGGCAAAGGGAAAGTTGGACTGGATGGAATCCTGTATGGATTTGGGGAGGGAGACATCGAGGGCCTCAGACTTCGCTGCATTGATTTTAAAATTTGACCATGTAACAAAGTGATCCATTTCAGCCATAACAGCAGGGATGGATATATGTGATTGAGTGATATATACTAGGACATCATCAGCAAATAGAGAGCACTTGTACTCGGTGCCTCCCACCTCAATCCACCTAATATTGGGGTTATGGCGAATTGATGAGAGCAGGTGCTCCGTCACTAGGATGTATAAGAGAGGGGACAGAGGACATCCCTGCCTTGTCCCATTGGTGATTATGAAAGGTGATGAAAATGTTCTGACGCGCCCCCTGGGCCTTGGGACACCCGGAGCCGGACCCTTTTTGGTGGATGCTGGTGGTTGTAGTCTCTGTGGCGGCGACCCGGTTCCATGGCTCAGGGCGGTCAAACCAGTGGTGGAACTATTTATGTGGTTTTGATGTTTAAATGTCCGACTACGCCACCCGTGGATTGCGGTCAGAGTGAACCGCCGCTGCAGGGCAGACCGCTGAGGCTGGTGTTGTGGGTGCAGCAGAGCGTAGCATAACTCCCCACGGGAGGAGTATAGCCTCAGGGCAGTGTATGCGGAGGAAGGGGGTGATGGTGCAGGGCAGCAGCAGTAACGACACGGAGTCAGTGATGCAGTCCGCACCCCTGGGATCCCTTCGTTCCTCGTTCTTGGAGCCTTCTCCCTCTTCTCCCTCTTCCAGGCCTGGGCCTCTGTTACTAGGCCCGCCTCCGGAGCAGAGCTCATGCAGAGCCCCTGCTCCCTGTCACTTCTGCTCAGACTTCTCTGCACTGAACTAAGATGGTGCCCACCTTTTATACTCCCTTCTCAATGCACCCAGGAACTGCTTCCTCCCTGCTCCTGCACTACAAGGTTCCCCTTCCTCAGTATTCCCTCCCCCCACTCCAGCCAGGGACAGGGACTGTCGTGCCCATCTCAGGGGCATATTGGTCGCCCTGCCCCACGGCAATGTGGTGTAATGCATGCAGGTGTCGGGTCCTGATCCACACTCTATCCTTACCTGAGAGTGAGATATCACACCTCTGGGTGAGGTGCAATACCTCTGTAGCAACCGAGCCCTCAGGGTGCTACAGTTCCATTTATCTTCAGCCTAGGTGACGTATTGCGATACAGGGCTGTGATTTTGGCTATAAAAGGGTCCCCTAGACCCCTACCCCAAACTTTTTAAGAGAATAATATATGGCGTGCCAGGAGACTCTATGGAATGCTTTCTCAGCATCCAACGAGAGTATCTAATTACAAATTTTTAACTGCATCTAGCCCAGGAAATACTTTGTGCCTAGTAGCAGTATCTGCAAGTCAGCGGATTATCCCGGCTGTTAAGCAAGCTGCACCACCTGTAGTTTGGACACTTAATTTTTTCAAAGGAATTGCTTCGGGACCACGGGATACTCAGTGAAGAGCATCAGGAGGCACCCCAAGGCATAGGGGCTGGGACTGGCAGTAGGATGCCTTGCGGTGGACAGCCGAGCTCGATCCTTATAAAAGCTTTTTAACTGCAGCAGCTTTAGTGGACGCTACTGGAGCTGGAATTACGTGGCTGCTGGCATGAGACTTGCCCTCCAATAGATCCTTGTAAATGGATTTAAAGTGTATTCATTCAAATTAGAGAGACAATTTAAATTAAAAAGCTTAGAGCTGCCTCCTCCACAGGGGGGCTCGCTCGACCCACCAGCGGACAGGCACCAGTATTGGGAGAGGGGGGCTGGCCGTCAGGGTTCACCGCGGCTCTGGCACAAACCCGGCGACACGGAGGTGGCACGGGCAGGAGCGGACTGGCCGTGTCGGCTTCTCACTTTTTGGATTTTAGAAGGGCATGACATGCCTATATCTGTGTCTCCCCCTCCTTTTACTCCTCCACCTCTTTTCTTTTCGCATGACTATATGTACTTGTCACTTTTCCATGTGTTAGTTATGTCTTCTGAGCAGTTTGTCAGCTTTTGGACACCTTTGAAGGTGTTTTCTATGTGTTTCTATGTGTTTTTGTTTGCCTGCCATTGGTTTTAACAGTGTTCGAAGGTGTTCGACGAACAGTTCGACGAACAGTTCGGCGAACACACGGGTGTTCGACGAACCGAACCGAACTCGAACACTACGGGGGTGGCTCAACACTAATAATGAGCACTTGGAACCCCCAGGTGCTTCACAAATTGATTTGGAAAAATGAAAAAGTGGAAAAAAAATACTTTTTCAATTTTACGAATCAATTTGTGAAGCACCTGGGGGTTCCAAGTGCTCACTATGCATCTAGATAGGTGCCTTGGGTGGTCTAGTTTCCAAAATGGGGTCACTTGTGGGGAGCTCCAATGTTTAGGCACACAGGAGCTCTCCAAACGCGACATGGTGTCCGCTAACAAATTGGAACCATGTCGCGTTTGGAGAGGCCCTGTGTGACTAAACATTGGAGCTCCCCCACAAGTGACCCCATTTTGGAAACTAGACCACAAAAGGCACCTATCTAGATGCATAATGAGCACTTGGAACCCCCAGGTGCTTCACAAATTGATTCGTGAAAATGAAAAAGTGTTTTTTTTTTCACTTTTTAATTTTTACGAATCAATTTGTGAAGCACCTGGGGGTTCCAAGTGCTCACTATGCATCTAGATAGGTGCCTTGGGGGGTCTAGTTTCCAAAATGAGGTCACTTGTGGGGGAGCTCCAATGTTTGGGCACACAGGGACTCTCCAAATGCAACATGGTGTCCACTAACAAACTGAATGGAAAATCGGCTAAAATTGTTAGCGGACACCATGTTGCGTTTGGAGAGCCCCTGTGTGCCCAAACATTGGAGCTCCCCCACAAGTGACCCCATTTTGGAACGTAGACCCCCCAAGGCACCTATCTAGATACATAGTGAGCACTTGGAACCCCAGGTGCTTCACAAATTGATTCGTAAAAATGAAAAAGTGTTTTTTTTTCCACTTTTTCATTTTTACAAATCAATTTGTGAAGCACCTGGGGGTTCCAAGTGCTCACTACGCATCTAGATAGGTGCCTTGGGGGGTCTAGTTTCCAAAATGGGGTCACTTGTGGGGGAGCTCCAATGTTTAGGCACATCAGGGGCTCTCCAAACGCAACATGGCGTCCGCTAATTATTCAAGCAAATTTTACAATCAAAAAGTCAAATAGCGCTCCTTCCCTTCCGAGCCCTGCCGTGCGCCCAAACAGTGTTTTTTCCCCACACATGGGGTATCTGAGTGCCCAGGGGAAATTGCACAATAAATTTTGGGGTCCATTTTTTCTTGTTACCCCTGTGAAAATAAAAAAAATTGGGTCTAAAGTAACATTTTTGTGAAAAAAGTTAAATGTTAATTTTTTTCTTACACATTCCAAAAATTCCTGTGAAGCACCTGAAGGGTTAATAAAGTTATTGAATGTGGTTTTGAGCACCTTGAGGGGTGCAGTTTTTAGAATGGTGTCACTTTTGGGTATTTTCTGTCATAAAGACCTCTCAAAGTGACTTCAAATGTGATGTGGTCCCTAACAAAATGGTTTTGTAAATTTTGTTGGAAAAATGAGAAATCGCTGGTCAACTTTTAACCCTTATAGCTCCCTAACAAAAAAAAATTTTGGTTCCAAAATTGTGCTGATGTAAAGTAGACATGTGGGAAATGTTATTTATTAACTCTTTTGTGTGACATATCTCTCTGATTTAAGGGCATAAAAATTCAAATTTTGAAAATTGCTAAATTTTCAAAATTTTTGCCAAATTTCCGTTTTTTTTCACAAATAAACGCAAGTGATATCGAAGAAATTTTACCACAATCATGAAGTACAATATGTCACGAAAAAACAGTCTCAGAATCAGGGGGATCTGTGGAAGCGTTCCAGAGTAATTACCTCATAAAGTGACAGTGGTCAGAATTGTAAAAATTGGCCTGGTCATTAACGTGCAAACCACCCTCGGGGGTTAAGGGGTTAAACAACATTGTAATATACAGTTGTGCTCAAAAGTTTTCCTTCATGGTGTTGCATTTTCAATGTTGATGAATGTACAGTTGTGCTCAAAAGTTTACATACCCCGGCAAAATTTTTCCTTTCTTGGCCTTGTTTCAGAGAATATGAATAACTAGCTTTTACCCGCGGCTTCACTCGCGTGGAATTTGGTCTGCCACATTAAGTTTCGTGACAGATCATTTTAATAGTAAAAAAAATAATCTTAATAGTAAAAAAAAATAATCTTAATAGTAAAAAAAAATAATCTTATTTAGTTACTCGTACATCCAAAATTTCAGATGTCTAACTTCAAAACTGACGGATTCCATACAATCTTTGAACCCCTATAATATGAAGAGGGAAACTCTTGAGGGTGGAATTATCAAAATTCCTTTCATAGTGCTCATTTAAGCTATAATAGAACCTATCTGCAAATTTCAAGATGCTAAGTTCAGTGGTTTCGGCTGTGCGTTGACCGCTAGGTGTGTCAGTCAATCAGGTTTACAGTTTTATATAATCTTCGCCTGTATGGTGTGTTTATAAAAAGTAGCCCTATGTCCTTCCCCAGGCTTGAAATTATCCATATCAAATTTCATCACAAACGGATTACTAAACACTGATTAATAAACAGGACGGACTGAAGTTACTTGCGTTTAATATTGTTCGTGTTAGTAAAGAATTAGTATGTAATTGGAATAATGGACATCTGCAGGTAATTTATCTATGTGTTTTTACTGCAATATACTCCTGTAAACTATGTTATTTGATTTCTTTCGTTCAGCGAAAATATGTAGATTTTGCGATTTAGAAACACATGAGCAAGCTACGTATAGCTGACCGTGGGAAAAACAGGGCGTGCCTAAATGTATCCCCGCTACCTTCTAAGTTTGCCCTTGCGATTTATTGATGGTCATTGAAAATGCAACTTTAAGTGGGAACTGCAAACGTTTGAAATTAAAGGGTAAGTTATTGGGTATTATTGGGATGCGTGGTATAAGAATATTTTCACCCTTAGCTTCTCCAGTTAAAATTGTGGCCTTTACAATGTGCCTGCCTAGTTCAGTGACTCGCAATCTAGTGCCAATACATAATCTCAGGGCGTCCAAGTTGCGCATTAGCAAAATGGGTATACCGACCTTTAATTCGAGCTTATGAGATGGGACCCCGGATAGCTCCAAAGAGTTAAGAAACTCCACGGGGTAGCTCGTACAGTCTTCAGATGACATGACTGTGTCGATGGAGTTGTAGGTTGTTGCATCGCTGGTTACTTGGTCCAAGATAATTTTATTGATTTTCGCAACTGTTTAATTTCTTGGTGCTAGTATAGTTCTTTCACATAGCCAATTTTCATCGTGGATGTTTTGTTGCAAATTTGGAAAAACTTGAGCAATAAGTGCATCTTCCGAATCCACAACATGACAAAATTGGTTAGTGAATAGAACCATACCTTCTTCGTCAGTTTCGATTCGACCTTCACCGATCTCGAGCAGTTTCTCAGCGTACGTGCCCGACTCTAGATCACTGAATAACTGGACACGCATGTTGGTGGTGAGGTGCAGCTTTTCAACTTTGGTCCATAAATATGAGGATTTCAGACATGCGTTAATTTCGTCTGCTGCAGTGCCTTGCTCGATAACAGGCAAAGTTTGCCTAAAGTCCCCAGCCAATAAAACAACCACACCACCCATTATTGTTTGTTTACTGTGTAAGTCTTGTAGACAACGATCAAGAGCTTCGATGGCGCGTTTGTGTGACATTGTGCACTCGTCCCACACGATTAGTTTGCACTGTTGCAACAGGAGGCCACGGGCGCTGCTCATGCTGATATTACACGATGGGGTTTCTTCGTTCACCAGATTAAGAGGTAATTTAAAGACTGAATGTGGCGTCTGTCCACCGCTTAGCAATGTGGCAGCAATTCCAGAGGAAGCCACAGCTAATGCAACGTTATGACCGCTACGAATTTTTGCTAAAAGTAAATTAAGCAAGAAAGTTTTTCCTGTACCACCCGGGGCATCAAGGAAAAAAAGTCCGCCTTCACCATTCTCAACTCGTCCTACTATTTTGTGAAATCTCTCTTTGATCAGGTAGCAAACGTGGCTCAGTTTCGCAAACGTGAGCGTCTAACTGGTTGGTATCATAGCTTAGCTCTTTCATCAACTCGTTCGACAGCTCTCCTCTATGCCGCGGTGAGGGTAGACCAAAATCGGACAATTTCTTTCCAGAAATTATTAATATTTTGTCCTCGATAAGCCCCAACACCTCATTGAAACAGAGATCATCGTTAACGTGATCCATTCTTTCAAATCTGTGCATGATATCCTCTGATAACGCAGTTTTATACTTGTGCCAGAGTTGTAGAGGATTGGATAAACTGCAAGTGCATATCAATATGGCAAACAGCTCTCTTATTTGCGCCGGGGAGCGACATAGCACGGCCTCTTCTAAGGTGGTATCCCAGTGGTTATCATCTTCCAACAACCCCATCTTCTCACACACCTGCCGAAAAGTTGCAAGTTCTTGACCTTCAAATGTTTTTAAATCCGAGAAGTTGGTTGGACCCCTTATTACATTCAGCAGCATACGCAAGCAATAACATTCAAAATTGGTAACGTGCGACCTAGAGCGTCTCCTGCCTTCACACCTGGCCAGCCATCGACAGGTGTTCCGTGTAAACGACGTTTCCATTGCTTCCGTGCCACATTCCAAGTATAGTAGCGAGGCACGTCAATGTAAAGTAATGTTTTTGCAAACGTATCACTTTGGCACAACAGGAAAAATGCATTAAGTGTAGTTTTAGGTGGTGCTTCTAATCTCTCTGTAAAATTATTTTCTGTAAAGTAAACCCTCTCGCCATTGGGTAAATGAATCGCGAGATAAGTGATGGTTGGGTGTCTCTCGTGCAGAGGCAGACCTAAGATCCGCCACGCTGCTTCGTTACTACTAACATATCGGCCGGTTCTAAAGGTCTGCACCTCATCTCTTGGGACAATGTTAACATTCCTGTAACGGGTCTGGGAGGTGGAACCTCTGGGCAACTATACAAAGGGGCAGTCCTTGTAAGGAAGCGGGTGACTCCCAGGGAAGGCGGGCAGGTAGTCACGGCAAGTGACAGGGACAGTCTCTTGACAGGCGGGTGGTCACGGCAAGTGACAGCAGGGTAAGAGTCTCTAGATGGGCAGGTGGTCACGGCAAGACAGCAGGGTAAGAGTCTCTAGACGGGCAGGTGGTCACGGCAAGTGACAGCAGGGTAAGAGTCTCTAGACGGGGCTAGCAGGCAGGTAGCAGGTGAGCGCTCCCAGGTGAGCGGGCAAGAGTCTCTGGAATGGCAGGTGGTCACAGCACGTGACGGCGGAGCCTCCAGGTAGGCTAGCAGGCAGGTAGCAGATGTGCGCTCCCAGGTGAGCGGGCAAGCTGGTCCATAGACAGACTGACAGGAGTTGGAGGGCAGACTGTCGGACCTCAGGCTAGCAGGCAGGTAGCAGAGGAGCGCTCCCAGGTGAGCGGGCAAGCTGGTCCTTAGACAGACTGACAAGAGTCGGTAGGCAGACCGTCGGACCTTAGGCTAGCAGGCAGGTAAGCAGAATATCAGGCAGGAATCAGACAGCAAACTGGCAGGAATCTGGCAGGTAACTGGCAACGGGACCTGAGGGCTGAAGCAGAGTAGTGAACAGTGCAACAACATTGCTCGGGCACCTCCATTTTGGAGGAGGTGCCTTATATATGGTGAAGTCCTCCGGCCATTGGCCGGGGACTCCTTAGGACGGCGCGCGCGGCCCCTTTAAGAGGGAGGGAGCGCGCGCGCGCGCCCTAAGCACGGTGGCCGGGAAGGAGCGCGCGCTGCCAGCAGAGCGGGAGGAGGACGCCGGGCTCGGAGCAGAGGGGTGAGGGGAACAGCGTCCCTGCCTAGCAGAGGGCAGGGACGCCGGCGCTACAGTACCCCCCCCTTTAGGCCCCCCCTTTTTTAGGCCAGAGAGAAATTTAGCTAGGATGAGAGGGGCATGGATGTTCTCCCGGGGCTCCCACGTTCTCTCTTCAGGACCAAACCTCTTCCAATCTACTAGAACTTTTGGTGGCCAGAATGTTCTCTACCTCAAATTCGTTTTCAGCGGAAACCGGAGCAGGAGGCGTACCTGTAGACTTGGAAAAAGAGTTAAGTACCACAGGTTTGAGGAGAGATACATGGAAGGAGTTAGGGATCCGCAAGTTGGCCGGGAGTTTCAATTTATAGGCCACCGGGTTGATCTGACTGATGACCTCCAGAGGACCGATGAACCGAGGCCCTAACTTATAGGAAGGAATCTTGAGCCGGACATACTTGGACGAGAGCCAGACCTTATCCCCTGGACGGAATTGAGGAGGATCCAGACGTTTTTTGTCAGCATGTCTTTTCATACGCTCGGATGACAGAAGGAGTGCGGATCGGGTACTCTCCCATATGGAGGAAAATTTGTTAACAAGAGATTCCGCAGCCGGATTGTCCACCGAGGTGGAGACGGGAAATGGGATCCGAGGATGCTGACCGAAGACAACAAAAAACGGGGATTTGGAGGAAGATTCGCTCTCGTGATTGTTGTAAGAAAATTCGGCCCATGGCAGGAGATCCACCCAGTCTGAATGGTGGGCATTAGCGAAGTGCCGGAGGTAACTGGTCAGGTTCTGATTGATCCGCTCCACTTGACCATTAGACTGTGGGTGGTAAGCGGAGGAGAAGTCCAGGGTGACGTCTAGCAGTTTACAAGTGGCTCTCCAGAAGCGTGAGGTGAACTGTACCCCACGATCCGACACGATGTGGAGGGGCAGGCCATGAAGACGGAAGATGTGGCGGATAAAGTCTTTAGCCAGCTCGGGTGCAGACGGGAGGCCTGGCAGGGGAACGAAATGAGCCATCTTGGAAAAGCGGTCAGCGACCACCCAAATGACCGTACAACCGGCAGAGACGGGGAGATCAGTTATAAAGTCCATTGCTATATGCTGCCAGGGGGCAGCAGGTACTGGGAGCGGAAGGAGGCGACCGGCTGGCAGATGTCTCGGAACCTTGTTGCGGGCGCAGGACACACAGGCAGAAACAAAGTCTATTACGTCCTTGTGCAGGGTAGGCCACCAGTAGTGCCGGGTAATAAGCTGGAGGGTCTTTTTCTGACCGGCGTGGCCAGCTAGTTTAGACGAGTGACCCCAGTGTAGGATCTTCTCCCGATCAGGTACTGATACGAACGTCTTACCGGGAGGGAGACGATTTAGACTCACGGGAGCCACCTGCATTACTCTGGCGGGATCGATGATCTGTTTTGGTTCCTCCTCGAGATAAGACACCAGAAAGGAACGGGACAAGGCGTCCGCCTTGATGTTTTTGTCAGCCGGGCGAAAATGAAGAATGAAATCAAAGCGAGCAAAAAACAAGGACCACCGAGCTTGGCGCGGGTTAAGTCTCTGGGCATGCTGGAGGTAAGCCAAGTTCTTGTGGTCAGTGTAAATTATTACCGGGTGAAGAGCCCCTTCGAGCAGGTAACGCCACTCCTCCAATGCCAGCTTGATGGCCAATAACTCTCGATCTCCTATGGAATAGTTGCGCTCAGAAGAGGAGAAGAGTTTGGAGAAGAAGCCACAAGTTACCATTCTCCCGGAAGATGATTTTTGGGTAAGTACCGCTCCGGCTCCAGAGGAGGAGGCGTCAACCTCCAGGAAGAACTGCTTGTTGCCATCTGGGCGATGCAGCACCGGGGCGGAAGAGAAGGCCTGTTTTAAGGAAAGAAAGGCCTCCTCTGCTTCGGGCGGCCACTCTCTGGGATTAGTGCCCTTACGGGTGAGCGCGGAAATTGGGGCAGTCCGGGAAGAGAAGTGCGGAATGAAGAGGCGGTAGTAGTTGGCGAAGCCCAGGAACCGCTGAATGGCCTTCAACCCCTCCGGTCGGGGCCATTTCTCGATGGCAGACAGTTTCTCTGGATCCATTCGAAGGCCGGTCTGAGAAATAATGTAGCCCAAAAACGGAAGCGAGGTCTGCTCAAAGAGGCACTTCTCATATTTAGCGAAGAGGTGATTCTGCCTGAGCCTGAGCAGGAGTAGAGAAGGTCCCGGAAGATGTCATTGACCAACTCTTGAAAGACGGCAGGAGCGTTACAGAGACTAAAGGGCATTACCAGATATTCATAGTGGCCGTCCCGGGTGTTGAATGCAGTCTTCCATTCATCCCCTTGACGGATACGGACCAGGTTGTACGCCCCACGGAGGTCCAGTTTGGTGAAGATTCTAGCCCCCCTCAGACGATCAAATAATTCTGGAATGAGCGGAAGGGGGTACTTATTCTTCACCGTGATCTGGTTAAGGCCTCTATAGTCTATACAGGGACGGAGAGAGCCGTCCTTCTTTTTTACGAAAAAGAAGCCTGCTCCCGCCGGGGAGGTAGTTTTTCGGATGAATCCCCTGGCCAAATTCTCCACAATATATTCGGACATCGACCGGGTCTCAGCAGCGGACAATGGGTAAATACGCCCACGGGGAGGCGTAGTACCGGGTAACAGGTCGATAGGACAGTCGTATGGTCTATGAGGGGGTAATGTCTCTGCCTCTTTTTTATTAAAGACATCAGCAAATGACCAATAGGGAATCGTAAGTCCAGGTAGATTAGTTGGGGTAGGAGAAGGACGGGCGGGATGAACAGGAACCAAACCAGTCTTATGACAGTCCTGTCCCCAGCGAAGGACTTCTCCGGTCTGCCAGTCAAGCACGGGTGCATGTCTCTGGAGCCAAGGTAGACCTAGTAAGAGGGCGTGAGAGAGTCCAGGCAGAACATGAAAAGAGATGCTCTCAGAATGCAGCATTCCCACCTGCAGAGTTACGGATTCAGTGATGAGTTGGATGGGACGTGGTAAGAGGCCCCCATCCACAGCAGCGACAGATAATGGTATAGCCAGAGGTTTGGTGGGAATGCGGTATTTTTCTACCAGGGCCTGTGAAATAAGATTCCCGGCCGCTCCAGAGTCAAGTTGGGCTAGTTCGAAATAACGATTCTCCCCGCAGATAATTGAGACTGACAGCAGCAGAGATGGAGAGGATTTATTCTTGTCTAGGTCAACCTCTCTGAGCGAACCTAGACACAGGCGTTTCCCGACCTCTCCGGGCAGGTACGGATCCGGTGCTCCTTACTGCCACAGTAGAAGCAGCTCCCCTCGGCACGGCGTAAGTCCTCACGGGTTTTGACCATCTTGGTCTGGTCGACCTGCATAGGCTCAGGAGAGTGTACCTGGGGAGAAACGGAGGGAGTGACGGATTTCTGAAAAGTAGGAGCTAGACGTGGAAACCTCCTCTCATGGGTGACTTCTTTGGCACGCTCCTGGAACCGTAGGTCAATCCGGGTGGCAAGAGTTATTAGGTCATCGAGAGTGGTAGGAATGTCTCGACCGGCAAGTTCATCTTTAATACGGCGGGACAGACCCTCCCAGAAGACAGATACCAGAGCGTCGTTATCCCAGGCCAGCTCCGAGGCAAGGGTACGGAAACGTATGGCATATTGGCCCACGGTGAGACCTCCCTGACGGAGGCGTAGAAGAGATGATGCGGATGAGGTCTTCCGTCCAGGTTCGTCGAAGACTTTCCGGAAAGCCGTGAGAAAGGCAGGCAAGTCGGACACCAGGGGGTCTCCTCTCTCCCATAGAGGATTTAGCCAGGCCAGGGCCTCTCCGGTGAGATGGGACATGATGAAGGCAATTTTGGCCCGGTCGGAGTTAAACTGGTGGGACAGGAGTTCAAAGTGCAGGGTGCACTGATTTATAAAGCCCCGAGCCTGAGCGGAGTCGCCTCCGAAGCGAGGAGGTGCGGAAAGCCGGGGTCCGGGGTAGGATACCATAGTATTGGTGGGCAGCGGAGCTGCCGGATTGCGAGTCATGGCTCTGGCGGTGGTTGCTGGTGGAGCAGTCAGAGTGTCCAGGCGAGTATTGACATTCCGCAGGTGACCCAGGATGGACTCCTGTTGGGACCTCTGACGGGACAGTTCATGACACAGGTCCGAGAGTGAGGGAGCTTGGGTGCCACCGGGTTCCATGGCCCGAGCAAACTGTAACGGGTCTGGGAGGCGGAACCTCTGAGCTACTATACAAGGGGGCGGTCCTTGTAAGGGAGTGGGTGGCGACCAGGGAAGACAGGCAGGCAGTCACAGCAGGTGACCGGGACAGTCTCTGAGTGAACGGGCTGGAGGTCACGGCAAGTGACCGGGGCAGTCTCTGGATGAACGGGCAGGAGGTCACGGCAAGTGACCGGGGCAGTCTCTGGATGAACGGGCAGGAGGTCACGGCAAGTGACCGGGGCAGTCTCTGGATGAACGGGCAGGAGGTCACGGCAAGTGACCGGGGCAGTCTCTGGATGAACGGGCAGGAGGTCCCGGCAAGTGACCGGGGCAGACTCTGGATGAACGGGCAGGAGGTCACGGCAAGTGACCGGGGCAGTCTGTGGGTAAAGGGTAGGTACGACCTGTGATGGCAGAGCCTCCAGGTAGGCTAGCAGGCAGATGGTTGATGTGTGCTCCCAGGTGAGCAAGCGAGAGTCTCTGGAATGGCAGGTGGTCACAGCACGTGACGGCGGAGCCTCCAGGTAGGCTAGCAGGCAGGTAACAGGTGTGCGCTCCCAGGTGAGCGGGCAGGAGTCTCTGGAATGGCAGGTGGTCACAGCACGTGACGGCGGAGCCTCCAGGTAGGCTAGCAGGCAGGTAGCAGATGTGCGCTCCCAGGTGAGCGGGCAAGCTGGTCCATAGACAGACTGACAGGAGTTGGAGGGCAGACCGTCGGACCTCAGGCTAGCAGGCAGGTAGCAGAGGAGCGCTCCCAGGTGAGCGGGCAAGCTGGTCCTTAGACAGACTGACAGGAGTCGGTAGGCAGACCGTCGGACCTCAGGCTAGCAGGCAGGTAAGCAGAATATCAGGCAGGAATCAGACAGCAAACTGGCAGGAATCTGGCAGGTAACTGGCAACGGGACCTGAGGGCTGAAGCAGAGTAGTGAACAGTGCAACAACATTGCTCGGGCACCTCCATTTTGGAGGAGGTGCCTTATATATGGTGAAGTCCTCCAGCCATTGGCCGGGGACTCCTTAGGACGGCGCGCGCGGCCCCTTTAAGAGGGAGGGAGCGCGCGCCCTAAGCACAGTGGCCGGGAAGGAGCGCGCGCTGCCAGCAGAGCGGGAGGAGGATGCCGGGCTCGGAGCAGAGGGGTGAGGGGAACAGCGTCCCTGCCTAGCAGAGGGCAGGGACGCCGGCGCTACAGTCGGAATGGTGAGCATTAACAAAGTGCCGGAGGTAACTGGTTAAAATTTGGTTGATCCGTTCTACTTGGCCATTGGACTGTGGGTGGTAAGCGGAAGAAAAGTCCAAGGTGACTCCCAGCAGTTTACACATGGCTCGCCAAAAACGAGAGGTGAACTGAACCCCTCGGTCGGATACGATGTGGAGAGGAAGACCATGAAGACGGAAGACATGATGGATAAAGTCTTTAGCTAACTCTGATGCAGACGGGAGACCCGGCAGGGGAGTAAAGTGAGCCATTTTGGAAAAGCGGTCAGCGACCACCCATATGACCGTACAACCGGCAGAGACAGGGAGGTCCGTTATAAAGTCCATAGCTATATGCTGCCACGGGGATGCAGGTACAGGAACTGGAAGGAGACGGCCGGCTGGCAGATGTCTCGGAACCTTGTTGCGGGCGCAGGACACACAGGCTGAAACAAAGTCTATTACGTCCTTGTGCAGGGTAGGCCACCAGTAATGCCGGGTAATAAGCTGGAGGGTCTTTTTCTGACCAACATGGCCAGCTAGCTTGGACGAGTGTCCCCAGTGTAGAACCTTCTCACGATCAGGAACAGTTACGAACGTCTTACCGGGTGGAAGACGATTTAGATTCACGGGGGCCACCTGCATTACTTTGGCGGAGTCGATGATGTGTTTAGGCTCCTCTTCAAGATCAGAGACCAAAAAGGATCGGGATAAGGCATCAGCTTTGATGTTTTTGTCAGCCGGGCGAAAATGAAGAATGAAATTAAAGCGGGCGAAGAACAAGGACCACCGGGCTTGGCGTGGGTTAAGTCTCTGGGCACTCTGGAGGTAAGCCAAGTTCTTGTGGTCCGTGTAAATTATTACCGGGTGAAGAGCCCCCTCGAGCAGGTAACGCCACTCCTCTAGTGCCAGCTTAATGGCCAACAATTCTCGGTCTCCTATAGAATAATTACGCTCAGAAGAGGAGAAGAGTTTGGAGAAGAAGCCGCAAGTTGCCATTCTTCCGGAAGACGACTTTTGGGTAAGTACTGCTCCGGCTCCAGAGGAGGAAGCGTCAACTTCTAGAAAGAATTGTTTGTTGCCGTCCGGACGATGCAGCACAGGGGCGGAGGAAAAAGCTCATTTTAAGGAAAGGAAGGCCTCCTCTGCTTCGGGCGGTCATTCTCTGGGATTAGCGCCCTTACGGGTGAGTGCCGAGATAGGGGCAGTCCGGGAAGAGAAGTGCGGAATGAAGAGGCGGTAGTAGTTGGCGAAGCCCAGGAACCGCTGAATAGCCTTCAACCCCTCTGGTCGGGGCCACTTCTGGATGGCAGACAGTTTCTCAGGGTCCATTTGTAGGCCGGTCTGAGAGATTATGCAGCCCAGAAACGGAAGCGAGGTCAGCTCAAAGAGGCACTTCTCATATTTAGCGCAGAGGTGGTTCTGCTTGAGCCTGAGCAGGACCTGACAAACGTCCCTCTGGTGAGTGAGAAGATCCGGAGAGAAGACCAAGATGTCGTCCAGGTACACCACCACGCAGGAGTAGAGAAGGTCACGGAAGATGTCATTGACCAACTCTTGAAAGATGGCGGGAGCGTTACAGAGACCGAAGGGCATTACAAGATATTCATAGTGGCCGTCCCGGGTGTTGAATGCCGTTTTCCATTCATCCCCCTGACGGATACGGACCAGATTATACGCCCCACGGAGGTCCAGCTTGGTGAAGATTCTAGCCCCCTCAGACGGTCAAATAATTCAGGAATGAGCGGAAGGGGGAATTTATTCTTCACTGTGATCTTGTTAAGGCCTCTATAGTCTATACAGGGACGGAGAGGTGAGGGGAACGGCGTCCCTGCCTAGCAGGAGGCAGGGACGCTGACGCTACAATTCCCTTGCTGGCGGATGTTAAAAATAGCCTGGTCGCTACCCTTATTAATATATTTACAAATATATTTTATCACCTGTACTGTATTACAGAACTCTACATTTAAATGAGAATTAAAAATTTTTGATAAGAGTGGAGAATATGGGACCACCCAGCTATTGTCCACCAATATTTCCTGTGTTCCTCTACGGGTTTTTATAATCGTCGTGCGTCCACCATTCTCTGGTGCTCTGCGCCTGTACAAAGGATAACCTTTGTCATTGGTTTGAGTATCTTTTAAAAGCTTCCTCGGATATTTTTTGGTACATTTTCCTTCCTTCATGCATGGCGATGAAGAATTGAATGTACCGCATGGCCCGTGAATCATATTCTTTGTCACTGTATCATAGAGCTTTTGATCGGTTTCTGGGTTTGGTATCTCAGCACATATGATTTCGTCAATTTGGTTCGGATGCAATTTTTCCTTTAACCACAGCAGTAAGTGCACATGAGGCAAACCTCGCTTTTGCCACTCGATCGAGTACATGAAGCATTGCATATCACCAAATATGTTACCTTTTGTAAGTAGAGCTACCAACTTCTGTACTTTTATTCTAAATACTCGAGCTGTTAAGTCATGTCTGTCCGTTGAATTTTGACCAGCCATAAGCTCTTTGGTGATTTCTGGCCAAGCGGGGTTGCAAGTCATTGTAATAAATAAATCAGGCCTCCCATAATTACGTACGTATGTGAACGCATCTTGTGTGTATTCGTGTAGGTATCGCAGGCTATTTACAAATGATGACGGGAGAATCACCATCTGACCTAAGTTATTTGGATCCAAATCCGCATCATTTCTTATTGCATCTTGCAAGTGAATATAATTTTCTGCACGCAGTTTTTTTTTATTTAAAGAAATTAACCTTAAGCGCTCACTTTCCATCTTTACATACATGTCGACCAGAAACTGATGAAGTAGGAGCCTACACTTAAGCATCAAATTAAAATCGCTGGGACGGACCATCAAGTGAAAGGCATAAAAATCTTTGCAGGGCACCTTTTTGCTTGGCATTGCTTGTTTGGTAATTGGATTTATCTGAGGAATATCAATGCTGTACCTCTCTTGTCCTTTCCAAAAAATTATTGGGTGCTCGAGAGCGTCATAGAATCTATGTGTATCGGGAACCCTAGTGAGCATGCCATCGCGCGGCTGCACAACGATGTCCCGAGACACAGTTTGTTCGCTACTAACTATTACAGCAGCTATTTCATTTGTAGTAGGGGCATTGAATCGTCTCTCATGTTGACCACGTGGTACACGGTCTGGGTGAATCACTACTTTGAAATGATCGTCATTGATCATTCTGTCTCTAGCCGTTTTAAATTCATGCACCAAAATGTTGTGGTCGTGAAGTACTCGTTGTAATTTTTTAACTATATTTCTATCTACGCTTTGCACGCACTCAGTACGCCTGTTGATTTGTTCTTCTTCGTCACCTATGAAATAAACTTGTAAAAATTGTGGTTGCGAAATGGACGTAGGAATTAAAGAACCGATACGGTGGTATACTTGTCCTTGTATTGTAAAGGTCGGGCAAAACCCTGGCATTGAGACAATTTGATCTGCTCCAAAAGACGTCATATGAAAGCACATGTTGTATTTTCTTATATTATTTAAAAAAGGCGAGATTCATCAGTTTCATTAGAGAAAAGCTCTTTTAAAGGTTGAACTGGCTCGTCTATATAAGGAAGAGCTACTTTCCCGCCCAAACAACACATACCTGCTGCTTCCTCTTTCCACTTAAGAGCTCCGCAATATTTGCAATCTATGGTCATTGCTTCTATTTTTATAAGCTTGTGAGTTTCATAATCAAGAGTCTCGTCATACTCAAATGCAGCTTTATTAAACAATATCCATGTATTTCTTGTAAATGTTTGACGTCGCTGTGCTGCCCTTTCAGCAACAGTGCGTCTGCGAGATTCGGCCATTTCATGAGTTTCAGTGGCTCTTTGGGACGCCATGTAAGTCGCTTGCTGCCGACGTCGAGCTTGGGACTGTTCTGGAGTTTCAGCAGCCCGTGGAGACGCCAGATACTCCGCATGCTGTTCACATCGGGCTTGGGACTGTTCTTGAGTTTCAGCAGCCCGTTGAGATGCCAAAAACTCTGCATTCCGTTCACGTCAGGCTTGGGATTGTTCTGGAGTCTCTGCAGCTCTATGTGCCGCACAACGCACCGCCTGCTCAAGCCTTCGTTGCTCGGCTTGTTGAGACGTCTCATCACGTCTAATTATTTTCATAGCTCGGGCTTTATTAGAGCTTTGCGAAATGTTAGACTTACGCTTTCGCGGCATTTTTATAAGTACTAATTACAAAATAGGTACTTAGTAAAGTTGAAACAAAATACTAAAACAATCTAATTAGTTATATTACGATCGCTGTACAGACAATATCAGTTGTATATGACTGGTCTATGAGGAGCAGCTGTGGCGCGGTTACCCATAGCAACCATTCCCAGTGCTCTGTGGGAGCTGGGAGCAGCCTGCTGGTGCTGTGGGTGACTTGCTGCGCTGCACACACACAGGGCTGTGCTGCACACAGGAGGGGAGGACACCATTTGTGTAGCGCTGCTGCCGGTGCTGTCAGGCTGCAGTGTGTGCATCCTCCATGGAGCCGCGCTCAGGTTACTGCCCCTCCCCGTGTGTGAGTCACTTCCCCTCCGCCCAGGTGAGGCGCTCGGAACTTTCCCGGCTGCAGCAGCTGGCGCAGGTGAGCGCATGTTTTATTATACGGTGTTATGTGGAGGGACAATGGCGGCGGGGACCCCCTGTGTGAGGACAATGACGGCCCGGTGCCCCCGGGCAACCTGCAGGAGGAAGCCTCACACTCCCCCCAGGCTGTGGGCGCGGGCAGGCCGTGCTGGGACGTGTAGTTCCCTAGTAACCTGTTCCTGACATATGGGCTATTTTCTGTGTTTTTTTTTAAGTCTGAGAAAATGTCATAAATAATCCTTCTCCCTTCAGCTGTTTCCAGAGTGTAATGTATCAGGGTGAGCTCATGACTGACAGCTGCCAAAGTTTTTAGGAAATGTCAGTCCCTGGGGGTCGTGTGTGAACCCCCTGTGCCACACTTGTACCTGGCCACGGTATATGATCACCCCTGTATTCTGACTGTGGACAGGCGGCAACTGTGACCTCACTATACAATGATCCACTATGGGCAAATTATTGTATTATCAATCTCTTCTGACTGCTGTAAATCAGCCATTTAAATATCACCTGTGTATGTGTGTATATAAGAGAGCTCTCAGAGGCCAGATTTTTTTCCGACTTAATTGACATGTATCGTTATATTACGACCAAAATTACATAAAATCATTACAAATTGTAGCCTATATGTTATTCCGATGTATAATCTATATTACTGTAAAGTTTCATGCAAATCCGTCCAGTAGTTTTTTCGTGAAAGAGTAACAAACATACATACTCACAAACTTTCGCATTTATAATATTAGTAGGATAACAAAAAAACTTTTTCTCCACTCATGGTTATTGGTTAGGTGAAGCCATTTATTGTCAAACTACTGTGTTTTCTCTTTTTAAATCTTAATGACAACAAAAAACATCCAATCAAAAGTTCACATACCCCAATTCTTAATACCGTGTATTGCTCCCGCTAACATTAATGACACCCTGACGTCTTTTGTGATAGTTGTGGATGAGGTTCTTTAATTTCTCAGTTGTGGAATTATGGAAATCAGAGGATTGCTAGACATGTTAATGAATAGTGAACAAATAAAAACAAGATTTTCAAAACATCTCTATTTATTCAGTATTCAGTATGAGCGTTAAACACAAAAATACAACCACTTACATGTCTTTGAATGCTATCAATGAGATTATTAATGGTTGTCAGAGAAATGATCTGCAACGCTGACTGCACTTGAGCACACAAATTATAAAGATTCACTGATGCCAGCTGCCCCTGCAATTACCGACAAATGACATGCCAGATGTGCTCGATGGGAGACAAGTCTGGAGACATTGTAGGCTGTAGCGCCGGCGTCCCTGCCCTCTGCTAGGCAGGGACGCTGTTCCCCTCACCTCCCTGCTCCGTGCCCGGCGTCCTCCTCCCGCTCTGCTGGCAGCGCGCGCTCCTTCCCGTCCACTGTGCTTAGGGCGCGCGCGCGCGCTCTCCCTCCCTCTTAAAGGGGCCGCGCGCGCCGTCCTAAGGAGTCCCCGGCCAATGGCAGGAGGACTTCACCATATATAAGGCACCTCCTCCAAAATGGAGGTGCCCGAGCAATGTTGTTGCACTGTTCACTACTCTGCTTCAGCCCTCAGGTCCCGTTGCCAGTTACCTGCCAGTTACCTGCCAGATTCCTGCCTGATTATCTGCTACCTGCCTGCTAGTCTGAGGTCCCACGGTCTGCCTTACTACTCCTGTCAGTCTGTCTAAGGAGCAGTCTGCCTGCTCACCTGGGAGCGCACATCAGCCACCTGCCTGCTTGCCCGAGGTCCGACGGTCTGCCTTCCAACTCCTGTCAGTCTGTCTATGGACCAGCTTGCCCGCTCACCTGGGAGCACACACCTGCTACCTGCCTGCTAGTCTACCTGGAGGCTCCGCCGTCACGTGCTGTGACCACCTGCCTGTCCAGTGACTCCTGCTCGCTCACCTGGGAGCGCTCATCTGCTGCCTGTCTGCTAGCCTACCTGGAGGCTCTGCCGTCACGTGCTGTGACCACCTGCCTGTCCAGAGTCTTCTGCCCGCTCACCTGGGAGCGCTCATCTGCCGCCTGTCTGTTGGTCTTCCTGGAGGCTCCGCCGTCACATGCTGTGACCACCCGTTCTTCCAGAGACTCTCGCCTGCTCATCTGGGAGCTCACGTCTATCATCAGCCGCCACAGGTCGTACCAACCCTTTACCTAGAGACTGCCCCGGTCACTTGCCGTGACCATCTGCCCGTTCATCCAGAGACTGCCCCGGTCACTTGCCGTGACCATCTGCCCGTTCATCCAGAGACTGCCCCGGTCACTTGCCGTGACCATCTGCCCGTTCATTCAGAGACTGCCCCGGTCACTTGCCGTGACCATCAGCCCGTTCATCCAGAGACTGCCCCGGTCACTTGCCGTGACCTCCAGCTCGTTCACTCAGAGACTGTCCCGGTCACCTGCTGTGACCTCCTGCCCGTCTTCCCTGGTCGCCACCCGCTCCCTTACAAGGACTGCCCCCTTGTATAGTAGCTCAGAGGTTCCGCCTCCCAGACCCGTTACAGTTTGCTCGGGCCATGGAACCCGGTGGCACCCAAGCTCCCTCGCTCTCGGACCTGTGTCATGAACTGTCCCGTCAAAGGTCCCAACAGGAGTCCATCCTGGGTCACCTGCGGAATGTCAATACTCGCCTGGACACTCTGACTGCTCCACCAGCAACCTCCGCCAGTGCCATGTCTCGCAATCCGGCAGCTCCGCTGCCCACTAATACCATGGTATCCTACCCCGGACCCCGGCTTTCTGCACCTCCTCGCTTCGGAGGCGACTCCGCCCAGGCTCGGGGCTTCATAAATCAGTGCACCCTGCACTTTGAACTATTGTCCCACCAGTTTAACTCCGACCGGGCCAAAATTGCATTCATCATGTCCCATCTCACCGGGGAGGCCCTGGCCTGGCTAAATCCTCTATGGGAGAGAGGAGACCCCCTGGTGTCCAACTTGCCTGCTTTTCTCACGGCTTTCCGGAAAGTCTTCGACGAACCCGGACGGAAGACCTCATCCGCATCATCACTGCTACGCCTCCGTCAGGGAAGTCTCACCGTGGGCCAATATGCCATACGGTTCCGTACCCTTGCCTCGGAGCTGGCCTGGGATAACGACGCTCTGGTATCCGTCTTCTGGGAGGGTCTGTCCGGCCGTATTAAAGATGAACTTGCCGGTCGGGACATTCCTACCACTCTCGATGACCTAATAACTCTTGCCACCCGGATTGACCTACGGTTCCAGGAGCGTGCCAAAGAGGTCACCCATGAGAGGAGGTTACCTTGTCTAGCTCCTACTTTTCAGAAACCCGTCACTCCCTCCGTCTCTACCCAGGTACACTCTCCTGAGTCTATGCAGGTTGACCAGACCAAGATGGTCAAAACCCGTCAGGACTTACGCCGTGCCGAAGGGAGCTGCTTCTACTGTGGCAGTAAGGAGCACCGGATCCGTGCCTGCCCGGAGAGGTCGGGAAACGCCTGTGTCTAGGTTCGCTCAGAGAGGTCAACCTAGACAAGAATAAATCCTCTCCATCTCTGCTGCTGTCAGTCTCAATCGTCTGCGGGGAGAACCGTTATTTCGAACTAGCCCAACTTGACTCTGGAGCAGCCGGGAATCTTATTTCACAGTCCCTGGTAGAGAAATACCACATCCCCACCAAACCTCTGGCTGTACCCTTGTCTGTTGCTGCCGTGGATGGGGGCCTCTTACCACGCCCCATCCAACTCATCACCGAATCCATTACTCTGCAGGTGGGAATGCTGCATTCTGAAAGTATCTCCTTTCATGTTCTGCCTGGACTCTCTCACGCCCTCTTGCTAGGCCTACCTTGGCTCCAGAGACATGCACCCGTGCTTGACTGGCAGACCGGAGAAGTCCTTCGCTGGGGACAGGACTGCCATAAGACCTGTCTGGTTCCCGTCCATCCCGTCCGTCCTTCTCCTACCCCAGCTAATCTACCTGGACTTCCGATTCCTTATTGGTCTTATGCTGATGTCTTTAATAAAAAGGAAGCAGAGACACTACCTCCTCATAGACCATACGACTGCCCTATCGACCTGTTACCTGGTACTACTCCTCCCCGTGGGCGTATTTATCCATTATCCGCTGCTGAGACCCGGTCGATGTCCGAATATATTGAGGAGAATCTGGCCAGGGGATTCATCCGGAAATCTACCTCCCCGGCGGGAGCAGGCTTCTTTTTCGTCAAAAAGAAGGACGGCTCTCTCCGTCCCTGTATAGACTATAGAGGCCTTAACCAGATCACGGTGAAGAATAAGTACCCCCTTCCGCTCATTCCGGAGTTATTTGATCGTCTGAGGGGGGCTAGAATCTTCACCAAACTGGACCTCCGTGGGGCGTACAACCTGGTTCGTATCCGTCAGGGGGATGAATGGAAGACGGCATTCAACACCCGGGACGGCCACTATGAATATCTGGTAATGCCCTTTGGTCTCTGTAACGCTCCTGCCGTCTTTCAAGAGTTGGTCAATGACATCTTCCGGGACCTTCTCTACTCCTGCGTAGTGGTGTACCTGGACGACATCTTGGTCTTCTCTCCGGATCTCCAGACTCACCGGAGGGACGTTCGTCAGGTCCTGCTCAGGCTCAGGCAGAATCACCTCTTCGCTAAATACGAGAAGTGCCTCTTTGAGCAGACCTCGCTTCCGTTTTTGGGCTACATTATTTCTCAGATCGGCCTACGAATGGATCCAGAGAAACTGTCTGCCATCGAGAAATGGCCTCGACCGGAGGGGTTGAAGGCCATTCAGCGATTCCTGGGCTTCGCCAACTACTACCGCCTCTTCATACCACACTTCTCTTCCTGGACTGCCCCAATTTCCGCGCTCACCCGTAAGGGTACTAATCCCAAAGAGTGGCCGCCCGAAGCAGAGGAGGCCTTTCTTTCCCTAAAACAGGCCTTCTCTTCCGCCCCGGTGCTGCATCGCCCGGACGGCAACAAGCAGTTCTTCCTGGAAGTTGATGCCTCCTCCTCTGGAGCCGGAGCGGTACTTACTCAAAAATCATCTTCCGGGAGAATGGTAACTTGTGGCTTCTTCTCCAAACTCTTCTCCTCTTCTGAGCGCAACTATTCCATAGGAGACCGAGAGTTATTGGCCATCAAACTGGCATTGGAGGAGTGGCGTTACCTACTCGAGGGGGCTCTTCACCCGGTAATAATTTACACTGACCACAAGAACTTGGCTTACCTCCAGCATGCCCAGAGACTTAACCCGCGCCAAGCCCGGTGGTCCTTGTTTTTTGCTCGCTTTGATTTTGTTCTTCATTTTCGCCCGGCTGACAAAAACGTCAAAGCAGATGCCTTGTCCCAATCCTTTCTGGTGTCCGATCTCGAGGAAGAACCTAAACATATCATCGATCCCGCCAGAGTAATGCAGGTGGCTCCCGTGAGCCTAAATCGTCTTCCTCCCGGTAAGACGTTCGTATCAGTACCTGATCGGGAGAAGATCCTACACTGGGGTCACTCGTCTAAACTAGCTGGCCACGCCGGTCAGAAAAAGACCCTCCAGCTTATTGCCCGGCACTACTGGTGGCCTACCCTGCACAAGGACGTAATAGACTTTGTTTCTGCCTGTGTGTCCTCCGCCCGCAACAAAGTCCCGAGACACCTGCCAGCCGGTCGCCTTCTTCCGCTTCCTGTGCCTGCTGCCCCCTGGCAGCATATTGCTATGGACTTCATAACTGATCTCCCCGTCTCTGCCGGTTGTACGGTCATTTGGGTGGTCGCTGACCGCTTTTCCAAGATGGCTCACTTTATTCCCCTGCCTGGTCTCCCGTCTGCACCCGAGCTGGCTAAAGACTTTATCCGCCACATCTTCCGTCTTCATGGCCTGCCCCTCCACATCGTGTCGGATCGTGGGGTACAGTTCACCTCACGTTTCTGGAGAGCCACTTGTAAACTGCTAGACGTCACCCTGGACTTCTCTTCCGCTTACCACCCACAGTCTAATGGTCAAGTGGAGCGGATCAATCAGAACCTGACCAGTTACCTCCGGCACTTCGTTAATGCCCATCATTCTGACTGGGTGGATCTCCTACCATGGGCCGAGTTCTCCTATAACAATCACGAGAGCGAATCCTCCTCCAAATCCCCGTTTTTTGTAGTCTTCGGTCAGCATCCTCGGATTCCTTTTCCTGTCTCCACCTCTGTGGACAACCCGGCTGCGGAATCTCTCGTTAGCAAATTTTCCTCCATTTGGGAGAGTACCCGATCCGCACTCCTCCAGTCGTCCGAACGGATGAAAAGACACGCTGACAAAAAACGCCTGGATCCTCCACAATTTCGTCCTGGAGATAAAGTCTGGCTCTCGTCTAAATATGTTCGACTCAAGATACCTTCTTACAAGTTAGGGCCTCGGTTCATCGGTCCTCTGGAGGTCATCAGTCAGATCAACCCGGTGGCCTATAAATTAAAACTCCCGGCCAACTTACGGATCCCTAACTCCTTCCATGTATCTCTCCTCAAACCTGTGGTACTTAACTCTTTTTCCAAGTCTACAGGTACGCCTCCTGCTCCGATTTCTGCTGAGGACGAGTTTGAGGTAGAGAACATTCTTGCCACCAAAAGGGTAAGAGGAAAGACCTTTTTTCTAGTAGATTGGAGGGGGTTTGGTCCTGAGGAGAGAACGTGGGAGCCCCGGGAGAACATCCATGCCCCTCTTATCCTAGCTAAATTTCTGTCTGGCCTAAAAAAGGGGGGGGCCTAAAGGGGGGGGTACTGTAGCGTCGGCATCCCTGCCCTCTGCTAGGCAGGGACGCTGTTCCCCTCACCTCCCTGCTCCGTGCCCGGCATCCTCCTCCCGCTCTGCTGGCAGCGTGCGCTCCTTCCCGTCCACTGTGCTTAGGGCGCGCGCGCTCTCCCTCCCTCTTAAAGGGGCCGCGCGCGCCGTCCTAAGGAGTCCCCGGCCAATGGCCGGAGGACTTCACCATATATAAGGCACCTCCTCCAAAATGGAGGTGCCCGAGCAATGTTGTTGCACTGTTCACTACTCTGCTTCAGCCCTCAGGTCCCGTTGCCAGTTACCTGCCAGTTACCTGCCAGATTCCTGCTTGATTATCTGCTACCTGCCTGCTAGTCTGAGGTCCCACGGTCTGCCTTACTACTCCTGTCAGTCTGTCTAAGGACCAGTCTGCCCGCTCACCTGGGAGCGCACATCAGCCACCTGCCTGCTTGCCCGAGGTCCGACGGTCTGCCTTCCAACTCCTGTCAGTCTGTCTATGGACCAGCTTGCCCGCTCACCTGGGAGCACACACCTGCTACCTGCCTGCTAGTCTACCTGGAGGCTCCGCCGTCACGTGCTGTGACCACCTGCCTGTCCAGTGACTCCTGCTCGCTCACCTGGGAGCGCTCATCTGCTGCCTGTCTGCTAGCCTACCTGGAGGCTCTGCCGTCACGTGCTGTGACCACCCGCCTGTCCAGAGTCTTCTGCCCGCTCACCTGGGAGCGCTCATCTGCCGCCTGTCTGTTGGTCTTCCTGGAGGCTCCGCCGTCACATGCTGTGACCACCCGTTCTTCCAGAGACTCTCGCCTGCTCACCTGGGAGGTCACGTCTATCATCAGCCGCCACAGGTCGTACCAACCCTTTACCTAGAGACTGCCCCGGTCACTTGCCGTGACCATCTGCCCGTTCATCCAGAGACTGCCCCGGTCACTTGCCGTGACCATCTGCCCGTTCATCCAGAGACTGCCCCGGTCACTTGCCGTGACCATCTGCCCGTTCATTCAGAGACTGCCCCGGTCACTTGCCGTGACCATCAGCCCGTTCATCCAGAGACTGCCCCGGTCACTTGCCGTGACCTCCAGCTCGTTCACTCAGAGACTGTCCCGGTCACCTGCTGTGACCTCCTGCCCGTCTTCCCTGGTCGCCACCCGCTCCCTTACAAGGACTGCCCCCTTGTATAGTAGCTCAGAGGTTCCGCCTCCCAGACCCGTTACATAGGCCATGGTAGCACACAGTAGCACCAGCAACAAGTGGTCTGGTTTGTTGTGTTGAAAAACAGGCGCTGGGGGATTTTCATTTTAGCTTGTGAAGGGCTCTTCATTTCATTAACATGTGGTCTCCAGGGTACTCTCCGGCTATCATGTAAAATACAAAAGTGGAACTCATCGCTGAAGAGGATAGACCTCCATTCGAGCACACATTGATGTCTTGCTCTGTACCGTGAAAGCTTTTGAGAGCAGTGGTGTGAGGTCCATGAAACATCTGTAGCTGGATGTCTGGCCTCCTAGCTTAATGTAAACACCTTCTGATGGTTTGTGTAGACTCTTTTTGGTGCCTTAGCCTTTCTCCTGAGATTATGGTGTGGGGTGGCAAAATGTACGGTAGTCAGAACCCTCTAGTCTTCTTTCCAGATAAGCAGCTTGGTGTTACATTGATTTAGTTGAGGAACAAATGGTACTACCATTTTTTAAAAGTATCTCAGGAGACAATTTTCAATCAACCAGCCAGGACACATGATGTTTGTGCCACTGTGCTACTGTGAGCAGCTTTCATGGGCTATATGTGCTTTCATGAGCGTCTACATACTTGTCTCTCAACAGGACTTCATTGGTCAGCTGTTGCAAAGGGGCTGCCAGCAGAGGATTTGATGATTTCCATGCCCAAGTGCATTTAAAGTGTCAGAACATTCCTCAGATAACCATTAACCCCTTTAATGATATATGATGTAAATTTACGTTATATGTCGTGTCCCTGACTTTGATGCGGGCTCGCACGCCAAGCCCACATATTTCCCAGCAAATGATGGCTGATTCAATCAGCCATCATGAGCCTTTAACAGCTTCGGGTGGATTGGAGCTCAGCCTGCGGCTGTTAACCTGTTGAGTGCCGCTATCGATCTCTGACAGCGGCATTTAACATGCGCCGGTAGGGGAACATGTAGCTCCATGACAGCCATGGGTCAACTGAAGACCCCCGTGTGTGTCATTACGATACTCCTGTGAAAGCCAGCGTTCAGCTGACGTTCACAGGAGACAGTGATTTTCACTATACAGTGAAATGATGCACTGCACTGCTATGAGTAGCACAAGCGATCAGATGATTGCAGCTTCAAATCGTCTAAAGGGACTATTAAATACAGTAAATAGTAAGAAAATGTTTTTAAAAAAATAAAAATAACACAAAAGTTCAAATCTCCCCCTTTTACCCCATTAAAATAAAAATTAAAAACATTTATAATACACATATTTGTATCGCAGCGTTTGTATACGTTTGTATCAAAATATAAAATAAATTAATCCAATCGGTTAACAGCATAACAAGAAAAAAAATCGAAACACCAGAGTTACGCTTTTTTGGCCACTGCAACATTGCAATAAAATACAATAAGGGTCAATCAAAACATCATATCTACCCCAAAATGGTATCAGTAAAAATGTCAGCTAAGGGAGCATAAAAAATAAGCCCTCACACAGCCCCATATCCCGAAAATTAAAAGTGTTAAGGGTCTGGAGACCGGAGCAAATTTTTTTTTATAAATTTTCATATTTTTTTTCACCACTTAAATATAAAAAAAAAACTATGCATGTTTGGAATCTGCATAATTGTACCTTCCTGGAGAATCATATTCGCAGGTCAGTTTTACAGTATAATGAACATGGTAAATAAAAAAAAAATTATTGTGAAATTGCACTTTTTTTGCAATTTCAATGCACTTGGAATTTTTTTCCCACTTTTCAGTGTATCACATGATAAAATGAATGGTGTTATTTAAAAGTACAACTCCTGCAAAAAACAAGCGCTCATATGGCTATGGGCACAGAAACATAAAAAGTTATGGCTCATGGAAGAATGGGAAGAAAAAACGAAAATGAAAAAATGGAAAAATGACCAGGGGTGAAAGGGGTAATAACGTCACTGAATGCATGCTAAGGCATGCAAGTACGTGTACTTCTGCATATTGCACTCATATTTGATACTCAATAAATTCAGATGATTTGAACATTTTGTTTCCATTTTGTCATCACTTGCATGTCATTACCATGTCTATTGATCCTGTGATTTTCATAATTCAATAACTTTTTCTTCTTGGTGTTGCAATTTTCATGTTACGGGGTATACTATTTAAAGTGACTCTTAGGTCTTTTTAATCTTATGTATTTATTCATATACGAAAGAAAAATAAGGCCTACATCAGCATAAAGAATTCCATTTATGAGGAACTTAAATAATTTACAGTTCTAATAGTATAAATTATACATAGTACTAAACATAAAATGTATATTTGTGCAATGTAGTCAAAGGATACTGTCTTCAATATAAGCCATAATAAAATTACTAACATATGTTAAGAACATCAATATGACAAAATCAAGCAGTTACAGAACATAAAAGAAAAGTGTTCCAATCTAAATGGAATCATACCAAGTATAGTATCCTGTCCATAAATTTAGTGTATGCAAAATATACAGTAGCATATGCCTCATATACCAGAGAGAAAAGACCAAGAAAAAGCAATAGTACAAAATATTGCTTCCAGAATATCTCCTTTTTGAGTAGTATGATTGCATATGGGAGTATGGAACCCGTTGCCTCTTACTACTAAGAAATTAGATATTCTGGAAATCTGTGTTAGCCCTGATGAAGGAAAGCGCTTCTTTCTGAAATGCGTAGGACATTTATTTGGAGTCTCCTGACCTCTGTAGTTTTTTAGTGACTGAGTGGCACTAAACAATGGGTCTGTGCGCAGCAATACACTAAGTCTGGATGTGCATCCTCGGACGCACATCCAGTTGAAACAGGTCCTTCACTCGCACGGGCCCACACCAGCACAGGCCCGGTCGCGGTCGTGACTTCTGCAACTGCGGCCATTACGCCCCTGTGTATTGGCCAAGATTCAGAATGCTCTGATGTTTGAAATGTATTGTTTCTTTATTGTGCCCTGTATCTTTATGCTTTAATTAAATGCTGAAAATTTTAAACACTGATGGTAGAGTCTCAGGGAAATCAGTGTCTGGTCCATAAATCTTAACAGCTCATTTACATAAATACAAAAGAAAACCTTCATACAATAATAGAGTCCATCAGAATCACACAACCAATAGGAAAAAAGGACCCTTCAAGGGGTCTTCTGACGCAGTCTGAGTATTTGGTAACATACCATATATACTCGAGTATAAGCCGACTTTTTCAGCCCATTTTTTAGGCTGAAAAAGCCCCCCTTGGCTTATACTCGAGTGTATACTTACTGTATATATATATATATATATATATACCGGCTGTTGAAGGTGGTGTGTGTGGCGGAGGAGCAGGGTACATGCAGTAGCCGGCTGCTGAAGCTACCACGTGTGCCCGCTCCTAAAGTAAAATGAATATTCACTCTTCTCCACGCCCATGAGAGTGGATAAGAGAGAATATTCATTTTCTTTAATATTGGGCACACAATCACTGCAGCCCACCATGTACCACTGCCCCAGTTTGCGCAGCCCCCCATGTAGCACTGCCCCAGTCACTGCATCCCCCCATGTACCGCTGACTCCCATTCTTCTCTCCGCCATCTTACCCGCCTTCCTCAGTTCTCCGATCTGGGATCCTGCCGCTGCCATGTAATCGCTGTCGGTAATAACTCGCACCCGCACCCTGCGGCCATGGAGCAGCAGCATGGCCTGGTCCAGTGGGAGGCTGGAGATGGTGAAGATGCAGAGCTCCAGCGAGCGCCGCACCCAGAGGTGCTGCCTGAGCAGCGCTGACAGTGCCCAGTCCGTGCGGTGAGGTAAGCAATGGCTCCTGGGGCTCAACTGTGACTCCGCACACACGAGAGGAGCCGGGAAGAACAGAACCTCCCACACCGCCCGCCGCCTCCGCATGAAGCGGTACATGCGCTCCAGACCCAGCGCCACAGTCGCCGCCACACCGAGCCTCCTCCCGGACACCGCGGGGACCATGACAACGGGGGGCATGAATATCCTTGCAGCTCAACTCGGCGTCTGAGGGCGCATGGCAGTGATGACATGCGCTGCTCAGATGCTGAGATCAGCTGCTGGCAGAACAGGACACAGCGCTGGAGCAGAAAGAAGGAAGGTGAGTAGAAGTGTTTATTTTTTTCATGTGTGCAGTGATGGGGGGTCATGCATACCAGGATTTTTGATGATGGGGCCATGCATACCAGGATTGGGATGATGGGGCCATGCATACCAGGATTGGGGATGATGGGCCATATAACAACAAAACATCAATTACCCATCCTCAATAGTGTCCACTTAGTCTCTTAAAACTATTTGTGATAATACAGCAACTGTGCTCAGTACATTTTTGCTTTGCTGTGTCATACCCTTTAGATCCATATAGCATGTAATAGTTTAAGAAGAATTTTATAAAATGCTATGATCATGTAGTCCTATCGTATTATAAAGTACTGTGCCTGTGTAGTAGTACTACATAGTGCCTACAAAAGGCACAAAAATACTGTTCGCTTCTTAAAAAGTCATTAGTGCTAGCGAGTATGCTCATTTAACCCTTTAAACGAGCACACTTGGGTATTCGCCGAGTAATTTCGGCGTGCTCATCATCTCTGTTTGAGCCGCCGCGGCTGCATGTGTCGGGGCTGTTAGACAGCTGTGACACATGCAGGGATTGCCTGTTTGTTAGGCAGTCCATGCATATGTCACAGCTGTCTAACAACCGCGACACATGCAGCCGCGGCAGCTCAAATAGAGATGACGAGCACGCCGAAACTACTCGGTGAGTACCCGATCGTGCTCATTTAAAGGGTTAAAAGAGCACTCTCGCTCAGCACTAAAAGTCATTATTCAAGTGACTAAATAATAATTCCATCCATATAGTAATCTAATACCAGTGCTATTTAAGTAATATCACAATACAAATAATATTAAGAAGTGTGATGGTCATAAGTCACCAGCAGTGGCTTAACTTGCAGCTTATGTGCCCCAATGCAAAGCTCCAACGGGACCACCAATTATTGCAAGTCTTTAATAGCATTGGTATTTTTATCTAAGCAAAAGTGACTTTTTGGTCCCCTTATGCTCTGGGGCCAGGGTGCGATTGCAATCCCTGCACCTATTGTAGTTGCGCCCCTGGTCACCAGAGTATCTGTGCCACATTCTTAAGCAGGGTTGGTTGATGTGCCCTGTGCCGATCTCTTTGCCCAAACTGGTAATTATGCTATAGCAGTGCTAAATTGGAGCTATTGAGCTATTCATTAGTCTGAAACTAGTATGTTTCTAAGAATACCTGTTACATTGTACTGCAAAGTGATGCCCAAACAGTAGTACCAACAAACATTGTTCTAACCACCTAGTACTTGTACATACTGTATTGCTAGTGGGTTACATCCCTGCAGTAGCACTAGTAGCCCCATCATAGTACCTGTACAGCACAATCAAACACAAATTTGACTCTTTGGAAATTTGAAAAGTAACATCAGTCTGTATTATCATCAGAATACTAATCAATGAATAAATAACTTATATTAGATATAATTTCACTCTGGTCATTGTAGAAATCGCTATCCTTGAAAAAAAAAGAAAATAACATAAAAACTAACCGGTGTGAATCACAATATTGTTTCATTGAACATTTGTGTTTTTACCTCTTTATAACTAGCTGCAGATTTTTGTAGGATCCTTTCACAAGTGAGATTGCTTCTCTTCTTGAACTGGTCAGCTCCACACCATTGATCATCACCACTTCATCTCCCACTTGCAGATAGGACTCCAACATACCGACTTTTCCACCCTCCTCAACCTGCAGAAGTACAAGGGTTATCAGCGCAGTGATGGGGGGTCATGCATACCAGGATTTTTGATGATGGGGCCATGCATACCAGGATTGGGATGATGGGGCCATGCATACCAGGATTGGGGATGATGGGCCATGCATACCAGGATTGGGGATGATGGGGCCATGCATACCAGGATTGGGGATGAGGGGGCCATGCATACCAGGATTGGTGATGAGGGGACCATGCATACCAGGATTGGGGATGAGGGGGCCATGCATATCAGGATTGGGGATGAGGGGGCTATGCATACCAGGATTGGGGATGAGGGGTCATGCATACCAGGATTGGGGATGAAGGGGTCATGCATACCTGGATTGGGGATGAGGGGCCATGCTTACCAGGATAGAGGATGAGGGGGCCATGCATACCAGGATTGGGGATGAGGGGGCCATGCATACCAGGATTGGTGATGAGGGGGTCATGCATAAGAGGATTGGGGATGAGGAGGCCATGCATATCAGGATTGTGGATGAGGGGGCCATGCATACCAGGATTGGGGATGAGGGGACCATGCATACCAGGATTGGGGATGAGAGGGCCATGCATACCAGGATTGGGGATGAGGGGGCCATGCATACCAGGATTGAGGATGAGGGGGCCATGCATACCAGGACTGGGGATGAGGGGCCATGCATACCAGGACAGGTGATGAGGAGGCCATGCATACCAGGATTGGGGATGATGGGGCCATGCATACCAGGATTGGGGATGAGGGGGCCATGCATACCAGGATTGATGATGAGTAGGCAATGATTATCAGGTTGGGGAAATTTACCAGTAGCTGCTGAATTTCCCACCCCTAGCTTATAGTCAATAAGTTTTCCCAGTTTTTTGCGGTAAAATTAGGTGTCCCGTCTTATATTCGGGTTGGCTTATAATCGAGTATATACGGTACTTTTCTGGATATCCATTTGCACTTAATGTCTACATATTTTGATGTGTTGGGGCGAGTGTTTACTAGATATTAGCCACAGCACTTAGCACTTTATGCTCATCTGTCTCTTGTTTGCATTCACATTTGCAACATCAGACTAATGTACATACAAGGGAATTGTGGATTTGCCTGGGATAAGACATCGAATCGCAGATACCAAAGTATCATTTTATTCAGCTTCCTATGACCTACGTGCCCATATAGACGGCTTAGGAGGGACGATACTGCTGACAGATTCCATTTAAAAAAAAAGAATTAACTTACACAGTAATGAACTTGATGTTGATATATGGCACAAATATGCCTGGTAGAGTTCATGCCAACTGAAAGCACCAACCCAGCAGTTGATTGGCATTGCACTGGTATGAATGTTATTTACCTACTATCAGTGGTTGACTGCACTTGGTCTAGTTGTGCAACAAAAGATCTGGTCTATCAAGGCCAGCGGTCTCGCAGCTATGCAAGTATTGCAGTATACAAACATTACTAATTGGGCTTGACAAATTGTTACAAATGTATTACCCAATTGTCCTATATTCTAATTCCAGAACCACACGTTCTTGTAGAATTCCATATATACTAACAATTCCCAAAGAATGGTTCCTGTAAAGATTATAAGGGTCTAAAAAGTACATTTATAGTAACAGAGCACATCACCCCCTCAAACGTGTCCCCTCTCCTGTATCACATTTCATCAGTTTAGTCTTCAGGGGTTTGTTCATTCATTTTTGTGCACTCATTGTTGCAGAGTTGTACAACCTGTATTAAGCAGTGTTGTAGCAATGTAATATACTACCGGCCGTCTGAGTGATTTATCTTTTCCATTCAACCCAACCTTTGTCATGAGCTTCAGACATAGAAAGACAAGTGAAAACCAACACTTAAGCAAGCTACATTCTTGAACCAAGTTGCTCAAGTGTGCACCTGTAAAATTGTTAATACATCAGGCATGTCAGAAAGATATATCAAGTGTTCAATACACTCAAAGCAATGACCCGTGAAGAACCTATTTCAAAATGTAAATTAAATGGATGAAGCTTTCCTAAAAGTGCACTGCATCATTATATTGTAATGAAAGCGCATAGCTAAACTGGTTTAGCTGGAGAAAAAGGACTAGAGTAAGCCTGGGACATCACTAAATGCGGTGGTGCCATCATTTTTAAAAAATGTTTGGTAGACACGTAATTGATGTAAGAAGTGCAAAAATACATCTCTAATGTGTTGTTAAACTTCTTATTATTGTAATTAATGATAAACCATAGGAACCAAATTCTTACATTTTCTGCACTGATGTTGTCTTCTCATGTACTTCGAATGTTACTGTTTTCTCTATAAAATGGTGATTTAAATATTCAATATTTCAGTAGCATTTTCTGAATGTTTATACAATATTTGTGTGGCACGCTTACTCCAATACTAAGAGAATAAACAATGATTCAGGCACAATTTTCAAAGCCTGCTATATTTGTCATCTTGTTGTTTTTTGAAAAAAAAAAAATATATAACCACAAAACATCAATTACCCATCCTCAATAGTGTCCACTTAGTCTCTTAAAACTATTTGTGATAATACAGCAACTGTGCTCAGTACATTTTTGCTTTGCTGTGTCATACCCTTTAGATCCATATAGCATGTAATAGTTTAAGAAGAATTTTATAAAATGCTATGATCATGTAGTCCTATCGTATTATAAAGTACTGTGCCTGTGTAGTAGTACTACATAGTGCCTACAAAAGGCACAAAAATACTGTTCGCTTCTTAAAAAGTCATTAGTGCTAGCGAGTATGCTCATTTAACCCTTTAAACGAGCACAGTTGGGTATTCGCCGAGTAGTTTCGGCGTGCTCATCATCTCTGTTTGAGCCGCCGCGGCTGCATGTGTCAGGGCTGTTAGACAGCTGTGACACATGCAGGGATTGCCTGTTTGTTAGGCAGTCCATGCATATGTCACAGCTGTCTAACAACCGCGACACATGCAGCCGCGGCAGCTCAAATAGAGATGACGAGCACGCCGAAACTACTCGGTGAGTACCCGATCGTGCTCATTTAAAGGGTTAAAAGAGCACTCTCGCTCAGCACTAAAAGTCATTATACAAGTGACTAAATAATAATTCCATCCATATAGTAATCTAATACCAGTGCTATTTAAGTAATATCACAATACAAATAATATTAAGAAGTGTGATGGTCATAAGTCACCAGCAGTGGCTTAACTTGCAGCTTATGTGCCCCAATGCAAAGCTCCAACGGGACCACCAATTATTGCAAGTCTTTAATAGCATTGGTATTTTTACATAAGCAAAAGTGACTTTTTGGTCCCCTTATGCTCTGGGGCCAGGGTGCGATTGCAACCCCTGCACCTATTGTAGTTGCGCCCCTGGTCACCAGAGTATCTGTGCCACATTCTTAAGCAGGGTTGGTTGATGTGCCCTGTGCCGATCTCTTTGCCCAAACTGGTAATTATGCTATAGCAGTGCTAAATTGGAGCTATTGAGCTATTCATTAGTCTGAAACTAGTATGTTTCTAAGAATACCTGTTACATTGTGTAGCACCCCGAGGGCTCGGCTGCTACAGGGGTATTGCACCTCAAACCAGAGGTGCGGTATTCCACTCCCGAGTAAGGATGGAGTGTGGAACTGAGCTCAGCAAGCTGCATGCACTACACTCATCCCATTTCCGGGGGACAGAACTACGGTACTCCCACCAGTTAGATGTGCAGGTACGACAGCGTCTGTCCCTGGCTGGAGTGGGAAGGGGGGAGGAACATCCCAGTAGTGTAGGGGCAGATAGGGGAGGGGCTCTGGGCATAGAAGTAGGAGCCCATTGGGTGCTAGTCACCTGGGCTCACACATAGAGGGAGTATATATGGTGGGCACCATCTTAGGAATAGGGTCAGAGAGTCCAGGAGAGAGTTCAGCCAGGAGGGCTGACAGGGAGCTGTGGCTCCGGCTGGGCCCAGCTCCAGGGCCAGGCCTGAAGCAGAGAAAAGGAGGAAGAGAGGCCCGGAGACATAAGAACAAAAGGGAACCCCGAGATCCCACGAGTGAACCAAAAGGGTGAAGGGTTGGCAGAAGAGGGCACCGGATCCCAAACTGACGGAGGCAAAACATCCTTAGTCAGGAACCGGAGGTCGTGGTCAAGTTTTGCCACGACCCTCACCACATCCACCAGGAAGGTACACCACGAGTAGGGTCAGGAAAGCCATAAAAGGTTTTACCATTGAGAGACCCGAGGGAACCGGACAAAGGTGGATCCCTGGTGGGGACGGCCAGAGAGAGAGAGAGAGAGGGGAGCTCAGGACCACGCTCCGGAATTGCCTGGGGGTTAGCCGAGTCCCGCACCTGGTGGACGCAGCACGGCTCGGGTGGTCACTCCCGGCCGAAGTGACTGAAGTAACATCTGTGAGTAAAAACCCTGAAACTGCATTATACGTTTCTGACTCTCCTTGCTGCACCATCACTACCTCCATCATCCACATCTGCTGCCCTGAGGCCATACCCCTCCCGTTGGGGATTATACCATCTACGCTGCACAAACGTACCACCGGCCTCAGCGGACTGTCCTGCAGCAGCAGCCCTAAAGCTGCATTCAACGGGTGGCGTAGTCGACACTTAAACAACATCTACTGCTAATACATCGCCGCTCAGTTCGACTCCCTGGGCACGGACCGGGTCACCGCCACGAGACTACAACCCTCAACAGATCCGGCTCCGGGTAAGCTCCCGTGCGCGCGATGCCGCGCGAAGCAGCAGGCCCAGGGGCGCGTCACATTGTACTGCAAAGTGATGCCCAAACAGTAGTGCCAACAAACATTGTTCTAACCACCTAGTACTTGTACATACTGTATTGCTAGTGGGTTACATCCCTGCAGTAGCACTAGTAGCCCCATCATAGTACCTGTACAGCACAATCAAACACAAATTTGACTCTTTCGAAATTTGAAAAGTAACATCAGTCTGTATTATCATCAGAATACTAATCAATGAATAAATAACTTAGATTAGATATAATTTCACTCTGGTCATTGTAGAAATCCCTATCTTTGAAAAAAAAAAAAATAACATAAAAACTAACCGGTGTGAATCACAATATTGTTTCATTGGACATTTGTGTTTTTACCTCTTTATAACTAGCTGCAGATTTTTGTAGGATCCTTTCACAAGTGAGATTGCTTCTCTTCTTGAACTGGTCAGCTCCACACCATTGATCATCACCACTTCATCTCCCACTTGCAGATAGGACTCCAACATACCGACTTTTCCACCCTCCTCAACCTGCAGAAGTACAAGGGTTATCAGCGCACAAGCACTATGCATCACTTTCACATTGTAAAGACTCTTCCACTAATTTTGGAAAGTTTTCAGACAATGGGGACATCTCATAACTCTCACAAACATTCTCATGAGTTCACTCGTGATACACTAGAGTACCTATAACCTATAAAGTAAACCCGCTATATTCTTAATACAAGATATTGTATACATGCTCTATAGAACAGTTGAGTTGTGTGTTAATTGGATGAGTTACGGTAATACAGTTTTTGTTTTATTCTTTACATGCAAATTATCTCTCTCATTTAAGGAAAGAAAGCCTTCAATGAGTACAGATGGATCCAAGAAAAGGGAGAATAATAAAGCCTCATAAGAGAGTGTACATCTAAAAGAAGGAGTAAGAATAAAGCATTCCATACGAAGAAAGAAATTAAAAGGAAAGGAGAAGTCGTAACTAGAGATGAGCGAATTGATCAGCAGAAGATCGAGTTTGAGTCAAATTTCCTGAAATTCGTGCTTTCACGCAAATTAGAGCACTTTCAGATTTAATTTGAGGGTCACAAAAAAAAAGAAAATAACTTGCCTAACACCATTTCCCACACTGGTGATGCATCACAGAATGGTGCAATTTCTTTTTGCATGACTTCCCCATAATGTCTTGCAGCTATGACATCATACAGATTATCATGCCTTGTACAGTGGTGGTACAGTGGTGGTCAGTACCTGGACCATCAGAAATCAGCCGTTCACAGTGGAGCAGTTTATATAGCAGAGTTGTTTACCATCTCCAGAGTCACAGAGAAAGTCTGTCTCTTCTGTGGTGTGTAAGCTCTTATGATTAACGGGGTCATCTCTCTCTTCTGTAGAGTGTAAGCTCTTATGGTCAACAGGGGTCTCTCTCTTTTTCCTCTCTATGACATGTCTTTTTTGTGTAATTACAAACCTTTCAGTATTGAGATTTGTGCAAATCAAATTTTTTGAAAGGGAAAGGCATTAAAGATCTCAGAATTTCATAAAAAGGAAAAAAATTGAAGATAGGATGCTTCTTAGTTGAGATCTGTCCGTAGCTTTGAGAAGCTTTATTGCTCCCCAGTTTAAGATCAGTTCTACAGTAAGTATATTTATGTATAGGATAGGGTTAAGCCCTAGCTCTGCTGGATTTGATTAGATGCACCTGTCTAGCTTTTTACTAGAACCAGGTCTTGTGTTTACTAGGAGTGTCAGTCTGCTGAATAAAGCAGAGTCAAGTGTGCTGAAGCTGGTGAGTGTGCAGCCAAAATGTGAGCTGTAGTTTGAAGAGAGACATGCCAGAGTCTCTCTCTGAATGGAGACTGCATGAGTGAGCTAGGAAAGTTGAGTAGCCTGTGTGTTGGAGCTGTAGAGAAACGTGTGAAAGCTGCCACATTTTCAGTGTGAATGTGCATGGAGTTGAATACTTCTGTTTCATGCTGGAGGCTGCTGGAGCTCCGGCTGAAGGAGATGCTAAGACATTGTAGAAATGGGCCTCTTCAGTGTATACAGTTTGTTCCTGGACAAAGGACTGTAATCTGTTTGGGTGAGCCCGCACTGACATATGTTCCCTGCTAAATTAACTGTTTATTTGCTGTGATACCGAGGCTGTTTTTGGTTTTGAATCACTTGGAGTTTTATGAAAGCAATAAAACAGCACCTGTTTGGATCAAACTGCATTGCCTGTGTAAAAGCTACCCAATGCCTACCTTAGAGAGTGAATCCCTACAGTAATGAAAAATATGGTTTCATTTTACAATGATTACAATAGATGAGGAACACAATAATTTTTGTTGCTGTAAATGGCTAAAGGCAAACCATTGCCAATATACAAGGCGATTTGCGGTTATTTAATGGCCTTTTTGACAGACTTGACCAGAATTATATGCACACAGAACAATCATTAATACCAATATTCTGTGCGCATAGAATATCAATATCATTGTTATTTTCATCACATCACCTGTTTACATAGAATGTGCTGCCGATAATGATTATTTTAATACCAACATGAATGATCCAAACACCTGATGAATGAGTGTTTCGCGCATTTGTTGGGTGATTGCCAGCATAGTTACACAAGCTTATAATGAGCAGCTAAGGGTTCTAACTTTCTTCCTGATTATCATCACATTTAAATGGACCTTAACTCGGGCCAGTTTTACAATCTGTAAAATTGGTTTGATTGGTCAAAAATCTATGCGTGTTGTTCTCAGTGATAGGCTGAAACTTCTTTCAAATATCAGAATTTGCATCCTATTTATTATAGGAATTTCAAAGTAATATTGTGGCTTTAGGACCTTGTTGATGGATTTCATATTAGCTGAAATACATTTAATTTCTTTAGAGAAGGCTTTTGTTTACAGTATACCGTTGGTGTTGTTATTAGCAAGTTCTTAAAAGAGTTAAGCTTTATTTTGCATTCTTTTCAAGCTTTTCATTTTGTAGGTCCATAGACAATTATTTTTAATCCTTTAAACTTTCACCCACAAGTATTCTTACTCCAATTACAGAAGTATTTTGTTATTTCAGAAGTGTAAAAAAAATCATCTGCAGATTTCTGAGGAAAAGTATTTGCTCGTACTGACAATTGTGGTCATTTACAAAACCTGTTCTAGTGTTCCCCACATCCCTAAGGAATGCAATAAACATATCTGTCTACTAATTCAAATGTTTAGGATTAGTACTAAATTCTGTGTCTCAGAGAGTATAACTGATATCAACAATGCGCAGTGAGACCAGGTATATACACTTCAGCCTCAAAAAGCACACTGGGTGTGACAGGTGTTCTGAGCACCGATCATACAAGTATATGAGCTGGATTTCAAAGATGTTGATGGCGATGTCACCAGACTGGAGCGATCAATCAATGGGAAAAGACATTTTTTCAATCCATGACTTGGTGACTTTGCCAGTATACCGATGACCGGGTAACCGTCTTCCACTCACGAAGGCAAGTTTTTACTTTATGACTATGGCAAAACCACTGCACACGTAGTTTAGTTACAAACATTGTAGTTATCATGTAATTGCTAGCAGGAGCATGGGATTAGCTTAATTGGCAATTACTGATGTCAGGATGTCTTTAATTACATATTTGGCATAAATTGCACCAGTGCAACTTTTTAAGGATGATAGTTAGAGACTATCAAATCTTTTGAAATTCAAATTTGCCAGTTTAAGCAAATGTTTCCCTAAATATTCGATTTGTGGTGATTAAATTTGCTGCAAATCACAGGTATTACAATTGCCCTGTAAAGACATGTATAATTCTTTAAGGTCTCCTGGTACTTTACTTTACCTGGTACAAAACCATGATCCATAACCACAGCCTTAGTAATGTCAAAGTGAAAGCCAAATATATGGCTATGGGCAAATGGATGGTAACTGTTCTTCACAGTTGTTTTTTCTGTGTTATTTAACTGCAAACTGTGAAATCCTCTCACTAAGCAGATTCATCCCCAAATGGTTGCTTCATTCCCTATATCGACTTTTATACAGGTTATGATAGGCTATGCTATCCTATGTGATGACTGTGCCATACTATATGAAGTGATTGTTGCAATGCATTATTGGGAAGCCTGCTCGGCCATGCCTGGGGCAATGTGAGCCTTCTCCGGCTGAGGCAATGTCCCGCAATATGTTAAATTGCCGTGGACATTTTTGGAGATTCATGCGAATCAAAATTGTTTGAATTTGCAGCAAATCTCCTAAGATTGAAAACAAATTTGATTTGCATCAAATCGATTTGCTCATCTATAATGGTAGTACATTTCTTAATGTTAGACAAGAGCTTGAGAGAAAGGTTTCAAATGTGTTAAGTCAAATGTCGTAATATTTTGCTCAAATTGGATCTTTTTATACATGTCAATTTGTACTCTTCACAATGTTAGAAAACAGCAGGAGAAGAATGTGTTAAATATCACTCAGTAGAAAGGAGCAGATCTTTTGAAATTCAAATTCACCAGTTTTATTACATTTTCCTCAAAATACTCAATTTGCATTGAATCTCAATAATGCAAAACCTCTAACTGCCCCAATAATACATGTATAACACTAGGACTGTATTGAACCTCTTTTTCAGCTCCTCAATGCAAGCACAGCCTTATTATTAAGTGACCTCAGCCTATCTGGCTAGGGGAAAACTGAGGGTAACCAGTGGAAACCAATAACTATTTCAGTAGCATGCAGGGGTCTAATATTAGACTATAACTAGTGATGAGCGAGCATACTCGCAAGTACTCGGTACTCGCCCGAGCATCTCAGTACTCGAGATGCTCGGAGATCGTCGAGTATTTCCGAGATGCTCGGGCGGATGCCCAGGTCCCCTCCCTTTAGAGCACCAATCAACATGCAGGGATTGTCTGCCACACACTGTAATGCCGCAGCCATGTTGGTTGTGGCATTACAGTGATTGGTTGGCAGCACACCGTCATCACGTCTATATCAGACCTGGCGCCGCCGTGCTCGTCACAGTCACTCCGGAATCAGACAGTGTAGGGAGAGGTGCTGCTGAGCTAGGGATCACATATAATTGCGCTGAAAATTCTGCCATTTCTGGCCTCTATTGAAATTTTGTTACAGTGTGTCAGAGAACTTATTGATACGAGGTCGCTGTTAAAAATAGTTACCTACAGGCCAGCTATTTAAAACTGTGGTTTGTCAGTCACACGGATCACATATAAGTTCGCTCTAAATTCTGCCATTTCTGGCCTCCATTAAAATTTTGTTTCAGTGTGTCAGCGAACTTATTGACACGAGGTCGCTGTTAAAAATAGTTACCTACAGGCCAGCTATTTAAAACTGTGGTTTGTCCGTCACACGGATCACATATAAGTTCGCTCTAAATTCTGCCATTTCTGGCCTCCATTAAAATTTTGTTTCAGTGTCTCAGTGAAGTTATTGACACCAGTTTGCTGTTAAAAATAGTTCCCTACAGGCCAGCTAGTTAAAACTGTGGTTTGTCCGTCACATGGATCACATATAAGTTCGCTCCAAATTCAGCCATTTGTAGTGAGAATGGAAGATATTGTCCTTCATTTAAAGTGGGCAAGGCGAGTGGCAAGGGACGGGGAACTGGCCGCGATGGTGATGGTGCATGCAGAGGCTGAGGCAGTGGGCAAGCTGAAATTTTGCCACAACAAACACCCACATCTTCTTGCTTGACCTTCCTGTCCCAATTAATAGGGGACCGCAGAACACCACTATTGAACACAGAGCAGTATGACAAGGTTATTTGTTGAATAGCAGATAATGCTTCCAGTCACTTAGCCACCACCACCACCACCCTGTCTTCCACACGGTCAAGTCTCAGTAGCCGTGAGTCTGGACTGCATATTCCTTACCCTGATCCTCCTTCCTCCCACCATGCCGAGTGCCCAGAGACAACTGATCCCACACTTGGACACTCTGAAGAGCTGTTCACTTTTACATTTATAGATTCGGGCCTCTCACCCGGTCCACTTGAAGCGGGGCAAGAGGAGATCGCATGTAGCAAATATTTGAGCAGCCACAGTCATAGGAAGGTGACAGTGGAAAAGTGTCACAAGAGGTGGACGATGATGAGACACAATTGCCAGAAAGTCAGGAGGAGGATCAGGGTGCGGAAGTGGAAGACGAGGTGGTGCCAACCTGGCAGGAGGACATGCAGAGCGAGGACAGCAGCACACAGGGGGAGGGAGGCAGAGCACCCCAATAGGCAGGAAGAAGCAGTGTGGTGGCCGCAGACAGAAGGCGGGCAACCGTTTCCCGTAACACCAACATGACGGAAGTTACCAGGACAACTGTTAGGTCTTCCCAAGTCTGGTTGTTTTTTAAAGACTCTGCCAATAACTAAAAAAAAGGCTATTTGCACCACCTGCCAGGCCAGAATCATCATGGGCAGCAAAACTACCAGCTTGACCACCATCAGCATGATCAGGCACATGGCAGCAAAGCACCCGACCTTGTGGGCCGAACTCCAGGGTCCAGGAACAGTGCCTGCTGGTGACACCACTGCTTCTTCCGCTGTTGTGCGTGCAAGCAAATCCCTTGTCTAGAGTGCATGTGAAAATGCCTCCTGCCCTGCACCTGTCTTTGCACACTCTCAACTAGCACCATCAGCAAGCACTCTAAACTAGCACCATCAGCAGTGCAGCATTCAGTTGTCCATACCCCAGTCCTTGGAACGCAAGTGCAAATATGCAGCCAATGCCTCACAGGACACGCTACAAAATTCCCACATTTCGAGACTGCTTGCGGTTGAAATGTTGCCTTTTAGGCTTGTGGAGACGGAAGCTTTCCGCAACCTGATGTCGGCAGCTGTCCCTCGGTTCTCAGTCCCCAGCCGCCACTATTTCTTGCGGTGTGCCGTCCCTGCATTACACAAGCACGTGTCCCACAACATTAGTCGTGCCCTCAACAATTCAGTTACTGGGAAAGTTCACCTAACCACATACACGTGGATAAGTGCTTGTGGGCAGGGACGGTACATCTCGCTGACGGCACACTGGGTTAACATAGTGGAAGCGAGGACCCAGTCGGACCTTGGGATGGAACACATCCTCCCGACGCCAAGGATTGCAAGCCCTAGGTCAATCAGGTTGCCCCCACAGTCTACAGCTCCTGCACCTCATCCTCCTCAGCCTCCTCCTCCTTTTCAGCCTCCATCTCCGAAATGACCACATTAGTCACAAGCTGAAAGTACTGCAGCACTGCCTCAGCCAAGCGGCAACAGGCTGTGATGAAGCTAATATGCTTAGGTGACAAACAGCACAATGCTGAAGAGCTGTGGACAGCTCTGAAAGAGCAGGCAGATCTGTGGCTGACACCGCTGAACCTACAGCTAGGAATGGTCGTGACAATGGCCAGAATCTGGTGGCGGCTCTAATGCGAAGCAAGCTCACACATGTACCATGCCTGGCCCATGTGCTTAACTTCGTGGTTCAGCGGTTTCTCAAAACCTACCTGGAGCTGCCGGATCTGCTTGTCAAAGTACGGCGCCTGTGTGCCCATTTTAGAAAGTCAGCTACAGCTTCCACCGCCCTTGCCGTGCTTCAGCTGCATTTGCAGCTTCCGGCTCACCGAATGGTGTGTGATGTCCCCACGCGTTGGAACTCTACACTGCAGATGTTGGGAAGGATTTGTGAGCAGAAGAGGGCAGTTGTTGACTACCAGCATCAACAAGCCCATCAGTATTCAGTTCAGACTCCACACATAAGATCTCAGGAGTGGACATGGATGTCAGACATCCGTACCATCCTCCAAAACTTTGAGGACTCCACCAAGATGGTGAGCGGCGATGAGGCCATAATTAGCATCAGCATCCCGCTTCTCTGTCTTCTGAAACATTTTCTGCTCACAAAGAGGATGTTTTGCAGGTGGAACACGATGAGATGGAGCAAGGAACTATACAGGGTGATTGCACACAGCCCAGCCTCATCTCATCCCAACTTGGATTGGGTGACAATGAGGAAGAGGAGAAGAAAGAACAGGAGCTAGTTTCATGCACTATAGACGGTACCACCTGCACAACTGTCATACCGTCTGTTCAGCGTGGATGGCCTGAGGACAGGAAGGAAGAGAGCATGGTCAGTCGTCCTCTTGGTGAGGGCACGGAAGACTTGCCTGTTCGCAGTTTGGCACGCATGGCTGAGTTTATGTTACGCTGCCTTTCCCATGACCCTCGCGTTCTCAAAATTTTGGGTGACAGTCATTACTGGTTGGTGACACTTCTAGACCCACGCTACAAGGAGAACTTTCTATCTCTTATTCCTGAGGTGGACAGGTCTACAAAAATGGGGCAGTACCAGAAGCCCCTTGTTGTGGAACTTTTAAAAAAATTCCCATCTGAAAACGCTGGCGGCAGATGTCACACTTCGTTGGACGACCAAGGAGTACAGGCGAGAGAGACACAACTCCAATCCAGCAGAGGCAGGGGAACACTGTCAAAGTTCTGGGAGAATTTTCTCAGCCCCTCCCATCGCACAGGCCCTGTGGCGCGGGGTTCTCTCACATGGAGTGCAAAGTTTGGTAAGATGCTGAGGGAGTACCTTGCCGACCGTACCAACGTCCTCCATGATTCCTCTGTGCCTTATAATTATTGGGTATCCAAGCTGGACACGTGGAATGAACTGGCTTTCTTTGCCTTGAAGGGCCTGCGCTGCCGCTAGCATTTTATCAGAGCGTGTTCTTAGTGCCGGTGGTGGAATTATAACTGCTAAGTGCATCCGCCTGTCAACTGAAAATGCTGACAGGCTGACTTTTATGAAAATGAACAAGGGCTGGATTGGGCCAGACTTCTCAACACCACTGAATGATAGCAGTGTAACATAAACTCAAATCCAGTGTCTTTTTTTGGGCGGTGTATTCCCATGCACCTTTTCACACCCACACATGGGTATACGCTTCCTGATTTTGGCTATTTGCTCTTGTCCTCCTCCTTCTCTTCATCCTCTACGACCATATCACCAGGGTGACCGTGGTCCGTGATGCAACACCCACACAATTTTTTCAAAGGGTGTTTATGACGCCCGTAAAAAAAAAAAATTATACAGTATGTTCATGTATACCCCCCAGGGGTAAATGTTTGTCAGCCCGTACACTTGGCATTACAAGTGCATGGGCATTACAAGTATAGGAGACCCGCTCCTTTCTAATGGGAACATTTTTTTATGAGGCCCTCCTCCACGTCTCTTCCAAAGGGCATTGGAGTGCCTCCCAATTTTTGGCAGCCCTTGCATTCGCTGCATAGGCCAACACTTTGGGAGACCCACTTCCTAATAATGGAAACATTTTTTCATGAGGCCCTCTACGTCTCTTCCAAGGAGCATTGGAGTGCCACTTCTTAATAATGGGAACATTGTTTTGAGGAGGCCCTCGTAGCAAACTGGGGTCAATTGCTTCACTGACACACTGAAACTAATTTTTAATGGAGGTTAGAAATGGCAGTATTTTCTGAAAACGAATATGTGATCCGTGTGACGGAGAAAACACAGTTTTAAATACCTGGCATGTAGGTAACTATTTTGAACAGCAAACCGGTGTCAAAAACTTCGCTGACACAGTGAAAAAAAATTTGAATGGAGGCCAAAAATGGCAGTATTTTCTGAAAACGTATATGTGATCCATGTGACGGAGAAAACACAGTTTTAAATAGCTGGATTTTTAGCGCTGTAATATGGAAGGGACCTGGCTGTATTCTGCAGTGCCAACGCAGAAAAACGGTGTTCTCTGGATTGCTTTTTAAGCAAATAATGAGGATTAAGGTCTGAAAATGAAGTATTTCTGGCCCCTGAGACCTGGGCCTTTGTCTAGAAATATATAACAGCAGCAGAAGGCAGAATTGAAATGGAGCCTCTTGTGCTATATGCACTGCAGTCTGCTATATACACTGCCTGCCTATATACACTGCCTGCCTGATATCTCTGCAGATGGATTAGTCCTCAGAAGGACTGTTTGTTAAGATGGATATGTGTAAAGTACGGGTTTTCTCCATACACTATCTAATACACAACAAAATATCTCCCTAGCTCAGCAGCACCTTTCCCTACTCTGCCTGATTCCGAAGTGACTGTGACGAGCACAGCGGTGCCAGGTCTGATATAGACTTGATGACGCTGTGCGGCCAGCCAATCACTGTAATGCCAAAACCACCATGGCTGCGGCATTACAAAGAGTGGCAGGCAATCCCGGCATGTTGATTGGCGCTCTAAAGAGCGGCAAACATGCAGGGAGGGGACCCGAGCATCCTCCTGAGCATCTCGCAAGTACTCGGCGAGCTCCGAGCATCTCGAGTACTGAGATGCTCGGGCAAGTACAGAGTACTTGCGAGTATGCTCGCCAGGGGTGGATTAAGGATAGCCAGGGCCCCGGGCAGTTGAGACTGCGTGGGCACCCCCACTGCCCCACGTGACGGGTGTGGGTTCACCATATACCTGAAACATTATTTCTGAAAAAAATAGCTGCTGAGTGAAACTGTAACATAAAAAACATCCATTAATCTAAAATTTACCTTCACTTAAAAATACTTTAAGCCATAGTATGTGTAATGCAGCTGCTTGCTGCATTGCTAGAATGTCCAGGGGGTGTGCTCTAGCTGACCATTTACCTCCCCCTCAGGTGACTGATCACGTGACTGTGACATCATCACAGGTCCTGTGTGCACAAAAGGATATATAAACCCTGGCAGTTTTGAAACAGGGAGAGAAAGAGTGGCCTGGTGAGGCCTAGAAAGAGAGGCCTGGTCCCTGTGTGGGACTCCATTAGCCTGGAAGGCAGAGGCTGGATCCCCCTGTGTTTGAGATACCAGTAGCCTTTGAAGGTACGTGGCCCGGAGGCCCCATCTGGGAAGCCTTAAAGCCACAGCTGTGGCAGAACCGAGCTGACTGAAGCAGCTACGACCCGGCTAAGGTAAAAACGCTGCTTGATGTGGACATTGATATTGTTACCTTGCTGAAGGCTGTGTCTGGAGCCAAGTGGGCATATCTGTCACTGGAAAGGCTCTTGGATGTTATATGTGTAACATGTCGGTGAGACACTGAGATGGACTATGTTATGTGCGGTTTTTGAGGTGTAATAAACTGGTGGACTACATATTACCGGAAAGCGTTGCATGTGTGCTTTAATTTACCCGGTGAAGCGAGTACCCCAGCGTGATGAATAGCGCTACCTTACATATTGAACAGACCAACTTTAATATGCAAACAAGTCTCTACGAGTGGTGACAGTTTCCACACGTACCGGAGACACTGACACACAGACCCATTCAAATCTATGGGTCTGCGCACATGTCAGTGTGTTTCCATGGACCGTGTGTTTGTGTGCTCCACATGGAGATAAGTCCATTTTTTTGCAGATACATGGTCCACAAAAACTGTCTCACACTGAACACACATGGAAGACATCCGTGTGTCATCAGTGTGACACGTACCGGCGCCTGGGAATCAGCCGGGGGCTGAACACTGCCCTCATCATGGATCCCTGCCAGCGCTGCAATCAGCACAAGCAGGGACAATAGAGAGAGTAGTAGTCTGCTCCCGCAGAGTTTCCGCCTGCAAAAATAAGATAAAAATAATAAAATCCATGCACTCACCTCTCCTAGGTGTCCCCCGCTGTAATCCATGCGACCGCTGCTGCAGAGGAGCGGGAGAGAATGAGCCGCTCCGTAGCTGTGCTCTGTGAGTGACAGGACACTGCTCCTGAGCCGGCTCATTTTCCCCAGCTCCTCTGTCAGCAGTCAGAAGATTACAGTGTGGGACACTTAGGAAAGGTGAGTATATGGATTTTATTATTTTAATCTTATTTATTGACAGAGACACTGCGGGAGCAGGCTACTACTACCCTCATCATTGTCCCTTGCTCGCGCTGATCGCAGCGCTGGCAGGGAATCGTGATCACCAGCTCCTCCTCACTATGCTCCGCTCTATTGGCTTCAAGGACACTGTTCTCTCCTGGTTCTCCTCCTATCTCTCTGACCGCTCCTTCTCTGTGTCTTTTGCCGGCTCCTCTTCCTCTCTCCTTCCCCTTACTGTCGGGGTCCCTCAAGGATCAGCCCTAGGCCCCCTTCTTTTCTCCTTATAAACCGCTCCTATTGGACAAACAATCAGCAGATTCAGTTTTCAGTACCATCTCTATGCTGATGACACCCAATTATACACCTCTGCATTATTACGAAAGACCAGTGATTGTCTTTCTGCTGTGTCTAACATCATGTCCTCCCTCTATCTAAAACTGAATCTGTCAAAAGCTGAACTACTCCTATTTCCTCCCTCCACTAACCTACCTGTGCCTGATATTGCCATTCCCGTTTGTGGCTCAACCATTACTCCCCAGCAATATGCCTGCTGTCTTGGGGTCATTTTTGATTCAGATCTTTCCTTCACTCCTCACATCAATTCACTTGCTCGTTCATGTCATCTACACCTCAAAAACATCTCAAGAATCAGGACTTTTCTCACCTTTGACTCGGCAAAAACTCTTACTGTCGCTCTTATTCATTCTCGTCTCGATTATTGCAACTCTCTACTAATCGGTCTCCCTCTTACTAAACCCTCACCTCTCCAATCCATCCTTAACGCAGCAGCCAGGATCATATTCCTCTCCAACCGCTACACCGATGCCTCTTCCCTGTGCCATTCATTGCATTGGTTGCCCATCCAATACGGCGCTCCATGCTTCAGCACCGCCATACATCTCCTCCCTCATCTCAGTCTACCATCCTACCCATGCCCTCCGTTCTGCCAATGACTTAAAACAAAATTCCTCCATAATCTGAACTTCCCACTCCCGTCTCCAAGATTTCTCGCGTGCTGCGCCAATTCTTTGGAATGCACTACCCAGGACAGTTCGATTAATTCCCAATACCCACAGTTTCAAGGGGACCCTAAAAACGAATTTCTTTAGACTGGCGTATCGCCTCAACACACTATCTATTCCAGTTTTGGCCCATATTAAAATCTTGTTCAATTTCAGGTTCATAGCATCCATGCACTTAATAGCCTCGGTCAGGACTGTACACATACTGGCTGGCGACCAGTCCATGTATTATTATTTATCCTATTTAGTATATCAAGGCTGTATTATACAATATATGTACATTTTACCTTTTGTGTCTCCCCCATTTCCTCATAGACTGTAAGCTTGCGAGCAGGGCCCTCACTCCTTTCGATATGTGATATGCTTATTCTGTATTGTCTGTATAAGTCCCCCCTAAAATTGTAAAGTACTGCGGAATAAAAATTATTATTATTATTATTATGAGGGCAGCGTTCGGCACCCGCGCTAACTGTACCTGGGCGCCGGTCCTGATGCGGCAAATGGTTGCCACACGGGACACGGATATCTCCGGTACCGGTTTTTCCAGTACAGGAAATAGCCGGATGTGTGAAAACAGCCTAATGCTATGTAATCTCACCCGGCTGCAAAGACCAGTGTCTTCAGTGTATGACCAATAGGATGTCATTAGATGCGGTAAATCTGCATGTAACTAAACACAAGTGCGGTAATTACAATGCAGCGTTTTGGATGCAGCGAAAATACACTGCATTCAAAACGCTACCATACCTGATGGTGGGAATGTACAAGCAGAATTTGCAGTGGCGCTCTGTATCTAAGGGCAAGGAGCCTTTTATTGTGTAAAAAATGTGGGGGATGGTAGTGGACTGAAACTACATGGGACAAATGCCCCAGCACACTTTGTGCCCCTCCACCTTGGACATTTTGCTTGCATTGCATCATGTATTTATACAAATAATCAAATACATGATGCAATTGACGCGCCCCCTGGGCCGTGGGGTACTCGGTGCCGGGCAGGTCGTTGCTAGGGGAGATGTCACAATGGCAGTGACCCGGTCCGTGACCCAGGGCGGTCAGTAAAAAGGGGAATTTTATAGTCTTTATGTATGCAATTCGTGACGCCACCTGTGGTATGCGGATATAGGTAGAGTAGAAACCCCATCATTTGAATAAGCAGTTATTGCAAACCAATAAATACAAATTAAATCTGTTCTGCACAGAGAAGAGGTCTAAAATTTCACAGATCATTTACATTCACTCGGGTCATATAAATGTTGTCTTATATTGTATTTTGTTTAGAGGCCAAAAAACACTTTGTGTGATAAACAATTATTTGGAGAAAAGAGTAGGGCATCTGGAATTACAGCGAAGTGTGCTTTTATAATGTTATATACAATGTACAGCGGTCATTATTTAGGCCACATTCACACGTTGAGTATTTGTAAGCCAAAACCAGGAGGGGGTGATAAATACAGAAGTGGTGACGTGTTTCTATTATACTTTTCCTCTGACTGTTTCACTCCTGCTTTTGTATTACAAATACTGAGGAAAAATACTGACCAAATACTGAACGTGTGAATGTGGCCTTGGACTGTGTCATCATTTGCCACATGAAGTTGATAGTATGTTACTGCACCTTCTAGACACTCCCTCTTTATTTCTTATGGAAACTCTGTGATTAGTGGTCACTCTTCACAAACAATTCATTCCATACATTCTTCTCAATCATTACTACCAAGGCTGAACACAAGGACTGAGCCTGCTAACTGCTCCTGTGTCCCCTGTGGTTTTTAGTAGCTGTCACCTAGTCCATTGTTACAATCTACAAATGATGTTTTTCCATTGCAAAACAGAAGTATAGAATAGCAAACAGAAAGCTGAGTAATTCTGCTAGCAGGAAGTGACAGGTGTGTTAAGACCATTATCAGCTACTCGAGATCTTAAGGACCCTTTTTTTACCATTGTTTAAAATTTACTTTAGAAAGTTGGTATTGAATTGATGAAAACACTAATATATATAATCGTCTTATCCCGTCTGTCTGTCCTTCTGTCCAGGAAATCCCGCGTCGCTGATAGGTCTGGCTGCGGCCAATCAGCGACGTGGGATTTCAGAAAAAAATGGCGGCCGTTAGCGGCTCATCTGCCACATGGAGGTCAGCGGCGATGCAGCCGGGAGATACCCGACGTTAGCCGGTCATCTCCCGGCTGCTAGCAGCAGAAGGACCACGACCGGCGGCGCCGCTGCCTTCCATGCCGCTACCGTCGGGAGATCAGCGCCTAGGGCTGCTGATCTCCCGAAGGCAAGTGTGAAGGGAGGACCGGGAAGCGACGCCGCCGGTTGGGATACTTCTGCTGCGAGCAGCCGCTCATCTCCCGGCTGCTCGCAGCGGAAGTACCCGCATAGGCAGCGCCGCTCCCCGGTCCTCACTAATAGGATTCGCCGGCCGCGACCAATCAGCATTATTGGCGCCAAATTTAAACACCGCTCTGCTGATTGGTCGCGGCCGCCGGCCGCGACCAATCAGCATTATTGGCGCCAAATTTAAACACCGCTCTGCTGATTGGTCGCGACCGCCGGCCACGACCAATCTGCATTATTGGTGCCAAATTTAAACACCGCTCTGCTGATTGGTCGCGGTCGCCGGCCGCGACCAATCAGCAATATTGGCGCCAAATTTAAACACTGCTCTGCTGATTGGTCGCGGTCGCCGGCCGCGACCAATCAGCATTATTGGCGCCAAATTTAAACACCGCTCTGCTGATTGGTCGCGGTCGCCGGCCGCGACGAGTCAGCATTATTGGCGCCAAATTTAAACACCGCTCTGCTGATTGGTCGTGGTCGCCGGCAGCGACCAATCAGCATTATTGGCGCCAAATTTAAACACCGCTCTGCTGATTGGTCGCGGCCGGCGACCGCGACCAATCAGCATTATTGGCGCCAAATTTAAACACCGCTCTGCTGATTGGTCGCCGGCCGTGACCAATCTGCATTATTGGCGCCAAATTTAAACACCGCTCTGCTGATTGGTCGCGGTCGCCGGCCGCGACCAATCAGCAATATTGGCGCCAAATTTAAACACTGCTCTGCTGATTGGTCGCCGGCCGTGACCAATCTGCATTATTGGCGCCAAATTTAAACACCGCTCTGCTGATTGGTCGCTACCGCCGGCCGCGACCAATCAGCGATATTGGCGCAAAATTTAAACACCGCTCTGCTGATTGGTCGCGGCCGCCGGCCACGACCAATCTGCATTATTGGCGCCAAATTTAAACACCGCTCTGCTGATTGGTCGCGGTCGCCGGCCGCGACCAATCAGCAATATTGGCGCCAAATTTAAACACCGCTCTGCTGATTGGTCGCGGTCGCCGGCCGCGACCAATCAGCATTATTGGCGCCAAATTTAAACACCGCTCTGCTGATTGGTCGCGGTCGCCGGCCGCGATCAATCAGCATTATTGGTGCCAAATTTAAACACCGCTCTGCTGATTGGTCGCGGTCGCCGGCCGCGACCAGTCAGCATTATTGGCGCCAAATTTAAACACCGCTCTGCTGATTGGTCGTGGTCGCCGGCCGCGACCAATCAGCATTATTGGCGCCAAATTTAAACCCCGCTCTGCTGATTGGTCGTGGCCGCGACCAATCAGCGATATTGGCGCCAAATTTAAACACCGCTCTGCTGGGTGGTCGCGACTGCCGGCCGCGGCCAATCAGCGATATTGGCGCAAAATTTAAACACCGCTCTGCTGATTGGTCGCCGGCCGCGACCAATCTGCATTATTGGCGCCAAATTTAAACACCGCTCTGCTGATTGGTCGTGACCGTCGGCCGCGACCAATTAGCGATATTGGCGCAAAATTTAAACACCGCTCTGCTGATTGGTCGCGACCGCAGGCCGCGACCAATCAGTGATATTGCCGCCAAATTTAAACACTGCTTTGCTGATTGGTCACGGCCGACGACCAATCAGCGATTTTGGCGCCAAATTTAAACAACGCTCTCCGGTCCTCACTAACACGGTTCGCTGATTGGTCGTGGCCGCCGCCCGCGACCAATCACCGATATTGCCGCCAAATTTAAACACCGCTTTGCTGATTGGTCACGGTTGCCGGCCACGACCAATCAGCGATTTTGGCGCCAAATTTAAACAACGCTCTGCTGATTGCGCCCGGTCGGCCGCATACATATTCTAGAATACCCGATGCGTTAGAATTGGGCCACCATCTAGTGTAATACATATTTTACTATTTACCATTTAACAGTGGAATGGAACTGGCGGATTCCACTCCATATACACCTTACATCTGGCCTCTGCCAACACTGTAAATTGGTTACGGTGTCGGGTGTCGAATCTTCACCGTTCTGATATTGATAAGTACAGTATATATGAGAGGATCGATTTGCAAGACTCCGATCCAGTGTCCAGGTCAGTGGTATCTGGTGGCTAGATGGGTATGCTGTTCCCACAGAGATAATTACTATTCAGCTGTTCGGTTTGCATATCTTAGAAAATAAGTTCTGCTAAATGTATCATCTTGCTATGCCGCCATCTGCTGGTCAGTATTTGTTTACCGCTCGCTCTTGTTCATTGCAATTAAGTTGGTTCAAACTGGGCGTGGCTTTGCATGGCAGTTGGTGGGTCACTTGCTCTAGGCAGCCATTTTGTTATAGACAGAGTTGCTATGAGACAAGGAACCACTTGTGCTGGGCTTGTGAAGTTATCAATTTCTGACCAGCAGCAACCAACGTCAGCGGCTTCAGAAAAAGTTACAGTATTGTACTGACAATTATTACTTTTGTATCTGGGTTTAAATAAGCCAAGTCTTGAATTGCACCCTCACTGTGGTTCTACCTTAGAGTAGAATACAGACGTAGGGGAAAAAAATCTCACAGTACCTTATCAATCAGCTACACCTCCATTCACCTTATTTGGAGACTGAACAATGTGAGGCCTGCAAATCTCTTACCTTCCAGCATCCCTGACACAGTTTTTGATTAGCCAGAGCTGGCGCAACGTCATCTGTGCAACATGACGCACAGATGATATCACGTCAGCCATGACAAATCAAATGCCACGCTGAGGACTCCAGAAGGTAAGACATTTGCAGGCCTCCCATCTAGCCACCAGGTACCACTGACCTGGACACTGGAGTCCCGCGAATCGATCTGCTCATCTCTGTTGATAATTATCCTACCAAAAGATCATCAATAACAAAATGGTAATGTGTCACCCCAGGCCTGGATGCCACAAATATTAAAGGCTGTGTCTGAGAGCAGGAGGGATGTTCCCTGGTCAGGGACCATTAGAATGCAGCACCTCCTGTCCCAGGCCAGTAGGGGGAGCAGGCTGTCCCTATAAAAGCTGGAACTGGGGCAGGGTTAGAGAGACCAGAACCCACTTCTGAAGTGCCCAGAAGGGTTCTCAGAGAAGAGGGACAGGTCAGCAGCAGCTGAGGAGTCCGTGAGGCAGAGGAGAGACTGCGAGCCAGGGACAGGGGCGACGAGAGCCGGTCCTGGCTGAGAGAAGTACACAACCGGACATTGGGGTCCGAGGCTGTCAGGGTTGCAAGCCAAGCAGCAGAGAACCAACCCGCGAGGGATTTCAGGTCCCTTGGCCTAAGAAGCCTGGAGGCTCCGCCACACAGAGGGACCACTACAGCAAGGAGAAGCAAAAGGTACCCAAGGCCCGAGTCGCAAGCCATACAGGCAAAGTACACGGCCAGCTCAGGGACGTGGGCTATTACTAGAGATGAGCGGTGTTCGACTATAACTGTTCGCCAATCTCAAATTCGAGCTGTTTTGGGCGGTGTTCGAGTTGTTCGACGAACCCGAACGATTTGCAAAAAATTCGGCTGTTCGAGGTTATGTTCGATAACTGTTCGTGCACCAAAAGCGTGTCCTGCATGTCTGGTGCTATTTAGAGCACCAATCATGCAGGGATTGTCTGCCACTCACTGTAATGCCACAGCCATGGTGGTTGTGGCATTACAGTGATTGCCCAAATCGATGGGAACAGTGCCAACAGTGAAACATGAAAAGCCGGCAATTCAGCAGCGGCATACACCGGTACCCGACAATTTAGAACCGAAAGAATAGAGCTTCACACATAGATTAGATAGATATAAACATGTCAGCCACATATATATGAAGTACAGTGAAAGTGCTGCTTACTGTACTTGTCATTTAGCGTAAAGGATTTATCAAAAAAAATAATAGTGTTTTCATACACCGTCTCTTTAAAAAAGCCGGCCGGCAATTCAGCAGCGGTACCCGACAATTTAGAATAGAAGGAATAGAGAATCACACATAGATTAGATAGATAGAAACATGTCAGTCACATATATATGAAGTACAGTGACAGTGTTGATTACTGTACTTGTCATTTAGTGTAAAGGATTTATCAAAAAAAATAATAGTGTTTTCATGCACCGTCTCTTTAAAAAAGCCGGCCGGCAATTCAGCATCTGTACCCGACAATTTATAACAGACAGAATAGAGCTTCACACATAGATTAGATAGATAGAAACATGTCAGTCACATATATATGAAGTACAGTGATAGTGTTGGTTACTGTACTTGTCATTTAGTATTAAAATAAAGGATTTATTATTAAAAAAATTGGCGTGGGGTTCCACTTAATTTTAGGCTCTAGCGGAGGTTAAGCAGACAGCTGGGGCAGATGTTTGAAGCCTGGGAAGGGGGTAATACCCACGGAGCTTCCCAGGCTACTAATATCAGCCCCCAGCTGAATACATAGCCTTTACTAGCTATTAAAATGGGGGACCCCCCCAAAAAATGACGTGGGGTCCCCCCTAATTTAATAGCTAGCAAAGGCTAGGCAGACAGCTGGGGGCTGATATTAATAGCCCAGGAAGGGAGCCATGAATATTGGCCCCCTCCCAGGCTAGAAACACCAGCCGTCAGCCGCCCCAGAAATGGCGCATTCATAGGATGCGCTAATTCTGGCACTTAGCCTCGCTCTTCCACGCTGCCCTGGTGCGGTGGCAGGGGGTAATAGGGCTGGGGTTGATGTCAGCTTATAATGCCAGCTGACATCAAGCCCAGGTTAGTAATGGAGAGGCGTCTATAAGACACCCCCATTACTAACCCCATAGTCAAAGTTAAAAAAAACACAAACACCCAGGATAAAGTCCTTTAATTGAAATAAAGACACAATTCTTTATTGTTCTAAATTAAACCATACTTACCATCACGCCCATTCCAGCTGAAGCCAACGATCTCCTGTAATAAAAATAAAATAATAAAGCAACCTCATCCTTACCTTTCCATGGTTCCCACGACAGCTTCAGCTCTGCTACATCGAGATGACAGGCTGGACCGCAGCAGAACGCCGCCATCCAGCCTGTCATCCCGCAGACACTGAGAAGAGCAGGCTTGCTTGCGCTCCACATTGTCTCTCTGTGACGGCATAAAGATGAGCCGAGGTCATGTCCAATGAACTTGGCTCACCTCATGCACGTCACTTACAGCGTGGGAGAATTCTCATGCTGAAGCGCTGAGTGCAGGAGAATTTTCCCACGCTGTCAGTGAGGTGCATGAGGTGAGCTGAGTTCATTGGACATGAGCTCACCTCATGCATGTCACTGACAGCGTGGGAGAATTCTCCTGCACTCAGCACTTCAGCGTGAGAATTTTCCCACGCTGTCAGTGACGTGCATGAGGTGAGCCGAGTTCATTGGACATGACCTCGGCTCATCTGGATGCCGTCACAGCGAGACACTGAGGAGCGCAAGCATGCCTGCTCTTCTCAGTGTCTGCGGCATGACAGGCTGGATGGCAGCGTTCTGCTGCGGTCCAGCCTGTCATCTCGATGTAGCAGAGCTGAAGCTGTTGTGGGAACCATGGAAAGGTAAGGATGAGGTTGGTTTATTATTTTTCTTTTATTGCAGGAGATCGTTGGCTTCAGCTGGAATGGGCGTGATGGTAAGTATAGTTTAATTTAGAACAATAAAGAATTGTGTGTTTATTTCAATTAAAGGACTTTTTTCTGGGTGTTGTGTTTTTTTTAAATACTTTACTAGAAATTCATGGCGGTCATGTCTAATACTGGCGTGACCCCATGAATTTTGGGCTTGGGGCCAGCTGATAATACCAAGCTGGCCCTAACTCCTTTATTACCCAGTGAGCCACCGCACCAGGGCCCTGGATGAGTTGGGTACAGCGCCAGAAGATGGCGCTTCTATGAACGCGCCATTTTCCGGGGTGGCTGCGGACTGCAATTTGCAGCGGGGGGGCCCAGAAAGCTTGGGCCTCCCTGCGCTGCAGATTCCAGCCCCCAGCTGCCTAGTTGTACCTGGCTGGACACAAAAGTAGGGCGAAGCCCCACGTATTTTTTTTTAAATTATTTCATGAAATTCATGAAATAATTAAGAAAAAAAGGCCTTCCCTATATTGTTGTGTCCGGCCAGGTACAAATAGTCAGCTGGTGGTTGGGGGCAGCCCGTTCCTGCCTGCTGTACCTGGCTGGACACAAATATAGTGCGAAGCCCCACTTCAATTTTTTTTAATTATTTCATGAAATTCATGAAATAATTAAAAAAAAATTGACGTGGGGCTTCGCACTATATTTGTGTCCAGTCAGCTGCAGCAGGCAGGAACGGGCTGCCCCCAACCACCAGCTGCCTATTTGTACCTGGCCGGACACAACAATATAGGGAAGCCCTTTTTTTCTTAATTATTTCATGAAATAATTTAAAGAAAATTGACGTGGGGCTTCGCCCTGTTTTTGTGTCCAGCCAGGTACAACTAGGCAGCTGGGGGCTGGAATCCGCAGCGCAGGGAGGCCCAAGCATTCTGGGCCACCCCCGCTGCAAATTGCAGTCCGCAGCCACCCCGGAAAATGGCGCGTTCATAGAAGCGCCATCTTCTGGCGCTGTACCCAACTCATCCAGGGCCCTGATGCGGTGGCTCACTGGGTAATAAAGGGGTTAGGGCCAGCTTGGCATTATCAGCTGGCCCTAAGCCCAAAATTCATGGGGTCACGCCAATATTAGACATGACCACCATGAATTTCTAGTAAAGTATTTAAAAAAAACACAACACCCAGAAAAAAGTCCTTTAATTGAAATAAACACACAATTCTTTATTGTTCTAAATTAAACCATACTTACCGTCACGCCCATTCCAGCTGAAGCCAACGATCTCCTGAAATAAAAGAAAAATAATAAAGCAACATCATCCTTACCTTTCCATGGTTCCCATGACAGCTTCAGCTCTGCTACATCGAGATGACAGGCTGGACCGCAGCAGAACGCTGCCATCCAGCCTGTCATCCCGCAGACACTGAGAAGCGCAGGCTTGCTTGCGCTCCACAGTGTCTCTCTGTGAGGGCATCCAGATGAGCCGAGTTAATGTCCAATGAACTCGGCTCACCTCATGCACGTCACTGACAGCGTGGGAAAATTCTCCTGCACTCAGCGCTTCAGCGTGGGAGAATTCTCACACTGAAGCGCTGAGTGCAGGAGAATTCTCCCACGCTGTCAGTGACGTGCAGGAGGTGAGCTGAGTTCATTGGACATGAGCTCACCTTATGCACGTCACTGACAGCGTGGGAAAATTCTCCTGCACTCAGCGCTTCAGCGTGGGAGAATTCTCACGCTGAAGCGCTGAGTGCAGGAGAATTCTCCCACGCTGTCAGTGACGTGCAGGAGGTGAGCTGAGTTCATTGGACATGAGCTCACCTTATGCACGTCACTGACAGCGTGGGAGAATTCTCCTGCACTCAGCGCTTCAGCGTGAGAATTTTCCCACGCTGTCAGTGACGTGCATGAGGTGCGCCGAGTTCATTGGACATGAACTCGTCTCATCTTTATGCCGTCACAGCCAGACACTGCAGAGCGCAAGCATGCCTGCGCTTCTCAGTGTCTGCGGGATGACAGGCTGGATGGCAGCGTTCTGCTGCGGTCCAGCCTGTCATCTCGATGTAGCAGAGCTGAAGCTGTCGTGGGAACCATGGAAAGGTAAGGATGATGTTGCTTTATTATTTTTCTTTTATTGCAGGAGATCGTTGGCTTCAGCTGGAATGGGCGTGATGGTAAGTATGGTTTAATTTAGAACAATAAAGGATTGTGTCTTTATTTCAATTAAAGGACTTTATTCTGGGTGGTTGTGTTTTCTTTTAACTTTGACTATGGGGTTAGTAATGGGGGTGTCTTATAGACGCCTCTCCATTACTAACCTGGGCTTGATGTCAGCTGGCATTATAAGCTGACATCAACCCCAGCCCTATTACCCCCTGCCACCGCTACAGGGCAGCGTGGAAGAGCGAGGCTAAGTGCCAGAATTGGCGCATCCTATGAATGCGCCATTTCTGGGGCGGCTGACGGCTGGTGTTTCTAGCCTGGGAGGGGGCCAATATTCATGGCTCCCTTCCTGGCTATTAATATCAGCCCCCAGCTGTCTGCCTAGCCTTTGCTAGCTATTAAATTAGGGGGGACCCCACGTCATTTTTTTGGGGGGGTCCCCCATTTTAATAGCTAGTAAAGGCTATGTATTCAGCTGGGGGCTCATATTAGTAGCCTGGGAAGCTCCGTGGGTATTACCCCCTTCCCAGGCTTCAAACATCTGCCCCAGCTGTCTGCTTAACCTCCGCTAGAGACTAAAATTAAGGGGAACCCCACGCCAATTTTTTTTAAAAATAAATCCTTTATTTTAATACTAAATGACAAGTACAGTAACCAACACTATCACTGTACTTCATATATATGTGACTGACATGTCTATCTATCTAATCTATGTGTGAAGCTCTATTCTGTCTGTTATAAATTGTCGGGTACAGATGCTGAATTGCCGGCCGGCTTTTTTAAAGAGACGGTGCATGAAAACACTATTATTTTTTTTAATAAATCCTTTACACTAAATGACAAGTACAGTAAGCATCATTGTCACTGTACTTCATATATATGTGACTGACATGTTTCTATCTATCTAATCTATGTGTGAAGCTCTATTCTGTCTGTTATAAATTGTCGGGTACAGATGCTGAATTGCCGGCCGGCTTTTTTAAAGAGACAGTGCATGAAAACACTATTATATTTTTTAATAAATCCTTTACACTAAATGACAAGTACAGTAAGCAACATTGTCACTGTACTTCATATATATGTGACTGACATGTTTCTATCTATCTAATCTATGTGTGAGGCTCTATTCCTTCTTGTCTAAATTGTCGGGTACCGGTGTATGCCGCTGCTGAATTGCCGGCCGGCTTTTTTAAAGAAAGCGTCTTCTGAGCAGTTTGTCAGCTTTTGGACACCTTTGAAGGTGTTTTCTATGTGTTTCTATGTGTTTTTGTTTGCCTGCCATTGGTTTTAACGGTGTTCGACGGTGTTCTAAGGTGTTCGACGAACAGTTCGACGAACAGTTCCTCGAACATCCCGGTGTTCGACGAACCGAACCGAACCCGAACACTACGGGGGTGGCTCAACACTAGCTATTACACCACGAAAAGGGGGATAGTCAGAAAGAGCATAGAGAGAGAACGGTAGGCCTACACACTCACCCTGACCAGTGGGGCTCGCCCGAATGCTCTCAGATACCCAGGCCCATTCCTAACCGGTACTCCTGTTGAGTCAGTAATAACATCTGCAATAAAGACCCTGGACTGTTTGAAGCGGACTCTGAACCCTTACTATTGCGGCCTGCACTATCACCCCCAGCATTCACTTACACTGCCCTGAGGCTACACTCTTCCCGTGGGGAGTTGTCCTATCCCTGTGCTGCACACCAACACCAGCCTCAGCGGTCTGCCTCGCAGCGGTGGTTATCTCTGACCGCAATCCATGGGTGGCGTAGTCGGACATTCAAAACACTGATAAATAGACTGCCACAATTTGGTCTGACCACCCTGAGCCACGGGATCGGGTTGCCACTACTACTCCCAGCATCGCATAGAAGCCCGGTTCCGGGTGCCCCACGGCCCAGGGGGCGAGTCAGTAACATGTAGACCTAATGTAGGAGTGTCATCTGCAGCACATATTCCAACTGCTAATGTTTAACACACAGCAGGGAAAAGCAATTACCGCCACTCATACAGGAGTTATGTCTAGTGCTCCATTACTGTAGATCATTACAGTTTTTACATTTCCATGGAAAAGGGTATCCTTTATGTAATAATACATAGGAATCAAAGTCTAGATTCTGTTACATGATTAATATTGCTCTTTGTTTTTCTTATATACATATCTAGTAGCTCGAAGTTCCATTAATGGGATCATGAACTACATCAGCACAGTGATTTCTGCTATTGTACAGGCCAGACGCTGAGAATTCACACCAGGTACACTGTAACAAGCATGTAACAGCAATACCATCACCTTGGCATTTCTTTTAAATGATTCCCTTAGGGTACGTGCTCACTGTCCGGAGCCGGCTGCGGCCCCGATGCTGCGGAATAGCTGCCGGCGGCTTCCGCTCAATAAGCAAATGAGCGGCACTATTTTTTTACACCGGCGGACTTTTCTTATAGAGGTTAGGTCTATGGGGAAAGACCGCATGCGGAACCGCAAGAGAAATTAACATGCTGCGGTCTGGAAAGATGCGCCGCATCAAGTTTCCAGGGGTGTGCCGCAGACGCATAGTGGACATGGGATTTCTACAAATCACATCCACTATGCTGTAACATCTGGCCTCTGCAGGTTTCACGCTGCATAACACGCAGCGTCAAACCTGCATGACCGTGTGCACACACCCTTAAAAAAATAGTTTTCTCTGATCTAACAATCATATAATATTTACTGATGTGGAAACCATTTAAAGGACCAGTAAACCTAGCAATATACAGTATATTTAATTTACAGAGGTTGTCCACTACTTTAACATTGATGATCTTGTGGATAGGTCATCAATAAAGATGAGTGAACCTAAACTTATAAGTTCGGGATTTGTACCGGACAGTTACTGTACGGCGCTAAACGCCGAATACGGACTTCTCCCGGAAGTCAGTAGCAAAGTTTGGAGTTCCAAGGGAAGTCCGTTGGAGAGAGAGGGAGAGAGATATTTTTTTTCCAAATCCAAAGTTCAGGTCTCTATTGTTTTCAATGGGGTTCGGGTTATGGTTCAAGTTTGAGTACAGTTCTCAGGTACCTGAACCAAGCTTTGGACTAAAGTTTGGGTCGGGTACCAGAACACGAACTTCCACTTCCACGCTCATCCCTAGTCATCAATGTTAAAGTAGTGTACAACCTCCTTTGGGTAGGTCATCAATGTCTGATCACACCCCCACCGATCAGACATAGATGACCTATCCAAAGAATAGGTCATCAATGTTAAAATAATAGACAATCTCTTTAAACAAGAAAAATAGTTGCTCTCACTGCTTATTAACTTGCTGCATTTTCTACATGATTCTAAATGAGTCTTGTAGAAATCCTGCAGAAAACACAAGGGTTAATTTACTGTTGAACAATTTCTTCTTGGGCTGGTGGCTGATTGAAGTCATGCTAATTAGTCAAATGGGTGGTGCTTTACAATCTTTTGTTCACCTGCACACAGGGCACAGCATTGGGAACTTCTGCTGCCCCCAGTTATCTTACAGCCATACATGTGGCGGTGAGGATGGAGGAGGGGGACATGATTGAGCTCTTGAGAAACCCAGAGAAGATATCTTTATATATTTCTCAGTTTTTATTTTATCATGGGACAAAAAAGGATCAAAGTAAAGGAGAAGAGTTAAGATTTTTTTGTGTGTGTGCATTTTCTGTGTTTTGTGTTCCTTTAAGATCAAAATAGGTAATATAGGTTTTCTTTAAAGGAAATATGTCAGCAGGTGTTTGTTATGTAATCTGAGAGCAGCATAATAAAGGCAAGAGAGCCTGATTACAGCGATGTCATTTACTGGACTGCTTGGTGTAGTTTTGTTAGAATCCCTGTTTTATCTTTGTATATGTAATAGTGGCCAGAATCCTGAGCTGTGTTTAACCCTACCCCACAACCAGCTTCAGTGTATATTATTAGCAAGCTGCTAATCAGTGGTCGAGGCGGGGTTACGTAGATTAGCTGGACTGCTATGCATGTGAGACCTAGTCAGGTGGCGATAATCTTCTACCGATAAAACACTGATTGTATTGACACTACGACACACAGCCTAATAAGTGACACATCCCTGGAATCAGGCTTACTTGCCCTATATTATGCTGCTCTCAGATTAAAAAGCAAAAAACTGCTGGCAGATAAAGCAGTTGTTGTTTTATTGCTTGCTGTAGAATAGACACTTGCTTGTATATATTTGTACATACCAGACATATTAAACTATGTGTTATTTTAGGACTAGAGTTACATTTTTACAAAATATTTCTATAGTCATACATAAATTCATTTCCCACATCAATACCTGGTATATCATTTCTGGTGTATACTAGCAAAAACATTTTTTTTTTACCAAGAAAGAATGAGCAGTACTAAAGGTGACAGCTTGGCATGGCTCTGTTTGTGCATGCAATACTAGTAATCATGGGTCAGTGCTTTCCACAGGCTGATCCACCTTAAAGTCAGCAGTCCCATGGGATCTTTACAAAACATTCTTGCAAGAACCCCAAGCAGAGCAATCCAGGAGGTGGAGAGTTTCCTCCATAGCAACTACAGAAACAGGTCATTTGTTTCCATTTTGTCTTATTTTTTTGGCCATTTGTTACCTTAACTTTGACACTAGGTGTAATATCTAATACAATACAGTAAGTCCATTAAAAAAGTCTAAAAATAATATCTTTTAAAGTTAAACTATTTAATTTATGTACGGTAATAAAATGTAATATTATAAATTCCAGTTCCTGCATACTACCCTGGTCTTTTTCGATCCTTCAGGATCCGGAGATAAAACAATAATAGAAAACACCAAAGGTGTTATCACATAATACAGATTTGTGCCAACCCTCCTAACAAGAACATTTGGTCTCTGGTTCCATTGTAGAGGTGGTTACACACATGGAGGAATAATGTATATTATTATTAACCCGGAAATACTCGGTGAGCGCCGAGCATCTTGAGCAGTGTGATGCTCGGGCGAGCACCGAGCAGTAGCGAGCATGCTCGCTCATCACTAATTCTCTCCAAAATATTAAAAATGAACAATTGAAAAAATAATAACACATGTTCATTTTTAATATTTTGGAGAGAATTAGTGATGAGCGAGCATGCTCACTACTGCTCGGTGCTCACCCGAGCATCTCACTGCTCAAGATGCTCGGCGCTTGCCGAGTATTTCCGGGTCGCTCGGGTGGGAACTCGGGTCCCCTCCCTGCATGTTTGGCGCTCTTTAGAGAGCCAATGAACATGCAGGGATTGCCTACCATGCAGTGGAATGCCGTAGCCATGTTGGTTGTTGCATTACAGTGATTGGCTGGACACATAGTGTCATCAGGTCTATATGAGACCTGGAGCCGCCATGCTCGTAACAGTCACTCTGGATCAGACAGTGCAGGGAGAGCTGCTGCTGCGTCAGGGACAGATTTGATTGTGTATTAGGTAGTGTAGGGAGAAAAACCGTACATTACACATATCCATCTTAACAAACAGTCCTTCTGAGGACTAATCCATCTGCAGAGATATCAGGCAGGCAGGGTGTATAGGCAGGCGGGGTATATAGCAGACTGCAGTGCATATAGCACAAGAGGCTCCATTCCAATTCTGCCTTCTGCTGCTGTTAGATATTTCTATACAAAGGCCCAGGTCTCAGGGGCCAGGAATACTTTTCTTTAGATCTTAATCCTCATTATTTGCTTAAAAAGCAATCCAGAGGACACCATTTTTTCTGCATCATTTGCTTGTTGGCACTGCAGAATACCGCCAGGTCCTTTCCATAGAGCGCTAGAAATCCAGCTATTTAAAACTCTGTTTTCTCCGTCAAACGGATCACATATACATTGTCAGAAAATACTGCCATTTCTGGCCTCCATTAAAAATTTCCTTTAGTGTGTCATTGAAGCAATTCACCGCAGTTTGCTGTTCAAACTACTTGCCTACAGGCCAGGTATTTAAAACTCTGTTTTCTCCGTCACACGGATCACATATAAGTTCGCACCAAACTCAGTCATTTGTAGTGAGCGTGGAAGATACTGTCCTCCATTTAAAATCATCAAGGCATGTGGCAAGGGACGGGGAACTGGACGTGATGGTAATGGTGCATGCAGAGGCCGAGGACAAGGCCGTGGGCAAGCCGAAATTGTGCCATAACAAACACACACATCTTCTCGCCTGACCTTCCTGTCCCAATTTCTAGGGGACCGCAGCACACCACTATTGAACCAAGAGCAGTGTCAAAAGGTTGTTGGTTGGATATCGGATAATGCTTCCAGTAACTTAGCCACCACCACCACCATCCTGTCTTCCACGCGGTCAAGTCTCAGTAGCCGTGAGTCTGGACCGCATATTCCTCACCCTGATCCTCCTTCCTCCCACCATGCTGAGTACACAGAGACAACTGATCCCACACTTAGACACTCTGAAGAGCTGTTCACTTTTCCATTTATAGATTCGGGCTTCTCGCCTGGTCCACTTGAAGCGGGGCAAGAGGAGATCGCGTGTAGCGATGCCCAAATATTTGAGCAGCCACGGACACACGAAGGCGACGGTGGGAAAGTGTCACAAGAGGTGGACGATGATGAGACACAATTGCCTGAAAGTCAGGAGGAAGACATGGGTGCGGAAGTAGAAGACGAGGTGGTGGATGATATAGTAACTGACCCAACCTGGCAGGAGGACATGCAGCACACAGAAGGCAGAGCACCCCAACAGGCAGGAAGAAGCAGTGTGGTGGCAGACAACAGTTCCCCGTAACACCAACATGAAGGAAGTTGCCAGTACAAGTGTTAGGTCTTCCCGAGTCTGGTTGTTTTTTAAAGACTCTGCCGATAACCCCAAAAAGGCTATTTGCACCACCTGCCAGGCCAGCATCAGCAGGGGTGGGAAAACGACCAGACTGACCACCACCAGCATGATCAGGCACATGGGAGCAAAGCACCCGACTTTGTGGGCTGAACCCCAGGGTCCAGGAACAGTGTCTGCAGGTGGCACCATTGCTTCTTCCGCTGTTGTGCATGCAAGCCAATCCCCTGTCCATGGTGCATGCGAAGACGCCTCCTGCCCTGCACCAGTCATTGCACACTCTCAAGTAGCAGCATCAGGAAGCACCTCCATGTCCTTGTCCCAGTGCAGCGTTAAGTTGTCCATACCCCAGTCCTTGGAACGCAAGCGCAAATATGCAGCCAACGCCCCACAGGCCACACTACTAAATTCTCACATTTCATGACTGCTTGCGCTGGAAATGTTGCCTTTTAGGCTCGTGGAGACGGAAACATTCTGCAACCTGATGGCGGCGGCAGTCCCTCGGTACTCGGTCCCCAGCCGCCACTATTTCTCCCGTTGTGCCGTCCCTGCATTACACAAGTACGTGTCCCAAAACATTAGCCGTGCTCTCAACAACGCAGTTACCGGTAAAGTCCACCTAACCACGGACACGTGGACAAGTGCTTGTGGGCAGGGATGGTACATCTCGCTAGCGGCACACTGGGTTAACATAGTGGAAGCCAGGACCCAGTCGGACTTTGGGACGGAACACGTCCTCCCGACGCCAAGGATTGCGGGCCCTAGGTCAATCAGGGTTGCCCCCACGGTCTACAGCTCCTGCACCTCAACATCCTCAGCCTCCTCCTCCTTTTCAGCCTCCATCTCCGAAATGACCACATCAGTCACAAGCTGGAAGCATTGCAGCACTGCCTCGGCCAAGCGGCAACAAGCTGTGCTGAAGCTAATATGCTTAGCTGAAAAACAGCACAATGCTAAACAGTTGTGGACAGCTCTGAAAGAGCAGGCAGATCTGTGGCTCACACCGCTGAACCTACAGCCAGGCATGGTCGTGTGTGACAATGGCCGGAACCTGGTGGCGGCTCTGAGGCGAGGCGCGATCACACACGTACCATGCCTGGCCCATGTGCTTAACCTTGTGATTCAGAGGTTTCTCAAATCCTACCCTTAGCTGCCGGATCTGCTTGTTAAAGTATGCCGCCTGTGTGCCCATTTTAGAAAGTCAGCTCCAGCTTCCGCCGCCCTTGCCGTGCTTCAGCAGCGTTTGCAGCTTCCGGCTCACAGACTGGTGTGTGATGTCCCCACGCATTGTAACTCTACACTGCAGATGTTGGGAAGGATTTGTGAGCAGAAGAGGGCAGTTGTTGAGTACCAGCATCAACAAGGCCATCGGTATTCAGTTCAGACTCCACACATGAGACCTCAGGAGTGGACATGGATGTCAGACATATGTACCATCCTCCAAAACTTTGAGGACTCCACCAAGATGGTGAGCGGCGCTGATGCCATAATTAGCGTCACCATCCCACTTTTCTGTCTTCTGAAATGCTCTCTGCTCACAATCAAAGAGGATGCATTGCAGGCGGAGCACGATGAGATGGAGCAAGGAACCATACAGGGTGATTACACACAGCCAAACCTCATCTCATCCCAACGTGGACTGGGTGACAATGAGGAAGAGGAGGAGGAGGAGGAAGGACAGGAGCTAGTTTCATGCACTATAGACGGTACTACCTGCACAGCTGTCATACCGTCTGTTCAGCGTGGATGGCCAGAGATGCGGAGGAGGAGGAGAGCATGGTCAGTCATCCTCTTGGTGAGGACATGGAAGTCTTGCCTGTTAGTAGTCTGGCATGCATGGCTGAGTTTATGTTACGCTGCCTTTCCCATGACCGTCGCGTTCTCAAAATTTTGGTTGACAGTTATTACTGGTTGGTGACACTTCTAGACCCATGCTACAAGGAGAACTTTCTATGTCTTATTCCTGAGGTGGACAGGTCTACAAAAATGGGGCTGTACCAGAAGGCCCTTGTTGCAGAACTTTTAAAGAAATTCCCATCTGAAAACGCTGGCGGCAGAGGGCACACTTCGTTGGACAACCAAGGAGTACAGGCGAGAGAGACACAACTTCAATCCAGCAGAGGCAGAGGAACACTGTCAAAGTTCTGGGAGAGTTTTCTCAGACCCGCCCTGAGGCGCGGGGTACTCTCACAAGGAGTGCAAAGTTTGGGAAGATGCTGAGGGAGTACCTTGCCAACCGTGCCAACGTCCTCCGTGATTCCGCTGTGCCTTATAATTATTGGGTATCCAAGCTGGATACGTGGAAGGAACTGGCTCTCTATGCCTTGGAGGTCCTGGCTTGCGCTGCTGCCAGCGTTTTATCAGAGCAGGCTTTTAGGCCGCTGTTGGAATTATAACTGACAAGCACATCCGTCTGTCAACTGAAAATGCTCACAGGCTGACTCTTATAAAAATGAACAAGGGCTGGATTGTGCCAGACTTCTCAACATCACCAAATGATAGCAGCGTAACATAAACTCAAATCCAGTGTCTTTTCTTGGGAGGTGTATTCCCCATGCACCTTTTCACACCCACACATGGGTATACGCTTCCTGATTTTGGCTATTTGATCTTGTCCTCCTTCTTCTCCTCATCCTCCACCACCATATCACCAGGGTGACCGTGGTCCATGATTTAAAGGGTATTTATGATGCCTGTAAAAAAATTTTTTTATACCGTATGTTCATGTATACCTCCCCAGGGGTAAATGTTTGTCAGCCCATACACTTAGTGCATGGGCATTACAAGTATAGGAGGCCCGCTCCTTTCTAATGGGAACATTTTTTTTTATGAGGCCCTCCTCCATGTCTCTTCCAAGGGTCAGTGAAGTGCCTCCAAATTTTTGGCAGCCCTTGCATTCACTGCATAGGCCAACACTATAGGAGACTCTCTCCTTTCTAATGGGAATTTGTCGTTACAGTGGCCCTGCTCTATGTGTCTTTAATTTCTTAGTGGGGTTTTTCCTAAAATTGGTCAGCCATTGGACTCACTGCATACCCTATAACTGTATAGCAGACCCTCTCCTTTCTAATGGGAACATGTCGTACCTTGTTACTGTGGCCCTGCTCTATGTGTCTTTAAATTCTTAGTGAGGTTTTCCTAAAATTGGTCAGCCGTTGGACTCACTGCATACCCTATAACTGTATAGCAGACTCTCTCCTTTCTAATGGGAACATGTTGTACTTGTTACTGTAGCCCTGCTCTGTTTGTCTTTAAATTCTTAGTGGAGTTTTTCCTAAAATTGGTCAGCCGTTGGACTCACTGCATACCCTATAACTGTATAGCAGACTTTCTCCTTTCTAAATCGAATTTGTCGTTACTGTGGCCCTGCTCTATGTGTCTTTAAATTCTTAGTGGGGTTTTTCACAAATTTTGGCAGCCCTTGCAGTCACAGTATAGGCATTACCACCCACTCCTTTATAATAGGAACATTTTTTTTACTGAGACCCTCCTCTATGTCTCTTCAAAGGGGTATTGAGTTGCGTTCAAATTTTTGGCAGCACTTGCAGTCACTGGATACGCAATAACAGTACAGTATAGGAGACCCACTTGTTAATAATGGGAACAACGAAGCATAGCCGGCTGATGACTCTCTAACAATAGCGAGGGCTGACGGCTGGCCTTTTAAGAATAGTAAGGGCCGTCTGATGGTCCTATAAAAATAGGCTTTATGACTTTCAGAGTCCCTCCATCATAAATAACACAGGATGTGTCACACACCACATTGCCAGATAAGGTTGTAAAATGTTAAAATAACATTTCCCGGTGAATGAATTTGTCTTAAAAAATAACGTAAAAAAAACAAAACAATAAGATCTTTCTTTAGTATAAAAAACAGCGTCACCAATTTAACCTCAATGTAATCACATTGTTCAGCTCCTGCACCTCCTCCTCCATCTCCGAAATGACTACATCAGTCACAAGCTTTCAGCACTGCTTTGACCAAGCGGCAACAGGCTGTGCTGAAGATAACATGCTTAATGCTTAATTGACAAACCGCCCAGCGCTGCAGAGTTGCTGAAAGCTGTAACACAGCAGCCTGATCTGTGGCTCTCACCGCTGAACATACAGCCAGGCATGGTCGTGTGTGACAATGGGCGGAACCTGGTGACGGAGAAATGACCGCCGGGATAGATACGGTTTCCCTCTATGCCAGTCCTTTCACCAAGCTAAAGAATATGGCTGTGGTGAAATACAACTCCCACTGAAAAGCTGTTTCAGATTGAAAAACATTGTGCCCACCAGAGGATTTGATTCTGAGGGATAACTTTTCTCACCAGCTCAAGAGGCCCATAACAGCTGCAAAGTTAGCGCTATCATGAACTCTCCTGAGGTAGAAGCCAAGGCACACCAGAGGATTCTCTGGTGGGACCATTCAACCCTGCCAAGAAGCAGTCCTTGCTAAGAAAAGTGTGTGGGAAGGTTCTGAGACACTCTACTTTTACTGAGGAGGAAACAGATCCAAACATGGGGAAAACATACAAAGTCCTTGCAGATGTTGTCCTTGCTGGGATTTGAACCCAGGATCCCAGCGCTGCAAGGCTTCAGTGCTAACCACTGATCCAATGTGCTGCCATTCTCCCTCTAATATCTAACAGGCTGGAGAAACTTGCACCAACTGCCACTCTATCTTCAGCTCCTTTGTGAGAAACTAATGTATTTGGGCAGCCACTCAGTCTACCAAATAAAATTCCTGAGAAGGAAATTGGGGATGGCTTCCCTACTGGTACTGGGGGCAGTGCTAATACCATGGCGTTGTACCATAGTTTGCTGGAAATATTCCCGGTTGGTAGGAGGCAAGCAAATTCCCACAGAAAAGTAGCAGCAGTAATGTTCAGGCCACATTTCAAGTGCAAGCAGCTTTAGAGGACTTCCTGGGAGAAATGACACGCAGGGTAGATATGGTTTCCCCCTATGTCAGTCCTTTCACCGAGCTAAATACAACTCTCAGCAAAAAAAGTTGTGGACTGGCTCCGTACCGTCCCTGGCCACATTCACCTGTCCACGTGTTTGTGGTTAGGCGATCCTTCCCAGTAAGTGCACTGGGGAGGGCATGGGTAATGTTGTGGGACCCGTGCTTGTGGAAGGCGGAAGCGATACCGGGAAATATAGTGGCGGCTGGGGACCGAGTATGGACACCTGGCCACCACCGGCATGAGACTGTGAAAAGCTTCCGCCTCCACAAGCTTAAAAGGCCATATTTCAAGTGCAATGAGCTTCTCAGAAATCTGGCAGTTTAGTGTTGTGGCCTGTGGGTGGGTGGGTGGCTGGCTGCATACTTGCACTTGCATTCCAAGTAACAGAAAACTAAGCAGATGGTGGCCTCTATCATCATCATGGCCTCACCTCAGCACTATGAACTCTCCTGAAGGAGAAGCCAGGGCCCGCCGGAGGAGTCTCCGGTTCTCTGGTGGTCCCGTCCAACCCTGCCGAAAAGCAGCCCTGGCTAAGAAAATTGTGGGGGAAGGTTCCCGGACACTCTATGGCTGCTTTTTTAATGTGGATTGGCCATGCTTATGCATGTTAATTCTCAAAACGCATTACAGATCAGGCCATTGTCCAATTCTGTATTCAAGACATTAAATGCGCAAAGAAAGATGTGTGTGTGTCAAAGCACCACTGACAAGTGTGAGTTGATGTTGGACGGGCTGCCAAGCTCAATTACAGGACTTCCTGGGAGAAATGACACGCAGGGTAGATACGGTTTCCCTCTATGCCAGTCCTTTCACCGAGCTACATACAACTGTCAGCAAAAAAAGTTGTGGACTGGCTCCGTACCATCCCTGGCTACATTCACCTGTCCACATGTTTGTGGTTAGGCGGTCCTTCCCAGTAAGTGCATTGGGGAGGGCACGGGTAATGTTGTGGGACCCGTGCTTGTGGAAGGCGGAGGCGATATCTGGAAATATAGTGGCGGCTGGGGACCCAGTATGGACATCCAGCCGCCGCCAGCATGAGGTTATCAAAAGCTTCCGCCTCCATGAGCCTAAAAGGCCACATTTCAAGTGCAAGCAGCTGTCAAAAATTTGGCAGTATAGTATTGCAGCCTGTGGGTGGGTGGCTGGCTGCATACCTGCGCTTGCATACCAAGGAATGGGGTAGGGACAACTGAACGCTGCAGTGGGACAAGGACGTGGACTGTGATTGTTGCAACTCAGCAACGACAGGTGCATGCGGGAGGCATCTTCACATGCTCCAAGGATCACTTATAATGGGCACACTTTTAGGCAGTGACCTGGGAGTCAGATATGCTTCCAGAGGTCTTCCCACCTGGAATCATCTCCAGACCCTTTACCTTCTTAATTGATAATGAATTAATGAGGGAATAGCCAATGCAGCCCATTAAAAAGCTTTTGAGATAATTGACTTCTGGTCCCTTTAAAAAGAGGCAGCTACATATGAAAGAGCTATAATTCTTAAACCCTTACTCCAATCAGGATGTGAAAACCCTCAAATTAATGCTGAGAGTCTGCACTTTAACCACTTCGCGCCAGAGCCTGTTTTTGCCTTCGTGACCAGGCCAATTTTTTCCATTCTGACCACTGTCACTTTATGAAGTAATTACTCTGGAATGCTTCAACGGATTCCCCTGATTCTGAGACTGTTTTTTCGTGACATGTTCTACTTCATGATAGTGGTAAAATTTCTTCGATATCACTTGCGTTTATTTGTGAAAAAATCAGAAATTTGGCGAAAATTTTGAAAATGTTGCAATTTTCAAAATTTGAATTTTCATGCCCTTAAATCAGAGAGATATGTCACACAAAATAGTTAAGAAATAACATTTCCCACATGTCTACTTTACATCAGAACAATTTTGGAACCAAAATTTTTTTTTGTTAGGAAGCTATAAGGGTTAAAAGTTGACCAGCGATTTCTCAGTTTTCCAACAAAATGTACAAAAACATTTTTTTTAGGGACCACATCTTATTTGAAGTGACTTTGAGGGGCCTTTATGACAGAAAATACCCAAAAGTGACACCATTCTAAAAACTGCACTCCTCAAGGTGCTCAAAACCACATTCAAGAAGTTTATTAACCCTTCATTTTTCGAATGTGGAAGAAAACAATGAACATTTAACTTTTTTTCACAAAAATGTTACTTTAGACACATTTTTTTTATTTTCACAAGGGTAACAGGAAAAAATGGACTACACAATTTGTAGTCCAATTTCTCATGAGCGCGCTGATACCCCATATGTGAGGGAAAACCACTGTTTGAGCGCACTGCAGGGTTCGGAAGGGAAGGAGCGCCATTTGACTTTTTGAATGTAAAATTTGTTTGAATAATTAGAGGACGCCATGTCGCTTTTGGGGAGCCCCTAATGTGCCTAAACAGTGGAAACCCCCCACAAGTGACACCATTTTGGAAACTAGACCCCTTAGGGAACTTATCTAGATGTGTGGTGAGCACCTTGCACCCCCAGGTGCTTCACAGAAGTTTATAATATTGAACCGTAAAAATAAAATTTTCACTTTTTCCCTACAAAAATGTTTTTCATCCCCTAATTTTGCATTATCATAAGGATAACAGGAGAAATTGCACTATGAAATTTGTTGCAATTTCTCCTGAGTACGCCGATACCCCATATGTGGGGGAAAACCACTGCTTTGGTACGGCAGGGTTCGGAAGAGAAAGGAGCGCTATGTTGGCTGGGATAGGTTTCAGACACCATGTCACATTTGAAGAGTCGCTGACATGCCGAAACAGCAAAAACCCCCACAAGTGACCCCATTTTGTAAACTACACCTCTCAAGGAATTCATCTAGGGAAGTAGTGAGTATTTTTTAATTTTTAAATTTATACCATTGGGCAGTGAAGAAAACATAATTATATCTTTACCACAAAAAAATGTTTTACCCTCAGATTTTACATTTTCACACAGGGCAATGGGTAAAAATGGTGCCGAAATGTGTCACACAATTTCTTCTAAAAGTGTCAATACCCCATATGTGGCTGTATCGTACCGCTTAGCCATACGGGTAGATATGGGGGGGACGGAGTGCTATTTGACAATTGGAGAACAAATTATTGTAGAATAGGCATTTGGATTTGGGAGCACAACATTTTCTGAATTTCTTTTGGGGGGCAAGGGCCATTTCGCTTTTCCAGAGCCTTTCTGCTACCAGTAACTTGGAAGTCCCTTATATTTTTAACAGATGACGGACCTGAGTGGGGACAAGCTTTTTTTGAGGACTGAATTGAAGCCTTTATTGGGAACATTTTACGTAACATTTATCCGGCGCTCTAGGCTGAGCACTTACATCGGGGTTTCCATCTAAATTTCCAAGTGATGTAATTCAGATGAAACCCCTGCAGGATCCATTCACTGTAATGAGGCAGCAGAGTTACTCTGGACTCTGTCTGGCCTCTGTTTATCGGTGTCCTTTTTTTCAGAAGTGAACAAAACTGTGGCCAACCGCACTTTTATGCACGCCTAAAAAAACTGACACCGTGGGATCACAGGCCAGACAGCATCCACAGTGGCCTATATCTGCCTCATTACAGGGAATCTTCCGTCATGGGTTATGTCTGAATCACGTATTTCAGAGATTTACACGGAAACTCTGGTGTAAGTGCTCAGCGCAGAGCGCAGGATAAATGTGAGCAGAGCCTTACTGCGACCTTTGGGAGACATAATAAATCAGTAGCAGGTGAAGAATTGGTTTTATTTATTTTTTACGCTGTTCATCGTGCAGTATAAGTGATGAGATTACTTTATTCTTCGGGTCGGTGCGATTACAGAGATACCAGATTTATATCGGGTTTTTATGACTGACGCTTTTTCTGCAAAATCTAGTTTTTGCATCGCCATATTTAGAGAGCTAGAATTTTTCCATATTTCGGCCGACAGAGTCATGTGATGGCTTGTTTTTTGCGGGACGAGTTGACATTTTTATTGGTACCATTTTTGGGTACGTGACATTTTTTGATCGCTTTCTATTCCGTTTTTTGGGAGATAAAATTTACAAAAACTAACAATTCAGGAATTGTTTTTTGAGGTTTTTTTTATGCCGTTCTGCGTGTGGTAAAAGTGATAAGCCAGAATTATTCTTCGGGTCAGTATGTTTACAGCGATAGTACACTTACTGTATATTTTTTTATGTTTTGGCGCTTTTACACAATAAAACAATTTTATAGAAAAAATATTTTTCTTGCATCGCTTTACTCTGAGAGCTATAACTTTTTTATTTTTCCGCTGATGGAGCTGCATGGTGGCTTTTTTTTGCAGAACAAGATGACCTTTTCAGCTGTACCATTTTTATTTCCATTTTGCTTTTTGATCGCATTTTTTTCCACTTTTTGTTTGGCGATATGATGAAAAAGCATAGTTTTTGCTCCGTTTTTTATTTATTTTTATTACGGTGTGCACAGAAGGAGTTAATTAGTGTGACAGCTTTATAGATCGGGTTGTTTCGGACGCGGCGATACCAAATAAGTGTACTTTTTTGGTTTTTGTATAAATATACGGATTTATTGGTTTAATATTTTATTTATTTATTTTTATTTATTTTGTGATTTTTTTTTAACAGTTTGAAAACATTTTTTAGACTTTTTTTTATATTTTTACTTAGTCCCTGTATGGGACATTAATTTTTATTTTTCTAATCACTGTTCTCATGCAATGCAATAGACATGTATTGCATTGCATGAGAGCACTGCTGACAGTTTCACACTGTCTGTCTCCTGCTAGACTTCAGCTGCAGGCTGAGCCTAGCAGGACACCATATATGGCAGATCCGGAGGCGGTCATGTGACCTCCGGCTGCCATGACAACGGCAGGTCCTGGAAGACATCAGGGGGCCGTCGGAGAGGTAAGTGGACGACCCCCTCTCCTCTCACTATCTTCTATATGCCGCGATCACTATAGATCGCGGCATATAGAAGATAGCAAAGGGTTAACATCATTGGGACCTGATCCAATCAGGTCCCGATGAGGTCCCCTGTTAGAGCTACTGCCCTGCACCGCACCCGCAGCACTTGCAGGACCCTGGGGGTCCAGAGAGCTGCGGGACCACCGATCGTTCATAAACGTCGGCGCTGCACAGAGCCCAGGCAGCACCGACGTTTATGTACAGTGGGCGGTCTTGTAGCGGTTAAGCCCATATTGATGATATACAGTAAATGTATCTTGAATATATTTTGTAAACAGCTAAAATACAAAAACTTGTTTCACTGTCCAAATATCTCTAGACCTAACTATTCCAAAAACATATATTAAAATGTATATTGCATTTCACGTGAGATTTCCTGGATCTAAGACATTAAGACGTTCAGGATTCAAGAAAGATGAGTGTTTTTGTATTTTTTTTTAATACAAAACTTTGCTTTTGCATTCATGTATGCACAAGTACTTTGAAATCGCAAGCCTACAGTTTTATTAATTATTATTTTGACTACTATATGTGTGGGTTAAGATGACAAGCAAGTAGCTGCAAGAATTCTCAAAACATATGGGATAAGCAAAAATAAATATATTTACACTACAGCATTTAGGGTGTGGTGAGCTTGTTCTCACATTATTTTGTAACATTGAGGTAGCATAAGGGTCTTCTTATATCTGTATACTTTATAAGATATATTAAGCTAAAATAAGATTAATGGGGTTGTCCAGGACAGGGCCGGCCTTTGGGGCGTGCCAGCTGTGCAACTGCACAGGGCGCCTCAAACTTGAGAGTGAAGGGGGGCGCTGCGCTGGCTCCCTCCCCGTCGGTATTTTTCTTATGGAAGAGCAGAGAGGGAGCGCCCAGCGTTTCTTCTGTGCTCAGGCGCCGGCGCCCCCTCTCTGCTCTGAAATGTCCGGCCGGGACCCGGGCGCGCTGCACTCTCTCCTCCTCACACACAGGGGCGGAACTACCGCCCGTGCAGCCGGTTCATTGAACGGGGGCCCCGAGGGAGAGGGGGCCCCTTCAGCCTCCAGCAGGGCCGCCATCAGGGCATGACTGCCCTGACTCCAGTATGGGGCCCGGCCGGTAGGGGCCCCCTTGGGGGCCCCCCTCTTGTGTGTCTCTCTCCTCATGGGGCCCCCGGCCCCATGCTAAGCGCCGGGGCCGGAACATCTCTGTCATGATTTCTCTGACTTCCGGTCATGTGACGGCACCGTCACATGACCGGAAGTCAGGAGAACCTGGTGTCATCGATTTGGACGAGGATTCTGCAGGGATCGCATGGGGGTAAGTATAACAAGTTTTTTTTTTTTTTTAAATACAATTTACTAGGAGTGGGGGGAATGGGAGGTGCACATGTGGGGGAGGGGAATGAGAGAGGTGCACATGTGGGGGAGGGGGATGAGAGAGGTGCACATGTGGGGGAGGGGGATGAGAGGTGTGCACATGTGGGGGAGGGGGATGAGAGAGGTGCACATGTGGGGGAGGGGGATGAGAGAGGTGCACATGTGGGGGAGGGGGATGAGAGATGTGCACATGGGGGGGATGAGAGAGGTGCACATGTGGGGGAGGGGGATGAGAGAGGTGCACATGTGGGGGAGGGGGATGAGAGAGGTGCACATGTGGGGGAGTGGGATGAGAGAGGTGCACATGTGGGGGAGGGGGATGAGAGAGGGGCACATGTGGGGGAGGGGGATGAGAGATGTGCACATGGGGGGGTGAGAGCTGCACATGGGGGAATTGGGAGAAAATGAGCTGCACATGGGGGAATTGGGAGTAGGGGGATAATGAGCTGCACATAATGAATGTGGGGTGGGGGACAGTAAATGATGATGGGGTGGGGAGAGCAGGACATGATATAATGAATTGGGGCAGGGGGTGCATGTAAATAATGAATGCGGGGAGCAGGAAGTATAGAGTAGGGGGCGTTGCGGATGCAGGAGTGTAACTGGTAACAAATTGGCGGAAAGAGTAGAGGTTCTAATTAAATTATATATTAAGTGCCTATTTACAGTTAATGGGGGCACCGTGGTGGATTACAATTTATATTTGGAATGGTAGGTTGTATAATAACTAACCATATATTGATGGTGGATACACGTCTGTATTCAGCTGCGTAATGTAGAAGTTGGGGAATGTGCTCTAGATAACTGTGTTATTTTATGCAGAGACGAGTCCTGGCTGGAAGACGTAATGGCGGTCTGTGCTGGATGAAGGAGAAAAGCGTAGCTGAAGGACTTCACCTAGAGACGTCACCAGTGAGTCAGTGTATTACATGTACACTTACACTATATACTATGTACCGGGCTCCTGTGTATAATGTCACTGGTGATCACTGTATTACCTGTACACTGACACTATATACAGAGCTCCTGTGTATAATGTCACTGATGATCACTGTATTACCTGTACACTGACACTATATACAGAGCTCCTGTGTATAATGTCACTGGTGATCACTAGATTACCTGGACACTTACATTATACATACCATGTATAGAGCTCCCGTGCATAATGACACTTATGGTAATATTAGTAATGTGGTGGTAATATTAGTAATGTGGTGGTAATATGTGGTCTGGTCATGGTGTGGCAGTTTTTCCCCCTTCTGTGTGGTATTATTCGGTCACTATGTTGTGGTAATATGTGGTCTGGTCATGGTGTGGCAGTATTCCCTGTATGTGGTATTATTGGTCATTTTTAAAAAAAAATGTATATGACACATTCCCTTAAAGAAAACTAAATAAAAATATATCTAAAAAGAGTATTGGATATTTTAAGAAAATTTTAATAGGTTAGAGTAGGGCCCTGCCAGAAGAGTCTACCTTATCGTGGTGGCGGCTTTAAAACTTTTCAACTTTTGTTGCTTGTTATTACTTGATCATTTGATTAATAAAAAATGCACTTGTTGTTTTCACCTACATGAGTTTAATTTTTTTTCTTTGGGGGGGGGCGCCAAGAGGGATTTCGCACAGGGCGCCATATACCCTAAGGCCGGCCCTGGTCCAGGAAATACCTATAAATAACAAACTAGGCATTACTTACCCATTAGTGCCTCTGCTGAGTCAGTGCCAACTTTCCCCAGAATTCTTTATTGACAGGGCTGCTGCAATGACATCCCATCTACAATATGTGACCACTGCAGCTAATCATTGGCCTCAATGGTCATGCTGTGGTAGACAGCTCAAATTCTAAGGTCAATGAGTGCAGCTCTGTGTATTTTTTACTTTGAAAAGGATGCTGAAACACGTTCGTGTGAATAAAGAAACCTTGCTTATACACTTTGTGTTAGGGGGGCGGTTGCAGACAACTTTATTATAATGGAACGCAACCGACCCCGGGGTCCGCGATGCAGCCTGGTGGACTGCTGCTGAACACTTTCCGGGTGAAAAGGAAAGCAACCAACTTAAATGATAAACCCTTCCGTGTTACTGCACACAGGAACGGGTATAACGGTTCGCTCAATCTCCGTTAACTGCACGGGAGATGCGCGACCGGGGAAGTAGCTGTAGCCCTGTTAACTACACAGGGACTACACTGGCAGTGCTAGGATGCGTGTGTGACTACGGGTACATGTGCCTCCAGCCGGCGTGCTACCGGACTGAAAGGTACTACTCCACGCGGCTGACAGGCGCTAGCCGTGGATAGGACGTCTGCAGGCTGCTCGGGGTGTTAGGTGACCCCTTTGGCAGAGCAAGACTGCTAGACGAAACTACCTGCCTCTATGGAACTAGCCTGCCTGACAGAAACTACTCGTGGAACACAGTCGTCCACACAATCGCATCACTGCTCAATGATCAGAGCGTGCTGCCATGTTTGTGGGCGGGCCTTTCAAAGACTAAGCCCTGCCCACCGACGCGCCATTGGTGACGCCACCCGTGGACCAATCAGGCGGTGCCAGGTCACCGAGTCAGGTGGGTGCCAAACCACCAATCACGATCCGCCAGGTCACGGGCATGCTCAGTGCGGCGAATCCTGGACTTAGACTCCAAATGCCCTGTCTCCCTCTGCAACCCATGCTTAACATTGCTAGGTACCAATACACAGGAGACAATCTGTACGTCTCGTAGACCAGCTAGGTGTTGGGGCTGATGACGATGCTGAGCAGCATCAGCTCCCGGCTGGACCAAAATTGGGGACCACAGAAGGTCCTGGACACATTTTGAATCCAGCCACAGACCGACACCTAACACTTTGGATCTCTTCCTTTTCGTGAATGCAGCCCACACATTGTGATAATCTCAGTTTTGTATAACTGCTATCTGGACGATACTCTCCTCCAGCCACTGGGCTGTAGCTATGGCAGATACAGCTGCGGCAGGTGTTATTTCCTTACACAACCCTTATAGCTGAGAGCTACCATTACCCTCACCCCCATCTTGTTCCTTACGATACTGCAATATCTTTGAGCATTTGTCCCATCCAGATCTTACTAATAGAGAACTCTAGGAGCAGTGGAGAGGCAGCACTAAAGGGACAGAGGCATTAAATGTTTAACTGGTTATTTTAAGAATTTAAGAAAAATTTTAAGAAAAATAAAAAGGTAACGTTTTAAGGGACCTCTAGGTTCATCAGGTCCAACCCCCAGCTCAATGCAGGATTCACTAAACCATCTCAGACAGATGTCTGTCCAGCCTCTGTTTGAAGACTTCCATTGAAGGAGAACTCACCACCTCTCGTGGCAGCCTATTCCACTCATTGATCACCCTCACGGTCAAAAAGTTTTTTGTAATATCTAATCTGTATCTTCTCCCTTTTAGTTTCAGAGATAAATCTATAGCGGATGCTGAGGATGAGAGACACATTCTTGTTCTAGAACCTGAGGGGACCATAATTCTCCTTTTCCCAGTGTAAAGAGACAAGTTCTTTAAATTACAATTGATAGTTAAGAGAACTTTACATCAAAAATGGTTGTCTAGTTTACATAATACATCTTTATATACCATATTGGGAGATTATGAGTAAAAGATGAGTGAATCCACAGTTTTGGATCCACTCCTTATCTCTTGACTAGGATGAGATCAGTTGCAAAGTGTTTTGTCTTCCCTCAACCTATTTGGAGGTCCTGTATCGTATTACAAAGACAACTCACTGATTTGAATGGGCACTTTATCAGGCTGTGTGCCCACGATGCATTTTTTAAGCGTTTCCGCAGCGGCAAAAACGCTGCAGAAACGCTTAAAAAACGCATGGTAGAAGGCCTGCCATGTTCCCCAATGATAATCCGCACATGCTGCGGATTATCGTTGCGGAAAAATACGCAGCATGTCCGTAATTGCCGCCATTGCAGCACATTTGCACACACGAATAATATGCGTTTCTATGTGCAGATGGTACCCGGGTGTGGAGGAGAGGGGACTCTCCTCCGGACCCGGTACCATAGAACCTGTGAAAAAAAGAATAAAATAAAAAATAAATATTATATTTACCTTCTGGCCCCCGGTCTCCTTGTCTTCGCTTGTCAGCAGCTCGTGGTGGACTGAAGGACCTGAGCTGACGTCATTTAGTCATGTGACGGCAGGTCCTTCAGTGTAGTGTACCGCGAGCTGCCGAGAACCAGGACGGAGCGAAGCAAGACTGCGGGGGCCATCGGAAGGTAAATATAGATTTATTTTTTTATTTTTAAACATTGTTTCGGTCACAGTATATAAATCCATGCTGTTTGCTTGGATTTATATAGTGTGACCAAGTTGACAAGCACTTTCCAAGTGATGGTAAAATCGCTTGGAAAGCGCTTGTCAACCCGCATGCGGAAATGCATGTGAGAACGCTTCACATCCGCTTGTCCCTGGCAGGAAAAACGCATGTACAATCCGCATGTACAATCCGCATGTACAATCCACATGTACAATCCGCATGCGTTTTTTCTGCCAGGGAGATGCAGAAATGCTCAGGAAAAAATCCGGAGCATTTCTGCATCGTGGTCACATAGCCTCAAAGATTACTTTTTTTTTGGGGGGGGGGGGGGGGTAAGAGGCTGCAGGGAAACTGAAAACTCACTGCCAGATTTCACCAAGGAATACAACTGATTCCTGGGGATCCAACAGGAGGACACTTTGTAATCAAATAATTGTGAAGGTACCCTCTAAAGTGCACAATCCCTTTATGTAAAGGGAACCTGACATGTCAAAAAACGCTAGCAACCAGCACATATGGGGTTAATATGCAGGTTAATATGCTTCTAAAGCCATTCAGCCATCACACTGAATGCCTGGCTACGGGGAGGAAATTAAGTTTATTCCTCCTGGCAGCTTCTGGGACTCACCCCTAGTGTGCAGGTGGCTCAATGGTTAGGAGCACAATCTATGCCGTACTAGGCTTAAAAATTCTAATCCACTCAGGAAAAAAAATGCAAGAGGTTTGAAATGGACTCTATTCATCCTATTACTAAATATGTGGCCATAATTTTATATATTTGACTTCTTTTACCACGTTGCTGTTAATCTCTTGTTGGCCATAATGACATGTGATTGTAGTTCTAATGATGACTCATGCAGGAAAAAGAGACTTCCTGTTTCTAAGTAGAGCTTTGAAGGATTGGGCTAGTCTGTCTTTAATCACGTGATGTGATAGAACTAATGGAAAAGAGAAGAATTAACTAGGTAGGAAGGCAAAATGAGCAATTGTAAGTACACAGTGCTATATAATATGATGATTGCAGTATACTGTATTAAGAGGATAAAAACTTTGATGGGAGTGCTTCTATAAGTATGTTAATGACTGAAATGAATCTGTGCGGGAGAGTGGAAAATGGGTTTATTTAGAGGCTGGTTTTGATCCAATCTGTGTCAGTTGCAGCAAGCATGTAGTAGCGATGGGAGTGACGGAGGGAAGATTGCCACTGTGACTGTCCCAAGCAGAGGAGTCTGTGCCTGCCTGTAAGCAGAGAAGTTAACCCTCGAAAAGATAATCACCAAGAGAGAGTGGTGAGTACATGCAGCCTGAAGTAGTGGTGACTGAGCAAAGCTATACAGAGAGTGAGTGACAAGTGTATGCCACCAGAAGTAGAGACAAACCCAGGTGGGGAACACTGCAGTCCAGGATGTGAACAGTTTGCTTTTGTTCTTGTCTGGGTACCAGTGCAATACTCAGTTTTGACTGTAGAAGTCCCTGTGCTTTTTTGTTTTTTTGCGCTTAAACATGGACAGTCTTGGAATAGCAAATAACTCCAAGCGAGAAGAGTCATCTAGTTTAACCTAATTGTTTATTGCCTCAGCAGGTTTGGACAATTGTAGGAGTTAAAGTAGGAATAACTTTTGATGTCATTAATCTTTTCTAATCGACAAAGAATCCACTCAATAGTAAGATCAGGCTATATTGTGATGGCTTATTGCCCAGTAGTTTAATGAGTGACTACCTTCTAACAGCCTCCGCTCTCATAAACAATTGCTCATATTACAAGACATGACTGATGCTAATAATAGCTGAGTATTTGTTACGGGTAATCAACATAATGATATAGTCAATAACGTTATATTTTTCTTCCATTTCAGATATATTTACAGAAACGGAGATGTATAATTAAATATTTTGTCTGTGACCATATTTTTCAGACAATAAGACGCCCCCCAGATTTAGAAAGCAGAAAATAGGAAAAACATATTTCCTACTAATTAAACTTTTGACAATCAGGAATAAGACATAGCACAAAAAAGTATAATGGGCTGGAGACAAAAATACAATAGAACGTTCCCCCAAAAGTAATTAAGTAACTAGTTGAAGTACTCCCATATATAATATGTACGAAGAACGAAAATGGAGTAAACAAAGATCGCCAAGTATAAACGGTAATAGAACAAAGCATTTTATTGATATTTGACATTAAAAGTTGTTAAAATATATATATTCTTTTTCTACAACTAGTTCAATAGTTATCACCATTTCTTTGTTTTTTTGTCCCGTGCTATTTATTTCTCTGGTTGACCTCAATATATATTTTAACAACTTTTAATGTCAAATATCAATAAAATGCTTTGTTTTATTAAATACTTGGTGATCTTGGTTTACTCAATTTTTGTTCGTTGTGCTTAATTAAAACTTTTCTAGTGGTGTGAAGATGTGGAGGGATCAATATCACTAATTTTAATGCAATAGGGTAGAATAGGGAGTTAATAGATTTATTGTAAATCTTTCTCTGCAACATGTGTAACATACAAATACTATACTGTACGTCTTTACAACATGTACATTATGTACACTCTGTAGCATACTCATACACAAAATTGCTCCATTCACAGTACATGCACACTCAGCTCTGCTGTACATGCACAGTTCTGTATACATATATATACACACACATAGCTCTGCTACATGCGCACACACAGCTCTCCTATTTACACATACAGTTCTGCTACATACAAACACAGCTCTTCTGTAGGGTAGCTGCAGATGAGCGCATAATAAATTGTCACAGTTTCATTGAGAAAACGTACACGATTTATTTCTAACTTTTATCTGATTTTCATCCATGTGCCATTTTTTACATCTGTGTGACATCTGTGTGCAATCCATTTTCATACAACTACATAAAAAAATGTACATGATAAACTACAGTTTCCTAAGTTTATAATAGAAATGTATCCATAAAAATCGGATGCCACTCTGATGGTGTGTATGGAATCCGGGGTTTTTTAGGCACCCATACACTTGAAATTACTAAATGCTGCAATTTTTTTTTCTCATGGACAGTCATACCCAGAAAAATATCATTCATCTGAACAGCACTAATGAATAATATGGGTCAGTGTGCCGTCTGTGTGCTGTCCAATTAAACACTGGACAGCGCACATCCGATTTTTACACTTGTCTGCATAACCCCACATACACACATCTCTCCTAAATACACACAGCTCTGCTCTATGTGTAGCGCCCCGAGGGTTCGGCCGCTACAGGGGTATTGCACCTCAAACCTGAGGTGTGATATCCCACTCCCGGGTAAGGATGGAGTGTGGACCAGGGCTCGTTTAGCTGCATGCATCACACACACCCCATTTCCGGGGGACAGCTCAACGGTGCTCCCATTAGACAGTAATGCAGGCACGACAGACCATGTCCCTGGCCGGAGTGGGGAGGGGGAAGCACACCCAGTGATGTGGGAGCAGACAGGGGTTGGGTCTCTGGGCATAGGTAGGAGCCCATTGGTTGCAAGTCACCTGGGCTCATACACAGAGAGGGAGGTATAAAAGGTGGGCACCATCTTAGAACAGTGTTCAGTGAGAGAAGGAGTTCAGCCAGAGAGGGCTGACAGGGAGCTGTGGCTCAGTCTGGGCCCAGCTCCACGAGGCAGGCCTGGAGTGGAGGCCAGAGCCAGAGGAGAGGAACGGAAACAGAAAGGAACAGAAAGGAAAGTAAGAAGGAACAGAACACCAAGAGAGGCCCAGAGACACGGAAGCAGAAGGAACCCTAAGGACCCAGGAGATTGCGGGCGACGGGTTGGCAGAACAGGGTACCGGATCCCAAGTTGGTGGAGGCGACTAATCCTCAGCCAAGGACCGGCGGTCGTGACCATTTACTGGTGCGACCCCTCGCTACACCTACTAGAAAGGCACACCACAAAGGGTCAGGGAAGTGGACACCCAGCCTCCCAAGAGAAGACCCAAGGCAGCTGGACAGACGTAGTGTCACTGGTGGGGCACGGCCAGAGAAAGGAATAGAAGGGAGTCCTGTGACACACTCTGGAATTACCTGGGGGTTGACCGAGCCCCCTGCCTGGTGGACGCAGTACGGCTTGGGCAATCATTGCCGGCGGAATGACTAAGAATATAAAGAACTGTGAGTAAAGGATTTGAACTGCAACCCCACGTTGCTTCATCGCCGCACCAGCACTACTAGTGCTGGGACGCCCGTGCACCATCACTCCCATCATCCACACTCACTGCCCTGGGGCTGCACTCTTCCCGTGGGGAGTCACACTACCTCAGCTGCATACACCATCAGCCCCGGTGGTCTACCTTGCAGTGGCGGTCCCCACTGGCCGCAATCCACGGGTGGCGTAGTCGGACAATTAACCTAAAACCCCCACAAAATACCGCCATTGGCCTGACCACCCTGAGCCACGGGACCGGGTCGCCGCCACGGAGACTACAATCCCCAGAAGCCCGGTTCCGGGTGCCCCTCGGCCCAGGGGGCGCATCAGCTTTTGGCGTAGTCGGCAGGATCGTTACCAATCCGCCACAAACGGGTATTGCGCGCCTGAAGAGAAAGAGACTGTTTGAATTGAAATTGACAGTGTTGAAAATGGCGCCCGCCCCAGCAGAACGGACGCCATAATGTGCGCGCCAAAAGACAGCAGGAAGCCACCTCCCATCGTGGGCCAGGTCCCAGAATGCCGCCAAAGAAGGAGCCCGCCCCCAACAGCCATGAGTGCGGCTGTAGAGATGTCCATCAGCGTGGGGGGGCTGCCCCTGAAAGTGATTGTCAGCAGATGGCCCCAGGACCACCCCCAATGGGAGCGGACAGGAAAGAAAACTGTGGGGCAGGGTGCGGTCTGGATCAGTCTGGACATACCGCACCCAGGAATGGAAGGAGCACCGAGCACGACCAGCACCCTGGCCCGCAGCCTGCTGCAGGCTGAACCACCGTGCAGCCTGGCAGAGTTGCTGGCACAGCTCCCCAGAGACCCGGAGCATGCGCGAGCAGCACTAGAAGACCTGGACCGGAGGATGGTCCGGGCACAGCGGGACGTGATCGCCGGGTGGAAGGAGGAGTTGGCCCGGCAAGCCGTGATCCGACCGCAGGAGGCGCTACCACCGCCGAGCAGCACGCCTGCCTCCGAGGGCGGTGAAGGTGGACCGGAGGCCGAAGATGACGCCGCGGAGGAGGCCACAGAGACCGAGGCAGGTAACGGAGACATCAACACCCCAAGCCCTGAGGCCGCAAGCCTGCCCCTGCCTCCCGTTGCGGGACCCGAAGCCCCGGGAACCGTACCTGCCACAGAGCCTCCGCTACTCCCGACTAGGCCTCAGGCGGCAAGAGCCGTGGCTACGCCCCGCGCCGTGCCCTTTAACCCCGGGCGCAATAAAGAGGCGCCACAGGCCGGGACGCAAGGCCTAGTGCACCCGGGCGCCGCTGCCTCACCAGCGCCCCCTACCTTGACTGCGCCACTCCCGGGCACGACCAGCAGGCGACCACCAGCCTGGTCGCAAGGCCGAGTGCCCCCGGGCGTTGCTCCCCGACCGGGGCCCCCTGCCATACCACCCCTGGGCGCGGATCTATTTGCCCAGCACACCGGCCCGGATGGACTGCCCCTGGTGTGGCCGGTCGAGCTGACCAGCGGCCACCCATGGAGAGCTCAACCCCCCGCGCGAGCCCCTGATACCTGCTCCGGAGCCTGTGGAAGTCACCCAGCCCTCACTACAGGATGTCCAGTTCGAGTGGAACCCCACTGGCGAAAATCTAATGGGGTTCACCCAAGAAACCCGGGCGGACGCAGCCCGTCGCCTGGAGTCCAGCTGTCAACAGCTGGCGACCTTCGAGAGAGAGCGGCGGGAGAGGCGTATCAGGGAGGAGCGACTCCAAGCCCGGAGCGCGGAACAGAAACGGAGAGCTCGTCAGAATCCCCAAGCCGCCCGCGGTCCACGAGCCACCGGGACTGTAGTAAAGTTTCAGCTGGAGCACGGCTGGGGCTTCATTAGAGACCTGGAGGCTGCGAACGACGTCTTCGTGACAAGGAGGGACGTCGAGAGTAACCTGCCAGAGGGACATCATGGACGTGACCTGTACCCTGGTGAAGTGGTCACCTACACCCGGCACAAAGGCGCCAAATGACTGTACGCCCTCCACGTCCACCGGCTAACTGAGGAGGAATTGCAGTACCGCTCAGACACCGAGTACCAAGAGGGTCCGGACGGGCCTGAAGACTACCCGGAAGAGCAAGGAGCATCTCGAGGACACCGTTACCAGTAAACGGTAAAATGTGCCTATGTATATAGTTACCCGTCTGGGTATCAGAACCGTTGTGGGATTGTCACCGGTTTGAAAAGTTGCCCCACCCCCTAGGTTACCTGGCTGGGGACTGAGAACAGCCATCCCATTTCCCTAATCTGGCTGGGGACTGAGAACAGCCATCCCTTTTCCCTACCTGGCCGAGGACTGAGAGCGGCCATTCCTGTAAATAGTTGCGCTTCCTAAAGCGCCCCCTACTGGTTTTATAAAAAGACTGCAACATCTACCTCAAGACAAATTTACTGGACTGTTGCACCTTTAAGAAGAAAGAACACCTGGTCGCAAGTTGCACCGCGGCCAGTACCCAAGCATATGTTTACTTAAAGATGTTTTATAATGCAAAGTTTTATATGCTGCTAAAAGAAGTTTTATAGTATTTTATATGTGTGAAGAAAGTCGTGTAATACCTGTTAAAAGAGAAAAAGTGTACCAGTAACGTTGAAAGAGAAAAGTGCCCCCCATAAAGGGAGGGGTTAATAGTTATTGTCTTATATGCGAATGCATTCTAAAATTTTGTACGTTTTAAATTGTCTTTGCTTTTTTCCAGCCCGAGGACGTTCTGTGGTTTACCAGGGGGGAATGTAGCGCCCCGAGGGTTCGGCCGCTACAGGGGTATTGCACCTCAAACCAGAGGTGTGATATTCCACTCCCGGGTAAGGATGGAGTGTGGACCAGGGCTCGTTTAGCTGCATGCATCACACACACCCCATTTCCGGGGGACAGCTCAACGGTGCTCCCATTAAGATAGTAATGCAGGCACGACAGAATCTGTCCCTGGCTGGAGTGGGGAGGGGGGAGGAAAACCCAGTGATGTAGGAGCAGGAGGGGACGGTTTCTGGGCATAGGTAGGAGCCCATTGGTTGCAAGTCACCTGGGCTCATACACAGAGAGGGAGGTATATAAGGTGGGCACCATCTTAGTTCAGGGTTGAGTTCAGAGAGAGAAGGAGTTCAGCCAGAGAGGGCTGACAGGGAGCTGTGGCTCAGTCTGGGCCCAGCTCCACGAGGCAGGCCTGGAGTGGAGGCCAGAGCCAGAGGAGAGGAACGGAAACAGAAAGGAACAGACAGGAAAGTAAGAAGGAACAGAACACCAAGAGAGGCCCAGAGACACGGAAGCAGAAGGAACCCTAAGGACCCAGGAGATTGCGGGCGACGGGTTGGCAGAACAGGGTACCGGATCCCAAGTTGGTGGAGGCGACTAATCCTCAGCCAAGGACCGGAGGTCGTGACCATTTACTGGTGCGACCCCTCGCTACACCTACTAGAAAGGCACACCACATAGGGTCAGGGAGGTGAGCACGAAGCCCTCCCAAGAGAAGGCCCGCGGGAGCTGGACAGACGTAGTGTCACTGGTGGGGCACGGCCAGAGAAAGGAATAGAAGGGAGTCCTGTGACACACTCTGGAATTACCTGGGGGTTGACCGAGCCCCCTGCCTGGTGGACGCAGTACGGCTTGGGCAGTCATTGCCGGCGGAATGACTAAGAATATAAAGAACTGTGAGTAAAGGATTTGAACTGCAACCCCACGTCTCTGTGCTTCATCGCCGCACCTGCACTACTAGTGCTGGGACGCCCGTGCACAATCACTCCCATCATCCACACTCACTGCCCTGGGGCTGCACTCTTCCCGTGGGGAGTCACACTACCTCAGCTGCATACACCATCAGCCCCAGCGGTCTACCTTGCAGCGGCGGTCCCCACTGACCGCAATCCACGGGTGGCGTAGTCGGACAATTAACCTAAAACCCCCACAAAATACCACCATTGGCCTGACCACCCTGAGCCATGGGACCGGGTCGCCGCCACGGAGACTACAATCCCCAGAGGCCCTGTTCCGGGTGCCCCTCGGCCCAGGGGGCGCGTCATATGCACACATAGTTTTTCTTCATGCACATACAGCTCAACTACATGCAGACACAACTCTGCTAACTGCACATACAATTCCCCTATATGCATACACAGTTCTACTAAAAGCACACACACCTCTCCTACATACAAAACTCTGCTACATGCACACACAGCTCTCCTACATGCACACACAGCTCTCCCATATGCACCCACAGCTCTCCTGCCAGTGGTGTAACTAGAGTCCGATGCGCCCCAGTGCAAAATTTGAACCCCCCCCCTGCATGTTGGTTAGATGTATGGGCCCTTGTAGCATTCTAAATCCTATAACAAAAGGTTTTGCCCCCCTCCCCATTATGTAGAAATGTCCCCCATCCTGGACCCCTTCCTGGTATATATGTCCCCCATACTGGTATATATGCCCCTCATCCTGTGCCTATTCTGTTATATCTGTCCCTTTTCTTGGGCCCCTTCCTGGTATATATGTCCTCCATCCTGGTATATATGTCATCCATCCTGGGCCCCTTCCTGATATATATGTCTCCCATCCTGGACCCTTCTTAGTATATACAGTGGGTACGGAAAGTATTCAGACCCATTTAAATTTTTCACTCTTTGTTTCATTGCAGCCATTTGGTAAATTCTAAAAAGTATTTTTTTTCTCATTAAAGTACACTCTCCACCCCATCTTGTCTGAAAAAAAGTAGAAATGTAGAAATTTTTGCAAATTTATTTAAAAAAACAAACTGAAATATCACATGGTCATAAGTATTCAGACCCTTTAGGCTATGTGCCCACGTAGCGTTTTTCAAGCGTATATGCTGCGGAATTTCCGCAGCGTAAACGCTTGAAAAACACATGTATATCCGCACACCATGGTCCCCAATGGCATTCCGCAATGTCAATGCCCATGCTGCGGATTTTTCCGCAGCGTATATGCTGCGGTCAAAAATCCGCAGCATGTTCATTAATTTTGCGGAAGCGCAGCGGAATCAATGTGCGGATGGTACCCAGGTCTGGGGGAGAGGAGACTCTCATCCAGACCTGGGTACCAAAGAACCTGTAAAAAAAAGAATAAAGTAAAGTTTCTACTTATCTTCTGATGTTTTCCCTCCGTCGCGCTGTTGTCTGAAGGACCTGCCACGTCATTGAGTCATGTGACCCACCACATGACTCAATGACGTCACCGCAGGTCCTGCACACAACAGCGTGAGCCGCTCAAGACTCCGGACGGGGCAGAGAATGCATCAGAAGGTGAGTATAAAGTTTATTTTTTTATTTTTTACCATTCTGAACAAGTTGTCAAGCACTTTTCCAAGTGATGCTTGGAGAAGTGCTTGATAACCCGCATGCGGAAATGCATGCAAAGACGCCTCACAAACGCTTCTACCTGGCGGGAAAACCGCATGTAATATCCGCATGCGATTTTCCCGCCAGGGAGAAGCGTAAAAAATATGCTTCAGGTCCGCAACGTGGGCACATAGCCTTACTCAGTATTGAGTAGAAGCACCCTTTTGAGCTAGTACAGCCATGAGTCTTCTTGATGATAATGTCTATAAAGTGTTATATAATTAATGGTTCTATATAAGTGAGCTGTGTTATTGAGTCAGTGTATGCACTTTGTACATATAGAACACTATCTGCTCTGAAATAGGATGTCAATGCTGAATGGAGGGGCGCAAGAGTATTAGATTGGAGGGCATAGAGAAGGTGAATTTCAGTGGTCAGCAAAGGAGATTATAAGAGCATGTACTAGCATTTTTGTTGGCCCAAAGCACAATAAAACATGGATTTCAGATGTAGATATGCATACAGATATGCTAGATACCACTGAGCAAGATGGTTAGCACTGTAGCCTTGCAAATCCCACCAAGGACAACATCTGCAAGGAGTTTGTATGTTCTCCCCATATTTGCGTGGGTTTCCTCCGGGTTCTCTGGTTTCCTCCCACACTGCAAAGACATACTGATAGGGAATCTAGATTGTGAGCCCCAATGGAGACAGTGATGATGATGTCTGTAAAGCGCTGTGGAATTAAAGGCGCTATGTAAGTGAGATAAATAAAGCTTTTACAGTGGGTACGAAAAGTATTCAATTTTAAATTTTTTACTCTTTGTTTCATTGCAGCCATTTGGTAAATTCTCTCATTAAAAAGTACACTCTACACCCCATCTTGACTGAAAAAAACAGAAATGTAGAAATTTTTGAAAGTTTATTAAAAAAGTAAAACTGAAATATCACATGGTCATAAGTATTCAGACCCTTTGCTGAATATTGAGTAGAAGCACCCTTTTGAGCTAGTACAGCCATGAGTCTTCTTGGGAATGATGCAACAAGTTTTTGACACCTGGATTTGGGGATCCTCTGTCATTCTTCCTTGCAGATCCTCTCCAGTTCCGTCAGGTTGGATGGTTAACGTTGGTGGACAGCCATTTTCAAGTCTCTCCAGAGATGATCAATTGGGTTTAGATCAGGGCTCTGGCTGGGCCATTCAAGAATGGTCACATAGTTGTTCTGAAGCCATTCCTTTGTTATTTTAGCTGTGTGCTTAGGGTCATTGTCTTGTTGGAAGATGAACCTTCGGACAAGTCTGAGGTCCAGAGCACTCTGGAAGAGGTTTTCATCCAGGATATCTCTGTACTTGGCCGCACTCATGTTTCCTTCAATTGCAACCAGTTGTCCTGTCCCTGCAGCTGAAAAACACCCCCATAGCATGATGCTGCCACCACCATATTTAACTGTTGGGATTGTATTGGGCAGGTGATGAGCAGTGCCTGGTTTTCTCCACACATACTGCTTAGAATTATCACCAAAAAGTTCTATCTTCGTCTCATCAGACCAGAGAATCTTATTTATCATAGTCTGGGAGTCCTTCATTTGTTTTTGAGCAAATTCTGTGCTGGCTTTCATATGTCTTGCACTGAGGAGAGGCTTCCATTGGGCCACTCTGCCATAAAGGCTCGACTGGTGGAGGACTGCAGTGATAGTTGACTTTGTGGAACTTTATCCCATCTCCCTACTGCATCTCTGGAGCTCAGCCACAGTGATCTTGGGGTTCTTCTTTACCTCTCTCACCAAGGCTCTTCTCCCACGATTGCTCAGTTTGACTGGACGGCCAGGTCTAGGAAGACTTCTGGTGGTCCCAAACTTCTTCCATTTAAAGATTATGGGGGTCACTGTGCTCTTAGGAACCTTGAGTAATGCAGAAATTATTTTGTAACCTTAGCCAGATCTGTGCCTTGCCACAATTCTGTCTCTGAGCACCTTGGGCAGTTCCTTTGAGCTCATGATTCTCATTTGGTCTGACATGCACTGTGAGCTGTGAGGTCTTATATAGACAGGTGTGCGCCTTTCCAAATCAAATCCTATCAGTTTAATTAATCACAGCTGGACTTTAATGAAGGAGGAGAACCATCTCAAGGAGGATCACAAGGAAATGGACAGCATGTGACTTAAATATGAATGTCTGAGCAAAGGGTCTGAATACTTAAGACTATGTGATATTTCAGTTTTTCTTTTTCAATAAATTTGCAAAAATTTCTACATTTGTTTTTTCAGTCAAGATGGGGTGCAGAGTGTACTTTAATGAGAAAACAATAAACTTTTAGAATTTACCAAATGGCTGCAATGAAAGAAAGAGTGAAAAATTTAAAGGGGTCTGAATACTTTCCATACCCACTGTATGTCTCCCATCCTGGGCCCATTCTGGTATACATGTCCCCCATCTAGGCCCATCCTAGTATATATGTTTCCCATCCTGCTATATATGTCTCCCATCCTGGTATACATGTCCCCCATCTGGGCCCATCCTGGTATATGTTTCCCATCCTAGTATATATGGCTCCCATTCTGGAATATATGGCTCCCGCCCTGGTATATATGTCCCTCATCTGGGCCCATCTTGGTATATATGTCTCCCTACTGGGCCCATCCTGGTATATATGTCCCCCATCCTAGCATATATGTCCCCCGTTCTGCTACTGTTCTTTAACGCATACAAAAAATTAAATGACTCTACTCACCTTCCTTCGCTCCCCTGCCGCGCAGCATTCTCTTCTGAAGCCAGTAGCTGGCTTATGCATGCAAGTGATGGGCAGCACATGATGTCACTGCCATGCGCAGCCTGTGACTAGCTCACCGACATCAACTGCCGGTCTCTGATTGGCCAGCAGAGTGTATTGCAGCACAGGGACCCAGGACATTTAATATATGAGCAAGACCTGGTAGCTTTCTCTCCTGCCCAGCACCAATCAAATAAGTCAGTGTGGGGCAAGAGGAGAGAGAGTAGTTCTCTCAGTGATTGGGAAGTACATTGTTTCAGCATTCTCCTAGATAACAAAAAGCTGCCTCCAGACTATAAGAAGCACGCTTTTATTTTTTAGCAAGATTTTTTTTTCTTATAATCAAATAAATAAGGTAGATCACTCATAGACACTGAAGTATGCGGCTGGGTTCACATATTGTGTATTTTTAGTAAAGTTTAGGCTGTAGTTGGTGTTTGAAATTTCTGAAACTATATACAGAACAATGGAAGTGAAAGGGGTTTTACAAATATGTAATGATTCATATAAAAAATAAACCCATATGGATCTTCTCTTTCATATGGTCCATTCCTGTCCATGCAGACTAGATTGGCAAGTGATAGAGATGAACGAATTGTTTGAAATTTGAATTTGCCAGCTTACACCCTACAGTAGAGAGAGAGAACCCTGCTAATGATAAAAAAGCTAATACTCTACAAGAGAAATAAAAATAATAATCTTTTTATTTATATAGCGCCAACATATTCTGTTGTGCTTTACAATTCAGACAATTTACAGACATTATGGGCACTGTCCCCATTGGGGCTCACAATCTACATTCCCTATCAGTATGTCTTTTAGTGTGGGAGGAAACCCACGCAAACACGGGGAGAGCATACAAACTTCTTGCAAATCTTGTCCTTGATTGGATTTAAACCCAGGACCCCAGCGCTGCAGTGCTAATCACTGATCCACCGAGTGGTCCCCACTGATCATAAGAGCATACACTCTATAGCAAAGAGAGAGAGGATCGCACAGACGATATGAGCTTACCCACTATGGAAGAGGTAGGACCCTGCTGATCATAAGAGCTTACACTCTATAGGAGAGAGAGAATCCTGCTGACCATCAGAACCTACACATTACAGAAGATAGCTGGAGCTTGGAGCTGGATGTAGATTCCCTTCCCTCTTAAGCCCCTGTGCGTCTGCACAGGTTGCACCAATGATATGTCCGCCACTGCTGCAGAGCATTATAGGGAAGCCCGCATGGCAATGCAAAATGACATTAACTTGCTCTCTCATCCTTCAGCAGTGTGGGAAATGCTGCCGGGCAGGTTTGTGTTTTTTTGCGAACTGAATCTTGAATTGTTCGAATTTGTGTGAAACTGCGAATTTCAATAAATTTGACTAAAACGCTAACCTTTGTGGAATTCTAGCTCATCTCTATGTAATTATAGGAGGGTTATAAATATGTCTGCAAGTGGTCTTTTATGTTCAGTTTTAGAATTCTCTCCTGAAAAGAACAATTGAACTATCTCTAGCTCTGTTCTTCTGTTGTAAATGAGTATAATCATTATTATACTGCTCTTCTTCATGGCTCCCACATAAATCTCTGGAAAGTCATTGCATGGAAGCAGAAGAAAGGCTTCCAAACAGTAGCACAATTATATCCTTTTTATAGTGGTCAAATAATGCCATCAAACATATACTCAAACATATTTCAAAAGTGGGGTAAAAAATAACTTGGGAGGGATATATTATTAATTAGCAATACAAGGGGAGAACCCCAAACTAAATCCCTCTCTAACAAGTCATAAAACCTAGCCTTTATTATTATTATTATTATTACTATTATTATTATTATAAAGAGAGGGGTGATAATTAGTGACGAGTGAGCACTAAAATGCTCGGGTACTCCTTGTTTGAGTCGAGCAAATTGGAATGCTCAAGTGCTTGGACCGGGTAACGAGCCCAATGTAAGTCTATGGGAAACTCGAGCATTTTTCCGGTGGCTCCCCCCGGCGGTCTGCAGAGGGACTAAAAATTGCCAAAATCAATGGGAACAGTGCTCAAATGACATGGGAACAGCATGGGGAAGACCCCTGGAAGCATTTCTGACTCCCAGGTCACTGCTGTCAACAACGTTGTCAGATGTATTATTACGCCACTTTTACGGACTCACAATAAAACATACAAAAACGAAATCAAAATGGATTTTCCTGGGAAATATGTTAAGGAACATCGTTTCCAGGGTAATGACTTGTATATAAGGCAAAATAAATAACCAAAAACAAAAATGCTCCTCCACACTTTGGGCTATGTTCACACGTAGCGCTTCTGATGCATTTTTGCACTTTTGCATTGCTTTCAACGATGAAAAAACATTTACCAGTAAATGTCATTTTAACATTTTACTACCTTATCTGGCCATGTGGCGTGTGACACATCAACAGACACATCCTGTTTCATTTATGATGGAGGGACTCTGAAAGTCACAAAGACTATTTTTATAGGGCCATCAGGCGGCCCTTACTATTCTTAAAGGGCCAGCAGTGGGCTATGCTTTGTTGTTCCCATTATTAACGAGTGGGTCTCCTATACTGTTATTGCATATGAAGTGAAGCAACGGCTGCCAAAAATTTTGAGGAACTCCAATGCCCCTTGCAAGAGACGCAGAGGTTGGAGTGCCTCCTGAAAACAATGTTCCCATTATTAGGAAGTGTGTCTCCCATACTGTTTGCCTATGCAGTGAAGCAACGGCTGCCAAAAATTTGGAGGAACTCCAATGCCCCTTGCAAGAGACGTAGAGGTCGGAGTACTTCCTGAAAACAATGCTCCCATTATTAGGAAGTGTGTCTCCCACACTGTTTGCTTATGCAGTGAAGCAACGGCTGCCAAAAATTTGCAAGAGACGTAGATATGTTGATATGGCATATATGGTGGTGATATTGTGGTGGAGGATGAGGATGCAGAGAAGGAGGAGGACTAGAGCAAATAAGCAAAATCAGGAAGCGTATACCCATGTCTGGGTGTGAAGACAGAGGTGCATGGAAATAGAATTAGACCTTCCAAAAAAAATACACTATATTTGAGTTTATGCTACACTGCTATCATTTGGTGGTGTTGAGAAGTCTGGTCCAATCCGGCCTTTGTTCATTTTTATAAGAGTCAGCCTGTCAGCATTTTCAGTTGACAGGCGGATGTGCCTATCGGTTATAATTCCACCAGTGGCACTAAAAACTCGCTCTTATAAAACGCTAGCGGCAGGGCAGGCCAGGACCTCCAAGGCGTAGAGAGCCAGTTCATGCCACATATCCAGCTTGGATACCCAATAATTATAAGGCACAGAGGAATCATGGAGGACATTGGTACAGTCGGCAAGACTCCCTCACCATCTTCTGAAACTTTTCCTTCCTTGGGAGAATACCCAGTGCCTCAGGGCCTGTGCAATGGGAGGGTCTGAGAAAACTGTCCCAGAACTTTGACAGTGTTCCCCTGCCTCTGCTGGATTGCATTTGTGTCTCTCTTGCCTGTACTCCTTGGTTGTCCAATGAACTGTGACCTCTACGCCAGCGTTTTCAGATGGGAATATTTAAAATAATTCCGCAACAAGGACCTTCTTGTACTGCCCCATTTTATTAGGCCTGTCCTGCAAGGGAATAAGAGACATAAAAGTTCTCCTTGTAGCATGGGTCTAGAAGTGTCACCAACCAGTAATGACAACCAGAAATTTGGACAACGTGAGGGTCACGGGAAAGGCAGCGTAACATAAACTCAGCCATCTGTGCCAGACTACAAAGAGGCAAGACTTCTGTGTCCTCACCAAGAGGACAACTGACCATGTTCTCCTCATCCTCCTCCTCTTCCTCCTCCTCCCTGTCCTCAGGCCATCCACGCTGAACAGACGGTATGACAGTTGTGCAGGTAGTACCATCTATAGTGGATGAAACTAGCTCTTGTTCTTCCTCCTCCTCTTCCTCATTGTCATGCAATCCACGTTGGGATGAGCTGAGGCTGAGCTGTGTGTAATCACCTTGTATGGTTCCTTGCTCCATCTCATCGTGTTCCGCCTGCAATGCATCCTCTTTAATTGTGAGCAGAGAGCATTTCAGAAGACAGAGAAGCGGGATGGTGATGCTAATTATGGCATCATTGCCACTCACCATCTTGGTGGAGTCCTCAAAGTTTTGGACGATGGTACAAATGTCTGACATTCATGTCCACTCCTGAGGTTTTATGTGTGGAGTCTGACCCGAATACCGACGGCCTTGTTGATGCTGGTACTCAACAACTGCCCTTTTCTGATCACAAATCCTTCCCAACATCTGAAATGTAGAGTTCCAATGCATGGGTTCATCGCAGACCAGTCGGTGAGCTGGAAGATGCAAATTCTGCTAAAGCGCGGCAAGGGTGGCGGAAGCTGTAGCTGACTTTCTAAAATGGGCACACAGGGGCTTACTTTGACAAACAGATCCGACAGATCCGGGTAGGTTTTCAGAAACCGCTGAACCACGGGGTTAAGCACATGGGCCAGGCATGGTACGTGTGTGAGCTCGCCTCGCCTGATAGCCGCCACCAGGTTCCAGCCATTGTCACACACGACCATGCTTGGCTGTAGGTTCAGCGGTGTCAGCCACAGATCTGCCTGCTCTTTCAGAGCTGTTCACAACTCTTCAGCGTTGTGTGGTTTGTCACCTAAGCATATTAACTTCAGCACAGCCTGTTGTCAATTGGCCGAGGCAGTTCTGCAGTGCTTCCAGCTTGCGGCTGATGTGGTCATTTCGGAGATGGAGGCTGAAAAGGAGGAGCAGGATGAGGAGGAGCAGGAGCTGTGGAATGTGGGGGCAACCCTGATTGACGCAGGGCCCGCAATCCTTTGCGTCAGGAGGACGTGTTCCGTCCCAAAATCCCAGTGTGCCGTCAGCGAGATGTACCATCCCTGCCCACAAGCACTTGTCCACGTGTCCGTGGTTAAGTGGACTTTCCCAGTAACTGCGTTGGTGAGGGCACGTCTAATGTTGTGGGACACGTGCTCGTGTAATGTGGGGACGGCACATCGGGAGAAATAGTGGCGGCTGGGGACCAAGTACCGAGGGACGGCCGCCGCCATCAGGTTGTGGAAAGCTTCCGTCTCCACGAGCCTAAAAAGCAACAATTTGAGCGCAAGCATTCGCAAAATGTGTGAATTTAGTAGTGTGGCCTGTGGCGCGTTGGCTGCGTATTCGCGCTTGCGTTCCAAGGACTGGGATAGGGACAACTGAACTCTGTGCTGGGACAAGAACGTGGACGTGCTTGCTGATGGTGATAGTTGAGAGAGTGCAATGACAGGTGCAGGGCGGGAGGCATCTTCTCGTGCGCCATGGACAGGGGATTGGCGTGCATGCACAACAGCAGAACAAGCAGTGGTGTCACCCGCAGACACTGTTCCTGGACCCTGAGGTTCGGCCCATTTAGACAGGTGCTTTGCTGTCATGTGCATGATGATGCTGGTGGTGGTCAGGCTGCTAGTTTTGCTAATCTTGCTGATGCTGAAGGTGGTGCAAATGGCCTTTTTGGGGTTATCTGCAGAGTCTTTAAAAAATAACCAGACTTGGGAAGACCTAACAGTTGTACTGGCAACTTCTGTCGTGTTGGCGTTACGAGGAATGCTTTCCTGCCTTGTGTCTGCGGCCACCACACTTCTTCCTGCCTGTTGTGGTGCTACGCCTCCCTCCCCCTGTGTGCTGCTGTCCTCGCTCTGTATGTCCCCCTGCCAGGTTGGGTCAGTTACTATATCATTCACCACCTCGTCTTCCACCTCCGCACCCTTGTCCTCCTCCTGACTTTCTGGAAATTGTGTCTCATCATCATCATCATCCACCTCTTGCGACAGTAATTGCACTTTCCCACCGTTGCCCGACGCTACACGTGCTCTCCTCTTGACTCGCTTGAAGCTGGCCGGGCGAGAGGCCTGAATCTACAAATGGAAAAGTGAACAACTCTTCTGAGTGTCCAAGTGTGGGATCAGTTGTCTCCGGGCACTCAGCATGGTGGGAGGGAGGAGGATCAGGGTGAGGAGCCACTCAGAGGCTACTGAGACTTCGCCGTGTGGAAGACAGGGTGGTGGTGGTGGCTAAGTGACTGGAAGCATTATCTGCTATCCAACCAATAACCTTTTGACACTGCAGTAATTGGGACAGGAAGGTTGAGCGACAAGATGTGGGTGTTTGTTGTGGCACAATTTCAGCTTGCCCACGGCCAAGTCCTCGCCCTCGGCCTGCATGCACCATCACGTCCACTTTCCCGTCCCTTGCCACGCTCCTTGCCCATTTTTAATGGAGGACAATATTTTCCACGTTCGCGAAAAATGGCTGATTTTGGAATGTAGTTATATGTGATACGTCTGATAGAGAACCACAATTTTGAATAGCAGGCCTGTAATTTGCTAATACTATCCTTCACAGACACCTAGTGTGAATAGCTTGACCGACACACTGCAATGGAATGAAAATGGAAGAAATATCTAATTTTGGACCACTCTTATAGGTGTTATGACTGACAGAGAACCACGGTTTTAAATAGCAGGCCTGTAATTTGCTAATACTATCCTTCACAGGCCCATAGTGTGAATAGCTTGACCGACACACTGCAACGGAATGAAAATGGAAGAAATGTCTGACTTTGGAACACTCTTATAGGTGTTATGTCTGACAGAGAACCACGGTTTAAATAGCAGGCCTGTTATTTGCTAACACTATCCTTCACAGATACCTAGCGTGAATAGCTTGACCGACAATGCAACAGAATGGAAAAGAAGGCCAATATTTTCCACGTTCAGTTTAAATTTCTGGATTTTTATCGCTGAAATATGGAACAGATCAGGCTTTTTTCTGCAGTGAGAACAAGCAAATGGAGCAGAAAAATGGTGTACTCTGCATTGCTTTTTAAGCAAATAACCAGAATTAAGATCAAAATTTTTTTTTCCCTGGCCCCTGATATCTGGGACTATGACTATAAATATCTGTAAGAACAGCAGCAGCAGGAACGTTCAATGGACCCCCTTGCACTATATGCACTGCAGTCTGCCACATACACTGCCTGCCTAATTCCTGCTAACACAACTGAATATATGCAGCTGGATTAGTTCTCAGAAGGACTGTTAGTTCAGATGGATATATATATATGTTTGGAAAACTTATACTAACAGGACGTTCAATGGACCCTCTTGTGCTGTGTCATGCACTGCAGTCTGACACATACACTGTCTGCCTGCCTAACTCCTGCTATCACCACTGAATATATGCAGCTGGATTAGTCCTCATAAGGACTGTTAGTTCATTTGGATATATATATATATATATATATATATATATATATATATATATATATATATACAGTGGGTGCGGAAAGTATTCAGACCCCTTTAAATTTTTCACTCTTTGTTTCATTGCTGCCATTTGGTAAATTCTAAAAAGTTCATTTTTTTTTCGCATTAAAGTACACTCTGCACCTCACCATGACTGAAAAAAACAGAAATGTAGATATTTTTGCAAATTTATTAAAAAAGAAAAACTGAAATATTACATGGTCATAAGTATTCAGACCCTTTGCTCAGTATTGAGTAGAAGCACCCTTTTGAGCTAGTACAGCCATGAGTCTTCTTGAGAATGATGCAACAAGTTTTTCACACCTGGATTTGGGGATCCTCTGCCATTCTTCCTTGCAGATCCTCTCCAGTTCCGTCAGGTTGGATGGTGAACGTTGGTGGACTGCCATTTTCAGGTCTCTCCAGAGATGCTCAATTGGGTTTAGGTCAGGGCTATGGCTGGGCCATTCAAGAATGATCACAGAGTTGTTCTGAAGCCACTCCTTTGTTATCTTAGCTGCGTGCTTAGGGTCATTGTCTTGTTGGAAGGTGAACCTTCAGACAAGTCTGAGGTCCAGAGCACGCTGGAAGAGGTTTTCATCCAGGATATCACTGTACTTGGCCGCATTCATGTTTCCTTCAATTGCAACCAGTCATCCTGTCCCTGCAGCTGAAAAACACCCCCATAGCATGATGATGCCACCACCATGTTTCACTGTTGGGATTGTATTGGGCAGGTGATGAGCAGTGCCTGGTTTTCTCCACATATACTGCTTAGAATTATCACCAAATATTTCTATCTTCGTCTCATCAGACCAGAGAATCTTATTTCTCATAGTCTGGGAGTCCTTCATGTGTTTTTGAGCAAACTCTATGCGGGCTTTCATATATCTTTCACTGAGCAGAGGCTTCCGTTGGGCCACTCTGCCATAAAGGCCCAACTGGTGGAGGGTTGCAGTGATAGTTGACTTTGTGGAACTTTCTCCCATCTCCCTACTGCATCTCTGGAGCTCAGCCACAGTGATCTTGGGGTTCTTCTTTAGCTCTCTCACCAAGGCTCTTCTCCCACGATTGCTCAGTTTGGCTGGACGGCCAGGTCTAGGAAGACTTCTGGTGGTCTCAAACTTCTTCCATTTAAAGATTATGGAGGCCACTTTGCTCTTAGGAACCTTTAGTAACGCAGAAATTCTTTTGTATCCTTGGCCAGATCTGTGCCATGCCACAATTCTGTCTCTGAGCTCCTTGGGCAGTTCCTTTGAGCTCATGATTCTCATTTGGTATGACATGCAGTGTGAGCTGTGAGGTCTTATACAGACTGGTGTGTGCCTTTCCAAATCATGTCCTATCAGTTTAATTAAACACAGCTGGACTCAAAAGAAGGAGCAGAACCATCTCAAGGAGGATCACAAGGAAATGGACAGCTTGTGACTTAAATATGAGTGTCTGAGGAAAGGGTCTGAATACTTATGACTATACTACTTATACTACATTTCTGTTTTTTTTCAGTCAAGATGGGTTGCAGAGTGTACTTTAATTAGAAAAAAAAATAACTTTTTAGAATTTACCAAATGGCTGCAATGAAACAAACAGTGAAAAATGTAAAGGGGTCTGAATACTTTCCGTACCCATTGTATATGTTATGGAATACCTATACTAACTAAGAAGAAGCAAATCTCTCCCTGACATAGCAGCACCTCTCCCTACTCTGCCTGATTCCGGAGTAACTGTGACGAGTATGGCGGAGCCCGGTCTTATGTACACCTGATGATTCTGTGCGGACAGCCGATCACTGTAATGCCCACAACCAACATGGCTACAGCATTACTGTTATGATCAGCTACAAGCACTATGGAAAGACAGGAGATCTGTCCCTACAATAGAACTAAGCTAGCTCCCTACGATGTAACGGGGAACCTGATCCTGCTATCAGACCCGCTAAAGTCCTCAGCTAGTCTGAACGAAGACCTATAGATGTGAGGGAGGGATCCCTACAAGAACTAGGGACTGGGAGAAAGATGGACACCTCCTAGCAGAAATTGTAGCAGTAAAAAGACAAACAAACAACATAGAACATAGAGGTCAAAAGACCTAGCTAAACTGACTGAGAAAGGTAACAAAGCACCTGGCTAGCTTAAGAGTAGAAATTACAATGAAGTCCAGCAAGGCCAGAAGGGCGGAGCAGGATTAAATAGGCAAAAACGGTCATGTGACCAGCATAATAGAAAAAACCTAACAGGAGAGTTCTAACAGTACCCTCTCTTCTATGAGGATCATCCGAATCCCCTAGGCCCAGGCTTATCAGGAAACCTCTTGTAACACGCTCTGACAAGTCTGGAAGCAGAAACATCATCTGCCCTCACCCATGAGATATCCTCGGGACCGAAACCCTTCCAAGCGACGAGATACTGCAAACTCCCTCTATTCCGTCTAGAATTTAGAATGCTGGAAATTTCATATTCCCCGTCCTCCACCACCAGAGGAACAGTGGCAGTGGTGTCTCTATCTGATACATAAGCTTTTTTCAATAGAGAAACATGAAACACCGGATTAATCTTCCAGGAGGTAGGAACCTCCAACTTAACAACAGATTGGTTAACTACCTGAAGCACCTTAAAGGGCCCTACAAACTTGGGACCCAATTTTTTAGAAGGAATCATCAACCGCAGATTCTTAGAGGACAACCAAACCATGTCACCAACCATAAACAAAAACTTTTGACGTTTCCTGTCAAAGTACCTCTTAGATTTTTTGTTAGCCTCCTGAAGATTATCACGCACATCCGTCCAAACTCTTTCCAAGTCACCGGAAAAACTCTCCTCCTCAGGCACAGCCGATACCAATTTGGAGAATGACCCAAAAGACGGATGTCTCCCAGAACAACAAAAAAAAGGCGAACACCCAGCAGAAGAGGATGTATGGTTGTTAAGAGCAAATTCAGCAAGCGGCAGAAACTCAGACCACCCCTCTTGATTGTCTGCCACAAAACAACGCAAGAACTGCTCAACATCCTGGTTCTTCCTTTCTGTCTGGCCATTAGACTCAGGATGATATAGAGATGAAAATGACAAATGAACTCCCAACCTGTCACAAAAGGCACGCCAAAAACGAGCCACGAACTGAGGTCCCCTATCAGAAACAATGTCAGTAGGAACACCATGGAGTCTGACAATCTCCTTGACAAAGGCCTTAGCGAATGTCTTAGAACAGGGCAGTTTGATGAAGGGAACCAAGTGACACATCTTGCTAAAACAGTCCACGACCACCCAGATGACCGTGAAACCCTCAGAGGGGGGAAGGTCAGTAATAAAGTCCATAGCCAGATGTGTCCAAGGTGCACTAGGAACCTCCAGAGGGCAAAGCAACCCCGCAGCAGGAGCATGTGAAGACTTAGATCTAGCACACACAGTACATTGACGCACCCACTTAATGACCTCCTTCTGCCATCCAGGCCACCAAAAACTGCGACCCGCAAGTCTCTTGGTCTCAGAAATTCCAGGATGACCTGCCAACCGAGACTCATGACACTCAACAAACAAATCTCTCCTAAAGGTCCTAGGCACAAACAACCTCCCATGGGGAGTGTTAGATGGGGCATTCTCCTGTGCTTTAAGAATCTCATCTTCCAAAACGAAGTCCAATGCAGCAATCACAACAACTTCTTGTAAAATGCTCTCCTCCTCCTCAGCACCGACCATGGGAGAAAAGCTGCGAGACAAAGCATCAGCTTTAACATTCTTGGTACCCGGGATGTAAGTAACGGAAAAATTAAACCGCGAAAAAAAAAGTGCCCACCTAGCCTGACGGGCATTCAAGCGCTTGGCAGCATCAAGATAGATCAGATTTTTATGATCAGTGAAAACCTGAATGGAAAAATCAGCACCTTCCAAGAGATGACGCCAGTGTTCAAATGCGAGTTTAATAGCCAGCAATTCCCGATTACCAATATCGTAATTAAGTTCAGTCTCAGAAAATTTTTTTGAAAAACAGGCACAGGGATGTACTCCATCCTTGTTTGCCTGAGACAACACCGCACCGACCCCCACAGAAGAAGCATCAACCTCAACCAAAAACGGCTTAGTCACATCAGGCTGTATAAGGATGGGGGAAGAGCTGAACCTCTCCTTTAGAAACACAAAAGCTTCAATGGCCTCAGTAGTCCACTGAACCGTATTAGAACCTTTCCTGGTGAGATCGGTCAGTGGTTTAACAATAATAGAAAATTTTTTAATGAATTTTCGGTAATAATTGGTGAAACCCAAAAACCTCTGTATCGATTTCAAACCAATAGGCCTAGGCCATTCCTGCACAGCTTGAACTTTCACCGGGTCCATCTCAAAGCCCTCGCTGGAGATAATGTAGCCCAAAAAACTAATTCTCTGTACAGCGAACTCACATTTCTCCAGCTTAGCAAAAAGCAAATTGTCAATCAATAAATGCAATACCTCACGTACGCTCCGCCAATGAGACTCCAGGTCAGGCGAATAAATCAAAATGTCATCCAAATACACAACCACATTTTTGCCGATCAAAGGTCTAAGGATGTCATTAATAAGATTCTGAAAAAATGCTGGTGCATTGGTAAGACCAAAAGGCATAACCAAATTCTCAAAATGACCCACAGGAGTGTTAAAAGCAGTCTTCCATTCATCACCCTCCTTCATGCGCAACAAATTGTATGCCCCCCCCCGGAGATCAATTTTAGAGAACCACTTGGCCCCCACTAACTGGTTAAACAAATCAGGAATCAATGGCAGTGGGTAAGGATTGCGTACAGTAATTTTATTAATCTCGCGAAAGTCCAAACAAGGACGTAAACTGCCGTCCTTTTTTTTAACAAAAAAAAATCCAACAGCCACAGGTGACTTAGAGGGTCTGATATGACCCGCGGCCAAGCTCGTCTGTATGTATTCCTCCAAAGCCTTTCTCTCAGGAATAGTCAGATTAAATAAACGACTTTTAGGAAGAGTCGCTCCAGGGACAAATTCAATGGTACAATCGTAGTCTCTATGGGGAGGCAAAATTTGCGACTCCTCCTCAGAAAAAACTTTCCAAAAATCCTGAATAGGTACAGGTAATTCCCCTTTATCCACAGCAGCAATGCGCCCGTTACAACACTTGTCATAACACTTAGGGCTCCAGGACTTAATTTCATTGGTAGACCAATCCAGTACAGGATTGTGCAATTTTAACCAGGGCAACCCCAAAACTACAGGAGAAGGCAAATTATTTAATACCACCAAATCCAAATTTTCTTGGTGAATACCATTAATAGTGAGGGGAAATTCATAAACCTTGTGAGTAACACATTTCAAGGGAGAGCCATCGACAGAAACCATGGCAATAGGGGATGACAAAGGTTTGGGTTTTAAATTACGTTTTTCCAAGAATCCCCCATCAATCACATTCAGAGTTGAACCACAATCCACAAATACCCGAAATTCAATTAATTCTTCCTGAGCTGCGGTAGTAGCAGAAAGAAATACACCCTTAGTGTTTAAACAGGCTATACGGGCGTAACTGACCTTTTTTTTTTCTTTGTTCATACGAAGCACACAGTTCTTAATGAAATAGTCAGATTTGCCGCAATAAAAGCACAAACCTTCAGAAAACCTGCGGTCTTTTTCCTGAGAGCGGGGTGACATCGCCCCAATCTCCATCGGCTCTCCAGTGTCAGTACAGACCCTCTCAAGACTCGGAGCTGACATGGCAGAGGATTTACTCTCATTAACCCTTGCACGCAGTCTCCTGTCCACCCGTATAGCTAATTGCATTGCCTCCTGCAAGTTTCCAGGTGTAGGATAAGCAATCAGCAGATCCTTAACCCTTTCACCTAGCCCAGCAAGAAACAAACTTTTCAGAGCTGAATCGTTCCACCCCACCTGAGCAGACCACCGACGGAAGTGAGTACAATAATTTTCCACATTACCTGATCCCTGCCTCAAATGTCTCAATTCCGTCTCAGCTGATGAGACACGATCAGTATCATCATACAACAACCCCAAAGCAGAAAAAAAACTATCCACTGATCTAAAGCACGGATCACTAGGTTGGAGAGAAAAGGCCCATCCCTGAGGTTCTTTTTGCAAAAGTGACATTATGAACCCTATGCGCTGTGATTCATCACCAGAGGATCTGGGTCTCAAACGAAAATACAATAAACAAGCATTTTTAAAGGAAAAAAAATCTTGTTGTTCACCAACAAATAAATCAGGCAATCGTACCTTTGGCTCCACAAAATGCGCTCCAGAACAGCTACTCACGTGTTGTTGGAGCTCGGCCACCTCCAGAGAGAGTCCCTGCAGGCGTTGAGCCAAATCCTGAACCGACACCATGATGGAAACTGGAGGTCTTTCCTTAGAGAAATTTTTTGGGCTGGACTTACTGTTATGATCTGCTACAAGCACTAAGGAAAGACAGGAGATCTGTCCCTACAATAGAACTAAGCTAGATCCGTACGATGTAACGGGGAACCTGATCCTGCGATCAGACCCGCTAAAGTCCTCAGCTAGTCTGAACGAAGACCTATAGATGTGAGGGAGGGATCCCTACAAGAACTAGGGACTAGGAGAAAGATGGACACCTCCTAGCAGAAATTGTAGCAGTAAAAAGACAAACAAACAACATAGAACATAGAGGTCAAAAGACCTAGCTAAACTGACTGAGAAAGGTAACAAAGCACCTGGCTAGCTTAAGAGTAGAAATTACAATGAAGTCCAGCAAGGCCAGAAGGGGCGGAGCAGGATTAAATAGGCAAAAACGGTCATGTGACCAGCATAATAGAAAAAACCTGACAGGAGAGTTCTAACAATTACAGTGCATGGCAGGCAATACCTGCATGTTCATTGGCTCTCTAAAGAGCGCCAAACATGCAGGGAGGGGACCAAAATTCCTGCCCGAGCAACCCGGAAATCCTCGCCGAGCATCGAGTTCGTCGAGCACAGTGATGATCGGGCGAGTACCGAGCAGTAGTGATAACAGAAATTATTGTTTTAAAATAAGTGATTATGTCCCTAATCTGCTTATAGTAATTATTCTATTGAAAGGAACACTGCCTATTTATCATGAGTGGTGGCAACCCGGATTGTCATCATTATCTAGCAGAACAGGACATATAATTAGCACATACTTCCCCACAACATGTTTCACCCCAGATGCGATGTCATCAGGGGATGGGACAATAATATGAATTCTGCTAGATAATGATGAAAAATTATTTTCAAATTTCATAGAAGACAAATACTTTTGTTCTTTAACTATAGAAGTAAATTCTTTGCCTGGTTTAATTTAGTCCAGACAAAGGAGCTAATACCTTGCTGGCTTAAAGTTCTGTATATAATGTGACTTGGTATAGATATACCTAGTCAGGGTCGGTCTGGCCTGGCGGGAAATCGGGAAATTTCCCGGTGGGCCCCGATATGAGAGTGAGAAAATTGGTGGCGGGGGCCCTTTAAAAGCGCGGCTGAATCAAATGTAGTGTCGCGCGCACGGCACATTCATTGGTGACAGCGGGCCTGCAGTGACATGCATGCAGCATACTTACCACGTGAGTCTCTGACACTGAGAGGACGGATTCTTTCTGGGTGGTGACACGCACTGCTCTCTGCTTTCCCGCTGGCTGGCAGACTGTGGTGTGGTGTCAGGTGACACTGATGCTGACGCCGCTCTCTTCTCCTGGCCTCTGATACGCCGCGGCCGCGCTCTGCTTTGCTTTCTCTCTGCTCCGGGGCCGGCCTCTGAGACGCCGGCGCCACCGAAGCTGATGTCTCGCTCTGCTCTCCCTGCTCCCGGGCTTCTGATACGTCCCATCCCGGCTCCATATCTGCCCTGGCCTGCTCCCCTGTAGTAATACTGGCGGGTGGTGGCACCGCCCCCTTCTCTCCTGCTCTGACTCTGGGCTTTTTTATACCGGTTCCGGGGCTGGATATGTGGACGGTGACCTGCAGCACTCTACAGTTCAACTCTCCAACCAGGCCTGGAATTGGAAACAAGGCTGCAGGCTCTCACTGATTCAATTTAATATCAAGAGCACCGTGCCAAATATTCAATAACGTTTTTATGGGTGAGTCATATGCCTGTGTGTGTGTATATGCCTGTGTGTGTGTGTATATGCCTGCTGGTGCGTGTATATGCCTGCAGTGCATGTGTGTATATGCCTGCGGTGCGTGCGTGTATATGGCCGCGTGTATATGCCTGCGTGTGTGTGTGTACAGTGTGTTTGTAAATGCCTGTGTGTGTACAGTGTGTGTGTGTGTGTATATGCCTGCGATGCGTGTGTATATATGCTTGCGTGTGTGTGTGTATATGCCTGCCTGTGTGTATATGCATGTGTGTACAGTGTGTGTGAAAATGCCTGTGTGTGTACAGTGTGTGTGTGTGTGTGTATATACCTGCGATGCGTGTGTATATATGCTTGCGTGTGTGTGTGTATATGCCTGCCTGTGTGTATATGCATGTGTGTACAGTTTGTGTATATGGCTGTGTGTGTACAGTGTGTGTGTATATGCCTGCCTGCATGTGTGTGTATATGCCTGCATGTGTTTGTGTGTATGTATTTGAGTGCCTGCATGTCTGCATGTGTATGTGTCTTCACACGTGTGTGCATGCTTCCTTGCATGTCTGCATTTTTGTGTGTGATTGTCTGAGTGTGTCTGTGCATGACTGCGTGTGCATTTCTGTGTGTGCTTGCCTGCGTGTGTACGTGTCCCCATTTCTGTGAGTATGTGTATCTGCGTGTGTATATTAGGGCTCTTTCACATGTCCTGATATTTACGGGACTGGAGATATCCGTGTCCACCTGTGTGTCATCCGTGTGACACATACCAGCGCTTGGGAATCAATGTACAGTTAGCGCTGTTCCCAAGAGCTGGGTGCTGCCCTCATCATAGATCCCTGCCGATGCTGCGATCAGCAGCAGCAGGGTCAATGATGAGAGTAGTAGTCTACTCCCGCCATGTCCAACTGTAAAAATACTAATAAAATTAAAAAATCCTTATACTCATCTCTCCTAAGTGTCACCCACTGTAATCCGTGCGAGCGCTCACGCCGAGGAGAACAACTCCTGCAGCGAGTGGGCCCCGGAGCTGTGCTCAGTGATTGACAGGGCACCCCTTGTTGAGCGCAGCTCCGGGGCCCGCTCGCTGCAGGAGTCATTCTCCTCGGCATGAGCGCTCGCACGGATTACAGCGGGTGACACTTAGGAGAGGTGAGTATAAGGATTTTTATATTTTATTCCTATTTTTACAGTTGAACACGGCGGGAGTAGACTACTACTCTCATCATTGACCCTGCTGCTGCTGATCGCAGCGCCGGCAGGGATCTATGATGAGAGCAGCGTTCAGCACCCGGTGCTTAGGAAGAGCGCTGTCATCAGTGTGCGGGACGTTTTGCAGGAGGTGCAGCAGGTAAAAACATTCATTTGAATGGGTCTACGTGTACCAATGTCTCTGGTACGTGTGGAAACTGTCATCGCATGTACTGACGTGTGAAAGAGCCCTTAGTATGTGTGTGTGTAAGCGCGCTTCTGCATGTCTGTGTGCTCTTCCGAAGATTTATTATATTTGGGGAGAGATGGGAGAGAAATTTTAGGAGACAGAATGGGGAGATGTGTGAAATAACTAGGGGAGGTGTGGGAATGGGTGCGGGAACAGAATGGGGAAGGGGGATGTATGAGGAAACAGTACGGAGAGTGGGGGAATAGTGTGAAGAGACAGTATGGAGGGAGAAAAGTGTGAGGTGACACAACACAGAGACTAGGTAGTGTGGGGGAAGGTATAGTGATGCGGCAGTATGGGGGAAACAGTGTGAGGGCACAGAAAGGGGGGAACAGTATGCTGAGGAGGGGGGAGTGTGATGAAGGGGCACAGTATAGAGACTGGGCAGTATAGGGGGGACACAGTGTGAGAGGACAGTGTGAAGAGGGGGCCCAGTATGGTAAGGAGAGGACAGTGTGGAGAGCAGGTACCATAAGAGGGGTAGAGTGTATGTCATGTTTTGTGCAGGGAGCATTGTAAGAGTTAGGTTTATTCAGGGGCTCAGTGTAGATATTTTTATTCAGGAGCATTATAATGACACTGCTATCTTTAAGGGCATCGTGTGGGAATGAGCTGCAGTATACCGGAGAAGATGGAAGTCTGCAGAGATGAGCTGTGGATGAGAAAAGTCCTCAAGGGGTCTGGACAAGATGGAGACGAAAAGAAAGAGAACGACTCTAATTAGAGAAGACGTCTCAGTTAAGATACCTGGATGTAAATGTTCATTTGTGATCCTGCCTGCGTCTCATCAGTACTGTGCTTCCTGTATGGTCCGCAGTCTGATGATGACTGATAACTCCCAGTATCTCTATTGTTAGTTACATACTGGGAGTTGTAGGTTTATGCGATACAAAGATATATGGGTCTGACCTGACATTACAAATGATGGTGGTTCAGATGATGTATTCATGTACTGATGTGTTTGTGCACGCCTGCGTATCTGGAATAATGTGTATTTTTGTAAGATGCGTGTATGTAACTGTGCATTGTGGTGTGTAATAACATTCATATGCTTGAGGCACCTTTACTAAATCTATTAGGACTTGCTCACATGTGTTAGGGAATTCCATTTGTCTTTCCACATTTAGGAACAGACAAGTGAAATTTGCTAACCTTGTCATAACTGTCACCATTGGGATGGGCTTGTATGAAGCGGGTTCAGGAGCTGAGCCTGCTCCATACTGGACAGATGTCGGCTATGTTACATAGCCGGTGTCTGCATGTAACAGCAGTGATCAGAGCTCGCCTTGATTGCTGCTGTTTTGAGTATTTAAGTGCCCTTTTCAATCACTGACAGCAGCATTTAGCTAGCACAATGGCCGGTGCATGCAGTCACCTGTTCCCTTCAGCCCCCTGTGACACAGTTGCAGGTCACTGATGGGTTGGCAGTATTGCTGAGTGAGCGTGGTCGGATAAGAGACATTACAGTCACCGCGAACTACAAAGTGAGCGTGCTGCAATAACTTCCGGCACCTTGATTGTGACACTTCCATGGAGCCCAACCTCAGTCTGAGCTTCATTGAATGACTAACATGGTAGCTGCACCTGGCAACTAGTGCTGAGTGAGTTTGGTCGGATAAGGTGTGATCCCAGCATGCTCGGGTGTTATCCGAGTATCTTGTAGTGCTCTGCTAATATGCTCGAGTCCCTGCGGTAGCATGTTTTGCGGTGATAGACAGAAGCAACACATGCAGGGATTACCCAACAAACCGGCAATTCCTGTATGTGTTGCGTCTGTCTACCTCCGTCAAACATGCTACCCTGGGGACTCGAGCATAGTAGCAGAGCACTACAAGATACTTGGATAACACCCGAGCATGCTGGGATCACACCTTATCCAACCACGTTCGCTCAGCACTAGTTGCCAGGTGCTGCTGCCATGTTAGTCATTCAATGAAGCTCAGCCTGAGGTTGGCCTCCATGGAAGATGTCACAATCAAGGTGCCGGACGTTATTGCAGCACCTTCACCGACCCTATGACAGGAAGCGAGTGGCGGCAGGGAGAATAAAATGTAATTTTCTCTGTGTAGCCAATGCTTTTCCAATAAGCCGTCTAACCAGGCTTTACATCCTATTTACCTGCAGATTACCCCTATATCTGCAGATAAATAGCATTTTTCAAGGTGACAAGTTACCATTAAAGGGACTCTGGCAGTACGGAATGACTGTTCGAAGAAAGTCCTGCTGCTTGGTGCTCCACAGCGCGGCCAAACATGTAATTATAGTACATTATAGAAAAACATAACAAGTAATAAAACCGTTTATGGTGGGCTGTAGTGTGGGCCCCTAGAGTCAGTTCCCCTGGTGGGCCCTAGGCACCCCACTCCGACCCTGTACCCAGGGCCGGCCTTTGGGGCGTGCCAGCTGTGCAACTGCACAGGGCGCCTCAAACTTGAGAGTGAAGGGGGGCGCTGCGCTGGCTCCCTCCCCGTCGGTATTTTTCTTATGGAAGAGCAGAGAGGGAGCGCCCAGCGTTTCTTCTGTGCTCAGGCGCCGGCGCCCCCTCTCTGCTCTGAAATGTCCGGCCGGGACCCGGGCGCGCTGCACTCTCTCCTCCTCACACACAGGGGCGGAACTACCGCCCGTGCAGCCGGTTCATTGAACGGGGGCCCCGAGGGAGAGGGGGCCCCTTCAGCCTCCAGCAGGGCCGCCATCAGGGCATGACTGCCCTGACTCCAGTATGGGGCCCGGCCGGTAGGGGCCCCCTTGGGGGCCCCCCTCTTGTGTGTCTCTCTCCTCATGGGGCCCCCGGCCCCATGCTAAGCGCCGGGGCCGGAACATCTCTGTCATGATTTCTCTGACTTCCGGTCATGTGACGGCACCGTCACATGACCGGAAGTCAGGAGAACCTGGTGTCATCGATTTGGACGAGGATTCTGCAGGGATCGCATGGGGGTAAGTATAACAAGTTTTTTTTTTTTTTTAAATACAATTTACTAGGAGTGGGGGGAATGGGAGGTGCACATGTGGGGGAGGGGAATGAGAGAGGTGCACATGTGGGGGAGGGGGATGAGAGAGGTGCACATGTGGGGGAGGGGGATGAGAGGTGTGCACATGTGGGGGAGGGGGATGAGAGAGGTGCACATGTGGGGGAGGGGGATGAGAGAGGTGCACATGTGGGGGAGGGGGATGAGAGATGTGCACATGGGGGGGATGAGAGAGGTGCACATGTGGGGGAGGGGGATGAGAGAGGTGCACATGTGGGGGAGGGGGATGAGAGAGGTGCACATGTGGGGGAGTGGGATGAGAGAGGTGCACATGTGGGGGAGGGGGATGAGAGAGGGGCACATGTGGGGGAGGGGGATGAGAGATGTGCACATGGGGGGGTGAGAGCTGCACATGGGGGAATTGGGAGAAAATGAGCTGCACATGGGGGAATTGGGAGTAGGGGGATAATGAGCTGCACATAATGAATGTGGGGTGGGGGACAGTAAATGATGATGGGGTGGGGAGAGCAGGACATGATATAATGAATTGGGGCAGGGGGTGCATGTAAATAATGAATGCGGGGAGCAGGAAGTATAGAGTAGGGGGCGTTGCGGATGCAGGAGTGTAACTGGTAACAAATTGGCGGAAAGAGTAGAGGTTCTAATTAAATTATATATTAAGTGCCTATTTACAGTTAATGGGGGCACCGTGGTGGATTACAATTTATATTTGGAATGGTAGGTTGTATAATAACTAACCATATATTGATGGTGGATACACGTCTGTATTCAGCTGCGTAATGTAGAAGTTGGGGAATGTGCTCTAGATAACTGTGTTATTTTATGCAGAGACGAGTCCTGGCTGGAAGACGTAATGGCGGTCTGTGCTGGATGAAGGAGAAAAGCGTAGCTGAAGGACTTCACCTAGAGACGTCACCAGTGAGTCAGTGTATTACATGTACACTTACACTATATACTATGTACCGGGCTCCTGTGTATAATGTCACTGGTGATCACTGTATTACCTGTACACTGACACTATATACAGAGCTCCTGTGTATAATGTCACTGATGATCACTGTATTACCTGTACACTGACACTATATACAGAGCTCCTGTGTATAATGTCACTGGTGATCACTAGATTACCTGGACACTTACATTATACATACCATGTATAGAGCTCCCGTGCATAATGACACTTATGGTAATATTAGTAATGTGGTGGTAATATTAGTAATGTGGTGGTAATATGTGGTCTGGTCATGGTGTGGCAGTTTTTCCCCCTTCTGTGTGGTATTATTCGGTCACTATGTTGTGGTAATATGTGGTCTGGTCATGGTGTGGCAGTATTCCCTGTATGTGGTATTATTGGTCATTTTTAAAAAAAAATGTATATGACACATTCCCTTAAAGAAAACTAAATAAAAATATATCTAAAAAGAGTATTGGATATTTTAAGAAAATTTTAATAGGTTAGAGTAGGGCCCTGCCAGAAGAGTCTACCTTATCGTGGTGGCGGCTTTAAAACTTTTCAACTTTTGTTGCTTGTTATTACTTGATCATTTGATTAATAAAAAATGCACTTGTTGTTTTCACCTACATGAGTTTAATTTTTTTTCTTTGGGGGGGGGCGCCAAGAGGGATTTCGCACAGGGCGCCATATACCCTAAGGCCGGCCCTGCCTGTACCTAGTACTTACGGAAACTTAATAGCTCAATATTATCTTTCCTACTTAGAAGATATAATGTTATAAGAGGCACAAATTAAAATACACTTATATTTTTGCTTCTAAATCAAAAGTCCAGATAAAATAAATTGGAGCTTTGGTATATGTATTTGGGATTCAAAATAATCATGTAGTGCTGAAATGTTAGGGTGCCTGTACATACAGCTTAGCCATCTGTTGCTGGGCAAACGCTAGTTCAGACAACAGTTGCTTCTCCTGATCCCCCATACGCCCAGCTGAACCTTCATGTGTTTTCAAGGTGGAAGGAGTAAAGGCACCCATATAAATTAAATTACAGTTATCCGATCCTGCTGTTTTATCTGGACCCGTATGGGGGCCTCATGACTCTCCCCCAACAGATGATGTCTAGGAGATTAGAATTGGGCTGTTGGAATTTAAGCACCTGATCCTTTTATTCTAACTGGAGTAAAGCTGGCTCCATAGGATTTTGCGACTCTCCTAGTTGCAGACACATAAACTCTCTGCGAAACTGAGTATTCATGTGTATGGGTTAATTGGGAGATATAACTGTAAGTCAAACAAAAGGTCAAGAGGCCTATATACACAATAAATAGTACTCGACTGATTTTAATCTAATGTGTATGAGGGCCTTTGATTAAAGGGGTTGTCCCATGACTAAATTCATTTTAGATCTTGGAATAATAATAGTAAGCTCCACAATTGGATGTGTTAAAAAAATGTTCCTGTGCTGAGATAATCTTATAAATGTGCCCCTGCTGTGTACTGTGTAATGGCTGTGTCTGACCGTACAGGGACATGGTCTGATCATACCACAGCTCCTGGGCAGGAGAGGAAGGAAAAGAGAGTATGGTGACGCAAAACAGCGTGAGATCGCAGCTGATTCTTTCGATGTAGTTAAATATTTCCCTGCATGTTTTATCACGTGAGTGTTTCTGTCTCTTTATCAACTCCTTATCACAAAACCTGCAGCAGACAGTTGATTTTGTCAAAGAATGGTACTGTCTGCAGCTTATTAATAATCCAAATAAAAATGGAATCCGGCACTCTTTGCATGATTTTATTCAGATTCTAGTAGTGTGTACAGCTAAAAATAACATTTCGGTCAAGTCGACCTTCTTCAGATTGTACACTAGTGATCTATATAGTGGACTGCTTTTTGAATTCTGAAACAGCCGGAATCGCTATTCCACATAAGTGTATATAGATCACTAGTGTACAATCTGAAGAAGGTCGACTTGACCGAAATGTTAGAGTGCCGGATTCCATTTTTATTTGAAGTTTGAGGAGTGGGACCCTATCCGTGCACCTATTATATCGGAGTGCCGTTCTTCCCTTTTATACATATGCAGCTTATTAAACCGGCAGTGGCCATGCAGGAATTCAAATGAGTGGGTCCACCAGATAGAGAACCACTATTGATAGTGGTCATCCCTCTAGTTCATGGGAGAAGTCACAATCAGGAAACACCCGCACTCATAAAGTTCATATGCTGTAATAGAATATATGAAAAGAGGTTATTGTGTTAAGATAATCCCTTCAAGTGAAAAACATACTTATAAGACCTATCAAGAAGAACACTTCATGTTACTGACATCTTTTAACTATTACTAAGACCTTTACGGTTGAAATGCATTGGTATTTGCTGAACAGATGCTGCGTTTTTATGTTAATGTTCCTGAAATAAAAGTTACAAGTTTTTCAAGGCCATTCTCAGTGTGCCAGATATCCTTTTTATGATATCTTTTATAAAATTAAGAACAATAAGTTAGATAAGTAATAAATTAACAGCTGATGATCCTACTCTAACCATTAATTTATTATCGCATCAGTATGGAATATCATAGATGCAAAGTATCCGAGATTGTCAGAGTAAAGTCACCCGTATACTGTACATTAAATTACAATCATCAAATTCTGCTGATTTTACCTATCTTACCTTGTAATGTGAATTCTCAAGGAAAGTCCATGTATATTGGGGAATTTCATGAACCATGAAAAATAGTATTAGATCCTAAAGAATACTAATGTATTTTTGAGCATTGTCATGCTATTACATTTCCACTATTAAGTATTTTCTTTCAATAAGCAAAGGATCACAAACAATTAATAGTTTACTCTATTGCTAGAAAGAAATATAATAGCTATTCAGCAGCTAATTTCTGACTGGATAGCATTTATAAAGAATAACAATTATCAGGAACAATACAGCTGTAATCAGTTTAGTGAAATAAAAAAAACAAGTAACAAAAGTTAGCCTACAATACAAAGGCAAATGTGTGCTTTGTCACGGTAATAAGTCATTGACCCAAATACAGAACTAAAATTTTTTAATGAGTCAGTTGCCTTTGTCAATTATGCGTTCTTGCTTCTAGCTATTAAAGTACATGACAGAACCACAATTTAGAGGGGACCAGTCACGTGATTTGAGGACCGTAAACCAATACCATCTTGCAAACAGCTGGTGAAAAGCTTTATAAAGATGATTCTGGATAAACTGTCTATTTTGACATTACGTGAAGAATAAACCCATAATATTTTGGTAATTATAGTTGAAATAAATCCAATTTAAATGTAACCTTTATTGATCAATATTAAAATTACCCATTACCGGGATAATAAAAAGTGCTAGTGCTCAAAATACACAAAGACAGACAATTAAAATAAGTCACACGTGAACCACTTTCTCAAGACCCATCAAAATGCTTATTACCCTCTGGTCATTCAACAATAGCAGACCAAGCTAACAACACAAGAAGACATACACACGTGGTCAAAATTGTTGGTACCCCTCGTTTAATGAAAGAAAAACCCACAATGGTCACAGAAATAACTTGAATCTGACAAAAGTAATAATAAATTAAAAATCTATGAAAATGAAAAAATGAAAGTCAGACATTGCTTTTCAACCCTGCTTCCACAGAATTTAAAAAAAATTAAACTCATGGAATAGGCCTGGACAGAAATGATGGTACCCCTGAAAATAATGTAACAAAAGGGACATGTTAAATCAAGTTGTGTCCACTAATTAGCATCACAGGTGTCTACAATCTTGTAATCAGTCAATGGGCCTGTATAAAAGGCTACAGATACTCACTGTGCTGTTTGGTGACATGGTGTGTACCACACTCAACATGGACCAGAGGAAGCAAAGGAAAGAGATGTCTCAGGAGATTAGAAAGAAAATTATAGACAAGCATGTTAAAGGTAAAGGTTATAAGACCATCTCCTAGCAGCTTGATGTTCCTGTGACTACAGTTGCACATATTATTCAGAAATGTAAGATCCATGGGACTGTAGCCAACCTTCCTTGACGTGGCCGCAGGAGGAAAATTGATGACAAATCAAACAGATGGATAATACGAATGGTAACAAAAGAACCCAGGATAACGTCTAAAGAGATTAAAGGTGAACTTCAATCTCAAGTGGACTTCATGGGAGACGACCAAGGAGAACATCATTGTTGAAAAAAATCATAAAAAAGCCAGACTGGAATTTGCCAAACTACATGTTGACAAGCCACAAAGCTTCTGGGACAATGTCCTATGGACAGATGAGACAAAAATGGAAGTTTTTGGCAAGGCATATCACCTCTATGTTCACAGACGGAAAAATGAAGCATATCAAGAAAACAACACTGTCCCTACTGTGAAACATGGAGGAGGCTCTGTTATGTTCTGGGGCTGCTTTGCTGCATCTGGCACAGGGTGTCTTGAATCTGTGCAGGGAACAATGAAATCTCAAGACTATCAAGGGATTCTAGAGAGAAATGTTCTGCCCAGTGTCAGAAAGCTTGATCTCAGTTGCAGGTCATGGGTATTGCAACAGGATAATGACCCAAAACACACAGCTAAAAACACCCAAGAATGGCTTAGAGGAAAACATTGGACTATTCTGAAATGGCCTTCTATGAGCTCTGACCTAAATCCTATTGAGCATCTTTGGAAAGAGCTGAAACATGCCGTCTGGAAAAGGCAACCTTCAAACACGAGACAACTGGAGCAGTTTGCTCATGAGGAGTGGGCCAAAATACCTGTCTAGAGGTGCAGAAGTCTCATTGACAGTTACAGGAATCGTTTGATTGCAGTGATTGCCTCAAAAGGTTGTTCAACAAATTATTAAGTTAAGGGTACCATCATTTCTGTCCAGGCCTATTTCATGAGTTTAATTTTTTTTTTAATTCTGTGGAAGCAGGGTTGAAAAGCAATGACTGACTTTCATTTGTTAATTTTCATAGATTTTTAATTTATTATTACTTTTGTCAGATTCAAGTTATTTCTGTGACCATTGTGGGTTTTTCTTTCATTAAACGAGGGGTACCAACAATTTTGACCACTTGTGTATATCGATGTCTCAAATATCCACTTCCATCCTATACTGTCCCACCAAAAGAGTACTGGGGTGGGCATACAGAATTGACTTCCCCAAACATATGTGTGCAAGTGGATGGTGAAGTAAGTCAATTTAATGGCACTAATAGACCACACCGCAGCATCAGTTCACAGTACCCAATATGTCCAGCTCATAAATCCTCCAATGTTATAAAAGTCATACACTAACATTGCAAAATCATATGAATACTGTATGTAGAACAAATTACTTTTCCTTAAATATGTCCCCCTATTTGCACATATCCAGCATTTAAACAGGGCATTTGAAAAGGGAAAAGATAGGATGGATCTCACCCAGGGTCATGGATTCTCATAGATAAAGCCTCATAATGGTGACTCTCCAATCATGAACCTTCTGACGGGTTTCGTCAGCCTTGACTTATCAGGGGAGATCTGGTTCAGAGAATATATTTAGGGGCCGGAACCTTTGCCGCATGTGATGCCCCTCAGAAGCGCCGCTATGGCAGGTACGGTAGTCTGTCCTTTAATATTAAGAGCTGCTCTCCCACCGGCCGAGGCATCTGACACCACTTTCGGGAAGCTCCTACTTATTTCCGGACCCTGTAACGTAATCCTCCTTGGACTGGGGCCGCCAGATGTGTCGATTACATCACATCCCGCCCCAGCCTCCGGAAGGTATAGGAGTGTACACGCCCCGCCTGTCACCATGGTGATGAGACTTTTCACAGACCGCGCCTCATCGCATCCCCAGGTAATTAACCCCTGCTGACAGGGGAGCACAAGACCTTGAATCAGCCAAAACAAATGGCCAAAACACTTTAGCCAGCAATGGTCAGCAATAACCCTGCGGTGGATTCCAAATAAGCGGGTCAATGGGAAAATAGCAAAAAAGAACCCCCAGAATAGTCCCATAAGCCACTTGGAGCAACGATCAGGGATAACAATTAAGTTTCTTACTCAGAAAGGGTCACATCAAGGTACCTTATATGGGACAGAATCCCCAGACCCAGACAAAAAATGAATATTAGAGATGACATATAAATATTACGGGTAAATGGAATGACATAATCATAGCACGACATGAGGCCCAGATAAGAAGGGAAATGTGGGGAAGGGGCATTCATACTCAAAGAGATGAGAAAGAAAGAAGCCCTACTTTAGAGGCCCTAAAACCAATCCAACCTATGCTGTACCCTACCTAATGCGGAGGTTGTCACCCTAATTGTCCTGCGCAGATGGCGTGCCCACTCAACGGTGGCTATTCTTCCCTGCATGACCCTCATGCTGGCCTAATTATTCAGAAAAGAGGAGAAGGAAAGTTGTTCATTCATGCTGTGTGGGGTAATGGTGCTCAAATCGAATATCCAGCGTGTTTCCTTCTGGAGAATTAGGGTGTCTCCAATCTCCTTCTGTAACTGATGGTAAAAAAATTTCTATTCCCATAAATTTGATTTTCGGGAAATTTCCTTGGTGCACAGCATTCATATGGTTTGCAATAGGGGTGTCTCTTTTATTGATAATGTCTCGAATATGTTCACCCACCCACTTATTTAGTTCCCTCCTAGTTTTACCCATATATTTGAGTTGGCATTCACACGTGGCCTTGCAGATGATGCCTTTGGACGAACAGTTGATAAAGTGTCTGATAACATACTCAGTCCTTGTGCTGTTACTCTCAAAATGCTTGCCTTCCATGATGTATTTACAGGATTTGAATTTTTTACACCTAAAACACCCCCTAATTCTTCGATCCAACCTCGACTGGGTGACTTCAGACTGAAAATGGCTGCGGACTAGTCTGTCCTTTAGTGATCTACCTCGCTGGTATGTGACCTGGGGAGTGGGGGTAATTTTGTTTTTCAGTTTCTGATCCATGAGAAGAATTGGCCAATGTTTGTGAAAGATAGCCCTAATTTGTTCTGATTGATTTGAAAATCGAGTAATGAACCTGGGTTTGGGGTTTGTTTCTTCTTTCCGAATCCTCAGTTTTAAGAGGGAGGATTTATCCCTGTTGAGAGATTCCTTGTATGCCCTACTTAAAATAGAGCTGGGATAACCTCTCTCAGAAAACCTAGCTCTTAAGTCATCCGCCTGTGTTTTAAAACCTTCCAGATCAGAGCAGTTCCTCCTCATTCTGAGGTACTGCCCCTTAGGAATCCCCCTCTTGAGGGAGACTGGATGGCAGCTGTCCCACCTCAAAGTTTTTTGGGGTTCCCTTCCATATGACGAACACGTCGTCAATATATCTTAACCAAATGACAAAGTTTTTAGCAAAGTCCGTCATAGGTTCGCCAAAGACCAAATTTTCCTCCCACTTGCCCAGGAGCACAAGGGCTCCCCATCGCAGTGCCCCTGTTCTGGTGGAAGTAGTCATGATTAGTGTTGAGCGAATTTGTTCAGTATTTCAAATTCGGCTTGTTTGCATAAAAAAATCGGCTCCGCCCACAAACATCCTTGATTTGCCATGCTGTTACGCAGATAACATGCCGAACAAATTCACTCAACAATAGACACGATCAAAGACAAAGACATTTCGGGTAAGGCAAAACTCCAAAGCTTTCATAGTGAAGCTATTATGTGCCCCAAACTGTTGTCCTCTGGTTTTTAGAAAATATTCAACAGCCATTAATCCCCAGTCATGGGGGATTGAGGAATAAAGGGCCTCGGCATCAATACTGCACACGATCATGTCATCCTCAATCATAATTCCATCCAATTTACACAATAAATCCATCGTGTCCCATACATATGAATTAAGTGAAAGAACAAAAGGTCTGAGGATTTTGTCGATATAGATTCCCAAATTTTGGGTCAGGCTATTAATGCTCGACACAATTGGTCTCCCCTCTAGGGGATTCATCCCCTTGTGCACCTTTGGGAGTCAATAAAAAGTTTCCATCATAGGGTGTAGGGGAAGCAGAAAATCTCTCGTTTTTATCAATGAATTTCCTCTCATAACTGTCATCAATGAGCCTTTTCAAATCTTCCCAATATGACTTCAAGGGATTCATGGATAGTTTGGAATACCCCATGTCTTTCTTGAGCAGGGAGAGACAGAGGTCATGATACATCTTGGTATCCATAATAACGAGGTTCCCGTCCTTGTCAGACAGTGATCTCTTTCTCCCGCTCAAGTTTATAAAGGCAATTCATCTCGACCTTCAAAAGATTAAAATACCTTCCTACTTTGTTTTTATCCAAATCCTTAATATCCCTCATTACCAGATTAAGAAACACATCGAGAGAATTTACATCCCCAGAGGGAGGCAGCATCCTCTGGCTTCTGTTCTTAAGCATGGTGAAGTACCATTCACCATTAGTGCCAGATACCGTGTCACCCAAATGGAAAATAAATCTTACATCTTCCAATAAATCCTCATTAATCCCCAGTTCTCTACTCTGTTTTTTGTCCTCTCTAGAAAAGTATTTCTTCCATTTAAGATTTTGTATAAATAGGTGCAAATCCTTCAAGGACTCTGTAAATCTATTAATTCATTATCCCTTGCTATATACTAATTATAGTTGAGTCATACCGCAACACAACTACCTTGAAGAGTCATCCAGGCCAGTCTTCAAATGCTACCTTCTAGTTTAATTGACATCTCTCTGTCTTCTCCAAGAGTCATATGCACAATTGTCGTCATAATCCCCATTCATTCCCATCCCCATATTCATACCCATGCCAGCCATACAAAGCTGCAGCAATGAAACCAAAAGGTCTACACAGTTGGTGCACTCTATATGACACAGAGCCACACCTGCTACATGAGAGACATTCCTGCCCTTGTCAAAACTGACATTTATATGTATTACATGGTTGGCCATTCATTTGAAATGGATGATAGGAAGAAACTTTCTTCAGTGCTGTGGATTCCAAGAGCCAGACAATAAGCTGATATAAACTATTTTATATTAAATGCAACTATTTTTATAATTCAGGAAATTGGATATTTGAAGGGTTATATTCCTTATTTATATTCCTCTGTAAAGAGGTTGTCTCTGCTAACTATCTGTCTGTTTCTATCCGGCGCTGGCTCAGAGCTGTCACCAGTCTTCTTGTTCTGGGCTGCCCTGTCAACAGGGCATGACTTCTGATATGTTGATTGACAGCAGGCTTCGCGCAGTTAGGCAGTGTCAATCAGGATGACATCGGCAGTCATGCCCCATCAACAGTGGAGAGCAGAAAAGAAGCAGCTGCTGTGTCAACGTGATGTCAACAGAAGCCAGCAGGAGAGGTCTGTGGCCGATCTGTGCCGACATAGATCGGTGCCGGACACAACAGGCAGGTAGTTAGTTCTGTCACATTGTAATGAAAAGGAACATAAAAAGCATGATGATAATTTTACTCATCCATTTTCTGATCTTTCCAGTTTTGGACAAATATAAGACTGCCCTTTGCTATAGATTGCATATTGAGTCCAAAATGATGCACATTCTACATGATCAGTGATGCTTTCTTTGCAAAGGCTTCATCATATACATGGCAAAGCTATCTGTATACTGGGTCCCTATGTATTCATATATCTTTTATTTGCAAAGGAGAATACAGCATTTGTTAAAATAAGGTTACTTTATTTTATGCAGCGCCCCTATAAGACTCATACCTGCAGTATAGATTTTCCTTCTTCAGTTCTACAGAAAAAAAGGGATTTATTACATGTGCAAATGAGCACTCCTTTCTGCATCCTTGGTGTGCAGTGCACTGTTCTGACCCTTCAATCAACATGCTGTGCACCTCCCCCTATCTTGATTGACAACAAATGCTTGCCCAGAATTGAATTGTCAACCCTGGGTCAGTGCGGATGTACTGTCATCACTTTCTCCTGTCTCCAGTGCCCACTCACTGCACCCAGGATCACCCAGTATCAATTTCAATATGCAAAGCGCAATAGCCAGTAAAAAGCTCTACACGATTGCTGCGATCTGCAAATACAGCAGATGATTAGAACCAACATGCAGGAGCTATATTATTATTATTATTATTATTATTATTATATTATCCCCTGAGACACACCACTATAATGAATACCAACTTCAAAGAACACATGTAGTGCAAGGTCTCATAAAACTAGATTTTTATAAGAACAATTAAAACTAAAAAAAATATTAAAAAGCAGAGTCACCCAATGGAGGACCACATGTTAATAATTAGTACATCAATTGTTTGAAACGTATACACAACAGACTAAATAATTGATATTCAATAAATATGTCTAGCAAATGCCTGTCAGTGCCTAAAACATTAATATTATATGGGAACAAGTGTTCACAGGAAAAAGCATTGACATAAGAAGGATACTTACAGTACATGTTTATATGAGGAAAAGCTTCTCTAACATATGGTCCAAGCGCCCCAATGCGCGTTTCACCCTTGCTTCATCGGGGGAGGGGGGGGGCGTTTTAGGCAATGACAGGCATTTGCTAGACATATTTATTGAATACCAGTTATTTAGTCTGTTGTGTATATGCTTCAAATAATTGATGTACTAAATATTCACATGTGATCCGACATTGAGTGACTCTGATTTTTAATATTTTTTTATTTTTAATTATTCTAATAAAAATCTAGGTTTATGACTAGGAGACCTTGTAAACCATGTGTTCTTTGTTGTTGGTATTAAATGCAGCAGTTGGACTGACAAAGCTAAGCTCAATAAGTTTTCAGTGGGGAGAAGCGCTCTCAATAAAACACATCTTCACACATTGACGGCCTATTGCGATTTTATTGCGGCCATGGCAAAAAATGCAACATGGAAGCAACGTCCGAACTGTCAATCAAGGGTGTGCTTACACAACTCAATCAGGCTGCATTTTTTTTGCCATTTTTTTTTAAGTATTGGCAGAAACCGCAGTTGGATCGCATCATGTGAACATACCATCTGGATATGTTTATCCGAATCTTCACATTTTTGTAATCGATTTCCAAAATTATAGCAAAAAAAATACGAAGGCATGATATAAGCACGCCCTAAGAAGTGCAGAATCTGGACAGCGGGCTATGCTGGATGGCAAGCAAGTAAATGGAGCAAGGCACCACAGAAGCTAATGGTGAGGAGATTATGACTAGTAACTGCCAATGCACTGCCCAAATGACCACTGAGTTCCTCTTCTATAGCATTCTGCCCAAGCTTTTATAAACACATTTGCATTGACTGTGTTTATAAAGTCCTCTCCTCAGAGACATGGGTTTTCAATATTATGGAATCTATATTTGCATCATCAGTGATCACTATTTTGGATAAGGTAAAGCAGGTCCACTTATTATCCCAGTTTTTTTCATAATTCTAGGCTAGATAAATAGAAATTAATTTAATAACTTGGGAGGGATTAGTTACATCAATGTTTACTTTCTACACAAAACATTTCCAATTTCCAATTTATCCCTGTGCAATTATGCAATGCAACTAATGAAATTAATATGCCCAATTATGCAATGTGCTGTTCCTCCTGGCATCACCAATGGCTACAATGGTCACAATCACATAGAACAAGTCATAGCTTCTGCCGGTGATCTGCAATCCAAATGCATTTTACCATTTAAATAAATAAATAAATACATTTAAATAAAGTTTATTGTATTTATCTACAGTACCGGAGCACTGGGCATACAAGCTGCTTTATCTTTTAGTAGCCTGGCCTGCTTGGCTCCTCATCTCTGCTAGCACAACTTCCACCAGTGCCATGCACAGAAATACACTTACTTACATGCCTTGGTATGCTATCAATGAAGTTATTAATGGTTGTCTGAGGAATTTCTGCCATGGTGAATGCACTTGGGCACGCATCCCATCAAGATCTGTTGCTGGTAGCTCCCTTTGCACATGCCAACCAATGAGATCTTAGATGTGCTCAATGGGAGACAAGTTGTGAGATGCTGCAGGCCATGGTTAAACATTTTGGCCATGCAGGCAGCTCACAGTAGTATAAGCAACATGTGGTCTGGTTCCATCGTGTTGAAAAATGGCTCCTAAGACACTTTGGAGATGTGGCTGTACCACTGGTATGATGCCAAAATTAATGTAAAGCCGAATTGTTAGTGTACCTGGAATGAAGACTAGATGGGTTCGGCTGCTGTACATTATGCCACCCTACACCATAATCTGGTGTAACATTTTCTCGGTCCATTTTCCATGTGATCTTCAAACCAAACTCTGCCTATCACTGTGTCCAAGAGCAAAGCAGGACTCATCGCTGAATAGGATAGACAGCATCCATTCCAGCCTCTAGTGTGTCTTCTCTGCGCCATGATAGCCTTTAATAGCAGTGGAGTGAGGTCAATGGAATACCTGTAGCTGGACGTCAGGCTCGTAGCTGTCATGGAAAAGCTTTTTGATTTTTTTTGTAGACATTGATGCCTTAATTGACAATATCACTTGCAGCATAGATTGGATAACTACACGCCATTTTTATATTTTGACTATGCATCTGTGCATGTTTTACTGTCATTCCAGTTCGTCATTTTTCTCCCAACCATTGGGACACGCAATGTTGAACAGTGTTGACATCTCAGCCTACACTAGAGATTAGTGAATATATTACAGTGGAATTGAAATGTACTTGAATATTACAAAAATATGCATTTCCCAAAATGGGAATTTCTTTTAATTCAGTTCTGCACTGTTAACGGACATCAAAAAGTTAAAAAAAACGTATACTGATCTCACTGCTCACTTCTCTGGCCCCTCTACGCTTCACTATCACCAATGCAGTCCTTGTCGCATTTTCTTTCTGATCGCCGCTGTGAGAGCTGAAATCCTTGGGCCTCTCCTGATAAATCAGGACTTCTGGCCCTGACGAGGCCTGGGACTAGGGGTGTAACGATCACGGTCACAGAGGGTGCGACTACGTTCAGGCCCAAGCGGGAGGGGGCCACTGACACCAACGACTATTTTAACAAGATGTGTGTCCGAGGATGTGTGTCACCCCAGGCCTGGATGCCACAAATTATTAAAGGCTGTGTATGAGAGCAGGAGGGAGGTTCTCTGGTTAGGGACCATTAGCATGCAGCACCTCCTGTCCCAGGCCAGTAGGGGGAGCAGGCTGCCCCTATAAAAGCTGGAACTGAGGGCAGGGTTAGGGAGACCAGGACCCACTTCTGAAGCATCCAGAAGGGTTCCCAGAGGAAAGGGACAGGTCAGCAGCAGCTGAGGAGTCCAGGAGGCAGAGGAGGAACAGCAAGCCAGGGACAGAGGCGACGAGAGCCAGTCCTGGCTGAGAGAGAACTACACAACTGGACACTGGGGTCCGAGGCTGTCAGGGTTGCAAGCCCGGCAGCAGATAACCAACCCGCAAGGGATTTCAGGTTCCTTGGCCTAAGAAGCCTGGAGGCTCCGCCACACAGAGGGACCGGTACAGCATGGAGAAGCAACAGGTACCTAAGGCCCGAGTCGCAAGCCATACAGGCGTAGTACACGGCCAGCTCAGGGACGTGGGCTATTACACCACGAAAAGGGGGATAGTCAGCAAGGGCAGAGAGAGAACGGTAGGCCTGCCCACTCACCCTGACCAGTGGGGCTTGCCCAAATGCTCTCAGACACCAAGGCCCATTCCTACCTTGTACTCCTGTTGGGTCATTAGTACTAACTACAATAAAGACCCTGGACTGTTTGAAGCAGACTCTGAACCCTTATTATTGCGGCCTGCACCATCACCCCCAGCATCCTATTACACTGCCCTGAGGCTACACTCTTCCCGTGGGGAGTTATCCTATCCCTGTGCTGCATACCAACATCAGCCTCAACGGTCTGCCTTGCAGCGGCGGTCATCCCTGACCGCAATCCACGGGTGGCGTAGTCGGACATTCAAAACCCTACAAATAGACTGCCACAGCATTTGGTGAGACCACCCTCAGCCACGGGATCGGGTTGCCACTACTACCCCCAACATTGCACTGAAGCCCGGTTTTGGGTGCCCCACGGCCCAGGGGGCGAGTCAGCTTTTGGCATAGTCGGCAGGATTGTGACCAACCCGCCACAAACGGGTATTGCGTGCCTGAAAAAGACTTCATACTTACCTGAAAAAGAGGTTTCCCGCCATCCGGAGCCGTTTCCCGCCATCTTCAGCCATTTCCCGCCATCCTCAGCCGTGTTCCCGCCATCGGGCGCCATCTTCGTGACGCCGCGCGGGAAGAAGAGGGGCGTGGACGTCCAAACCGCGCGAGACCTGAAGCCCCGCCCTATGCACCGACGCTGCGCAAGGTCCTGGAAGGAGTGAGAGTGACGCTGACGTCACCAGGACGCGACGCAAGGTCCTCGCCCGGATCAGCACCAGCGGAGCCGCGGCCTACGGAAGAGGATCAACGGAAGGTAGGCCACCCTTAACTAGGGGGGAGGAAGATGACGGATGCGGAGGGACCTTCTACCACCAGCGTGGCTGCAGCAGCAGTGATGCCATTCTCCATGCCCTACATCCCCGGAGCAGCCTGGCTGCCCCAATACTCAGGGGAATCCCATACGTTAACTGACTTTAAGGAAAGACTGCACAGTTTATTTAAAGTTTATCCCCTGACAGAAGAACAGAAAGTGAGCATTCTGACGGGGCAGCTAACCGGTGCAGCCCAGCGGGAAGTGAAATCATGGTCAGATGAGGAGAAAAGGACTGTAAAGGACATTCTGACCCGTCTGCGGAGTACCTTTGATACCCGGAACTCAGCAGAGATCAAAATGCGGTTCTATGGCTGTAAGCAGCGAGCCCAAGATAGTATCAGAGACTACGCCTTGAACCTGCAAGAAGCTCTGGGAGCAATAAAGCAAGCTGACCCTGGCAGCATGCAGGACACTGATAAACTGTTGACTGACCAGTTCATAGAAGGTCTGCTGTCCAGCACCCATAGAACCCAGCTGCGCCTTATGGCCCTACAGAACCCCGATCTGACTTTTGCGCAGTTCAAGGATAGGGCCATCCGGGTGCTTCGAGAACCCGCACCAGGTGGCGCTGTAGCTCCCCGGCGCCCTGCCGTCACTTACCACCAGGGAGCGGCGCCCTACCCCGCAGACCTTGTGGGGTCTGATGCACAGGCCCTAAATCCATCCCAGCCTGCAAACCTGCACCATCAGGTCCAGGAGCCAACAAAGAGTGCGGCTGCACTGACCAGGACCGTTGCAGGTGGAACCGTCTAGACCAATCAAGCTGGCTTCCAGTCCGGAGGATGTCCCGTGGCATCGACAGAGGAGGATCCCGTCGTCCAGAGGGAGGCCCGCCGACCATTACACTGAGGATGGACAGCCGATTTGCCGCCGTTGCAGTCAGCCAGGACACATAGCAAGGTACTGTACTTTAAATGGGTCCGACATGGTGCAGAGGGCCAACCCCCAGGCATAAGGTCATCAGGCCCGTCTAATTGGCGCGATAAGTACGTGGGGGGACGCCCGGTCTTACCCGTAGTGCTGGACGGTATCCCCATGAGTGCACTGCTGGACACCGGGTCCCAAGTGACTACCATCCCCTACGTACTTTTCAAGCGGTACTGGAGTGACGCGGATATAACCCGTTATCCAGACAGTGACTTGAGCATCATCGCCAGCAATGGCCAGCCCGTGCCGCAGGTGGGGTTCAGAGAGATGACCATCAAGATTGGTAAGGTGGAACTGCCTGCACAGGGAGTGATCATTGTGGACATTGACTGTCGTGAAAGTCACCCTAAAATAACCTTGGGTACTAATGTGATTGAAAACTGTCTTTCAGAAGTAATTGTGATTTTGCAGCAGGTGGCGATGAATGCGAGCTCCAGCCAACAGAGCGTCCAACAGAAAGAGATAAGAGCCCTGATGAGACGGCAACAGGTAGAACTGTCTGGTGGTGAGATCGGTAGCGTGAGGATGAGCGACCCGTTCCCCATTGCCATGCCTCCCAAAAGTGAAATGATGATCTGGTGTCGGACTGCAATCGGGTTAAGAGGGAGAGACTACCAAGCCATGGTAGAACCCATGTACTCAGACAGCAGGCCCACCATTTTGACAGCCAGGGGGGTGGTTGATGTGCACCATGGAAGGGTGCCCGTCCGGATCTTAAACATCGGGGAAAGTGAAGTATACTTGCCCCGGTACGCTACACTAGCCAAATTGTTTGCCGTCGAACACAATGCTATCAGGGTCATGGAACCCTTGCCTCCATCTTCCCCGGTGGAGGGTAATGTCTCCCAGAAACACAAGGAGGACTGGTGCCAGAAACTCTATGTGGGTGCTGACTCCACTCCCTCGCACCAAAAACAAGGAGTCTACCGAGTGGTTCAGGAGTACGAGAGAATTTTTAGTAAGCACCCGCTAGACTTCGGCCGAGTAAAGGGAGTAGAACACCACATCCCCACGGGGAGCCACCCACCAATAAAAGAGAGACACAGACCTGTACCCCCTGCACATTATCAGAATGCAAAGGGCACGCTGAGAGAAATGAAGGAAGCTGGGGTCATTAGAGATAGCTGTAGCCCCTGGGCAGCCCCCTTGGATCTGGTAAAAAAGAAAGATGATACCATGAGAATGTTCGTGGATTATAGACAAATCAATCGTATCACCCATAAAGACGCGTACCCGTTACCTAGGATAGAGGAGTCTTTAGCAGCTCTAAAATCAGCTAATTTCTTCTCTACTTTGGACCTTCCTAGCGGGTACTGGCAGGTTCCTGTGGCAGAGGCTGACAAGGAGAAGACCGCCTTCACCACCCCGATGGGATTGAGCAAATTCAACTGTATGCCCTTCGGGCTCTGCAACGCTCCAGGGACTTTCCAGAGGCTGATGGAATGCTGTCTAGGGCACCGAAACTTCGAGAAGGTCCTACTTTACCTGGACGACGTGATCGTCTATTCGAAGACCTACGAGGACCATCTAAAACACCTGGCAGAGGTGTTCGAAGCCCTGGCAGGCTATGGCCTGAAGGTGAAACCATCAAAGTGTCACCTATTGAAACCGAAGGTCCAGTACCTAGGACACGTGGTGAGTGCAGAGGGAGTAGCCCCCGACCCCGACAAGGTCACAGTAATCAAGAGCTGGCCAAGCCCCTCAAACATCAAAGAAGTGAGGCAGTTCCTCGGGTTGGTAGGCTACTACCAAAGGTTCATCCCCAGGTTCACTAAGATGGCAGCTCCAATGCAGGACCTCCTGATAGGTCAATCCAAATTCAGAAGTCAAAAGCCACCCTTCAATTGGGACAAGCCCGAAGAGGAGTCCTTCCGCCAGCTGAAGATGGCCCTCACGGGGGATGAAATCCTGGCCTATCCCGATTATGGCCAGCCTTTTATCCTCCACACAGACGCCAGTAATGTGGGGCTAGGAGCCGTACTGTCACAAAACCAACAGGGCAGAGAAAGGGTGATCGCGTATGCCAGCCGGAAGCTGAGGCCCACTGAAAGAAACCCGGAGAATTACAGCTCCTTCAAGCTACAATTCTTGGCAGTGGTGTGGGCCGTCACAGAACAGTTTAAGCATTACCTGGCCTCCGCAAAGTTCACTGTGTACACGGACAACAACCCGCTGACACACCTGGACAATGCAAGACTTGGTGCCCTAGAACAGCGGTGGATGGCCCGGCTATCCAATTATGACTTCACCATCAAATATCAGGCAGGCAGAACCAATGCCAACTCAGACGCCCTATCAAGAATGCCCCACCTACCTGAAGGAGAAGAAGACTCGGAAGAGCTGGAGGAAGTAGAGCTCCCGGCGTTCCACCGGTGTGGGGCCACTCAGTATTCTCACCGGGTAAGAGACAAAGACCTAACCACCGTCATGTTCAACCCCTTACTCCACCACAGCTGGGCTGAAACGCAAGATAGTGACCCTGCCGTTCGCCTGGTGAAAGACCTGTTAACCCAGGCAGACGCTAGCCCTGGCCCGGACGCTCCAGAGGAAGCCAAGCAGTTATGGAAGGAGAAAAGCAGGCTATTCCTCTACGAAGGTAAGCTGTGCAGAAGGCTTGTCAACCACCGGACGCACGAGCTGACCTGGCAGATAGTGGTCCCAAGGCAAGATGCAGCAATGGTCCTGGAGACCTACCATGACAGAGCGGGACACTTCGTGTGGAAGAAACTGGAGTTCCTGCTGAGAGAGCGGTTCTACTGGATCGGTATGAGAGGGGCCATAGAGAAGTGGAGCAGGGACTGCAGCCCATGCCACCTCAGAAGGAAGGACCGTACCAGCCAGAAGACACCCTTGAGGCCCATCGTCACCAGTCAGCCTCTTGAGCTGGTAGCTCTGGACCACGTGAAACTGGCTCCAAGCCAGTCGGGCAACGTCTATGCCCTGACAATAGTGGACCATTACTCCCGGTTCCAGGTGGTGGTTCCTGTTAAAAACTTGACAGCCCAAACAGCGGCCAGAGCCTTCCAACAACACTTCTGCCATCCACACGGGTATCCGGAACAGGTCTTGACAGATCAAGGTCCAGCGTTTGAGGCGGAAGTCTTCCAGGAGTTCTGCAACCTCTATGGCTGTAGGAAGATTCGGACAACGCCTTACCACCCGCAAACCAACGGGATGTGTGAGAAAATGAACAATATCGTCATTGACCTCCTCAAGACGTTGCCCCTGGAAGAACGCAGCCTGTGGCCGGAGAAGCTGCCAGACCTGATTGACTTGTACAACCATATCCCGGTGAATGCTACCAACTGCACCCCGGCTTACCTGATGCGTGCAAGACCAGGTAAGCTGCCTATAGACCTGGAGATGGGAGTCCTGACACCCGAGGACACCTCCCCAGATGCGGACTGGGATACGGAACGGCGGCTACAGAACAAGAAGGTACAGGAGAGTGTGGAGAGGAGTCTGGCTCAAGCGAGAGAAAAGCAAGAGAGGCTCTTCAACCAACACGCTCCTGCTGGTCCCCTGGAACCTGGTGAGCAGGTCCTGAAGCGGAAGAGAAGGCTTCACAAGCTGGACGACCAGTGGGAGAGAGACCCGTACACAGTGCTGCAGTCCGATCACAACCCGAAGGTATGTGTGATTACCAAGGATGGAGGAGAAACCACTAGCACCGTCTCCAGAGACCACCTAAAACGGTGCCCCGAGCAACTACAGAGTCCAAGTGAGATCAAGATGACCTTGAACCCGCAGACGACAAGGAAGAAATGATCAGCACAGTTCTCGGAGAGTTCCCCCGGACCTGGACTCGAATAAACGATGCGATAGTGGTACCCGTCCTACACTTCCTTCAGCCTACCCAGCAGGAGCCTACATAAGAACAAGAAGAACAAGCAGCCCCAGAGGCAGAAGAACCCATGCCAGCAGACCAGGAGAGTCAACCCTCTGCTGACATTGAGCCTACCATGCCTGCGGTAAGCCAAAGGACCCGCAGACAGCTGCCTGCCCTACCTGTAAACCCAGCTAGTAGCTGTACCCTTAATACTAGTGGGGAAAGCCAGGTTAGACCACCACCAGACAGTGGGTTACGGAGGTCAACCCGGAGCACTAGGGGTCAAATACCAGCTAGCTGGAAGATCTAAATGTATAATGTATATATTTAATGTGTTATGTTTGTACCCTGGTTATTAATACTGTTTTCCAGTTTTTCATAGTGACAAATGGACTGACAGGTTATGGACAGTGAATAACCAGAACTACCATGTAGATAGTTGCACTTGGTGCCCTCTTTCGAAGACGACCACAGAAGAAAAACCTGTCCGGCGTGGCCTCCTTGTGGTCCACAGTAGGTAACTCAGCCTTGCCACCACGCCCAATGCCAGGAACTTGGGGTTTATAGGGACAGGTCCCCACATCATTCAAAAACTTCGCCTTATGGGCTGAAATGGACACCCGGTCACGGATCATACTGTGACCCTCTTCTTTTGTTGGTGATATGGACACCCGGTCACAGACCATACTGTGACCTAAAGAACTCAATATGTGGTGTTGTTTGTTATTTCTTTCCCTGTTGTGTTTTGGTCATGCATTTATACCCTGTATTTGTGTTTCTTGTTTAGTCCCGGAGTACTAAAATTTACTAGGGGGGAATGTGTCACCCCAGGCCTGGATGCAACAAATTATTAAAGGCTGTGTCTGAGAGCAGGAGGGAGGTTCTCTGGTTAGGGACTATTAGCATGCAGCATCTCCTGTCCCAGGCCAGTAGGGGGAGCAGGCTGCCCCTATAAAAGCTGGAACTGAGGGCAGGGTTAGGGAGACCAGGACCCACTTCTGAAGCATCCAGAAGGGTTCCCAGAGGAAAGGGACAGGTCAGCAGCAGCTGAGGAGTCCAGGAGGCAGAGGAGGAACAGCAAGCCAGGGACAGAGGCGACGAGAGCCGGTCCTGGCTGAGAGAGAACTACACAACCGGACACTGGGGTCCGAGGTTGTCAGGGGTGCAAGCCCGGCAGCAGATAACCAACCCGCAAGGGATTTCAGGTTCCTTGGCCTAAGAAGCCTGGAGGCTCCGCCACACAGAGGGACCGGTACAGCATGGAGAAGCAACAGGTACCTAAGGCCCGAGTCGCAAGCCATACAGGCATAGTACACGGCCAGCTCAGGGACGTGGGCTATCACACCACGAAAAGGGGGATAGTCAGCAAGGGCAGAGAGAGAACGGTAGGCCTACCCACTCACCCTGACCAGTGGGGCTTGCCCGAATGCTCTCAGACACCCAGGCCCATTCCTACCTTGTACTCCTGTTGGGTCATTAGTACTAACTACAATAAAGACCCTGGACTGTTTGAAGCAGACTCTGAACCCTTATTATTGCGGCCTGCACCATCACCCCCAGCATCCTATTACACTGCCCTGAGGCTACACTCTTCCCGTGGGGAGTTATCCTATCCCTGTGCTGCATACCAACATCAGCCTCAGCGGTCTGCCATGCAGCGGCGGTCATCCCTGACCGCAATCCACGGGTGGCGTAGTCGGACATTCAAAACCCTACAAATAGACTGCCACAGCATTTGGTCTGACCACCCTGAGCCACGGGATCGGGTTGCCACTACTACCCCCAACATTGCACTGAAGCCCGGTTCCGGGTGCCCCACGGCCCAGGGGGCGAGTCAGATGCACATTCAGCTGAAATGCATTGCGGTGCAGAAACCCACTTGCTCTCTGCACTGCAATACACACTGCTGGCCAACCAGAGGCCGGCAAATTACATTGGTGTGCTTGTCACTGGTGGTGCATGGCAGTGATGTCAGCTGTCAGGTCCTGCTCCAACTATAGAAGAGGAGGCCACAGATCATTGGAGCGGAGAAAGGTAAGAAAAATCCATTTTTGTTGCTTTTTTATGTGTTGGAATAAAATGGGCAACATTATTACTGGAAAGGGCTCAATATGGTGGTCATTATACCAGAAAGGGGCCAATATGGGGGATATTATTACTAGAAAGGGCTCAGGATGGGGGAAATTATACCAGGAAGGGGACCAAAATAGTGGAAATTATTATAAGAAGGGGCCAGGATGGGGGACATTATACCAGGAAGGGGCACAGGATTGGGGACATTATACTAGGAAGGGGCACAGGATGGGGGACATTATATCAGGATGGGGACATTATACCAGGAAGGGGCTCAGGATGGGGGATTTTAAACTGGGAAAAGGCTCAGGATGAGTAACATTATACCTGGAAGGGGCCTGAGATGGGGGACATCATTACAGGAAGTCACCAAGATGGGAGACATTATTACAGAAAGGCACCAGGATGAGGGACATCACTATGTGGGCAGCAAACACATACAGTATGTCATTTTAGGATATAGAACACTACAAGGGCCCATACATCTGAGGTGGGAGACCATGTCCAAATTTTGAACCAGGGCCTATCAGACTCTAGTTACGCCACTGCCTGGAAAGGTTCTGAGTATGCACACGCAAGGTCATTGCGCACATTGTGACTTCATGAGAGCATGACCTTCAGCACGCTTGCGCAGAACCTTCCTAGGCCTCATCAGATCCAGAAGTCCTGGCCTAGCGTGAGAGGCCCAGAATTTCAATGATCATGGCTGTGCTGAAAAGATGCAGGTTGGACTGAATAGATAATGATGAAGAGTAGAGGAGTGGTAAGATGAGTGTAAAGTTTTTTTTAGTTTTTAATATCTTACATTTATTAAATTAAATTTGTGGAGAATAACCTCTCTGGGAATAGAATTTCCTGGGAAATCTGCACAAACAGTCAAATTCGAATTTTGCCTGATCCGCTCATCTCTAGCCTATATGTGGCACCCCAGGGGTCCGGTTGCCATAGTGGCATTGCCTCCCTCACAGGGGGTGATGCCATGCCTGGAAGCAACGAGGGGTCCCCTAATCAGGTATACCAGCATACAGCACTTTCCTGGCTCCAGACCAGAAAGGGGAGCTCCTCCCCTTAGCAACTGGAATCAGGAGGCGGGGTTAGTAAGAGTGAGTTGAGAGGAGTTGGAGACAGGAGAGCGACGAGGAAAGACCTGGGGAAGGGAGCTGTGTACTAGCTCACCCAGAGGAGAGGAGGGCAGAAGAACCGGACACTGAAGTCCGAGGTTGTGGGGCACTGAAGGCCCAGCAGCAAAATCCGGAGGGCAGGAAACTGCAGGTCTCCTGGCCCCATCAGACGCCCGGCGACACAGCAGCACTATAGGGCCCAGCACGGCCACGTGGGAGCGATACTTACGGAAGGCCCGAGCTGCCTGCCATACGGGTGAGGAAAAGACGTTTTACTCAGGGACAAGGGCTGCAGCATAGCTACAAGCAGCAGGGCCAAAGAGATTAGTGCAGAGGGAAGGCCTACAACTTTACCTGGCGAGGCAGATTCCCAACTTGCTTCCAGGCCGCCCGGACCTCTACTACCAGTTAGTACCCATGCCCCGGTCTGCTTAACGAACCGCAAGTAAAGATAAGAGGAAACCGCCATTAAGCTGTGGACTGGTCATTATCTGCGCCATCACCTGCACTACACCGCACCAACAACATCTACCTCATAGCATCACTATATCCTGCCCTGGGGCTAAGCTCTGCCTGTGGAGAGCTGAACCAACTCTGCTGCGTCACCATCAGCTCCAGAGGATCTGCACTGCCCCATATAGCCGCATACCACAGGTGGCGTCATGAACATTATCTCTATAAAAACTTCATTCCCCTTTCACCTTTTCCTTTAATTGACCGCCCTGGGTCACGGACCGGGTCACTGCCACCGTGACATCCCCCAGCATCGACCGGCCCGGCTACCGAGTACCCCACGGCCCAGGGGGAGCGTTATATACTTGTTGCGATATGCTGGAGTTATAAACCAAGGTCTTTCAGTTCAAGGATTCTGTCCCTCTGAGTGTGTGACAAGTGCCAATAAACTGGCACATCGATGAGAAGAAGGCACAATCACCCCACAAATCTTTATCAGATTTTTGAGATTTCATGTTTCTAAAAATAATTTGCTTTCAATATAGTTTTTCTGTTCCTCCCACATGCCACAGATTGGAGCTAGGTGCTTGAAAATTTGATAACTTGCAGATCTTAGTGACACTTTCTATTTCCTCGATTTGCATAACCTTACGGTTTGTTCTTATTGGCATTGCAATTTCACTATTGAGGATTGTAGTTTACTAAAACCGGACGTCAAAACTTCAGTACAAATTCTAAAAATGGCAAAACCAGCAGTCATCAAGTTGTACAACTGATATTCTCTTTTTTTTTCAGGTCATAATGAGAATCGTTAGATTGTAAGCTTATTATTGATGTAAACTGCAAATTCTTGTTGCAGTCATGTGCACATATCGTCAGAAATGTTTGGCTTGGCATTACATCTAGACCTCATTAGTACACTCACGCACTGGACAGCTTAACCCTATTTCAATTCTTCTAATGGCCAATCTCACTAGATGGCAAAAAAGAGGATAACGGAAAGGCTGTACAGCTCCACGGTCATGAAATAGTTGTCCTCACGCAACCCTAGGAATGCCCCACAAAATATGCCCGCTTACACCAGGAAAGAAATTCCATTCTTGTAGTTAATTAATGAGAAGCCAGGAAATTGCAAGTATAAAAAAGAAACCTTGTGTAAGGCTGTGTTCACACGATGCGTATTTCATGCGTTTCCGCGGCGTTTTTGCAGTTGCGGAAACGCCGCGGAAACGCATGAAAAACGCATGGTAGAAGGGAAGCAATGTTCCCCAATGGAAATCCGCATGTGCTGTGCCCATGATGCGGATTTTTCCGCAGCGTTAACGCTGCGGTCAAAAATCCGCAGCATGTCAATTAATTTTGCGGAAACGCGGCGATTTCGCCGCCATTGACTTGCATTAGAACGCGCCAATTCCGCAAGACAGCATTTGTACTTGCGTAATTGGTGCGTTCTAATGTGCGGATGGTACCCGGGTGTGGAGGAGAGGAGAGTCTCATCCACACCCAGGTACCATTGAAAAAGCTGTAAAAAGAAGAATAAAATAAAAAATAAATGTATTCTTACCATCTGTCGGCCCGCGCAGCGCTCCCGCTTGGTTCCCGGCACTTGCAGTGAGTTGTAGGACCTGCGGTGACGTCAGAGTCATGTGACGGGTCACGTGACGCTGACGTCGGCAGGTCTTTCAATTCAAAGTTGCCGGCAGCCGGGAGAACGGAGTGAGCAGGACAGCGCGGGCCATCGGAGGTAAGTATATACACTCTCTCGGTTCACACTGTATAAATCCATGCTGTTTGCATGGATTTATACAGTGTGACCTAGTTATCAAGCACTTTCCAGGTGATGCTAACATCGCCTGGAAAGCGCTTGTCAATCTGCATGCGGAAACGCATGTGAATCTGCATGTGGATCCGCATGTATTCTGCAGGAAAAACGCATGCACAATCTGCATGCGTTTTTTCTGCCAGGGAGATGCAGAAATGATGCAGAAATTTTCTGCTTCATTTCTGCATCGTGTGCACATACCCTAAGCTAACTTGTAAAAATTAGAGACATCACTGTCAGTTAACTCGAATTTGCCTGGCATTTCAGTGCCAATCCAGAAGCAGCAGTACTTGTTAAAATCTACTGTTGGGTTCTTGATTTTTTAATCATGTGGTAGGTAGCTGGAACATGTTATTAATATTTGAAAAGAATACTCACTGTGCTGGAAAACTCATAAGTCTGTATGACTGCATGGGATGTATTCATTCAAGGAACAAGATATAATTATAACATGAGTCATGCAGAGAGTTCTATTCAAATTATATTCTAGTGGGATATTGAAAATGTGTTTCTACTGTTATTTTACTCCACATGATGAAAATGATGATGGGTATTACAGTGCTGCTCACCATTATTGGCTCCCCTTCATTTTTTTCATAGACTGTACAATATCTTCAGAAATAAATGGAAATGTACCAAAGTTATATCCTCAGGATTTTTTAATTAGTGGTCCAAAGTAATACAACAATAAAACATTGGTTTTCAACTTCCATGTTGCGATTTCAAAGAAAAAAACAGAATAAACAGCATGTGCAGCAATAAAGGCACCTCTAATTAATACTTGGTTACACACCCTTTGACATTGCTGACAGCCTCCAAACATTTCTTGTAGCCATCCATAAGCTTCTTGCACTTTTCAACTGGAATTTTCTCCCATTCTTCCTTTGCAGTTTGTTCAAGCTCTTGAATGTTTGCAGGGTTCTTTTTCTCAATGGCAGATTTCAGTTCACCCCAAAGATTTTCAATGGAATTGAGGTCAGGACTCATTGCTGGCCATTTTAAAACAGTCCATTTTTTCTTTTTCAATCATTCCTGTGTACTTTTGGATGTGTGCTTTGGGTCTTGCTGGAGGACACATGATCTTCGACTCAAACCAAGTTTTCTGACACTGGGTATGTCATTTCGCTCTAAAATCTCTTGATAATTCTCTGATTTCATGATTTCTGTGATACAGTCAAGGCCTCCAGTACCGGATGCAGAAAAGCAACCCCACAGCATATTGGATCCTCCACCATGCTTAACTGTTGGTAAGGTGTTCTTTTCCTTATAAGCTTCATTGCGCCATCTGTAAACAAACTGTTGCTTTGCATTGCCAAAAAGCTCTATTTTTGTTTCAGCTGTCCTCAGAATATTTTCCCAGAATGATTGTGGTTTGTCAAGGTACTTTTTGGCAACGATCAGTTGTTCCTTTTTATGTCTTTTCTTCAGCAATGGTTTCTTCCTTGGCCTTCACCCATAAAGCTCTGCTTGGTTTAGTATGTGGCATAAGGTACTTGTTGAAACCATGACTCCAGACTGTTCCAGGTTGGCCTTCAGGTCTTTGGATGTTTGATGTGGTGTTTTTTCCACCATTTGCACCAACCGTTGAAGACATCTCTTGTCAATTTTCCCCCCACGTCCAGGGATGTTCTTGATGGTTCCATACTTGGCAATCTTCTTAATAACATTGTGCACTGTTAACACTTGGATACCAAGGTCATTGGAGATGGCCTTATACCCTTTGCAAGTCTTTTGTTTGCTAATAATAGCAGTTCTGATGTCCAAAGACAGCTCCTTTGTGTCCACCATGACAAAGGAACAGGGCCTGGCCCACCATGTGGTTTTATAAAACACTGAAGTCATCATTCATTGGCTAATTCATGTCACATGGGCACCAACAATTAATCACAGGTGAATCTCTTTTGTGATTTACCACAGGCGAGTCAAAATGTGTTTCCATACTAAATTAATGTAAAGGTGCCAATACTAATGACACAGCAAGCTTTGAGTTTTTCTATTTTTACCTCCCATTGTTTCTTGTTTTAAATTACTGTTTATCATTTGCTCTTTTGTATTTAACAGGAGTGCTCTATACAAAAAACTGTTTCACTTGATTCATTTTTTTCAGAAGATATTTCACATTATGTACTGAAACTTCATTGGTGCCAATAACGATGAGCAAGACTGCACATGGCTTTATGGTCTCTGAAGAGGGTTACCATCTCAGTTAATAGAAGCTTATATTAAAGATAATGATGATGACTGCACACAATAATGTTATAATGTAGATGACAGTTTAGTTTCCCTGACCTTATTTTTATAATCTACTAGTTTATTCAGTAGAATATAGAAGGACGAATAATCAGATTATCACCACAGCAGTTAGAGATGGTACTGGCTCTAGCTGGTCATGTGATCTTGTACTGATGCAACATGGGATTTAGGGACATAGCGGATAAAGTATATCATGAAAGATAGGAATCTAGATGGAGGCTGAAGGTGAAAAAAAACAGGAAGCTGAACTACAGGTAAATAAGTACATTATATACTGTATAAGAAAGAGCAAAGTGTGACAGATAATTAGGTGGGTGGTGCTGTTATGAAATAACTGGGAATGCTTCTTTAAAGGGAACCTATGGATTAAACTGGCTATTAGTTGTCTGGACACTGCATCTCAGATATGCAAGTAAAATGGTAATGGTTTTGAAAGAGAACTCAGCATGGTGGCTCAGTGGTTAGCATTGCAGCACTGGGGTCCTGGGTTTAAATCCCACCAAGGACAACATCTGCAAGGAGTTTGTATGTTCTCCCCGTGTTTGCGTGGGTTTCCTCCGGTTTCCTCCCACACTCCAAAGACATACTTATAGGGAATGTAGATTGTGATCACCAATGGGGACAGTGATGATAATGTCTGTAAATTGTCTGAATTGTAAAGCACTGCGGAATATGTTGGCGCTATATAAATAAAAGATTATTATTATTATTATAGAACTCTGGAATACTTCAAATCCTCTGTCCATCTATTGTTTAGATAGACTGTAAGTCCTTGTTCTGGTATGGAATCTGAGGATTGCCTCAGCGTAAACTGTAAAGCTTGATCTTCTTTGGGAGATCAGAAATAAACACTGTTTGCGCCACCTCTGTGTCCTCTGCAACTTGCTGGAGGTTCAACATAACCTGAAGTCCCTCCATCACATTAGCAAAATGCCCCATTATTTTCTCTGCATTGTTTGGGATAAATTGTAATATGTAATATATGTGTCTGCTGCTGGAAATTACTACTGTAGACAAATTTGTATGGTGGTTTTCCACACTAAGTGTTTTATTTTTATTATAGGTAACATCATGCAGTTGATGACTGCTGATATTCTTTCGACAGATTTTTGGACAAAGTGAAAATGTTAATATATCCTTTAGTGTAAAGTGACCAAAGTAGCCTCTGAAAACTGCCTTCAATATCACCTTATATATTTATATCAAAAACACATCTAAGAACTATGAGATAATGGGACAATATAATCAAATATGTTGACAATTACAAGTTAGAAAATAAAAAACATGAAATATATCATATTTTCTGATTTTGTTCCCCCCAAAATGATTAAAGTATATTAGATATTTTATCCTCATTGGAAAACTATCAGCTTTCCATACACTGAGTTTCTTCTGAGTATTTAATAGACTTGACTTCGTACACAGCAGCCAATCTGAAGTGGCCGAGCTTCAAGGGAGACAGCAGCAACCAGAACCATTGACGAGACAGGGGGTAGATCTCAGACTATCACAGACACCCTCTGGCACTGTAACTGAGCTGTTGTCACAGATCACTGTTGGGCCTTAGTTGACCTATGGCAAAAAGCAACCAAGCAGATAAATATCCCACATTGTGTCTGACCGCCTGACCAGACATCAACTGAGTACTTGGTAATCCTTACATCTGTGTAGGAATGTTATCGCAAAGATTTTCTGATCACTACATTTGTGCCCAAGAACTCACCAGTAAGTGATTGGTTATGAACCAGATATTATAACCATATCAAGTAGACTTGCCATTTTTATTACGGTAATTCATTTTTAAAGAGAACTTGTCATCAGGATTTTATATTCCAAACTAATGACATGGATATAAAGGCGCTTAATGCTGAGTAAATCCTTGCCTTTTTTTTTAAAGAAATATGTTTTGTTATTTTAGAGAAATCCATAGTTGAAACTGTATGCTAATGAGTTGTAAGTGCAGTGGGTGGGCTGTACACTTACAGCCTCTTTGCGCCTCGGCCTACTACCTGCCCACTGCCTGCCTCCAGTCTGTGATTGACAGGTCACCGAAATATGAATGAACTGTCAGATAGAGACAGGGGGCAATGAGGAATAGGGAGAGAAGTAGGAGAGCTGTAAGTGTAGAGCCCACCCACTACCATTAGAACTCATTAGCATACAATTTCAATTAAGGATTTCTCTAAACAGCAAAACAGATTTCTACAAAAAAGGTAAGGATTTACTCAGCATAAAGCACCTTTACATAAACATCATTAGTTTGGGGTGTAAAATTTATTTAAACTTAACAACTAACAGCTTCCTTGGGGAAAAAGAGTGAAAAATTACATGCTAGTTTATGTAAAAAAATTTAATTTAGGCTATGTGCCCACGATGCAGAAATGCTCAGGATTTTTTCCTGAGCGTTTCTGCATCTCCCTGGCAGAAAAAACGCATGCGGATTGTACATGCGGATTGTACATGCGGATTGTACATGCAGATTGTACATGCGGATTGTACGTGCGTTTTCCTGCCAGGGACAAGCGGATGTGAAGCGTTCTTCACTTGCATTTCCGCATGCGGGTTGACAAGCGCTTTCCACGCGATTTTAGCATCACTTGGAAAGTGCTTGTCAACTTGGTCACACTATATAAATCCATGCAACCAGCATGGATTTATATAGTGTGACCCCAAAGAATGGTTAAAAATAACAAAATAAATGTATACTTACCCTCCGATGGCCCCCGGTGTCCTGCTTCACTCCGTTCTCCCTTGCCGGCAGCGGTGGATTGAAGGACCTGCCGACGTCAGCGTCGCGTGACCCGTCACATGACTATGACGTCAGCGCAGGTCCTTCATTCCATCTTGAAGTGCCGGGATGCAAGGAGGAGTGCAGCGCGGGCCGCCGGAAGGTAAATATATATTTATTTTTTATTTTATTCTTTTTTTTACAGATTTTTTAATGGTACCTGGGTGTGGAGGAGACTCTCCTCTCCTCCACCCCCGGGTACCATCCGCACATTAAAATGCGCCAATTACGCAAATTGTGGAATTGGCGCATTCTAATGCAAGTCAATGGCGGCGAAAACGCAGCACTTCCGCAAAATAATTGGTAGTGCTGCGTTTTTTTCCGCAATGATAATCCGCAGCGGAAATTTCCGCAGCATGTGCACAGCACATGCGGATTATCATTGGGGAACATGGCAGACCTTCTACCATGCGTTTTTTAAGCGTTTCTGCAGCGTTTTTGCCGCTGCGGAAACGCTTAAAAAACGCATTGTGGGCACACAGCCTTATTTGTTTACTTAAATGCACTTGTTTTTCAGTGGTTAATCAAGTTTAAACAATTTATCTTTGTTAAATATATCATAAATAGTAACCTATTTATCAAGCATGTGCTCATTTTGTACAAATTCAGAGAGCAAATTGTCAAAAGAAAAGTGGAAAGTACATTTCTAGTTCAGCTCATGAAGCAGGGTAATAAACCTGAAGACTAGGGAGCATTTTTAATTTACTTAAATGCATGTGAAAGGAGATAGTCAAGGATAAGATCTAAAATGTGAATTGCACTGGGTAATGTAACAAACATAATGAGGAATGCATGGAATAAGTAGATTGGGCCCCTTTTTAATAATGTTGTGAAAAGTCAGAAATTAAATTGAATACTTAAGCAAAAAAAAATGTATGGGTGTTCTAAATGTGAATTCACCATTAACGCACCAAACTAAAAAGCATCCAGTGCTTGCCTTTAATATAAATAGGTACAAAAATATTTTACAAATAGTGTATACTATAATATAAATTATAATAATACTATAAACTTATATCCAGCAAAACTAGCAGTAATTTGATTTTTTTTTCACTGCATAAGACTTATACCTTCATACATACAACTATTTTTTTCCTGAGACAAGCAGAACCCGCTTATCTGTACTCTATAGCAAACCCAATCCCAAACCATAATCTTATAAAACAGACCTTGCTTGTTGGTTCAGATGCATACCGGTCTTTGTTTCTTCCTTTAGTGCCCATTTTCTTCAAAGAGGACCTTTCACAAATGTTTTCATGTTGAACTGGACACAGGATGTGATAGAGTGGAATACAACTTTTTAATTTTTAAACTTAGTCTCTGTCTTGCGGAGATATTAGCAATCAAAGTATATGGCAAGTAATGTGCTAACTTTTGTTAAGTCCAAGTGGGTGTTATCAAAGTTTTCATTGGGGGTGTTTACTTATTCTCCCTGTATGATGCTGACCAATAATAAGCAGGCAGCAACACTCAAAGAAAAGAAGGACACATCCCCACCTTAACTCAGTGCAAGTTCTTCAGTGTTTGAAATGTAAGAATACAGCTCTGAATTCCTGGTATAACCTCCTGCATGAGTCAGTGTGGGGGAGGGGTAGTGCAACTGAGCTTAGCTGTGCCACATTAAAAAACTTTCTATTAAGTCTCTACCTCTCTAATTGTCTAATTGTCTGATAGAATTGACTTGGACTTACTCATTAGATGCCACATACTTTGATTGCTAATATCTCCGCAACGGAGAGGATAATTTAAAAAAGAAATGTTTTATTCCGCTTTGTAGCCACTATTACATCATGTGTCCAGTTAAAGATGAAAAATTTGGTGAAAGGTCCTCTTTAAAAAGTAACCATCATATTCAATTTTTGTTTAATAAATCAATAGTGCATATGGAAATAAGGTACTTTGTAACACATCTTATTAGAGAAATTCTAAATTCACAGGTAAAATCTGTATTCAGTGAAGACAGATTTTTACATTACTGACATAGCGGATGACAGTTACTACTGATAAGATTTTATATAGGTAGGAGAGAGGAGGAGGAGGCAGGATGCTCCCTTCTACATAGAATAAAAACAATGGTCATTTGTTATTGCAGTAATGTAAAAATCTATCTTTACTGAACACACATTTTATGAATGATCAGTTCTTGTGGAGGAAGAAGCAGATTTCTCTGATAAGATATATTACAAAGTTTCTTATTTTCACATGTACTATTGACTTATGTAATAAAAATGAAAACAACAGTTATTCTAAACTGTATGCCCAAGCTTTTTTTTGTAAATTACTTATCTTTTCACCTACTTTGGAAGGAGGAAGCAGTTGTGTTCTTCATTGCTGAATTAGGGTTATACCGCCATAAATTGACAAAGAAATATTATCCTAAAACCTGCAAACCCAATTCCAAGCCTAAATCCTTTAAAATTGACTCTTAGGGCTCAGTCAGACTTTGCATGTTGGTGCAAAGAATGCCTACAGTTCTGTGTCTCTTCATATAGTGCCTACCTGCTTTAGGGTATGTGCACATGATCAGTATTTGCTGCGGATTGGACGCAGTGCACTTGTAGAAATCCCATGCCCACTATGCGTCTCCATATACCCGCTGAAACTGACATGCGGTACGTCTTTCCAGACCGCAGCATGTCAATTTCTCTACTTCTCATTAACATATCGAGCGGAAGCCCCCAGCGGCTTCTCTGCAGCGTCGGGGCCGCAGGCGGTGAGACATCGTGTGCACATAAACTTATATTGTATGTTCAAACTTTTCTTTGAAAATTACTTGTCTTTCCACCTACTACAAGAGGGGGTTCACCCTCATATCCCCCTCTGTAAGGCAGATGTGTGTGCTCCCCTTTAAACTGTTTGCCGTGTCCCCACTGTTGCCTCTATTAATATGGTGCACTTGCTATTCTAGTCTATTTGTTTTGGGTTAATTCACACATAAACTATTAAAGGGAACTTGTCATCAGTTTTTTCATGTCTGAACTAAGACTAGCACCTTAATTAGCGCCTGTGCTGCATTCCATAAAGTGGTATATAACCTTCTGACTCCCCTGCATAGACGGAGGTTGGATATATTGAATATGTTCCTCAGGTGGGCCTGTTAGCAGGTCACTTGGATGCAACAAAGCAGACAATGAGTATGCAGTAGTACTCAACCGACACTATTTGTCTAACACAGAGACAAAAACTAGTTATAGTTATATATGGATATGCAAGTACACAAGATATGGTAGGTAAAGGCAACCTTCAATGCTTGGTACACTATCCTTAATGTACAGCAGTTGAACAACTAATAGGGTCTGTATGTCTCAGCTTTACAGACGTTAGTGCCAGTACTAAGCATGTCACCATCGTTCACTCTCATTGGCAACTCTGTTTGATACACTGGCCCAGGAGCTGGCTGGCAAATTTTGACCTAGGGGGCAAGCATACAGCAGTGGCCCATGAGCAGCGGCACAGCCTCATTGCGCACGCGCGGGACCAGCGCCGGACGTATAGAAATGCGCATGCGCCCCACAATATCAGAGCATGCCGGGAGCAATATTCAAATAAAAGGGGGCAACGCCAGCAGTGAATGAATGCGGCGCCGCCCCTGACTGAATAGCAGGATCACACCCCTATGACTGAAGACGAGCAGGTAGGACAAAGTAAATATAATGTTATAAAAATCATTATAACACTACCAATTTTAATGAAAAAAGCTTGTTAGGGATGCACATTGTTTCACTAACAAAGCAATGGGGGCAGTGTAGATAGTAGATACAACATGATATGTTCCCTTTAAAGCCAGGGATGTCAAACTCAAATACACAGAGGGCCACAGTTCAAAGCTTGGACAAAGTCACGGACCAACCTTGATATTTATTAAAAAATATGTCTATAATTGAGGAAGTTATTCTTTATCAATTTAAACGATTAATTTAAAAATTATAGTGGAATATTATGTTATGTAAAAGCAGTAAAAAGCATATGGCCCAATGGCCTAATTTAAATATGTAATTTAATAGAGGATAAAAACCCTTGAATGAAACAGATAATAATGTATGATGCAAACAAAAGTGCCCCCAAATACAGTATGATACCCCCACAGTAAATTCCTCCACACTCACAGTATGATGATCCTATTGTACCCCTCTCCCTCAATCCCCCCCAACAAAGAATGATAACCCCATCACAGTATGATCCTCCATACAGTATAATGGCCACAAAGAGTCCTCCATACAGTATACAGGGCCCAACATAGTCCTCCATACAGAATAATGGGCCCCACATAGTCCTCCATACAGAATAATGGGCCCCACATAGTGCTCCATACAGAATAATGGCCACAAAGAGTCCTCCATACAGTATAATGACCCCACATAGTCCTCCATACAGTATAATGGCCCCACATAGTCCTTCATACAGTATAATGGGCCCCACATAGTCCTCCATACAAAATAATGGGCCCCACATAATCCTCCATACAAAATAATGGGCCCCACATAGTCCTCCATACAGAATAATGGGCCCCAGATAGTCCTCCATACAGAATAATGGGCCCCACATAGTCCTCCATATAGAATAATGGTCCCCTCATGGTCCGCCATACAGAATAATGTTCCCCTCATGGTCCTCCATACAGTATAATGGGCCCCACATAGTCCTCCATGCAGAATAATGGGCCCCACATAGTCCTCCATAGAGAATAACGGGCCCCACATAGTCCTCCATACAGAATAATGGGCCCCACATAGTCCTCCATATAGAATAATGGGCCCCTCATGGTCCGCCATACAGAATAATGTTCTCCTCATGGTCCTCCATACAGTATAATGGGCCCCACATAGTCCTCCATACAGAATAATGGGCCCCACATAGTCCTCCATACAGAATAACGGGCCCCACATAGTCCTCCATACAGAATAATGGGCCCCACATAGTCCTCCATGTAACATCCCTTGCAGCGTGCTGGCATGGCTTACCATCTCCCACCATGCAAGACCGCCAACTTACCTACCAGTCCAGGCTGTGCACTATGCTCCTCTACTTGCTGTGTGCATGTCTCTTGTCTGCTGGCTTAGGGCGGTGGGGCTGGAACTTCCTGATTCCTAAAGTTACAGTGTGCGCAGTCCTAATGCGTTCCTAGCCTATTGCTGTGAGTCACTGGATACTTAAACCTCCTTCACCCAGTGGGAGGTGCCTGAGCAACACTTTCTTACAGTGTGTTCTGTGCAACTGTGAGTTGCCAGGTTCTGTCCTGAATCTTGCCTGTTTCTGCCACCCTGGGGGCTGAGTACCCAGGCCCGTTACCTGTATCTGTGACTTCTAATCTATTTCTGCCACCCTGGGGGCTGAGTACCCAGGCCCGTTACCTGTATCTGTGACTTCTAGTCTATTTCCGCCACCCTGGGGGCTGAATGACCAGGCTCGTTCCTGTATCTCGTTCCTGTGTCAGTTCCTGTCTGAACTGTGTCCTAGCCCGTTACATGTTTGTCTCTATGTCCGATCCTTCCCTTTTCCTGCGGTGTCAGAACCAGTACCTAACTCCTACTCGTTGTCTCTGTAGTTCTGTTTGTGAGTTTTGTGTTCACTCGCTACTTCATAGCAAATACCTTGTGTGTATCTGGTTCTGCTTGTCCTGTTTTCCGGCCTCCGTATCTACCTCCTGTGTTCTAGCTATCTTCCTGTGTTTCCCTGTCCATGTCTGTTCCATGTGAACAGAGCCCTGTCCTGTCTGTCCGATCCTGTGGCACTGCTCTGCTCCGCTTCCCCTCAACACCTGCATCTCTGCTCTGCTCCGCCCTACTCCGCTTCCCCTGTGGTTCTGCTCTGACCTGCTCTGCTTCCCCTGCGGCTCTGCTCTGCCTTCTCCGCTTCCCCTCTGCACCTGCGGCTCTGCTCTGCTTTGCTCTGCCCTGCTCCGCTTCCCCTCCGCACCTGCGGCTCTGCTCTGCTCTGCCCTGCTCCGCTTCCCCTCCATACCTGCGGCTCTGCTCTGCTCCGCTTCCTCTCCGCACCTGCGGCTCAGCTCTGCTCTGCCCTGCTCCGCTTCCCTCCACACCTGTGGCTCTGCTCTGCCCTGCTCCGCTTCCTCTCCGCACCTGCGGCTCAGCTCTGCTCTGCCATGCTTCCCCTCCACACCTGTGGCTCTGCTCTGCCCTGCTCCACCTCCCCTCCGCACCTGCGATTCGGCCCTGCTCCGCTTCCCCTCCGCACCTGCGGCTCTGTTCCTGTATCCCAGTCTGTACTGGTCCCTATCCAGCCTGTTAACCTACCTGCCAGTACCCGCCTGTCTGTATACCAGCTGTGCTTGCCAGTACCCGCCTGTCTGTATACCAGCTGTGTCTGCCAGTACCCGCCTTGGACCACGGAGTCGATTAAGCCGCTGTGCGTCCGTGGTCGGATCTGGCAAGGTCCCTAGTCACGCCCCTCCAGGCACTCCTCGGTTCGTGGCCCAGTGGGACCACTAACCACGCTCACGCCAAACAGTCCGGGAGTGAGCGTAACACTCCATACAGAATAATGGGCCCCACATAGTCCTCTGTACAGTATAATGGCCCCACATAGTCTTCCATACAGCATAATGGCCCCACATAGTCCTCCATATAGTATAATAAGCCCCACATAGTGCTCCGTACTGTATACATGGCCCCACATAATGCTCCGTACTGTATACACGGCCCCACATAGTGCTCCGTACTGTATACATGGCCCTCAAATAGTGCTCCTCACAGTATAATGGCCCCAGATTAAAAAAATAAATAAATACTCACCTCTGCCATTCCAACGCTGATCCCTATCTACCTGTGGGCCCACGGGCCATCTCCCTTTCACTAGTACCGTGGCCACTCTCGTCTGCGCATGCCCTCCCGTTAGGCCATGCGCCCTGATCGGAGGGAGCGTGCAGAGGAGAGTGGCCGCAGCAGTATTAAGACGATGGCTGACGCCCGGGCGGCCCAAAACCTCTGCTGGAGGACCGGCCTGGGGGCATTTGCCCTTCTGCTACCCGGCCCAGCCCGCCCCTGCACTGGCCCTAATGCTTCCCGTTAGTCCGCAAGTACCCAATATGTGAGTCACTTGGTACTCAGTGCATTCCTCGCATGACCACCTTCGTTCCCTATAGCATGGCCCCGGCCCACACCATGTGCCATACATCTATGCTGGAAATAATGGCCCAATTCAACCAGGATTTCTCAGCACGAGGGGATTAACGGCCGACTTTCAATGCATGACCGGCAGAGTATGGACGTTGGGTCTTGACCGACGAAGTTTGGACTTCGGTGCTTTACCAATGACGTCTTGCCTGCTCTGGTATCCAGTCGCTCTCAGGTGAATCTACCCTAGGGATTATCACAAACACTTTGCGCTGTTCATGCATCTTCCCCTTCTCACGTCTTGGTGCCAAATGAGTTCCCGCTCTACCAGCCCGGACTTTTATATTTAGCAACTGCGCCAAAGCTGTCACCTGACCGGGCATCCCCTTCAAGCTCTTCACTCCGGGAATACTCTCCCAATCTTTCAATTCCCATCTGTTCAGCTCAACCAGCAGGTAGCAGTATTTGGTCATGAGTACCGTGGAACGCTGGCTAATTTCATCTTCCACTTTCTATCCTCTTACAGGCAGAAGGAACCCAGGACTTACATTGGGTGTATGTAATATGAAGACGATTCCGATTGCTGAGTGGTTTCTGACTACAATGTTTTATGTTCCAGCTTACTATGATGTGATTGTGTTCTTATTTTTGAACTATAAAGCCCCCTACGGACTGTGTCAGTTTCTGGAAATAGCTGGATAGTCAACAAATTACATATTCAGAATTCACGCAGATTCAACACAATAAGCAAGTTCTCATGAATATCCCCATTGCTCTCAGTCTGTAGAGAGGTGGGAAGTAATGACAAAGTTCTTTTGTATTTCCTGCTGAAATGACAAGCTCATACACCCCCTACTGAGCATAGAAAGATAGTCACAAGCTTAGCTTTAATTATAATTCCCCTCTGTATTGTAGATTTTAGAACTGTTGAATAGCTCTCTTCACATTTAGCAAAGTGATGACTTTTGCGCAGCCTTTGCTGATTCTTTCAATATGGTTTTGCGACATCCAAGGTAATTACAAAAAGAGACATGATTATGAAGTAGAAGTGACCTGGATATATATGAACTGACTTATCTGTGTAATACAGGTACCAATTGTACAGTTCAGAGCTACATTCACTATTCTGCCACCCATCACTAAAATAAGCTCCACTACAGATAAGTCTATAGCCACGGCTGACTGGGAATAACCAGCCCTGCTGAAGAAATGGCAACAGTGCAGACGTGTACTTCATAAGTACATGCTTTTACTCTACACAGCTATATACAGATATAGCAGCCATTAGATGGGGTGCAATAGCACAGTGCACAAAAAGCAATCAGCATAGCACAGCCGGCAATTTACTTTGTGTTTGGAGAGGCCACATTATGCAACTTTCATATCAATCTTTTATGCAAACTAATGTTCATGGTTAGTGATGAGCGAGAATGTTCGGTTAACCCTTTCAGCGAGTATGCTTGGGCGAGTACCGAGTATCTTCAGCGTACTCGGTGATATGTTTGAATCACTCCTGTGTGTATGATTTGCGACTGTTTGACAACTTTAATACATGTGAGGAATGCTTAAGAAACAAGCATTCCTCACATATATTAAAGCTGTCAGTCTCAAATTTTGCACACGGGAGTGATTCAAACATACCACTGAGTACGCTGAAGATACTCGGTACTTGCCCGAGCATACTCGCCGAAAGGGTTAACCGAACATACTTGATCATCACTATTCATGTTGCAATGAGCATTAAGCCGGCAAATGCTACATTTGTGTCCACACATTTAATTCTATACATATATGAATATACACACACTAATGCAAAACCGTTTCTGCAGGAGTAAAACAATGCTGCAAAGTGAGAAAACTTTCAGAAATAGAAGTGTTACATGTTATGTTTATCAATTAACAAAATGTAAAGTGAATGAACAAAAGACAATTCTAAATCAAATCCATATTTGATGTGACCGCCCTTTGCCTTCAAAAGAGGATCAGTTCTTTTAGGTACACTAACAAAAAGTCAGGGAAATTTAAAGAGTAACCAAACAATGATGATCATGATTTTCATACGTAGGCTGAAACACAGTCATTACCTGAAACAGCGGCAGCTGTGTAGGAGACTTAAAACAGGGTGAGAAACAGCCAAACTCTGCTACAAAGGTGAGGTTGTAGAAGAAAGTTTTATGTTACATGTCATATACCACGGTAATAGTGAGCAAAGCAATAAGACACAAGGTAATTATACTGCATCAGCAAGGTCTCCCTAGGTCAAAGATTTCAAAGCAGACAGACAGATGTGCTGTTTGAAAAAGCACTAAGAAATGGACAACGATGTGAAACATAAACACTGGTCGGTCAAGAAAACTTAGTGCTGCAGATGAAAGGCAAATCCTGCTTACTTGCTTTTGAAATTGGTGGATATCTAGCAGTGCCATTAGTTCAGAACTGACAGCAACCAGTGAGACCCAGCTACATCCATTTACTTTTCAGAGAAGTCGGGCCAGAGATGGAAGAATTGTACCCAAAAAACACATCTTCAACTTGGAATCAAGGCCGAGTGGCTCAACTATGTATGCAAAGATAGGAGCAAGGACGCAGAAAAAAAGCAACAGGTGGTCTAGACGCACTTCCAGTTGAAAACTATTGTGGAGCAGGCACATGCTCACTATTGCACAATACCTGTAAATGCCATCAGAGGTCAGCAGTGGAAGCAGATACCGACATCCCCTTGCAGGCAGCACAATTTATTTATTTATTTTTTTAAATTGGCATTTAAAGAGTGCCACAGAGGGAGACATTAAACAATATGGGCACTATGGAGGGGGACATTATACCATATGGGGCCATTGATGGAAATTTATACTGTATTAGCACAAGAATGGGGGACATTATATTTTATGGGGGACTGAATGGGCGATATTATTACTGTATTGGGACAGAATATTAAACTGTATGGAAAAAAGAAAGTGGGACTTTATTAATATACTGGGAACAGAATGTGGGACATTATTACTTAATTGAGAATGATGTGATGCCGAGAACAATAATTTTTAAGCCAGCATAGGGGTATGTGCACACATCTTCTTCAAGCAGATTCTACCAGGAACCCTCCCGAAAAAGCACTCAATAAATGTTAAAAATAATAAACATATGCACAGCACTGTCAAAATGACTTGTTGTGCTTATGTTCCGTCTCTATAAGTCACCTTGTGCTTATAATTTAAAAATCATGTTGTCCTATGTAAGAGTGCTTTATTCATTCATTGAGTGATTTGCAGCCTATTTACACTGAGAAAGGATAGCCATGCAGTGTAAATCTATCATAAGAACATGTAATGGATGATTAGTGCTCGCCATCACGGTTACTGTCTGTGACAATAAACAGTGGGGGGCAGCAGGGCATGGCATTTGATGGATGAAAATTGCATATTATTGCTATTATATTAAATAGAATATTTCACCAAATCTATTATATTGAACTGGAAACATGATGCAACAGTAGCTACAGAGCTGAACACAAGTTTTTCTTTATAATTTCACATCTCCGTTGTGGAGACATTAGTAATTGTAGAGTGATTGCAAGTTTGCCTTAGCACAAGAGGCATAAGTGTGACTATGGACAGGTATTGTGGGGAAAGGGGCTAGTACAGTAGAGCTAACAGTTTTATGAGAGGAGGAGAGCTGATAGAAGGGTTGTAATGTGACTCAGCTAAACTCAGCTGTGCTGCTCTTTCTTCAACGGGGATCTAGTTTGAAAGGTGTTAGTTATCTGTTCTCTAATCAGCGCTTTCTAATCATGCAGGAGGTTAGATGAGGAGATCAGAGCTGTGTCATTACATCTCACACACTGATAAACCTAAGCTATGGTGGGGAAGTGTTCTTATTCTGCTGTGTTGCTGCCTGCTTATAATTGGTCAGCATCATACAGGGAGAAGTACATGCTTCTGTAATAACGCCCATTTGGACTTAAAAAAAGTTACTGTACAAACCCTATGTATAGAATACACTTCCCAAGCTCTATGTAAATATTCCGATACCATGGAATGCTCGCTGTAGAACTGTAATCACACTCAAATACAATACAAACTTTAACTGAAGAGTTGTATGTGAAAAGTGTTGCAGTGTATTTTCAAAGTTACAGTAACATTGCACATAATTTTTATTGTTCATTTGCTTCCTAAATGCAAAATTAAGCAACTTTCTAAATAGTCTTCATTAAACATTTTTTACCATTTTTAGCAAAATGCAAGGTGAATGAACACAAGAGAAATCTAAACCAAATCAATATTTGTAGTGACCACCTTTTGCCTTCAAATTAGCATCAAAGCATTAATTCTTCTAGGTTTTGAAGGAACTCGACAGAAAGGTTGTTCCAAACATCTTGGAACCACTGATCTTCTGAGGATGTAGGCTATCAGAAATCCTTCTATCTATTCATGTAATCCCAGGGAAACTCGACTATCTTGAGATCAGAGCTCATTTGAGACCATATTATCACTTCCAGTTCTCCTTGTTCTTTTTTTCACTGAAGACAGTTCTTAATGATATGGGTTGTATGTTTGGAGTTGTTATCCTGCTGCACAATAAATTAAGAACCAGATGTGGATATTGCTTGACAGATAAGTACCTGTATTTCTCAGCATTGAGGACTAAATTCCCAACTCCATTTGGTGAAATACAGCCTCAAACTTGTAAGTAACCTTCACCATGCTTCACTGTTGCCTGCAGACAGTCATTATTTTACTGCTCTCCAGCCCCTTGGCAAAAGAATCTGCCTTCTGTTATAATCAAATATTTAAAATTTTAAGTCATCATTCAAGATTTATATATATAAAATATACTAGTACATAAAGCTTATGTTAAGTACTTTGTTAAAAGATATGTAAATGAATATTGTCAAAAAACTCTAAAAATTAATGTCCCCCCCCAAAAAAAAAACACACAATAAATACTTCACTTATAAAACACTAGAAAACTACACTTATGAAACCCTATTAGAAATGATTTTTTATATATGAATATAAATGTAAATATAAGACTTTTTTAAACATAATAAAAAATGACATATAACTGTGACACCAGTCGAACAAATACCAGCTGATTGCTCAAATCGGGTGGAAAGAGTGAACCGAAAAGAATCCTTTTGGATATTTAGACTAGGAACGCTGTACCCTGATGGGCAGAAAGATATTATAGAAGGTGTATGAGAAAATATGCAAAGGTTATTCTGAAATAAAAGTCTTATATTTATATTCATATATAAAACAACATTTTTAATAGGGTTTCATAAGTGTAGTTTTCTAGTGTTTTAAAAGGGAAGTATTTATTGTGTGTTTTTTTTTTTTTTTTCCGACATTAATTTTTATAGGTTTTTGACAATATTCATTTACATATCTTTTAACAAAGTACTTAACATAAGCGTTATCAACTAGTATATTTTATACTTTTAAGATTTTTTGTGGATTGATGAATTGGATTTTATAGTATTACTGATGTCTAAGGGAATGGGTGTGTCTGCTTTGTGTGGAACACAGCCCCCACCCAAAACTGTGCTTTGCTTTTGCTTCCTTTAGGAAGCGGTTGTATCTTAAAAATGTTATGTTCTGCTACCAGAGCTAAGGAAAGAGAGGAGATCTGTCCCTACGATAGAACTCAGCTTAATCCCTACGATGTAACAGGGGACCTGATCCTGCGATCAGACCTGCTAAAGTCCTAAGCTAGTCTGTACGGAGACCTATAGATGTGGGGAAGGAATCCCTACAAGTACTAAGGACTGGGAGGAAAATGGGACACCTCCTAACAGAAATAGTAGCAGACAGACGAACAAACAAAATATATAGAACATAGAGGTCCGTAGACCAAGCAAACTAACAGAGTTAGATACAGAGCACAGGCTAGCTAGAAAGTAGTTATACAATGCAGTCCAGCAAAGCCAGAAGGGCGGAGCAGGATTAAATAGGCCAACAAGGTCATGTGACCAGCAAAGGAAAAAACCTAAGAGCAAGGTTCTAACAGTACCCCCCCTTCTAAGAGGATCCTCCGGATCCCCTAGGACCAGGCTTATCAGGAAATCTCCTGTGAAACGCTCTGATAAGTCTGGACGCGGAAACATCATCCGACCTCACCCAAGAGTTATCCTCGGGTCCGAAACCTTTCCAGGCCACAAGATACTGCAAACTACCTCTATACCGTCTAGAGTTAAGGATGCGAGAAATTTCATATTCCCCGTCCTCCACCACCGGAGGAACAGAGGCAGAGGCGTCACAATCCGATACAACCGCTTTTTTCAACAGAGAGACATGAAACACCGGATTAATTCTCCAGGAAGTAGGAACCTCCAACCTAACAGCAGATTGGTTGACAACCTGAAGCACCTTAAAGGGCCCTACAAACTTGGGACCCAATTTCTTAGAAGGAATCCTCAACCGCAGATTTCTAGAGGACAACCAAACCATGTCACCAACAGCGAACAAAACCTCCTGTCGTTTCCTATCAAAGTAGTCTTTAGATTTTCTGTTGGCCTCCTGAAGATTACCACGCACATCCGTCCAAACTCTCTCCAAATCACCGGAAAAATTCTCCTCCTCAGGCACGGCAGATCCCAACTTGGAGAACGACCCAAACGACGGATGTCTCCCAGAACAACAAAAAAAAGGCGAACAACCAGCAGAAGAAGATGTATGGTTGTTAAGAGCAAATTCAGCAAGTGGCAGAAACTCAGACCACCCCTCTTGATTGTCTGCCACAAAACAACGCAAGAACTGCTCAACATCCTGGTTTTTCCTTTCTGTCTGGCCATTAGATTCAGGATGATATCCGGACGAGAACGACAAATGAACTCCCAACCTGTCACAAAAGGCACGCCAAAAACGAGCCACGAACTGAGGACCCCTATCAGAAACAATGTCAGTAGGAACGCCATGAAGTCTGACAATTTCCTTGACAAAGGCCTTAGCGAGAGTTTTAGCGCAGGGCAGTTTGACGAAGGGAACCAAGTGACACATCTTGCTAAAACGGTCCACGACCACCCAGATGACAGTAAAACCCTCAGAGGGGGGAAGGTCAGTTATAAAGTCCATAGCCAAATGTGTCCAAGGAGCACTGGGAACCTCCAAAGGACAAAGCAACCCCGCAGCAGGAGTATGTGAGGACTTAGATCTAGCACATATAGTACATTGACGCATCCACTTAATGACTTCCTTCTGCCATCCAGGCCACCAAAAACTGCGAACCACCAGTCTCTTGGTCTCAGAGATTCCGGGATGACCTGCCAACCGAGATTCGTGACACTCAACAAACAAATCTCTCCTAAAGGTCCCAGGCACAAACAACCTCCCATGAGGAGTGTTAGATGGGGCATTCTCCTGTGCTTTAAGAATCTCATCTTCCAAAACGGAGTCCAAAGCAGCTATCACAACACCTTCTTGTAAAATGTTCTCCTCTTTCTCAGCACCGACTATGGGAGAAAAACTGCGAGACAAGGCATCCGCCTTAATATTCTTAGTACCAGGGATGTAAGTAACGGAGAAATTAAACCGCGAGAAAAACAGTGCCCACCTAGCCTGACGGGCATTCAGGCGCTTGGCAGCATCAAGATATATCAGATTTTTATGATCCGTAAGAACCTGAACGGGAAATTCCGCACCTTCCAAGAAGTGGCGCCAGTGTTCAAATGCGAGTTTAATAGCCAATAATTCCCGATTACCAATATCGTAATTCAGTTCAGTCTCCGAAAAAATTTTTGGAAAAAAAGGCACAGGGATGTAATCCATCCCCGTTATCCTGAGACAATACTGCGCCAACCCCCACAGAGGAAGCATCAACCTCAACCAAAAACGGCTTAGTCACATCAGGCTGCATAAGGATGGGAGCAGAGGTGAACCTCTCCTTGAGATACACAAAAGCTTCAATGGCCCGACCACTGAACCGCATCAGCACCTTTCCTGGTGAGATCGGTCAGAGGTTTGACAATACTAGAAAATTTTTTTATGAATTTTCTGTAATAATTGGCGAAACCTAAAAACCTCTGTATCGATTTCAAACCAATAGGCCTAGGCCATTCCTGCACAGCTTGAATTTTAACCGGGTCCATCTCAAAACCCTCGCTGGAGACAATGTAACCCAAAAAACTAATTCTCTGTACAGCGAACTCACATTTCTCCAGCTTAGCAAAAAGCGAATTGTCTATCAATAACTGTAATACTTCACGTACGCTCCGCCAATGAGACTCCAGATCCGGCGAATAAATCAAAATGTCATCCAAATACACAACCACATTTTTGCCGATCAAAGGTCTAAGGATGTCATTAATAAGATTCTGAAAAAATGCAGGAGCATTAGTAAGACCAAAAGGCATAACCAGATTCTCAAAATGACCCACAGGAGTGTTAAAAGCAGTCTTCCATTCGTCACCCTCCTTCATGCGCAACAGATTGTATGCCCCCTTAAGGTCAATTTTAGAGAACCACTTGGCCCCCATTAACTGGTTAAACAGATCAGGAATCAATGGCAGTGGGTAAGGATTGCGTACAGTAATTTTGTTAATCTCACGAAAATCCAGACAAGGACGTAAACCGCCGTCCTTTTTTTTTACAAAAAAAAATCCAACCGCCACAGGAGACTTAGAGGGCCTAATGTGACCGGCGGCCAAACTTGTCTGTATGTATTCCTCCAAAGCCTTCCTCTCAGGAATAGTAAGGTTAAATAAACGACTTTTAGGAAGAGTCGCTCCAGGGACAAATTCAATAGAACAATCATAGTCTCTATGGGGAGGCAAAACCTGCGATTCCTTCTCAGAAAAAACTCTCCAAAAATCCTGAATAGGAACAGGCAATTCTCCCCTATCCAAAGCTGCAATACGCCCGTTACAACACTTGTCATAACATTTATGGCTCCAGGATTTAATTTCACTGGTAGACCAATCCAGTACAGGATTGTGAAATTTTAACCAGGGCAATCCCAATATTACTGGAGAAGGCAAGTTATTCAAAACTACCAAATCCAATTTCTCATGGTGAACACCATTAATAGTGAGAGGAAATTCACAGACCTTGAGAGTAATATTCTTCAAAGGGGAACCATCCACAGAAACCACAGCAATGGGGGATGATAAAGGTTCGGGTTTTAAATTGAGTCTTTCCAAGAATCCCCCATCAGTTACATTCAGAGTAGACCCACAATCAACAAACACCCGAAATTCCATTAATTTTTCCTAAGCAATCGTGGAAGCAGCTAAAAATACACCCTTGGAATTTAAACAGGCAATACGGGCATAACTGACCTTTTTTTTTCTTTCTTCATACGAAGCTCACAGCCTTTAATCAAATGACCAGATTTTCCGCAATAGAAACACAAGCCTTCAGAAAATCTACGGTCTTTTTCTTGAGAGCGAGGTGCCACCGATCCAATCTCCATCGGTTCACCACTGTTAGTACACACATTCTCATAACCAGAAACTGACATAGCAGAGGATTTGCTCTCATTAACCCTTGCACGCAGTCTCCTATCCACCCATATAGCTAATTGCATAGCCTGTTGCAAATCTTCAGGTGTAGGATAAGCAATTAGCAGGTCTTTAACCCTTTCATTGAGCCCAGCAAGAAATAGACTTTTCAGAGCAGAATCGTTCCACCCTGTTTGAGTAGACCAACGACGGAAATGAGTACAATATTTTTCCACATTACCTGATCCCTGTCTCAAACGTCTTAACTCAGTCTCAGCTGATGAGACACGGTCAGGATCATCATATAATAGTCCCAAAGCAGAAAAAAAACTATCCACTGATCTGAAGCATGTATCACTAGGTTGCAAAGAAAAGGCCCACTCCTGAGGCTCTTTGCGCAAAAGTGACATTATGAACCCTATGCGCTGGGATTCATCCCCAGAGGACTTGGGTCTCAAACGAAAATACAATAAGCAAGCATTTTTAAATGAAAAAAATTCTCGGTGTTCACCAAAAAATAAATCCGGCAAACATACCTTAGGCTCCAAGAAATGTGCTCCAGGACAGATACTCACGTGCTGACGGAGCTCGGCCACCTCCAGAGAGAGTCCCTGCAGGTGTTTAGCCAAATCCTGAACCGACACCATGATGGAACAGAAAAATCTTTCCTTAGAGAATTTGCAGGCTGGACTTACTGTTATGTTCTGCTACCAGAGCTAAGGAAAGAGAGGAGATCTGTCCCTACGATAGAACTCAGCTTAATCCCTACGATGTAACAGGGGACCTGATCCTGCGATCAGACCTGCTAAAGTCCTAAGCTAGTCTGTACAGAGACCTATAGATGTGGGGAAGGAATCCCTACAAGTACTAAGGACTGGGAGGAAAATGGGACACCTCCTAACAGAAATAGTAGCAGACAGACGAACAAACAAAATATATAGAACATAGAGGTCCGTAGACCAAGCAAACTAACAGAGTTAGATACAGAGCACAGGCTAGCTAAAAAGTAGTTATACAATGCAGTCCAGCAAAGCCAGAAGGGCGGAGCAGGATTAAATAGGCCAACAAGGTCATGTGACCAGCAAAAGAAAAAACCTAAGAGCAAGGTTCTAACAAAAAATTTCTGAGAATATACCCGAGAAAGACATAATCTTGTCAAAACGCGTTGTATTTACTTGAGGGGTAAAGATCGTTTGGAGAATATATACCCACAGTATTCACTGGCTTCTTGGGAGCGCATTTGGCCTGGATGAACATTATTGTCAAAATCTCTAGCCAACATGTTGGGTTCTATGAGAAGGTAAGTGCAAATTTTGATGTTGGTAATGCAGCTGATGTGATTTAATTGGACTTCACAAAGGCATTTGATACTTTACCACATAACAGCCTTATGATGAAGCTACAGAAGCAAGGACTTGGGGGAACTATATGTAGATGGGTAAGAAATTGGCTAAATGATAGGAAACAAAGAGTCGTCATAAATGATACGTTCTCTAAATGGTATATAGTCAGCAGTGGTGTGCCGCAGGGATCTGTGCTAGGACCGATTCTTTTTTATCTCTTTATTAATGACAATGTGGATGGGGTTGAGAGTAAAATCTCAGTCTTTCCTGACCTTGACAGTACAGTAAATGATCTGGATAAGATGACTGAATGGGTAAACACTTGGGAAATGAGATTTAATGTTGATAAATATAGAGTAATGCACCTAGGATGGAGTAATCCTATTGCTGCATATACATTAAACGGGAGAATACTCGGGACCACAGAACAGGAGAAGAACTTGGGTATTCTGGTTACAAGTAAGCTGAGCAGCAGTACTCAATGTCAAGCAGCAGCCGCAAAAGCAAACAAGATATTAGGATGTATAAAAAGAGAAATAAAATCCTGTGATCCCAACATATTGTTACCACTTTATAAATCACTGGTGATGCCACATCTAGAATATGGGATCCAGATTGGGCTCCACATTTTAAAAAGGATATTCAGACGTTAGAGTCAGTTCAAAGGCGGGCAACTAGATTATTACAAGGGATGGAAGGCCTCTCATATGATGAGAGGTTGGAATAGTTGGGCTTTTTTAGCTTAGAAAAAATATGTCTCAGAGATCTCATTTATATGTATAAATATATGTGTGGTCAGTGCAAAGTACTGGTACATGACTTATTCCTTCCAAAGACCATACTAAGGACCAGGGGGCACTGATTACGGGTGGAAGAAAGGCAATTCCGGCAGTTAAATAGGAAAGGGTTCTTTAAGTTAGAGCAGTCAGACTGTGGAATGCCGACCAAAAGAGGTAGTAATGGCCGACACTATAACAGCTTTTAAAAAGGGTTGGTTGATTTCCTCACTACACATAACATTGCGGGTTATAGATAATTTAGTGATAAAATGTAAATCACCCCTATTTTGCCCCATTAAAAAAAAATAGAATCAAAGCACCAGAATTAAGTTTTTTTAGCCGCCACAACATTGCAATAAAATGTAATAAGAGGCGATCAAAGCATTGTATCTACTAAAAAATGGTATCAGTAAAATTGTCAGCTCAGGGGGCAAAAATAAGCCATCACACTGCTCTATATCCTGAAAAATGTAAACGTTGCAGGTCTCGGAAAATGGAGACAAAAGCAAAGAACATTTTCTTAGAAAAGGTTAACATTTTTTATCACCACTTAAATGAAAAAAAAAACTATACATGTTTGGTATCTGTGTACACGTACTGACCTGGAGAATTATATTGCCTGGTCAGTTTTACTTGATTAATAAAATTTAAAAAAAAATGATAGAATTGCACTTTTTTTGCAATATCATCGCAACTGGAATTTTTTTCCCGCTTTCCAGTGCATCACATGATAAAATGAATGATATCATTCAAAAGTACAATTAGTCACGCAAAAGAAACCCTCACACGGCTATGTGGAGGGAAAAGTAAAAAAGTTATCACTCTTGAAAAAAAGGCAGGAAAAATGGAAAACGAAAAAATGGAAAATCGTAAGGTCGTCAAGGGGTTAATGTAGAAGGGAAGCTGTTGCTTTAAAAATTACACAGTAATAGTGTTGATCGAGCACTAAAATGCTCGGGTGCTCGAAGCTCGGGCCGAGCTCGCCGTGATACTCGGGTGCTCGACCCAAGCAACGAGCCCAATGTTAGTCTATGGGAGACCCGAGCATTTTTGGCGCGGCACCCCCGGCAGTCTTTTAAAAGCCTAACAAGTACCCAAAACGATAGTGACAGTGCTCAAATGACATGGGGACAGCATGGGAATCGCCCCAGGAAGCATTTCTGACGCCCAGGTCACTGCTGTCAACAACGTGGTCAGAGGTATTAAGCCACTTTTAAGGGCTCACAATAAAACGTTCAAAAACGAAACTGAAACTGCTTTCCTGTGAAATATGTTAAGGAACTTCCTTTCCAGGGTAAAGACTTGTGTATAAGGTAAAATAAATAACCCCCCCAAAAAATACTCCTCCACACCTTGGGCTATGTTAACAAGTAGCATTTTTTATGCGTTTTTGCACTTTTGTATTGCTTTCAACCGTGACAAATGCATTCACCGGGCAATGTCATTTTAACATTTTACAACCTTATCTGGCCATGTGCTGTGTGACACATGCATATGACGCGCCCCCTGGGCCATATTCTTTAGGGGGAATATCCGGAGCCGGATCAGATGGGAGTTGTAGTCTTCCGAGTGGCTGTGACCCGGTCTGTGCCCAGGGTGTCAAACTCAGTTGTATGTGGCAGTCCTACAGATGTTATTAAGTTCTTTATTGTCGACTACGCCACCCGTTGTATTGCGGTCACCCGTTGTATTGCGGTCACCCGTTGTATTGCGGTCACTATGGCCGCCGCTGCAGCAGGGTCCGCTGAGGCTGATGGTGTTGGTGCAGCTATTGATGGTATAACCCCCAACGGGTGGGGTATAGCCTCAGGGGGTCAGGTGCAGAGGATGGGGGTTGTGGTGGTGCAGCATAGGTGTTAAATGAAGACAGAGTCGGGTTATGCAGTTTAGGGTATTTACTCACTGCTGATGTTCCGGTCACTCCAGCTTCAAGTGACCTCCCGAGCCGTGCTGCATCCACCAGGTCCTGGATCCAGCCAACCCCCAAGCAAGTCCGGAGCGTGACCCTGAGCTCTCCTTCTGTCCTTTCTCTGGCCGTCCCCACTAGTGATCCACCCAGGTCCAGCTCCCTCGGGCCTTCTGTTGGGAGACCCTTGGCCTTAGGTTCCCTGACCCTCCACGTGGTATGCCTTCGGGGTGGATGTGGTGGGTGGCCGTGGCAGACGCTGCCCACGGCCTCCGGTCTCTGGCTGGGGTGTGTTTTTGCCCCCACCAGCTTGGGTTCCGGTACCCTGATGCCGACTCTTCACCCGTGGATTGGATTTGGGGTCTTAGAGTCCTCTTCTTCTGTTTCCCCCTCTGGGTCTCTCTTTCTTTCTCCTCTCTCTCTCTCTGGGGCTGCTCTGCTCCTCTGCTTCTTACTTCTCTGCAAAGGCTGACAGACTGACCCTGTTCTCTGATGGTGCCCACCTTATATACACCCTCTATGTGTGAGCTCAGGTGACCAGCACCCAATGAGCTCCTATCTTTACCCAGGCAGCTCCCCCTATCTGCCCCTACACTACTTGGGATGTACCACCCCCCTCCCACTCCAGCCAGGAACAGACTCGGTCGTACCTGCACATTTCTAAGTGGGAGTACCGTCGGCCTGTTCCCCGGAAATGGGATGTGTGTAGTGCATGCAGCCTACCGAGCTCAGTTCCACACTCCATCCTTACCCGGGAGTGGAATATCACACCTCTGGGTTGAGGTGCAATACCCCTGTAGCAGCCGAATCCTCAGGGTGCTACATTCCCCCCTGGTAAATCACAGCACGTCCTCGGGCTGTAAGACATAAATAACACCAAAACATACAAATTTTTGCATAAACATATAAAACATATAAAAACATTATATATATATAAAACATTCTCGTCGCCTCTGGCTCCTCCTCCGGTCACTGTGCAACGTGTGACCGGGTAAAGTGCGACAGTCTCTCTGGAAAACTGGTTTTCCTATAAAACCGGTAGGGGGCGCTTTAGGACGCGCAACTATATACAGGGATTATGGCCGCTCTCAGTCCTCGGTCAGTGGGATTTAGGGGTTAAACGGGTAACAGTTCACACTTGCTGGTCCCAACGGGGACTATATTAGCAACAGTTTCAGTTTCAGTTTCAGTTTCAGTTCACGGTGCCCCGACGGACAACTATATACAGCTTCTGCTTCGCTGTCCTTAGCGACGACGTCCTCCTGCTCTTGCTTTTTGGTTACCTTTGGCTCTAGTTTCAGACCCGTCCGGGTCCTCTTGTTCTTCCTCCTCACACCGCAGCTCTTCCTCCGTCAGGCGATGCACATGGAGGGCGTAGGGACCTTTGGCACACTTGTGCCGGGTGAAGGTGACCTCGTCCCCGATGTAAAGGTCACGACCTCTGTGTCCCTCCGGTAGGTGGGACTCAACGTCTCTCCTGGTTACGAAGACGTCGCCTAGGGTGTGGTGGTCTCGGATGAAGCCCCACCCATGCTGCAGGTTAAACTTTATCACAGTCCCGGTGGTACGGGGACTATGCGCTGCACGGGGGTCTCTCCTGGCCCGGCTCTTCTGCTCCGCGCTCCTTACTTGAGCTTGCTGTTCCCGGACCCGCCTCTCTCTCCGCTCCCTCTCGAAGTCCTCGAGCTGTTGGCGGCAGCACTCAGCACGCTCCGCTGCAGCTGCCCGAGTCTCTTGAGTGAACCCCATAAGATCTTCTCCGGTGGGGTCCCACTCAAACTGCGCTTCCGCTAGCGGGGGCGAGATCCTCTTTACGGGCTTTGGAGCCGGGATCAGGGGTTCATCCAGGGGTCTCTCTCTCCGGAGTCGGGGATGGTGAAACTCCGGTGGCCATATAAATGGCTGCCCATCCGGGCACGTATGCTGGGCGTACAGGTCCTCTCCCAGATGCGGCACTCTTGGTCTTATGGGCGCGGTGGTGTTAGCGCCCGGGTTGCCCGGGCCTTGCGGCCAGGCCTGGGGTATCTGGAAGGTAAAGGGCACCGTAAGGACGGCGGCGCCCTGGGCTACTTGGCCCTGCGACCAGGCCGGGGGCTCCGCGGAGGTAGGGGGCGCTGTTGGTATTGCGGCGCCCGGGGGTACTAGGCCTTGCGACCAGGCTGGTGGTACTTCCTGCTTGGTCACGCTCGGGGTCGAGGCGTGTGACGTCACAGGGGTCGCGGCTCCCGTTTGAGGCCTAGTCTGCGGCGGTGACGTTGCAGCGACGGGCACGGCAGGATAGACTTCGGGCTCTGCGACGGGGAGCTGGGGCAGGTACGCGGTTTCCCGGTTTGGGGTATAGGCGTCCCCTTTACCTGCCTCCACTCGTTCGGCTCCCTTCTCGGCGCCGTCTCCGGCCTTCAGTCCTCCCGCGCCATCCTCAGAGGCGGTCTGTTTCCTCGTCTCGGGTGGCGTGCTCCGCTGACAGGTCTCGGTCTGCTGGGCCATCTCACGGCTCCACTCCGCCAACGTCTCTCGCTGCACCCGGGCCATCCTCCTTGCGAGGCCCTCCAGAGCGGTCTGTGCACACTCCCGGTCTCGGGGGAGCTGTGCTAGGACCTCCACTAGGCCTAGTGGGGTCGTTGTTTCCAGCAGGCTCCTGACCAACGGGTCGGTGCTGCTCTGCTCTCCTGCAGTCGTCTCCAGCAGGCTCCTGGCCAGCGGGCCGGTGCTGCTCTGCTCTCCCTCCTCTGTTTCTAGCAGGCTCCTGGCCAACGGGCCGGTGCTGCTCTGCTTTCTCGCCATCTCCGGGTAAGCTCCTCCGATACTCTTCTCCAGGCTTCTTGCCTCCGGGTGCGCTCGCTCTAGACTGCTCCAGGCGGCACCCATCTTTGTTCTCTCCTTTTGTCTCCTCCCACCTCGAGGGCGGTTCCGGGGCCACTTGGTGACTGTCAGCTCCAGGGGCTGTTCTTTCACGCTGACAGACACCTCTAGCATCACAGTCTCTGTTGGTGGGGGCGGTTTCCACTTTTGGCGCCATTTTCGGTCCTGGCCCACGATGGGAGGTGGCCTCTCGCCACCCTCTGGCACGCCCATAATGGCGTCCGCTCTGGCAAGGCGGGAAACCTTTGGAAATGGCGGGAATCGCTTCCCAGTGGCGGGAAACTCTGCAGATGGCGGGAAAACGCTGTTAATGGCGGACAACCGGCTGGAATCGACTGGTGATGGGGTCCGATGGCGGGGACCCTCCGGAACCGGCAGGAGACTTCTTTTTGAGGTAAACTCGTTCTTTTCTTCAGGCACGCAGTACCCGGTTGTTGTGGGCACGTAATCCTGCCGACTACGCCAAAGTTGACGCGCCCCCTGGGCCATATTCTTTAGGGGGAATATCCGGAGCCGGATCAGATGGGAGTTGTAGTCTTCCGAGTGGCTGTGACCCGGTCCGTGCCCAGGGTGTCAAACTCAGTTGTATGTGGCAGTCCTACAGATGTTATTAAGTTCTTTATTGTCGACTACGCCACCCGTTGTATTGCGGTCACCCGTTGTATTGCGGTCACCCGTTGTATTGCGGTCACTATGGCCGCCGCTGCAGCAGGGTCCGCTGAGGCTGATGGTGTTGGTGCAGCTATTGATGGTATAACCCCCAACGGGTGGGGTATAGCCTCAGGGGGTCAGGTGCAGAGGATGGGGGTTGTGGTGGTGCAGCATAGGTGTTAAATGAAGACAGAGTCGGGTTATGCAGTTTAGGGTATTTACTCACTGCTGATGTTCCGGTCACTCCAGCTTCAAGTGACCTCCCGAGCCGTGCTGCATCCACCAGGTCCTGGATCCAGCCAACCCCCAAGCAAGTCCGGAGCGTGACCCTGAGCTCTCCTTCTGTCCTTTCTCTGGCCGTCCCCACTAGTGATCCACCCAGGTCCAGCTCCCTCGGGCCTTCTGTTGGGAGACCCTTGGCCTTAGGTTCCCTGACCCTCCACGTGGTATGCCTTCGGGGTGGATGTGGTGGGTGGCCGTGGCAGACGCTGCCCACGGCCTCCGGTCTCTGGCTGGGGTGTGTTTTTGCCCCCACCAGCTTGGGTTCCGGTACCCTGATGCCGACTCTTCACCCGTGGATTGGATTTGGGGTCTTAGAGTCCTCTTCTTCTGTTTCCCCCTCTGGGTCTCTCTTTCTTTCTCCTCTCTCTCTCTCTGGGGCTGCTCTGCTCCTCTGCTTCTTACTTCTCTGCAAAGGCTGACAGACTGACCCTGTTCTCTGATGGTGCCCACCTTATATACACCCTCTATGTGTGAGCTCAGGTGACCAGCACCCAATGAGCTCCTATCTTTACCCAGGCTGCTCCCCCTATCTGCCCCTACACTACTTGGGATGTACCACCCCCCTCCCACTCCAGCCAGGAACAGACTCGGTCGTACCTGCACATTTCTAAGTGGGAGTACCGTCGGCCTGTTCCCCGGAAATGGGATGTGTGTAGTGCATGCAGCCTACCGAGCTCAGTTCCACACTCCATCCTTACCCGGGAGTGGAATATCACACCTCTGGGTTGAGGTGCAATACACCTGTAGCAGCCGAATCCTCAGGGTGCTACACATACAGTGCTGAAAAGACATGGGAACAGCATGGGGTAGACCCCTGGAAGCATCTCTGACACCCAGGTCACTGCCTAAAAGTGTGCCCATCAGAAGTCATCCTTGCCTCATCAGAAGATGCAGACTTGCAACTATCCCCATGCAAGTTCTTGTCCCAGGGCACTGTTCAATTGTACCTCCCCCATTCCTTGCAATGCAAGCGCAAGTATGCAGCCTGCCACCCACCCACCCCCAGACTGCAATACCATGCTGCTTGCTTGCACTTGAAATTGGGCCTTTTAGGCATGTGGAGGCGGAATCTGGCCACCAAGTCATGGCTGCGTTGGCGGCCTGGAATCCATACTCAGTCCCCAGCCGCCCGGCGGCCAGGTGTCCATACTCGGTCCCCAGCCGCCCCGCGGCCGGGTATCCACACGCGGTCCCCAGCTGCCTGGGGGCAGCCGGGTGTCCATAAACGGTCCCCAGCCGCCCCTATTTCTCCTGTCAACTTCAACCCACACACTTTTCTTAGCCTGGCCTGCTTTAGGGCAGCATTGGACGAGACCACCAGAGAACTAGACTCCTCTGCTGGGCCCTGGCTTCTCCATCAGGGGAGTTGAGAGTGCCAAGGTGAGGAGCATGATGATGATGATAGAAGTTAGCATCTGCTTTGTTTTCTTTTAATGCAAGCATAAGTGTGCAGCCTGCCACCCACCCACCCCCAGGCTGCAATGCCATACTGCTAGCTTGCACTTGAAATGGGGCCTTTTAGTTTGGAGGAGGCCGAAGCTGGCCACTACCTCATGGCTGCTTCGGCAGCAAGGTATCCATACTCAGTCCCCAGTCACCCCTATTTGTCCCGGTGTGCCTTATACATAAGATTAAGCGCGTATACCAAAACATTACCTGTACCCTCCCCAGTGCATTTAGTGGGAAGGACAGCCTATTCCGCTGTATTGTGCGCATGCCAAACCCCTGTTCATGGTACATGCGAAGATGCCTCCCACCCTGCACCTGTCGTTGCAGACTTGCAACTATCCCCGTTCAAGTCCTTGTCCCAGGGCAGTGTTCAATTGTACCTCTCCCATTCCTTGCAATGCAAGCGCAAGTATGCAGCCTGCCACCCACCCATCCCCCAGGCTGCAATACCATACTGCTTGCTTGCACTTGAAATTGGGCCTTTTAGGCATGTGGAGGCGGAATCTGGCCACCACGTCATGGCTGCGTTGGCAGCCTGGAATCCATACTCAGTCCCCAGCCGCCCGGCGGCTGGGTGTCTACACTCGGTCCCCAGCCACCAGGGGGTGGCCGGGTGTCCATACTCGGTCCCCAGCCGCCCCGTGGCCGGGTGTCCACACACTGTCCCCAGCCGCCTGGGGGCAGCCGGGTGTCCATAAATGGTCCCTAGCCACCCCTATTTCTCCTGTCAACTTCCCCGCACACACTTTTCTTAGCCCGGCCTGCTTTAGGGCAGCATTGGATGAGACCACCAGAGAACCAGACTCCTCTGGTGGGCCCTGGCTTCTCCATCAGGGGAGTTGAGAGTGCCAAGGTGAGGACCATGATGATGATGATACAAGTTAGCATCTGCTTTGTTTTATTGGAATGCAAGTGCATATATGTAGTAGCGACTAGGCCTGAGGTGGTCAGCGTTTTGGCGCATATCCTACCTCCTCCGAGGATTGCTGGATGTTTTCCTGCTACTATCCCAGTTCTATGACTCCCGTTAAAACAAAGCTTCAGGTGATAAATGATGGATGAGGGAGTGGCAAAGGAGAAAGAGCAGGAGGAACAGGGACCATTCACATCAATATCAGGCCAGTCAACCACATATGTCTTGTAGGATATGTTTCTGTAACAAAAGGAGCGATTCGGCTACACAGTTATAGGGCATACAGTGAGTGCAATGCCTACCAAAAATTTTGAGGCACTCCAATGCCCGTTGGAAATGACATGGAGGTCAGAGGGCCTTAACTAAACCGTTTTTTCCATTTATACCAACTGGGTCTCCTGTACACTGTTAGCCTAAGCAGTGAATGGAAGGCTTTCCAAAAATTATGAGGAACTTGCAATGCCCCTTACAAGAGCCATGCAGTACAGCATATTACAAACATAAGTCCCATTATTGGGGAGTGGGTCTCCCATAGTATTTGCTTATGCCTTCCAAGCAAAAGCTTCCAAAAATTAGGACGAACAAACTTGCAATGCCCCCTACAAGAGCCATGCAGTACAGCATATTACAAACATAAGTCCCATTATTGGGGAGTGGGTCTCCCATAGTATTTGCTTATGCCTTCCAAGCAAAAGCTTCCAAAAATTAGGACGAACCAACTTGCAATGCCCCTTACAAGAGCTATGCAGTACAGCATATTACAAACATAAGTCCCATTATTGGGGAGTGGGTCTCCCATAGTATTTGCTTATGCCTTCCAAGCAAAAGCTTCCAAAAATTAGGACAGACCAACTTGCAATGCCCCTTAAAAGAGCCATGCAGTACAGCATATTACAAACATAAGTCCCATTATTGGGGAGTGGGTCTCCCATAGTATTTGCTTATGCCTTCCAAGCAAAAGCATAAAAAAATTAGGAGGAAATGCAGTGCCCGTTCGAAGACTCGTGGAGGTCCCAGTAGCTGTAGTGCCGGCGTCCCTGCCCTCTGCTAGGCAGGGACGCTGTTCCCCTCACCGCTCTGCTCCGTGCCCGGCGTCCCTCTCCCGCTCTGCTGGCAGCGCGCGCTCCTTCCCGGCCACTGTGCTTAGGGCGCGCGCGCGCGCCCTCCCTCCCTCTTAAAGGGACCGCGCGCGCCGTCCTAAGGAGTCCCCGGCCAATGGCCGGAGGACTTTACCATATATAAGGCACCTCCTCCAAAATGGAGGTGCCCGAGCAATGTTGTTGCACCTTTCTACTCTGCTTCAGCCCTCAGGTCCCGTTGCCAGTTACCTGCCAGTTACCTGCCAGATTCCTGCCAGCTTGCTGTCCTAATCCTGCCTGATTTCCTGTTACCTGCCTGCCTGCCTGAGGTCCGACGGTCTGCCTTACAACTCCGGTCAGTCTGTCTAAGGACCAACTTGCCCGCTCACCTGGGAGCGCACATCAGCTACCTGCCTGCTTGCCTGAGGTCCGACGGTCTGCCTTACAACTCCGGTCAGTCTGTCTATGGTCCAGCTTGCCCGCTCACCTGGGAGCGCTTCTCCGCTACCTGCCTGCTTGCCTGCCCGGAGGCTCCGCTGTCACGTGCTGTGACCACCAGCTATTCCAGACTCTTGCCCGCTCACCTGGGAGCGCTTCTCCGCTACCTGCCTGCTTGCCTACCTGGAGGCTCCGCCGTCACGTGCTGTGACCACCTGCTATTCCAGAGACTCTCGCTTGCTCACCTGGGAGCACACATCCTCCATCTGCCTTGCTAGCCTACCTGGAGGTTCAGCCATCACAGGTCGTACCTACCCCTTACCTAGAGACTGCCCCGGTCACTTGCCATGACCTCCAGCCCGTTCTTCCAGAGACTGCCCCGGTCACTTGCCGTGACCTCCAGCCCGTTCTTCCAGAGACTGCCTGATCACTTGCCGTGACCTCCTGCCCGTACACCCAGAGACTGTCCCGGTCACCTGCTGTGACTGCCTGCCTGGTCGCCACCCGCTCCCTTACAAGGACCGCTTCCTTGTATAGTAGCCCAGAGGTTCCGCCTCCCAGACCCGTTACAGTAGCTTAACAAGATGGTTTTAATGCCCCTTACAAGAGACGTGGAGGTCAGAGTGGTATAACAAGACGCTTTTAATGCCCCTCAGAAGAGACGTGGAGGTCAGAGTGGTATAACAAGATGCTTTTAATGCCCCTCAGAAGAGACGTGGAGGTCAGAGTGGTATAACAAGAATCTTTTAATGCCCCTCAGAAGAGAAGTGGAGGTCAGAGTGGTATAACAAGACGCTTTTAATGCCCCTCAGAAGAGACGTGGAGGTCAGAGTGGTATAACAAGATGCTTTTAATGCCCCTCAGAAGAGACGTGGAGGTCAGAGTGGTATAACAAGACGCTTTTAATGCCCCTTAGAAGAGACGTGGAGGTCAGAGTGGTATAACAAGACGCTTTTAATGCCCCTCAGAAGAGACGTGGAGGTCAGAGTGGTATAACAAGACGCTTTAAATGCCCCTCAGAAGAGACGTGGAGGTCAGAGTGGTATAACAAGTTGCTTTTAATGCCCCTCAGAAGAGACGTGGAGGTCAGAGTGGTATAACAAGATGGTTTTAATGCCCCTTACAAGAGACGTGGAGGTCAGAGTAGTATAACAAGACGCTTTTAATGCCCCTTACAAGAGCCATACAGTACAGCATCTTAAAAATATTATTCTTATTATTGGGGAGTGGGTTTCCTACAGTCTTTGCTTATGCCTTCCAAGCAAAAGCTTCAAAAAATTAGGAGGAAATGCAGTGCCCGTTCGAAGACTCGTGGAGGTCCCAGTAGCTTAACAAGATGGTTTTAATGCCCCTTACAAGAGACGTGGAGGTCAGAGTGGTATAACAAGATGCTTTTAATGCCCCTCAGAAGAGACGTGGAGGTCAGAGTGGTATAACAAGACGCTTTTAATGCCCCTAAGAAGAGACGTGGAGGTCAGAGTGGTATAACAAGACGCTTTTAATGCCCCTCAGAAGAGACGTGGAGGTCAGAGTGGTATAACAAGACGCTTTTAATGCCCCTCAGGAGAGACGTGGAGGTCAGAGTGGTATAAGAAGATGCTTTTAATGCCCCTCAGAAGAGACGTGGAGGTCAGAGTGGTATAACAAGACGGTTTTAATGCCCCTCAGAAGAGACGTGGAGGTCAGAGTGGTATAACAAGACGCTTTTAATACCCCTTACAAGAGACGTGGAGGTCAGAGTGGTATAACAAGACACTTTTAATGCCCCTTACAAGAGCCATACAGTACAGCATCTTAAAAATATTATTCCAATTATTGGGGAGTGGGTCTCCCACAGTCGTTGCTTATGCCTTCCAAGCAAAAGCTTCAAAAAATTAGGAGGAAATGCAGTGCCCGTTCGAAGACTCGTGGATGCCCCAGTAGCTTAACAAGACGGTTTTAATGCCCCTTACAAGAGACGTGGAGGTCAGAGTGGTATAACAAGATGCTTTTAATGCCCCTCAGAAGAGACGTGGAGGTCAGAGTGGTATAACAAGACGCTTTTAATGCCCCTCAGAAGAGACATGGAGGTCAGAGTGGTATAACAAGACGCTTTTAATGCCCCTCAGAAGAGACGTGGAGGTCAGAGTGGTATAACAAGACGCTTTTAATGCCCCTTACAAGAGCCATACAGTACAGCATCTTAAAAATATTATTCCCATTATTGGGGAGTGGGTCTCCCACAGTCTTTGCTTATGCCTTCCAAGCAAAAGCTGACAAAAATAAGGACGGAGGAACTTTCAATAATGGCAACACGGACCACGGTCACCCTGGTGGTATAGTGGTGGTGGAGGCTGAGGATAAGGAGAAGAACATAAAACAGCTGAAATGAGGAAGTGTATACCCATGTGTGGGTGTGAAGCGGTGCATGGGAATACACCTCCCGAAATAACACAGTGGATTTGACTTTATGTTACTCTGCTGTCATTTGGTGGTGATGAGATGTCTGGCCCAATCCAGCCCTTGTTCATTTTGATAAGGGTCAGCTTGTCAGCATTGTCAGTTGACAGGCGAGTGCGCTTATCAGTTATAATTACCCCAGCGGCACTAAAAACACGCTCCGATAACACGCTAGCGGCAGGGCAGGCCAGGACCTCCAAGGCGTACAGAGCGAGTTCATTCCAAGTGTCCAGCTTGGATACCCAATAATTAAAAGGCACAGAGGAATCACGGAGGACGCTGGTACGGTCGGCAAGGTACTCCCTCACCATCTTTTGAAACTTTCCACTCCTTGTGAGAGTACCCCGTGCCTCAGGGTCTGTCCGAAGGGAGGGTCTGAGAAAACTGTCCCAGAACGTTGACAGTGTTCCCCTGCCTCTTCTGGATTGGAGTTGCCTCTCTCTCACTTGTACGCTTTGGTTGGTCAACGAACTGTGACCTCTGCCGCTAGCGTGTTCAGATGGGAATTTTTTTAACAGTTCTGCAGCAAGGGCCTTCTGGTACTGGCCCATTTTTGTAGACCTCTCCACCTCAGGAATAAGAGAGTGAAAGTTCTCCTTGTAGCGGGGGTCTACAAGTGTCACCAACCAGTAATGACTGTCACCCAACATTTTGACAACGCGAGGGTCACGGTTAAGGCAGCATAACATAAAGTCAGCCATGCGTGCTAGACTGGTAACGGGCATGATTTCCGTGTCCTCACCAAGATGACGACTGACCATGCCCTCCTCCTCCGCCTCCTCCTCCCCCCTGTCCTCAGGCCACCCACGCTGAACCGACGGTATGACACTTGTACAGGAACTACCGTCTACAGCGCATGATAACAGCTCCTGTTCTTCCTCCTCCTCCTCCTCTCCCTCATTGTCCCCCAATGCACGTTGGGATGAGATGAGGCTGGGCTGTGTGTAATCACCCACTACGGCTTCTTGATCCATCTCATCATACTCTGGCTGCAATGCCTCCTCTTTAATTCTCTGCAGAGAGCGTTGCAAAAGACAGACAAGTGGGATGCTGACACTAATGATGGCATCATCGCCACTCACCATCTTGGTGGCCTCCTCAAAGTTTGTCAGGATGGTACATATGTCAGACATCCAGGTCCACTCATGAGGTCTTACGTGTGGAGTCTGACCTGAATATCGACGGCCTTGTTGCAGCTGGTACTCCACAACTGCTCTCTTCTGCTCACAAATCCTTTGCAACATGTGGAGAGTAGAGTTCCAACATGTGGGGACATCACACACCAGTCTGTGTGCCGGAAGCTGCAAACGCTGCTGCAACACAGCAAGGGCGGCGGAAGCTGTAGCCGACTTGCGAAAATGAGCTGACAGGCGGCTTACTTTCACGAGCAGATCTGGCAATTCGGGGTACGATTTAAGAAACCGCTGAACCACGAGGTTAAGCACATGAGCCAGGCATGGTACGTGTGTGATCTCGCCTCACCTCAGAGCCGCCACCAGGTTACGGCCATTGTCACACACGACCATGCCTGGATGTAGGTTCAGCGGTCTCAGCCACAGATCTGCCTTCTCTTTCACAGCTGTCCACAACTCACAAGCAGTGTGAGGTTTATCACCTAAGCTTATGAGTTTCAGCACAGACTGTTGCCGCTTGGCGGAGGCAGTACTGCAGTGCTTCCAGCTTGTAACTGATGTGGTGATATCTGAGATGGAGGCTGAACATGAGGAGGAGGAGGAGGAGGAGGATGATGCGCAGGAGCTGTACACTGTGGGGGCAACTCTGACTGACATAGGGCCCGCAATCCTCGGTGTGGGGAGGATGTGTTCCGTCCCAAGGTCCGACTGGGTCCCAGCTTCCACTATGTTTACCCAGTGTGCCGTCAGGGAGATGTACCGTCCCTGGCCACAAGCACTTGTCCACGTGTCCGTTGTCAGGTGGATTCTCCCGGTAACTGCGTTGTTAAGGGCACGGCAGATGTTTTGGGACACGTGCTTGTGTAGTGCGGGGATGGCACACCGGGCAAAATAGTGTCGGCTGGGGACCGAGTACCGAGGGACGTCCACCGCCATAAGGTTGGGGAAGGATTCTGTCTCCACCAGCCTAAAAGGCAGCATTTCCAACGCAAGCAGTCGTGAAATGTGCGAATTTAGGACTGTGGCCTGTGGGGCGTTGGCTGCGAATTTGTGCTTTCGTTCCAAGGTCTGGGATATGGACAATTGAACGCTGCGGTGGGACGTGGACGTTGATGCTGTTTCTTGAGAAACTGCCATAACAAGTGAAGACTGAGAGGAGGGGGCATCTTTGCATGCATTATGGACAGGGGATTGCCTTGCACGCACAACAGGGGGTTCTATTGCACGCACAACAGCGGAAGAAGCAGTGGTGACACCCGCTGACACTGGTCGTGGACCCTGGGGTTCGCCCCACAAAGTCGGGTGCTTTGCTGCCATGTGCCTGATCATGCTGGTGGTGGTCAGGCTGGTAGTTTTGTCACCCCTGCTGATGCTGGCATGGCGGGTGGTACAAATGGCCTTTTTGGGGTTATCAGCAGAGTCTTTAAAAAAATTCCAGACTCTGGAAGACCTACCGCTTGTACTGGCAACGTCCCTCGTGTTGGTGTTACGGGGAACGGTTGCCCGCCTTCTGTCTGCGGCCACCACACTGCTTCTTCCTGCCTGTTGGGGTACTCTGCCTCCCTCCCGCTGTGTGCTGCTGGCCTCACTCTGCATGTCCTCTTGCCACGTTGGGTCAGTTACTAGATCATCCACCACCTCCTCCACTTCCACTTGCACACCACGATGCTCCTCCTCACTTCCTGGCAATTGTGTCTCATCATCGTCCACCTCTTGTGACAAATTGCCAGCGTCAATTTCCTGTGGCCGTGGCTGTTCAAATATTTGGGTATTTGGGCATCGCTACATGGGATCTCCTCTTCCACCACTTCAAGCGTAGCAGGCGAGGGGCACAAATATGGAAATAGACCAGTGAACAGCTCTTCAGAGTGTCCAAGTGTGGGATCAATTGCTGTCTGACGACACTCGGCATGGTGGGAGGAAGGAGCATCAGGGTGAGGAGGAGTATGCGGTCGAGATTCACGGCTACTAAGAGTTGACCGTGTGGAAGACAAACCGGAGGTGGTGGTGCCCAGGTAACTGGAAGTATTATCTGCTATCCAATTAATAACCTGTTCACACTGATCAGTTCGCAATACTGGTGTTGTTCTGTGCTTCCCTAGTAAGTGGGAGCGAGAAGATGTGGCTGTTGTTTGTGGCACATTTTCACCTTGGCCACGGCCCCGTCCTCAGCACGCACCATCACCAGAACGTCCAGTTCCACGTTCCTTGCCACGTGCCTTGCCCATTGTAAAGGAAGTAAAATAGCTTACACTCGCACTATCAATGGAAAAAGGGTAATAAAAAGTAGATTAGAACGGTGGAAGAGGAAAACCACAGTTCTATTTCTCTGGCCTACACCCGACTCTTTTAAACAATCAGAACAATCAGGGAGAAACTATTACTGTTTTTCCTTACGGAAAAAATACCAAAACCTGAATAATAGAGATTTTTTACTGTGGAATGGCAAAACCACAGTTATTGTTTACTGGTGTATACCAGACTTTTTAAAATATATAGATTTGCGACTGAACAGTGAGTGACACACTCAAACTGTTTTTTTTTTAGATACCTAAGGCCCAAAACTGGATGCTACACAGATTTTACCCGTTGAACTGCAAAACCACACTGGGATTTTTCAGGCGTACACCAGACTATTTTCAACAGATATATTTTTGTGTCAGAACACTCAGGAGACACTACTGTTTTTTTTACTGCAAAAATGCAAAAAGCAGGATAATAGAGATTTTTTACCGTGGAACAGTAAAACCACAGTTTTAATTTACTGGTGTATACCAGACTTTTTAAAATATATAGATTTGCGGCTGAACAGTGAGCGACACACTCAAACTGTTTTTTTTTTAGATACCAAAGGCCCAAAACTGGATACTACACAGATTTTACCCGTTGAACTGCAAAACCACACTGGGATTTGTCAGGCGTACACCAGACTATTTTCAACAGATATATTTTTGTGTCAGAACACTCAGGAGACACTACTGTTTTTTTTTTACTGCAAAAAATGCAAAAAGCAGGATAATAGAGATTTTTTACCGTGGAACAGCAAAACCACAGTTTTAATTTACTGGTGTATACCAGACTTTTTAAAATATATAGATTTGCGGCTGAACAGTGAGCGACACACTCAAACTGTTTTTTTTAGATACCAAAGGCCCAAAACTGGATACTACACAGATTTTACCCATTGAACTGCAAAACCACACTGGGATTTGTCAGGCGTACACCAGACTATTTTCAACAGATATATTTTTGTGTCAGAACACTCAGGATACACTACTGTTTTTTTTTACTGCAAAAAATGCAAAAAGCAGGATAATAGAGATTTTTTACCGTGGAACAGCAAAACCACAGTTTTAATTTACTGGTGTATACCAGACTTTTTAAAATGTATAGATTTGCGGCTGAACAGTGAGCGACACACTCAAACTGTTTTTTTTTTAGATACCAAAGGCCCAAAACTGGATACTACACAGATTTTACCCGTTGAACTGCAAAATCACAGTTCAGTTTCTGTCGCCTATACCAGACTCTTTTCAACAGATATATTTGTGTCTGAAAAATCAGAGACACACTTTTTTTTTTTTTGGAAGGGGGGGGAGGGACACCAATAGGTTAATAAGACGGGTATTTGTACAGTGTGTAGGAGGAAAAAGAAAAGAGGATTTAGATGAAAAAAAGGATTTTTACTGGCCCCCGAGACCTGCAGCTAAGTCCATAAATTTCAGAATCAGGAGCACACAGGACTGTAAGGCAGCGTTTGCTGGTATAACCCCACTGCGTCTCCTATACAGCCTGCCTGCCTGCCTGATATCTGGGATGGATATTAGTCCTGAGAAGGACTGTTTGTTTGTTCTGGCAGCCTTTACAGACCCTACACTAACTATTTCGCAGCAAAAATCTCTCCCTAGCTCAGCAGCGCTGTCCCTACACTGTCTGATCCGGAGCGTCTGTGTCCAAGATGGTGGCGCCCGGTTTTAAATACTCGAGGTGATGCTGTGCGGCCAGCCAATCACTGTAATGCCCACAAACAACATGGCTGTGGCATTACAGTGACTGGCTGGCAATCCCTGCATGTTAATTGGCTCTGTAAAGAGCGCCAAACATGCAGGGCGGAGACCCGAGCTCCTGCCCGAGTAACCCGGAAATGCTCGGTGCTCACCGAACATTTCGAGTAGCGTGATGCTCGGGCAAGTACCGAGCAGTGTCGAGCATGCTCGCTCAACACTACACAGTAACAAAAACTACCAATTAGACAGTGTAGGCCTATATTTTATTTCCCACAGTTTGCAACAAGCATCTCTAAAATCTAATTAGATTCTAAAAATAAATTAATAAATTAATAATGCAGCAATTCAGACCAGTGGTTTCATTAAATTCACATAGATACTTTCCACTTAATTTTTTATTACCATAGTATGTTATATTATTCCAGTTCGAACATGTAAGGCAATCTATATCAAAAGATTGTAGCAATAAAGTTACCATGCAGTTTTTTACACTCCCTTGGGCTACACATTGGACTGATTGCTTTTTATCATTTATAAATCACATTTTAGAAATCATTTCTGTTTTGTATGTGTGTTTCTGTCATATAATATGAAACCGGAAAATATCTAATATAGCACAGGGGTAGTATAATTATTAAGTAAAGGAGTTTTCATGAAGACCGTGTATAGGTTACAATTATAACTTAAAGGGGTTGTCCAAGCTTGGGGTGCAAGTCTGCAGTCAATCTATGTGACTACAGAGGTGTAAATTCTCATTGCGTGCAGTGTGCGCACTGTCAAGATTCTCTGGAGTTGGGAGCGGGCAGGTCATGTAAGTACAAGTAAGTGATTTGCATACTTCTGACCACATTCCAACTATTCACTTGTACTGAGCCCAGGTCAGACATGGCTAGTCGGCATTTGACCGCATGTATGCAAATTGTATACTTGCGGTCACGCGCCTGCCTGCTCCCAGGGCCACCCCAGAGAATCCTGACAGCATGCACATCGCATTCTATGAGGATTCACAACTCTGCAGTCACATAGAGTTAGTGCAGGCTCGCGCCCCAAGCCTGGACAACCCCTTCATGGACCTTGATGTCAAAACTTTAAGATGACTCCCTACCTACCACATGCTTTTAATGTTTAGTCAAATTTAAAGAGGTTTTACACTACTCTGAAGAATGCCCCAATGTATTTAAATGGTGGAAATAAGTAAACACCTTATGTTGTGATTGTTGCCTGTGAGTGGCGCTATTGCTGACAGCTCAGCAGGCATCATGTGACCCCGGCTGCAGCAGGCTCTGACATCCGCTGATGTCATGTCAAGTTCCGGCTGCACCCAGGCGTGACCCAGTGACGTGCTCCCCCTGATTGATGGGCTGTGGGCAAGGTTTCACAGACCAGCATCCACCGTGCGCTTTCTCAATGAAAGCAGAGGAGAGGCAAAAGCGCAGCCGGAACTTGACGTGACATCAGCGGTAGTGATGAGCGAGCATGCTCGCTTACTGCTCGAGATGCGCAGCGCTCACCAAGTATTTCTGGGGTTGCTCGGTGGGAGCTCGGGTCCCCTCCCTTCATGTTTGGCGCTCTTTACAGAGCCAATAAACATGCAAGGATTGCCTGCCACTCACTGTAATGCCACAGCTATGTTGGTTGTGGCATTACAGTGATTGGCTGGCTGCACAACGTCATCAGGTCTATATCAGACCTGGCGCCGCCGTGCTCGTCACAGTCACTCCGGAATCAGACAGTGTAGGGAGAGGTGCTGCTGAGCTAGGGAGAGATTCACTTGTTTATTAGGTAGTGTAGGTAGAACAGAAGTATATTACACATATCCATCTCAACAAACAGGCCTTCTGAGGACTAATCCGTCTGCAGAGATATCGGGCAGTCAGTGTATATAGGCAGGCAGGGTATATAGCAAACTGCAGTGCATATAGCCCAAGAGGCTCCATTCCAGTTTTGTCTGCTGCTGCTGCTGCTGCTGTTAGATATTTCTAGACATAGGCCCAGGTTTCAGGGGCCAGTAATAATTATTTTTGGATCTTAATCCTCATTATTTGCTTAAAAAGCCATCCAGAGAACACCATTTTTCTGCGCCACTTGCTTGTTGGCACTGCAGAATACAGCCAGGTCCTTTCCATATTACAGCGCTAAAAATCCAGCTATTTAAAACTGTGGTTTGTCCGTCACACGGATCACATATAATTGCGCTGAAAATATTGCCATTTCTGGCCTCCATTGAAATTTTGTTTCAGTGTGTTAGTGAAGCTATTGACACCAGTTTGCTGTTCAAAATAGTTACCTACAGGCTAGGTATTTAAAACTGTGTTTTCTCCGTCACACAGATCACATATACGTTTTCAGAAAATACTGCCATTTCTGGCCTCCATAAAAATTTGTTTCAGTGTGTCAATGAAGCTATTGAAACCAGTTTGCTGTTCAAAATAGTTACCTACAGGCCAGCTATTTAAAACTGTGTTTTCTCTGTCACACGGATTACATATATGTTTTCAGAAAATATTGCCATTTCTGGCCTTCGTTAAAAATTTGTTTCAGTGTGTGAGTGAAGCGATTGACACCAGTTTGCTGCTCAAAATAGTTACCTACAGGCCAGCTATTTAAAACTGTGTTTTCTCTGTCACACGGATCACATATACGTTTTCAGAAAATATTGCCATTTCTGGCCTCCATTAAAAATTAGTTTCAGTGTGTCAGTGAAGCAATTGACATCAGTTTGCTGTTCAAAATAGTAACCTTCAGGCCAGGTATTTAAAACTGTGTTTTCTCCGTCACACGGATCACATATACGTTTTCAGAAAATACTGCCATTTCTGGCCTCCATTAAAAATTAGTTTCAGTGTGTCAGTGAAGCTATTGACACCAGTTTGCTGTTCAAAATAGTTACCTACAGGCCAGGTATTTAAAACTGTGTTTTCTCCATCACACGGATCACATATACGTTTTCAGAAAATACTGCCATTTCTGGCCTCCATTAAAAATTAGTTTCAGTCTGTCAGAGAAGTTTTTGACACCGATTTGCTGTTCAAAATAGTTACCTACAGGCCAGCTATTTAAAAATGTGTTTTCTCTGTCACACGGATTACATATATGTTTTCAGAAAATACTGCCATTTCTGGCCTTCATTAAAAATTTGTTTCAGTGTGTGAGTGAAGCGATTGACACCAGTTTGCTGTTCAAAATAGTTACCTACAGGCCAGCTATTTAAAACTGTGTTTTCTCTGTTACATGGATCACATATACGTTTTCAGAAAATACTGCCATTTCTGGCCTCCATTAAAAATTTGTTTCAGTGTGTCAGTGAAGCTATTGACACCAGTTTGCTGTTCAAAATAGTTACCTACAGGCCAGCTATTTAAAACTGTGTTTTCTTCGTCACACGGATCAGATATACGTTTTCAGAAAATACTGCCATTTCTGGCCTCCATTCAAAATTTGTTTCAGTGTGTCAGTGAAGCTATTGACACCAGTTTGCTGTTCAAAATAGTTACCTACAGGCCAGATATTTAAAACTGTATTTTTTCCGTCACACGGATCACATATACGTTTTCAGAAAATACTGCCATTTCTGGCCTCCATTAAAAATTTGTTTCAGTGTGTCAGTGAAGCAATTGACACCAGTTTGCAGTTCAAAATAGTTACCTACAGGCCAGCTATTTAAAACTGTGTTTTCTTCGTCACACGGATCACATATACGTTTTCAGAAAATACTGCCATTTCTGGCCTCCATTAAAAATTAGTTTCAGTGTGTCAGTGAAGCTATTGACACCAGTTTGCTGTTCAAAATAGTTACCTATAGGCCAGGTATTAAAAACTGTGTTTTCTCCGTCACACGGATCACATATACGTTTTCAGAAAATACTGCCATTTCTGGCCTCCATTAAAAAGTAGTTTCAGTCTGTCAGAAAAGTTTTTGACACCGATTTGCTGTTCAAAATAGTTACTTACAGGCCAGTTATTTAAAACTGTGGTTTGTCCATCACACGGATCACATATACTGTAAGTTCGCTCCAAATTCAGCCATTTGTAGTGAGTGTGGAAGATATTGTCCTCCATTTAAAATGGGCAAGGCACGTGGCAAGGGACGGGGAACTGGACGTGATGGTGATGGTGCATGCAGAGACCGAGGCCGTGGGCAAGCTGAAATTGTGCCACAACAAACACCCACATCTTCTCGCTCGACCTTTCTATCCCAATTAATAGGGGACCGCAGAACACCTCTATTGAACACAGAGCAGTGTGAAAAGGTTATTGGTTGGATAGCAGATAATGCTTCCAGTCACTTAGCCACCACCATCCTTTCTTCCACGGTCAAGTCTCAGTAGCCGTGAGTCTGGACCGCATATTCCTCACCCTGAACCTCCTTCCTCCCACCCTGCCGAGTGCCCAAAGACAACTGATCCCACACTTGGACACTCTGAAGAGCTGTTTACTTTTCCATTTATAGATTCGGGCCTCTCGCAGGGCAAGAGGAGATCGCATGTAGCGATGCCCAAATATGTGAGCAGCCACGGTCACACAAAGGCGACGTTGGAAAAGTGTCACAAATGCCAGAAAGTCAGGAGGAGGACCAGGGTGCGAAAGTGGAAGACGAGGTGGTGGATGATATAGTAACTGACCAAACCTGGCAAGAGGACATGCAGAGAGAGGACAGCAGCACACAGGGGGAGGGAGGCAGAGCACCCCAACAGGCAGGAAGAAGCAGTGTAGTAGCCGCAGAAAGAAGGCAGGCAACTGTTCCCCGTAACACCAATACGAAGGAAGTTGCCAATGCAACTGTTAGGTCTTCCTGAGTCTGGTTGTTTTTTAAAGACTCTGCCGATAACCCCAAAAAAGCCATTTGCACCACCTGCCAGGCCAGCATCAGCAGGGGTGGCAAAACTACCAGCCTGACCACCACCAGCATGATCAGGCACATGGCAGCAAAGCACCCGACTTTGTGGGCCGAACCCCAGGGTCCAGGAACAGTGTCTGCGGGTGGCATAACTGCTTCTTTCACTGTTGTGCATGCAAACCTATCCCCTGTCCATGGTGCATGCGAAGATGCCTCCTACCCTGCACCTGTCGTTGCACACTCTCAAGTAGCAGCATCAGGAAGCACGTCCATGTCCTTGTCCCAGCGCAGCGTTCAGTTGTCCATACCCCAATGCTTGGAATGCAAGCACAAATACGCAGCCAACGCCACGCAGGCCACACTACTAAATTCCCACATTTCACGACTACTTGCTCTCGAAATGTTGCCTTTTAGGCTCGTGGAGACGGAAGCATTTTGCAACCTGATGGCAGCAGCCATCCCTCGGTACTTGGTCCCCAGCCGCCACTAATTCTCCCGGTATGCCGTCCCCGCAATGCACAAGCATTCCAAAACATTAGCCATGCCCTCAACAACGCAGTTACTGGGAAAGTCCACCTAACCCCGGACACGTGGACAAGTGCTTGTGGGCAGGGATGGTACATCTCGCTGACAGCACACTGGGTTAATATAGTGGAATCCGGGACCCAGTCGGACCTTGGACAGAACACGTCCTCCCGACGCCAAGGATTGCGGGCCCTAGGTCAATCAGGGTTGCCCTCACAGTCTACAGCTCCTGAACCTCATCCTCCTCAGCCTCCTCCTCCTCTTCAGCCTCCATCTCCTAAATAACCACATCAGTCTCAAGCTGGAAGCACTGCAACACTGACTCAGCCAAGCGGCAACATGCTGTGATGAAGTTAATATGCTTAGGTAACAAACCGCTCAATGCTGAAGAGTTGTGGACAGCTCTGAAAGAGCAGGCAGATCTGTGGCTCACACCGCTGAACCTACAGCCAGGCATGGTCGTGTTTGACAATGGCCGGACCTGGTGGCGGCTCTGAGGCGATGCGAGCTCACACACGTACCATGCCTGGCCCATGTGCTTAACCTCGTGGTTCATCGGTTTCTCAAATCCTACCCGGAGCTGCCAGATCTGCTTGTTAAAGTACACCGCCTGTATGCCCATTTTAGAAAGTGACCTACAGCTTGCGCTGCTTTAGCTGTGTTTCAGCAGCGATTGCTGCTTCCGGCTCACAGACTGGTGTGTGATGTCCCCACGCGTTGGTACTCTACACTGCAGATGTTGGGAAGGATTTGTGAGCAGAAGAGGGCAGTTGTTGAGTACTAGCATCAACAAGGGTGTCAGTATTCAGTTCAGACTCCACACCTCAGGAGTGGACATGGATGTCAGACATATGGACCATCCTTCAAAACTTTGAGGACTCCACCAAGATGGTGAGCAGCGATGATGCCATAATTAGGGTCACCATCCCTCTTCTCTGTCTTCTGAAACGCTCTCTGCTCACAATCAAAGAGGATGCATTGCAGGCGGAGCACGATGAGATGGAGCAAGGAACCATCCAGGGTGATTACATACAGCCCAGCCTTATCTCATCCCAACGTGGATTGGGTGACAATGAGGAAGAGGAGGAGGAAGAACAGGAGCTAGTATCATGCGCTATAGACGGTACCACCTGCACAACAGTCATACTGTCTGTTCAGGTGGATGGCCTGAGGACAGAGAGGAGGAGGAGAACATGGTCACTCGTCCTCTTGGTGAGGACACGGAAGTCTTGCCTGTTAGCAGTCTGGCACTCACTCATGGCTGAGTTATGTAGAATGTATGCCCGCAAGGGCAGGGTCCTCTTCCCTCAGTACCGTTCTATCATGGTTAGTTTGTTTACTGTAAGTGATATCTGTATTTGGTAAGTAACCCCTTATGTACAGCACCATGGAATCAATGGCGCTATATAAATATAAATTATTAATAATAATAATAATAATAATGTTACGCTGCATTTCCCATGACCCTCGCGTTCTCAAAATTTTGGGTGACAGTCATTACTGGTTGGTGACACTTCTAGACCCACGCTACAAGGAGAACTTTCTATCTCTTATTCCTGAGGCGGACAAGTCTACAAAAATGAGGCAGTACCAGAAGGCCCTTTTTGCGGAACTATTAAAAAAATTCCCTTCTGAAAACGCTGGCAGCAGAGGTCACAGTTCGTTGGACAACCAAGGAGTACAGGCAAGAGAGACACAACTCCAATCCAGCAGAGGCAGGAGAACACTGTCAAAGTTCTCGGAGAATTTTCTCAGCCCCTCCAATCGCACAGGTCCTGAGGCACGGGGTACTCTCACAAGAAGTGCAAAGTTTGGGAAGATGCTGAGGGAGTACCTTGCCGACTGTACCAATGTCCTCCTTGATTCCTCTGTGCCTTAGAACTATTGGGTATCCAAGCTGGATACGTGGAATGAACTGGCTCTCTACGCCTTGGAGGTCCTGGCCTGGCCTGCCGCTGGCGTTTTATCAGAGCGTGTTTTTAGTGCCGCTGGTGGAATGATAAGCGCATCTGCCTGTCAACTGAAAATGCTGACAGACTGACTCTTATAAAAATGAACAAGGGCTGGATTTGGCCAGACTTCTTAATACTACTGAATGATAGCAACGTAACATAAGCTCAAATCCAGTGTCTTTTTTTGGGAGGTGTATTGCCATGCACCTTTTCACGCCTACACATGGGTATACGCTTCCTGATTTTGGCTATTTGCTCTTGTCCACCTCCTTCTCCTCATCCTCCATCACCATATCACCAGGGTGACCGTGGTCCATGATGCAACACCCACATAATTTTTTTAAATGGTGTTTATGATGCCCGTAAAAAAATGTTTTCATACAGTATGTTCATGTATACCCCCTGGGCTAATATAGTGGAATCCGGGACCCAGTCGGACCTTGGGACGGAACACGTCCTCCCGACGCCAAGGATTGCGGGCCCTAGGTCAATCAGGGTTGCCCTCACAGTCTACTGCTCCTGAACCTCATCCTCCTCAGCCTCCTCCTCCTCTTCAGCCTCCATCTCCTAAATAACCACATCAGTCTCAAGCTGGAAGCACTGCAACACTGACTCAGCCAAGCGGCAACATGCTGTGATGAAGTTAATATGCTTAGGTAACAAACCGCACAATGCTGAAGAGTTGTGGACAGCTCTGAAAGAGCAGGCAGATCTGTGGCTCACACCGCTGAACGTACAGCCAGGCATGGTCGTGTTTGACAATGGCCGGACCTGGTGGCGGCTCTGAGGCGATGCGAGCTCACACACGTACCATGCCTGGCCCATGTGCTTAACCTCGTGGTTCATCGGTTTCTCAAATCCTACCCGGAGCTGCCAGATCTGCTTGTTAAAGTACACCGCCTGTATGCCCATTTTAGAAAGTCACCTACAGCATGCGCCGCTTTAGCCGTGTTTCAGCAGCGATTGCAGCTTCCGGCTCACAGACTGGTGTGTGATGTCCCCACGCGTTGGTACTCTACACTGCAGATGTTGGGAAGGATTTGTGAGCAGAAGAGGGCAGTTGTTGAGTACTAGCATCAACAAGGGTGTCAGTATTCAGTTCAGACTCCACACCTCAGGAGTGGACATGGATGTCAGACATATGGACTATCCTTCAAAACTTTGAGGACTCCACCAAGATGGTGAGCAGCGATGATGCCATAATTAGGGTCACCATCCCTCTTCTCTGTCTTCTGAAACGCTCTCTGCTCACAATTAAAGAGGATGCATTGCAGGCGGAGCACGATGAGATGGAGCAAGGAACCATCCAGGGTGATTACACACAGCCCAGCCTTATCTGATCCCAACGTGGACTGGGTGACAATGAGGAAGAGGAGGAGGAAGAACAGGAGCTAGTATCATGCGCTATAGACGGTACTACCTGCACAACAGTCATACTGTCTGTTCAGGTGGATGGCCTGAGGACAGAGAGGAGGAGGAGAACATGGTCACTCGTCCTCTTGGTGAGGACACGGAAGTCTTGCCTGTTAGCAGTCTGGCACTCACTCATGGCTGAGTTATGTAGAATGTAAGCCCGCAAGGGCAGGGTCCTCTTCCCTCAGTACCGTTCTATCATGGTTAGTTTGTTTACTGTAAGTGATATCTGTATTTGGTAAGTAACCCCTTATGTACAGCACCATGGAATCAATGGCGCTATATAAATATAAATTATTAATAATAATAATAATAATAATGTTACGCTGCATTTCCCATGACCCTCGCGTTCTCAAAATTTTGGGTGACAGTCATTACTGGTTGGTGACACTTCTAGACCCACGCTACAAGGAGAACTTTCTATCTCTTATTCCTGAGGCGGACAAGTCTACAAAAATGAGGCAGTACCAGAAGGCCCTTTTTGCGGAACTATTAAAAAAATTCCCTTCTGAAAACGCTGGCAGCAGAGGTAACAGTTCGTTGGACAACCAAGGAGTACAGGCGAGAGAGACACAACTCCAATCCAGCAGAGGCAGGAGAACACTGTCAAAATTCTCGGAGAATTTTCTCAGCCCCTCCAATCGCACAGGTCCTGAGGCACGGGGTACTCTCACAAGAAGTGCAAAGTTTGGGAAGATGCTGAGGGAGTACCTTGCCGATCGTACCAATGTCCTCCTTGATTCCTCTGTGCCTTAGAACTATTGGGTATCCAAGCTGGATACGTGGAATGAACTGGCTCTCTACGCCTTGGAGGTCCTGGCCTGGCCTGCCGCTGGCGTTTTATCAGAGCGTGTTTTTAGTGCCGCTGGTGGAATGATAAGCGCATCTGCCTGTCAACTGAAAATGCTGACAGACTGACTCTTATAAAAATGAACGAGAGCTGGATTTGGCCAGACTTCTTAATACTACTGAATGATAGCAGCGTAACATAAGCTCAAATCCAGTGTCTTTTTTTGGGAGGTGTATTGCCATGCACCTTTTCACACCTACACATGGGTATACGCTTCCTGATTTTGGCTATTTGCTCTTGTCCACCTCCTTCTCCTCATCCTCCATCACCATATCACCAGGGTGACCGTGGTCCATGATGCACCACCCACATAATTTTTTTAAATGGTGTTTATGATGCAAGTAAAAAAATGTTTTCATACAGTATGTTCATGTATACCCCCTGGGCTAATATAGTGGAATCCGGGACCCAGTCGGACCTTGGACGGAACACGTCCTCCCGACGCCAAGGATTGCGGGCCCTAGGTCAATCAGGGTTGCCCTCACAGTCTACAGCTCCTGAACCTCATCCTCCTCAGCCTCCTCCTCCTCTTCAGCCTCCATCTCCTAAATAACCACATCAGTCTCAAGCTGGAAGCACTGCAACACTGACTCAGCCAAGCGGCAACATGCTGTGATGAAGTTAATATGCTTAGGTAACAAACCGCACAATGCTGAAGAGTTGTGGACAGCTCTGAAAGAGCAGGCAGATCTGTGGCTCACACCGCTGAACGTACAGCCAGGCATGGTCGTGTTTGACAATGGCCGGACCTGGTGGCGGCTCTGAGGCGATGCGAGCTCACACACGTACCATGCCTGGCCCATGTGCTTAACCTCGTGATTCATCGGTTTCTCAAATCCTACCCGGAGCTGCCAGATCTGCTTGTTAAAGTACACCGCCTGTATGCCCATTTTAGAAAGTCACCTACAGCTTGCGCCGCTTTAGCCGTGTTTCAGCAGCGATTGCAGCTTCCGGCTCACAGACTGGTGTGTGATGTCCCCACGTGTTGGTACTCTACACTGCAGATGTTGGGAAGGATTTGTGAGCAGAAGAGGGCAGTTGTTGAGTACTAGCATCAACAAGGGTGTCAGTATTCAGTTCAGACTCCACACCTCAGGAGTGGACATGGATGTCAGACATATGGACCATCCTTCAAAACTTTGAGGACTCCACCAAGATGGTGAGCAGCGATGATGCCATAATTAGGGTCACCATCCCTCTTCTCTGTCTTCTGAAACGCTCTCTGCTCACAATCAAAGAGGATGCATTGCAGGCGGAGCACGATGAGATGGAGCAAGGAACCATCCAGGGTGATTACACACAGCCCAGCCTTATCTGATCCCAACGTGGATTGGGTGACAATGAGGAAGAGGAGGAGGAAGAACAGGAGCTAGTATCATGCGCTATAGACGGTACTACCTGCACAACAGTCATACTGTCTGTTCAGGTGGATGGCCTGAGGACAGAGAGGAGGAGGAGAACATGGTCACTCGTCCTCTTAGTGAGGACACGGAAGTCTTGCCTGTTAGCAGTCTGGCACTCACTCATGGCTGAGTTATGTAGAATGTAAGCCCGCAAGGGCAGGGTCCTCTTCCCTCAGTACTGTTCTATCATGGTTAGTTTGTTTACTGTAAGTGATATCTGTATTTGGTAACAGCACCATGGAATCAATGGCGCTATATAAATATAAATTATTATTAATAATAATAATAATAATAATAATAATAATAATAATAATGTTACGCTGCCTTTCCCATGACCCTCGCATTCTCAAAATTTTGGGTGACAGTCATTACTGGTTGGTGACACTTCTAGACCCACGCTACAAGGAGAACTTTCTATCTCTTATTCCTGAGGCGGACAAGTCTACAAAAATGAGGCAGTACCAGAAGGCCCTTTTTGCGGAACTATTAAAAAAATTCCCTTCTGAAAACGCTGGCAGCAGAGGTCACAGTTCGTTGGACAACCAAGGAGTACAGGCGAGAGAGACACAACTCCAATCCAGCAGAGGCAGGAGAACACTGTCAAAGTTCTCGGAGAATTTTCTCAGCCCCTCCAATCGCACAGGTCCTGAGGCACGGGGTACTCTCACAAGAAGTGCAAAGTTTGGGAAGATGCTGAGGGAGTACCTTGCCGACCGTACCAATGTCCTCCTTGATTCCTCTGTGCCTTATAACTATTGGGTATCCAAGCTGGATACGTGGAATGAACTGGCTCTCTACGCCTTGGAGGTCCTGGCCTGGCCTGCCGCTAGCGTTTTATCAGAGCGTGTTTTTAGTGCCGCTGGTGGAATGATAAGCGCATCTGCCTGTCAACTGAAAATGCTGACAGACTGACTCTTATAAAAATGAACAAGGGCTGGATTTGGCCAGACTTCTTAATACTACCAAATGATAGCAGCGTAACATAATCTCAAATCCAGTGTCTTTTTTTGGGAGGTGTATTGCCATGCACCTTTTCACATCTACACATGGGTATACGCTTCCTGATTTTGGCTATTTGCTCTTGTCCACCTCCTTTTCCTCATCCTCCATCACCATATCACCAGGGTGACCGTGGTCCATGATGCAACACCCACATAATTTTTTTAAAGGGTGTTTATGATGCCCGTAAAAAATTGTTTTCATACAGTATGTTCATGTATACCCCCAGGGCTAAATGTTTGTCAGCCCATACACTTAGTGCATGGGCTTTACAAATATAGGAGACCCGCTCCTTTCTAATGGGATCATTTTTTTATGAGGCCCTCCTCCACGTCTGTTCCAAGGGGCATTGGAGTGCCTCCCAATTTTTGGCAACGCTTGCATTCACTGCATAGGCAAACACTATGGGAAAGTCACTTCCTAATAATGGGAACATTGTTTTCAGGAGGCCCTCTGACCTCCACATCTCTTCCAAGTGGCATTGGAGTGCCTACAAATTTTTGGCAACCCTTGCATTCATTGCATAGGCAAACACTATGGGAGACCCACTTCCTAATAATGGGAATATTTTTTCATGAGGCCCTCTACGTCTCTTCCAAGGGGCATTGGAGAGCCTCCAAATTTTTGGCAACTCTTGCATTCACTGCATATTCAAACACAATGGGAAACCCACTTCCTAATAATGGGAACATTGTTTTCAGGAGGCCCTCCTCTAAGTCTCTTCAAAGTGGTATTGGGGTACGTCCCAATTTTGGGCAGCCCTGCCACTCACTGCATATGCAATAACAGCATAGGAGACCCACTCTTTAGTAATGGGAAAAACAAAGCCTAGCCGGCTGATGGCTCTCTAAGAATAGTGAGGGCCGACTGCTGGCCCTTTAAGAATAGTAAAGGCCGCCTGATGTTCCTATAAAAATAGGCTTTGTGACTTTCAGAGTCCCTCCTTCATAAATGAAACAGGATGTGTCTGATTATGTCTCACACGCCACATTGCCAAATAAGGTTGCAAAATGTTAAAATTACATTTCCCGGTGAATACATTTGTCACGGTTGAAAGCAATGCAAATGTGCAAAAACGCATCAAAAATGCTACGTGTGAACATAGCCCAAGGTGTGGAGGAGCATTTTTGGTTTTGGTTATTTATTTTGCCTTATATACAAGTCATTACCCTGGAAAGGATGTTCCTTAACATATATTCCAGGAAAATCCATTTTGGTTTCGTTTTAGTATGTTTTATAGTGAGTCCATAAAAGTGACGTAATACCTCTGACAACATTGTTGACAGCTGTGACCTGGGAGTCATAAATGCTTTCAGGGGTCTTCCCCATGCTGTTCCCATGCCATTTGAGCACTGTTCCCATCGATTTGGGCAATTTTTAGGCCCTCTGCAGACCGCCGGGGGGAGCCGACTGAAAAATGCTCGAGTTTCCCATAAACTTACATTGGGCTCGTTGCTTGGGTCGAGCACCCGAGTATTCCAATGTGCTCGACCCGAGCAATGAGCACCCGAGCATTTTAGTGCTCGCCCATCACTAATCAGCGGATGTCAGAGCCGGCTGCAGCCGCGGTCACGTGATGCCTGCATTCTCTATAGTAGTGGACAACCTCTTTAATTGATTTTCTATAAAGAAATATGGTATAAGAGTAACAGTAAAAATAGAAAAAGTGGGCCATGCAGAAATAATAGTTTTAAATAAAAAAAAATGCACAGATGCATAAATACATCAAATTGCAATATTTATTGGTTCTCTTGTAATTTAAAACATCAACACTGAGGGCAGAAGCCAAGAACATAGGGCGATCTTGGTCAGGTCATGCGCAATCATTCAACTACATTCAATCTCTCTGCCTTCTGCATGCTGCGATTAGCAGCGAAACTTGATTCACTCGCACCCATACAAGTCTATGGGTGCAAGTGAAACATCGGACTGCTCTCAGATGTCATCCCGGTGCAGTCCGATATACGCCGAGACAGGCAATGGAGGAGATGGAGAAATTAATTTCTCCGTCTCCTCCACAGCTGTTCTGCGATTCTCTCATGCAGGAGGATCACAGAGGAGCACAGAGCACGGACACTTGGCTCCCGCTCGCAGCAGAGCAGGAGCCGAGGGTCATTAGCATATCGCATCTCATGCTCTCTCATTGAATGCCATACACTGGTGTGACTCCGGCCTAAGGCTGTGTTCCCCAGATGAGTTTTTGCTGAGTTTTTGACACTGCATATTTTTGCTGTGTCAAAAACGCAGTGTCTTACACTTCCAGAAAAGTGGATGAGATTAATAGAAATCTCATGTCCACTGAAATTTATTTTTATGCTCCGTAAATACGGAGACGCTGAGTTTTATGTGCAGATTTTCCCCATAGACATGCATTAGATGTGGAAAATCTGCAGGTAAAAAACCCATGCAGTCAGCTCATGAAGTTTGGTCAAAGCCAAATACCAGGAAGTATTAAAAACAAAGCAGCTTTATTTAAAACTTGACATACCAAAATTACACAAATACCACAGCGTCAAAAACATGATAAAAACACACTAAAAAATGCAATGAAAAAAATGCAAGCTACCTAATTTACATAATAGGTCCAAATTGCTGCAGGAATGTGTGTATGTAGCCTAATTAGTATATACCATATTTTTCAGATTATAAGACGCGCCAGACCATAAGACGCACCTAAGGTTTTAGAGGAGGAAAATAGGAAAAACAATTTAAGCAAAAAATGTGGTCATGATGTCCTGTTATGGGGGAGGGGGTCTGCTGCTGACACTGGTATTGGGGTCATGTCCCCCAATTCTGTTAATATCTTCCATCCTGGTATGTATGGCCCCTCCTTCCTGGTATACTTGGCCCCCATCCCATCCTGGTATACGTGAGCCCTCATCCCCATCCTGGTATGCATGGTACCACTTGAGCCCCTATCCTGGAATGCATGACACTCCTTGATCCTCCATCCTGGTATGCATGGCACCCCTTGATCCCCCATCCTGGGATGCATGGCACCCCTTGATCCCCCTTCCTGGTATGCATGGCACCCCTTGATCCCCCTTCCTGGTATGCATGGCACACCTTGATCCCCCATCCTGGTATTCATGGCACCCATTGATCCCCCATCCTGGTATTCATGGCACTCCTTTATCCCCAATCCTGGTATGCATGGCACCCCTTGATCTCCCATCCTGGTATGCATGGCACCCCTTGATCCCCCATCCTGGTATGCATGGCAGCCCTTGATCCCCCATACTGGTATGCATGGCACCCCTTGATCCCCCATCCTGGTATTCAGGGCACCCCTTTATCCCCATTCCTGGTATGCAGGGCACCCCTTGATCCCCCTTCCTGGCATGTATGGCGCCCCTCATCCCCCATCCTGGTATGCATGGCACCTCTCATCCCCCATCCTGGTATGCATGGCACCCCTTGATCCACCATCCTGGTATGCATGGTACCCCTTGATCCCCCATCCTGGTATGCATGGCACCCATTGATCCTCCTTCCTGGTATGCATGGCACCCCTCATCCCCCATCCTGGTATGCATGGCACCTCACATCCCCCATCCTGGTATGCATGGCACCCCTTGATCCACCATCCTGGTATGCATGGCACCCCTTGATCCCCCATCCTGGTATGCATGGCACCCCTTGATCCCCCTTCTTGGTATGCATGGCACCCCATGATCTCCCATCCAGGTATGCATGGCACCCCTTGATCCTCCATCTTGGTATGCATGGTACCCCTTGATCCCCCATCCTGGTAGTCATGGTACCCCTTGATCCCCCTTCCTGGTATGCATGACACCCATTTATCCCCTATCCTAGTATTCATGGCACCCGTTAATAACCCATCCTGGTATTCAGGGCACCCCTTTATCCCCATTCCTGGTATGCATGGCACCCCTTGATCCCCCTTCCTGGTATGTATGGCGCCCCTCATCCCCCATCCTGGTATGCATGGCACCTCTCATCCCCCATCCTGGTATGCATGGCACCCCTTGATCCCCCATCCTGGTATGCATGGCACCCATTGATCCCCCTTCCTGGTATGCATGGCACCCCTCATCCCCCATCCTGGTATGCATGGCACCTCTCATCCCCCATCCTGGTATGCATGGCACCGCTTGATCCACCATCCTGGTATGCATGGCACCCCTTGATCCCCCATCCTGGTATGCATGGCACCCCTTGATCCCCCTTCTTGGTATGCATGGCACCCCTTGATCTCCCATCCTGGTATGCATGGCACCCCTTGATCCTCCATCTTGGTATGCATGGCACCCCTTGATCCCCCATCCTGGTAGTCATGGTACCCCTTGATCCCCCTTCCTGGTATGCATGGCACCCATTTATCCCCTATCCCAGTATTCATGGCACCCCTTAATAACCCATCCTGGTATACATGGCACCGCTTGATCCCCCATCCTGGTGTGCATGGCACCCCTTGATCATACATCCTGGTATGCATGGCACCCCTTGAGCCCCCATCATGCTGCCCACAAAAAAATAAATAATCATACTCACCTCCTCTCTCCTCCAGCGCTGTCCCGCGCTGTTGCCGACACTCTCACTGTGTGAGCCGCGCATGGCAGGGCAAGCATTGCGTCCCTGCCATGCGCCCTCACAGAGTGTGAGATGCTGTGCCGGAATAGTCACTGCTCCGTGCGCTGGGACTGTGTGCTTGGGGAGGAGTGACCATTCAGTCTCTTCAATAGCTGGCACACTATAGCCGCAGCGTGGCTCCTGCTGCCGCTCTGTGGTCAGTGTGCCTGCTATTAAAGACCATGAATATTCACTACAATCCATGGGGGCGGACACACAGACTGCAGAGCGGCAGCAGGAGCCGCGCTGCGGCTACAGTGTGCTGGCTATTAAGGAAAATGAATATTCATTGCTCTCCACGCCCATGGAGAATATTCATTTTCCTTAGTAGCGGGCACAGAATACGCTGCTGCAGGCGGTTGCTGCTTCCTGTGCCCCGCTCATCCCCCGCTGCCGCTCCCCCACACCTCCCACCACACAGAGCCATACAGTATATACATGTATATAGTATTCGGACTATAAGACGCACCCCCCACTTTCCGCCAAAATTTTGGAGGAAAATAGTGCATCTTATAGTCTGAAAAATACGGTAGGTATAAAGTTAAGTGATTAGAGCACTAACTGTGTGACTTTTAGAAGGGCTATAATCCGTACATAACAATGTACTTAGTTTCTACTCTCAGTTTGGGCTGACAGAGTACCTTTAAGACTGTGTTCACACAAAAATCAGAAATGTACATTTAGTGTGTGCCATACATGTGTAAATTGTGATAGTACTATTATTTGATAGCATCTTACAAGAAATTAAATGTTAGGGCTGACTTAAAAAAAAAATGTTTCATTATCTAGTTTGCAATGCATTTTGTTCTTTTTCCTCACTACAAGGCTAAGTTCACACGAGTGTATAAAAAATTGTCAGTTTCATCCAGAAGACTATTTTTTTCTCACTTGTCATCAATGTGCAGTCTGTATAAGATCTATTTTTTTACAGTAGCGGCTATTTATAATTTACAAGAATATCTACAGTTTTCTACGTTACAGAATTGCAATGTATCCTGTAATGCAGCGGCTTGCTGCATTGCTAAAATGTCCAGGGGATGTGTTCTGGCTGACCATTTACCTCCCCCTCAGGTGACTGATCACATGACTGTGACATCATCACAGGTCCTGTGTGCACAGAAGGATATATATAAATCCTGGTGGTTTTGAAACAAAGTCAGAGCTGGAGTGGCCTGGTGAGGCAAGAGCCCTGGTCCCTGTGTGGGACCAGTAGCCTGGAAGGCAGAGGCTGGATCCTTGTAGTTGGAGAATGCGGGCAACTGCAGCCTGGTTGCTAGGGGTAACAGCACAGGACGTTGATTGTGGATGGAAGCATCTTGCTGTGGCTCGGCAGGGTCACGAAGATTAAAGCATCTGGCTGTAACTCGGCGGGGTTACGAAAATTGTCGTCGCACTCAAACCTGGTTTACTGTGGCTTGGTGGGGCCACGAAAATTTTCCGGGGGGAGAGCGGTGTGAAGTGTCTAGTGTGAACAGTGTAAAGCGATGGCTATGAATGGAGCAGTATCCCCAGACGGAAGGGAGAAGTGGTTAGATGTCCAGCTGCAAACGCTCTTCAGCAAAATAGAGTTTCCTGAAGAGATGCAGGAGCAGATAAAGATGGCTGTGAAGGGAGCAGCAGAGGAGGCTGAAGCTGTTGAACGATTGAAGTGCCTGTTAAAATCGCAGCAGCAGGCATGTGAGAAACAACAGCTGGTATTTGAGAAACGACAACAGGACTCGCAGCAGGCATTTGAGAAACGACAACAGGACTCGCAGCAGGCATTTGAGAAACGACAACAGGTCTTGGTACAGGAAGGGCAGGAGCTGTTGGCCCTTTACAGAATGGCGGTAGCAGACCATTCCTTGAGTTCTCCTGTGGCGCCGGTACTATCCCAGAGTGCCCAGGGAGGTAGTAACATATGTTGTGAACTGGGTCCTAAGACTATTTCTGGTTTTTGTTGTAAAAATAACCCTACAGGTGTGGTTGTCCAACAGGGGGCGGAGTCTCAAAGGGGGCGGGGTTTCAAAAGAGCGTGGAGTATAGAAAACCAAAATTGGTTACTGGTTGTGGGTTGGTACCGCCTAAAAATGACAATTTGACCATTGATAACGGGGTTGCTCCAGTAGAAGGGGTTGACGTCAAAGTGGGAGGTGACTTGTTGGTCCACAACACCATGGGGAGTGACACAGACCCCATAGCTGATGGTGACACTACGAAAGTAGAAAGAGAGTTCAGTCAGGAGAAGCTAGACGAGGTGAGAAAGTCCCCCTCTCATCGTCAAAGGCGCAAGGGCCACAAAAAACTTTCTCCTGTAGACTTTGCTGAAAGGGCAAATAAAGAAAATGCAATGTTGTGTGCCTTTATTCCGAATGTGGATCCTCCTGAGATCAGGAGGGAAGAGGAGGTGACGTTGCCAGTAGCAACCTCCGGTACAATATCAGACAACAATGAAGATAAGGAGGAAGAGTTGGATGCAGTTCTGCAGATTAGTTACAAGCAGGATGATCTACTGAGACAGAAGGATCAAGAACCGACAGCCCTGAAGCAGGAGGTGGTCAATCCTGACCAAGAGCTGGAGCCTGTCAGGCAGCAGTATCAGAGTGACGTGCAGCAACTAAAGAAAAACATGGAGAACGTGTCCTCAGACCAGCTGAACCTGGAGTCTGAACGGCAGAAAATAAATCAGGTTGTGAGCAACTTGCAGCGAGAACTGGAGGAAAGCAGCGAGGAAATCAACAAATGGAAGGAAAAGTTCCAGAAAAATAAAGAGGAGGTTTTTCAGTTGGAGCTTGACAAAGCGGAGTTTGAAGATGAGCTGTGCGAGATGAAGGATCCTTTCTCCCTGGTACATTTAAAGCTGTCTGCCTTAAAAGAGGCGCTGCAGGATGAAGTTTCTAGACGTGATCAAAACCTAGAACGACTGCGTGAACAGTTCAACCGGGAGGTGTGTGAATCCAAGAAGGAGTATGGTGAACTCAGTAAGAATCTGCAACAAATTAAGAGAGACTATGAGGATCTCCTCAAGATTAAGGAAAAACTAGAGGATGATAAGGCGGATGCAGAGCACATGCGCCGAGTGATTGAGACCACTCTACAGGGTGAAGAAGCTGAAAGTCAGTTGTCCCTGACACCTGAGCCAGATGATCATTTGGAGAATACTGGTGAGACAGAAATGTCTCGGTACAAGTGTCTCATAGATGTACTCGAAGATTTGAGAGAAGAATGCACCAGAGAGTCAGTGCATGAAGAGTTTAAGAAGGCCGTGGGAGCCTGTAAAGTGTACTCGACCTCAGAAGCTAAACAGCTGGTGGTCCTGTCCACAACCGAAGTCACAGTGAAGAGGGTGGCTATCCTAAGTGACATGCACTGGCGATGTGTTCGCACAAAGCAGTTTGTCCGGTTGAAAACGGAACAAGCCATTAGACAACTGGAGCTTATGAGAAAAGCTCAAAGTCGGCGGGAAGAAGTCATCCGGGTGCCTCATGCTTTGGCAAGAAAGCTCATTGGGAGAAATGGCCGAACCATGCAAATGATGGTAAAGAAGTCTGGTGTGATGAAAGTAAGCAGACCACTTGATCGTCAGGGCTGGATACCAGATGAAGACGGCATGGTGTCATTCTCCGCTGTCGGAACGGAAGAAAATCTTGCATACAGTACAGACCAAAAGTTTGGACACACCTTCTCATTTAAATATTTTTCTGTATTTTCATGACTTTGAAAATTGTACATTCACACTGAAGGCATCAAAACTATGAATTAACACATGTGGAATTATATACTTAACAAAAAAGTGTGAAACAACTGAAAATATGTCTTATATTCTAGGTTCTTCAAAGTAGCCACCTTTTGCTTTGATGACTGCTTTGCACACTCTTGGCATTCTCTTGATGAGCTTCAAGAGGTAGTCACCGGAAATGGTTTTCACTTCACAGGTGTGCCCTGTCAGGTTTAATAAGTGGTATTTCTTGCCTTATAAATGGGGTTGGGACCATCAGTTGTGTTGTGCAGCAGTCAGGTGGATACACAGCACAGCTGATAGTCCTACTGAATAGACTGAAGAAATGAAGGTCAGTCAGTGCGAAAAATTGGGCAAACTTTGAAAGTGTCCCCAAGTCTAGTTGCAAAAACCATCAAGAGCTACAAAGAAACTGGCTCACATGAGGACCGCCCCAGGAAAGGAAGACCAAGAGTCACCTCTGCTTCTGAGGATAAGTTTATCCGAGTCACCAGCCTCAGAAATCGCAGGTTAACAGCAGCTCAGATTAGAGACCAGGTCAATGCCACACAGAGTTCTAGCAGCAGACACATCTCTACAACAACTGTTAAGAGGAGACTTTGTGCAGCAGGCCTTCATGGTAAATTCGCTGCTAGGAAACCACTGATAAGGACAGGCAACAAGCAGAAGAGACTTGTTTGGGCTAAAGAACACAAGTAATGGACATTAAACAAGTGGAAATCTGTGCTTTGGTCTGATGAGTCCAAATTTGAGATCTTTGGTTCCAACCACCGTGTCTTTGTGCGACGCAGAAAAGGTGAGCGGATGGACTCTACATGCCTGGTTCCCACCGTGAAGCATGGAGGAGGAGGTGTGATGTTGTGGGGGTGCTTTGCTGGTGACACTGTTGGGGATTTATTCAAGATTGAAGGCATACTGAACCAGCATGGCTACCATAGCTTCTTGCAGCGGCATGCTATTCCATCCTGTTTGCGTTTAGTTGGACCATCATTTATTTTTCAACAGGACAATGACCCCAAACACACCTCCAGGCTGTGTAAGGGCTATTTGACCAAGAAGGAGAGTGATGGGGTGCTACGCCAGATGACCTGGCCTCCACAGTCATCAGACCTGAACCCAATCGAGATGGTTTGGGGTGAGCTGGACCGCAGAGTGAAGGCAAAAGGGACAACAAGTGCTAAGCATCTCTGGGAACTCCTTCAAGATTGTTGGAAGACCATTTCCGGTGACTACCTCTTGAAGCTCATCAAGAGAATGACAAGAGTGTGCAAAACAGTCATCAAAGCAAAACTTTGAAGAACCTAGAATATAAGACATATTTTCAGTTGTTTCACACTTTTTTGTTAAGTATATAATTCCACATGTGTTAATTCATAGTTTTGATGCCTTCAGTGTGAATGTACAATTTTCATACTCAAGAAAATACAGAAAAATCTTTAAATAAGAAGGTGTGTCCAAACTTTTGGTCTGTACTGTATATACGCATGCTGATGGAGTACCGAGTGACCTACCTGCGAGAGGTAGAACAGTTGAATCTCGCCAGATTGCGAATGGAAAGACAGCACAGTCTGAGCAGCAGAAGAAGGCCGCCGTCTATAAGTTGTAGGACCAGACAGAGAAAGGGCCCTTCAAATAATAGGACGGCTACAGTAGAAGTTAGAGACTTTCCAAGATTTCCTGAGGATAGTGGGCATGGGTTTAGAGGTAGTGAGACCTCCAGTAACTCAGGTCTGAGAGGCCTATACAATCGACCCAATAGAGTACGGGACAGCACGAAGTCAGACATGACCTTAGATACAAGGGCAAGTGAGTCACACTGCTGTATTGACCGCTGGGAGAGGGGGAGGTCTGACAAGTTTACGACTGACCGCTGGGAGTGGGGGAGGTCTGACAAGGTTACGACTCGAAAATGTGACTTGACGAAGTTTGTGACAATGACAGATGGTAGGTTCCTAAGGAATGGGCTAATGTTGATGACTAATGTTCCAGGGGCTGAGCAGCGCAAATGTCAAGTACATGGTCTCTGTGTGAACTGTGGGTTATAATGATTGTGTATATTATGTGTTCAACCCCACAAGTTTGAACAGAGGGGGGGATATGTAATGCAGCGGCTTGCTGCATTGCTAAAATGTCCAGGGGGTGTGTTCTGGCGGACCATTTACCTCCCCCTCAGGTGACTGATCACATGACTGTGACATCATCACAGGTCCTGTGTGCACAGAAGGATATATATAAATCCTGGTGGTTTTGAAACAAAGTCAGAGCTGGAGTGGCCTGGTGAGGCAAGAGCCCTGGTCCCTGTGTGGGACTCCACTAGCCTGGAAGGAAGAGGCTGGATCCTTGTGGTTGAGATACCAGTAGCCTTGGAAGGCACGTGGCTTGGAGACTACGTCTGGGAAGCCTTAAAGCCACAGCTGTGGCAGAACCGAGCTGACAGAAGCAGCTGAGACCCGGCAAAGGTAAATCGGCGCTATAAGTGAATATTATCGCTGTACCTTGCTGAAGTCTGTATTTGAAGCCAAGCGGGCATAGCTGCCATTGAAAAGGCTCTAGGATACATGTGTAACATTCCAGTGAGCCACTGAGATGGACTATGTTATGTGCGGTTTATGAGGTGTAATAAACTGCTGGACTACATATTGCCGGAAAACGTTGCATGTGTGCTTTAATTGACCCGGTGAAGCGTGTACCCCAGAGTGATGAAAAGCGCTACCTTACAATCCGTAAAAATCGGATGCTAGACTGTGGCTTCGTATGGCATCCGATTTTTTTCGTGCACCCGTAGATTTGAATGTTTGAGTCCCCTTTAACACGCGGAACAAACTACTTCATGCTGTGATTTTTTTCACACTCAGATTCGGTCAATTAAAAAAAATTATCATCAACACTGCCCCAACACTGGCCCGTGTGCTGTCCATGCGCTGTCTGTTTTTTCAAGGAGAGCACTTGGACCAATTATACACTAATGTGAACCTGACCATAAAAGAGGTTTATTTTCCGATATTTGTCTTAGTATTGACAGATTCTAAATGCTGTGTCATAAAACTGCTAACTACCAGCCTGTTCTGCCTGGCGCCAATCTCTGCCAGATCAGAGTGGTCACGTATCGCTCCTGACAGTGATTCTGCAGTTTCTGATAATGTCATGTTGACAGAGCAACTCTTCTCTTCCTCTCATTGCTGATGTAATGCCAATTGACAGCCGGCTCCCCGCTGCCTAATTGTGGGGATCTGGTTATCAATCAGCATCGCGTACGCAGTGACGCCCCATCCACAGACCAGACTGGGAGGAGAAGAGCTGCAAGAGCTGCTCTATTGACGTTAGGTGAATTAAAGCAGCAGAATCGCTGGCAGGAACACTCCGTTACATCACCGGAAGAAATCAGAAATGTGCAGAACAAGCAAGTATTTATCAACTACCTAGCTGTAAGGTCTTAGCCCCATTGGAAAAAAAGCAAAAGTCCTGGATAACACCTTTAGGCTATATTTCCATTTTTGAGTATGTGTTGCGTTTTTGATGTTGCAGATTTTCTGCGGCATTTTTGGCCAATTTGCTAAATTACATTACTTGCGTTTATCATTGTGTTTTTGAGTGTGTTTTTTTTACAAGTTTTATTATCAAGTTTTTTCAGCAGCAGCTTTTGTCTCTTTTTGGTAAGTCATGTTTTAAGTAAAATGGCTTAATAGATACTTCCTGTTACTTTTATAAAACTCTATTGATAAAACCATGTGCGGATTACATGCGTTTTCCGTGTGTTTCGCTGTGAAAACAAACTAAAAATGCATATCCATTTTTTACCTACGGATTTTCCTCATCTCATTCAAGTCTTTGAGGAAAATCTGCAAATAAAACACATATTTAGGCTATGTGCCCACGTTGCATTTATGAAGCAGAAAATTTCTGCTGCATAAATGCAAGTCCTCTCCCGGAAAAACGCATGCGGAATTCCGCACGCGTTTATCGCGCTTTTTTCGCGCGTTTATCACGCGTTTTCCACATGCGGAATTGCCTTGCGTTTTTTTTGCATTGGACAAAGGCAATTCTGCTTGCGGAAACGCAAAATTAAATGACATGCTGCGGATTTTTGAACGCGGCATAAACGCTGCGGAAAAATCCGCAGCATGTGCATAGAAGTTGCGGAAACCCATTGGGGATCATGGGGTGCGGGTTACCAAGCGTTTTACAAGCGTTTCCGCTGCAGAAATTCCGCATCAAAAACGCTTGTAAAACGCTACGTGGGCACACAGCCTTAACGCTAAAGAAACTGACATGTTGCAGATTTCAAAAATGTACCACAGGTAAGTTCACGCTGCTTAAAAAAAAAGCTCAATTGGTAAGTGATTTCCCATTCACTTTTCTGGAAGTATAATAAGCACAGCAAAAATATGTAGCATCAAAAACTTTAAAGGGGTTGCCGGTCTTAAGCTACAAGTCTGCAGTCACTCTGTGTGACTACAGACTTGTGAATCCTTACATCGCATGCAATTCTCACTGTGAGGATTCTCCGGTGCCGATGCTGGAAGCGGTGGGCGTAAGTGATTTGCACACATGCGGTCATGTGGTGACTAAATGGACTCAGTGCAAGTGTATTGAACAAGGCTAGATACAGTCTAGTCGGAATGTGGCCGGAAGTATGCAACTCGCCGGCAGTGCCTACAATGTGAGGATTCACTAGTCTGCAGTAACACAGTGTAGACTTGTAGCTTATCACTGAACAACCCCTTTAAGCTATTTTATTTCTCTCCAGAGCATGAAATAAACTAAATACACTAAATTATTCTGATTACCTTGGAGATGGTTAGTGGTTGTCCATGCTCTAGTCCTCCTTTGAGTGAGAAGCCCCATGGCGCTCCACCTTCAAGAGTTGCTTGTAGGTATAGGGAGGTGACAGGTGGCTCTCCAGAGTATGGCCTCTGATCCATGTTTTCTTGCTAACGTCACTCAGTCAGTTCTGTCAGTTCTCATCTGTCCCAGAGACCTAGACAGTATGAATAGAAACAATCGGCAAAAGCTCCATTAGGCGCTGCATTCTGATTTAATGCAGAACTCAAACATCCAGATCGGATACAATCCTAACGGGTGCTTCCTCTGCCCTCCACAGTTGATTAAAAATTATGCTTGTCCATCAAGTCCTCTTCATTTCCCAATGTCTTTATTTCACCAGCGCATCCACAAAAATAACCTATTAGCTTCATACAAGTAAAAACAAGGAACTTTTGAGACCATGCATGCAGAACGAGTGACATGTAAAGTAATGTTTGTTTTTGATTGATGATGCTGCTTCTCCAGCTCCCCCAGACTTACCATTATAATAGCCTATCTTTTCAGTTCATTGCATTCAAAGAATGAGATCTCTTTCTCCTTTTCCAAGCTGCATGGCTTTCTTGAGAATGAGCAATAACTTTTTTTCTCTGGCTGCTCTCAGCTCAACTTGGAATTTTCACTTGTGCTCAGAATGTAAAATCTTATCTGTAGGGAAGGAACTCTTTCAGGATGTTTGGACAAACCAGTCAGACTCTGCAGGTGGATTTTCTCCTAGCATAGGAAGTGAAAGTGTTAGACAAATCAGTACATTCCTTCTCTTTCCCTAGTACTTGTGTAGATTAGACTGTAACTACATTGGGAGAAGGAGGGGGGATGAGAGGCAGAGGGTGTGAGCAGAGGATTAGAACAAGTCATGCTGATTTTACACAGCAAGTACCCAAATGATATGTGGCTAAGAATAGAAAGGGTTGAGGAAACAATAAGCATATCAACACTTCCCGTGTATCAGAAACCCTGCCATTATGATGCCATTTTATCATCTCTCTCTATGAGTCTCAGATGCCATTAAAAACTTGAATGTGAGCAATGCAAATTGTTGTTCCTAAATGCACACTATAAAGTGCCACCTACAGTTGTGCTCAAAAGTTTACATACCCCGGCAGAATTTTTCCTCTCTTGGCCTTGTTGCAGAGAATATGAATGATAACAAAGAAAACTTTTTCTCTACTCATGGTTATTGGTTGGGTGAAGCCATTTATTGTCAAACTACTGTGTTTTCTCTTTTTAAACATTAATGACAACCAAAAACATCCAAATGACCCTGATCAAAAGTTCACATACTCTGGTGATTTTGGCCTGATAACATGCACAGAATTTGACACAAATGGGTTTGAATGGCTACTAAAGGTAACATCCTCACCTGTGACCTGTTTGCTTGTAATCAGTGTGTGTGCATAAAAGCTGAGTGAGTTTCTTGGATCCATACAACAGACTCTTGCATATTTCATCCAGCCACTCACGTTTCTGGATTGTGAGTCATGGGGAAAGCAAAAGAATTGTCAATGGATCTACGAGAAAAGGTAGTTGAACTGTATAACACAGGAAAGGGATAGAAAAAAATATCTAAGGAATTGATAATGCCAGTCAGCAGCCTTCAAACTGTAATTAACAAATGGAAAATCAAGGGCGCTGTAAAAACCAAACCACGGTCAGGTAGACCAACAAAAATGTCGGCCACAACTGCCAGGAAAATTGTTCGTCATGCAAAGAAAACCTCACAAATAACATCAGCTGAAATTCAGGACTCTCTAAAAACTAGCGGTGTGGCTGTTTCAAGATGCACAATAGGGAGGCATTTGAAAAAAAATGAGCTGCATGGTCGAGTCACCAGAAGAAAGACATTACTGCGCAAATGCCACAAAGTATCTCGCCTACTATACGCCAAACAGCACAGAGACAGGCCTCAAAACTTCTGGAACAAGGTAATTTGGAGTGAAGAGACCAAAATTGAACTTTTTGTCCACAACCATAACGTTGCATTTGGAGAGAGGTCAACAAGGCCTATGATGAAAGGAACACCATTCCTACAGTAAAGCACGGAGGTGGATCGCTGATGTTTTGGGGATGTGTAAGCTAAAAAGGCACAGGAAATGTTACGCACACGCCCGGACTGACTAGCGTGAGCGTGGTTAGTGATCCCACTAGACCATGAACCGAGGAGTGCCTGGAGGGGCGTGACTAAGTATCAACTCGGTCCGACCAAGGTCGCACGGCGGCTCAATCGACTCCGTGAACCAGGGAGGAACTGAGCAGAGGGACCAGGTGTTACTCCAGGTCAGACCCTGGTCACAGCTGTTGACCCACACCGGGGAATGCAGGAACAGGCAGGCACAGCTGGTGTGCAGACAGGTAGGTATTGGCAGGCACGGCTGGTATGCAGACAGGCGGGTACTGGCAGGCACGGCTGGTATGCAGACTGGCAGATACTGGCAGGTAGGAACGCAGACTGGATAGGGACCAGTACAGACTGGGATACAGGAACAGAGCCGCAGGTGTGGTGGACAAGCAGAGCAGAGCCACAGGCGCGGAGGACAAGCGGAGCAGAGCAGAGTGAAACCGCAGGTGTGGTGGACAAGCAGAGCAGAGCGAAACCGCAGGTGCGGTGGACAAGCAGAGCAAAGCGAAACCGCAGGTGCGGTGGACAAGCAGAGCAGAGCGAAACCGCAGGTGCGTTGGGCAAGCAGAGCAGAACGAAACCGCAGGTGCAGTGGACAAGCAGAGCGAAACTGCAGGTGCAGTGGACAAGCAGAGCAGAGCGAAACCGCAGGTGCTGTGGGCAAGCAGAGCAGAGCGAAACTGCAGGTGCGGTGGGCAAGCACAGCAGAGCTAAACCGCAGGTGCGGTGGACAAGCAGAGGAGAGCGAAACCGCAGGTGCGGTGGACAAGCCGAGCAGAGCGAAACCGCAGGTGCAGTGGGCAAGCGAGGCAGAACAGAGCAGAAGGTGCAGGCAGACAGGACAGGGCTCTGTTCACATGGAACAGACTGGGAAACACAGGAAGATAGTTAGAACACAGGAGGTAGATACGGAGGCAGGGAAACAGGACAAGCAGAACCAGATACACACAAGGTACTTACAATGAAGTAGCGAGTGGACACAAAACTCACAAACAGAAGTACAGAGACAACGAGTTGGAGTTAGGTGCAGGTTCAGACACTGCAGGAAAAGGGCAGGTACGGACATAAAGACAAACAGGTAACGGGCTAGGACACAGTTCAGACAGGAACTGAACCCGGAACAAGATACAGGAACGAGCCTGGGAACTCAGCCCCTAGGGTGGCGGAAACAGACTAGAAGTCACAGATACAGGAAACGGGCCTGGGTATACAGCCCCCAGGGTGGCGGAACAGACTTGAAGTCACAGATACAGGTAACAGGCCTGGGTACTCAGCCCCCAGGGAGGTGGAAACAGACAAGATACAGGACAGGACCTGGCAACTCAGTTGCACAGAACACACTGAAAGAAAGTGTTGCTCTGGCACCTCCTACTGGGTGGAGGGGGTTTAAGTATCCAGTGACTCACAGCAGTAGGCTAGGGAGGCATTAGGACTGTGCACACTGTAAGTTTAAGAATCAGGCAGTAACAGCGCCACCGCCCTAAGCAATCAGACAAGAGACATGCACACAGCACATACTGGAGCAAAGTGTGCAGCCTGGACTGATAGGTAAGTTGGCGGTCTTGCATGGTGGGAGATGGTAAGCCATGCCAGCACGCCGCAGGGATGTTGCAGGAAACTTGGCTAAAGTTGAAGGAAAGATGAATGCAGCACGCTATCAGCAAATACTGGAGGCAAATTTGCACTCATCAGCCCTGAAGCTGCGCATGGGACGCACTTGGATGTTCCAACATGACAACGATCCAAAACACAAGGCCAAGTCAACCTGTCGTTGGCTACAGCAGAACAAAGTGAAGGTTCTGGAGTGGCCATCTCAGTCTCCTGACCTCAATATCATTGAGCCACTCTGGGGAGATCTCAAGTGCGCAGTTCATGCTAGACAGCCCAGGAATTTACAGGAACTGGAGGCTTTTTGCCAAGAAGAATGGGCAGCTTTACCATCTGAGAAAATAAAGAATCTCATTCACAACTACCACAAAAGATTTCAAGCTGTCATTGATGTTAGAGGGGGCAATACACGGTATTAAGAACTGGGGTATGTGAACTTTTGATCAGGGTCATTTGGATGTTTTTGGTTGTCATTAAGATTTAATAAGAGAAAACACAGTAGTTTGACAATAAATGGCTTCACCCAACCAATAACCATGAGTGGAGAAAAAGTTTTTTGGTTATCATTCATATTCTCTGAAACAAGGCCAAGAAAGGAAAAATTCTGCCGGGTATGTTAACTTATGAGCATAACTGTATAACTGTATGATGGAGTTCGTGAATATATAAATGCCCATATTCACTGATAATATACTTTTAAGTCAATATTCTGCTTAAAGGGATTGAGAGGTCAAATAATATTCATGACGTATCTGTAGGATAGGTGATCCAGATAGGATCCGGCAGTGCACTACAGTTCCACTCAATGTGTTCACACTTGGCAGCAGCCGGAGCTGCCAGCAGCTGATCAGAGGGGATGCTGGGTGTCGGACTCCAACTGAGCCAATATTGATGACCTATCCTAAGACAGAAAACTTAAAGGGAGTCTGTCACGTGAAAAAACGCTATTAACCTGCAGGTATGGGGTTAATCTGCAGGTTAATAGCGTTCTGAACATGCCTGGCACCCGCACTTAGAGCCCCACTGTCGGGAGGAATTTAACTTTATTTCTCCCGGCAGCATTTGGCATCCAGTCATAGTGGCGGTGCCAGTACGGTTTCAATCATCACTCTTGTATATAGAGCGGTGACTGAAACCGCACCCACGGTACTGACTGACAGCTCGCTCCTCATTAGAGCTGGCTGTCAGTCGGCGGTGCCTGAAACCACACCGACACCGCCACTATGATTGAATGCCAAATGCTGCCGGGAGAAATAAAGCTAATTTCCTTCCAGCAGCGGGGCTCTAAGTACAGGCGCCGGGCAGCTTCAGAATGCTGTTAACTGCAGATTAACCCCATGTCTGCAGGTTAGATTAAACTCCAAAATCCATCATTCCCTCTACTAAGGGTCCCCTTTTTCTGTGTAGCAATGTGTAGGATTAGTCTTTTCCCAATATGTCGTCACAATGTTATTTAGCAATGCGTCCTATACTGGATGTCACACAATCAGGGTCATAGATAAAAGGCAATGCAGAAGCGCCAAGGTATGTATCTGTAGGGCCCAAAGGTACTTCTGACATATACAGTGCCTTGAAAAAGTATTTATACCCCTTGAACTTTTCCCCATTTTTTCACGTTATACCCACAAACTTAAATGATATACCAACACTAAGTAGCAAGTATTTTTGAGGTGTAAATGAAATGATACATGGTTTACTAAAGATTTTAAAAATATAAATCAGAAAATTGTGATGTGCATTTGTATTCAGCCCCCCTGAGTCAATAGTATGTAGTGCCATGTTTTGCTGCAATTACTGCTGCAAGTCTTTTGACGTATGTAGTTAGCATGTGGGGGAAAGTGCTCTGGTGAGGTGAGACCAAAGTAGAACTTTTTCGGCTAAATGCAAAATGCCATGTGGTGGAAAACTAACAATGCACATTACCCTGAAAACACAATCCCCACCATCAAACAAGTGGCGGCAGCATCATGCTGTGGAGTTGCTTTTCTTCAGCAAGGACAGGAAAGCTGATCAGACTTGATGGCAAGACAGATGGAGCTAAATGCAGGACAATCCTGGAGGAAAACCTGGTAGAGGCTGCAAAACACTGGAAAGACTGGAGCGTAGGTTCACCTTCCAGCAGAACAATGACCCTAAACATACTGCCAGAGCTACAATGGAATAGTTTAGTTCAAAGCATATTCATATGTTTGAATGGTGTAGTCAAAGTCCAGCCCTAAATCCCATTGACAAGCTGTGGCAAGACTTGAAAATTGCTGTTCACAGACGCTCTCCACCCTATCTCCCTGGGCTAGAGCTAGTTAGCAAAGAAGAATGGGCAAAAATGTCAGCCTCTAGATGGGCAAAGCTCGTAGAGATGAAAAATGTGGAAAAGTTCACAGGGTATGAATACGTTTTCAAGACACTATAAAAATATGGCAATATTATACATAGTAGATAATACAATTACAGATATCAATAGCCTTATGTTATTCCTCTGCCATATTGACTCCTGTATCTCTGCCCAATATCACCTAGGGTACACAGCCCATCCACTAATGTCGGGAGCACTGATTGACATCCAGAGAAGAATTCAGCCCCATCTCTTCTTGTAAATATCAGTGAGAGTTAAGGGAAGTCTTTCATCTCCAAAGTGCTAATTAAAACACTTATACAGGTACGTAGGGGACTTAGTCTTGCACAGAAGCTCCCTCATTTGCATTTTTTTCAGCTACATTGACAAAATCTATACTCTATACTTTATAGGAGTCCCTCGCATACCTGTACAGCATAAGTGGTTTAATTAGAATTTTGGGGATGGCAGACATCTCTTAAGCAAAACATTTGCAGCAATGATAGCAACATAGGAGGGAAGATGATTATTTTTTGCTTAGATACACATCTTCAGCATGTTTAGACAAGACAAATTGGACACTTTACACTTGCTGGCCTGTATGTCTAGAACTTATCTGGCTGTCTGGTTTCTACAGACACTCCCTGTTGTGCCCCTTACTAATTAGTACATCTGCATCTGCTGATTGGCAGCTAGAGACTCCCCACCTTGATTTAGGAGACCTGCATGTGGATCAGGGCACTGCTTGCTATGCCCCTGATTAATTAGCACATCTCTGTCTGCTAAGGTACAAGCACAGACGGCCCAACTTTCCTCCTCAGTAAGATATTTATTGGGATTTTCGACCACTGAAACCTAAAAAAAACGATTCAGAACGCTCTAATTTAATAAAATAAAGTATTCTGACCTTACTGATTACCTGCCTCTCTTCAAACACTGCCCACATCCTGTGCAAATCTCTCTACTTCTTGTTCAGGAAGGGCATTTGACTGCTGCGGCCAGTGATTGATAGCCCTTTTACGGATTAACAATTTATTCAATTTCTTTAGCTTTATTGTGGTATGGCACAGTTTTAGTGGAATCACTTTACAGAAAATGTATAGGACAAATAAGCTGGTAAAATAAAAAACAAGTTTGCATATAGAAAACACAAGAGGGCATAAAACACTCACTGAGGTAAATTTGTGCTCTTAAATAAGCAACAGAAAAAAGGAACAATACAAGTTTGATGTCTATAAATGTTGTTAGTGTAATGCAGGTGCCGGTAAGCAATGTGTAGCACCCTGAGGATTCGGCTGCTACAGGGGTATTGCACCTCAACCCAGAGGTGTGATATTCCACTCCCGGGTAAGGATGGAGTGTGGAACTGAGCTCAGTCAGCTGCATGCACTACACACATCCCATTTCCGAGGAGCAGACCAATGGTACTCCCACTTAGAAATGTGCAGGTACGACCGAGTCTGTTCCTGGCTGGAGTGGGAGGGGGTGGTACATCCCAGTAGTGTAGGGGCAGATAGGGGGAGCAGCCTGGGTAAAGTTAGGAGCTCATTGGGTGCTGGTCACCTGAGCTCACACATAGAGGGAGTATAAAAGGTGGGAACCATCTAAGATCAGGGTCAGTCAGCGAGTCTTTGCAGAGAAGTCAGAGGAAGAGGAGCAGAGCAGCCCCAAGGCCAAGAGTGAGAGAGGAGAGAAAGAAAGACCCAGAGAGGGAGACAGAAGGAACTCTGAGAACCCAAGTACAACCCCAGGGTGAAGAGTTGGCAATAGGGTACCGGATCCCAAACTGGTGGGGGCTAAAGCATACCTCAGCCAGAGACCGGAGGCCGTGGGCAGGATCTGCCACGGCCACCCACCACATCCACCCTGAAGGCAAACCACGTATAGGGTCAGGAAACCCAAGGCCAAGGGTCTCCCAACAGAAGGCCCGAGGGAGCTGGACCTAGGTGGATCCCTGGTGGGGACGGCCAGAAGAAAGGACAAGAAGGAGGGCTCAGGGACACGCTCCGGACTTGCTTGGGGGTTGGCTGAATCCAGGACCTGGTGGACGCAGCACGGCTCGGGTGGTCACTCAAGGCCGGAGTGACCGGAATATCTGCAGTAAGTAAACACCCTGAACTGCACAACCCGACTCTGTCTTTACTTATCATCTACGCTGCACCACCACAACCCCCATCCTCTGCACCTGACCCCCTGAGGCCATACCCCTCCCGTTGGGGGTTATACTATCTAAAGCTGCACCAATACCATCAGCCTCAGCGGACCCTGCTGCAGCGGCGGCCGTAGTGACCGCAATCCAACGGGTGGCGTAGTCGACATAACGAACTTTGTAACATCTGTAGGACTGCCACATACTCTGAGCTTGACACCCTGGGCACGGACCGGGTCACAGCCACTCGGAGACTACAACCCCCATCTGATCCGGCTCCGGGTATTCCCCTAAAGAATATGGCCCAGGGGGCGCGTCAAATGCACAGAGACACAAGATGAGAACAGTCAGGGGTTGATATAACCACTCTATATGTATAACAACTATTCTACAAACGGGGGTAGTAGCAAGGGTAATAAACAGCAACTTGGAATAACAATGAGAAATATTTCAGTGAATAACAGTACAATCCTTTGCCACAGTATGATGCACCCAGTCGTGGGAGACACCATGGGAGTTCTCTTTCTCTTTATATGGCCCTAGCGGAGGTCATTGGTTCTTCCCGCTAGGCTGTTTAGCCTCCCACGCACCAAACGGCCCCCACCCAACCTGAGATCCTAATCCCAACTGTCCCCTGTACCATAGGTGAGAGTTGTAAGTGACTTGCGCGGTTCCTCCGCTGCTTCTGGCGCATCTTTCCTGTCGCAGTCCTCTCTCAGCTCTTCTCGGCTTGACCGACGGTAGTCTCTCACGCTTGGGGGAGGGGGGTCCAGACCTCGGCTCTTGATAGGCGGCGTCGGATCCTGGGGACTTACTCAGTGTGAGGCACAGGTCCTGACTCTGACCAACATGCGCAGGACTCAGGGGGGCTTCTGTGAGGAGTGCGGAGTCTCTCAGGCGATGTCCAACTCTGGTGCAGCGCAGCCCTCCAGCTGAGGCCTGTCGCGCTAGGCTCTGCTGTCCCTCTGGAGCACGTTTGCTCCACTCTGCAGCTTGGCGCCAAACTCTCTGGCTGCAGCATCTTCTCCGGTGCACATCCGCACACTGCGCTCTCTTGGCGCCAAAAGCCCCCTGCAATCTGGCACACAGGGCCTTTATACCCAGGAAACCCTCTGGGTCACATGATCAGGTCCAGCACACAAAGTCTCTCCCCCTGCCAATCTGCTACACAACATTTGGTTCCTTCTGACACAATTCTTTGTTTCACTTTCAGTTTGTTCCAGCAGGGGGTGGTGTTTGCTTACAGAACCTTAGTCTCTCTTGTCCATCGTTACACAAGGATGGCAAGAAAAATTTTGTGGGTAATGATTAAGATAAAAAAAACAAGAAGGAAAAAAAAGAAAATTAAGTTTAGAAAAGGAGAAAAGTAGTCAGACTGAGAACACATAAAGACGAGGAGAAGGACTAGGGTGCATATACAGTGGTAAAAATAAGTATTTGATACACTGCTGATTTTGAAAGTTTTCCCACCTACAAAGAATGAAGAGGTCTGTGTAGCATCGGCATCTCTACCCCCTGCCAGGCAGAGACGCCGTGCCCCTTACCGCCTCGGTCCTGGTCCGGCGTCTTCCGGCCTCCCTGCTGCTGCTGCTGGTGCATGCTGCTTCACAGGCACTGTGCTTAGGGTGCGCGCATGCGCGCTCCCTCCCTCTTAAAGGGGCCACGCGCGCCGTCCTAAATGGCCGGAGGACTTTCCCTATTTAAAGCACCTCCTCCAATATGGAGGTGCCCATGCAAGGTTGTTGCTCTGTGTTCTTACTGTTGCTTCAGCCCTCAAGTCCCTCTGCAAGTCAGTCCTGTCCACTAGTCTGTCCTTCAGTCCAGCCCGCCAGTCTGACTACAATCCAGCCCGACAGTCTGTCTACAGTCCAGTCCGCCAGTCTGTCTATGGGCTCTGCCCGCCTGCTTACCTGGAAGCACCTGCCAGTCACCAGCCGTGTCCGCCAGCCAGCTTAACTGGAAGCACCTGTCTGTTACCTGCCATGCCCGCCAGCCTGCTTACCTGGAAGCACCTGCCAGTTACCCGTTGTGCCCGCCCGCCTGCCTACCCGGAGCACCCGTCTGGCTATCAGCCGAATCAGCCTGCTTATCTACCCGGACCACCCGTCAGCCTTCCAGCCGTACTCATCCGCGGTATCGGTCAGTTCCTGCCATCTGACCCGTGGGAGCCACCTGCTCTCATACAAGGTCGGTCCCAGAGTGGCACCTGGTCCCCCTGCTCGGTCCTTCCCTGGTTCACGAAGTTGATTGAGCTGCCATGCGACCTTGGTCAGGCCGAGTAGGTACTTAGTCACACCCCTCTGGTCCCTCCTTGCACCGCAGCACAGAGGTTCCACCACCCGGATCCATAACAGTTTGCACGGGCCATGGAACCCGGTGGCCCCCAGGCCCCGTCGCTCTCTGACCCGTACCAAGAGGTCTCACGTCAGAGATCCCAACAGGAGACTATCCAGCCCTATCTGCGGACTGTCAACTCCCGCCTGGACACGCTGTCCACTCCGTCCCTGTCCGGCACCCGCTCCGGCAGCACCTCAACCTACTGGCACCATAGCACCCGGCTCTGGACCCCGGCTCTCTGTGCCTCCACGTTTTGGTGGTGACCCCGTCTTATGTCGGGACTTCTTAAAGCAGTGCATGCTGCACTTTGAACTCCTGGCACATCAGTTCCCCACCGACCAGGCCAAGGTGGCATTCATCATGTCTCACCTCACCGGGGAGGCATTGGCATGACTAAACCCTCTGTGGGAAAGAGGGGATTCCCTGGTATCCAATCTTCCGGTTTTCCTCACTGCCTTCCGGAAGGTCTTCGATGAGCCCGGACGAAAATCTTCTACTGCCTCCTCACTTCTCCGTCTCCGCCAAGGGAGTCTCACCGTGGGCCAGTATGCCATACAGTTCTGAACCCTCGCATCTGAGCTTGCCTGGAACAACAAGGCCCTGGTGTCCATCTTCTGGGAGGGTCTCTCCGGATGGATCAAGGATGAGCTTGCCGGTCGTGATATCCCTTCCACCCTGGACGACCTGGTGTCTTTGGCTACCTGGATTGACATCCGTTTTTTGGAATGAGCTAAGGAGACAACCAGGGAGAGAAGACTTCCGCGTCTCGCTCCTGTGTTCCAAAGCCCAGCTTCGCAACCAGCTATTCCTCGGACACGTTCCCCTGAGCCTATGCAAATTGACCAAACTAAGATGGTCAAGTCTTGCCTGGAGATGCGCCGAGCCGAGGGGAGTTGCTTCTACTGTGGCAGTAAAGAGCATCTGATCCGTTCCTGCCCGGTGAAGTCGGGAAACTCCAGTGTCTAGGACCACTTGGAGAGGTCGTCCTAGGCAAGAGTAAATCCTCTTCGTCCTTGACCCCATTTGTTTCCATTTCCAGTAGTGAGACCCGCGTCTTCAAGACTGCCTACCTGGATTCCAGAGTCGCTGGAAATCTCATTTCACAGGCTGTTGTGGAGCGGTATCAGATTCCTACCATACGTCTGGCTGAACCATTGGCAGTCGCTTCCTTGGATGGGAGACTTCTTCCGGAGACCATCTTGCTCGTCACAGATCCTTTAACCCTTCAGGTGGGAATGCTGCACTCGGAGATGATCTCCCTTTATGTGCTGTCCGGTCTCTCTCACTCCCTCTTGCTTGGTCTACCCTGGTTACAGAGACATGAACCCATCCTGAATTGGCGATCTGGTGAGGTGCTCCGTTGGGGGCAGGATTGCCATGAGTCCTGCCTGGCTTCGGTTCGTCCAGCTCGACCCCCGTCTACTCCGGCTAATCTACCTGGTCTGCCGGCACCCTTCTGGTCCTATGCGGCCGTCTTCGACAAGAAGGAAGCTGAGACACAACCACCTCATAGGCCGTATGATTGCCCAATCGACCTGGTACCCGGTGTTTCACCTCCCTGCGGGCGTATCTACCCCTTGTCACTGGCTGAAACCCGGGCCATGTCTGAGTACATAGAAGAGAATCTTGCTAGAGGATTCATCTAGAAATCTACCTCCCCGGCTGGAGCAGGATTCTTCTTCGTTAAGAAGAAAGACGGCTCACTACGTCCCTGAATCGATTCCAGGGGTCTTAACCAGATTACCATCAAGAATAAGTACCCCCTGCCTCTCATCTTGGAGCTGTTTGACTGCCTTAAGGGCATGAGGATCTTCACCAAGCTCGATCTTCGTGGGGCGTACAATTTGGTCTGGATCCACCAGGGAGACGAGTGGAAGACGGCATTCAACACCCGGGACGGTCACTATGAAAATCGCGTGATGCCCTTTGGTCTCTGTAATGCCCCAGCCGTCTTCCAGGAGCTGGTTAGCGACATCTTCCATGATCTCCTGTATTCTTGCGTGGTGGTGTACCTGGACGAAATCTTGGTCTTCTCTCCAGACCTGCCCACACACTGGAGGGATGTTCGTCAGGTTCTGCTAAGGCCCCGGCAGAATCGCCTATACGCAAAATTTGAGAAATGCCTCTTCGAGCAGACTACCCTTCCGTTCCTGGGATATATTATCTCCGAGACTGGTCTATGGATGGATCCCGAGAAGGTTTCTGCTGTCTTAAAGTGGCCCCGACTGGAGGGGTTGAAGGTGATTCATCGATTCCTGGGCTTTGCAAATTATTACAGCCTTTTCATCCCTCATTTCTCCTCCTGGACCGCTCCCATCTCCGAGCTCACCCGTAAGGGAGCAAATCCCAGGGAATGGACTTCCAAAGCAGAAGAGGCCTTCGTCTCCCTAAAACAAGCTTTCTCGTCTGCCCCTGTGCTGCACTGTCCGGCTTGCAACAAACAGTTCTTCCTGGAGGATGATGCTTCCTCCTCCGGAGCCGGTGCGGTGCTCACCCAGAAATCCCCATCCTGGAGAATGGTAACCTGCGGCTTCTTCTCCAAGCTCTTCTCCTCGTCCGAGCGCAACTACTCCATAGGAGATCGTGAGCTTCTAGCCATCAAATTAGCTCTGGAGGAGTGGCGCTACCTGCTGGAGGGGGCTCTGCACCCAGTGGTCATCTACACTGACCTCAAAAACCTGGCCTATTTACAAAACGCCCAAAGACTCAATCCGCGTCAGGCCCGGTGGTCTCTGTTCTTTGCCCGATTCTGCTTTACTCTACATTACCGCCCTGCGGACAAGAACATTAAAGCTGACGCTCTATCCCGCTCATTCCTGTCTTCCGACCAAGAGGAGGAGCCTCTGCATATCATCGACCCCTCCAAAGTAATGACTGTGGCTCCGTTTGACCTGTCCCGTCTTCCACCCGGTAAGACCTTTGTAGCGGTTCCGGATCGTAAGAAGGTTCTTCTCTGGGGCCATTCATCCAAACTAGCCGGCCATGCTGGCCAGAGGAAGACCTTCCTGCTCATTGCCCGGCATTACTGGTGGCCTTCCCTACGCAAGGATGTTGCGGATTTCATCACGGCTTGTTCCTCCTGTGCCCGTAGCAAGGTTCCCAGGCATCTTCCAGCCGGCTGTCTCCTTCCTCTTCCCGTACCTTCCGCTCCATGGCAACACATTGCTATGGACTTTAGTACGGATCTCCCTGTTTCTGCCAGTTGTACTGTCATTTGGGTGGTCGCTGAACGCTTTTCTAAAATGGCCCACTTCATACTTCATCCCACTGCCTGGTCTCCCGTCTGCATCTGTGCTGGCTAAGGATTTCATCCATCACATCTTTCGCCTCCATGGCGTACCCCTCCACATTGTGTCTGATCGCGGGGTCCAGTTCACTTTGCACTTCTGGAGAGCTACGTGCAAGCTGCTGGATGTCTCCTTGGATTTCTCCTCTGCTTATCATCCTCAGTCCAATGGTCAAGTGGAACGTATCAACCAGGTCCTTACCAGCTTTCTTCGGCACTTCGTCAATGCTCACCATAACGATTGGGTTGACCTCCTACCCTGGGCCGAGTTCTCCTATAACAACCAAGAGAGCGAGTCTTCTTCCAAATCCCCGTTCTTTGCGGTCTTCGGTCAACACCCCCGGATTCTGTTTCCCGTCTCTTCTTCAGTGGACAATCCTGCCGCGGAGTCTCTGGTCAGCGAATTTTCTGCTATTTGGGAAGACACTAGATCCGCACTTCTTCAATCCTCCGAGCGGATGAAGAAACATGCTGATAAGAGACGTCTGGATCCGCCTCAATTCTGTCTGGGAGACAGGGTCTGGCTCTCCTCCAAATATGTTCGTCTCAAAATACCATCGTATAAGTTGGGTCTGCGGTTCATCGGCCCGTGGCTTACAAGCTAAAACTCCCGGCCACCTTACGGATTCCAAACTCCTTCCACGTATTTCTCCTCAAACCAGTTGTTCTTAATTCTTTTCCTGACGATCCAGGTACCACCCCAGCTCCGGTCTCCGCTGAGGACGTCTATGAGGTAGAGAACATTTTGGCCACCAAAAGGGTAAGAGGAAAAACCTTTTTTCTGGTGGATTGGAAGGGGCTTGGCCCAGAGGAGAGGTCTTGGGAACCCAGGGAGAACATCCATGCCCCTCTTCTCCTTAAAGAATTTCTTGCAGGCCTAAAAAAGAGGGGGCGTAAAGGGGGAGGGTACTGTTGCATTGGCATCTCTGCCCCCTTCCAGGCAAAGACGCCATGCCCCTTACCGCCGCGGTCCTGGTCCGGCGTCTTCCGGCCTCCCTGCTGCTGCTAGTGAATACCGCTTCCCAGGCACTGTGCTTAGGGCGTGCGCGCTCCCTCCCTCTTAAAGGGGCCGTCCTAAAAAGTCCCCGGCCAATGGCCGGAGGACTTTCCCTATTTAAAGCACCTCCTCCAATATGGAGGTGCCCGTGCAAGGTTGTTGGTCTGTGTTCTTACTGTTGCTTCAGCCCTCAGGTCCCTCTGCAAGTCAGTCCTGTCCACCAGTCTGTCCTTCAGTCCAGCCCGCCAGTCTGACTACAATCCAGCCCGACAGTCTGTCTACAGTCCAGTCCGCCAGTCTGTCTATGGGCTCTGCCCGCCTGCTTACCTGGAAGCACCTGCCGGTTACCAGCCGTGTCCGCCAGCCTGCGTACCTGGAAGCACCTGTCTGTTACCTGCCGTGCCCGCCAGCCTGCTTGCCTGGAAGCACCTGCCAGTTACCCGTTGTTCTCGCCAGCCTGCCTACCTGGACCACCTGGAGCACACGTCTTGCTATCAGCCGAATCAGCCTGCTTATCTACCGGGACCACCCATCAGCCTTCTAGCCGTGCTCATCCACGGTATCGGTCAGTTCCTGCCATCTGACCCGTGGGAGTCACCTGCTCTCATACAAGGTCGGTCCCAGAATGGCAGCTGGTCCCCCTGCTCGGTCCCTCCCTGGTTCACGGAGTCGATTGAGCCGCCGTGCGACCTTGGTCAGGCCGAGTAGGTACTTAGTCACGCCCCGCTGGTCCCTCCTTGCACCGCAGCACAGAGGTTCCACCACCCGGATCTGTAACAGTCTGTAATTGTTATCGTAGGTACACTTCAACTGTGAGAGACAGAATCTAAAGACAATCCAGAAAATCACATTGTATGATTTTTACATTATTAATTTGCATTTTATTGCTTGAAATAAGTAGCTGATACAATAGAAAAACATAACTTAATATTTGGTACCAAAACCTTTCTTTGCAATTACAGAGGTCAGACGTTTCCTGTAGTTCTTGACCAAGTTTGCACACACTGCAGAAGGGATTTTGACCCACTCCTCCATACAGACCTTTTCCAGATCTTTCAGGTTTTGGAGTAATATTGAGTTTCAGCTCCCTCCAAAGATATTATATTGGGTTCAGGTCTGGAGACTGGCTAGGCCACTCCAGGACCTTGAAATGCTTCATACTGGCTGTGTGTTTCAGGTAATTGTCATGCTGGACAAATCTCGTAATACATGACCCAATCCATCCTCCCTTCAATACGGTTCAGTCATCCTGTCCCATTTGCAGAAAAACACCCCCAAAGTATGATGTTTACCCCACCATGCTTCATGGTTGGGACCGTGTTCTTGGGGTTGTACTCATCCTTCTTCTTTCTCCAAACATGGTGAGTGGAAAAGCTCTATTTTAGTCTCATCTGACCACATAACCTTCTTCCATACCTCCTCTGGATCATCCAGATGGTGAATGGCGAACTTCAAACGGGCCTGGATATGTGCTGGCATGAGCAGGGGTACCTTGCATACCCTGTAGTATTTTAATCCATGATGGTGTAGTGTTTTGATAACGGTAATGTTTGAGACTGTGGTCCTAGCTCTCTTCAGGTCATTGACCAGGTCCTCACGTGTAGTTCTAGGCTGATTCCTGACCTTTCTCAGAATCATCCTTACCCCACGAGGCAAGATCTTGCATGGAGCCCCAGACCTAGGAAGATTGACAGTCATCTTGTGCTTCTTCCATTTTCTAATAATTGCGCCAATAGTTGTTGCTTTCTCATCAAGCTGCTGGCTTATTGTACTGTAGCCCATCTCAGCCTTGTGCAGGTCTTCAATTTTGCCCATGGTGTCCTTAGACAGCTCTTTGGTCTTAGCCATAGTGTAGAGGTTGGAGTGTGATTGATTGAGTGTGTGGACAGGTGTCTTTTATACAGGTAATAAGTTCAAACAGGTGCAAGTAATACAGGTAATGAGGGCAGAGTGTGAGGACTTCTTAAAGAAAAACTAACAAGTTTGTGAGAGCCAGAATTTTTAATTTTTGCTGGTTGGTACAGTAGGTGATCAAATACTTATTTCATGCAATAAAATGCAATTCAATTATGTAAAAAGCATACATTGTGATTTTCTGGATTTTTTTTTAGATTCTGTCTCTCACAGTTGAAGTGTACCCCACCTCTCCATTCTTTGTAAGTGGGAAAACTTGCAAAATCAGCAGTGTATCAAATACTTATTTTCCCCACTGTAGGAAATTACAATATCAACAAACAAACATGGGTGATCCTTGGCTTATGACCTAATGAAAAAGCAAGAAGGCCAAGACCCAGATCAGATGCTCCATTGAACTAGCTAAGGGTCACCTTCATTGAGACAAAGATGGTAGCGAGTGGGACTCCATGAAAGAAAGCCACGGAGTCCATTGGGAGAAGAAATCAAGATAAGATGTTTACAAAGCTGCTTTTAGGTCCTTTATGTCCATGATATGGTGGAACTCTATGACCCAGTGTACTCTCCCAGGTAGGGTGGAAGATTGGTTAAAGTCAAATGCGAGGCTAGGAGGAAGCATAATAATTAGTGATGAGCGAGCACTAAAATGCTCGGGTACTCGTTGCTCGGGTCGAGCAAATAGGAATACTCGGGTACTCGACCCGAGCAACGAGCCCAATGTAAGTCTACGGGAAACTCGAGCATTTTTCAGGCGGCTCCCCCAAGCGGTCTGCAGAGGGCCTAAAAATTGCCCAAATCGATGGGAGCAGTGCTCAAATGACATGGGAACAGCATGGGGAAGACCCCTGGAAGCATTTCTGACTCCCAGATCACTGCTGTCAACAACGTTGTCAGAGTATTGCGCCACTTTTACGGACTCACAATAAAACATACAAAAACGAAACCAAAATGGATTTTCCTGGGAAATATGTTAAAGAACATCCTTTCCAGGGTAATGACTTGTATATAAGGCAAAATAAATAACCAAAACCAAAAATACTCCTCCACACCTTGGGCTATGTTCACACGTAGCGTTTTTGATGCGTTTTTGCACTTTTGTATTGCTTTCAACCAAGACAAATGCATTCACCAGGAAATGTCATTTTAACATTTTACAACCTTATCTGGCCATGTGGTGTGTGACACATCATCAGACACATGCATACAGTGCTGAAAAGACATGGGAACAGCATGGGGAAGACCTCTGGAAGCATCTCTGACTTCCAGGTCACTGCCTAAAAGTGTGCCCATCATAAGTGATCCTTGGCGCATGTGAAGAAACCTCCCGCGATGCACCTGTCGTTGCAGACTTGCAACAATCACCGTCCACGTCCTTGTCCCAGTGCAGCGTTCAGTTATCCCTACCCCATTCCTTGGAATGCAAGCGCAAGTATGCAGGCAGCCACCCACCCACCCACCCACAGGCTGCAATACCATACTGCCAAATTTTTGACAGCTGCTTGCACTTGAAATGTGGCCTTTTAGGCTCATGGAGGCGGAAGCTTTTCACAACCTTATGCCAGCGGCGGCTGGGTGTCCATACTCGGTCCCCAGCCTCCACTATATTTCCCGGTATCGCCTCCGCCTTCCACAAGCACGGGTCTCACAACATTACCCGTGCCCTCCCCAGTGCACTTACTGGGAAGGACCGCCTAACCACAAACACGTGGACAGGTGAATGTGGCCAGGGACGGTACGGAGCCAGTCAACAACTTTTTATTGCTAAGAGTTGTATTTAGCTCGGTGAAATGACTGGCATAGAGGGAAACCGTATGTACCCTGCGTGTCATTTCTCCCAGGAAGTCCTGTAATTGAGCTTGTTGCAGAAGCAATGGCAGCCCGTCCAACATCAACTCGCACTTGTCGGTGGTGCTTTGACACACACACATCTTTCTTTGCGCATTTAATTTCTTGAATACAGAGTTGGACAATCGCCTGATCTGTAATGCGTTTTGAGAAATAACATGCATAAGCATGGCCGATCCACATTAAAAAAGCAGCCATAGAGTGTCCGGGAACCTTCCCCCACACTTTTCTTAGCCAGGGCTGCTTTTCGGCAGGGTTGGACGGGTCCACCAGAGAACCGGAGACTCCTCCGGCGGGCCCTGGCTTCTCCTTCAGGAGAGTTCATAGTGTCGAGGTGAGGCCATGATGATGATAGAGGCCACCATCTGCTTAGTTTTCTGTTACTTGGAATGCAAGTGCAAGTATGCAGCCAGCCAACAGGCCGCAACACTAAACTGCCAGATTTCTGGGCAGCTCTTTGCACTTGAAATATGGCCTTTTAAGCTCGTGGAGGCGGAAGCTTTTCACAACCTCATGCCGGTGGCAGCCGGGTGTCCATACTCGGTCCCAAGCCGCCACTGTATATCCCGGTATCGCCTCCACCTTCCACAAGCACGGGTCCCACAACATGGACAGGTGAATGTGGCCAGGGATGGTACGGAGCCAGTCCACAACTTTTTTTCCTAAGAGTTGTATTTAGCTCAGTGAAAGGACTGGCATAGAGGGAAACCGTATCTACACTGCGTGTCATTTCTCCCAGGAAGTCCTCTAAAGCTGCTTGCACTTGAAATGTGGCCTGAACATTACTGCTGGTACTTTTCTGTGGGAATTTGCTTGCTTCCTACCAGCCTGGAATATTTCCAGCAAACTATGGTACGACACCATGGTATTAGCATTGCCCCCAGTACCAGTAGCGAAGCCATCCCCAATTTCCTTCTCAGTAATTTTATTTGGTAGACTGAGTGGCTGCCCAAATACATTTTCTCACAAAGGAGCTGAAGATAGAGTGGCAGTAGGTGCAAGTTTCTCCAGCCTGTTAGATATTAGAGGGTGAACTGCAGCACATTGGATCAGTGGTTAGCACTGAAGCCTTGCAGTGCTTGGATCCTGGGTTCAAATCCCAGCAAGGACAACATCTGCAAGGGCTTTGTATGTTCTCCCCGTGTTTGTGTCTGTTTCCTCCTCAGTAAAGAAGCAGCCATAGAGTGTCCAGTAACCTTCCCACACACTTTTCTTAGCCAGGACTGCTTCTCGGCAGGGCTAGACGGTCCCACCAAAGAATCCTCTGGTGTGCCTTGGATTGTACCTCAGGAGAGTTCATGATAGCGCTAACTTTGCAGCTGCTATGGGGCTCTTGAGCGGGTGAGAAAGGTGGGCCTTCAGAATCAAATCCTCTGGTGGGCACAATGTTTTTCAATCTGAAACAGCTTCTCAGTTGGAGTTGTATTTCACCACAGCCATATTCTTTAGCTCGGTGAAAGGACTGGCATAGAGGGAAACCGTATCTACCCCGGCTGTCATTTCTCCGTCACCAGGTTCCGCCCATTGTCACAGACGACCATGCCTGGCTGTATGTTCAGCGGTGAGAGCCACAGATCAGGCTGCTGTGTTACAGCTTTCAACAACTCTGCAGCGCTGGGCGGTTTGTCAATTAAGCATTAAGCATGTTATCTTCAGCACAGCCTGTTGCCGCTTGGCCAAGGCAGTGCTGCACTGCTGTCAGCTTGTGACTGATGTGGTCATTTCGGAGATGGAGGAGGTGCATGAGCTGAACAATGTGATTACATTGAGGTTAAATTGGTGACGCTGTTTTTTATACTAAAGAAAGATCCTATTGTTTTGTTTTTTTTACGTTATTTTTTAAGACAAATGCATTCACCGGGAAATGTCATTTTAACATTTTACAACCTTATCTGGCAATGTGGTGTGTGACACATCATCAGACACATCCTGTTTTATTTATGACGGAGGGACTCTGAAAGTCATAAAGCTTATTTTTATAGGGACATCAGACGGCCCTTACTATTCTTAAAAGGCTAGCAGTCGGCCCTAGCTATTGTTAGAGAGCCATCAGCCGGCTATGCTTTTTTGTTCCCATTATGAACAAGTGGGTCTCATATACTGTTATTGCGTATCCAGTGACTGCAAGGGCTGCCAAAAATTTGGACGCAACCCAATACCCCTTTGAAGAGACATAGAGGAGGGTGTCAGTAAAAAAAATGTTCCCATTATAAAGGAGCGGGTCTCCTATAGTGGTAATGCCCATGCTGTGACTGCAAGGGCTGCCAAAATTTGGGAAAAACCCCACTAAGAATTTAAAGACACACAGAGCAGGGCCACAGTAACAAGGTGCGACATGTTCCCATTAGAAAGGAGAGAGTCTGCTATACAGTTATAGGGTATGCAGTGAGTTTAACGGCTGACCAATTTTAGGAAAAACCCCACTAAGAATTTAAAGACACATAGAGCAGGGCCACAGTAACAAGGTACGACAGGTTCCCATTAGAAAGGAGAGAATCTGCTATACAGTTATAGGGTATGCAGTGAGTCCAACGGCTGATCAATTTTAGGAAAAACCCCACTAAAAATTTAAAGACACACGGAGCAGGGCCACAGTAACAAGGTACGACATGTTCCCATTAGAAAGGAGAGAGTCTGCTATATAGTTATAGGGTATGCTGTGAGACCAACGGCTGACCAATTTTAGGAAATACCCCACTTAGAATTTAAAGATACACGGAGCAGGGCCACATCATCAGACACATCCTGTTTTATTTATGACGGAGGGACTCTGAAAGTCATAAAGCCTATTTTTATAGGGACATCAGACGGCCCTTACTATTCTTAAAAGGCCAGCAGTCGGCCCTAGCTATTGTTAGAGAGCCATCAGCCGGCTATGCTTTTTTGTTCCCATTATGAACAAGTGGGTCTCCTATACTGTTATTGCGTATCCAGTGACTGCAAGGGCTGCCAAAAATTTGGACGCAACCCAATACCCCTTTGAAGAGACATAGAGGAGGGTCTCAGTAAAAAAAAATGTTCCCATTATAAAGGAGCGGGTCTCCTATAGTGGTAATGCCCATGCTGTGACTGCAAGGGCTGCCAAAATTTGGGAAAAACCCCACTAAGAATTTAAAGACACACAGAGCAGGGCCACAGTAACAAGTACGACATGTTCCCATTAGAAAGGGGAGAGTCTGCTATACAGTTATAGGGTATGCAGTGAGTCCAACGGCTGACCAATTTTAGGAAAAACCCCACAAATAATTTAAAGACACACAGAGCAGGGCCACAGTAACAAGTACGACATGTTCCCATTAGAAAGGAGAGAGTCTGCTATACAGTTATAGGGTATGCAGTGAGTTTAACGGCTGACCAATTTTAGGAAAAACCCTACTAAGAATTTAAAGACACACGGAGCAGGGCCACAGTAACAAGGTACGACATGTTCCCATTAGAAAGGAGAGAGTCTGCTATACAGTTATAGGGTATGCAGTGAGTCCAACGGCTGACCAAATTTAGGAAAAACTCCACTAAGAATTTAAAGACACACGGAGCAGGGCCACAGTAACAAAGTACGACAGGTTCCCATTAGAAAGGAGAGAATCTGCTATACAGTTATAGGATATGCAGTGAGTCCAATGGCTGAACAATTTTAGGAAAAACCCCACTAAGAATTTAAAGACACACGGAGCAGGGCCACAGTAACAAGGTACGACAGGTTCCCATTAGAAAGGAGAGAATCTGCTATACAGTTATAGGGTATGCAGTGAGTCCAACGGCTGATCAATTTTAGGAAAAACCCAACTAAAAATTTAAAGACACACGGAGCAGGGCCACAGTAACAAGGTACGACATGTTCCCATTAGAAAGGAGAGAGTCTGCTATATAGTTATAGGGTATGCAGTGAGACCAATGGCTGACCAATTTTAGGAAAAACCCCACTTAGAATTTAAAGATACACGGAGCAGGGCCACAGTAACAAGTACGACATGTTCCCATTAGAAAGGAGAGAGTCTGCTATACAGTTATAGGGTATGCAGTGAGTCCAACGGCTGACCAATTTTAGGAAAAACCCCACTAAGAATTTAAAGACACACAGAGCAGGGCCACAGTAACAAGGTACGACATGTTCCCATTAGAAAGGAGAGAGTCTGCTATACAGTTATAGTGTATGCAGTGAGTCCAACGGCTGACCAATTTTAGGAAAAACCCCACTAAGAATTTAAAGACACACGGAGCAGGGCCACAGTAACAAGGTACGACATGTTCCCATTAGAAAGGAGAGAGTCTGCTATACAGTTATAGGGTATGCAGTGAGTCCAATGGCTGACCAATTTTAGGAAAAACCTCACTAAGAATTTAAAGACACACGGAGCAGGGCCACAGTAACAAGGTACGACAGGTTCCCCTATTAGAAAGGAGAGAATCTGCTATACAGTTATAGGGTATGCAGTGAGTCCAACGGCTGACCAATTTTAGGAAAAACCCCACTAAAAATTTAAAGACACACGGAGCAGGGCCACAGTAACAAGGTACGACATGTTCCCATTAGAAAGGAGAGAGTCTGCTGTACAGTTATAGGGTATGCAGTGAGTTCAACGGCTGACCGATTTTAGGAAAAACCCCACTAAGAATTTAAAGACACACGGAGCAGGGCCACAGTAACAAGTACGACATGATCCCATTAGAAAGGAGAGAGTCTGCTATACAGTTATAGGGTATGCAGTGAGTCCAACGGCTGACCAATTTTAGGAAAAACCCCACTAAGAATTTAAAGACACACAGAGCAGGGCCGCAGTAACAAGGTACGACATGTTCCCATTAGAAAGGAGAGAGTCTGCTATACAGTTATAGGGTATGCAGTGACTCCAACGGCTGACCAATTTTAGGAAAAACCCCACTAAGAATTTAAAGACACATGGAGCAGGGCCACAGTAACAAGGTACGACAGGTTACCATTAGAAAGGAGAGAATCTGCTATACAGTTATAGGGTATGCAGTGAGTCCAATGGCTCAACAATTTTAGGAAAAACCCCACTAAGAATTTAAAGACACACGGAGCAGGGCCACAGTAACAAGGTACGACAGGTTCCCATTAGAAAGGAGAGAATCTGCTATACAGTTATAGGGTATGCAGTGAGTCCAACGGCTGACCAATTTTAGGAAAAACCCCACTAAAAATTTAAAGACACACGGAGCAGGGCCACAGTAACAAGGTACGACATGTTCCCATTAGAAAGGAGAGAGTCTGCTATACAGTTATAGGGTATGCAGTGAGTCCAACAGCTGACCAATTTTAGGAAAAACCCCACTAAGAATTTAAAGACACACGGAGCAGGGCCACAGTAACAAGTACGACATGTTCCCATTAGAAAGGAGAGAGTCTGCTATACAGTTATAGGGCATGCAGTGAGTCCAACGGCTGACCAATTTTAGGAAAAACCCCACTAAGAATTTAAAGACACACAGAGCAGGGCCACAGTAACAAGGTACGACATGTTCCCATTAGAAAGGAGAGAGTCTGCTATACAGTTATAGGGTATGCAGTGAGTCCAACGGCTGACCAGTTTTAGGAAAAACCCCACTAAGAATTTAAAGACACATAGAGCAGGGCCACAGTAACGACAAATTCCCATTAGAAAGGAAAGAGTCTCCCATAGTGTTGGCCTATGCAGTGAATGCAAGGGCTGCCAAAAATTTGGAGGCACTTCAATGAGGAAGAGACGTGGAGGAGGGCCTCATTAAAAAATGTTCCCATTAGAAAGCAGCGGGCCTCCTATACTTGTAATACCCATGCACTAAATGTATGGGCTGACAAACATTTACCCCTGGGGGGTATACTGTATAAAAAAAATTTTTTACGGGCATCATAAACACCCTTTAAAAAAATTATGTGGGTGTTGCATCACGGACCACGGTAACCCTGGTGATATGGTCGTGGAGGATGAGGAGAAGGAGGAGGACAAGAGCAAATAGTCAAAATCAGGAAGCGTCTACCCATGTGTGGGTGTGAAAAGGTGCATGGGAATACAGCTCCCAAGAAAAGACTCTGGATTTGAGTTTATGTTACGCTGCTATCATTCGGTGGTGTTGAGAAGTCTGGCCCAATCCAGCCCTTGTTCATTTTTATAAGAGTCAACCTGTCAGCATTTTCAGTTGACAGGCGGATGCGCTTATCAGTTATAATTCCACCAGCGGTACTAAAAACCCGCTCTGATAAAACGCTGGCAGCAGGGCAGTCCACGACCTCCAAGGCATAGAGAGCCAGTTCATTCCACGTATCCAGCTTGGATACCCAATAATTATAAGGCACAGCGGAATCATGGAGGATGTTGGTACGGTCGGCAAGGTACTCCCTCAGCATCTTCCTAAACTTTGCACTCCTTGTGAGAGTACCCCGCGCCTCAGGGCCTGTGCGATTGGAGGGGCTGAGAAAACTCTCTCAGAACTTTGACAGTGTTCCCCTGCCTCTGCTGGATTGAAGTTGTGTCTCTCTCGCCTGTACTCCTTGGTTGTCCAACGAAGTGTGCCCTCTGCCGCCAGCATTTTCAGATGGGAATTTTTTTTAAAGTTCCGCAACAAGGGCCTTCTGGTAAAGCCCCATTTTTGTACACCTGTCCGCCTCAGGAATAAGAGATATAAAGTTCTCCTTGTAGCGTGGGTCTAGAAGTGTCACCAACCAGTAATGACTGTCACCCAAAATTTTGAGAACCCGATAATCATGGGAAAGGCAGGGTAACATAAACTCAGCATGCGTGCCAGACTACTAACAGGCAAGACTTCTGTGTCCTCAACAAGAGGATGACTGACCATGCTCTCCTCCTCCTCCTCTCTGTCCTCTGGCCATCCACGCTCAACAGACGGTATGACAGCTGTGCAGGTAGTACCGTCTATAGTGCATGAAACTAGCCCCTGTCCTTCCTCCTCCTCCTCCTCTTCCTCATTGTCACCCAATCTACGTTGGGATGAGATGAGGCTTGGCTGTGTGTAATCACCCTGTATGGTTCCTTGCTCCATCTCATCGTGCTCCGCCTGCAATGCATCCTCTTTGATTCTGTGCAGAGAGCGTTTCAGAAGACAGAGAAGCGGGATGGTGACGCTAATTATGGCATCATCGCCTCTCACCATCTTGGTGGAGTCCTCAAAGTTTTGGAAGATGGTACATATGTCTGACATCCATGTCCACTCCTGAGGTCTTATGTGTGGTCTGAACTGAATACCGATGGCCTTATTGATGCTGGTACTCAACAACTGCCCTCTTCTGCTCACAAATCCTTCCCAACATCTGCAGTGTAGAGTTCCACCACGTGGGGACATCACACACCAGTCTGTGAGCCGGAAGCTGCAAACGCTGCTGAAGCACGGCAAGGGCGACGGAAGCTGTAGCTGACTTTCTAAAATGGGCACACAGGCGGCGTACTTTAACAAGCAGATCCGGCAGCTCAAGGTAGGATATGAGAAATTGCTGACCCACGAGGTTAAGCACATGGGTCAGGCATGGTACGTGTGTGAGCTCGCCTCGCCTCAGAGCCGCCACCAGGTTCCTGCCATTGTCACACACGACCATGCCTGGCTGTAGGTTCAGCGGTGTGAGCCACAGATCTGCCTGCTCTTTCAGAGCTGTCCACAACTCTTCAGCATTGTGCGTTTTTTCAGCTAAGCATATTAGCGTCAGCACAGCCTGTTGCCGCTTGGCCGAGGCAGTGCTGCAGTGCTTCCAGCTTGTGACTGATGTGGTCATTTCAGAGATGGAGGCTGAAGAGGAGGAGGAGGCTGAGGAGGATGATGTGCAGGAGCTGTAGACCATGGGGGCAACACTGATTGACCTAGGGCCCGCAATTCTTGGCGTCGGGAGGACGTGTTCCGTCCCAAGGTCCGACTGGGTCCCAGCTTCCACTATGTTAACTCAGTGTGCCGTCAGCAAGTGGTACCGTCCCTGCCCACAAGCACTTGTCCACGTGTCCGTGGTTAGGTGGACTTTACCGGTAACTGCGTTGTTGAGAGCACGGCTAATGTTTTGGGACACATGCTTGTGTTATGCGGGGATGGCACACCGGGAGAAATAGTGGCGGCTGGGGACCGAGTACCGAGGGACGGCCGCCGCCATCAGGTTGCGGAATGCTTCTGTCTCCACGAGCCTAAAAGGCAACATTTCGAGCGCAAGCAGACGTGAAATGTGAGAATTTAGTAGTGTGGCCTATGGGGCGTTGGCTGCATATTTGCGCTTGAGTTCCAAGGACTGGGGTATGGACAACTGAACGTTGCTCTGGGACAAGGACATAGACGTGCTTCCTGATGCTGCTAGTTGAGAGTGTGCAACGACAGGTGCAGGGCAGGAGGCGTCTTCTTATGCACCATGGACAGGGGATTGGCTTGCATGCACAACAGCGGAAGAAGCAATGGTGCCACCCGCAGACACTGTTCCTGGACCCTGGGGTTCAGCCCACAAAGTCGGGTGCTTTGCTGCCATGTGCCAGATCATGCTGGTGGTGGTCAGGCTGGTCGTTTTGCCACCCCTGCTGATGCTGGCCTGGTAGGTGGTGCAAATGGCCTTTTTGGGGTTATCGGCAGAGCCTTTAAAAAAACTACCAGACTTGGGAAGACCTAACAGTTGTACTGGCAACTTCCTTCGTGTTGGTGTTACGGGGAACGGTTGCCTGCCTTCTGTCTGCGGCCACCACACTGCTTCTTCCTGCCTTTTGGGGTGCTCTGCCTCTCTCCCCCTGTGTGCTGCCGTCCTCGCTCTGCATGTCCTTCTGCCAGGTTGGGTCAGTTACTATATCATCCACCACCTCGTCTTCCACTTCCACACCCTGGTCCTCCTCCTGACTTTTTGGCAATTATGTCTCATCATCATCCACCTCTTGTGACACTTTCCCACCATCGCCTTCGTGTGACCGTGGCTGCTCAAATATTTGGGCATCGCTACACGTGATCTCCTCTTGCCCCGCTTCAAGTGGACCGGGCCTAGAGGCCCGAATCTATAAATGGATAAGTGAACAGCTCTTCAGTGTCCGAGTGTGGGATCAGTTGTCTCTGGGTACTCGGCATGGTGGGAGGAAGGAGGATCAGGGTGAGGGATATGCGGTCGAGACTCACACCTACTGAGACTTGACCGTGTGGAAGACTGGGTGGTGGTGGTGGTGGCTAAGTGACTGGAAGCATTATCCGCTATCCAACCAACAACCTTTTGACACTGCTCTGGTTTCAATAGTGGTGTGCTGTGGTGCCCTAGAAATTGGGACAGGAAGATCAGGCGAGAAGATGTGGCTGTTTGTTGTGGCACAATTTCGGCTTGACCACGGCCTTGTCCTCAGCCTCTGCATGCACCATTACCATTGTGGCGCCCCTGAGGGTTCGACCGCCACAGGGATGCTGAACTTCTTTAATGGAGTGTATTGTTCCTCCTCTGAGGTAAGAACAGTGTGATAGTCGTGACCCAACCTTTGCATCCAACACCACATTTCTCCACCAGAGGGGGCTAGTATGCACTAGGTGCTGCCCTCCTGGTTACAGGGGGACTGGGGAACCAAGAGTTAGGGGAACCAGTTAGTGGGTGAGGGTGGAGGACTTACAAGTTAGTTACGCTTCAAATTTCATATTTAATAAAAAGCCATCTTGGTTGGTCCTGTGTGGACCTGCAGGGGAGGGAGACAAGGCCCTCATACCTTAGCCTTGGGGTCGAGGGGCAGGTTGCAGATAAAGAATGTCTTCAACCTGGTCAAGGACCATAATCAAGAAGGCCCGGAGCTTAAGAGTGTGGCTCCACAGCAAATGGATCCCAGGCAGGATGCAGACGGAGCGTTGTGCGCCACCAGTCCTCGCCATGCTGATATATTCAGAGGTACTCCGGCTGCAAGAGGGGTACCGGCCCCCAACACCCGACCTTGCTACTCTATGTCCTGGTCGGGAAAGCCCGGTAGGCCCTGAGGATCCCACCGGGTATCGGACGGAGCGGAGCTGCCCCCCGTGCCCTTGTTCTGAGAGGAGCTCAGAGGGAGACCCGGCCTATTTGCACACACACGGACAGGAAAGGATTCGGTCTGTAGTTCAGGAACACTCTGGTGTAGGGTCCCGACTGAATGCTGGACTTACTCGGAGGTTGTCGGACCCCCGTCCCTGGTGACCGCAGGACTCCGCAGGGAGCAGGGAGTCGCCTTCCTTCTGCCATCTCTGAAGTGAGTAAAGCCTTGGAAGTTCACCCCTATGGCCTCCGGACTGTTATTTCTGTGCCACACCGCGGGACGCGGCATCCGTTCTCCTCTACTACTACCCCCCTCCATCCTGTCCCTCTGCCCTGAGGCCTTGTTCCGCCTGTGGGGAGTAGTAATAACTTTGACCGCCATAACACCATGCCTCAGCGGACTGCAGCGGCGCTGGTGGCCCCTCACCAGGCACCACAGGTGGCGTAGTCGTTAATCAGCCACTCAACCCGGATAAGCCCACACCATCTCCTTTTTAATGTGACGGCCCTGAGCACAGGTCTGGTCCGGGCCACGGCTGCATCCCATCTCTCCATCACAGGACCCGACTCTGAGTCCCCCATCACCCAGGGTAAACTAAAGGGCTTTTTCGAGCATGAGGCGTCACACCATCACATCCAGTTCCCCATCAGTGCCACGTGCCTTGCCCATTTTAAATGAAGGACAGTATCTTCCACGCTCACTACAAATGACTGAGTTTGGAGCGAACTTATATGTGATCCGTGTGATAGAGAAAACAGAGTTTTAAATACCTGGCCTGTAGGTAAGTAGTTTGAACAGCAAACTACAGTGAATTGCTTCAATGACACACTAAAGGAAATTTTTAATGGAGGCCAGAAATGGCAGTATTTTCTGACAACGTATATGTGATCCGTTTGACGGAGAAAACACAGTTTTAAATAGCTGCATTTCTAGCGCTGTAATATGGAAAGTATTCTGCAGTGCCAACAAGCAAATGGCGCAGAAAAACCGTGTTCTCTGGATTGCTTTTTAAGTAAATAAAGAGGATTAAGATCCAAAGAAAAGTATTCCTGGCCCCTGAGACCTGGGCCTTTGTATAGAAATATCTAACAGCAGCAGAAGGCAGAATTGAAATGGAGCCTCTTGTGCTATATGCACTGCAGTCTGCTATATACACTGCCTGCCTATACACCCTGCCTGCCTGATATCTCTGCAGATGGATTAGTCCTCAGAAGGACTGTTTGTTAAGATAGACATGTGTAATGTACGGTTTTTCTCCCTACACTACCTAATACTCAAGCAAATCTGTCCCTGACACAGCAGCACCTCTCCCAAAACAAGCAAATGGCGCAGAAAAACGGTGTTCTCTGGATTGGGTTTTAAGCAAATAATGAGGATTAAGATCCAAAGAAAAGTATTCCTGGCCCCTGAGACCTGGGCCTATTTCTAGAAATATCTAACAGCAGCAGAAGGCAAAATTGGAATGGAGCCTCTTGTGCTATATGCACTGCAGTCTGATATATACACTCCCTGCCTATACACCCTGCCTGCCTGATATCTCTGCAGATGTATTAGTCCTCAGAAGGACTGTTTGTTAAGATGGATATGTGTAATGTACGGTTTTTCTCCCTACACTACCTAATACACGATCAAATCTCTCCCTGACACAGCAGCAGCTCTCCCTACACTGTCTGATCCAGAGTGACTGTGATGAGCATGGCGGCGCCATGTCTGATATAGACCTGATGACGCTGTGCGGCCAGCCAATCACTGTAATGCCCACAACCAACATGGCTACGGCATTACAGTGCATGGCAGGCAATCCCTGCATGTTCATTGGTTCTCTAAAGAGCGCCAAACATGCAGTGAGGGGACCCGAGTTCCCGCCCGAGCAACCCGGAAATACTCGGCGAGTGCCAAGCATCTCGAGCAGTGAGATGCTCGGACGAGCACCGAACAGTAGCGAGCATGCTCGCTCATTACTAATAATAATATTTCTGTGTTCAGATACTTAGGGCACTAATTAACAGGTATATCTAACGTCGTTTAACCCTGGTTTTTCTGTCAGGAGAATGTCAGTATTACCCTAAAAGTCACCACTTCCCGGCATAGGAACAATTCAATATACTCGTACAAATAGAGGGTTCCACAATATCAGCATACAGGGCCTATTGAGACTATGGCACAGTCTGCTAAGGCACAAATCCAATTCAAGTTAGCAACTTTTCCCAAGAAGTACCGTATGTCTCCATAGGAAGCAACAGACCGGTTCGCGCTGAACTTTTTTTAGGGACGGTGATCACCATCTGACTATCGGGGCTTGACCTGCGAAGTGTGGGCTTCAGTTATTGGCCTACAATGTCGGGTCTTCTCTGGGACCAGATTACTCTCAGGTACTTCTACTGCAGTGTCGGCCACGAGCTCGGTCTGCTGTTCATGCATACTCTTCATTTCACAGCCTGGCGCCAACTACATCCCTGCTTCATTGTCCTGGACTTTTATATTTAGCAACTGCGCCACAGCTGTCACTTGACCTGGTGCCCTCTTCAAACTATTCCCTCAGGGAACATACTCTCTGTCCTTCAGTCCTTGCCTGTCCAGCTCAAACAGCAGATAGCGGCATTTACAGTGAAGGAAATAATTATTTGATCCTTTGCTGTTTTTGTAGGTTTGCTCACTGACAAAGACATGAACAGTCTATAATTTTAAGGGTAGGTTAATTTTAACATTGAGAGATAGAATATCCCCCCAAAAAATCAAGAAAATCACACTGTATAAATTAGATACATTTATTTACATTTTGCAGTGAGAAATAAGTATTTGAGCCATCTGGCAAACAACACTTAATACTTGGTAGCAAAACCCTTGTTGGCAAGCACAGCAGTTAGAGGTTTTTTGTAGTTGATGATGAGGGTTGCGCACGTGTCAGGAGCAATTTTGGTTCACTTCTCTTTGCAGATCATCTCTAAATCATTAAGATTTTGAGGCTGTCACTTGGCAACTCGGAGCTTCAACTCCCTCCATAAGTTTTCTATGGGATTAAGGTCTGGAGACTGGCTAGGCCACTCTATGACCTTAATGTGCTTCTATTTAAGCCACTCCTTTGTTGCCTTGGCTGTATGTTTTGGGTCATTGTCTTGCTGGAAGACCCAGCCATGACCCATTTTTAATGTCCTGGCGGAGGGAAGGAGGTTGTCACTCAGGATTTTACGGTACATGGCTTCATCCATTCTCCCACTGATGCGGCAAAGTAGTCCTGTGCCCTTAGCAGAGAAACACCCCCAAAACATAATGTTTCCACCTCCATGCTTGACAGTGGGGACGGTGTTCTTTGGGTCACAGGCAGCATTTCTCTTCCTCCAAACACGGCGAGTTGAGTTAATGTCAAAGAGCTCAATTTTTGTCTCATCTGACCGCAGCACCTTCTCTCAATAACTCACAGAATCATCCAGGTGTTCATTGGCAAACTTCAGATGGGCTTGCACAAGTGCCTTCTTGAGCAAGGGGACCTTGCGGGCACTGCAGGATTTTAAACCTTTAAAGCGTAATGTGTTACCAATGGTTTTCTTGGTGACTGTGGTCCCAGCTGCCTTGAGATCATTAGCAAGTTCCCCCCGTGTAGTTTTAGGCTGATCTCTCAACTTCCTCATGATCAAGGATACCCCATGAGGTGAGATTTTACATGGTGCCCCAGATCGATGCCGATTGACAGTCATTTTGTATTTCTTCCATTTTCTTACTATTGCACCAACAGTTGTCTCCTTCTCACCCAGAGTCTTACTTATGGTTTTGTAGCCCATTCCAGCTTTGTGCAGGTCTATGATCTTGTCCCTGACATTCTTAGAAAGCTCTTTGGTCTTGCCCATGTTGCAGAGGTTAGAGTCTGACTGATTAATTGAGTTTGTGTACAGGAGTCTTTTATACAGGTGACTATGTAAGACAGCTGTCTAATGCAGGTAACAAATTGATTAGGAGCGTCTTACTTGTCTGTAGGAGCCAGGACTCATAATGGTTTGTAGGGGATCAAATACTTATTTCTCACTGCAAAATGCAAATAAATTTATCTAATTTATACAATGTGATTTTCTTGATTTTTTTTGGATATTCTATGTCTCAATGTTAAAATTAACCTACTCTTAAAATTATAGACTGTTCATGTCTTTGTCAGTGGGCAAACTTACAAAAACAGCAAGGGATCAAATTATTATTTCCTTCACTGTACTTGCAAGTGCTGTGAAATGTTGACTAAGTGCTTATGTAGCACCCTGAGGATTCGGCTGCTACAGGGGTATTACACCTCAAGCCAGAGGTGTGGTATTCCACTCCCGGGTAAGGATGGAGTGTGGAACTGAGCTCAGTTAGCTGCATGCACTACACACATCCCATTTCCGGGGAACAGACCGATGGTACTCCCACTAGAGAAATGTGCAGGTACGACAGTGTCTGTTCCTGGCTGGAGTGGGAGGGGGGTGGAACATCCCAGTAGTGTAGGGGCAGATAGGGGGAGCAGTCTGGGTAGTGCTAGGAGCTCATTGGGTGCTGGTCACCTGAGCTCACACATAGAGGGAGTATATAAGGTGGGCACCATCTTAGGACAGGGTCTTTTGCAGAGTGGGGTCAGTCTGTCAGAGCAGAGGAGAAGAGCAGCTCCAAGGCCAAGAGAGAGAGAGAGGAGAAAGAAAGACCCAGAGGGGGAGAAAGAAGGAACTCCAAGAGCCCAAATTAGACCAGAGGGTGAAGAGTTGGCAACAGGGTACCGGATCCCAAGCTGGCAGAGGCTACAGCACACCTTAGCCAGGAACCGGAGGTCGTGGGCAGGACCGATCTGCCACGATCACCCACTAAATCCACCCGGAAGGCAGACCAGGAATAGGGTCAGGGAACCCAGAGACAAGGGTTTACCACCAAGAGGCCCGAGGGAGCCGGACATAGGTGGATCCCTGGTGGGGAAGGCCAGAGAAGAGGACAGGACAGAAAGGGAGCTCAGGACCACGCTCCAGAATCACCTGGGGGTTGGCTGAGTCCAGGACCTGGTGGACGCAGCACGGCTCGGGTGGTCACTTAAGGCCGGAGTGATCAGAACAACTGCAGTAAGTAAACAAACCCTGAACTGCACAGCCCGACTCTGAGTCTCATTTCCATCCTCGCTGCACCACCACAACCCCCATCCTCTGCAACTGACCCCCTGAGGCTATACCCCTCCCGTTGGGGGTTATACTACCTGAGCTGCACATACATCACCAGCCTCAGCGGACCCTGCTACAGCGGCGGCCGTATTGACCGCAATTCAACGGGTGGCGTAGTCGACACAAAAGAACATCTAGTAACATCTATAAGGACTGCCACACACTGAGCTTGACACCCTGGGCACGGACCGTGTCACAGCCACTCGGAGACTACAACCCCCATCTGATCCGGCTCCGGGTATCCCTAACAACACTGGCCCAGGGGGCGCGTCACTTACATCTCCACTAGATATGCACAATTGTTCCACATGCCTCTGACATCTCCCGCATAGGTCTGATTGAGATAGGAAAGTACTATGGAGCAAGACAGGGGTCTTGTATCAGCACAACATAATTGTATACTGTATTTTTCGGACTATAAGACGCACTTTTCCCCCTCAAATTTGGGAAGAAAATGGGGGTGTGTCTTATAGTCTGAATGTAGCTTACCAGGGAAGGCGGCGGTGGTGGAGCGGGCTGACAGGAAGCAGGGTCACTGCTGCAGGAAGCTGGTGGTGGCAGTAGAACTAGGGTGAAGCTGCGGGCCCTGGGCTGGAAGGAGGGGTGTCAGCGATGAGACAGGAGTGGAGTCCCCACTCTACACATTGATTTCCCGATGGTGGGCTTCAGGGAATTTGCCGCCTACAGCGGCCATCTTCCTGAGGCCCACCACCGGGAAATCAATACACTCCGCTGTGCCTCCCACTGACACCCCATCTTCCAGCCCAGGACCCACAGCCTCGCATCACCGGGACACCCTCTCCTCCTACCCAGGACCCACAGCATAGCCCCACTTCTGCCATCGCCGCCGCCTGCTTCCTGCAGCAGGGTTACTGCCACCTGTGACCCCCCTCCATCACCGCCTCCCAGGTAAGCTACCATAAATTTGGAATATAGAACGGACCCCATTTATTAAAAAACTTTTTTTTTATATTTTCCTCCCCAAAATTTGGGGTGCGCATTATAGTCTAGTGCGTCTTATAGTCCGCAAAATATGGTAGCTATTTTCTTGTAGTCTATATAATATAGACAGTTTGTGAGCAAGGATGAAGGCCCTATCCAAGTCCTCCTAAGACAGCAATCTGCTTAACTCCTCACATCCTGAGAAAAATTCCAGGGGTGCCCCCAAGACCTCACAAAGCATCAACCTGTGCACCTCAGGGAACAACCTGGTCACCTTATAGCTCAGTAAACAGCTTAATAGAATTTCAAGGTAACTCGTTAGTCAGTCAAGGATTTTCTGACCTCCTAGGTGCCAAAAATTCTGAGACATGAGGAAAACCTGGATTGCCAAAGATTGAGAGCAGAAGACCTGAGGTGCCTGCAAGATTGAGAGAATGATTCATGTTTTTCCAGAACTGGGTCAAATGGGTAAATGTTCTTCAGAGTCTCGAGTTGAAAGATACTGTGGGGCCAAAGAGGGAAATGAATGCTCTAAGCAGACTCAAAGCTTGTCACTTTCACACCTGGATAAACTAAGAATGCAGGCTCTATAGCTTAATAATTTCTTGGATCCCACCCACAGAAACTGACCAGCTTATCTCCTGAAACAAAAAAAGACCTGTCGTGGGAGAGGCAAAGGAAAGATTTGGAAAAAGTATACAAATTTTAGAGTCATATCCATTTTTAGAACCCAAGGCAAAAGTTTCCATGCTTGTAAGCTTCCAGGCTATCTCTCAGGACATGCATACCAAGGTATTTGAGCACCCAGGACTGCTAGTAGAGCAGGCAGTCCATCTACAACCGAGGACCCTTTGTCACGGGTAGAGAAATGTTCAATATCCCAGACTTTTGCAGGTTAACCTTAAAGTTAGATAATTCTCCAGAATCTATCGAATTCCTTAATTTTTGCTAAGAGAGCTACCAGGAGGTTTCGTGGCATAGATAAATAGGTCATATACAATAAGTGCAATTTTATATATAGAGTCATTCACCTCTTTGCCCTTGAGTTGTGATGTATTCCGAAGGGCCATTACCAGGGACTATCATTAAAACATAAAAAAGAGGTAAAAATGAGTATCCCCAGCGAATTCCCTTACGTATTTGCAGAGGTTCCTAGACTGCGTCGAAGCAACCAGAGAAGTAGTTTTGATGGTATTATCCTGGGCCTCTTGACCCAGAACAAAACTAACATGGTTCGAAAGGAAAATATATGGAAGTAATTCTCCCAATCTAATAGTTGGGATTTTTTAATAGATTTTCACATCTGCATTGACAAGGTGAATTGGATGGTAATTACTGCAATATATTTTGTCTTTCCGTTTCTTTGGAATCATAGAGATATGCACTAATTGCAATTGGGTAGCAAATTAGGAGCCATCTGTGGTTGCCTGAAAGGCCATAAGAAGTTCTGGGCTTAAAAGGGAGCATAGTACCTTGTAGAAATTGGGTGTGAAGCTATTGGGACCTGGACCTTTCCCAATCTCTTTGATGGAAAAATCCCTGTCCAGGTTATTTTTATCAGTCTCTCAAATGCAGGGGAGAGAAAATTTGTTGGGATATTTAATGATTTTTGCCTGTTTAGGAGTGCTATCTAATTCAGGGGCCCTGTCTGGTATGTTGTATAACTTTTCATAAAAGAAACATAATTCATCTAATATGTCTTGAATATCGTGCAGCTTGTTCCCAGAGGAAGAATTGATGATCATTATGTGGGAATGAGGGAGTCTAGGATGTGTGGAACTAGCTAATTAATTCCAACTCTTGTTCCCATATTCAAAATACCTTTGTTTAAGTCTGTTCCTCTTGCTTAATGATCTCAGGTCTAATATGTAAAGGTTTGTTGTTTTAGGTAAGAAATTTCACCTATGGCCACAGAGGAAGGGAATTACTTATTAAGATTTTCATTTATGGGTTGGTCCCTCAAAAGTGTGCACACCTTTGCAGAATTTTCCTTTTTAAGCTCAGACCCATGGGAAATGAAAATCCCCCAAAATACGCTTCAGGACTTCCTATTTCATCATGGGACTTGTGGGGTCATCCCTATGGAAGTTTCAATAGCTAACCTAGCATCTGTCTGCATTTAGCAAATTATTGTTAAGCCACCATGTGCGGCCGAATATCCAAGGTGTAGACTGAGAAAACACTTTCATCACCTAAGCACAGTCTGACCACAGGAAAAGGCCCACGGAACATATTGGTTTAAGAGCGTGGGAAATTAACAAGTAGTCAATGTTATAGTAACTGGGGTGGGCAACGGATCTAAAACTAAAGTCGTTAACTCCAGGGTGGAAGTCTCTCCGCATATCTACCAGTCACATTCGTGCCAACTTTTGATACAGTTTCTTGGCACAGTTTTATAGAAATTATTGGTAATGTTATACAGTAGTATTATTCCAAAATATGAATCATAAGCCTTCAAAAGTCAAGCAATTTTTGCTATTCATTGCTATGGAAGTGCAATTCATTGGAAAAAGTTGCATTTAGGTCACATTACTTGCTGAAATATTTGTGAACATTGCTATATAGTCTTGATCCAAAAAGAATAAAAGTTGAATTTTGCACATTTACTTTTTTATCAGTAGAACTTTGTATCCAATTAACAAGACAATAAGTAATGAATTTTAAAGGAGTTTGCTTTTTTGAGGCTGAAATATTGAAGGACTTTTTATAGAATGGGTCATTGATATCAGATTGTTCTCTGACTCCAGGATAACCCCCAGCTCTGAACTCCTGACTGAAGTGGCAGCATCCCCTCTTCGTTTGCCAGACACACCGTATTTTTGGTAGTGGTTGTTCCTGGCTCACTGCAGCTCGGTTCCATTAAAGTGAATAAATCCAGCACAGAACTACCATAGAACTACCATAGTACAGAGTTCTGCCTGGTAAACAGTGAAGAGGATGGGGTGCTCCTTTAGTTTCTTGAAAGGGAATTGGACCCCCACTTAAGTGATATTGACACCCTATCCCAAGTATAGCCCATCAATATAGAAAACCCCCTAAATATAAATGACATATAATCATTAAATTGCAATCACTAGGTACAATTTCACAATCCTCCTTAAACTTTATCTTTATAATCCGCTCAGTCTTGCAACAGAAGGATGGTTATTGCATTACAAAATAGCGATATCTGTAATAATACTTACACAGCACTTCCTGTTTTATTTACAAGAACTATTAAAGGGCACAATAAAAGTGGTGTAAGAGAAAGGTTTAAGCAGGAAATTCATAATGAAATTCTACAGCACAATTGTATAATTCTTTGGTTTCAGATTAATACACAGGATCAGATATTTATTATAAACCTATATACTGTATATTAAAACAGTTTTTCACTGCCTATTGGACTGACTTTATTATGTCAAACAATAATTCACTTTATTACGTCAAATGTTTCAGGCAAAGATCTAAATCTGCCACATATGGTGTATTTTGAACCTCCACGATTCCAGTGCAGTGCCCCCACTTACCACGTAATTAGAGCTATATAATACTAGTGTCTTGAATTAGGACACCTGAGTCTGTTGGACCTCTCAGAAATAGCAATCTAGGTGCGACAGATACCTCTGCATCCTCTCTAGACACTCCTCCAAGAAGCACAAGGTAGGTGAGAGTTCTATAATAAATTTTTCATGGCAGTCCAGGAGCTTTAAGATACACCTCTAGCTAACAGAAAGACAGATCCTGAAAATAATAGGATATTGAAATAAAGACAATTAGAAAGTTACATCTTTTATTACATAATATCATAATATGCAAAGTGGCTTTATGAAAATCAACGTATACAAATTTCTTATATATTTTGTGTTTCAATTCTTAATAACTGTTTTCAAAATCTTATTTGATGCAAGGTAAAGAATTAATATTGTTTATATCCAAAGGCTAAAAGCCCCTACAGATAAAAGACTTTTCTCAGGTGAGAGGTGAATATGCCATAAAAGTTTACAGTTAAACAGTCTGCACTCTTAAGACCAGGACTACACAGTGACTATGGCCGCGACACAGGTCGCACTGCCAAGGATTGCTTTGTGCTGATTCTACATGGCAGCATAATGCAGGCGAATGGGGTCGCAATGCCAAGGTACCATGACCATGACAAGTAAGTCACAAAGAGTCATAACTTGTTGGATATTTTTAATTTGCTTGTCATGGTCAAAGAAGCTTGCAGGTAACAATGTAACCCCTATTCACCTGCATTTTGATGCAATATAGCATCGACATAGAGTGGTTTGTGTTGCGGTTCAAAGTGCCATGTTGTCTCAACCTAACTGATAGATTTTGCTTACATTGATATATTGTAGCTATCAGGAAAGAAGACGGATTTGTGCTGTTGATGTGTTGAGCTCACAGACTAATATCCAGACTGGACACAATTCTATAATCAATATTTAAGTAAAAGTGGAACACCCGTTAAAAAATATATCGATTTTTTTTCTCTCATTCATCATTAGACACCAAAAAGCAAATCAGATCATAACTCAGGGAAATAAAAAGATAAATAAACCTTTCCTTTAGGACATCTTCAGTCATACTATTTTTTTTTTTTATGTTTTTAAAGATGACCTGTCACTGCTCCAAAAATTGAGTTAAATACCTTGTAAAAATCCCTGAGCTCCTGTGATTCCGCAGCTTTTTTTCATTTTGCGATGTGTTATTATATTGCAGAGATATTAATATTTTTTGCTTTTAGAGCACAGTATGTGAAATCTCTGCTTGTAGTCCAACAGGGCGTTTCTTAGGCATTTTCTCTAGAGGTGTGCTCTTTCAGCTCTCCCTCCCAGATGCTGCCAGTCATAGCTCGACAGCTGATCTAGCAGTCTCAAATCCTGCCTACCTCTGATTGGCAGAGTCTGGGAGAGGGCTCACTCACACGAGCATATACATCTGACGAGTGCTATCCAGCTTTAATCACCCTCTGTGATAGTACCCATAATGTGTGGACCAGAGAGCAAATTTCTTAAATGCCTGAGTGCGGTTTCTACCACTGACAATAAACTTTCGCTTTAATTAAATACGATCAAGCTGCAAATACTTTATAGTCTAATCTTAATCCTGCAAAAGTATTAGTCTGGTACAAGTAGCAATTTACAAATACCAGTGTCAAAATGGGTATTCACTAGGGTACTGTAAGGAGATGGACATGCTGCCCACATTCTCCCTTGAAGACATGTGTGTTATTGTGATGTGATGCATTATAATGTTTGCCTGTTTAATGTTTTGCATTGTCATATGATGAAGATGTGTTCTGCCCAGCAACAGGTAGTGAGTAGGCATCGATAGAGTTAAGAGTTGGACTAGCCCACGGAGGGGGGGTATGTAGCAAGATCAGAGAGGACATCCTGGTAGTGAGTCAGACAGGGCCTAACTTGCAGCTAGAGCAGACCTCTGGTCTGATTACTCAGTAGAGCCCCATGACATGAGTGTCCCTAAAGTGAGAGGAGATCAAGAGGACGGATAGCGTGATCCAGTGGAGAGACAAGAGAAAAGTGACAAAACGGAGTGAGTGATTCTCTGGAGATGAGGTCTGTGTCAGGAAGCCAAGCAAAGTAAAATTGAGCGTGCAAGTCCAGGAGGTAACAGGATAGGTCAGAGCAGGGCATGCGAGACAAAGAGAGTGCCCCGGGGGACGTTCCATGGTGTCGGAAGCAAAAATGCTCAGTACAAAGTAACTCCCCTACGGAGAAAAGGACATGGAACAGAGGGTTGAAGTACAGGACTCTCACTTTTTGACTGTAGTACTATTGTTGGTGGGAACAAGGGAAATTCCTGAAGTACTGTGCTGGGTAGTGGTGAACACAGAGGACTGAGTAAGGCAGAACTGAGTAATTCTGGGAAGGTCAGTGAGAACGTATATGAAGATGTTGAAGATGTTCCATGCACTAAGAGAACCGTTCAAGAAGCTATGCGTTATCTGTTGTACATAATACCCACTAAGTTATTGTTCAGTAAAAGACTGTTTGGTTTTAAGTGCTGGTCTCCGTCATTGAACTTTACAAGACCTGGTCCTGGCTAATCGAAGTCACGGGCATCATGCGGCCTGCAAGGGCATTGTGCCCCCATCAACGCACATTGTGCCCCCATGGACACCCAGCCTGGACCCCTACCTTCATGTAACGTGCCAGGGCATAAGAGACGAGTACCTTGCCCACTGCTACTGCCCCACGCCTCCTTACAATACTTCAATATTTTCATTACAGGCACCCTTGCCATCATTACTAGCCACAGTGCTGTCCTAATGCAAGTCTGTATATCCATGTGTCTCTGCAGGTTAGGCACATCTCATCCCCTTTTCTTTGACTGCCCTGAGTTTCAATACAATACAAATATACTTAGATGTGGCTGTGTTGGGTACTTTCATTTTCTTACAGGGTCTCAGAGCCTGACCCTTACCAATCATCCCTACTTTTAGGCGACTAATGTTAAGAGTTGGAAAAAAGCTTTAACTTTAACCCCTTTACCCCCGAAGGCTGTTGGCACATTAATGATCAGGCCAATTTTTACAATTCTGACCAGTGTCACTTTATGAGGTAATAACTGTGAAATGCTTCAACGGATCCCACTGATTCTGTGATTGTTTTTTTCGTGACATATTGTACTTCATGACAATGGTAAAATGTATTTGATATGACTGGCGTAAATTTGTGAAAAAATCGGAAATTTGGAAACTTTGAATTTTCATGCCCTTAATAACTCTGGAACGCTTCACCGGATCCCTCTGATTCTGAGATTGTTTTTTTTGTGACATATTGTACTTCATGACAGTGGTAAAATTTCTTTGATATGACTAGCATTTATTTGTGAAAAAATCAGAAATTTTCAAATTTTGAATTTTCATGCCCTTAAATCAGAGAGATATATCACACAAAACAGTTAATAAATAACATTTGTCTGATGTCTACTTTTCATTAGCACAATTTTGGAAACAAAATTTTTTTTTGTTAGGAAGTTATAAGGGTTAAAAGTTGACCAGCAATTTCTAATTTTTATAACAAAATTTACAAAACCAGTTTTTTAGGGACCACATCACATTTGAAGTGACTTTGAGGGGCCTTAATGAAAGAAAATACCCAAAAGTGACACCATTCTAAAAAAATGCACCCCTCAAGGTACTCAAAACCACATTCAATAAGTTTACTAACCCTTTGGTTACATCACAGGAGTTTTTGGAATGTGGAAGAAAAAAATGAACATTTAACTTTTTTTCATGAAAATGTTACTTTATACCCACATTTTTTTTATTTTCGCAAGGGTAATAGGAAAAAATGGTCCCCAAAATTTGTTGTGCAATTTCTCCTGAGCATGCTCATACCCCATATGTGAGGGAAAAATACTGTTTGGGCGCATGGCATGGCTCGGAAGGGAAGAAGCGCTATTTGACTTTTTGAATGTAAAATTCGCATGACTAATTAGCGGACCCAATGTTGCGTTTGCGGAGCCCCTGATGTGCCTAAACAGTGGTAACCCACCCACAAGTGACACCATTTTGGAAACTAGACCCCTCAGGGAAGTTATCTAGATGTGTGGTGAGCACCTTGAACCCCTAGGTGCTTCATAGAAGTTTATAACATTAAGCCATAAAAATAAAATTTTCACATATGTCCCAAAAAAATGTTTTTCAGACCCAAATTTTGCATTTTCATAAGGGAGAAATTGCACCATACCATTTGTTGTACAATTTCTCCTGAGTAAGCCGATAGCCCTTATGTGGGGTAAAACCGCTGTTTGGGCACACGGCAGGGCTCAGAAGGGAAGGAGTGCTATTTGACTTTTTGAATGTAAAATTTGCTTGAATAATTAGCGGACGCCATGACGCGTTTGGAGAGCCCCTGCTATGCCTAAACAGTGGAAACACCCACGAATGAAACCATTTTGGAAACTAGACCCCTCAGGGAAATTATTTAGATGTGTGGTGAGCACCTTGAACCCTCAAAGTGCTTCACAGAAGTTTATAACGTGGAGCCGTGAAAATGAAAAAATCTAGTTTTTCCAACAAAAATGTTTTTTAGTCCCAAATTTTTTATTTTCAAAGTGGTAACAGGAGAAAATGGACCCCAAAATGTGTAGTGCAATTTCTCCGGAGCACACAGATATCCCATATGTGGGGGAAAACTATTGTTTGGGCGTACGGCAGGGCTCAGAAAGAAAAGAGTGACATTTTGGAACACAGACTTTGATGGAACGGTCTGCGGGTGTCATAACGTGTTTGGAGAGTCCCTGATGTGCCTAAACAGTGGAAAACCCCCACAAGTGACTCCATTTGGGAAACCAGACCCCTCAAGGAATTTATTTAGATGTGTGGTGAGCACCTTGAGCCCACAGGTGCTTCACAGAATTTTACAACGTGGATCTTTAAAAATGAAAAATATATATTTTTCCCACAAAAATGTTGTTTTAGCCCTAAATTTTTTCATTTTCGCAAGGATAGCAGGAGAAAATTTACCCCAAAATTTGTTGTGCAATTTTCCCAATGTACGCCGATACCCCATATGTGGTCGAAAACAACTTTTGATGCACAGTGCAAAGCTCAGAAGAGAAGAAGCACCATATTCGAGTTCACATTTTGCTGGACTGGTTTGAGTGTGCCATGTCACATTGAGTCCCTCAAGTGCCAGAACAGCAGACCCCCCATAAGAGACCCCATTTTGCAAACTACACCTCTCAATGAATTAATCTAGGGGTGCAATGAGCATATTGACATCACAGGTGGCTCACAGAATTTTATACCATTGGGCAGTAAAGAAAAAAATAATTACATTTTTACCACCAAAATTTTGTTTTAGCCCCAGATTTTACATTTTCACACTGGGAAATGGGTAAAAATGGCACCAAAATTTGTCCCAGAATTTCTGCTGAACGTAGAAATATCCCATATGTGGCTGTGCAGTACTGCTTAGCCTTTCGGCGAGACTCGGGAGGTACAGAGCGATATTATATATATTATAAATTATTCCCCTTTGGGAATTTATCTACAGGTGTAGTGATGATTTTGACTCCATGGGTCTTTTCCAGAAACAAGCAGCAGCGGATGTTGCTGAGTGAAAATTGCAAACTGCCGTTGTAGTGACCAGTAAGTTGTAGTGATCAGTATGTTGTGCCCAGCTCATGCTTCTGGAGACCCACACCTGTAAATTAGGCAGGCTCTCATCGCTGCAGAAATGCCAAAAATGTGGGCGCTAACTGCGGTTTAGGCACACTGGAGCTGAAAAGGGAGGGGACATTTGGAATTGGGAGTGCAGAATTTACTCAATTACTAAGAAAACCAACAGACTCACCATTCATAATCTGCATGTTTTTGAGTCTGTGTATTTGAATAATTAATTAGAAGGGGGTGTGTTCAAAATAATAGCAGTGTAGAGTTCAATCAGTGAGGTCAGTCATTCTGTGAAGAAACAGGTATGAATCAAGTGGCCCTTCTTTAAGGGTAAAGCCAGCACATGTTGTACCTGAATTTCTCCTTGAAAGCCTGAGAAATATGGGTCGTTCGAGACATTGTTAAGAAGAACAGCGTACTTTGAATAAAAAGTTGATTGGAGAGGGTAAAACTTATAAAGAAGCACAGACAATGATAGGCTGTTGAGCTAAAATGATCTTCAATGCTTTAAAATGGAAAGCAAAATCAGAGAGACATGGTAGAAAATGGAAGACTATAATTTGAATGGATCAAAGAATAGCCAAAATGGCAAAGGCTCAGCCAATGATCAGCTCTAGGATGATCAAAGACAGTCTCAAGTTACCTGTGAGTACTGTGACAGTTAGAAGACACCTGTGTGAAGCTAATCTCTTAGCAAGAAGTCTGCGCAAAGTCCCCCTGTTAAAAAAAACACATGTACTGAAGCGGATACAATTTGCCAAAGAACACATCACCTGGCCTAAAGAGAAATGGAGAAACATTTTGTGGACTGATGAAAGTAAAATTGTCCTTTTTGGGTCTAAGGGCTACAGACAGTTTGTCAGACAACTCCCAAACTCTTCATTCAAGCCACAGTACACTCTGAAGACAGTGAAGCATGGTGGTGCAAGCATCATGATATGGGCATGTTTCTCTTACTATGGTGCAGGACCTATTTACCGTATACCAGGGATCATGGACCAGTTTGCATATATTAAAATGCTTGAAGAGGTCATGTTGCCTTACGCTGAAGAGGATATGCCCTTGAAATGGGTGTTTCAACATGACCACGACCCTAAACACACCAGTAAATGAGCAAAATCTTGATTCCAGTCCAACAAAATTTAGGTTATGGATTAGCCAGCCAAGTCCTCAGACCTTAATCTGATAGAACATTTGTGGGGTGACATAAAAAATGCCATTTGTGAAGCAAAGTAAACAAATTCCAAAAAATGGTGGTATGTGTTCAAAGCATCCTGGGCTGGAATAACAGTTGACAGGTCCCAGAAATTGGTTGAATCTATGCAACATAGATGTGAAAGGAGGGGTCTCTGCTAAGCAGAGAAAAGGATGGTTACACTTGTTCATATGTAAAAAACACTTCTTTATTGAAAATTATTATATCATGTAAATACACATACGAAACATGTCCAACAAGACAGAGTGCTAAGACCAAACCATGTGAATTAAAAGACCATGATCACAAAAAATGATAAAATAATGTGACGCAACAGCCCCAGATAGTGGACTTACATAACGCAAATATCAATGGGGAAAAAAATGGAAGAAGGTTCTCTACCGAAACGTGCGTCGGGGTGACGCTAACCGCGGTTCATTTGGTGGCCGAACGACAATCCAGGTATACTTTTCCCTAAATAATTGGTTATACATTATGGGGATTTTTATATATATCATGGGGATGTTACATTTTCCATCCATGAGCTATTCAATCATGTGGCTACACTAATGGCATAAATAACGATATTAACAATGTTGATTGAATACTGATATTTCCATTTTTTTTCCCCATTGATATTTGCGTTATGTAAGTCCACTATCTGGGGCTGTTGCGTCACATTATTTTATAATTTTTTGTGATCATGGTCTTTTAATTCACATGGTTTGGTCTTAGCACTCTGTCTTGTTGGACATGTTTCGTATGTGTATTTACATGATATAATTTATCATTTTTTAGTTATTTTCTGTAAAGTACAGTATAGACCAAAAGTTTGGAGACACCTTCTCATTTAAAGATTTGTCTATATTTTCATGAATTTGAAAATTGTACATTCACACTGAAGGTATCAAAACTATGAATTAACACATGTGGAATTATATACTTAACAAAAAAGTGTGAAACAACTGAAAATATGTCTTATATTCTAGGTTCTTCAAAGTAGCCACCTTTTGCTTTGATGACTGCTTTGCACACTCTTGGCATTCTCTTGATGACCTTCAAGAGGTAATCACCGGAAATGGTCTTCCAACAATCTTGAAGGAGTTCCCAGAGATGCTTAGCACTTGTTGGCCCTTTTGCCTTCACTCTGCGGTCCAGCTCACCCCAAACCATCTCGATTGGGTTCAGGTCTGGTGACTGTGGAGGCCAGGTCATCTGGCGTAGCACCCCATCACTCTCCTTCTTGGTCAAATAGCCCTTACACATCCTGGAGGTGTGTTTGGGGTCATTGTCCTGTTGAAAAATAAATGATGGTCCAACTAAACACAAACCGGATGCAAGAGCATGCCGCTGCAAGATGCTGTGTTAGCCATGCAGGTTCAGTATGCCTTCAATTTTGAATAAATCCCCAACAGTGTCACCAGCAAAGCACCCCCACACCATCACACCTCCTCCTCCATGCTTCACGGTGGGAACCAGGCTTGTAGAGTCCATCCATTCACCTTTTCGGCGTCGCACAAACACACGGTGTTTGGAACCAAAGATCTCAAATTTGGACTCAACAGACCAAAGCACAGATTTCCACTGGTCTAATGTCCATTCCTTGTGTTCTTTAGCCCAAACAAGTCTCTTCTGCTTGTTGCCTGTCCTTAGCAGTGGTTTCCTAGCAGCTAGTTTACCATGAAGGCCTGCTGCACAAAGTCTCCTTTTAACAGTCGTTGAAGAGATGAGTCTTCTGCTAGAACTCTGTGTGGCATTGACCTGGTCTCTAATCTGAGCTGCTGTTAACCTGCGATTTCTGAGGCTGGTGACTCGGATAAACTTATCCTCAGAAGCAGAGGTGACTATTGGTCTTCTTTTTCTGGGGCGGTCCTCATGTGAGACAGTTTCTTTGTAGCGCTTGATGGTTTTTGCAACTGCACTTGGGGACACATTCAAAGTTTTCCCAATTTTTCGCACTGACTGACCTTCATTTCTTAAAGTAATGATGGCCACTCGTTTTTCTTTACTTACATGCTTTCTTCTTGCCATAATACAAATTCTAACAGTCTATTCAGTAGGACTATCAGCTGTGTATCCACCTGACTTCGGTCCCAACCCCATTTATAAGGCAAGAAATCCCACTTATTAAACCTGACAGGGCACACCTGTGAAGTGAAAACCATTTCCGGTGACTACCACTTGAAGCTCATCAAAAGAATGCCAAGAGTGTGCAAAGCAGTCATCAAAGCAAAAGGTGACTACTTTGAAGAACCTAGAATATAAGACATATTTTCAGTTGTGTCACACTTTTTTGTTAAGTATATAGTTCCACATGTGTTAATTCATAGTTTTGATGCCTTCAGTGTGAATGTACAATTTTCAAAGTCATGAAAATACAGAAAAATCTTTAAATGAGAAGGTGTGTCCAAACTTTTGGTCTGTACAGTAGTTAAAAAAATAATAGTCATTTCTCTTCATGTTTTGAATTAGAAAACAGTGCGCAATGTTCTCAATGCATGGAAACAAAAAATAGTATAAAGATTTTGTGCTTAACTCATGTTTTTGAACACACTGCTATTATTTTGAACACTACTGTATATGGGGGTTTCCATATAAATCTCCGAGTGACGTAACTCAGATGCACCCCCAAGGGATCCATTTACTATAATCAGGCAGCAGAGTTACTCTGGTCTTTGTCTGGTCTCTGTTCAGAGTTGTCTTTTTCAGAAGTGTACAAAACTGTGGGCGACGGCACTTTTATGCATGCCTAATAAAAAGATGAACACAGACAGATCATAGGCCAGACGGTGTCCAGTGTCTCCATCTGCCTCATTATAGGAAATCTTCTGCCGGGGGTTCTGTATGAATCATGTATTTCAGAGATTTACACAGAAACCCGATGTAAGAGCTCAGCGCAGAGCACAGGAAAATGTGACCTGAGCCTTATTGCGATCTTTGGGAGGCAGAAAGAACAAATCAACAGCAGGTGAAGAATTGTTTGTATTTATTTTTTACAGCATTCCTCATGCGGTATAAGTGATTTGATGACTTTATTCTTTGGGTTAGTGTGATTACAGCGATACCAGATTTATAGCGGGTTTTTATATTTGGCAGCTGTCACACAATAAAAGATGCTTTATATTGAAAAACTAGCTTTGCATCGCCATATTTTGAGAGCTATAATTTTTCCATATTTCAGCTGACAGAGGCATGTGAGGGCTTATTTTTTGTGGAACGAGTTGACGTTTTTATTAGTAAAATTTTCAGGCACGTGACATTTTTTGATCGCTTTCTATTCTGATTTTTGAGAGGCAGAATGAACAAACACCAGCAATTCAGAAATAGTTTTTTTTTATAATGTAGTTCCGTGTGTGATAAAATTGATAAGGCAGCTTTATTCTTCGGGTCAATATGATTACAACGGTACCACACTTGTAGCCTTTTTATGTTTTGGTGCTTTTAAACAATCTATATATATATAATCGTCTAATTCTGTCTGTTTGTCTGTAACAGATTTGAACCACTCTTTACTGATTGGTCTCGTCCGGCCGGCCGTGGCCAATCAGCGACAGGCGCAGTCCGGCCGCGAATTGGCGCGGGATTTGAACCACGCTTCGCTGATTGGTCGCTGCCGGCTGGATATTGGCGTGGCTACTTTAAATTAACCCCCCAATGTATCCCCCCGGGGCCCTTAATGAATTTCGTAAATATCTCATGTTGCCAATACTGCCTGTGCGTGGCGCTATCGCTGACCGCGCACAGGCAGCACGTGACCCCCGGTTGCAGCCGGCTCTTGCTTCAGCTTACGTCACGACTATTTGCGGCTGCAGCCAGTGGTCTCCTGTTCCGCGTTCTATGGTGAGTGACGGGTTGTGGGCGGGGTTATCCCTCACCTGTCACACCCGCCATCCACCGCGCGCTCTCTCAATGAATGGGCGCGCGGTGGATGCCGGGTGTGACGCGATGGGGAATAACCCTGCCCACAACCTGCCACTCACCGTGGAATTCGGAACAGGAGTCCCCTGGCTGCAGCCGCAAATAGTCGTGACGTAAGAGGAAGCAAGAGCCGGCTGCAGCCGGGGGTCACGTGCTGCCTGTGCGTGGTCAGCGATAGCGCCGTGCACAGGCAGTATTGGCAACATGAGGTATTTACGAAATTCATTAGGGGTCCCGGGGGGATACATTGGGGGGTTAATTTAAAGTAGTGGACAACCCATTTAAACCCAGCTTCGCTGATTGGTCGCGCCCGGCCGGCCGCGACCAATCAGCGATATTGGTGTGCAATTTAATCCCCGCTTCGTGGATTGGTCGCGCCCAGCTGGCCGTGACCCATATTCTAGAATACCCGATGCGTTAGAATCGGGCCACCATCTAGTAAAAAATATTTTATAGAAAAAATAATTATTTTTCCATTGCTTTATTCTGAGAGCTATAGCTTTATTATTTTTCCGCTGATGGAGCTGTATGGCAGCTTGTTTTTTGCAGGACAAGATGACGTTTTCAATGGTACCATTTTTATTTACATTTGTGATTTTGATCGCATTTTATTCCACTTTTTGTTTGGCGGTATCATGATAAAGCATTGTTTTTTGTCTTTTTTTTACGGTGTTTAGTGAACGGGTTAACTAGTGGGACATTTTTATAGGTCGTTCCGGATGTGGCAATACCAAATATGTGTACTTTTTTTGTTTATTTATTTCATAAAAATATTTATTTATGGGTACAATATATTTTTATTTTTTTATTATTATTTATTATCTATTTATTATTATTTTCTGATTTTTTTAAAAAAAAATATTTTTACAACTGTTTTTTACATTTTTTTCACTTTATTTTACTTTTACACTTTGTCCCACTATGGGACTTTCACTAATTGCAGGCTGATCGCTTGTATAGTATAGGGATGCAGCAGTATTCCTATACTATTCAAACTGTCAGTTCTGCACTGACACATAGTTGCCAGATCATGCACTGCGCATGATCTGGCAACTTTCCTAGCTCTGGTGACCCAGGTGTCGTCATGACAACATTGGGTAACCATGGCACAGATCGGGACCCCGCAATGACGTCGCAGGGTCTCCGATCCAAAGGCAGAGGGTCTTCCTTCCCTCTGTCTGCACGTTAAGTGCAACGATCGCAGCATTTAGCAGGTTAAAGTGCCGGGAGCGTTGTGGGCACCGCTCCTGGCACTGAGTGCCCGGTGTCAGCTGTCAGAATCAGCTGAATCAGCTGACACCTGATGGCGATCGAGCCTGACGTATCCATATGTCCCTGGTCAATAAGTTCCAGGTCATAGGGACATATGGATATGTCTCATGTCAGAAAGGGGTTAAATATACGAAGAAAATTTAAAGGGAATGTGTCATCAGAAAATGACCAATTATCTACATCAGGTTTTTGTGTTAAATGCATTTTTTTGCCATTATTAGATATCTTGCTATTTTCATACTGGTCACTGGGGCTCTTTTATTAGATTCTAAATTCCAATGGTTTCTGAAAATCTACATGTACAATTGAAAAAACAAGTTTACATACAGTATATAAAAAGACATACTGTATATGCATCTTTTTCTCAATATCTGACATGAGATAAGAATAAACCCTTCTCATTTTAGGTCAATTAGGATTACTATAATTTTTCATATGTGCCAAATGCCAGAATAATGAGAGAGAGAATGTTTTAAGGCATTTTTATTACTTGCTGCAAAGTCAAAAGTTTACATACACTAAGATTACTATGTCTTTAAACAATTCTGAACTGCCCATATGATGATGTCATTTGATTGGAAGCTTCTGATAGTTTTTTTTAGCAACATCTGAGTTAATTAGAGACATACATGTGGATGTATTTTAATGCACACCTGAAACACACTCTTTTTTGTGTAGCATCATGGGAAAGTCTAAAAAAATCAGTCAAGATATCAGGAAGAGAATTGTGGACTTGCACAAGTCTGGCTCATCCTTGGGTACAATTTCAAGATACCTGAAGGTGCCTTGGTCATCTGTACAAACAATTATATGCCAGTACAAACAAGATGGGTATGTACAGCCATCATACCGCTCAGGAAGGAGACGGGTTCTGTGTCCCAGAGATGAACGTGCTTTGGTCCGACATGTGCATATCAACCCAAGGATAAAAGCAAAAGACCTTGTGAAGATTATGGCGGAAGCTGGTAAGATTGTGTCAATATCCACAGTGAAACGAGTACTGTATCAACATAGCCTGAAAGGCCACTCTGCCAGGAAGAAGCCATTACTCCAAAAGAAACATAAAAAAGCCAGATTAATGTTTGCAAATGCACACAGGAACACAGTCCTTAATTTTTGGAGACATGTCCTGTGGTCTGTGTGGTCTCATGGAACTAAAATTTAATTTTTTGGGCATAATGACCGTCATTACATTTGGAGGAAAAAGGGAGAAGCTTGGAAGCCTAAGAACACCATCCCAACTGTGAAACATGAGGGTGGCAGCATCATGTTGTGGGGTTGTTTTGCTGCAGGAAGGACTGGTGCACTTCACAAAATAGATGGCATCATGAGAAAAGAAGATTATGGGGCAATACTGAAGCAACATCTCAAGACATCAGCCAGGAAGTTAAAGCTTGGGCGGAAATGGGTCTTCCAAATGGACAATGACCTAAAGCATACTGCCAAAATGGTAACAAAGTGACTTAAGGATAACAAAGTCAATGTTTAGGAGTGGCCATCACAAAGCCCTGCTCTCAATCCTATTGAAAATTTATGGGCAAAGCTGAAAAGGCAGGTGCGAGCAAGGCGACCTACAAACCTGGATCAGTTACACCAGTTTTGTCAGGAGGAATGGGCCCAAATTCCGACCAACTATTTTGAGAAGCTCGTGGAAGGATATCCCAAGCGTTTAACCCAAGTCTTTCAGTTTAAGGGCAATGGTACCAAATACTAATGAAATGTATGTAAACTTTTGACTTTGCAGTAAGTAATAAAAATGCCTTAAAACATTCTCTCTCTCTCATTATTCTAGCATTTGGCAAACACAAAAAATTATGGTAATCCTAACTGACCTAAAACGGGAAAGGTTTATTCTGATTTCATGTCAGATATTGAGAAAAACATGCATATGTGTCTTTTTATATAGTGTATGTAAACTTCTGGTTTCAGCTGTACATTCAGGGGCGGAACTACCGCCCGTGCAGCCGGTTCATTGAACGGGGGCCCCGAGGGAGAGGGGGCCCCTCCAGCCTCCAGCAGGGCCGCCATCAGGGCATGACTGCCCTGACTCCAGTATGGGGCCCGGCCGGTAGGGGCCCCCTCGGGGGCCCCCCTCTTGTGCGTCTCTCTCCTCATGGGGCCCCCGGCCCCATGCTATGCGCCGGGTCCGGGACATTTCAGCGCTGAGCTGCGCTGTTGCAGCAGCGCCTTCATGATTCCCCTGACTTCCGGTCATGTGACGGTGCCGTCACATGGCCGGAAGTCAGGAGAACCTGCTGTCAGCGATTTGGACGAGCGCCAGGATTCTGCAGGGATCGCATGGGGGTAAGTATAACAAGTTTTATTTTTTTTAAAATACAATTAACTAGGAGTGGAGAGATGGGAGAAGCACATGTGTGTGTGTGTGTGTGTATGTGTGTGTGGGGGGGGAGATGGGAGATGCACATGTGTGTGTGTGGGGGGGGAGATGGGAGATGCACATGTGTGTGGGGGGGGGGAGATGGGAGATGCACATGTGTGTGTGTGTGGGGGGGGAGATGGGAGATGCACATGTGTGTGGGGGGGGAGATGGGAGATGCACATGTGTGTGGGGGGGGGAGATGGGAGATGCACGTGTGTGGGGGGGGAGATGGGAGATGCACATGTGTGTGGGGGGGGAGATGGGAGATGCACATGTATGTGGGGGGGGAGATGGGAGATGCACATGTGTGTGGGGTGGGAGATGGGAGATGCACATGTGTGTAGGGGGGGTAGATGGGAGATGCACATGTGTGTGTGGGGGGGATGGGAGATGCACATGTGTGTGGGGGGGGATGGGAGATGCACATGTGGGGGGGGATGGGAGATGCACATGTGGGGGGGGGATGGGAGATGCACATGTGTGTGGGGGGGGAGATGGGAGATGCACGTGTGTGGGGGGGGGAGATGGGAGATGCACATGTGTGGGGGAGATGGGAGATGCACATGTGTGGGGGGGAGATGGGAGATGCACATGTGTGGGGGGGAGATGGGAGATGCACATGTGGGGGGAGATGAGAGAGGTGCACATGTGGTGGAGGGGGATGAGAGAGGTGCACATGTGGTGGAGGGGGATGAGAGAGGGGCACATGTGGGGGAGGGGGATGAGAGAGGGGCACATGTGGGGGAGGGGGATGAGAGAGGGGCACATGTGGGGGAGGGGGATGAGAGAGGGGCACATGTGGGGGAGGGGGATGAGAGAGGGGCACATGTGGGGGGGAGGGGGTGAGAGAGGGGCACATGTGGGGGGGAGGGGGTGAGAGAGGGGCACATGGAGGGGGATGAGAGCTGCACATGGGGGGGTTTGAGAGCTGCACATGGGGGAATTGGGAGTAGGGGGATAATGAGCTGCACATAACGAATGTGGGGTGGGGGAGAGTAAATGATAAATGATGATGGGGTGGGGAGAGCACGGACATGATATAATGAATTGGGGCAGGGGGTGCATGTAAATATTGAATGCGGGGAGCAGGAAGTATAGAGTAGGGGGCGTTGCGGATGCAGGAGTGTGACTGGTAACAAATTGGCGGAAAGAGTAGAGGTTCTAATTAAATTATATATTAAGTGCCTATTTACAGTTAATGGGGGCACAGTGGTGGATTACAATTTATATTTGGAATGGTAGGTTGCCTAATAACTAACCATATATTGATGGTGGATGCACGTCTGTATTCAGCTGCGTAATGTAGAAGTTGGGGAATGTGCTCTAGATAACTGTGTTATTTTATGCAGAGACGAGTCCTGGCTGGAAGACGTGATGGCGGTCTGTGCTGGATGAAGGAGAAAAGCGAAGATGAAGGACTTCACCTAGAGACGTCACCGGTGAGTCAGTCTATTACATGTACACTGTGTATAATGTCACTGGTGATCACTGTATTACCTGTACACTGACACTATATACAGAGCTCCTGTGTATAATGTCACTGGTGATCACTGTATTACCTGTACACTGACACTATATACAGAGCTCCTGTGTATAATTTCACTGGTGATCACTGTATTACCTGTACACTGACACTATATACAGAGCTCCTGTGTATAATGTCACTGGTGATCCCTGTATTACCTGTACACTGACACTATATACAGAGCTCCTGTGTATAATGTCACTGATTATCACTGTATTACCTGTACACTATATACAGAGCTCCTGTGTATAATGTCACTGTATTACCTGTACACTGACACTATATACAGAGCTCCTGTGTATAATTTCACTGGTGATCACTAGATTACCTGGACACTTACGTTATACATACCATGTATAGAGCTCCCGTGTATAATGACACTTATGGTAATATTAGTAATGTGGTGGTAATATTAGTAATGTAGTGGTAATATGTGGTCTGGTCATGGTGTGGCAGTTTTTCTCCCTTCTGTGTGGTATTATTCGGTCACTATGTTGTGGTAATATGTGGTCTGGTCATGGTGTGGCGGTATTCCCTGTATGTGGTATTATTGGTCATTTAAAAAAAAAATGTATATGACACATTCCCTTAAAGAAAACTAAATAAAAATATATCTAAAAAGAGTATTGGATATTTTAAGAAAATTTTAATAGGTTAGAGTAGGGCCCGCCCAGAAGAGTCTACCTTATCGTGGTGGCGGCTTTAAAAATCTTTTGGCCAAAACAAAAGCTGATGGCTATGTATGTGGCGCCGTCACATGGCCGAACGTCAGGAGAATCTGGTGGCAGCGACGTGGACGAGCGCCAGGATTCTGCAGGGATTGCATGGGGGTAAGTATAACAAGTTTTATTTTTTTTAAATACAATTAATTAACTAGGAGTGGGGGGAATCAGAGATGCACGGGGGGGATGAGAGATGCACATGGGGGGGGGTGAGAGATGCACATGGGGGGGTGAGAGATGCACATGGGGGGGTGAGAGATGCACATGGGGGGGTGAGAGATGCACATGGGGGGGTGAGAGATGCACATGGGGGGGATGAGAGATGCACATGGGGGGGATGAGAGATGCACATGGGGGGGATGAGAGATGCACATGGGGGGGATGAGAGATGCACGGGGGGTGAGAGCTGCACATGGGTGGGATGAGAGCTGCACATGGGGGGGTGAGAGATGCACATGGGGGGTTATGTTTACATAACTTTGTTGCCTTATGAAGGGCAGGGGGGGCCCCCCAAAATTTCTTGCACAGGGGCCCACTACAGTCTGTGTCCGCCCCTGTGTACATTAGTTACAATGAACAGACTCTGACACTATGTTTTGTATTTAAACATCTAATGAGCGTGTGCAAATGTCATTATGAAGGGATCGAGATCGGGGGAAGTTGCATCAACTAATGTGATGCTGTGTGTGTTATCAGCTGCATAAAGAGTTGCTATATGTCATTGTAATCCTGCCTTTTGCTGATGTGGAGCCTAGTGAAAACGCTCCCTGAAAGGACAGGAAGAGTGAGTCTAAAATAACCCCAAAGTCCACTGTGAATATTGCTTGATTGCCAAAGTTTTTTCCACTTTATTAAAAAATAAAATTAACTAAGTGTAACGGGTCTGGGAGGCGGAACCTCTGAGCTACTATACAAGGGGGCGGTCCTTGTAAGGGAGCGGGTGGCGACCAGGGTAGACGGGCAGGCAGTCACAGCAGGTGACTGGGACAGTCTCTGAATGAACGGGCAGGAGGTCACGGCAAGTGACCGGGGCAGTCTCTGGATGAACGGGCAGGAGGTCACGGCAAGTGACCGGGGCAGTCTCTGGATGAACGGGCAGGAGGTCACGGCAAGTGACCGGGGCAGTCTCTGGATGAACGGGCAGGAGGTCACGGCAAGTGACCGGGGCAGTCTCTGGATGAACGGGCAGGAGGTCACGGCAAGTGACCGGGGCAGTCTCTGGATGAACGGGCAGGAGGTCACGGCAAGTGACCGGGGCAGTCTCTGGGTAAAGGGTTGGTACGACCTGTGGCGGCTGATGGTAGACGTGAGCTCCCAGGTGAGCAGGCGAGAGTCTCTGGATAAACGGGTGGTCACAGCATGTGACGGCGGAGCATCCAGGAAGACCAACAGACAGGCGGCAGATGAGCGCTCCCAGGTGAGCGGGCAGAAGTCTCTGGACAGGCGGGTGGTCACAGCACGTGACGGCAGAGCCTCCAGGTAGGCTAGCAGACAGGCAGCAGATGAGCGCTCCCAGGTGAGCGGGCAGGAGTCACTGGACAGGCAGGTGGTCACAGCATGTGACGGCAGAGCCTCCAGGTAGGCTAGCAGGCAGGTAGCAGATGTGCGCTCCCAGGTGAGCGGGCAAGCTGGTCCATAGACAGACTGACAAGAGTTGGAAGGCAGACCGTCGGACCTCAGGCAAGCAGGCAGGTAGTTGATGTGCGCTCCCAGGTGAGCGGGCAATCTGGTCCTTAGACAGACTGACAGGAGTAGTAAGGCAGACCGTCGGACCTCAGGCTAGCAGGCAGGTAGCAGGAATATCAGGCAGGAAACAGACCGCAAACTGGCAGGACTCTGGCAGGAATCAGGCAGGTAACTGGTAACGGGACCTGAGGGCTGAAGCAGAGTAGTGAACAGTGCAACAACATTGCTCGGGCACCTCCATTTTGGAGGAGGTGCCTTATATATGGTGAAGTCCTCCGGCCATTGGCCGGGGACTCCTTAGGATGGCGCGCGCGGCCCCTTTAAGAGGGAGGAAGCGCGCGCGCGACCTAAGCACAGTGGCCGGGAAGGAGCGCGCGCTGCCAGCAGAGCGGGAGGAGGACGCCGGGCTCGGAGCAGAGAAGTGAGGGGAACAGCGTCCCTGCCTAGCAGAGGGCAGGGACGCCGACGCTACAGTACCCCCCCCTTTAGGCCCCCCCTTTTTTAGGCCAGACAGAAATTTAGCTAGAATGAGAGGGGCATGGATGTTCTCCCGGGGCTCCCACGTTCTCTCCTCAGGACCAAACCCCTTCCAATCTACTAGAAAAAAGGTCTTTCCTCTTACCCTTTTGTTGGCAAGAATGTTCTCTACCTCAAACTCGTCCTCAGCAGAAACCGGAGCAGGAGGCATACCTGTAGACTTGGAAAAAGAGTTAAGTACCACAGGTTTGAGGAGAGATACATGGAAGGAGTTAGGGATCCGTAAGTTGGCCGGGAGTTTTAATTTATAGGCCACCGGGTTGATCTGACTGATGACCTCCAGAGGACCGATGAACCGAGGCCCTAACTTATAGGAAGGAATCTTGAGCCGGACATACTTGGACGAGAGCCAGACCTTATCCCCTGGACGGAATTGAGGAGGATCCAGACGTTTTTTGTCGGCATGTCTTTTCATACGCTCGGATGACAGAAGGAGTGCGGACCGGGTACTTTCCCATGTGGAGGAAAATTTGTTAACAAGAGATTCCGCAGCCGGATTGTCCACCGAGGTGGAGACGGGAAACGGGATCCGAGGATGCTGACCGAAGACTACAAAAAACGGGGATTTGGAGGAAGATTCGCTCTCGTGATTGTTGTACGAGAATTCGGCCCATGGCAGGAGATCCACCCAGTCAGAATGGTGGGCATTAACGAAGTGCCGGAGGTAACAGGTCAGGATCTGATTGATCCGCTCCACTTGACCATTAGACTGTGGGTGGTAAGCGGAGGAGAAGTCCAGGGTGACGTCTAGCAATTTACAAGTGGCTCTCCAGAAACGAGAAGTGAACTGTACCCCACGATCCGACACGATGTGACGGGGCAGGCCATGAAGACGGAAGATGTGGCGGATAAAGTCTTTAGCCAGCTCGGGTGCAGACGGGAGGCCTGGCAGGGGAATGAAGTGAGCCATCTTGGAAAAGCGGTCAGCGACCACCCAAATGACCGTACAACCGGCAGAGACGGAAAGATCAGTTATGAAGTCCATCGCTATATGCTGCCAGTGGGCAGCAGGTACTGGCAGAGGAAGAAGGCGACCGGCTGGCAGGTGTCTCGGAACTTTGTTGCGGGCACAGGACACACAGGCAGAAACAAAGTCTATTACATCCTTGCGCAGGTTAGGCCACCAGTAGTGCCGGGAAATAAGCTGTAGGGTCTTTTTCTGACCGGCGTGGCCAGCTAGTTTAGACGAATGACCCCAGTGTAGGATCTTCTCCCGATCAGGTACTGATACGAACGTCTTACCGGGAGGGAGACGATTTAGACTCACGGGAGCCACCTGCATTACTCTGGCGGGATCGATGATATGTTTAGGTTCTTCCTCGAGATCAGATACCAGAAAGGATCGGGACAAGGCGTCTGCTTTGATGTTCTTGTCAGCCGGGCGAAAATGTAGAACAAAATCAAAGCGAGCAAAAAACAAGGACCACCGGGCTTGGCGCGGGTTAAGTCTCTGGGCATGCTGGAGGTAAGCCAAGTTCTTGTGGTCAGTGTAAATTATTACCGGGTGAAGAGCCCCCTCGAGCAGGTAACGCCACTCCTCCAATGCCAGTTTGATGGCCAATAACTCTCGGTCTCCTATGGAATAATTGCGCTCTGAGGAGGAGAAGAGTTTAGAGAAGAAGCCGCAAGTTACCATCCTCCCGGAAGATGATTTTTGAGTAAGTACCGCTCCGGCTCCAGAGGAGGAGGCGTCAACTTCCAGGAAGAACTGCTTGTTGCCGTCCGGGCGATGCAGCACCGGGGCGGAAAAGAAGGCCTGTTTTAAGGAAAGAAAGGCCTCCTCTGCTTCGGGCGGCCACTCTTTGGGATTAGTACCCTTACGGGTGAGCGCGGAAATTGGGGCAGTCCGGGAAGAGAAGTGCGGTATGAAGAGGCGGTAGTAGTTGGCGAAGCCCAGGAACCGCTGAATGGCCTTCAACCCCTCCGGTCGGGGCCATTTCTCGATGGCAGACAGTTTCTCTGGATCCATTCGTAGGCCGGTCTGAGAAATAATGTAGCCCAAAAACGGAAGCGAGGTCTGCTCAAAGAGGCACTTCTCATATTTAGCGAAGAGGTGGTTCTGCCTGAGCTTGAGCAGGACCTGACGAACGTCCCTCCGGTGAGTCTGGAGATCCGGAGAGAAGACCAAGATGTCGTCCAGGTACACCACAACGCAGGAGTAGAGAAGGTCCCGGAAGATGTCATTGACCAACTCTTGAAAGACGGCAGGAGCGTTACAGAGACCAAAGGGCATTACCAGATATTCATAGTGGCCGTCCCGGGTGTTGAATGCAGTCTTCCATTCATCCCCTTGACGGATACGGACCAGGTTGTACGCCCCACGGAGGTCCAGTTTGGTGAAGACTCTAGCCCCCCTCAGGCGATCAAATAATTCTGGAATGAGCGGAAGGGGATACTTATTCTTCACCGTGATCTGGTTAAGGCCTCTATAGTCTATACAGGGACGGAGAGAGCCGTCCTTCTTTTTTACGAAGAAGAAGCCTGCTCCCGCCGGGGAGGTAGATTTCCGGATGAATCCCCTGGCCAAATTCTCCTCAATATATTCGGACATCGACCGGGTCTCAGCAGCGGACAATGGGTAAATACGCCCACGGGGAGGAGTAGTACCGGGTAACAGGTCGATAGGACAGTCGTATGGTCTATGAGGGGGTAATGTCTCTGCCTCTTTTTTATTAAAGACATCAGCAAATGACCAATAGGGAATCGGAAGTCCAGGTAGATTAGTTGGGGTAGGAGAAGGACGGACGGGATGAACAGGAACCAAACAAGTCTTATGACAGTCCTGTCCCCAGCGAAGGACTTCTCCGGTCTGCCAGTCAAGCACGGGTGCATGTCTCTGGAGCCAAGGTAGACCTAGCAAGAGGGCGTGAGAGAGTCCAGGCAGAACATGAAAAGAGATGCTCTCAGAATGCAGCATTCCCACCTGCAGAGTTACGGATTCGGTGATGAGTTGGATGGGACGTGGTAAGAGGCCCCCATCCACAGCAGCGACAGATAATGGTACAGCCAGAGGTTTGGTGGGAATGCGGTATTTTTCTACCAGGGACTGTGAGATAAGATTCCCGGCCGCTCCAGAGTCAAGTTGGGCTAGTTCGAAATAACGATTCTCCCCGCAGATAATAGAGACTGACAGTAGCAGAGATGGAGAGGATTTATTCTTGTCTAGGTTGACCTCTCTGAGCGAACCTAGACACAGGCGTTTCCCGACCTCTCCGGGCAGGTACGGATCCGGTGCTCCTTACTGCCACAGTAGAAGCAGCTCCCTTCGGCACGGCGTAAGTCCTGACGGGTTTTGACCATCTTGGTCTGGTCGACCTGCATAGGCTCAGAAGAGTGTACCTGGGAAGAGACGGATTTCTGAAAAGTAGGAGCTAGACGTGGAAACCTCCTCTCACGGGTGACCTCTTTGGCACGCTCCTGGAACCGTAGATCAATCCGGGTGGCAAGAGTTATTAGGTCATCGAGAGTGGTAGGAATGTCCCGACCGGCAAGTTCATCTTTAATACGGCCGGACAGACCCTCCCAGAAGACGGATACCAGAGCGTCGTTATCCCAGGCCAGCTCCGAGGCAAGGGTACGGAACCGTATGGCATATTGGCCCACGGTGAGACTTCCCTGACGGAGGCGTAGCAGAGATGATGCGGATGAGGTCTTCCGTCCGGGTTCGTCGAAGATTTTCCGGAAAGCCATGAGGAAGGCAGGCAAGTCGGACACCAGGGGGTCTCCTCTCTCCCATAGAGGATTTAGCCAGGCCAGGGCCTCCCCGGTGAGATGGGACATGATGAAGGCAATTTTGGCCCGGTCGGAGTTAAACTGGTGGGACAGGAGTTCAAAGTGCAGGGTGCACTGATTTATGAAGCCCCGAGCCTGGGCGGAGTCGCCTCCGAAGCGAGGAGGTGCAGAAAGCCGGGGTCCGGGGTAGGATACCATGGTATTGGTGGGCAGCGGAGCTGCCGGGTTGCGAGTCATGGCACTGGCGGTGGTTGCTGGTGGAGCAGTCAGAGTGTCCAGGCGAGAATTGACATTCCGCAGGTGACCCAGGATGGACTCCTGTTGGGACCTCTGACGGGACAGTTCATGACAGAGGTCCGAGAGCGAGGGAGCTTGGGTGCCACCGGGTTCCATGGCCCGAACAAACTGTAACGGGTCTGGGAGGCGGAACCTCTGAGCTACTATACAAGGGGGTGGTCCTTGTAAGGGAGCGGGTGGCGACCAGGGTAGACGGGCAGGCAGTCACAGCAGGTGACTGGGACAGTCTCTGAATGAACGGGCAGGAGGTCACGGCAAGTGACCGGGGCAGTCTCTGGATGAACGGGCAGGAGGTCACGGCAAGTGACCGGGGCAGTCTCTGGATGAACGGGCAGGAGGTCACGGCAAGTGACCGGGGCAGTCTCTGGATGAACGGGCAGGAGGTCACGGCAAGTGACCGGGGCAGTCTCTGGATGAACGGGCAGGAGGTCACGGCAAGTGACCGGGGCAGTCTCTGGGTAAAGGGTTGGTACGACCTGTGGCGGCTGATGGTAGACGTGAGCTCCCAGGTGAGCAGGCGAGAGTCTCTGGATAAACGGGTGGTCACAGCATGTGACGGCGGAGCCTCCAGGGAGACCAACAGACAGGCGGCAGATGAGCGCTCCCAGGTGAGCGGGCAGAAGTCTCTGGACAGGCGGGTGGTCACAGCACGTGACGGCAGAGCCTCCAGGTAGGCTAGCATACAGGCAGCAGATGAGCGCTCCCAGGTGAGCGGGCAGGAGTCACTGGACAGGCAGGTGGTCACAGCATGTGACGGCAGAGCCTCCAGGTAGGCTAGCAGGCAGGTAGCAGATGTGCGCTCCCAGGTGAGCGGGCAAGCTGGTCCATAGACAGACTGACAAGAGTTGGAAGGCAGACCGTCGGACCTCAGGCAAGCAGGCAGGTAGTTGATGTGCGCTCCCAGGTGAGCGGGCAATCTGGTCCTTAGACAGACTGACAGGAGTAGTAAGGCAGACCGTCGGACCTCAGGCTAGCAGGCAGGTAGCAGGAATATCAGGCAGGAAACAGACAGCAAACTGGCAGGACTCTGGCAGGAATCAGGCAGGTAACTGGCAACGGGACCTGAGGGCTGAAGCAGAGTAGTGAACAGTGCAACAACATTGCTCGGGCACCTCCATTTTGGAGGAGGTGCCTTATATATGGTGAAGTCCTCCGGCCATTGGCCGGGGACTCCTTAGGACGGCGCGCGCGGCCCCTTTAAGAGGGAGGAAGCGCGCGCGCGCCCTAAGCACAGTGGCCGGGAAGGAGCGCGCGCTGCCAGCAGAGCGGGAGGAGGACGCCGGGCTCGGAGCAGAGAGGTGAGGGGAACAGCGTCCCTGCCTAGCAGAGGGCAGGGACGCCGACGCTACACTAAGATGTTTAAAAAATGTCTAAAAAATACATACCACATAAACCTGACAAGCAATATGTCTTTTTCTGATGACACATTCCCTCTAAGTTAAGTCAGTGATTTATTAAACTGAATCAGGGTTACAAACCAAAGATTCTTTACATTGAAAATTAGTTAGGTCTCCTCTCCATTAACATACCGTTATTATTGTATCTGACAGAAACACACATTCCAAATTCTAATAACACTAGCATAACATATTTGTAAAAAGGTGAATTTTGGATTCGTTTCTAGAGCACCTTAGGTGAGTTAAAGCCCAAGATGATAACTATTAAGTGGACAATTGTCAATATACGTCACAGGTTTACATATAGATCACTTCACTTTCATCTGTACAAGCCACAGGGTAAATTTGTTCTGACACTGACACTGGAATGTGCTTTTATGCAGTTTTAAAAGCTATTGGACTTATGTTACGTAATACAAAATCTTGAATTGTGAAATTAAGTTTCAGGGTACTAAACTACAAGAGGTTTATGGAATTGCAAAAAATAAAAGGAGAGTATTTAAAATAAATCATGGGGACTGTTCGGTTTGATTGTGGGACTTGAACACTGTGTAAAAAGAATGAAATGTAGAAGAGTATGCCAATTTAGTAAATTTAGTGGTCCTTGGTAGTACAATGGTTCCCCACTCACGCATGGCAGAAGGATGGAAGCACATATAGCTGAAAAATTTTAAGAGTCACACCAGCTTGCACAAGCATGCAATACATTGGAACATCCAAACAATGTTTTTGTATGTATACATTGTGTTGGATGGGACGATTAATTTCTACTGAACTTTAAGCTTGTTCAAGCTGATATGAATCCTAATAGTTTTGTTCACACTAGTTAGTGAACACTTTTTAGTGATTATCAATCCGTTAATTTCAATTGAAGAATTTTACTCACAAGGAGACAATGAGCTTGATGGTGCATAGTCTGATGCAACTAGCTTGCTATTTCGACCATTCTTGTGGAAACAAGTTGTCATGCAGCAGAGTGTATTCTGATCCCGGCAGCTAACCACTTAATAGCACTGATGTTTCTCCAATCCAACCCCCTCCAGTGCCTGGCCATGGCATTGGTGAGTTTGACCTGCACTGATGGGAAAATCAACCCCTTTATGCTCTCTGAGGTGCTGCCAGTGAATAAGAATTCATGCTTAGCTGAAATGCTGCTTGACCTTATGAACCAGTGATCTCATCTGTAATCCAGTACAAAACCTTTACCCACTACTAGCGTTGTCCAGACATTTTTAATCTGCTATCCAACAATACCCTGCATGAGACTTTTCTTGGCCCTTGAACATATCCACCTTATAAGTCTAGCTATGGCATCATTCCTTATTGCCATCTCTTGTGCATTCTAACATCCACCAGTTGCATGTCTATTGGGCAATAAAGCTGCATAAATTACTCGTTATAACGACCCTAGATATACATTTTCATAATAAATGCTAAAGGGCTATATGAAGCCATGTTAGAAGCAGAGCCTGATTCATGCTAGATGCCTGTTGTATTACAGGCATCTGCCTATAACTGCAGTGACTGGAACTTACTCCAATAGCTGCACTTAAACTATCACCCCTTTGGAGTTATCAGACCTCTACTATGGGCATACAGGTTATAGAAAAGTAAATCTCTGTATGGCCATAGCAGAGGTCTGATTGCAGAGAAAAGTGTTTTTATCCACTCTGTTTTCCACAAACTTGGCGTCCCCGGATGCCAAGAAATCCCCACCTATCTGTTTCTTATTCCTCTAAATCCCCGCCTATGTGATTAATTATCATATTCCCCCCCTGCACATCACAGGGCCCTGTGACGTGCACTGTGCTCCCTGATTTCCCGAGCATGCGCAAAGCGCCGCTCACATAGGGCGCACTTTGCTTCATCCCAGCCTCATCTCTCTGTGCACTGCGCCACAGGGTTCTATTGCACAGGCGCCTGGAAGTGACAATGACTCCCCGGTGTGGTCACAGGGAGTCGATGAGTTACCATGGCAGCAAGGTCCCTGTTGAATGCCCTCATATCTACCATCTTAGTCCTCCTGGCCACAAGAGGAGTTTCACAGTAGAACCATAATTTCACTTTAGTATTGCAGCATGTAGAATAAACGATCAAATGATTGCAGATTCAAATTAACTAAGGAGATTTAAAAAATTAACTAAAAATGTAAAAAAAAATGTTTTAAATAAGTGTAAACAAATAAAAAAAAAACATGTAAAAGTTAAAATCAGCCCATTTTCCCCCTTTCAAAAATAAAGACATTTTAAAATTTGTATAGTTGTGTCTGGAAAAATCTAACAAAATATTAAATTATGTAAATTACATGTTAAATACCGAATACCAAAATTTACCTTTTTTGATTGTTGCTCTTCCTCAAAAAAATATAATAGAAAGTGATTAAAATGTCACGTGATCTTAAAATGGTATCATTAAAAATGTCAGTTCAGGTCACAAAAAAGCAAGCCCTCACAAAATTCCATGAATGGAAAAATATAAAAGTTAGAAGTTTTAGAAAATGACGACACAAACTGACTCGGAGAATCATATTGCCAGGTCAATTTTATTGTACAATGAATGCTATAAAATCAAAACCCGAAAGCAATTGCGGGATAACTTTTTTTCTCACCATTTCGTCCCACTAGGAATATTTTACCCATTTTCAGTTGATTGCATGGTGAAATGAATGGCGCTATTTAAACCTACAATTCATCTCACAAAAAACAAGCCCTCATATGGCAATTTTGACTGAAAAATTAAAAAGTTGTGGCACTTAGAACAAAGGAAGAAAAATACAAAAGCGTAAAAATTAAAATTTTTCAGGTCCTTTAAGGGTTAAAGGATTTATTGCTGTAAAATAAGAGCATATCAATGCACATTATAACGTTGCAAAGATTTAAATGACATAGCATTAGGCACCCCAAATGGGTCAACTGTAACCCAATAAAGCAACCAGTAAAGGATATAGCAGTCTTAGACACAACAGTGGGGCCCATTTAAACAATCTGTTCATTTTTTATTTCTTTTTAGGTTAGGTATCTAGAGTTCTGAACAGTGACTGGACCCTCAAATTGCCAAATCTAATAAGGAAAGTATTCCTATGCTCACTTGGTGATGTCACTTGTCTATTGTCAGAATATCTGGATGGTGGGCTGCACCTATGCTACCATCCAACCATCAGTCCCCTGGTCTGAAACTCCTGGATTCTATTATGAGGCCTCAGTCTCGACTTGGACCCTAAATTCCTGCACTGTTCTTTTATTCCTTTGGTTGTACCAATGGATGACTTGGTAACTACCATTGAATGGTGCCCCTACGGTCCCTCTGGGTGATAAATTCTAAAACGGGTCCGTGACTTCTCAGAAACATTGCATGTTGCTATTCAAGCTGCTCAAATGCTATCTGTGAACTACCAATTGGCAAACATGGAATTATTTACCTAGAGATTGAACATGAAGGTATTTCATGGCATGTGAACTCTTCTATCTGGGCTGTAATATGTGATTCATACTAATTTAGCAGTAGTGCAAACCTGAACTTTTATTAATAAATGAAAGCTAAAAATTGAGAATCGTATTGAGTGAATTAGTGCATTGGGAGAATACTACTACTGATTGCATTAAGGGAGGGGTAGAACTTCTGTTTATCCCAAAAGCACACTTTTTTTTTTAAAAAAAATGCATTCTTAAAGCCCAAAATATGTGCAGAAATATTCTGCATGTTACATGTCTGCCTCAGTTCGGCAGAGCTGCACCACCTTCCCCTATGGCTGCTGCCCTCTGTTATGCTCCACGTTGAGTTTTACAAGTGGCCCGGCGTGCTCCCATGACATCATCTGCCTAGGCCTCTGTAAAGTCCACCAAGACACACATCTGTGTCTTGGTAGTAAGACTCTAGTCTTTTTTGATTTGCTGTGCAGCTCTATCTGATACTGGCCTGATTCTGCCTGCATTGTGTTGGACTTTCCTGTGTCATATCTGCCTGTGGCCTCCAGTGTTCCAAGTCCTTGTTCCACACATGCCTTCTTGCTGCTGCATTAATGCCCAGGATATATGTGCCCACCTGGATCTGAGGCTTAGAGGATCCACCTCAGAAGGTGAGCCTAAGACTGTGTGGGTCCACTTGCTATCTATAAAGTGAATGTGCCAGCTGTCCTGACATATCTGCTTTAGTTGATACTTAAATTCCCCCTTAAATTACAATTTTGGAGCACCTTGTGCTATTCTCTGTTTCTATTTTTCTCCTGGAGATGTATGAATGAATTGTTAACTGGGTATTATTATAACCCTTGCCAATTGGGCAGCTGTGGAGTGCCCCCTCCCCCCCTTTCCCTAAAAACAATACACTTGATTCATTATGTTATTCATTTATCAAACTACTCAGTTTATTATTATATGGAAACATATAGATACATTTGCAAATGAGGGTAATGCAATATTTGCATGTAGATGAGCAGTGGTCCTCTGGAGTCACTGTTACTGGTGATCCCTGGCACCCCAGTCTGACACTGCATGTAGTGACATTTTTCATGCATTTCCCAAAGGCATAAAAGACGAAAAGCACAATTCCAGGACTGTTAATCTATGGGAAATACAAGTATTTACCGCAACAGACTTGTCAGGAGGTCTGACAAGTGACAGGTGTTCCTTAAAGTGACACTTCAGGCAACAGAATTTAAATGTTCAACCTATGGGTGAGAATTTATTAATTGATCAAATCACATAGAATTCTGCACATATGTCTCCAGGAGGTTTTCCTGAATAAATGACTTTGCAAAAACACTGAGCACTGTATGCTAACTCTTTAACATACTGACGATTGAGTTGCTGATATTGAGGAGTATTTGTTTACATGTTTGTTCATGTATTATATATGAGATATGCCTTGGTATGTAATCATATAGCCTTGTATACAGGTCTTGTTTTCTGAAAAATATAGCATATGGGGTCTTACTGTTCCTCTATATGCCTCCGATTTCATACAGTGGCATCCAGCGCCTTTTTCTTGGAAATACGGTGCCATATATAGGAATATGAAGTAGTTACATAAAGTACAGACCAAAAGTTTGGACACACCTTCTCATTTAAAGATTTTTCTGTATTTTCATGACTATGAAAATTGTACATTCACACTGAATGCATCAAAACTATGAATTAGCACATGTGGAATTATATACTTAACAAAAAAGTGTGAAACAACTGAAAATATATCTTATATTCTAGGTTCTTCAAAGTAGCCACCTTTTGCTTTGATGACTGCTTTGCACACTCTTGGCATTCTCTTGATGAGCTTCAAGAGGTAGTCACCGGAAATGGTTTTCACTTCACAGGTGTGCCCTGTCAGGTTTAATAACTGGGATTTCTTGCCTTATAAATGGGGTTGGGACCATCAGTTGTGTTGTGCCGAAGTCAGGTGGATACACAGCTGATAGTCCTACTGAATAGACTGTTAGAATTTGTATTATGGCAAGAAAAAAGCAGCTAAGTAAAGAAAAACGAGTGGCCATCATTACTTTAAGAAATGAAGGTCAGTCAGTCGAAAAAATTGGGCAAACTTTGAAAGTGTCCCCAAGTGCAGTTGCAAAAACCATCAAGCGCTACAAAGAAACTGTCTCATATGAGGACCGCCCCAGGAAATGAAGACCAAGAGTCACCTCTGCTTCTGAGGATAAGTTTATTCAAGTCACCAGCCTCAGAAACCGCAGGTTAACAGCAGCTCAGATTAGAGACCAGGTCAATGCCACACAGAGTTCTAGCAGCAGACACATCTCTACAACAACTGTTAAGAGGAGACTTTGTGCAGCAGGCCTTCATGGTAAAATAGCTGCTAGGAAACCACTGCTAAGGACAGGCAACAAGCAAAAGAGACTTGTTTGGGCTAAAGAACACAAGCAATGGACATTAGACTGGTGGAAATCTGTGCTTTGGTCTGATGAGTCCAAATTTGAGATGTTTGGTTCCAACCACCGTGTCTTTGTGCGACGCAGAAAAGGTGAACGGATGGACTCTACATGCCTGGTTCCCACTGTGAAGCATGGAGGAAGAGGTGTGATGGTGTGGGGGTGCATTGCTGGTGATACTGTTGGGGATTTATTCAAAATTGAAGGCATACTGAACCAGCATGGCTACCACAGCAACTTGCAGCGGCATGCTATTCCATCCGGTTTCCTTTTAGATGGACCATCATTTATTTTTCAACAGGACAATGACCCCAAACACACCTCCAGGCTGTGTAAGGGCTATTTGACCAAGATGGAGAGTGATGGGGTGCTACGCCAGATGATCTGGCCTCCACAGTCACCAGACCTTAACCCAATCGAGATGGTTTGGGGTGAGCTGGACCACAGAGTGAAGGCAAAAGGGCCAACAAGTGCTAAGCATCTCTGGGAACTCCTTCAAGATTGTTGGAAGACCATTTCCGGTGACTACCTCTTGAAGCTCATCAAGAGAATGCCAAGAGTGTGCAAAGCAGTTATCAAAGCAAAAGGTGGCTACTTTGAAGAACCTAGAATATAAGACATATTTTCAGTTGTGAGTATGCTAGTAGTTTAGGTATAAATTCGCGCTGACAGTAGTGAGGCGGATTCGAGAGGGAGGATTAAAAAATTGTTTCTTTATTGGACCATAGGTTAAAAGATTTTTTAAAATAGTAGTACAATACAGAGGCTGTGTATTGGTATTAGACAGCATAAATACAATATATAAAAAATAAATAGTCAAATACAGGTTAATATTATAAGTTAATAATACAGGCTAACAATACAGTTCGGTGCTCTTGGGGTTCTTTAGAGTATGATGATGCTTTCGGGTGGCTAGGTGGTGTGACTGCGCAGACCTAGTAAGAGAAACAAATAGAGGGGGTAGTTAGGTCTAGTAGGAGGGTAGTAGCGCAGTATTTGTGTTCTTAAGATTACCTGGTGAGATGCAAGGGCGTATCTCTTCAGGACAGATGGTTATAATCTGGTTAGTTCACTCTAGTGGTATCTAAAATAGAGGATGGGTGGTTATAGTAAGGCAAATATGTGTTGAGAGGTAGATGGAGTATTGAGTTACCTGTTGTTGAATAGGAGATGGACACGTTGCCGGGGGCTGGCTGTGCAGGTGTCCTCGAGGGCTGTTGTCCTTATAGATGAGGTTCCTATAGGGTTATCTGTGGAAGGACAGTGTATTAATCGACTGGTGTAAACTTAAGGTATTGGAGTTGAAGGGTACTTAAGAGTCACCTGGTTGGAGGATCCTTTTGGGGCTCCTCGGCTTGTGCTTAAGGACTAGAGGTCGATCTAGTTGTTCAAGTGTCCATATTGCCACGTGGCGTGGTCTGGTAGAGCAAAGCCGGATCGGGAGTGTAGACAACGTACTATGGAAAAGGGTGTAACAGTATAAGCAGGGATACTGATTGTGATGCTGTCAGATGGTGGTGTGACGTGTAGAACTACTCACCCTTTTTAGTGGACATATTTGGTTCAGATGGGGCTGTATAGCCTAGTAGGGATGATGTTGGCTTGGAGGGTGATTGCTGTCCTGATGGGTGCAGCAGAGGGCTCTGGCTGGGTGTGCAGCCGGAACTGTGCTTCTGCGTTCCATGGTGCTTACTGTATTTCTGTACTGTACTTACTGTGCTTCTGCATTCCACGGTGGATGCTGGGTTGTAGGCGGGGTTACCCCGTGCGTCACACCCGGCATCCACCGCACGCTTTCCCTCTCCTCATTCATTGCGCGTGTCAACCCCGTCCGCAACCCAGCATCCACCGCGGGGACCGCGTCACTGATGTCACACCTCACTTGACGTGACATCAGTGGCGGATCACATGATGCCTGTGAGCGGCCAGCGATAGCGCCGCGCACAGGCAGTAACTGCAACACAAGGTAATTACAAAAACCCTTATGGGTCCTGGGGGAATACATTGCGGGAATAATAAAAAGTAATGGACATCTTCTTTAAAAGTGTATTCTGAAGTTTGAACGTCATCTGTTATTCTTTGGATAGGGGTCAAGTTCTCGATTGCTGGGGTTCCGACCACTGGGACCACCACCGATTACAAGAACTGTGACTGATAGGAGCCCTGTGAATGCAGCGGTGGTCAATCATGCCGACTGCTGCTCCATCCATGCGACCATCAGAGACATCTGAGTTCGGCACTTGGCTGGCCTTTGGTACTTCTATAAGAAACAATCAATGGATCTACAATGCTCATGATTGAACACCACTCCATTCACTCACACGGAGCTCTTCAGAGCCTTGGTTTTCAGAATCAGTGGGGATCCCGATCAATCTGAAGGATAGTGGACAACTTTCAAACATGAGAAAATGTCTTTAAGGCTACATGTGTAGATCCATATGAGTGTTACCATCCAAGAGAAACAGAACCTTTTTTCACTCAGGTATCTCAGCGATCGCCACCAGGTGTCAGCTGATTCTGACAACTGACACCCGGCACTCAGTGCCAGGAATGATGCCTGCACCGCTCCCGGCACTTTAACCCCCTAAATGCTGTGATTGCTGCAATCTCACCATTTAGCGAGCAAGCAGAGGAACAGAAGCCCCTCTGCTCTTGGATTGGAGTCCCCGCGACGTCATCGGGGGGTCCCGATCATTGCCATGGTGACCATGGTGTTGTCATGACGCACTAGCAAGTTAGTTAGATCATGTGCACTGCATGATCTAACTAAGTTGAGTCTGCAGCACTGACAGGTTATAAGGTATAGCAGTGATCCTACAGAAAGTGAAAGTCCCATAGTGAGACTAAGTAAAAAAAAAGTTAAAAAATTGTAAAAATCTTTTAAAAACATTACAAAATAATAAAAAAAATATATATATATACTGTGCACATAAATGAATATTATGAAAAAAAAATGTTTTTATTGTGTAAAAGCGCCAAAACATAAAAAAACTATATAAATGTAGTATCGCTGTAAATGTACTGACCCAAAGAATAAAGCCGCCTTATCAATTTTACCACATGCGGAAAGGCATAAAAAAAAACCAAAAAAAAAACCCAATTCCTGAATTAAAAAATGCAATCATAAAATGTCACGTGCCCGAATAAGGTACCAATAACAACGTCAACTGGTTGTCACGCAAGGTGAGGAAAAGACTAAGTGCAACACGAAAGGAAGAGGGGAAGGAAGCCCAAACACTAAGGAAAGGGGGAGTGGAGATCCCTAGGCAGATCTAATATCACCTTGCCTACCCTACCATCCCTATATACGTTCCCCTCCTATCGCCGAGCAGTAACCTAAGCCCTAAATGTCCCTAGAACTTGGCCCTAGATAGGGAGGGGACACAGTGAACAGTAGTCAAGCCCCAATACAAACTAAAGACAACTAGGTAGACAAACAAAAGGGATACACTTAGCTTGAGTAGACACCAGAGAGATGATGCCAACTGTCCTCCAAGGGCACCAGAGAAGAAACTAGTCAACTGCTAGTGCTCCAAGCCAACAAAGAGGTACATAGAACTATCACCGGTGCCTATCTGGAGAAACTGAGAGTTTTCAACTACCAAGCAAGGGTTTGTCAAGAGCAGCAGAAGGTGGAGGTAGCTGCTGGGTCCTAAAGGAAGAAGGATACAACAATAACAAAGAGATGAGAGATCAAGAAGGCGTCTGCAATGCCAAGCACAGTGACCTTCTGCAGCCGGCTCCAGAGCGACTGTCTGTCATACCTGACACACCCGTGACACTTGTCACGCAAAAAACAAGCCCTTACATGACTCTGTCGCCAAAATATGGAAAAATTTTAGCTCTCAAAATATGGCAATGCAAAAACTAGTTTTTGCAAAAAAGAACAGTTTTTTAGGGTGTGACAGCAGCCAAACATAAAAACCCAATATAAATCTGGTAATCTGGTATTGCTGTAATCGCATCGACCCGAAGAATAAATTTGTGTAATCACTTATACCGCTGCTGATTTGTTAATTTCGCCTCCCAAAGATCGCAGTATGGCTCGGCTCACATTTATCCTATGCTCTGCGATGTGCGATTACACTGGAGTTTCCGTATAAATCTACGAAATATGTGATTCAGACAGAACCTCTGGTGGAAGATTCCCTGTAATGAGGCAGATGGAGGCACTATGGATGCCGTCTGGCCTGTGATCCCACGGTGTCCATCTTTTTATTAGGCGTGCATAAAAGTGCCGAGTCCAGGGTTACTCTGCTGCCTCATTATAGTGAATAAATCCTTTGGGGGTTTCATCTGAATTACATCACTTGGAGATTTAAATGGAAACCCCCATATTAGTGCTCAGCGTAGAGCACAGGATAAATGGGAACATTTTACATAATATTTTGGATCACAATAAAAGCTTCGACTCAATCCACAAAAAAAGCAAGTCCCAACTCAGATCCATCATCTGTTAACGGAAATATAGGGGGCTTCCACGTACTAGTAGCACATAGGCTCTGGAATAGCGAAATGGCCCTTGACCCCCCAAAAGAAATTCAGCAAATTTTGTACTCCCAAATACAAATGCCCACCTCCCTTTTGAACCAAACAGTGTGCCTAAACCGCAGTTAGCATCCACATGTTTGGCATTTCTGTAGCGATGAAAGTCTGCCTAATTTACGGGTGCATATCTCCAGAAGCACGTGCTGGGCATAACGTACTGGTCACTACAATGACAGTTTGCAATTTTCACTCAGCAACATCCACTGCTACTTTTTTCTGGAAAACACCCATGTAGTTAAAATCCTCACCATACCTGTACATATGTTCCCAAAGGGGTATAATTTCCAAAATGGCGTCACATGAGGGGGGATTCTGCTCTTATAGAACTTAGGATTAGTGCCCAAGCATCTCACTGCTCAAGATGGTCGGCGCTCGCCGAGTATTTCCGGGGTTGCTCGGTGGGAGCTCAGGTTCACTCCCTGCATGTTTGGCGCTCTTTAGAGTGCCAATGAACATGCAGGGATTGTCTGCCACACACTGTAATGCCGCAGCCACATTGGTTGGTGTGCCACGTCACACGGATCACATATAAGTGCGCTTAAAATTCTGCCATTTCTGGCCTCCATTGAAATTTTGTTGCAGTGTGTCAGCGAAGTTATTGACACGAGGTCGCTGTTAAAAATAGTTACCTACAGGCCAGCTATTTAAAAATGTGGTTTGTCCGTCACACAGGTCACATATAAGTGACTGAAAATTCTGCCATTTCTGGCCTCCATTAAAATTTTGTTGCAGTGTGTCAGCAAAGTTATTCACACGAGGTCGCTGTTAAAAATAATTACCGATAGGCCAGCTATTTAAAACTGTGGTTTTCCGTCACACGTATCACATATCACTGCGGTTCAAATCCAGCCATTTGTAGTAAACGTGGAAAATATTGTCCTCTATTTAAAATGGGCAAGGTCCTTTGCAGGGGACGGGGAAGTGGACGTGATGGTGATGATGATGCATGCAGAGAACGAGGCCGAGGCCATGGGCTAGCTGAAATTGTGCTACAACAAACACCCACATCTTGTTGCTCGACCTTCCTGTCCCAATTAATAGGGGACCGCAGAACTCCACTATTGAACACAGAGCAGTGTGAAAAGGTTATTGGTTGGATAGCAGATATTGTTTCCAGTCACTGAGCCAACACCACCACCACCCTGTCTTCCACACGGTCAAGTCTCAGTAGCCGTGAGTCTGTACCACATATTCCTTACCCCGATCCTCCTTCCGCCCACCATGCCGAGTACCCAGAGACAACTGATCCCGCACTTGGACACTCTGAAGAGCTGTTCACTTTTCCATTTATAGATTCGGGCCTCTCGCCTGGTCCGCTTGAAGCGGGGCAAAAGGAGATCGCATGTAGGGTTGCCCAAATATTTGAGCAGCCACGGTCACACGAAAGCGACTGTGGGAAACTGTCATCTGAGGTGGATGATGATGAGACACAATTGCCACAAAAGTCAGAAGGAGGACCAGGGTTCTTAAGTGGAAGACGAGGTGGTGGATGATATAGTAACTGACCAAACCTGGCAGGGGGAGATACAGAGCGAGGACAGCAGCACACAGGGGGAGGAAGGCGTAGCACCACAACAGGCAGGAAGAAGTAGTGTGGCAACCATTCCCCGTAATATCAACACGTCGGAAGTTGCTAGTACAACTGTTAGGTCTTCCCAAGCCTGGTTGTTTTTTAAAGACTCTGCCGATAACCCCAAAATGGCCATTTGCACCACCTGCCAGGCCAGCATCAGCAGGGGTGGCAAAATTAGCAGCCTGACCACCACCAGCATGATCAGGCACATGGCAGCAAAACACTCGACTAAGTGGGCTGAATCCCAGGGTCCAGGAACAGTGTCTGTGGGTGGCACCACTGCTTCTTCCGCTGTTGTGTGTGCAAGCCAATCCTCTGTCCATGATGCATGCGAAGATGCCTCCTGCCCTGCACCTGTCATTGCACACTCTCAACTAGCACCATCAGCAAGCATGTCCACGTCCTTGTACCAGCGTAGCATTCAGTTGTCCCTACCCCAGTCCTTGGAACACAAGCGCAAATACGCAGCTAACGCCCCACAGGCCACATTACTAAATTCACACATTTCGCGCCTGCTTGCGCTAAAAATGTTGCCTTTTAGGCTTGTGGAGACAGAAGCTTTCCGCAACCTGATGGCGGCGGCAGTCCCTCGGTACTCGGTTCCCAGCTGCCACAATTTCTGCCGGTTTGCCGTCCCCGCATTACACGAGCACGTGTCCCACAATATTAGCCGAGCCCTCACCAAAGCAGTTACTGGGAAAGTCCACCTAACCACGGACATGTGGACAAGTACTTGTGGGCAGGGACGGTACATCTCACTGACGGCACACTGGGTTAACATGGTGGAAGCAGGGACCCAGTCAGACTTTGGGATGGAACACGTCCTCCCGACGATGAGGATTGCGGGCCCTAGGTCAATCAGGATTGCCCCCACATTCTACAGCGCCTGCACCTCCTCCTCTTCAGCATCCATCTCCGAAATGACCACATCAGTCACAAGCTGGAAGCACTGCAGCACTGCCTTAGCCAAGTGGCAACAGGCTGTGATGAAGCTAATATGCTTAGGTGACAAACCACACAACGCTGAAGAGTTGTGGACAGCTCTGAAAGAGCAAGCAGATCTGTGGCTGACACCGCTGAACCTACAGCCAGGCATGGTCATGTGTGACAATGTCCGGAACCTGGTGGCGGCTCTGAGGTGAGGCGAGCTCACACACGTACCATGCATGCCCCATGTGCTTAACCTCATGGGTCAGCAGTTTCTCAAAACCTACCCGGATCTGTCGGATCTGCTTGTCAAAGTACGCTGTCTGTGTGCCCACTTTAGAAAGTCACCTACAGCTTCCGCTGCCCTTGCTGTGTTTCAGCAGCGTTTGCAGCTTCCGGCTCACCGACTGATGTGTGATGTCCCCACGCGTTGGAACTCTACATTGCAGATGTTGGGAAGGATTTGTGAGCAGAAGAGGGCAGTTGTTGACTACCAGCATCAACAAGGCCGTCGGTATTCAGTTCAGACTCCACACATAAGACCTCAGAAGTGGACATGGATGTCAGACATATGTAGCACCCTCCAAAACTTTGAGGACTCCACCAAGATGGTAAGCGGCGATGACGCCATAATTATCATCACCCTCCCGCTTCTCTGTCTTCTGAAATGCTCTCTGCTCACAATCAAAGAAGATGCATTGCAGGCGGAGCACAATGAGATGGAGCAAGGAACCATACAGGGTGATTACACACATCCCAGCCTCATCTCATCCCAGCATGGATTGGGTGACAATGAGGAGGAGGAGGAGCTAGTTTAATGCGCTATAGACAGTACTACCTGCACAACTGTTATACCATCTGTTCAGCGTGGATGGCCTGAGGACAGGGAGGAGGAAGATGAGGAGGAGAGCATGGTCAGTCGTCCTCTTGGTGAGGACACGGAAGTCTTGCCTGTTAGCAGTCTGGCACGCATGACTGAGTTTATGTTACGCTGCCTTTCCCGTGGCTCTCGCATTCTCCAAATTTTGGGTGACAGTCATTACTGATTGCTGACACTTCTAGACCCACGCTACAAGGAGAACTTTCTATCTCTTATTCCCGAGGCGAACAGGTCTACTAAAATGGGGTAGGACCAGAAGGCCCTTGTTGCGGAATTATTAAAAAAAATCCCATCTGAAAATGCTGGCGCAGAGGTCACAATTCGTTGGACAACCAAGGAGCACAGACGAGAGAGACACAACTCCAATCCAGTAGAGCCATCTTCCAGGCCCTGAGGCGCAGGGTAGTCTCACAAGGAGTGCAAAGTTTGGGAAAATGGTGAGGGAGTACCTTGCTGACCGTACCAATGTCCTCCGCGATTCCTTTGTGCCTTATAATTACTGGGTAACCAAGCTGGACACGTGGAATGAACTGGCTGTCTATGTCTTGGAGGTCCTGGCCTGCCCTGCCGCTAGGGTTTTATCAGAGCAGATTTTTAGTGCCGCCGGTGGAATTATAACCGATAGGCGCATCCGCCTATCAACTGAAAATGCTGGCAGGCTGACTCTTATAAAAATGAACAAGGGCTGGATTGGGCCAGATTTCTCAACACCACCGAATGATAGTGACTCACCCCCTGGGCCGTGGGGTACTCGAAACCGGGTCTTCTGGTGTACGGTGCTGATGGGGGTAGTAGTGGTAACCCCGTCCCATGGCTCAGGGTGGTCAGACCAATGTTGTGGCAGTCTATTTATAGATTTGTGAATGTCCGACTACGCCACCCGTGGATTGCGGTCAGGGATAACCGCCGCTGCTAGGCAGACTGCTGAGGCTGGTGTTGGTGTGCAGCTCAAGGGTAGGAGGAGTGTGGCCTCAGGGCAGTGTAGGTGGATGCTGGGGGTGATAGTGCCGGCCGCAATAGTAAAAGTTCTGAGCCCGTTTCAAAACATTTCTGGGTCTTTATTGTAGATGTTATTAATGACTCAACAGTAGTACCGGCTATGGGCCTGGGTGTCTGAGAGCATTCGGGGAAGCCCCACTGGTCAGGGTGAGTGTGTAGGGCTACCGTTCTCTCTATGCTCTTTCTGACTATCCCCCTCTTCGTGGTGTAATAGCCCACGTCCCTGAGCTTGCTGTGTACTTCTCGCCTGTATGGCTTGCGACTCGGGCCTTGGGTACCTTTTGCTTCCTCCTCGCTGTACTGGTCCCTCTGTGTGGCGGAGCCTCCAGGCTTCTTAGGCCAAGGGACCTGAAATCCCTCGCGGATTGGTTCTTTGCTGCTGGGAATGATAACCCGGACAGTCTCGGACCCCAATGTCCGGTTAGATTGATTCTCTGCCAGGACCGTCTCTCGTCGCCTCTGTCCCTGGCTTGCAGTCTCTCCTCTGCCTCACGGACTCCTCAGCTGCTGCTGACCTGTTCCTTCCTCTAAGAAACCCTTCTGGTCACTTCAGAAGTGGGTTCTGGTCTCTCTAACCCTGCCCCAGTTCCAGCTTTCATAGGGCAGCCAGCTCCCCCTACTGGCCTGGGACAGGAGGTGCTGCATGCTAATTGTCCCTAACCAGGGAACCTCCCTCCTGCTCTCAGACGCAGATTAATTACATTTGTGGCAACCAGGCCTGGGGTGCCACATTCCCCCCTAGTAAAAGTTAGTACTCCGGGACTAAGCCTTTTTGGCAAAAACCGGGTAACATATGCACGACCATAAACACAACATTAATAAATGGCAACAAACAAAACACAATTGAGTTCTTTATTTCACAGTGTGGTCTGTGACCGGGTGTCCATGTCACTTAAACAGGTAAGGCTCAAACCAGGTGGGGATCTGTCCTAACCCCCAAGTCCTTGAAGTCTGCTTGGACAGTCTTTCTTCCGCGGTTGAGCTTCAAAAGGAGACACCTTGTGCAATTATTTACAAGCAGTCCCGGTTACTCAAAGTTCATAACCTGTTAGTCCATTTATCCCTAGGAGAAACTAGAAAAACATAATTACTGGTCATGCAATTAACTTTTGTAAACTTTTTCAACATTAGGCATCATTTACAGGAAAATATATACAGGTCACACTATTGGCACATCCTATATTTTCCAGGCCAAGGGTATCTGTCCCCTAGTGCTCCGGGTTGACCTACGTAACCCACTGTCTGGTGGTGGTCTAACCTGGCTCTCTTTACTCTTATTGGGGGTACAGATACTTGCAGGGCCTACAGGTAGGTCGGGCAGCTGTCTGCGCGTCCTTTGGCTTACCGCAGGCATGGCAGGCTCACTATCAGCATAGGACTTACTCTCCTGGGCTGCTGGTATGGACTCTTCTGCCTCCGGGGCTGCTTGTTCTTCCGACTCTTCCTGCTCTCCTGTAGGTTCTTGCTGGTTTGGTTGAAGGAAGGTAAGGACGTGTACCACTATGGCGTTGTTAATTTGAGTTCAGGACCAGGGGAACTCTCCGAGGACCGTGCTGACCATTTCTTCCTTGTCCACTGCGGGTTCAAGGCTATCCTGGTCTTCACCAGCACTCTGTAGCTGCTCGGGGCACCTTTTCAGGTGGTCTCTGGAAACAGTGGTGGTGGTTTCTCCTCCATCCTTGCTGATTACACACACCTTCGAATTGTCAGGGTTAGAAGGCAGCACCGTGTACGGGTCCTTCTCCCACTGGTCGTCCAGCTTGTGGAGCCGCCTCTTCCTCTTTAGGACCTGTTCTCCAGGTGCCAGGGGACCAGCAGGTGAGTGTTGGTTGAAGAGCCTCTCCAGCTTTTCTCTCGCCTGGGATAAGCTCCTCTCCACACTCTCCTGTACCTTCTTGTACTGCTGCCTCCTTTCCGTGTCCCAGTCTGCTTCTGGGGAGGTGTCCTCGGGTGTCAGGACTAGTGTTGAGCCACCCCCGTAGTGTTCGAGTTCGGTTCGGTTCGTCGAACACCCGTGTGTTCGCCGAATTGTTCGTCGAACTGTTCGTCGAACACCTTCGAACACCGTTAAAACCAATGGCAGGCAAACAAAAACACATAGAAACACATAGAAAACACCTTCAAAGGTGTCCAAAAGCTGACAAACTGCTCAGAAGACACAACTAACACATGGAAAAGTGACAAGTACATATAGTCATGCGAAAAGAAAAGAGGTGGAGGAGTAAAAGGAGGGGGAGACACAGATATAGGCATGTCATGCCCTTCTAAAATCCAAAAAGTGAGAAGCCGACACGGCCAGTCCGCTCCTGCCCGTGCCATCTCCGTGTCGCCGGGTTTGTGCCAGAGCCGCGGTGAACCCTGATGGCCAGCCCCCCTCTCCCAATACTGGTGCCTGTCTGCTGGTGGGTCGAGCGAGCCCCCCTGTTGTGGAGGCAGCTCTAAGCTTTTTAATTTAAATTGTCTCTCTAATTTGAATGAATACACTTTAAATCCATTTACAAGGATCTATTGGAGGGCAAGTCTCATGCCAGCAGCCGCGTAATTCCAGCTCCAGTAGCGTCCTCTAAAGCTGCTGCAGTTAAAAAGCTTTTATAAGGATCGAGCTCGGCTGTCCACCGCAAGGCATCCTACTGCCAGTCCCAGCCCCTATGCCTTGGGGTGCCTTCTGATGCTCTTCACTGAGTATCCCGTGGTCCCGAAGCATTTCCTTTGAAAAAATTAAGTGACCAAAATCAGGTGGTGTAGCTTGCTTAACAGCCGGGATAATCCGCTGACTAGCAGACACTGCTACTAGGCACAAAGTATTTCCTGTGCTAGATGCAGTTAAAAATTTGTAATTAGATACTCTCGTTGGATGCTGAGAAAGCATTCCATAGAGTCTCCTGGCACGCCATATATGATTCTCTTAAAAACCTTGGGGTAGGGGTCTAGGGGACCCTTTTATAGCCCAAATCACGGCCCTGTATCGCAATACGTCACCTAGACTGAAGATAAATGGAACTGTAGCACCCTGAGGGATCGGTTGCTACAGAGGTATTGCACCTCACCCAGAGGTGTGATATCTCACACTCAGGTAAGGATGGAGTGTGGATCAGGACCCGACACCTGCATGCATTACACCACATTGCCGTGGGGCAGGGCGACCAATATGCCCCTGAGATGGGCACGACAGTCCCTGTCACTGGCTGGAGTGGGGGGAGGGAACACTGAGGAAGGGGAACCCTGTAGTGCAGGAGCAGGGAGGAAGCAGTTCCTGGGTGCATTGAGAAGGGAGTATAAAAGGTGGGCACCATCTTAGTTCAGTGCAGAGAAGTCTGAGCAGAAGTGACAGGGAGCAGGGGCTCTGCATGAGCTCTGCTCCGGAGGCTGGGCTAGTAACAGAGGCCCAGGCCTGGAAGAGGGAGAAGGAAGGAAGAGGAGCGGAGAAGGCTCCAGGAACGAGGAACGAAGGGATCCCAGGGGTGCGGACGGGCGAGTCACCACCGCACGCCCGAATCCACCTGCGTGGAGGGGTCAGGCCAAAGGGGGAGACCGGTCCCCGAAACTAGTGGAGGCAGGAAACGACCCTCAGCTAGAAACCGGAGGCTGTGACATTTTATGTGGCGCAGCCCCTTGCTACACCAGCTAGGAAGGCACCACATAGGGTCAGGGAAACTGGCGCCAAGTTTACCAAGAGGAGGCCCGAGGCAGCCGGACAGAAGGGTTGGTAAGAAAGGCCAGACAAAGGACACACAAAGGGGGTCCTGTGAAGCGCTCCAAAGTTATCTGGGAGTTGTCTGAGCCCCTAACCTGGTGAGCACAGTACGACGTGGGCAGCCGTTACCTGCAGACGTGGTCTGGATAATAAGAACTGTGAGTAAAGGCCATGGACTGCATCACTGACTCCGTGTTGTTACTGCTGCTGCCCTGCACCATCACCCCCATCCTCCGCATACACTGCCCTGAGGCTATACTCCTCCCGTGGGGAGTTATGCTACGCTCTGCTGCACCCACAACACCAGCCTCAGCGGTCTACCCTGCAGCGGCGGTTCACTCTGACCGCAATCCACGGGTGGCGTAGTCGGACATTTAAACATCAAAACCACATAAATAGTTCCGCCACTGGTTTGACCGCCCTGAGCCACGTAACCGGGTCGCCGCCACGGAGACTACAACCACCAGCATACACCAAAAAGGGTCCGGCTCCGGGTGTCCCAAGGCCCAGGGGGTGCATCAGAACATTTTCATCACCTTTCACAATCACCAATGGGACAAGGCAGGGATGTCCTCTGTCCCCTCTCTTATACATCCTAGTGACGGAGCACCTGCTCTCATAAATTCGCCATAACCCCAATATTAGGTGGATTGAGGTGGGAGGCACCGAGTACAAGTGCTCTCTATTTGCTGATGATGTCCTAGTATATATCACTCAATCACATATATCCATCCATGCTGTTATGGCTGAAATAGATCACTTTGTTACATGGTCAAATTTTAAAATCAATGCAGCGAAGTCTGAGGCCCTCGATGTCTCCCTCCCCAAATCCATACAGGATTCCATCCAGTCCAACTTTCCCTTTGCCTGGCCCTCACAGGGTATCAAATACTTAGGAATTCCTATTCATAGAGACCTCTCCCATCTATGTTATCTTAATTTTGGGCCCTTTATTGAACAACTCCATACAGACCACGGTTGGCAAGTTAGAACTGTAAGATTCACTACGTGAACCACTGGTGTTTTGTGGAAAAGCACATGTACGCTTTGTTCCAAATTATTATGTAAAAAGTGTTTAGGAGTGATAAGGGAAGAATTTGTTTGTTTGTCAGTTAAACTCATTGATGGTGATGTGTGTCAGGGCTCTTTATATCACTGTAAGCAATTGCAGACACCTGTGCTAATTAGTTTGGCAGGTGTGTCCAATGAAAGGCAAGACTACTTAAGAAGGCTGTCCCACATTATTAAGCAGCCTACATTTTCTGCCAAAATGAGAAAGAAAAAGGATGTGTCGGCTGCTGAGAAGCAACAAATTGTGGAGTGTTTAGGTCAAGGCATGACTACAATTAACATTGTGCGATGATCAGGATGAAGTGTCTTGGCAATCAAGAAGTATGTAGCTGATTCACAGTACACACGTGTGCGTGCTGATAAGGGCAAATTGAGGACTCTTTCCTACAGGCAATTACGTCAGGTTAAAAGAGCAGCGGCAAAAAAGCCTTGTCATAGCAGCAGACAAGTTTTTGAAGCTGCTGGTGCCTCCAACGTCCCCCGAATAACAAGATGCAGAGTCCTTCAGAGGTTTGCAGCTGTGCATACGCCATCCTGTCGACCTCCTCTATCCACTTCACACAAGCAGAAACGGCTCCAGTGGGCCAAACATTACATGAAGACTGATTTCAAAACTGTTTTGTTCACGGATGAGTGCCGTGCAACGCTCGATGGTCCAGATGGATGGAGTGGAGGATGGCTGGTTGATGGACACCCCACGCAAACATGGCTACAGCGCCAACAAGGAGGAGGTGGAGTAATGTTTTGGGCTGGAATCATGGGGAGAGAGATTGTCGGCCCCTTTAGGATCCCTGAAGGGGTAAAGATGAACTCCATAATGTATGTGGAGTTTCTCAAACAGCACTTCCTGCCATGGTTCAAGAAGAAGAACCGTGTATTCCACAGCAAGATCATTTTTATGCATGATAATGCACCATCTCATGCTGCACATAAAACATCTGCATCTCTGGCTGATATGGGCATAAAAGGGGACAAACTTATGGTGTGACCCCCATGCTCCCTTGACCTCTACCCCATTCAGAACCTCTGGAGTATCATCAAAAGGAGTGTCTATGATGGCGGGAGGTAGTTCACATCTAAGCAACAGCTCTGGGAGGGTATTCTGTCCTCATGCAAAACAATTGAAGCAGAAACCATCCAAAACCTGACAAATTCAATGGACGAGAGAGTTCAGAAGCTCCTTTCGAACAAGGGGTCCTATGTGAAAATGTAACATCACCTAGAATAAAGTTTTGAGTTGAAAACTGTTTGATTTCAGTTTCTAATAACCTGCTAATGCTTATAATTTAAAAATTGACCATTTTTTTGGTCTTTATTAAAATGAAAAGGTTGATCGAAAAGATTGGGGGATCTAAGAGTGTGGCAACCCAGTAGTCAGGATTACTTCGAATTCTGACAATATGAGGGTCATGTTGCAGGTATTGCAGCAAGAAGGCACTTATGTGTCTTGCGCATCTCGGAGCCCCAAAATTATTTTCCGGACTAGATGCAGCTAAAAATTATTATTAATTTTAAATCTGGTGGAGCTTAGTATAGATGGCCTAATAGAATCAGTGCTGCACACTGCTACAAAGCCCAAATTATTTTCCAGCCAAGGTACAGATAAACATGATTAGTAATTTTAAATCTGGTGGAGCTTAGTATAGATGGCCTAATAGAATCAGTACTGCACACTGCTACAAAGCCCAAATTATTTTCCAGCCAAGATACAGATAAACATGATTAGTAATTTTAAATCTGGTGGAGCTTATTATAGATGGCCTAATAGAATCAGTGCTGCACACTGCTACAAAGCCCAAGTTATTTTCCAGCCAAGATACAGATAAACATGATTAGTAATTTGAAAGCTTAAAACGGTTGGTGAGGTGATTTTAACTAATCATCAAGCTTTTACTCTCCCCAGGATGACACAGGGGTAGAAAAGTCGTTTCGGATCCATGATTTGTTCATCTTTATGAACGTGAGTCTGTCTACATTATCAGTGGAGAGCCGCGTGCGCTTATCTGTCAGTACACCACCAGCAGCGCTGAACACACGTTCAGACAGAACGCTGGCTGCGGGGCATGACAAGATCTCCAAGGCGTAAGTGGCTAGCTCCGGCCATTTATCCAGATTGGAAGCCCAAAAAGAGCAAGGGTCCAGTGACACAGTCATGGCTTCAATGTTTACTTGGAGATACTCCTGTACCATCGTCTCTAGGCGTTGACTATGTGTCAGACTTCTTGTCTCCTGTGGCCTTGCAAAGGATGGGCTAAAAAAGTGGTGAAATGATTCCGCAAAATTGATGTTACCAGCAGATACTGTGGTTCTGTTACGGTTTGAGTGCTGAACACTCGACGGTCCCACGGTTGGCAAGTTGGAACTGTGAGATTCACTACGTGCACCACTGGTGTTTTGTGGAAAAGCACATGTAAGATTCTGCAACAGTCTCTGCTGATACTCCTGCATGCGTGCATCCCTTTCTATGGCAGGAATAATTTCTGCAAATTTACTTTTGTACCGGGGATCTAATAGTGTGGCAACCCAGTAGTCAGGATTATTTCTAATTCTCACAATTCGAGGGTCATGTTGCAGGTAGTGCAGCAAGAAGGCACTCATGTGTGTTGCGCATCCAGGAGCACCAAATCCCTGTTGTGTTGGTGGCGAGGTAACAATCATGCTTCCTTCCTCTGTCTTCTCCCCCCAACCTCGCACAACAGAAATGTGATCAAGGTCTCCCTCATCTGATGAGTCTTCCATCAGTTCGTCCTCCACTTCTTCCTGGGCTCCTGCACCTTCCTCACTAGTTTGGCTGCTACCATGCGCCCTGGTAAAACCATCTTCCCCACCCTCACATGCCTGCCGCCTTGGTGCTGCCGACCGTCTGGACCTTGCAGATGTTAGCCCTTCCGCATACAACTCCTCCTCCTCTACTTCCTCCACCTCCTCTTGTGCCACCACCTGACTCCGAATTCTGTTTAACATGTGCTCCAGCATGTAAATCACCGGAATAGTCATGCTGATAATGGCATCGTCAGCACTAAACATCTTCGTCGCCATTTCAAAACTGTGCAGAAGGGTGCATAGGTCCCTGATCTGAGACCACTCCTCCAGCGTGATTTGCCCCACCTCTGGATCTCGTTGGCCCAGGCTATACGTCAGAACGTATTGCACCAGGGCTTGTCGGTGCTGCCACAGTCGCTGCAACATGTGCAGAGTTGAATTCCACCGGGTAGGCACATCGCATTTTAGCCGGTGAAGTGGCAGGCCCAACGACTTCTGTAGAGATGTAAGTCGCTGAGCTGCGGGATGCGAACGGCAGAAGTGAGCACACAGCGACCGTGCCCTCTGCAGAAGGCCATCTAGTCCGGGATAGTGGGCTAAAAATTGCTGGACAACCAGGTTCAACACGTGAGCCATACAAGGCACGTGTGTGACATTGCCCCGGCGAAGGGCCGCACCCAGGTTTGCAGCATTGTCACACACGGCCTTCCCTGGTTTCAGGTCCAGTGGAGACAACCATTCATGAAATTGGTTCTCCAGAGCTGACCACAACTCCTCAGCTGTGTGACTCACATTTCCCAGACATTTCAAAGTAAAAACCGCCTGATGACGTTGAGCCCTACTGCCAGCATAGTAAGGAGGTGTGCAGGATCCCTTCTGCGCAGTTAGAAAGCTTGTGGCATGACCAGACAGGCTTTGGGTGCAGGTGGAGGACCGAGAGGAGGTTGAGGAGGCAGAAGCAGTGGAGGAACTTTGAGATAAAGAGGATTGACGCACAACTCGTGGGGACCTCAAGACTTGGACAGCAGCCCCTTGTCCTGCTGTCACCATAGTTACCCAGTGCCCAGTCAGCGACATGTAACGCCCCTGTCCATGCCTACTCGTCCAAGTGTCTGTGGTGAAATGCACCCTGTCACACACAGAGTTTCTCAAAGAAGCGGTGATGTTGTGTGCGACATGCTGGTGGAGCGCAGGCACACCTTTCTTTGAGAAGTAGTGCCGACTGGGCATCTGGTACTGGGGCACTGCGACGGACATAAGGTCTCGAAAATCCTCTGTGTCCACCAGGCGGAAAGGCAGCATTTCTGTAGCCAAGAGCTTGCAGATGGTGAAATTCAACCTCTTAGCTTTCTCATGGCTAGGAGGAAATGGTCTTTTACTTGTCCACATCTGAGGGACCGAGGGCTGGCTATTGTGCTTAGACGGGGTTGATAAAGGTGTATCCGGAAAACTGCCGGTCTGTGAGGAAGATGCAGGCGGACATGTTAGGTTGCCTTGATCCAAAGGTGGTGCTATCGATGTCGGACAGCGCTCAACACCAGCTGGTGTTACCACCTCCAAAGAAAATGATGACCTGCCAATCACGCTGGCTGTTGCGGGTAAAGAGGTGGCAGGTCTGCGCCCCAAAACAGGTGTGACTGCTGTCCCCCCAGTCACAGAGGATGAAGAGGCCGCGGATGCACAAGATATGGCAGACGGTGGTTGGCCCGGCCGGCTAGGCCGCATTGTAGCACAATGTGAGCTTCCCACTGCAACTTATGCTTCATGTCCATGTGCCGGTTCATGCATGAAGTACTCAAACTATGTATTTTTTGGCCTCTACTTAGCTTTTGCTGACAAATGTTACAGATAACACGAGTTGGGTCATCTTTATCGATCTGAAAAAATTCCCAGGCTATGCAAGGCTTAGCACCCATGCGACCTGAAGAGCCACCACGACTTGTGGTGAGAGGCAGAGTTGTGTTTGAGGATGCAGTTGTTGATGTGCTTCCAGTACTACGTCTCTGTCCAGGAAGGCGCAACCTGACCTCGTCGTCACTAGCATCCTCCTCCACCTCCTCTGCTGACCTCATCTCTTGGCTGACTGTGGGTTGACAATAAGTGGGATCTCCAACCTCATCATCATCACCCTGTGCGTTATCACACCCGTCGTCCTCAGAGCCAACCTGTTCCTGCCCTGACAAAAAACTAAAGTTGTCGCTCCAATCAGGTATTTGAGTCTCATCATCGTCTTCCTCATTGTCTCCACCAACAGGAGTTACAGTTTGGGAATGAGGGTCTACATTATGGTCAGAACCTTCTGCGTCTGGTCCTGGATCCGACTCATAAAGATTCTGGGCATCAGTGCAGATCATTTCCTCGTCTGGATTCACAGAAGCGCTGGAGTCGACCTCTGATTCCCAGGCTATAGTATGAGTAAACAGCTCTGCAGACTCAACCATCTGTTCTACCTCATACTCAGACGGGCAGCTGGAGATTTGGGAGCTGTGAGGAAGCAAGTGCGATTGGGGTGACACCTTTGAGGACTGAAGTATTTGTGATATTGAAGTTGATGTGGAGGAGAGCCCACTTAAAGGAACACTTGATATCCGTTGAAGCACCTGCTGTTTTTGTGCCTCATCTGGAATTTGTAGCGATTGGCGTGGCCGTAAGAAAGGGATCTTATCACATTGTCCGCTAAAAGAAGTAGACATTTTAGTTTGGCTGGAAGATGGTCTTTCTTCTGCAGATGTTACTGTTGCTTTAACACCTACCCCACGGACACAACCTTTTTTCTCCTTCCCAACACGCCTATTCCCCTTTCCACCAGCAGCAGGCCTTTTTCCACTCATTTTGCTGGTTAACTAATTCACAACTCTGGAGTTGTTTGCACAAAAAAACAATGGATGGGAACCGAGCAGAGCTGAGTGGCCAAACTGTGGTATTAGGCCAAAACTATTGGCTGGGTTAGATGCAGAAAAAAATTATATTCAATTTGCAACCTGATGGAGGTCAGTATAGATGGACTAATAGAACAAGTCCCACACACAGCTAGAAGCCCAAATATTTTTTCAGAGGTAGATGCAGACAAAAAATTGTATTCAGTTTGCAACCTGATGGAGGTCAGTATAGATGAACTAATAGAGAAAGTCCCACACACTGCTAGAAGGCCAAATATTTTTTCAGAGCTAGATGCAGATAAAAATTATTTTTGATTTGCAACCTGATGGAGGTCAGTATAGATGGACTAATAGAGAAAGTCCCACACACTGCTAGAAGGCCAAATATTTTTTCAGGGCTAGATGCAGAAAAAAATTATATTCAGTTTGCAACCTGATGGAGGTCAGTATAGATGGACTAATAGAACAAGTCCCACACACAGCTAGAAGCCCAAATATTTTTTCAGAGGTAGATGCAGATAAAAATTATTTTTAATTTGCAACGTGATGGAGGTCAGTATAGATGGACTAAAAGAGAAAGTCCTACACACTGCTAGAAGGCCAAATATTTTTTCAGAGCTAGATGCAGAAAAAAATTATATTTAGTTTGCAACCTGATGGAGGTCAGTATAGATGGACTAATAGAACAAGTCCCACACACTGCTAGAAGCCCAAATATTTTTTCAGAGTTAGATGCAGAAAAAAATTATATTCAATTTGCAACCTGATGCAGGTCAGTATAGATGGACTAATAGAGAAAGTCCCACACACTGCTAGAAGGCCAAATATTTTTTCAGAGCTAGATGCAGACAAAAAATTATTTTGAATTTGCAACCTGATGGAGGTCAGTATAGGTGGACTAATAGAACAAGTCCCACACACTGCTAGAAGGCCAAATATTTTTTCAGAGCTAGATGCAGACAAAAAATTATTTTTAATTTGCAACCTGATGGAGGTCAGTATAGATGGACTAATAGAGAAAGTCCCACACACTGCTAGAAGGCCAAATATTTTTTCAGAGCTAGATGCAGATAAAAATTATTTTTAATTTGCAACCTGATGGAGGTCAGTATAGATGGACTAATAGAGAAAGTCCCACACACTGCTAGAAGGCCAAATATTTTTTCAGAGCTAGATGCAGATAAAAATTATTTTTAATTTGCAACCTGATGGAGGTCAGTACAGATGGACTAACAGAGAAAGTCCCACACACTGCTAGAAGGCCAAATATTTTTCAGAGCTAGATGCAGAAAAAAATTATATTCAGTTTGCAACCTGATGGAGGTCAGTATAGATGGACTAATAGAACAAGTCCCACACACAGCTAGAAGGCCAAATATTTTTTCAGAGCTAGATGCAGATAAAAATTATTTTTGATTTGCAACCTGATGGAGGTCAGTATAGATGGACTAATAGAGAAAGTCCCACACACTGCTAGAAAGCCAAATATTTTTTCAGGGCTAGATGCAGAAAAAAATTATATTCATTTTGCAACCTGATGGAGGTCAGTATAGATGGACTAATAGAACAAGTCCCACACACAGCTAGAAGCCCAAATATTTTTTCAGAGGTAGATGCAGATAAAAATTATTTTTAATTTGCAACGTGATGGAGGTCAGTATAGATGGACTAAAAGAGAAAGTCCTACACACTGCTAGAAGGCCAAATATTTTTTCAGAGCTAGATGCAGAAAAAAATTATATTTAGTTTGCAACCTGATGGAGGTCAGTATAGATGGACTAATAGAACAAGTCCCACACACTGCTAGAAGCCAAAATATTTTTTCAGAGTTAGATGCAGAAAAAAATTATATTCAATTTGCAACCTGATGCAGGTCAGTATAGATGGACTAATAGAGAAAGTCCCACACACTGCTAGAAGGCCAAATATTTTTTCAGAGCTAGATGCAGACAAAAAATTATTTTGAATTTGCAACCTGATGGAGGTCAGTATAGGTGGACTAATAGAACAAGTCCCACACACTGCTAGAAGGCCAAATATTTTTTCAGAGCTAGATGCAGACAAAAAATTATTTTTAATTTGCAACCTGATGGAGGTCAGTATAGATGGACTAATAGAGAAAGTCCCACACACTGCTAGAAGGCCAAATATTTTTTCAGAGCTAGATGCAGATAAAAATTATTTTTAATTTGCAACCTGATGGAGGTCAGTATAGATGGACTAATAGAGAAAGTCCCACACACTGCTAGAAGGCCAAATATTTTTTCAGAGCTAGATGCAGATAAAAATTATTTTTAATTTGCAACCTGATGGAGGTCAGTACAGATGGACTAACAGAGAAAGTCCCACACACTGCTAGAAGGCCAAATATTTTTCAGAGCTAGATGCAGAAAAAAATTATATTCAGTTTGCAACCTGATGGAGGTCAGTATAGATGGACTAATAGAACAAGTCCCACACACAGCTAGAAGGCCAAATATTTTTTCAGAGCTAGATGCAGATAAAAATTATTTTTGATTTGCAACCTGATGGAGGTCAGTATAGATGGACTAATAGAGAAAGTCCCACACACTGCTAGAAAGCCAAATATTTTTTCAGGGCTAGATGCAGAAAAAAATTATATTCATTTTGCAACCTGATGGAGGTCAGTATAGATGGACTAATAGAACAAGTCCCACACACAGCTAGAAGCCCAAATATTTTTTCAGAGGTAGATGCAGATAAAAATTATTTTTAATTTGCAACGTGATGGAGGTCAGTATAGATGGACTAAAAGAGAAAGTCCTACACACTGCTAGAAGGCCAAATATTTTTTCAGAGCTAGATGCAGAAAAAAATTATATTTAGTTTGCAACCTGATGGAGGTCAGTATAGATGGACTAATAGAACAAGTCCCACACACTGCTAGAAGCCCAAATATTTTTTCAGAGTTAGATGCAGAAAAAAATTATATTCAATTTGCAACCTGATGCAGGTCAGTATAGATGGACTAATAGAGAAAGTCCCACACACTGCTAGAAGGCCAAATATTTTTTCAGAGCTAGATGCAGACAAAAAATTATTTTGAATTTGCAACCTGATGGAGGTCAGTATAGGTGGACTAATAGAACAAGTCCCACACACTGCTAGAAGGCCAAATATTTTTTCAGAGCTAGATGCAGACAAAAAATTATTTTTAATTTGCAACCTGATGGAGGTCAGTATAGATGGACTAATAGAGAAAGTCCCACACACTGCTAGAAGGCCAAATATTTTTTCAGAGCTAGATGCAGATAAAAATTATTTTTAATTTGCAACCTGATGGAGGTCAGTATAGATGGACTAATAGAGAAAGTCCCACACACTGCTAGAAGGCCAAATATTTTTTCAGAGCTAGATGCAGATAAAAATTATTTTTAATTTGCAACCTGATGGAGGTCAGTACAGATGGACTAACAGAGAAAGTCCCACACACTGCTAGAAGGCCAAATATTTTTCAGAGCTAGATGCAGAAAAAAATTATATTCAGTTTGCAACCTGATGGAGGTCAGTATAGATGGACTAATAGAACAAGTCCCACACACAGCTAGAAGGCCAAATATTTTTTCAGAGCTAGATGCAGATAAAAATTATTTTTGATTTGCAACCTGATGGAGGTCAGTATAGATGGACTAATAGAGAAAGTCCCACACACTGCTAGAAAGCCAAATATTTTTTCAGGGCTAGATGCAGAAAAAAATTATATTCATTTTGCAACCTGATGGAGGTCAGTATAGATGGACTAATAGAACAAGTCCCACACACAGCTAGAAGCCCAAATATTTTTTCAGAGGTAGATGCAGATAAAAATTATTTTTAATTTGCAACGTGATGGAGGTCAGTATAGATGGACTAAAAGAGAAAGTCCTACACACTGCTAGAAGGCCAAATATTTTTTCAGAGCTAGATGCAGAAAAAAATTATATTTAGTTTGCAACCTGATGGAGGTCAGTATAGATGGACTAATAGAACAAGTCCCACACACTGCTAGAAGCCCAAATATTTTTTCAGAGTTAGATGCAGAAAAAAATTATATTCAATTTGCAACCTGATGCAGGTCAGTATAGATGGACTAATAGAGAAAGTCCCACACACTGCTAGAAGGCCAAATATTTTTTCAGAGCTAGATGCAGACAAAAAATTATTTTGAATTTGCAACCTGATGGAGGTCAGTATAGGTGGACTAATAGAACAAGTTCCACACACTGCTAGAAGGCCAAATATTTTTTCAGAGCTAGATGCAGACAAAAAATTATTTTTAATTTGCAACCTGATGGAGGTCAGTATAGATGGACTAATAGAGAAAGTCCCACACACTGCTAGAAGGCCAAATATTTTTTCAGAGCTAGATGCAGATAAAAATTATTTTTAATTTGCAACCTGATGGAGGTCAGTATAGATGGACAAATAGAGAAAGTCCCACACACTGCTAGAAGGCCAAATATTTTTTCAGAGCTAGATGCAGATAAAAATTATTTTTAATTTGCAACCTGATGGAGGTCAGTACAGATGGACTAACAGAGAAAGTCCCACACACTGCTAGAAGGCCAAATATTTTTCAGAGCTAGATGCAGAAAAAAATTATATTCAGTTTGCAACCTGATGGAGGTCAGTATAGATGGACTAATAGAACAAGTCCCACACACAGCTAGAAGCCCAAATATTTTTTCAGAGGTAGATGCAGATAAAAATTATTTTTAATTTGCAACCTGATGGAGGTCAGTATAGATGGACTAATAGAGAAAGTCCCACACACTGCTAGAAGGCCAAATATTTTTTCACAGCTAGATGCAGACAAAAAATTATTTTGAATTTGCAATGTGATGGAGGTCAGTATAGATGGACTAATAGAACAAGTCCCACACACTGCTAGAAGGCCAAATATTTTTTCAGAGCTAGATGCAGAAAACAATTATATTCAGTTTGCAACCTGATGGAGGTCAGTGTAGATGGACTAATAGAACAGGTCCCACACACTGCTAGAAGCCCAAATATTTTTTCAGAGCTAGATGCAGAAAAAATTATATTCAATTTGCAACCTGATGGAGGTCAGTATAGATGGACTAATAGAGAAAGTCCCACACACAGCTAGAAGGCCAAATATTTTTTCAGAGCTAGATGCAGACAAAAAATTATTTTGAATTTGCAACCTGATGGAGGTCAGTATAGGTGGACTAATAGAACAAGTCCCACACACTGCTAGAAGGCCAAATATTTTTTTCAGAGCTAGATGCAGAAAAAAATTATATTCAGTTTGCAACCTGATGGAGGTCAGTATAGATGGACTAATAGAACAAGTCCCACACACAGCTAGAAGCTCAAATATTTTTTCAGAGGTAGATGCAGAAAAAATTATATTCAGTTTGCAACCTGATGGAGGTCAGTATAGATGGACTAATAGAACAAGTCCCACACACAGCTAGAAGCCCAAATATTTTTTCAGAGGTAGATGCAGAAAAAAAATATATTCAGTTTGCAACCTGATGGAGGTCAGTATAGATGGACTAATAGAGAAAGTCCCACACACTGCTAGAAGGCCAAATATTTTTTCAGAGCTAGATGCAGAGAAAAAATAATTTTTAATTTGCAACCTGATGGAGGTCAGTATAGATGGACTAATAGAACAAGTCCCACACACAGCTAGAAGCCCAAATATTTTTTCAGAGGTAGATGCAGACAAAAAATTATTTTGAATTTGCAACCTGATGGAGGTCAGTATAGGTCGACTAATAGAACAAGTCCCACACACTGCTAGAAGGCCAAATATTTTTTCAGAGCTAGATGCAGAAAAAAATTATATTCAGTTTGCAACCTGATGGAGGTCAGTATAGATGGACTAATAGAACAAGTCCCACACACAGCTAGAAGCCCAAATATTTTTTCAGAGGTAGATGCAGAAAAAAATTATATTCAGTTTGCAACCTGATGGAGGTCAGTACAGATGGACTAATAGAACAAGTCCCACACACAGCTAGAAGGCCAAATATTTTTTCAGAGGTAGATGCAGAAAAAAAATATATTCAGTTTGCAACCTGATGGAGGTCAGTATAGATGGACTAATAGAGAAAGTCCCACACACTGCTAGAAGGCCAAATAGTTTTTCAGAGCTAGATGCAGACAAAAAAATATTTTTAATTTGCAACCTTATGGAGGTCAGTATAGGTGGACTAATAGAACAAGTCCCACACACTGCTAGAAGGCCAAATATTTTTTTCAGAGCTAGATGCAGAAAAAAATTATATTCAGTTTGCAACCTGATGGAGGTCAGTATAGATGGACTAATAGAACAAGTCCCACACACAGCTAGAAGCCCAAATATTTTTTCAGAGGTAGATGCAGAAAAAAATTATATTCAGTTTGCAACCTGATGGAGGTCAGTATAGATGGACTAATAGAACAAGTCCCACACACAGCTAGAAGCCCAAATATTTTTTCAGAGGTAGATGCAGAAAATAAATATATTCAGTTTGCAACCTGATGGAGGTCAGTATAGATGGACTAATAGAGAAAGTCCCACACACTGCTAGAAGGCCAAATATTTTTTCAGAGCTAGATGCAGACAAAAAATTATTTTGAATTTGCAACCTGATGGAGGTCAGTATAGGTCGACTAATAGAACAAGTCCCACACACTGCTAGAAGGCCAAATATTTTTTCAGAGCTAGATGCAGAAAAAAATTATATTCAGTTTGCAACCTGATGGAGGTCAGTATAGATGGACTAATAGAACAAGTCCCACACACAGCTAGAAGCCCAAATATTTTTTCAGAGGTAGATGCAGAAAAAAATTATATTCAGTTTGCAACCTGATGGAGGTCAGTACAGATGGACTAATAGAACAAGTCCCACACACAGCTAGAAGGCCAAATATTTTTTCAGAGGTAGATGCAGAAAAAAAATATATTCAGTTTGCAACCTGATGGAGGTCAGTATAGATGGACTAATAGAGAAAGTCCCACACACTGCTAGAAGGCCAAATAGTTTTTCAGAGCTAGATGCAGACAAAAAAATATTTTTAATTTGCAACCTTATGGAGGTCAGTATAGGTGGACTAATAGAACAAGTCCCACACACTGCTAGAAGGCCAAATATTTTTTTCAGAGCTAGATGCAGAAAAAAATTATATTCAGTTTGCAACCTGATGGAGGTCAGTATAGATGGACTAATAGAACAAGTCCCACACACAGCTAGAAGCCCAAATATTTTTTCAGAGGTAGATGCAGAAAAAAATTATATTCAGTTTGCAACCTGATGGAGGTCAGTATAGATGGACTAATAGAACAAGTCCCACACACAGCTAGAAGCCCAAATATTTTTTCAGAGGTAGATGCAGAAAATAAATATATTCAGTTTGCAACCTGATGGAGGTCAGTATAGATGGACTAATAGAGAAAGTCCCACACACTGCTAGAAGGCCAAATATTTTTTCAGAGCTAGATGCAGACAAAAAATTATTTTTAATTTGCAACCTGATGGAGGTCAGTATAGATGGACTAATAGAACAAGTCCCACACACAGCTAGAAGCCCAAATATTTTTTCAGAGGTAGATGCAGAAAAAAATTATATTCAGTTTGCAACCTGATGGAGGTCAGTACAGATGGACTAATAGAACAAGTCCCACACACAGCTAGAAGGCCAAATATTTTTTCAGAGGTAGATGCAGAAAAAAAATATATTCAGTTTGCAACCTGATGGAGGTCAGTATAGATGGACTAATAGAGAAAGTCCCACACACTGCTAGAAGGCCAAATAGTTTTTCAGAGCTAGATGCAGACAAAAAATTATTTTTAATTTGCAACCTTATGGAGGTCAGTATAGGTGGACTAATAGAACAAGTCCCACACACTGCTAGAAGGCCAAATATTTTTTTCAGAGCTAGATGCAGAAAAAAATTATATTCAGTTTGCAACCTGATGGAGGTCAGTATAGATGGACTAATAGAGAAAGTCCCACACACTGCTAGAAGGCCAAATATTTTTTCAGAGCTAGATGCAGACAAAAAATTATTTTGAATTTGCAACCTGATGGAGGTCAGTATAGGTGGACTAATAGAACAAGTCCCACACACTGCTAGAAGGCCAAATATTTTTCAGAGCTAGATGCAGAAAAAAATTATATTCAGTTTGCAACCTGATGGAGGTCAGTATAGATGGACTAATAGAACAAGTCCCACACACAGCTAGAAGCCCAAATATTTTTTCAGAGGTAGATGCAGAAAAAAATTATATTCAGTTTGCAACCTGATGGAGGTCAGTACAGATGGACTAATAGAACAAGTCCCACACACAGCTAGAAGGCCAAATATTTTTTCAGAGGTAGATGCAGAAAAAAAATATATTCAGTTTGCAACCTGATGGAGGTCAGTATAGATGGACTAATAGAGAAAGTCCCACACACTGCTAGAAGGCCAAATAGTTTTTCAGAGCTAGATGCAGACAAAAAATTATTTTTAATTTGCAACCTTATGGAGGTCAGTATAGGTGGACTAATAGAACAAGTCCCACACGCTGCTAGAAGGCCAAATATTTTTTTCAGAGCTAGATGCAGAAAAAAATTATATTCAGTTTGCAACCTGATGGAGGTCAGTATAGATGGACTAATAGAACAAGTCCCACACACAGCTAGAAGCCCAAATATTTTTTCAGAGGTAGATGCAGAAAAAAATTATATTCAGTTTGCAACCTGATGGAGGTCAGTATAGATGGACTAATAGAACAAGTCCCACACACAGCTAGAAGCCCAAATATTTTTTCAGAGGTAGATGCAGAAAATAAATATATTCAGTTTGCAACCTGATGGAGGTCAGTATAGATGGACTAATAGAGAAAGTCCCACACACTGCTAGAAGGCCAAATATTTTTTCAGAGCTAGATGCAGACAAAAAATTATTTTTAATTTGCAACCTGATGGAGGTCAGTATAGATGGACTAATAGAACAAGTCCCACACACAGCTAGAAGCCCAAATATTTTTTCAGAGGTAGATGCAGAAAAAAATTATATTCAGTTTGCAACCTGATGGAGGTCAGTATAGATGGACTAATAGAGAAAGTCCCACACACTGCTAGAAGGCCAAATATTTTTTCAGAGCTAGATGCAGACAAAAAATTATTTTGAATTTGCAACCTGATGGAGGTCAGTATAGGTGGACTAATAGAACAAGTCCCACACACTGCTAGAAGGCCAAATATTTTTCAGAGCTAGATGCAGAAAAAAATTATATTCAGTTTGCAACCTGATGGAGGTCAGTATAGATGGACTAATAGAACAAGTCCCACACACAGCTAGAAGCCCAAATATTTTTTCAGAGGTAGATGCAGAAAAAAATTATATTCAGTTTGCAACCTGATGGAGGTTAGTATAGATGGACTAATAGAACAAGTCCCACACACAGCTAGAAGCCCAAATATTTTTTCAGAGGTAGATGCAGAAAAAAAATATATTCAGTTTGCAACCTGATGGAGGTCAGTATAGATGGACTAATAGAGAAAGTCCCACACACTGCTAGAAGGCCAAATAGTTTTTCAGAGCTAGATGCAGACAAAAAATTATTTTTAATTTGCAACCTTATGGAGGTCAGTATAGATGGACTAATAGAGAAAGTCCCACACACTGCTAGAAGGCCAAATATTTTTTCAGAGCTAGATGCAGACAAAAAATTATTTTAAATTTGCAACGTGATGGAGGTCAGTATAGATGGACTAATAGAACAAGTCCCACACACTGCTAGAAGGCCAAATATTTTTTCAGAGCTAGATGCAGAAAAAAATTATATTCAGTTTGCAACCTGATGGAGGTCAGTATAGATGGACTAATAGAACAAGTCCCACACACAGCTAGAAGCCCAAATATTTTTTCAGAGCTAGATGCAGAAAAAAATTATATTCAATTTGCAACCTGATGGAGGTCAGTATAGATGGACTAATAGAATGATGCTATGCCCAAAAGATTTTACTTCACTAGGTGCAGTAAAAAAATTGGTATTCTATACACGGGTGGTATATCTTGCAACACAGATAGGCTACTCCACTGACTAACACACTCTGCAATAGGCCAAAAAGGATTAGCTTTGCTAGATTCAGCCAAATGCTGTGAAAAAAACTTGCACAGCACTGGCACAGACCTGCCTGGCAAAAACTGACAGGAACTGATGTAACCTAGTCCTGAAAAGGACTGCAATTACAATTAGTCTTTACTCCCACAACCTATCTATTTAAGAGCACAGACCTGCCTGATAAAAGTCGTTGCAAATGCTGTAACCTAGTCCTTAAAAGGACTGCAATCACAACTATTCCCTACTCCCAAGCTATCTGTAGATTTGTGCGAAAATTGGCTTGAAATTAACAAGGTATAGCGCACACAGCAACAGCGGTGCCGTCTAACACGCAGCTGCAGCAGTGAGAAAATGGTGGCGACGGGGAAAATGGCTTGGTCTTATAGGGCAAGGACATGTGACATACACTGCCAATGACACATGCCCTTGCTTGTGTGAAAAAAAGCACTTCGCTCCGTGTGTGCGCTGCTGATAGGCTGACAGATTGCACCTCCCCACTGTAAATGCGGGAAATAGAAAAAAAAATGGAGATCTTCATTATTCCTGCAGAGATCCATCCCCTGCCCCTCCCCTCGCCCCGCTGTACACTCAAACTGCGTATTAACATTAATTTTCATCATTACTGAGAAAAAATCCAGTTATGATTTTGGTGCACGAACAGTTATCGAACATAACCTCGAACAGCCGAATTTTTCTCAAATTGTTCGTGTTCGCCGAACGGCTCGAACACCGCCCAAAACAGCTTGAATTTGAGATTGGCGAACAGTTCGAGTCGAACAACGCTCATCTCTAGTCAGGACTCCCATCTCCAAGTCCATCGGCAGCTTACCAGGTCTTGCTCGCATTAGGTAAGCCGGGGTGCAGTTGCTATATCCCACCGGGATATGATTATACAAGTCTATTAGATCTGGCAGCTTCTAAGGCCACAGGCAGCGTTCCTCCAGGGGCAACGTTTTGAGCAGGTCTATGACGACCTGGTTCATTTTCTCACACATCCCGTTGGTCTGGGGGTGGTAAGGCGTCGTCCGTATCTTCTTACAGCCGTAGAGGTTGCAGAACTCTTGGAAGACTTCAGCCTCGAACGCTGGACCTTGGTCTGTCAATACCTGCTCCGGGTACCCGTGTGGACGTCAGAAGTGTTGCTGGAAGACGCGGGCTGCCGTTTGCGCTGTCAAGTCTTTAACAGGAGCCACCACTAGGAACCGGGAGTAATGGTCCACAATCGTGAGGGCATTGATGTAGCCGGACCGGCTTGGAGCCAACTTCACGTGGTCTAGTGCTACCAGCTCGAGAGGCTGCCTGGTGATAATCGGCCTCAAAGGAGTCTTCTGGCTGGTACGATCCTTCCTTCTGAGGTTACAGGGGCCGCATTCTTTACACCATCTCTCTATGGCCCCTCTCATACCTATCCAGAAGAACCGCTCACGTAACAGGAACTCCAGTTTCTTCCACCCGAAGTGTCCTGCTCTGTTGTGGTAGGCCTCCAGGACCATGGCCGCATCTCGCCTTGAGACTACTACCTGCCAGGTTAACTCGTGTGTCCAGTGGTTGACAAGCCTTCTGCATAGCTTCCTCTCGTAGAGGAATAGCCTGCTCTTTTCCTTCCACAGATGCTTAGCTTCCTCAGGGGCATCCGGATCGGGGTAGGCATCTGCCTGAGTCAACATTTCCTTCTCCAAGCGAACTGCAGGGTCACTATCCTGCATTTCAGCCCAGCCGTGGTGAGGTAAGGGATTGAACATGACGATGGTCGAGTCTTTGTCTCTTACACGGTGGGAGTACTGAGTGGCCCCATACCGGTGGAATGCAGGGAGCTCTATTTCCTCCAGCTCGTCTGGATCTTCTCCCTCATCGGGTAAGTGGGGCCTTCTCGATAGGGCATCTGCATTGGCATTGGCTCGGCCTGCCCGGTACTTGATTGTGAAGTCATATTTTTATAGCCGGGCCATCCATCGCTGCTCTAAGGCACCAAGTCTTGCAGTGTTCAGGTGCGTCAATGGATTATTGTCCGTGTATACTGTGAACTTAGCAGAAGCCAGGTAATGTTTAAAATGTTCCATTACGGCCCACACCACGGCCAAGAACTCCAGTTTGAAGGAGCTGTAATTCTCCAGGTTTCTCTCGGTGGGTCTCAATTTCCGGCTGGCGTACGCAATCACCCTTTCTCTGCCCTGTTGGTTCTGTGACAGTACGGCTCCCAGCCCCACATTACTGGCGTCTGTGTGGAGGATAAAAGGCTGGCCATAATTGGGGTAGGCCAGGATTTCATCCCCCGTGAGGGCCATCTTCAGCTGGTGGAAGGACTCCTCTTCCAGCTTGTCCCACTTGAAGGTTGGCTTTTAGCTTCTGGTCTTAGATTGTCCTATCAGGAGGACCTGCATAGGGGCTGCCATCTTGGTGAACCCGCGGATGAACCTGCGGTAGTAGCCCACCAACCCGAGGAACTGCCTCACTTCTTTTATGTTAGAGGGGCTTGGCCAGTTCTTTATGGCTGTGATCTTGTCAGGGTCGTGGGCTACTCCTTCTGCACTCACCACATGTCCCAGGTACTCTACCTTCGGCTTTAACAGATGGCACTTAGATGGTTTCACTTTCATGCCAAAGCCTGCCAGGGCCTCGAACACCTCTGCCAGGTGTTTTAGATGGTCCTCGTAAGTCTTTGAATAGACAATAACATCGTCCAAGTAGAGTAGGACCGTTTCAAAATTTTTGTGTCCAAGGCAGCATTCCATCAACCTCTGGAAGGTCCCTGGTGCGTTGCAGAGCCCGAACGGCATACAGTTGAATTCACTGAGTCCCATCGGGGTGGTGAAGGCGGTCTTCTCCTTGTCAGCCTCTGCCACAGGAACCTGCCAGTACCCGCTAGTAAGATCCAAAGTAGAGAAGAAGTTCGCCGATTTTAGTGCGGCCAAAGACTCCTCCATCCTAGGCAGTGGGTACGCGTCTTTATGGGTAATACGATTAACCTTTCTATAATCCACGCACATTCTCATGGTACCGTCTTTCTTTTTTACCAGAACTAAGGGTGCTGCCCAGGGGCTACAGCTGTCTCTAATGACCCCGGCTTCTTTCATTTCTCTCATCATACCCTTTGCGTTCTGATAATGTGTGGGGGGTACAGGTCTGTATCTCTCTTTTATTGGTGGGTGGCTCCCTGTGGGGATGTGGTGTTCTACCCCTTTTACTCTGCCGAAGTCTAGCGGGCGCTTACTAAAGATTCTCTCGTACTCCTGAACCACCCGGTAGACTCCTTGTTTTTGGTTCAGGGGAGTGAAGTCAGCACCCACATGGAGTTTCTGGCACCAGTCCTCCTTGTGTTTCTGGGAGCCATTATCCTCCACCGGGGGAGATGGAGGCAAGGGTTCCACGACCCTGAGAGCATTGTGTTCGACAGCAAACAATTTGGCTAGTGTAGCGTACCGGGGCAAGTGTACTTCCCTTTCCCCAATATTTAAGATGCGGACTGGCACCCTCCCATGGCGGACATCAACCACCCCCCGGGCTGTCAAAATGGTGGGCCTGCTGTCTGAGTACACGGGTTCTACATGGCTTGGTAGTCTCTTCCTCTTAACCTGATTGCAGTCTGACATCAGATCATCATTTCACTTTTGGGAGGCATGGCAATGGGGAACGGGTCGCTCATCCTCACACTACCGATCTCACCACCAGACAGTTCTACTTGTTGCCGTCTCATCAGGGCTCTTATCTCTTTCTGGAGGACCCTCTGTTGGCTGGAGCTAGCATTCATCGCCACCTGCTGTAAAATTACAATTATCTCTGAAAGACAATTTTCAATCACGTTAGTACCCAAAGTTATTTTAAGGTGACTTTCACGACGGTCAATGTCCACAATAATCATCCCCTGTGCCGGCAGTTCAACTTTACCAATCTTGATGGTCACCTCTTTGAACCCCACCTGCGGCACAGATTGGCCATTGCTGGCGATGATGCTCAAGTCTTTGTCTGGATAACGGGTTATATCAGTGTCACTCCAGTACTACTTGAAAAGTACATAGGAGATGGTAGTCACTTGGGACCCGGTGTCCAGCAGTGCACTCATGGGGATACCGTCCAATACTATGGGTAAACCGGGCGTCCCCCCACGTACTTATCGCGCCAATTAGATGGGCCTGGTGACCTTATGTCTGGGGGTTGGCCCTCTGCCCCAGATCGGACCCGTTTAAAGTACAGTACCTGGCTATGTGTCCTGGCTGGTTGCAACGGCGGCAAATCGGCTGTCCATCCTCAGCGTAGCGGTCTGTGGGCCTCCCTCTGAACGACGGGATCCTCCTCTGTCGACGCCACAGGACATCCTTCGGACTGGAAGCTAGCTTGATTGGTCCTGACGGGTCCATCTGTAATGACTGTACGGTCCTGGTCAATGCAGCAACACTCTTTGTTAGTTCTTGGACCTGATGGTGCAGGTTTGCAGGCGGGGATGGGTTTAGGGCCTGCGCATCAGCCCCCACAAGGTCTGCAGGGTAGGGCGCCGCCTCCTGGTGGTAAGTGATGGCAGGGCGCCGGTAAGCTACAGCGCCACCTGGGGCGGGTTCTCGGAGCACCCGGATGGCCCTATCTTTAAGCTGTGGAAAAGTCAAATCAGGGTTCTGTAGGGCCATGAGGCGCAGCTGGGTTCTGTGGGTGCTGGACAGCAGACCTTCTATGAACTGTTCAGTCAATAGTTTATCTGCATCCTGCACGCTGCCAGGGTCAGCTTGTTTGATTGCTCTTAGGGCTTCTTGCAAGTTTAAGGCATAGTCTCTGATACTATCTTGGGCCCGCTGCTTACATCCATAGAACCGCATTTTGATTTCTGCTGAGGTACGGGTATCAAAGGTGTCCCGTAGACGGGTCAGAACCCCCTTTACAGTCCTTTTCTCCTCAGCTGTCCAAGACTTTACCTCCCGCTGGGCCGCACCAGTTAACTGCCCTATCAGTATGCTTACTTTCTATTCTTCTGTCAGGGGGTAAACTTTGAACAAGCTATACAGTCTTTCTTTAAAGTCGCTCAAGGTATGCGACTCGCCGGCATACTGTGGCAGCCAGGCCGCTCCGGGGATATAGGGCATGGAAAACAGCATCACAGCTGCAGCGGCTACGCTGGTGGTAGAGGGTCCCTCCGCTTCCGACATCTTCCTCCCCCCTAGTTAACCGTGGCCTACCTTCCGACGATCTTCTTCTGTAGGCCGCGGCTCCGCTCGCGATGCTCTGGGTGAGGACCTTGCGTCGCGGGGTGATGACGTCGGCGTCCGCTGGATCTCCTTCCAGGAACTTGCGCAGCATCTGGATGTAGGGCGGGACTTCAGGTCTCGCGCGGTTTTGGTGTCCACGCCCCTCTTCTTCCCGCGCGGCGTCCCGAAGATGGCGCCTTTTGGCGGGAAACGGCCCCGAATGGCGGGAAACTTCACTTAGGTAAATATAAAGTTTTTTCAGGCACGCAATACCCATTTGTGGCGGGTTGGTCACAATCCTGCCGACTACGCCAAAGCTGACTCACCCCCTGGGCCGTGGGGTACTCGAAACCGGGTCTTCTGGTGTACGCTGCTGATGGGGGTAGTAGTGGCAACCCGGTCCCGTGGCTCAGGGTGGTCAGGCCAATGTTGTGGCAGTCTATTTATAGATTTGTGAATGTCCGACTACGCCACCTGTGGATTGCAGTCAGGGATAACCGCCGCTGCTAGGCAGACCACTGAGGCTGGTGTTGGTGTGCAGCTCAAGGGTAGGATAACTCCCCACGGGAGGAGTGTGGCCTCAGGGCAGTGTAGGTGGATGCTGGGGGTGATAGTGCCGGCCGCAATAGTAAAAGTTCAGAGCCGTTTCAAAACATTTCTGGGTCATTATTGTAGATGTTATTAATGACCCAATAGTAGTACCGGTTAGGAATGGGCATGGGTGTCTGAGAGCATTCGGTGAAGCCCCACTGGTCAGGGTGAGTGTGTAGGCCTACCGTTCTCTCTATGCTCTTTCTGACTATCCCCCTCTTCGTGGTGTAGAAGCCCACGTCCCTGAGCTTGCCGTGTACTTCTCGCCTGTATGGCTTGCGACTCGGGCCTTGGGTACCTTTTGCTTCCTCCTCGCTGTACTGGTCCCTCTGTGTGGCGAAGCCTCCAGGCTTCTTAGGCCAAGGGACCTGAAATCCCTTGCGGATTGGTTCTTTGCTGCTGGGAATGATAACCCGGACAGCCTCGGACCCCAATGTCTGGTTAGATTGATTCTCTGCCAGGACCGGCTCTCGTCGCCTTTGTCCCTGGCTTGCAGTCTCTCCTCTGCCTCACGGACTCCTCAGCTGCTGCTGACCTGTCCCTTCCTCTAAAAAACCCTTCTGGTCACTTCAGAAGTGGGTTCTGGTCTCTCTAACCCTGCCCCAGTTCCAGCTTTTATAGGGCAGCCAGCTCCCCCTACTGGCCTGGGACAGGAGGTGCTGCATGCTAATTGTCCCTAACCAGGGAACCTCCCTCCTGCTCTCAGACGCAGATTAATCACATTTGTGGCAACCAGGCCTGGGGTGCCACAATAGCAGCGTAACCTAAACTCAAAAACAGTTTCTTTTTTTGGGAGGTCTAATTCTATTCCCATGCACCTCTGTCTTCACACCCAGACATGGGTATATGCTTCCTCATTCTATCTACTGTATTTGCTCTTGTCCTCCTCCTTCTCCTCATCTTCCATCACCATATCATTCACCACCATATCTACCATATCACCTCCTCTACGTGTTTTGCAAGGGGCATTGAAGTTCCTCCAAATATTTGGCAGCTTTTGCATTCACTGCATAGGCAAACACTATGGGAGACCAACTTCCTAATAATGGGAACATTGTTTTTAGGAGGCTCTCCGACCTCTACGTCTCTTCCAAAGGGCATTGGAGTGCCTCCAAATTTTTGGCAACTTTTGCATTCACTGCATAGGCAAACACTATGGGAGACCCACTTCCTAATAATGGGAACATTGTTTTTAGGAGGCTCTCTGACCTCTACGTCTCTTCCAAGGGGCATTAGAGTGCCTCCAAATTTTTGGCAGCCCTTGCAGTCTCTACATACGCAATGACAGTATAGGAGACCCGCTCGTTAATAATGAGAACAACAAAGCATAGCCGGCTGATGGCTCTCTAACAATAGCGAGGGCCAACTGCTGGCCCTTTAAGAATAGTAAGGGCCACCTGATGGCCCTATAAAAATAGGCTTTGTGACTTTCAGAGTCCGTCCATCATAAATGAAACAGGATATATCTGATGATGTGTCACACACCACATTGCCAGATAAGGTTGTAAAATGTTAAAATTACATTTCCTGGTGAATGCAATTGTCTTGGTTGAAAGTAATGCAAAAGTGCAAAAATGCATCAAAAACGCTATGTGTGAACATAGCCCAAGGTGTGGAGGAGCATTTTTGTTTTTGTATATTTATTTTACCTTATATACAAGTCATTACCCTAGAAAGGATGTTCCTTAACATATTTCCCAGGAAAATCCATTTTGTTTTTGTTTTTGGATGTTTTATTGTCTGTAAAAGTGGCGTTATACCTCTGACAACGTTGTTGACAGCAGTAACCTGGGAGTCAGAAATGCCTCCAGGGATCTTCCCCATGCTGTTCCTATGTCACTTTTGAGCACTGTTCCCATCGATTTGGGCAATTTTTAGGCCCTCTGCAGACCGCCGGGTGGAGCCACCTGAAAAATGCTCGAGTTTCCCATAGACTTACATTGGGCTTGTTGCTCGGGTCGAACACCCGAGCATTCCAATTTGCTCGACCCGAGCATCAAGCACCCAAGCATTTTAGTGCTCACCCACCACTACTTAGAATCTCTTTATATGAAGTCTGCATAGTATTCTAGGAAAATCTGTGCTCCAGGAGGCAAATAGCGCTCCTTCCCTCCCGAATCTCGCCGTGTGGCTAAGCAGTACTGTACAGCCACATATGGGGTATTTCTACATTCAGACAAATTTTGGTGCCATTTTTACCCACTTCTCAGTGGAAAACATAAAATTTGGGGCTAAAACTAAACTTTGGTGGTAAAAATGTAATTATTCTATCTTCACTGTCCAATGGTGTAAAATTTTGTGAGGCACATGTGGTGTCAACATGCTCGCTGCACCCCTAGATGACTTCATTAAGACGTGTAGTTTTTAAAATTGGTTTTCTTATGGGGGTTCTGCTGTTCGGGCACCTTAGGGGCTCTGCCAATGTGACATGGCACTGTCAAGCCAGCCCAGCAAAATATGATCTACAATATGGTGCTTAGTCCCTTCTGAGCTTTGCACTGTGCCTCAAAAGTAGTTTTCAACCACATATGGGGTATTGGCGTACATAGGAAAAATTGCACAACAAATTTTGGAGTACATTTTCTCCTGCTATCCTTGTGAAAATGAAAATATTAAGGGCTTAAACAACATTTTTGTGCAAAAAATATATATTTTTAATTTTTACAGATCCACTTTGTAAAATTCTGTGAAGCACCTGTGGGTTCAAGGTGCTCACCACATATCTAAATAAATTCCTTGAGGGGTCTAGTTTCCAAAATAGGGTCACTTGTGGGGTTTTTTCACTGTTTAGGCACATCAGGGGCTCTCCAAACGCGACATGGCATCCAATAATTATTCAAGCAAATTTTACATTCAAAAAGTCAAATGGCGCTCCTTCCCTTCCAAACCATGCCGTGTGCCCAAACACTGGTTTTCCCCCACATATGAAGTATCGGCTTACTCAGGAGAAATTGCACAACACATTTTGGGGTCCATTTTTTCCTGTTATCCTTGCGAAAATAAAAAAAATTGAGTCTAAAATAAATTTTTTATGAAAAAAAGTTAGATGTTCATTATTTTCTTAATGAAAATTTTCTTCCACAAAAATTCTTGTGAAGCACCTGAATGGTTAATAAACTTCTAGAATGTGGTTTTGAGCACCCTGACGGGTGCAGTTTTTAGAATGGTGTCACTTTTGGGTATCTTCTGTCTTAAAGGCCCCTCAAAGTCACTTCAAATATGATGTGGTCCCTAAAAAAATGGTTTTGTAAATTTTGTTGGAAAAAATTAGAAATCGCTGGTCAACTTTTAACCCTTAGAACTTCCTAACAAAAAAAAATTTTGGTTCCAAAATTGTGATGATTTAAAGTAGACATGTGGTAAATGTTATTTATTAACTATTTTGTGTGACATATCTCTCTGATTTAAGGGCATAAAAATTAAAATTGTGAAAAGTGTAAATTTTCGAGAATTTTCTGATTTTTTCACAAATAAACGCAAGTGATATCAAATAAATTTTACCACTATCATGAAGTATAATTTGTCACAAAAAAACTATCTCAGAATCAATGGGATCCGTTAAAACGTTTCCAGAGTTATTACCTCATAAAGTGACACTGGTCAGAATTATAAAAATTGGCCTAGTCATTAACGTGCAAACAGCCTTCGGGGGTAAAGGCGTTAAAGGGGTTTACCCGCGAACAACAGTATATTTTAATCAATAGTATTGAATCGTAGTAAGTTCCACAATTGGATGTGTTTAAAAATTATGTTACTGTAGCGTCGGTGTCTCTGCCTCCTGCCGGGCAAAGACGCCGATCCCCTCACGGCCGCGGTCCCGGTCCGGCGTCCTCCGGCTCTCCTCCTGTGACTGCCCAGGGTGTGCGCACCGCGAGCAGTTCCCCGGGCACTGTACTTAGGGAACACACGCGTGCGCTCCCTCCCTCTTAAAGGGGCCGCGCGCGCCATCCTAAAGAGCCCCCGGCCAATGGCCGGAGGACTGCCCTCATGTAAGGCACCTCCTCCAAAATGGAGGTGCCTGTGCATGATTGTTGTTTGTGTGCTAGCACTCTCCAAAGTCCTCAGGTTCCAGTGCCCGCCTGCCTGTCTATCAGCCGTGCCCACCTGCCTGTCTATCAGCCGTGCCCACCAGCCTGTCTATGAGCCGTGCCCACCAGCCTGTCTATGAGCCATGCCCGCCTGCCTGTCTATCACCCGTGCCCGCCTGCCTGTCTATCAGCCGTGCCTGCCTGCTTGTCTACCCGCATCACCTGCCGGTTTATCAGCCGTGCTCATCTGCTGTGCCTGTCGGCCTCGGCCATCAGTCCCGTGGGGGTCGCCTGCTCTCACACAAGGTCGGTCCCAGAGTGGCACCTGGTTCACCTTCCCGGTCCCTCCTTGGTTCATGGAGTCGACTAAGCCGCCGTGTGGCCAGGGTCGGTCCGGGTAGTCACTTAGTTACACCCCTATGGTCCCTCCTTGTATCACAGCACAGAAGTTCCACCACCCGGATCCGTAACAGTTACTGTGCTGAGATAATCTTTTACATGTGCCCTTGCTATGTACTGTGTAATGGCTGTGTCTGATCATGCTGGAACATGATCTGATCATACCACATCTCCTGGGCAGGGGAGGAAGCAAAACAGTGTACAGACAGGACAGCACGGGATCACAGATGATTCTTTCTGGGAGGTAAAACATTTCACTGCTTGTTTTTGAACAATATTTTGCCCCAAAGAAAGAATCTGCTGTGATTCCCTGCTGTCCTGTTTGTATACTCTTTTGCTTTCTCCGATGGCCAGGTACTGTGGCATGATCAGACCATGTTCCAGACACAGCTATTGCACAGTGCACAATAGGGGCACATTTATAAGATTATCTCAGCACAGGAACATTTTTTTAAACACATCCAATTGCGTAACTTATTTTTATTCCAAGATCTGTTGATTAAAATATACTTTTGTTGGTGGGAAAACCCCATTAAGGGCTTGGTCAGACGAGAGTATAATACAGATATGTGCTGTCAGTGTAAAAATCAGACAACATACTAACCAATGTAATTCAATACGGCTGTTCAGATGACAGTATTTTTACATCTAGTGTCCATGTGAAAAAAAATACATCATGCACTATTCTATTCTGTCGGATGAGAATTGAAAACTACCTACACAAGTCTATTGGTACGCAAAAATAAAATGGATCCAATATGGATCATCCATATAGCATCTGATTTTAGAATGAAACTTGGATCATTTTTCATACTCTCGTCTAACAGCTGCCTTAAACTTGAGAATAAGCATATACTGTGAGTTACAAAGATTTACAGTGTTAGGCTTGCTTTATGAAGTGGACCCACTAAGCCCCAGGTCCGATGGGAACAAGGGCGTTGGTGAAGCTGGCAGGATGGCACGTGGGGAGCAAGGACGATACACCCTCAGGAATCTTGAGAGCAGCAGGGAAAATGAAGTGAAGTCAACAGGGCAGAAGGGATAGAAGCAGGTTAACAAGATGTGCACAGGAGATGGGGTATACCAAACTAGGGTCTTGAATAACAATCCGAAGACCAGGTGTGTGTACTAATGGGCCTTAAAAAGGTCTAGGGAGATGATGTCATACATCCATACAGTTGGACCACCTGCAAAACCCGATGTGGAGCACAACAGAGGGCAGCAGGCTGAGGTGAAGGGAGAAAAGCCAGAGATACCCAGGACAGGAGTGTAACAGAGAGTGTGCTGGTGCTATAAGTTAAAGTGTGACTTTTAAAGAGTCCATGTTATATTATGGACTTGACCTGAGTTACTTGTACTTGGGACCACTCTCAAAGTTATAACTTAGGTGTTAGTGGCATGTAACTCTGTGAGGTCAGAATAATTTTAGAAAAGGGTACTAATCAAGGTTTCAACAGAATTTTGCTGGTTGAATCCTGTACAAGAGGCTGGTGCAATACTGTGAGCAATGCCTTTGCAGGGTATGCTGTATAGGAGGTAGTCTGCCTTGAGGCTCATTGAGGAAAGAGTGCTACATGGATTGTGTGCTGTTCGAGTTTAAATCGGATAGCATAGACAAATTACTGATCAATGGTATTCAATAGGGCTGTTCAGAGAACATTTTTTTCTCACGGACCCAGTAAAAGTGTGGAAAAAATAGCAGCAATATTCTCAGATGAGAATCGTCCATTCAAGTACAGTTGAAAACAGATGTTTACATACACTATATAAATAGACACATATGAATGTTTTTCTCAATATCTAACATGAAATCAGAATAAACCTTTCCCGTTTTAGGTCAATTAGGATTACCATCATTTTTAATATTTGCCAAATGCCAGAATAACGAGAGAGAGAGAATGTTTTAAAGCATTTTTATTACTTACTGCAAAGTCACAAGTTTACATACACTAATATTACTATGCCTTTAAACAATTCTGGACTGCCCATATGATGATGTCATGTGTTTGGAAGCTTCTGATAAGTTTTTTGGAAACATCTGAGTTAATTAGAGGAACACCTGTGGATATATTTTAATGCACACCTGACTGAAACACACTGCTTCTTTGTGCAGCATCATGGGAAAGTCTAAAGAAATCAGCCAAGATATCAGGAAGAGAACTGTGGACTTGCACAAGTCTGGCTCATCCTTGGGTACAATTTCAAGATACCTGAAAGTGCCACGTTCATCTGTACAAACAATTATACACAAGTACAAACAAGATGGGAATGTCCAGACAGCATACCGCTCAGGAAGGAGATGGTCTCTGTGTCCCAGACATGAACGTACTTTGGTCCGACATGTGCATCTCCACCCAAGGACAAAAGCAAAAGACCTTGTGAAGATGGTTGCTGAAGCTGGTAAGATTGTATCAATAACCACAGTGAAACGAGTACTGTGTCAACATGGGCTGAAAGGCCACTCTGCCAGGAAGAAGCCATTACTCCAAAAGAAACATAAAAAAGCCAGATTAATATTTGCAAATGCACACAGGAACACAGACCTTAATTTCTGGAGACATGTCCTGTGGTCTGATGAAACTAAAATTGAACTTTTTGGGCATAATGACCATTGATACGTTTGGAGGAAAAAGGGAGAAGCTTGGAAGCCTAAGAACACCATCCCAACTGTGAAACACGAGGGTAGCAGCATCATGTTGTGGGGTTGTTTTGCTACAGGAAGGACTGGTGCATTTCACAAAATAGATGGCATCATGAGAAAAGAAGATTATGGGGCAATACTGAAGCAACATCTCAAGACATCAGCCAGGAAGTTAAAGCTTGGGCAGAAATGGGTCTTCCAAATGGACAATGACCCGAATCATATTGCCAAAATGGTAACAAAGTGGCTTAAGGATAACAAAGTCAATGTTTTGGAGTGCCCATCATAAAGCCCTGATCCCAATCCTATTGAAAATTTATGGGCAAAGCTGAAAAGGCCGGTGCTAGCAAGGCGACCTACAAACCTGGATCAGTTACACCAGTTTTGTCAGGAGGAATGGGCCCAAATTCCGACCAACTATTGTGAGAAGCTTGTGGAAGGATATTTCAAACGTTTGACCTAAGTCATTCAGTTTAAGGGCAATGGTACCAAATACTAATGAAATGTATGCAAACTTTTGACTTTGCAGTAAGTAATAAAAATGCCTTAAAACATTCTCTCTCTCTCATTATTCTGGCATTTGGCAAATATTAAAAATTATGGTAATCCTAATTGACCTAAAACGGGAAATGTTTATTCTGATTTCATGTCAGATATTGAGAAAAACATGCATATGTGTCTTTTTATATAGTGTATGTAAACTTCTGGTTTCAGCTGTGTATGGGTGTGCAAAAAAAATAATTAGATCCAATGCAGAACATCAATATTGCATTTTTATTTTTACAGACACATGTAGAAATGACACACGAAAATGGATTTTGTCCCAGGAAGTTGTTTGGCGAAAAAAATACTGTAGTGAAGTTCAAAATTATACAGCAGCCATGCCAAGGCCATTAGATGTGGAGTGACTGATTGTTTTGGTCCAGTATATCCTATGGGATGTTCGTGACCCCTCCTACTAAGAAAAGCACAAGGAGGAAGCTGCTTAGGCCAAAATGTATGCAAATCTATATCGTGGTTATCCTCGTAGCAATTCCGACAAAAAACACGATTGGGCAGTCATTGGGCTGTGCCATCTTATGAGCCCCTTTTCCTAAAATGTTCTATTTGTACATGACCATTTTTTTTCATCCATGTGTCCCTTTGAAGATGGGAGGCTAAAAATTAGCATTTAATGGTATTCATGTAAAATTAAAACAATACAAACATTTAAAGACACACCAAGACTATCTGGTGTATATGTTACAAAAAACGCACATACAGTGGTGTGAAAAAGTGTTTGCCCCCTTTCTGATTTCTTATTCTTTTGCATGTTTGTCACACTTAAATGTTTCAGATCACCAAACAAATTTAAATATTAGACAAAGATAACACAAGTAAACACAAAATGCATTTTTTAAATGAAGGTCTTTATTATTAAGAGAAAAAGAAATCCAAACCTACAGGGCCCTGTGTGAAAAAGTGATTACCCCCTGCCTTAAAACAGAAATGAACTGTGGTTTATCACATCTTTGGGAAGCTGAGTTCAATTTCCCTAGCCACACACAGGCCTGATTACTGCCACACCTGTTCTCAATCAAGAAAACATCTTGATGATTGCCAAGACTTTTGGGAGAATACTTTGTGGACTGATGAGACAAAATTTGAATTTTTTGGATGGTGTATGTCCCATTACAACTGGCGTAGAAGTAACACAGCATTTCAGAAAAGTAACATAATACCAACAGTAAAATATGGTGGTGGTAGTCTAATGGTCTGGGCCTGTTTTGCTGCTCCTGGACCTGGAAGACTTGCTGTGGTAAATGGAACTGTGAATTCCGCTGTCTAGCAAAAAATTCTGAAGGAGAATGTCCCGCCATCTGTTCATGACCTCAAGCTGAAGCGCACATGGGTTATGCAGCAGAACAATGATCCAAAACACACCAGCAAGTCCACCTCTGAATGACTTAAGAAAAACAAAATTAAGAATTTGGAGTGACCCAGTCAAAGTCCTGACCTTAATCCGATTGAGATGCTGTGGCATAACCTTAAAAAGGCGGTTCATGCTCGGAAACCCTCCAATGTGACTGAATTACAACAATTTAGCAAAGATGAGTGGGCCAAAAATCCTCAAGAGGATACAATTTCAGTTCTACTGGTCCGGGAGCATCTGGGAAATAGTTTCAATGTAATATTTAATAAACAATTTCAAAAAGGAAATGCAAAAACCAGGAACTTTAGGAAAGCTGATTTCAACAAATTAAGGAAAGAGCTTAATCGTGTAGACTGGGACCATGTCATAGTAACTGGGGATACCTAATGTAAATGGGGCATGTTTAAGGAAATACTACTAGAATCCTGTAGAAAATGTATACCCTCTGGTAATAAAATATCTAGGAATAAAAAGAAACCATTATGGATAAATAAGATAGTACTAAGTGTAATAAGACAAGAACAAAGGGTATTCAAAATCTTGAAGGCCAAGAATGCAGAAATAGCATTTCAGGAGTATAAAGACTTAAATAAGAAATGTAAAAAAAAAAATAAAGCTAGCAAAATTATCTACAGAGCAACAAATCGCCAGGGACATTAAATTAAATCCCCAAAATTTTTATTCATACATCAATGCCAAAAAGAGTAAATCATATGGCATCGGCCCTTTAAAAGACGATAATAACAAGATAATTATAGAGGACAAAGAAAAGGCTGAGATATTAAACAGACACTTTTCATCCATGTTCACCAACAAACAGTCTGTTCCAGGAATCTTTCAACAGTGCAAAAAGTTCACCTCCTAATATAACTAGTTTAACACAAAAAGAAGTACGCCTGCGTCTGAGCAAATTAAACATTGACAAATCCCCTGGACCAGATGGTATTCATCCACGGTTACTGAGGGAATTGAGTTCAGTAATTGACAAACCGCTGTATCTCATATTCTTAGACTCTCTTGTAACAGGGGTAGTGCCACAGGATTGGAGGATAGCCAATGTGGTACCGATATTTAAGAAAGGTAAGAAGGTGGATCCAGGTAACTACCGTCCGGTAAGTCTGACATCAGTAGTGTGCAAAGTTTTTGAGGGCATCATAAGAGATGATCTGCAGAGTTATATCACAGAGAATACTATAATAAATGATAATCAGCACGGATTCTTGAAAAATAGGTCGTGTTTAACCAACATGTTGGGGTTCTATGAGAAGGTAAGTGCAAATCTGGATGTTGGTAATGCAGCTGATGTGATTTATCTGGGCTTTGCAAAGGCATTTGATACTGTACCACATAGCAGCCTTATACTGAAGCTACAGAAGCAAGGACTTGGGGGAACTATATGTAGATGGGTAAGGAATTGGCTAAATGATAGGAAACAAAGGGTCGTCATAAATGGTAGATTCTCTAAATGGGACATAGTCAGCAGTGGTGTGCCACAGGGATCTGTGCTAGGACCGATTCTTTTTAACCTCTTTATTAATGACCTTGGGGATGGGATTGTGAGTAAAGTGCCAGTTTTTGTTGACAATACCAAACTATGTAGGATATTAAAATCTGATCTTGACATTACGATATTGCAGAACGATCTGTATAAGATGACTAAATGGGCAAACACTTGGCAGATGAAGTTTAATGTAGATAAATGTAGAGTAATGCACCTAGGACAGAGTAATACTATTGTTACATATACATTAAATGGAAGAATACTCCAGACTACAGAACAGGAGAAGGATTTGGGTATTCTGGTTACAAGTAAGCTGAGTAGCAGTACTCAATGTCAAGCATCAGCTGCAAAAGCAAACAAGATTTTAGGGTGTATAAAAAGAGAAATAACATCCCGCGATCCCAACGTATTGTTACCCTTTTGTAAATCACTGGTGAGGTCACATCTGGAATATGGGATCCAGTTTTGGGCTCCACATTTTAAAAAGGATATTCCGAAGTTAGAGTCAGTTCAAAGGCGGGCAACTAGATTATTACAAGGGATGGAAGGCCTCTCATATGATGAGAGGTTGAAAAAGTTGAGCTTGTTTAGCTTAGAAAAACAACGTCTAGGGGGGTGTGGCCTGAAGTCCTGTCATGTAAGACGCAGGATTTCTGAGCTCTGTGAGGACACCCTATAAAGCGACTGATATCTCTACTAAAAGAAGCTGGACTCGGCTGAAACATTTTGGAGATGATACAGATTTGTCTCTGGATCATTTTAAGACCACTCGTGTCTTTTTACATCCTGGCACAGCTGAGATATTGACTTTGAAACTCGGCAGGTACAGACATGACAGGCCGGTGAGTGGAGCCGCAGTACAGACCCCTGCGCCATAATAAATAGTGCCCCGTTTTCAGCTGCCAGTGTGGCCATTAAGTGATGGTCACTTATTTTATTTATATAAACTGCCTCTAGACCTCAATGGGTCCTTATTAAATCATCCTCACTTCCCCATACACCGGCACACCCGAGTGGTTACTGGTCTTAACAAATGGGTACGGACATTGCGATCTGGAAAGCAGAGCCGCAGTACAAATCCTTGCGCCCAAAATAGTCCCCGGTTCTCGTCTATTTGCGTGGCCATCTGGCGATGGTCACGTCGAAAATTTGTCTCTTCCACCTCTAACAATTGGGGGGACCATCCTCAGCCCACTGTTACCTCTCCTGTAAGTGGCACACTGGAGCAATATCCCTTCCATAGAGCGCATCTGCCGCGATGATCCTGGAAAGTCCCTGCTGCGGATCATTGCGCGTGCCTGCGATCTCCATCCAGCTCTGTCATACTCGCTGAGGAGCGCTACAAGTGAAGACTCAAGACCCCTATAGACACCAGGGATTTAATCTAAAGTATCAGATCACCCTCCTCTTTCTTTTATTACAGAGAGGAACCCTAAAAAAAACATTGTAAGATTTTGGCTAGATCTAAATATTGCGATCTAAAAAATGACAGTTTAACCGCAGCACCTCATAAGAAATCCCTCCGCAGTTTATTACTTCATAGCAACCATTTTCCTCTTGCTCCCTCATAAACAGTGGTTAATATCCTAGGTGTGTATGGACTACAAAAAACATAGATAATACCTCTGCTTTCATCCACTCAATATCTACCAGATGTGGAAGCTCTGTCTGAATCAGACTTAGTAAATGAAGAAGTAAAATCCCTCAATTTCCATGCCATACACTCTGCATTAGGTTCTCACAGTCAATAATAAACCTATCCACTATAGTTCCTTTGGTCAATATCTATCACCATTGAATTATACAAGTGACTTACTCTACTCTGTGAACCTATTACTTTCGACACTGAATTCTCCTACTAATCTATAATAAATCTCATCTGAATCCATTATAGGAGTGAGCAACAACTTTGTCTCTTCTGGTGGAGTCTATGATCCAGGGTTACCCCTTATCATATACAGCCCTAATCCTAACCTACGCTTTATTCTCCCTATTCAGGATCTCATCATCAATTATCTTATTATACTTTTCCAATTTCCTTTTCCATCCTCCAAAATGGACAAAAGTGGTCCCAAATCTAAATCCTCCAAATCTGCACACAACATAAAAATGGTCTCTCAGAAAGAAAATCAGAGCCTTCTTCTAAACACTAGACACACTTCTCTCTCATGCACTTCAGAAGAATCCCCTAACTCGATTAGCCCTTTGAAATCCAGGTCTCCCTTAGAGAGACTAGATAACAACCTGGAGTCTTCCAGACAAAAACAATACTCCTCTTATTGTGGACCACCAAAATCCAACACACATCTTAATAATTCTATTAAATCTGGTAAAAACAAACACCATCTTTCTGCTACTGAAGACCCTCCTGTCTATGAAATGGATTTTTCTGTATTGTCAGAGAGGAAGGAACCTGATGACAGAGAAGTCAAAGACTCTACCTGTCAGAGGTTTTTTGGGACTGAAGATGATGTCACCTCTCCCACTCAAAGTCTGGAGAGACACCGTCGTAGGCAAAATCAATTTACTTTTTCTTCCCAATCTCCAGATAATAAACTAAAATCCTCAATCAGTTTTGAAGACATTAACTCTTCTGATAAAAACACCTCTGAAAACTTTATAAGGGAATTGACAAAAGCTTTAAACAACAATATGGAACTAGGCTTTGAACGACAAGCAAATCTTCTCCAATCCACTCTTAATGCCATCACTCAGAGAATTGAAGCTAGTGAAATAAGAATCACTTCCGTTGAAAAAAATACAGATCATTTGTAAAAATACCACCAAGATTTGCATCAGGAAATTTCTAAACTTAGATCTAAGTTGTCAGATCTAGAGGATTGTAACAGGAGAAATAACATCAAACTCCGAGGGATTTCTGAAAACATCTTGCAAAATAATTTAAAAAACTATGTCAAAGACCTATTTCATAAAACTATTCTGAGCTTTTCTGACCTAGACATGTCTAACGACAGAATCCATCGCCTACCTCGTCCCCCAGCCCTTCATTCAGATTCCCCAAGAGATACCATTTTACGAATCCACTTTTTGCCACCAAAGAGAAAATCCAAAATTTCATCAAACAGAATAAATCTTTCCCAGATCCATTCTCTCATATTAAATTGTTTGCGGATCTATCTAAAGACACTATAAATACTCAATCTTTGGAGGTTCCCTACAGGTGGGGCTTTCCTACTAAGCTCCTTGTTTTTCCAAAGAAAAGACTATACCCCTATTCACTTCAGAAGAAGGCATCAAATTTATTTCTTCATTAAAATCTGTCTCTCCAACCAGAGTGAATCGCTGAGTGAGACTTTGGTTTTTTTGGGGGGCTTCCTCACCACCACTTATAAACATTTTTGGTATTGATAACACCCTTCATGTCATTGCTAACCTTTGACAATCCACTATGTTTCCTCACTTGTTGAACTCTGCATTCCAGACCTAGTCTCTTTGACTTGAAATATTGCGTAGTTAGATATTTTTTGTTACGCAGGTCTTTAATGTAATTTTAGCTATATGTTGTTTGTATTTTTCTCTATTTCAAACTACATTACAAAGCTTCCGAAATGTTATCGGATATGTCCCTCGCAGACCTCTTCACTGAAGTTTTCCCCTACAAGAGGAGAGATCCCTTTGTTTGGCGGTGCTCCTTCAGGAGAACTTTTTCTTCTATGTTTGTTCCCTTTTAAATATCTCAAGTAACATTTTATAGTTCATATTTAAATAAATTTCTATTGTTCACCGTGACTGCTGTGACTTACTGCGGTCTCACTCTGCAATTCAGAACCTGTTTGTTCTGCAGTCAGAAACTTTCGCCTTTCTTCACAGCACATACTGCCTATATTCCATATCTTAGTTTGACTTAATTTTGCTTGGTTCCATCATTATTTAATTAATATCCTCTTACCCACAAATACATTACACCCCGTCACGAGTACCAATTTTCTCTCATACAATGTCAGAGGCCTAAACAGTCCCATGAAAAGGTTCACAATTTGGAGAGAGATCAAAAATAGCCGTGCCAACATAATTTGCCTTCAAGAGACCAAATTTAGTAAATCTAACCACCCTTCTTTCCATCAAAGAGACTTTCCCCATATTTTTAAAGCTCTCAATGATAATAAAAAAGCAGGAGTTATTACAATTATAAAGAACACTATCCCTTTCAAATTGATAGAGGAACTAGGGGATGACTTGCGTAGATTCCACATATTAGTTTGTTATCTTAATAATTGCCCATGCACCATTGTCAATATCTATGCTCCTAACAAAATAATTTTCAAATTCCTGGATAAACTTATTCAAAAAATTCAGCTAATAAGAAAAGGCAATCTAATTTTACTCAGTGACTTTAATATATTACCTGATTGCTTTATTGACTCCTCCTTTTCCAAAAGACAATCCTCTCCTAGTCTAAATTCCTGGTTGACAAGAAATTAGTTTTTTGATGTCTTTCGATGTATCAACTCATCTTCTAGAGAATACACATTTCTCTGATGTCCACAACTCCTCTTCTAGAATTGATTTACTACTTACCGACACCTTCTCTATTTCCAAATTTGTAGCGGTCTCAATCCTACCAAAATCCATCTCTGATCACTCCCCAGTTTTGGGAAAAATTCAAATTGGTCCTAATCTACTAAACAAACAATTATGGAGATGTAACTCCTCACTCCTACATTTCCCCTCCTATAAATCTGAAATTGAATCATCTATTAAACAGTATTTTATTGAAAACACGTCCGATGAAGTAAGCCCGTTTCATATTTGGAACACTCATAAAGCGATTATAAGAGGTATCCTGATAAAATTTTCCTCCATTCACAAGAAGAAATACAGGGAAAAAATTTCCTATTTACAAACCCAATTAAATGTTAAAATAGCTTCACAATCTAACTTAGCCTCCCCCTCACCCACCCTTCAACAAGAAATAATTCACCCAGACAAGAACTCAAAAAAGAACTCTTTTCCTCATACGATATATACGTCAAATCATGTAAATTTAAATCTCATTATTCCCTTAAAAACCATCTAAATTCATGTCCCAGAGAATTAAACATTCCAGAATCAAACAAAGAATTGATAGAATCCTATCTCCATCAGGCGAAATTAAATATCATCCTAAAGATATTGCTGAATCATTCGCCAAATATTACTCAAACTTATATAATCTTGATTCTGACCCTTCCATTAAACCCCCAAACAAGGAATCCATTAACAACTTTCTCTCCAGTATTAATCTCCCTAACATCAATGCATTAGATCTAAAATCTCTTAATCTTCCCTTCTCAACTGATGAAATTCTAGCCACAATACAAAAATTCAAATCTATGAAGTCTCCTGGTCCTGACAGATTCAATAGTGAGTATTATAAAAATTTTGGCACCCTCCTTGCTCCTCATCTTGCAACAGTCTTTAATTTGGCCTCGGCTCAGGGCTCCTTTCCAACAGAAATGCTGGAAACTACAACCATTCTCATCTACAAAGCTAAAGCAGATCCTGACCAGGTTAAAAATTACAGACCGATCTCTTTAATTAATTCCGACTTATTCTTCCCCTAAGGCCAAAGTATACACAAACAATCACCTTTCAAACCCGATTCAGATATCAAACAGCACTAGGCAGGGTTGCCCCCTATCTCCTCTATTATTTGCCCTTTCTCTCAAACCCTTATCCCAATCTATAAGAGATAACCCTGCTATCAAGGGTATCCATTCGTCACTTCAAAATCGGACTTTTTGCAGATGATTTGATTCTCTCCTTAACTGACCCCGATACCTCTATAAAAGAACTTTTAATTACTCTAAAAACCTTTTCTGAAGTCTCACACTTTAAAATCAATTCTGACAAATCTCAAATACTTCACTTTAATCTAAAAAGCTCTACCATCAACGACATCAGGAATTTATCCTCTTTCAACTGGGAAAATAATTAAATATCGTAACTGGGAATCTTCCTAACTAAAAATTTTAAATCCCTTATTCTTACAAACATGGATAATATTTCTAAAACTATTTCTAATGACCTAATCTCTTTTAACACTTCCGAATTATCTTGGGTAGGTAGGGTAATGGAAGTCAAAACCTATATACTCCCTAAAATCTTCTATATCTTTAGGACTCTTCCCATTATCATTCCTATGTTCTATCTCTCCAAGCTACAGAAATTACTAAACGACTTTATTTGGAATTAAATAAATTAAAGTAGCTTCTAAGGTTCTACCAAAACTTCACGCATACTACCTCGCTAATTTAGTTAAACAAAGTAACGGGTGGTTTAACCTTAAATTCACTCCTGCTTGGCTAGACCTAGAATTAGCTCATAACAATTACCAACCCTTGAGAAACCTTCTATTTAAACATTTGCTTAATCCAAAGTCTCACGAACCAACCCACCCCATTCTACAAGCTACCATCTTCACTTGGAAAACATTGGCCAAGCCTAGAAAAAAAAATCAGACCAAATCAAAAACCTCTCCTTCCTGTCTGTCAGTTTAATTCTTGATCAACATTCAATCCCTTTGTGGAATTCAGTTGGCCTCCAAAAAATAAAAGATATTTATAATGGCACCAGTTTTACTCCCTTCAAAGATTTAAAAAAGAAATATAATCTTTTTATGACTGATTTTTTTATATTATACATCTCTGGAGAATAATATAAACACTATCTTATCTAACAAAGCTCCTCTATCTAAGGTTACATGTAACCTAATTAATTTCTCTTTGTTGGAGAAACTGCGGCCAACCAGGCACACTTTTTCACATTTTTTGGAGCTGCCCCAAAATTAAATCGCTTTGGAGCCAGGTTTTTTCTCTGATAACAAATTTATTAAATAATAATTTCCCAATTACTCCTAAAATGGCCCTCCTCTCTAGATATAGAAAATGTTGAACCTTTTCAAAGACAACTTCTGATACACATCTTTCTCGTAACCAAGAATTATATTGCCTCCCTTTGGAAGGATTCTCAACCTCCTAAACTTTGTGACATCATTGAAAAAATCTCACTCCATAGCTCATTAGAATCTAGATATGCCCTAATCAATAATTATCTTGCTAAATATCACAAAAAATGGAACTTCTGGACTTCAAAATTCCCTTGATTCTCTTATCTTTGACATTGTTATTTGAATACTTCTCTTTTTTCAATTATTACTCTTGTGGGTAATTTAAATATTGATTATATATACAGTAGTATAAACCTAATGATAATTCTCAAACTTTTTTTTTTATCTCTAATTTGTTCACTGCAATACTGCTCTTGTTACTATCTGCTTTGTAACAAATTAACTTCTCCCTTTTTCCCTACCCTCCTTTTTCCTTTTCCCCTTTGAAAAGTAAACAAATTTCTCCCCTCCCTGCCTCTCCCTTTCCTTCCCCTCTTTATCATTCCCTTCCCTATGTTAACTCTAAATGTAATAAAAATTATTGGTAAAGAAAAACAACGCCTCAGAGGGGATCTCATTTACATGTATAAATATAGGTGTGGTCAGTACAAAGGACTGTCACATGACTTATTCCTTCCAAATTGCAAAAAGAACTTCGGCACTCCATACATGAAAATATAAGAAATATTGTATCTAGACTAATGTCACTTTGAAAAATGAAGGTTTTTTGCGCATAATTTGGCCAATTTATGAAAATATAAGAAATATTGTATCTAGACTAATGTCACTTTGAAAAATGACATTAGTCTAGATACAATATTTCTTATATTTTCATGTATGGAGTGCCAAAGTTCTTTTTGCAATTGAGATTACTCTTTTCTTCAGAGCACCCGAATACACCAGTGAGCGACCCCTCTCTTATTCCTTCCAAAGACCATACTGAGGACCAGGGGGCACTCATTATGGGTGGAAGAAAGACAATTCCAGCAGCTATTTAGGAAAAAGTTCTTTACAGTCAGAGCAGTCAGACTGTGGAATGCCTTACCACAAGAAGTAGTAATGGCAGACACTTTAACAGCTTTCAAAAAAGGGCTGGATGATTTCCTCGATACAGGTAACATTGTGGGTTACAGTTAAATTAGACAAAATGTTACACCTATAGTAGTACATTTGTACTGATCGCCTTTTCTCGGGGTCAAGAAGGAATTCTTCCTCGTGATGCAAATTGGCTGAATGTGTCCTGGGGTTTTTGCCTTCTTCTGGATCAACAGATTTAGGTACAGGGATTTAAGTAATACCATGAGAGTAATACAAAAAATAAAACTAATTAAAAAATGATAAACTGGTTCATTTGTAATTGTAATAGTGCAGTAATAATAAAAATGGTAATACATTTGTAATGCCTAGTTCCCGTAAGTTAGTAAGTTAGTGTATTGTTAGTATAGGGAGTACAATTGGGGGAGAAAGGTTGAACTTGATGGACCTAGGTCTTTATTCAACCTACGTTACTATGTTGTAAAAGAATCATTGCCAGTTATCGCAAACTCTTGATTGCAGTTGTTGCTGCTAAGAGTGGCCCAAACAGTTATTACGTTTTGGGGGCAATCACTTTTTTACACAGAACCCTGTAGGTTTGGATTTCTTTTTCCCTTAATAAAGACCTTCATTTAAAAACAGGATTTTGTGTTTACTTGTGTTATTTTATGTCTAATATTTAGATTTGTTTTGTGATCTGAAACATTTAAGTTTGACAAACATGCAAAAGAATAAGAAATCAGGAAGGGGGCAAAGACTTTTTCACACCACTGTATTAGGCTTATTTAATAATCAGACTCATATACCCAAACAGTTTATATCATACTTCAAAGCGGTATTATACCTCATTTTAAAAATCAAAAAGGAAAGGTCTCACCTTCATTAGTTTACAGGTATTTGAAACTGGTATTTTCCAAAATGCATAGGCATGAGGGCATACTATTAGTGCCCATCCATCATCCCTCCATGGACAAGTGATCCGAGATTTCTTCTATTGGCCACTTCCCGGCGCTTTGCCTCCTTCTTTGGATTCATCAGGAGAATTTGTGTTTTGTAGGTAATTTGCACTTTGCTCTGCCATCCGGTTCTTTAGGAAGAACATGAACCACACGATGGCCTTTCAGGCAGCATAGGTCTGAGTTGCCATTGCCTAGTCTTTGGTTAGGGCCACCTCAGGTTATGCAGGAACTGCTAGGGACTGCAGGGACAGGATGGAAACGCAGGGCCAGTTGCAGTTTTTAGTGTGTTTCCTATTTTCCCGAGTGAGTTGCTATCTTGACTGAAAAAAAAAGAAATGTAGAAATTTTTGCAAATTTATTAAAAAAGAAAAACTGAAATGCCCCATGGCCATAAGTATTCAGACCCGTTGCTCAGTATTGAGTAGAAGCACCCTTTTGAGCTAGTACAGCCATGAATCTTCTTTGCAATGTGTAGCGTCGGCGTCTCTACCTCCTGCCGGGCAGAGACGCCTTTCCCCTCACCGCCGCGGTCCCGGTCCGGAGTCCTCCAGTTCCCCTGCTGCTGTTGCGCACACCGTGCGCAGGTCCCTGGGTTCTGTGCTTAGGGCGCGCGCGCGCATGCTCCCTCCCTCTTAAAGGGCCCGCGCGTGCCATACTAAAGAGTCCCCGGCCAACGGCCGGAGGACCTCTCCTATTTAAAGCACATCCTCCAAAATGGAGATGCCTGTGCAAGGTTGTTGTTTGTGTGCTAACACTCTCCTCAGCCCTCAGGTTCCATTGCCTGCCAGTCTGTCTATTAGCCGTGCCTGCCTGCCTGTCTATCAGCCGTACCTGCCTATCAGCCGTGCCTGCCTGTCTATCAGCCATGCCCGCCAGCCTGCTATCAGCCGTGCCTGCCAGCCTATCAGCCGTGCCCACCAACCTGTCTACCTGCCGTGCCCGCTGGCTTGCCTACCCGGATCACCTGTCAGGTTACCTGCTGTGCCCGTCTGCTTGCCTACCTGGATCACCTGTCTGGCTACCTGCCGTGCCCGCCTGTTTGCCTACCTAGATCACCTGTCAGGCTTCCAGCTGTGCTCATCCACTGTACCTGTCAGCCTCAGCCACCTGACCCGTGGGAGTCGCCTGGTCTCACACAAGGTCGGTTCCAGAGTGGCACCTGGTTCACCTGCCCGGTCCCTCCTTGGTTCACGGAGTCGACTAAGCCGCCGTGTGACCAGGGTCAGTCCAAGTTGGCACTTAGTTATGCCCCTCTGGTGCCTCTATGCAAATAGACCAAGTTAAGATGGTCAATTCTCGCCAGGAGGTCCGCCGCTCCGAGGGGAGTTGCTTCTACTGTGGCAGTACAGAGCATCTTATCCGCTCCTGTCTGGTGAGACCGGGAAACTTCTGTGTCTAGGACCGCTCAGAGAGGTAATCCTAGGCAAGAGCGTTTCCTCTCCGCCCTTGACTCTGTCCGTTTCTGTTACCAGTGGTGAGGCCCGCTTCTGCGAGACTGCCCATCTGGATTCCAGAGCCGCTGGGAATCTCATGCAACAGGCAATTGTGGAGCGTTTTCAGATTCCTACTATACGTCTGGGGGATTCTTTAGCGGTTTCCTCTGTGGAAAGCTTCTCCCTGAAACCATCTTGTTGGTCACTGAGCCGGTAACTCTTCGGGTGGGAATGCAGCACTCGGAGAAGATCTCCTTCTACGTACTGTCCAGTCTCTCTCACCCCCTCTTGCTTGGCCTGCCTTGGTTACAAAGACATGAGCCCGTCCTGAATTGGAGCACAGGTAGGGTGCTCCGTTGGAGTCAGGAATGCCACAAGACCTGTCTGGTTCCGGTTCGTCCTGCTCGACCACCGTCTTCTCCGGCTAACCTACCTTTGATAAAAAGGAGGCAGAAACACTACCACCTCATAGGCCGTATGATTGCCCCATCGACCTAATACCTGGTGCTTCACCTCCTCACAGGCAGAAGAAAATCTTGCTAGGGGGTTTATCCAGAAATCCACCTCTCCAGCTGGAGCAGGATTCTTTTTCGTCAAAAAGAAAGACGGCTCTCTTCATCCTTGTATCGACTATAGGGGCCTAAACCAGATCACCATCAAAAATAAGTACACCCTGCCTCTTATCTCAGAGCTGTTTGACTGCCTAAAAGGCGCTAAGATCTTCACTAAGCTCGATCTTCATGGGGCATACAATCTGGTCCGGATTCGCCAGGGAGACGAGTGGAAGACGGCATTCAATACTCGGGATGGTCACTATGAGTACCGCGTGATGCCCTTTGGTCTCTGTAATGCTCCAGCCGTCTTCCAGGAGTTATTTAACGACATCTTCCGAGATCTCCTGTATTCCTGCTTGGTGTTGTACTTGGACGATATCTTGGTGTTTTCCCCTCATCTGCCCTCTCACCAGAGGAATGTTCGTCAGGTTCTGCTGAGGCTCCGGAGGAATCACCTGTACGCTAAGTACGAGAAATGCCTCCCTACAATTTTTGGGGTATATCATCTCGGAGACTGGACTGTGGATGGATCCCGAGAAGGTGTCTGCCATCTTAAAGTGGCCCTGACCTGAGGGGGTGAAGGCTATTCAGCGGTATCTGGGATTCGCTAACTATTACCGCCTCTTCATTCCTCATTTCTCCTTCTGGACAGCTCCCATCTCTGCTCTTACCCGTAAGGGAGCAAATCCCAGGGAGTGGTCTTCCGAGGCAGAGAATGCCTTTATCTCTCTTATACAAGCCTTCTCCTTCGCTCCTGTGCTACACCATCTGGATGGCAATAAACAGTTCTTCCTGGAGGTTGATGCCTCTTCCTCTGGAGCAGGAGCAGTGCTCACCCAGAAATCCTCGTCTGGGCGAATGTAACCTGCGACTTCTTCTCCAAACTCTTCTCTCCGGCCGAGTGCAATTACTCCATAGGAGAACGAGAACTGTTGGCCATCAAATTAGCACTGGAGAAGTGGCGCTACTTGCTTGAGGGGGCTCTACACCCGGTGGTCATCTACACTGACCATATAAACCTCGCGCATTTGCAGACCGCCTAAAGACTAAACCCGCGTCAGGCCAGATGGTCTTTGTTCTTTGCTCGATTCTGCTTCAATCTTCATTACCGCCCGGCAGACAAGAACATTAAAGCCGATGCTCTTTCCCACTCTTTTCTGTCTTCCGACCTGGAGGAGGGGCCTCTACACATCATTGACCCCTCTAGAATAATGACTGTTGCTCCATTTCACCTGTCCTATCTATCTCCTGGTAAGACCTTTGTAGAGGCTCAGGATCGTAAGAGGGTCTTACTCCGGGGCCATTCGTCCAAACTGGGAGGGCCATGTCGGCCAGAGGAAGACACTTCTGCTCATTGCACGGCACTATTGGTGGCCCACCCTGCACAAGGATGTTGCGGATTTCATCGCGGCTTGTTCCTCTTGTGCCCATAACAAGATACCTAGGCATCTTCCAGCCGGTCACCTCGTTCCTCTTCCCGTGCCTTCCGCTCCGTGGCAACATACTGCAATGGATTTCATCACGGATCTTCCTGTATCGGCCGGTTGTACTATCATTTGGGTGGTCGCCGTCCGCTTCTCCAAGATGGCTCACTTCATTTCCCTGCCTGGTCTTCCGTCTGCACCTGTGCTGGCTAAGGACTTCATCCGTCACATCTTCCGCCTCCATGGCTTACCCCTCCACATTATCTCGGACCGAGGAGTTCAGTTCACTTCTCGCTTTTGGAGAGCCACGTGCAATCTTTGGATTTTTCTTCGGCCTATCATCCTCAGTCCAATGGTCAAGTGGAACGTATTAATCAGATCCTTACCAGTTTTCTTCAGCACTTTGTCAACGCTCACCATAGCGATTGGGTTGAGCTCCTGTCCTGGGCCGAATTTTCCTATAACAACCATGTGAGTGAGTCTTTTGCTAAGTCTCTGTTTTTTGTGATCTATGGTCAACACCCCCAGACTCCGTTTCCCATCTCCGCTTCAGTGGACAATCCTGCAGCGGAGTCTCTCGTCAGTGAATTTTCTACGATTTGGGAAGACACTAGATCTGCTCTCCTTCAGTCCTCCGAGCGGATGAAAAAGTATGCTAATAAGAGACGTCTGTATCCGCCTCAGTTCTGTCCGGGAGACAAGGTCTGGCTTTCCTCCAAATATGTCTGTCTCAAGATACCATCATATAAGTTGGGTCCGCGGTTCATTGGTCCGTTCGAGATCCTGAACCAAATAAATCCAGTGGCTTACAAGCTGAAACTTCCGGCCCCCTTACGGATCCCCAATTCCTTTCACATGTCTCTCCTCAAACCGGTTGTCCTTAATTCTTTCTTTGATGATCCAGGTACCACTCCAGCTCCAGTCTCTGCTGAGGACATCTTTGAGGTAGAGAACATTTTGGTAAGAGGAAAGACTTTCTTTCTTGTGGATTGGAAGGGGTTTGGTCCTGAGGAGAGATCTTGGGAGCCCAGGGAGAACATTCATGCCCCTCGTCTTCTTGAAAAATTTCTTGCGGACCTAAATAAGAGGGGGCGTAAATGGGGGGTACTGTAGCGTCGGCGTCTCAGCCTTCTGCCAGGCAGAGACGCCGTTCCCCTCACCGCCAAGGTCCCGGTCCGGTGCCCTCCAGCTCCTCTGCTGCTGTTGAGCGCACCACGCCAGCTTCCCGGGTTCTGTGCTTAGGGCGTGGTCGCATGCTCCCTCCCTCTTAAACGGGCCATGCACGCCGTCCTAAAGAGTCCCCGGCCAATGACCGGAGGACCTCTCCTATTTAAAGCACCTCCTCCAAAATGGAGGTGCCTGTGCAAGGTTGTTGTTTGTGTGCTAACACTCTCCTCAGCCCTCAGGTTCCAGTGCACACCAGTCTGTCTATCAGCCGTGCCCGCCCGCCTGCCTATCAGCCATGCCCACCTGCCTGTCTATCAGCCGTGCCCGCCAGCCTGTCTATCAGCCGTGCCCGCCTGCCTATCTATCAGCCGTGCCCACCAGCCTACCAGCCATGCCCGTCAGCCTGTCTACCTGCCATGCCCGTCGGCTTGCCTACCCGGATCACCTGTCTGGCTACCTGCCGTGCCCGCCTATTTGCCTATCCGGACCACCCGTCAGGCTTCCTGCCATGCTCATCCGCTGTACCTGTCAGCCTCAGCCACCTGACCCGTGGGAGTCGCCTGCTCTCAAACAAGGTCAGTCCCAGAGTGGCACCTAGTTCACCTGTCCAGTCCCTACTTGGTACACAGAGTCGACTAAGCACTTAGTTACGCCCCTCTGGTCCCTCCTTGCATCTCAGCACAGAGGTTCCACCACCCGGATCCGTAACACAATGATGCAACAAGTTTTTCACACCTGGATTTGGGGATCCTCTGCCATTCTTCCTTGCAGATCCTCTCCAGTTCCGTCAGGTTGGATGCTAAACGTTGGTGGACAGCTTTTTTCAGGTCTCTCTAGAGATGCTCAATTGGTTTTAGATCAGGGCTCTGGCTGGGCCAGTCAAGAATGGTCACAGAGTTGTTCTGAAGCCACTCCTTTGTTATTTTTGTTGTGTGCTTAGGGTCATTATTTTGTTGGAAGGTGAACCTTCGGCCAAGTCTGAGGTCCAGAGCTCTCTGGAAGATGTATTCATCCAGGATATCTCTGTACTTGACCACATTCATGTTTGCTTCAATTGCAACCAGTCGTCCTGTCCCTGCAGCTGAAAAACACCCCCATAGCATGATGCTGCAACCACCATGTTTCACCGTTGGGATTGTATTGGGCAGGTGATGAGCAGTGCCTGGTTTTCTCCACACATACCGCTTAGAATTATCACCAAAAAGTTCTATCTTCATCTCATCAGACCAGAGAATCTTATTTCTCATAGTCTGAAAGTCCTTCATGTGTTTTTGAGCAAACTCTATGCGGGCTTTCATATGTCTTGCACTGAGGAGAGGCTTCCGTTGGGCCACTCTGCCATAAAGGCCCGACTGGTGGAGAGCTGCAGTGATAGTTGACTTTGTGGAACTTTCTCCCATCTCCCTAATGCATCCCTGGAGCTCAGCCACAGTGATCTTGGGGTTCTTCTTTACCTCTCTCACCCAGGCTCTTCTCCCACGATTGTTCAATTTGGCTGGAAGGCCAGGTCGAGGAAGTCTTCTGGTGGTCCCAAACTTCTTCCATTTAAGGATTATGGAGGCCACTGTGCTCTTAGGAACCTTGAGTAATGCAGAAATTCTTTTATAACCTTGGCTAGATCTGTGCCTTGCCACAATTCTGTCTCTGAGCTCCTTGAGCAGTTCCTTTGAGCTCATGATTCTCATTTGGTCTGACATGCACTGTGAGCTGTGAGGTCTTATATAGACAGGTGTGTGCCTTTCCAAATCAAGTCCTATCAGTTTAATTAAACACAGCTGGACTCCAATGAATAAGTAGAACCATCTCAAGGAGGATCACAAGAAAATGGACAGCATGGGACTTAAATATGAGTGCCTGAGCAAAGGGTCTGAATACTTATGACCATGGGATATTTCAGTTTTTCTTTTTTAATAAATTTGCAAAAATTTCTACATTTCTGTTTTTTTCAGTCAAGATGGGGTGCAGAGTGTACTTTGATGAGAAAAAAAAAAACTTTTTAGAATTTACCAAATGGCTGCAATGAAACAAAGAGTGAAAAATTTAAAGGGGTCTGAATACTTTCCATACCCACTGTAATAGTCCCATGACACGCTGACATCATCCCGGGAAACTCGTGGAACACATGCCGTTTTCATGGTTACCATTTTGCCGTGACCGAAACAAGGGGTGAGTACCAATGTACTGTATTTAACGTGACACATATAAGTTTGTGTCTCAGGTGCCAATGAAGGACACATTAATCAATATATATTTAGTATTGGTATCCATCACAAACACCAAAGTGTGAGCAAGCCAGCATCAATGTCCACATCAACAAACATGGTCAACAGTCGAGTTTATAGGCAGGTATATTCTGAGATATTATTTGAAATTACTGATTGATATGATAGAAAACGAAACCTTATTCAAAAAAATAAAACAAAGAAATGAAAAGGTTTTATTTTTTTGTAGAAGGTATCGTTTTCTATCATTTCAATAAGTAATTTCAAATAATATCCTTTTTTATTAGCACTGGAAGTTGCAGTTCACCGCAATGAGAGGGAGAGTTCCATTAACAGAATATGACTTGCAAGACATCCGGAAATGATGGGTACTGCCCGTCTTACTCTACAGATTTGAAATAGACCATGAAAGTTTCCTTTGACAAGTTATGGATCTGTGTGTATATGTTTCAAAGTTCGTTCAAACTTTGGGTTGTTCTGACTTCTTACAGTCTCCAATATAGTTCCCTTTTGAAAAATGTATTATCTGCTGGTTTTACATGTGAATGAACGTACTTGACAAAACTCCCTTGTAATCTTTATTAACTGGCAGCCTTGCACCAATCTATATACATTATTTATGATACATTTTGGCCATTTTCATTCTTTAAATCAAATGACTTCTTGCGAGAATAGACCCCCTACTGTTATATTTCTGTGGTTGGGTGAACATGATTTATTGCCTCTTCTATCCCCATGACCGGGCTTTGTAGTTGGCCTTTCCATTACTAGATGATTTTATAATGTGTTATCTTGTTTATTTTGAGTCAACATGTTATAATTCCATCAGACACTTTTATTGTTAGCATCCAAGATTACAGGCAAATGGATGTATGCAGAGTGTATTACATTTTGTTTGAGATTGCTGTGCCTAAAGATTATTGTTTAGCGAACGTGCTCGGATAAGGCGCTATCTGAGCATGCTCGAGTGCTAACAGAGTATCTTCCACGTGCTTGTAAAATATGTTCGCGTCGCCGCGGCTGCATGTCTCGCGGATGTTCACCAGCCGCAACACATGCAGGGATTGCCTTTTTGTTCAACAATCCCTGCATTTGCTGCGACTGTCTAACAGCCGCGAGACATGCAGCCGCGGTGACGAGAACATATTTTACAAGCACGTCGAAGATAATCGGTTAGGACTTGAGCATGCTCAGAAAATGCCTTATCCGAGCACGTTCGCTCAACACTATTAAGGATGTAAATTCAGGATGTTATTTAAATTAGTTCTTTGTTTTTTTAAAATACTTTATAGAATTATTTTTACTTTAAGTAGTTTACACTTTAGACAATTGTGGGTCTTTACTATTTGTGAAATGATTGTTTTTTAGAACTCAGATTTATCTGCTACAGGAGGAAACCACAACAGAAATCGATGTTTACGATCGGTCTCCAAACCCTATGTCTCTTTGAGCTCGTAGCCAGGTTATAACAGAGGAGTGCGCCATTGCTTGGCCTAGCACCATACTTGCTAGTCATGTTCCCACAGAGACATAGTGCCAGCACTACCATCCTGGAAAGAACACTGAAAGAGAGAAGTGATACGGCAGCTGATATAGACACTCACTCACAATATCTCAGCTGCAAATCTGAAGAGGATGTGGAGGACATGTCAGCACATAGTTCAGGGCCATATGTACGTGAGGTTCCAGAGAATCTAAGGCTACACACACATGTGGAAGTACTTATTTGCTTGAAGCAGCCACCCCACGAATAGATCCGCACAATTTTTCACAGGTTGGAGGCGTTAGCGTCACATAAGACATATTGCTGTTCCACCATTTATGATCTTCCAACTTCCATTCCAAAACTTCCAGGAGGTCATTACATTTCATACTATGGAACAACCCCACCAATGTATGGTCCCAGTCATGATCGTGCCCCTTATCTGTCGTGGCCAGCTGGAACCAACAAACTCTGGTCCCTCTTATGACACCCTTCATCCTCCAATCTACTAACAATTCTTATAGCTGACTTCTGTGCCATTTACGTTTGGCAGACTTTTTAATTTCCCCCCACATCAGACATCTGACTAATCTGTCTCACCCAACTGAGCAACCATTTTACCTCATCATCACCACTCAGATATTTAAATTATTAGTTAGGCTTCATTGTTATGTTTAATTTTGTTTCTTTGCTAATGCCGAATGAGTGTTATGTTATTTAATGATATTATCCAAAGTTTGTAAGAACAAAAATGTAATGCCTATGTTACTGATAGTCAAAAATGTAAACAAACAGCCGCTTCTTGTGGATTTTAGTTTTAATGGAATACAATGTGTAATGCACACGCCCGGGCTGAGTGGCGTGTGCGTGTATATGTAGTGAGTCCACTGGACCGTGCCGGAGAGTGAATGCCTGGAGGGGCGTAACTAAGTATTCACCCGATCTGACCTGGGTCGCACGACGGCATACGACGCCAGTGCACCAAGGAGGAACCGAGCAGAGGGACCAGGTGCTACTCCAGGACAGACCCCGGACACGGCTGTTGACCCACACAGGGGAATACAGGAACAGGCAGGTTAGGCTGGCACACAGACTGCTGGGTATAGGCAGGCACGGCTGGTATGCAGACTGGCGGATGCTGGTAAGCACGACTGGTATGCAGGCAGGGAAGTACTGGCAGGTACGACAGGTTGGAGCACCGAGTGGATAGGACCCAGTACAGACTGGGACTCAGGAACAGAACCGCAGATGCGGTGGACAAACAGCAGAGTGAGGCCGCCCAGAGCGGCGAGCAAGAGCAGAACAAGACGAGGCCGCCTGGAGCGGTGAGCGAGAGAGGAGCAGGATGAGACTGCCGAAGCAGCGAGCAAAGGGTCAGAGCAGAGCGAGACTGCCGGAGCAGCGAGCAAAGGGTCAGAGCAGAGCGAGACTGCCGGAGCAGCGAGCAAAGGGTCAGAGCAGAGAGAGACTGCCGAAGCAGCGAGCAAAGGGTCAGAGCAGAGAGAGACTGCCGGAGCAGCGAGCAAAGGATCAGAGCAGAGCGAGACTGCCGGAGCAGCGAGCAAAGGGTCAGAGCAGAGCGAGACTGCCGGAGCAGCGAGCAAAGGGTCAGAGCAGAGCGAGTCTGCCGGAGCAGCGAGCAAAGGGTCAGAGCAGAGCGAGACTGATGGAACAGTGAGCAAAGGGTCAGAGCAGAGCGAGACTGCCGGAGCAGCGAGCAAAGGGTCAGAGCAGAGCGAGACTGCCGGAGCAGTGAGCAAAGGGTCAGAGCAGAGCAAAACTGCCGGAGCAGCGAGCAAAGGGTCAGAACAGAGCGAGACTGCCAGAGCAGCGAGCAGAGAGTCAGAGCAGAGCGGAACCGCAGACGCGGTAGACAAGGTTGAGTAGAGCAAAACCGCAGATGCGGTGGAGAAAGCTGAGCAGAGCAAAACCGCAGACGCGGTAGACAAGGCTGAGCAGAGCAGAACCGCAGACGCGGTAGACAAGGCTGAGCAGAGCAGAACCGCAGACACGGTGGACAAGGCTGAGCAGAGCAGAACCGCAGACGCGGTGGACAAGGCTGAGCAGAGCAAAACCACAGACGCGGTAGACAAGGCTGAGCAGAGCAGAACCGCAGACGCGGGAGACAAGGCTGAGCAGAGCAGAACCGCAGACGCGGTGGACAAGGCTGAGCAGAGCAAAACCGCAGATGCGGTAGACAAGTCTGAGCAGAACAGAACCGCAGACGCGGTAGACAAGGCTGAGCAGAGCAGAACCGCAGTCGCGGTGGACAAGGCTGAGCAGAGCAAAACCGCAGACGCGGTAGACAAGGCTGAGCAGTGCGGAACCGCAGACGCGGTGGACAGGGCTGAGATAAATCGCCAAAGAGGTAAACAAAGACAAAGCAAAGGGGACAAGGCTCTGTTCACACTGAACAGAAAGGCAGAACCAGATACACTCTAGATACTTGCAAAGAAGTAGCGAAAGGACTCCAACTCACAAACGGAAGTACAGCGACAACGAGAAGGAGTTAGGTGCAGGTTCAGACACTACAGAAAAAGGGAGCAAACGGACATAAAGGCAAAACAGATAAAAAACTAGGAGACAGTTCAGACAAGAACAGTTACTGCAACAAAATGCAAGAACGAGCCTAGGTAAAGCCAAGTGCTGGTTCAGACACTACAGAAAAAGGGAACAAACGGACATAAAGACAAAACAGATAAGAAACTAGGAGACAGTTCAGATAAGAACAGTTACTGCAACAAAACAGGAGCGAGTCTGGGTATGCGGCCCCCAGAAGGCGAGACGAACAGGCTAGGAGCGTGTTCAGACAGGCCTGGAAATACAGCCTCAGGAAGGCAGACAGACAGCTGGCTAGAGTGCACAGACAGGACACAGTTCAGACACGGGAACTGATACCGATAGGCAGGAAACATAGACGGGACCTGGCATGTCAGCGACCAGAAGCCAACTGACAGAACACAATGCTCAGGCATGGATTCCAGGGAGGAGCTGGGTTAAATACCAGGTGACAGACAGCAATAGGCTGAGGACGCACAAGGGCTGTGCCTGCAGCAGCTACAAGAAGCAGGAAGTGATCGGGCGCCGCCCTTAAGCAGCAGAAACAGAGGCAAGCAGACAGCATGGAGGGAAGCCAGGCTAGCAGACTGGACTGGAGATCAAGTGCGCGCTCTTGCAAAAAATAATCAGTATACAAGTATCTAACCCTCAAGACAAATGGTCCAGGTCTAACTTGGGTTACAGACAGCACATTTGTTATTTTAAAGGTTTGGAAGACCTTCTTGTTATCATCTAATGATGTGTCATACAAAAGCACAAAATTGTGGAGAATTACACAAACTTAAATAATGAAATTGACATTTTTCTCCTCAAGCTAAATAAAAGTTAAAAATACACAACATTTGGAGGAAAGGAGGCCAAATGTGTAAACTGTGGAAACAGATGAAAATTGTAAGAGTTTTCAGCATGAAAATTGAATGATCTTTCTTAGGTCTGAACCTAGGCTTAGGTTACATTACACATCCATGTGCATGTTAATACTCTCGTTCAGACTAATGTATTACAAATCTGTGTGTTTGTAAAAATGATAGCATACGAACAGCACACTGACTACTGCAAGTCAATGTGGTAGTGTTATGCTAGTGTAGCAACTCATTCGGGATAATAGGTAAAGCTAAACGCTGCAACTGACTCCTGTACAAACTAGAGATCCTGACCCCACAGTCCATAGTGGTGCCTGCGAGAGCTGAGATAGCCCTAACCACAGTCTAAACGATGGCAAATTAGACCTATGCTGCCTGAAAGGGCGTCTAGCGCTTCACATTCCTCCTAAAGAACCAAAGGGCTGAGCAGAGTATAAATTACCAACAAAAGGGAAAGTGTGCTGAAAAAATTAGAGATCCCAGAGTGAGTAAAATAAACCACTAAATACAAAATCAAGTATAAAGTACGTTCAGTTACATAATATGCCACTTACTTCCCAAAAAGAAACAGAAGCTAGGTGCAGAGTAAAGAAACAGAAACAGGAAAGAAATAAACCTTAGCTGGAATTTCACTGACTGACATTAAACGACAGCAGTATGGCTGAACATCCAAATGAGACTATCACCAGCAGGAATTGCCAGCATGGGGAAAGAATATAACCCCAAACCTGAAAGATGATAGGGCAGACAAATGAAAACACCTGTGTTATGGTACACTGACTGCAGCCGAGATAACGGAACCTAAGCACACAGAGAAAAGGTGTGTCTGCAGTAGTTTGAGGGACAGAGGGTTCGAACCCAGAAGCATGGCAGGTAGTTGACCAATGGTCTGTGTATAAAAAATTGCAGCATGCATTACTTTAATCCGTATTCTGAATCAGACTCCCCATTGTTACCCAATGGATGAGTAAAAAATACATATAGGTTACCATCAGCATTTGTTGTGTTTTTCAACTGTAGTTGTCCTTTGTTATTTATTAATTCTGTTCATGTAAAAGATGGGTGTCATACGGGCGGACAAAATAAATATGGATGGCACACAGATGTTAAAAACTGACACTTATGGAATATGGATAGCATTTAGATGGCTATACAGATGAAACATTGTTTCTGGATGGACCAAGGATGATTTTGTACATGCTCATATGAACCCCGCCTTGTCATCCAAAATAATTTTTCTCAGATGTCATTGTGGCACCCTGCTACTACAGGTACCACAGGACCCACAAGGGTGCATGGACGGACTACTCCACAAGAGGCCCTCACTACAGACACCTCCACCCTTCCACCTCATACCACCAGAGGGAGCCCTGATAGGGATATATATACTGGAGGGTGGAGTTAGGCAGTCAGTTAGTCAGAGAGTGTGCTGGCGCTGAGACCAGTGAAGAGGCAGCACGTCTGCTGCTGTTCTGAGGGCCCCGAGTGTGGCCGAGGCAAGGAGAGAGGAGTTAAGGGGGCAGAGGAGCATCTCAAGCTCACCCCAGGACACAAGCCGGACACCGTGTCCGCGCCTACAGGGTCCTCTACACCCAGTAGGGACAACCGGCATACCAGGAGGATTCCAGACCTCTGGTTAACCTGAAGCTACCATCAATTACAGGACTAGTAACCACGAAGGCCCCAGCGTCCAGTGCATAGGCGGTTTATAATGAGGGCAATATGGGCTACCGCCCAGGGCCCTGAGGCTCCAGGGGCCCCATGAATTGCTCCCATTATAATGCACATTTTTTTCGGTCACCTCCGCGCTGGCCGAAGATTTAGATGATCACCGCTGCGGGCCCGCAGCTGTAGGCGGTTTGAATCATACTGTGTCGCCCCGCCCTGCCAGTGCCACATGACGCTCCCATCTGGCCACCGCGGCTGTATATTCACTAGCACGGGCATGCAGTTTAAATGCTGTTGGTACCGCCCTGTCTAACGTCATGTGGCAGGGCGGTCCCAACATCATTTAAATTTTCCGCCGGCGCTAGTGCATATACAGGGCTGCGTGATGCAGCCAGCGTGTCTGTGAGTGGCTGCTTTGAACTTTGGGACAGCCCTGCCACATGACGTCAAGCAGGGCGGTCCCAAAGTTCAAAGCAGCCACTCACAGACACGCTGCATCACGCAGCCGCTCCCATCAGGCCAGCTGCAGATCCACCGGGGCGGGCAGTTTGAATGATGCTGGGACCGCCCTGCCACATGACATCAGGCAGGGCCCAGCATACACAGGGGCGCGGCATACAGGCAGACAGTGGCGGGGGGGCCCCCGGACCGCTCCCCCAGCAGTGGTGCACGGCCGCTCCTTCTGTGCTGGCCCGGCCTCGTCACAGCTAGGAGACACGGCCCTGTGCGCGGCCGTGTCTCCTAGCTGTGACATCACGCAGTGTGCGCCCGGCCTGCACTGCTGCAGCCTTTATTAGAACCACAAGTCTCAGGAACATAATCAGCTAAAAAACACCCGCAACAGGTTGCAGATGGATATCACTGAAGCAACCACTTCAAAACGCATGAGATTATATAAAAAACAAATGAAGTCTTAAAGGTTGATGCAAAAATATAACAGCTTTATTAGTACAAAACATACATATAAAATCTGTAGGTACAAAGGCTGTGTGTAAAAGAATGGCAATAAAGAAAGGCAGCACGGGCACAAGGAGGTAGATAATTAATGTGGCAATTATCAAGATAGATGGAACTTGATGTCAAGTACAATATAAGGGGAGGTCAGGGGAAAAAAAAAGGAGACTAGGAAAATAAATATCAAACAATACTGTGGAGCTTAGTGCCCCATCTCCTAGTAGTACAAGGCAACAATTAAGGCTACAATGCCCCTCTCTTAAGCCTAAAGCATAGTGGTTTGGCTATATGGTCTCAAAAAGAATCCCCATACATCCCCAATGAATGTCCATAAGATAATTACCTCAAAGAGTAAAAATGCGCCCCACCAGGTGGTAAGAGAGACTAGTGCCTCTTCCCTCCCGACGCACGTTTCGCAGGGAACACGTCCAGCTTTCTCTCGGAGAGGAGCAGGAGGACTGGAGCCGAGCCGGGGGATGGTGAATGTGTGACAGTGAGTGAGTGAGAGGGAGTGTGTGTGTGTGTGTGTGTGTGTGTGTGTGATTGAGTGAGTGTGTGTGTGTGCAGGCAGACATAATTGTGTGATGTCTGTTTATATGTATGTTTGTGTTTCAAATGTGTTTATGCGTGTATGTGTATGTCTGTATATGTTTGTGTGCGTGACTGCGTGCAGCCTCCTGCTGAGTATAGATGGTGCCATGCGGCCTCCTGCTGTCTCTGGTGGGGGCGCCGTGCGGCCTCCCGCTGTGTATAGATGGCTACGTGCGGCCCCCTGCTGTGAATAGATGGCGCCGTGCGACCTCCCGCTGTGTTTAGATGGCGCCGTGCGGCCTCCTGCTGTGTATAGATTGCGCCGTGCGGCCTCCCGCTGTGTATAGATGGCACTGTGCGGCCCCCTGCTGTGTATAGATGGCACCGTGCGGCCCCCTGCTGTGTATTGATGGCACCGTGCGCCCCCCTGCTGTGTATAGATGGCACCGTGCGGCCTCCCGCTGTGTATAGATGGCACCATGCGGCCTCTCGCTGTGCATAGATGGCACCGTGCGGCCTCCTGCTGTGTATAGATGGCTACGTGTGCTCCATATTGAGTCATACAATTAAAGTAAGGCTATGTGCCCATGATGCAAAAATGCTCCGGATTTTTTTTGAGCGTTTCCGCATCTCCCTGGCAGAAAAAACGCATGCGGATTGTACATGGGTTTTTCCTGCCAGGGACAAGCGGAAGTGAAGCGTTCTTCACATGCATTTCTGAATGCGGGTTGACCAGCGCTTTCCAAGCGATTTTAGCATCACTTGGAAAGTGCTTGACAACTTGGTCACACTATATAACATAGTTACATAGTTTATAAGGCCGAAAAAGAGACAAGCGTCCATCCAGTTCAGCCTATTTCTTGTGCACTGCAGCTATTCCGCAGCGTTGATAAAATATAAATATAAATATAAATACATGAAATGAACATGGATTTATATAGTGTGACCGTAAAAGAATGGTAAAAAATAAAAAATATATACTTACCTTCTGATGGGCTGCCGACGTCAGCGGTCGCGTGACCCGTCACATGACTAAATGACGTCACGGCAGGTCCTTTTCAGATCATCGCGAGCTGCCGGCAAGCCAGGACTCATCGGATAAAGACACCGGGGGCCATCAGAAGGTAAGTATAATATTTATTTATTTTTTTTTATTCTTTTTTTACAGGTTCTATGGTACCCGGGTCCGGAGGAGAGTCTCCTCTTCTCCAAACCCGGGTACCATCCGCACATTGAAACGCATGGATTCTGCATGTACAGATGCAGTGATGCGGATTCCATGCGTTCCAATGCAAGTCAATGGCGACGAAAACGCAGCGCTTCCGCAAAATAATTGGTAATGCTGCGGATTTTTCCGCAATGATAATCCGCAGCGGAAATTTCCGCAGCATGTGCACAGCACATGTGGATTATCATTGGGGAACATGGCAGGCCTACTACCATGCGTTTTTTAAGTGTTTCTGCAGCGGAATTGCCGCTGCGGAAACGCTTAAAAAACGCATAGTGGGCACACAGCCTAAAAAAAAATATTATAATTAATATTGTGCCAAATTAATTTCACGTGAACTATCACATGATCTATCACAGGGGATCATGTGACATGTGATACATCAGGTGTGTGTGTGTGTGGGTGGGGGCCCGCGCCTTCTAAACTGCCCGGGGCCCTTGCTACTCTTAATCCACCCCTGGTCCAGTGATAGTGGTTGCCAGAGAAAAGTCCTACTACCAAGCTGACAGGTGAGAGAGTGAAACAGCATAGAAGCTAGGCCAAGTTCCAGGCTGGCCAGAAGCTTTAGGGAGAGGAAGAAACAGATCAGGAGGCCTTAGGCTAAGTGCCCACGAAGCGTTTTTCAAGCGTATATGCTGCGGAATTTCCGCAGCATAAACGCTTGTTAAACGCTAGGTAATCCGACCCCCATGGTCCCCAAGGGGATTCCGCAAGTTCTATGCCCATGCTGCAGATTTTTCAGCAGCGTTGATGCTGCGCTCAAAATTCTGCAGCATGTCCATTAATTTTGCGGAAGCGCGGCGTGATCGCCGCCATTGACTTGCATTGAGACGCATATAATCCGTGTCATTACATTTGTACTCATGGATTATATGCGTTTCAATGTACGGATGGTACCCAGTTCTGGAGGAGAGGAGACTCTCATCCAGACCTGGGTACCATTGTACCTGTAAAAAAAAGAATAAAATAAAAAATAAAGTTTATATTCACCTTCTGACGGCAGCCGGTCTCATTCCCTGTGCTTGCAGGCAGGACTGAAGGACCTTTGGTGACGTCACAGTCATGTGACCGCAGGCCCTTCAGTGCAGTGTCCCGCGATCAGCTGGCAGCCAGGAACCAGTGCAGCAACCACACGCCGGGCCATCAGAAGGTAAGTATAGGTTTATTTTTTTATTTTTAAACATTCTTACGGTCACATTATATAAATTCATGCCGGTTGCATGGATTTATATAGTGTGACCTAGTTGTCAAGCACTTTTCCAAGTGATGCTAAAATCACCTGGAAAGCGCTTGTCAACCCGCATGCAGAAACGCATGTGAATAACGCTTCAAATCCGCATGTATTTGGCAGGAAAAACGCATGTACAATCAGCATGTGTTTTTTCTGCCAGGGAGATGCAGAAATGCTGCAGAAATTTTCTGCTTCATTTCTGCATCGTGGGCACATAGCCTTATACCCGTTCACTGGGGAGAGTGCACCCTTCCTACTAAGTACCCTGGACCATACCTGCCGTTACACCAGTAAAGGTACTGAAGCGAATCCCCTATGTGCGTGTCCGTCATTCCCCCTGACCTGGCCACCTCTCACCTGCATCCCTTCCATCAACCCTGCCCCGGGGGCCTGCTCCGCCTGTGGGGATCAGAAACATCCCAGCTGCCATCCCATCACCCCCGGAGGTCTGCAGCAGCGCCGGTACTCATTACCGGGAACCACAGGTGGCGTCACGAGACAAACTGTTAACAAACCCCCTTTTAAAGAGTGACCCCAGGGTACGGGCCCGGGAGCCGACTGCCGTGACATCCTACCGAAGGTCAAGGCCCGGGTACCGAGTCTCCCCCATATACCCCTGGGCGAGTCATCATCCCAGTTGCATCCTAGTTACTTCCATTATTTTGCACTGGATAGGTGTGCTTGGTTCCAAATATAAAAATCTCCAAAAGATCCATGAGATCCAGATGCAAAATGGAAGCAAATCAGAAGCCTTTTGACTTGCATCCTTGTTTTGAATGGTTGAGTCCGATCAGCAAATCGGATCAGAATAGGACATGCTCTGAGTCTCTCGGATCTCACTCTTGGATCCGTGATTTTAACCGATGTGTGAATACAGCCATAATATACTCTATGGGTTTGAGTGCTGTCTTTGAAAAAACATGACACCACTCGGATATGTCAAATGGATGTGTGAATGTTACCAAAGCCTACATTGTCCCTTTTATATGTCCATGTTTCCAGTACATTTAGCATCCGTTTTTTCATGGATGCCACACATACCCACCATACCCTATGCTGCTGTGCACATGTCCATGTTTTTACATGGACCATGTGTCCATGTAAACCACAAGTAGAAGTATCTATTTTTTACTACCAGCAAGGATGACAAGGGCCGATTCAAGTCTATGAGTTTCTGTAAAATACGTTCAGCACACTGATGGTATCCGTGTGCAGTATATGGTCACGTTCACATGTTCAGTATTTTACATCAGTATTTGTCAGCCAAAACCAGGAGTGGGTGATAAATACAGAAGTGGTGACGAGTTTCTATTATACTTTTCCTCTGATTGTTCCACTCCTGATTTTGGCTTACAAATACTGATGTAAAATTCTGACCAAATACTGAACGTGTGAACGTCGCCTAACATTGTAACGTATAGGCAGGGCCGGACTGGCCATCTGGCAGTTCTGGCATTTGCCAGAGGGGTTTCAGGACGGGAGCAGCTCAGGAGCAAGAGAAGGAGGCATGGCCTGAACACGTCTTCTCATGTGAGCTGCAGCAGCGAGACTTCTCTGGTGCCAGCAGTGAGACAGAAGTCGGCAGTAAGAAGGAGGGGCAGGGGCGGGCCGGTCTCTTAGCTCCTGCTCTGGGCCGCCGTGGCTAATTTACATACATTACTAGGAGGCCCCATTAGATACAAATCTCCCGCAGAGCTGCTGTCTGTAGCTCCCATCCAATGAAATCAAGCAGGGGAGCTACAGAAACCAATGAGAGGAGGTGGGCGGGGCCAGTGCTGTGAGGAGAACAAGACTATGGAAGATTCCAGCACTGAGCTCTTCCCATAGCAGCTCTGGCCTCTCCCCCTCTGCTGTAATGGCACCAGCAGTTGAGACGGGTGAGAGAGAGTGAGGGAAGGTCAGGGCTGGAAGATGGCAGGGCCAAGAGCAGGACGGGAGGGTCGAGAGCAGGACGGGAGTGCCGAGAGCAGGACGGAGGGCCGAGAGCAGGACGGGAGGGCCGAGAGCAGGACAGGAGGGCTGAGAGCAGGACGGGAGGGCCGAGATCAGGACAGGAGGGCTCAGGGCAGGACGGGAGGGCCGAGAGCAGGACAGGAGGGCTGAGAGCAGGATGGGAGGACTGAGAGCGAGACAGGAGGGCTGAGAGCAGGACGGGAGGGCCGAGAGCAGGACAGGAGGGCTCAGGGCAGGACGGGAGGGCCAATAGCAGGACAGGAGGGCTGAGAGCAGGACAGGAGGGCCGAGAGCAGGACAGGAGGGCCGAGAGCAGGACGGGAGGGCCGAGAGCAGGACAGGAGGGCCGAGAGCAGGACGGGAGGGCTGAGAGCAGGACAGGAGGGCTGAGAGCAGGACGGGAGGGCTCAGGGCAGGACGGGAGGGCTCAGGCCTGTGTGCACAACCACCATGCTAGCAACTGCCCTGAAACCCCCGGTTCATAGGATATAATATCACGTGATGAAGAAATCCAGCTGCCTGCAGAAAAGAGTGAGTATATATGTGCTCAATGTGTAAAGTGTGTATATGTGCAAGTCATGTCTGTAGTTCATGTATATGTGTATATATGCACTATTTGTAAAAATATATATTGTTTTAAGTTTCCGGTCTTGATGCTTTGATGTCTTCCTTGGTCTACCAGTATGTTTGCTTTTAACAACCTTCCCATGTTGTTTGTATTTGGTCCAGATTTTAGACACAGCTGACTGTGAACAACCAACATCTTTTGCAACATTGAGTGATGATTTACATTCTTTTAAGAGTTTGATAATTCTCTCCTTTGTTTCAATTGACATCTCTAGTGTTGGAGCCACTTGGTGCAACAGCTCTCCAAGGTGTGATCACTCCTTTTTAGATGCAGACTAACGAGCAGATCTAATTTGATGCAGGTTTTAGTTTTGGAAATGAAAATTTACAGGGTGATTCCATAATTTTTTTCCTCAGAATTGAGTGATTCCATAATTTTTTCCCTCTGCTTGGTCTGAAAAAAATTACCCTTACTGAGTACCACATTTTTAATCTTGATTTCTTTTAGTGTTTCTTAAAGCCCTAAAGTTGCCATTTGAAATGACTTTAGTTTTGTGCAATGTCTGTGATCTGCTTTTTTTCAACAACATTAAACAACTGAATGAACATCCTCCGAACCCGGTGATTCCATAATTTTTGCCAGGGGTTGTAGTCAGAATGTGGCAAGGATTATGCATATCGCCTACTTTCAGTCACGTGACTGCTCTGTCTCGCTCCCGTCACTGGAGAATCCTGACAGTGTGTGGTGCACGGTGCGAGGCTTCACAAGTCTGCAGTCACATAGTGCGATTGCAGGCTTTCACAAAAAACATGGACCAACCCCTTAAAGAGGATGTGTCACCAATTTTACATCCTAGACTGGCCACATCATGATAAAGAGACTTAAGATCTAAATAAAACATATATGTTTTTAATTTCTCCTCTCCATTGTGGGGGTGTTAGCTTGCATCTCAATGCCGCACTTAGTACTCATTCAGGTGTCATTGATTTTTCATGTACTCAAAAATGGTTCTAGTTTAATCAGCGTTTCAGTTTTTACCATCAGCATTTCATTAGTGATTTTCACATATGAAAAAAATAAATAAATTACAAAGCATGTCCTATACATTACACTGTTAATCACGGGCCACACGGATTGTGCACTGGTGCTACCCGTGTGCTGTCCGTGATTGTCACAGCAGGGCCATAGACTTGTAAAGGTGATTTTCTCTGTGACGCTGATAAAACACGAAAATGTCTCTGATTTTTTTGGGGGAGACACAGTCTGCAATAAAATATGGGCATATGAAGAGGACCATAGACTATAATGGAAATGAAATCATGAAAACCATAGATGGCACATGTGCATGAGAAACAGATGTCTGAATGAGACATGACTGTCATTACATGTGTCAGGAGTAGAGCAGGATGGCGCATGCTGCAGCTGTAGACTCCCTGGTTGTTATAATCAGTACATGGCCACCGGTCAGCTATATACATGCCAGTCATTGTCCTATACGGCCTATTCACACAGGAGGACTGCACCTCTCTGTACACAGAGTGATTGTTAACATGCTGTGTGCACGTGCAATGTCATGTTCTCAGGAGCACATGTCCTGTTTACCGGGAGCAATGTGCTACCAAGAACCATGATTTTTAAGCTGGCTAAAAATCGTCGCACGTGACGAGTAACTATTTTGCTCTTATATCAGGTGATTACTAGTGTTGAGCGAGTATGTTCTATTAACCCTTTCGCCTAGTATGCTCGGGCCGAGCTCCGAGTATTTACAGCTGCTCGGTGATGAGGTTAAATCGCTCCCAAGAGCATGATTTGCAACTGTTTGACAGCTTTAATACATGTGAGGAATGTCTATTTCTTACACATTCCTCACATGTAATAAAGCTGTCAAACAGTTGCAAATCATGCACACGGGAGCGATTTAACCTTATCACCGAGCAGCTGTAAATACTCGGAGCTCAGCCCGAGCATACTCGGACAGAACATACGCACTCAACATTAGTGATTACTAATCTGTTTAAATGAGCCAATAATCAGGAAGGCAACAACGATCGAGAGAAAAATGTGGCTAAATAGGGACATCATAGGCACTTATAAATGTGGAAGCTGCAAAGCCTGCAGCTACATAAATAAGAGAAAAAAATGTACCAGTGCAACAACTAAACACGAATATTTAAACCGAGAATTCGCAAATTGCAAAACCCAGGGAGTGATCTATATGGGCACCTGTCAATGTCCAATGAATTACATTGGCAAAACCAAAAGAGAATTCAGGAGACGGATATTGGACCATATCGGATATATTAGACGGAAAGAAGATACTACACTCTCTAGACACATGCTTGAAAAGCACACTTTAGAACCGTTTGCCCTACAGTTCAAAGCCATAGAAGTAGTCTGTCCCCCACGAAGAGGAGGCAACTGGGACCAATTTTTGCTTCAAAAGGAACGCAGATGGATCCATAGAATGAAATCATACAACCCGCACGGCATCAATGAAATGATGTCGTATTCTTGTTTCATTGACACTTAATACTTTCTTACTCTGGACAGCTGATTAAGCCTTTGTGATCCTATTTATTTAGTATAGAATCCTACAGTAGTCCTTCATAATGAGTTATTGAACCGAAAACTATCAAACCAGTGCAACACATGATGAAGATAACCGCATGTTGTGGAATTCTCTGAACACTTTAATATCAATTTCAAATTTTAAATAAATTTACTGCACTATTTTTTAACCTAGAAACCTCCTAGCCAAACATTTCGAATAAGTATAAACAGGGTCATTGATATAATTGGACCATTATTTAATCATAAGTCCTGTATTTCCTGGGGTTTCCTCCTAAACAGAAATTCCCAGATTATATATCTGAAACAAATGTAAATAATACTAATGTAGGAATTTATAGACCAATGACAACACTAAGACAGCCTCTATTTATTAAGGGAAGTTAATATGCAGGTAACATTTACAATATAATTTGCTTTGAAGCATATGACAAATCCATGAAACAGAAAGACCTGACTGAATTTTATATCATGAATGCTATTAACAGCATATAACGCTCATAATTATATTGAAGCTTACCAAAGGATAGGAGGCGATATTTCATAGATCGATAATATCTATACATACAAGAACCATAGCAATTTGAAAGTTCATCAGAATGTATCAGCCCTGTGTAAACACGGCGATTGGATGAGAGAGAGACGAGCCCCCGCAGTATGAATCAAGCGATGGGTGTCCCTATTTTACATTCCCGACCCATCTATTTGCTAATAAAAAGGATGGACATGTTAAGGGCAGGCTTTTCCTCCCCTATAAAGCTACGCTGGTTTGGTTGCCAGACGCGGCCGGCAACCCTGCCGATAAGTTCATCTGAAAAATATATCGTGGTATCACAAAGATCAAAACTACCATAGACTGCTAGCCCCTGATGATCATGGCAGTTTGACAAAGCAATGATGAAACGCGTAGGGCTAATAGATTGTTTATAGGACTGAAAACCAAAGTCAATAATAGAAAGCCAGGCTGTTGCAGGGGGATATAACCCCGTAATAGGAGCATATAATTGATGCACCTGTATGAGACGGCAGAGCACTTAGTAAACTAAGCTGCTGTAGGGGGATAAAACCCCAAAGGCAGAGTGTAAAATCTATGCACCTGCCTGAGATGATAGATGTCGCCCTCGACTGTTACTAACAGCACTTACAGCACTGGTATAGGAATAGAGATCGACAATTCATACAATCAGCCGTAGGTTTTGAAAACTCCTAACGGCTAAAGCCTAATGAATTCAACTAGAAACAATTTTAGCGCACTGTGAGAAAAATCGCAGTATGCATAGCATTGGAATATAACTTTGGATTATAGTCCTTAATAAAGATTTATAGTTCTAATATTTTAAATAATTTAATCCTAGTTGCTTGTGACTCGCCCCCAGGGCCGTGGGGTACTCGGCAGCCGGGCCTTATGACTGCTTTTGGGGGAGATCACGGTGGCTGGCCCGGTCCGTGACCCAGGGCGGTCAGTGCAAAAAGGGGAATATTTATAGGGGATTTGTCGTGACGCCACCTGTGGTGTCTGGTGAGGATCACCAGCGCTGCGACAGTCCTCTGAGGCAGGTGTTAGGGCAGCTTGAGATGGAACGGCTCCCCACAGGTGGAGCAGGCCTCATGGCAGCGTAGAAAAATGGAGGTGCGCTGGGCGTTATAGTGTAGGGAGGGAAATGGCACCGGCGAAAGAAAGGAACGGAGGCAGCTCAGTGCAGTCATCCAAGATTTACTCACAGTTCTTAGATAGTCCACAGGTGCACCGTACTGATGCAAGCCTCCCGCGTCGCACTGCATTCACCGGGCAGGGGTTCAGTCCTTCCTCAGGCAGCTCGGGTGTACCTGGCAGAACCCCACTTTCTTATGTGCCTCTCTAGACCGACTTCGCGCTGGGTCTTACTCCGTCCTGCCCTGCGCTTCCCACTGTGAATCCTGTTCGGGTGCTGCGAGGTCCCCCCTGTCCGTCGGAGTTGCACAGACCTGCTTGACCTTACTTGGATTGGAGCGGGTGTTCGGCTTCTGGCTATAGAAGTCAGAAGCCTCTGTTTTTTCCAGCCAAGGCTTGAAACTGCATGACTGGGCCAGGGGCCGGTCCCCTTCTTGCGGCCTAGATCCTCCTGACACTTGGCAGGTTCGGGGTGTACGGGTGCCACCTGCACTCACCGTACTCCCCTAGGATCCCTTCTACAGAACGGAGCTTACTCCCTGCTCCCCTCCTGGGCCTCTGTCCTAGGCCCTTGTAGTGGAGCAGAGCCCCTACAGAGACTCTGCTCCCAGACTGTTCCTCTGAACTGTCCCTACTCCACTGACTATTTTAAGATGTCTACCTTTTTTTATATCTACTGTCCCCTAAACTACTTCCTCCACCCACACCCACTACTGGTTCCCCCTACCTTTGGGTTCCCCCCACCCCAGCCAGGGTCAGGGCTCAGCAGAAAACTACATTGCGTCTTGCCCCTCCTGCTGGCCTGGGGTAGTGTAGTGTTGGATGTAGGTGTTGGGGTTCCGTGCAGCACTCCCTCCTTACCTGAGAGAAGGGAGACACCACACCTCTGGGTGAGGTGCAGTACCTCTGTGGCAACCGAACCCTCAGGGGCGCCACACTTGCATTTTTCTTTCATTCTTTTTCACTATAGCAGGTAGACTGAATGCTTTTTATCAATTAACTTTTAACAATATGTCAGTTAAAATCAGATGAAACTCAGAAGGAAATATGAAGTACAAAGTTTGTCTTCCTAGTTTTATCCATGCTTCACGGATCCCGGTTGACTTTATTGGCCGAGTCTAATCTCCAAAACAGATCAGAATAGGACATGTTCTGAATCTCATGGACCAGAGACACAGATCTATTTTTAAATTGAAGTGTGTATGGATGAATGTATTGGTCAGTGTTCTGTCTGAAGAAAAAACTGATAACACAAGGATGTATCACACAAATGTGTGAAAGTAACCTAAGGGCTCGTTTAGATGAGTGTAGCATGAAGACATATGCTTTCTGAGTACAAATCGAAAAGCACACTGACCAATGTAATTTATCTGTTCAGATGACAGTTTTTTCACATGTACCAAGTGTTCATGTGAAAAAAATTGCAGTATATACTATTCTTTTATGCGTATCGGATGAGAATCACCCATTCAAGTCTATAGGCTAATGCAGATGAGCGTATACCGTGGTGGCCAAAAGTATTGGCACCCCTGCAATTCTGTCAGATAATACTCAGTTTCTTCCTGAAAATGATTGCAATCACAAATTCTTTGGTATTATTATCTTCATTTAATTTGTCTTCAATGAAAAAACACAAAAAGAATTGTCCTAAAGCCAAATTGGATACAATTCCACACCAAACCTAAAAAAGGGGGTGGACAAAAGTATTGGCACTGTTTGAAAAATCATGTGATGCTTCTCTAATTTGTGTAATTAACAGCACCTGTAACTTACCTGTGGCACCTAACAGGTGTTGGCAATAACTAAATCACACTTGCAGCCAGTTAACATGGATTAAAGTTGACTCAACCTCTGTCCTGTGTCCTTGTGTGTACCACATTGATCATGGAGAAAAGAAAAAAGACCAAAGAACTGTCTGAGGACTTGAGAAACCAAATTGTGAGGAAGCATGAGCAATCTCAAGGCTACAAGTCCATCTCCAAAGACCTGAATGTTCCTGTGTCTTCCGTGCGCAGTGTCATCAAGAAGTTTAAAGCCCATGGCACTGTGGCTAACCTCCCTAGATGTGGACGGAAAAGAAAAATTGAGAGAGATTTCAACGCAAGATTGTGCGGATGGTGGATAAAGAACCTCGACTAACATCCAAACAAGTTCAAGCTGCCCTGCAGTCCAAGGGTACAACAGTGTACTTCTTACCCCGAGACATAAAAAAGCCAGGCTGGTGTTTGCCAAAACTTACCTGAGAAAGCCTAAAACGTTTTGGAAGAATGTTCTCTGGTCAGATGAGACAAAAGTAGAGCTTTTTGGGAAAAAGCATCAACATAGAGTGTACAGGAAAAAAAAAGAGGCATTCAAAGAAAAGAACGCGGTCCCTACAGTCAAACATGGCAGAGGTTCCCTGATGTTTTGGGGTTGCTTTGCTGCCTCTGGCACTGGACTGCTTGACCGTGTGCATGGCATTATGAAGTCTGAAGTCTACCAACAAATTTTGCAGCATAATGTAGGGCCCAGTGTGAGAAAGCTGGGTCTCCCTCAGAGGTCATGGGTCTTCCAGCAGGACAATGACCCAAAACACACTTCCAAAAGCACTATAAAATGGTTTGAGAGAAAGCACTGGAGACTTCTAAGGTGGCCAGCAATGAGTCCAGACCTGAATCCCATAGAACACCTGTGGAGAGATCTCAAAATGGCAGTTTGGAGAAGGCACCCTTCAAATATCAGGGACCTGGAGCAGTTTGCCAAAGAAGAATGGTCTACAATTCCAGCAGAGCATTGTAAGAAACTCATTGATGGTTACCGGAAGCGGTTGTTCACAGTTATTTTGGCTAAAGGTTGTGCAACCAAGTATTAGGCTGAGGGTGCCAATACTTTTGTCTGGCCCATTTTGGAGTTTTGTGTGAAATGATCAAAGATTTGATTTTTGCTTCATTCTCTTTTGTGTTTCTTCCTTGCAAGCAAATTAAATGAAGATAATAATACCAAAGAATTTGTGATTGCAATCATTTTCAGGAAGAAACTGAGTATTATCTGACAGAATTGCAGGGGTGCCAATACTTTTGGCCACCACTGTAAATCAGAAATGTGCTATCCAATTTCTAAATCTGATAGCACACAGACAGTACACTGACCCATGTTATTGACATGTCCCCTAGGGCCGTGGGGTACTCGGTAGCCGGGCCGGTCCTGTATTGGGGTGGTCACGGTGGCAGTGACCCGGTCCGTGGCCCAGGGCGGTCAAATAAAGAACAGTCAATTGGGGAAATAAAGGTTTGGGGATAATGTTCGTGACGCCACCCGTGGTATGCGGCTATATGGGGCCGCCGCTGAGGTGCAGATCCACTGGGGCTGATGGTGACGCAGCAAAGATAGTTCAGCTCTCCACGGGCAGAGCTAGGCTCCAGGGCAGTATATTTGATGGATGTTGTAGATGTTGCTGGTGTAGTGCAAGGCAGGTGGTGCAGCAATTAGGCAAGAACACAGTGGGGTGCAGTCTTCAAATATTTACTCACAGTTGTCAAGCTGCTCCAGGTTACACATTCCGGATTATAACCGCCCATGTCGTCCTGTGTCCTCCAGGGAAGTGATCCAGCCAACTCTCAGTTAATTTGAGTGCACTTGAACGGGACCCCTGTCTGTGTACCTCTCCAGGTCATCTCTCTGCACTGGCTCTCGCCCTCCTGTCCTGCGCCTCACACACAGTGTCCCGAGCCAGTGGCTGTGGGCCTTGTCGAGCGACGTCCGGTCTGTCCCCTTGGTCCTATATAGCCACCTTGTCAGCGATTATGTGTGGATTGTGGCTACGGAACATAAAGATACCGCAACCTCCGGTTTGCTAGCTGAGCCTTAAAGTACTCAACTAGTCTGGGGCCGGTCCCCTCCTGTCGCCTTGATCCCTGCACGGTTAGCGTGAATTCAGTCGTACGGGTGGCCTCCCACACTTGCCGTGCCCCTAGGATCCCTTCTATCTCTGGAGCCTTTCTCACTGCTCCTATCTTCTCTCCTTACTCTCCTCCTGCTGTGTCCCTCTTACTGGGCCCTACTCCTCACTCTCCTACTGGACTTCTGCTCTAAGCCCTGGAGCCAGGAAAATGGACTGACTGTACTGCTCTCCTGAGCAGGACTCCCCCTACTGCTCTCCTGAGCAGAACCCCTTCTTGACGTTTCTATCTGTCTTTTATACTCTTTCTGTCTGTGCTCCCCTAAACTTCTTCTTCCACCCACACCCACTACATGGTTCCCTTTCCTTTGGTTCCCCCTCCTCCAGCCAGGGACAGGGCTCAACCGTGACCATGTGCATCTTGCCTCGTGTGCTGGTCTGGAGTGGTGTAGTGTTGGATGTGGGTGTGTGGGTCCCGGGTAGTGCTCCCTCCTTACCTGAGTATGGGGTACCACACCTCTGGCTGAGATGCAGTACCTCTGTGGCGACTGGACCCGCAGGGGCGCCACATTATTCAATAGGGCTGTTCAGACAAATGGTTGCTTCTTAGTTCGACCGTCCGTGAGGAAAAAAATCATAGCATATACTGCAATGTGCAAACTTGGTCAAGAACTACAGGAAACGTCTGATCTCTGTAATTGCAAACAAAGGTTTCAGTGCCAAATATTAAGTTCAGTTTTCCTATTGTATCAAATCCTTATTTCATGCAATAAAATGCAAATTAATTATGTAAAAATCATACATATGTGATTTTCTGATTTTTATCTTTAGATTCTGTCTCTCACAGTTGAAGTGTACCTACGATAAAAATTACAGACCTCTCCATTCTTTGTAGGTGAGAAAACTTGCAAAATCGTCAGTGTATCAAATACTGATTTTCTCCACTGCATATACCTGGATGGGGCACATACCATATATATGTGTGTATATATATATATATACAGTATATATATATATATTTATATTTATAGCTTGGGTGCAATAAAAGGTGGGGGGCCCAAACACATATCTTGCACAAGGGCCCCAAGCTGTCAGTGTGCACCCCTGAAAATTGAGAAAATGGTGTGTTTGTAGTCAGGTGTCTTTTTATGTTTTTGGCCAAAAATGTCTTTTTAAAATCATATGTAAAAAACGGATTAAGTGCGGATGTCAAACATACATAAAAAACAGATACATGGATGAACATCGGATGAAAATTAGTTGAAAATCATCTGAGTTTTCTGAATGAAACTCGGACAATTTTTCATACGTTCATCTGCAGCCGGTTTATGAGTTTGTACAAAAAATTTATCCCGTATGGAACATCCATATTGCATCAGATTCTTTTCAAATACATTGAAATTATTAACGTAACAAGCTGTATTTGATTATGTACATTTTTAATGTTAGTGTATAAAAATGGATATCACATGCATGTCAGACACAGACACAATCATCTGCTTTTTCTGGATGAAAATCGCACGATTTGACATATGCTTGTCTGACCCCAGCCTAACATTCATAACAGCACAAGTTAGAACCGTGGCCATCCTGGGTGTAATCCTGGGTGTAATCTGACTCCTGCAGAATTTTAAATGGAGGTGCACAGTCCTTTAGGCCCAATAACAGACTGTCTATATTTATGTACCTGATATTTTTGACTGCTATTTCTGCACCCCGTATATCTATGCCACTGACTGTGTGGTAAAAAACATTAGTTCTCATTCATTTGAACTTGAACAGTCAGCAGCTGGTTGTAGTGCACCACCTGGTGGTTACATTGGAGATCGAACAAGTCAGATAACTTCTATTGTTGACTGTTCAAGTAGTATATCATGTTGAATGAAAGGTATAGGCTAATTTCACACTTTCGACACACGCAGCCTAAGGCCCCCTTCACATGTCCGTGTTTGCAATACGTGTGGCATCCTTTTTTTTCACGGATGCCACACGGTACGTTATAGTCATCCGTGTGCCATCTGTGACCCATCCGTTTTTTCCTGTATGGATAAAGAAATAGCTTCTCCTATACTTTGCAATGTTAAACAAGTACAGCACACAGATGGCACACTGATGGCACATGGATGCCATCCGTGTGCTGTACATGTTTTACATGGCTCCATAGACTTGTATTGGCCCTTGTCATCCATGCTGCCGGTAAAAAACAGACTTGTCTCAATGTGGCTTACACAGACTCACGGTCCCTGTAGAAACACAGACATAGGTGCAGCACCATAGATCATAATGGGTACGTGTGGTATCTGTGAAAAAAAGCGGATACCACACGTACTGCAAATGTAGGAGATCGGCTCTTTTATTGGACATTGAATACACTGTGACTTCAAGGCATCATGCTTCCCTCTGAGTCTTGTGTTTGGACTAGTCACCTCCCCCTGCTGTGGCTGGTATGTGCAGAGAGAGAGTGAGAGAAGAACCAGGAAATAGATACCTTGTGTGTCTGAGGTAACAGGGAGAGACTCCTGCAGGATTCTGATCAACAGAGAAAATAAAAGAAGACACTGTTACTCTATGGAAAGAGAAGATTATGGACTATAGCAAGTTATGTTGTTTGGGACTGTGTTAAGTAGAAGTGAAATTTATCCTTTTCCTGAAGAACATTTTCCCTGGAGATTGAGGACTTGAGATAACACACAACACAGCATGTCAGCCATTTCTGAGAGCGTGACACAAGGTTTGCCTGCCGGCTGCAAGAAAGAGAACCCATATACAAGGAAAGGACTCAACTGAATTCATCCGGCTCTTTCACACCAGGAACAAGCGGCGGCCGCAATCTGCGCCTGATCTGCGCAACTGTGAATGACCCATCAGAGTGAATTATTAGGGTTTAGCGTAGTTTGCTGTGGCTAGGACGCAGTAGTAGCGTGGCCCGACTAGCGGAAAGCCAGATAGAGAATTAGCTCAGAGTAGTTGGTGAAAGTTGTTGTGCACTGTTTGTTCTGAGCTTTCTTTGCCATAGCTGGAGCATAGTTTGTGACTTGCTCCAGCTGTATCTTCCTATGTTCATGTTGGTAATATCGTTATTGTAAATATTGTTATTTTCATCTCCCGGCATATAATTCCTTTGTATATAATAAAGCCGGAGTTTTGTTTCAGTCTTCTCGTTTTCTATTCCGTACTTGAATCCTGCCTTGCGGTGTTCTTTGGATACTGCTATACAAACACGGACATGTGAAGGAGTGCTAACTGCGGACTGCAATGCTTGGACCGCGTGCAGGTGTCCAGAACCAAACTCAATAGTCTTCAGAAAGGGTTTATCCAGTGACCGTAACACAGGTTAATCGTCTTCTCCTCCTCGCAACATTTAAGAGTAAATGAATAGCTGTGTGCAATAAAGACAAGAATCAAACTTCTTTTTTTTGTATTGTTTATATTATATCCACAGCTTTATAAACATAAAAGCACCTTATTTCACCAAATTCCATATGCAATTAAATAAATATGCAAGAAAATGTCCATGGATGGAAAAGTGTTTAAAGGGAACCTGTCACGCCCCCATGCCCTCCAACCCAGCAGCATTCACCTTTATATGAGTAAATTCCCTGCCTAACCAACGTTGTATAACGTTATTGAGTGAAAACAAGGTATAAAAAAAGCATTTATATTGTTCCTGTTTCCTATGCTAATGAGGGCTTCGACTAGTCGATGGGGCGTTAGTTGCCCCAGACTAGTCAGCCCTCTTTCCATGTTATCACGCCCAATTTGCATGAGCAGCATCATCGCCAGCTCATGCAAATCTGTGCACACACGCTGCTCATGATGTAGGGGCTGAGAGCCTGATTCCAGTGATGTGTCACTTAACAGGCTGTGTTTTTTTTTTCTCAATAAAATCTGTGTTTCATCAGCGGGGAATTAACACTACAGGACAAGCTGCCCTCATGTCTCCTAGTCCAACCCCACCACTACTGCTGATTAGCAATTCTCTGTCAATATTCCATGTACACAGAAATCTGCTAATCAGTGATGTGGGTGGAGATACAAAGGGTACCAAAACTCTATTGAGATAGAGGTAACTAGAATATGTGTAAACATGAAAAAAACTCTAAAATAATAATTTTTATTCTGATCTTTTTTAAAAAACACCAAAAAACCCTTGTGATGTGCGAGTAAGAAGATTCACGATTATATCAAGATCCGTCCAATATCCCTTAGGGACTATTTAACATTGAGTCAAAAAATAGAAATAGATAACTACACATGGGCCAGTAAAGTCTTAAACATGATAAGCATTCATATGCAATATAGACTTAAAACTGCCCTATCTAAAAAAGCCTCAACTGATACTGCCTGTCATGGAGGTTGGCACCCTAGTATACGAGTCTGGCGCCCCCATTCAATGGCGGCTGTCCCTCACTTTCCCTTCTAGACCCTGATAATGTGAGTTATAAACAGGTAATGAGTGACTTCCTACTCTAATACATTTTTCATACTGTGCTAATAGATAAATGATGGCAGACTTATCTCATATTCTGGAAATCACCCCAACGCGTTTCCCCTTTCTGTAGGTTCATCAGGAGGCCAAATGTACATGTGGCGCCCCTGAGGGTTCAGTCGCCACAGGGGTACTGCACCTCAGACCGAGGTGTGGTATCTCCTCTCCGAGGTAAGGGTGGAACAACTCTCAGGACTCAGCCATCCATCCAACACTACACCTCTCCCACCTGAGGGGGGCTTATATGCACCAGGGTGCTGCCCCAGCCAGGATAAAGGAGATGGGGGGAACCAAAATATAGGGGGAACAATGTAGTGGGTGAGGGTGGAGGACGCACTTAGAGGTTACACCACAAAATTCATATTTAATAAACGGCCATCTTGGGCTTATGGTCCTTTGATTGTGATCTTCATCACTGAACGTGGCTTTCTGTGTGAACCTGCAGCTGATTGAAGATACACGGTCCTCGTGCCCTGGCCTTGAGACAAGGAGCGGGCTAGAGTTAACGGCTGTCTCTACCCGGTCAAGGTCCCTACCTAAGAAGGCCTGGAGGGGAGCAGAGGAGACAAGCTCCGCAGGCAAAAGGATCCCAGGGGGATGCAGACGGAGTGGCATACACCACCTGTCCTCACTATTCTGGCCTAGTCAGAGGGACTCCTGCTGCAAAAGGGGTACCGGCCCCTGTTATCTGGCTTTGATACTTCATGTCCTAGTCAGAAAAGCCCGGAGGCTTAGAGGATCCCACCGGGTAATGGACAGAGTGTAGTCGCCACCCGTACCCTTGTTCTGTGTATAGCCAGAGGGAGACCCAGCCTTGTAACACGCACCACATACAGACAGGAGAGGACCTAGTGGGAAAGTCTAGGAACACTCTGGTGCAGGGGGTCCTGATTGATGCACCCGAACTACCCGGAGTGTGCTGAACCCCTTCCTGGTGGCCGCAGCCGCCGTGAGGAGCAAGGAGAAGCCTTGCAGCTGACACCTAACAACGTGAGTAAAGCTTGGAAGACTGCATCCATCGCCTCCGGTCCCTTATTTCAGCGCCAGGGCCGGCTCCAGGTTTTTCTGGGCCCCGGGCGAAAGAGTCTCAGTGGGCCCCTTTAACACATACCACGATTCATGATGCAGAGATACGGCGGAGAAATATAAATATATATATATATATATATATGTATATACAGTACAGACCAAAAGTTTGGACACACCTTCTCATTTCAAGATTCTTCTGTATTTTCATGACTTTGAAAATTGTACATTCACACTGAAGGCATCAAAACTATGAATTAACACATGTGGAATTATATACTTAACAAAAAATTGTGAAACAACTGAAAATATGTCTTATATTCTAGGTTCTTCAAAGTAGCCACCTTTTGCTTTGATGACTGCTTTGCACACTCTTGGCATTCTCTTGATGAGCTTCAAGAGGTAGTCATCAGAAATGGTCTTCCAACCATCTTGAAGGATTTCCCAGAGATGCTTAGCACTTGTTGGCCCTTTTGCCTTCACTCTGCTGTCCAGCTCACCCCAAACCATCTCGATTGGGTTCAGGTCTGGTGACTGTGGAGGCCAAGTCATCTGGCGTAGCACCCCATCACTCTCCTTCTTGGTCAAATAGCCCTTACACAGCCTGGAGGTGTGTTTGGGTCATTGTCCTGCTGAAAAATAAATGATGGTCCAACTAAACGCAAACCGGATGGAATAGCATGCCGCTGCAAAATGCTGTGGTAGCCATGCTGGTTCAGTATGCCTTCAATTTTGAATAAATCCCCAACAGTGTCACCAGCAAAGCACCCCCACACCATCACACCTCCTCCTCCATGCTTCACGGTGGGAACCAGGCATGTAGAGTCCATCCGTTCACCTTTTCAGCGTCGCACAAAGACACGGTGGTTGGAACCAAAGATCTCAAATTTGAACTCATCAGACCAAAGCACAGATTTCCACTGGCCTAATGTCCATTCCTTGTGTTCTTTAGCCAAAACAAGTCTCTTCTGCTTGTTGCCTGTCCTTAGCAGTGGTTTCCTAGCAGCTATTTTACCATGAAGGCCTGCACAAAGTCTCCTCTTAACAGTTGTTGAAGAGATGTGTCTGCTGCTAGAACTCTGTGTGGCATTGACCTGGTCTCTAATCTGAGCTGCTGTTAACCTGCGATTTCTGAGGCTGGTGACTGGCATAAACTTATCCTCAGAAGCAGAGGTGACTCTTGGTCTTCCTTTCCTGGGGCGATCCTCATGTGAGCCAGTTTCTTTGTAGCGCTTGATGGTTTTTGCAACTGCACTTGGGGACACATTCAAAGTTTGCCCAATTTTTCGGACTGACTGACCTTCATTTCTTAAAGCAATGATGGCCATTCATTTTTCTTTACTTAGAATTTGTATTATGGCAAGAAAAAAGCAGCTAACAGTCTATTCAGTAGGACTATCAGCTGCGTATCCACCTGACTTCTGCACAACACAACTGATGGTCTCAACCCCATTTATAAGGCAAGAAATCTCACTTATTAAACCTGACAGGGCACACCTGTGAAGTGAAAACCATTTCCGGTGACTACCTCTTGAAGCTCATCAAGAGAATGAGAAGAGTGTGCAAAGCAGTCATCAAAGCAAAAGGTGGCTACTTTGAAGAACCTAGAATATAAGACATATTTTCAGTTGTTTCACACTTTTTTGTTAAGTATATAATTCCACATGTGTTAATTCATAGTTTTGATGCCTTCAGTGTGAATGTACAATTTTCATAGTCATAAAAATACAGAAAAATCTTTAAATGAGAAGGTGTGTCCAAACTTTTGGTCTGTACTGTATATATATATATAGTACAATGCAAAGATTTCACTTCTTACATTACATGAGTGATATCTATTGTAAATTCCACAATAGCTCAGAAACCGGTGAATCGCTCCACACAGAATACTGGCCCCCATATAAGGCTCCATATGGAATACTGGCCCCCATATAAGGCCCCATACGGAATACTGGCCCCCATATAAGGCTCCATACGGAATACTGGCCCCCATATAAGGCTCCATACAGAATACTGGCTCCCATATAACGCTCCATGCAGGATACTGGTCCCCTTATAAAGCTCCATACAGGATACTGGCCCCCATATAACGCTCCATACAGGATACTGGTCCCCTTATAAAACTCCATACAGGATACTGGCCCCCATATAACGCTCCATACAGGATACCGGTCCCCTTATAACGCTCCATACAGGATACTGGCCCCCATATAATGCTGCATGCAGGCTGTTACCCCCCACATAATGCCCCATACAGGCTGTCCCCCCTTATAATGCTCCATGCAGGCTGTTACCCCCCACATAATGCCCCATACAGGCTGCCCCCCCCCTTATAATGCTCCATGCAGGCTGTTCCCCCCCCACATAATGCACTATGCAGGCTGCCCCCCCTTTATAATGCCCCATGCAGGCTGTTCCCCACCTTATAATGCCCCATGCAGGATGTCACCCCCCCTCTTTATAATGCCCCATGCAGGATGTCCCCCCCTCTCTTTATAATGCCCCATGCAGGATGTCCCCCCCTCTCTTTATAATGCCCCATACAGGCTGCCCCCCCCTTATAATGCTCCATGCAGGCTGTGCCCCCCACATAATGCACTATGCAGGCTGCCCCCCCCCTTTATAATGCCCCATGCAGGCTGTTCCCCACCTTATAATGCCCCATGCAGGATGTCACCCCCCCTCTTTATAATGCCCCATGCAGGATGTCCCCCCTCTCTTTATAATGCCCCATGCAGGATGCCCCCCCCCTCTCTTTATAATGCTCCATGGAGGATGCCACCCCCCCTTCTCTTTATACTGCCCCATGCCTCCATACATTAAAAAAAAAATCAAATACTCACCTCCCTTCTCCTCACCTGCTACCTGCTGCAGCTGCTCGGGTCCGAACTCCAGCGTTGTCGGCGTCTTCCCGCTCAGCGCTCCCTGTGACGGCTCAGGGGAGGGCGCGGTGTAAAGACGTCACCGCGCCCTCTGACCTGAGACGTCACAGGGAGCGCATAGCAGGAGGACAGCTGATCTGCGAAGGCACGGGGAGAGGTAAGTATCCGGCTGCCGAGGCCCTGAGCAAGTGGCGGAAAAGGGCGGGCGCTGACACCGCTCTCCTCCGCCCATAGCCCAGCGGGGTGCGCGACCGCCAGTGGGCCCCTCTGCCTGCTCAGGGCCCCGGCATTTGCCCGGGTGCGCCGGGTGCTGACGCCGGCCCTGTTCAGCGCGACACCACACCGCACCACCCACTATGACCCCCCTGATCTGTCTCCTCTGCCCTGAGGCCCAGCTCCGCCTGTGGGGAGTAGTACCATCTTCTGCTGCCACTACATCCCGCCTCAGAGGACTGCCGCAGCCCTGGTGGCGAATCACCAGGCACCACAGGTGGCGTAGTCATTACATCCACTCGATTACCACCGTCCCTCCTGGCCCTCTTATTTTTACTGTGATGACCCTGGGCACGGGCCGGGCCTAGGCCACGACTGCATCCACCGTACACCAGGAGGCCTGGTTCCGAGTACCCCCATCTCTCAGGGTAGGGCCAGCAAGCAGGAGCGAGGCGTCACATACAGGACTCCAGAAAGTCATGAGTAAAGATGTAGCTCAATGGAGGATGTGGCAGGCTGTGCTGGTATATGCCACGGCTGTATTTAAATATCGTGCTCAATGATAGCCCCGTGAATCTCGTACACCTACTTCTGATACCGTCCTCCCCACCTTATGTTGTCTCCCGTCTGCAAATTGAGAACTGAGACTGCGTATGCCCAGTTCCCAGGACGCTAGAAGTTGCGTCGTCAACGAGCAGCACGCATCGCTTTCTATACCGGAAATGACGTTTGCGTTCCACGATGACCCGCAAAAAGGGGACCCGCATATCCACGGCTGTATTTAAATATGCTTATCATGTTTAAGACTTTACTGGCCCATGTGTGGTTATCTATTTCTATTTTTTGACTCAATGTTAAATAGTCCCTAAGGGATATTGGACGGATCTTGATATAATCGTGAATCTTCTTACTCGCACATCACAAGGGTTTTTTGGTGTTTTTTTTAAAAAGAATCAGAATAAAAATTATTATTTTAGAGTTTTTTTCATGTTTACACATATTCTAGTTACCTCTATCTCAACTAAGTTTTGGTACGTTTAAACTTATTCTAGAGGATGGCAAGCTTCCTCTCAGGTCCAATAAATACAGAGATGTGGGTGGAGGAGGCCAATCAAGTGTTTTCTATGACTGGAGCCCCATATGAGAGCAGTGATAGTCCTTCCCTGAAAACCCTCTTTAAAGATTTGTACTCATCATATAAATCCAATATAAAAGCCTGGTGGGAAATAAAAGGCCTAGAAAATTATATAAAGAATCGTATTGTGCCAAAAGGACTAAGAATTACGATTCAACCATCACCTCGCACTGCCAGCACTCAATTATTGGCAGTCTGGGCAAAAGAATTAGTCTAGTCCTCACTTAGATTTATGGAAATCCTCCTCATGGAGGAAAAAACATTACTAGAGGGTTCGACTAAAAAATTGAATGAATTAATAGAGAAGGCCCAAAAATATAAAGCAGATCCATATTTTAATAGAAAAGAAAACTCTTTACAATCCTCTGTTGAGAAGTTGCAATCTATTCTCAAAGAGAGAAAACATAACCAATTTACACGTGATCTGGCTGAATTTAAAGAGAATCAGGCCTACGATTTTGATCCGAGACCCACAACTGATGCTTCATCATCAGACATTGAAATATCAGATACTGAAAGAGGAGATAAAATTAGGGGAGGACTCTCACGTGGTGGAGGCAGACCTTATAAGACCAGATGGCAAGGAAGGCACAGACCAAGACAGGGGGCCGCATGGAGAGATGTTCCCCAAAACACAGACATAGATACATGCTCACCATCCTCATCTACCTCTACCTCACAACTGTCTTTTTTAGGAAGGAGGGCACCTCTAAACTACGATCTGAGAAAAAGACCTTGATAGATAAGGGCCAAATTATTAATCTGACCTCATATAGGGAAGAATATTCGGTCCTTCAAAAAGGGCTAAACTATGTGCCAACCAACCCATTCAACTGTTTTGATTGGGTCAAGGATATTAACATCTTTGGACGTAATTTAAAATGGAAATTATTTTTTCAAAATCATGGCAGGGAGCAATGCCATCAACTGGGGCTGGCAGATGATGACATCGAGGCCTATCGAGCATTAACAGGACTCCTACAGGAAGGGACTAGGGAAGAAGCAAGGGTAAGGGGGAAAGGGCCCTTTACAGACCTAAAAAATAGGAGTAAAAGGATGCCTCCGAATAATGAGATTACCAGTATTGATATTTTTACGTATCTGGTCGAACAAGATTTGTGTAAAATTCCAAGAGACAGTGGACAATGTTTTAGTTTATCCACTGAGGAATCACAAGCTTTGAGAAAACTGGAAAATAACAAACATCTGATAATAGAAGCATCAGATAAGGGAGGTAACCTTGTACTGATGGATTATACTAAATATCTTACATTGTGTCAGATGATATTGAAAGACAAAGACACATATGAAGTCCTCCCAAAGAATCCGACCAGTACTTATACCTCAAAATTGATTGCTATTCTCAATGAGGGAAAAGAAAAAGGTCTAATTTCAAATAATGAATTTCTATACCTTAAGCCCGATGTATCAACAATACCCACTTTTTATGCTCTTCCTAAGATCCATAAAGGAGTTAACCCGCTTAAAGGCCGCCCCATAGTTGCAGGCATTGACTCTCAAAATATTGGCATCTATATTGATAAAGTTTTGCGCCCATTTGTTGTATCTCTGCCATCCTATGTTTGGGATACATCACATCTCTTGACCCAATTAGAGGGTTGCTGTGGAGGAGACCACCTATCTAGCCTCCATTGATGTGGAGGCCCTCTACAGCAGCATCCCTCATGAAGCAGGAATTCAGGCGGTGGGACACTTCCTAAAACCGAGGGCAGTAGAATGCAATGATCATAATAGACTGGTAGAGGACTTGCTGCGCTTTACCCTCACTCACAACTACTTTCTCTTTAATGATAAGTACTTCCACCAGCTCAGGGGCACGGCAATGGGGAGTCCTTGTGCTCCCACGTATGCCAATCTGTTCCTGGGCTGGTGGGAGGAAACAATAATTTTTGGAGAGGAGGACAAATGGTGGCATCCACACACTGGCCTTTGGGCCAGATATATTGATGATATTTTGGTATTCTGGTCTGGTACAGAGGTTGAGTTCAAACTGTTCATTGTTACTATTAATATCAATGGACTGGGACTTAGCTTCACATATGAATGCCAGATTGATAATATAGCCTTCCTTGACTTGAGAATAAGGAAGGAGAAGGATGGATCGATCAGTACATGTACATTTCGTAAACCGACTGCAACAAATAGACTTCTGAAGTGGGATAGCCACCATCCCGAGGCCTTAAAGCGTGGCATTCCAAAAAGCCAATTTTTATGTGTGAGGAGAAATTGCAGTATTATCGGCACCTTTAGAGAACAGGCCACAGATCTATACAATAGGTTTCATGAAAGGGGATATCCGTCCCAAGTCCTGGATAGATCCTATTCAGAGGCCTTGGGTAGGAGCAGAGGGTCACTTTTTGCTAATTCTAAAAAAGATAAACCCCAGGGGAAGGACATTCTAAGAATAATAGGCACCTTTGATAATCAATCAGAGAGGGTGTCTAGAATTCTTAGGAGACATTGGGGGGTCTTGTTAGCAGACCCAAATGTCAAGGACTTAATCCCCCCTGTCTCGAGTATTACATACAGAAGGGGTAAATCCATTGGTGACTGCCTGTTACATAGCCTGTATCAGAAACCAACCAAACCTGGCAATTGGCTAGACTGAAAGCCTTGTGGGTATTACAGATGTGGTAGCTGTAGTAGGTGCTAGTGGATGAATGTCTGCAAAACCTTCACCAGCTCAACTACTGGCAGTTAATTTTCCTTGAGAGATTTTGGCAACTGCAGGTCGTCGGGGGTTGTGTATAAAGCGACATGTACTTGCCCAAAGGACTATATGGGTAAAACCACTAGGGAGATACGAGTGCGGGTGGGTGAGCATTTAGGAGACATTAGGAATAAGCTTGACACCCCCATTGCATGTCACATGAATGAGCTACATGGCGGACGACTTAAAGAAATATCATTTAATATGATTGAACACATAAGACCTAAAATAAGGGGGGATGATCTAAATAAGATAATCCTCAGAAAAGAAACTGAATGGATTTTCAGATTAAAATCTGTGGCCCCTAAGGGGCTAAATGAGCAGCTTTCCTATACATGCTTCCTGTAGAAGCCCCACCGCGCGTTTCTCTCTATGCCCGTATGCATTGCCTGGCCTGGTACTTGTTTGGTCTACCTCCACCCATGTCCTGTCATATGAGGATATATTGCTGAGAAGATGTCTTCTCTATACCTCCAAGTTGGAGGTTCCCCATTGGGGGAAGACTATCTATATATTAAATCTACATATATCAACTTTAATCTCCTTGAGTGGATCTCAAAAATCTACTATCCCCTCCCTTCCTTTTTACTTTTATGATCTCCACAGGGATTAGATCTTCTCTGAGCCATAGTGGGCTTGATATGTATATATATATATATATATATATATATATATATATATATATATATATATATATATATAATTATGCTTGATAAAGATACTATTTTCCTATAATTGGATCATGAGGAGTTACTTCTTATCATAACTATTAAGCCTGGAATGAATACAGGCGGGGAAGTCTTTTCCATCGCCGCAGTGTTGAACACAGATACCCTAGGGTGATGTGTACCCAGTAATCTGTTTTATCTCCTGCGCCTCACCCTGGAATGCAAGCATTGAGATGTTCCTGGAAGTGACGGTGGGACGCAGGCGTTAGCTTAGTCGATCCCCTTTTTGTGGGTCATCGTGGAACGCAAACGTCATTTCTGGTATAGAAAGCGATGCGTGCTGCTCGTTGACGACGCAACTTCTAGCGTCCTGGGAACTGGGCATGCGCAGTCTCAATTTGCAGACGGGAGACAACATAAGGTGGGGAGGACGGTATCAGAAGTAGGTGTACGAGATTCACGGGGCTATGATTGAGCATGATATTTAAATACAGCCGTGGCATATACCAGCACAGCCTGCCACATCCTCCATTGAGCTACATCTTTACTCATGACTTTCTGGAGTCCTGTACATTTGGCCTCCTGATGAACTTACAGGAAGGGGAAACGCGTTGGGGTGATTTCCAGAATATGAGATAAGTCTGCCATCATTTATCTATTAGCACAGTATGAAAAGTGTATTAGAGTAGGCAGTCACTCATTACCTGTTTATAACTCACATTATCAGGGTCTAGCAGGGAAAGTGAGGTACAGCCGCCGCTGAATGGGAGCGCCAGACTCGTATACTAGGGTGCCAACCTCCATGACAGGCAGTATCAGTTGAGGCTTTTTTAGATAGGGCAGTTTTAAGTCTATATTGTATATGAATGCTTATCATGTTTAAGACTTTACTGGCCCATGTGTGTTTATCTATTTCTATTTTTTGACTCAATGTTAAATAGTCCCTAAGGGATATTGGACGGATCTTGATATAATCGTGAATCTTCTTACTCGCACATCACAAGAGTTTTTTGGTGTTTTTTAAAAAAGAATCAGAATAAAAATTATTATTTTAGAGTTTTTTTCATGTTTACAGATGGAGATACAAAGGGCTCAACATTCGGAGCTCTGCTAGATCTGTAACAGAGAAAACTGTTATTCTATCACAACTGCTGCACCCAGTAAACTATTAATTGATACACTGCTGGAATCAGGCTCTCAGCCCCTACATTGTGCTGCTGTTAGATTACATAGCACAAACCTGCTGACAGATTTCCTTTAAAAGATAAGTTCTTGCTTTGCCCATCGATTTGTGCTGTGCCGCCAAGAGCCAAGGCAGCCTAAGTGAGTTCTAACACAGATAAGTTGCTTTTCTGTATATAAAGATGTGGATATAATATAAACCATGCTAAAAAATGGAATGCTTTGATTTCTGTCTTTATTATTTGGAGCTGTAGATTTACTATTAATTGTTGCAGTAAGGAGAATTTTTTAATATATACTGTATGTCTATGAGTCTGTTGAGTTTGGACGAGGAAACCCATGGCTAGTCCAGAAATCACAGTCTGTACTTGAACCGTGAATGTCAGAAGTGTCAAACCAGTCTTACTAAAATGCCAGTCCCAATTCTAACCCCTTATGGTCTAGTGTATTTCGGACCTTAGCTTCATCTGAATGATAAGTGCCTGGGCAGTCTGTGCTTTACTCTACAGTGATGTTTTAAAACGCCACTGCATAGAAGAGCAGCTGCATGTGATCGTGCAGCTGCAGGTAGCTGGCTGTCAGACTCAGTCGGACTCCTCATAGAGAAGGTAGAGACGGTTTATTACCTACTTAGCCTATGGTCATCTGATCGCTGGAAGTATGGAGGTGCTGGTGGATTTTAGGAGACCCATGCAGCTCTGCTATGTAGCCAGGAGGCTGAATTTCCACTGTAACAGGGACTAATATACTAGCCCAACTTACAGTAGAAATCAGGTAAAGAAAAGGTATTTAAATATTGAAAAGGTCCCCAAAAGGTAATATATGACCTTATGAGAGCACAATGTGAGAAATAAAAAAATATATTTATACATAAAATATGTACTGTATATATATACAGTACAGACCAAAAGTTTGGACACACCTTCTCATTTAAAGATTTTTCTGCATTTTCATGACTATGAAAATTGTACATTCACACTGAAGGCATCAAAACTATGAATTAACACATGTGGAATTATAAACTTAACAAAAAAGTGTGAAACAACTGAAAATATGTCTTATATTCTAGGTTCTTCAAAGTAGCCACTTTTTGCTTTGATGACTGCTTTGCACACTCTTGGCATTCTCTTGATGAGCTTCAAGAGGTAGTCACCGGAAATGGTCTTCCAACAATCTTGAAGGAGTTCCCAGAGATGCTTAGCACTTGTTGGCCCTTTTGCCTTAACTCTGCGGTCTAGCTCACCCCAAACCATCTCGATTGGGTTCAGGTCTGGTGACTGTGGAGGCCAGGTCATCTGGCGTAGCACCCCATCACTCTCCTTCTTGGTCAAGATAGCCCTTACACAGCCTAGATGTGTGTTTGGGGTCATTGTCCTGTTGAAAAATAAATGATGGTCCAACTAAACGCAAACCGGATGGAATAGCATGCCGCTGCAAGATGCTGTGATAGCCATGCTGGTTCAGTAAGCCTTCAATTTTGAATAAATCCCCAACAGTGTCACCAGCAAAGCACCCCCACACCATCACACCTCCTCCTCCATGCTTCACGGTGGGAACCAGGCATGTAGAGTCCATCCGTTCACCTTTTCTGCGTCGCCCAAAGACACGGTGGTTGGAACCAAAGATCTCAAATTTAGACTCATCAGACCAAAGCACAGATTTCCACTGGTCTAATGTCCATTCCTTGTGTTCTTTAGCCCAAACAAGTCTCTTCTGCTTTTTGCCTATCCTTAGCAGTGGTTTCCTAGCAGCTATTTTACCATGAAGGCCTGGTGTCTGCTGCTAGAACTCTGTGTGGCATTGACCTGGTCTCTAATCTGAGCTGCTGTTAACCTGCGATTTCTGAGGCTGGTGACTCAGATAAACTTATTCTCAGAAGCAGAGGTGACTCTTGGTCTTCCTTTCCTGGGGCGGTCCTCATGTGAGCCAGTTTCTTTGTAGCGCTTGATGGTTTTTGCAACTGCACTTGGGGATACTTTCAAAGTTTGCCCAATTTTTCCGACTGACTGACCTTCATTTCTAAAAGTAATGATGGCCACTCGTTTTTCTTTATTTAGCTTCTTTTTTCTTGCCATAATACAAATTCTAACAGTCTATTCAGTAGGACTATCAGCTGTGTATCCACCTGACTTCTGCACAACACAACTGATGGTCCCAACCCCATTTATAAGGCAAGAAATCCCACTTATTAAACCTGACAGGGCACTCCTGTGAAGTGAAAACCATTTCCAGTGACTACCTCTTGAAGCTCATCAAGAGAATGACAAGAGTGTGTAAAGCAGTCATCAAAGCAAAAGGTGGCTACTTTGAAGAACCTAGAATATAAGACATATTTTCAGTTGTTTCACACTTTTTTGTTAAGTATATAATTCCACATGTGTTAATCCATAGTTTTGATGCCTTCAGTGTGAATGTACAATTTTCATAGTCATGAAAATACAGAAAAATCTTTAAATGAGAATGTGTGTCCAAACTTTTGGTCTGTACTGTATATATATATATATATATATATATATATGTATATGTATATATATATAGTATACAGTGGGGAAAATAAGTATTTGATACACTGCGGATTTTGCAAGTTTCCCCACCTACAATGATCTTCCTCAGTCTGGGGCTCCATGCAAGATCTCACCTCTTGGGGTAATGATGATTCTGAGACAGGTCAGAAGTCAGCCCAGAACTACACGGGAGGACCTGGTCAATGACCTGAAGAGAGCTGGGACCACAGTCTCAAACATTACCGTTAGTAACACACTACGCCATCATGGATTAAAATCCTGCAGGCAAGGTCCCCCTGCTCACGCCAGCACATGTCCAGGCCTGTTTGAAGTTTGCTAATGACCATCTGGATGATCCAGAGGAGGCATGGGAGTAGGTCATGTGGTCAGATGAGACCAATCTAGAACTTTTTGGTATAAACTCTACTCACCGTGTTTGGAGGAAGAAGAAGGCTGAGTAAAACACCATCCCAACCGTGAAGCATGGTGGGGGGAAACTTTAAACTTTAGGGGTGCTTTTCTGCAAAGGGGACAGGACGACTGCACTATATGGAAGGGAGGATGGATGGGGTCCCGAAACACACAGCCAGGGCAACTAAGGAGTGGCTCCGTAAGAAGCATTTCAAGGTCCTGGAGTGGCCTAGCCAGTCTCCAGACCTGAACCCAATAGAAAATCTTTGGAGGAAGCTGAAACTCAATGTTGCCCAGCGACAGTCCCGGAACCTGAAAGATCTGAATGGAGGAATGGGCCAAAATCCCTGCTGCAGTGTGTGCTTACTTGGTCAAGAACTAGAGGAAACGTCTGACCTTTGTAATTACAAACAAAGATTTCTGTACCAAATATTAAGTTCTGTTTTTCTATTGTATCAAATATTTATTTCATGCAATAAAATGCTAATTAATTATGTAAAAATCATACAATGTGATTTTCTTATTTTTTTAAGATTCTGTCTCTCAAAGTTGAAGTGTACCTACAATAAAAATTACAGACCTCTCCATTCATTGTAGGTGGGAAAATTTGCAAAATCGTCAGTGTATCAAATACTTATTTTCTCCACTGTATATACAAAAATAAAAAACAAAATGTGTCTAACATATAAAAATAATTGCTATTGAAAGGGGAACACATTTTAAAATGTTGAGAAAAAGGATTTCCCTAGAGACAGGAGAGAAAAGGAGCGCCATCTAAGCGTAGTAAATAGGTAATAAATAAGTTAGGTGAGAAACATGGACAATGCTCATCTGGTTAGGTTGTGCTGACTTAGGCCCAATGCTAGCTATAGTATACATTATGTGGTGGACTGTGGCAGACCTGATGGACCGTGGAAAGTTCCTCCAGTGGTGGATAGCAGCAAAGGAATTCTAGTAATGTGGTGCTTCTCCCACAAGAGGTGATAAAATTAAAGATAGGGGTGGTAATCTTCCGTTAGGTGTTTACAACTCAAATGTAAACTCCAAAGAGTTGGACTTGACATTTGACTTCTAGACACCTGATGAAGACTGTTCACAGCCGAAACGCATTGTGTTTTTAATAATTTTTATTGTTATTATAGTTTTTATTAACATATCCCTTTTTGTAGGAACATCGCTTTACCACTCCTATCTTTAATTTTTTCACCTCTTGTGGTGGAAGCTCCACATTCCCTTTGCTACATTTTAAAATGTATAACAGTAATCCTTTTTAGTTATAAAAAAATAAAAAAAATGTGAAAATCAAACACATACTTCATTTATTTTCCCTCTGATATCACCCAATATCAGCAAAAAAATAAAAGAAGAGAGTATGAAAATAATAACACTCCATGTATCATGTAAAAAGATACAAAAATTATTTAAATATCCAAATATGACATTTTTGTTACAGATTATTAAACCACACGTATGAAAAAATCCAAAAATGTACCTAGTCTGTAATGGGGGTAAAAAAAATTACCTATCACCAATCTGCGGCTGCCTTTTTTATTTTTTAATAAAAGAGTAGTCAGCTCTAGATTGATGATTTTTCTAATTATCACTAATTAACAAAAGTAGTCAGACGTAACCCTAATGTCCCCCAAAAGAACTTGACTGTCTAGCAAAGTCAGACCTGAACATTTGGGTTGTGGGATCCCGGCATGAATGTTCCCCCAAATCAATAAAACACCAAGCTGTTAGTATATCTGGAATAAAGCATATAAAGGTCTGGCTTATGTACATTATGCCACCATACACCATAATCCGTCAGTAGGTCCAGTGTGACATTCCCTTGTAAAGGCCTCTTCTTGATGTTGCCCTTGTGGTCTTCAAATAGAGACCGGTGGCTGGAATGGAGCAAGCGAGGCTGAAATTGAGGTCTATCTTCTTCAGCGATGAGTCCCATTTTTGTCTTGGATGCAATGATAGCTTGAGATTGCTTTGGAGACCACAAGGACACAGCCAGGAAGAGGCCTTCATGAGGGAACGTTATACCTGTCCTATTCCCAGAACTATGGTGTGGCATAATGTGCGGTAGACTCCTCTATCTTTCCAGGTGCTCAATAGTTGTGGAACCAGAAGTACAGGCATTTCTTCAAAGTAACAGCAGCGAGTTTTCAACATGACAACACGAGATTGCATGTTGCTCACACTACTATGAGGAGCATACGTGGCCTAAACATGCTTCCTTGGCCTACAGTGTTTCCAAACTTGTTTCCAATAGATCATGTCTAGGACATCATTGGTCAGCAATTGCAATGGAAGCTGCCAGCTGTGGACCTTGATGATTTGCATGTCCAAGTGCATTCAGAGTGGTAGAACATTCCTCAGACCATTAATAACCTCACTGATAATGTGCCAAGGCATGTAACTGCGTGTATTTCTGAGCGTTTCGCTTATACCCAATGCTGAATAAATCGAGATGTTTTGAAAATGTTGTTTTTCATCATTTGCATATCATTAACATTTCTATCCATCCTGTGATTTCCATAGTTCCATGATTTTTCCTTTTTCGGACTTTGTTAACTCCATGTTGAGAAGTGTATATACACAACTTCAGTACATTAGGTCTTAAGCTCTGATGTTGATTCATTAATGGGAACCTGCCAGCTGATTCATGCTGCTAAAGCATGGGCAGCTTGATTCTGAGCCTCACTGCATGATTTTCTTATGCATTTCAGAGAAAATAAGTTAGAAGATCCGGCCGAGAACCATAGGGAGAGACGAGTCTAGTCTGGCATTGCCCTTGGCCGGCTTCTCCCAGTGCCGCTAGAAGTGATTGACAGGTCTCTCCCATAAGAAGAGTCATGTCTATTACCTACAGTAGTGCTGGGAAGAGCTGGCCAGGGGCAGTGTCACACTAGTCTCGTTTCTCCCTATGGCTCTTGGCCAGATCTTCTGACTAAATTTTCTCTGAAACGCTGAAGCAGCCAGGCTCTGTTTCATGCATTCTGTGCTTTGGCAGCATGAATCATCTGGCTGGTTCCCTTTAATGCTTTTCCAGTCATTACGCTATTATCCTTTCTTTCTTTGTATTAAAATGAAACTATGTAACCTAAGGATGTCCTTGGCCATACTCTCCTCCATCCCTATCTATCCAGCCTTTACCACTGTCTACTGGATCAGAACTAGCTCTATTTGTTTTTTCATAGTCTCACATTGGAATGGAAACAGAGTACAGAGGGAAGATGTTGCACATAAAGGACCAGTATAAAGGAAAAATATGCACCCGTGTATGTATTTAAACAGCTCAATGTGAAACCTGTGATTGTGTAAACCCTCCCTCCACAAATAAAGCAATGCCTCTAGGGAGGGATGAGTCGCTTCTTAACAGTAGGTTAAGGTTTCTCCATGGAGACACTGAAGCGTCCTAGCTCAGCCAACGGCACACAGTAGGTTGGGGCTCGGAGGGAGGGAGGGGGTTATTTTATTATAGTAGAGATGATGTTCCTTCCTCTGTTGCTTCTTAATTATGATGATGGTATTATTTATGGTAAGGTTAACAATAAAGATTGTTGGAGATTTACCATCTCTTGCTCCATTGTTATTTGAAGCACCTGTTCACGCACTTGTGGCAGAAGGAATAACTTTTTCCCATGTGCTTTACAGCTGCACCTTGTAGGTTTGAATCAGATTTCACTTTGCTTCACAGTTTTCCATGTTATATAAATGTCAATGCAATTTATAAATATGCCTTTAATCTTATAATGTATTTAAATAAAAACCAAAATTACAATGCTTGTGCCATAATTTTGACATAAATCAACGTAGACAGATTTATCAATGACATGTAGAAAGAATAGATGTTTGTTACATTACATTTTGCTTTTATTAAGAATAAGTTAAAAAGCATAAATCTATCCAACAGAGCAAAACACAAAGGCGTATTGGTGCGTGAACCGACAGAAAAAAAGCCCCATAGAAAAAATAGCACTGATCACAGCAATAGAAAGATATATATAGGATGGATATACCCAAAAAATAATAATGGCATGCCCAATCAATGATTATACCCTGGAAGATATCGGGTACAAAGTGTTATGGATGTTTCCTTTACAGCATAAAGCATTTTCCACACTGTATCCTTCCTCTATAGTATTTGTTACACGCACGTTAGTGATGAGCGAGCACTAAAATGTTCGGGTACTCGTTGCTCTGGTCGAGCAAATTGGAACACTCGGGTGCTCGACCCGAGCAACGAGCCCAATGTAAGTCTATGGGAAACTCGAGTATTTTTTAGGCGGCTCCCCCCGGCGGTCTGCAGAGGGCCTAAAAATTGCCCAAATCGATGGGAACAGTGCTCAAATGACATGGGAACAGCATGGGGAAGACCTCTGGAAGCATTTTTGACTCCCAGGTCACTGCTGTCAACAACATTGTCAGAGTATTACGCTACTTTTACGGACTCACAATAAAACATACAAAAATGAAACCAAAATGGATTTTCCTGGGAAATATGTTAATGAACATCCTTTCCAGGGTAATGACTTGTATATAAAGCAAAATAAATAACCAAAACCAAAAATACTCCTCCACACCTTGGGCTATGTTCACACATAGTGTTTTTGATTCGTTTTTGCACTTTTGCATTGCTTTCAACCAAGACAAATGAATTCACTGGGAAATGTCATTTTAACATTTTACAACATTATCTGGCCATGTGGTGTGTGACACATCATTAGACACATGCATACAGTGCTGAAAAGATATGGGAACAGGATGGGGAAGACCTCTGGAAGCATCTCTGACTCCCAGGTCACTGCCTAAAAGTGTGCCCATCATAAGTGATCCTTGGCACATGCGAAGATGCCTCCTGCCATGCACCTGTCATTGCAGACTTGCAACAATCACCGTCCACGTCATTGTCCCAGTGCAGCGTTCAGTTGTCCCTACCCCATTCCTTGGAATGCAAGCACAAGAATGCCGCCAGCCACCCACCCACAGGCTGCAATACTATAGTGCCAAATTTTTGGCAGCTGCTTTCACTTGAAATGTGACCTTTTATGCTCATGGAGGCGGAAGCTGTCCACAATCTTATGGTGGCGGCGACCGGGTAACCATACTCGGTCCCCAGCCACAGCTATTTCTCCAAGTATCGTCTCCGTCTTCCACAAGCACGCGTCCCACAACATTACCCGTGCCCTCCCCAGTGCACTTACTGGGAAGGACTGCCTAACCACAAACACATGGTCAAGAGAATGTGGCCAGGGACGGTATGGAGCCAGTCCACAGCTTTTTTTGCTGAGTTGTATTTCACCACAGCCATATTCTTTAGCTTGGTGAAAGGACTTGGGAAACCATAGCTACCCAGCTGTCATTTCTCCCAGGAAGTCTTCTAAAGCTGCTTTCACTTGAAATATGGCCTTTTAGGCTCGTGGAGGCGGAAGCTTTTCATAACCTCATGCCGACGGCGGCCGGGTGTCCATACTCGGTCTGCAGCCGCAACTATTTCTCCCAGTATCGTCTCCGCCTTCCACAAGCACGGGTCCCACAACATTACCCGTGCCCTCCCCAGAGCACTTACTGGGAAGGACCGCCTAACCACAAACACGTGGACAGGTGAATGTGGCCAGGGATGGTACGGAGCCAGTCCACAGCTTTTTTTGCTGAGTTGTATTTCACCACAGCCATATTCTTTAGCTTGGTGAAAGGACTTGGGAAACCATATCTACCCAGCTGTCATTTCTCCCAGGAAGTCCTCTTAAGCTGCTTTCTCTTGAAATGTGGCCTTTTAGGCTCGTGGAGGCTGAAGCTTTTCATAACCTCATCCCGGCAGCGGCCTGGTGTCCATACTCGGTCTGCAGCCGCCACTATTTCTCCCGGTATCGTCTCCGCCTTCCACAAGCACGGGTCCCACAACATTACCCGTGCCCTCCCCAGTGCACTCACTGGGAAGAACCGCCTAACCACAAACACGTGGACAGGTGAATGTGGCCAGGGATGGTACGGAGCCAGTCCACAGCTTTTTTTGCTGAGAGTTGTATTTAGCTCAATGAAAGGACTGGCATCGAGGGAAACCGTATCTACTCTGGGTGTTATTTCTCCCAGGAAGTCCTCTAATGCAGCTTGTTGCAGAAGCAATGGCAGCCCGTCCAACATCAACTCGTACTTGTCGGTGGTGCTTTGACACACAAACATCTTTCTTTGCGCATTTAATTTAATGACTACAGAGTTGGGTAATGGCCTGATCTGCAATGCGATTTGAGAAATAACATGCATAAGCATGAATGATCCACATTAAAAAAGCAGCCATAGCGTGTCCGAGAACCTTCCACCACACTTTTCTTAGCCAGGACTGCTTCTCAGCAGGGATGGACGGACCCGCCAGAAAACTGGAGACTCCTCGGTTGGGCCCTGGCTTCTCCGTCAGGAGAGTTCATAGTGCCTACGTGAGGCCATGATGATGATAGAGACCACCATCTGCTTAGTTTTCTGCAAGTATGCAGCCAGCCAGCCACCCACCCACCCAATACTAAACTGCCAGATTTCTGGGCAGCTGCTTGCACTTGAAATGTGGCCTTTTAGGCTCATGGAGGCAGAAGCTTTTCACAATCTCATGCCCCATGCCTCGTGTCCATACTCGGTCCCCAGCCGTCACTATTTCTCCCGGTGCTGTCTCCGCCTTCTACAAGTGCGGGTCCCTGAACATTACTTCTGGTACTTTTCTGTGGCAATTTGCTTGCCTCCTACCAGCCTGGAATATTTCCAGTAAACTATGGTACGACACCATGGTATTAGCACTGCCCCCAGTACCAGTAACGAAGCCATCCCCAATTTCCTTCTCAGGAATTTTAGTTGGTAGACTGAGTGGCTGCCCAAATACATTAGTTTCTCACAAAGGAGCTGAAGATAGAGTGGCAGTAGGTGCAAGTTTCTCCAGCCTGTTAGATATTAGAGGGTGAACGGCAGCACATTGGATCAGTGGTTAGCACTGAAGCCTTGCAGCACTGGGATCATGAGTTCAAATCCCATCAAGGACAACATCTGCAAGTACTTTGTATGTTCTCACTGTGTTTGCGTGTGTTTCCTCCTCAATATAAAAGCAGCCATAGAGTGTCCAGGAACCTTCCCACACACTTTTCTTAGCCAGGACTGCTTCTCGGCAGGACTGCTTCCCTGGCTTCTACATCAGGAGAGTTCATGATAGCGCTAACTTTGCAGCTGCTATGGGGCTCTTGAGCGGGGGAGAAAGGTGAGCCCTCAGAATCAAATCCTCTGGTGGGCACAATGTTTTTCAATCTGAAACAGCTTCTCAGTGGTAGCTGTATTTCACCACAGCCATATTCTTTAGCTTGGTGAAAGGACTTGCATAGAGGGAAACTGTATCTACTCCGGCTGTCATTTCTCCATCACCAGGTTCCGCACATTGTCACACACGACCATGCCTGGCTGTATGTTCAGCGGTGAGAGCCACAGATCAGGCTGCTGTGTTACAACTTTCAACAACTCTGCAGCGCTGGGCAGTTTGTCACCTAAGCATTAAGCATGTTATCTTCAGCACAGCCTGTTGCCGCTTGGCCAAGGCAGTGCTGCAGTGCTGTCAGCTTGTGACTGATGTGGTCATTTCGGAGAAGGAGGAGGAGGTGCAGAAGCTGAACAATGTGATTACATTGAGGTTAAATTGGCGACACTGTTTTTTATTTTACTAAAGAAAGATCCTATTGTTTTGGGGGGTTTTTACGTTATTTTTTAAGACAAATGCATTCACCGGGAAATGTCATTTAACATTTTACAACCTTAACATGTGTTACACACCACTATTAATGTGGTGTGTGACACATCATCAGACACATCCTGTTTTATTTAAGATGGAGGGACTCTGAAAGTCATAAAGCCTATTTTTATAGGGCCATCAGACGGCCCTTACTATTCTTAAAAGGCCAGCAGTCGGTCCTCGCTATTGTTAGAGAGCCATCAGCCGGCTATGCTTTGTTGTTCCCATTATTAACAAGTGGGTCTCCTATACTGTTATTGCATATGCAGTGACTGCAAGAGCTGCCAAAAATGTGGACGCAACCCAATACCCCTTTGAAGAGACATAGAGGAGGGTCTCAGTAAAAACAATGTTCCCATTATAAAGGAACGGGTGTTACGCACACACCCAGACTAACTGGCCTGAGCGTGGTTAGTGATCCCACTGGACCATGAACCGAGGAGTGCCTGGAGGGGCATGACTAAGTATCAATTTGGTCCGACCAAGGTCACACAGCGGCTCAGTCGACTCCGTGAACCAGGGAGGAACCGAGCAGAGGGGCCAGGTGCTACTCCAGGTCAGACCCCGGTCACAGCTGTTGACCCACACCGGGGAATGCAGGAACAGGCAGGCACAGCTGGTATGCAGACAGGCGGGTACTGGCAGGCACGGCTGGTATGCAGACAGACGGGTGCTGGCAGGCACGGCTGGTATGCAGACTGACAGATACTGGCAGGTAGGAACGCAGGCTGTATAGGGACCAGTACACACTGGGATACAGGAACAGAGCCGCGGGTGCGGTGGACTAGCAGAGCAGAACCGCAGGCGCGGAGGACAAGCGGAGCAGAGCAGAGAGAAACCGCAGGTGCGGTGGACAAGCAGAGCAGAGGGAAACCGCAGGTGCGGTGGGCAAGCAGAGCAGAGCGAAACCGCAGGTGCGGTGGACAAGCAGAGCAGAGCGATACCGCAAGTGCGGTGGACAAGCAGAGCAGAGCAAAACCGCAGGTGCGGTGGACAAGCAGAACAGAGCGAAACCGCAGGTCCGGTGGACAAGCAGAGCAGAGCAAAACTGCAGGTGCGGTGGACAAGCAGAGCAGAGCGAAACCACAGGTGCGGTGGACAAGAAGAGCAGAGCGAAACCGCAGGTTCGGTGAACAAGCAGAGCAGAGCAAAACCGCAGGTATACAGTTATAGGGTATGCAGTGAGTCCAACGGCTGACCAATTTTAGGAAAAACCCCACTAAGAACTTAAAGACACATAGAGCAGGGCCACAGTAATGACAAATTCCCATTAGAAAGGAGAGAGTCTGCTATACAGTTATAGGGTATGCAGTGAGTCCAACAGCTGACCAAATTTAGGAAAAACCCCACTAAGAATTTAAAGACACATAGAGCAGGGCCACAGTAACAAGTACAACATGTTCCCATTAGAAAGGAGAGGGTCTGCTATACAGTTATAGGGTATGCAGTGAGTCTAACGGCTGACCAATTTTAGGAAAAACCCCACTAAGAATTTAAAGACACATAGAGCAGGGCAACAGTAACGACAAATTCCCATTAGAAAGGAGAGGGTCTCCCATAGTGTTGGCCTATGCAGTGAATGCAAGGGCTGCCAAAAATTGGGAGGCACTGCAATGCCCCTTGGAAGAGACTTAGAGGGCCTCATAAATAAATGTTCCCATTAGAAAGGAGCGGGTCTCCAATATTTGTAATGCCCATGCACTAAGTGTATGGGCTGACAAACATTTACCCCTGGGGGGTATACATGAACATACTGTATACATTTTTTTTAAGGGCATCATAATCACCCTTTAAAAAAATTATGTGGGTGTTGCATCACGGACTACGGTCACCCTGGTGATTTGGTGGTGGAGGATGAGGATGAGGAGAAGGACAAGAGCAAATAGCCAAAATCAGGAAGCATATACCCATGTGTGGGTGTAAAGAGGTGCATGGGAATACACCTCCCAAAAAAATACACTGGATTTGAGTTTATGTTATGCTGCTATTGACTCGCCCCCTGGGCCGTGGGGCACTCGGATCCGGGCAATTAGGGAAACGGTGGGAGTAGTAGTGGCAACCCGGTTCCGTGGCTCAGGGTGGTCAGGCCAGTGGTAGTCCGTTATGTGCTGATGATTATGTCCGACTACGCCACCCGTGGATTTGCGGTCATTAGGAACCACCGCTGCAAGGCGGACCGCTGGGGCTGATGATGTATGCAGCTGGGATGGTGTGACTCCCCACGGGAAGAGTGCGGCCCCAGGGCAGTGTAGTGGATGTTGGGATTGATGGAAGTGAGAGTCCCAGTGCTGATAGTGCTGGAGGAGCAAGAAGCACACAGACAACAAGTTACAGTCCAGGGTCTTTACTAGAACAGTTAAATTGACCCACAAACAGTCCCGGCTAGGAGGGGACCTGGATGTCTGAGAGCAACGGAGAAATTGGCCCTGGTCAGGGTGAGGGTGTAGGCCTACTGTGCTTTCTGCGCTCCTTCTGGCTATCTCCTCCTTATAGGGTAACAGCCCACGTTTCCGAGCTCTCCGTGTATTCTCGCCTGTATGGCCTGCGACGTGGGTTCCTTTCTGCTCCCAGCCTTGTACGGCTTTGCTGGTCCCTTCTGTTGTGGCAGGGCCTCGAGGCTTCTTAGGCCAAGGAATATACAGTCCCCTGCGGACTGGTTATCTGCTGGAGGATGTGGAATCCTCCCAGCCTCAGACACCAAAGTCTGGTAAATTAAGTCCGTTATCTGCCAAGACAGACTCACTTCGCCTCTTGTCTCTGGCCTGTGGCTCTCCTCCTGCCACACTTCCTCTTAGGTGCAATACAACTTTCTGTCCCTGCTCTGCTCTGGGACACGTCTCAGTCCTGAGACAGGTCATCTGGTTCTCCCTAACCCTGCCCCCAGTACCAGCTTTTATAGGGACAGCCTGCTCCCCCTACTGGCCTGAGACAGGAGGTACTGCATGCTAATGTTCCCCTGACTAGAGAACCTCCCCCTTGCTCTCAGACACAGCTTTATTACATTTTGTGGCATCCAGGCCAGGGTGACACACTATCATTCGGTGGTGTTGAGAAGTCTGGCCCAATCCAGCCCTTGTTCATTTTTATAAGTCAGCCTGTCAGCATTTTCAGTTGACAGGCGGATGCACTTATCAGTTATTATTCCACCAGCGGCACTAAAAACCCGCTCTGATAAAACACTAGCGGCAGGGCAGCCCAGGACCTCCAAGGCGTAGAGAGCCAGTGCATTCCACGTATCCATCTTGGATACCCAATAATTAAAAGGCACATAGGAATCACAGAGGATGTTGGTACGGTCGGCAAGGTACTCCCTCAGCATCTTCCCAAACTTTGCACTCCTTGTGAGAGTACCCCGCACCTCAGGGCCTGTGCGATGGGAGGGTCTGAGAAAACTGTCCCAGAACTTTGACAGTGTTCCCCTGCCTCTGCTGGATTGCATTTGTGTCTCTCTCACCTGTACTCCTTGGTTGTCCAACGAACTGTGACCTCTGCCGCCAGCATTTTCAGATGGGAATTTTTTAATAGTTCCGCAACAAGAGCCTTCTGGTACTGCCCCATTTTTTGCAGACCTGTCCGCCTCAGGAATAAGAGATACAAAATTCTCCTTGTAGCGTGGGTCTAGAAGTGTCACTAACCAGTAATGACTGTCACCCAAAATTTTGAGAACGCGAGGATCATGGGAAAGGCAGCATAACATATACTCAGCCATGCGTGCCAGACTGCTAACAGGCAAGACTTCCGTGTCCTCACCAAGAGGATGACTGACCATGCTCTCCTCCTCCTCTCTGTCCTCTGACCATCCACGCTGAACAGACGGTATGACAGTTGTGCAGGTAGTACCGTCTATAGCGCATGAAACTAGCTCCTGCTCTTCCTCCTCCTCCTCTTCCTCATTGTCAGCCAATCCACGTTGGGATGAGATGAGGCTGGGCTGTGTGTAATCACCCTGTATGGTTCCTTGCTCCATCTCATCGTGCTCCGCCTGCAATGCATCCTCTTTGATTGTGAGCAGGGAGCATTTCAGAAGACAGAGAAGCGGGATGGTGACGCTAATTATGGCGTCATTGCCGCTTACCATCTTGATGGAGTCCTCAAAGTTTTGGAGGAGGGTACATATGTCTGAAATCCATGTCCACTCCTGAGGTCTTTTGTGTGGAGTCTGAACTGAATACCAACGGCCTTGTTGATGCTGGTACTCAACAACTGCCTTCTTCTGCTCACAAATCTTTCTCAACATCTGCAGTGTAGAGTTCCAACGCGTGGGGACATCACATACCAGTCTGTGAGCCGGAAGCTGCAAACGCTGCTGAAACACGGCAAGGGCGGCAGAAGCTGTGGAGCTGACTTTCTAAAATGGGCACACAGGCGCCGTACTTCAACAAGCAGATCCAGCAGCTCCAGTTAGGTTTTGAGAAACTGCTGAACCACGAGGTTAAGCACATGAGCCAGGCATGGTACGTGTGTGAGTTCGCCTCGCCTCAGAGCCGCCACCAGGTTCCGGCCATTGTCACACACGACCATGCCTGGCTGTAGGTTCAGCGGTGTGAGACAGATCTGCCTGCTCTTTCAGAGCTGTCCATAACTCTTCAGCATTGTGCGGTTTGTCACCTAAGCATATTAGCTTCAGCACAGCCTGTTGCCGCTTGGCCGAGGCAGTGCTGCAGTGCTTCCAGTTTGTGACTGATGTGGTCATTTCGGAGATGGAGAAGGAGGTGCAGGAGCTGAACAATGTGGTGGACATTCCCGGTAACTGCGTTGTTGAGGGTACGACTAATGTTTGGGGACACGAGCTTGTGTAATGCGGGGACGGCACACCGGGAGAAATAGTGGCGGCTGGGGACAGAGTACCGAGGGACGGCCGCCGCCATCAGGTTGATGAATGCTTCTGTTTTCACGAGCCTAAAAGGCAACATTTTGAGCGCAAGCAGTAGTGAAATGTGGGAATTTAGTACTTTGGCCTGTGGGTTGGCTGCGTATTTGCGTTTGCGTTCCAAGGACTGGGGTATGGACAACTGAACGCTGCGCTGGGACAAGGACGTGGACGTACTTCCTGATGCTGCTACTTGAGAGTGTGCAATGACAGGTGCAGGGCAGGAGGCATATTCGCATTCACCATGGATAGGGGATTGGCTTGTATGCACAACAGTGGAAGAAGCAATGGTGCCACCTGCAGAGACTGTTCCTGGACCATGGAGTTCGGTCCACAAAGTCAGTTGCTTTGCTGCCATGTGCCTGATCATGCTGATGGTGGTCAGGCTGTTCGTTTTGACACCCCTGCTGATGCTGGCCTGGCAGGTGGTGCAAATGGCCTTTTTGGGGTTATTGGCAGAGTCTTTAAAAATCAACCAGACTCAGGAAGACCTAACAGTTGTACTGGCAACCTCCTTCGTGTTGTTGTTACGGGAAATGGTTGCCTGCCTTCTTTCTGCAGCCACCACACTGCTTCTTCCTGCCTGTTGGGGTGCTTTGCCTCCCTCCTCCTGTGTGCTGCTCTCCTCGCTCTGCATGTCCTCCTGCCAGGTTGGGTCAGTTACTATATCTTTCACCACCTCGTCTTCCACTACCGCACTCTGGTCCTCCTCCTGACTTTCTGGCAATTGTGTCTCATCATCGTCCACCTCTTGTGACACTTTCCCATCGTCGCCTTCGTGTGACCGTGGCTGCTCAAATATTTGGGCATTGCTACATACGATCTCTTTTTGCCCCACTTCAAGTAGACCGGGCGAGAGGCCCGAATCTATAAATGGAAAAGTGAACAGCTCTTCGGAGTGTCCAAGTGTGGGGTTAGTTGTCTCTGGGCACTCGGCATGGTGGGAGAAAGGAGGTTCAGGGTGAGGAATATGCGGTCCAGACTCATGGCTACTGAGACTTGACCATGTGGAAGACAAGGTGGTGGTGGTGGTGGCAAGGTGACTGGAAGCATTATCTGCTATCCAACTAATCACCTTTTCACACTGCTCTGTGTTCAATAGTGGTGTTCTGCGGTCCCCTATTAATTGGGACAGGAAGGTCGAGCGAGAAGATGTGGGTGTTTGTTGTGGCACAATTTCAGCTTGTCCACGGCCACGGCCTCTGCATGCACCATCATCACCATCATGTCCAGTTCCCCGTCCCTTGCCACATGCCTTGCCCATTTTAAATGGAGGACAATATCTTCCACGCTCACAACAAATGACTGAATTTGGAGCGAACTTATATGTGATCCGTGTGACGGACAAACCACAGTTTTAAATAGCTGGACTGTAGGTAACTATTTTGAACAGCAATCTGGTGTCAATTGCTTCACTGACACACTGAAACAAATTTTTAATGGAGGTCAGAAATGGCAGTATTTTCTGAAAACGTATATGTAATCCGTGTGACGAAGAAAACACAGTTTTAAATACCTGGCCTGTAGGTAACTATTTTGAACAGCAATCTGGTGTCAATTGCTTCACTGACACACTGAAACAAATTTTTAATGGAGGTCAGAAATGGTAGTATTTTCTGAAAACGTATATGTGATCCGTGTGACGGAGAAAACACAGTTTTAAATACCTGGCCTGTAGGTAACTATTTTGAACAGCAAACTGGTGTCAATTGCTTCACTGACACACTGAAAAAATTCGGAATGGAGGCCAGAAATGGCAGTATTTTCAGTGCAATTATATGTGATCCGTGTGATGGACACACCACAGTTTTAAGTAGCTGGATTTTTAGCGCTGTAATATGGAAAGGACCTGGCTATGTTCTGCAGTGGCAACAAGCAAATGACGCAGAAAAACTGTGTTCTCTGGATTGCTTTTTAAGCAAATAATGAGGATTAAGATCCAAAAAAAAATATTCCTGGCCCCTGAGACCTGGGCCTATTTCTAGAAATATCTAACAGCAGCAGCAGACAAAACTGGAATTGAGCCTCTTGTCCTATGTGCACTGCAGTCTGCTATATACCCTGCCTGCCTGCCTATATACCCTGCCTTCCTGATATTTCTGCAGATGGATTAGTACTGTTTGTTGAGATGGATATGTGTCTCTAATATAGTTTGGTACACCTACACTAACTAGAAACAAGCAAATCTCTCTCTAACTCTGCAGCACCTCTCCCTACACTGTCTGATTCCGGAGTGACTGTGACGAGCATAGCGGCACCAAGTTGATATAGACCTGATAACACAGTGCGGCCAGCCAATCACTGTAATGCCACAACCAACATGGCTACGGAATTACAGTGAGTGGCAGGCCATCCCTGAATATTCATTGGCGCTCTAAAGAGCGTCAAACATGCAGGGAGGAGACCCGAGCTCCCGCCGAGCAACCCCAGAAATAATCTGCGAGAGCCGAGCATGTCGAGCAGTGAGATGCTCGGGCGAGCACCCAGCAGTAGCGAACATGCTCGCTCATCACTAACGCACTCCACTAAGTTCAGATAGGGCGAGACGGGTTTCATGAATTCTTCGCAATCCTGGGGGAACCGTCACTCAGGACGACCATAGGCTGCAGCTTCTCTCAGGCACATGATAGATTCAATTGCTGACCAGACACATCTGACAAGAGTCTTCATAAATAGTTGAACAATGGAGTTTAATCAAGTACGGTCAGTACCATTTAACTCTTTGAAGCAACAGGCTTCACCACAGTACAGTCTATTAAAGCAGGCACAGTAACGTCAGTCTCTTCAGTAGCATAATTCAGCACAGATTAGATCTCTTTGCAGCACACTTCTATGCATACACAACCACAGTTTTTTCCTTCACAAGGACACAATAGTGCACAGCAATCTTTATCCTGCATGAAGATGGGGGGGGTTTGATGAGGGAGATGAACCCTGTGACACGATTCCTTCCAGTCCTTATCTTTCTGCCCAATAATGCTCTGCACTGTTAGTTCAGGGAGTCTTTCTGACCTGTGTTTAGCTTCCCTCCTGACCTGAATTCTGTTCACTTGCCTTCTGTGAGATACAGATCATACACCACCTTTTTCTTCGGCTCCAGCCTGACTAACAAACAATTTCCCACAATCCCCCTGGGGCTCTGCTATGCACTCCCTGTCTCCTGTGACTGTTAACCCCTCTAGTTGCTGGATGCTTCTGAAGCACAACACTTCCTGTCTCTTGTGACTTTGTTAACTCTTATAGTTGCTGGATGCTTTTGAAGCAACAGAACTACTTCTGCATATCACATATACTCCAGGGCTAGTGAGGCACACTGTCTCTTCCTATTTCACCACAACTCAGCCTCAGCGCTGCAGTGCTTACTTGCGCTTCGGTTTTGAATACTATTTCTTCCACTACTGGCACCCTTGCACTCGTGACTCCCACTAGTCCATCATATTAAGTCCTGCTTAGGTCTGTTACATTCTGTGTTACAAGCTTTGGGGTCCGTAACTCGGCGTCCAATCCAAGGACCCTTCTCTGAAAGGCCACTCTGTCTCGTCGGTCAAAAAAAGTTGGGCACACTTCATGGCCACGTCATATGGAATGAATGGAGTAGCATTTGATGCAACAGTTCAGTAACCGACAATACTCACACTGCTCATACCTTCCAAGTGGAGCTCCAGAGACAGAAACAGCTGGGTCGGCTTCCCTCATCAGCAAGTACAACACTTCCTCAGCTAAAGTTCACAGCATAACAAGCAAATAGAAGTGCACGGGGTGGCACACTGTAGGGATAAAATCTTCTTTTATTCACGTAAGAGTAAAAGAATTGGTGCTGGGGAGCGGGTCTCCAATCGGACTACGGCCGTTTTGCGTGGCAAGCATGCTTCTACGGGTCACACTTGGATTCGTAGAAGCATGCTTGCCACGCGAAACAGCCGTAGTCCGATTGGAGACCCGCTCCCCCACACCCATGCTTTTACTCTTCTGTGAATAAAAGATTTTATCCCTGCAGTGTGCCACCCCGTGCACTTCTATTTGCTTGCAGAACAGCATTTGAGCATATGCACCACCATAGAATCATAGAATCATAGAATGGTAGAGTTGGAAGGGACCTCCTGGGTCATCTGGTCCAACCCCCTGCTCAAAGCAGGATTCACTAAATCATTTCAGACAGATGTGTGTCCAGCCTCTGTTTGAAGACGTCCATTGAAGGGGAACTCACCACCTCTCGTGGCAGCCTGTTCCACTCATTGATCACCCTAACTGTCAAAAAGTTTTTTCTAATATCTAATCTGTGTCTCCTCCCATTCAGTTTCATCCCATTGCTTCTAGTCTTTCCTTGTGCAAATGAGAATAAAGATGATCCTTCTACAATGTGACAGCCCTTGAGATATTTGTAGACAGCTATTAAGTCTCCTCTCAGTCTTCTTTTTTGCAAGCTTAACATTCCCAAATCCTGTAACCGTTCCTCATAGGACATGGTTTGCAGACCAGTCACCATTCTGGTCGCTCTTCTCTGAACTTGCTCCAGTTTGTCAATGTCTTTTTTAAAATGTTGTGCCCAAAACTGGACACAGTATTCCAGATGAGGTCTGACCAAAGAGGAGTAAAGTGCGGTAATGACTTCACGTGATCTAGACTGTATGCTTCTGTTAATACATCCCAGAATTGTATTTGCCTTTTTTGCTGCTGCATCACACTGTTGACTCATGTTCAGTCTATGATCTATTAGTATACCTAAGTCTTTTTCACATGTACTGTTGCTTAGCTCTATTCCTCCCATTCTGTATATGCTTTTTTCATTTTTATTGCCCGGATGTAGTACTTTGCATTTTTCCATGTTAAAAACCATTCTGTTAGTTGCTGCCCACTGCTCCAGTTTATATAGGTCTTTTTGAATCCTCTCTCTCTCTTCTCTAGTGTTAGCTATCCCTCCTAGCTTTGTGTCATCAGCAAATGTAATCAGTTTACCCTCAATTCCATCATCTAAATCATTGATAAAGATCTTGAACAATACTGGTCTCAGGACAAAGCCCTGTGGTACCCCACTTGAGACATTCATCCAGCTGGATGTGAAGCCATTTACGACCACTCTTTGAGTCCGATCACTAAGCCAGTTATGAATCCACCTAACAGTTGCCTTGTCCATTCCATACTTGGTCATTTTTTCAATAAGGATGATGTGAGATACTTTGTCAAATGCTTTGCTGAGGTCAAGATATACTATATCTACAGCATTTCCCTGATCCACCCAGTCAGTGATTCTGTCATAGAAGGAAATTAAGTTAGTCTGACATGACTTGTTAGTTACAAACCCATGCTGACTCTGGTTAATCACTTCATTCGTATCCAGGTACTTACATACGTGTTGTTTAATAATTTGTTCAAAGATCTTTCCTGGTATAGAAGTCAGACTCACCGGCCTATAGTTCCCTGGGTCCACCTTCTTCCCCTTTTTGAAGATCGGAACAACTGCTCTACTCAGTCTTCTGGGACTTCTCCTGTTCTCCAAGAATTTTCAAAGATTATGGAGAGTGGTTCTAAAATTTCTTGTACGATCTCCTTCAGTACTCTGGGGTGTAATTCATCTGGACCTGGAGACTTGAACTCATTTATGTTAGCTAAATATTCCCTCACAATCTTTCTGTTTACAGATAACCTGGATTATTCTATTACTTTAATAGGACAGTGAAGATCAGTTGATGTTTCATTTTCTTTCTGAGAGAAAACTGATGCAAAATAGGAATTAAAAAGTTCGGCCTTCTCAACATCCTTTCTTACCATTTCACCATTTTCATCCAGTAAAAATCCTATAGCATCTTTGACTATTCTTTTACTTTTTACATACCCCCCAAATCCTTTTTTATTGCTTTTGACATCTCTTGCAAGCCTTAATTCATAGTCAGGTTTAGCTAACCTGATACGTGCCCTGCAGACTGCATTATGATCTTCTTTAGATATGCCTCCCTTTTTCCATTTGAAAAACATTTCTTTCTTTCTTTTTAGCATGTGTTTAAGTTCTGTGTTCATGCATCCTGGTTTCCTTAAATGCTTCCCATTCTTCCTACTTTTCGGGATTGTTAACGATTGTGCTTTGAGAATCTCATTTTTAAAAATCTCCCATCTTTCCTGGACATTTTTGTCCTTAAGGACATCCAGCCATTGTATCCCTCCTATTTCCTTTCTGAGTCGCTTAAAATCTGCTTTTCTGAAATCTAACCTTGAAGTTTGAGTCTTCACATGTCTTCCTTCTCTAGTTATCCAGAATTCTATAATAGCATGATCGCTACCTCCTCGGATAACCAGCCACCTTTACCTCCTCAACCATTTCCTCCCTGTTTATAAGGATTAGATCCAAAGTAGCAGATCTCCTTGTTTTCTCCCCTACCTTTTGGAAGATAAAGTTGTCAGCAAGAGAGGATAAGAATTTGCTTGACCTGTTAGTTTTACTTGAGAGAGATTCCCAACAAATGTCTGGATAGTTGAAATCTCCCATGACTCCTACGTCATATTTTTTGGAGAACTTGGTCATTTGATACATAAAGAGTTCATCCATATCTTCAGTTTGCCCAGGTGGCCTGTAGTAAATGCCTACAATGGTGTCCTTTCCATTGTTCTCTCCTTGTATTCTTACCCAAACAGTTTCCACAGAACTCCCAGTCTCTGAAGCTTCAATCTCTGTGCAGATATACGCTTTTCTAACATATAATGCAACACCTCCTCCTTGTTTATCAAGTCTGTTTCTTGCAAATAAGTTGTATCCTTTTAGCCTTGTATTCCAATCATGTGTATCGTCCCACCAAGTTTCAGTGATTCCAATGACATCATATTCCTTTTCCTGCATTAGTAGTTCCAATTCTCCTTGTTTGTTGCCCATGCTTTGTGCATTTGTATAAAAACACTTTAGTTTGTGATTGGTTTCTCTTCCCCCATATTTTTATTATTTAGATTTTTTTGTCTTTGTTCTTTCTTTCCACTTCCAATAGCAGAGATCTCAATAGTATTTGTCAGCTGTATGGCTTTTTCTGGCCTTTTGCTTCCCTTCCCACATAGTTCTAGTTTAAAGCTCTCCTGATGAGTGTAGCAAGGCGACTTCCAAATACATGTTTTCCAGTCTTCGTAAGGTGCACCGCATCTCTAGCAAGTAGTCCATCGTATAGGTAATTCATCCCGTGATCCAGAAATCCAAATCCTTGTTGATGGTGTAGCACCCTGAGGATTCGGCTGCTACAGGGGTATTGCACCTCAACCCAGAGGTGTGATATTCCACTCCCGGGTAAGGATGGAGTGTGGACCTGAGCTCGGTAGGCTGCATGCACTACACACATCCCATTTCCGAGGAGCAGACCGACGGTACTCCCACTTAGAAATGTGCAGGTACGACCGAGTCTGTTCCTGGCTGGAGTGGGAGGGGGGTGGTACATCCCAAGTAGTGTAGGGGCAGATAGGGGGAGCAGCCTGGGTAAAGATAGGAGCTCATTGGGTGCTGGTCACCTGAGCTCACACATAGAGGGTGTATATAAGGTGGGCACCAACTAAGAACAGGGTCAGTCTGTCAGAGTAAGAAGCAGAGGAGCAGAGCAGCCCAAGAGAGAGAGAGGAGAAAGAAAGAGAGACCCAGAGGGGGAAGCAGAAGAGAGGACTCTAAGAACCCAAATCCAATCCTCGGGTGAAGAGTCGGCATCAGGGTACCGGAACCCAAGCTGGTGGGGGCAAAAACACACCCCAGCCAGAGACCGGAGGCCGTGGGCAGCGTCTGCCACGGCCACCCACCATATCCACCACGAAGGCATACCACGTGGAGGGTCAGGGAACCCAAGGCCAAGGGTCTCCCAACAGAAGGCCCGAGGGAGCTGGACCTGGGTGGATCAATAGTGGGGACGGCCAGAGAAAGGACAGAAGGAGAGCTCAGGGTCACGCTCCGGACTCGCTTGGGGGTTGGCTGGATCCAGGACCTGGTGGATGCAGCACGGCTCGGGTGGTCACTTGAAGCTAGAGTGACCGGAACATCAGCAGTGAGTAAACACCCTTAACTGCATAACCCGACTCTGTCTTCCTTTAACACCTATGCTGCACCACCACAACCCCCATCCTCTGCACCTGACCCCCTGAGGCTATACCCCACCCGTTGGGGGTTATACCATCACAAGCTGCACCTATACCATCAGCCTCAGCGGACCCTGCTGCAGCGGCGGCCATAGTGACCGCAATACAACGGGTGGCGTAGTCGACAATAAAGAACTTAACAACATCTGTAGGACTGCCACATACAACTGAGTTTGACACCCTGGGCACGGACCGGGTCACAGCCACTCGGAAGACTACAACCCCCATCTGATCCGGCTCCGGATATTCCCCCTAAAAGAATATGGCCCAGGGGGCGCGTCAACTTTGGCGTAGTCGGCAGGATTACGTGCCCACAACAACCGGGTACTGCGTGCCTGAAGAAAAGTGCAAGTTTACCTCAAAAAGAAGTCTCCTGCCGGTTCCGGAGGGTCCCCGCCATCGGACCCCATCACCAGTCGATTCCAGCCGGTTGTCCGCCATTAACAGCGTTTTCCCGCCATCTGCAGAGTTTCCCGCCACTGGGAAGCGATTCCCGCCATTTCCAAAGGTTTCCCGCCTTGGAAGAGCGGACGCCATTATGGGCGTGCCAGAGGGTGGCAGGAGGCCACCTCCCATCGTGGGCCAGGACCGAAAATGGCGCCAAAAGTGGAAACCGCCCCCACCAACAGAGACTGTGATGCTAGAGGTGTCTGTCAGCGTGAAAGAACTGCCCCTGGAGCTGACAGTCACCAAGTGGCCCCGGGACCGCCCTCGAGGTGGGAGGAGACGAAAGGAGAGAACAAAGATGGGTGCCGCCTGGAGCAGTCTAGAGCGAGCGCACCCGGAGGCAAGAAGCCTGGAGAAGAGTGTCGGAGGAGCTTACCCGGAGATGGCGAGAAAGCAGAGCAGCACCGGCCCGCTGGCCAGGAGCCTGCTGGAGACAACAGAAGGAGAGCAGAGCAGCACCGACCCGTTGGTCAGGAGCCTGCTGGAAGTAACGACCCCACTAGGCCTAGTGGAGGTCCTAGCACAGCTCCCCCGAGACCGGGAGTGTGCACAGACCGCTCTGGAGGGCCTCGCAAGGAGGATGGCCCGGGTGCAGCGAGAGACGTTGGCGGAGTGGAGCCGAGAGATGGCCCAGAAGACCGAGACTCGTCAGCGGAGCACGCCACCCGAGATGAGGAGACAGACCGCCTCTGAGGATGGCGCGGGAGGATTGAAGGCCGGAGACGGCGCCGAGAAGGGAGCCGAACGAGTGGAGGCAGGTAAAGGGGACGTCTATACCCCAAACCGGGAAACCGCGTACCTGCCCCAGCTCCCCGTCGCAGAGCCCGAAGTCTATCCTGCCGTGCCCGTCGCTGCAACGTCACCGCCGCAGACTAGGCCTCAAACGGGAGCCGCGACCCCTGTGACGTCACACGCCTCGACCCCGAGCGTGACCAAGCAGGAAGTACCACCAGCCTGGTCGCAAGGCCTAGTACCCCCGGGCGCCGCAATACCAACAGCGCCCCCTACCTCCGCGGAGCCCCCGGCCTGGTCGCAGGGCCAAGTAGCCCAGGGCGCCGCCGTCCTTACGGTGCCCTTTACCTTCCAGATACCCCAGGCCTGGCCGCAAGGCCCGGGCAACCCAGGCGCTAACACCACCGCGCCCATAAGACCAAGAGTGCCGCATCTGGGAGAAGATCTGTTTGCCCAGCATACGTGCCCGAACGGGTCTGAAACTGAAACTGTCCACAAAGAAAGAGCAGGAGGACGCCGTCGCTAAGGACAGCGAAGCAGAAGCTGTATATAGTTGCCCGTCGGGGCACCGTAAACTGAAACCGTAAACTGAAACCGTAAACTGAAACCGTAAACTGAAACTGAAAAACTGAAACTGTTGTTGCTAATATAGTCCCCGTTGGGACCAGCAAGTGTGAACTGTTACCCGTATTCCCTTAATCCCACTGACCGAGGACTGAGAGCGGTCATTCCTCCCTAATACCTGGCCGAGGACTGAGAGCGGCCATACCCCCTGTATATAGTTGCGCGTCCTAAAGCGCCCCCTACCGGTTTTATAGGAAAATCAGTTTTCCAGAGAGACTGTCGCACTTTACCCGGTCACACGTTGCACAGTGACCGGAGGAGGAGCCAGAGGCGACGAGAATGTTTTATATTGATATATATATATATATTGTTTTATATGTTTTATATGTTATGCAAAAATTTGTATGTTTTGGTGTTATGTCTTACAGCCCGAGGACGTGCTGTGATTTACCAGGGGGGAATGTAGCACCCTGAGGATTCAGCTGCTACAGGGGTATTGCACCTCAACCCAGAGGTGTGATATTCCACTCCCGGGTAAGGATGGAGTGTGGACCTGAGCTCGGTAGGCTGCATGCACTACACACATCCCATTTCCGAGGAGCAGACCGACGGTACTCCCACTTAGAAATGTGCAGGTACGACCGAGTCTGTTCCTGGCTGGAGTGGGAGGGGGGTGGTACATCCCAAGTAGTGTAGGGGCAGATAGGGGGAGCAGCCTGGGTAAAGATAGGAGCTCATTGGGTGCTGGTCACCTGAGCTCACACATAGAGGGTGTATATAAGGTGGGCACCAACTAAGAACAGGGTCAGTCTGTCAGAGTAAGAAGCAGAGGAGCAGAGCAGCCCAAGAGAGAGAGAGGAGAAAGAAAGAGAGACCCAGAGGGGGAAGCAGAAGAGAGGACTCTAAGAACCCAAATCCAATCCTCGGGTGAAGAGTCGGCATCAGGGTACCGGAACCCAAGCTGGTGGGGGCAAAAACACACCCCAGCCAGAGACCGGAGGCCGTGGGCAGCGTCTGCCACGGCCACCCACCATATCCACCACGAAGGCATACCACGTGGAGGGTCAGGGAACCCAAGGCCAAGGGTCTCCCAACAGAAGGCCCGAGGGAGCTGGACCTGGGTGGATCAATAGTGGGGACGGCCAGAGAAAGGACAGAAGGAGAGCTCAGGGTCACGCTCCGGACTCGCTTGGGGGTTGGCTGGATCCAGGACCTGGTGGATGCAGCACGGCTCGGGTGGTCACTTGAAGCTAGAGTGACCGGAACATCAGCAGTGAGTAAACACCCTTAACTGCATAACCCGACTCTGTCTTCCTTTAACACCTATGCTGCACCACCACAACCCCCATCCTCTGCACCTGACCCCCTGAGGCTATACCCCACCCGTTGGGGGTTATACCATCACAAGCTGCACCTATACCATCAGCCTCAGCGGACCCTGCTGCAGCGGCGGCCATAGTGACCGCAATACAACGGGTGGCGTAGTCGACAATAAAGAACTTAATAACATCTGTAGGACTGCCACATACAACTGAGTTTGACACCCTGGGCACGGACCGGGTCACAGCCACTCGGAAGACTACAACCCCCATCTGATCCGGCTCCGGATATTCCCCCTAAAAGAATATGGCCCAGGGGGCGCGTCAATGGCACCATCGACGTAGCCAGTTGTTCACCTGTAGAATCTTATTCCACCTCATTGTTCCATGGCCATCCACTGGGAGGATGGATGAAAAGACCACCTGCGCTCCCAATTCTTTCACTTTCTTGCCTAAGTTTTCAAAGTCACTGCAGATGGTTTCCAGGTCTTTTCTTACGGTATCATTTGTCCCCACATGTATTAGCAGGAATGGGTAGTGATCTGTAGGTCTGAAGAGTATTGATATCCTGTCAGACACATCTTTAATTTTTGCACCTCGAAGACAGCACATTTCTCTTGAGGTTATGTCTGGTCTGCAGATAGCAGCCTCTGTTCCTCTCAACAGGGAATCCCCCATGACCACCACTCTCCGTTTTTTCTTCACATTTTTCTTTCTTCATCCAGGAGGATTCTGAGGGCTTACAAGGTTATTCATTGTGGGCAAAGTCTTATTTTGCTGTATTTCTTCATGGTTCTCCTGTGTGAGAGCCTGGTACTGGTTCCTGAGCAGTATGGGTGCTGACTGCCTCTGTATCCTCCTGCTTCTCTGGGTCACATGCTTCCATTCCTCTGTTTCGTCAGGTGCAGTTCGAATTTCTTCTCTTTCTGTATCATGAAGAGATAATTCTGCTCTGTCTAAGAACTCTTCCTTAATGATTTTCAAGGTAGTTAACCTCTCTTCTAGATTTCGCAACTTCTCCTCCAACAAATTAGCCAAATGTGTATAAGAACTAGCGAGTGATAAAGGAGAAAATGGCTGGTAGGTAATAAATCATTACCTGTCTTCCAATATCATGTTCTGGAAGACTTCAAGATATTATGTATTACATATTGCATATTATTTTGAAAGAGCACCATGTAATACCACATGTGTCCTGGAGAGGCCACTACTTCTTCAAAAAAAAACAGCTGATTGTTATCAACTGATCGCCATCAAGTCCTCATTTGGGGACAGGAGTTGTTCACACTTGGCTTATTTTGTGATTCCTGAGGGGAGGACAGTACTTGGATATAGACTTTTTCTATAAAATCAGGTTAAAGGAGTTTTCAGCAATGTTTTTTTTTTAAATATATAGGAGGCTGCCAGTGGCAAAAAAACACACACACAGAGCTTTACTTTCTCCTGCTGCTCCAGCTCTGGATCTTCAGTACTTCCTGTGATCTAGTTTGACAGGCTGCAGCGGTAATGGCTCAACTTCAGCACACATCATTGCTGCTGCCAATCACTGAGCTTAGAAGCTCTGTCGGCATGGGCCACTGAGCCAAGTGATTGGCTGCAGAACTGCAGTCATGATGTCACCCTTGAAGCCAGTGACTAACGATCAGCGGCAGCAGTGAAGAGCCAGAACTGGAGCGTCAGGAGGTGGTAAAGCTTCATTTGTTATATTTAAGTGACGATTTATATGATTTATATTTAAGTGATGAAAAAAAATTCAGAAATTTGTAAAAAAAAAAGAAAATTTTCTTGTGTCGCCACTTTCTAAGAGCCATAATATTTTCAATTTTCGGGAATGGGGCTGCGTGAGGGCTTGTTTTTTGCACCATAAACCGATGGTTATATTGATATCATTTTGGGATATATACAATGTTTTAATCACCTGTTATTATATATTATTTTCTTGTTGCAACGACTGAAAAACTGTAATTCTGGCATTTTATTTAATTTTCTAGTTACGCCGTTTACTGATTGGATTAATTTATTTTATATTTTGATGGATCTGACTTTTACAAACGCAGCGATACCAAATATGTGTATTTTTTCAACTTTTTATATTTCTTAATTTTTAATGGGGGGAAAACTGGGATGATTTGAACTTTTATACTTTTTTCATATATTTTTTTTACTTTTCACTGTATTTGTTAGTCTCTTTAGGGGACTTGAACCTTTGTTCATCTGATTGCTTGTGCTATATACAGCATTGCCACAGCTTTGTTATATATAGCAGAAATCACGGTCTCCTATGAACACCAGCCACAGGCTGGCTGTCACAGGAGTACAGTGATGACAGACACATGAATCTTCAGTGCTCAAGTCACGGGTGCGCCGATGAGGAGATAGAATGGTGTGCCCTCCTGCTGGCGCAAATTAAATGCCACTGTCACAGACTGATGTCGGGATTTAACAGGTTAACAGTCGTGGACAGAGCTCCGCTCAACCCGCGACTGTTAGAGGCATAAGATTGCTGAATAACACAGCCATCATCTGCCGAGAAAGATGCAGGCTCGGCGTATGAGCCCGCAAGAAATGCAGGGAGCCGACTTATGACGGATATAGTCCATCATAAGTTGTTAAGAGATTATGATGCATTTCTTAGATAAAGAGTGACTGTCATTAACTATATTTTCTAGACTATATAACACACTTTTTAACAACAACTAATCTTGCTCAATATTGTGTGCATCTTATAGACCAGAAGCAGCGTCCTATCATGTATGCTTATCATGTATCTGGCAACTGCCGGAGTAGATTTCAGCTGATCGTGGGGGTGTCAGGTGCCAGACCCTCCGATCTCATACTGATGATCTGTCTTACAGATAGGTCGTCAATTCTTATATCTCAGATAATCCCTTTAAGGGAACTGGGAATGAAATCACCACCAAAGCACCAACAGAATAATAAATATGTCCTTGTATAAACTGTTGGTTCATTATAAGCTCATTTTCTATACAATGCAGAAATGGACTATTTATACAGGGGCATGTTTATAAACTCATTACACAGTGGTATTCCACAATGGTGGGTATTTAGGGGCCTGAAATGAAGTGATGGGTTACCTTTAATACATACATGAACACTCACACACATATACACAAACACATACACACTCACCTCAACACACACATACACACACACATAAACACACAGATACAAATACACACCTCAACACACACACAATAAACACACGTGCACACACCCTGTCAATGCTGCAGTGCTGGGTACACAAACACACACCCCGTTAGTCCAGGGATACACAATCCATCACACAGCCACCCCTTTATTGATGGGGTCACAGACACACACCCCCTTCAGTGCTGGAGTCACAGACACACATCCCTTTAATGCTGGGGTCACACAAACCCACACACCTTTAGTGCTGGGGCCACACACACAGCTCTTCAGTGCTGCATTTCAGGGGACATGTACACGTGTGCCTACACACACACACACATGTATTCTCACCTCAACACACACACAGTAAGCATACATGCACACACCCCTTCAGTGCTGCAGTGTTGAGGACACAAACACACACCCCGTTAGTGCAGGGATATGCAAACCATCACACAGCCACCCACCTTATTGATGGGGTCACAGACACACATCCCTTTAGTGCTGGGGTCACACAAACACACACACACCTTCAGTGCTGGGGCAATCCCCTTTTTGTTGACCGCCCTGGGCCACGGACCGGGCCAGCCTCTTTGACATATCCCCCCCAGCATCCATAGGCCCGGCTGCCGAGTACCCCACGGCCCTGGGGGCGCGTCATCTCTTCTATAGCAATAGTGATATCATGTGAAATCTATTATGTCATATGCCCTGTGCTGTCATGTTCCTTGTGATGTCATCATAACTGCCACTGCTGTTTTATGTATCAAGATTACACTTCAGGAAATAGATTACTAAACAAAAAAGTCACAGACTGCAAATATCCCACCGCCCAATGTTATAATTCATGACACCTATTTAAAGGAACCTTTATTTTAATCCAAGTCACCTACTGCTCTATGAGTTAAAGGAAAACACAGGACTAAAATCACTGACTGTGGTGGAATCCCCAATTAAAATTTAACTTTTATTTCCTTAAATAAAATTTTCCTATATGCACCTTACCTAATTTGCAGTCTATCCAGTCCGCACCATTACATGTCAGACACAGATACAAATATAAAACATATACCTTGCATTTATTTGTATGGGTAAGTATTACTTAGACAAGGTCTGATTTACAATAGATTCTGACCACTCATATACGGTACTTCAATTATAAGAATTGATCACAGCCTATAGCTTAATGTTTACATATTCTTATTAGTGATGAGCGAACGTGCTTGCCACTGCTTGGTACTCGCACGAGCATCTAACTGCTCGACATGCTCGGCGAGTATTTCCAGGATGCTCGGCATGTTTGGTGCTCTTTAGAGAGCCAATGAACATGCAGGGATCACCTGCCACACACTTTAATGCCGCAGCCATGTTGATTGTGGCATTACAGTGATTGGCTGGCCGCATAGTGTCATTGGGTCTATATAAGACCCAGTGACCCTATGCTCCTCACAGTCTACCCTTCACACAGGCAGAGTAGGGAGAGGTGCTGCTGAGTGAGGGACAGAATTGGCGGTTTAATAGTTAGATATAGGTATTCTAAAGCAAGATATAAATCCATCTGAACTAACAGTCCTTCTAAGAACTAATCCAGCTACATATATTACTGGTGATAGCAGGAGTTAGGCAGGGTTTGTGGACAGTGTGTACAGCACAATAGGGTCCATTGCACGTTCTGTATGCTACTGCTGTTACATACAGTGGGTACGGAAAGTATTCAGACCCCCTTTAAATTTTTCACTCTTTGTTTCATTGCAGCCATTTGGTAAATTCTAAAAAGTTCATTTTTTTTCTCATTAAAGTACACTCTGCACCCCATCTTGACAGAAAAAAACAGAAATGTAGAAATTTTTGCAAATGTATTAAAAAAGAAAAACTGAAATATCACATGGTCATAAGTATTCAGACCCTTTGCTCAGTATTGAGTAGAAGCACCCTTTTGAGCTAATACAGCCATGAGTCTTCTTGGGAATGATGCAACAAGTTTTTCACACCTGTATTTGGGGATCCTCTGCCATTCTTCCTTGCAGATACTCTCCAGTTCCATCAGGTTGGATGGTGAACCTTGCTGGACAGCCATTTTCAGGTCTCTCCAGAGATGCTCAATTGGGTTTAGGTCAGGGCTCTGGCTGGGCCAGTCAAGAATGGTCACAGAATGGCCACTCCTTTGTTATTTTAGCTGTGTGCTTAGGGTCATTGTCTTGTTGGAAGGTGAACCTTCGGCCAAGTCTGAGGTCCAGAACACTCTGGAAGAGGTTTTCATCCAGGATATCTCTGTACTTGGCCGCATTCATTTTTCCTTCAATTGCAATTGAATATGCGATTTCTACATTTCTGTTTTTTTTCAGTCAAGATGGGGTGCAGAATGTACTTTAATGAGAAAAAAATGAACTTTTTAGAATTTACCAAATGGCTGCAATGAAACAAAGAGTGAAAAATTTAAAGGGATCTGAATACTTTCCGTACCCACTGTATATACATAGCCCTATATATCAGGGCTATTTTTTTTTGCTCTTAATCCTGATTATTTGCTTAAAAGGCAATACAGTCCACCATTTTACTGCTCCATTTGCTTGTTACCTAGCCCTGCACTACTAGATGCATTATGTAAAATAGGAGGCAGGTCAGTGAATGATCAGTGATCTGTCATAAGAGCATATAAATATATGTAAGCAGAGCACTAGATAGAGCCCACCCCACAGGCCGCCCCGAAGCATGAGCATATTATTATCTCCAAACTGAAAGTAAAGATTACACAAGAACAACAGGATGGATTTCATCAACCAAGGTATCATTTTATTCAGTGTAATGTCACCCACCTGACAGTGTATTAGTCTACTGAGCACAATCCTGCTGACAGGATGCAATCTGGCACCTTGGCAAAGCTCAATTCTGTTCTCCCTCTGATATCTAACAAACAGGTCATGCTGGAGAAACTCGCACCTACTGCCACTCAGTGTCTTCAGCTCCTTTGTGAGAAACTAATGTTTATTTGTCTACCAAATAAAATTCCTGAGATATAGAAATTGTGGAAGGCTTTGCTTCTGGTACTGGGTGCTAATACCAAACCACGGTGTGCCATAATTTACTGGAAATATTCCTGGCTGGTTGGAGACAAGCTCACTCCCACAGAAAAGTACCACCAAGCTAAGAAGATGGTGCCCATAATACTGTATGGAGGACTATGTGGTGCCCATAATACTGTATGGAGGACTATGTGAGGCCCATTATTCTGTATGGAGGACTATGTGGTGCCCATAATACTGATGGAGGACTATACTGTCTGGTCTAAAATGAAAACTTTTGAATCCCCCCCCAGGCACGCACTGTGCGATGTAAGGATTTGCCGGTTTCTGAGCTATTGTAGAATTTACAATAGATATCACTCATGTAATGTAAGAAATAAGTGAAATCTTTGGCCCCAGCCCTGAAAGTTTAGCCCAGAGCTGGGGATCTCCTGCCAGGCTGCAGTGGGGGTGACAGTGAGTCTGGTGAAAGTTACTTTGTGCACTGACCGCTGCTGCCCAACTGCTGTGATCCATACCTGTGATTATCTTTCCCTTGTTGTGGGGGATAGGAGCCCGGCTGCCTGCAGAGACAAGAGAGGAGGACGTACAGTGCAGTCTCCTTCCTCAGTGACGTGACTGATCAGCCTCTAGTGTTGGCTCAGGAGGGGCAGAGGCTGAAGTCATGGGAGAGCAGGGCTCAGGAGGATGAGACAGGAGGCTGTGATCTGCGTGACAGGTGTGATTTAGAAGGTGAGTGTGTGTGTGTGTATCATTGTGTGTGTGTAAATGAGTGTGTATAAGTGTATATCAGTGTGTGTATCTATATGAATGTGTTTTTCTGTGTATGAGTGTATATCATTGTGTGCATATGGGTGTGTGTGTTTTTATATATGATTGTGTGTGTTTCTATGTGGGAGTGTATGGATTTATGGTGGCATGCGTTACACGCACGCCGCCTAGGTTCAGATAGGGGCGAGATCGGTTACATGAATTCGCTGGAATCCTGGGGGAACCGTTACTCAGGGCAACCATAGGCTTCAGCTTCTCTCAGGCACACGATAGATTCAGTTGCTGATCAAACACATCTGACAAAAGTCTTCATAAACGGGAGAACAGTAACATTTAATGAGGCACGGCCAGTGCAATGCAAATGTCTCTTGAGCAACAGGCTCCAGTACAATCTCCTTTGCAGAACAGCAGTACACGGTCTATTATCCGGTAGCACAGTACAGCACAGTTTTAATGCATACACAACCACAGGCTTTTCCTTCACAAAGACTCAATAATGCACAGCATTCTTTCTCCTGTATGGAGATGGAGGGGGAGAGGGTTTGATGGGGGAGATGATCCCTATGACAGAATTCCTTCCAGTCCTTATCTTCCTGGACGATAATCCTCCACACTGTTAGCTCAGGGGGTCTAACTGACCTTTGTTTAGCTTCCTTCCTGACCTGAATTCTGTTCCCTTGCCTTCTGTGAGATACAGATCATAAGCCACCACCTTTCTCTTTGGCTCCAGCCAGACAGTAAACAACTTCCCCACAATCCCCCTGGGGTTCTGCTAAAACACTCCCCTTCTCCTGTGATTGTGTTAACCCCTCTAGTTGCTGGATGCTTCTGGAGCACAACACTTCCTGTCTCCTGTGCTTGTGATACTTCTGCATGTCACACTCTGCATCAGCACTACTTCTGCATGTCACACTCTTCCCTCTTTTTTGAATGTCGTCCTCGACATTCGTCTTAATTGGTCAATCTAACCAATTCTGAGACAGTGGTGAAAGTTGGATAACTTTATATACAAATTGGCATTGTGAAATAGGTATAACGTTCATAAACATTGATAACAACCTAATCTTACAACCTTTTTCTTGTAGGATGCCTGTAAGAAATAAATAATTAACACAATTAAAATAATCAGCATCTCTTCAGCTGGAGCTTTTTGTACTTCTTCAACCAGCTCTCTCTCTCAATGCTTTAACAGTTATTTGTTTCTACGAAGTCTTTTAAGGAAAATCAAAGCATGAAAACAAGTCTTGCCACCAGGCAACATCTTCCATACTGCCTCTCGGTGGTGAATACCACTCAAGTGGGCTTAACTGGTCCGCAGGCAGAGATACCTGTTTCCAGTTGACAGTCCTTGGCACTTGACTCGGTTCACCAAGTGTCTCATAGGTCAGCATTCAGCATCACAGGTCTCCTCACTTCTTGAGTCGACATCCTCCTGGTGGGTTCTTCCCCAGATAGCATGGGTTCTTCGGTCACAGAAGTTTCTTTCGCCACACTCATTTCCCATGCTTCCTCAGATGCTCTTGAAGCTGCCTCTGTGAGTTCCTGTACTTCTCCTGAGCTGCTTGTTTCCGGTCTGGTAATTCTGCTCCTCCTGAGTGTCGATCAGTCTCTTCAGGGGCCGGTGTTTGATCATCAGATCTGAATTGGACTTCATCTGTACTCCTTGGTATGAACTCTGGAGCCTCATGACTTAGTTTACTCCCTGAGGATGGTACATCCCTCTCCTTGCCGGTCCGAGAAATTCAACGGTGTGTTCTTCTCCATCTGAACTTTCATGGTCACTATCCACCTCTGGAGATTCAGTCTGTGGTGGTCCCTTAGTTGATCTCGGACGATGTAGGTCTACTTCTGGGAAGTCTTGTTGTGGTGGGAGATAATCACAGGGTAGTAGTAAATTCCGATGGACTATTCTGGTTTTCTTGTCTCCCGTTTCCAATCGGATTTCATACACTGGGCTGTCATCAGCTTTTCTCCTTATAACCACATACATCTTTTCTTCCCAGTGTGACGCCTCTACTCGGAAGCCCTTTTCTTTACCCTGGGAGATGGGGGACTCGGAGGTGTGGGCTTATCCGGGTTGAGTGGCTGATTTACGACTACGCCACCTGTGGCACCTGGTGAAGGCCACCAGCGCCGCTGAAGTCCGCTGAGGCATGGTGTTATGGCGGCCAAAGTTATTACTACTCCCCACAGGCGGAGCGAGGCCTCAGGGCAGAGGGACAGGATGGAGAGGGTAGTAGTAGAGGAGTACGGGTGCCGCGTTGTGCGGTGTAGCGCAGAATAAACAGTCCGGAGGCCATAGGGGTGAACTTCCAAGGCTTTACTCACATTAGAGACGGCAGTAGGAAGGTGACTCCCTGCTCCCCGCAGAGTCCTGCGGTCACCGGGGATGGGGATCCGACTACCTCTGAGCAAGTCCAGCATTCAATCGGGACCCCGCACCAGAGTGTTCCTGAACTACAGACCGAGTCCTTTCCTGTCTGTATGTGTGTAAATAGTCCGGGTCTCCCTCTGAACTCCTCTCAGAAAAAGGGCACGGGTGGCAGCGCCATTCCTTCCGATACCCACTGGGATCCTCAGGGCCTACCCGGGCTTCCCTGACCAGGACGTGGAGTAGCAAGATCAGGTGTCGGGGGCTGGTACCCCATTTTGCAGCCGGAATCCCTCTGACTAGATCAGCATAGAGAGGACAGGTGGCGTACACCGCTCCGTCTGCATCCTCCCTGGGATCCATTTGCTATGGAGCTACACTCCTGAGCTCCGGGCCTTCTTGATTATGGTCCTTGACCGGGTTGAGATGTTCATTATCTGCAACCTGCCCCTCGACCCCTAGGCTAAGGTGCGAGGGCCGTGTCCCCCTCCACTGCAGGTCCACACAGGATCCACTTTCAGGGTAGGAGATCACAGTAGATGACAGCCAGTTAACTTGACTAACAAGGACTGGACTAACTGACTGTCCGACTCACCGACTCTCCTGAGCCAAGATGGCTCTTTTTTTATATATGAAATTATTAAGTGTCACTAAATTGTGAGTCCTCCACCCTCACCCACTAACTGGTTCCCCCAACTCTTGGTTCCCCAGTCTCCCTGTAACCAGGAAGGCAGCACCTAGTGCATACTAGCCCCCTCTGGTGGAGAAATGTGGTGTTGGATGCAAGGTTTGGGTCCCGACCATCACGCTGTTCTTACCTCAGAGGAGGAACACTACACTCCATCAAAGAAGTGCAGCATCCCTGTGGCGGTCGAACCCTCAGGGGCGCCACACCAGCACGAACAAAGTTTTCCTGGGCCGCCTTTCTCATGTACGTTCTTGACTAGCACCCAGCTTCCCGGTGCCAATTCTGCTCCATAACATTTTCGATCATAGTACTCCTTACTCTTGCTCTGTCCTTGCGTAACCACTTTGGACGCTATGTTGTATGCCTCTGCCATCCGTTCCTTCCATTTCCGAACGTACTCCGGATACGTTCTGTAAGTCTCTGACACCGGAGTATAGAACATGATGTCAATTGGCAGTTTTGGCGATGGTCCATACAATAGGAAGAAGGGTGAGTAACCCCTTGCATCGCTCTTTGTACAATTATAGGCATGTACCACTTTTGACAGAGAACTCTTCCAGTCTTTCTTCTCATCAGCTGTTAAAGTGCGCAACATCGACAATAATGTCCGGTTAAAACGTTCCACTTGTCCATTACCCATTGGATGATAGGGTGTTGTGTGGAATCTCTGAATTCTACAGTACTTTCCTAGCTTGACAAAGAGCTGGTTCTCAAATTCTCTTCCTTGGTCATGGTGTAACCTCGTAGAGAACCCAAACATCAAAGCAAAATCATTGAAGATCTTCTCTGCCGCTGGTCGACCCGATTTATTGGTGGTGGCATATGCTTGAGCAAATCAAGTGAAATGGTCCATCACCACCAAGATGTATTCGTAACCACTCTTGCAACTCTCGAGATGTAGAAAGTCTATTGAGACCATCTCAAACGGATACGTAGTTTGGATGTTGCCCATAGGTGCCCGGGTTGATGTGTTGGGATGTTTATCTTTCAGACACCTACACTCCCTGGTCACGTACTTCTCAATATCTCTCTGGATGTACGGCCAGAAGATACGTTCACGGATCAAATTTTTTGTCCTTTAAACCTACAGAATACTCTGGGTAGTACCAACTGCCGGTTTTATCCTCCTTTACGATACAGGATACCGTCTTCACTGAGGTAGGGCTTTATCCATTCTTTAATTAAAACAGATAATGTTGGTGACTCATTATCTCATTATTTCTCTCCCGTTTACTTGGAAACTGATTTTGGTCCACATAAAGTAGTATTCTACCAATTATCTGATCTTCCAGTTGTGCTCTATGGATTTTCCCTTTTGGTAGTTGTTGAATAGACAGGGGGTGATCGTGTTCTCTCGCTTATATGGTGGTTTCCACCGTCAACGGACACCACAATGTTGTGTCTTTCTCCTGATAAGCTTGTACTGCTTGGGTAGTTCTCTCAATTGCTTCCAGACTGACTTCCTCTAAGCATTCTTACATGAACTCCTAAGGCTCTAGTTGCATTTTGACAATCCGTCAGCATCCGCATTGCATTTTCCTGGCCTGTACTTGATGCTGAAATTGAAGTCAGCTAGTTCAGCGACCCATCTCTGATTCGTTGCATTCAGTTTGGCTGTAGTAAGGACATAGGTCAAAGAGTTGTTGTCAGTGTATACCTCAAACTCTTTGCTGTAGTAGAGATAATCTCTAAATCGTTCACAGATAGCCCATTTCAATGCCAGGAACTCCAATTTTCCAGAACGTAGATGGTAATTCTTCTTGACATCTGTCAACCTTCTAGAACCGTAACTGATGACTCTCAATTTTCCATCTTGATGCTGATCGAGGACAGCTCCCAGTCCAACTTGAGAAGTGTCACGATGAAGAACAAATGGTAAATTGAATTCAGGATATCCCAAGATGGGTGGTTTTACCAGGTAGTCTACTAGTTCTTCCAATACCTCCTGGTGGTTTGCTGTCCAGAGAATGGGCTGTTGGGACGAAACAGCGTTGTTTCTTTTAAGCCCGGTCCTACCCTCGTTCTTCTTTTTCTTCATGAGTGTTGTTGTCTCTGTCGCCCCCCCCAAGAGGAGGTATAGTGGGGCGTCAATCCTGGAGAAGTTCCGAACGTAAGTATGATAGTATGAGAGGAATCCTAATATCTGCCTCAACTCCCCGACGGTAGAGGGCCGCTTGTCTTTTAAGGCCAATACCGGAGCAATTTCTGCTGGGTCCATGGTATATCCTTCTCCGGACACAATTTTCCCTATAAATCTGACTTTTCTTTTGAACAGTTCGCACTTCTTTGGGGTCAACTCAACTCCGTGTTGTTGATACCGTGTTGATACCGTTGGTCCTCACGTGTTCAACATACTCCTGGAAGGTTTTGCTGTGTACCACATTGTCATCCAAGTACAGCTGGCAGATATCGTCCCTCAATCCTTCTAAACATGTCTCCATGCTCCTCTGGAATTCTGCTGGAGCTGAACTGAGCCCAAATGGTATGCGGATCCACTCATATAATCCCCACGGTGTGATAAATGCTGTCAAGGGTCTACTGGACTCTTCGTCAAACCCTTGGTGGTATGCCTTACCCTGATCGAGACATAAAAGGAAAGATTAGAACAGAGTATTAAGTTACCTAATATAATCAAGTATAATGCACATCTATCATCTATATTGTAACCTACTCTTTTAGGATATGTATATCCGGCCATTCGTGTGAACTACAATATATTGGGGACTGCCGAAGAAGGAAAAAACGAACATATGGCCCATTTTATAGAGAATTAGAAAAAATTTTTATTTAGCAAAATCTTATTGTACAGAGTTTAAAGTGACGCAGCATGTGTCAAAAAATACATACAGAGTATACTCTGTATGTATTTTTTGACACATGCTGCGTCACTTTAAGCTCTGTACAATAAGATTTTGCTAAATTAATTTTTTTTCTAATTCTCTATAAAATGGGCCATATGTTAATTTTTTCCTTCTTCGGCAGTCCCCAATATATTCTTACCCTGATCGAGGACAGAGAACCAACTGCTTCCTGATAGGCTATCCAACATATCTTGGATCTTTGGTATCGGGTGTCGACCAGGTAATGACTTTCTGTTTTGTTCCCGGTAATCACGACAGAGTCTCAACATACCATCCTTCTTCCTAACACAGACGATAGGAGAGGAATAAGACGACTTCGACTTTTGGACCCAACCTCTGTTGATGAGATCTTGTAAATATTCTTTCACTTCACGATGTAATGGTTTTGGCACATACATGTATCTTCTGGTTGCTGGGGTTGTGTCTTTCAAATTGATTTTCAAATGTAACGACGGGATACAGCCAATATCAGAGTCATCTTTGGAGAACGCATGACACTCTTCCCTCAGTATCTGTTTTGCTACCGCTAGATCTTCCGCACACAAGTGTTCCAGGGGTACTGGAGGAACCCAGGACCCCGAGGTGGGTTGTGCAATTTCCTCCCCTGGACTACTCCTGTTCCTTGGTGGGGAGACTGAATTCACTGCAGACCTCTGGGTTGGTCTCACACTGTCTGGATATACTGTTTTAACGGTTTTGATGTGACCTAACACAGTCTTTGGATCCAGTCTAATTTTGTGTTTCGCAGTATTCATCACCAGTACTGTCACTCGAGGAAACTCACCTTAGGAATCGTAAGCACAGTCTCACCTTGAACTAGGCCTTCCAGAAGTTCTGAGGAGTCTTTTGGCACGAACAGTCTTTTCTGGACTTTTCTTCCAGGTTCTACCCGGACTCCACACCTCACCCCCACCATTTAGTTTGCAGGGACGATAGTTGGGCGCCAGCCTACCTTGACTTCTTTTAGGTCCATTATATTCTGTGCTTTCTTTACTCTATGAATCACATTTTCCGCTACGGCGTTGGGTATGGCGAACAATGTGGCGATTGCATCCACCACCAGCGCCCCTGCCTTGTTTTTCGTGATGACCTCACTAATTACATTATAAACCAGAATTGGATCCTCTGCCACGTTCTGATAACTGGTCACGAGAAAAGGTACCAAAAGCTCGATGGTGTTGCTGTTCTTTGTGGCCCTGAGTTGGAAAGTCACTTCCTCCCAACCTATGAAAGGGATTTCGATCTGGTTGAAGGCTTTTCCGTGGAGTTCCACTGGTCCCAAGAGTTCTTTTAGCGACCGAAGGCAAGAGTGTGGCAGGTAGCGCCTTCTCCATTCTTCATTTAAAAGGCTTGCTTGGGCTCCTGTGTCTCACAGTCCTTTTACTAGGAGTCCATCTAGCTGGCACTGTATAAACCACCTTTCACCGATTAGGCTGATGAGGCTATCTTTACTGACCAAGGAATCCTCCTCCCAGGAGTACATTGTTTGACCTCCGTACTGGGCATTAAGTAACTGAAGCTCCTGTCTCCCTTGCAGCTGTTTTACCTCATGCGCCGTTCTGGGGTTTGGTGAGATTTGTATTTGCTTTTGGGGCCTCCTCCGTGTCGCGGTTACCAGTCGCCCTGCACTGGTAACCTCCTGTCTTTTAACCCAAACGACCGTGACCATTGGCATTCCTTGGCATAATGTCCTTCCTCACCACATCTTAGACAATAGACATCGCACTCTGATTTGATGAATGGCACACTTCACTAGCTGGGTATCTTCTGTTTTGGAACTCACTCCTGGGTCTGAGGAATACCGGTTCTTGCCTGGAACGAATCAACTTTTTCACCGCAATCAACTCGGCTCGCAGTTCTCCTATTACTTCCTCCCAGTCAGCGCTGGCGGTCCTCTCTTCTGTTGGTGATTTAAGGTTCCCTCTCGGAGGTGGCACTGGAGGGTCTCAATGATGATCTTCAGACTGGCCTCAGGGGGTCTCCAACTTCAGCTGACTCATTTTGGTGATTTGAGGAGCAGAGCCTTTCTTTAACATCTGTTCGCTCTCTGTCTCCAAACTAGCGGCCCCATTCATTTTTTTCAATTAGGACTTCGTCCAAAATGACAGGATCTTCTAGGTACTGTTTCAGCTGCAACTTCATATCTTTGCTGATTAAATCCCGTTCCTAATGATCTCAAGAACTTCTTCAAGACTAGTCCAGCATCAAACTTCTCTTCCGCTTCTACATCTCTGGATGCAAACAACAGTCTATCCTTCAGTTCAACTGTTCTGAGCAAGAAACTTTAGGGTGATTTATTACTTTTCTGTGAGAGGCTAAGGAGTCGGTGGAACAATTCTGAAGTACCCTCTTCTTTATAGTGCCCTTTTAAAATCATCTTCAGCTGTTGCAAGGTCAATTGACTCTTCATTTCTAGCATACTACGGAGGTTCAGTCCTGGGCTGATCTCTTTCACCACCCCCTCAACGATCTCATCTGGCTGGTAGCCTTTCTGTAAGCCTGCATCGATCTGGTGCAACAAGTTCATATAAGACAGTCTCTCTTTCTGTTCACACTCTCCAATCTGTCCCAGGATCTTGAATTCTTTACTTATGGTGACTTGTGGTGTTAGAGAGGACTGTCTCCCTGATTTATCTAACCCGAGCAGGTTAAAGGTCCTGTCTGAGTCTATCACCCGTTCAGAGGTTTTTTTAGATTCCTGCAGGGCTGTTGCTAGTACTTTGAATTGTTCTTTCAATTCCTGTAGTTCAGTCTGTTGGCGGAGATTCCTGCTTTTGGTAATTGGTGCCGCCCCTCCATCCTCCAACTTCAACCTGGATAGAAACTGTGTTAGTTCCTGGATGAATGTCCCCATGACGTCTTCAGCTTCTTTCTCCCCCAGCTCATCCATTTTTGCATTAATGGCAGCTAACAGTTGCCTGCGTTTGTGTGCTTTGGAAATCTGTTCTTCTGACATCTTTATATGTTCTGCTATGTCCATTTGTATTTCCACATCCATTGCTGCTAGTGAGTTTTTCTTTAGGGCTGGTCCCCTTTAACTGATGTAGCAGAGTTGTGTTGAGGTTCTGTGCTGCTGTGTTTTTCCAGACACTTTTCCTCTTCTCCCTCTCCACGCTAATTCCTGCTCAGGATTCCCCATACGGGCCACCAATGTTACATGCACGCTGCCTAAGTTCAGATAGAGATACCAGCAGGTGTAGTTCTATAGAAACTTAAAACTTAACGTTTAATACCATTAGATAAAATATATGCCAAATGCAAGGACCTAAAAACACACAGTTTAACTGCCTGTGGTATATAATAGCCAAGAGGACTTCCATATATTGTTACTTCCAGAGATATAAATATATGTCATATAAGCATATTACATCTCTAACACAAACCAGGGAAGGAATGGCAAATAAGAAAAAAGATAATGAAGCCCACAGTACACTATAATGAAGCCCACAGTACACTATATCAACTTATTGTACCCCAATATGTGGGAACATGAAGGCATTCACCCTGAGATATGGGAACATGAAAACACTCGCCCCATCAATGGTGACCATTTAACTCTGCTATATAGAAATGGAACATCCTCACCAATTTTGATGACTGTCCATGCTCTCGGATCTCAGAGGGGGCTCCATATGATGGTGGTGAACCAAAATTCATAAGGTCACCAAACCAAATACCGCTCCCCAGATGCCGCTCCCGACGCGTTTCTTAGCCTTAGCTATTCATCAGGGGAAAGAAGAAAGAGGACATGCGGTATGCACGCTGCCCAAAGTCGCGCAGCTCATTCACCAGACAGCGCTACTTCATGCTCTATTAGATCCTCTTTTGAATCCTAATCGCGCTCTGTTCATAATCGTGTCACTTCCGGTTCCGGTCACCTGACATCCGGTATGTGGGACGCAGATGCCGGCCGTGACACGCAAACGTCACTTCCGGTATGCGCGTCATAGACAAGGAAACATCGCACATAACGGAGCGATAGCTAGGGGACACGCAGGATCACCAGCCGGCATCCTGCTTTGGATGTCACCATAAAAGGAGTCTCATCCATGAATATCCCAAGCCATGGAAAGTGTCCAGAACATATAATAACTGGCACTTATCCTGGCAACATACCATATGTACCGCGGTATATATAAAACACGCGTTCATTTTACCCCAGTGGTTAAAAGGCTGGAAATGCTTCATAGGTCCAGAATCGCACAGTGAAGCTACGGCCCAACCCCAAGAGCGCACTTTAAGCCCAAAATAGTAATGAAAGAAAAATGACAAAAACAGAAACAGAAAAAAATAGAAACAGAAAAAAATTGAAAAAAATATAAAAAAGGAAGGAGAGGGGTATGAAGGGATATGAGGGAACAATGGAGAGGGACCGCACCTCATAGATTTGGAGAGTTAGAGGAATGTATGTAGGGAGCCAGGGGACCTATAAACATCCCTATTCAGCACCTGAAAAAATATCCCTACCTGACAGTGGAGGTTGGCACCCTATAAACCTGCGCAAATGGCGCCCCCACTCCTCGACGGCTGTCCCTACACTCCTCTCCCTAATTCACCCTATATCTATAGGAACGGCCTGTAGGACAGCTGCTCGTTGAGGCCGTAGGGAGCCGTTGTCCGCATTCTGAAGATCCACTTCGTCTCTCTTTGCAGTATCAGTTTGTCCCAGTCACCCCCTCTTGGTGGGGCCGTAACTTTGTCAATTCCCATATAGCGTATTATATCCCTACTGTTCGGATGTACGTTATTCACGTGTTTTGCCAGGGGGGTATCTCTTTTCAGGGCGATATCTCTTTGGTGCTCTCCTATTCTTCTTCTCAACTCTCTCTTTGTCTTCCCTATATATTCCATTCCGCAGACACATTTAGCCATATAGATAATTCCCTTCGATCTACAATTAATGAAATGTTTGACAACAAATGTTTTTCCGGTGACATTACTTATGAAGTCTTTCCCTTGCGTAATAACTTTGCATGATACGCATCCACTACATCTAAAACAGCCAGTTATGGAGCTTTTCAGCTTTTTGTTCCCCATATGGCCCATATAGTGACTATGAACCAATCTGTCCCTAAGGGATCTGCCCTTTTTATATGTAATCATAGGTCTTGAGTCAACCATGTTACCAATATCCTCGTCCATTAATAGAATCGGCCAATGTTTTTGTAATATCCTACGGACTGTATACGACTGATTAGTGAAAGTAGTGATGAGTCTGCAGAAGGTGTTGTCCTTATCCACATTTGGGGATGAGTGTAAAAAGGAGGAGCGGTCCCTGGCCAGAGTCCCCCCATAGGCCTCAGCTATCACCTTCTTTGGGTAACCCCTCTCATGAAATCTCTGACAGAGATCGGTGGCCTGGGCTCTAAAAGTGGCATCGTCCGAGCAGTTCCTCCGGACCCTCATGAATTGCCCCTTCGGTATGCCCCTCTTAAGTGGGGCTGGATGGTTACTCTCCCACCTGAGGAGGGAATTCGAGGCAGTTTTTTTCCTATATGTACTGGTCTCTATCTCCCCATCCTTTCCTATCCGTATCAAAATGTCCAGAAAGGGCAACTCCTGGGGGCCAAACTCAAAAGTGAAGTGTAAGTTAAGGTCATTATGATTAAGCCTTTCTACAAGGTTTCCAAAGGATGTTTTGTCCCCATTCCACAGAACTAGGACGTCGTCGATATATCGAACCCATAGCAAAATGTTTTCACCCCCTTCAATAGGGATGTCTCCAAAAACCACGGTTTCCTCCCACCAACCCAGGTATAAATTGGCATACGATGGGGCACAAGGGCTCCCCATCGCAGTACCCCTGAGCTGGTGGAAGTACTTCCCACCAAAAAGAAATACATTTTTGGTCAGGCAAAACTGAAGGGCCTTCATCACAAAGTGATTGTGTCGCTCAAATTGTTTGCCTCTCCCCATAAGGAAAAAACGTATCGCCTCCAGACCCCTATCATGGGGAATTGAGGAGTATAATGACTCCACATCAATGCTAGCCAAAGTCACGTCTTTGTCAACTGTCATACCTTCTAGTTTTCGAAGCAGGTCATTGGTGTCACCGACAAATGAGTTCAAGCTTATAACAAAGGGTTTAAGTACCTTCTCCAAATATATTCCCAAATTTTGCGTTAGGTTATTAATTCCCGATATTATGGGTCGTCCTTTCAGTGGATTCAAGCCCTTATGTACCTTTGGGAGACTATAGAAGGTAGACATAACTGGATGGATTGGACAAATAAAATCTCTCTCCTGTTTACTTAGGGTACCATCCCTCATGGCCTCATTTGCCAATTCCTCCAACTCTTGGGAGAATCTTTTCGTGGGATCCGCCTTTAATGTGCTGTAGCACTCCTTAACGTTGAGTATAGCACTGCACATCAGGTAGTACTCACTGGTATCCATGATCACCACGTTACCCCCTTTATCTGAAGGTTTTATGGTGATATGTTCATCATTTTCTAGTGACCTCAATGCCTGCATCTCGCAACGAGTGAAATTGTGTCTAAAACGTCTGGAATCATTTTCCAGGTCCCTCAAATCTTTAGTCACCATGTTCAAAAATACATCAATGGGGCTCAGATCACTCTGTGGAGGTGGCATTTTGGTGCTTTTCAGTTTCAAATTGGTGAATGGGCCATTCCCCTCAAGGTTAGGATCCACATCACCGAGGTGAAAAAGGGTTCTAATATCAGGTAAAAGTTCTTCACGAACCCCCAGATCCGCGCATGCCTGTTTATCAATCTTAATATAGTGCTTGCGCCACTTCAACTTGCGCACAAATAAATTTACGTCTTTTATAATCTCAAAAGAATTGTAGTCTGTTGTCGGTACAAAAGTCAGACCCCTATTCAAAACCTCCAGTTCTACAGAGGTGAGGCTTCTCGATGATAAGTTTATGATTTGGGGATTCATAATGTCGGTGTGGGGGTACTCAGATTGAGGCGATTGCGTAATGGATAACCCTCCTCTAAAAAAAGCCCAGAGGGGGATCTCCTATTACTAATGTTTCTGCCACGAGTCCTACCGCCACCTCTTCCCCTCTGTCTACCACGATATGATTTGGGTCTGACCTCTGACTCTGAAAAGTCAGTGTCAGTAGACGAAATATCTGTATCTGGGTATCTTGGGCTCCTATTAGAGAGGAAATTATAGGCCTTATTTTCCTTGAACTCTTGTAGATCTTTAATAAAAAATTTGTGCTTCCGTTCCTTCAGATGATATTGAAATCTTTCTATTGTGTTCTGAAGTAACGTTTCCTTAGCATTAAATTCAGGTTCCAAGGAAAATTTTTTTGTTAATTCCACTTGTGTTCTCAATGATTCATTCAAAGCGGCTAATGTAATCCTCTCCTCATCTAGGAGCAATTTCATGAATCGTAAAGAACTCGCGGTCGCCTCTTTTTCCCAAAGGCCCAGTAGGGTCTGACTCCTGTACCGAAAAGAAGGGAACAGAGTGATCCGGAGGTTCCTCGGGACGATGCCTGCCCTTAAATAATTCTCAAGTGTTTGTACCTCCCACCAAGATGTGATCTGCTGTTTGTAGATTTTTGTTAATTCTCTAAAGGCGGCCGAAAAGGTGGGGGTGTATTTTTTTTGGGCAAAAGTGCGCTCAGAAAAGACCTCTTTGGCCTCAGTAGCCCACTGGCTGGTATCTATTCCCACTGACAGAAAACCAGCCATACCACTTATATTTCAAGTATCAAAATGCAGCAACGGGGATAATAGAAACAACTACACAAAAGTAGATATAGATACCAGCAGGTGTAGTTCTATAGAAACTTAAAACTTAACGTTTAATACCATTAGATAAAATATATGCCAAATGCAAGGACCTAAAAACACACAGTTTAACTGCCTGTGGTATATAATAGCCAAGAGGACTTCCATATATTGTTACTTCCAGAGATATAAATATATGTCATATAAGCATATTACATCTCTAACACAAACCAGGGAAGGAATGGCAAATAAGAAAAAAGATAATGAAGCCCACAGTACACTATAATGAAGCCCACAGTACACTATATCAACTTATTGTACCCCAATATGTGGGAACATGAAGGCATTCACCCTGAGATATGGGAACATGAAAACACTCGCCCCATCAATGGTGACCATTTAACTCTGCTATATAGAAATGGAACATCCTCACCAATTTTGATGACTGTCCATGCTCTCGGATCTCAGAGGGGGCTCCATATGATGGTGGTGAACCAAAATTCATAAGGTCACCAAACCAAATACCGCTCCCCAGATGCCGCTCCCGACGCGTTTCTTAGCCTTAGCTATTCATCAGGGGAAAGAAGAAAGAGGACATGCGGTATGCACGCTGCCCAAAGTCGCGCAGCTCATTCACCAGACAGCGCTACTTCATGCTCTATTAGATCCTCTTTTGAATCCTAATCGCGCTCTGTTCATAATCGTGTCACTTCCGGTTCCGGTCACCTGACATCCGGTATGTGGGACGCAGATGCCGGCCGTGACACGCAAACGTCACTTCCGGTATGCGCGTCATAGACAAGGAAACATCGCACATAACGGAGCGATAGCTAGGGGACACGCAGGATCACCAGCCGGCATCCTGCTTTGGATGTCACCATAAAAGGAGTCTCATCCATGAATATCCCAAGCCATGGAAAGTGTCCAGAACATATAATAACTGGCACTTATCCTGGCAACATACCATATGTACCGCGGTATATATAAAACACGCGTTCATTTTACCCCAGTGGTTAAAAGGCTGGAAATGCTTCATAGGTCCAGAATCGCACAGTGAAGCTACGGCCCAACCCCAAGAGCGCACTTTAAGCCCAAAATAGTAATGAAAGAAAAATGACAAAAACAGAAACAGAAAAAAATAGAAACAGAAAAAAATTGAAAAAAATATATAATATAAAAAAGGAAGGAGAGGGGTATGAAGGGATATGAGGGAACAATGGAGAGGGACCGCACCTCATAGATTTGGAGAGTTAGAGGAATGTATGTAGGGAGCCAGGGGACCTATAAACATCCCTATTCAGCACCTGAAAAAATATCCCTACCTGACAGTGGAGGTTGGCACCCTATAAACCTGCGCAAATGGCGCCCCCACTCCTCGACGGCTGTCCCTACACTCCTCTCCCTAATTCACCCTATATCTATAGGAACGGCCTGTAGGACAGCTGCTCGTTGAGGCCGTAGGGAGCCGTTGTCCGCATTCTGAAGATCCACTTCGTCTCTCAGTTCAGATAGGAGCGAGACCGGTTACATGAATTCCTTGGAATCCTGGGGAAACCGTTACAATAGATTCATTTACTGATCAGAAATTTCTGACAAGAGTCTTCATAAACGGTAGAACAGTACCATTTAATGAGGCACGGCCAGTGCAATGCAAATGTCTCTTGAGCAACAGGCTCCAGTAATAACAGTACAATCTCCTTTGCAGCACAGCAGTACACAGTCTATTATCCGGTAGCACAGTACAGCACAGTTTTAATGCAGACACAACCACAGGCTTTTCCTTCACAAGGACTCAATAATACACAACATTCTTTCTCTTGTATGGAGTTGGAGGGGTGGAGGGTTTGATGGGGGAGATGATCCCTATGACAGGATTCATTCCAGTCCTTATCTTCCTGGCCGATAATCCTCCACACTGTTAGCCTTTGTGTTAAAATAAATATTAAAAAAAACGTACACATAATTGGAATCGACACGTCCGAAACTACCCCACCTATAAAAGTGTCATGTTATTTATTCCATACGGCGAAAAAGTTATTAAAAAACACTACAAAAAAGTCACTTTCTCATCATACTGACACACAAAAAATGTAATAAAAAGTGATCAAATAGTCAAGTGTAAAAAAAAAATGGTATAAATGAAAGTACCAAATTGTCCTGCAAAAAACAAGCCCTAATATGGCTCATTCAGCAAAAAAAAAGTTACAGCTCTCAGAATATGCTGATGCAAAAACAAATAGATTTTTGTAAAATATTGTTTTTTAGTGTGTAGAAGTAGCAAAGCATAAAAAAAACTATGTAAATCTGGTATGGGTGTAATTGCATTGACCTGAAGAATAAAGCCACTTTATCACTTTTACTGCACGGTGATCCATGCAAAAAAATAAATACATTTAAATAATAATTGAATTGCTGGTTTTTATTAATTGTGTCTGAAAAATCTGGATAAAAAGTGGTCAAAAAATTTTATGCGGTGCATAACATTTTTTGGTCGCTTCTTAGTCAGATTTTTCAGACACACAATGGTACCAAAAAATCTTCAACTAGTTGCGAAAAATAAGCCCTCATACAGCTCTGTTTATTTATTCTTGTTCATTCTACCTCCCAAAAATCGGAATAAGGCTCGGCTCACATTTATCCTGTTCTCTCCACTGAGCGCTTACGTCAGGGTTTCTGTGTAAATCCCCAAAAACTCGAATCAGACAAAACCCCAGACGGAACCACTCATTTACGAGACCAATGGGGTCACTTTGGAACGGTCTCTGTTCTGGCGGTGTCTCATCATTTTAGGCATCTTTCTAGCGCACATGTGTGGGCGACTACAGATCTGTGAATACCTAAAAAGATGGATACCACCGGAGCTGACGTCAAACAAAGTCCAAAGTGTCTCCATCTGCCTCATTATGGTATGTGGTACTGTCAGGGGTTTTGTCTGAGTGGAATTTTTGTGGGATTTACATGGAAACCCCGACTTAAGTGCTCAGCGTAGAACACAAGATGATCCAGCTTTATTCTTGAAGCGATCAAAAAATATTATGTACCCTAGAATGTTACCAATAAAACCCCTCATTTATCCCACATAAAACCAGCCCCCACTCCGTTATCAGGTATCATGTTCGCTTTAACCCCTTCCCAACGTTCGTCGTACATGTTCGGTGTAAGTCGGGAGCAGGCTCTCAGGCTGAGTCCATGTTATAGTGCAGGCTCAGTTCAGTTGTAGATGTTGTCCAGTCTTATGCTAAAAGTCTGTAGTTACTCTATGTGACTTTAAGAGGGTGACCGGGACGGTCATGTGCTTCTTCCTTGAGTAGAAAAACGGTTATAACTTGTGTATTAGAAAGTGTTATTCATTCTGCATAGAACCTTATAAGCACTAAGTTGCATAGTTAAGGTATTGCTTTAATATTCATTCTGATAAATGTATAATGTCTTTATGTGTCAGATGTAGGGAAAGGATAGAGATTAGTGCATAAAACCTAGGTTAAGCTATAGCTAAAAGTTAGGTATGGGATAGTGCGAGGTGGGCACTATAGGAAGTATTCACAGAGAGGTCAACTTTGATACATGGTAAGGTTTTTAATATTAGACAGTGTAGGTTCTATCCCAAACAGGTTCTCCTTGTCGCTGGTGGGATAGCTTTCATACTATTTTTAATCAAAAACAGTGTTACTAAGGACCCCATTTTATCCAGATGCACTTGCTTTTTATTTATTTACAGCAGGGTTTATTTTCATTTTGCTTCTTGTAGGTTTTACTATAGGAAGTATGTAGTTATAAGTTAGGAAAGAGTTAAGGGGTTTAGGAGCTGCTCCAGTGTGGGAGGAGCAGGTTGAGTGAAGAACTGGGACACTTCCTGTTCAGAGTTAGAGTCAGAGGGAGAGATGTGACACATCAGTGTTTGGAGGTCCAGGGGGCACCAGGAGCCTAGGCGGATTATAATGAGGGCAATCCGGGCTACCGCCCGGGGCCCCGAGCCTGCAGGGGGCCCGCGGCTCCGGGCGGGGTGTCTAATGCCGGATTGCCCTCATTATATGTGCGGTCCACCGCGGCACATACCGGTAGCAGTGGCGGGAGGGGGGGGCCCCGGACCGCCCCCCCAGCAGCGGCCGCCGCTACTTCTTCTCCGGCCGGGCCAGCACTGCAGCAGTTAACTTCCCTGTGCTGGCCCGGCCGCGTCACTGCTAGGAGACACGGCCCTGTGCGCGGCCGTGTCTCCTAGCTGTGACGTCACGCAGTGCGCGCCCGGCCTGCACTGCTGCCACGGAGAAGAGAGAGCAGGCAGGAGGAATGGAGCAGGGGGATGGTGAGTCTGTATGTGTATGTGTATGTGTATGTGTGTGTGTGTATGTGTGTATGTGTGTATGTATGTATGTATGTATGTATGTGTGTGTGTATGTATGTGTGTATGTGTGTGTGTGTGTATGTGTGTGTGTCTGTATGTGTGTGTGTCTGTATGTGTATGTATGTGTGTGTATGTGTGTGTGTGTGTATGTGTGTGTGTGTGTCTGTATGTGTGTGTGTGTATGTGTGTGTGTATGTGTGTGTATGTGTATATGTGTGTATGTGTGTGTGTGTATATGTGTGTATGTGTGTATATGTGTGTGTGTGTATATGTGTGTGTGTGTATGTATGTATGTGTGTGTGTATGTATGTCAGTGTATGTATGTGTCTCCTAGCTGTGACGTCACGCAGTGCGCGCCCGGCCTGCACTGCTGCAACGGAGAAGAGAGAGCAGGCAGGAGGAATGGAGCCGTGGGATGGTGAGTCTGTATGTGTATGTGTATGTGTGTGTATGTATGTATGTATGTGTGTGTGTGTGTATGTGTGTGTGTCTGTATGTGTGTGTGTCTGTATGTGTCTGTATGTGTATGTATGTGTGTGTGTGTGTATGTGTATGTGTGTGTGTCTGTATGTGTGTGTATATGTGTGTGTGTATGTGTGTGTGTGTGTGTGTGTATATGTGTGTATGTGTATATGTGTGTATGTGTGTGTGTGTATATGTGTGTATGTGTGTATATGTGTGTGTGTGTATATGTGTGTGTGTGTGTATGTATGTATGTGTGTGTGTATGTATGTCTGTGTATGTATGTGTATGTGTGTGTGTGTGTGTGTGTGTGTGTGTGTGTGCAGGCAGATATCATTGTGTGACGTCTGTTTATATGTATTTTTGTGTTTCAAATGTGTTTATGCGTGTATGTATATGTCTGTATATGTTTGTGTGTGTGCGTGACTGCATGCGGGACTGCGTGCGGCCTCCTGCTGTGTATAGATGGCGCCGTGCGGCCTCCTGCTGTGTATAGATGGCGCCATGCGACCTCCTGCTGTCTCTGGGGGGGCGCCGTGCGGCCTCCCGCTGTGTATAGATGGCGCCGTGCGGCCTCCTGCTGTGTATAGATGGCTACGTGCGGCCTCCTGCTGAGTATAGATGGCACCGTGCGGCCTCCTGCTGTCTCTGGGGGGGCGCCGTGCGGCCTCCCGCAGTGTATAGATGGAGCCGTGCGGCCTCCTGTTGTGCATAGATGGTGCCGTGCGGCCTCCTGCTGTGTATAGATGGCTACGTGCGGCCTCCTGCTGAGTATAGATGGCACCGTGCGGCCTCCTGCTGACTCTGGGGGGGGCGCCCTGCGGCCTCCCGCTGTGTATAGATGGCGCCGTGCGGCCTCCCGCTGTGTATAGATGGCTACGTGCGGCCTCCCGTTGTGTATAGATGGCTACGTGCGGCCTCCCGCTGTGCATAGATGGCACCATGCAGCCTCCCGCTGTGTATAGATGGCACCTTGCAGCCTCCCGCTGTGTATAGATGGCACCGTGCAGCCTCCCGCTGTGTATAGATGGCTACGTGCGGCCTCCCACTGTGTATAGATGGCTACGTGCGGCCTCCCGTTGTGTATAGATGGCTACATGCGGCCTCCTGCTTTGTATAGATGGCTCCGTGCTGCCTCCTGCCGTGAATAGATGGCTCCGTGCGGCCTCCCGCTGTGTATAGATGGCACCGTGCAGCCTCCTGCTGTGTATAGATGGCTACGTGTGCTCCATATTGAGTCATACTATTAATGTAAGGCTATGTGCCCACGATACAGAAATGTTCCGGATTTTTTTGAGCGTTTCTGCATCTCCCTGGCAGAAAAAACGCATGCGGATTGTACATGCGGATTGTACATGCGGATTGTACATGCGGATTTTACATGCGTTTTCCTGCCAGGGACATGTGAATGTGAAGCGTTCTTCACTTGCATTTCCGCATGCGGGTTGACAAGCGATTTTAGCATCACTTGGAAAGTGCTTGACAACTTGGTTACACTATATAAATCCATGCAACCAGTAACCGGCATGGATTTATATTGTGTGACCGTAAAAGAATGGTAAAAAATAAAAAATATATACTTACCTTCTGATGGCCTGCTGACGTCAGCGGTCGCGTGACCTGTCACATGACTAAATGACGTCACGGCAGGTCCTTTTCAGACCATCGCGAGCTGCCGGCAAGCCAGGACGCATCGGATAAAGACACCGGGGGCCATCAGAAGGTGAGTATAATGTATATTTTTTATTTTATTCTTTTTTTTACAGGTTCTATGGTACCTGGGTCCGGAGGAGAGTCTCCTGTCCTCCACACCCGGGTACCATCCGCACATTGAAATGCATGGATTCCACATCTACAGATGCAGGGATGCGGATTCCATGCGTTCTAATGCAAGTCAATGGCGGCGAAAACGCTGCTCTTCCGCAAAATAATTGGTAGTGCTGCGGATTTTTCCGCAGCGGAAATTTCCGCAGCATGTGCACAGCACATGCGGATTATCATTGGGGAACATGGCAGACCTTCTACCAAGCGTTTTTTAAGCGTTTCTGCAGCGGAATTGCCGCTGCGGAAACGCTTAAAAAACGCATAGTGGGCACACAGCCTAAAAAAAATATTATAATTAATATTGTGCCAAATTAATTTCACGTGAACTATCACATGATCTATCACAGGGGATCATGTGACATGTCACGTGATAAATCAGGTGTGTGTGGGGGGGGGGCCCGCGCCTTTTAAACTGCCCGGGGCCCTTGCTACTCTTAATCCACCCCTGACCAGGAGCACGGGCTGTCCAGCAGCAGAGGAACGTCTGCCAGAAACTCTAAAGCGGACATTCCATTAATGTTCGGGGCCTACAGTCCACAGGAGCCACACAGTGGTGGGTTTCCAAAAATCTTCCCAAAGGAGAAGTCGGACGGGGAATAGCACAGAGAAGACTGTACGGAACTCTTAAGATTGCCGAGAGTCTCAGAGGCCAAAAGGGTCAGCTAAGGAAGGGACAGCTCAGGACAAATGGACACAAAACATCACTACGTGCTGTGCCATGGACTTTGGAGACGGAAAAGTATGTACCTAATACTGTGTGTTTCATTATGTTGAATTCGGACAGTTAAGTAAAGTTCTTTTTTATAAAATGGAATGGAAGTCCCCTAATGTGTGTGCGGCGGTCCCTGAAGTGGAAGAACAGAAGAAAGCAGAGATCTGCGACCAAAACGTGAGTGTTATGCACCACATGCACAGGAGAAATGGGACATTGTTCATTGTCAGGGAGCCAGGGTGTGGGAACACAGCAGCAGTCTCTCGCCACCACTACCACCCTGAGCCCCTGACATAACTATAGACTTCTGAATCCTCACAATGAGCATCACCTGCTCTGAGGATTCTCTGGTGTTGACAGTGAGAGTTGGCAGTCATGTGACCATAAGTATGTGATTTCTATACTTCCGGCCACATTCCAGCTAGACATGTATTGAACAAGGCCTCGCATGTCTAGTCTGAATATGGCCAGAAGTATGGAAATCAACGGAAACATGGAAATCAAATATTTGTGGTCACATGACTGCCCACTCTTGTCAACACTGGGGAATCCTCACAACATGTGCTGCATGCGATGAAATGATTAGGAATAGTGTTGAGCCACCCCCGTAGTGTTCGAGTTTGGTTCGTCGAATGTGGCGCCCCTGAGGGTTCGACCGCCACAGGGATGCTGCACTTCTTTAATAGAGTGTGGTGTTCCTCCTCTGAGGTAAGCCCAGTGTGATAGTCGTGACCTAACCTTTTGCATCCAACACCACACTTCACCACCAGAGGGAGCTAGTATGCACTAGGTGCTGCTCCCCTGGTTACAGGGAGACTGGGGAATGCAAAGTGGTAGGAACCAGTTAGTGGGTGAGGGTGGAGAACTTACAAGTTAGTTGCACTTTAGAATTCATATTTAATAAAAAGCCATCTTTGATCTTGGTCTCTCTGGTCTCTGGTCTTTTGGCAGTCTGTCTGTCAAGGGGTCCTTTGTCTAGTAGTTGGTCGTACTGTGCAGTCAAAATACTGTGTGTAATGTGACCTCCCTCCAGGAGCGCAGATCCTGTGTGGGCCTGCGCCGGTAAGGGACACAGCCCTCGTACCCTGGCCTTGAGACGAGAGGGAGGTTGCAGACAAGGAATGTCTCAACCCGGCCGAGGACCAGGATCAAGAAGGCCCGGGAGCTTTAGAGTGTGGCTCCCCAGCAAATGGGTCCCGGTGAGGATGCAGATGGAGCGGAGTACACCACCTGTCCACGCCTACCTGATCTATTCAGAGGGATTCCGGCTGCAAGAGGGGTACCGGCCCCCGACATTCGACCTTGTACTCTATGTCCTGGACGGGAAAGCCCGGTTAGGCCCTGAGGATCCCACCGGGCATCGGATGGAGGGGAATTGCCACCCATGCCCTAGTCCTGAGAGGAGCTCAGAGGGAGACCTGGCCTATCTACTCACGCACAGACGGGAAAGGGTGAAGTCTGTAGTGTAGGAACACTCTGGTGTAGGGTCGCTACCGAACACTGGACTTTCTCGGAGGTAGTCGGACCCCCGTCCCTGGTGGCCGCAGGACTCCGCGGGGAGCAGGGAGTCGCCTTCCCGCTGTCATCTCCGTACTCCCCGCGCTACTAACCCCCCTCCATCCTGTTTGCCTGCCCTGAGGCCTTGCTCCGCCTGTGGGGAGCAGTGAGAACTTTGGCCGCCATGACACCGGGCCTCAGCGGACTGTAGCGGCGCTGGTGACCCTTCACCAGGCACCACAGGTGGCGTAGTCGTTAAAATAAGCCACTCAACCCGGACGAGCCCACAACATCTTCCTTTTCATGTGACGGCCCTGAGCACGGGTCGGGTCTGGGCCACGGCTACATCCCATCTCTTCGTCACAGGGCCCGACAACGAGTCCCCCAACACCCAGGGTAAACTCAAGACTTAAAGGGGCTCTTTCGAGAATTGAGGCGTCACACGAACACCCGTATGTTCGCCGAACTGTTCGTCGAACTGTTCGTCGAACTGTTCGTCGAACACCTTCGAACACCGTTAAAACCAATGGCAGGCAAACAAAACACATAGAAACACATAGAAAACACATAGAAAACACTTCAAAGGTGTCCAAAAGCTGACAAACTGCTCAGAAGACACAACTAACACATGGAAAAGTGACAAGTACATATAGTCATGCGAAAAGAAAAGAGGTGGACAAGTAAAAGGAGGGGGAGACACAGATATAGGCATGTCATGCCCTTCTAAGGCTGGAGTAAAAATCTAAAATCAGCCTACCAACACCCAGACGTCGTGACAAGAAAATTAAAAAAAGAAATATCTTTAGGTAGAATGGAGGTTTCATTCAGAACACTTTCCTTACAAGACGTAGTGGTATCCCCGTTGTGAGTTGTGCCAAAAACGGAACCCAATACATACGGACTAATCCACCATTTGTCATATCCAAGGGGCAGGTCAGTAAATGACAACATCGACGTGGAACCAAGTACAGTAGTATATACTGTACATCCTTTGACAAGGCAATCAGGCGGATCAAGAAGTTGGGAAGGGTCACCCTAATGGCCAAAACAGACATTGATGCGGCGTTCCGTTTACTTACTACCTGTGCCTCCAAATAGTGTCCACCTATTGGACTGCATCTGGGAAGGAGCATACTATATAGATTGCTGTTTGCCCATGGGGTGCTCCAGATCCTGTTCACTATTTGAGGTGTTTAGTTGCTTCCTCGAATGGGTTGTAATGGACGTTTCTAAGGGGGCACATATTATCCATTACCTCGACAACTTCTTATGCCTGGGCCCAAAAGATTCGCCACAGTGTGAATACACGCGGTAGTCCACCTGTGAGAAGGAGAGAGCTGGAGGGAGAGCGGACACCACAGAGCCGAGGGGTTAGATGGAGAACGGAAGAAGGAAAGAGGGCGAGGGAGGTAAGGGAGTACAGTGGAAGGCAGACCTGAGCTCCCCCACGTTCCTGCTGGGCGAGGAACAGCCCTGGGAAGAAAAGCCGCTTGCGCATCCCTTTGAGGTTACGGGCGTGAGCGGGCAGAGGGACTACGCTGGAGTGCGAAGCCGACACAGCCAGTCCGTTCCTGCCCGTGCGACCTCCATGTCGACGGGTTTGTGTCTGAGCCGCGGTGGACCCTGACGGCTAGCCCCCACTCTCCCAATACTGGTGCCTGTCCGCTGGTGGGTCGAGCCCCCCCGCGGTGGGGGGGAGTAACATCTGCAGAAAAAAGACCATCTTTCAGCCAAACTAAGATGTCTACTTCTTTTTGTTGACAATGTGATACGATCCCTTTCTTAAGGACCACCCCATCGCTACAAATTCCAGATGAGGCACAAAAACAGCAGGTGCTTCAACGGATATCAAGTGCTCCTTCAAGTGGGCTCTCCTCCACCTCAACTTCAACATCACAAATACTCCAGTCCTCAGAGGTGTCACCCCAATCACACTTGCTTCCTCACAGCTCCCAAGTCTCCAGCTGCCCGTCTGAGTATGGGGTAATACAGATGGTTGAGTCTGCACAGCTGTTTACTCATAATATAGCCTGGGAAATTGAGGTCTGCTCCAGAGCTTCTGTTAATCCAGATGAGGAAATGATCTGCACTGATGCCCAGAATCTTTATGAGTCAGATCCAGGACCAGATGAAGAAGGTTCTGAGCATAATGTAGACCCTGGTTCCCAAATTGTAACTCCTGCTGGTGGAGACAATGATGAAAACGATGATGAGACTCAAATACCTGATTGGAGCGACAACTTGACTTTTCGGTCAGGGCAGGAAGAGGTTGGCTCTGAGGACGACGGGTGTGAGAACACACAGGGTGATGATGACGAGGTTGGAGATCCCACTTACTGTCAACCCACAGTCAGCCAGTCGATGAGGTCAGCAGAGGAGGTGGAGGAGGATGTGACTAGCCCAGGGGATGGGGATGACTTGGTACCCGGGCCTTTGCCTAGCCTTTGGGATGTCGCGGTGGTCGGCTCCCGGGTCCGTACCCTGGGGTCACTCTTTAAAAGGGTGGATAATTGTTAATTTTATAAGAGTTCGTGACGCCACCTGTGGTATCTGGTGAGAAGCACCAGCGCTGCCGCAGTCCACTGAGGCCGGTGATAAGGCAGCTCGATGGTATAGCTCCCCACAGGTGGAGCTAGGCCTCAGGGCAGCGTATGTAGGGGGAATGCAGGACAGCTGGGTCAGAGCAAGAACGGGAACGGACACGGTAGTCACTTCAGTACCTTTTACTGGTGGAAATTCAGGCACATCCCGGAGCACTGTAGGGTGAAGGGTGCATATCAGGATCCTCCCCAATGGGCGGGTGTAGGGCCTCCTGTTTCTTGCCTCTGCGTAGTAAGTTTCTGACCTGCCTGGAGCTAGGCCTAACTTTGTCTCTGTCCTGCGCTGGCTGACCTTGTGGTAGGGCCTTGTCTTGGAGTTCACGCTCCCAGTATGCGGGGCCTAAGCGTCTCCTGGCTCTGTTACGTATCAGCACCTTAGCGATCCAGGGACTTGTAGTTCTCCAGGGATTCCGGTTATGCCTTACTGGGTCATAGAGATCCCGGTAATCTCGGATCCGGTGTCCGGTAAATGCTTCGGGGTGAGCTGGTTAAGCTCCTCTGGCCCCTATGTTCTAACTCTCCACTCGCCTTTTGCCTACTCGAGCCCTCACTAGGCCATACACACTAACGGCAGCTTGCCGCGCTTCACCGATCTTATGGCGCCGGCACACCTTAAGCTCTAACTGGGTTCCCTGAATCTAGCTAGCAGGAGCCTCGTGCTCCACTGCTGAACTATTAACTGAGTTCTCTAGACTAGACTGAGCTCCACTGCAGACTGACCTCTCTTAGGCTTCTCTACTGCAGGAACTCTTCAGAGGAACTGAACTGCCTAGCTCCACCTTCCCTATTTATATCCCTAACAGGCTCCCTCTGCTGGTCTGAGGTGAAAGGTGGAAATGTGTGAATGTTTATGGGGGCCTCTTGTGGAGGATTCCATCAATGCACTCTTCTAGGATCTGATACCAAGCGCAGCTGGGCGTCACAGATGCTATGGACGACGAGGTTAGGTTGCACCTTCCTGGACAGAGACGGAGTACTGGAAGCACGTCAACAACTGCATCCTCAACCACAACTCTGCCTCTGACCACAAGTCGTGGTGGCTCTTCAGGTCGCATGGGCTCTAAGCCTTGCATAGCCTGAGCATTTTTTCAGATCGATAAGGATGACCCAACTCGTGTTATCTGTAATATTTGTCACCAAAAGCTAAGTAGAGGCCAAAAAATCCATAGTTTGAGTACTTCATGCATGAACCATCACATGGATATGAAGCATAAGTTGCAGTGGGAAGCTCACTGTGCTACAATGTGGCCTAGCGGGCCGGGCCAACTACCATCTGCCCCATCTTGTGCATCCGCGGCCTCTTCACCCTCTGTGACTGGGGGGACAGCAGTCACACATGTTTTTGGACGCAGACCTGCCACCTCTTTACCCGCAACAGCCAGTGTGATTGGCAGGTCATCATTTCATTTGGAAGTGATCAAGGCACCACCTTTGGATCAAGGCAACCTAACTTTTCCGCCTGCATCTTCCTCACAGACCGGCAGTTTGCCGGGGACACCCTACTCAACCCCGTCTAAGCACAACAGCCAGCCCTCGGTCCCTCAGATGTGGACAAGTAAAAGACCATTTCCTCCTAGCCATGACAAAGCTATGAGGTTGAATTTCACCATCTGCAAGCTGTTGGCTACAGAAATGCAGCCTTTCCGCCTCATGGACACAGAGGATTATCGAGACCTTATGTTCGTCGCAGTGCCCCAGTACCAGATGCCCAGTCGGCACTACTTCTCAAAGAAAGGTGTGCCTGCACTACACCAGCATGTCGCACACAACATCACCGATTCTTTGAGAAACTCTGTGTGTGACAGGGTGCATTTCACCACAGACACTTGGACGAGTAGGCATGGACAGGGGCGTTACATGTCGCTGACTGGGCACTGGGTAACTATGGTGACAGCAGGACAAGGGGCTGCTGTCCAAGTCTTGCCGTCCCCACAAGTTGTGCATCAATCCTCTTTATCTAGAAGTTCCTCCACTGCTTCTGCCTCCTCAACCTCCTCTCGGTCTTCCACCTGCACCCAAAGCCTGTCTGGTAATGCCACCCGCTTTCTAACTGCGCAGAAGGAATCCTGCACACCTCCTTACTATGCTGGCAGCAGGGCTCAAAGGCATCAGGCGGTGTTTACTTTGAAATGTCTGGGAAATGTGAGTCACACAGCTGAGGAGCTGTGGTCAGCTCTGGAGACTCAGTTTCATGAATGGTTGTCTCCACTGGACCTGCAAGGGAAGGCCGTGTGCGACAATGCTGCAAACCTGGGTGCGGCCCTTCGCCGGGGCAATGTCACACACGTGCCTTGTATGGCTCAAGTGTTGAACCTGGTTGTCCAGCAATTTTTAGCTCACTATCCCGGACTAGATGGCCTTCTGCAGAGGACACGGTCGCTGTGTGCTCACTTCCGCTGTTCGCATCCTGCAGCTCAACGACTTACATCCCTACAGAAGTCGTTGGGCCTTCCAGTTCACCGGCTGAAATGCGATGTGCCGACATGGTGGAATTCAACTCTGCACATGTTGCAGCGACTGTGGCAGCACCGACAAGCCCTGGTGCAATACGTTCTGACGTATAGCCTGGGCCAACGAGATCCAGAGGTGGGGCAAATCACGCTGCAGGAGTGGTCTCAGATCAGGGACCTATGACGTTCATGCGCCCCCTGGGCCGTGGGGTACCCGGAGCCGGACCTGTAGACGCTGGCGGTTGTAGTCACTGTGGCGGTGACCCGGTCCATGACCCAGGGCGGTCAATCCAAGGGTAATTTGTATATATGGGTTTTATAATGTCCGACTACGCCACCTGTGGAGTGCGGCCAAAGGGGCTGCCGCTGCGGAACAGTCCTCTGAAGCTGGTGGTTTTGCACCAATGGTATTATTACTCCCCACAGGAAGAGTGTAGCTTCAGGGCAGTGTGGGTGGATGATGGTGGTTGTAGTGCAGGGAGTCAGTAATGAACACAGAGTCCGTGTGATGCAGTCCCAAGATCTTTACTCACAGTTGTTGCAGTCCAGATTACAGGTACCAGAGCAATCTCCCCCGTCTTGCTGTGCGTACTCAGTGAGGGGCTCAGTCCACCCCCAGATAGCTCCGGAGTACTTAGCAGGACCCCCTTCTGTGTGTCCTTTCTCTGGCCTTCTCCCTGCACCTCACACCCAGTGACACTTCTATCCGGTATCCTCGGGCCTTGGCGGGCGACGTGTGTTCCGTCCCCTGGGTCCTATGTGGCTACCTTCTTAGTGAGACTGGTGTGGACTTTGGCCTGCAGTACATGAAATGCTGCAGCCTCCGGTTTCTAGTTGAGCCTTGCTGTTTCTCCGCTAGTTGAGGGACCGGTTCCCCTTATCTGGCCTGACCCCTCTATCTCCTGGTAGCAGCAGGCGTACGGGTGGCCTTCTGCACGGCCCGTACCCCTAGGGTCCCTTCGGTTGCTGGAGCCTTCCTGCTCCCACTCCTCTCTTCTCTCCTTCAGTCTTGGGCCTCCCAGGCTAGGCCCGCCTCCGGAGCAGAGCTCATGCAGAGCCTCTGCTCCTGTCACTTCTCCTCCTCTGACTGGCTTGCTCTTTCTAAGATGGCTTCCTATTTATACTCTCCCTGTCATGTGCTCCCCTAAGCTGCTTTCTCCACCCACACCCACTACATAGGACCCTCCCGCCTGCTAGGGACCTGGGACTGTGCTCTCCCTTAGGAGCAATCTCGCCCTACCCCCACTGCGGGTATGTGTTGGATGCAGGTGTTAGGGTCCCGAGCCATACTCCTTCCTTACCTGAGGGTGAGATACCACACCTCTGGGTGATATGCAGTACCTCTGTGGTGACTGAACCCTCAGGGGCGCCACACACCCTTCTGCACAGTTTTGAAATGGCGACGAAGATGTTTAGTGCTGATGATGCCATTATCAGCATGACTATTCCGGTGATTTACATGCTGGAGCACACGTTAAACAGAATTCAGAGTCAGGTGGTGGGACAAGAGGAGGTGGAGGAAGTAGAGGAGGAGTCGTATGCGGAAGGGATAACATCTCCAAGGTCCAGTCGGTAGGCAGCACCAAGGCGGCAGGCATGGGAGGGTGGGGGAGAGGGATTAACCAGGGCTCATGGTAGCAGCCAAACTGTTGAGGAAGGTGCAGGAGCCGAGGAAGAAGTGGAGGATGAACTGGCGATGGGCATGTAAGACTCATCAGATGAGGGAGACCTTGATCACATTTCTGTTGTGTGAGGTTGGGGGGAGAGGGCAGAGGAAGGAAGCATGATTCTTACCTCGCTACCAACACAACAAGGACTTGGTCCTCCTGGATGCGCAAGACACATGAGTGCCTTCTTGCTGCACTACCTGCAACATGACCCTTGGATTGTCAGAATTCGAAGTAATCCCGACTACTGGGTTGCCACACTCTTAGATCCCTGGTACAAAAGTAAATTTGCTGAAATAATTCCTGCCATAGAAAGGGATTCACGCATGCAGGAGTATCAGCAGAGGCTGTTGCAGAATCTTACATGTGCTTTTCCACAAAACACCAGTGGTGCACGTAGTGAATCTCACAGTTCTAACTTGCAAACCGTGGGACTGTCGAGTCTTCATCACTCAAACCGCAACAGTAACACATTATCTGCTGTTAACAGCAATTTTGTGGAATCGTTTCACCACTTTTTTAGACCATCCTTTGCAAGGCCACAGGAGACAAGAAGTCTGACACATAGTCAATGCCTAGAGAGGATGGTACAGGAGTATCTCCAAGTGAACATCGAAGCCATGACTGTGTCACTGGACCCTTGCTCATTTTGGGATTCCAATCTGGAAAAATGTCCGGAGCTCGCCACTCACGCCTTTGAGATCTTGTCATGCCCTGCAGCCAGCGTTCTTTCTGAATGTGTGTTCAGCGCTGCTGGTGGTGTGCTGACAGATAAGCGCACGCGGCTGTCCACTGAGAATGTAGACAGACTCACGTTCATAAAGATGAACAAATCATGGATCCGCAAGGACTTTTCTACCCCTGTGTCATCCTGGGGAGACTAAAAGCTTGAGGATTTGGTAAAATCACCTCACCAACCGTTTTAAGCAACTCTGGGACAATTGATGCCACTTAAGTGGTGTCTGTGCCACAATTTTTGGAAAAAATGGAGACTCCTTTTGGAGTCCCCTTGCTGTGTTTTACGTGACGTTGGCATCGTCAATTCCAGGTGGGTTGGGTCGCTCCCCCCCCTTTTAACTGTAAGTAACTACATACACTATGGCTTGGGGTAACACAGATGGTTGAGTCTGAAGAGCTGTTTACTCAGAGGTCTGCTCCAAAGCTTCAGTGTCTGTTAGTCAGCGTAGAATTTTTAACTGCATATAGCCTAGGCAATACTTTGGGCGTAGTAGCCCAGCTGCGAAGCAAGCTGCACCGCCTGTGTATCTAATAAGAATTTTTAAATGCATCTAGCCTAGGCAGACTGTGGAGACCCCCAACCAAACCCAGACGCTCAGCCCCACTACCACCCCCCTTTCCTTGACAATACAATAATGTAACTCTTACAACTGGATGGGTGAGGATCGGTCACAGCTTTATTAACTCTTTATACTCATTCCATTAGAAAGGCATTTTATTTCTAAAATAATTCAGCTTGTTGCAGCATGCCATGGGTCTCCACATCGGCAAGTTGGCCAACAAGTGTAACTCTCCAACATGTCCTTTCTATTTCCAGGCCATGGAGGATCCTGCGTACTCGTATGCAGGACTCTGACCCCCATCCATCACTCTTAACGCTTGTTCCACTCCATCCTGGAGTCCTGACAGGAATATGTCCAGTCCAATATCCATTAAATGAGCACCGTCGGGCCGTATGAGGCCTGCTTTATCTCCTTCCAGTTGTCGGTGTTGTATCATTACACCGCCTCTGTCTCTTCGAAATTTTGCCATCTGAATATTTATTACCCGCCTTGTCCGTTCGATGGCCGTGATGTCTCGCGCACCTTGCCATACCGCTATCGGCACAATCTCTGACCATACTATAGTTAGTTTTGTGAAAAATTCTCTGAAGCGCTCAGTGTCTAGTTTCATTATTGCCATTAGTTATGCGCTCTTGTGATGACCTAGGTCGTTTCCCCTGGCCTGTATAACTAAGATGACCGGACCTCTTGCCTCTCTCCCTACCTTGATTACCTCCATTAGTACCTGTGGCCATAGCAGGCCTCTAATACCTCTCCAGTTGAAATATGTGTTATGAAACTCTAATTTCCTCCCGCCTGGGCGGACTTTCGCCCTTTTTTCTGCCCAATATATATACGAGGGGCCTATCACCCACACTGTTGGCTTAGCGTCACCTGTAAAAGAAACAAACCACGTTAGGATAACAAGTCCGGTCTTATGTATCTCGCCAAACACGTGGATCACCATCTCCCTATCCTCTGAACTTCCGTTTCTGACAGTCCTGCTCTTGCTGCTTCCGTGGCCGCGCCTATGCGGAATGAGTGTGTCCCGTAATCTTTGGGGTGGTTCCCTGCCGATGTTATGCATTTATTAAATATAGCTTGGAACTGGTATCTTGATAATGGCATTCCATCAATGTGTGATAGGAAGAAATTACTTTGTGATCTGATGCTTATATATGTTTTTAGTATTGTTACCCGACTCAGTGTACCATTTGTGGGTTGTAGAAGTACCCAAGTGCCCCTGCCCGCTGGAACCGTTTTCGATTGGCGTATGCGTACACGTATTGCATTATTGGCTATGACTACGTCCTGGTGTAATAAGCCTCCACTGGTGGTAATTTTGGATTGAGGGACTAATTCGCTTATGCATAGCGCCCCGAAGAAGGCGATCGCAAATGCAGTAGACAGTAGTGTTGCTTCAAATTGTGAGTGTCATGTTAATGGTGTTAGGGATATGATGTGAGAAATCAGTTTTAGTGACACGGGACGGGACGTCTACACTCCTGACTTGGCTGACCCCTTTTCCACCCTTTTATGGATTGTCTGATGATGAATCTCTTTGTCACATCTCCCCAATTCAGTAGTTGGAAGGGAATTGCTACTCGGGTCAGACACCGCGGCGCTGACGCCCCTGATATGCCCCTCATCATTAGCTGGTGGAGAAATTCTATGGTGACTTGTAATCTGGCTTGTTCACATTGGTCAACCCGTCTGCCTGCTACTAGTAGTGTCCACTCTTCCCATGCCTTACCGTATGCTTGCCACGTTGACGGGGCAACTGACGCTCTGATTAATGGCATCAACTATTCGCCACTAGATCCCATATGGAGGGTGGGCAACTGTTGCCCGATGGGTGGGCGTCGTGGAGGAGCTCTGAAAATCTGCCAATTGAATTGTGATAAAGCGTTAGCAGCAGCTTTAGACCCCTCAGCATCGTGGCTAGCGCGGACCCATGCATTGTGTTTTAGGCACAGGAATGCTAGCCGTCGTAGTAGGCCTAGCGCTGGGAGAGACGATGATGTCATCTTACTAATGCAGAGCGCTAGGCTGGTGTTTTTTGTTATGAAGAGTATATTTTTGTTAGCCAGGCGCGCGCCCCATATTTCTATTGCTACCACTATTGGGAAGAAAAATTATTTTCCGGGCTAGGTGCAGCTAAAAATTATTATTAATTTCAAAGCTGGTGGAGCTTGGTATAGATGGCCTAATACAATGAGTACCACACACTGCTACTAAGCCTAAAATTATTTTCCGGGCTAGATGCAGCTAAAAATGATTATTAATTTCAAAGCTGGTGGAGCTTGGTATAGATGGCCTAATACAATGAGTACCACACACTACTACTATGACCAAAATTATTTTCCAGGCAAGATGCAGCTAAAAATTATTATTAATTTCAAAGCTGGTGGAGCTTGGTATAGATGGCCTAATACAATGAGTACCAAACACTACTACTATGCCCAAAATTATTTTCCAGGCAAGATGCAGCTAAAAATTATTATTAATTTCAAAGCTGGTGGACCTTGGTATAGATGGCCTAATACAATGAGTACCACACACTACTACTATGCCCAAAATTATTTTCCAGGCAAGATGCAGCTAAAAATTATTAGTAATTTGAAAGCTGGTGGAGCTTAGTATAGATGGCCTAATAGAATGAGTACCACACACTGCTAATATGCCCAAAATTATTTTACAGGCAAGATGCAGCTAAAAATTATTATTAATTTCAAAGCTGGTGGAGCTTGGTATAGATGGCCTAATACAATGAGTACCACACACTACTACTATGCCCAAAATTATTTTCCAGGCAAGATGCAGCTTTAATTATTAGTAATTTGAAAGCTGGTGGAGCTTAGTATGGATGGCCTAATAGAATGAGTACCACACACTGTTAATATGCCCAAAATTATTTTACAGGCAAGATGCAGCTAAAAATTATTATTAATTTCAAAGCTGGTGGAGCTTGGTATAGATGGCCTTACACAATGAGTACCACACACTACTACTATGCCCAAAATTATTTTCCAGTCAAGATGCAGCTAAAAATTATTATTAATTTCAAAGCTGGTGGAGCTTGGTATAGGTGGCCTAATACAATGAGTACCACACCCTACTACTATGCCCAAAATTTTTTTCCAGGCAAGATGCAGCTAAAAATTATTAGTAATTTGAAAGCTGGTGGAGCTTAATATAGATGGCCTAATAGAATGAGTACCACACACTGATAATATGCCCAAAATTATTTTACAGGCAAGATGCAGCTAAAAATTAGTATTAATTTCAAAGCTGGTGGAGCTTGGTATAGATGGCCTAATACAATGAGTACCGCACACTGCTACTAAGCCCAAAATTATTTTCCCGGCTAGATGCAGCTAAAAATTATTATTAATTTCAAAGCTGGTGGAGCTTGGTATAGATGGCCTAATAGATTGAGTACCACACACTGCTACAGGCCCAAAAGGTTTTACTTGGCTAAGTGCAGTAAAAAATTTGTATTACTTACACAGGTGGTGTAGCTTGCAACACAGATAGGCTACTCCACTGACTAACACACACTGCAAGAGGCCCAAAAGGATTTGCTTAGCTAGATTTAGCCAAATGCTGTGAAAAACACTTGCACATCACTAAAACAGACCTGCCTGGCAAAAAGTGATAGGAACTGCTGTAACCTAGCCCTCAAAAGACTGCAATTACAAACTAGTACCTACTCCCTAAACCTTTCTGTCTATTTAAGAGAAAATTCGCTTGCAATTCAGTTACACAATATAGCGCTAACAGCAGCAGCAGTGCCGTCTAACACTCAGCTGCAGCAGTGAGAAAATGGTGGCGACGGGGAAAATGGGTGGGTCTTATAGGGCAAGGACATGTGACATACACAGCCAATGACACATGCCCTTGCTTGTGTGAAAAAAATCACTTCGCTCCGTGTGTGCGCTGCTGATAGGCTGACAGACTGCACCTCCCCACTGTAAATGCGGGAAAGAGAAAAAAAAATGGAGATCTTCATTATTTATGCAGAGATCCATCCCCTGCCCCTCCCCCCACCCCGCTGTACACTCAAACTGTGTATTAACATTAATTTTCATCATTACTGAGAAAAAATCCAGTTATGATTTTGGTGCACGAACAGTTATCGAACATAACCTCGAACAGCCGAATTTTTTTCAAATCGTTCAAAACACCGCCCAAAACAGCTCGAATTTGAGATTGGCGAACAGTTCGAGTCGAACACCGCTCATCTCTAATTAGGAAGTCTGCAGTCACATACAATGACTGCAGAATTTTGGCAAAAAGCCTGGACAACCCCTTTAACAGTGTGCACCCATCGGCCAGCCTGCGACATGATTGCGGGGCTCTAATGATTTTCTATGACAGCTGGGAGTCTGTTGAAGACCACCTTGCCTGCCATCACAGAGCTCTGTTGAAACTCAGCCGTGTCTGGGCTTTAAGAAAGACTTTTGCTCTATCCAGCAGTACTGAGGTATTACAGTATATAACATAAGCGGTCAGACAAACGCAGGTTGAGGTCACCTAAGGGGGCTAATAAATACAGTAAAAAGTAAAAAAAAACACGTTTTAAAAATCATTAAAAAATTAAAGTCATCCCCCATTTCCCCATTAAAAATATAGATATTACTAAATGGAAAAAAATACACATATGCAATAACGCCGCGTCCATAAAAGTCCAATCTATCAATGTATAAACTTAAAGCATCTCTCCAGCATTTCTTTTTTAGTGCAGTGCTGAAGTGGTGCTACTAATCTAAGCTCCCTGCCCCTATTCTTACTTACCAGCTGCTGTTTTCATCTGTTCCCAGCGCCGCTCCGGTCGGTCTCCAGAAGTTTGTGACCTGCTTGATCGCTGCAGTGTTTGCTGGGTGATCCGGAGGTCACTACTCATTGTAAGTCTATGAGAGGCAGAACAAAGCCAGATCGGGGATCTCATAGACTTACATTGAGAGCTTGTGACCGTTACCTCTGACTTCCGGTCAGTCAGAACTCGCGGTCACAAGATAGTGGACAGGAGATGCATCGGGAAGAGCTGAAGACGGTGACTGGTAAGTATAAGACTAGGGGCAGGGAACTTACATTAGCAGCACCACTCCAGTACTGAAAGAAAAAAAAGTGCTGGAGTGGAGCCTTAACTAACCTGAAAGGTAAACATAGTGAATGTAAAAAAATGTCATATCTATTCCAAAATCGTATGAAAATAAACGTGGTCGTGCCCCACAAAAAATATGGAATCACACAGAACCATCGACTGAAAAATAAAAACATTAATGGTCTCTGGAAGTGGTGACACAATAAAAAATATATACAGTACAGACCAAAAGTTTGGACACACCTTCTCATTTAAAGATTTTTCTGTATTTTCATGACTATGAAAATTGTACATTCACACTGAAGGCATATGACGCGCCCCCTGCGCCGTGTGGGGAATACCCGGAGCTGGGCCTTGTGGATGCTGGGGGTTGTAGTCACCGTGGCGGCGACCCGGTCCGTGACCCAGGGTGGTCAAACCAGGGTAGTCTATGTGTCTCTGTTATATATAGTCCGACTACGCCACCTGTGGAATGTGGCTATTGGGAACCGCCGCTGCGGAGCAGTCCACTGAAGCTGATGGTGTATGCAGCAAGGTGATGTAACTCCCCACAGGAAGAGTGGAGCTTCAGGGCAGAGTGTAAGGATGATGGTAGTGGTAGTGCCTGGATCAGTAATAATAACACGGATTCTTTGCAGTGCAGTCCTAGGGTCTTTACTGGTGGTAATTTTATAGGCCCCAACGGGAGTACTTGCTAGGGATGAGGGCCTGGTCAGTCTGGGAGCAATCCTAGAATTCCCCTGGCCAGGTGGAGTTGTAGGCCTGCCGTTCTGACTGTACTCTTTTGGCTATCCTGCTTATAGTCGTGTTGTAGCCCACGTCCTTGAGTGTGACGTGCTGTGCTCACCCGTATGGCTGGCGACTCGGATCCCGTGTATTCCTCACTCCTCTGTGGCGGTACTGGTCCTTTCATGTGGCTGAGCCTCCGGGCTTCTGTTGGGCCAGGAGACCTGCAATCCCCTGCCCTGCGGTATCTGCTGCTGGGCCTGAAGGGTCCCACAGCCTTGGACTCCGGTGTCCGGTTCTCTGTATGTACTCTGGCCAGGACGAGCTCTGCCAGCTCCAGTCCTCAGCTCCTTGCTCCTTTGTCCTCACTGACTCCTGACACTGACTGAACTCCCTAACCCCGCCTCCAGACCCAATTATAAAGGAAAGGATCCTCCCCTTTCTGGTCTGGAGCAGGAGGTGTTACATGTTGTGTGTTCCTGACCAGGAAACCCCTGTTTTGCTCCCAGACATGGTATTACTACCACTGTGGCAACCAGACCCTCTGGGGTGCCACACATCAAAACTATGAATTCACACATGTGGAATTATATACTTAACAAAAAAGTGTGAAACAACTGAAAATATGTCTTATATTCTAGGTTCTTCAAAGTAGCCACCTTTTGCTTTGATGACGGCTTTGCACACTCTTGGCATTCTCTTGATGAGCTTCAAGAGGTAGTCACCGGAAATGGTCTTCCAACAATCTTGAAGGAGTTCCCAGAGATGCTTAGCACTTGTTTGCCCTTTTGCCTTCACTCTGCGGTCCAGCTTACCCTAAACCATCTCGATTGGGTTCAGGTCTGGTGACTGTGGAGGCCAGGTCATCTGGCGTAGCACCCCATCACTCTCCTTCTTGGTAAAATAGCCCTTACACAGCCTGGAAGTGTGTTTGGGGTCATTGTCCTGTTGAAAAATAAATGATGGTCCAACTAAACGCAAACCGGATGGAATAGCATGCTTCTGCAAGATGCTGTGGTAGCCATGCTGGTTCAGTATGCCTTCAATTTTAAATAAATCCCCAACAGTGTCACCAGCAAAGCACCCCCACACCATCACACCTCCTCCTCCATGCTTCACGGTGGGAACCAGGCATGTAGAGTCCATCCGTTCACATTTACTGCGTTGCACAAAGACACGGTGGTTGGAACCAAAGATCTCAAATTTGGACTCATCAGACCAAAGCACAGATTTCCAGTGGTCTAATGTCCATTCCTTGTGTTCTTTCGCCCAAACAAGTCTCTTCTGCTTGTTGCCTGTCCTTAGCAGTGGTTTCCTAGCAGCTATTTTACCATGAAGGCCTGTTGCACAAAGTCTCCTCTTAACAGTTGTTGAAGAGATGTGTCTGCTGCTAGAACTCTGTGTGGCATTGACCTGGTCTCTAATCTGAGCTGCTGTTAACCTGCGATTTCTGAGGCTGGTGACTCGGATAAACTTATCCTCAGAAGCAGAGGTGACTCTTGGTCTTCCTTTCCTGGGGCAGTCATCATGTGAGCCAGTTTCTTTGTAGCGCTTGATGGTTTTTGCAACTGCACTTGGGGACACTTTCAAAGTTTTCCCAAATTTTCAGACTGACTGACCTTCATTTCTTAAAGTAATGATGGCCACTCGTTTTTCTTTACTTAGCTGCTTTTTTCTTGCCATAATACAAATTCTAACAGTCTATTCAGTAGGACTATCAGCTGTGTTTCCACCAGACTTCTGCACAACACAACTGATGATCCCAACCCCATTTATAAGGCAAGAAATCCCACTTATTAAACCTGTGAAGTGAAAACCATTTCCGGTGACTACCTCTTGAAGTTCATCAAGAGAATGCCAAGAGTGTGCAAAGCAGTCATCAAAGCAAAAAGTGGCTACTTTGAAGAACCTAGAATATAAGACATATTTTCAGTTGTTTCACACTTTTTTGTTAAGTATATAATTCCACATGTGTTAATTCATAGTTGTGATGCTTTCAGTGTGAATGTACAATTTTCATAGTTATGAAAATACAGAAAAATCTTTAAATGAGAAGGTGTGTCCAAACTTTTGGTCTGTACTGTATAAGGAGGTGTGGGTGCCATCATATTATACAGGGTGGGCCATTTATATGGATACACCAAAATAAAATGGGAATGGTTGGTGATATCAACTTCCTGTTTGTGGCACATTAGTATATTGGAGGGGGAAAACTTTTCCAGATGGGTGGTGACCATGGAAGCCATTTTGAAGTCGGCCATTTTGGATCCAACTTTATTTTTTTCAATGGGAAGAGGGTCATATGACATATCAAACTTATTGAGAATTTCTTAAGAAAAACAATGGTGAGCTTGGTTTTAACTTAACTTTATTCTTTCATGAGTTATTTACAAGTTTATGACCACTTATAAAATGTGTTCAAAGTGCTACACATTGTGTTGGATTGTCAATGCAACCCTCTTCTCCCACTCTTGACACACTGATAGCAACACCACAGAAGAAATGCTAGCACAGGCTTCCAGTATATGTTATTTCAGATGCTGCACATCTCGTATCTTCACAGCAAAGACAAAAGTCTAAGGGGGTCAGATCAGGAGACCATGGTGGCCATTCAACTGGCCCACGACAACCAATCCACTTTCCAGGAAACTGTTCATGTAGGAATGCTCGGACCTGCCACTCATAATGTGGTGGTGCACCATCTTGTTGGAAAAACTCAGGGAACTTGCCATCTTCAGTGCATAAAGAGGGCAACACATCATCATGTAGAAATTTCAGATATCCAGTGACATTGAGGTTTCCATTGATGAAGAATGGCCCCATTATCTTTGTACCACACCATACCATCAATTTTTGTGTTCCAACAGTCTTGGAGGGATCTATCCGCTGTGGGTTAGTGTCAGACCAATAGCTGTGGTTTTGTTTGTTAACTTCACCATTCACAAAAAAGTTTGCCTCATCACTGAACATAATGTTCTGTGTAAACTGAGGGTCCTGTTACAACTTTTGTTTTGCCCATTCTGCAAATTCAGTGCACCGATCTGGGTCATCCTCGTTGAGATGCTGCAGCAGCTGAATTTTGTAAGGGTCCCATTTGTGAGTAGCTAATATCCGCCGAAGGGATGATGTTCGACTGATGCCACTCTTCAGTGAAATCCGGCGAGTGCTACACTGTGTGCTCTTGCTGAATGAAGCTAGGACAGCCACTGATGTTTCTTCATTAGCGACAGTTTTCTTGCGTCCACATTTTGGAAAATCCAACACTGAACCTGTTTTACGAAATTTGGCAGGCAGTTTGCTAACTGTAGCATGGGAGATGGGTGGTCTCATAGGGTGCCTTGCATTGAAATCTGCTGGGATGACCCGGGTACTGCGTTCACCAGACATCAACACAATTTCTATTCGATCCTCATGTGTTAACCTCTGTGATATGTCAATGGCTGTAAACAAAGAGAAACTTGTAAATAACTAATGAAAGAATACAGTTATGTTAAAACCAAGCACACCATTGTTTTTCTTATGAAATTCTCAATAAGTTTAATGTGTCACATGACCCTCTTCCCATTGAAAAAAATAAAGTTGGATCCAAAATGTCCGACTTCAAAATGGCTGCCATGGTCACCACCCATCTGGAAAAGTTTCCCCCCTCCCATATACTAATGTGCCACAAACAGGAAGTTGATATCACCAACCAATCCCATTTTATTCAGATGTATCCATATAAATGGCCCACCCTGTATATAACGGGCAATGGGGGTCATCATGCTATATATAAGGGGCAGTGGGGCCATCATACTATATACAGTATAAGGCAGATTAGGTGCCATAATATAATGTATAAGGGGCTGCGCGGGCCATCAAACAGTATATATGGGGCTGCGGGGGCCATTCTACAGGATATAGGGAGTTGTAGGGGACATCATAACGGTTATAGGAAGCTCTGGGAACCATTATACAGTGTATAGGAAACTGTGGAGACCATTACACAGTGAGAGCTGTGGGGAACGTCATATAGAGCGTAGGGAGCTGTGGGGACCATCATACAGGGTATAGGGAGCTGTGGGGACCATCATACAATGCATAGGGAGCTATGGGGAACATTATACAGTGTATAGGAAGCTGTGGGGACCATCATACAATGCAACATCCGGGAAGCCACGGCAGACATCGCTGAACGCCGGCAGGAGACGTGAGTATCCCGATCACCTCCCCTTGCCCCCGCAATGCTGTAATCGACTTCAATCACAGCATTGAGGGGGTTAATGTGCCGGGAGCGGTGCCCGACCGCTCCCTGCACATAGTACCTGGTGTCCGCACAGTCTGTGTGCGGGCGCAATCGCAAAGACGTACTAATACGTATCAGGCTCTTAAAGCCCAGGGCACAGGTACGTATTAGTATGTCTTGGGCTTTAAAGGGGTTAAGTGGCGGGGAGGTTGTATGGGGGAACATGTACTTTGGGGCTTGGGCCCATGATCTCTTAGGATCCTAGCAACGCCCCTGCCTGGAAGTAAGTTAGAAAGCAAACAAGCATTAGTAGAGGCAAAAATGGAGGTGCTTACCCACCAAACACACCCAACCTGGGTTTCTCAAATGCTTGCGCCTTAATTTTGATGTAAATCAATGTAGAGAGATTTATCAATGAAATGTAAAAATAATAGAGGTTTGTTAAACTTTCTGATCTCTGAACTTTTTACTGTACATGGACTACAAAAGAAGGCATGTTTTTATCGAGTTTCAAAAAGTGCCAATTTATTATTGGAATGTGTTACTTTTTAGGTGCAAAATATCTGTCTAAGGGCTCATACTCATCTGAGCTTAAATCGGACGAGTGCAATTCGATAAAAAATCAGACTGCACTCTAACTAATGTTATTGAATGATTGTGTTCATATTCATAATTTTTTTCTCAGCTAGGATCGGACTGAGAAAAAAAAAATTGCACCATGCTGCGAGTGGCTGTGTATATTGGACGAGACTCAGCAAAGCAAGTCAATGGGTGCGAGAGAAAAAAATCGCACGGCACATGGACCATGCGTATGCCGTCCGATTTTTACTCATCTCATACGTAACCCGACATTTCATCAGCTGAGTACTGTAAATTCACAGTGTGAACAGTTAGAACAGAATAGATAGAATAGATATATAGATAGAATAGATAGATAGAAAGATGTCAGTGAGATATATAATTAGTGCATTGCATGTGTAGTTTACTGTACATGTATTTAGCTAATAAATAAATAAATTAAAGACAAAAATGGCGTGGGGTCCCCCTTATTTTTGTTAACCAGCTGAAGGAAAGCAGACAGCTGGGGGCTGTTGTTATTATTCTGGGAAGGTTCAAAAACTAAAGAAAAGGATGCACAGCCCAAACATTTTAACCAAAGACAAGAGAAACAGGAAGGTACATATGTAAAAATACGCACACCTCAATACATATTAAGTAAAAAAATACAAGCTTTATTATACACTTTTAAAAACACTAAAACACAACACACATGATTATCAACACCCAAATACCACAATGCATGATTGGCCGTATACAGGATATAGATGTAGTAAATAATTTAAATCCGTATAATAATCATATACAATTGATTGCGAGGAAAATATATAAAAATTCACAATAATAATAAATATCCTCTATCCTCAATGCCAGTATTCAGTTCAGAGCTTCACATTTCATATCACAGTACTCCCATAATACTCAATATAAACTGTAAAAAAATTGTTTTTGCAAGCCCTCATTATATGTCAGCCCAAACCGTGGACCACCTTGCATATAGCAATTGTATGAATTTGTGTCCCTTAAGCATAATCCAAATAAACAATAACACAATCAAATCAAATGCATATAAATAATTATATCACTGCCCAATAACCAGACAAAGGTCGATTGGTAAAACCAATCATTGCATATACATAGCCATATCACCACTTATGGATCATGAGTGGATCGATTGATAAGCCCTTTTTTTACTTAATATGTATTGAGGTGTGCGTATTTTTACATATGTACCTTCCTGTTTCTCTTGTCTTTGATTATTCTGGGAAGGGGCCACTATCCATGGATCTTCCCAGCTTATTAATGACAGCTCACAGCTGTCAGCGTAGTCTTTACTGGTTATTATAAAGAGGGTACCCCCCAAAAAATGACATGGAGTCCCCCCAATTATATAACCAGCAAAGTCTAAACAGACAGCTTCTGGCTGATATTAATAGGCTGAGAAGGGGCCATGGATATTGACCCCCTTCCCAGACTAATAACATCAGCCCTCAGTCACCCCAGAAATGGCACATCCATTAGATGCGCCAATTCTGGCGCTTAGCTTAGGCTCTTCCCACTTGCCCTTGGGCATTGGCAAGTTGAGTAATGGTTTTGTGGTTGATGTCAGCTGTTTTATGTTCTCTTACATCTAGCCCAGGGCTTAGTAAAAGTGAGAAGTCAATAAGACACCCCCATTACTAACTCCGTAACTTTAAGTAAAAAAACACATACAGAGCAAAGTCCTTTATTTGAACAAAACACTCTCTGACCTTCTTTTATCCATTTAAGATTCAAATAAAATGAAAAAAACAAAGCAATCCTCACCTGTCCACAGATAATCCATACTGATGATGTCCCACAACGATCCCCAGCACTGCTACACCCCAATGGTGTGTTGAGTGGTTGCATGAGTATGCGACCGCTCAGCACGCCAGCCGGAATAGTACACTGACAGTAGCATGAGAATGTGACCGGAGTTCATAACCGATGAACTACAGTCACCTTACTGACATCAGCGCTCAACATTGCTTGAGAAAGGTTCATTTGAACTAAAACGTCGCCACGCCACATGGGCTAAATAAAGTCCATTTATTTTTGTAACTATTGGAGTGATGCCTACCTTTTTTACTTCTTTATACTCTTACAAAATCTGGATATTTTGTTTGGGAGGCTTTTGCACCCACATTGCATTTTTTGAATGTGCTATTCCATGTTTTTATTCTATGAATCTACAGGTGCGTCTCACTAAACTAGAATATCATCAAAAAGTAAATTTATTTCAGTTCTTCAATACAAAAAGTGAAACTCATATATTATATAGAGTCATCCCAGAGTGATCTATTTCAAGTGTTTATTTCTGTTAATGTTGATGATTATGACTTACAGCCAATGAAAACACAAAAGTCATTATCTCAGTAAATTAGAATACTTTATAACAGCTTGAAAAATGTTTTTAAAATCCGAAAAGTTGACCTACTGAAATGTATGTTCAGTAAATGCACTCAATACTTGGTCGAGGCTCCAGCGGAAGGACCGAGCACCTCACAACTCTGCCGTCAGTGAGGAAAGAGCACCTGAAGGAGAGGGGAAAGAGGCTCCACCGCATGATTGTCTGGAATAAATTACTGCGGAGTCAACTCCACTTGCTCTAGTGGGGGAAGTACCCTTGGATGACCCAGAACTTACGTTATATATGGATGGATCAAGATATGCTGACACCTCTGGCAGGTTTCATACTGGATATGCTGTCACAACTGAAGATACATTGGTAGAGGCTGCAGCCTTATCCCCCAGTATGTCAGCACAGGAAGCAGAGCTCAAAGCCCTGTTGCTGCTTGTAAACAGGCCGAAGGAAAACGTGTGAATATATTTACTGACTCGAGATACGCCTTCAGAATTGCACATGATTTTGGGGAGATCTGGGGAAGGAGAGGCTTTGTCACGACTGCAGGTTCTTCTGTGAGACTACCGTCAAGAAGTTGGTCTCTGAAGTTGTTTGCCGGTATGGAGTCCCAGAAGTTATCAAAAGTGATCAAGGACCAGCCTTTTCCTCATGTGTATATCAAGAAATACTTACCATGATCGGATCAACAGTGGCGTTACATACTCCTTACCATCCACAGTCAAGTGGCAAGGTGGAGAGATTGAATGGCACACTGAAAAGGCAATTAACCAAAATGATGCAGGAGACTACGGCCCAGTGGCCTGAGCTCCTTCCCATTGCACTATATCACATACGCACCACCCCCATAGGGAAACACAAACTGTCACCCTATGAGATACTATTTGGGTCACCACCAGCTATAGCTAGATTTACCCCACAACAATTATCAGAAGAAACAGATTATGTTGTGCAATATGTGATTCAGCTTGCCAAAGCCTTAACTAACACCCATGCGTTAGTATCATCTTCTATTCCAGATCCAGCTGATGCACAAGGTTGTCATACCCTCAAGCCCGGAGATTATGTGTATGTGAAGAGGCATGTTCGGAAACACGGACTAGAACCATTGTATGACGGATCATACCAAGTGCTCCTGACAACCCCAACAGCAGTAAAACATGAATTTTCTGAATATAAGTCTAGTGATCCAACATGTGGCAATCCGGATGTTGGATATTGTAGCCCCCTGGGACAAATGCCTTCATGATGTATGCTATCAAATAACACAGTTTTTATTGATTTGGTACATAAATTAGTATTACAGCACTCTGTTTTATGAGATCTACCATCAGCCACATATTGCGTCTGTGGGAATAATGCGTATAAATGGCTCCCAGTCGGAGTAGGGGGGACTTGTACGTTGGCCCAGCTAACTCCAGCCACTTATCTTATTCCCCATAGTAAAGTAGATATGAAAGCCATCCCTCTTCATACCATCTATAAACGTGCTAAGGACAACACCCCACGCCCATCAGGAAGACCTCATTTAGTACAAATTAGTATACCCAATAAGATAGCCAGTACTGTCTTCCTCTACCCTATGGTTACACAAATGAGGGACAAATTAGTGGAAGTCACTGATTACTTAGATGACCAGATTTGGAATATTTTGGAAGTAATTAATACTACTGTTGCAATGCAGAATCAACTTATTATAGTGGCTAATCAAAATACTTTAGTGCTGGACTATTTGACAGCAGCTCAAGGAGGGATGTGTCAAGTTATAGGCCCAGCCTGTGGTCACTATATTGACCCCGTTTCTACCATACGGTTAAAGACTAAAATGGAAGACATTAGGAAACTCAGGGAAGAGTATAACAAACATAACGAATTGACCAAAGACAGTTGGTGGTCTGATACGTTTTCCTTTTTAAATCCTGCTAATTGGTTTAAAAGGATTGGTGGATGGATTGCTGGAATATTACAGGGATTGTTGCATATTGCTGCTTGCATCTTGTTAATATATGTTTTACTAAAACTAGTCTTTTATTGTATACCAATTTGCATGAGGAAAACCTGCCAGTCATCAGGGAGCAAGGAGGACACTGTCAACCGACATCCAGTGCTACTATACACGGACCTCCCAGATGTAACCAGTAGAGATGAGCGATGTTCGACTAGAACTGTTCGCCAATCTTAAATTCGAGCTGTTTTGGGCGGTGTTCGAGTCGTTCGACGAACGCGAACGATTTGCAAAAAATTCGGCTGTTCGAGGTTATGTTCGATAACTGTTCGTGCACCAAAAGCGTGTCCTGCATGTCTGGCGCTATTTAGAGCACCAATCATGCAGGGATTGTCTGCCACTCACTGTAATGCCACAGCCATGGTGATTGTGGCATTACAGTGGTTGCCCAAATCGATGGGAACAGTGCTCACAGTGAAACATGAAAAGCCGGCAATTCAGCAGCAGCACACACCGGTACCCGACAATTTAGAACCGAAAGAATAGAGTATCACACATAGATTAGATAGATAGAAACATGTCAGTCACATATATAAGAAGTACAGTGACAGTGTTGGTTACTGTACTTGTCATTTAGTGTTAAAGGATTTATTTAAAAAAATATTAGTGTTTTCATGCACCGTCTCTTTAAAAAAGCCGGCCGGCAATTCAGCATCGGTACCCGACAATTTATAACAGAAAGAATAGAGCATCACACATAGATTAGATACATAGAAGCATGTCAGTCACATATATAAGAAGTACAGTTTTAGTGTTGACTACTGTACTTGTCATTTAGTGTTAAAATAAAGGATTTATTAAAAAAAAAATTGGCGTGGGGTTCCCCGTAATTTTAGTCTCTAGCGGAGGTTAAGCAGACGGCTGGGGCAGATGTTTGAAGCCTGGGAAGGGGGTAATACCCACGGAGCTTCCCAGGTTACTAATATCAGCCACCAGCTGAATACCTAGCCTTTACTAGCTATTAAAATGGGGGACCCCCAAAAAGATGACGTGGGGTCCCCCCTATTTTAATAGCTAGCAAAGGCTAGGCAGACAGCTGGGGGCTGATATTAGTAGCCCAGGAAGGGTGCCATGAATATTGGCCCCCTCCCAGGCTAGAAGCACCAGCCGTCAGCCGCCCCAGAAATGGCGCATCCATAGGATGCGCCAATTCTGGCACTTAGCCTCGCTCTTCCCACTGCCCTGTAGCGGTGGCAGTGGGGTAATAGGGCTGGTGTTGATGTCAGCTTATAATGCCAACTGACATCAAGCCCAGGTTAGTAATGGAGAGGCGTCTATAAGACACCCCCATTACTAACCCCATAGTCAAAGTTAAAAAAAACCCACAAACACCCAGAATAAAGTCCTTTAATTGAAACAAAGACACAATTCTTTATTGTTGTAAATTAAACCATACTTACCATCACGCCCATTCCAGCTGAAGCCAACGATCACCTGCAATAAAATTAAAATAATAATGCCTGCGCTCTGCAGTGTCTATGAAGTATGGCATGCTGGATGGCAGCGCTCAGCTGTGATCCAGCCTGTCATCTCAATGCCATCCCAGCGTGGGAGAATTCTCCTGCTCAAGCGCAGAGCGCTGAGAATTTTCCCATGCTGTCAGTGACGTGCATGAGGTGAGTCGAGTTCATTGGACATGAGCTCACCTCATGCACGTCACTGACAGCGTGGGAAAATTCTCCTGCACTCACAATAGGAGAATTTTCCCACGCTGTCAGTGACGTGCATGAGGTGAGCTGAGTTCATTGGACATGACCTCGGCTCATCTTTATGCCGTCACAGCCAGACACTGAGGAGCGCAAGCATGCCTGCGCTTCTCAGTCTCTGCGGCATGGCAAGCTGGATGGCAGCGTTCTGCTGCGGTCCAGCCTGTCATGTGAATGTAGCAGAGCTGAAGCTGTCGTGGGAACCATGGAAAGGTAAGGATGATGTTGCTTTATTATTTTACTTTTATTGCAGGAGATCGTTGGCTTCAGCTGGAATGGGCGTGATGGTAAGTATGGTTTAATTTAGAACAATAAAGAATTGTGTGTTTATTTCAATTAAAGGACTTTATTCTGGGTGTTTGTGTTTTTTTTTAACTTTGACTATGGGGTTTGTAATGGGGGTGTCTTATAGACGCCTCTCCATTACTAACCTGGGCTTGATGTCAGCTGGCATTATAAGCTGACATCAACCCCAGCCCTATTACCCCACTGCCACCGCTACAGGGCAGTGGGAAGAGGAAGGCTAAGTGCCAGAATTGGCGAATCCTATGGATGCGCCATTTCTGGGGCGGCTGAAGGCTGGTGTTTCTAGCCTGGGAGGGGGCCAATATTCATGGCACCCTTCCTGGGCTATTAATATCAGCCCCCAGCTGTCTGCCTAGCCTTTGCTAGCTATTAAAATAGGAGGGACCCCACGTCATTCTTTTTGGGGTCCCCCATTTTAATAGCTAGTAAAGGCTAGGTATTCAGCCGGGGGCTGATATTAGTAGCCTGGAAAGCTCCGTGGGTATTACCCCCTTCCCAGGCTTCAAACATCTGCCCCAGCCGTCTGCTTAACCTCCGCTAGAGACTAAAATTACGGGAAACCCACGCCAATTTTTTTTTTTAATAAATCCTTTATTTTAACACTAAATGACAAATACAGTAATTAACACTACCACTGTACTTCTTATATATGTGACTGACATGTTTCTATGTATCTAATCTATGTGTGATGCTCTATTCTTTCTGTTATAAATTGTCGGGTACCGATGCTGAATTGCCGGCGGCTTTTTTAAAGAGACAGTGCATGAAAACACTAATATTTTTTTTAATAAATCCTTTAACACTAAATGACAAGTACAGTAACCAACACTGTCACTGTACTTCTTATATATGCGACTGACATGTTTCTATCTATCTAATCTATGTGTGATGCTCTATTCCTTCTTGTCTAAATTGTCGGGTACCGGTGTATGCCGCTGCTGAATTGCCGGCTGGCTTTTTTAAAGAGAGTGTCTTCTGAGCAGTTTGTCAGCTTTTGGACACCTTTGAAGATGTTTTCTATGTGTTTCTATGTGTTTTTGTTTGCCTGCCATTGGTTTTAACGGTGTTCGACGGTGTTCTAAGGTGTTCGACGAACAGTTCCATGAACATCCCGGTGTTCGACGAACCGAACCGAACCCGAACACTACGGGGGTGGCTCAACACTAGTAACCAGCATTGAGGACCTGGATGACAAGGGAATGATGACCTTTACCCCCATGCCCCAACCAACCTCACGTCTGAAGATCTGAGCTTTATGATTATGTCAACAAACAAGGGGGGATGGACATGCCGCGACAGCCTCAATTGGTAACAGGGGCACTAATTGGGTAAAGACCAATGTCCCTCAGGCTCAAAACATGACCCTGGGAAAGCACCTCTATTGTTGATAATAACATAATTTTTAGGGGAGAATGTAAAGGACATATTAATATTCATGCTATCCAAGTGTAAAGGACATATTGATACTCATGCTAGAGCAACTCCATTTTGTCTGCTTGCTTTAAAATCATGTTATTATCACTCCTTGCATAACATACATTCTTTCTTTCTCTTCCCATGCAATTTTATCACACTGACCTTTTCTCACAAGAACATTCTGCGAGACATCCTGTTCCCATTATCTGACTAGTCTGAGCTGGGATGTACGACCTTGTAAATTTCCAGCGTGCTTCGAACTAACGATAATATAACCATATATGTGTTTCCGTAATAACTGCACTAACATTGGCTCAAGCCTGTAGTACGGCTGTAGATGATTGGACATTAATAAACTCAAAACAATATAAAATGCTAAGCAAAATAAACGGGATCAGAGATTCTTTGAAACCTCCCAATACAGAGCATTGCCTCCATTTGGTTTTCTGTGGATTGTGCAATCAACATAATAATTTTACACTTACTTGGTCAACCGTGAAGGGTTATTGCCCTCCCTTAACACTTTTGAATCAATTACTGCATCAATGCGGTTTGGCATGGAGGCGATCAGTCTGTGGCACTGCTGAGGTGTTATGAAAGCCCAGGTTGCTTTGATAGCAGCCTTCAGCTCGTCTGCATTGTTGAGTCTGGTGTCTCTCATCTTCCTCTTGACAATACCCCATAGATTCTCTATGGGGTTAAGGTCAGGTGAGTTTGCTGGCCAATCAAGCACAGTGATACTATTGTTTTTAAACCAGGTATTGGTACTTTTGGCAGTGTGGACAGATGCCAAGTCCTGCTGGAGAATGAAATTTCCATCTGCAAAAAGCTTGTCGGCAGAGGGAACAATCAAGTCCTCTAAAATTGCCCTGACTTTGGTCTTGATAAAACACAGTAGACCTATACCAGCAGATGACATGGCTCCCCAAACCATCACTGACTATGGAAACTTCACACTAGACCTCAAGCAGCTTGGATTGTGGCCTCTCCACTCTTCCTCCAGACTCTGGGACCTTGATTTCCAAATGAAATGCAAAATTTACTTTGCAGTTACTTAGTGTCAATGACTGCCTTCTGGACATCTGTCAAGTCTGCAGTCTTCCCCATGCTTGTGGAGCCTACTGAAACAGACTAAGGGACTTTTTTAAACGCTTGGGAAGCCTCTGCAGGTGTTTTTTGTTAATTATTCTAATTTACTGAGATAATGACTTTTGTGTTTTCATTGGCTGTAAGCCATAATCATCAACATTAACAGAAATAAACACTTGAAATAGATCACTCTGTTTGTAATGACTCTATATAATATATGAGTTTCACTTTTTGTATTGAAGAACTGAAATAATCTATCTATCTATCTATCTATCTATCTATCTATCTATCTATCTAAGATTCTCTTATTACTGAGAAAACTAGCTAGAAATGACATAGAGGATTACTGCATGTAAAAGCTGATGTTAATAACACATTGCATACAGATGTCATATGGATGTTAGGTGACAAAAATAGCATTGTAATCGCATGACACTCGTCATATTTTTCAGGAACAACATCGGAGCAATTTCATTTACCCTGATGAGTGCGAGCCCTAAAATACAACACCCAAGAGATGGTATGAAAAAGGAAAAAAAAAAACTAATTAAAGGTCATACATGTGCTACATCAATCAATCAATCAATCAATTTGGTGCATTTCCTGAGTGTGACAGCCCCATAGAAATAAATGAAGCTGTCGTTCTCGGCCTGATTTGCATAGTCTGCATGAGCCCAAAATCTTACACATTAGTAAATCTGCTTCACAGTCTGAAGATGTGTCTGGCTGCATGACATTATACGGCTCATGTTAGTGTCAAGTATCTGTGTGACACAAAATAAGGCACTGCAATCCATTTTTTATGTCACATCTTCCCTTTCTTCTACTTGTCTCTGTCAGTTTTCACTTTAAATCTTGCATTCTATTCATTAACTGGAAAACAATTGTATAGGTTCTCCTCAGATATTAGTGTGTGATAATGGACAATGAGATGTGCAGTATAACTGGTACAGTATTTATGTGCATATGTCCTAATATAATGTATCTTCCTATATAGATGAATGTAGGTGGACAGTCTGCTGTAAACACCCCCTCCATGGGGATGGGCGGGCTCTAGCCTCAGGCTTGGGGTGTCACCATGGACACGAGGGAGCGTCCTGAACAAAACCAACGGAACACAATAGAGTGGGGGCTGGGGGAGATCGGGTGTCACCATCCCCAGAACAGGCGACTCCTGGATGGCAGCAGGTTCTTGGTGGCCCCAGCACAGGTGATGTTCTCTTCTCTGCTCCTTATTTTATAGGAATGATGACAATGCTCAGTGTGAGGAGGCTGATCTAGATGTGCCTTCTCCACTCCTGCATTATACACCTGCATCTGTGCATATTGTGCTGGCAATAGATTGGAATGGACTTTGATGTTACACAGGAGCACACTGCAGAGCTGTGCTTCCACCTGTAGGACAACTACACTTTGCAGAATGCCCTGATAGCTGATGGGAGTTGTAGTTGTGCAGCAATTGAGAAGCCACAGAGAGCCATCCCCTCCTCAAACTGGTTATGTTTTCTTTGTATCGCACAGGTCATATAATTATATAACTATTCTCAGCTCATTATGAGCTGAGGAACACTGATTTGCAGATCGCTAATGGTAGCAGCCAAGTTCTGATGAAGTTCTGCACTTTTGCGACATTGATACATGGCTTCCACAGTTTTATCGAAGTGCGGATGCTTCATTTGGAGCCTTCAAAGATGCCAGAGAAGATAGAGTAGCATGCTGATATTTTGTGCACTAAAATGATGGACACCATGAGAGAAACCTGAGAAACGTCATCATAGTCACATGGGTGTGGTGGACAATGCTTGTGTCCATGTCCATCATGATGGATCCAGCACTGTTGCTAAGGCCTAATTCACATTTATACAGTACTCTACACTGAGCACTTGCATTGAGATTTCCATCTACATGCTTGAAAAATGGAACAACTGATGGAGCCATTCAGTATATTGGAACACACAGGGCCAGTTAAGACTCTCTTTGAATTCTGCTGTGTCCGTCTTTTTGGTAGACTGTGACACCTGGTACAAAGGACGAATGGAGCACAAAGTGACTCTGTCTGCTGCATTATATTGCTCGGCCCTTATTCACATTTATGTCATTTAACATATGGTAAAGTTTTAAAACTAAAGGTTAGGACCATCCTGAATAGGGTCACCTTGATGTGGTGGGATGGTTTTTACATTTTTTGGTTAAAATTATGTAAACTAATCTCCCTATTTTATTTTGATGCACTATTGCTATTTATTTACTGCAGGGTATTTGTCCATTTTGTTTTTTATCTTAGGTTCTGTCTGTTTAGTGGTCAGTATAAACATGCACCTACACATTGCATGCACACCAACTTATATTCCAGTTCATCTCTTTAGGCTTTTGAATGGCCCTGTAGTAGGAGTGGGTAGACCAATTTGCAAGACTCCGGTCCATCAGCCATAATCAAAACAGCTTTGGTGATCCCAGCAAGTAAGAGATTTACAAACCTCCTGCGCAGTGGTCAGTGACTACTGAGTTGTCCGATGGACTGGAGTCCTGCTAATCGATCCGCCTATCTCTACTCTGTTAGAGATTCTCTCTGAAAAAAATGGTTTTGAGAATTTACAAACCTTCAGTGCAGAATTCCATAAAATGTATGGGATGAAAGCACTTTTGTTTTGTCCAATTTTATATATCAGCTTGTCAGTTCCTCATAATATTCAAGACATTTGTTTCTGTCAATGATTGCAAGAATGGTGCTCATTCAGGCTGACGGTCCATCTCGACTATGTCCTTCTTACAAAATTGTCTAGCCCTGCATTATTAGTGTTACCTACAATGGTACATTGTAATAAAGATTCAAATTCAAACCTTTAAGTGTAACATTTCCATTTTCATTCAGTGGAGATATAATCTAACTTACTGTAAAGTTGTCTTCTTACAATAAGTTATATAATGTTGCTAGTATATTCCTAGAACTCCAAGGGCTTTCATTCATGTGAATGGGGCTGTGTTGCTCTTGTCAGGTAAATGTGCTCATGGGCTCCTTTTTAGCAGTTCCGCCATTTTTTCCTAACAATATTTCAAATATTCGGAATACTTACTTTAACCAGGTTGCCTGGTTTACAACTCTTTTATTTCAGATATCCACTTAGCAAGTCTGAGGTATCAGGTACCAGGCACTTTTAGGACACTATTCTGATAGCGAATGAGTTTATATGGTATTGCTTGATGCATGAACACTTATAGCCAAATCTTCTATCCCTAAGGGTCCCAGCAACAGGACACCATGTGATAAGATTATCACTGGGGGTCTATTCTAACAAGAAGGGGTTGTCCAAAGTGCACCGTTAATGGAGAGTGACCACATATGCACAGCAATCTCTGAGATTTCTCTTTAGTTGTGAATGTGAGTAGAGGATGGTTCAGGCAATACTTTTTTATACGTTTTTATTCAGTATATTTATTCTATTCTGTTTCAGATGTTACAAGGACAATGGCCTGCAAAAATCTCCTAACATTAAGGTACAGTAATAAAACTAAGTAGGAATAAAGACGTACAGTAAAAAGGCTACTTCTGCAGAAACCTGTGATATGAATGCCTTAAAGGGGCAGTCCGAAATGAACATTTATTTTAATCTTAAATGTCTATTTAATGTAATTATCTAATCTCTTTTCTAATATACTCTAATTACAAAGTTCCTACCCTTTCCTCTCTAGGTGCTTTATTTTTTTTTACCTACTTCCTGTATGATGACGCTTTTTTTGAGAGCCCGCAGAACATGCTGGGATACTCAAACGAGTTGTCATCAGAGGGCAGAGGCTGCGGTGACGTCACTTGCGGGGGCGGGGCTGATCTCTGCTTACCTATTTTCTCCTTACAATGCACACTGACAGTGCACTCCCTCACTAGGACAGTGCACTCGCTCGCCAGCTCGTCACTTAGATTATGACATTGAATAGACAGGCATGTAGGATTAAAATAAATGTTAGTTTCGGACCACCGCTTTAATTTTATGTGAAGTAATGTTTTATATTAAATATGATACAAAATCACAATACTCTGCATTAGTTACAGTATAAATGTAGCAATAGCGTTTCTCCTCGATGCCCTACAAGTTTTGTTATTTTATCGCAGCTGGCAGATTAAGCATTATTTAGTTGCAACTTTCTTTCATTTCCTAGGGCCGAGTTGGAAGAGCAAACAAAGGAGATCCAGAAATTGCAAAATGAAGTTGAAAAAGCTACACAGAACACTATAAATCAGCTGTCAATATCCTGCCGGGAGCAATACTGCAAGCCCACCACTACAAATAATCATATTGTCACTAGAGGTCTGTACTGTGCCTATATGAAAAGGCAGTTTATTTATAAGCAGGCTCTAGAACAACTCCACTGTCATGTAACACTGAATTACATAGATTTTCTTTATTTCTCTACTTAGAATCAGCCACTTCAAGTTCAGCAGGCTACCACTCAAGTTTCTTCTCATCGGTCCCACTCCATCCTTTAATATTACAAAGTTCCCCATATGCTGGGCAAATTGTGAACTCAGATGAACCTAACTTTGTAAGAAAATGTAGCCTAAAGCAGAATACTTTGGCTGGAACTAGCTGTCCTGTTGGTATACCCAATGACAAGACAACCCTGGAAGAATTTTCCTCATTGGTTAGGGATTCAGGCAGAGGACTTGAACAAGTAAAGGTGGGTTTACATGAACCGATTTGCGGCATTAAACGACCGCAGCTAAATATTTACCGATTACAGTCGTTTAGTAACCTGTTTCGACAAACAGACCATGGTTAGCGATGCACAATGTGAATCAGTGCGCATAGGCTGCCATTGTTCTCAGCAGTGTAGGTCATATTTAACACAAGATGATGCGCTGCTGAGAACGATGAGATCTTGTGCAGCAAAAAAGATTAACTAAAGTCTGATGGGACCCAGTGCAAAATTTGGACCTGCCCCCCCCCTACATGTTAATAATAATGTTTTTATTTATATAGGACCAACATATTACACAGCTCTTTGCAATTCAGACATTATTGGCACTGTCACCATTGGGGCTCACAATCTACATTCCATATCAGTATGTCTTAGGAATGTGGGAGGAAACACACACAAACACAGGGAGAACATACAAACTCCTTGCAGATGTTGTCCTTGGTGGGATTTGAACCCCAGGACTGGAGTGCTGCAAGGCTGCAGTGCTGCTCACTGAGCCACCGTGCTGCCCATGTTGGTTAGGTATATTGGCCCTGGTAGTGTTCTAAATCCAATAAGGACATATGACTTACCCTCCCCACCATTATGTAGTAAATGTCCCTCATCCTGGGCCCATCCTAGTTGATATATTACCCATCCTGGTATATATGTCCCTCATCCTGGCCCCATCCTGGTATAGATATATATATATATATGACCTCCATCCTGGTATATCTGTCCCTCATCCTGGTATAGATATACAGTTGTGCTCAAACATTTACATACCTCGACAGAATTTTTCCTTTCTTGGCCTTGTTTCAGAGAATATGAATGATAACAAAAAAACTTTTTCTCCACTCATGGATTTTGGTTGGGTAAAGTCATTTATTGTCAAACTACTGTGTTTTCTCTATTTAAATCTTAATGACAACTAAAAACATCCAAATGACCCTGATCAAAAGTTTACATACCCCAGTTCTTAATACGGTGTATTGCCCCCTCTAACTTCAATGACAGCTTGAAGTCTTTTGTGGTAGTTGTGGATGAGGTTCTTTATTTTCTCAGATGGTATCATCAATGCCTTTTTTTTTTCATTGGCTGTAAGCCATAATCATCAACATTAACGGAAATAAACACTTGAAATAGATCACCCTGTTTGTAATGACCCTATATAATATACGAGTTTCACTTTTTGTATTGAATAACTTAAATAAATTAACTTTTTGATGACATTCTAATTTAGTGAGATGCACCTGTATGTGCCCCATCCTAGTATGTATCCCATGTTCTTTATTGCATAGGAAAAAAAAATGATTATACTTACCTTCCCCCTTCACTCGTGTTGTCCTCTTGTGAAGCTGGCAGCTTACTTCAGCGTGCAAGCAACGTGAGCGCATGATGTCACAGCCATGAGTCCCCATGCTGCTGTCCTCAGATTGTCTCTGCGCCGCAATACACTTCAGCTCAATGTGCGTCCTCGGACGCACATCCAGTTGAAGTTTGTGCTGGCGTCGGCGGGCCCCTCACCCGCAAGGGCCTGGTTGCGGTTGCGATCGCTGCGAATATTATTCCCCTGCATTTCACCCAATGAATGAGCATTGTGCTCCTTCATCAGGTGAGTAACGGCTTGTTTTGACCACTTGATGTCCTTTTTGATAATTTTGCTGGCTCATTGTAATGATTTTTGACTATGTTCATTCATAAGAAGTATTTTAGTTACTATGCTTGACTTCATTATGTTCCTTGACCTTATGCAACCCTGCTTCTTTCTCTCCTCCAGGAATTCCACCTTTCTCCTCCACCCAGCCCTTCTTTTTTTCTCCCCCTATACTGTACTTTGCCATTTATAACTTGTTTATTTTTTTGTATATATTTCTTATATTATTCTTGTATATTTAGGGTTTATCACATGATATGATCAAATGTACATCCACAATATATATATATATATATAGATATGCACTTTAGATGTCCTTGATAAAGACCGTTGTTGGTCGAAACGTTGGACTTTTTCTTGCCGGATCAAAATACAATACTCACTTATTGCATCAAGAAGCTCTTTCTCTTCCTTTTCGATGCTTAGGTTTCTGTCTACAACAGCTTGCTTAGACTGTACGATTATCATTCCTAGGAGGGCGCATTCATGATAGTCGTGCAGTGTATATGGACCTTAAAGCGTAACCGTCATTTTAACTTTTATTTAATAGTACACATGAAAATAAGCAAATTTGCAATATATCTTAGCAGAGAAATCTGCTTCTTTGTTTCCTTGGACTGATCATTCACTTTCAATTCAAGGATGAAATCTATTAAATTTGTATTCAGTGAAGACAAGATTTTCCCATTACTGAAAAAGGAGATGACAGTTCGTTCTTTTAAAATTTCATGGAGAAGCAGAAGGAGAAGCTAGAGGCAGACACAGACATTTTGCGGCAAATTCTCCTGAAACGACAGTTACAGTTTTCCATAGAAGTTTATGTGCACCACCTGTCATCTCCTATCTCAGAAATAGGAAAGTCTGTATTCACTGAAGACAGATTTTACAGAATAATTGAAAATCTTGAGAATGAATGATTAGTCCAGGAGGAGAAAGAAGAAGATTTCTCTGGTAACATATATTACAAAGTTTCTTGTTTTCATGTGAACTATTGATTTATTTAAAAAAAAAGTGTCAAATAAAACAATGGTTACTCTTTAAGTCTTAAGTTATCAATAGCAACAATCACAGTTACACAAATTGGGTTATAACAATGCAGTTAAGAATAGCGCATACAAATACAGGGGTATTCCCATCTCAGCCGTTCATGGCTGAGATGAGACTACTTGTCTATATAAAGCTGCTAAATGTGGCTGAGATTACGGAAGCATCTGTGTGAATGGGATGTGAGAATAGAAGTGAATGGGAGGTACAGAAACAACATAGTAGAGAAGGCTTTTTCCTTTAAGTACTTTATATCTTTAGTATACTATTGTTATAACTGTAGATTTTACTATTGTAAATATAATGGCTATAAACATTAAAACACCAGCTGCCGTCTTCAGCTCTTCCCAGCACTGCTCCGATCCTGCACCGCCATCATATTGTGACTGACCGGAAATCCGAGGTAATGGTCACTAGCTCTCAGTGTAAGTCTATGGGAGACCCATTCTGGCCTCATTCTGCCTCTTATAGACTTACATTGAGTTGTGACTTCTGGATCGCTCCACCAACACTGGAGCGATCCGGCACACAACCTGCAGAAGACAACCGGATCGGTGCTGATAATGGATGAAGACGGCTGCTAGTAAGTACAGTATGTTACTAGGGACAGGAAACTAACGTTAGAAGCACCACTCCAGCCCTGCAATAAACAAAATGCTGGAGTGGTGCTTTAATAGTATATAGAATCACAATTATGTAGGGAGTTTATGGAGCCAGACTAAGCTCGTTATACATAACAAATTCTGCCTTTCTTTCAGCTGAACCAGCCAACCAGTGCTATACATTTGAAACTTCAAGAGCTGATAAGAGAAAAAACATCAGACCTGGACATGAGGTGAGTTTTTGAAGTGGGATAATAACTATTCCTGTACAATGTATACTCGTAACATGTGTACATATTGTAGACAGGTCTGTGAAAGGGTATCTTATGTATAGGAGCTGCTGAGTGAGAGGACATGGCAACTTAATCCACTGAATTTTAGGATTTAGTAAATCACATGATGTGCTGGGCATGTACTTTGTAGGTTATAATCCATGAATGGGAGGCAGAGGCGTAGCTAGGGGTTCAGCTCAGGATGGGGGCGAAACATCTGAGTGGGCCCCTAACCAGTAATCATGATTATAACTATGGTGGCACATTTGACTTCTCACATTTCCAGAATGGCCCCACTGATCCCCAACCTGCACAAACGCCTCATCCTGCTGATACCCCAGTGCTGAGCCGCCGCTGCCATATGTGTCCCTATTACTGCACCTGCTGCGTGGAACAATAACCGTGCTCCTCTTAGTGCCCCACATAATAATGCCCACCACTGTCCCCTTGCATAGTAATAATACCTCCTTTGTGCCTTCTAGATTTTTAAATTGCCCCCTAGAAAATAGTGTCTCCACATTTCCTCTTTAAGGTCCACAATACTCTTACTGCCTCTATAACAATAATGCATCTTAAAGGGGTTTTCCCACGAGCAAAAGTTCATTTTAAAAATTGTCTGTGTCTGACCATGTACGGAACATGCCACATCTCCTGGGCAGGGGAGGACGCAAAAGACAATACAGACATTACAGCAGTGGATCACAGAGGATTCATTTTGTGAAGTAAAATATTGTTTAAAAACAGGGAGTGAAATGTTTTACCTCACAAAATGAATCCTCTGCGATCCCCTGCTGTAATGTCTGTATTGTCTTTTGCTTCCTCCCCTGCCCAGGAGATGTGGCATGTTCCGTACATGGTCAGACACAGACAATTTTTAAAATGAACTTTTGTTTGTGGGAAAACGCCTTTAAGTGCCCACTTAACATTTACTAATGTCCACTGAGTCCCCCAATGTACAGCACCTCTATACACACTACAGTTGGCCCACAGCTCCTTTATATAGAGTATGATGTCCCTACAGCTCCCCTATACACAGTATGCTGGGCCCACATATCCACTAACACAGTATGATACCCCCACAGCTCCACTATACATAGTATGTTTTCCCCACTGCTCCCCCAAAACACAGTATAATGATCCTCACAGAAGCCCTCACTCTGTATAACAGCCCCAACAGTAAAACCCACACTGTATAACGGCCCCCACATAGTATAATGGCCTCCACAGTAGTTCCCACACTAGGCCCCAAACTGTATTATGGCTGCCTTCCACACTATATAATGACCCCCACAGTAGAACCAAAACTGTATAATGGCCCCCACACTGTATAATGGCCTCCACAATAGTCCCCACCCTAGCTCTCAAACTGTATATTGGCACCCACATTAGCTATCACACTGTATAATGGCACCCACAGTAAGCCTCAAACTGCATAATGGCTTTCACATTAGCCCCCAAACTGTATAATTGCCCCCTCGTTAGCCCCCAAACTGTATAGTGACACATACATTAGCTTCCACGTTGTACAATGGCCCCCACATTTGCCTCCAAACTGTATAATGGCCCTCATATTAGCCCCAAACTGTATAATTGCTCCCACATTAGGACAAACTGTATAATGACTCCCACATTAGCTTCCACACTGTATAATGGCCCACACGATAGCACCCAAGCTGTATAATAGGCCTTGCATTAGCCCACAAACTGCATAATGGTCCTCTCATTAGCCCCCAAACTGTGTAATGGGCTACACAGGAAGTTCCTAACTGTATAATGGCCCCGTATTAGCTACCACATTGTACAATGGCCCCCACATTAGCTCCTATACTGTATAATGGGCCCCACATTAGCTCCTATACTGTCTAATGGGCACGACATTAGCTCCTATACTGTATATTGGGCCCCACATTATCTCCTATACTGTATAGTGACCCCTATATTAGCTCCTATACTGTATAATGGCCCCCCACATTAGCTCCTATAGTGTATAATGACCCTCACATTACCTCTTATACTATATAATTACCCCCACATTTGTCCCTACACTATATAATGGCCCCCACATTAGCTCCTCTACTGTATAATGACCCCCACATCAGCTCCTATACTGTATAATGGGCCCCACATTAGGTCCTGTACTGCATAATGGGCTCCACAATAGCTCCTATACTTTTTATTGGCCCCACTTTAGCTCCTATACTGTATAATGGGCTCCACATTAGCTCCGATGATGTATAATTGTTCCCACATTAGCTCCTATACTGTATAATGGGCCCCACATTAGCTCCTACACTGTATAATGGGCCCCATATTAGCCCCCAAACTGTATAATTACCCTCACATTAGCTCCTATACTGTATAATGACCCCCACATTAGCTCGTATACTGTATAATGGCCCCCCACATTAGTTCCTACACTGTATAATGGGCCCCACATTAGCTCCTATACTGTATAATGAGCCCCACATTATCCCCCAAATTATAATGGTCCCCACACTTTATAAGGGCCAGCACATTAGTCCCTCTAATGTACGAGGGCCGCTCCAACTGTTTCAGGATCCGCCATTGTTTATGATGCCCCCACAAGTTTTAATTAAAATAAAATTAAACATATACTAAACTAATCCAGGATACTGATGACTCCACCAGCGAGGCTTGGGCGCACCAACGCGTTGTCATATCACCAAAGCATGGCACCTGATGTCACCGCGCCGGGGCTTTGACTTCCTCCTCGTGCGTCAGCGCCTCGGCCATTTTGTAGGCTGCAGGCTTAAAGTGATCTGCGGTCTACAGAACAGAGAGCGTTAGTGCAGGGAGACCATGTCTCCCTGCTCTACCACGGTACTCAACAGATAAGGGTAGCATAATTCCAGATGGGCCCCTCTGAGCGTGGGGCCCGTGCCGGCCGCACCGTCTGCCTTCCCTCGGTATCTACGCTATTGATAGGAGGTCTAATTGTGGTGGTAACCTCTTCCACAGAAATATGTCATCTTAATTGTTGATTGTCCAGAGAGATATTACTAGAGCAGACCCATGGGTGTTGCTAGATCAACAGCTACATGTAGGTGATGATTTGGCCTTGGGTTTGTCCACTGCTGCTCAGGTGGAGGTGTTGACTGGATCTATAGCTTTGTCCATTCGATCTTATTTTGAAACAGCCCTACAACCTTTACTGTAAGGCTGCTGTCACACTGTCAGTATTTGGTCAGTATTTTTCCTCAGTATTTGTAAGCCAAAACCAGGTGAGGAACAATCAGAGGAAAAGTTTAATAGAAACAAGTCACCCATTCTGCATTTATCACCCACTCCTGGTTTTTGTTTACAAATACTGAGGAAAAATACTGACCGAATACTGAGAGTGGGGCCATAGCCTTAAGATTGTACTTTTCAGTGCCTCAAGATTCACTATAAGGCATTATTCCCTCATAAAAGACATGTTTCGTCCCAATGGGCTTCTCCTATCAGAAAAATGAATGGTCCCATGTGACGCAGTACTTTCCCTGCACTGACTGCTGCCGAAGTACTGTATGGCCATGCATGGCGTCTTTCTGTGATAATAACTGATCGCTGATGATTAGAACAGTCAGACCATGGGATCATTAGTTTCAGAAAGACCTGTCTTTATCTGAGAAAGCAACTATTAGTCCTTGAAAGAAATTAAAATATTACAAATAGTTTATTTTATGAATATTGTTGTTTTATTTGTAAATGTTTAATCCAGACAAAAAGGTTCAATTAGCCAAGAAGAAGGAAATAAGCTAGATCTCAAAGTAAAAGAACTAGAGAGCACTAATGTGATTCAAGAGGAGATGCTGAAACAGGCACGGGTTTACACGGAGCTCTTGAAAGAGAAATTACAGAAACAGGATCAAATACTCCAGGATACCCAGAAAGCCATCTTCATTTTCAATGAGAAGTCCAACAAGAAAGTGGAAGGCAGCTTTGACCTCAGTAACCTTGGCATAGTTCTGGTCCAAACGCTTCAGGAGCTTTCTGATGAGGTGTCTTTTCTCAAATCAAAAATGCAACCTGTAAGTAAACTTTTTTGTTTCTATTTTCCTATTTAGTTACATAGTTTATAAGGCCGAAAAAAGACAAGCGTCCATCCAGTTCAGCCTATTTCTTGTGCACTGCAGTTATTCCACAGCGTTGATCCAGGGGAAGGCAAAAAAAAACCCATGCGGTATTGGCCAATTTACATCATTGAGGAAAAATTCACTTCCCGACACCAATCTGGCAGTCAGATTAAATCCCTGGATTAATTAACTGTCACTAAGCATAAGATGTAATTTTATTGTTCTCAAGAAAGGCGTCCAGGCCTCTCTTGAACTCATTAAGTGAGTTGGACATCACCACTTCCTCTCCCAGAGAGTTCCAGAGTCTCACGGCTCTGACCGTAAAGAATCTCCTTCTATGCTGGTGCAGGAACCTCCTTTCCTCCAGACGCATAGTGTGCCCCCTCGTCTTTGTCACCATCCTTGGTATAAATAGGGAATCTGTAAGCAGGTTTTTGCTATGTAATCTGAGGACAGCATAATGTAGGGGTTAAACACTGAATTCAATGATGTTTCACATGTCAGGCTGTGTGCTGTTGTTTACTTACAATGAAAGTTTTATCACCTGGTGATTATCATTGCCCAGACTACAGCAGAGCGATTCCACCCTTCCTATCATAAGCAGTTTACTGTCTATAGACAATGTAACTACATAGCCTGGGGAAGCCTTGTCAGCTCTGCTGCATTGCTAAATCTAAGATCTTTGATTGTGTCAAAACCAATGCACCCAGCAATCTAAGTGACACATCGTTGGATTCAGGGTCTCTTTTGCCTACATCAAGCTGCTCTCAGATGAGGTAGCAAAAACCTGCTGACAGATTGAACTGCGATTTAAAGGTAATATGTCAGCAGATGATTTTTGCTATGTAATCCGAGGGCAGCATAAAGTAGGGGCTGAGACCCTGATGCCTATGATGTGTCATTTACTAGGTGGTGTGTTGCTCTTTCAATAAAATCAGTGTTTTATCAGCAGGAGATTATCACTAAAGGACCAGGTGATTAGCAGCTTTCTGTCAATGTAGAGTGTACCCTGAAAGCTGCCAATCAGTGGTGTGGACGGGGTTATACAGGGCTCAGTATTCTGAGCACTGCTAGATCTGCAGCAGAGAAAACAGTGATTGTATCAAAATGACAGTATGCAGACCAGCAAGTGTCACGTAACTGGAATCAGGCTCTAAGCCCCTACATCATGCAGCTCTCATATTACATAGGAAAAACCTGGTGACAGATTTCATCTAATTGTTATATGGGAAAAAAGCAATTACTGAATTAGGCAGTATAAAGAAATTAGACTAAGCTCACACTTATACAGTGCTCCGCCCTGAGCAATAAGTTGGGATTTCCACTGGAATTCCCGAAAAACTGTATTCCAACGTGTTAACCACATTTTATGCATGTCTGTAAAAGATGAATACTACCAGAACTGTAAAATACAGTTTTTCAGAGATTTTGATGGAAAACCCAGATATAGTGCTTAGCATAGTGTCTAGCATTACCTGAATTTAAAAAGTTTTTTTTTTAATTATGAAAATTAGTACAAAAAAAACAATATTCTCCTTACTGTGTCTAGCATTACCTGAATTTAAAAAGTTTTTTTTTTAATTATGAAAATTAGTACAAAAAAAACAATATTCTCCTTACTGTACCCATCGATGCTGCAATTCTGAAGTTGTCTGATCCTTCTCCTATTTTTATGATGTCCTACAACAGAGACATGTGACCACTGCAGCCGATCATTGGTTGCAGTAGTGACCCACTACAGCCAGTAATTGGCCACAGCCATCATATGTCTCTGTGACAGGATATCGACAATGCAGCTAGAAGTAGAGACAGGCAAGGAACTAAGGAACTTTGGAATGGAATCAATGAGGTTGGTATTGTTAAGCCATGGTGTTTGGGGCTTCTTTATCCTTCTACTAATCTTCAGATATCTTTTAGGTCAAACCTGTACAATTGAGCTCAAATTTTAATTTCTTGAACTCCAAAGTTTCTCCTTTTTGTTATAGGCAGAAGATCAAATTAATATTTTGAAAGGAGAATTAAAAGATAAAGAGACATGTCGGAAGCAGCTACAAGAAAGGTGAGTTTTACTGACTCATTAGTTTAGAAAAACATGGCTGTTTTCTTCTTGTCTGTGAGATGTCTGCTATTGCAACTCAACCCCAGTTAAATTAGACTGAGTTGCAAAACCAGACATGGCTCATAGACAAAAATAATTCTGTTTCTGGAAGAAAGTACAACCTCTGTGAATATCAAGATAGCTTCAATTATTAAAGAGGTTTCCTGACCTTTGGCTACAAGTCTGCAGTCACTCTATGTAACTTCAGACTTGTGAATCTTCACATCACACGGGCACGTAACCACAAGGATGTGATTTGCATACATGCGGTCATATGCCAACTAGATGGACATGGCCTCGCTCAATGCAAGTGTATTGAGCGAGGCCGGACACAGTCTAGTCGGAATGTGATCGGAAGTATGCAAATCGCATACTCGCGGTCACATGACTGCCCGCTACCGGCACTGGAGAATACTCACAGTGCGCATGATGTGAAAATTCACAAGTCTGCAGTCACATAGTTTGACTGCAGTCTTGTAGCCTAAGGCTGGACAACCCTTTTAAAGGGGTTGTGCCACGAACAAAAGTGTATTTTAATAAACAGATCTTGGAATAATAATAAGTTCCACAATTGGATGTGTTTACATAAAATGTTCCTGTGCTGAGATAATCTTATAAATGTATCCCTGCTGTGTACTGTGTAATGGCTGTGTCTGACTGTACAGGAACATGGTCTGATCATACCACAGCTCCTGGGCAGGGGGGAAGCAAAAGAGTATACAGACATTACAGCAGGGAATCGCAGCTGATTCTTTCTGTGAGTAAAACATTTCCCTGCCTGTTTTTAAACAATATTTTACCTCAAAGAGAAAATCAGCTGTGATCCCCTGCTGTCCTGTCTGTATACTCTTTTGCTTCCTCCCCTGCCCAGGAGATGTGGTATGATCAGACCATGTTCCTGTACGGTCAGACACAGCCATTACACAGTACACAGCAGGGGCACATTTATAAGATTATCTCAGCACAGGAACATTTTATTTAAACACATCCAATTGTGGAATTTATTTTTATTCCAAGATCTGTTGATTAAAATATACTTTTGTTCATGAGAAAACCTCTTTAAAAGGGGTATTCCCATCTCCAAGATCCTATTCCAATTTTCCTATGTCTCTTTCCTCATGTGGATGCATTGCAGGATCTTAGGTATCCATGGTTACATCCACTGATATAGTGACAGTTAGTTAGCTAGCTGCTAGTGGTCGTAACCATGGATACCTAAGGTCCTGCGATGCCTGCACATGAGGTAAGAGACATAGCGAATCAAAAATACTATACTACATTACTAATTGGAGATATTTGCTAATATTACTATTATTACACCTACTACATATTGGGATAGGATCTTGGAGATGGGAATACCCCTCTAACTATCCCATAAATAGTTTAAAAATCTAAAAATGCTATTAGTTCAAAAAATAGGCTATCCCTGGTCATTATAAGAGTTAAAATAGTTCTCCAGGTTCACCGGGCTCAGTGGCTTGTGAAGTCTACGTCGGCAGAGCCTCTGTGTTATTGGCTATGGTGATGTTCACTGCAATTACTGCTGTAAAAGCTTAATGGAGCAGCGGCGGAGATGCAGCTCTGGACCTGGGGAAGGAGAGTAACAGATCATTTCATTATTTTTAATATGGGGACAATGACTTTCTATAGAAAGTTGAACCAGGAACAACACTGTTTTAAATATTGATGGCCTATGCTACTAAGTATAGGTCATAAGTGTTTGATTGGTTGGGTTTAGCACAGTGAAAGAGTTGTGTCATACAGGCATACGGGCAGCCTGAATGACTCACTCGATTCACTCGAATGGGACAAGCTAATATCACTAGACACAACTGCAAGAACAGACAAGTATCGCTCTGCTTGTGTAAAATTAGCTATCTTGAAGATAGTCCATCATTGTTTTAAGGTTTGTTCTCTATGGCTGTGTGCCCATTATGCGTTTTTTAAGCATTTCCGCAGCGGCAATTCCGCTGCAGAAACGCTTAAAAAACGCTTGGTAAAAGGCCTGCCATGTTCCCCAATGATAATCCGCATGTGCTGTGCACATGCTGCCGAAATTTCCGCTGCGGATTATCATTGCATAAAAAAACGCAGCACTACCAATTATTTTGCGTAATCACGGCGCCATTGACTTGCATTGAATCGCTTAATATCCGCATGACTACATGTGCACATGCGGATATTAAGCAATTCAATGTGCGGATGGTACCCGGGTCTGGAGAAGAGGAGACTCTCCTCCAGACCCGGGTACCATAGTACCTGTAAAAATAAAGAGAATTAAAATAAAAAATATACATTATACTTACCTTCCGATGTCCCCCGGTCTCCATAGTGACGCGTCCTGGCTCCCCGGCAGCTCGCGATGGTCTAAAAGGACCTACCATGACGGCGGTCACGTGACCTGTCACATGACTTAATGACGTCATGGAAGGTCCTTTTAGACCACCGCGAGCAGCCCAACACACCGTATTCACCGGAGGAAACCGGGGGCCATCGGAAGGTTTGACAACTCGCATGTGAAATCGCATGATCAAAGCGCTTCACTTCCGCTTGTCCCTTGCAGGAAAAACGCATGTACAATCCACATGTACAATCCGCATGCATTTTTTCTGGCAGGGAGATGCAGAAACGCTCAGGAAAAATTCGGAGCATTTCTGCATCGTGGGCACATAGCCTATCAGTAAATTAATGTACCTGGCTGCAGGTTATTATAAAGCCGCAGACACAACACAAGCCATTGTTACCTTCCCCAGGTCCACCTGTGAGCTTCTGCTCCCGGTGTCTTCATAGGCTATGGTGCTGTTGTCCCATCAATAGCATTCCTGTCTACCGTGACAGAGCTGATGAAGTCACTGATTGGCTGCTGTCCTGTCATCATGATGTCAGCTCCACAGTCAATGCCAGACGCTGGGAGCAGCAGCAGAGACTTGCTGTGGAACCTGGGGAAGGTGAGTACATAACAGTTTGTTTCTTAATAACCTGCAGCGGATGACATTCATTTACTGAATCACTTTAATTGCGCTGATTTTAGCGGATTAGCTAATTTTATTATTTTTAATATAGGGACAATGATTTTGTACAAAAAGTTAAAAAGATTAAACCCCTTTAGGTCTTGGATGACCCCTTGAATAGGTATTTTTCATTTAAATATGGCTGGTGTGACATCTTTGTCTGAGGCGTAGTTCTTCTGCCCTGAAAGCCCTACACTTGCTTGTTAATAACGGTTAATGTGCGGTTTCAGTTTGTATTCAAAGATTTCTTTATTTTCTTCTCTTTTGATCAGTTATGACAATCTAGTTAATGAACGTGAACAGGAGAGGGCGCTGTTGATTGCTGAAATGAATTCTGCCAGAAGCCATTCAAAGAGCATCCAGACTCGGCTGGAATCATCTCAGTAAGTCTAGTTATCCAGTTTTAGAAACATAAATGGATTTTGCCTCATCATTTATGTTAAATGTTTATTGTAAAATCATATACAACTATATATGCTAACAAATAAAATATAATGCTTTTATTGCAAACTGATGTTATTCATAGTGTTTTTTGTCCTTTAGCAACACGAGTGAAAATGAAAGTTCTGCTTTTAGTCAGACTGCTTGTAGGCAGGTATATACAGTCATGGCCAAAAATGTTGGCACCCTTGAAATTGTTCCAGAAAATGAAGTATTTATGTGATAAAATTATTCCAATTACAAGTTTTTAAAAAAAAGGCAAATTGGACATAATTTCACACAAAACCCCAAAAATGGGCCAGATAAAATTGTTGGCCCCCTCAACTTAATATTTGGTTGCACACCCTTTGGAATAGATAACTGCAATCAATCGCTTCTATAACCATCAACAAGCTTCTTACACCTCTCAACTGCAATTTTGGATCATTCTTCTGTTGCAAACTGCTCCAGGTCTCTCATATTTGAAGGGTGCCTTCTCCCAACAGCAATTTTAAGATCTGTCCACGTGTGTTCAATGGGATTTAGATCCGGACTCATTGCTGGCCACTTCAGAATTTTCCAGTCCTTTTTGTTTCCATCCATTCCTGGGTGCTTCTTGAAGTATGTTTGGGGTCATTGTCCTGCTGGAAGACCCATGACCTAAATCCAAAACCAGCTTTCCGACATTGAGCACTGCATTGCAACCCAAAATCCTTTGGTAATCATCAGATTTCATGATGCCTTGCACACAATCAAGGCACTCAGAGGCAGCAAAGCAACCCCAACAAAATCTTAGGATCTACACCATATTTGACTGTAGGTACTGTGTTCTTTTCTTTGTAGGCCTCATTCTGTTTTAGGTAAACAGTAGAATGATGTGCTTTACCAAAAAGGTCTATCTTGGTCTCATATGTCCACAAGACGCTTTCCCAGAAGGATTTTGGCTTACTCACGTACATTTTGCCAAACTGCAGTCTAGGTTTTTTATGTCTCTGTGTCAGCATTGGGGTCCTCCTGGGCTTCCTGAAATAGCGTCTTATTTCATTCAAATGTCGACAGACACTGATGCACCCTGAGCTTACAAGACAGCTTGAATTTCTTTGGAACCTGATTGGGGCTGCTTATCCACCTACCAGACAATCCTGCGTTGCAACCTTTCATCAATTTTTCTCTGCTGTCCACATCCAGGGAGATTAGCTGCAGTGCCATGGGTTGTAAACTTCTTGATTATATTGCGCACCGTGGACAAAAGAACATCAAGATCTCTGGAGATGGACTTGTAACTTTGAGATTGTTGATGTTTTTCAACAATTTTGGTTCTCTTCTCTTTCTATTCTTCATGTTTAGTGTGGCACACACATACACACAATGTAAAGATCAATTCAACCTCTCCCCTTTTTATCTAGTTTCAGGTGTGATTTTCATATTGCACCCACCTGTTACTTGCCACAGGTGAGATTGACCGAGCATCATATGCATGAAACAAAGTTGTTTACCCACAATTTCAGAAAGGTGGCAACAATTTTGTCCTGCCCATTTTTGGGGTTTTGTGTGAAATTATGTCCAATTTGCCTTTTTTTCTCAGTTTTTTAGTGTTGTTCCAATACACACAAGGGAAAAAAACATGTGTATAACAAAACATGTGGAATTGCATTCATTTTATGGGAGAAATACTTAATTTTCTGGAACAATTTCAAGGGTGCCAACACTTTCAGCCATGACTGTATATATATATATATACGCATGTGGACAAAAATCCATGAACATGAAACTAAAATCAAATTCTTTTTATACTGCATCTGATCCAATCCAGGATGGAAGATTTCAGAATTTGTTTCTAGCACAGGACCAGAAACAGAAGACAGAGCAGAGAATTATAATTAAGAAATTCCTCTAATTTAAAATCAAAAGGATAGGATTTATATTACAAGAAGTAATGGCATCACATCCAGGGCTGCCACCAGAAATTTCAGGGCCCCATACTGGCAAAATTTTTGGGCCCCCTTGAGACTCCGCCCAGGCTCCGCCTCCATCCCTTAAACCTTCTACAGTCCCACCGCCCACTCTTGGAAGAACTCGTCTTCTGCACTCTATCCTCACCAATCACACATTACCAGTTCCCAGTGAACACCAGATCACACACATAGCCAGCAGCTTTTGTTTTGGCCAAAATATTTTTAAAGCCGCCACCACGATAAGGAAGACTCTTCTGGCCAGGCCTTACTCTATTCTAACCTATTAAAATTTTCATAAAATATCCAATACTCTTTTTAGGTATATTTTTATTTATTATTCTTTAAGGAATGTGTCATATACATTTTTTAAAGTGACCAATAATACCACATTCAGGTATCAAATACCACCACACCATGACCAGACCACATATTACCACCACATAGTGACCGAATAATACCACATACAAAGAATACCGCCACACCATGACCAGACCACATACTACCACCACATAGTGACCGAATAATACCACATAGAAGGGACAAAAACCGCCACACCATGACCAGACCACATATTACCAGCACATTGTCACCGAATATTACAATACTGATAATTAATAAAAAAAACACAATACTAATATTACCATAAGTGCCATTATACACAGAAGCTCTGTACATGGTATACAATTTATAATGTAAGTATACAGATAGTATAGTGATCACCAGTGACATTATACACAGGAGCTCTGTATATAGTGACAGTGTACAGGTAATGCAGAGATCACCAGTGACATTATACACAGGAGCTCTGTATATAGTGTCAGTGTACAGGTAATACAGAGATCACGAGTGACATTATACACAGGAGCTCTGTATATAGTGACAGTGTACAGGTAATGCAGAGATCAACAGTGACATTATACACAGGAGCTCTGTATATAGTGTCAGTGTACAGGTAATACAGTGATCACCAGTGACATTATACACAGGAGTTCTGTATATAGTGTACCGGTAATATAGAGATCACCAGTGACATTTTACACAGGAGCCCTGTACATAGTATATAGTGTCAGTTTACATGTAATACACTGACTCACCGTTGACGTCTCTAGGTGAAGTCCTTCATCTTCGCTTTTCTCCGAAATCCAGCACAGACCACCATTACTTCTTCCAGCCAGCACATCCCCCAACTTCTACATTACACAGCTGAATTCACCATTTGCTCTCCCCACCCCCAATTCAACATGCGCTCTTCCCACCCACCACTCCCAATCCACCATGCGCTCATCCTCTCCCCACTCCCAATTGCCCATGTGCAGCTCCCACTCCCAATTTCCCATGTGCAGCTCATCCTCCCCTCACTCCCAATTCCCCATGTGCAGCTCATCCTCCCCTCCACTCCCAATTCTCCATGTGCAGCTCATCCTCCCCCCACTCCCAATTCCCCATGTGCAACTCATCCTCCCCCCACTCCCAATTCCCCATGTGCAGCTCATCCTCCCCTCACTCCCAATTCCCCATGTGCAGCTCATCCTCCCCTCCACTCCCAATTCTCCATGTGCAGCTCATCTTCCGCCCACTCCCAATTCCCCATGTGCAACTCATCCTCCCCCCACTCCCAATTCCCCATGTGCAGCTCATCCTCCCCCCACTCCCAATTCCCCATGTGCAGCTCATCCTCCCCTCTACTCCCAATTCTCCATGTGCAGCTCATCCTCCTCCCACTCCCAATTCCCCATGTACAGCTCATCTTCCTTCCACTCCCAATTCCCCATGTGTAGCTCACCCCCCCACTCCCAATTCCCCATGTGCAACTCATCCTCCCCCCACTCCCAATTCCACATGTGCAGCTCATTCCCCCACTCCCAATTCCCCATGTGCAACTCATATTCCCCCCACTCCCAATTCCCCATGTACAGCTCATCCCCCCCCCACTCCCAATTCCCCATGTGCAGCTCATCCTCTCCCTCACTCCAAATACCCCATGTGCAGCTCATCCTCCCCCCCACTCCCAATTCCCCATGTGCAGCTCATCCTCTCCCTCACTCCAAATACCCCATGTGTAGCTCATCCTCGCCCCCACTCCCAATTCCCAATGTGCAGCTCACCCCCCCCACTCCCAATTCCCCATGTGCAGCTCACCCCCCCCACTCCCAATTCCCCATGTGCAGCTCATCCTCCTCCCACTCCCAATTCCCCATGTGCAGCTCATCCTCTCCCCACTCCCAATTCCCCATGTGCAGCTCATCCCCCCACTCCCAATTCCCCATGTGCAGCTCATCCTCCCCCCACTCCCATTTCCCCATGTACAGCTCATCCCCCCCACTCCTAATTCCCATTTGTGCAGCTCACCCCCCCACTCCCAATTCCCCATATGCAGCTCATCCCCCCCACTCCCAATTCCCCATGTGCAGCTCATCCTCCCCCCACTCCCAATTCCCCATGTGCAGCTCATCCTCCCCCCACTCCCAATTCCCCATGTGCAGCTCATCCTCCCCCCACTCCCAATTCCCCATGTACAGCTCATGCCCCCACTCCTAATTCCCCATGTGCAGCTCACCCCCCCGCTCCCAATTCCCCATGTGCTGCTCATCCTCCCCCCCACTCCTAATTCCCCATGTGCAGCTCATCCTCTCCCCCACTCCCAATTCCCCATGTGTAGCTCACCCCCCCACTCCCAATTCCCCATGTGCAGCTCATCCCCCCCACTCCCAATTCCCTATGTGCAGCTCATCCTCCCCCCACTCCCAATTCCCCATGTGCAGCTCATCCTCCCCCCACTCCCAATTCCCCATGTGCAGCTCATCCCCCCACTCCCAATTCCTCATGTGCAGCTCATCCTCCCCCCACTCCCAGTTCCCCATGTGCTGTTCATCCTCTCCCCCACTCCCAATTCCACATGTGCAGCTCATCCCCCCACTCCTAATTCCCCATGTGCAGCTCACCCCCCCACTCCCAATTCCCCATGTGCAGCGCATCCTCCCCTCCACTCCCAATTCCCCATGTACAGCTCATCCTCCCTCCTCTCCCAATTCCCCATGTGTAGCTCATCCTCCCTCCACTCCCAATTCCCCATGTGTAGCTCATTCTCGCCCCCACTCCCAATTCCCCATGTACAACTCATCCCCCCCACTCCTTATTCCCCATGTGCAGCTCATCCACCCCACTCCCAATTCCCCATGTGCCGCTAATCCCCCCCCACTCCCAATTCCCCATGTGCAGCTCACCCCCCCCACTCCCAATTCCCCATGTGCAGCTCATCCTCCCCCCCACTCCCAATTCCCCATGTGCAGCTCATCTCCCCCCCACTCCCAATTCCCTATGTACAGCTCATCCTCCCCCCACTCCCAATTCCCCATGTACAGCTCATCCCCCCAATCCTAATTCCCCATGTGCAGCTCACCCCCCCACTCCCAATTCCCCATGTGCAGCTCATCCCGTCCACTCCCAATTCCCCATGTGCAGCTTATCCTCCCCCTACTCCCAATTCCCCATGTGCAGCTCATCCTCCCCCCACTCCCAATTCCCCATGTGCAGCTCATCCTCCCACCACTCTTAATTCCCCATGTACAGCTCATCCCCCCACTCCTAATTCCCCATGTGCAGCTCACCCCCCCACTCCCAATTCCTCATGTGCAGCTCACCCCCCCCACTCCCAATTCCCCATGTGCAGTTCATCCTCCCCCTACTCCAATTCCCCATGTGCTGCTTATCCTCCCCCCACTCCCAATTCCCGATGTGCAGCTCATCCCCCCACTTCCAATTCCCCATGTGCAGCTCATCTCCCCCCCCACTCCCAATTCCCCAATTCTATTTAAAAAAAATAAAGTTGTCATACTTACCCCTCATACGATCCCTGCCACTCCTGCTGCGATGAGGAGATGAACGCCGCCGCCAGGTTCTCCTGACTTCTGGTCAGGTGACGGTGCGTACGCGCTGTCAGATGACCAGAAGTCAGGAGAAGTATGAAGATGCTGCTGCAGCTGCACAGCTCCGGTAAGGAACCCAGCGCCGAGATGTGCACCGCCTAAGGCGGCGCACGCCCCGGCGCTCGGCACTTTATTACAGCATGGGCCAGGGGCCCTGTGAGCAGAGGCACAAGAGGAGTGGGGCCCCGACTGGGCCTGACCCCCCCTCTTTACTGCTGCTCACGGGGCCCCATACAGCAATAAGGGCAGTAATGCCCTGATGGCGGCCCTGATCACATCAGTAAAGGGCCCAACTTTTTGGAACCTCACTGATCTAAAGGTTTTCATACACATTAGATGAATGTCAGGTGAATCCGCCAATCTGTTTAATGGTGTCCAAACTCTCTCCCAGCACCAGATGATAGAGAGAATAAGGGTTGTGCATATTGTATTTTAACATTTCCAACTTTTTTTACACTCATTAAGAGAACCTGGCACCTGATACATGTTGCCCAGTCCCTGGGCAGCATGTATCAGGCATTGACTGTATGAACACAGCCAAGTGTGCTTGACTCTGAAACGTTGCAACATTTCAGAAAAAAATATACAGTACAGACCAAAAGTTTGGACACAACTTCTCATTTAAAGATTTTTCTGTATTTTCATGACTATTAAAATTGTGCATTCACACTGAAGGCATCAAAACTATGAATTAACACATGTGGAATTATATACTTAGCAAAAAAGTGTGAAACAACTGAAAATATGTCTTATATTCTAGGTTCTTTAAAGTAGCCACCTTTTGCTTTGATGACTGCTTTGCACACTCTTGGCATTCTCTTGATGAGCTTCAAGAGGTAGTCACCGGAAATGGTTTTCACTTCACAGGTGTGCCCTGTCAGGTTTAAGAAGTGGGATTTCTTGCCTTATAAATGGGGTTGGGACCATCAGTTGTGTTGTGCAGAAGTCTGGTGGATACACAGCTGATAGTCCTACTGAATAGACTGTTAGAATTTGTATTATGGCAAGAAAAAAGCAGCTAAGTAAAGAAAAACTAGTTGCCATCATTACTTTAAGAAATGAAGGTCAGTCAGTCCGAAAAATTGGGCAAACTTTGAAAGTATCCCCAAGTGCAGTTGCAAAAACCATCAAGCACTACAAAGAAACTGGCTCACATGAGGACCGCCCCAGGAAAGGAAGACCAAGAGTCTCCTCTGCTTCTGAGGATAAGTTTATCCGAGTCACCAGCCTCAGAAATGGCAGGTTAACAGCAGCTCAGATTAGAGACCAGGTCAATGCCACACAAAGTTCTAGCAGCAGACACATCTCTTCAACAACTGTTAAGAAGAGACTTTGTGCAGCAGGCCTTCATGGTAAAATAGCTGCTAGGAAACTACTGCTAAGGACAGGCAACAAGCAGAAGAGACTTGTTTGGGCTAAGGAACACAAGGAATGGACATTAGACCAGTGGAAATCTGTGCTTTGGTTTGATGAGTCCAAATTTGAGATCTTTGGTTCCAACCACCGTGTCTTTGTGTGACGCAGAAAAGGTGAACGGATGGACTCTACATGCCTGGTTCCCACCGTGAAGCATGGAGGAGGAGGTGTGATGGTGTGGGGGTGCTTTGCTGATGACACTGTTGGGGATTTATTCAAAATTGAAGGCTTACTGAACAAGCATGGCTAGCACAGCATCTTGCAGCGGCATGCTATTCCATCCGGTTTGCGTTTAGTTGGACCATCATTTATTTTTCAACAGGACTATGACCCCAAACACACCTCCAGGCTGTGTAAGGGCTATTTGACCAAGAAGGAGAGTGATGGGGTGCTACGCCAGATGACCTGGCCGCCACAGTCACCAGACCTGAACCCAATCGAGATGGTTTGGGGTGAGCTGGACCGCAGAGTGAAGGCAAAAGGGCCAACAAGTACTAAGCATCTCTGGGAACTCCTTCAAGATTGTTGGAAGACCATTTCCGGTGACTACCTCTTGAAGCTCATCAAGAGAATGCCAAGAGTGTGCAAAGCAGTCATCAAAGCAAAAGGTGGCTACTTTGAAGAACCTAGAATATAAGACATATTTTCAGTTGTTTCACACTTTTTTGTTAAGTATATAATTCCACATGTGTTAATTCATAGTTTTGATGCCTTCAGTGTGAATGTATTATTTTCATAGTCATGAAAATACAGAAAAATCTTTAAATGAGAAGGTGTGTCCAAACTTTTGGTCTGTACTGTACTTTAAAAATGGGACAGGGGGATCCCTGGCGACTTCTTCCCGCTCGCTGCCATGGATTCACAGGTCTTTGTCTACATGCACATTTAAAGGCAGAGACCTGAAATGATGGCACTAAGAAATACAACTAATATCCCTCCCAAAAAAACCCTTATATGACGATGTCGCCAGAAAAAGAAAAAAGTTATGGCTGCTGGAGCACAACAATAGAAAAATTAAAATGAAATGGTCTTCCATAAAGGCCAAAACTGGTTGTTGTAATGGGTCTGGGAGGCGGAACCTCTGAGCAACTATACAAGGGGGTGGTCCTTGTAAGGAAGCGGGTGGCTCCCAGGGAAGACGGGCAGGTAGTCACGGCAAGTGACAGGGACAGTCTCTGGGTAGAAGGGCAGGTAGTCACAGCAAGTGACAGGGACAGTCTCTGGGTAGAAGGGCAGGTAGTCACGGCAAGTGACAGGGACAGTCTCTGGGTAGACTAGCAGACAGGTAGCAGGTGGACGCTCCCAGGTGAGCGGGCAAGAGTCTCTGGACAGGCAGGTGGTCACGGCAAGTGACGGCAGAGCCTCCAGGTAGGCTAGCAGGCAGGTTGCAGGTAAGCACTCCCAGGTGAGCGGGCAAGAGTCTCTGGACAGGCAGGTGGTCACAGCAAGTGACGGCAGAGCCTCCAGGTAGGCTAGCAGGCAGGTAGCAGGTGAGCGCTCCCAGGTGAGCGGGCAAGAGTCTCTGGACAGGCAGGTGGTCACGGCAAGTGACGGCAGAGCCTACAGGTAGGCTAGCTGGCAGGTAGCAGGTGAGCGCTCCCAGGTGAGCGGGCAAGAGTCTCTGGACTGGCAGGTGGTCACGGCAAGTGACGGCAGAGCCTCCAGGTAGGCTAGCAGGCAGGTAGCAGGTGAGCGCTCCCAGGTGAGCGGGCAGGCTGGTCCATAGACAGACTGACAGGTGTCGGAAGGCAGACCGTCGGACCGCAGGCTTGCAAGCAGGTAAGCGGATATCAGGCAGGTATCAAGCAGGAATCTGGCAGGTGACTGGCAGGTAACAGGCAGGAATCTGGCAGGTGACTGGCAGGTAACTGGTAACGGGACCTGAGGGCTGAAGCAGAGTGAAGGCTTTGCAACAACATTGCTCGGGCACCTCCATTTTGGAGGAGGTGCCTTATATATTGAGAGATCCTCCGGCCATTGGCCGGGGACTCCTTAGGACGGCGCGCACGGCCCCTTTAAGAGAGGGGAAGCGCGCGCGCCCTAAGCACAGTGGCCGGGAAGGAACGTGCGCTGCCAGCAGAGTGGGAGGAAGACGCCGGGCACGGAGCGGAGAGGTGAGGGGAACAGCGTCCCTGCCTAGCAGGAGGCAGGGACGCCGACGCTACAGTTGTGATGCCAAAGGGTTAAAGGGTTTTCCCATCAATCGCATTATTTTTCATAAAGCACAGCACATGCATACTTATTGTTAATATGCAGATTAAGCCCAATTTAAAGTTTTTTTTTATACCTTTGTGTATTTTTCTTCTCCTCTTTGCTTCCAGCTTCATATAGCTGAATGGGTGGTTATATTCTTACACTGATAAAGCTACATTTTCCAGCAGAACCTGCTTCTCCTCAGGGCTTCAGCTACCGTTCTCCCTCTCCTGTGTTCCTGTGTATCCCCACTTCTCTGAATTATCATCAAGTTAATCTAGATGTAGACTTCAGCTTTGCTTCTGTGCACGATCTGCTCCTGTACAGTACCTTGCCTGACAGATTTTATTTTCTGCCATCTATATTAGTGTAGCTGCCTGTGTGGCTTTACATAATTGTTAACTGGTTCCTAGGAGAGCTAAACTCCCCTGAAATCCTCCACAATGGAGCTTGTAAATACTTGGCAGTGCGGATCTGAGACACAACCTGAGCTGTATTTGTTGCCTTCTCCTAACAGATCATTATTTTGAAACTGCACATGCTAATCTGTTGATGCATATGGCAGAGCATTATCTTCTGCCATATGCATCAACAGAGTAGTATTTGCCTTTTCTCATCACTGAACTCTTAGCAGCACACAACAAACACAGATAATTTCTGCACTGTCTAGTAATAACAAGCTCCGTTGTGGAGGATTAAAAAGAGTTGGGCACTCCAAGACACCAGCTAATAATGATGTAAAAACACACAGGCAGCAATACTGATGTAGATGGATGGCAGAAGATAAAATCATCCAGGCAGTGCACTGAACAGGAGCATACAGTGTACAAGTGAAAATATATTCTAAAGATAGAACAAACTCTATGTTGATGCTGGAGGCAGAGCAATGCTAGTGGGAAGCCAGTTTAGAGCTACTGCATTGCTCATGATTGACCAGGAGCACTGGAACTAAAGCAGGTTGGTTCCAATGGCATCTGGAGGTTAAATATTGCATGTAAGGGCATCCTTTAGGGGGTGATATGTGCAAAACAGGACACATTTAAAATGGGTTATTTTGGCACAAATTACTAAATATATGTGTACGTAAGACCGCATTGTGATTTTGGGAATAACCCTTTAACATTTAAACAATATGAAGTAAATGGAACTCCAACTGCTATATAGATTTATTAGGAAATAGGAAGAGAACTTTGAACCTATTCAGATAAAGCAATAAAAGAAACACATTATGTGGGGGATAGACATTTGATTTAGTATGATTTTTTTTTCATATCAGAGATCAAAATACAAAGCAAGCAGAACATATCACAAGTTTGGAATCGAAAGTTGCCCAGCTGCAAAGTGACGTGCGAAATTGGAAGAAAACTTATAAACACAAGGTAAGAAAATAATCATACAGAGGCCTTGTAAAAAGATGACTGCAAAAATAAAATTCACAAAATCCAATAGGTACATTGGGTAAACAAAGGGACTCACTACAGGGACAGCTAGATATTTTTTTTTTTTTATTAATTTTTGTTTGTTCCTGGTAAACCTGTTTAGCCTATGTAGTACACAAACCAATTAAAATTAAAGGGGTCATCCCCTTTCAAATGTTTGTAACATTGTGTGTGTTGCCGTAATAAAAATTACAAAATCTTTTGGTAGTCAACCTCCCCGGATCCAGTGCCTTGTATTATCCTCTTCTCTAGTGATTGTGTAGCAATGATATCATGTCTACAGCACTTCATCCTGTCACTGAGCTCAGCGACTCATGATGTCTACATCAGCAGCCTGTACACAGTCATCAAGTAGCGGCAGAGACACAGCAATGGAGTTGGGGAGGTTAAGTACCAGCTGATTTTGTTATTTTCAACACGGCAAGCACAACATTTTACAAAGAGTTGAAAGTGGAAAATGTGGCTTTTGTAGCACTTCTGACGTGAAAATGATATGTCATTGCTCCTTTTTTAACTAGGCATGCATCATAAATGTGAATTAATAAATTGTTTAATGCTCTTGCTGTAATCTGTGGGTTAATAAGTAACATTCTAAAGCATTGTAGGTAAATAAAATAAAAATGGAGCTAAGATAAATCTTTTTAGATTCTAGATTTTTTTGTGTTTGAAGGTATGTACTGTTATATATATGTGTGTAAAATAAAATAAAAAATATATATATATATATATATATATATATATATATATATATATATATGCAGAACCCAACCAATACTTGCCAAAAATTCCTGCAGCTCTTTTAGTGTTGCTATAGATCTCTTCTCAACCCCCCGAACCAATTTTCTTCTTGTGTTTTGATCAATTTTTGAGGGCCATCCAGTTCTAGGTAATATCACTGTTGTGGGAAATTTAAAGCACCTCTTGATTAGTTTCTTCACAGTGACTGATAATTTTCTGCAAGGCAATACCTTTGATGTGTTGTAAACTGTTTACAGGCCATGGTTCTTGGTGTACAATGCAGCTATGAAAATGTCAGGAAAATGCTACTATAACAGTTAAACTTTACGTGGGATTAATCAGAATCAGTCTAAATGATGGCAACCGTGTGCCGACTCAACCTACCATTTAACATGAGTTTAAAAGTGATTTACTAATTCTGAACACAACCGCATCCCCAATTATAAGAGGGTGCTCACACTTATGCAATCACATTATTTTATTTTTTTTTGTTTACTTTACACCTCAAAATGATTTCAATTTATTTCTCCATGGATTTGTAAAGATGATAGGTGACATTAAAGGTGGAAAAAGCTCTGATGTATATATATATGTACTGCGTGTGGTCTGTCTTGCACCTGCTTTGTTAATTTCACACTTGCTAAATGTCATTTTGTGTTTAGAATCTTGCATGTTCTATGCTGACATTACGAAAGTCATCTGTCATGTATACTCTGTGTCTGTGCCCTTTTCTTTCTCTTGGCTGGAGACCAAAACTCTAACCCTGTCAGACATTCATTCTCCTGACAACCACTGCTATCTTTAGTTATGTTGCATCACTCTACCAGGGTATTGCAAGTTTTTTGTGTTATCAGGATCAGTTGAGCTCTGTGACCCACACTATTTGTCATTCATTTAGTTTTGGTTCGTTTTCATTTACACTGTTGAAACATCTTGAGTCCTTGATCCTGACTAATGATATATACATAGATGTAACATTCCACCTTTGATTACCCGACATTATCTTGTATTGGATAAAACGCACATACCTTCCATGATCCGCTGTTCTAGCGATGAATCATATAAAGCTCAGCCCTCTCTTCAGGATTGGGGCCTGATTTTTCCCAGCTCAAGCTTTTGGTGTCATGTACATGGGCAGTCTGAAGTACAGTTGCTCTTGGAATATCTAATCAACATGCATGCTCTGCAGGAAAGAACGTTTCACACTGCTATGCATTTGTGATCATTTAGGACAACACATTCATTGGGAAAAAGCCTGAGCTGGGCTAAATCACCTGCATTATATGTGGCACGTGATCGAGCATGTTGCCAGAAGAGGAGACTGATCGTCTCGTGTCCTGTATTAAGAAAAGAAGATCTGTAAGGATATTATTAACTAGCTATTGAACCCGCTCTACGTCCAGATGGCGAGCATTTTTATTGATACATTTTCGCTTTTTTTTTAAGATACTGTGTCAGCGAATTTGCATATACAGTGTCTTCAATAAAATGGTGCCGGAGAGTGCGGTATGCGCACGCGCTGACTCCAGCGCCATTTTATTGACGTAATGTACTACAACGTCAACATACCAGTGCGCACTCTCCGGCCATAGGGATAATAGTGACAGCCGGAGCGTGTGCACTGCTATGTTGATGTTGTAGTACAATTCTCCAATAAAATGGTGCCAGAGTCAACAGACTCAACACGTGTGCATTCCACGATATCCGGCGCCATTTTGTTGAAGTCACTGTCTGCGAATTCGTAAATATAGTGTCTTCAATAAAATGGCGCCATATTGCGGTATTCGCACGCGCTGAATCCAGCGTTATATATAGGGTAAGGTACAAAGTGACCTTATGTTCCACGTAGTGAGTCACTGGTGTTATACAGTACAGACCAAAAGTTTGGACACACCTTGTCATTTAAAGATTTTTCTGTATTTTCATGACTATGAAAATTGTACATTCACACTGAAGGCATCAAAACTATGAATTAACACATGTGGAATTATATACTTAACAAAAAAGTGTGAAACAACTGAAAATATATCTTATATTCTAGGCTCTTCAAAGTGTAGCCACCTTTTGCTTTGATGACTCTTGGCATTCTCTTGATGAGCTTCAAGAGGTAGTCACCGGAAATGGTTTTCACTTCACAGGTGTGCCCTGTCAGGTTTAATAAGTGGGATTTCTTGCCTTATAAATGGGGTTGGGACCATCAGTTGTGTTGTGCAGAAGTCTGGTGGATACACAGCTGATAGTCCTACTGAATAGACTGTTAGAATTTGTATTATGGCAAGAAAAAAGCAGCTAAGTAAAGAAAACCGAGTGGCCATCATTACTTTAAGAAATGAAGGTCAGTCAGTGTGAAAAATTGGGCAAACTTTGAAAGTGTCCCCAAGTGCAGTTGCAAAAACCATCAAGCGCTACAAAGAAACTGGCATGAGAACTGCCCCAGGAAAGGAAGACCAAGAGTCACCTCTGCTTCTGAGGATAAGTTTATCCGAGTCACCAGCCTCAGAAATCGCAGGTTAACAGCAGCTCAGATTAGAGACCAGGTCAATGCCACACAGAGTTCTAGCAGCAGACACATCTCTACAACAACTGTTAAGAGGAGACTTTGTGCGGCAGGCCTTCATGGTAAAATAGCTGCTAGGAAACTACTGCTAAAGACAGGCAACAAGCAGAAGAGACTTGTTTGGGCTGAAAAACACAAGGAATGGACATTAGACCAGTGGAAATCTGTGCTTTGGTCTGATGAGTCCAAATTTGAGATCTTTGGTTCCAACCACCGTGTCTTTGTGCGACGCAGAAAAGGTGAATGGATGGAGTCTACATGCCTGGTTCCCACCGTGAAGCATGGAGTAGGAGGTGTGATGGTGTGGGGGTGCTTTGCTGGTGACACTGTTGGGGATTTATTCAAAATTGAAGGCATACTGAACCAGCATGGCTACCACAGCATCTTGCAGCGGCATGCTATTCCATCCCGTTTGCGTTTAGTTGGACCATCATTTATTTTTCAACAAGACAATGACCCCAAACACACCTGCAGGCTGTGTAAGGGCTATTTGACCAAGAAGGAGAGTGATGGGGTGCTACGCTAGATGACTTGGCCTCCACAGTCACCAGACCTGAACCCAATCGAGATGGTTTGGGGTGAGCTGGACCGCAGAGTGAAGGCAAAAGGGCCAACAAGTGCTAAGCATCTCTGGGAACTCCTTCAAGATTGTTGGAAGACCATTTCCGGTGACTACCTCTTGAAGCTCATCAAGAGAATGCCAAGAGTGTGCAAAGCACTCATCAAAGCAAAAGGTGGCTACTTTGAAGAACCTAGAATATAAAACATATTTTCAGTTGTTTCACAATTGTTTGTTAAGTATATAATTCCACATGTGTTAATTCATAGTTTTGATGCCTTCAGTGTGAATGTATAATTTTCATAGTCATGAAAATATTGAAAAATCTTTAAATGAGAAGGTGTGTCCAAACTTTTGGTCTGTACTGTATGTGAGGGGAGGTGTGTTTCACTTCGGCTGCTAGCCTTAGTGAACTGAACCTACAACTTTTCTCCAGCATGTTATATGTTGGGGGGTTAAATCACCATTGTGAAGGGTGAATGACATAGAGACAGGAGGGAAGTCATTCACCATACCTCCACCTCAGGGTGTGGCTGAGCAAGGTTAAATGCTCAGTCACTGTTTCTTTTTCTGTTGTTGGGAGTTTGGAGTAGCAAGTCTCCAGGTTGTTGAGCTCAGGAGGAGCTGAAGTATGCTGCAAAGTGGTGCAGGTGAACCCGCACACATATGGACTGTGTTATCCTTTGTCTTTTGTTTTACCTTTATGCCAGCAAGGCTGAGTTTTATTTTGCTGAAGTCAGCTGTGCTTTATGCTGTTAAAATAAACCTGTGTCTACTTCCCACTGCAGCCGAGTGAGTTGTCTTGCCACAGTAGTCTCAGACACTTCTTTTACATATTCATTTGTACACCATCCAAGTGTATTGTAGATATAACAGCGCTGTAGGTATTCAGATGAAACCAAAGGAATAGGTATACTTGAATCTGTTTGCTGAAAAATAAAATTCAATCTTCCTTTTATAATTTTTTTTTTTAAGAGTACGTATCTTTTCATTTTTTTTAATATCTAGTCCCTTCCTCATATGTACAGTAGATAGGTGAGGGTCTCAGAACCCAAACTCCCACCATTCACTGAAAAAATGCCCTGCAGTGTGAAGCTCAGAAGTGCGGAGAAGATGGTAGAAGTGCTCCACAGAAAGTCTATAAGCCTGGACTCAGCGCTTCTGCCTTCTGAAAAGCACGCCGCAAAGTGTTGTTTTAGAGGTTGGTGGGGATCTCAGAACCCTGACCCCTCTGATCAACTGTAAATGTTAGGAAAGGAATTCACATTAAATAAAAAAATAAAATAATAGATATTCTTTAAATTAATTCCTGCTGTATACCTGGGACCTGAAAACAGAGTTACATTCTTCATAGGCGTCTGCCTGGCCCCTGTTATTTATTTGATTAACATTTTGTGTTGTAGATGGAAGAGCTAAAAAATCAACTGTCATCTGCTGATGGTTCACTAGAGGACCTGAAAAATGAACATTCACAGTGCAAGCAAGAGTATGGTGACCAACTCCTTCACTTAAATGTAAGAAGGGAGTAGAAGATCTCATTTTACCAACCAGATATTTTAACTAATTTTGTCTTCAGACCATGATATTAAAGGGAATCTGTCACAAGGTTTTTTGATACCCCATCTGAGAGCAGCGTGATATTGAGGCCGAGACCCTGATTCCAACGATGTAGCACTTTCTTTACTACTTGCCGCAGTTTTAATTAACAACTGTTAAGATCTAGCAGTTCTCTGAATGCTAAGCTCTGTATAACCCCACCCACATCACTGATTGGCTGCTTTCTGTGTACACTGTGCATAAGCAGAAAGCTGCCAATCATTAGTGGGTACGTGATTGGACTACATGACAACAGATTTACTAGTCGTCTAGTGATAATCTCTTGCTGATAAAATACTGATTTTTATAAAAACTACACTAAGCAGCCAAGTGATACATCACTGGAATCAGGGTCTCTGCCCCTACATTATGTTGCTCTCAGATTAGGTAGCAAAAATGTAGTGACAGATTCCCTTAATTCATTTTAAATGAAAAGTATTAAATTATTAAAGGGGTTGCCTCTTTAGTGAAGCATATGAATGTCATAAAGTGCGGTCCCCCACTTGGAACTTTCTTCTATGAGCCAACACAGAAATCTGTCTTATTAGTATGGCTCCCCTTCTAGTGGACTCTTAACCTTGTAGAATGCCATTCAGCTGAGGCGCTACAGTTTCTCCCACCAAAGTCAGCTCAATAGAGTTTTGAAAGAGGTTTATTTATTTTGCTGAGATGACCTCCTCATGAAAAATATAAATAATATTATTAAGAATATTCCAAAGTTTTCCTGATGAGATTGAAAATTGCTGCTCTGCTTATAGGAAGCCTTAAAGACATGTGAAAAACAGCTGAAGTTGGAAAAGGAGCACAACAAGCAATTATATGATCGGGAAAAGGTCAACAGCCTGACTATTGAAAACCTACAAAGAGAGCTGATTGAGCGAAGGATTCAGGTCGAGAGACTTCAGGCAGTAATAAACATGACGAATGAAGAATGCAGGAAGAAGACAGAACAACAGGTTAGGATTTATTAGTTTCTTGCTGAGCTATCCAAATACGTATCCAAATGCAAAAGACAACTCATACATCAATCACTTTCATCCCATTACCTTGTGAATGCTATTTTCGTTCTAATTATTATTGCAGAAACCCTTGAATTGGACTTTTGTTTTTAGGTTGCAGCAGCAGTATACCTATAGAAGGACTGTAAGACAATAAACTCTGCTTATATGCCTCTAATCCAAAACTATCCCTCCTCCACCAGCTATCCCTATACTGAATGCAGGTAACAGGGGTTTTACTTGAAAAAGGACAGTATGTAGCCCTGAAAAGGACTTTTGTTTTAAAGGTGCAGCAGTGGTATACAAGTACTGCAATAGCAATTAAACACTGCCTATATGCCTGCTCTAATCTGACATCTCCCTCCTAGATCAACTCTCCCTGAACTGCTACCAGAGGAGAGTGTGCCGAGCATTGTGTCACCGGGTGTTATATAAGACCCGATGCCGCGATGCGGCCGGACAATCACAGTAATGCCAGTAGTCAACATGGCTACGGCATTAACGTGTATGGCAGGCAATCCCCGCATGTTTATTGGCTGTCTAACAGATGCGAAACATGAGGGGCAGGGACTCGAGCTTGGCTCTCGAACACCTGCGATACTCGATGGAGTATCGAGCGTACTTGAACACCCCGATGTTTGATTGATTATCTAACAGTGGCACTTGATCATCACTAATATTTCTACCAATATTGGCCCTTAAAGTAATTTGAAAAAAATATGTTTAAGAGTTATTTGACATTTTTACTATCAATTAGAAAGAAAAGTTTTTCTTGTGACTCCATTGTGTAAAACATGAGATATTGATTAACCCACTTTTTTCTAATATCCTAAAAGTTGAGAACTATTCAGGAGAAAACCTCAAGTTTGAATGATACATCTTCCCAACTAAAGTCCATAAAAGATGCTTTACAGAAAACCTCAAATGATCTGGAAGCCAAAAGCCAATGTTTGGACCACACTGAAAAAAGCTTAATAGAAACAAGAAATATTCTGGCTGAAAAGGATAAGTCATTGCAAAGAGTTGTTGATGAGCTGAAGAAACTGCGTTTATATGCTGAGTCCAAAAAACGTGAGGTTCAGCAAATGAGAGTTGGCAATAAGAAAATGACGGAGATACAAAGAGATGCCAATACACTAAAACTGCTTTTAGTAGAAAAGGATAACATGATAATAACTCTCCGGGAACAAATTGAAGCTATGACTATGATTATTGGACAGCAGAACCAGAAAGTTGATGTACTAGTAGAAGAGAAATCTCAGCTCTTACATGAAGTAACTGTTAAAAAATCAGAAACACAGGATATAGTGGTAAGTTCTTTTTGCCAGATTTTATTGATATTTACAGCGTTTACATGGGGCATACTGGGAACTGATATACAATTATTTTTATTCATTCATACAGCTGAAGGTTGGCTAGGTTCACACCTATGTTAAAGAATTTCTTGTTTCTGCTCAGTTCTAAGAACAGAAAAACAGAACTTATCAGGAGATGGAGAAAAAGAAAATGGTACCTGAAGTACCCCATGGGGGTTTGTTGAACTTCTGTCATTGTCCATTTTCTGAAACTAAACACTAGCACACCAACATATTCTGAAAGTAGACACAGTCAAAAAGTGACTCAGTGCCCTATACACCCAGAATTATTAATAGGAATCTATCATCAGTTCTTCTTACCCCATCTGAGAGCAGCATGGCATAGGGACAAAAACCCTGATTCCAGCTAGGTATCGCTTACAGTTTTATCTTCTGCACATCTTCCAGTTCGGAAGTGAAGATGGATCCAGCTCAACACACCGGGCAATTGATTAAAATTCAACAATCTTTATTGGCAAATCCTTTTAAAAATTTGTAGAAAAGGCAAAAAATGGACATCTCAGACGATAAAGCATATATTATGGGGTGGTGTGTATAAAAAATTCCATACGCGTTTCGAGTAAAAAACTGTTGAACACTGGCTATGTTCAAGAGTTTTTTACTCGAAACGCTTATGGCATTTGACAATTTTTTGTGGATATTCTTAGGTCTGGTATGTACCTGGGTGGTTCAGCACCTCCTGCTGTAATTTTTTGTGCTGCTTTTGTTTTTTGTTTTTTTAGATAGATAGATATGTAGATAGAGATAGATAGATAGATAGATATGTAGATAGAGATAGATAGATAGATATGTAGATAGAGATAGATAGATATGTAGATAGAGATAGATAGATAGATATGTAGATAGAGATAGATAAGATAGACAGATAGATAGATAGATATGTAGATAGAGATAGATAGACAGATAGATAGATATGTAGATAGAGATAGATAGATAGATAGATAGAGTTGAAACCAGAAGTTTACATACTCTATATATGTTTTTATATATAAAAATACACATATGCATGTTTTTATCAATATCTGACATGAAATCAGAATAAACCTTTCCCGTTTTAGGTCAATTAGGATTACTATAATTTTTAATATTAGCCAAATGCCAAATGCCATTTTGGCAGTATGCTTCAAGTCATTGTCCATTTGGAAGACCCATTTCCGCCCAAGCTTTAACTTCCTGGCTAATGTCTTGAGATGTTGCTTAAGTATTGCCACATAATCTCCTGTTCTCATGATGCCATCTATTTTGTGAAGTGCACCAGTCCCCCCCCTGCAGCAAAACAACCCCACAACATAATGCTGCCACCCCAGTGTTTCACAGTTGGGATGGTGTTCTTAGGCTTTCAAGCTTCTCCCTTTTTCCTTCAAACTTAACGATGGTCATTGTTACGGGTCCGGGTGGTGGAACCTCTGTGCCGAGGTGCAAGGAGGGACCCAGAGGGGCGTGACTAAGTATCCACCCGAACCGACCCCGGTCGTACGGCAGCAAACGACACCGTGACCAGGGAGGATCCGGGCTGAGGGACCAGGTGCTACTCTGGGGACGACCTTGTAAGAGAGCAGGTGGCTCCCACGGGTCAGATGGCTGGGACTGACCAGTATGGCGGATGGACGTGGCAAGCAGGCGGAAGTCTCTGGTAGCAGACAGGTGGTCACAGTTCGAGAAAGCAGGGCAAGTAGCAGTCTTTAGGTTTACCAGGAAGGTGGTCACAGCAAGTGATGGCAGGGTCTCCAGGCAGGCTGGCAGGAAACAGGCAGGTGCTCGCAGGTGAGCGGGCAGATAGACGAGGCGGGTAACTGGCAGGTAACTGATGGGCGCTCCCAGGTGAGCCGGCAGACAGACAAGGCAGGTAACTGGCAGGTAACAGGTGGGCGCTCCCAGGTGAGCGGGCAGACAGACGAGGCAGGTAACAGGCGGGTGCTCCCAGGTGAGCGGGCAGACAGACGAGGCAGGTAACAGGCGGGTGCTCCCAGGTGAGCGGCCAGACAGACAAGGCAGGCGGATGCTCCCAGGTGAGCGGACAGATAGCCAAGGCAGGTAACAGGCAGGTAACAGGTGAGCGCTCCAGGTGAGCAGGCTGGCAGGTAACGGGCAGATAACAGGCTGGCAGGCAGGTCGAGAAGTCAGGCTAGCAACGAGACCTGAGGACTGAAGCACAGATCAGACACAGTGCAAACAACTTTGCTCGGGCACCTCCATTTTGGAGGAGGTGCCTTATATATGGGAGGTCCTCCGGCAATTGGCCAGGGACTCCTTAGGACGACGCGCGCGGTCCCTTTAAGAGAGGGGGAGCGCGCGCGCCCTAAGCACACAGCCGGGGAAGGAGCGCGTGCCGGAAGCAGCGGGGAGAGGAGCGCTAGAGGACGCCGCGCCAGGAGCGGGGAGGTGAGAGGGACGGCGTCTCTGCCTAGCAAGGGGCAGAGACGCCGATGCTACAGTCATTATGCCCAAAAAGTTAAATTTTAGTTTAAACAGACCACAGGACGTCTCCAAAAATGAAGGTCTTTGTTCCCGTGTTCATTTGCAAACATTAATCTCACTTTTTTATGTTTCTTTTGGAGTAATAACTTCTTCCTGGCAGAGTGGCCTTTCAGCCCATGTTGATACAGTACTCGTTTCACTGTGGTTATTGACACAATCTTACCAGCTTCTGCCATCATCTTTACAAGGTCTTTTGCTTTTGCCCTTGGGTTGATATGCACATGTCGGACCAAAGCATGTTTATCTCTTGGACACAGAACCCGTCTCCTTCCTGAGCGGTATGATGGCTGGACATTCCCATCTTGTTTATACTTGCGTATAATTGTTTGTACAGATGAACGAGGCACCTTAAGGTATCTTGAAATTGTACCCGAGGGTGAGCCAGACCTGTGCAAGTCCACAATTCTCTTCCTGATATCTTGACTGATTTCTTTAGACTTTTCCATGATGCTACACAAAGAAGCAGTGTGTTTCAGGTGTGCATTAAAATACATCGCAGGTGTGTCTCTAATTAACTCAGATGTTGCAAAAAAGCTTCCAAACACATGACATCATCATATGGGCAGTTCAGAATTGTTTAATGGCATAGTAATCTTAGTGAATGTAAACTTTTCACTTTGCACTAAGTGATAAAAATGCCTTAAAACATCCTCTCTCTCTCTCATTATTCTGCCATTTGACAAATATTAAAAAATATGGTAATCCGAACTGACCTAAAACTGGAAAGGTTTATTCTGATTTCATGTCAGATATTTAGAAAAACATGCATATGTGTCTTTTTATATAGTGTATGTAAACTTCTGGTTTCAACTGTAGATAGATATGTAGAGATAGATAGATGGATAGATAGATATGGGGTAGATAGATAATAGACAGATAATAAAATAGATAGATATGTAGATAGATGATAGATAAATGTCTTGTAGATATATAATGTCACAAGCAACCTACATATACACTGTGTGCAGAATTATTAGGCAAGTTGTATTTTAGAGGATTATTTTTATTATTGTTCAACAACTATGTTCTCAATCAACCCAAAAGACTCATAAATATCCAAGCTTAATATTTTTGGAAGTTAGAGTGTTTTTTTTTTAGATTTGGCTATCTTAGGAGGATATCTGTTTGTGTAGGTAACTATTACTGTGCAGAATTATTAGGCAACTTAATAAAAACCAAATATAATCCCATCTCACTTGTTTATTTTCACCAGGTAAACCAACATCAGTGCACAAAATTTAGAAATGAACATTTCTGACATGCAAAAACAAAAAAATCAGTGATCAATATAGCCACCTTTCTTTATGATGACACTCAGCAGCCTTCCATCCATAGATTCTGTCAGTTGCTTGATCTGTTTTCGATCAACATTGCGTGCAGCAGCCACCACAGCCTCCCTGACACTGTTCCGAGAGGTGTACTGTTTTCCCTCCCTGTAGATCTCACATTTTATGATGGACCACAGGTTCTCTATGGGGTTCAGATCAGGTGAACAAGAGGGCCATGTCATTATTTTTTCTTCTTTTAGACCTTTACTGGCCAGCCACGCTGTGGAGTAGCTGGATGCATGTGATGGAGCATTGTCCTGCATGAAAATCATGTTTTTCTTGAACGATACCGACTTCCTTCTGTACCACTGCTTGAAGAAGTTGTCTTCCAGAAACTGGTAGTAGGTCTGGGAGTTGAGCTTCACTCCATCCTCAACCCGAAAAGGTCCCACAAGTACATCTTTGATGATACCAGCCCATACCAGTACCCCACCTCCACCTTGCTGGCGTCTGAGTCGGAGTGGAGCTCTCTGCCCTTTACTGATCCAGCCTCTGGCCCATCCATCTGCCCCATCAAGAGTCACTCTCATTTCATCAGTCCATAAAACCTTTGAAAAAGGTATTTCTTGGCCCATTCTTGACGTTTTATTTTATGTTTCTTGTTCAAAGGTGGTCGTTTTTCAGCCTTCCTTACCTTGATCATGTCCCTGAGTATCGCACACCTTGTGCTTTTTGATACTTCAGTAACGTTGCAGCTCTGAAATATGGCAAAATTGGTGGCGAATAACATCTTGGCAGCTTCACGCTTGATTTTCCTCATTTCATGGGCAGTTATTTTGTGCCTTTTTTGCCAACACGCTTCTTGCGACCCTGTTGGCTTTTTGCCATGAAACGCTTCATTGTTCAGTGATCACTCTTCAAAAGTTTGGAAATTTCAAGACTGCTGCATCCCTCTGCAAGACATCTCATAATTTTGGACTTTTCAGAGCCCGTCAAATCTCTCTTCTGACCCATTTTGCCAAAGGAAAGGAAGTTGCCTAATAATTAAGCACACCTTATATAGGGTGTTGATGTCATTAGTCAACACCCCTCCTCATTACAGAGATGCACATCACCAGATTTACTTAATTGGTAGTTGGCTCTCAAGCCTATGCAGCTTGGAGTAGGACAACATGTATAAAAAGTATCATGTGATCAAAATACTCATTTGCCTAATAATTCTGCACGCAGTGTAATAAACTTGCACCCTTTAGTGACTTTCATGTGGCACTAAAGGGTGTTTTGCCGTATTTAACCTATAAATTTAAAAAATGAGCATTGCATTCCGATCTCTGTCTGATCCATACAGCTGTCTGACTGCACCCTTCCACAGATTCATTAGACAATCCAATACAAAAGATATGCTTGGGGTTTTTCCATTGTGGCTTTCTACAAATGTTGTTTTTTTGAATCAAAGTCCCAGTGGTCAATGTGAAAATTGCAAAATTTCTTTTTTTTCTTATAATTACAGATGTTGTATATAAAAAAAACTGATTTTTTTAATACAGTAGGTCATTTCCTGATGATAGTCATCCTTTAAACAATAAGTAATGAGCTTTTTTTGAAATGGAAACGCAAGATGCTCGTGCGCTTTCTTGAGTGCTTTTTCTGGCATTTTTAATAATAGACCCACTGCATTTGCTCCAGAAAAAGAGGTAGTGTGAATATATCCTAACACGCTGCCTATAGATTACACAGTATTTTCTAGCTGACAGATTCCTTTCAACACTGAGGACTGACAGTTGTGTTTGCTAAATTGATTACTCAAATACCTAATACTGAGGCTAACAATGGTTCATCCACAGTTAAGGGGTGAGAAGAAAGAGCAGAGAATAGTGGAGCTGGAAGAATTATGCACAGGATTGGAGCTGGAGAAAAGTAAACTTGCCAATTTCAACACTAAGAAGATACTGGCTGCTAAGAAGACAAAACAAGAAAGAGACAAAATTATGGTTGAGCTTAAGGAAACGCGGAGTGATCTCGCAAATTTAGCAGGTATTTAAGTACTGGTGTAAATTATGTGTAAGATGAGAAGTTACACCAGTAGCAGCTATGTCTAAGCCTCAAAGGAATGAAATGTTCATGCGGCAGCATTTCCTCTTCCCCTGCAGCATTGGGCCTGGTGGATTTTAAAACTGCTGAATGATACAGTATATAGATAAATATCTATAATATTAGCACCACTGAGGTTTTCATGCACAAGATCATGCACCAGAGGTTAGGGGCTAAATCCACAATTCAGGATTTAATAAATCCAGCTCCTCTAAACAGCTTGTTGGATGAGATTGCACATACTATATAGACTAAATAGGGATGTAAGCATTTTCCTAAATATTACGTACAAAGGGAATATCCAATGTGGGGATAAGGGGAGCTCTTGGAAAAACACTACATAGAATTATTATAAAGAAGTTAAATAGTATGCGGTGAGCTCCCCCTAGTGGCAGGTCTAGTCAGCCAGAATTGAATAATTTAAAACAGGTTTCAACCCCAGCTTCTTTACACCCTAGGCTTTCAGTTTTTAAAAATAGCACACAGAGCTTTGCTCACCAACCCCTGCTCCAGCACTGTTACCCAACCTCTGCTCCCAGGCATTTCTGACAGACTGCAGCGGTTACGTCATGACTACAGCACACAAGACAGTTATTGCCAATAACTGAGTTCAGCTGTGAAGAAGAGGTAGTTGGCACAAGACTGCTGGACTGATTGATTGGCTGTCAGCAAAGACTGGAGGCAGTGGTGGCAAACCAGCACTAGTGCAAGAGTCAGTGAGTACAGCTCTTTTTTCTATTTTTAGACAGTGGAAGCCAGGCTTGGACAGTGGGCCCCTATGGAAGAGTTGGCCCTCAGTACCATAACACTGCATGAGCACCAGTTGGTACAGTACACCCAGTACACTTGATGCACAATATGAATGATTACAGCATACAAAACTCACCTTTCACTGCTCCCTCCGGGATCCAGCACCGTTCTTCTCCTCTTCTCAGTGACGTCACCACAATTGCAACTAGCCGGCTCAATCTATGCTCTATAAGTCTCTTTTATAATGTAAGTCTATAAAGCCTTCTGTAGGCTTACATTGTAAAAGCCACTTCCCAGTCGTGCAGAGCACTGCTTGACCCGAACAGTGTGCTGAGCAGTGACGTCACTGAGAAAAGGAGAAGAACGGCGCAGAACACCAGAGAGAGTAGCGGTAGGTCAGTATATTAATACACTCACACTACATTACATGCTTATATACATACTGTATATTTAATAAAAAATATATAGATGGGAGTGCTTATTTAACACTGTAATTATGTTTTTTGTATTCTTGTCGCAACGTATTTCATCACCCCTTTGACAGGGCTATTCATCAGGACACGAATAAACCAATATATAGATATGAAGTACATATCCCATTCACCATAATAGGAGACATGAAGGGATATCAAAATCTCCCCCCTTTTTGGTGCTGTGTATCAGTTCATTGTACTATTAACAGACTGTTATCCACTTTCCAATCTTCGGCCAAATATTTCAAACTAGATGGTGGCCCGATTCTAACGCATCGGGTATTCTAGAATATGTATGCGGCCGACCGGGCGCGACCAATCAGCGAACCGTGTTAGTGAGGACCCGGGAGCGGCGCTGCCTGTGCGGTTACTTCTGCTGCTGACCTCCATGCGGCTACCGTCGGGAGATCAGCGGCTAGGGCCGCTGATCTCCCGACGGCAAGTGTGAAGGGAGGACCGGGGAGCGGCGCCGCCTAGGCCGCTGGTCGGGGTACTTCTGCTGTGAGCTAGCACCGGTCATCTCCCGGCTGCATCGCCGCTGACCTCCGTGCGGCAGATGAGCCTCTAACGGCCGCCATCTTGTTCTGAAATCCTGCGTCGCTGATTGGCCATGGCCGGACCAATCAGCGACGCGGGATTTCCTGGACGGACAGGCAGACGGGATAAGCCGATTATATATATAGGATGTTGACTCATCAGTCCAGAACACCTGCTGCCATTTTTCTGCATCCTGTTTCCTATGTTTTCATGCACGTGGCGTCTGTGTCCATGTCAAATTTATAGCTTTTGGCCACAATTCGTACATGAAAGCCACTTCTGACCAGATTTCTCCAAACAGTAGGCAAGTGTAGCGGTGTCCGACTGCTGTCCCCAATGCTGAAGAATACAGGCAGATGCTTATCCATCATGCAATACCATCAGGTAGTCATCTGATTGGCTCCAAATTTATTCTGCAGCAAGACACTGACCCCAAACATACAGCCAGTGTCATTGTAGAGGGGATCACCCAGGGCCGTTACATCACGCTGTGTGCCAAAACTCTATATTCTTCGCCCAATGCCCCCTTTACTATTAAGGACTGAGACCAGAGTGTGTGCTGCACTGGAGGATTCTCTGTACTCACTGTTACACCGTCCCTGGGACCGGAACCGACTTCAAGCAAGACAGGAGATCATCGATCCAGGTTAACAGACTCACTTTTACTGTGCAATTCTTCCATACACGGCTGCAGTATACAGATCAAGACAAGTACCCTTGGTTATGTGCCTTTCCAGTATTCGTTCTCTTCCTATCCTGAGACTCAACATCATCCACTTCTGCGACTTAGTTGAGAATCTCCCCTCTAGAGATATGTAGACCTCGCTTTGAGCACCTCTGACAGGCTGTGAGCCTAGAACTGTGCTGGCGTCCAGATTCAGTCTCAAATGTGTCCTCATTCTGTTCAGATAACTTGTGCTAGTAAAACACTTCACTGCTGCAACTGCTAATGGAGTCTGCTTTCCTCTCTGCTCAGTCTTCCTCCACACTCTGTCTCTCTCTCTGGTTATGGAACAGGCCCTACACCGGACCTGTGCATTCAGGTCTTGAACCCAGGACTGAGGTGGCCTGATACAGGCCTCCCCTAACAGCAGCCTCACTGCCTAAGCCACTCTCTGACTACTGCTCCCAACACTGTCTGCAACCCAGAATTAATTTTATATAAAACTGCTCTAATGCACTAATGCTTCCCAACTGGGAATTTCCCTTGTGCTGTAGGTGTAATGCATAACTACTTCTGTACTGAACTTAACTAACTTCCTGAACTACAGTGCCCTTTCCCATTACTACCCTAAACTATGAACCCTATATGTTTTACATAATGAACATTATACATTCACACATGATAACAGTCCCAAATCAACATGAACACTGTTTAGAGAGGGAGAGACATGTGACAGCCCCTGTCACACCCTTATACCAGTAAGAATTTTCTTCAGAGTAAAGGAAAACAAGGAGTCTTGGCAGTGATGACTTGGCCTCTGTTGAGTCTGGGTGGGATTATATGAGAAGAGAGAAGGATTTTCTCAAACATCCTGCAGAAGATCTGTGATTAGTTCTCCAAGATGTTAGGAACAACCTCTCTGTCAAGTGCCTTCAAAAACTGTGCACATGTACGGCCAACCCGGGTTCCACCCTTTAAAATTACCCCTCCCATCTTCCAGCACTCACCTTTTCCCACCAAATAAAAAACACTACACCTGTAATTCTTTGGATAAATTTGGCCACAGCGGCCATTTTATTAACAAACAACATTAAATATTAACAATGTTATAAAAATAAATAAGAAGGGAGGGTTCTTGGAGTTAAAAATAGATCTGGCATAAATTAAACCAAAACTTGAACCGCCATGTTACCCTCAGCCGTCCATCACCAGCTCAAGGGCACCAAAAGCTCCCAGGGTAAAACCCCGTCCAGAGCCCAAAAACCAAATGCCAGATCCCGCTCCAATTAACCAACTGCCTGTAACTTTACCAAATACTTCCCACCGACACTTCTGTGCCAGCTCCAAGAACCCCACCCCCCGCCACAAATGAACAGCCCTGACCACCTCAGGCTCGTGAGTGCCCCAACACAGCCAACGCCCTCTCAATCCCCTCCTGTATAACCAATGCCCACAAACCAATCCCAATGTCATTCAAATGCACACCATCCTTTGCCCAAAAATTTCCCACCCCGGCCTCGAGTTCAAAATGTCGAACGCTCACTCCCCCGTTCCTGGACACAAAAGCTGATATGGCTCTATTTAATTTCACTCGCGCCCTATTAATTCCCTTCAATGATCTAGCCTCCCTCCATTTTTTCCTTGGCACAATATCAGACCAAACCGTCAACACCTCAGGAAAGGTTGTCCACAACCTTAAAAAAATCAAATCGAATGTCCCTAATCAATTCCCTAACTGGGCGAGCCCCCAAATCATTCCCACCCGCATGTACCACCAAAACATCCGGCGTATGGTCCAAACTGGCTGCCTTATGAAATTCAGGAAGCACTCTTCGCCATACCATCCCTCTAAAGCCCAGCCACCGAACCACTAATTGCCCTCTGCTAAAACCCAATTGCCTACCGTTTGGCCTCACGTCCGCCCGCAGCGCCCCCCAGTGGATGAAAGAGTGTCCCAGAAGCCATGCTAAGAACGGAACGCCACCTGCAACAAACAACCATAAGGTATTCAACACTTATCAAGATAAAACAAATCCAACCCCCCCTACCTAATGCCGTACATAAGACAGATAACAATCAGAACTCCACCTCCCGATACGTTTTATCACGTCCTTGCTTAAACCCAAACCATCCGCTTCTGACACTGCGCCAATTCTGAAAGAGTGTGAGCTGTACACCTCCTGGCGAAGGCCCAACTCCCGAACTCCTTTTTTAAATACGGCTATGAATTGAAAATGTGACAAAAACTCCCCATTTTCATGGCACAATAAGGGACCCACTCGCCCAAGCCAGTATGCCGTTAAACATTTCCTTGGTGTAACGGGTCTGGGAGGTGGAACCTCTGAGCTATTATACAAAGGGGCAGTCTTTGTAAGGAGGCAGGTGGCTCCCAGGGAAGGCGGGAAGGTAGACACGGCAAGTGACGGGAACAGTCTCTTGACAGGCGGGTGGTCACGGCAAGTGACAGCAGAGCCTCCAGGTAGGCTAGCAGGCAGGTAACAGGTGAGCGCTCCCAGCAAGTGACGGCAGAGCTTCCAGGTAGGCTAGCAGGCAGGTAGCAGGAGGGCGCTCCCAGGTGAGCGGGCAAGAGTCTCTGGACAGGCAAGTGGTCACAGCAAGTGACGGCTAAGCCTCCAGGTAGGCTAGCAGGCGGGTAGCAGGTGAGCGCTCCCAGGTGAGCGGGTAAGAGACTCACGGCTGGCTGGCAGGTGGTCACGGCAAGTGACGGCAGAGCCTCCAGGTAGGCTAGCAGGTGGGCGCTCCCAGGTGAGCAGGCAGACTGATCCATAGACAGACTGGCAGGTGCTGGTAGGCAGACTGTCGGACCGCAGGAATGCAAGCAGATAGACCGGTATCAGGCTGGTATCAAGCCGGAATCTGGCAGGTAACTGGCAGGTATCTGGTAACGGGACCTGAGGGCTGAAGCAGAGTTGATAGGCTTTGCAACAACAAAGGTGCCTTATATATGGTGAGATCCTCCGGCCATTGGCCGGGGACTCCTTAGGACGGCGCGCGCGGCCCCTTTAAGAGAGGGGGAGCGCGCGCGCGCCCTAAGCACAGTGGCCGGGAAGCAGCGCGCGCTGCCAGCAGAGCGGGAGGAAGACGCCGGGCACGGAGCGGAGAGGTGAGGGGAACGGCGTCCATGCCTAGCAGGAGGCAGGGACGCCGACGCTACACTTGGGCACATGAAAGATCCATTAACCTCACCCAATACTACCCTCTTGCCTCTGCCCAATTTATCTGTCTTCCCGAGCCTAATCCAAAATTCAGTACCCCTATCCCAACAGCTAAAATGGTGCAAGGTCCTTCCGTTTTTTCTTCCGCCAATGGTACGCCAAAATGCTCTGCAACCCACACCATAGTACCTAACAAATTCCTACACAACCACGATTGCGGAGGACCGATGAAGAAAAAGTCATCCAAATAATGAATGACCGACTGAACTGATGCCAAGTCCCTCACCACCCATTCCAAAAAGGTACTAAACGTTTCAAACAAGGAACACGAAATTGCGCAACCCATTGGCAAACACCTGTCCAAGTAGTATTTCCCTTTCCAAAAACAACCTAACCACGGGATCCTATGTGGGTGAACTGGCAGCAACCTAAAAGCCGACTCGATATCAGTCTTAACTAGCAACGATCCTGGCCCGTATCTCTGTACCCATTGCACCGCCGCATCGAATCATGTATACTCAACCGAACACAATTCCTTCACAATGCCATCATTCACCGAAAGCCCCTTTGGGTACGACAAATGCTGAATCAAACGAAACTTATTTAGCTCTTTCTTGGGCACAACCCCCAACAGACATCCTACCCAATTCAACCTCTTTTGCCAACTTCACAGTAACCACTTGCGGATGAAGGGAAGCCGACATCAAATTCTTAACAGAAAAGGGGACCTCGTGACCAGGAGGAGGAATTCTAAAACCCTCCAAAAAACCATCTGAAATGACCTTAGCATTCAGCTGATCCGGATACCTATGTGACGTCCTCATTCTCGAAAGAGCCCTTTTAGTTTTGAGTTTACCCTGGGTGATGGGGGACTCGGTGTCGGGTCCTGAGATGAAGAGATGGAGTGCAGCCGTGGCCCGGACCCGACCCGTGCTCAGGGCCGTCACATGAAAAGGAAGATGTTGTGGGCTCATCCGGGTTGAGCGGCTTATTTAACGACTACGCCACCTGTGGTGCCTGGTGAAGGGTCACCAGCGCCGCTACAGTCCACCGAGGCCTGGTGTCATGGCGGCCTAAGTTCTCACTGCTCCCCACAGGCGGAGCAAGGCCTCGGGGCAGAGGGACAGGAGGATTGGGAGGCAGTAGTAGAGGAAGAACGGAGGCCGCGTCGTGCGGTGCGGCGCAGGAATAACAGTCCGGAGGCCATAGGGGTGAACTTCCAAGGCTTTACTCACTTAGATGGCAAAGGAAGGCGACTCCCTGCTCCCTGCGGAGTCCTGCGGTCACCAGGGACGGGGGTCCGACAACCTCCGAGTAAGTCCAGCATTCAGTCGGGACCCTACACCAGAGTGTTCCTGAACTACAGACCGAATCCTTTCCTGTCCGTGTGTGTGCAAATAGGCCGGGTCTCCCTCTGAACTCCTCTCAGACCAAGGGCACGGGTGGCAGCTCCGCTCCGTCCGATACCCGGTGGGATCCTCTGGGCCTAACCGGGCTTTCCCGTCCAGGACGTAGAGTAGCAAGGTCGGGTGTCGGGGGCCGGTACCCCTCTTGCAGCCGGAGTCCCTCTGAATATATCAGCATGGCGAGGACAGATGGCATACACCGCTCCATCTGCATCCTTCCTGGGATCCATTTGCTACGGAGCCACACTCTTAAGCTCTGGGCCTTCTTGATCCTGGTCCTTGGCTGGGTTGAGACATTCTTTGTCTACAACCTACCTCTCGTCCCAAGGCCAGGGTACGAGGGCTGTGTCCCTTGCCGGTGCAGGCCCACACAGGATCTGCGCTCCCGGAGGGAGGTCACATTACACGCAGTAGTCTGACAGCACAGAGACTAGCGCAAGAACTTGACTAACCAAAGACTAGCAAAAGACCGACAGACCAGAACCAAGATCAAAGATGGCTTTGAATTAAATATAAAATCTAAAGTGTAACTAACTTGTAAGTCCTCCACCCTCACCCACTAACTGGTTCCTACCACTTTGTGTTCCCAGTCTCCCTGTAACCAAGGGAGCAGCACCTAGTGCATACTAGCCCCCTCTGGTGGAGAAGTGTGGTGTTGGATGCAAAAGGTTGGGTCACGACTATCACACTGGCCTTACCTCAGAGGAGGAACACCACACTCCATTAGAGAAATGCAGCATCCCTGTGGCGGTCGAACCCTCAGGGGCGCCACACCTACTTACAAAGGGGGCCATCGCGTGAAGCCTCACCGGAGTCAGCCTTTTGGCCGGTACCCACTGGCAGCTTTCCCCTACCCTTCTTAAAGCATTTAGCTGCTCCGTGTGAACTTCCATTACAATGGGAGCACACATGTTTAAATTCACAGGAGTTCCCGTACTTACATTGGCCATCGTTAAATTGCCAACAAGTTCCCCTTTCCTTCTTATAGCTTTGTGCCCCTTGACTACTTCCCCAGTGTCCTGATGATTGGTTCCCACTACTGCTGCTCCCGTGAAAGGACTGCCCATACTTCACCGGAGCCATAACCTTCAGTCACAGCCCTATGTCCTTCTGATCCCATCTAATCTCTGGGCGGACTGCCCTCCTCTGCCGAAATTGCTCGTCGTATCGTAACCATGTCTGACCCCCATAAGTACGATGAGCCTCCCCGATAGTATCTAGGTACAAAATAAACCCGAGCAATTATCTGGAGCTTTTTTTTCGATGACGCTAGCCATTATTGCAAAAGCTTCCAACCAATTGACAAACGTCTGAGGAATCAACTTCCACCTGCACTTCTCATCCTCCTCTTTTCTACTGTCGTCCTTTTTTTTCCCTTGTCCAAATTAAACTTTTCCATAGGAAGAAGGGAAAAAATTTCAACATATTCATCCCGCCAGATTTTTTCTTTAACCTCTTTCTTCAAGTGTGCCCCCAACGGTCCCTCAAAGCACACATATACCTCCCCTTTTGCCCTATCATCCAGTTTTATGGCATCTGCTGTACCCTTTTCTGACTGCACGGAAACCGATACTCCCGAAGGTACCTCCTCAACACACACCGCCGACCTTGCCAAGTCACTCCCCACCTGCGACACTACAGGTTGACTAGGTAACCAAGCCCCCACCGGAGATAACCCTGTCTCGCTGACTCGACCACCGTCAATTCTTGCCAAAAATTGCGACATGCTAGCCAAAATATCCCTGAGCCCTACGACATCCGACCCATGCCACCCCCTAACATTTTCCCCGCTGGGCCCTGCCAACTGTCTATCCCCTGCTCCCTCCACTAATGACCCTGCGGGCGACAAACCGGACATAGACACATACTCACCGAGCTGCGCAGGTGCTGTGTCCCCGCCAGCCATACGTCCCGAATCCCGTTGACTCCTGGAGACGCCCCGATCCTCCCCGTATTCCGATCCTCCAAAATCTTGCTGCTGCTCCAGGCCCATGCCCCCGGCCTCCTCGTCACCAGGGGGGACCTGAGCACGTGCTGATGCCTCCACCCGTCACTGTGCCGGTCCTTCCTGCCGTCTGTGGCCCTGCCCGACCTCTGGACCCGTACTCACCAGCCCGGTCCGTGCTGAAACGTGGGTGTCTGCCAGGCAACTCCATGCTGCTGCCTGCCGCTCTGTAGTCCTGAGTGTGGTGACTAGGGCCAGGCAGCAGGTCTTCAAACTGCTGCTGCCTGCCTGTAAAAGCGCTGAGCTGTCCTCCCCTGATGGATGTTCTAGCAGGCACCCCGACTGGAACGTCGCCAGGTGTGCCTGCCGTTCTGCTGCTCCTGCTGGCCCCATTTCTATGTGCCGCCCGCCGCCGGGCAATGCTGCCGGTAATATTTGCGGGGGACGGCATTGATGCACATGGCACTTCCTGTCCGGCCCGTGATCTGGCCGGACAGGAAGTGACGCGGGCCGAACATCCGGTGAAGCCCCGCCCCCAGACTGGTGATGCGGCTGAAGTGTGGGCCCTGCTTCCGGCGCGGCCCGGGCTCTGGTACTGTGGCGCACCGCCGGAGCAGGCCGCACTTCCGGTGGGGCCCTCGCTTTGGTCACGGACTGCGACCCTCCGACAACAGCGCCCGCAGGCCGGCTGGGCGGATTCCTGCTGTGGTGGGAGCGGCGGCGGGGGATTCCGCCGCCATGCTCACCTGACTCAGGGTCCCCTGAGGGGCTCCGCAGCCTGCGCCTGCTGCGCGCGGACATCTGGGGTGAGAGCCTCTCTGGGGGCCGCGTTCTCCTCGCTCTCCTTCCTGCACCCGCCGGCGGTTCTTCTTCTGCAGATACACTGCCCAGCAACTCTGCCAGCTGCGACTCCAACTACCCTCCACGCCTGGATGGAGCTGCGTCCCGCAGCCTGTTAATCAAGGAGTCCACGGTGTCCATTACGCCCGGTTAGCGTCCACAATTAATGGGTGAGTGGGTTTTTTTGTTTTTGTTTTTTTTACAATTTTCTAGTGTATTTTTTTTCTGTACTTTCTATTATGACTCCCCTTGCCGGACTGACTATTCTTTCCCGCACTTTTCTTAATATACTCCCCCCCCCCTTAAATACCCGCCCCTCCACGCTTATACCCAATCCTGATCCCTTTGTCTTAAAATTGCACCCTCCTGGCCAATCCCGGTCATGTGGGGCTTCCTTCTAGCTGCACTTGCCTCCAGCCCCCTTCTAGAGTACCTAGAAAAATGTATTCTACTATTTTGAAGGCAAAGAGTGGTCACATAAATTAGTGACTAGATTTAGATTTCTCTTTTGCTCATTCGCTTTGCATTTTGTTAATTTGATAAAAATAAACTATTAACCCTTCTATTTTTTAAAACATTCTTACTTTGCTGCATTTTTCTACACCAACTTGCACAGTAGTGCACCTATCAGATGCAACCCATCAGTTGTGTAATTCAAATATGTGTGATGATAATACACATAAAAAATACAAATCAAAACTTGTGATTTTTGTATTGCACAGAGGACTATGAAGCCCTGAAAAGAGAATATGAGAAGCAGACAGGAGATGAAAAAAGCACAACTACAATACTTAAAATGCAACTAAAGGCAGCAATGGTTGAACTAGAGCAAACAAAAAACACTCTGAATACTGTGGACGATTGTGATGGTCATGGTGAGAATTCCTGTTTGTTCAATTATTTTTACAGGAAATTTACATTTTTACATCATCAGCTTTGACTATTTGTTATAATTTACATACACGTAGGTTTCACCCCTGTAACAACAATATTTTTATGTTTACTCTCTTGGCTAATTTCAGCATTGCTTCTTTTATAGACGCACTTTATCTCACACGTCTGCTTGTGGTGCTGCCAGTTCAGAGCTCAATGGGCATTATTTGCCTCTTTTCCTTTTCCAAATATTTTAGCTTCTATGCAAGTGTTGTCTCCGCTGATGGTAAGAACGGGCACACTGATAAACCACTGATGGTAAGAACGGGCACACTGATGGTAAAAACAGGCACACTGATAACACACTGATGATAAGAACGGGCACACTGATGACACACTGATGGTAAGAGCGTAAAAACTAATGACACACTGATGGTAAGAATGGGCACACTGATGACACACTGATGGTAAGAACGAGCACACTGATGACACACTGATGGTAAGAATGGGCACACTGATGACACAATGATGGTAAGAACGAGCACACTGATGACACACTGATGGGAAGAGCGGGCACACTGATAACATACTGATGGTAAGAACAGACACACTGATGACTCACTGATGGTAAGAACAGGCTCACTGATGACACACTGATGGTAAGAACGGACACACTGATGACGCACTGATGGTAAGAACGGACACACTGATGACACAATGATGGTAAGAATGGGCATACTGATGACACACTGATGGTAAGAACGGACAAACTGATGACACACTGATGGTAAGAACGGACACACTGATAACACACTGATGGTAAGAATGAGCACACTGATGACACACTGATGGTAAGAACGGACACACTGATGACACACTGATGGTAAGAATTGACACACTGATAACACACTGATGGTAAGAACGGACACACTGATGGTAAGAATTGACACACCGATAACACACTGATGGTAAGAACGGGCACACTGATGACACACCGATGGTAAGAGCGGGCGAACTAATGACACACTGATTGTAAGAAAGGGCACACTGATGACACACTGATGGTAAGAACGGACACACTGATAACACACTGATGGTAAGAACGGGCACACTGATGACACAATGATGGCAAGAACGGGCACACTGATGGTAAAATGGACACACTGATAACACACTGATGCGCAACATCAGTACCATTTTTTCACATACATGTTTAAACACGGATGTCTGAATGAGCCCTTACAGAGCTGTATATGAGTGTGAGTTCTAATAAAATAAAAATAAAATCTCCATTTTCTCAATTCTTAGTCTGTGAAGATCGCACTGCATTTATATGTAATCCGAGTGCAGTTCGAGTGCAATCCGATTTTTTTCCATTGACTCATTGACATCCATGGCCAAGTGCGATCCAAAGATAGGATGTAAATCGAGTATGCTGCAATTTTTTCCTCAATATGAAAAACGAAAGGATTGTAATCCAGCTCACCAGTCCTTTGTAAATAGGATTTTCCAACGGTGCACAGATCAAGTAGACTCGTGTTGGCAACAAGTATTGTAATCCAAGTAGAAAAACAGAACAAGAGATCCAGCACCATCTGTCCCAAGGAAGTATTTGTATATTAAAAACAACATTTATTCAAGGATTATTTTAAAATCATTCCGCATTAAAAAGCACTACATATCAAGTGTGCACTCTCTGTCCAAGGTATAAATCGGGCATGTGCACAGCCCCATAGAATAACATTGGTCCGAGTGTGATCTGATGTTTTGTCCAGCGATGTTGTCGATGGATCTGTCAAGGCTTACATGACATTGTTATACCTTGTTATGCCACGTGAGCACTGCAGCCAATCAGCGGCTACAAATGAGCTGCAGTGCTCAAACTTGCCCCGGACGTTCAATGTTTGTCCAAAGAAAGTGAGAGCTCAGCGGCTAATTAGTGACTGATTGACTGCAGGGCTTACGTGGCATAATAATGTCACAGGAGCCTTGGGAAACCCAGAGCTGGTATTGGAAGAAAGTATAAAATGTTTTTAATATACAAAGGGGGATATAAGTATTTAAGAAGGGGTTGTCCTAGTAGTGAGTGGACAACCCTTTTAAGATCATACACATTTATATATTTTATTACACCTTGATTAAATTGGGTTTGCTTTATGTTTTTTTTCAGCTGTTAAAATTGCAAGTAGAATGCAGAAGAAAATCACTGTCAAGAGGGAACAAATTGATATGTTACAAAGCAGAGTACATTTCTTAGAAGAAGCCTTGTCTAATGCTACAAAGGTAACGCTATTATTGCAGAATTAAATGAAACATGAGTTATAAAGTTAAATTATTATTTGTTTTTTAATTAGGCTCTGTTCACATGTCGATTTATCTTTTCACTTTGTATGCCCCGTTTAGGACATTCGTGTCCACCAGAGAGGTGGTTGCTCTTGTAGGGCAACTCTCTATTCCGACACATAGGAATATATAGCATTGGTTAGGCAATCCCTTTAAATGTGCTGTATTATGTTGGTTTTTTTTTTACATAGGCTCCTAATGTCCATTTTATTCATTTTATCTTAGGATAAAAATGTTTTAAAAGTGGCACAAAAAAAGTTAATGCAGGAGTGTGTTCATGAAGCAACTGAGAGGCATAAGCTCTCTGGAACCGTTGAGTACCTCAAGACTGAGAATAATACTCTTAAAGGCAATGCAGCAAGAACAGAAGCTGCCCTGGAAAAGGTAACTGAGTTTGAGTTTGTTTCATGAGTGAGTCCCCGCATCCTTTGATAACTGTGGATGGATGTTTGGACCATTGGACTTATCTAGATATAGTGGCCAAACAAGTTCATCCCTTCCTGTCCACCATGCCACAGGGGTCGTATAGTCATGCATTGGTTCCAGAGACAAGACAGCTAGTTTTACATGCTTTCATGTCATTCACAATGCCGAGGTCTAAAGAGAATCCATCTAATTTTTGGAAAGTTACCCTGCCTGCAAGGACTAATATTCCTGCATAATGATTTCAACACCTAGTAGAACCTAGTCACTATGAATTGCTATAGTTCTGAAGTTCAAAGAAGGTCCAATACACTACTGGATGGGTTGTCCTAATGAATTGGCAGTTAAGTGTATAGTCCTGAGCATATTTGTGGCCATTAATCATTTGTAAGGGGGTCAGGGAAGGACAAGGGAACTTCAGGTTCAATATTTTTTTGACACATAGTATAATAGCTTTTTGAAACTGTCATGAAAATAATCTGCTTTTAATTAGGGATGATATAACCTAATATAAGTCAGATTATTAGGCTGGGATTTCAATTATGTTATTCTGTTGTGCTTTAGAAACAAAACAATAAAAGTCATGTCAGAGACAGATCTGTCACATGATGGAAACTATTGGCTCCAGACAGACCTTAATAAATTATTATGGGGTTTGTCAGATTTCTGTCATTTTTATCAGAAAAAATAGCTGTAGAAATGATAGAATTTGCGATGGAGCCTCTTAATGTAGCCTCCAAAACGCAGGTGAGTCTAGACTTAGCTCAGTTTCTAAAAAAAATACATTTAAAGAGGTTGTCCACTACTCGGACAACCCCTTCTAAATCCCTGTTTCCCCCCAACAAAATAACAACACTTATACTCACCTCCGATGCCGACCCTGTTCCAGGTGTTCTAGCATCGCATCTCCCGAGGATCGCATGACATTGTTATGTCACGTGATCCCTGCGGCCAATCAGCACTGGCTTCACTCTCCTCCCTTACGGGTGTATTTGACATCAAGAGGAAGTGGAGCTGCTGCTCTCTCACTTCCTCCAGATGTCTTGATTTGTCCGTAGTGGAGAGTAAAGTGACTGTTTATTGGTCGCAGTGATTGATTGACATAACAATCCCCAGGAGAGCCACTGCCGACACTGCTGGAACAGTGCAGGCACTGAAGGTGGATATAAGTGATAATTTTTTTACAGGGGGAAACAGGGATTCATAAGGAGTTGTCTGAGTAGTGGACAACCCCTTTAAGATTAGGTAACAAATACAGTATACACCATATCAATAATTGGAACACAATAATCACATGCACATTATATAAATCCATTTTAGCAATAATATTAATACTATAGTCTAATAATGAGTCCAGTTGGTAGCATGGAAAGGAGATTCTCTATATTGTTGTAATATCAGGAGCTGATCTACAAAATCGGCCAGTAAATAGTGTGATGATCTGTTCTGTACACTGTTTAGATCTGGCCACTGCCAGACCTGGTAACATCTGATCAGTGGGGCTGCCAGGTGTCGGACCCCCACCAGTTTGATATAAAAGACCTATCACAAGCATAAAGTGTCAACTGCATAGTACTGGAAAACCACTTTAATAACAAGTTTGTAGTATGGTATGCAAAGATGATGTATAAAAACAACTTATTTTCAATGTGTACATTTTTTGATGAATGTATCATATCATGCTAATATGAGATAAATTAATTTGCACACGTCTGAAAGATCAAAATATTGTATTTTATTATTATTAAAATGATGTATTAATACATATATGTGGACTAATGTCTCTGCATCTATGCATTGCAGACTTTGATACAGTTATCAGAATGCCAAGCAGTAATTCAGCTCCTGGAGCAAGAAACAATGTGCCTGAGGTTACAGCGTACGCTGGACTTACAGGTAATAATTAATAATATAATGTCACATTCTTACCTTCAAAATGAATCATATACTTCAATAGTAAAGAATATGCAAATGTGATATCCAATCTGGCATAAGCTTGCAGTACTGTATGCTTTACAATAGTCTGTGTAATAGATATGAGTCTTTAGCATGACTTCTTATCTTGCCTGACATTTGAGATCCATAGAAATACAAGTGCTTCTCACAAAATTAGAATATCATCAAAAAGTTAATTTATTTCAGTTCTTCAATACAAAACATGAAACTCATATATTATATAGAGTCATTACAAACAGAGTGATGTATTTCAAGTGTTTATTTCTGTTAATGTTGATGATTATGGCTTACAGCCAATGAAAACACAAAAGTCATTATCTCAGTAAATTAGAATAACCAAGAAGAAATCTTTTATTTTTTGCCATGGAGTACTGATTATTTTAAATGTGTGTTAGAAAAATCTAACTTTATCAAACACTAGTTTTGATAAAGCGTTCACATTGGAATCAATGTTATTGCTTCTTTCCTGACATTTTTTGACTGTCACATGATAGATTTACCAATAATAAAGACATGGTGGGAGATTAATGCGCCAGGATTCTGTCCCAATTTGTGCAAAAAAACCTGTCACTCAGGATTTTTGCAACTTCCAGGCTAATGATTTTTTAAACCTAAGGGAAATCACAGTTTTATACATTTTAGGAACTCCGAGGATCCGTGTCTGCTGATTTACCTGCTAGATCACTGCAACTAAGAACTGCAATGTCTCTGCTTCATTCTAAAGATCTTCCTCCACCGCAGAGCAAGAAGCAGATGCATTTCTATGACGCTGTAACAATAAGTGAGGTAATCATTGTGTGGTGAAATTGTGAACTGACAAATTATGTGGATTACACAAAATGGACCCTAGATGGCGCAGTTGTTAAAGTTCCATGAGTGGACTAGTACTGTTATTCCTACCCTGAGCATTTATGGTATTAGCCACAGAATATACCATAAATGAGGGATAGATGCAGACTTCACTGGAGAACAGGGGTCTTCTGACCCATGTCTAAGGGAGTTACAGAAATGGTTAAGCTCAAAACCCTTGTTCTCCACATATATACTATGGATAAGTTGAAAATACCTCTAGAAGTTGAGAATACCTCTTTAATTGCTTTAATCACTCCACAGTTGCTGGTGTCACTTCTTCACCTTGTGCCTTAAGTAATTTTTTTTATTTTGTGCTAGTAAAATTTATCCAGAAATGACAAATCTGGCATTTTGATTATTTAAAATAATTTAAATAATTTCACATTTTGTTAGATTGGAGTTTTTGGACACAGTAATACCAAATTAGTATTTTTGAAATGAGTTAAGGAGGAAATTTAATTTCATTTTTGTTAGTACTTATTTTTAAAACTTTATTTTAATTTTTACTTTATTTTTTAGTCCCCCAAGGGACTTGAACCAGGCTGCCATTATATACCATTGACTCCCCAAGATCACATTGACGAGTGTCGATCGTTTCCAGTGCATATGTGCACCAGTAATGGTGTCATTGGAGGGCGCCAAAGGGGTTGTCGGGTCCAAAATCGATAAGTCTGCAGTCACTCTGTGTGACTCGATTTATGAATCCCCCCAGAGCAGACACTGTGGGCTGCGGGTATTTGCCAGTTTCTGATCCAGCACTGGAGAATATGTATGCGTTATACATACTCTGTTCATTTAGCTCCCAAAAAGAATACAATGGAGGAATGGCTTTTTTTTTCTATCCCTTTCCTTTTCAATCCCTTCCCTTACATGGCATTTGGAAAACGATATAGAAAATAAAAATAAGAGGTCAGATCAGCTCTCCAGTTTTAGGAAATATTTGTATTTCCCATAAAATGATAAGCCTGGAGCATCTTTTTGTATTCAGCAATGTTGCATTCCTTTTATTATTCCTCGATTTTTATGCATAAACTGACAACTGGGTGTTATCATTCCCTGTGTCAAAGGGTGTGTCTCTACATAGTTTAATACTTTCAGCATTGATTGGTCAATGTCAGAGTATGTAGAGACACACCCCCAACTGGTAACATCAACTGTCAATTTATTCAGCATTTTTTAGGTGGCCTAAAAAGGAAAGACTTAACATAGATATCCAAAATTGGTATTTAATGGAGAATACAACTGTTTACATCAGGACATGTCAGAAATGCCGATAGGCCCTACTCTAAGAGATTAATAATTGTTTTATCAACTGTTACACAATGTGGGGGAGCACAAATATAAAATGTATATGAGTGCAGACATACACACATCTAATATAAAGTTTTCATATTTTGAAATGTTTTGCTTTGCAATCAATTCTACTTAACTACTTAACTATTATTTCTATATTTCCATTTTTCAAATTCTTTGCTATCTATGCAGGAAGGGTGACCTTTACCTGAGCCACAGCAACAGATTTATGTGAATGTAAAAAAGGATTATTGAAGTCAGGCTGATACCACATGTGACATGGAGTGTGCCTAGAAGATTTAACTCAATCTGTCCATGTGTAAGGAAGTGACATTAGATTGTACTAATTAGTAGGTAATTGAGAATGCCATTTCTCTTTTACCTCTTTTCTAGATAATTTAATTTGTAATGCAGTGCAGTAGGATTTTCAGTGCTATAGATAAGCCCTATTTTTTCCAAAGATATTTTACTTTGCAAACTGCAGAACATAACTAAAATCACAAACCCAAATTAAGATCAAAACCGTCTGTTTTTATTAAAGCATGCTTTGCATTAAAGAGGTTTTCCTGCAATTCAAGGGGCTGTCCAGTGAAAACTTGCCTATTGGTGATTGGCCCACCGCTGGGAGCCGCACCAATTGGCAAATTTGGAAAATTTATCCCCAATGGGGAACCTTTATCCTCATTGCAAAATGGCGCATCAAGTCGAAAGTCCGACTGCCGCTTAATTTATTGTCTATGGGGCTGCTGGAAAAAGCTGAGTGCAATACTTTGCAGCCCCATAGGAAATGTATGGTGTCGCCGACAAGCATGCTCACTGTCGCACCAAGCTAAGGCCACATTCACACGTTCAGTATTTGGTCAGTATTTTATATTAGTATTTAGAAGTCAAAATCATGAGAGGAACAATCAGAGAAAAAGTATAATAGAAACACTTGCACCACCACTTCTGCACTTTTCACCCATTCCTGGTTTTGGCTTACAAATACTGATGTAAAATACTGACCAAATACTGATAGTGTGAATGTGGCCTAATGGGTAGTAAAGTTACCTGTTGTGCTGATCTGTGTAAATCCCAGCAGTCGACCACTTACTGATCAACAAGTTAATACCTATCCTGTCTATAGGTGAAAACTTGGTAACAGATTAAATTTAAAGGGAGTCTGTTAGCAGGTTTTTGTTACCTCATCTGAGAGCAGCATCATGTAGGAAAAGAAACCCTGAATCCAACAATGTATCACTTAATTTACTGGGTGCAGTAGTTGTGACGCAATCAGAGTTCTTAAATGTAACATGAAACAGATCTGAAGAGCTGACCTTGCCACCTGACACCAGTCTCTGTATGTACATTGTCTATAGACAGTGAGCTGCTTATCACAGGAGGGGGCAGAGTCAGATTAGCAGTGCACATCAGACCTGGCAATGATAATCTCCTGGCGATAAAACCTTCAGTGTAAGTAAACAACAGCACACAGCTTAAGAAATGGCACATTTCTGAATTCAGTGCTTCAGCCTCTATCTCCTGCTGTCTTCAGATTACATAGCAAAAACCTGCTGACAGATTCCCTTTAGCTAAAATCTCTGATTCCAATTTGAGAGTTGTGGGGGGTATCCATAGTTTTGAAAAACTGCAAATGTACTGGCTAAGATGGAATATCCATTAATATTCACAAATACACGATCATTTCTTACACATTATTTAAAGTTTGTGGAGAAATCATTTCATTTTTAACCTCAGGCAGCAAGAGAAGCAGAAAACACCCCTGGTTATATAAGCTTAGAGACTCGGCAATGTGATCTACTAACGTTTATCTATAGGATGTCAAATTTAGAACATGAAAATTTAGAACACTGCCGTTTAATTTGTAGGAGCAGAAACGTAAAATATGTTACTCCAGATTAGCTGTATTATTTTGGGCTTAGTTTGAGCTATCTTCTTGGTTTACGCACTCTAGATTATCAGATTTGAGAGCTCACCTAATGCTTTAATGTTTTTGCCATCTGTTAAGGATAAGGTGGTAAAGCCTTCAGAGGATCCCATAAATTTTCCTGACAGTTACTCACTCTTTAAAGATGAGGCAGCTTTGAAACTGAGGAAGATTGCTAACTGTACCTCAGACCAAGTTTCCAAGTAAGAGTTTTCCTTATATTGCCTCAATACTTTCTTAGAAACTCTTACAAGATTCCTTGCTGTGATTTATATAATGTGTAAGTATTGCTTGCTTTGTAATATGTTTTGCTCTACTTTCTATTTTTTTTCTGGCCAGCTAAATATTTTAAACATGAATTATAAATGTCCTTTATAAGTACCACTTGTAAAGATTTTAAAGAACAGTATATTTAAACCTGCATGGGTTTAGATTAAAGGGAGTCTTGCAGCACAAAATGACTGTTTAAACCAAGCACAGTACCTTGCAGGGAACATAGCCCTAATAAAATTCATACCTTTAGCGTCCAAATCTATTGCTGCATTTGGCAAAAATCGTTTTCTAGTTAAATATGTGCTGGCTGCACCCCTGGCATGGCCAAGCATTTCAGTGCACCTTCCCACCTACTAGTTTTCCATCTATCTCTGTCCTCTCCTCCTTGCTTGCCTGCTTTTGCTTTACAAGAGGAGGGTAGAGTTAGATGGAAAACAAATAGCTTGGAAGGTGCACTGAACTGCTCCACTACACTAACAGTTGGGGTTAAGGGTTTACCAAGCCCCTCATAAGCATATTTTATGAAAGAACAATTTCTGGCAAACACAACAGTGAATTTAGACATTAACCCCCTTCCCATCATGGACACACTGTTACGTCCTGTTTTGGATAGACTTCCTGCAAATGGACCTATCGTTACGTCCAGGTGAATACGCGGGCACCCCTGGGAGCTTGGCATAACAAATAGTCAAACTTCAACTGTAACAGTCATGACCAGTGCCAGCACTGCCCTTATCTGTTTAACTCTTTAAATTCCACAATCAATAGATGCCGTGGCATGTGAGAGGGAGGGGACTCCCTCCCAGCAACCCTGCAATACGATAGCGGGGACCAATAGTTGCCACAATAACTATAGGTCAAATAATTACCTCCGGGTAATTATAATGTTAGACACTGCCATAAGCAGGGTCTAAGAGGTGTTCTGCTAGTGTAAGACTGACAGGTCTAAAACATTGCAGACCAGGGATCGGACAAATAATAGTCCCATAGAGGGATGAAACAAAAAAAGGAAAAGAAAAATGTAAAATATATATATATATATATATATATATATATATATATATATATATATATATAAAACACAAAATAAAAAACTAAAGAAAAAATCCCATTAAATAATAATACACCAATAAATACACATTTTTTTGCAAAAACAAAACTGACTGTCAGTAGAAAAATAATTATAGCTTTCAAAATATGTTGTCGCAAAAATTTGAGGGGTAAAGCATTCTTCAATGTGTTATAGTAGTCAAGAATAAAAATATATATATATATATATATGTCTGGTATCACGGTAAACATACTGGTCCAAAGAATAAAGCCGTCTAATCACTTATACTGCATGATGAACAGAGTTAAAAAAAAACAACTCTTGAATTGCTGTTGATTTGTTTATTCTCAGTTCAGCTTTTAGTGGTACTGTTTTTGGGTGCATAACATTTTGCATCACTTTTAATGCTCAGTTCACATTTATCCAGTGCACTACACTGAGCACTCACATCAGCGTTTCAGTCTAAATCTCTAAAAAATGTGATTCAGAGATTTATTGTCATCTGTTAACAGAAATAAAGGGAATTTCCATGTTGCTGGTAAAACAAAGGCTCTAAAAAAGCGCCATGGCTCTCCCTGCAAAAGAAATCAAATTAAATCTGCTCTCCCAGATTCAAATGATCTTCTCTCTTCTGAGGCCAACATGCCTAAACCGCAGTTTGAGTCCACATGTTTGACATTACAGTAGCGAGGAGAATCCATTTAACAATTTATGGGTGAATATATCCAGAAGCACAAGCTGGGCACAATGCAGGGGGACATATCTTTGGTGCAACCTGTGCAGCCGCACAGGGGCCCAAGAGGTATGGGGGCCCATTTCTATCTCCAGAGCAGGTGCAATTTTGCGTTTTTAGGAGCTCTTGCGCTGCAAAGGGCCCAAATATTGTTCTTGCACAGGGGCCCTTTTCTGTCTGTGTCCACCAGTGGCACAATGTATTGGGCACTACAATGTACTGGGCTTTACAATGTATTGGGCAGTATAATGACATTATTATGCACGTACCACTCTTACACAAGGGTAAAGGGAGTAAGGAAGATTTACAGAGAGAAGATGCACCTAAACCCACCTGGTCCCTGTACAGACTAGTCAATCCCTAGCCACACATCTAGAAGTCCGCCTCAGATCTGACTCCCTAAAAGGCCGTCAAGGGGTTTCTCATGCCTCCTGAGGAACCAGAGGGGAGGCCGCAACACACTGCCAACAAGGGGAGAGGAAGGTGTGCAGGTGGACACAAAGACCCAGAGTTAGAAATTTAAAGCGCATTCATAAAATTACAGAGAGGAAAAAATAAGGAGAACCAAAAAATAAATGAGACTAGAATAACCGCTCAGAAACCTAAAAGTGGTAAAAGGAAAAGGTGCTGGGAAGGTGGACAAACAGACACTCAGCAAAAATATAAGCGGTGTAAGTCTAGCAGAGTAAATCCCTTTGCTACAGGGCTGGAACTCCTTAGCAAAAATGCAACTTGAAGTATAGCAAGCAAGGAAGTGCAGGGAAGGGATAATATATAAAGCCCCATCCAGAACGTGATAGGGCAACCAAAATGGAAAATGTCTGGAAAGGAGCAAACCAAGAGGGGAGAATATAAAGACAATTGTGACAATTAGCACTTGGACAAAGAAGGAAAAGAGCAATGACTCAACAGACAAAAGAGCCTACTATGCAGCAACAGGTCACCGGATTGAATCCTCAAACCGAGCCATAACAGACATATTTGCAATTTTCACTCAGCAACATCCACTGCATGCTTATTTCTTCAAAATACCCATGGAGTCAAAATTGTCAGTCACTACACCCATAAATTTATTTCCGGAAGGGTCTAATTTCCAAAATTGGTTCACTTCAGAAAGGAGAAGGTCGGCTGTTCTGGCACTTAGGGAGTCTGCAAACTATTTTAGGAAAATCTGTGTTTCAAAAGTCATATAGCGAATCTTCCTTCCTGAGCCCAGCCGTGTGGCCAAACGGTATTGTACAGCCACATATGGGATACTGACACGTTGAGGACATTTTGTGTAACAGATTTTGGGGCCATTTTTACCTATTTCCTCTTGTAAAAATGTAAAATCTGCGACGAATAAAACAAAATTCTTATGCTAAAAATGTAATTATTTTTTCTCCAGCGCCCAATGATGTTTTGCTGATTTAGTATCTTGGAGCCTCTGCAAATGCAACATGGTGAGCGCAATCTATTCCAGCCAAATTTGCACTCCAAATATCAAATTGAGGTCCTTCCATTCTAAGCCCGGACACTTGCTCAAACAGTAGATTCTGTCCATGTACAAGTATTGTCACACTCAATCACACATTCTTAACCTTGTGAAAATGAGAAGTTTTGGGCTAAAGAAACTTTTTCATGGAAAAACACAATATTTAATTTCTCTCAGCCCAATGTTATAAAATTTCACAAATTTCTTATGGATTCAAAATGTTCCCTACCTAGATAAATTGTTACGAGAGGTCCAGCTTACAAAATGGACTCACTTGTATATTTCTGCTTTTTTGGCACATCAGGGGCTCTCCAAACATGACATAACATCCTCAATCTGTTCCAGCCAAAATTGTGTCCAAAAGTAATTTAGTGTACCTTCCTTTTCCCTGCCCATACAGTATTTTCTGACCACATATGGGGTATGAATTTACTCAAGAGAAAATGTGTGATAAGAGGTCCATTTTCTCCTTTTACCCTTGTGAAAATGAAAAATTTGGGGCTAAAGAAACATTTTAGTGAAAAAAGTATTACAATTTTCATCTTTTTCTTCTAGTTGCCAGTTGTTTTCATTTCGGTGAAACACTAAAGTGTTTAAAAACTTTCTACATGCAATTTTGAATTCTTATTGGGGTGCAGTTTTTAAAATGTAGTCTTGTTTTTATGCATAAACTTGAATGCTTATCAGATGAAGCATATCAGGTAATTTGTGTAATGAGGGAGGGTGCGGCCTAACGATATCAATGCCGTTTATCAAGTTATGCAGAATTATTAGGTAGCATCTTTTCCTCAGGCAAAATGTGTTAAATATGATATATAACTAACCCTAACAAGACAAACATTGTTACAAGTCTTACTAAGTGATGCAGTACTCTTGAAGTTGCTAAGATATTGGAACATGATTACAGAACCCTCAAGAGTCTTATTGCAAATAGTCAACAAAGTCACAAAAAATATGTTGCGAAAAAAAGACATATTAACTTCCAAAGACTGGAGAAGAATAAAATATGAAGCGAACAGGAACCTAATATCCTTCAGTGCTGTCATATTGTAGAACTGTAACCTCCCTGGAGTGCCCAGAAGTGCAAGGTGCTCAGTGCTCAGAGACAAGACCAAGGTAAGGAAGGCTGAAACTCCACCACCACTGACCAAGACACAGAAGTTGAAACATCAAGACTGGGAAAGAAATATATGAAAACAGATTTTTTAAAGGTTTTATGGACTGACGAGTTGAGAGTGACTTGATGGATAAGATGCATGGTCCTGTGGCTGGAACTGTAATGGGCAGAGACCTCCACAACAACTCAGATGCCAGCAAAGTGAAGGTGGGGTAATGCTAATGGCTGGTATTGTTAAACATGAACTATTTGAACATTTTTGAGTTGAAGCTGGACTGAAAATCAACTCCAAATCTTACTGTCAGTTTTTAGAAGATGCTTTCTTCAAACAGTAGTGCAGGAAAAAGCCTGCATCTTTCAAGAAAATCCTGATTTTTATTCAGGACAATGCTCCATCGCATGTATCGAAGTCTCCACTGCTTTGCTAGTCAGTTATGGCCTTAAAGATGAAATAATAATGACATGGCCCCCTCCAGCACCTGACCTACACCCTATTGAACGTGTAAGCCTTTCTTAAACAGAGATTTACGGTGAATAAAAACAGTACACCTCTCTGAACAGTGTCTGGGAGGCTGTAGTTGGTGCTGCCCAGCAAATTAAGAAACTGAGAGACTCCATGGATGAAAGGCTTATGACTTTTACTGAAAAGAAGATGGTTATATTGGTCACATTTACTGATATTGTTTTTTTAAGTGTCAGAAATGTATTTTTGTACATTTTGAGGAGTTTGGTTATTAATCTCACTTTAACAGATGAAAATAATCTATTGAGATGGGAAAATGTATCTTTTTTATTTAGTTGCATAATAATTCTGCAAAGTAGTTGCTCAATAACAATGCACACATAGATATTCTCATAAGAAAGACAAAACCTCACCTTTACTTTCTTAAATGTTTAGATTTCAAGTTTATTATCTTTTTGGATTCACCGAAAGCACTGTAGTTGTTGAATAATAAAACTAATCATCAAAAATATGCTTAATAATTGTGCACACAGTGTATTTAGTGAGGTATGTCTATCTGTTTTAAGGGCATACAAATTGATAGTTCAAAAATGTAAAATTCTTCAAAAGTTTGTCAAATTTTCAATATTTTCATAAAGAAACGCAAATCATATACACCTATTTTACCATTGATTTAAGGTACAATGTGTCACGAAAAAACAGTTTCATAATCACCAAAATATTTGGAAGCATTCCAGAGTAGTTACAAGTTTACAACATAAATTGACACATGTTCGATTTGAAAAAGGTGGTCTGGTCAGGAAGGTTAAAGCAGGCTTTGTCGGTATGGGGTTAAAGGCACAATTTTTAATAGAGTTATGTCACCTATAAGGTGCTTTGCTTGGTTTGAACAGTCATTTTGTATTGACCAACTTCGTTTAATCTTGTACAGAGCCAAAGTTGGTCTGCCTTAGATGTACTTGAGGCTTCTCAATTATCTCTGTATGCCTTCAATTAAAGAATAAGTCATTGCATGCTCCATATTAGTCCATATCTATTTGTACCTGATTGCTTGAGCCCTAGGGGATTTATAATTGCCAGCTTTGGTATTTGTAAATAGGGATCTTTAAATTCCTCCCCCATTCGTACCTGAGAATGCCCCCAAACGTGTGATCACTCATATTTTCATGTAGTTTGTATAAACACCACCTCTTTTTATAGTTCTGAATTTGCAAGGACTGCATGATTTGAATTTATATGTTACATAAATGATAAATGACTTATCTTCAACAAATTCCAAGATATTTAATATAATATGGCTGAACTACTGGTTAATGTTATAATATCTATTTTTAGAGAACCATCAAGGTTATTCACAGTAGACTTCAGAGACGAAGAAAACACCATGTCAATTGGTGACAGTGGTGAGTTGAGATATACAACTTCAATAAAAGACAAACACAATTATTTCACACATTTTAAAGGCAAATGTTCTAATTTTAAAATATTCACTCCTCAACACTGAAATTGAAACACCAGGAAGAAAAGTCATAGAATTAGAAAAATTGCAGGAAGAATTGTTAATATCCAAATGATGAAAAAATGTAAGAAATTTTCAAAACATCAAGAATGAGTGGCGCATGCAGAAATACATGCACTTACACACTTTGGCATGTTATCAAAGTGGTAATTAATGGTTGTCTGCCACGTTGAATGCACTTAGGCATGCAAATTCCACTTCTAGAAGCTTCTTTTGCAATTGTCGGCTAATGACGTCCCAGATGTGTCTAATGGAAGACAAGTCTAGAGACACTGTGTAACACCACTGCCTGCTTCCCTGCATGGCTTCCCATCTCCCACCATGCAGGGACACCGACGTACTCACCACTCCAGGCTGTGCAGTGAGCTCCTTGTCCTCTGTATTCTGTATGCAGTGAGCTCCTGGTCCTCTGCTTGCTGTGCATGTTTCCTGGCTGCGTGCTTAGGGCGGCCATGCAAGCACTTCCTTATTCTTAAAGAAACAGTGTGCGCTTTCCTAATGTGTTCCCAGCCTATTGCTGGGAGGCAATTGGTACTTAAGGCACCTCCACCTGTTGGGAGGTGCCTGAGCAACATTCTCTTTCAGTGAGCTTGTGCAACTACTGAGTTGCCAGGTCCTGTCCTGTTTCTTTCCTGGTCCTGCCACCCTGGGGGCTGAATACCCAGGCTTGAACCCTGAATCTGTACCTGTATCTGATCTTTCCTGTTCCTGCCACCCTAGGGGCTGAATACCCAGGACTGAACCCTTAACCTGTACCTGTGTCTGTCCTTGTCTGAATTAGGACCAATCCCTGAACCTCTTTGTATCTAAGTCTGAATCTTCCTAAATTCCCTGTTTCTGAACCTGTACCTATCTCTAAAACCTGCAGTGTTTGAACCAGTACCTATCTCTAATCTGTTACCTCTGTGCAACATTAGTGGTTTGCGTGTACACTTGCTACTTCATTGTAAGTACTTCGTATGAATCTGGCTCTGTCTTGTGTGTACCTGTCCTTATGTTTGTCCTGTGTGAACCTGATCCTGTATGTTCTATGTGCACCTGCTTCTGTTTGTCCAGTGGGAACCTGTATTTTCCTGCCTGTCCGCACTTGTGGTTCCCAGCCTGTCCGCATCTGCGGTTCCCTGCCTGTCTGCACCTGCAGTCCAGTACCCCCTTGCCAGAGACGCAATTCTTCCTGAAGCTGTTCCTGCCACCCTGGCTGCTGAATACCCAGGCCTGAACCCTCTTGAAGCCGTTCCTGTCCATCCTGTCTGAACTGAGTCCTACCCGTTCCTGTATTCCAGTCGTACCTGACAGGGACCTAATTCTTCCTGAAGCTGTTCCTGCGCGTCCAGTCTGAACTGGGCCCTACACCTGCCTACCTGTATACCTCCTTGAGTTTCAGCTGCCATGTGTCCGAGGTCTATACTGGAGTAGCACCTGGTCTCGCCTCACCTGGCTCTCCTCAGATTGCGGCACTGTCAATTGCCATACATTTGGGATCAGTCTTGGTGAGGCACTTAGTCACTGTCCTCCAGGCTCTCCTTGGTCCACGGCACAGTGGAACTATGACCCACGCTCGCGCTAAACAGTCCGAGTGCGAGCCTCACACGTTGCAGTCCATGGAATCACGCTTTGGCCACACAGGCTGCTGACAGTAACATGAATAACAAGTAACCTGACATTGTTGTCTTGAAAAACAGCTACTGTGATACTTTCATGTTCCCTCGTCAACACTGGCTATGATATTGCAGCCATCTATGTTTTACTCTGATTACTAGCGTGAGGCAGCATCCCTGCAGCTTCTCCTAACAGAGTTCCCCTACTAGACTGACAGGTATCTCTCTTTGTTTTTAGGGAGAGACCTGTCAATCTAGTCCAGCAGGGTGGATAGAAGACACTCATCCTCCGTGTGGCTTTTTAAAATATGGTATGCTATTCTTGAATCACTGCAGTGTTTCAGAGTGGAACATGAATTCATGCTATAAATGGTTTAAACAATGAATCTCATTAGATTTCCCAACTTATCTAAACAAGTCTTCAAATTTCAAAGTCTTCAAGTTAACAGCTCTGTGCCTTTTTTTGGGTTGTTATGGATCCTAAATGATAGCTATGCCCTTTTAGAAACCATTGGATGTACTTTTTTATACTTCCTGTTACAAATCTTGTTTTCTTTCAGTGAAGCCATGTTATGCCTTTTCTCCCAAGAAACACATCTCTAAACAAGAAGTTAAACCTAGATCTCCAGTGCACTGCCTGCTAACCACTACACCAAGCGATATCGACATAAATGGAAATGATTATGACTTAGATCATGGTAAGTTACTTTAATCAACATTTTAATTGATTCAGTTTTGTTCTGAAAATTAGCGACCACTGTTACACACACGCCGCTAGGTTCAGATAGGGCTAGACGGGTTTCATGAATTCGTTGGAATCCTGGGGGAACCGTTACTTAGGACGACCAGTGGCTGCAGCTTCTCTCAGGCACACAATAGATTCAGTTGCTGACCAGACACATCTGACAAAAGTCTTTTTCAACTGTTTAACAGTGGAATTTAATCTGAAACACGGCCAGTGCACTTCAGGGATATTACAGCAACAATCTTCATTACAGTACAGTCTAATAAAGCAGGCACAGTAAGGTCAGTCTCTTCAGTAGCATAATTCAGCACAGATTAGATCTCTTAGCAACACACTTCTATGCATACACAACTACAGGCTTTTCCTTCACAAGGACTCAATAGTACACAGCATTCTTTATCCTGCATGGAGATGGAGGGGGGGAGGGTTTGATAAGGGAGATGATCCCTGTGACACAATTCCTTCCAGTCCTTATCTTCCTGCCCGATAATACTCTGCACTGTTAGTTTAGGGAGTTTATCTGACCTGTGTTTTGTTTCTCTCCTAATCTAAATCCTGTTCAGTTGCCTTCTGTCAGATACAGATAACACACTACTTTTGTCTTCGGCTTTACCCAGATTACAATAACAAGGTCTATACAATCCCCCTGTGGCTCTGCTCAAACACTCCCTGTCTCTGTGACTGTGTTAACCCCTCTAGTTGCTGGATGCTTCTGAAGCACAACACTTCCTGTCTCCTGTGCTTGTGTTCTTTGTAACAGTTGCTGGATGCTTTTGAAGCAACAGCACTACTTCTGCATGTCACACTCTTCCCTCCTTTTTGAATGTCATCCTCAACATTCATCTTAATTGGTCAATCTGACCAATTCTGAGACAGTGGTGAAAGTTAAGTAACTTTATATACAAATTGGCATAACATTTATAAACATTTATAACAACCTATTCTACAACCTTTTTCTTGTAGTACTCCTGTAAGAAATAAACAATTAACACAATTAAAACAATCAGTGTCTCTGTTAGAACCCTCCTGTTAGTTTTTTCTATCTTGTGTTTTGCGGTCACGTGACCATCTGCCTATATATTCCAGCTCCGCCCTTCTGGCTTTGCTGGACTTCAGTGTTGTTTGACTGTTTTGCTAGCCTGGTGCTTCGGTGCCTATCTCTGTCAGTTTGCTTGGTCCTCTTGGACCTCTAGTACTTTTTGTCAGTTTGTCTTTTTGTTCTACAACAATTTCTGTTTAGGAGGTGTCCCATTTTTGTCCCAGTCCTTAGTTCTTTTAGGGACCCCTCCCTTAACTTTATAGGTCTTCGTTTAGACTAGCCGAGGACGAAGGCGGGTCTGCTCACTAGGAACAGGCAGCCCGCTACATCGTAGGGATTCAGCTTAGTCTTACTGTAGGGACAGCTTTCCCCTATCTTTCCTTAGTTCTTGTTGCAGATCTTAACAGTGTCTTTAGCTGGAGCTTTTCGTATGTCTTCAGCTGTTAAGGGAGGGCAATAAGCCTTCACGGTTGACCAAGTGAGTGTCAAATTATTATGTTGATTGCAATCCACAGAAAACCAAACGGAGGCAATGCTATGTATGGGAGGATTCAAAGAATCTCTGATCCCGTTTATTTTGCTTAGCATTTTAGATTGTTTTGAGTTTATTAATGTCCAATCATCTACAGCCGTACTACAGGCTTGAACCAATGTTAGTGCAATTATTAGGGAAACACATATAAGGTCATATTATCGTTAGTTCGAAGCACACTGGAAATTTACAAGGTCAATCCTGGCCTAGAGTAGTTAGATAACAGGAGCAGGATGTCTGACAAAATGTTCTTGTGAGAAAAGGTCAGTGTGATATAGTTGCATGAAAAAAGAAGGAAAGAATGTATGTTATGCGAGGAGTGATAATAACATGATTTTAAAGCAAGCAGACAAAATGGAGTTGCTCTAGCATGAGTATCAATATGTCCTTTACACTTGGATAGCATGAATATTAGTATGTCCTTTACATTCCCCCCTAAAAATTATGTTATTATCAACAATAGAGGTGCTTTCCCAGGGTCATGTTTTGAGCCTGAGGGACATTGGTCTTCACCCAATTAGTGCCCTTGTTACCAATTGAGGCTGTCGCGGCATGTCCATCCCCCCTTGTTTGTTGACATAATCATAAAGCTCTGATATTCAGACGTGTGGTTGGTTGGGGCAAGCGGGTAAAGGTCATCATTCCCTTGTTATCCAGGTCCTCAATGCTGGTTACATCTGGGAGGTCCATGTATAGTAGCACTGGATGTTGGTTGACAGCGTCCTCCTTGCTCTCTCATGACTGGCAGGTTTTCCTCATGCAAAATGGGATACAATAAAAAAACTAGTTTTAGTAAGACATATATTAACAAGATGCAAGCAGCAATATGCAACACTCCTTGTAATATTCCAGCAATCCATCCACCAATCCCTTTAAATCAATTAGCAGGATTTAAAAAGGAAAATGTATCAGACCACCAACTCTCTTTGGTCAATTCGTTATGTTTGTTATACTCTTCCCTGAGTTTCCTAATGACTTCTATTTTAGTCTTTAACCGTATGGTAGAGTCGGGGTCCATATAGTGACAACAGGCTGGGCCTATAACTTGACACATCCCTCCTTGAGCTGCTGTCAAATAGTCCAGCACTAAAGTGTGTTGATTAGCCACTATAATAAGTTGATTCTGCACTGCAACAGTAGTATTAATTACTTCCAAAATATTCCAAATCTGGTCATCTAAGTAGTCAGTGACTTCCACTAATTTGTCCCACATTTGTGTAACCATAGGGTAGAGGAAGACAGTACTGGCTATCTTATTGGGTATACTCTTTTGTACCAAATGAGGTCTTCCTGATGGGCGTGGGGTGTTCTCCTTAGCACGTTTATAGATGGTATGAAGATGGATGGCTCTCATATCTACTTTACTATGGGGGATAAGATAAGTGGCTGGAGTTAGCCGGGCCAATGTACAAGTCCCCCCTATTTCAACTGAGAGCCATTTATATTCATTATTCCCACAGACCCAATATGTGGCTTATGGCAGATCCCATAAAACAGAGTGCTGTAATACTAATTTATGTACCAAATCGATAAAAACTGTGTTATTTGATAGCATACACCATGAAGGCATTTGTCCCAGGGGGCTACAATATCCAACATCCGGATTGCCACATGTTGGATCACTAGGCTTATATTCAGAAAATTCATGATTTACTGCTGCTGGGGTTGTTAGGAGCACTTGGTATGGTCCGTCATATAATAGTTCTAGTCCGTGTTTCCGAACATGCCTCTTCACATACACATAATCTCCAGGCTTGAGTGTATGACAACCTTCTGCATCAGCTGGATCTGGAATAGAAGTTGATACTAACGCATGGGTGTTAGTTAAGGCTTTGGCAAGCTGAATCACATATTGCACAACATAATCTGTTTCTTCTGATAATTGTTGTGGGGTAAATCGAGCTATATCTGGTTGTGACCCAAATAAAATCTCATAGGGTGACAGTTTGTGTTTCCCTATGGGGGTGGTGCATATGTGATATAGTGCAATGGGAAGGAGCTCAGGCCACTGGGCCGTAGTTTCCTGCATCATTTTGGTTAATTGCCTTTTCAGTGTGCCATTCAATCTCTCCACCTTGCCACTTGACTGTGGATGGTAAGGAGTATGTAACGTCACTGTTGATCCGATCATGGTAAGTATTTCTTGATATACACATGAGGAAAAGGCTGGTCCTTGATCACTTTTGATAACTTCTGGGACTCTATACCGGTGAACAACTTCAGAGACCAGCTTCTTGGCGGTGATAAGGCTGCAGCCTCTACCAATGTATCTTCAGTTGTGACAGCATATCCAGTATCCAGTATGAAACCTGCCAGTGGTGTCAACATATCTAGATTCATCCGTATATAACGTAAGTTCTGGATCATCCAAGGGTACTTCCCCCACTAGAACAAGTGGAGTTGACTCCGCAGTAATTTGTTCCAGACAATCATGCGGTGGAGCCTCTTTCCCCTCTCCTTCAGCTGCAGGCAGCAGGGTGGCTGGGTTGATGGTGATGCAGCGGTGTAATTTCACATTTTCTGGCAAAATCAACGAACACTGCAGCCGCAGGTGTCTCTGTGTGGACAGATGTTTAGGTTGCTGTAAAGCCAGAACAGCCGCAATATCGTGTGGGACATAAATGTGAGTCTCATGTCCAAGGATGATGTCCGCCGTCTTCTCAAGTAACTGCTGTGTGGCGTGAACTGCTCGTAGACAGCTGGGGGAGGCCCTGGCTACCGGGTCCAGATGTGCTGAGTAATACCCGACTGGGCGCTGCTTTGTACAGTGTCTCTGTGTGAGTACCCCGGCTGCATGTCCTCCTGTCTCAGAGACATACAACTGGAAAGGTTGAGCATAGTCTGGATTTCATTATCCTTGACTTTAGTTGCTCAAAGACTTGTTGCAGCAGTTCTTGGTGGTCCTTGTTGTTTACATCAGCCAGGGTGTCTTCTTTTAATGCATCATATAAGGGCTGCATCAGACGTGAGGCGTCTGGGATCCATTGTCTGTAATATGTACATAGTCCGAGGAACCGTTGCAGCTCTATGGGATCTTTTGGGAATGGTAGTGCGTAGATGGCCATCTTTCTTTCTTCTGTGAGATGTCTGGCACCCTGAGTAAGGCAGTGGCCTAAGAAGACCACTTGACCAAGACAGAACTGAAGTTTTGAGGCTGAGACTCGACAATTCAGTTTTGCTAGATGCTTGAGGAGGCTAACACTGGCCCTGATGGACATTTGCTCCGTGGGGGCACACAAAAGAAGATCATCCACGTATTGTAAAAGTACTACCTCAGAGTTGTCCAGCTGCCACGGCAGCAGACAGCTAGACATGTTCTTTGCAAACTGATTAGGGCAATTCTGCTCACCCTGCAGCATCACTGTCCAAGTAAATTGCCTGCCCTGATATGTAAATGCAAACAGAAACTGACAGTCTTTGTGTAGTGGAATGCTGAAAAAAAGCGTTTGCTAAATCAATTAGTGTAAACCAGACAACGTGTATGTGCATGTATTAGAAACTTAAGGATATATGACCATCTAGAAAATTAGTTTACATCACCATATTTTAGCCCTAATGTCAAAGTGGACATAAATATGTGCTGTTGAGGGTAGTGGATTGATCAGCCAACTTATTCTGAGCCCATATTTTAAGGGCTTGACAGAAGTCAACCCCACTTTCATACGTATTAGCGTCTAATGCTCTGTCACACACTGATCATGATGATCTTCCTCATACACATTCCGGGTGCAGTGTGTATTGCTGCCTGTATTCCGGGTGTGCCAAGATGGCCGCCACCAGAAGGAAGCACACTACAGGAGGCGTGCGCCAAGATGGCCGCCACCAAAGGGACATCTGGTCTGAGGCCGGAGGTGATGCAATGGGTGTAGCAACATGGCCGCTGCAGGAAGGGTTGGAACTTTGGGCGGACATAGGTATAACGGATGAGGATGGGGCACTAGGAGTGGCTTAGGTAGTAGCTAGGGGTGGGCCTCCTGGACGGGGTGCATGACATGCAACACAATAATATGCTGACAATGGATTCTGCTGGCCACAATTAGAACATTCCCAACAATTCATTACGCCGCCATTATCGGAGAGCATTATCTTTGTAATACACATAACATAACGTCTTTCCCTTATTGTCTGCATTTTCTAAATTTTCTGCTGTTCCGTACCAAGCCAAAGCTGTTTGTAACAATCCTTTATCTTCTAACTTGCCCTTTTTCTTCTTCATAATTAACCGGCCCTTATCTGGTAGCTAGCATGTTTTAGTTAACTGTTTAAGTTTCTGTACATAACTTTTCCCTTCTTTCAATAAACTCAGCGCAGCCTTTTTTCACATCAGCTGCATTTTGTAGCACAAAACAGTCAGACACTGCTGTTACAGTGCTAGATAATTCTCCCTTCTTTACATAAAAATAATTAAAACAACCAGGCTTCGTCTCCTCCTCTGCGAGCGAGACGGCGGATGGCAGGCTGAGGTCTCCCTCCCACAGGAAAATTTAACACCTTAAACACTTTTGGTGCATTCTTAAATGATCTTTTCCCCTCTCGACTGACCATAATATTCATCACATCCTCTCCCTCCTACAGGGGAGACAAATTCCTTCTGCTCCACGGAAACATTGATTAATCACTACAACTGACAAAAAGATCCTTAATTTGTGCACAGCACGAGTCCGGCCGGACCTCCCAGCTGTTCCACTGACTTTATTTCACCCCTCGAGGGAGTCTCGAACGGCCAGATGAAAGGAGGAGAACTCTCGTCCGCAGTTCTCTGGACTCTAGATATATGTATATCTGTGTGGGTGTCCTACCCAGTCTTCGATCACCCTCCCCGAACGGGTTTACCCCGAACCGGTTTAGGTGAAAGGAGGAGAGCTCTTGCCTGCAGCTCTCCGGACACTAGATATATGTATATCTGGGTGCGTGTCCTACCCAATCTTCGATCACCTGCCGCGACTGAAACTAACAGTGTTCAGTCTCCTAAGGATCTTTGTCAGAAGTTGAGAAAGATTCACACAATATTCACTTGTCAATACGAGGTGATATTGTTTTAAAAGTAAATAATATCAGACCCCTAATGGGACTACACCCCTTATAGTCTCACCTTTGACTATATCCATCCAAGACGTCCGCCGATACTGCAAACAATCACACACCATGTGGAAACCACGCCAAACGGTCAGTAACACTAGTAAAGAACTTGTGCACTTACCGTGGCTTTTTGTGGGGGATGATCAGTCCCAATTCCAGTGGGGGAGGCTGAAGGCAAGTCTCTCTTTGTGGACGTCCAGAGGTGGTGGGGCGTCCCTGGTTAGGGATCCGAGTCACGGCACCAGCTGTTAAGGGAGGGCAATAACCCTTCACGGTTGACCAAGTGAGTGTCAAATATATTATGTTGATTGCAATCCACAGAAAACCAAACGGAGGCAATGCTCTGTATGGGAGGATTCAAAGAATCTCTGATCCCGTTTATTTTGCTTAGCATTTTATATTGTTTTGAGTTTATTAATGTCCAATCATCTACAGCCGTACTACAGGCTTGAACCAATGTTAGTGCAATTATTACGGAAACACATATAAGGTCATATTATCGTTAGTTCGAAGCACACTGGAAATTTACAATGTCAATCCTGGCCTAGACTAGTTAAATAACAGGAGCAGGATGTCTGACAAAATGTTCTTGTGAGAAAAGGTCAGTGTGATATGGTTACATGAGAAAAGAAGGAAAGAATGTATGTTACTCAAGGCGTGATAATAACATGATTTTAAAGCAAGCAGACAAGCATGAGTATCAATATGTCCTTTACACTTAGATAGCATGAATATTAATATGTCCTTTACACATCCAGCTCTCTCTCACTAGGCCTTAACAGTTCTTTGTTTCTACAAAGTCTTTTAAGGAAAATCAAAGCATGAAAACAATTCTTTCCACCAGGTAACTGTAATGCACACGTCCGGACTGACTGGCGTGTGCTTGTATATGTAGTGATTCCACTGGACCGTACCGGAGAGTGAATGCCTGGAAAGGCGTAACTAAGTATCCACCTGATCCGACTAAGGTCGTACGACGGCATACGACGCCAGTGCACCAAGGAGGGACCGAGCCGAGGGACCAGGTGCTACTCCAGGTCAGACCCCGGACACGACTGTTGACCCACACTGGGGAATACAGGAACAGGCAGGTTAGGCTGGCACACAGACTGGTGGGTACAGGCAGACACGGCAGGTATGCAGACGGGTGGATGCTGGCAAGCACGACTGGTATGCAGGCAGGGAGGTACTGGCAGGTGCGACAGGTTGGAGCACAGAGTGGATAGGACCCAGTACAGACTGGGACTCAGGAACAGAACCGCAGATGCGGTGGACAAACACAGCAGAGTGAGGCCGCCCGGAGCGGCGAGCAAGAGCAGAGCAAGACGAGACCGCCTGGAGCGGTGAGCGAGAGTAGAGCAGGGTGAGGCCGCCTGGAGTAGCGAGCAAAGGGTCAGAGCAGAGCGAGACTGCCGGAGCAGCGAGCAAAGGGTCAGAGCAGAGCGAGACTGCCGGAGCAGCGAGCAAAGGGTCAGAGCAGAGCGAGACTGCCTGAGCAGCGAGCAAAGGGTCAGAGCAGAGCGAGACTGCCGGAGCAGCGAGCAAAGGGTCAGAGCAGAGCGAGACTGCCGGAGCAGCGAGCAAAGGGTCAGAGCAGAGCGAGACTGCCTGAGCAGCGAGCAAAGGGTCAGAGCAGAGCGAGACTGCCGGAGCAGCGAGCAAAGGGTCAGAGCAGAGCGAGACTGCCGGAGCAGCGAGCAAAGGGTCAGAGCAGAGCGAGACTGCCGGAGCAGCGAGCAAAGGGTCAGAGCAGAGCGAGACTGCCTGAGCAGCGAGCAAAGGGTCAGAGCAGAGCGAGACTGCCGGAGCAGCGAGCAAAGAGTCAGAGCAGAGCGAGACTGCCGGAGCAGCGAGCAAAGGGTCAGAGCAGAGCGAGACTGCCGGAGCAGCGAGCAAAGGGTCAGAGCAGAGCGAGACTGCCGGAGCAGCGAGCAAAGGGTCAGAGCAGAGCGAGACTGCCGGAGCAGCGAGCAAAGGGTCAGAGCAGAGCGAGACTGCCGGAGCAGCGAGCAAAGGGTCAGAGCAGAGCGAGACTGCCGGAGCAGCGAGCAAAAGGTCAGAGCAGAGCGGACAGGACTCTGTTCACACGGAACAGACAGGAAGGGAAAGGCAGAACCAGATACCCACAGAGTACTTGCAGTGAAGTAGCGAGTGGACCACAAACTCACAAACGGAAGTACAGTGACAACGAGCAGGAGTTAGGTACGAGTTCAGACTCTGCAGAAAAAGGGAAGATATGGGCGTAGAGAGAAACGGGAAACAGGCTGGAAGATGGATAGGGCAGGAACAGACACTGGGAAAAGACACAGACAACAGATCTAGGTATACGGCCCCTAGAGGGCAGAAGGAACAGGCTAAGAGCGTGTTCACACGGGCCTGGAAATACAGTCTCCAGGAAAGGCAGCTGGCTAGAGTACACAGACAGGACTCAGTTCAGACATGGGAACTGATACTGCAAGGCAGGAAACATAGACAGGACCTGGCACATCAGTGACAAGACGCCAACTGACAGAACAAGATGCTCAGGCATGGATTCCAGGGAGGAGCTGGGTTAAATAACAGGTGACAGACAGCAATAGGCCGAGGACGGATTAGGGGTGTGTCTGCAGCAGCTACAAGAAACAGGAAGTTCAGCGGGCGTCGCCCTAAGCAGACAGAGGAGAGCAAAGCAGACCATATGGAAAGAAGCCAAAGTGATAGTCTGGACTGGAAATCAAGTGCGCGCTCTTGCACAGTGGGAGATGGACCACTATGCAAGGACGCCGCCAGGTATGTTACAGTAACATCTTCCATACTGCCTTTCGGTGGTGAATACCACTCCAGTGGGCTTACCTGGTCCGTAGGCAGAGATACCTGTTTCCAGTCGACAGTCCTTGGCACTTGACTCGGTTCACCAAGTGTCTTATACGTCAGCATCATGGGCCTCCTCACTTCTCAAGTTGACATCTTCGTGGTGGGTTGTTCCTCAGATACCAAGGGTTCTTCGGTCACAGGAGTTCCTTCCGCCGCACTCATTTCCCGTGCTTCCTCAGATGCTCCTGGAACTGTCTCTGTAAGTCCCTGTACTTCTCCGGAATCTCCTAGTTCCACACAGTCTGGTAATTCTGCTTCTCCTGAGTGTCGATCGGTCTCTCCAGTGACCGGTGTTCGATCATCAGATCTTAATTGGACTTCATCTGTACTCCTTGGTACAAACTCCGGAGCCTCGGGACTTAGTTCACTCTTCTGAGGATGGTACATCCCTCTCCTTGCCAATCCGAGAAATACAGCGGTGTGCTCTTCTTCATCGGAACTTTCAAGGTCACTATCTACCACCGGAGCTTCAATCTATGGTGGTCTCTTAGTCGATCTCGGTCGATGTCGGTCTGCTTCTGGGAAGTCTTGTTATGGTGGGAGATAATCACAGGGTGGTAATAAATTCCGATGGACTATTCTGGTTTTCTTGTCCCCTCTTTCCAATCGTATTTCATACACTGGACTGTCATCGGCATTTTTCTTTACGAGCATATACACCTTGTCTTCCCAGTACAAACAAAGTTTTCCTGGACCACCTTTTTGTACTTACGTTCTTGACTAGCACCCGGCTTGCCGGTGCCAATTCTGCTTCATAACATTTTCGATCATAGTACTCCTTACTCTTGCTCTGTCCTTGCGTAACCACTTTGGACGCTATGTTTTATGCCTTTGCCATCCGTTCCTTCCATTTACTAACGTACTCCGGATACGTTCTGTAAGTCTCTGACACCGGATTATCGAACGTGATGTCGATTGGCAGTCTTGGCTATAATCCATGCAATAGGAAGAAGGGTGAGTAACCCTTTGCATTGCTCTTTCTACATTTATAGGCATGTACCACTCTTGACAGAGAACTCTTCCAGTCTTTCTTCTTGTCAGCTGTTAAAGTACGCAACATCGACAGTAATGTCCGGTTAAAACGTTCCACTTGTCCATTACCCTCTGGGTGATAGGTCATTGTGTGGGATCTCTGAATTCAGCAGTACTTTCCTAGCTTGGCAAAGAACTGGTTCTCAAATTCTCTTCCTTTGTTGTGGTGTATCTTCATACACAGGGGAGATGCTGTTATCTTCATACACAGGGGGATGCTGTAATCTTCATACACAGTGGGGATGCTGTTATCTTCATACACAGGGAAGATGCTGTTATCTTCATACATAGGGGAGATGCTGCTATCTTCATACACAGGGGAGGTGCTGTTATCATCATACACAGGGGAGATGCTGTTATCGTCATACACAGGCTGATGCTGTTATCTTTATACACAGGGGAGATGCTGTTATCTTCATACACAGGGGAGCTGCTGTTATCTTCATACACAGGGGAGGTGATGTTATCCTCATACACAGGGGAGGTGCTGTTATCTTCATACACAGGGGGGGTGCTGTTATCCTCATACACAAGGGAGGTGCTGTTATCTTCATACACAGGGGAGATGCTGTTATCTCCATACACAGGGGAGATGCTGTTATCTCCATACACAGGGGAGACGCTGTTATCTCCATACACAGGGGAGATGCTGTTATCTTTATACACAGGGGAGATGCTGTTATCTTCATACACAGGGGAGATGCTGTTATCCTCATACACAGGGGAGGTGCTGTTATCTCCATACACAGTGGAGATGCTGTTATCTTTATACACAGGGGAGATGGTGTTATCCTCATACACAGGGGAGATGCTGTAATCTTCATACACAGGGGAGATGCTGTTATCTCCATACACAGGGAAGATGCTGTTATCTTCATACACAGGGGAGATGATATTATGTTCATACACAGGGGAGGTGCTGTAATCTTCATACACAGGGGAGATGATATTATGTTCATACACAGGGGAGGTGCTGTAATCTTCATACACAGGGAGATGCTGTTATCTTCATACACAGGGGAGATGCTGTTATCTTCATACACAGGGGAGATGCTGTTATCTCCATACACAGGGGAGATGCTGTTATCTTCATACACAGGGGAGATGCTGTTATCTCCATACACAGGGGAGATGCTGTTATCTTCATACATAGGGGAGATGCTGCTATCTTCATACACAGGGGAGATGCTGTTATCCTCATACACAGGGGAGATGCTGTTATCTTCATACACAGGGGAGATGCTGTTATCTTCATACACAGGGGAGATGCTGTTATCTTTATACACAGGGGAGATGCTGTTATCTCCATACACAGGGGAGATGCTGTTATCTTCATACACAGGGGAGATGCTGTTATCTTCATACACAGGGGAGGTGCTGTTATCTCCATACACAGGGGAGATGCTGTTATCTTCATACACAGGGGAGATGCTGTTATCTTCATACACAGGGGAGATGCTGTTATCTCCATACACAGGGGAGATGCTGTTATCTTCATACACAGGGGAGGTGCTGTTATCTCCATACACAGTGGAGATGCTGTTATCTCCATACACAGGGGAGATGCTGTTATCTTCATACACAGGGGAGGTGCTGTTATCTCCATACACAGGGGAGATGCTGTTATCTTTATACACAGGGGAGATGCTGTTATCTCCATACACAGGGGAGATGCTGTTATCTTCATACACAGGGGAGATGCTGTTATCTCCATACACAGGGGAGATGCTGTTATCTTCATACACAGGGGAGATGCTGTTATCTTCATACACAGGGGAGATGCTGTTATCTCCATACACAGGGGAGATGCTGTTATCTTCATACACAGGGGAGATGCTGTTATCTTTATACACAGGAGAGATGCTGTTATCTTCATACACAGGGGAGATGCTGTTATCTTCATACACAGGGGAGGTGCTGTTATCCTCATACACAGGGGAGATGCTGTTATCTTCATACACAGGGGAGATGCTGTTATCTCCATACACAGGGGAGATGCTGTTATCTTCATACACAGGGGAGATGCTGTTATCTTCATACACAGGGAAGATGCTGTTATCTTCATACACAGGGGAGATGCTGTTATCTTCATACACAGGGGAGATGCTGTTATCTTCATACACAGGAGAGATGCTGTTATCTTCATACACAGGGGAGATGCTGTTATCTTCATACACAGGGGAGATGCTGTTATCTTCATGCACAGGGGAGATGCTGTTATCTTCATACACAGGGGAGATGCTGTTATCTTCATACACAGGGGAGGTGCTGTTATCTCCATACACAGGGGAGATGCTGTTATCTTCATACACAGGGGAGATGCTGTTATCTTCATACACAGGGGAGATGCTGTTATCTCCATACACAGGGGAGATGCTGTTATCTTCATACACAGTGAAGATGCTGTTATCTCCATACACAGGGGAGATGCTGTTATCTTCATACACAGGGGAGGTGCTGTTATCTCCATACACAGTGGAGATGCTGTTATCTCCATACACAGGGGAGATGCTGTTATCTTCATACACAGGGGAGGTGCTGTTATCTCCATACACAGGGGAGATGCTGTTATCTTTATACACAGGGGAGATGCTGTTATCTCCATAAACAGGGGAGATGCTGTTATCTTCATACACAGGGGAGATGCTGTTATCTTCATACACAGGGGAGGTGCTGTTATCCTCATACACAGGGGAGATGCTGTTATCTTCATACACAGGGGAGATGATGTTATCTCCATACACAGGGGAGATGCTGTTATCTTCATACACAGGGGAGATGCTGTTATCTTCATACACAGGGAAGATGCTGTTATCTTCATACACAGGGGAGATGCTGTTATCTTCATACACAGGGGAGATGCTGTTATCTTCATACACAGGAGAGATGCTGTTATCTTCATACACAGGGGAGATGCTGTTATCTCCATAAACAGGGGAGATGCTGTTATCTTCATACACAGGGGAGATGCTGTTATCTTCATACACAGGGGAGGTGCTGTTATCCTCATACACAGGGGAGATGCTGTTATCTTCATACACAGGGGAGATGCTGTTATCTCCATACACAGGGGAGATGCTGTTATCTTCATACACAGGGGAGATGCTGTTATCTTCATACACAGGGAAGATGCTGTTATCTTCATACACAGGGGAGATGCTGTTATCTTCATACACAGGGGAGATGCTGTTATCTTCATACACAGGAGAGATGCTGTTATCTTCATACACAGGGGAGATGCTGTTATCTTCATACACAGGGGAGATGCAGTTATCTTCATACACAGGGGAGATGCTGTTATCTTCATACACAGGGGAGATGCTGTTATCTTCATACACAGGGGAGATGCTGTTATCTTCATACACAGGGAAGATGCTGTTATCTCCATACACAGGGGAGATGCTGTTATCTCCATACACAGGGGAGATGCTGTTATCTTCATACACAGGGGAGATGCTGTTATCTTCATACACAGGGAAGATGCTGTTATCTTTATACACAGGGGAGATGCTGTTATCTTCATACACAGGGGAGATGCTGTTATCTTCATACACAGGGGAGATGCTGTTATCTTCATACACAGGGGAGATGCTGTTATCTTCATACACAGGGGAGATGCTGTTATCTCCATACACAGGGGAGATGCTGTTATCTTCATACACAGGGGAGATGCTGTTATCTTTATACACAGGAGAGATGCTGTTATCTTCATACACAGGAGAGATGCTGTTATCTTCATACACAGGGGAGATGCTGTTATCTCCATACACAGGGGAGATGCTGTTATCCTCATACACAGGGGAGATGCTGTTATCTTCATACACAGGGGAGATGCTGTTATCTCCATACACAGGGGAGATGCTGTTATCTTCATACACAGGGGAGATGCTGTTATCTCCATACACAGGGGAGATGCTGTTATCTTCATACACAGGGGAGGTGCTGTTATCTCCATACACAGGGGAGATGCTGTTATCTTTATACACAGGGGGGATGCTGTTATCTTCATACACAGGGGAGCTGCTGTTATCTCCATACACAGGGGAGCTGCTGTTATCTCCATACACAGGGGAGATGCTGTTATCTTCATACACAGGGGAGATGCTGTTATCTTCATACACAGGGGAGGTGCTGTTATCTCCATACACAGGGGAGATGCTGTTATCTTCATACACAGGGGAGATGCTGTTATCTTCATACACAGGGGAGATGCTGTTATCTTCATACACAGGGGAGGTGCTGTTATCTCCATACACAGGGGAGATGCTGTTATCCTCATACACAGGGGAGATGCTGTTATCTTCATACACAGGGGAGATGCTGTTATCTCCATACACTGGGGAGATGCTGTTATCTTCATACACAGGGGAGGTGCTGTTATCTCCATACACAGGGGAGATGCTGTTATCTTTATACACAGGGGGGATGCTGTTATCTTCATACACAGGGGAGCTGCTGTTATCTTCATACACAGGGGAGATGCTGTTATCTCCATACACAGGGGAGATGCTGTTATCTTCATACACAGGGGAGGTGCTGTTATCTCCATACACAGGGGAGATGCTGTTATCTTTATACACAGGGGGGATGCTGTTATCTCCATACACAGGGGAGATGCTGTTATCTTCATACACAGGGGAGATGCTGTTATCTTCATACACAGGGGAGGTGCTGTTATCTCCATACACAGGGGAGATGCTGTTATCTTCATACACAGGGGAGATGCTGTTATCTTCATACACAGGGGAGATGCTGTTATCTCCATACACAGGGGAGATGCTGTTATCTTCATACACAGGGGCGATGCTGTTATCTCCATACACAGGGGAGATGCTGTTATCTTCATACACAGGGGAGGTGCTGTTATCTCCATACACAGGGGAGATGCTGTTATCTTTATACACAGGAGAGATGCTGTTATCTTCATACACAGGGGAGATGCTGTTATCTTCATACACAGGGGAGGTGCTGTTATCCTCATACACAGGGGAGATGCTGTTATCTTCATACACAGGGGAGATGCTGTTATCTCCATACACAGGGGAGATGCTGTTATCTTCATACAAAGGGAAGATGCTGTTATCTCCATACACAGGGGAGATGCTGTTATCTTCATACACAGGGGAGATGCTGTTATCTTCATACACAGGGAAGATGCTGTTATCTTCATACACAGGTGAGATGCTGTTATCTTCATACACAGGGGAGATGCTGTTATCTTCATACACAGGGGAGATGCTGTTATCTTCATACACAGGGGAGATGCTGTTATCTTCATACACAGGGGAGATGCTGTTATCTTCATACACAGGGGAGATGCTGTTATCTTCATACACAGGGGAGATGCTGTTATCTTCATACACAGGGGAGATGCTGTTATCTCCATACACAGGGGAGATGCTGTTATCTTCATACACAGGGGAGATGCTGTTATCTTTATACACAGGAGAGATGCTGTTATCTTCATACACAGGGGAGATGCTGTTATCTTCATACACAGGGGAGATGCTGTTATCTCCATACACAGGGGAGATGCTGTTATCTTCATACACAGGGGAGGTGCTGTTATCTCCATACACAGGGGAGATGCTGTTATCTTCATACACAGGGGAGATGCTGTTATCTTCATACACAGGGGAGATGCTGTTATCTTCATACACAGGGGCGATGCTGTTATCTTTATACACAGGGGGGATGCTGTTATCTTCATACACAGGGGAGCTGCTGTTATCTCCATACACAGGGGAGCTGCTGTTATCTCCATACACAGGGGAGATGCTGTTATCTTCATACACAGGGGAGATGCTGTTATCTTCATACACAGGGGAGGTGCTGTTTTCTCCATACACAGGGGAGATGCTGTTATCTTCATACACAGGGGAGATGCTGTTATCTTCATACACAGGGGAGATGCTGTTATCTTCATACACAGGGGAGGTGCTGTTATCTCCATACACAGGGGAGATGCTGTTATCTTCATACACAGGGGAGATGCTGTTATCTTCATACACAGGGGAGATGCTGTTATCTTCATACACAGGGGAGGTGCTGTTATCTCCATACACAGGGGAGATGCTGTTATCCTCATACACAGGGGAGATGCTGTTATCTTCATACACAGGGGAGATGCTGTTATCTCCATACACTGGGGAGATGCTGTTATCTTCATACACAGGGGAGGTGCTGTTATCTCCATACACAGGGGAGATGCTGTTATCTTTATACACAGGGGGGATGCTGTTATCTTCATACACAGGGGAGCTGCTGTTATCTTCATACACAGGGGAGATGCTGTTATCTCCATACACAGGGGAGATGCTGTTATCTTCATACACAGGGGAGGTGCTGTTATCTCCATACACAGGGGAGATGCTGTTATCTTTATACACAGGGGGGATGCTGTTATCTCCATACACAGGGGAGATGCTGTTATCTTCATACACAGGGGAGATGCTGTTATCTTCATACACAGGGGAGGTGCTGTTATCTCCATACACAGGGGAGATGCTGTTATCTTCATACACAGGGGAGATGCTGTTATCTTCATACACAGGGGAGATGCTGTTATCTCCATACACAGGGGAGATGCTGTTATCTTCATACACAGGGGCGATGCTGTTATCTCCATACACAGGGGAGATGCTGTTATCTTCATACACAGGGGAGGTGCTGTTATCTCCATACACAGGGGAGATGCTGTTATCTTTATACACAGGAGAGATGCTGTTATCTTCATACACAGGGGAGATGCTGTTATCTTCATACACAGGGGAGGTGCTGTTATCCTCATACACAGGGGAGATGCTGTTATCTTCATACACAGGGGAGATGCTGTTATCTCCATACACAGGGGAGATGCTGTTATCTTCATACAAAGGGAAGATGCTGTTATCTCCATACACAGGGGAGATGCTGTTATCTTCATACACAGGGGAGATGCTGTTATCTTCATACACAGGGAAGATGCTGTTATCTTCATACACAGGGGAGATGCTGTTATCTTCATACACAGGGGAGATGCTGTTATCTTCATACACAGGGGAGATGCTGTTATCTTCATACACAGGGGAGATGCTGTTATCTTCATACACAGGGGAGATGCTGTTATCTTCATACACAGGGGAGATGCTGTTATCTTCATACACAGGGGAGATGCTGTTATCTTCATACACAGGGGAGATGCTGTTATCTCCATACACAGGGGAGATGCTGTTATCTTCATACACAGGGGAGATGCTGTTATCTTTATACACAGGAGAGATGCTGTTATCTTCATACACAGGGGAGATGCTGTTATCTTCATACACAGGGGAGATGCTGTTATCTCCATACACAGGGGAGATGCTGTTATCTTCATACACAGGGGAGGTGCTGTTATCTCCATACACAGGGGAGATGCTGTTATCTTCATACACAGGGGAGATGCTGTTATCTTCATACACAGGGGAGATGCTGTTATCTTCATACACAGGGGAGATGCTGTTATCTCCATACACAGGGGAGATGCTGTTATCTTCATACACAGGAGAGATGCTGTTATCTTCATACACAGGGGAGATGCTGTTATCTTCATACACAGGGAAGATGCTGTTATCTTCATACACAGGGGAGATGCTGTTATCTTCATACACAGGGGAGGTGCTGTTATCTCCATACACAGGGGAGATGCTGTTATCTTCATACACAGGGGAGATGCTGTTATCTCCATACACAGGAGAGATGATGTTATCTCCATACACAGGGGAGATGCTGTTATCTCCATACACAGGGGAGATGCTGTTATCTTTATACACAGGGGAGATGCTGTTATCTTCATACACAGGGGAGATGCTGTTATCTTCATACACAGGGGAGGTGCTGTTATCTCCATACACAGGGGAGATGCTATTATCTTCATACACAGGGGAGATGCTGTTATCTTCATACACAGGGGAGATGCTGTTATCTTCATACACAGGGGAGATGCTGTTATCTTCATACACAGGGGAGATGCTGTTATCTCCATACACAGGAGAGATGCTGTTATCTCCATACACAGGGGAGATGCTGTTATCTTCATACACAGGAGAGATGCTGTTATCTTCATACACAGGGGAGATGCTGTTATCTTCATACACAGGGGAGATGCTGTTATCTCCATACACAGGGGAGATGCTGTTATCTTCATACACAGGGGAGATGCTGTTATCTTCATACACAGGGGAGATGCTGTTATCTCCATACACAGGGGAGATGCTGTTATCTTCATACACAGGGGAGATGCTGTTATCTTCATACACAGGGGAGATGCTGTTATCTTCATACACAGGGGAGGTGCCGTTATCTTCATACACAGGGGAGGTGCTGTAATCTTCATACACAGGGGAGGTGCTGTTATCTCCATACACAGGGGAGGTGATGTTATCCTCATACACAGGGGAGATGCTGTTATCTTCATACACAGGGGAGATGCTGTTATCTTCATACACAGGGAAGATGCTGTTATCTTCATACACAGGGGAGATGCTGTTATCTTCATACACAGGGGAGATGCTGTTATCTTCATACACAGGAGAGATGCTGTTATCTTCATACACAGGGGAGATGCTGTTATCTCCATAAACAGGGGAGATGCTGTTATCTTCATACACAGGGGAGATGCTGTTATCTTCATACACAGGGGAGGTGCTGTTATCCTCATACACAGGGGAGATGCTGTTATCTTCATACACAGGGGAGATGCTGTTATCTCCATACACAGGGGAGATGCTGTTATCTTCATACACAGGGGAGATGCTGTTATCTTCATACACAGGGAAGATGCTGTTATCTTCATACACAGGGGAGATGCTGTTATCTTCATACACAGGGGAGATGCTGTTATCTTCATACACAGGAGAGATGCTGTTATCTTCATACACAGGGGAGATGCTGTTATCTTCATACACAAGGGAGATGCAGTTATCTTCATACACAGGGGAGATGCTGTTATCTTCATACACAGGGGAGATGCTGTTATCTTCATACACAGGGGAGATGCTGTTATCTTCATACACAGGGAAGATGCTGTTATCTCCATACACAGGGGAGATGCTGTTATCTCCATACACAGGGGAGATGCTGTTATCTTCATACACAGGGGAGATGCTGTTATCTTCATACACAGGGAAGATGCTGTTATCTTTATACACAGGGGAGATGCTGTTATCTTCATACACAGGGGAGATGCTGTTATCTTCATACACAGGGGAGATGCTGTTATCTTCATACACAGGGGAGATGCTGTTATCTTCATACACAGGGGAGATGCTGTTATCTTCATACACAGGGGAGATGCTGTTATCTTCATACACAGGGGAGATGCTGTTATCTTCATACACAGGGGAGATGCTGTTATCTTCATACACAGGGGAGATGCTGTTATCTCCATACACAGGGGAGATGCTGTTATCTTCATACACAGGGGAGATGCTGTTATCTTTATACACAGGAGAGATGCTGTTATCTTCATACACAGGAGAGATGCTGTTATCTTCATACACAGGGGAGATGCTGTTATCTCCATACACAGGGGAGATGCTGTTATCCTCATACACAGGGGAGATGCTGTTATCTTCATACACAGGGGAGATGCTGTTATCTCCATACACAGGGGAGATGCTGTTATCTTCATACACAGGGGAGATGCTGTTATCTCCATACACAGGGGAGATGCTGTTATCTTCATACACAGGGGAGGTGCTGTTATCTCCATACACAGGGGAGATGCTGTTATCTTTATACACAGGGGGGATGCTGTTATCTTCATACACAGGGGAGCTGCTGTTATCTCCATACACAGGGGAGCTGCTGTTATCTCCATACACAGGGGAGATGCTGTTATCTTCATACACAGGGGAGATGCTGTTATCTTCATACACAGGGGAGGTGCTGTTATCTCCATACACAGGGGAGATGCTGTTATCTTCATACACAGGGGAGATGCTGTTATCTTCATACACAGGGGAGATGCTGTTATCTTCATACACAGGGGAGGTGCTGTTATCTCCATACACAGGGGAGATGCTGTTATCCTCATACACAGGGGAGATGCTGTTATCTTCATACACAGGGGAGATGCTGTTATCTCCATACACTGGGGAGATGCTGTTATCTTCATACACAGGGGAGGTGCTGTTATCTCCATACACAGGGGAGATGCTGTTATCTTTATACACAGGGGGGATGCTGTTATCTTCATACACAGGGGAGCTGCTGTTATCTTCATACACAGGGGAGATGCTGTTATCTCCATACACAGGGGAGATGCTGTTATCTTCATACACAGGGGAGGTGCTGTTATCTCCATACACAGGGGAGATGCTGTTATCTTTATACACAGGGGGGATGCTGTTATCTCCATACACAGGGGAGATGCTGTTATCTTCATACACAGGGGAGATGCTGTTATCTTCATACACAGGGGAGGTGCTGTTATCTCCATACACAGGGGAGATGCTGTTATCTTCATACACAGGGGAGATGCTGTTATCTTCATACACAGGGGAGATGCTGTTATCTCCATACACAGGGGAGATGCTGTTATCTTCATACACAGGGGCGATGCTGTTATCTCCATACACAGGGGAGATGCTGTTATCTTCATACACAGGGGAGGTGCTGTTATCTCCATACACAGGGGAGATGCTGTTATCTTTATACACAGGAGAGATGCTGTTATCTTCATACACAGGGGAGATGCTGTTATCTCCATACACAGGGGAGATGCTGTTATCTTCATACACAGGGGAGGTGCTGTTATCTCCATACACAGGGGAGATGCTGTTATCTTTATACACAGGAGAGATGCTGTTATCTTCATACACAGGGGAGATGCTGTTATCTTCATACACAGGGGAGGTGCTGTTATCCTCATACACAGGGGAGATGCTGTTATCTTCATACACAGGGGAGATGCTGTTATCTCCATACACAGGGGAGATGCTGTTATCTTCATACAAAGGGAAGATGCTGTTATCTCCATACACAGGGGAGATGCTGTTATCTTCATACACAGGGGAGATGCTGTTATCTTCATACACAGGGAAGATGCTGTTATCTTCATACACAGGGGAGATGCTGTTATCTTCATACACAGGGGAGATGCTGTTATCTTCATACACAGGGGAGATGCTGTTATCTTCATACACAGGGGAGATGCTGTTATCTTCATACACAGGGGAGATGCTGTTATCTTCATACACAGGGGAGATGCTGTTATCTCCATACACAGGGGAGATGCTGTTATCTTCATACACAGGGGAGATGCTGTTATCTTTATACACAGGAGAGATGCTGTTATCTTCATACACAGGGGAGATGCTGTTATCTTCATACACAGGGGAGATGCTGTTATCTCCATACACAGGGGAGATGCTGTTATCTTCATACACAGGGGAGGTGCTGTTATCTCCATACACAGGGGAGATGCTGTTATCTTCATACACAGGGGAGATGCTGTTATCTTCATACACAGGGGAGATGCTGTTATCTTCATACACAGGGGAGATGCTGTTATCTCCATACACAGGGGAGATGCTGTTATCTTCATACACAGGAGAGATGCTGTTATCTTCATACACAGGGGAGATGCTGTTATCTTCATACACAGGGAAGATGCTGTTATCTTCATACACAGGGGAGATGCTGTTATCTTCATACACAGGGGAGGTGCTGTTATCTCCATACACAGGGGAGATGCTGTTATCTTCATACACAGGGGAGATGCTGTTATCTCCATACACAGGAGAGATGCTGTTATCTCCATACACAGGGGAGATGCTGTTATCTCCATACACAGGGGAGATGCTGTTATCTTTATACACAGGGGAGATGCTGTTATCTTCATACACAGGGGAGATGCTGTTATCTTCATACACAGGGGAGGTGCTGTTATCTCCATACACAGGGGAGATGCTATTATCTTCATACACAGGGGAGATGCTGTTATCTTCATACACAGGGGAGATGCTGTTATCTTCATACACAGGGGAGATGCTGTTATCTTCATACACAGGGGAGATGCTGTTATCTCCATACACAGGAGAGATGCTGTTATCTCCATACACAGGGGAGATGCTGTTATCTTCATACACAGGAGAGATGCTGTTATCTTCATACACAGGGGAGATGCTGTTATCTTCATACACAGGGGAGATGCTGTTATCTCCATACACAGGGGAGATGCTGTTATCTTCATACACAGGGGAGATGCTGTTATCTTCATACACAGGGGAGATGCTGTTATCTCCATACACAGGGGAGATGCTGTTATCTTCATACACAGGGGAGATGCTGTTATCTTCATACACAGGGGAGATGCTGTTATCTTCATACACAGGGGAGGTGCCGTTATCTTCATACACAGGGGAGGTGCTGTAATCTTCATACACAGGGGAGGTGCTGTTATCTCCATACACAGGGGAGGTGATGTTATCCTCATACACAGGGGAGATGCTGTTATCTTCATACACAGGGGAGATGCTGTTATCTTCATACACAGGGAAGATGCTGTTATCTTCATACACAGGGGAGATGCTGTTATCTTCATACACAGGGGAGATGCTGTTATCTTCATACACAGGAGAGATGCTGTTATCTTCATACACAGGGGAGATGCTGTTATCTCCATAAACAGGGGAGATGCTGTTATCTTCATACACAGGGGAGATGCTGTTATCTTCATACACAGGGGAGGTGCTGTTATCCTCATACACAGGGGAGATGCTGTTATCTTCATACACAGGGGAGATGCTGTTATCTCCATACACAGGGGAGATGCTGTTATCTTCATACACAGGGGAGATGCTGTTATCTTCATACACAGGGAAGATGCTGTTATCTTCATACACAGGGGAGATGCTGTTATCTTCATACACAGGGGAGATGCTGTTATCTTCATACACAGGAGAGATGCTGTTATCTTCATACACAGGGGAGATGCTGTTATCTTCATACACAAGGGAGATGCAGTTATCTTCATACACAGGGGAGATGCTGTTATCTTCATACACAGGGGAGATGCTGTTATCTTCATACACAGGGGAGATGCTGTTATCTTCATACACAGGGAAGATGCTGTTATCTCCATACACAGGGGAGATGCTGTTATCTCCATACACAGGGGAGATGCTGTTATCTTCATACACAGGGGAGATGCTGTTATCTTCATACACAGGGAAGATGCTGTTATCTTTATACACAGGGGAGATGCTGTTATCTTCATACACAGGGGAGATGCTGTTATCTTCATACACAGGGGAGATGCTGTTATCTTCATACACAGGGGAGATGCTGTTATCTTCATACACAGGGGAGATGCTGTTATCTTCATACACAGGGGAGATGCTGTTATCTTCATACACAGGGGAGATGCTGTTATCTTCATACACAGGGGAGATGCTGTTATCTTCATACACAGGGGAGATGCTGTTATCTCCATACACAGGGGAGATGCTGTTATCTTCATACACAGGGGAGATGCTGTTATCTTTATACACAGGAGAGATGCTGTTATCTTCATACACAGGAGAGATGCTGTTATCTTCATACACAGGGGAGATGCTGTTATCTCCATACACAGGGGAGATGCTGTTATCCTCATACACAGGGGAGATGCTGTTATCTTCATACACAGGGGAGATGCTGTTATCTCCATACACAGGGGAGATGCTGTTATCTTCATACACAGGGGAGATGCTGTTATCTTCATACACAGGGGAGGTGCTGTTATCCTCATACACAGGGGAGATGCTGTTATCTTCATACACAGGGGAGATGCTGTTATCTTCATACACAGGGGAGATGCTGTTATCTTCATACACAGGGGAGATGCTGTTATCTTCATACACAGGGGAGATGCTGTTATCTTCATACACAGGGGAGGTGCTGTTATCTTCATACACAGGGGAGATGCTGTTATCTCCATACACAGGGGAGATGCTGTTATCTTCATACACAGGGGAGATGCTGTTATCTTTATACACAGGAGAGATGCTGTTATCTTCATACACAGGGGAGATGCTGTTATCTTCATACACAGGGGAGATGCTGTTATCTCCATACACAGGGGAGATGCTGTTATCTTCATACACAGGGGAGGTGCTGTTATCTCCATACACAGGGGAGATGCTGTTATCTTCATACACAGGGGAGATGCTGTTATCTTCATACACAGGGGAGATGCTGTTATCTTCATACACAGGGGAGATGCTGTTATCTCCATACACAGGAGAGATGCTGTTATCTTCATACACAGGGGAGATGCTGTTATCTTCATACACAGGGGAGATGCTGTTATCTTCATACACAGGGAAGATGCTGTTATCTTCATACACAGGGGAGATGCTGTTATCTTCATACACAGGGGAGGTGCTGTTATCTCCATACACAGGGGAGATGCTGTTATCTTCATACACAGGGGAGATGCTGTTATCTCCATACACAGGAGAGATGCTGTTATCTTCATACACAGGGGAGATGCTGTTATCTTCATACACAGGGGAGATGCTGTTATCTTTATACACAGGGGAGATGCTGTTATCTCCATACACAGGGGAGATGCTGTTATCTCCATACACAGGGGAGATGCTGTTATCTTTATACACAGGGGAGATGCTGTTATCTTCATACACAGGGGAGATGCTGTTATCTTCATACACAGGGGAGGTGCTGTTATCTCCATACACAGGGGAGATGCTGTTATCTTCATACACAGGGGAGATGCTGTTATCTTCATACACAGGGGAGATGCTGTTATCTTCATACACAGGGGAGATGCTGTTATCTTCATACACAGGGGAGATGCTGTTATCTCCATACACAGGAGAGATGCTGTTATCTCCATACACAGGGGAGATGCTGTTATCTTCATACACAGGAGAGATGCTGTTATCTTCATACACAGGGGAGATGCTGTTATCTTCATACACAGGGGAGATGCTGTAATCTTCATACACAGGGGAGGTGCTGTTATCTCCATACACAGGGGAGGTGATGTTATCCTCATACACAGGGGAGATGCTGTTATCTTCATACACAGGGGAGATGCTGTTATCTCCATACACAGGGGAGATGCTGTTATCTTCATACACAGTGGAGATGCTGTTATCTCCATACAGAGGGGAGATGCTGTTATCTCCATACACAGGGAAGATGCTGTTATCTTCATACACAGGGGAGATGCTGTTATCCTCATACACAGTGGAGGTGCTGTTATCCTCATACACAGGGGAGATGCTGTTATCTCCATACACAGGGGAGATGCTGTTATCTCCATACACAGGGGAGATGCTGTTATCTTCATACACAGTGGAGATGCTGTTATCTCCATACAGAGGGGAGATGCTGTTATCTCCATACACAGGGAAGATGCTGTTATCTTCATACACAGGGGAGATGCTGTTATCCTCATACACAGTGGAGGTGCTGTTATCCTCATACACAGGGGAGATGCTGTTATCTCCATACACAGGGGAGATGCTGTTATCTTTATACACAGGGGAGATGCTGTTATCTTCATACACAGTGGAGGTGCTGTTATCTCCATACACAGGGGAGATGCTGTTATCTTCATACACAGGGGAGATGCTGTTATCTTCATACACAGGGGAGATGCTGTTATCCTCATACACAGGGGAGATGCTGTTATCTTCATACACAGGGGAGATGCTGTTATCTCCATACACAGGGGAGATGCTGTTATCTTCATACACAGGGGAGGTGATATTATGTTCATACACAGGGGAGATGCTGTTATCTTCATACACAGTGGAGATGCTGTTATCCTCATACACAGGGGAGATGCTGTTATCCTCATACACAGGGGAGATGCTGTTATCTTCATACACAGGGGAGATGCTGTTATCTCCATACACAGGGGAGATGCTGTTATCTTCATACACAGGGGAGGTGATATTATGTTCATACACAGGGGAGGTGCTGTAATCTTCATACACAGGGGAGATGCTGTTATCTTCATACACAGGGGAGATGCTGTTATCTTCATACACAGGGGAGATGATATTATGTTCCTACACAGGGGAGGTGCTGTAATCTTCATACACAGGGGAGATGATATTATGTTCATACACAGGGGAGGTGCTGTAATCTCCATACACAGGGGAGATGCTGTTATCTTCATACACAGTGGAGATGCTGTTATCTTCATACACAGTGGAGATGCTGTTATCTCCATACACAGGGGAGATGCTGTTATCTTCATACACAGGGGAGATGCTGTTATCTTCATACACAAGGGAGATGCTGTTATCTTCATACACAGTGGAGATGCTGTTATCTTCATACACAAGGGAGATGCTGTTATCTTCATACACAGTGGAGATGCTGTTATCTCCATACACAGGGGAGATGCTGTTATCTCCATACACAGGGGAGATGCTGTTATCTTCATACACAGTGGAGGTGCTGTTATCTCCATACACAGGGGAGATGCTGTTATCTTCATACACAGGGGAGATGCTGTTATCTCCATACACAGGGGAGATGCTGTTATCTCCATACACAGGGGGGGATGCTGTTATCCTCATACACAGGGGAGATGCTGTTATCTTTATACACAGGGGAGATGCTGTTATCTTCATACAGAGGGGAGATGCTGTTATCTTCATACACAGGGGAGATGCTGTTATCTTCATACACAGGGGAGATGCTGTTATCTTCATACACAGGGGAGATGCTGTTATCTTCATACACAGGGGGGGATGCTGTTATCCTCATACACAGGGGAGATGCTGTTATCTTTATACACAGGGGAGATGCTGTTATCTTCATACACAGGGGGGGATGCTGTTATCCTCATACACAGGGGAGATGCTGTTATCTTCATACACAGGGGAGATGCTGTTATCCTCATACACAGGGGAGATGCTGTTATCTTTATACACAGGGGAGATGCTGTTATCTTCATACACAGGGGGGGATGCTGTTATCCTCATACACAGGGGAGATGCTGTTATCTTCATACACAGGGGGGGATGCTGTTATCCTCATACACAGGGGAGATGCTGTTATCTCCATACACAGGGGAGATGCTGTTATCCTCATACACAGGGGAGATGCTGTTATCTTTATACACAGGGGAGATGCTGTTATCTTCATACACAGGGGAGATGCTGTTATCTTCATACACAGGGGAGATGCTGTTATCTTCATACACAGGGGAGATGCTGTTATCTTCATACACAGGGGAGGTGCGGTTATCTTCATATACAGGGGAGGTGCGGTTATCTTCATACACAGGGGAGATGCTGTTATCTTTATACACAGGGGAGATGCTGTTATCTTTATACACAGGGGAGGTGCGGTTATCTTCATATACAGGGGAGGTGCGGTTATCCTCATACACAGGGGAGATGCTGTTATCTTTATACACAGGGGAGATGCTGTTATCTCCATACACAGGGGAGATGCTGTTATCTTCATACACAGGGGAGATGCTGTTATCTTCATACACAGGGGAGATGCTGTTATCTTTATACACAGGGGAGATGCTGTAATCTTCATACACAGTGGAGATGCTGTTATCTTCATACACAGGGGAGATGCTGTAATCTTCATACACAGGGGAGATGCTGTAATCTTCATACACAGTGGAGATGCTGTTATCTTCATACACAGGGGAGATGCTGTTATCTTCATACACAGGGGAGATGCTGTTATCTCCATACACAGGGGAGATGCTGTTATCTTCATACACAGGGGAGATGCTGTTATCTTTATACACAGGGGAGATGCTGTTATCCTCATACACAGGGGAGATGCTGTTATCTCCATACACAGGGGAGACGCTGTTATCCTCATACACAGGGGAGATGCTGTTATCTTTATACACAGGGGAGATGCTGTTATCCTCATACACAGGGGAGATGCTGTTATCTCCATACACAGGGGAGACGCTGTTATCCTCATACACAGGGGAGATGCTGTTATCTCCATACACAGGGGAGATGCTGTTATCCTCATACACAGGGGAGATGCTGTTATCCTCATACACAGGGGAGATGCTGTTATCTTCATACACAGGGGAGATGCTGTTATCTTCATACACAGGGGAGATGCTGTTATCTTTATACACAGGGAGATGCTGTTATCTCCATACACAGGGGAGGTGATGTTATCTTCATACACAGGGGAGATGCTGTTATCCTCATACACAGGGGAGATGCTGTAATCTTCATACACAGTGGAGATGCTGTTATCTTCATACACAGGGGAGATGCTGTTATCTTCATACACAGGGGAGGTGCTGTTATCTTCATACACAGGGGAGATGCTGTTATCTTCATACACAGGGGAGGTGTTGTTATCCTCATACACAGGGGAGATGCTGTTATCTTCATACACAGGGGAGATGCTGTTATCTCCATACACAGGGGAGATGCTGTTATCTTTATACACAGGGGAGGTGCTGTTATCTTCATACACAGGGGGGGATGCTGTTATCCTCATACACAGGGGAGATGCTGTTATCTTTATACACAGGGGAGATGCTGTTATCTTCATACACAGGGGAGATGCTGTTATCTTTATACACAGGGGAGATGCTGTTATCTTCATACACAGGGGAGATGCTGTTATCTCCATACACAGGGGGGGGATGCTGTTATCTTCATACACAGGGGAGATGCTGTTATCTTCATACACAGGGGAGATGCTGTTATCTTCATACACAGGGGAGATGCTGTTATCTCCATACACAGGGGAGATGCTGTTATCCTCATACACAGGGGAGATGCTGTTATCCTCATACACAGGGGAGATGCTGTTATCCTCATACACAGGGGAGGTGCTGTTATCTTCATACACAGGGGAGGTGCTGTAATCTTCATACACAGGGGAGGTGCTGTTATCTTCATACACAGGGGAGATGCTGTTATCCTCATACACAGGGGAGATGCTGTTATCTCCATACACAGTGGAGATGCTGTTATCTTTATACACAGGGGAGATGCTGTTATCTCCATACACAGGGGAGATGCTGTTATCTTTATACACAGGGGAGATGCTGTTATCTCCATACACAGGGGAGATGCTGTAATCTTCATACACAGTGGAGATGCTGTTATCTTCATACACAGGGGAGATGCTGTTATCTTCATACACAGGGGAGATGCTCTAATCTTCATACACAGGGGAGATGCTCTTATCTTCATACACAGGGGAGGTGATGTTATCCTCATACACAGGGGAGATGCTGTTATCTTCATACACAGGGGAGGTGATGTTATCCTCATACACAGGGGAGATGCTGTTATCTTCATACACAGGGGAGATGCTGTTATCTTCATACACAGGGGAGATGCTGTTATCTCCATACACAGGGGAGATGCTGTTATCTCCATACACAGGGGAGATGCTGTTATCTTCATACACAGGGGGGATGCTCTAATCTTCATACACAGTGGAGATGCTGTTATCTCCATACACAGGGGAGATGCTGTTATCTTCATACACAGGGGAGATGCTCTAATCTTCATACACAGTGGAGATGCTGTTATCTTCATACACAGGGGAGATGCTGTTATCTTCATACACAGGGGAGATGCTGTTATCTTCATACACAGGGGAGGTGCTGTTATCTTCATACACAGGGGAGATGCTGTTATCTTCATACACAAGGGAGCTGCTGTTATCTCCATACACAGGGGAGATGCTGTAATCTTCATACACAGGGGAGATGCTGTTATCTTCATACACAGGGGAGATGCTGTTATCTCCATACACACGGGAGATGCTGTAATCTTCATACACAGGGGAGGTGCTGTAATCTTCATACACAGGGGAGATGCTGTAATCTTCATACACAGGGGAGATGCTGTAATCTTCATACACAGGGGAGGTGCTGTAATCTTCATACACAGGGGAGATGCTGTAATCTTCATACACAGGGGAGATGCTGTTATCTTCATACACAATGGAGATGCTGTTATCTTCATACACAGGGGGGATGCTGTTATCTTCATACACAGGGGAGATGCTGTTATCTTCATACACAGGGGAGGTGCTGTTATCTTCATACACAGGGGAGATGCTGTTATCTTCATACACAGGGGAGGTGCTGTTATCTTCATACACAGGGGAGATGCTGTTATCTTCATACACAGGGGAGGTGCTGTTATCTTCATACACAGGGGAGGTGCTGTTATCTTCATACACAATGGAGATGCTGTTATCTTCATACACAGGGGAGATGCTGTTATCTTCATACACAGGGGAGATGCTGTTATCTTCATACACAGGGGAGGTGCTGTAATCTTCATACACAGGGGAGATGATATTATGTTCATACACAGGGGAGATGCTGTAATCTTCATACACAGGGGAGATGATATTATGTTCATACACAGAGGAGGTGCTGTAATCTTCATACACAGGGGAGATGATATTATGTTCATTCACAGGGGAGGTGCTGTAATCTTCATACACAGGGAGATGCTGTTATCTTCATACACAGGGGAGATGCTGTTATCTTCATACACAGGGGAGATGCTGTTATCTTCATACACAGGGGAGATGCTGTTATCTCCATACACAGGGGAGATGCTGTTATCTCCATACACAGGGGAGATGCTGTTATCTTCATACACAGGGGAGGTGCGGTTATCTTCATATACAGGGGAGGTGCGGTTATCTTCATACACAGGGGAGATGCTGTTATCTTCATACACAGGGGAGATGCTGTTATCTTCATACACAGGGGAGATGCTGTTATCTTTATACACAGGAGAGATGCTGTTATCTCCATACACATGGGAGATGCTGTTATCTTTATACACAGGGGAGATGCTGTTATCTTCATACACAGGGGAGATGCTGTTATCTTCATACACAGGGGAGATGCTGTTATCTCCATACACAGTGGGGGATGCTGTTATCCTCATACACAGGGGAGGTGCTGTTATCTTCATACACAGGGGAGATGCTCTAATCCTCATACACAGGGGAGATGCTGTTATCTTCATACACAGGGGAGATGCTGTTATCTTCATACACAGGGGAGATGCTGTTATCTCCATACACAGGGGAGATGCTGTTATCTCCATACACAGGGGAGATGCTGTTATCTTCATACACAGTGGAGGTGCTGTTATCTCCATACACAGGGGAGATGCTGTAATCTTCATACACAGGGGAGATGCTGTTATCTTCATACACAGGGGAGATGCTGTTATCTTCATACACAGGGGAGATGCTGTTATCTCCATACACAGGGGAGATGCTGTTATCTCCATACACAGGGGAGATGCTGTTATCTTTATACACAGGGGAGGTGCTGTTATCTTCATACACAGGGGAGATGCTGTTATCTCCATACACAGGGGAGATGCTGTTATCTTCATACACAGTGGAGGTGCTGTTATCTCCATACACAGGGGAGATGCTGTTATCTTCATACACAGGGGAGATGCTGTTATCTTCATACACAGGGGAGATGCTGTTATCTCCATACACAGGGGAGATGCTGTTATCTTCATACACAGGGGAGATGCTGTAATCTTCATACACAGGGGAGATGCTGTTATTTCCATACACAGGGGAGATGCTGTTATCTTCATACACAGGGGAGATGCTGTAATCTTCATACACAGGGGGGGATGCTGTTATCCTCATACACAGGGGAGGTGATGTTATCTTCATACACAGGGGAGATGGTGTTATCCTCATACACAGGGGAGATGCTGTTATCTTCATACACAGGGGGGGTGCCGTTATCTTCATACACAGGGGAGATGCTGTTATCTCCATACACAGGGGAGATGCTGTTATCTTCATACACAGGGGAGATGCTGTTATCCTCATACACAGGGGAGGTGATGTTATCTTCATACACAGTGGAGATGCTGTTATCCTCATACACAGGGGAGGTGATGTTATCTTCATACACAGGGGAGATGCTGTTATCTTCATACACAAGGGAGATGGTGTTATCTTCATACACAGGGGAGATGCTGTTATCTCCATACACAGGGGAGATGCTGTTATCTTTATACACAGGGGAGATGCTGTTATCTTCATACACAGGGGAGATGCTGTTATCTTCATACACAGGGGAGATGCTGTTATCTCCATACACAGTGGGGGATGCTGTTATCCTCATACACAGGGGAGGTGCTGTTATCTTCATACACAGGGGAGATGCTCTAATCCTCATACACAGGGGAGATGCTGTTATCTTCATACACAGGGGAGATGCTCTAATCTTCATACACAGGGGAGATGCTCTTATCTTCATACACAGGGGAGGTGATGTTATCCTCATACACAGGGGAGATGCTCTAATCTTCATACACAGGGGAGGTGATGTTATCCTCATACACAGGGGAGATGCTGTTATCTTCATACACAGGGGAGATGCTGTTATCTTCATACACAGGGGAGATGCTGTTATCTCCATACACAGGGGAGATGCTGTTATCTCCATACACAGGGGAGATGCTTTTATCTTCATACACAGGGGAGGTGCTGTTATCTTCATACACAGGGGAGATGCTGTAATCTTCATACACAGGGGGGGATGCTGTTATCCTCATACACAGGGGAGGTGATGTTATCTTCATACACAGGGGAGATGGTGTTATCCTCATACACAGGGGAGATGCTGTTATCTTCATACACAGGGGGGGTGCCGTTATCTCCATACACAGGGGAGATGCTGTTATCTCCATACACAGGGGAGGTGATGTTATCTTCATACACAGTGGAGATGCTGTTATCCTCATACACAGGGGAGGTGATGTTATCTTCATACACAGGGGAGATGCTGTTATCTTCATACACAAGGGAGATGGTGTTATCTTCATACACAGTGGAGATGCTGTTATCCTCATACACAGGGGAGGTGATGTTATCTTCATACACAGGGGAGATGCTGTTATCTCCATACACAGGGGAGATGCTGTTATCTCCATACACAGGGGAGATGCTGTTATCTTTATACACAGGGGAGATGCTGTTATCGTCATACACAGGGGAGATGCTGTTATCTTCATACACAGGGGAGATGCTGTTATCTCCATACACAGTGGGGGATGCTGTTATCCTCATACACAGGGGAGGTGCTGTTATCTTCATACACAGGGGAGATGCTCTAATCCTCATACACAGGGGAGATGCTGTTATCTTCATACACAGGGGAGATGCTCTAATCTTCATACACAGGGGAGATGCTCTTATCTTCATACACAGGGGAGGTGATGTTATCCTCATACACAGGGGAGATGCTCTAATCTTCATACACAGGGGAGGTGATGTTATCCTCATACACAGGGGAGATGCTGTTATCTTCATACACAGGGGAGATGCTGTTATCTTCATACACAGGGGAGATGCTGTTATCTCCATACACAGGGGAGATGCTGTTATCTCCATACACAGGGGAGATGCTTTTATCTTCATACACAGGGGAGGTGCTGTTATCTTCATACACAGGGGAGGTGCTGTTATCTTCATACACAGGGGGGATGCTGTAATCTTCATACACAGGGGAGATGCTCTAATCTTCATACACAGTGGAGATGCTGTTATCTTCATACACAGGGGAGATGCTGTTATCTTCACACACAGGGGAGGTGCTGTTATCTTCATACACAGGGGAGATGCTGTTATCTTCATACACAGGGGAGATGCTGTTATCTTCATACACAAGGGAGATGCTGTTATCTCCATACACAGGGGAGATGCTGTTATCTCCATACACAAGGGAGATGCTGTAATCTTCATACACAGGGGAGATGCTGTTATCTTCATACACAGGGGAGGTGCTGTAATCTTCATACACAGGGGAGATGCTGTTATCTTCATACACAGGGGAGGTGCTGTAATCTTCATACACAGGGGAGATGCTGTAATCTTCATACACAGGGGAGATGCTGTAATCTTCATACACAGGGGAGGTGCTGTAATCTTCATACACAGGGGAGATGCTGTAATCTTCATACACAGGGGAGATGCTGTTATCTTCATACACAATGGAGATGCTGTTATCTTCATACACAGGGGGGATGCTGTTATCTTCATACACAGGGGAGGTGCTGTAATCTTCATACACAGGGGAGATGATATTATGTTCATACACAGGGGAGATGCTGTAATCTTCATACACAGGGGAGATGATATTATGTTCATGCACAAAGGAGGTGCTGTAATCTTCATACACAGGGGAGATGATATTATGTTCATTCACAGGGGAGGTGCTGTAATCTTCATACACAGGGAGATGCTGTTATCTTCATACACAGGGGAGATGCTGTTATCTTCATACACAGGGGAGATGCTGTTATCTTCATGCACAGGGGAGATGCTGTTATCTCCATACACAGGGGAGATGCTGTTATCTCCATACACAGGGGAGATGCTGTTATCTTCATACACAGGGGAGGTGCGGTTATCTTCATATACAGGGGAGGTGCGGTTATCTTCATACACAGGGGAGATGCTGTTATCTTCATACACAGGGGAGATGCTGTTATCTTCATACACAGGGGAGATGCTGTTATCTTTATACACAGGAGAGATGCTGTTATCTCCATACACAGGGGAGATGCTGTTATCTTTATACACAGGGGAGATGCTGTTATCTCCATACACAGGGGAGATGCTGTAATCTTCATACACAGTGGAGATGCTGTTATCTTCATACACAGGGGAGATGCTGTTATCTTCATACACAGGGGAGATGCTGTTATCTTTATACACAGGAGAGATGCTGTTATCCTCATACACAGGGGAGATGCTGTTATCCTCATACACAGGGGAGATGCTGTTATCTCCATACACAGGGGAGATGCTGTTATCTTCATACACAGTGGAGGTGCTGTTATCCTCATACACAGGGGAGGTGCTGTTATCTTCATACACAGGGGAGATGCTGTTATCTTCATGCACAGGGGAGGTGCTGTTATCTTCATACACAGGGGAGATGCTGTTATCTTCATACACAGTGTAGGTGCTGTTATCCTCATACACAGGGGAGATGCTGTTATCTTCATACACAGGGGAGATGCTGTTATCTTCATACACAGGGGAGATGCTGTTATCTTCATACACAGGGGAGATGCTGTTATCTCCATACACAGGGGAGATGCTGTTATCTTTATACACAGGGGAGGTGCTGTTATCCTCATACACAGGGGAGATGCTGTTATCTCCATACACAGGGGAGATGCTGTTATCTTCATAGACAGTGGAGGTGCTGTTATCCTCATACACAGGGGAGATGCTGTTATCTCCATACACAGGGGAGATGCTGTTATCTTCATACACAGTGGAGGTGCTGTTATCTCCATACACAGGGGAGATGCTGTTATCCTCATACACAGGGGAGATGCTGTTATCTTCATACACAGTGGAGGTGCTGTTATCTTCATACACAGGGGAGATGCTGTTATCCTCATACACAGGGGAGATGCTGTTATCTTCATACACAGGGGAGATGCTGTTATCCTCATACACAGGGGAGATGCTGTTATCTCCATACACAGGGGAGATGCTGTTATCTTTATACACAGGGGAGATGCTGTTATCTTGATACACAGGGGAGATGCTGTTATCTCCATACACAGGGGAGGTGCTGTTATCTCCATACACAGGGGAGATGCTGTTATCCTCATACACAGGGGAGATGCTGTTATCTTCATACACAGGGGAGATGCTGTTATCTTCATACACAGGGGAGATGCTGTTATCTTCATACACAGGGGAGATGCTGTTATCTCCATACACAGGGGAGATGCTGTTATCTTTATACACAGGGGAGGTGATGTTATCTTCATACACAGGGGAGATGCTGTTATCTTCATACACAAGGGAGATGCTGTTATCTTCATACACAGGGGAGATGCTGTTATCTCCATACACAGGGGAGATGCTGTTATCTTCATACAGAGGGGAGATGCTGTTATCTTCATACACAGTGGAGATGCTGTTATCTTTATACACAGGGGAGATGCTGTTATCTTTATACACAGGGGAGATGCTGTTATCTCCATACACAGGGGAGATGCTGTTATCTTCATACACAAGGGAGATGCTGTTATCTTTATACACAGGGGAGATGCTGTTATCTTTATACACAGGGGAGGTGCTGTTATCTTTATACACAGGGGAGATGCTGTTATCTCCATACACAGGGGAGATGCTGTTATCTTCATACACAGGGGAGATGCTGTTATCTTCATACACAGGGTAGATGCTGTTATCTTCATACACAAGGGAGATGCTGTTATCTTCATACACAGGGGAGATGCTGTTATCTCCATACACAGGGGAGATGCTGTTATCTCCATACACAGGGGAGATGCTGTTATCTTCATACACAAGGGAGATGCTGTTATCTTTATACACAGGGGAGATGCTGTTATCTTCATACACAAGGGAGATGCTGTTATCTTTATACACAGGGGAGATGCTGTTATCTTTATACACAGGGGAGATGCTGTTATCTTCATATACAGGGGAGGTGCTGTAATCTTCATACACAGGGGAGATGCTGTTATCTCCATACACAGGGGAGATGCTGTTATCTCCATACACAGGGGAGATGCTGTTATCTTCATACACAGGGGAGATGCTGTTATCTCCATACACAGGGGAGATGCTGTTATCTCCATACACAGGGGAGATGCTGTTATCTCCATACACAGGGGAGATGCTGTTATCTTCATACACAGGGGAGATGCTGTTATCTTCATACACAGGGGAGATGCTGTTATCTTCATACACAGGGGAGATGCTGTTATCTTCATACACAGGGGAGGTGCTCTAATCTTCATACACAGGGGAGATGCTGTTATCTCCATACACAGGGGAGATGCTGTTATCTTCATACACAGGGGAGATGCTGTTATCTTTATACACAGGGGAGATGCTGTTATCTTTATACACAGGGGAGATGCTGTTATCTTTATACACAGGGGAGATGCTTTTATCTTTATACACAGGGGAGATGCTGTTATCTTTATACACAGGGGAGATGCTGTTATCTTCATACACAGTGGAGGTGCTGTTATCTTCATACACAGTGGAGGTGCTGTTATCTTTATACACAGGGGAGATGCTTTTATCTTTATACACAGGGGAGATGCTGTTATCTTTATACACAGGGGAGATGCTGTTATCTTCATACACAGTGGAGGTGCTGTTATCTTCATACACAGTGGAGGTGCTGTTATCTTTATACACAGGGGAGATGCTTTTATCTTTATACACAGGGGAGATGCTGTTATCTTTATACACAGGGGAGATGCTGTTATCTTCATATACAGGGGAGGTGCTCTAATCTTCATACACAGGGGAGATGCTGTTATCTCCATACACAGGGGAGATGCTGTTATCTCCATACACAGGGGAGATGCTGTTATCTTCATACACAGGGGAGATGCTGTTATCTTCATACACAGGGGAGATGCTGTTATCTTCATACACAGGGGAGGTGCTCTAATCTTCATACACAGGGGAGATGCTGTTATCTCCATACACAGGGGAGATGCTGTTATCCTCATACACAGGGGAGATGCTGTTATCTTTATACACAGGGGAGGTGCTGTTATCTTCATACACAGGGGGGATGCTGTTATCTCCATACACAGGGGAGATGCTGTTATCCTCATACACAGGGGAGATGCTGTTATCTTTATACACAGGGGAGGTGATGTTATCTTCATACACAGTGGAGATGCTGTTATCTTCATACACAGGGGAGATGCTGTTATCTTCATACACAGGGGAGATGCTGTTATCTCCATACACAGGGGAGATGCTGTTATCTTCATACACAAGGGAGATGCTGTTATCTCTATACACAGGGGAGATGATATTATGTTCATACACAGGGGAAATGCTGTTATCTTCATACACAGGGGAGATGCTGTTATCTCCATACACAGGGGAGATGCTGTTATCTCCATACACAGGGGAGATGCTGTTATCTTCATACACAGGGGAGATGCTGTTATCTTCATACACAGGGGAGATGCTGTTATCTCCATACACAGGGGAGATGCTGTTATCTTCATACACAGGGGAGATGCTGTTATTTCCATACACAGGGGAGATGCTGTTATCTCCATACACAGGGGAGATGCTGTTATCTTCATACACAGGGGAGGTGATGTTATCTCCATACACAGGGGAGATGCTGTTATCTTTATATACAGGGGAGATGCTGTTATTTCCATACACAGGGGAGATGCTGTTATCTCCATACACAGGGGAGATGCTGTTATCGCCATACACAGGGGAGGTGCTGTTATCCTCATACACAGGGGAGATGCTGTTATCTTCATACACAGGGGAGGTGCTGTTATCTCCATACACAGGGGAGATGCTGTTATCTTCATACACAGGGGAGATGCTATTATCTTCATACACAGGGGAGATGCTGTTATCTCCATACACAGGGGAGATGCTGTTATCTTCATACACAGGGGAGGTGCTGTTATCTCCATACACAGGGGAGATGCTGTTATCTCCATACACAGGGGAGATGCTGTTATCTCCATACACAGGGGAGATGCTGTTATCTTTATACACAGGGGAGATGCTGTTATTTCCATACACAGGGGAGATGCTGTTATCTCCATACACAGGGGAGATGCTGTTATCTCCATACACAGGGGAGATGCTGTTATCTCCATACACAGGGGAGATGCTGTTATCTCCATACACAGGGGAGATGCTGTTATCTTCATACACAGGGGAGATGCTGTTATCTCCATACACAGGGGAGATGCTGTTATCTTCATACACAGGGGAGATGCTGTTATCCTCATACACAGGGGAGATGCTGTTATCTCCATACACAGGGGAGATGCTGTTATCTCCATACACAGAGGAGATGCTGTTATCTTTATACACAGGGGAGATGCTGTTATTTCCATACACAGGGGAGATGCTGTTATCTTCATACACAGGGGAGATGCTGTTATCTTCATACACAGGGGAGATGCTGTTATCTTCATACACAAGGGAGATGCTGTTATTTCCATACACAGGGGAGATGCTGTTATCTTCATACACAGGGGAGATGCTGTTATCTTCATACACAGGGGAGATGCTGTTATCTCCATACACAAGGGAGATGCTGTTATTTCCATACACAGGGGAGATGCTGTTATCTTCATACACAGGGGAGATGCTGTTATCTCCATACACAGGGGAGATGCTGTTATCTTCATACACAGGGGAGGTGCTGTTATCTCCATACACAGGGGAGATGCTGTTATCTCCATACACAGGGGAGATGCTGTTATCTCCATACACAGGGGAGATGCTGTTATCTTTATACACAGGGGAGATGCTGTTATTTCCATACACAGGGGAGATGCTGTTATCTCCATACACAGGGGAGATGCTGTTATCTCCATACACAGGGGAGATGCTGTTATCTCCATACACAGGGGAGATGCTGTTATCTCCATACACAGGGGAGATGCTGTTATCTTCATACACAGGGGAGATGCTGTTATCTCCATACACAGGGGAGATGCTGTTATCTTCATACACAGGGGAGATGCTGTTATCCTCATACACAGGGGAGATGCTGTTATCTCCATACACAGGGGAGATGCTGTTATCTCCATACACAGAGGAGATGCTGTTATCTTTATACACAGGGGAGATGCTGTTATTTCCATACACAGGGGAGATGCTGTTATCTTCATACACAGGGGAGATGCTGTTATCTTCATACACAGGGGAGATGCTGTTATCTTCATACACAGGGGAGATGCTGTTATTTCCATACACAGGGGAGATGCTGTTATCTTCATACACAGGGGAGATGCTGTTATTTCCATACACAGGGGAGATGCTGTTATCTTCATACACAGGGGAGATGATATTATGTTCATACACAGGGGAGATGCTGTTATTTCCATACACAGGGGAGATGCTGTTATCTTCATACACAGGGGAGATGATATTATGTTCATACACAGGGGAGATGCTGTTATCTTCATACACAAGGGAGATGCTGTTATTTCCATACACAGGGGAGATGCTGTAATCTTCATACACAGGGGAGATGCTGTTATTTCCATACACAGGGGAGATGCTGTTATCTTCATACACAGGGGAGATGATATTATGTTCATACACAGGGGAGATGCTGTAATCTTCATACACAGGGGAGATGATATTATGTTCATACACAGGGGAGATGCTGTTATCTCCATACACAGGGGAGATGCTGTTATCTCCATACACAGGGGAGATGCTGTTATCTTCATACACAGGGGAGATGCTATTATCTTCATACACAGGGGAGATGCTGTTATCTTCATACACAGGGGAGATGCTGTTATCCTCATACACAGGGGAGATGCTGTAATCTTCATACACAGGGGAGATGCTGTTATCTCCATACACAGGGGAGATGCTGTTATCTTCATACACAGGGAAGATGCTGTTGTCTCCATACACAGGGGAGGTGCTGTTATCTCCATACACAGGGGAGATGCTGTTATCTTCATACACAGTGGAGATGCTGTTATCTCCATACACAGGGGAGATGATATTATGTTCATACACAGGGGAGATGCTGTTATCTTCATACACAGGGGAGATGCTGTTATCTCCATACACAGGGGAGATGCTGTTATCTTTATACACAGGGGAGATGCTGTTATTTCCATACACAGGGGAGATGCTGTTATCTCCATACACAGGGGAGATGCTGTTATCGCCATACACAGGGGAGGTGCTGTTATCCTCATACACAGGGGAGATGCTGTTATCTTCATACACAGGGGAGGTGCTGTTATCTCCATACACAGGGGAGATGCTGTTATCTTCATACACAGGGGAGGTGCTGTTATCTCCATACACAGGGGAGATGCTGTTATCTCCATACACAGGGGAGATGCTGTTATCTTCATACACAATGGAGGTGCTGTTATCTCCATACACAGGGGAGATGCTGTTATCTCCATACACAGGGGAGATGCTGTTATCTCCATACACAGGGGAGATGCTGTTATCTTTATACACAGGGGAGATGCTGTTATTTCCATACACAGGGGAGATGCTGTTATCTCCATACACAGGGGAGATGCTGTTATCTCCATACACAGGGGAGATGCTGTTATCTCCATACACAGGGGAGATGCTGTTATCTTCATACACAGGGGAGATGCTGTTATCCTCATACACAGGGGAGATGCTGTTATCTTCATACACAGGGGAGGTGCTGTTATCTTCATACACAGGGGAGATGCTGTTATCTTCATACACAGGGGAGATGCTGTTATCTTCATACACAGGGGAGGTGCTGTTATCTTCATACACAGGGGAGATGCTGTTATCTTCATACACAGGGGAGATGCTGTTATCCTCATACACAGGGGAGATGATATTATGTTCATACACAGGGGAGATGCTGTTATCCTCATACACAGGGGAGATGCTGTTATCCTCATACACAGGGGAGATGCTGTTATCTTCATACACAGGGGAGATGCTGTTATCTTCATACACAGGGGAGGTGCTGTTATCTTCATACACAGGGGAGATGCTGTTATCTCCATACACAGGGGAGATGCTGTTATCTCCATACACAGGGGAGATGATATTATGTTCATACACAGGGGAGATGCTGTTATCTTCATACACAGGGGAGATGCTGTTATCTCCATACACAGGGGAGATGCTGTTATCTTTATACACAGGGGAGATGCTGTTATCTTCATACACAGGGGAGATGCTGTTATCTTCATACACAGGGGAGATGCTGTTATCTCCATACACAGGGGAGATGCTGTTATCGCCATACACAGGGGAGGTGCTGTTATCCTCATACACAGGGGAGATGCTGTTATCTTCATACACAGGGGAGGTGCTGTTATCTCCATACACAGGGGAGATGCTGTTATCTTCATACACAGGGGAGGTGCTGTTATCTCCATACACAGGGGAGATGCTGTTATCTCCATACACAGGGGAGATGCTGTTATCTTCATACACAATGGAGGTGCTGTTATCTCCATACACAAGGGAGATGCTGTTATCTCCATACACAGGGGAGATGCTGTTATCTCCATACACAAGGGAGATGCTGTTATCTTTATACACAGGGGAGATGCTGTTATTTCCATACACAGGGGAGATGCTGTTATCTCCATACACAGGGGAGATGCTGTTATCTCCATACACAGGGGAGATGCTGTTATCTCCATACACAGGGGAGATGCTGTTATCTTCATACACAGGGGAGATGCTGTTATCCTCATACACAGGGGAGATGCTGTTATCCTCATACACAGGGGAGATGCTGTAATCTTCATACACAGGGGAGGTGCTGTTATCTTCATACACAGGGGAGATGCTGTTATCTTCATACACAGGGGAGATGCTGTTATCTTCATACACAGGGGAGGTGCTGTTATCTTCATACACAGGGGAGATGCTGTTATCTTCATACACAGGGGAGATGCTGTTATCCTCATACACAGGGGAGATGATATTATGTTCATACACAGGGGAGATGCTGTTATCCTCATACACAGGGGAGATGCTGTTATCCTCATACACAGGGGAGATGCTTTTATCTCCATACACAGGGGAGATGCTGTTATCTCCATACACAGAGGAGATGCTGTTATCTTTATACACAGGGGAGATGCTGTTATTTCCATACACAGGGGAGGTGCTGTTATCTTCATACACAGGGGAGATGCTGTTATCATCATACACAGGGGAGATGATATTATGTTCATACCCTGGGGAGATGCTGTAATCTTCATACACAGGGGAGATGATATTATGTTCATACACAGGGAAGATGCTGTTATCTCCATACACAGGGGAGATGCTGTTATCTCCATACACAGGGGAGATGCTGTTATCTTCATACACAGGGGAGATGCTGTTATCTTCATACACAGGGGAGATGCTGTTATCTTCATACACAGGGGAGATGCTGTTATCTTCATACACAAGGGAGATGCTGTTATCTCCATACACAGGGGAGATGCTGTTATCTCCATACACAGGGGAGATGCTGTTATCTTCATACACAGGGGAGATGATATTATGTTCATACACAGGGGAGATGCTGTTATCTTCATACACAGGGGAGATGCTGTTATCTTCATACACAGGGGAGATGCTGTTATCTTCATACACAGGGGAGATGCTGTTATCTTCATACACAGGGGAGGTGCTGTAATCTTCATACACAGGGGAGATGATATTATGTTCATACACAGGGGAGGTGCTGTAATCTTCATACACAGGGGAGATGATATTATGTTCATACACAGGGCAGGTGCTGCAATCTTCATATGCAGGGGAGATGATATTATGTTCATACACAGGGGAGGTGCTGTAATCTTCATACACAGGGGAGATGCTGTTATCTTCATACACAGGGGAGATGCTGTTATCTTCATACACAGGGGAGATGCTGTTATCTTCATACACAGGGGAGATGCTGTTATCTTCATACACAGGGGAGATGCTGTTATCTTCATACACAAGGGAGATGCTGTTATCTCTATACACAGGGGAGATGATATTATGTTCATACACAGGGGAGGTGCTGTTATCTTCATACACAGGGGAGATGCTGTTATCTCCATACACAGGGGAGATGCTGTTATCTCCATACACAGGGGAGATGCTGTTATCTTCATACACAGGGGAGATGCTGTTATCTTCATACACAGGGGAGATGCTGTTATCTCCATACACAGGGGAGATGCTGTTATCTTCATACACAGGGGAGATGCTGTTATTTCCATACACAGGGGAGATGGTGTTATCTCCATACACAGGAGAGATGCTGTTATCTTCATACACAGGGGAGATGCTGTTATCTTCATACACAGGGGAGGTGATGTTATCTCCATACACAGGGGAGATGCTGTTATCTTTATACACAGGGGAGATGCTGTTATTTCCATACACAGGGGAGATGCTGTTATCTCCATACACAGGGGAGATGCTGTTATCGCCATACACAGGGGAGGTGCTGTTATCCTCATACACAGGGGAGATGCTGTTATCTTCATACACAGGGGAGGTGCTGTTATCTCCATACACAGGGGAGATGCTGTTATCTTCATACACAGGGGAGGTGCTGTTATCTCCATACACAGGGGAGATGCTGTTATCTCCATACACAGGGGAGATGCTGTTATCTTCATACACAGGGGAGGTGCTGTTATCTTCATACACAGGGGAGATGCTGTTATCTTCATACACAGGGGAGATGCTGTTATCTCCATACACAGGGGAGATGCTGTTATCTCCATACACAGGGGAGATGCTGTTATCTCCATACACAGGGGAGATGCTGTTATCTTTATACACAGGGGAGATGCTGTTATTTCCATACACAGGGGAGATGCTGTTATCTCCATACACAGGGGAGATGCTGTTATCTCCATACACAGGGGAGATGCTGTTATCTTCATACACAGGGGAGATGCTGTTATCTTCATACACAGGGGAGATGCTGTTATCTCCATACACAGGGGAGATGCTGTTATCTTTATACACAGGGGAGATGCTGTTATTTCCATACACAGGGGAGATGCTGTTATCTCCATACACAGGGGAGATGCTGTTATCTCCATACACAGGGGAGATGCTGTTATCTCCATACACAGGGGAGATGCTGTTATCTCCATACACAGGGGAGATGCTGTTATCTTCATACACAGGGGAGATGCTGTTATCCTCATACACAGGGGAGGTGCTGTTATTTCCATACACAGGGGAGATGCTGTTATCTTCATGCACAGGGGAGATGCTGTTATCTTCATACACAGGGGAGATGCTGTTATCTTCATACACAGGGGAGATGCTGTTATCTTCATACACAGGGGAGATGCTGTTATCTTTATACACAGGGGAGATGCTGTTATCTTTATACACAGGGGAGATGCTGTTATCTTTATACACAGGGGAGATGCTGTTATCTTCATACACAGGGGAGATGCTGTTATCTTCATACACAGGGGAGATGCTGTTATCTTCATACACAGGGGAGATGCTGTTATCTTCATACACAGGGGAGATGCTGTTATCTTCATACACAGGGGAGATGCTGTTATCTTCATACACAGGGGAGATGCTATTATCTTTATACACAGGGGAGATGCTGTTATTTCCATACACAGGGGAGGTGCTGTTATCTTCATACACAGGGGAGATGCTGTTATCTTCATACACAGGGGAGGTGCTGTTATCTTCATACACAGGGGAGATGCTGTTATCTCCATACACAGGGGAGATGCTGTTATCTTCATACACAGGGGAGATGCTATTATCTTCATACACAGGGGAGATGCTGTTATCTTCATACACAGGGGAGATGCTGTTATCTCCATACACAGGGGAGATGCTGTTATCTCCATACACAGGGGAGATGCTGTTATCTCCATACACAGGGGAGATGCTGTTATCTTTATACATAGGGGAGATGCTGTTATCTCCATACACAGGGGAGGTGATGTTATCCTCATACACAGGGGAGATGCTGTTATCTTCATACACAGGGGAGATGCTGTTATCTTCATACACAGGGGAGATGCTGTTATCTTCATACACAGGGGAGATGATATTATGTTCATACACAGGGGAGGTGCTGTAATCTTCATACACAGGGGAGATGATATTATGTTCATACACAGGGGAGGTGCTGTAATCTTCATACACAGGGGAGATGATATTATGTTCATACACAGGGGAGGTGCTGTAATCTTCATACACAGGGGAGATGCTGTTATCTTCATACACAGGGGAGATGCTGTTATCTTCATACACAGGGGAGATGCTGTTATCTTCATACACAGGGGAGATGCTGTTATCTCCATACACAGGGGAGATGCTGTTATCTTCATACACAAGGGAGATGCTGTTATCTCCATACACAGGGGAGATGCTGTTATCTCCATACACAGGGGAGGTGATGTTATCTTCCTACACAGGGAAGATGCTGTTATCTTCATACACAGGGGAGATGCTGTTATCTTTATACACAGTGGAGATGCTGTTATCTTCATACACAGGGGAGATGCTGTTATCCTCATACACAGGGGAGATGCTGTTATCCTCATACACAGGGGAGATGCTGTTATCTTCATACACAGGGGAGATGCTGTTATCCTCATACACAGGGGAGATGCTGTTATCTTTATACACAGGGGAGATGCTGTTATCTCCATACACAGGGGAGATGCTGTTATCTTTATACACAGGGGAGATGCTGTTATCTTCATACACAGGGGGGATGCTGTAATCTTCATACACAGGGGGGGTGCTGTTATCTTCATACACAGGGGAGATGCTGTTATCTTCATACACAGGGGAGATGCTGTTATCTTCATACACAGGGGAGATGCTGTTATCTTCATACACAGGGGAGATGCTGTTATCTTCATACACAGGGGAGATGCTGTTATCTTCATACACAGGGGAGGTGATGTTATCCTCATACACAGGGGAGATGCTGTTATCTTCATACACAGGGGAGATGCTGTTATCTTCATACACAGGGGAGATGCTGTTATCTTCATACACAGGGGAGATGCTGTTATCTTCATACACAGGGGAGATGCTGTTATCTCCATACACAGGGGAGATGCTGTTATCTTCATACACAGGGGGGGATGTTGTTATCCTCATACACAGGGGAGGTGATGTTATCTACATACACAGGGGGGGAAGCTGTTATCCTCATACACAGGGGAGATGCTGTTATCTTCATACACAAGGGAGATGGTGTTATCTTCATACACAGGGGAGATGATGTTATCTTCATACACAGGGGAGATGCTGTTATCTTCATACACAAGGGAGATGGTGTTATCTTCATACACAGGGGAGATGCTGTTATCTTCATACACAGGGGAGATGCTGTTATCTCCATACAAAGGGGGGGATGCTGTTATCCTCATACACAGGGGAGGTGATGTTATCTTCATACACAGGGGAGATGCTGTTATCTTCATACACAGGGGAGATGCTGTTATCTTTATACACAGGGGAGATGCTGTTATCTCCATACACAGGGGAGATGCTGTTATCTTCATACACAAGGGAGATGGTGTTATCTTCATACACAGGGGAGATGCTGTTATCTTCATACACAGGGGAGATGCTGTTATCCTCATACACAGGGGAGATGCTGTTATCTTCATACACAGGGGAGATGCTGTTATCTTCATACACAGGGGAGGTGATGTTATCCTCATACACAGGGGAGATGCTGTAATCTTCATACACAGGGGAGATGCTCTTATCTTCATACACAGGAGGGGATGCTGTTATCCTCATACACAGGGGAGGTGATGTTATCTTCATACACAGGGGAGATGCTGTTATCTTCATACACAGGGGAGATGCTGTTATCTCCATACACAGGGGGGGATGCTCTTATCCTCATACACAGGGGAGGTGCTGTTATCTTCATATACAGGGGAGGTGCTGTTATCTTCATACACAGGGGGGATGCTGTAATCTTCATACACAGAGGAGATGCTCTAATCTTCATACACAGGGGGGATGCTGTAATCTTCATACACAGGGGAGATGCTCTAATCTTCATACACAGGGGAGGTGATGTTATCCTCATACACAGGGGAGATGCTCTAATCTTCATACACAGGGGAGATGCTGTTATCTTCATACACATGGGAGATGCTGTTATCTTCATACACAGGGGAGATGCTGTTATCTCCATACACAGGGGAGATGCTGTTATCTCCATACATAGGGGAGATGCTGTTATCTTTATACACAGGGGAGATGCTGTTATCCTCATACACAGGGGAGGTGCTGTTATTTCCATACACAGGGGAGATGCTGTTATCCTCATACACAGGGGAGATGCTGTTTTCTCCATACACAGGGGAGATGCTGTTATCTTCATACACAGTGGAGGTGCTGTTATCTTCATACACAGGGGAGATGCTGTTATCTTCATACACAGGTGAGATGCTGTTATCTCCATACACAGGGGAGATGCTGTTATCTTTATACACAGGGGAGATGCTGTTATCTTCATACACAGGGGAGATGCTGTTATCTTTATACACAGGGGAGATGCTGTTATCCTCATACACAGGGGAGATGCTGTTTTCTCCATACACAGGGGAGATGCTGTTATCTCCATACACAGGGGAGATGCTGTTATCTTCATACACAGGGGAGATGCTGTTATCTTCATACACAGGGGAGATGCTGTAATCTTCATACACAGTGGAGATGCTGTTTTCTCCATACACAGGGGAGATGCTGTTATCCTCATACACAGGGGAGATGCTGTTATCTCCATACACAGGGGAGATGCTGTTATCTTTATACACAGGGGAGATGCTGTTATCTTCATACACAGGGGAGATGCTGTTATCTTCATACACAGGGAGGATGCTGTAATCTTCATACACAGGGGGGATGCTGTTATCTTCATACACAGGGGAGATGCTGTTATCTTCATACACAGGGGAGATGCTGTTATCTTCATACACAGTGGAGATGCTGTTATCTCCATACACAGGGGAGATGCTGTTATCTCCATACACAGGGGAGATGCTGTTATCTTCATACACAGGGGAGGTGCTGTTATCTCCATACACAGGGGAGATGCTGTTATCTCCATACACAGGGGAGATGCTGTTATCTTCATACACAGGGGAGATGCTGTTATCTTTATACACAGGGGAGATGCTGTAATCTTCATACACAGTGGAGATGCTGTTATCTTTATACACAGGGGAGATGCTGTAATCTTCATACATAGTGGAGATGCTGTTATCTTCATACACAGGGGAGATGCTGTTATCTTTATACACAGGGGAGATGCTGTAATCTTCATACACAGTGGAGATGCTGTTATCTTTATACACAGGGGAGATGCTGTAATCTTCATACACAGTGGAGATGCTGTTATCTTTATACACAGGGGAGATGCTGTTATCTTCATACACAGGGGAGGTGCTGTTATCTCCATACACAGGGGAGATGCTGTTATCTTCATACACAGGGGAGATGCTGTTATCTTCATACACAGGGGAGGTGCTGTTATCTTCATACACAGGGGAGGTGCTGTTATCTTCATACACAGGGGAGATGCTGTTATCTTCATACACAGGAGAGATGCTGTTATCTTCATACACAGGGGAGATGCTGTTATCTCCATACACAGGGGAGATGATATTATGTTCATACACAGGGGAGGTGCTGTAATCTTCATACACAGGGGAGATGCTGTTATCTTCATACACAGGGGAGATGCTGTTATCTTCATACACAGGGGAGGTGATATTATGTTCATACACAGTGGAGATGCTGTTATCTCCATACACAGGGGAGGTGCTGTAATCTTCATACACAGGGGAGTTGCTGTTATCTCCATACACAGGGGAGATGATATTATGTTCATACACAGGCTAGGTGCTGTAATCTTCATACACAAGGAGATGCTGTTATCTCCATACACAGGGGAGATGATATTATGTTCATACACAGGGGAGGTGCTGTAATCTTCATACACAGGGGAGATGCTGTTATCTTCATACACAGGGGAGATGCTGTTATCTCCATACACAGGGGTGGTGCTGTAATCTTCATACACAGGGGAGATGCTGTAATCTTCATACACAGGGGAGATGCTGTTATCTTCATACACAAGGGAGATGCTGTTGTGGCACCCCAGGGGTCTGGTTTCCACAGTAACAGCAATGTTATGTCTGAGAGCAGGTGGGAGGTCTCTTGGTCAGGGATCCTGTGCATGCCACACCTCCTGCCCAGTCCTGGGAGGGGAAGAACTTCCCCTATATAAACCTAGGGCTGAGGCAGGGTTAGTGAGTAGAGAAGAAGTAGAGACAGAGAAGAGAAGCGGATATAGGAAAGAACATCAGGAGCTCTGTGGGAGCAGTACTACAAGGAGTCAGGGGCTGGCAGCTGCAGAGCTCACCCTGACTGAGAAGTTATCTCCGGACCCGGAGTCCGAGGCTGTGGGGACTAACTCCTATCCAGCAGCAGAAACCGACCGGCAGGGGATTGCAGGTCCTCTGGCCCAGAAACCCGAAGGCACGGTCACACGCGTGGGACCAGCACCGCCGTCGTGGAGCGGAAGCTACTAGAAGGCCCCGAGTCACCGGCCATACGGGTGAGCACCACACGGTACACTCAGGGACGTGGGCTACTTATACCCGCTTCTAGCAAGGTAGCCAGAAGAGTATCGTTAGTTTGGGAGGCCTACAACTCCGCCTGGCCAGGGGAGATCCCATCTGCTCAAGGACTGACCAGGCCCCAATCGCTAGCCAGTACTCCGGGAGGGTCTATCGTTGTCACCAGTAAAGACCCTGAACTATACCGTACCGTCTCTGAGTGGTTCCTGCTACCCCCATCATCCACGTCGGCTGCCCTGAGGCCATACCCCTCCCGTTGGGGGTTATACTATCACGCTGCACAATCCTACCACCGGCCTCAGCGGTCTGCCCTGCAGCAGCAGCTCCTTAGCTGTACTCAACGGGTGGCGTAGTCGTCCAACATCTACCGCTAATACAGCGCCACTTAGTCTGACTCCCTGGGCACGGACCGGATCACCGCCACGAGACTACAACCCTCAAGAGATCCGGCTCCGGGTAAGCTCCCGCGTGCGCAACACAGCGCGACACAGGCCCAGGGGCGCATCAACTTTTGGCGTAGTCGGCAGGATTTCGTGCCCGCAACCACCGGGTACTGCGTGCCTGAAAAAGACTGTTCAAACTTACCTGTGGTGAAGATTCCCGCCATCCGGCGCCATCTTCCGCTTCCTTCCCGCCATCGGTGGAGTTTTCCCGCCATCCGGCGCCATCTTCGGCCTTCTTCCCGCCATACGAGGAGTTTTCCCGCCATTGGACGCCATCTTGAGGACGCCGCGCGGGAAGAAGAGGGGCGTGGACTCCGAAAGCGCGCGAGAACTGAAGCCCCGCCTCACGTCCGGACGTTGCGTAAGGTCCTGGAAGGAGCCCAGCAGACGCCGACGTCACAGGAGCGCGACGGAAGGTCCTCAACCCTGACGATCCACTGCGGAGCCGCGGCCTACGGAAGAGGATCATCGCAAGGTAGGCCACGGTCCACTAGGGGGGAGAAGGATGTCGGATACGGAGGAGAGCTTCACCGCTTCAACCCCCGCCAGCGCCACCGCTGTTGCGGTCATGCCTTTCACCATGCCCTATATCCCGGGGGCAGCCTGGCTACCCCAGTACTCAGGGGAGTCACATACCCTGCATGACTTTAGAGAAAAGCTGGATAGCCTCTTCCAGGTGTACCCCCTCACAGAGGAGCAAAAAGTGAGCATCCTGGTGGCCCAATTAACCGGAGCAGCCCAAAGGGAGGTAAAGTCCTGGCCACCTGGGGGGAGGACTGTCGCAGGGATACTAACCCGGCTGAGGGACACCTTTGATACCCGCACCTCAGCCGAGATCAAGCTTAGATTCTACGGGTGCAAACAGCGGGCACATGAGAGTATAAGGGACTATGCCCTGAACCTACAAGAGGCCCCGAGAGCCATTAAGCAGACCGACCCTGACGGCGTGGGAGACGAGGACAGGCTGTTGACTGAACAATTTATAGAGGGTTTATATTGCAATGCCCACCGAACCCAGTTGCGGGCAATGGCCTTACAGGACCCTCATCTGGGATTTGCACAGTTCAAGGACAGAGCCATCTGGGTGCTTCGAGAACCGGCACCAGGTGGCGTTGTGACCCCCAGACGCCCCACTACCACTTACCACCAGGAGGCGGCGCCCTTGTTGGCAGGGCCTGTGGGAGCTGATGCGCAGGCTTTGAACAATGACCCGGCTCCAGACCTGCACCATCAGGTCCAAGAGCTAGCTAAAAGCGTTGCTGCGCTAACCCGAACTGTGCAGTCTTTACAGGTTTCCACTCCAGGGAAGATCCAGCTGGCATCCGGACCGGAGGACATCCCGTGGCGTCGACCAAGGAGGACCCCACCGGCCAGAGGAAGACCCAGCGACCGATACAACGAGGACGGACGACCCATCTGCCGCCGCTGCAATCAACCCGGACATATGGCAAGGTACTGTCCTTTAAACTGGCACAACCTGGGGTAGGGGGCCAACCCCCAGGAAAAAGATCACCAGGCCCATCGAACTGGCGCGACAAATATGTGGGAGGACGTCCAGTCTTACCCGTGGTACTGGATGGCATTCCTATGAGTGCCCTACTGGACACCGGGTCACAGGTCACCACCATCCCGTACGTGCTCTTCAAGCAGTACTGTAATGACTCGGATATCACCCGCTACCCTGACGACGACTTGAGTATCATCGCCAGCAATGGTCAGCCCGTGCCACAGATTGGATTTAAAGAGGTGACCATTAAAATCGGTAGAGTCGAACTGGCAGCACAGGGACTGATCATTGTAGACATTGACAAACACGAGAGTCACCCAAAGATAACTCTAGGAACTAATGTAATTGAAAATTGTCTTGCAGAGGTGATTTTCCTTTTACAGCAGGTTGCCAAGAACGCCAGCTCCGGCCAGCAGCGAGTGCTCCAGAAAGAGATCCGGGCACTGATGCGACGGCAACAGCTAGAACTCTCCGGTGGTGAGATTGGTAGCGTAAGAATGTGTGACCCTTTCCCTATTGCCATGCCCCCAAAAAGTGAAATGATGATTTGGTGCCGGGCAGCTATTGGTCTGAGAGGTAGAGATTACCAGGCAATGGTAGAACCAGTTTACTCAGACAGTAGGCCCACCATTTTGACAGCACGGGGGGTGGTCAATGTACGCCATGGGAGGGTGCCCGTTCGCATAATAAATATCGGGAAGAGGGAAGTGTACCTGCCCCGGTATGCCACGCTATCCAAATTGTATACCATCAATCAAAATTCCATACAGTCCGTAGAACCCTTGCCTCCATCTTCCCCGGAGGAAGGTAACGGCTCTAAAGAAACAATGGAGGACTGGTGTCAGCAACTACATTTGGGTACTGACTCCACTCCCTCACACCAGAAACAGGGAGTCTATCGGGTGGTTCAAGAGTACGAGAGAGTGTTTAGTAAACACCCGTTAGATTTCGGGCGAGTCAAGGGGGTAGAACACCACATCCCCACGGGAGACCATCCTCCCATAAAAGAGAGGTATCGACCCGTACCCCCTGCACACTACCAACACGCCAAGGGGATGCTTAGAGACATGAAGGAGGCTGGGGTAATCAGGGATAGCTGTAGCTCCTGGGCAGCTCCACTAGTCTTAGTCAAAAAGAAAGACAACACCATGAGGATGTGTGTAGATTACCGGAAAATCAACCGTATCACACACAAGGATGCGTACCCCTTACCAAGGATAGAGGAGTCTTTGGCTGCTTTAAGATCTGCTAACTTCTTCTCTACCTTGGATCTCACTAGTGGGTACTGGCAGGTTCCTGTAGCAGAGGCGGACCGGGAGAAGACCGCATTCACCACCCCGATGGGACTTAGCGAGTTTACCTGCATGCCGTTCGGACTCTGCAACGCACCAGGAACCTTCCAACGATTAATGGAGTGCTGTCTGGGCCACAGAAGCTTCGAGACGGTCTTGTTGTACCTGGACGATGTCATCGTATATTCCAAGACGTATGAGGACCACCTGAAACACCTGGCGGAAGTGTTCGAAGCTCTGGCAAGCTACGGCCTAAAGGTGAAACCCTCCAAGTGTCACCTCCTGAAACCAAAGGTGCAGTACCTGGGACACGTGGTGAGCGCTGATGGAGTGGCTCCCGACCCTGATAAGATCACCGCAGTTAAGGAATGGCCAAGTCCCTCCAGTGTAAAGGAAGTGCGGCAGTTCCTCGGGTTGGTAGGCTATTACCGCAGATTCATCCCTGGTTTCACCAAAAAGGCAGCTCCTATGCAGGACCTCCTGATAGGCCAGTCCCGGAAGGCCAAGAACCAGAAGCCACCCTTCAGATGGGAGAAGTTAGAAGAAGAGTCCTTCCGCCAGCTGAAGATGGCCCTCACGGGGGATGAAATCCTGGCGTACCCTGATTACAGCCAGCCCTTTATCCTCTACACCGACGCAAGTAACATCGGGCTAGGAGCCGTGCTGTCCCAGATCCAGCAGGGGAAAGAACGAGTAATCGCTTACGCCAGCCGAAAACTGCGACCCACCGAGAGAAACCCTGAGAATTACAGCTCATTTAAGCTAGAGTTCCTGGCAGTGGTGTGGGCAGTCACCGAACGCTTTAAGCACTACCTCGCTTCTTCCCGGTTCACCGTGTACACGGATAACAACCCGTTGACACACCTGGACACGGCAAGACTCGGTGCCCTAGAGCAGAGATGGATGGCCCGTCTGTCCAACTACGAGTTCACAATCAAATACCGGGCAGGACGCTCCAATACCAACGCGGACGCCCTGTCCAGGATGCCAAACCTACCGGACGTAGGAGAAGATCCAGAGGGACTGGAAGAAGTTGAACTCCCCGCGTTCCACCGTCATGGGACTATCCAGTATTCCCATCGGGTAAGGAGTAAGCAAGCCGCTACGTTTAACCCCTTGCCTCACTACAACTGGGAGGAAACGCAAGACAGTGACCCTGCCGTCCGACTGGTGAAGGAGATGCTGACTCGGCCAGAGGCTCGCCTTGACCCAGACGCTCCGGAGGAAGCCAAGCAACTGTGGGCTGAGAAGAGTCGACTGTTCCTTTACAAGGGGAAGTTGTGCCGCAGAATGGTTAACTCCCGGACGCATGAACTAATCTGGCAAGTAGTGGTGCCACGGAGAGACGCAGCCATGGTGATGGAGGCAGACCACGACGGGGCTGGACACTTCGGATGGAAGAAGCTGGAGTTCCTGCTGCACGGGCGGTTCCACTGGGTAGGCATGAGGGGAACCATCGAGAGGTGGTGCAGAGACTGTGGCCCGTGCAACCTAAGAAGGAAGGACCGTGTCAGCCAGAAGACTCCCCTGCAGTCCATCGTCACCCGGCAGCCGTTGGAAGTGGTAGCCTTGGATCATGTAAAACTGACCCCAAGCAGAAGTGGCTACGTTTACGCACTAACCATCGTGGATCACTACTCCCGGTTCTTGGTTGTCGTCCCCGTCAAGGACTTAACAGCTCGAACAGCAGCTAGAGCCTTCCAGCAGCACTTCTGCCGTCCACACGGGTACCCGGACCAAGTGCTGACGGACCAGGGACCTGCCTTTGAAGCGGAGGTCTTCCAGGAATTCTGCAATCTGTATGGCTGCCGGAAGATAAGGACGACACCCTATCATCCGCAAACTAATGGACTTTGTGAGAAAATGAACCAGGTGGTAATGGATCTTCTGAAAACGTTGCCCCTGGAAGAACGCAGTCTGTGGCCTGAGAAGCTGCCCGATCTGGTGGACCTATACAACCACATCCCGGTAGGTTCCACCAACTGTACCCCGGCTTACCTGATGAGGGCAAGGCCTGGTAAGCTACCTGTTGACCTGGAGATGGGAGTCCTGACACCCGAGGACACTTCACCAGAAGCAGACTGGGACACAGAGAGGCAGCAGCAGTACCGGAAAGTACAGGAGAGCGTGGAGCGAAGTCTCTGTCAAGCTAGGGAAAGACAAGAGAAAACTTACAACCAGTATGCTCCCGCTGTTCCCCTGGTACCCGGAGAGCAGGTCTTGAAGAGGAAAAGGCGGCTCCACAAGTTGGACGACCAGTGGGAGAAGGACCCGTACATCGTACTGCCCTCAAGCCACGACAACCCAAAGGTCTGTACCATCAGTAAAGACGGAGGGGAAACCACAACCATTGTATCCCGGGATCACCTGAAGAAGTGTCCCGAACAGCTACGGAACCCTGAAGAGGAACAAGAAGACCCTCGACCCGTAGAGAAAAGGGAAGACATGGTTAGTACTGTGCTCAGAGACTTCCCTCGGTCTTGGACTCAAGTCAATGGCGCAGTTGTGGTACCCGTACTCACCTTCCTCCAACCAGCATCCCAAGCACCTACGGAGCAACAGGTAGAGCTGGAAGAACAGCCGGTCCAGGAGGCAGAAGACTCCACACAAGCAGAACAGGAGGATCAACCCTCTGCTTATAGTGAGCCTGCCGTACCCCTAGTGAGCCAAAGAGCCGGTAGACAGCTGCCCAGTTTACCCTTGACAGCTCCTACACCCTGTAGTTCAGGGCTAGACAGTCAGCTCCGTAGGTCCACTAGGGCCACTAGAGGCCAGTTACCCGCACGTTGGAGGATTTGAAATGTATAAATTGTTTTATTTGTGGTTACCTGTTTTTCTTGTTGCTTGTGTATAATTATGTGTTTCTAGTTATTTATAGGAGTCCTTGGTGGATTTACCGGGAATCCTTTGTACATGGTTGGAGCGTAACCTAGGAATGCACTAAAGACTGTTAAGGACTCGGGGCAGGACAGACCCCTACCTGGTTACGTCTCCCTGTTTTGGGTGAAATGGACACCTTGCTTTTCTTCAAAAACTGCACCCGGTTGCGGACACGCCGTGACCATCTTTATGTGTTTTTCTTATTGTATTATTATTGTTTATACCTTGTTATGTTTTTCTAAAAATATGTTTAGTCCCGGAGTACTAAATTTCACTAGGGGGGAATGTGGCACCCCAGGGGTCTGGTTTCCACAGTAACAGCAATGTTATGTCTGAGAGCAGGTGGGAGGTCTCTTGGTCAGGGATCCTGTGCATGCCACACCTCCTGCCCAGTCCTGGGAGGGGAAGAACTTCCCCTATATAAACCTAGGGCTGAGGCAGGGTTAGTGAGTAGAGAAGAAGTAGAGACAGAGAAGAGAAGCGGATATAGGAAAGAACATCAGGAGCTCTGTGGGAGCAGTACTACAAGGAGTCAGGGGCTGGCAGCTGCAGAGCTCGCCCTGACTGAGAAGTTATCTCCGGACCCGGAGTCCGAGGCTGTGGGGACTAACTCCTATCCAGCAGCAGAAACCGACCGGCAGGGGATTGCAGGTCCTCTGGCCCAGAAACCCGAAGGCACGGTCACACGCGTGGGACCAGCACCGCCGTCGTGGAGCGGAAGCTACTAGAAGGCCCCGAGTCACCGGCCATACGGGTGAGCACCACACGGTACACTCAGGGACGTGGGCTACTTATACCCGCTTCTAGCAAGGTAGCCAGAAGAGTATCGTTAGTTTGGGAGGCCTACAACTCCGCCTGGCCAGGGGAGATCCCATCTGCTCAAGGACTGACCAGGCCCCAATCGCTAGCCAGTACTCCGGGAGGGTCTATCGTTGTCACCAGTAAAGACCCTGAACTACACCGTACCGTCTCTGAGTGGTTCCTGCTACCCCCATCATCCACGTCGGCTGCCCTGAGGCCATACCCCTCCCGTTGGGGGTTATACTATCACGCTGCACAATCCTACCACCGGCCTCAGCGGTCTGCCCTGCAGCAGCAGCTCCTTAGCTGTACTCAACGGGTGGCGTAGTCGTCCAACATCTACCGCTAATACAGCGCCACTTAGTCTGACTCCCTGGGCACGGACCGGATCACCGCCACGAGACTACAACCCTCAAGAGATCCGGCTCCGGGTAAGCTCCCGCGTGCGCAACGCAGCGCGACACAGGCCCAGGGGCGCGTCACTGTTATCTTCATACACAGGGGGGATGCTGTTATCTTCATACACAGGGGAGATGATATTATGTTCATACACAGGGGAGGTGCTGTAATCTTCATACACAAGGGAGATGATATTATGTTCATACACAGGGGAGGTGCTGTAATCTTCATACACAGGGGAGATGATATGTTCATACACAGGGGAGGTGCTGTAATCTTCATACACACGGAGATGCTGTTATCTTCATACACAGGGGAGATGCTGTTATCTTCATACACAGGGGAGATGCTGTTATCTTCATACACAGGGGAGATGCTGTTATCTTTATACACAGGGGAGATGCTGTTATCTCCATACACAGGGGAGATGCTGTTATCTTCATACACAGGGGAGATGCTGTTATCTTCATACACAGGGGAGGTGCTGTTATCCTCATACACAGGGGAGATGCTGTTATCTTCATACACAGGGGAGATGCTGTTATCTCCATACACAGGGGAGATGATATTATGTTCATACACAGGGGAGATGCTGTTATCCTCATACACAGGGGAGATGCTGTTATCTTCATACACAGGGGAGATGCTGTTATCTTCATACACAGGGGAGATGCTGTTATCTCCATACACAGGGGAGATGATATTATGTTCATACACAGGGGAGATGCTGTTATCTTCATACACAGGGGAGATGCTGTTATCTTCATACACAGGGGAGATGCTGTTATCTTCATACACAGGGGAGATGATATTATGTTCATACACAGGGGAGGTGCTGTAATCTTCATACACAGGGGAGATGATATTATGTTCATACACAGGGGAGGTGCTGTAATCTTCATACACAGGGGAGATGATATTATGTTCATACACAGGGGAGGCGCTGTAATCTTCATACACAGGGGAGATGATATTATGTTCATACACAGGGAGATGCTGTAATCTTCATACACAGGGGAGATGCTGTTATCTTCATACACAGGGGAGATGCTGTTATCTTCATACACAGGGGAAATGCTGTTATCTTCATACACAGGGGAGGTGCTGTTATCTTCATACACAGGGGAGGTGCTGTAATCTTCATACACAGGGGAGATGATATTATGTTCATACACAGGGGAGGTGCTGTAATCTTCATACACAGTGGAGGTGCTGTTATCTTCATACACAGGGGAGATGCTGTTATCTTCATACACAAGGGAGATGCTGTTATCTCCATACACAGGGGAGATGATATTATGTTCATACACAGGGGAGATGCTGTTATCTTCATACACAGTGGAGATGCTGTTATCTCCATACACAGGGGAGATGCTGTTATCTTCATACACAGGGGAGATGCTGTTATCTCCATACACAGGGGAGATGCTGTTATCTTCATACACAGGGGAGACGCTGTTATCTTCATACACAGGGGAGTTGCTGTTATCTTCATACACAAGGGAGATGCTGTTATCTCCATACACAGGGGAGATGATATTATGTTCATACACAGGGGAGGTGCTGTAATCTTCATACACAGGGGAGGTGCTGTAATCTTCATACACAGGGGAGATGCTCTAATCTTCATACACAGGGGAGGTGCTGTAATCTTCATACACAGGGGAGATGCTGTTATCTTCATACACAGGGGAGATGCTGTTATCTTTATACACAGGGGAGATGCTGTTATCTCCATACACAGGGGAGATGCTCTAATCTTCATACACGGGAGATGCTGTAATCTTCATACACAGGGGAGATGCTCTAATCTTCATACACGGGAGATGCTCTAATCTTCATACACAGGGGAGATGCTGTTATCTTCATACACAGGGGAGATGCTGTTATCTTTATACACAGGGGAGATGCTGTTATCTCCATACACAGGGGAGATGCTGTTATCTTCATACACAGGGGAGATGCTGTTATCTTCATACACAGGGGAGATGCTGTAATCTTCATACACAGGGGAGATGCTGTTATCTTCATACACAGGGGAGATGCTGTAATCTTCATACACAGGGGAGATGCTGTAATCTTCATACACAGGGGAGATGCTGTAATCTTCATACACAGGGGAGATGCTGTAATCTTCATACACAGGGGAGATGCTGTAATCTTCATACACAGGGGAGATGCTGTTATCTTCATACACAGGGGAGATGCTGTTATCTTCATACACAGGGGGGATGCTCTAATCTTCATACACAGGGGAGATGCTCTAATCTTCATACACGGGAGATGCTCTAATCTTCATACACAGGGGAGATGCTGTTATCTTCATACACAGGGGAGATGCTGTTATCTTCATACACAGGGGGGATGCTGTAATCTTCATACACAGGGGGGATGCTGTAATCTTCATACACAGGGGGGATGCTGTAATCTTCATACACAGGGGAGATGCTCTAATCTTCATACACAGGGGAGATGCTGTAATCTTCATACACAGGGGAGATGCTCTAATCTTCATACACAGGGGAGATGCTCTAATCTTCATACACAGGGGAGATGCTCTAATCTTCATACACAGGGGAGATGCTCTAATCTTCATACACAGGGGAGATGCTCTAATCTTCATACTCAGGGGAGATGCTCTAATCTTCATATACAAGTGATGTGTTGTTATCTTCATACACAGGCGAGGTGCTGTTATCTTCATGCAATCAAATTTTTAATTGATTGCATTCTTGCGATTTAATTGAAAGTGGAAGTGAGCACTTACAGAGATACATTTTTTGGATTGCCATATTTTGAGAGCTGTAACTTTTCTATTTTTCTTCTCATATAGCTGTATGAGGGCTATTTTTGTGGGATCAGTTGAAGTACCGTTAATAGTACCATTTTTGAATACCTAACTGTTTGTGATCACTTTCTATTCTGATTTTTGAAAGGCAGAAACGAATGCCGCTTCAGGAACGAATACAGCTTAGGGAAGGAGATGAACACAAAGTGCAAAGAGAGTAGCACAATAAATCCTCAAGATGAGAAAAGTTAGATCTAATTGGTCTTATTGACTATAATGATTTAAGTCCATTTCTGTAGATAGTTTTGGTATAGTAAAAAAATCTTTACATTTTCTTGCAATTAGAGAGAAAGAAATCCTTTTTATAAGGTATTTTTAAATTGCAAAGTTTTTTATATTAATAAATTTTGCAAATTAAGTTGAGCTAATTTGATTAAGAAGTGTGATATGATGTCAGAAATCATGACCTGGAAGAAACAGCAGTAGCCTTATGTTTCTGAGTATCATTTGAAAAAAAAATGATGATGACCTCCATGAAAATGTAAAAAGTGGATTTGGAATTGTCCGTGGTGAATACCACTTTATCTTTGTCTCTTTTTCGTGAAGTATATACAGTGCTAGTGCGGTTACTGAGCACCATTGTATCCGACAGTGTTGTCTGAGTGAGTGCTTTAAATAATTATAGAATTGGTGTTCAGTGGCAGTGCCAGCATTCTCTATGGATGGACTATACCTCTGACATGGAGCTCAAAATGTAATGTAAACAGGCCCTAAGATTGAAAACTTGAAATTATTTTTTTTCTCAGGTGGACCAGCTTCTGGCTTTGTCAGCAGTACTTATGAAAATCTGCAGCATAGATTAGAATGTTTGCAAACCATCGCCAATGATCTACAAATAAAAAATAAAGGTAATAATTATTTCTTTATAATATCACTAAAAAGATAATAGAGAGATCATTAAATGGTTCAGGTTCATAGCGTGTGTAAGGGGGTCTATTCAGTTTGGGTTGAGGGGCCCAAATCATTATTTGCAATAGGAGGTGATAGTCGTACATGATGTGACAAGCTTTATACTTTCAACACTCTTAAATGAGACAATAGAACAAATTGTACAGTGATAGACAAGTAGTATTTTCATTAGTGGGTTTATGCATGAAACAATTTGCAGCAGCTTGCACTGGTTTGCTGGTGATCTCTTCCGCAGCACCTCCTTCACACTGCAATAATCTCTTTGTCATCTTCTCAGCAGTGTAACACACATATTGCTGGTCACAAACCTTAGATTAGCCACTTCTTTTGTTAGCGATCAGCTGTAATAGCTTGTCTGGCACTTTGCACACTTTTGCTGCTTACCCTTCTAAGTTACTGGATCTGTGGATCACCATCCCTTACACACACCTCTCCAAGATACTTCTCTTCACACTTAGTCATCACCTTTCAGACTCCTCTGATGTGGCTATCTTTTTGCATATATTGGAAGGTGCACAGTTCATAAGTACAAATATGTGTACCGCCCCGAGGGTTCGGCCGCTACAGGGGTATTGCACCTCTGCCAGAGGTGTGATATTCCACTCCCGGGTAAGGATGGAGTGTGGACCGGGGCTCGTTTAGCTGCATGCATCACACACACCCCATTTCCGGGGGACAGCTCAACGGTGCTCCCATTAAGATAGTAATGCAGGCACGACAGAATCTGTCCCTGGCTGGAGTGGGGAGGGGGGAGGAAAACCCAGTGATGTAGGAGCAGGAGGGGACGGTTTCTGGGCATAGGTAGGAGCCCATTGGTTGCAAGTCACCTGGGCTCATACACAGAGAGGGAGGTATATAAGGTGGGCACCATCTTAGTTCAGGGTTGAGTTCAGAGAGAGAAGGAGTTCAGCCAGAGAGGGCTGACAGGGAGCTGTGGCTCAGTCTGGGCCCAGCTCCACGAGGCAGGCCTGGAGTGGAGGCCAGAGCCAGAGGAGAGGAATGGAAACAGAAAGGAACAGAAAGGAAAGTAAGAAGGAACAGAACACCAAGAGAGGCCCAGAGACACGAGGGCAGAAGGAACCCCAAAGGCCCAGGAGATTGCGGGTGATGGGTTGGCAGAACAGGGTACCGGATCCCAAGTTGGTGGAGGCGACTAATCCTCAGCCAAGGACCGGCGGTCGTGATCACATCTTGGTGCGACCCCTCACTACACCTACTAGAAAGGCACACCACATAGAGTCAGGGAGGTGAGCACGAAGTCCTCCCAAGAGATGGCCCGCGGGAGCTGTACAGACGTAGTGTCACTGGTGGGGCACGGCCAGAGAAAGGAATAGAAGGGAGTCCTGTGTCACACTCTGGAATAGCCTGGGGGTTGACTGAGCCCCGCATCTGGTGGACGCAGCACGGCTCGGGCAATCATTGCCGGCGGAATGACTAAGAATATAAAGAACTGTGAGTAAAGAATTTGAACTGCAACCCCACGTCTCTGTGCTTCATCGCCGCGCCAGCACTACTAGTGCTGGGACGCTCGCACAATCACCCCCACCATCTACTACACTGCCCTGGGGCTGCACTCTTCCCGTGGGGAGTCACACTACCTCAGCTGCATACACCATCAGCCCCAGCGGTCGGCCTTGCAGCGGCGGTCCGCACTGACCACAATCCACGGGTGTCGTAGTCGGACAATTAACCCAAAACCCCCACAAAATACCGCCATCGGCCTGACCACTCTGAGCCACGGGACCGGGTCACCGCCACGGATTCTACAACCCCCAGAGACCCGGCTCCAGGTATCCCACACACGTCCACACTAGGCCCAGTGTTATGATCTGCTACAGGGACTAAGGAAAGACAGGAGAACTGTCCCTACAATAGAACTAAACTAGATCCCTACGATGTAACGGGGAACCTGATCCTGCGATCAGACCCGCTAAAGTCCTCGGCTAGTCTGAACGAAGACCTAAAGATGTGAGGGAGGGATCCCTACAAGAACTAGGGACTGGGATAAGTTGGACACCTCCTAGCAGAAATAGTAGCAGTCAAAGACAAACACACAACAAAAAGCATAGAGGTCAGAAGACCTAGCAAAACTAACAGAGAACGGCAACAGAGCACCAAGCTAGCTCAAGAGTAGTAAATACAATGAAGTCCAGCAAGACCAGGAGGGCGGAGCCGGATTAAATAGGCAAAAATGGTCATGTGACCAGCAAACTAAAAAAAACCTAACAGGAGAGTTCTAACAGTACCCCCTCTTCTAAGAGGATCCTCCGGATCCCCTAGGCCCAGGCTTACCAGGAAACCTCCTGTGAAACGCTCTGACAAGTCTGGAAGCAGAAACATCATCCGCCCTCACCCATGAGTTATCCTCAGGTCCGAAACCCTTCCAAGCGACGAGATACTGCAAACTCCCTCTATACTGTCTAGAATTTAGGATGCGGGAAATTTCATATTCCCCGTCCTCCACCACCGGAGGAACAGTGGCAGAGGCGTCACCATCAGACACATCAGCTTTTTTCAACAGAGAAACATGAAACACCGGGTTAATCTTCCAGGACGTAGGAACCTCCAACCTAACAGCAGATTGGTTAACTATCTGAAGCACCTTAAAGGGCCCTACAAACTTGGGACCCAATTTTTTAGAAGGAATCCTCAATCGCAGATTCTTAGAGGACAACCAAGCCATGTCACCAACAGCAAACAAAACCTCTTGCCGTTTCCTATCAAAGTACCTCTTAGATTTTTTGTTAGCCTCCTGAAGATTACCACGCACATCCGTCCAAACTCTCTCCAAATCCCCGGAAAAACTCTCCTCCTCAGGCACAGCCGAAACCAATTTGGAGAATGACCCAAAAGACGGATGTCTCCCAGAACAACAAAAAAAAGGCGAACACCCAGCAGAAGAGGATGTATGGTTGTTAAGAGCAAATTCAGCAAGTGGCAGAAACTCAGACCACCCCTCTTGATTGTCTGCCACAAAACAACGCAAGAACTGCTCAACATCCTGGTTCTTCCTTTCTGTCTGGCCATTAGACTCAGGATGATATCCAGATGAAAACGACAAATGAACTCCCAACCTGTCACAAAAGGCACGCCAAAAACGAGCCACGAACTGAGGTCCCCTATCAGAAACAATGTCAGTAGGAACACCATGTAGTCTGACAATTTCCTTGACAAAGGCCTTAGCGAGTGTCTTAGCGCCAGGCAGTTTGATGAAGGGAACCAAGTGACACATCTTGCTAAAACGGTCCACGACCACCCAGATGACCGTGAAACCTTCAGAGGGGGGAAGGTCAGTAATAAAGTCCATAGCCAGATGTGTCCAAGGTGCACTAGGAACCTCCAGAGGGCAAAGCAACCCCGCAGCAGGAGCATTCGAAGACTTGGATCTAGCACACACAGTACATTGGCGCACCCACTTAATGACTTCCTTCTGCCATCCAGGCCACCAAAAACTGCGACCCACAAGTCTCTTGGTCTCAGAAATTCCTGGATGACCTGCCAACCGAGACTCATGACACTCAACAAACAAATCTCTCCTAAAGGTCCTAGGCACAAACAACCTCCCATGGGGAGTGTTAGATGGGGCATTCTCCTGAGCTTTAAGAATCTCATCCTCCAAAACGGAGTCCAAAGCAGCAATCACAACACCTTCTTGTAAAATGCTCTCCTCTTCCTCCTCAACACCGACCATGGGAGAAAAGCTGCGAGACAAAGCATCCGCTTTAACATTCTTGGTACCCGGGATGTAAGTAACGGAAAAATTAAACCGCGACAAAAAAAGTGCCCACCTAGCCTGATGGGCATTCAAGCGCTTGGCAGCATCAAGATAGATCAGATTTTTATGATCGGTGAAAACCTGCATGGGAAATTCAGCACCTTCCAAGAGGTGACGCCAGTGTTCAAATGCGAGTTTAATCGCCAGCAATTCCCGATTACCAATATCGTAATTAAGTTCAGTTTGAAAAAAAGGCACAGGGATGTACTCCATCCTTGTTTTCCTGAGACAACACCGCACCGACCCCCACCGAAGAAGCATCAACCTCAACCAAAAACGGCTTAGTCACATCAGGCTGCATAAGGATGGGAGCAGAGGTGAACCTCTCCTTTAGAAACACAAAAGCTTCAATGGCCTCAGAAGCCCACTGAACCGCATTAGCACCTTTCCTGGTGAGATCGGTCAGCGGTTTGACAATAATAGAAATTTTTTTTATGAATTTTCTGTAATAATTGGCGAAACCCAAAAACCTCTGTATCGATTTCAAACCAATAGGCCTAGGCCATTCCTGCACAGCTTGAACTTTAACCGGGTCCATCTCAAAACCTTCACTGGAGATAATGTAGCCCAAAAAACTAATTCTCTGTACAGCGAACTCACATTTCTCCAGCTTAGCAGAAAGCGAATTGTCCATTAATAACTGTAATACCTCACGTACGCTCCGCCAATGAGACTCCAGATCAGGCGAATAAATCAGAATGTCATCCAAATACACAACCACATTTTTGCCGATTAAAGGTCTAAGGATGTCATTAATAAGATTCTGAAAAAATGCTGGAGCATTGGTAAGACCAAAAGGCATAACCAGATTCTCAAAATGACCCACAGGAGTGTTAAAAGCAGTCTTCCATTCATCACCCTCCTTCATGCGCAACAAATTGTATGCCCCCCAGAGATCAATTTTAGAGAACCACTTGGCCCCCACTAACTGGTTAAATAAATCAGGAATCAATGGCAGTGGGTAAGGATTGCGTACAGTAATTTTATTAATCTCACGAAAGTCCAGACAAGGACGTAAACTGCCATCTTTTTTTTTTACAAAAAAAAATCCAACAGCCACAGGAGACTTGGAAGGCCTAATGTGACCGGTGGCCAAGCTTGTCTGTATGTATTCCTCCAAAGCCTTTCTCTCAGGAATAGTAAGATTAAATAAACGACTTTTAGGAAGAGTCGCTCCAGGGACAAATTCAATGGTACAATCATAGTCTCTATGGGGAGGCAAAATTTGTGACTCCTCCTCAGAAAAAACTCTCCAAAAATCCTGAATAGGTACAGGCAATTCCCCTTTATCCACAGCAGCAATACGTCCGTTACAACACTTGTCATAACACTTAGGGCTCCAGGACTTAATTTCATTGGTAGACCAATCCAGTACAGGATTGTGCAATTTTAACCAGGGTAACCCCAATATTACTGGAGAAGGCAAATTATCCAATACCACCAAATCCAAATTTTCTTGGTGAATACCATTAATAGTGAGGGGAAATTCACAGACCTTATGAGTAACACTCTTCAAGGGAGAGCCATCAACAGAAACCACAGCAATAGGGGATGACAAAGTTTTAGGTTCTAATCTAAGTTTTTCGAAGAATCCCCCATCAATCACATTCAGAGTAGAACCACAATCCACAAATACCCGAAATTCAATTAATTCATCCTGAGCAGCAGTAGTGGCAGATAGGAATACTCCCTTAGAATTTAAACAGGCAATACGGGCATAACTGACCATTTTTTTTTTTTCTTTCTTCAAACGAAGCACACAGTTCTTAATAAAATGACCAGAATTTCCGCAATAGAAGCACAAGCCTTCAGAAAGCCTGCGATCTTTTTCCTGAGAGCGGGGTGTCATCGCTCCAATCTCCATCGGCTCTCCATTGTCAGCACAGACCCTCTCAAGACTCGGAGCTGACATAGCAGAGGATTTGCTCTCATTAACCCTTGCACGCAGTCTCCTGTCCACCCGTATAGCTAATTGCATAGCCTCCTGCAAGTTTCCAGGTGTGGGATAAGCAATCAGTAAATCCTTAACCCTTTCACCTAGCCCTGCAAGAAACAAGCTTTTCAAAGCTGAATCGTTCCACCCCACCTGGGCAGACCACCGATGGAAGTGAGAACAATATTTTTCCACATTACCTGATCGCTGCCTCAAACGTCTCAATTCAGACTCAGCAGATGAGACATGATCAGGATCATCATACAACAAACCCAAAGCAGAAAAAAAAACTATCCACTGATCTAAAGCACGGATCACTAGGTTGGAGAGAGAAGGCCCATCCCTGAGGATCTTTGCGCAAAAGTGACATTATGAACCCTATGCGCTGTGATTCATCACCAGAGGATCCGGGTCTCAAACGAAAATACAATAAACAAGCATTTTTAAAAGAAAAAAAATCTTGTTGTTCGCCAAAAAATAAATCAGGCAGACGTACCTTTGGTTCCACAAAATGTGCTCCAGAACAGCTACTCACGTGTTGTTGGAGCTTGGCCACCTCCAGAGAGAGTCCCTGCAAGCGTTGAGCCAAATCTTGAACCGAGACCATGATGGAAAACTGGAGGTCTTTCCTTAGAGAAAAATTTTTTTTTTTTCTTTTAGGGCTGGACTTACTGTTATGATCTGCTACAGGGACTAAGGAAAGACAGGAGAACTGTCCCTACAATAGAACTAAACTAGATCCCTACGATGTAACGGGGAACCTGATCCTGCGATCAGACCCGCTAAAGTCCTCGGCTAGTCTGAACGAAGACCTATAGATGTGAGGGAGGGATCCCTACAAGAACTAGGGACTGGGATAAGTTGGACACCTCCTAGCAGAAATAGTAGCAGTCAAAGACAAACACACAACAAAAAGCATAGAGGTCAGAAGACCTAGCAAAACCAACAGAGCACCAAGCTAGCTCAAGAGTAGTAAATACAATGAAGTCCAGCAAGACCAGGAGGGCGGAGCCGGATTAAATAGGCAAAAATGGTCATGTGACCAGCAAACTAAAAAAAAACTAACAGGAGAGTTCTAACACCCAGGGGGCGAGTCATATGCATTCGTCCATGTTCACACTAGACGTTTTTTTATGCGTTTTTTTATGCAAATTTTCAGCTGTGTTTAACAGTACCAGCAAAGTTTATGAGATTTCAGAACTCTCATGCACACACATTGGTTTTTGTATTATCAGTATTTTGTGCTTTGCATGTTTTTTTGCACAATAGAGCATGTTACTTCTTTCAGCGTTTTTTTCTGCGGTTCTGCAGTATTTTATCGCCCATTGAAAGTAATGGGCAGTGACAAAAACGCTGAAAAAACACTGAAAGAAATGACATGCTCTATTGTACAAAAAAACATGCAGGTATCACGTTTTGCTGCGTTTTTTTGTGCCAAAACCCTTAAAGTTGAATAGGTCAGTTCTTTTTTCACTAAACCTTAATAGCATGCATAACGAGACAAATGGACAGTGAAAAAAACACAGCAAAACGTAAGAAAAACCAAGCAAAACCTGCTTTTTTTACTGCAGCCTCCTGCCTGCCAAGAGATCAGGTTTTGCTGCAGTAAGAAAAACTTTGAACAAATGGCTAGTGTGAACATACCCTTAGTGTTTCCATCTGTTATGGCAATCTTTGCCCTTTTCTAATAACATCTCTCTTGTGCAAATTAAAATCTCTCCTCCACCTGGGGCAAACCTCTTGTGCTACATCTCAGACTGGAGCATTTTCCAACTCCACTATGGCCCCAAATAAGCCCTGTGATGCTGCACCTTAAAGGAGTATTCTCAAGTAAATAAATAGTTTTAGTTAGTTAGATAACACGAAAATAAGAAACTTTACATGCTCGTGAGTAGCGAGCATGCTCACCACTACTCGTTACTCGCCCGAGCATCACAGTGCTCGGGATGCTCGTTACTCGGCGAATAGTTTTTGAATATTCGGGTAGGAGCTCGAGTCCCCGCCCTGCATGTTTGGCGCTTTTTAAGCAGCCAATTAATATGCAGGGATTGCCTGCCAATCACTGTAATGCTGTAGCCATGTTGATAGTGGCATTACAGTGATTGGCTGGCCGCATAGCGTCATCAGGTCTATATGAGGCCACGGCCCCACTATCAATATTCGGTTAGTATTTTTTCTCAGGCGTCGGAGCCAAATCCAGGTGAAAAACAGTCAGAGAAAAGATGGATTTTGGTAAGACCTTACCTGTAAAATCCTATTCAGCGAAGGAAGGAAGGGAGACACAGATCCATTACTAGTGGGTAGGCGGAGCCCCACAGGATAGTTCACCTCAGATTTGAAAAAGTGACGACCGGCCCCTCCAGCTTAGGCTCCTCCTACCCCCATGTTCTTCAGTCCGTACACAAGCTAAGGAAGAGCAGACAACACCAGCGGAACAACACAACCACTTCCGAAAATTCATAAATGCGAGAGAACAGGTTATGCATGTAACAGAAAAAACACACAGGTAATGACCGACCACCGTGGGAGGAGGAAGGATTTCCCCAGGGATAAAGCCTCCGGACGTAACCACCATCCAAGAGACTCTCGCACCCTGCGGGAGATACCGACACAGTGATCTAGCGAAGTCGGCGATCGGTCCCAACGGGTCAGAATAAGATTTTGGAGACCCCAGGAATGAAATTGTGCAAACGGTACCGCTTCCATTGCTGCCACCATCAGACCCAGAAGGCGCATACACTTCCGAAGGGACATTGCCATCGCCGATCTCATATCCTGGACATGGTGACGAAGGTTCGCTTGTTTGTCCGGAGGCAGGGACACCACTGCTCGAACCGTGTCGAAAAGCATCCCCAAGAACAGGATTGACTGCGACGGCTCCAAAGACGACTTCTTCCAATTGACCAGCCACCTGAAGTCCTCCAGGTGCTGAAGGGAGAGATCGCGAGCTGTCACCGCCTCCTCCGCTGTGGATGACACAATTAACAGGTCGTCCAGGTAGGGGAGAATCGTATCTCCTTGCCTTCGAAGGAGCGCCATGAGCGGCGCCAGAATTTTTGTAAAAGCCCTGGACGCCGAGGCCAACCCGAATGGTAGGGCCACAAACTGGTAATGGGCCTGACCTATGGCGAAACGCAGGAAGCGCTGGTGAGCCCTGCCAATAGGGACATGCAAATAGGCGTCGCGGATGTCGATCGACACCAAGAAATCGTACTGCGACAGGGCCGCCACGACAGAGCGAAGAGACTACATACGGAATTTCCGGGTCCGAACATGAACATTCAATTCTTTGAGGTCCAGAATGGGGCGAAACTTGTCCTCCTTTTTGGGGACCACAAAAAGGTTGGAGTAAAACCCCCTTCCCCGGTCCTCCGGCGGAACCGGAACCACCACCCCCTGCTGCAGAAGAGAGTCGACCTCCCGCAGCAGTGCGGCAGCCAGCTTGGGCTCGGACGGGATGCGTGACTGACGAAATCTGTCCGGGGGTCGAGAATGAAACTCTATGAAATAGCCTGCCGACATAACCCGCATCACCCAGGCGTCCGATACGCTGGACGCCCAAATCGACCCGAATTGAAGCAGACGACCTCCCACCCGAGAGCCCTCGAGGGGGTTCCTGGCGTCAGTCCGCCTTAGCGTGCTTTTTGTCAACCTCCCGTTTGTCCTGACGGAAATGTTGTTTCCAGGGTGTACTGGATTTCTGGGTGGTCTTCTTTCCGGAAGACGAGGGACGACCCGATCTCCAAGAGGGCTGACCGAACCGTCCCCTGGGCCGAAAGGACCGACGACCACTACCGGCACTTGACTTGCCAGACGTAGAAACCGTTGCTTTCCGCTGTGGCAAAGCCGAATCCTTGGCCTTAGCAATCAGCTCCATGAGGTCTGAACCAAAAAGCTGACCGCCCTTGTACGCCAGACTCAGCAAACCTTGTTTGGATACCGCGTCTCCAGTCCACTGTTTAAGCCACAGTGCTCTCCTGACTGAGACGGCCGAGGATTGAGCCCTGGACAGAACCGAAGTAGCATCCAGCACTGCGTCCCTGCCATATCGGGCCGCCTCTTCCAACAGCTGGAAGAGCCTTTCCACCTCAGACAGCGGAGTCCCATCTTGCAACGCCGTCCGCAGCTGATCCAACCACCGCAGAGAAGCCTCACCAGCCCACATGGCCCCCAAGGCCGCTCGGAATCCATGACCCGCGGCCTCGTAGATGGACTTCGCCGCTAACTCCATCCTTCTATCCAGCGGGTCCTGTAGACTCGCCTTCCCTTTAACAGGAAGCAAAGAGGATTTGCTCAGCTGAGACAATGGCACGTCCACTTCAGGAGAGGGGACCCAATTAGCGATCGTCTCCGTGGAGCAGGGATACAGGGCATCAAAAAACCGCATCCCCTGGAAGCGTTTATCCGGACACAGGTGTTCTTTCTCCACCGCCTCGTTAAGTTCATCGTGCGCCGGCAGCGTCGAACGAGCCCGACGCGACTCCTGATACAGCCGGGCCGACTTGCCAGGGCGCCTCGTCACCTCTTCAGACAGCTGTAACGCTTCCCGCATAGCCCCAATAAAAGCGTCCACCCGGCCCGAAAGCGAAGCAGATCGACCCTGCCGATCCTCTTCATCAGAATCGGAGATCTCACCAGCAGAGTCTGTCGGTGATTCCGAAGCCTCTGACGCACTGTGCGGAGGAGACAGCGCCACCACAGGCCTGTGGCGCTTCTTGCCTCGTGACGTCGGTTGGGACTTAGCTGATACCCAATGACCCAGGAGGTCAGACAGACTGTCAAAGGAGCGAGTGAGTGCTTCCACTTTAACATCACTGAGACCCCCGACCAGTGTCGAACCTGACGCCATCGAAGACCCCGGCGTATCAGATACGCGTGACCGATCCTGAAGCGGACCGGGAGAGAGGTCCGCGCCCCCTGGTCCCTGATCCGACATGCCCCCACACAGTTGCGAGCGTCGTGGATAAGGCGGTAACAACCCCTTACAATGGGTACGGGAACCGAGGATGTGTGATTCTGCTACCACAGCCTGTTCCTACACACAAAACCCCCAAACACTGAAGGGTTAAAGCTCCTCCTTAAAGGGAGAAGAGCTACCCCAGCTGCCTGCAGAGCAAAAGTTAACCTGACAGACTAGGGTCCAGAAAGGGTTAACTGCCCTGGTGAGGCCAGACCCCTCAGAAGGGGTTTAATGCTGCTGACCACGCAATACGCCTTGCCTTAGAAGGATAGCAGTGTGCGAGTCCCTCAGCGGGGAAGTAGCAGCGCTGGATATAGCACACCCTGTCTGCCTTAAGAGGCCAGCAGTAAGGTGCTCTGCGCTGCAATAGTGTGAGAAAGGAATCTTCTGCCTTAAAAACAGAAGTGACTCACCAGCTGGCCGGGGTGACTGCTCTTCCTTACACAGTGCTCGGTGTCTGGTGTAGAGAGCGGGGAGCAGGGAGCAGGAGGTAGCACGAGGTAATTGCCGGAAGAAGAAGAGGGGGCTGGGACAGCTCCAGCGCGCGCTTTCCTGTCACTTCCTGTCTGAGCTATGATGACAGGCAGCAGAGAGGCGCGAAGCCACGCCCCCCGCCGCCGCTACCAACGGAGCCCGTGCTCCTCCGTCCCTGCTCCCCTGCCGATAACACAAACGCCTGCAGCGGAGATATCCTCCTGAAGGGACAAAACAAGCAGTCACCACTTGAAAACAGTAACAGCGGCTGCCACAGGAGCCGCTGAAGCACTCAGACCACAGAGAGCACTTACCCAGCTGAGCGCCACAGGGAACCCCAGGGATGTGTGGCGCCGTGGCCCTTTGCCCCCCCCCACGGCGGAGCGCGCAGGGACCCAACAGAAGCGGTGTGCGTCTCCGCCAGGGAGCACTCTGTATCCCCCGGGGCCGGCAGGCTTCTGCGGGGACCTCCTTAGGGGGTACACAGATCTGCCAGGGGAGGGTCAGGGGTCCCAGCAGCGCCGAGACCCCCTGAGACCTCTAGACCACGGGGGGTCCAGGTCTCCGGAGTAAAATAAAAAATTCTTCTGAGGAGCTGCAAAGGCAGCGACTATCCTCTGCGACCTCAAATTTTAGACTGGAGAACATGGGAGTAGGAGGAGCCTAAGCTGGAGGGGCCGGTCGTCACTTTTTCTAATCTGAGGTGAACTATCCTGTGGGGCTCCGCCTACCCACTAGTAATGGATCTGTGTCTCCCTTCCTTCCCTTCTGCTGCTGAAAGGAATAATAGAGACAAGTCAACAATTGTGCATTTATCACCCACTCCTGGTTTTGTCTCCCACTCCTGAGAAAAAATACTGACCGAATACTGACCAGGTAGTCAAATATTACTGTGGTAATACGCGTGAAATTTTTTGTAAGCTGTGAAATATTATGCTCAATTTAAAGTGCGGCAGTTGTGCGTTCAAAACGTATATCCTGACTTGGCCGCTAACCAATAGCATCACTATACTGCTATTGTCCATCATCTCATGTGGACAAATATTACTGCAGTAATAATCGGGAAATTTTTTGGAAGCTATGAAATATTATACTCCATTTAAAGTGCGGTAGTTGTGCGTTCAAAACATGTATCCAGACTTGGTCGCTAACCAATAACATCACTATACTGCTATTGCGGAGAAACTTGGTCATCAGAGGTGCTCAAATACTACTGCGCTAATAATCGTGAAATTTTGTTGAAGCTGCAAAATATTATACTCCATTTAAAATGTGGCAGTTGTGCGTTAAAAACATACTGTATATTCAGACTTGACCCCTAACCAATAGCATCGCTATACTGCTATTGCAGAGAAAATTGTCCATCATCTGAGGTGGTAAAATATTACTGCGGTAGTAATTGTGAAATTTGTTGCAAGCTGTGAGTTATTATACTGTATTTAAAGTGCGGTAGTTGTGCGTTCAAAACATATATCCAGACATGGACGTTGACCAATAGCATCACTGCTATTGCAGAGAAAATTGTCCATCATCTCAGGTGGTCAAATATTACTGCAGTATTAATCGTGAAATTTTTTGGAAGCTGTGAAATATGATACTCCATTTAAAGTGCAATAGTTGTGCATTCAAAACATATCCAGACTTAGTCGCTAACCAATAACATTGCTAGAGAAACTTGGTCATCAGAGGTCATCAAATATTACTGCAGCAATAATCGTGAAATATTTTGGAAGCTGCAAGATATTACACTCCATTTAAAATGGGCAAGGCGCATGGTAAGGGACGGGAAAGTGGACCTGATGCTGATGGTGCACGCAGAGGCTGAGGCCGTGGGCAAGGTGAAACTGTGCCTGCTGCGGGAGCACAACAAACACACACATCATTTTTTTTGTCTATTCCCATGCACCATTTCACACCAAGATATGGGTATATGCTTCAGGATTTCGTCTTTTTTATTTCGTTCTCCTCCTTCCCCTCCTCCTCATCATCCTCCACCATCATATCAACAGGGTGACCATCATGCAATACCCACATTATTTTTTTAAGAGTGTTTATGATGCACGTAGGAACAATTTTTAGAGGCCTACCTCTAACATTCCATAACTGTCACGGGTGTGTCAGAAGTGACAGACAGTCACCCTGCAGTTGGTTGCAGGATGTCTCTACATTTGGCATTAGACATCTTCTTAGAGGCTGTCTCTAGGACCCAGTGGCTACCTCCCTGACTAATTAACTCCCTGGCCTCGGTGTATAAATACCTGGTGTGTTCTAGAAGGAGGTGCCGGCGATATTCATTACTACCTGTGAAGACTTTAGCAAGAGCAGTACTTTGTCCTCTCTGGAGCTTGAGGACATCTGCGCATTTGTCTGGAGTCGTCTAAAGCTAAGCTATTTCCCCCTGTTTGTCCTTCATTGTTGTCTATAGTGTTTAGTGGAGATGGACTAGTGCTCATCTCCTCCCTTCTATAGCCTGAGCCAAATGGCAGGGAAAGACAGGGCGAGGTACGCGTGCGGCGATTGGTGAAGAGCTAATACAGGGACGTTAGGGTAGACAGGGTGACGCTAGATCAACCTAGGAGGTCTCCACTTTCCCCCCTTTCCCTAGAGTCATGGCTCCCTTTCCCTCGTCCCTTTGTGTTGCACTAAGTCTTTCCCACACCTTGCGTGACAATAACATATATACAGTACAGACCAAAAGTTTGGACACACCTTCTCATTTAAAGATTTTTCTGTATTTTCATAACTATGAAAATTGTACATTCACACTGAAGGCATCAAAACTATGAATTAACACATGTGGAATTATATACTTAACAAAAAAGTGTGAAACAACTGAAAATATGTCTTATATTCTAGGTTCTTCAAAGTAGCCACCTTTTGCTTTGATGACTGCTTTGCACACTCTTGGCATTCTCTTGATGAGCTTCACTCTGCTCACATACATCTCTTCCACAGTCCATAACTTGATTTATTTTTTCCATACACTCATTGACCGATTCATAATTTTTATGGTGATCTGTACTCAGAAATTCATCAAAACAGGCAGGGTTGCTTGCGGTCCTTCACAGTTTGCTGCTGCCAATTACCAAACAAAACCCTTTGGGGTCGGTTAAAATCTGTTTTATATTCTACAATATTACCTCTCTTATCTGAAATTCGTGTAAAGGTGAGCTATTGCACTATGGATAGCATATTACATGCATCCCATGGATTATTGCCTTAACTCTGTGATGCTGCAACCAAACAAAAAAAAATCTATTCTATTCTCTATTGATACCGCTGTTGATACCAATATTGATACCAATAGGGACAGGTGCTAGGTGGTAACATCAGCTGGAAATTAGTGTTCATTGTCGTCATATACATCTCTTATATTGTCTATAACTTGATTGCTTTTTTCAAAAAATCATTGACAGATTCATGTTTTTTAATTTAATCTGCACTCAGAAATTCATCAAAGCAGTCAAGGTTGCTTGTGTTCCTTCACAGTTTGGTGCTGCCACGTCCAAAATAAACCTCTTCGGGGCCAGTTAAAATCTATTTTATATTCTATAATATTACCTTTCTTTTTGCAATTGATGTACGGGTGAGCTATAGCATTAGGGATAGCGTATTACTGGCATCTAGTCAGGGATTATTGCATTATACTCCGTATTGCTACGAACAACAAAAAATCGATTCTATTCCCTTTTGATACCACTGTTAGCTGCATTTACAATAGGAACAGGTGATAGGTGCTAACATCAGCTGGAAATGAGTGTTCATTCTGGTCGCATACATCTCTTACACTATAACTTGATTGCTTTTTTAAAAAAATCATTGACAGAATCATGTTTTTTAATATAATCTGCACTCAGAAATTCATCGAAGCAGGCAGGGTTGCTTGAGTTCCTTCACAGTTTGGTGCTGTCACGTCCAAAAAAAAACTCCTTGGGGGTGGTTAAAATCTTTTTTATATTCTACAATATTACCTCTCTTATCTTCAATTTTTGTATGGGTGTGCTATTGCACTATGGATAGCGTTTTACATGCACCCAGCCAGGGATTATTGCCTTCTACTCCGTGCTGCTGCAACAAAAAAAATTGATTCTATTCCCTATTAATACCGCTGTTAGCTACATTTACAATAGCGACAGGTGCTAAGTGGTAACATCTGCTGAAAATGAGTGTTCATTCTGGTCACATACATCTCTTCCACAGTCCATAACTAGATTGATTTCCTCCATACCCTCATTGGAGTGCAGTGAAGGGTGAACATATAAAACCCCACCCAGAATGAGATAGGAACCAAACGGGAAAATGAGAAACACCTGGAGAGGAACAAACCAAGAAAGGAAAACAAATACAATATAAACCATCAGCCTTTGGACAGAAGAAATGACCACACAGCAACAAATCCCCAAACTGAGCAATGACAGTACCCCCCCTTTTATGAGGGGTCACTGGGACCTCAGTAGACCTTATTGTCTGATATCGCTGATGTAACTCTTTCACCAGGTGATCCGCATGAAGATCCTCCAAATTAACCCAAGAGTTATCTCCAGGACCATGACTTAATGAGATACTGAAGACAGTCATAAATATCCACACATCCTCAATAAAACAAGAGGGATCCCTTCACAAACATAGCATACAGCCTATAGAGAATATTGAAGGAACATCTGATCCAGAATATGTATAAAAAAATTGTTATTAAAGATTTCAAACTACAATATGATATGTTGGTAAAATTCATATAAAAGACATGATACAGAAAACGCAGAACACAGCCCTGTATCTCCAAACAAGCAGGTAGTATATATAATATTTAAGCTAATTAGCAGATAGTATACAGATATTAAGTACTAAGACACAGTAAATATCATAGAGGAGATCACTCCAAACATCAAAATATTTTTAGATCCCCACCCAAGTTGTAAGGGTAATAAACAGTGGTATCATGATACCTGGATAGAAGAGTGTGATAGCCCTAAAATATAATATTTTGATCTCCCTTCAAACCTTAATTAATTGTCACGGGTGTGTCAGGGGTGACAGACAGTCACCCTGCAGTGGGTTGCAGGAGATCTCTACATTTGGCATTGCAGACAGCTGCTTAGATAGGAAGCTGTCTTCAGGACCGAGTGGCTACCTCTCTCTTGCTAATTGGCTCTCTGGCCTGGGTGTATATATACCTGGTGTGTCTGAGAGGGCGTCGCCGGCTATATTCATTTCTACTTGTGAAGCTTAGCAGGAGCAGTACCTCGTCCTCTCTGTAGCTTGAGGCCGTGTGCACATTTGGAGTTCATCTAAAGCTAAGCCATTTTCCCCTGTTGGTCTTTAGAGTTTTAGTGGAGGTTGACTAGTGATCATCTCCTTCCATCCCTAGCCACAGCCAAATGCCAGGGAAAGTAGGGCGAGGCACCCAAGTGGCGATAGCTGAGGAGGCTATATAGGGACGTCAGTTGTGACAGGGTGACGTTAGACCTGACTAGGAGGTCTCCACTTCCCCCTTTCCCTAGTGTCTGGGCTCCCTCTCCCTTTTCCCTCTGTGTTGCACTAACACCTGGTGTGACATTAATCTGGAAGAAAATATCTCCTCCTCTGGCACGGAGGACTGTAGCCCTGAAAAATTCTCAAACATTGGATGAAAACCCCCACAGCAAAAAAAAAGGTGAGGTAGCTTTAGAGGAATGGTTATTTAGAGCAAACTCGGCAGGGGGATAGAAACTCCACCCAGTCTTCCTGATTAGAGGAGACAAAACATCTCAAATACTGCTCTACTTCCTGGTTAATCCTTTCGGTTTGACCATTAGTCTCGTGGATGATAACCTGAGTAAAAGGACAGCTTGTTATCCAATCTGGAGCAAAAACTACACAAAAGCTAGCCAGAACCCCTCTATAAGAAATAATATTTTTGGGAAAACCATGCAATTTACCGATATGAGAAATGAGCAAAGTTGCCCTTAGCAGTTGGCAACTTTTGAAGTAGGATCAAATGAGCCATTTTTCTAAAACGGTCCACGACCACCACCCACACGACAGTATTACCACCAGAGTTAGGCAAATCGGTGACAAAGTCCATGGACAAGTGGGTCCAGGACTGCATCGGAACATTGTTAGGCAAGAGATAACCCGCTGGGGCTTGATGAGAGGATTTAGCCCTGGTACAGACTCTGCATTTGTGGACATACTCTTCAATATCCTTATGAGCATTCTGCCACCAAAATGATCTAGATAAATAGCTCCAAGTGGCATAAGAACCCGGATGCCCAGCTAAAACGGAATCATGTACTTCATTAAGAAGATCTACGCGTAAAGAGGGCATTACATAAAGTTTGTTTATAGGTAAACCTTCCGGCGCACTGTCCTGAGCATCCTGAATGTGCTGCCTGAGATCTACCCCCAGAGCACCAACCACCACCCCCTCATTAAGAATTTTGACAGAATTTTTGTCGCTCAACTTTGGGACAAAGCTACAGGACAAAGCGTCAACCTTGACATTCTTAGATCTGAGGAGATAAGTAGTGGCAAAATTAAACTGAGCAAAAAAGGGGCCAACCGAGCCTGTAGGTGTTTAAGCATTTAGCAAGGTCAATATACAACAGGTTCTTATGATCGGTAAAGTCAGCCACCTTATGTCTTGACCATACCAACCAATGTCTCCATTCCTTAAAGGCTCTTTTAACCGCCAGAAGGTCTCGGTCACCTATATCATATTTAGACTCTGCTTGAGAGAACTTCTGGGAAAAAAAACACAAGGATGTAGATACCCACTTTTTTCAGTGAAAAAGCCGCTTCCATCCCAATGGAAGAAGCGTCTATCTCAACAAAGAAAGGCAGATCAACCTCGGGTTGATTGAGAACAGGAGCCTTAGAGAAAGCTGTCTTGAGAGCAGAAAAAGAATTTAGTGCCTTGGCTGACAAAGAAGAAGAATCTGTTCCCTTCTTGGTCATGTCAGTTAAAGGATTTGCTATGACCGAAAAGTTCTTATTAAACTTCCGATAAAAATTTGCAAAGCCAAGAAATCTCTGTAATGCTTTCAGGTTACTCGGTTGAACCCAGGACTGCTTGCTTCATCACTGGGCCCATCCAAAACCCCAATGCAGAAACCAAATGTCCTAAGAACTGGACCTGCTGAACCTGTCTGGCATGCTCAGCATGCTTCTCCTCAGTATGCTAGTAATGTTATGATCTACAACAAGAACTAAGGAAAGATAGGGGAAAGCTGTCCCTACAGTAAGACTAAGCTGAATCCCTACGATGTAGCGGGCTGCCTGTTCCTTGTGAACAGACCCGCCTTTGTCCTCGGCTAGTCTGAACGGAGACCTATAGAAATAATGGAGGGGTCCCTAAAAGTACTAAGGACTGGGACAAAAAAGGGACACCTCCTAACAGAAGTTGCTGCAGAACACAAAAGACAAACTGACAAAAAGTACTAGAGGTCCCAGAGGACCTAGCGAAATAGACAGAGATAGGCACCGAAGCACCTGGCTAGAGAGACAGTCAAACAACACTGAAGTCCAGCAAAGCCAGAAGGGCGGAGCTGAAATAAATAGGCAGATGGTCACGTGACCGCAAAACACAAGATAGAAAAAACTAACAGGAGGGTTCTAACAGTACCCCCTCTTTTATGAGGATCCTCTGGATCCTCCAGGCCCAAGCCTATCCGAAAACCTCCTGTGGAAAGCTTTAACAAGCCCAGGAGCAGAGACATCATCCGTCCTTACCCAGGAGTTGTCTTCGGGACCGAAACCCTTCCAGGAGACAAGATACTGTAATCTCCCTCTATGCCATCTAGAATTCAAGATACGCGAAATTTCATATTCGCCGTCTTCCACCACAGGAGGAACTGTGACAGTGGAGTCCCTATCAGATACGTCAGCCTTTTTCAACATGGGAACATGAAACACAGGATTAATCTTCCAGGAAATAGGGACATCCAACCTAACAGCCGACGGGTTAACAACCTGAAGCACTTTAAATGGACCCACAAACTTAGGACCCAGTTTTTTAGAGGGAATCCTCAACCGCTGGTTCTTCGAGGACAACCAAACCATGTCACCCACAGTGCGCTCCCCCTTTCTTAAAGGGACCGCGCGCGCCGTCCTAAGGAGTCCCCGGCCAATTGCCGGAGGACCTCCCATATATAAGGCACCTCCTCCAAAATGGAGGTGCCCGAGCAAAGTTGTTGCAAAGCATACTCACCTCTGCTTCAGCCCTCAAGTCCCATTTCCAGCCTGACTACCAGTCCTGTCTGCCTGCTTGTCTTCCCTTCAGCCCGACAGTCTGTCTCCTGCATCCGCCAGTCTGTCTATGGGCAAGTCCACCTGCGGACCAGGAAGCACCTGCCAGTTACCTGCCTGCTACCTGCCGTACTTGCTAGCCCGCTCACCTGGGAGCGCTCACCTGCTACCCGCCTGCTAGCCTACCTGGAGGCTCCGCCGTCACTTGCCGTGACCACCTGTCTGCCAGCCAAGAGACTCTTACCCGCTCAGCCGTCACTTGCCGTGATCACCTGCCTGCCAGCCAAGAGACTCTTACCTGCTCTGCCGTCACTTGCCGTGACCACCGGCCTGCCAGCCAAGAGACTCTTACCCGCTCAGCCGTCACGTGCCGTGGCCACCTGTTACCTACCAGTTACCCGCCAGGTACCCGCCTCGTCTGTCTGCCCGCTCACCTGGGAGCACCTGCCTGTTTCCTGCCAGCCTGCCTGGAGACCCGGCCGTCACTTGCTGTGACCACCTTCCTGGTAAACCTATAGACTGCTACTTGCCCTGCTTCTTCGAACTGTGACCACCTGTCTGCTACCAGAGACTTCCGCCTGCTTGCCGTGTCCATCCGCCATACCGGTCAGTCCCAGCCATCTGACCCGTGGGAGCCACCTGCTCTCTTACAAGGTCGTCCCCAGAGTAGCACCTGGTCCCTCAGCCCGGATCCTCCCTGGTCACGGTGTCGTTAGCTGCCGAACGACCAGGGTCGGTTCGGGTGGATACTTAGTCACGCCCCTCTGGGTCCCTCCTTGCACCTCGGCACAGAGGTTCCACCATCCGGACCCGTAACAACCTCTTTACGTTTCCTGTCAAAATACTTCTTGGACTTTTTGTTAGCCTCTTGAAGGTTACAACGTACATTAGTCCAAACTCTCTCCAAATCACCGGAAAAATTCTCCTCCTCCGGCACCGCCGACCTCAATTTGGAAAACGAACCAAAAGATGGATGTCTCCCAGTACAACAAAAAAAAGGAGAACATCCAGCAGATGAGGATGTATGATTGTTAAGAGCAAATTCTGCGAGAGGCAGAAACTCCGACCACACCTCTTGATTGTCCGCCACAAAACAACGCAAAAATTGTTCAACATCCTGGTTCTTTCTTTCAGTCTGTCCATTAGACTCAGGATGATAACCAGACGAAAATGACAAATGGACTCTCAACCTGTCACAAAAAGCACGCCAAAAGAGAGCCACAAACTGAGGTCCTCTATCAGAAACAATATCCGTAAGAACGCCATGGAGCTTGACAATCTCCTTAACAAACACCTTAGCGAGTGTCTTGGCGCAGGGCAACTTAATGAATGGAACCAAATGACACATCTTACTAAAACGGTCCACGACCACCCAGATGACAGTAAAACCCTCGGACACAGGAAGATCAGTAATAAAATTCATAGTGAAATGCGTCCAAGGCGCACTAGGAACCTCCAGAGGGCAAAGCAACCCCGCAGCAGGAGTATGTGAAGCCTTTGACCTAGCGCACACAGTACACTTGATGACTTCCTTCTGCCATCCAGGCCACCAAAAACTGCGACTGATTAGTCTTTTAGTCTCCGAAATTCCTGGATGACCTGCCAACAGAGACTCATGACACTCCACAAACAAATCTCTCCTAAAGGCTCTAGGCATGAACAACCTCCGATGGGGAGTGTTAGATGGAGCATCATCTTGAGCTTTCAGAATCCCATTCTCCAACACGGAGTCCAAAGCCGCCACCACAACTCCTTTCTGTAAAATGCTCTCCTCCTCCTCGGCACCGACCGTAGGAGAGAAGCTGCGAGATAAAGCATCGGCTTTAACATTCTTAGTACCAGGGATATAGGTAACAGAAAAATGAAACCGAGAAAAAAAAAGTGCCCACCTAGCTTGACGGGCATTCAAGCGCTTGGCAGCATCCAGATAGATCAAATTCTTATGATCTGTGAAAACCTGAATAGGAAATCTAGCGCATTCCAGAAAATGACGCCAATGTTCAAACGCGAGTTTAATAGCCAGCAACTCCCGATTTCCAACATCATAATTCAGTTCGGTTTCCGAAAAATTTTTCGAAAAGGAGGCACAAGGATGTACTCCACCCTTGTTCTCCTGAGACAAAACTGCTCCGACTCCCACCGATGAAGCATCGACCTCGACCAAAAAAAGGCTTGGTATCATCAGGCTGCATAAGGATAGGGGCAGAACTGAACCTCTCTTTGAGATACTCAAATGCTTCAATGGCCTCAGTAGTTCACTGGGCCGTATTCGCACCTTTCCTGGTGAGATCGGTTAGAGGTTTAACAATTACAGAAAAATTCTTAATGAATTTCCTGTAATAATTGGCAAAACCCAAAAATCTCTGTATAGATTTCAAACCAATAGGCCTAGGCCATTCCTGCATAGCCTGAACCTTCACAGGGTCCATTTCAAAGCCCTCGCTGGAGACAATGTAGCCCAAAAAACTAATTTTCTGCACAGCGAACTCACATTTCTCCAGCTTAGCAATGAGTGAATTATCACTCAATAACTGCAAAACTTCACGTACACTCTGCCAATGGGACTCTAGATCTGGTGAATAAATCAAAATGTCATCCAAATACACAACCACATTCTTACCAATCAGAGGTCTCAGGACGTCATTAATAAGGTTCTGAAAAAATGCAGGTGCATTGGTAAGACCAAAAGGCATCACCAGATTCTCAAAATGACCTACCAGAGTGTTAAAAGCAGTTTTCCATTCATCACCCTCCTTCACACGTAACAAATTGTATGCCCCCCGGAGAGCAATTTTGGAGAACCACTTGGCTCCCACTAACTGGTTAAACAAGTCAGGAATTAACGGTAATGGGTAGGAATTGCGTACGGTAATCTTATTAATTTCACGAAAATCCAGACATGGATGTAAACCGCCATCCCTTTTTTTAACAAAGAAGAATCCAACTGCCACATGCGACTTAGAAGGTCTAATGTGACCAGCAGCCAGGCTAGTCTGTATGTACTCCTCCAAGGCCTTTCTTTCAGGGATAGTCAGATTAAACAAGCGACTTTTGGGAACAGTAGCACCCGGAACAAACTCAATGGTGCAATCATAATCCCTATGAGGAGGTAAAACTTGCGACTCCTCCTCCGAAAAAACCCTCCAAAAATCTTGAATAGATACAGGTAATTCCACTTTTTCCACAGCCGCAATGCGACCATTACAACATTTATCATAGCACTTCGGACTCCAAGACTTAATCACATTAGTAGCCAGTCCAATAAAGGATTGTGCAGTTTTAACCAAGGCAATCCCAGAACAACTGGAGAGGGTAAATTATCCAAAACAATCAAGTCCAAAATTTCTTGGTGAACTCCATTGATAGTGAGAGGAAATGCAGCAGTCTTGTGAGTAATACATTTCAAAGGAGTGTTATCAATTGCAACCACAGAAATAGGTGATGAGAAAGGTTTGGATTTCAATTTAAAGTTTTCCAAAAACCCTTTATCAATCACATTAAGTGTTGAACCACAATCCACAAATACCTGAAATTCAATCAAATCTCCCTGCAGAGTAGTACTCCCAGAAAGGAATACTCCTGCAGAGTGTAAACAAGCTATACGGGCGTAACTGACCTTCTTTTTTTCTTTACTTAAACGACGCTCACAATACTTAATCAAATGGTCACCTTTACCACAATAAAGACACAATCCCTCAGCGAACCTCCGGTCTTTTTCCTGAGAGCGGAGTGACATCCCCCCAACCTCCATCGGTTCCCCACTGTCAGAGAAGATTTTCTGGGGACTAGGACCTGACATTACAGTAGTCTTTACCTCATTGAGCCTGCACCTCAGTCTCCTGTCTATGCGAACAGCTAACTGCATAGCTTCCTGCAGAGTCTCAGGTGCAGGGAATGCAATTAGCAAATCCTTAACCCTTTCACTCAGACCAGCAAGAAATAAACATCTCAGCGCCGAATCATTCCACTTAACTTCAGAAGCCCACCTTCTAAAGTGTGTGCAGTAATTTTCAACATCATCAGACCCCTGATTCAAACGTCTAAGTTCTGATTCAGCAGATGAGATTCGATCACGATCATCATATAATAGCCCCATAGCAGAAAAAAATTCTTCAACAGACCTTAAACACGGATCATTAGGCTGGAGAGAAAAGGCCCAACCCTGTGGTTCTTTGCGCAAAAGTGACATAATAAAACCAATGCGCTGTGATTCATTCCCAGAGGATCTTGATCTCAAACGAAAATATAACAAACAAGCATTTCTAAAGGAAAAAAAATCATGCTGTTTAACAAAAAAAACATCAGGCAGTCCTACCTTCGGTTCCACAAAATGCGCTCCAGGACAGCTACTCACATGTTGCTGAAGCTCGGCCACCTCCAGAGACAATCCCTGCAGGCGTTGAGCCAACTCCTGGATGGAAACCATACTGAATTTCTTTCCTTATAGTTTTTTTGGGCTGGACTTACTGTTATGATCTGCAACAAGAACTAAGGAAAGATAGGGGAAAGCTGTCCCTACAGTAAGACTAAGCTGAATCCCTACGATGTAGCGGGCTGCCTGTTCCTTGTGAACAGACCCGCCTTTGTCCTCGGCTAGTCTGAACGGAGACCTATAGAAATAAGGGAGGGGTCCCTAAAAGTACTAAGGACTGGGACAAAAAAGGGACACCTCCTAACAGAAGTTGCTGCAGAACACAAAAGACAAACTGACAAAAAGTACTAGAGGTCCCAGAGGACCAAGCGAACTAGACAGAGATAGGCACCGAAGCACCTGGCTAGAGAGACAGTCAAACAACACTGAAGTCCAGCAAAGCCAGAAGGGCGGAGCTGGAATAAATATGCAGATTGTCATGTGACCGCAAAACACAAGATAGAAAAAACTAACAGGAGGGTTCTAACAAGTAAATCAATTGGTTATCCAGGTAAACTAAGACAAATCTACCCACCAGTGAGCAAAAAATTTAATTTATGAAATTTTGAAAGACCGCCAGAGCATTGGTTAACCCAAACGGCATCACCAAATGTTCAAAATGATCCTCAGGCATACTGAATGTGGTCTCCCATTCGTCACCTTGACGAACGTGTATAAGGTTATACGCCCTTCTCAAGTCAAGTTTGGAAAACCATTTAGCTTCTGAGAATTTTGTTAAAAAGATCAGGTAAGGTGCAAAGAATAAAGATTCTGAACCATGATTTTATAAATCTCTCTAAAATCCAAGCACATATGCAAACCTCTATCCTTTTTTTAACAAAGAAAAACCCCATGGTGACTGGAGAGGTGGATGGCTGGATACATAACCTTTAACCAGAATCTTTTGAATATAGTCTTTCAAGGCCTCCCTATCTGGAAGAGAAAGGTTAAACAAAGGAGCCTTAGGCATTTTAGCTCCTGATATGAAGTTTATAGCACAATTATATGACCTGTGCGTCAGAAGAACATCACACTCAGAAAAACATCAGTCTCAGAAAAACAGAAAAAACATCATTGAAGGCCGGAATGAATTCTTGAAAGTGAGTCCTCACAGAGGTCAAAGATCTCGACAGACTTTTGGAAAAGCACTAGTCACTCCATGACCTAATCTCTTGAGTCTCCCAATTAATTTCAGGATTGTGCTTAATTAACCTTGTTAAAACACCTGAACAAGGAATGTATAAGCGGGGCCCAATTGCAAAACTAGACAACCAACAGAAGATTAGACCCCTAAAATATAACTTTTATTCGAATATGCTAAAAAGGACTCAGTAGTCACCATAACAACAAACACAAAAACAAGACAAAATGCCAGGGAACAGGGATAAGTCACACATCAGTCAGGAAGGATTACGGGCTCTATCTGTCCCTATTTTGTCCCTAAATTCTCTCCCTTCCTGACAGCGGAGGTTGGCACCCTAATTTTTGCTCCGTGGCGCCCCCGCTCAACGTCGGTGTCCCTCATATCCCTGGTAAATATCTATCTTTATATTTAAAAAACCACAATCGTGAATAAAAGATAGCGAAAAGTGAACGTACAGATTAAGAAGCCGACAATTCATCATAGATATGCATTTAAGGAGACCCAAGTCTATATATTGCGACAATAATAATAGCCCTGGGAATTTTTAGAAGGTAAAATTTGTCTCAAGATAGCTGGTTTATTACATTCATACACAAACCAGCATATACTAAATAACCAAAGCTAATAAAGCAGGTTCTGTTATATATGAGACTAATCCCCAGAAGTAATGCCCACAGACCGGTATCACATGTGCATCCTGCACTATGTCGTTCTTAGTTGTCAGAGCCAGAATGTGATAGAGACTGTAACACATACAAGCAAAACAAATGACCAATTCTAAATGCTTTATAACAATCTCAATATCATTTAGTAAGGAATAGCATTTATCATTGGTAATGCATTATGTCACATCTCATAGATATCAAAGAAATAACACAAATCATTAGTGATTCCTAATATATTGTTATAATGCATTTAGAATTGGTCATTTGTTTTGCTTGTATGTGTTACAGTCTCTATCACATTCTGGCTCTGACAACTTAGAACGACATAGAGCAGGATGCACATGTGATACCGGTCTGTGGGCATTACTTCTGGGGATTAGTCTCATATATAACAGAACCTGCTTTATTAGCTTTGGTTATTTAGTATATGCTGGTTTGTGTATGAATGTAATAAACCAGCTATCTTGAGACAAATTTTACCTTCTAAAAATTCCCAGGGCTATTATTATTGTCGCAATATATAGACTTGGGTCTCCTTAAATGCATATCTATGATGAATTGTCGGCTTCTTAATCTATACGTTCACTTTTCTCTATCTTTTATTCACGATTGTGGTTTTTTAAATATAAAGATAGATATTTACCAGGGATATTAGGGACACTGACGTTGAGCGGGGGCGCCACGGAGCAAAAATTAGGGTGCCAACCTCCGCTGTCAGGAAGGGAGAGAATTTAGGGACAGATAGAGCCCGTAATCCTTCCTGACTGATGTGTGACTTATCCCTGTTCCCTGGCATTTTGTCTTGTTTTTGTGTTTGTTGTTATGGTGACTACTGAGTCCTTTTTAGCATATTCGAATAAAAGTTATATTTTAGGGGTCTAATCTTCTGTTGGTTGTCTAGCTTAATTAACCTTGGCAGGCTTAGCACAAATTTGGCAGGTAGCGAAAAAAAAACATGAATGAGATACATTCAATATGTAATACTCCTACTTTCATACATACATTCTCGACCTTCATAGTAACATGATTTTCTGAAGGAAGAGAGTTATCAGTTGCCAAAACATGCATGGAAAGGCCGAGGGAAGAGAAATTATAACCACAGTTTATAGTGAAATCATGATCAATTAGATTCAATGCCGAACCTGAATCTACAAATGCAGGCTTAAAAATAAAAACAGATTTAGTCTCTAGAGACACCTGTAAGAAGAAAAGCAGATGGTTGAACCTTTTTTGGAACCTGTATCTTTACCTTTTAAAGCATCATCCTTTTTTTTTAGAAATTCATTATTATATTTGAATCATTGAATAACGACATGACCCAAATGACCATAGTATAAACAAAAATGAGCTGATGCTCCGAGTTCTTACTCTCTGCAAACACCAATTTTCATAGATTCACAAGTTTCAACTAATAATGCGGAAAATGCCACTAAAACGCCTTTAAATGTGTCTATCTCGCAGGCGTCTTTCTAAATGAAGAGCAAGTCTCATAGCCTCCTCGAGGGATTGTGGCCAGGAACCTGTAGACCAGAATATCCTTAATCTGATCCGAAAGTCCCTAGCAGAACTGACTCCAAGGGGTCATTCCAATGGGTCTCTACTGCCCAGCATCTAAACTATGAGCAGTAGTCCTCAGCTTTACGGCCTCCCTAAACCAACTTATGGATCTTGGATTCAGCCACAGTGATTTTGACAGGGTTGTCATAAATGAGGCCAAGAGCCGAGAAAAATGCCTCAACAGAGGAAAACACTGGGGAATCCTCAGGTAAAGAAAATTCCCAAACCTCTGGATTTCCACAGAGTAAAGACAAAGCAATGGCTACTTGTTGACTCTTGGACCTAGCCGAGATAGTACGTAGGCCAAAGTATAATTTACAGAAGGCAGAAAAAACATAAAATGTATTTCTGTCCCTGTCAAAGCAATCCAGCAACTTTACCTGGGGCTAAACTGCGATGCTTTGTAGGCCTGAGTCATTCGGGGAAACAGAACATGCAAACTGTTGTTGACGCTTGATATCTGCAACCTCCAAGGATAAAGACTGCAGTTGTGCACAAAAGGCATTTTCTGGATTTATGCTGACGCCTCAGAATGCACTAATCGGCTGCTGATAACGGTATGAATGTGTACACACTCACACATGGGAAACACTACACCTACACTCAACTGGTCCCTGTACAGACTAGAAAAGCCTTAGCCACACAACTAAAAACACTACCTGGGAATTAACTCCCTAAAAGGCCATTGAGGGGTTTCTTCATACCTCCTTAGGAACCAGAGCGGAGGCCCCAACACACTGCCAACAAGGGGAAAGGAAAGTGTAAAGTAAGATAAGAAAACCCAGGGAGAGAAAATAAAACACATTCATATAGGGTAGAGAGGGAAAGCTAAGGAGAACCAAAATAAAAGAAACAAGTATAACCTCCCAGAAACCTAACAGTGGTAAAAGGAAAAGATGCTGGGAGGGAAAGCAATCAGACTCACTGCAAGAATACAACTGGAATTTACCAAGCAAGGTAAACCCCTAAGCTGAAGGGCTGCAACTCCTGAACACACATCCACCAAGAGGTATAGCCAGCAAGGAAGTGTAGTAAAGGGAGAACATAAAAGAATGTCACCCAGAATTTAATAGGGCAAACCAAACAGGAAAATGAGAAATACCTGGAGAGAAGCAAACCACTAAAGGAAAACAAAGACAATAGAAACCATCAGCAATTGCACAATGAAGAAAAGGAAATAGCTCAGCAGAAAGAAGAACCAACCATGCAGCAAGAGGTCACTAGATTGAATCCCCAAACTGAGGTATGACATCTTTGTTCCAATTGCTGAGGCCTGTTAACTGGAAAATGAACATGAACTTGCAAAGCACTTCATAATGTCATAAGAAATTTGCTGCACTAGCAGCAGATGTAAATGTTTTCAGGGAGCTGTGCATAACTGGGAAAAAGTGACTGAACAAATATATACCAATCATCCAAAACATTAAATCATCTACCTAAGTTTGTGTTGGTCGCCCTTGTGCTACTAAAACAGTTTTGACTTTTTTAGGTATAGAGACCCCGCAATAACTGTTAAAGTTAAGGTATGGACTTTACAATAACTCTGAAGGTGCTTGGTAGGTACTAACCACTACATACTGAACACCACACAAGACTTGTGGTTTTAGACATGCTGTGACCCAGTCTCCTAAACATCACAATTTGGCCCTTATCAACGTCACGTAGATCACTGTGTTTGCCTATTTTTCCTACTTTCAGTACATCAGTTTCAAAAACTGACTGTTCACTTGTGTAATATATCATCTAATCATCTGACCAATGCCTCCATCACAAAATAATTAATGGTATTCATTAGCACTAAAACTATGTCTACAATTTCAAATAAGTAAAGGGTTACTCCCAGCATCAGTTGTAAACAAGTGCAAAAAAAATCTGAGTAATTTTAGAAACTCGTGTTAATTTGCAGTGTACCACAGCATTAGTAGTTCCATCTTCTAACATTACAGAAACTTGAACAAAAAGAAAACAGCAGTAGTGACTTTAACTAGATTGCCCCAGGTTCACAAATCTGTATCAAGCTGACACCTTGTGTAGGCATTCCCCAGTGGGCCTTAGATCTCCAGTAACTGCCCATTTTAGTCAGATCTCATCCAATTCTCTAGAAGAGTTGCAACCCAGCATGTGTCACCTTACCCCTCAAATCAGTAATAGGGATACATCCCTGTGAGTATTATAGAAGTCCCCCTGTGCCGTGGTGCCCGAGAATTCTTTACTACATGGCTAAGACTAAACTGTTCCCTACAACTACATGAGCTACCTGATTAACAGGCTATAGCGGTGGATTTTTCTAATAAGAAAAGGTGATTTTTCACATCCCAATTAATAGGGTAAGAAGAACCACGAGTGCCCAGTAAGTGCAATAATAAATAACTAGAAAGAAAGATACTTTAAAAAGTTAGTTTTAAAAGAGTCTAGAACATCTCATATAACATTAGAAAAGATCTCCCATACACAGTACAGAGAGACAATAGGAATTCATGCATTTTTTTCCTATGTAGCTCATGTTCAGAAGCAACAGCATGAAGGCCATTATACAGCAGTACTGAGCAGTGTAGCTATGAATCTATCTCTGGGGTCAGATAAACACTAAAAAGCAACAGCACAATCTGTTCTTTAGCTTCTCTTCCACGCTGCTTCGAGTTCATTAGGCTGCTGTAAACTGATTCCTCCATGAGCAGGCAATCTATTCTCTTGGAGGATAATGATTCTAGCAGTTTTCTCAGAGTGAATGATGTGTTCAGGAACAGCAGGGGGCGAGGAGAAGTAGTGGCTTATAAGTGGTTAAGGAGGCATATTTAACTGCTAAGATATATGATGATTAAATTTCATATTGTCTGGTACAATTCAGTCTTTCAAGGTTTGTCAAATGAAAATGAACATTTAGAAAATGGTATTACACACAGGGCATTGGTTTGTTTTTAATGGCATTTTGCGCTGCTTCTGCTTTCAAAATTGCTGCAGCCAGATGTTCTTTTTTCATTTTTGGAGCATTTTTTTTCTGAAAAAGATAATAAGTGTAAAAATAATGTACACATTTTCAAGAAATAGCAAATGCCAGGAAAAGCACTAGAAAATCAAGGCATTTTTAAAGCCATAAAAAAAACAGAAAAAAAAGTGTGTGAAGGAGACCTAAGCAATACATAATTTCACTTAATTTTGTGTTCTAAAGTGTTTAAAAATTCTCTGCACATTAAGGAATTAACTTTTATGTAGAAAACATAATCCATTTTTTTTGTATTTCAGAAATGTCTTTAATCTTTGGGACAGCAGATGGAAACATTTTCAGTTGTGAAACCTGAATGATAGGACAGACTGCCTGTTACTAAATGTGGAGTTTGTGGAGTTTTTTACTTGTCTGAGAATGAATTATGTTTTTTATGTCTGTTATCAATTTTTGTAAGATTCTATGTACAATGAATTTGTGTATATATAAAAATATAAATAAAAAAATGTAATGTCTGTATATACAGTAAAGAATATATTTTATAATCTGCCATCCTATGGCCCACCAAGAAGCCATACAATTAGAAATGATGCCAATTTTAAGTATTTGCCACATGCATGTACAGTAACCCCCTTTCAGATCTTGAGAAGTTTGTGATAACTTGTATTGTTTCCAAATGCATCCAGTAGACCAATGGCCACAATTTACGTCCTGGAATATTAGGATTTTGAGAAGCCTGAGTAAATGGGTTTCATATATGTGCAAAACATTGAAACATGGAAAGTCCAAAACAAGGCTTGCCTACATCTATTTATTGCATCCAGGAAATAAACAAAATAAATTTTAAGGCAAAACAGCTTGCTGAGTTAAGACCTAAATGGTCCAAACTAAACCTGGACCATTGTAAGTGCCACTGGACTCACAGCAAGATATGACTGTCCTAGTCACTTTAAGGCCAAAATGAATATAACTTTTTTATATACATGTTGCAGGTGCTACTGTTTCTTATTTTATTTAAATTCAATCAAAATATCCACATTAACCCCTTAACGACCACCGTAGCGCATTTTTACGCGGTAAGGGTACTTATTCCACAGCACCGTTAAAATGCGTCGCTGTGTAATAAGTGAATAGCGCTGCCCGGCTGCGATTCCTGCGGGTGTCCCACACAGCTGACACCCTTCCGTATCGGCCCCGGCTGGTATCGATGTCGATCGGGGCCGATTAACTCCTTAAATTATCCTCGCAACGGTATTTAAGTGCTTACCAGGTCGCAAGACCCCCTTAGTAATCTTTGGACCCCCGCGATGAGAATCGCAGGTCCCAATGGTTACCATGGTACCCTGAGATCACGTGATAATCCCAGGGCACAGTGGCCTGTGAGATCCAGCATTAAGCTGGATCTCTCAGGCACAGTCAGTGAGTTCAGTGACTCACTGACAGGTCACATACACTGCAGTACAGAGGTACTGTACTGTATGAGATCAGTAAAGTAACAATCACATATGTCCCAAAGTGGGACTTGGTGAAAAAGTGAAAAAAATTAAATAAAATGTGTAAAAAAGTAAATAAAAAAAACACACAACAAGTGCACACAAATCACTAAAATCGGTATCGCTGCTCAAAACGCAGCGTTTGTGATAAAACAAAAATAAACTAAAAAATGTACACATAGTTGGTATCGCTGTGTCCGGAACGACCCACTCTATAAAAATGTGACGTTATTTAGTCCATTTGGCGAATGCCGTAAAAAAAACAAAAATAAAACATGCCAAAAATGAGGCTTTTTCATCATACTCACTCACAAAAAATTGAATAAAAAGCAATCAAAAAGTTGTATGTAAAAAAAATGATATAAATAAAAATGCCAAGCCATACTGCAAAAAACAAGCTATAATATGGCTCATTCGGCAAAAAAATTAAAAAGTTACAGCTCTCAGAATGTGACAATGCAAAATTTAATTCTTTTTTGTAAAATATTGTTCATAGTCTGTAAAAATAGTAAATCATAAAAAATATATAAATCTAGCATCGCTGTAATCGTACTGACCCGACAAACAAATCGGTCTTATCACTTTTACCACATGGTGTAGGGCGCAAAAAATAAAAACAATAACTGAATTGCTGGTCTGAAAAATCTGAATACAAAGCGATCAAAAAGTACTATGTGCCCCAAAATGGTACCAAAAAAATCTGGAACTCGTACCCCAAAAAATACGCCATCATACAGCTCTATTCGCCCCAAAAATAAAAAGTTACAGCTCTCAGAATATGGCAATGAAAATAACTACTTTTTATAAAAAAAAGCATTTTTACTGTGTGATAGCAACATAACCCAAAAAAAACCATATAAATCTGGTATCGCTGTAATCGCACTGACCCGAAGAATAAATCCGCCTTATCACTTATACCGCACGGTGACCCACGAAAAAAAAAAAAGAAGAACTATTCTGGTACTGCTGTCTATGTCTTCATTCTGCCTCCAAAAAAATTGGAATAAGGCTCGGCTCACATTTAGCCTGCTCTCTCCGCTGAGCGCTTACGTTTCGGTTTCCTTGTAAATTCGCCAAAACCGCAATTCAGACAAAAAACCCAGATGGAGCTACTCACTTATGAGGCTGATGAAGTCCCTTTGGACTGGTCTCTGTTCCGGTGGCGTCCCATCATTTTATGCTTTTTTTTAGCGCACAAGTGTGGATGACCGGATGACCACAGATCTGTGTGCGCCTAAATAGATGGAAATCGCCGGAGCAGATGTCAAACGGACTCCAAAGTGTCTCCATCTGCCTCTTTGTGGTAAGTGGTTCCTTCGCATTTTTATGGGATTTACACGGAAACCCTGTTGTAAGTGCTCAGCGTAGACTGGCAATCCAGTATTATTCTGGAAGCAATCAAAAATGATGTACCCCAAAATGTTACCAATAAAACCCGTAATTTATCCCACACAAACTAGCCCCCTCTCAGGTCTGTCACTGGGACTATAGGGGGTCCCACGTTACTGATAGAACAAAGACTCTGGAAAAGCGACATGGCTCCCACCCCCTCAAATTAAATCCAGTGAATTCTGCGCTCCCTAATCCAAATGCCCCCTCCTTCTGAGCCTCACTGTGCCTAAACCGGCCACATGTTTGGCATTATTGTAGCGGGGAGAGCACTTAATTTACGTGGTGTGTGTCACGAGAAATGTATGAAGGCACTACACTTTATGGGGGCACAATGTATGGGCACTAAACTGGCATATTTGGAATTCTCCAAAATAAAGCCTGGTGTAGATCTTACATAATAGTCACTGCAGCAGTAGATGAATTCATTGAGATGTTTAGTTTCTACAATGGGGTCACTTTTGGGTTTTTTCTGCTGTTCTGGCACCTCTGCAAATGTCGCCCACAAACTATTCTACCAAAATCTATGCTCCAAAAGCCAAATAGTGCTCCTTCCTGCTCAGCCCTGACGTGTGGCCTAACAGTAATTTCTGATGATATAAGGGGCATTATCGCATTTGGAAGAAATAGCATAACAAATTATGGGGTCCGTTCTCTTCTATTATCCATTGCAAAAATTACAAATTTGGGACTAAAACTAAATTTTCGTGAAAAAAATGAAAATTTGCAGTATGACGACCTAATGTTATCAAATTCTGTGTAGAACCTGTTGGTTCAAAATGCTCACTATACCCCTGGATAAATTCATTGAGGGTTGTAGTTTCCAAAATGGGGTAACTTGTTGGGGTTTTCCACTGTTTAGGCACATTAGAGGCTCTCCAAATGTGACATGACACCCGCAGACCATTCCATTAAAGTCTGCGTTCCAAACGACACTCCTTCCTTACCAAGCCCTGCTGTGCACCTAAATAGTAGTTTTCCCCTACATATAGGGTATTTCCGTACTTAGGAGCAATTGCACAATACATTTTGGGGCCCATTTTCTCCTGTTACCCTTGTGAAAATAAATAAATTAGGGCTAAAAGTACATTTCTGTGGAAAACAAATTGATTTCTTAATTTCATGGCTCTACGTTCTAAACTTCTGTGAAGCACCTGGCAGTTCAAGGTGCTCACCACACATCTAGATAAGTTCCCTGAGGGGTCTAATTTCCAAAATGGGGTCACTCGTGGGGGGTTTCCACTGTTTAGGCACATCAGGGGCTCCCCAAACACGACATGGGATCCGTTAATTATTCAAGCAAATTTTACATTCAAAAAGTCAAATGGAGCTCTTTCCCTTCCGAACTCTGCCGAGCACCCAAACAGTGATTTTTCCCCCATATGGGGTATCGTCTTATTCAGGAGGAATTCCACAACAAATGGTATAGGGCAATTTCTTCTGATACCCTTATGAAAATGCAAAATTTGGGGCTGAAAAACATTTGAAAAATGTGAAAATTTTATTTTTATGACTCAATGTTATAAACTTCTGTGAAGCACCTGGGGGTTCAAGATTTTCACCACACATCTAGATAAGTTCCCTGAGAGGTCTAGTTTCCAAACTGGTGTCACTTGTAGGGGGTTTCCACTGTTTAGGCACATTAGGGGCTCCCCTAACGTGACATGGTATCTGCTAATTATTCAAGCAAATTTTACATTCAAAAAGTCAAATGGTGCTCCTTCCCTTCCGAACCCAGCCGTGCGCCCAAATAGTGGTTTTCCCCCACATATGGGATATCGGCGTGCTCAGGAGAAATTGCACAATAAATTTTGCAGTCCATTTTCCCTCATTACCCTTGTGAAAATAAAAAAATTGGGTCTGAAGTAATCATTTTGTGAAAAAAAGTTAAATGTTCATTTTTTCCTTCCATGTTGCTTCAGTTCCTGTGAAGCACATGAAGGATTAATAAACTTCTTGAATGTGGTTTTGAGCACCTTGATGGATGCAGTTTTTAGAATGGTGTCACTTTTGGGTATTTTCTGTCATATAGATCCCTCAAAGTCACTTCAAATGTGATGTGGTCCCTAAAGCAATGTTTTTTTACATTTTGTTTGAAAAATGATAAATCGCTGGGCAATTTTTAACCCTTATAACTTCCGAACAAAAAAAATGTTTGGTTCCAAAATTGTTCTTATATAAAGTAGACATGTGGAAAATGTTATTTATTAACTCTTTTGTGTGACATATCTCTCTGATTTAAGGGCATGAAACTTCAAAGTTTGAAAATTGCAAAATTTTCTACATTTTCGCCAAATTTCCTTTTTTTCACAAGTAAACGCAAGTCTCATTGAAAACATTTTACCACTATCATTAAGTACAATATGTCACAAAAAAACAGTCTCAGAATCAGTGGGATCCGTTCCCGAGTTATTACCTCATAAAGTGCCACTGGTCAGAATTGTAAAATTTGGCCCGGTCATTAAGGACATAATTGGCTCCGTCCTTAAGGGGTTAAACTACACAGCATCTTATTTTCTTTTCAAGCTCTTTACTTACTGTGCAAATCCCCTCCCTCATTCCTCTGTTACACCCACTTTCTTTCTGAGACCAAATATCCTGACCAAATCTGCTTTTCCAAATTCAGAGACAAAATCTGTATGTGTGAATGAAATGAAAATCACTGCCTGCGGTAACTTTAATGACATCACTGGCGGTCACACACAGCCTCACGCTCACGCAGTTCTCGCGCTGAGCTCAGTGTGAGCCGGCTGTGGTGCTGAGAGATCGCATCACTGGTGTGACCGCTCACCAAACCATTTGGATCGTCGTGGGACATCAGCATTAATGGATGATTGGCGGACAGGTGAGGATAACTTTGATTTTTGATTTTTATGCTTAATAAAAGGGTAAAATAGGGTTGTTGTGGGGGAGTGGTTTTTTTTTCAATTAAAGGACTTTTCTCTGCGTGTGTCTTTATTAATTTTGAATATGGAGTTAGTAATGGGGGTGTCTGATAGATGCTTCTCCATTACTAACTCCTGTCAGTGGACATAAAGCAGCTGACATCAACCCCAAAATATTACCACTGCACCATGGCTAGTGGGAAGAGCCGAGGCTAAGTGCCAGATTTAGCGCATCTTATGGATGCGCCATTTCTGGGGCGGCTGAGGGCTGATTTCTTATTCTGGGAGGGAATAAATATCCATGGCCCCTTCCCAGCCTATTAATATCAGCACACAACTGTCTGTTTAGCCTTTGCTCGTTACTAACAATAGGGGGACCCCACGTCATTTTTTGTGCGTTCCCCCATTACTAGTGAAGGCTAAGCGAACAGCTGTGAGCTGTTATTAATAGACTGGGAACCTTTATGGCTATTGGCTCCTTCCTAGAATATTAACATCAGCCCCCATCTGTTGTATTTCCCTCAGCTGGTGAGGAAAAAGAAGGAGGACCCCACAGCATTTTTTTTTAAATTTATTTAAATAAATACAAATCAAGAAAAATAAACATGCAAAGCACTGATTATATACCACACTGACATATTTCTATCTATCATGTTCCTCATCGCTATCTATCTCTATCTTTGAACATCTTTAATTTTTATGTTTCATTTCATTCGTACACGGACAGCACACGGACACACGGATGTCATATACGTACACACGGACACGGACCATAGATCTCACCAGTACTGTTTTTTCCGGTACCGGAATCACCAGGAAGTGTGAAGGAGATCTGAGAAAGAATCAAACTGAGTTTTTTGTAACGGTAGTTCAACGATTTGAGTAAATGCCAACCCTGTTCTGAAAAATATTGACCAATTTCACTGTAAGTTTCTGAAAGGGACCCAAAATTGCAGATGTAGCTCAGTGGTAGAGTCCATGCTTTGCTAAGTCTAAGGCCTTGGGTTCAATCCCTGCTGCCATCTCCATAGCTTGCATTTATGTGTATGGACACACTTCCTACAGTCGCCTATTTTTTCTTAGCATTATCTTGTGCCTGTAGTCACTGTGTGAAATCAGTACTTGTGAGCACTCTACTCATAGACTGTGGGGATGTAGCTCAGTGGTAGAGCACATGCTTTGCATGGGTGAGATCCTGGATTCAGTCTCCAGTGTTTCTCAAATATGGCAGGAAATAATTCAGCTGACATGCTCAAATTTAGTGTCAAACCTCCCAAGGAATCTCTGTCACTTAAATGTCTTTTCTTTGGCACTTCAAATAGCAAGGCTCGGCTTTTTCTATTGCAGATTCTAAAGACTGCTTACAACCTAAGACATAGGCAAAACTCTACCACTCATTAAAATCACTTAAATGAGAACTGTATTTTCAAGAAACTTTGCTTAAGTCAATAGTACAGGAGAATATAAGAAACTTTGTAATATATATTATCAAAGAAATTTGCTTTTTCTCCACTTACCAGCTATTTTTTTCTCTAAAATTAGAAGGAGGGATTGCGATAAACCCTGAAAGGAATGTAGAGGAAAGCCTCAGAAAACATTTTCTTCCCATTTTAAAGGAGTGGGACTCGCAGACTGGTAAAGCTTATGCACTAAGTGCAATGGCTGAAAAAACTTTACCCCTGGGGGGTGTATATATATATAAAAGAATTGTACAGTTAGGTCTCATACACATGCTGTAAAAATTAGGAAGTAAGGCATCATACACACCCTGGAAAAATTATGAGTGAGGGCCACCTGATTACCCTGTAAATATTTTGAGTGAGGGCCACCTTATGACCCTATAACGATTTTGAGTGAGGGCAGTCTGATGACCCTATCAAGATTTAGAGTGAGGGCCACCTGATGACCATCTAAAGATTTTGAGTGAGAGCCACCTGAGCCTCTAAAGCTTTTGAGTGCCACCTGATGACTCTCTAAAGATTTAGAGTTAGGGCCCCCTTATGACTCTCTAAAGATTTTGAGTGAGGGCCACCTGATGACCCCATATAGATTTTGAGTGAGGGCAGCCGGGTGACCCTATAAAGATTTTGAGTGAGGGCCGCCTGATGACCCTCTAAAGATTTTCAGTGAGGGCCGTCTGATGACTCACTAAAGATTTTCAGTGAGAGCCGCCTAATGACCCTATAAAGATTTTGAATGAGAGCTGCCTGATGAGCCTCTAAAGATTTTGAGTGAGGGCTGCCTGATGACCCTATTAATATGGTGGAGGAGGAGGAAAAGAAAAAAGAAGAACTGTGTACCATGTTACCATTTTACTAGCTCTCTCCACTGCAAGAAGGAGAGATGGAATGTTCTCCTTGTAGCGTGGGTCAAGAAGGGTGAGCTGAGCATGAGAACCGCTGCCTATGACTGGTGGTAACCTTAATGATGTCACCAGCGATCACACTCAGCCTCACGCTCACGCAGTTCTCACGCTCAGCTCAGTGATGTGACCGCTCACCAAACCATGCGGATCATTGTGGGACATCAGCATTAATGGTTTATCGGCAGACAGGTGAGGATAACTTAATTTTTTTATTTTATGGTTAATAAAAGTGTAAAATAGGGTTATTGAGTGGGAAGTGTTTTTTTTCAATTAAAGGACTTTTCTCTGCTTGTGTCTTTATTAATTTTGACTATGGAATTAGTAATGGGGGTGTCTGATAGATGCATCTCCATTACTAACCCCTGGGCTTGATGTCAGGGGACATAAAACAGTTGATATTAACCCCAAAAATATTACCCCACTTGCCACCGCACCATGGCTAGTGGGAAGAGCCGAGGCTAAGTGCCAGATTTGGCGCATCTTATGGATGCTCCATTTCTGGGGCAGCTGAGGGCTGATGTTCTTAGTCTGAGAGGGGGGTATATTCATGGTCCCTTCCCAGCCTATTAATTATCAGGCTGCAGCTGTCTGTTTAGCCTTTGCTCGTTAGTTACAATGGAGGGAACCCGCATCATTTTTTTGGGAGTCCCCCCAATACTAACCAGTAAAGGCTAAGCAAACAGCTGTGAGATGTTATTAATAGACTGGGAACCTTTATGGCTATTGGCCACTTACAAGAATATTAACACAAGCTGCCATCTGTCGGCTTTCCCTCAGCTGGTTAGGAAAAAGAAGGGGGACGCCACGCCGTTTTTTTTTTTATTATTTATTTAAATAATACATACAAGTCAAGAAAAATAAGCACATATGTCACACAAACATATTTCTATCTATCATCTATCTATCATGTTCCTCATCGATATCTATCTCTATCTTTGAATATCTTTAATACATTGAACACTCTTTAATTTCTATGTTTCATTCGATTCCTTCATTCCATATGTGTCACACTGACAGCACAAGGAGACAGAGATATCACATGGATATCACAGATGTACACACGGTTGACACACGGACACAGACCACAGATCTCACCAGTACTGTTTTTTCCAGTACCGGAATCACCAGGACGTGTGAAGGAGGTCTAAGATAGAATCAAATAGACTGAGTTTTTTTGTTAAGGTAGCTCAGCGATTTGAGTAAATGCCAACCCTTTTCTGAAAAATTTTGACCAATTTCACTGTAAGTCTCAGAATGTGACCCCCAAATTGGGGATGTAGCTCAGTGATAGAGTGCATGCTTTGCATATATAAGGCCCTGGGTTCAATCCCCAGCAACTACATGGCCTACATTTATGTGCAACATACACACTTCCTACAGTTGCTGACTATTTCTTAGCATTATCTTGTTCCTGTAGTCATTGTGTGAAATCAGAACTTGTGAGTGCTCTACTCATGGACTTTCAGGGATATATTTCAGTGGTAGAGTGCATGCTACACATGCATGAGGTCTGGGATTCAATCACCAGTCCTTCTAAAATATGGCAGGAAATGTTTGGCTAACACATTCAAGATTAGTGTCAAGGCTCCTAAGGAATCTCTGTCGCTTAAATGGCATTTCAAATGACATAACGGGGCATTTTCTATTGCAGATTATAAAGACTGCATACAACCTAAGGGCTCTTTCACACGTCAATGTTTCCGGTATGTGTGTTGACCGTTTTCACACATACCGGAGACACTAACACACGTACACCCATTCAAATGAATGGGTCTGCGCAAATGTCAGTGTATTTCCACGGACCTTGTGTCCATGGGTAAAGCACCCTGAAATGTCCGTTTTTTACATGCTACATGTGATCACACACAATGACATTCGTGTGTCATCAATGTGACATGTACCAGCGCCTGGGAATCAGCGGTACAGTTAGCGCTGTTCCCAAGTGCCGGGTGCTGAAGGCAGGGCTGCCACCAGGAATTTCAGGGCCCCATACTGGGAAAATTTTGGGCCCCCTTGAGACTCCACCTTCACCTTAGCTCCGCCTCCATCCCGTGAACCTTCCACAATCCCACCGCCCACTTTGGAAAAACTCCACTTCTGCACCACATCCTCAACAATCACACATTAATAGTTGCCATCGAACACCATATCACATAGCCAGCAGCTTTTGTTTTGGCCAAAAGATTTTTTAAGTCACTACCATGACAAGGAGACTCTTCTGGCCAGGTCATATACTATTCTAACCTATTAAACATTTCTTAAAATATCAAGTACTCTTTTTAGGTATATTTTTATTTATTTATTTTTCTTTAAGGGAATGTGTCAAATAAATGTTTTAAAATGACCAATAATATCACATACAAGAGACAAATACCATCACACCATGGCCAGACCACATATTACCACCACATAGTGACTGAATAATACCACATACAAGGAACACATACAGTAACACCATGACTACACCACATATTACCACCACATAGTGACTAAATAATACCACATACAAGGAACAATGACTAGACCACATATTGCCACCACATAGTGACCGAATACTACAATACTGATCATTAATAAAAATACATAATACTAATATTACCGTAAGTGACATTATACACAGGAGCTCTGTACATAGTATGCAGTGTATAGTGTTGGTGAACAGATAACACACTGACCCGGTGACGTCACTAGTTGAAGTCCTTCATCTTCGCTTTTCTCCTTCATCTAGACCGCTATCACTTCTTCCTGTCAGGACTCATCTTTGCATAAAATAACACAGTTATCTAGAGCACATTCCCCAACTTCTACACTATGCACCTGAATACATACGTGCACACACCATTAATATATAATTAGCTATTATGCAACCCACCATTCCAAATATAAATTGTAATCCACCACTGCATCCTCATTGACTGTAAATAGCCACTTTTCCCGCATAATAAATATATCAATTAATTAGAATCTGTACTCTTTACTCCAATTCATTACCAGTCACACTCCGTCATCCTCAATGCCCCCCTCTCCCAATTCATTATATTTACATGCACCCCTCCGCCCCAATTCATTTTATCATGTCCTCTCTCTCTCCCACCCCCACTGCATCATCATTTGTTGTCCCCCACCCTCAATTCATTATCTTTTGCTCTCCCCACCCCCACGCTCAATTCATCATTATTTGTGCTACCCCACCCTCAATTCATTATTTGCTCTCCCCATCCCCACTCCCAATTAATTTGCTCTCCCCACCCCCCACTCCCAATTAATCATTTGCTCTTCCCACCCCCATTCTTCATTTGCTCTCTCCCCACTCCTAATTTATCATTAGCTCTCCCCACCCCCCACTCCCAGTTGATTATTTGCTCTCCTCACCCCCCACTCCCAGTTCATCATGCGCTCTCCTCACCCCCCAATCCCAGTTCATCATGTGCTCTGCCCACTCCACAGTCCCAGTTCATCATATGCTCTGCCCATTCCCCAATCCCAGTCCATCATATGCTCTCCCCACCCCCCCACTCCCAGTTCATCATTTGCTCTCCCCACCCCCATTCCCAATTCATCATATGGTCTGCCCACTCCCCAGTCCCAGTTCATCATATGCTCTGCCCACTCCCCAGTCCCAGTTCATCATATGCTCTCTTCACCCCCACTCCCAGTTCACCATATGCTCTGCCCACTACCCAGTCTCAGTTCATCATATGCTCTGCCCACTCCCCAGTTCATCATATGCTCTGCTGACTCCCCAGTCCCAGTCCATCGTATGCTTTGCCCACTCCCCAGTCCCAGTTCATCATATGCTCTGCCCACCCCCCAGTTCATCATATGCTCTGCTGACTCCCCAGTCCCAGTCCATCGTATGCTTTGCCCACTCCCCAGTCCCAGTTCATCATATGCTCTGCCCACTTCCCAGTTCATCATATGCTCTGCCCACTTCCCAGTTCATCATATGCTCTTCCCAGGCCCAGTTCATCATATGCTCTGCCCACTCCCCAGTCCCAGTACATCATATGCTTTGCCCACTCCCCAGTTCCAGTCCATCATATGCTTTCTCCACCCCCCACTCCCAGTTCATCATTTGCTATCCCCACACCCCACTCTCAGATCATCATATGCTCTGCCCACTCCCCAGTCCCAGTTCATCATATGCTCTGCTCACTCCCCAGTCCCAGTTAATCATATGCTCTCCTCATCCCCCACTCCCAGGCCATCATATGCTCTGCTCACTGCCCAGTCCCAGTTCATCATATGATCTGCCCACTACCCAGTTCATCATATGCTCTCCCAGGTCCAGTTCGTCATATGCTCTGCCCACTCCCCAGTCCCAGTTCATTACAGTTATATGAAAAAGTTTGGGCACCCCTATTAATCTTAAGCTTAATGTTTTATAAAAATTGGTGTTTTTGCAACAGCTATTTCAGTTTGATATATGTAATAACTGTTGGACACAGTAATGTTTCTGCCTTGAAATGAGGTTTATTGTACTAACAGAAAATGTGCAATCTGCATTCAAACAAAATTTGACAGGTGCATAAGTATGGGCACCTCACCAGAAAAGTGACATTAATATTTAGTAGATCCTCCTTTTGCAAAAATAACAGCCTCTAGTCGCTTCCTGTAGCTTTTAATGAGTTCTTGGATCCTGGACGAAGGTATTTTTGACCATTCCTCTTTACAAAACAATTCCAGTTCAGTTAAGTTTGATGGTCGCCGAGCATGGACAGCCCTCTTCAAATGATCCCACAGATGTTCAATGATATTCAGGTCTGGGGACTGGGGTGGCCATTCCAGAACATTGTAATTGTTCCTCTGCATGAATGCCTGAGTAGATTTGGAGCGGTGTTTTGGATCATTGTCTTGCTGAAAGATCCATCCCCTGCGTAACTTCAACTTTATCACTGATTCTTGAACATTATTGTCAAGAATCTGCTGATACTGAGTGGAATCCATGCATCCCTCAACTTTAACAAGATTGCCGGTGCCGGCATTGGCCACACAGCCCCAAAGCATGATGGAACCTCCACCAAATTTTACTGTGGGTAGCAAGTGTTTTTCTTGGAATGCTGTGTTTTTTTGCCGCCATGCATAACGCCTTTTTGTATGACCAAACAACTCAATCTTGGTTTCATCAGTCCACAGGACCTTCTTCCAAAAAGAAATTGGCTTCTCCAAATGTGCTTTTGCATACCTCAGCCGACTCTGTTTGTGGCGTGCTTGCAGAAACAGCTTCTTTCGCATCACTCTCCCATACAGCTTCTCCTTGTGCAAAGTGCGTTGTATAGTTGACCGATGCACAGTGACACCATCTGCAGCAAGTTGATGCTGCAGCTCTCTGGAGGTGGTCTGAGGATTGTCCTTGACTGATCTCACCATTCTTCTTCTCTGCCTTTCTGATGTTTTTCTTGGCCTGCCACTTCTGGCCTTAACAAGAACTGTCCCTGTGTTCTTCCATTTCCTTACTATGTTCCTCACAGTGGAAACTGACAGGTTAAATCTCTGAGACAGCTTTTTGTATCCTTCCCCTGAACAACTATGTTGAATAATCTTTGTTTTCAGATCATTTGACAGTTGTTTTGAGGAGCCCATGATGCCACTCTTCAGAGGAGATTCAAACAGGAGAACAACTTGCAAGTGGCCACTTTTAGTAGCCTTTCTCATGATTGCATATGTAGCGCCCCGAGGGTTCGGCCGCTACAGGGGTATTGCACCTCTGCCAGAGGTGTGATATTCCACTCCCAGGTAAGGATGGAGTATGGACCAGGGCTCAGTTAGCTGCATACAGCACACACACCCCATTTCTGAGGGACAGCTCAACGGTGCTCCCACTAGACAGAAGTGCAGGCACGACCGACTATGTCCCTGTCTGGAGTGGGGAGGGGGGTGGAACACCCAGTGCTGTAGGGGCAGATAGGGGTTGGTTCCTGAGCATAGGAAGGAGCCCATTGGTTGCTGGTCACTTGGGCTCATGGCTAGAGGGAGGTATAAAAGGTGGGCACCATCTTAGTTCAGTGCTCAGTCTGTGAGGAGAAGTTGAGAGGAGAGCTGACAGGGAGCAGCAGCTCAGGCTGAGTGCTGCTCCAGAGGCAGGCCTAGAGAAGAGGCCGGGGCCTGAGAGAGGAAGGAACAGGAGGAGAAGAAGGAACAGGAGCTGAAGGAACAGGAGAAGAGGAGGAGAGATAGAGAAACAGAAGGGCTCAGGAACAAGAAGGTGGAAGGGACCCTAAGAACCCACGAGAATACAGGGTGAAGGGTCAGGCAGATTAAGGGTGCCGGATCCCAAGTTGGTGGAGGAGAAACTACCCTCAGCCAAAGACCGGACGTCGTGATCATTCATTGGTGCGACACCTCATCCAACCTGCTAGGAAGGCACCATATAGGACAGCGGAGGACGGGGCCCACGTTTAACCGCACAAGTCCGCGGTAGCTGGACAAAAGTGGGTCACTGGTGAGGCAGGCCAGAGGAAGGATTGAAGGGGGTCCTGAGCCATACTCCTGAGCTGCCTGGGAGTTGACCGAGCCCCTCACCTGGTGGACGCAGCACGGCTCGGGCAGTCATTGCCAGCTGAAGTGACTTGGATATTAACCGTGAGTAAAGACCCTGGACTGCAGTACGTTGTCTGTGTGCTTTTTCACTCCTCCGGCACTACCGGTACTGGGACTCTCACCACCATCACTCCCACCATCCACTACACTGCCCTGGGCCGCACTCTTCCCGTGGGGAGTCGCACCATCCCAGCTGCATACATCATCGGCCCCAGCGGTCTGCCCTGCAGCGGCGGTTCCTAATAACCGCAATCCACGGGTGGCATAGTCGGACATTATCTAAAACATCTAAAAGACTGCCACTGGTCTGACCACCCTGAGCCACGGGACCGGGTCGCCACTACTACCCCCATCGTCTCCCTATTGCCCGGTTCCGAGTGCCCCACGGCCCAGGGGGCGAGTCACATACACCTGGCTATGAAGTTCAAAGCTCAAAGAGGTTACAAAACCAAAAAAGTGCTTTAGTAAGTCAGTAAAAAAGTAGGTAGGAGTATTTAAAACAAGAAAATGATAACGGTGCCCATACTTATGCACCTGTCAAATTTTGTTTGAATGCAGATTGCACATTTTCTGTTAGTACAATAAACCTCATTTCAAGGCAGAAACATTACTGTGTCCAACAGTTATTACATATATCAAACTGAAATAGCTGTTGCAAAAACATCAATTTTTATAAAACATTAAGCTTAAGATTAATAGGGGTGCCCAAACTTTTACATATAACTGTATATGCTCTGCGTACTCCCCAGTCCATAATATGCTCTCCTCACCCCCACTTCCAGTCCATCATATGCTCTGCCCACTCCCCAATCCCAGTTCATCATATGCTCCTCCACTCCCCAGTCCCAGTTCATCATATGCTACTCCCCAGTCCCCGTTCATCATATGCTCTGCCCACTCCCCAGTCCCAGTTCACCATATGCTCCTTCCTCAAGATCATTTAATTAATTCTATTAAAAAAAAAAGTTTTATACTTACCTATCATACTATACCTGCAGCTCCACTTCCGGACTGTCATTCTGGCGCTCGATGCCTGGGGTACGTGATAAGGTCATTGCATACACACCGACTCCAGTGCTTCACAGAAGAGGTGGAGGGACTCCCTTGGAGCTGCATGACCATCTAGCCATGAGAGCTCCAAGGCAGAATCTCCCTGCGCCGAGATATACGCCACCGGCGACGGCATGCCAGCAGGCGATACCCCGGGGCACGGTGAGCAGGAGCACAAGAGGGGGGCAACGGACCGGGCCTAGGCTCCTGCTCTTCACTGCTCTTCACCAGGCCCCATACAGCAGTAAGGGCAGTAATACCCTGATGGCAGCCCTGGCTGAAGGCATCTGTCATCATTGCTCCTTGTTTGCGCTGTGATCAGCACCAGCAGGGGACAAAGTTGAAAGATGTATTATGCCCTCGCTGTGTCCAGAAAGTGTATAAATAAGAATTTGTATTTGAAAGCAATGCAAAAACGCATCAAAAACGCTACATGTGAAAAAAATGACCAATAATATCACATACAAGAGCCAAATTCCGTCACACCATGGCCGGACCACATATTACAACCACATAGTGACTGAATAATACCACATACAAGGAACACATACCGCAACACCATGACTACACCACATATTATCACTACATAGTGACTAAATAATACCACATACAAGGAACAATGACTAGACCACATATTGCCACCACATAGTGACCGAATACTACAATACTGATCATTAATAAAAAAACACAATACTAATATTACCATAAGTGACATTATACACAGGAGCTCTGTACATAGTATACAGTGTATAGTGTTAGTGAACAGATAACACACTGACCCGGTGACGCCACTAGTTGAAGTCCTTCATCTTCGCTTTTCTCCTTCATCTAGACCGCTATCACTTCTTCCTGTCAGCACTCATCTCTGCATAAAATAACACAGTTATCTAGAGCACATTCCCCAACTTCTACACTATGCACCTGAATGTGCACACACCATCTATCTATATAATTGTCTTATCCCGTCTGTCTGTCTGTCTGTCTTTCTGTCTGTCTGTCTGTCAGTCCAGGAAATCCTGGGTCGCTGCCACGGACAATCAGCGACGCGGCATTTCAGAAAAACATGGCGGCCATTAGCGGCACGGAGGTCAGCGGCGATGCAGCCGGGAGATGCAGCCGGCTGCTCTCAGTATAAGTCCCCCGACCGCAGGCGCCGCTGACCTACATGCCGCTATCGTCGGAAGATCAGCGGCTACGGCCGCTTATCTCCCGAGGACAAGTGTGACGCCCCTCCCCTCCTGTCCCCTCCCCTCTCCTCTCCTCTCGTCCCTCCCCCCCGCTCGATCAGGACCCCGGCACACGGCGTCATACTTACCCCTCCCAGTGCCTGCGCAGCAGCTCCTGTGTCTTCCGCTGATGCTGTGTGACGTCTCAGGTCAGAGGGCGCGGTGACGTCTCCTGAGCGGTCACAGTGAACAGCGGGAAGATGCCGGCTACGCTGGAGTCCAGAGAAGCAGTGAGGTGAGTATTGGATTTTTTTCTTTTGTATGCGGTCATAGGGGACCTGCATGGGGCACTATGGGGGGATGTGACATCCTGCATGGGGTATTATATAGGGGGGATGTGACAGCCTGCATGGGGCACTATGGAGAGATGTGACATCCTGCATTGGTTATTATATAGGGGGGATGTGACATCCTGCATGAGGCACTATGGAGAGATGTGACAGCCTGCATGGGGCACTATGGAGAGATGTGACATCCTGCATGGGGTATTATATAGGGAGGATGTGACATCCTGCATGGGGCACTATAGGGGGATGTGACATCTTGCATGGGGTATTATATAGGGGGGATGTGACTTCCTGCATGGGGTATTATATAGGGTGGATGTGACAGCCTGCATGGGGCACTATGGAGAGATGTGACATCCTGCATGGGGTATTATATAGGGGGGATGTGATATCCTGCATGGGGTATTATATACGGGGGATGTGACATCCTGCATGGGGTATTATATAGGGTGGATGTGACAGCCTGCATGGGGCACTATGGAGAGATGTGACATCCTGCATGGGGTATTATATAGGGGGGATGTGACATCCTGCATGGGGCACTATAGTGGGATGTGACATCCTGCATGGGGTATTATATAGGGGGATGTGACTTCCTGCATGGGGCATTATATAGGGGGATGTGACATCCTGCATGGGGTATTATATACAAGGGATGTGACATTGTGCATGGGGTATTATATGCATGGGGTATTATATAGGGTGGATGTGACATCCTGCATGGGGCACTATAGGGGGATGTGACATCCTGCATGGGGTATTATATAGGACGGATGTGATTTCCTGCATGGGGCATTATATAGTGGGGATGTGACATCCTGCATGGGGTATTATATACGGGGGATGTGACATCCTGCATGGGGTATTATATAGGGGGGATGTGACAGCCTGCATGGGGCACTATGGAGAGATGTGACATCCTGCATGGAGTATTATATAGGGGGGATGTGACATCCTGCATGGGGCACTATAGGGGAATGTGACATCCTGCATGGGGTATTATATATGGGGATGTGACTTCCTGCATGGGGCATTATATAGGGGGGATGTGACATCCTGCATGGGGTATTATATACGGGGGATGTGACATCCTGCATGGGGTATTATATGCATGGGGTATTATATACGGGGGATGTGACATCCTGCATGGGGTATTATATAGGGGGGATGTGACTTCCTGCATGGGGAATTATAAGGGAGGGGGGGTGTGACATCCTACATGGTGCATTATAAAGGAGGGTCGGGAGACGTATGCTAGAATACCCGATGTGTTAGAATCGGGCCACCATCTAGTTAATATATAATTAGCTATTATGCAACCCACCATTCCAAATATAAATTGTAATCCACCACTGCGTCCGCACTGTAAATAGCCACTTTTCCCACATAATAAATATATAAATTAATTAGAATCTGTACTCTTTATCGCAATTCATTACCATTCACACTCCGTCATCCTCAATGCCCCCCTCTCCCAATTCATTATATTTACATGCACCCCTCCACCCCAATTCATTTTATCATATCCTCTCTCTCTCCCACCCCCACTGCATCATCATTTGTTGTCCCCCACCCTCAATTCATTATCTTTTGCTCTCCCCACCCCCACGCTCAATTCATCATTATTTGTGCTACCCCACCCTCAATTCATTATTTGCTCTCCCCATCCCCACTCCCAATTAATTTGCTCTCCCCACCCCCCACTCCCAATTAATCATTTGCTCTTCCCACCCCCATTCTTCATTTGCTCTCCCCCCACTCCTAATTTATCTTTAGCTCTCCCCACCCCCCACTCCCAGCTGATTATTTGCTCTCCTCACCCTCCACTCCCAGTTCATCATGCGCTCTCCTCACCCCCCAATCCCAGTTCATCATATGCTCTGCCCAGTCCCAGTTCATCATATGCTCTTCCCACTACCCAGTTCATCATATGCTCTCCTCATCCTCCATTCCCAGTCCATCATATGATCTCCTCACCCCCAGTCCCAGTTCATCATATGCTCTGCCACTCCCCAGGCCCAGTTCATCATATGCTCTGCCCACTCCCCAGTCCCCGTTCATCATATGCTCTGCCCACTCCCCAGTCCCAGTTCATCATATGCTCTGCCCACTCCCCAGTCCCAGTTCATCATATGCTTCCCCAAGATCATTTAATTAATTATATTAAAAAAAAAGTTTTCATACTTACCTCTCATACGATCCCTGCAGCCCCACTTCTGGACTGGCATTCTGGAGCTCGATGCCTGGGGTACACAATGATGTCATTGCATACACAATGACTCCAGTGCTTCACAAAAGAGGTGGAGGGACTCCCTTGGAGCTACATGGCCATCTGGCCATGAGAGCTCCAAGGCAGAATCTCCCTGCGCCGAGATATACGCCACGGCGACGGCATGCCAGCACGCAATACCCTGGTGAGCAGAAGCACAAGAGGGGGGCTCCTGCTCTTCACTGGGACCCATACAGCAGTAAGGGCAATAATATCCTGATGGCGGCCCTGGCTGAAGGCATCTGTCATCATTGCCCCCTGCTTGCGCTGTGATCAGCACCTGCAGGGGACAAAGTTGACAGATGTATTGTGCCCTCGCTGTGTCCAAAAAGTGTATAAATAAGAATTTGTTGTTGAAAGCAATGCAAAAACGTATCAAAAACGCTACGTGTGAACATAGTCCAAGGTGTAGAGGGGCGTTTTTGTTTTTGTTTATGTATTTTACCTTATACACAAGTCATTACCCTGGAAAGAATGTTCCTTAAAATTTTTTCCAGGAAAATCCATTTTGGCTTTGTTTTTGTATGTATTATTGCCAGTCCGTAAAAGCGGCATAATACTCTATAATAACATTGTTCACAGCAGTGACCTGGGAGGCAGAGGTGCTTTCAGGGATCTTCCCCATGCTGTTCCCATATAATTTGAGCACTGTTTCCATCAATTTGGCCAATTTATGGGCCCCCTCCAGACCTCCAGGGTGGGCCGCTGGAAAAATGCTCGAGTTTCCCATTGACTTACATTGGGCTCATTGCTCGGGTTTAGCACCCGAGCATTATGATTTGCTCGACCCGAGCGACACACACCAGAGCACTTTAGTGCTCGCTCATCACTAGTCTTCCACAGTTAAAAAATCTAATTTCTTCTGTTGCTACCATGCTACATAAAGCAGGCCACATTTCAGCTTTTAATTCTTTGGTGCTGATATTCTTCTCCATACAGGGGTTGGTATGATAAAATATAAATTAATTCTGTTACTGCCATGTTACTGAAACTAGGTCACATCTGAGGTTGTAATTCTTTTGCGTCAAGATTCTGCTGTATCCAAGGCTCGTCCACAGTAAAAAAAATCTAATTTTTTTCCGTTACTACCGTGCTACAGAAACCATGCCACATTTGATCTTTTAATTCTTTGGTGCTGATATTGTGCTCCAGGGGTTGACATGATAACATATAAATTAGTTCTGTTACTGCTGTGCTACTGAAACTAGGCCACATCTGAGCTTTTAATTCTTTTGCGCTGAGATTCTGCTGTATCCAGGGCTCCACATTATAAAATCTAATTTTTTTCTGTTACTGCCGTACTACCAAAATCATGCCACATTTGAGCTTTTAATTCAGTGCTGATATTCTGCTCCATACAGGGGTTGACATGATAAAATATAAATTAGTTTTGTTACTCCCATGCTACTGAAGCTAGGCCACATCTGAGGTTGGAATTCTTTTGCGCCGAGATTCTGCTATATCCAAGGCTCGTCCACAGTAAAAAAAAATCTAATTTTTTTTGTTACTACCGTGCTACAGAAGCCATGCCACATTTGAGCTTTTAATTCCTTTGTGCTGATATTCTGCTTCATAGAGGGGTTGACATGATAAAATATAAATTTGTTCTATTACTACCATGCTACAGAAACTAGGCCACACCTGAGCTTGTAATTGTTTTGTGCTGAGATTCTGCTGTATCCAGGGCTGCTCCACATTAAAAAATCAAATTTTTTTCTGTTAATACCATGATGTCAATTTGTTGGTGTCTGCCCCTAATTTTTGGAAATCTGGAGACTCCTGATTGGGTCTCCATATGTTGGGTTGGTTGTAGTGTAAGAGGTGTCGGTCCCCATTATAATATTTATACTCTAGTGAAATTGATGCCACTTTGGTGGTGTCAGGCCCTAATTTAGGGAAATGTGAACACTCCTTGTTGGGTCTCCGTCTGCTGGGTTGGCTGTAGTGGAAGAGGTGTCGGTCCCCATTATAATATTTCTACTCTAGTATAATTTATGCCACTTCGGTGGTGTCAGGCCCTAATTTAGGGAAATATGAACACTCATGGTTGGGTCTCCATCTGCTGGGTTGGTTGTAGTGAAAGAGGTGTCGGTTCCCATTATAATATTTCTACTCTGGTGAAGTTGATGCCATTTTGGTGGTGTCTGCCCCTAAGTTTTTAAATGATAATACTCCTGATTGGGTCTCCATCTACTGGGTGTAACATACCTGGTGGCGTTCTTGCATAGTGCTCCATCCCCCACTATGCAAGATCGCAAACTTGATCACCAGTCCAGTCTGCTAGCCTGGCTTCTTTCCATGCTGTCTGCTTGCCTCTGTTCTGGCTGCTTAAGGGCGGCGCCCGATCTCTTCCTGCTTCTTGTAGCTGCTGTGGGCACACCCCTAATGTGTCCTCTGCCTATTGCTGTCCGTCACTGGATATTTAAACCAGCTTCACCTGGAAGCTGGTGCCTGAGCAACGTGTTAATTCAGTGTGCTCTTTCACTCTGAATGTGCCAGGTCCTATTTTGTGTTTTCTTGCCTGCCTGTCTGCCTTCCTGGAGGCTGTATTTCCAGGCCTGTCTGAACACGCTCCTAGCCTGTTTGTCCCGCCCTCTGGGGGCCTCATACCCAGACTCGCTCCTGTATTTTGTTGTCTGAACTGTCTCCTAACCTGCTTCCTGTTTTTCTCTATGTCCGCACCTTCCCTTTTTCTGCAGAGTCTGAACCTGCTCCTAACTCCTACTCGTTGTCGCTGTACTTCCGTTTGTGAGTTTAGAGTCCACTCGCTACTTCATTGCAAGTATCTTGTGTGTATCTGGTTCTGTCTTTCCCTTCCAGTCTGTTCCGTGTGAACAGAGCCCTGTCCCCTCTGCTCTGCCTTGTTCGCCGCTCCGGCGGTTTCTGCCCTCTCTGCCTTGTTCGCCGCTCCGGCGGTTTCTGCCCGCTCTGCCTTGCTCGCCGCTCCAGCGGTTCTTGCCTGTTCTGCCTTGCTCACCGCTCCGGCGGTTCTTGCCTGCTCTGCCTTGCTCTCCGCTCCAGTGGTTCTTGCCTGCTCTGCCTTGCTCTCCGCTCCGGCGGTTCTTGCCTGCTCTGCCTTGCTCACCACTCCGGCGGTTCTTGCCTGCTCTGCCTTGCTCACCGCTCCCGCGGTTTCTGCCTGCTCTGCCTTTGCTCACCGCTCCGGCGGTTCTTGCCTGCTCTGCCTTGCTCACCGCTCCGGCAGTTTCTGCCTGCTCTGCCTTTGCTCACCGCTCCAGGCGGTCTCGCTCTGCTCTGCCTTTGCTCACCGCTCCAGGCGGTCTCGCTCTGCTCTGCCTTTGCTCACCGCTCCTGGCGGTCTCGCTCTGATCTGCCTTTGCTCACCGCTCCAGACGGCCTCGCTCTGCTCTGCCTTTGCTCACCGCTCCAGGCAGTCTTGCTCTGCACTTGCTCACCGCTCCAGCGGCCTCGCCCTGCTTTGTTCTTGCTCACCGCTCTGGCGGTCTCTCCCCACTCTGCTCTTGCTCACCACTCCGGCGGCCTCGCTCTGCTCTGTTTGTCTACCGCATCTGCGGTTCTGTTCCTGAGTCCAAGTCTGTATTGGACCTTATCCCGTCTGTGCTCCAACCTGCTAGTGCCTCCCTGTCTGCACTCTAGCTGTGCTTGCCTGTACCCCCTGCCTGCATACCCACCTGTCTGCATACCAGTCGTGCCTGCCTATACCCACCAGTCAGTGTGCCAGCCGAACCTGCCTGTTCCTGTATTCCCCGGTCTGGGTCAACAGCCGTGTCCGGGGTCTGACCTGGAGTATCACCTGGTCACTCTGCTCGGTTCCTCCCTGGTGCACTGGCGTCGTATGCCGTCGTGCAACCTTGGTCGGATCGGGCAGATACTTAGTTACGCCCCTCCAGGCACTCTCCGGTTCATGGTCCAGTGGGATCACTAAACACGCACACGCCAGTCAGTCCGGGCGTGTGCATAACACTGGGTTGGCTGTAGTGGAAGAGGTGTTGGTCCTAATTATACTATTTATACTCTGTTGAAACTGATACCAATTTGGTGGTGTCAGCTAGTGATGGGCAAGCACTAAAATGCTCGGGTGCCCGTTGCTCGAGTCCAGCAAATTGGAATGCTAGAGTGCGTGACCCGAGCAACGAGCCCAATGTACAGAAAGTCTATGGGAAACTTGAGCCCAAATCAATGGGAACAGTGCTGAAATGACATGGGAACAGCATGGGGAAGACCCCTGGAGGTATCTCTGACTCCCAGGCCACTGCTGTGAACAATGCTGTCAGAGTATTGCTCCACTTTTATGGACTCACAATAAAACATACAAAAACTAAACCAAAATGGATTTTCTTGGGAAAAATGTTAAGGAACATCCTTTCTAGGGTTATACAGTACTTGTATATAAGGCAAAATAAATAAACAAAAAGAAAAATGATCCTCCACTCCTTGGGCTATGTTCACACGTAGTGTTTTAGATGCTTTTTTGCATTTTTGCATTGCTTTCAACAGTGACAAATACTTTTACCAGCAAATGTCATTTTAACATTTTACTACCTTATCTTCCCATGAGTTGTGCGAGACATGTGACTCGCCCAGGAGGATATGGGGGGAACTCAGTACCCGGGCCTTGACCTTCTGTGGGATGTCACGGCAGTCGGCTCCCGGGTCCGTACCCTGGGGTCACTCTTAAAAAAAAAAGGGGTTGCTGTTACTCGTTGGGATGAATAACAGTTTTGTCTCGTGACGCCACCTGTGGTTCCCGGTAATGGGTACCGGCGCTGCTGCAGACCTCTGGAGCAGATGTTAGAGCAGCTTGGCTGGTGCGGCTCTCAACAGGCAGAGAACAGCGCCTGGGCAGTGTAAGTGCAGATGGTGATGCTGGGCGTTGTAGTGCAGGAGGGATAACGTGGTAGAAATAACTGACAGAAACAGTGGGGTGCAGTCATCCGCGTTTACTCACAGCTATTTAGGTTCTTCAGGTGGCACTGTACAGGTGTCAGCCTCCCACGTCGTGCTGCGTTTACCAGGCAGGGTGTAACGGGTCTGGGAGGCGGAACCTCTGAGCAACTATACAAGGGGGCGGTCCTTGTAAGGAAGCGGGTGGCTCCCGGGGAAGACGGGCAGGTAGTCACGGCAAGTGACAGGGACAGTCTCTGGGTAGAAGGGCAGGTAGTCACGGCAAGTGACAGGGACAGTCTCTGGGTAGAAGGGCAGGTAGTCACGGCAAGTGACAGGGACAGTCTCTGAGTAGAAGGACGAGTACTCACGGCAAGTGACAGGGACAGTCTCTGGGTAGAAGGACAGCAGGCAGGTGACTGGTGAGTGCTCCCAGGTGAGCGGGCGAGAGTCTTTGGACAGGCAGGTGGTCACGGCAAGTGACGGCAGAGCCTCCAGGTAGGCTAGCAGGCAGGTAGCAGGTGAGCACTCCCAGGTGAGCAGGCAAGAGTCTCTGGACGGGCAGGTGGTCATGGCAAGTGACGGCAGAGCCTCCAGGTAGGCTAGCAGACAGGTAGCAGGTGAGCGCTCCCAGGTGAGCAGGCAAGAGTCTCTGGACAGGCAGGTGGTCACGGCAAGTGACGGCAGAGCCTCCAGGTAGGCTAGCAGGCAGGTAGCAGGTGAGCGCTCCCAGGTGAGCGGGCAAGAGTCTCTGGACGGGCAGGTGGTCACGGCAAGTGACGGCAGAGCCTCCAGGTAGGCTAGCAGACAGGTAGCAGGTGAGCGCTCCCAGGTGAGCAGGCAAGAGTCTCTGGACAGGCAGGTGGTCACGGCAAGTGACAGCGGAGCCTCCAGGTAGGCTAGCAGGCAGGTAGCAGATGAGCGCTCCCAGGTGAGCGGGCAGGCTGGTCCATAGACAGACTGACAGGTGTCAGAAGGCAGACCGTCGGACCGCAGGCTTGCAAGCAGGTAAACGGATATCAGGCAGGTATCAAGCAGGAATTTGGCAGGTGACTGGCAGGTAACTGGTAACGAGACCTGAGGGCTGAAGCAGAGTGAAGGCTTTGCAACAACATTGCTCGGGCACCTCCATTTTGGAGGAGGTGCCTTATATATGGTGAGGTCCTCCGGCCATTGGCCGGGGACTCCTTAGGACGGCGCGCGCGGCCCCTTTACGAGAGGGGGAGCGCGCGCGCCCTAATCACAGTGGCCGGGAAGCAGTGCGCGCTGCCAGCAGAGCGGGAGGAGGACGCCGGGCACGGAGTGGAGAGGTGAGGGGAACAGCGTCCCTGCCTAGCAGGAGGCAGGGACGCCGACGCTACACAGGGGTTCAGCACTCCCTCAAGTATTTCAAGAGCACTTAACAGGACCACTCTCTTTATGTTCCTTTCTTAGCGGACTTCCCGCGCTGGGTCCCTCCCTCCTGCCCTGCGCCACGCCACACAAAGCCCCGAACGGGTACCTTGAGATCCCTCTGGGCAACTTGAAGTTCCCGGACCTGACTTGGTGCCCTTTTCGGCAGCTTAGGTGCGAAAGTGGCAACTGCACCCTGAAAGTGCAGAAGCCTCCAGTTTTCCAGCTGAGACGTAAAGTAACTCGGCTAGTCCAGGGACCGGTTCCCTTCTTGCGGCCTGATCCCTCTGACGCCTGGCAGATTCGGGCGTACAGGTGCCGTCCTGCACTCACCGTACCCCCTGGGATGCCTTCTGTTACTGGAGCCTTTCTCCTCCGCTCCCCTCTCACTCTTGGGCCTCTCTTACTAGGCCCCAATCTGGAGCAGAGCTTCTGAAGAGACTCTGCTCCTCAGACAGCTCCTCTCCTCTTCTCTCTCACTGAATCCACTCCTACACATGATGGCTTCCCTTCTTATACTACTCCTGACAGTGCTCCCCTGTTCTGCGTCCTCCACCCACACCCACTACATGGTTCCCCCTCACTTTTGGTTCCCCCCACTCCAGCCAGGGGCGGGGCAGCAGAAGAAGTGCATAATGCCCTTCCAGCCGGCCTGGAGTAGTGTAGTGTTGACTGCAGGTGTTGGGGTCCTGGGCTGTACTCCATCCTTAACTGAGAGAAGGAGATGCCACACCTCTGGGTGAGGTGCAGTACCACTGTGGCGACTGAACCCTGAGAGGCGCCACACATGATCAGACATATCCTGTTTCATTTATGAAGGAGAGACTCTGAAAGTCACAAAGCCTATTTTTATGGTGCCATCAGGTGGCCCTTACTATTCTTAAAGGGCCAGCAGTCGGCTATGCTTTGTTGTTCCCCTTATTAAAGAGTGGGTCTCCTATACTGTTATTGCATATGCAGTGACTGCAAGGGCTGCCAAAAATTTGGATGCACCCCAATACCCCTTTGAAAAGACATAGAGGAGGGCCTCAGTAAAAAAAATGTTCCCATTATAAAAGAGTAGGTCTCCTATAGTGGTAATGCCCATACAGTGACTGCAAGGGCTGCCTAAACTTGGGAATACCTCAATACCAATTTGAAGACACATAGAGGGGGGCCTCAGTAATGACATGTTCCCATTAGAAAGGAGTGGTCGTGCTATACAGTTATTGCATATGCAGTGACTACAATGGCTGCCTAAATTTGGGAAATACCCGAATACCAAGTTAAAGACACATAGAGGAGGGCTTCCTTAACAACATGTTCCCATTAGAAAGGAGCAGTTTTGTAATGACCCAAAAGAGGCCATTACAAACATTTCTGCATTCATAGGAGTCTGTGGAATCATTTATGCTTTGATGTATTACCTGGTGTCATTCTGTTAAATTAAATGTAAATTGTTGCTCTGTAATACCACTGAAGACCAGCAGGTGGTGGTATAAGGGTCGGCAACGGACTGTATTGGAGGATGTCTGATCAACATCCTCTATAGTCTGGTCACTATGGTGACCAGAGGGAGTTGGCGGTTAGAGAGTGTTAAGCCTGTCTAGAGGTGAGGCGTAGGGTACAAGGGCTGCTAGGGTTATGTATCTTGCCAGAAAATCTTTTAGAGCCCATCGCAGCAAGGCCAAACCTTTTCCCATATCAGAGTATCAGTCCTGTTGCCATCCAGCTGGCATCTGTTTGGAAAACCAATATTGCAGCTAATTGATGAAGAACCTGCAGTGGAGAATTGCATTGCTGAAGAACCTGCAGTGGAGAATTGCATTGTTGAAGCAGAAGAACCTGCAATGGAGAACTACAATGTTGAGGCTGAAGAATCTACAATGGACAATTGCAATGTTGTGCCTGAAGAATTTACAATGGAGAATTGTGCTGTAGTAGCAGAAGAAACTATAACGAAGAATTGCAATGTAATATCAGATGAGAAGCACCTATAATAGATAGTTCATCATCAGAAGAAGAATTAAAAAATGAAAATATTGTTGAACCAGAGATCCTTGAAGAAGTGATGCCTCCTCAAGAAAACCGCTTAGTATCGCCTTCTTTTGAAGATGTATCTGAGAGCATTCAGCAGAGTAAATCTCCAAAACTTCCTGATATTTGCTTTATAGTAAATATAGGAAGTATAAGTAAAAAGAACAGTATGATCGCTGGTTTGAAACCTCTGATGTCGATATTGAATATATACATTCATATACAGAACTTCTCACACATCAAAAAGATTTACAGGAAGATATTCCTGAGCCTCCCAGATTATTACCAGAGGTAGTGAAACATCTTCAGGAACTGCCTCTCACAAATAGGGCAAAAAAAGTCCTTTAGAAAGCACTCTGGTTCAAATAGTGGTCTATATGAAGCTGATGAAAATATGATACGGCATCTAAAGGATTGTGAATAGAACTGTAGTAGATCCGTCAGGAGAATTCTTGCAGGATGTACCAGAGATGAGGAAAGATTGCCATTTGCTGGCCAGGCGAAATCAAGCGGAACCAAGTTGTGCTAGAAGAGTTGAAGGGGGAGTAAATTCAGATGCCAGACCTGATCATGTGACCCCCAGGAAGGATTTCCTGGATATAAAAGTCCAGCGCACCAAGACACAGGCAGATTTGGCTGCAGAATGGAGCAGACGTGCTCCTGAGGGACCGCAGAACCCAGTGCGGCAGGCCTCAGCTGGAGGCCTATGCTGCACCAGAGTCGGACACTGCCTGAGAGGCTCTGGACTCCTCACAGAAGCGCCCTGAGTCCTGCGCATGTTGGTCAAAGTCAGGACTTCTGCCACACACTGAGTAAGTTCCCAGGACCCGACGCCACCTGTCAAGAAAAAAGGTCTGGATCCCTTTACCCCAAGCATAAGAGACTACTGTCGATGGTCAAGCCGAGAAGAGCTGAGAGAGGACAGCGAGAGGAGAGACGCGCCAGCAACAGCGGAGGAATCGCTCAATTAAACAGGGCCATCACTTCCAACTCTCTCCTACGGTACAGGGGACAGTTGGGATTAGGATTTCCGGTTGGGTGATGTCACACCAGGTGTGAGTGCAACACAGAGAGTCACATCAGGTGTGAGTGCAACACAGAGGGGAAAGGGAGCCCAGACACTAGGGAAAGGGAGAAGAGGTGACCTCCTAATATGGACTAGCGTCACCCTGTCTCCCCCTAAAGTCCCTATACAGCCTCTGCAGCTGTCGCTGATCACGTGCCTCACCCTACTATCCCTGACTTAAGGCTAAAGCTGGGGGTGGAAGGAGATGAGCACTAGTTAACCTCCGCTAGCACTCTAAAGACAAAAGGGGAAGACAACACAGGGAAATAATAACTTAGCTTTAGAAGAACTCCAACAGGGCACACGGCCTCAAGACTCCAAAGAGGACGTGATGCTGCTTCAGCCAAGTTCCAAGTAGAAATAAGTATAACCGCCGACGCCCACCTACACACACCAGGTATATATACACCCAGACTAAAGGGAGGTAGTCGCTGGGTCCTAAACACAGCCTCCTATCTTGGCAGCCAAATGTGGAGACCTCCTGCAAACAACTGCAGGGCGACTGTCTGTCACCTCTGACACACCCATGACAAGTGGAGGCTGATTGGTGTGTAGGAGGCTAAACGGTATCTGATAGACTTTATCCAGAAGAGACTTAGGGCCTAGAGGGAAGAACCGGTGACCCCCGCTTGGGCCAATCAACGAGAACTCTATGACGGACTCCTTGCCAGAGACGGACTACACCTCAACAAACCCGGGAAACACACATTCGCCAGGAGACTCGCAACACTCATCAGGAGGGCGTTAAACTAGAAGAAGAGGGGATGGGAAGAAAAACGCCGGACACGAACATGCAACCAGAGAACATACTAATGAAAGATATGAAGTTCGACAAAGAAGGTCCAAGACAAGATACTTGGAAGGGAGGTAAGAAAATTTCTAATACAATCCACAGGGAGAAGATTGGAACAAAACAAAATCGTGTAAACTGCGTGCTAGCAAATGCCAGGAGCCTGACAAACAAGATGGATGAACTAGAAGCAGAAATATCTACAGGTAACTATGACATAGTGGGAATAACCGAGACATGGTTAGATGAAAGCTATGACTGGGCAGTTAACTTACAGGGTTACAGTCTGTTTAGAAGGGATCGAAGAAGTCGGAAAGGGGGTGGAGTCTGTCTATATGTAAAGACGTGTCTAAAGCCTACAATATGGGAGGATGTATGGGAGGGAAATGAGGAGGTCGAGTCCTTATGGGTGGAGATACATGGGGCAAAAAAACAATAATAAAATTATCATAGGAGTCTGTTATAAACCACCAAATATAGCAGAAGCCACGGAAAGTCTATTAATGAGACAAATAGACGAAGTAGCAAAAAATAACGAGGTGATTATTATGGGGGACTTCAACTACCCCGATATAGACTGGGAAACCGAAAGCTGTAGATCTCAGAAAGGAAACAGGTTTCTGTCAATTATCAAAGAAAATTATTTGTCACAACTTGTGCAGGAACCAACTAGAGGGACGGCCCTTTTAGACTTAATATTAACTAACAGGCCAGACAGAATAACTGAGGTGCAGGTCGGGGGGCACCTGGGAAATAGTGACCACAACATTATACAATTCCACATGTGCTTCAGTAGGGTGCCCAGCAAGGGAGTCACAAAAACACTGAACTTCAGGAGGGCAAAGTTTGATCAGCTAAGAGATGCCCTTCACCTTATAGACTGGGATAGTATCTTTAGTAATAGGAGCACGGATAGAAAATGGGAAATTTTCAAAACAGTCCTACATAGTCACTGTAGAAGGTACATACCTTATGGGAATAAAAGGGCTAGGAATAGGAGGAAGCCAATGTGGCTAAATAAGGAAGTCAAGAGGGCAATGAAAAACAAAAAAAGGGCTTTCGGTAAACTTAAACAAGAAGGCAGCGAGGAAGTGCTAATATCTTTTAGGGAAAAAAACAAAATCTGTAAGAAACAAATAAGAATAGCAAAAGAGGAGACAGAGAGACTAATTGCCAAGGAAAGTAAAACGAATCCCAAACTGTTCTTTAACTATATAAACAGTTAAAGGATTAAAACTGATGGAGTTGGCCCATTGAAAAATAACCTGGGTAAAATCATAGAGGGCGATGAGGGTAAAGCAAACCTACTCAATGGCTTCTTCTCCACTGTTTTCACAAAAGAAAACAATTTATCGGAGGAAATGCAGAGTGATAAAGTAAACCCTCCGCTAAATATCACCCACCTAATCCAGGAGGAAGTTCAGAAATGCCTAAATAATATCAAAATAGACAAGTCACCAGACCCAGATGGCATACACCCCCGGGTACTAAAAGAATTAAGTAATGTGATAGACAGACCGCTGTATCTTATATTCAAGCACTCTTTATGGACAGGGACTGTCCCACTAGACTGGCGCCAAGCAAATGTGGTACCAATATTCAAAAAGGGGTCTAAAAGTGACCCTGGGAACTATAGACCAGTCAGCTTAACATCTGTTGTGGGTAAATTGTTTGAAGGATTTCTTAGAGATGCTATTGTAGAATATCTTAATGATAATAACTGTCTAACTCCATATCAACATGGATTCATGAGGGATCGATCCTGCCAAACAAACCTGATGGCCTTCTACGAGGAGGTGAGCTCACAGCTGGACCGGGGAGAGTCAGTGGTTGTTGTATACCTTGACTTCTCCAAAGCGTTTGATACCGTGCCACACAAAAGGTTGGTATATAAAATGAGAATGCTTGGTCTGGGGGATAATGTGTGCAAGTGGGTAAATAGCTGGCTGAGTGATAGAAAGCAGAGGGTGGTTATCAATGGAGTAAGCTCAGGGTGTGTCAGGGTTACTAGCGGGGTGCCTCAAGGGTTTGTCTTGGGCCCTATATTATTTAATATATTTATTAATGATCTAGTGGAAGGGTTGCATAGTAAAATAGCAATATTTGCAGATGATACTAAACTTTGTAAAGTAGTTAATACAGATGAGGATAGGGCACAGCTACAGGAGGATTTAGATAAATTGGGGAGTTGGGCCAAAAAATGGCAAATGGGGTTCAATGCCGATAAATGTAAGGTCATGCACATGGGAAAGAAAAACAGCAGTCACGCATACATATTAAATGGGAAACCGTTGGGGAAATCTGACATGGAGAAGGACCTGGGCATCTTGGTTAATAGCAAATTAAATTGGAGTGCCCAGTGTCAGGCAGCAGCTGCGAAGGCAAATAGAGTCATGGCATGCATCAGAAGAGGAATAGGGGCATATGATGAGAGCATTGTTCTTCCTCTGTATAAAGTGCTGGTAAGGCCGCACTTAGAATATTGTGCACAGTTCTGGGCTCCGGTGCTCAGGAAAGACATATTGGAGCTAGAGAGAGTACAAAGGAGGGCGACTAAGGTAATAAAGGGAATGGAGGGAGTAGAATACCCAGAGAGGTTGTCAAAATTAGGCCTATTTACGTTGGAAAAGAGAAGGCTTAGGGGAGACCTCATAAACATGTATAAATACATCAGGGGGCAGTACAGAGATCTCTCCCATGACCTGTTTATACCAAGGATGGTGACAAAGACAAGGGGGCACACTATGCGTCTGGAGGAAAGGAGGTTCCTGCACCAGCATAGAAGGGGATTCTTTACGGTAAGACCCGTGAGACTCTGGAACTCTCTGGGAGAGGAAGTGGTGATGTCCAATTCACTTAATGAGTTCAAGAGAGGCCTGGACGCCTTTCTTGAGAACAATAAAATTACATCTTATGCTTAGTGATAGTTAATTAATCCAGGGATTTAATCTGACTGCCAGATTGGTGTCGGGAAGTGAATTTTTCCTCAATGATGTAAATTGGCCTATACTGCATGGTTTTTTTTTTGCCTTCCCCTGGATCAATGCTGCGGAATGGCTGCAGTGCACAAGAAATAGGCTGAACTGGATGGACGCTTGTCTTTTTTCGGCCTTATAAACTATGTAACTATGTAACTCACGTGGTGACTCCCACGACTGGGTGACTCACACTTTTGCAAAGAACTTTACAGTTATTCACTGAAACTATTTCTTATTGTTATTCCAAGTTGCTGTTTATTTTCCCTGTTATTAACCCCCTTGCATAATAGTTTTTATACATATAAAGTGGTTTTATTAATCCCTGACTGTTCCCGCCTTGTGTCTCTGTGCGTTGCATTCCATCACCTATGTTACGCAACACCAAGACAAATCATGGTAATGTTAATGTAACTAGAAATATTAACCCCTTAACAACATTTGCCGTACTTATATGCGTCTGTGCCCTGGGACTTAAGAGCCAGACCCGTATTAGTACGTCATGGCGATCGCACGCGCACACAGGCTGTGCGGGCGCGATCACCGCCGGGTGTCAGCTGATTGTCACAGCTGACACCCGGTACTATGTGCAGGGAGCGGTCCTGCACCGCTCCCAGCACATTAACCCCCGCGATGCTGCAATCGAAGTCGATCGAAGTCGATCGAAGTCGATCGAAGTCGATCGCGGCATTGCGGGGGCAAGGGGAGGTGATCGCCGATACTCACCACCTCTTCCGGCTTCCAGCGCAGTCTGCAAAGGCTTCCCGGGTGTTGCCATGACGACCCGATGTCGTCATGACAACATCCGGGTCACCAGACAGCAGGAAGATTGCTTGGACATGCGCAGTGCATCTCCAAGCAATCTTCACACTGTGCATTTCTGACAGCTTGCATGGCATAGGGATGGTGCTGCATTCCTGTGCCATGCAGGCGATCAGAGAAAAAAAAGTGAAAGTCCCAGAGTGGGACAAAGTAATAAAGTGTATAAACTGTGTGAAAGTGGAAAAAAAATTTAAAAAAAATTTGCAAAAATATAAAAAAAAAATAAAAAAAATAATCCACCAAAAATAAAAATATAATGTACCCATCAATAAATATTATTATAAAAAAAAAAAAAAAAAACAATAAAAGTACACATATTTGGTATCGCCACGTCCGGAACAACCTGACCTATAAAACTGTCCCACTAGTTAACCCCTTCAGTGAACACGGTAAAAAAAAAAAAAAAAAAAAAACGAAGCAAAAAACAATGCTTTATCACCATACCGCCAAACAAAAAGTGGAATAACACGTGATCAAAAAGACGCATATAAATAAAAATGATACCGCTGAAAACATCATCTCGTCCCGCAAAAAACAAGCTGCCATACAGCTCCATCAGCCGAAAAATAAAAAAGTTATAGCTCTCAGAATAGAGCGATGCTAAAAAATATTTTTTTCTATAAAATAGCTTTTATTGTGTATAAGCGCCAAACATAGAAAAATGATACAAATGTGGTACCGCTGTAAACGTACTGACCCGAAGAATAAAGATACCTCATCAATTTTACCACACGCGGAACAGAATAAAAAAAAATAAAAAAAACAATTCCTGAATTGTTGGTTTTTGTTTATTCTGCCTCCCAAAAATCGGAATAGAAAGCGATCAAAAAATGTCACGTGCCTGAAAATGGCACCAATAACAACGTCAAGTCATCCCGCAAAAAACGAGCCGTCACATGACTGTCTGCCAAAATCTGGAAAAATTATAGCTCTCAAAATATGGCGATGCAAAAACTAGATTTTACAAAAAATGCGTCTTTTAGTGTGTGACAGCTGTCAATCATAAAAACCCCATATGATTCTGGCATTGCTGTAATCACACCGACCCGAAGAATAAAGTCGTCTAATCACTTATACCGCACAAGGAACAGCGTCAAAAATAAACTCTTGGGTTAGGATTGGGCTAGGGTTAGGGCTGGGTTTGGGGCTAGGGCTGTGCTGGGGCTAGGGTTGTGCTGGGGCTAGGGTTGTGCTGGGGCTAGGGTTGTGCTAGGGCTAGGGTTGTGCTAGGGCTAGGGCTGGGGTTGGGATTTTTTTCAAAAGTAAGAAAAAAAGATGACGATATGGTGACTAGTGTTGAGAGCAAGTGCTCGCTACTTGAGTTTGCATCGGGTGCTCTGGTATGCATTGAGTATTGTGGGTATTTGAGTGACATGCTCGAGTCTCTGCCCCATATGCTTCGCGGCCAAAAAACTTTACGGGGATTGCCTGCCATGCACGAGCGATCCCCGCATGTTTTTTTTTGGGTGTCTAATAACCGTGAAACATGCGGAGCAGGGACTCGAGCATGTCACTCGAGCACACGCTGTACATGGTGCATACCTGAGTACCCGATGCAAACTCAAGTAGCGAGCACTTGCGCTCAAGAATAATGACAACTTATTCAATATGATGACCTAATGTAAACAAATTCTGTGCCGTACCTCTGGGTTCAAAATGTTCACTATACACCTTAATAAAATCCTTGAGGGGTATAGTTTCCAAAATGGGGACACTTGTGGGGGAGCTCCACTGTTTAGGCACATCACAGGCTCTCCAAACGCGACATGGTGTCTGCTAACAAATTGAATGGAAAATCGGCTCAAATTGTTAGCGGACGCCATGTTGCGTTTGGAGAGCCCCTGTGTGCCCAAACATTGGAGCTCCCCCACAAGTGACCCCATTTTGGAAACTAGACCCCCCAAGGCACCTATCTATATGCATAGTGAGCACTTGGAACCCCCAGGTGCTTCACAAATTGATTCGTAAAAATGAAAAAGTGAAAAAAAAAACACTTTTTCATTTTTATGAATCAATTTGTGAAGCACCTGGGGTTCCAAGTGCTCACTATGAATCTAGATAGGTGCCTTGGGGTGTCTAGTTTCCAAAATGGGGTCACTTGTGGGGGAGCTCCAATGTTTGGGCACACAGGGACTCTCCAAATGCAACATGATATCCGCTAACAAATTGTCGGCTCAAATAGTTAGCGGACACCATGTTGTGTTTGGAAAGTTCCTGTGTGCCCAAACTTTGGAGCTCCCCCACAATTGACCCCATTTTGGAAACTAGACCCCCCAAGGCACCTATCTAGATTCATAGTGAGCACTTGGAACCCCCAGGTGCTTCACAAATTGATTCGTAAAAATGAAAAAGTGAAAAAAAAAACATTTTTTAATTTTTATGAATCAATTTGTGAAGCACTTGGGGTTCCAAGTGCTCACTATGCATCTAGATAGGTGCCTTGGGGGGTCTAGTTTCCAAAATGGGGTCACTTGTGGGGGAGCTCCAATGTTTGGGCACACAGGGACTCTCCAAATGCAACATGATATCCGCTAACAAATTGTCGGATCAATTTGTTAGCGGATATCATGTTGCATTTGGAGAGTCCCTGTGTGCCCAAACATTGGAGCTCCCCCACAAGTGACCCCATTTTGGAAACTACACCCCCCAAGGCACCTATCTAGATTCATAGTGAGCACTTGGAACCCCAGGTGCTTCTCAAATTGATTCATAAAAATGAAAAAGTGTTTTTTTTTCACTTTTTCATTTTTACGAATCAATTTGTGAAGCACCTGGGGGTTCCAAGTGCTCACTATGCATCTAGAAAGGTTCCTTGGGGGGTCTAGTTTCCAAAATGGGGTCACTTGTGGGGGAGCTCCAAAGTTTGGGCACAGAGGGGCTCTCCAAACGCAACGTGGTGTCCGCTAACAATTTGAGCCGATTTTCCATTCAATTTGTTAGCGGATATCATGTTGCATTTGGAGAGTCCCTGTGTGCCCAAACATTGGAACTCCCCCACAAGTGACCCCATTTTGGAAACTAGACCCCCCAAGGCACCTATCTAGATGCATAGTGAGCACTTAGAACCCCAGGTGCTTCACAAATTGATTCATAAAAATGAAAAAGTGTTTTTTTTTTCACTTTTTCATTTTTACGAATCTATTTGTGAAGCACCTGGGGGTTCCAAGTGCTCACTATGCATCTAGAAAGGTGCCTTGGGGGGTCTAGTTTCCAAAATGGGGTCACTTGTGGGGGAGCTCCAAAGTTTGGGCACAGAGGGGCTCTCCAAACGCAATGTGGTGTCCGCTAACAATTTGAGCTGATTTTCCATTCAATTTGTTAGCGGATACCATGTTGCATTTAGAGAGTCCCTGTGTGCCCAAACATTGGAGCTCCCCCACAAGTGACCCCATTTTGGAAACTAGACCCCCCAAGGCACCTATCTAGATGCATAGTGAGCACTTGGAACCCCTAGGTGCTTCACAAATTGATTCGTAAAAATGAAAAAGTGTATTTTTTTCACTTTTTCATTTTTACGAATCAATTTGTGAAGCACCTGGGGGTTCCAAGTGCTCACTATGCATCTATAAAGGTGCCTTGGGGGGTCTAGTTTCCAAAATGGGGTCACTTGTGGGGGAGCTCCAAAGTTTGGGCACAGAGGGGCTCTCCAAACGCAATGTGGTGTCCGCTAACAATTTGAGCCGATTTTCCATTCAATTTGTTAGCGGATACCATGTTGCATTTAGAGAGTCCCTGTGTGCCCAAACATTGGAGCTCCCCCACAAGTGACCCCATTTTGGAAACTAGACCCCCCAAGGCACCTATCTAGATGCATAGTGAGCACTTGGAACCCCTAGGTGCTTCACAAATTGATTCGTAAAAATGAAAAAGTGTTTTTTTTTTCACTTTTTCATTTTTACAAATCAATTTGTGAAGCACCTGGGGGTTCCAAGTGCTCACTATGCATCTATAAAGGTGCCTTGGGGGGTCTAGTTTCCAAAATGGGTCACTTGTGGGGGAGCTCCAAAGTTTGGGCACAGAGGGGCTCTCCAAACGCAATGTGATGTCCGCTAACAATTTGAGCCGATTTTCCATTCAATTTGTTAGCGGATACCATGTTGCATTTAGAGAGTCCCTGTGTGCCCAAACATTGGAGCTCCCCCACAAGTGACCCCATTTTGGAAACTAGACCCCCCAAGGCACCTATCTAGGTGCATAGTGAGCACTTGGAACCCCTAGGTGCTTCACAAATTGATTCGTAAAAATGAAAAAGTGTTTTTTTTTTTTCAGTTTTTCATTTTTACAAATCAATTTGTGAAGCACCTGGGGGTTCCAAGTGCTCACTATGCATCTATAAAGGTGCCATGGGGGGTCTAGTTTCCAAAATGGGGTCACTTTTGGGGGAGCTCCAAAGTTTGGGCACACAGGGGCTCTCCAAACACAACATGGCGTCCACTAATTATTCAAGCAAATTTTACAATCAAAAAGTCAAATGGCGCTCCTTCCCTTCCAAGCCCTGCCGTGCGCCCAAACAGTGTTTTTTCCCCAAATATTGGGTATCTGCGTGCCCAGGGGAAATTGCACAACAAATTTTGGGGTCCATTTTTTCTTGTTACCCCTGTGAAAATAAAAAAAAATGGGTCTAAAGTAACATTTTTGTGAAAAAAGTTAAATGTTCATTTTTTTCTTCCACATTCAAAAAATTCCTGTGAAGCACCTGAAGGGTTAATAAAGTTCTTGAATGTGGTTTTGAGCACCTTGAGGGGTGCAGTTTTTAGAATGGTGTCACTTTTGGGTATTTTCTGTCATAAAGACCTCTCCAAGTGACTTCAAATGTGATGTGGTCCCTAAAAAAATGGTTTTGTAAATTTTGTTGGAAAAATGAGAAATCGCTGGTCAACTTTTAACCCTTATAGCTCCCTAACAAAAAAAAATTTTGGCTCCAAAATTGTGCTGATGTAAAGTAGACATGTGGGAAATGTTATTTATTAACTCTTTTGTGTGACATATCGCTCTGATTTCAGGGCTTAAAAATTCAAATTTTGAAAATTGCAAAATTTTCAAAATTTTCGCCAAATTTCCGTTTTTTTCACAAATAAATGCAAGTGATATCGAAGAAATTTTTCCACAATCATGAAGTACAATATGTCATGAAAAAACATTCTCAGAATCAGGGGGAGCCATTGAAGCATTCCAGAGTAATTACCTCATAAAGTGACAGTGGTCAGAATTGTAAAAATTGGCCCGGTCATTAACGTGCAAACCACCCACGGGGCTTAAGGGGTTAAAGACACTGAATGTGCTACAAGAACAATTCGCAAAGAGATTTCTAGGTCTGACTTGGACCAAGTCTTCCCTGGTAACAGAACAGTATCAGATGATCTTATTCAGAACACTCTTGACATGGAAAATGTAAGGTTTACTTGTAATTTAAAGGAGATTTTACAAAAGTCGTGGAAAGAAAAGTACATATATGGACCTCGTTTTCAGACTATGTTCGACTCCAGGAGGATTCCTAGCTGTTCACATTCTACAATGAAAGGTAGAAATACTCTGCTTATCACTGTGCGATGCCCATACCGCAGAACAGACTTTAGGAGACCTGACAGCAGACACTCAAGCACATACAATACTTTACCCTACTATGAGGATGAATTATGGGATGAACCGATTACCTATTCAAGGATTATAAGAAAAGATATAACTCAAAGATATTCTCCCTTTCACTTCAGCTGATTAAGATATGAAATGAAACGCCATCGGACAAATCAAATTCTGACATTGCTGTCATCCTTAACGAGTGTGTACAATCCAATCATTTAAAGTTGAGTAGTGTTGGATTGGGTAACGCTGCAGTAGATAGAACTTCAGCCAGTCAGCTATCAGAGGAGGGTGGCCAGCAAGCAAGAACATCTGTACCAGTTTTCTCCAAGTCCCAATATTTTAAAAACATTATATCCGATCTGTTTACGAGTCTGCAATCAAGGCTACAGAGTGCAGCAAGAGAGACTGAACAAAAAATGTCTTTTTACATATACAGTTATTGCCTATGCAGTGACTACAATGGCTGACTAAATTTGGGAAATACCCCAATACCAATTTAAAGACACATAGAGGAGGGCCTCCGTAACAACATGTTCCCATTAGAATGGAGCGGTTCTGCTATACAGTTATTGCGTTTGTAGTGACTGCAAAGGCTGTCAAAAATTTGGAGGCACTCCAATGTCCCATTTATGAAGGAGGGACTCTGAAAGTCACAAAGCCTATTTTTATAGGGCCATCAGGCGGCCTTTACTATTCTTAAAGGGCCAGAAGTCGGCCCTCACTATTGTTAGAGAGCCATCAGCCGGCTATGCTTTGTTGTTCCCATTACTAAAGAGTGGGTCTCCTATACTGTTATTGCGTATGTAGTGAGTGGCAGGGCTGCCCAGAATTTGGACCCACCCCAAAACCCCTTTGAAAATTTGGACGCACCCCAATACCCCTTTGAAGAGACTTAGAGGAGGGCCTCCTGAAAACAATGTTCCAATTATTAGTAAGTGGGTTTCCCATACTGTTTGCCTATGCAGTGAATACAAGGGCTGCCAAAAATTTGGACCTACTCCAATGCCCCTTGGAAGAGACGTAGAGGAGGGCCTCCTGAAAAAAAATGTTCCCATTATTAGGAAGTGGGTCTCCCATTGTGTTTGCCTATGCAGTGAATGCAAGGGTTGTCAAAAATTTGAAGGCACTCCAATGCCTCTTGGAAGAGCAGTGGAGGTCAGAGGGCCTACTGAAAACAATGTTCCCATTATTAGGAAGTGGGTCTCCCATTGTATTTGCCCATGCAGTGAATGCAAGGGCTGCCAAAAATTTGGACGCATCCCAATACCCCTTTGAAGGGTCATAGAGGAGGGTCTCAGTAAAAAAAAGTTCCCATTATAAAGGAGCGGGTCTCCTATACTGTTATTTCGTATGCAGTGACTGCAAGGGATGCCAAAAATTTGGACGCACTCTAATGCCCCTTGGAAGAGAAGTAGAGGAGGGCCTCATTTAAAAAAATCTTCTCATTATAAAGGAGCAGGTCTCCTATACTTGTGGTGCCCATGCACTGCATGCATGGGCTGAAAAACATTTACCACTGGGTAGTAAACATGAACATACTGTATAACAAATATTTCCTACGGGCATCATAAACACCCTTAAAAAAATTATATGGGTGTTGCATCACGGTCACTCTGGTGATATGGTGGTGGAGGATGAGGAGAAGGAGGAGAACAGCAGAAAATAGACAAAATCAGGAAGCATATACCCATGTCTGAATGTGAAGAGGTGCATGGGGATAGACCTCCCAAAAAAAGACACTGGATTTGAGTTTATGTTATGCTGCTATCATTCGGTGGTGTTGAGAAGTCTGGCCCAATCCAGCCCTTGTTCATTTTTATAAGAGTCAGCCTATCAGCACTTTCAGTTGACTGGTGGATGCGCTTATCAGTTATAATTCCCCCAGCGGCACTAAAAATACGCTCTGACAAAATGCTAGCAGCAGGGCAGGTCAGGACCTCCAAGGCGTAGAGAGCCAGTTCATGCCACGTGTCCAGCTTGGATACCCAATAATTATAAGGCACAGAGGAATCACAGAGGACGTTGGTACGGTCTGCAAGGTACTCCTTCAGCATCTTTGCAAAATTATCCCTCCTTGTGAGAGTACCCAGCACATCAGGGCCTGTGCAATGGGAGGGTCTAAGAAAACTCTCCCAGACCGTTGACAGTGTTCCCTGCCTCTGCTGGATCGTATTTGTGTCTCTCTCGCTTGTACTCCTTGGTTGTCCAACGAACTGTGACCTCTGCCGCCAACATTTTCAGATAGGAATTTTTTAATAATTCTGCAACAAGGGCCTTCAGCTACTGCCCCATTTTAGCAGACCTGTCCGCCTCGGGAATAAGAGATAGAAAGTTCTCCTTGTAGCGTGGGTCTAGAAGTGTCACCAACCAGTAATGACTGTGACCCAAAATTTGGAGAACGCGAGGGTCACAGGAAAGGCAACGTAACATAAAGTCAGCCATGTGTGCCACACTGCTTACAGGCAAGACTTCTGTGTCCTCACCAAGAGGACGACTGACCATGCTCTCCTCCTCATCCTCCTCCTACTCCTCCCTCTCCTCAGGCCATCCACGCTGAACAGACGGTAGGACAGTTGTGCGGGTAGTACTGTCTATAGCTCAGGAAACTAGCTCCTGTTCTTCTTCCTCCTCCTCCTCCTCCTCTTCCTCATTGTCACCCAATCCACATTGGGATGATATGAGGCTGGGCTGTGTGGAGTCACCCTGTATGGTTCCTTGCTCCATCTCATCGTGGTCAGCCTGAAATTCCTCCTCTTTAATTGTTGGCAGCAATCATTTCAGAAGACAGAGAAGCGGTATGGTGACACTAATTATGGCGTCATCTCCTCAAAATTTTGGAGGACGGCACAGATGTCATCAGTAGTGTTGAGCCACCCCCGTAGTGTTCGAGTTCGGTTCGGTTCGTCGAACACCCGTGTGTTCGCCGAACTGTTCGTCGAACTGTTCGTCGAACACCTTCGAACACCATTAAAACCAATGGCAGGCAAACAAAAACACATAGAAACACATAGAAAACACCTTCAAAGGTGTCCAAAAGCTGACAAACTGCTCAGAAGACACAACTAACACATGGAAAAGTGACAAGTACATATAGTCATGCGAAAAGAAAAGAGGTGGAGGAGTAAAAGGAGGGGGAGACACAGATATAGGCATGTCATGCCCTTCTAAAATCAAAAAAGTGAGAAGCCGACCCGTTCAGTCCGCTCCTGCCCGTGCCACCTCCGCGTCGCCGGGTTTGTGCCAGAGCCGCGGTGAACCCTGACGGCCAGCCCCCCTCTCCCAATACTGGTGCCTGTCCGCTGGTGGGTCGAGCGAGCCCCCCTGTGGTGGAGGCAGCTCTAAGCTTTTTAATTTAAATTGTCTCTCTAATTTGAATGAATACACTTTAAATCCATTTACAAGGATCTATTGGAGGGCAAGTCTCATGCCAGCAGCCGCGTAATTCCAGCTCCAGTAGCGTCCACTAAAGCTGCTGCAGTTAAAAAGCTTTTATAAGGATCGAGCTCGGCTGTCCACCGCAAGGCATCCTACTGCCAGTCCCAGCCCCTATGCCTTAGGGTGCCTCCTGATGCTCTTCACTGAGTATCCCGTGGTCCCGAAGCATTTCCTTTGAAAAAATTAAGTGTCCAAACTACAGGTGGTGTAGCTTGCTTAACAGCCGGGATAATCCGCTGACTAGCAGACACTGCTACTAGGCACAAAGTATTTCCTGGGCTAGATGCAGTTAAAAATTTGTAATTAGATACTCTCGTTGGATGCTGAGAAAGCATTCCATAGAGTCTCCTGGCACGCCATATATGATTCTCTTAAAAAGCTTGGGGTAGGGGTCTAGGGGACCCTTTTATAGCCAAAATCATGGCCCAGTATCGCAATACGTCACCTAGGCTGAAGATAAATGGAACTGTAGCACCCTGAGGGCTCGGTTGCTACAGAGGTATTGCACCTCACCCAGAGGTGTGATATCTCACTCTCAGGTAAGGATGTAGTGTGGATCAGGACCCGACACCTGCATGCCTTACACCACATTGCCGTGGGGCAGGGCGACCAATATGCCCCTGAGATGGGCACGACAGTCCCTGTCCCTGGCTGGAGTGGGGGGAGGGAACACTGAGGAAGGGGAACCCTGTAGTGCAGGAGCAGGGAGGAAGCAGTTCCTGGGTGCATTGAGAAGGGAGTATAAAAGGTGGGCACCATCTTAGTTCAGTGCAGAGAAGTCTGAGCAGAAGTGGCAGGGAGCAGGGGCTCTGCATGAGCTCTGCTCCGGAGGCGGGCCTAGTAACAGAGGCCCAGGCCTGGAAGAGGGAGAAGGAAGGAAGAGGAGCGGAGAAGGCTCCAGGAACGAGGAACGAAGGGATCCCAGGGGTGCGGACGGGCGAGTCGCCACCGCACGCCCGAATCCACCTGCGTGGAGGGGTCAGGCCAAAGGGGGAGACCGGTCCCCGAAACTAGTGGAGGCAGGAAACGACCCTCAGCTAGAAACAGGAGGCTGTGACATTTTATGTGGCTCAGCCCCTCGCTACACCCGCTAGGAAGGCACCACATAGGGTCAGGGAAACTGGCGCCAAGTTTACCAAGAGGAGGCCCGAGGCAGCCGGACAGAAGGGTTGGTAAGAAAGGCCAGACAAAGGACACACAAAGGGGGTCCTGTGAAGCGCTCCAAAGTTATCTGGGAGTTGTCTGAGCCCCTCACCTGGTGAGCACAGTACGACGTGGGCAGCTGTTACCTGCAGACGTGGTCTGGATAATAAGAACTGTGAGTAAAGGCCCTGGACTGCATCACTGACTCCGTGTCGTTACTGCTGCTGCCCTGCACCATCACCCCCATCCTCCGCATACACTGCCCTGAGGCTATACTCCTCCCGTGGGGAGTTATGCTACGCTCTGCTGCACCCACAACACCAGCCTCAGCGGTCTGCCCTGGAGCGGCGGTTCACTCTGACCGCAATCCACGGGTGGCGTAGTCGGACATTTAAACATCAAAACCACATAAATAGTTCCGCCACTGGTTTGACCGCCCTGAGCCACGGAACCGGGTCGCCGCCACGGAGACTACAACCACCAGCATCCACCAAAAAGGGTCCGGCTCCGGGTGTCCCAAGGCCCAGGGGGCCCGTCAGAACATTTTCATCACCTTTCACAATCACCAATGGAACAAGGCAGGGATGTTCTCTGTCCCCTCTCTTATACATCCTAGTGACGGAGCACCTGCTCTCATCAATTCGCCATAACCCCAATATTAGGTGGATTGAGGTGGGAGGCACCGAGTACAAGTGCTCTCTATTTGCTGATGATGTCCTAGTATATATCACTCAATCACATATATCCATCCATGCTGTTATGGCTGAAATAGATCACTTTGTTACATGGTCAAATTTTATAATCAATGCAGCGAAGTCTGAGGCCCTCGATGTCTCCCTCCCCAAATCCATATAGGATTCCATCCAGTCCAACTTTCCCTTTGCCTGGCCCTCACAGGGTATCAAATACTTAGGAATTCCTATTCATAGAGACCTCTCCCATCTATGTTATCTTAATTTTGGGCCCTTTATTGAACAACTCCATACAGACCACGGTTGGCAAGTTAGAACTGTAAGATTCACTACGTGAACCACTGGTGTTTTGTGGAAAACCACATGTTCACTGTGTTCCAAATTATTATGCAAAAAGTGTTTAGGAGTGATAAGGGAAGAATTTGTTTGTTTGTCAGTTAAACTCATTGATGGTGATGTGTGTCAGGGCTCTTTATATCACTGTAAGCAATTGCAGACACCTGTGCTAATTAGTTTGGCAGGTGTGTCCAATGAAAGGCAAGACTACTTAAGAAGGCTGTCTCACATTATTAAGCAGCCTACATTTTCTGCCAAAATGGGAAAGAAAAAGGATGTGTCGGCTGCTGAGAAGCAACAAATTGTGGAGTGTTTAGGTCAAGGCATGACTACAATCAACATTGTGCGATGATCAGGATGAAGTGTCTTGGCAATCAAGAAGTATGTAGCTGATTCACAGTACACACGTGTGCGTGCTGATAAGGGCAAATTGAGGACTCTTTCCTACAGGCAATTACGGCAGGTTGAAAGAGCAGCGGCAAAAAAGCCTTGTCATAGCAGCAGACAAGTTTTTGAAGCTGCTTGTGCCTCCAACGTCCCCCGAACAACAAGATGCAGGGTCCTTCAGAGGTTTGCAGCTGTGCATACGCCATCCTGTCGACCTCCTCTATCCACTTCACACAAGCAGAAACGGCTCCAGTGGGCCAAACATTACATGAAGACTGATTTCAAAACTGTTTTGTTCACGGATGAGTGCCGTGCAGCGCTCGATGGTCCAGATGGATGGAGTGGAGGATGGCTGGTTGATGGACACCCCACGCAAACACGGCTACAGCGCCAACAAGGAGGAGGTGGAGTAATGTTTTGGGCTGGAATCATGGGGAGAGAGATTGTCGGCCCCTTTAGGATCCCTGAAGGCGCTAAAGATGAACTCCATAATGTATGTGGATTTTCTCAAACAGCACTTCCTGCCATGGTTCAAGAAGAAGAACCGTGTATTTCACAGCAAGATCATTTTTTTGCATGATAATGCACCATCTCATGCTGCACATAAAACATCTGCATCTCTGGCTGATATGGGCATAAAAGGGGACAAACTTATGGTGTGACCCCCATGCTCCCCTAACCTCTACCCCATTCAGAACCTTTGGAGCATCATTAAAAGGAGTGTCTATGATGGCGGGAGGCAGTTCACATCTAAGCAACAGCTCTGGGAGGGTATTCTGTCCTCATGCAAAACAATTGAAGCAGAAACCATCCAAAACCTGACAAATTCAATGGACGAGAGAGTTCAGAAGCTCCTTTCGAACAAGGGGTCCTATGTGAAAATGTAACATCACCTAGAATAAAGTTTTGAGTTGAAAACTGTTTGATTTCAGTTTCTAACAACCTGCTAATGCTTATAATTTCAAAAATGACCATTTTTTTGGTCTTTATTAAAATGAAAAGGTTGATCGAAAAGTTTGGGGGATCTAAGAGTGTGGCAACCCAGTAGTCATGATTACTTCGAATTCTGACAATATGAGGGTCATGCTGCAGGTAGTGCAGCAAGAAGGCACTTATGTGTCTTGCGCATCTCGGAGCCCCAAAATTATTTTCCGGGCTAGATGCAGCTAAAAATTATTATTAATTTTAAATCTGGTGAAGCTTTAGTATAGATGGCCTAATAGGATCAGTGCTGCACACTGCTACAAAGCCCAAATTATTTTCCAGTCAAGATACAGATAAACATGATTAGTAATTTTAAATCTGGTGGAGCTTATTATAGATGGCCTAATAGAATCAGTGCTGCACACTGCTACAAAGCCCAAATTATTTTCCAGCCAAGATACAGATAAACATGATTAGTAATTTGAAAGCTTAAAACGGTTGGTAGGGTGATTTTAACCAATCATCAAGCTTTTACTCTCCCCAGGATGACACAGGGGTAGAAAAGTCGTTTCGGATCCATCATTTGTTCATCTTTATGAACGTGAGTCTGTCTACATTATCAGTGGAGAGCCGCGTGCGCTTATCTGTCAGCACACCACCAGCAGCGCTGAACACACGTTCAGACAGAACGCTGGCTGCGGGGCATGACAAGATCTCCAAGGCGTAAGTGGCTAGCTCCGGCCATTTATCCAGATTGGAAGCCCAAAAAGAGCAAGGGTCCAGTGACACAGTCATGGCTTCAATGTTTACTTGGAGATACTCCTGTACCATCGTCTCTAGGCGTTGACTATGTGTCAGACTTCTTGTCTCCTGTGGCCTTGCAAAGGATGGGCTAAAAAAGTGGTGAAATGATTCCGCAAAATTGATGTTACCAGCAGATACTGTGGTTCTGTTACGGTTTGAGTGCTGAACACTTGACGGTCCCACGGTTGGCAAGTTGGAACTGTGAGATTCACTACGTGCACCACTGGTATTTTGTGGAAAAGCACATGTAAGATTCTGCAACAGTCTCTGCTGATACTCCTGCATGCGTGCATCCCTTTCTATGGCAGGAATAATTTCTGCAAATTTACTTTTGTACCGGGGATCTAACAGTGTGGCAACCCAGTAGTCAGGATTATTTCTAATTCTCACAATTCGAGGGTCATGTTGCAGGTAGTGCAGCAAGAAGGCACTCATGTGTGTTGCGCATCCAGGAGCACCAAGTCCCTGTTGTGTTGGTGGCGAGGTAACAATCATGCTTCCTTCCTCTGTCCTCTCCCCCCAACCTCGCACAACAGAAATGTGATCAAGGTCTCCCTCATCTGATGAGTCTTCCATCAGTTCGTCCTCCACTTCTTCCTGGGCTCCTGCACCTTCCTCACTAGTTTGGCTGCTACCATGCGCCCTGGTAAAACCATCTCCCCCACCCTCACATGCCTGCCGCCTTGGTGCTGCCGACCGTCTGGACCTTGCAGATGTTACCCCTTCCGCATACAACTCCTCCTCCTCTACTTCCTCCACCTCCTCTTGTGCCACCACCTGACTCTGAATTCTGTTTAACATGTGCTCCAGCATGTAAATCACCGGAATAGTCATGCTGATAATGGCATCGTCAGCACTAAACATCTTCGTCGCCATTTCAAAACTGTGCAGAAGGGTGCATAGGTCCCTGATCTGAGACCACTCCTCCAGCGTGATTTGCCCCACCTCTGGATCTCGTTGGCCCAGGCTATACGTCAGAACGTATTGCACCAGGGCTTGTCGGTGCTGCCACAGTCGCTGCAACATGTGCAGAGTTGAATTCCACCGGGTAGGCACATCGCATTTTAGCCGGTGAAGTGGCAGGCCCAACGACTTCTGTAGAGATGTAAGTCGCTGAGCTGCGGGATGCGAACGGCGGAAGTGAGCACACAGCGACCGTGCCTTCTGCAGAAGGCCATCTAGTCTGGGATAGTGGGCTAAAAATTGCTGGACAACCAGGTTCAACACGTGAGCCATACAAGGCACGTGTGTGACATTGCCCCGGCGAAGGGCCGCACCCAGGTTTGCAGTATTGTCGCACACGGCCTTCCCTGGTTTCAGGTCCAGTGGAGACAACCATTCATGAAATTGGTTCTCCAGAGCTGACCACAACTCCTCAGCTGTGTGACTCACATTTCCCAGACATTTCAATGTAAAAACCGCCTGATGACGTTGAGCCCTACTGCCAGCATAGTAAGGAGGTGTGCAGGATCCCTTCTGCGCAGTTAGAAAGCTTGTGGCATGACCAGACAGGCTTTGGGTGCAGGTGGAAGACCGAGAGGAGGTTGAGGAGGCAGAAGCAGTGGAGGAACTTTGACATAAAGAGGATTGACGCACAACTCGTGGGGACGGCAAGACTTGGACAGCAGCCCCTTGTCCTGCTGTCACCATAGTTACCCAGTGCCCAGTCAGCGACATGTAACGCCCCTGTCCATGCCTACTCGTCCAAGTGTCTGTGGTGAAATGCACCCTGTCACACACAGAGTTTCTCAAAGAAGCGGTGATGTTGTGTGCGACATGCTGGTGGAGCGCAGGCACACCTTTCTTTGAGAAGTAGTGCCGACTGGGCATCTGGTACTGGGGCACTGCGACGGACATAAGGTCTCAAAAATCCTCTGTGTCCACCAGGCGGAAAGGCAGCATTTCTGTAGCCAAGAGCTTGCAGATGGTGAAATTCAACCTCTTAGCTTTCTCATGGCTAGGAGGAAATGGTCTTTTACTTGTCCACATCTGAGGGACCGAGGGCTGGCTATTGTGCTTAGACGGAGTTGATAAGGGTGTCCCCGGCAAACTGCCGGTCTGTGAAGAAGATGCAGGCAGACATGTTAGGTTGCCTTGATCCAAAGGTGGTGCTATCGATGTCGGACAGCGCTCAACACCAGCTGGTGTTACCACCTCCAAAGAAAATGATGACCTGCCAATCACGCTGGCTGTTGCGGGTAAAGAGGTGGCAGGTCTGCGCCCCAAAACAGGTGTGACTGCTGTCCCCCCAGTCACAGAGGATGAAGAGGCCGCGGATGCACAAGATATGGCAGACGGTGGTTGGCCCGGCCGGCTAGGCCGCATTGTAGCACACTGAGCTTCCCACTGCAACTTATGCTTCATGTCCATGTGCCGGTTCATGCATGAAGTACTCAAACTATGTATTTTTTGGCCTCTACTTAGCTTTTGCTGACAAATGTTACAGATAACACGAGTTGGGTCATCTTTATCGATCTGAAAAAATGCCCAGGCTATGCAAGGCTTAGCACCCATGCGACCTGAAGAGCCACCACGACTTGTGAAGAGAGGCAGAGTTGTGTTTGAGGATGCAGTTGTTGATGTGCTTCCAGTACTACGTCTCTGTCCAGGAAGGCGCAACCTGACCTCGTCGTCACTAGCATCTTCCTCCACCTCCTCTGCTGACCTCATCTCTTGGCTGACTGTGGGTTGACAGTAAGTGGGATCTCCAACCTCATCATCATCACCTTGTGCGTTATCACACCCGTCGTCCTCAGAGCCAACCTGTTCCTGCCCTGACAAAAAACTAAAGTTGTCGCTCCAATCAGGTATTTGAGTCTTATCATCGTCTTCCTCATTGTCTCCACCAACAGGAGTTACAGTTTGGGAATGAGGGTCTACATTATGGTCAGAACCTTCTGCGTCTGGTCCTGGATCCGACTCATAAAGATTCTGGGCATCAGTGCAGATCATTTCCTCGTCTGGATTCACAGAAGCGCTGGAGTCGACCTCTGATTCCCAGGCTATAGTATGAGTAAACAGCTCTGCAGACTCAACCATCTGTTCTACCTCATACTCAGACGGGCAGCTGGAGATTTGGGAGCTGTGAGGAAGCAAGTGCGATTGGGGTGACACCTTTGAGGACTGGAGTATTTGTGATGTTGAAGTTGATGTGGAGGAGAGCCCACTTAAAGGAGCACTTGATATCCGTTGAAGCACCTGCTGTTTTTGTGCCTCATCTGGAATTTGTAGCGATTGGCGTGGCCGTAAGAAAGGGATCTTATCACATTGTCCGCTAAAAGAAGTAGACATTTTAGTTTGGCTGGAAGATGGTCTTTCTTCTGCAGATGTTACTGTTGCTTTAACACCTACCCCACGGACACAACCTTTTTTCCCCTTCCCAACACGCCTATTCCCCTTTCCACCAGCAGCAGGCCTTTTTCCACTCATTTTGGTGGTTAAATAATTCACAACTCTGGAGTTGTTTGCACAAAAAAACAATGGATGGGAACCGAGCAGAGCTGAGTGGCCAAACTGTGGTATTAGGCCAAAATTATTGGCTGGGTTAGATGCAGAAAAAAATTATATTCAATTTGCAACCTGATGGAGGTCAGTATAGATGGACTAATAGAGAAAGTCCCACACACTGCTAGAAGGCCAAATATTTTTTCAGAGCTAGATACAGATAAAAATTATTTTTAATTTGCAACCTGATGGAGGTCAGTATAGATGGACTAATAGAGAAAGTCCCACACACTGCTAGAAGGCCAAATATTTTTTCAGAGCTAGATGCAGATAAAAATTATATTCAATTTGCAACCTGATGGAGGTCAGTATAGATGGACTAATAGAACAAGTCCCACACACAGCTAGAAGCCCAAATATTTTTTCAGAGGTACTGTAGATGCAGATAAAAATTATTTTTAATTTGCAACCTGATGGAGGTCAGTATAGATGGACTAATAGAGAAAGTCTCACACACTGCTAGAAGGCCAAATATTTTTTCAGAGCTAGATGCAGAAAAAAATTATATTCAGTTTGCAACCTGATGGAGGTCAGTATAGATGGACTAATAGAGAAAGTCTCACACACTGCTAGAAGGCCAAATATTTTTTCAGAGCTAGATGCAGATAAAAATTATTTTTAATTTGCAACCTGATGGAGGTCAGTATAGATGGACTAATAGAGAAAGTCCCACACACTGCTAGAAGGCCAAATATTTTTTCAGAGCTAGATGCAGATAACAATTATATTCAGTTTGCAACCTGATGGAGGTCAGTATAGATGGACTAATAGAACAAGTCCCACACACAGCTAGAAGCCCAAATATTTTTTCAGAGGTACTGTAGATGCAGATAAAAATTATTTTTAATTTGCAACCTGATGGAGGTCAGTATAGATGGACTAATAGAGAAAGTCCCACACACTGCTAGAAGGCCAAATATTTTTTCAGAGCTAGATGCAGATAAAAATTATATTCAATTTGCAACCTGATGGAGGTCAGTATAGATGGACTAATAGAACAAGTCCCACACACAGCTAGAAGCCCAAATATTTTTTCAGAGGTACTGTAGATGCAGATAAAAATTATTTTTAATTTGCAACCTGATGGAGGTCAGTATAGATGGACTAATAGAGAAAGTCCCACACACTGCTAGAAGGCCAAATATTTTTTCAGAGCTAGATGCAGAAAAAAATTATATTCAGTTTGCAACCTGATGGAGGTCAGTATAGATGGACTAATAAAGAAAGTCCCACACACTGCTAGACGGCCACATATTTTTTCAGAGGTAGATGCAGAAAAAAATATATTCAGTTTGCAACCTGATGGAGGTCTGTATAGATGGATTAATAGAACAAGTCCCACACACAGCTAGAAGCCCAATATTTTTTCAGAGGTAGATGCAGAAAAAAATATATTCAGTTTGCAACCTGATGGAGGTCAGTATAGATGGACTAATACAACAAGTCCCACACACAGCTAGAAGCCCAATATTTTTTCAGAGGTAGATGCAGAAAAAAATATATTCAGTTTGCAACCTGATGGAGGTCTGTATAGATGGATTAATAGAACAAGTCCCACACACAGCTAGAAGCCCAATATTTTTTCAGAGGTAGATGCAGAAAAAAATATATTCAGTTTGCAACCTGATGGAGGTCAGTATAGATGGACTAATACAACAAGTCCCACACACAGCTAGAAGCCCAATATTTTTTCAGAGCTAGATGCAGAAAAAAATTATATTCAATTTGCAACCTGATGGAGGTCAGTATAGATGGACTAATAGAACAAGTCCCACACACAGCTAGAAGCCCAAATATTTTTTCAGAGGTACTGTAGATGCAGATAAAAATTATTTTTAATTTGCAACCTGATGGAGGTCAGTATAGATGGACTAATAGAGAAAGTCCCACACACTGCTAGAAGGCCAAATATTTTTTCAGAGCTAGATGCAGATAAAAATTATTTTTAATTTGCAACCTGATGGAGGTCAGTATAGATGGACTAATAGAGAAAGTCCCACACACTGCTAGAAGGCCAAATATTTTTTCAGAGCTAGATGCAGATAAAAATTATATTCAGTTTGCAACCTGATGGAGGTCAGTATAGATGGACTAATAGAACAAGTCCCACACACAGCTAGAAGCCCAAATATTTTTTCAGAGGTACTGTAGATGCAGATAAAAATTATTTTTAATTTGCAACCTGATGGAGGTCAGTATAGATGGACTAATAGAGAAAGTCCCACACACTGCTAGAAGGCCAAATATTTTTTCAGAGCTAGATGCAGATAAAAATTATATTCAATTTGCAACCTGATGGAGGTCAGTATAGATGGACTAATAGAACAAGTCCCACACACAGCTAGAAGCCCAAATATTTTTTCAGAGGTACTGTAGATGCAGATAAAAATTATTTTTAATTTGCAACCTGATGGAGGTCAGTATAGATGGACTAATAGAGAAAGTCCCACACACTGCTAGAAGGCCAAATATTTTTTCAGAGCTAGATGCAGAAAAAAATTATATTCAGTTTGCAACCTGATGGAGGTCAGTATAGATGGACTAATAGAGAAAGTCCCACACACTGCTAGAAGGCCAAATATTTTTTCAGAGCTAGATGCAGATAAAAATTATTTTTAATTTGCAACCTGATGGAGGTCAGTATAGATGGACTAATAGAGAAAGTCCCACACACTGCTAGAAGGCCAAATATTTTTTCAGAGCTAGATGCAGATAAAAATTATATTCAGTTTGCAACCTGATGGAGGTCAGTATAGATGGACTAATAGAACAAGTCCCACACACAGCTAGAAGCCTAAATATTTTTTCATAGGTACTGTAGATGCAGATAAAAATTATTTTTAATTTGCAACCTGATGGAGGTCAGTATAGATGGACTAATAGAGAAAGTCCCACACACTGCTAGAAGGCCAAATATTTTTTCAGAGCTAGATGCAGATAAAAATTATATTCAATTTGCAACCTGATGGAGGTCAGTATAGATGGACTAATAGAACAAGTCCCACACACAGCTAGAAGCCCAAATATTTTTTCAGAGGTACTGTAGATGCAGATAAAAATTATTTTTAATTTGCAACCTGATGGAGGTCAGTATAGATGGACTAATAGAGAAAGTCCCACACACTGCTAGAAGGCCAAATATTTTTTCAGAGCTAGATGCAGAAAAAAATTATATTCAGTTTGCAACCTGATGGAGGTCAGTATAGATGGACTAATAGAGAAAGTCCCACACACTGCTAGACGGCCACATATTTTTTCAGAGGTAGATGCAGAAAAAAATATATTCAGTTTGCAACCTGATGGAGGTCTGTATAGATGGATTAATAGAACAAGTCCCACACACAGCTAGAAGCCCAATATTTTTTCAGAGGTAGATGCAGAAAAAAATATATTCAGTTTGCAACCTGATGGAGGTCAGTATAGATGGACTAATACAACAAGTCCCACACACAGCTAGAAGCCCAATATTTTTTCAGAGGTAGATGCAGAAAAAAATATATTCAGTTTGCAACCTGATGGAGGTCTGTATAGATGGATTAATAGAACAAGTCCCACACACAGCTAGAAGCCCAATATTTTTTCAGAGGTAGATGCAGAAAAAAATATATTCAGTTTGCAACCTGATGGAGGTCAGTATAGATGGACTAATACAACAAGTCCCACACACAGCTAGAAGCCCAATATTTTTTCAGAGCTAGATGCAGAAAAAAATTATATTCAATTTGCAACCTGATGGAGGTCAGTATAGATGGACTAATAGAACAAGTCCCACACACAGCTAGAAGCCCAAATATTTTTTCAGAGGTACTGTAGATGCAGATAAAAATTATTTTTAATTTGCAACCTGATGGAGGTCAGTATAGATGGACTAATAGAGAAAGTCCCACACACTGCTAGAAGGCCAAATATTTTTTCAGAGCTAGATGCAGATAAAAATTATATTCAATTTGCAACCTGATGGAGGTCAGTATAGATGGACTAATAGAACAAGTCCCACACACAGCTAGAAGCCCAAATATTTTTTCAGAGGTACTGTAGATGCAGATAAAAATTATTTTTAATTTGCAACCTGATGGAGGTCAGTATAGATGGACTAATAGAGAAAGTCCCACACACTGCTAGAAGGCCAAATATTTTTTCAGAGCTAGATGCAGATAAAAATTATTTTTAATTTGCAACCTGATGGAGGTCAGTATAGATGGACTAATAGAGAAAGTCCCACACACTGCTAGAAGGCCAAATATTTTTTCAGAGCTAGATGCAGATAAAAATTATATTCAGTTTGCAACCTGATGGAGGTCAGTATAGATGGACTAATAGAACAAGTCCCACACACAGCTAGAAGCCCAAATATTTTTTCAGAGGTACTGTAGATGCAGATAAAAATTATTTTTAATTTGCAACCTGATGGAGGTCAGTATAGATGGACTAATAGAGAAAGTCCCACACACTGCTAGAAGGCCAAATATTTTTTCAGAGCTAGATGCAGATAAAAATTATATTCAATTTGCAACCTGATGGAGGTCAGTATAGATGGACTAATAGAACAAGTCCCACACACAGCTAGAAGCCCAAATATTTTTTCAGAGGTACTGTAGATGCAGATAAAAATTATTTTTAATTTGCAACCTGATGGAGGTCAGTATAGATGGACTAATAGAGAAAGTCCCACACACTGCTAGAAGGCCAAATATTTTTTCAGAGCTAGATGCAGAAAAAAATTATATTCAGTTTGCAACCTGATGGAGGTCAGTATAGATGGACTAATAGAGAAAGTCCCACACACTGCTAGAAGGCCAAATATTTTTTCAGAGCTAAATGCAGATAAAAATTATTTTTAATTTGCAACCTGATGGAGGTCAGTATAGATGGACTAATAGAGAAAGTCCCACACACTGCTAGAAGGCCAAATATTTTTTCAGAGCTAGATGCAGATAAAAATTATATTCAGTTTGCAACCTGATGGAGGTCAGTATAGATGGACTAATAGAACAAGTCCCCCACACAGCTAGAAGCCCAAATATTTTTTCAGAGGTACTGTAGATGCAGATAAAAATTATTTTTAATTTGCAACCTGATGGAGGTCAGTATAGATGGACTAATAGAGAAAGTCCCACACACTGCTAGAAGGCCAAATATTTTTTCAGAGCTAGATGCAGATAAAAATTATATTCAATTTGCAACCTGATGGAGGTCAGTATAGATGGACTAATAGAACAAGTCCCACACACAGCTAGAAGCCCAAATATTTTTTCAGAGGTACTGTAGATGCAGATAAAAATTATTTTTAATTTGCAACCTGATGGAGGTCAGTATAGATGGACTAATAGAGAAAGTCCCACACACTGCTAGAAGGCCAAATATGTTTTCAGAGCTAGATGCAGAAAAAAATTATATTCAGTTTGCAACCTGATGGAGGTCAGTATAGATGGACTAATACAACAAGTCCCACACACAGCTAGAAGCCCAATATTTTTTTCAGAGCTAGATGCAGAAAAAAATTATATTCAATTTGCAACCTGATGGAGGTCAGTATAGATGGACTAATAGAATGATGCTATGCCCAAAAGATTTTACTTCACTAGGTGCAGTAAAAAAATTGGTATTCTATACACAGGTGGTATATCTTGCAACACAGATAGGCTACTCCACTGACTAACACACTCTGCAATAGGCCAAAAAGGATTAGCTTTGCTAGATTCAGCCAAATGCTGTGAAAAAAACTTGCACAGCACTGGCACAGACCTGCCTGGCAAAAACTAATAGGAACTGATGTAACCTAGTCCTGAAAAGGACTCCAATTACAATTAGTCTTTACTCCCACAATCTATCTATTTAAGAGCACAGACCTGCCTGATAAAAGTCGTAGGAAATGCTGTAACCTAGTCCTTAAAAGGACTGCAATCACAACTATTCCCTACTCCCAAGCTATCTGTAGATTTGTGCGAAAATTGGCTTGAAATTAACAAGGTATAGCGCACACAGCAACAGCGGTGCCGTCTAACACGCAGCTGCAGCAGTGAGAAAATGGTGGCGACGGGGAAAATGGCTTGGTCTTATAGGGCAAGGACATGTGACATACACTGCCAATGACACATGCCCTTGCTTGTGTGAAAAAAAGCACTTCGCTCCGTGTGTGCGCTGCTGATAGGCTGACAGATTGCACCTCCCCACTGTAAATGCGGGAAAGAGAAAAAAAAAATGGAGATCTTCATTGTTCCTGCAGAGATCCATCCCCTGCCCCTCCCCCCACCCCGCTGTACACTCAAACTGCGTATTAACATTAATTTTCATCATTACTGAGAAAAAATCCAGTTATGATTTTGGTGCACGAACAGTTATCGAACATAACCTCGAACAGCCGAATTTTTCTCAAATTGTTCGTGTTCGCCGAACGGCTCGAACACCGCCCAAAACAGCTCGAATTTGAGATTTGCGAACAGTTCGAGTAGAACAACGCTCATCTCTAGTCATCAGCTCTTATCTGCGGAGGTTGACCTGAATACCGACGGATGTTTTAAAGCTGGTACTCAACAACTGCCCTGTGATGCTCACAAATCCTTCCCAACATATGCAACTTTGAGTTCCAACGCATGGGGAGATCGCACACCAGTCAGTGAGCTGGAAGCTGCAAATGCTGCTGAAGGCAAGGGCGGGGGAAGCTGGAGCTGACTTTCTAAAATGGGCACACAAGCGGAGTACTTTGACAAGCAGATACGGCAGATCTGGGTAGGTTTTGAGAATCCGCTGAACCACGAGTTTAGGCACATGTGCCAGGCATGGTAAGTGTGTGAGGTTGCCTCGCTTCAGAGCCGCCACCAGGTTCCGGCCATTGTCACACACGACCATGCCTGGCTGTAGGTTCATTGTTGAAAGCCACAGATTTGCCTGCTCTTTCAGAGCTGTCCAAAACTCTTCAGTGGTGTGCGGTTTGTCACCTTAGCATATTAGCTTCAGCACAGCCTGTTGCCGCTTGGCCAAGGCAGTGCTGCAGTGCTTCCAACTTCTGAATGATGTGGGCATTTCGGAGATGGAGGGGGAGGATGAGGAGGTGCAGGAGCTGTACAATGTGGGGGAAACCCTGATTGACCCAGGGCCCACAATCCTCAGGGTCGGGAGGATGTGTTCCATCCCAAGGTCAGACTGGGTCCCGGCTTCAACTATATTAACCCAGTGTGCCATCAGCGAGATGTACTGCCCCTGCCCACAAGCACTTGTCCACATGTCTGTGGTTATGTGGACCTTCCCAGTAACTGCATTGTTGAGGGCACGGCTAATGTTCTGGGACACGTGCTTGTGTAATGTGGTAGCGGCACACCAGGAGAAATAGTGGGGGCTGGGAACCGAGTACCAAGTGACGGCTGCTGCAAGTGCAAACATTCGTGAAATGTGTGAATTTAGTAGTGTAGCCTTTTTGGCGTTGGCTACGTATTTGCGCTTGCATTCCAAGGACTGAGGTAGGGACAACTGAACGCTGTGCTGGGACAAGGACGTGGACGTGGTTGCTGATGGTGCTAGTTGAGAGTCTGCAATTACAGGTGCAGGGCAGAAGTCATCTTGGCATGCGCCATGGACAGGGGATTGATGTGGACACACAACAGCGGAAGAAGCAGTGGTGTCACCCGCAGACACTGTTTCTGGACGCTGGTGTTCAGCCCACTTAGTCGGGTGCTTTGCTGTCATGTGCCTGATCATGCTGGTGGTGGTCAGACTGCTAGTTTTGCTACCCCTGCTGATGCTGGCCTGGTGGATGGTGAAAATGGTCTTTTTGGGGTTATCTGCAGAGTCTTTAAAAAAGAACCAGACTCGGGAAGACCTAACAGTTGTACTGGCAACTTCCGTCGTGTTGGTGTTCCGGAACATTTTCCCGCCTTGTGTCTGTGGCTACCACACTGCTTGTTCCTGCCTGTGCTACGCCTCCCTCCCCCTGTGTGCTGCTGTCCTTGCTCTGCATGTCGATGTCACCTTGCCAGGTTGGGTCAGTGACTTCATTGTCCACCACTTTGTCTTTCACTTCAACACCCTGGTCCTCCTCCTCACTTTCTGGCAATTGTGTCTCATCATCATCATCCACCTCTTGCAACAGTAATTGCACTTTCACACCGTCGCCTTTGTGTGATCGTGACTGCTCAAATATTTGGTCATCACTCCATCGTTCTCTTGCCCCGCTTGAAGCTGGCCGGGCGAGAGGCCCGAATCTATAAATGGAAAAGTAAACAGCTCTTCGGAGTGTCCAAGTGGGGGATCAGTTGCAGCCGGGCACTCGATATGGTGGGAGGAAGGAGGATCAGGGTGAGGAATATGCGGTCCAGACTCAATATTTTCCACTGTCGCTACAAATGGCTGGATTTGTACCGCAGTTATATGTGATATGTCTGACGGACGCCCACAGTTTTAAATAGCGGGCTTGTAATTTCCTATTATTCACAGTGACCACGTGTGAATAGCTTTACTGACACGCTGCTACAAACTGTCAATGGAAGACAATATTTTCCACTGTCGCTACAAATGACTGGATTTGTACCGCAGTTATATGTGATACGTCTGACGGACGCCAATAGTTTTAAATAGCGTGCTTGTAGTTTCCTATTATTCATAGCGACCATGTGTGAATAGCTTCACTGACACACTGATGCCAAACTGTAAATGAAAGATAATATTTTCCACGTTCACTACAAATTTCTGGATTTTTATTGCTGTAATATGAGATCACGTCTGATGATTGAAAAGATCTGGCTGTATTCTGCAGTGCTAACAAGCAAATGGAGCAGTAACATGTTGGACCCTATTACTTTTTTAGAAAATAATCAAGATTAAGATAAAAAAAAAATTATCCCTGGCCCCTGATATCTGGGGCTATGTCTATGGATATCTGTAACAGCAAGAGCAGACAGAACATGCAATGGACCCTCTTGTGCTGTATTCACTGTCACAAACCCTGCCTGGCTAACTCCTGCTATCACCACTGAATATATGCAGCTGGATAAATCTTCAGAAGGACTGTTAGTTCAGATGGATATATATATATTCCTGGAGTACCACTACCTATATCTAACAATTACACCGCCAATTCTGTCCCTCACACAGCAGCACCTCTCCCTACTCTGCCTGTTTCCAGGATAGACTGTGATGAGCCTAGCATCACCAGGTCTTATAAAGACCCGATGACGCTATGTGGCCAGCCAATCACTATAATGTCACAACCACCATGGCTACGGCATTACAGTGCACGGCAAGCAATCCCTGCATGTTCATTGGCTCTTTAAAGAGCGCCAAACATGCAGGGCGGGGACCTGAGCTCCCGCCCGAGCAACCCGGAAATACTCGCCGTGCATGTCGAGCAGTGTGATGCTCAGGCGAGTACGGAGCAGTGGCGAGCATACTCGCTCATCACTAGTGTCAGCCCCTAATTTTTGTAAATGTGAACACTCCTGGTTGGGTCTCCATCTGCTAGGTTATCTGTAGTGGAAGAAGTGTCGGTCCCCATTATAGTAGTTCTACTGTACTGAAATTTATGCCACTTCGATGGTGTCAGCCCCTAATTTTTGGAAATGGGGAGACTCCTGATTGGGTCTCCTTCATGTGTGTTGCCTGTAGTAGTAGGCCTCCCAGACCGGCAGGTCTCCACTTGCTTTCAGTCAACTACCTGTGTTGCTATCCTATTTTTGTACCAATACTAATCAATGAAACAAATTTTTCTGCCATCTGAGTGTGGCAGAGCATAAAAGCAGATTGAGCTGTTGCATGTGGTATCAGGGCTCCCAGCACAGCAGACCTACACCGATCCCTCACCCACCTCATCTGAATTTGAAGTTCAGTTCAAAGCTGTAAATGCTGGCCCAGACCCTGATACCTCATGCATGGCCCATGGCTGATTGCTGCTGTGCCATTATGAAATTTGTACTGTGGGTCAATTGAGGCCACTTTCCTGGTGTCTGCCCCTAATTTGATCTGTTTTGGCAGCTTTTGGGCTAATTTATAGGCGTTGTGTATGCGTTTGGTTTTGCCTCCCATTGAATCCAATGGTGTTCGGCGAATATTCGGCGAATAAATCAGCGAATATTGCAAAATCGGCGATCGTAATCCGAACCGAATATTGAAATATTCACTCATCTCTAGTCACTAGCAACTGGTGTCTTCCCCTCATGATTCAAATATACCTCGATCACACCCTTCCTCAAAAAGGCCTCCCTTGACCTATCCTCTGTGTCTAGCTATCACCACATCTCACTTCTCCCCTCTGTCTCCAAACTACTGGAACAACACGTCCAATTTTAAACTGTCCTCCCACCTCTCCTCCTGCTCCCCCTTTGACCGCTTACAATCTGGCTTCCGACTGCACCATTCCACTGAAACTGCCCTGACTAAAGTCACCAACGACCTAACAACTGCCAAATCCAAGCGACACTAGTCTGTCCTCCTCTTGGACCTGACATCTGCCTTCAACACAGTGGAGCATTCCCTCTTACTACAGACTTTTTGATCTCTTGGCATTACAGACTTGGCCATTTGGTGGATCCTAACAGACAGGACATTCAGTGTCTCCCACTCACACATCACATCCTCATCTCGCCCTCTATGTGTCGGTGTCCCCCAAGGTTCAGTTCTAGGGCCCCTGCTATTCTCCATCTACATCTTCGGCCTGGGACAGCTTATTGAGTCTCACGGCTTTCAGTATCACCTCTATGCTGATGACACACTTACCAGAATCCCACAATTTGTGTCCACTATTTCATCTTTCTTCTCTGCTAGATTTCTAAAACTTAACAAGGATAAAACAGAATTCATCATCATTCCACCATCTCATTCATCCCTCCCAACTCACCTATCCATCAAAGTCAATGGCTGCCCACTCTCCCCAGTCCCGCAAGCTTGACTCAGATTTTTTTCTTCAAACGTCAGATTCAAGCCCTTTCCACTTGCTGCCGACTCCACCTCCAAAATATCTCCGGGATCCGCACATTCCTCAACCATGAATCTACAAAAACACCAGTACACGCCGTCATCATCTCCCGCCTCGATTACTGCAACCTCCTGCTCTGTGGCCTCCTTTCTACCACTCTCTCACCCCTCCAATCTATCCTAAACTCTGATGGCCAACTTATCCACCTGTCACCCTGCTATTCCCCGGCTCCTCCCCTCTGTTAAACCCCGTGCTGGCTCCCTGTTGCCCAGAGACTCCAGTTTAAAACACTAACTTTGGCATACAAAGCCATCCAAAACCTGTCTCTTCCATACATCTGTGACCTACTTTCCCTGTACTTACCTGCGCGCAACCTCCCATCCTCACAAGATCTCTGTCAGGCAAGGAGTGGGAAAGACTTAGTGCAACACAAAGGGATGAGGGAAAGGGAGCACAGACTCTAGGGAAAAGGGGAATGGAGACGTCCCAGGCTGATGTAATATCACCCTGTCTCCACTAACGTCCCTATATTGGTTCTTCACCAATCGCCGCACACAACCCTTGCCCTGTCTTTCTCTGGCATTTGGCCCTGGCTAGGGAAGGAAGGGTATGAACACTAGTTGATCCCCACTGACAACTAAGGACAACAAAGGGGAATAAACAAGGGAAGATAGCTTAGCTTTTAGTCGACTTCAGAGAGAGAACACCCGTCCTCATAGCACCAGAGAGGAAGAAGTAAAGGACTTGCTCTGAGCCTTCACAAGGGGTCATGTGAATATCGCTGGCACCTCCCTCAGCAAGCAGCAGGTATTTATACACCCAGAACAGGGTGTTAATTAGCCAGAGGAAGGTAGCCGCTCGGTCCTAGAGAGACAGCTTCTAAGAAGGTGTCTGTAATGCCAAACAAAGAGATATCAAGCAACCAACAGCATGGCGACTGTCTGTCACTTCTAACACACCTGTGACAATCTCCTTCTCTACATTCCTCTTATCTCTTCTTACCACAATCGCATACAACAAGTCTCATGCATCTCCCCTACTATGGGACTCTCTACCCCAACACATCAGACACATCAGACTCTCGCCTACAGTGGAAACCTTCAAAAGGAAGCTGAAGATCTACCTCTTCCAACAAGCATACAACCAGCTGTAACCCTCGCTTCACCATACCGCTGCACGACCAGCTGTACCCTCACCTACTGTGTCCTCACCTATCACTTGTAGATTGTTTGTGAGCCCTCATGGGCAGGGTCCATTCTCCTCTTGTACCAGATGGTGACCCCTTTTCACATGTAAAGCGCCATGGAATAAATGGCGCTATAATAATAAATAATAATGATAATTATACTACTTGTATTGTGGATCAATTGATGCCACTTTTCTGGTGTCTGCCTCTAATTTGATCTGATTTGGCAGCTTTTGGGCCCAGTTTGAAGGTGTTTTGTATGCGTTTGGTGTTGCCTCTCATTGAATCCAATGGGGTTCGGTAAGTTCGGCAAATTATTTGCAAATTATTCGGCGAACATAGGGAAGTTCGCCGAACTGTAGCGAACCGAATTGTGGGGGGTTTACACTCTTTAGACACATCAGGCGCTCTCCAAACTCAACATGGCGTCTGCTAATTATTCCTGCAAATTTTGCATTCAAAAAGTCAAATGGCGCTCCTTCCCTTCCAAGCCCTGCCGTGCGCCCAAACAGTGGCTTTCCCCCATATATGGGGTATCAGCGTGCTCAGGAGAACTTTCACAACAAATTTTGGGTTCCATTTTTACCTGGTATCCTTGAAAAAATAAAAAAATTTGGGTCTGAAGTAACATTTTTGTGAAAAAAAAGTTAAATGTTCATTTTTTTCTTCCACATTCAAAAAATTCCTGTGAAGCACCTAAAGGGTTAATAGACTTCTCTAATGTGGTTTTGAGCACCTTGAGGGATGCAGTATTTTGAATGGTATCACATTTGGGTATTTTCTTTCATATAGACCCCTCAAAGTCACTTGTGATGTGGTCCCTAAAAAAATGGTTTTGTACTTTTAAAAAAATGAGAAATCACTTGTCAAATTTTAACTCTTATAACTTCCTAACAAAAACATTTTTTTATTCCAAAATTGTGCTAATGTAAAGTATACATGTGGGAAATGCTACTTATTAACTATTTTGTGTGATAAATCTCTGTGATTTAAGAGCATAAGAATTCAAAGTTTGAAAATTGCAAAATTCTCAAAATTTTTGCCAAATTTCCATTTTTTTCACAAATAAACACAAGTCATATCAAATAAATTTTACCACTATCATAAAGTACAATATGTCATGAAAAAACTTTCTCAGAATCAGTGGGATCCGTTGAGGCGTTCCAGAGTAATTACCTCATAAAGTGATAAAGTGACACTGGTCAGAATTGTAAAAATTGGCCTGGTCATGAAGGTGAAAACAGCCTTGGCAGGTAAAGGGGTTAAACACGGCCTGTATGCCTCTAATCCAAATCTATCCCTCCACTGAATGCAGGTAAGCGTGGTCTTACTAGAGAAAGGAAAATATGTAGCCCTGAAAATAACTTTTCTTTTATTGGTGCAGCAGTGGTATACTAGTACTGTAATAGCAACATTGAACCCTGGCTATATGCCTCTAATCTAAAACTATCCCTCCTCCACCAGATATCTCTAGACTGAATGCAAGTAACAGCAGTTTTACCACAGAAATGACAGTATGTATCCCTGAAAAGGACTGTTGTTTTTAGGTTGCAGCAGCAGTATACCTATAGAAGGACTGTAAGGCAATAAACCATGACTATATGCCTGCTCTGAAACAAGCTCTCCCTCCTAAAACAACTGTACCTGAACTGCTTCCTGAGGACAGTGTGCCAACTATCGCATCACTGGGTCTTATATAATCAACATGGCATTATCGTGTATTGGCTGTTTAACAGGAGCTTGAGCACCCATGGTACTCGATCGAGTAAGGAGTGTACCCGAGACCCCGATGCTCGATTGAGTATCGAGCAGTAGCAGCACACTCGCTCATCACTACCTAGAACCCTTCTCTGTGTGCTGCGCTGTGTATGGTAAAGAATCAGATCATAGCTGCTAGTGACGCACCCCTGGGCCTGTGTCGCGCAGCGTTGCGCACGCGGGAGCTTACCCGGAGCCGGATCTGTTGAGGGTTGTAGTCTCGTGGCGGTGACCCGGTCCGTGCCCAGGGAGTCAGACTAAGTGGCGCTGTATTAGCGGTAGATGTTGGACGACTACGCCACCCGTTGAATGCAGCGAAGGAGCTGCCGCTGCAGGGCAGACCGCTGAGGCCGGTGGTAGGATTGTGCAGCGTGATAGTATCACCCCCAACGGGAGGGGTATGGCCTCAGGGCAGCCGACGTGGATGATGGGGTAGCAGGAATCACTCAGAGACGATGCGGTGTAATTCAGGGTCTTTACTGGTGATAAAGATAGACCCTCCCGGAGTACTGGCTAGCGATCGGGGCCTGGTCAGTCCTTGAGCAGATGGGATCTCCCCTGGCCAGGCGGAGTTGTAGGCCTCCCAAACTGACTGTACTCTTCTGGCTACCTTGCTAGAGGCGGGTATAAGTAGCCCACGTCCCTGAGTGTACCGTGTGGTGCTCACCCGTATGGCCGGTGACTCGGGGCCTTCTAGTGGCGTCCGCTCCACGACGGCGGTGCTGGTCCCACGCGTGTGACCGTGCCTTCGGGTTTCTTGGCCAGAGGACCTGAAATCCCCTGCCGGGCGGTTTCTGCTGCTGGGTAAAGATTAGTCCCCACAGCCTCGGACTCCAGGTCCGGTGATAGTGTAGCACCCTGAGGATTCGGCTGCTACAGGGGTATTGCACCTCAGCCAGAAGTGTGATATTCCACTCCCGGGTAAGGATGGAGTGTGGAGCTGAGCTCAGTCAGCTGCATGCACTACACACATCCCATTTCCGGAGGACAGACCAATGGTACTCCCACTTAATAATGTGCAGGTACGACCGAGTCTGTCCTTGGCTGGAGTGGGAGGGGGGTGGTACATCCCAGTAGTGTAGGGGCAGATAGGGGGAGCAGCCTGGGTAAAGGTAGGAGCTCATTGGGTGCTGGTCACCTGAGCTCACACATAGAGGGAGTATAAAAGGTGGGAACCATCTAAGATCAGGGTCAGTCAGTAAGTCTTTGCAGAGGAGTCAGCCAGTGAGACGTCAGTCTTTGTAGAGGAAGAAAGCAGAGGAGCAGAGCAGCCCCAGGCCCAGAGTGAGAGAGGAGAGAACGAAAGACCCAGAGGGGGAGAAAGAAGGAACTCTGAGAACCCAAATACAATCACAGGGTGAAGAGTTGGCAACAGGGTACCGGATCCCAAACTGGTGGGGGCTACAGCATACCTCAGCCAGAGACCGGAGGCCGTGGGCAGCATCTGCCACGGCCACCCACTAAATCCACCCGGAAGGCAGACCACGCATAGGGTCAGGGAACCCAGAGGCAAGGGTTCGCCAACAAGAGGCCCGAGGGAGCCGGACTTAGGTGGATCCCTGGTGGGGTAGGCCAGAGACGAGGACAGGACAGAAAGGGAGCTCAGAACCACGCTCCAGAACTACTTGGGGGTTGGCCGAGTCCAGGACCTGGTGGACGCAGCGCGGCTCGGGTGGTCACTCAAGGCCGGAGTGACTGGTACAAGAACAGCAGTAAGTAAAGAACCCTGAACTGCACAACCCGACTCTGACTCTCATTACCATCTTCCCTGCACTTCCACAACCACCATCCTCTGCACCTGACCCCCTGAGGCTATACCCCTCCCGTTGGGGGTTATACTACCTAAGCTGCACAAACACCATCAGCCTCAGCGGACCCTGCTGCAGCGGCGGCCGTAGTGACCGCAATTCAACGGGTGGCGTAGTCGACATAAAGAACTTTAGTAACATCAGTAAGGACTGCCACACACTGAGCTTGACACCCTGGGCACGGACCGGGTCACAGCCACTCGGAGACTACAACCCCCATCTGATCCGGCTCCGGGTATCCCCAAACAACACTGGCCCAGGGGGCGCGTCAATAGCTTCTCAGTCAGGGCGAGCTCTGCAGCTGCCAGCCCCTGACTCCTTATAGCACTGCTCCCACAGAGCTCCTGATGTTCTTTTCCTATATCTGCTTCTCTTCTCTGTCTCTACTTCTTCTCTATTCACTAACCCTGCCTCAGCCCTAGGTTTATATAGGGGAAGTCCTTCCCCTCCCAGGACTGGGCAGGAGGTGTGGCATGCATAGGATTCCTGACCAAGAGACCTCCCACCTGCTCTCAGACATAACATTGCTGTTACTGTGGAAGCCAGACCCCTGGGGTGCCACATTCCCCCCTAGTGAAATTTAGTACTCCGGGACTAAACATATTTTTAAACATAACAAGGTATAAACAATAATAGTACAATAAGAAAAACATATAAAGATGGTCACGGCGTGTCCGCAACCGGGTGCAGTTTTTGAAGAAAAGCAAGGTGTCCATTTCACCAAAACAGGGAGACGTAACCAGGTAGGGGTCTGTCCTGCCCCGAGTCCTTAACAGTCTTTAGTCCATTCCTAGGTTACGCTCCAACCATGTACAAGGATTCCCGGTAAATCCACCAAGGACTCCTATAAATAACTAGAAACACATAATTATACACAAGCAACAAGAAAAACAGGTAACCACAAATAAAACAGTTTATACACTTCAAATCCTCCAACGTGCGGGTAACTGGCCTCTAGTGGCCCTAGTGGACCTACGGAGCTGACTGTCTAGCCCTGAACTACAGGGTGTAGGAGCTGTCAAGGGTAAACTGGGCAGCTGTCTACCGGCTCTTTGGCTCACTAGGGGTACGGCAGGCTCACTATAAACAGAGGGTTGATCCTCCTGTTCTGCTTGTGTGGAGTCTTCTGCCTCCTGGACCGGCTGCTCTTCCAGCTCTACCTGTTGCTCCGTAGGCACTTGGGATGCTGGTTGGAGGAACGTGAGGACGGGTACCACAACTGCACCATTGACTTGAGTCCAGGACCGAGGGAAGTCTCCGAGCACAGTACTAACCATATCTTCCCTTTCCTCTACGGGTCGATGGTCTTCTTGTTCCTCTTCAGGGTTCCGTAGCTGTTCAGGACACTTCTTCAGGTGATCCCGGGATACAATGGCTATGGTCTCCCCTCCGTCTTTACTGATGGTACAGACTTTCGGGTTCTCGTGGCTTGAGGGCAGTACGGTGTACGGGTCCTTCTCCCACTGGTCATCCAACTTGTGGAGCCGTCTTTTCCTCTTCAAGACCTGCTCTCCGGGTACCAGGGGAACAGCGGGAGCATACTGGTTGTAAGTTTTCTCTTGTCTTTCCCTAGCCTGACAGAGACTTCGCTCCACGCTCTCCTGTACTTTCCGGTACTGCTGCTGCCTCTCTGTGTCCCAGTCTGCCTCTGGTGAAGTGTCCTCGGGTGTCAGGACTCCCATTTCCAGGTCAACAGGTAACTTACCAGGTCTCGCCCTCATTAGGTAAGCCGGGGTACATTTGGTGGAACCTACCGGGATGTGGTTGTATAGGTCCACCAGATCGGGCAGCTTCTCAGGCCACAGACTGCGTTCTTCCAGGGGCAACGTTTTCAGGAGATCCATTACCACCTGGTTCATTTTCTCACAAAGTCCATTAGTTTGCGGATGATAGGGTGTCGTCCTTATCTTCCGGCAGCCATACAGATTGCAGAATTCCTGGAAGACCTCCGCTTCAAAGGCAGGTCCCTGGTCCGTCAGCACTTGGTCCGGGTACCCGTGTGGGCGGCAGAAGTGCTACTGGAAGGCTCTAGCTGCTGTTTGAGCCGTTAAGTCCTTAACGGGGACGACAACCAAGAACCGGGAGTAATGATCCACAATGGTTAACGCGTAGACGTAGCCACTTCTGCTTGGGGTCAGTTTTACATGATCCAAGGCTACCAGTTCCAACGGCTGCCGGGTGACGATGGACTGCAGGGGAGTCTTCTGGCTGGCACGGTCCTTCCTTCTTAGGTTGCACGGGCCACAGTCTCTGCACCACCTCTCGATGGTTCCCCTCATGCCTACCCAGTGGAACCGCCCACGCAGCAGGAACTCCAGCTTCTTCCATCCGAAGTGTCCAGCCCCGTCGTGGTATGCTTCCATCACCATGGCTGCGTCTCTCCGTGGCACCACTACTTGCCAGATTAGTTCATGCGTCCGGGAGTTAACCATTCTGCGGCACAACTTCCCCTTGTAAAGGAACAGTTGACTCTTCTCAGCCCACAGTTGCTTGGCTTCCTCCGGAGCGTCTGGGTCAAGGCGAGCCTCTGGCCGAGTCAGCATCTCCTTCACCAGCCGGACGGCAGGGTCACTGTCTTGCGTTTCCTCCCAGTTGTAGTGAGGCAAGGGGTTAAACGTAGCGGCTTGCTTACTCCTTACCCGATGGGAATACTGGATAGTCCCATGACGGTGGAACGCGGGGAGTTCGACTTCTTCCAGTCCCTCTGGATCTTCTCCTACGTCCGGTAGGTTTGGCATCCTGGACAGGGCGTCCGCGTTGGTATTGGAGCGTCCTGCCCAGTATTTGATTGTGAACTCGTAGTTGGACAGACGGGCCATCCATCTCTGCTCTAGGGCACCGAGTCTTGCCGTGTCCAGGTGTGTCAACGGGTTGTTATCCGTGTACACGGTGAACCGGGAAGAAGCGAGGTAGTGCTTAAAGCGTTCGGTGACTGCCCACACCACTGCCAGGAACTCTAGCTTAAATGAGCTGTAATTCTCAGGGTTTCTTTCGGTGGATCGCAGTTTTCGGCTAGCGTAAGCGATTACTCGTTCTTTCCCCTGCTGGATCTGGGACAGTACGGCTCCTAGCCCGATGTTACTTGCGTCGGTGTAGAGGATAAAGGGCTGGCTGTAATCAGGGTACGCCAGGATTTCATCCCCCGTGAGGGCCATCTTCAGCTGGCGGAAGGACTCTTCTTCTAACTTCTCCCATTTGAAGGGCGGCTTCTGGTTCTTGGCCTTCCGGGACTGGCCTATCAGGAGGTCCTGCATAGGAGCTGCCTTTTTGGTGAAACCGGGGATGAATCTGCGGTAATAGCCTACCAACCCGAGGAACTGCCGCACTTCCTTTACACTGGAGGGACTTGGCCATTCCTTAATTGCGGTGATCTTATCAGGGTCGGGAGCCACTCCGTCAGCGCTCACCACGTGTCCCAGGTACTGCACCTTTGGTTTCAAGAGGTGACACTTGGAGGGTTTTACCTTTAAGCCGTAGCTTGCCAGAGCTTCGAACACTTCCGCCAGGTGTTTCAGGTGGTCCTCATAAGTCTTGGAATATACGATGACATCGTCCAGGTACAACAGGACCGTCTCGAAGTTTCTGTGGCCCAGACAGCACTCCATTAATCGTTGGAAGGTTCCCGGTGCGTTGCAGAGTCCGAACGGCATACAGGTAAACTCGCTAAGTCCCATCGGGGTGGTGAATGCGGTCTTCTCCCGGTCCGCCTCTGCTACAGGAACCTGCCAGTACCCGCTAGTGAGATCCAAGGTAGAGAAGAAGTTAGCAGATCTTAAAGCAGCCAAAGACTCCTCTATCCTTGGTAAGGGGTACGCATCCTTGTGTGTGATACGGTTAATTTTCCGGTAATCTACACACATCCTCATGGTGTTGTCTTTCTTTTTGACTAAGACTAGTGGAGCTGCCCAGGGGCTACAGCTATCCCTGATCACCCCAGCCTCCTTCATGTCCCTAAGCATCCCCTTGGCGTGTTGGTAGTGTGCAGGGGGTACGGGTCGATACCTCTCTTTTATAGGAAGATGGTCTCCCGTGGGGATGTGGTGTTCTACCCCCTTGACTCGCCCGAAGTCTAACGGGTGTTTACTAAACACTCTCTCGTACTCTTGAACCACCCGATAGACTCCCTGTTTCTGGTGTGAGGGAGTGGAGTCAGTACCCAAATGTAGTTGCTGACACCAGTCCTCCATTGTTTCCTTAGAGCCGTTACCTTCCTCCGGGGAAGATGGAGGCAAGGGTTCTACGGACTGTATGGAATTTTGATTGATGGTATACAATTTGGCTAGCGTGGCATACCGGGGCAGGTACACTTCCCTCTTCCCGATATTTATTATGCGAACGGGCACCCTCCCATGGCGTACATTGACCACCCCCCGTGCTGTCAAAATGGTGGGCCTACTGTCTGAGTAAACTGGTTCTACCATTGCCTGGTAATCTCTACCTCTCAGACCAATAGCTGCCCGGCACCAAATCATCATTTCACTTTTTGGGGGCATGGCAATAGGGAAAGGGTCACACATTCTTACGCTACCAATCTCACCACCGGAGAGTTCTATCTGTTGCCGTCGCATCAGTGCCCGGATCTCTTTCTGGAGCACTCGCTGCTGGCCGGAGCTGGCGTTCTTGGCAACCTGTTGTAAAAGGAAAATCACCTCTGCAAGACAATTTTCAATTACATTAGTTCCTAGAGTTATCTTTGGGTGACTCTCGTGTTTGTCAATGTCTACAATGATCAGTCCCTGTGCTGCCAGTTCGACTCTACCGATTTTAATGGTCACCTCTTTAAATCCAATCTGTGGCACGGGCTGACCATTGCTGGCGATGATACTCAAGTCGTCGTCAGGGTAGCGGGTGATATCCGAGTCATTCCAGTACTGCTTGAAGAGCACGTACGGGATAGTGGTAACTAGTGACCCGGTGTCCAGTAGGGCACTCATGGGGATGCCATCCAGTACCACGGGCAAGACTGGACGCCCTCCCACATATTTGTCGCGCCAGTTCGATGGGCCTGATGATCTTTTTCCTGGGGTTTGGCCCTCTACCCCAGGTTGTGCCAGTTTAAAGGACAGTACCTTGCCATATGTCCGGGTTGATTGCAGCGGCGGCAGATGGGTTGTCCGTCCTCGTTGTATCGGTCGCTGGGTCTTCCTCTGGCTGGTGGGGTCCTCCTTGGTCGACGCCACGGGATGTCCTCCGGTCCGGATGCCAGCTGGATCTTCCCTGGAGTGGAAACCTGTAAAGACTGCACAGTTCGGGTTAGCGCGGCAACGCTTTTAGCTAGCTCTTGGACCTGATGGTGCAGGTCTGGAGCCGGGTCATTGTTCAAAGCCTGCGCATCAGCTCCCACAGGCCCTGCCGACAAGGGTGCCGCCTCCTGGTGGTAAGTGGTAGTGGGGCGTCTGTGGGTCACAACGCCACCTGGTGCCGGTTCTCGGAGCACCCGGATGGCTCTGTCCTTGAACTGTGCAAATCCCAGATGAGGGTCCTGTAAGGCCATTGCCCGCAACTGGGTTCGGTGGGCATTGCAATATAAACCCTCTATAAATTGTTCAGTCAACAGCCTGTCCTCGTCTCCCACGCCGTCAGGGTCGGTCTGCTTAATGGCTCTCAGGGCCTCTTGTAGGTTCAGGGCATAGTCCCTTATACTCTCATGTGCCCGCTGTTTGCACCCGTAGAATATAAGCTTGATCTCGGCTGAGGTGCGGGTATCAAAGGTGTCCCTCAGCCGGGTTAGTATCTCTGCGACAGTCCTCCTCCCAGGTGGCCAGGACATTACCTCCCTTTGGGCTGCCCCGGTTAATTGGGCCACCAGGATGCTCACTTTTTGCTCCTCTGTGAGGGGATACACCTGGAAGAGGCTATCCAGCTTTTCTCTAAAGTCATGCAGGGTATGTGACTCCCCTGAGTACTGGGGTAGCCAGGCTGCCCCCGGGATATAGGGCATGGTGAAAGGCATGACCGCAACAGCGGTGGCGCTGGCGGGGGTTGAAGCGGTGAAGCTCTCCTCCGTATCCGACATCCTTCTCCCCCCTAGTGGACCGTGGCCTACCTTGCGATGATCCTCTTCCGTAGGCCGCGGCTCCGCAGTGGATCGTCAGGGTTGAGGACCTTCCGTCGCGCTCCTGTGACGTCGGCGTCTGCTGGGCTCCTTCCAGGACCTTACGCAACGTCCGGACGTGAGGCGGGGCTTCAGTTCTCGCGCGCTTTCGGAGTCCACGCCCCTCTTCTTCCCGCGCTGCGTCTTCAAGATGGCATCCAACGGCGGGAAAACTCCACGGATGGCGGGAAGAAGGCAGAAGATGGCGCCGGATGGCGGGAAAACTTCGCGGATGGCGGGAAGAAGACAGAAGATGGCGCCGGATGGCGGGAATCTTCACCACTGGTAAGTTTGAACAGTCTTTTTCAGGCACGCAGTACCCGGTGGTTGCGGGCACGAGATCCTGCCGACTACGCCAAAAGTTGACGCACCCCTGGGCCTGTGTCGCGCAGCGTTGCGCACGCGGGAGCTTACCCGGAGCCGGATCTGTTGAGGGTTGTAGTCTCGTGGCGGTGACCCGGTCCGTGCCCAGGGAGTCAGACTAAGTGGCGCTGTATTAGCGGTAGATGTTGGACGACTACGCCACCCGTTGAATGCAGCGAAGGAGCTGCCGCTGCAGGGCAGACCGCTGAGGCCGGTGGTAGGATTGTGCAGCGTGATAGTATCACCCCCAACGGGAGGGGTATGGCCTCAGGGCAGCCAACGTGGATGATGGGGTAGCAGGAATCACTTAGAGACGATGCGGTGTAATTCAGGGTCTTTACTGGTGATAAAGATAGACCCTCCCGGAGTACTGGCTAGCGATCGGGGCCTGGTCAGTCCTTGAGCAGATGGGATCTCCCCTGGCCAGGTGGAGTTGTAGGCCTCCCAAACTGACTGTACTCTTCTGGCTACCTTGCTAGAGGTGGGTATAAGTAGCCCACGTCCCTGAGTGTACCGTGTGGTGCTCACCCGTATGGCCGGTGACTCGGGGCCTTCTAGTGGCGTCCGCTCCACGACGGCGGTGCTGGTCCCACGCGTGTGACCGTGCCTTCGGGTTTCTTGGCCAGAGGACCTGAAATCCCCTGCCGGGCGGTTTCTGCTGCTGGGTAAAGATTAGTCCCCACAGCCTCGGACTCCGGGTCCGGTGATAGCTTCTCAGTCAGGGCGAGCTCTGCAGCTGCCAGCCCCTGACTCCTTATAGCACTGCTCCCACAGAGCTCCTGATGTTCTTTTCCTATATCTGCTTCTCTTCTCTGTCTCTACTTCTTCTCTACTCACTAACCCTGCCTCAGCCCTAGGTTTATATAGGGGAAGTCCTTCCCCTCCCAGGACTGGGCAGGAGGTGTGGCATGCATAGGATTCCTGACCAAGAGACCTCCCACCTGCTCTCAGACATAACATTGCTGTTACTGTGGAAACCAGACCCCTGGGGTGCCACACTAGTTTCCTCCCACCAGCTCAGACTCAATTGACAATGCAGAGATATAGTGGCATGTAAAAGTTTGGACATCCCTGGTCAAAATTACTGTTATTGTGAACTATAAAGCAAGTTGAAGATGAAATGATATCTAAAAGACCTAAAGTTAAAGATGACACATTTAATTTGTATTTCAGGCAAAAAAAAAAAGATTTTAATCTTTTACATTTTAAAAACTACAAAAAGGAAAATGGGCTGATGCAAAAGTTTGAGCACTCTGCATGGTTAGTACCTAGTAGCACCCCCTTTTGCAAGTATCACAGGTTGTAAATGCTTTTTGTAGCCAGCTAAGAGTCTTTCAATTCTTGTTTGAGTGATTTTCATATATTCTTCCTCAAAAAATTCTTCCAGTTTTGTGAGATTTCTGGGTTGTCTTGCATGCACTACTATTTCAAGGTCTAGCCACAGATTTTCAATGAAGGTCGGATCAAGTGACTATGAAGGCCATTGTAAAACCTTCAGCTTGTCCTTTTGAGGTAGTCTATTGTGGATTTTAATGTGTTTAGAATCATTATTTTAACCATTTGTAGAAACCATTCTCTTTTCAACTTCAGATTTTTTACAGATGGTGTTATGCTTGTATCAAGAATTTTTTGAAATTTAATTGAATCCATTCTTCCCTCTACCCGTGAAATATTCCCTGTGCTATTGGCTGGAACACAACCCCAAAGCATGATTGATCCACCCCCATTCTTAAAGGTTGGCGAAATGTTATTTTTCCTGATATTCTGTGCTCTTTATTCTATACATATACCTTTGATCATTGTGGTCAAAGAGTTCTATTGTAACCTCAACGGTCCACAGGACTTGTTTCCAAAATGCATCAGACTTATTTAGATGTTCTTTTGCATATTTTTGAAGCTGAATTTTATGGTGTGGATGCAGGAAAGTTTTTTTTCTGATGACTCTTCCATGAAGGCCATATTTGTGCAAGTGTCTCTGAAAAGTAGAACAATGTACCACAACTCCAGAGTCTTCTAAATCTTTCTGAAGGTCTTTTGCAGTCAAGCTGGGGTTCTGATTTGCCTCTCTAGCAATCCTATGAACAGCTCTAACAGAAATTTTGCTTGGTCTTCCAGACCTTATCTTGACATCCACTGTTCCTGTTACTTGTCATATCTTAAAGGGAACCTGACATGTGATTTGTAGCATCTAAACTGTCCCCAGTGCGTTGTTAGTGATGCAATATGCATCACTAACGCTTTTTTTTCATTAAAATCAGTGCTGTAATCCTTTGCCACCCATACAATTTGAATTCTGTTCCCGGGTTTGCGCCAACGTCATTGGAATCTGCTTTGATATGAATCTCTGCCTCGTGGTCTCTCTGAGCGTTGCATTCCAGAAGCTGTGTTACATACACACACTACAGCTTATTCTGAAAAGTTACTTGAATGTACAGTTACTCTCCAATATGGCAAGTTATTCTAGGTTTTAAAAACATACTTGCATTTTTGCACATGATGCTTTCAAAAACGCCATTGGTCATTTTAAAAGTGTAAATGTCTGTGTCTCTTTCAGGAAACCACACCAGCCCTATAGTAAGGTTCAGCCACCACTTCTAAACTGATTTGATTCTGTTTAAAGTGGAAAACATGCAGTATCTCTGCATTGGGGACAAGTTTCAGAGTCTTCTTTGTATCATCAGAAAACTGAGTTGTGGTGTTGCTCCAGAAGCTTGTGCAAGGAAGGAACCTCATCCTCTTGAAAAGATCACCTTTCATGCTAAATAGGTCAGCTGATGTATCTCTAAGCAAGAAGCAAACCAAAGTTTTGTGTAAAGGTGGTTCAGCGATTTGATTAAATGCCAGCCCTTTTCTTAAAAATATTGACCAGTTTCCTGCAACTTTTGGAAAGAGACCCAAAATTTGGGATGTAATTCAGTGGTAGAGCACAAGCTTTGCTTGTGCAAGGCTCTGAGTTCAATCCCCAGCATCTCCATAGCTTACTTTCACACACAAGGAATACACTTCCTACTGTCACCCACTTGTTATTAGCATTATCTTGTTCCTGCAGTCACTGTGTGAAATGAATACTTGTGTGTGCACTCTACTCTACTCATCTCACAGACTTTTGGGGATGTAGCTCAGTGGTAGAGCGCACGCTTTGTGTGTGTGAGGTTCTGGGTTCTATCACTGGCATCTCCATGGCTTGCATTTACATACAAGGAATATACTTCCTGCTGTCACCCACTTTTTCTTAGCATTATCTTGTTCCTGCAGTCACTGTGTGAAATCAGTACTTGTGTGCGCTCTGCTCTAAACCCTGTAAAAGTTTGCTTTTATTCCATTCTTTAAAAAGCAACCAACTAAAGAAGTATAACAATTAGGTGAGAAGGGTCCGCTGGGGTTATGTAAATAATCATACAGTACAGACCAAAAGTTTGGACACACCTTCTCATTTAAAGATTTTTCTGTATTTTCATGACTATGAAAATTGTACATTCACACTGAAGGCATCAAAACTATGAATTAACACATGTGGAATTATATACTTAACAAAAAAGTGTGAAACAACTGAAAATATGTCTTATATTCTAGGTTCTTCAAAGTAGCCACCTTTTGCTTTGATGACAGCTTTGCACACTCTTGGCATTCTCTTGATGAGCTTCAAGAGGTAGTCACCGGAAATGGTTTTCATTTTACAGGTGTGCCCTGTTAGGTTTAATAAGTGGGATTTCTTGCCTTATAAATGGGGTTGGGACCATCAGCTGTGTTGTGCAGAAGTCAGGTGGATGCACAGCTGATAGTCCTACTGAATAGACTGTTCGAATTTGTATTATGGCAAGAAAAAAGCAGCTAAGTAAAGAAAAACAAGTGGTCATCATTACTTTAAGAAATGAAGGTCAGTCAGTGCGAAAAATTGGGAAAACTTTGAAAGTGTCCCCAAGTGCAGTTGCAAAAAACATCAAGCGCTACAAAGAAACTGGCTCACATGAGGACCGCCCCAGGAAAGAAAGACCAAGAGTCACCTCTGCTTCTGAGGATAAGTTTATCCGAGTCACCAGCCTCATAAATCGCAGGTTAACAGCAGCTCAGATTAGAGACCATGGCAATGCCACACAGAGTTCTAGCAGCAGACACATCTCTACAGCAACTGTTAAGAGGAGATTTTGTGCAGCAGGCCTTCATGGTAAAATAGCTGCTAGGAAACCACTGCTAAGGACAGGCAACAAGCAGAAGAGACTTGTTTGGGCTAAAGAACACAAGGAATGGACATTAGACCAGTGTAAATCTGTGCTTTGGTCTGATGAGTCCAAATTTGAGAACTTTGGTTCCAACCACCGTGTTTTTGTGCGACGCAGAAAAGGTGAATGGATGGACTCTACATGCCTGGTTCCCACCTTGAAGTATGGAGGAGGAGGTGTGATGGTGTGATGGTGTGGGGGTGCGTTGCTGGTGACACTGTTGGGAATTTATTCAAAATTGAAGGCATACTGAACCAACATGGCTACCACAGCATCTTGCAGCGGCATGCTATTCCATCCGGTTTGCGTTTAGTTGGACCATCATTTATTTTTCAACAGGACAATGACCCCAAACACACCTCCAGGCTGTGTAAGGGCTATTTGACCAAGAAGGAGAGTGATGGGGTGCTACGCCAGATGACCTGGCCTCCACAGTCACCAGACCTGAACCCAATCGAGATGGTTTGGGGTGAGTTGGACCGCAGAGTGAAGGCAAAAGGGCCAACAAGTGCTAAGCATCTCTGGAAACTCCTTCAAGATTGTTGGAAGACCATTTCCGGTGACTACCTCTTGAAGCTCGCCAAGAGTGTGCAAAGCAGTCATCAAAGCAAAAGGTGGCTACTTTGAAGAACCTAGAATATAAGACATATTTTCAGTTGTTTCACACTTTTTTGTTAAGTATATAATTCCACATGTGTTAATTCATAGTTTTGATGCCTTCAGTGTGAATGAACAATTTTCATAGTCATGAAAATACAGAAAAATCTTTAAATGAGAAGGTGTGTCCAAACTTTTGGTCTGTACTGCATGTCAGAAAAAACATTCATATTAGTCGAATATACCAAGAAAAATCTAAGAATCTTAGGGAGATAGATGGTGTCATAGCCTTCATTTCCCTTCCTACCAGTGGAGGTTGGCACCCTAAGGGACACGATGTGGCGCCCCCACTCCACATACCCTGTCCCTACCTGACCCTTACCTGGACCTTCCTCACCAAAGCCAACACCATCACCCACATAAAGTGCTTTAAAAATATTGGCGGAATCTAATTAGGCTAAATGCAGCATTAGGCTAGTAGTGTTCTGTAATATACATGATATTTCTCAATGGATGTAGTGATTTGTTCAATAGGATCATAGATAGTATCACTCTATTCAGTGTTGTCAATTGAAAAGAGAGATTTAGTGCATGTTCAGAACACAATTCCTCACTTTATCTCAGTCTGTGTTGACAATATAAGAAAAAACATACAGATACAGTTCATACTACCATTGGCTACATATAATGTCTGCAAAATGGATATACATAGATTCATGCAGCAATAGTTCATAGCACTATCAGCTATACATATTGTCTAGTAGATATACATAAAGTTCATGGGGTACATTATGCCCAAACAGTCAATTTTTAATGCACAGCCACTGAGATGTGGAATACCTTTCACGAATTGATAACAATAGTATACTCAAATAGGTGTAGATTATAATATCATCAGCTACATATACAGATTACACATAGAGCTAATCAGCAGAAAATGATTATGCTCAAAACAGTCAATATTCAATGCACATACACTGAGAGGATTCAGCGAAAAAAGCTTCCATGTGGTAAATATAAAACTTAGCTCTGACCAACAGAGCTGGTTGTTTGTAACTATAGACCCTTGTTCTATTTAACTTGGTTTTCTCTCTTTCTTCTCTACACTATTTGTAGACTTTCGGGGATGTAGCCCAGTGGTAGAGCACACGCTTTGAATGTGTGAGACCCTGGGTTCAATCCCTGGCATCTCCATGGCTTGCATTCATGTGCAAGGAATACGCTTTCTACTGTCACCTATTTTTTCTTAGAATTCTCTTGTTCCTGAAGTCGTAGTGTCAAATCAGTACTTGTGTGCGCTCTGCTCTACTCTACTCTATTCACAGACTTTTGGGGATGTAGCTCAGTGGTAGAGCGCATGCTTTGCATGTATGAGCTCCTGGGTTCAATCCCCAGCATCTCCAACCTTTTTCAAATATGGCAGCAAATGGTTGGCTAACACACTCAAGCTTAGTGGCAAGACTCCCAAGGAATTTCTGTCGCTCAAACCGCTTTTCTTTGGCATTTCACGTAGCAGGAATAGGCTTTTTCTCTTCCAGATTTTAAAGACTGCATACAACCCTACGGCATGGGCAACATTTTACCACTCAGTAAAGTGACATAAATGGGAACTGTACTTTCAACCAACTTTGCTTAAATCAATAGTACAGGCGAATATAAGAAACTTTGTAATATACCGTATATACTCGAGTATAAGCTGACCCGAATATAAGACGAGGCCCCTAATTTTACCACAAAAACTGGGAAAACTTATTGACACGAGTATAAGCCTAGGGTGGAAAATGCAGCAGCTGCTAGCAAATTTCCCCATCCTGGAAAGCATTGCTCCCTCATCCCCAATCCTGGTATGTATGGCCCCCCTTATCCCAATCCTGATATGCATGGCCCCCTCTTCACCAATTCTGGTATGCATGCCCCCCTCATCCCAAATCATGTTATGCATGGCCCCCTCATCACCAATCCTCGTATGCATGGCATCCCTCATCCCCAATCCTAGTATGCATGACACCCCTCATCCCAAATCCTGGTATGCATGGCACCCCTCATCCCAGTCCTGGTATGCATGGCACCACTCATCCCAATCCTGGTATGCATGTTACCCCTCATCCCAATCCTGGTATGCATGGCACCCCTCATCCCAATCCTGGTATGCATGGCTCCCCTCATCCCAATCCTGGTATGCATGGCACCCCTTATCCCAATCCTGGTATGCATGGCCCCCTCATCCAAATCTTGGTATGCATGGCACCCCTCATCCCAATCCTGGTATGCAAGGCACCCCTCATCCAATCCTCGCATGTATGGCACCCCTCATCCCAATCCTGGTATGCATGTTCCCCTCATCCCCAATCCTGGTATGCATGGCCCCCTTATCCCAAATCTTATTATGCATGGCCCCCTCCACCAATCTTGCTATGCATGGCACCCTTCATCCCCAATCCTGTAATGTATGGCACCCCTCATCCCCAATCCTGGTATGCATGGCACCCCTCATCCCAAATCCTGGTATGCATGGCACCCCTCATCCCAATCCTGGCATGCAAGGTGCCCCTCATCCCAATCCTGGTATGCATGGCACCCCTCATCCCAATCCTGGTAAGCATGGCCCCACTATTCTGGTATGCATGGCCTCCCATCACTGAACACATGAAAAAAAATAAACACCTCTACTCACCTTCCTCCCCTCTGCTCCAGCGGATTCGGCTGCTACAGGGGTATTGCACCTCAACCCAGAGGTGTGATATTCCACTCCCGGGTAAGGATGGAGTGTGGAACTGAGCTCAGTTAGCTGCATGCACTACACACATCCCATTTCCGAGGAACAGATCGATGGTACTCCCACTAGAGAAATGTGCAGGTACAACAGTGTCTGTTCCTGGCTGGAGTGGGAGGGGGGTGGAACATCCCAGTAGTGTAGGGGCAGATAGGGGGAGCAGTCTGGGTAAAGCTAGGAGCTCATTGGGTGCTGGTCACCTGAGCTCACACATAGAGGGAGTATATAAGGTGGGAACCATCTTAGATCAGGGTCAGTCTTTTGCAGAGTGAGGTCAGTCTGTCAGAGTTGAGTCAGAGAAGCAGAGCAGAGGAGAAGAGCAGCTCCAATGCCAAGAGAGAGAGAGGAGAAAGAAAGACCCAGAGGGGGAGAAAGAAGGAACTCCAAGAGCCCAAATTAGACCAGAGGGTGAAGAGTTGGCAACAGGGTACCGGATCCCAAGCTGGCAGAGGCTACAGCACACCTTAGCCAGGAACCGGAGGTCGTGGGCAGGACCGATCTGCCACGATCACCCACTAAATCCACCCGGAAGGCAGACCAGGAATAGGGTCAGGGAACCCAGAGACAAGGGTTTACCGCCAAGAGGCCCGAGGGAGCCGGACATAGGTGGATCCCTGGTGGGGAAGGCCAGAGAAGAGGACAGGACAGAAAGGGAGCTCAGGACCACGCTCCAGAATCACCTGGGGGTTGGCTGAGTCCAGGACCTGGTGGACGCAGCACGGCTCGGGTGGTCACTTAAGGCCGGAGTGACCAGAACAACTGCAGTAAGTAAACAAACCCTGAACTGCACAGCCCGACTCTGAGTCTCATTTCCATCCTCGCTGCACCACCACAACCCCCATCCTCTGCAACTGACCCCCTGAGGCTATACCCCTCCCGTTGGGGGTTATACTACCTAAGCTGCACACACATCACCAGCCTCAGTGGACCCTGCTGCAGCGGCGGCCGTATTGACCGCAATTCAACGGGTGGCGTAGTCGACACAAAAGAACATCTAGTAACATCATAAGGACTGCCACACACTGAGTTTGACACCCTGGGCACGGATCGGGTCACAGCCACTCGGAGACTACAACCCCCATCTGATCCGGCTCCGGGTATCCCTAACAGCACTGGCCCAGGGGGCGCGTCACATGGCACCCCTCATCCCAATCCTGGTAAGCATGGCCCCACTATTCTGGTATGCATGGCCTCCCATCACTGAACACATGAAAAAAAATAAACACCTCTACTCACCTTCCTCCCCTCTGCTCCAGCGCTGCGTCCTTTTTGCCAGCATCTCACCTCAGCATCTGAGCAGCGCATGACATCACTGCCATGCACCCTCAGATGCCGAGGTGAGCTGCGGGGATATTCACTCCTCTCCATGCCCATGGAAGTGGAGAGGGGTGAATATTCATTCTCCTTAATAGCGCAGTGTGAGTAGCAGCTGCCGCTTCTTGCTGCGATCACATGTGCCCGCTACTAAAGAGAATGAATATTCACCCCTCTCCACGCCCATGGGAGAAGAATGAATATTCATTCTCTCTAATAGCGGGCACATATGATCGCTGAGCCGCAGTAGGAAGTGGCAGCTGCGATTCACACTGCGCTGTTAAGGAGAATGAATATTCACCCCTCTCCACTCCCATGGGCATGGAGAGGTGTGAATATTCATTTTGTTTAGCAGCGGGCACACGTGGTAGCTGCAGCATTTATTTGAAAATGTGGTACATTTTCAAATAAATTAGCTTTTTTCTCCGCTTACCAGCTATTTTTTGTCCAGCCCTGCCTCCTACATGCACTGTGAGAGCAGGAATAATTCATCTATCTTGACTCCATTTTGGTTACTACGTGCATCTCCTGCTTTGTGAGATGGAGTCTAAGCCAGTCTGTGTGTTTGTAGATAATGAGTCTCAGGCATTCCTTTGTCTAATGGGACTTAAGGCCCCGTCACACTTAGCGACGCTGCAACGATCCCGACAACGATACGACCTGTCAGGGATCGTTGCTGCGTCGCTATGTGGTCGCTGGTGAGCTGTCAAACAGGCAGGCTCACCAACGATCAGGGGAGCAGCGACATCGTGGAAAGAATCTTTCCACGATGTCCTGCTCCTGGTTACGAGCCTGCTGAAGCAGGAGCAGGCTGGTAACCATGGTAAACATCGGGTTACTAGGGGCACACGCGCACCTAGTAACCCGTTGTTTATCATGGTTACCACTCTGCTACAGTGAGCGGGAGGTTACCGCTCACTTTAGCAGGCTGGTGACCATGGTAAACATCGGGTTACTAGGGGCACACGCGCACCTAGTAACCCGTTGTTTATCATGGTTACGAGCCTGCTAAAGTGAGTGGTAACCTCCCGCTCACTGTAGCAGAGTGGTAACCATGATAAACAACGGGTTACTAGGTGCGCGTGTGCCCCTAGTAACCCGATGTTTACCATGGTTACCAGCCTGATCGCTGCTCCCGCTGGTCACACACAGCGATGTGTGCTGACCAGCTGGAGGGCAACGACCAAAAAATGGTCCAGGACACTTTGCAGCGATCAGCGACCTCACAGCAGGGGCCTGATCGTTGCAAAGTGTCACACATAGCGACATCGCTGGTGAGGTCGCTGTTGCGTCACCAAAACCTCGCTAGTGATCTCGCTATGTGAGACGGGGGCTTTAGAGATAACATATAGGAAAATTAAAGTAAGAGGTAGAGCCACACCTAAAGTCTTTAGGTGGGTGTAGACAGTATTAACTTTAGAAAATGAGATGTATTTATGCTAATTCCAGCACATATGTAGAGATAAGCTGAGCCAATTATATTGCTACAATGTTTGTCCAGTAAATATATATATGAGTGACTGATGATATAATAAAAAGAGATCTGCTGTGATGCCTAAGAGTGTATCAGCGTGGCTCTTTCCGTGCATGTATTTGGATTTTACAATTTAATTTGGAGCAGGCACAATATCTCAGAATATCCCACACTAAGTGGCAATGACAAAAGCTGGCACCACAAACAGGGACCTGCTAATTCAAAGGACCGCTGATCCAAACATTTTGCTGTCCCAGACAGCAGGACAACTCTGGACAGCTGTAGCAAAAGGCAAGAAGCTTTTTTCTAACATTACCTGAACTTGTCCCTCTGTCCTGGTGGTTTCGGTGTGTGTTGGGTAAGTGTGTCGCAGGTCGCTCGATCTGCTCATAGTAAGTGGGTCCATTATTGTTAGCCAAAGAACCATGAGCAGACCTTGTGTGTTGAATTCCTGTGTTGTATGTTGTGTGGGAAGTGTGGATTTGGCATTTGACTGGTCATCAGTCCCTGGAGCTAGGTTGTAGCACAGGTGGGTTAGGTAGATCTGGAGGGAAAGAGTAACGATTAGTGGATTACACCCAATGGAGCCGATATTGGTGATTGCAGGCAGCAGCCTCCAGTAGTTCAAAGAAAACTCGTATGGTTGCGACCCCTAGACGTAGGGGCCGATGGTTTTCGGCTGATTTAGTCAGGCATGGACTGAGAAAGAAACCATAGAGAAAATTATGAGTCCTCACTGGTTTGCCTCTCTAGTCAGGCATGGAGAGACAGAGAAAGAAACCAGAGAGAAAGGTAAGAGTCCCCGCTGGTTTACCTCTATAGTCATGCATTCCTGTTGTAAAAGACAGAAGATGGGACGTCTGTCCACTAAGAGACAGTCTGAGCAAGGTAGGGTTGCTGTCAAGGTGGTGAAGGAAAAGGAAGAAAAGAAATTTGTTTACAAAATGCATAGGTTTTGTTTAGCATCTGGTTCTCCACCGGGTGGCAGATTTAATGAGGGTTTTTGGAAAAGTGTATTGAAGGAGAAGATAGGATGCTTAAATGATGTTGGCTTGTTAGACCAGGCTTAGATATGATGGAAAACCTCTAAATGTGTAGCTAGAGGCGAGTTGAAGGAAGAAAAACATGGTGACAACTTATTGTAAGTAAAAAAGATGGCTCTGATCACTCTGCTACTCCCAGATTGATTTCACCCCCTTATATTGTCCCTGAAGGATGGACATGCTATTTATGCAGAAATCAGAACCCAAATTGGCCGGAGACCTGTGGTGTATGTGATGCCCCCTGTCGGCACATATAAATTAATAAACTCCCTACTCCAAAGACAGGATTATACCCATTGTTAGGAGCCCATTGGTTGCTGGTCACCTGGGCTCATGTTCAGAGGGAGGTATAAAAGGTGGGCACCATCTTAGTTCTAGGAGAAGTTCGTTCTGTCCAGTGAGGAGAAGACAGGGAGTAGAGGCTCTGTAGGAGCTCTACTCCAGGAGGGCCTAGTGAGAGGCCGAGGAGGAGGTGAAGGGGAGCTGAGATTGCGTCTCATCCCAGCTCCAAGAGAAAGGAACAGAAAGGAACAGGAAGGAACAGAAAAGGAGAAGAAGAGACAGAGAAACAGAAGGGCTCAGGAACAAGAAGGTGGAAGGGACCCTAAGAACCCACGAGAATCCAGGGTGAGGGGTCAGGCAGATTAAGGGTACCGGATCCCAAGTTGGTGGAGGAGAAACTACCCTCAGCCAAAGACCGGTCGTCTTGATCATTTATTGGTGCGACACCTCATCAAACCTGATAGGAAGGCACCATATAGGGCAGTGGAGGACGGGGCCCACGTTTACCCGTTCAAGTTCGCGGCAGCTGGACAAAAGTGGGTCACTGGTGAGGCAGGCCAGAGAAAGGACAAAAGGGGGTCCTGAGCCATACTTCTGAACTGCCTGGGAGTTGACCGAGCCCCACACCTGGTGGACGCAGCACGGCTCGGGCGGTCACTACCGGTGCCGAAGTGACCCGGAGCACATGAACTGTGAGTAAAGACCCTGGACTGTAACTTGTTGTCTGTGTGCTCCTTCGCGCCTCCAGCACTACCGGTATTGGGACTCTCACCACCATCACTCCCACCATCCACTACACTGCCCTGGGGCCGCACTCTTCCCGTGGGGAGTCACACCATCCCAGCTGCACCCACCATTGGCCCCAGCGGTCTGCCCTGCAGCGGCGGTTCCTAATAACCGCAATCCACGGGTGGCGTAGTCGGACATTATCTAAAACATCTAAAAGACTGCCACTGGTCTGACCACCCTGAGCCACGGAACCGGGTCGCCACTACTACCCCCATCGTTCCCCTACTGCCCGGATCCGAGTGCCCCACGGCTCAGGGGGCGAGTCAGCTTTGGCGTAGTCGGCAGGATTTCGTGCCCGCTAACCACGGGTACTGCGCGCCTGAAAAGAGACTGTTTCATTGTGCTAAAAATGGCGCCCGCCCCAGAAGAACGAGCGCCATAATGTGCGCGCCAAAAGACCAGAGGAGGCCGCCTCCCATCGTGGGCCGGGTCCCAGAATGGCGCCAAAGAGGAAGCCCGCCCCCAACAACCATGAGCACGGCTGTAGAAATGTCTGTCAATGTGGGGGGGCTGACCATGAGAGTGATTGTCAGCAGAATGCCCCAGGACCACCCCCCATGGGGGCGGAAAGAGAAGAAAACTGCGGGGCAGGGGGTGGTCTGGATCAGTCCAGACAGACTGCACCCGGGGATGGACGCCCTCAGCAGCACCAGCCTCTTGGCCCGAAGCCTGCTGCAGGCCGAACCGCTCTGCAGCCTAGCAGAAGTCCTAGCGCAGCTCCCCCGAGACCCGGAGTGTCCGCGAGCTTCACTGGAGGATCTGGAGAGGAGGATGGTCCAAGCGCAGCGGGGTGCACTCAGCGAGTGGAGAGAAGAACTGGCCCGGCAGGCTGGAATCCACCAGCGACAAGCCTCAACCGCACCCCGGAGTCTGCCTGCCTCTGAGGACGGCGCAGGAGAGAGGACCGGAGGCGACGCCGCGGAGGGAGCCTCGAGGACTGAAGCAAGTGAAGGGGACGTCACCACCCCAGGCCCAGCAACCGCAAGCCTGCCCCAGCCTCCCGTCACAGCACCCGAAGCCCCACTCACCGCACCTGTTGCCGCACCCGCCACTGCTCCCAGCTAGGCCTCAAGCGGCGAGCGCCGCGGCCACGGCCCGCCCGGCGCCACGCCCCTTGACCCCGGGCGTCGTAAAGCGAGAAGCATCATCGGCCCGGTCGCAAGGCCTGGATGACCCGGGCGCCATTGCTAAGCCTGCCCCCTGTCCCGGACGGGACTGCCACCTAGCGCAGCCGAGAGACCCCCGGCCTGGTCGCAAGGCCGAGTGCCCCCGGGCGCTGCTCCCAGATCAGGTCCCTCCACTATACCACGGCTGGGTGTGGACCTGATTGCACATCATACCGGTCCGGATGGACTGCCGCTGGAGTGGCCGGCTGAAGTGACCAGCAGTCAGCCATGGAAAATCCAGCCCCCGCGCGAGCCTCTGATACCGGCTCCGGAACCCGTAGAGGTCACCCAACCCCCACTGGAGGACGTCCAATTTGAGTGGGACCCCGCCGGCGAGAACTTGATGGGGTTCGCTCAAGAGACCCGGGCAGACGCGGTCCGTCGTCTGGAGGCCTGTCATCAACAACTGGCGACCTTTGAGCGGGAACGACGAGAGAGGCGCATCAGAGAGGAGCGGCTGCAGGCCCAGAGTGCCGAACAGAAACGCAAGGCCCGCCAAGACCCCCGAGCAGCCCGCGGTCCCCGAATCACCGGGACCATAGTCAAATTCCACATGGAAAACGGCTGGGGTTTCATCAGGGGCCCAGAAACCGCAGGCGACGTCTTTGGGACCCGCAGGGACGTTGAGAGTCATCTACCTGAGGGACACCGTGGCCGTGACCTATACCCTGGAGATGTGGTCACGTACACCCGCCACGTAGGCGCAAAAGGACCGTATGCCCTACATGTTCATCGGCTCACTGAGGAGGAACTACAACACCGCGGCTATGAGGAGAGCCAAGAGGACCCGGACGGGTCTGAAGAACCATATGAGGAGGAAGAAGGAGCATATGGAGGACACCGCTACTAGTAAGTAGCCACGTACCTGTGTACATAGTTACCCGTCAGGGTACAGAGAACTGTTTACTGCTATGGAACTGTTGACTGTGTGCAAGTTAACCCCCTCCATCCCCTAACCAGGCTGAGGACTGTGAGCAGCCATTCCCCTTCCCAAAACTGGCCGAGGACTGAGAGCGGCCATCCTTGTAAATAGTTGCGCTTCCTAAAGCGCCCCCTACTGGTTTTATAAAAAAGACTACCACGTCTACCTCGGGACAGCAAGTCCCTCGTGTTTACAAGTTTGCCAAAGTTCCTGCACTTACAAGAAGAGTGCACACCTGATCGCAAGTTGCACCGCCGCCAGGATCCAAGAATGTGTTGTAAAAATGTTTTCCTGCAAATGTTTTATATGAAAAGTTTTTATATGCTGCTAGATAGTAATGTGAATGTTTTCTATAGTGTTTATATGTCAAAAGAGTTCCAGAAGTATTAGTAAGCGTTTTATAATAGTGTGACAAGAAAAGAAAAGTGTTTCCCTTAAAGGGAACTGAACCGTGTTGCCTGTTTCCTGATGTAAAAAGTTTTAAAAAGTTTTTGCATGTCCTGTAATTAACTGTTTTTGCTCTTTTCCAGCCCGAGGACGTGCTGTGGTTTACCAGGGGGGAATGTAGCACCCCGAGGGTTCGGCCGCTACAGGGGTATTGCACCTCTGCCAGAGGTGTGATATTCCACTCCCGGGTAAGGATGGAGTATGGACCAGGGCTCAGTTAGCTGCATACAGCACACACACCCCATTTCCGAGGGACAGCTCAACGGTGCTCCCACTAGACAGAAGTGCAGGCACGACCGACTATGTCCCTGTCTGGAGTGGGGAGGGGGGTGGAACACCCAGTGCTGTAGGGGCAGATAGGGGTTGGTTCCTGAGCGTAGGTAGGAGCCCATTGGTTGCTGGTCACCTGGGCTCATGGTCAGAGGGAGGTATAAAAGGTGGGCACCATCTTAGTTCTAGGAGAAGTTCGTTCTGTCCAGTGAGGAGAAGACAGGGAGTAGAGACTCTGTAGGAGCTCTACTCCAGGAGGGCCTAGTGAGAGGCCGAGGAGGAGGTGAAGGGGAGCTGAGATTGTGACGCGCCCCTGGGCCTGTGTCGCACTGCGGTGCGCACGCGGGAACTTACCCGGAGCCGGATTCGTGGAGGGTTGTAGTCTCGTGGCGGTGACCCGGTCCGTGCCCAGGGAGTCAAACTGGACGGCAGTCTATTAGTAGTAAATAGTTGATGACTACGCCACCCGTTGAGTGCAGCCAGGGAGCTGCTGCTGCGGGGCAGACCGCTGAGGCCGATGGTAGGATTATGCAGCGTGATAGTATAACCCCCAACGGGAGGGGTATGGCCTCAGGGCAGCCGACGTGGATGATGGGGGTAGCAGGAACCACTCAGAGACGGTACGGTGTAGTTCAGGGTCTTTACTGGTAACAACGATAGACCCTCCCGGAGTACTTGCTAGCGAACGGGGCCTGGTCAGTCCTTGAGCAGATGGGATCTCCCCTGGCCAGGCGCAGTTGTAGGCCTCCCAAACTGACTGTACTCTTCTGGCTACCTTGCTAGAAGCTGATGTAAGTAGCCCACGTCCCTGAGTGTACCGTGTGGTGCTCACCCGTATGGCCGGTGACTCGGGGCCTTCTAATGGCTTCCACTCCACGATGGCGGTGCTGGTCCCACGCGTGTGACCGTGCCTTCGGGCTTCTGGGCCAGAGGACCTGAAATCCCCTGCCTGACGGATTCTGCTGCTGGGTAGGAATTAGTCCCCACAGCCTCGGACTCCGGGTCCGGAAAGAAGTCTTCTTAGTCAGGGCGAGCTCTGCAGCTGCCAGCCCCTGACTCCTTGTGACTCTGCTGTTTCCTATGCTGCTTCTTGTCTCTACTCCACTTGTCTGACTCACCCTGCCTCAGCCCCGGGTTTATACAGGGGAAGTTCTTCCCCTCCCAAGACTGGGCAGGAGGTGTGGCATGCACAGGATCCCTGACCAAAGGACCTCCCACCTGCTCTCAGACATAACATTACATTACTGTGGAAAACCAGACCCCTGGGGTGCCACATTCCCCCCTAGTGAAATTTAGTACTCCGGGACTAAACACATTTAGAAAAACATAACAAGGCAAAAACATTAATAATACAATAAGAAAACATATAAAGATGGTTACGGCGTGTCCGCAACCGGGTGCAGTCTCTGAAGGAAGCAAGGTGTCCATTTCACCAACACAGGGAGACGTAACCAGGTAGGGGTCTGTCCTACCCCGAGTCCTTAACAGTCTCTAGTCCATCCTGGGTTACGCTCCAACTATGTACAAGGATTCCCGGTAAATCCACCAAGGATCCCTTAAAATAACTAGAAACACAAAATTATACACAAGCAACAAGACACAGAAAAACATAAATAAAACAATTTATACACTTCAAATTCTCCAGCGTGCGGGTAACTGGCCTCTAGTGGCCCGAGTGGACCTACGGAGCTGACTGTCTGGCCCTGAACTACAGGGTGTAGGAACTGTCAAGGGTAAACTGGGCAGCTGTCTACCGGCTCTTTGTCTCACTAGGGGTACGGCAGGCTCACTATAAGCAGAGGGTTGATTCTCCTGTTCTGCTTGTGTGGAGTCTTCTGCCTCCTGGACCGGCTGTTCTTCCAGCTCTACCCGTTGCTCCGTAGGTTCTTGGGATGATGGTTGGAGGAAGGTGAGTACGGGTACCACAACTGCACCATTGACTTGAGTCCAAGACTGAGGGAAGTCCCCGAGCACGGTACTAACCATATCTTCCCTTTCTTCCACGGGTCGATGGTCTTCTTGTTCCTCTTCAGGGTTCCTCAGTTGTTCGGGACACTTCTTCAGGTGGTCCCGGGATACAATGGCTGTGGTTTCCCCTCCGTCTTTACTGATGGTACAGACCTTCGGGTTCTCGTGGCTTGAGGGCAGTACGGTGTACGGGTCCTTCTCCCACTGGTCGTCCAACTTGTGGAGCCGTCTCTTCCTCTTCAAGACCTGCTCTCCGGGTACCAGGGGAACAGCGGGAGCATACTGGTTGTAAGTTTTCTCTTGTCTTTCCCTAGCCTGACAGAGACTTCGCTCCACGCTCTCCTGTACTCTCCGGTACTGCTGCTGCCTCTCTGTGTCCCAGTCTGTTTCTGGTGAAGTGTCCTCGGGGGTCAGGACTCCCATTTCCAGGTCAACAGGTAACTTACCAGGTCTTGCCCTCATTAGGTAAGCCGGGGTACAGTTGGTGGAACCTACCGGGATGTGGTTGTATAGGTCCACCAGATCGGGCAACTTTTCAGGCCACAGACTGCGTTCTTCCAGGGGCAACGTTTTTAGAAGATCCATTACCACCTGGTTCATTTTTTCACAAAGTCCATTAGTCTGCGGATGGTAGGGTGTCGTCCTTATCTTCCGGCAGCCATACAGATTGCAGAATTCCTGAAAGACCTCCGCTTCAAAGGCAGGTCCCTGGTCCATCAGCACTTGGTCCGGGTACCCGTGTGGACGGCAGAAGTGCTGCTGGAAGGCTCTAGCTGCTGTTTGAGCCGTTAAGTCCTTGACGGGGACGACAACCAAGAACCGGGAGTAATGATCCACGATGGTTAACGCGTAGACGTAGCCACTTCTGCTTGGGGTCAGTTTTACATGATCCAAGGCTACCAGTTCCAACGGTTGCCGGGTGACGATGGACTGCAGGGGAGTCTTCTGGCTGGCTCGGTCCTTCCTTCTCAGGTTGCACGGGCCACAATCTCTGCACCACTTCTCGATGGTTCCCCTCATGCCTACCCAGTGGAACCGCTCGCGCAGCAGGAACTCCAGCTTTTTCCACCCAAAGTGTCCAGCTCCGTCGTGGTATGCCTCCATCACCATGGCTGCGTCTCTTCGTGGCACCACTACTTGCCAGAGTAATTCATGCGTCCGGGAGTTAACCATTCTGCGGCACAACTTCCCTTTGTAAAGGAACAGTCGACTCTTCTCTGCCCATAGTTGTTTGGCTTCCTCCGGAGCGTCTGGTTCAAGTCGAGCCTCCGGCCGAGTCAGCATCTCCTTCACCAGTCGGACGGCAGGGTCGCTGTCTTGCGTTTCCGCCCAGTTGTAGTGGGGTAAGGGGTTCAACGTAGCAGCCTGCTTACTCCTTACCCGGTGGGAATACTGAATAGTCCCATGACGGTGGAACGCAGGGAGTTCAACTTCTTCCAGTCCCTCCGGATCTTCTCCTCCGTCCGGCAGGTTGGGCATCCTGGACAGGGCGTCCGCGTTGGTATTGGAGCGTCCTGCCCGGTATTTAATTGTGAACTCGTAGTTGGACAGACGGGCCATCCACCTCTGCTCCAGGGCACCGAGTCTTGCCGTGTCCAGGTGTGTCAGCGGGTTGTTATCCGTGTACACGGTGAACCGGGAAGAAGCGAGGTAATGCTTAAAGCGCTCAGTGATTGCCCATACTACGGCCAGGAACTCTAACTTAAATGAGCTGTAATTCTCGGGGTTCCTTTCGGTGGGTCGCAGTTTTCGGCTGGCGTAGGCGATTACTCGTTCCTTCCCCTGCTGGATCTGGGACAGTACGGCTCCTAGCCCGATGTTACTGGCGTCGGTGTAGAGGATAAAGGGCTGGCTATAATCCGGGTACGCCAGGATTTCGTCCCCCGTGAGGGCCATCTTCAGCTGGCGGAAGGACTCTTCTTCCAGCTCTTCCCATTTGAAGGGCGGCTTCTGGTTCTTGGCCTTCCGGGACTGGCCTATCAGGAGGTCCTGCATAGGCGCTGCCTTTTTGGTGAAACCGGGAATAAACCTTCGGTAGTAGCCTACCAACCCGAGGAACTGCCGCACTTCTTTTACGCTGGAGGGGCTTGGCCATCCCTTAATTGCGGTGATCTTATCGGGGTCGGGAGCCACTCCGTCAGCGCTCACCACGTGTCCCAGGTACTGCACCTTTGGTTTCAGGAGGTGACACTTGGAGGGTTTCACCTTTAGGCCGTAACCCGCCAGAGCTCCGAACACCTCCGCCAGGTGTTTCAGGTGGTCCTCATAAGTTTTGGAGTATACGATGACATCGTCCAGGTACAACAGGACCGTCTCGAAGTTTCTGTGGCCCAGACAGCACTCCATTAATCGTTGGAAGGTTCCTGGGGCGTTGCAGAGTCCGAACGGCATGCAGGTGAACTCACTAAGTCCCATCGGGGTGGTGAATGCGGTCTTCTCCCGGTCCGCCTCTGCTACAGGAACCTGCCAGTACCCGCTAGTGAGATCCAAGGTAGAGAAGAAGTTAGCAGATCTTAAAGCAGCCAATGACTCCTCTATCCTTGGTAAGGGGTACGCATCCTTGTGTGTGATACGGTTGATTTTCCGGTAATCTACACACATCCTCATGGTGTTGTCTTTCTTTTTGACTAAAACTAGCGGGGCTGCCCAGGGGCTACAGCTATCCCGGATTACCCCAGCCTCCTTCATGTCTCTAAGCATCCCCTTGGCGTGTTGGTAATGTGCAGGGGGTACGGGTCGATACCTCTCTTTTATGGGAGGATGATCTCCCGTGGGGATGCGATGTTCTACCCCCTTGACTCGCCCGAAGTCTAACGGGTGTTTACTAAACACTCTCTCATACTCTTGAACCACCCGATAGACTCCTTGTTTCTGATGTGAGGGAGTGGAGTCAGTACCCAGATGTAGTTGCTGACACCAGTCCTCCATGTCTTTCTTAGAGCCGTTACCTTCCTCCGGGTGAGATGGAGGCAAGGGTTCCACAGATTGTATAGAATTTTGATTAGTGATATATAATTTGGCTAGCGTGGCATACCGGGGCAGGTACACTTCCCTCTCCCCGATATTTATTATGCGAACGGGCACCCTCCCATGGCGTACATTGACGACCCCCCGTGCTGTCAAAATGGTGGGCCTACTGTCTGAGTAAACTGGTTCTACCATTGCCTGGTAATCTCTACCTCTCAGACCAATAGCTGCCCGGCACCAAATCATCATTTCACTTTTTGGGGGCATGGCAATAGGAAAAGGGTCACACATTCTTACGCTACCAATCTCACCGCCGGAGAGTTCCACTTGTTGCCGTTGCATCAGTGCCCAGATCTCTTTCTGGAGCACCCGCTGCTCGCCGGAGCTGGCATTCTTGGCAACCTGCTGTAAAAGGAAAATCACCTCTGCAAGACAATTTTCAATTACATTAGTTCCTAGAGTTATTTTTGGGTGACTCTCATGTTTATCAATATCTACAATGATCAGTCCCTGTGCGGCCAGTTCGACTCTACCAATTTTGATGGTCACCTCTTTAAATCCGATCTGTGGCACGGGCTGACCATTGCTGGCGATGATACTCAAGTCGTCGTCGGGGTAGCGGGTAATATCCGAGTCATTCCAGTACTGCTTGAAGAGCACGTACGGGATGGTGGTGACCTGTGACCCGGTGTCCAGTAGGGCACTCATGGGAATGCCATCCAGTACCACAGGCAAGACTGGACGTCCTCCCACATATCTGTCGCGCCAGTTCGATGGGCCTGGTGATCTTTTTCCTGGGGGTTGGCCCTCTACCCCAGGTTGTGCCCGTTTAAAGAACAGTACCTTGCCATATGTCCGGGTTGATTGCAGCGGCGGCAGATGGGTCGACCGTCCTCACTGTATCGGTCACTGGGTCTTCCTCTGGCCGGTGGGGTCCTCCTTGGTCGACGCCACGGGATGTCCTCCGGTCCGGATGCCAGCTGGATCTTCCCTGGGGTGGAAACCTGTAAAGACTGCACAGTTCGGGTTAGCGCAGCAACGCTCTTAGCTAGCTCTTGGACCTGATGGTGTAGGTCTGGAGCCGGGTCATTGTCCAGAGCCTGCGCATCAGCTCCCACAGGCCCTGCTGACAAGGGCGCCGCCTCCTGGTAGTAAGTGGTAGTGGGGCGTCTGTGGGTCACAACGCCACCTGGTGCCGGTTCTCGGAGCACCCGGATGGCTCTGTCCTTGAACTGTGCAAAGTCCAGATGGGGATCCTGTAAGGCCATTGCCCGCAACTGGGTTCGGTGGGCATTGCAATATAAACCCTCTATAAATTGTTCAGTCAACAGCCTGTCCTCGTTTCCCACCCCATCAGGGTCGGTCTGCTTAATGGCCCTCAGGGCCTCTTGTAGGTTTAGTGCATAGTCCCTTATACTCTCATGCGCTCGCTGCTTGCACCCGTAGAATCTAAGCTTAATCTCGGCTGAGGTGCGACTATCAAAGGTGTCCCTCAGCCGGGTTAGTATCCCTGCGACAGTCTTCCTCCCAGGTGGCCAGGATTTTACTTCCCTTTTGGCTGCCCCGGTTAGTTGGGCCACCAGGATGCTCACTTTTTGCTCTTCTGTGAGGGGGTACACCTGGAAGAGGCTATCCAGCTTTTCTCTAAAGTCATGCAGGGTATGTGACTCCCCTGAGTACTGGGGTAGCCAAGCTGCTCCCGGGATATAGGGCATGGTGAAGGGCATAACTGCAGCAGCGGTGGCGCTGGCGGGGGTTGAGGCAGTGAAGCTCTCCTCCGTATCCGACATCTTCCTCCCCCCTAGTGGACCGTGGCCTACCTTGCGATGATCCTGTTCCGTAGGCCGCGGCTCCGCAGTGGATCGTCAGGGTTGAGGACCTTCCGTCGCGCTCCGGTGACGTCGGCGTCTGCTGGGCTCCTTCCAGGACCTTACGCAACGTCCGGACGTGAGGCGGGGCTTCAGTTCTCGCGCGCTTTCGGAGTCCACGCCCCTCTTCTTCCCGCGCGGCGTCCTCAAGATGGCGTCCAATGGCGGGAAAACTCCACGGATGGCGGGAAGAAGGTCGAAGATGGCGCCGGATGGCGGGAAAACTTCGCGGATGGCGGGAAGAAGGTAGAAGATGGCGCCGGATGGCGGGAAACCTCCACGGATAGCGGGAATCTTCACCACTGGTAAGTTTGAACAGTCTTTGCTTTTCAGGCACGCAGTACCCGGTGGTTGCGGGCACGAAATCCTGCCGACTACGCCAAAGTTGACGCGCCCCTGGGCCTGTGTCGCACTGCGGTGCGCACGCGGGAACTTACCCGGAGCCGGATTCGTGGAGGGTTGTAGTCTCGTGGCGGTGACCCGGTCCGTGCCCAGGGAGTCAAACTGGACGGCAGTCTATTAGTAGTAAATAGTTGATGACTACGCCACCCGTTGAGTGCAGCCAGGGAGCTGCTGCTGCGTGGCAGACCGCTGAGGCCGATGGTAGGATTATGCAGCGTGATAGTATAACCCCCAACGGGAGGGGTATGGCCTCAGGGCAGCCGACGTGGATGATGGGGGTAGCAGGAACCACTCAGAGACGGTACGGTGTAGTTCAGGGTCTTTACTGGTAACAACGATAGACCCTCCCGGAGTACTTGCTAGCGAACGGGGCCTGGTCAGTCCTTGAGCAGATGGGATCTCCCCTGGCCAGGCGCAGTTGTAGGCCTCCCAAACTGACTGTACTCTTCTGGCTACCTTGCTAGAAGCTGATGTAAGTAGCCCACGTCCCTGAGTGTACCGTGTGGTGCTCACCCGTATGGCCGGTGACTCGGGGCCTTCTAATGGCTTCCGCTCCACGATGGCGGTGCTGGTCCCACGCGTGTGACCGTGCCTTCGGGCTTCTGGGCCAGAGGACCTGAAATCCCCTGCCTGACGGATTCTGCTGCTGGGTAGGAATTAGTCCCCACAGCCTCGGACTCCGGGTCCGGAAAGAAGTCTTCTTAGTCAGGGCGAGCTCTGCAGCTGCCAGCCCCTGACTCCTTGTGACTCTGCTGTTTCCTATGCTGCTTCTTGTCTCTACTCCACTTGTCTGACTCACCCTGCCTCAGCCCCGGGTTTATACAGGGGAAGTTCTTCCCCTCCCAAGACTGGGCAGGAGGTGTGGCATGCACAGGATCCCTGACCAAAGGACCTCCCACCTGCTCTCAGACATAACATTACATTACTGTGGAAAACCAGACCCCTGGGGTGCCACAATTGCGTCTCATCCCAGCTCCAAGAGAAAGGAACAGAAAAGGGGAAGAAGAGACAGAGAAACAGAAGGGCTCAGGAACAAGAAGGTGGAAGGGACCCTAAGAACCCACAAGAATCCAGGGTGAGGGGTCAGGCAGATTAAGGGTACAGGATCCCAAGTTGGTGGAGGAGAAACTACCCTCAGCCAAAGACCGGTCGTCGTGATCATTTATTGGTGCGACACCTCATCAAACCTGCTAGGAAGGCACCATATAGGACAGCGGAGGACGGGGCCCACGTTTACCCGCACAAGTTCGCGGCAGCTGGACAAAAGTGGGTCACTGGTGAGGCAGGTCAGAGAAAGGACTAAAGGGGGTCCTGAGCCATACTTCTGAACTGCCTGGGAGTTGACCGAGCCCCACACCTGGTGGACGCAGCACGGCTCGGGCGGTCACTACCGGTGCCGAAGTGACCCGGAGCACATGAACTGTGAGTAAAGACCCTGGACTGTAACTTGTTGTCTGTGTGCTCCTTCGCACCTCCAGCACTACCTGTATTGGGACTCTCACCACCATCACTCCCACCATCCACTACACTGCCCTGGGGCCGCACTCTTCCCGTGGGGAGTCGCACCATCCCAGCTGCACCCACCATCGGCCCCAGCGGTCTGCCCTGCAGCGGCGGTTCCTAATAACCGCAATCCACGGGTGGCGTAGTCGGACATTATCTAAAACATCTAAAAGACTGCCACTGGTCTGACCACCCTGAACCACGGAACCGGGTCGCCACTACTACCCCCATCGTTCCCCTACTGCCCGGATCCGAGTGCCCCACGGCTCAGGGGGCGAGTCACATGCATTAGCCCCCAGAGCTCGCTCCAGCCAGTGTGGCCCCCCTGGCCAGTGCCACAAGTGCTATGCCCCCACAAGTCTCCGCCATGCCCCCAATGAACATCGTGCCTGCACTGTATGGGACCAACTCCCCTTCAGGCGCTGTCCTGCCTTCCAGTTCCTCCCCTGACAAAACCCAAATGGATGCAGCAGTTATATGTCAGTCTTTTGCTGCCTTCCATGACTCACTAGGACACATAGACGGATTATAATGAGGTCAATCTGGGCTACCGCACGGGGCTCCGGGGGGCCCGGGGCTCCGTGGGGTCCATGGCCAGATTGCCCTCATTATAATATGTGCAGAGCCGCGGCGTATATCGGCCCCCAGACCGCTCCCCCAGCAGCTGCGCACGGCCGCTGCTTCTTCTTCGGCCGGGCCAGCACTGCACCTGTTAACTTCCCTGTGTGCTGGCCCGGCCGCGTCACAGCTAGAGTGACGTCACGCAGTGCGCGCCCTGCACTGCTACTTACCACCGGAGAGGAGCTGGACGACGGGAGCCATGGGATGGTGAGTGAGTGAGTGTGTGTGTGTGTGTGTGTGAGTGTTTGTGAGTGTGAGTGTTTGTGTGCAGACATCATTGTGTGATGTCTGTTTATTTGTATTTTTGTGTTTCAAATGTGTTTATGTGTGTATGTATGTATATGTCTGTATATGTTTTTGTGTGTGTGCGTGACTGCGTGTGGCCTCCCGCTGTCTCTGGGGGGGGCGCCGTGTGGCCTCCCGCTGTCTGTGGGGGGGCACCGTTCGGCCTCCTGCTGTGTATAGATGGCTTCGTGCGGCCTCCCGCTGTGTATAGATGGCACCGTGCGGCCTCCTGCTGTGTATAGATGGCGCCGTGCGGCCTCCTGCTGTGTATAGATGGCTATGTGCGGACTCCTGCTGTGTATAGATGGTTACGTGTGGAATCCTGCTGTGTATAGATGGCTACGTGCGGCCCCCAGCTGTGTATAGATGGCGCCATGCGGCCTCCTGCTGTGTATAGATGGCGCCGTGCGGCCTCCTGCTGTGTATAGATGGCACCGTGCAGCTTCCTGCTGTGTATAGATGGCACCGTGCGGCCTCCCGCTGTGTATAGATGGCACCGTGCGGCCTTCCCCTGTGTATAGATTGCTACGTGCGGCCTCCCGCTGTGTATAGATGGCGCCGTGCGGCCTCCTGCTGTGTATAGATGGCACCGTGCAGCTTCCTGCTGTGTATAGATGGCACCGTGCGGCCTCCCGCTGTGTATAGATGGCGCCGTGCGCTCTCCTGCTGTGTATAGATGGCTACGTGCGGACTCCTGCTGTGTATAGATGGTTACGTGTGGAATCCTGCTGTGTATAGATGGCTACGTGCGGCCTCCTGCTATGTATAGATGGCTACGTGCAGCCTCCTGCTGTGTATAGATGGCTATGTGCGGCCATCCGCTGTGTATAGATGGCTACGTGCGGCCTCCCGCTGTGTATAGATGGCTACATGCAGCCTCCCGCTGTGTATAGATGGCTGCGTGCGGCCTCCCGCTGTGTATGGATGGCTACGTGTGGCCCCCCGCTGTGTATAGATGGCACCGTGCGGCCTCCTGCTGTGTATAGATGGCTACGTGCGGCCCCCTGCTGTGTATAGATGGCGCCGAACGGCCTCCCGCTGTGTATAGATGGCACCATGCGGCCTCCCGCTGTGTATAGATGGCGCCGTGCAGCCTCCCGCTGTGTATAGATGGCGCCGTGCGCCCTCCCGCTGTGTATAGATGGCTTCATGCGGCCTCCTGCTGTGTTTAGATGGCATTGTGCGGCCTCCAGCTGTGTATAGATGGCATTGTGCGGCCTCCTGCAATGTATAGATGGCTACGTGCGGCCTCCCGCTGTGTATAGATGGCTACGTGCGGCCTCCTGCTGTGTATAGATGGCTACGTGCAGCCCCCTGCTGTGTATAGATGGCTACGTGGGGCCTCCCGCTGTGTATAGATGGCATCGTGCGGCCTCCCGCTGTGTATAGATGGCTACGTGCGGCCTCCCGCTGTGTATAGATGGCTACGTGCGGCCTCCTGCTGTGTATAGATGGCTACGTGCAGCCCCCTGCTGTGTATAGATGGCTACGTGGGGCCTCCCGCTGTGTATAGATGGCTACGTGCGGCCTCCCGCTGTCTATAGATGGCACCGTGCGGCCTTCCGCTGTGTTTAGATGGCTACCTGTGGCCTTCCGCTGTGTATAGATGGCTACGTGCGGCCTCCCGCTGTCTATAGATGGCACCGTGTGGCCTCCCGCTGTGTATAGATGGCATCGTGCGGCCTCCCGCTGGGTATAGATGGCTACGTGCGGCCTCCCGCTGTCTATAGATGGCACCGTGCGGCCTTCCGCTGTGTTTAGATGGCTACCTGTGGCCTTCCGCTGTGTATAGATGGCTACGTGCGGCCTCCCGCTGTCTATAGATGGCACCGTGTGGCCTCCCGCTGTGTATAGATGGCATCGTGCGGCCTCCCGCTGGGTATAGATGGCTACGTGCGGCCTCCCGCTGTCTATAGATGGCACCGTGTGGCCTCCCGCTGTGTATAGATGGCATCGTGCGTCCTCCCGCTGGGTATAGATGGCTACGTGCGGCCTCCCGCTGTCTATAGATGGCACCGTGAGGCCTTCCGCTGTGTTTAGATGGCTACCTGTGGCCTGTCGCTGTATGGCATGTATGGCCGGTTCTACACTGGATATGCTGTTGTTTCCCTCCGTGAAACCATAAAAGCAGAACTGTTGCCCCCACACATATCCACCCAGAAACTGAACTCTGTGCCATAAAAGAAGCCTGCAGATATGATAAAGACCAAACTGCCGCCATTTACACAGACAGCCGCTATGCCTTTGGCATATCTCATGGGTATGGACTTATATGGAAAGATCGATATTTCCTCACAGCGGCAGGCAAGCTTATCAAGAATCATAAATCCATCCAATGCCTTATGGAGGCCCTTCTTTTACCGGAGAAAGTTGCCATAGTGAAAGTCAAAGGCCATGCAAAGGACAACTCAACCACAACTAAAGGCAACCACCTTGCAGACCAGGCTGTAAAATCTGCAGCTTACTAACCAAGAGGCAACCCTGCCGAGGTGGCAGTCACACAGGTGGCCCCCACTGCGGACCCACCTGTGACCTATAACCTTCTCCAGAAGCTATAACAACAGGTTCGCGCTGAAGAATTTGACAGATGGCAAGAGAAGGGAGCTGTGCAGTCATCAGAAGGACTGTGGCTCGTGGGGAACCAAGTTTATCTTCCCCGGGTTCTGTATTCCATGATGGCTCAAGCCACCCACAGCAGTATCCATCAATCTAAGATTTCCATGTTGGACCTCATCCAATGCTATTGTTATGCTTCTGAGTTCAGTGTCACTGCAGCCAAACACGTTCAAGCCTGTCTCACATGTGCGCTCAACAATGTGGGACACACCACCAAGACACCTATGAGGCACACATCGAGGCCCCTGAACCATTACAGTGCCTTCTGATAGACTACATTCAACTTCCCAAGGTGCAATCCTACGAGTATGTACTTATGTGTGTTGATCTCTTCTAAGGATGGCCAGAAGAGTACCCTGGGGGTAATGCCACCGCCAAGGCTACAGCGAAGACACTAATCTCAGAAGTCGTCTGAAGATACGAGGTGCCCGAGAGCATAGAGGGTGACAGAGGTACCCACTTAAATGGAGAAGGGATGCAGAAAAAAATGTCCGCCTCTCATTCTTTGTACCATCCACAAAGTAGCAGTAGAATAGAGAGCCTGAATGGGACCCTGAAACTGACAATCCAGAAAGCCAGACCATAAATGCTTGCCTCTTGCTCTCTTCTCAATCAGGTATAAAAAAAATAAGAAAAAACTCTTTAAATCTTCCTCCTTAGCGAGTGTGAACGAGCTGAGTGTGACCGGAGCGTAAGTGCAAACGAAAGTAAGTGTGTGACTTGTTTTCCAGGTATTTGGGAATCCTGCAGAAAATACCTGTGTGAATTGCAGTGAGTTGCTGAATTGTGAACTGCTGAGTGCTTTTCTACCTGTTTAGTTTTATTGGGCTTTTTAAAACCTATTTTCTCACTACAGTTTTACAGTTTCTTAGTTTACTACCTGTGTATTTAAGGGTTAACTACACTGCACTAAAATCCTGAGGTGTAGCTATACTCACAAGGGGTTAATTAAGGGGGAGGGGTCATAATTAAGGCTTTATAAGGGGCAGCTGGTTGGGGCATCCAGTCCTTTGGAAGTGCATTTGAGCTGTAGGGTGCATTGCTGCAAAAGGGAAAAAAAAAAAAAAAACCTCTTTAAATCTTCCTCCTTAGCGAGTGTGAACGAGCTGAGTGTGACCGGAGTGTAAGTGCAAACGAAAGTAAGTGTGTGACTTATTTTTCAATGACTTTGGATTCAGGGAGTTTGGAAGGGAGGAATTTGGACTGAATTGCTGTCTGTATTTTGTTAACTCTTTACATTTCTTTTTACTTAACATTTCTGTCTAGTGTAATCCCCATTAGGAAATGAGCTCCGTTATTGGCAATGCTATCCAGTGTACATCTTGCCACATGTATGCAATCCTTGAACAGCCGGTCGGGGTTGCATACTGCTGCCTCGAGATGTGTGTACGTTGTGCGTTTGGAAGCCCAGGTACTGGATCTAAATGAGCAGCTGGCAACACTGAGATCCATTGACAATATGGCAAGGAGTCTGCTGCTCGCTGAGCAGCTGCTCACTGGGGTAGATGTGGGGGAGGGTGGTAGTAGGGAGCTGCAGGACAGTGAGGAAGCTAGCTGGGTGACAGTTAGAAGGGGGGGTAGAGGGAAGAGTGCCAGGGAGGCTAGTCCTGATCTGGCACACCCCAATAAGTTTGCAGAGTTGGCAGATGAGGGGGGTGACGGTACAGGGGTAGCTCTGCTGCAGCAAGGCATGTCCCCTGAAAGCCGTAGGCGTGTCAGCTCCACTAAGGAGGGAAATAGGAGAGCAGGGCAGGCCAGGCAGGTGCTGGTAGTGGGGGACTCAATTATTAGGGGAACAGATAGGGCAATCTGTCACAAAGACAAGGATTGTCGAACAGTGTGCTGCCTACCTGGCGCTCGAGTCCGGCACATCGCTGATTGGGTTGACAGATTACTGGGAGGGGCTGGTGAGGACCCAGCGGTCATGGTGCACATTGGCACAAATGACAAAGTTAGAGATAGATGGAAAGTCCTTAAAGATGATTTCAGGGAATTAGGCTGCAAGCTGAAAGCAAGGACCTCCAAGGTGGTTTTCTCTGAAATACTACCGGTACCACGTGCCACGCCAGAGAGGCAGCGGGAGATTAGAGAGATAAATAAGTGGCTCAAGAACTGGTGTAGGAAGGAGGCATTTGGGTTCCTGGAGAACTGGGCCGACTTCTCAGTTTGGCTACAGACTCTACGCTAGGGGCCGGCTGCACCTCAATGGGGAGGGTGCAGCTGTGCTGGGGGAGAAAATGGCTAGAAGTTTGGAGGAGTGTTTAAACTAGGGATTGGGGGGGAGGGTATTCATTTTATAGGTGGGGAAGATAGTGCAGATAGTGACCTGGGCACAAATAAAGAAATTGGGGGTGGGGTTAGAACAGTCAATAAAGTAAGAAGGAATAGAGGTACAGAGAGATACATAAAATGCATGTACACTAATGCCAGAAGCCTCACCAACAAAATGGAGGAATTAGAAGTAATTTTGTTGGAAAATAATTATGACATGGTGGGGATATCTGAGACGTGGCTGGACGAGAGCCACGACTGGGTAGTTAATTTACAGGGCTATAGTCTGTTCAGAAATGACAGTACAAACAAGCGAAGGGGGGGGGGGGTGTTTATATGTAAAATCATCCTTAAAACCCATCTTGCGGGAGGACATATGTGAATCTAATGTAAATGTAGAGTCCCTGTGGGTGGAGATAAGGGGAGGGGGGAAAATAATAAATTACTGATAGGGGTTTGTTATAAGTCTCCAAAAATAATGGAAGCAGCAGAGAATATCCTCATAAAGCAAATAGATGAAGCAGCGACTTAAGGAAAAGTCATTATTATGGGGGACTTCAACTACCCTGAAATACATTGGGTGACAGAAACCTGTAGTTCAAGCAAAGGTAATAGGTTTTTGACAACTATGAGAGACAATTACCTTTCACAACTGGTTCAGGACCCAACAAGAAGGGGGGCAATGCTAGACCTAATATTAACCAATAGGCCAGACCGCATATCAAATATACGAGTTGGGGGTCACTTGGGTAATAGTGATCACAAAATAATACGTTTTCATGTAACCTTTAATAAGATGTGTAGTAGAGGGGTTACAAGGACACTAAACTTCAGGAAGGCAAATTTCCAACGGTTGAGAGATGATCTTAGTGCAATAAACTTGGACGATATCCTGAGACATAAAGCTACACAAAGCAAATAAGAGACATTTATTAGCATCCTGAATAGGACCTGTGCACAATATATACCCTATGGGAATAAACATGCTAGAAATAGGAGGAAACCACAATGGCTAAATAGAGCTGTAAAGGGAGCAATTAGTGACAGAAAGAAAGCATTTAGAGAACTAAAGCAAGTAGGTAGTGATGAGGCATTAAATAAATATAGAAAATTAAATAAATTCTGTAAAAACCAAATCAAGGCAGCAAAGATTGAGGCAGAGAGAATCATTGCCAGAGAAAGTAAAAATAACCCCAAAATATTCTTTAACTACATAAATAGTAAAAAATCTAAAAAATGATAGTGTTGACCCCCTTAAATATAGTCTGGGTGAAATGGTGGATGAGGATGAGGAAAAAGCCAATATGCTAAAAGACTTTTTTTCAACTGTACTTACACAAGAAAATCGCATGACAGAAAACATGATTAATGATAACAAAAATTCTCCATTAAATGTCACTTGCTTAACCCAGCAGGAAGTACGGCGGTGTCTAAAAATCACTAAAGTTGACAAATCCCCGGGCCCGGATGGGATACATGTGCGAGTACTGCAGGAATTAAGCAACGTCATTGATAGACCATTATTTTTAATCTTTAAAGATTCCATAACAACAGGATCTGTACCACAGGACTGGCGTCTGGCAAATGTGGTGCCAATATTCAAAAAGGGGACAAAAACTGAACTTGGAAATTATAGGCCAGTAAGCTTAACCTCTACTGTGGGTTTCCTAAGAGATGCTATACTAGAGTATCTGAGGAAGAATAACCTCATGACCCAATATCAACATGGGTTTATGAGGGACCGATCCTGTCAAACTAATCTGATCAGTTTTTATGAGGAGGCAAGTTCCTGACTGGACCAAGGAAATGCAGTGGATGTTGTGTATATGGACTTTTCAAAAGCTTTTGATACGGCTCCACACAAAAGGTTGATACATAAAATGAGAACAATGGAGATAGGGGAAAATATATGTACAGTGGTGGGCAAAAGTATTGGCACCCATGCAATTCTGTCAGATAATACTCAGTTTCTTCCTGAAAATGATTGCAATCAGAAATTCTTTGGTATTATTATCTTCATTTAATTTGCTTGCAAGGAAAAAACACAAAAGAGAATGAAGCAAAAATCAAATCAGTGATCATTTCACACAAAACTCCAAAAATGGGCCAGACAAAAGTATTGTCACCCTCAGCCTAATACTTGGTTGCACAACCTTTAGCCGCTTCCGGTAACCATCAATGAGTTTCTTACAATGCTCTGCTGGAATTGTAGACCATTCTTCTTTGGCAAACTGCTCCAGGTCCCTGATATTTGAAGGGTGCCTTCTCCAAACTGCCATTTTGAGATCTCTCCACAGGTGTTCTATGGGATTCAGGTCTGGACTCATTGCTGGCCACCTTAGAAGTCTCCAGTGCTTTCTCTCAAACCATTTTATAGTGCTTTTGGAAGTGTGTTTTGGGTCATTGTCCTGCTGGAAGATCCATGACCTCTGAGGGAGACCCAGCTTTCTCACACTGGGCCCTACATTATGCTGCAAAATTTGTTAGTAGTCTTCAGACTTCATAATGCCATGCACACGGTCAAGCAGTCCAGTGCCAGAGGCAGCAAAGCAACCCCAAAACATCAGGGAACCTCCGCCATGTTTGACTGTAGGGACCGTCTTCTTTTCTTTGAATGCCTCTTTTTTTCCTGTACACTCTATGTTGATGCTTTTTCCCAAAAAGCTCTACTTTAGTCTCATCTGACCAGAGAACATTCTTCCAAAACGTTTTAGGCTTTCTCAGGTAAGTTTTGGCAAATTCCAGCCTGGCTTTTTTATGTCTCGGGGTAAGAAGTGGAGTCTTCCTGGGTATCCTACCATACAGTCCCTTTTCATTCAAATGCCGACGGATAGTATGGGTTGACACTGTTGTACCCTCGGACTGCAGGGCAGCTTGAACTTGTTTGGATGTTAGTCGAGGTTCTTTATCCACCATCCGCACAATCTTGCGTTGAAATCTCTCGTCAATTTTTCTTTTCCATCCACATCTAGGCAGGTTAGCCACAGTGCCATGGGCTTTAAACTTCTTGATGACACTGTGCACGGAAGACACAGGATCATTCAGGTCTTTGGAGATGGACTTGTAGCCTTGAGATTGCTCATGCTTCCTCACAAATAGGTTTCTCAAGTCCTCAGACAGTTCTTTGGTCTTCTTTATTTTCTCCATGCTCAATGTGGTACACACAAGGACACAGGACAGAGGTTGAGTCAACTTTAATCCATGTTAACTGGCTGCAAGTGTGATTTATTTATTGCCAACACCTTTTAGGTGCCACAGGTAAGTTACAGGTGCTGTTAATTACATGAATTAGAGAAGCATCACATGATTTTTCAAACAGTGCCAATACTTTTGCACCCCCCCTTTTTTAGGTTTGGTGTGGAATTATATCCAATTTGGCTTTAGGACAATTCTTTTTGTGTTTTTTCATTGAAGACAAATTAAATGAAGATAATAATACCAAAGAATTTGTGATTGCAAACATTTTCAGGAAGAAACTGAGTATTATCTGACAGAATTGCAGGGGTGCCAATACTTTTGGCCACCACTGTATGTGGGTTAAGAATTGGCTCAGTGATAGGAAACAAAGGGTGGTTATTAATGGAAAACACTCAGACTGGGTCTCAGTTAACAGTGGGGTACCAGAGGGGTCAGTATTGGGCCCCCTTCTTTTTAACATATTTATTAATGACCATGTAGGGGACATACAGAGTAATATTTCAATATTTGCAGATGACACTAAACTCTGCAGGGTAATCAATACAGAGGAGGACAATTCTATATTACAGGAGGATCTATGTAAACTAGAAGCTTGGGCTGATAAATGGCAAATGAGCTTTAATGGGGATAAATGTAAGGTAATGCACTTGGGCAGAGGAAATAAAATGTATAATTATATGCTTAATTGTAAAACACTGGACAAAACTGTAACTGAAAAAGACCTGGGTGTATTGGTGGACGACAAGCTCGCGTTTAGTGGCCAGTGTCAGGCAGCTGCTGCAAAGGCAAATAAAATAATGGGATGCATTAAAAGAGGCATAGATGCTCATGAGGAGAACATAATTTTACCTCTATATAAGTCATTAGTGCGACCACACTGAGAATACTGTGTACAGTTCTGGTCTCCGGTGTATAAGAAAGACATAGCTGAACTAGAGAAGGTGCAGAGAAGAGCGACCAAGGTTATTAGAGGACTGGGGAGTCTGCAATACCAAGACAGGTTATTACACTTGGGGTTATTTACTGTGGAAAAACGAAGGCTTAGGGGTGATCTTATTACTATGTACAAGTATATGAGGGGACAGTACAAAGACCTGTCTACTGATCTTTTCACTCTGAGGCCAGAGACGGGGACAAGGGGGCATCTTCTACGTCTGGAGGAAAGAAGGTTTAATCATAATCACAGACGCGGATTCTTTACTGTAAGAGCAGTGAGACTGTGGAACGCTCTGCTGCATGATGTTGTAATGAGTGATTCACTATTAAAATTTAAGAAGGGCATGGATGCCTTTCTTGAAAAGTATAATATTACAGGTTATATATACTAGATTCCTTGATAGGGCGTTGATCCAGGGAACTAGTCTGATTGTCGTATGGAGTCGGGAAGGAATTTTTTTCCCCAATGTGGAGCTTAGTGATTGCCACATGTTTTTTTTTGCCTTCCTCTGGATCAACATGTTAGGCTATGGGTTGAACTAGATGGATTTAGTTTACTCACAGCAAAAAGACAGGCCTCAGCCAAGGTGTTATTTGGGTTAGCCGCTAGGCTAGGGTTGTATTTTCCATAGCAGCTTCAGATGCAACATTATAAGCTGTCTTCTTATATTACGCTCACAAAACTCTTGTCTAACATATACTCTCAAGGTTACTCTTCTCTTCCAGATCCAGATTCTGTGGAAAGGAGCCACCCCCTGCAACCTACAGACTGGGTGGTGGTCAAAAGACATGTCAGAAGAGCCCTTGAGCCTCGATTTGATGGTTCCTTCCAAATTCTGCTTACAACTAAGACTGCTGTAAAGCTTGAGGAAAAGCCCAACTGTATCCACGCCTCACACTGCAAGAAGACAACTGAGACCAGGAAAGCCACCGAATGATGTGGACGCACACCCTGTGCCTTATCCTTTTGCCTTGATAAATGGGGGCTTATCGAGGGCTATGTCCCAAGAGAGAAAGAATGGGGAGCTAGTTACCACTTTCTGGTTTAATATCTCAGACCTTGTAGTCAGTTACAAATTTGACCTGTGTAACATAGTCTCCTGCCCTAGTGCCAGCATGGGGACACCTATAGACTCACCCAAAAGTATATATCCATCACAACTGCCAACACTGGCTATGGGTCTGATTGTGAGTCCTGGAGTATGATGGGGTGGAACACTAGGGATAACTGGGCCTACAAACCTTTCGTAGCCCGAGAGAAAAGACAGACAGCAAGGGTAGGTACCTCCTTATTAGAATGACTTTGTTACAACCAGAATACATGTCCAAACGCTGTACAGTAGGGCCCTGTTTAACTTGTAAATCTGGCAACTGTCTTCCCCTATACTTAACGATAGAGAACTCCTCTGCTACGGACGCAGACCCATATGTGATGGGCATAAATATCCGGGGAGACACTGACCACTTAGGACACTTTTATCTTAAGCATATCAGGGTCCGACCAATTCTAAATGAAACTGCGACCCCACAACCCAATACTTCCAAAGTTTCATTCCTAATGCCCCTAACCTATGATGGCAAACTATCTGTGCAAACAGGATACTCAGAGACCAATTATTGGTTAGAATGAAACTCGCTATGAATAAGAGTAAATGTATAGTCTGCGCCCTAGAAAGACCTCATCTAAGCATGGTACCCTTCCCTATAAGCAACCAGACAAACCCCATAGCTTTTTCACGATTAATTCATCTATTTTCTGATATAAAGGGAGAAAACACTTTAGAGTGTAAACACCAAAACATAAAGGCCAATGGAGTTATCCCCCATCCCGGGAATTACACATCTTTGCAGAATATAACGGGTACCATTGACCTAAAGCACTTAGATTCCACATACTGCAGTCCTACCACCACCACTAACTTGGTACGAGGCCATGCCCTCCTGAATCAGATGGTAGCTAGGGCTGACTTGTGTTGGATGTGTGGAAATGGTGACTTTTATCCATTACTGCCAGGTAAGGGTACATTTGCTATTGTTAAATTCCTGATGCCATTCCAAATTGTGGCTCTAAATACAGACAAGCTCTGTGATGGAAAATCAAAGACACAAGCGGACACCAGCATCCCTATTTCTTTCGACCGTCACATGTACATCAATGCTATTGGAGTCCCAAGAGGAGTACCAGATGAGTTCAAAGCCAGAGATAAAGTAGCAGCAGGGTTTGAATCACTATTCCCCATTGTTACAGTGAATAAAAATGTGGACTGGAAAAATTATATCCGCTATGACCAATTGTTAGATGCTGACTCTGACCAGCACATGGATGTGTCATCCATATAGTTTCCTTGTTTGTTGAGGCTTGTGTGTGTGTGTCCATCTGAGGGTGTCATAGACAGGCCAAACTGGAGAATCTGGTAAAGTAGTGTAGGAAGACCATCTTCTTCTATTAGGTGAGGAGAATGTGACGTGCCCCCAGGGCTGTGGGATACTCGGCAGCCGGGCCTATGGATGCTGGTGGGGGATATCACGGTGGCTGGCCCGGTCCGTGGCCCAGGGCGGTCAACCAAACAGGGGATTGTAACTTGGATAGGAAAAATAAAATAAATAGTTTGTGACGCCACCTGTGGTACCTGGTAAGGATTACCAGCGCTGCTGCAGACCTCCGGGGGGTGATGGGATGGCAGCTGGGATGTTTCTGCTCCCCACAGGTGGAGCAGGCCCCCGAGGCAGTGTGGAGTTTGATGGTGGTGATGCTGGGACTTGTAGTGCAGGCGGATGGCGCAGCAGGAGTAACTGACAGAGACAGGGAATTTATCTATATTGACACTATTTTGGTTATTCTATGAGCATCTCCTGTTTTGTAAAACAGAGATCTGCTGTAATACCTAAGAGTGTATCAGCATGGCTCTTTCCGTTCACGTATTTGGATTTTACAATTTAATTTTATTATTATTATTTATTATAATAGCACCATTTATTCCAAGGCGCATAACATGTGAAAAGGGTATACATAATAAAAAACAAGTACACTAATCCTGAACAATACAAGTTACCGGCTGGTACAGGAGGAGAGAGGACCCTGCCTGTAAGGGCTCACAGTCTACAAGGGTTGGGTGAAGATACAGTAGGTGAGGGTAGAAGTGATCATGCAGCGGTATACTGGAAGGAGGGTTACTGCAGGTTGTAGGCTTGTCGGAAGAGGTAGGTCTTCAGGTTCCTTTTCAAGATTTCCACGTAGGCGAGAGTCTGATATGTTGGGGTAGAGAGTTCCAGAGTAGGGGGGATGCATGGGAGAAATCTTGTATGCGATTGTGGGAAGATGAGATAAGAGGGGAGTAGAGAAGGAGATCTTTGTGAGGCTCGGAGGTAGCATGCAGGTAAATATGGGGAGACTAGGTCACAGATGTATAGAGGAGGCAGGTTGTGGATGGCTTTGTATGCCATGATTAGGGTTTTGTACTGGAGTCTCTTGGAAATGGGGAGCCAGTGAAGGGACTGACAGAGAGGAGAGGCTGGGAAATAGTGGGGGGACAAGTGGATTGGTCAGGCAGCAGAGTTGAGGATAGACTGGAGGGGTGCGAAAGTGTTAGAAGGGAGGTCACAGGAGTGTACGGACCAGGGAAATATTTTTTAGTTGCAGTAGGCAGAAAGTGGAAAGTGCTTTTATATGAGGTTTGAAGGATAGATTAAAGTCAAGGGTTACCCAGAGGCAGCGAGCTTGTGGGACTGGGGAGAGTGAGCAGCCATTGACTTTGATGGATATGTCTGGTGGTGGGGGGGGGGGGTTGAGTGGGGAAAGATGACACATTCTGTTTTGTCCATGTTATGTTTTGGAAATTGAGCAGAGAAGGAGAATGAAATAGAGGACAGACATTGTGGGATTCTGGTTAGTAAGGAGGTGATCTCGGGTCCAGAAAGGTAGATCTGTGTGTCATCAGCATAGAGATGATATTGAAAGCCGTGAGACTCTATGAGCTGTCCCAGGCTGAATCTGTAGATAGAGAAGAGCTGGGATCCTAGAACTGAACCTTGGGGGACACTGACGGATAACGGCAAGATTAAGAGTTGGTGTGTGAGTGGGAGATGCTGAATGTCCTGTCTGTTAGGTATGAAGAAATCCAAGATAGGGCCAAGGGATGAGAGAATCTGTAGTAAGAGTGAATGGTCCACTGTGTCGAAGGCAGAGGACAGGTCCACTAGGAATAGGACAGAATAGCGTTGCTTGGATTTGCCATTTAGTAGGGTATTGGTGACATTAGTTAAGGTAGTTTCAGTGGAATGATGCAGTTGGAAGACAGTTTGTAAGTGGTCAAAGAGGGAGCAGGAGAAGAGTTTGGAGGAAAGTTCAAGATGTGTTGTTCCAGTAGTTTTGAGGCATAGGGGAGAAGTGATATGGGGCGATAGCTAGACACAGAGGATGGTCAAGTGATGACTTTTTGACGATGGGTGTGATCGAGGAATGTTTGAAGCATGAGGGTAAGGCACCAGTTGTTAGTGATAGGTTGAAGAAATGGGTTAGGGTTGGGATGAAGACTTTGGTGAAACTTGGGATGAGGTGGGATGGGATCGGGTAAAGTGCACAAGTGGTGAGATGTGATCTGGAGAGTAGAGCTGAAATTTGATCTTCTGTAATGGTGGAGAAGATAGTTTTGCAGCAGGAAGGATGAGTAGTTATTAGGAGGGGCTGTGGAAACTGTAGGGCAAAGTATTTTCTGGTGTAGTCAATCTTCTGCTTGAAGAATGAGGCACAGTCTTCAGCTGGGAGGAGAGGGAGGAGGTCTTGAGGGATAGAGGAAAGAATTGAAAGTGTTAAATAGCTGATTAGTGTTGTGAGACAGGGAGATATGACAGATGAGAAGTAGGTTTGTTTTGTTGCAGTGAGTGTGGACTTGAAAGTGATGAGGAACTGTTTGCATGTGATGAAGTGCTCATTGTAGTGGGATCTTTTCCATCTCCGCTCAGCAACCCTGGAAACCCGCCTCATTTCTTTAGTCAAGTTGGTGTGCCAAGGTTGCCTGTTGATTGTGTGAGCTTTGATATGTGTGAGGGGGCAATTGTTTCAAGAACTGTAGCTGTAGTGGCACTATACAAAGCGGCAGCAGCATCTGCATCGTGTATGTCTTTCAGAGGGGGAAGGGACACAGAAAGTGAGTGTAAATCAAGGTATTTGAGATTTCTGTGAGGGTGTGCAAGTTTCTGGAGGGGAGATTGTGCACATGGCGAGGAAATGGAAGACAATGTGAATACGTTGTGGTCAGAGAGAGGTAGAGGTGAGTTAGAGAGGTTACATAGGGAACAGAGGCGGGTGAACATGAGGTCCAGTGTGTGACCCTCTTTGTGAGTGGCTGCAGAAGACCATTGAGCGAAGTCGAAGGAGGAAATGAGAGTTAGAAGCTTAGAGACAGCTGAGTGGGAAGTGTCAATGGGGATGTTGAATTCACGCATGATGACAGTGGGGATGACAGCGGAAAGGAAAGGAAGTAGACAGGTGGTGAAGTGGTCAAAAAAATTGTGGCTGGCCTTAGTGGGAGGTAAATGACAGGCAATTGGAAGTTAGAGGGGAAGTAGATGCACACAGAGTGCACCACAAAAGAAGAGAGAGTAACGGAGGGTGTCAGTGGAATTGGGGTGAAGGAGCAGTTATCTGACAGGAGAAAACCAATTCCACCATGATTTTTGCTGGTGCGGGTAATGAGAAAGATGTAATCCACCATAAGAAAGTGTAGCTGGAGAGGCTGTGTCACAGTGGGTGAGCCAGGTTTTGGTGTTGCAAAAAAAGCGAGCGTTCCATAGATCTCCTGTTAAAGGGACTGTGGATGAGGGGGCTGGGTTAATGGGTCCAAGTTTAGAAAGTTTAGAAAATTGATGATAAATTGTGGATGAGAGGTAGAAGGGACTGTGGGGATGTAGTGAGGAGAACCAGCATTTGGCGAGATATCACCAGCAGTGAGGATGAGCAGAAAAAGTGTTAGGTGTGAGAGAGAAAGGGCATGAGGTGAATGTCTGTGTTTGAAGACACAGAATTTTATGCTGAGGAACAGATCTGAGGAGGAGGAAAGGTGGATGGGAAGGATAGTGGGAGTGATAACCAGTTCAATGCTTGGTGCAGCAAGTAGGGGGGTTATTAGAAAGTGAAGGGCTATGTGGGTGTGAGTGGAAACAAACAGAAACATTGCTTGCTGTTACAATGTATTTAGTTACCTTCAGTTCCCTTCTGGTTCAATTCTGGTATAATTCATTGCAGTACACTTAAATTCTGCACTTGGATGATGCATGAGCAGACTAAAGTCTATGCAGACATGTTACTCACTATATATTTACATACAAATGCATCCAGGTGTGAAACAGAGGGAGGAGACCTGTCCTCATTTTGAACAACTAATCAAAGATGAGCCAGATGGAGGATATTGTAGACAGAGTAAACAATTAAGTCCTGCAATCAACAGAATCACACATTCCAGAAATAACGAACAGAGGCAATGAATATTAGAATTTGGAAAAGCTGAAAAGCAGAATCACACATACCGGCAGGAAGAATAGATAACAAAACATGGTAATTAGAGAACGTAGGTGGTAGATGACCACAATTTGGAGAAAGCACAATGTCTCAGAACGACAAATACTAAGTAGCGAACACATCATCATTTCTCAACCCCTGCCTTCTGGATTCACCATCCACTCTGAAAAAAAAGCTCAATTCCATTGTGATCGAAAAGAAAACGTCCCACCAACACACCGTGGTGTTCCTTTACAAAGCCTTCTATACTTTCTGGCGATGGGAAGGAGGAGGAAGAGTGAGGAGCAATGTGAGAAAACAGGCAGAAAGACCCACGGAAACATTGTGCTGAGCTTAATCGCAAGTCTTTGACCGTAACTCAGAGCTGGATTCACATCTACACTGATTACTATTGCTCTAGAATTTACTCCACACTTCGGCTCCTTTGGTCTGTGCGTTGAGGAATGAAGTCCAGGAAACCTAAGCTCACTCCTAAATTGGGGATGTAGCTCAGTGGTAAAGCGCATGCTTTGCATGTGTGAGGCCCCGGGTTCAATCCCCGGCATCTCCATGCCTTGCATTCATGTGCAAGGAATACGCTTCCTACTGTCGCATCTTTTTTCGAACAATTATCTTGTTCCTGAAGTCGCAGTGTCAAATCAGTACTTGTGTGCGCTCTGCTCTTCTCTGCTAACAGACTTTTGGGGATGTAGCTCAGTGGTAGAGCGCATGCTTCGCATGTATGAGGGCCTGGGCTCAATCCCCAGCATCTCCAACCTTTTTCAAATATGGCAGCAAATGCTTGGCTAACACACTCAAGCTTAGTGGCAAGACTCCCAAGGAATTTCTGTCACTCAAACCGCTTTTCTTTGGCATTTCACGTAGCAGGAATAAGCTTTTTCTCTTCCAGATTTTAAAGACTGCATACAACCCTACGGCATGGGCAACATTTTACCACTCAGTAAAGTGACATAAATGGGAACTGTACTTTCAACCAACTTTGCTTACATCAATAGTACAGGCGAATATAAGAAACTAGGTAATATATATTATCAAACAAATTGGCTTTTTCTCCACTTAACAGCTTATGTTTTCTCAACCCCTGCCTTCTGGATTCACCATCCACTCTGAAAAAAAAGCTCAATTCCATTGTGATCGAAAAGAAAACGTCCCACCAACACACCGTGGTGTTCCTTTACAAAGCCTTCTATACTTTCTGGCGATGGGAAGGAGGAGGAAGAGTGAGGAGCAATGTGAGAAAACAGGCAGAAAGACCCACGGAAACATTGTGCTGAGCTTAATCGCAAGTCTTTGACCGTAACTCAGAGCTGGATTCACATCTACACTGATTACTATTGCTCTAGAATTTACTCCACACTTCGGCTCCTTTGGTCTGTGCGTTGAGGAATGAAGTCCAGGAAACCTAAACTCACTCCTAAATTGGGGATGTAGCTCAGTGGTAGAGCGCACGCTTTGCATGTGTGAGGCCCCGGGTTCAATCCCCGGCATCTCCATGCCTTGCATTCATGTGCAAGGAATACGATTCCTACTGTCGCATCTTTTTTCGAACAATTATCTTGTTCCTGAAGTCGCAGTGTCAAATCAGTACTTGTGTGCGCTCTGCTCTACTCTACTCTGCTCACAGACTTTTGGGGATGTAGCTCAGTGGTAGAGCACATGCTTCGCATGTATGAGGTCCTGGGTTCAATCCCCAGCATCTCCAACCTTTTTCAAATATGGCAGCAAATGCTTGGCTAACACACTCAAGCTTAGTGGCAAGACTCCCAAGGAATTTCTGTCACTCAAACCGCTTTTCTTTGGCATTTCACGTAGCAGGAATAGGCTTTTTCTCTTCCAGATTTTAAAGACTGCATACAACCCTACGGCATGGGCAACATTTTACCACTCAGTAAAGTGACATAAATGGGAAATGTACTTTCAACCAACTTTGCTTACATCAATAGTACAGGTGAATATAAGAAACTAGGTAATATATATTATCAAACAAATTGGCTTTTTCTCCACTTAACAGCTTATGTTTTCTCAACCCCTGCCTTCTGGATTCACCATCCACTCTGAAAAAAAAGCTCAATTCCATTGTGATCGAAAAGAAAACGTCCCACCAACACACCGTGGTGTTCCTTTACAAAGCCTTCTATACTTTCTGGCGATGGGAAGGAGGAGGAAGAGTGAGGAGCAATGTGAGAAAACAGGCAGAAAGACCCACGGAAACATTGTGCTGAGCTTAATCGCAAGTCTTTGACCGTAACTCAGAGCTGGATTCACATCTACACTGATTACTATTGCTCTAGAATTTACTCCACACTTCGGCTCCTTTGGTCTGTGCGTTGAGGAATGAAGTCCAGGAAACCTAAGCTCACTCCTAAATTGGGGATGTAGCTCAGTGGTAGAGCGCATGCTTTGCATGTGTGAGGCCCCGGGTTCAATCCCCGGCATCTCCATGCCTTGCATTCATGTGCAAGGAATACGATTCCTACTGTCGCGTCTTTTTTCGAACAATTATCTTGTTCCTGAAGTCGCAGTGTCAAATCAGTACTTGTGTGCGCTCTGCTCTTCTCTACTCTACTCTGCTAGCAGACTTTTGGGGATGTAGCTCAGTGGTAGAGCGCATGCTTCGCATGTATGAGGGCCTGGGTTCAATCCCCAGCATCTCCAACCTTTTTCAAATATGGCAGCAAATGCTTGGCTAACACACTCAAGCTTAGTGGCAAGACTCCCAAGGAATTTCTGTCACTCAAACCACTTTTCTTTGGCATTTCACGTAGCAGGAATAGGCTTTTTCTCTTCCAGATTTTAAAGACTGCATACAACCCTACGGCATGGGCAACATTTTACCACTCAGTAAAGTGACATAAATGGGAACTGTACTTTCAACCAACTTTGCTTACATCAATAGTACAGGCGAATATAAGAAACTAGGTAATATATATTATCAAACAAATTGGCTTTTTCTCCACTTAACAGCTTATGTTTTCTCAACCCCTGCCTTCTGGATTCACCATCCACTCTGAAAAAAAAGCTCAATTCCATTGTGATCGAAAAGAAAACGTCCCACCAACACACCGTGGTGTTCCTTTACAAAGCCTTCTATACTTTCTGGCGATGGGAAGGAGGAGGAAGAGTGAGGAGCAATGTGAGAAAACAGGCAGAAAGACCCACGGAAACATTGTGCTGAGCTTAATCGCAAGTCTTTGACCGTAACTCAGAGCTGGATTCACATCTACACTGATTACTATTGCTCTAGAATTTACTCCACACTTCGGCTCCTTTGGTCTGTGCGTTGAGGAATGAAGTCCAGGAAACCTAAGCTCACTCCTAAATTGGGGATGTAGCTCAGTGGTAGAGCGCACGCTTTGCATGTGTGAGACCCCGGGTTCAATCCCCGGCATCTCCATGGCTTGCATTCATGTGCAAGGAATACGCTTCCTACTGTCGCATCTTTTTTCGAACAATTATCTTGTTCCTGAAGTCGCAGTGTCAAATCAGTACTTGTGTGCGCTCTGCTCTACTCTACTCTGCTCACAGACTTTTGGGGATGTAGCTCAGTGGTAGAGCACATGCTTCGCATGTATGAGGTCCTGGGTTCAATCCCCAGCATCTCCAACCTTTTTCAAATATGGCAGCAAATGCTTGGCTAACACACTCAAGCTTAGTGGCAAGACTCCCAAGGAATTTCTGTCACTCAAACCGCTTTTCTTTGGCATTTCACGTAGCAGGAATAGGCTTTTTCTCTTCCAGATTTTAAAGACTGCATACAACCCTACGGCATGGGCAACATTTTACCACTCAGTAAAGTGACATAAATGGGAACTGTACTTTCAACCAACTTTGCTTACATCAATAGTACAGGCGAATATAAGAAACTAGGTAATATATATTATCAAACAAATTGGCTTTTTCTCCACTTAACAGCTTATGTTTTCTCAACCCCTGCCTTCTGGATTCACCATCCACTCTGAAAAAAAAGCTCAATTCCATTGTGATCGAAAAGAAAACGTCCCACCAACGCACCGTGGTGTTCCTTTACAAAGCCTTCTATACTTTCTGGCGATGGGAAGGAGGAGGAAGAGTGAGGAGCAATGTGAGAAAACAGGCAGAAAGACCCACGGAAACATTGTGCTGAGCTTAATCGCAAGTCTTTGACCGTAACTCAGAGCTGGATTCACATCTACACTGATTACTATTGCTCTAGAATTTACTCCACACTTCGGCTCCTTTGGTCTGTGCGTTGAGGAATGAAGTCCAGGAAACCTAAGCTCACTCCTTAATTGGGGATGTAGCTCAGTGGTAGAGCGCACGCTTTGCATGTGTGAGGCCCCGGGTTCAATCCCCGGCATCTCCATGGCTTGCATTCATGTGCAAGGAATACGCTTCCTACTGTCGCATCTTTTTTCGAACAATTATCTTGTTCCTGAAGTCGCAGTGTCAAATCAGTACTTGTGTGCGCTCTGCTCTACTCTACTCTGCTCACAGACTTTTGGGGATGTAGCTCAGTGGTAGAGCACATGCTTCGCATGTATGAGGTCCTGGGTTCAATCCCCAGCATCTCCAACCTTTTTCAAATATGGCAGCAAATGCTTGGCTAACACACTCAAGCTTAGTGGCAAGACTCCCAAGGAATTTCTGTCACTCAAACCGCTTTTCTTTGGCATTTCACGTAGCAGGAATAGGCTTTTTCTCTTCCAGATTTTAAAGACTGCATACAACCCTACGGCATGGGCAACATTTTACCACTCAGTAAAGTGACATAAATGGGAACTGTACTTTCAACCAACTTTGCTTACATCAATAGTACAGGCGAATATAAGAAACTAGGTAATATATATTATCAAACAAATTGGCTTTTTCTCCACTTAACAGCTTATGTTTTCTCAACCCCTGCCTTCTGGATTCACCATCCACTCTGAAAAAAAAGCTCAATTCCATTGTGATCGAAAAGAAAACGTCCCACCAACACACCGTGGTGTTCCTTTACAAAGCCTTCTATACTTTCTGGCGATGGGAAGGAGGAGGAAGAGTGAGGAGCAATGTGAGAAAACAGGCAGAAAGACCCACGGAAACATTGTGCTGAGCTTAATCGCAAGTCTTTGACCGTAACTCAGAGCTGGATTCACATCTACACTGATTACTATTGCTCTAGAATTTACTCCACACTTCGGCTCCTTTGGTCTGTGCGTTGAGGAATGAAGTCCAGGAAACCTAAGCTCACTCCTTAATTGGGGATGTAGCTCAGTGGTAGAGCGCACGCTTTGCATGTGTGAGGCCCCGGGTTCAATCCCCGGCATCTCCATGGCTTGCATTCATGTGCAAGGAATACGCTTCCTACTGTCGCATCTTTTTTCGAACAATTATCTTGTTCCTGAAGTCGCAGTGTCAAATCAGTACTTGTGTGCGCTCTGCTCTACTCTACTCTGCTCACAGACTTTTGGGGATGTAGCTCAGTGGTAGAGCACATGCTTCGCATGTATGAGGTCCTGGGTTCAATCCCCAGCATCTCCAACCTTTTTCAAATATGGCAGCAAATGCTTGGCTAACACACTCAAGCTTAGTGGCAAGACTCCCAAGGAATTTCTGTCACTCAAACCGCTTTTCTTTGGCATTTCACGTAGCAGGAATAGGCTTTTTCTCTTCCAGATTTTAAAGACTGCATACAACCCTACGGCATGGGCAACATTTTACCACTCAGTAAAGTGACATAAATGGGAACTGTACTTTCAACCAACTTTGCTTACATCAATAGTACAGGCGAATATAAGAAACTAGGTAATATATATTATCAAACAAATTGGCTTTTTCTCCACTTAACAGCTTATGTTTTCTCAACCCCTGCCTTCTGGATTCACCATCCACTCTGAAAAAAAAGCTCAATTCCATTGTGATCGAAAAGAAAACGTCCCACCAACACACCGTGGTGTTCCTTTACAAAGCCTTCTATACTTTCTGGCGATGGGAAGGAGGAGGAAGAGTGAGGAGCAATGTGAGAAAACAGGCAGAAAGACCCACGGAAACATTGTGCTGAGCTTAATCGCAAGTCTTTGACCGTAACTCAGAGCTGGATTCACATCTACACTGATTACTATTGCTCTAGAATTTACTCCACACTTCGGCTCCTTTGGTCTGTGCGTTGAGGAATGAAGTCCAGGAAACCTAAGCTCACTCCTAAATTGGGGATGTAGCTCAGTGGTAGAGCGCACGCTTTGCATGTGTGAGGCCCCGGGTTCAATCCCCGGCATCTCCATGGCTTGCATTCATGTGCAAGGAATACGCTTCCTACTGTCGCATCTTTTTTCGAACAATTATCTTGTTCCTGAAGTCGCAGTGTCAAATCAGTACTTGTGTGCGCTCTGCTCTACTCTACTCTGCTCACAGACTTTTGGGGATGTAGCTCAGTGGTAGAGCACATGCTTTGCATGTATGAGGTCCTGGGTTCAATCCCCAGCATCTCCAACCTTTTTCAAATATGGCAGCAAATGCTTGGCTAACACACTCAAGCTTAGTGGCAAGACTCCCAAGGAATTTCTGTCACTCAAACCGCTTTTCTTTGGCATTTCACGTAGCAGGAATAGGCTTTTTCTCTTCCAGATTTTAAAGACTGCATACAACCCTACGGCATGGGCAACATTTTACCACTCAGTAAAGTGACATAAATGGGAACTGTACTTTCAACCAACTTTGCTTACATCAATAGTACAGGCGAATATAAGAAACTAGGTAATATATATTATCAAACAAATTGGCTTTTTCTCCACTTAACAGCTTATGTTTTCTCAACCCCTGCCTTCTGGATTCACCATCCACTCTGAAAAAAAAGCTCAATTCCATTGTGATCGAAAAGAAAACGTCCCACCAACACACCGTGGTGTTCCTTTACAAAGCCTTCTATACTTTCTGGCGATGGGAAGGAGGAGGAAGAGTGAGGAGCAATGTGAGAAAACAGGCAGAAAGACCCACGGAAACATTGTGCTGAGCTTAATCGCAAGTCTTTGACCGTAACTCAGAGCTGGATTCACATCTACACTGATTACTATTGCTCTAGAATTTACTCCACACTTCGGCTCCTTTGGTCTGTGCGTTGAGGAATGAAGTCCAGGAAACCTAAGCTCACTCCTTAATTGGGGATGTAGCTCAGTGGTAGAGCGCACGCTTTGCATGTGTGAGGCCCCGGGTTCAATCCCCGGCATCTCCATGGCTTGCATTCATGTGCAAGGAATACGCTTCCTACTGTCGCATCTTTTTTCGAACAATTATCTTGTTCCTGAAGTCGCAGTGTCAAATCAGTACTTGTGTGCGCTCTGCTCTACTCTACTCTGCTCACAGACTTTTGGGGATGTAGCTCAGTGGTAGAGCACATGCTTCGCATGTATGAGGTCCTGGGTTCAATCCCCAGCATCTCCAACCTTTTTCAAATATGGCAGCAAATGCTTGGCTAACACACTCAAGCTTAGTGGCAAGACTCCCAAGGAATTTCTGTCACTCAAACCGCTTTTCTTTGGCATTTCACGTAGCAGGAATAGGCTTTTTCTCTTCCAGATTTTAAAGACTGCATACAACCCTACGGCATGGGCAACATTTTACCACTCAGTAAAGTGACATAAATGGGAACTGTACTTTCAACCAACTTTGCTTACATCAATAGTACAGGCGAATATAAGAAACTAGGTAATATATATTATCAAACAAATTGGCTTTTTCTCCACTTAACAGCTTATGTTTTCTCAACCCCTGCCTTCTGGATTCACCATCCACTCTGAAAAAAAAGCTCAATTCCATTGTGATCGAAAAGAAAACGTCCCACCAACACACCGTGGTGTTCCTTTACAAAGCCTTCTATACTTTCTGGCGATGGGAAGGAGGAGGAAGAGTGAGGAGCAATGTGAGAAAACAGGCAGAAAGACCCACGGAAACATTGTGCTGAGCTTAATCGCAAGTCTTTGACCGTAACTCAGAGCTGGATTCACATCTACACTGATTACTATTGCTCTAGAATTTACTCCACACTTCGGCTCCTTTGGTCTGTGCGTTGAGGAATGAAGTCCAGGAAACCTAAGCTCACTCCTAAATTGGGGATGTAGCTCAGTGGTAGAGCGCACGCTTTGCATGTGTGAGGCCCCGGGTTCAATCCCCGGCATCTCCATGGCTTGCATTCATGTGCAAGGAATACGCTTCCTACTGTCGCATCTTTTTTCGAACAATTATCTTGTTCCTGAAGTCGCAGTGTCAAATCAGTACTTGTGTGCGCTCTGCTCTACTCTACTCTGCTCACAGACTTTTGGGGATGTAGCTCAGTGGTAGAGCACATGCTTCGCATGTATGAGGTCCTGGGTTCAATCCCCAGCATCTCCAACCTTTTTCAAATATGGCAGCAAATGCTTGGCTAACACACTCAAGCTTAGTGGCAAGACTCCCAAGGAATTTCTGTCACTCAAACCGCTTTTCTTTGGCATTTCACGTAGCAGGAATAGGCTTTTTCTCTTCCAGATTTTAAAGACTGCATACAACCCTACGGCATGGGCAACATTTTACCACTCAGTAAAGTGACATAAATGGGAACTGTACTTTCAACCAACTTTGCTTACATCAATAGTACAGGCGAATATAAGAAACTAGGTAATATATATTATCAAACAAATTGGCTTTTTCTCCACTTAACAGCTTATGTTTTCTCAACCCCTGCCTTCTGGATTCACCATCCACTCTGAAAAAAAAGCTCAATTCCATTGTGATCGAAAAGAAAACGTCCCACCAACACACCGTGGTGTTCCTTTACAAAGCCTTCTATACTTTCTGGCGATGGGAAGGAGGAGGAAGAGTGAGGAGCAATGTGAGAAAACAGGCAGAAAGACCCACGGAAACATTGTGCTGAGCTTAATCGCAAGTCTTTGACCGTAACTCAGAGCTGGATTCACATCTACACTGATTACTATTGCTCTAGAATTTACTCCACACTTCGGCTCCTTTGGTCTGTGCGTTGAGGAATGAAGTCCAGGAAACCTAAGCTCACTCCTAAATTGGGGATGTAGCTCAGTGGTAGAGCGCACGCTTTGCATGTGTGAGGCCCCGCGTTCAATCCCCGGCATCTTCATGGCTTGCATTCATGTGCAAGGAATACGCTTCCTACTGTCGCATCTTTTTTCGAACAATTATCTTGTTCCTGAAGTCGCAGTGTCAAATCAGTACTTGTGTGCGCTCTGCTCTTCTCTACTCTACTCTGCTCACAGACTTTTGGGGATGTAGCTCAGTGGTAGAGCGCATGCTTCGCATGTATGAGGGCCTGGGTTCAATCCCCAGCATCTCCAACCTTTTTCAAATATGGCAGCAAATGCTTGGCTAACACACTCAAGCTTAGTGGCAAGACTCCCAAGGAATTTCTGTCACTCAAACCGCTTTTCTTTGGCATTTCACGTAGCAGGAATAGGCTTTTTCTCTTCCAGATTTTAAAGACTGCATACAACCCTACGGCATGGACAACATTTTACCACTCAGTAAAGTGACATAAATGGGAACTGTACTTTCAACCAACTTTGCTTACATCAATAGTACAGGCGAATATAAGAAACTAGGTAATATATATTATCAAACAAATTGGCTTTTTCTCCACTTAACAGCTTATGTTTTCTCAACCCCTGCCTTCTGGATTCACCATCCACTCTGAAAAAAAAGCTCAATTCCATTGTGATCGAAAAGAAAACGTCCCACCAACACACCGTGGTGTTCCTTTACAAAGCCTTCTATACTTTCTGGCGATGGGAAGGAGGAGGAAGAGTGAGGAGCAATGTGAGAAAACAGGCAGAAAGACCCACGGAAACATTGTGCTGAGCTTAATCGCAAGTCTTTGACCGTAACTCAGAGCTGGATTCACATCTACACTGATTACTATTGCTCTAGAATTTACTCCACACTTCGGCTCCTTTGGTCTGTGCGTTGAGGAATGAAGTCCAGGAAACCTAAGCTCACTCCTTAATTGGGGATGTAGCTCAGTGGTAGAGCGCACGCTTTGCATGTGTGAGGCCCCGGGTTCAATCCCCGGCATCTCCATGGCTTGCATTCATGTGCAAGGAATACGCTTCCTACTGTCGCATCTTTTTTCGAACAATTATCTTGTTCCTGAAGTCGCAGTGTCAAATCAGTACTTGTGTGCGCTCTGCTCTACTCTACTCTGCTCACAGACTTTTGGGGATGTAGCTCAGTGGTAGAGCACATGCTTCGCATGTATGAGGTCCTGGGTTCAATCCCCAGCATCTCCAACCTTTTTCAAATATGGCAGCAAATGCTTGGCTAACACACTCAAGCTTAGTGGCAAGACTCCCAAGGAATTTCTGTCACTCAAACCGCTTTTCTTTGGCATTTCACGTAGCAGGAATAGGCTTTTTCTCTTCCAGATTTTAAAGACTGCATACAACCCTACGGCATGGGCAACATTTTACCACTCAGTAAAGTGACATAAATGGGAACTGTACTTTCAACCAACTTTGCTTACATCAATAGTACAGGCGAATATAAGAAACTAGGTAATATATATTATCAAACAAATTGGCTTTTTCTCCACTTAACAGCTTATGTTTTCTCAACCCCTGCCTTCTGGATTCACCATCCACTCTGAAAAAAAAGCTCAATTCCATTGTGATCGAAAAGAAAACGTCCCACCAACACACCGTGGTGTTCCTTTACAAAGCCTTCTATACTTTCTGGCGATGGGAAGGAGGAGGAAGAGTGAGGAGCAATGTGAGAAAACAGGCAGAAAGACCCACGGAAACATTGTGCTGAGCTTAATCGCAAGTCTTTGACCGTAACTCAGAGCTGGATTCACATCTACACTGATTACTATTGCTCTAGAATTTACTCCACACTTCGGCTCCTTTGGTCTGTGCGTTGAGGAATGAAGTCCAGGAAACCTAAGCTCACTCCTAAATTGGGGATGTAGCTCAGTGGTAGAGCGCACGCTTTGCATGTGTGAGGCCCCGGGTTCAATCCCCGGCATCTCCATGGCTTGCATTCATGTGCAAGGAATACGCTTCCTACTGTCGCATCTTTTTTCGAACAATTATCTTGTTCCTGAAGTCGCAGTGTCAAATCAGTACTTGTGTGCGCTCTGCTCTACTCTACTCTGCTCACAGACTTTTGGGGATGTAGCTCAGTGGTAGAGCACATGCTTCGCATGTATGAGGTCCTGGGTTCAATCCCCAGCATCTCCAACCTTTTTCAAATATGGCAGCAAATGCTTGGCTAACACACTCAAGCTTAGTGGCAAGACTCCCAAGGAATTTCTGTCACTCAAACCGCTTTTCTTTGGCATTTCACGTAGCAGGAATAGGCTTTTTCTCTTCCAGATTTTAAAGACTGCATACAACCCTACGGCATGGGCAACATTTTACCACTCAGTAAAGTGACATAAATGGGAACTGTACTTTCAACCAACTTTGCTTACATCAATAGTACAGGCGAATATAAGAAACTAGGTAATATATATTATCAAACAAATTGGCTTTTTCTCCACTTAACAGCTTATGTTTTCTCAACCCCTGCCTTCTGGATTCACCATCCACTCTGAAAAAAAAGCTCAATTCCATTGTGATCGAAAAGAAAACGTCCCACCAACACACCGTGGTGTTCCTTTACAAAGCCTTCTATACTTTCTGGCGATGGGAAGGAGGAGGAAGAGTGAGGAGCAATGTGAGAAAACAGGCAGAAAGACCCACGGAAACATTGTGCTGAGCTTAATCGCAAGTCTTTGACCGTAACTCAGAGCTGGATTCACATCTACACTGATTACTATTGCTCTAGAATTTACTCCACACTTCGGCTCCTTTGGTCTGTGCGTTGAGGAATGAAGTCCAGGAAACCTAAGCTCACTCCTAAATTGGGGATGTAGCTCAGTGGTAGAGCGCACGCTTTGCATGTGTGAGGCCCCGCGTTCAATCCCCGGCATCTTCATGGCTTGCATTCATGTGCAAGGAATACGCTTCCTACTGTCGCATCTTTTTTCGAACAATTATCTTGTTCCTGAAGTCGCAGTGTCAAATCAGTACTTGTGTGCGCTCTGCTCTTCTCTACTCTACTCTGCTCACAGACTTTTGGGGATGTAGCTCAGTGGTAGAGCGCATGCTTCGCATGTATGAGGGCCTGGGTTCAATCCCCAGCATCTCCAACCTTTTTCAAATATGGCAGCAAATGCTTGGCTAACACACTCAAGCTTAGTGGCAAGACTCCCAAGGAATTTCTGTCACTCAAACCGCTTTTCTTTGGCATTTCACGTAGCAGGAATAGGCTTTTTCTCTTCCAGATTTTAAAGACTGCATACAACCCTACGGCATGGACAACATTTTACCACTCAGTAAAGTGACATAAATGGGAACTGTACTTTCAACCAACTTTGCTTACATCAATAGTACAGGCGAATATAAGAAACTAGGTAATATATATTATCAAACAAATTGGCTTTTTCTCCACTTAACAGCTTATGTTTTCTCAACCCCTGCCTTCTGGATTCACCATCCACTCTGAAAAAAAAGCTCAATTCCATTGTGATCGAAAAGAAAACGTCCCACCAACACACCGTGGTGTTCCTTTACAAAGCCTTCTATACTTTCTGGCGATGGGAAGGAGGAGGAAGAGTGAGGAGCAATGTGAGAAAACAGGCAGAAAGACCCACGGAAACATTGTGCTGAGCTTAATCGCAAGTCTTTGACCGTAACTCAGAGCTGGATTCACATCTACACTGATTACTATTGCTCTAGAATTTACTCCACACTTCGGCTCCTTTGGGCTGTGCGTTGAGGAATGAAGTCCAGGAAACCTAAGCTCACTCCTAAATTGGGGATGTAGCTCAGTGGTAGAGCGCACGCTTTGCATGTGTGAGGCCCCGGGTTCAATCCCCGGCATCTCCATGGCTTGCATTCATGTGCAAGGAATACGCTTCCTACTGTCGCATCTTTTTTCGAACAATTATCTTGTTCCTGAAGTCGCAGTGTCAAATCAGTACTTGTGTGCGCTCTGCTCTACTCTGCTCACAGACTTTTGGGGATGTAGCTCAGTGGTAGAGCACATGCTTCGCATGTATGAGGTCCTGGGTTCAATCCCCAGCATCTCCAACCTTTTTCAAATATGGCAGCAAATGCCTGGCTAACACACTCAAGCTTAGTGGCAAGACTCCCAAGGAATTTCTGTCACTCAAACCGCTTTTCTTTGGCATTTCACGTAGCAGGAATAGGCTTTTTCTCTTCCAGATTTTAAAGACTGCATACAACCCTACGGCATGGGCAACATTTTACCACTCAGTAAAGTGACATAAATGGGAACTGTACTTTCAACCAACTTTGCTTACATCAATAGTACAGGCGAATATAAGAAACTAGGTAATATATATTATCAAACAAATTGGCTTTTTCTCCACTTAACAGCTTATGTTTTCTCAACCCCTGCCTTCTGGATTCACCATCCACTCTGAAAAAAAAGCTCAATTCCATTGTGATCGAAAAGAAAACGTCCCACCAACACACCGTGGTGTTCCTTTACAAAGCCTTCTATACTTTCTGGCGATGGGAAGGAGGAGGAAGAGTGAGGAGCAATGTGAGAAAACAGGCAGAAAGACCCACGGAAACATTGTGCTGAGCTTAATCGCAAGTCTTTGACCGTAACTCAGAGCTGGATTCACATCTACACTGATTACTATTGCTCTAGAATTTACTTCACACTTCGGCTCCTTTGGTCTGTGTGTTGAGGAATGAAGTCCAGGAAACCTAAGCTCACTCCTAAATTGGGGATGTAGCTCAGTGGTAGAGCGCACGCTTTGCATGTGTGAGGCCCCGGGTTCAATCCCCGGCATCTCCATGGCTTGCATTCATGTGCAAGGAATACGCTTCCTACTGTCGCATCTTTTTTCGAACAATTATCTTGTTCCTGAAGTCGCAGTGTCAAATCAGTACTTGTGTGCGCTCTGCTCTACTCTACTCTGCTCACAGACTTTTGGGGATGTAGCTCAGTGGTAGAGCGCATGCTTCGCATGTATGAGGTCCTGGGTTCAATCCCCAGCATCTCCAACCTTTTTCAAATATGGCAGCATATTTTCAACCAACTTTGCTTACATCAATAGTACAGGCGAATATAAGAAACTAGGTAATATATATTATCAAACAAATTGGCTTTTTCTCCACTTAACAGCTTATGTTTGCTCAACCCCTGCCTTCTGGATTCACCATCCACTCTGAAAAAAAAGCTCAATTCCATTGTGATCGAAAAGAAAACGTCCCACCAACACACTGTGGTGTTCCTTTACAAAGCCTTCTATACTTTCTGGCGATGGGAAGGAGGAGGAAGAGTGAGGAGCAATGTGAGAAAACAGGCAGAAAGACCCACGGAAACATTGTGCTGAGCTTAATCGCAAGTCTTTGACCGTAACTCAGAGCTGGATTCACATCTACACTGATTACTATTGCTCTAGAATTTACTCCACACTTCGGCTCCTTTGGTCTGTGCGTTGAGGAATGAAGTCCAGGAAACCTAAGCTCACTCCTTAATTGGGGATGTAGCTCAGTGGTAGAGCGCACGCTTTGCATGTGTGAGGCCCCGGGTTCAATCCCCGGCATCTCCATGGCTTGCATTCATGTGCAAGGAATACGCTTCCTACTGTCGCATCTTTTTTCGAACAATTATCTTGTTCCTGAAGTCGCAGTGTCAAATCAGTACTTGTGTGCGCTCTGCTCTACTCTACTCTGCTCACAGACTTTTGGGGATGTAGCTCAGTGGTAGAGCACATGCTTCGCATGTATGAGGTCCTGGGTTCAATCCCCAGCATCTCCAACCTTTTTCAAATATGGCAGCAAATGCCTGGCTAACACACTCAAGCTTAGTGGCAAGACTCCCAAGGAATTTCTGTCACTCAAACCGCTTTTCTTTGGCATTTCACGTAGCAGGAATAGGCTTTTTCTCTTCCAGATTTTAAAGACTGCATACAACCCTACGGCATGGGCAACATTTTACCACTCAGTAAAGTGACATAAATGGGAACTGTACTTTCAACCAACTTTGCTTACATCAATAGTACAGGCGAATATAAGAAACTAGGTAATATATATTATCAAACAAATTGGCTTTTTCTCCACTTAACAGCTTATGTTTTCTCAACCCCTGCCTTCTGGATTCACCATCCACTCTGAAAAAAAAGCTCAATTCCATTGTGATCGAAAAGAAAACGTCCCACCAACACACCGTGGTGTTCCTTTACAAAGCCTTCTATACTTTCTGGCGATGGGAAGGAGGAGGAAGAGTGAGGAGCAATGTGAGAAAACAGGCAGAAAGACCCACGGAAACATTGTGCTGAGCTTAATCGCAAGTCTTTGACCGTAACTCAGAGCTGGATTCACATCTACACTGATTACTATTGCTCTAGAATTTACTTCACACTTCGGCTCCTTTGGTCTGTGTGTTGAGGAATGAAGTCCAGGAAACCTAAGCTCACTCCTAAATTGGGGATGTAGCTCAGTGGTAGAGCGCACGCTTTGCATGTGTGAGGCCCCGGGTTCAATCCCCGGCATCTCCATGGCTTGCATTCATGTGCAAGGAATACGCTTCCTACTGTCGCATCTTTTTTCGAACAATTATCTTGTTCCTGAAGTCGCAGTGTCAAATCAGTACTTGTGTGCGCTCTGCTCTACTCTACTCTGCTCACAGACTTTTGGGGATGTAGCTCAGTGGTAGAGCGCATGCTTCGCATGTATGAGGTCCTGGGTTCAATCCCCAGCATCTCCAACCTTTTTCAAATATGGCAGCAAATGCTTGGCTAACACACTCAAGCTTAGTGGCAAGACTCCCAAGGAATTTCTGTCACTCAAACCGCTTTTCTTTGGCATTTCACGTAGCAGGAATAGGCTTTTTCTCTTCCAGATTTTAAAGACTGCATACAACCCTACGGCATGGGCAACATTTTACCACTCAGTAAAGTGACATAAATGGGAACTGTACTTTCAACCAACTTTGCTTACATCAATAGTACAGGCGAATATAAGAAACTAGGTAATATATATTATCAAACAAATTGGCTTTTTCTCCACTTAACAGCTTATGTTTTCTCAACCCCTGCCTTCTGGATTCACCATCCACTCTGAAAAAAAAGCTCAATTCCATTGTGATCGAAAAGAAAACGTCCCACCAACACACTGTGGTGTTCCTTTACAAAGCCTTCTATACTTTCTGGCGATGGGAAGGAGGAGGAAGAGTGAGGAGCAATGTGAGAAAACAGGCAGAAAGACCCACGGAAACATTGTGCTGAGCTTAATCGCAAGTCTTTGACCGTAACTCAGAGCTGGATTCACATCTACACTGATTACTATTGCTCTAGAATTTACTCCACACTTCGGCTCCTTTGGTCTGTGCGTTGAGGAATGAAGTCCAGGAAACCTAAGCTCACTCCTAAATTGGGGATGTAGCTCAGTGGTAGAGCGCACGCTTTGCATGTGTGAGCCCCCGGGCTCAATCCCCGGCCTCTCCATGGCTTGCATTCATGTGCAAGGAATACGCTTCCTACTGTCGCATCTTTTTTCGAACAATTATCTTGTTCCTGAAGTCGCAGTGTCAAATCAGTACTTGTGTGCGCTCTGCTCTACTCTACTCTGCTCACAGACTTTTGGGGATGTAGCTCAGTGGTAGAGCGCATGCTTCGCATGTATGAGGTCCTGGGTTCAATCCCCAGCATCTCCAACCTTTTTCAAATATGGCAGCAAATGCTTGGCTAACACACTCAAGCTTAGTGGCAAGACTCCCAAGGAATTTCTGTCACTCAAACCGCTTTTCTTTGGCATTTCACGTAGCAGGAATAGGCTTTTTCTCTTCCAGATTTTAAAGACTGCATACAACCCTACGGCATGGGCAACATTTTACCACTCAGTAAAGTGACATAAATGGGAACTGTACTTTCAACCAACTTTGCTTACATCAATAGTACAGGCGAATATAAGAAACTAGGTAATATATATTATCAAACAAATTGGCTTTTTCTCCACTTAACAGCTTATGTTTTCTCAACCCCTGCCTTCTGGATTCACCATCCACTCTGAAAAAAAAGCTCAATTCCATTGTGATCGAAAAGAAAATGTCCCACCAACACACCGTGGTGTTCCTTTACAAAGCCTTCTATACTTTCTGGCGATGGGAAGGAGGAGGAAGAGTGAGGAGCAATGTGAGAAAACAGGCAGAAAGACCCACGGAAACATTGTGCTGAGCTTAATCGCAAGTCTTTGACCGTAACTCAGAGCTGGATTCACATCTACACTGATTACTATTGCTCTAGAATTTACTCCACACTTCGGCTCCTTTGGTCTGTGCGTTGAGGAATGAAGTCCAGGAAACCTAAGCTCACTCCTAAATTGGGGATGTAGCTCGGTGGTAGAGCGCACGCTTTGCATGTGTGAGGCCCCGGGTTCAATCCCCGGCATCTCCATGGCTTGCATTCATGTGCAAGGAATACGCTTCCTACTGTCGCATCTTTTTTCGAACAATTATCTTGTTCCTGAAGTCGCAGTGTCAAATCAGTACTTGTGTGCGCTCTGCTCTACTCTACTCTGCTCACAGACTTTTGGGGATGTAGCTCAGTGGTAGAGCACATGCTTCGCATGTATGAGGTCCTGGGTTCAATCCCCAGCATCTCCAACCTTTTTCAAATATGGCAGCAAATGCTTGGCTAACACACTCAAGCTTAGTGGCAAGACTCCCAAGGAATTTCTGTCACTCAAACCGCTTTTCTTTGGCATTTCACGTAGCAGGAATAGGCTTTTTCTCTTCCAGATTTTAAAGACTGCATACAACCCTACGGCATGGGCAACATTTTACCACTCAGTAAAGTGACATAAATGGGAACTGTACTTTCAACCAACTTTGCTTACATCAATAGTACAGGCGAATATAAGAAACTAGGTAATATATATTATCAAACAAATTGGCTTTTTCTCCACTTAACAGCTTATGTTTTCTCAACCCCTGCCTTCTGGATTCACCATCCACTCTGAAAAAAAAGCTCAATTCCATTGTGATCGAAAAGAAAACGTCCCACCAACGCACCGTGGTGTTCCTTTACAAAGCCTTCTATACTTTCTGGCGATGGGAAGGAGGAGGAAGAGTGAGGAGCAATGTGAGAAAACAGGCAGAAAGACCCACGGAAACATTGTGCTGAGCTTAATCGCAAGTCTTTGACCGTAACTCAGAGCTGGATTCACATCTACACTGATTACTATTGCTCTAGAATTTACTCCACACTTCGGCTCCTTTGGTCTGTGCGTTGAGGAATGAAGTCCAGGAAACCTAAGCTCACTCCTTAATTGGGGATGTAGCTCAGTGGTAGAGCGCACGCTTTGCATGTGTGAGGCCCCGGGTTCAATCCCCGGCATCTACATGGCTTGCATTCATGTGCAAGGAATACGCTTCCTACTGTCGCATCTTTTTTCGAACAATTATCTTGTTCCTGAAGTCGCAGTGTCAAATCAGTACTTGTGTGCGCTCTGCTCTACTCTACTCTGCTCACAGACTTTTGGGGATGTAGCTCAGTGGTAGAGCACATGCTTCGCATGTATGAGGTCCTGGGTTCAATCCCCAGCATCTCCAACCTTTTTCAAATATGGCAGCAAATGCTTGGCTAACACACTCAAGCTTAGTGGCAAGACTCCCAAGGAATTTCTGTCACTCAAACCGCTTTTCTTTGGCATTTCACGTAGCAGGAATAGGCTTTTTCTCTTCCAGATTTTAAAGACTGCATACAACCCTACGGCATGGGCAACATTTTACCACTCAGTAAAGTGACATAAATGGGAACTGTACTTTCAACCAACTTTGCTTACATCAATAGTACAGGCGAATATAAGAAACTAGGTAATATATATTATCAAACAAATTGGCTTTTTCTCCACTTAACAGCTTATGTTTTCTCAACCCCTGCCTTCTGGATTCACCATCCACTCTGAAAAAAAAGCTCAATTCCATTGTGATCGAAAAGAAAACGTCCCACCAACACACCGTGGTGTTCCTTTACAAAGCCTTCTATACTTTCTGGCGATGGGAAGGAGGAGGAAGAGTGAGGAGCAATGTGAGAAAACAGGCAGAAAGACCCACGGAAACATTGTGCTGAGCTTAATCGCAAGTCTTTGACCGTAACTCAGAGCTGGATTCACATCTACACTGATTACTATTGCTCTAGAATTTACTCCACACTTCGGCTCCTTTGGTCTGTGCGTTGAGGAATGAAGTCCAGGAAACCTAAACTCACTCCTAAATTGGGGATGTAGCTCAGTGGTAGAGCGCACGCTTTGCATGTGTGAGGTCCCGGGTTCAATCCCCGGCATCTCCATGGCTTGCATTCATGTGCAAGGAATACGCTTCCTACTGTCGCATCTTTTTTCGAACAATTATCTTGTTCCTGAAGTCGCAGTGTCAAATCAGTACTTGTGTGCGCTCTGCTCTACTCTACTCTACTCTGCTCACAGACTTTTGGGGATGTAGCTCAGTGGTAGAGCACATGCTTCGCATGTATGAGGTCCTGGGTTCAATCCCCAGCATCTCCAACCTCTTTCAAATATGGCAGCAAATGCTTGGCTAACACACTCAAGCTTAGTGGCAAGACTCCCAAGGAATTTCTGTCACTCAAACCGCTTTTCTTTGGCATTTCACGTAGCAGGAATAGGCTTTTTCTCTTCCAGATTTTAAAGACTGCATACAACCCTACGGCATGGGCAACATTTTACCACTCAGTAAAGTGACATAAATGGGAACTGTACTTTCAACCAACTTTGCTTACATCAATAGTACAGGCGAATATAAGAAACTAGGTAATATATATTATCAAACAAATTGGCTTTTTCTCCACTTAACAGCTTATGTTTTCTCAACCCCTGCCTTCTGGATTCACCATCCACTCTGAAAAAAAAGCTCAATTCCATTGTGATCGAAAAGAAAACGTCCCACCAACACACCGTGGTGTTCCTTTACAAAGCCTTCTATACTTTCTGGCGATGGGAAGGAGGAGGAAGAGTGAGGAGCAATGTGAGAAAACAGGCAGAAAGACCCACGGAAACATTGTGCTGAGCTTAATCGCAAGTCTTTGACCGTAACTCAGAGCTGGATTCACATCTACACTGATTACTATTGCTCTAGAATTTACTCCACACTTCGGCTCCTTTGGTCTGTGCGTTGAGGAATGAAGTCCAGGAAACCTAAGCTCACTCCTAAATTGGGGATGTAGCTCAGTGGTAGAGCGCACGCTTTGCATGTGTGAGGCCCCGCGTTCAATCCCCGGCATCTTCATGGCTTGCATTCATGTGCAAGGAATACGCTTCCTACTGTCGCATCTTTTTTCGAACAATTATCTTGTTCCTGAAGTCGCAGTGTCAAATCAGTACTTGTGTGCGCTCTGCTCTTCTCTACTCTACTCTGCTCACAGACTTTTGGGGATGTAGCTCAGTGGTAGAGCGCATGCTTCGCATGTATGAGGGCCTGGGTTCAATCCCCAGCATCTCCAACCTTTTTCAAATATGGCAGCAAATGCTTGGCTAACACACTCAAGCTTAGTGGCAAGACTCCCAAGGAATTTCTGTCACTCAAACCGCTTTTCTTTGGCATTTCACGTAGCAGGAATAGGCTTTTTCTCTTCCAGATTTTAAAGACTGCATACAACCCTACGGCATGGGCAACATTTTACCACTCAGTAAAGTGACATAAATGGGAACTGTACTTTCAACCAACTTTGCTTACATCAATAGTACAGGCGAATATAAGAAACTAGGTAATATATATTATCAAACAAATTGGCTTTTTCTCCACTTAACAGCTTATGTTTTCTCAACCCCTGCCTTCTGGATTCACCATCCACTCTGAAAAAAAAGCTCAATTCCATTGTGATCGAAAAGAAAACGTCCCACCAACACACCGTGGTGTTCCTTTACAAAGCCTTCTATACTTTCTGGCGATGGGAAGGAGGAGGAAGAGTGAGGAGCAATGTGAGAAAACAGGCAGAAAGACCTGTTTCTCAACCCCTGCCTTCTGGATTCACCATCCACTCTGAAAAAAAAGCTCAATTCCATTGTGATCGAAAAGAAAACGTCCCACCAACACACCGTGGTGTTCCTTTACAAAGCCTTCTATACTTTCTGGCGATGGGAAGGAGGAGGAAGAGTGAGGAGCAATGTGAGAAAACAGGCAGAAAGACCCACGGAAACATTGTGCTGAGCTTAATCGCAAGTCTTTGACCGTAACTCAGAGCTGGATTCACATCTACACTGATTACTATTGCTCTAGAATTTACTCCACACTTCGGCTCCTTTGGTCTGTGCGTTGAGGAATGAAGTCCAGGAAACCTAAGCTCACTCCTAAATTGGGGATGTAGCTCAGTGGTAGAGCGCACGCTTTGCATGTGTGAGGCCCCGGGCTCAATCCCCGGCTTCTCCATGGCTTGCATTCATGTGCAAGGAATACGCTTCCTACTGTCGCATCTTTTTTCGAACAATTATCTTGTTCCTGAAGTCGCAGTGTCAAATCAGTACTTGTGTGCGCTCTGCTCTACTCTACTCTGCTCACAGACTTTTGGGGATGTAGCTCAGTGGTAGAGCGCATGCTTCGCATGTATGAGGTCCTGGGTTCAATCCCCAGCATCTCCAACCTTTTTCAAATATGGCAGCAAATGCTTGGCTAACACACTCAAGCTTAGTGGCAAGACTCCCAAGGAATTTCTGTCACTCAAACCGCTTTTCTTTGGCATTTCACGTAGCAGGAATAGGCTTTTTCTCTTCCAGATTTTAAAGACTGCATACAACCCTACGGCATGGGCAACATTTTACCACTCAGTAAAGTGACATAAATGGGAACTGTACTTTCAACCAACTTTGCTTACATCAATAGTACAGGCGAATATAAGAAACTAGGTAATATATATTATCAAACAAATTGGCTTTTTCTCCACTTAACAGCTTATGTTTTCTCAACCCCTGCCTTCTGGATTCACCATCCACTCTGAAAAAAAAGCTCAATTCCATTGTGATCGAAAAGAAAACGTCCCACCAACACACCGTGGTGTTCCTTTACAAAGCCTTCTATACTTTCTGGCGATGGGAAGGAGGAGGAAGAGTGAGGAGCAATGTGAGAAAACAGGCAGAAAGACCCACGGAAACATTGTGCTGAGCTTAATCGCAAGTCTTTGACCGTAACTCAGAGCTGGATTCACATCTACACTGATTACTATTGCTCTAGAATTTACTCCACACTTCGGCTCCTTTGGTCTGTGCGTTGAGGAATGAAGTCCAGGAAACCTAAGCTCACTCCTAAATTGGGGATGTAGCTCAGTGGTAGAGCGCACGCTTTGCATGTGTGAGGCCCCGGGTTCAATCCCCGGCATCTCCATGGCTGGCATTCATGTGCAAGGAATACGCTTCCTACTGTCGCATCTTTTTTCGAACAATTATCTTGTTCCTGAAGTCGCAGTGTCAAATCAGTACTTGTGTGCGCTCTGCTCTACTCTACTCTGCTCACAGACTTTTTGGGGATGTAGCTCAGTGGTAGAGCACATGCTTCGCATGTATGAGGTCCTGGGTTCAATCCCCAGCATCTCCAACCTTTTTCAAATATGGCAGCAAATGCTTGGCTAACACACTCAAGCTTAGTGGCAAGACTCCCAAGGAATTTCTGTCACTCAAACCGCTTTTCTTTGGCATTTCACGTAGCAGGAATAGGCTTTTTCTCTTCCAGATTTTAAAGACTGCATACAACCCTACGGCATGGGCAACATTTTACCACTCAGTAAAGTGACATAAATGGGAACTGTACTTTCAACCAACTTTGCTTACATCAATAGTACAGGCGAATATAAGAAACTAGGTAATATATATTATCAAACAAATTGGCTTTTTCTCCACTTAACAGCTTATGTTTTCTCAACCCCTGCCTTCTGGATTCACCATCCACTCTGAAAAAAAAGCTCAATTCCATTGTGATCGAAAAGAAAACGTCCCACCAACGCACCGTGGTGTTCCTTTACAAAGCCTTCTATACTTTCTGGCGATGGGAAGGAGGAGGAAGAGTGAGGAGCAATGTGAGAAAACAGGCAGAAAGACCCACGGAAACATTGTGCTGAGCTTAATCGCAAGTCTTTGACCGTAACTCAGAGCTGGATTCACATCTACACTGATTACTATTGCTCTAGAATTTACTCCACACTTCGGCTCCTTTGGTCTGTGCGTTGAGGAATGAAGTCCAGGAAACCTAAGCTCACTCCTTAATTGGGGATGTAGCTCAGTGGTAGAGCGCACGCTTTGCATGTGTGAGGCCCCGGGTTCAATCCCCGGCATCTACATGGCTTGCATTCATGTGCAAGGAATACGCTTCCTACTGTCGCATCTTTTTTCGAACAATTATCTTGTTCCTGAAGTCGCAGTGTCAAATCAGTACTTGTGTGCGCTCTGCTCTACTCTACTCTGCTCACAGACTTTTGGGGATGTAGCTCAGTGGTAGAGCACATGCTTCGCATGTATGAGGTCCTGGGTTCAATCCCCAGCATCTCCAACCTTTTTCAAATATGGCAGCAAATGCTTGGCTAACACACTCAAGCTTAGTGGCAAGACTCCCAAGGAATTTCTGTCACTCAAACCGCTTTTCTTTGGCATTTCACGTAGCAGGAATAGGCTTTTTCTCTTCCAGATTTTAAAGACTGCATACAACCCTACGGCATGGGCAACATTTTACCACTCAGTAAAGTGACATAAATGGGAACTGTACTTTCAACCAACTTTGCTTACATCAATAGTACAGGCGAATATAAGAAACTAGGTAATATATATTATCAAACAAATTGGCTTTTTCTCCACTTAACAGCTTATGTTTTCTCAACCCCTGCCTTCTGGATTCACCATCCACTCTGAAAAAAAAGCTCAATTCCATTGTGATCGAAAAGAAAACGTCCCACCAACACACCGTGGTGTTCCTTTACAAAGCCTTCTATACTTTCTGGCGATGGGAAGGAGGAGGAAGAGTGAGGAGCAATGTGAGAAAACAGGCAGAAAGACCCACGGAAACATTGTGCTGAGCTTAATCGCAAGTCTTTGACCGTAACTCAGAGCTGGATTCACATCTACACTGATTACTATTGCTCTAGAATTTACTCCACACTTCGGCTCCTTTGGTCTGTGCGTTGAGGAATGAAGTCCAGGAAACCTAAACTCACTCCTAAATTGGGGATGTAGCTCAGTGGTAGAGCGCACGCTTTGCATGTGTGAGGTCCCAGGTTCAATCCCCGGCATCTCCATGGCTTGCATTCATGTGCAAGGAATACGCTTCCTACTGTCGCATCTTTTTTCGAACAATTATCTTGTTCCTGAAGTCGCAGTGTCAAATCAGTACTTGTGTGCGCTCTGCTCTTCTCTACTCTACTCTGCTCACAGACTTTTGGGGATGTAGCTCAGTGGTAGAGCGCATGCTTCGCATGTATGAGGGCCTGGGTTCAATCCCCAGCATCTCCAACCTTTTTCAAATATGGCAGCAAATGCTTGGCTAACACACTCAAGCTTAGTGGCAAGACTCCCAAGGAATTTCTGTCACTCAAACCGCTTTTCTTTGGCATTTCACGTAGCAGGAATAGGCTTTTTCTCTTCCAGATTTTAAAGACTGCATACAACCCTACGGCATGGGCAACATTTTACCACTCAGTAAAGTGACATAAATGGGAACTGTACTTTCAACCAACTTTGCTTACATCAATAGTACAGGCGAATATAAGAAACTAGGTAATATATATTATCAAACAAATTGGCTTTTTCTCCACTTAACAGCTTATGTTTTCTCAACCCCTGCCTTCTGGATTCACCATCCACTCTGAAAAAAAAGCTCAATTCCATTGTGATCGAAAAGAAAACGTCCCACCAACACACCGTGGTGTTCCTTTACAAAGCCTTCTATACTTTCTGGCGATGGGAAGGAGGAGGAAGAGTGAGGAGCAATGTGAGAAAACAGGCAGAAAGACCCACGGAAACATTGTGCTGAGCTTAATCGCAAGTCTTTGACCGTAACTCAGAGCTGGATTCACATCTACACTGATTACTATTGCTCTAGAATTTACTCCACACTTCGGCTCCTTTGGTCTGTGCGTTGAGGAATGAAGTCCAGGAAACCTAAGCTCACTCCTAAATTGGGGATGTAGCTCAGTGGTAGAGCGCACGCTTTGCATGTGTGAGGCCCCGGGTTCAATCCCCGGCATCTCCATGGCTTGCATTCATGTGCAAGGAATACGCTTCCTACTGTCGCATCTTTTTTCGAACAATTATCTTGTTCCTGAAGTCGCAGTGTCAAATCAGTACTTGTGTGCGCTCTGCTCTACTCTACTCTGCTCACAGACTTTTGGGGATGTAGCTCAGTGGTAGAGCACATGCTTCGCATGTATGAGGTCCTGGGTTCAATACCCAGCATCTCCAACCTTTTTCAAATATGGCAGCAAATGCCTGGCTAACACACTCAAGCTTAGTGGCAAGACTCCCAAGGAATTTCTGTCACTCAAACCGCTTTTCTTTGGCATTTCACGTAGCAGGAATAGGCTTTTTCTCTTCCAGATTTTAAAGACTGCATACAACCCTACGGCATGGGCAACATTTTACCACTCAGTAAAGTGACATAAATGGGAACTGTACTTTCAACCAACTTTGCTTACATCAATAGTACAGGCGAATATAAGAAACTAGGTAATATATATTATCAAACAAATTGGCTTTTTCTCCACTTAACAGCTTATGTTTTCTCAACCCCTGCCTTCTGGATTCACCATCCACTCTGAAAAAAAAGCTCAATTCCATTGTGATCGAAAAGAAAACGTCCCACCAACACACCGTGGTGTTCCTTTACAAAGCCTTCTATACTTTCTGGCGATGGGAAGGAGGAGGAAGAGTGAGGAGCAATGTGAGAAAACAGGCAGAAAGACCCACGGAAACATTGTGCTGAGCTTAATCGCAAGTCTTTGACCGTAACTCAGAGCTGGATTCACATCTACACTGATTACTATTGCTCTAGAATTTACTCCACACTTCGGCTCCTTTGGTCTGTGCGTTGAGGAATGAAGTCCAGGAAACCTAAGCTCACTCCTAAATTGGGGATGTAGCTCAGTGGTAGAGCGCACGCTTTGCATGTGTGAGGCCCCGGGTTCAATCCCCGGCATCTCCATGGCTTGCATTCATGTGCAAGGAATACGCTTCCTACTGTCGCATCTTTTTTCGAACAATTATCTTGTTCCTGAAGTCGCAGTGTCAAATCAGTACTTGTGTGCGCTCTGCTCTACTCTACTCTGCTCACAGACTTTTGGGGATGTAGCTCAGTGGTAGAGCGCATGCTTCGCATGTATGAGGTCCTGGGTTCAATCCCCAGCATCTCCAACCTTTTTCAAATATGGCAGCAAATGCTTGGCTAACACACTCAAGCTTAGTGGCAAGACTCCCAAGGAATTTCTGTCACTCAAACCGCTTTTCTTTGGCATTTCACGTAGCAGGAATAGGCTTTTTCTCTTCCAGATTTTAAAGACTGCATACAACCCTACGGCATGGGCAACATTTTACCACTCAGTAAAGTGACATAAATGGGAACTGTACTTTCAACCAACTTTGCTTACATCAATAGTACAGGCGAATATAAGAAACTAGGTAATATATATTATCAAACAAATTGGCTTTTTCTCCACTTAACAGCTTATGTTTTCTCAACCCCTGCCTTCTGGATTCACCATCCACTCTGAAAAAAAAGCTCAATTCCATTGTGATCGAAAAGAAAACGTCCCACCAACACACCGTGGTGTTCCTTTACAAAGCCTTCTATACTTTCTGGCGATGGGAAGGAGGAGGAAGAGTGAGGAGCAATGTGAGAAAACAGGCAGAAAGACCCACGGAAACATTGTGCTGAGCTTAATCGCAAGTCTTTGACCGTAACTCAGAGCTGGATTCACATCTACACTGATTACTATTGCTCTAGAATTTACTCCACACTTCGGCTCCTTTGGTCTGTGCGTTGAGGAATGAAGTCCAGGAAACCTAAGCTCACTCCTAAATTGGGGATGTAGCTCAGTGGTAGAGCGCACGCTTTGCATGTGTGAGGCCCCGCGTTCAATCCCCGGCATCTTCATGGCTTGCATTCATGTGCAAGGAATACGCTTCCTACTGTCGCATCTTTTTTCGAACAATTATCTTGTTCCTGAAGTCGCAGTGTCAAATCAGTACTTGTGTGCGCTCTGCTCTTCTCTACTCTACTCTGCTCACAGACTTTTGGGGATGTAGCTCAGTGGTAGAGCGCATGCTTCGCATGTATGAGGGCCTGGGTTCAATCCCCAGCATCTCCAACCTTTTTCAAATATGGCAGCAAATGCTTGGCTAACACACTCAAGCTTAGTGGCAAGACTCCCAAGGAATTTCTGTCACTCAAACCGCTTTTCTTTGGCATTTCACGTAGCAGGAATAGGCTTTTTCTCTTCCAGATTTTAAAGACTGCATACAACCCTACGGCATGGACAACATTTTACCACTCAGTAAAGTGACATAAATGGGAACTGTACTTTCAACCAACTTTGCTTACATCAATAGTACAGGCGAATATAAGAAACTAGGTAATATATATTATCAAACAAATTGGCTTTTTCTCCACTTAACAGCTTATGTTTTCTCAACCCCTGCCTTCTGGATTCACCATCCACTCTGAAAAAAAAGCTCAATTCCATTGTGATCGAAAAGAAAACGTCCCACCAACACACCGTGGTGTTCCTTTACAAAGCCTTCTATACTTTCTGGCGATGGGAAGGAGGAGGAAGAGTGAGGAGCAATGTGAGAAAACAGGCAGAAAGACCCACGGAAACATTGTGCTGAGCTTAATCGCAAGTCTTTGACCGTAACTCAGAGCTGGATTCACATCTACACTGATTACTATTGCTCTAGAATTTACTCCACACTTCGGCTCCTTTGGGCTGTGCGTTGAGGAATGAAGTCCAGGAAACCTAAGCTCACTCCTAAATTGGGGATGTAGCTCAGTGGTAGAGCGCACGCTTTGCATGTGTGAGGCCCCGGGTTCAATCCCCGGCATCTCCATGGCTTGCATTCATGTGCAAGGAATACGCTTCCTACTGTCGCATCTTTTTTCGAACAATTATCTTGTTCCTGAAGTCGCAGTGTCAAATCAGTACTTGTGTGCGCTCTGCTCTACTCTACTCTGCTCACAGACTTTTGGGGATGTAGCTCAGTGGTAGAGCACATGCTTCGCATGTATGAGGTCCTGGGTTCAATCCCCAGCATCTCCAACCTTTTTCAAATATGGCAGCAAATGCCTGGCTAACACACTCAAGCTTAGTGGCAAGACTCCCAAGGAATTTCTGTCACTCAAACCGCTTTTCTTTGGCATTTCACGTAGCAGGAATAGGCTTTTTCTCTTCCAGATTTTAAAGACTGCATACAACCCTACGGCATGGGCAACATTTTACCACTCAGTAAAGTGACATAAATGGGAACTGTACTTTCAACCAACTTTGCTTACATCAATAGTACAGGCGAATATAAGAAACTAGGTAATATATATTATCAAACAAATTGGCTTTTTCTCCACTTAACAGCTTATGTTTTCTCAACCCCTGCCTTCTGGATTCACCATCCACTCTGAAAAAAAAGCTCAATTCCATTGTGATCGAAAAGAAAACGTCCCACCAACACACCGTGGTGTTCCTTTACAAAGCCTTCTATACTTTCTGGCGATGGGAAGGAGGAGGAAGAGTGAGGAGCAATGTGAGAAAACAGGCAGAAAGACCCACGGAAACATTGTGCTGAGCTTAATCGCAAGTCTTTGACCGTAACTCAGAGCTGGATTCACATCTACACTGATTACTATTGCTCTAGAATTTACTTCACACTTCGGCTCCTTTGGTCTGTGTGTTGAGGAATGAAGTCCAGGAAACCTAAGCTCACTCCTAAATTGGGGATGTAGCTCAGTGGTAGAGCGCACGCTTTGCATGTGTGAGGCCCCGGGTTCAATCCCCGGCATCTCCATGGCTTGCATTCATGTGCAAGGAATACGCTTCCTACTGTCGCATCTTTTTTCGAACAATTATCTTGTTCCTGAAGTCGCAGTGTCAAATCAGTACTTGTGTGCGCTCTGCTCTACTCTACTCTGCTCACAGACTTTTGGGGATGTAGCTCAGTGGTAGAGCGCATGCTTCGCATGTATGAGGTCCTGGGTTCAATCCCCAGCATCTCCAACCTTTTTCAAATATGGCAGCATATTTTCAACCAACTTTGCTTACATCAATAGTACAGGCGAATATAAGAAACTAGGTAATATATATTATCAAACAAATTGGCTTTTTCTCCACTTAACAGCTTATGTTTTCTCAACCCCTGCCTTCTGGATTCACCATCCACTCTGAAAAAAAAGCTCAATTCCATTGTGATCGAAAAGAAAACGTCCCACCAACACACTGTGGTGTTCCTTTACAAAGCCTTCTATACTTTCTGGCGATGGGAAGGAGGAGGAAGAGTGAGGAGCAATGTGAGAAAACAGGCAGAAAGACCCACGGAAACATTGTGCTGAGCTTAATCGCAAGTCTTTGACCGTAACTCAGAGCTGGATTCACATCTACACTGATTACTATTGCTCTAGAATTTACTCCACACTTCGGCTCCTTTGGTCTGTGCGTTGAGGAATGAAGTCCAGGAAACCTAAGCTCACTCCTTAATTGGGGATGTAGCTCAGTGGTAGAGCGCACGCTTTGCATGTGTGAGGCCCCGGGTTCAATCCCCGGCATCTCCATGGCTTGCATTCATGTGCAAGGAATACGCTTCCTACTGTCGCATCTTTTTTCGAACAATTATCTTGTTCCTGAAGTCGCAGTGTCAAATCAGTACTTGTGTGCGCTCTGCTCTACTCTACTCTGCTCACAGACTTTTGGGGATGTAGCTCAGTGGTAGAGCACATGCTTCGCATGTATGAGGTCCTGGGTTCAATCCCCAGCATCTCCAACCTTTTTCAAATATGGCAGCAAATGCTTGGCCAACACACTCAAGCTTAGTGGCAAGACTCCCAAGGAATTTCTGTCACTCAAACCGCTTTTCTTTGGCATTTCACGTAGCAGGAATAGGCTTTTTCTCTTCCAGATTTTAAAGACTGCATACAACCCTACGGCATGGGCAACATTTTACCACTCAGTAAAGTGACATAAATGGGAACTGTACTTTCAACCAACTTTGCTTACATCAATAGTACAGGCGAATATAAGAAACTAGGTAATATATATTATCAAACAAATTGGCTTTTTCTCCACTTAACAGCTTATGTTTTCTCAACCCCTGCCTTCTGGATTCACCATCCACTCTGAAAAAAAAGCTCAATTCCATTGTGATCGAAAAGAAAACGTCCCACCAACACACCGTGGTGTTCCTTTACAAAGCCTTCTATACTTTCTGGCGATGGGAAGGAGGAGGAAGAGTGAGGAGCAATGTGAGAAAACAGGCAGAAAGACCCACGGAAACATTGTGCTGAGCTTAATCGCAAGTCTTTGACCGTAACTCAGAGCTGGATTCACATCTACACTGATTACTATTGCTCTAGAATTTACTCCACACTTCGGCTCCTTTGGTCTGTGCGTTGAGGAATGAAGTCCAGGAAACCTAAGCTCACTCCTAAATTGGGGATGTAGCTCAGTGGTAGAGCGCACGCTTTGCATGTGTGAGGCCCCGCGTTCAATCCCCGGCATCTTCATGGCTTGCATTCATGTGCAAGGAATACGCTTCCTACTGTCGCATCTTTTTTCGAACAATTATCTTGTTCCTGAAGTCGCAGTGTCAAATCAGTACTTGTGTGCGCTCTGCTCTTATCTACTCTACTCTGCTCACAGACTTTTGGGGATGTAGCTCAGTGGTAGAGCGCATGCTTCGCATGTATGAGGGCCTGGGTTCAATCCCCAGCATCTCCAACCTTTTTCAAATATGGCAGCAAATGCTTGGCTAACACACTCAAGCTTAGTGGCAAGACTCCCAAGGAATTTCTGTCACTCAAACCGCTTTTCTTTGGCATTTCACGTAGCAGGAATAGGCTTTTTCTCTTCCAGATTTTAAAGACTGCATACAACCCTACGGCATGGACAACATTTTACCACTCAGTAAAGTGACATAAATGGGAACTGTACTTTCAACCAACTTTGCTTACATCAATAGTACAGGCGAATATAAGAAACTAGGTAATATATATTATCAAACAAATTGGCTTTTTCTCCACTTAACAGCTTATGTTTTCTCAACCCCTGCCTTCTGGATTCACCATCCACTCTGAAAAAAAAGCTCAATTCCATTGTGATCGAAAAGAAAACGTCCCACCAACACACCGTGGTGTTCCTTTACAAAGCCTTCTATACTTTCTGGCGATGGGAAGGAGGAGGAAGAGTGAGGAGCAATGTGAGAAAACAGGCAGAAAGACCCACGGAAACATTGTGCTGAGCTTAATCGCAAGTCTTTGACCGTAACTCAGAGCTGGATTCACATCTACACTGATTACTATTGCTCTAGAATTTACTCCACACTTCGGCTCCTTTGGTCTGTGCGTTGAGGAATGAAGTCCAGGAAACCTAAGCTCACTCCTAAATTGGGGATGTAGCTCAGTGGTAGAGCGCACGCTTTGCATGTGTGAGGCCCCGGGTTCAATCCCCGGCATCTCCATGGCTTGCATTCATGTGCAAGGAATACGCTTCCTACTGTCGCATCTTTTTTCGAACAATTATCTTGTTCCTGAAGTCGCAGTGTCAAATCAGTACTTGTGTGCGCTCTGCTCTACTCTACTCTGCTCACAGACTTTTGGGGATGTAGCTCAGTGGTAGAGCACATGCTTCGCATGTATGAGGTCCTGGGTTCAATCCCCAGCATCTCCAACCTTTTTCAAATATGGCAGCAAATGCCTGGCTAACACACTCAAGCTTAGTGGCAAGACTCCCAAGGAATTTCTGTCACTCAAACCGCTTTTCTTTGGCATTTCACGTAGCAGGAATAGGCTTTTTCTCTTCCAGATTTTAAAGACTGCATACAACCCTACGGCATGGGCAACATTTTACCACTCAGTAAAGTGACATAAATGGGAACTGTACTTTCAACCAACTTTGCTTACATCAATAGTACAGGCGAATATAAGAAACTAGGTAATATATATTATCAAACAAATTGGCTTTTTCTCCACTTAACAGCTTATGTTTTCTCAACCCCTGCCTTCTGGATTCACCATCCACTCTGAAAAAAAAGCTCAATTCCATTGTGATCGAAAAGAAAACGTCCCACCAACACACCGTGGTGTTCCTTTACAAAGCCTTCTATACTTTCTGGCGATGGGAAGGAGGAGGAAGAGTGAGGAGCAATGTGAGAAAACAGGCAGAAAGACCCACGGAAACATTGTGCTGAGCTTAATCGCAAGTCTTTGACCGCAACTCAGAGCTGGATTCACATCTACACTGATTACTATTGCTCTAGAATTTACTCCACACTTCGGCTCCTTTGGTCTGTGCGTTGAGGAATGAAGTCCAGGAAACCTAAGCTCACTCCTAAATTGGGGATGTAGCTCTGTGGTAGAGCGCACGCTTTGCATGTGTGAGGCCCCGGGTTCAATCCCCGGCATCTCCATGGCTTGCATTCATGTGCAAGGAATACGCTTCCTACTGTCGCATCTTTTTTCGAACAATTATCTTGTTCCTGAAGTCGCAGTGTAAAATCAGTACTTGTGTGCGCTCTGCTCTACTCTACTCTGCTCACAGACTTTTGGGGATGTAGCTCAGTGGTAGAGCGCATGCTTCGCATGTATGAGGTCCTGGGTTCAATCCCCAGCTTCTCCAACCTTTTTCAAATATGGCAGCAAATGCTTGGCTAACACACTCAAGCTTAGTGGCAAGACTCCCAAGGAATTTCTGTCACTCAAACCGCTTTTCTTTGGCATTTCACGTAGCAGGAATAGGCTTTTTCTCTTCCAGATTTTAAAGACTGCATACAACCCTACGGCATGGGCAACATTTTACCACTCAGTAAAGTGACATAAATGGGAACTGTACTTTCAACCAACTTTGCTTACATCAATAGTACAGGCGAATATAAGAAACTAGGTAATATATATTATCAAACAAATTGGCTTTTTCTCCACTTAACAGCTTATGTTTTCTCAACCCCTGCCTTCTGGATTCACCATCCACTCTGAAAAAAAAGCTCAATTCCATTGTGATCGAAAAGAAAACGTCCCACCAACACACCGTGGTGTTCCTTTACAAAGCCTTCTATACTTTCTGGCGATGGGAAGGAGGAGGAAGAGTGAGGAGAATGTGAGAAAACAGGCAGAAAGACCCACGGAAACATTGTGCTGAGCTTAATCGCAAGTCTTTGACCGTAACTCAGAGCTGGATTCACATCTACACTGATTACTATTGCTCTAGAATTTACTCCACACTTCGGCTCCTTTGGTCTGTGCGTTGAGGAATGAAGTCCAGGAAACCTAAGCTCACTCCTAAATTGGGGATGTAGCTCAGTGGTAGAGTGCACACTTTGCATGTGTGAGGCCCCGGGTTCAATCCCCGGCATCTCCATGGCTTGCATTCATGTGCAAGGAATACGCTTCCTACTGTCGCATCTTTTTTCGAACAATTATCTTGTTCCTGAAGTCGCAGTGTCAAATCAGTACTTGTGTGCGCTCTGCTCTACTCTACTCTGCTCACAGACTTTTGGGGATGTAGCTCAGTGGTAGAGCGCATGCTTCGCATGTATGAGGTCCTGGGTTCAATCCCCAGCATCTCCAACCTTTTTCAAATATGGCAGCAAATGCTTGGCTAACACACTCAAGCTTAGTGGCAAGACTCCCAAGGAATTTCTGTCACTCAAACCGCTTTTCTTTGGCATTTCACGTAGCAGGAATAGGCTTTTTCTCTTCCAGATTTTAAAGACTGCATACAACCCTACGGCATGGGCAACATTTTACCACTCAGTAAAGTGACATAAATGGGAACTGTACTTTCAACCAACTTTGCTTACATCAATAGTACAGGCTAATATAAGAAACTAGGTAATATATATTATCAAACAAATTGGCTTTTTCTCCACTTAACAGCTTATGTTTTCTCAACCCCTGCCTTCTGGATTCACCATCCACTCTGAAAAAAAAGCTCAATTCCATTGTGATCGAAAAGAAAACGTCCCACCAACACACCGTGGTGTTCCTTTACAAAGCCTTCTATACTTTCTGGCGATGGGAAGGAGGAGGAAGAGTGAGGAGCAATGTGAGAAAACAGGCAGAAAGACCCACGGAAACATTGTGCTGAGCTTAATCGCAAGTCTTTGACCGTAACTCAGAGCTGGATTCACATCTACACTGATTACTATTGCTCTAGAATTTACTCCACACTTCGGCTCCTTTGGTCTGTGCGTTGAGGAATGAAGTCCAGGAAACCTAAGCTCACTCCTAAATTGGGGATGTAGCTCAGTGGTAGAGCGCACGCTTTGCATGTGTGAGGCCCCGGGTTCAATCCCCGGCATCTCCATGCCTTGCATTCATGTGCAAGGAATACGATTCCTACTGTCGCATCTTTTTTCGAACAATTATCTTGTTCCTGAAGTCGCAGTGTCAAATCAGTACTTGTGTGCGCTCTGCTCTACTCTACTCTGCTCACAGACTTTTGGGGATGTAGCTCAGTGGTAGAGCACATGCTTCGCATGTATGAGGTCCTGGGTTCAATCCCCAGCATCTCCAACCTTTTTCAAATATGGCAGCAAATGCTTGGCTAACACACTCAAGCTTAGTGGCAAGACTCCCAAGGAATTTCTGTCACTCAAACCGCTTTTCTTTGGCATTTCACGTAGCAGGAATAGGCTTTTTCTCTTCCAGATTTTAAAGACTGCATACAACCCTACGGCATGGGCAACATTTTACCACTCAGTAAAGTGACATAAATGGGAACTGTACTTTCAACCAACTTTGCTTACATCAATAGTACAGGCGAATATAAGAAACTAGGTAATATATATTATCAAACAAATTGGCTTTTTCTCCACTTAACAGCTTATGTTTTCTCAACCCCTGCCTTCTGGATTCACCATCCACTCTGAAAAAAAAGCTCAATTCCATTGTGATCGAAAAGAAAACGTCCCACCAACACACCGTGGTGTTCCTTTACAAAGCCTTCTATACTTTCTGGCGATGGGAAGGAGGAGGAAGAGTGAGGAGCAATGTGAGAAAACAGGCAGAAAGACCCACGGAAACATTGTGCTGAGCTTAATCGCAAGTCTTTGACCGTAACTCAGAGCTGGATTCACATCTACACTGATTACTATTGCTCTAGAATTTACTCCACACTTCGGCTCCTTTGGTCTGTGCGTTGAGGAATGAAGTCCAGGAAACCTAAGCTCACTCCTAAATTGGGGATGTAGCTCAGTGGTAGAGCGCACGCTTTGCATGTGTGAGGCCCCGGGTTCAATCCCCGGCATCTCCATGGCTTGCATTCATGTGCAAGGAATACGCTTCCTACTGTCGCATCTTTTTTCGAACAATTATCTTGTTCCTGAAGTCGCAGTGTCAAATCAGTACTTGTGTGCGCTCTGCTCTACTCTACTCTGCTCACAGACTTTTGGGGATGTAGCTCAGTGGTAGAGCACATGCTTCGCATGTATGAGGTCCTGGGTTCAATCCCCAGCATCTCCAACCTTTTTCAAATATGGCAGCAAATGCTTGGCTAACACACTCAAGCTTAGTGGCAAGACTCCCAAGGAATTTCTGTCACTCAAACCGCTTTTCTTTGGCATTTCACGTAGCAGGAATAGGCTTTTTCTCTTCCAGATTTTAAAGACTGCATACAACCCTACGGCATGGGCAACATTTTACCACTCAGTAAAGTGACATAAATGGGAACTGTACTTTCAACCAACTTTGCTTACATCAATAGTACAGGCGAATATAAGAAACTAGGTAATATATATTATCAAACAAATTGGCTTTTTCTCCACTTAACAGCTTATGTTTTCTCAACCCCTGCCTTCTGGATTCACCATCCACTCTGAAAAAAAAGCTCAATTCCATTGTGATCGAAAAGAAAACGTCCCACCAACACACCGTGGTGTTCCTTTACAAAGCCTTCTATACTTTCTGGCGATGGGATGGAGGAGGAAGAGTGAGGAGCAATGTGAGAAAACAGGCAGAAAGACCCACGGAAACATTGTGCTGAGCTTAATCGCAAGTCTTTGACCGTAACTCAGAGCTGGATTCACATCTACACTGATTACTATTGCTCTAGAATTTACTCCACACTTCGGCTCCTTTGGTCTGTGCGTTGAGGAATGAAGTCCAGGAAACCTAAGCTCACTCCTAAATTGGGGATGTAGCTCAGTGGTAGAGCGCATGCTTTGCATGTGTGAGGCCCCGGGTTCAATCCCCGGCATCTCCATGCCTTGCATTCATGTGCAAGGAATACGATTCCTACTGTCGCGTCTTTTTTCGAACAATTATCTTGTTCCTGAAGTCGCAGTGTCAAATCAGTACTTGTGTGCGCTCTGCTCTTCTCTACTCTACTCTGCTAACAGACTTTTGGGGATGTAGCTCAGTGGTAGAGCGCATGCTTCGCATGTATGAGGGCCTGGGTTCAATCCCCAGCATCTCCAACCTTTTTCAAATATGGCAGCAAATGCTTGGCTAACACACTCAAGCTTAGTGGCAAGACTCCCAAGGAATTTCTGTCACTCAAACCACTTTTCTTTGGCATTTCACGTAGCAGGAATAGGCTTTTTCTCTTCCAGATTTTAAAGACTGCATACAACCCTACGGCATGGGCAACATTTTACCACTCAGTAAAGTGACATAAATGGGAACTGTACTTTCAACCAACTTTGCTTACATCAATAGTACAGGCGAATATAAGAAACTAGGTAATATATATTATCAAACAAATTGGCTTTTTCTCCACTTAACAGCTTATGTTTTCTCAACCCCTGCCTTCTGGATTCACCATCCACTCTGAAAAAAAAGCTCAATTCCATTGTGATCGAAAAGAAAACGTCCCACCAACACACCGTGGTGTTCCTTTACAAAGCCTTCTATACTTTCTGGCAATGGGAAGGAGGAGGAAGAGTGAGGAGCAATGTGAGAAAACAGGCAGAAAGACCCACGGAAACATTGTGCTGAGCTTAATCGCAAGTCTTTGACCGTAACTCAGAGCTGGATTCACATCTACACTGATTACTATTGCTCTAGAATTTACTCCACACTTCGGCTCCTTTGGTCTGTGCGTTGAGGAATGAAGTCCAGGAAACCTAAGCTCACTCCTTAATTGGGGATGTAGCTCAGTGGTAGAGCGCACGCTTTGCATGTGTGAGGCCCCGGGTTCAATCCCCGGCATCTCCATGGCTTGCATTCATGTGCAAGGAATACGCTTCCTACTGTCGCATCTTTTTTCAAACAATTATCTTGTTCCTGAAGTCGCAGTGTCAAATCAGTACTTGTGTGCGCTCTGCTCTACTCTACTCTGCTCACAGACTTTTGGGGATGTAGCTCAGTGGTAGAGCACATGCTTCGCATGTATGAGGTCCTGGGTTCAAGCAGCAAATGCTTGGCTAACACACTCAAGCTTAGTGGCAAGACTCCCAAGGAATTTCTGTCACTCAAACCGCTTTTCTTTGGCATTTCACGTAGCAGGAATAGGCTTTTTCTCTTCCAGATTTTAAAGACTGCATACAACCCTACGGCATGGGCAACATTTTACCACTCAGTAAAGTGACATAAATGGGAACTGTACTTTCAACCAACTTTGCTTACATCAATAGTACAGGCGAATATAAGAAACTAGGTAATATATATTATCAAACAAATTGGCTTTTTCTCCACTTAACAGCTTATGTTTTCTCAACCCCTGCCTTCTGGATTCACCATCCACTCTGAAAAAAAAGCTCAATTCCATTGTGATCGAAAAGAAAACGTCCCACCAACACACCGTGGTGTTCCTTTACAAAGCCTTCTATACTTTCTGGCGATGGGAAGGAGGAGGAAGAGTGAGGAGCAATGTGAGAAAACAGGCAGAAAGACCCACGGAAACATTGTGCTGAGCTTAATCGCAAGTCTTTGACCGTAACTCAGAGCTGGATTCACATCTACACTGATTACTATTGCTCTAGAATTTACTCCACACTTCGGCTCCTTTGGTCTGTGCGTTGAGGAATGAAGTCCAGGAAACCTAAGCTCACTCCTAAATTGGGGATGTAGCTCAGGGGTAGAGCGCACGCTTTGCATGTGTGAGGCCCCGGGTTCAATCCCCGGCATCTCCATGGCTTGCATTCATGTGCAAGGAATACGCTTCCTACTGTCGCATCTTTTTTCGAACAATTATCTTGTTCCTGAAGTCGCAGTGTCAAATCAGTACTTGTGTGCGCTCTGCTCTACTCTACTCTGCTCACAGACTTTTGGGGATGTAGCTCAGTGGTAGAGCACATGTTTCGCATGTATGAGGTCCTGGGTTCAAGCAGCAAATGCTTGGCTAACACACTCAAGCTTAGTGGCAAGACTCCCAAGGAATTTCTGTCACTCAAACCGCTTTTCTTTGGCATTTCACGTAGCAGGAATAGGCTTTTTCTCTTCCAGATTTTAAAGACTGCATACAACCCTACGGCATGGGCAACATTTTACCACTCAGTAAAGTGACATAAATGGGAACTGTACTTTCAACCAACTTTGCTTACATCAATAGTACAGGCGAATATAAGAAACTAGGTAATATATATTATCAAACAAATTGGCTTTTTCTCCACTTAACAGCTTATGTTTTCTCAACCCCTGCCTTCTGGATTCACCATCCACTCTGAAAAAAAAGCTCAATTCCATTGTGATCGAAAAGAAAACGTCCCACCAACACACCGTGGTGTTCCTTTACAAAGCCTTCTATACTTTCTGGCGATGGGAAGGAGGAGGAAGAGTGAGGAGCAATGTGAGAAAACAGGCAGAAAGACCCACGGAAACATTGTGCTGAGCTTAATCGCAAGTCTTTGACCGTAACTCAGAGCTGGATTCACATCTACACTGATTACTATTGCTCTAGAATTTACTCCACACTTCGGCTCCTTTGGTCTGTGCGTTGAGGAATGAAGTCCAGGAAACCTAAGCTCACTCCTAAATTGGGGATGTAGCTCAGGGGTAGAGCGCACGCTTTGCATGTGTGAGGCCCCGGGTTCAATCCCCGGCATCTCCATGGCTTGCATTCATGTGCAAGGAATACGCTTCCTACTGTCGCATCTTTTTTCGAACAATTATCTTGTTCCTGAAGTCGCAGTGTCAAATCAGTACTTGTGTGCGCTCTGCTCTACTCTACTCTGCTCACAGACTTTTGGGGATGTAGCTCAGTGGTAGAGCACATGTTTCGCATGTATGAGGTCCTGGGTTCAATCCCCAGCATCTCCAACCTTTTTCAAATATGGCAGCAAATGCTTGGCTAACACACTCAAGCTTAGTGGCAAGACTCCCAAGGAATTTCTGTCACTCAAACCGCTTTTCTTTGGCATTTCACGTAGCAGGAATAGGCTTTTTCTCTTCCAGATTTTAAAGACTGCATACAACCCTACGGCATGGGCAACATTTTACCACTCAGTAAAGTGACATAAATGGGAACTGTACTTTCAACCAACTTTGCTTACATCAATAGTACAGGCGAATATAAGAAACTAGGTAATATATATTATCAAACAAATTGGCTTTTTCTCCACTTAACAGCTTATGTTTTCTCAACCCCTGCCTTCTGGATTCACCATCCACTCTGAAAAAAAAGCTCAATTCCATTGTGATCGAAAAGAAAACGTCCCACCAACACACCGTGGTGTTCCTTTACAAAGCCTTCTATACTTTCTGGCGATGGGAAGGAGGAGGAAGAGTGAGGAGCAATGTGAGAAAACAGGCAGAAAGACCCACGGAAACATTGTGCTGAGCTTAATCGCAAGTCTTTGACCGTAACTCAGAGCTGGATTCACATCTACACTGATTACTATTGCTCTAGAATTTACTCCACACTTCGGCTCCTTTGGTCTGTGCGTTGAGGAATGAAGTCCAGGAAACCTAAGCTCACTCCTTAATTGGGGATGTAGCTCAGTGGTAGAGCGCATGCTTTGCATGTGTGAGGCCCCGGGTTCAATCCCCGGCATCTCCATGCCTTGCATTCATGTGCAAGGAATACGATTCCTACTGTCGCGTCTTTTTTCGAACAATTATCTTGTTCCTGAAGTCGCAGTGTCAAATCAGTACTTGTGTGCGCTCTGCTCTTCTCTACTCTACTCTGCTAACAGACTTTTGGGGATGTAGCTCAGTGGTAGAGCGCATGCTTCGCATGTATGAGGGCCTGGGTTCAATCCCCAGCATCTCCAACCTTTTTCAAATATGGCAGCAAATGCTTGGCTAACACACTCAAGCTTAGTGGCAAGACTCCCAAGGAATTTCTGTCACTCAAACCACTTTTCTTTGGCATTTCACGTAGCAGGAATAGGCTTTTTCTCTTCCAGATTTTAAAGACTGCATACAACCCTACGGCATGGGCAACATTTTACCACTCAGTAAAGTGACATAAATGGGAACTGTACTTTCAACCAACTTTGCTTACATCAATAGTACAGGCGAATATAAGAAACTAGGTAATATATATTATCAAACAAATTGGCTTTTTCTCCACTTAACAGCTTATGTTTTCTCAACCCCTGCCTTCTGGATTCACCATCCACTCTGAAAAAAAAGCTCAATTCCATTGTGATCGAAAAGAAAACGTCCCACCAACACACCGTGGTGTTCCTTTACAAAGCCTTCTATACTTTCTGGCAATGGGAAGGAGGAGGAAGAGTGAGGAGCAATGTGAGAAAACAGGCAGAAAGACCCACGGAAACATTGTGCTGAGCTTAATCGCAAGTCTTTGACCGTAACTCAGAGCTGGATTCACATCTACACTGATTACTATTGCTCTAGAATTTACTCCACACTTCGGCTCCTTTGGTCTGTGCGTTGAGGAATGAAGTCCAGGAAACCTAAGCTCACTCCTTAATTGGGGATGTAGCTCAGTGGTAGAGCGCACGCTTTGCATGTGTGAGGCCCCGGGTTCAATCCCCGGCATCTCCATGGCTTGCATTCATGTGCAAGGAATACGCTTCCTACTGTCGCATCTTTTTTCAAACAATTATCTTGTTCCTGAAGTCGCAGTGTCAAATCAGTACTTGTGTGCGCTCTGCTCTACTCTACTCTGCTCACAGACTTTTGGGGATGTAGCTCAGTGGTAGAGCACATGCTTCGCATGTATGAGGTCCTGGGTTCAAGCAGCAAATGCTTGGCTAACACACTCAAGCTTAGTGGCAAGACTCCCAAGGAATTTCTGTCACTCAAACCGCTTTTCTTTGGCATTTCACGTAGCAGGAATAGGCTTTTTCTCTTCCAGATTTTAAAGACTGCATACAACCCTACGGCATGGGCAACATTTTACCACTCAGTAAAGTGACATAAATGGGAACTGTACTTTCAACCAACTTTGCTTACATCAATAGTACAGGCGAATATAAGAAACTAGGTAATATATATTATCAAACAAATTGGCTTTTTCTCCACTTAACAGCTTATGTTTTCTCAACCCCTGCCTTCTGGATTCACCATCCACTCTGAAAAAAAAGCTCAATTCCATTGTGATCGAAAAGAAAACGTCCCACCAACACACCGTGGTGTTCCTTTACAAAGCCTTCTATACTTTCTGGCGATGGGAAGGAGGAGGAAGAGTGAGGAGCAATGTGAGAAAACAGGCAGAAAGACCCACGGAAACATTGTGCTGAGCTTAATCGCAAGTCTTTGACCGTAACTCAGAGCTGGATTCACATCTACACTGATTACTATTGCTCTAGAATTTACTCCACACTTCGGCTCCTTTGGTCTGTGCGTTGAGGAATGAAGTCCAGGAAACCTAAGCTCACTCCTAAATTGGGGATGTAGCTCAGGGGTAGAGCGCACGCTTTGCATGTGTGAGGCCCCGGGTTCAATCCCCGGCATCTCCATGGCTTGCATTCATGTGCAAGGAATACGCTTCCTACTGTCGCATCTTTTTTCGAACAATTATCTTGTTCCTGAAGTCGCAGTGTCAAATCAGTACTTGTGTGCGCTCTGCTCTACTCTACTCTGCTCACAGACTTTTGGGGATGTAGCTCAGTGGTAGAGCACATGTTTCGCATGTATGAGGTCCTGGGTTCAAGCAGCAAATGCTTGGCTAACACACTCAAGCTTAGTGGCAAGACTCCCAAGGAATTTCTGTCACTCAAACCGCTTTTCTTTGGCATTTCACGTAGCAGGAATAGGCTTTTTCTCTTCCAGATTTTAAAGACTGCATACAACCCTACGGCATGGGCAACATTTTACCACTCAGTAAAGTGACATAAATGGGAACTGTACTTTCAACCAACTTTGCTTACATCAATAGTACAGGCGAATATAAGAAACTAGGTAATATATATTATCAAACAAATTGGCTTTTTCTCCACTTAACAGCTTATGTTTTCTCAACCCCTGCCTTCTGGATTCACCATCCACTCTGAAAAAAAAGCTCAATTCCATTGTGATCGAAAAGAAAACGTCCCACCAACACACCGTGGTGTTCCTTTACAAAGCCTTCTATACTTTCTGGCGATGGGAAGGAGGAGGAAGAGTGAGGAGCAATGTGAGAAAACAGGCAGAAAGACCCACGGAAACATTGTGCTGAGCTTAATCGCAAGTCTTTGACCGTAACTCAGAGCTGGATTCACATCTACACTGATTACTATTGCTCTAGAATTTACTCCACACTTCGGCTCCTTTGGTCTGTGCGTTGAGGAATGAAGTCCAGGAAACCTAAGCTCACTCCTAAATTGGGGATGTAGCTCAGTGGTAGAGCGCACGCTTTGCATGTGTGAGGCCCTGGGTTCAATCCCCGGCATCTCCCTGGCTTGCATTCATGTGCAAGGAATACGCTTCCTACTGTCGCATCTTTTTTCGAACAATTATCTTGTTCCTGAAGTCGCAGTGTCAAATCAGTACTTGTGTGCGCTCTGCTCTACTCTACTCTGCTCACAGACTTTTGGGGATGTAGCTCAGTGGTAGAGCACATGCTTCGCATGTATGAGGTCCTGGGTTCAATCCCCAGCATCTCCAACCTTTTTCAAATATGGCAGCAAATGCTTGGCTAACACACTCAAGCTTAGTGGCAAGACTCCCAAGGAATTTCTGTCACTCAAACCGCTTTTCTTTGGCATTTCACGTAGCAGGAATAGGCTTTTTCTCTTCCAGATTTTAAAGACTGCATACAACCCTACGGCATGGGCAACATTTTACCACTCAGTAAAGTGACATAAATGGGAACTGTACTTTCAACCAACTTTGCTTACATCAATAGTACAGGCGAATATAAGAAACTAGGTAATATATATTATCAAACAAATTGGCTTTTTCTCCACTTAACAGCTTATGTTTTCTCAACCCCTGCCTTCTGGATTCACCATCCACTCTGAAAAAAAAGCTCAATTCCATTGTGATCGAAAAGAAAACGTCCCACCAACACACCGTGGTGTTCCTTTACAAAGCCTTCTATACTTTCTGGCGATGGGAAGGAGGAGGAAGAGTGAGGAGCAATGTGAGAAAACAGGCAGAAAGACCCACGGAAACATTGTGCTGAGCTTAATCGCAAGTCTTTGACCGTAACTCAGAGCTGGATTCACATCTACACTGATTACTATTGCTCTAGAATTTACTCCACACTTCGGCTCCTTTGGTCTGTGCGTTGAGGAATGAAGTCCAGGAAACCTAAGCTCACTCCTAAATTGGGGATGTAGCTCAGTGGTAGAGCGCACGCTTTGCATGTGTGAGGCCCCGCGTTCAATCCCCGGCATCTTCATGGCTTGCATTCATGTGCAAGGAATACGCTTCCTACTGTCGCATCTTTTTTCGAACAATTATCTTGTTCCTGAAGTCGCAGTGTCAAATCAGTACTTGTGTGCGCTCTGCTCTTCTCTACTCTACTCTGCTCACAGACTTTTGGGGATGTAGCTCAGTGGTAGAGCGCATGCTTCACATGTATGAGGGCCTGGGTTCAATCCCCAGCATCTCCAACCTTTTTCAAATATGGCAGCAAATGCTTGGCTAACACACTCAAGCTTAGTGGCAAGACTCCCAAGGAATTTCTGTCACTCAAACCGCTTTTCTTTGGCATTTCACGTAGCAGGAATAGGCTTTTTCTCTTCCAGATTTTAAAGACTGCATACAACCCTACGGCATGGGCAACATTTTACCACTCAGTAAAGTGACATAAATGGGAACTGTACTTTCAACCAACTTTGCTTACATCAATAGTACAGGCGAATATAAGAAACTAGGTAATATATATTATCAAACAAATTGGCTTTTTCTCCACTTAACAGCTTATGTTTTCTCAACCCCTGCCTTCTGGATTCACCATCCACTCTGAAAAAAAAGCTCAATTCCATTGTGATCGAAAAGAAAACGTCCCACCAACACACCGTGGTGTTCCTTTACAAAGCCTTCTATACTTTCTGGCGATGGGAAGGAGGAGGAAGAGTGAGGAGCAATGTGAGAAAACAGGCAGAAAGACCCACGGAAACATTGTGCTGAGCTTAATCGCAAGTCTTTGACCGTAACTCAGAGCTGGATTCACATCTACACTGATTACTATTGCTCTAGAATTTACTCCACACTTCGGCTCCTTTGGTCTGTGCGTTGAGGAATGAAGTCCAGGAAACCTAAGCTCACTCCTAAATTGGGGATGTAGCTCAGTGGTAGAGCGCACGCTTTGCATGTGTGAGGCCCCGGGTTCAATCCCCGGCATCTCCATGGCTTGCATTCATGTGCAAGGAATACGCTTCCTACTGTCGCATCTTTTTTCGAACAATTATCTTGTTCCTGAAGTCGCAGTGTCAAATCAGTACTTGTGTGCGCTCTGCTCTACTCTACTCTGCTCACAGACTTTTGGGGATGTAGCTCAGTGGTAGAGCACATGCTTCGCATGTATGAGGTCCTGGGTTCGATCCCCAGCATCTCCAACCTTTTTCAAATATGGCAGCAAATGCCTGGCTAACACACTCAAGCTTAGTGGCAAGACTCCCAAGGAATTTCTGTCACTCAAACCGCTTTTCTTTGGCATTTCACGTAGCAGGAATAGGCTTTTTCTCTTCCAGATTTTAAAGACTGCATACAACCCTACGGCATGGGCAACATTTTACCACTCAGTAAAGTGACATAAATGGGAACTGTACTTTCAACCAACTTTGCTTACATCAATAGTACAGGCGAATATAAGAAACTAGGTAATATATATTATCAAACAAATTGGCTTTTTCTCCACTTAACAGCTTATGTTTTCTCAACCCCTGCCTTCTGGATTCACCATCCACTCTGAAAAAAAAGCTCAATTCCATTGTGATCGAAAAGAAAACGTCCCACCAACACACCGTGGTGTTCCTTTACAAAGCCTTCTATACTTTCTGGCGATGGGAAGGAGGAGGAAGAGTGAGGAGCAATGTGAGAAAACAGGCAGAAAGACCCACGGAAACATTGTGCTGAGCTTAATCGCAAGTCTTTGACCGTAACTCAGAGCTGGATTCACATCTACACTGATTACTATTGCTCTAGAATTTACTCCACACTTCGGCTCCTTTGGTCTGTGCGTAGAGGAATGAAGTCCAGGAAACCTAAGCTCACTCCTAAATTGGGGATGTAGCTCTGTGGTAGAGCGCACGCTTTGCATGTGTGAGGCCCCGGGTTCAATCCCCGGCATCTCCATGGCTTGCATTCATGTGCAAGGAATACGCTTCCTACTGTCGCATCTTTTTTCGAACAATTATCTTGTTCCTGAAGTCGCAGTGTCAAATCAGTACTTGTGTGCGCTCTGCTCTACTCTACTCTGCTCATAGACTTTTGGGGATGTAGCTCAGTGGTAGAGCACATGCTTCGCATGTATGAGGTCCTGGGTTCAATCCCCAGCATCTCCAACCTTTTTCAAATATGGCAGCAAATGCTTGGCTAACACACTCAAGCTTAGTGGCAAGACTCCCAAGGAATTTCTGTCACTCAAACCGCTTTTCTTTGGCATTTCACGTAGCAGGAATAGGCTTTTTCTCTTCCAGATTTTAAAGACTGCATACAACCCTACGGCATGGGCAACATTTTACCACTCAGTAAAGTGACATAAATGGGAACTGTACTTTCAACCAACTTTGCTTACATCAATAGTACAGGCGAATATAAGAAACTAGGTAATATATATTATCAAACAAATTGGCTTTTTCTCCACTTAACAGCTTATGTTTTCTCAACCCCTGCCTTCTGGATTCACCATCCACTCTGAAAAAAAAGCTCAATTCCATTGTGATCGAAAAGAAAACGTCCCACCAACACACCGTGGTGTTCCTTTACAAAGCCTTCTATACTTTCTGGCGATGGGAAGGAGGAGGAAGAGTGAGGAGCAATGTGAGAAAACAGGCAGAAAGACCCACGGAAACATTGTGCTGAGCTTAATCGCAAGTCTTTGACCGTAACTCAGAGCTGGATTCACATCTACACTGATTACTATTGCTCTAGAATTTACTCCACACTTCGGCTCCTTTGGTCTGTGCGTTGAGGAATGAAGTCCAGGAAACCTAAGCTCACTCCTAAATTGGGGATGTAGCTCAGAGGTAGAGCGCACGCTTTGCATGTGTAAGGCCCCGGGTTCAATCCCCGGCATCTCCATGGCTTGCATTCATGTGCAAGGAATACGCTTCCTACTGTCGCCTCTTTTTTTGAACAATTATCTTGTTCCTGAAGTCGCAGTGTCAAATCAGTACTTGTGTGCGCTCTGCTCTACTCTACTCTGCTCACAGACTTTTGGGGATGTAGCTCAGTGGTAGAGCACATGCTTCGCATGTATGAGGTCCTGGGTTCAATCCCCAGCATCTCCAACCTTTTACAAATATGGCAGCAAATGCTTGGCTAACACACTCAAGCTTAGTGGCAAGACTCCCAAGGAATTTCTGTCACTCAAACCGCTTTTCTTTGGCATTTCACGTAGCAGGAATAGGCTTTTTCTCTTCCAGATTTTAAAGACTGCATACAACCCTACGGCATGGGCAACATTTTACCACTCAGTAAAGTGACATAAATGGGAACTGTACTTTCAACCAACTTTGCTTACATCAATAGTACAGGCGAATATAAGAAACTAGGTAATATATATTATCAAACAAATTGGCTTTTTCTCCACTTAACAGCTTATGTTTTCTCAACCCCTGCCTTCTGGATTCACCATCCACTCTGAAAAAAAAGCTCAATTCCATTGTGATCGAAAAGAAAACGTCCCACCAACACACCGTGGTGTTCCTTTACAAAGCCTTTTATACTTTCTGGCGATGGGAAGGAGGAGGAAGAGTGAGGAGCAATGTGAGAAAACAGGCAGAAAGACCCACGGAAACATTGTGCTGAGCTTAATCGCAAGTCTTTGACCGTAACTCAGAGCTGGATTCACATCTACACTGATTACTATTGCTCTAGAATTTACTCCACACTTCGGCTCCTTTGGTCTGTGCGTTGAGGAATGAAGTCCAGGAAACCTAAGCTCACTCCTAAATTGGGGATGTAGCTCAGTGGTAGAGCGCACGCTTTGCATGTGTGAGGCCCCGCGTTCAATCCTCGGCATCTTCATGGCTTGCATTCATGTGCAAGGAATACGCTTCCTACTGTCGCATCTTTTTTCGAACAATTATCTTGTTCCTGAAGTCGCAGTGTCAAATCAGTACTTGTGTGCGCTCTGCTCTTCTCTACTCTACTCTGCTCACAGACTTTTGGGGATGTAGCTCAGTGGTAGAGCGCATGCTTCGCATGTATGAGGGCCTGGGTTCAATCCCCAGCATCTCCAACCTTTTTCAAATATGGCAGCAAATGCTTGGCTAACACACTCAAGCTTAGTGGCAAGACTCCCAAGGAATTTCTGTCACTCAAACCGCTTTTCTTTGGCATTTCACGTAGCAGGAATAGGCTTTTTCTCTTCCAGATTTTAAAGACTGCATACAACCCTACGGCATGGGCAACATTTTACCACTCAGTAAAGTGACATAAATGGGAACTGTACTTTCAACCAACTTTGCTTACATCAATAGTACAGGCGAATATAAGAAACTAGGTAATATATATTATCAAACAAATTGGCTTTTTCTCCACTTAACAGCTTATGTTTTCTCAACCCCTGCCTTCTGGATTCACCATCCACTCTGAAAAAAAAGCTCAATTCCATTGTGATCGAAAAGAAAACGTCCCACCAACACACCGTGGTGTTCCTTTACAAAGCCTTCTATACTTTCTGGCGATGGGAAGGAGGAGGAAGAGTGAGGAGCAATGTGAGAAAACAGGCAGAAAGACCCACGGAAACATTGTGCTGAGCTTAATCGCAAGTCTTTGACCGTAACTCAGAGCTGGATTCACATCTACACTGATTACTATTGCTCTAGAATTTACTCCACACTTCGGCTCCTTTGGTCTGTGCGTTGAGGAATGAAGTCCAGGAAACCTAAGCTCACTCCTAAATTGGGGATGTAGCTCAGTGGTAGAGCGCACGCTTTGCATGTGTGAGGCCCCGGGTTCAATCCCCGGCATCTCCATGGCTTGCATTCATGTGCAAGGAATACGCTTCCTACTGTCGCATCTTTTTTCGAACAATTATCTTGTTCCTGAAGTCGCAGTGTCAAATCAGTACTTGTGTGCGCTCTGCTCTACTCTACTCTGCTCACAGACTTTTGGGGATGTAGCTCAGTGGTAGAGCACATGCTTCGCATGTATGAGGTCCTGGGTTCGATCCCCAGCATCTCCAACCTTTTTCAAATATGGCAGCAAATGCCTGGCTAACACACTCAAGCTTAGTGGCAAGACTCCCAAGGAATTTCTGTCACTCAAACCGCTTTTCTTTGGCATTTCACGTAGCAGGAATAGGCTTTTTCTCTTCCAGATTTTAAAGACTGCATACAACCCTACGGCATGGGCAACATTTTACCACTCAGTAAAGTGACATAAATGGGAACTGTACTTTCAACCAACTTTGCTTACATCAATAGTACAGGCGAATATAAGAAACTAGGTAATATATATTATCAAACAGATTGGCTTTTTCTCCACTTAACAGCTTATGTTTTCTCAACCCCTGCCTTCTGGATTCACCATCCACTCTGAAAAAAAAGCTCAATTCCATTGTGATCGAAAAGAAAACGTCCCACCAACACACCGTGGTGTTCCTTTACAAAGCCTTCTATACTTTCTGGCGATGGGAAGGAGGAGGAAGAGTGAGGAGCAATGTGAGAAAACAGGCAGAAAGACCCACGGAAACATTGTGCTGAGCTTAATCGCAAGTCTTTGACCGTAACTCAGAGCTGGATTCACATCTACACTGATTACTATTGCTCTAGAATTTACTCCACACTTCGGCTCCTTTGGTCTGTGCGTTGAGGAATGAAGTCCAGGAAACCTAAGCTCACTCCTAAATTGGGGATGTATCTCTGTGGTAGAGCGCACGCTTTGCATGTGTGAGGCCCCGGGTTCAATCCCCGGCATCTCCATGGCTTGCATTCATGTGCAAGGAATACGCTTCCTACTGTCGCATCTTTTTTCGAACAATTATCTTGTTCCTGAAGTCGCAGTGTCAAATCAGTACTTGTGTGCGCTCTGCTCTACTCTACTCTGCTCACAGACTTTTGGGGATGTAGCTCAGTGGTAGAGCACATGCTTCGCATGTATGAGGTCCTGGGTTCAATCCCCAGCATCTCCAACCTTTTTCAAATATGGCAGCAAATGCCTGGCTAACACACTCAAGCTTAGTGGCAAGACTCCCAAGGAATTTCTGTCACTCAAACCGCTTTTCTTTGGCATTTCACGTAGCAGGAATAGGCTTTTTCTCTTCCAGATTTTAAAGACTGCATACAACCCTACGGCATGGGCAACATTTTACCACTCAGTAAAGTGACATAAATGGGAACTGTACTTTCAACCAACTTTGCTTACATCAATAGTACAGGCGAATATAAGAAACTAGGTAATATATATTATCAAACAAATTGGCTTTTTCTCCACTTAACAGCTTATGTTTTCTCAACCCCTGCCTTCTGGATTCACCATCCACTCTGAAAAAAAAGCTCAATTCCATTGTGATCGAAAAGAAAACGTCCCACCAACACACCGTGGTGTTCCTTTACAAAGCCTTCTATACTTTCTGGCGATGGGAAGGAGGAGGAAGAGTGAGGAGCAATGTGAGAAAACAGGCAGAAAGACCCACGGAAACATTGTGCTGAGCTTAATCGCAAGTCTTTGACCGTAACTCAGAGCTGGATTCACATCTACACTGATTACTATTGCTCTAGAATTTACTTCACACTTCGGCTCCTTTGGTCTGTGTGTTGAGGAATGAAGTCCAGGAAACCTAAGCTCACTCCTAAATTGGGGATGTAGCTCAGTGGTAGAGCGCACGCTTTGCATGTGTGAGGCCCCGGGTTCAATCCCTGGCATCTCCATGGCTTGCATTCATGTGCAAGGAATACGCTTCCTACTGTCGCATCTTTTTTCGAACAATTATCTTGTTCCTGAAGTCGCAGTGTCAAATCAGTACTTGTGTGCGCTCTGCTCTACTCTACTCTGCTCACAGACTTTTGGGGATGTAGCTCAGTGGTAGAGCGCATGCTTCGCATGTATGAGGTCCTGGGTTCAATCCCCAGCATCTCCAACCTTTTTCAAATATGGCAGCAAATGCTTGGCTAACACACTCAAGCTTAGTGGCAAGACTCCCAAGGAATTTCTGTCACTCAAACCGCTTTTCTTTGGCATTTCACGTAGCAGGAATAGGCTTTTTCTCTTCCAGATTTTAAAGACTGCATACAACCCTACGGCATGGGCAACATTTTACCACTCAGTAAAGTGACATAAATGGGAACTGTACTTTCAACCAACTTTGCTTACATCAATAGTACAGGCGAATATAAGAAACTAGGTAATATATATTATCAAACAAATTGGCTTTTTCTCCACTTAACAGCTTATGTTTTCTCAACCCCTGCCTTCTGGATTCACCATCCACTCTGAAAAAAAAGCTCAATTCCATTGTGATCGAAAAGAAAACGTCCCACCAACACACTGTGGTGTTCCTTTACAAAGCCTTCTATACTTTCTGGCGATGGGAAGGAGGAGGAAGAGTGAGGAGCAATGTGAGAAAACAGGCAGAAAGACCCACGGAAACATTGTGCTGAGCTTAATCGCAAGTCTTTGACCGTAACTCAGAGCTGGATTCACATCTACACTGATTACTATTGCTCTAGAATTTACTCCACACTTCGGCTCCTTTGGTCTGTGCGTTGAGGAATGAAGTCCAGGAAACCTAAGCTCACTCCTAAATTGGGGATGTAGCTCAGTGGTAGAGCGCACGCTTTGCATGTGTGAGGCCCCGGGCTCAATCCCCGGCCTCTCCATGGCTTGCATTCATGTGCAAGGAATACGCTTCCTACTGTCGCATCTTTTTTCGAACAATTATCTTGTTCCTGAAGTCGCAGTGTCAAATCAGTACTTGTGTGCGCTCTGCTCTACTCTACTCTGCTCACAGACTTTTGGGGATGTAGCTCAGTGGTAGAGCGCATGCTTCGCATGTATGAGGTCCTGGGTTCAATCCCCAGCATCTCCAACCTTTTTCAAATATGGCAGCAAATGCTTGGCTAACACACTCAAGCTTAGTGGCAAGACTCCCAAGGAATTTCTGTCACTCAAACCGCTTTTCTTTGGCATTTCACGTAGCAGGAATAGGCTTTTTCTCTTCCAGATTTTAAAGACTGCATACAACCCTACGGCATGGGCAACATTTTACCACTCAGTAAAGTGACATAAATGGGAACTGTACTTTCAACCAACTTTGCTTACATCAATAGTACAGGCGAATATAAGAAACTAGGTAATATATATTATCAAACAAATTGGCTTTTTCTCCACTTAACAGCTTATGTTTTCTCAACCCCTGCCTTCTGGATTCACCATCCACTCTGAAAAAAAAGCTCAATTCCATTGTGATCGAAAAGAAAATGTCCCACCAACACACCGTGGTGTTCCTTTACAAAGCCTTCTATACTTTCTGGCGATGGGAAGGAGGAGGAAGAGTGAGGAGCAATGTGAGAAAACAGGCAGAAAGACCCACGGAAACATTGTGCTGAGCTTAATCGCAAGTCTTTGACCGTAACTCAGAGCTGGATTCACATCTACACTGATTACTATTGCTCTAGAATTTACTCCACACTTCGGCTCCTTTGGTCTGTGCGTTGAGGAATGAAGTCCAGGAAACCTAAGCTCACTCCTAAATTGGGGATGTAGCTCGGTGGTAGAGCGCACGCTTTGCATGTGTGAGGCCCCGGGTTCAATCCCCGGCATCTCCATGGCTTGCATTCATGTGCAAGGAATACGCTTCCTACTGTCGCATCTTTTTTCGAACAATTATCTTGTTCCTGAAGTCGCAGTGTCAAATCAGTACTTGTGTGCGCTCTGCTCTACTCTACTCTGCTCACAGACTTTTGGGGATGTAGCTCAGTGGTAGAGCACATGCTTCGCATGTATGAGGTCCTGGGTTCAATCCCCAGCATCTCCAACCTTTTTCAAATATGGCAGCAAATGCTTGGCTAACACACTCAAGCTTAGTGGCAAGACTCCCAAGGAATTTCTGTCACTCAAACCGCTTTTCTTTGGCATTTCACGTAGCAGGAATAGGCTTTTTCTCTTCCAGATTTTAAAGACTGCATACAACCCTACGGCATGGGCAACATTTTACCACTCAGTAAAGTGACATAAATGGGAACTGTACTTTCAACCAACTTTGCTTACATCAATAGTACAGGCGAATATAAGAAACTAGGTAATATATATTATCAAACAAATTGGCTTTTTCTCCACTTAACAGCTTATGTTTTCTCAACCCCTGCCTTCTGGATTCACCATCCACTCTGAAAAAAAAGCTCAATTCCATTGTGATCGAAAAGAAAACGTCCCACCAACGCACCGTGGTGTTCCTTTACAAAGCCTTCTATACTTTCTGGCGATGGGAAGGAGGAGGAAGAGTGAGGAGCAATGTGAGAAAACAGGCAGAAAGACCCACGGAAACATTGTGCTGAGCTTAATCGCAAGTCTTTGACCGTAACTCAGAGCTGGATTCACATCTACACTGATTACTATTGCTCTAGAATTTACTCCACACTTCGGCTCCTTTGGTCTGTGCGTTGAGGAATGAAGTCCAGGAAACCTAAGCTCACTCCTTAATTGGGGATGTAGCTCAGTGGTAGAGCGCACGCTTTGCATGTGTGAGGCCCCGGGTTCAATCCCCGGCATCTACATGGCTTGCATTCATGTGCAAGGAATACGCTTCCTACTGTCGCATCTTTTTTCGAACAATTATCTTGTTCCTGAAGTCGCAGTGTCAAATCAGTACTTGTGTGCGCTCTGCTCTACTCTACTCTGCTCACAGACTTTTGGGGATGTAGCTCAGTGGTAGAGCACATGCTTCGCATGTATGAGGTCCTGGGTTCAATCCCCAGCATCTCCAACCTTTTTCAAATATGGCAGCAAATGCTTGGCTAACACACTCAAGCTTAGTGGCAAGACTCCCAAGGAATTTCTGTCACTCAAACCGCTTTTCTTTGGCATTTCACGTAGCAGGAATAGGCTTTTTCTCTTCCAGATTTTAAAGACTGCATACAACCCTACGGCATGGGCAACATTTTACCACTCAGTAAAGTGACATAAATGGGAACTGTACTTTCAACCAACTTTGCTTACATCAATAGTACAGGCGAATATAAGAAACTAGGTAATATATATTATCAAACAAATTGGCTTTTTCTCCACTTAACAGCTTATGTTTTCTCAACCCCTGCCTTCTGGATTCACCATCCACTCTGAAAAAAAAGCTCAATTCCATTGTGATCGAAAAGAAAACGTCCCACCAACACACCGTGGTGTTCCTTTACAAAGCCTTCTATACTTTCTGGCGATGGGAAGGAGGAGGAAGAGTGAGGAGCAATGTGAGAAAACAGGCAGAAAGACCCACGGAAACATTGTGCTGAGCTTAATCGCAAGTCTTTGACCGTAACTCAGAGCTGGATTCACATCTACACTGATTACTATTGCTCTAGAATTTACTCCACACTTCGGCTCCTTTGGTCTGTGCGTTGAGGAATGAAGTCCAGGAAACCTAAACTCACTCCTAAATTGGGGATGTAGCTCAGTGGTAGAGCGCACGCTTTGCATGTGTGAGGTCCCGGGTTCAATCCCCGGCATCTCCATGGCTTGCATTCATGTGCAAGGAATACGCTTCCTACTGTCGCATCTTTTTTCGAACAATTATCTTGTTCCTGAAGTCGCAGTGTCAAATCAGTACTTGTGTGCGCTCTGCTCTACTCTACTCTACTCTGCTCACAGACTTTTGGGGATGTAGCTCAGTGGTAGAGCACATGCTTCGCATGTATGAGGTCCTGGGTTCAATCCCCAGCATCTCCAACCTCTTTCAAATATGGCAGCAAATGCTTGGCTAACACACTCAAGCTTAGTGGCAAGACTCCCAAGGAATTTCTGTCACTCAAACCGCTTTTCTTTGGCATTTCACGTAGCAGGAATAGGCTTTTTCTCTTCCAGATTTTAAAGACTGCATACAACCCTACGGCATGGGCAACATTTTACCACTCAGTAAAGTGACATAAATGGGAACTGTACTTTCAACCAACTTTGCTTACATCAATAGTACAGGCGAATATAAGAAACTAGGTAATATATATTATCAAACAAATTGGCTTTTTCTCCACTTAACAGCTTATGTTTTCTCAACCCCTGCCTTCTGGATTCACCATCCACTCTGAAAAAAAAGCTCAATTCCATTGTGATCGAAAAGAAAACGTCCCACCAACACACCGTGGTGTTCCTTTACAAAGCCTTCTATACTTTCTGGCGATGGGAAGGAGGAGGAAGAGTGAGGAGCAATGTGAGAAAACAGGCAGAAAGACCCACGGAAACATTGTGCTGAGCTTAATCGCAAGTCTTTGACCGTAACTCAGAGCTGGATTCACATCTACACTGATTACTATTGCTCTAGAATTTACTCCACACTTCGGCTCCTTTGGTCTGTGCGTTGAGGAATGAAGTCCAGGAAACCTAAGCTCACTCCTAAATTGGGGATGTAGCTCAGTGGTAGAGCGCACGCTTTGCATGTGTGAGGCCCCGCGTTCAATCCCCGGCATCTTCATGGCTTGCATTCATGTGCAAGGAATACGCTTCCTACTGTCGCATCTTTTTTCGAACAATTATCTTGTTCCTGAAGTCGCAGTGTCAAATCAGTACTTGTGTGCGCTCTGCTCTTCTCTACTCTACTCTGCTCACAGACTTTTGGGGATGTAGCTCAGTGGTAGAGCGCATGCTTCGCATGTATGAGGGCCTGGGTTCAATCCCCAGCATCTCCAACCTTTTTCAAATATGGCAGCAAATGCTTGGCTAACACACTCAAGCTTAGTGGCAAGACTCCCAAGGAATTTCTGTCACTCAAACCGCTTTTCTTTGGCATTTCACGTAGCAGGAATAGGCTTTTTCTCTTCCAGATTTTAAAGACTGCATACAACCCTACGGCATGGGCAACATTTTACCACTCAGTAAAGTGACATAAATGGGAACTGTACTTTCAACCAACTTTGCTTACATCAATAGTACAGGCGAATATAAGAAACTAGGTAATATATATTATCAAACAAATTGGCTTTTTCTCCACTTAACAGCTTATGTTTTCTCAACCCCTGCCTTCTGGATTCACCATCCACTCTGAAAAAAAAGCTCAATTCCATTGTGATCGAAAAGAAAACGTCCCACCAACACACCGTGGTGTTCCTTTACAAAGCCTTCTATACTTTCTGGCGATGGGAAGGAGGAGGAAGAGTGAGGAGCAATGTGAGAAAACAGGCAGAAAGACCTGTTTCTCAACCCCTGCCTTCTGGATTCACCATCCACTCTGAAAAAAAAGCTCAATTCCATTGTGATCGAAAAGAAAACGTCCCACCAACACACCGTGGTGTTCCTTTACAAAGCCTTCTATACTTTCTGGCGATGGGAAGGAGGAGGAAGAGTGAGGAGCAATGTGAGAAAACAGGCAGAAAGACCCACGGAAACATTGTGCTGAGCTTAATCGCAAGTCTTTGACCGTAACTCAGAGCTGGATTCACATCTACACTGATTACTATTGCTCTAGAATTTACTCCACACTTCGGCTCCTTTGGTCTGTGCGTTGAGGAATGAAGTCCAGGAAACCTAAGCTCACTCCTAAATTGGGGATGTAGCTCAGTGGTAGAGCGCACGCTTTGCATGTGTGAGGCCCCGGGCTCAATCCCCGGCCTCTCCATGGCTTGCATTCATGTGCAAGGAATACGCTTCCTACTGTCGCATCTTTTTTCGAACAATTATCTTGTTCCTGAAGTCGCAGTGTCAAATCAGTACTTGTGTGCGCTCTGCTCTACTCTACTCTGCTCACAGACTTTTGGGGATGTAGCTCAGTGGTAGAGCGCATGCTTCGCATGTATGAGGTCCTGGGTTCAATCCCCAGCATCTCCAACCTTTTTCAAATATGGCAGCAAATGCTTGGCTAACACACTCAAGCTTAGTGGCAAGACTCCCAAGGAATTTCTGTCACTCAAACCGCTTTTCTTTGGCATTTCACGTAGCAGGAATAGGCTTTTTCTCTTCCAGATTTTAAAGACTGCATACAACCCTACGGCATGGGCAACATTTTACCACTCAGTAAAGTGACATAAATGGGAACTGTACTTTCAACCAACTTTGCTTACATCAATAGTACAGGCGAATATAAGAAACTAGGTAATATATATTATCAAACAAATTGGCTTTTTCTCCACTTAACAGCTTATGTTTTCTCAACCCCTGCCTTCTGGATTCACCATCCACTCTGAAAAAAAAGCTCAATTCCATTGTGATCGAAAAGAAAACGTCCCACCAACACACCGTGGTGTTCCTTTACAAAGCCTTCTATACTTTCTGGCGATGGGAAGGAGGAGGAAGAGTGAGGAGCAATGTGAGAAAACAGGCAGAAAGACCCACGGAAACATTGTGCTGAGCTTAATCGCAAGTCTTTGACCGTAACTCAGAGCTGGATTCACATCTACACTGATTACTATTGCTCTAGAATTTACTCCACACTTCGGCTCCTTTGGTCTGTGCGTTGAGGAATGAAGTCCAGGAAACCTAAGCTCACTCCTAAATTGGGGATGTAGCTCAGTGGTAGAGCGCACGCTTTGCATGTGTGAGGCCCCGGGTTCAATCCCCGGCATCTCCATGGCTGGCATTCATGTGCAAGGAATACGCTTCCTACTGTCGCATCTTTTTTCGAACAATTATCTTGTTCCTGAAGTCGCAGTGTCAAATCAGTACTTGTGTGCGCTCTGCTCTACTCTACTCTGCTCACAGACTTTTTGGGGATGTAGCTCAGTGGTAGAGCACATGCTTCGCATGTATGAGGTCCTGGGTTCAATCCCCAGCATCTCCAACCTTTTTCAAATATGGCAGCAAATGCTTGGCTAACACACTCAAGCTTAGTGGCAAGACTCCCAAGGAATTTCTGTCACTCAAACCGCTTTTCTTTGGCATTTCACGTAGCAGGAATAGGCTTTTTCTCTTCCAGATTTTAAAGACTGCATACAACCCTACGGCATGGGCAACATTTTACCACTCAGTAAAGTGACATAAATGGGAACTGTACTTTCAACCAACTTTGCTTACATCAATAGTACAGGCGAATATAAGAAACTAGGTAATATATATTATCAAACAAATTGGCTTTTTCTCCACTTAACAGCTTATGTTTTCTCAACCCCTGCCTTCTGGATTCACCATCCACTCTGAAAAAAAAGCTCAATTCCATTGTGATCGAAAAGAAAACGTCCCACCAACGCACCGTGGTGTTCCTTTACAAAGCCTTCTATACTTTCTGGCGATGGGAAGGAGGAGGAAGAGTGAGGAGCAATGTGAGAAAACAGGCAGAAAGACCCACGGAAACATTGTGCTGAGCTTAATCGCAAGTCTTTGACCGTAACTCAGAGCTGGATTCACATCTACACTGATTACTATTGCTCTAGAATTTACTCCACACTTCGGCTCCTTTGGTCTGTGCGTTGAGGAATGAAGTCCAGGAAACCTAAGCTCACTCCTTAATTGGGGATGTAGCTCAGTGGTAGAGCGCACGCTTTGCATGTGTGAGGCCCCGGGTTCAATCCCCGGCATCTACATGGCTTGCATTCATGTGCAAGGAATACGCTTCCTACTGTCGCATCTTTTTTCGAACAATTATCTTGTTCCTGAAGTCGCAGTGTCAAATCAGTACTTGTGTGCGCTCTGCTCTACTCTACTCTGCTCACAGACTTTTGGGGATGTAGCTCAGTGGTAGAGCACATGCTTCGCATGTATGAGGTCCTGGGTTCAATCCCCAGCATCTCCAACCTTTTTCAAATATGGCAGCAAATGCTTGGCTAACACACTCAAGCTTAGTGGCAAGACTCCCAAGGAATTTCTGTCACTCAAACCGCTTTTCTTTGGCATTTCACGTAGCAGGAATAGGCTTTTTCTCTTCCAGATTTTAAAGACTGCATACAACCCTACGGCATGGGCAACATTTTACCACTCAGTAAAGTGACATAAATGGGAACTGTACTTTCAACCAACTTTGCTTACATCAATAGTACAGGCGAATATAAGAAACTAGGTAATATATATTATCAAACAAATTGGCTTTTTCTCCACTTAACAGCTTATGTTTTCTCAACCCCTGCCTTCTGGATTCACCATCCACTCTGAAAAAAAAGCTCAATTCCATTGTGATCGAAAAGAAAACGTCCCACCAACACACCGTGGTGTTCCTTTACAAAGCCTTCTATACTTTCTGGCGATGGGAAGGAGGAGGAAGAGTGAGGAGCAATGTGAGAAAACAGGCAGAAAGACCCACGGAAACATTGTGCTGAGCTTAATCGCAAGTCTTTGACCGTAACTCAGAGCTGGATTCACATCTACACTGATTACTATTGCTCTAGAATTTACTCCACACTTCGGCTCCTTTGGTCTGTGCGTTGAGGAATGAAGTCCAGGAAACCTAAACTCACTCCTAAATTGGGGATGTAGCTCAGTGGTAGAGCGCACGCTTTGCATGTGTGAGGTCCCAGGTTCAATCCCCGGCATCTCCATGGCTTGCATTCATGTGCAAGGAATACGCTTCCTACTGTCGCATCTTTTTTCGAACAATTATCTTGTTCCTGAAGTCGCAGTGTCAAATCAGTACTTGTGTGCGCTCTGCTCTTCTCTACTCTACTCTGCTCACAGACTTTTGGGGATGTAGCTCAGTGGTAGAGCGCATGCTTCGCATGTATGAGGGCCTGGGTTCAATCCCCAGCATCTCCAACCTTTTTCAAATATGGCAGCAAATGCTTGGCTAACACACTCAAGCTTAGTGGCAAGACTCCCAAGGAATTTCTGTCACTCAAACCGCTTTTCTTTGGCATTTCACGTAGCAGGAATAGGCTTTTTCTCTTCCAGATTTTAAAGACTGCATACAACCCTACGGCATGGGCAACATTTTACCACTCAGTAAAGTGACATAAATGGGAACTGTACTTTCAACCAACTTTGCTTACATCAATAGTACAGGCGAATATAAGAAACTAGGTAATATATATTATCAAACAAATTGGCTTTTTCTCCACTTAACAGCTTATGTTTTCTCAACCCCTGCCTTCTGGATTCACCATCCACTCTGAAAAAAAAGCTCAATTCCATTGTGATCGAAAAGAAAACGTCCCACCAACACACCGTGGTGTTCCTTTACAAAGCCTTCTATACTTTCTGGCGATGGGAAGGAGGAGGAAGAGTGAGGAGCAATGTGAGAAAACAGGCAGAAAGACCCACGGAAACATTGTGCTGAGCTTAATCGCAAGTCTTTGACCGTAACTCAGAGCTGGATTCACATCTACACTGATTACTATTGCTCTAGAATTTACTCCACACTTCGGCTCCTTTGGTCTGTGCGTTGAGGAATGAAGTCCAGGAAACCTAAGCTCACTCCTAAATTGGGGATGTAGCTCAGTGGTAGAGCGCACGCTTTGCATGTGTGAGGCCCCGGGTTCAATCCCCGGCATCTCCATGGCTTGCATTCATGTGCAAGGAATACGCTTCCTACTGTCGCATCTTTTTTCGAACAATTATCTTGTTCCTGAAGTCGCAGTGTCAAATCAGTACTTGTGTGCGCTCTGCTCTACTCTACTCTGCTCACAGACTTTTGGGGATGTAGCTCAGTGGTAGAGCACATGCTTCGCATGTATGAGGTCCTGGGTTCAATACCCAGCATCTCCAACCTTTTTCAAATATGGCAGCAAATGCCTGGCTAACACACTCAAGCTTAGTGGCAAGACTCCCAAGGAATTTCTGTCACTCAAACCGCTTTTCTTTGGCATTTCACGTAGCAGGAATAGGCTTTTTCTCTTCCAGATTTTAAAGACTGCATACAACCCTACGGCATGGGCAACATTTTACCACTCAGTAAAGTGACATAAATGGGAACTGTACTTTCAACCAACTTTGCTTACATCAATAGTACAGGCGAATATAAGAAACTAGGTAATATATATTATCAAACAAATTGGCTTTTTCTCCACTTAACAGCTTATGTTTTCTCAACCCCTGCCTTCTGGATTCACCATCCACTCTGAAAAAAAAGCTCAATTCCATTGTGATCGAAAAGAAAACGTCCCACCAACACACCGTGGTGTTCCTTTACAAAGCCTTCTATACTTTCTGGCGATGGGAAGGAGGAGGAAGAGTGAGGAGCAATGTGAGAAAACAGGCAGAAAGACCCACGGAAACATTGTGCTGAGCTTAATCGCAAGTCTTTGACCGTAACTCAGAGCTGGATTCACATCTACACTGATTACTATTGCTCTAGAATTTACTCCACACTTCGGCTCCTTTGGTCTGTGCGTTGAGGAATGAAGTCCAGGAAACCTAAGCTCACTCCTAAATTGGGGATGTAGCTCAGTGGTAGAGCGCACGCTTTGCATGTGTGAGGCCCCGGGTTCAATCCCCGGCATCTCCATGGCTTGCATTCATGTGCAAGGAATACGCTTCCTACTGTCGCATCTTTTTTCGAACAATTATCTTGTTCCTGAAGTCGCAGTGTCAAATCAGTACTTGTGTGCGCTCTGCTCTACTCTACTCTGCTCACAGACTTTTGGGGATGTAGCTCAGTGGTAGAGCGCATGCTTCGCATGTATGAGGTCCTGGGTTCAATCCCCAGCATCTCCATCCTTTTTCAAATATGGCAGCAAATGGTTGGCTAACACACTCAAGCTTAGTGGCAAGACTCCCAAGGAATTTCTGTCACTCAAACCGCTTTTCTTTGGCATTTCACGTAGCAGGAATAGGCTTTTTCTCTTCCAGATTTTAAAGACTGCATACAACCCTACGGCATGGGCAACATTTTACCACTCAGTAAAGTGACATAAATGGGAACTGTACTTTCAACCAACTTTGCTTACATCAATAGTACAGGCGAATATAAGAAACTAGGTAATATATATTATCAAACAAATTGGCTTTTTCTCCACTTAACAGCTTATGTTTTCTCAACCCCTGCCTTCTGGATTCACCATCCACTCTGAAAAAAAAGCTCAATTCCATTGTGATCGAAAAGAAAACGTCCCACCAACACACCGTGGTGTTCCTTTACAAAGCCTTTTATACTTTCTGGCGATGGGAAGGAGGAGGAAGAGTGAGGAGCAATGTGAGAAAACAGGCAGAAAGACCCACGGAAACATTGTGCTGAGCTTAATCGCAAGTCTTTGACCGTAACTCAGAGCTGGATTCACATCTACACTGATTACTATTGCTCTAGAATTTACTCCACACTTCGGCTCCTTTGGTCTGTGCGTTGAGGAATGAAGTCCAGGAAACCTAAGCTCACTCCTAAATTGGGGATGTAGCTCAGTGGTAGAGCGCACGCTTTGCATGTGTGAGGCCCCGCGTTCAATCCTCGGCATCTTCATGGCTTGCATTCATGTGCAAGGAATACGCTTCCTACTGTCGCATCTTTTTTCGAACAATTATCTTGTTCCTGAAGTCGCAGTGTCAAATCAGTACTTGTGTGCGCTCTGCTCTTCTCTACTCTACTCTGCTCACAGACTTTTGGGGATGTAGCTCAGTGGTAGAGCGCATGCTTCGCATGTATGAGGGCCTGGGTTCAATCCCCAGCATCTCCAACCTTTTTCAAATATGGCAGCAAATGCTTGGCTAACACACTCAAGCTTAGTGGCAAGACTCCCAAGGAATTTCTGTCACTCAAACCGCTTTTCTTTGGCATTTCACGTAGCAGGAATAGGCTTTTTCTCTTCCAGATTTTAAAGACTGCATACAACCCTACGGCATGGGCAACATTTTACCACTCAGTAAAGTGACATAAATGGGAACTGTACTTTCAACCAACTTTGCTTACATCAATAGTACAGGCGAATATAAGAAACTAGGTAATATATATTATCAAACAAATTGGCTTTTTCTCCACTTAACAGCTTATGTTTTCTCAACCCCTGCCTTCTGGATTCACCATCCACTCTGAAAAAAAAGCTCAATTCCATTGTGATCGAAAAGAAAACGTCCCACCAACACACCGTGGTGTTCCTTTACAAAGCCTTCTATACTTTCTGGCGATGGGAAGGAGGAGGAAGAGTGAGGAGCAATGTGAGAAAACAGGCAGAAAGACCCACGGAAACATTGTGCTGAGCTTAATCGCAAGTCTTTGACCGTAACTCAGAGCTGGATTCACATCTACACTGATTACTATTGCTCTAGAATTTACTCCACACTTCGGCTCCTTTGGTCTGTGCGTTGAGGAATGAAGTCCAGGAAACCTAAGCTCACTCCTAAATTGGGGATGTAGCTCAGTGGTAGAGCGCACGCTGTGCATGTGTGAGGCCCCGGGTTCAATCCCCGGCATCTCCATGGCTTGCATTCATGTGCAAGGAATACGCTTCCTACTGTCGCATCTTTTTTCGAACAATTATCTTGTTCCTGAAGTCGCAGTGTCAAATCAGTACTTGTGTGCGCTCTGCTCTACTCTACTCTGCTCACAGACTTTTGGGGATGTAGCTCAGTGGTAGAGCACATGCTTCGCATGTATGAGGTCCTGGGTTCGATCCCCAGCATCTCCAACCTTTTTCAAATATGGCAGCAAATGCCTGGCTAACACACTCAAGCTTAGTGGCAAGACTCCCAAGGAATTTCTGTCACTCAAACCGCTTTTCTTTGGCATTTCACGTAGCAGGAATAGGCTTTTTCTCTTCCAGATTTTAAAGACTGCATACAACCCTACGGCATGGGCAACATTTTACCACTCAGTAAAGTGACATAAATGGGAACTGTACTTTCAACCAACTTTGCTTACATCAATAGTACAGGCGAATATAAGAAACTAGGTAATATATATTATCAAACAGATTGGCTTTTTCTCCACTTAACAGCTTATGTTTTCTCAACCCCTGCCTTCTGGATTCACCATCCACTCTGAAAAAAAAGCTCAATTCCATTGTGATCGAAAAGAAAACGTCCCACCAACACACCGTGGTGTTCCTTTACAAAGCCTTCTATACTTTCTGGCGATGGGAAGGAGGAGGAAGAGTGAGGAGCAATGTGAGAAAACAGGCAGAAAGACCCACGGAAACATTGTGCTGAGCTTAATCGCAAGTCTTTGACCGTAACTCAGAGCTGGATTCACATCTACACTGATTACTATTGCTCTAGAATTTACTCCACACTTCGGCTCCTTTGGTCTGTGCGTTGAGGAATGAAGTCCAGGAAACCTAAGCTCACTCCTAAATTGGGGATGTAGCTCTGTGGTAGAGCGCACGCTTTGCATGTGTGAGGCCCCGGGTTCAATCCCCGGCATCTCCATGGCTTGCATTCATGTGCAAGGAATACGCTTCCTACTGTCGCATCTTTTTTCGAACAATTATCTTGTTCCTGAAGTCGCAGTGTCAAATCAGTACTTGTGTGCGCTCTGCTCTACTCTACTCTGCTCACAGACTTTTGGGGATGTAGCTCAGTGGTAGAGCACATGCTTCGCATGTATGAGGTCCTGGGTTCAATCCCCAGCATCTCCAACCTTTTTCAAATATGGCAGCAAATGCCTGGCTAACACACTCAAGCTTAGTGGCAAGACTCCCAAGGAATTTCTGTCACTCAAACCGCTTTTCTTTGGCATTTCACGTAGCAGGAATAGGCTTTTTCTCTTCCAGATTTTAAAGACTGCATACAACCCTACGGCATGGGCAACATTTTACCACTCAGTAAAGTGACATAAATGGGAACTGTACTTTCAACCAACTTTGCTTACATCAATAGTACAGGCGAATATAAGAAACTAGGTAATATATATTATCAAACAAATTGGCTTTTTCTCCACTTAACAGCTTATGTTTTCTCAACCCCTGCCTTCTGGATTCACCATCCACTCTGAAAAAAAAGCTCAATTCCATTGTGATCGAAAAGAAAACGTCCCACCAACACACCGTGGTGTTCCTTTACAAAGCCTTCTATACTTTCTGGCGATGGGAAGGAGGAGGAAGAGTGAGGAGCAATGTGAGAAAACAGGCAGAAAGACCCACGGAAACATTGTGCTGAGCTTAATCGCAAGTCTTTGACCGTAACTCAGAGCTGGATTCACATCTACACTGATTACTATTGCTCTAGAATTTACTTCACACTTCGGCTCCTTTGGTCTGTGTGTTGAGGAATGAAGTCCAGGAAACCTAAGCTCACTCCTAAATTGGGGATGTAGCTCAGTGGTAGAGCGCACGCTTTGCATGTGTGAGGCCCCGGGTTCAATCCCCGGCATCTCCATGGCTTGCATTCATGTGCAAGGAATACGCTTCCTACTGTCGCATCTTTTTTCGAACAATTATCTTGTTCCTGAAGTCGCAGTGTCAAATCAGTACTTGTGTGCGCTCTGCTCTACTCTACTCTGCTCACAGACTTTTGGGGATGTAGCTCAGTGGTAGAGCGCATGCTTCGCATGTATGAGGTCCTGGGTTCAATCCCCAGCATCTCCAACCTTTTTCAAATATGGCAGCAAATGCTTGGCTAACACACTCAAGCTTAGTGGCAAGACTCCCAAGGAATTTCTGTCACTCAAACCGCTTTTCTTTGGCATTTCACGTAGCAGGAATAGGCTTTTTCTCTTCCAGATTTTAAAGACTGCATACAACCCTACGGCATGGGCAACATTTTACCACTCAGTAAAGTGACATAAATGGGAACTGTACTTTCAACCAACTTTGCTTACATCAATAGTACAGGCGAATATAAGAAACTAGGTAATATATATTATCAAACAAATTGGCTTTTTCTCCACTTAACAGCTTATGTTTTCTCAACCCCTGCCTTCTGGATTCACCATCCACTCTGAAAAAAAAGCTCAATTCCATTGTGATCGAAAAGAAAACGTCCCACCAACACACTGTGGTGTTCCTTTACAAAGCCTTCTATACTTTCTGGCGATGGGAAGGAGGAGGAAGAGTGAGGAGCAATGTGAGAAAACAGGCAGAAAGACCCACGGAAACATTGTGCTGAGCTTAATCGCAAGTCTTTGACCGTAACTCAGAGCTGGATTCACATCTACACTGATTACTATTGCTCTAGAATTTACTCCACACTTCGGCTCCTTTGGTCTGTGCGTTGAGGAATGAAGTCCAGGAAACCTAAGCTCACTCCTAAATTGGGGATGTAGCTCAGTGGTAGAGCGCACGCTTTGCATGTGTGAGGCCCCGGGCTCAATCCCCGGCCTCTCCATGGCTTGCATTCATGTGCAAGGAATACGCTTCCTACTGTCGCATCTTTTTTCGAACAATTATCTTGTTCCTGAAGTCGCAGTGTCAAATCAGTACTTGTGTGCGCTCTGCTCTACTCTACTCTGCTCACAGACTTTTGGGGATGTAGCTCAGTGGTAGAGCGCATGCTTCGCATGTATGAGGTCCTGGGTTCAATCCCCAGCATCTCCAACCTTTTTCAAATATGGCAGCAAATGCTTGGCTAACACACTCAAGCTTAGTGGCAAGACTCCCAAGGAATTTCTGTCACTCAAACCGCTTTTCTTTGGCATTTCACGTAGCAGGAATAGGCTTTTTCTCTTCCAGATTTTAAAGACTGCATACAACCCTACGGCATGGGCAACATTTTACCACTCAGTAAAGTGACATAAATGGGAACTGTACTTTCAACCAACTTTGCTTACATCAATAGTACAGGCGAATATAAGAAACTAGGTAATATATATTATCAAACAAATTGGCTTTTTCTCCACTTAACAGCTTATGTTTTCTCAACCCCTGCCTTCTGGATTCACCATCCACTCTGAAAAAAAAGCTCAATTCCATTGTGATCGAAAAGAAAATGTCCCACCAACACACCGTGGTGTTCCTTTACAAAGCCTTCTATACTTTCTGGCGATGGGAAGGAGGAGGAAGAGTGAGGAGCAATGTGAGAAAACAGGCAGAAAGACCCACGGAAACATTGTGCTGAGCTTAATCGCAAGTCTTTGACCGTAACTCAGAGCTGGATTCACATCTACACTGATTACTATTGCTCTAGAATTTACTCCACACTTCGGCTCCTTTGGTCTGTGCGTTGAGGAATGAAGTCCAGGAAACCTAAGCTCACTCCTAAATTGGGGATGTAGCTCGGTGGTAGAGCGCACGCTTTGCATGTGTGAGGCCCCGGGTTCAATCCCCGGCATCTCCATGGCTTGCATTCATGTGCAAGGAATACGCTTCCTACTGTCGCATCTTTTTTCGAACAATTATCTTGTTCCTGAAGTCGCAGTGTCAAATCAGTACTTGTGTGCGCTCTGCTCTACTCTACTCTGCTCACAGACTTTTGGGGATGTAGCTCAGTGGTAGAGCACATGCTTCGCATGTATGAGGTCCTGGGTTCAATCCCCAGCATCTCCAACCTTTTTCAAATATGGCAGCAAATGCTTGGCTAACACACTCAAGCTTAGTGGCAAGACTCCCAAGGAATTTCTGTCACTCAAACCGCTTTTCTTTGGCATTTCACGTAGCAGGAATAGGCTTTTTCTCTTCCAGATTTTAAAGACTGCATACAACCCTACGGCATGGGCAACATTTTACCACTCAGTAAAGTGACATAAATGGGAACTGTACTTTCAACCAACTTTGCTTACATCAATAGTACAGGCGAATATAAGAAACTAGGTAATATATATTATCAAACAAATTGGCTTTTTCTCCACTTAACAGCTTATGTTTTCTCAACCCCTGCCTTCTGGATTCACCATCCACTCTGAAAAAAAAGCTCAATTCCATTGTGATCGAAAAGAAAACGTCCCACCAACGCACCGTGGTGTTCCTTTACAAAGCCTTCTATACTTTCTGGCGATGGGAAGGAGGAGGAAGAGTGAGGAGCAATGTGAGAAAACAGGCAGAAAGACCCACGGAAACATTGTGCTGAGCTTAATCGCAAGTCTTTGACCGTAACTCAGAGCTGGATTCACATCTACACTGATTACTATTGCTCTAGAATTTACTCCACACTTCGGCTCCTTTGGTCTGTGCGTTGAGGAATGAAGTCCAGGAAACCTAAGCTCACTCCTTAATTGGGGATGTAGCTCAGTGGTAGAGCGCACGCTTTGCATGTGTGAGGCCCCGGGTTCAATCCCCGGCATCTACATGGCTTGCATTCATGTGCAAGGAATACGCTTCCTACTGTCGCATCTTTTTTCGAACAATTATCTTGTTCCTGAAGTCGCAGTGTCAAATCAGTACTTGTGTGCGCTCTGCTCTACTCTACTCTGCTCACAGACTTTTGGGGATGTAGCTCAGTGGTAGAGCACATGCTTCGCATGTATGAGGTCCTGGGTTCAATCCCCAGCATCTCCAACCTTTTTCAAATATGGCAGCAAATGCTTGGCTAACACACTCAAGCTTAGTGGCAAGACTCCCAAGGAATTTCTGTCACTCAAACCGCTTTTCTTTGGCATTTCACGTAGCAGGAATAGGCTTTTTCTCTTCCAGATTTTAAAGACTGCATACAACCCTACGGCATGGGCAACATTTTACCACTCAGTAAAGTGACATAAATGGGAACTGTACTTTCAACCAACTTTGCTTACATCAATAGTACAGGCGAATATAAGAAACTAGGTAATATATATTATCAAACAAATTGGCTTTTTCTCCACTTAACAGCTTATGTTTTCTCAACCCCTGCCTTCTGGATTCACCATCCACTCTGAAAAAAAAGCTCAATTCCATTGTGATCGAAAAGAAAACGTCCCACCAACACACCGTGGTGTTCCTTTACAAAGCCTTCTATACTTTCTGGCGATGGGAAGGAGGAGGAAGAGTGAGGAGCAATGTGAGAAAACAGGCAGAAAGACCCACGGAAACATTGTGCTGAGCTTAATCGCAAGTCTTTGACCGTAACTCAGAGCTGGATTCACATCTACACTGATTACTATTGCTCTAGAATTTACTCCACACTTCGGCTCCTTTGGTCTGTGCGTTGAGGAATGAAGTCCAGGAAACCTAAACTCACTCCTAAATTGGGGATGTAGCTCAGTGGTAGAGCGCACGCTTTGCATGTGTGAGGTCCCGGGTTCAATCCCCGGCATCTCCATGGCTTGCATTCATGTGCAAGGAATACGCTTCCTACTGTCGCATCTTTTTTCGAACAATTATCTTGTTCCTGAAGTCGCAGTGTCAAATCAGTACTTGTGTGCGCTCTGCTCTACTCTACTCTACTCTGCTCACAGACTTTTGGGGATGTAGCTCAGTGGTAGAGCACATGCTTCGCATGTATGAGGTCCTGGGTTCAATCCCCAGCATCTCCAACCTCTTTCAAATATGGCAGCAAATGCTTGGCTAACACACTCAAGCTTAGTGGCAAGACTCCCAAGGAATTTCTGTCACTCAAACCGCTTTTCTTTGGCATTTCACGTAGCAGGAATAGGCTTTTTCTCTTCCAGATTTTAAAGACTGCATACAACCCTACGGCATGGGCAACATTTTACCACTCAGTAAAGTGACATAAATGGGAACTGTACTTTCAACCAACTTTGCTTACATCAATAGTACAGGCGAATATAAGAAACTAGGTAATATATATTATCAAACAAATTGGCTTTTTCTCCACTTAACAGCTTATGTTTTCTCAACCCCTGCCTTCTGGATTCACCATCCACTCTGAAAAAAAAGCTCAATTCCATTGTGATCGAAAAGAAAACGTCCCACCAACACACCGTGGTGTTCCTTTACAAAGCCTTCTATACTTTCTGGCGATGGGAAGGAGGAGGAAGAGTGAGGAGCAATGTGAGAAAACAGGCAGAAAGACCCACGGAAACATTGTGCTGAGCTTAATCGCAAGTCTTTGACCGTAACTCAGAGCTGGATTCACATCTACACTGATTACTATTGCTCTAGAATTTACTCCACACTTCGGCTCCTTTGGTCTGTGCGTTGAGGAATGAAGTCCAGGAAACCTAAGCTCACTCCTAAATTGGGGATGTAGCTCAGTGGTAGAGCGCACGCTTTGCATGTGTGAGGCCCCGCGTTCAATCCCCGGCATCTTCATGGCTTGCATTCATGTGCAAGGAATACGCTTCCTACTGTCGCATCTTTTTTCGAACAATTATCTTGTTCCTGAAGTCGCAGTGTCAAATCAGTACTTGTGTGCGCTCTGCTCTTCTCTACTCTACTCTGCTCACAGACTTTTGGGGATGTAGCTCAGTGGTAGAGCGCATGCTTCGCATGTATGAGGGCCTGGGTTCAATCCCCAGCATCTCCAACCTTTTTCAAATATGGCAGCAAATGCTTGGCTAACACACTCAAGCTTAGTGGCAAGACTCCCAAGGAATTTCTGTCACTCAAACCGCTTTTCTTTGGCATTTCACGTAGCAGGAATAGGCTTTTTCTCTTCCAGATTTTAAAGACTGCATACAACCCTACGGCATGGGCAACATTTTACCACTCAGTAAAGTGACATAAATGGGAACTGTACTTTCAACCAACTTTGCTTACATCAATAGTACAGGCGAATATAAGAAACTAGGTAATATATATTATCAAACAAATTGGCTTTTTCTCCACTTAACAGCTTATGTTTTCTCAACCCCTGCCTTCTGGATTCACCATCCACTCTGAAAAAAAAGCTCAATTCCATTGTGATCGAAAAGAAAACGTCCCACCAACACACCGTGGTGTTCCTTTACAAAGCCTTCTATACTTTCTGGCGATGGGAAGGAGGAGGAAGAGTGAGGAGCAATGTGAGAAAACAGGCAGAAAGACCCACGGAAACATTGTGCTGAGCTTAATCGCAAGTCTTTGACCGTAACTCAGAGCTGGATTCACATCTACACTGATTACTATTGCTCTAGAATTTACTCCACACTTCGGCTCCTTTGGTCTGTGCGTTGAGGAATGAAGTCCAGGAAACCTAAGCTCACTCCTAAATTGGGGATGTAGCTCAGTGGTAGAGCGCACGCTTTGCATGTGTGAGGCCCCGGGTTCAATCCCCGGCATCTCCATGGCTTGCATTCATGTGCAAGGAATACGCTTCCTACTGTCGCATCTTTTTTCGAACAATTATCTTGTTCCTGAAGTCGCAGTGTCAAATCAGTACTTGTGTGCGCTCTGCTCTACTCTACTCTGCTCACAGACTTTTGGGGATGTAGCTCAGTGGTAGAGCACATGCTTCGCATGTATGAGGTCCTGGGTTCAATACCCAGCATCTCCAACCTTTTTCAAATATGGCAGCAAATGCCTGGCTAACACACTCAAGCTTAGTGGCAAGACTCCCAAGGAATTTCTGTCACTCAAACCGCTTTTCTTTGGCATTTCACGTAGCAGGAATAGGCTTTTTCTCTTCCAGATTTTAAAGACTGCATACAACCCTACGGCATGGGCAACATTTTACCACTCAGTAAAGTGACATAAATGGGAACTGTACTTTCAACCAACTTTGCTTACATCAATAGTACAGGCGAATATAAGAAACTAGGTAATATATATTATCAAACAAATTGGCTTTTTCTCCACTTAACAGCTTATGTTTTCTCAACCCCTGCCTTCTGGATTCACCATCCACTCTGAAAAAAAAGCTCAATTCCATTGTGATCGAAAAGAAAACGTCCCACCAACACACCGTGGTGTTCCTTTACAAAGCCTTCTATACTTTCTGGCGATGGGAAGGAGGAGGAAGAGTGAGGAGCAATGTGAGAAAACAGGCAGAAAGACCCACGGAAACATTGTGCTGAGCTTAATCGCAAGTCTTTGACCGTAACTCAGAGCTGGATTCACATCTACACTGATTACTATTGCTCTAGAATTTACTCCACACTTCGGCTCCTTTGGTCTGTGCGTTGAGGAATGAAGTCCAGGAAACCTAAGCTCACTCCTAAATTGGGGATGTAGCTCAGTGGTAGAGCGCACGCTTTGCATGTGTGAGGTCCCGGGTTCAATCCCCGGCATCTCCATGGCTTGCATTCATGTGCAAGGAATACGCTTCCTACTGTCGCATCTTTTTTCGAACAATTATCTTGTTCCTGAAGTCGCAGTGTCAAATCAGTACTTGTGTGCGCTCTGCTCTACTCTACTCTGCTCACAGACTTTTGGGGATGTAGCTCAGTGGTAGAGCGCATGCTTCGCATGTATGAGGTCCTGGGTTCAATCCCCAGCATCTCCAACCTTTTTCAAATATGGCAGCAAATGCTTGGCTAACACACTCAAGCTTAGTGGCAAGACTCCCAAGGAATTTCTGTCACTCAAACCGCTTTTCTTTGGCATTTCACGTAGCAGGAATAGGCTTTTTCTCTTCCAGATTTTAAAGACTGCATACAACCCTACGGCATGGGCAACATTTTACCACTCAGTAAAGTGACATAAATGGGAACTGTACTTTCAACCAACTTTGCTTACATCAATAGTACAGGCGAATATAAGAAACTAGGTAATATATATTATCAAACAAATTGGCTTTTTCTCCACTTAACAGCTTATGTTTTCTCAACCCCTGCCTTCTGGATTCACCATCCACTCTGAAAAAAAAGCTCAATTCCATTGTGATCGAAAAGAAAACGTCCCACCAACACACCGTGGTGTTCCTTTACAAAGCCTTCTATACTTTCTGGCGATGGGAAGGAGGAGGAAGAGTGAGGAGCAATGTGAGAAAACAGGCAGAAAGACCCACGGAAACATTGTGCTGAGCTTAATCGCAAGTCTTTGACCGTAACTCAGAGCTGGATTCACATCTACACTGATTACTATTGCTCTAGAATTTACTTCACACTTCGGCTACTTTGGTCTGTGTGTTGAGGAATGAAGTCCAGGAAACCTAAGCTCACTCCTAAATTGGGGATGTAGCTCAGTGGTAGAGCGCACGCTTTGCATGTGTGAGGCCCCGGGTTCAATCCCCGGCATCTCCATGGCTTGCATTCATGTGCAAGGAATACGCTTCCTACTGTCGCATCTTTTTTCGAACAATTATCTTGTTCCTGAAGTCGCAGTGTCAAATCAGTACTTGTGTGCGCTCTGCTCTACTCTACTCTGCTCACAGACTTTTGGGGATGTAGCTCAGTGGTAGAGCGCATGCTTCGCATGTATGAGGTCCTGGGTTCAATCCCCAGCATCTCCAACCTTTTTCAAATATGGCAGCAAATGCTTGGCTAACACACTCAAGCTTAGTGGCAAGACTCCCAAGGAATTTCTGTCACTCAAACCGCTTTTCTTTGGCATTTCACGTAGCAGGAATAGGCTTTTTCTCTTCCAGATTTTAAAGACTGCATACAACCCTACGGCATGGGCAACATTTTACCACTCAGTAAAGTGACATAAATGGGAACTGTACTTTCAACCAACTTTGCTTACATCAATAGTACAGGCGAATATAAGAAACTAGGTAATATATATTATCAAACAAATTGGCTTTTTCTCCACTTAACAGCTTATGTTTTCTCAACCCCTGCCTTCTGGATTCACCATCCACTCTGAAAAAAAAGCTCAATTCCATTGTGATCGAAAAGAAAACGTCCCACCAACACACCGTGGTGTTCCTTTACAAAGCCTTCTATACTTTCTGGCGATGGGAAGGAGGAGGAAGAGTGAGGAGCAATGTGAGAAAACAGGCAGAAAGACCCACGGAAACATTGTGCTGAGCTTAATCGCAAGTCTTTGACCGTAACTCAGAGCTGGATTCACATCTACACTGATTACTATTGCTCTAGAATTTACTCCACACTTCGGCTCCTTTGGTCTGTGCGTTGAGGAATGAAGTCCAGGAAACCTAAGCTCACTCCTTAATTGGGGATGTAGCTCAGTGGTAGAGCGCACGCTTTGCATGTGTGAGGCCCCGGGTTCAATCCCCGGCATCTCCATGGCTTGCATTCATGTGCAAGGAATACGCTTCCTACTGTCGCATCTTTTTTCGAACAATTATCTTGTTCCTGAAGTCGCAGTGTCAAATCAGTACTTGTGTGCGCTCTGCTCTACTCTACTCTGCTCACAGACTTTTGGGGATGTAGCTCAGTGGTAGAGCACATGCTTCGCATGTATGAGGTCCTGGGTTCAATCCCCAGCATCTCCAACCTTTTTCAAATATGGCAGCAAATGCTTGGCTAACACACTCAAGCTTAGTGGCAAGACTCCCAAGGAATTTCTGTCACTCAAACCGCTTTTCTTTGGCATTTCACGTAGCAGGAATAGGCTTTTTCTCTTCCAGATTTTAAAGACTGCATACAACCCTACGGCATGGGCAACATTTTACCACTCAGTAAAGTGACATAAATGGGAACTGTACTTTCAACCAACTTTGCTTACATCAATAGTACAGGCGAATATAAGAAACTAGGTAATATATATTATCAAACAAATTGGCTTTTTCTCCACTTAACAGCTTATGTTTTCTCAACCCCTGCCTTCTGGATTCACCATCCACTCTGAAAAAAAAGCTCAATTCCATTGTGATCGAAAAGAAAACGTCCCACCAACACACCGTGGTGTTCCTTTACAAAGCCTTCTATACTTTCTGGCGATGGGAAGGAGGAGGAAGAGTGAGGAGCAATGTGAGAAAACAGGCAGAAAGACCCACGGAAACATTGTGCTGAGCTTAATCGCAAGTCTTTGACCGTAACTCAGAGCTGGATTCACATCTACACTGATTACTATTGCTCTAGAATTTACTCCACACTTCGGCTCCTTTGGTCTGTGCGTTGAGGAATGAAGTCCAGGAAACCTAAGCTCACTCCTAAATTGGGGATGTAGCTCAGTGGTAGAGCGCACGCTTTGCATGTGTGAGGCCCCGGGTTCAATCCCCGGCATCTCCATGGCTTGCATTCATGTGCAAGGAATACGCTTCCTACTGTCGCATCTTTTTTCGAACAATTATCTTGTTCCTGAAGTCGCAGTGTCAAATCAGTACTTGTGTGCGCTCTGCTCTACTCTACTCTGCTCACAGACTTTTGGGGATGTAGCTCAGTGGTAGAGCACATGCTTCGCATGTATGAGGTCCTGGGTTCAATCCCCAGCATCTCCAACCTTTTTCAAATATGGCAGCAAATGCTTGGCTAACACACTCAAGCTTAGTGGCAAGACTCCCAAGGAATTTCTGTCACTCAAACCGCTTTTCTTTGGCATTTCACGTAGCAGGAATAGGCTTTTTCTCTTCCAGATTTTAAAGACTGCATACAACCCTACGGCATGGGCAACATTTTACCACTCAGTAAAGTGACATAAATGGGAACTGTACTTTCAACCAACTTTGCTTACATCAATAGTACAGGCGAATATAAGAAACTAGGTAATATATATTATCAAACAAATTGGCTTTTTCTCCACTTAACAGCTTATGTTTTCTCAACCCCTGCCTTCTGGATTCACCATCCACTCTGAAAAAAAAGCTCAATTCCATTGTGATCGAAAAGAAAACGTCCCACCAACACACCGTGGTGTTCCTTTACAAAGCCTTCTATACTTTCTGGCGATGGGAAGGAGGAGGAAGAGTGAGGAGCAATGTGAGAAAACAGGCAGAAAGACCCACGGAAACATTGTGCTGAGCTTAATCGCAAGTCTTTGACCGTAACTCAGAGCTGGATTCACATCTACACTGATTACTATTGCTCTAGAATTTACTCCACACTTCGGCTCCTTTGGTCTGTGCGTTGAGGAATGAAGTCCAGGAAACCTAAGCTCACTCCTAAATTGGGGATGTAGCTCAGTGGTAGAGCGCACGCTTTGCATGTGTGAGGCCCCGCGTTCAATCCCCGGCATCTTCATGGCTTGCATTCATGTGCAAGGAATACGCTTCCTACTGTCGCATCTTTTTTCGAACAATTATCTTGTTCCTGAAGTCGCAGTGTCAAATCAGTACTTGTGTGCGCTCTGCTCTTCTCTACTCTACTCTGCTCACAGACTTTTGGGGATGTAGCTCAGTGGTAGAGCGCATGCTTCGCATGTATGAGGGCCTGGGTTCAATCCCCAGCATCTCCAACCTTTTTCAAATATGGCAGCAAATGCTTGGCTAACACACTCAAGCTTAGTGGCAAGACTCCCAAGGAATTTCTGTCACTCAAACCGCTTTTCTTTGGCATTTCACGTAGCAGGAATAGGCTTTTTCTCTTCCAGATTTTAAAGACTGCATACAACCCTACGGCATGGACAACATTTTACCACTCAGTAAAGTGACATAAATGGGAACTGTACTTTCAACCAACTTTGCTTACATCAATAGTACAGGCGAATATAAGAAACTAGGTAATATATATTATCAAACAAATTGGCTTTTTCTCCACTTAACAGCTTATGTTTTCTCAACCCCTGCCTTCTGGATTCACCATCCACTCTGAAAAAAAAGCTCAATTCCATTGTGATCGAAAAGAAAACGTCCCACCAACACACCGTGGTGTTCCTTTACAAAGCCTTCTATACTTTCTGGCGATGGGAAGGAGGAGGAAGAGTGAGGAGCAATGTGAGAAAACAGGCAGAAAGACCCACGGAAACATTGTGCTGAGCTTAATCGCAAGTCTTTGACCGTAACTCAGAGCTGGATTCACATCTACACTGATTACTATTGCTCTAGAATTTACTCCACACTTCGGCTCCTTTGGGCTGTGCGTTGAGGAATGAAGTCCAGGAAACCTAAGCTCACTCCTAAATTGGGGATGTAGCTCAGTGGTAGAGCGCACGCTTTGCATGTGTGAGGCCCCGGGTTCAATCCCCGGCATCTCCATGGCTTGCATTCATGTGCAAGGAATACGCTTCCTACTGTCGCATCTTTTTTCGAACAATTATCTTGTTCCTGAAGTCGCAGTGTCAAATCAGTACTTGTGTGCGCTCTGCTCTACTCTGCTCACAGACTTTTGGGGATGTAGCTCAGTGGTAGAGCACATGCTTCGCATGTATGAGGTCCTGGGTTCAATCCCCAGCATCTCCAACCTTTTTCAAATATGGCAGCAAATGCCTGGCTAACACACTCAAGCTTAGTGGCAAGACTCCCAAGGAATTTCTGTCACTCAAACCGCTTTTCTTTGGCATTTCACGTAGCAGGAATAGGCTTTTTCTCTTCCAGATTTTAAAGACTGCATACAACCCTACGGCATGGGCAACATTTTACCACTCAGTAAAGTGACATAAATGGGAACTGTACTTTCAACCAACTTTGCTTACATCAATAGTACAGGCGAATATAAGAAACTAGGTAATATATATTATCAAACAAATTGGCTTTTTCTCCACTTAACAGCTTATGTTTTCTCAACCCCTGCCTTCTGGATTCACCATCCACTCTGAAAAAAAAGCTCAATTCCATTGTGATCGAAAAGAAAACGTCCCACCAACACACCGTGGTGTTCCTTTACAAAGCCTTCTATACTTTCTGGCGATGGGAAGGAGGAGGAAGAGTGAGGAGCAATGTGAGAAAACAGGCAGAAAGACCCACGGAAACATTGTGCTGAGCTTAATCGCAAGTCTTTGACCGTAACTCAGAGCTGGATTCACATCTACACTGATTACTATTGCTCTAGAATTTACTTCACACTTCGGCTCCTTTGGTCTGTGTGTTGAGGAATGAAGTCCAGGAAACCTAAGCTCACTCCTAAATTGGGGATGTAGCTCAGTGGTAGAGCGCACGCTTTGCATGTGTGAGGCCCCGGGTTCAATCCCCGGCATCTCCATGGCTTGCATTCATGTGCAAGGAATACGCTTCCTACTGTCGCATCTTTTTTCGAACAATTATCTTGTTCCTGAAGTCGCAGTGTCAAATCAGTACTTGTGTGCGCTCTGCTCTACTCTACTCTGCTCACAGACTTTTGGGGATGTAGCTCAGTGGTAGAGCGCATGCTTCGCATGTATGAGGTCCTGGGTTCAATCCCCAGCATCTCCAACCTTTTTCAAATATGGCAGCATATTTTCAACCAACTTTGCTTACATCAATAGTACAGGCGAATATAAGAAACTAGGTAATATATATTATCAAACAAATTGGCTTTTTCTCCACTTAACAGCTTATGTTTGCTCAACCCCTGCCTTCTGGATTCACCATCCACTCTGAAAAAAAAGCTCAATTCCATTGTGATCGAAAAGAAAACGTCCCACCAACACACTGTGGTGTTCCTTTACAAAGCCTTCTATACTTTCTGGCGATGGGAAGGAGGAGGAAGAGTGAGGAGCAATGTGAGAAAACAGGCAGAAAGACCCACGGAAACATTGTGCTGAGCTTAATCGCAAGTCTTTGACCGTAACTCAGAGCTGGATTCACATCTACACTGATTACTATTGCTCTAGAATTTACTCCACACTTCGGCTCCTTTGGTCTGTGCGTTGAGGAATGAAGTCCAGGAAACCTAAGCTCACTCCTTAATTGGGGATGTAGCTCAGTGGTAGAGCGCACGCTTTGCATGTGTGAGGCCCCGGGTTCAATCCCCGGCATCTCCATGGCTTGCATTCATGTGCAAGGAATACGCTTCCTACTGTCGCATCTTTTTTCGAACAATTATCTTGTTCCTGAAGTCGCAGTGTCAAATCAGTACTTGTGTGCGCTCTGCTCTACTCTACTCTGCTCACAGACTTTTGGGGATGTAGCTCAGTGGTAGAGCACATGCTTCGCATGTATGAGGTCCTGGGTTCAATCCCCAGCATCTCCAACCTTTTTCAAATATGGCAGCAAATGCTTGGCCAACACACTCAAGCTTAGTGGCAAGACTCCCAAGGAATTTCTGTCACTCAAACCGCTTTTCTTTGGCATTTCACGTAGCAGGAATAGGCTTTTTCTCTTCCAGATTTTAAAGACTGCATACAACCCTACGGCATGGGCAACATTTTACCACTCAGTAAAGTGACATAAATGGGAACTGTACTTTCAACCAACTTTGCTTACATCAATAGTACAGGCGAATATAAGAAACTAGGTAATATATATTATCAAACAAATTGGCTTTTTCTCCACTTAACAGCTTATGTTTTCTCAACCCCTGCCTTCTGGATTCACCATCCACTCTGAAAAAAAAGCTCAATTCCATTGTGATCGAAAAGAAAACGTCCCACCAACACACCGTGGTGTTCCTTTACAAAGCCTTCTATACTTTCTGGCGATGGGAAGGAGGAGGAAGAGTGAGGAGCAATGTGAGAAAACAGGCAGAAAGACCCACGGAAACATTGTGCTGAGCTTAATCGCAAGTCTTTGACCGTAACTCAGAGCTGGATTCACATCTACACTGATTACTATTGCTCTAGAATTTACTCCACACTTCGGCTCCTTTGGTCTGTGCGTTGAGGAATGAAGTCCAGGAAACCTAAGCTCACTCCTAAATTGGGGATGTAGCTCAGTGGTAGAGCGCACGCTTTGCATGTGTGAGGCCCCGCGTTCAATCCCCGGCATCTTCATGGCTTGCATTCATGTGCAAGGAATACGCTTCCTACTGTCGCATCTTTTTTCGAACAATTATCTTGTTCCTGAAGTCGCAGTGTCAAATCAGTACTTGTGTGCGCTCTGCTCTTCTCTACTCTACTCTGCTCACAGACTTTTGGGGATGTAGCTCAGTGGTAGAGCGCATGCTTCGCATGTATGAGGTCCTGGGTTCAATCCCCAGCATCTCCAACCTTTTTCAAATATGGCAGCAAATGCTTGGCTAACACACTCAAGCTTAGTGGCAAGACTCCCAAGGAATTTCTGTCACTCAAACCGCTTTTCTTTGGCATTTCACGTAGCAGGAATAGGCTTTTTCTCTTCCAGATTTTAAAGACTGCATACAACCCTACGGCATGGACAACATTTTACCACTCAGTAAAGTGACATAAATGGGAACTGTACTTTCAACCAACTTTGCTTACATCAATAGTACAGGCGAATATAAGAAACTAGGTAATATATATTATCAAACAAATTGGCTTTTTCTCCACTTAACAGCTTATGTTTTCTCAACCCCTGCCTTCTGGATTCACCATCCACTCTGAAAAAAAAGCTCAATTCCATTGTGATCGAAAAGAAAACGTCCCACCAACACACCGTGGTGTTCCTTTACAAAGCCTTCTATACTTTCTGGCGATGGGAAGGAGGAGGAAGAGTGAGGAGCAATGTGAGAAAACAGGCAGAAAGACCCACGGAAACATTGTGCTGAGCTTAATCGCAAGTCTTTGACCGTAACTCAGAGCTGGATTCACATCTACACTGATTACTATTGCTCTAGAATTTACTCCACACTTCGGCTCCTTTGGTCTGTGCGTTGAGGAATGAAGTCCAGGAAACCTAAGCTCACTCCTAAATTGGGGATGTAGCTCAGTGGTAGAGCGCACGCTTTGCATGTGTGAGGCCCCGGGTTCAATCCCCGGCATCTCCATGGCTTGCATTCATGTGCAAGGAATACGCTTCCTACTGTCGCATCTTTTTTCGAACAATTATCTTGTTCCTGAAGTCGCAGTGTCAAATCAGTACTTGTGTGCGCTCTGCTCTACTCTACTCTGCTCATAGACTTTTGGGGATGTAGCTCAGTGGTAGAGCACATGCTTCGCATGTATGAGGTCCTGGGTTCAATCCCCAGCATCTCCAACCTTTTTCAAATATGGCAGCAAATGCTTGGCTAACACACTCAAGCTTAGTGGCAAGACTCCCAAGGAATTTCTGTCACTCAAACCGCTTTTCTTTGGCATTTCACGTAGCAGGAATAGGCTTTTTCTCTTCCAGATTTTAAAGACTGCATACAACCCTACGGCATGGGCAACATTTTACCACTCAGTAAAGTGACATAAATGGGAACTGTACTTTCAACCAACTTTGCTTACATCAATAGTACAGGCGAATATAAGAAACTAGGTAATATATATTATCAAACAAATTGGCTTTTTCTCCACTTAACAGCTTATGTTTTCTCAACCCCTGCCTTCTGGATTCACCATCCACTCTGAAAAAAAAGCTCAATTCCATTGTGATCGAAAAGAAAACGTCCCACCAACACACCGTGGTGTTCCTTTACAAAGCCTTCTATACTTTCTGGCGATGGGAAGGAGGAGGAAGAGTGAGGAGCAATGTGAGAAAACAGGCAGAAAGACCCACGGAAACATTGTGCTGAGCTTAATCGCAAGTCTTTGACCGTAACTCAGAGCTGGATTCACATCTACACTGATTACTATTGCTCTAGAATTTACTCCACACTTCGGCTCCTTTGGTCTGTGCGTTGAGGAATGAAGTCCAGGAAACCTAAGCTCACTCCTAAATTGGGGATGTAGCTCAGAGGTAGAGCGCACGCTTTGCATGTGTGAGGCCCCGGGTTCAATCCCCGGCATCTCCATGGCTTGCATTCATGTGCAAGGAATACGCTTCCTACTGTCGCCTCTTTTTTTGAACAATTATCTTGTTCCTGAAGTCGCAGTGTCAAATCAGTACTTGTGTGCGCTCTGCTCTACTCTACTCTGCTCACAGACTTTTGGGGATGTAGCTCAGTGGTAGAGCACATGCTTCGCATGTATGAGGTCCTGGGTTCAATCCCCAGCATCTCCAACCTTTTACAAATATGGCAGCAAATGCTTGGCTAACACACTCAAGCTTAGTGGCAAGACTCCCAAGGAATTTCTGTCACTCAAACCGCTTTTCTTTGGCATTTCACGTAGCAGGAATAGGCTTTTTCTCTTCCAGATTTTAAAGACTGCATACAACCCTACGGCATGGGCAACATTTTACCACTCAGTAAAGTGACATAAATGGGAACTGTACTTTCAACCAACTTTGCTTACATCAATAGTACAGGCGAATATAAGAAACTAGGTAATATATATTATCAAACAAATTGGCTTTTTCTCCACTTAACAGCTTATGTTTTCTCAACCCCTGCCTTCTGGATTCACCATCCACTCTGAAAAAAAAGCTCAATTCCATTGTGATCGAAAAGAAAACGTCCCACCAACACACCGTGGTGTTCCTTTACAAAGCCTTTTATACTTTCTGGCGATGGGAAGGAGGAGGAAGAGTGAGGAGCAATGTGAGAAAACAGGCAGAAAGACCCACGGAAACATTGTGCTGAGCTTAATCGCAAGTCTTTGACCGTAACTCAGAGCTGGATTCACATCTACACTGATTACTATTGCTCTAGAATTTACTCCACACTTCGGCTCCTTTGGTCTGTGCGTTGAGGAATGAAGTCCAGGAAACCTAAGCTCACTCCTAAATTGGGGATGTAGCTCAGTGGTAGAGCACACGCTTTGCATGTGTGAGGCCCCGCGTTCAATCCTCGGCATCTTCATGGCTTGCATTCATGTGCAAGGAATACGCTTCCTACTGTCGCATCTTTTTTCGAACAATTATCTTGTTCCTGAAGTCGCAGTGTCAAATCAGTACTTGTGTGCGCTCTGCTCTTCTCTACTCTACTCTGCTCACAGACTTTTGGGGATGTAGCTCAGTGGTAGAGCGCATGCTTCGCATGTATGAGGGCCTGGGTTCAATCCCCAGCATCTCCAACCTTTTTCAAATATGGCAGCAAATGCTTGGCTAACACACTCAAGCTTAGTGGCAAGACTCCCAAGGAATTTCTGTCACTCAAACCGCTTTTCTTTGGCATTTCACGTAGCAGGAATAGGCTTTTTCTCTTCCAGATTTTAAAGACTGCATACAACCCTACGGCATGGGCAACATTTTACCACTCAGTAAAGTGACATAAATGGGAACTGTACTTTCAACCAACTTTGCTTACATCAATAGTACAGGCGAATATAAGAAACTAGGTAATATATATTATCAAACAAATTGGCTTTTTCTCCACTTAACAGCTTATGTTTTCTCAACCCCTGCCTTCTGGATTCACCATCCACTCTGAAAAAAAAGCTCAATTCCATTGTGATCGAAAAGAAAACGTCCCACCAACACACCGTGGTGTTCCTTTACAAAGCCTTCTATACTTTCTGGCGATGGGAAGGAGGAGGAAGAGTGAGGAGCAATGTGAGAAAACAGGCAGAAAGACCCACGGAAACATTGTGCTGAGCTTAATCGCAAGTCTTTGACCGTAACTCAGAGCTGGATTCACATCTACACTGATTACTATTGCTCTAGAATTTACTCCACACTTCGGCTCCTTTGGTCTGTGCGTTGAGGAATGAAGTCCAGGAAACCTAAGCTCACTCCTAAATTGGGGATGTAGCTCAGTGGTAGAGCGCACGCTTTGCATGTGTGAGGCCCCGGGTTCAATCCCCGGCATCTCCATGGCTTGCATTCATGTGCAAGGAATACGCTTCCTACTGTCGCATCTTTTTTCGAACAATTATCTTGTTCCTGAAGTCGCAGTGTCAAATCAGTACTTGTGTGCGCTCTGCTCTACTCTACTCTGCTCACAGACTTTTGGGGATGTAGCTCAGTGGTAGAGCACATGCTTCGCATGTATGAGGTCCTGGGTTCGATCCCCAGCATCTCCAACCTTTTTCAAATATGGCAGCAAATGCCTGGCTAACACACTCAAGCTTAGTGGCAAGACTCCCAAGGAATTTCTGTCACTCAAACCGCTTTTCTTTGGCATTTCACGTAGCAGGAATAGGCTTTTTCTCTTCCAGATTTTAAAGACTGCATACAACCCTACGGCATGGGCAACATTTTACCACTCAGTAAAGTGACATAAATGGGAACTGTACTTTCAACCAACTTTGCTTACATCAATAGTACAGGCGAATATGAGAAACTAGGTAATATATATTATCAAACAAATTGGCTTTTTCTCCACTTAACAGCTTATGTTTTCTCAACCCCTGCCTTCTGGATTCACCATCCACTCTGAAAAAAAAGCTCAATTCCATTGTGATCGAAAAGAAAACGTCCCACCAACACACCGTGGTGTTCCTTTACAAAGCCTTCTATACTTTCTGGCGATGGGAAGGAGGAGGAAGAGTGAGGAGCAATGTGAGAAAACAGGCAGAAAGACCCACGGAAACATTGTGCTGAGCTTAATCGCAAGTCTTTGACCGTAACTCAGAGCTGGATTCACATCTACACTGATTACTATTGCTCTAGAATTTACTCCACACTTCGGCTCCTTTGGTCTGTGCGTTGAGGAATGAAGTCCAGGAAACCTAAGCTCACTCCTAAATTGGGGATGTAGCTCTGTGGTAGAGCGCACGCTTTGCATGTGTGAGGCCCCGGGTTCAATCCCCGGCATCTCCATGGCTTGCATTCATGTGCAAGGAATACGCTTCCTACTGTCGCATCTTTTTTCGAACAATTATCTTGTTCCTGAAGTCGCAGTGTCAAATCAGTACTTGTGTGCGCTCTGCTCTACTCTACTCTGCTCACAGACTTTTGGGGATGTAGCTCAGTGGTAGAGCACATGCTTCGCATGTATGAGGTCCTGGGTTCAATCCCCAGCATCTCCAACCTTTTTCAAATATGGCAGCAAATGCCTGGCTAACACACTCAAGCTTAGTGGCAAGACTCCCAAGGAATTTCTGTCACTCAAACCGCTTTTCTTTGGCATTTCACGTAGCAGGAATAGGCTTTTTCTCTTCCAGATTTTAAAGACTGCATACAACCCTACGGCATGGGCAACATTTTACCACTCAGTAAAGTGACATAAATGGGAACTGTACTTTCAACCAACTTTGCTTACATCAATAGTACAGGCGAATATAAGAAACTAGGTAATATATATTATCAAACAAATTGGCTTTTTCTCCACTTAACAGCTTATGTTTTCTCAACCCCTGCCTTCTGGATTCACCATCCACTCTGAAAAAAAAGCTCAATTCCATTGTGATCGAAAAGAAAACGTCCCACCAACACACCGTGGTGTTCCTTTACAAAGCCTTCTATACTTTCTGGCGATGGGAAGGAGGAGGAAGAGTGAGGAGCAATGTGAGAAAACAGGCAGAAAGACCCACGGAAACATTGTGCTGAGCTTAATCGCAAGTCTTTGACCGTAACTCAGAGCTGGATTCACATCTACACTGATTACTATTGCTCTAGAATTTACTTCACACTTCGGCTCCTTTGGTCTGTGTGTTGAGGAATGAAGTCCAGGAAACCTAAGCTCACTCCTAAATTGGGGATGTAGCTCAGTGGTAGAGCGCACGCTTTGCATGTGTGAGGCCCCGGGTTCAATCCCCGGCATCTCCATGGCTTGCATTCATGTGCAAGGAATACGCTTCCTACTGTCGCATCTTTTTTCGAACAATTATCTTGTTCCTGAAGTCGCAGTGTCAAATCAGTACTTGTGTGCGCTCTGCTCTACTCTACTCTGCTCACAGACTTTTGGGGATGTAGCTCAGTGGTAGAGCGCATGCTTCGCATGTATGAGGTCCTGGGTTCAATCCCCAGCATCTCCAACCTTTTTCAAATATGGCAGCAAATGCTTGGCTAACACACTCAAGCTTAGTGGCAAGACTCCCAAGGAATTTCTGTCACTCAAACCGCTTTTCTTTGGCATTTCACGTAGCAGGAATAGGCTTTTTCTCTTCCAGATTTTAAAGACTGCATACAACCCTACGGCATGGGCAACATTTTACCACTCAGTAAAGTGACATAAATGGGAACTGTACTTTCAACCAACTTTGCTTACATCAATAGTACAGGCGAATATAAGAAACTAGGTAATATATATTATCAAACAAATTGGCTTTTTCTCCACTTAACAGCTTATGTTTTCTCAACCCCTGCCTTCTGGATTCACCATCCACTCTGAAAAAAAAGCTCAATTCCATTGTGATCGAAAAGAAAACGTCCCACCAACACACTGTGGTGTTCCTTTACAAAGCCTTCTATACTTTCTGGCGATGGGAAGGAGGAGGAAGAGTGAGGAGCAATGTGAGAAAACAGGCAGAAAGACCCACGGAAACATTGTGCTGAGCTTAATCGCAAGTCTTTGACCGTAACTCAGAGCTGGATTCACATCTACACTGATTACTATTGCTCTAGAATTTACTCCACACTTCGGCTCCTTTGGTCTGTGCGTTGAGGAATGAAGTCCAGGAAACCTAAGCTCACTCCTAAATTGGGGATGTAGCTCAGTGGTAGAGCGCACGCTTTGCATGTGTGAGCCCCCGGGCTCAATCCCCGGCCTCTCCATGGCTTGCATTCATGTGCAAGGAATACGCTTCCTACTGTCGCATCTTTTTTCGAACAATTATCTTGTTCCTGAAGTCGCAGTGTCAAATCAGTACTTGTGTGCGCTCTGCTCTACTCTACTCTGCTCACAGACTTTTGGGGATGTAGCTCAGTGGTAGAGCGCATGCTTCGCATGTATGAGGTCCTGGGTTCAATCCCCAGCATCTCCAACCTTTTTCAAATATGGCAGCAAATGCTTGGCCAACACACTCAAGCTTAGTGGCAAGACTCCCAAGGAATTTCTGTCACTCAAACCGCTTTTCTTTGGCATTTCACGTAGCAGGAATAGGCTTTTTCTCTTCCAGATTTTAAAGACTGCATACAACCCTACGGCATGGGCAACATTTTACCACTCAGTAAAGTGACATAAATGGGAACTGTACTTTCAACCAACTTTGCTTACATCAATAGTACAGGCGAATATAAGAAACTAGGTAATATATATTATCAAACAAATTGGCTTTTTCTCCACTTAACAGCTTATGTTTTCTCAACCCCTGCCTTCTGGATTCACCATCCACTCTGAAAAAAAAGCTCAATTCCATTGTGATCGAAAAGAAAATGTCCCACCAACACACCGTGGTGTTCCTTTACAAAGCCTTCTATACTTTCTGGCGATGGGAAGGAGGAGGAAGAGTGAGGAGCAATGTGAGAAAACAGGCAGAAAGACCCACGGAAACATTGTGCTGAGCTTAATCGCAAGTCTTTGACCGTAACTCAGAGCTGGATTCACATCTACACTGATTACTATTGCTCTAGAATTTACTCCACACTTCGGCTCCTTTGGTCTGTGCGTTGAGGAATGAAGTCCAGGAAACCTAAGCTCACTCCTAAATTGGGGATGTAGCTCGGTGGTAGAGCGCACGCTTTGCATGTGTGAGGCCCCGGGTTCAATCCCCGGCATCTCCATGGCTTGCATTCATGTGCAAGGAATACGCTTCCTACTGTCGCATCTTTTTTCGAACAATTATCTTGTTCCTGAAGTCGCAGTGTCAAATCAGTACTTGTGTGCGCTCTGCTCTACTCTACTCTGCTCACAGACTTTTGGGGATGTAGCTCAGTGGTAGAGCACATGCTTCGCATGTATGAGGTCCTGGGTTCAATCCCCAGCATCTCCAACCTTTTTCAAATATGGCAGCAAATGCTTGGCTAACACACTCAAGCTTAGTGGCAAGACTCCCAAGGAATTTCTGTCACTCAAACCGCTTTTCTTTGGCATTTCACGTAGCAGGAATAGGCTTTTTCTCTTCCAGATTTTAAAGACTGCATACAACCCTACGGCATGGGCAACATTTTACCACTCAGTAAAGTGACATAAATGGGAACTGTACTTTCAACCAACTTTGCTTACATCAATAGTACAGGCGAATATAAGAAACTAGGTAATATATATTATCAAACAAATTGGCTTTTTCTCCACTTAACAGCTTATGTTTTCTCAACCCCTGCCTTCTGGATTCACCATCCACTCTGAAAAAAAAGCTCAATTCCATTGTGATCGAAAAGAAAACGTCCCACCAACGCACCGTGGTGTTCCTTTACAAAGCCTTCTATACTTTCTGGCGATGGGAAGGAGGAGGAAGAGTGAGGAGCAATGTGAGAAAACAGGCAGAAAGACCCACGGAAACATTGTGCTGAGCTTAATCGCAAGTCTTTGACCGTAACTCAGAGCTGGATTCACATCTACACTGATTACTATTGCTCTAGAATTTACTCCACACTTCGGCTCCTTTGGTCTGTGCGTTGAGGAATGAAGTCCAGGAAACCTAAGCTCACTCCTTAATTGGGGATGTAGCTCAGTGGTAGAGCGCACGCTTTGCATGTGTGAGGCCCCGGGTTCAATCCCCGGCATCTACATGGCTTGCATTCATGTGCAAGGAATACGCTTCCTACTGTCGCATCTTTTTTCGAACAATTATCTTGTTCCTGAAGTCGCAGTGTCAAATCAGTACTTGTGTGCGCTCTGCTCTACTCTACTCTGCTCACAGACTTTTGGGGATGTAGCTCAGTGGTAGAGCACATGCTTCGCATGTATGAGGTCCTGGGTTCAATCCCCAGCATCTCCAACCTTTTTCAAATATGGCAGCAAATGCTTGGCTAACACACTCAAGCTTAGTGGCAAGACTCCCAAGGAATTTCTGTCACTCAAACCGCTTTTCTTTGGCATTTCACGTAGCAGGAATAGGCTTTTTCTCTTCCAGATTTTAAAGACTGCATACAACCCTACGGCATGGGCAACATTTTACCACTCAGTAAAGTGACATAAATGGGAACTGTACTTTCAACCAACTTTGCTTACATCAATAGTACAGGCGAATATAAGAAACTAGGTAATATATATTATCAAACAAATTGGCTTTTTCTCCACTTAACAGCTTATGTTTTCTCAACCCCTGCCTTCTGGATTCACCATCCACTCTGAAAAAAAAGCTCAATTCCATTGTGATCGAAAAGAAAACGTCCCACCAACACACCGTGGTGTTCCTTTACAAAGCCTTCTATACTTTCTGGCGATGGGAAGGAGGAGGAAGAGTGAGGAGCAATGTGAGAAAACAGGCAGAAAGACCCACGGAAACATTGTGCTGAGCTTAATCGCAAGTCTTTGACCGTAACTCAGAGCTGGATTCACATCTACACTGATTACTATTGCTCTAGAATTTACTCCACACTTCGGCTCCTTTGGTCTGTGCGTTGAGGAATGAAGTCCAGGAAACCTAAACTCACTCCTAAATTGGGGATGTAGCTCAGTGGTAGAGCGCACGCTTTGCATGTGTGAGGTCCCGGGTTCAATCCCCGGCATCTCCATGGCTTGCATTCATGTGCAAGGAATACGCTTCCTACTGTCGCATCTTTTTTCGAACAATTATCTTGTTCCTGAAGTCGCAGTGTCAAATCAGTACTTGTGTGCGCTCTGCTCTACTCTACTCTACTCTGCTCACAGACTTTTGGGGATGTAGCTCAGTGGTAGAGCACATGCTTCGCATGTATGAGGTCCTGGGTTCAATCCCCAGCATCTCCAACCTCTTTCAAATATGGCAGCAAATGCTTGGCTAACACACTCAAGCTTAGTGGCAAGACTCCCAAGGAATTTCTGTCACTCAAACCGCTTTTCTTTGGCATTTCACGTAGCAGGAATAGGCTTTTTCTCTTCCAGATTTTAAAGACTGCATACAACCCTACGGCATGGGCAACATTTTACCACTCAGTAAAGTGACATAAATGGGAACTGTACTTTCAACCAACTTTGCTTACATCAATAGTACAGGCGAATATAAGAAACTAGGTAATATATATTATCAAACAAATTGGCTTTTTCTCCACTTAACAGCTTATGTTTTCTCAACCCCTGCCTTCTGGATTCACCATCCACTCTGAAAAAAAAGCTCAATTCCATTGTGATCGAAAAGAAAACGTCCCACCAACACACCGTGGTGTTCCTTTACAAAGCCTTCTATACTTTCTGGCGATGGGAAGGAGGAGGAAGAGTGAGGAGCAATGTGAGAAAACAGGCAGAAAGACCCACGGAAACATTGTGCTGAGCTTAATCGCAAGTCTTTGACCGTAACTCAGAGCTGGATTCACATCTACACTGATTACTATTGCTCTAGAATTTACTCCACACTTCGGCTCCTTTGGTCTGTGCGTTGAGGAATGAAGTCCAGGAAACCTAAGCTCACTCCTAAATTGGGGATGTAGCTCAGTGGTAGAGCGCACGCTTTGCATGTGTGAGGCCCCGCGTTCAATCCCCGGCATCTTCATGGCTTGCATTCATGTGCAAGGAATACGCTTCCTACTGTCGCATCTTTTTTCGAACAATTATCTTGTTCCTGAAGTCGCAGTGTCAAATCAGTACTTGTGTGCGCTCTGCTCTTCTCTACTCTACTCTGCTCACAGACTTTTGGGGATGTAGCTCAGTGGTAGAGCGCATGCTTCGCATGTATGAGGGCCTGGGTTCAATCCCCAGCATCTCCAACCTTTTTCAAATATGGCAGCAAATGCTTGGCTAACACACTCAAGCTTAGTGGCAAGACTCCCAAGGAATTTCTGTCACTCAAACCGCTTTTCTTTGGCATTTCACGTAGCAGGAATAGGCTTTTTCTCTTCCAGATTTTAAAGACTGCATACAACCCTACGGCATGGGCAACATTTTACCACTCAGTAAAGTGACATAAATGGGAACTGTACTTTCAACCAACTTTGCTTACATCAATAGTACAGGCGAATATAAGAAACTAGGTAATATATATTATCAAACAAATTGGCTTTTTCTCCACTTAACAGCTTATGTTTTCTCAACCCCTGCCTTCTGGATTCACCATCCACTCTGAAAAAAAAGCTCAATTCCATTGTGATCGAAAAGAAAACGTCCCACCAACACACCGTGGTGTTCCTTTACAAAGCCTTCTATACTTTCTGGCGATGGGAAGGAGGAGGAAGAGTGAGGAGCAATGTGAGAAAACAGGCAGAAAGAGCTGTTTCTCAACCCCTGCCTTCTGGATTCACCATCCACTCTGAAAAAAAAGCTCAATTCCATTGTGATCGAAAAGAAAACGTCCCACCAACACACCGTGGTGTTCCTTTACAAAGCCTTCTATACTTTCTGGCGATGGGAAGGAGGAGGAAGAGTGAGGAGCAATGTGAGAAAACAGGCAGAAAGACCCACGGAAACATTGTGCTGAGCTTAATCGCAAGTCTTTGACCGTAACTCAGAGCTGGATTCACATCTACACTGATTACTATTGCTCTAGAATTTACTCCACACTTCGGCTCCTTTGGTCTGTGCGTTGAGGAATGAAGTCCAGGAAACCTAAGCTCACTCCTAAATTGGGGATGTAGCTCAGTGGTAGAGCGCACGCTTTGCATGTGTGAGGCCCCGGGCTCAATCCCCGGCTTCTCCATGGCTTGCATTCATGTGCAAGGAATACGCTTCCTACTGTCGCATCTTTTTTCGAACAATTATCTTGTTCCTGAAGTCGCAGTGTCAAATCAGTACTTGTGTGCGCTCTGCTCTACTCTACTCTGCTCACAGACTTTTGGGGATGTAGCTCAGTGGTAGAGCGCATGCTTCGCATGTATGAGGTCCTGGGTTCAATCCCCAGCATCTCCAACCTTTTTCAAATATGGCAGCAAATGCTTGGCTAACACACTCAAGCTTAGTGGCAAGACTCCCAAGGAATTTCTGTCACTCAAACCGCTTTTCTTTGGCATTTCACGTAGCAGGAATAGGCTTTTTCTCTTCCAGATTTTAAAGACTGCATACAACCCTACGGCATGGGCAACATTTTACCACTCAGTAAAGTGACATAAATGGGAACTGTACTTTCAACCAACTTTGCTTACATCAATAGTACAGGCGAATATAAGAAACTAGGTAATATATATTATCAAACAAATTGGCTTTTTCTCCACTTAACAGCTTATGTTTTCTCAACCCCTGCCTTCTGGATTCACCATCCACTCTGAAAAAAAAGCTCAATTCCATTGTGATCGAAAAGAAAACGTCCCACCAACACACCGTGGTGTTCCTTTACAAAGCCTTCTATACTTTCTGGCGATGGGAAGGAGGAGGAAGAGTGAGGAGCAATGTGAGAAAACAGGCAGAAAGACCCACGGAAACATTGTGCTGAGCTTAATCGCAAGTCTTTGACCGTAACTCAGAGCTGGATTCACATCTACACTGATTACTATTGCTCTAGAATTTACTCCACACTTCGGCTCCTTTGGTCTGTGCGTTGAGGAATGAAGTCCAGGAAACCTAAGCTCACTCCTAAATTGGGGATGTAGCTCAGTGGTAGAGCGCACGCTTTGCATGTGTGAGGCCCCGGGTTCAATCCCCGGCATCTCCATGGCTGGCATTCATGTGCAAGGAATACGCTTCCTACTGTCGCATCTTTTTTCGAACAATTATCTTGTTCCTGAAGTCGCAGTGTCAAATCAGTACTTGTGTGCGCTCTGCTCTACTCTACTCTGCTCACAGACTTTTTGGGGATGTAGCTCAGTGGTAGAGCACATGCTTCGCATGTATGAGGTCCTGGGTTCAATCCCCAGCATCTCCAACCTTTTTCAAATATGGCAGCAAATGCTTGGCTAACACACTCAAGCTTAGTGGCAAGACTCCCAAGGAATTTCTGTCACTCAAACCGCTTTTCTTTGGCATTTCACGTAGCAGGAATAGGCTTTTTCTCTTCCAGATTTTAAAGACTGCATACAACCCTACGGCATGGGCAACATTTTACCACTCAGTAAAGTGACATAAATGGGAACTGTACTTTCAACCAACTTTGCTTACATCAATAGTACAGGCGAATATAAGAAACTAGGTAATATATATTATCAAACAAATTGGCTTTTTCTCCACTTAACAGCTTATGTTTTCTCAACCCCTGCCTTCTGGATTCACCATCCACTCTGAAAAAAAAGCTCAATTCCATTGTGATCGAAAAGAAAACGTCCCACCAACGCACCGTGGTGTTCCTTTACAAAGCCTTCTATACTTTCTGGCGATGGGAAGGAGGAGGAAGAGTGAGGAGCAATGTGAGAAAACAGGCAGAAAGACCCACGGAAACATTGTGCTGAGCTTAATCGCAAGTCTTTGACCGTAACTCAGAGCTGGATTCACATCTACACTGATTACTATTGCTCTAGAATTTACTCCACACTTCGGCTCCTTTGGTCTGTGCGTTGAGGAATGAAGTCCAGGAAACCTAAGCTCACTCCTTAATTGGGGATGTAGCTCAGTGGTAGAGCGCACGCTTTGCATGTGTGAGGCCCCGGGTTCAATCCCCGGCATCTACATGGCTTGCATTCATGTGCAAGGAATACGCTTCCTACTGTCGCATCTTTTTTCGAACAATTATCTTGTTCCTGAAGTCGCAGTGTCAAATCAGTACTTGTGTGCGCTCTGCTCTACTCTACTCTGCTCACAGACTTTTGGGGATGTAGCTCAGTGGTAGAGCACATGCTTCGCATGTATGAGGTCCTGGGTTCAATCCCCAGCATCTCCAACCTTTTTCAAATATGGCAGCAAATGCTTGGCTAACACACTCAAGCTTAGTGGCAAGACTCCCAAGGAATTTCTGTCACTCAAACCGCTTTTCTTTGGCATTTCACGTAGCAGGAATAGGCTTTTTCTCTTCCAGATTTTAAAGACTGCATACAACCCTACGGCATGGGCAACATTTTACCACTCAGTAAAGTGACATAAATGGGAACTGTACTTTCAACCAACTTTGCTTACATCAATAGTACAGGCGAATATAAGAAACTAGGTAATATATATTATCAAACAAATTGGCTTTTTCTCCACTTAACAGCTTATGTTTTCTCAACCCCTGCCTTCTGGATTCACCATCCACTCTGAAAAAAAAGCTCAATTCCATTGTGATCGAAAAGAAAACGTCCCACCAACACACCGTGGTGTTCCTTTACAAAGCCTTCTATACTTTCTGGCGATGGGAAGGAGGAGGAAGAGTGAGGAGCAATGTGAGAAAACAGGCAGAAAGACCCACGGAAACATTGTGCTGAGCTTAATCGCAAGTCTTTGACCGTAACTCAGAGCTGGATTCACATCTACACTGATTACTATTGCTCTAGAATTTACTCCACACTTCGGCTCCTTTGGTCTGTGCGTTGAGGAATGAAGTCCAGGAAACCTAAACTCACTCCTAAATTGGGGATGTAGCTCAGTGGTAGAGCGCACGCTTTGCATGTGTGAGGTCCCAGGTTCAATCTCCGGCATCTCCATGGCTTGCATTCATGTGCAAGGAATACGCTTCCTACTGTCGCATCTTTTTTCGAACAATTATCTTGTTCCTGAAGT